>NW_026901606.1:0-4906284 GCF_033783945.1 Neopsephotus bourkii
ATTTCATTTCTGGTTTTGATGTTAAATTCTATTAAACCTGTTGATGAGTACCTGAACTTTCCTTCCCCCTCTAGCTAAATATGTCTGCTCCCACAGATTTCACATTCATGTGTCTGATAAGCTTCCCAAATCCCTTTAGTTCAGCGTGTGCATAGATTGATAACCCAGGATAGGACCCTCAAATAGAGGGAGGAATGTGGGAAGTTGGTAACACCGAACTGATTGTTCTTGAGTAGTTCATCAGTATTTACAAAGATGAACAGCCTTTTAAGAGTTACAAAGTACGGTGTGTGCTCAAAGGAATATCAGACATAATACTGGAGTCAGGTGGAAAAGCATTAGACCTTAGGAACTGAATAGAAACTACATGTAGCCTAGTTCAGCTTGTTAGTTAGGATGCTCTTTCCAAGACCTCAGTTAAAGCTGAAATGTTTTTGCATTCGACTTTGCACCTGAGGCCAGAATATTTCATTACTGCTGAGTCATTCCAATGCATTTGTCTGAAATGCCTCAGGGTAGTCTTTGAATGGATGATAAGAAGTTAATTCCTATGCAGAAAAAAACCAAATTGGCATGGAACAGTTTGATTTTATTTGTCATGTCCTAGTGAAATAGCAGCCCCCAAAGACATAGACTTCACATTCCTAACTTACATGCCTATGCCTATTAGAGCTAAAGGAGGAGAAACACCTAAGCTTCTGTGTATCTTACATTTGAAGATCTTACGTTCATAGGCTATTGGTTATTAATTACATGTAGAATACCTGGAACAGAGTAGAGCTGAGAAGGTAAGAGCAGTACAAAAAGCTAGATACTATCAGAAAGGGGAGAGAAGGAAAGAGGTAATGAAAATGCTGTAAGTTGCTTTCAAATTAGGAAAAACAAAAGCGAATTAGGAAATTCTGAGCCAGGCTTATAACAAAGCTAAGTGATACTTCCTGCAACGGGCATGTGGTCTGTGAAACCTTTTGTCAAAGAGTACTGTGGTTTGAGGAAAGACAGGAAAGTTCATTAAAATCCACTCAGGTTCATTAAAAACTTAATACTGAGAATGGCTGGAGTCTGGCAAGACTTTAGAGATAAGAATCCTATATGCCCCTTCTTCTACTCCTGTCCAGTTATCTGGTTTTGACAACCATCAGAGCTAAGGCATTAGCTTAGATGGACCTTTAGCTGGACTCACAACTCATTTTTACAGCAAGAGGTAGGGTATACAGCCCTGAAGCAAAGTGCTAAACATAACAAGAAATAGCTGGACAGGAAAATGTCACTGTTCTGCGCTCCTGCTTAAAAAGTGTATTGGCTAGATAAGTTAGAGGGAATACATATATATGGTAGATGTGTGCATGCAATAGTTGTCAGCGATTCACACACGTGCCTTACTCAACAGAATATTCAGTGGAGATTGAGGCAGCTGCTTCTAAAACAAGTGTCTGCAGTAAAAAACAGCAAGCTGTCTCAATGAAACACATCTGTGGCTTGCTCCTGTTGAAATTTACTGTGTTCACATAGGAAAGGTGTCTGCCTACATTTTCATGTAGAATTTTCACGTACAGCATCTACATGAAAATGAGCAGTATTTTCATGTAGAATAAATTCATGGATTCTTGGCAAATACCTCCAGCTTTGCATGCAAACACTAACAAAAGCTAAGTGGGTCATATTGTTTAGTTCAAATCCAGTAAGAGATGCAGTGATTTTTGAAACTATCAAGAAAGAAACTGAGGGCTAAAAAAAAGGGAGAATTTTTGCAAACAGTGTAAGAAACCCACTCCGAAAATATCCATAAAGCACAGAGGATAAAGAAAATAGATACGAGTTATAAATACATAATACTATAAATACATAAATACAAGCATATTTGATTTTGAGATTTTCAGATACAAACCTTGAACTTCCTCTCCTCAGTCTATTGCAGTTTGTTTGTTTTGCATAATAAAATTATTTTGGTTTCCCTGTTCAAACATACTAGTAGTTCTTTCCTCAAAAAAGCCCACATTCCAGTGCAATGACATTAGCTCTGTGAAGACACATGGCTTATTTCAGCTGAGAAGTGTTCTGATCCGCAGGAACTAATTAGAGCACTTTCTCGAGCTCGTTCCTTTCTTCTCATTAGTGGTGACCAAAGACAACTGCTGAGACACGATTATTGCGGAACTGTCTGCTAGCGGCGTGTTATCATTTCCGAAATAAATCAGCAACTACTACAAGCGTAAGGGGTAGGGAATGCTTAGGAAAATGGCCACTGGCAGAAAACAGCCCCAACAAGAGTCACTCGAATGCCACACAAACTGCTCAGGAAAAGGCTGAGAGAGTTGGGGTTGTTTAACCTGGAAAAGGATCTGGGGAGTCTGTTGATGCCTTTCAGTACTTAAAGAGGGTTTATAAGATGGGGACAGACTTTTTAATAGAGCCTGCAGCAAGAGCTCAAGGGGTAATGGTTTTGTACTAAAAGAGGGGAGATTCAAACTAGATATAAGGAATTAATTTTTTACAGTGAGAGTGCTGAGGCACTGGTTCAGGTTGCCCAGCAAAGTTGTGGCTGCACCATCCCTGGCAGTGCTCAAGGCCAGGCTGCATGGGGCTTGGAGCAACCTGGTGTAGTGGAAGGTGTCCCTGCCTGTGTCAGTCAGGGGGGTTGGAGCTGAAGGAGCTTTAAGGTCCCTTCAAAGCCAAACCAGTCTGTGATTCTATGATTTCGCAGTGAGGTCTGCAGGTTGTTGTAACTGATGGGTATTTCAATCAGTGGACTGAGGCATGTCATATGCTCTGGAAGGCTCAACAGCTTCATAGAGACAGTTCTTGAATTCAATAAACCAGTGTTATTTACAATTTAGTTTACCAAGGGGGGGGTGGGTGTACTGTTCCTTCGCACCTTACTCTACAAGTGATACATTTGACCTCCAAGGGACACACAGCTTGTTTCATCTGCCAGTGCTTAATTGCTGTGCAAACAAACAGCAATAATGATGTAAGAGGTGAGGAAAAGGAAAGTGTAAGTTGTTCACCCAGTTTAAATGTGGCTATCCATGCTAATAGTATTAGCATTTATGCATTTGTGGTGTTTCTATACATTCCTGCATGTTATGCTTTTTTTTTTAATTGTCTGGCTGCACAAACTTATGAAAACCTGAATGAAGCTGTCATAGCATCATGCTCTTACTGGACTGAGTGTCCCATGGAGTCAGCTTACATGACGGCACATTATAAAGACAGAGTAAAATTAATGTGAAGGGAGTACAGAGAGCTATTCACAATATTGGCACCATCATGCCCCGAAGAAGTATAATAAGGGTTGCTCTAACTGTTCAAATACTCTTTCCTGAATATATGTTTCAGACAAAGAGTGGGTTGCTCTGCTGAAGAGTGTTAATAAGACATGCCAGATCTTAACAGAGTCAGTCAATGTGACAAATCTTGCAGTCTAAAGAAATGGTCAGGGCAGAATTTAGATTCAAAGAGCAACCCCACCACCAGGAACAGGCTCGAGTAATTATAAAATCTATTGTGCTGCACAAGCACACTCAACAAAGAGCATTGTAACTTCCCCAGCCCTTCAAAATCCCATTTGTTTCTACTTCCAGAGTGTAGTGGGGCTTATAAAGCATAAATTTTCAAAAGTGACAGATTTAAATCCAAACCAGAATAACAACAACAGGAAAAAAGGAAAACATCACACCTGGTTTATGGGGAAGAAAATCAGATGGCATTTTTATATGCAAATGATGAATATCTGTGGGAAAGAATTCAATATGATGAATGTGCTCTGTTTCCTCTCTGCTATTAAATGAGCTCCTGTGATGCATTTGCCTATCCTAGCCTTGCTTTCCCATGCAAATTTGCAGCAGCTCTATAGGGGGGACAGAGCACAAGGCCATGACTGGTTCACCCATTGACTGGTGGATCTTTTTCCTACCAACTAAGGCAGTTGAAAAGAGGAAAGACTCTTTTAGGTTTCTCTGTGGTTTGGTGGTTTGGTTTTATTCTTCTTTTTTTTTTTTTTTCAGTTTTAACATTTCATTACCTGCTACCGGTAGTTTTTATTTTTTAGGAAGAACAGAGTCTGTCACAGTCACACATTGAGTCTATGACTCAGCAGTAGTTTCCCAGATGCCACCATCCATGACTACACAGAAAAGCTGATCTTGGTCTCACTGTGTCTTTCAGACCTAAAAATTAACTATGTACTTCAAGAATCCCCTCAAAAGAGTTTAGTTTATGTTGGTGGTAGCTATGCCAGTAGGGAAAATGATTTTCAGTGGTATATGCTACCCCTTCACTGGGGGTTTCTACAACAGAACTATAGCATAGAGACCTTTGTAAGTGCACCTTGTGACCTGTCCCTGTTTAAATTATCTGATTTAAAAGATTGAATAAAAAGGGAAAACTAAATAATTTTCCCACTTTCACAGGTAACTGATTACTTTCTGATTTTTAACATGTGGAAGCTAACATCCAAAGTCAACATCTTGTAGTCCCCAAACACACAGAATTTTCACTGCAGCCAATGAAGTTGTGTCAGAAGAGACTGTAATAGTAAATCAAAGACACTGAAACTTACTTTCAGAAGGAGAGATAAAATGATAATTAAATGAGTTATATTCATCTTGAAAGGACTAAAACTTTAAGACAGTGCTGGAAACAAAGGGTTAGGTTTCTGATGGGGCAATGTTACAATTGTTGTGTGTCTGTGTGCCTTAATTTGAAGACAAGGAAAATTTTTCCCACTACTATAATAGGCTCCTTGATTAGGAAAAAAAAAAAGGAAGAAACAAATAATGACAGCCAATTTCCAGTGCTTTTAGGCTATTCCATATCAAACAGTGTGATGAATGCAGCAATATCACTTTTGGCTATAGCACGAAAAATATTATTCTCTATAGATGCTGCAGCATAAAACAGAAATGCTTTTATTACCAGCAGCAATGATGTGACATGCCTGATAAATGCCACTTTAAGACTCCTTTGGGTCCCAGCATCCCTTCACACTTATTATCAAGTTACTAATAGATTCTGCAGGTTTGACTGGCCATCATTTAAGAGTGTCATTTTCTCTAAAATGACAGAAAAGTAAAATGTTCTAAAACGTTCAATTTTTCTCTTTTCCCTGACTGAGTGACTAATGAGTAAGAATAATAACTTTTATTCGTGTTGTCTAGGTGATGAAATGGCCATTGTAGAATGATGAATATCAAGTAAAGATGTTTTCATTTAACATAGGCAGGGGAAAAAAATACATGAACCTTTAAATCTTAAAAATATGAAAGAGAACAGGCAGCTATTTAAGTATTCACCTCTGTTGTTTGATAACTGAGTCTATTTCCCTTTGTTATTAGTTTTTCTGTGGATGCATAGAAGCATTGATAACGGGGTCAGACATGTTACAGATTAGATTCTTATTTGCAATATGATATTGTCCAAATGCCCCCACTGATATTAATACTCCTTTACTCTTGGTACTGTGTAGGTATACCATAAAGGTTAATTCCCATAGGAAAGTGTAGATGTTGCATAAACCAAACAGAAGATCGGAGCAGAAAGAGATGCATAGAAAGAGAAAACAGTTGTACAGCAGATTCATGGCAGACCTCAATATGTGTTACATTTATATTAGGGATGACACTTAGGCTGCAAACACCTCAGAAGGGTCCCTGCCTTTGTAAATCATAGCCATAATACCCAGAAGAAGACAGTCTTCTCCCATAGATGGTTTCTACAGTATACTACAGTACCAACAGAAATAAGAATATAAACCACTTCTGCACATGTAATTACTTGAAGCTGAGTGCTTAATTCTATTAAGCCACTTAAAAAACCCAGCATAAATTCTTGTCTGTATTAGAGTATTTGATCTCATCATGACAAAGACACAGTAAAGATACTATACTAACTAAATCAGTGTAAACGCTCACCTGACCCTCTGCTCATCATGCTCAGTTCTTGTAGTTCAGTCTGATCAACGATGGGGGCCACTAGTTGTTGTTGTCTTCTGGAAATAACAAAACATTAAATAGTAATATTTCCTGTCAAGGGAATAGATTTTGCTTTTCTCCTTATTTATCAAACAAACAAAAAAAAAACAACCCAAAACTTAATTTCAACCTAACTGTGTGTTGATCAACTACAGGGTTTTTAAAGATTTTTCTTAGGAGTTTATCTTTTCTTAAGATAGCTTGGCCTGCTCAGTCCAGTTTATTTGTGGATCAAAGGCACAAAATGACATGTGATTAACATTGTGTCTGTATAAACACAGTAGAAAGTAAGCATATTCTAACATTATTTAAAGTAAAGGGTAAGACAATATTTAGGTTTGGCAATAACTTCAGTGGAGACACTACTGATCTGCACAACAGATGTCTTGTTTCATTGACTTCAGTATTGATTTTCATGAGTCCACCTATCCGAGATCTTTAGCTATTTGTTTCTGAAGGGAGACTGAAATGTCACTGGAGAGCCCAGTTCTGCCAAAAAGAGATTGAATGAGCTAGATATGAGCCAGGATCTTTAGTTGCTTTCTTGGAGATGAAGAAATTCCATCATAAAAAAAGCCTGAAGGACAAAGGGCTTTATGGTATGGGGAATGAACAACCACCACCCCAATTGACTGAGCAGGCAGAGCAAGCTACAGGCTGTAGGATATAAAAGCACCAGTAAAGAAGGTGATTCTGCAGCTTCTTCAGTAACAGTGACACAGCCTCTGATCCACTTAGAGAGGATTCCCATTGCTACTGTGCTTCGTATTCATTAGACAGACTTTGAAACGTCAGCTCTGGTAACAAGTGGTCATTTTTGGTCATAACAAGCTCCTTGGCAAAGAGGAATAAAAAACAATTTTATCAAAAAGATCACAGAATGCTGCTCTGGCTGTACTGCAGGCTGTGTAATGTAAACTCTACCAAATAAACACTCCCAGATATTTTCCTACTCTCTGATTACTATACTAGAAATGCTCAATAATGTTCAACAAATGTACGAAAACAGCATATGTCAATCCAGCGTTTCCTTCAAACTGTTCTATTTTCAGTTCCTGTTTTGTTCAATTAACACTGCTATAACTGACTCACTCTTGTTACATCTGATCTGCTTGGGAAGAACAGAAGGAGCTTTCATTAGCACTGAAAATCTATAGTTAAAAAACTTTTTAACAGTGACACAAAGGTGAAAGTCAGGAAGATGAGGTCTGATGCTCAAAGGTCCTTCTCAAAATGGTGACAATAAGCATGCTCCTAGGACTGATATGAAGGCTAAGCAAAGTCTGTGAATCTCTTCCTCCAGCCAGAAGAGAACAGAGGCAGAAAGCACCTTTGTATGATAATATCAGTGATCATTGTTGTATGCTAACACTGGTAAAAGCAACAAAGTAATCTTTTTTCTTAAGCTTCTTTTGTGCATTTCTTGCACATGCTCTCTTTTTTCCTTTGTGTATTGCCAAGATTTCAACTATTTAACAGAAGAGGACAGAAGAATATACTTTCAGCTTAGCCAAAAAATCAGATTAAAGCCAAGTATGGAAAGCTGAGGGAGGAAGGGCTTTACTGTAGCTGGGAGAGGTGGTCCCACATAGGGAAACATCTATATAATTTACCTTTTTCAAAACCCCAACTCTCTTCATGCCAAATAAGCCACTAGTGATTTCATTTGGTATTATTCTACAGTGATGCTGATGATGCTAAGCACCACCCAGCACAGCTGTGGGGCCTGTGTAGAAGACTGAGCTAATTTTACACAGAGCACTCTGAAATAGAAAAAGCAGGTGGGAAGGACAGAGTGATTCCAACACTCGCATGGTTATCAAGCAAAGCCTGCTGTTGGATCACAGGCAGGTAAAAAGCTGATGATGGGAACTGTGGTTAGCATGCTGAAGCAAAACATGAGAAGGTCAAGGCCCAGCATGCAAGTGCCAGATGTGTGGGCAGGGGAGAAGACAAGGTATTGCCAGTAGGATGCTCTGGAGGTACTGTGGAAGTCCCTTGTCCCGTGCTCCTTATCTACCACTGTTCCACTGGAGCTGTGGCTTGTAAGCCAGATAGGAGAGAACGTGTGCAGGCTGGGAGATGAAGAATAAGTGATAGGTGACAGGTCAGGGATGGAAAGATGAGTGTTATGAGCCAGCCAGGCAGCGCAGGTAACTAAAGTCACACAGGAGACAAAGGTCATGCACTGGCATAACTATTTTCCTACTGGAAACTAAGGAAAACCGAAAGATCCAGGACTCTGACATCTTCACTGAGAACAATACCCAGTGGTACACTTATTTAAAAACATACTGAAGCATGTAATTACAATTTCTACCTTAAATGATAAGCCTGCCTGAGTCAGAAACAAACAAAGTGGTAGAAATGCAAGTGGACTTCAAATATAGTTCAGATAAACTGTGAGAATCAACAAACAGCACATTCATCCCAGGCTCCCTGGTGAACTGCGTGCTAGAAGTCATTTGTAGAATTATTTTTTTAGTCCTGAAGACAAACTCATTCTGCACAAACCTAGAAGACTCTGTTGCTATTAAATCATCATCAAAAACATCAACAAAAGGTCATTTTGTCAGTGCTCTCATTCTATATTGCTAGACCCAAATATCCTTGTGCCTGCCTGGATCTCTCTGCCTGAGGCGCCCTTCCCTTGTTGCTCAGGTGAAGCCACCTGCTATATGGATATACTTTACAATGTGTTTTGAAATTATTCTCTACATAAAAATTGGGCTCTGTGGGCTGCAATAGGCAAGTATAAATAAAGAACGTGTCTCTGGTTTAAACACAGTAAGTAAAACACGCATCCCTAACACAGAGTAAGAAACATTTCTGGATAGAGGTAGGAAGGTAAGACAGTATGTTTTAAAGAAAAGCTAACACTAATGAGCATTTCTAAGATGGATTTGTATGAACTTTACCCTGAAAAGATTTTAGAAACAGGTATATTAAAATGTTAATTTGAAATTATTACCAATTTCTGTCTGAGGAGCAAGTTGTCTTAAAGGTTCCATTTTCTAACACAGAACTGTTTTCACTTTATGAAATATTTTGCATTATATTTTAATTAAAGTTATAATTACAGATCTAAATATAATTAGCTTCTTTCTTCAAAAGAAATTGGAAGTGAACCTACTTTATTAAATTTTCAATTTGTTTCCTGCAGTGTTACATAGTTTATTCTAATTAATTGAATGAGATCTCATAAATATTTTATCAACATAGGGATGTGATTAACAGCTCAAGTTTTGTGTGGATTTCTTTTTTCTTTCCAGCTTTCTTCTTCTCTGCATTACCATTCCCCAGGTTTTCATGTGCACTCTCCTGCTTTCAGTGACAGCTTGAATACAGGAGCATTTCCAGACCTTCCCTCTTCCACAGCAAAATGTTGTATTTTAGTAGTCTTGGCCATAGGAAACCATTTTTAAATTCTCTTTGGGAATGTTTGTTATCTAAGGGAGTCCTCATGTAACACAGCCCATGGAAGTGACACTCATTTCTTGTGTGATTTATGACTTCCATGCTGAACAGCTTCCTGAAGAATCTTCTCTGCTTTCAGTGTGTGTGTGTGCAGAGCACTCCTCTATTCTTAGAGCAGATAAAGCAGAAAGGAGCATAAAGGACAGTACCCCCCCCCTCCCCATTAGTACACCCTACTCCAGAGATTATGAAATGGAGCAGAAGGTACATGTCACACAGCTCCCTAGTACCTCTTGGGTTGCAAAGGGCTCAATTTTTATGTGGCATCAGTGAGAATTAAAACTTGTGGGTGCTGAATGGAGCTATTGTGGTTTGAGCCTCAGGTTTGAGTTGTTCAGCTTCCCCTTTGCTATGTGGACATTCAGCACAGCAGAAACATCACCACAATGCCCTCAGGCCCCTTTTATTAGATTAAGAGCATCATGGGGAAAAAAGACCAGGAGCTTCACAGACTCAAAAGGAAAGAGGCATTCCCTGCTTCAAAGCATGTCAAATCAAATAAAAAGGGAAGGAGGATGTGAAGGTGAAGTGACCTGCCTGTAGTTATCAGGGCAAACACAAGAATTTGCTCTCTTAATCCCCAGTCCAATGCTGCCTCCCTCCCCATCATTACTGAAATAGGATGACTGTGTTGGAAATGCTGCTCTACAGCCACAGCACTGAGTAGATATACTTATCAGTATGGATAGCTAAGCAAATAAACAGCATGTTGATTGTATCAAACAGGAAAAAAATGTAAGTACAACTGCATATAAACTGAACAGTCAGAAAGTAAGAAGATAATCATTACGGCTCTGAATCAGACTGAAACTCTGTTAGTCCCCTATTTAGAATGGAAGGGACTGGTATCAGAGTAACACTGTTCTTTTAATATATACCATATTAATTTAATTAAGCACAGTTTAATAATAGCAAAGAAAAGATTCAGCCTTCACCATGACCTTTACCATCCAGCAATATCAAAGCTTTCGGATAAATTGAACAAAAATGAAATTCATTTTATCTATCCATTTAGCTCAAGCAAGCATTGTGTTACTTACCCGTCTTGTATTGTTGACAGCAAGAGTCTGAGTATCTTTTAATACCTAAAGAACAAATTGTTTTCTTGCAAGCATTCTTCAAAAGTCCCACTGATGTAAGCTGGAAGTGTGCACATTTCTCCCTGGGAAAAAAAAAAAATCCCCCTAATTGTTTTTCCTGTTCATACATTCCTTTACTACTTATTATTTAATTTAGGGTAAATTGTGGAGGTAGAAAAGTGAATCAGATTCATTGCTCTTTCTATGTGTTGTACAAAACTGGGTAGTCTTCATCTGCATGCACAGTAATGCTTGTTTTGAATTGTGAAATAAACCAGTGGAAATCCTGTTGACAAGAACCTTGCACTGATGATTCAGTGATCCCATTGCACTGTTAATGCTGTTTTCCAAAGTCTAAAACTGATTTCCAATCAATCCAAATTTTGATTGATAGACGAAGTTAACCCTGATGTTTACAGGCATTTCTTGTAGAGGCTGAAGCAGTGACTCTTAATGCCAGACCTGGATTTGACCTGAGAGTTGCTCTGTATTTATGTCCTGTAATGATTCCAAAGTAGCTTTATTGTGCTGGGGTCTTCATCTTCTCTTAATTTCCTTTACCTCTCTGAAATCAAGTAGACTGTTACTTGCACAGCTGCAAAGGCAGTAATAACAATAAATGCAATTTTTATGTGGAGAAGGTCCACATTTCTCAGCTCCTCATACACCAAGTAAGGTGAAAAGGCCAGAAAACTTGTTCTGCTGTTGAAATGACAAGATTATGGCTATTTTCTAAAATTATTACAAGAGAGGCTTGGGATGCACATGTAATATTTAAAGCACATCCAACATACTTAAGGCACTGCATTATTAATGTCAAATGAAGTATATTCTCCAAGTATTTATTTACAGCTCTTCCCTCCAAGTGGGGATTCCTTTCCTTAGCTGTCTATCCTGCTGTGGCAAACATCTTGCTTCTTCTCAGGGTAATGGAACCTCCCATTTTCCTAATTCAGACTTTCTGACCTGTCATTGTCTGGATTCTTTCCTGGTCAGAGCTGTGTTTTACATAGTTAGTTGAGAGAGAATTTTGTATTAATATTAGTGTCAGCAAATTCAGATGGATCAGTTCCCAAATCCTTAAAATTCCCTCACCATCAGGCTTCAACAAACTATGGCATCATGGTACATTATCACTTTATCTGGTGAAGGGTATTCTATCTCCTCCTCTTGACTTAGTTTGTTTTCACAGCCACAGTCTAATCTTTCACCTTGCACATAACTTCAGACACTTCTCCTGTTATCAGATTCTTTACTGCCTGCTGCAGATTTTTTCCCAACATATGCGGAGAACAGTCTTCACACTTTTCTTTCAATTCCACATCCTTGACATAATGGGTGGTTTAAACAGTTTGCATATGTATATACAATGGAAAGGGGAACCTGTACTGACAGAGAAATGGATGCTTTAAACATTTTGTTGAAACAAACTTTAGAGAAGGTTCCACATTTCTTTTTGAAAGGTTGGAGCTCTTTTGAAACCCAGATAGTATTAATGTATTTGTAAAGTTAAGTCACAACCACTGGCAACACCATGATCATTCTGTTCCTGCATTTCAGCTACTGATGAGGGAAAAAACAAATGAGATCGCTGCTAGGCATGAGACAGGCAGGTGCTCAGATTCCTCCATGGTAGAGGCTCTCAGTTGTGCTGGCTCAGACAATCCTGTTACACACTCACTCTAGAGGGACACAGAAGCTCTATGGACTTACAAAGTCATACTGAAAAGAGAAGCATTGGTGCACACATTCAGGGAGCTGACACAGGGCACACTACCTAAACTTTGCTGCATCCCAGAAAGATATTGAATTATGAGATGGACAATAAGTCGTATCATATTTCTCACTCCGTCTTTGTCCAGAATAGTTTCTATTTCATATTCCTTTTTCTTCAAGCAAATTTCTTGATAGAAATACTATGAGCTGAGTTATGTCAGGTTGACATATTCTAATAACCAAGACTCCTAGGAACAACTGCAAGGGCTTTGAAGAAAGATGAACTAAACCAGGCTCTGAATGTTTTCATTTTGTGGCCACTTCTGTAAGGGAAGACAAGTGAATAGATACTTTGATGATGAACTGAGATCAATATAATTTTTCACTCTAGCTGTAACAAAACCACAATCTGGATTATCCAGCCTCTTGGTTTTGTCACAGCATTCTGTGGCATATGTCCCACAGTATCCTGATCTGCAGGTAGCATCTGTCTTGAGTTTTGTTCTATTTAATTTGATAAAAGAGGAGCTCATGCAAAGACAACTAATTGGGGAGCTGAATACACAACCTACCACCTACCATGTGTCATTACTGGAAATAACTCCACAAAGAAAACACATTTGAAGCTGAAAACCTAAGACAGCTTTAACTCCTGATAGTATTCTCCATTTCATTCTCTCTCAGTGACTTAAGATGCAGTTTTATAACACACCACACACTTCTTGTGCAGAAGAAATTGGACCTAAAGGCACTCTGAGTAAGGGACCTTTGAAATCCTATAGCTGCCTTAGTGCGGGCTTTACACTGGCTTCAAGAGTGGGACAGCTTGGCAGGAAGATGTGGCCAGGTCACAAATACTTTCCCTCTATATCCTTGGCTGCTATGACACCAAGATGATTATTGAACCAAAAATTTAGTAAAAAGCTGCCACGTGTCCTGATAATACACTGGAGGCAACCATGGTTTCATGTGCACGGCAATTTTCTTGTGAAGCCTTCACTTCCTGGGACAAGAGACAGACATGACACTGTGACAGGGGTAGGTAAATAAAAACACAAAGGACCTGGTGGCTACAATGTCACCTGCCTTTAGCTTCTTGGACAATGACTGAGGTAGACCTTTATGGCTGTCAGGAAAACTCACTGCCCCAAGCCAACTTAATTTGTAACTACTGGAGAAAGCATTGGCCTGTCCTTGTTCTCTCTCCTTAGCAATGACACACAATCCTCTCAGACATCTGCAGGGCACTGTGACTAGGCAGGTTTCACTATGAGGAAATACCAGGTCTTTACAGTACTCCTGATAGGGCAAAGTTAAAAGTGAGTCCGTATCTGGCTTTTCCAAAAAGCATACTTACATACATCTTCATCTTCAACACACTCATTCAGGGAATTGTAGTTCAGACAGACAGACTACTTGGGCATTTATTCTACCACAGCCAGCATGTCAGTACACCTGTGGCTTTAAACCAGCCACTGCTCTGTGCACCCATCCTGACTTTGAAAGCATTGCTCACCCAGGCACCCCTGAAATCTTTCTTATTTTGTAACTGCAATTCAGGTCAGATTCCAGTTCATTCTCTTTTGCCCATATCGATTCGTCTCAACAGTTCTGTTTTCACAAAGTATTAAAGAAAATCTCAATGTAGTATTTCCCTTTGCTTGTGCAAATGGTATCAGTGTGGCAGTTTCAGATAGATGCTTTATTGCATTGTCACCTGGAGAATACCACAGCATTCTCCCCCTCCTGATTTACATAGAACAATATGCGATAAGAAGAAATGTGAAGCTTTTAGTTTAGTGGACTGTCACTAAATGTCTTTAGAAGTTCCGAGAAGAATAAAATATCACCTGTTTCTTTTGGCTTTACCATTTCACAAGCTATGGTTGAAGCCACTGTAAAAGGATATCCTTTTCTCTGCAGGGATTTATTTCACTGAGGACCAGTCCCCAACTGCCTTTCACACCTTGAATCATCACTGACATACTGCAGAATATCTGGACACCAAAAATAACTAGAATCATTCCAAAAAGAACATTTTATCTTTGGTGAATTATGTGCTTGATTCTTTATTGCACACTCAAATCCTTGCAACTTTGTGTTTAGACACTACTTAGATGTCATATCAATTTTAATAAAGTCCTGACAATTGAAAAGGTCTGCATCTTTTTTCACTGTTACCAGTGAAATCCTTGAATGACCTGCTATCAAAAGAGGCTAGTTAAGCAGGATTTTCTATTCTTCACATTACTTAGATACTTGCTCCCATTATTCTCTCTCTTAGTAGTTTCCGTAAGTCTTAAATTTCTTTCTCATTTAATGCAATTAGAATTCAACATGCTCCTTGTAAATCAAGACAATAAAATCACATCTCACCGTAACTTCTAAGCTGTCACTGAAGCTCAAATTTTCCCCAAATCTTCCTTTTACTCCAATTAACTACGATATGTTTAGTGCTTATTTTCAAACATTAAATGCTTCAGTTCAGAAGTGCACTAACCAAGCAGGTAATGTGCAAGGCTTTTTAGCATCACTCAAAGGAAATCCTAAGAACCTGTGACATTCTGTTTTCCAGTCTGAAGAAAAACAGACAATTGGGGATAATTTAAATCAAACTGCTTTGTAGATTTTTGAACACCACAATTCTAATTCTGTAGCCATAATTTTCACTTTATAATGTACTTTCCAGAAGCCAAAATGAAAATTTTAAGCATTTTGAATACATGTGGGTGTGAAAATGCTAGCAAGGGAAACATGACTTTTTTACTGATTTCTAGAGGGTACTTCAAAGAGCTGGATTTTTCCATCACCTTGCTTTCACCAAGCAGCTGAAAGCATGAAATAAAAAGAAATGGGACACTGTAGCTTGGTGATCAGTTAAATGATGTGAAGGTATGCAAGTTCATAAATGAACATGATATTTTTTGCAATTAGTTGGAGTTAGACACATGAGAAAGCAGACGTTCATCACGTTGACCATTGTGAAAATGCAGTGTGACCAATGTTGTGTGGGCAAGTGTTTGCAGTAGCTTCTAAAGCCTTTTCTTTTGGATATGTTCAGAAACTTTCTGATGTAACACTTTTTTATTGGCAAATGTCAGTTATGCAACCTGAAAGAGTTCACAAGAAGGGGTTAGTTTCGATATATTTCCCTCCACACATTTCTGACTCACACAAAATACCCAAATTAGCAAACATCTTGTTTGCCAAGAAGTTTCATTTCCTGGTCTAATAGACTGTCAGGATTTTCAACATCATTGACAAGAGGATCTTAAGTGACAGAGCAGGGGAAGCTCAGTAGCTTTGGACTTTTCCATATCCAATTTCATCCTAATTATTATTCCTGAAATTTTTCAAACTGATTCAGACTTGGAAACCCATTTCCTACCCAGGTGCAGTACCAGGTACTCTCATTTAGAACTGATTATGAATTGTTTAATCCATCACTTTTACTCCCCTATTGGAACATGTTGGTTATTTAGCACTGGACATTCAGGTTTTTCTGGACACTTTTCACCCACATAGGTCTAGTCCAGGCCTCAGGCATCAGGGAACTGTTAGGTGAGAAACTTTATCTTTTGCCCAGGGGTTAATGGACATGACTAGAATAGACTTTGATATAGCTTTGATATGACAAAGGGAAGGGATGAACAGCAAGTATCACAGTATCACAGTATGTTAGAGATTGGAAGGGACCTCAAAAGATCATCTAGTCCAATCCCCCTGCCGGAGCAGGAACACCTAGATAAGGTTACACAGGAATGTGTCCAGGTGGTCTTTGAATGTCTCCAAAGAAGGAGATTCCACAACCTCCCTGGGCAGCCTGTTCCAGTGTTCCGTCACCCTCACTGAGAAGAAGTTTCTTCTCAGGTTTAAGTGGAACCTCTTGTGCTCCAATTTGTACCCATTACCCCTTGTCCTTTCATTGTTTGCCACTGAGAAGAGCCTGGCTCCATCCTCGTGACACTCCCCTTTTATATATTTATATATACTAATAAGGTCACCCCTCAATCTCCTCTTCTCTAAACTATAGAGACCCAGCTCCCTCAGTCTTTCCTCATAAGGGAGATGCTCCACTCCCTTAATCATCTTAGTTGCCCTGCGCTGGACTCTCTCCAGCAGGTCCCTGTCCTTTTTAAACTGAGGGGCCCAGAACTGGACACAATATTCCAGATGAGGTCTCACCAGGGCAGAGTAGAGGGGAAGGAGGACCTCTCTTGACCTACTAACCACCCCCCTTCTAATACAACCCAGGATGCCATTGGCCTTCTTGGCCACAAGGGCACAGTGTCGGCTCATGGTCACCCTGTCGTCCACCAGGACCCCCAGGTCCCTCTCCCCTACACTGCTCTCTAACAGGTTGTTCCCCAGTCTACACTGGAACCTGGGGTTGTTCCTGCCCAGATGCAGGACTCTACACTTTCCCTTGTTATATTTCATCAAGTTATTCCCTGCCCAGCTCTCCAGCCTGTCCAGGTCTCTCTGGATGGCAGCACAGCCTTCTGGCGTGTCGGCCACCCCTCCCAGCTTAGTGTCACCAGCAAACTTGCTGATAGTACATTCAATTCCCTCATCTAAATCGTTGATGAATATGTTAAATAATACTGGTCCCAGTACCGACCCTTGAGGCACTCCACTAGATACAGGCCTCCAACTAGACTCCGCCCCATAGACTACAACTCTCTGGCTTCTCTCCTTCAGCCAGTTCACAGTCCACCTCACTACCCGATCATGCAGACCACACTTCCTCAATTTAGCCGCAAGGATGCTGTGGGATGCTGTGCTGTGACTGCACAGACTTTAGGTAAAGCCTACAACCACTTTAACACTCCAGATAAATCTGTGTCTGTGCTGTACTTGCTAGCTTGAATCTCTCCTGGCACTGTAAGCTCTGACCTCCTGTGGTCTTGTATGTATTGTGTACCTGTGAGCCAAAGACATTTTACAACAGCACAAAGTGAATAGCTCATGGTAGCAGTATTTCTGCTGGGAGGACTAGAGACAGAACGAGAGATACCACATATCTATGAATACCCCAGAGAGACCTCTCACACTGCTATCACTTTATTAATCCGTTAAGCTGTGAAAAGGGGATAGCTTCTAGGAAACCCCAGGAGATTCTGATGACCATTAGCAATTCTATAAAATAGGTACAAGTTCTGCTAGCAGCTTTTTACCAAAACTAAACAACACATATTGTAAATTATCTGGAAGTCCAGCTCAGCTTTTTGAGGACAAAGCCACAGAACCACACCATCCTTTCTTCTGCTCACCAACAACCTTTCCTGGGACTTTGCAATCAAAGGGAGCAGAAATGGACTTTCCTCTGCTAGAAGCAAAGCTGAACAAGGTTGCACAGAGGATATTTTCTATGCAGTTTGTTCCTCACAATGCAGACTGGAGTCTTTGGTGATGACTGAGAGTCCTCACTAGATATGCCCACCAGAACAGACGTTGGTTTTGGGCTGCAGGAGGAGGCAGGGACTCTGGGGGGCCCTGCTAACAGATGGTAGAGCAACTGCAAGCCTGCTCTAACCTATGCCCAGCAAATTGTACCCATGCTCTCAGCCCCATCCTGGCTTTAGGGGAGGCTGAACATGGTAGTAAAGAAGCACATGGCTTAGGAGTTTGCATGGGAGAAATCAGAGGAGACAGCTTGGCTGAGTCCAAATGGAGCATGCTAGTAGAGTTACTCAAATATTAATAACAGCTGCCAGAAATCTGGAAGAGGCAGCCAAGTTGAGAAATGCCCTGAGCATCTGCCCTTTCACAACCATGTGCCCAACACATATTGTGTCTACGCCAGGAGCAGTATTCCCTCCCTGCAAGGCATTACAGTTGGCACGAATGCCTACCTGGATCACTGCCGGTACCTGGCAAACATGCTGCAGAGAGCAGTTGTTCTCTGGTCCCTAACCTCACTACACTCACTGAAACCCCTCCAACACTGCCAGCACACGACCTGGAGGAAGAAAGGAAGTGGTTTATTATTCCCTCTTCTCTGGACTGAATAACACAAGGAACTGAGGAGTTCTTACCATTTTGATGGCACTCATGCCTATACATGGAAATATACAAGCGTAAGTAAAACATTTCTGAGAATTCAGCCCCTCATTGGCTTTGTCTCCTGCAGCTGGTTGCAATGATAAAGTTAGCAAAGTAAGGGGCCATCAGTTCTTTGGATGGATGAGCCCATGGCTGCCACACCAAAATCACATGCGTACATGTGTTCCTTGCAGTTCAGAAAATACATTCAAACAACTGTTAAACTAGCCGTCTCAGGGAGACAAGTGTGGTAGTCCCAAAAGCATGCATCCCAGCTCATGCTAAGTACCTGTTCCTGGGATGTTAAATGAACCCTATTGTTAAGAGTCTACAATAGTCTCAACACTCAGGTTAGGTGGTTTAAAGCTACCTTAGATATGCTTAGAAGCTGTGTATTCATGGCAGTGAAGGCATACTCTGAGATTAGATGCTGATTACTGCCAGAAACAGGGAGAGAAACGTATCATAGCAATAGAAACATACTATCAGTTCTGAAGGAAATTCTCCATTTCAGCTCCACCCTAACAGACATCCAGCAATCACACAAGAGACCTCCATTGCCCAAGAAAGCTTGTAAGTGAAGCATATGAAAGAGACAAAAAGAAGACGAGTATGAACTGTTGGACATTGGCAACTGGCAGTGGAGGACAGAAGGTGACAAGAAGGCAGGAACGAATGTAGATCTCCTGAATCTTAGACATAAAATCTTTCTTCCCATCAGCTCCTCATCTCTGCATGTTGGGTTAACAACCCTACATATTAGACTATAGCAGCAGACCCAGAACTAAAAGCTTCTGAATGCTCTGCTTTCACTTACATTTATTTTCTTTGTGCATAATTGTAAGTGCATTCATATACATTCATCACGTGGACCACTTCTATTGAATGCGTAGGGCTTTTTTCCAATGAGAAAGCATCACAGGAAGGAACTTTTCCACTTAAAACTATTCTGCTCCAATGAATCATGGCTGTCATTCCAAAGCTATTTATCATTTTAACAATATTTTTCCAGAAGACTCTTTCATTTAGTGATTTGGAATGTAAGGACAGTTGTGGGGAATAACCATGCAAGCTGTAAATTCAAAAAGCCACAAAGATTTCAGAATGTATGAAATGAAACGTATTTTGAAAAATCCCCCAAAAATGCAAAATAAAAGATTCAGATTAAATTCTCTTAGCTGTAGGGCTTTTGCTTGCAATTCATGAGAGCTATGGAATATGATTCTACTGACATCAGAAATGCAGATTCAGTGAATTCATTTAAGACAAAATTGAAATCTTATCTTTTTAGGCTGGCTTTTCCAACCCTAAATGCAGTTCACTTTTAAGGCTCCTAAATATTCTTTTATGTAAAGCTATTTGAGATACTTTGTATTTTCTGCACTATATACATTCAATTTTCTTGTATTTAGTTCATGTGATTCATTAAATACAAAGGAAAAGAGGCAACAACAGAAAAACTGGATAATGGCAAAGGCAAAGTAGTCATTTGCTAATGCAAAAGGACAAATGCAACAGAAATGGAAGGAGGTTTCTAAACCATGTTCTGAATTAAGAAGAAATATTTAGTGAATGAATATACCACAGAGATTTCCACATGCTGTTTTTTTAGCTGCCATGCACAGCTCTATTGAGTATGGGGATCAATTACAAATTGCACTGCCCGTACCACAGCACTTCCCAATGTTCCTTTCTTCTTCCTTAACCATGAAACCTCCACCTATTCTCTCTTCATACTTAGCTCATATCACTTGCTTACGGAGTATTGCACAAGCAGCCTTCCAACCAGGCAGAACAAACATGCCTGCTCCAGAGCTCTAGTAAGGTGAGGATTACACGTGTGTCCCCTCAGCCATCAGAAGTACAGAATAGCAAATGTCTTTGCTCAGTTGTCAAGAGGCTAAAGAATAGTTGAACCCTGATGTGTAGCTTCATCATACTGAACCAAAATCAACTTACTATCAGTAGAGGCAAATTTCAACCTAGCAACCTTTTCTGAAGTTCCAGTAAGTTCTTCATAAACCCACAGGCAATCAGTCCCCTTTCCATTTTTGAAAAGGTGAATTTCATTGAATCACAAATTGCTGTTTTAAATGTTATGATTGAGTATTGACTTCACTAGTATTTAACACTGCACAAACACATGACCCTGACAAGATTTATTATGTCATCTCTTGACTCTTCTTGTATCTTCTGAGAAGTCTGGAATTGAATAAAAACCAAAAAAAAAAGAGACCTGTTTCTAAGTTGACTAAAGTATGATCACATACTTTAAATATCAAAGGTGCTTTAAGTGAAAACAGTTCCAAAGAACTCAGATGTTTTTGCTTACCCCAAGTGTCACGGCCTTCTGTCATTCCTTCTTACAGTTACCCTCTCACCCATTCAGGAGATAGAGCCGAGTGTTTCTGCATTCCTAAGTGACAAAAGCTTTAGTTCCATTTCTTCCTTTAGTACACTAATAGGAGTGGCTGCTGCTGCCAAAGTCTATGGTCACACATTTGCTGTTTGTCCCTTACTCCAGCCCCCTGTATGCTCTTATGCTGCAGTTCAAATCCAGCTATAGGTCTCAGTTCCGAGAGCCCCTTCAGTGTGTTTGTCAGGAGCATGGAGCAGGACTGACTCACGTACCTGCGTGTGTAACAAGGATTTGTACTGTCAAACTCATCAGATGTTCTAACTGGTTGAATGAGCAGAACTCATTTCCTAAGGAAAAATGTGATTTCAACTTAATATTTTTCAGTGTTCAGGGAGAATTTTTCCTTACTAAAAATAGTTTTGCCCCAACCTGACAGATACAGGCTGAAACAAGAGTGTGATTTTCCCGCCTGCACCATTTTCCATGGACAAAAGGGCTGAAGAAAAAGAAACTCAGATGAGCTACTTTAATGATGCTACAATCCGTAATTAAAGAGTCCTCACAGTATCACAGTATGGAAGTATCACAGAGATTGGAAGGGACCTCAAAAGATCATCTAGTCCAATCCACCTGCCGGAGCAGGAACACCTAGATAAGGCTACACAGGAACGTGTCCAGGCGGGTTTTAAGTGTCGCCAGAGAAGGAGACTCCACAACCTCCCTGGGCAGCCTGTTCCAGTGTTCCGTCACCCTCACTGAGAAGAAGTTTCTTCTCAAGTTTAAGTGGAACCTCTTGTGTTCCAGTTTGTACCCATTGCCCCTTGTCCTATCATTGTTTGCCACTGAGAAGAGCCTGGCTCCATCCTCGTGACACTCCCCCTTTATATATTTATATACACTAATAAGGTCACCCCTCAACTACAAATGGCATCTACCCCATCCATGCAATGTTCAGGGTGGTCTGTGTGTATACCCTTATGTCAGCTATACATATTGGTAGCATGCCATGTGACAGGATGAATCATTGTCCCTTCACTAAAATAAGTAGTAATAGTTTCTGACACAATATTTACATTACACTCCATGTTTTCTCTTCTGTAAAAACATTTCCTCTGTGTCTTCATTTACAACGGTCCATCAGTTCCTATCAATTCCCTTTAAGGGTGCAGGATTACTCAACAGGCTGCTCTGCCACTAAGAAATAACAGCACTGGGTGTCTTACATTGTAAAAAATACGTGAAGTCTACATGAAGACTTCGAATTTGCACAACTGAAGTCTGAAAATGATAGTGGCACTAGTACTAATAAAAAAGCTGAAATCTTTCCTAGAATAAATAGACATTGTTCTGGTTACTTTATTTTAATCAGCCTATTTTAACAAGGAATTTGTCTTATAATTTGTATTTTAAAACCTCATCATCTTCTGATATTTATAATTGATTTTGGCACATAATCATCAAAAGAATGCAGAACAAAGATTGAACAACTTCCTTAAAGATATTAGCAGAGCTAAAGTGCATCATGGCTATGAAAAAACCCCCACAGAAATACAGGCAGCAGAAAACGAAAGGCAGCTGGGTACAGTAAGAAGAGAGATCAAGGTGCAAAAAATACCAATTCAACATTTTAAACATCACTTAAATATTCATCAACTTGTTTTCCTGTATTTTACAGTTCATTCATCTGTGACTGAAGGGTCTGTCGTGCTCTAAGCCCAGCCATGCAGCTGCACTCTCACTCCCCCCTCTTCCTTCCCCCCTCCCTCTTCCCACCCCCACCCCACCGGAGGGTTGGTGAGGAGAATTGAAGGAATGTAACTCTCACGGGCTGAGATAAGAGCAGCCCAGTAACTAAGGTATAACACAAACCACTGCTGCTACCACCAATAATAATAATGATAAGGGAAATAACAAGGGGAGAGAATACAACCACTACCACCCGCCGACTGATACGCAGCCTGACCGAGCAGTGATCTAACCCTTCTGGGTAACTGCTCCCAGTTTAAATACTGAGCATGACATGCTGTGGTATGGAATACCTCTTTGGCTAGTTTGGGTCAGGTGTCCTGTCTTTGCTTCCTCCCGGCTTCCCCTCCTCCCTGGCAGAGCATGAGACTCAGAAAGTCCTTGGTCAGGGTAAACATTACTGAGCAGCAACTAAAAACATCGGTGTTATCAGCGCTGTTCCCAGGCTGAAAGTCAAAACCACAGCACTGCACCAGCTGCTAAAAAGGAGAAAAATGACTGCTACTGCTGAACCCAGGACTGGGTCACATGACAGCAGGCATGGATTGAATTAGGAAACACATCTTTTCCAGCTTTAGTCTCAGCTTTGCATACGAATAGGTAAACAGTATTTCCTCTTTGCTTGGGTTTCCCAGGCTATGCAACAGAAATAATAATAATAATAATTATCTTCCTTTTTAAGATGCTGTGAGATCTGTGATGTGAAAGTACTCTGTCAGATCTTAGATAAGGTGATGGTGCAGGCAATTTTCTCCTTATTTGACTCCTTTTTAGTTTGTATAGGCACAGTGCCAATCTTAGGTACCCTTTTGAAACTCACGTTTCTTTTAAATGATCACAGGTCTCTTGAATGTCTGTGCCCTTTCAATTCAGGCCCTCTGCAAATCCCTTGCACAGGTAACCCCTGTATGTCTTCCATGTGCAGTCAACACTACCCCTGGCTGCCACTGAACTGACCAGACTCTATGATGGCCTCTTCACACACCTGCTTGAGGGCAAGCCTTATGTTTTGATCTGTGAAAATGACGTGTGTTGTGCCATCAGACAGGAAGCGTGTTTGGTCTGTGATTCAGATTTAGTTTTGACATACTTGAAAGACTAACACTGCCAGGGTTGGAACCAAACTGTTTTCAGAGCAACCTGGTTCTGAGAATACACATTTTTTAGCCAGGTAAACAACCTTCAGATTTGCTGGAGTCTGTGTACAGCCTTCCCACATTGGCATGGGTCTGAACATAGTAAAGCTCATTCCCATTGGCATGCTCCAGTCTAGACCACCTTCTGTTCTTGGCACACATAATCACTATTTTCACTGCATCCTTATCAGCTTGTTCTTTCAGCAAAGGCATTCTATTTCCCATTAAGTGCTTTTTGCATAAAGTAATTCTTACACCAAGTAGTCTGCCAGGCTTTCTTTATCCTTGACTGACCTTTGCTAGGCTAGTCTGGCTAATGTCCTGTCTATCAGTTCTATTACTCACAGTCTTGTGCTGTTCTTATTGAGGGCAGTGCTTTCTAGGAAGTGCAGATACAGCACCACAAGCAGCCACTTCACTCAACTAATATTGTGATGAGATCTGGGCAGTGCCAAAATCTTCAGGTTTGATCTTAATAAGAATATGCTTGTACATTTCTATCTAGTTGCAACACTTCAGTGTTTAAGTCAGGTTCTCTGCCACTCCTGCAGATGGGAATGGCAGAATCTGGTGCCTGGGCACAGGTCTGCAGCAGAGCGAAGACCCACACACCTTGCAATACCAACATGACTTCATTCACACAGTGCTGTGAAGGCTCTATTCAGTACAAGAAAAGTCAGTGGAATCCAGCTCTTAGGAAGTGAATGCCAAATTTAAACGCTCTGTTGTTTTGATGAATTAACTGGAATCCTGACTGCTTCTTTCTGCCAAGAAGAAGCAGTAAGTTCATAGCACCGTAGGATCGGAAAGACCTTTTTGTCTAGCACCTTGTGTCACATAGCCTTATGAATTTTATCCAGCTATTCATGTACTGAGCACATTACTATAACTATGTCAAAAGGTTAATGTCTCAGGCTAGCAACAGGCACTTCCAGGGTGTATGTATTGTTTTGAGATAAAAAACAAAACTAAGATGTCTAACATAATATAAATGATATCACTGCTGAGAATCCAAAAAGCAAAGTGATGATTCCTTGGCTTTGATCTGCCTTGTTGTATGCTATTCTATTTCTGAACTGACAGAAAAGATGTTCATTTCAAGGCACCAAAATGTCTGAAGTGTTTGGGAATTGTTGCCTTGAATCAATTCTGGTCTCATATATTTCATCTTCACAGGCATTATTTCTTCCAAATCAATTCCATCTCTAAACTAATCGTTTAAAAGCCATGACTTCATTCCCATGTTAAGGGAATATCTCTGGCTCTCCCAGTTAAAAATATTTACAGCAGGGTACACAATTTACACAACAGCATCGATAACAGTAAACATATCCAAAGGCAGATCTTTCACCTTTGCACATACAAAATGCGGCTTTTTAAAGGCTAAAAGGCCTATGTTAGAAAAACATACAGTACCTAATTCAACAAGAGAATCAGACATCATTTATAATTCATGTAAGTATATTGAAGTTTTCCACTGCCATCCAAGAAAGATGGTTTCAAATCTATGGAGTGCAGTAAGCTAATATTCTGTGTAGCAACTTCTATCTATCTCATACAGATTTTACTCAGGAGATCATTTCTATACTGAGGTCATCGTAACTACAATGTGCTATATTCAGAACCATCACTTTCTCTGCATATCTATCAGCGTTAATTTGTCAGTCTTGTACCCTGTGTTATTTTCATAAATACTTCAGGGACATAGACTTGTTGAACAGACACAAGATACAGTTAAATGTAATCTGAGAGTAATCAGAACCAAGAGGAAGAGTTAATATTACAACTATTTTTTTTTTCATATCCAATATAAAAACCAAAGAGAAATGAATGATAGCTCTGGTCAGTTCCTCCTGCACTGATGGGCTGATGCAAAACTGCTGCATATAACTCAGCTATTTCCTACAACCACACAATTTAAAAGCCCAAAAAGTGCGCTGCTGAGCTAAGGGAAGTTCATTACAGTTCAGCCACAAACAGTCCAGTTCTACTCAAAGACAGACTCTGATTGCATTTGTTAGTATGAGAAATTTGCACTACAACTGCCTGCAAGGCATCTAACATATCCAAAGCATCTATAGATCCTTTTTCAGCTCCTTCAGTTCTCCAAAGCATGTAGTCTCTTAAATAATCCTCTGAAATTCTAGGACTTCTATTAACCGACTTTATCTAATGTATAAAATCCAGTTTTACACTTTAGTAAAAACTCCCAGAGAACTTGATTTCTAATTTTTCTCCATCTCTACAGCCAGTGATAGTATTTAGCATAGAGCAGAAAAGGGGAGAGACTGCATAATGCATCACAAACAACTTTATTGGCTGTCATACACTTAAATCGGCTTTGTTCTGCACTTGATTAATTTCTGAAGCAGTTTATTTCAGATATTGAAGCTGCTTGTTCTGTGTGGTTATTAAAACTAAACAGAAGCCAGCATTCATTATTACCTAAAAACAGTGAGTACAGAAGAGGCAGACACTTGGGACCCAAGGAGTTGACATCTTGAAAACAGCAACGTATCAAATTATTGATGCAAAGCATTTGATGACTGTCTTTAAGAAGCAGGAACATAGGTTGTCTAGACATGATCAGATATCAAAGTCTATGTGTTTTGCAATCTGATCATTTTGTTTCCCTTTTACTAAGGTAAAGAGGCGCCTGTCAGTATTTGACAGGCTGCAGACACAATGATTATAACAACAATAATAACTGCTCTCTGTAGTGCTATTATCCTCTGAATAACTTTGTTGGAGGAACTCTGTTGCAGGTTGTTTATTTGTTTGTTTGGTGGTGTGGTTGGCTTTTATCTCTGATGGAGGGTAATGTCTGTATATTCTGTGACCATTTGTTACAGCTCCCATTAGACAGGGATTTAGATACAGATCCCAAATTGATCTTGAACCACAGTGGAGAGACTAAGTGGCAACATCCTTAGAAGCTGAATTGGAATATATTCCAGATCTGGCAAATTGTTCTGTTTTGAATTGGATTTAGTGGGTAAAATCTCTTTTAACCCTTCACGTGCACTAGAAAATATCTGCAAGCTCCTCAGCTCATGATTGTTTAACAGGCTGCAGGCACAATGATGGTAATAATAACTGCTCTTTTCAGCAGAAGCCTATGATAATAGATTTTCAAGTGGCACACTAGATATTTAACATATGCCAACAGCAATCTTAGGAACTGTTGTGCACTTGTTTTATAATTCTAATTCAATATATCTGTCAATGTGGCTTTTTTCCCCCAGACTTCATGACTGTGCTTTTGTCAACAGAAAATGGTAATATTTTCCTCTGAGGCAAAACTCAAGGTCAAATGAAAGTTGAGATAGATAGAAAGCAGAAACTATGGCATTTGTTTAGTCTTTTCTTTATACCAGATTGTGTGGGCAGCACCTGCTAAAGTATACGTAGGAACAAATTCCCAATTCAGTATTAGTGTTTGATTTGATTTAGACAATGATGCTGATGTCATTTGGGTGAATACCTATGAGAAAAAATAGGATAAGACAGATACTTAATAGGAGATTAAGTGATCCAAAGTGAAATGTCACAACTGTAGTTCAAAGAATTAGAACGTGTTCTGATTCCTGAAACTGAAACTGTCAAAAGCATACTCTATAATTTTATTTTATATTGTCATCTCCAAGCTTTCAAGTGTCTCTTAAGTAATAGCATTGTATGATGCTGCATTATGACATTTAAGCCTCTGGGTTAAAATACCAAATCTGCATTCAGTCATGCTGTCTCATACCCTGATGTTAAGTCACATGCAGAGATTTTTAAAGACTTTAAAACCAGACTGTGCCCAACTGCTATTTATCATCACCAGGAACTGGATTTCTAACTTGAACTGCTATGAAGCTTGATCATCACACTAGTGAATCAATTTCCATATTGCAAAAATATACTGTTGCCTGTTATTAAGAGGACTTTAGACATTTACCACCAGTAACATTTTTCATAAGAGCCAGTGCAAACTTCTAGTAGAAAATCAGAAAACTAATGGGAACAGGCTTGTCATAGCTCACCTTTAAAAAGTATTTACCATTTCTTGGCTTCAGAAGACTTTGGGGGTTAATAAAACAGTTTGTGCAAAATCAGTAGCCTGTTGTGCTGAGCATCAGATGCACACACAGTAGTAAAATGTTCTTTTCAGATGCACACACAGTAGTAAAATGTTCTTTTCCTTACAAAGTTAACTATGTAGATAGATCAGAAAACATCTTATTGTCCCATTTCAGAGCAAGGAAATCAAGGCCATTGTCTGAAAACTGCAGCAGAAGCAGGAAGTAAATCCACTTCTCCTAAATGGGCACAAATCATCTTTCTTTTGCACGAAGTCAGTGAAGGAAATACAGGGAAAAACTGTGAAGACTGCAATTATTTAGGCAACTGGGGTAGCATTGAGGATAAGGGCCTGCAATCTTAGCATTCAGGCCAAAGGTTGGCTGCTCCAAAGGCTGTATCCGCTGAACCCATGGATGGTTTGTGGGATCAGAGCAGAAGCCTGTTGCTTACAGTCTGAAATATGATGTGGTCAACGCTCCTGCACTGATAGTGAACTGAATTCTTAAACCTCCATGGTTGCTATGTCTCCTATCCAGGGAGTCCATACATTTAGATACTTAAAGGTGCAATGGACTGTGTCTGATGCAGAACAGTAGTGAATCCCTGACTCATCCACAGTTGGTGCATCATGGCCTGGTTCACACAGAACCACAGATGTCAAATGTGCTCCAGCCTCTGCCAGGACTTCAGAGTTTGAAGCAATGAACCACACAAATGATGGGAAAGCTCAGGGCACCAAACTGAATCTAGTTCCAAGTAATTCCCCAGCCACACAGCGGGCAGATGGAGAGGCCGCAGCCCCACCTGCCTCAATACACTGCTCCACTCCCACTGTGCCAAATAACCCCCTCTAAGGGGGGTTATGATTATGACTACGATTATAGTCACCCACACAGTCTGGAATAATGCCTAACCCAGTGAGGGATGGAAGACAAACTTCGATGAATCTCAGTGGGTTTGTGTGTTTTATTAAGCTTTTATCTGCACACCTGAATTCTCAAATCCTTTTGAATTCTGCCCTTCCAAGTGCAGTGCTGCTTGACCAGCCTTTAGGTAGCTGGGATTCTTACTTAACCAAAGGTCAGCCATGTCAGTGCCCAATCTTCTTCTCTCCTTCTTACTCCATAGCCTCAGTTCACTAAGGATTTCTGATAGCTCCTGAACTCTTGATCTGTATTATGAATAATGACAGATAAGCAGGTAGCATAACTAGGCTTGCCCTATATCATCCTCCAGAATCTGGTGAACTTTTGCTTAGGTCAGTAGAAACACTTAATGAAAAAAGAGCCTTTGTTCCTGCAGAAGTCTTCACCTATTAACCCCTGTTTACTAAAAAATGCATGTCTAACTCCAAATGGGAGGGTTTACTATACAAAGTTTACAAGACAAATGAGTCATTACTTTAATAGTTAGTTAATAGCATTGCACACAACTGACCAGAAATGTCAATTACTAGGGAGAAGGGGCACAAGGTACTTTGTGTAATCACAACCATTGCTCAGGGGCACTTAGGTTTGAGTCTTTCTGACAACATCTACAACACTCTAATTGAACTGCCTGGTCATAGAGGAATTGCTTCATGCTACTGCAAAATAGCTAGCAGAATTACAAAAATGGGGTATCAGAAAAATGTAGTGCATTTTCAAGCTTTTGAAATGTCACACTCCTGGGCACCAATTTTTCTGAGTTACATTGCAACATTACAAATAGCCAGCGAGTCTTAACAGGGCTATTTTTCACAATGGAAATACTTTCCTAACTGCTATTTTAGTTCAGTAATGATTGTATAGATCTGTTTATTATGCATTTGTTTTTTTCCCTAAATAATACCGTACTGTCGCAACGTAGTAAAACAGAAGAAAGTGTGTAATATTAATGGGGCCAACTGCTTGCTTCAGCATAAAAAATATTTTTGACTTCAGGGAAGAAAAAAGATGGAAAATAAGGGAAAAAACCTCATAAGAAATCCATAAAGAAAACAAAGAAATCCTTCAGCTATTTTTCTAATTTAGTACCACTTCCACTTCTATCTGTTGTCTTCAGGATAATGGCCATTATGATGATAGTGAAAAGATTACATTGATTGCAGAGTGCCAGGAAAGTTATATTAAAGGTCAATAAGGAAAAGTGGTATATATCTCTGCTGGAGCTGTGATTCAGCCTCTTGAGACCACTTCTTAAGATATTTCCATTGTTTTCTGTTGTATGTGGAAGCACACATAAGCTGCCACTTTTAGAAAAGCACAGTCAAAACCACAGGGAATCCAGCTTCTAAATGCTTTAATGCACCTGTGTTGTACAAGCTCAGCATCATCAAAGAAACTATTAGGCACGAAAGTCCCAGTTCTTGGAATGTTCCTTCATTAGCCCTAAGACAGCTGTTCTTGCTGATATATGTCCTGCACCTGTCTAGGTTTGCTGGCTGTAAGGGCTGAAATTGGAATTCATAGCCCAAATGCATACACTGTAGTGCTAGAGCAAAGATATGTTGCTACATATCTGGCTAATCCTCAGCTCTCTGTGGCTTAGGTATCTCTTGGAGGCATGCAGCAGAACATCTCATGACATGCACACATCTCAGTTTGACCACTGAAAATATGTTCTCCATGGTACCAAAGACTACAGCAGTGAGTATAACTCATCCAGCCAAGAATGACATTGAACCATTTACACCTATGCATCTAGAGCACCATTTCTTCTTGCGTTTGTCCTGGAGTTATTGAATAACAACTGTTAATAGTAAATTAACATGCAACTGGCAACAGCCAACTGATTGTGTTAATAAACTATCTGCATGCCCCTTTTATTACTGAGCAAACTGCAACTCCAAAAGGTGAGGATTTGATTTCAATGGAAGCTCTACCACTCCAACTTTATCCTTTAAAATATGTGCACACCTCATACAGGTACTTTCCTGATGCCAGGATTCACAGATGGAGTTAACACTTTCTAATTCACTGGAAACTGCACATCTGTCTACAAATGGGTTTAAAGTTGTATTTTCCTTGGTGCTCATTGAAACAAGAAGGCAATTCCTATTCCTTGCTTAGTGTAGTTCTGACTCTGACCCAGTCAAGGAATGGGATAAATTTTCCTTGGACACACAATGGATGCTGCTTTCCTCCCAGCTCAGCTCAGCATTAAGTATCTATCTGAGGTCTCTGTGGTATAACTACAGTAATACCATGTACCTTCTACAGCCCTAGAAAAAAAATGCAAATAGACTAAGCCAAATGGTGGCTTAGTCTATTTCTGATCTGAATCATATCTGAGGAAGTTAGCATCACCTACAGAAGGAATCTAAAGGGAAGCAACAAGTCAAACTCCCCTTAAAATTAGAGGGTATGGATACCCACCCACTATGCCTAAAACTCAAACTTCTCTCACAAAGGGAGGTTTGGGAAATCTTTCCATTATGGTTCTAAGTGCCCATAACTTTCTAACAGAAGCAGTTGTTAAAGGAACAGCTCTGCCACTTGAAAAAAAAAAAAGGTTGTTTTTCAAAGAATTAATTACCACCAGCTTGCTTGGCAGTGAAAGCAATGGAAAATAGTCAGTGTGTTTCATGTAACAGCAAATGGAAGTGTTTTAGGACTCCTGAGCCTCCCCCTCTGATGTCATGCAGAGGTGAGCAGAGACCAAAGATAAGTATTTTTTACACTGTAACAAAAAAAAAGTTTAAGTACTAATAACTATTGTTCATTCTGTTGGCAGGATTTTAGTACAGCACCACACTACAACCTGGAGAACACAACATTTATGCTTTATATGCACATAAAGCAATTCCATCCATATATTCTAAACATACGCGCTAGCACAGACTACTCTGCTGGGTGCACGTGTCTACAAACTGGACCCTTTAAAATGAACTCTGGGAAGCTTCCAGACTAATTAGCAAATAAACCACACAGAAAGTAGCTCAGCCCACAGTTTTGTATGTGAATAACATTCTCATAATAGCTTAATTTTATTTGTGCTTTTAAGCTACATGTTAGACATAGGTTGAGGAATTACCATTGTTGCTACAGGGAAACGGTGGGCTCAAGAGGAATCAGGATGAGCAAAAGCAGGCTAGAAACTACAAAACCAGAATACTGCCACATGCAGAAGGGCAACCAGAAGTTACTAGTTTTCTAACATATCTTCCCAAACTAACTTCTCTGTATTTGTGACTTCTCCCTCTTGTTTTGCAAAGGGGGAATATCTCTGTGTAGCACAAGGGAAGCAGCTAAAGTCAGGACTAGGTAAGGAACATAAGCACTGAGCAGCAGGATTGCCTCATAGCTTTGAGCTTCAGAGCAGAAAGCTTATATTATTCAGAGGGATGCTGGGGTTGGTATTCAGCAAACACCAGCCTGCTCACACTTGGGAAGATGACAGTTGGGACAGTGAACAGGTCTTGTTTTCAGTGCTTGCCCATCTCTAGGGACGAAGGCTCTTCCCTGAGTGACTGTACTATGACTTTGCTTAAGTGATAATCTGACCAACAGGGGAAGCTGTTTAAACAACTATGTGCTACTGAAGAAGCCCAAAGGAATCACTCACACTTCCTTGCCCTTTTATTCTCTACCATTGAGGGTTAGTACACATCTATGAACACCAGCATCCTAATCCTACCAGGAGAACTGATGCTTAACACCCAGGGATTTTTATCTTTGATCATACAAGACAGGTGAATACTTCCTATCCTAAGCCAAAACCTCAGCCTACAAAACAAGATCCCTACAGAAGGCTATGAAGCATAATGGCACCTTGAAAAAATCTTGTTGTGATAAACAGACCAAGTTTAAACAGTCCAATTGCCCATGCCAGCTAAATAAGTGCCAACCAAATATCTAACCCATCTTCCACAAAGCATTCTTTTAAGTAGGAATGTTACTGAATATTAGAGGCTTCCTTTGTTTCTTTTTTTTCTATTCAGCACAAATCTGAGATTCTGCATTTTCATTCAACTCACAAAATCTAGAGGATGAGCTAAGAAAATCAGTCATGATAGAGACTGTATACTTTACCTATCATTTGATGGGAAAGACATTGATGTTTGTTTTATTAAACAGCACATAATTAAAAGTCAATATGCAAGAATGCAAAAGAATCTGTGTAACTAATCAATTTTTTTTTCAATGACAGTATCTAATTTATAGGAAATCAGTGATAACATGCTTGTTTTCAACATTATCTGCAAAATTATTTCTATATTACGAAAATAAACCCATATGGCTTTGGCTTAGCAAATAAACATCTGTTGGCAAAGTTCACAGGAAGGTGATCCAGCTTAGGCACTGAACTGAGAAGTGCTATTCAGGGAAGATAAATTATAGTTTACTTCTTAAAGGCTCCAGCACATTGTGCAGAAATGAGTTTAGTTCCTTTGAGAGTATCTGTCATATCCAAGCAGGGAAGAATACCTTAATAGGCTGTGCCCATTTCATAATGCATACAAGATAGATATCTCCAGAGGGAGAGAAAGAGTCTTATGTTAAAAGTTTCTGAGCACAAGCTTGCTAAGAAAGTTGGCAATCAGTTATAGAAACTAATCCACTCAATGAGTTAGTAGTGTTTGTTAGTAAAGCATCACTGGTGTGAAATCATTTCATTACTTATAACGAGGTACATGCTACACCATGCGCTAGTCTTCATTTGCTCTAGCAAGTATAGCAGCCAGATTTTGAAAATCTGAGTCAATGACAGGCAACTACACAAATCAAAGGAAACAAAACCAGTCATTCTAAGGATTTTACTTCCACAGGAATTTAAAAAGAAATGGTACCTATTAGGCATAATGCCTGACAGGTGCATGTAGGAGAATAACAAAGAGAATCTACAGATTGAAATGGGATACTTCCAAACAGTTTGAAATGCCTGAAAACATTTCCAGAAGGATTTGTTTATGCCAAGAAAAGCAGTCTTTTTTCCATTGTTGCTCAAGGTGCCAGGCATAATCTGAGCTCACAGAGACAGGGCAGGAAGCCAAACCCAAGCAGCTCCTGTTGTGGATTGGAAATAAGCTAAAAAGCCAAGCCTGATTTACAGAGCTCTGGCTGAGATCTTGATCTGAACCTCCCCACTGCCTGGGTCAGTCTGAAATCAGACTCTTTGCTCTGGACCTCTCCTGAGCTTATTTTGGCTGAATGGAATTCTTTTTTTTTCTCGTTTGCTCTTCTGAGCAGAAGTGAGGGGGTGATTTGACATGCAAACAACACAGCTCTGCAGCAGCAAGCACATGGAAGATAAGAGACATACTGCTGTAAAGTAAGCATCAGAATTTGCCTGCATTTTGAGCAAGGACACAGCTACTGAGTGTGCAGTGTTATAGCACTGGGCTAATGGACCAGATCTCCTGGGAAGAGGCTACAGAGATGGAAGGAAGATGGACCCCCTTCCTTTCACATTTCTGTTTACTGGGCTGTGGGGCTGACGTGCTGATACTACAGCAGTGTTGACCTGCCATAACAAAATTTGAGCCTTAAGCACTTCCCAGACCTGCCCCTGTTGTCCCTAAGTGACACAATGAAATGCAAGCTTGCACTCAGGACAGGCAGTCTTTAAATTCTGTATCACAAACATCCTAAAGTACTCTAGAAAAAACAGTTTTCCTATGTGACCACAGGAAACATTTCTGAGACATGTTGAATCCACACACACTTGAGCTTTGAAATTCTGCTGCCTGGGGCTGAGGCATAAGGTGGGGAAAGAAAAAGAGAGCCAAATGAGATGCCTGATTACCCACGTGTAGAGCAGTGGCAAAGTATCAGCCTCAACATCTGTCCTCCCTTCTTAGCCTTCTGTATACCCTACAGAAGTTTACACTGAGCTGCAGCAAACTGCTCACATTCTCCCCCTTCTTATCATCCCCCCCCCCCCCCCCCCCAATGTCTGCAGTTACACCATCCCTTAAAAAGACTTTGACAATCTTCCAGTCATAATAAGAGAGGAAGTAAATGATTACTTCCCCAGCACAGGAGCAGAGGAAGCACGCTGCTTTGCTCTTTGGGTCATGCGTATCTGTGCTCTCATTAAAGTTACAGTAGAAATTTCACCCTGTTGAAGTCATCAGGAGTTTGGCACTGGATCTTCATCCTCTGCAAATGACTCTACTACATCTTTTGAAAGCACTGGCTAGTATCTCAGCTCCCCCAGGCAAGCAGAACCAGGAATTTCTAGTTTGAAGGAGATGATCTTACAGATGGATTAAGAGGTTTTAGTAACCCCCCACGTTATTTCAGCTAGGATGGCTTAGCAAACTATCCTCCACATTACATGAACAAGAGCCCTCATCCACTTGCACAGTGACTGCTTGTAGCCTGCTGCCCACAAAGATGTGCAAGAGCTCAGGGATAAACCACCACCTCTGCATCAGCAGGAATCCACTGCTGTGTTAGGCAGGCACATACCCTGCTCATGCAGTGGCATGCCGACTTCAGGCACATGTTCCAGTAAAGACCACACAACCTCGCACCACTGCCTATCTGCAAAGCCTCTCAGCTGCAACACAGTCCATGTGATAGCTCTAAGAGTAGGTGCAGCTGAACACCATGATCTGCAGGGATTGTGATGATTTTCCCAGTGTGTACAGCTGCTCATGCAGCAACATTTGAGAAAAGATGCACTGAAATAATTTTTCACTCTCTGGGCTTCTTTCAAAGCTGAATTTCTGTCTTAAAGGCTCCCAGCCCTGTAAGCTGACCATCTTCTCATTCCTTGTGTTTTCAAGACACCAGACATTTAAAAACACTTGGAAAATATGGTGGATCTCTGTGGAACATTCTTCTTACCTGCAAGCACTCAAGTGCTTAAAAGAAAGTATTTTTCAAATGTGTGCAGCAGTGATTTGGCATCTTTATGTTAAAATTAACTAATTTTATGGTATTACCTTCTGGCTGCTGCTCATGACAATTTAGATTTTGCAGTTACAGCCCATTATAAAAGAGAAGGGCTGCAAGAGGGTATTAACAGCCTATTTAGGATATAAAGCATAGTGCAGTACACAGATTTAAATTCAGGTGCAGTATAAGGTCAGCCTTGAATTGTATGTATAATATGTTTGTCAGGCACCCCATGTGTAAAACTGACAGCTCTAACCTAGTTGCCACAGGCTGTTTTATACAGTTGGGAATATTATGTCTCTTTGACTTCAGTGATGTACACTTGAAAAGAAAATTGTTTCATTTTGAGGAAACTTGGAAAGCCAGAGCCTCCTACAGTAATGAAATACAACATCAACTTTCTAGTTAAACAGGCTATTTGGAATTAATTAACATCAGCTTATGCCACAATTACATGAGATGCATGCCCATTAATAATAAAAAAATAATAATGAAGCTTACATGATCCAGTTTTCTTTTTTGCATAAATTTAACACGTCAAGTCTGGCTTTGCTCTGCTACATTGGAAACGTGACCTGAATGCTTTCAGCACTTCAGATTCCAGTGAGCACCTTTTGCATGTCTCTGTGATCCTGAAGTGCACACTGCATCAGGGTGAGGGATCAACTGCCCACTGCTGACTTTAAGACACAAATTGTTTACCACCATCTTGTGGAGCTGTGGTCCTAACTTCTCCTATAGGAGAGGCAATGCTCTAGTGGAAATCATTTGGATCTAAACACCAGACCACTTCTCATCTACAGCAATCAAGCCTTTCAGAAAGGACAGTGGGAAAAGAAAGAGTAGCTTTTAGAAGGTGCATGCTGATGAAGAAAATGAGGCACACAGTAGCACTTTAGCTTGCCAAAGTCATATAATGGATCTGGGGCAGAAGTGTTTCCAGTCAACCTCTTCAGAAGAAGCCCAGCCTCTCACACCACACGCAACCATCAGACTAAAATGGAAGAGGAAACATTTTACAACAATTGCAGAAATGACAAAGGTGTAGCCTCTGAAAGGATGGGAACTGATCAGTATGAGGATACTATCCCTTCCTTATGACCTACAGCTTTCTTCCAGAGAACAACAGTGCTGTTTAAAATCATTTCTCCCTCACCTTCTCAGAAGAAATGAAGGATGATTTATCAGGCCATTGCACAATGAAGTCCAAATCTTCACAGAGTGGTTTGAAGACAGCAAAGTTTTTTAAGAGGACTCTTGAGAGCTAGAATCTCCACTGGTATAAAGCAACACTCAGTAATGTCAAACAGAACTATACCAATTTACATCGCCTGTAGATTCTGCAGCTTTATTTCTTACATAAGTGTTCTCAGTATCTTTCAGTCACCTCCCTAAAAGGTACAGCTCAGATCGAATATTTATCATCCTTCTATATTTCTTATCTTCACTTTAAATTGGAAAAGAAAATAACAAGCTCTCTGCAGAGTAATCAGTTGCTATAGTAAACATTACTTTAGCATACAATGAAGTACTTATCTCTGTTTTCTTTAATTAAATCTGCACTATACACTGTCATTTGTCTATGCAGAAAAAGTGTTCTTCTCACCAACCAGAAACTTTAACTCCACTAATTAACTCTTTGGTTTTAGAACAAATCAGGAAAGAAGTTAAATGAGCCAGATTTTCCTCAGGCAGTTTTCCCATTTCTCATGTTACTGCAGACCAGTCATTTTTGTGCCTCAGCACAGTTGTAATGGTGGAAAAGATACTTATACTATGTAAGAAAATCACTTCTGTGGGCCTCATTTATCTTCTAATGATAATGAATATTCCAAACCTAAAGTTTGAATTTTTACATTGGGACAATCACATGTAGGCACTATGTACTAGTGAAGGGCAAAAGTATGAAGAAGATACTCAGAAACAGATGTAAGACTGATGATTTCAGACATTTAGGTGAATGAATATTTGGGTCTGAACTGCTACTGTGTAGAGATATGTAAAGCAAGTATTGGTGTTAGTTACAGGTCATTTATTCAAGTGGTCTAAATCATGGAAAGGTTCTGCTACCTCAGAGCAAATGGTCAGGCTTGTATCAGCAAAGCCTCTCGTCCTACAGTCTGAAAAGAAAGGCAGTATGCTGTTTTGGGAATGTCTCCAGCAAAAATGAAGCCAAAGGTAAGTCTGAGAAAGCACCTGGAAAGGAATTTTAACTGAAGACTTCAGCTGTTAAACCCAGGCATTGGGTTTAATAGAAGTGAGAATGCTCAGATAGTGAGTATTAGAAGTGAGATGCTCAGATAGCAGTATGTAACAATACTGAAGAATGGCTTCTTCAGTGAAGCCTTTCTGCTCCACTTCAGAGAAGCAGACCCAATAGTGCATCACTGTGCTCACCTACTCGGCCCAGAAGCTGCACTGAAATCAATGGTAATGAATGATGCCTCTAGTGATTATTCATGTAGTTTTAGGACCTGCAGGTACATGCAAACCTTGGTTCGATATTATCCTTGAAGCACAGTTTGTTTCTGAGCTCATGGCTTCCAAATGCTGTGCTAGACAATGACTAATCCAAAATTAGATGATTAAAAGCAGTAACAACAAATTGTAAAATATTGCCTGAATTTTTGTCAATGCACTTTGCAGATATGATGTTTTCTGCTTGTATAACACTTAAAACAGTTCAGAATATACACTAAACTCTACAAAGTTAGTGTATATTGTTGGTACAAAGACATGGAAAACATTGTGTTGTTTCACAGTTCTGCGGTAGGGCCCATGGGCACTGATCTAATTTCGCTGCATCACAACAAGGCATCTAATATCACAGCACAACCTACAACTGAGCAGGAGTTAGAGCAGCCACCACACTACCAGTACAACCCTGTCATTTCAATTCTTTACGCTTTCTTCATCAGCAAAGTCTCATCTCCCCGGTCTAATAGTGTCAGCTAATAAGCAGTAACAGTCTTAACAATGGAAAATATATGGAAAGCGAAGGGAACAGACTGGAATAAGGACACAAAAGCTCACATTCTTGATCCAACCCCAAGTTGAGGGAGTGGGACAAGAAGGGCATAAAACGGTCTTCTGATTTGTAATCTGAAGTTACATCAGGAAGCCAGAATGTTCAGTCTTCGTAGTGACGTTGCTTAAAAATTACATCTGTGTTTTAGGATGATAAAACTTTAATGAATCAAAGAATGAAAACCTCTTTGGTTCAAAAGGTCACACCTCAATTGAACTGACATATGGATGCACATTTTTTTGGTTTCCGTGAAAGTAATATTTCCCATGGAAAGCAGCCATTTTCCATAAATAAATAAATAACAGGAAACTATCCAAAATACAGGTTTTGACAGGTAATATTAAATTTCCTTACACAAATGGATTACGGTGTACTTCAGAATTAGCTCATTTGCTGGGATATTTCAAAAGTTAACAGCAAATCCACACAGCACACCAGGACTCTACTGATGAGAGATGCTATTTACCGTGTCAAATTCTACTGGCACTTTTATTTGTACAAACCATCTATTTGTGCATCATCTACTATTGGAGTAGTGCCCAGGAGAAAGAAGATACCATAACTGGTAGGCACAATGGACAATACAGTGGAACCTCCTTGGAAAGGTTTCATGTGCAAGATCTCTTTCATTAAGCATCTCTTTGACCTACCTTCTCCTTTTCTCCCTTACCAAGAAGTTTAAAGGAGAAAGAAAAATATCAGCCCTTTGGAAACCACACAGATGTAGGAGCTGTGTGACCTGTGTGTACCAAATTGTATTTCCAAGCAATCTGCTTGGCCAGTAACAGAATGAAGCAACCCTACACTACCTTTTCTTCAAGGACCTCAATGTGCCATATAAGCATAAATTAATTAAACATCATAATACTTGGAAAAAGCAGGGAAAAGATCCTGGATTATGTGTCCTAGAGAAGGAGCTAGGGCTGCTGTTTAACAGTAGATTGCAGTAGTATACATTTGTGAATGGATGCAAAGGGAAAGAATTAATATGTCCAATAAAATATTGAAGGGAATTTAATTCAGACACATCCTTTATTCTTATGAAAATGGGCGCCAAACCCCTCTATTATTCATAGGTACTCAGGGCCTATTTTATCTCCCATAAACTCCTCCAGAAGGCAATGCTGACTGCACTACTGAAGCATAGCTTCTGCACCAGCTCATGGACAGGAACTGATTATTCTAAAATCAATTAGACCTTCATTTGGAAATGTGAACTGCACCAGATGATTTTTTTTAGTTATCTTACTCTGTAAGTTGTAAAACAGATTCTCGTCTCAGTGACAGTACCTCTTTTTCAGTGCAAGAACACTGGCTTTGCACAATGGAAGTGGTGATTAGTATCTGCCTGTTCAGACTAACACTTGATTATTGTCCATATAACCCTTAGTTAGATTTACTTCAGTAGCTAAAATTTCACAATAATCCAGAAAAAATGTAAATGAAACCAGGCTTTTTCATGAAGATCTAGACTATCTTCACACTATTCATTCTTTGCAACATAAAGTGAAAAACTATACGATCTCTTACATAAAAAAACATATTTAATTGTAGACTGTGTTGCATACATATAACCATTTTCTCCAGCTGCTAAAATTATTCTCCAATGATGCTAAATAATATTCCCTGTCATTTTTACTTAGACAGTATATTAAACTAATAAATTTGTTGGCAAAATATTGCATAATGGAAAAGGAAATATGTTTATTTTTCTAATAACTTCCATGGTTTTTAATCAGTTCAATGTGAATTCAATACAGCCAATCTGCTCTTGGTACAGCTTCCCTTATTGAAATCAATTCTTCAACAGGGAAGGCAATAAAAATAAAAAAAAAAAGACAATGTAAATGTCTGTTTTACAATCAAAGGAAATAATTCCATAGCCCACTTCCATTTCTGGGAAGCAGACTGACTTTGGGCTCTGCCTTCACACTTGTGCAAAGGTAAAAGTTCTCTCTCAAACAAGCACTCAGAATGACGCAGCTTTGGTACCCACGTGTGCAATTCAGAGCCCTGCCAGCTATCACATCTGGCCAGTTATCACATCTGTGTCTTCTGCTTTCAGTATAATGATGGCAAAGTTTCCACGGCTTTCCTCTGGGTTTGAAAACTGGTACACAGTGGCTACCTAAAGTACTGCCAATGACTTCTTCATCCCCCATGGCAGTCTCAAAAGTAAATGCAAAATTCTCACTTAAGTTCGTAATAAAAACCATATGAATTCTAGTAATTCTGTTTGTGATTTGATCAGAAACTACATAAAACAGTGTAATACAATATACACAAGAAGCAAACAGCTTTCACAGTTCCCTATTGTTGGGAAAAACAGTCAGTTGTTGGCAATTTGATATGATGATGCACTACAATTTTCAATGACCAAAACGCAACAGATCCACTCAGGTAACTACAGGACTCAGTGTAATGACTGTTGAATCACAAGTGATGAGAGAAGATGTGCTGCCAAACTTCATGCCTGTCCAGTTTCATCCCCTATACTTTTATAGAATGATTTACAAATAGCCACAATCATTATTATGAAGATAATCCCATACCACAGCAAAGAAATTAAAATGGGAATTCTCTGAGGGATGGCATCAAACACTGTGATTGATGCTTTAAACATGCAATGATAACAAATTTTCTGGGACAACATGACTTTAGATTGCTGTAGGACTAATTCCGAGGGGTTTCGACATTGCCCATGTAGGCTTGAGAATGGTAGGGAGAAATTATATTCACTGTATGGGCAAAACATTATTTTACACAGTTTCAGGTTCAGGATCTTGTCCTTTTGGTTCAGGATTTTGCCATTTTGGAAATACCCTGTATGATGGCTTATTTTTAAAGGTCCTAAAATGAAAATAATCGCTTGCATAGGAAATTAAAAAGCAAGTGCTATCTAAAGAAAGTAGTTTACTTCATGATAAACTGTTCTGTCAACACTTGAGCTGAACTTCATAATTCTTCATTCCTGTGGAGAATATAATATTCTGGATCTCTCTCAGGAAGGATTTATTTCTTATTTTATGAGCAGAGTTAGCATTTGCTTTTCTACACAAGACATCTGCCTTCTCATCCCCTTCTCAATGCTTGGATCTCAAACAGCATTTGGTAGTTAACATCATCAGTTTGCCCTATGCCATTCCCACCAGGGAAAGGATGTTAGCCCTTCCTTGCACTGAAGATAACATGTCTGTTCTTTACAGTGATTAAGAAAAACAGAAGTATCAAATGGAGTAGATGTGTCACAACATTCATGGTTCAGATACGATCATTAGAGTAATGTGAGTAGGATCTGGCTGGCTCTGGAACCGTAGGATACTAAAGTGTAAGCCAGTGTGCCCTGTCTTTAGTCTGCTAATCAAGGATGGTGCACAGCAAAATAGTATTGATTCTCCTTCAATGCTTCCTTCCTCCCCTATTGTCTCAGACTGTTCCAAATCACCCAGAAAATGCAGCTCCAGCAGCAGATACTTCACAGATGTCAAATCCAAAGCAAGAGATACCGGAATTAGCTGCATCAGCTTTACAAAGATGAAGATTCCCTCTAGCACAAGCTGAATTCTCCAGGTGTCAATCTGGCCAGTTAAGTTAATTTTCTACTGACTGAACTTAATGGATTGTAAAGTCTATTTCACTATAAGCAATTCTTACTCAAACGTATAAGGTAAAAATAATTTCTTCTCCCATTTTGAAGCCAACACCAAAATTCACATGAGTTCCCTTGCAAACTGGTCACACTTCCTCTCTTTCCCAGTGTGATGCCACCTTCTCCACTTGGGACAATGACATATAAACAATTTCTGAAAAATAGTATAAAAGTATGATAAACAAAACCATTCTTGCTTCCCCTCCAGTATATCATTAATGTCAGGAAAGGGCATTTGTAGATTTTCTTCTCCTTCCTTCATGGGAGTCCTGAATTTGTTCTCATTCCCATCAAATCCATTAGTAAGCCAAGCGGTGGCCATGCCAGTATGTTCATGATTTGCTACTTGAAAGCGTCTGAAGCCCAGAAAAAAGCCCTGGATCAAAGATACTTGGCTGAAGTAATTTGTTTGGGGAATAAGTTATCTTCCTTTGGAAAGTTTTCCCATCATATATGGGAAAGATGAAGCAAATGAAAACTTGATCCCTAGCAGTAGTCACTATCAGGAAAGAGCGAAAACCATCATGAAAATAGAAAGAAACCTCCATGCACTGAATGCAACATTCAGCTGCTGCAATGTTTTGCTGCTGTTTTCAACACCCTTTGGCCCGCAGGCTGCAGTGAGGATTGCAAAACAGTTGCCAGGGGCAGAGATGCAAAAAAATCCAATGCAGAAACTCAAGTGCTATATTGGGTTCATGTGTTTAGCACTGATACTCGCCTGACATGTTGAAATATCACCTTTAATAAAAGAAGTACCCACGAAAGAGCTTGTCTTCAGAATCCCTGCTTACTGATTAGCATCCATTTTTTTTACACAGGCATTTTTGACATTTGCAACAGCTGAAAGTTACAGCTGCACTCACAACCTTCACTTGAAGGCATCCTCACCACTGAGAGTTTGGAGAACTGGCAACCTCTCCCCTCTGCCAGAAGTGGGATTTCTGAATGGAGTGCAGTGAGATGATTTCAGCTGAATGGGTGTCTTTTCAAGGTAGACTCTCACATCTTTTACACTGAGTTCTTAATTTCTTTTTGTGATAGCAAAAGCCTGAATCTATTTATTTAATTACCATGTATTTGAGCCTACAGGCTTTGCATGCTTCTGCCTAGCTAAAATAACTCGCTCCACTGCTGAAATCTAATTGAAAGAGTTCTGTGCAGTCCCATTATGAATTATTCTATGTTATGCTGGGAAGGCTAGAGGTTGTGAAACTAGTTATATCAGCAAAGCTGGCATCTGATTTCATTAGCTTACACTGTAATTGCCTTATATATGAAGGGCTTTATACTACCAATCCTGCTCAGAGAAAATTTTTTCTGCCTTTGTTTCAGAGCTGTCAGTTCCACTTCGGGAGCGTGTGGCTCTGTGATCCTGCACTTCATACTACAGTGAGTATCTGGCTGCCAAAATACCCCAAGCAGTCAGGATGGAACAAGGAACATTTGAGATGCCACATGTATGTCTTATAGGAAAACACTTCTACTAGTCTAGCCAAAACTAAAACTAGCCTGGTCCATTTTAGACCACTCTAATCATTACAGTCCTTTAATTTCTTTAGAAGAGCTACCATGCAGTGAAGCTAGGTATTCCATACAGGCATGGATAGAAGGAGGAGAGGCCAGTTTGTCCAGGAGAAACAATGTCATTAGAAGATCTATCTACATTGTGCAATAGTCCTCCAGGTAAAGTAAGACTCGTGGGTCTCCATAACATTACACAGTGCTAGTTCTGAAGGCAGAACACATGGGCCAGTGCTGGTATATGGTTAGTGACAAGGTACAAGGGTTACCAATACCATCCTCTTCTAGAAACCCTGACCAATGTGGAGTTTTAAGTCATAAAGCCAATATTAGCATCACTTTCCCCTAGCTTTTTTTTTTTTTTTAACTATATATATCAATCACTCTAGTAGCCAAATAGTTGATCAAGTTTTGTCTGTCCTCCAGTGGGAAAGCAGAGTGGAAATGGGATCCTCTGTCTTTGCCATTCACAGGAAGAAGGATGCCATATAGCAGTTATTAAGCTTCACCTGGATTTATGGCATGTGTTTGCCATGCAAAATGAAGATATTATCCACAAAGATCCTATGTTTTATTACCTGGAGAGGTGATGTATCACTGAAGAAAAGGAAACTGTGAAGGAATAATAAAAGAGACAGATAAGCAGAGGCAGAAGCAAGGTGGCAAAGTTTTCCTACCTCTGACTACAGGAATTATGCTTCCTAATCCATTCTCTTTTAGCTCAAGTAAAGAATTGGAATTCACAAGGATTTCTTCATGCAACCTCACACTGCAGCTGGAAGGCATATTCTTCTATCAGTTTCTTATCACTGCTCTCCAGTTCTTTGCAATATTCACAACTGTCTTTTCCTCTTTTTAAATTCCCTAAGCCTCTGCAGCAACTGCATAATGAAAAATATGATTTCTCAAAAGCTGTGAACTTTAGTCTACCATTTTTTCCACAGTTAAGGATATGAGAGCGTTCCTTCTTCTGGAGCTTTGGAAGATGTGCACCTGGACTTTTTGTGTGCCATTGATGGAGATGAAGCAGGCAGAGCTCCTGGGACCTAGACCACTAGACCGTAACACCACTACTAAGAATCACAGTGAGAATCACTTTCAAATACTTCCCAACAAATGAAATTCAATTCTGTCAAATGCCTGGGACAAGAATAGTACAATTGTCCAAAACACATCACATCCTGTATGAGCTCTCCAGCTCCTTTAAAGTCTTTTCTTGAAATTCATGCATGAAAGTATGAAGTCACTGGCACCTTTAGTAGAATGTCACTCAGTTTCCTCTGTCTGCTACTGAATGCTTAGGAGCTATTTTAATGTAGCAAAAATACAAAGGTTTCAGTAAAAAAAATAATTGTAAATCATGAATGCTTTTTAGAGGAAGGCTATAAAATAGTTTGTCATAAACCAGCTACCTTGCTGCAGAACACAGGGTGCTTACAATATATACTCTTCAAAAAGGTTAAATGCCTCAAGCATTAGAGCAGTTTAATACAATATTTATCATCGTTTCTATTGTAGGGTAGAAGATACCAATACAGCTAGGGTACATTTTACATGATGCTATGTACTGTTGGAATACTACTTAGATGTATCTAAAATTTCCAGCAATCCTTGGATTATTCAGCTTTTTTTAAGGCTTTACTATGCAGTTTTATGATAGCAAATTCTTCTGGAACACACAGTAGAATTGAGCTGGTCAAGCAACCATGATTTCCTATAGAAACACATTCTAATGGAGTATAAATTATTTAGTGATCTTGAGGAAGAAGGTGCAATTACACACACAACGGCAGTATTTACAATGAAATCTCAGACTAGGCTTGAGAAAATGAATTTTCAAGGCATCTGACCATGAAGCCCACAATGTGGAAGAATGAACCTGAAAAAAAAAATCAAACCACAGCTCCAAAGCAAAAAGGATTCCAGTATTCACATCTGTAGAGATGGAATATCACTAAAGAAGTAAGTGCATGTGCTTAGATCAGGTGGAAAGCGCCTAAAAAACCACAGGCTGGGGTATATCTGAGAAGAACAGATACCCAACTCAGTCACAACAGGAAGGTTGGAAAAAAATCCTTCTTTATGACAATAAGATACATCTTTGCTACTGAGTCCCTTACAAGAAAGATGGATCAGAAACATTTCCCCCACACTGTGTAGACAAGGAAGTGAGAAATTATGTTGAGTAATCTATTAGTTCTGTGATGTAAATGTAAGTGGCATCATAAGGGGAAAGGAAAGTGTGACAAACCTAAGCAACTGGCAGCATTTGTTAGAGAAATGGAAGCAAGTGACAGTAGCCAACAAACCAGGTTGTCTGTGCAAATATTTTGTAGCTCTGAATTTTCAGGTGACAGAAAAAACACACCAGTATTTTTAAAGGCTTTTCTCCCAGAACCACAGGCATGTCACCAGGGAATATCAGCAAATAAAGATAATATTTTTCTATTGTAAAAAGGTGCATTATGCAAAAAGAGGGTTGATATGAGTATTCAGTCACTGTTTTAAACTTTTCTGAGGCAGTTGGGATTGACCATTTCTGTACTGGTTTGTTGTGTAAAATGCATTTTGGGCATAGAACTGGGGGAAGCAGATTTTACAAAGAATCTTATTATGAATGCCAGAAGGATTGTTGGTCTGAGACAACTTCGTATGACTTTGCTTGTAGAGAGACACTGGGGCGTAGACACCAAGATGTAGAATATTCCTCACAAATTCATTTAATCTAAAAATGTGGAAAAGCTATCCTTGTATAACTACTATGAGGAAGGAAATGACGGCAGTTCACAGGCATCTCCTGAGCTGAAAATAGCATTTAAATACTGTGCTAATTATAGTGCTCAACAAAATCTATCTACTTGGCTCCCATGAAATCAGATATAGGCTTGTCATGGTTTAACCCCAGCCAGACAGCTTGTGCATTCACTCCCCCCACTTCTTGCCCTCCCCCTACTCCTGGAGGGACGGAGAGGAGAACCGAAAAGAATACAACTCCCACAGGTTGAGATAAGAACAGTTTAGTATCTAAGATATAACACAAATCACTACTGCTACCACCAATAATAGTAATGATAAATAACAAGCGAAGAGAATACAACACCCATCACCAGGCGACCGATAACTTGCCCTCCCCAGCCTGACCAAGCACTGACCAATACCTCCTCCAACCCTGCAGTCCACCCTGACCTTCTGAGTAACTCTCAGTTGCATCCTGGGCATGACGTGCTGTGGTATGGAATACCTCTTTGGTCAGTTTGGGTCAGGTGTCCTGTCTCTGCTTCCTCCCGGCTTCCCTCCTCCCTGGCAGAGCATGAGGCTCACAAAGTCCTTGGCCAAAACAAAACACCATTTTTATCAGCTCTGTTCCCAGCCCAAAAGTCAAAACACAGCACTGCACCAGCTACCAAGAAAGAGAAAAATGACTGCTACTGCTGAACCCAGGACAAGGCTCTATATTAGTTGCAAGCTATATGCAACTAAAAGGGTGCAACAAAGGTTGAAAGGGTGTACAGCATGGTTTTGTGGACTACACAAGTATAATCTATGGCTATTTACTCCAGCTAGGGTAGATCTAGCCTGTTACTTTTGCCATGAAACATTATACCTTTCCCTCCTCCAGCAAGATCACTCTGTGAAATTCAGATCTGGATCCTGGCTCATAAAATCAGACCCAGTGACACAAGTACCAGCAATGCCCTGTCAACTGATGTCAATGGCTGGAAAAGCAGCTGAATTTTCTTTGAGTAAGGAAGGACCACATGCTTGATTCCAGAAAGGCTTCTTGCTGTATAGCAAAGTATTAACTACACTAAAATCAGAATCTAGCAGAATGTTGATCTGCAGAACCTGAAAGCACTCTTAAGAAAGCTGGCCATCCAGTTTCAAGAAATAGTAAACTACAAAATATGTTCATTGCTTTTTAGGACACCTTGCTACCAGATTTTCCTCATCCTAGAAGATTTTTACTGAGCTTATATAGTTTATTGTGGGAGTAATAGAACAAGTGAATAAAAGAAAAGTACTCTATCTTCTGTGTCATTCAAATGCAATCAGACTTGCTTAAAGAAAGAGTACTGTACCAGTCTCCATCCCCACTGTTAACATTCAAGACTTCCTCACAGGTTTGCTTATCTGATAAAAAGCCTCTCCATCTGGAGTCTGATATTAATGCATAAATCCCAGAAATGTGTCTAAAAAGATTCATACTATTCAACTAAAAACCATTAAACAGAACATGAAGGGAAGATAAACCCCTTTTTTGGTTAAAATATGATTTCTATGTTTCCTTTGGAAAGAGTAACAACAGACCACAATCTCAAGGGAAATTGTAAATTCTCTAAGGAACAAACAAAATAGCTGAGAAGAGATTAATGAAATTTGAATAAAGTTTTTAACAAATTAAATATTCATGACTCTGCTGTTTATTTAGGTCTCGATATTGTAACAATGTTAAAGTGCAGCACAGAGATAAACAAGCAATGAACTGGAGACCTCTAGTCCTAAACATATCAGCTATTTCTGCTTGAGTTTAATGACCAACCCTGCAGCTAAAAGCGGTAACGGCATATCATATGTGGATTGGGACCTGAGAGGAAGGAAAAAGGTACTGACTGCTGGCCACTAAACACTTAATCATGTCCATCCATCTTTCTTAGGGTTTTATATTGCTGTCCATCACTGTACCATCTGTATGACTTCTTGTAAAATCAATAGCAACAGTGAAATCCCTAGAGGGTGTCACAGAAACATCCCCTCTTTTGGGTCAACCCCTGTGCTTGCATTGCCATATAGTCATGTTCTTGGATTTAAATGAGACCATTCATGAATACAACGTTAAAGAAACTGCCCATAATGATATAAACATTAAATTATTCCTCCAAATATTGTTGCTAACAAGAAGGAGCAGGCTCAGATACTATGCTTTTTTCTTAAAACCTGCAAAGGTTTTAAGAAAATATAACTCATAAACTCATTTAAGGAACTAAAACATTTTCTCTGAATTCACCAAGAATTATTCATTCTTTCTGAAGAGCTTTGTCTCATTCTGAAAGTAGAAAATGAAGATAAAATGGATTTCAACACTGATGCACCGATTAGCAATCTTTCTACAAAATGTCAGTATTTAAAGTATTTCTGTTGCACCCATGAAGACACATATAGCATCTTTGCATACACTCCATAACTCTATTTGAACATTTGATGAACAAATTTCATAGTTTACCCATCAGCTGCACCTATCATTTACTGTCAAAAAACAGAACAGACAAATCCACAAATACTCTCAAGAAGTGCTGCCTCCTTTCATAAAAGAAGCAATTTACTGTCTCACCCATTTGCACCCTTTGTCACTGCTAATCCTGTATCACTGTACCTAAATGATGCTACCATCATCTCCTGTCATGCTGATGCCTCCACTCCATTTTTCAGCACACTCAACATGTCCAGTCAATTCAGAATAGATGTACTTATATATTCATATGTACTCAGCTTCATTTACTACCCCATTCAAGACTAAGGTTCAGTTATGATACCACCCAAACAGATTATTTTTAAACACAGTTCTGATTTTCATCACCATACAACACGTATAAAGTTGTTTCATTTCTCTGATTATCCAAACGTTAATGATTCCTTAAAAAATCAGTTAAAATGCTCTTCAGGAATAGTGCGGGCAGATGAACATGCTAAAAAGTTTGTATATACATATTCCTCTCTTCCCAGTTCACTGAGAGATGGCAGCAAAGAGCTCCTTTCCCAAGTTTCAGAGCTGTCGGTTTCACAAGTGCTTTGTGAACACATGAGCTAGATGTCTTGTCAGATGGATAACTAAAAGCTTCATTAACACCTGTGAGTTTTCTTCAAGCTACAGGGTTTGTCTCTTGCTACTGCCCCATTCAAGGAAATGTGGATAATGTGGCCACTGGTCTATTAAAAAAAACCCAAACCATGAGCTGCTTAAGGCTATGTGGCCTGTTGTGGACTGGCACACTAAGGTCAGTGGTAATGGTACCCAAATGAGAATTGTGGTAACATCATACGGAGCTGCTACACTCTAATCTGTAAAATAAGGGATAATTTATGGGTGGACTGGTCATGAATCACACTAGAGCTTCAAAAAACAGCCAAAACCCTAAGAAGACACTGAATATTCTCTATAAATACTATCATATACTGGATATTTTATACAGGCAAACTGCAATTTCAGAGGTAACAAACCAAAAACCTTGAGACAGAAATAAGGAATCCAAGCTTCCTACTGCCCACTTCGAAAGCATATGCTAACCCAGAAGGTTGAACAAAATTGATTTCTCCAATTCCACCTGATTGTACACTTCAGAATGGAAGTAACAGTTGTTTGAGTACTAAATTATTTTCTGAATATGTTCCTTTTTAACTATTTTTAATATAGATTATTTGATTGTTGTTTTCTTGCCATTGGATGTCCAGACTAAAAATAAACTGAATGTAATTGCCAAGTACATCAGGAAGAAAAAAAGTAATGGAATGTCAATGTATTGCCATGAATCTTAGATTTTTGTTAACAATAAGTTAAAGGGTAATATGTGTGTCACTAAGGCAGTAGGAAGCTCATAGCTGAAAGAACCAGATCTATGAAAGAGGGAGGTCTTGCAGAGAGTGAGTCGTTTTGTCACTCTGCCTGTTACCCTGCTGAAATCATAGGATAGTGGGGAAAAAAAAAAAAAGGGCTCGAAGTTGCTCCACTGCAGTGTCTGCAAAGGCAGATGGGATTTATATGCAGGCTGATTTTAGATAGCCTACAAGGACTGTAGGTATGGATGCGAAGTATCTTAACTGAGCATCTGTTGTTCCTGGGGCTGGTCAGTTAAGTTACCCAGAAGATATGACCAATATTCTTGCACTGCTGCACTGAAGCAGAGAAGCTTTTTCTTAGCATACATTTATTAATATAAAACCTGCCAGTAAGTTATTGAATTTGAATTGAGTTCTTGAACCACACAGACTTAGTTTTGCTATTTTTATGGTACGGAATAATTTCTCTTATAAAATATTTTATAGGTTTGTAGTACAGATATTTTCTGGATGCTTGCAAGGGAAACGGTTACAATTTCCTAGGCATACAGGAATGCTCTATATGGATGGAGAAATCTTTACTAGGTTTGTCCCTTAAAATCGCCACTAACACACAGCAGTATTTTCTCACCCTCCTCTTCCTTCCATTTGGGAATACGGTACCTCAAAGGCTCCTCCTTTCTTGCAATGCTTTCTGAGCCTCCCCTCTCCCAACTCCACACTCCCAAAATAGAGAGCTATGTCTGCCCCTGTTTCTGTCTTTGCTAACCACCCAATTTCTTCCTAAAACGTTTTTAGCAAAGTTTTCTTTACAGTTTCAAAACTGCAGAAGGAATGATAGAAAACAGTAAAAACATGATAGCATTGCCCCTTCTCCTCTACCCTCTGCCCTGTAATCTCTGTAATTAGAAGGCAATTGTATTGCTTTTTGTTTTTCTCAGGCTTTCCAGAATATTTAACTTTCAGCAAAGAACATATCTGGAAATAAATTTATACTCTAAACATAGAAATAAAAATGTTCTAATGAAAGTTAAGTTGCACTCTTACCTACAACATTCCCTACTGTGAAGGTTACTGTTTAAAAAGTCTGTTTATAATGCACCATCTGCTTGGCTTCTCTAACACTCACTTTATTCTTTATTGTGTGCTGTAATTAATGAGGCTTTCTGTATTATCACCATCATAGCTGATGTTTTTCTTTATAAATGAGAAGCAACAGCTCCCTGATGAAAAATTCAGCTTACTTCAACAAATGAAGGGAATTGCCTTAAGACTGTACCGTTGTTTAGGTGTCACTGCAGTATCTGAGCAGAAGTCAGAAATACCGCAGATCACTTGCCTTGAGACACCATGAGCACTAAGTTACAGATGAGCAGGATGAAGTTAGGATGGCAACCTTGTCTGTAAAGGAGAGCTGATCTATGGGAGTACTGTACTCTTTAGCAGATAACAAAAAAAAGAGACAAAATACATTAGTACCAAGCCTCTCCATGAGCTTTTTGCTTCATCTTCATTTAGTGGCTTCAAAATACATCACAAAGATAAGGACATGCTGATGATGCCTTTCTGACCAGGAGGTAGCTGACCTCTTTTTTTTGTAAGTTGCACCATCTTACCTGCCTAGGGAATGACTGAGTATTTTACATATCAAAAACAGTATTCTTTGCAAAAAAGAGGAGGAAAACATGCTTGCATAACAAACATGTACTCTTGTTTGGTTTCACTTAGATAAAGTGTGACACAACATGAAGCAATCCCTGGCTTTCAGCTGTCTGTCCTAAAAGGAAAGACTTTATTTTTCGTGGACTTTGCCTATTTTCTTCTACTTTAATCTACACTAAGCACCTTTCATTCTGCACACCACAGCTGTACATATCAAACTTTTGAACTGCCATTTAGTCTTAGCTAAAGCCTAAGAGATAATCAGCTAAGGCTAAAATGACCCCTGATAGTTGCCTTTCAAAAATCTAACAGCTTACCTTCAAAAACACATTTCTCCATCTGCCCATCAAGAAAAATGATTTCTGATGGTCTGTACTCACTGTTCATCGAGGACTGATTTTCTCATTTGGGTGGAGTTTTATGGAGCTGATTCTTTCTCTGTCAGCCTTTCAAGTTATTAAGACAGACCTGTTCAGTCTGACAGCACAGACGCAACAAGGCAGGACTGGGCTTTTAACAATTAACAGTTTGATCTGTGTTACATGTAATTAATCTCTGCATGCTTGCCAGAAATCCCTGAAATACTAGGTGTGCTGAATCTTCCTCACAATTTTGAATAAGCAGGAAGAAACTGGAGGAATTAAGAAGGGAAATATTGCAGAATTCCTAATGTCACAAACACCCAGTAGACCTTATATAACATTTTAGCATACATTTGAATATAAATCTTCTGTCAGTAAAGCTCTCCATTGTATGTGTATGCACCTACACACACACACACATATACACACATATATCTTCTGTGCTTTATATGGTGCCAGAAACCTTCGACATATTATTCCCAGAGGCCTGAGAAGCATGAGACTTCTGCAAGATATACTGGTGACAGGTTTGTATAAGGTACAGTGCCACTGCTCAAGTCTGTGCTTTTGATCTAAGTTAGTATGAACTTAACTGCTCCTTACATTGAGAGGTGGGGGTTAAAACAAAGACTCGTGATTCTCCAGGAACAAGAGCTGAATACCTTCACAAGCCTGTTTATTGACTGGAGCTCATATTTTTATGCTGTATCACAAGATCATACTTAGCATTAAAGCTGAGTGATTAATACATAACAATTATTACCTAAAATACACTTCTTCACAGAACAATGATGTATTTTACAAATTTCTCAGTTATTTGTTGTACTGACATAATGAATTAAATGTAATATGTTTCAATTTTATATGGTGGCAATATAAGTTGTGCTTTCAGTTGAAACATGGCAGCCAGCTGCATGTGTCAGACGAGTCATACAATGTTGTTTTCTTTACTTGTTGGCAATATTATATGCAAAGCTTTAAGGAAACACTCATAAACTCTTATGTATGCATAAATTCAATCAGAATTTGAGGGAGAATTTAATGGCAGTATTAAAGTCCTTTTAAATTCTTTCAATTAAAAATAGCACTTTGTGACTTGGATATTGCTACATTATACACTTGCATTAATATTTGCAGGTTGATTAGTATTAGTAAAGTACTTTGTAAAGAACTGAACCATGGGCCATAGACACTGTAATAACTATGTTCCCAGAAACCAGAGGAGATAAGAAAGTTTACTCTTGGCATTCATCCCTTCAAATTCTGTTACTGTCGGGAATCCTACTCTGAATTCCATCAAGTAAGCCACATGTAGCCTTGAGTTACAAACTGATTCATTTCAGTTATAGCTCAACACTCATTAAAAATACGTTAAAAGACGAAAGAAGCTAAATCTAAAGTGAATAAAAGAGCGATTTTCTCAGGATACTACACTTTAGATGCATATTACCTTAATTTGAAACATAAAATCATCACAGCCTTTAAATGAGCTGTCCATGTAGAACTGTAGAATTTTTATTACAGTACACATTTTGAGCCTAAATGACTCTCAAAACAAATCACATACCTCCTATGGCTGTTGTTCTTAATGAATTGGTCTTCACTGGCTTTCTATTTAAGAAAAAAATCAGCATTTTCTGAAGCACAGCCTAATAACCAAAAATACCCACTGGGGTAGAATTTTGATTGTAGACTTGTCTATACACACTACAACGTTCCCAACTTTCCTAGAGAAGCAAAACCATCAAAACACATTTATTAAGGAGAAACAATAGCAGAAGCTATACCTGATAGTCTTAAATTTAAACAGCTAACCTTGCAAATGCTATATTACAAAATCAGATGGATACTAGAACTATCAGTTGCTCAGGGAAATTTTATTCCAATTTCCTCTTTGATGAAGAATGCAAAAAAAAGGAATTTTTAGGCTCTGCTACATGCAAGCTGATGGCTAAAGCATTCCCATTTTGATCTGTTTAACAGCTGCATATTAATTAAAAATATGATAATTCCTACATAATTTTGTAGAAGCTATTAAAAAGATAAGCCAAGGGGAAGTTCTTTTTTATTTCTCTAGCTCTACTAGTAGAAAAAGAAGTTTCTATTATCCTTTCCTGAAACACGAAAAACCTGTAATGTATATGTGTACATGCACGTAAGATTTGAAGGTGTGATTATTTGTATGTGTCCATATCCATGAGTTTTTAAAATCAGCTGAATGCCTATTTTTTATTACAGATTGTAACAATCTTCATAAAACATTTTGGACTTATTCTGCTCAAAGCCTAAAACATGTTTACCCAAGATGAAGCTGTTCCTTAGTCTTTAAATTACATGGCTTCTTTTACCACACATCTATGTATAAAGCAACCATGAGTGTGTACCCTTTCTACTCATCTGTTCATATAGATATGGTCCCATGGGGATAGAGCCTTTGTTTTTTCTAGGCTTTCCATTTTCACTTTGATTTTCCATAGAGTTTTCAAACACCATTCAAAGCAGGAATTCTGGTCAACTATTTAGGCTATATGGTCAGGAAAATACTTACAGTCTTCTGTGGGTGTGACTGGCTCTTATTCAATTATATTTATGTTCTTATCAGGCTCTAAAGGCTTCCTGCATGTAATATGAAGGCGCCTCCAGAAACAATCACAGCCCACTTTTTCTACTCCAGAAACTTACATTTTCACTTCACTTTCATTTTCAAACAATTCATAGATTAACAAGCAAAAGAGACACCTGAAAGCACTCCTTGCCACTACGTGTAGGAATATTTTTATTCACTTGCAGCTTCTATTGCAAAGGGATAAGATTAAATAAATAGATCACCACGACCTGATCTGTGCAGTTGCACTTGCAGAGACTCTTGTCTCCTCAGCTGTCTCAGAGCTGAGCCCAGACAACACAGCAAAAATGGAAAGAAAATTTACAAACTTTGGCCTTTTTGTACAGAAGCACTTTGGGAGAAATTCATGTTTGACATCTACCTTCTCTCAGTGCAAACCCTTCAAGTCTCGATGATCACACTGTCTGCTAATGAATGACATGAGGTCAGTGCGGAAAAAAAGGAAAAATTATATGTCTTAATGGCTAAAATACAAAGTGTAAAAAATACTGAAACACTGTCTGAGGAAATGGAAGCAGGTGTAAACTGAAAAGGAATCAACAGTCCGGAGAGGCAGTGATTGTTGAATGGCAAAGTGATGCAGGACACCCAGTAACCCAGAATAGTCTGCACTGAGTCTGATACCAGCACATATAATGTCCCCTATATGGTATAGTAGTGTGTAGTACCCACCAGATCTCTGCACAATATAAGGTATAAGGCCAAAAGTTAGATTTTATAACACTTGTAAACGCCCAAATATGCAGTCTAGACAACAAAGTAGTGAGCCTGTGCACCAAATGCCATAGTAACTGCTGTCACCCTGCTTTATGTTTAGGCAGTTCAGTCTTCTCTAGCGGTGTATTCAGGTTCTTCTATAAGATTTTTTACACAGTGCTGCACTCCTTTGTGAGGCTGTTCAGAAAGGTTATGGTGTTCATGAACTTCAGCGATCACTGAACCACCTGCTGGTGTCCAACCAATTGTAATGAAAGTGAAACCTGCATCCATGCCAAAAGATCTTATTGAAATAGGAAAACACAGCAAGCAATCTACAAAATCCACTGAATTAGTACCCTGTGACCCCAAACTCAGTAGCACAGAAAGCTACTTCTAAATCAATACTTAATTCGGCAGAAAAATCAATTTCCCTCCCTCTGCAATCCATGAAATTCATCAGGAAAAAATTACCCCTCACGTATTAGCAGCCCTTTCACCCTACAGGTTTCAGAAATAATTACAATAGACTATTTCAAGCCCTGTAACAGGTTGGGACCACATGCTATAAGGTATTTTGCAACCTGTGAATTAAAACATGGACTAGATGTAATGTGAACACCTATAGGTTTCCTAATTTGCCTAGCCTCCCTTTGGTAAAGGCAAACACTGTTTTTTTAGCTACAGCTGTCTACCCTCTCGTGTAGTATCCAGGTTTCATTCCTGGAAAATGCTCACCTTTTTGTAGATACTGTACAGCACACATTTAATCCTATGCTACAAAGCTTGTTGTGTTAGAATCCAAATAATTTCTCTTAAGGCAGTGACATCTTGCCTTTCTTCCACACAGGTATTTCAGCCCTTCTGGGAAACAGTTAAAAGAGTTTTAGTGCACAGCACATACAGAGTTCACAGATTCCTATCATTAAGCATGTGCCCTTGGGAATGGATGTTCTACATTTGACTGTCTGGGCAATCTCTTCATCTGTGCTTTTCTTTACACTCTAGACAGCTTGCTGTTAAATATGTTTTTAAATATAATGACTTGCTGTTAAATAGGTTTTTAAATACAATGTACAGTATATTACTGATCTAGGCAAGATTCTGCTTCATATTTAATAAACCAGTGTCTGTATTTTACAATGTCTGCCTGCAGAACAGGCTGAATTGCCTAGCACACACATGACAAAGCCTGCCTTTTCATTACATCACTGTTTTGCTGCTATTCTAACCTCCATTCCTTTTTCCCCAAGTAACTTCACCTTCTTTTTTTTCAGACTGTTAGACATTTCTTTCCTGAATTTAGATTGTTTATACTTTTTAAAGGCTTCAAAGTCTTTGCAGGGATATAGTCACATCTTATCAAAGAGGTCCAGCCTCTGAGAGGTTGTTTTCTTCCACTGTATCCCACAGCTCAGATCTTTACACTTTTTGCATTCACAATTCCATATTGTCTCTGACAGAAGTTCAATAAAATTGTCTTTCTACCCACAATATCAGGGTTCTCAGCATTGTTGGAACTGAGTGTTATAGACCCACAGTCTCTCTATGCTGAGAAACCTGAACTCCCCTGTCTGCCTTATTATACAGCAAGGCTCTGGCAAAAGGTAGCACTACATGTCTTGTAAATTGATGCATTGCTTCTACTGTTTTCAGCCAATTAATTTATGTCATAATTCCTGAATGTTTCCTTTTTTCGCAGAGTCAGATGGTCAGATATTAAAAAGGGCGCCCATTAGTGTTACTGATGCTCCCTTTGGTATTGACTCTCTTGCTATAGATCTTTTTAAAGTGGGTTACTTCACTACATTTTTTTCTTTATTCCTACATGTTATTACATAAAGTCTTCCTTGTTTTGGGCTCTTCTTTCCAAGAATTTAGCTTTAACTTCATGTCAAAGTTATCACACAGTGTTAAAATGCACACCCTGGCTTTCCACAGCACTAAACAGAAGATGCAGACTGTTCAGAGACTTCCCTTTAATCTTTTGCTCCTAACCTCATACAAGGTCACTACATACAACAGATACAACTTGACAATGAGAAAGGCAAACTGATATTTACATGCATTGATGATGCAGCAGTAGATAGAGCCCATGTATTTGCTGAAGACATGACCAGAAATTTGATCCTACCTACTCAACACGAGCCCCATCCTGCATGCTTCCAGGATACCTTCCATTATATTCAAATAATTTTTTAATGAATGGAAATTTTGTCTCTGTATGGAATGACTGAACTCAGTGACCTACAGGGTAATTAACAATTCTAATATGTTATTTTCATTTTAATTCTTCTTTTGTTCTCTAGACTTGAACACTGTTATTTTAATCTTTTGCTGCCCTTTTCTCCACTCATTGCTATATTTACCATTTAGCATATTTTTTTCTTTTTTTTTGGTTTTACATTGGAGACAAGCTGAGATGAACAGAGAAAAGGAATGAGCAATAGTGAAAGACTGAGACAGTATCATAGACTGAGAGGGATTTGCACATTAGGACTCAAACTCTATAGTGACATTGCTAAGAGTCAGTCTATGGTCTTGTTTCCCACTCTTCAGTTACCTATGGTGGGACTATTTTAGTGAGTTTGTTTCAGTTTTACTACCCTCATGCATTATTCTGGGGTAATTTCTTGCTGTGTGTGATGTATCAGTCTCATACAGACTACGTTAATCTCTAGGAAATCTACGTGGTATGAAGCTCAATTTTGTAGTTGACACAAGAATAATTTCAAGGTAATACACACATGATGAAATAACTCCACCACTTCCTGAAAAAAAGGCTATACCCCACCAAGAATAGACTCGAGCAACCATCTGATACATCAGTAAGCAAAACTGAACGTGTGATGGCCCACCTGACTCACAGGTCTCTACTGAAGTTGTAAGACTAATAGTGTAAGAAAAGATTTATTTGGCCTAGTTCTATTCGAGTATAATCAGAACAGTATCCTATCCATGAAAATACAAATGATCCCTGCTTCCTTGCTGCAATAGTGGACTTATTCCTGACATGTATCAGCATAAACTCACGTATGTTACTCAGGAAGAATTATTAAGAAAAAAACCCACCATTCAGCTCTGCTATCTATAATAAGCTTGTATTTGTCCAATGGTTTTATGGCTAAACAAAAAGTTAATGATAAACAACCTTTCTAAACAGCTGGGTACACTATGTGCTGGGTGTGACATCCATTTTTAGTAAATAATGGTTTGGGAGGTAAAATGTTTGGATGAGAAAATGAATATACTATTTCACTGTTAACAAGTACTGCTGCAATGAAGAGGAAATGCCAAATCACTTAAAATTGTGGTTTAAGTGTACTAAGGTGACTATTTTCGTTTTTTTTTTAAATAGTTTCACTTGAATTGTATCAACTCTTTAGGCTTAAGGATAAGTTCTGAAGAGTTATGCTTTATACAATGTTTTTTAGACATAATTGCAAAAACATTATTGGCTGTTCTGCATTAAGTAGAATACTGCAGAAACACTTAGCTACAATCTAGCTTTTCATGCATCCTGGAGAAGATAGGAGAAGGGCAGCACCCTCAAATGCTGCACACCCATGATAAGATACAGGGAGGAATGTTTGGAAACCTAGAACATTTCCTTTGAAATCAGCCCCTCTCTCTCCCTGTTTTATTTTGCAGTTCCCTCCCCTCATTTGTGTCTTTGGACAACTCCTTGGCTGTTCCCAAATTCCTGCATCCCAAGTGAGTTTTCTAACAATAATTCATAATGGACGTCTCTTCTGTCACGCACTCACACGTCTTGCTATCCCATACTCCAAGAAATCTGGCTCTTGCTTGCTCTGCAAATTGCTTCAGAGACCTGTTCAATCTAAATTTTCGTTGGTTTACACATGCAGAGAAGGAAACTGAATGTGAAGACAATAAATCTTCATATCTTTTCTCCTCAGACTTTAAAGATCAGGTATCTTCTACCCTAGAGATACAACAGAATCATATCCTGGTGACTAACCCAGACCGTGTGTTTGCACGGTGTTTTTCCATTTACTAAATCTAAAAAAGAAAAAATATAGTAAAGAAGGTTCTCCAATATTTATATTACGCAGTGAAAGTGTTCCTTATAGCATTAAATGATAGCTTTGCATGCAATCCACACACATTATCTGAAAGCTTATATACCTGTTATATATATAAACCTAATGCAGACAGCCATAATAGTTTGTATGAATAGGCAACACTGTGCTTACTGAACCACAGTCATGAAACTAAAAATGAAATTATATTTCCTCCATCATAATACCAAAGTCAGTATATAACACTCTGAAAGAACAAGCACACAGTAATACTTAGGTTAATACTAGGTACCATACATTACTGCTCAATGCTATCAGAAAGCTGCATCTTCAGATTATTTATTGAAATATACTGTATTACTTAAATTGTCATGACAAAGACAAAACTGTCCAATTTCAGATTTTTCTAGCACCTCAGTTTTTATGAACTTGCAGGGTTTTTTTTTCTAACAGGAGTATAATTTATTAGCTGATTAAATTCCAATAAAGGGAGCTGTTCAGTTCTGTTTTTTTAAAACACATTTAGGCGTGTAAGCTCTAAGCATTGACAGGTGCATTCTCCTTTGTTCCACTCACATCCTGGACTAAAGATGGGGATTTGACTGTTTTGTTTATCCAACTATTTCATCATAAACAACTGTGTTAAGTAATGCTCAGCATAACTAATGCCTGGATGTAATATTAAACTCTGCATGCTTCAATACAGGTGAAAGTTATATGAACCTTTGTAAAAGCACAAGGGTACCTCATCTGCTCCTTAATTTTTGTATTTTTTCCCCCAAACCATCGTTGTTAACTAGCAATTTGCATAAGCTAAAGCCAGCTCTCCATTACTCATAGGTGGGTTATCTGGAGGATGCATTAACTAGAAACATTCAGCAGGGTCTCATAGAGACTGTAGCTGTAAAGACCATTTGACTCTTGAGCTTGCATCAGACTGAGGTTTCACCTGTGTCCACATCAGCCCTTAAGTCATTCCTGATGGATGGAATAAACGATGATCTTAAGGTCCAAACCATTTTATGATTTTCACAGCTCTTTTAGGACACAATTTCATGAAACCATAGGTCAGATTGGGAAATCATACGGTAGATTTTGTATCTGTGTGGTAAGTCGTGAGTTACCAGAGCTCCGGCCTTAAGCCCTGTCCCCCAGGTGGGCCTAAGTTCAGCTTCTCAGCTGTGGCCTTAACTAACAGGTTTTACCTGTGGATAAAGAACGAACAGAGGCATTTTGTGGAGTTCAGATTAAAGTTCCTACAAAGTTAGCTGGATCCCAGCAGGCCTTATTAGGGCTTATTAGCTTGGGTTAATTTAACGTTTCCTATTAAATAAAAAAAAGGGCTTTTAGTCATGAAAAACAAAAGGGAAGAAAGTGAGAAAGCAAACTAGCCAGAGCAGTGCCTCCAGCAGTTCAAGGCTTTCACCTCACACTACCCATCCTCTCCGCACATCGCTGTCCACTGCTGTGCCCGCACCCAGATGCGCTCAGCGCGGTTACCCCCAAATCCTTCCCTCGCACCGGCTCGTCCACACACCCTGCCCCAGGATGCCCTCACGGGACCCCATCGCCGACCTCCCCGAGACCCACGCCCGGCCCCTCTCGTCCCTTGCGGCGGGCTGGGCGCCTCGAGGCCCCGCCGAGCTTCCGCCCGGAGAGCGGGGCAGGGCGGAGACAGCGGCCGCCGGGAGAGCACGCGGCGCGGCTAAGATGGCGGCTCCGCTGGCTGGGCAGGCGGGGGCTGTGCTGCGGGACCTGGCCCTGAGATCCGCCCGCCTGCGGGGCAGCTTCCCGGTGAGTGAGCCCGGCCCCGGCCGCCGCATCCCGCCGGCCCTGTTCCTGGCCCAGGTGCCGAGGGAGGGCGGTGGGAGAGCAGCTGGAGCGCTGGGAAGTCTTTGAGAAGCCACCCAGCTCCTCGGCCGCTCAGCCGCTGCTTTCCGCCCCCCCGAAGCCGCTCTTCCCCCGCTGCCGGTGGGGATCCCCCTACTCGCAGCCTCCCCTTGTGCGCGGCTCGCAGGGGGAGGAAGCCCTTTCGCTTGTCCGGCTTGGAGCTCGGGCTGTTGTGCGGGTGTATTGCCTGGAGGATGCGCTGAGCCCGGAGCCGCGCTGTGCGCTTGCCGGCGGAGATAACCGGACCGGGCGGCCCCCAGCCGATCGCGCCTGGCGCCCGGCGGGTCGGGGCAGAGGCGGTGCCAGGTCTGGCCAAAGCGTGACCTGAAGCGCCAGCTCTGAAAGCCTCCCTGCCCGTGAAACCGAGAGCACGTTTGCTTATTGCAGCAGCAGAAATAGGGGATGCCGCGTGTGATCTAATAGCGTTCAGTTAACCACGTTCCGGGTGGCAGCACTGTGGAGGTGGCTGAGGTCAGGCTGGAGTGTTGGACCACAGGTTTGCTCACCCAGAAAGGCCAGACATCACTCTTCCCGGTGGTCTTGAATCTCAGAAGTCTGATGGGAAAGAGTAAATGGGCCTTCTTGAAGGGCTAATGCTTAGGCTGGCTCCCATGGTATGGTATAGCAGTTCTTTATTCACCTCAACAGCAGATAAGCTGTGGTAAAATGAGATATGGACATTTTAGCTCTAGTGCCTTTGGCAACCAGCCTCTTTATATTGTCTTTTTATCAGATCAGCAGCTGCAGGAGAATCTGCTTGCCTTAATGCTTCTAAGCATAAGTATTTTCCCAGAAGCAAAAGCCTCTGGAGCAAACAAGGCACGTTTCCCGCTGGTTCTGCTCTGCAGGCAGTGCTGCCGGTGTGTGGCTGCATGGGACGGCTGTTGGATAAAGCCTGGTCTTGCTGCTGAGCATAACTTGCGCTGTGCATCTGCTTCGGTGTGCTAAACCTGGAGGATGTTAGCTAGCTCGGTTTTAAACCAAATATTTTGTGCCCAACTTTTTTAATGGTGAGAATGGTATTTGGCAGTTTGGTGCAATTGATTAGTTCATTTAGTGCATGTCAGTTTAATATACACACAGAGGGAGAGTGTGTATATTTATGTGTATATCCCTACACATAAATGTGCATATACATACATTTGTTTGTATGCATACATACTTAACTCTGTTTATGATGATAAGCAAGCCTATCAGGCCCAACAGTGTTTGGTGCATAGACATTACATGGGTGAAGGTGCATTCCTGCCGTCGTGGTTTAAGTGACACCGATCCTACAAGAGTGAATTCAGAAGTAACCTGCCTGGACTTGGATGTGTCCCTGCTGTTCTTGTAGGGCTCTAATGTGGGGGGGGGTTTGTATGGCTTGAGTGTGGAGCGCTGTCTGGGCAGTCATCTCGGAGTGAAGCATGGAAGGTGCTTTGGTTGAGCTCAGTTCCAAGCTCGAGCTTTACCTGGCACTGCAGTGGGGATTTGAGGTGCAGGTGGAAATCAGGAGTTCATGCTCTATTCTGTTGTCTCGCAAAGCATGGAGTGAACCCATAAGGCACCCCATTGAAATCACTGGGTATCAGCTCAGATTCTGAAGAGTATTCTTGGGATATTAAGGTGGCCAACTTTTTAAAAAACTTCATGGTTTTGTGTGTGGTTTGTGAAATACGAACTTGTATTATAAATTACAGTTTATTATTCTGTTTCTGAATGCTGACAGATATTGAGAGCATCTCCCAAGATCTGTGCTTTCCACGTAGACTACTTTCAAGAACCACACCGATACTGTATAACAACAAATCAGGATCTTAAATTCAAAGTATAACACTTTGCTGTAGAAAGGTCTTAATTTTTGCAGTGTTACATTATACAGTTCCCGTCTAAATAATGTCCTAATCTTCCACTGTCTGACTTTAAACTACTAATAAATTCATCAGCCAGAGTCTGGTTTTCTGTCCTACAAAATAGGGTAAAGCATCTGAAGAGTAGGAGAGTCCTTTTACTGAAAGAGTTATCATTCCCTATTTAATTCAGACCAGAAGTTCCACTGTTTGTTTATTTATTTACCATAAACTGGCAAAACCTGTCCTCAAAGCCTGCCACATTGTTCTTTTCACAAATGGGGGCCTTCTGGATGGTGAGTGTATAATCAAGAAATGTATGTTTTTGTGAGTAGATGCTTGCTGAGATTTAAAGTCTTTCCTCATAATCTTCATGACTTACTGTTGGCACTTGCACACTTTTATCTGTTGCAAAATTTCTTACTATTCAAAATTTCTTATATAATTCTTATTAATTATTATTTATGTTGATGTTCATAGCTGTGTTGAAACAAGCTTTTTGAGAAGTTGGTTGTATGCTATCATAATCTACACACAAAACATTCTTCTGTGTAACTTAATTTTAGGGGTGGAATAAATGGTACTTGAACTGTTCAGCACATGAAAATATTGTTCTTCTGCTTTCCTGTTGGCGCATTACCTTTTTATAACTGTTGGACATTTTTTGATCTTTTTAATATTGATAGATTCAGTTCTTTGTAATTTTGGAGTTTAAATCTGACCAAGTGTTTCAGGAAGATAAAAAGTAGATTTCAGTGGTGCTGCATGTGGACAAGCGTTTTTAGACCTGTTCTTGCCGGAGCAGTATTTGTAGAGAGCTGTGACAAACGCTCTGGGGACCACTCTGCAGCAGAATTCAATCTTGTTGGCTAGCAACAAATAGGCTCCATTGAAGGCTGTTTATTTGAATGGGAGTTGGATTGGGCCCTTTGGGAGAATGCTATGTTTTCAGAACGGCTTCAGATGCAGATGATTTCAGCGATGAATATAAATGAGGAACAATTAAATCAGAATCACAGAAGAAAAAATGCTTAAGGTAACTCTTCAGTTTTCTAAGAGAGCAGATTGCTGCTGCGTTGTGCGACCCTGGCCTGGCCTTCAAAACTGTCCTCAGTCCTGCTGAAACATTTCCAAATTTCATGGGTGTTGAAAGTTTTTTTAAAGAAAAGAGGGGGAAGATTGAATTAAACAATATTCCTGTTACAAAATCTGCTGCATGCGATATATGTTAAAAATAGGGATCTGTACAAGGTTGCTCACTGCAGATGTGTTAAATTCCTATGCTTGAGTACCTAAAAAGCCTCATTAATACTGAACAGAGAAAGTTCTGTCTTTATTAAGAAGCTATCAGCTTGGAGTTTAATGATTTTCCATGCAACAGAAAACATTACTGAAAATAACTTTTAATTCAGTATTTCAGAAGCTACTTCAGTGCCCAAGTCTTACTTTTTCTTGGCTTTGTGTTAAGTTCTTGAAAGTTTCTTGAGGGTTTAGACTGTTTCCCTGTTTGGCTTTTTCTGGTTGACAGTTTTGCTATCATTTTTAGGATTTCACATTCAGAGGCAGGAAATACTTAAGCCTACAGACTTTCACAGACAGTTTTTTCTACAGGTACTTAAACCAAATGACTGGAAAGCTCTCTTCAAACTCCAGACAAAACTGAAATGCCAAAGAGGAGCAGATGTTTGTCCCACTCCTCCCTGGCAGTTCCATTAAACGCATGGTTATTGGATGCTTTTTTGAAATAAGAGAATGAGAACAAATACAACCCAGACTGTGATTTTTATTTTTATTTTATTTTATTTTTTCAGTTACTTTTATACTGATGGAACTGCCTTGGGAGCAACCTGTCTCTGGCACAGATACTCATTGCTTTATCTTGAAGTAGAAAAGCTGTGCTGTAGTTATTTACCTTTCTTTGTACCTCATGTAGTTATAATCAGGGGATAGGGCTAATGAGGTAAGAAGAGACAGCCTTCATGAATATGGCATTAGGTTGAGAATTAGCTGCAACACCTGCAGTCTTAAACCTGGCTGTGGATAAGTAAACTCTTCCACCTGGCCCTCCACCTGAACTCCCAAGCAGTTCCCCTGAAGAGACCTCGCTTGGGTATATTTAGTATTCATTAAAGTTTTTGCTGTAAAAGCAAATGTTTTTTTCATTGATCTGCCTCCTGAGGCACTATATAAGTTGTCAGTTGACAAGCTCTGTGTTTTCTTTACTGGTATCTGAGTGATTGTTTCCTCCCATTTTTCTCTGGAATGTTGTCAGTGCATGTGGCAGGTTTTTTATTTCTGTTTTTTTTTTTTTTTTTTTCACGCTTTCATTTGGTCTTTCTGGCTGATGGCTGCCAACAAGGATGCTATGAAGAATGTGTGAAGATGTTGAGGCTCTTTTGGGAAAACAGAAAAGTGAGATGACGGTTTAGAAACACTTGGGATTTGGTTGTTTCTTAGAAGTGAATGATTTCTCTGCTATATTTTCCCCTCTCCTGTTTGAAAGATTCATTTTCAGCAAAAATTGGAAATGTATTCATATAGCGCTTAGAGATACGATTCTCCCCCTCCTTATTTTTGGGGACTCTCTCACAGTTACAGTTCCAGGATGACTTAACCCCACTGATAGACATATTTTCTTTCTGTTGCTGTTGACCACACAGTCTTTCTGAGCATATTTGAGACTCTAATCTGCAGCATGAGCATGTACCCTAGGGATTTTCTCTAGAAAATTCCCTTCCTTAATAGTCTCTACTGAGAAAGCCAATTTATAGCCATCTGTGAATCAGTTTGCTGTATCCCCAGCTATACCCCACTCCATAGCATTTTAATAAAATGCAGGCCATAGAAATCATGTTATCTGTGCAACTGATTATGACAGTAACTTTGGAGCTGGTAATTAAACATTGATCCATAATTAATAGCTGGCTACTGATCTTATTTTAACTAGATAACACAGCAGGAGTAGCTATGAAACGAAGAGAAATTAAGATTGACTGTTGTGAAAAATTCCTTAATAGTGGAGTTATGCTGTGCTGTTGAATAGATGCTGTGGAAGTCTCTGCTGCATGAACGATAGTTAAAACAGATTCTAAACTGTATGCTGAAGCCCTCATGATATTCTTGTATAATTAGTGGCTAAATGTTGACTGTGAAGGAATTGAAAAATCAGCAAGTGTTTGCACTTACTTGTTGGAACACTTTTTATACTAACAGCACAAAATATATTCAGTAAATGAAAGTTCTTGAGTTTCACTTTTTTTTTGTCTTGTTTCATAGAATCATAGAATAGAATCATAGAATAGTTAGGGTTGGAAAGGACCTTAAGATCATCAAGTTCCAACCTCCCTGCCATGGTCAGGGGCATCTCGCTCTAAACCATATTACCCAAGGCCTCGTCCAACCTGGCCTTGAACACTGCCAGGGATGAAGCATTCACAACCTCCCTGGACAACCCATTCCAGTGCCTCACCACCCTAACAGGAAAGAATTTCCTCCTTATATCCAATCTAAACTTCCCCTGTTTAAGTTTTAACCCATTACCCCTTGTCCTACCTACAGTCCCTAATGAAGAGTCCATCCCCAGCATCCCTATATGCCCCCTTCAAATACTGGAAGGCTGCTATGAGGTCTCCACCCTTTGTTTTCTTAAAAGGTGCTGGTTTGTTGAGCAGATTTAGACATAATGTGTTTGGGTTTTTTTAAATCCCATGTCTCTGGTCTCTTTCTGCTTGCTCATAGGTTTCCTAAACCGCAAGAGTCTGTATCCCAAAATTGAATTGTATGTTTTATTTCTGTGGTGGTCCAAGGATTTAGTGACTATACATACAGGATATGTGCCCTGGGACATGTTGTATGGTCACTGAATCAGATCTGAGCCTCTGTTTCTGGGTGGTTTTGATGGCTTAGACAATGGGAAGCATCTGGAAAGATGGGGGTAACTGGTGGGGTTGGCCTCTGGTATGGCCAAGTGACCATCAATTTGGTCCCTGGTGATACCAGGTGTTGTTTCGGGGAAGGAGACGGTCTGGGAGCTTCTCTGCTTTCCCTTTGCTCTGTACCTGCAGTTTGAAGCCTCAAGAAAACATTACAGATTTTAAGGCATGGTAAGCACGTGATGACTTCGCATCCCCCTTTTCTCTCAAAATCTTTCTGTGTGAGGTGTTGGTTTTCATTATTATTTAACTATTAGATTAAGCTCCTGAAAAAATACCAGCCTGCATCAGCCATATTTAAAGAACAGCACAAAGGTCTCATCTTTTGCCTGAGTTAAGAAACTGTTCTTCATCTGTGGAAATTCATGCCTCCGTTACACTTTGAGCAACAAGACTTTGAGGGAAAGATTCCTTTCTTAGAGTATGCTGCCTGCAACTAGTTAAAAAGATGGAAAGCAGCTCCTTGGTGCATATGCTCCAGCCCTAAGGGGTGTTCTGAACAGCATTTTGGTTTTGCTGCATAGTGCTTTATTGATCGGCCCTAGAGAGCAAAGTAGTTGAAATTTGCCTCTGCCACTTGTATCTTTGTATAACTAAGTATTTGGATTTTGGTTTTCTTTTTTTTTTTTTTTTTTTTTTTTAAATAAAAAGCACCATAGCTTTGTATTCTTTGCAAGTGAAGGACCAAAGGTTATGTGTACATATTTATCAGCTAAATTAGGCTATAGAAGAGTCATTATAAATGTTGCAACTTCACAGTATGCTTTCTGTGCTTTTAGGGTGGAGATGTGACTATATAGGGTGCCTAGGCATTTGGAGTTAATACATTTGGCTGTTTGTCTTAAGGAAGGTGGAACAGGCAGAATACCTCTGGGAGCAGTAATTTAGTTTGGAACAAAAGGATTATTTTTCATTTTCTTTTTAAGGATTAAACTGTAGATAGAAATTTGGTTTGTCTGAAAATGGGTAGCTATTTTGGGAGCATTGGTAGCAGAACTTTAAACGCCCATTTGTACAGTGTGCTTTTGGAATACTTCAGGAACAATAACCAAGTTCATAACAGTAACTGGGAAAGATGAAAAATGGCAAGGTATTACAGGAGTAGATAGACCCTGAGAATATAAGCAATGACCATCACCTCAGTTTGGGTCAAGAGGAGACAGAATCATTCTTACTGTAGTTGCTTTACCTTTGGTATCTAAGTCTTGTCCACTTAAGTTATTTGTAAGATAGAAAAGTTTTGTAGGAATAGTCAGTTATGGAGAATTGAGATTTTTGATCATGGTTGCTAGGTTTGCTTGCCCAGGACTTTTGGCTAAAAAATATGAAGCTGCGAACTGAAAACCAGGCACAGACTGCTAGTGGAACTTCATCATTCTTTTGAGATCTTCCTGTGAGGGATCTGTGGACAAAAGAGCAGTTTAATTTGACATCTGCTAATTTAGTGGCAGCCAAGAAAGCAGTTACTGTCTTGTGCAAAAAGGAAAAAAAGGTGGTATAAAAATGTCTGGGAAATTCCAGTTATAGGAGAAGTTTTATGTGCAAATTAAAGGTAACAGTGATAGATATAGGTAAAAGATATATATTTTTATAATAATTATAGATGAAAGGGCCATTAAAAGCAACCATATACTTTTTATTGTCAACATACTCCTTGCTAATGGTCTGAAGATGGCATGAGAAATTTATTTCCCTTTAAATTTTCTAGCTTCTTCAACTCTGCCACTCCAAGCATATTGGAAACAGTGAATCTATTTAATTGAATTCTTTCATGCAGAGTTTCAGTCTGCATTTGTTTTTCAGTTAAATGGCTCGGATTAAAGTAGTCTAAAGTAACGCATAAATTTGGGGAATAAAAGAACCGATATTTAGAGCTTTCTTTAAGCATGATGTGAAAGGTTATGTGGGAGAGCAGCTGGAACGCATGAAGCTCTATTTAGGGAGGGTTGATGACCCAGCTGAAGAGTCTGAGGTGAGGATTAGAGGGCACACGAGTATTATTGTACATGTCTGCTGCAGACAGGTTGATCTTGCTGAACCTTGGTTCTTGCTGAACCAGATGAAGCTTCAGACGACTGTAGAAAGTCTCGTGATAGCACACCGTGGTCCTCAAGGGGGGCTTAATTTGCTCCAGTATTTGCTGGAGTGATGGTGCAGCAGGGAACAAGTAATCAAGTGATCCAAGAGGTTACTGGAGACTGTTGATAACAGCTTCCCAGGGCAGATGACTGAGGAGCTGAAAACAGGATGCACTACTGGACATCACACATAGAAACAAAGGAGAGCTGGTTGGGAATGTGAAGACTGGGGAAGCCTGAATTTATAAAGGGGAAGTGCTTGGCTGATCTGATAGCCTTCTCTGGTGTAATGACTGGCTTTGTAGTGAGGGAATGCAGTGGACGTTGTATATATTGATGGATACAGCATGGGTTGTAATAAGGCACTAGGAACAAGTCTGGGAATATTCCCAGTGAAGTAATGCCATCATCCTTTCAGCTTGGATGTTCTGTTGCATTGGATTAACCTCCTTTTCCTTCTCCCTCCATATAGTCAGGCTGTATGTTATACTGAGTTTATCAGTGCCGGTCAGAACTATACATCGCCTTTTTTTTTCCTCTCTGTAGAAGTAATGGAGAGGTTATTTTGGTCAGTCCATTTTCAGAAGCTTCTAGCTTCCCAATAGTCTATCCAGGGTGACAAAAACATGGCAGAGGTTTCAGTCTGTCAGATGGGAAATGAGGAGTTTTAAGTTCTCTGTGGTCTTGCAATCTGTTACAATTGATGAATTGTAATGTCTGGCCATTTTCCGGTGTTTTCTTCTACTGGTGCAGAGGTGTCTCATCCCACACCACATGTCTGTCAAGTGAAATAAAATGAGATTTTGTGATTAAAAAGTAAATTCATGTTCTTACGTCCTTGACCTCACTAAGACATCTTATTCCGTTAAAGGTCTAGTAACAGATATTGTGAAAAAACATCCATCACAGCTAGTTGCCTAGGATATTTTTTTAGGCCATTCCTATAGAAGTGGGAGGTTTCAAGTGGAGATGGGATGTCGTGCTTGGTGTTTGCCACAGAGAAGCCCAGGGCCAGGAGGAGCACTTGGGAGTTTCTGACCCTGCAGAGCTGTCATTTCCCACCTTGTGCAGGGGGTTCTGGCTGTTCACAGACTGGATTTCTGCTGGCGGCTGAAGGCTTTGTTCATTACTTTGCTGTCCTTACAAGTAGCCATTTTGTGTTGTCATTGGCTTTGCTGGTGACCTCTCTCACTTAGTGCCTGATTAATGTTATCATGTGGCAGGCAGGTAGTGTTTTTAAAGAGCTACTTGACGAACATGCTTCTGATGAAGGATTGCTCTCCCTTACTCACTTTGCTCACTGATTAGCTTTTACTGTACACCCAGCTTCCACACGTCGGCAAGTCTCAGTCATTTTGCATGGCCGAGCACAGGCAGTGGATGTGCCCGCATTTCCAGACAGCAAGAAATCAGAGATTGCTTTGTTTTAGAGATGACTTGAAATAGGCTGTTACTTCCTGGAAACGTTTGATTGGTGATGTTAGAAATGCAGAAATCCTCTTTAAGGTCAGAGTCTTTGATGATTAAGATACGATGCTGCTCAGTGTCCTAGGCTTGCTTTGAGATTTGAGATGGCAGCAGGGGGAATTTCCAGTGTGACTAATGGAGAAATTATTTAATAAAGAAATCACCTGCAAAAGAAGGAAAAAAGTTCATGACTTTCGGCCTCCTGTTAAAGGCATACTTTCATCAATTATTCTGTGGGGGTTTCTGGTTTCTCCCTAGCTCTGCCCAAGCAGCCAGAAGGCTGTCTTCCTCCTGTATGTCTGTTACTTTGAGTTTGTTTCATGTCAGTCTAAATCAAATGGTTGAATTAAAAGCAAGATTTATTAACAATAAAAGTTGTGACGCATTCATATTTAAACAAAAATTGCATGCAAGTAGTTTTTCTTGGTGCTCTGGGATAGCAATTGTTAAGTCCATTCTGTCACCAGCTGTGACTTAGGCATGCAATGGAACTGTTTCTGTAGATAGTTTTCTGTATTTCTTTATTCCACTGCTGTGGGTATTTGCATTTTTGTGGCTTGGGAGTGCTGTGCCGCTTAGAGCTCAAATTCATAATCTTCTGTGATGACATAATTAGGTAGCATGGAAATTATCATGATTTGACTTTAAGTATTAAAGAGCTGGAATAAAAAAACTGTGATTATGTTTCTTATTTGCTTCTCTGTGATGAGAAATGAAGCTCAGACTGTCTAAATTGGCATTTTATTGCTGTTTTTCTTAAAATACCTGTAACTCCTACCACTTGAAAAACTATTCTTCCAGGGTATGGTAGGCATGAAATGCTGCTCTGATAGATACGTTTACTTGAGACAGGAACTCGGAAGCATTTCTGATCAAACTGTTGACCATGTTTTGAGTTTCCTAATGATTCAGGAAGCTTAAGTTAGGATGCAATTTACACAAATTGATAGTGGGGTTACTCTGAAAAGCAGAGATTGGTGGTAAAATAGTTCAAGAATTATATTTTCCTGGTTGTATTTAATATATAAAGCATTTCTTCACAGTTGCATAAAAGTACAGTTTTAATCCTGTAAAAAATTATGAAGTTAAACACTTTTTCAAATGAAAACAAAATTATTAATTTCCCCTCTAGATACTTAAAATAAGAGCATATTTCTGATTTATGTGGAGAAGATAGCTCATTTCACTCTCTGAATGCATGGTGCATATCACTAACAATCTCTTTTCATTTGCAAAGGCAGAGAATGTATTATGGTATTTTCTGCCGCTGATTATTCAGTTGTGTATGGCAGAGAGTTTATTTTCATCAGATACTTCAAAGCCCTTACTTTTTAGGTCAGGAAAGTATGCTTTTCCTAAAGCTTTGAAGTTTTAAATAAGCAAAATGAACATAATTTGACTAAAATTAATTACTAATGCAAAGCAGAGCTACTGGTGGCTAGCACACTGACAAAAGCAGAATTTGTGAATTCATACTCTTGTCTCCTGTACCCAAGCAAAGGCTTTGAAAATTGATTTCTGAAGTATAAAGCTTTTTGGGCACATATGGATGTACAATAAGCATTTTTAATACTGTTTTATTCTGCTGAAGTTTAGTTAAAGAATGCTGGGGAAGAGTTTTGCAGTTGCTTTCTGAATTAAGTAGGGGTGTTTGCCACTTTGAGGGGACTAGCAGCCTTGTGCAGGCTGCTTTGTTTACTTGACATCCTGTTTGTTATGTGACCTTACGCATGTTGTTCCAAGCAGAAAGTTTTCCTGTAATCACGTGGAATAAGTAGCCTGCAGTGTTTTGGCTGGGTTTGTACTGCTCAGGTGAACAAACGTTAGTGGGATTGGAATAGACCTGGCTCTGCTCAGTCAACCTTTAAATGCTAAGCAGAATGCATCAGGGAACTTCTCAGGGTCAGAAGTGTGCTGTCACTTAATTTGCAGGGATTTATATTTTGGTGTTTGCATGTAAATAGAGACCTTGATACTCCTCTGGGTGGAACAGCAGGATGCAGGTTGTCAGGGATTTGGCTATGTCCTGCTTAATTTGGCGGCTGGTCCTTAGCAGCCTGACTGAAATAACTGCTGAACAATAGGCTGGCAAGGTGTGGGAAACGGGATATTGAGGTCAGGTTCTTACTGTTCAAGACAACATTCTTCTACCATCTTCTCTTTTACTTTTGAGGACTACAGTCCTCACAAAACCATATCCACAAATACCCAAAAAGATCATCCAGGTGGTAGCTGGTAGGATCTGCCTTGTGGTGCACAAGGATGTCGGCTCAGATTCTGGCTTTCTGAGATAAGGAGAATAAGGATGACAGAAGGAGCTCAAGTATGACCCTGTGCATGTTCCTGGTAGTTTACAATGGAGCTTAGTGAGTAGGAGAGTGTATTTACAGAATAGCTGTCAAAATCCCTGTGTGTAAGCAAGCTGTAAATAAGTCTATAATCATTACTGGAGACTTTAAATCTGCAATGAGTGAAGGACTTGCTTCAAGTTCATTTTTTTCTCTGCTTCCTTGCATGAGAAGTAAACAGAAGGATAAATCAGAAAGCTGAGTTTATAAATGTGATTTAAAGGGAAATCGGAACAGAATTGTGTAGTTTCTGTTTTTTTCCGTGAGCTAATGACCCAAATAACTTCTGCAGTATAGGAACATCACACCATGCTGCATCATCTCTGAGGGAGTGCAGAGGTTAAGCTTGGGATCAATCAGTTTGCAATCAGACTGATTATAAAAGGGCAAGGAGGAGTCCAAGATAAAATCAAAAGAACACAGTAGGACAGAAACCTATGGGGCGAGATGTTCGGGAGCTCTTGAAGTAAAAGGGTTTCTTGCAGTAGGCAGCTAGCAGGAACATTCAGAACTGCTAAGAGTTTTGTTAAAATAGCAGTGCAGGATTTTCAGCCCCACTTCCACCCTGAGTACATTTTACCAAGAGACTAGCAAAGCTTAAATAATCCTTACTGCTTTATCTGCGTTAGTGTGAAATATCCAAGACATAACTGAGGTTCTTCTAAAACTTAGTGTTTTTCATGTGTGTATCGCGGTTGCTTGGGTGAAAGGGAAAGGTTCCTGGATAGATACTGTTCCTTTTTTTTAATCAGTCAATATGGCTTTGTAAACCTTTGTTTCAGAACCATGTATAATATGTGAGCCTAGTGCGGTCTTCTGGAGTCCTTTTCTATTTCTGTTCCATTTGTTAAAGTGCAGCAGAATTGAACCGTTTCATGTTGGAGTCACTGTGGAAATATTTAGAAGGTAGGTTTTAATGAAAGGGATAAATAAAGCAAGGAAATCCTTGACAGCATCAAGCAGATTCAGAACTGATGGATGTGCTCCTGACGTTCCTCTTTCCCTGACGAGGGATTCCACCACAGAGAGGAAAGAAGATGCTGAATCAAAAATAAGGAAGGGTGTTGAAGTATCATTATATGTTTACAAATACCATATTGGTTAATATGTTATTACAGTTAAATACAGTTTTTAGTGGCAGGAATGTTGGTTTAGAGGTGTGGAGGAGGTCGATCCTCTTGAGTATTTATTAATGAATTAATTTTGAGGTAGTGGGTAGTGGATGAAATGTTCAGTTCCCCCAGTCATAGCATTTGCATTTTAATCTTAAAAAGCTCCAATGGAGCCACATATTTTTAGATCCAGTTATCTTGCAAAGTTGGCAGTTCAGCTGGTGTGCGAGTTTTAGGAAGGTTCACCCACTTGAGTGAGGAAATCTGGAGAGGATGAGGGAGTTTGATTCATGACTTGACTTTGGGGTCAGTTCCAGTAGGTTTATTTCTTTAGGTAAATCATTCACTCTCCCAGGTTAATTTTAACATTCAGGGCAGGCTGTTCAGGTTGAGGCTGAAACTGTTATTTTCCTAAATGGTTTCTGTAGGATCTTGCTTCTTTGAAGTGGCCTGTATTACACATGGATGTCAGACCTGATTCTGACTAGAATTGCATCCCGCTGCAGTCTCTTCTGTCTCTGTATTTTCTCCTTAAAAAGCAGAAGCATGGCTTATGTGGCCATATCATATACAGGGTATTTTTACAGTTATTTATTTGAAATCAGTTACAGTTCGTGTCTATGACAATATTGAAATAAAACTCCTTTGGCAAGACCTGATTTTGAAAGAGAAAGTAATATTGTTTCTCATGTAAATTGTGTATGAATAAATGATTACAAATTGACAGGTATTGCTTGTAGTGATTCTTCTTGAGTAAAAAAATAACCCCAAACCAATTTGTATTTTCTTCTTAATTTAGGAATTTAAAAATCTGAAGAGATAAAAAGAGAACCTAGATGCAGCCCCAGCACAAGTGAAGAGAAATTACGAGATGAAAGTTTAATAGCTGCTTTTGTTTTCAGGGCCATGTTGCGCTGGACTAAATCTGCAGATGGACAGTCTTTTACTATGCTATTCCTATAGATAGGTTAGAATTTATTAGTAACAGCAAAAGGGTACAATAGGTGGTTGTGTAGAAATAGCAATGTAGCACATTCTTCAGTGTCCCTAATCCAAGCTCTTCAGCCTCTGCTCAGGTGAGCTCAGTGGAGCTGGTGTGTCCTCTCAAACAGTTTCTCAGTCTCTGCCTCTTGGAGCAGACCTATGTTAACACATGCCCAATTCAGCATGTGCCTCTGCAAGGGTTTCTAAAGTGCTAACACTTGTATGCCAGATGGGCACATTCTGTCACCTGTGTTTGTAGGTAAGAATCCCTGGGTGCATGTTCCCGTGGACATAAGTGTGATGCTTTCTGCTGCAGCAGTATGTTTGTAGGTCTTTACAGTTCTGAAAACTTGTGCTTTATTCAGGGAGCTCATCCTGAGGATTCATTCACCACCGGCTTTTAGTATTCCTTTAAATAGTGTACAATATGTTCTGGTTTAATTTGTTTTGAAACAATTCAGCCATACTTATAAAGCCTTATGGATCTCATCAATACTGCCTGTATATCTGTCTAACAAGACTTCAGTAAAATTAGCATAATCATTAAACAAATTCTCATTCTGTTAGTAATCGGTGACTGCCTACTTCTCAACAGACAAGTGATGTCAACTAGCATGTATTAGTTTTTGGTATGTTCTGTTATGTACAGGCAGGTAATCTGTAGTTTATATCCTTGCCTTATTATGTTGCATTAGAATAATCACTGCTGCCTGGCGATGGAAGAAAAGTACTTTCTCTTCCTTTTCTAAAATTGACATATTACTAGTCCAAGAAAACTCCTTTTCTTTGATGGCGTTTCCTGTTGTGATGCACTGTGATTCCTGCCTTCCTATCTGGTTTGCAGTGGCTCCTATTAAAGGAACCTTGCAACATGATGAGAGAAATTGTTTTTTCCTTGAACTATGTGTAAGTCTTCAGGGGAAGATTTAACTAAGCATTTATTTTGATTGCATAAACTAGAATTAAAATGGAGACACAAATAATATAAGAATAAAAAAATAAAAACCTGATTATTTTAAACTGTAGACTTCTGAACTAGAGCTCTTCTGGAGCATTGCTGTTTTCTACAATGAATTGCAGTGAATTTGAGTAATTGCTTTAGAAGGAAATGTCCCGTTGAGCATGTGGCTTCATGTTGTCATCCCCAGGCTTGGTTTGCCACGGGCAGCACAGGCTGGTGTGTCTGCTGCCCCTGGGTAAGGGCAGGCTGTGGTCAGAAGCGGTGGTCCTGCCCTCATCGCAGCATTGCTGGTGTGTCTTGTACTGGTTCTCATCTTCACCTGGTCCTCTCATGGGCTGAGTTGTGGATTCAGCAGCAAAAGCAGCTTTCTGCTGGGTTAGCTCCACTTGAGGCTTGGGGGACATGAGGGAGGACGTAAGAGGGAGCAGCCAGTTAACCGTGTTGGCAGCTTGCCTCTGCGTCGTCTGGGCGGAAATGGGAAACCACAGCCCTCTGGTACCTTGGCTTCTTGGTTTCAAGTAGTACAAAGCACTTGGCTGGTTTAGGTTTTTATATAGCCATGTGAGGGTATATCAGCAGTACGTGGGAAAGTGGTGGGGAAATCTAAACTGGTTTCAGCTTTGTTTAGGAGACTGCACAAGGCAGACTGATGTAACACAGCACTAGCTTTCCTGGACTGCAGAAGCACGTGGGCAGCAGTTGGTCAATTGTTTGAATGTGCCGCTGTCAAAATGTCATCAAGCTGCCTATGGATGATCTGGTTCTCCTTCAGTCCAGTTTACGATTTAATTTTGGCAGGGCTATCTGGGTTTGCTCACTCAACATAATGGGTAGGTTTTCAGTAAGGTAGACTTCTGAGCAGAAATGGATGCCCGTTTCATGCTTTTGAAGTTGTTGAAGTTTGTGTATTTAAACAAAACTTACACTTTCCAAGCTCTTGGTCATCCTTTCAGCTGTTTGTCTAATTTTAATACCCATATAACAGTAAGAATCCTAATAATACTTCCCTTTATAACCAAGCCCCAATTCTTTTTTTTTTTTTTCTGTATATGAAGAAAATCATTAAGTTTTTTAACATAGCCATCTTGTTTCAAAGAAACATAGAGCTGTTGGGAATAGTAATCCCACCAGAACACACTGTCTGTCTTTAGTAAACAGTGATGTAGTGGCATATTTCATGGTTGGGGATTGTTTTTTTGTATAATTTTTTTTTAAGTGGGGTGTTATGTAAACCTTAACAATTGCAGCGACAGATCTCCCTTGTTCTGAAAAGCGAGTGTATGGTTTGGTGGTATAAAACAGTAACTTGCCACTAGAGTTTATTGATCAAAATGCCATAGCCTTTAAAGAACTGGGAATGTGATACTTTTTTTCTCCAAGGCATACTGCATTTTACTGCTCAAGATATTTTATATGGTGTAGTTTAAGTAATAAATTTGGAACTAAAAGTAACTGTTAACTAGTTTGTGTGTTGCCCTTGTTTTAATTCAATTCAAATTAATTTGCATTTGAAGGAATAAATAGAATCATAGAATGGTTAGGGTTGGAAAGGACCTTAAGATCATTGATCCTCAGCTGTACCTGTGGAAGATCTTAAAATCAAATGTTTTTTAAAAGCAAGGCTGCATACAGTGTTTTGATACAAACTAGAAGAAACAAGCAATTCCTAACTGCTGTGGACAAAAGCGTGGAAACTTTTTTTGTCAGGAGAATATACAAGACTTTTTCCTAAACTAGCTCACAGAATCAGTTTTATCCTTTATAAATGTATCACAGAAGTGTGGGTCAATCATAGTGCTCGGTGCTGGATGAAGCTGCTGGGCTCTGCTGATACCAAAGGGACCACGCTGCCATATTGTATCCAGTCTAAAGTGGGCAATTTGGGATGTTGAAGGAAGATGGTTTCTTTTGTGGCTTTTAAACAGGATACTCTGGGTGCTAAATTCTGCTTTGGAAAATTAAAATTACTGGTTTGTGGTAGCAAACAGGACATTTGCTGTCCTGTTTTTGATAATATAGGGATGTGGCATTAATCGTCTTTGCATAGAAGGGGATGTGTGGTTTGATGTAACGTGATGGATCTTACAGCTGATGAGTCTTACCGTAACTCTTTCCATTTTCTTTTATGCTTGAAATACTTGCTTTCATACTGAACAAAATGTAGTAATCTCTGTGTTTGCTTTCCATGAGTTAGATTTGTGGTAAACTTCTTCTGTTTAGTGTAGTGCCTTTTCCTGCAAATTTTTGTTTCTTGATAGACTAACTCTATGGATACTTACTCTTTACATCAGCACTGCCAGTAAACTGAAGTGTGTTAGTTTGTTTGCAGTGGGTTATGTGGTGCATTTCAAGTATATGACCTAATAAAATGTGCCTGTACCTGCGATGGTTTATAGGAAGTTTTTCCATTTAGTTGTATTTTCGATGGTTCCCTTTTGATAGGAATTTGTACTACAACTTTGTCAATTACAGGAGCTGTATGTCAATAAATACAATAAAGGTTTATTCCTTATACTGATGAATGGTATGCTGTTTCATTACTGTCATCTTTGTGTATCTGTTTTCTTTCATATGCTCTTGGAATTCTATTACAGGTCAGAGTACACAGATTGAATGAGCTGGAATACTGTAGAATGTGTTGAGTGAGCAAATAGATACTTTGTTTTGGTTAGATTCTTTTATGTAGGATGCAGTAAACAATTTTATTTTGGATACAAAACCCATCTTTAGATCTTCCCATAGACACCACAGGTTTTCTCCCTAATTGACTTATTTCCAATATAACCATTACAATATAGACCATATGTATACAACTTGATACTGTAAACATTTGACACATAATTTGCATTCATGCAGAGATGAGCTGGCGCAGAGTCTATTAGCATAGTTACAGATACATTACTTAAGTGCAGCATCAGAGTGGGAAGAAAGTGGTAGGCATTTATTTGACCAGCTTTACTTTCAGGTGCTTTTAAGAGATACATCTTCATTCTATGTTGATACTGGCTTCCATTCATTCTATGAATGGAAAGGGAATGTTGGATGTCGCTGAGTGTATCTTCCTTTGAACAGTCATGCAGTAAAATGCATTAAGCTGGGTTTATGTAAACAGTAGAGCTGTTCAAACTATATAGATGTGTCAAGGGATGTTCAGTTATCCCAGAGATTTGCTCAGTGGTGGTTTTGTTGTTGGATTTGTTTTCTTCAGTAGTGCTGATTATCACTGGATTCCCTTTCCTCAGCTAGAATTATTTGGCATTTTCCAAAAGTACAGATTTGACCTGAAGAGACTTGCTAAGAGAAAATAGGTGTTTAAGGTAATGGCTTTTTTAAGCGAAACTGTCTGAACATGATTAGTGAACTCAATATGGACAAATACTTGGTTGTGGATGCTTAGCCAAGGTAATTCCATATGGAATTGGGTATGAAATGGCACAAAATTTTTTGAAGCTAGTTCTTTTAAGACCAAAAGGTCTTGGCTGTGATAGAGACTGTAATTTGATTCTTCAGTTGTTTGTCAGTCTTGACCTTTTAGTTCTTCTTTTTTAGCAGTTTCTTCATACGCTTGTTACAGAAGAAAGTGGAGTGCTTCATTCATGTTTAAAAAGAATATGTGGTGCTTAACAGAATTCTCCAGGTGGTGGCATCTGCCTGTGAGAGCCCCTCTTCAGCCCTTGTAATGTATTAAAAATGATTGCATTTTGCTATTTGGAAGAATACTTTCTTCTAGTAGTAACTTAATGAGTTGAAAGGTGTAAAGTTACAGTGCTGAGTAAAGTTACACTTACTAAGTGTAAAGTTACAGTGCTGGTAATACTGCTGGCTAATGATGTTCCTGGTGTAAGCTTCAGTTGTTCTACTGACACAGCTACTGGATCGGCTTCAAAAAGCCACTGATTTTTTCATGCGTGTACATGTCACTGTGGTGTTTTCTGCTTGTTTGTTTATTAAAGCTTGTCTGCTTATCTTGTCTGTTTATCTTACTTGTGACACTGCTTGGTACCTGATGCATACGTGCTGCACATCAATATTTATATGAAATCATCCGTCTTGGAGCTAACCTTAGAGTCTTTACCAGGCAGGCAGGCCAAAGAGTGAAAAACCATTATACTGAGCTAATACTTAGCATATATGTTCAGCTAAGAAATTATCAGTAGCTGCTTGGATGAAGCTTGCATTTATTGTTACTGCTCTTGTTTTGTGGTTATATGGAACATTTATTTCTGAGCAGTTTTGCTGAAGTACTTAACATGCGATTTGTAACCTTCTTGGTGAATAGGTTAAGGCAGTTTCTCCTGGGTTTATGAGTGTGTGTTTTTCTTCTTTCAAAAGGAAGCACTCAAGAGATTCCTCCTGGATCATCTGAAAGATGTTGCACATCAGAGTAGTTATTGCTGCATACATAAGGACAAAGACATTTCTTTGCAGTTTTTTTTTGAATCTGTTTGGTGTCAGGTTTTTTTACTTATATCTAAGCAGATTCCTGCTATAAAATGTACTTGTATTTCTACTCCTGTTTAACTATGTTGTTATCATTTAGCCCATATTATTCAAATAGTGCAGATTATTTTTTGTGGCCATGTGACAGCTTAAAAATTGGCTAATTGAGTAGCGAAGAATAATGCAACTACCCTTTAAATGCATTACTTGTGCAGAGCGCTTAGCAGTTTATGTTAAAAGAATGGACAAAAAGGTGGTAAATAAGAGATTATGCAGGTTACATGAACAATCAGCTTTTCCTCCAGCAATAGTCAATAAAACACTGATACAGTTAGGCAATACCTGGCTTTGTTAAGATGCTCAAAAAAAAAGATGTTTGATTTTAGATTTTGATTTTGATTTTGATTTTTGATGCACATGCCACTCATTTTAATGACACTGTACATATGTAACTGGACCAAACGGTATCTAGTTATATGAAGTAGTACATTGAACATAAGGCTTGTTCAGAATCAAATACACAATTGCTAATAACAGTAGTTTTCTGAAATCTTGGTCACTCTTCTGACTTTTGATCCGTATTAGTATGATTCTGGTGGGTAACAAAAATCTTGGGGGCTGGAGAAGGGAAGGGGGATTAGAGCTGAACCCCAGTGATATCTTTGTGCTTTAGGAAAACATCAGATAATTCTAACCAGCAGGACAGAATCCAGTGTGAAACTTGCGCTTGATTAAATAATGCTGCCTTCACTCACTTCATGTTATTGTTCAGTTGAGGCCTTTCATAACACTTACTTGAATTTGGGGATTCTTGATGTTGTTTTCGGCTCTAAGGAAATGTTATCAGTTGTAATAGAGTCCTATTTAAGTATATTTAATCTCTTTGATAAGTACTTATGTTAGAAATTTAATCTTAAATATCTTATTAGGAAGAATTTAATTTCTCTTTAAAACTTGATTACTTTAAATAATAAATCATAAGTTACTAGTGATTTTTGGTTTATGATCTTTTGTAAGATTTATGATTTATTCTTAAAGCTTATTTATGGTTTATTCTTAAAGCTTATTTGTGATGTAAAATAAAGAACAAACCCCAGAGCTTTCAACTTACCTGGCATATCTGAATCTCAAACAAGGGCTGCTCTCCAGCTGCAATGTGTATATCAATACACAACACATATAAAGAGTTCACTGTAAAGCTGTTTCTTTTTCTTGTGGTAATAGAAGGTCTGTTGGAAGTCTTCAGTGAAGCCATGAGTAATATTTATTTTAGCCTTTAAATAAGACTTTTCTTTCAAGCGACTAAATTCTTTAGTTTGAGATTTTTCTTTATTCCATTCCCTGAAAACAAATTGTCTGCATTTTCATTTAGGCTCACTGGAGTGATTTTAAGTTTTCCTTTGTTATAGCAACTGTAGCTAACATGCATAGAAATAAAATGCCACTAAAAAAAAAGGTTTAGAAAAATGTATTTAAACCCACAGCCCTTCTTTGGGCTGTTCAGAGCTTGACAAGTTATTATTCAAGGTTAAGGGGTATATACAGTGATGATGTCTGTAAGTTCAGTAAGATATTTTAAGACTTTGTTGTTAGGAAAAAATGCCTTTAGATAACAGGAAAATGCCACCAACTGAAAATTTACTCCTTCTTGCCTATTGTCTTATGAAGATGAAACGTGGGATGTCATGTAGGCAGTCAGATTTTACTGAAGTTCAAGTTTTTCCAGTGTGCTCTTCTCAGGCTGGCAGGGCAGAATGTACTCCTTGTACTCCAGTGCAACCTTGCAATAAACAAACAGATGAAACAGAGATACATCTAAACTGTTGGAACATACTGTGTTTCAGCTGTAGACAGAGATGCATAGAAGGATCCGAGAGATGTATGGTGTTTTCCATTATGGTTTTCCCACTAGTATGTAGGGAAAGGAGATAAAAGTATTCAAGCAGGGAATAAGCTGGGAATAGAAGGTGGCAAGAATCAATAATGAACAGAAATCCTTAAAAGGTAGCTTTTGCTTCCATGTGTTTAATTTTCCTTTACTTGCTTTCCCCCCCAGCACCTTTCAGATTGAAATTATTTTTCTAATGGTAATTTGCAACCAAATTATTCAGTCTGTCTTTTCATGCAGGACAGGACTGCACTGGTGAAGCCAGCAGTGCTGTTTAATGCTGCTGAGAGCAGGGAAATAGTTGACAAGAATAATGCTACAGAATGAGAAAGAGTAAATACAAAGACACATGACACTGGTGTACCATGTTAAAGTGTTCTAATAAGTTTCAGGGGAAAGGATGGATTATGGCTGGCTATAGGAGACTGTATGGGAGATACATACAAAACTCCCTAGACTCTTGCTTCTGCTGTCTTAGGGCTGGACCTTTCTGCAGTGGCACGGTTATGGTCAGTCTCAGCTGTATATTTGATATGTAGGATGTGTGGTGAGTTATGATGCCCAAGAAATTTACGCTCTTTGAAGCCCACCTGAAATTATTGTGAGTGCTTGGTATAAATGACTTTGGGAGGTTTGGGAACTTCATCTAGCAAAGATTTTTCAAGATTCTTGTACTTCTTCATCCAATTCTTTTTATTGCTGTCCCTTTTAAAATTGTTCAGATACAGATTTATTGCAACCCAGATACATTTGAGTTGGGAATTAGTTCAGAGAATCATCTGTTTACTCCCATTTCTAGCATCTTGTGGTCACTTTGTGTGTGTGTGTGTGTGTGTGTGTGTGCGCGCGCGCCTTAAGTCTAAAATGCATATGTTTGCAACTGTTTTCATTTTTTAAGATGGTCTTGAAAGAGTAGTTGTCTCCACAAATTCAAAGCTTTTGCTTTATTTCATCTCTTGTAACTGCTTTATTTTGCCCGCTCTTCTCAAGATGTGTGTGTACTGTGAGTGCTTTAAAGCAAGGTCTTCATGTTCTTCCTCTTCAGAGCTTCTAATACAGACTTTGTCACAGCTGGTTTCTAAAATACACTGTACTCCTGTATACAGTGGTAAGCTGTACTAATTCATTTTATTGGGTAGGTCGTTCACAACCAGGAGTTTGTCTCTTGTGGAAGGTCTTCACTGAAGGTCTTTGGCTGGCACTCAGAAAGATGGTCACCCAGAGGAGAGGAGAAAAAATGTTCGTGTTTCCTAACCTGAAGTTTGTAAGCTGTGCTTTTCTGTGCCAGCAGTTCTTGGCCAGATCTTTGTTTCATCACCCTTCTTTCAAATGAGTTATTCTCTTACTTCATTTCTGTGTTCTTCAGACCTGCCTGGTTCATATTTAATAAAGTAAATATTCTCATAATATTGTAATATTAATTATCGTAGTATCAATTATCCTAATAGCTGTCTTTTTATAAGAGAACAGACCTATCTCCACATGCTTATGTATAAATGCACTGTATCTATATGTACTATGATTAACATCTCAGCTATAATTTGGAGCATCCCGATGGAACAGTTTGAGTTCATATTTTCAAGTTGTAAAGCTGATATATATCAGAAGCTTCTGTAACAGCCAAGAGGGTGGTTGGGAACAGAGTTCATTGCAGGTTCCCGTTGGAGCTGTTAGGCTTTCTTTATTCATTAACTAGGCTGGAGCTGAGTTAACACTGGAGTGCACAACACCAGATGGGTGGCGCTGGAGATGACCTCTCTTCATAAAACAAACAGAGCTTTGGTTGCTTTTCTTACAGTGGCCTCTGCTCTCTATTTGTCACATGTTGTTGGTTATCACTGGTGGCCTTTATTAGGTGGTGACCCTTTGCAGTCCATATTACTTAAGAGAGTCCTTAAAGGATTTTATTGTTTGAGCCTTGCTGGTTGAACTAATGGTGGAGATGTCAGTTGCCACACAGTGCTGCATTGCAAGTCCCTTAACTACTTGATTTCTGCCTAGCAGAACATTTGAAAATGAGTTGTGTTGAAATAGACTTTTGTCAAGCAACAGCAACAGAAGTCTGCCCTGGAATGAATTGTTGGAATATTTCCCTTCATATTTTATTTAGCTCAATTTAAGAATATATACATATGGAACTGATTTACTATTCTAAATGATGAATAGAAGCTGTTTTGAAGACTTTTGTTCTTATTATAAATTATAAAACCAGTGACCAAAATTTTTGTCAGCTGTATTACTGAGCTGTAGAAATCATTCTATAAACCAGTTAGTTGTGAATAAACACATTTAGGCATAAGAAAAATAAATTGTCAGTAAACATACTCCTATACCAAAGAGAAATCCTTAGTAAAACTTGTAACTCAGCTTTTTATTTAATGCATTAACTTTAACATTGTTTTCTGCATTTATTTAATTCTATCCAAGATCAGTTTGACATGTCTCTCAAATATGTTTTGGCTTCTAGTAAATACAAGATTAAAGAATATAAGAACAAATAAATGTATCTCTAGGGTTCATAAACATACAACAGATGAGGAAAAAATGTGCTGTCAAACTTAGCATAGAGTTATCCTTCGATTCACATCAACTTCCAGTTAGGGAGAATTAGGCTTTCTTCTGGAAAAAACAAAGCCAGAATTAGAATATAATCATTTCAATCAAGGTTTCTTCCTTTCAGATTTAAACTAGAATTGATGAGTTGGTTTGTTTTGGTATAAGTCAGTCTGCTTTAACTAAAAGTGTGAGCTTATTTTCCTGACCCTTGAAAGCCAGATTGGTAAATTCCTTGTTGCTCAAGAGAGTTGCATTGAGAAATCTCTTTGCAGATGTGCTCCTGTTGTAGCTGCAGGCCTTGAGGGGGAGTGTGCACATCAGATACGATTTTTAACTAGAGCAGAATGGCTGAAACCCAGTTAGTTCGATAGAGATCGGTATTGGTTTTTCCTCCTTCCTTGTCTCCCTCCCTCCACAAATGTGGTTGGCTTCTGGTTGCAGTTGGGTTGTTCTTCCTTTTGCTGTTTACAGCTGAAAGGGGGGGGCTCTGGAAATGTATTTTAGTCTTAGGTAGTGATCACGTAACACAGTAATAGACTCTTGGCTGCTTGTGCAGATTCAGGTGGTGCTTCTTCTCAATGTGCATGTGTGTATACGCATTGATTATGTGCATGTATCAATAATGATGTATTCTGAAGTCCTCATACTAATAATGTTATGAGGTAGTCTTTAGAGGAAAAAAAAAAAAAGAATGAGAAGGTTAATGATTGTCAGGGATAAAACTGGTATTTTCTCCAGTCATGCTAAAAGCTTGATAGAAATGAAAGGCTTGTGGCACCAGTTTTTGGTTGAATGCTCTGGTCTTCTTTAATATGAGGCTAGAATTGACCTGCAGGGTCCCTCTTGGCTCTCAGCATTAATCCATTTGTGGAAATGATCATGAATCAGTAGCTGTTTGAGCCTAACGGGGGATTTACGATAGGAAAACAAATTACATGTCAACAATTATAAAAGTGACTTTAAATGTTGACCCTATGCTTGAAGGCATTGCATAAATGTAAGCATACAGTGTCTGTGACTGACATGAAGGAATGTAAAGCACTGGGGTGCCTTTATGATAGTGGAATTGGAGATAGCCATAGGGCGTACTGGCAATATGTCATTTTATTCTTCTAAAATATGTTAACTAGGTTATGGTTAAAAGTATTTAAAATGTGGCATTCTGAGCTATTTGTAACTGTTTAAGTTCTGTGGGAGTCACTTACAGAAAACATGTGGTTATATGCTGCAAAAGGTGGGGGGTTTATTTTTTTATGCATCAATCTTTTGTGCTGTGTTTCAAAGCAAATGGGAACAGATGGAGGCTTGCTTTTGATACAACATAGCATTTAAAACTCTAGTATTGTGAAGAGGGTTTGTGTTACTGAAAGATTTTAATATAGAGGGTTTTTTTCTTTTCACTATGAAGCTGTATTAGGTAATATTTTTGTATCATGCTGTTAGAGGTTGAGGTATTAGTACAGTAAATAATCCTCTATGTCTAACATACCTAAATATATAGTGCTACCTTGCATACTGTGCTCCTTACTTCAGGAGAAACCAAGAATCGATTGTGGGCTGTCTGCCAGTGGGACAACCCTTTTCTCTCCATATGCAAAGAGCATCTTTTGCTGCCCCAAAAATGGGATTATACCATTGGCAGGAGTCAGTTCCACCTTTGCCATTATACCATTGCCAGGAGTCAGTGACAGCTCCTGAACTATTGCTTTTGCTTGTAACAATTTATCCTGTGTGAAGAATGTGTCCTTTCTTAACATCTGTCAGTGATGAACCTGTGACTTTTATAATGTCTGTATTCAATGTTTACTGTCAAGACAAGCAAATGTTGTCTTTTTGTGTGTGTAAGGTTGCAATATCTTTGTATCCATGATACATATTTATACCTATATGCACACACAAGCATCTAAACTTGCAAGCTGAGAATGGAAAGTAAATTCTTTTCCGACTGTTATTGGCCTTGCATGGCTGATGTGCTTGTGCTGGCATCCTTGAAAAAATATACTTGGAAGTTCAACCAACTAAGCATATACAACAGACCACCAAAAATACATATATTAATACGTATTTTCATACAAGATAATGCCAATTCCACATCAAGTGTTTTTTCTTCTTGGAGATGCTGTACTAAATGCTTAGAATCGCTAGAAATAATTTTATAGGGGAAAAAATAAATAAAATTTAATGTAAATAAGGGTATTTAATATGAAACAATGAAGTTTTAAGTTAACAGGCTGTTAATATTTTTATGGCACATAAAACCAAATAAATAGACTTCAGAGTTCAAGCCAAGTTTTCCAATCTGTGTTGAAATTAAACGCAAGACATTTTGTCTAGCCAGGAACACCCAGTGAGTCTTGGGTAGCTTCAGAAAAAACCCACAGACCTTTAGCTTTCAGAGTACTTTGGATGCCCAAATGTTAAGAAAAGGCACTTGGGTTAATCAATATGTATTTTACCTTTTCCCTGAAACTGTTGTTTAACTGCTGGTTTGAGATAACCGTAAGGCAGAAGAGCTCAGTTGGCTGTCTCATGAACTGTTCTTAATGAGCATTATGTTATTTTCCCCTCTCGTTTTTCTAGGCTATTCAATTAACCCCTAGACGATGGCTGAACCTGCAGGAGTACCAAAGCAAAAAAATAATGGCAGACCATGGGGTTACAGTTCAGAGATTCTTTGTAGCTGATTCTGCAAATGATGCCCTGGAGGCTGCTCAGAGACTAAGTAAGTTGACCGATAATGGGAGAAATTTGCTTCACCAGATAGCAATCTGGAAAACCAAATTGCTTTCTAATAAGTTGTACACCATCTACAAATTGATGTGTATTGAAAAGCTTTGATAATGTTGTCCAGACAATAAGTATATGCTTCATTTCATATGTGAACCGTAGTTTACAACAGCAATATTTAAAATGTTTTGAAGCAGCATGAAACATGAATTCTTCACTTATCATTATTTCTATACTACTGAATAATTCAGAATACATCATGAGTGGTTGCTGAGGGAAATTAGTTGTTGTGGTGTATTTGATACAATTTTAGGAACTGAAGTAGATGAACGTGGTTTTCAAACAAAAATTTGCTCTTAAAAAGCAGAGGGAGAAAAAGGTTGTGGACTCTCGATTTTAAGATATTCAGAACCCAATTAGACTCAGCTTCCTGTAGCTCACCCTGTTTTGACCTGGTGGGTTGTACCAGATGATCTCCAGAGGTCCTTATAACCTCAACTGTTGTATGCTTCTATGAAGAAATGAGGATTAATTCTCATATATGTTTATATGTACTGAGAGAATTTTATGTGTGCATATTTGTCTGTATGCTTGTCCATATGGAGAAGAAAAAAAAAAGGTAAGTTGAGTCATGTGCCATCACAGAAGGGCTTGACAGTGGCCTGGAGAGAAGGCCGTGCTTCTGGAACTTGATTTTGGTTCTCTGAAAACATCCTTGCTTTTGTGTAGTGAACATAAAATGAAAGTATGGGTCAGAAATGAATTTATGTAATACCTTTTCTGTCAGAAGGAAATGCATGGAAGTGTATTTGTCATCCAATTCTAACTCTGAGGGAAGTTTTCTCCAATAGTAGAAACAGTAGTTTGCATAGTTTTCCTCTTTTCATTTAGCTTTTGTTAATATATTGCACATCAAAATGCCAGAGGCCAGACATTATTGTAGTCTAATTGTGTAGGAACAGGAAGCTTTTCTGTTTTCTGTTTTATGCTTTACGTAATGCACAAGCCACTTAGTTAAATGCATTTCTGTTTTGCACACTGGAAGGTAAATTAATGCAACCTATATCAGAGTCTCATCAGACCTTAAGTAGCTGAATAGCATTAGCATAATGGCTTGCTAAATATCTATAACTTAAGGTGATACATTTTTCCGCAATCAAAGCCTTCTTATGACAACAAATATATTTGAAACAAAAACATTCAATGTACTGTTATGGTCATTTAGCAGTGCAAAATGAAAAATGCTGACACAAAGCAAAGCTCATAAAATGGGAGGGTTTCCTCATGTTGGGATGTCTGAGAAAAGCAAGAAATGCCATCTGAAGCTGGGGCAGGTTTTTTGCAGATCTTACAAAACTTAAACTCTCCTCTTCATGACTGAACCCATAAAGGGTTTGGTCTGTCCAGTAACTATTACTGGTCTCAATCTCTGTACCTATATGGAGAAATTAATTAAACCACTAAAGGCAGTGAACCTCTTCTGTTTTATGATGCGAGATTTAAATAACCTTTGTAGCTTGTTTGCTTTGCAAATTACAGGCATACTGATTTATGAAACAAAAAAGGTTGAAATTTAGATAATCAAAAGGAAAATCTAAAAAAATTTGCTAATGAAACTCTATAAGGCAAATGTGTTTATTTTAACTGAGTTGGCTTGTTAACACTTCAAAACTTGTAAGTCAGTGGTAGCTTCCTTCATTTTATGTAACTGCATTCAACCATACTGCATGACTGGGTGTTAAAAGAATGGTGGTTTATAGCGTGGAATCTATTTCTTCTTGAAATAGTTGGCACTCCTTTGCTCCACTAAATAATTAACAACATCCTTGTAATCCTTCTGATAGCGTGCTGTTATTCTACTTCTAACATGCACTTTGAAAACTAAGCATCAGGAAGCATCACAGTTTTGCTATTGTGGTCATTGTTGTTCCAATATTTCATCACATTTATCATCTTTATGATCCTTCAGAGTAGTCATATCTCTGTCACTCAGGTTTATCTGCACAATTTGGTATGGGCTTCTGTCTTCTGAATATGCAGTCACATGAAGTAAAATGTTATGGGCAAAACAAAAAACTTCAGCCTAAAGGAGGCACAAAATACTTTTCAGATGAAAAACCTAATGGAGGTGGCTGTGGGATTTCTTGACAGACAGGCGTTCTGCAGTGAAAGATGGGGAAAGGAGAGGCCAATCACCCCTGCCAAGTACTGCTCAAAAATCTGGTGGTTTAGATGCTGTATGCCACATTGCAGCTGTCCTTAACTTTCCTTCCTGCAAAGACGAAAGGATGCTTGCCAACATATTTTTAAGATAAAAATAAAGTTATCAAAACTTGAAAGTCAGGGGTTCAGTATTTTTCTTGTGAGAGGAGGTTCTTTCTATAGACCTGTTGTCATGAATACAGCTGAAACAATAATTTTCCTGGAGAATCTCAGAGCATTACATCACTCACATGGGTCTGTGTGTGTGATTAAGGGCTACAGATAAAGGGATAGAAATTCCTGACATGGAAGTCTGGTATTCACAAATTAATTTCACCAAATACTATGTGCTTGACAGAGGTGTCTGTGCTGCTGCCATGCCTGCAGTCACCAATTTTTCTGTTGTTGGATTTCTTCTTGATGCAATGGAAAGAGATGGGATTAGATAATTCTTGCTGCTGTCTTCACTTGTCAGGAAGGTGTTAATGTTCCTGAAGGGGTTTGCCTTTATCCAGTATCAGCACTTTAGTTATAGTTTGCTCATTTCCTCTCCTGTGCTCTCTATTTTTATTAATATATACACTGAATACATGGAATGTTAATTTTCTCAGAGTTTCAAAACTTGCCAACAGCACAAAGGCAGTCTACAAGGAATTTTTAACAGAATTAAAGGATTGATTTTTTTTTCCCCCCCCTTCAAAGATAAGACTGGCAGATGTGAAGAAAATTAAAATGACATCACTAAAATTGACTTCAAAGGAAGTTGTACACAATAAGAAATACAGAATTAGGCCCCAAGGAATTCATTGCCCTCTACATGCCAAGCAGTTTTCAGGTGTAACTCTTGCAGAGCAGGGGATATTTACAGAATACCAAGAAATACAGTCACAGATTTTTTTGTTTCATGTTAAGATTCCTAGTGTTTTCAAGAGAGGAAAGAAAAAGACATTCTACTGTTTTGCTACAACACTGTGCCTTTGCTTGGTCTGCCGTCTGAAGGAACACAACCTGTAGACAAGTTCTTACAGTTCTAGTGCAGGTATTTAACAGAACAGAGGGAAATATTTGAGAGCTTAGATTTTCTCTGAGTTGTAAGATCATCTGGCTGTTGCAGTAACTCACAAGTCTTCTGATCTGGTTCTCACGTAATGCAGTGGTACATTAAAGGCGTGTTTAGCCTTCATAGAATCATAGAATACCAGGTTGGTAGGGACCTTAATGATCATTTGGTCCAACCTTTCTAGGCGAAGCATGGCTTAGACTAGATGTCCCAGCACACTGCCCAACCAGATCTTGAAAGTGTCTGATGTTGGGGAGCCCACAGCTTCCCCAGGCAGCTTATTCCAATGGCTCATTGTTCTCATTGTGAAAAAAATTCTGTTGTGTACAGTTGGAATCTCCCCAGGAGTAACTTCTGCCCGTCACCCCTCATCTTTTCCATGTGGCTTCTAGTAAAAAGGGAGTCTTTTCATGCTATTTCTTTTCCTCATACTGTACTACTGAAACAAGGAAAAATTCCCAATGTATGCATACATGTACACACGCTATTAGGGTGTGTATTGGGCAGATGCATTATGCAGTATTTCAGGGTCCATCATTTTCTCTAGCCTTCTTCACCAAAGGCTCTTAAGTCTGCTTCAGCCCATGCACTGTTCTTTAAGTTCTGCCTGATGGAGAAATTATTAGGGGAACCATCATTTTAAACTAGTAGGTGGACAAAGCTGAAAGGGATTGTAATTATGCTGGAGGGTGTTACTATGTGCTGTCAATTGGCTTTTTGAATCGGCAGAGAACTTACAGAGGTGGTTGAAAATGCTGACAATCCTAAATCAATGCCGGAAACTTGGCGTGCGTTTCTTTTTGTGATTTTTAACAAAAGCAATAGAGTGCTGCCTGTTGCCACTTAGAGTGTTTCATTACGTTTAGGAATCAGTCAGGTGCAGTGTTCACACTCTATCACAGAGAAATGCAATTGAATTGAGTGCAAGGCTTTTATTCACTCTTGTTTAAAAAAAAAAAAAAGGTCTGACAAAATATAGTTTCTGCATGTCCTATTTCCATTGCCTTATGCATGAGGGAGCTCATAAAATTCGGCTTTGGACTGAAGGCATGCTTCTTATATCAGCCTGGAGAGGTAAACATGTATTTTATAAAGAGCAGAAGAGGTTTATTAAAGCCTCTTTCCATGAGGTCATTTACCTGTCACCTGCTCACTACTTTTCAGACTATTGAAAGAGTTCTCAGCCATGTGATTGCCAGTCTCCTTCCTATCTCAGCCTGCTGGGTTTTTACCTTAGCTGTGTTTAATTTAGATGGAAGGCTGCATTTTTAGATACAGTTTTAGATCCCTTACCTGAAAGTTCATCTCTCCAACACAAGTTGGGAAAACCACTTGAAAGCAATTTGTATTTAGAAAGGATCAGAAATTGATCTTTAGCTTGGTAATGTCATTTTTGTATAGATTATGAAGAAATTGTTGGTGGTAATGTCTGCATTTAATGTAAGCTTTTATGTTAGGGAAAATGAAAAAGATCCTTGAACCCAACATTTCTGGGGATATTAGAGATGTGAATTTAGGTTCTTTTTTGTTACACTAGGAAGAGCTTTTCTATTAGTACCCTGTACAGCCTAGCTCTCTTATAAGGTAGTATTTAAGTAACTCAATTTCCTCCCCAATTTTTGAGATTGTTGGCTACTTAGCTGATCTTTTTTACTGTCATGTGCTTTGCTTACATGATTGAATTCCCTTTCTTCCATCAGCATAGGTAACAGAGGAATTGCTCCCTGCATTTCTGTGATTTTTCATATTTCTTTCCATTGTACAGTTCACTGTGTAGTAATAATTTTTACCTGTGTATAATGAGTTATTTCTCAAACCCCTCTATATACTTAGTGGTTGTAACTAGTTATTTTTTAGATCCCCTTGGATTATATTTCTCTGCATATGTTGAAAAATCGTGTTGCTGAAATAGTGTTCCATGGAGCTGTACGCAAAGAACGTGCTCGCTGTTAAGGATCAGCTCTCCCATAAGTCCTCTTATTTTCTCTGACAGCTTTTATTAAAGTTTCTTACCCTTAAATTATGGCTTTATGAAACTATTCTTTCAGACAAAGTAATGCAATAAGTTATTGACTAATATGATTCTATACTCAAATGGGTAAGTATTTAGAAAACAACCTTTTAAATTTAATAGAAAAGTAGTGGTGGATGAGCTGCCTTTGGACCATGTTCAGCATTATCAAGCATGAGTGTTTCTCTGTTCTGTTTGGTGGGTTTTCAGTTAATGGATTTGCCTTGTTTGAGTGATGAAATCTAAGACCAAAGCAAATCTGCATTTCCCAACAACTCAATAAGAGGAAATACCTGTTAATACTCTGTTACTCCCAGTCTTCATAGGCATCTCTTGAATGTATAAATTTCAAAGCTCTGCAAAAATTGCCATTGTCTGTGGTTTTAATCACTTTCTGTCCCTTGCTCAGTTTCCTGTTGTTTCTCAGAGCCCTTGCCTCGTTGCATCCATTTTCTCTTATTTCTTTCCAAGGCCCTCTTGTGAGTTCTGATTAAGAACATCCTCTTTTTTTTTGTGCTAAACAGTCAACTGGATCTTACCCTACTTACAGCAAATCCGTGGCAGTTGTGTACTGCTAAAAGTCACTGTGTGTTTGTGTGCATACCTTTTTCTGCCTGCTGAAGTTTACTTAGACCACCATTCACTTGACACAGTGGTTACAGCAATGAATATTTCTGTGTATGATCAAAAAACAAATAATGACCGCTGCCAGTTCAAATAGTTCAATATTTTTCTGCTCTGAAATGGTTTGATTTTTGGAAAAAAATTCTGAATTTGGGTATTATGTCAACAATTTACCAAATCTCATGTGTGTCTGAAAGTGATGAAAATACTAAACCAGTGTAAAAGTTATGAAGGCAGTGCCTTGTTGGTTATAGTTACTTAAGGTATGTTTTTGTGGGAGGCTTAGTAATCAATATGCCAATGAGCCAATTCATATACTGCATTTACTGGGTGAAAAAAAATCAGTCATGGAAAAATGGAGGAGTGAGGAAAGGTGTTAAAGGGTTGTGTTCACTGAAACCTGCTTTACTAGGAATTTTGTTAGAAAGCTGCATTGAATTTGCTGTGATACAGCTATAGTGCAAAGCTGGAGTACTGTATTTGTTCAGTAGTAGCTCTTTTTATGGACATTCTTCCTTTGCTCTTGCATTGCTTTTAGGTGCTTTAAGTTAATCTGTCCTGGAAGCTAAACCACACAAAGGCACTATTAAGGTAGAATTAGGGTTTCTGTGTGAGGATTTCATACACAATGGCTGTTCACACTGCTGTGTAGCAGGGCCTTTCTCCCTGGACATGAGCCCTAAAATACTGCTTTCACCTCTCTGTGTACATGTTTTGTTCGGTTGGTTTTGAATCTTGTAATTCCTGTTTATTCTCCTTCCTCCTTGCTGCCCTCCTTCTTTTGTGTTTCATGCTAAGAAATTGTATTTCACAGAGGCTGCTGAGAAGTGGCAGAATTTTAAGTGCAGCAGTATTTAAGCAGTGTGTTATCCTTGGTAAACCCTGCAAGGGGTCTCAATTAACTTTACTACGTGCCCCATTCCTCCTCTTCAGATAAGTAATATTATTCCACATAAGCCCTTGGCACCTGTGTGAAAAACAGGCAGTTGTCTAACACCGCACGTCTTTGTTGGTAATGGCCACACGTGTTGCATCCTGCATGCCAGAAAAAAAGGTGGTAAAACTTCTAGCTTCCCTAAGTGTGATTTTGAGTTTTATTCCTTTTGAAATGAAATTAATAAACGATTTTGTCAAAGCTTACCACAGGCTGTTCTGTGGTGTTTCGTGTTGAACCTTTCCATTGCAAGTGAAATTACACATTGTTGATTTTTAAATATTTTAAGTATGGAAATTCTTTGAAGGACACTCTGTCTCATGAAGAATTAGGGAAATAGCTAATTTCAAATGGATTGTACTGAAAAAACAAATCTGCTTTGTTTTTCTTATCTGTTCCCTGTGTTAGAAAATTACATGCTGAGTGTGAGTCAGTAAATGCAAGCTTGGGACTGCTTACAATAGTTGGGTATTTTATGACCATTCTTTGTCACCAAACGTCTTCATATTCAACAGATTTATAGTAATCTGAGTAATGGATAGGGGGCTAACAAATCAAAATCTCATTTCAGATGTTTGACACTAATGTTGTGCTGACTTACTGTTCTCTGTGTTGGATTTCTGATCAAATTACCAAAACAGCTACTTGGAAGTAACAACACAAAGCAAGAAAAAATACTCTAGGAATGGGGTACTGAATTTTATATTTAGTGTGTGGCATAGAAAGTGGTCATTTACAAATTCCAGTTGTGTTAAATATATTAGTGGATTTTTGTTTATAAAAGAAGGAGGTGACAGAAGTCATAGCTCTTGATTCAGGAATTTTTACAGGTTGTAAAAGATGCAAGATTGCACAAGGAAGGTACAAGTTGACTGCTGGTATATATTCCAGGGTTGTCACGCCATATTTTATAGTTCTTCAAGGTAGTTTTGCAGCTGCAAAACAATAACCAGATGCGTAATAGAGAAGCAGCTGCATGAAATTTTCATGTTTTTTATGCATAAAATCAGAACCATTAGACAATCTTTATGTCTAAGGTATGAAACACCGAACAACATTGTTTTTCTGCAATACTAGCAGCTGTGTAAAGGAGAGAAATCACACCTTCTACACCCTCTCAGTGCCCATCTGCTTCTAGATATTTGGGGGCCAATTAGTGAAACTGAATTTCATGGTTTTGTTTTCCCTTGTTTGTTACTCTGGCTTGCATTGAAACGTAAGTGATAACTCTGGTATTAATTTGCAAAACTCTTGTAAAAATCCATCTGTGACACTGAGGAGTCCTTTTTTTTTTTTTCCCCAAATCACCTGTATTTATAGCTGCTGGTTTTATCTGAATGCCAGAGTGTCCCTTTCTGGGAATGTGTGTTCCTGATGGAAGATAAATGAGTTGTGCCTCTTGGGTTTTTTTTTTAGGATTCTGCCATCCCTGACTGCATGTGTTTCAAGGCAGAACTGAATCCAAATTTTGTGTTTGATATAAACTACACAACTGTTAAAAAAAATACCAGGTTATTTGAACAGTCATTTAGTTGGCATTTGTATTTAACAAAGAGTGTGGGAGAAGTTATAAAATAGTGATTATTGTCCACAAGCCATGTGTCACTGTCACTTGAGAATTCTTCTCTAATTCCCTCTGAAGCCTGATATATGTGTTTATTCAAAAGAAATCGGTGTGTTGGTAGTTACTGTAGCTTAGCGTGCTTTTGGTGTGATCTTCTGTATGATCAGTCTCAGTGCATAATCCCTTGTAAAAGGGCATCAATTATGTAATGGATACTTATGCCTGTAAAACGTGGGTTGTGGGTTTTTTAAATTAAGCTTTTTAGTGGAAACACGAGTAGCAAAATCACATTGAAGTACTGTAAAATCTAAGATAGCAGTCTAGAGAAGAGGATAGTTGATAATTAGCCCCTTTTGTAGTATCTGTTAGGTCCTTACTAGCAAAATTCCTTCCTGTGGTCAGTTGTTTGGTAGTAAGTTCTTCAAAGAAATAGATAACCTCTTCCCGCCTCCATACAGTGAGCATTTTTGTTCCTGAAACTGATGTTGTTTGAGGCTGCAGTTTCATCTGCAAAGAGGGCAAATATGACATTAGCTCTGGTTAGCCCCTCATTGCTCCTTGATGTATGGAGAGGTGTTTCATTTTGTAGTCAGGCTTCAGATAATTGTCACAGAAAAGAACAGGAGGAACTGGGCTAGATTTGGGGAGAGCAAAAGTGGAAAATTTTACAAACAGAAGAGGTTTGAGTAGTGGTAAGTTCCTTCAAATTAATAGTTAAACTTGTACAGAAACCCCAGTTCTTATTCAGATGCTGGTTTTTAACTGAACCCTGACTTTTTGTCCCATCATTTACCATCTTTTTGTGTTGAGTGTTTAAAACAACCATTCTGTTATTGCCCAAGTTTGATACTGTTGTAATTTCCCTATCTCCAGTAGTTTTCCCTTGGTGATGCAGGCTACAGCAGGAAGGTCCTTTCCTTAAAACCACTTTCCCTATATAATTTGTTTGGGAAAATTGCATTTTTTTTAATCTGTCAATTGTTTCTGTTAACTTTGTTACACTTTTTGTCTTTCTTAGAATAGGTGGTGCTTTAGGATGAGCTGTGATTGATGTGGAAGGATATTAGCTTGTACATTCGCTATAGAAGCACATGGTTTTGAACCAAGCTGAAAATATCTCACATCTGGCCTTTCATATGTGTAAATATATACATATATATGTACATATATATATACACTTTTCTGTATAAAATTCAGAGAAGACACAGCGTACAGCCTCTGTGCCATGAGTCACTTCCCATTTTTCTTCCTTAACCTCCTCCAGTCATGAAGTAATCTTAAGTAGCATTTTGCAAAGGGTAGTATGACTTGCAAGAGCTTGTTTTATCTTTGAAGATGGGAGCAGTTGACAAGCTGATACTCTGAACTCTTCACAACTGCTGAACTCAGCAGTTGTGAAATATGATCATAAAAGGCTGTGATTGTTATTTTCTTTTTGGTAGATAATCTCTACCTAAACTGGTAAGAGCGGTTTTGAAGCAGAGGATGTTCTGACTTTTTGTTAATCTGCTCTTTCATGTTTGAGAAAGTGCTGCGAATTTAAAATATGTTTATCTACATTTCTTCAAATATTTGCAGTTTAAGAAAAGTAAAATATTTTAACACATTTATGAATATGAAATGTGTCTTTTTAACCCTGCTGGATTCAATTGGGAGATATTACCTGCCTGACTTCCTGCATCACAGTATATTTTAGATGAGGCTCTAACCCTTGGGAATGCCAGCAAGAAAAACATTTGGTGAGAATCATGTTCAGGTTAGTTCCAGAAGTTAGCTGTGCTCATATTTTAAGTGATTTTTGTTTAATTAAGAAAAACCTGAAGTTGACAGTTTTACCTCTGTGTGGTGTATACTCTACCCTGTTCTACAGTTAAAATCACCAATTGTTTCTTGCATCATTATGAAGGAGGACATTTTTCTTTCACCTCCCCTGGGCTTAGTTGAACTGCTCACCTGAGTAAGATAAATAAGGCCAAACTTCAAGCTGTAAAATATGTTTATTATTCTGAATGCTTAAGAACAGCCCCAGGTTATTTGCAGAAAGAGGAAAGAAAGGCAGGCATGTAAAGTGTACCATATAAATAGTTAACGATATAAAGCCACTGGGAAGATTCACCATTACTGCATTGTGCTTCCATCTACTCCCTGCCAAATTTTATCCGTCTGTTCCTCCTGTTATTCATCTGTGTATTTCCTAATCTTAGTGTGTGTGAGTATTGTGCTCCACTGAAGATTGTCATCATATTCCTGATACCGTCTATATCCAACACCCTCTTTTACACAGGTTTTTGTTTTAACTCATTAAATGTTCAGTGTGGTTGATTTTCTTATTGGCCCTTCCATGTCTTACGTTCAATATAATACAGCCTTTGTTTTGGATATGTTGGAATAAAAGTGGAACAAAAGAGACCTGAGGCTGATTACTGCAAATTTAGGTATCTTAGAAAAAACTGTGCTTATAAAATGTTTTTCCCTGTAAATACAGGCTTATGTCTCATGCCATAAAATAGTCTGCTGTTTAAATACAGTGATTAACTTATGCTATAAATAAGTTATTTTTATCTTTTGAGTGACTTTTGTACTTCAAGTACATATGCAGATAGTATTTACTTGGTTGTTTCTTTGATCCATAAGTAGCTAAGTTAGATGCTTAAAGATACTTTTGTACTGAAAAGTTATTTTCCAACTTTAAGATGAATAAATGTTATGTATTTTCATATTTTATGTTGTGGGTTTCCAAGGTGAGACTACTGTGTCTTTTGAGTGTACTCAGCTTTGTGTCTGTTTTCAGTTTTCATGCTATAGGTTCTGATTTATGGCTTGTATTTTACATCGAGTTTTTTGATGTTTAGTATCCTGTAAATAGTGTTATGTGTGCCCTTCCTTAGACTGTACTAAGCATTCCTTCAGAAGCACTAGGCTAATGAAGAAACAAAATAAACCAGTCAAGTTTAATACTAGAGAGAGATTTTTAACACCTAAGGTTCAGAGGTAATTTAACACGAGCTGCATATCACTGAAGATATCTATGTGATGTGATACTTGTCAGTTGTGCAGAAAGGAATGCGATTAGTGCTGTTAACAGCAGGTAGGGCAGTGCTAATTATAATGTTCTCTTGTCGCTCTATGAATTGTTTTAGCTATTTAGATCACTCTTCGTATGCATCTTATTAGGTAAATTACACCACAAGAGATTTTCTGAGAGTTAACTGTGACCCTTATTTACACAGATGTAATTTATGCTGCCTCAAATGCAAGTTCTGAATTGACCTCAGAACGAGAAGGTTGGAATGGAAGTGGTGGCAGATGTGTGAGCAAAACATTTTGCCTTTTAAAGTTACCCTATTGTGTAGTGACACTTCACTAAAATCTGGCAGTATTCTCTGTAGTATATGGTAGTAATGTACTATAGCATGCTTTCCAGCAGTTCTCTTTTCTAGTTTTTAAACCAGGGGACAGTATTAAGTGGCCCTGTGCAGGAACCGAGAAGTAGATTTTCTGATGTGGTAAAACAACTTGCTGACCTTAAATTAACGCAATATTAACCAGCTCTTAACAGTTCTCAGGATGACAGAGCATCTGTTTTTGAGGATTCATACAAGGAGCCATTAGAATGGTGCTTGGGTCACATATTTGTCATTTATATAGCAGATTAGCTGAACCTACCACCTCTCAGCTGAGCCGTAGTTAAGAAGCCAGTGTACGGATATGGTGGTCTGCTGCTGGCAAGTTCAACACAAATTTGATTCACAGTCCTGCTCTTCTGAAGCTGAGAATTTGCTGAATGGTCGCACTGTGCATAAAGAATGAGAACATTTGAGGTATTGAAGAGGGACTTTTCATCAGGGACTGGAGCGATAGGACAAGGGGTGATGGGTTTAAACTGATACAGGGGAAGTTCAGGTTAGATATAAGGAAGAAATTCTTTACTGTGAGGGTGTAAAAGGGTGCCCAAAGACATGGTAAATGCTCCATATCTGACAGTGTTCAAGGCCAGGTTGGACAGAGCCTTGAGCAACATGGTCTAGTGTGAGGTGTCCCTGCCCATGGCAGGGGGGTTGGAACTGGATGATCTTAAGGTCCTTCCCAACGCAGATTATTCTGTGGTTCTATATACTTGCTCGCCTGTTATTTCAGTCCCTTTATAGGTTCAAAGCACCAAAATCAGCTGCACATTTTTCTTCACACAGTTGCTGCTCATTGCAGTTTTACCCAGAAAAATTCCCTTTATCTGTGAGTAATTGAGAAAGCTCCAAGTTCCACAGTTTGATAAGACTGCTCAGGCATTGTGATATTTAGACTATGCAATAAAATATCTTGAATCCAGATTCTGAGCATAGTACCTATCTGTAAAGTCCCCACAGAGCTCATCTTGCAGTGAGCCAAAATGAAATAGCTGTGCTGATTTCAACATCATACTAAGATGCATCTTTTCCTGTAAATGCTGACTGCCAAACCAGAAGCTAATGCCTCTCTACTGCTTTTACATTCATTTTTCTAAGCTACTTTAATGTTACAGAACCTGAAAAACATGAAGTCTAGCTGTAATGTATATAGTTGTACCTTTGTTGGTGGGGTAGTTATTGGGCCTTAAGACAGAAACGCTAGGCTGTTAGAACTGGTGAGTAGATGTTTGTATTCTCTCAAAGGAGTAGGAAAGGTCTACACGGGACAAGCTATTGCGTGAGGAATGCATGTAGGCTTCTAAATAACCAGTGCAGCACTACTAAAAATGGAGACTTGTGCCATGTGCCTACTGTCTTTACCATTCTATGATTCATGTGGTTAGTATATGTATTTAGTGCTCTCTGTATTTTAAACAAGTAAAAATCACCTTATTGGATACTAGGATTAGGTTGTCTTACGTATCTTCACGTCTCTTTGCAAGTTCTAAAAAGGTAATCATGTATCGTAAGGAGAATCACAGTTTGCGTTCCTTAGATTTAAACTCGTCAATGCTTGGCCTCACTACAGACTGGTTGTAATTTGGTATGCTATCCAGGAAATTGTTCTGAACAAAATCCTGTGTGACAGATCAGTGCTGAGTTGATTCAAATGAAATGCTTGGGCAAAGCTGTTAAAGCCTTTCCAGGTTCACAGAAAAAGAGAGATTAGAAAGACTGAAGCAGCTAAGGAAAGCACTGGAAAGCCTGCAGTAGGCAGGAGGTTCTTGTGTTTGTAAGTGAACATTTGTGAGGCTGTGTGTCCTCAGCATTCCTCTGAGGTTCAAGAGCAGCACAGCAGTTTGTAAGCTCTGCTTTCTTCAAGGATTTGATAAGAATTTATGCAAGCAACACAGAACATTTTCTTTCCATGGGTACCGATAATGTCTGGAGGTGTTGGGGAGCTTCTTTTTTTCTGCCAATATCAGTGATTTATTCTGAAATGTAAGTTGTGACTAGAATAGGAAAAAAATATATTAAATTCAGTAATTTTGGTCACACAGGGGGTTAAAATGTGTATTTAATAATAATAATAATTAGCTTATTAGAACACAATAGTTCTTATTTGATGATTAACTGTTATTCAAATAAGATGACAGATAGCATTATGGCCTAGTGAAAGATGTCTGAGGGGCTCACTGACTACATGGTGAGCATGGGAAACTTCAAAACTTTCAAGTTGCAAGGTTTGTCTTGAAGAATTATGTGAAAACATGAAATGGAATATGATTAATTTTGTTTTGGAAGTCATGGCTTTCTCTGGTGACTCAAGATTATTCTTGAAGGTACTGTATCTTTAGGCTTGGGCAAATATAGCTCTGAGATTTGCATGATTGTTCTGTGGTTTCACTTCTATTTTATTAGTACCATGTAACACTGAGTAAAATCAGGAGCTTTTCTGCTGTCTAGTGTTTCTCACTGTAACTGTGTAGCCCTGTAGTATGGTGCTATTGCTAGCAACGGGTCATAAGCTTTGTATGGTTTGCAGAGCCTCAGGATAGGGTCTTCTCAGACCTTTCTTAGCCTGCTATGATTTACTTGTTTTAGCTGTAATAGCAAGTTTTGATTTACTTGGTTTAGCTGTAACAGCGTGTTTTCTAACTGACCAGGTATCTGTGGCTAATTTGTTTTACTTTGATGTCACTATGGCTTTACAACTAATTTAATGATGTGGCATAGAGGAATACAGACCTGGTATAATAGGCTTAGAGAAGTGAAGTCATATGGTGTCGTGTAACACGGTACAGTTACGGGTTGATGAGCATCAGAGCACAGGCTTGATGCTGGAGATCCCAAAGTCATGAATAACTCCGGGATAGTTAAACAAATGCAGACCACGAGCAGGATAAAACAGTTCTGGTGTTAGCAAGGGGAATGAGAAACTGGTATCTAATATCTGTAAAAAGCACTGTATATAGTAAATTTAGATGACCATGGGCCATTAAGAAATGAGCAAATTTTAAATCGGGATCCTAGAGTGAGGAAGAAGAAATCATCAGAAGTAACATCATATTTTTCCCAACAGAGGAGTCCAGGTGGTGATGACTTGCGTGTAACAGCCGTAGACCAGAATGAAACTGGCAGTCTTAGGATGCAGAAGAGCACTGAAAGGATGAGTGTAACACCAGGAGCAGCAGTAGAAATTAGGAAATAGTTGTATGACCATTTGAACTACCTTATTATTGGAAGTTCCACATATAGGTGTTCTTTCTTTTTCTGTAACAAACCTGGAATATTGTTTTAATTAAGATTATCATTATACTTCAGATAATATTCTTGGCTTTATATGTATCTAAATATATAATCCATGCTTTGTCTTTGCCCATAAGCAAGATTTTGAATGTAACCTTGATAGTAGCATAGGTTTACGCAAACACCTAACAAGTATGACTGCTGCTTCCCTGAAGCTCAGTTTCTGTTAAGTCTAGGTGGTTTGTGAGGTGTGTGTACTTCTCTGCAGGGGGGCAAGATTTGGGATTTTTAAACACATCTCCCCCTTCTCTTGTTATGAAACCACAGTCGGTACACTGAGAGCGTTCCCCATTTGAAAATACTTTTTTACAAGAACAAAAAGACATTTTTTCTTTTGTATGTAAAGAAAGAAAAATAGGCGTATGTGCGTGAGTGAAGGATCTTAAATAAAACATTGTCCTTTTTCTACTTCAGTACAACTGGGAAAATCAATTTATGGTTCTTCAACTGCAAAGAAAGATCAAAAGGAAAAACTGACAATCTAAACAAAGGGCAAGGTGATGTGGGCTGCTTGCACTCCTGTTCCCTGGTGTGCTTCATGCAGGCACTTTTCCAAGCAGAATATATTTACAGAAGAATCAAGGGTATTTTTTTCCTCTCTGAATCGATGTTAGGATTAAAAGTGACCTGAATATAAAAGTGAAAAAATACTACTTTATATTAATTTTGTGGAGTTCTTTGGTGCTAATATAGGCAACGGTTCTCTGATGTGTCAGGTTCCGTGTTGCAGAATACTTATGTTTTAAAGCATTGTCATTGATTTTACTTTGCTAGAACTGGCCAAAAAATACTCAGTCCTATGTACAGTTGGAGAACTTTTTTCTTGCTTCATTGCCTTGCCAGGTATGTGTTTGAATCTTTGTATAAAAGCTAATTTCAGTCACTGTGGGTGAAAACTTTATGGAGATAGTCTTTTCTGCTGTCTATTGAATCCTATTTTTACCTTTAATAAATAACATGATTTATTCGTATGGGCTCATATTTACAAGAGGGGGAGATTTAAGTGTCAGCAGGAAAAGCTGAAGGGAGGAGTGTGAAAATTTTCTTTGAAATACACAAAGAACAAACCACCTTAGACTGAAAAAGCTTGGAAGAGCCTTTTATGAGGAATATTCATTACCTTCTGCATAAATGTGAAAAGTTGGAAGTAGTTACAAAAGTATTTTACTTCAGTGTATTTCCACTTTTTAGAGAGAAGTGTTGCATAGGCATCACTTTTGTAACCATATTAAGTGTTAATTCAGTGGAAACTCTAATAAATCAGCAGGCTGCGTCTCAGTTGGGGTGTGTCGCTGCAGGCAAATATTTGTGTGTATGTTTTTTATCAATATGTTTGGGTCTTTACCCATGCAGGCAGAATGCATTTACATTTGGGACTCTCTACTTTGGCATGGTAGAGATGCAAATAACTATCTACAGAATGCTCATTTCGAATACAGATGGTCTGAAGTTTCAAACCCAGCAACTGTAGCTGGCAGCTCTGGCATATTTTGGAGTCTGGTGTTCTCAAGGAAGGGTGCTCCGCACCATAGCATTTGGAAAGCACAACCTTTAGAAAATGCTTCCAAATGATTGATTCAAAGTACAATTGATTTATAAAGATTTCATAAAGGCCTGTGATTTTTTTTGATCAAGACTTCTCAAAGCTCCAAGGGCTCCTCCTTCAAGTCAGGTGTGTCCCATGAAAGCTTTGAAAGCAAATCCACTGATTTTTAGGCCTTAAATTTGGCTGCTTGTGTAATAGCTTTGCAAGGCTGATGTCAGTAGTACATAAGCAATAAAAATCTGGCTGTGTTTGATCTTTGTGGATTTTGAGCCACTTCAAACTACTTGTAGCTTGCTTAGTGTGGAGTTAAATCTTAACTTCTGATGAGAAGTAGTGCTCTGAGTTAGGCGAGTGATAAGAAGCCACGTAGAAAATGAGTGTAGTAGTGGAATGTGCCCGATTTTCTAACTTTGGTCATTTGCAAGTTTTTCTTTCTTTGTTCACTTGATTGTGTAACAGGATAGTTCCTAGGAGATACAAACAGAAATCTGCCAACCCTGTCCGTGCAGTCTGCGATGTCATGGAAGTAGCGCTGTGGTACTTTATCACTTCGCTTATTAGTCGTAAAGCTCTCTGCTGAAAGTAATGCAAGCTTAATTTTCAATTTTATTTACTCCCTTGTTTTTTCTTCTGTTAGGCTAGGACAGTTGAGAGCTTTATGAAAAGTTTATTGCACAGAGCACACATGACTAATGTGGGTGGCCAAGGTCAGAGCCTCAGATGACTTGTTCTCCCTATCAACACCTTTCCTGCACTGCTGGCTGAAGCTTTCCTCTAGAGCTGCATGGAACAGGGCTATGAAACAGCCCATTCCTAGGGGAAATTACTTTGTTTCACAACATGGTTCTGGTTCATCACTGATCTCCTTTCCTTGCTGCCAGGTCCCTTATCCCTCTGCGGTTTTCTTAGGTTACAAACACATTGACAATGCTTTGCCCTGGGGGTGGTGGACCTTAACGCTTTGTTCTGTCTTCTGGTTTGGTGTTTTGGGGTACCATACAGGCTGCCTTGAAGGGTGGCACATTTGATTTTACACAGGCCATTGTTCTGTGACATACGAGGGTTTTGTTTAAATCATTTTGCCTTCTACTCATGTTCTCTATGCTGAAAACCCAGGAAGTTGTAGGTATTTCAATTTTGATGCAGGTTTCAAGTGAGTGGGACTAACCCTTAATTTACTTGCCACTGCTTAAAAATTCCTTTAGCAAATGCAGACTCAGTCTGCAAAGGTCAGCTGAGATAATGTCAGAAAAGCAGTTTGGTATTAGTCAGTTGAAAGACAAAGCATGATTGGAGATGTTCAGCCTCAGATCAGCGGTAATAAAAGAAAATGATTGTGTATGTTATCTGATTTCTTCTCTCATGTATCCACTATGTTTGGCTTTAAAACTCTAGTCCAGAGGCTGTGGATCCGATTTACTTTGAAGAAAAATCTGTTGGTATCAGAACAGCCACGTCTGTGATGAATTTGAAAAAGAGACTTCCCTTGTGGAACAATAGGAATTTGTATATACAAAGAAGAAAATAATAATAGATTTTTGGCACTTTCTTCTTTAACACAAAGCAAATAAGGAATGGTTTAGATTCAGTGCACGCGCTAGAGATAACGTTTCTTAGGGGCTGGAAATTGGAAAACTGAGTATGGTTAATAATTACTTTCATATCCTTAAATGAAATCAGTGATTGCTTTTAGAACTGTCATTGTGGAATAAATGACCAAAGTGACATTTGGTCATACACCAGTACATACAATTTTAACGGCAGTGTTTTGTCAGTAATTTAGCAGGTAAAATGTGGTTTTTCAGTATTTATTGGGAGTTAAAACATCAATGAGGTTTATAATGTCACTGATGTACAGAGTAACCTTTGTCCTCCTTTTAGTTAACATTTGGGCTCTTTAAGGTATACCCATTTTTACTTCTTTCTGTGGAATTATTAAAAGTCAGCCACTGGGATTGTCTTGCTCTTTTATGCTTGGGATTGTATTTAGCAACCAGAAGTGATTCTGGCTTTGCTCTGTAAGCAGGTAACACTTTACGCCAGCCAGATGACTCATTATGGTACAACTCTTATGAGAGAAGTACAAAGGTGTATATCCAGGGTGAATCAGATCATAAATTCAGGTCTTACCGCAACCTTGTAGGATGCACGCTTTCCCATGGTTTTATTGGATAGGTAAAACTTGAACTAGAAAGCACAGTTTGTGTAGCCATAATCAGCTAATCAGTTGGATGGCTCTTCAGAAAAGTTCTTCAGGAAATTACTTAAATCTGTGCCCTGTTAATTGAGGAAAGTGTGCACTTATGGGAAGTTACTTAGAAAATTGCTCCTTTTTCAGACCGTATATTTGTCTCTAGCAAAATACGGTATTTTAGTGTAAAAACCAAGAGCAATTTTAAAAGTAATTCTAAAGGCAAAATATTTATTACTGTCTTTGAGGCAGTGTATCCTGCTAAATGTTTGTAGCTCTTATCTTACGAGGAAGCTTCTACCAGAGACGTTTTGCACCCAGGTTGCTGCCAAATACTTTCTACTATTGCATGTCATGTCCTAACTTTGAATCATGTAGACCATGAGGCAGATTCCTGAAAATCGAAAGCAAGTGTCAGCATGAAGTGCTCAATGGAATACCAGAGAAAGAAAACGCAAGCAGTGGACTGAGTTGACTCACCCCCTTATGCAGACGTATGCTTGATTGCACCAACTAAACACATGTATTTTTATATACATATATATATGTATGAAGTATCTCTTCCAGGATGAAAGATCCCAGTGCCAGGACTCACTTTCTTGTGTCTCTGACAATGTACCAACAAGATTGGTGATTTAAACCAGACTGACTTTAATACAGAATTTCAGGTATTCACCATAATGGGAAGATCGCACATCGCTCACTAACAGGGAAGGTTTTCAGAACGGGAACACTGTTTCTTACACTGTGACATACATCTGTATGGATTTGGCACTGCCCCTTTATGACTGAGCTGTAAGATACAAGAGTCACTACATCTGTTTGGCTTGCTGCAGGTTGATGAGATATGTTAGACCTACTTACTTACCGTATTCTGTGGAAGTGTAGATTTTGGGCAAAGATTGTTACAGTGGAAAATTATGTTGAGCATTCTGTTCTCTTTTAATAGCTAAATTTGTAAGTGCATATGTGAATGTACTTTATCTTGTATTATGTATGTACATTATCTTGTAATATGTATCTTAATAGTCAGACCTGTGCAGTCCTTGAGTATGTATCCTTCTTGCTAAACTTCTAGGTTATATTAGCGCTAGCTGAGGTTACACTGAATATTTCTGTATCTACTTACACAAACAGCCATCAAATTGAGCTCTTTTTTAAATAGTGCAAGAGAGCATTTTCCTCCCCTTTTTGTCCCTTCACTCAATGTAGTTTTTATAATCTGTAGCTTAAGGCATGTGTGTTCCATTTTAGGTTTTTAGATTGATGAAATCTTTATGCTGGTAGATCTGCATATATGTGTGTGTATATAGAAGCAGCACATAGATGTTAGGGGAAGAAAATATTTCTGTGAATATGAATTTGAAAGAATGTTTTCTTCTCTTTGGCTTATCTTCAGTACAGCCTCAAAATATCTTTCCACAAAAGGTGAATTTGACAAAATCACACTCTTGAGAATTGATGGGACCATGCTGTACAGTATTTTTATATGCAGCAATTCTGGAGGCTTAAATATAGGTGCATTTTGAAAGGGATACGGTCCCCGTGACTTGAAATGTCACCACTGGACATTTGATGCCTAAGCTTAGAATTTATTTTCTTCCTAATGCTCTTTGTTTAGGAAAATCTCATGTTAATATTATCCCCAGGCAACATGCAGATGATGAGAATCATTTATAGCTTGAGCAAATGTGCTGACATCTGGCTGTACTAGAGCTGAATGTTGCTTTTCAGGTACCCACGGCCAGCATGTGCTCTGCACATCTAGATTCTCATGCTAGACAGTATACCTCTGCCCATCAGTTTCACTTCAGTAGCAGGCAGCAGTAAAAGCTTTTATTCAAGGTGCTTCTAAGGAAAATTCTCCCCTCATGTATGTATGTTTTATTCCAGAAAACATCCAGTGAGGCAGGTAACCTTGTTATTTTAATTTTACAGTAAGAGAGTTTGTTATCTAACTTCAGGGTGGGATTTCCAGATCTGACTGCTCTACAGTCTGTGTATACACAAGGCATAATATGGGGCAGGATGGAAGAAGGTGTCTGTTCGGGGCAGCAGCTGAAGTTTTGTTTATTTGGAGTAGAGTGGTTTCTGTGTTGGATAGCGTGGATTCTTACTCACTGAAAAATGACAAGGTCACATAGTAAGTTGAGTTCCCAGATCCCAGTCTGGTCTGTGATACATGGATGTAATTTCTCTGACTGGCAGAGCTCTGCAGGTGCTTATGGCTGGGTAGGGACAAACCAGTTAACAAATCAGTGCAGAAGGTAAAGACTGTCAGATTCATGGCACAAACTGTGCTACACAGATCTTCATACAAAGATCCAGTTCTAGAATAATGATGATTTTTGAGGCCTACACTGAGATTAATTGTAACATGCAGGGTCTAACATGCACCACAAATGTGTGAATGGGGAAAAGGCTGAGGAAATGTTTGGAGTTTTCCTGGACATCTGCAGACATTCCAGCACCTAATTTGCTTCGTGTCATTGCAACCGTATGTATTTTTATGGGTTTCTTCTAGTGCCTAAAGATTAGAAAATAACTTTTAATTGTTATTTATGAAGCACCATATGGCTCCCTGTAATTTTGGCTTCTTGTGGAATGAGGAAAATGAAATTAATTGGAAATCACACTCTGAATTCTATTATTAAGTTAATAGAGCTAACAGCTTGTCCAGTGTCCTCATACAGAGTGTGTTGTAGCTGCGTATAATAATAATCGAGTCTTATAAATCCACGGAGAAAACTAAGGGGCAAAGAGAGGCTGAGAAAGGTAAAGAAGCTGCGTACATTGGTACATGATCATGAATCATTCACCTAACAAATTGCTGGTTAAAATCAAGGGTACAACATGTTTTTTGACAACTGCGTTACAGTATGATCTAAGTAATAAATATTTCCTTCTAGGTTCATGAATTAAAGGCTCATCTTGGAAAATAAAAGGCTCTTCACCCATTTTATACTTACATCTTTCTCCGTAATGCTAAGCAAGTACAAACTTGTTTGGCCCAGCCAAATAAGTCATTGCAAATATGTATCTCTTTAGTGGCTCGTGTTCAATGAGTAGTGATAACAATTGAAACGCTAAGGTTTTTTTCTTTTAGCCTCTCCTAATATGCAGTGAGTCTTCAGAGCTGAATCTGTACCGTTTGTATTCTCTTGCTTTTACCAAACAGTCAGAATTGAAGGCTTTTAATACAATGGTGTTAAAAAGAACAAATCACCAAGATGAAAGACTGTAAAAATTACCAAGCTATGAAAAGCACAGTGGGACCGGGTTTTTTTTTGCCTGTTATCTGGAACATTCCCTAAATTGCTTTTCTGCAGTGTTTTTGAAAAGTGTCTGCAGATGGTGTGATATTAAGAAAAATATCACAGAACAAAAAAGAAATCTGGAGAAAACTATCTAAAGGAAGTTATTTTTCTTCGAGGGCTAATTAATATTGGCAGGGATGCATTGTTAGGAGTTCTGAATGGGTTTATGTTGAATATCTTGGTGTACCACAGGCATGTGAAAGAGTTGTATAGGTTGGTTAACTTTATGAAGCTGTTAAAGAATGTTGTTCAGGTAATAAAGATTTGATGCTCTTCTAAGCATGTTTTTTGGGGCTTTCAATCTCAATTCACCAGTGAATCATTGATCAGTGAGAAGTTCTTTTAATGGAATAGTTAAGTCTGAAATATTGAATTAAATATTAACATTCTTATAATGGGTCTTCTTTTAACCTTTTTCCAATATTAGATTACTTTGGCAGTTGCTTCTATCTTAACGATGTGATGAGTAAACAAAAATGAGCAGGATGATAGTATATCCTCTCCCTTGTTAGTTGTGCTTACTGTATTACTGGTATTATCTGACAGTAAGTTATAAACAGTTGTTCTTATCACAGATGAAACTTCGTCTGCCTACAGTAGTTAACGTTTACCAGTTGCCTGAGGGCTAAAATACTTCTTTTTGTACTGCTTAATGCAGTAGGGTTTTTTATGAATTGAAAAGCTACATACCGTGAAAACTAACATCAGTAATACTTAGGATTTTAAGCAACCTGTGTAGGAAAATATATGCAGGAATAAACATGCTTCTTACTCTGGTTACAGTATTTCTGTGTTCTAAATAGATATTTCTGTGTGTACTTTTGTATCCCCTTTTCTCTTGTCAACTCTAAAACTTAATGTGGTGGGCTTCCTCTGTCTGTTCCAGACTTGGATAACTCTGATTCCTAGATCTGGAGCTCTAGAAATGAATGAGCTTCTGCCCAAAAGTCTCCAATTAGTTAACCTCCACCTGACAGGAATGAAACGTCAGAGCCAGTTCCAATAATTGTTTTCTTCTGGGTTTTTCTTTCCACTCTGGGCAAAATTCATTGCTACTCCGGATGGGCAGAGCTGTACCTGTTCATCATTTAAGTTCCACTTGCATCTGCAACAGAACTTAAACGTCACACAGCCCTGTGCATGTTCACTGCCCAGCATCTCTGTTACTAGATTTTGCTTCTCCATCTGAATTTTGCACCTGCTATCAGATGTCTGTTAGAAGCCCTACTGGGAAAAGATTGTTTCTTTAAAATGAGGTAGCGTTTCTTTTTATTGTGGAGTCTATTATTCTTCAGATACAAAATACCTAAATAAATAAGACAACACTTGAGTGGTAAATATTGTGGTCTTAAAATGATCTCTTTTAAGTATGGAATTCCTATCTGTAAGTAGTTCTTATGAATGTGCAGAAGGTAAGAGGGGTGTTGTTGGGTTTTTGTTGGTTGTTTTTTTTGGGGGGGTAGGGGGTTGTTTTGGTTTTGGTATGGGGCAGGAGGTAGCACATCAGTGTCATTTTTTTCCTCTTGCTTCAAAATCAAGGCCAGGAATCAAGTGCATATGTAGAATAGAAGCTCGAAAGAAATCCTTTCCAACTTTCTGTCTTCAGCACTACTGAGGCGGACATAAATTCTTGTATGTGATCATTTTCCCATCCAGATGTTTCCCAGGCATGATTTTCTTTAGAGGCTCAATAAATTATTTCAGCAGTACAGTAAAAACTCTGCCCTTAATTCCACCATGTAAATTGGATAATGTGCTGGAATGCTGAAGGACACTTCAGTACTCCTGGGCTTGATTCAGATCAAAATACTGCAAGATTTGCTGTTCTTTTGCATGTTTGGGTATGGATTGATTTAGTTATGGTCTGAGCATCTGACAGTGTGGTATCTAATACAGCCCTGAACGGTGAAACAAAAACTAAGGGCTATAAGGCTAGGAGGTAGAGCAGAATTTGTTTAATGGTAGCTGTCTCTGGGAGGGAAATGTTAATTTTGCAGAAAATGTAAATTTTCTGCCAAGATCTGTTCAGTATTTTATCACTTCAGGCGAAAATGCAAACTGTGGAAGAGCTTTAGGATTGGAGCTTCATTAAGAAATTCTTCATGAAACATTTCAAAGCTTTGCTCAGGGAAATATTTATGCATGCACTCAAACGCCAAGCTGGCATTAGTGTGTGCCTAAAATATAGCAGATAAATACCTGTTTGATGAAAACATCAGTATTTTGTTTCTGTAAGTTACTGCAAAGAGTAATTGGATTTGATGATCTTAAAGGTCTTTCCCAGGCTAGCCGATTCTATGATGTGATGTCAAGTACCGTGGAAGCAGGGGGATCTCCTGATTCCGAGTGGTGCATGCACGCGTTAGGCTATCAGGTCATTTTGTCCTGGTGTTTGCAAGGCAGTTAAGAGATGATGAAACCCTTTGAAGGGCCTTAGTCCTGCCGTAGAGTTGGCAAACTTGCAGAAAATGGATCTAAAGCTGTTGTACCTTCAGATGCCTCCTTTTTCACACGTGTCCTGTTTCTTGTGCTTGTGAAGGCTGTTGATTGTGTGCCCAGCCGCCCCTGTGTGATGTGCTCCAAATTTTTTTATCTTTGCCCACTGTTTTAAAGCTTATTTTTAAAAGGATCTTGCCAGGCACAGCCGGCCTATGTGTAAAGACTGTGCTTGGTAAAGAACTAATTATCAAGTCTGTACTTGAATGGGGTTCACCTGCCACGCATACTTCATTATGGATTTGTTAATGCTTCTTAAGCAATGGTAGTAATGTTGCAGTTGTCTTCACTGCTTTATAACATGTGAACTCCCTGGTTTCTTGCTGATGTTTCTTGTTGTGTGCTCCATGTTTGAAAATACCTTGTACTACAACAACTCTTTTGTGCTTGAAAGTGAATTATGAAAAACTAATGTATGTTTCTCAGTTATTGTATTTTCTACACTATCTACACATTTCTCAAAACTCTCTCTGCAATTCGATAATGGATAAAAGAATCAGTCAGAGAAGACTTTGTGTCTTTTGTGCCTTACACATAATCGCAAAGAATGAAATTATGAAAGCATTCCAGGAAAAAAGGTGTATGTATTGTTGCAGCTGGGCATGAGAACAGTGTTTGTTCTTAATGACTGCATGACTTAAACGCTGCATTTAGATTCCATAAAGCCTGTTCTTTGAATAGCATTGAACTAAATGGAATCTTAGAATCATAGAATAGCTAGGGTTGGCAAGGACCTTAAGATCATCTAGGTCTAACCTCCCTGCCATGGGCAGAGACACCTCACACTAGACTACGTCACTGAAGGCTCTGTCCAACCTGGCCTTGAACACTGCCAGGGCTGGAACTTCTACCATTAAAACATGATTCTACTTAAAATCACAGGATATTTTGGCAAGGAAAACTTGAAATCACTGTAGGCTTTGTAAAAGGAAAGATGGAAAGAAAACTGTCAGTATAGTTGTTTCACTATAGCTAATTTTGAACGGCAGTGGTTTTAGAAAGGAAGTCTTGTGATGTATAAATGTATTTTATACTTACAAGGAAAATGGGTCTACAAAACCACATGGTTTTGCATGTCCAGATTTCTCGGCACATAATAGATTATCCTGAGAGGCTTCCATGGTGATGTCAAGTAATAAGGATCACAAGTAATACACAAGGAAAAGTATTCTTTCCTTGCCTTTACAGTCTCTTAAAGTGAAACTATCAGAAGAAGAGAGAAGTAACATTGACTTGGACATAATATAAAGAATATTAGAAAATCTAGAAGTTACAAGAATGAAACTGGTGGGTATAGTGATAGAACAGTATCGGTTTGCATGAATTTTTCCATGTTCGGTATTTACTGCACAACCTGATGCAGGATGCTGGGTTGATATTGTGGGTTACAGGAAGCAGCCTTCTCTGTTTGACCCATGGAATGGATCTTCCCCGAGAGCTGCAGAAAAAGCTTTTGCTCTTGTCTACTTATCAGTAGACTTTGTTGCTCTTCCACCAAATGAAGAACTTGTTCCTCTCCTGATTGAATTTTCAAATGAGTTTACAAACAGATGGGCCCAACAGTAGTTTTTCTAAACCCTGTATCTATTACAGAAGGAATCTATGTAAAAAAAATAGCGAGAACTTAAGCTGACAAAAGAAAATGTTAAAGGCTGGAAAACAGCAGAAATAAGATACCCCATGGAATTTTCAACATGCATATACAAGTTTTAATGTGAGAACTATTTATTTTGGGATCCCTGCCTTAATGTGCATATTTTTTCCATGCTTTTCCATTTCTGCTGCTGGATCTGCCGAGGCTCCACTTCCTGTATAAGTAATTTATCAGGTTTAACTTAAATGTAGGGCATGTGAATACTTGATTACATTCACTCTGAGAAGGTTTAAGAGTGCAATATTAAGAGTGAGCTTTAACATAGCTGATTTTATCTAGCTTTAAAATTTTTATCACCGGTGAAGTGTGTAGTAATGGTTATGAAAGCAATTAATAACAGTACTGACAGAATCAAGAGACTGACTAATTTATCCTTATAGACTTTAATGAGGCTTATAATCTAGCAATAAATATACAATATATTCAAAAGTACGGAGTTATAAAAAGAATGATTTATTTAACTTTAATTCTAAACCAGTCTGAAAACCAGAAGTTGTAGAAAGTAGGCTTGTAAGAACGTAATTCTGTTTTGCTGTTACAGAGCAGAATAAAAATACCAGAGGAAGAGAGTTTAAATTAAAAGGGGGGAAAACAATTGTTTAACTTCATTCTAAACACCTTTAAGCACACTAATAGTAGTAGATGTGGGAAGTATCTTATGGACGGCTTCTTTTTCCCACCTCAGTCTGCTTACTTGGCAGAGCATAGGAAGTGTCTCAGATGCTGCATCTCCAGAGCTCTTGGAGGATGGGGAACAGTGGAAGTGGTAGCAATACTTGCTCCTTGGGAAAAGCTGTCTTCTCAGATTTCAGGGCAAGTTCAGGTAAAGAGACCCATATATGAAAAGTTATTACAACAACTTTAAGATTCAGTCTTCAGTTTGGCAATTAAGTTTTATTACAATTTTTTTATTATTGTGTTATGTTTATTATAATCTTCCTTGTACCTTGTATTCTTGTTTCTTACTCTGCTGGAGTAAGTATGTTGAGTGTCTCTGGACAGGAGTATTGTTAAAAACTAATAAGCACCTGACAGGATCGTGCCTTACAGTATAAAAGGATGGCTGAAATTGGGAAAATTAATTATAGCCAGTCTTTCCCAAAGGGAAGCTAGAAACTCAGGTGTTAGTGGTAGCTTAAAACAAGGAAAAAAAAGCAACAATAATAGGACAGATGAGACCACAGAAAGTAGGCTTCCTTAGTGGTGGATCACCTAGAGGTAAAAAACCCCAAACCAACCCCACGTTGTGGAATACAGGATCCGAGCATAGATGCAGTTGGAGAGATGTTATCTAGAACCCTTACAGGACATTTGGTGTCTCAGTCCCTGCTCCCTTTATGGGTATGGCTCTTGTGTGTTTACAGACTCAGTGTTGATGCTCGTGTTTGGGTCACTAAGGAGATGGGGCTTCTGTAAGACCTTGATTTGGCATGTCCTCAATTTGTCTTCACTGCTGTGCTAGCATGACACTGGGTTGCTTCCATCTGTTTCCCAGTGTGTGCTAAGCTCATTGCAAGAGAGATCAATGCATTTTCCAGAGATGCATTTGCTGCTGCTGCACTACTTACAGTGCTGTCAGGGTTTGGAGTCAGACTTGTGCGACTTTACACTGGGGTTAAAATACGCTAATGTAATACGGAATCAGGTTCTGCATTTTTAAAAGAGGTGCAGATGCTAATTAATTTTCACAGGTCTCCTGCAGATGGAGAATCTGAACTGCTGAAAGTCACAGGGTGAGACAGAAATGTCATTAGGGTTTAATGTGAGACCTCCCTTCCAGTCCTATGCTCTAGTTCTGGCGTGTGGGAGGCCTTGCCAAAGTAGCCCTGGGTACCCTCTGACAGAAAATCTTTTGTTCATAAGCAGGCAAGAGCAAGGTCTGTTACCACACAGTCTTACATTGACTGTTCTTTACAGTATTTTATTTCTGATAAGCCACAGCACATTTGAATGTAATTGTTAACATGCCTAATTTGCAATCATGTAGTTGTATCAATAATAATGGAAAGTTTTTCACAGGTAATAAATTGGCATGCCACATAACTAGCAGGGCTGTGGCTCTCAGTATATTGTTCATGATCAAGAATTCAGTAGTTAAATATACACAGCAGTGGGCTGAGAACAAGCTGTTCATTTTTTGCTGCAAGCAGTACCAGTGGACCAGAGTAATCATAGCTCCCAAAAGCAGGACTGATTTTATTGATTTAAATAGGCTTTCATTATAGAACTGAGCCTATTACAATTGCAAGAGTATCACTGCCATTTGTATTCACAGCACTGACCGAAAGGGAGGAAGTGGATTGTTGAATCCAATGTAGAGGATGCTTGTCCGTCCCATGTTTTGTCCTGCTGAAACATCTGAATTTATTTAAAAGTACTTAAAGCTTTTTTTCCTATGTGGTCAGATTTAATTTTATTTTTAAAAATGTGGTTAGACCCAACAACACTTGTGAAATGTTCATCTCTCAGGACTTCTCTGAGGAGTAAAGGTCTTGCCTGTTTATTGGCATCTGACTTAAGAGACAAGCTGTATTTTGCTCCCTTTTATTTAAGGACTCTTTGGAATTGTTCATGCCTCTTTATTTTGTAGATTAATTAAAAAAGGACAAATACAGGATTCAGTGAATAAACTGTTAAGTCTGAGATATTAATATTCAAGTTATAATTAGTTAAGAACACATGCTGTTACCAGAAATGCGTCATTAACCTGCATGGAGCAGTTTGTGGCTATTTGCTGCTAAATTAGTGACACTTGAAAGCAGTCTTTTTTGGTATTGGTTTGAATGGTAAGGAAAATGTTAAATCTGTCACAATAAGAAAAAAAAATAGATGTATGCACATTTAAGCAGCAGTCTGTTGTGTTATTTGGGGAGTTTTATGGGGGCTGTTTCTGTATTTACACAGATGCTTGTCAGTCAGTGGACATACACAGAAGTTCATCAAAGCCTTAATTATCAAATTCAGTCCTGTTGAAAACATTGCAGTATACTTTATGATGGTGTAAAGACGTGTTTCTTGTGCTAGGTTCTCTTCAGATCAGTATTTATAAGTACACAGCCCTCCTTAACCATTTTTCCAATGTTACCACAGCAGCTTGGAAGGGTGCTAATGGAAGTTAGTTAGAGCTTTTTGTTTTTAATGGGTGTAATCCTGACTTTACTTACTGTTCTCAAGAATTTTAACACTTTCTATTATTAGAGCCTCCAAGTGAAGGTGGTTACTTCAAATATTCCAGCTAAACCAACATTTTTCTTTTGGGGGTAGTCTTTCATAACCTAATTTGACAATTCAGGCAGGAGATAAAAACTGTGTCAGCATTTCTAGAAACTGGCTCTCTAAATAAAACAGTGACACTAAGTAATCATCTTGGTAAGTACTGAATAACCAGTCCCAATTCCTGTATTATAAGATCTGCCTCATTTACTTTATTTTACAGAGCTTAGCCAAGTAACTATTGAATTAGACTGCTTCCTGTTGGTTTCCCCAAGGGCAAGAAGAACCTGCTGTAGTGTGCTCTGCTGAGCTGCTGTATCGATTAGTTCTTCATGTCTAATCTTTACGTGGTTATGCTTGCTTTTTATTGTGTTTATGATTTTGATAGTTGTTTTTCTGAAGTTATTCTTATTGCCTTGATAGTTCTCTAGTGGATTATAAAAACGTACACAGTAATTGCTCTCCCTACCTTCATTTGTTGCAGTCAAATGGAGATAATCAGCACTCCTGTAGCGTGTTGGTTAGGAATGAGGGTAATGATTGCTCACAGAGTTGATAACAGATATCACCGACAATCAAAACTCACATTGTCGGGATGGTTGGCACCTCAAACCCATGCAATTAAATGCTTCCAGCATCTATTAACAATACTATATTAGATTATTTTTTGCAGCAGCCATTGTGATTTGAACAATTTGTTTCTGCAGGTTGGAAAGTGATTTATAGTTTTAATTAATCTTAATATTTTTTGTGCTTAGGAAACATTTTATATCAAACTTTGTTGCATTTAAATTTCCTTGTTATCTGCCCTTCGGTGGCATGAGTAACAGGGAGCCCTGAACATGAATATGTTGGAATGCATGAAGTATTTTCAAGGAGAGTGCTTTTAAGGTTCAGAATGATATATGTCAAATGTTACTGAATGGGTAAACACATGAAGGGATTTTGCATTGAGAAGCTTCGAAATCACACATCTCTTAGTACAGTACTTCCAACAGCTATGTTAAAAATGCATTCCCATCTTAATACAGGAAATAGGATATTTATGCCATAATATTTATTCTATCCCAAGATCCAACTTTTTTTCTCGTTTCTGAGATTTCTTATACTGGAACTTTGAAATGGTGCTGCATCAGAGCTGATCAGCACCAAAAATTGCGACACCTCCAAGCTTCTATTTAATTTAATAATCTGTAAAATGCTTTCTGTGTTATTCAAGCCTAGATAGCCTGTGTTTTGTCTGACTGAAAAGTATCTGTATCCTCTGTGCCACTTTAACAGTACATTTGTCCATTTAACAACTATTTCTCTGGTTTTCTTGCATACTTGAATAGAATATTGCAATTTGAGGCATGGCCTTACCCAGACATCACTGAAATCAGACATTTCCACAGGCTTTAGAAAAGATGAATAATGGTAGCCTTTTCTTAGCATTCTTAATGCAGTTCTAATATGAGGATCTCAGACTTCACAAAATACCTGGCAGTATTATAATAAATGTGCAAAGTGACAGTACTCAGTATTCATAAACATCTTTCAGGCACCTGGCAGGTTTTTATGGTTCAGGAAGCCGCTGCAGTCCATGGAGCTGCAGAGATCAGGAGTGATGTTTTTGTTTAGTTGTTTTTTCCCCTTCCTCCCCCTGTTTGTAAGGATGTCAGAATAGCTTCTGCTTCCAATGTAGGTCTTCGTACAGTTGCTTTTGTCAGTGTGTCTTGCTGCACTTTTCTGTTACTGAGATACTGTTACATTCCAACTGGCAAAGATTCAAGTGATGCCTCAAACAGATGAACATGTTTTCACAGCTACTGTCCTTGCTCTATACTTACCTGCCCTTTGGAGATAGGGATTTCTCCTTTTAGGACCGCATCCCAAGGTTTGCTTATATGTGTTCAGAGGAAGGAATGTAATTACTTTCTTTGATGGGCATTTGTTTGTTGTGCATTCAAGACAAAATGCACTCTGATTCATTGTCCTGGGTTCAGCAGTAGCAGTCATTTTTCTCCTTCTCAGTAGCTGGTGCAGTGCTGTGGTTTTGACTTTCAGCCTGGGAGCAGCGCTGGTAACACCGATGTTTTTAGTTGCTGCTCAGTAATGTTTACTCTGACCAAGGACTTTGTGAGCCTCATGCTCTGCCAGGGAGGAGGGGAAGCTGTGAGGAAGCAGAGGCAGGACACCTAACCCAAACTAGCCAACGAGATATTCCATACCACAGCATGTCATGCCCAGTATATAAACTGGGGGCAGTTACTCGGAAGGGCTAGATCACTGCTTGGTTGGGTTGGGTATTGGTTGGCGAGTGGTGGAGAGTGGTATTCTCTTCCCTTGTTATTTCCCTTATCACTTGTTGGAAGCAGTCCAGAGGAGGGCCACCATAATGATCAGGGGGCTGGAGCACCTCCTGTGTGAAGAAAGGCTGATAAAGCTGTGGCTGTTCAGCCTGGTGTCGTGGTTTAACCCACAGCCAGACAGCTTGTTACCCACTCCCCCCCCTTCTTGCCCTCCCCCTACTCCTGGGGGAACGGAGAGGAGAATCAAAAAGAATGCAACTCCCACGGGTTGAGATAAGAACAGTTTAGTAACTAAGGTATAACACAAATCACTACTGCTACCACCAATAATAGTAATGATAAAGAAAATAACAAGGGAAGAGAATACAACACCTCATCACCAGGCGACCGGTAACTCGCCCCCCTCAGCCCGACCAAGCCCCGACCGATACCTCCTCCAACCCTGCTGTCCCCCCAGCCCTTCCGGGTAACTCCCAGTTACCTCCTGGGCATTACGTGCTGTGGTATGGAATACCTCTTTGGTCAGTTTGGGTCAGGTGTCCTGTCTCTGCTTCCTCCCAGCTTCCCTCCTCCCTGGCAGAGCATGAGGCCCACAAAGTCCTTGGCCAAACCAAAACATCATTTTTATCAGCTCTGTTCCCAGCTGAAAGTCAAAACACAGCCCTGCACCAGCTACCAAGAAAGAGAAAAATGACTGCTTCTGCTAAACCCAGGACACCTGGAGAAGAGAAGGCTGCGTGGAGACCTCATAGCAGCCTTCCAGTATCTGAAGGGGGCCTATAGGGATGCTGGGTATGGATTCTTCATTAGGGACTATAGTGATAGGACAAGGGGTAATGGGTTAAAACTTAAACAGGGAAAGTTTAGATAGAATATGAGGAGGAAGTTCCTTACTGTAAGGATGGAATGGGTTGCCCAGGGAAGTTGTGAATGCTCCATCCCTGGCAGTGTTCAAGTCCAGGTTGAACAGAGCCTTGAGTAACACGGTTTAGTGAGAGGTGTCCCTGCCCATGGCAGGGGGGTTGGAACTTGATGATCTTAAGGTCCTTTCCAACCCTAACTATTCTATGATTCTACGGTTTTATCATTATTATTATTGGTGGTAGCAGTAGTGGTTTGTGTTATACCTTAGTTACTGGACTGCTCTTAATCTCAAGTCATGGGAGTTACATTCTTTCCATTCTCCTCCCTATCCCTCCGGGAGCGGGGGGAGGAAGAAGGAGAGAAGTGAGTGAGCAAGTGTCTGCGTGGTTCTGAGTTACTGGCTGGGCTTAAACCATGACATTCATGTTTTAAAAACCATTCCAGACTGTAAGTCATCAAACTGTATGCTGTTTATGTAGTTCGTTGTGCAAGCCACGTGGCATTAATAGCATGGGTTTCATCTAAATAATGACAGATTTGTCCATCTAATAAGTAGTGTGTATTTATCCTTTAGCAGTTCTTCTTTGAAGTGTTGCTTTACAAAAATGCTGAATTGACTCTTGTTTAGTTGCTCACAAGTTATGAACAACTTCTTGTTATTTTAAAGGGTCTAATCTGGAGATGCATTTTAAACTTACACTAACAAACTTGGTAAGTGATGCACAATAGAACAACAAGGTGTTTTTTCCCTTGCAGAGGCTAAGGAAATTGTTCTGAAGGCACAGATTCTTGCTGGAGGGAGAGGAAAAGGTATTTTCAATAGTGGATTGAAAGGAGGAGTGCATTTAACGAAAGAGTAAGTCTTTAAAATTGAAAAAGCATAAATAATTCTATTGTAGTATTTAAGCTGTTAACAATAACCACATGACTGTTCCTTTTAATATCTTCTAATAAACTAGCATTTCCCCTTTGTTTGTAGCCCTAAGACTGTTGAACGGCTTGCTAAACAGATGATTGGGTACAATCTGTCAACAAAACAAACTCCAAAGGATGGTGTGACAGTTAAAAAGGTAAGTTTTTTGCCTCCTGAAAGTTGAGAGCTGTGTTCAGCTGCAGTTTTGAGTTAATATACTGGAGCGTATGACATAGATTTATTTTTTCATTCCTTTTCCAATGCCTGATTGCATCTAATTGACAAAAGAAATGTTACTTTTTCTTTCATTTTGTGTATTTCGTCCATCAATTTCAGTATAGCTAGTAGTGGGAAATAAATTCATTTCCGTTACCTGTGTTGAAGGGAGTGCTGTATTCATTCTTCACCAGATGCATACTAAATGCTATCATAACTTTCTGTAGCATTAAGTGTACAGGCTTATTGATGTTCTTCTTGCAGAAGTAATATATACGTGTTTACTTGTAGTAATAATTATGTCCATATGTCATACATCTTCAGTTTTGGGCAGGGGTTACTAAAGATAGAGACAGATTATTTTCAGAGAATCAGAGAATGGTTTGGGTTGTAAGGGACCTTTAAACTCCATCTATTCCAAACCCCCCGTAATGAGCAGGGACATCTTCAGGTAGACCAAAAGCCCTGTGCAGCCTGACCTTGAATGTTTCTAGGCATGGGACATCTGTCATCTCTCTGGGCAATCTGTGCCAGTGTTTTGCCACCCTCATCATAAAAGATTTCTGCCTTATATGTAGTCAAAATCTACCTACTTTGGACTTAAAACTGTTACCCCTTGTCCTGTCGCAACAGGACCTACTAAAATGTTTGTCCCCATCTTTCTTACAAGACCCCTTTAAGTATACATGGGTTTGCATGGGAATGTTCTCAATTTAAATAAAAAAGGTGTCTAAAAGTAAATTCTTCCTAACATGTTGAAGATGCAGAGTTAAATGTGGTTATGGTAGTGGTTCAGCTAATATATGGCAAATCATTTACCTATGATGGTGCATACTGCAAGGTGCTGAGATTTACCTCAGCATAAATGTATTGCTTTACTGAGAAAGGACCTTCATACAGGTATGTAGTCAAGAGCCACAATCGTGTTATTTGAGGCCAGTAGATAATTTGGCAGGAGCTGGAGAGAGCTGCAGTTCACTTTTAATATGTTGTGAACAGCTTGATATATTAGCATAGAAAGAGAACACCTGTCTGGAAAGATACTTTCTAATGAGGGCTGGAGGAAGGAGCTCAGGCAGTTCTTCTCCTGGGGAGAGCAGATTACCATCACTCCTCATAGGTGTTGTTAAAAAGAAATACTAGATATTAAAAAGAAGGAACAGTATTACCAAGGCACGTCTGTCAGAGATCGTGATAATACTAAGGATATAAAAGAGGATATACATTTCCCATATAAGGCACTCTGCTTTGAAAAATTTGTATCGTAAAAGCAGTTTTCTTTTATAAATTCAGTGGTTTTATTCTTTTGCCCTAGTTGACCTACTTTGAATACACAGTACAGGAAATACCACTCTTTGAGTGTGAGTCTGTTCATTTACATATTCAGTTCTGAAAAAGAAATTTCTGATTTTCTTTCAAATTGGTAGAAATGAACAAAAGGTGTTGGGTCTTGGGTCTTTGAAATGGATTATTCAAGAGATTTGTAGCAAGATTACTTTTTTTATCATGTGTGGAATAACTGTAGATCTGACTTGTAATTGCTTTCTTCTCCATCCACACTTTGATTGTATGAACAAATAGTCAAGAGTAAGCGGCTAGGGCATATGTGGGTTTTAAGGTGATATTTTGGTGGTAGAGGACGGCATACAGCCCTGGTAGATTGTGTAATTTTTCTTTTGCTGTAGAGCTACTTGGAAACTTCTCAGGATAAAGGTTGCAAGTATTTTAATATCGATCCATGATAAACTAGTGTGATGCTTTTCACCGGGACAAAGCTTATCATCTGTTGTCGTGACCTTCCATTCTGATTATGGACTTGGCTTTTAAAAGCCCTAGGACAGTTCATACCTTCATTGCACACACATTTATCAGGATAATAGTATGTTTTACATTTTTGGTGTTGAAATCTTGATTCTTGGTAATTTATGGTGAGAGCTGACACCCTGTTTTAAGTTAATTATGTAGCAGTTCAACTAGTGGTATGCTAATGGTTTCCCCGTTGCTTGTTAGATAGTAAAGAAAGCATGTTTAAAACAATTCATCTAGGTCATCAAAAGGCCATTTCCCAAGAAAAATAATGTCTTTTTAAGAGCCTTTACCTTCTCTAAAGTTAGCTTACTCTAGGATCTATAAAATAGTTAAAGGACTCAGGGCATTCTTGTTTCTAGTACAAGGACTGCAGTGTCAACCGCTGAAATTTTAATCAACGGCCAAACAGTAATATGATTAAAAGTACAAGTTTAGCTATGTCTAAGATGTCATTTAATGCTGTGGCTAGTTAGTGCACAGGAAGTGCTAGACAGACTCTTTAAGCTTGCTAAGAGCAGTGGGGAAGTTGAGATTTAATAGCTGGCATTTTTGTTCTATTTCAAGGCATAAGCCTTCTCTGGATGTGAACATAAGTGTATGTGAGTGTATATGTACTTAAAGAAAATTGCAGTTCAGGGAGAAAAGGCATGGGTTTAGGTTTTGTGGGTTTTGAACTTTTTTATGTTCTGCAAAGTTTGAATGAACTCATATATTTTAAAGAATTTAGGTAATACATGTTTTCCAGAAGGAAAATATTTATTAAGTCACTTTTTGTGAGGCGATCAATGAGCTGGTGTCAAGTCAAGGGGTGGAAGTTGCATACCTTTGACATGTGTTTATAAGGAAGGGATAAAAGACAGGAATTTTCTACAATTAGAATAATTTCTGAGCAGAAAATGGAGTTTTTAGCTTTCTTTGCCTGTGCACCTACTATGGAATTTAAAGCATGTTTGTGCTTCTGTAGATTGATGTTTCTCAAATAAATAGCAGTCTCCTCAGGTCCCTTGTAACTCGGAAGCTATTTTGTGAGTTTACATAAAATTCTCTTATGGCAGTTTGGAATTTGGAGAGCCTGGTTATCTGAGGAGACAGTCTTCTCTTATCATGGCAGCCTGAGACTTCTTTGCGTGTGTTTTCTCTTCAAGCAATACCAATTAACATTTTGAATATTTGATTCAATATAAAAGAGCTGTTATAGTTACCCTTATGAAATTAGAAGTGTAACTTAAACTTTTAGGTAGTTGTTTGTTTTTAAGAAGGAAAGGTTGAAGTTGCCAGGTAGTTTTCAAGAAAACTGATTTTCCCCCAGGAGATCTAAAATATAGACCTGATGTGGTAAAAAGATAATGATGCTTCACATTATTTATCATAAGTAAAACGGGCAAAACATGAGAAGGATCAACAGTCTGATTCAGTTTCACTACTCTTAACTGTTCATTGATGTGTTTATGTTGGTTTTGCCATGTGAATGATCGGTAAACTTTAAGCCATAATACTTAAAAACCTTGAACACTGTTTTCTCTGGTTTTGCTCTGCATGAGAGAGGGAGGATGGTGAAGGGAAGTAAATGCTTTGTTGGGAAAATGAGAGATACAACATATCTGTCAATTTTTTTACTCTGCTGTAAGCCTGCCTACTGCAAAGTAGATGGACTCTGAATAGTTTTGTGCATTAAGACAGAGAGAGAAGTTTTTGATGACTTTGACATAGTTTTAATAAGCAGTAGTGAGGACAATCACTTGGGTCAGAAGTAGCAGTTGAAAAGATACCTGATTTAATAATTTAAGTTCCACCTGCTGTGCTTGCAGATGTATCTCTCAAGACTTACTCGTTCTCATCCTGAGTCTGGATCATCCTGATCCTGAGCACAGCTCAGATAATAGGTCCAGTAGCGCCAGCTGGTTTTATTTGACTTATGTATGTCTAAAACAATTGACTCGCATTTTTCAGATACACTGATGCAGGATATACAAGAAGGTGAAAACATGCATGCAGGTAAAAAGTAGCAAATCAAGGATATATTCCATATCTTTGCTTGTTAATTTGTCGCGTCTTGGTAGGTAGCCAAGCTATGTTTCCGAAGTTGGCTTTTAGCATCCCTTTATAGTGGCATGAAATAGGCAGATGCTTTTAAATAGTATGGTAGTTTTTAAAGTTCTTACTTCTCTCCTTCACCCTAGTTTTCTTTAGTTTGTCTTTGAACAGTTGCTATTAGGCCTATTCCTTTGTATCACCTTATGTAAAAGTAGAAGAAACAAAATCGCCGTTTCCAAATCAAAAACCCCATGAAGAAACAGCATATTTCCTTCCATTCTGGACACGGCTTTATTTAATGCCTTGTCTCTTACTTTTCTTTCCTGTTCTGGTAAGAGGTAGAGCCAGGCAGAAGGTACGTACAGTTTTTCTTGTGTACTTCAGAGCAGAATGTCAAAAAACCAACTTGTTTATGGACCTTGAACTGTGAAATCCCCAGCAATACTTACTTGATGGAGCACACCTTGCCAGGTAGGCGGAGTTTTAAGACTGCAGGTGTATACTGCATGTATACTCCTCTTGGATCTGAGGAGTTTGAGCTGCTGACTGATGAATTAATTTCAAATGAATTTCACCTTATGTTTCATTGGGAGTGATGAATTTCATCTAAAATAATTGACCAAAATTGTCACTATAAAGAGACCATGTTAGAAAGGCATTGCTGCCTAATCCTAATACTAACCTTAGGGAATTGATTTTCCTGACTTTTACTGCTTCCATTGAAAGATAAGAAATAGTAGCTCTGCTAAGGAAGAATGTAATTCATTGTCATAAGGAGAAGTGATAGTGGTAATTCAGTTGCAGAGGTGGCTGCTCAGCTTTCAGGTTGAAAGTCAGAACTGTATGCAGAGCAGAAGTACAGCTTTTGCACCTGAGATGAAGGCACGTATAATGATCACGATGAACAAACAGTAATGAGCATATGCAGATTTGAAGAACATTTTGGGGAATTTATCAAAACATAGTTTTAGGAATGCTTTGCCAAGTATAAAATTACATAATCTCTGAAATTGCTTCAGTAGTTATTGTTAAACTATTGCAGAAACTGACAGTTCAGATGAGCAGTTATTGTAATACTAAAATAGAGAGGACTTTGTGTTTACCATGTTTTTAGGAGGAGAGAAAAAATTGTTATAAAGAATTTACCTGGACCATTTTTAGCCCAATTTCAACGTGAATACTTCTGGATTCCAAACATGTAGGATTTGAATCAGCTGTTGTGTTATGTGCTGAGTTATCTGTCAGATACTGGGACAAAAGGGCTCTGTAGTTTATAGTAAATACCACAAATTAGTAGCTTTTTGGAAAACCATTTTTTTAATTTCAAGGTTGTGCAAGTATCTGAAGGTCACACATTTGCTTGTCTCTAAACTGAAAGTAAAAAGCGGGATGGCAGAATTATCTGTAGCCTCATTTCTTTAGGAAGTACTTAGGCAGGTCTAGAATTCAGTGCTGAGATTCTAAGTGTAGGAGGGCCTTCTGTTAGAATGAGAAAGAGAATTTAAGCCTGAGGATTTACTGCTGGGGAATGGAGTTACTGATGAGATGCATCTGAAGGGCAGCGTACCCTCTCTCAGATCTATGTGATTTGCAAACTGTACTCCCTTGTGATTTAAGTTTTTCTGTGGTTAGCTCTTTAAAGTGCATGTAAAAAGTTATTACGGAGGTTTTCAGGAGCAGCTCCAATTCTCCTCTTGGAACAACCCCAACTCTTAGGTGTTCCTGGGTTGTGCTGCTTGTTACATGACCCAGTGAGAACAGCAGCGTCAGGGGAGTCTGTTATTTAGGGAAAGAGGATTTTCTGGGGAAGAGATTACCATGTTGTAATACCTTGTAAAAAAGCGAAACAAGTATTTCTTTTCAGGATAGCAAGTATCAAACTGCTGAGTTTTAAGGCATGTTCTCTGCTTCACCAGCTAGATGGACCAGTCAGAACTGCTCATGTTTTGGGTTTGTTTTATTATCTTCATTTTCAGGTGATGGTTGCAGAAGCACTGAATATTTCAAGGGAAACATACTTCGCCATTTTGATGGACAGAGCCTGCAATGGACCTGTTATGGTTGGCAGCCCACAGGGTGGTGTTGATATAGAAGAAGTTGCAGTTACTAGCCCAGAACTTATCTTTAAGGTAGAAATATAATATTTTACACTAAAAGATTTCCTTGGCAGTTATCCAAAAGAATATATCCCATCCGCCCTTCCCCCCTGCCCTTTCCCCTTCCATTTTTCCTTCTGCCACATATGGAAGGAAGACAGAACCGTAAAAATTGTTACATCCAATAGGGGATCAGACCTGTTATCTAGTAGACAAATGAAATGCGTTTAACATCTGATTTTGTCAGTATTTGTGTCTTCAGCTTAATTAGAAAAAGAGCTTAAATCTGGCTTTTCTGTGATGCATTAAACTTAATACCTGAGCTGTTTCATGATTGAGTTTCACTTTCAGGAAGGTACAGTTTGTTCACAGTGAATCAGTGCCAGTATGGTTGTTGTTTCTGGAGTTGGTTATTTTTTCTCATTGACAGAATTGTTAATTGTTTCTTTGTATCTGGATGACTTTTGCAGCTGAAATACAACTGTTGTAATTGCTTTCATAACGATGACTACGTTTAAGTATTCTTCATGTTACTGTGGCATGGTAATGAGTATATGAGCTATTAATCTGGGAAAATAATTGATACCATCAAGTGTAATTATTCAAACAGTTATAAAAATATTTAATGTGCATTCTAAAAATTACATAAACGTTCCAGTGTTACTGGGCAGTGACACCCATTGCCTTGAAAGTATTCCAGAAGATGTCATTAAAATTAACAGACTAAATAGTCGTCAACGCCATCTGTACAGTAATTAAAAGTGAAAACTGGTGTCACATTGTCTTGTCAGAATGCCACCCTGAAGAATTCTGTATCTTTTTGGAAGGACTGTTTTGGAGTTGGTGTGGTAATTATACCCTATAGGCAGCTGCTGCAGCCTCAGTCTCGGGGAGCTTTGGCAAACAGCCATGCTTTAATTACTCATTTGCAAATGTATACTAAGTGTTTTCCTTTTGAAGTTCTAAATCTCCATTCAGGTTGAATATTTAGTTACATTTATGCACGTTATTGTTGCAGGAGGAAATAGATATTTTTGAAGGCATAAAGGATCATCAGGCGTTGCAGATGGCAAAAAATTTGGGATTCAAAGGACCTTTGCAACAGAAGGTAACTTGACTATTCCCTCCTTTTTTACTGACAACGTTTTAGCCCAGCCGTACAATAAATGCTTTCCAAATAGACACGAAAAGCCAAGTGTCCATTAGATCAGGAATGCTTTGACATTTTAAATACTAAATTTCACCTAGATACTTGTCATCAGGCTTTAGCAATTTGAATAAGCTCCTTATTGTTCCAGAGTGAAAGTTCCTGGTCTTTGGTGACAGCATGCTGTTACACCACATGGGATTCTTTTGATTCCAGTGGAGCTCAGTGAATTACATGGGTAGAGGTGTTTTGGAAAATTTGGCCCTTAATATGGGAGAATCTCTCTGGGTAAATGAAGCCTTTTTTTTCTGACCATCAGCTCAAACCCAAAATGCTGCCAGCTTGTTGTCTGTTCAGTATCTCTTTTATATGTGTGTATATATATATGAATTCCATATTGTGCACAAGCATGTGAGATATTTTGCCTTTATGAAACATTTTGCAAGGAAGAGAAAGATAGTTTATGTTACTTTTCTCTGTTTTTTCCCCCCATAGTATCAACCTGTCATTTCTGTAGAGCTCCTTTATTTTTAATTCAACAGTTTTAATTATTTTCTATCCCAACCATGCAATTAAAAAATGAATACTCATTAAGTTGATTAACACACATTTGAAGATTTAGCTGTATATGTAATGAGTAGGAATGATTATGTAGAGCCTTTCAACCCTTGAAGAGTTCTGGTACTTAATAATTAACCGCAATGTACGGACTTTTCAACAATGTATTTAAATAATGCTGCAGTGAATGCATTTCTTTCCTTGTGCTATGAACTCAAAGGAATTTACTGAAGCACAGGGACATAGTTCTTATTCAGACAAATCCTGGTATCTACTTATACATTCACTATTTCTAGGTTATGATTTTATGCTTCGCCTCAAAGAGGCTCAGTGCTTGTAAACCTTGAGAAGGAGAAGTGTTGGCATTAAGTTGCCTATTTCAGAAACAGAAAAGAATACAAAAGTATCATGGAACAGTTAGGATTGGAAAAGACCTTAAGATCATCCAGTTCCAACCCCCTGCCATGGGCTGGGTTACCTCACACTAGACCATGATGCCCAAGGCTCTGTTCTACCTGGCCTTGAACACTTCCAGGGATGGAGCATTCTGAACTTCTGTGGGCACCCTGTGCCAGTGCCTCACCACCCTCACAGTAAAGAACTTCTCCCTTAAATCTAAACTGAACTTCCCCTGTTTAAGTTTAAACCCATCACCCCTTGTCCTATCACTAAAGTCCCTGATAAAGAGTCCTTTTCCAGCATCTTTGTTAGGCCCCCTTCAGATATTGATGCTGAAAGATGGAGCAGACCTTAATAAAGTTAAGTGATTCTGGTGCTCTGTTACACTTACAGCAGTGTAATAGGGCAGCAACAGCTTTTCAGGTTGCCCAGAATCAATGTGGGGTTGCACAGTGGGACTTTTCCCCAGCGTCACTGTTGACAGCTGTACCCATTGGTATTAGGACAGGTTATCCACTGAGTGTTCATGCTTCATAAACAATTTGTATGTTGCTTCCAAACAGTAACTTTTCACAGAGTCTTAAGACATGTTGATCCCTGAACTGGAGTTGGAGTTGAGCCTTTCCAGTCATATAGTGATTCCTCTCTTATAAATGGCGCTGCGAGAGGAAGCTAACTTCTGTTGTTTTATTTCCATTCACTTTGTTTATTAGGAGAGATCCCAAATGTTTTTGGTGTGTGTACTTCGATCAGTTGGTCAGTAATGAAGAAATAAATTTTAATGTTTCTTTATTGGTGCACTTCATCTGCAAACTTACTCAGCTAACTGGTTCATCACACACTGACAACCTACGGGTTGTTTTTTATGTACATTCATGTTGGTGTTGCTTAGCCTGTTCTATTAATGGAAGAATGTTCTAAGAACAAAAGACTTGGAAGTTAGTAGTCACAATACTTTCAGCCACAGAACCAGTCACAGAGCTAGATGGTGAAGAACAGTAAGGAATAAGCAAGAGTATCTTGTGAAGAGTAAGCAAGATGCTTCTGACACAAATTCTTCAAGGAAACATTTCAGACTGATCTAAGAAGGAAAAATGTATTTTTTTTCTGAAGTCATAACGTGCAGATACTGCTTTATGGTTTCGGAATTTAGACTGATTAATGTGGATGCAACTTAGATCTCAGCATGCTGGAGAATATGTCGTTATGAACTCTTCACATTAAATTTGTCATAGTTATCATGCTCTTTATTTTCTAGAAAATCTTAAGTTCGTGTAGTCTTTAAAAGCTCAATCACTAGATGTTATGCAGTACCATAATGCTACATGATAGCTGGCTTAGGTACTACACAATTATGATTAAAGAAACAGAAATAAAAGTAGTAATTATCTAGATCTAGTGTGCAGTTGAATACATTAATCAATAATTGTTTACCTCTGCCTTGAAAACATTAACTTCTGTTTTTCTTTGTGGTAATTGTAAATCACTTGATCAAATTTAGGCAGCGGATCAAATTAAGAAGCTGTATAATCTTTTCTTGAAAATTGATGCCACTCAGGTTGAAGTGAATCCCTTTGGTGAAACTCCAGAAGGGCAAGGTAAGAAATGGAAGGAAACAGGTGAATGCATTGTAAGTCTTTATTTATCCAAATTATAAATTAAATCGTGTAGAAAGCTATAAAAGCAGCTTTGCATTAATATCATTTTGTAATGCAATTTAAGCAGCATTCATTAATATTCTCATGGCAGATTTTACATTGCAAAACCTTTTGTTATTTCATGCAAATAATCAAAGTATTGGCTTCTGCATATTGTGTTTGATGAGAAACAGTAACGTTTTCTGCTTCACTGCTCTTTGTACAAGTTAGGTTATTCTTGGTTTGGGTGGGTTTTTTTGGTGTTTTGGATTTTTTGTTTGTTTCTGCTGTTAACTGAGATTGTGTGGAAAGAAACTTGTTATTTTACATATCTAAGCGTGTGGGTAAGTTAAAATTTTAAGTGCATGACTACAATCTACTAGAGCACGGGAGAGGTTCCAGCTGGAACTGGTATCTAGATACATCATTTAGGAAGAAAAGGGGTAACTGATCTGCTTCCACCAGAAATACAGGGCTAAGAAGGTATAACATAAAAATAATATAACATAAAATAATAAAAATATAAACATAATATAACAAAATATAAAAATAACATAAAAATTAACTTTCACATCATTCTAGTAGTTGTTTTTCCAGCTGAAACCTTTCCTTCACTTTGCCTTTACCCATTTTAACAAACATTAGGAATGTGGCTGCTTAATTGCTGTTCTAGAAACTTTTGGGAAAAGATCACTTCTGTGTCAGTATGAAATAGCATTTTTAAATACTATTTGTGTCCACAGCTAGTTTGTAAAGTAAGCAGCTTTTCACTAAAAATCTATGGTTTTGGCTCAGTTGGTCAGGAATTCAGATGCTGAATTGTGGGTAGAAAATATGCAGTCTCCTCCAATTGTCCAATCTTTTTCTTCCCTTTTTAACAGTAAAAAAACAAATGCAAAAGAATTGACAGAGAATTGTCCACAGCTTAAAGGGAAAACTTTGCTGGTAATGAACTCTGAAAAGCTCTAAAAGATGTAAAACAAATCCTGCCTCACCCTGTTTTACTGATGCATCTTAAATGATGGTGCTCTTTGTTATAAAATAGGCTCTGGGGCACAAAAATACTGTATCATAAAGTGACATTTTAACTACAGAAAGGAAAATCTTGTCTATTAAAGTAGGTGAGGATAATTCAGGGATAATGATAAATATTAAATATGCATCTTTTTTTTTTTAACATACTAAGCTGTTTTCAGGTTAAACTAAGGTAGAAGAACATATTTATGGCTTAAATGTATGAATTCTGCTTTGATAGCAGACCTTTTTCAGATTCCTTCTGTGTTGTGGTTGGGTTTTTATGTGTGTTCTTGCCACCAGAATCATTTACCTCTCTGGACAGAGTTTACTTCGTGAGAATGATTTCCTCCAAATGCCTTAACTCTTTATCTGAGAATCTCTCACAGCACTGTGTGCTCAGATTTCTAGTTAATTTGAAGTACCATGATGATGCGCACATTGAATCAGTAGTTTCTGCGTTGTAAACCTCACTCAGCTTAATAAATGTAAGTCACATTCTTAGGAACTAACTCTGGCTGTGTTGGTTCTTATGCACTTTGTGAAATGTGTGCTGGGGCAAAGAAACAAAAAGCCCTGTTTTTGACCAGTGCAGTTCCATCTTATGCTGTATTTTAAATGGAAATTGAAAATACACCTTCAGAACCTAGTAGTAGACTGTTGTTTTCCCCACCATTTAAATAGATCTGTTGGGCTCATTAAAATCAGTTTGGAATGAGGTAAGATCATCTTCATTCTGTGTTGCAGTGTAGTTAAAGCAGAACAATAAAATAGGGCCTTGTAAAATGAATGGTCTGGATTTTGCCAGTTTAGCACCATGCAGTGTGTAACACTTTTGACTATTTGAGGATGAATGGCACCTTTAAAATAGGTACGACAAAAACTGCTGGAATTTCCTGCAGATTATGATGTTCACTTCAACCCAAATTCATTGGTATGCTTGTCCTCCATGGCTGATGTACTTACAAGGTTTATTCTGTGGGTTCAAGACCACTGATACTCTAAAAACAAAATATCCTTTCTCAAAACTTCATGAAATAACTATTAAGTAGAATAAATAACCAAGATACCTTAATCATAGAATAATTATGGAAGGTACCCAGTAGTCCTTTTGCTCAGTCAGATATCAGGAATATGGGACATTTATGACAATTGCCTTCTATCATTGTTTGAGGTGAGCTCTTTTTGCCAGGACTAGGTTGTTCTGGTATTTGCACTTGGCATATTTAGTGAGGAGAGCTTAATTTGAGTGATGGTAGGGGATTTATGCTGTTTTTTTGAGGTTGTTCTGCATGTGTTTCACATCCAGGAATCTGAAGAGCAGAAACAGAGTGGGTTTCCAACTGTGAAAGCCATCTTACTAGCAGGCATACACAGAAACCTTCCTATGCTTTATTTCTTTTTGCTAGCAGTTTCTCCATCTGAAATGTCTTAAAGAAGAATAAAGATAAAACAAATGGAAAAACATTTGAGTAGCTTAATGGAGTTATTTCTAATGATAAAATACAAGTCTCTGTATGAAGACCATTATTCCTGTCTAAGTAATGGTTGAGATGGATTCATTTCTTGCTGTGCTTTTTGTTTTTCATTTGTGCAATTTCCATTAGAAAATACATTGTCATATGCATTTCCTTTTGTTTAATTTTGTAGCAAATTCTTTGTTAACTCTGTTGGGTCAGAAGCCTGTAACTGCCCGTTTATTTGGGTTCTTTTGTTTGCTCTCAATGTAAGCTGTTGAATTGGCAGATGACAAAAATCCCACACTGCTAGCAAAAACAACAGAAGTACTCCGTGAATACAAGTGCTGGAGCTTTCTTTGATATTTGTTTAGACAAAAAAAATCCATCTGTATAATCTATCATGCGTGTAACAATGTGCTTTTGATGGTGCAAATGGGTTGATAAATATTAATAGATGTTTTTCCTGCTACTTTGTACAGCATAGCCTTTGTTAAAGGTGACTGTTCTGGAAAAATGAGATTCTATTAATGTGACATTGAGAATGTTCATGTCTAAGGTAAACAAACTCTGCAGCTGCAGTTTTACTCCAGCTTTGAGTTGTTTTAGCAATTCAAAGAACTTAGAGCTTGAAGAAAAATGGTACCAGTCTTAGTTCACTGTTAAAAAAAATGAAAGCAGCTCTAGTAGAGTAGAAGCGTATTATGAACTTTAGATGCTTATCCTGTTGGCAGTTTCCCACTTGATGGTTGACTGGGTAAGATCTAGACTCTTCCATGAGAGATTCATTATACACAAACACACATGAGTAGTTCTCTGAAACTGCAGTCACTCACGTGAAATTTGGTCGTGTTTCAATTTAATCTGGTATCGGTTACAATTCCACTGTGCAAAGTCACACAAAACCTGCGGCAACATCAGAAAACCAAACCAGGAAACCCCAGTGCAAATCAAGAGGTACAATTGAGACTCTCCTGTTTGTGTAAATCTTTTGCTGTTTGCTTCAATATTTTCCTCCTGAGTTAAGCAATTGCATATTGAGGAAAAAAAAAGAGAGGTATTTGTGCCACCAAAAAAGGTTGTGTGAGTAGTTGTTTTAATTAGTGGGTATCTGTATCAAAGACTTAAAATTGTCTTTTTAATTGCAATTCACCTTTAGTTGCAGAGGAGTGTACAATTCTTGTGAGACATGCACATGTAACATGCATGTATTTTAATGGTGATACGCATCAAAACAAGAAGAGAAACTAATATTAGAGTTTTCTGGGTGCAGCATTTAAAGGCACTTATTTCTGACTGTCTTGCATTGAGAAATCAATTATGCTTCAGTCAGTAATTATCATCTAGGTATAGTACAAATCACATCACTTGAATGGTGAAATCATAAGTATATAGTCTTACATTTACTTAGAACATTTTAATCTAATGAGGTGTTTGCCTCTGCAAACCCATAGAAATAATGAGTCAGTAAATAGGCAAATAACCCATTTGCTCTATGTGTGTTTCTGTTGCTGGTGTTTTTATGTTAATGTTATGTCTACCGGGTTGTCTTTTGTATCTATTATTTAATACAGTCAGGTTTAGCTACTTACTAATTTGTTTTTACAGCCATAATGGGTGTTGACATTGATGAGAAGTTTTGTATTTCTTTTGTAAATTTTCTTTGTTTAGCTGTAATCTTTTGATCATTTTAAACATCCATTGGCTTAAAGTTGTAATTCAGATCCTTAGGGAAATAATGTGTGTGTAGCTAATAACATTATAAATTAAAACTATGGCTAAGGAAAGCATTGTGTGTTGCTCAACTATAAATGAGTGCATGTTACCAAACATTGCTTTGGGTTGCTAGCCTGTTATTTGTTATATTTGTTGTACTTTCAGTGTTTTTTGTAAGTAGACTCTTATGAATCTAATGCCCAAATCATGCAAACTGGCTTCATAATTTACATGAACATTGTTGAAAGCAAACATAGAAGATGGTCTGTGGCAAGGGCTGTGACACTGTAGTAGTGTGGAGATGTTTGCTTTTCTCAATATAGGATTTAAGGAAAACTTGCCGTTATTTGCTGTATTCAATGCTAGAACTTCAGCTTATCATATGTCAGAAGTGACCTCAGTCCCAACGTAACCTTTTCCCCATCCCTGCTGTAGTAGTCGTGATATTTCAGAAGCTCCGGCTAACTGTGATCTCTAAATGCCCGTGTGTTGTCTTATTCTTTTATTCTGTAGTGGTTTGTTTTGATGCCAAGATAAACTTTGATGACAATGCAGAATTTAGGCAAAAAGAAATATTTGCCATGGATGACAAGTCTGAAAGCGAGCCTATAGAGAACGAAGCTGCCAAATATGACTTAAAATACATAGGACTGGATGGAAATATTGCTTGCTTTGGTAAGAACAAATAAATCCAAAAGACATTTGAAGACAAATTCATACTTGTCCAGTGCATAGACTTTGTTTACATTCTGACATTCAGCCCACCCTTAACAGTATTTCAGCCTGCTTTGCTCAGGTTGTCTGTCCTTCCACAAGTTCTTGCAGAAATGAAACTAAAACTGTGTTGAAACTGTGGTGAAGGCCACAGCAGACAGGCCAGGGCATGAGGGGGTCAGGGAGAGGGCAGGCTGAGGGAGAAGGTTTCTACCCACTGAATTGTTAAACTGATGCAATTGGTCCTTCCAGTAACAGAAACAAAACAAGAAAAGTAATCAAAAAGCAATCATTAATTATCAAAACTCAGTCTGTGTTACTTAAAAGACACTGCAAAAGTATGTGTGTAAAAACATTATATTCATGCTTACAGTTGAATATCAAACTCCATTTTTCCTTTAAGGAAGGTTGTTAAAAGCAAAATATCAGCTGCTTATTTTCCTGAAGTTTCTGTAGGACAGAAACGACTTTTCTCTTTAGAATAGATAAGTAAGGTGGTGAGCTGTGCTCTAAATAATTTTCATTTTGTATAAATGCTTTTAGCCAGTACATTTTATTATGAATCTAATTGAATTAGGCATTTTATTTCAGCTTGGTGAGAAAGTGTCCAGCATTTATAATGCTTAGATGTGTACTCTAACCATAAATCTAGAAGATACTGATAAAGTGTTGCAGTTGGTTCAGTTGGATCTTAATTTAAAAAACAAAACAAAACCAAAAAGAAAGCCAAATAATAATTGGCAACACTATGGTATATTGCTGTTTCTTTAGTCTTTAGTGCTGTTGAATTGCAGATGACACAGAAGGCCTCCTTTGTCTAGCAGGAACAACTTGCTGGGGACAAATAATTCTCTCTTACTTTTCCTAGCTTAGAGGATGTGTGTGCCCCTGGGATTCTTCTAGACTAATGCAAATGCAAAATAAAAGGCAGTTTCAGGAGCATCTGTCCCCAAAATTTAGTCGTCAGTAATTTACAGTAATACAAAACATCATCTACTGCTATCAGCATGATGGAGGGGAGCTTAAGAAGTCAATTTGTCCTTTATGCCTCGTGATGTTATCATTATTCCAAGAAGTTTTTGTGTGCCTATAATTAAGGAAAGCTGCACATCTAAGTCCTAAAGATACAGTCATAAAGAAACCTAAATGTTGGTGTGTGTGCACCAGAGTTTGAATTATTTGTTGCTTTGGATATCCTTGAATAGGTACTGAGCCATTCAGAAATAGGTGTTCATGAGCTGTGTTACGTGGTTGTGCTGATATGTTTTAAACTTTTTCACAAATCTGATATACTTTTATGTGAAATATAAGTACTTGGTGTTTATAATTACAGTCAATGGAGCTGGACTTGCAATGGCAACATGCGATATAATATCCTTGAATGGTGGAAAGCCAGCCAACTTCTTGGATTTGGGTGGTGGCGTGAAAGAAGCACAAGTATATCAAGCGTTCAAGCTGCTGACTGCTGATCCAAAGGTAAAAAAGGTGGTTTTGGACCAGAAGCTTCCCTGTGCAGTAATACAGCTGTGTTATGAAACATTAGTATGCTGAAAAATAGAGATAATGGTGTTAATACTGAGGATGAGTTACTTAAGGGGCAGTCTGGAAGGAAAATGATTTAACTGTGAACTACTGGCCTGACTTTTCAGTTCCTCGTCCACGTGCGGGTTTGCTGGCTTTCTTTCTTTTATCTCTCTTTTCCAGTGCTTCCATCCATTTTCCTCATCTTCATTTCGTCTGTGATACGAACTCCTCTAAATACCACCTTCCAGTGAAAATTGCATTTCTGTAATTGTACATCCTGTGCAGCAGTGACAAAATATTGTGACTTTTCACATAGAGATGAATACTGTTTGTCACAAAATTCCAAGGCAGAATCGGGAAGAAAATTTGCAGTACAAAGCAAGCACAGGTTGACTTCATATTTTAAGCTCTTTGCAGGTGTAACTCTCCTTGCATGTTTTTAAGGCACATAGTATCTCGATCGTTCAGCTGTACTGGAGTCAGTCATTCTTCCTGGACCTTTTTGCACACGCATAGATGGGGTCATGCTGACCTTTTGTTTGTAGAGATCTAGGCTTAACATTCTTTGCAAGACCCACAGGAAGAGAACTGGTTATCTCCTTCTGCTTACTGATTGTATAAGCTTCAAGTTACTAGCATGCCTAGAACACAGACCTGGAGAAGCAGAGAAGCAAGATACCTTACTTGGGGTAGACGGGAAGAAAGATGGATTTGAGATTCATGTTAGAAAACGTGGTAGTTTCCTTCATTGTCTGATGCTAGTAGACAGTGTTGTGCTTGTCTTAATTTGTGGAGCTTTATCCTCAGGGCACTGCACAAAGATTTGTTTGCATGTGTCTGAGTTGTTCTGTGGTGTGTATTTTCTATGATGGCCAAGGTCTGGCTGAGACGTAATTGTGCTCTAAAACATGTGTTGGTGGAGAGGCAGATGCAGTAAAGTCTTAGATATGCAACTTAGCTGATGATTATCAGTGTACTAAGTACATTCATCTGCCTGCTACAGCACATAAAACAGGTATTAATTTTCGTGATGAAGCTGACTGAGTTTAAACAATTTGAAAGCAAAGAGGTACTTCAGTAGTGCTCAGGTATATAACATCTGCATGCCAAACATTTGACTTGTAAGTACGTTCTTCTTGTATTATATATTCTGCTTATATATTACTGCTCGATACTACCTGCTTGCACCAGGGCTAATAAAGCTACACAAGTAAAAGGAAGAACCTGATATAATAATTTATGTTTGTTTTTATGCACAGCTATAGCTGTGCCATTCGTGGCTTTGACTTGCTGAAGATGCAGAAGGTTTTAGCCTAAACGCAGCACAGTTCATTCCTCATTAATTTGTTGCATCCTCTTTTCCTTTTGAATGCCTTTTCTGATCTTCCTCCATTCACAGGAAGAATCACGGAACAGCTCCCTCTTGCCTGTTCTCTTTATTGCACTCCAGGAAAAAAGGGGAGGATGTTATTAGCATTAGTTCTTTTGAGCCTAGTTCTGCATATGACCGCAGCTGTGATCTCTGAGAAGCTTAAAGTGAGTCACTTCTGAACTGTTTCTTGTCAGCCCTTTCAGTGTGGCTGATCTTTATTTTATGTCAGTGTTCCGTTCCAGTTCCATGAGACATCAGGTGAAAAACTTCTCTTAATGGCAACTGATAAAGAATATGCAGGAGATAAAATTAGAACTAGGGAAGATATGCAGATACCCTGGCACGTAACAGGAGACTGTAGCAGCCCTGGCAGTTACATCAGCCTAACATCAAAGCCCTTGATTTTCTTACAGCTCTGCAGTTAATATTAGTGTAAGTTTAGTAGCTATTAGAACAATAAACATGTCATATTTTATTCCTTTCTGTTCAGAAAAGATAGTAAATGTTACTTCCTCTCCTAATACACCATGTCCATTAGATCACTAATACACAGCAAAATAATTGAATGAATCCTCTCCTTTCTTAACTAATAGTAGGCTTTTAACCCCAAGAGTTGTCATGGCTAATGCAGCATCCACAGTTTGTATCTGCTCAGTCATTTCCCTGTAACCTTTAATCTGATTCCCACCTTGTTTGAGAAGATAAAAATTAGCTCTTTGGAACTTGAGGGACAATTAATTGCTGTAAATGTCTCTAGACAACATTAAGCTGAGACAGACTGAACAAATAAACAAGCTTGAGGGCTGTAATATGAAGAAGTCCTGTCTTTTGGTTGCACTGAGACGTGACACTGGTAGCATTAAGGACATTGCAGAAGAAATCTTACAGAAGGAAATGTTCAACTGCACTTTGAAATAGATCTTTAAAACGTCTGTTTTGTATTAAAGCAACACAATACAGGTATGCAGTGATTTGATTTGGTGAAGCTGGGGATATTGTTTTTGAGAAAGATGAAGATCCTGGCTGCTGTGCTGCTGGTTTAATCTGGCTGTTGTCAGGGTCTATAATTTAAAATAAAAATATAATAAAAAAGGGGTATTTTTGTTGCAGAAGGTTACCCACTGGCTTTGGATGGAAATGCTGTCTCTGGAGTCAGTGACTCTTAAATTCTGCCAGTCTTGTTTGCAGCCTGCCATATCCAGTACCCCCTAGGTTAGACAGGTCACTGCAATGGTTCTGAATTCCTTTTTTATTTCACTATCTAAATTCCAGTCTGTTTTTAACTTTCTTCCTTCCTGCCTGTCTTATTTCTGTGACTTTGTGCTGTGTGTCTGCTTTGGCAGAAAATAAGTTCTCTTCCTGCATTTCAGTTAGTAACAGGAAAGGGGAAGGTGGCTCAATTCTGGGTGTTGAAGCTGCTGGGAGGCACTGCGGGAGCTTCTTTTCTCCTGCTTGTGCCACAAGTCAGGTAGAGGAGGTTGTTTCCTTTGGTATTTCAGAGGCCTGAGTGATGCCTGGATAAATGAGGTGCTGTTTCAGCTATCCTTACTGAAGTCCTCATCCTTGAGTACTCTCTCGTCCTTACCAAGCTCAGTAGGTGCTCGTTTTTATTCATGCTGAAGACTTGGCTTGTTACATTTACTGTATGATATCTGTTTATAGGATTTAACAAGGTTTTCCAAATAATAATAATTTGAAATAATAATAATAAATAGAAATAATAACAATTTAAATAATAATAAGCTGAAATAATAATACATCTGCTGTCCAGGGAACTGAAGCTCCTCTCTTACCATGCTCTGCACGATGGGCTGCAGGGCAATCTCTGCCCCAGCACTTAGAGCATCTTCTCCCTCCTGCACTGAGTGTCTGCAGGGCTGTTTCTCTCACACACTCTTACTTCTCTCTCCAGCTGAAGTTACCATTGACAGGTGGTTTTTTTTTCTTCTTAAATACATGCTACCACCTTCAATGATGGGCCCAGCCTTGGCCAGCAGCAGGTCCATCTTGGAGCTGGAGGGCAATGGCTGTGTTGGACATTGGGGAACCTTCTAGAAGCTTCTCACAGGAGACTCATCCATAAGCACTCCAATACCAAAACCTTGCTATGCAAACCTAGTAAAAAAAGCAAAGTACGTTGTAAGCAGTTTTGGTTTACCAGTGACTGGCTCTAGTCTTTAACAGTTGTCTCCTGTCAGAAAGTATCACTGGAATATGGGCAGTTAAAGGCCAAGATTATTTGTTATTCTTGTTCTCCTTTTCCCTCTAAAGCTCCTTTGAGAATCTTTTTTGAAGCCTGTCATTGATGATGTGACTAAAGACTTACTGAATCAATTGATGTTAACAAGTGTTTGCTTATCATTTAAGCAAAATACTATTGACAGATTGATAAACATGTCTCTGGAAAAAAATATATTCTATATTGACATCTGTTAACTCATATCCAGGGAATAATTAATATCAAACACACACAGAAATTTGTTGTTTTTTTTCTTTCCTTTAGCTACTCTTTAGTCTGAATTCAGATTATTGTTTTATTAATATGGAATAGGCATTCTTATTCCTGTCACTTTTCTTCACCTGTTTGCTTATGTCAGATGCATCTCCGCCCACCTCAGTGATGGGAAAAGTAGCGTGTCTCACCACTGAGTGTGAAGCAGAGGTCTTGGGGCTTTTATTTTCCAGACACCTGAGAGAGTGAACACCATTGTGAAGGAGGGTATCATTAAATCATATTTTTGCAATTCACTTATTTTCCAGCTGTGCTTGTTGTGAAAGTAATACACTTTACCCATCTGTATATAATAAGACATTTTTATCATGGGTTTATCCTTTTGGCCGGAGGGATTTTTAGTATTAGTTTTCTTAACATTGCAGTCCTATATGTGGCAACAGAAGGGAGAACATTATACTAGGAGGAAAGATTTAGGATATTCTTTTCTTAGATTTCAGAAATAAAAATAAGGTTGTCTTGTAGAATTTATTTGGTCTTTATTTCAGGTGAATTATTTCAGAATTGGGTGAGCTAGCTCAGTTCAGACAACTCAGAAAGTCTGCAAACGTTCAGGCACTTTGGTGTGTTGTAACTGCATCAGTGTTACTAGGGTGTTTGCTCTCACACTGCAACTTTACACAAAGACCTGCTTCCAGTTTTAGGGGGAAAAGGCTCCTTTGAGTATGGTTTTTAAATAGGCTTCACTGTATAGCTGAGGGGTTTGTCCTGGAAGTTGTGTAAAAATCTGCCTTATTCAGCGAGTCTGTGACTAGTGTTTGTTGGGTTACAAGCCTGAGCCAAAAAGGAGTTTTGGTAGATAAGCTTCTTACAAGTTGCCAGGTATTTATTCCCTGCATTCTGCCCTCTGAGACATCATTTCAAACAGTCTGGGAGAAAAGAGAATGGAAGAAGAACACGGGAATGTTGTTACATGATGTTCCTGATCCAGGACTGGGCACTGAGATATTATAATTATATCATGTAAAAATGATGTCAGCGACCAACTTCAGCATGCTGGCAGTTTGCACAGCTATTTAATGTGATATGCAGAATGTTTGTGGCAGTATTAGGCATGCCAGTCAGTCAAGGCTGTGAAGTCTGTCTTGACAAAGAGAGCATCAAAGGCAACATCCAGAAACAGAGAAACAACTTAATGGACTTTCTTCTAGGGCTGCCTTTGCCCATTGATGAGGTTTGGTATTGCTGTTAGTCCTGGACATTTTGTGTGGAGTGAGAGGAGGGTGCTTTGGAGAGTGGGAAGGGGACTATTAAACTTTAAAGGCATAAATAAAAAATAGGGTGTAGAGGTGTTAAAAATGCAAACATTAAAATACCCACACTTGCTATGATATTGGGCCTTATCCCCATTAGAGCATAGGCTGGTTGTGAATAGTTTGTCGTGCGTTTTCAGTGTTTCCCTTACTAATTGTCAGTGTTACAGTAATGCGAAAACATGAATAAGTAGGATGAGATAAGCTTCTCTATCATGCATGCAGTCTATTTCAGTGTCTATATAATGTTGATGAAATGAAATTAAATAGCATTCAGTTAAGGACATATACTAGAGTGTTAGTGCTGGATTTGGGTTGTCAGATTGCATGTCATTTCACATAATGCAGGGGAACCCTGTTCTTACATAGTCATTAGAAATCTTTCTGCTTTTTCATTCAACTATCATGCACCCTTTACACACTTCATTACCCAGCTCTTCTTTACACAGCCTGAAAAGGCTTTATGCTTTGTGTGTTTTTCTGATCCATACAAGAGAGTGAAGCATCATACGATGTTTTGAGTACTCTAAAAGCTGTAAGTGAAGAGTTATTGTAGTGAAAAATAGCGGTGTGTTATAATACACTGTTCCATGAGAGCTAACTGCTAGTCCAGTGTTCACAACTCTGCATAGCCCTAAAGGGGCTGGATAGCTGAAAATCGTGGCACTTCAATTTAGCGGCTGCTTTTGAAAGTTCAGGCTTTGACTGCTCTGGTGTCCCCCTCTGTGTGAACTGTAGGTTATAATACTCATGTATTATATATGACTGATCTCAACACAATCAAAAATTACATAGTCCATTAAAGAAATTAGGCATTATGGAAATGATAAAAGTTATTCCTGTTATTTGAGTGTTTATTACATGTTCCTTTATTGCTTATTACAGAGCCCTATCCCACTGCCAGTTTTGTATTCAGCATATTTTTTGTAGAAGTGAAATGCTACATTTTAAAAAAGAAAGTCATAATCAATAAACCTGTTGGGTTCATGATGCAATTTTGACACTTCTGTAAGACAATGTCATTGACGTATACCACATAGTTCTTGGAAGATGGATCTTACTATGTCATCTTCATATTATCACCTAATAGAATGTAGAGACCCCTTTTTGCCTTGGGGGTGCATGAACACATACGGAGAGACTATCCTTTTGTCTTACTTAAAATACAATCTCAAATGTTGAAAGAAGAACCAGACACAAAAAAGGTGAAGGAAACCTTCAGTTAACAAGGATAATCTGCCCAGTGTTGCAAGTCAGTGTCTGGCGCAGTAAGGTGAGAAATACTAAGGTTTAAATGCAGCAAGGAAGTAGAAGTTAGCTGTTCTGAAAATTGTCCATCAAAAAGGCAGTTGAGTCCTATAGCACTTTATTTTAGGAACTTAGAGGCTATCCAGCACTGCAAGTTTTTAAGAACCAGCTAAACAAAAATGTAGCCAGAGTGTTTCAGGATGAGTTGATTCTCCTTGGCACTGGTGATGGTCTAGAGGTTTGTTTTCCTCTTTCAGAGAATAGCCCTAAACTGTCATAGGATGACACCTTGTAGAGGTAGAAAAGACCCGTTGGAGCACAGAAACATCTTGTAAAGCTGGGAAAAGTTGTCAAAGGTATATTGTATTTTCTGCCTCCGAAATCTGTACAAATACTCTGCCTTTAACCAAGGATATTGGAGCAGCTCATGGTTCTTTAATGGGTTCTGTAGGATTTGAGTTGATAGGAGTAATTTAGAAATTTCCACACATTCTTATTAGCACTGCATTGGTGAGAAAATGTAGAGTAATAGAACTTTAACAAGGATTTCTTCTAATGTGTCTCTACAGTTTTGCGGGAATTAATGTGAAATGACTAGTCATCTTTTAGAGCACTTTAAGTATTGAAAAGGCATTTTCTCCTTTCATGGAAGCGTATTGAGAGACTGATAGCATATTGTCAATATTTATGAAAATGTGAGGACAATTATGCATTTAAGCTGCATAATTGAATTGTCTTGCTTTATAATCAAGAGTAATGTATTTTTCAAGAGCATGTGTAGTATCGAGCCCTAAGTAATTGATATGTAAATATACTGTAACATGAATCTCCCATTATTTATAGGCACTGACAAGTTGAATGCTTTTTGGCATTTTAAAGTTGGCTATAATGAATCTTAAAAACTGACTGTGAAAATACACTTACTAAGAAGAAGGAAAACTTGCAGAGATTCTGTAATTGCCTCCTTTGCAGCGGAATAAGGAAAAAAGCACAAATGTTTCCATAGAAGCTATAAATGCTAAAAATTATGTGGAAGAATCACAATGAAAATTGAGCTGTTGGGTTTGGATGAAATTTGAAATGTTTGTGTGTGCATTACCCTCTCGGTAGTGGTGTCCCTTCTAAAATAGGGACAAAAGAAAAGACCTTGCCATTTTCTCAGAAGACTGCTTCACCCTCTTGAGATGGCTGTTGTGTGGTCAAGGCTTGTTGCATTTTCCTGCTTGTTTTAGAGTACACTTGATTAATGATCAAAGTGGTAAAGGAATTATTAGTATTACTAGTAGTATTTCATTAGTGTTTGGGACTGTCCTGGTGAGTCAGTATGGCTGAGCCTGTGATGGGAAGTGTTTTAGAGAAGTACATGCTAATGGCTGTAGGATAGTGCATGTCTCTTGTCATGTCATAGTGTAGTATCGGTGTCTTGCTCCAAAACAGGGCCTAAAATGAAGGGCAGTTGATACAGGCAGTAAATCTCCCTCTTGAAAACCTTGCTAACATCACCTCTACCTGCCAAATGCCTGATTCGTATCCAGCTTGTGTGGTATAATGGGGACTTATGTTTGTGTGTCTTGGTACTGCCTACTAGAAGGAAATGCCACAATACATCAGAAAAGTGTGTAATCCTTTACTGTAGTTTACAAATTGATTAAATATTGAAAATTTATATGACTCATTTCACAGGATAAAAAGGGAAGATATTTTAGGAATCTCAATTTGGTAGCTCATCTTGATGAGATGAGTAATTTATGAATTTATTTATAGATTATCTAGCGTATTTACAGGAGAATGAAAGACAAATCATTTGGCAATACCGGTAGGGAATAGTATATTAAAATAAAAGTTGTAGGTGTCCTTGCTTAAACTCTTTTGTAAAGAAAATCACATTTTCATGCTCATTATTTTTAAGTGGTTTGAGGTGTTATGGCTGTCTAGGAAAGTGTTTGTTCTTTCCACCAAAATGAAGAAATTTAATCACCCTACCTCCATCTGTCCCTGATAGAAACAGGCCTAGATGATGATCTGTAGGTGCTTTTAGCTATTTAAACTGGGTAAGATACGATCTTCTTCTGACAGTGAAATGAATATCACCTGGATTTGCTTATAATTTCAGAAGCACCCTTGATGGATGGAGCACGGGTAGGTAGAGCATAGGTTAGTTGAAGAATAAGACTCAATGGGGGGTGGGGGGAATGGTGAAACACAACAAAATTAGTGAGCATTTTCCCCATCATAAAACCATATATCTTGTAAAGACAGAAGAATAAAGGGCCTGATGTTGCTAAGGTTTTGAGTGTAAAGATACATCTGTACTTTAAAATAAAAAGGGGGGGGGGTGGTGAAATTTGAAGCGCTTTCTTGTCTCTAAGCTGCAAAAAGTGCAGTGTCAGGTTCAGTGATGCAGTTATTGGGAAAGAGGAGAGAATTGCACGAAAAATACACATGTTGCGCTTGTCTCTGCTGTGACACTTGTGCTCTGGTTGGCATCCTAATAGAGGAAGTAGATCATGATAGGTGATCTTGTTCTGACCTATTATTAATCTTGTATGCCATCTGAAATGACTGGTGCCATGATGTGATCAGGAATAATATGCAGGTCTGTCAAATACATGGCTTTTAAATTCACTGGTGTCTTTTAAGAGATGATCTGTTAGAACATCCACCCATCTCTGTGGAAATGGCATTTTGAGGTGCAGTGTATCTCCTTATGTTTTCTGTATGCCACTCTAGATGCCTTTTTTTTTCCCTTTATTTCAATTTTTTTTTAGTGTTGAGATCGGGAATGTGTTTTTCCATAGTGTGTAAGCTTTGAGTTTGGAGCAGGACACATTCTGTCTTTCCAGTCAGAGGGATGTATTTAATTTGTATTTGAATAAGAAAAATATTCTTTGGCCTATGTTCATCCATTCGTTTGCATTACTGAGCATAGAATGATGAAAAGGCTTTGGAAGAGACAAAAATTACTTGAAATATGGCTTAATGAAAGAGGGGACAAGCTGTTCTTTCCTTTGAATCACTGTTTTGTTTCAGGTAGGACTGAACTATTTCACAGCTTCATTATTCATGCTCCAATTCAACAAGATATTCAAACCTGTTTCAGGTTTTAATGTTTTATTATCTATTATTCTGAGTGGATGGCTAAAGCTGAAATAAATGAGCCTATTCACTTTTAAAGCTTGTCGTGTGCTTATGTATTTGGCAAGTCAAGTCCACATCTACCACAAATGAGTAGTTCTGACTCGTTGCTAAAGGTTTAGTTTCATCTTCTAGTAGAAAAACTGCCTTGTTATAGGAAAATGAAAATTACTTCTATTTCTTAAAAGGTGTTGTCTGTGTTGTACTTTTCAATATTTTGTCTCTAAGATGAGGTGTTATCTTTACTGTGAAAAGTGAAAGGCTTATCTCTTTTACTGCTTGTACTTCTGATCACAATCTGCAGAACACAAGAGTTAATCATACATTTACAGTTAATAGTTTTTCTCATAATATATGAGAAATAGGACTAATTTTCAGATTAACAGGGTGCCCAAAGCAGTGGTAAATGCTCCATCCCTGGCAGTGTTCAAGGCCAGGTTGGACGGAGCCTTGTGTGACGTGGTCTAGTGTGAGGCGTCCCTGCCTGTGGCAGGGGGTTGGAAATGGGTGATCTTAAGGTCCTTTCCAACCCAAACCGTTGTGTGATTCTGTGTGCATTCTCACATGTGTGGGGGAGAAGGAGCACTGTTGCTGCAAGCAGACTGCTCAGTGCAGAGGAGCAGCCAGCTATGATAGCCATGGAACAGTGTTGCCTTCCTCCAACCAAGAACCACTGAAGTGCTTCGGTGTAAGCAAGGTGGCAGTCCTGTCACCAGTGCCATAAAATTGGATTTCTGAGTGGGTGACATTTGGGCTGGCCATGTAAGTCAGTATTCACTTTACCAGAAAAGGGAATGAAATCTCTGTTAGTTCCAGCTCAGAAGGCTGTTAAGCAAAAGTTAAGACAGAGTAATACCAACCTTTTGATTAAAGCAGAAGCCTTCCTGTGAACTATGATGGCTCTTGTGCATGGTAGATTTGGAATTAATAGTTATAACAGGGAGAAAGAGTAAAAGCATCTCATTAAGAAAATAGATTACATACATGCTTATGTGGTGTAGAGAAGATTAAAACTTGAAAATGCTGAGGATCTCTTTTTTTCTTAACTAAATCTTGATGAATTCAACCTCCCAGAATAGTTATAGGCCTGTAACTAGCAAAAAAAAAAAAAAAAAGAAGAATCAATTAATTGGGTAGAAGTGAATGAATGTGAGGAGTCAGTATTTTATAGTAGGTGGTGAAAGTTGAATGCCTGATGCCCAGCAATCATTTGATTTAAAGGTTTGGGACTGCAATGCTTGACTTCTTATTGAAGAAATATAAAAGAGCAAATTACTAGTTGCTGGAAAGTCACAGAAACCTCATCAGAATTGTTTAGTTCCTGCTGCTCCCTGGGGGTTTTCCTCTTCAACCACTGATTGAGCATGTGCTCTCTGAATTGTGAAGGATTTGCCTTTAATCAAAACTTCCACAGGGCCCTATGAAGTTGGTTTGGGGATTTTGTGTGTGTAACTTAGAATCTTAAAGACATTTTTGTTTTCACTTAGTCATACAAACTATGGAAGTAATGGAACTGAAAAGATAAAATAGAAACATCTTAAGCAGAGATAGTGCCTACATTACAGTAGTGTTCATTAAAATCCCTTAGTAATACTAAAAGTCTGTTGAACTTCAGTAAGTTCATCTGCAAGCAGATGGGTTCAGCCTTTCCCGTGACACTGGGACAGATTTCACCTTGCTGACTACTGCAGTTTTAGGCTTTTCTATCAAAGAACTTCCTTCCTCCACTTGTACCATCAGCGGTCAGCTCTGACATTCCCTTCTGTCAAGGAATCAGGTCTGTGCCAGTTACAGTGTGTCAAAGATAGTTTTTCACAGTTGCATCCTCCTCCTCTCCATTTGCCCCCACAGTCATCTGACACAGCAGTGAAAAAGCTCAATGAGTTACACAAGCAGAATGACTAAGCCTGCGAAACAGAAATAATCTCCGCAGGGAAGTGGTGAACTCACCAACATTGGACACTTAAGATTCATCTGGACATCGTGCTGGGACATACAGTCTGTATCATACTTCGCCTAGAAAGGTTGAACAGGATGATCCTTGAGGTCCTTTCCAAGCTGGTATTGTGTGGAAATAGATTAGCTGCCTGAACTGGCTTGTTACTAGGTCAGATGAGTAGTTCCTGGAGGACAGTGCTGGTCTAGATGAGCTTCAGTCTTTCACAGCTACTATTGCTCCCTTGTTTAGGCCACTCTTGTGTTCTTTCTTCTACTGTGCGATGCTTCCCTCTTCAAGTGCTCCTGTTGAATTCATTGAAACTAATTTGTGGTCTTACATTGCTCATCACAGTCTTCTCCAAAAGGAATCTGGTCCACTAAGGAAAATTAATCATTGGGTGTTGTTAGCAGGAGTGATGATTTATGTATAAAAGTCATAGAGCGTTAAGCTGCCCAGCAAAGAAAAGAAAACAGAATCTTGCAGCCATTGCTGGCCTATGACTAGATGTGAGCTCTGATTAGAGCAAGTTTCCTTCATTTCATAAATCACAGCTACCTGTGTACTGGGAGTTTTGACTCAGATCCAAGAAAAAAAAATGAATTTTATGCGTGTGAATATATTTACATATTTAATGTCCTCAGAAAAATAGAATTAAGGATGAAATCTAGAGAGAGGTTTTCCGCAGTTCACTCTGATTAGTGATTACATGCTGTAGTCTTCTACCCTTTGTTTGACACCTGACTTCATATTTCGTTTATTTGTTAGTCTCGCTGAGTTCAGTAGTGTTTTACTGTAGAGCACTCTGTAGTGTTCACAATCGAGAGCTAGTCACCAAACCTGCCTTAGTCATAGTTTACCTTTGAAAACCAAAGGATCAACATTGATGCAAATTTGATTGCAAATAGAAACTAGTATTATTGGCATGACGGTGCTGTTGTTCTGTATGGTGAGAGGTTTTCTCTTTGTGTTAAGTTAAACAATACCAATAGAGGATTGTTCCAGCAAGCCAAGGAAAGCAACTCCACTATTGAATTCTCAGGTGCAGGATATTGGCATATAAATCGAACCTCATCTAATTGTAGTGCCAACTTATTGGTCAAAATCTTAGCCCCAGTGTTGAATTTAATTACACAGCAGATAAAGAGCATGAAGTACTTTCATGTTATTTAGGAAATTGTGGTCATGACTACTAAGTAGCTTGTATTATTCCCTGAACTTGGTACGGGGCTAATTGTTTATCACTCACAAAGTCCCTCATTTTCCCACTTACAGTCAGTGATGCTGTAAGGCCCCAAGAGAAGTCACAATAGCACCCTCAACAGAAGAAGATGATATTCATCAAAAATAGAGGAACTCAGAATCAAGCCGAAAGTGCTGTGAAGGTGGGTGTTTTTCCTCTCTCAAGAGAAGGAAAACTTCTTAGTGAAAATGATTTCATTATCTCAGCTCCTTCCCTGGTTTTGATGTACTTTTATCAACTGATTTGCTCCAAAATAAAATGCCTGAAATTAATTACTATAATACAAAAGAAAATTTGCTCTGTTCTTTCCCGTCTGCATTATATGTACTAATGCCGTGTTTCTGGTTTCTTTGAGGAACTGTATTTGCAGCAAGTGGGGAGTTGCTTTGGAAGTCAAATGTTCCACTGCCTTTGAACCCTGAGGAGGAGGGTTGGGTTGGTTGGTTGTTCTTTCTTAAAACGCATTTGTCAGGACAGAGCAGCTCTAGAGGCTTTAAGTAAAGCACTGATTGCCTTGTCAGTCAGGGTGCTGAGGAACTAGGAACTTCACAGATTGATGCTTGACAGAATAATTAGAAAACTGTCACTTGAAGTAACCACTCCGGTGTTCCCTAAAGAAATGCGCCCATGCCAAATGTGCGCTGTCCAAATCTAGAGGTTAAATGTTCAGTAAGACAAAACATAGCATGTCACCAGAGAAAATTACTTCCAACATGCTGTGGAAGTGATGCTCCTCAAGCCCCTAAACAGTGACTACACAGTTTATTGAGCGTACCTGCTTTGATCTTGCTCATGTATTCAAGAGCTTTTCAGCCCTGAACTCAGGGTTTTAACTTAGCAATGCACTGAGGCATTATCTAACATTTTAGATAACAAAGGGTCTTGAAGGGTTTGAGACAAAACCACTTAAAGCTGTAACAGTGTGTTCCAATTCTGGAAAGGTTTTACAGCAGTTCTCCAAGTGTTTTTGAGTACCTTTCACTAACGTAAAAGGAGGCAGCTAATATCACATGCTGCTTTCTTAATCCTTAGCCCTTAAGGAAACCTGGATGTATTTTTCGGGTTTGGGTTGGTTTACAGACTGCTCTGAGGCATGTAGGAAACAGGCTGTGACATTTGGCTTTCATTCATGCTAGTGCTATGTTTTCTGCATGGGGGCTGGCATATTTAAAGAAATGAGATTTGTTGTGGGAAAGTTTGTTCTGGCTTTGTTGGAGTCAGTTATGGAATCTCAAGCTGGAAAGATCCAAGGCAGGTCTCTCCAGGGAGGGGTTCTTATGGTGGAAAGCTGTGTTCATTCCAGGCAGCGAAGTTGCTGGTCCCAGCACTGCTCTTGCTGAGTTAGAAAAATCTGATTTCAAAGCAGTTCCTGCAGCTTGTATTTGTTGCTTCATAGTAGTGAGCCAGGAGTAGGGAAGTGGTCAAGTACAGTGTTCATTTTCAACCAAATAGTCCAGCGTGAGGATCTGTGGTACAGTTGCTACATGGGACAGTTCTCTGGAATGAACATAATAACTTTACCTTGCAGAATTGCACAGTCATTGTGTTGAGGTTTGTCTGATTTACAGCTTGGAGTTTATTTTAAGGTGTAATGGACTTTTACCTGAACTGTTCATGGATTTTCTTTAGTAGTAAACGCAAGGGTTATATTGAGAATTTGAATTTGAAGCATGCGTTTTCCTATTGATTTGGAATATTATAGGATCATGTGCTTTATTTTGTCGCTCTGACACTTAAGAACATGTCATACATGAGAGGGGTTTCCCGATTGCTCATTATATGGAGGGCTGAATCTTGAATCGTGCAATTCTCTTGGCAAAGGAAAAACTGCTTGAGTAAGTTAGAATGCCTGAGTTATGAAAGCGGGTTGCATTTCTCAACGCTTGCTCTGGAGCTGCTGAGACTGTATTTGCAATGGATCTGTCAGAAGTGGAAGCGTCTTTTCTTTGAACATTATACAGCTGAAGGTCAGTGCTTCTATGGATTTAACTGAGAATAATTTTGGGATTTCTTTTTTCAGAGTTATAGATGAAATTTCAAAACTGTCATAGGGAAAGATTTATTTCCATGAGCAGTCAAGGTCTGGTTCTCCTCTCAGTGAGGTATTTCTTTTAGTTACACATCCACTGGTTCTGGAGTGTTAGTGCTGTTTTGCTTTAGCAAAAATCATATTGGGTCCTTAATACATCTTCAGTTCTTTCTTGTGTTGAATGAACTAAACTGTTTTTTCCCCAGGTGTGCAGTCATGTACATGCACATATACATCTTAAGCATTAAGGTGTTCATATAAACATGTGCCCTTTGAAGCCAATATTGCTTACTGGCATTGTGAGGTTTCTTTCCATAAACTGGAGATTCCTCTTTGACTTTCCAAATAGCCTCTGTAATTTTATAGCACTTCCACAGCTTCAGTTTTCCAGAAGGAAACAGACTGTGGCAGGGACAGTAAAGCAGGGACACCAAGAAGTTACTAAGGACTGCGTTGGTGGAAGATGGGGCTCCAGCTGCCTTGCTAAAAAACAGGGTTCCTATGGTCACAACAGTTCTTCTTGGGAAATTTTAGCAGGAGAACAAGAGAACGTGTCTCGTAACTTTAAAGAACAACTGGGATGATTTATTCAGATCAGAAGAAACATCAGGAATAGATGAGACAGGGGTGGTCTAGTTCTTGAGACTTGGGATCAAAGGCAGCTTGTTGAATGCAGGATTCCTCTCTTGTATAATGTGGGATGCTAAGACAGAATCTTTCCAACTGGAGTTGGCAGTTTTTTGAGATACTGTTCTCTCTCAGCAAGTGACTGCCTGCAGAGTGAAGAGTAAAGGTTTTTCCATAGGTCGGATGCAGTACAGTGAAGCACTGACTGTCCACTGGGTAAAGGCAGTTGTTGCAGCCACAGTTGTAACAGAATATTGTAGTACAGTTTGGGATTTTCTGTTCTGTTTTTTACCCAACCCTTCCTCCATTCAGATTTTAGAATGGTAAACTTAACTTTTCACTGGCACAACTTTTCGTATGCTGCATCAGTGACAGGATTGTTTCTATAGAAACTGATTTCCTCAAAAGACCAACATCAAAAAGCTGAAACCAAATAAATGGCATGAAATAAAATGTGATGGTGCAGATGCTATATCTTTATGATTGTTGTCACTCATGAGGGGAAAGCCACATAGGACATTCAAATCTCTGGCACCCATAAGAGATGTTGTCATTCCAAACTCACAGTAGTGAAACCTTTAGCGGTTCACACACCATCTCCTGTTAATTTGTATTCTCTTTTTTTTTTTTTTATCACACATACCAGTTCTCCATGCGTGCTCCATACACGTTTTTATCATAACTGTTTCGAGTAAACTTCCCTTATCTTGCTGCTGTTCTCCAGCCCAGATTTTGTTAAGCTCTATCATGCTTTTCCTACCCTGAAAAGTGGTAAAGGTGTTTACTCTTTTTTTTACCTTGTTAATATTTTTTTAAAAGAGGTGGTAAATTTTGATTGCATTTTATAAATATGTGAATAGGGAAAACTTTTTATTTCCTCCCCTTTGAAATCATCCTTACATAGGTTTTGATAAATTGGAGCTGGCATAAATGCCTTCATTTTCTCCCTCCGTTAAACTTTCTGTGTCTGAATAAATCAAAGAGAGCATCAAAAATAATGGAGGTAGGGGGTGAAAGGGTTATAGGGGAGTGTTAAAAAAATTACACTCCCTGGGAAGAGGGACATGCTGAGTGTTTTGAAGTGTATAAAAGGTGTAAACAGGAGAGAGGGAGTAGAATCATTTAATCTTAGTAAAATTGGAACTAAACATTTTGAAAAACCAAAGAGCAGTGAATATCATAAGAAGACTTCCAAACAGCAAGAGCTGTAGTGTAAGACTTTGATCCTGAAATTCATTTGGTATGTGCCCTTTCCTAATGCAGGCGAGGAGGCTGCTGAGTAGGTTCTTCGTTTACCCAGTCTGCATTTCTGTTTAAAAAATCCTGCCAAAAATGTGCTTAAAAAAAAAACAAAAAAAAACCCCAAAAAAAAAAACAACAAACAAACCAACCAAAAAAAAACCCCACGAAGCCGTAACTTTGGAAAACTCTAAAAGGAAATAGGCTAAGAAAGGGAAGATACTGCATGGCCTGTCAGGAGAGCAGCTGAACTCCTAGGGTTTTTCTTTGTATGTTCATTAGCGGTCCTGTTGCATGCACAGAAGACGGCAGGTGGTAAATGCTGTTTTTAGAGGCTGTGGCAGAATTCCAGATTTGCATCTAGTGACAGGATCTGACTTTAAATGTGTTCTCTCAGAAAGTTCAAACTTCTACAGGAATTGCCTCTACAGTTCCCTCCTCTTCCTCTGCATCTTCATCCTTTCCCATATAGGAACCTGTATTTCTAACATCTCATTCCTCCTTTCAGCCCCTGCACCCCGCTTTGCACTGACACTTCCAAATGCAGGGCTTTATCCCCCTCCCCAGTAGGAAGTGCCTACCGAGTGCACCTCCACAGTTCCACACCTCGCTGGTGGAGGAAACAAGTACTACTCTGAAAGATTAGTGAGGAAACAAGGCACAGTGTCATTTAATGCCAAGTTGTGTCTGGGTGGGGGTTACCTGCAGTTCCAGATATGGGTTATGTGTCTTAGGTTCTTTTGTCTTCAGAGTTGTTAAGCGCAGATTGAAATTGAGAACCTAATTTATTTGATACTTGGGAAGAAAGTCATTGTAGAAAGCTGGTGTGACTCAAGATGAGGGTCCCTAAATAGCTTCTAGAAGGTGAAAGACTTTGTTTTGTTGTTTTGCGTTGTTTTTCATTGACTCATTTTGGATGTTACCTTATATAAAGCTTATATTTTTGAGTTAATAACTTTGTAGTTTTTATTTCATAAAGGAAGGGATAAGTTTTTATCTATGCATATTAATTTTCTATCATTTTTTTCCTGGTCAACACATCCTACATTTCTGCTTCATCTTAAAAACGAACTTTTTCAGTGCTGGAGTAAATTCTCTAATTGAATATATCCAGTTGGCATTCTAATAGCTTGTCAATTTGTACATGTTTGACAGCTAGCCCTGTTGCCTTCACAACTAATGCTGGTTGAGTGCCAATATAAATGAGTATGATAATAGTCTGGTATTATGTCTAGTCTTTCTAAATGTACTGTCAACATTTTTTCTGAATCTGTTGGTGGTGTTTTCCTCAAAGAAAATGATTGAGGACTAATGAAATCTTGCTTTGTTTGTTGTATCTGCAACAATGAAGCCTACAAAGAATTTTTCTTTCTCTTTTGAATGTCAGGTAATTCAATTTGCGAGTGCTTTGTAAAGCAGGTCTTATTAGCCAGAGTATGACAATAAGAAAAGAATGTAAAACTTGATGTGTATTGAAAAGAATAAGAGAAAGGGAAAGAAAAAGGCAAAAAAAGGCTGCCCTTTAAGTGATTGATAGGCTGCCTTGATCAGGTACAGTCTAAATTAGACACATTGACCTTCTGAGTGGATAAAGATTAAATTTGATTGATGATGTCACTGCTTGAATAAAGACTTTATTTTTTGCCTTTTTTGCTGGTTTATTCTTTTGGCATCCAGAGACAATGAAACAAGTACTTTATTATGTATCACGACTTTCCAGAAGACTCATAAATAGTTTGGAGGATAGGTAATTTTGCATGCTGTACCACTTTGGTGTACAAAATCACGTCCAGATGAATACTGAGCTTAACAGGCCCTTGGAAGAGACTTGTTGTAATTGCTTATGTTGGAGTAGAATAGAAACTTGGGCTGAAATCAAGGTCTGTAAGTCAGCATCCTGCAGTAGAGCAGTTCCTTTCCTTAAGCAGTTTAATCTAAACAGGTAATGCACAGAAAGAAATAGGTCTCTGGAGATGACAATACTTCCTTGAGGTTACCCAGAAGTCAGTGGCAGAACCTGTGTTAGAAACCAGGCTATGTAGCCTTGAGTTGTGCACTGCTGCATCCTCTGATGTGGCCTCCAGCTGCAGATGTCACTGGTGCTGAGTTGGGGGCAGAGTGCATGTGTATGTATTTAGATGGGTATCAAAGATCAATGACATACTCAGCAGAAGCATGGAGTGTTAGCAGTTCCTCTGTGGTGGTGTTTTTCCTGCAGCAGAAACTAATAAAGCTGTTCTCATTAAGGCTTTTTTTCCTGCTGACATGCTGGCTGAAGAAGGTTTGATAATCAGCATTTTGTCAGGAAATTTACTGAATTGACAAGAAAGGAAATGTTATTTGTTAGAGTGCAAACCAAATAAATGCAAATAAACACAAATAAATGCTGTTTTGTAAAGCTGAGGAGAATCCCTATAAAACAAAGTCACTTTCATCTCATCTGTCTGCTTTGTTGAAATAGTGGCCTATGAAGTGAAAAAGGATACTTTTTGAGATTTAATGCCCCAAAAATTTACAGGCTTGATGCTTAAGCAGTAATAAGTGAAGCATTAAGGTATTTCTTGGGGATTAATGACTGGCTGGGAGGAGTTGATGGCTTGAAGAATAGCTGAGGACCATTAACCTCCACTGATCATTAATCTTTGAAGGCTGCCTCGAATACTGAGGTCATCATTGCTATTAGAAAATAAATATTTGAAGAGGGGGAGGGAGGAGGGATCAGGCAGACTTATAAATGCACAGATTGAGTGGTCTAAGGGCTACCCTTTCTATTGTATGTCATTCTTAGGTGAACAGTCACTAATATTATTAATCTCCAGCATTAATAATAGTTTTAAATTTCCACTGCTCTGGTTGATTTTTTTTTTTTAATTCACTAATTCAGGCTGTAAAGTCCATTAGCATCAGGATAAATGCAGTTTTAGGAATGTGAATGTAAGGTACAGCTGCGTGGTTAGAGAACAAGCCATGTAATGGTGCTTCTAACACTTGTTTTCATGTTTAAATGAGACATTGCAGCTGCCATTAAACATCCTTTGTTCTGCAGCCCCATTCCCTGTTTAGGCACCTGGTAATTACATGCTTTTGTCTTATTTCCCTGTCAAGGGATATACCTTTGCTTGTCTTCAGTGTTCAGCAGTGGCTTTCTCTGCAGTTCTTCACAGAATAGCATGGTGTAACACCTTATTTTCTACTAGTCAGGTTTGCTTTGTGTATGAAAAGCTACAGAAGTGGTCTTCTGTGTGTCTCAAACACAAGTGAAAATCAATCTGGTAGTACTACTGCTGTTTTCCATTTCTGGCCTTCAGATGTGAGAGAGAGCAGTGTCCCCTGGAACAGCAGATGCTCTGTGTTGACCGGAAATAGGTGTTCCTAGCAATCTCCAAACTACACTGCTTTTATGTGCTTTTTGTACAGAGGAGTACTTTGCATCTTTACCACACCTTGTGCTATTCAATGGGTAATGTCAGGTGAAAATCAGCTCATCTTCATCTTTGTTGCAGTTCCAACACCTGGGGTTACAAAACTGAGTAAATTCATAGAAAAAACTTTTGTTTTTATTTCTTTGTTTTGTTCTCTTCAGCTTTCTGTAATGCGTAGTTTATTTTCTAGGTTGAACTACTCTGCTCTCCTCTCCTGTCCTGCCATCACAATGAGCTGTCAAGGGAGCAGCTGATGGATACACTGATTATCAGTCATCTGGGTTTTGTGTTTATAGGTTGCTGCTGTGTTTAGTGTTCATTAGGATGATGCTATGTCACTGTCTTACTCTCAGTACCCTAAATTACTCTTGACTTATTAGCTACTACATTTTTCAAAAATGGTCACTGCAAACATGTTCCTTTATATGAGGTGCCACCTATGGGACAATGTCTGCAGCTTTTTAGGACTACTGAAGGCCAGCAGAAGCTTTGGAAGGGATGTCTTTTGCTATTAGGCGTGTTTCCACTGCCAAAAAAATGGGCAAGCCTTTGCTTTCATTTAAGTCAATGGGAGATGCCCTATGATTTCAGGGAAGCTCCAGATGAGGTAGGAGCCGCATGGCCCTTTTTTTCCTTAGCTCAGGGAGCACCTGCCATGTGCTCCAGTTAATACATACTCACTTGTTAAGAATGCTTAGGGAAAGCAAGGCAGGATGCTCAGGCCTTGCAGGGAAAATGATTGCTGAGGTATAACTTAAGGGTATTAACTTTATGTTTTGCAGAAGCTTGTGTTTATGTAACTTGGTGTCTGCATTTCTAGAGCATACAGACGTAAATACTTGAGAATTTTTCTTTGTTTTTTAAACTTTACATTATTCATAATACCCACTTTAGAAGCTGAAATTAAAGTTTTTTTCCTTAGTGATTTTGCCTTTTTTGCACTTGGCAAACACTGATTTCTTCACCACCCTCTGTGTTTCTAATGAACCCTGAAGCTGCTGTAGCCTCTTCCGTTTTCTTGGTGCACTGTCAGCATCAGTATTGCAGAAGATGCCATAGCTGTTCTTGTTCCTATGACCTTGAATGTATATCCAGGGAAACGTTAGCTTACATTTACTTTACTTGCTCAAGAATCTCAGTTACTGCTTTTGTTATTGAAGCACATACTCTTTTTGCATCCTGTCAAGTATCTGTCATTCCAGTTCAGTATTGCCAGCAGTCCTTTAGAGATAAACTTGTTCCAGAAACTGTGGGTCAACTGTTACCTGATTCAGCATTACTGAAATGAGTGCAGGTGAGCAGGCTTGCATCTGCCAGCTCTGCAGCCAGAAGTAGTTACTCAGGGGAAAGCCAAATGAAAGCTATTTTGTACTATTTTTTATGGTAGAAGTAAATTTGTATCTGTAATACGCTCAGTATGTGGAGGTTATGCAAAACCAAATCTGTATATGCTCGAGACAGATTTGAAGACTAGAAAGGACATTTAAGATCATCTAGTCTGACTTCCTGCACACTCTTGACTAAAAAAATGCCTTGAATTTTAAGTCCTCTAATTACATTAGCATGTGTCTTTTTTTTAGAGGAAATTCTCAATCTTCATATACATACTTCATTAGTTTGGGCAGATAACCACACGTATGTCTGTAAGCTTTTCTGCAGTTAATCTGTTCTTATGCTTGAGTTTCCTTTTTATCCATATGAATCTTCAGTTTGTTATTCCTATTGTAGTACATTACCTTCTGAAGTATTAGATATCTCCTGTCAAAATTTACTCTGTAATCTTCCATTCAGTAGCGTAATAGGTTGAGTTTCTTAATTCAGGTGAATTTTTGAGATCCTGAGTAACACTTTCTCCAATTCCATTTTCTTCCCAAAAATCTGAGAATAAGGGAATTCAGCTGAACTCTTAAGAGGAGAAATGACTGAGACAACCTTGCTCTTTAGTCCTTGTATTTCGCACAGGAAGGAATGTCTGGAAAACAGAAACTTCATGTGAATAGCAACAGTAAAATTAAGTTAAAGACTTCCTTAACAGCTGTGCCGAACACCAAGTTTGAAAGTGGGATGAAGAAGATGCTGAAAGTCTTCTTTCTGGTTCAGTTTGTAAAATCTGCTTCTTCCTACTAAAACATTTTAAATGGAAGACTTTAGCACAAGTGAAAGATGAATTAATCAATTGAAGCCTAAGGCAAGACAAGGTATATGTCAAATTACAAGTTTTGGGTGAAAAGCTGTCATCTGCTGTGGTTGATGTGTGCAAGTTGCATAGCAAGCCATGCAATGAAATTGAAAACTTAAGAATAAATACGTGTCTGGTGTTGAAAAGTGAATGAAACAGATTTGTATTGCCACTGAGTGCTCCCAGAAAAGACTTTTTTCATGTAGAAATGAAAAACTAATAAGAAACAGGCAACAGCTTCAGCATCATGTTATACTGAAAGAAACCGCTACCTGTAGCTTTTTCGCAGTTACAAAACCAAAGGATCTATCCACAAATCAATAAGGTGATTCTTGTTTCTTGAGGTTTTGTATGTGGGTCTTAACATTTGCAGTTGTTTGCAGTATTCAGCTGTGTTAATGCATATTTTTTGACATATGGGTGGATCAACAAGAAGAATGCTAGTAAGTGCATGCTATCCAAGTGAAGGCCTGAAAATAACCAGTAAGTGAACTGAGAATCCAAACATCCTGGTGGCATTCACATTCAGCAGTATATAATAAGCTTTATACATATAAAATTAGTTTCTAAATCAGATCAATTTTTGCAGAATTCTGTGTCTTTCAAGTGTTTATCCTTCCTATCCTACAACCACTGGTTGTGGCAAACTACACATCCTGACAAAGGCAGTTGTCCGATTCTATGAGTTGACAATAAGGTTCTTAGTTGTTTTGCTGCAAAATGTTTGAAATAGTTTTGGTGCCACCTTCACATGAACTGTTATTACCTGGGAACATTCACAGCTCTGCCATTAGATGGGTTTGTGGAATTCATCAAATGGTAAATGTTGGTCATAAAGGAAGGTTGCAGTTCCAAGAGCTAGGACAGATGGAACTTGCAAGAGCTTGCTGGGGTTTGATTTCAAAGCCCGGAAAGTGAAAACTTGTTTGGAAAGTAGCTTTGTAACTCATGCATGAATTTTACACCTAAAGGAAAGCAGCAAGCTCTCAGTGTAGAACTACTTCAGTATTTTCTGCCAGTTCCAGTGTTCTCTAGAAGTCATCTTCACAGCTGCAGCCATAAGAGGAAATCAGTGATATTGGATTTGCTGAGGTCCTACTAATCAAAGCCTAGCAGGTAATAATGGAGGCAGGCTTATGTGATGGTGATTAACTGGAACACAGTTGTTCTGCAGGAAGGGAAATTTTATGGGAACTTGAAGTCCAGGCCAGAAAATAACTCAGATGGTCACAGATTTGCAGAATGGTTTGTGTTGGAAATGATAGCGTGGAATAAGTGCAAAGAATGTCAGCCAGTTTGAGGCATAACTGTTTAGACTAAGAATACAAACATCCTGGTGACAGTGATATGTCATGTCCTTGATCTTGCCTTGGCAATTTCTGTTAAGGATGCTGGTGAATAAGCCTCCTTAGAAACACCAATGCAGTGAGCTTTCTGTATTCCAAGTAGACAGTCCTTCAAGGAAAAGAACACAGAATCAATAAACACAGGACACGAGCAGAGGTATTACCAATTTGGATCAAAATTATCATTACCAATTTGGATCAGAATTATCATCTCTGCTAGTTACTATATCTGAGACAGTAACCTTTAACAGAAAACTGATTATAGAGGGGTTATTATGCAAGAGGCAATTACAAACCAAAAATGAAAAAAGTATCATTCAAATTTCCTGAAATTTATTAATTTTTTTTTTATTTACTGATCTATTGTATTGCTTTTCAGTGACAAAATCCATGTGCTTGGAGTGGTTATTAGTGAAGGTTGATTTGAGAAGATACTTTCAATGGCAATGACTTACTTTAAATTGTTTTATATATTCTTTGTACTTCTGATCGCGGTGACTATAAAAGACTTGTTCTTTCTGAACAAGCAAATACATTAATGAAATACAAGTGTAGCTATGTTGATTGCTTTGTGAAGTGCCTGCCCTGTTTACGTTTTAATCCATTGCAAAACAGTTCTGCATGAGATTTTTCCTAATCTCTGCTTCATGGGATATTTGAAAACATGCTGAAAAGTGAAGTATTTTGCACATGTGTTTAGGTGTTTTGTTATCCAAACTTGATTATTTGAACCTTGAGCAGGTGTTGGTTTTCTGACAGGATTAATAAACCATTGCCTTGCACAGTGATCTTTCTGCTCTACTTGAGCGGGGGAGCACATTCACAGATGAAAGAGTGCAGAAGCTGGTAAATTGGATTATTCCAGTATTGCTGTATTACTGCTCCTTCCTTCTGCTTCTTGTCTACTGTAGTCAGTTAATTTGCTATCTTAGGACCACTGGCTGTATGACTCCTCACCTTCCTAAAGAACTTGTATGTGTTCTAAATGAAACCTTGAGATGTTTACTGCTAGATACCTGCCAAAGTAAACACTGATGCTTTCATTCTGCATTTTGCTTTCTGAATCCAACCTGTGTTGTTCTTAATCCATGACAATGCTTTTTCTTCCACATCAAGTTACCACTCTGATAATCTTTTGCAAAGGAACCATTGCGAATGCTTGTGTATTTTAATTATAATGCCTGAGTAGCCGTTAACTTGCTCATACAGTTAATTCTTTAATTCTCTATTCCGAAGCCTCTTGATATATTGTTAACCAAATATTTGGGATTTGCAGCCAGCTAGTTGAAAAGTCAAGAAACAGAGACTGTAAAGTATTTGAGTGTTTATGAGAGAAATGTACTGGTTGTTTCAACAAGGACCTATCACACTTTCACTTCTGATTTGCATCAGTTTTATCTGCCGGAATGTGTTGCCCAGAGTTGTGATTGGTAATCATTGCATTTCTGAGACAGTTTTGATCATGTGCTCACAGAGGATTTTGTGAGCAATCTGTTTAATTCGGTATCATCAGAATAATCCCAAATGGAGTGATCACTGTGCCATTTACCATGGCTGTAATTTGTTGGGTAGGTTTTTTTAAGTGTATGTTCTTTATGCAGCTTCAGTAGTGTTTTGCTTTTGGTTTTGGAACAAACAAGAGAGTTTGTAACTCTAAAAAGAAGACTATTTTTCTTCACTGATATGGACAGCAATTTTTACTTCGTTTCGGGCATTTATGGTGAGAAGGAATTATAGTCAGTGGAACAGTTTTAAAACCAAAGAAATATGGGGGGGACACTACTTAAGAAAAGTCCATGGAGATTTAAGTATACTTCTAATTTGGATCAAAATTGGAACTGTACAGAGGTTTGTAGGGCAGGTATTTTCTTGATATCTCTGATACATCTTAAATTGTTCATCCAGGTTGTGTTTCAGCATTCCAGCAAGTACCAGGGAACAACCTGTTGTTTTTCTGTTAGGTATGAAATGAGACTTTTCGCATGTCTTGAAGCAGAGTTTTGAAACATTGCCCAGCCGTTTGTGGAAGGAATTAAATTCATAGGCTCAAGTGGAGGGACTAATTCAAAATAGTTTGCCAGACTGCAGCTGGCATAGGAGTGTAAATGAGTATATCTGTCAGCTGCAGACACTGAAGACAAACAGCAAAGTGAAACTTTGATAAGGACCGTATTATTATCTGCTGTTGCTCAAGAATCACTCAGTTGACTTCATGGATTATAAAGTTAATTTGTTTCCCCTCCTTTCCCACTTCTCTTTGCATCACACCAAGGAAACCTAGTTTGCAATACTGTGTGTGAGTTCGAGGTATCTATACAAAGTTACTGATTTTTAAGTTCCTGTATTAGACTTCTGGAGCAATCTTATGTCTGTAAGCAATGTGGTGTTTTGTTAGTTCACTATAATGAAAAAGAACACTTAGAAGTGGTATCATACTATCCTTGATATCTATCATATCAAGTCTAGGCCTTGGCACATCTTTTATGTCCTTAATTGTATGTGTTGTGGGTTTTATTTGGTTATTTTACCAGCAGAAGTCTTTTTGTCTGTCAGAGATGTCACTTGGGCAACATGCCTGCATATTAATCTTGTTCTATTTGAATGTAATAAGCTTGTAAAGATCTTGTAAATATACTTTTCCCATTTAAGTCGAGAAAAAAGCATACAAATGCTGCCATTATAGCAAAATCATATTCAAGCAGCAGATTACATTTCTGGTCTATTTTGGATTAATATAACATTCCTGCAAAGAATTTAATCTTTTAACATAAGCAGCATAGTTTTCTTTGTCTTCCTATTGACTCCTAATTGTTGCATTTCAGATGAAAATAAGGTTTTACAGGAAGTGTAATCACACAGTCTTTCACATCTAAACATCTGTTGATGCGAAAAGGAAACTATTCTTGCAAATTATTCAAGCCTTTGGAACTAAATAAACTCTAATGAGTATTTTGTTATATATCTGAAACTCAGCCTTTATGTTTTCAAAAGAGGACAGGATTTGAAGCAGTTAATTCCAATGACAGCTTTTCACAGCTTAAGAGTTACCTTATTTTTACAGTTAGTCTTAACCCCTGGCCTTTAACATTTCACACACTCAAGAAAGCATTTTTCCATTAATAAGAGGGCTGGCATCTTCGCACTGAATATAGACGGGGAAGCCTGCAATTAATAGATAACCTCAAACAATAGTTTTAATAGCTCATGATTGAGCTTATTTAATATGTAAGGAGATTTTCTCACTGAAAACAAAGAAGAAGTGAATGTGTGCAAGATTGCCAGCATGCAGCATGGGTATGCCATTGTCTGGGCTGAAAAGAGCCACGCATCTGTAGATAGTTGATAATTCAGATAATTATTCATTTCTGTGTAACTGACTGTTTCATAATAAAAGAGGGGTGCAAGTTTGAGGGTTTTATTTAGCCTGAATTAGATAGGGAAATGATTAATTACAGAGCTGTATTTCATGTCAAGTTGTGAATAAATATGTTTAGCATTCGTATGGTTGTTTACAAACAGGAAACCCACACTGCTTGCCAACAGTTTGATTAAAAAAGAAAAATCATTCAATTCATCACTAATTCTCTGTGGGAAAGATCTTTACATTTGTGTAGTTTGGCAAATTGTAATTAAATTGTTTTAAAACGTTTTAATTAGGGAGAAGTAAACAGGAGTCATTTCATTTGCTCTTTGTAAGCACTCAGGTGTCACCAAGGTGAGAGCTGTTGAGCATGCTGGAGGGTATCTTGGCTTTTGGAAAGGACTCAGCTTGACTTTTTTAGTGTGTGGCCACACATAATTGGTAGATGGCTTTATCAAATCAAATAATAAATCCAAGAAACCATTCTTCATTAAAGATCTTCAGCTACGTGGTGGTGCCCCAAAGGCCAAATGTGGTAGATGACTTTGGACTGATGTCTCGCAGAAATGTGAATATATGTGATGTTTTCCATCTAAATAAGATGGGCCTTTTGGTGGAATAGGGGCTTGTTCCGAAGGTGTTCAGTTTGTCAGTTGTCTCTTTTGCAAGCACCACTGAGAACCCCTGGCTTCCCATCTCTTGCAAAGGATGTGGATAAGGTCTTGTGAGCATACTTTCATGTGTCATCTGCTTGCTTCCCAGAGCTGTCATCTGCCTCTATTACAAGCCAGCACTGGTGAGAATATAGCTATGCATCTCTGCGGGATGGTTGGAAGTGCCTGCATGTGTTTGAAGTGCTTTCGTGTGGAGGTGAATGGTAGCACTAAAAGGGCAACTACAGTCAATTAAAAGGCAATAGCTTGAAGCGCATGTGGATTTGCTTTCAGGGCCAGTATGTTAGTTCACAGTGGAAACAGTTTTATTTTGCAGCTGCTGTTACAGGTTAATTGCAGTTACAGAACAGTGTCATTGCTGTTGTGGTTACTCCTTTTGTTCTGGCTCTTGATGGGACAGAACTCACTGTGCCAGACGGTATCTCAGCACCTCATAAAACCCAGGTTGCTAATTCAGAGACCTGACAGTCCTAGGATATGGCTTTGCGTTACAGCTAAGTCGCAGTAGGTGAAAACGCAGGGTGTTGCTCCTCTCTGCTTCCTCTCATGCTTTAATTGGATTAAAGCCATTGCAGGAACCTGTGACCTCAGGTTCCAGTAGGGTCCAAGATGGAAAATTAAGAACGTGAGCTATAATCACAATGGTTTCAGATTGCCAAGAGTCTTGTCTTTGTCAGCCTGTGAGGTTTTTTGGGAAGCTGTAGATGTCACAACTAAAAGAGTGTCACAGGGGACTCTTCATGGAAAGCTTCTTTCAGACATGACGAAATACGTTAAGATGACTGTACAGGTTTAGCTTGTGGCTGCCATCAACTGGCAGAACAGAATCTAGGCGGGAACCTACCTTGATGATGCTTGAAAAGAGCAGGTGGGAATGACATGGACCTAGTGTAGCTAGTCCAAGGGAACCCACAAAAGTGATCAGAGGGCCGAAGCATCTCTCCTGTGTAGACAGGCTGAGAGAGCTGAGCTTGTTCAGCCTGGAGAAGTCTTCAGGAAGACTTTAGAGCAGCCTCCGTGTACTGACGGACACTACAGGAAAGCTCAAGGGTTTTTTTTTACAAGAGCCTGTACTGATAGGACAAGAGGGAATGTCTTAAACAGACAGAGAGTAGATTTAGATACTAGGAAATTCTTCCCTGTGAGGGTGCTGAGGCGCTGGCACAGGGTGCCCAGGGAAGCTGGCAGTGTTCAAAGCCAGGCTGGACAGGGCTTGGAGCAAGCTGCTCTAGTGGAAGGTGTCCCCACCCATGGCAGGGGGTTGGAACTGGAGGAGCTTTAAGGTCCCTTCCAACCCAAACTGTTCTATGATTGAGACTCTGGTGGGCCATTGAAGGCCTTGAAAGTGAAGGCAAGGCTTTCCTGACTGATCAGCACTGCTATGGCAGACTGTAGCTCAGCGTGAAACACTCACTTGGAAATGCTTTTATGTGATCTCTGTTTCAAATTCTCTTTAGCTACTACTGTGCATAAGTACTTAAAAAGTAATTAACAAAAACCAAATGCAATACATGCATTAAACTGTTTCTGCCTGCATTAATTTCCTTGCTTATAACCATTTGTATTGTTTTCTTTTGAAATACAGACTTCAAACTCACTTTTACTTTTGCAGCTTAGCCCAGATCACGGTTGGTTCTCAGTATTCTATCAGAGAACAAGATGTGTTTCTCAGGTGATGAAATAAATTCTGACAACAGGAATTGTTCCATTCTGTGGATCATCCAGCAGTGGAAAAAAAAAAAGAAGCCACAAGAACATATGAACCTGTAGCTTCACTTCTATACTAGCAAATTGCAGAATGCTTCATCTGCTTCAGCTATACTTGCTTACCTGATTTTTGAGATCATAAGGTATTAAGCGCTGCTGGGTTTAGCTGGTTGCTTAGCATTAAATATTGTGATTGAGTTTTACACTGTAGTAAAGCTCTGAAATAGTTTTTGGTGGGGAGTTGGCTCTTTATTTGTGTCTTTGGATTCCTACACCAAGGAACTACTGTTAAGTTGCCACTATAATACAGTATTGATCACAGCAGAAAATCTGAATTTAGAGAAAGTCTGCTACTGAAGTGACAGCTTTTGGCTGTGATTGATGGTTGGTTTTATAACTGAGTATTTGCTGGCGATTTGTTTTCATCATGCTTAATTTCAAGTGTTATGGCTGCATACATTTGAGTCTCATTCTGACATTTTTTGCTATTCAATGTGGGAGTTTCCAGATCCTCATAAGATTTTTCTAACTCTTATTGGAGCTAACAGGTATCCAGGAGAGCCATTTTTTGAGATACATATTTTCCTTGACCATACTGCAGGATCATTTGTGAAGCAAGGGAATATAGTTAACAGAGACACCTACAATTCCATGTGTTGTTCTGTACAGAACTGGGTTGAGATATAAGAAGCCGTCTGTGATTTACATGTCTCCTGTTAATTTTAATGTGTATGACTCCCGATGGCAGCCTTCAGCATCTCAACCTTAATTAATCTGAAGTTCCTTTATGCTACCTTATCTGCGATTGCTTTATGCTCACTCCATCTGTTTCTTAATGTAGCTCTGTAACTTCTTTCACAGTTTAGATTTGCTGATTGTATCGTTTGGGGGTTGTGGTTAAAACATTCAGCTCTGGGTTTATTACAAGATGCTTTGATAAATTTGTGAAAAGTGGCTGGGGGATTATTTATTGTGTAATTATTTCTCTGAAGGTGATTCCTTTTTTTAATGCAGAAAATGGGTTGAAAAAGTTTACTGGAAGTGGAGGTGGCAGGTTAAATTATTAGGAGGAGTAAAGTGATATTACTGATTTGTACTTGTCAGAGAGGCCAATCTTTTTCCTCCTTGTTATAATGAAAAGATGTTAAGTTGCATTTTAGGACTTTGGACGTAGCAAGGCAGTCCAAAAAGTGTGTAGAACCGCTTTGTCAGCTCCTGAGTCATTCTGTTTTCAATAATACACTTCTTAGCTTAGCATCCTGTTTGCAGGGATGTTATTACTAGACATTAATTTTTAAACTGTCACTCTTTCTTAGTTTAAATTACTTTATATAAACCTTGTGGAAGGTAAAGATCATTATCCATCTTTCAACAGTCCTGTTCTGAGCTGAATGTCTTTAATATATAATGCCAGAGTGTCCAGTCTTCGGAAGAGACGTGTCTGGAACAGAAGTTCTCATTAGTGTTTAGGTGGTAGCAGGTCCTGATGGTCACCTGTTGCTGGTGCAGACTCAGATGGAGTCTGAGCTGATGGGTAGTAATCTGCCCCACATCTCTTTCTGCTGCTCAGGACCATTACAGCCTGAATTTAGCAAGGTAGGAGGAAAATAGGCTTATGCAGTCTTCCATCTAGGACTTGGTACATCCCAGGGAAATAGCTCTTCTCCCTCTAGTTCAACGCTGGTTGCTTAATGAGTAAGCTTGATGAAGCAAGAGGAAGAGAGTATACATAAACGGTTCTTAAACTTGTTACCCGTTGTGGATGAAGTCATAGGTATGAATTTCAGTTCCCATCTTCTGATTGGGATCCTATCCTTGGGAGGATAGGAAAGGGCAAGGAATTAATTGCACTAGAATGAAAAGAGAAGTAATCAGTCATCCATTCTGATCACTTGTCTGGTGCCACATACTTGATATTAAGTGGTAACTGCTGAGATTAGACAGTATTATAATCATTGAAACCGACAGAAGAATATATGACTCCAGCATAAACTATTTTGTGATTTAATTTGGACGGGAGGAGGAGTGTGCACAGATGTAATAAAAAAATTATGGGTATACGTTTTGTTTTAATAGGAGACTGTAGCTGCATTGAGTAAGATTTGGATCTGTCTGGATATGATCATCTTTCTCCAGTAGAAGCCAAAAGCAGGTTCCTAGAGAAGAACACAAGAAGAGGACAACTGTGTGAGGGTACTTCCCCGATGTACCCTTCTGCTTTCTAGTAATCATAGAATCATAGAATAGTTAGGGTTGGAAAGGATCTTAAGATCATCAAGTTACAACCCCCTTTGATATCCTTGTATTTACAAGCCTTGAGAGGCTTTCCTTCCACAAATTTGTTACTGTGTATTCTTAGATCATGTAAGCTTTTAACATAAACAATATCCTTTGGCAGTGAATTCCATTCAATAAATATGTGCTGTATTTAAAACCAGCAGTAAAAGGGCCCCTTTTGTATTTTCATTGTCTCTGGCATTGTAAGAACTAAGAAATAAAATTACCCAAAGGCAGGTATAAAATGGTTGCACCTCTTCCTTTTTTCTCTTGCTTCTTGCAGTCTTTGCTACATATCCTCCTCCAGCTTTCCTCTTTTCAGATAGAAAGTCCTGGTTTATTTAATCTTTCTGTATACAAAGCTTGTTCAGTATCTTTGTCGCTCTGCTCCGTACCTTTCTCAGTTTTACTGTTTCTGTTTTGATTTGCTTACGTGTTAATAGTGAGCTGATTTTTATGTGGCAGTCATTCAGAACCTAATGAGCACAGCAATTCACATTTTTGATGACTACTATGTTACCATAAAAGAAAGAGGTTTAATTATTTGGAGAATTCAGACGTGCATGTGCAGTTCAGTACCCATGACAATGCAGTTTTATACTTTAATTAAGCTTCTTGAAGTACAGAATTCCTTTTTAAAAGTTTCCATTGTCTCTGTAAGTAAAGCAGAATGATCTAGATAGGAGCTTCCATAGCATTTCATTCTCTTCTGCATGGGGAATACCTGTCAGAGATGTTTCTCAGGTAACAAAACAGGAAGATCCCAAGTCACTCTAGAGCATAAGAATAACTGGTTTTCATCTGCTTTATCCCTTGTGATGAGTACAGTCACTTAGTATGTTGATACTCCGGGTAAATACAGTATTTATATTTCTAAGGCTATTTCTGAAGAGAGAATAAAGATAGGTTTTGCTGTCTGTTGGTTACAGAAAATAAATCCCTTGCCATGATGACTTGAAAAGTGGTAGTTGGGCCTGTCCCTTGCCCAAAACAAGGTGTAGAGCTGAACACATGATGGTAGGAAAGAGAAATGACAGATAACTGTGGTGCTGTGAAGTCTTACTGTGTGAATCTTTCAACATGGGGAGTCTGAAAATTCCAGCTCCTCCATTCCTGTGCTTTCTGTAAACAGAAGATGAAATCTTCATGTTGAGTTCCCAGCTCTCAATATGGGGAGAAGACCAAAGTCTGTTTTAAAGATTAGTCATTATTTTTCTCTTGTTCTCCTGAGCAGAAATGCAAAGTCATGATGATTGACATACCCCTCACCCCCTGGTTTTTGCCTTTTGTTTTTGTCTTTATGGGAATTCACATGGGAATGATGGCATTAACATGATGAATGTGTTTGTGCCAAGGCTGAGTGTGTGCAGAGTGCGTGTTGTTCCCAAACCAGCTCAGTGTGAGACTTGTCTCACAGAGAAGTAATATTGAAATGAAGGCTCCTGAGGTCACGTTGCTGCCTGCCATCATATTCTGGCGCTTAAAGGAGGCTGTGTGCCTAGAATTGGAATATTTCTGTTTCCAAAACGCAGGCTTCTTGCAGCTGAGCAAAGGAAGGTCCCTGGGGACTGTTTCCAGTGCCATACTGCGCCGCACTATCTGCCAGTTCTCATTTCATCTCATACCAGTTATTTAATGAGCACTGATCCTTTAATTTTTTTCTTATGTCAGCACTATAGAGGAGTAAGACTAAGTCCTCAGATGGAGATGTTCCTGGTGGTCCATTCTGGAGCTATCTTTGGTATCAGAGGGCACCAGAGCTCTCCCTGTGACAGAACCCTGCTTACCTGCATGTTTTCCTTATTCCTCAAAGCCCCACAACCCGGATCTGGTAAGTTAGCAGAGGATTGTCACTGAATCCTTTTCAAACCACTAAAAGCAAAAGCCAATAAAGCTGTATCCTGTTCTAGATCCTTTATTTGCTGTGAACAGGAAGGACTCACGACTGTGGGCTGGTTTAGCGCATCAGAAATCAAAGCCACAAAGTTTGATTTTGCAAAGCTGTGGTATCTGGTGCTCTTAGTGTGGCACCAAAGGAGGTGCATCTCTGAAAGGCCTTCCTCCAGTGCTGGGCTGGTCTGCAGGTGAGATACCACCACCTCGCCAGCCATTGTGGATAAGGGTTTAACATACAAGTGATACAGAAACAAGGTGTTTGATCTCTGAGACTTGCATTCCTCAGGAACCTCTTGAACACAGGCTAAAAAATAGCACAGGAGAAGATTCTTAACCTGCTTTTCCTACCTGTCAGTTCTACCCAAACATAAAAAAACCCTCTGAATTTTGTTTTGGAGATCCATTACAGCTCCTTTCCTGCTATGGCAGGAGGGTGAATTTTAAACCCTTTGAATAAAGTAGTGAATTTTAAACCATGACCTATTTTAGGATCGTATAAACCATTCAAAATGGCATTGTATCAGTATTTCTTCACCTCACTGCAGGCTTTCTTGCCTTGCTTGTTGTTGATTCAACCTGCTTAAATTTATCACCTTCAGACTTTCAAAATCCCATCGCAAAGAGGCAAAATAATATTTTGCATCATTTTTATAAAGTAAAATGAGATAGTTTGGCTTTAAGTAGGAAAAATAACCCTGCTCTTTCCAAGGGGATTTTCATATCCCTTTTCCACATTGAATTGCACTGTCCTCTAGTGGATATTTTAAGCAATTGTTTCTGTGTCTGTAAATCATACTGCTCCGATACAGTAGGCTTAATCTTTATTTTCAAATGAACCATAAATGTTGTCTGATATAGAAGGTACAGTAATATTTCAAACTGGATAAGAAAAAGTTACATTTGACCTGTGATCCAAGTCACAATAATGTAGAGACATTAAAAAAATGTTTGTATCTGACTTATCAGTTGAAGCAGAAAGATACGGAGTGAAGATGCAAGTGTATGGCGTCTGTGTTTTATTGCATTTTATTACATTGCATTGAGAGTTGGAGATAACACATTGAAACAAATTTTGTGAGCTGCGAATGAGTGAATAATAAAAACCAGTGGAATAGTAGGAAGGATTAAACACACGTTATTAGATTCAAAGTGAAGAACTATGCATCCCATTTTACGCAGTGGCTTGGTATTTATCTTAGTATTGTTCTCTAGCCATTGAGGGATAGGGAATAGATCTTTGTCTGAGACATGAGAACATGTGATTTGTAATCCAGGTAAACTAAACCGTCTCCACAGGGTTTGGAGAAAGTCCTCAGCTCTCTGCCTCAGCATCTGTATCTCCAAAGCAGCTAACAAGGAGCCTCGCTTTCTCCATGTCATGCTGAGGATTTCTTTCTTCATAAACCAAGGTGTAGCCTCTACGAAATTAAATGAAAGTTCCCTGCTTACCTGTAGCTAATTAAATCATGTTCCCGGGATTCTCTGATCCTGGCAAAGTCACATTCATGTAAGTGTATCTTGCTTTGCATATCTCTAAACTGCAGCAGTTCTTGATGCTTTGCTGTTGGTAGAGGTTCCCACAGTCTTCCAGCCCTGTGAGGAAAAAGCTCTTCCGTGTCAGTGCTGCGAAGGCCAGTGGATGTTTGCAAGGCAAAAGTGCATCCTGGATGTCTGATTTTAGAAGTGGTGGATACCCTTCTTTCTAACTGGGACTTGAGGACCTGCACATCTCTGAAAAGCAGAATGGGAATACAGAAGTCTTAGTGACGATGCTTGTAGCTTGTGTAAGTTTGTAGTGCTCTGTGTCTGAATTCAGATGTAAGTTACAGCCCCTTTATTTTCCCTCCATGAGCTGGGAATACATCTGCATCTTCAGTTGCTCCCAAGCACCCTGCAGTGGGAGATTCCCCACATTCTTTTGTTTGAGCAATTTGAGATGCCATCCTTCCACTGGTGTTTATTGTGTTGAAGGAACGAGAGAAGCAGCAAATGCCTGGCAGCATGCTGCTGTCTTGCTTTTCTTAATTATTTTCTGCCATCTTAATAATTTCGTTCAGTAAAAGACATAAAATCAGACTCCACTGACCAGAAATATTGGGAGACATCACGCGTTATATCCACGAAAATGCTAGAAGCCTTCTGGCAGGAACATATTTGCCAACTGTACCATGCAAAACCATTGTCTTCCATGTAGATGTGACCTGTGGCATCCTGAAGAAGAAAACTTGATGTATTTGTCTGCTTTGTACTGACTGGGTATGCTTTTAGCTGATGAAAGAGCTAGGTTTGGTTAGTAAATTACTTCAGTTAGCTTAAGCTGTAAAGGTTTTATATTCTAATTTCGGTCAAAGCAATCTGTAAGCAAGTTCTTTGCTAGAGTAGCTTTTAATTTGCTGCAGATGTAGTTTTACTGACAGTTTCCAAATAGCTTGTTTTTAACTAAAATAGATGGATTGAGCTTCAGAAAAATCTTTTTACAGCAAGGACAGGGATAATACTGGTGGGTTTTGTAGTAATTTATAGTTAACTGTGAGAATGTTCATGTGTCTGTGTGTGCATGCAAGGGAGAAGATGCATCCAGATCACAAGGCGTGCATCCAGCATTGCTCATAGTTGGAAAACTGTTGCAAGTCCTTGCTGCTGTCATCAGATAACGTGGGGTTTTTTCAAAAGAGTTTCCCATTAAAAATACACCAGCAGAAACTTTTGATGAAAGGGGTCTGAATGTTGGAATAATTATGGTTTTGAGCTGTCGTTATGCCAGCCGTCCTGAAATACTTTGCTAAAACAAGTATTTTAGAGCATGTACGTTCCATACATTTTCAGTAGTATTCAGGAGAGATTTGTGCTGTACAATCATGGTTGTGGTGGTTTCAGATTGGGTTTTTATTGGACAGTTTTCTAGTTGTACTGTTAGCCTCACATTTTTGTACATACCTAATACTCATTCTGATCCTGAAAGGTAATAGCCAAAAAAATGGCTTCACAATTGGCTGACACATTTCTTATTATGGGTCCTAACAGCACATTAGGGGTTCTTCCTCGCTTCAGGGCCAGTGTTTGTGTGTCTGTAGGGTCAGTTGGATCCAGGAGCTGCTCTGGCATCTGCATGGATAAGGGGCTTATTCGAGCATGGGAGAGATTCATTCAGTCATGGTTGTGTGCAGGGGAGGGAGGGAGAAAGTGGGAGAGCAGTTTTGGTGGTTACCTCTACTTGGCCATCTTCAAATGATTATGAAACCTCACCCTCAGTTCATCTGTGTTTGTGTTTGGACTTGTGAGATTCAGAGCTCTTTACCTTTATGAAGTATCTGCCATTGTTCAGCGCTATGGTGCGTTATCATCCTAAGCCTGTTTTAATTGTTCAGTGACAAATGAAAGAAAAACAACAATTTTCAAGTGTCGAGTTTTCATTCTCCCTCTTTTTATGTACAGAGTTTGTGGTGTTAGTGTGGGCTCTGAAGGTCAGCAGACTGGAATGCAGTTGCTGCAGACAGCGAGACGTCCTGTATATAGATTTATAAATGGGCTGTAGGGGAGGTAGAATGCTTTATAGGTGCTGCTCATATTAATCCTTATGTGTACGATAATCAAATGCCAATGTACATTTTATTAAGGCTAAAAATATTAGAGAGAAAAAAAGAAGAAAACACAGTAAATGCACACACTGTGTCTGTTTTCTGGAGCGAGGGCAGGTATGCTGTATGCTAAAGCTGCTTCTCCTGTATGTAAAATGCCCTTAGTTGCATGGAATATGGCAGCCTTTTGGATTATGTCAGTGATTCAGTGCAGTTCTATCAGTAATGTCCTAACACTGCTTCAGGTAGTGTGCAATTACATTTATCTGAGGTGGGGGTTTTGTGCCAGACATTCAAGGCAGAATTGAAGGCTTTGTCAAGAATCCCTTGAAGAAGACAACACTGTTAATTAAAGCTGTTAGTTTTCATATAGACAGAGCATGAGTAAATATATCTAATTTCGTATATAAAGAGAGAAGACGCTGCATATATGTTCATATAGTATTTAGGAGCTGTAGGATTGATGGGTCTTGCAGTATTTACAAAGATTCAGTCCCATACGTAGCATGAAGACAGTGATAATGCAGCATTTGCCTTAGTTACTATTGCTTTTGTTTCCCAGCATTGGTGCTTAGTCCTGGCAGACTGCAGGTTGTTACCACCATTGATGGTGATGCCTTCACTCTACTGTGGCTTCCTTACTCCTCCAGAGGAGCGCGTAATCAGTTGCAAGTACATTTGATGGTGATTTCACATCTGTCAGCTGTTTTTGTGGGTGGAAGGAACCTAACCTGTGGATATAGTGCTATCTTCAGTTTCTTTAATAGTGTTTTGTAAGGCATGCTATTGGGTAAAAATGGTTATCAGAATAATAATGCTATCAAATAACCTGTCTTGTGTGTAGACAGTTTGCCCTCTCCTTCATATGTCTAATAGCCTGTATACGTTAGATACTGAGCATGGTTCTGGTATACAATGGAAGGTTTATTTCTCTTACAGACTTAAATAATACAGGGACTGTGCATCTTCTGTGCACATGAAATACTGAAAACCTTTTCATCTAACTATGGGGTCTGAATGTTAAAGTTCTTTCAGCTGGAAACGCAAGTTCTAGTCAGGCTACAGAAGCATACATAAACAATGTTCACAGATTTCAGTGGAGTTACAGTCAGCATCATTTGAACTGATCTTTTGGCTTATTTGGAAGATTACAGTAAAACCCAAGATTGAATTCTCTTCCTGATTCAGTTTCTTATTGATCAAATCCTTTTAGACTCCTCTCTAATTTAACAGTGTATTTTTATTAAAGCCAAGCATACAAACATCAATTATCCAAGCTGCATCTAATTTCCTTCAACTTTATTTTCCCCCTTTTTGCTGCCAATGGATTAGAAGACCTGATTAGAATTCAGCTTGGAAGCTGAAAAGCAGATCCTTAAATGAGAGTGTCTGCATTAGGAATTAAAATATCTGTACTGGGCATAAAATCCTCCTCCTTATCTCTAATAATGTAAACACACTCGGTTAAGTTGATCTGGTGCACATGCCTGGTGCAATGTCACTGAATTAGGAGTATGTATTAGAAAGGGCAGAATGGTGTCTGTGGCTTGTCCAACTGTTAGAATCCACCACTAGTATATTTTAACATCAAAGTGTTTTGCATAGATCTCTCTCTACCATAAGGGTTAATGTGGTACGAGTTTGAAGGGCTAGATGTTTTCTTTATGTGTTTTCATCTCCTGCCACCAACAATGTTTGCATGTGCACAAGCAGTAGGAGCAAGGCAGAGAAGGAGAAGGTTTCACTATTGGTAGCTTCTACAGAGCTAAGGATTTTCTAACACAAAGGTGCAATAAATAATGTCAATGGCATCACCAACTTAATACCCAGAAACACCTAAACCGGTAAATGCATGCATTTAACATGACATTAAAGTGTTGGGCCATGTCTAAACTATAAGAGTTATAAAATCAATTAAATTGTATGTTCTGATTTGACTGCCTTGTTAATTTCCTTATGATACCTTAATTGGATAGCTCCAGTGCAAATGGTAAGGAGACACATAGCAGAGAGGCAGCTTTCTAGCATATATCATCAATGGAAAACTAGATAAAAGAATTAGTGTCTAGTAAGCTTGGGTGGAGAAAATGGGGCTATGGCCCATATGATCAGATCGGAACTGTTCTGAACACTTTGGGTGGCATCATGAAACATCTTGGAGCTGGAGGGAGCAGCAAGTGATGAGAAGGATACCAGTGAGGTGGTCCCATTGCCATATTCATTTTATGACTGTTCTAGCATTGGAGTTCTGTAGTACACAACACTGCCATAGATCTATCTAGTAAGTGATGTTTTTGCAGTCTGGGGCACTGATTAAGAGTGAAATGATTTCTTACGGGAACTAAAGTATTTGTTGAGATTTCTTTTCCCACTTTTTTATTGCTGCATTGTGGATGGCAGTATTACTAACAGTGGTGAGCTTTCAATCTGCGTGTGTGACTGCACATCACAGGAGTTAATTGTCACATTTTGTCTGTGGAGAAATATTAAACCTGATTGTGCAGAGCTATAAACGTGCATGACTGCGGGGTATTTTCATGGTGCTGGTATGAGCCTGGCTACTTGGAGGGTGGGCAAAGTGAATCTGTTCATCTTGTGCAATGAGTTAAGCATAATTGTGGTTGACATCGTGCACAAGTAAAAGCCAGTGATATTTCGTTCCTTCAAACCTAATCCCTTCTTTATCTTTTGTGTCAACAGCATTCTGACAAAGCTTGTTTGTGATACCCAGTGAAGCTTATTGTAGAGTACCCCAAATGTTGTGGATTAGCCCCACCATGGGTGAGATACAGCATAGCCTCGTCTGTAGGGTGTCCCCTTGACTTAATAAGCTGTGGTGGGAAGCCTGGTCTATGAACTTGGGTTCAATTTTATACTAGCTTACCAAGTGGAAAGAAACCATGTCAATATTTTGTAGGTATTAATGTCTTGTACATTGTAAAGAGTAATTTAATAGTGAGTTGGGTGCAGGAATTTCAGTTTCCAGAAAGTAATGAATAGCAGTTTTTTGAGGTTATCAGTTAATCTCTTGTAATGACTGTTCTTCATTACATGCCTTTTCTTGTTAATTAGAAGGGATTTTTAGTCCTCTTTTTCAAGTCAGGGCAAGTATATTACCTTTTCCTCTGTACTGTTTGTGATATAGTGCGTATCCAGATTGTTTTGTTCATTATTCACACATGAATATTTCATTCCATGTGTATCCGCACATTCATACACTGTTTTCTGAGCTCCAACCTGGTGATTATTCAAGACATGGAAAAAAATACAAAACATAGACTGTTTAATCTCTTTTTATTTAACTTATTGATAGAAATTCCTCTTTTGTATGTAATAATGTGTCTACGACATTAATTACCATGCCAGTTTAGAGCAAGGCAATTAATCACTGCTGCACACTATGGAAACAATAGACTTGAGACCAAGTCCTCTTGAGTACAGAGGTAAAGCTTGTATCTTCCATAAATGAGAATGTGTCTGACAGAGGGGAATTGGTACCCTGGTTTGGGTCTGTTAGCTGTGTTTATTTAAAAAGAAAAGCCAAAACAAGACAGACAAAACTCACACCTAATCCCTGCTCTTGTGTCTTTTACAGGTTGAAGCGATACTTGTGAACATATTTGGTGGGATCGTGAACTGTGCCATTATAGCCAATGGCATTACCAAAGCCTGCCGAGAGCTTGAGCTGAAAGTACCTCTGGTGGTCAGACTGGAAGGTGAGTGCTGATGGTTTGGCCCTCAGGTGCACAGTAATCCACTTTGGCATTCTTCCATCACTAAGCCCCAAACAGATTAGTCTCACACAATAGGAATACATCCCATTCTTCATCCATAGCATGACCTGAAGTCAGTAAACTCAGGTCATATTTTTCTGTATTCCTGCTCCCTGGTGGTACTTGAAGCAATGAAATTTTGCAGTGAAAGCTTTACAGTTTTACTTGTAAGATTTGCAATGCAAATGGAAATTATTTTGCTGCAAGTTTCTGTCTACTGGAAGCCATTTCTTTTCAAATGATTTTTTTGGAGTGCAATTCCGTTATTGCTGAACCTGCAGCAACATCACAGCTTTCTTAAACTTCTTTCAATACTGTAATTAAAAGGAAGATGTTAGAAACAGTGTTTTTGAGAGAGAGATTACTGTAACATGTTCTTCTGTCCAACTATCCAGCTAAAATCCATTAAAAACCAGATTTGGTAAGGACAAGGAATACTTTTTTGGTACATCCAGCATTATGAAATTGGAAACAAAAAAGTAAGAGAGAGGTAAGGAAGAGCGCTCTTTGGCAGTTATTGGCTTTAATATAACGGCAGTGGGTATGGAGTTCTGTCTCTAATTTCTGAGAAGTACCCTGAGGGAGGAAGGGGATTCTTCTGCTGCCACTGAATGAAAAACTGCTTTGATTGAAATCAGCACACAACTCCAGCAAGCTTTAGACATTTCTTTTTTGCTAAGCAGGTTTGGAAATAGAGGGGTTTCTGTTTGGTTTTGGGCTTTTTTAAGGCCTGTTCCTCAAAACCATCAATTTTCGTGTTTGGGTATGTGTAAAGAGCATAAAGTGTCCTATCACTCAGCACTGATGATGAAAGGAGGAAATGCATCCGTTTAGGTACCTGAGGTACAAAACAAAGGTGGTTTTTAACACTCTAGTAGAGGGGAGAGGATAAAGAGTTCTGAATGCACCAGACTTGTTCCTTTTCAAAAGTCACCAGGACTCATGAAGATGCAGGTTACCCATGAAGCCCTTTGGTCAGCGCTTGTTTCCTTTCACCACAAAGCAGGGTTTTCCCATCCCTCCTTCTCCTGATGCATTACACATGATACATAGTTCATGTCAGGGGAGACCACAGCGTGTGTCATACAATTTTGTCCTGTAAAAGTTGTGCCATGCATTTCCCTGCTGGGTTCAGACGCTTTCCAGAGGGCATGCTTGGTTTAACGGGGTCAGACTTCTGCTGTTGTAAGTGCAGGAAATTTCAGTTACTTTAAAATGGATTTTAGAAACAAATTGTGAAAAATTTCTTTGGGTGATGCAGCACCACTAAACACCTTAACAGAGTAAGAAGCCAGCTTAATATGGATCAGGGATACTGATGGATGTTGGTTAGAAGCAGGAAAGTTTCATAATATGAAATCTCATTGTTTGTCAGCTCTAGGCAATTTTGTATAGCTTTTTGTCATAGCAACAAACTTTTCCTGTCTGCCATAGCTGGGAAAAAGTTTATCTGTCAGACCTGCAAGACTTCTATTGTAGCTGTTATTTTTTAAGTGAAGATACTGGAAAAGCCATCAGTTTTCCTAATGAACGAGGTAGTTACAAGTTTGTTTCTATTGCAGTAGTTAAAACTGGTATAAGAGAAACACGAAAATCACCTTGCTCATTTTGAACTGCAGTCTGCTAGGTCTGCCATTGGGCTTTCTTGACCTTTCTGCCGTTCTTCTGATATTTCTGTGGTTGTACACAAGTAAGGGTGAATGTTTATTTATCTTTTAACGTGGCTTATGGGAGATTGTAGAGGCTGAGTGAGGAGGTTCCAGTGCTGCTGCACCGTGGAGTTTGTCTGGAAGAGCAGGTGAGATGATGTGGAGCAGGAGCTCTTCTGCCTGGGGCTTGCAGAGGTGACTGCACAGTGCCTGTGCCTCTTGTGCCTGGACCTTTATGAGCCGTGTGCTGGTTCTTCCACAGAGTTCGAAGCTGAGTCTTCAGAATGTCAAACACAAGATGTAATGCAAACGTCTTTTGTTGACCATGACTGCTCACTCTGTCCTAGGTTTGTAATAATGCTTCTCCTAGACTAGTTGCTTACTCCAGAGGTGGCGATGCCACGTTTTCTGCAGGAAACTGTCCTGAATTAATACAGCAAACTCACACTTTTGTATAATATGTATCTGAAAAGATTTTTATTCCTTCTCTCATTTCTAGCGTTACCCGTCAGTTCATCCTAAACCAAAAGTGACAGTGTTTACAGCTGTCAGATGTTGTACTTAGAAACAGTGGGAATGTAACTCCTGGTTTCTCTGCCTCCTTAATCACATAGTCAGATTCCTTAGAAATCAATCCTTGTGGATCCTCAGTCATCTTCATTGTTGTTCTTTCAACTCACACCAGGTTATTGAAACATAGAAGGATCTTGAACTAATAATGAATACTGTGGGAGTAATAAGGCTACCCAAGCCCTTTTTAAAACATCACTGATAACATTTTGTACTTCAAAAGGAGAGAAAGGGACAGGCACTTTTTTGGATTTCCATTTTGAGCATTTTTCCAACAGAAGGTTCATGATTATTCCCATAAATCTAACAGATTTGTGACCTGCACTTTGAAGACTCTGCCCACATGAACTGTATTACAAATGTCTTGATGACTAGAGTTTTAATCAGTCAAATCTGTCTTGATTTAGCAGGATTCTGTGGACAAATCTCTGTTCTCAGTTGTATAATAATTACAAGCTGTTTTACCAGTGGATAAAGAAAGGATTACTCTCCTCTTTGAAAATGGTAACTTTATAATTACATGTATTTACGTGCCTTATCAGTAAAGAACTCACCAGCTGAGGCACAGGATTATTGTTTAAAAGGCTCATGGACAAATGGAGAAATCGCATATTCCAGGTTTTATGTTTTACAGATGTAGAAAAGTAACTTCTGCTGCTTTTATGCAGGATTTTTTGCCCTTTAAAATGTAATGTACTCAATTAAGTTTTGTGAAAACTAACTAGGGGTGCTGAATTGCAGCCAAACCTTGTTTCTCATTTATGCAGTTCCAAGTTAGATGAAAAGAGGAAAGAATGAAAAAGAATTGTGAATTAGATATCCTCTTCCTATGCTGGAAGTTTTACATTCTCTCAATAAATGAATTTTCTGCTTCTCTGGTTGTAGGACAAGAAGAATTGGGAGGAATTTGAACTACTTAATGTGTTGAAACACAGCTAGAAGCAAGTCAACTTTTATTCAAATGTCTGAATCTAAAGTTTCCTATCATGTTTTTCAGCCATGTGATTGGTGACCTTCAATGTTCTTCTGAATATATTTAACAAGTCATTAGTTTCTGAAATCTCTTAAACACAAGTGAAACTTTGCTCCAGCTTATACATCTTGCTCACACATATGGTCTAGTATGTATGTCTGTGACTTTTAGCATCCCAGATTGCCTATTGAGAGAATTGCTATTGCAAAGTTACACTTATAACTTTATTCACCTCTACAGACATCCTGGCTGCTTAAACATTCAGTACCAATTTAAATATGTTTGTCCCAGGTACGATGTAGACATGAGGCAGAGGAAAAGATTAAAATTTTCTTTGGGAAGAGTTTGGGATAAAAAAGGTGCAAATGGGGTGAACAGAATGGAACAGGTTTAATTGTCTCTTACAAGTAGGCAGTGAAAGTTGATCCATTCTTGACTGCAGAGCCAACAGCAACAAGATAGGTGAGCCACCAAACCTTCATCAGTTCCTCAGCTAACGATCATTCATTAAAGGTTATCACCAGTCGAACCTCAAATCAGATGTTGACTGAAGGTTACCTAGTGATGAACTTCAAACCTTGTCCCTTATTTTCTAGTACCTGTGAGTCCTGAGAGGCTGTGAGTTTCCAGCTTGTGGGCTAGCACAAATGATGTAACCGGGACCTGTGATGGGGGTAAATTCAACTTTTAACACACTCATCCGTGTAGCATATCAAAGCTGAAACATTGCTGCTGATAATGTAACATAGTCGCAATGTGTTCATGTCAATTTTCAGATATGCTGCACATTGTAAAATATTTCCTCATAGCAAAATGTTTTGGGTAGAGCAGATTAGTTTTTTATGTAAGTCTTCTATTTGTTAGGCTGTATCAAATGTAGATAAACATGTCTTCTCCCATTATATCTTATTTACCCAGAAAGCTAGAAATGGCATTGCAGAATCTTGCATCCTCTCCAGCCATCAGTATTTAGCAGTGACGATTTAGTCTGTTCCCAGTGGTTTTATGGCAGTGCGAGTAAGTGAACATTATCAAAATCTTGGAGTATGACTGGGGTGTTTTCTTTGTTTGCTTTCATTCAACCTATACAGTCCTCTTGACTCATTTGTAACAATGTGTGCTAGTGTAATCTTACAATCTATAGAAACATGCTTGCATAGAATATTTATTACTAGGTTTTTTAGGCAATGAGTTGAATAGATTTGCTTTGCCAGTAATAGCAGAGATTTCAAGGCAGCAGAAGTGTAAATGTGAGAGATTGCATGTACACAGAGAGGTTGTTTCAGGAGGAGGATATTTAGATTAAAAAGCCTGAAGGTATAAAATTACATCTTTCCTGGTTTTCTATGGAGTCATTGACAGTAATATGTCAGATGGAAAAAGATGCTTTTTCTCATTACAAAGGCATTGCCTTAATAGAGTTCAGTTTAAAAAACCGCCACCACCACAAACTAACAAAAACCACCCCCAGCAACAACAACAAAAGCCCTATAGCCTTCAGTGCTGTGGATTTTCACCCTTTATGGATTGGCCTCAGTGTAGGTGAAGGGCGGGTTACTCTGGTAGCCTGTGTATGGGATTCTGTTTGCGGTTCTCTGACACCATCCAGTGGCAGGAGGTTAATGTTAGAATAGTGGGAGTATCTATTTGCTTATCCTAACATCTACTGCAATAAGATGATGCCGGTTGTATAGTCTTAAACATTTCCAGTGTTTTATGTTTAATTTTAAAAGTCTTACCTCTGCTTTCAGCAGGATCTCATTATAATTAATGTAATCTCCATATATCTAAAATACTTCTCACAATGAAATAAAAAGCTATTATTTAAATACACAAAAATAACAGCAAAGGAAATGCATGCTCAAAAATAGTTATGTGGCCTGCCCATAAAACACTCTTTTTAACAAAAACACAAAGTGTACCCTTACTCTTTTGACTGCAGTAAGATTTTTTTCAGCTTTCATCTTTTCATTTGCCTGCATAAATTCCCCCTCTCTTCTTAGTGGACTGCGTTTTGTATTGATTTTGTGATGCATGTTAGACAAGTGGTGAGTATAGCAATCAATGCAGTGCAGAATAGATCCTATGTATTTTTCCCACTCTGACCTGTTAGTAAATTAATATTGGCCACTTAGTGAAGGGCAAAAGTCAGTTTTAAATACGTGGCTATTGCAGACATCATTGTATTTTTCTAGGAAAGTTTCCCTCCTTGCATTTTCTTCTCCTCACAGCACTTTGTCTTGTAGAATCTGTTTGAGAGAGCAGTACAATCTTGGCTGTTTTAAATGTTTATCACACTTGTATCTAAATAATAGATAAAACCTTCAACGCTTGATGGGAATCAGTATATAAATGTGAGGAACATGACAGAGAAGGGAACCTTCATAATGCTTTCTGACTGCCCTGTGCAGTTCTGTACTGCCAATTAACAGCTTCCACATTACGTTTTATGGGATCGTTGGAAAAGAAAATTAAATATTATACTCTTTTTTGCCCTTAATACTCTTTTTTTCTGTGGGAAAAGTCCTGTACAGTTCTGGACTTGCAATTACATACAGTTACTGTGCAACTAAATCCCACTTCTATCAGAGATTTCAGATGTCTTTGACCTTCCTTCACAAGTCCTACAGCGTGTCCTCTGCATACAGATGGGAAGGACGACCTCTTCTGCTAGTGCTTTTAAAGCATAGGAGATGAAGTCCCACATTCCTCTTCCAGACACCTGTCTCTCCTATCACAAAGTGCTGGGAACTGCTGTGACAGAGATGTCTTCAGTCTCTCGGTGCTGGGAGTGGGAATCCTGGCCTGAGCATGCTGATGAAACAAGCTTTTGAATTTCTCTACTTCTGCTGTACAGTTTCAGATGTTTTATAAAGTCTGACAGAAAAAAAAAACCAACAGAAACACCCTTTAAAATGAGCATCCTGGGAGTTGCGCAATAAAGAGTATCCTTCTTGCTTGGCTAATAATTAAGAGTATTATTAGTGTATAGCTCCAAATATAATTAAAATTCATTTCGCTATGTCTAGGAATTACAAAGTAATTAAGCATTTTGGCATGGCAAATGAACAAGGAACTTGATGTGGAGGAGAAGAGGAGTAGAAATGGTCCTAAAGAGGATCAGCCCAGGGCCTTGTGCTTGTGACCACAGTGTGATCCCAAAGTGTGGATTTCATATCCTCAGTAGGAAAACTCCAAGTTCTTCCATGGTGCAGAGTATATCGGTGATCAAAACTGCCACTGGCTTTGCTGGAGAGTTCAGATTTCCTGTTAGGCTGTTTTCCAAGGGGAATGAGCTGGAGTAAGTGGGAAGATGATGTCCTTTATACAGGTGTGAATAGTGGGGGGAAAACGGACTTTCCTGAAATACCTCTTTTCATTAGGGATATTTTTTTCCTTCACTGTGCGTGTAGTCTGTTGACTGAATTTGAGCTTTTTACATACAAAATGGAGCACTTGGACTGTATAGCTGTACAGTGGCCTTTGATATGGAGCAATTTAGTGCAGCAGCAGAGGGAATGGTGTCATGCAGAATGCTTCAGAAATCACTGTGTTCCCCATTTTTGGCATAAATGTGAAAAAGCATATTCAAGAGCAGCTCAAAACCACTTAGATTTTCAGGATTACCTAAATCTTTGACTCTCAGTAGCCTATCTTGGAGCTTTCAGTTAATGTGGGTGCTTTTCAGTTAACTTCAGTTGCTGTTGATTCACTGGCCTCTGATTAGCTGTAGCTGATCATTGCTAATAAATGTGTTAAATCTTCTCAGTGTCTTAAAGGCCTGGTATGCTGGATGTCCCTACCGACCAGTGGATGTTGGATTGACCTTCTCCTCTTCACAAGGCCACCCTTGTGGATGCAGATGCTATTATCAAAATTATCTGTCAACACTGTCATTGAAATCAAGAATTCCTTCTTCTCAGCTCACTCTAAACCACTTAATCTGTTGCTAAACTGGAATGATGTGTAGTTTGAAACATTAACTTCTTTTATAGAGATTTGATAGAAGATGCTCATTTATGCATTAATATTAATTACTAATTATAGTCAATGCTCTGTTTTTAGGAACAAATGTTCATGAAGCCCAGCGTATTCTGAATGAAAGTGGACTCCCCATCACGTCTGCAAATGACCTTGAGGATGCAGCAAAGAAGGCTGTGGCTAGTGTGGCCAAAAAATAACAACCTGAAGATTATTCTCGTGGGAAGTATGTGTATTGCACAAGATGTCATTCCTGTCACTGTTTCACAGAGGGTTATTCACAAGTCATCGATGTTGGTGGACTTCGTTTGTGATACATGGCAAACTGAGGCCATGGGCTTGCAAAGTTTGTATGTCTTAATGTGATTTTGGTCATTTTGTTACTCAGAATTGCAATATTTGTAATACTTCACTTTATGCAGCTCTTTTTGTGATTTCCGTCCAGAATTGTCACTGATAAAGTCCTAAGATACAATAATTATTAATTTACATCTATCAACAGGATTGTTCTTTAATCAAACACATGTAGTTCACCTATTTCACAGTATTTTCAGTGGGGTTTTTTTTATATTGTAAAGAGGCAGCAAACTAATAATGGGTTTCTATTTTTTATGGATTTTTACAATAATGTAAAAAATTGTGCTTTCATTATCTATTTTTATTCAAATGAATAATGTTTATTTTCTTCTTTAGAAGTCGCACGTTTTGCCTTAAGATGTTTTTATTTTGTAGATGCCAAAGTATACCTCACAACAGGAAAAGGGATTGAATAGTTGGTAGTGAAAGGACTTCCCTTTCTTACACTGTGCCTATAAGCCAGCAAAATGTGATTCATTTTACGTTGTAGCTTTTGGGAATGAGGTGCAGTATTTCTGGGTGTAACAGTGCCATACAGAGAGCTCTAGGAGGATGTGTCTGCCAGTAAGAAAATGGCTGCTAACTTTTTAAACTAACCTCTTTCATAAGGATGTCACTGCTGTGAGGTTTTAAAGTAAGATGAGAACCTGAAGCAGTTTTCTGTCAGGAGCGTGGAATACTCTTCAATTGATTATACTTCCGAAAAACAGCATTTCTGATTTATTGTGAATAAAATACAAATTAACTTTTCAATTTTAAAAGTATTTGATTTCTCAGGCCTCAGTAAAAAACATGTACAAGAAAGAAAAAAGTGAGTTTCAGTACTCAGGTATTGACCGAGATTTATTTTGATGATATATTATTTTGTCACAGTCAAAATCCATGCTGTTAGTTACACAAATCATTCATTCAGGGAACAGAAGGCAATACCAAATGGCTTGTGTAACTAAAGAACTCAGTACAGATCTCACTCAGCCCAGGAATTACATGCTGAAAATCATCAATACATTTGAACAGTGAACAAATGAGTGGGTATTATGATCTGGTCCTGTAAATGGCCAGAGAGGTAAAAATTTGTCTAATAAATTATTAATTGTGAGTTTTGAGCAGCTCTAATCGATCCTAAGTTCTACTTAGAAAAATGTAAATAAATTTTTCTTGACTTTTCCATTAAAACTGTTACATTCAAAATAAATTATCTGCACTGATCTTTGGCTCCTGACACAAATGGTATAGATAGGTTGCTGTCATCAATTACTACAGGTTTTTTCTTCTCCATTCCTTTCTCTACATATTGCTGAAGGAAAAAATGTATGACCGTTAGAAGAGCAATAAATATGCCACTGGGTAGGTACTTATTGACTGAATGAAGGAGAAAGGGTATCGTTAGCAGTTCTGGTGAAGGTGCATAGAAGCACACTGCTGTGAAGGAAGCGATGTTTACCTCACCACAATAAATGACAAAAGGCATGCTATTTTATATATTTTAATACTGGAAATAGAAGCATTCTGTAGAAGAACTGTTCGTGCAATGTTGTCGCATGCTGTATGCATCTTCTGGGCTCAAACCCATTCATTGAGTGTGCACATGATTCTTATTCTGCAAAGATTAGTGCTGCGTGCACCATTTCATGAAATAAATGCAAAAATGAACCCATTTAATGACTTTGTCCTTTCTATAAAATAGAAAATTGATTTGTTGCATTCTGTCTTCTGCCATTCAGCATTTTGTTACAGGTGGGTGAAAACAAATGCATAGGAATTTAATTTTAAGTGGATAATATTGATATACTCATATATGTGTTTTTTCTCTAAAAAAGTAGATCTTTATATGTATCTATCTTTTCTTATATGTAGGTTAATGACAGTACATACAAATTTTATTCCTCTTAAGCCATATACAGAACAGTATAACGTTTAATTTTCAGCTGTCCTATACAAAATTTCATAAGCTCTGGGTTTGCCTTTTGGAACATTTGGCATTCAAGGCACTGTTGGCTCCCTGTAACCAGGGCTCTCTTCCTGTGTTCAGCTTGCTTGGTGTGGTGTTGCAGTCTGGTTTGCTACTGTTTGCATGTGTTGTTTTGCCGTGTATGGAAATGTGGTGTTAGTTTTAGTTTTCTCCCTTGGGAAGGTGTTTCAGTAGCATTTCTTGTGATTTATAGCTATTCTAAATTGCAAGTAAATGCAATGCCTTGACGGGTTGCTTTTGTCTTTGCTTAAGCGTGCAGAGTCACAACCTGGCATGAGTATGTTTGCTGTCCTCAGCAGCTGCCTACCTGAGTGCTGCCCCTGCTGCAGCAGGGTGGGATGCAGACTCTGCTCCATCAGCCTTTCACAGCCCAAACCCAAGAGGCTCATACATGAGAGTTTCCGCTCCCATAGCAATCAACCAGTGGTGTAAGCAGGAGGTAAATTACAGTTAATCCCCTTTGTGAAAATTTTTAAGTGGGGTTTAGTTAGCCTTTAAATCTTGACGTTTCAGCCTGTATTAATAAAGCTCCGTAGGACTGGGCACTTAGAAGGCAAAACAGGAGGAAACTGTTAATGCTGACATTGTGTTACATCTTTAACAAGATACCTTTAAGTTCTCACAGCGAAAGTGTAACAGCTGGGAGTTCTGGAGTAGTGTCCTTCAGGTGCATTTACCGTCCTATTTGTCAAGCCTGTTCTTCGCTACATCCGGAAAAGCAGCTGTTATCATGCAAAATTGCTGTGATTGGAACAGCACATCATTGCAGACCCGTCACCAGATGAGATCTAAAGCAGGACCATCCCTTCACAGCGGGGTCTGCTTCCCCAGTCCAGAGCAGTGCTGTGCTGCTCACCCTGCCCTCCAAGGTGAGCCTAGCCTGGTGACCTTGGGGTTTTATAGACCTGAGCACATACAGTAACCTCTGGTTATTACCTGTGATGTTGGCCTGGGTGGTTGCCTTGTGCAAAGAGCTGAGCAGAGTAATAGCTGAGTGTATGGACCAAAACACAGGTCTGAGCAACCACACTGGGTAGGAGAGCTGGGAAGTCTCTGTGCACAAGGCTAAGTGCTGGCAAATTCTGTCAACTTCGTTACGGAAATCCAAAAACCTCCGAGGCTTAGTGCATCATATGACATGTAAAATGCTAGTACTGGGTGCTGCTGTAAGCCTCTGGACTGATGGCCAGATTTCATGCATTGTTTTTGCTGCCTTTCATAAAACTGGAGTTTCTTTTGAAGTCATGGTCAACTCTAGCAAGGCTCAAGTGAGGGGAAAGCCAGTCATTGCATGCTTTGGTTTACCATGTCACATTCTTTCCTCTTCCTCTACTAAAATTCCTGGGGTTTCCCCCACCTTTCCATCCACATAGCTCACTCTCTGTGATTTTTCTCTTAATTATAGTGTCTCTCCTCCCAATTACCATTGTCCACACCCACCAGGTTTGTTGGGCTGGCTGTTCTGGGACTGGATGTGTTGTGTGAGCACCCAGGCATCCACCTGGGAACTGAGTGTGCTCTGGTCAGCCCAACACTGTGCTACCAGCAGGCACCAGTGACCTGACACATGCCAGCCTAAGAGTTGTCCTCTTGGTGCCTCTTCCCTACCTATCCATTGCTTTCTTGGGGAGCTAAGACCTCGACCTCTTGCATTCTCCACTCACAACAGGAGTAAGCACAGCAGAAATGGGGTGAGGAGCAGTTTGACTTGTCTGTTCAGGAGTGCTGGGCTCTGAAATGGGGCTGTGTTTCAGAAAAGTTGTAGATGGGTATGTTCATAAGAGGTAAGAGGAGTGACAAGCATGTGAAGGGCTGCTTTAAAAAGAGAATACTTCAAGGAGAAATAGTCTTTCCCCAAGTCCGGTGTGGGCAGAACAAGCAATGAGGAGCCTTGATTGTGGTAAGGGACATTTGTGTCATGCTTGCAGCCATGAGCTAAGCCAAAGAACGGGCTGTGAAATCATCAGGTTTTCAGAGTTAGATGAGCATCTGTCAGGAGTGGCTTAAGAAATGGTGATTTTTGCCTTAGGGCAGAGGGATGGATGAGGTGACCTTCCAGCCTGATCTGATAAGATTTAATGCTTATTGGTAAGGTTTTGTTTTCTTATTTTCTTCCTAAATTGTAGGTACATGGTTGAAAAAGGAGGACAGGTCTGATGGGTTCTTGGGAGAAACTCTTCTTAATTTAGTCACCGAGAATGATCTGCAGCTGCCAGGGATATGAAAAGCAGATTATGCAAACTAAAAGCTTTCCCTAGCAATAGGAGCAGTGTTACTGCAATGCATAAAAGGCTGAGCAGAGAGTTAGGGGTATCTAACAACTTTAATATCTTTAATTTTAAAAGGAACAGGTTGCACCAACAGGGTTTTTTTCTACTTAATGAGGCCCATTCATAAGTAGGATAACGGGATTTGCCTGGCACCCAGAGGAAATCATGGCATGTGTGTCTGTACTTTGGTGCAAAACTTGTGTTGATCGCAGTGATTTATAACTTTTTGCAGCCGAGCTGCAGTCAGTTTGATGTCAGGGTGCTTTCATCCAGAAACAGATGCACCTTTGGTAGGATCCTAAATGCATCTTTGTCTTTTTTCAGCCTCACAAAATCCCAGCTAAAGATTAAATATAAAAGTGTACATGGATTATTGCATGCTATTCCTCAGAGATAGCTACTGTGAGATAAGATTTGACTTAGCCAACACAGCAGATTGCACGAGGATCTTTAGTGCCTATGTGCGTTTGGCCTTTTGCATTTCTCCATTCTGCCCATGTTTGTGGGTGCTGAGTGGCGTAGGGACAGTAAGAACAGAGCATTGCATAGCATATGAGGTCATTCCTTTTCTACAGGACTTAGAACACTGAAAAGGGAAAAAGTTTTCTGTGCATTTTGGATCCCAGTGCCAGGCTGGAGACAGGACTCGCCTCCATTCTGGCGTGTGGGCAGACTCAGGCTGCTTCCCTTGAGCTACCCCTTCCACATCCTGTTCATGTAGGTACAAAGTGGTCTTGATAGGCAGGCAGAGGGCAAAACACTGGGGGAGCCCATAAGACTGGATGGGGGTAGTAGGTGAATCCTCACTGGGGAGGCTTGGAAGGAAGAAGCTCCCCATTGGAATTGTGATGGATTCCCACATCTGCCCTCCTTGCGTCCTTGAAGCACTCCGACATCATCAAGAAGGAAGCAAGAGGAATGCCATGAGGACAGTATGTACCATCATTTTGGTACAGGAGAGACCTCCTTTTAGACTTTCCTGTGTTTGCAAAGAATTGGGAATAGCCTGGCCCTCAAATTTCCAGTTAAATCCAGGCTAATTTGTAATGAAATACAACAGGGATAGCAAAGTCTAGAGAGAAGGAAGCTTCTGACACAAATGGGTTACTCCATGAATTAAGTGCTGTTGGGATGTGCAACAGGGAATTAGAAACTGTGTCCTTTGTATTTACCAGAGCAGCTCCTCTGAAGGCGTGTGTGCATACGTACCATCAGGCCATCGCCAGACAGGTGACAGTGACAAAGTATTGGTAAGCAGATCTGGGAAAGGAGGCTCAGAGAGATGAAGTGTGAAAGAGTTTTTGCATTTCTCTAGCTACAGAGATGAGAAAATGAGGAATTTGATCTTTCTATTATAATCGACATAAAGAATTACAGGGCAGCAAAAGGCCACGCAGCTAAACAAAGCTGTTCCCTTGATTTCAAATGTCTCTCTGCTCCAGCGCTGTGTCCTTTAAGACTTTCTGCCTGTAATTGCATGTGGCAGCCTCTTTAGAGCTAGATGCAGATTGCTGCTCTCCAGCCGCTCCAAAACAGGAATAAAACATAACAGTCAAGAAAGGGCACTGCAGGAAGAACCTAGGAGAGACGTTGCTCCTTTGTTTCACAGATGGGTCAGTAGAGGGGTTCAGAAAGCTCTTTTGTCACAAGCCCTGCTCTGTTTGGCTCTGTGACTGAATATTGGCCAATGCTCAGCAGCTCAGTCCCCGTATCAACTCCGTCCTTGTGCTCTCATTGAAGGACTTCACCCTGCAAGGCAGCACAGTTCAGGAAATAACTAGTATTTGGTGCCCTGCCTTATCACTTTACTTGCTTAGCAAAACTCACCTTTTGCCTCAGCACTGTGCAACCAGAGGCTTCATTCAAAGGATGTTGGCAGCAGTGTGGTGTTAGTCTCCTGCAGCTGTAATATCTTGGTCTGTAGGGGAGGTCTTGTGAAAACAGACAACCTGCAGCTTTGGAGGGACTCACGCTGTGTTTCAACATGAGACCAGCAGTGCTACCATTGAACATCAGAGTGCCCACCCTCCTTCTGCCACCAAGCAATGGGTGGGATGGGATCTGCACCTTATGCACCTCTGTGCTGTGTACAGACAAGCTCAAATTTTACTATGGAGGTGTAAATCTTTATCATTAGAAGATAATCAGGCCTAAAATCCTCTGCTCCTATGTAGGCCAATAGGATGTGATTGACTTGCCTCTGAATATGGTGCCAGGGAAGCTGGTCGGGTGTTGGCAGCTTTGTGGAGGGAGCCCCTAGAAATGTTTGAGCGAGGTGAGCTGTGAACTTGCCCTTTCTTTCCCATTTGATGGATGCTTTTCTCTCTGCCCCTTTTGTTTTCCCATTTTCCGAGGCAAACATGAAAATAAGGGCTTTTAGGAGGCTGCAGTGTTCCTAGAAGCATTTCTGGCTGATGTCAATGGAAGTTGCTAGGGCTGGCCCAAAGAAACCAGTATTAATAGGAAGGCAGACAAATTCCAAGTTATCTACTTGGACTTCCTTAACCGGTCCATCCTCTGTCAGCTTCACAATGCTCAGCTTAACCCCAGTTTCCTGAGGTGCTGGAAAGCCCTTAGTGCCAGCGGCTTTTTCTATGGCTTTCCCGCATGCTTTTTTCTTACTGTATAGCAGGAGGAATGTGATGTGAAGATGTTAATGCCTTTTGAGCTGTGCTCTAAACAAGCATGTGCAAATCACTGGGAAACTGAAGCAATACATTGCTTCACATTTAATTTTCCATAACCATTGTCTTGTGGCCCTAGTGAAATGTTTGACGTAACGCACCTCCACAGCTTGCCTGCTCAACATCTGGTAATCAGTCCCAAAACTCACTTCAGAGAATACTCAGAGCGGAAAGTAGATTTTCTCCGACATGCAGGATGTCACTTGCAAGAGAATGAGTCTTTTCTCCATTATTACCATGATGGGAGCCCTGCCGGATGCTTCTTCTTCAGGACAAAACTTTTGAGATCAAGGGCTCAGGACTAGTGTCAGTGCCAGTCCTCCATGTGTATAGCTCAGCCTCAGAGCTTCAATCCTATTGATTTCCCTAACAGTACCTGTCTATCGATTTTTCCACTATCCTCTGGATTGTGCCCATTGTAGAAACTGCTGCTCACAAAGCTAAAGAATTCTTGCTGTCATGCTCCATCTGCTGAAGCCAGCCTGCTCTTGCATGACAACCTCATTGGCTTTTCTAGTTGGGAAATTCCCATCTCCATCCTCATGTGGCTGCCCTTTGAAAACAGCTTGCTTTCAAAGGACATGGAGGGGTCTGCCAGAGCTCTGCCTCCTACTAACGGTTGTTTTCCAGGTTTCATCATTAAGCTTGAGCTGTTTCAGGCCACAGCTCAAGTTCTTCCCTGGCTGTTTCCAGATCTTGCAGAGATCTGAAAATGCAGCAGCAGCAGCAGAAGCAAAGCCCATGTTCACAGCCTGTATGACAGGGCTTTCATGTACGGTCCCTTCTGTTCTCTATCTGTTGCTGGTGTAACAGAACCACCCACATGCTGTGTTCGAGTCTCTTCTAAGATGGGTATTAAAAGCAGGTAATGCAGAAAGTGCCTGTGTCACTCCCAGCCCTCAGGACATCACTGTGTTGTACCTCTGCCGATGTCCTGGGCCCCCCATCCATAGCTTAGTACATGTCATTGACAAACATTAATTTGGCCATGCAAGAGTAGCTTCTGCTTTAATGGTTTGCATTAAAGAACTTCACAGAATCACAGAATGGTTTGGGTTGGAAAGGACCTCAAGATCATCCAGTTCCCAACCCCCCTGCCATGGGCAGGGACACCTCACTAGACCATGTCACCCAAGGCTCTGTCCACCCTGGCCTTTAACACTGCCAGGGTGGAGCATTAGATTACTGGGTGCCTTAATTGACTTTGGAGCCGAAAGATCCTCAAAATGTTCCTGGTTTTCCTCGTGGAAAGCAGAAGCGCAATATTGTGATGAGAACTTTAACAGGCAGGATTTTTCCACAGACTTCACCCCTTCAATTTTCAATCAGTTCTGTCTTTCCCCAGAAAAAAAAAAAAACACAAAAGGAACCAGATTGTTGAAACCAGAATAACTTTCTAATAAAATGCTACTAAGTAATTAGGCACAGTAAGTACATCCATAGCAGTGTAATGTTTGATTTCTCAGACCTAAGCTCCAAGCAGGAGTGCGGGGTGAAGGTGCTGCCCTGGTGTTTCTGATGTGCCAGCCATGGAGTGGGAGCAGTGGGAGCCGCTTGGGGCCCTTTCGCTCCCATCCCTTCCCTGCCTCTCCAGACTGGCTGGATGCCAGCAATTAGAAACTAATTGAGAAGCTTTAAAAATGCGTCTCCTCCCCATTCCTTCTGCTCTGTTTAATCCTCTAACAATCCCCAGCAGAATTCTTCACAAGAGATTTCGCACCGCTTTACTGTTCGCTCGGTGTCTGAACTGAAGCAGGTGTCTCAGCAGAGCAGGGCTGTTTGGGGACCCAGGAAGGGCTCTCTTTTCTTGCTATTTCCTCTGCTTCTCTGTCCTCTTGGGCACTCCCTGTTTGTGCAGAAACTGGGATGTCACCTGCTTGCAGAAGCATATCCAGGTTCCAGAGATGATGCCTTTACCGAGATCAGTGTGGTGCTCGCAGTGATTGTGGTGGTGTGGAGATCAGGACATGGATATGTGAGAGCAGGTAGCTCTATCAGGTATTTCTGTGCTTTTCGCTTATGTCATTTAAAATAAAATCTGTCAGTAATAATAGACAGAGAATTTTTCATAAGCAGGGAGAAAATGGTTTCATCATCTTTTTACTGGCTTCTGGCCATTTCTGGATGCATGATAAATGGATTACTGCATCCTTTGCTTGCCAGCAAGGAGCCCCAGTTAGTGATCAAGGGCCCATTGTACCCAGCATGATACAAACTGAAGTCAGGCAGTGCTTTGGAGAGCCAGTAATCCTCTCCTGGTCTGTAAGCCTTCCCTGATTTGTAAGCTGTGAGTCCCCAGTAACAGGTATTTATTTCCTGTACACAGCAGGGAGTAAAGACAGATATCCAGCCCCTTCTGATAGCTTCTCTCCTGGCTCTGCACCTCCTTCCTGCTCACTCTGTCTCCTGGCATCCTCCTTCTCTTTGTTTTTAGGTCATCCAGCAAACCAGAATACCAGTGGAGGGTCAGGAGTATGCTAGACATCTGTTTTCATCGTTAGACTAGGCTGACTCCATGGAGTGTGGATCAGACCCCATGTTGTTGCTGTCACAACTCTTTTCAGCTTAGTGAGAGTTTTGCCCAAGGAAAGCCATTGAGCACAAGCACTTTAAATGCCCAGTAAGTAGAAAACAAAAGCTGCTTGGCCACATAGACCAAGCTGCTCACTAGCAAGGGGAAGATGTTTGGAACATGTCTTGAAGTCACAGAACAAACATGGCCATCCTCATCCTTCCTTCTCCTGCCTATGGTGGCTGCACAGAAGTGTCTGTGGTTATGATGGAGCAGCTTTATGTCAGTTTGCTTTTCCCCCTATTTGTCCCAAATCCCCAGCCCATTTACTAGACTTGTTTGCATGGGTTTAGTACTCACCTCTGATAAAGCTCATAAAAAAATATATGAAAGTAACATATTAAGATCATGGTCTATCAAATGTCAATAAGCGGAATAAAGAGCTCAGCACTGCAGTTGTAGCGATCAAGCAATTGAAGCATTTGATGAAAGTATTTTATTGGAGTATATATTACCATTTGGTCCAATTATTCTGCCATTAAACGTTAAGAATAATTGAACCAAATGATGCCCAATAGAAGGAATACATCTGCTCTGATGAATTCCTGCCAAAAGGCACTGGGTATCTTAGCACAAGCATTTTCTAAACCAAGATAACAGTCTTTTTCTCTCTAGCTGATAAAGCAGGGCATTTGAATCTTATTTATGACGTATAAATTGGCTGATTTGTTACCAATATCAAACAGCCCATAAGAACCAGGCAGTGTAATAGCTAACAAAATACTGACAGCTTCATCACTTGCTGACTGCATGGAGTACAATATATGCTCAATTAATAGAGTGCAATTATCACAGAAACTGTGAGCAGGAACTAATTATACAGAAGCCAATCAAAACGAGCCCAAAGCAAGGCAGGATGCACTTCAAGAAACTTGAGAGTAATTATTTTTACTTTTTTTAACTTATTTTTTTCTGTTTTTAACTTACCTCCATGTTTGCCTTACCTCTATGAGAGGGAAGGGGTTGTGGCATCAATAGCAAAAAATCAACCAAGAACCTGGCCATAATGCTATGGGTGAGCTTCGGCACAGGTTCCAGTTTCTGTATGAAACAGTAAATCACAGTGTTTTTCTGTTTAAACACATTGCAGTTATGGTGTGACTAGGGATAACCAAAACACAGCTATATCCTTTCCGTAAGGTATATGAGACTTGCAGACAGTGACAGATGGGAATGCTTTAAAAGGAAATTTAAGGAGAAAATAACATCTTGATATGTATTTTGAAAGAAAATGGTGCACTCAAGGAAGAATCTTTTAAACCCCCAGGAAGGGCAGCTTTTAATGTTGGGATAAATATGGCACTGGCTTGTTAAATTCCTGATGGTGTCTTAAATACTCAGCAGTTGCCAAAGTAAGAGGTCATTCTGCTTTTTCCACTTGACTTGAAGGAAAAAAACCTCTGCAAGAAAAATACTGATAAATCTGATAAGAAAAATACTGATAAATCTTATAAGAAAAATACTGATAAATCTGATAAGAAAAATACTGGTAAATCATAAGAAAAATACTGGTAAATCCCAGTAGAGGCAAATCATGTGAAGGGCCAAGAAGTTTCCAGTGTTTCAGATACTGTGGATATTTGGAACAAGCTGGTTATCTTCAGTAAACACAGAACTACTCCTGACCCTGGAATTGTTTACATTTCTATTAGTGGGGGTTTTGATTAGAAATGCCGCTGTCTTTTACATGGCACCACGTTTAGCAGTCACAAAAACAAATACATGGCAAAGCAAAAAACCCCAGCTCTAAAGCACCTCAAATCCACATTCTGGCAGCCTCAGCTAAGCTTCCACTCAGAAGGTTCCTACCTAGAATTAGGAAGCAAAGAGTTTTATTCACAGTGGCTGGAAAAGGGACTTTTTTATCTGAGAACAACAGTCTTCATTGGAAGTAGTGTTGTTAAAGATTTGTGTTTGCACTTGAAGAGAAATGGCTGTTTGGAATGGATGTTTTCCACTGGAAGATAAGAAATAACAGTTTATACTGAAAATAAAGGAACTTTGTTCTGGTTTTGACGGATTCACAGGACAAAATCTGAGCTTTCCCATTGCACAGTCAATGCCCAATTTTTTCCTGGATATTTTTTGTTTTGATAAGAAAACTTTGGCTGCATGAACTGTACTCTGCCTGTGATGCTATGTTTCAGAAGCTGCTCTGTGTGCTTTATTGGAAAAGGGATGTCGGAGGGGGGTGGAATCCAACCTTTTCTTTCCTCTTTTTAATTTTAAGTTTAGACTACACTTATTCCCTGAGATTTTGGCTTTGCTGGAAAACCTTTTAGTCCACAGCTGACATTTTTGCATCCATGTATTGGGGAAAAACAAGGTTGTTTATCAGTGGAAATGATCAATGGCTCCTGCAGGCCTAGGCTCAGCAAAGATGTCCCGCTGCAGGAAACCACTTAAGCATGTGCTCTGCTGTAAGCAGAGATGGAAGACAGAAGTTATGTTCCCTGACAAACAAAGGATGGATGCTGATGGTTTTGTTAGTTCATTTTGTCCTCTGAGGGGTCTATTAGACTTTCACCTACTTACACCTGTATTGCAACTGAGACCTGCAGAGAAGTTTACTGTTTGCATCCCCTCAGAAGAGAATGCCTTGTGCCCCTATGGCAAGTTCTGAGAGCTGTCAGCCAGCACTGCTGCTTTAGGATTAAGCTCTGGGACTATTTTTGCTGGAAAACTGATTCTGGTAAGTTAACCCATGGCTTAACACTCGATGACCTGACCTGGTGGGATGTCCTCTTCACAACAGAGGGTCCTCCATTGCGCATCCCTCAGAGCACATCCACAGGGCTCAGTCATTCTCCCAGTGGGCTGAAAAATCTGGTACAGGTCCTGAGATGACCAGGATTTGGAAGATAAAATTAGTGCTGCCCTGTGGCTGAGAATTAGCAGTTGTCAGCACTTGAATGACTTAGCCTGAATGCTTATCCAAAGAGAGAGGAGTGCCAGCTGGCATGAAACCGGAACTCATTGGCTGCAATGGCAATGAAGATGCTCAGTGCCTTGCAGACCGGAGTTCTGCTGTGTTAGATAGCACCACCAGATACAAAGCTCTGTGGATGGATGGGTAGTGTTGCTCTAGTAAGAAAGGCACTGAAATGCTAGGCAGGAGACCTGTCTGTTGTTCATGGTTCCCAGCTGGTCTCCTGCTGACAAAGAACCTTTTCAGTTCTTTGCACCTGTTTGCTATGTGCCAAAGGACACTGGTTTCTATCATAAAACCCAGGGCTGAAGAGTGATATTTCTATTTACTACTGTAGGAAATTCACCATTACTAGCTTATTCAATGTCATTTGTCCATGGTTTAAAAAATACTCTTAGTGGCTGCATTTATTTTCTTCAAACGTTTGGAGCTGTGAAGCCTTTTCAGTTTCTCTGACAGCTATTTAAATCCTGCTTTTTTCAGTTTCTGGTATAAACTTCCAACACAGAGAAATGCCAGTGCGCTAGGTTAGTTATTTGCTGCTCAATGTCTTTGCACTCGCAAGTTCTCCAAGAGCAACCACTAGCACTCCCCTAAACTCCAGATGAGTTTTCCTCAATCTGTTTATGGCTAATCACATTAATCTTCTCTGGGTCTGATACTGGTAATACAGTGTATCTGTGCTCTTCCTGAGAGGCAGATTACTGGAGCAGCAGAGACTGTAATATGTACTAATGCTCCAAAGCTTTTACCCCTTTGTTCTACCTGTGCCAACAGAAATTCCATCATGGCTACAATTTACATGGACTGTAGGCTTGAGAAACCAGAGTTGAACCTTCAGCAATATCAAAGAGCTTTTTATAAGCATTTCTTGCTTCTCCTGACCCCTGGACACAGCCATACACACTGCATTCAACACACAGACGTCCCCAGGGCCGGATCAGGGCACCTCTGCTTACAGAAGCGAAGAGGTGGGACCCTGGCTGAGATGCTTGGAGACAGGAAGGGAATTAGTGCACTGAGAGAGCTGTGGGCAGGGAGGACAAGGCGATGAGTGCTGTGGGAGGATGCTATAACTGTTCATTTATTCCCAGTGCAGCTCAGAGCTGGTCCTTGCAGAGTATTCACAGACAGGTATTCATGGCTCAGAAACAGTATTTCACCAGCATGTTTATTGGGTGTTGCCCTGTTAGCTGGGAATAACCAGGAAGGGCATTTTCCTGCCCAAGCCCCAGCTCATTTATGTACCTGCATGTGAGTGCTGCCATTGCAATGAGTGAGCCTCACTATGAGCAGGTGCTGAAGCTTTACTGGGTCAGAGCTAATGTAAATCTGTAAGCGCTTTCAGTGCTTTCAATCAAAAAAGGAATATAATCATTTAGTGCAGATGCTCATTAGCACTGCCACCATTTGTCAGAAACACCTTGCAGTTCTCTGTTTCCTGATATGCTGCTCTGTGTGTATTTGGTACTCATGTTCCCACATACGTGTCATTTGTTCTGAGGACTAACCTCTCCCCAGGTTCAGGGCCTTGTCTGTGGACAGCTAATTCTTTGGGTTGTCTTCTACTGGGACATGAAGAAGTATGCTTGATCTATTCAAGTACTAATCAAGGCTTGAACGACTCCCAGGATCACCCCTGCTCCGTTTGAGTCGGGAGTATATCAACCACAGAACAAAACGGTGTTTCTCAGCAATGTGTCATAATGATTGGTTATATGGGTGTCACAATTCTGCAAGAAATACAGTAAGTTCAGTTCTACTGTCAGGAGCGCTGCCTCACGGGGAGGCATTTGTAACTACACTGTTGTTCACTTGCAGAATCTGTAAGAAGAATGAAGCTTTGACTCGAAATATGCTGAAAAGCTGCCGCAATAAATTTGACATAATATTCATGACATGGATGGATAGATCACTGTTTGCTAGGCCTGGCAAATAAAACTGGTGCTGTGGAGCCAGAATTACAGGGAGAGAGAGAAACATTGCTCCACGAGGCATGTTTCAGATAGGAACCACATTTGAAACAGCTATATATTATAGTTGTGTTTAAATTGAATAATAAATGAGGCTTGCTCAGAAATCTGATTGTTCCTTGGAAAGCACATTGAGTTTTTTGTTCTTGTAAACTTCTAAGAAAGTTGCCTACTCATAAATAGTAGCACCTGCATATTTTTTATTCCTTTTTAATGTTATTAAAAGATACATAAAACACAGGTATGAGATACCCAAGACAGAAAGCAGCAATACGATGTGTAGCGCTGTACCAGGGAGAGTTTTAGGACTAGCATTTTACATTTTACGTGGGAGATCTTGTTCCTATTGTCCCACAGATTCCTTGTTTGTCTTTGACATGGCAAGTTCCACATTCCCTTTGGCCTCTGTTTTCCAGGCCTGATGTTTGGGTTTCCAGCAGGGTAGCTGCTGCAGTACCTATATGAAATATATAAAACTCTGCTTTGGAGTTTTGTACCTTACCATTGATCTGTCTATGTCTTTCAAATCAGAATTGCGTCTTATGTGCACATACAATTCCTAGCCCAAAGGGAATTTGAACAGTGAGATGATACATAGTATTTAGAAGTATACAGACTCAGTAAAATACTGCAGCAATGGGTAAAAGGCATGAATTTGAACAGATGGGAAGTGCAGTTTTCAGAAAGTGCCTGGAAAGAGGCAGGTAGAATTTAGAATTTCATGGTAGAAAACAGTTTTTCTCCAGATTTTCTGTTCTGAAGATCTTAGCAAAGTATCTCTGGGAATGCAATACCACTTCTCGAACGTACAGGGCTTGATTCTGAAGTATGTTCAGGTATGTTACACTCTGCAGCTGTGGGGCCATCCCACCCGTGTCCTGCCTCCATCCATGATTTAGGGCAGTTCAAAAGGTTTTAAGTAAGCTAGGTTTTTAAGGCATCTTTAAACTGTTTCTTTATTGGAGCATCTGCATCTTACATGGGTGAGGGTTTTCAGCAGGCAGCTTTAATCTGAACAGGGGCAGATGCAGGACAAAGTATTCTTCCCAAAGGAAGGGCAGATAAAGTTTGGCCCCAACGTTAGGAGATGCAAACTCTAAGTGTGGAAGTTGCTCTCGCTAGCCAAGAAAGCAGTCTGCTGTGTGCAAGCAGTGACACTTGGGGAGAGGTAAGTCAGTCTCAGATTTGAAAAGAAGGAATTCACCTACAAACATACTCAGTGAGCAAAGCAAGGCACAAACCTGTTTCCTCTCCTGTCCTGGTGTTTGATGCCCGTGTTGATAAGGGGCTCTGGGGCCCTGCAGCGCTGCCCAGCCCAGATGGAGAGTCATTAATATTCCCGACCTGTGGCTCTGTGCTGCTTTGACACAGAGGAAAATGAATCAGTAAAAGAGAAGCTTGTTTTTTCCTGTTTATTTCTACATTTGGGAGCAGGGTGTGAAAAGCACTTTTTTACCTTGGAGCAAAATTTCATGGAAATGTCCAGACAAAAACATTCTGTGTGGTTTCCTCTGTTTATTGCAGCAGTTCATTTACCTGAGGCTGGACGGGCAGCTTGTACTGGCACAGGGAGTCCTCAGCCTCACCCTCATCACAAGGGGTGATCTCATTTTTCCTGCTATGGGCTCCTCTGGGAAAATCCCCACAGAAGAGGGGCCTCTGAGGGATGTTGCTCTCTGGCATCTCCTACTGAGCATGGGCTTAAGCCTGTCCCAGTCACAGGTACACGAGGAGGGACCATGCAGAGAAAGCAACTGATGATTTAAAGAACATGTACAGCCCTTGTTTCTGTCCCTGCTGCAGAGCCCTCTGCTCGGTGGTGGGGAGCTCATGTCTACCTCAGACTCCTCATGGCAGGTTTCAGGTCAAGGTGGTGGCCAGCCTTACAGTGGCCCTAGTGACAACAGGGATGGGCAATGCCTGACTGGGAGGCTGGAGCCATGCAGACAGAAGAGGGCTGTGGGTTCTTCCTTCCCATTTAAAGACATTGCGATGGTTCCATGTGTGTTGTCCTCTCTGCCTTGAGCTGCCCTGGTGCTGCCCAGGGTTGGTTGGTAAGGTGAGCAGTGCTGGCACAGGGCAGGCAGAAAGGATGTATTCCCTGAGCATTACATCTACAACCAAATAACACTGTGAAACTGGGTAGAGCCAGTTTCCCATTCCATGCCAGTCCCTGGGAAAAGGCAGGGACTGCCATGCTGCAGGAGGGTGGTGGGAAATGGAGCCCTTCATGTCAATGCCAGTGCTTGTGTGGCTGCCAGGCAGAAGACAACCTCCAGCTCAGTACGCACTGAGTGGTTTCGTATTGTCAGTGTCCTGCCTCACCTCTAATTTAATTATAACCACTTAATGGCCCAGTCCAGGGCTTAATTGCAGGAAATCATATCTTTGAAAGAGGATGCAGACATGAGCTAGGCTCTTGGGGCGTGAGGGACAGGGCAAAGCTGTGCAGGATTCCACCCCTGAAAACCTCATCCCTGCGTCTCCTTGCCTCCATTTCCTCATTTGAGGAAAAAGGAACAGTGTTGGCCCTCAGCACCCATTTCTCTGTGCCCAGAGAAGTGCCCAGGAGAAAGAAGAAGGCTGATGGGAGAGGTGGATTTACACCTTTGGAAAGTTTCATGCTACAGCACTATTTCTGCTTACAGACCAGATGTTTAGGTCTTACCAAGGGGAATACAAAGCATCACGGACAGTAACTGTTTGGGAAGTCTGAGGACAGCTGTCCTTGTGTTCAATAAAAGCTACCATCTAAACCACTTGCAGCACAGACATGGGGTCATCAATGTTTTCTAAGCAGCATAGACTGCCTCTTATGTGTCCATGGAAAATGGGGAGGGAGAAACATTTTTACACTCTCACCAATGAGCTGTGTGGGGATGAAGGTCACCTTGCAACAACTCAGAGCAATTATCTGAAGGAGGTTAGATCTCTGTCCGCTGTCTTTATATTATTCTCATAAGCTGCATTTTTGGCATCACTTAGAAGCCAGGAACATATCAAACCCGCATATGTCAAATGCTATTGACATCAAATACCTTTCATCGAGCCCCAAGCCTCTTGGCGTCTTTTGAGCTCTGCACCCAGGAAAGTGGCTTGTCAGAGATGATTTTTCCAACTGAGGAAGCAAGTAGCATAATGAGACAGTGTAGTTTCAGCATACACCTTCCAACTAGTTTCCCAACTGCTCAGAAAGCAAACATGAGCCTGCATAGTAATTAGCCCATAAAGAAAGCTGGGGATACAATGAACATACAAACTGTATTAGCAAACTCTTTATGGCCCCTCATTACCATTCTCCAAATGAGTTTTTGTCTGCATTTCCCATTTTCAACAGCCAAGATCAGAGATTCATAGAATAGAAAAACAAAACAAAACCTGACCGTGTCAAGCAGCACAAGGAAATACACTACCCAGATGTGCCAGGGTAGTGCACAGATGTGCTTAGCGCTCAGAAAAGCTCTACGAGATGCCCACAGATCTGTTGCTTCTGGACTCCACGGCAATCAGAAGGTGTTCTGTTCCACCCAGGATGTTACCCTTCACAGGCTGCCACACACACAGTGTGGTCAAAGGGAAAAGCCCATCAGTTTCAGCACAATCAGGATTTGCCTCTAAGAAAGGTTTTGTTTTGGTTTTAATTCATTTCTGCTTTAGAGCAACAGAAAGTGACCACTGACATGCGAAGATGCTGCCACTGAATACCTCTGCCAGCGAAGGACCTTGTGATGGAGCCACTGTTCTCATGCCAGCTCTTAGTTCTGTAAGTGCTCGGAGCTGCTCAGCTGAGCTGACTTTTCAAGTGTTATCCAAGCAGGTGAGATACTGTTATAAAGTCTAACATCACACACAGAGGGTGGGTGAAAAGCTGGGTGCATGCTGAAAGAGGCACCACGGGTAACTGAAACAAGTCAAACTGCTTGCTCTGGGCCGTCATAGAGCCTGCAACACCTGAGCATCACATCGCACGTGGCTTTCAGCTTTTTGATTTACCTCAGCTTCCTTGCCTCATCTATGTGATGTGCTCCACAATTGTCGTGTTATTTTCTCCACAAACACAGTTTTTAATGAGTTTTCCTTTCCAAGCTAAAACCCAGAAATACACACAAAGCTACTGCCAATGGTGCAGGAAGAAGTTGGGAAAAGGAATGAAAATTGACACATTTTTCTGCAAATATTTCCACAGTCATTCCTGGAGGCATTCATTGTTTGAGCATCCAGAAGAACTTGGCTTGGAAGAGTCTTTAGGTAAGTACCAATATCTGCAAAAGGTTTTATTGAAGCAATGGCATGGGAATGAGCATGAAACCAGCTTCACAAGTAACCCGGTTCACCAGCTACTGACGTGCAGCTTGTGTAGAGCTGACATAGACGTTCTGAAGTTACTTAACCCTTTGCTTGATGATGGGCTGGGTAAAGCCTGTGTGATACAAGGTTTTACTTACTGTTCTCAGATTTGGATGTCAAAATGTTACCTGCCTGAAGGGGTTTCAGATTGGTTTATAGGAGTTCTTTCTGGCAGAGGTAGGTTTGCATTTGTGCTGTGTGGTGATCCGCTGGACACCCTTGTGATATCCTTGAGGAACATGTTGGGTGTGGATGTTGGGAGGAAGTGTACTTTGGGGCCAAGTGTCCAAGGAGTGTCCAGGTGTTGTTGGAGGGGTGGTGCAGGGTGTAAGTGCTCAGATGTCCCTCCCTTGGCTGTAGTGCCCCTGGTAGCACTGTGGAGGGAGAAGGGCTTTGTCACAAGGCTGCAGGCTGAAAGGGGCAAAGCCCAGGTCACTGTGATGGGCAGCACTGCCTGTAGAGGGGATGGGCTAGGGAGGGCAGTGTGTGTCCCAAACATACTGTCCAGCCCTCTATGTCCTTTCACTCAGAAAGTCCATCCCATGGTTCCCCCTCTCCAGGGTGCACTTTCCGCATCTCTTCTTCTCCCTTGCTTATACTTGAGCTGAAAAACCAGCCTGGTTGCACTGCCCCCAGCAGCAACAATTCTCTCAAACCTCTGCCCAAGGCAAGTTAATTTAGCACATCCCCAAGCCCCCTTAAATGTCACAGCTGTAAAATCATCCCCAAGTTCCCCTTGTTTGGTAGCAGGATGCAATTTCTTTTAAGTCCATGTCTTTGCTTTGCTCTTTAACATAGACTAGAGAGGGATTCATGGACCAAGCCTTTAGAAAAAATGCCTTAAAAGTGTGCACATCAGCAAATCCACCTGCTTCCAAGTCCTGCAGAGAAACAGCGTGATAGCTGTGGGATGAAAGGAAGGAAGTTGGGAGACTCCTTTACCTTCATCTAATGAGCAGTGTGTGTCTACTAGCTTTTCTACCAAAAGTTATGACAAGCAGTGAACAGGAATAAAGCACTTCTATAGGATGTGCACTCCAGAAAGAAAAGAACACTTGCAGATGAGGAAGCGCAGCAGTAAAGGATATCTGTCCCTGCCTCATACCCCTTCCTCCATTACTGTAGCACCTGCCACTTTGCAGCACCTCTGTGAGTTATTCCTGATAGTACCTGATGGCTGTTACTCCTGCATGTGCAAGCAGAACTGTGCAGCATGGAGAGCATAGGCAGCATGCTTCAGGTTTCAGGGGAGATCATGGAAGAGCAAAGACTTGGAAGCTGGCTTTCCTAAAAAAGCAGGTATAGCAATTAAGCACAGAAATTGTGGATAGATTGTCTTTCAAACTGCCCAGGCCTTAGGCAAAGTCCGAAATGGCTCTGGCCTGCTCCAACCTCTGCAATTGCTCACAGAAACACGCTTTTCATCAGCTGGAAGAGAAATCCTCACTTCTCCTCTGCTGCTGTGACCTGTTCATTCGTCAAGCTACTAGATGACGCTTTGCCCTTGCTTTTCCCCAGCCATCAAAGGTTCTTTCTTCTCTGCCCTCCTCAATGCCTGAAACCATAAAGAAATTATATATTCTCCCTAATTAATGCGGTGATTTTTACAGAAATAATTTATGGCTCCATGTCCTTTCCTGCTGTGAGGCTGTGTGCTCATTACATTATTCCTTCCCTCTCTGAAGCAGTTTGACCGCTGGTTCCAGTGGTGGCCAGCACTCCCCTTAGCCAAAAAGTGCTAGTAATTCCCAGTGGTGGGATGCTGAGGAGACACTGAATGTCTAGCACCGTGGGGTTTGGGGTCTCTGCTGGAGCTCATATGCAGTCCACAGCAATTACTTAAAAGATGGCTTTTGTATAAAAATAACTCAAAATATCTGGCTTTAAGAGGTACTAATAACAGGTGGAGCTAGCAAGACTTAACAGTCTGGTACATTAGAAGTCATTGTTGCCCCTACTTTGCTGTTAATAATGATTCACAAGGGGTGAGGTGGAAGAGACTCAGATCCTGTACAGTTGTGCTCAGAGTACCTTTACCCTGGGAATGTGAGGTTTCTGTCCTGACCTGATATAAAATCTTCACCTGTGCTTGCCATACATTTTCTGTATCAGCCATTAAATGAGCAAAGCTATTCAAAAAGGAGCTGTGTTCTGAAACCCTTCTGCAAGGGCTGGTTGGATCAGGTTTTATTAAAGCTGTAGAACAATAGTCCTCCGTAATAGACTTGTGCTGGGAAAGTAAGTTGCCCCACTTAATGTATTCATAGGAAGCTACAGTCGTAGGTTTCTCTTTTATACAGGTCAAGAAGGGGGAATCACTGCTGAATCAATGTATCTAGCTCCCTTCAACGCCCAAATTTACAAAGAATACATTCCTGCTAAGATTTCTATCTGCTTTTTTTGATTGTGTTTCATCAAAGCAAATTCACACAAGGTGAGCCTTTAAAAGGAGCGATTTTCTGCTCCTCTTGACTACATGAGGCATTCAAAAATTAATGAAAGAAGTGACATCCGTCTGGCTTCCAGGGCATCACATTTATTTCTGCATAAATTCTCCCAGGTCAACTCAAAACCAGTTCAGGGTCAAAATCTCATCTAGTCACCTAGATTAAAAACTAATTTCTCTAAAGTATAGCCTATATTGAAGCCTTTTCATGCAAATAAATAGCCAAGGGCCTCATTCTCTCCTTCTCTATTAGTTGTGCATGTCATGAATGTGAACAGAACATTTTGTCCTGTGCTCTAATTACATGCATTATAAAGAAAAATCTATTCCTTGCATACATATTATTAGGAGCAGTTCGGAAGCGCCATTCCATCAGGGCAGCCGTCATGGTGGCTCATCCTAATATTGACAGTTTAATCTTTTTGTTTCATAGGAGATTAAAAGTCGTATGATGGCTGCTCCTCTGTGGATCAGGAGGCGAAGCCAATTGGAGTCAATCCGTGTCTAAGTGCCATTTCTGCTCTGAAAATGGACTTGTGGTTTACAAAATATATTAGGTAATTATCAGTGGTTATGGAAGAATGATAAAAAAACCTCTGGGTTGATGACAGAGTAAATAGGGTTGCTGTTAAAAAAAATACTCATTTTACTCACAGCTGTGCTGTAGTACATGTGCATGAGAACTAACTTAGTTGCTGTCTAATGTATTCATATGCATGACCATCAGCATTTTCCATTCCCTTCGCTTTGTCTCACTGGAGAAGGAGAGAGCAACGATGCACCAGGTGGCCACCTACACCTAGTAAAGTTGCCTTTTACCAAAGGAGAGTGTAACCTTGAAAAGGTGCTGGGAGTTTTATTCAACATAGCAAAGTATTATACCATATTAGTTTGGTTTTGTTTTAAACACCCTGAATTAACTTTCACAGGCAATGTCTGGTTTTGCCTCTGTCTTTCAAAACGCAGACCAGGAATAAGCAGTGGTTTGGCTGTGTTCATTTTTGGCTGCTCAGTGAGACATTATACAAGGGTGTGATTGATTTGGAGGGCTGGATTGTGTTCACTAAAGATCAGTCCCCTCCAAACCATCACACATGGGGAGCTCTGGATCACCTGTCACCTGCACAAATGTTGAGTAGAATTAATTCCCAATGGATCTTTCACCTCACTGAGGCCAGGACTGTTTCTAGCATCCTAAGAAGTCAGCAGCTGAAATTCAGTCTAGGTCTCAGGTGAATATAGCTCTACTTTGAATGTGAATAACTCCGTGCCTACAGGATGTGATATGGGAGTGCTGCCAAAGTGCATGCATATGTATCTACCTGTCTAGAGGACTGTTGATTCAACTTATTTCTAGGTGGGAATAGCAGAAGGATTTGGGTACTGTATTTTCTTTTAAATCACTCAATTTCGTCATTTTATCTAGTATGTTTCGGACATGATAAATACCCTGCAACTTCCCGTGATGTCCTTAAAAGTTTGCAAAGATCAATAACTGTCCACAAGATACTTGGAACTTGACTCCCTTGAGTGCTTTCCCTTGGAAGAATAATCTTGAAGAGGTCAGTACGCAGGAACTGCCTTGTTATTGGGAGAGCGCTGTATTTGAGGTCAAAGCTTAAAAAGAAGCAATAATTGATAAAATGTCTTCTCTGGCTGCAATTTGTCTTGGAGTGAATAAAACGTAATTATTTTTATCTTGGAGAGGTACAGTTCGGCACAAAATGGGGAACCAGACCTTGCAAGTTCATGGGCTTTTTCATTGTACAATGTCAAGTGTGGAAGAGGCAAGCAAGATAATGGCCCTGTGCTTTCTCTTTGAAACCATTTTTAGCAAAGACTTGGCACAATGGCTTACCAGCAGCTGGGGAGAAGGTTTTATTGCACACTGAATGCCTTCCTGCTGGAAAAAAATATCCTAGCTGCAGTTACCCAGCATTAACCTTTCACATGGCTAAATCAGCCAGAATTGCCTCTGTGCTGTCAGTGTTTGCACATAGGAGCAGTAATTACGAAAGCAGGATCATTCCTACTCTCTAGCAGAGTGCAGTCCTTGAGTAAATGAATTGTGATTGGGAAACAATTGGACGGTGGAGATGTTTCTAAGGAGAGCACCTTATTGACATTATTTTCAAACTAACAGGACACATCCTTGCAGTGCAAATATTGGTTTCTTTTGCAAATATGGGAGTTATTACTTACTGCTCTGTAAGAAGACAGGCCTGCCATCGAGATAATAGCAACTTAGTATTTTATTGTGAATCTTTTCCACACAGGTTCTGTGATGTTTATCATAGCAATTGCATAGACAGCCCATTCTTCATTTCCAGTCTAACTAAATTACAAGTGACAGCAATATAAAGCATGATATTTAATTGCCTCAATGAACATTGACTTCCTTGAGCACATATTATATACTCCCTGGCTGACACTCTCCAGAGGTATGTTTCATTCTGAGGATCTGCATTTTGGCATTCCCAGGTTGAAAGAGTTCTGACCTTCTGAAAATGCCTATAGTGAAAGCCTTGGTAAATGGTTTTAAAATGAAGCCTTTTGCAGGTTCTCTGCTAAGGTCATGACACAAGCTGAGATGTTTTTGGATGATGCTGTCGATTCACATCTCCCAGGATATCTGTAATCAGCGTAACCTTGACAGGTACTAGCAAAAGGAAAGAGGCAGTATCTTTCAAGCAGTTGAACTGTGTTACTTCTGTGGGAGTTCTCCCTCTCATCACCCATGGATGTGCATGAGGTGCATGTATGTGGTGACATCCCAGGGTAGCCTGTAAATATGTAATAAGGCTAAAGCAAAACAAAGTAAAACTAAGCCAAAACAACAAGTACGTGCTTTGTTCTGTCGTAATATGAAGCCTTGGCTTGTCAGTGCTGGGCAAGTTGATACTAGGGAAAGCTGCCTTCTCATAAAGGTAGGGTGAGCATCAGCCTTGATTGCTTAGGGAAGGTTTTCAAGAACAAATTAGCCAAACATCTGCCACTGAGCCTGTGACAGGATGATAGGTTCTCTTCTCAGAGGCGTTGATTTGGGCTGTATGGAAGACCATACTGTTTGAGGCTCCTTCAAGGGTTCCTTTCTCTGACAGCAATTCCAAGCCACCAAAAGCATGTGTAAGTGGCAAGAAATACATTCAGAATTTGGCTCAAACCCTTTTAATCTGAAGTCTGGGGATTTTCCTTACATTTTTTTTTTTTACATTGGAAAAATCAAAGATGAAGGAGATGAAGGACTTCTTCTTCTGTCTGGGTTTGGATTTAAACAGTGTTACTCTATTTTTCTCACTCTATCTCCCAAGCTGTCCTATTGTACCTTAAGATTCATAGAATGGTTGCCAAATACCAACTTCATTTTACAAATGCCCCTGTAAGTCAATAAATCAAACATATCTCTTATTCATCCCAGATCCTTTAAGTCCTTCTGCTAGAAGTTCTATGTATTTGGGAGCCCAAAGCATAATAAAGCTTTCAGCTATTTTTTTAATGAGTTAGAAATTACTGGAGCTATAACTTTTAAGGAGCACTGAAGTTTCAACTGATGTCCTGAATTATTTAAAATCATATAAACCGTAGTACCAGTAATTCTTTTCAAATTAAAAATGACACTTTTAAAGCATGTTTTGATGATGTCTTATGTTCAGGCGGTGCATGGCATGTACCTAACACTGTGCAGATGTAAAATTGTTAATGGGATAATTTAATAAATGCCAGTGTGTGTATTTCACTGTATATGTCTATATCTGATACAGATATTTAATATATATAACTATATCTGATACAGACACACATAAATACTTAAATTGGAAAATATCCTTCTACCAGCTTGTCTACGAAGACCTCATTAACTCTAGATACACGGTGGCCATTTTAGAATGTTGGGTGTACAAGCTGATTTTGTTTCAAGAGCAGAGAGTTCTGTAAATGTCCTCTAAGATTTATCTGCCCTAGATACTGAATTAGTTTTAGGTTGGTTTCTAGAATTCCTGAGTTTAAGATGCTTTAGCTGATGAGCCCAATTTGCACAAGCACTTGGAGATGATGAGATTCCTTTTAGACACAGAAGTAAAACACAATTTAATTTTAAACTGACTACTTTGGGTTTATTGTTTACAGATTTCTACATGGAAGATATTTGCTCTTCTCCGATGCATACGTGAGAAAATTGCTATAATCCATTTGGCTCTGTTATTATGAAATTCAATCTGAGAACAGGTTAAGTGTCCAGCACTCACCATTCTAGTTATACAGTTTATCAGTGGATTCAAACAATATTGGATGATGTTAATATTGTGCTTTTTTTTTTGGTCACGAAACTGACCAGATCTCATACATGTGTCTCATACAATGTTTTGTTCTTAATGATGCCTTGCAGCTTTCTGATTTATTTCGCTATTTTGTAGTTTGGTTGGCTTGCTATTTTGTTCTCCTCTTGGCTTGAAACAGAAGATGTGAGAAAGTGGGCGCGAAATGCAAGCAACCAGGGAGAATTAAAACAGAGCTTCTTTCTCAGTTGAGTGTAGATATATTGATTTATTGGATTCCTTTGGTTTTGTCAGTGTTCTACATGTCTGCATAGGATATGTTGCTAGAATGGAAACCAAATTCCCACTACAGAGATTAGTATGTAAATAGATGTATGCTGAGTATGTCTGTGATACATGTTGTCATGGGGGGGAGAAACAGAAGGAATTTCACTGTGCCTGAATTTCATGAGTCTTTCACCAATTTTTTGACTCTATTTTCTTCTTTTTCTGCTTCAGAGAACTTCATGTTTCTGCAAGAAGAAATAATCCTGGAGAGATTGGATGGGTCCAACCTTCTACTGAGTTTGTCATCATCAGCTTCTGCAGAACAAAGGCAATGCCCAAGTGCTGATCAGGGTTGTTTCCTGGATGTAATAGTTAGGTGGCTAAACTTGTATTTAATATGCTGTGGCAGGGTTTCACCTTCAGCATTTCCCTGTGCTAAAGGTGGGGCTGTCTCTGTGGAATTAACCAGCTTTTCGCAGCTGTGTGCTTCATACTTACTTGACTGAAATGTAATGTGTATGCCAGAGATCATGGTGTGGGGTATCACAGTATCACAGTATCACAGTATGTTAGAGATTGGAAGGGACCTCAAAAGATCATCTAGTCCAATCCCCCTGCCGGAGCTGGAACACCTAGATAAGGTTACACAGGAACGTGTCCAGGCGGGTCTTGAATGTCTCCAAAGAAGGAGATTCCACAACCTCCCTGGGCAGCCTGTTCCAGTGTTCTGTCACCCTCACTGAGAAGAAGTTTCTTCTCAGGTTAGTGAACCTCTTGTCCAATCTGTACCCATTACCCCTTGTCCTTTCATTGTTTGCCACTGAGAAGAGCCTGGCTCCATCCTCGTGACACTCCCCCTTTATATATTTATATACACAAGGTCACCCCTCATCTCCTCTTCTCCAAACTTAAACCCAGCTCCCTCAGTCTTTCCTCATAAGGAGATGCTCCACTCCCTTAATCATCTATTGCCCTGCGCTGGACCCTCCAGCAGGTCCCTGTCCTTCTTAAACTGAGGGGCCCAGAACTGGACACAATATTCCAGATGGGTCTCACCAGGGCGATAGAGGGGAAGGAGACCTCTCGACCTACTAACCACCCCCCTTCAATACACCCCAGGATGCCATTGGCCTTCTTGGCCACAAGGGCACAGTGTGGCTCATGGTCACCTGTCTCCACCAGGACCCCCAGGTCCCTCTCCCCTACACTGCTCTCTAACAGGTCGTTCCCCAACTATACTGGAACCTGGGGTTGTTCCTGCCCAGATGCAGGACTCTACACTTTCCCTTGTTATATTTCATCAAGTTATTCCCCACCCAACTCTCCAGCCTGTCCAGGTCTCGCTGGATGGCAGCACAGCCTTCTGGCGTGTCAGCCACTCCTCCCAGCTTAGTGTCATCAGCAAACTTGCTGATAGTACACTCAATTCCCTCATCTATTGGATTCATTTTTCCCTCAGGTCACTCAGGGTGATAAAAGATCCTGATGTTTTATGACTATCATTGGTGTGAAACTTCACATCAATAACACATTAATACTGGAGATCATGGACCACAGGTGCAGTCAGGTTATTTTGCACAGCAAAGCAACCTTAACCCTGGTTAGCTGACCATATAAGCAGGGTTGAAGCATCTTTAGGACAAGTACAGAGCTGCAGTGTTTGCTGGCAGACTCTGATTATGTGTATTCAGAGCTTTGATTTCAGGGAGTCTCAATCCTAACAGTTCCCAGCGATTCTGAATCTGGGCAAACTCTTGCATTTTTCTTCAAGAAGCCAGTAACTTCAAGCAGAGCAATATACTCAGATTGAAAAATGCTGCTCATGGAAGGAGCTTGCACTATATATTATTTTCTTATTGAGGAGAAAGACCTGTATCTTGGTGCTGTTTTAAATGGACAGTGGAAGTTTCTCCTGTCATGGCTGGACATTTAGACAGTGCAGAACCACATTTGCAGGCTTTCTGTGTGATATAAGAGATACTTTGGGGAATATCTGGAGGGGAAATAGAGAGATACAACATCTTTGCTTTCCCTCACCAGCGTAATAGATCTCAGTGTAACAAAAGTAGCCCACAGAGATGGATCCCACTGCTGATCTCAGTGATTCCTATCCAGGGGCTGAGTTACTGGCAATGAAGAATTTTATCACCATTGTAATAGTTCTGCTCACAATGGCTCATTTCCCTCAAGTTTTATAAAGGTTTTGCTCTAGACAGACACTCAACGCTGGCTGTAGCTAGAATGGCTGCTGTCATTTGGCATTTATTTCTCAACATCTTAGTCTGGTTAACGACTCAGACCACTAAGACATCTTGCTCTTTGGATGTATGAAGCATTGACAGATTTGATCATGAAGTCATGGCACACACCATAAATTCCCTCTGCACGTGGTTGTCAGTACAGTCTGTTCTGCAGGTTATGTTCTGTAAAGGTGCATCTTGGGAATGTGTTAATAACACCAGCAGAACTAGTTCATATTTGGGGTTTTGGAGGTGGGGATTTGAGGGTATTTTTGGGGGTGGTAGTTTTTATAGATTTTATAGTTTTTATAGCCCTCTGCCAAGGTCAGTGTTCCATTGTGGTGGAGCCACATACAGACTTATTGCCTGTAGTCTCTTGCCTAAAAGACCAAACAAACAGGAGAGCAGAGCACAGGTACAAGGAGCCCCATGGGTCTTAATCAAATGCAAGCAGCAGGACAACAGCGGAGCTGTAAGAAAATCCTTTTCTTCTAGTCCATTGCATTACCCACTGAGTGACACATCATCTCATGACTGTACTGCCAAACCCTGCCTTCATTCCTCTGGTTTGGTTTTCATTGTTTGTTGGGTTTGTTTGTCTATTTGTTTCCAAAGAGCATGTGGGAAGCTCTGTTCATCTATCAGCCAAAAGAAAACTTCCTCTCATTCACCCTTCAGTGAAAAATCACATCACACTGTTATTCCTTTTGTTTGTAATCCAGTTTTCATTTGTAAAAGAACTAATTTTTTCATCCTTAATGCAATTTATGTTTCTGCTGATGTGTTTTGGAGCAAAAGCCCTGATAAAATGAATTTCTTCACGTAGACTATATGTACAAGCTTCGTGCTCAATGTGGGCTGTAGGATGTAGCAATAGGTTTGATTCTTAGCATTTTGCAATGTTAGTGTCTAATTACATCTCTCTCTTCTGAAGAAAGGAAAGTCATGGATACACAGTGAAAGTGTCATGAAAATGAGTTATAATCAAGCAGTGAAATCCAAGTTCAGAGACTACAACTGCTACTGCAGTTTTGACACCAAGTCCTTGGGACAGATATCTTGATTCTTAACAGTGATGTCTCCTGAAGCTCACAGGTCTGGGTGTTGAAGCTGGAGATGTGGAGGCTCCACTGCTAAGACTGTAAAGAGAAGGGGAATCTTGTAAGAGAAAGAGAACTGGTATGACTGAAACTGCAGGGATTAAGAACAATGGCAGCAAACTTGCTTCGTTGGACAGGATGCTAGAAATGAAAAGACTGAAAATCCTTCCTTTTTGTTTTTCTGTTTGTTTCTTTTACTGGAGGGGACTTAGGTATGCCAGTGGGAATTGTTCTAAGTAACAGCTAGCAGCTGTAGCCTTACCACTGTCTCCTTTGCTCTGCATCAGTGTATTTGCTATAGCAGCTCTCAGAGGAAACAGATTTTGCTGGCCACTTGGTCATTCTGGTGTGTTACACCTCAGCTGGGATCTCGGTTTCAGCTCACAGAAGTGAGAAAGAAATCTTTACAGGTGTAGTGTGAGCAAATATTTTTTTTGCTTTTTAAATATTCATGTAATTTCTGAAGGGCTTTGGAAACTTTTACTGTAGCTTACAAATGTTATAGCTCTAAACCACCAACCTGGTTGCAATTATAATGCCACTCTGATGTGTAAGCTGCAAAGAAGAAGAATTTAATTCAATAAAATCACTCAGTGTTTAAACAAATGGGGGAGTAATTAAATGTAATGGATACTGTGGTTTCTGTACAAGTCTATGCAGTTTAATGAAATCTACAACTCCATCACAAAGAAATGACAGATAAAAAGAAAAGAACAATAGTCATTACTTTTGTTATCTCCAACAAGAATGTGCTCTGCTCCATCTGCTAGTTCTGCAGCTGTGGTTAACTAATAAACGGTATTCCCAGTCCTGTGCTAACTGCATTTGATGTGGCTGGTACACAAACAAAGATGTCTTGGCAGAATAAGGTGCTATATGGGTTGTTAAAGAGCAGCCTTGTCAATTTTAGATCCGATGGAAGCAAAGGGGAAAGCTTTGCCTTTGCCATATGGAAAAACAAACAAGCCAAAAGTGTTTTACACACTTTTCTGAAACTGTAAAACAGATAGTATAGAGTAATAAGAATGTGCTGGAGGCTATAGAGGACTAATGTCAGCTTTAGAAACACAAGCTGTGGGCTTTTTTTCCCTCCCTGCTTCCATTGGCTTTATCAGGTGCAACAAAAGAAAAAGACCCTCCTGAAATGCTTCAGGAGCATCAGTGTTGGTTCCTTCATTGCTGTGGTTAGAAGGCAGCTTGCACAAGAGACTTCTGAGATCTGAATGAAAGAAGGCTGCCTTTGGCCTCTTCCCTGCTAGCTCCACACTCACAGCCTCAGCAGAAGCATGTGTCCAAGAGCCTTGCTGGAAGGTAATCTGGACACATGAAGCCCACTGAAAGCAAGACTTCAAAAGGCAAGATCTCTGCTATGGTGCACCTTGCAGTGCCAGGATTTTTAAACAAGTGATTATTTTTCCTAGCTTTTCCATCCCACAGGTTTAAACAGGAGTTGTAAGGAACAGATACGACTGCAAGCAGGAGTTATTCCATTTGGTCAGCTGTCGATTCTGTCATTTAATCCACAAAGTTTAAAACAATTTGGCCTGGATGTCTTGGTTCAGGGATATACCAGACCTGTAGGTGGAAGGTTTTCCCTTACTCTTGTTATGCATGGATCGAAATGGTCAGCTTCAAAAGTTATTTGCTTTGCTCTGCTCTCACAGAGTCATGCCTGAAGCATCACTGAGATTTTCTCTTCTAGTCACTAGCAAATATTGTTATGCCCAAGTAGCTGTGAGTCATGCTGGCAGCCACAGCATTGGTTCAAAACTGGCACTATACAATAGGCTGCTTTTTGAAATGAAAGGGGAAATGCTTCTCATGGGAAACTGCTCTGTATGAAATATTGCCGTCTTAGCAATAGGAAAACAAAGAGATGTAATTCTGTTGTCCCTTGCATTTGTTCTACAGCCATATAAAACCAGAGAGAGATAATATGTACAACACCTTTTCCAAATAGGGATTTTAGTATTTCTTTGGGGGAAGAATGATCATTACCATCATTAGAAACCAAAGTATTTGCACTGACGTAGGTACATAATGAGTCTTCAGTAAATATTTCTTAGTACCTGATACAAGTGAAGTAAGGGGTATTTAGTACTTCTGCTATCCTAAGTGTGTGTAGAAGAGGTTTAAATGGAAACAGGGAGCAGTGATTGAACCAGGTAAAGAAGAACAAAGTTGCAGCCACCTCCCTGCACTTGCTACCATTGTGGCCAGTGGCCATAGAAACTTGAGGGTGTTTGTGCCTCTCCCCAGTTCTGCCTTGAAACCACTCTGCTGCTTTCTCTCCCTGCTGCTTCATTAATCCCCTACTCTTCAGCTGCTTACACCTGATTTTCTTTCATTTATGACTAGCCTCATTCGGCTCAGTGAACCAAGACATGTTTAGGATCCAGACCTTAGCTCTTGGGCTCTCTCTGGGTGCACAGCATACAGAGCTTCCCACTGAGCAGCACCCTGCCTGGGGCAGCAGGGTCTAAACAAATACAGATGCCATTCAAATTTTGGAGTTAGGATGCAGCTAGGGAGAGCCGTGTGTATAGAAAACATAGGCAAGATGGGACATGTGTGTGTATATATTTATATATGTATATATCTATATATAGGCAGCACATGCCCACTCATGTACAGCTGTGTCAGCCCTCAGTTAGCTTCTGAATTGTGAGCAAACCTCCAGAGGGCCCAGGTCCTCTGTGATGTAAATCCAGCAAATTTGTACCAGTTGAACACACAGCCCTGGGCCTTCCTTGGGACACAAAATGGAGCCAGAGGAAAGGAGATTGGTCTTTCTTCCCTCATGACTTTCTTTCATTTGATATCTCAAATGCAAAATTATAGCTCCTCTGATACACTAATACCTACCATACAGATGAGGCCATGTTTTTGGTCCATGTGTATCCATGGAGCTCCTCTACACCCACTGCCTATGCTGCACCAGTTTACACCACGAAGGATCTGACCTTGTGTCTGTAAACAACAGAATGACACAGCTAACCCAGAGCAATGCACAAATGAACCATATCCTGTATAGCCAGTAGCTTGCTAATAACTTTCTAAATTGTTCCAGCATTAATTGAAATCATAAATCCCAATCACGTTCAAAGCATAACTACTGTGTGCCATTGGCTCACTTCTGTTCTCAATCATAGTCTTCTAGGGATTTTACTTGCTGCTTCTTCCTTCCCTCGGGAGCAGCCATATTTATTATTGCAGTTCAAATACCTGGAGATATTTCGGTTGAAAAGCCATATAACATCTCTCTAAGCATGTCAATACGTGTTCAGCTTAATATGAATGTCTGTGCCATTCCCACTGGAGAAAGGCAAAAAACGTCAAGGAAATATATTTAACTTGTTTCTGCACAGATGCCTGCAGATATGTTGTATCTAAAGAATATTTAAATTCTGTTTTGTTAAGACAGGATACTTACATTTATACAGTGGAGCAGCCAGGAGGTTATAGTCTCCAGTAGACAATTTGCCAGACAAGAAAGATGGCTTAGTTGCAACGTTGACAGCTTTATTCTTGTGGCATTGGCAGAAAAATAGGCAAAAAGATTGCAGAGGCGGCATGAGAGAATACACCGCGCAAGTTCAGGAAAATATTAACTGGTTGTAAAACGAGAGGGTGGATGCACTAAAGGAGATGGCATTTCAGCTGTGTAACGACTTATTGCAATGTTTTTATGGCCAAATTTTGCTCTTTTTCTGTGCTGTATTTTTGCATCTGCTGCCCAGCTCCAATGGTGAGGGATAGAATGTTTATTTGGCAGGAGAAAAGGGCAGGAGCCATCCATCATTTTCAGCTGAATCATCCCATATTCTCGGTTGAAGAGTCCCCTGAGATTTTTTTTCCATTTCTAATATATTATACAGTGTGATTTTTACAGATCTGCTTTTATTTTCTAAACCACAGTTGCATAAACCCCTACAAACATCCCTGATCTGAATGTGGGTTTGGAAGCCCAGGCAACCTGATGCATCTCCACAGTCATGTCCTTGGGCTACCCAGAGCTGCTGAGCATGACAGAGCCAATTCTTCACCAAGTCTTGTTAGCCAGAGCAAATGCAAAGGTGCTTCCAGGGGTGCGTAGTCACAGTTGCACTGAAGGCTGTTTGGACTTTCATTCTATGTATAACTCTAAACCAGCTTTTCTCAGCAACCACAACATAGTCCATGTGCACAGGGAGAGCCCTCACTGACATTACGGTCTCTATTCTAAAGAGCATTAAGCATGAATAAGGGGAAAGAAAGCAAACGTGATGATTCCCCCTTCAGAAACATGAAGACAGACAGTGAGGCACACTTTCTTTTTCTTCTCCTTTCACAGCATTGAGGCTTTTATTGGAGGACTCTTGAAGCAGTTGTAAAACAAGTTCAGTCCCCCCTGCCTCCCTTAGTCCCCTTGAAATTAATTCTTAGCTTCCCAGTGCTACAGGGTACATCCATTCTAATTCTCTCAAGATCTGCCCTGCTTTCCTGGACTCCATTAAAAAGGGAAGGTTTTCAGAGCAAGAAAAAGTATTTACATGATTTGAAGGGAGATAATGGAAAGCCGAATCAAGTGAGATTGGCACAAGTTTTGCAACTTAATGTTAAGAATACCTTTAAAACTGAGGCATAAGGGTAAGGGTGGCAAACCTGAGGACCTTAGTAAAAAGCAAGGAATTAAATCACTTGGTTACATACAAACCTAAACCCAAAAGGTGACAGCCTTCTCAAAGATGGTGTGTTTTCTGTCTCAAGGATTCAAAGGTTATACAGGAATTTGCTACGGTAGGCATAGATAAGAAATAATGGAAGAGCCAGGGTTCAGTGACCAATACAGGGAGAAACAAGATAACAACCACCCAGGGAAAAAGTGAACAAAATATAAACTACAAGACCAGGAACAACTTATACTAAAAGAACCCTGAAGACTGATGGAGAAAGAACCTCAAATAGCAGCTAGGAGATTGGCAACAGAGGGAGAGAAGATACCAAACCCAGTTCTTGCAACTGCAGAGAAAGGTCTCTCTGATTTGATGACTCCTGATAGCCTGAGTCTCAAGAAGGTGGGAGACCTGATAAGGAGACAGCTGACAGACAGAACTGTCTAGAAAATGGGTTTGGTTTTTTTCCCTGCTAAAACTTGGTGCTTTTTGTCTAAGCCCAGAATATTTCTATTTTACGGAGACAATCAGAATATTTCTAGGTTACTTCCAGTGGCAGAGTTTTGGTGAGTTAGGAATTAACCTTAATTAAAAAAAGTCATGCAAAAATGTTGAGCCAAAAGTACCAACACAGATCCTGTGGATGCTGAACTACTGACAGAGTAAATTGTGAGAAGGGAGCAGAGCTTCCAAGGAGCAAGTGCACCAAGGTCCTTTTCCCAGTGCCAATCTCTGATATTATTTTAGCCAACCACCTGAACCAGGCATTTCTTGATTACCACTAACTTTTTATAGCCCGGATCAAACTTATTTACTGAGCTCTTCTCTGCGTTTTGTACAATAGTTTTTACTGATTCAGACATATTTTCATTGCATGAACAATTTATTTCATATTTTTACAGGTACACTGTGTGCAGTTTGGCTTAGAGAAACTTGTTTTTTCAATAGAACATCTATACAACGTTATTTCCAGATGTTTAATGGAACATTCTTACAGTGACGGAGTTCAGTCAAAAAAGCAGCAATTGATTGTGCCTGTGTGTAAAACCGATGCATGTGAATACTTCTGCCCTGGCACAGAATAAAAAGACCATTTGAAGTTCTGTATGAGGTAAACTAACCTCAGCACTAGATATTTTCACAGATACACTGCTGAAATTCCTCCATAAAAACCTCAGAGAACTTTCAGGGAATGCTGGACATTTTTTCCCCTTCATTCATCTTCATGCAGCTCAGTTGTTTGCTGTGCAGCTGGTGTAACTTTTTAGCAGTGCAGAAGCCCAGTTCCTGTAGAAAATGTTTTTCCCCAATGATCCTGTAGGTTTCCAAAGCAAAAGGAAAGAGGATTCTAAATCTAGTGAAGGAAACTGAAGGAAACTACAGGTGTGACTGGGCTACCTTTCCTTCAGAGGTTGTGTAACAGTGATTTCATGTTTTTACTTCTGTGCCTTATACTTTTTCTTTCACTGGTACAAGGACAAGTGTACATTACATCTCTCATAGCTACAGTAATAGCACATGAAGATCATAAGAAACAAGTCTGCCTATGGAAAAAGTTTGCTGATGGAAATAGGTTACTTTCTTATGCTTTAGTATAAAGGAGGTTAATTGGATTTTCATGACTTGACAGCTATTCTGAAGAGTTTGAAATGCTGAGATGCTCACAAAACAGAATAAATCAAACAAAAAATCTCTACAAACCTCCAGGAGGATCAGAAGTTTAGGCTAGTTCTCCATACGATGAAACTATGTGAAATCAGCAGATGAATTACACCGTAGTCCTTGCTGAGTCTTTCTCTGCGTACAACAATACAGCACATCTGTATCATGCCTTCATAGCTTACTCTGTAGGATGTTCAGTGCCTTTCTCATGACACTGCAGTGGATTTAAAGCCTAGAGTTGGTTTCAGAAACCCTTCAATTCAACCTCTTTGCAGAGAAGCCTGTGTTTTACATGCATCCCACCCACTGAAAGTGTGTGCTCAAAATGTCTTTGGGTTTATCTATCTCTCTCCTGCTTTTTTTTTTTTTGTTCTTCTATCATCTTGTCAGCTATTCCTGACATGCGTAAACTGAGTTATCATGAAAAGCAGGTACTGGGTAAAGTGAGCAAAGTGGAAAGTAATGCACGAGAGAAAAACAAAACAAAAGGATAAAAATATTTTCCATTCAATTCTTTCAAGGATTGTTCCATTGGAATCCCAGGGTGCTGTTGCAATGTTTGTTGTTTTTATAGACAAAAGGGATATTTGCTCTGTGAGCACTGCAGTACTGGGAGGATGAAGAGCTTTGGTTACTAGGCTGTTTGTGATGTCAACTCATGACTCAGGGGAGACAATTTTGCTCCAATGACCTCTAAGCTGCCTTTAGGTTATTGATTGGCTAATAGGGAAAATTGATTTTTAAGTAGCTCACCAGTTTTGAGACCTGAACAGAGCTGTCACTTCCAGTAAGTGTACTTCTACTCAATCATGTAGGTTCTCTCAGTCATCAGTTCATTCTGGATGCTGAAAAAGGTGAGGATGTCCCAAAAGGGTTTGGCAAGGAGCCCAGACACAGAAGACGTAGTCCAGGACAATCCGTACATAAAATGTGTTTATTATGTTATGCCTATCATACATGCTCCACTCTTGGCAGAAAACAGCTGCTGTGCCTAAGGCACAATGGGCTGAAAATAAGAAAAAGCAAATTCAAGAAATATTGGGAAAAGATACTAGGGAATATCAGAGGAAGAATATCAGGGAGAGACTTCTGAAGTGAGGTGTCTCACTCATAGGTCAGAGTGCCCTGAGACCTTTAAAGATAAAGAGGTAGCTGAAGATGTAATGTATAGGAATATTGGCCTGAACTGGTCCAGCAAGAAATGGGAACTTCCAAGTGACTTTTTCCAATTCTAATATACATAAACAGAACTGAAAGATTTCACAGGTAGAACTGGTGCGTTGTATTTCGTAAGTGTCCTCCTGCGAGATCTGAGATCAGCGTTTCCAAGTTTCATGCCCTCACTTCTTTTCAGCTGAGCTGAAAACTGAAGAGTAGGGTGTATGTGGGGGGGACTGAGCCAGAAGAGGATGTTTGGGTGTTTGGTTTGGTTGCTTGGTTTGTTTGTTTCACAAACAACGAAAAAGGAAATCTGAAAGAAATGTCATTTTTTGATTCATCAGAAACACTCAGTTTGCCCAAAGCAGTGTATTTTTATTTTCAGGATATTGAATCAAAACCAATTACATTATAGTTTACGGGGGAAAAAAATGTCATTGATATAAAAAAATGAAGGGGCACCAGTTAGAAATGGCAAAACAAAATGTGAAGAGCAGAATGAAATGCATTCCATTTGTAAGAAGAAAAATACTGGAAGCAAAGATTCAAAATGTTCTGAAACATCTTTTATAAAATTGAAGAGATTTGTGTCAAACCTAACTGGTGAGTAGCTCTGTAGTAGTCACTCACTTCAAACTCTTTCTGAGTGAATCCAGTATACATAATTCTTCTTTAACTGATTCTGGATAAACATTAATGCATGTTAATTAATGCAATGACATTAATAGCATCGGTGACTTGATTGAAGTTTCTTATGATAGTGGCAGGTTCTTCTGGGAAGGCTGGTACTGGTAAGGTAAGACTGTGAATGTGGAGATCCCATGCACACAGCAGCTGTGCAAACAAGCTGTTTAGCATCGAAAATATCTTAGTTTACAGGATCTTACCTCATATACATGGACTACGATTTTGCAGCCTATAGGTATTATTTATATATATATATATATACAATCTTATCAGCAGATGCAGGTATAAAAACACAGGTGAAATGCTTCAAATAGTTCCTTGAAGTGAACAGTAAAATGTATGTGGATGTACCAGGGCTGGGAACTAAAGGTACAACTACATCCATGTCATGAAGTGCTATCTGGTGTAGCACCCCACAGAATTTATGCTCACAAAGCCCACTGTCTGCCCTCCATCTTGGTTCAGATATTTCTGTTCCAAGCACAGACAATCCCTGACAAATTCATGCGGACAGATTTTTTCCTCAGTGCATCCGAGCTGTTTCCTCACACAACAAACAAGACTGTGAGCTGATAAAAGCCAATCTGATGCAGTGCAACCTGGTGCCACAGATGAAAAACAGCAGATGAAAACATCTGAATTTGATGAAAATCCTTCAGCAGGATAACTAGGTGTGGTGCAGATATGCTGCTGGGGAGACTGAGTGTTTGAGACTCGGTTCACAGTGGCAAAAACAGAGGGTTACAAAGATCATGCTCTAGAGAAAGGGCCACAACACCTTCTCCTTTATATATTGGTGCACACTGAAATTCTTGTTCTTATTTCTTTCCTCTTTCTTGGTTAGTCAGCTGCACAGAATTCAAATTTCAGCATCTTCTTGAGCTCACAGCTAGACTACTGTTCTTCAAGAGATGGAAAATAAAGAAAGTAGCAAAGCTCCAAAGTACTTTCCTGGCTTTGGACCACATCTTAGCCTGTAATTTATGAACATGGAAACTTGCAAATGAAGTAAAAACACATTGCCAACATCTACAGGCAGGATGTGGTTCCATATTTACTAATAGCTATCCTAAAATGTACATGGCAGTCTCCAATCATGTAAAATACGTAGCTGGCAGCATGGCAAATTTTAAAGGATGCTCTTAATTGAATGCTGCAGATTTTAATTATATATCATGAGTGTTAGTGTTGTTATGTATTCCACAGTATTCTTGGGGGTAAGTGGGACTGCAAATGTGTTACAAGATACATTAAAAAGTAATGGCTTCAAATTGTGTCACTCAAAGGAAAACTCCAGCACATTTGTTGATTGTTTTGAGGAAACTTTGTGTCTGAAATTGGACATAAATGCACCTGCAACCTGCGTGCAGTGAGTGCTCCCTTACTGTGCAGTAATCCCACTAATTTCTGTGGGACTCTGAGGACGACAACACTGATCCCTGGGTAAGGAAAAGAATCTGCTCTTTACTGTTAAATACAAATCCAAACCTCATCACTCTTAGACTCTGCTGTAGATAAATGCTAGTTTACTAGAAAATTGGAAGCAAACAACCATCCCAAGATGTTCCCTTTAATCTCTTACCTGCATTTCTTTCTTGCATTTCACTGATATTCAGGGGTGTTTTAGGCTCTTTCTGTCTGCTGAAGTGTTGCCCTTTGTCAGAAGCAATCAGACATGTAATAGACTGAGGGCAACTTAGCTTAGGGTGGAGAAGCTTATTTCTGTAGTCTCCAAATGGCATCAAAAGCTTGTTTTTTCAAAGATGGGCTGTTTACATGCTGGTTTAATTTGTTCTCAATAATTTATTACCTACTAATGTCTGGTTTTCAGTCCTGCTTATTCTCAGTGGAGGCAGTCGGATTTTATTGAAGGTATGGTTGTTGTGAAGATGTGGAGGAAAGAACCCCTAAGGGTTGATCCATTAAGGCCTAGAGTTTCACAGACTTGGGGTTTCATAGGCTATTTTTTTCTCTTCACTGTGGGATGTATCTATTAAATCCATTTAAATAGGCAATTGTGGAAATAACCAATCTTTTGAAACATTTGTGTTAGACAAATATACCCGACTTCTGATGTTTATTATATTGTATGCAGAGTTTTAATTTACAACTTCATTTAGAGGTGCTAAATGCCAGGACTGTCTGAGGCACTACCTGTTCTGTTTCTGTTGGGTCACCCCTGTTGTATTATGTTACATAAAAACAGTTTAAAGCTCTATTTTACAAAAGCCCATTGAACAATTTTAAGCAGGGTCACTGATTAACTAGATAGTCTGCTCTTCTGAGCTGTTGTTAGTACTGACTTGAACTTTACTCACTGAATCAGTATGCGAAAGTCAAACTCATTTATACCTCATTCGACTAACCATGTTTATACTAGCCTAAGGAGTCCCAACCCAGCCCACATTCAAAGTGAGAGCCCTGCCTTTCTCTGTGGGCCAGTCCTGGCCATTGTGTGTCAGAGTTATATTATTAGCATCATTTATACTATTTTGATCTCCCCCATTCGATAGATTATATATTGCAGTGTCTAATGTGCATCATGCCTGAGTTAGCAACAGATGCTGTCCTCATATTCATATTGCATGCATGTGTGTATACACGTGTAGATATAATTTTTCTATGTCCCACATACTTTCTAATTTGCTCACGTTTTGCTTGTTCCTCTTTGTTAGTTATGCAGCTGTGCCATTACACTGAACTTGTGTTTTAGCATCTTTCATAAGAAAACGTTTTCTTATTGTGCAGTTGTTTATCCAAAGGTTAGAACCCGTAAATCTTATTTTTTGCATCCAATGTCTTGAATTCAGAGGTACTGGAAAATACATCTCTGTTAGAGAAATCCTTTAGCTGTGATTTCGAGATTCCACCTTTCTAATATTTGTATGTTTTCTCTGACACTTGGAGACAAAGCTGGAATAGCTGGCAAATACTAAACAGTAGTGCCCCTGAAGTCTTTATCTTTGTTGTCTCCTTCCCTCAGTGTTTTGATCGAGCCAGTTTATGCATCTTGAAGCCAGAAATCCCTTATGGAAGCATTTCTATTCAGCTCATTCATAATATGTATTGATAAAACCTCTCTTTCCCTCTCTCAGGATTCGAAAAACCCTGGCAGCATCTGCGTTAGCTCCCCCTATCCACCTACATCTGGTGAGAGCAATGAGGTTCATGCATAATGCAGAAGTGGAGCTGTGCTTGGGACGTGGCTTTGCAGGTGGTGTTTGTACAGAGATCTCGCAGGTGCACATGCCTGTATGAAGAAAGCAGCCCTGTGAATCCATTAGGCAGCTGTCATGGTTTAACCTCAGCCGGTAACTAAGGATCATGGAGCCGCTTGCTCACCCCCTGCACCATGGGATGGGGAGGTGAATCAGACAACAGGTAAAGCCCATGGATTGAGATAAGAGCAGTTTAATAATTGAAATAAAGTACAATATACGACTACTAATAACAATGATTGTAATGAAAGGGGAGATAACAAAGAGAGAGGAATAAAATTCAATAAAAAGTGATGTGCCATACAGTTGCTCACCACCCAGTGAGTGATGCCCACCCAGTCCCCAAGCAGTGATTGGCCCTTCTCTGCTAACTTGCCCCAGTTTATATACTCAGCATGACATCCTATGGTATGGAGCCAGTTGGGGTCAGCTGTCCTGGCTGTGTCCCTTCCCAGCTTCTTGTGCCCCTCATTCTTCTCACTGGCAGGGCATGAGAAGCTGAAAAGCCCTTGACTCAGTAGAAGCACTACTTAGTAACAACTAAAACCATAGGTGTGTTATCAGCTTTATTCTCATACTAAATCCCAAACACAGCACTGCACCAGCTACTAGGAAGCAAATTAACTTTATCTCAGCTGAAACCAGGGTAGCAACTGTTTGGGTTATTGCTTTAAAAACATTTCAGGAAGTTTTAATATCCTGAAATTAAACTTGTGCTGCTGCTAGCTGCATTCTGGTTCCCCAAGAAATTCAGTCTCAGTGGAAAATCCAAAATTTCCCAAGTTACAGGAATCTTCTTTGCCTAGAGCAGACCCCTGTGTATCTCCGTAGAGCTTTGTGGGACCAGTATTATTGGTGCTACACCAGCAGTCCACCCCCTGTGTTTCAGCTATTCCAGTCTGCTATTTAAATCCTTCCTCCAGTAGATTGATTTACACAGGAAAAATCAAAGAGATTCTTCTAAACCCATAGCATATGCTATAACTTAAACTGAATACATAATATGTTTGTTGAATTTCTTTCTATGCACGTGTGCATCCTATTCAGATTTTAATAAGTATACTTGGTATTTATCAAGTTAGCGCAAAGTATATTTAGATTTTCAAGTTCAAGTTCTTTGTTGAGATAGACAAAGGATGTATTGACATCAAAGCAGCTTACAGCAGAAGGACTTCATTAGACTTCTGTCTGGAGGATAGAGGGTATCAGGAAGAGGTTTCGGTCTGATTTAGTGAAAAGTCATGCCTGCTTTTTTCCTGACAAATAGAGATATGAATTCAAGAGGCAGAAAATTAGCTCCATTGATAGCATTAAAATCCCCTTGTGTCTGGAGATGTCTTGAAATCTGAATAAAATCACAGTCCATCAAAGACTGGAGCTGCAGATGGGAACATCTGCTGGCACTGAAGAACTGTTCCTACCACTGTTTGCAAAACCATCTTCCCTCTGTTCTGTCCTTTACTTCTAAGCAGCCATGCAGGTACCTCAAGACTAAGTCTCCCACCATTTCAACCAAAGAGAAGGTGTCTCTATTTGCAAGCTGGCACATTTTGGCTGTCTAAAAATGATGAAGTGAACTCACAGACACCTTCTTCTAACTTCTTTCTCTTACCATCCTCTCACGAACAATGGCCACTGTTCAAAGCACTACTGATTTTGGTTTGATTCAACACAGACTTAAGGGGAAGCTAGGACAGAATACACAATACCATCAGGACTGTAATAGCTTCATAATTAAGTCAATCCCAACTGTGTGCCAGTTTTGGCTAAATCCGCTTATCCCCTTACTAATCCATTATTATCAACTGCAGTGTGTCTGGGGCTCACAGGAGCACAGTCCTCACGCCAAATGCTTTCTGCCTCACAGCATTTTCTGTAATACTTTTTCCTGTAGCATATGAATGCAGCTTCTCATTAATAAAACAGCTGTATTGTTAGTGAAGGGAGTGATTTCCCTGACACCATCTCCGCACTGCTGAAGTTCCAGTGGTATAACTAGAGGTGTTCCTGATTTACCATGCTGCACACAAAACCAAAATCTGAAGGAACTAGGTTTTTTTTTCTGTCATGCATAAGCCACATTCTTGAAATACTGCGAATGATTCTTGCCAAACAACCTCTAGATGGCTCTTGAGGCTTGCTTTGTCAATTAGCAGGCACCTGAAATAAGTCTGCATCAGGCTGCATCAAGATTTTCCTATTATTCTATTACTTCTTCATATGAGAGATGAAACCTTAGCGTGTTTTACAGGCAGTGGGAAGGGTTCCCTTGGTTTTGTAAGAAGCACTGAGAACACTTCAGCTGAGCAGAGGAAAAATGTATGTCTTTCTTCTAGCCAGAAAGGAATGCTCAGTGGAATCATGATTGCAGATTCCACCTATGCATGTTTTACTGAAGTTACTACATATTTATTCACTCAGGTGTGGAAATTGCCACTCTTGATTGTAGCTTCTCAGGAAAATAGTACAGGCACCCATTCCTTTAAATAAACAGAACTGCTTGCAAGCATCTGTTTACCCAATGAAATCCCAAGGCTTGATGCCTTCAGAAAATCTGCTTACAGAAGTACATCCATTTTTCATATTGCAAAGGGCATCTGGGTTTTATTCCTGATTCACAAAGTAGGAAACTAGGGGAAGGAGGGATGGGAGAAAAACATATTCATAGTTTTAAGGTGAATCCCATCATATCAACCCATGCTTCATCCTAAACAAATCATGTGTATTACTTGTTGCTCAAACTATTACTAAGCAGATCATCCTGAACACGGTACTTGTGATCCAAAAGGACACAAAGAAAATGAAAATTAGGTGGGCAAAATCTCTTAGGAACATTAATCTGACAGACAAAAAATGTATTAATACCAGTAAGTGCAATGCATTGCCCTGTTCACAACTAAGAGGTCACATCCTCCTATAGTGTTTCCTCCAGCACAGTAACTGGATCTCTGTATGGCTAAGCCAGGCATTATATGAGCTAGATACTTAAATTCACTAACAACTGCTTGAAATTACATTTTTTTTCCCTCTGGATGAAAGTGTCAGAGCAAACATTCCCTCCTCCCTTAACCAGATAAATGCTCAGAACATCCCCCAAAATATTATTGCACATATTTTTAACATTTAATTAGAAAACCCATTTATGTTTCTAAGATAAAGAAAAGTTTAAAGATGCTGCCTGCAACCAATATACATGTTTACTTCTTCCCTTACATAGTAAAGAAGTTATACACTGTTTAATAACACACTAAGGTTCTCTACAATTAAAAAAACAATGAAATAATTAATCAAGTACCACACAACAAAGATTTCAATGCATTCTATGTTGCAAAGGTCAATACCTTGGTGGGTTGTACATCAAGAAAAGCTGTAAAATATTTATGCGGTTAAATGCAATACAGAACTGGCCATCACCACTTACAGTAGTTTCCTATGCTTTTTCCAAAGCCAGATATTTCTATACTTCAAATGTACCACCTCAGTCAGAGGAACAGATCTTTGGCCATAACCGAGCATCTCTCCAGAGTGATGGAGATGTGCCTCTGTACAGCAGTGAGCGGTACACTTCTCCCCTGTAAATACACTCAGACACTGAGTTTGGCACAAATTCCAAGCATAGGACTCTTCTTTTTGGAAAGGTTTTGATGAGAGAACTATTTTTGAACAAAGAAGGATGCAGAACTTGACCATCTTTCTATGCTTGGACATGGACTCTCAGCCACCAAAGAGTCTGTTCTTCTGTTATTCAGGGCTGACTGCTAAATTCAGTAAACATCACAAAAGATACTGATAAAAGAAATCAAACTTGTGATCTAAATGTATGTTTTGATATAAGCCTGTTCTGGATTATGTCCATCAAGGAATATTACCCAAGCAGAACTGGGGCCAGATATCTTTATTTCAAAATGAAATTCACATCGGCAAAAATATGAATTCTTTCTTAAATACATACCCTGGTCCCATGAGTTTAATATAGAATAATCAACTGCAGTATATGTTTGGGCTTTATATAAAAATCATTGTGCCTTGCTAAGACATTAGTAGGTGCTTCATTCTTTAGACAGCTTATAGATTTAGCCAGCAGATGCTTACTGAGAGCAGAGTCTCATTTTTTCAGACACCGAAGGAACTGTATACATGGGACCAATTTAGAAAAATCCATTCCAATGTCACTTTCTTTTATAGGCTATCTAAATAGGTATGAAAAAACCCCCAAACATATAACCACAAAGTAATAACACGACCTGCAGATTACAAGGTAATTAAACTTGAAGCTACCAAGTACAGTGCTCCAGGAATAATTTACCTCGTGGTGTGGGGAGCTGAGATGTTCTGATGTTTCTTGCTAATGCAAAATGAATAAGCATTGGGAGCTCCAACCTGCCGGAGCTAAGGAATTAACAGGTTCCCTACCTGTATCTTTCACTTCTTAACACTCCTGATGACAGTCTAATTTGCAAAGCCACAATAACCATGTGGTAACTGTCTTTAAAAGGCACTTACCATGTAATTTTATGGTCAGTGTAACTGGCTGAGAGCACTGATTTGAAATATACATCCTTCATTAGCTGGCCCTCACCTCAACAGAGACCCGAGCATATTTTGCTGACACATGGGTACACTTGCTTCCTGGCTGATTCAGGTGTAAAGGAAAATTGAAGAGCTATTTGATAAAGCATTTAGACAAGATTTAGGTGGTCTGTTAATTTCTCAGTGAGTAATCCAATCTCCCCAATCTCCTCCTCTCCTTGCCCTAGGAAAAAAGGTACTAAAGTGAGCATTCTGGAACACAAACACATGCTCCCCCAAAAGGATGACTTCAGCAACATAGATGCATGATTCCAATAGGTAAAACTGGATCCTTCTTGTTTTCACTTCTGACTTGTATCTGGTCAGAGGCTGAACAGAGAGATGAGTCCAGTTAAATTTAAATGAAGATGAAGGTGATTACACTGATTTACTGTGATGTACTGCTAGCTCAAATAGATTTAATTGATTAACTGACAATTTAAATATCAGTGCAGGCAGATGGCATTTAGCTAGGAAGTGCTTTTTAAACATAAATATGTAGAGGTGGTGGTTGTTTTTCTTTTCCATTTCAAACTGCTGATACAATGCGTTTGCTCAGGATACAGTACTTGGTGTTACAGTTATTGCTTTATGTCCACAACATGTAAGCACAAACATAGCAATGTTGTCTTTTACACCTTGATTCAAGAGCAGCCAGTGGACATGTTTTTAATTCTCACTGAACTCAATGAGACTTAAATGAGTTTTAAGTGCTTTGCTCCCTGCAGGTGTTTTCTGTAACTGGGGCAATGGGTATTTTTAGCCTTTTCATTGTTTATGTCTTTGTCAGTGTGTCCCTGAGAATGGATGATAGCATTCAGTCCAGCACTTCCCTCTATGCAGTTCTAAGGATGCATGTAAGGTAGTGCTCACAAACTCCTCCCCAAAGATGTACTGGGGCCTCTGTACATTACAATTATTAATCTTCCACAGCTGGACGATTTCTGCTCTTTCAGCCCTGCCCTAGCTTTGAACTATAACTCAACTGTGCTGGGGGAAGCTGAGTGCCTTTGTGTGAACCTTACTGCTGTAAATGTCAAGTAAGTATAAACCCAGACTGCAGGCTGCAGGTACTTGACAACTCTTACATTAAATCTCACAATAATTTTGACACAGGTGTATCAGAAGGTCCTAACCTGAGTGAGATTACTCATATCAATAAAATCAGGCAGCCTGTGTTTGGAAACATGTCATTAGATTCTGTTTAACCATTGGCTTTTCTACTCCCACCAGCTCAGGTTGAATGGGCAGGAGTGTGTGTGCGAGTTCCTCATCACGAAACACAATGTAGAGAATTCAGCAAGATAAAAGTGAGCCTCATTTAGCTGTGTGTGAAATACACAGAAGCACTGAAAACCTCAAAGTACTTGTTGAATTCTCGCAGTGATGGGTGTCTTCTAGTTTCCTTGAATCATGAACAAAGTGAACGCTGCTGAAGAAAAACCCTAGTATTTCAAGCACAAAGCTATCCCTCTGTGCCGTATGACATAAATTTGACACTTACTCTAATAAATCATATATTTTTATAGTGCTGTTCTAAACATAAAACACTTTTGTAGTGCTGCTAGAAAAATCCAGAAGCTGGCCAGCTGTCTCTCTTCAATGTGCTAAAGAACCCCAGCTGCTAATGGCAAGGTGAGAGAAAGGGAACATAAGATAGAACAATGTGAAACTGAACATTGAATCCCATTGCTCCCTGCTGATTTCTGATACTGAAAGAAAAGCACACTGTTGTTTTCCTTCCCTAAAATGGGAAATGTTTTGGTTTACTTCTGATTTATAGCTTATGGCCAGGGATGAGCACTGGAACAAGCCTCCTGACAAGTGCCACAGATGAGCCTGGGAAGCTGGTACCAGAACAGAGGTCAATCCCAGCAAGAGGAACAGATTCTGCACTAGCCAGAGATATTTGCTTCATTTCGTTAGACTTGTGGGTAAGTGAATTTGGTCCACTGGACAAGGAAAGGCAAGGGAAGCAATACTGATTTCCTCCCCAGTAATCTGTATCTCAGCATAATGTCAGGAACATAATGGCAAGGTTTGGCAAGGACAACAGGACTGCAATGGGCTGTAGCAGGAGACAAAAGCAAGATGGATAGATAGAGGGAACTGGACAATTTCTTTTGGCTGCAGGTCTGCTCTGTGGCCTGCAATTTCCACCTCCACTTTCTTCTCCTACCACCATCCTCAGATACAGCTGGCAGGCACAGGCAGCATGCCAGAGGAGTGGTCCTTTTCTCACTGAGGTCAACAGAAAATGCTTCCTCAACACAAACAAGGGCAGGTCCAGCCTTTCAAATGTAGTCTGCTCCCTGCAGCTGGCACTGCAAACAGCTCCCTGCAGAGCTAATCCCTTCCCGGAGCCAGGCGTGCCGCACAAAGGCAATACTCCCATACACATCTCCCCCTTCATTTTTTCCTTAAATGACAATGAATGCACACAAAGCTTCAATTACAAAAGATTATGGGCTTCAATTTAGTGTGTGCTGTAAAGTTGTATTAAACGATCAAATGCTAATGAGGAGAAAGGCTCTTCTAGAGAAATAAGGAATTAGCATAAATTAATAGAGTTCCATATGTGCGAGTTTTACGAGGTAACAAAGTATCTCATCACAAAAGTATAAATATTTAATTAAATTCTTGCTGGGGCCAGTACACAGCATTGCAGTCAGCACAGAGACATGAATTAAAGTGCGGGAGGGAGCAAAGCGCTACCCAATCCAGGTTCACAGAGAGGTCACTGTGGTGGCTCTGCTGTTCTTTTTCTCTGTTTTCCAGCTCACTCAGTTTGAAGCCAGGACCAAATGGCAAAGCAATATATGCATGGCCTCATCTGAAGTCTGGGGAGTCTTCCTGTTGGCTTCACTCAGTGCGTTATCAAGTTCTTTAGCTCTGCCCAAGAGTACATTTGCTTGCTAGCATAGGATCTTCCTGCTGTTATGATAGAGAGAAAAGACTTCCAAGGCATTTTGGTTCTGCTTTTACACTACTTTCCCTAATCATGTAAAAAGAGCTGCTGCAGGTATAAATTGAATTGAATTTGTAATTTACATTCAGCTTTACAGCCTATTTCACATTAATGTTGTGAATGAGTTGCTATAATTAAGATTAATTTACTGAGGTAAAAAGCAAGTGCAGTGCTATATGTTACTCCCCTGAACAGCTGTGGCACTGATTAGCATAGTCTGCTCCACACAGTGCTCTGCACACATGGGAAGAGTCTTTGTGCCACTGTAATAAACTTATGGGACTCTTGAACTGGCTTTTTCTTGTATGACCCAGCTTGTGGGACTCAGGAGAAAAACATGTACCAAAACTATTGTACTACTCATGTTCTAGTCTTGCATTGCTAGAAGCAGCTGTCTTCAAGGGAGTGTTCATATGCACACGGTGTTCAGTGTATTTACTTTTTCTCCTCCAATTGTGTAAATATGTAGATGTGTGAAGGACTAAGTTCATTTTAAACTCTAATTATAGTTGTTGGATGTCATTTGCTGTGTTCTATAGTTAGAATAAACTATAATTCTAATCTGAAATGTGAGTACCCGCATGCTTGACACTTGAGATCTATAATTGTGGTTTTGAGAGGATTTTCATTTGATTATTGCCTTGCATTTTGCAGCAGAAACATGCAGCAAACTATTTAAATCTATGGCTACAGAGAAATATGTTACTTTCCAAGTCCTTTTGGTCATTATATACAGTCATTTTGTTAATAGACTTTCTGCTAGTTTCTCATATACTGGGCTTCAGGAAATAAGGTTTTTAGTAACTGTTCCGTTTTCAATTCACTTCATTAGTGTGATAAACAGCTGCTTGAAAACAAGAGAAAATCCTGTAATAACACAAGAACAATGCCTAAGAAGTCCATTAGAGAGGAGCTGAAACACCTTTCTTCTAGTTGAACACATATCCAGAGAACTGCAGGCACAGTCACATCTTTCCCATTGGTCCCCACTCCATGTCATTCCTTGGCAGAAAATAGGAAAATCAGCTTCACAGGTACTGCATCTTGAATTATCCTTCTCTGGGCTGAAATTCACACAATGTTTTTTTGTGGAAGAGTGAGTTCTGTGTGAAGGCACTGGATTTGGTTGGCAAAGCCTTGGGATCTTTTCTCTAGCTCCAGCACAGACTTCTCTTTTTGACCTTGGCCAATTCCTTTCATAACCCATGTCTCTGCTTGCCATCAATAAAGCTTTTCTTTCCCTTTCCTTCCCTGTTCATCTTGTCTATCTAGACTGTGGTCTCCCTGAGACATGGAGTACTACTCACTCTGGATTTTCTCTGCACATAGCTCAGTGGGGCCCAGGATTTTCTATTGAAATAGAAATAACACTGATAGCCAATGGTTGCTATAATAGTTTTGAAAGGAGTAACACCATGGTACTCCAAGGTGGGAATCCCATCAGGGTGAAGGTAAGCTGAAGACTGACCCAGCATTAAGGCAACTGCTTGCAGAGAACAGGCTACTGTTGTATAACTGGCAAGTATATATCTAAAAATCACAGTCAAAACTCTCTGCTTTAGTACGTATTACATCAAGGATAGTTGTTTTTCAGTTGTCTTAGAGAGCAGAACTGCTGTTTCTAGTAGCAACACAAAGAGCAGAACTGTCTGATGACATTTTGACTGATCTGAGTTGCCCTACTTGGCTTCAAAAAAGGGACTGGTTTTGAATTAGCAGAAGAGAGGCTGGGTCTGATGTTAATGCGAATTACACCACATGTACCTGGTGATCACTCTATCCAGTGGTTTCCTGCTTTGATTTTTCACTTCTATGAACTGACCCTTGACCACAAACGTCAACGCTGTGTAATTGGTACCACAGTGATCTCGTAGTGGCCTCAATACACAGAGGTCTAGGAGACCACTTTTCCCTCTCACTATTTAAGATGAGCCTTGCTGCCAGCAGCCCTTGCATGCTTTGCATCTTCACTTTGCATCAGCTGAAACTATTTCAAATTAGTCACTTTTGAGAATCATTATGTCAAGAGATCTGTCTTGATCACAGAGTCTCTGCAGGCATAGAAAATGACAGTCCTGTTCAGAGCATTCTCCTGACACTCAGTGACTTTCTGCCAGGTTACATGTTTGACAGCTGTTTTGGTGTGTGTGTTCCCAGCCATCATGAAGCCAATTATAGTCACAGGCAATTAATGTTCCTCTCCTCAGGTTCTCATGGAAATGATAGCCTAATGCAGAGGATCAGCGTGAAATCTGTGACCTTTGGAAATAAAAGCTTACGACAGGAGCTGGTCTTGTGTCTACCTCAACTGCGTCCAATTAAGCTCTTAAGACATGGCAAGGGAGATGGAAAATTACACGTTTCATGAAAGCAACATGAACAATTTTTTTCCTCACTTCCAAACACAATAGCTTCTAGTTGACCTGAAAATACCAGCTCTTCCCCCACTCTCTCCCTGCATTAGATACTCAAATCTAATTGTTAGTATCCTCTTGCAACAGGTTTTTTGTATTGGTATTGTACATAGGCCTGAATCCATCATGTTTGCTCTGTTCCAAGCTGTGTGCAGGCAAGTCTAGGAGGCTAGCTCCTCCAGTAATGTAAATCAATGTAATGACACTGAAATTAAAAAAGATACTTTTATTAGCATCCTTTGAGCCCCTTCCCCAACAGATTTCAGTCTAACAAGAAAAGATCCTTTCCAAACTGACATGGCCAATTAACATGTATACAACTATCCCAAGGGCTTTTTCTATGCACTCTGGAGACAGACTGCAAACAAGCAATGAGAACTTTCAGTTCAATTACCAGGTAACATAACTTTGATTTTATTTTTCTTCTCTTTCCTGGTTGCACCAACAGCAGGGACGTCTCGTATGAGATGAAGTACAGGAATCTTTTTCTGTTGCGGTTACAGTAGAACACAGTTTCCCTGTTTGCCACTGTATATGCATGTGAATGGCCCATTTCTGGCATTTATTGCTTGCCCGTGAAAAGGAGCAGTGTATATGTCCAGGGGTACTGTTTACCACAGGTTTGAGCAAACAGCTGGGAATTTAGAGAATTCACAGCAAGGAAACTGTGACAGCAACACCTGGAGGTCAGATGTTTCATTTGCTTTACTCCACATTCAGAGAGTGTGTTTATCTGCTTTTAGAAAAGCACGAAGTTGCCATGAAGCATAGTGGGTTTTAGGCCAGAACACTTTCAGGATCATCAGTCTAAAATCCTGTAAAGCAGCCTGGAGCCGCACCTGTCTAGCTTTTAGGTTTTTTCCACCACATCTCACATAAGATATGCAAACTAAACAGAAAGAAATATTGACATATTCTTTAAATGTTACCATTTTCAGTTCACCTCCATAATTCTTAAGAATCAGGTTTTGTTTGTTGGGTTTTTGTGTTTGGTTGGTTGGTTGTGTTTTTTGTTTTTTTTTTTATCTGTTCCTAAATTAACCTCTAGATTATCAGGATATAAAGTCCCAGGATGAGGTCTACAAAGATAGTTCTGAATAATTATCCTTTGCCTTAATGTCTTCTCAGCCATGAGAGTTCAGTGTGCTTTAAAGGGAGACACCAATATCAGAAGCATCTAGCCCTCATTTGAAAGAACTCCATTCCCCAAACAATGGAATTTGAAAATGCTGATTATATTCTTCAATATCCAGCACAAAAACCTGAAAATAAATATTCATATTGGAGAGCAGGATGCATTGGAAAGCATCACATACTTACGCCACCAGCTGGATTTCTTTCGCGTATCTGAGAAAGAAAATGGAAGTAGCTGGCAAAGGAGGAGAAAGTATTTGTTGAGTATGAAAATAGGTCATTAGCTTTTAAAACAGGAATGCATATTTCTAGGGGAAAGTTCTGAGGTTACATTGCCCAGCCCTTCCAAAAGATTTTGTTGTGGAGTGTAATGCATTGCCTGGTGCAGGAAGTTTGTAGTACTTCAGGCCTCTGCATGAGTTAATTAAGACCAGCCTGTTTGAGCCAAGTGCAAAGCCAGTTGGCTGCTTCTCGGGCAGCTTCATGCTGAAATATTTTTCCTCTTTAATAATGAAACTAATTTTGTGAGAAGGAACCTGAACTATAAGAAAGAGCTTTACAAATGCCATACATATGGAGACTAACTGCATAGTGTTGCATGCCACAGTAGACTGGGCAAAGGTTTGTAAACCCACCACAAAGTAAAATATCCAGCACTCTCTGCATGGATGAAAGGAGAAATCAACATTGCACATTGCTACAAATTCAGGGTACAGTAAAGCATTTTCATTTACACCCAGGCTCATCTTAATGTGGCAAAACAATTTGTACTGATGTTAACCAAGAAGGGGAGTGAGTATGTAGGGGAGTTTACTTTCGTGTGCCCACAGTGTTGTAGTCAGTGAGGCTGCAGAGATCTGGAGCATGGATATTCCCACTGGCATGACACTGGTGGCTGCTTGGTGTCCTTGGGCCACAGCTGTTTGGTCCTGGTGTTGATGATCAATATGTCCAGCTATTGAGGCAGATGGTGAGCAGCAAATTATATCCAAACTTTTGGAAATGTACCACCCTGGAGCCCAACGAGGGAGACGCTGAAATTGGAAAATAATGTAATAGAATATTTTATTTTTCACAAAAGACTTTAAGGCTGGGAAGGCTGCCATTTCTGAAAGGTCATTTTGGCTGACTTCCCCATATCCTACACAGCTTTACAATGACCCTCCATTTGCACTCCTTTCCTCTGTTAGACTAAAACACAGGTTTGAATTTCATTTTATACACATATCCACACACGTGTACAAGACAATAACAAGTACTATTAAATTCTAATATTTATTAGAAATTTACTAAATATAGACTCATTTTAAATAAGTAATAATAATAAAAAAGCCAGACCAGCTCAGTCCTTCTGCAGCAAAGGGCAGAAATAACTTTTGCATTGTGTGTGACCTACTGAAAGTTTGGCCTCTTTGAAGGTGTGTCTATCCAACCGTGGGTCTAGCTGTCCTTTCTCCAACAACAGAGGAGAAGAAAGGAAGGACTCTAAGAAACTTGATTCATCACAAGACTTGAAAATGTGAATAAGTTCATGCAACTACGTGGAAATCAAGAGAAGGGTTGACCTACTGAGTGGACCCTTGCAGTCTGTGGGTTACTGGTAGGTTCAATATTAAACTTGTGCCTGCCAATTTTTTTTCAGGGAAAAAACAATAACTTTTCAATACATGTATTTATTTTGTAAATAGCAGCTTTTTTAAAGTATTCAGCTTTTTCTTTGGGTTGGGGGCAATGGGAGTATACTTTTTCCACCCTAAAGGATGAAGTTGTAATTCTACTGGGAGAAGCAGAATTGCTTGCAGGCTTTTTCCATAAAAACAACCTTTCCACTTTTCAGTGTTATAAATTCACTTTGAGGCAAATTCTTTCTTGAAAGAAGAGGCCAGGCCTTTGTCTTCTGAGGAGTGAGTAATGGAGACTGAATGATTGTTCTTATTATTTCTACATGTTTCAGATTCATGAAATTCTGTAATCAGGCAGGATGGAAATGGAGCTCCAAGCAAAACAATTACAATAAATGGTCTCAATGGCCTTGAGACACTTGGCAGGGGCATTTGCTGAGCTCCATCCAGGGCCACTGACAGGGGAAGGTTGGGGATAAGTAGCACCAATAAACTAATGCTAAGTTCATGTGCAAAATATATTTACCAGTTCTGCTTCCAAGACGAGTCATGGATGAAGCATTCTAGGTAATTTCTCTGGTTTGTATTTTCCAAGCTTGGCCACAGTTTTAATACCGAGTTTTGGGTGAGTTCCCCAAGATAGTTTAATTCATCTCAATGTGGCAAAATTCTGCAGTGCAGCAAATGGTAACTAAATGCTGTTTGCAATAAAAAGAGTTTAGAATGAGGAAATGAGAAAAATACATAATTTTATTTGAGTAGTTCTAGACACATTCCCATAAGAACACTTTCTATTTTCTGTAGTACTGTGAAACACTGGGCTCTGAACAGACGTTTAAATATTATCTCTCTAGAGTGTTATTTGTTAATATTCTCTGCAGAATAGACTGACTTCTCTGAGGCTGAGAATCACTGTGTAACATGGGTCACAAATGCTTTTGGATGGTGGTTTGTAAAACCATCTTTACAGACAACAGCAAAAGGAAGCACACATCCATTTGTGGATCAAATGCGTGAATGAACTGGGTATCAGTGCAGTAACGGGAGATTCTGTCAAGCACATTTTTCCTATCAGTATGACTACTGTGGCTGTAGTAACATCTGATGCATGTTATTGAATTTCTCCTCTCAAGAATTTAGTGCAGTATGGAAACAGAAACTCTTCTTGATTAATATAATGAAGTAAGGATGGCCTAACTATTTGTTCCATGCATGATCATGCTTGAGATATCCAGCAATCTCCAGGAGAGGTTCATGCTTGCCTTCAAGGAATCATGCTAAGATCCAAGAGCTTAACATCTTGGAGCAAGGACCTGAGGATCATCCTTAGAGACTGTCTGGCTGTTTTAAGGCCATGCTAATAGCCTTACCTCTCAGGAAGGTTACTTTCACTGAGCGTTTCTGGTGACACTTTTTTGGCATTAGGCTGGGAATCTGTTTCAGTGGGGTTTTACTAACAGTAAGTTCTTAGGGCTTTTTCATCTGGGATTGCAGTGATGTTTTTAAGGTTTACAGACCTCTTTTTTTTATAATGCACTACAGTAGATACACAGACCTGATATCTTAGTATACGGATTAAATAAATTTAAGCAGACCAATGACTTCTCAGTACATCCTGAGCATTAAAATTTTATTTGGACCTCATTGCAATACATGTAACTGGACTTTCCTGCTATTTGTATCTGTGAAGGTGTCACTGATGTGAAACGTGGTGTTTAAATAAAAGATATAATTCATAAAATTACTGCTTTATGTTCAAGGTGCCAGCAGGCCAAATGGATTTTCAGTTTAATTGCAATGACTATTAGCTATTCATTCTGCTTCTTGTAATGGACATAATGCTTTGCATTAAAGGGTTTTCTCATTCTAGTACAAAGGGATTTACATGTGTATGGAAACTTCCAATAACAGTTACTATGCAATTGTAGAAATCCCTCTGCATAGGGATGAGACTACACTCTGAGCTTTCAACCATCTGGTCTGTCATCTAATGATGAATCCAGCATTATAATATTCACAATCCACTTCTTTAAAAGTGAGGTACAAGTCATTTAAATGCAGGCCTACCATCTCTCTTTTTTTGTAGGGAAACTTGCCTCTGCCTTGTTTGCTGAGACAAAGGTACCCTGAACAACACAAAGCTTTTCTTTTTCCTTGGTGTTCTGACTTGTGAAACAGTAACACAATTGAAATCTCCAGATTTAAGCCTAGTGTCCTTCAAAAATAGAGTTTGAATATTCACAGAGCTGTGTGTTTAAGAGTGTTATGAGCAGCGCTCTGTTAACGATGTGTATTTTGTTCTGGTGTTGTCAGCCTCGTTTCTTCACAGAATTAGAGACACTGCTCTGTTTCGTTGTGATTCTGATGATAATTTAAGTTTCATGGCCAATATGAAATGGGAAGAAAGAGGAGATATGTTCAGCTTCTGAAACTGTATAGCCTAATATTACTGATGCCATGCAAGAAGCAAGCAACTAAGTGGCATTGTTAGAGTGCCTGCAACTCTAACATACAGTGACAGAAATGCTTAAATATGCATGCACATGTCAGAAAGAACTCATTTCATTTTTAGCTCTCGCTTGGGGTTTTTGTCAAGGGTGGCAAAATCGTCAGGAAGGAACAATGGTGAAAAATAGAGCTGAAGCAGACGCAGATGTTTGTACAGCTCTCCCAGAGGTACGGCATTCTTTGCTCCTCCACGGTGAGACAGCGCTGCACTGACGTGTGATTGCTCAGAGATGGAAGTATATTTTTAATGTGTTCATAGTTGTCTGGAGGCTGTTATCTGTCATGCTGACAGAGACAGAGTGATCTACGAAAGCTGCAGCGAGCATCTTTCGAAGCACATCAGTCCTGTCTTACATAGTGATGTGGCATTTACAATAAGGCTGGTGCTGTTCCTCCCCCCCTTGCACTAGGTTTAAGAAATTAGAGGTGAGAAATGGAGAGTAGGTGGCTTTAAGTGACTTTAAACTTCCCATTTGCTGAATCCACCGTGGGCCCCCACTGACCCTTGCCGAAAGCAAGAGCAGCACTGTGTGCTCTCGGGAGCACAATTTCAGGTAAGAGCAGTGGGGGTAGAAGAGTTAGAGTCATACTGCATGCAGTGAAGGTGCTATTTCTCCTTTTTAATCTTCCTTTCTTTGCCCAATCTGTTCATCTGCAGAATCCAGAGGCAAAAGTCTCCCAGCCTTACCTCCTGTAGTGATCAGTTCCCAGGGACTTCACACAGGGCTACAGGGGAGCAAGAGCAACCGGATGCCCAGTAAAGCTGCCCAGGTGAGTAAGAGCTTTGAACCCAAGTGTGCTCACTACTCCTCTTAATTCCTACCCCACTGTCCACTGGATACAGAGACCACTCTGCCAATTGCCTGGCTTGGAAATCAAATACTAAAGCTAAGAATTTTCTGAGAGTGCTAAGGGGATTTAGACACACCCTTTGGATTAATTTTAATGGATGATACACCTAAATTACCTGCTGTGCCTGAGGTTTTATTTATTATTTATTGAATAATCCCTGAGTAAACAGAACTTACTAGCACAAAGATGATCTCACAGGAAGAACCGTCTTAAAAGGTACCCTATTATTCATGTCATTTTACTGCATCACTCAATCCTTTTTATTATTGTTTGTATTATTGTAGCACCTTGAGCCCCAAACTTTGAATACATGGGAGGAGCCAAACCTCATTTTGAGAGCTTCCAATTTAAACAGATAAGGCAAAACAAACAGTGAGAGAAGCAAGTGTTGAGAAAAAACGTGCTTGCCCAAGGTCATACAACAGATGATTGTCAGTAGAAGCAGACCCAAACCCCAGGTATCTTGTACTCTTTGGCCAGTTAGACCCCACTGCTCCTTTTCTTCCTCAAACAGCACAGTGCACTATGATAGCACTGCTCTGATACTTATCTGATAGGTTTCACCAGTTCTAGTTCTCATTTTTGGCTCCTCAGCAGACTCTTTTCCAACCAAACAGCTTCATTTTGACAGGCCTAACATTACAGGGGAAGAAAAATACATATGTTCACCACACAAAACTCCCATGTTTATTGGATTTCCTTAACTGGACCCGAGGAAACACAGTGCAGCCTGATGCTTTCATAAATCATTAATCTTTAGCAACCTCTGCAAAGAACCAAACAGAGAATGAAGGTCCTAAAGACAGCATTTGGATCTAGTGCACATACAATTTGGATCTACTTAGTGATTTAACTGCTTCATTGTCACTCTTGATGCTTATGCAGTGAGACTGGGTGTCATCTCTTCCTTCCTCATAAAACTCTGGCCATTCTTACAGCATCCTTGTGCAAACAATCTTGGCCTCAGACAGGCAACAGAACTCTTAGGGGGGAGACCATCAACTGAAGCAGGAGGAATTGTTCCCTACGTCCTCTTATGGGGAAGTCAGGAAAGAAAAATAGTCATTCCTGAGGCTCTTGCCTACTGGTTCCTACCAAGAGAGTCTTAACCTCTTTATGGCTATGTGGATATATGCTGTATGTCAAGGTTTACTGCACCTCTGGTGCTCTGTGCAGAATACGTGCCCTGCCACGTTGTTGGCCTCTTTTTGGAAATGGAGCCCTGCTGAGGATGGGGAGACTTGTCTCGTCTCGCCTCGTCTCTCACGGTGCTGCCGGACGTGGGCTTCATTCCCTTTGCACGTAGCTGAGCGACACAGCAATTTGTCACATCCCCCTGCCACAGAGGAGGTCATGGGCTGTGCACATCTGCGAGCACAACTTGGGGAAGGAGCAGAGCCAAAAAGCAGGCTCTGTGCATCTAAGCGTGCAGGAACCTGTTTTTCTCATTTACTTCTATTTATTCCACCTTCTGCATTCAACAGTGGAAATTTGACTGTATTCACACAGAGAGATGCTTCAGTAGGGTGGTTATTCTGCTGCTGGAGTGTCAATTGAATAGTGTTACCACATGGGTCAGGAGTCTGATGCACCTTTTGTGTAAAGATGAGTGCTGTCTTCTGTACAACACCTGGGTATAAATAGAGGTTGCACATGGGCTTTTGACTACTTACTAGATAATGTACCCAAGGAAACAGAGATGATTTATTCCCTCTCTCTGCTTTTCTGACACTAGTCTTCCCAAACTCCCCAATTTTCTATGAGCTCTGTCCAAGCCTTTCTCATGATCACAAAGGAAATCTGTACTTAGGATGAGCTATGGATTAACTTCCAGGTTCAGCACAGTGGCCTTTAAGCCATCCTTTTGCTAAGGGTTGAATGGCGATTAGAAAGTATATCCTCACAGCCCTCCTCCCATCAGCCAGCTTGGGGTGTACTGAGTTTTCAAGGCTTTGTTGTACTTTCTTATTTTATCCGTTAGAAATGATGAACAATTGCCTGTTGGAGAGGACAGATGTAATTCTTTTCACATCCTCATGCCAGAGACAAGTGCACATCAACACTTATAATTTTGTATTGCCTTGTCTGCAGATTTTGTCTGGATGGTTGAATGCATAGTTCTTTGCATATCTCAGCTACAAATAGCTTTTTTGTGTGTATGTGTATCAGTGTAAGATTTGGTACCTGAAATTACTTTGTTCTGTACACAGCTCTGCACATATCCTCCTGTTTGAATACTCAGTTAGGGGATGGCACTACACACCCTTTACACATTTGGTGGGAGCATCTTGCATCACTAAATGAATTCTCCCAAATAAAGGCAGTTTTTCTGCCTTCTGTCTTGGGTGTTTATTTCTAGGAAGACAATGCATGTTTACTTCCTTTTAATTTTAAGACAGAGGGATGCTATAGAAAAAGCCTGTTTGTACATCAGTGTGGAGTTATTGGACTGAGGAGTTAGGTAGAAAAGCTGGCAGAGAAGGCAGGAAGAAAAACATTGCTGAAGGACAAGATAGCTTTGAAGCAAAAGCCTAGGCTATGCCGTTGGCATAATGTTGCTAAGCCATTTCTGAAGCCCACTTTGTTTTTAGCAGAGGGCTGGATGCATTTGAGCTGATCTCTAACATCTCTCCCCTGTAAGAGACACAAGAGCGGAAGGTGCTATTTCTTTTCCTGAAGTCACTGGAAAATCTTAGTGCTGCACTGCAGAAACTTAATAGTATATTTCCAAATATCACTCACTGAGATCTCATTAAAGTAGCATGAGCTACTTAAATACAACCCTGGTTCTGCCTTATCCTACAATGGCACAGCAACACCAGGGATAACCTGAAAACCAAAGTTGCAGTGCTGGGCTCCCACTCTCCCCTCCAACTTGCCCTCGAGCCTATGGCTCAGAGGCAGCCTGACTCTTCACTTTGCTGCCAGTCCCCCTGCTTGGTGACTCCAACAATGCACAAAAGCACCCCCCAATGCATAAATGAATAAACTCACACATTTACTTTCTTTTCCCAGCTACCCAGAATAAGTCCCATTCCCTCCCCTTCCTTGGGGAATGGAAACATCCTGCCAGTGATAGCTCTGCTTCTTTCAGGTCACTGAGGAAGGAATTCTGAGCCAAAGCATCGTGCATGCACCTACTTCTTCACCAGCCTTTCAGCCCAGATTTAAATAGGGAGAGATGCAAAATAATTACATTGATAGACTTGCTTGACTTCTTCCTGTCAGAACAACATGGCATGGACTGCTTTTTCCTACTGTCAGATTTTTTGGCCGTCCGCAGGAAGCACCCATGTTGCAGGAATAATCTCTCCCTTGATAACAGAATAATGTTTGGTGTCATCTCTCTCGTATGCCCTGCAGGAAGCAAGAGCAGGATTTGACTCAGATGAAAGAATCAAGTGACCCTTATAAAAGCAGGAAAGCATGCTAGCTTTCAGAGTAACAGTAGGAAGGATAAAGTGCATGTCAATACACCAGGTCTGTGTATTTCACTCTTTCTCTCTGACTTACAAATCACTTCTCAGGTAGTCCCAGCACTCTGGTATAGGGCAGAAATCACAGTGGGGTCATACAAGCCGCCAATTACAAAACCTCTCTGAAATCCTGGGAGGAAAAACCCTTCTTACTTTAAAATGTGCATGCTCAGAGTGCCCTGGCTGGAAGCGCGGCTTCACTTCACTGCTCTGCACTACACAAGAGGCAAAATACTGCTCTGTGTGAAATGTTTATTTTGGAGGCTGTGTGTATAGGGGGGGATGACAATACCCATACACTCTGGATTTGAAAATTAACCTGTCCTCCTTCGTCTGTGCATGTGTTTGTTGTTTTGGCCTTTAAAATGAAACTGAGAGGTGTCTGTGCTTAATCTAAATGCCACATCAAGCGTGACAGCAGGAGGCACATTTCAGTGACAAAGGAGCCAAAATGAAAGGAGAATAGCCTGGGATTTGGGTGGAAGTGGGACAAGGCTCACAGCTGGGATGGCTGGCCCACAGCATAAATTATGAAAGCCATGAAGGCTCTTTCTCTGCCATGCACTAGGTCCTTCATCCTGTCTACTGTGTCCATTGTTATTCTCTCTGTATCTTGTCTTGCCCTATATTTTTCCCCTCTTTCTAAAGCCCTGATAAAAATTATTCACAATTTTATAAGGGAAATCCATGTATGACAGTTCCACTCCAAACACCATCTCCCAAAATAAATTAGGAAAAAAATCCCTCCCTTCTGTCACACAGCACTTCCAAACTGATACTAACAGCAGACAAAGTCCATAAATCATTCCTCAATTGCCTATCAGGCCACAGTTGGGCTTTTATCTACAAAATAAAGTAGGGTAAATATATAAGGTCTATAAAGTTTAAGGACGTACTATTTACCATTGGTAATTAAACCCCAAGTGCTCTACAGTAGTCATGTTGCTGCAGTGGACTCCAGGCTGATGTAAATGGGCACAGCTCCACAATGAGGCAAATCACATTAATTTTAGCTGAAGGTTTTGTCCTTATACATCTTATTTTGCCACCAAAAAAAACAGGTGGTGCTTTCCTTACTTGCATTTTATAATCCCAAATTGATTTCAGTGGGACTATTTGAGTTGCAAGTGCTGCTCAGCTTTAGTAGGAATAGTTGCACTTGGCAGTTGGTGTGCAATAGATTTTTTCTTTTGAAAGGCTATAAAACCAGACATTTTCTTTACATCCCTTTTCAAGGCCTATAAGGTAAGCAGTTGTAATTCTTCCCATCGTTTGTCTTTCTCTTATTTCAATGGTAATGACAACAGATGGAAATAGTCCTAACCATGGTGCAATCGGCTTCCTTAACCAAGGAAGGGGTTAAGGCAATGGAGCGATCCCTGTCCCTTCCTGGGACACATAGCATGCTCATGTCAGATTTCTGAAGTCACACTGCTCTGTCAGCTCTCTCCCTGTCAAGCAGGTGGTGAGTGAAAAGTTATTCAAGGATGGTGCTATGTACCCTTCATGAATTATGCATCTTAAACAAACTTACATGATCTGAAGCACTCAAGTGGAAGCCTTTTAGCTAGAAGCAGGCCGCTGGAGAGCTTAGCTACAGATCTCCGATAATGGTTTAAAATAGCTCGCTGTAGTATGTCTGCTCGCGTTCCCTCTTTGACTCAGTGGCCCATGCTTTGCTTCAGTTGCTTGCTGCAGCCACAGTGGAGCTTCTGAAATCCCTGTAGGAAAAGCCCATCTTAAAAACACCTTCAATGGTTAAAAAGGCAATGCTGCTTTCTACTGGGGCTTTGTCTTTTGATGGGCTTTGGGGAGGATATGCTGCCTTGGTTTTGTCTTATTTTGGAAGAGGGAAAAGCAGAGACACAAATTCTGCCAAGGTCACTGTTTTATTCCCTTTCATGAAAAGATAATGAATGTTGTTTTAATATTTGTTTGCAGTGAAAGGGGATCTTGCTGTGTCTTCATTGCAGCTACAAGCTGGTGGAGAAAATGTATTAGTTACTGTGTCACCTAGTCAGCCCATGACAGTGTTACCTGGCAGTAATTAATTGTTTCCTCTTCAGAATGCATTACTTGAGCACAAAATATGGCATTTCATTTCTGATCCTCTGCTGATGTTAATCTGGTGGGAAGGTGGGTGGACTGCCTACTTGCACTGCATAACATGGTTTTTCAGGACCTGAAGTTCTTTTTTTTTATTTAATTAAATTTAACTTCATCACTCTGTTCAGTCATGCTGGAATGTGACTGCTTTCTCTAGATGCTAAATTGTGGTTTCATTATGGATACACCACCAAATTTGCATTGGATAGGGCTTTATTCCACTAAAAGTTTCCTCAGCCTGATATAAGGCATTTCAGATAGAGCCATAGCATGCAAAAAGACACTGTGGGACAGCTTAGTATAGACTGATTTCAGGAGCACCAGTCACTTAGGATTCATGTTGCATTGGTGGTGTTAATACTACATCTGGCTTCTCCTTTGGTTCTTATGTATTTCTTTTGTTCCTCTGTGCAAACAACAGCAATGTCTGTTAACCAAGGGCACTGTTTATCCAAGCTTGTCCTGATCCTATGAAACCACAAGTAATGGGAATTTTCCTACTGATTTCTTCAAGGCTGGGAGCAAGACCATACCCATTAAACTCACAGAGGCAACATTATAGTTGCTGCCTCCAGAAGAAGCCTAACATGGGCTAGACATCCTCCTCATGTGTTAATGTTAGATGGTGGAGATGTGGAGAGCAGCTTCTAACCTGGCCAATCCCATGTGGCCAACTCACCCTGCTCCTGACCAGTCAGCTCCTGACCACCCTTTGCTATTTAAAAGCTGTCAGGTGTTTCTTCTGGCTTGGTGTTAACATCTAAGGTCCCTTCTAGCCCTAGCCATTCTATGATTCTACAATGTTCTTGCTTGTGTCTTCTGGTCTAGCTTCTTCCTGCATGCCGGAGCAAGAGAAATGTGTGGGAGATGCAAGTTCCAATGTAAAAGGTCAGATTTTAATCTGGTTTAATAGTGCTGTGGTTGAAGTTGTTTGGGTTCCACGTGGCTTTCAGTTGTGGGAGATCAATAATCCTTGAGAGATGGTTTACTTGTGGGAGTAACCTTGCTGGTGCCATGAGTGAGTAAAGACTGCAAGCTGGAGATATGAGACTTTGTGCAAACTGTTGTGTATGCAAGGAAATAGTTATATTGTTCAGAATAACCTACTATTGCCTCAGTACATTGGGAACTGCTATTACCAGGTCAAACTGTTTTGCAGACTTTAGAAGCATCATCGTTTTCACCTCATGAGCAAAATCTTCATGGAGTGTTTTGGAACTAACATGTAAATTCTCTTTCCAGCTAATGCTAATGCTTTTTTGTGTGAAACCATAGAGGGAAAATGATCTATTTTCTTTAATGGCTTGTAAAATGGTGGGGTAATGGGGCCTTTCCACATTTCATGCATGTCAAAGATGTCGTTTGTATAAGTCTGCCAAAAAAAAGCAAGAAAAGAGAAAAGAAAATCTGAGATGCCTCAGTGCAAAAGGAAAGAATTGTTTGGTTAAAGTTTCCAAAACACATTGCAAAAACCTGGAAAACACTGGGATTTTTGTATGTCTTTTTGTAGGGACATAGTCTGGTAATGTGCCCTGTACCAGGGCTTCAGAGTGAATAAGCAAGGTTTGTCAGCTCCTATAGGGAAGACTTGCATTTAGAAAAGCTGGTGGTGTGAGTGAGTTTCTGCCTCCTGTGTCTGAGTGCTTGGGTCAAGACTGAGGGGCCAGTTGTGCACAGATGAAGCACCTCTGAGGTGGGCTCTGTTTAAGTGATTAGATTCAAAGGTGGTTGCTACAGCTGAGCAGTTTTAGTACTCTTGTTTGAGAAGCAAAGGTTTTGGGAAACAAAATTCACTTCTTGGAGTGCAAAGTTGCTCAACTGGGTTTGTGCTTTCTCCTTCATCCTCAGGGTGATTGTAGTAGTTGAATGATGACAACTGCACTTACAAACTCATGTTTCCTATGAAAATCATAACTCCTTCCCTGCCTGTGTACCGAATATCAGACTTGGTTTTGTTTATGTATTTTGTGTAATGGAAAATATTTTCCCTTCAGGTAAAGATTTCTTGGAGTCAAGGTTCTTGCGGGTGCCACACACTCAAATGTGATGGGGACTGCTGCATTTCTGGAGTAATTTGCTTTTTTTTTATTACTGCAGTTTTGATGAAAGGATATCAAGAATCCTAAAAACACTTATAACAAGTGTGCTGAGTGGCTGAGGAATCACATCCTTTCAGTAGCTTAACTGCAGATCTAACCTTTCTGCAAATAAAGTTCTGGAAATACAGCTTAATATGAAACTTTAACAGCATGAGCAAAACATGGCAAGAACTCAGGTTACTATAATCCAGGTGCATCACTTGCTCCATATTTCCAAGACAAACCTAAGACAGTCTAGCTAGCAAAGCAAGGGTTTGATTGCCAATGTGTCCTTGGGAGAAGAGCTAGCCTTACTGAGTGCAAATGTTTCTTAAAAAAATGCAGAAGAACAAAGGAGCTCAGTTTGACCCTGCCAGATCCCCCTTTAATCACTGCTTTGATCAGCCTTTTCCCCACGGATCAGCCTCAGAGCTGGAAAACATCCTCCCTGGCACGCAAATGGGCTCCTTCTGCACTGGAGCAGAGCGATCCGCCAGACACCCAGCAGAGCAGCGTCCTCTCGGGGGCTTTTACTGTACCAGCTCTGCCCCTTCCTTACCCTTTATTACCATTTCTGGACATCGTCATCCTTAGAAAAGGACATGAACCTGATTTGCTCAACTGTAGGTTTAGTAGAAATACAACTAATACATTTGGAAAGCAGTTGCTTTAGTTACCGAAGAGTGCCAGTAAGTTGGCAAGTCCTTCCCCTCTTCGAGACCAATTTACTACTCACGATATTGCATAGCATGCTTACTTGGGGAAGGGACAGAGAAAAAAATGGCGGTGTTTGTCCTTCTGGGTGTAAATTGGCCTCAGTTTCCTTCACTGACTTCCCCACTGTTCACAGTTATTCTGCTGTGACATTTTGCCTTGGAAGCCGTTCGTCCTTCTTAGCACTGGACACTTACTAAAAGGTTAAAGTAATTTCTCCAGCTGTACTTTGACCAAATTCTGTTTGGAGACTCCATGAGCCAGACTGTGGCCAGAGCCCTGGTGGGAACCACACACCTAGGTGGGAACCTCAGAAGCTGATGGCTTTGCTGAGACCAGATCTTGACCTTTTAGCTGAGCACATCATGTTCATTCTTATTGCATCCTGCTCTTTTTTCCAGAGCCAGTTAAGGTGACATTAGAAAGCCAACCTACAGCTAATTCCTCACAGTAAATAAATGGAAATTATAATTACATAATGAAATTAAGTCCCAGTCCTAATCCCATGGAATAGCGAGGGTCTGTTCTTCCAGTCTCCCTTGGGCATTACTGACAGTAAGCCTTCAATAATCTTCTGAGTGTTTAATTGGGTATTTTCTTGCAGGTAAAACTCTAATTTAAAACCAGCTATTAGAGAGGAAAGGTTGTGGGGAGGGACACGCTCAAAATGTATCCATAGACCAAAAAATCTGTGTCATGAAAGGGTTTAAGTAAACTTTTTATGTGCAATGTCCTTGGTCTAACTTGGAGGTCAAACCATTCCAAAATAACTTTTAAAATCATCTTGCTGAACTGTACTGTGTATCTCCAAAATGACAATGTTGTACAGCATTAGACTGGATTTAATTGATCTTATCTTAATTTACTTTGGAAACAAAAATCAAATTATTGCTCTCTTAATCATGAATAACCATGCCTACAAAATAGTAAACATGATTTAACACATTCATTTTACACTGGGTCTAGTTTTAATTTGGATACATTTCCCTCATTTTGCTGTGGAGACAAGTTCTACATGAGGGTAAATTTGGAATAAATCAGAAGTTATTGCAGGATTTCAGGATTCAGCCAGACAAATGCACAGCTGACCTGAGCAAATGATGCCTCTTGTGTGGAGCAGGAGGTTGCTCTAGATGACCTTTAAAATCCCTCCTCCTTCAAGTTCCTGAGGTGCACCAGTGTAACTGAGCACACTGCGCTGGTTGTCCTCACTGGCAACTTATCGTTAGAGCTGAATCTTTATAATGGGGACCTTTAATTATTTGAATAGGAGTTTTTAAATAAAACTACTATATTCTTCAAGCTTCCTTATTTATTTTTTAATCTAGAGATGGAAAACATAATTATGGGGGCAAAGTGGCATTATACCATATGATGAGAATATCTCTGCTTGGTTTTTCAAGCCCTGACCTTTGTTTTAAATTTAAGCAAGCTTAAACTGTCAGAATCAATCTGTTTCATTATGTATAGGGCTCAAGTTAAAGCCTTTGCTTTGTTTGGCATATACAAAAACCCCTGGAAAATACATTGATAACAAGTTTGAAATACTCCAGGGATAACACAGAGTCCATTTATATCAATAAGAAAAAAGTCAAAAATCTGTTTTTTAGAGGGTTTGGATTTACAAGAACCCGTAGGGAATAATTTTTGGTAGCGCTCTTGTTGCTGAATTACAGAGGCACTTTATAAATCTCACCCTTTATCTCCGCTAAAGTCTCACAAATGCAGTTTGCTGGGTTTGATTTACTCAGCCTGGCTGGGGTTTATGTGGATTTTTTCAGACAAGCATTTACTAGGAGAGGGGCTGAGTCCTCCAGTGCGTTTCACATGGTGTCCTGAAAGTTGATGACTTTAAGCTGCTGCTTCTCAGCCAGACTGCTTTCATATCCTCTATCTAAAAGCTTTATGCCTCTTCAGGGTAGCACCTGCTTACCTTTATCATCAGTGAAATGATTCTGATTGCTTGAAGTAGAAACCTGGTCCCATTCACACAGAGAGGTGTCCTTTGGTATAAACTCAGGCCGACTTTCATTTGTACAGAGACTATGCATTGTCTTCAAACTCATCTGTGCCAGAGGACTTGCTAGTTAAATGTGAAATTATTTTGGTCACAAAGCTGAACAAAGCCATTAGTGTCTCACTGAAACACTTCATACGATCTTGAGAAAAATAATTAGATTGACTCTCAGGTCTTCTAATGCTGTCTGCAAATGCTTTGTGCTTAAGGGTCAGATATTGGCTGGAATCAAAAAGAGTAAGGGAAAAACAAAACAGAAAAAGAACAAGGAAATATTCTGTTTTAAAATGATAGCTGACATTATTCATCTCCTTTGTCCTGTGACTTTGCAGCTGGCTGCAACAACCACTCTGGGACCCGAGGGCACACAGCACAGGACTTGAAGTAATCAGAGCAAACTTTCTATTGTAACCTTTTGTCCCGTCCTGCAATTTCTTTTTTGTGACCTTTGAAAAATGATCTGTCTAAAACAGTCCATGGAACAACTAACCAAGAAACCAGAGAGCACATAACCTCCTTTACCCCCGTGAAAATGACCCTTATGTGCATTCTCAGAGGATCTAGCTTATTTTGAACCAAGTCTTTCCCAATCTTTCCCTACAAAGATTGTTAAATGGTGTCTGACCTGACTGAAATAGGATACCTGATTTTTACTAGCTGAGAAATGTTTAGGTTAAGGAGGACTCTGTACTTAATAATAGTCTTCCCAACAGACTTCTTTTATTCCTGTCAGGGCACACCGCACCCGTTTTTAGATGCACTGAGCTGATTGTCTATATTTTAATTGCATCAGTGATATTTTATATATGCTAAAGTGGTATTAAAATTTAAATTATTTCAGTAAGCTAATAATTTATTTTCTACCTGGCAGACAGACAGTCTCTCATACATAAGGGTAGACAAGAAGAGTGAGAGACGGTGTATTAGATGTACTTTAAGACTAAAGCACCTTCTGCAGTCCTGGCGGGTGAAGAACAGACACTTTGATATAGTCATTGTGGTTTATTGATCCTATTAACATTATCTTGTGGTAAAATCAATGCTGGAGTTTCAGTCTTGCAGGAGACATGTAAATGAGAAGATGAAAAAACATGCCAAGCAAATGGTTTCCTGATGGAAAAAGAGATATGAAAAGAAATAACAGGAGGAAGGTGTGTGTTAAGCAAAGATAGTACTTAGAGACAGAAGGGTGAGTGCAGGACCTTGCCCAAAGTCATCCTTAGTGTTTGAAGAATGTGGTCTCCTTAAAAGTCTCTAACTGGGACATGGCCTTGAAAGACATGAAGTACTGACAGCTCCTGTTACTTGGACAAACCCCGGACCCATGTGGCCCTTTCTTGTCCCAGATCCTGCACAAATGGGGCCTTTCTGCAAGTCTTGCATGTGTTTGTGCAGGTCTGTCTGAGCGAGGCACGCAACAGCAGCCCATCCTGCCATAAGTAAATCAAAGCTAAATACAGATGCCTGTTGCATGGCTGCAGTGCTTTAACCAGCTCACTGGTTTGGGTAGCTGGGATTTTCCACTTTGGTTCCTTAACAGGCTCATCTAGAGAACCAGAATGTCACCCTAAGCTCCCCTAATGCACCTGTAGCCCCACATTTAGGTTGGCGTCCGCCCAGATTCGATGGCAAGAGGAGAAGGTGGACTATCTCTGGTTGGATGCACCCCTTGTGACTGTGTGCTGTGTGCCCCCCTATCCTGTGTCTGGTGAAGCCTGCAGCCACCGAGTATTGGGAAAACTCAAAGGTGTTGAAAGGAGAGACAACTACATGAAACGAAAATCTTAGGAAAACTTTGCACCCATTTTGAATGTTTTAAAGGGTTTTTAGAATCAGATTATCAAGTAACTCCAACCAGCTCAAAGGCATTCACTCAAATCACAGCATTAACTTGGCATTAAATAGTTCTTGATCTTCCCTGTTGCAATTACTGAATCTTCTCTTTTTTTAACCTCACCAACTTTTTGAAAACAACTTGAATTTGTGCAGTCATTTGGCTGAAGGAATTGACATTTTTAAAGAGCACTACACAGGATGTGCTCAAGAAATGAAATCCATCTCAATGCATACAGTTCCACTGGATGCTGAAATTTGCAAGTAGCTCTAATAGCATCTTTACCCTTGTGATTGCTGTAGTAGGGCAGCATCACCCACAGGTATCAACGAAGGCTCAAATCCATAGGCAACGATGCACCCAAGCTGACAGTACCAAAATAAATCTCTGTTCTGCTATAGCTAGGTCTGAACATAATAAAGCATCGATGTTCTCTAGATTTATTTGGAGTGAATGGTGGTTTCTTTCTTTCAGAAGTTTGAGGGTTTTGTTCTCCTCACACCAAGAAGTCCACCTTTATAACAATGTGTTCTTAATGATCAATTAGTGAGTTCCCAAGTGACAATCCATATTACAGAATGACTAATTAGAAGTTTTGTGTGAGATCATTTTTGCCCCTGTTCTACATTTAAATTAGTATGGCTTCATTTTCTAGGCAGCTTGATCAGTGGAGCTGTGTATGAATGAATGTACGGATACATTGCTGTTGTTAAAGTTCATTTAATCTGTAAAATATGAACTTATCTAGTTCTTGGTTCTATCACTTCAACCAGGTTATTAATGAAAGGTAAACTCAAATTTTTCTAGAAGTTTCAGTGATGACACATAAGTTGGACATTAGATCCTGATCCCCTCCAAAACCCTCTCTTCAATACTTACTGTGCCATCAACAAGGAAGAAGAGAGCATCTGTGCTGAGTATGTGTCCTGTCCCTGATAGCCACCAGCTGCAAATGGCTAAGGGCACAAGGATGGGCAGGTCTAGGTGATTGTTCCGTTGATGCCTTGTGGCATCCCTTTCTTAGTGGTTCACCCAACTGGCATCTGAACCATTAGGAGTAAACACCCCTATCAATGAATGACTTTTCCTTGTTCCCCTTTTGAACTGATTTATTATTTTGGCCTTTGCAATACCTTTTTGGTAGGAAATTTTGCAGGGATGTTGTTTGAAATTGTTTCTTTTGGTTTGTTTCATACCTGCTCCCTGGTAAATTATTGGTTTCTCCAGAGCTGCTTTTACGTGAAATAGGGAATAACTGTTTCCTGTTTAGCTTTTGGATTCACTATTCATTATAGGTCTATATTGTGTCTTTCGTCAGTTAATTATATTCTTAATTTTTAGGTACATAAATAACTCTATTGACCACTGTGTGCCTAAAGTTAAGCATGTTGCAAAGCGATTGCCTGAGTCAGGGCCAAGGTTTTTGTGCTAGTTAGCTTTCTGTTCACCATTAGACAGTAAAAAGTGTTTGGATATGCATGTGTAGCACTGAACTCTTTGTGCTCCCTTTCCTCACTCCCAAATAATTAGGTGCTGCCCAGTGAGCGATCCTTTTAGCTGAGCCTCTGCATGTGGCTCCTGGAGATGCTGGTGGCCTCCAGCACGTGTGTTTAGGACCTGGGACTGCAAACAGTAGAGAAAGACAGTGAGTGCATCTGGGATCCTGACCTTTCAGCCTTACTGTACTCCTGGCAGGGATCTTTACGTGTGGAATAAGGGGAGCAGCATGTCTAGCCCAGAGTGGTGCTTTCGCATGAGGTCCTGGTGGACCCCTGAACCCCCTCCACCTAGCAGAGATCACTGGAAAAGGGTGCAGTGCCTTGCACTGCATCTGCTTGGCCTCGATGAGCAGCTCTTGTGCTGCCTTAGGTGACAGTTCAGGTAAAGGAAAAGCAGAAAGGGTTTGTGCTCAGTCATGTTGGTTCTGGAGAAAACCTTGGTCATCCTGACCTTCAAAATTGTATTTCAGGCAGGATGAGGCCATAGGCACATCTTTATATTCAGCATCTTTCTAATAAAACCCCCCTAAAGCAACAAAACCCTATAGTTCAAAAAAACCTCACAATGACTAAACAAATAGGTAAAGACTCATTAATAACTACAGACTCCATTGCCAGTTTAACATGAGGAGCAATTTAATTGGGACCTAGACTACTTTGTGTAGCTTTGTTAATGTAATTGAATAATGCATATTGATTTTTCATGGGGCTCAAATCTTCTTTTTTCTTCATCTTGTATAAGAAAGCCTGTTAAGGAATTATTAATAGCATTATAATTGCTTTAAGATCTATGCTCTAATTAAAACCATAAATTCTTTATTACATCTTTATTTTAATTAGATAACCAGAAAGACAATAATTTTTACACGCAAATTCGTACAATAAAATTACCCTGCTAAGCAATGCTTCAAAGAGCCTGTGCTTAGGACACACAGACTCCGATAGGACTTCCTATATGAAGACATGCGTGATTCTAGTCGTAATCAGAATTGAAGTTGTCCTCTGAATACAATTAAGTTACTTTACAATAAGATCTTCTCTAGGCTACAAAACTGGGTTCATCCACAGGAGTAAGACTTTATGTTCTCTTCTTGTATTTCTTTTGTCTTTTAAAAACCCTGGATCGAAGAAGCATGTTCTGAAATTCTAAGAGTCTGATGAAAGGTTTAAAATATAATCCTACTGTAATAAAATTAAGCTTATTATCATAACCACCTTCTGGTATTTTCTTTTGGGTGTCTTTGCTCCTGCTGTGATAGGTACTTTTTATCTGCTAGGAGGAATTAGAAATTAGTGTATCTGTGTCAAAGGACCTGATATTTCTCTCATTTAACCTATTGGGAAACCAGGTCCTGGAGAACAGAGTATAGCCTGTAGTTTGTAGGGGTGGTTTTTGTTTTCTGAAGTGCGAGTCGTGGGTCTTTGTTACCAGAATTTGAAGATCCTTTAAAAACACACAGTTTCACTTCATTTGTTTTTAAGATTATGATTTTTTCTGCAATGTGAAATACCACCATGCTTTCATTGTTGGCCAGTCCAGTTTGCTTGGTTTGAAGTCCAAAACTTTATCGGAAAGGTTGATGACAGCTAACTCAAACCGAAACTTTCATCAGTACCTAAGCATAATGGAGAGCTCACCTTATCCTAGCTCAAGACAACATGTCTTGGAGTGCTCTAAATGTTCACAGACAAAGCCCAGTTGGCTGCCTACTTGAAGGGTGGGGTATGTGCCAGAAATGCTTATCATGATTCTGCAATCTGTTCTTGCAATGGGTGCTTTGTTTATACAGTCTCATTGCAGCCAGATAAGGAACCTAGGCCAAACAAAATATGCTTTTATCCATATTTTATGGGGCAAATGTACCAGTTCATTTCTCACTGCAAGGCAGATTTTAAACTGTGGCTATGTGCAAAGCACCAGGTGTAAACTGCAGTGATATGATTGTAGCAAAAACGAATGCCTGTTTCCCATTTTCCTTGAAGAATCTGCAGTATGTCTCCTTTCAAGTCCCAGAACACCACTTCAGAGTTATGTGTTACCATTTAGGCCGACAAGGTCTGATTGAAAAGGCAGCTCATAGCCTAGCAGTTGGTAAATGGTAAAAAGATAGGTTTATTTGCCACTAACTCCTCCACTCATCATCAGAGGAACCCAGTACACAGCCAGTGCATTGCCTAGACCCATCACTTGTCAGATAATGACTTGATGGTCACTTGATGCTCGTTCAAAATAGATAAAATAAGGTGTTGCTGGAGGGCTTGTTAAAGTGGCAATTAGATTTGCATCTCTGGCTCAAGCTGTGATCCTTACCTGTGCTAAGCACCAACCCCTGATCCAAGTGATGCTTTAGAGGTACCCAGGACTGCAGCCCTTCGCTGTTTTGATGCGGGCTGAAACACAGAAAGAAAGGAGGACTTGTAAACATACTGGCACTTTCTCTTTCCCAGCATTTCATATTACTCTGCTCTTCTGTGGCTGTTGCTCTAATTTAACCTTCGCTTATTTGTAGGCCAGACTGGCAATGGTTTCAGCATCCTCAAGGTACAGCAGACTTTGACACAGGACATGAGCTCAGGGTTTAGGTGTCCCATTCTCAAAGTATTGCTTCCACCTGGAAACTGAACCCAAACCCACTGGTCTGGTCCAGTACAGATCATGGGGAGCCTTTCCAGCAGTTTCAGTGCACTTTGAGTCAGGATAACTTGGCACAGTAGAGAAAACAAGTGAGTTAAGTGTGAATGGAAATGTTTGAATAATGAGGACATATTCCCTAGAACAGTCTGCCTTGGCAATGCATAGCAGTCGGTCACAAGGATGATAGTACCAGCTTTCATCTAAGTGAAAATGAAATTATGGGGGTGGAGGGTGCAGGAAAACCTATGCTTGAGATGCACAGGGCTGTGTGCCACAGGTAGTTTAGCAAATAGATCAGACAACATTGCCAGCTGTGTACTCCTCTGCCTCAAACGTTTCACTTGTTCGGCAGTCTTTGTGAAGTTTGCAAGATGTATCTGCCCTGGCTCCCACTTTAGAGAGTGAGAACATGATGGGGTTTTTCAGGCTTGAGTTCTGAGGCTTTGCTTTCCTGCTCGTCTTTGCTTAGTTGTTTTCAAACTCAGCAAGTCTTCTGCAGGAATTAAGCAAACAGACTACAAGGCTGGGAGTATGTTGTGAATACTTGAGTTGAGCAGGGGGACATGCATCAGCAAAAGCTCAACTTAAGCTCTAAGTCCTTTGTGAGGAATGTTTAGCTGCATTTCTGTTGCTACATAGGTAAACTGAAATAGATCAGAATATGGCATTAGCCATAGCTTGCCTCTTCCTTTAAACATCATCTAGCTCCAGTTATACTAGTAGGGTTATTGCAATTTAGGAACCTGGGTTTACTGAGATTTTTTCCCCAGAAAAATAAACAACAATGACCAGGATTTACCTTAGAGATTGCTAACAAGCAAGGCCAGAAGTCTGTGGGTGGAAAATATTAAATATCATTAATATATAGGTATATGAAAAGTTATTTAACAAAGAATAGCTCATTTGTAGAGATCAAAGTACAGTCAGCCACTCAGGTGAATTAATGTGATCAGTGTCTGAAAAGCATCCTCAAATATGGGAAAATTTTAGACACCCCTATGAAGAGAGCAGATATCAATTCAATCTTCTTACTACCCAAGTAAAAATAAAAGCAATAAATAAGCTTCCTACTATGTAGGAAAGTACACTATTTAGCCTGTCAATACATTTCAATGATAAATAAAAAGGGGGTTTTGACAACTGTGGCTTTTGAGCTCCACTAAATGCTTAAAACCGACTATTTCTTTCACAGGAACCCCTGGGTGAATATCATACTAGAAGATTCAATATCTATTTCTTTAAGAATCGAAATCCATACATTAAACAATTATTTACTTAGCTAATTTGTTTTATTTAGCATCCCTAAGTCACTGATCTTCTTACAGAGACAACCTGTTTTCCCCCTTGGAGAAGAAAATAACCTTTTTTACTATTACAAATGTCAGGAAATGGTTATTCTCAATTCCTCATGAATGTGGCAGAGGAGGGAGGTATCACATGGCACTGGCTGAGCAGACATATAAAAAAGGAAAAGCATAATGAAATTGTGGAAGTCATGCCCAAGGGATGTTGCAGGACCAAAGCAATGAAAGACAATGAGAAATTAATTGAAGAAAAGACCATTGGAGGCCATTAAATGAATCTCTAGCTTTCAGATTTCTTGCAACTGGGGACGTTGTGTAATTCAAGAGCAAGCAGTCATTGTAAGAAATAGGATACAGACACATTTGAGACACTTAGCTCAGGGAATCCCAACACGCAGGTGCTTGCCAGTTGCTCCAGCTTCCAAATGGGCTCATCCTGGTGCCAGCTCAAAGCAGTTTCCTAAGAAGCTTCTGTAAATGAGCAGCAAAGCAAGAAATGTCCAGAACAATAACTCTTTTTTTAAGCACAGCCAGCAGAACTGGGAACAGCAAACCTAGCCATGTGCCCAGGTCCTGTTCAGCATAGATCAGTGAAGAGCATGGCCTTTTCTTCTGTCCCCTCTAACTCTGCCACGGGTGATGGGAATAGAAAATGAATGATATTAAGGCCATTTTGTAATACAATCCATTTTTAGTGCTCATGCCGTGAAACTAACCACAGTACTTGTTCCCAAGTAGTTCCTCTGCTCTGGATGCATGTGGTGACTCAAGTGTCCCAAATGCCTCTCCATTTCCACGGTGCTACACTCACTTCCAAACTCCCAACCTGGGGCATATGTCAAAACACCTCTTCTCCCTTCCTGTTCTCTTCAAGCAGGAGCTAACTTCCTTTGTCATTATAGCTCAGTAAGCCTATAGCCTGTAGGGACACAAACCACATACTCACCTGTATTTCTTGGGGACAGCGTGACAGGGCTGCAGAAAGAATAGACTGAAAACACTTTTCCTCTGTGATTACAGTTCCTGTCCGCAATATGGGTCTTTATTTCTGTCTGCTTGTTCTGCATTCAAAATGCTCTATGGATGTGCATGCAAATTCCACACATTTGTACACTGACAGGTATTTAATGTGAGCAAAGAAAGCCAAGCAAAGAGTGAAATCTTCAATCCTTTAGACATCCATACGAGCAGTGAAACTGCTAAACTGTTACTAATGCCTATTGACAGTGCAGCTGAACTCCAGATTCATAGCAGTAAAGAGGTGGGAAATTTACTGCTTCTGTGGTCTGATAAGACCCTGAGGGCTGCTTGTGACGGCACAGCTTGGCTAATATGATCAGAAAAAAATGGGGAGCCTCTGCTCTGGCTCAGGTCCTGCTGCCCACCTGGGTTGGGGGTACGTACAGACCATGGTGCCAATTGCTCACACGGGGTAACTGAGGATAATTTTACCTGCCCACCTTGTGCTGAGTTCTGATGGAAGACAGTAAATGTGGTAACCATCAATTAAGTTGTGTGGAAATACGCATTTCTTACCTCTATGCTAGTGGGAGCCAAATTATGCCAGAGAGCTTTACACCTACACTTTATGCTTTGATATCTCTGCCTCCCTTCCTGAACCCATGCCTGGCAGTGTGCTTTTTGCTTGACCTGTCATCTATCAGAGACAGAATCTGCCCCTGGCTCTCTGTTTGCCTCTACTCTGACAGCAGATAAGATGACAAGTATGGCTTTGGTGGTACCTTGAGGGCTCCCCAGTACAAGTGCAAGAGCTGTTGCAGTGCAGATACAGGTACTAGTGCGACTGCTGTTTGCCAGCCAGGCCAATCCATTCAACCTGCTGCCTCCTGGGCATAGAAGAGGTATTTTAGCCCTTATTTAGCTCCAGAAGTGAGCATCTTGCTTGTGGCAAGCCCTTAGCTACCAGTTTTGTGGGGCTTTAGATGTAGAACTGATTTCCAGCTCTACCACTGCTGAGGATGGGCAACTCTGTGGAACCTTACCATAGTTGAGTGAGTAACACCTAGTAAAGGCAATAAGAGGGAGAGGCAGCTACAGTGCAGCAACTGTTTTGTCCATCAGCTATCCCCAATCCTTTATCCAGAAAGATTAAAGGCTGTATGCTTGCAGTTATATGTAATGTCATGCTCTGATTGTCATCTTATTAGCTCTCCTGGGATCATAAGACATGCCTAAATGCTACAGTGCCACCTTTCAGAAAACAACCTAGTAAAACTAATTAATAGTGTGCCCTAGTTAACACATGCAAACTTGGCATTATTAGTCCAATTAAAAGTATTTTAACAATCTGACTTCCCTTCTCTATTCCCCTCACAGATTTCAACAAGCAAGTCAAGTAAATTAAACTCATTAATCACCATTGGTGCAAATGATATAGGTACCTATACCATGGGCTCATCACTGAAGAGAGACACTAACAGGCCTCATTATGTTTAATTTCACTTCTTAGCAGAGGATAATAAATACCAATCGTAACATCACAATAGAATATTTAATTATTCACGAGTTTGGTAACAAACATAATTAGCTGACTGGTATGTGTCTTCGTCTGGGTGATAATGGATTCAATTTAAGAGCTTAACCATTTCTGGATAAAGGTTGAAAATAAGAGTCTTTCCAGGACTTTATTGCTTAAATGTAAAGAGAATGAACCCATTTCCACAATCTCCATTAGCTCCTGTGGAGAAAGCTGTGTGGACATCCCAGCCCATCAGCCTGACAATGTGCCCTATGTTTGAGCTCTCCTGCTCATCCACAGGTTCAGGCAAATCTTTTTAGCTTTGCCAAGATATGGGAAACTGAGGGCTGATGGTGCGTCCAGAGATAATGGTAGAGCAATCCCAATGAACAAGAAGCCGATATTTTAATGTTGGTGGATTTTCAACTTGTTGCATAAAAACTGGTTTGGGTTTTGCAGCTGATTTGAAATTCAGGGTTTTCTATTTAGCTACTTGGAAGAAAATCTGCAGTTGCAGAAGACCTGCCAGAACATCACAGGCAGTTTAGGCCATGTCCCATTTGCAAAGTGGGATAGGCTGGATGGAGAGCATGACTGCCTATCCCACCTTCCCCTAAGCCCATCTGCATCCCTGGACATGAGCCTGGCTGTAATAAAGATGTCCCAGGAGATGCTGGTGGATGGGCCTATAGCTTGCAGAGGCAGTGCTGCTGAGGCTCAAGGATGCAGGAGTTAACTTCATGCACCACTTGGTGCAGGAGGCAACGCTGACAGCGACTCAGCAGCAGCTGTTTGCTTTTATGGGATCCTAATTTTATTTATTTTACGTTCTCCTTATTGCACGCATTTAGGTGACAGATGTGCAAATTCCTTAATCTCTTCCTCATTATCCTATGAAATTATAGCTGCGTTCCAACAGTTTTCAGGCAAAGATAAAAGAGGAGAGGAAAACTTCAAACATATGGAAATTTGCAGAGACGTTGGGCTGACTTCTGGTGGGGAGATCAGTGGATATGTAGTTAGAGGAATTAGTTAAGATTGGTGGCCTTTGACTTCATGGTGTCTGAATGCAGATGTAAGGGAAAGCACAGCTCAAGCAGCCATGATCCCAGCTTTCGATTACGTACCATGCAGGAGTGAAGGGAGCTTAGGAGTGGATTAATGCTCTGAACAGATTAATTCAAAATTGGGTTTCCAGCACACTTGCCATGCGCCTCTGCACTGTAATGTTTGCTTAAGGGGAAAAACAAAACAACAAAACACTGGCAAAGCTTGGAATGTCTCACCCCCTGCATGATGGAAACAGTAGGATTCGAACTTACTTTGTAAGCTGATTAGTGGGGAGATGGATTTGTTTGGTAGATTACATTGTCTTGCCACAAAGGGAATGGTAGCTTTATGCCAAAAATAAGAACAAGGCACTGTATTTTTGCTTGCTTTGAATTATTTTGCATTACTTGTCATACTCATTTTAATTCCCGTAGCATGATGTCTCCTTCGCCATTTCCCATTTCTAAATGGATTTTCAAAGACTCCCCTAAAACATGAATTATATTGTCTCTCTGAAGAAGGCATTCAAATTAGTGCGAGAGAGTGTGAATATAAATTTGCAATCAACATTATAAATGCAGTGTGTTATTTCTTCCTCCGCTAATTCTTCTGAGCAAGATTTACTGTCTCAGTGAGGGTTTTTTTAGAGTAAATTAAATATAACATGAACTAGATAGTTGTTCACATAGAGGTAGAGCTGGAAAGGCTCATTAATCACTGGTTTAAATCCCAGAGTATCCAGTCATCCTAATTAATGATTCAGTGCTGAACTTTACTCCAGCACTGGCAGCAGAACCAAGCTATTACCCATCTCAGCTGATAGGGACCGGGCGAGTCAAAGGAAATGAAACAGCCCTTTGGAATGGTGAGGAAGGGCTGCTGATATGTGGGCAGCCCTGTACTGATGACAGCTCTGGATTGGGCAGTGCTGGCAAGCAGTGATGTCTGTTGCTGAACACAACTGCCACCACCACCTGATAGCCATGTTTGCAGCATCTGGTTCAAACAGCAACCCTGCAGGAAAGATATGTATGGTGTTGAGTACTGCAGGATAACACTGGGCATCCCTGGGGTCAGCTGCATCCCGCTGCCCCTCCCCACACACAAGCAGGCTTCCTAGCTCACAACGGATACATGTAAGGTATATAGGACAGTATAGGGTAGAGTGAGAGATTTTAAACAATCCTGCTCTCCAAGCTAGGGCACCAGCAAGGGAGAAAGGTCATACCACAGATGTTCCATCAACTCTTTAGGTAAAATAGAGCATTTTTAGGGGGGAATGAGGGTTTCTAGCCCCTTGGATTCCTGGTAAGCTGCTGGGTAAGGTGTGCCCTTAGCACAGATACAGGGCCTCAGGAAGCAGGGTATTCTGAAGCCTTGCCTATGCATGGTGCCTCTGAATCCTGTCTGGGGTCCTGATACTTCAGGCACAGGAACAGAGCAGCTTTTGTGCAAGCCAAAGCATAATTAAAGGCTGTAGAACTGAAAATGGTTCTTGTAATGGCAAAATCATAAATCATAATCCTATTATTCAAATGAATTTACCTGCTCTTTAGGGCTGCATTAGTTCTGTATTTCACTTATCTGTGTTTCTACGGCAAATAATTCACGCTGTTTCATCGCTTTTCTTGCTGTTATGTTTTAGCATGTAAATGGTTTGCATTCCTCACAAATGCCACGGAAAGGACATTGTCTTTCAGTTTTGTTGCAGGAGCTTTGTTTATTATATATTGGCAGGAAACCCCGCTAGGAAAATGTTTCCTGGTGCCTTAGGGAACAAGAGAGACGCTCAGGCCCTAGATTAGCAAAGCAACAAATTACATTTGTAATAGGCAAAATCTTACAGGAGAAAGCTACCTTGAACATAGTCTCAGTGCATGGAAAACCTGCAGAGAATGGGGTTTGTAGTTGCATCATTGTTTTGGACTTAAACTTTTTGTCAGCTGTTATAATTAATTCAACCAAGAGAGCTCTTAGGGCTCTGCTCACTTAATTTTTAACACAGAATCAGGGTCTTTGCAGCAGCAAATAGTTTTTATCCTTGTTGATGTTTAGCCTGGCTTGTGGGAGCTGGGAAGTTTTAGCATATGTAATTCGAATTATTTCATGAAACATTTAACAAGAGTCTATTTCATTCTTTACTAAGGCAAGTTGATATAAGAAGGATGATGTTATGGTTAATGTAAATCATAATTATTACCAGGTGCATCACTGAAGTAGGAAATTGTGCTGAAAATGTAAGTTTTGCTCCATTTCATATTGAAAAATTACTTTGCAGCCTCACAGCCATTAATCTCTGTTACAGGAATGTTATTCTTTATTTTGGTATATTACAGTGCAAAGACATAACAAGGCATAAATTATGAGGCCACAGGAGTCCACTGAGCTAAGCTGGGCTCAAACACCCCATGATGGTGAGAAAAGACAAGCCACCTACACCACATGCCCCCACCCCGGTGCTCTCCATCCTGGGGACACCCTCAGCTCCCCACATAGCCAAGCTTTCAGCAGCTCTGTTACCAGAAACTTTTCTCCTGGACATAGCTAAAATTGTCTGTTACAGCAGCATCCCATCTCTGCAATTCCCATGAGGTTCTACCCTACAGAGATTTGTGAGATTTCATCTGTTGGGATTGTGAAATCCTCTCTCAAAATAGGTTTTATCATAAAGCAGGTCTCTGGAAAGAGTTCCTTTTAAAGCAAGATGGGATATTTGTGTTTGGTATCCAACTCTGCAGGGGGCATGCAAACCTGTATTGCTTTATTTATCCCCAGAGAGGTGAATTACTTATTCTAAGGCAGAAGCTTGAAGCACTTTCTGAACTGTAATAAAGATGCTTTTCCAGAAGTTATTAGCTCTTGGGCTTGGCAGATGAGGAAGTACCATGGCAAGTAGGACTCTAATGGGACTGTGTGTAGCGAGGTCCCTTTTAATAGGGACCGCACCTGTACCAAGGAATATTTATTAGACAATATCTAAACTCAGAGCAACGTGCTGCTGGTCCCAGGTTGTGCTGTAACATCAGAGGTATAGAGTCCTGCTAGTTTTTGCTTTCTAAGCAAAATCAGCAACTAAACATGAGTTTCCAGCCACTGAATTATTCAATGAAAGTGCATAGGTTTTTGAGATGATTCTTCACTAGGCTTTTCATGTGCTCCAGTAAAGTAGTTTTGGTTGGTCCTACTCATTTACTGTGAATCCAGCTTCCAGACTACTGACTCCATGAATGTTATGAAGTTCGGAGTGCTCTTTACTTTTGATAGATACACCTTTGTGCCTATAAATTGGAATGGAGAAAGCACAAGAAAGACAGAACGAAGGATAGCTCATTGTATATAGAATGAACCTTTTGCTTATAACTAAGCAATCTGGACCCCAGGTGGACTCTATGATAATGATAAGGAAGAGAACTCTTCAGTTAATATTTAGGGAAACCAGTTAGAACCAACTAAGGAGCTGGCAAATGGAGAGCAAGGATGGCCAACTCCGAAGTTCAGGCAAAGGACAAAGTGATGAAGAGGAAGATAATGAAGAATTGACCATCAGGGGTCCCAAAGACCAATACCACATTACTGTGTGCATGCGGGAGGAATTTTCTAGAATAACATCATGCATAAGTAGTTTTAGGAATATGCATGTAAGGTAATGTGTAAGTATCTTTGACTATATGGCTTGTTTGGTGCTCAAGTGAGACATGCTTGGAGGAGCTACCCCCCGTGTCTCCCGGCCCTACAATAACTACAAGCTTGTCAACTTGAACTTTGTTGGCGAGTTCTTAGAGTTTTTCTATGAATCAAAATGCTCCCACTTCTCTTCCTCTCACTTTTGGCAGCTATCCCAAATCAGTGTGATCACCATAACTCTTCACAGTAATGTCTTAAAAACATAAGAGTGTTGTTCATCAGCACACCATTGCCTGCCATGCAATGCTTAAGTCTAAGAAGGTTGTTCTTTATAAAGTGCCTGTACCTCCCATTTTGTTGAAGCTCAGCTCCTTGTATTCAAATCACTGTTCAAAAGCCCTGAGGGCCTCTTCAAAGCCTTTTATTGATTGTGCAAGCAATACTTCTCAGAAGACTCTTTATTAAATCCACCTTCCCATTTGTTCTGCACACTTTATCTTTGACAGTTTCTCAAGACAGGATGAACAGTTTGGTAACATAACTGAGGGTAGACCAGAGAGAAGTCTGTCTGCTTTTAGTGACTGTTTTTAACTTCAAGTTCCATCCTCAGGCTGCTGGGGAAAGGGGCTGGAGTGGACACATCTGTGTCTTGGCATCTCTGGTTTCTGCACTTGAAAAAAGCAGTATTGAAAGCATTAGGAAGTACATAGCAAAGCTGAAGTGTAGCCTGTGGAAATGATAATAGCAAATGGGAAACCGTTTAATACTCAATGTGTTGGTTGGCTTGACAGCACTGTGAGAACTTTGCCAAACCTCAAATGCATGCATTGATAGCACAGGGTCGTCAGGAAAGACCCGAGCCAGCTGAACTGCTTGTGTCCATAGAAAATGCATCAACAGATGCAAGCCATGTTGCACTTCAGGGATTGTTAGAAGCACGTGAGAGCAATGTGGGTCTGCACTTTACCTAAGCTAAAAAGGGGGCAGAATTAAATACATTTCCCTGATGCTGAGTACTCAGCCCACATAGTGCTCATGGGCTTTGTAATAACTTACCTGATCGACTTTGGTTTGCGTAGGAATGCAATTATGTACAGATACCTTCGAATGATTACTAAAAAATGCTGGCATTTTCCATACTTTAGCATCTGGCATATTATAATATAGAAGGCTTATTTCTCCTGGAAAAGTGTTGAAGTGAAAGGGGTTTTAGTAGGACTGTTACCATTTGATAGCAGGGAATACTGCACCACAAACACTTCTCCATGTGCCATTTTCTGGGCTCTTAAAAGAAATCCAGTGTCTCTGCCAGAAAGAACAGATGTGAGAAAATAGCACAATGGTTGCCAAGCATTATGAATTAACTCTGCTGGTCAGATGTTCAACACCCCTGGTTGATTGTGTGCTGATCTAAAAGTAGAGTAAATCAATCATTATCTGGGCTCAGGATATCTAAGTAGTCTATAGGAAGCCTCTTGATTAATATGCACATCCTCACCTAGATGGTGGCTAGCTCTGCAATTCATGGTTAAACTGAAGGCAGCAAGAATTGCTTTTTAATAACCTTGATAATAACCCTTCTGATAGCTCCATTTAGGCATCATTATTGAATAATAGCCTGTGCATGTCATTGAGGAACTCTGACATTAGAACAGAAAATACACAAATATCCTGGTCATGCTACTGATCAAAACAAGAGACAAATTCTCTTCTGGGGCAAATTAACATAGTTCCCTTGGTGCTAACAGAATGGAGTAGAATTTCTAAACAGACACCAAGCTGAAGCGGTACTTAAAATCTTGATGCATTGTGTGAAGAATTTTAAAAGTGTAAGATGCTTAAAAAAGCCTTAACTGCCCATATACTGTCATTCTGCCACTGTGCAGTTTCTACACCTGTGCTCAGTGGATCTGTGATAGACTTGAAGCTGCAGACGGATGGACACCACAACCAGGGAGAGACCTGAGCCACTGCAGACCACAGAGGTGTGGAGAGATGATCAGGGCTGTTACAGGGTGGGGAACCAAAATTGTAGGTCTCAAAGTTTTACAGCCATTTATCACAGCTGCTGTTATGGCAAAGGAAAGCAAAGTCAGGGGAGACTGTCGGTACATGCACAGACAGGAGAACACAACATGGAATATTCCTGCACCACGCAGAGCACCTTATAGAGGGAGATGATGCTACTGCCAGAACATCAGCAATGCCAGCATCAGTAAAACCACAGTGAATTACATCAGCTGCTTATTGTCTGATTCATGACATACTGTATCAACACTGGCCCCCAGTGCTGGAATATCTCTGCTGATTCAAGTGGGACCATGTATCCAGCATGAAGTAACTGATACTCCTTGCACAGTTAGCATGACTTTAGCCATGCATGGCGCGTGAAACACCCATTTCATGAGGCTTTTGTTTATCTTTCCTCCATTAAAAGAATTACTAGCTAATCACTTTGTATAAAATAACAAAATCTGACATTATTAGATCTGATCCATGCAAACCCTTTATGTAGAATAGCCTTGGTTTAATTTCATTTGTAGGATTAACAAACAAATCTAAAAGCAAAACTGGAATTAATGAAAGCAAAAAGGAAGGCAAATAAATGTCACCCATGTTCAAGGCAGTGTTAGACGATGTAAGTTTCATTTAAATTTTCAGCTCTGACATGAAGCTAAGGGGTATCTTAATGCCAGGTAGTCAGCAAAGAGAACTAAAATGATACAATCGCATTATTGGCTGTTTCTGTCAAGTTAACAGCCTATGGTCCCTGTCAAAGTACTTTCCTCTTTCTTTTTGTGTTAATACTGGATTTATTATGGTATCAGCTCTTTGTGTGTTCATCCAGTCCCCTACATAATCCCAGCATGAAACATTTACTGGCTGGACAGAAAGGTGAGACCTGGGGGAACAGCACAAATGAGTTAGAAAAGAGAGCAAAGAAGCAAACATGACTGTACTGATCCATGGATGCTGCCTTCTGCAGTATGTGTACCCAAAGGATTGCTGACAACTGAGGAGCTTGAAGAAAGCCAGCTCAGAAGAAAGAGCTACAAGAGGTCCCACAGGGCTCTTCAAGAAGGTGGAATACACCTTGTCATTCACCACTGTGTGCTGCTATGCCTGGGGACAGCTCATCCTTCCTCAGTCATAAACCATCATCCGTTTGTTTTGCTGCTTCAAAATTAATATCAGCCATCAGTCCCAAAGGCTTTTCCAAGGAGATCGATATTGTCCTCCAGTTCCAAATGGGCAAGCTGAGGGAAGAGGAGGAGGGGTGATGTGTCGAGGCTGCTTGGCATCTGCAAACCAAGACCTTTCTCTTGGATCTCTTGTGTGGCCAATGGACCACACTGTCCTGCAGCAAAGAGTGGGCAACAGATGGCAAACAGTCAAGGAGTGGTGATGGGAAGAGAACAATATCCAAATCATTTCACCTCTTCCGGATGTGTTTAACCAGGGCAATTGATATTTTTTACCCCAATTTAGGAAAGACATACTTGCTCTAAGTTTTGTCCCAAGATGTTCCTTACAGGCAGGCTGTAAAGCTAAGATGACAAAGCAATATTGCAGAAGCAGCAGGCTTTTTGAGGGAGGATTTGAAAAATCATTTGCAGGATAACCATTTCTTACTGTCCTCATTCAGAGAGCTCTCTCTCTGTTAGGGATGCACAGTAACAACTGTTCTTGAGCTTTTAAGTCCTTCACAGCTTGCAGTAGTCTGATGCTTTGCAAATGCCAGTGAAAAACTCCCTAAAATATCAAATCAGAGATGTAAACTGAACAGTGCCTATAAATCACAGCATGCTTTCATAATTCATATGTGAACAATATGTTAGAGCCCCTGTATTAAGCAATGGAGCTGTGCTGAACAGTTGTGGCTAATTCTGTATTAGCTGCCAAGAAAATGTGATTTATCCGAAAGCTTTGCATACAGAAAGTTTATACTGACTCCCAGGTGGCTCTTTTTTCCACACTCCTACTACTTATGGGCGAAAGGAATATTCCGAGCTGACAAGCCATTAGCTATCAATTAGCTGATTGAAGTGCTCGGTGCTAAACCGAATGCAGCCGAATAAACTGTCACAGTCCTGGAACCAGGAGTTCAGTTCCAGCACAAACCTTCCTGCCCTGCTTCTAATTGGATGTGAGGATTCATCCAGGAGTGCAAACAGGTTTTAGTGTAGAGCATCCCCCTGGGCTTTGCACTTGCACTGACCCCTCAGCCTTTGCACTTATACTGACCCCTCAGCCTCAGAACTCAAAACTCAGGTTTGAGTGGATTTAGATGGGTTTTGCTTTGCATTAAGTTTCACTTTGCAAACTTGAGCACCCATTGTAGTAACCCAACCGTTACTGCTCACAGTTGGGGTTTTTGCTCTATTTACCTTTAGTAATGCTTACTTAGAAATTACATTTATTCACAACACTTTTGAGGCAATCTGATGCACTCTGCTGTCAAAAAAAAAGAAAGTATTTTGTCTTTCTTTTTCTAGATAGAGAAAGATAGAAAGAACCCTGAGTTCTTTATTTACCTTCTTCTGCTGAATACGTAACACACAGTCAGATCTCGTTCTTACGCGTTGGTTATGCATCACAGATTTTGTATTCCCTATATCAATGGTTATTTATTTGGTTACCCCATGGAATGAGAAGTGATCCAGACCTGCTAATATTAGTATTATAGGACCTAGATGTGCTCCTTTCTTGCGCTCTCTCTCTCTCTCAATCTCTCAGTGAAAGCTGATTTCTGATTTCCAAGCTTCATGCCTTCAGAAAGCCATATGATGCCCATTTGTCTGTATGCTGGCATTGTTCAATAGCTGAAAATCTGAAATATTTTTTTCTCCTTCTCTAGGGCTTTTTCCCCTTTGTCCTGGGTTCAGCAGTAGCAGTCATTTTTCTCCTTCTTAGCAGCTGGTGCAGTGCTGTGGTTTTGCCTTTCAGCCTGGGAACAGCGCTGATAACACCGATGTGTTTAGTTGCTGCTCAGTAATGTTTACACTGACCAAGGACTTTGTGAGTCTCATGCTCTGCCAGGGAGGTAGCAGCAGTGGTCTGTGTCATACCTTAGTTACTGAACTGTTCTTATCTCAACCCATGGGAGTTACATTCTTTCGATTCTCCTCCCCATCCCTCCGGGAGCGGGGAGAGTGAGAGAGCGACTGCGTGGTTCTGGGTTGCCAGCTGGGCTTAAACATAGACAGTTCTTTGTGGGGCATGAATGGTTGAGATAACGACAGATCTGACTGGAGTGTGTCTGATCTTATTTGTGATAAGCATTCATTATTTCAGATTAATAGTCACTTGTCACAGTGCTGATTTATTGGCTCTCAAAGTTGTTGCTCTTGATCTCAGAGTTTCAGCATGTCGTACCTTACTTACAGCCTGTTTTGCTGTTTTAGTGTTTATCAGCTGGGGGGCTTGGGCTAAGGTTCTTGTTTCGCTGTGCTTTATGGTAATTACTTGTAATACAATAGACTCATTGGTCATGAAACTGATCTGCCTTGCTTCCCAGTCTTCCCAGCGTGGTCATCACCTCTATACTTTGGGAGGCATATAATGGAAGTGTTTAGCAACTACACGTCTTTGTTTCCTCCTCGGGTAGTCAACCTATGAAGGAGACATTCTCTTACCTTCCCAGCCCCCATACCAGACCGTTTACAGCATCATTTGAGAATTCTGAAGGTTTTGAATGGCCTTTGGATACCCTGATTTTGATGGGGATTAACATGTTGGCACACATACAGAGTATGTTTTACCCATGACCATTTTGTCTGATCTCGAAAGCTAAGCAGAGTTGAGTTTGGGCCTTGTATAGGGTTCAACTACGATATAGGAGGACCAAGAGATTTTCCCTGAGGCTGGACAGTCATGAGTGGCAGAGTGTATGGGATAGTATGGGCAAGTATCAAGGTCAGTGAGCCTCTCCAGGGATTTGGAACTTCACCACTGAACAAGTGCAAAATCCAGAAAAATTAGTAAAACATTTAAATGAGGTGTGTTGTCATCCTGGTCATACCAGAGAGGGACACATCATGGCAACGTGCTGGGGTTTGGCCTACATTTACAGAGCCCTGTTCAGCACTATCCAGCACCTTCAAAGAGTCTCTGGATCTGATGGCAAAGCAACAAACACAGCTACTCCAACTCCAAATACAGCAGCTACACCAACCCTAGTGACAAGCACAGCAGCTACTCAAACTCTGACTACAGCAGATAACAGATATATCATGGGTATAATGAGGTTTAAATTTTTCCAGTGATTTTAATCAGTATTTGATGTAGTAATTTATACCCCCTCATCCCTCTCATATTTCCTTAAGTCTCTCTTTAAAGGTGAAAAGGAAAATGAAACCTTCTCGGCAGTGAGTGGTTGTGTTGGGCTGACCCTGGCTGTACACTAGGTGCCCTCCAAAGTTTGTCAATCACTTCCCTCCTCAAATGGATGGGAGAGAGGAAATACAACGAAAGACTCGTGGGTCAACATAAGGACAGTTGCTCTTGCTCAGTAACATTTCCCCCTGTCTTAAATGTGTTATTCCCAAAAGCCTGGCACTGGCTCTGTCAGTAGCGGAGGAAACTTCTTAGCAGCTTCTTTTAGAAGCCACCTCTACACCATCCCCATTACCAAAACTTTGCCATGCAAACTCAATACAGTGGGTCTTTTCTCTAATTTATTAGTATGATGGTTTTGAGGTGCTGCAAAGGACAGTTATTCTTGAAAGACAAGGGAGAGGTTGATTCTCATTCCACAATCTAGCGTGCCTCAGCTTTCCCTCCCTTTCTGTGGTATTTGATAGGGCTGTTTAACAAAGGAATTTTGTAGGGCCTACAGGAACTGTGTAACTTGGCAGGGCACAGAGGTCTATTGTGAATTTCTTTCTGATGGATGCTTGGAAGCACTTCTTGGATATAACTGCAAGACAGCAGAAACAACTGCTTGGTGGGTTAATGAGGGTGTTGCATTCAAGTGGAGGAGTTTTGACATAGTACAGTGGGATGTTGTTTTCTGTCGAAGTGTAATTCTTATTTGGAGAGATGCAGGCCGGAGAGGAGCTGAAGTGAGAAAGAGCGCTTTGTTTCCTGGGTTGATCACAATCCATGGTGCATTCTTTGCCTTGTGTGACTATTTGTGTACAAACCTGCCCACTTGCTTCCACTTTAATGTGGCAGGTATGACCTCAAGCCTGCAGCAGTGGTGGTATAGAAAAGCAAAGGAGGTAGGAAGCGTGCCGCACCTGGAGGGTGAAAGCAGTGACAAAAGGAGCCATGGTACATGCAGGATGCCTTCCTCCTTTTCCAGCTGTGGCATGATGTAAAGGAAACATAGAGGATGGTTGGATGAACAATTTAGTGGGAAACAAGGGGTATAAAATTGGTGAACTGTGAATACGCAGCCAATACAATGACCTCAAGCTGTGCCTGTGCCTCATTGTCAAGGCAATATTGGATTTTAAACTCTTATCTCCAGATGTTAATCCTTAATGGCAGCAAAGCTGGAGCGTGGCTTCCACAACTCAATTTGTAAAATAGTGGCCACGTTTCTTTCTTTCCCCAGTTGTTTTTATCACATAAAATGCAAAACTGCAATTCCCCTGCTTAAATTTTCTTCCATACAGTCTTCCCATTTAAGAGAATTATTATCCAAAATCCCATTCAGCAATGGGTTTGTCTCATAATATGGAGTACAGAGTTTTACTGCAAAGGTTTACAATCTTCAGAGAGCTGAGCTATCCTCTGACTCTGTGCCAATTCATTATGAGCCCAAATTATTGATCCACTTTGACTTCCAGAGGGCAGATCCTTACCTGGTAGAGGTTAGTCCAACTCCTTAGTAGACACTGAAGACTGTCATGATTTACACCTGCCATCCATACATTCTGCCCTGCTGTTGTGGGCAGCAGAAGGTAACAGTCCTACTTGTAGCCATTACAACTCATTTTGCGTATAGTCAGCTGCACAAAGTGAAAAATCCCTTTTCATTTCCATGCTCCCATTTCTAAACGAGGATTTTCAAGTTTCAATTAGTCTGTGCAATGAGATGAGCACTGATAAATATACAGGTGTCTGGTTTAGTCCTACAAGGAGTAATACCTAAAGCTCAGCCCCTCGTTTATTTGTGTGTACCGGGGAGAAAATTGCTTCTCTGTCACAGGGGCAGCTGCTGAACTGGAGAGAAGGAAGATTAATAAGAAGTCATAGGCAAGAAATTTGGAGGGGATGGACAAAGCCATGCAGCATTCCAGGGGAAATTATTCTGAATCGATCCACAAAGCCTCAAGCTTTGGGGCTGCAGGGAAAAGCACTTGGAAGAAGCCAGTAAATAGTTAATACATTTCCCCTCTGAGGGGCTGACAATATCAGAGGCAGGATAACAGGAGCGTGACGGGAGCTTTGCCATACGTGAGCACGGTGGCTCCTCACGGCACGGCACACTGCTCGCCATGTGCCAGACAGGACATCTGCTCTGGTTGGAGGGGAGGCAGAAAGCTCTCACTCCTGCCCTTTGGGCTTGGGCTTCCTTTAGCTAAGATCTGCCTTCCTCCCCCCAGTTCCTCCAGGGTCTGAGGAAATGACAGGGAAAACAGAGAGGCACATCTGGAGGAATGCAGCAGCTGGGAAATGCCTACTGCTGCAGGGGATGGTGTTATCATGCGGATGGCTGTGACCTTTTCAGTATTCCAGATTATGATTTATTGGCCGTTTCCCCTCTTTCCCAGGCTGTAAACATGGGAGCAGTGAAAGAAGTGGCCAAAATAAACATGAAGTTATGTAGGCTAAGGCAAATTCCGATTGAATTTAGGAGGGAGAAAATTTTGCTCCCTCATTCCACCCATAAAAAGTATAAAGAGAAAAGAAAGTGACATAAAATCAATCCATTTCCATGACAAAGCTCATTAAGAGAAGAGAAAATGTAGTCCTGTATTAACTTGTTCTCATTACTGTTAAAAGATTTATCATGTCAGACGCAATGTGCAAGGGAGGAAAGGAGAAACCTTCTGTGCCCTTACCTTAGAAAAATTCAGACAAAATAAGCCAAATTATCTCATCATGTTCAGTGAGTGTATATTTTATCAAGCTTCATGAGGGACATGATTAACTCAACAGGTATGACTCTGAGGAGCCCTTCCAGGCTAGATGCTCTGAAGCAGGGAAGCCTTGCCCTGGCCGTTGCAACCAAGCCAGCTCTTCCATCAGTGAAAACTGGCATGCTGGAAGATGCTTCTTGAGGGTTTGACAAGGTGAAGGAACCTACTTTGAATCTATAGAACTATACCGCTTATAAAGAGTGGCGGGAAGTGTCACAGCTATTAAAATTCATCAAGTGTTTTAGTACTTACAAACAAGTAACATTAAAGCCAGGTTGGATGGGGCTTTGAGCAATCTGGTCTAGTGGAAGATGTCCCTGTCCATAGCAGGGGGTTGGAAGTGAATGGTCTTCAAGGTGCCTTCCAGGCCAAACCATTCTATGATCCTATGAAAGCAGATAATGTTTCCTTTTTTGTACTACTGCATTTATTCGGTTTTCTAGCAATTTGCTGTAAATGTAGAAGTTGGGAATCTGTAGAAGGCCATGGAAATCTCAAGGGTGCTAATTATTTGGCTTGCAAATATACTAGAAAAAACTTAATTGGAGGACCTGCTTGGCAAAGCACACAGCTCCAGCTATAACCCTGGCCATGCTCCCATTGATGCAGTCATAGTCAGGTCAGATCTTGATTGAAACAACCACAAAACAATGCGTAAACAAGCTTCTTCACACTGCAAAAACCAGCCCAAACTCACACACATGGGTAGCACAGTAGCTCAAGTGTCCCTTCCACAATCTGGCTCCAGATACACCACGTACCATCGTCATCTGGATTGCTTATCAGTGGTGAACGAGTTAGGACTGGTCTTCACAATGTGTTTCCAGTAGCCTGTTAGGAAACATCATCTCCTTTCTGGAGGAGCAGCACTGTGGGGATGAGCAGCCAAACTGGAAAGGCTGATGCACCATGTCTCTGAACTTAACTCCCAGTGCTGTGACATGAGGCACCTCTGCAATAGGTTGGAAAGCTTAGGTGGATAAGTCCCCCTTATTCCAAAAGTCCAGCAAAGAAGTCATCTGCACAGAGCAAGGAGTTGCTGTGGATGTAATGTGGAATGCTGGAGAGCAGGACTTGCAGTAGGAAATAGCTGATGGAAAAATAAGAGCAGACCTGAGCTGCTCAGAGCCAGGAAAGGGAATTGCCACGCTCAGGCCAGCCCCAAGTCTGTATTTTACTTGCAGTTCTCATTCTCTGCTCAGCTTAAGAAGAGCAACAAGTCCTAGGAGAGAAGTCCAAACCTTTCTTTGCAGTTGGACTCGTTGAATTTGCAATGCAAGTCCACAGCCCTGGCTCTGAGGGGCCATTCAAGAGTCTGGTCTCATCTTTGCATGCATTGCTCCTGTGTACAGCTGAACAGATGCAGTTCATTTTGGAGCTGACATCTGGTGCTGTCAGAGAACATAACTGGTACTGATTTGCAATGCAAGCTGAGTACTCTGACCTTTTTAGTGCATTCATAAGAGATGATACTCTGTATGTGCTATATAGATAAACTAGTCAGTGTGTGGTATGTGCATTTGTTTGCAAGGATGACAAGGAAAAAGTAAATACACAAAATGAAGCCTGCCAAATCTGGTCAACGTAAAACTTCACTGGTCAGCTGAAGAAGGGGAGAGATGACAGATAAATGAAGGGTATAATGCCCTGATAAACACAGGCATTCCCTCAGATCAGGATTACTAATGCTGCTTCTCAATTCAATCAGCCTCCTCCTTACCCATGCAAATAATGTATCCAGCACTCTCCCCTGACCTGCAGAGAATAGAACAGAAGTACTGTGATGCTTTAATAGGATGGTTGGCTTCATCCTTCCAAAATCTGGGAGGGCAATTTGACGTATCACTGAGGCTGGGACAAAGAGAACCATGTTAGGGATATCTGTACTTCACAGGATAAAACTACTGCGGGAGTGAGTAGTTCCCTTCATAGTGGGACGAACAGAAGCTGGTTTCTTAGTTTTGTACTCTGTAGTTTGATTTTCTGGTAGCCAGGAAGGGGCAGACTCCGCTGAACATCTTCCTTGGTTTGGGATGCTGATAACATCTTTCCCCATGTGGGCTCTTCCATGACTGAGGGAGGATGAGCAGATGAGGACGGTTGCAGCCTTTCCATCAGTGGGGATAGCAGTGCCTATTTTCATGACAGCCAGAGGATCTCACTTGCCTTTGAAACTCCTTTTACCTTTCAAATGTGGTGCAGACAGGCCCATGGATTCAAGAATTACTTGGGGAGAACATAGACACACAGAGGTACACGGCATATGATTGTGTGAGCCTCGCTTGGCTGGGAAAATAGGCTAAACCACAATAAAATGCAGAAGCCTTGTTATTATCACAGCTGAACAGTCCTTTCTGACATATTCTATTAAGTTGCCTCTGTTTCACTTGGGTTTTGCATTACTGGCTGTCCTCTCCACAAATGACCTTTTCCATGCCAGGCTTTGTAAAATTATTGCCATTCTTTATTTAGAAATTTGCTAAAGTATGTTTGCAGAAACCATATTTTTCTCTTCTGATGAATCATCCCTTTTTGGGGAAAGGAACAAAGAATTATGCTGCTGACCTTTCCTTATGCTTAACAGGATCTTTTTGCAAGTTGAAAATCATACCATTGTCTCTAAGTAGGAACAGTTCTTCCTATTCTTCATCAGTGTGTTTATTCAACCATTTCTTAAGTATATCTGTAATGGTATTTATAGCACAACATGTTTAGTGAGGAAACCTCAGTTTCTCATTCCACATAAAATGTAATTGAGAGACTGAAAGAATGTTATTAAAACATTTAAGGAAACAGGATAGGACAACAGGAAAGAACCTGGTGTCCTATTTTGATGAGAGAGAATAAAATGTACCATTTATTTAGCCATATTCCAGTTGTTTTGCAGCTTTTGGGATGTACTCAGGCTTTCTATCCTCACAGAGCAGGGCTCCGATGACCAGCAGAGATGAATTAATAGAACATCTTGCTGCTGTAGTGTATTGCACCCTAAGGGGTGCCCACACCAGCATGGCCCTGTGAAAGAATAGGAAGGAAATAAGATTTGGCTTGATCTCCCCAGTTGTGTTAAAGGTTAGTTCAATGGCTGCATGTACACAAAATGCAGGTTCCGTGCAGTCTTATTGCCTGCTCCAGTCGTGTTACTTATTACCTAGGTCATAAGGTCTTTGTTAGTGTAGGATTTGATTTGCTGCATTAAAAAGCTACTTAACATTCACCTTTACCACTAAACTAGTTATTCCAGCCACTCTCTCACTTATCTGAGGCATGTTACCCTTACAATGTAGTACCTGAGCCTTGGTAATATATAATCACCTGGTGCACTGAGCAACGATGTTCATTAGCAATTTCTGGTCCCATGCTATGTGCTAAAGGTAGATGAATGAAACCGTGCAACTTCAAAGAGCAAATCCAGTGGCTCCTGCTCAATACAAGCACATTCCTTTCATGTGCCTATCAGGGGTCAAGAGAGCAAAGCTATGACTGGTGACTTTGGTCTTTCTGAGATGTTATGTTATAGATCTACTCATGCACAATTACAGTTTGCTGCCTTCTTTAAAACCTGGCTCCTGGAAGTCTCCCCAGTTAAATCTTGTGCTGTGATCATGCCAGGCATCTCGGGGATTCACTGCTCCTTATAGCTGTGAGTGGGGTTTGGAAAGATCACTGCCTGTCCTTGTAAATCACCGGTTTCCATTCTCTCTGGCTATATCTGTAACGGGTTTTCATTCTTTCAGCATCTGGCTCATGTCTCACTACACTGAGCAGACATCTGAGCCAGAGGACCGTCGGGGCATCTGGTCCCGCTATTCAACCCAATATTCTGCTGTTAAATATATTTAGGAGAGGGATACCTCGAGCTGCAGCCCTTTCCCATACCACGATTCCCACCAATTGCTAGGGCTGACTTGCAAACTGCCAGTGTTGGTGCTGCAGTTAACTGAGGACTTCTTCTCAGCCAAGGACCAGAGAAGCAGCACAAAGTCCCGTGCACATAGGTGCACAGGAGGACTGGCTCAGCCTGGGCTGCCAAGGCTCCCAGCTGATCTGAAACAAATCTCTTTTGTTCTCCCTCTTTGTTTCAGTCAGTAAATAAAAGTGAATCCCCCAAGGACCAGAGCATTCAGGCTTAGCATATTCTTGTTTGTTCAGAGCATATCTGTCTGTTGTTCTTCCTGGCTAATCAGATAGAGCAGAAGCTAAAACAATCTCAATTTGTTGTTCCATTTTATTCTATACATAATCACTGCTTCTCGTTTGCTTCTAAATAGTTGCATAAATACACATTAAATGCAGTGACATGTCTTTTGGGACTCACTCCAGTGTTTTCTGGTTATTTTCTCTCTTTGAGAGAGATTAGGTTCTCAGATATTGCTACGTTTCTTGTAAAATCCATGCACTTGCAGGAATAGATATTATAATGTCAGGCCCATTCTTGTCCCCTGCAGTCATAAAGGGCTTGGTGACACTAAATGAATGCATAAGAATAACAAGTGCCCACATAGCATGTGTGAGAGCAGAAAAAAGCACTCTGGGCATCCGTGAAGTTTATTTTGGACTAACACTTCTTGTATTCTTCCCTCCTCTCAGCTCTCCTCCCACTCTGGCTCTGGCTCTCGAGCTCCTGTCCCAGTTTGCAGGGATCACTTTGGGTTAGTGCCTCCTGCAGAACGGCTGGCTCTTCTTTTTGTCTAGTTTCCATCACCCTGCAGACATGTGCTGTCACTTCTGGCTTTTCAAAGAGCCTGCTCATCACAAGTCTGAGGTGTGGGTATCAACGTGTTAAGCTTTCAAGACTGAGGTAGATACAGGTGTCAGAATCAGAATCTCTGCAGAATTTGTACTCTAATTTTGGCGATCTTCCTGTGCCTTCTGAATTTGTTTCCCTGAGATGAGCAGGAGGAGGAAAGTTCCCAGCACCTGAATAGAGTGGCTTTCAAATCCACCATTCGGGTAGCTGCACAGTATGGCTTTCAGAGCAGCAGTGACCTCAGGTGGGCACGTTCCTTGTGGGCTGCCACATCTGGCTACCTTAGAGCAGAAGGCTAAGCCCACATCTGTCCTCAGTGTACCACACAGTCACATTGGTCATGTTAGCTTTCATTTTCAGTTTGTTCATTGTAGCTGGAGAATAAGGAGAGTAGACTCATCAGGTTTATGCAGTAAGGCATAATGAGAATGCCACATGTTTTTTGCTGAAGAAACTGTAGTTAACTAAAAACATTTATTCCAGATTAACTATTTCTAATAGTGGGGCATGCATCCAAACCACACGCATGTCATGAGAGATGAACATAAATATGTGCACACGCAGACATGCACGTTAAGTCTTGTGCTCTTCATTTAGGAAGATGGTCCCAGCACTGGTAAAGCATTGGGACAAACCTGAGTGTGAATACAGTTCTGTCTGAGCCAAAATGATAACTGAGGTCCTACAACACCAGTGAAGTTGAATCTCAGCTCCTGACATTTTGCATCCCTTTGTATTCCGCGTGCTTCCCACATCTACACCACAATTTGTCATGGCTGGTTAGGTCAGCACATCATATTCAATATATTTCTGAGGCACAAAATGAGAGGTGATCAGAGGAGTGCTGAAATATTTGAAACAGGGAAACTGTGAGCTTAATTGCAGTATTAAGCTTGAATAGGAGCCTCTAAGCAGGAGGTAGAAGAGTTCGGCTCCAGAGGAAGCTTTGCGCACTGCTTTGCCAGTGCGATATCACTGCCCCCAGTATCCCAAGTGTGTAAGTGAAGCATTGGCACAGAGTGGGATGGAGGATGGATGCCCATCAGCTCTGCTTGGAGCATACAGGGTTGTGTTGGCTTTGTCACTGCCCACTGCCTCTGATTTCAGAGGGCAGACAGCAAGTTGGGATGGGAGTTACTCTTGCAGAAGAGTAAAATACCCTCTTCCTTTGTTTGCTATCCCCGGCCCCAGGTTTGCATATATCTAAGAAAGGAAAATGTCAGGCATAGCACTAACACAGTCATCTGGCAGCTGACAGGAGCTGGGAGGGCGAGAAATTCCAAAATGCTATGACAGTCTACAATGTATAAAAACCAGCTAAAACAAAGCAAAAGCCTGGGGAAAGAGAGGGGGCTCTGCATTTCTGCTGCAGAGAAACGCACAGAATTCCCCTGCAATTAACCGCAGTTAATGACACCCAAGTGCAAAGCGATGGGGGGAAAGCGCAGGGGACTCTCAAAATGCACTGCGAAAAGCATGAGCATTCAGGAGAGAAAAAGTCGGATGTGAAAAGCCGGGGGACCGAGGCAGCCGGAGGGGTTTTGTGCAGCGCCAAGAGCAGGGCAAGGCTGATCTCTAGCGGCTGCGGGAAGCTGCTGCTTGCCAGCCTCCATCCTCTGTGGTTCCAAAGCGAGGGCTGTCTTTGGGGTGTCACTGCCAGCACCCATCTTCAGGGTGGAAACTGGCCCAGATGCGTGTTTTTTCACCTCTAAGAACAGAGCAGAACGTGTTTTCTCTCGCTAAAAAGCTGTTTTGGCAGCAGCACTACCATGCGTCTCCTGCAGCAGAGCTCTGTCTGCGGTACTGTGCTTCTTAACACTGGATAGAAAAGGAAAACATTGATCTTGGATCTTTCTGGTTTTTATATTCTGGTTCATAGCAATTGTTTCTCTTTTTTTATTCTCTGTTGAATACCTGGTTTCTTTTTACTTCCTCTGTTTTGTTCCTCCTATGAGTGATGGACAGGTGGGAAAAGATGTAAAAGCCAAACATGAAGTATTTTTCTTTTGTTTGAAATAGTTTTCTTCCTAGTTATAACAAAAAGAAGACAAAGAGATGGCCTTTTGTGCACAATATTCACAGTGCTATTGAAGAAGGGGGAAAAAAAGACTATTTCTTTGAAAGAAGAAGTGTGGTTCCTCTCCATTTCCAATAGGAAAATGCAACTCCTCACTAACTCATGCCATCAGCCAAGCAGCTCTTGCTCAGCTGTGCACCAGGCCATTAGTGCCTGGTTCACATCTTCTGGTTTCTCAGTCAGTTTGTGAAAGGGGAATTGGGAAAATCAGATGCTGTTTAGGCAACACTCGTAGGAACCAGAAGGAAAGGAGGAATCCAAAACACATTTCAAAATAGACAGAATTGATAAGCACTATGTAGTTTGCAGGGGTACATAGAATTGGATTTGTCAGGCAAGTCGTGTCCCTCAGGGTTGTGCTGTACCACTTAAACCCACTAATTTGTTATCAAACTGCAAGACAAATGGTGACGACACTATTGCTTTTTCAGTCACCGTATCTATTTGTGTTCCACATAATGCTGACAAGTTACTGAAACAGAAACCACACATTCAGAGCATCACTTATGTCATTATATATGCTCACACTTCCCTAATCTGAGGGTTTTCTTTTATTAGCTGATAAAACACATGGCACTGCTGTATATTTCTATCTGTTCCATCAGCAATTGTTGCTCAGTGTTTGCTGATGAGAATTGCTGAAGTCTTGAGAAAAAAACCTACAAACTTCATTTCATCCATTGCTGTGCTTTGAAGCAGGTTGTTTTTTTTTCTAGATAAAGTATTAACTTTCTTTAATTGAAGAAGGTATGACTAAGAACACTTCAAACTGATCTAGCATAGCTCATTTAAGGGTGCTTTTCCTGTCACATCCTTTTCCTCCCAAGCAGGTTTCATTCTGCCCATACAGCAGCTAACACACCGTGATCTATTCCCTAGCTGGGTGTCTCACAACAACAGCTTGTAATGTTATCACCAAACCTACAGCCACTTCAGGGAAAGACAGAAATGCTTCATCATCACATAACTGTAATGTAGTGGGAAGGAGCCAACCTGAAATGAATGGGAATTTATAGGAAGGGTGGTTTTGGTTTTGTCTTTAAGTGTCCAACTCTCTTCTCACCACCTGCACCTCTAAGATCCCCTTTCTTAGGTGAATACAATCCTGATATTCCTCACATTTGCAAATCTCAGTAATTAACATGTCTCAGGGCATCTCTCACTTGGTAGTGGAGCTCTTGGCCAGGGATAGCGGTTTGCCCTGTGCCCATCACTGACCTCTATGTTGTCAATGTCTTTATTTTGGCTGGAGATAGAGCTATGTGACTCAGATTGTGCTTTCCTGCCTCTTGCTGAAAACTTTCCTTTCTGGCAAAAGCTGGGCTGTTCCCTGCAATTGTCTCACTAGTGACAAGTGCTTGTGAGAAGAAAGAGCCCTTGCTCCTCAAGAGAAGGGTGGCAAGTCCCATCCATCCCTGAGCCTTTCCATGGGGTGCCTGTGTCCTGAAATTTCCTTCATATCTATAATGAGCCGATTTACTGTAAGGCTTTTTTTGGTTCTGATATCACTTTAGTGTTACAAGGGGGAAGGTCTTGCACAATGTAGCAGTTCATGCTATGAGTTGGTTAGGACTGGGTTGGACAAGGGCTTCTGGAGGTTATTCCAGAAGGGCACAGAGAGTAATCGTGCTCATGCCAACACAAACCCATACAGAGGAAGCTCCCCAATTTTGGCAACCTTTCCTATAGCTGTTTGGTCAGCAGTTAGGGTTCTGGTGGGGCAGACACTTTCCCAGGCTCCTGCCATGGGGACACCGTGAAAAGCAGGTATTCAGGGCCCATGCCCCAGCATTTCAAAGCATCCCTGAATACTTTCTGCTGGCTTCAGAGCTGTCTTATACATTTTGCTGCTGGCTGTCCCTCTCATGGCTCCAGCAGTCAGCACTGAAGGTGTTTGATGTCCTGTGATGAGGAGCTGCGTGACAGCCAACGGGCAATAAAAGTCCTGCAGCAACCTGCTGCTGTCTGTACGAATCCTTAGGCTGATTCATGCTTCTCTCTCTGGCAGCACAGGCCTGACACATCCTGCTCTTTCTGGCGTTAAGGAGAAGCCAGTCAACAGCTCTGAACTAAGGAAGAAGCCTGTAGAAAATGCCTCTTGCTGAGCCTTGCTGAGGAATCAGCCATGCTTGCAACAAGCAGCCCCAACTACAGAGGTCAAGTGTCCTTTCAGTGGGCTCTCCTGCATCGGCAGGCATAAGGAAATGAAAGAATTGCCCTACTTCCATGATTAGGGCTTTTCCATAGCAGGAATGATGTTTCATGTGCAGGGTTTCCTTTCCCTTGCAGTGCAGTCAGGACAGGCTGTGCTCCACCTCGAAAGGGCACCAACAGGAGTGGTGGCTCTTCCTTCCCTGAACCCCATCCATGTAAGGCTACTATACTCCCTCATATGGAGGTCACAGTGATGGAAGATACACTTAAAAGCCTTCTTATTTATTTATATGCATATTTATATAGCTACAAGAGCACTGAAGTGTTCTTTGCTATGTGCTTCTGCTTTTCTAGGTTTTCCAGCCTGTATTAAAGTCATAAAGTTAATTATCTTCATTTTAAAGCAGATTCTCTGGGAAGTTGCAGATCATGATCAGAGATAAGTGTATGAGCTCCTATCAGGCTGATGGTCCTAAGCCCTTTTTGCAGCCCTAGGAGCATAGAGACACTGGGAGGGTAGGAGCCACCAGCTCAGCTGAGTGTGTGGCTCATGGATGAGCACAAAAGCCACAGCTGGTGAAATGGTAATAGCAAATAGACAAGGAACCAGGGATACCTGCACAATCCAATGATGCTTTTAAGGCACTAGGAAGTCCTAGAAACAGCCTGAACATGTATATATAGGACCTTCTGTCACACATGTCTGTAGTGTGTGTGTAGGTGAGTGTATATGTGGTGCATGGAGTGCCCAAGTGCCCAGATACATCTGCACATCTGGACGTTTGGCACATCGGCCAGATTCACCCCTCTGAATGGATGCTGGGGATGTGGGCTCATGGCTTAAAGCAGCACTGGAGTAACAGCCATGAGTTCGTGTCCCTGGTGCTACCTCTGGCTCTCCAGCAGCTTTGTCCTCTTTGCAAAGGGTCTTTGAACCTACACTCAGGTTTCTGTTTGCATTATGCAAAATAAGAACACCTCCAGGAAGAAAGGCCTGCTGCTCTCATCAGCGCTCACAAACTGTGTGTGTCGAGGGGAAAGCCCTGCTCAGCTCGTGTGCTTACCATCATTTCTCACAGGTAATGGCTTCTGCTTAAATCAGCCCCAAAACATTTCTCCAAACAGTGCTTAACTGCTTACATGCTTAGAAGTAAACCACATCAAGCTGCCTTTAATGCTTTTCCATCTCTATTTTTATGCATTAAGATCAATTTCATGAACTTTCCTGGGTAAGATGATTGCCACTGGCAGGAGGAATGTAGTAAATTAATTATAGATGTATGTTAAATTACTTTCATTACCACCCTCGGTTCTGGGAGGGAGTTGTGTGAGCAGGATGACTGATGGAACGGTGTTTTGATATATTCCCCTGGTAATGGATATTTTTACTCAGCTGCCAATGTTGTTTCTCAGCTCGGAGAAGCTGGAATTACACATCTCAGAAAATGGAGGTTTGGTCTAAAATTAACCTCCATGCACTGCCATGCGGCTGTGGCTAAACCAGACTTACTGGAATACAAGCTGTTTATTCAGGGTCTTCTACTGGCAGCCCCCAGTGGTGTACAGAGGTGAACTTAGGAAGGATTCACCCTCTTAACATCCAGCACATCCAAATACAAGGGAGAAAGAGGCACTTGCTTTTGGGGTATTGTTTCTATACGCCATCAAAGATATAACAGCCAGGACAAAAGTCAACATGAGTGGAAGGTTATTTTCCATATTCACCTTATAGCAACCTTGGTGCAGGGTATTTTCAAGGGATTAATGACCAGGCCAGTTTAATGGCTCTCTGCTGAACTTCAGGCTATCAACTTTTCACTGCCTATCATTAATCCCTAGAAAATATCTAGGCTCATGATAGATATGAGTGAAAAATAATACAGAGTGTGAAGGTAAGTATATTGGTATATGTATTGGTGAAGGTGTTTTGTCCCTGTACCAGACCTTACTGCTAACTTCAGCGCACTTCAGACTACAAGTAAATTAGCTACGGCTTAGGTTACAGTGTAATCACAAAGCTGCTTCACTGCACTCCTATTTATGTAGTGCATAATTGCTATCGTCTCTGGATGAAAGCTGAAATCATGATATTGCTGTCCCTCATGTTTCATACTGGGATGTACTACACAATACTGTGTTTTGAAGGATATCTGTAACAGGTAGGAGAGAGGACTAACACCTAGTGGGTAAAAGTCTGAACAAATAAGAAATATGAACCATCATACATCAGGTCACAGGCCATGGACTGTGGGTTGTCCTGCCTGGAAGGATGTAAAGGAGAGCCCAGACATTGAGAGCAAACTGTGCTTCCTCCTTTGTCCCAGCTGTGGTCTGGGGCTGGGAGTCAGCACTGAAAGGAGCTCCCTTCTCGCTTCACATTGTGACTGGCGCATGGCTAGGACCCATCAGGCATCATCGAAGATGGTTTGAGGCTCCCTCTTGCCACCAGACTTGAATGACTTGTGCTTTTAACACATCAATCCTGACAACACAAGGGAATGCAGTCCCTGTGGACAAGGCTTTAGCTCATGGATTTTCCCTCCATCTGACGTAGCGAGGCTGGGACATGGGTGAATGCATGTGCACACAAGGTAGAGACAATCTCAGAAGCACATCAGAGATTTCCTTCCTGATGTGGCCTCCGCAGGAGCAGGCCTGCTGTGGTTTCCATTAGACTTCAAGAAGTGCCAGTCTGCTGGGAGAATGAATTAGACTTGGCAAGTTTGCTAAACAAGTGCGTATCATACATAGCATTCATGGGTGATAGGCGGAATCTGTGGTTTTATCACTTAATGATACATGGATCCTCCTAGATTATTTAAGGATCTCTCTCTGGAGTTGTGTTTTGTGATCAGGCGGCATAACTAATGGCCAGGGATGATTACATACTGATTAAAAGCTACTTAAGAATCTCATCTGTCCAGGAAGGAAACACTAAGGCCTTCAATGTGAGGGAAGTATTTGACCCTATTTCATTTCAATTGTACCAGTTCATCTGCATTGGCTGGGAAACACTAATTCACCTAAATGAAAGCTTCTGGTGTGATTTTAATAAGCCTTTGCAGAGAAGCACTTTCTGCAGTGCTGGACATGTGGTCTCTGAAGGGAAGGTCCATTATAGTTACAAAAGATAGCTGACTGGGGCATCCTCTGTGAATTCAGAGAAACCAAGATGTAAATGTCTGTCTTGAACACTGGGAGGGACTGTTACATTTGAAGGGCAAAAAACTCCATGCCTGTGCTATAGACTCTCCCTGAATTACCTAGTCCCTGCTGAAAGAGGAATGATGTGGTTCCATTGAAGCTTTCCATGTCCAACTTTTGCTGTAACAGGTTTCTTAAGCTGTCCAGCAGAATTGTGTCTTGAGTATCTGACTAAAATATGATCTACAACACTTAAATAACTTCGTGCTACTTCAGAAGTGTTGCAATAGGGAAAAATGTGCTGAATAAGGTAGTGTAAAAGGAGAAGAGAAAGTGAAGTCATTAGAGGAAGCATTTGCAATCCAAATTCATCAGTAATGCCAAAGTTGAAGAGATGCAGTTTGTTTCAGAAAGTAGTAACATAGAAACAAACATAAATGCTAAAAAAAAAAAAAAAAAAGAAAAACCATTTTTAAATATTGCCCAAATTTGTGCCTTTGTGGAGGTCTTTTCCTTTGCATAAATATCCTGTTTGATTGATGAGCTAAGGGTTTGCGTATCTCAAGCTGTGTCAGATTGTGTTTGTTTAAGCCTCTAGACTCCTGTACTGTTGTACTTGTTGGAGACTCAACCGCTTCAGGTTGAGTTGCAGGACAGACACCATAGCAGGGTGACTCCTCGGCAAGTGCTTGGCTCTGCAGGATGATGGGTTGTATGTTCTTTAAGGGGAATTATCACATGTGCCAGAAGGGACTTGACCGTGATGACACAGGAGATCCCATTTACCTGTGTATGTGAATTTCTTGGTGTCAGAATGTACCTGAACCTCTCTCCAAATATAAACCTCAGCAGCGATACTTCAGTGAGTGCCAAAGCAGACACCAAATCAAGTCTTTGTTCCTGAGCTCCACAGCCATTATGGGAAGCTTTGCTGACAGTTATGAATGTCACTCATCCCAACACCCTTGCAGGGCTCTGATAAGTCTAAATAGCACTGGTTTATAGTCAGTCTCCACAGATGGTACGAAGTCTTTTAAATTCATTCCCCCAATGTAATCTGAATGCACCTGTATTGTCTACTAGGCATTTTCTGAACACATCAAAATAAATGTGGCGTCAGCTGCAACTGGAACTGTCCTTCTGAATACTCTCTTGTGCTGTCTAGAATGATTGCACATTTCAAACATAGGGATTGGTACCTCAGTTTTTGGTTTCTTTGTTTGTTTTGCTTGGTTTTAATATGGTTACTACCAAGTTACCTCTGTTCACTCATGGTTCCAGGCTTCTCTGGCATCCTCTTGGCTGAAGGCTTTAACTGGCAGTATAAAATAAGAAACACTGAAGCTGAGTATATTTGAGCTGTATATTTGAGTTCATCATACAGACTGTAGATTTGAGACCCAGCAGTGCTGTGTCTCCCAGCCTTGCTCACCAGCCCTGCTCTCAGGCAGCCTGTACTACTCCTTTCCCAGGCCAAGACAATGCCATGTGTGGCAAAGCAGCATCTTGCACAATGGGTGATGGCAGAAAATGTCCCAGCAGCATGACACTCCACTATGTGGACTGGTCACTGCTTTATCATTCTGTTAAAAAGGGAGGTAGGAAGATGTACAAATTTTGCCACTTGAATATGTTGAAATAGTTGAAATCCTCCTCCATGTCTTTAAATTTAGGAAGCTAAATATATAAGGAGGGGAAAAAAGTGAGGAAAACTATTAATAAGAAATGAGTATGTGGGATAAATCTAAATCTAATTCATGGTGCTTGTCACACCTTCCCATCAAACACTGCTCATGCCTCACTGGCACATGGTTGTGGGGAGTGTTGTGTTGCTGCCTCGTCTGTTGGCTTCTTTTGTGGCTGTTAGGAATGATGGTTCAGTATTATAATCAGGCTCTTGCAGAAGTTCAAGCAACCCAAAAATGGGTAATATCCTCTAACAAGGTCACAAGCTAATGAAATATAAAAGACATCCAGTAATTGCACTCCAATGGAAGTGTTAGCCATCATCCTTTCATGTCTGATATCCCAAATATGTCCCATGTGCATAGTACATAGGTTTATGGTACAAAACTCACACCTCTCGACTTTCCTACATAGGTGCTTTCCAGAATTAAGCATGCATGTAAGTAAGAATATCGTGTCTCATTTGGCACACAAATCACAAAATTAGATGCACAGGCAGCTTCTATTCCTTCACAAGAGCTTCTTCTAATGGGTATTTCATATTGCAGCAGTCTTTTTTAATAACTAAAGATGCTCTTAGGGAAGTTTGAGAGTTTCCCAAGTCTGGATTACAGCTTGAGCCTGCAAAGTGTAGAATTCATGGGATTTGACTCAACAAAGCATTTCTAAGGCTACTCATATGCCTAAAAGTGCAGAATTATCCGGCATTGCTTTGCTGCATTGATTAGTGAGATGTGATCAGAGATGTGAACCTATGGGGGGCAGGAAGCAGGCCAGCCACAACCGGCAGCCAGTCATAATCACCTCAATTGTATTAAAACAGTCTGGATTCCTATGTGATAGAAATAGTGACATAATCTTAAAGATGATATATGGTTCTGTGACAGGAGGTTGAGTAGGTTAAATGAAGTCACTGCTTAATGTTAGAAGGCTTCTGAATCTGTAAAGAACTACTTACCCAATGTAGCATGTGTTGCCACTGGGGACAGGTTAATAAAGGTGTCTCTTTGCCAGAGGATTTTTACAGATAGCTTTGAAAATAGTATCTGCATTAACAAAGTTTTATAATCTAAACAGCTCGTTTTGGGTTTCTGCTAGACAAAGAGCCCTACATCAGCTCTCTCAGTAAGGGCAGCTGGGAATCTGGGTCATTGTTCCTAGAATTAACTGATACAATCTGGTGGGAAGGTATGAAAATAATCTTGTCAAATCATTGCCTCATCATTCTCAGCTGCTTTGAGACTCATGGGCCCATACAATTGGAGGTGTGAGTCTGGCTTGCCCAGACCACTGAGGATGGCAAAGAAACTGTGGGGCACAGAGCTACTGGTGATTGGCCTGGAATAAAAGGCTAAAACCATGAGCTGTATTACCATGTACATAAGAGTCAGGACTAGAAAACAGACAAGGATAAATTCCTTACTGAATAGAAAGGCAGCATTACCCTACACATCCCAATGGGCAAATGTAAACTCATTTATTTTTTTACAAATATTTTTAGTAAGTAGAAGAAAGCTCACAAAAGGCAGAATGGAAAATGCTCAGGACCTTGTATCCTTTTTGTTACTGCAATCCCATAGATATACTTGACAGAATTGAAGAGTATTGAAAACACAGCAACAAAAGCCCAAGTATATTGTTCAGATTTTGTTTTTCAGAGAAAATACAAGATAAGGATAAAATTTAAGTCCTCCTGAATTCAGCAGCCAAAGACCATTATTTTTCAGTGAACAAAAGATTTTGCAGAAAAGATTCTGTACACAAAGATACAAGTGATCAAATTTGAAGAGTATAGTGTATTTACGAAAGTATTTTTACAATCTATTCTTTGCATACAGTGGCATGATAAAATATTATCTGATCACATAGTACTGTTACAGCAGAGAAAAATCAGATTTGGGTGATCTGCCTGAAGAGTTCTTTTTTTCCAGTCACTTGGATCTAAATCCACAAAATGCCGAGGATTCAGCTACGTGACGCCATGCTCAGCATCCATGGCTCTTGGGCAACAGTTACTTGTCGTACAATACATCACTGCTTGCTGCCAGAGTCCAGATCTTCCCAGCTCAAAATCAGCACCACTCAATGAGAGCTTTCCATGTGGCTTCAGCTCCAGCTCTGCATCACTGACCTGGGGAAACTACTTCATGCACCAGGATGGCATGAAGCCACCAGGTATTCCAGTGCTAGCAATAGGGAGGTATCTAACCCGGCCCAAACAAGGAGGGGAGGCAGCTGTGTTTGGATTCCCTTCAGGGTGGATGCAACATAACCAGGGTAAAAAAGTACGGCGCAAGGTCACAGCTCTAAAACAGTGTTTAAAATCATTAATCCCAAGTAGTATGAAGCACAAAGTAAGCAGGCTGGATTGCAGAGAGGGCTGCGGTTTAATGTACAACTATTCATGGTATTTCCCCATTTTCCATCAGGAGGGTACCTGTGCTCAGCACCTAATACCTGTACTTTCAGGCACCTAATTCGGGGCAGTGAATCCCATTTCAGCTCTGGCATCCCTCAGCATCACTCACCAATGCAATGATGCCCATAGCTCCCTCTGTGCTTCAGTTCTCCATTGTATGATTAATTAATAGTAACAACACTTACTGCCTCACCAGGGTATTGTAAAGAAAAAGCATGCTAAAAACAGTAAGGCACTCAGATACATAATAAGGACTTTGTAATCTCCTAAGGAAAACTTTAAAGAACTGATCAAATATAGTTCAAAGTTTAAGCCCTCTAAGACTGAATTTCTGTCCTAGATAATTTCAGTCCGGGAAGAAGGACTCCTGCAGCATGTTGGCCTTGTTATGCTGGCATCTGCACAACATCACCTTTATCAAGGCATTTTGCTAATGCAGAGGTCCCTGAGAAAGTCCCTGGTCAAGCTATGACCAGCCATGTTAGTTCCTTCCTAGCATGCTCTGGCCACAGGAACAGGCTGCCTTGCTGTCACCTAATGCACAGATATGTCCTGCCCTTGTTCTGCTCACACAGCTCTCTCATGTTGTATTTAAGATGAGCGTAAAGTCTATTTTACATTTCCATGAGCCAGAGGTGCAAGTCACAGTGCAGCTGCCAGTGGAAGGCAGCACCATATCCCTGGGATAATTCCAACACTGCAGTCAAAGAGAGTCAAAGAGTTTTAACTACATGGTGGGAAGATCCAGCCACCACAGCACTCAGCACAAAGCCTGTCAGGCTGCTGGAAGAGCTCTGCATTGATTTTGATGGCCACTGGCCTTGCACTATGTAGAGGTGTAGTACAGATACTGCACTGTATCCTAGCACTTTACAACAAACCAAATTTGTTTCTGTTCTAGTCTTCTCCTACAACAAAGAAGAGGAAGGACATCGCAGGACATAGAGCAAAATTTAAAAACCTAGTATGATTTCACAGCTGGCATCCACTTAACCCAGAAATAATATCCATTGAGCCCATGAAAACAGGTTTAAACCTCAATTATGCCATTCACTTCCTTCTTTGGTCCTTCTTGTTCCTCTCTCAAAGGTTCTAGCTCAGGCCCATCCTGTGTGGTTTCTTTGATCCAGTTATTTCTGACTTCATTTTCTGTCTTTACAGTTTTAGGATCCTCTTCTTTTGCTTTTCTCTCCTTTTCCTCCTTGGCAAGCATGCGATAATTATAATAATTCATTATGAACAGGAAGGTTCCTGCCAGGACCATCACAACTCCACATTTAATGAACATGTATTTATAGTCCCCAAAGGTATCGATAAGCGTTCCTGTAAAAGATACATATATAAAAAAAAGGAGCTTAGAGATGAAGGTAAGAAAATTTTGGTTTAGGATCCTAAAGGACACCCTTGTGGCTTTTGGATAAAATAAGACATTCTCCAGACTTCTGATCTCTTCCATAAATGCTCTGATCCTTCAAATACTTCACATGTTCCACTATATATCCTTTGGGTAGTCAACACTGAGATAAGTAATACTACCAATAATTCGTGCAGTTAAATAGAAGGTGACAGGAAACCTACATCGCAAAGTCTGGACTTTTCAGCACACCTATTTTTCCCATGCAGAAACTGATCCTCTCATCACAGAGACAGTCTTTTGTTGACTCTGGTGATCACCTACAAGGATGTTCATTTCAGTTGATAGCCATCAGGCTGACAGCAAAAGCATCAGCTTTTGGGAAGACCTTCATGAGATAGCACTTGGCCACTCAGTCTCATTTCACACTCCTGACAAAGACCCTCCAATTTATTCCACCACTGCTCATTCACCAGCATTAGAGGGGACTCATCTTTTGGTCACAGCTGCCCTTGCTGCATTTATACTCATGATGTAAAGATGAAAGGGCGCTGCACGGAACTGGAAAACATTAGTTCCAGGGAATGCAAAGATGATGCTGTCAATGTCAGATAATTTCAATGCCAAGACAAATGTGTCAGGTTCTTCTCAAAGGTTAATGCCTCTGCCATGGAGTTACAGAGTAATTGAAGGGAGACTGCTTAATTGAAATGTCACTGTTCTCCATTATGTCAAAATGTAATGAAAATCTTACTGGGATTATGATCCTGAGCATTAATTCCATTTACTGGTGCAATACCGACCATTCTTAACATCCCAAATCCTAATTAAGGTAAGACTCGCTCCTAACCTGGCCTTCATAGTACAAATAGCCCTCCTTGAAACTGGCCCATCATCTATTAGCTCTCTGACTTCTTCAAATATGTTCTCCTCCTTAAAAAGAGGGACCTTTAATTACTTCCTGACTGAACCCTAATGTTGAAAAGCTGATGATTAATTCTCCCACTGCATTACACTAACAAAGGATTTTATGGCCACCAAATAGGTTTCTTGATCACAAAAATAACTGGTTTTAACTGGTTTTGGCCACGATTCTTCCTGAATCATTCCTAGGTATTTTGGAACATCATTGTCAATGGACTGGTTTTCATGTTACTGGTGAAACATCAACCAAATGCTAATTGCAACAATCTTCCCTTTTCTGCTAATCAGGATGACCTAGAGGTCTCCTAAATGAGTTTCAATGAGAGTTTTAATGAGCAGAGTATTGGAAAATTCAACAGTAGGATCGTCTTGCCTCTTTTCCTTTGAGAATAAGATAAAGTCATAAAACACACTGGGAACAATTTACTTAGTTCATTAAAGCAGAACCCTGCAGTAGGTTATTAAAATGCCAAAGAGCCAATAAATTTGCTGCTTATTAAAATGGTGGGGAAAAACCTACAAAACTAATATTCCTGATTATGGCATAGAACAGTTTTAGCCTCATTAGCAGTCTCTGGTCATTAACCTAATCTTCCACACAGAAAATTGTATCATTCAGAAAACAGTCATTTTGAAATTGTATTTTCTTTTGTTTGTCATTAATTAAATGAATCAGTAAGATAGCAAGAGGATACAGCTGCTTCTGTCACACTGGATGAGCTACATGGCAATATGAAGAATTAAATGGCTCTGCCCAATGTGTCATACAGAGTATCAGCCATGTCTCAGTTTTGAATCTAGGAAATAGATTTAAAGTGACTTCTTTCTGTTCATTCTTTACCTGTATTATGGCATTGTCGTATCAAAAGAATTAGCAGAGTTTAACTTTCACACATCTGAATACAGAGAGCACACACAAACTAATTCAACTTTTTTGCATACTTAAAGTGACCAATTTCCAAACTACTTATTCAGACGTTCATACAGGTGACATGCAAATTGCAGGACAGAGCACCCTATATATATGACAGTATCTGTACACTGAGATGATGTCACCTATAATGTCATTTATTTCATAGCCAACTCAGATCTGATAAGGACTTTACTAAGGCCAAATGCCAGATTCAAATATCATTCAAATTTAAAACCCATGTCTTTCAGACAAGGTGTGATCCTTGTAGAAAAAGAAGTGAGCGCATGCTGTAGAGGGGAAGAAGCGGAGGCTGTTAAAATGACAAAAGATCACTGTTCCCACTTACCTTCAGATGACTGTAAGCCCTACTGGAGGTTCAATAGTGTCAGCATGGACCTTTGAGGGTCTCTGCCTCTTGATATTTCAAAGCATTCCATCCAAAGTAAACCCTTTTTGTTATTATTATTATTGTTGGAACAGCCTTATCAATCTGATAGATTTAAGGCTGTGATTATATGACTAAAATGTGATTATATGATAAATAAAATCCATAAAAGGAAGTACTCAAAGCCTTACACACAAATAGCAAGGCTTAGCTTTGATTTAACAAGAGGATCTGTTAGAACTGTTGTGTTTTACTGTGCTTAAATGTGGAAGTTTTGCAACAGGAGAAGTCTCCAGGAGGAGTTATCTGGTGTTGCAGGAAGTCCCAGTCCGCAAGTTCAGCTCAAGTGGTTGAAGGGATCAGGAATGAAAATCACTTCCAAACTGTTGACTTCAACTGGAGGGCTACACAGGAAGGAGATACCTAAGACCTGCTGTCCCTGTTCAATTACTAGTGGAAAAATGGTGGGTGGGAAGCAGAGAAAACACAGGTAGAATCACTTCTTACAAACTGTGCTTGCAAGATGCTAAATGTGACAACCCAGTGGGAGCAGAGGAAGAAAATGCACTCACCTCCAATAGGTGGCCCCAGCAGTATTGTACAGCACTCTGCAATGGTGACCAGGCCAACAGCGCTTGTGAACCGGGCAGCTCCCACGAGGTCCATGAGTGTTTCAAAGAGCATGGCACAAACCATGCCAAAAGCCAAGCCAAAAAAGACAGAATAGACAACGAGTCCTGTGTAGCTCGAAGCCAGTGGGCACAGAAGGTGGCACGTGCCATTGAAAGCGATGGAGAAGCTGAAAAAGTATTGAATCCGTGGCCTCACCCACTTGCTGTTTGCAATGATGCCAGTGGTAGGACGGGCAACTATATCCACGATAGCAAGGATTGAAAGGAGGAAAGCAGCTGAATATTCATCAATGCCAATGTGCTTTGCATAGGGTGCCAGAAAAATAATGGGGGCAAAAAAGCCCAGGAACATGAGCACGTTTCCAATCAAGTAAATCAAAAACCCTCTGTGCTTAAAGAGGGAAAAATCGAGGTACTGATTGATTTTTTCACAACAGTCCCTGTCTCCTTCCTCTTCTGTTTTGTTCTTCATGGGCAGGTTTGTGGGACTACTCATTTCCATGGCATCTTCAGTGACTTCTCGTTTCAGAGAACCCTTCCCTTCCTCGGTCGCCTGAGTTTTGACTGATGCTGTGCCTGGCCCAATGGGTCTGAAGAGAGCTCCTGCCACACAGCAGTTCAGTAAAATTGCCCCAAGGATTAAGAAGCTGCCTCTCCAGCCAAAACTGTCAAAAAGGAACTGATTGAGAGGAGCCAGGGTGCAAAGCATCACGGGGCTCCCTGCCATAGCAAGGCCATTCGCAATGGGTCTTCTCTTCAGAAAGTATTTCCCTATCATTATCACTGATGGCTGGAGGTTGAGAGCAAGGCCCAGTCCTGGAACAGAGAAAAGTAGTTGAGACACAATGGAAGATACGAGACCCATTTAACCTCAGCTCATTGTTTAAGGCAGACTCATGAGCAATTGGTCCACTGGTGGCTCTTCAACATGATAGTCTGGATACAAACTTTGCTCAAGATACCCCTAAGCTAACGTGGGTAACCAGATCCCAGGAAGATACTTGCAGTCAGAGAACACTCCTTCCTCTTGCACAGCAAATCTCTTGGGTGGCAAACTTATCACAAAGAGTTTGCTTCAGAATAAACTGAAACTATAACTCTCAGTGAGTTAGTTTTGTCCAAAAACAGCAGCGTTGCTGCAGGAGAGGATGGATCTATTAAAAAACAAATGACAGCTCCCAGTTTGAGGAAGGTTGTTGTGGCTTGGACAGTGCAAACCACAGCCTTCTCAGGTGCATCTTGAGCTAGCACCCCCTTCCACAGGTGGTGGGCACCCAACACTGCTGCTGGGCACAGTAAATAACATCACCCTTCTCAGCCTCTACTAATGTGGTGGCGTGAGCAATTCAGGTCTGATGCAAAAGATGAAGAGGTCTGCAAGTACACAGCAGAACAGCGACTGAGGATGCTAATTAAACAGGGCCCTAGAGTGTTTCTTTTAATTAGAATTTATTTTTATTGCACTTAGATATATAAATGGCATTACAAATTTGCATTGCTAATTCAGTTAGCCAGCTTCCCTTGCACAGGTGAAATCTGAAGGCAAATGCTATCACAGTCTCAACTTTCTGTGGTTCTGTTTGAGAGCACTTGCCTATAACAATCTCTTCTTTTCAAACATTGCTGCAATGTGCAGTATTTCCTTCAAAAGTTAAATTTTCAGAACTCCATCAAAATGACATTTAAAAACCATATCACATATTTTCCACCCTATCATCCAGGAAAGAATGAGCCCCATTAGAACAAAGCAGAAATGTAATCCTTGAAGTGATTATATCAGATATATCAGTGATTATAACATGAATCCTGAAAATAGGGTCATGCAGATTTTTCTTGTTCATTAGTCTATATAATTAGTTTGTTTAACTGTGCAGTACATAATTAGGCATATTGCTTTACAGGAGAGAATTTAGAAAGGTCAAGGTCCTCAAAATTAATTAAGGAACACTATCATTAGTCGCTGATAGAGCAGAATCCAACTGATGCAGCAAAATTCAGCTGATGTTGGATAGCTTCGGTCTGAATGGTTTTACAAAATGATGATTTTTGCCAAGTCTAAGATTCTTTAAAAATAAATACTTGGAGGTTTGAAGCATTAAAATAAATTGAAATGGCAACAGATTAAAATTAACCTTGATATGTAACAAATTCTCAGCATGAACTTTTCTAGATAGTCCATTTATTTGGTAGGGCATCTCTTTGGGAAGTACAGGCTGCTCATAATGCATAAGGGGGCAAATTCATCCCCATGAAAGGGCTGACCTGAGGACTACAGAGACAAAACACAGCCTTGGTTAGAGGAAAAACCTTGATGGTCCTCAGATACAGGAATGCAGCTGTTTTCACCTGAGAAGATGCAGCACAGTGGATTAGAGTTTGCTTTATCTCCCTATTTCCCATGCTGGTAGATAAGGGCAGAAATCGAACCATCATTTCCACAGAATCATTTTTGGTAGGGACTTAGCACATGTCATGCAGAGAAGGAAAAATCAGATGCCAGCTACTCACTTAAACAATGATCTACTCCATTTTTTTATTATATGAACATTAATTTGCCAGTCAGACAAATCTAATTTAATATTACCTCATGCTCTTCCCATTAATTAAATTTGGAGAGTTTCAAACTGACTGACTGGAATTCCAATTTGCTTTAAGCTTTTGGATGACTTTAGTTGGAAATATTTATATCCATTTTATTCCAGTTTTCAGAAGTACAGCAGCTTTTCCATAGCTGAAATCATTACTCAAATAACCACATTTTCTCCCCAGGTATATGACAGAAAAGCCTATTGATGGTGTTGCATGAACAGAAGCAAGCCCATGCCAGAAGGAGCATCCTTCCTTAGATTAAATACATCTCCCTCATATTAGAAAGAAATAAGTGGTGCTACAGGAGTAAGCTGTGTAGCTATTGATCTTGTTCTTAACTTATTAGCAAGGGAAGATTCCACAGGTATTTCAATGCTCAACACTTACAGCTAAGGCAAAACCTCTAGTCTCATTAGTCAACACGCTTCACCCTAGATTCCACTTTATTTCATGGCTGTCTAATTGGCACAGATGGACCTAAACTCTGACCAGTTTTTATTGCCTTGTATTTAGCTTTGAAATTCGCTGTTTCTACCTCAGACTTGAAGAAGGGGTCGCATGCCTGAACACCTATTTAATGCACCCAGGCTGGCATCTATCCAGGTCAACAGCTTGCAAACTCCATTTCTTTTTCTAAGCACTATAGGGAAACACGTGAGGAAGAGAACATGGGTTTTACAGCGCATGCAAGTGCCTCGTGCAGCCCACAGCTCGGTGCCATCGAGAACAGAACTGCTTCAGAGCAGCAAAGCCTTGTCACTGCTCTGCATGCAAATCGAGAAAGACATAATCAAGAAAGCAACTGAGACTTCTATGTCTAATCCCTCCACTGTAAACAGATACTTCCTGCTCTGCCCCTCTGAAGAGATTGCTATTAATATGCCAAAAGCATAGGACTGTGGCAAAGACCTCCTAGTAACAACTATCTTGTTTTTATCTCCATCCCTGTGAATTACACAAACAGGGTCTTTCACATCAGCCTGTTTCCTTTTCAGGCTGGTGGGAAGGAGGCTAGAAAAGAATGTGATGTTTACAGGTTGCTTTCCAGTCACTGCAAATCATCTTTACAGAAGTCTCTCACCACTGATGCTGTCTCAGCTGCGTGATAAGCAGGCAGCTTCGTAATTGCCCTTGAATGCTTCCATGTTAGGCCTGACCAGCAAAAGCACTTCAAGTGCAATTAGAGGCATCAAGCATGTTAGCAGGATTACAAGGATCTTCCCTTCTCTGTCAAATTAATATTCCTTTCCCAGCACACATACCATGCCTGGAAATGATGGGTTATTAGCTAAGACCTCATCCATACAGCTGCCCCCGTTCAGCAAGCAGAAGGAAAAGATGTACACAACAAAATATGTGCTTTGCTTTGAGGAAATATCACAGCATTAAAAATGAGGAGATATTCGAGCTGTTTGCCCTGTATCCTTTTGCTGGCACAAGGGTTACATGTGTGCATCAAGCACAGCTCATACTATCAGCTCTATGGGGTAAGCAATGGACCAGATTTGTAAAGATACTAGGGAGCAAAACAGAGCAGGGTCTTCATAAATCCTATGCCCATTGGAATTAGGCACAGAATTCCCTCCTGGTGTGTTTTTAGGTAAGTATCTTTGAACATAGGAGTTAGTGCTTTCCTATAGCACTGTTCCTCGCCTGAGCCCTTCCGCTTACCAAAACGCATATATTTTTAGCAAAGGATTTATGGTTTCCATGCACTAATCCAGCATTAGCCAACTTGCTTGAGGACATTTGTTTAGTACAGAATGATGCAAGCTCATGCATCAATAACTCTTGAATTTATTCATGGCAGACACTGGTTATTTTTATTTTTCATTGCTTTGTTTATGGAATCTCTTTCAAGGAATCTGCAAGATTTAGTCATTCAGTAATAACACAGTTTCATCTAACTGCAGTGACTCTACTTGGAAAGATTGAGTTTTAGGAGAGGGAATCCTACACAGGGATTTATTCTCTACTGTATGGATTTAATGAAGCAATATTGGCGTAGGAGAATAGGGTGACAAACTTTCTGTCCCAATTTACTTTGTTAGTGGCTGGTTTTATTGATTTTTAAATGTTGAGCTCGTGCTTTTCATGATCAGAAAGCAGTAGCACTTAATACAGCTGCAGAGAGATAGGGAACACTCATTTAAACGTATGCCTTGCAACCTCAAAAGCCAATTTTGAACTCATTGTGTCATGTTTTTAGGCAGGTGTTCTCAGTGCAGTGGAAGGAACAGTGGCTGTACCTTAGCCAAAATAATCAAACAAAAATGCTTGCAGTTAAGAATCTACAACTCAGGTTGGGAACTCCATCTACCTTTAAAAGCAATAACCCAGCACCTGCAGGCTTTCAAGATGCTGGACTGAACCTATGTCTTCTTCTGTTTAAGTTTCCAATATGGAAATTCATATTTCAGTACAGACAAGTCAAACTGTAATTTCAAAAAGGAAATACAGTCTTATTTTTTCTTAATAGGGAGAATATTGCATCTTTTCAATCAATTCCAGTAGTTATTCTTTTCAGATAACCTCACAAGTAGGCAAAGCACAAGCAAACACCTAAACTCTCATTTCCTGCATCTCATGGAGGGAAGACAGAACACAGTAATACAGGAACACAGGTGCTTTCTTCATAGTCACACTTGAACCTTGAAGGACTCGCCATGCCCAGGGCAGAGTGCAGTCAACCTTCATTCACTTCAGCAGGAGCTGAGGGCACTGATGGCCATCCTCACCACCGCTTCCAGCCAAGAGCACCCATCTGCACAGAGCAGATCCACTGCTGTGATCCCGCACGCGATGTTCAGGAACACAGCGCTTAGCAGGGGATGTGCTCTTTGCTGAAGTTCATCTAGAGCACTTAGTAAGAGAGGGCCCTTGTCCCACTAGCTTTTTATCTCATTTCCCATTGCGTTCGGCTGCAGTGCCCAAGTGTGAACACCCCAAGCCACCAGATGTGAACCTCAAGTGCACATGGAAAGGAGATGCTTTGTTCTTACCTGTAATGAAGCCCACACAGATGTAGAGCTGCATGATACTGGTGCAGAAAGCAGCTGAGACCATCCCAATGCCACACAGCAGGCCTCCCAACATAACCACGGGTCGACTGCCATAGCGGTTTACTAGAATACTGCTAATGGGACCTGGGGAAAGAGCACAGAATGGTCCTTGAGGTAGGTATCTTCTGACAGAAGGGCATGTTTTACACAAAGGAGGTTAAGAGATGCTGCTGACAGCTTCTAACATGACTTCAGGAAGAAAATGGAAAAGGAGAGAAAGATGATTCATACTGTGTGGAGATGGCAGCATGTCCCGTGCCACACTGTGTCACTCTTGGTGACAGTTCCTGCCCCCAGGACTTTCAAGTGTCATCAGAGAAGGCAAACAGCAACACCAAATCAGGTGAACACATGATCCCAACATAGGACCTCCTTGATTTATTATGATGCTAAACCATACACACAAAGCAGGGGTTCATATTACTAGGCTGATATCATGAGTACTGTTGCATTTTTAATGCCTCTATTTAATGCAATTCCAATAGTGCTGACCAGAACTGAAGCTTCAGCAGAACAGTTGTTAATTAAATCTTAATAGCGGTCTATGTAGGTAGAAATGGTTTGGGATGATGGATTACCTGGATCTCAAAGGAATCAGTTTGGTCTTGCGTTTATGTAGAGAGGTGGTGCAGGACAACGCAAAATTAAGAAGGAGATAAATGGCTTAACAAAGACTGCACACAAGGAAATGAAGCACTGAAACCTGAGGAAGTGAAACACGCCAGCAGCTTTGAGTGGTGGAGGAAAGAAGGGAGGTTTTGTGTATAGTAGGCCCAACTAGCTGAGGGACTAATACAAATCAGAATCAGAGAATAATCTATGTTGGAGGGACAATGAAGGGACTAACCTCTTGCTCAAAGCAAAGCCAATTCTGAAGGTAGAAGAGGCTGAGATGTCAGAACTAGGGAATGCAAACAGAGCAGGAAAGAGTGGTCCAGAAATCAAGCTATGAGATGGAAGGAAAAGATTCTGTACTCCTCAAAAACCCTGAAGCAAAATGCTGCAAAGAAATGCTGGAAAGAGGCAGGGGAGTACAGGCAGTGTTTACTACCTTATCTGACTAGTTCTGGTGCTACTCAACAATGGTGTTTCAGAGCCCAGCGTTCCTGCTAGCCTTCATTTCTGCCCTTTGTAACAGCCCACGCTGTCCACATACGGATTACTGGAAACAGGCATCTTTAGCTTACAGGCATCTCTGAAGAGTTTGACTGTGGGATCCACCTCACTGCAGAGCCAGTCAGTAGGATATTTGCTTTTGCTTAAATAATCTTAGCCAGAAATAGTGCCAGAACTTTTTCCAGACCTTGCAAACCATGGCACACAGGAACGAGACCCAAAAACCCCAATATTCCTGGAACATGGCTGAGAGCATCTGAACAAGTTCTCAGCTGTTACAATGTGCAAGAATAAAAACCAGTAGATGTGACTGGTTTAATATAGAAAATGGACATATAAAATACTTCCCACTACATGCCTAAGGTCAAATCACTCCCAAATGAAATACACACAAGCACAGTCTTAACAGCATCCCTGTATCTGCATGATCTGAGCTGGTCCCATTGAATACACCATTCAATTAACATTTATGTGAGTGCATAATTCCACAGAGAGCTTTTTGTCCTAAACCAGTGACTGGATTCACATCATGCATCCTTTTGCTGCACAGAGCACTACAGAACTCAGTTAAGTTCTGGGGAAAGAGATACATACATGTGATCAGCACAACAGGAAAGGGACCCTTTTTCTCACTGAGCTTCCCCTGGTCGGAGCTTGGAATGCATCATGCTTAAGCCAGTGTCAGCATGTCCTTTAATTAAACAGATCAAGCCAGTGTTCCTCAGAAAGGCACCAACATGTTCATCTGCAGCCTAAGGGCACACAACTCTTCCATTTTTCAATTTTCCACATGTCCACATTTCTCCAGAATCAGTCTAATTACTCAACTAAGAAAATGTGGTTTCAATTACCTTTTTACACTGGAAGAGGACTTTCACATTAGCCCTAAAAATACAGGATGTCCCACCATGGAGCAGAGCATTTAAACCCCACAGGATTCTTGCTAAGGCCCCTCTCCTACTCTGACACAGGACAGATCCCAGGGAGAGAAGCCCCTGCTATGAGAAGTCAAGCAAAATGTTCACATATGTTCTACTCTTGCAGCATCCACCTTGAGAGAAGGGAAATATGGATCCACAGTGCTCTCACTCGATTCCACAAGCTCTTGTATTGGTTTCACCCATCAGTTAGGACAAGTTTGGACCATGACAGCAGATGATGAACTGGAAGGGGATGAGGGTGGGATACATTCTGCTCTGCTTCCCAGCTATAGAGACAACCTGGGATAGAGGCTAGAGTAGATGAAAGCAAAAATTTGTATCCCAACCACTGGCTTTACAAATGGGGGTGTCACTGTGGCATCCTCCACAAACATGCAACGCCCTCAAATACAGCCCAAGACATATTTGAGCCAAGAGACTACAACTGGTCCCTGTTCTTGTATTGTGTGATCTCTTGGCAATGTGTTTCAGCAGTGATCTTCAGCAAACAGCCTTTATCTCCTGTAACGAGCATTGTCAGTTTTACAGGGGGATAATCAACCTCACTTGTTTGCCAGTCTGGGTGGGAGAGCTGTGGTCTCAAAGGCATTACCTGCCTGGGCTGGGCTGAGCTCACAGGGAGCTGTGATGAACTTCAGAAGCAACATCAGCCTTTCTCCTTCACAGACTGAAACCTTACACCCAGACCCTGTGGGCCTGCTTTGCTAAAGACACAAAGCATAAAGGATCACGCCACACTCTTGCGAGTGACATCATTTGATCTTCCTGACCAGCCTCACCCACATACGACTGAGAGTTGGAGTCCTCCAAGATACTAAGTACAGCCAGTTAAAGGAGAAAACAGTAGCAGAGCACTGGGGCTAAACCTTTCAAGCCAACAGAGAATACACAGCAAAGGCCATGATGAGCACTCACCCTGCAAGGAAAGCACCATCTAGCCCATCCCATGCTTTAGGAGACACCAGAGAATCCAACCCAAGGACTCAAAACAGTTGGGAAACCAAACTTCCCTGAGCTGCTGCTCACAGGCCAAAGGTTTTGTAACAGTCCTGAGCAGACCTTTTAAACGCACTGAAGCAAACGCAAAATCACATCCCCAGAATTACTTCCACTCAAGTCATTTGGTCCTACATAAAACCATAGGCTTTAATGTAGCAGCCTTTCAAAAGCTGTCCCATCTCTCAGCAGAAACCAAGTGTGTGCAGTATGTCACATAGCTGCTGTGCACACTTCAGCACGCAAACCCTGCCAGTTTGGGCAGGCACATGAAGCACAGACACGTGCACCTTCACCCTGCCCAGATGCCTTCACTGATCAGCATCACACCCAACAGATCTAAATGCACCTCTCCTGCCCTGCTCTGCCACATGCCACCTGCAGCATATCTCTGGCAGGGGGCTTATTAGAGATCAGACCTAAGTTCAACAGCAGCCTTCTGGGGAGCTCTGGAAAACATCAAACAGCTCAAGTCAGGGCAAAGGAATTAAGGAGAGGGAACAACAAAGCCCCCACCTTTGGGAAGTTGTGGGAAATGGGAAACACGATTACTGCTTTGCTTGCAGCTATTGCACAAATTAAAAGTGTGACAGCCCCTGGAAACACAGTGGAACTGAAAAGCACGACCTGTTATTTACCAGTTATTTAGCCAGCATGAAACAAATAAAGATGCTGTGTATTACCACACAGAAACCATTTACAATAACAACGTGTGCAGTTTAGATCCCAAGGCACCTTTATTTGCTAATACCTGCCTGGTCAAATGTGCAGAAATCACAGGTTCTCTTGTCCTAGCACCCAAACTAAATCATTCTCCCTTTGTGCAAGCCAGGAGAAGCCAACAGGAGTTGGGGTGACTTTTACCTCTTAATTTACAGAGACAGGTGAGGACAGCAGAAGCTCTCAGAAAGCCGCTATTTACCTGGCTTTGCCTTGCAGAACCAGCCACGTGAATGCTGCCTGAGTCCCCGAAATGTCATAGCAAGGAGCAAAAGCTTTCTCATCCCCAGTGCATAGCTTCACTGGGACCAGGGCTAGTGCCACCCAGGCAGCACTGTTCCCACAACTCCACCACCATGGCAGCACTGCAACATCTAATGAGGAAATTAGAAGTAAAACTTAATCACCTCTTTGTAACCTAATACATTTCAAGGACAAGGCACTTCACTGCAGGAAGAGGTGGCACTTCCACCCACCCATACTTGGGAAACACGCAGCCCCTTCCGCAAACCAGCAAGTGGCTTCTTCCCTCCTGACCAACTTCCAGCCATCGTTTATCATCTATAACAAAGAGAGATGCTGAGCCTCATCTTGCTGCTGGTTTTGTTGAGAGCTGTGCCCATGGCCCCGCACCTCCTCTGGCTCACAGGGCAGTGTTGGAAGGGCACGTGGTCTCCAGTGGGGCTACCACCATCCCCACCGGCAAGGAAAGAGCAAGGAAAGCCCACTCAAGCACTTCACTTTACACCCTAATCCCTTGCAGAACAGGATGCACACAAGATGAGTTTACTGCAGTAAAAGTCTGCAGTCAGGAGAGCAACAGCTTACAGCAAATGTCCCCAAAAGATGTAGCTGGGATCATGGCATTCCTGGAAGACTGATGCAATGTAAAGTGCTATCCTCAGCCCATATAAATCATGCTGGTTTAGTGCCTGTCCTGTATAAAGCCTCTTTTCTCATACCTGTGGCAGATTTCCATTCGTTGTTAGCTGGTACATGAAAGGCCATGTCAAAGAAGCTGATCTTGGTGGCAAGCAAAACACAGCAGCTTGCCGGTGGGAAACACAGCAAGCAAGCCCTGTCTCATTTATTAGCTTGTCCAATTACTTCTCACCTTGAGTTTTGTGTTTGTAGAAGTGAAAAGGACCCTGAAGAGGAGTTTGCAAAACCATAAAGAAAATGCAGAATCCTCTGGTCTCCACAAAGCCAGGCCATTTGTTATTTATTCTTCCTGAGCTGCTGAAATATGATCCAAAGAGGATCATAATGCAGAGTTGGCATTTAACAAGAAATATCAATCCAGACTGGCTTAAACTCTTGCAAGTACAACAGTACTCAACAAATAGACACCTGAATTGCCTTTCTGTTTTCCTCAACGAGCCTTATGAATCTTTTATGAGCTGCAAAACTTCCAGTGGTGGTGCAAAACACAATATATTTTTAACAAGGACTAAAGCATTCTTCTCTCCTGTATCTCTGACAGTATATATGTATCTATATATCTTTTATTTATAAAGTTTGGTTTGCCCCTTTTTTTTTTTTAACTTAGCCTAATTCTAACAGAATTTTCCCTTTTTTGGTGGAACTTGGATGAATTTCTGCTGAAATATCTCTGTTCAGGGCCTTCAGAGCAGCAGCCGAAAGCTGAGACTGAAAGACTCATCTTGTAACCCAGGGGCCTCCATGAAACGTGGGGGTCTTCCCAGCTTTCACAAGACTGACCTGCAGGGTAAAGTGGCACAGAGCCATTGCAAATGCTACACGCCTGATGGGAAGACCATTTGATGGCCATGCAGGTGATAGAAGAGCAACCCTGCATAGACCCCAGTGTTGGCAGATTTGGCATGTCACCCCCATTGCTGGGGCTGCAACACACAGCCCAGCTTTTCCCACTTTTCCACAGTGATGAGTGGCTCTGAAGAGCTGTTCCCGCAAAGGGACAGGGGTCAGCACCAAAAGAACTGCCCAGACAGTCGATGTTTTTCAACTGCTGTTGTTATACTAAGGAATAGCATGATATACTGAGGAATGCAGCACAACATGCAGCAGAGTGTACTCAGCTGGGGGGGGGTGGAATCATCATTTATACTGATAAAACAAAGTCTATTACTATACTAGTAGTAAAACGACAGGAGCAGGCCTGCAATTTCCTCAGTAATAATCTCACTCCCTCGGTGGAATAACAACACTGCCTTTGGCCTTGTAATTTATCCACTAGGGTACCAGCCCATTGTAACAAAGCAACCTCCTCATTACCCCACAAATGAAAGCAAGTGCCTCCATGTTATTAACACATTGCCAGAATCCACCAAGCTCCCAAGGCAGAGGGGATCAGCATCAGCAACCAGCACTGGTAATGATGCACAACCCTGGAAAACAGTTCTAAAGGCAGGGGGAAGGGATGAGAGGGTTAAAACCTGCAGCTTTTCACTCTTCTTCCTTGCTAGAAGACCAAGGGTCCAGGACCTGGATGGTCATGCACTTAAGTGTCACCAGGGCTTGGAGAATGGCTGCTCTCTGTAGTCCCACAGTAACTGAGCTTACTGCATGTGGCAGTTCCAGATAACTAGACAAGAGAGGGTGGTACCTAGTAATAACAGCATATTATTAGTCCCAATTGCTTGGTGCAGATGGTTTGCTTTGCACCTGCAATAGCTGATGAGCCCACACACAACAGGCACTTCCTCAGGCAGGGCTGATGGAAGCAAGCTGGCCATGCACAAGCTGGAGGACAAGCAGCAGCAGCAAACAAACACCCCAGGAGACTATCATGGTATTAAATACCCCCCTGCCAGACCCCAAAGGGCAGCTTCCAAAGATCTGTTCACCCCAAAACTTCCCTGATGCTTTCTGTTAGTATTACTTTGCACTTCAAATAATCATTTTTAAATAAGGAGGCTGAAGTCCAGCATATGCAACAGCAGCTCCACCAGCTAACCCATCACCAGAAGATGCCTCTTTCTTCCTTGCAGGTGAGGAAAATGGTGTGTACATCAAAGGTGCTGGGTCTCAGTACTGTATCCAGCTCAGAAGGCAGTGGGTGTAATGATCTGCTGCAGAAACCAACCTGCGTCCTCCAAGAAAGGACCCTGACCTCCCATCAGAAATATGGATTTGCCACAGCAGCATCCTCATGTTAAAAAAGGAAAAGGCAGATGAGGCCCAAGCTTCACAAAGACAAAGTGATCCAGCAATCCCATCTGATCAGTGCCTCAGCATTTCAATTTCCACATCACACAGCTGACTCGCACTGCTCCTGCGGCACACAGAGGAGCCACAGGCCAACAGCTCCAAACCTGGGGCTGGAGCCAAGGTCCTTCGTGTCACTTCATATTTAGTCAATTAAATAATGGCTCCTGTAAGAGGATGGCGTTGCAGGTGCCTGTGCTCAGTGGTTTCCCTGGGCTGCTGGTTTGGATCTCTCCACACAGCAGATCACAGCTGCTCACCTGCAGAAGCCATGGGTTCATGGGTTTTGAATTGCTTTCCTATGGTTTCTTTAGCTAACCTCTTGCTTTGGCAGGACTGCAGGCTTCTATCCCTGCCAGCATTTGAAGCATGGCTGCAGAACACAAGTTTCCTTCATGGCTGAAACACCTATTCCCCAAGATCAGCAGCCCTTTGTTATTGGTTTTAACACAATTGTTTTATCGGCAAATTAGCCGCTACCTCGCCATGTATTCCAAAAGGCTTTGTCGACCTCCTGGAAGCTCTACATATTTGACCAAGAGATCAGTTATGCTGGAGAATCATCCAATGCAATTGCAATGCTGCAATGATAGAATGGTTTGGGTTGGAAAAGACCTTAAGATCATCCAGTTTCAACCCCCTGCCATAGGCAGGTTCGACTCACACTAATGTTGTCCAAGTCTCTGTCCAGCCTGGCCTTGAACACTATCAGGGATGGGGCATTCACCACTTCTTTGGGCACCTGTTCCAGTGCCTCACCACCCTCGCATTAAAGAACTTCTTCCTTATATCTAACCTGAACTTCCACTGTTTATGTTTAAACCCATCACCCCTTGTCCTATCACTACAGTCATTGATGAAGAATCCCTCACCAGGGGAGTGGATTATAATTTACTCCTGGGCTTAACACCCACCTGTGAAGTGTTAACACCACCCCAACCAAAACTCTGCGCATTCTTCTTCCTAGTTCTTATTAATCTTGGGGTTTATTAAGTCTTCCACATCCCTATTACTGCTGCCTGGTGACCTTGCTGGCTCCATGAAGGGCGAAATGATAAAGCTTTGTGACCAAGTCCGCGAACACAGAAATATTTCACCTGAAGCTATAGTGCTATTAGAGCTCTTAAGTAGAGCAGGGCTATTTAAAAAAATAAAAAATACAAGCACATATGTGATGACCTTGCAGGGCCTGAGTGCTCTCTGAGAGTCAGGAAAAGTATATGAATCTGCAGCATCATCCATTACAGAAATCAAATCATTCCTCATCCAGCTTTCTTAACAAAATCCATGACTGTAATGGTGCTGCTACCCTGGGGATTGCCCCAGTGTGGAAAGATGCCTTGTTTCAATAACACAGGGAGGCTGGTTGACTCTTGATGGGACTCCAAGAGGTGATGATGATAAGCAAAAGGATGTAGTCCTGCACAGGGCAGCTGAGCAGCGGGTACACAGGGAGCACCCGACAGAGCGTGGGCCACAATGGTAGGATGCTGGATATCCACTCTGGATAAACAGAGATATTCCTTTTGTTTCAGCCCACACATAATATCCATGTGGAAAAGCACATGCCCTGCTTGAGAACTGTTGTTGAACCAATGCTGCAAGCACATAACTAGAGTGAGATCACACAAGACACATCACTGCAAATACCACCTGTTCTCCCCTTCTTTCTCCTCTCTCATACCCCTCACTCAGTACTAAGGGCTCATGTCACTTCAGACACCCTCAGTAACTAAGGCGTCCCACAGGATGGTCAGAGACAACACAGGAGCTGGATTTCCTGGAAAGGTTAATGAGCAGCTGGGTACACACCGAAGACCCACGCTGCATGTGTATCAACTGAGCGTCTCCAAACGCAATACTAGCCAATCCTTTTATTTCTCTGCTGAGTCCATGCTATAGAAAATGATGGGAAACCCATAGTGCAACAACTTCCCAACCCCTTGTGCACCCCCAAACTCCTCCCTGATAGTGTGAGGAGCAGAAAAGGCCTTGACTCTGTGTAAGCCCTGCTCAGCAATCACAAACACACCTGAATTATCAAGGCTGTTTTCAGCACAAATCCAAAACATCACCCCAAACTAGATATAATGAAGAAAAGTAACTCTACCCCAGCCAAAACCAGTTCAGTATATGCAAACTTGCACCTTGCAGAGACCATTCTTAAACCAGACAACGGCCCCATAGGCTGTTCCACACAGACAACCTATTTCTCACACCAGCAGCTCTCTTCCCCATAGTGATGTGGAGGCCCACTTGTTTGGAACACCACACACAGAAAATCCACTGCAGAATGCTGGGCAATGCACAACACATGATTTTGCCCTAACCTATCACCAAGTTTCTAGCAGGTAAAGCCTCTACCTACCAGGGCACATCCTGCCCCGCTGCTTGTTGCCCATCAGCAATGTCTGAGACAAAAGTGGCTCAGTGCTCACACTTCTTAAAGCCTGGGATGGATTCTGCTACCCACATATTGCTTGCTCTTTAGAAGACCCCACACCTCCCTTCCCGTGCCTCAGTGTCCCCTTTTAGCACTGATACTTCACGACCATTTGCAAGCATCCGGCATGGATGAGAGCCCTGGGTGAGGTCTTCTGGAGGCAGAGAAGGTTTTGATGGAGCCCAGACCAGGCCAGAAGAAAACATTGGCAGCTTTGATTAAGTGAAAAACTGCAGAATCAAACTCATTATTAATACAGCTTTACGCTGCTGTATGTTGTAAGGTGCTTTCTAAACCTGTCACTGCAATTTATCATGCAGCACTGTAATAAAACACAGCTATAAAATTTTGGATTAGATGCTCAAGGTCAATGGTCGACTTTCAACTTCCCAATCTCTTCCTTGCTGCTTTAGCAGGTGCCCTATTAAGCAGTTACAGGCTCTGGGAGTAAGTTTCTTTGGAGAAAAGATGCTCTGTTGTGGAGCATCTCCAGAATTAAATCTTCAGCCATTTCATTTAATTACAAACCAATAAATAATAAATACTAGAAGTAATAAAGACTGACTGGCTTCAGGATAAGGCTTTTGCTCCAGAAACACTCATTTTCCCTTGTGCTTGCAAAAGGTAGCTCTCTGCTCCTGTCTGAAAAAGAGACAGAAGGTGATTGCCCAATTTTAATAAACATTCGGATGGGTAAAACCAGCCCGTTGGAGATTTTAGGGGGAGTATTACAGTAGCGTAGAGTGAGACTGAGACAAGGACTCCACTGCATTACGTTCTGAATGGAAACAGTGTATGGTCCTCATGAAACTTAGCTTTATACATAAAGGGACAACAAAAGCAGCTCGTATTTACATCTAAAGTGCACACAAACATGCACAAGGCTCAGCTGCACAGCAACTGCAAAAGAAAGAGTGAGATTCTTCAAAATAAGGTGGAAAATAAGAGCAGATGTCCTCTGCTCCAGCCCCAGCTATTCACGCTCAGCAGCTGAAATGATTGTGTCAGGAGCTAATCTATGTGTTTACCCAGGTGACTCCTCTGTTTTTTCATTACAGTGATGACAGGAGCATCCTCACCACATACTCACTATTAAAAACCCCTGGAAATGAGGATATTGTCCTAGATATTATTTTCTCTATTCTGGCACATGTGCCAGAAAGCTTACTGCTCAAGCTCTAAGTTGGCTATAATAAAAGACATTACTTCTTCCTGCAATCTTTACCTCTCTCAAAGCCTTAGAGGAGACCATAACAGCTATGAGAACATTGCTGCTATTAAATTACTGGCATCAGTATTCCTTATTTTTAGAAGGTTTGGCTGCTTCCCCTGATGCTGAATAGGGCAACTGAATTACCAGCAAATTAATACTGTTTATCCTTTCTTTTCTGGGAGCTTAACAGCCTCCTGCTTTCCCCAGGTAATGATTATCTCCAGGAACTCATCTGTGGCCTAGCTTGAAATGCGTCACCCTAGAAAATGGGAGAAGGGCAGCTCAGTTTGCCATTGTGAGTGCAACACATGGCCCAAGTCAGGAGGTGTGAAGGCCAAAGGCTTTTGTTTTTGCAATTACATTAGTTGAGGTTGTCTTCCTCAACAAAACTCATCCCTGTACATAAAACAAGACCTTGGGAACCTTGGTGTTGGCATAACGAAGTCCAAGGAGGCAGTCTGCAAAAGGAAATCCTGCCAAAGGCATGCAGCAGCATGATGGGCGCCCTGTGATGCTCACATGTTGGTGTGTCCTTGTCACCTATACAGCCTGATACCTTGTCGTGGTTTAAGTTCAGTCGTAAATCAGCCACACAGTCCTTGCTCACTCCCCCCCCTTTCCTTCCCCCACTCCCGGAGGGATGGGAAGGAGAACTGAAAGAATGTAACTCCCACAGGTTGAAATAAGAACAGTTCAGTAACTAAGGTATAACACAAATCACTACTGCTACCACCAGTAATAATAATGATAAGGGAAATAACAAGGGGAGAGAATACAACCCCTCACCACCCGCCGACCAATACCCAAGCCCAACCGAGCAGTGAACCAGCCCTTCTGGGTAACTCTCAGTTTACATCCTGGGCATGATGTGCTGTGGTATGGAATACCTCTTTGGTCAGTTTGGGTCAGGTGTCCTGTCTCTGCTTCCTCCCGGCTTTCCTTCCTCCCTGGCAGAGCCTGAGACTCAGAAAGTCCTTGGTCAGGGTAAACATTCTGAACAGCAACTAAAAACATCGGTGTTATCAGCGCTGTTCCCAGGCTGAAAGTCAAAACCACAGCACTGCACCAGCTGCTAAGAAGGAGAAAAAAATGACTGCTGCTGCTGAACCCAGGACATACCTGGAAGCTGAGGTGCAGCTGAAAGCACCTTTAGGGAAAGGTGATGCAATCTTCCTTCCTTTTCTTTCCATCCATTTAAGACTCTGCTCTGTAATACTTTTTTCATTTGAGGTAAGGAATGAGCTCTTGGCTCACACACACAAAAAAAAGTGTAAATATTGCAAAACAAAACCCCTTCTTTATCAGATTCATAGGTTTCACCCTGCAGGATTTGGTCAGGGAAAAGCAATGTTCCTTTGAGCTCCTCATTCACACACCTCCCAGCTTGCCCTCCACAGTGGGAAGCAGGGAATTGCTGAACGTGAATGCTGGAGAGAACTACAAGCATCCGATCATAAAGTCCAAGCTGTCCACTTTACTGCACACTAATCTGTTTTACTACTTGTATTATAGTGACAGAATTGTTTTCTGCAGCCTAGTTCAGATTAAGAAACTGGGGGATAAGACACATTAAAACTTCTGCAATATATATTGCCAGAGCCTCAGCTGGTACAAAACACCTTCCTGGGGGAATTCAGCAAAAAGTGAAGGGCAGAAACAGTCTCGGCTGCTGGCTTTCGGTTTGAGTCTGAAAAACTGGAGCTGCTCTGGTGCTACAAGCTAAAGCCTCAGGTGGTCACTGTAAATCTGCATCCATGCTGTCAAAGTAAAAACAGCTGCTCCAGTAGAGACTTGGGAAGGTTCACGCGTGTGTTTTCAGAACACAGGCATTTGCATTATTTATGAAACACAAATATAAGCTCTGTTACACAGCAGCGAAGCCTAGCAGCAAGTCCCCACACAAGGAGCATGCCAAGGAAATGAGGGACTACCACCTAAGGGTGTTTGCAAACAAAAGCTGTTGCCACTGAAACCATTAGACCCTGCATGCCCTACAGGCACGGATGCCCAGAGCTCTAGGGATAGAGGAGACCGGCTGGCTGGGTCAGTCCTTGTAGGGGACTTCTGTGCTTGGATGTGCCTCCCTGAGTCTTGGCTCAGAGAGCCACAGCACAGCACAGGGACACGGCAGCGTTTCCCCGAGATAGCAAACAGCAGAGCCTGTGCACGCTTCAGGAACGCTTTTTGATCCAAATCACTGCCATTCACGGCTGATGGAGGTGAAGCAAGGCTGGTGCTTTCCTCTCATGGCTGTGTTGCCCACACCTGACACCAGCGAATGCACCATTCATCCCCTCCAGCCCTCGGACCTGATGCTTCACATAGGATATACTCTACACCCCAACACAGCTCCTACATGGATGTAGACTGCACCCCCCTGCACCTCCACACAGTGACAGTTCTGCCTCACCACCGATACGGGAAAGGAATGGGCAAGCTATGGCAATAATTACCTGGTTTAATAACTCCACTAGTTACACAGCACTATGGTGAATGCTTCCTTTGGCATTTTTGAAACTTCTTTTCAGGAGAGATCAGCAAAAATCCAGTGTTAAACCATTCTCTAGTTTGTCAGCAAAGTAAATCAAGCTTTGCATGGGCATCTGAACAGCTCTAACAGGCACCGCAGCAGAGCGAGACTTGGGCAGCCTTGTTCCTTTAATGAGAATTTCTAAATCACTGAAGTCATTCATAAGTCAAACTGCTCTGGTGCTAAATGCTCAGTCAATCAAATGAGATGTGTTAAATACACTCCTGGGCACGTGTGTTCCATTTGCTCCATGTTCTGCAAACTCCCACCGCGCGCCTGTCTGCAGCTACTGAGTGACTGAGTCTCAGCTCAGATCACTGCAGACAGGATGATCAAACAAGCATAAATCTTATCTGAGAGCAGAGCAGAGGAGGGGAGGACTATTAAATGGACATAACTCTGAGCAACTGCAGGGCCAGTGGGAAGGTACAAAAGTACAATCACCTGCATTAAGTCTAAAAGCACCTAGATGTATCATCCCCCATATTACCATGTAATAGCATAAGGGAGAATAAGGCTAAAACTCCTTGATAAAAGGCAGAAGACTGCTGACTAGGATAAAAGTCTACTACAATGTTCCAGGTACAGAGCCACTGGCTTGAAAACTTGGACAAAAAGAGAAGAAAGTGGGTTGGAAAATCTACAGACAGGAGAAGGCAGAGGTGACCAGAGCAGCATTTCACCTGCTCCAGTGATGTCCTAACTTTAGTACCAGACCATGAACTTTACAGCAGCCTCCACTCATTTGCATACTTTTGGCACCAAATATTAGCCATCTTTTTGACTTTCAAACCATCCAACTTCCTCAGACCCTCGTATGTAGACAATTGAACACACCAAAGGCATGGGCTGCATGCTTTGCTTTTTTTTTCCCCACCTGACTGCTTCAGAGACATTCCACATAGTTTACCCCAGCCTTTTAAAACAGCATTTAAATGTAACCTAAATGACAAGTGGTCCTTTTGCCTGCCTCCCCACAGCAGTGTTTCCCTCTCCCACCACAACCCACTTGCTTCTGTTGAGCCTAAACAGAACCTGTTTCCTTTGCACTGCAGACTGCTTATTGATATTAATGGGGTTGACGCAAAAGTGCTTTTATCTACATTTAATAACAAGCCCCAGTGGAAATCTGTCTCCAAGAGGCAGCACTCCCTAGGGCTTGGGCTCAGCATCCCATCAGGGAGGCCAAAAGTGTGGCCTGGGACAATGGCACTGGCCTAAGCTGTGTGGGTCTTGCCCTCAAAAGTGCTCCATTTGTTGAGTTCTCAGCCCTTGCAGAGCTCCTTTCTGTGGGACCAAGCCTTTGCAATAGGTTATGATGGAATGGATTACTATAGGCTCTGATTCAAGCATCTCTTTACAAACCTTTACAAAGCATCTTTACTCTCAGCTGTGCTCTCCAAAAAACACTGCAATGCATTATTAAGGAAACAAAACAAAACAAGAATCCCTGTTTTTAAGAAACAGCATGTTTTCAGAATTGCCTGAAGAGCCAAGATAAATATTGATAAAGTTTCCTGCAATTACAGAGTGTGGTTCCCATCCACTTACCATTGCAGCCTCAAAGGCAGCCCAAGTTTTTCACTGAGCCATGAAAGTGCTATCAGAATCATTTTAAGAAGAGCAGAGCTCTATGCACTGCTTCGCAACTGATAAGAATGATGAACTCTGGTGATTTCACTGCTGTAATTATAAGCTGCCACAAGAAACGAGCAGCTACTTCATTTATTGCTTCACTCCACGCTCGCCTTCGGCTGAAACCCAGGCCCAGCTACTGCACATCAGCCTACTCTCAGAGTGTTTTCACTGATGCCCATGGAAAGTTATTTGATTTCCGAGTAGGAGAGCTCACTGCTACCATCAACAACACACCAGGATCAGGCCTCTGGATGTGCAGAGGCTTTATAAAGGCCTCTGGATACGCAGAGGCTTTATAAAGGCCTCCGTGCCCATATTAATGAAATAAGCAGTATTGGAAAGCAGCAAAGGTGCTGCAACCCCAAATGAAAATAAAGGGAATGTCAACACCAAACTGTTCACGGACCACAATTCCCAAGGCATTTAGAAACCTCCAAAAAGCCAAAAGGCACCCAGAGAAGTCAAAAGATGCTTGAACCCAGTAGTAAATAAGGTGGGCATCAGACATGTTTGAAGACCTGCACCAACACCAATTTACCTCTGAAAAACTTCCCCTCAACCCCTTTAGGCTCCACACAAGACTCATTTCCCTAAGGGACATTGGAAACATGATCATAAAATGAACCTGTTGATAGTACCCATGCAGATGTCCTTCTGCCCTGTCCCAGAGTTTCCATTTCTGGCTTATTTCTGCCCTTCCAATGCACCACACAGCAGGGGGTGGTGCAGGTTTACTCACCGGCACCGTACGTCGTGGCCAACATGATGGAGGAGACCCACGCGACCTCGCTATAGGACGTGCCAAAGAAATCCTGGATTTCTTTGAAGAAGATGGCTACGCCTTTGGGGAATGCGTACGCGAAGCCGATAGACACGAAAGCACCAAAGACCACCACCCAGCCCCAGCCACCGTCCGGTGGGCTGGGGGCTTGCCTTGTGTTAGCAGGAGGTGGCATGGCTCCTCAGAAAGCCTGAAACACAAGGTGCAAAGGTGGAGAGTCAGTCCTAGACCCCCAGTCTATTCCATACAACTGGTATCTTCATGTTAAATGGGAAAACAGAATGGCAGGGGTGAGAAGTTAGAAATAAATAACCAGATTGAAGCTGCAATGCTGCTGCTTCACATCTTTAATGTGAATCTGAGAATCACAGAATCAGCTAGTTTGGAAAAGACCTTTAAGATCACCAAGTCCAATCTTTACCCCAGGACTGCCGAGACTCCCACTAAACCATGTCACTCTGGATCTCATCTACATAGTTTCTGAACACTCGCAGGGATGGTGATTAGAGAATCATAGGTTAGGGTTGGAAAGGACCTTAAGATCATCTAGTTCCAACCCTCCTACCATGGGCAGGGACACCTCACATTATCCCCATTCCAAAACCTGACCACCCTTTTGGTAAAGAAATTTCTCCTAATATCCAAGTTAAACCTCCCCTGGTTCAGCTTGAGGCTGCTAGCTCTTGTCCTATGACTTGTTACTTGAGAGATGAAGTGAATATACCAGTTATATGGCATAAAGCCTCCTGCATCCATACCGGGGGTCATGGGAGAGTGGGATGGTCCCAGATACGCACAGTGGAGGTGAATTAGAACCAGTGCACCACCCCATCCATGCCTGTCTCCAGCCCCAAGACAGGCTGGGCTGCAGCCCCAGACATGCATGGACCCCGCACCCCAACATGGCAGCACCCACCTGCGGAGTACAGCACGGACACGAAGCCCCTTGTGGCCGACGGGACGAGGTTGGAATGGCACAGGATGGTCAGGACGGGGCGGGCACGGATCCAGCCTGCCCCGGCCCCCACTGGACTCTACAGCTTTCCTGCTTGTTCCTTTCCCCTCCAGCTTCCCCTGCACACACACGCACTCCCAGCCGAGGCACCCGGGAGGCAGCCACAGTAATTCTTTCCCTCCCTGTGTTCCCACCAGTATCCCAGCTCCGTGCTCGTCCTTACAAAGTCTCCAGCTGCTCTCTGGTCCCGTACCTCCACAGCACCGCAGCCTCACGGTCATCCACCCGCTGGTTATGTTCACCCATTCCATGTATATTCTGGCTTTTAGGTCGAAGTCTGTTCCAGGAAGCGATAGCAATGTTTGCCCTTGATGGAAAGTTGCAATTTTCGCTGGAGACATGCATCTTGCTCAACCTTGCCTCCCCCTGCCTTAAGTAACAGCCCTTGGCTCTTGGAGGAACTCAGCCTCATGTCTTTCCAGCCTCAATTTTGGGGACATTCATATGGAGCCGTTAGTGAGTGTCAGCACCCTGTCACCTCCCACAAGAGACCTTCTTTCCTCTGTGTGTAACCAGGAAGACTGGGGAATGATTTGGGCAGATTTTACAAATCAGTTTGGCAAAACACATTTCTGTCTGCAAATAATCACACTGCCTGCACTGCAAACACAGCAGTTTCTTTCCAGTTCCCCTGAGCAGAGCTTCCCTTTCTCCCTTGGCTTCTCTGCGTGTTCAGGCTCAGACCAACTCTTCCCCAATCTCCTATAAAGCTGCACTCAGCCAAAAAAAAGACAACCTAACACTCAAACCCCCAAGTCACACTAGCTCAGTGTGTGGAAATGAGCTGGGTTTAAAATCTGCATTTAAGTTCTGTTGCTGTTCACACTTTTATTTCCTCCTCTTACTACATGATTAGAACACCAACCATGCAGCAATGAAAAAGGGGGCTGTGGGATCCCCCTGCCTGAGATGGAGGTCCTCTGCATGGGGATGCTGGGAACCCTTCCCAGGCAGTCCAGGAAGAGCAAATCCCTGCTCATGAGGGTCTCTGTGAGGTTTGGCTGCTATCCCATCTCACACCTTTCTGGGCCTGTACACAGCTCTTCCTTCCCCAAGGAATGGGGGACTCAGCTTGCTGCTCCTGGCTGGTGTTTATTCTCTAATCTTGAACTAACAACACAATTTCAACAGTGGCACCACTTTTGGTTCAGGTACAACCATGTCAACCTGTGATGAAATAGGGAGCTCTGCTCCGCCTTATTTCCATCCTCCCTCCAACACTCTCAAAACAGACACTGCATTACTGTAAATCCTATTTTTCTACATACATAATTAAGCAATAATGAAGAGGAATGGGAAAAAAAATAAAAATCACTGCCTTACTCAGTAGTTTCCCTGGCACAATAAACCTAGAGCTTTAAAATGCCCTTACAATATGCCTGTAGGATGCTTTATTACTACTATTTCTTTCTTCCTATAAAACTGAGTAAACTTAAAATGACCAGAAGGCCTTTACTCTCAGGTAGAAGGGCTCCAGGATGACCTGGAGAGTCTTGTTTTCATACAGCCCAGACCCACTTTAGGGGCCATGAGGATACCTGCTTTTACTGCATCGCCTCTCCAACATAGTCTTGCACACACAAAGGAGCAAAGTGCAATGGTGGGCAGTCTGCCATCACAGGAGACAATTAAAGTCTCTCCAGCATGAAAGCCCTGCCTGCAGCTGAACAAGAGGATAAGCCCAGGGGACAGGGCTGTTTCCCTCTATTTTACTACAGAGGGATGAGGGTTTGGATTAGTGGAGTTTTTCCTCATAAACAGGAATAAAGTTTGTTTCAGAGGCTGGTTTCTGTGTTCTGCCCCCCAAAAATAACAGCTCAGACCAAATCTACATAAACACACCAGAGACTGAACTTGGGCACAACATCAGCAGCAGTGTGGAAAGTGGGGAGGACAGATGGAAACACCCAGGAGTAAAGGGATGAAGAAGCACCCATGACCTCAACTGGAAGATGGGCCTTTCCTTCCAACACTAAATTTGGTCTCATATTAAAGCATGTTACTTCAGCAAACCGTGATATGACAGCTTCTGTGTACATGTGCTCACAGACTGGTGGCAAACTCAAAACTGGAGCAGGAAACCAGTTGCAGCAGGAGGTACTGGGGGCAAAGAAATGGTTTCTGAAGATGTCTGAAAATGATTACTCTTTGCCCTCATGATGCTGCTCTGGATGCTCACAAGCAACGCACAGCATCCTGAGAGCAGAGCGTGGGTCTGACAGCAGAAACAGTGTGTTCCCTAGGTCAAAAAGGACTAAGTAGCAATGTGGGGAGGACTGGGCTCATCTCACAGTAGCTGCCTGTGTGAGTGCTCCCCCTCCATTTGGGGAGCAGAGGCTCCCCAGGGGCAGTCTCCGCTCACCCATCCACAGAGAGCAGACGCTTCCTGCAGGGCAGGGTTTTAATTTGCTGGCAAGCAGCAAAGAAATTGATTGTAATTGCAAATACCTTCTCCAAATGACTCACTCCCCTATCGCAGTGCTCCATGTAAATAAATGAGTGACTGCTATTGTGGTGCATTCCCAGCACTCCACTACAGAGCTGTCCAAAGAAGAGGGGCAAAGTGGGAGGAGGGGTCAGGAGCAAGGCAGAATACCAAACTCTTCCTCTCCTCCCAAAAGGGTCCATTTTCACTTCCTTTTCATAGAATCCTTCCTTCCCATAGAATCACAGAATTCTATGATTCTACAGAAAGGGCCTATTCCGCAAACTGCAAAGCTTTCCACGACAGCTCCCACAGATATTTTTAATCATGATTTTTAAAATCAAATGGACCAACATCAGTCATTATTGAAACCTAAGCTTTGAGGAACAATATTTAAAACCCTAGAATGGTTTGGGTTGAAGGGACCTTAAAGCTCATCCAATTCCAACCCCCTGCCACAGGAAGGGACACCTTCCACTAGACCAGGTTGCTCCAAGCCCTGTCCAACCTGGCCTTGAACACTACCAGGGCTGGGGCAGCCACAGCTTCTCTGGGCAACCTGTGCCAGTGCTTCAGCACCCTCACAGGGAGCAACATAAGGTCACAGAAAACCAGTTACAAGTGTTGACAACTTGAGTGCTTTTTCTTTTCCTGGAAAAGAAAAGGAAAGAAATGGGCTCACCTGAGAATGGAAAGCATTTCTATTTATTCTCAAGTGCACCACTTTGGTATTTGGAAAGAATTTTGTTCAAAGCCTTTATGCAAGGCATTTTTTTACAGCCAAAGGTAGGGGCTACATCTCCATAACCCCAACAGTTTTTCCTTCATTGAGTCTTTGAAAGTCAATTAAAGGCTTTAGAGATTGCTTCCACGCTAAATAAATAAATCCATACCTATCTCTGTTGCATGAAAACAGTGTCTGATAAATGAGCACCTAAACAGGTAACTCTGTGCTGCTTTAAAGGGCCTGCAGTCCTCACTTCCATGGCACACCTGCATTTCTTACAACTATTCGACTGTCATTTTCCATTTGCCCATAAAATACATCAGCAGTGAAACACAATCCATAACCACAGTTAAAATGGAGCTTCTGAATTAATGAATGAGATTATTAAGCAGCAATTGTCCACAAAACCAAAGGGCTGAACGCCGTGGCCCAGGACGTGACGCCATTACTCTCCTCTTAGGAGACAGATACTGCAGTCCTCTGAAAATAGGCCCACCCATTTATTTTCCTAATAATCTTCTTAACTTTTTCCAAGGGATCAAACCATAATAATATAGATTGTTACCTGGGAAAAGGTTTCAATTCAGTAAAACTCTTGGCTCTGGACCCCAACCAGATGCAATTGCAAAACATAGACCTGGGAAGAGATCAATAGTACCCTCTCTGGCAAGCACAGAATTGCCCTCATACCTCTCTGTTCTCCTCACCACTGAGCACGACCAGGCTGATACAACACATTCCTCAGTGTTTAGCCACAAGACCTCCAGCATTCATGGATTTACCACTAATATTTTCATACTCAAGGTTTTAATTAAAGGGAACCTCATCCTGCCCAGCAGCTCTCAGAGCACTGAGCAGCAGGAAGGATGGGGGCAGCACCCCACCAATGCAGTACCAACACATGGTCCAAACGGGGCATGTGGGTCCAAATGGGGCATGTGGGTCCATGTACCTGCATCCCTTTACATCCTTATGGCTAGTTCAGAGGGAACTTGAATTCCTACACAACCTCTTTACCACTATGTAAGATGCTGTGCTGTGGACAGTCACCAGCTCAATGTGTCCCTGGCACCATGTGAAGTCAAGGGATGTCGGTGCTGGCACTGCTCAGAACCACCTGGGATGCTGGCAGGGCCTCGTGGCTTTGCATTCCACTGAGTAATGTTTTACAAGGGGGTCAAGGAGAGGTTAAAACAGAAAGTTATGAAATGCCCAGTTTGCTTTTTGCTAAACCCCAGTATTAATAGCAAGAGGCCAGGCAGAGGGGCTCATACAACACAAAATAATCTCTCCAGAGCTAGCAAACCTCTCGGATGGCCCCAGCTCTGCATCCACGCCATCAAACCACCCAGGTGCATGCAGCATTGCTGCTGGATGTGCTGCTTTCCTGGAGGTGATAAAATAAACTGAGCAGTGACATCAGTTCTGCTGTTTTTCCCCTGTTGCAGGAGTTTAATCAGCAGCTGAAACCAAAACATTTTGGTTAGGAAAGAGATGGCCACAATTAATCTAAATCTAATAACTAGAACGTTTTCACTGGGGAATTAAAACAAATTATTCCTTTGCTATTGCATCTTCATCTCATTTACATTTTAATCCCAGTAGGATCTTCCTCTGTTATATTTGGAAAACGACTGCACAGAAAGGGAAAAACAACTCTGTTGAAGTACTCAAAGATGCATCCAGAATTTAGCTATTAGCTTTTATGGCAGATGTCTGGCTATGCCAAGATGAGAATGGTTGAAAATTAGGACAAATACTGTGGTTTGTTCCAAACACAGCTGAATGCAGAGCCTGGTGGCTTTTCAGCCTGTGCACACAAAGACAGGCAAACAAAAGGTTGGGGCATAAGGTTCTGTTGAAGGTGTAATTACACATTAGCCAGAGCAAAGCAGGTTGCTCTTTCATTTGTACCAAAATGAAAGGGAACTCTGCTGGAGATCACTGTGTGCAGAGGGAACCTATGCCTTCCTACCCCCTGGTTCTCCACTTCCAGGGGGTGGGAGAAAACACTTAAGCCTTGTTTTCCTTGCTGTGAGGTTTCTTTGCAGGATAACAGGCTCACAGCTTTTGACTCAAGGTAAATATGCAGTGAATAAAGGTGCTTTAGTGTTGTCAAAGTAACATCAGCACTATATCCCATCTTATTCCAGTTTGCCTTACTACTTTGCCTTCTTGTTCTTATTTTGAAGCAAAAGCATGCTAAAAATAAATAACCTACATTTCTGCCATGTCAACGATGGGAAGTCCTGGTTAAACACAAACTGTCACACACATACCACGCTCCAGATCCTCCATGCTGTCACAGGGTAGCTGATCCCACTAAGGATACCAGGTTAAACCAGCAACAGAGACAGCAGCTTTCTCCACCCCAGAGCATGTTCTCTGTACTTTCAGACAGTTTAGAGTCACTGCATAATCCCAGTTTTACCTCCAGTAATTATTTTCATGTGATCCTGTGCATCCCTTTGCTTAGGAAGATACGCAGTGACGGTAACGTACCAGAAAGGAAGCAACCACACAGTCTAACATGGGAAGAGATGAGTTCATGCATCATGTGGTGTGGATAGCTGTGTGTAATATCACTCAAGGCTGATCAGCCCTCTGTGGCCTTAACACTGGGTGACTTAATACACAGAATTACTCTAGGTAAACCCAGACAGGCTCCTGCACCTGCTTTTTCTGTGTTGCTTTGCCTTTGTGGATGACCGTTGTCTAGCAGATCAAGCATGATGCTTTAGTATTAACTTTCAAGTTCTTACACAGATTGTTCTTTAGGAGCTTGTTGAACTATTGACAATGTACATCCATGTTGCCCCACAAGATCAAAAGGAGAAGACTTTCGGTCCACATGTATTATTTGCTCAGGCTTGCTGTAATCCTGGCTTTAGAGACTGACCTTCCCAAGAGCCCCCTAAGTGCCACAGAAATGACTCCTCATAATACAGGCTTCAAGGATGCACCTGTTATCTAGGTTGTGTTTATAGGGCACTCCATCGCTTAACATTCCTGGAGACCTTTGTGAAACCAAGAGTTTACAGACACAGAACTCGTTGCTAAAATCTCATCTGATTTCCAGTCCCCCTTTCCCAAATGCCACGCTTGGGGCTGAAATTTGCCAGGTTCCTACTGCTATAGATCAGCAGATCAACCACTGAAGCTGAAAGGTGAAATCTGGCTGCACAAAAGGTGATGGCAAGGTGCCTGCTGACTTCAGAACAGCCACAGTTTCATCCACTAATAATATTCAGTGTTTGTTGAAGCTTTTTGTTTTAATCAGTCTAGTGCAAAGAAACACATGCTGTCCCAAACGACTACTCATGTAGTTAGCTGTAGCATTTCTGAATATCGTAATACTAAAGTTGGGGTTTAAAGGTATAATTTTCCCCAAAGGGATCCATCCCTTGCATGTCCTCAGCCACTCTGAGCAGGCTCTGCTGGTGCTTTCCTCCTCCCTCAAATACAATGTGCAGCTTCCCTGAATGCTACAAAATTGCTCTAGACGTACGCTGGTGTAGCTGAAAGAAAGATCAAACTGAGTATTCAATTACTTGTGCACCCAAAGATATTTATTCCCTGAGATGAAACTCCTAAATCTGTTACTGCCAGTCCCTCTTCTATTACTATTCACATGCTGCTGCTTTCAGATCTATGGAGTTGTCAACACTATTTACTGGAAACAAAAAGTGAAAGATTGGAACATGACAGGGAAATGTTTAGAATTATTAACTGTTTGCACAGAGGAGGTAACTAATCTTAATTAATTCTAGTAGAGTGTAATTGCTACACAGGGATGCTTCCCAAGACTTTTTATTGTATCCAAGGTCTATTTGTTTCATACTTTGGGATTCTTGTTTCTTTTTTAAACCCAGATACTATGGTGGGTAAAAACTGAGGTCAAAAGCAACAGCTACAAGACCACAGGACAAACCCCAGAGAGGAAAGGGGCTCTTGCAGCAATGTTTGTGAAAACACCAGACAAGAAGGGACGGAACCCCCCTACCAGCACTGAGATCTTAGCTCAAGGTCTATGTAAAGGTAAATGCAATGCTGCAAAGGAAAAGTCATTTTGCTTCACAGCATCCTGTATTTTCCTCTTTATGCTGACACCCTCCTGTTGTTAGCATGTACCATAGTTTTAATGATAGCTCTGCAGCAATAAGACTTCATAAAAGTCTGTACGTAAAAATCAATGAAGAAAACCACAGGGTTTATCCTGTAATGGCCTCTGCCCCCATCAAGATCACTGACAGCAGTCCTCTTTGATGTACTCTCCCCTGTATCTTCATCAGGTGTTGAGGGCCCTAGCTCAGGGAATGTAGAAAATGAAAAGCCAAAAATCTGAACCAGTCAACTCAACCTGTCTAATGTTCAATGCTCAGTTTCAGACATCCAATTTTCAGAGGGCCCTGAAGAGCCACATGAGGAAATGAAAAATGAGCCCTCTGACAGAGCCCACAGCCTGAACCTGTCCTCAGTCTCTTGCCCAGAGTCTGTTAGCCCTTCTCAGTGTATGAAACCACCAGAGCCAAACAGCAGCCAGAAAATACACATTCACTGTTTCAAGGGGAAATAGGTGAACAATATAGCTGCTGATTTAATAACCCTGGAACTGAACCTTTCTGTCTATGTGCAGTGGAGACAATAGCCCAAAGAACTCAGCAAAGTCTCCTCGCTGACCGGCCTCACAGCCAGATGTGAAAAGGCTCTTCCTAGTCACATACATCCCAAACCTTGAGCATGCCAATCACCCCTGGTGGGTTAGCAACACCAGCACCAGCCCGCTGTGAATGGGCTGAGACTCATTTAATATCCCTTGACAGGGGCTGGATTCAAATCAGTAAGTCAAAGTCGCTTGCTCCTGTGCCAGCTTTCCAAGGAATGCTGTTATCTTGGGAACCGCACACGTAATAACACAAGGCATGAGCTGTCAAAGGAGTACACACAGGTTGTCCACAGAGTCACAGGTGTAATATCCCTTGACACAGGCTGGATTCAAATCAGTAAGTCAAAGTCGCTTGCTCCTGTGCCAGCTTTCCAAGGAATGCTGTTATCTTGGGAATCACACACGTAATAACACAAGGCATGAGCTGTCAAAGGAGTACACACAGGTTGTCCACAGATTCACAGGTATTGCTCGCAGCACTGACAGAGCAATGTGTATCACTGTCCCAAGTGCCAGATGAGCTCTACTGATAATTTTCCCCTTTCAACTTAATCCATCCGTATCAATGACAAAATGTCTCTTTTTATTGCCATGTAAAACCAGTTCCTAAAATACACGAGATAAGTGTGCATGACTTCTGCACACAGGCTGCACCCCTGGTGCCTATATTACGTGACCCAAGAAGCCTCCAAACTGCACCATCCTGAAAGCAAGGGGATACAGAGAGGATCCCTCCATCTACAACTTTGTTATAATAGTCTTTCCCAAAGTGTGTGTCCATGACCTCATTTGAGGAAGAATACAGGTTTGGGTAGATGTGATTTGGTGTGACTGCTCTTGTTTTCTTTAAGTGTTAATCCTTTTACCTTTCAACCTTGCAAAACAAGCTAAGAGGATCTAAGAGCCAGCTAAGAGCCCAGAAGTAACCCCCAAACTCACAAGCAACATGACCTAAAAGCAAGACGGTCCTCTACTAACCATTAACAACAAGATACACAACAGCTTCTCGGATCAAAGTGGCAGACTGATACCTAGCATCAGTATCTGAGGGAAATATCCCTCAGCATATCCACTCTAGGATTTAATTATGAGGACAAGCAGTACCTTCACAACACCTTTGTGCAACAGCAAGTTTTGCAGCCAAGGTACAAATACCCAGTGAACCTTTTAACTTCAAGTAACTGGTGGGCACATTTGTTCTTTCAGAAAAATTCAGCAGAGACAATCACCATCCTTTAATAAATTATCTGCAGCAAAATTCTAGCAATAGAATTAGGGAAAGACATACTTGCATCCTGTCTCAAGATTTACATGCATGTTCACCAAAGTTTCAAGTATCCAGTATCATGAATGCAAGCAACACATTTTTTGTTTCAAACAGAAAGCCAAGAGTAGGAACAGAACTAAAGACAGTACTAAATATACTAAAATAACTGTCCAAGACTCAAATAACCCCACCATGGCCTCTCCCCACACATAGCAAGATTTCCAATGAAATAACAAGAATTGATGGCATCATATATGTTGTCAATAAAATACTCAACAGTAATGGTTTTCTCTGTTTTGCCAATGCACATCATCAGAAAACAGAAAGCCAAACTTGCAGTTAGAGCTTCCCAACAACTTTCTCAAAGAAATATATTCTCCCCTACCAAGGGTTCCAACCTCCTTTTTTCCAAAGAAAAATATGGTCTTGCCTTACTTACCTCCTCCATAGGTGGTAGCACACATGATGGATGTTACCCAGGCAATCTGGCTGTAGGAGATGCTGTAAACAGCCTGGAGCTCTTTGAAGTAGATTGTGAAAGCTTTAGGAAAGGTATATGCAAACCCAACTGAGATGGAGGCTCCGAACACCACTGCCCATCCCCATCCGCCATCAGGGGGTACATAGCCCAGGTCTGAAGAGACTGGAGGAGACATGGTCAATCCAGATTTCAGAGCAAAATCCCCTTTGTGCTGTCCTACAGGGCAAAGGATATGTGTGTTTTACAGAATATGCATATCGTGTAATCAGTAACACAATTTTAAAGCATAGTGATATAATTTAGAGGTACAGAGGATCACCCACTCTCAAAGCCTTGATCTTTTGCTGTTGTACAGTTCTAACACAACCAAAATCACCCTTCCCTCCCAATACCCTTTCTACCAGTATTTTAAATATACACACCCTCAAAGCTCTCCCACAGCTTCCACCTCCAGGGACAGACCTCATTCACAACCGAAGTTAAAGCCTCTGCTTTCTCTTCTCTCCTGTATCCAGCCAGTAGCTCGGTGTCTTACTTCAGGAGTTGGCTTCTGGAGGTTGCTCCTGCAACAGTCTCACCAGAGAGAACCAGATGATGCAGTTGTAATGTTTTTAGGGTAAATGCCTCATTGTGTATTTTTCAGATGTGGGTGGAAAACCCTATGATTCTGTGTTATCCCTCCTGAAAAGAATAATTCCCATTATGTGAACAGCAGAATGGCCCCACAGCATGTCCAGCTCTCCTGTTCTGCAGGGGACAAGGCTCTCTTGCCTGTATGATTCCGTCAAGCCAAAAAGCAAAGTGTAAGCAACTACTTGCAAAGAGGCTGATGTATCTTGCTACTTAGGGGCAGCAATTCTGCTTATGCCTGGTGCCTGCCAGGTTAGCAGATTATGCTCAGGAGCAACACAGATCAAAGAGGGCATTCACTCACTTGCATTCTTCCCATTTTCCCTGCCCGTTAAAATAAAATGAGGGTAAAAGGAAAAGCACTACCTCTCAGGAGTTAGTCCATAAGGCTCCTGTCAAGGTCAACGCATTAAACCAGAGAGGAGGAGGTACGACAGCAAGGAGTAGCAGGGAGGTGCACCTGCATCTTTGTGGATAAAAGGTGATTTATTACCTTCATATACTGCAAACTCAGAAGCAAGTGAAGCTGAGAGGAAAAGGCTAATGGGAAGCAGCAAGTACAGATAATCAGCTGGACACATTTTGCTGAACCATAGTCAGCTAACTGGGGAGAGAGGGACCTTTGCTTACCTTGCAAAAAGAGAGAAGAAAAATCCCAGGACCTTAGGAAAAGTTCAATGCAATTTGCATCTATCTGAAAGTGCATTGCCTCTTGAGAGGTGTAGTGTGGAACCAAACTGTAAGTAGGGGGACACTACTGGAACCATATAGAAATTAAAAAAACCCCAACCAAATAGGTACTTTAAGCTGGTGATGTATAGGTATAGGTATACAATGATATACTCCTGACTTCATACTTTCTTTCATCTGCTTTTACAGCTGTTGCTGCAAGGACTTCCTGGCAAATGCACACGTAAGAACTACTCAACTTCTAACATACAAGAAAACCCCTATGGCCCTAAACCCCTGTCCAAAGCAGCTGAGCAAACCCCAATCGTACTGGAGAAAACATTGGTCCCAAAAGCTCCTGTTTAATGTATCTAGTCTTTAATTTCTAACCTGGATGAAATCCAGGGTAGCAAGTTGCTGGGTTTTCTGAGATTTCATTGCTATACCAAGAGAAGGCCAACTAAGAAGTCTTTTACCACAGCAAAATAATAAATAATAATGAAAATGTCCTGTTATGTGATGAGGGATGCTACAGTACAATTTCAGCAGCAAGACAGATGGCACTTGTAAAGTTTCTCCTGTTCTGATATTAAGTAATAAAATAGTCTTATGGAAATTCATTGAACATTATTTCCCCATTACTGGCATTCAGAATATATGGAACAAGTTATTCTGGTGAAGAATTTATCATCCCTCATCATTAAAGTTTTACCATAGAAAGAATAGTTGTCTTTTAGAATTAACTATTCTTTGTTACCATAGGTGGGATTTTAAAAGGAAACCTAAATTAAAGAGTAATAGTGGTGACGTTGGAATGACTGTCCACTGACAAGATGCTTAAGAGCTTTTATTACTTGTCATATTTGCATTTCATTGCACTGTTTCTTTCATCTATGCTTATTCTAGCCAATTTAAGCTACTCAAATACTAGAGAATACCAAGCTCGCAAAAAAACATTGATGTATCCTAGTGCTTTTGAAATCAGGCAAAGTAAAATTGATTAAGAGGTGAGCATCGTGAGGACGTGTTCCCTTATTTAATATTATGTTTGATATTCACAGTCTACCAAAGTTTAGAATATGCAAAACTTCTCAGGCACCTCAAATTCACATCTCTTTTGGCAGCCCTTTAAAAAGGTCGAGCCTGAACTTCCAATATATTTTCAGGGATTAACAAGAAAGGTCATTTTTTTATTACCACCAATTCATTCCTCTTGTAAAACCTTGACTAATTGTGCACCACCTTTACAAGTCTCACACGATGAATATATTTGTTCAGTGAATCTCATTTTCTGTTTAATGGCAGATTTATTAAGAAGACATTAGCATAAAATCAGATTCCGGTATCAGTTTCCTTGTCCAGCTTTCCTTTATCAAGGCAATTTCTTACGTAATACAGAAAACCAAACAGAGGAACTGAAGATAAATGAAAACTTAGTGTACACTAGGAAATAAAAATCATATAAACTGACTTTTACTTCCCTGACTGTAAAACAAGTCTTGCAGAGGCTGGCCTGGGGGAACTGAACTTTAGGGACTATTTTAACAGTTTAATAGCCTGAGCAATAAACAGTAATGGGACACATTGATACTCTCGCTCACTTCTCCTGTGGCACCCCCATAGTTTGTGGAGACAGCAGCACTAAGGAGGGCACAGGACCATCCTCTCATGGGATATTACCCCTTTCAGTTACCACGCTCTCAGCCATGTCCTTGCCACCTTAAAGTTCCTCAGCCCCAGCCCTCATCTTCTACAGGTTTGTTCTTAATTTCCATGTGGCATCACAGCAGCTCTTTCTCCAACACCCACTTCAAGGAAAACTTTTGCATTTTGATTTTTTCCTTTTTAATAACTGTTCACTAAACTGTTTGATTTCCTCCTGGAAGGCCCTGCTTTCTTACATCTGTGCCCTTACTTACCCTTACCACATTTGTGTTTTTCCTCCCCTCAATATTGTTCAGGCCCTGCTACACCACTGAAATAAAATTACAGCCCTATAATTTTCGAGGTCTTATTTAAATGAATGGAGGCATTACAGTTCATTTGTTGTTCTCTAGTTGCATTGTGCATGTAATTTCATTTGTCAGCTCTTTCAAATGACCCTATCTCTCCTCATCCTTGATAGCTTCTCTTTCCTTTACCCAGAAAGCACTGAAACCTCCACCTCTTAATTCCCCTTTTACTGGAGCAGAGGAAAATCATGAGAAAATTGTCTTCGCATAGACATGGCCTGACTCACATTCACTGGTAGGCGCTTTCCTTTTACTAAGGTTTCTTTTTTTATGAAGTTATACATGTCTGGAATTCCCATTTCTCCCATTTCTCCACCCACCATTCCCTATAAGCTTCCTGCTTTATTCCTCTTACCTTTTTAGACCTACTTATTCATTGATCACTTCTAGATACTCATTATCCACTATTTTTCCTCCCGTTTAGGAAACCAGGTAAGGCTATCATCAACAACTTCAAAATAAAGAAATTCCAGGTCTCTTGCACAATCAAGGCCCTCACATCTCAATCTTGCTGATATTACCATCTTCTTCATTTGTTGAACATTTTTCCTTTTGGAACCAACATATACAATCACAGTCCTCCATTCTGTAATTAAATCAACTGGGGACTATTCTTAGACTATACAATTACTTTCTACATTTGTTTTATTTGGTTGGATGTGATTTTTTGTTGTTAAAAGACAGCACCATGACAAATCAAACCCAAGTCTAATGCAGCTTCACCTGTCTATACAAGGACTCCCTTGGTTTCCCTCAACCCAAGCAAGCCACCGCATACCGTACATACATACAAACTCACTGACCACTGTTCAGTGGGATGCTCTCTCTTCCGCAGAAGTGGGTACCACTGGGACTCTCCTCCCTGTGGCTCTCCGGTTTCTGGCTCTCCTGGCAGTGACCTGCTCAGCTTTTAAAACCATCTGCTGAACTCTTCCCCCACCCCAGATGCAGCAGAGATCAAAGGTTGAAATCAGAGGCTGTATCCTCAGATACAAGACTTTGCTGTAACTCACAACACCCTTTCCCACCCAACCCCTTAAGTTATATCCAAAGGTGACTACATCCCACATTAAGTAACGTTCCAGGAACAGGGATGACCATTTGCCTACCAGAGACAACATGAGTGCCAGCTCCCCATTTGCAGTGCTTGGAATGCTGGCTTCTCTCACATCTCTGGTGATATTTATAAATTACTTGCCAGATATCCTTTTTCCTTCCTCCCTCTCTTCCTTGTACATGTTAACTTATTCTTTCTTCACACCGCATTTCTGCAGGTTCTGCTCCCATTCTCTCCTCTGGGGGCATTTGCATACAGAGATCCCCTATCTTTGCCTATCCTGCTGTAGGAATTTTAACCTCCTGCCTGAAATTCTCTTTCACGACGTCCGAGTCACCTAAAATCCTGCATCAGACTTATTTTGATCACTCAAGAACAAACAAAGGGTTTCACAGACCACAGCAACACTTATCAAAGGGTGAATTTCACCCAGGAGCAAGGGGAGGAGGATATGCAAAGTTCCTGAATTTCTTGCCAGTAAACAAGTGGATGACTTGGACAAGCGAGCAATGTCCACAATGTGAGTCCACACTTTGGGGAGGTTTAATATAACCCAATTTCAGTAGGAATGTTTCCACAAGACTTAGGTTGCAAATCCCCACTTGCAGGATTTAAAACATTCCCCTGGCGTGTTTATAATCCAGACGTTGTAATGCACTACTTAAGCACAAGAAAATGCAGGAATCAAGCTGACAGTAGGCAGGTCAGGGTAATGTTCTCATCCAATCTAGTAGAAAACTCAACAGAAAGGTAAATAAACACAGAGAAAAATAATATATCCAAGCTAACTTTGCAAGTCAGCATTTACCTCAACCCACATTTCCTTGGGGCGACATGCAGTCATCCATGCTGTTTTGTATTGCCCCAACAAAAATACCTTCCTTGCAAGGACACAGCAAATGCTTAAACCCATGCACTAGCTCGCAGTTTACATTAAAAAGAAAGGCTGCTACCAGCACTACTGCAGCCAGCTCAACACTCGTTTCACACAGGACACACAATGGATTTTCTACCAGCCAATACTACCAGCATGCTGAAGAAGTCTCCAAGCGTCAAAAGACAGCAAGATAAAATGGAGAAATCCATTGAGGGCTACTAATACAAAGATGCCACCTCTGGCATTGCAGTTGCAAACTGCTGGAGGCTAGGGAATACTGACAGCCAGCTCCATTCTTGTCATCCCAGATATCCACTGTCAGGGACAGAATACCAATTGAACATACCTAGGTCTGAATTGATCTTATGGTCCAGCCCTCTTTACCTCGCTGGTCATGGCTTCTACAAGTTACTCTTTCTAAAAGCATCTTACAGCCAGAAATGTAACAAGCATAGCCAGTGTGTTCTGTCTTCTGAAAGGAATATATCAGTTATTGGTGCTATAAGAATTCACTGCAGCGTGTTTGAGATGCCCGTGGTCCTCAGCGCTGTCCCACTGGAGGTCATCAGAAGCTGCCTATTGAAGAGGCTGAAACTGCACCAAACCTAGGGTTCAGAAGAGTCATTTCTTTCAACACTACGATCTTTAAGAGCAATGTTATTGTGAAAACTCAATGGCTTTGCAAAAGGTGAAATCTCTTTTAGAATTCTGTAGTTTCTACACTGCTGGTCTTTCCTTCTAAAACTGCACTTCCCCTTTGCTTGCAGATACTTGATAGTTCCCTGGGCTCTGAGATATTTTAGACATTTTGGTACTTTACCAAATCAAAACATGATATTACCTTTGTTAAATTATGTTGTCCTCCTTCCACTTCTGTGTTAATAGCAATTGCCTTCGTTATAAAAGCTTTCTACTGATGGCTGTGGCCATTTGTAGCACTTCAGACGTAACAGCGATTCCAACAGTTGAGACTGCTTTTCAAAATCACTTTGGAATACCTTGGAAAAATCACCTCCATCAGTGGTTGAGATAGAAAAAAAGCAGCAGAAACTCTTTTACTATTCCATTGACCTATGAAAAATTGAAATGTGAAGGACTAATCAGATGGCTCTTTAATACTTGCTTTCCATATACCATTTTTGATGTAAAATGTGGCACATCTCTATTTCTTTTAAGAAAAAACAAAATGCAAGTTTCAGAGTAAATACAATTTAAGCACTTCGCTTATTGGCTGTGAAAGAAGGTTAATTTGATATTCACCAAATAGTCCTGCCCCTGTACTTTCCAGAATGTCTGAAGAAATCTGTTGCTGAAGGAATATGAACAGAATCAAACTAGAAGGGTATAAAGCAATTCAAAATTTAATTGCAAGTATTTTCCTGCAGCTGATGTATCACATACCAACTTGACTTCAAAACAATAAGTTTCATAAAATTTAGAATTGAGTTTACAAATAATCAAAAGCTATCATTAAAAAAAGAATCAAAAGTTGGCACAAACCAAGTGTACATTTCGCACATCTTCCATTTGCACTGGACCTTCCCAGCTTTCTGCAATACTAACAGCTGCAGAAAAGAGGTCATGTGCAGGTCCTAGGGATACATGGGAACAGAGAGCATTCCTTAAAATGGACTTACGTGGTACTATTTTGGTTGATGTTTTACAGGTATGTTATCATTGCTAGTACTCATTGACACCTGAAGATCTAAATAAGCACATACTGTCTTTTAAGAGGTCAGACTCCACACTTTAAAGGTGGTAACTGAGACTGTAAGGGCACAGCCTCCTGCCCCATTAACCTGTTGTGACTGTGGGGCCACAGCACAAAGCAGCAGGGCTAGGAGAACTTGAGACTCACTTCTAGGGAACTGCATGCAGCAATGGTCCTTCCATGCTGGGAAGGTCTCACCATCACTAAGGTACTATAAAGAGTAAGACACAATGCTTTACTGATTTCCCTTTTGCTCCTCTTCATGTAGATCTACATCTTCTTTACTCAAAAACTTACATGTCGGAAACTGCCTAGTCCTTCAAAAAGAGACAAACCCAGGAAACTGTTCAAGGGGGCATTTTTAGCCTGTTTTTCCTTGAGGAAACACGGTATTTAGTTTCGTTGTTTTTTTGTTTTGTTTTTATGTGCTCAATTACTCTCACTATCTGCTACCACATACACCTCAACTTCTGAGATGCTGTCTGGTTTAAATTACATTTTATGGAGGGCCAAAGCTTTCAAAGATGGGTACTCTGTACAGGTTTTGTGTGCAATTAGTTGGCTAGAACAGAAAGAGATCATAGACTACCTTGGGTTGGAAGGGACCTTAACACTCATCCAGTTCCAACCCCCCTGCCACGGGCAGGGCCACCTTCCACTAGAGCAGGTTGCTCCAAGCCCCATCCAACCTGACCTTGAAGGCTGCCAGGGATGGAGCAGCCACAGCTTTTCTGGGCACCCTGTGCAACTTCCTGCAAAGGGAAGCTGATAAACACAACCTTTGTTACAGTTCAGAAAACCTGCTGTAGAGAGACACATTAGAAATCAGTTTCGCTGCTCCTGAAATGACTTGTTAACCTGTAGCTCAATCACACAAACTCAGACAAAGTTAATAAATACCTGCCTCTGACAGTGGATATTTGCAGTATCATTTGTGTAAAGTACAGAAATCAGCAGTGAGGCAAATGGGACCTTAACTAAATGTTAAGGAAGGGGTGAGGTTCAAACTTTGAGGCAGAGAGAGGAGTACATGTTGCACAGAGATAAGCAGATAGCAACGCCTGGGTGGTTATTTCTCCACCTTCTGACAGGACGACTGCCCAGCTGTGAGATATCCCCTGCACACAGCATATGGGAGTGTAGTTCTTCGTAACTTGGGGGCTGTGAAAAACCAGGGCACAGATTCATGAAAGTCGAACAAACCTGGTGGATTATTTCATTTAAGTAATGCTACTTTGCCTTGGGGTGTACATGTGTGTTCCATTCCTCCAGCAAATGCTTCCAAAATAACATGTCTTGCTTCCCTAAGTATGTCCGAAAAGGAAAATCAAAATGGCCAGAAAATAGTTCAACCCCCTCCCAGGACAGAAACAATCTCCCCAGGTGCCTATATATTTCTCTCATCAAAAAATACATCAGAATTTACTGTAGTATCCAAAGAAGGGAAATCCTCTTTGACGCTTAGAGGGTATAATAATTTGCAAAACTGCTCCCTTAGCTACTCATGACCCTCAGTATACCTGAATAGGTCAACTTGACCATGCAAAGTTCTCATTCATTGCATGCCAAGTGTTAGAAGGATTTCATAAGAGCTACTAGGGAATTTGGAACACTGAGGTCCAATTCTTTTGTCATGTTTTTTTTTTTTTTTGCCATGAGAGCAAAAGAGAAATTAAAGAGAAATTAAAGAATCAAAGAACATGGTTGAACTCCTGTCCCAGTTTTGGCTCTACTCCCTCTCCGTGGCCATTACAAACCAAGAGTGCCTTCCAGATATGTCTTAGAAAATTCAAGCCTACCTCCTCTGTGCTGGCTTCATCATTTTTTCTGCTAGGTCTTCAAGGGGACACATCCCTGGTTTGTGACAGAGCAGTTGCAGATCTGGACAGGAAAGCAGGCAGGCAAGTGGCGCCTTTGCTCTACTGGCTGATTACTGCAGAGAAATCTTCCCAGCAACAGAAGGCTGTGAACAGAAAAGATATCAAGACTGTCCAGTACATGCTGTTAATAGGCTGGAAGAAAGTAGCTCAACTATGAAGAACAATGCTGCAATCACATGAAATAAACCAGTGACTACACAAAGAAGCTAGGAACATGGGTGCTGCTCTTGGTCCAACTGGAGAGAGTGGACCATTCTGAAACAGTGACCAGGAGCATGGATTTCCTAGCACAAATTCACCCAAGGCTAGAATCATCATGCAGAAGTCTCCAGACATCTGGGTACCGCAATGCATGGCTCATGAGCAGTCTCCTGCATAGCTCAGGCAGCCAAGCCAGCCTGACTCACCAACCATGTGTGCAGAGCTCATCTGTAGATACACCACCACCACTAGCCTGGATGATGTATTTCTTCTGTTGTGACCAGACTACCAGGTGAATAGCCTTTAAATCACAACCAGACAAGTTTACAGGCTGAGGGTGAGGGGCTGAATGGGTGGGAGGGTGGAATAACACCTGCAAGAACTCAGTAAAAGGGGTACCTTCCCAAACAAGAGAATTTCATGTTTTCCTAGCCTGCAATGACTGAGCATCATTAGACAGTTCCTGAAAAGGAACAAAGGTTCTCAAATGAAGAGTATAATTTACAAGCAGATGTGCTAAGCACTGTCACTACATCAGAAGCCACATATAAGGCTGGAGTTCTGTTTAAACAGCTAGGAGAAAAGAGGCTTCTTGTTCTCGGCTCTGCAGTAGACTCCTTTGCAACTAGCATCACTGTACTCTCCACCTCCCTTTTGCCACCTGGGAAGGAACATCCTTACTAAGGATGTTGGGAAACTCAGTATGAAGCATTTCAGGGTTTTCCAATGTGCAGCAGGATCAGACTGGAAAGCCCTACTTGACATTCCTGCTGTGATGACAGCTCCAGGCAAAGGCAAGGAGGAAGGGAAAGGGAAAGATGATGTCACCTGCATGTAAGCAAATGAGACGTTAGACCTGAATAGCAACAAGGAGACAGCAAAGCAGAACAAAGCACCTTCCACCCCAAGTAACAGCCTTAAAAAGGAAAAAATGACATAGATACATTACACACAAGTAGAGAAACAACTGAACAAGCATCAAAAAGATGCATCACTGGGTTAACTTACAGAAGTTTACTAAAAAGCATGCAAGAAATTTATCACAAAACCAGTTGAACTCAATTGTATTTCAACAATAGGTTTATTTTAAGAAACATAACATGACATTACGTAAAAATGCAAAATTGTGCAATTATGGCAAAATGTTTAAAAATCCACACATTTGCCCTCATAGGACTACAGTACTTCTTACTAACATACCTGAGCACTGAATGTTGGATGCCATTTCTAAACAGCCTTACGAACAGGGAGCTCTTCAATATCTTGTAGAACATACACACACTGGTTGGTGCACCAGAACTGCTTTTAGTTAGTCTAAATTTTACTGATGGAATCAAGTGGAAATTACAAAATGTTGCCTTCTAAAGTAACTAAGAAGTCTGGAAAAAGAGATTTACACTCACAAAGTCCTCACAATGCTAGAAATTCATTTAATAAAGGGCAAGAAATGAATGCAGAAAAAATACCAAGTGGGGGAAAATGTACAGATTACTGTTTAAATATTATCAGTACCTTTGGTGCAATTTTTTCTCTTGTGCTGTGCAAGTTTACTTAAGCCTGACTCTAAAGCAAAACTTTAGCAGGAATCTGACTTTCAGCAAGACGTAGAAGCATTTAAGAATTGGCAAAATGTCACAGCTACATTACTGTCTCAACAAACTCCTCATGCAAAAAGTTTAGTATATTCTACTCCCACAGCAAGTTCCAGGATTTAACTTTTAAACACATAACAGACTTGGATCACACCCTCAGTTTGAATGGTTAAACAGAATGGAGATCTTCGTACTTTAGTGCAGATAAAACAAAATGAACAAACCTACTGTAGAATTAACCACAGCATATTGTACTTCTATACATCACATGACCAGTCAACTGCTAACTCAATTCTATTTCATAGTTTCAAGTAATATATTGAAATTTGTTCTACTAAATAAATATAGATTGTCAAAAAGCAGCAAGAAGTCTTGTAAATATTCAACCAAGCTTAAGAAAACCCAAAACAACAAAAAACCAAAACCAACCAACAAAAAAAAAAAAAGACAGAGAGAAAAAAGGTACAAAACACTTTGCAAAGAAATGGTTTTACACATAAATGCAACACTGTTAGGGAGGGTGCTTCAGAAAGCTTGCAGCTAGAGGCCTACAACAGAGCAAAGAGCTAGCCAAGGACTAAGGGTAATTGTAAAAATGAAACCAGTTGTCCTTTATAAAAACACCAACACTCTTATTCTTGGCTATGGATACACTGAAAACAGTATCCAGAGGAAAACTAAACAAAAAAACCAACACACTTCAACACTGTTGGAAAATGCAACAAATGCAACGCTGTTGGAAAATGCAACTTAGCAAGAAGTGTCAATTCAGGCGCTCATGTTCAAAAGCAGCGGCTTGGTGAGTCTCTGGAAGATGAGGTATGTAATGCAAAGAGGCTTTTTCTTTTTTTCTCCTTTTCATTTCACAGTTTTTGTGTTTGCTTTTGCCTTTTAAACACTTTGTGCAAGAATTAAGAAACAGAACCAGGCATGTATTGTTGTGGATGAGAAAGAGCCCATTTGGGAACAGTAACACCACGTTGTAAACAAACAGTATCAAAATCCTCAGCCATGCCAGGGGGGATAAACAACAAGCTAAATATTTGGCTTACTGAAATATCAGCTGTGAAGCCAGATAGTGGTAAGCATTTACAGCCAGCGATGGCCACTGCTATTTCAAGTTAACTGATTTCCTTAGGTCAATTGGAGAAAACAGGGAAGCGTAAGATAACAGTCACAGCTCTACAAAAATTAGAGCCGTAACAAAGTAAACCTGGTGAGTTACAGCCGATACGAGTTTTAGGATTCATCTTTTCCCTTTTAAATCCAGTTTTCAGTACTGAAGTAGAGGCTGAACTTTGAACTCATTTACCACTCAAAAATAAACTAGATGTTAAGTACGTAAAGTGTTGCAATACGTTGGATTCCTATTACGTATTTGCACCTCAGAGCATTTAAGCCACAGACACTTATTGTCAATTTTCCTTTAATACACCACGTAATGAGGACAGCTCAGTAGTGCAAATTTTCACATTATAGATCAGAATGAAAGAGGAATTGAGGGTTTGACTGCAGGGAGACAAGAACAACTTGTAAAGTTAAGCCACACTTTTCCAAACTACTGGAGCACACGCCAACTCTGCACATAGCACTGTACTTCAGTGGAGACAAAGTGAACACTCCACACAGAAAGAAAAGAAAAATAATCACTATTATGAAGGCCGTATCCTGTCACCATTCTGTGCAAGAATATCACTGCAGTAAAAATGTTATGCTAAAAAAGACAACCTGATGACAGGACAGGGCCTCACGACAGACACATTTCATGGAAAATAACGAGTTGTCTTAAACAGTAGCATAAAGCTGGCCCATTTCAGACAAACAAGTATTAAAAACGTACTAGCACCATCAACTTTTGGGTTAAAGCCCTTTATGGGATGGAAAAAAAGGTGTTAAGCAGTGTTAAAAAAAAAATATATGGTTTTACAACACTATGCCTATGTGGCAGAAAATAGGTGTTGGGATTCCCCCCTCATCTTTAAGCTCAGAAATCCACAGACAAGAAGTGGTACAGTAATGTGAACGGGATCCGTCCAGGTCAAAGGTACTCTGTGCTCCAATTCTGACTTGAGGACTCGAGTTTTCCTCCTAAATTGTAGTGCACAAACATCACAAAACATCTTCGCAGACTTCAAAAATAGTACAAAAAAAAAAAAAAGGGAGATCATTATGAATCAGGATCTATCATTCCTCTATGCACTTTCAATCTAGAATAATAAACAACCAAAGAAAACCAACATAGTGATATTGCCTCAAAATTTACCCGTATTTAAAAAAAAAGAAAAAAAAAGGAAAGGAAAAAGAAAGAAAAGTCACTTCCAAACATCTTGGACATCCTTAGCTAGTAATGCTAGATTTTCTTTAACTGTAGTGCATAGTTATCCTGGCTCTTCCACTTAATTAGCTCTTACCACAAAACCACCCCTCTAGTATGACATGACTACTCATGGTAAACAAGTGTTTACCAGGAAAAAAAAAAAAATGCTGATAATTGCACTTTGTAACCTCCTTCTCATTTCCCAGGAAAGCATCAGTAAATATGAAACTGAACCAGTATTCCCTCCCCAGACTGCAACCTTTGAAGAGCACCCGTCCCCATACACAAAAAACGGTCTGTTTCAGCTTACAATAAATACTGACATGACTTCTTTGTTTTCTTTTAAGACATGTTTTCTCTAGCATCAGATCACCACTGAAATCACTAAGGCCTGTGACTGAAAACAAACAAGATTTAAATAACTTTCTGAAGACACTGCGGATACAATTTAGCAACAACACATTCAAAATGCCGGCCCAAATCCCAGAGCCTGTCTGGAGTCTCATAGACCTTTTGCCATTGGTCAGTAACTTCATCATACTGGTAGAGCGAATTCTTCCTGCTGGTTCTGAAAACATGTTCTTCAACAGTGACTTGAGTAGCTCTGACAAACAGATGGAGTTTGTTTTTGAGGAGTACGAGTTTTATATATGGATTAATGGACTGATCACAAGGGAAGTCTTTTTTTCGAGTCCACTTATTTTGTTCAATGTCATAGGCCTCTACGGTAAACATACGTTGATGGTTTCCACAGGTTCCAGCTATGTAGTAGATGGAGTCATTGTACACAGTTGCCAAGCCTTGGAGTCTAGGCACAGTCATGGGGGTCAAAAAGCCCCAGTAATCCTTCTGAGGATCATAGCAGAGAAAAAATTCCCCTGAAAAAAGAGAGGAAAAATAAAACATAACTTACGCTTCATTCTCGGACCAGTAATTCTGCAGCTACTAAGCTTTCAGATACGTTGTTCCACAGACATAAACAGTCTACCAATTTTTAAGTGCCCAGATCCCATAACAGAAACCCTAGCACCATGGCCTGCTTTCGTCCAGGTTACAAACACATGAGTAAAAACTACTTTGAGTTTGTATTCCAGCCAAAAAAGAGGGAATGTGAAATGTATCAGAAGTACAATGTTTTACGTATTTACTAGATATCCTTCACTACTTCTAAATCATGCTTACTAATTTGGGACAAATTCTTGTAAGATTCTAGGCTTGAAATGTCTGGAGTATTTGTTTTGCTCTTTAACATCTTCACAATAGGTCATCTACAGCCCATGGAGTCCCTGAATTCAGTGCCAGAAAGTCATTAAACCTGAGCAAACAATTGTGTCTTGCACCACACACAGACTTTGAAACCATTTGCATCAGGAAGCTGGGTTACACATTTGGGTTGATCTGCTTAGAAGGATGCCAGGTGAGTATTTGCATGAAGCTACTGATTCATCATTAGTTTTGTGATGTGATTACAAAAACATCTCTTCTGTTCACTGCACAGGGAAGCATCTACAGGCTACAGATAATGGAAGTTCAGCTGAGTGAAAGCTTATGCTCTGCAAACTTGATGAAAATAGATAAATATTACTCTGTCTTTTGTAAAGCTTGGGGAAATAAAGGTCTAACATTTGCCAAATACCAGCATAATTCAAATAATATATAATTTCACATGGCTGTTTTAAGAATCTTAATCAAGCTGCTGTGTAACCAAGCACGTCAAGTATAACAAAGAATACAGCAGTGATACAATAAAATGGATGGGGGACAACTTAAAAGCCAAGCTTTACATATAATACATTTTTTGATTATTAATTTTTATTCCAAAGTGTAATCTCCTATGACTGATGCTCGTGTTCCACTGGCATTTAAACATTCAATCCTTATTGACTACTTCAAACTTACTACCTTTCTCTAGAAAGGTTATTGAAAGTTAACTTTTTTATACTACTTCAGTGCAACTCAATCAAGGTTTTATCTATCACACTCAAACAGAAGAGTTGCCTATTTCCCATAACATAAATCTTTGTAATCTGCTGGTTGCACAGTGAAATACCTTGCAAGCATTGAGCTGTCATTTAAACCACTGAACCACAGAATTAGTGCAGTTAAAATCTGTAAACAAATTATGCAGGTTATTAAATTGTTTATGTTTTTAGCAGTTCTAACAAACTCTAACAAGTTAAATCATAGACAGGTTTGGGTTGGAAGGGACTTTAAAATTAATTCTGTTCCAACCCACTGCCATGGGCAGGACACCTTCCGCTAGAGCAGGTTGCTCCAAGCCCCATCCAACCTGCCCTTGAACACTGCCAGGGATGGGGCAGTCACAGCTTCTCTGGGCAACCTGTACCAGTGCCTCATGATCTTCGCTGAAAAGCAGTTCTTCCTTTTCTCTCATCTAAATCTACTCTTTCATTTTAAAGCCATTACCCCCTTGTCCTGTCACTATGTTAAGTATTAAAGTATTACATGAAATATTCTTCTGTGTTCTTTTAACCATCTAAAGCAGACATCTGACCCAACAGAACAAACAGACTGAGACAACTTGCTAGCGTAACACAATTACTTAAAGCCACAACCAGCAAGAGTCAAATCTGATACAGAAACTACAAAGTCTCTCCCAGTCATGTGGAAGCCCAACCTTACCAAGTAGCAGGGAAGCAAAGTCAAGAAATCCAGTTGAGTTCTTCAAGTACGTAACAATGACCTTACAGTATTCTCTATCCTATTTCTTTCTTCTGGTCCAGCTTTGTATGGAGAGCAACCCAAAGAGGGTGTTGATGTGAATCTAGGACTCCAACTTCTGCAGGTGTTTTCAGAGGTGGCCTTTAGCAAAACATAACCAAGACACCCTCTCTTCTTTCGCTCCACTTCTTGGGACTCTTACTACAGCCCCGTAGACCAGTCTCTGCACCTTTATGTGCAGACTGCTATATGGCTCGAAATACAAATAGGTATTTTATAGAAAAAGGAAGAATATATTATTTGATCCATTTTGATAATTACCCTGTTTATTAATTTAATAATATCTAATACACCAGGAAGTCCGAATATTTAGTTGGAAGAAAGCATGTAAAGGCACTATATAATTACTGATCAAAGAAACAGAGCTAATTAGAAAGAGAGAAATCATCTTTCTTAGTTTCCAGGTTGACTTTGAATAGCAGGGTAGGGGATGAAATGAAGGCTTTCAGTGGTCACCAAGAATATAGACACTAGGAATTTTCACGGGTTTAGCTAAATAAAATGAAACCTGCTTTTTCAGAGGACAGTATCTTTTCTTCAACATTAGTGCATTTCAACCAGATGATGATTTAATAGAAGAATTTTGACAGTAAAATTTAATACTATACTGTTGACTTAGCACCACCAAAATTGCCATTTGGGCAACACTCAATGCTACAATTCAGTGATATGTTCCCAGGGCATGAGAACTCAAGCAGCAACCTCGCTCTTCCTCACCCGCTGCTTTCCCTAGCCTTCATTCCACCTTGTTGTTCCAGGTGTACTCTAAATGTCCAGGAAATTTAGGTTTTACAAGGTGCTTAAAGGAGCATAGTCAGATTGAACAATCCCCACTTCCAAGAAAACACCATGTAGTCAAACCACCTTACCCTGTAAAACATAGATGTTATCCTTATATTCCACAGCACTATGAAACTCCATTGCTACTGGCATTGGACAGACAGCTGTCCAACAGTTCTCTCGGCTGTCGTAACACTCCACAGACTTGAGTGAGTTACGTCCATCTCCTTCATAAACACGACCACCTATTGCATACAGTTTACCACAGCAATGAACCAGTTTGCAGCCTATCCTGGCTCGCAACAAAGGAGCTTTCGGAATCCACCTATTGCCAGAGTGATCATACATCCAAAAATCACTCTCTGCTCTGTGGTCAATGGAGACCTCACTGCTGCTCGGTCTGTAACCACCCGCAATATAAATATCATTATCAGGAGATACAAGAATTCCAACCTCCCTCAAGTCATTTGGTGGCTTGCATAGTTTAAACACTCTCCCTGTGACCGAATCTAAACAAGGCACTGTTTGCTTCTTTCCTGAGTGTTTGTGGGCAGCATCAAAGCATATGATCATTTCAGAAGCGGTCATTCCAAGCCGTTGTGTATAGCCATTGGCACTATGTTGTCCCTTTTGTACACAGCTTTTGGCCATAGCCTGTGCAAACACGGGAGGGATTTTCTCTAAAAATGTCTCTTCCAACAGAGGCATACGGATGCATTTGGCAAATATTTCTGGAAGGTGCACTTCTCTCTTATGTTGTTCATGCTCAAACCACCTTATAATGCTGTCATAAACGTGTTCTTCTTTGTCTACATTTAAGTCATCACTGTCGAGTATACTTATCAGTTGGTCTTTTCTCAAGTGAAGAAACTCTTGCTCTTTGGTGACACTCAGAAACTTTTTACGAATGTAGTCTTGTGATCTGTCTTTGAGTTCCTGATGACCATAGTGATCAGCAAAGATAAACACCCCAATGGAGTTCTGTGGGTCCAAATGACTGATCATGTATTTAGCACACTGGTCTTGTATGGAAGGGATCTGGAAGATACTAGCTGCAGTGAACAAAGCTTGAACGTTGGCCTCTGTCAGCATTACTCTGGAGGTATATGCATAGTTCAATACTAAATGCATTGACTCTGCTTCAACACCAACTATACGAACTTCTTTCTGGGTACTCTCTGTAAGGCCGCTAGTGAACATAGATCTACAAAAGAGAAACATTCAGCAGTTTATTTGTAATCACCTTCTACGTACATGTATGAGGAAAGAAGTCATATTGTATAGCTAATCCCAATCAGTTTGCCCTTGTAGCTGCATAAATACATTTATCACTGATGTTATACTGTCCTGTTTGGATACCTAAATTTAAGATCAGTTCTAGACTTACTGAAACAAAAATGGCAAACTCTAATTTCTTGCTTAATTATCTCATTAACCCCATATTAAAATTCACTCACTTTACAAGCAAAGCTCCTGACACGCGCAAGTCTTCGCATTCAACTTTCAACATGTTATTTCACATGCACATTCTAGCATACTAGAATATATAAATTTAAAAGGAAACAAGGAGTTTAAATATGCTGTTCTTGAATCCAAGATACCCTCAAAACTGGATGCAATTTTGTTGGGGGTTTTTGTTAAATCATGTAACATTTTCTCCAGTGAAACTCTCATTTTATAAACAGACACTGCTAATTCACTGGCCTGAAAAGAACAATAACCTTTACTTAACTAGGTTCACTGTATTACCAGGTTCCATGGAATATTAGTATAGGTGTGATTTTTAATTTTAACAATGAACTTAAATTATAATTCTGCTATTGATCACTAGAACAATGGACTATTGTACCTGAAGTAAGGACTGATCGCAGCAAGAACATTCCTGTGACAAGAGAATGTTTTCCCATGATCCACCTCCACTACGATATCTGTCAACTGTCCTTCATCATACATGGTTTTCAGCTGTTGAAGAATACTACAAGCATGGAAGGGGTCCATTCCACTGCTGACTGGGTTTGAAGAAGGAATTCCGTTCAGTGTTTGTGAAAACTTACTTGGTTCTACAAGGCAAAAATTGAAACTGTTTAACTAACGAACAAGAAATACAATACCCCAACCCTCTCCCTCCAAAGAAAAACCATGCAGGAGCAAGAATTAGCTCAAATTAATATTCTATACTTCCTCATTGTCACTATTCATCAACAGCAAGTCTAACACTTTCAAGAGTAAAGATATAGATATCTTTTTTTTTTTTCAATGTATGCATTGGCTACCATTAACCATTAAATTATATCTATTGACATTAAGAAAAAAAAAACAAAACAAATAGTTCATACTTACTCCGTTTCACTGGGAAATTAAGTCAAGAATCACAAAGCTTACTGACTTACAAAACAGGAAAACCAAAGAATGCAAAAGAATAACATAAGCCTCCAACCTACATCATCATTACACAAGTCTATATGCACAAGCTTAACTTCACACTGAAACAGGAACTGGCTTCTAGCTTACACAAGTGATGGTTAATAGCGTGGACTCATGAAGAAACAGTAAATATGTTGGGCAACAAACTTAAATTCGCATCAGTTTGTATGGATGCTTAGATGTTTTTCTTTACAAATACAACACAACTGCCATATCAAATTGCTTGGCTATGAGGGAGCTCACATATCATCCTGAAAACATATGAAGTGGAGCATATTCTTCTAAGTAACATGTGATGTGCCTAATGAAGTAAAGCCCAAAGTGAAAATTGAGCAATACCTCAAGCACGGAAAAACTGTTTCGTAATAGCAACCAAATTTTTACGCAACAACAACAACAAAGGAGAGCTCAAAAGAAAAACATTAGGTGGCAAGAGCTGCAAATCAGGTAAAGCTGCTGACTGCAACAGAGAAAGCTTCCAACAGATTTTAGGCAACACAAAGGGGCAAAGAGGACAGCAAACTACAATGTTGATGATGAATAGGAAATTTCAATTCTAATTCATAGTGATACACAGCAGTTACAGTTTCTCTTACTCAGAATTAAGACACAGCTTTGATCAGGGACAATTAAATCAATGGGGATCTGCTGTTGGGCACCCATTTCCCATGGAGGCTTAGGGACAAATATCATCAGTGTCTCTTCAAACTACTGTTAGGAAAAGTCTTCAAAACACTTTCATGCCTCCCTCCCTACTCTTCCCATGAAATAGTAATACTTCAGGTAAAATCTACAACAGGGAACTTGACTTTATCACACTAATTGAGCTCCAACATTCAAAACTCACCAATCATTAGGGAAGTGGAGTATTGGTGCTTGTTTAGAAATAGTGTCAATCACCAGCGAGCAAATTCCAAGTAAATAATACTTTGCTAAATCGGTTCCAAGGCTTCCTACCTACCACAGCTCTGATGTAGCTACTATTGCAGGAGAGTTTAATTTATTTTTCTAACAGTGAAAAAGATGCAAAACAGTTCTTTTCTGACCCTGCCAGTAACTCCGGCAATGAGCATATGCAAGCAAGCCAGCTTCTAGTGCTAGAATAGGTACTCATGCACGTATTCTACTTAATCCTTGACACTATCCACATTTCAGCTTTCACCCCATAAAACCTTCCCAGTCATTTTCATCACCTTCATTTCCCTCCTCCTGCCCCAATCTTCTTTATCCTCTGTCAATATTCCTCTCAATTGCACCTCAAAATTTTAACTGTTTCTCACAGACATCACCCCAAAACACTCTCCACATTAACTTCTCCGACTCCCCTCTCTTCTCCACTCCCCACACATCCACGTTCATACACGCCTTTCATCACGCACAGCCCCTCTCGGCTGAGCTCCCCTCACACAGACCACAACACTGAGATGCCCCTCAGAGGAAACCCTCCCTCCACCCTAACAAAGCCCAGCCTTGCCGCACACCTCACGCGGCCCTGCTCTCTGCCCATACACCAGCTCTCACCTCACACCCCTGCACACAACCCAGTCAGACACCCCCCTCTGACATCACCTTCCCCACACCGCAGGCCCCTCATCCAAGCACCCCAGGCCCGTCCCCCCTCACATCCACTCCTCAGCCCAGGGACCTCCACCTCGGTTCTCCCCACGACCACCCCCCAGATAAAGGCTTCACTCCCCTTCTCTATGTGCCTCCCCTCCCCAGACATCCCTCACCACACAGACTCCCACAGCAGCCACCCCACCCCGAGTGCCCTATCCCACAGGCCGCTCCCCCCTCCAGCCCGCTCCCCCACACGGCTGGCCCGGCCGCACCGACCTCCTAACGCTGCCATTCTCGGGGCCCCGCTCCGGCAGCGGCAGAGAGGGGCGGCCCGAGAGGAAATGTCACCCGCGCCGATTCCTCTCCGCGGCCCGCTTACTCCCGCGGAAGCCAACCCCGCTCCTCGCACCGGCCAACCTGAGGCGCGCTGATTGGTCACAACCCGCACAGCCTGACGGGAAATGTAGTGCGTGCCTCCATCCGGGACGTGCACCGCCCCCGGTCGCGCGGGGCATGCCGGGAGTTGTAGTTCTCCCCGGGGCGGTCTGATTGGGTGTTGTAGCTTAAAGGAGGAGGCAGAGGGGGACATGGGGACGGGTTCTGCTCGTCGCGTAGCAACGCGCCCCAGGGCGGAGCAGCCATCTTGGGGCCTTCAGGCAGGGGTGTGCGGACAGCACTCAGCACCTTGCTGTGAGTCTTCCGCTCTTTAGGGGCACTCAACAGAAATGGCCTCACCACACAAATAAACCCATCCCGATTCCTGCTTTATCAGCCCTTGTGCTGCCTCTCTCCTGCTCTCACGGACTTGCAGACCCTCCCAAAGAGGAGCAGAGGCATCACCCAGAAGCTGTGTGCCCAGCAGGCCAGGCAGAGCAGCCACCATGGGCACTGCTGGAAAACGAGCAGAAACGGGGAAGAGGAAAATGCCTGCCATCATCCTAATAATGCAAGGACGTGGTTGGGGCAGGGCAGCATCTGAATGCAAGACCCAGAGCTGTGCAAGGCAGAATTGACCTTTAATGAAGAGCATAATGGACTGCTTAGTCTGAAAGCTCATCACGCCGGGAGTCTTTATTTTACCATTGTTCACAACACCCAGCGCAGTGTGGCTGGTGCTGAACCAGCCCTACACACAGAGCAGCTGAACAACTCCAGCAAACAAGCAACCATTTTGTTGGCAATGACCTTTAATATCACAAAGCACATTTCTCTCCATCCTGGAGATCAAGGGGCTGATAGTCACCAGCTTTTCCAGTTCTCTGCAGCCACTGGCCACTGGTTTCATTCTTGGTAACTGAGTCATTATCAGAAGTTTGCTGCAGAAGTGGGTTTTTTTCCTCCTTTGTGAAACGCAGTTAATGAAGAATTAACCGTAAGAGAAGCATGAGAAAATCCAGCATGTTTCTCTGGGTTTGATGAAAATAGATTTATTACAACTTTGCAGCTTCTAGCTGGAAAGTTCTGTTAAAAACTGCAAGCCAAGCCAATTTAATTTATATTTGTACAATACATTTCCCTTTAATTCTCAGAAACAGTAACATGGGTCCATCACCAGCGCTCTAAAGTGAATGAATTTAAAGGCAAGAAGAGTACCACTCGGTGTCATCCGCCTGCTGCTGACGTGGCTTTGCTTTCACTTGCAAGGCACGGCTTTTCCCCAGTTTAGCAATTATCAGTGGCGTCCAGGCTGCTGTCAATACTAATGCCACAGAGAACAGGGATGATAGAGACACTGAAGAAGGAGGTGTAAAAGAAAATAGAACTTTGCGTCTGCAAATCGATCCTGCAGTTTTTCCAATTTCCCCATTCAGCAATGGCACAGCCTGTGAAATTGTCCCTTGGAATGTAAAACGGAGGGAAGAAGAATACCTCTATTCTTACCTTGCAGCAAATTACACTGCCTGATACAGCTCATTTCCTTTGCTGGAAGCAAAACATAGAATGTTTTTTAATACAGATACCACATTGAACCATACTTTGGAGTGAAAGCTTTTCTTGAAATAGCTTACCTTTGTATGGTCTTTGGTGAAGCACATAAATTGCGATACAAACAGGTTTAAATATGCTTCAAGAGGCATTGGTGTCAACTATTTATCTTAGTCCAAAGTCTTTGCAAGTGTAATATGCCACCACCCCTCTCCTCTGTGGAAGCCTTCACTGTTAGTCCTTAGCGCTTAGAAGACTTAGCACAACGGAGCACTCCCACGGAAATCCAAGGACCTGCTTTTTCACCTATCTCTGCATATTATTTACTGGATCACTGAGGTGCAAAATGAGAAGCATGTGCCTGTGCAAGTTGCTCTGAAATCCATGTCAGTCACCTAGCATGCTGAAGCTAGGTATTAGAAATGGCATTTGCATTACACACAAATATTGGAACCTTTCTCTCAGAAATTACAAGATGCTGTGTTCCAGCTCCCTTTGCATCTGCTGCATCCTTTTCTTTCTTTCTTCCGTCATTGTTTTGCCTGCAAAGCGATGCAGGCCCTCTATTCAAGCATAGAACTACAAGTTTGAATACTGGGTTCTCAGCTCGGAACTGACACTAATTTGCTTTCATGCTGTTGATGAAATTATTTGATTTCATGGATTTTGGCTTCCCCAGAGACACAGGGGAGCTATGGATAGACATATTCATATCAATTCCTTTATCAATATTCTAATTAGTTTGGGTAGGGTGGTTTTACTGGTTTACATTTTCTGTTGGTCAGCAATGCACTGAAACTAGTGATACCATTTTAACATGTTGCAAGAATCCAAAAGGTCCTGGTTATTGAGGGACTGGGATGCTTTCACTTGTGCTTTAGCTTCACACCTAATTTAGCATTCCTTCAGATACAGCTTGAAAATATACATCTGAAAACACTTGGTGGGGAAAGTGCCATGGGCAGGGACACCTTCCACTAGAGCAGATTGCTCCAAGCCCTGTCCAACCTGGCCTTGAGCACTGCCAGGAATGGGGCAACCACAGCTTCTCTGGGCACCCTGTGCCAGTGCCTCAGCACCCTCACAGGGAAGAACTTTTGCCTAAATGCTCATCTCAATCTCCCCTCTAGCAGATTAAAGCCATTCCCCCATGTCCTGTCACTAAAAGCCTTGTCAGAATCTCCTATCCAGCTTGCTTGTCAGCCCCTTTAGCTAATGGGAGCTGCTCTAAGGTCTCCCTGGAGCCTTCTCCAGCTGAACAAGCCCAACTCTCTCAGCCTGTTGAGATGTTTTCCTTCATTACACCTACAGAACAAGTTAATTAGAGAGCTGTGCTCATCTGCCTTCAACACAGAGACCAAGAGAGCCTCCTATCTTTGGCAAATTATTGGTTTGGGTCATCTGGTAGGGAACTGCCCAAGCCACCCCCTGTGCTCCTGCTGCGCAAGAGATAATGCACGGAGCACTTGGATAATGCCAGCTCTTGCTACTCAGTATTAGGTAAGACTTTTCATACTGCCTTCTGCCAGCAAAATGAAGATAATAAATGTAATTGGACTAAAATGTAAAGAAAAATAGAATGAGAGGGTTGTTCGAGCAGCTTTTTAGTCTTTTTCCGCAACATTGAAAGGTCTCTTTTAATCAGTTGCTCGAGGTAAAAAAAAACAAGCATTAATTTCCAGCAGAACTGTTTAATTATAAAATTCAAATCAAATACTAGTAAATAATATTCCTTGCTGTCTCCCAAATGTCTCAATAACTAATATTTGCAACTCTTCAGTTATTTGTGCTTTGAGTCTGTAAGAAGCAATACAGGTGACAACTGCACTCTGAAACCCCATCATACTTTAAAAGGAAAACTCTTGATATTCACTATGGCACAATCTAACCTTGAAAACAATCTTTTACCAGTTTGGCTTTAATGCATAAAACACTGCTCATTTTCTGCAATCCTGTCACCAAGAGGCACATTAATTTAGTTGCACAATAATTTAATACATTGATGTATCGATTGAAGGAGAGGGTTTTGTTTAGTGGTTCCCAGAAATAGTGCATTTCTTGCAGGATCCTTAAAAGGACAGCTCTTGCTGCAGTTTAAATAGGAGGAATTGGAGATCATTAGGGAAAGTTGCCCTTCAAAGCTGATTGATCCTGCCATACTGAGCACAGTGGGCCTTACATCAGGAGAGAGGGAAAGCTGGCAGGGGGCAATTAATGGGGCAGATATCAGAGTGACTTTTCTGATTACCACATACTGTACAGTGGATTTGGCTTTGTTGAGACAGGCTGGTAGAAACAAGAATCCTGATGAGATATGGCTCTGCTAATGTCAAGAAGTGCCACTTCCTAGCAGCAGGAGCAACTTTATTGAAACCATCTGTTGTTTTGGAAGGCACATGTGCATGCACACACATACTTCCTTCTCCCAAAGTGTTTAACCTTTCTCTTAAGGCTGACTGAGATCGCACAGTTAATCCCTCCTTATCACTGAATGACAAGCTCTACCCTTTTCAGCAAGTCCCAGCGGCTACTGGAAATGTGGATGACCAGCATTGTTTAGATGGTGTGAGAGCGATGTATTCTGGAACAGCCACTTCAGAGGAAAATACCCATTCATCCGTCATCAACATAAAGTTTCCCAAGAGCAGTCTGTGATTACTAGGAGCCTGACACAGAAGGCGTGGGTATCTGCACAGAGATGGGAAATCAGTACTCCACTGGATCTGCTCTACACAGGGGACAGAAAGAAGAGATCCAGCAGTCATAACCCAACAACAGCCTCAAAGTGAATGACGCTTTTTGGGTTACAGCAGACTCCATGTATGAGCTCTGTTCAGATTTGTCAAGTCTCTAATCATATTTTTATGATCATCCCTCCTTAACATGCCACAACTTTTAAGCTTCTCTTGGCTGTTACAGAGGGGTGCATCAGAGCCTGGCTGCCACCAGAAAATGTGGCTCCACTGGAGCATTCACTGAGACTGAATTAACTGCAGATAATCTATTTATGTCACTATTTCGTGCACATCTGTGCATGTTTTATTCCTGAAAGACATGTCTAAAAGCACCACTTGAAAAATAAACAGCAGCTTCTTGCAGCTTTGGAGCAAACACTGTGTATCATACCTGGACTCTCCAAAATCCCTCTGACCAGCAAATATGACACATATTCCACAGGCGTCTGGGCCACTCTCTAAACCAAACCACATACAAAGGTGGAATGTGCCCCATCCAGAGCAGGAGGAGGCATGTTCCTGAGCTTGTCTCAGAACTGTGCTGCAACAAGTAGTTTAAACTCATCTCCAAACCCTTCTAGCTACCTCCTGTCTACATCCAGTGGGCCCAGACAAAACCAACCCTTGCAACGCTGGATGAAGCAACAACAGAGAAGAGCAACGACTTCTTACTGCGCCTTCTTTTCTGCATCCACTTTTGCTTCTACCTACATGTGTGTGTTATGAGAACTTTGCAGCTTGCATATAAAAAACCCAGACAGACCTCCAGATCACCAATGGCCTGGTCAGCTCCTACAGTTAAAAGCTAGGACTTCAATGCACTGATGTAGATGTAAACTGATCCAACCACTAGTCAGAATGGGATTCAACCATGGGAAAGGTGTAGGCACTTCCAAAAGAGTACAGATGGGTAAGGAAAGGGGAGAGGAAAAAAAAGAAAGAAAAAAATAAAAAGCACTTCTGCTGGAACAAGGCATGAAGGTTAAGAGCAAACTCATTTTGCTTCTTAACTGGAGGAGCTGGCATAGCTGCAACCATATTTGTTTCTTTTTAGGGATAGTACAGTAAACTTGAACCACTCAATACCATCCAATGGGCCATTCTGAAGTTATTGCTCAGAGCTGCTGAGTTTCTTAGTTCTTTCTCCAGTAACTTTTCTCTGGGTGTTTTAAATAAGTTGAATATGGAACAGACAATCCCTGGAGCTGTAACAGGAAGGAAAGTATCTCTCCCCTTCAGTCTTTCGCCCTGAAGAACTCTGGAAGGTTAATACACTGGAGTTATTTTCATAACTCAGAAGGCCCATTGCTTAAAAAAAGTGTCTCAGCAGACGTCTCATTCTTAAGGGCCATTTTTGAGTCAATGCTGTCAAGATGGGGCAGTGTGGGGTTATAGACCTGTTCACTGAATGCAGAAAGGTAACAACCATAAACAAATTTAACATCCTTGAAAGGGTAATGGATAGTGTGAATATTTTTAGAAGTGTCCCTGTATTTGCTTTCTTGTATAGAGGAAAGCCCAGTGGATCAGCTTTCATAAGGAAGTTTAATACCTGGTACTAGGGTTTTTAAGTAGTGGATTGTGATACAGGTCTCATTACCTGCCCTTATTTACTTGACCCACCCAAACTCAGCTGCATCATTTATGTTCTGTGGCTTGATTTGGAATGTTACACTGTTCAGGACAACTTCAGTTTACATATTTCTGGCTACTGGCAATTTTTGTCTTCCGATTGTGGCTTTAGACCCTTATCTCATTGTGGTCAGTAGCTTTATTGTTGAATGGAGAGACACTGAACTGAGATCCTCAGAGAATCCTGGTCTGTTATTGCCTGTAAAAGTGTATTTAATGGTTATGTGTTAAAAAGAATGAAAGGTTATTTCCTGTAAAATCCCTGTGCAGCAGAGTAAATCAGATAACTGGAAGTCAGACAATGGGTGGATTCCTAGACGTTATTTGCAAATACTGTGTTTGAATATACAGAAAGGAAAATGACTCATTCTGGATTCCAGAGGAGCAAGAAGGACAACAGGGGTTTCTCCCATTTGAACCCTGCCGTCCTCCTGATAAGGTCGTTCGGGTGTATTCACACCAAGGACATACTAGCAGCAGTAAAGCTGCAATGATGCCAGCTGCAGTACACACCAGACACCCAATTTAGGCTCTAAAGGCTTCAGCGATTAAGCTGCTCTTGGGTCTCTGAGCCGGTCAAGTTGTAGCTAGCCGGACTCTCCCTGCACATGCTGCCATTGCACTCCTGAAGCAGAGGAACTCTTCCAAACTCAATGTCTCCTCCAAGAGTCTGCTTTGATGATATATGGAAAATAATTGCCAGTTTAAAAGGCCATTTTGCAAGCTGCCTTTTTGAAAATCCTGACACGCCTTTAAAGTCTGGAACTGCGTTCCTCATAGGAGGCCTTGAACTCTCTCTGAGCAGTCCACTTTCATATCCTCTTGGATGCAACACTTTCATATCCTCTAAGCTCATGTATTTCATGGTAATAAGCTGTGGGATTTAGCTGTGCTGAGATAACATGCCTGCTCTTTAACCTAGAAGAATGAAGAAGAGATTTCCAAGCAAAAACAGTTAAGATAAAGTGGTTCATGTGATGCTTGGAGCTAGCAGGGCATTCACTCTTTTGCTGTTGGGTAGAAAGGATTCCAAGAAAGCAAGCCTACAAACATGACTGGAGGAATGGCTGGGTCAGCTATGGCCCCACACACCCATCAGCTCCTTGGGAAGTCTTCAGGCCTCAGCAGCTCATCAGTCTCTCCCAAGACCTGGCTTGGGAAGGGCTCTTCCACCTGCTGGGAAGTGACCCATTACTCCTGCTGCTGTAAACAAACTTGAAGGCAAAGCTCATCAGCAACACAAGGAGCATGGGAATTGAAGGGCAGGGAGTTAGAACTTTCATTCCTTTCTCACATTGATTGTGCTTGCTCGTCATAGGCATGGAAAGCACTCGGAACTCAGTTCTTTTACTAATCATAGCAATAGTATAAATGCTAAAAGGGAAAGTAATTTTAAAGCCACTTTTTGCAGAAACTGTTCTCATTTCTAGCATGCGCTGTGCAGGCAGGATCTTGGGGCACTCCCTCACCATTCTTTTTATATTTCCAATGAAGGAAAATTCAATTTTTCTGCTATTTGCCAAAGAAAATAGCAAGTGCGCTTTGGGGAGCTGGTAAGACAATGAAGTACCATTTTTAGCACCTAGCCTATCTGCTCCTTTCAGCTAAAAGATTCAAGTCTTTATAAATAAGGATTTTATAAATTCAGATCTGAATAAAGATTCATCTTATCATTGAAAGAATTTAAACCCACTTCTACCATAGTCAATATAAATGTCCCCTTGAGGCAAAGGGAATGCTGGGAGAAAATTCACTGTGAGCCAGTCACTCCTCCACAGAACAGTGGAGATGAAACTTGGGACAGAAGTATCGAGTTGGGAAAGCAGAAGCATATATTTGTTAAGGTGGGCTCCTGTCTGCTAATGATAGTAGCTTCCTGAATTTATACACAGACTATTGAGCCTGGCATTACAGCTTTCACATCAGGAGTAATGAACCAAAACATGCACACATTGAACAATACACATAATTTAGACATGTATGTAATACACTATGCATTATACATATTTTAACTCAAATATGTAGGCCTGGCATTCAGCTCAGATGTAGACCTGCAATAAGATGCAACACACATGCTTTAGTAGGGCATCTGTTTCTCTTAATATATTAAAACCCTTACCTTGCAGACAGAGGCCAGGCTTAGCTCCCTCTCTCATTGTTCTCTATCTAAAGCTGAAATGTGGGATTAGTTCCACTCTCCGAATTCAATGCATAGCTAAGCTTACCTGATGCGACTTGAGGACAGCTACTCAGCAGGGAGGTTTGAAACCTAATAGTGGAACAGGAACAGAGAAACTAGAGAAACTCCCCAGCGACTACAGTGCACCAGTGTGTGAAAGCTGGAGCTGTCATTTCAACCACATGTCAGTGTGGGAGCTGTGGACTGGCTCTTGGCAAATGCACAAGGCAGGGAACAAGCTGCAGTTCCAGAAGAAGAGGCTTGAATGGTATCAATAAGGGAAGGGTGAGCAGCTCAGTGCCAGTATTTTTGAAAATTAGGTTGACTGGAAAGTTTGCACTGCAAAGTTTGGGATGTAACGTAGCAGTCTCTCAAAATCCATTTGGTTTTCCAAGAACATTCTGGTTTTGTTTCCTAAATGTTATGGCATAAAAAGGAAAAGAAAAGCAGCAGCAATGGCAAAAAGGAGATAGTCCAACTTCAACTGCCAGAGGAAGTTGTGACTGTCACACCACAGTGCTCCACAAATAGCCGTGGCCGTGTACCAGCTTCTGTCACCCCATCCCCTGGCAGACCTCACCTGGCACATCAGAGGGAGATTCAAAGTCAAATAAAGAGCATGGAAAAAGAACACACAAGTGTGGAAATAAGAGATGCCTTGCAGAAATAGGGAATTTGTTTCCTTACAGCCATGATCTCACCCCAGCCTCTCCTTCACCAAATATGTCCATAGTGCTCTTCACACACATCAACATTTCTGTATTAAATCTGCCAACATGACAACCCAAACATCTCCCCTTCAGTGATACACTCTTGCCAACATGTCTTGGCTGCTGTGTGTGCCAGGGATTACTCAGTCATGAGGCACTAGTGTGGATCCACACACAGTCAAGGGAGCTATGTCACTGGTCAAGTGACCTCTTGGTCAGGAGCTCCCCGTCAAGTTGCCAGGCTGGTTTCAGTGGGCTGCCTCCCTACTGTCATCCCATCAGCTAGCTAGTGGTATTGCAAACCTCTCGTCTTACCTCTGTTGTCCTCCTTCCCTGAAATATGGGATGGCAAATTCACTCTCAATTTAAGCAAAACACCCTCAAACACTATTTTGCATGACCTCAAAACAGATGCAAAGAAAATGTACCCCCAGACCTTAATTTGCCAAGGTTCAACTACATCCTGTTGATTTTGAGGCTAAGTATTTCTGAGCTGCAGCTGTGCAACTCAGCATCACCTCAGAACCCTAGCTTAACACCAGTGGGGCATCCTTACTCGAAAATAAAGCTCAGAAGAACACCGGCACTTAATGAATGCAGTCCAATTTCCAACCAATAATATTCATTTCAAGGCCAGGATTTTTCAAACCCCCTCTGCTGTTACACGTTACCTGCCAAACCTTCCCACACTTGTGGACTGGAACAATACCAGAAGAGTTGGTTACAGTTAGTAAATAACATGGGATGAAAGCAAATTAGGTAATAAAAGGACCCTTGAGAAATTAGGAAGAAAACTCTACAGCCTTTCAACTTATTCATGATTTACTAGGAAGTTATAAAATTTAACAGGCCTAAGAGCCAGCAAAAAATGCTTCTAAGGCCAAAATACCCCAATTTGAATAGCTAAGCTACAGACTGAAAGCCTGGGGAAGTGTTTAAAGTAAGCTAGAAAGGAAACCAACACTCCCCACTTCCCCCCACCCCAAACCTTTGATTAAAAAGGACACAAAAATGCTAATCTTCTGTGGTTAAGCACAAAGGCTTAAAGAGTGGCTGACAAACAACATGAATTATTCAAAGACATGGTTACTGCTATTCTACACACATCGCTCTAGAATGGAAGCACAAAGCCACACAAGCACAATAATTTCTGTGAGTGTTACATTGGTAAATAGCTTCAAATAACCACCATTAATTGCATCAACATAATATAGCATTTCTGGATCTTTAAGGATCCATAACAGACTGTCTAAAACCATAGAGCCTGATCCCAACCTAAACTAAGCAGATTTTATATATTACATAACTGCAGTACGGCAAGTATTACATTATGTTGAAGAGGGCTGCTCAGAAGCAGCCCCATTCTTCAGTCTGATATTGGGCAATCATCCAGGAGGGTTGAAGATCAATAATTACATGAAGCATTTAGAGTTTCCGTGTTCATCATTATCCCCAGCTGCCCTAAATCCAGAAAAACCCTCATTTCCTTGCAGGCTGAGTCTGCCTGGCTCTATGTATGTGCATTAAACCTATTTCTTTAGCAAGAAAAGGGAAGGAGGAACAAGCAGGCCTGGTTTAGAACTAAATGGCCCAGATCTCAGACCACAGAAAGGAACCTGTGCATTAAACTAACTGTGTCTGCTTGGGAGGAAGCATTAGCAGCCTCCACAAGCCTACCCTTGACCCAGCTTCCAATCTGGGTAGCTTGGGATCTTGCTAAGAAGTATTGGGATGCCTTTGGCTCCATTGTATCTTACTTTGCCACTCACCTGCAGGTCTCCCTCTGCTGTCCTATAAACCCTTCGGCTTGCTTGGCAGTTTGCTGCCCTGCAAAGCTCATGGAGAGGAAAGATCTGTTGGCCTGACTGGGCAATCAGACTAAGGGACTTATTAATAAGCTTTTCTAAGGTGGCTGCACATGGCCCAGCATCTCTGAAGCACAAGGTAGAGAGCAGAGCAGCAGGTACCCCAACACACATAAGACAGTCCTAGAGCTTACCTTTACAATCCCCAGAGTACTGCAATACTTAGAGCCCTACTAAGGATTCCCCTAGCCCAGAAAGCCCCTTTATTGCCACTGATACCTACACAGCTGTGATAATGACCTTGAGGGAGACAACCTGGTGCTGGTCTCGCAAGGAAAATCACCTGATGCTGCAGCACCTCAGGTTGATGAAGAAACCAATGTAGCAGCAAACGGCAATGCTGTTAATGGCAGAGCTGTATGCAGTGATTTGTTTTCTGTCAGTGGGTTTGGGAAGGGATGGGAAGTAGGAGAACAGTCACAGAGAAGCTCAGTTACAAAAATTCAAAGGCAAAGCTCCCAATTAAACACGTAGCAGTCAAGCTAAAATTATAGGTGACAATTACTGTAACTTGATTAGGCACAATAGCAAATTCACTTCTCTAAATCACTTTCACAACTCTCCTAGGAGGTCTGAAAGATGTAGTATATGAGGTTCATTTAATTTCTAATGTAGTAATTATCACTACTGAATAAAAAAAAAAAGGGAAAAAAATAGCAGTGACAGACCCAGGAAATAAAATTAGCACTTGAGGTTTTAATAAAATTTTTATGTGCAACCCCGTTGGTTAGAAATTGTTTAATCAATCTTATCTGGTTCACAGACTTTGTGCTGAGCTTTTGCTTCATGTTATTACAAGGCAATATGCTGCAGCACCTTCTTAGCATCCCAAACTGCAAAGCCTAAAGACTATTGCTATCCAAAGCTTGGTGCAAGCTCCTCTTTTAGTTGTGAACACACAGTTTTGTTCACGTGCTGATGGCTGTTTTCAGGTTATACAGCTGAACATGAGTGCTGGTAACTCAGGAGCAGGGTCCAGCCTGCTCTGCCTGGCTGCCCCAGTAGGTGGTAGCTTGTTTCTGTGGTAGCAGAGGTATCTAGTGAGCTTGGTCAGGTTTTCAAGCTATTCATGTGTAGGAGACACTGTCGGTCCTTTCTGAAGGGGCTTCATGTTCCAGGCTTCAGAGTAACACTGAGAGATATCCATCGCAGCCTCTCCTGGGCCTCCAGGATGACCAGGCTGTGACAGGCATACCGGGAGCCCAGACCAGTAGTTTGCTCAGGGACAGTGGAGGGACATAAAGAAACTAAGTTGGTGATCCACAACTACTGGCATTTCTGTGATTTTCCGACTCATGTCCTCAAGCTCCTGGGAACCAATGGAGAGAAAGCTGAACCCAGATTTCCTGTCCTGCATCTTGCAGGGTCACTGCCTGTACAAATTAAGCTGAAGTGGTTCGTTTCTGTTTGTAGACCAGGTCAGTGTCAGTAGGAGAGAGGTGAAAATGTGGTTATTCATATCTAAAGGCAAAAAATATATTAGCAGGATTCCTTGATTGTTTCAGTAGTTCTCTTATTTCACCTAAGAAGTCCATCTCCATCCAGTGTTGAACAAAATTACTCTCACTGTCAAACTGCTTAAAATGCTCACTGCTGTAAAGTGTGCCAGTGTGAATTCTTTAGTGCAATTTTAATTAGGTTCAGTACCATTCAGAAATCCAGTGAAGGAGAATGGCCAGCACAGACAGAACTATGAGCAGCACTTGGCCTGGCTTGCTCTGCTTTTGTCCATCAGAAACCTTCCCCTGCCAATGGACTTAGCTCCACTCTCTCTCTTTGCTGGCACTGTCTGGCCAATCACACAGAATAATACATCATCCAAGTTGGGTTTTTTCTTCTTCTGTTTGCAGTTTGTACACTAATAATTAGTGAGTGGTCCAGTGGCTAACAGGTAACTTGGCAGCCCTCCGATCAATAACAAAATCAATAAATATTTGGGCATCATCATAAACAGAGCCCATTATTGCAGCCTTTCAGTACTTAAAAAGAGCCTGTCAGAAAGACATGGAAGACTTTTTAGCAGGGACTGTTGCAATAGGATGAGAGGTGATGGCTTTGAACTAAAAGAGGGTGGTAAAACACTGGAACAGGTTGTCCAGAGCGGTGATGGATGCCCCATCCCTGGAGATACTCAAGGCCAGGCTGGATGTCCCTGCTTATTGCAGGGGGTATGGATAAGATGACCTTTGAAGGTCCCTTCCAACTCAAACTATTCTATGATTCTATGATTTGATGATTAAAGCACTACAACATGGTAATTTGAAATGAGAAAGTAACCTGCTGTCCAGACAGTTAATGTAACTTTCTTAAATTGATTTATTTCAAGAAAAAAAAAAAGTGGTATAAGCAACATTTTGCCCAGCTGCATGTTAGATTGGATATAAGGAAGAAGTTCTTTACTGTAAGGGTGGTGAGGCACTGGAATGGGTTGCCCAGGGAAGTTGTGAATGCTCCATCCCTGGCAGTGTTCAAGACCAGGTTGGATAGAGCCTTGGGTGACATGGTTTAGTGTGAGGTGTCCCTGCCCATGGCAGGAGAATTGGAACTAGATGATCTTAAGGTCCTTTCCAACCCTAGGTATTCTATGATTCTGTTTTATGAACCATACACACATAGAATCATAGATCCCTGAGGGACAACACTCATTACTGGTCTCCAGGTGGACATTGAGCCATTGATCACAACTCTTTGTGTGCAGCCATCCAGCCAGTTCTTTACCCACCGAGTGGTCCTCCTATCAAATTGATGTCTCTCCAATTTAGAGACAAGGATGTTGTGTGGGACAGCGTTGAATGCTTTGCACAAGTCCAGGTAGATGACATCAACTGCTCTACCCCTGTCCATCGGTTCCATAGCCCCATCATAGAAGGCCACCAAATTGGTCAGACAGGATTTCCCCTTAGTGAAGCCATGCTGGCTGTCACCAAGCACCTTGTTGTTTCTCATGTGCCTTAGCATGCCTTCCAGGAGAATATGCTCCAAGATTTTGCTAGGCACAGAGGTGAAACTGGCTGGTCTAATTCCCTGGGTCATCCATTTTCCTTCTTGACAATGGGGGTTATATTTCCCTTTTCCAGTCATTGGGAACATATCCTGAAAGCCCTCTGAGATGCAGCCAGCCACATGGAGCCAGCTTTGCCTGACCTGTGAGGATAGCTTTGCAGTCAGCTCCTCCTATAGGACACACACCCTGCACCACATCTCCCAGCTGGCCTGTAGTGGCAGAGGGGATTTCTGCCTGGGGAGCACTGCACAGGGCCCCATGTTCTACACCTGCAAAGGAGGTTCACAGGTGAATGCATCTCCAAAATCCCACTACTTGACACAGCCCGTGGCCTTCTTTTGGTCTCTGCCATGGTTTTAATGCTAACCCCACTGACGACTTTGCAGTGGGACAGTGGCTGGACTCACAGCGTGGCACAGCAGGCAGGAGGCTCTGTGATGGTGCAGCCAGCACTGTCCAACATTTCCCAGAGTCTCTCAGGACCAAGGGTCAAAGATGCAGGATGCCATGAGTCATCAGTGATCGACTGGCAGCTCCTCAGGAAACAGATGATCGCTGTAACCAGGCACCCAAAAATCCCCGTGACCTTCACAGATCCTACACTTTGCTTTCACCTGTCAATGCAGCACCAAAGCCATCAAAGCCGTGACAAAATGATTAATTAAAGCCCAACTGGAGATAGAAGTTTTCTGTCTTGATTTTTTAAGTTGGAGCCTGTGTGTCATTTTGACACACTAAACAACTGCAGTATATAGATCCTCGCTGCAATTATTTCTGACAGCCCATATGGATGCTGATTGAGCCCCAGCAAAGGAGAGAACAGAGGAAAGCTGTCCCCGAAATATCCGGATGCAGAGAAACACTTCACTCGGAGCTGGCAGCGCTGCTGGGATCCGAAGGCCACTGCTGCCATCTGGTGTTACTGTCACCCGTTGGAGGGGAGGTGGGACGCTGCAGGCTGAAGTTGTGTTCACTCGTGTTGAATAAATGAGGGGTGACTTAGTCCCAAACACTGAGGAAGGATAAAGTCTTCCCTGGCAAAGGACAGCTCCTCACATCCAAGCTGCTTCACATCCATCTCAGTCTAAAAGGAACCAGCTTGTGTTCTTGAAGATAAGAGAAGGAGACACAAGAAAGGAGAAGAGATGATTGCTTAAAAGGCTTTTTATGGAGAGGAGACACAATCTAACAGTGTGAGTTACAAATCAGCAGCTCTGGTCATCCTGCTCCAACAGAGCCATGGGGAAATATTTGTGTTGAGGGGGGGTTGCAAAGCTACAGAGCAGAAGGGGAAGTTCGGGTCTTGGGAGCTCAAACTGAAGCTGTGTAGAGAGGAGGAGGCAGTGGCTCAGTCATGACTAGGTCTTCCAAGCCTTGGTCTTAAGTAGCTTTATGTATGAAGGCAACATTCTCTTATGTTAAAGTGCATTCTCATTGAGGAAGGGGAACCATTTAGGAGGGAGGACAGTTCTTCCACAGTCATTTGTTGTTCAGCTTTCTTCTGATCTGTTGTTTGTCTCTCAACACAGGTTTGCCAACCCCCAGGTGCCCTACAAGCCTTAGCTCTCTAACCACAGCATCTCTTTCTCTAAATGACAGCATTCACACAAACAACCCCTGCACTTTTTACAGCCCCAGAGGCAGCCCTGCTCCCTCCTTCATCATGAAATACAGGCAGCAGTGAGGAAATAATGATTTGATCAGCTCTCAGGATACAGAGCCTCAGTTTAAAAAGCAGACAGTTTCCAGTGTCACACCACTACATTTTCAAAGCTAATTTAACTATTCCATTTTAAGAAAATGAAAACATATTCAAATTAAAATACCCGAAAGATATGAAAGGAGGGGAAAAAAGCCTCGTTGGAGAGAGGACATGAAATGCATCCGTAATTTCCCATCAGGCTACAGTTCCCCTAACTGACCATGACAGTCAAAGATGAAATAGAAATTTCTCTATCAAACAGGAACACAAAGGAGGGCTGACCTTTGATCAAATGTGTTTGTAGTTTTGACAAGGAAATTTGCATTAGAATAATTTATGCTGGACACTTACAGGAGAAGTTAACTCCCAGCATGTAAAGGAAGAGAGAGGTCAAACCATCCTTAAACAGTCTGTCAGATGAAAGCTGCGCTCTCCTCGCTGCAGAGCTGTGTGAAGTTTCAAGTCCAGGTTCTCTTTCTGAAATCACAATTGCTGTGGGTTTTGTGATGCTGTTTTTCAAAGTGCTGTTTATGCAGGGGTGAGAAAAACCTGTTTCAGGCAAACAAAGGCTTTCTCACACAAAGAAAACCCTCTTCTAGCATAGCAGCAGAAGGCATTTAAAATATCAAATAGCACCACCAAATCATTATAATATGTAAGCTACAGGCCTGGCTAATCCTCCTTGTTTTCCAGCAGGAGAATAAAGAAAGGAAAGCAGGATGGGAGGGGAGGTCCGGGTCTGTTCGACCCAGGGCGCTGGAAGCTGCAGAGGGGCAAGTGGTGCCCTGGGGCTGATGACAAGAGGCACCACTTGTCTTCTTGCTCTTCCTGAAAGCAAATGTGTACTCTGCCTGTGAGGTGGCAAGGTTTGAAACATTCAGCCAAGAAAAAAGAGCCATTGAATGAGGTGTTTTAAGGTGGTTACATAAATAAAGGGAGTTTGTGGAAATCTGTAAGAACAGGGAGATTTGGGGTTTGTCTTCTCAGGAAAATCACTGCTGTTTATTTAAACTTTTACTACAGCTGCACAGTAACAGTCATACAGGTTTTTACAAAAGGTCCCACACTGAGCTATAAGAGATATGAGAGATTCCTTCAGCAGACAATGCCCTCCCCAATACATGTGATAACCTCTTGGGTTGTCTCCTTTCTTCCTTGCACTTATTTAATATTTCCAAGGTTGCCCAGTTTTCTCATCTACATGGTTTTACAACCCTCAGTTTCCCAGTAAGGACTGCAAGATAGGAATTGATTTTGGATGCTTCCAAGTCTCCCTTGCCCAGGGTCCTATATTGTGGTTTATCATTGCAGTAATAACCACTTGCATGCCATGGTCTATTTGCAATCCCAGTCACATTTAGTCTGTTAATTAAAGACATCACTGAAGATCTGCTTCATTTCCCCAAAGGGCTGCCTATGCCTCTTTTTCTTTTGCCTATTAACTGGAAACTTCCGTACCGCTCCTTGTCCACCGGGAATGCTACCCCCTGTCTGAGTTCTAGGCTGCACAATGCCTGGTGCATCCTGGGTCTGGCCAGGAGAGGTCAGTGAACACACACAGAGCCCACAGTCAGCAAATCTGGCAGTAAAACTATTGCATGTAATGAAATTAAGCGTTTGGCAGTTTCAGGCTCCAGCAGTGGGAGGCTGAAATACCACCCCCCGATGCTCGAGGCTGGTACCGGAGTCAGTGCAAGATGCCCTTTGGGAGATGCATCAAGGCATCAGCGTGGCTGGATCCAATCGGGAGCTGGTGGTGGATGAGAGCCTAGAAATCCCTCCAGATGTACTCCCTGGACCAGCAGCTGCTTCAGCTTTTCCCACCAGCTCAACTGGTTATCCTCCAGGATAGAAATTTCTCCTGGAACCATGCAGAAACCAGGCTATAAAATTTAAGTGCACAGTCCTGCAAGGGCTGCCAGCCCTGGAGCTGAAAATCTCATTCAAAGACTCCAGGAGCCAAGTACCTTTGGAGAGAAAAGCACTAAACCCTTTGGGAATGCTTTGGTTGCAGGTGAGACATCTCAAACTGGCACGCTTTCTATTGGACAATCTTTCTGCTTCCATCTGTATGTCCCAGCTAATTGACTTGCAAGAGACCAAACATCCAATACTCCATAATGGTCACAGTGGCCTTCATGCTGCAGGGACACAGTGACACCAGGAGATTGCCCTCCAGAGAGGGTGGGAGTGGGAAGAGAAACTGGACTGGGGTTTTATAGCAAAAGCTAAGTAGCCAAGGTTTCTGTGCTGCATCTGTTCCTTGGAGTCACTAGTGTAATTCTTGGTTCAATTAATTTTATGGATTTTGAGGACTCTCCATAAGCCCAAAACATCTATTTCCTGAACCTATTATTTCAGATATTCACACATGGTTTCCTCTCACTGTGGTTTGAGCTTTAGTTACAGATTTCTTCTATTGCTTAGTATAGTTCTAGTCCCAAATCCTTCAAAATTATAGGAGTCTTTTAATAAACTTCAGGTTGAGTCAAGCATCCAGTTCAGTCATCAGCAACACTATCAACAGAGGCCCTTCCTTCCAGCATGGGGCCCTGTATAGGATAGGGTTACAAATATCATGTTGACCCTTTAGCATATTCAGGTAATAGATAGTAGATACATGCTGATAACAGGAACACACACATACTTATCCTGGGGACTGCCAGAATATTGAATTATTGTTCAGGAATTGAAATGCTTCTGCTGGGAACAGGTGCCCAGCTCAAATGCTATCATGGCATTTAGGTTAGGAGAGGAAATCTTCTGGTAAATAGCCTACAGACAAGTAATTTCCAGCACCCGGAAAGAATGAGGCTGGGACTCGTGACTGAATAGAAGATGGATTAAATCTCAGAGGGGAGGGTGTGGGTTGTGATCCCCAAGAACAGCACAAGGAGACTTGCCTTGACCGTCCTCTTTCTGCTTTCTTCGTGCTCAGAGACTTCAGCCAGGCAACTTCAGCTGCCTTTCCTGCTGCTTGGAAACCGGGAGCATCTCATTTCAAGCAGATATTATCTGAGCTCATTAAAGCTATACCATTTCATGCCAGCAATGAATCTTGTTGTCAGACTCCAGCTTTCAGAGCTGCCATACAAGAAAGAATACAAGCCCTAGCCCACCTGCTTCATTACCCCAGGACAGGGGGTTTTATCCTGCGCCCTCTGTACAGGACCCCAAGACTGTGTCTGGAAAATACCCTCATTCAGCCAAGTGAGAGTCTTCCAGAAACCCCAGGTCTGAACTGGTGATCACTGAAATCACCTTTTATGAGTATAGAAGAGTCTTCACCTGAGGCCTGAGCGTGCATAAGGGTGAAGGAAGCCACATCCTGAGCATCCTGAACTGCTGCAGCCGATTCCCTGTCGTAAGCAGAGAGAGAAACTTTGGGGTGAGGAATTACTGCAGTGCCTGGAAGGCAGAGTCCAAGTTTAATGGCTAAAACTTCTCCATAATAAATGCATTTCCACCCTGGTTCCTGACTGTGGAGCTAAAAGAGGCCAAAACACAGCTCATGAATTATTACTTGCTGGCCTCTGTGACCAGAGATCTTGCTGTTGCAGGAAAGCAAAACCATCTGGAGCACAAGGCTGGGAAGGGTGAGGCTACCCAAGGCTCGGGCAGCTTTCTGACACAAACCATATAAAGCCACAGGAATAGAAAAACTAAAACTAAAAACTCAAACAAAACCTAAAAAGCCCCAACAAAAACAAACCCAGAAAAAGCAGCGCTGCATTGAAGATGCCATCAACCAAATTGTGTTTAGGACATGGAGCAAAGTGTTTCATCTGAGGTTGGAAGCTTTAGCTTCAGTGCTTTGGGGACACTGAGCAACGTCACAAGAGCGAGCAGGCAGTGGCTGTTGTGGCCAGTGGTCACCCTCACTGGAGGCTCCTGCACAGGCTGTATTACATCATATTCATTAGAGAGCAGGATGCCAAGTCATCGAAATCCAGATGGTTAAATAACACACACACACATAGCCTCAGCCACTAATGGCTTACAAAGCAAGGAGCACAGCAAAACCAAAGCACTTGTGTCAAGAGTGGCAGGTCTGAAATCAAAGAGCAAATTGCTCAGGCAATTCGTACTATTTGTACTCAAAAAGCAAAGTTGCTGAAAAACAGATTACAGCTGAGGGGGAGCAGCATCATTGCTGGAAATGCAGTGCAAGGAGCTGGTGGGGAAGCAAAGAAAAAGGTGAATATGAGAGGGTACCCCCAGAGCCACCCCTAAAGTCCCACGTGCACACCGCATGCAGGTATGGTATGCTGAGCACAGACAAACCATCTCTGTTAGCAGCAGCTCTGAGCTGGTGGCAGCAAGCTCAGAGCAGTTTAGTTTTGGGGGTGAGATGACCTGTCTCTCAATAGGTAAATATTTCACTCTAGGGAGGTGCTATCTGCTCTCCTCCCAAGCCCTATGACTCTTTGTGGTTTGGTTTGCAATCCAAAGCGATAGAAGCCCTGAGTGAAGACAGAGGGATCTGTCCATCTTATTTCAAGTGCAGCCTTCTGCCCCTGTAAAGAGTCATCGTAAATCCCTCCAGCCCTGGGAAGAAGCACAGTAAGTTCATGGGAGGTGGAAGGAAGCGGGTGGCCTTCTGGCCTGGCCATCCCTCTCTCCTCCACCACCATGAGAGGGGACAGCGAAGCCAAGGCAGTGTCAGAGCTGCTTTCATGTCCTGCCAGCACAGACCCTTGAACCCCAGCTCCCTTTGGGGAAAGGGTGGTGGGTCAAGGGGCCCTTCCTATTCCAGCACCATTCCTGGAGGCAGGACTGGGGCTCAGCATCCCTTGGCAGAGCTGTGAACCTCTGTTGTCCTCACTCCATCCCCTCTTGCCACCACTGAAAGCATTTCATTTTCCTCGCCTGGATGGTCCTTGGCTGTATCAGCTCTTTTCCTTGCATGATTAGGAATGCGGCCAGAGACTATCATCACATAGAAAAGGTTCCAAATAATCTCAAAAATACAAGCTTTTCCAGCGCACACACCCATAAACAGTGGTTGGGAAGAGCTTCATTATTCCAGAAAACATTCAAGGACACACTGAAGCCTGTGCTGTCCTGCAGAGAGGCCACGCTCTTAGAGCAGAAGATGGAAAGATATCACCTGCTCCATGGATGGTATTTCCATCCATGAGCTCAAACAACCCTCAGGCTTTCATCCTGCTGGTGCACACCACAGACATCCTATTCATTTTATAGGTCAGCTGCAAAGGAGGGAAAGCATCAGAAAACCAAACCAGATCCATTCTGTAGGGAAAGCTGGCACGTGCCTTGTGCTTTGCAGGAAGCGGGTTCACCTGGAGGAGTGCAGAAAGCTGAACCCCTGCCAGAGGAATCATCTGGTAAACTTCCTAATGAATATTTCTGCAACACAAAGGCTCTTTGTGGATTTAAATTAATCTAAAACACATTCATTAATTCATAGCCCAGAATTGGATTATATTTTGTTGCTGACCTCCATGTTGTTTGGCTGTAACTAGATTTCCCCTAAAAGGCAGCAGCGCTATTTAATCATAATGCCAACCTTTGGATCTACTTCAGCAGCAATTACCCTGAGCTTTGACTTTGATATAATTTATATTTCAGAACACATCATAAATAACTCTTTCTTCTCCTTTCACTATGGCTGTGTGAATGTGTCTGAACCTATGGAAATGTGTATCGCTGCCTATTTGTCCCATTCAGGCTGAGTGATTGACTGCTGCTGCCCCAGCCACGTGTCCCCGGCCACCCACTCTGCCCCATGGGGACACTTCCATGTTCTTACGGTGTGAGATGAGCACCGTGTGTGCTCACCATAGAGCTCCATCAGCAATGCCACCAGGCAGAGTACATCTGGAGGTGCTGTAAGATGGACCACAGCCAGCCTATAGATCACAGTTGTGAACCCCTTGATGCAGGTCATGTCACTTCGCTTTCCTGGGATGACCAATGTACTTTAAAATGGAATAAAGGAATATTTACTATCCTAACCACTTGTGTAATAACCACACTTGCCTGTTAGACTTTCTAGGAGGCAGCCAGTCATCCCACGTTCAGCTGATGGTGGTAAGTTTTCTTATCCCTTTTCTGTTCACTTCAATAAAGCACCAGTTTTTAAAAGGAGACTGGTTCAGCCCCTTGCTTAGGTGCATAAAAAGGACAAGTTCAGTGCAGATTTCAGTTTCGAAGAGCCCAAGGACAAAGTCTGAAATTCAGCAGCATAAAATTCCCAATATCCTAATAAATTTAACCTCAAATCACCAAAACTCCCATGAGATTTCTGCTGGTTTGGATCCAAGAAAATCCCATGGAGCAGTTTTGTTGTTTAAATACATAGGAAGCAGCACTTTGGGTTCTAGACAGGGGTTTTAATTCTCTTATCTTCTATGAAATTCAGGGAAAAAAGTCAGTTCTGAGTTCCAGTTATGGCCACTTTGGATATTCAACCAGATTTGATGTGGGCAGTGAGACAGGAATGAGCTCAGCTCCTTCACACTAACAGGTATTCCCAGTGCCACTGGGCAAACAGCCAAAATCCTACAAACACCATAAATTCTTCATAAGTGCCTGAGCTGCTGGCAGCATACTGAGACACAGCAGTGGTAGTTACAGAGATGCAATTAGCAGGAGAGGTAATGTACTACAGCAAACCTGGTGGCGATGGCACATTTAGGTACTGTATGTTGGCACCAGCAAGGGATTGTGAATCCTAATCATGCTGAGACACACTCTGTGCATGGTAGAAACACCGTCTGAGTGCACAGAGGGGTTTGCAGGTCTGTGTTCATGACGGGAAGCAATAGTAAAGGCGCATCATGAGCTCAATCACGCTGTGCTCTTCCAGCTGCTGAAACCAGGAGTCATTTGCTGTCAGTGAAGTGCAAGGATTTTAAATGTATGTGTCAAGACTGGCAGCAAGGGGGGAAAGGCTGCAGAAATCTTAAGTGTACAACGAACAAAGTTGGGTCTTCATTAAAGCAGTGGGTTTTTTACTGTTACTCCGTTTGTTATGGATGAGTTTGGCCAAAGACAATGGCAGCTTGCAGAAATTATTATGCATTGATTTCTTTTTATTACTATTTTCTCATAATGTCAGAACAAGACTACAAATTGCTTCTGCAGGAGTCTTACATAGCCTTGCAATTAAATTCAAGTTGCTTTCATGAAGAATGACAGCCCAGCAGTGGGAAAAAAAAAGCTGCAAAGCCAATGCTCAAGACTGTCAAAGCAATCAAATAACACCCGTTAACTTCTGCTCAGCAACAAAACTTCAGGCCTCCCCCTAAACCTCCTTCAGTCATCAGCTTTCTCAGCGCCATGCAGATGGAGGGTAGCAGGAGGATGGCTGATGTTGGCACTAACCAGGTTTGGGTTGTGCCAATATGGTACTTTGCTGTAGTTTTTGCATGCTCATGTAGGCTTCTCAGGCTGCCCAAAAGGACAGAATGTGGGTATCTGCACTCACATGTGAGAGCACACTCAGTTGTCTGTGTCCCCCATCCCTGGATGCTCCTGTGCACAGGATGTCCCCGAGGTGCTCTGCGTTGTGCGGGGGTAGGTGGAGAACATGCCTTTGCACACCAGCATGGCAGCTGGATCCAGAAATGCCTGTTGCATTCTACTGCCAACAATGGATTTGCACCGCGGTCTCATCCTGTTGACATCCACATCTAAATTGTTGAAGCTCCCTGTTCCAGTGACCATCTCTCAGTGCACCGGACCACAAGAGAGCTCCAGGCTCCACTGATGGGGAGAAACCAGAGCGCTTGTCAACCACATCTTTATCCACATAGGAAGGCTTCACCTCAACAGGCACACAATAAGCCTGTGTGGTGAAGGCATGGCTTTCACAGATCTAGTACGAAAATGATGGCTTCACCCAACCCCAAAGTGTTCTTTCACTTGTGGTTGGGTTAAAATCTGCCTTTTGGCTACTCTGGGGTTGGTAGGTCCCAGATGAGGCAGCCCCAGCCAAAGCAGGGCCTGAAACCCTAAACACCTAAGGTCTAAATCTGGGTCTTTGAAAGGATGTAAGATTCCTCCAAATCCTTCATGTTGCCCAGTCTGCACAAGGGAGGACCTGAAATATGGGGCCTTGGTCATATTGAGATGACCCTTGTCTTTAGGGTTCAGTAATTTTTCATGGCAGCTGCTCTCTGTCATGTTCTACACATTGGCCAGCTGGGCCCCAAAGCAGACTCACTGTTATCACTCCAGGTGTGATTATAACCAGTTTTCGTTGCAGAAGTGACCACCTCCTGGCTTCGGCTAGTGACTTCTGCATCATACTTAACATTGTGCCGAATTAGCATTATGCCCAATTCGGGCACAGTATTCAGGGCTGCTGGATCAGGAGCCAGCCCCAAATACTCCAAGTGGGAAAGAAGTTATTAATGCTCATCCCTTCAAATCAGTATTCCCGTTGAAGCCAAGCTTCTGCTTCTCAGTTTGAATGTGGGTCCTACTGGGACATCAGTCCTGCCAGACGTGCCTTTGCTGGCCACCTCAGGCAGGTTGCACAATGGCTGACACCTCTCCATCACACTGTGTGTAGGCTGGAACAGTCCTCAGGTACTTTTTTCTCTGTCTCAGTAAAAAGCCTTTAACAACCTGCATTTTTTCCATCTGATTATTCTTCATGGGGCCCCTTATACGTGAAGCACCATCCAGAGACAGTGGCCGTGGCCCATAAATTTAATTACTAACCTTTAATTCATAGGTGGCAGAAAGAGTTCTTCAAGCATCTGAGTTAATCAGGCTTTGCTGACAGTGGCAATCAATTGTTCAGCAGTCTACTTTTTGCTTAATTACTGTTGGACTACATTGCGTTTTCAAAATGTCAAGCATCCTCTTTTAGAAATGCAATAAATCATTTCTCCACGGCGTGCAAGGCTAGAGGAGGAGACTGTTATTCTCTCATACCTGACCTTGGCTGCAAGGAACAGGAATTGATCATTTACTGTAGCACTGAAATATCATTTAAGGAAAAATGAGTCTTAACTAAGAACTTCAGGGCACTAAAAGGAAGGAGAGCTGCTTTCTGGCCATGCTGGCATTGGGATGTGCCTCTCTTAAAACTCTTCTGTTAATGAGGCACCATCTACAGTGGGGATGATCAAGTATCAGAGTATCAGTTGCAGCAGGAATCCACAAAGCACTTGTGCCCAGATTTTCCAGAGAGAGATACCCTGATTCTTGTTCTTCCAATATCAGGCCAGGATATTTATGCATCAACCAAAGAGTCATTCTAGCCCTCCTGATTTCAAAAGGGATGTCTCCATGGAGCTGAGATGGGCAGAGAAGAGGCAGTTGCTCCATGACACAGCTCCGTTGCCAGCACCTCATTGGTCCTGATTCTGCCCTAAGGGACTGATGCCAAAGGTAGGTCAATTCCCATTTGCCTCCATCTGTAAGAAGTAGTGGACAACTTTTAATTGTGTGCATTTACAGTGACTAACACAAAAGAAACGTGCTCTCTGCTCAGTGCCCAGAGACTAAGGGGGCAGAAGTAATAAATGACTTCTTCCTTGCTGAGAAATTGGAGGCATTTTCATCTGTGCTCAAGTATGTTGAGAGCAGTACATGGATTGTGGCTAGTGTCAGCCAGGATGATATGAAGATAAAAGACATCCTCTGAGGGTGCTGCCAGAAATAAGAAGGAAGAGGCTGTGTGGTGAATCATATGGATCAGATTTCCTCTTTCATTGTGTTTTAATAGAAAAGCTTTTTGCCTGTTCCTGAGAGTACCCATGAAAATTTCCTTCAATCCAGAGATAGGATGGGCTTTTTTGGCTTTTTTGGTTTTTTTGTTTTTTTTTTCATTAAACATACATGTATCCAGAAAAAAAAAGCATCATTTTTCCCTTCTGGAAAGCAGAGCTGATTCAAGCTGGGAGCCAATAACAAACAGAAGTGTGATCAAGAAATGAAAATGAAGCAATAAAATGCTTAAAATGCAATGAAATTTGCAAGGCAATAAAAAGGAGGAAAAAATGAAAAGGAAGAAAGGTACAAAAGAATTCCCTAATCTAAATTAATGTTGCTGTTTTCTTAATTCAAAACATATTTACCTTTTCTTCCCATTATTGCCTGTGGTGATGGTTTCATCAGTTTGACTGTGTTGGGTATCACTTGTTGGCTGAAACACGGTGGTTTAGTGGCCAGCAGAGCATGATGGATTATACAGGATCTTCCCAGCATGAGCCTGATACAAGCTTGCAGGGATCCTGGTCACCACATTGAGGACATGAGGTACCACTGGGAGAGAACATCCCTGCAGATCCCCCCCATCCCACTTCTTCCTGGGACTCCAGGGAAGAATCCCAGTGTCAAATGGGCTTTCCTCTGTTTCCCCTCTCCATCGTGGCTCCAGTTTCTTGCCACCACCAGCAGCTCCTCCATGGAGAAGAGCAACCACAGCCACCCCCTGTCCAGGCACACGGGTTCAGGGGTCTATGTCCATCTGTCTGTGCCACCAAGACATCTGGGGCAGGGGTTTTGCTGTTTCTCTTCACTGTTGTCAGCGATGTTCAAAGGCACAGCACTAGAGGGCACTGCCTGCACGCCGTCAGGAAAGGGAACTCATCTCCAGCACGTCCGCTGGGACACCCAATTCTGGCCGTTCGCTGGCACTTTCCCTCCTCACCTGTGTCCTTCCTGCAGGGAAAGAAACGGAGCCAGCCGGGGCCGTTCATTCTGTTGGCTGCAGATGCGGTTGGCAGCACACAAACCACTTCTGTATAACTGAACTGAGGTGTTATCAGCATGTTTGTTACAGGCACAAAGCAAACAGTGAAATAACTGCATACGTTTTTAGGCCAGAAGATGAAATCATGCTGGCGGGTGTCCAGGAGCACAGGGGAGGCAGAGCCATCTCCTTGGTGCCTGCGGGAGCAATGCCCAGCTGTGCTTTGGGGACCTCACAGCGCCAAACCCCTTCTGGATCCAGGCACTCCAGTGAAAACAGCTCCTTTCCTGCTCATGCTCCTGTGGCAGGAGCATACCCTGTGGACTCGTGTCTAGAGAAAGCAGCTGAATTCATTCAATTAACCCAAACTGTGAGCTAAAGTCTGGAAACAGAGTACCCCTCCACAGGGCTGCCCTGTGTTACTTGCAGCATGTATCACCCCAGAATACAGGTGACAAGAGAATTCATTCCCTTATTTTGCCAAAAGCATCTCACACAGCCCAAGAGGAGTCGAGCTCAGCCAGCACGTGTCCTCAGCAGCACAGCTGATGCTTTAGTCTCTCTTTCACCGTGCCAAGTCCGGTTGCACCAGACCCACCTTGCACCACAGCCCCTCACAAGCTCCCTGGGTACCACCCTCTGCACCAAAAAGCCCTCAGGCCTGAATGGCCTGCTATGCTAGATAAAGCCCAGACAGAGCCAAACTCCTCCAAGCCTTCCTCTGGGGCTCTGTGCAGCTGAATTGACACTCCTGTGACTGATTTCTTCCAGCCTGAAGTTTTTCCCTTGATGATCTGCCCTAATGGAAAAACAGTTTTTCCACCTTCCAAATGCAAGCAAGATAAAAAATGCCTTCCTGGTTCAAAAAAACATGTGGAACCGCTGCCAGAGAGTATGCATGTTAATAACATCTCCTTCGTATGAGGAGACAGCGCTGAAACATCGAGTGATCTCCCCAGAATGCAAACAATAGCCAGAATAGGGCAAGGAGATTAAAATAATCCTTGGGATGCCTTTCAGTTTTCATGCCTTTTGTAGAATAAATAAATAAGTACAAATCAGCAGTGTATCACGATGTCCTGGAAGCTCATGTTTTCACCCCGAAGGATTCCTGCTCCATAGTTAATATAAATCAGTTGCATTGATAACAGGTTCCTGAGGTTTAGGTGCTATTCCTAAAATAAATAGCATATTTGAAAAAGTTGCAAGGAAATCACTGCGTTTGGGAAGTTTAATACAAAAGAGAATTAGGGATTCCTAAAGATGCACAAGGGGAAGGCACAGGTCACTCTTTGCAGCCAGGTTTCTTGAAGTGCTTGCACACTGCAGGGCTTTAAAAGTGCAGCTGCAGTCTGGAGGCTGACTTGTTTCAGAGGAGAAGGGCTTGACGATGGTGTTAAGATACTTTTTTTAGCCAACCAGCTAGTCATTTTGCTGGAATCATGCTCAGGGATGCAGCACAGCAGCCGCCTCCAAAAAAAAAGGGTACTTAGAATCGTTGTTGACTCAGCTCCATAGAATCATAGAATGGTTTGGGTTGGAAAGGTCATCAAGTTCCAACCTCTGCCATGGGCAGGGATGCCTCATACTAGACAATGTTGTCCAAGGCTCTGTTCAACCTGGCCTTGAACACCACCAGGGATGGAGCATTCACAACCTCCCTGGGCAACCCATTCCAGTGCCTCACCACCCTTACAGGAAAGAACTTCTTCCTTATATCCAATCTAAACTTCCCCTGTTTAAGTTTGAACCCATTACCCCTTGTCCTATCACTACAGTCCCTGATGAAGAGTCCCTCCCCAGCATCCCTATAGCCCCCCTTCAGATACTGGAAGGCTGCTATGAGGTCCCCATGCACCTTCTGCAGGCTGAACAGCCCCAACTTTCTCAGCCTGTCTTCATACGGGAGGTGCTCCAGCCCCTGATCATCCTCGTGGCCTCCTCTGGATTTGCTCCAACAGCTCCATGTCCTTGTTACATTAAGGACACCAGAACTGCACACAGTGCTCCAAGTGGGGTCTTATGAGAGCAGAACAGAGAGATGGCTGAATCTGCTTTTTCTGGGGAGGTATGAGGGCTCTGCTTCAATGGGGCATTTTTCCTTTTCCCTCGCAGAGAAATGATGCTGCATTGACACCCCATCAGCCTTTCCATGGGTGGAAGCTGTAGGATGAGAGCAACTTCAGAAATCTGTGCATGCTTCATGCTGATCTTCTCTTTCTTATGGTCAAAAAAACCCTAAGAATCGCTGGCACTCCCTAAAGGGCAAAGGCACCTACTGTGCGTTGTGAGAGTCCGTGCCACATCCCTGCACTCCCCTATAAAGGTCCCCTATGGTGTTTGCAGCTCTTTGCCCAGCTCAGCCCTATACAAGGTCCCCAGGGCTGTGGCACTGCTATAGGGCACTGCACCACACAGCCAGATGAAAACCGGTCCCCTCCCCTACAGGGAAGGGAGTCCTGCACCCCCACAGGACAGGACTGTTCCTTAAGGCACTGAGCCACAATGCAAAGGCCCAGGCGTCCTTTTGGCTTTGAGTCGTTGAAAAGAGAACATTCTGAGTTCATTAAAAATAAAAGCAATAGTTTGTGGTGGAACTGCCATGAGATACTCTCTGCGATGCTCTTGCTGCAGGAGGAAACAACAGGATCAGAAAAGTCCACACAGGAAGAGAACATCCTCCTTTGACATGGAAATGGCCAGATTCCCATGATGAACAAATATCCAGCCCCTTTTCCGCCTCAGGAATTTTGGCCCCATGGAGATGAGCTCTGTGGACCACAAGGCTATGGAGGAGCAAACACATCCATGCACAAGATATATAGGCTGTATGGTGACTGTGTGTCCCACACACCTGTAGGTACTGGTCCTCCTTGGTGGGACCCACTTCTCCAGTCCCCCCATCACCTCCTGCTACCTCTGAACTCAGTCCCCCTGGAAAATGAGGTAAAAATGAGGTGGAACACTTGAAAATGTCCGTAAAATGGATTCATTTCAGGATGCTGCAATGTGGAAATGACACTGAACTCGACTGCATTTATTTTTCAGATACCAAAATCAGGTTTCCCATTTAAACTGATCTAACGAAAACAAATACGTGAATATGGGGCCTTGCTTTGCAAATGTGTATTTATAGAGTCCACCCTCCCACCCTTCCTCTTTGCCAGACTAAACAAGCCTATTTAATGTCTTCTCTGCCAGACTCCCCATTGCCTTCTCATCATGCAGCTTTCCCATCCATCCGTTTCAGCTACAGGCCTTTGAACATGGGTGACTAGACTCATACACAGATAGGGTATGATTCTATATAGTGTCTCACTCACAGCTTCTACATGTTTGATACATATATCCCTGCTCCTCCTGGAAACACTTGACCTGTGGCATTCTCAGAGCATATTTTGTCCATCATAGATGCTCTGCAAGACTTTTTCCTCTAAGGTCCTCAACACCTTTGCAGCTGAAAAGGACATTAAGGACTTTGGTTTCCATCTTTCCCATTCACTTGGTATCCTTTTGGTGCCCAGTTTCCTTACATACTAGTAACAGCTATGGAGCATAATTCATCACAGGCAAGGGTGCAACAGTAGGGTGCACTTGTGTGTGTTCATCTCCAATCTCATGGAGACAGGCAGAGGGAGCCCATGTTGATCTGCCATGAATAATATGTATCACAGGAGGGCTGCAGATGGACAGGTGATGTCCTCAGATTTGTCTTTATTAGGCAGAAATCACACTGGTTTGCCAAATCATGTCCTAAGCCAGACTTCGGGTCTTGTCATCCCTCTCCTGGCTGGCTGGACCCAACCACAGACAGAACCAAGTACTTAAACCACCAGCCTTTACCTGTTCCTGATTGCACTGGCTGTCCTGGGATCTCTCAGAATGTTCTAAGATAGGTGTACATAAGAGAAAGAGGAAGATGGTGTATGTGCAGCCATAAGAAAGCCCATGACCTCCTCTGTCTAATGGCCCTTGCAGTGGGCAGCACAGTATATTTTTACTCATTAAATCAAAGTGGCTGCTCCTTGCCCTTCCAGTCCCCAGAGAGCAACCATTCTCGATAACAGCCAGTCCCCACAGACTCATTAAGCTTTCTTGAAGCTGTTTGCAGAGGCAGGGTGCTAATCTATGAAGATAAGAAGTCAAACCTTTCACTATGAGGACATTTTTTACTACTTGCCTCGTGCTCTCCCTTGTAATTTCATCAAAGGCCAAAGCTAAAAATCCTATCTAATCTGTCAGAAGGGCCAATCTAATCTATCATTATTAAATACTTTTATGGAGAAAAATGGATTGCAGCATTAATGAGCTTGTGATTTAGCACATGAAAGAGATGGAAAAATATCTCTGAAATGACAAACAATACAAAATCTGCTTTCCCAACAGAACAGATTAGCTGGTGGCACAAATAAATAAGTAAACGTAGTTGAAACTGCTTAGATTTATAGCAAGACATGTAGAAAATGGCCAGGACCCACCAGTGATAGCCTTTTATGGCAAAAGTAGATGTTAGTGGACAGATATCAAAATGAACCTTCACCTACTCTGCAAGCTATCAGAGCAGAGTGCGATAGAGCAAACCTTGCAAGGTCTGTCACGGAGCCTTGAAATGATGTTGCAAGGTGATGGGTGCAGAGGGGGTTGGTATTTAATGTAGGAGGCATGATGGTGAGACTGTCAGTACTTATGTAGTGGAGAAAAACAGGCTTATTTTTCATCAAAAGCAGGGACAAAATCTAGCTTGAATGTCCTTTTGGAGCAACTTCTCTCTTCAGGCAAAGACCTGGAAAAGGTGGGACTTCTCACTGTACACACAGAGAAATAAGATTCTTTTGCTCCATCGTTTCCACCTGAACAGGAGATATAATGGTCTTGCTGCAGGAGCTTTGGATGCTCAGTGAGTAGGGATTTCCAAGTCTGATCCTTGCACCCATGACCAACATACTCACTGAGGTGCAGCCCACGGCCAGCAAAAGGGACTCCATATGCCATGCTGAGCCTAGGGCTCTCTACTAAAAAAGGAGTCTGATTTCAGCATGGGGAGATCCCAGACAGATTAATTAGACCTGGCAGATTTCTCAGTAATTAGAAATGAGATCAGTTGCCATGAAATAAAGAGGTACTGAATGATTTGTAGAGAGGGTGTATTTGTGTTGCATGCCTTGTGTCCTGGTCACCAGCTGGGAGGGCTCTATGAAAGTCAGAGTCCAAAGCTCACTCTTTGCATGACCAAGGATGAAGTCGGCACTAGAATGCAGCAGCAGACCCAAGCCTTTCTTCCCTTGGCTCCAGCAGGGTGCCAGGGGCAGGATGAGGGCTGGCAATGGGTTAGGTGAGCAGTGTTCCACCATATACTCATGGGGAGGTTAACTCAAGCTTTACTACATGTTGGTTTTCAGGCCACCAAGAGTCTCTGTAGAGCAAATGCCCTCACAACCAGAAAGGGATGCAGATCTTGGATGTGCCTGAAAAGGACCAGGAACATGGACATCCCACCTGAGAAGCAGGATACATGCCCAACCCCTCCAGTGACACTTGGGCTAGAAAGCTGCTCTTCAGCTGTGCTGAACACTTCCAGATTTCCAGCATTTCAAGGGAGATTTGGCAGGGATTGCTTGTACTTGATTTTATTTCAGATGCCATAACATTTGGGCCTTTTTATGCAGCTTTTGGCTGGTGTTGAAGCAATTTTTGTCTGTTTCTTCTTTCTCTTCCCCCTCCCTTCTGCCATCCATGGTGGGAGGCTGACAAAAGTCAGTGACTCAGCCCTAGAAGAGAATGGAAAACTCCAACAGGGCTTTGAATTGAAATGCAGGCCAGGAGGGAGAGACCCAAGAGGAGGCTGGAGAAAGGGAAGGAAAGGGACTGTAATAAGAAAAAACATGAAGGGAGCAAATAAGCACTTTACATTGAATAAGAGAGCAAGAATAAGTTCTTACAGGAAAGTCACTTATACTCCACAGACTGCGCAAAGGTAGAATTACCTTTACACAAGGAAACCCCAAACTATGGAGGAGACCTCACATTAAAATCCAGCAATGGGTTTTAATGCCAGCCCAAGCTGCAAGCATGGTTCTCCAGCAAAGCAGTGCACCCCAGTGCATCCCAACCTTTCCCCAGCCTGCCTGTGCTATTCAGCAGCAAAGACCAACCCCTTGCCTAGTGAGTTGGGAAGGTGTCCTCCAGCACCCACAGACACAGGTTGGTCCAGAGGACAACAGGGGATCTCTATCCCATGCACATCTGGTCTCCCTGCAGCCACATGGATACAGAAGCAAGAATAGTTAGGGTAGGAAAAAATATACATCCTCCCCTCCAAAGCTGGAAGCCCTACAGCCTTAACAGGGAACGGCTCCAAACTCAAAGGTTCTCCTCCTATCAGATTCATGCCTATCACACAGGGACTTCATAGGTTTTTCAGTCTCAGAACAGCTTGCATGCTACCCCTAGGACATGTAAGCACACAGTGGTGGATGTGAAGATACCCATGTTCTCCCAGGCTATCCAAGCACCAAATTACTCAGCCATTTGCTGTTGTGGGTTCTTGACACCATGGAAGCATTTCAAAGGCAAAATTTGCCATTTTGGGGTTACGATTCTCCCTCAATGCCTCATTATACTGAGGAAAGGCGACAACCGACGCATTGTGCTGGCAAACATTTCTCATCGCGCTGGGTCCCTGGGTAAGCTGGGACCACTCTAAAGAGCTGTTGTCTTTTGCCTGCCACCACACCAGCATAACATATCTCACACATCCATGGCAGCCTACTCATTTCCCATTCAGAAATTCCTCCGCTGAATAACACCAAAGAGTTAAGGCTCTGTCAAAAGGTTGCGTTATGGGAAGGGAAATTGGAGGGAAAAATGGCTTTCAATGCAACGGCAGCATAGACAATACTGTTTTGTAACCGCGCCGTTTGATGTGCAATGACAGGAATTAATCATTTTACTTAACAGAATTACTCTTTGTTATGTAAACTTTGTAAAGTCAGTCTCATGTGACCCCTTTCAATTAGGACCAAATTGTTTAAAACTGTCGTCTTTCCGAAGGCGCAGTATTCCTAAGGATGGGTTGTCATGTCACCCTGGAGTACTCACAGCTGTGCAGTTCGGCACCAAATGGAGACCAAAATGCACAGAATTACTCTTTATTCTTCCAACAGAGCGAGCGATCCCTCTGCAGTTATTCCAATCTGGGGCTAACATTTGTTTCCCGTTTCATTTTCGTCAGTTCTGAGAGAGATGGATTTGGTTCTATAGGTTTCTCATCACCTCAGCCTGTGAGCACCTCAGTGGTGAGAACAGACATGCATCCTGAGAGCCCCTTAGAGAAAAGGAAGCATTTTCCATCTACCAAGAGAGAACCCAGAACAGAAAAGATGAAGGGCCCCATCTTCAGTGAATGGAAGTCATTGCATTAATAGAGCTAATGTCACGCAGAACATCTGTAGCAGGGCCAAGAAGAGACTCTGGAGGTCCATGATTTCAATCCAATATCTCATCCTTCTTTCCCTCCTGGTTCCCATAGCTTCAAGAGCTGCTGCACCTCACTGTGCTGCCAAACTGCTTCATACAAACTATTCGACCTGCAAAGAGCTGGAAGCATCCTCTGTTTCATATAGAGATGCTCAGACTTTGTCATATTGGCTGTATTAAAGCGCAGAGCAATGTTCTTGCCAGGCTGGTGTGAGCACCACCTATTTGCTTTTGAAGCTGCTTGCAGAATCTAGGCAGCAGCAGACCTAGGATGTGCAGGGAACAACTGAGCCACACTGGCTGGGTTTTATGTCCTTTGGAGATCCCATTTCACCTCTGCTGCCCGTGTTTCCACTCCAATCCTGCCCCTCCAAAAGGAAAACTAATAACCTCTCTCAACTGCATCAACCAGACTAATTTTTGTCCTCTTAGTGCTGTGTTAAGCTAATAGCCAGCCCTGATTGCTCTCGCTGATAAAAGCATTTGCTCTTGGTGTTTTTCCATGCATAATGCAATGTTTACACTCAGGTCCGTGCATTTTCAAAGGGTGGCTGCACGGCTTTTATTTAAGAGCCCAATCAGAAGATATGCTGCTTCTCTTTGAAAGGCATCGGGCAAACTTTGATCTTATGTCCCTGCCCAGCAACATTGGCTGCATTAAGAGAACGAACCTACCTTGTCCATAGGAGAAGGCTAACGATCTGCATCCAGGGTTTTCAATTTGAGCCGAGCCATTATGTACATCCACATTTGTACAATCAAATGTGGTCAAAGACTGCAGAAGGACCATCACCCAGTGGCGCCTGTCAGCTGAGCTTGTCCTTCTTATGGTGCTGCTTGCCCATATGGACTTCCCCAACCTGCAAGTCACCACCATGACTCCAGTATGGCCATAGGACTGACTTATTACTCACCACAATGTAAACTGAGGTAGCTATAGAGTCTGCAAAGGCTGGAGCTGCATCCCTGTTAAAGAGCATCCCAGGGTTACCCAAGGAATTAAATCACTACAGTAGGTTTTTCTCTCCTGATGGGGTATCTGAACATAACCCCCAGCTCCTATAGTGCCAGGTGAAAGATGCAGAAAGATGGAGCCCAAGGAAATTAAGTGGGTGCATGAAGGTGTCCAGGAAGCCTGCAGCATGGCTCACGTCACAGCTGACATCCCCTGGGACACCAGCCTGGGATTTGCAGGATGCCTACATGGGATGGGGCCTGTGCTCTGCAATAAACCACACTGGAAACCAAGACCCGTGAGCTGGAATTTATTGAACAAGGCAGGCTGGAAGTATCTGCAGCCACTAATTATAGTGTCTTCCTCTATCAGGCTAATTAGCTTCTTCAGCAGTGAAATCATCTCTGGCATATTCTTCTTGATTGCTGTTGCTCTATGTAGTGTTTCTATCAAGGCATTTCTAGTAGCTAATATTCACTGTGGTATTTCAATATGGGATTTACTCCCTCTCTCTGCAAAATAGCCCTGGTTCAGCCCCAGGAAGTAAAATAATGGCAGCTATCAGCACTGGTAAGCAGCTGAGAACTTTTCTTGTCTGGTTGTGCCAGTCTTTTACATCATTTCAGCAGTTCTTTGTAAAAGAGAATCCTTCCTTGTTCCCTTGGACTGCATGTGCTGGGGACAGCCTATCCACCCAGGGGAGCAGACATTCACTACAGGCTCAGTGCAGTGCCCTGGCATTGTGTGATGGGAAACTGCCTTGGCTGCTTTTAGTTTGACACTACCATGAATGTACCCCTGCAAGCAACAACCAGTGCTTTTGATCCCCTTGAGCCAAGGAAATCAGCCTCTCGGTGGGGAACCAAACTGGGTTCTTATGAAAGAACAAGGCTCCAACCCTCAAGAGCTGAAACAGCTGAAACCTCAGACAGGAGGTTTCACAGCTGAAACATCAGACAGGAGGATGCCCTCTGTGCAAAACCACTCCTCAGCCTTCAGTATCTTTTCTCAATCCTCTTCTGGGCTCTTTATCTGCTATTGTATTTACACACTCAACCACTGTCTTCATGTCAAGCTACCAGCAAGACCTGACATTCAGCTAACACTTCAGTGCCTCTTCTGAAACTTCTGCTTTGCATCCCTTGAAAACCACTGTCTAATGGCAGTTCTCTCAAACACATAAAACCCAATAAAAGTATTTCTAGCAGTAACTTCTGCTTAGCACCAATGTCCTACCCCCATCAACAGGTGACAACAGCACCAATATAACCTTTGTTAGAAGTACATGAAGGTGAGTGCACACACACAAGCTTGCATGTTGAAAAGAAGGGTGATTTCTGCAGGCTGTATTGTTTTTTCCTGAACCACCTGATTCTGTCACTCATTAGCAATAAAGGTTAAAGAAGATCAGTGGCTGTTCCTAGTGCTTGCAGTCACTGAAATCTATAGAGAACAGAGCAAGCCAGGAAAGATACTGGAAGAATGCATCCTTTGGGTTGAGTACTATTTCTCCCTACTGATTTTCCACTTGAAACTCAGAAATGTCAGTGCCTGAAGGCTGGAAAAGCAGCAGCACAAGCATGTTTAACAGCAACAAAGCTCCTAAGAGCTAGGCCAGGCTTTAGGAGCAACCTGACCAAAAAGTGACACTGAGGAAGTCCTGGGAAGATGTGCCCCATAGCTTGTCTTGGCTGTGAAAGGAACTTGACCTCCATCTGCAGCCAAAAATGACTGGGATGGAACTGATGGCAAAACTCCAGTTCACCCTGTTCAGGGTATGTCTGCAGACCACTGACCATTGCACACTGCTTGGTGAAAGCCACCAGCATTGCCTACAAGTTGTACCAAGACCAGGCACCTTACAACATATGACAGTATTGTGATTTCCTTTACCTGCAGCATGATTTGGTGGCATTAACAGAAACTGTGGATGCTCCCCAGCCCCAAAAAAGCATTGTGTAGCTGGAGCCAACAGTTATCAGTGGAGCTTGACATTGTCCCAGCCTCCCACCCTGTTTTCGGTAACGAGCTCCATTCCCCCAGGGTTTTATTTTCACTAGGAATTCTTCATAACTTGTATTTATTTGCTCAGTGTCAGCTCCATGTCTGCCTTCATGCCCGGACTATCTTTAGCTTCCAAAATAGTTTGCATTTCAGGGAAGTATTTGAGCAGTATTTGAGTTTTTCTGAGAAGAAGTAATGCAGAGCATTGGAGCACGGGCGCCGTGGCCACGTGCAGCGCACGGAGGCATCCTTAGTGCTTGGGGACCACATATTCACCTTGGAAACCAACCTGTTTGATTGTTTTCTTCTCTATACATGGGGGAAAAGAGGACCTGTCCTGAAAGGGCTGCATGAGGATTGTACCCGAGGCGAGATTAGTGGGACTCATGGGAATAGGAGGATGTGGAGAGCGGGATGCACAAGCACACCACTTGGTGCACAGCACAGCACCTGCTGCACTGGCGGACTGGGAGCAGCTTTTAATTAAAGAAGGATTTCCATCTAATGCCCAGGGAAGGAATGTGAATAAACTTGAACTCCCAGAACACCTGCAGGATTATTAGTCTTCTCTTTTTACTGTCACTGAAAGTGCTGTTTGCCTGTAATACCTGCCCCATGGTTGGGTCCTAGTTTTCCTTCTCAAGCATATTCCTGTAAGGGTTAGTGCCTGCACCGTTAGCAGGTAATCATTAGCATGTTGATGTGCCTTTTGCATATGCAAATCAGAGCTATTTGCTCTACTGATTTTAATTTTAGCATATAAAAATAAAAGGAAAAATAAAAGGAAAATTCTGAGATATTTTGGAAAGTGCACTGCACACATTAAAGCACATTGGCTTTAATGGTAGAAAGTTCCCTTTGAGGTAAGTAGGCTGGAGAGGCTTGATAGTGTTGACCTAGGACTGGGATAGTCCCCAGTCATCCTTCCTTCCCATGCAGGCTGTCCCATCGCAGAGCAGCTTTGGTGAATACAAACTGGGGTCCATTAAAGGAAAGCTGAGCACAAGCATCCCTCAGGATGGGGGTTATCCAGTGATCAGTCCTTCAGAAATCTCCTAACACTTATGGTGACATTGTACCAGATCTAGTCCTAAACCAAATGTCACACCACACACAAGTAGACCTGGTCCCCTGGGATTGCACCGATGCCCAGCTCCTAAGGCTCCATCCAGGGTACATCTCCCTGCAATGCCAGAATAGCTGGTGGGGTCATTATCTTTGCAGTGAGCTGTTAATCAAAGCTCCTGCTTGCTGTGCAGGGCTATGGAGTGGGCGGCAGAGTGGACCAGTGGAGCTTGTCATTGTTAATGGGATTATGCTCCCCTAATCTCACAGCAAATCGGATTTTCATGCTCTGCACATCTATCACAGGCTGAGAGCGAGAAGGACCCAGCTTCCCTGCTCCAGTGCAAGGGGCTCTGCAGCTGGGACGATCCATTGCATGTCTTTTAAGTATGTATTTGTAGATGACTGCTGAAACCAGATTGGAGGGGGCTAGTAGATTTGCCTTGGACCTCCAGGACAGGGAGTGAGCATCACCATGCAGGATGTGGAACAGAGCCCTGACTGCAGGCACATCCCTCTGGCAGGGAAGGACGCGGCTCTTGGCGTGCCTGTCCAGCCTGAACAGCTGTGCTGTTTTCCACAGTGTTATGCAACTGTTTTGTTCCCAAATAATATAACTAGTGTCATGTTTAAATTCATACCAAATCCTGTTTATCTTGCTTCAGTTTCACACAGAAGTTATGTGTGAAGTGTTACCGTCAATCGCTGGCCCCAGCTCCAGTGCTAGCTGCCTCCCACCATCCTTCAAGGTGGGTCAGGAGCCATTCCAACCCTCCAGCCCCATGCCGAGGACTGGGTTTGCTCCTGTCTGGGGGCACAGCCTCTTGAGTGATCACAGTTTGTGCTGTCTCAATAAAACCTACAATCCCACAGTAGCTTCCCCGTAAGACACTGTTGTCTGACATATGCTGACATGGACCAATAAGATAAGATGAAGTCTGAGGGGAAGGACCCCTTCAACAAGACCTAGCAGGAAGACCCAGTGCCCAAGCTACAGAGCATCGCTCAACCTGGAGGAGACCTTTAGTCTCCTGGTAAGCCCTTAAGCACCAAATCCCTGGCAGTGTTCAAGGCCAAGTTGAACAGGGCTTTGAGCAACCTTGTCTAGTGGAAGGTGAAGGTGTCCCTGCCCATGGCAGGGGGTTGGAACTGGATGAGCTTTAAGGTCCTTTTGAACCCAAACCAGTGTATGATTCCATCTACCATTGGCTGATCTGACAAAGCAGCTCCATTTCTTTTTATACCCTCATCAGAAATATAGTAACACACTAAGGTCCAGCTTTGGGTGAAGAAGAGGGTTCATAGAACCTCTCTGTGCTCTTGCTGCAGCCAAACCCATGGTCCTGTTAAACACAAGTACAAACACAGTGTCTGCGGCAGGGCCGGAGGGAGCGAGCAGCATCCCTGCATGCGCCGGGTGGTGACTACATGGGCAAGTCACATGTGTTTGCAACTGCATTTTAAAAGCCTGAGCCCAACTGTTCAGCCACATATTTAGGACAAAGTTGCAATAACCAGAGAGGCTTTTGAACTTGGGAACAATAGGAGCTATTTTCAATGGGTGAATAATGTTGAAAATCTGTCCCTTAATGTCAGCTCGCAGAACCATCGTTTTTCCCAGTAAATAATATAAAAGTTTAATTTTTTCTCAATGGATTTCAATGCAACATTTACTTTTGAGACCCTTTATTCCTCATCCAAGAATAGCAGGGAGACAGGCTGAAAAAAAACAGGATGATCTTTATCATTTCAAATAGGACAATTCCAATATTTCTTTTAACCATCTCACTGGAGTTCTGTGTGCTTGTATGCATCCCACAAAAACAGGTTGAGGAAATCACTCATTTTCATGTTTTATATCACATTCCTTTGATGAAGATTGAAACTCATATAGATATTGCTATTGTTGGTGCAAAAACCAAACCAAACCAAATAGTTTTCTACGCAAAAATGAAGCATGTCCAAAGTAATGCACTTCAGGAATGTGTATTGTTGTTTAAAGGAAAAGAAATGTTATTCACTTAGATTCTTTTTCATGGTAATAATTTCCCAATGTGCATCAATAGCTTAAATATTGCAGGAGACACATATTTTGAATTACATAATGTTCTGACGCTACTAAAAATCTCTCTGAATAGACACGGTTCAGAAATCCAACTTGGAAAGAAAACTGATTTTGAAATATTGAAATCGCTCTGATTTCAAAGCAGGTCTCTTCATTAATCTCTTCTTAATTAAAAGAATACATAGAAGCATTTCTCATAGCCTGGCAGCAGTGTGCCAGGCAAATAATTAATCTTGTATTGTTTTTTTGGCAGCACAGCACTTTCCTGCAACCCTACTCGTGCAGTAGTTTATCCTTGTATGAACTAGGAGCAGGCTACGCTAAAGTAAGGTTCTGATTCAGATATAAGGACTAAGATTTTATAGCCATGAAAACAGCCATGGAAAACAATTAGCAGTTTATCTAATCCTGTGCTTCATGAGCATGGATCTTTTATCATCAGAATTCTGAGGTACACTCCTTTTTCATGTCAGACTTTGTGCTCGCAGTATTTGCTTTCTTGCTTCTGTTGTACACATTAAAACATCTGTTTTGCATTCCTGACCCTCTGTTTTGCCACTGTAGCGCAAGCAAAAGCATTGAGGACGGCCATGAACCCCCTGTTTTTGTTTAGAGCGGAGTTGCCAGGTGAGATTATTTAAGCTGTTAAAAGCCAAAACAATCCCAGGGTCACCGATGGAGTTCTGGCCTGCTTCTCTTCATTAGATAGTTTTGGCCAAGGGGCTTCAACTGATCTTGTCGCTGTTGCTTGGAACCTCCTGCCCAGTGATGATTTCATCTGCCTCTCGACACCATTCTTCTGTGATTAGAAATGATCCTATGACAACATGTCTGAAACAGAGAGGTGGACAGGCTCTACAGATGCAATTAACGTGTGGTCAGCACATAACATGCTGCAACACCTATTGCTGTGCCAGCATCCTCTGAGACCAACTTGGTAGGTACCATGGTGTGCCAACATGTGCCATCTTCACCTTGCTGTTGAAAAGAGGTTACTGCTCCCATAACAGCTAGTAAAAGGTGGTGGCAGCAAGGAAAGTAGCAGTGCCCTTTGGTGATCTGCTGCACATTGAAGAGGCTGGAAGTCCTGTTAAGTTACAGCAAAAGGTGAGAATAGTGATGTTGTCTCCACTGCAATGTTCATCCCTTTAGGCAATAAGCAAAGCAGAGCTGGAGCGAACTGTTTTCCCTGCAGTGACAATAGCAGCTGCTTCCCACCGCTCAGCTTCTGGATGACTGCTGCCCTTGAAAACCACCTGCTGTCATGGATAGGGCACATCTGACTTATCCCTTCACGAAGCAATTTCCTGACAGATTTCCACTGCCATAAGAGAAGGTTACAAATGATGCCCAAATAGTTGCTGCTCTGCACTAATTAATACTGTAACTCTACATGGTCCTATTTTGGGCCAGTGGTTTCCCATGCTTTATAGTCCAAATGATCCCTGTTCCAGTTGCAGCACTCACTTCCCCTCTGATGGGATGCAGGCAGAGAGCATTTCTGCCTCCCATCTCAAGGCACTGATACACTGGTAAGCAGAGATAAGGTCCCTTGAGTTTAAACTTGAACAAAACTGAGTGAATGTGGCTGGCTTTTACCACAAGTTCAAGAACATGGAAATTCTTAATGCATGTTTTGATATGTCCTGGGATAATCTATGACCTTTTGAGTCCTCCATTATCCAAAGCAAACTTCAGAACATAGTCCTGGCAGATTTCTTGGAATCGTGACGCTGAGTGATTCTACAGATATCCCAAGTGATGTTCTGAGAGGAATGAAAATATCTTCAAATTACCTCCCATTTACCAAGGGATGAACATGAACAGTAAATGCAGAGTGCTTATTGCATGGGAAGCTGACAGAGCAATCAGTTTGTCTATATTGTGTCCGAGTCTCAAAGAATCCTTGCATATTTCTGTAATATTTAAATAATGCTCAGTCCTTGGAAAACAAAATGTTTCACAGTATTTCATGGACTTTTCACAGCATTTTGGGGGTGCAAAGTTCAGCTTTTTCTCAGAGTTCCAGTTTTCACCAGCATTCACAGTGTGCATCCAGGGTATTCCGAGGCACATCACAGCCAGCTCCCCCTGCATGACTTTGTTCCCATGACCAGAGCAAAGAGGGCAAGCACTGTCCATGTCATGCCCTTCATCCAAAGCAAAGCAAGCTCTCTCACAAATGAGATGGGACTTGTGTTGGAGACAGCCCATGGTGAGAAGGTTTTACTCAAGGACACCAAGACTACATATTATACTTAAAAGTCAAGTTGCTCACTATGTGTGCAGGACACGAGGAACTTCTCATTACTGTCTCATTGTAAAAGTCAAGAATTATTTTTCTTCTTAAGCTAAGAGCTGTCTAAACACCTCCTGCAACATTTACCATAGAGCAGAGCAGATTTGGTAAAGAGCATCCAAATAAGATGTTTTTAACATTGGACGTCCTTGCTCCCTTGCATCAAGAAAAGAGTTTCTTTCATCCATGAATGGGTAAACATTACATTTTAGCTTCATCTAACCCTACTGATGGTGAGATAAGACCATTCAGAGTTCCTCTAATGTCAAGGACCCATTTAACATGCTCCATTTGAAATACACCCTCTTCAGAAGCTCTGCAAACACCAGCTGCATAGATCGCAGCTGAAACCTTCCCATCTCACCGAGTTTAAACCGAAATGCACACCTCTGTGTAGGCACAGCTCAGCACCTTTCTCACTGATCATGGTTTCTGGAATGCTTAAAGGATTAAGATGAACCTGTCCTAGGTACCTGCTAGCTAATAGTTTGGGTGGGATGAATCTTTGTTTAGCTGCTCCCTTCATCGTGACTAAGGGAAGTTCATTGGTATTTTACCCCAAAGAAGAGAATGAGAAAACAAGGATTTAAAACAAGACATAATTAAGACATATAAACACAGTGATATTGGTCAGGAGATGTCTTAGGAAAGGCAATGTTTGTGTGTTTGCTTCAAAATCACTTTGTTTAGCTGCCAAAAGGACATTGCATGAGGAACTTCCTTTCCAAACATCTTGTATATTCCATCAGCCCCCACTCTTTCCTACTCCAGACAAGCTTTTTGCATACAATTCCCAAACAGAATGACTGTTGATACTCTCTGTCTAATGTTCCCTTTCCCATAGTAAAAAACACGTGACCTTTATTACGGAGAAGACAGCAGCATGTGTGAAAGTCCATCCTTGTTCATCAAAGCACTTAAGCTCATGCTTAAAGCTAAGAAAACAGTTACGTGCTTTGATATAAAGGGAAGATCTGACAAAATGGGACCATAATGATGCTACAGTTAACCGATTTCCTTTGAGAACAGCCTGTATTTTCCCCAAATGGCTAATACTGTAGTTCTTCAATTCAGCTCAAAAGCTGCTCCAAAGCTGCAGCAAGCTTGATAGGGTTGGCGTTTCTTAGAAGCTATTTATTCATCCATGACCAAAGTATTAAGACTCGCTCTCTGCAGTAAATGTGCACAAGTGGGCACACACTGGGAAATTCTTTGTCTTGTCCCTGTTCTGCTGCTGAAGGAAGACACATGGTTTCAATGATGTCTTTGTTATCTGATCAAGCCTTCAGTCCAATTTGCAATTTTAATGAAAATCAGACACCTGCACTGCAACTGATCTCCATTCCCAGGATTAACAACAAGGAAAAGAAGCATTCCCCCTTATCGGAAGAACTGAAGCCACCAGTATCCTGTTACCAAAGCCCAGGCTGTGATTCCAAATGTTACCCAGAAGAAAGGAACCCTTTATCCCTCTTTGGACAGTGATCTCCTCAGATGGAGAACCAAACTGAAATGACTAGCTAGTGGTATTGTTAGCTTGAACACAGAAGCACACGCTGGGGAGCTGTGCGCACCAAATCTCTGCAAGCTTCAGATACGGGCCGTGCTGGCTGACTCCAAAGCAGCACGAGTACTGCACTGACCACAGAGCAGGCTCTCTTATAAATATCACTCATCCAGAATTACTACTTAGAGCATGCATCTTTTGATGGTGATTCAAGTGTTTTTCCTTGCTTTTAATCTGTACAGGCTCATTTTTAATCTGGTCTGGACCTGAAGATGACACACGCTGTAGCACTGAGCAAACCCCAAAAGGAAACTGGAAAAGGATTTGGAAGCAGGACAAGTACCCTGGCTACAAAGCCAAGCAGGAGAGGTGCCCCAGCACTTCACCATGCTATAGCTGAAGCTGAGTGATGCCTGGGAGGAAGTATGGCCACTGTGCATGGGGCATTCAAACATTAGGGGCAAAAGACCAGCTCAACACGCACGTGGAGAGACTTCCTCCACTCCAAGAAGCAAACAAACCCACTTTCTCAGTGGTTTAGTCAATGTTTACTGAAGTACCTCCCAAAATGTTTCCTGGTTTCTCTTCTTGCCTGAAGCCCATTTCTTTCTGTCAGCTGGGTTGGTGTTTGTTGGTGTGTTTCATGAAGGGGGAGAAGAATAAGGGAAGGAAAGAAGGAAATAAAAATACTAGTGAGCACCTTCAGTAAGAAGATAAACTCCAAAGGCTACCCCAAACCAAGAACTTGCAAGGAAATTGGAATTTTTTCACACATTTTGCTTTTTGTTATTGAAAGAAATTTGTTTCAATGGAAACCCCCTCAGCTGTGGAGATGCTCAGGTAGCTCTAACGAGAGCAGGGAAGTTTCAGACGCCAGAGTTCTTTGGACCTTCCTTGTCCTGAGAAGGAAGTCAGGAAGACAGACTTCTGCATAGTTTGTCTTCTTGTTGCAGCATGAGCTCCCTCTTTTGCCCTTCAGAAGGTAAGTCAGGCAGCTCCAAAGACAGTTTGTCAAACGATTGCAAGCCATGCATCTCTTCCTGTCCCACAGCAAGGCAAACAATTTGGAGACCCCAGGTCAGCGAAGCATCTCATATACTGCTGAGTCGAGCTCTTTATGTGCATGGGCTTATGTTCCTAGGCAATGGTGCTCTATATAGCAAGACTATTGTCTATTCAACTCTAAGCTGGGCTCTGTGTTCCTAATGAGGACTTTTCACCCCATTTTGCAAAGGAAATTGTATTACTTTGAAACTACATTTAGCCACCCCAGCCTTCCAGAATGTTCCTGAAAACACTGTGCTCTTGAACCTACCACCCATGAGGTAACAGAGAGATCTTTCTGCCCAGGCTGTTTCTCTTGCTGTGTGGTTTAGAGACAGCCTCCTCACCGAGTCCTGTTGTAACTCACCCAAGCCCAGTGGGGTGGTGGTGCTTCTGAGGACACGCACACTCAATTCTAATGTGATTCAGGTCTCATCTAAGTTGAAGATAACAATCTCCTGTTGATTCCAGGGAGCAGTACAGCCCTGTAACATCTCTGCACAGCATTTGGACATAGTGCAAGTGCCGCAGCAGTTATAACACAAAGCAGTTCCTTCAGGCCCTGTTTGATGTGTCTGTTCATCCAAATTAGATCCACAGCACTTATCTCTCCCATCGCTTATCTTCACGCCTCCCATAAACAAACGTTAAAGCGCCAAGTTCAGGTCCATGAAGCCTCAGATCTCCAAGCCCCACTGTCCCTATGCATTTTGGTCAAGGAGCATTTGGGGAAGCATAATGAGGATCATGGGTCATTACAGGCAGCAAAGCAATGGTGTTTGCAAAAGCACCTGCAGGTGGGGTTATGTCTGGATGTTCGAGTTGTGTCCTAAAGCTCAGCGCTGATTGCCCCACTGGGCATGTCCACACTGCACAACAGTCCTAAGAAGGGTCCTGGAATCTGTGCATCTGTGTTAGCTGTTTACCCAGCGAGGAGCTGTTCTGGTGCAGTTACATTTCCTAACCCTGAAAACCTGGTTTTTGAGAGGTTCCAGGCAGATTTGTGCCCATGATGTGGTGCAGAGGTACCCATTTCCATTGCCTGTGTGTGGCTGATTTCATTCCCCAGATTTCACGTGGTAATAAAGGAGTTTAAGGAAAATTATGTGTAAAAACACAGCTAGTGTGGAGGGGATGTCAAAGGGGCCAACACAGCTCCTGTGAATGTCCCTCTGCTCTGGGAAGAGCCAAAGCAGAAGTGAGCCCATACAAGCACTGTGAACATATCCTGGGCACCATCCCTGCTCCCTGCTCACTTGTCACTGGATGTGGTCTGCATGCCCCTGCAGGCACAGCAGCATCATTTGGGCATCTTCTCTCCATCAGAGCCTCTAGGGACCATCACGGTCCAAAACTCAATCAGCAACAACAGCTCTGCCTCCATCCAAGGTTTTTAGCAACTTTGGTCTAGCAGTTGTATGAGGGGAAGGGAGAGATTTAAAGCTTTGTTTTTATCTTCCTCTCTCTCCTTTTTCTTCCCTTTTGTTTTTTAAGCAGGCAAACATCTGCAGAGCACTCTAAGATAACCATAGCAATGACATGAGGACAATTGGCAGGCGCTCTGCACTCCTCAGCTGCGCTGTGATTCACTGGTCCAGTGCTCAGAGCTGCGTCCAGGCGGCCCAACACGGAGGGACCTCCTCACATGGAGCCCTTGCCCTGGGGTCAGGGATAGAGCACACCAGAACTTGCATTGGAGCGGAACGGGGGAATGCAGATATCAGGGGATTTTCAATGGAAATCACAGGTGTTTCTTCCCTGCCTCCTCCCTGCAAGAGGCCCCTCTATGTTCTGTTACAATCTGTTTTTCTGGCAACCAGCGCACTCTATTTTCCTTGCCTGTGTTTTTATGAGTTATGTTTGGTTTGTGCTAAAACAACAGAAAACAGCACAGGGCTGGGTGGTTTTTTTTGAGTAGGTTGTTGGTTATTTTCTTTCTTCTTTTCCTTTTAGGAACTATGCAAAGGGTCATTGGGAAGCCCTGATTCCAGTAAAACTTTTCAGAAGGATTGATGGAGGTTTCAGATCAGCTCAGGGTCACAGGTCAAATGGTTTAGCCCCCCAGGCGGGCGAGAAGATGAGATTAGCAGCCATGCAGCCACAGCTAAGCCGTGAAAGAGGAGCAGGGCTCCACAGGACACACATGGTGGTGGGAAGAAGGCAAGCTTTTAGCAATGGGCTTGCAAACCACTGTTGATAAACATCTCGCTGAAGAGCCACTCGTCCACCCCATTTGAATAGAGAAAGTGAACTGCAGCTGGCCAGGGGGCAGGACAGGAGAAGCAGATTTGTGTTTGCACAAGAGCAGAATAAATACCTCATTTTTTAAGAAGAGATTTTTTCACTGTAATGGAGGACTAAGTCTTTTAAAATATCTGACATTGTGTTTAAAAGCAGCATCAATTGCTCTTCAGTGCAGGCCTGAGCCAAAGATCAAGCAGAGAGAAAGAGCAGGTGTTTAATAAATCTTTGGAGGAGTTGCTTTAAAAGGTATCTGTGATTTGCTCTAGACATGAAGTATTGGTAATGGGAAAATGCATTATTCACGCACCTCCATCTAACCACAGAACGATTTTGGCTGTGTTTCAGAGAGAAAAATCGGTGGCATATGGTCTGCATAAAGCACAAGCATGACTTGTTCTTTCGACTGGTCTTGGCACTGGGGAGGTCATGAAATCATCTTTCAGAAACTTCAGCTGGACCAAGCCAGAGCCTCCTCCTCTTTTCATAGTTGTCCTTATCAAGAACCTTATTCATAGTCACTACTGTCATCATCAGAGAATCAGCATAGTTACGGTTGGAAGGGACCTTAACATCATCCAGTTCTATCCCCCTGCCATGGGCAGGGACACATCACACTAGACCATGTATCCCAAGGCTCTTCCAACCTGTCCTTGAACGCTGCCAGGGATGAAGCATTCACCACTTCTCTGGGCACCCTGTGCCAGCCTCTCAGCACCCTCACAGTGAAAAACTTCTTCCTTATATCTAACCTGAACTTCCCCTGTTTTAGTTTAAACCCATTACCCCTTGTTCTATTACTACAGACCCTGATGCAGAGTCTCCATCATCCCTGTAAGCCCACTTCAGATATTTGAAGGTATGCCATGCATCTGCCCAGGACCAAAAATTTGCGGTTTGAATATAGAAGCATTTTACTTTTTCCTGCTAAAGACAGAGATAAGATTAAAAATACCCACCCCAAAACCAGATATTCCCTTAAAAATGTACGTAAGACCTCTGCATCTTCCAACATTTCAGATTGTTCCCCCCGTTCATCGCTGCCAGGAGGAGAGAACTCCAGGCTCTCCAGTGGGGATCATGACCCAGCTCATGTTGCAGGCGTTCAATATTCACAGGAGCAATTGCTACCAGCCATGCATTACCAGCCTGTCCCTAACCCTCATGAGTAACCCTACCTGCGAGACAGCTTTCGGGGGGAGGAGGACAGTGGAAAGTCTGGAAACAGAATATGGAAAGGAAAAATCCAAGGCCTCCGTGTTACATGAGATCATTAGGACAAACTGTGTACCTCTGTAAGCAAACCCCATAGTGCTTATTTGCATGAATAAGCACCCTTTCTTTGCCTTTACAAAGAGTTTGCAAAGGATTACTAGGCTGGCTATTTCAATTCATGCAGAATGGACAAACCCTGTTCCTGTGTTCCCCAAGACGGAAGAAAGTATGTTTAGCCACCTGCCCAACTGGGAGATATGTTTGCATGGTGACCACGTCATTTACATAGCTGGGAGGTATTGCATAGCCTCCTTCCTCAAAGGAAGAAAAGGAGTTGAGGCTGCTTTTTTCCTTCTCTAAACAAAAGGTGATTTATTTAAAGCCAAAAGGTGTGAAGGATTATCTTCTGAACCTGCCAAACTGGCTGCAAACATCCTGAAGAGCAGATTTTATTGTTATTATTTTGCATTATTTCATTTTTAAAAGAATGAGAAAAACCTTGGAAGCAGAAAGATGAAAACTGGCTTTCCCCTGACATATTTATTCCTGAGATTAAATGTGTGTAATTGTATGCTATATACATACCACTGTAGATAACAGAGGTGTTAGCTCTAGGACACTGCAACATCCGGATGTAATTTATATCTCTCCCCTCGTCTTCACTCTCAAACATATGTGGTTCATCATATTCTTTGTCACTGCTGGACTCTGGCAGGTCTCCAGCATTTCAGAGGTCAGTGGGTTCCTGAGTGGCTGATCTGTCAATAGCTGCTTTTGCTGTGTTTACCTAGGTATTATTCAGCTTTGTACCACTAAGACAAGCTGGTACATGCTGGTTCTGTTCCATGGGGTGTTTATTCTCTGCTATTTTGACCTTAAAGTTCAGCCGTAAAATGTCTCCAACCAGCACTTTTAGAAGCTGCTCTGAGGCTATAGAGATGAGGACAGGGAGAGAATGGGGTGGGAAGAGATGAGATAGGATAGGATAGGATAGGATAGGATAGGATAGGATAGGATAGGATAGGATAGGATAGGATAGGAGCTGGTACTGGTAACACCAGTTAGAACAAGATGAATTTGACATTTCTATTAAACTTGTGGTTTGCGAATTTAATACTTAGCAGAGGCATCACTTCTCTATCTCTAAAACTTACAGCCTGAAGGTCAATCACGGTTTCAGCATACTTGCTCTGAATCGTACTGAACATAACATTGGGATACTGAAGAAAGGTATTTTTTTCCCCTTGTTTTACATTTAAAGATCACAAATATTTATCCCAAGGGGAAAACCTGCCCTTTTCTCAGTACCAGCCTGAGGAAAACTAAAGCAGCACAACACAGCAGGTAACAGTTGAAGCCCAACCCCGTTGCCTTCATGGCAGCATTGACTCTGAAAGACTGTCTTAGGATGCCAGTAATGTTGCACCAAACCCAAGCTGCAACTGTGAAAACGTCTGCTCCATGAAGACCTCCAAGCACCGAGTCCAGTTGCTTGCCAACAGACGTTTTACAAACCTCATTTCCAGAGCACGGCTATTCAAAGCTTGCTGAAAACCAAGACCTTTAGAAGTTTCTTCAGCTGGACACCCAATAGCTAAGGCATCCCAAATCCCTGGTTATTTCTGAACATCTTGGCACACAGTGCTGAGCAGAGGAAATGGGTGAGATTAACGACTTCAGCTCACACATCAAGCAGGATATGGAGGGCTACGTGTGCTATGTGCATAATATGTCCCTTTTGCCAGTGTCAATCAAATTTTAAAGCACAAAAAGGACATTGTACCCACTTGGAGAGCAAACATTTCACTTCTCCAGATCAAAACCTAATGGAAATATTCTCTTTCTTCCTGTCCTTCCGTCGTATGAGCTAGATAATACAACTATCTAATATGAAAAACAAAATCAAATAAACCTGCAAGTTTACAAGCTAAAAATCCAAAGGGAAGTGCTTCTTCTCATCGAACTTCCTGTGTTTTTGTTGCCTGAGAGAAGACTAAGGTTTTCCAAAGGTGTATTCAAGGATCTTGCACAAACACGCTCTCCTTCACTAGACATTTCTTATCGGCCTCGGACTGAGAAAGCTGTGATAGGAAATGTGCCATTCATTCACAGGGCTGCTGGTGGGGATCTGAGGCATATCTCGAGCGTGTTATCACATGCTTTGTATTGTCTACTCCATCCTGAGAAAGAAACACTCTAATCAGCCCGACATTTTCTCCTTCTGGAAATCACCAGCTCTTTCTCTGCCTTTTGCCGTGCATTGATTAAACACCTTCCTGTTGAAACAGTAACTAGACAACCACAATAGCAGCAAAAAAAAAAAAAAAAAAGGCTTTGAAACTTGGTATCAGCTTCCCAGATTCCTGGTCTTTTTCATGTGAGAACAGAGTTATTTTGAATGCATGGGTAAGGGAATGGGTGGGTAAGGATTGGAAGAAGTTTTGCTGCTTGGTTTAATAACGATCACCTTCTAGTACTATCCTGTAATACGTACAAGTGGTTTGGATGTGATTCCTTTGGGTTAGGGTAGTGCCCACATATATGACCACCAGGAAAGGATCCCCTCTGCAGAAGATCTGATTTACAACCTGATACCACCCAAAAATTCTAGGAAATTTACAGTTCAGCAACTGAAAAAACCCGTGTCTGTATTGTTTTCCAGCAGAACCTTCTTCCATTTTTGTGGGAACAGGGTTTTCCGTTGCACCACCTGCACTACCCATTCAGACCTACTCATTCTGATATATTCCAACTTTCCAAATGCTTTTAACTGCATTTCCCAAGGACGGGATACTTTTGCTGTGTCCTTTTAAGTTACCTAAAGTGTAAAAGGATATTTTCTAATAGGAAGGAGATCTCAATCATTTAAACGTGCACACACGAGCCAATAAGGCGGCATACATGTTAGAGTAACATTTATCTAATCATACCCCTATCAGCTTAGTGTGACATTGCCTCCTAGAAAGGGAAAAAAAATTATACTAATGTTAACATTGCAGTAAGATAAAGGTGGTTTTAAGATGTGATTGTATCCATTCAATTAACTTCTAGCACTTATGGTTGTAGACTGCCTTATGTAATTATTCTTTCTTTAAAGTCATTTGAGAACTTTTCATCTCACTAAAACGTAATGGAGAAAAACCAAAACTCTTCATCTTTTTACCTAAACTGGTAAGCATCTAGATCTCAGGCTGTGTTGGTGAATATTCAAGAAGAAAGAATGCTGTTCTTAACATCCTGTCTATATGGGAAATTAAACACTCTACGGATAGTGAAATACTCCCTGTATTAATACAATGCTTATCAGCAGAAAGAAATGAAATAATACAGACCAGAGGTTATTTTAATTTCAGAAAACCCACGTAAAAATTCTAACTGCATGGGAAGAATCCTTACATTTCTCTTGATTATGTCTGTATTAAAAACTGAGTTGAGCACTTCCTAGGAAATACTGCATTAGGCTTAAGGATGCTGCATTAGTCTTCTCTCAGCTGCAACCCTCTGGCAAAGGTCCCTTAGTTTAGTGGGTTGCATGGACCTTACGAGCTTGCAAGGCAGTGATATGAACTAAAAAGGCTGGGCATGGAAAATCTCCCATGAAAATGGAAAGACAATCCCAGCAGCCTTCCCCAGACATCGTTCAGCTCAATGAGAACACTCAAATGTCCTGGTAAGGAGCAATCCCAAAACCAGGTCCTCCCAGACTTCATCTCAGCTGTGGTTTGGATCTCTTCTTATTTCAGATCTCATGTTTCTTAAACCGTTATTCTTGACACTTTAAGGTTTACACCATGGCATGATAACACTCATACTGGTATACTTTAAATGGCAGTGTGGGAATGGCATATTTATCTTGGGCATTACTATCTATGAAATATATTAAAATGAAGAGTCAAAACGGCCCATTGCTCCATTTAGTGCTTGACACACTGTTGAAAAGTAACAAATAACAAAGTGGAATTTCTTGGTTCAAAACTTGCTAGTGAGCACTTCAAATCCTTACAAAATTCACTTGATACAACACCTCAGCTGAAACTACTCATCAAATTCCAATCAGATTTGCTGAAAATAGTTCACTAAGCTTTGCCTAGAAGGTTGCTTGGCTGAATGCTGAGCAAGACAGAGTTGACTGATAGACACACACGTACACACAGGCATCCAGAGAAGATTTAAGAGCCATCTTCTGCTGCAGCTGTCTTCATAGCTTAGATCGAATTCTCTTACTCATCGCACGTAGTCATATCAGTCAGACTTAAAGGAAGACCTAAAGATTGGTTCAAACCTAAGCCTTCCTCATCTATCTTAGTCATTTTACAGGCTTACAACAGGAGTTCGTCCTTAGAAGCATAGATTGATGCCTTTCCTCAGTCAGACTAGAGCTTTAACGTATTCCAATTCAGGCACTTCGGACAAGATGACAGTGTGATGACAGCAAGCCTGTGCCATCAGTCTTCCTGAAAGCACCATGCAGATAACTTCTTTGATGCTTCAAGAATTTCAAAGCTTCTAAAGAACACCTTGAAGTAGCATTAAAAAAGGGGATGAAAGTTTAGTCCAGTAAGAATGACACAATCCACTGAACTCATGGGACCTTGTTATCTGCATAGTTCCTATCACAATCTGCATGTCTGCAGGCCTCCAATAGTAATGTGTTGCACAGCACATTTTGCCTATAGTGTCAGCAAACCTGCTCTCAAAAAAACCCAAACATGTAATGGCATACTCTTATCTTTCCTGTTATTAGCAATGTTTCTGAAATTCCCACCAAAGCCTGTGGGATATTCAAGACAGTTCTCTTGAGAGGAAAAATAAAAGGCAACAATTGTATCCCGTGACCATCCCTAAGCAGATTTTGCGTTACTTCTTGCATTCTTAACCAAAATAGTCACCTGCTTTACGCTGAATCACTTACCAAATTACCTAGTGTTTCTGAATTCCCTCTGAGAGCAGAGACGGCAGGTGGGGATGGATAACTGCTATGCAGAAGTCTAAGCTCCCTAGCAAGAAATCTTGCAGTAGAATGATCCCTTTGATCCAGTGCTCGAGATCAATCCCCAATATTACTGATAAGCTTAGATACAGTTTTGAGAGGGACAAAACAAACAATACCACAAGAGATGGAGAACCACATAGAAGAGGAGAGCCTTAGGGATAAGAGTGCAACCATCTTTGCTGTGATCTATTTCCATGCAAAATTGCTGTGTTTTTCTGGGAAATTCTGATCCTTGAGACATTAATAGAAAAATGAATTCCTTCTTTCATTTCTATACACAACACTTTCCTCTTGATCCTTCATAAACCATGATTTCTTCTTTATAGTAGCTTCCAAATGCAATCCTCAGTGGTTTCTTTATTATTGGTTTGGTTTGTTTAACATTTGTCCACGTTAGAAACAGTTTTAATGCATCCACACACCTTTGCAAAGATACTGAGTATAATTCAGGTTTGACCACCAGTGATTAGAGTTTGCTTTGGTATAACTGTCTCATTTTCTATGTCAAAGAATGTAGGAGGTGGCTGCAGCTGAGTACATACATTGTAAATCTAGTCCTGACTCGGACAGAAGAAGCTGGTGTACAAAGATGGATCCCATTTCTTTTTTAATTCACATATAACAAAAGGTTGCATTATTGCTGCATCCCAATTACTTCTGCAGCTGGTCTAGGTACTGCTGGCCTGTATGTCTAAGATACATGCAGGACACACTGAGTCGCTGCAGCGTCTCCTCTTTCTTCTGTAAAAGGAGGTATTGTTCAAATGCCAAAGTTACATGGCTGGTTTTCCAAAAACACTTACTATTTTGATACCTTTGTTCCTACTGATACCCCAATGAGCTGTGTTGAAACACCAGCCTGCAGGTCAAGCAAACTGAGTGGGAGGTGACTTCTCAGGGAAGATCTTGCTTTTAAGGTAGCAAAATTCACAGATCCTTTGTAATGCAGTAGAGGTCCAGTCCTTGGACTCCTCCATTCCCTTCCTCATCCCTGAGCCTACTCCCCTCCCTTTTTCATAGACTACAAATGGAGTGGAGGGGACTGAATCCCTAATTAAACATACTAGCATTAGCTGACCGTGTCTTTGGAGGGAATGAGGCATGTCATATTCTTGTAAGATGTATATGCCATGCTGCCAAGAAAAATCCTCATCAAGGACAGTATCACGTCCTGCTGTTTTTACAGCTGTCAATTTTTTTCTTCCTAAAATGGAAGCAAACCTTTGCACACAAACTTATCCCTGGTGTAAGTACACTTGAAGCCAAGTTCAGTATCAATAAATCAGTGCCTTCGTCAGGAAAGCAATTGCATGGTTGTTTTTATCTGCTATTATCTGTAAGTTTAATTGGAGTACAAAAAGTAAGTAAATTTTTAATGACAGCTGCATTCCTTATCCCAGCCTGTTGTATGACCTTCAGATATTGAAAACAAATGAATAATTGAAAACAAAGCTTCGATCATGCAACTTTGAGGTGGTTTTGAAGCTCGCCTAAGAGACCTCAAAAGACTCCTTGCTCCTACCAGAAAGCAAATGTTTCAATCAATTGTGATTTTAACCATTTCTCTTTAAAAGATAATTAAAATCTATTTCTGTACTTCTCTAATGTGGCAAAAAAAATCTATATAGAAGCTAAATCCTGCTGGTTTTCATGTGACTTAGGTCAAATAGATTACTGCAGATTTACACTGCACTAAAAATGGGGGATTTCAACTGATACTTTATGAGTACCAAGTGCTCATAAAACCAGTCCAAATTTCATACAGAAACACTGTATTTTCTTGCAGAAAGAGGAGAAATTTCTGTTTCCAAAATAAATTAAGCAGGTTTAGGGACTCAGAACCAACCCCTGGACTATTTTAGCCTGTACTCTCTGTATTTCTGCTCATTTCCCACTGGGGCAGAAGACACTTCTAATATTTGTTTCAGATGGGTGCAGTTTTACAAGCAATAGTCTCACGTAATTGTTTGTCCCCACTTTATGGCAGCAAGGGCAAATTCACTACTGAATTAATCATTGTTCTTTTCAAGGGGGTCTGGGTTTTAACTGGGAAAAGAATGAAACTGATAGGGGTTATTTTCCTTTAAAGTTTAGTAGATTTTAAGTTGAATATTGCAGGAAATAAACAACCGGTATTCCAGTTCTTAGGATACAATATAGTCTTCTTTTTACCTACCTGGAGCTCTTTTTGAAAAACATGACTTTTGTATAATTAACTAACTCAAGCAGCATTCATCCAAACAGGAAAATGCCACATGTGAGGGTTCAACAGCTTTTGAAATGAATAGGAACTGAGCACTATATCCCTAAGACATCTCTGCAAACCTCAGGCTGAAACCAGATTCACATGCCTTGACCCCAGTCTGAGTGAGGCATCCAGCCCAGATTTCTCCCCTTAACCTGGTTTTCATTTTGAATGTGCAGTTTACCTTTAAGGAATTAATCTTTTAAATATGAATTGCTTTTCTCAGATGCCTGGCTATGATAAAAGGCTCCAGACACAGCCAGGAATGAGATTACAATGAATATTGGTATTTGTCATGATCTGTCTGCCTCTTTGCCATTTCATATTTCAAACTTGAATAAATGGAGGCTGTGCATATTAAGCACCTGTGGTTTGTGCATTGATGGGCACACTGGGAGGAAAAAGGCCAAGCTTGATTTCAGAAGTGCCCGGATTGCACACCCAGCCCATAGCTATGGGAGTAGTTGTTTCCATCTGTTGAGTGGGAAATGACTCTCCCCTTTGTCAGATTTTGAGGAAACTTGGAATTCCTGATTTCAAGCTCAGCCAGCCAAAACGCATCCTCCCAGTTTTGAGATTACAGCCTGGTTTGGATAAAGCATTGCAAAAACGTGCATTGCAACTCAAGCCTGGGTGGTGGGCAGCCATAGCATTGCTCTGCGCTAAGTGGGAATTGCAGCCTGGTCCATGCAGCAGCTCCTAGGGGATGCTGCGCACATCCCTGCTCAGAGCCAGAGCCCAAGTGGCACCTCAGTCTGACACAATGCCAAAGCCAGGAAGGCTGTGAGTTTTGGCTGGTGAGGCTGAAACTGAGGACTCCTCATTCACCCCATTCCCAAATTTCCATCCCAAACTGCACAACCCATTGCTCACACAGTGGTTCCTGCTACATCCAGGAAAACCCAGGAAAGGGCAAGTCCAAACAAACTCTTCTGCCTTTGGTGAGGGTTTCTCAGGCCTTGCTGACAAAGATAACATTCGGTTTTTGGAAAGCAGATGTGTAAAACCCTACCAAATGCTCCTCCTCCCGGCCTGCCTGCCGGCCCTCATCTGAGCTTGGGCAGTCTTGTTTGTACACGTTTGGTCTGCTACGTGTTGGCTGTAATTTCTCTTGATTGAATAAAGCATTAATAAGATAATCAGAACAAATGCCACTCTTTGGCTGTCCCTTAAGCATGTCTGGAGCTACAGAAATTGTTTCATATGACTGCTGGAAAACAGGGATGGTGTAAAACTGTACACATGGTGGCATACGGCTTACACGCACTTTCACGATCAATCAGCATCAAATTAAAAGCAGGAATTATTATTGAAGTTGAAATGAAGTACAGATAGCAAATGGGAGTACTTACAACTTCTGGGTCACGCTTGAGCAAGGAAATGATGCTAAGAGCTATAATTGGTTCTTTTTCAAAGGAGCCTTTGAAAATACTTTAAGCTTATCCCCAAAGACCAGCAGAAGCAGTGAGCTGAGGGGCTGCATGTCAGGGGTTGGGTCTTCCCCCCAAAGCCATTTATGTGGTGCTGCCTCAGTTTCTTAAATCTGTAAAATGGGCTAATATTCCCAGCAGCTTTGGGGCTGGATCAAAGAGAGCCACCAGAAGGCACAGACAGACCTTGCATACTGCTGCAAAAAGTAAAGCATGATACAACTTTGAGGACTGCAAGGAGCCTGTAGCACACTGAACCTAACCATGGCCATATACCTTCTTCTCACCAGACACTCCATACCAGGGTGAGGCCAAAGGGGGATGCCACAGCAGCTGCTATATTGCATTCCTCCTCCTAACCAGGCTATTTCAGCAAAGGCCGTTGTTCCCATTACAATCCCTGCCTTGCGTTGTATTGGTGTGTTGATTGCATTAGAGACTTTACAGGAAATCTCCTTTCCAACAGATTAGCAGGTCCCTCTCCCCACCTTCCCACATGCCCCAGGGCACTGAAATCCTCTGTAGCCTACAAATCCCTTAGCAGGAGTTCTGGCGTGGGAGAAATATATATTGGCATTTCAAGTTGATATGGAGCTTTGCAATTTTATCCTCTCACATTTAAAAATGATAGCTTTGAGGAAGCTTTACTGGCTTTGTTGGTTTGCTTTAACCTCATTAGTTTATGTGGCAATAAATGACAGCCTCATGTAATCCCGCCCCTCATCAGGAGAGCGCTCAGACCCAATGCCAGCTTTCAGGTGGGGGCATGCAGCCACTGAACCACCAAAAAACCTTCCTCACAAGACCAAGCACTTGGCTGAAATGGTCCCTGAATAACTGGAGCTGCAGGGGAAAGCAAGCTGCAAATTGCCTTAGGCCATAGTGTTTGCTTGGGTGGTTCTACCACTGTGAGCTGAGGGAGCAAAGGAGCTTGCAATACTAATTATAGTTGGGATAAACCTGGGACTCAACTGCTGCTCTCACCAGAATATTTGTCTAAGTATGAAAATAGTCTTATTACTAAATGAGAGACAAGAACCAAGAGCTCCTACCCCCCTGAGCACCTTATATGTCCTTACATCACCGGTCCATACACCACACAGGCATATTCTCCAAAGCATCACAAGCTCCCCTGAAACCGTCCCACCCTCGTTGGTCTCCTTGCCTGCAGCAACCCCAGCAGACCTGATCCTCTGAGGATTACAAACCTTCTCATTTTCTGCTTGTTTATGGTCATTTGCTCTGCTGCCAGAACGGGTCGGGGGTTTTTTACACTATTGTTTTCTAAAGAAACACGGAGTTAACTCTGAGCACCGCGTCCCTTCCCTTGAGCTGTTTTGACAGGAACGCCACAGACCCCTGTGCATGTCAAGAAAATGCTTGTCTGACTTTTCAAGTCCTATTTCAACAAACCCTTCAATTGTTCCATCAAACTGGGGGGAGGAAAAAGAAAGGCAAAGCTAACAAGGCACACTTCTGCCCCCTCTTTAAGGGAGAAATGCACCCCCCCCATACACCGCAGCGTTGATTCAGGCAAAGCGCCAGCTTGAGAGTTCAGTGAGTTATCACCTTCTAATAGAGCTGGAGGAAACCTTTTCCCCCTTGTATGCTGTGGTCCTGAGAGGGCCAAACCTGACCAAATAGCTCCAGAGAGAGCCCCAGGGGAAGGAGAGCCCACACAGTGTGGGGACAAAGCCACCAAGGGACCATGGCTTCTCCTGGCTCCCCATCTGCATCCAAATGTGTCTTGGGGCTGGGAGGGAGCAGAGGGAGGGTGTTTTTTAAGTGATAAAAGAATAGGTAAAGAATAAACCTTAAACATTGCTAAAGGCCATAAGCCAGGAAAAACCCCAACAAAGTGAGCTGGAGCATTGTGAAACCCAGGCAGAATATGGGAGTGCTTCCTTCACTCCGCATTGCAACCAGCACCCAGAAAGTTCACACCTGTGCTGGGAACCCTGCCTAAGAAAAAGCCCAGCCAAGTATTTGAAACAAACACATTTTCAGACTTTTCTAACCCCAAGGCGCTTTCACAGGGATTGTCAAGGAGTCAAAGCACGGAGAGGAGAACAAACAAAACAACCCTCAGCCAAGCCCGGTCCTCCCGCCTCATACAAAGCCACCGCAGCAGGGTGACCGCAGCCAGGATAGGGAGCCAGGTTGGGCTGGGATGGGTTTCCTAAAGAAAAGGCTCCTCCAGCATCTCAGTCCCACCTCTTGCCATGGGCGCTGTCGGGAGGAGCGTTATCAGCACAGCATCTCCAGGAGGAAGGGAAGAGCAACTTGATTTCAACCGTCTCTGAAACTAAGTAGGACTTTGATAGAGACATTGCACAACCTTGCCATAAAATGTAAGAACGGGCTCAATGAAGAGCTGAGAGTCAAGCAAACGTGCTGTGCTCACGAGGGTAATCTGCTCCCCTTCTCAGGGAGGTTTGACAGGAGCTTAGTAACTCTGTGTCACCAAAATACTGCTGGGGTTTCCAACCTGGCAGAGCCCGCGTGCTGCATGGAGACCAACTGCAACAACAAACAAAGCAACCCCTGGGTGCCGCGCTCTGTTTAGTTCAGTGTATCTTCCTGAAAGAAATAGCAAGGTAATTCCTTGGTTATTTATAGAGCCATTTACAGCACAAGTCACCACAAACAGACATGCCCTTGCCATGTCCTGCAGCGTTTATGCAGCCCACCTTGCTCAGCATGCATGGGTGGCTTCTGCCAAGCAGTGGCTGGACACCCAAGCAGACACAATTAGCAGTGTGCCTCATCAGCCAGCTGGACCAGCTGTGTGGTCCTGCCCTTCAAAGCATGGAGACTTGAACCCAGACCCATGCAGTGCATAGGAAAAGCTTGTAGGTGGTTTGTTAAGAAGACAAACCTCCCCACTGGCCATCCCGCGCGGAGCTGGACCTCACTGAAAGCTGCTCTGTACATCTGCTTCACTTGAGAAAGGGGAGATGGCCCTCCCCACCATCACTCATCCTGCCAGATGTGAGGTCACACATACAAGTTGGCTCAGCTAAATAGACCCATAGAATTATGGAATGGTTTGGGGTGGGAAGGACCTTAAGATCATCAGTTTCCAACACCCTGCCATGGACAGGGACACCTCACACTAAACCATGTCACCCAAGACTCCATGCAACCTGCTCTTGAACAGTGCTAGGGATGGAGTATTTACCACATCTCTGGGCAGCCCATTCCAGTACCTCACCACCCTCACAGTAAAGAACTTCTTCCTTATCTCCAACCTGAACTTCCCATGTTTAAGTTTTTCAAGTTAACAAATGCTCCCTGAGGAGGTGCAAGGAGGTCCCTGTGGCAGGCGAGCTGGCAGCTCTGCCATATAAAGCCAAGGTTTAAAGCCATTCCTGTGATGCATTGACGGATGGCAGAGCTGTCAGGGCTGGATGTGGGCTCCCACACATCTGGCACGGAGGCTTTAGATTCAGATCTGTCCTGCTGGGGTGTCTGCAGAGCATGGCCAGCCTCTGTGGAGGCTGCGGGCCTCATTGCGGTAATGCTGCCGAAAAGAGCTCTTGGTGGGGATGAACCAGACAGTCAGGTCAGCCCCATTCCCACAGTGGGTGCTAAGGTGAGAAGATTATTGTCGTTACCGATTCTGAGTTTCTTTTTAGCACAGGACACCAGGCTGACTGGGTAAAAATGCTTAAATTACAACCTTTGGGTTTAAGGATGGAGCACTGGAAGACCTCTGAATCCAGCCTCCTACCATCACAAAGGAGCTCATAAAATGTCCTTCAAAAGCTAAAAAAGCTCTTTTTAGAAAACCAGAGGGGTTTGGCTGTCATTATTCATCCCAGGCTTGTGAAAGAAGAAGGATTCCAAAGGCAGGGTTCAGCCCACCAGCATCCCCCTTCCCTTGCAGGCCCCATGCTGAGGAGAGAGAAAGACAGATGCAGGCAGGGTCATGGGGATCCCTATCGCTGTGCAAACTCTTTCAGGAAACCTGGGAGTTTCACTGCAACGCTTTAGGGGTAGCCGCAGAGAAGAGGAAAAGTAAATATTTCACAAGCTGCAGAAGAAGGTGGGACAGGCAGAGCCTGGGCTGGGGTAAGCCAACAAACAGCTCTTGCTCCTGGGTACGCCTTGTGTCAGCCAAAGAGCTGTCTCAAGAGCTGCGACTGAGCAGTGGAGAAGTAAACATCCTCATCTCCTGCTGTGTCAGGGGAGAGGCAGCAACACACCACTGCACCTCCAGCTTCTAGTTATTCTGGGTGAGGATCCAAAGCTTTTGCTTGAATTAGCCAAACCTGCTAGCGTCCAGACCCCATCTTCTCCTGTCAGCATCCGAAATCCGAATTTCTTACAGGAAAGGCACTCAGAGACAAGGCAGGGATTAAAGGCACTTTACATATGCTCCCTTGCAGGGCAGACTTGCTCCCACATTAGCCCTGCAGTTCTCCAAGGGAGAAGATGTAGTTTGATGCTGAGCTTAACCCCACCAGCCTGGCCTGTTCTGGCTGGGTTTGTGAGTGGCTGACACAGTGCTCTCCACTGCTGGTGGCATCTAAAGCAACCCCAGCTGTGGGACAAATGATGCCAGCATAGGTCTGACTGCATTTGTACCAGTGACACCATCTCCAGGACAGCTCCCTGCACTGGCGTCTGCTCTTTTTCCCCTCTCTGCAAAGTGAAATGTGACTGCATGTTTGTGACTGCTGCACCCTCGCTGGAGTCTCAGCAGCTCTGCTAGTGTCTGGGCTCCTGAGGGAATAAACAGAGAGGAGAGGAAGAGCCAAAACACCAGGGGAAACGAGAGAAGAGACGGAAAGCTGCCAAAGAAGTCTCCCTCCTGCTTGTTCAGACAAAGCTTGTCTCACAGCCAGAAGTGGCAGAAAAATGCTGCCCTATAAAAGCAGGCAGGGAGCAAGGAAAGCAAGAGATGCCCCTCAGTGCCGACTGGACACTGGGGTTTGCATGCCAGGGAAGTGGAGCTAAACCAGGTGTCGTGCCAGAACCAGCCCACCAAGCTCTGGGAATGGGCACATCAGGTCCTCTGAGGTGGTTTGCACCCTGTTACAAATGAATGGTACTTTCTGGTACCCAACCTTCTCTGTCTTGTTAAAATGCCCCTCCTGACATTAAAGCAGAGAGGGAGCTTCAATAAACAGTCCTTTCTTAAAAGCTTCAGTCTCCATCTTTTCTGGATTAAGCCACGCCGTCTGTCTCCAATCTAAATGTTAAACCGAATCGGCTACAACGTGTCTGCAGAAGCCCCAAGTGGAGCCTGGGATAGTGTCTGGGGTTGGAAATACTGCGTTTGAAAATCCCACAAGGTTCGAAGCTCTTGAAGCAGAGCCCACCAGAGTTGCTGATAGACATCCCTCTCCTTCCTGTGGGCTTTTGGCTTGCTGCTGGGCTGGGAAACAGCACAGTGTTTGACCATAGTCCAGTGCTTTGGAGAAGACAGGGTGGCCGAGCAAAGGAGGTGCACAGCTGCAAGTCAGGAGACCCAGCTCCATGACTCGGGATGTGTTGTGTCCTTTCTCCATTTATTGCTGACAGCATGATAAAGCCTTTTGTGACATCAATCATCTCAGAACAATAAAAACCATAAAACAGACCAAACATCTTGCTTCCAAACACATCAGCATTAGCGACTTCAGATCTGTATTGGCTGTAAGTGCAACTATATTATGATAAAGTAGGCTCTATAGGGCCAATACTCTTAGCAAAGGCTATTTTAATGGGCTGGAGGTTTATTTTCCTGCACTACCACACACAGTCACTGCTGAAGAAAACAGAGAGGGCTTAATAGGGCTCCAGAGCACACAGATAATTCTTTGCAACTCTAAAACTGATTTAATGTTTGTACACATGTAATGCTCCTGGATGTTTTCAAATCTGAGAAGTTGCTCAGAGGGCTGTGCTTGGGATGTCCAGCAAGTTTTATGTGGCAATTAAAACACAGAGACAACCCACCCCAACAGCACAGTGATGCTGCTTTGCAAAGACCAAACTAAGTATTACTTGGCCTTGGTGGCTATTGCCCTATTTATACTTAGCATCCCAGCATCCAAGACCGTAACAAAATCAACTTCAGCTCTAAGAATCGGAGCCCAATTTTCCTGTTATTAAACAATGACCTGAGTATTTCCCATTGAATTTTTTCTCTCTTTTTCTTCTGCCTTTTTGTTTTTCTCTGCATGGGGAATGTAAAGCTCAGTGTCTACAAATACTCATACCAATGACATTCTGGTTTCAATGCTTGTGTGCTGCTGCCAGTAAAAACTGATGGACTGCATATCAGCGAAAAGTGGATACAAAGGGTGCAATAACCACTCAGGCAAATTAATCCGAAGATCTCAGTGAATATTCATGACATTTGGGTGGCATTCAGCCATCACCAGCATTTTGGACTTGTCCCATCAGTATTGCAGCCAGTTGTGGAGAAGGGGAAAAGCTTTGCTCTTCACCCAGCTGTTATCAACCCTTCACTGATAAATTAGGAGTAGCACTAATTTACTCCAAATGCTTTGCAACACTTCACACAGCTTGCAAACACCCTAAACACAACCGTCCATCCAAGAAGCACCCTCCAGTCACCCTTGGTACGCTTTACCCATCCAGTCTCAAAACTCAGGCCAAACACCAACCTGTCCAAATCATTTCAGATCCACTGACTCCTCTGCTAAAGACCAAACAGCAAGTGTGGCACTGTCTTTCTCTGCAAAACCAGGTCAGATTTGGAGAGCTCCTGGTACAGGGCAGGGAGCCTGAGCTCAGCCAGGTCCTCTGGGTGCTGCTACGGACACACTACTAATGATATTTTCTCTCATCAGCAAGATTTTTAACAAAATCTTTGGATATTTCTACTTTACTCATGGGAGCCTTGCTAGCTCTGGGAGAGAAAGCCTGTTGTGGGCAAAAACCAGGCACATTTCTCTCTGTCAGCTTCAGTCACCTGAAATACCATCTCCAAAGAAACATCTTCACCAAGACAGACAGTATTTACCTTCTGCAGCAAACGTGACAATCAAATGTGCCTAAGCACACCATAAAAATGAAATAGCACATTTACTACATCACAGCTACCACACTGCCACAGCATTCAGTTTGTTGGATCCACAAAGCTATAGCAGGAAAGGCTCTTAAAATTCAGTTTGTGATACTGCAAGATACCAGGTTGTGTCCCTAAAATGTGCCATTTTCTCATTAAAATTAGGTTTATAGGAGCTTAGTAAAGCAGCTACTATTGCAAGAAAGTCTAGACACCAGTACCTCAATGTTCTCCTACATGGACGTGGGGACGCTTTTTGGGGTTGGTCCCAAAGATGATGCTCGGTTATAATTATCACAGCTCCTGTTTGGAGCTTGCTGGGGCTCACACAGACCCACAAAAGCTTTATTATATTATTTCACAGAAACAAAGTCTGGCAGCAACCACAGGGCAGGATTCCATCTGCTTGAAGAAGAAGCAAAGAGAGGAGAGGCTTGGGCAGCCACCAGAACACCGGTCATCAGCCTGCTTGAAGCTGGGCACACTGAAGAAGTGTTGGCCTTTCCCAGGTACAAGGTGCCAGCAGTGCTCGTCTGCACCAGACATTTACATAGTCCCAATGTGGCATAAGGGCAGCAATGCCTACTGAAGGATGTCGGTAGGAGCCCAAGCTCCTGAACACAACTGGGAAGGACTGACACTTTTTTGGGTCATAATCCGAGCTTTTTACCCGGTCATCCATTGATGATGATGATGATTTACTGATCCCTGCCACTTCATCCAGTGCTATAGCTGATGTTAAATTCAGTGCAAAACCCACCGGAGCCTTTTTCCAGTCTCCTTTGTGGGATGTGACTTGTGCTAATAAAGGAGAATGCAAATGGCTTCAGTCTGACCTGATGCAGTTGTTCTGGGATGAGTCTGACTTGGCCAAAGAAAAGACAAATATTCACTCTGCACACAAAACAAGGCAAAGCTGCAGAAAGTTGTTCGACAGCTTTTTGTCATACAGAGGCACTTTCGGAGTTGTCAGGACATGAAAGAAAGGACTGTTAAATAATATTTTACTTGAGCATTATGTCACATGAAGTAAATATCATCTGCTGTCCTGATGGTTTGCTTCGGGTTGGAAAACAACCGCCACTGCTAAAGGCACCCAGGCAACCTTCTAAAACAGGCTCTTGCCCAAATGCTGGGAGCAGAGGTTTACCAGCTCCACATTGCAGCCGAGACCCTGGCTGCAGATGGACAGATGGATGCAGAGCACTCCTGAGCCACCTCAGGTCCTGTGGGCTCAGCTGGATGAGCAGAGCTACATCCCATTTGTGCCTCAACACGCAGACCTCCATAGGCAGCATTTGAGGCTTCCATAGCTCCAGCCATGGGACAAGCCCAACAGTAGCTCAGATGGAAATCACAGACCTACAGCCATGGAAAGCATGGTGCTGAGCATGCGAACTCACTGGGAAAGGTAGAGGAGGTGTGCAGAGATTTTGGCTGTGGCAAGGGTCAGTTTATTTATTCGATGTTATTAGCAATGAAACCTGCAGAGAAGCCACTCCAAAAATTCACCCTGGGTACAAAATTTCTTTAAGGAGAAAAAAAAGAGACAAGGAGGGAAGAGTCAAAAAAGGAATTTTTGCTTGGGAGTGAAATACAGCCTAATGCATCAAGAAGAAATCAATCCCAGCCTAGGAAAAAAATCCTGTAAAGAGCTGCCTGGGGTGTGCATGTACCAGAAAATGTTTTTGTCTCCTACTGGCAATATCCCTATCCAGGAGACACCAGGAGGTGTAGAGGGGCAGGTACCACCTCCTTGGGCTGGCTCTTTCTTCTCTACAGCAGGAAGATGTGAGCATCAGGATGCAGGAATGGTCTCTACAGTTGCATGATTGAGCCCTTGAGCAGAGCGGTCCCTAGGCACTGCAGTGAGCAGCATAGGCACCCAAGAAACACCCAAAACATTGCAAATAACAACGGCACCTTCCATTCAGGACATATGAAGAGCACCTGGAAAAATCATTTTTCTTGGGAAAATTCCAGCAAAGTGCTGTAGAATTGTGTGTGAATTTTGTGTAGAATTGTGTGACTCCACTGCAGGGAGGCTTTGGACACACAGACTCACGCCTGCATGGAGAAGTTAGAGTCTTGGGACGTTCACTTTTGCCCTCAAAGATCTCTGCACCCACAAAGCTCCCATTGCTCAGGGAAGCTGTCAAAGAGGCTGAGCAGAGCCCAAAACAATGGGGTTGGCTTGGGAAGTGCTGTGACTTTTACAGCACTAAATTTGATAGATTACCAAGATTTATTCTGTTTGTTTTTTTAAGGAAAACGTTTTATGGAACCCAAAAATATTTTGCTAATGAAAATAAAAAAGCCACTTACAGAAGGCTTTGTGAGCCACCACATAGACAAATGTTACTAAGCACAGTGCTTAAACTGGGATTAGAAACACAAACATTAAATACCAAGAGGCAACACAACCTTTTGTTTGCCATGAATCAAAATGATGCCAAGGGTGGCATCAGGGAACTGTTGCTTTATCCTTAGACTTTTTCTTTTGGCATCTGTTCCATGGTCCCAAGTACAACCCAGGGATCCTAACCTATGTGCAAACACCCAGCACATACATGACTCTATTTTGCAGTCTGATTGCAAACATCTCCTGGAGATACCAGAGATTTTGTGTTTGGATGAAGTATGAAGGCCTGGTAGTGGTTTACAAATAAATGCCTTAAAGATAAATGCATGAAGGTTTTGTAGGAAAAGATGTTCTTGTGGGAAGAGAAGGGAAAGCAAATGTGAGCTAATCAGGGCAAAGACAGAACAAAGGAGTTCATGGCCAAAAACCCTCTAAATTCACTGCCATAAAAGATAAAAATTGAATGAGAGAACAGCTCTGCCACAGCAGGAGGAAAACTGGATGAAAACACAGAGGTCTTTCCACCAAACAAATCTCTTCTGCAGGGAGAAAAAGGGGAAAATGTAAAAAATACAATTATCCATTAGCTGCTTGGCCAATTTTCTCTTGGTGTCCTGTATAATAAATGCAATTTAACACTTTGGGAATACAAAGGGAGAATTGTGTATGGGACCTGACAAACGTGTGACACACATTACTAATGGAAATTCAAGTCTTCCCAGCCAGGCAAACAAGCCCCAGGAAGGGACTGTGCTGTTACTAACAGAGAGAGGGGAGAGAAGGAAAACAGAAAGACAAGCAGAGGAAGTCATCAGTGAAGCTAGGGAAACAAATACAAAACATCTCTTAAATTAGGTCTGGACACAATTCTTGGTGCCTTTACACTGGGCCGGAGGGGCCTCGGAAGTCTGAGCATCTCTCATAGATGTGCTCAAATGGGACAGGTTGGGATCAAACTGCATTCCAGGGGGGCTCTCCCAGCTGGGTCAGGTTCTGCTTGTGCCCATCCTGTCCTTGCAGCAGACCCCCCACACAAATGACTTCACATCTGTACTCCTGGATGGTTTTATGGGAGAGGACATTTTTAAGGGAGATGAGGGGAAGCGAGCAGCAGAGATGGAGCAAATGGGATGCTGGCCATGCCAAGGCCAGGGCCATGCATCATTGTAATCTCTGCTAATGCTCTCCTGGATAACAAGAGCATGACTTTGTTGCAGCTGGTCTGCCCCAGTGGCCCCCAGCCCCACTGGCCAGTGGGAGACTCTATACAGTCCAAAAGCAAGGAGAAAACCACACGCCTGAAGATATCGTTCCCCATTCATTCATTTGCACCGCCTTCCCTGCACACTAAATGAGTTCCACAGGTTTATTTTACATAGTGCTTTTCAGCAGTTATAGTTGTCAGACACTGTCTATAACAAAACATCGGGTTTTCAGCTGCTGCTGCCAAAATTCAACTATCGGGTCTTAAATTTTCCAAGTGAGCATCTGCTTCAGTCTAGATACTGGGGGAAAAACATCACTTGAAACGTGTCTCCTGTTTAGTAGAATGAGCTCACGGAAAACATTGTTGTTTTGTCTATGTTGAAGGGAAAAGAAAAAAGAATCCTTGTTTCATCACTAATATTTCCATACAATAGAGTGAAACATTAAAGCTTGTCAGACGAGAGAGGAGTTAGCAAGTTAAAGCCATAAGATGAAAAGCACCGGTGTTGTAGAGGTGCAGCAGTGGCCAGGTTGTTTTCCCCATGAGACAGACCCACTCATGGAACAAATCCAGCACTCCACCAAGGACCTAGAGTGTGTCCATTCACTAGACCCCTGCTGGATGAAGCAATTGCCCGTGTCCACATGTGCATTTGTGAGACTTTCCTAGTGATGCTTGGCCTCAGTACGGGCTTTTTCACAGAGCAGATGCATTGTGGTGATGCCTGGAGAGCACTGCAGAGGCATTTTCAGGCAGGCTAGTTTGAGATGCAGCTGGGATTACATCATTCATTAATTTGTGGTAGAGACAAGTATCCCATAACTCAAAACCAAGAGAGATTTCTAGTGCTTTGACACTAGAGATTAAACAGAAATAAACACATGACTATCAGTAAAAGTGACTGCAAAATACCAGAAAGGATAAGTGGCTAAGAACAGATAAAAATCAGCCTATAACAAAGATTTAACTGGAAGGAGAGTAGGGTATAGAGACCATGACAAATTGACAAGGTCTTCACTGCTTATGAATAAAGGATGCATTTAAAATAATAAAGACCATTTTGAGAGAGGGGACGTGTGGGCATGAGGATTATTATGTATAGTCCGTTAAGCTGCACATGCTGCATTTTAAACTTGCCTCTCTTGAAAAAAGGCTCTGAGGTACCTCATACCAGCATGTGTTGTTAAACCTAAGAGATTAGTTAGTACTTTATTGTCCAAGACACTCTTTAGAGATGATGATATTTCCACTACACCCAATAGCTGCCTCCGAGGCACACATGCATCCATAATGAAATCCTACTGCTTTCTAAATGTTCTGGAAGAAAGTACACAAAAAAGGCCCATAAGCAAGGACAGAAGCAATAGATACAATCTTCTGAATTTTTATAGCCTGTTTAGGAATGGTTACATATGGGCTCTGCCATACACTTCACAAGGGACCAAATTCTACATAAAGCAGTGCCAAAACCTTCATTTGTTCCCTGGGACTCCAGCGTGCAAGCCATATTAAAGGGACTGACACAACATCCCTTTAGCAGGGTCACTGTGGCTATAGCAGCAGTGCCGTAGTAACTGTGGCCAGCAGGATCTGCCAGCTCCAACCTGCCCCTGCAGGCTTTGGCTATTTAAGATCAGGATTTTCAGGTGTGTTTGTTAATGACCCCACTGTTGTCTGTTCATGCCAGCATTGCGGGGTACCATGCACTCAGAAATAACATCTCCATAAGCTAAGTATCAAACCGAGGATTCCACACCACTTTGTTAGTAATGGAGCTAAGAAAATCAAGAGGTTTTGAGTCAATGAGTAACTCATGAAATAACTTAAAAATACCTATTAATCTTAAACTAAAAGGAATGCTTCAGAAAAACATTCACCTCTCCTCCCTACCCTTTGAAAGACTTTGAGTAAAGTCTTCAACACGTAACATGATTTTTCTTGATTCAAAATAAAAGTCTGCTTCACGTCTGGGTTACTCAGACTACTTTTCTGTATTTGAAATTTCCTTTTAAATCTGGCCTAAAACACACTTAAATCTGAAAGATGACAAAATGAAGCATGAGGATTTTAAGAAACCTTTAGTAGAAAAATTAAACATCCAACAAGTTCAGACTCAATTCACAAGAGGTCCAGACCTTTCAAAGCCTTATTGTAAAAACAAATGTGTCCTCTTCAACGATTCATCTGCCCCTTTGCAGTGTGTTATATGTAACATGATGATAACAAGACCCAGAGAAGATGCTCAGGCACATCACACTGGGCACTGCTCAGGTCTGTCTCGCATCTACAGGACATCTCCTTGCTGAAGGACACTGGTGGCACAGAAGCACCTACAGCAGAGCCATGAGTGACTGCCAGCATTGACATCCTGCAACGTGCCCTAACCAAGACACCATTTACCTATAAGAAGAAGCAATGTGTAAGAAAACCTCCAGGATTATGTAAAGACATTATATGTGCAAATGCCTTGGGAGATTCACTGAACAAATTGGGCACATTCACATGAATGAACTTCTGGAAGGTTTAATATGAGTGTAACAGAAATGCCAAGAAGTATCTGTTTGACAGGAAGGAGCTCCATTGCTTGCAGTACCACAGGCTCTTCTTCTCGAAGCGCTTGGAAGGAATCAGGGAGGACAGGGACGATTCCCTAGGCTGGTTTTAAAGGATATTTTTAAAATATGGGCAGCACATGGAAAAAAAATGGGAACAGCTTTCATAGAAAAGGTTTTGTTCTATGCGTTCGAGTGAAGATATTTATGGTGTCTGCTGTGTCATTCCAGATTTGTCATGGGCCATTAAATATCCACCTGGATATTGCATCATTTAACTACTGGAATGCGTAAGCATTTCTGCTGCTCATGAAAGGGCAACTATGAGCTGTATAGAGCATAAGTGCTCTGCTGTCCTTTAACAAATAAATCAGAAAGCAGAGCAGATAATACAACTGTGTTCAGTTGTGGCAGCCTGGCAGTTGTGTGTATTTATTTTTTTTAACTGATCATGACCAGAATGTGAGCACGGGCTCTATATATTATTTCTGGCCTTCCCTCGAGTTTGTTAATCTTCCCTGGGTGCCAGCAGCAGTTTGGAGATCCATCTGAGGGGGTCCCTTCTCACACAGTCAGAAGGCAGCCCCTGCAGCCTCACGCATAGGCAGAGACAAATAAAAGCCCATCCAACTTCAGAAACATGCTCCAAGCTTTGTGTGTCTGAAGGTGGAAACCCATCTCTCAATCAAGGTGGCACCAACCTGTCAAGATCTGAAACAGGGTCTCACATTCCACTTTTGTGCATGAAATGCCCACAGAAAAAAAAAACGCAACCTTTTTTGACAACCACTATGACTTAAACGTGTGTCCAGCCTTAGGTAATGCTTTTCAGACATGTTCCTTGTGCTGGCTGGTCCAGCTGCTTCACACTTGTCTTCAAGGTCCATCCGCCTCTTCTATGTATGGCTGGTGATGCACATTGTTCTCCAAGGGGGATTTTAGGGGACATGCAACATTACTACAAACACCAGTGCAGTATTTAAAGTGGAAAATAAGACTCTTCTTAGAATGGTTTGGGTTGGAAGGCATCTTAAAGCTCATCCAGTTCCAACCCCCTGCCATGGGCAGGGACACCTTCCACTAGAGCAGGTTGCTCAAAGCCCTGTCCAACCTGGCCAAGTACGGTTACACAAGGCACTGAAATGGATATCTCCTCAAGAGAAAGCAGCTGATGACGTATCTCATGATGACAGCCTTCTTTGGTGGTCCTGGTTTATCCAAGATTGAGAAAACCTTTTAATGCCTCATACTGAACTGGCAGAAACAAGGTTATGCTGTACCTGCACTGCAGTTGGATGTTGGCACACGATGCACAAATCCAACAGGCAGGGACAGCGCTGGAAAGGGCTGTCTCTGCCAAGTCTAGGGGGTTTAGAATACATATATCCTCAGTGGGGATGGTGGAACGGAATCTGAGCCCTCTCCAAAATCAAGATGTAGGTTTAATGTTATTAGGAAAACAAAGTGGTTTCAGTGGAAGGGTTTATCCAGGCAGGGGGCAGCTGAAGTGTGGGTTTTGGGGCTGTCTCTCCCAAGCACCCTGCTCAAGGGCCAGCAGCCCCACAGCCTTTGGCCACAGCACACATCATCTCACAGAGTACCCGGGGGATGTGGATATGGGGAGTGTGTCAGAAAGGTCAGCAAATCTGGCAGGTCTATGCCCAGATGACATCAGTGTTGGAAGGACTTCCTCAGAGTCAAAATCCTGCTGGGGAGAAAGCAAATGTCTGCAGCCCCACAACCGCAGGGGAAGGAGAAACTCCTTCTGCAGGAGGGGTTTCACGCAGCATGCCCAGACCCCAGCATACACACATTTAATGCCTCCTGCTTGTCACTGGAGCAGCAGCAGCAGCTGTGGAAGCGCAGGTTGGTCCCAATGAACGCGTTCCTCCCTCCCAGAGCTACAGGAGCTTTTCTTTTGTAATTACAAAGGATGAGACCCTAAATCTGCCATGTTTCCTCTAATAAGATCCCATAGCAGAGGCTCCCACTCTCCTCCTCTGATACCAGCAGCACAGAGCAGTGAGCAGGCGGAGGAAGGAAACTGAGCAGGATCGAGTTCCTCTTCAGAACAATTCTATCAGCAATTCCAAAGCTGCTCTCCCCTTCCCAAGCCCAGAAGAGGCAGGTGCTCAGTTCACTGTAACCCACAAGAGCAGTGTGAAATGACTTGCACTGTACTGGGCCATATGAGTAGAAAATCTTCCTCCAGAGCAAACATATATCAACTAAACCCACCCTCAAGATACATCCTAGCTTTAGGAGAAAGCAAGACCTATATAGTAAGCTCTGCAACAGCCTTCAGGGGGAGAAACGGAACTGTTTTCTTTGGCATTTCCCATCCCTTTTTGCTTCAGCTGCAGACAGGAGGAAAGCAAAACACACATGTGGTCCCCAGGACGGCAGTGGGGAGATGAAAGAGGGAGGTTGCAGGCTGGGTTGGTATTAGGATGCTGTCGTGCTTTGGAGAGCCTCTCCAGTGCCACCCAGCATGAAGCCAGCAGCTCACTGTGATCAACCAGAGCAAGGAGCACTGAGGTCCTCCTTGAGAAATAGAAACTGAACACACAGAAAAGGAAAGCCCTGGTAAAATGCACAGTGAGTTTGTCAATGCAAGGCAAAGAACAGGCAAACAAATACTGACACCAAATAGAAGAGTGATGTACCCAGGAATCCCATAATAACAAAACTATTGTCTCCATACTGCTTTGCCCACTAGCCTCTCTCACCAGTCTGTCTTCAACAACCCCTAAAGCCCACAAGGTCCTTGAAATTGCTTATTCCTTTAATTTAAATGCAGCAAGACTCCACATGGCCAGTTGTTATAGAGAAAGCAGGAACATTGGAAGTGGAATCCATTGCAGAGCAACCTGTCCCTATAGCTAAACATCAGCAGACAGCAACAGGTAGAAGTCAGGCTGGTGTTTGCTATGCTTCTTTCTCAGACCAAGATCTGACTGGTAACAGCTGCCTACTTTATGGCTGTCTCTTTTTATTACTTTATTCTCTTCCATGCCCTCTAAAAAGGGGGGGGGGGAAGAATGGCTAAAATTTATGGCTAGAAGAAACCGATTACTGTTGGCAAGTGAACTGAAGGGATCAATTGTTCCATACGGCAAAAGCCAAAGAACTCAGGGTTCTATTCACAAGAAAAGACTGATGTGCTAAAGGGCATGGAAATGCCACTTTTATTGTGTGCCGGAGAATTTTCACATTTGAATCCAAATTCCATAGGAAAGCGTGGTATGCAAGAGACCCAGCTACAAGGGCTGGCCAGACGGCATGTGTGAGCAGAGAGCATGTGTACGGGGAAAGCATAATACCCTGAGCACAAAGGTTCTGTGTTCATGTCCTCCCGGCACAATGTTGGGCTTTCACACAAGCAAGGAATTATGTGCAAAATGCCTGGAAGTCAGCACCAAATGTGCTCTGAAACAGGCAAAACCAGAGCGCTGCTATGTTGTTTCCTACCCAAGCATGGACTGTTGGGTCTATTGCTGGTGGTAGTGCAAGAAAACTTGGTCAAACTCAGGGGAAACTCTGTTTTAAGTGTGGGGGAATAAAACCCTAATGTTTTTCTGCTTCAGGAGAAGAAGCAGCAATTCCCAAGCTGAGCAGGGACTATGTGCCCACAGATGGGAGCAGGAAAGCAGGACAGGGTGAGCACAGGCACCAGTTATGGCATGCTGGGAGAAGTTATTGGAGGTAGGATGTGAAGAAACACGAGACCTTTGGCTCAAGGACAGACATGCAAACTGTTTATGTATTTGTACAGTGGGGCATGTTGACAGAGCAGTTAAGCACGATGGATCCAAAGAAGCCAATTCAAGCCATAGTTTTGGATGTGCATCAAAGGCAACTCCCGATGGGAAGCAGAGGGTTGGAGGCACAGCTTTGCCTTCTCAGCCCCATGTGCCATGCTCACTGGGGTACTGTCCCCAAAGGCTTTTGGTGCTGGGTGTCACCCAGAAAGCAGGAACAGATGACTCCTGCTCAGCACCAGGGACATGTATTAATGTCACCAAATGATTCGGTGTTTTCCAGTAGACAGATGTACAACAGCAGAGAGCCAGATTGGAATTGTGCTCTGCAGTTTTCCAAGCAGGAAATAGGAGTTGGGCCCAAATTTAATAAAACCTCCAATGACAGCTAGGTACCTCACTCCCCAAAAGGCCTTGGGAATCACAACCCTTCTCAATTAAATGGAAAAGTAAAAGAGTTTTCAGAACAGCCAACTATGGATTCCTCTATGGCAAATGCCAACAGTGAAATTACCAGGGTTTGTTTTGGGATGCTCCTCGCAGGCATCTGAAACTCAGGACACACAAATGTGTATGCATTTAGGAGGCTCGTGGCTAAATTTGGGCAGAGGTTTATGAACAGGAGGAGGAGGAAAAGGCTCTGGGAATGACTTCAGCCTTGGAGATCAGGCGTTAGCAGCACAGCTCCCATGTGCGGCAGGCACGGTGGGAGCACGCAGTATCGATGGCTCTCTGGCCGGCTGACGGCACAGATGTGCTGCAGCTCAGGCTGTGACTAATTGCAACAGGCTGCTCGCACGGTTACAAAAGGCAGATCTGTTGGCATTTTTACTTTCAACCACCTGGCCTTGACAACCGTTTTCTGCAAATAGCACATATGTCATGAAGCTGGGCTCGGGAGATGTGCAAGGGAAGAGTGTAAATCCCAAGGATGGAGGCAGGGGCTGGAAGTGGTCATGGCCAGGATGTCCCGCCAAACAGCATGGATCAGCATAACCAGCAGTGGTCAATGGACTGAAAGAAGGCAATGTTCTTCTTTCATTTAATAAAACAAATGATGCAGTTGGACAGTCTGTTGCTCACGATGGTCTTCTCCAAGCAGGAAAACCCACAGTGCATTGATTTTAGCCTTGCACCAATTCCTGCCCGTGTTGGGTCCATCCCTGTTAAATGTCAGAATGACACAACTCGAGAGGGAAAAAGCCCAGATGACACAAGTCTGACCCTTTGAAGGAGAATATATTCAACAGTTTTCATAAGATTTCTATTTAAAATAGATCAATCTGTGCTAAAGCCAGCAGGGAAGGACACAGCTACAGAGATGGAATGCTTTCAGGATCAGAACCTGGATGGGTTCATACTCTCAAGCTGGGTGCCTTGGGAGCTGCTGGGCTCCCTCCCTCAGGCAAGGCTGCTCTTTTTCCATGAGATCCATGAGGGACCTAAACATGCAGCAATGACCTCCACAGTTCTCCTTTTCTCACCCCACAGTAACATACACTGCCATTTAGGGAGGAAGAACTGGTGTGAATTAGTGTCAGAAATGAACATAGTCCAATTCAAGCATCATGACTAAGCACAAAGATAACAAAGGAGCTGCTAACGCAGTTTTCATCCCTTGACATCTTCACTGGCAGGCCAGTTTGGAGTAAGAGTTATTGGGCTCATTGGCAGGGTGACTGTGATCCTGTGATTCATGAAATGTAAACTTCCAGTTGTTGATCTTGTGATACTCTCTGCCCTTGAAACTACTCTGGCTGTACACAGGGGTTTATTCTGGTTTCCTGGAGCCTGGCACAGTGAAGTGCAGGAGAATACAAGAGTATAAGGTCAATCTGATGGGTCCATGTCCTGACGAATGTACAGGCCTCTTTTTGCAGGTGGGATGGTGAGGGGCTGCTGAAAAGCTAGTCTTTGATCAGATGAGAGAAAGGAGGAAGACACCCAGTGGTGCAGAAACTATCACAGTGAAATCACATTTTCTGTCTTTCAGAAGGATGAAGCTTATTCTTCTCTCTGCATCTACAACTAATTTACTTGGGGTTGGGTGAGAGGAACGGAGAAGTGGGACAGCCCTGGGAATCTGCAGATCCATTCTCCTGTTAGACCATGCCTGGCTCACAAAGCTAAGCTGGCGTTCCAGCTTGGTTTGGGGCTATGCTAGAGCCATTTCCGAACTTCAGAATAAATGAAAAGGAAGCAAATAACAATCCAAAAGCTTATAATCAGCTGAAATGCTGGGTCTCTTCCCCCAGAAAATGTTTCATACTTTTACTGCAGTGTTACCAAATTGGGTCTCCACTGACCTATTACATAAAGCTCTTAGTCAAACCCAGACCATTACATGCTTTCTGCACACAGCCTCACCCCCAAAAAGGGTCAATCAGGAGTTTCCATAGCTGGTAAAACACACTTTCCATTGCCTATGCAGCACACAGACTCTTCACAGCTTGCTTTAAATTAGTCGTGGGACAGCAGAGAGGAATGAGAAAGATTTGAAAAGATGGAGATTTAAACATAATTTATGTCTTCCAGAAAATGCAAGTCAAACCTTGCCTGTTCTGGCCCTTCAGCACTCCTGGTGGGAACAGGATATGTGTTTAGCATATCTCCAAGGTATTCTCATATGAACATGACAACCAGGTGCCTACTGTGAGGACAGCTATAACAAATCACCCACATTCTTTTCAAGCCAACGCTGCAATTGTTCTTCTCGCCAGATCATCTGGCTTCAGTGTGGGCTCCCTTCAATTTCTAACACTGAAAGTATTTCCAATAGTTGACAGATGTCTTTCCTCGCTTTACACTCCTTCCTTACCCTTCTGTGTGAGCCTTACAGGAAATACCGACCTAATTGGAAAGATTAGGAAAGGTCTCCTACAGCTATTGGAGAAAAAAGTGGGAGCAGACAGAATGCAGCAAAGGGAGAGTAATTCCTTTAGCATTTTACTTCAGTATTAAGCTTTAAATATTAACACCCAGAGAAGAAAGGGCTCTAAAATCCTGTTTGTTATCACTCAGCACAAAGTTCTCTCTCTCGTAATAGTTTTAAACTAGTAGTTTAATTCCTTGCCCACATATAGAAGACATTTTCCAAGAAGCAAGCATTTGTAAACAGTTGCTAGAAATACCATTTGATCATGCTGTGCAATACTACAGTGTATGTACATGGTCTGGCTCACTGGTTTATACCACACACAGACCTTAGGGGTTTTGCCCATTAATTTCTCTCCTGTGGAAGATGCAATATTCATTCTCAGCAGCAAAAAAATCACCAAAAGAAACACAGCAATGAATTTTTGCAGTGTGTAGATAATGAAAATGTCTATAGAAATAGTCTCTCATGAGCTCATTGGATTTGGAAGGAAGCAGGGTTTGATGCCAAGATTTCTAAAGGATGAGAAGTCCTCCAGAGTATCCAGAAGTCTGATCCAGGTTTTCAATTCCACCTCCTCTCCCCTGTTTTGTAGACAAAATGAATATCCTCACACCGGTACGCTCAAACCTGGAGTTTGATCTGCTCTGATTTACAGGCTATGTTCAAGTGTGAGCAGTTCCAAAGAATTTTCTTCCTGAAAGACCACAGAACACACCCTGTCCTAATTATTTTCCTAAATGCACTGGGGCCATCTACGCTGTTTGGACAGCAGGAGCCTACAGTCGTAACGGAGGTATCTAAGCACCACTGAACTAAATATATTACTCCTTTGGTAGTGCTGCTCTTGCAGCAAGACAAGCACCATTCTCCTCAAAAAGAGATTTGTAATCAGAGGGAGGGGTGGGGAAATGGACACCTCTATCCTGCAGAGACCAGCTGCATGAGGAAAGCATACCAAAGGAAAAAGCTCTGTATGAGCAACACTTAACATGCAGCACTTAGCTCATATCCAGCACAAGAGGATGCAGAGAACGGACACGGCTGGAGCATGGATGTATGAACAAACAATAGATTAAAACCCAGTTTTGTGCTTAGACCTAGATGAGGAAGCATGAACAATTAGCAAAGACATGGTAATTCAAGGTACAAGTCAGTGACAGTAACTGCAGGGCTCTAGAGCAGGAAATGGTTTCATTAAGGTGCAGGTCTCTGAACTGTTACCACCATTACGACTGGTGGGGATAATTTGGGCTAATTTTCAGGATCGGTATTATTTGTGTCATGCCAGCCAGCACTTATCCTTCAGGTCAAAACGCAGCACTCATTTAAAAGACATTTCAAAGCATTACCTGCTCAAGCATCTGGAAGCGCTTAAGCACGTGAACCTGTTTGCTATTTATGCTGCTTAACTGTTCCCATGTTAGAGTGCGGTGGAAAGTTGGGTGACAGCAAAGAAAACAGTAAAGTGCAAGACTGAGCGCCTTTCTCAAGGCAATGGGATGTTAAAAGTTCACTGGCAGCTTTGGTCTTTGGTTTCTCCTTATCTTATGCCTTGCGAGTTCTGGGGAACAAGTAACAGGGAAAGAAAATGAAGAGTAGCCATGACTGCAGATGAGGAGATGCTCTGGTGATATCAGGATGAAGACTGACAAAGTCTGATGGAGAACAGGAGCATTCCAGAAGGGAATCTGCAAGGAACAAGACCTTGACAAAGGATGCCTCAGCTGAGGACACTGAACAAATGGGATCCAGTGAGGAAGGATCTTTTACCAAGAGCCATAAAGGCTGAAGAAAGCCCATGAGAACTGTGATGAAGGGCTGCAAGAATGCTTCATGAGCATTACTGAACTGCCAAACATAAGTCACAGGCCCACAAGTCATAGCAAAACTACCCATAGCACATCCTGAGTAATTCTGACTTAAAGTTCAACTCAGCTTTGTGTTAACAGATCATACCTCCACATGCCACACGTGGTGGCTGGCAGAAGGAAAGAGATAAATTACAGCAGAAGGCAGGCTGTGATGTGTAAAAGCTCCCAAACAGCCGTGGTCCAGAGGCAGGACTATCGCCTTACGCAAACAGAGCAATAGCAACCAAAGTTCAGTGCTGATAGAGGCAAAGCTGTACACGCTGGAAGGTGCTCACCTCACTGCATGGGGCAGGAAGGGACCGACAGCATTGAAGCAGCAGGGATGACCTCAGCTGAACACACATGCATGGTGAAAAACACACATCAGTGAAACCCCATCACAGAGAGCAATATGGAGATAAGCGGGGATGTGCTGCTCTGCTACAGGACACTCCATCCCTGGAGGATGCAGAAGAAGGAGGAGCTTAGAGAAGCTGAACAAACACTGAGGCAAGAAAAAAGCTTCCTCTAAAAAGCCAGTACAAGATACCTTAAAAGGAGACAAAAAAGAAGACAAAGGAATCCACTTTCTATTACTTGAAGAAAGCTGATAAGCAATTTCTCTTCTCCTTCTCCCATTGCTCAAGAACTACCAGAGCAAAACCAGTCCAGAGGACAGCAAAAGGCAGTTTCATGCAAGCTCATCCCGAATTATCACTCAGGCCCCATCCTGGGCACATGTGCTGTGTCTTGGGATTACTACATAGAGCAGTTTTAGAGATGCTGTGCACAGATCTGCCTGCTGCAAAGCTTTAACGCCTTCCCCAGCAGCAGGATGAGTCCCCCATGGCAGAGGCAAGGCCAGGCAGCACATCTGGCACAGCAGGCAGCAGATGTGGCAATGCACAGCACCATGGTCTAATGCTGCCTCAGTGACACACGTGCAGCAATGTGAGGACAGACACCTGCCAGCTCTCAAAGCCAACACATTCCTGAGCCAATGGCAGGCAAACAAACAAATACAACAATGACTTGCCCCAACAGCAACATGGGGCAGGAGTCCCGGCTTGTCTCAAATATCAATAAGTTGTTCTTCGGAAGGGCATGGGGCTCATCTGCTCCAAGAACACCCACACAAATATTTGGGGGTATGTATTTCTCCTTAGCTTAGGAGTTATTGTAAAGCTTCACCCTATCACCATCCCTATGCTTGCAGCCCATGGCAGTACTCCCCTGGCACTCTGCACTGCTCTGCATGCCATAATGTCCCCATGGGATCTTCCAGCTGAGGTGCCCATCACAGAATACCAGGTTGGAAGGCACCTCAAGGATCATCTGGTCCAGCCTTTCAATCTAAGCATGACCTAGACTAGATGTCCATCACCATCACCCACATCAGATCATCTTCCAGCCTGTGAACAGATGCAAGACACAGCCATGGCCCAGGTAATCTTGCACCCATACGACCTCCACAGCATGACACCCAGCTAAAAACCCCTTCTATTTTCACCCTTTAATGCACATGTAAAAACAAGTCAAATATCTAATGTGAAGGCCTCTGTTCTCTTGGTTTTCTCCTCTCAAGCACGGGATAGTTGGTCACTATTTTTCTTCACCAAGTCAGTTCTTTTCCTCTTGCTTTGCCAAGGTTTATACTCAAATCTCAGTTTTCCCCCGAATCCCAACTTGTAATTACCATTGTTATCTAACTCTTTTTCAAGAGAAAGGAATGCCCCTTGGTCTTGAAATCAGCTCAGATTTGTGACCTGAGTTTAAATACATTCAGCTGAAAGCCATTAGCAATTACTCAATTGCCTTTGCTGTAAAATAGCTTAAATTACTCAACTTTAGTCCATTATTTGAAGAAAAAATATCAATTAAACCTTCAGGCTTAGAGAACTTACATCTATACATTAGAGGCATTTAGCAGTATTTGGATTTTAAACTTTTTCCACCAGATTCAAGCCGGGGCCTTATTCAGAGCACAACTTTCCCACACCAGAGTGTGTTCCCATCTGAGATGATGCCGGGTGTGCAGCATGCTTGGCCCAATGCTAGATCTAAGTGTGCCATGGACCTGAGGTGGTGCTGGGTCTAACAGCACGCCTGGAAGCATGGATAGGCTGCAGAGTGCATAACCCCAGGTCCATGTGTCCTACCATGGATATGTGTACCTCCCAGCATACAAAACTCTTTTCAGCTGAGTCATACAGCAAAAGCTTTATTCAGTTCCACTGAACACTTTGCCCTGATGCTGTTGGCAGCATGGTCTGTGCCAGTGAAAGAAGAAGGGTGAAAAAAAAGAGTTTAAAATAATAAAGAAGTAAAGAGTCAAACAAACGGTTGGGTGGTAGTGCTGACCAGAGCATCATTTCTGTGTATGCCTGTCCTCCTGCTGCTTCTTGGCAGTGAACAGGCTTAATTTTCTCCCCTTCTGCTCTGAATTTGACTCTCCTTCATGGCCTGGGATGTTGAAATGCTCAGGTCCTGGCCATTAAAATCATCGGTTGTACACAGCACACCCATCTGGCACCAGGGTGGCTCTAATGTTAATGCAATCTATTTGATTTCAGGAATCCGTGTTTTATTATCCTTCAGAAACTCTGAGCAGCATTTCCCAGGAACAGATATCGGAATTTGCCAAAAGAGGGAGCATTCCCTAAACGCTCGGACACGGCGGAGGGTGTACGGTTCCTGCCGCCTCCATCCAGCCCCAAAGCCTGTGGGGTTTTGCAACAGGGGAGCAGACAAAAGCTTACACCCAGATACCATCATGACTACATATTCCAGCTGGTTGCTACTGCAGGGCACCAGGTGAACAAGCAAGCAAGGTCTGCCAGCCTAATTCAGTGTGAAAGGGGCACAGATTGAGCAGAGGACCCTCTGCCACCCTGATGGAGACATCCAGGCACATGTTCACCCTTTAGGGCAGCCTGGGCTGGGTACGACTGTTTGTGGGGAGCAGCCAGGAGCAACATGGGGTGGACATAAAGGAGGAGATGACTCCCTGCATGAGGTTTTGGACCAATAGAACCTTTTTCTAAAGAGCTGGTCAGAAACCACTTGCTTAGATAGCAACTTTCCCCTGGATCCATCTTCAATGCAATCTGAAGGCAGAAATAGCCAGTAATGTGATACAGGGCTAGTGTTAAATCTCTTTCGAAATGGAAGAAGGAAAGAGCAGGTACGATGCCATTACTGATGCCACAGGTGATGCCACTGCAGAGAAACACCTGGCTCACAAGTGCCTAATTCAAACACTGAGCCAAATTCAGATGTGGATTCTAAGTGGCACGGATAGAGAGACATTAAATGTTCACAGAGAGGGAACAAAGTTTGCAGTGTGCAAACCTCCCCCTTGTACCTTCCTACCAACTCCATCTCGGATATTTTCTTAACAGCCTTTTCTGGGGCTGACAGTGCTGCAGAGGAGGCCAGCAGGGATCCCTGCACCGCAGTGGTGGTTTGGCAGCTTTATGATGTTTTACATCACTTTTGCAAAGAGCACCATAGCTATAAAATCTGTAGTTTTCCTAAACCCCTAGAATCCATTTAATCAAAACAGTCCGGCGGCCGCACCAGGGCATTATGCAAGTGCATGGCTGCTTCTCCTTCAGCTGCAGGAGCAGGAATTTGCTGACAAGTCAAGATTAAACTCTCAGTTCCTTCTGCTCGGTCATTATGTGCAGTTAAGAAGAAATTTCAAGTTAATTAATTCAATCTCAGGAGAGGGAAACACACGCAGGGTTTCTTTAACTTGGTGCAGCTATGGAAGGGAAAGGCTGACTGTGTTTACTGCCGAGTGAAAAGCAGTTCATGTCCTTCGACACTCCCTTCTCGTCTTCCACTGCACAGGGTGTTGTCATGGGGTAGCCTGGTGGGAAATCAGTTCACTTGAAATGAGTTTTGCAGCCCCTGAACAGATCTGTACCGCCAAACCCCTTGATTTCTGAGCCACTTTCTGTCCTGCATTTTGTCTTCCTCCCAGGAACTCCCTGTATTCACATTCCACAACTTGGCACAAGCACCAGGAGCTGCACCTTGCCTCCTTCCAAGCCAGAAACTGGTAGGCAGGCAAGAGAGCCCTATAAAACACAATTAACCTTTTCATTAAACAACAGCTCCCCAAGTGAAAACCAGGCCATATTGGAAGGAATGAGACTGCTTTATGTTAACGGCGTGTCTCAAACCTTAAAATAAAATATTTGTGCTTACATAAATAGTTGGAAAGGTAAAAGTGTCATAACACTGGGTGTTTGTTATTGGAGCCGGAGCTTGCCTCCTGCCTGCAACAGAATGTCATAACAAAGCCCACATTGGGCTCGCTGCGTTTACTCCTCACTGCAGTGTTTAAAACTCAAAGACAATCCTGAGCTATAAACAGATTGTGTGATAGCTCACGTAAGGGCTCCTATCACAGGGGGGCTTATTTTAGTATGATGCAGACCCAGCGTGCCATAGACCTGAGATGATGCTGGGTTCAACCATGACGTGGACCCTGCAGGCCTGCAGAGCTTTGCAACAACTGAGATGGTGCTGGGCCTGCATCACACTTGGAAACGTGGCCCAGCTTGGGACATGGACCACAATCATCCCGGGTTCGCAGCACACTTGAGACCATGGCCCAACTTGGGACCTGAACCAACATCATCTCAGGTTGATCCACCTTGAGCCAACTTAGTAATTCAAAGCCTGGATAAGAAGCAAGGAGAGATTTAGTGGTATATAGTCAAGGTAGGAAAACCCATTCTGCCACGGTGTGACTGGGCAGGAGACAGGTAAATTAAAAGACATCTATATCCAAGAAGTGGATAGGTATCCTTTTTCTTTCAAAATGGCTTAAGTAACGTACATCTTATGACCTGCTTTGTTAGCACAGATATGTACTGATCACTTGTCTTGTGTAAGGTGCATTCAAGTGGTCTTGAAGAGCAACTGGCCTTTGGAATGACCCCCAGAGCAGGGGCAGCCTGTACATCTGTGCCTTATCATGCAGCAGAACCTGTCCTTGGCACTGTCCCTGACCAACAGACCTCTGCAGCTGTGTGCAACCAAGAACGAACATTCAGCATAAAGCAGCACGACACCCCAGAGCAGCTGTAGAAATACTTCACCTAAATTAACTAAGCATTACTGTAGCAGCAAGGTGCCTATTCACAAATGAAGAGCTGGAGGCTGCAGACAGACCTGCTTGCTCCAGTCCCCCCAGAGCCAGGGCAGAAGGCTTACAGGTGTTGCCTGGGGACAGGACTGGATGATGGATTAGAGGGCCAGGGTTGGAGGCTGTATTTATGCTCTCAGTGTCTCTCTGGGGTCATTCAAGAGGTGGGTGATGATCACCAGGTCTCCAAAGGCTGGATCCTGTCACACAAGCCATGCTGCTGCCCAGAGGCTGATGCCGTAAGTGGAGCTGATACCTTTATGCAAGCATCTCCCCATGGAGAGTGAGGTCCTCCCTGAGCTGAAGCATCTCACCACCGAAGACCCTCTTGGGTAGACAAGAAGGCCACCCTTGTACCTGCCACCTTTCACCTTTTCAGCCATACCTTCCCACTCCTTTCCCAACTTCTGCCCTGGGCATTTACTTTCATAAGCAGGTGTCTATCTGGAGGCTTTTAAATACACACAAAATCCCCTTATTGTTCGATTTCCAGAATCCTGCCCACTCAGCAATGCGCTCGAGTCCCTGGAAAGGCATCAGTCGTGGGTAGTGAGGATCCTACGGCTGGAACCCTTTCCTTCAGGAAAGCCACTGCTGGTTTATTTGCCCAGTGCAATCTGCAGCTGCACCACACAGACCCTTTGGCTTCCCCCTGACTTGTATAGGGCTGGGGAGCAGCTGTATGCTCATGTCTGGGTGGGGTGCAGGCAGCGAGCAGAGCCATCAGCAGAACAAGCCAAGGTTTCTGTTGCCCTCTCCCAACCCACAGGAATCCAGGGTCATGCCTTTCCCACCGGGAGAGAACACCACAGCTGTCCTCCCATGGGGCTTCCCTGGATCCAAGAACCAGACCCTCTGCAGGAGCACTTCAAAGGGCTTCACTCCTCACCACTGAGGAGCTGGGATCCAGCAATCCCAGGCTCCAGGGCTTTAGTAAGTGTCCCCGAGGGATGGAGGGAAACCCAGATGCACGGAACGCTGGTGGGTGAAGGACTTTCCCACTCTCAGAGCTCAGCTCCCCATCTGGGAGCACCAGCACCAGCATCACCTGGTGCTTTGAGGTTTATGGGTGCAAGGCTCTGGCACAGCATCGGGGGACTCGGGGGCCCCGGGGCAAACACAGGCGCAGGTGGGTCCATGGGATGCCAGCACAGCCGGCTCGGGCGGGCAGAGAGCCATGGCCCTATCGCTGCAATCAAACCCTCAGCTCCAGCAGGCTGGCACCCCCCTATGGAAAAATGTGCTTGGAAGCTCTCCAGCCATTGCTGCTCCATGAGTAACTGATAACCCTGCTGCCAGCAGATACCCTGGGATCATCCTTCTTCCTCCCCACCAGAGAAGGACGTTTCAAACCCCATTGCTTCCCGGTCCAGCCTTTCAATGCCTTTCTATTTCTCAAAAGAAATTCCTGCACAGCCAGAAGACTTTACCACTTTGTTCTCGGAATATCATAATATTTTCTTTTTTAATTAAATCGCATTCTCCATCTGCCTTGCATACATGTTCTGGGTAGTCTGCTTTTGCCAAACATAAGGTCAACATCCATGCTACTAACTTTCTATAAAAGAGCAATAATACTAAAACACTGTTTTATCTAAACCCGATGTTCTTCTCACAATTCTGACCGCACCCAGGCTAGGGCTATGTGACTTCACTGCCCTGGATCCCCATCAAGAGCTTTTTAACATGAGTACGCTCATTTAGCGGCATACATTGTCCTGCTTTCTTCAAGAGCAAACTCAAACCTCCCAAGAATGACTTATAACATTTCCATAACAATTATGAACTCGAGGAGAGGGGTTGCTGTATTTGATTTGAGCTGCAAGGAAATGAGCAGGGATCTCCCAGGCTTTAGTTTTAAAGCTCCAGAACTGACTGAAATCAAGGGAATTCAAGAGAGCAAAAAGTTAAAGCAAGGGTATTAATAAGGGAGACAGCCAGGAAAAGCAAATCCCAACCTGCAGCATACAGACCGACCAAGTCTATACAGTTGGCCTGAAAGATGAACCACATAAATACAGATATAGCAGGGCTTCTGGGATAGATGTACGCAAATGAAAAAGCTCACAGTACTTCTATAAGCTTCTTGTCCAGAGTTCACAACCTTTTCCCAGAGAGATTGTAACCTCCCAGCTCTCCAGTTTACAGAACTGAAGCACAAAGATTAATAATTCATACCAGCTTCCATCTATATCCTGCAGCATGGGATGGACAGAAATGAGCTTTTGGCCAGTGCATTACACCAGTCCAGAAGCTTTGTATAATTCATAAGGGAAGGATTTTGGACAAGAGCTCGCCCATTCACATGCAGTTGGGAAGCACAGCGCTTTCCCTCCCCATCCTGAAGCTGAAGAAAGGGCTGCACTCAGCTATAAATCTGGACTAAGATCTGTAAGGCTAAATCAAGATAAGCACAAAGCAGAATGTCTGCAAGTACAAACTCATCTTCTTCAAAGCATTTCAGGCCCCAGCTGCAAATTGGTTTATTCCGAGAACAAATTGTTGCTCAACTACTTGGAAGCAGGCTTCCCAAAACTTCAGGCTAAGCATCTTTGATTGAAAAGAACATCATATCAGTGATAAATAATATCACGTGAGAACACAGGAGGAGGCCTCAGCCTCCCCCAGGAGTGAGATAATTAACTGCAAGACGTGTTCTATCACTTGCTGTTCCATACCAGCCAATAAGTTGCCCAAGAGTCTTCCCTGTGGTATCGTACAGAGTGTCCTTCTTCCTCTGTGCAACTCATAACAACCTTCCTCCACCAAGATAAACCCGCATTAAAGAAGGACAAATAATTGTGCTCTGTTAACAGAGGGTTGGCTGGCCCAGGAATTCCAGGTGAGCTTCAAGGATGCAGACATCCTGTCAGTATTAACTCCTGCCCTTGCCAAGGAGAGCACAGTCACATCTCAGGTACACAGCTCCCTTTGGGAAAGGAGATTCTACACAAGGTCAGCTCTGGTCATAGAATCATAGACCCATAGAATCATAGAATAGTTAGGGTTGGAAAGGACCTTAAGATCATCAAGTTCCAACTCCCTGCCATGGGCAGGGACACCTCACATTAAACCATGTCACCCAAGGCCTTCATCCAACCTGGCCTTGAATTCATCCGTGAATTGTGTGATTGGTGACACTTTGGCTTCAGCATCAGAAACACTGAGGCTCCCCCTGAGCACCTACCACCTCCCACTTGCACAAGCATGACTCTACTTGGGCAAAAGGAGAGATGAAGACCATGTCTCACCTACTGTAGCACTCAGTGTTGTCAACTGGCGTTGTCTGAACACGTGTTTGGGAAGGCATGGTGCTGTGCAGTCAGATGGCATGATACTCCTGCAGGTTAATGTCTTATTTTTCCTTTTATTTTTTTCCTTCAGACTTAGAGAACTGAAAAAAGAATATTTTCCTTCCAGCATTCTCAGTTGCAGGTGACAAACAAGGATCAAACCTGTTCCTAAAAACACAGCTGTCTCTTTCTCTTCTACTCTCCACAGGGAAGGGTTGTGAGAAGGAGGGACACAGAATGAGGGAGGGCCATGAGGGGTGAAGAAGAGTGAGGAGGAAAACAATGTGAGAAGGCAAGGACATAAACAGAAACACATGAGGTAAAACATCCCTCACTTCATCACTAGACAGCTCAGCAGGGTCACAGATGACACGAGCAACAAGCCTGGCAACCTCAACAAAACACCATCCAGGTTGTGTTAAGACAAGAAACTTCCCCTGGAAGCCATCACATGCTTGGGTTGGTCGGAAGTGATGCTGCTGCTCTGGGGGTTGCTCAGTCATACACATCACACATCCCCTGCAGAGCAGAGCATGGAGCAGATGGCTGTGCCATCAGCGAGCCCAGGTACCCCAACTGCTTGCAGCAGATCCATATGCCAGGGTTATGTGCACACAGCTTGACATCTGGGTCAATACTCCTGGGGAGCCAAGGACCATGCTGCAGAGACTCACCATCAGCAGATAAGCTATTTGCATGCAGCACTGCAGCTGAAGGAGCAGCCCCAAAAATCGTTTCTTTGCATTTTGCTGCTTGAATTTATTAATTGAAGGAAACAAACAAGGACCTCTCCTGAAGTCGGGCTATGGGAGCTTTTTGGAGCAGCAGAACACCATCTCCCTGGAAATCCTGTGGTTTTTATTAGGGTAATTAAAGACACAACAGAGCTGCCTGGTCCAGGGTGTCCATGCAAGGCCAGGGGCCACATCTGGGGAAGAGCATCCACCTGCACTGGATTACTCTATTGCATGTTGACCTCATTTTGGCTCTCCTGCATAGTGTTTGAAGTTCCTCTGCAGAATCAGATTTAGCAAGGTCCATACCTGGGCTGAGAAATATATATGTCCCGGGGGCAATTCCTCAGCTGTCCTGGCTTTCATTAACCAAGCTCCTCCACTGTCCTTTTTTCACACCCATTAAACAGCACCAAAGGGAGCTGGCAATACATTTTCCTTTGCCCTTCTCTTTTGTGCTTCTCCTTGATGAATGGCTAAAGCAGATGCACAGTTGTCTTTGAAGGCTCTGGTGGATGAGCATATTGAATCAATGATGGATTGGACCAAATGAATCACAGTGTGGGACAAAGCACAAGGCAATGGTTTCTTAGTGGCCTTCACATCTTTACACTTCAGAACTTGCTTTAAAAGCCCATTTTCTTCTTTTTATCTGGTTCCAGTTTCTGCAGTGCCTTTGCATATGTTGAAGGAGGTAGGGGGGGAAGGAGGAGAACCTTTACATATAAACAGAAGATTCCACTTCTCCGTCAGACAATAATGAAGCATTGTCATTTAGGGAGTTCAAATAGTTGGGAAACCACTTCAAGGCCATGCAAAACAACTGGGTAGCATCAGAAAGAACAGCAGTTGGCAAACTGAGCAGCAGAGTTTAAAATTCCAGTATAGCAAACTAGCAAAAAAACCCCACAGCTGGTTCAATGGCCCACTTCCCCTCATTGGGACGCAAGAATCCTTCAGAAAACAGCTTTAATGAAATGACATTTTTAGGATACAGTGGATTGCCAGAGATTACTGGGTATGTAACTGCTGCTGCTCATTCCCAACGGAAACCCTGCACATTCAGACAAGCTTTGTGTGTCCTTACCCTCAGCGAGCGGGAGGTCTCCAGTACCCATTCAGAGCATCAGTCATTTCCAGCTTGGCTGCTCTTGGGCCCTCCCTGTGACTGACGACACGACTGCACTCATCAGATGGATGTTTTGCTCCCCACAGATACACCAGGATGGATACAAGAAATCAAAAGCACTGATTCTGCAGTGCTGGGCACAGGAGGGAGGCAGAGTATGTGGGAAAAGGGAATTGAACTTTTGGGGCGGACAGTGGACAAGAGGGAGAAGAACATGTACATACACACACACCTGCAGGCTCAGACATCTGAAAAACCTCCAGCAAAAATCATACCCCAGGTTGGGTATTGGGTTTTATGGTTAAGCAACAAGCCACACACATTCACCTCCAGGTCTCCACCACTTCATGCTGCAATGTGTGCCCACATGACACTACCACAAGGAGGACACTGGTGGCTGATCTGTGCCTGGGCAGAGGTCTTCCCACACGCAAGCCTCTGTGGGATCTGCTTTATGTTACAGCTCGGGATGATGCCATATGTGGAAATACAAGTGGAAGCTTGCTCAGACCACAGGATTTGCAAAGCCTGCTCGCCTAACCAGAGCTAAACATGAGCCAAGGACAGCTTGGTTTGACTTCTTTATTCTGGATGCCCCACATGAAGTGCCGCAGCTCCTGCAGTAGCATGGAGAGAATGTGGCAGCAGTGCCAGTGCTCGGATGAACCTTGTGGAGAAAGGCATGGCTGACACAGACAGAAGGAGGACAAACTGGAAGCTGCTTCCAAGACCCTTCTTGGAGATGGAGACAAAACAGAAAGCAGAGAAAACAGGGATACAAAGGGCCTATTCCTCCAGTGCCACTACTCCTCATTCAGTTGTATTTGCATAGAAGCTGCCCATCCACCTTACAACAGCAGCATCACTGCACTCTGCTCTTTGCCTCCTCACCAGTGATCCAGTGAGGTACAAATCCCTCTGCTCCAGAGATAATGGACTTGGATGCATTAACTCCTCTGCAAACTGCAGGCTTGCCCCAAGCAAACAGCAACTGCCAGCACTGGGCAGGGACAGATCCAGCTGCAGCTTCCCACTGAATGGTCAAAATCTCCATAGCCCAGCAAACAGGGCTCGGGAAAGCACCTCCTGGTCTACACACAAGCAGTGATATTTATTAAGTGCTGTGAGGTTGGAAGTAGAATTTAGCCACAGACAATGGAAGTAGGGACAAGCTGAAACATCATTTGCTTGCGAGAGCTCCAGTGTCACACCAAGTTTACAATTAAAACAGTGGAAAAGGATGTACGAGCCTGTCTGTGGCCAGAGGACGGTACTGCAGACTCTGCTGCAAAGGGAAATGTGTGAAATAAAGGTGCTTAGGACAAAGGGAAGTCTGTTAAGGTAAGGAAAGCCTGAATAAACAGGGTTTTTCCCCAGTTCCACTTTCAGCTTCATCCAGCCAGAGCTTAAAGATAAAATAACAAGGAGTTGCTGATTTTTCAGCCAGTGGCTTCAGGGATGTGTTTATTGAGCATCGCATTTGCACAGCCAATCTGACAGGGACTCAGGCCCTGTGAGGCCAATGTCAGGTGTTCACAAGGGTTAAATCTCCCTTGCTTTGCAGATCCCCAGAGCATTCTAAGAGAAGTGAAATCCCTCCAGCTGGAAACCCACAGGAACACACTTCCCCCCCTAGCCCCACAGAGACCAGTGTCAGGATGAGCCAGGGATGCTGCAAGCTGCACAGCCCTGTAAAACATAGTATCGCTGTCCCAAGGCATCATTTACAGCCACCCCATCACGTTTGTCACTGGTTCTCTGTGCTTTCAGATGCACATACTGTAACCCAGTGGGATGCAGGCTCTGCTCAGCAACACCCCATGCATCTGCTGGGCTGCAGGGCACTTTGAAGTGCTGCTCCTGCAACGAGAGCTCTGGTCGGTAGGAGAGCTCACATACATGTTAGGAGGGGAAGATGATTAATTGCCTCTCTCCCCCCTTCCCCTCCAAGGGGGGGGCTCCTCGATGTTGTCTTGCTGACAGTGATTTTTCAGGACCATATGGCACTTCCACATCCCATTAGTAACGCGCCTGCTGCACCCCGTCCACTCCGCGATGAGTTTCATCTTTCACTGGGCTGGGGAACGTGAAATACCAAAGCTCCGGCCGAAAACTTGAAGGTCAGAAGTTGGGGATATAGGTTTCATGGAAAACTGAACTTCTTTCCTGCTATTGGTAGTGCTGGTGTCACAGGGCACTGACCTCACACAGAGAAGGGTCCTATCTCCAACAAGACCTCACGTAGGTGCAGTGCTGAGATGCCCTATCAGAGACTCAGCTCTCCCTGGACAAAGGGCTGGTTTTAGTCCGTTATTATAATATACTTACATAGAATCACCTGAAACCCTACTTTTGGCTATTTTCCCTTTACCCCCCACATCATGGAGCTTCCCTTGGGGTGCACAGGGGAGACTGGCAGCAGTTGCAGGGAACATGCCCTGATGCTCACAGCTCCAGGGAGCAGGAAACCTGCAGACTTCATGACCAGACACAGTATGGTGATGTAGTGTCAAGGTGCATGAAGCTGCAAAGCTATGGCTGTATTAACAGGTAGATATTGATTAAAATGGCCTCAAGTTGTTCAGGTTGTTTCTTTATGTTTGGTTGGTTTTTTTGTTCCAAGCTGTTCATCATTTCATGTCTCCAAGACCCTCTAACAGTGCTCATGCCTACTTGGAGCAGGTGCATTCATCTCAGCATGGATGGTATAGGGGGCACCTATGAAAGCAAAGGCACAGCAAAAGCAATTCCCAGCCCCTGCTGCTCCTCCAAGCACACCACAGGGACTTTTCCCACCTCATGCGCAGCAGAACAGAGCACCCTTTGCAGCCAGGCACCTGCAATAATGTGGGTGCTCTGGTCCCAGGGCTGGTGCGTGACAAAGCGCAGCTCCCCAGGAGAGCAGGGTGTGCTGCAGCAAGTGCCGCGGCCGGTGCGAGAGCACACACTGGCTCTCAATCACTGCTCCACAGTGCACGGCCCCCCTTGGCAGGCAGCGTGGAAAATGCCAGCACTCACAGATACGGTCTCCAAGGAGGACAGTTTCCATAACCTAAAGCAAAGCAGGAGCGGCTGCCACAGCGGCTGGGGGCCAGCACCCACCTCCCGATCTGCTGGCAGCTCCTGGTGGCAGCGGGCTGCGACACCCCGGTCCGAGCCTGGCAGGCGCTTGCCCTGCAAGTGTTTTGCTCACTTATCCTATCTCTGGTGGCTGTTTTTACAGAAGAAAAAGTCCAGCCAACTAAAAAATAAATAAATACAAAAGCTAAACAGAGAGCAGCTTCCAAATGACATTATTTCACTCGGTCATCCAGTTCCCATCACAGACGGGAATTGTTTTCTTCCGAGAGAAGAAACAGTTGCTCACCTCAGCCCCATCCTCAACCTCCCCTGCGCAGGAGCTGGGCACTGCCATTGCCAGAGCCACCAGCAGTTTTTTGGCACCATCTCAGGGACCCCAAAGCATCTCAGAGCATCTCTGCAACCCCAGCAGGCCCTGCAAGGTCCTGAGCTGGGATCTGCACAGGGATTTCTGCCCCATGGTCACTGGTGGCAAGAACATGGGGTCCTTCTTCCACCAAGCACCTGGCAAAGGGCACAGCTCCTCTGCTGTGATGCTCCAGTCCATCCATAGGGGAGGCTGGGGAAGCCCTCCCTCAAAGACCTTCATTGCTACGTAAGGGGAAAAGGAGACAAAGAGATCAAGGGCAAACCAGACCTCTGCTGAACCATGGAAGATCCCCGTTGCTGAACCCCAGTGCCCACAGGACACGTACCTTCCCCAGCCCTGTGAACACGCCAGCAAACCTTGCTGCTGTCTATCTAATGTATTCCATATGGAGCATGCACCTCCGAAACATTACTTAAAATGGGAATAAATCCTTCAGGAGACCTCCCCGTGACAGATACCACTTGATTGAATTGCCAAGCGAGGAACTTTTATTTTAAGGAAAAACCTGCAATTAACCTATTGTCACTCTGCAGCAGGGGGGAAGCAATAAACTGTGTATGTCTGCTTTCCAGCCAAGTCCTAAAGGTTTATCCGCAAGCCCTTCTTAGCAGATCTCCTCCGCAAGTTCTTTTGATACCTTATGGATTTGTTAAACATTTATAACATGAAAGAGAGAATATTATACACACTGCCCTGGCATAAATCACAGGTCTGATCCTCTGTATATGCTGGCGATGGAAACAGGGACCTGGAAGGAGTAACAAGGTTCTAGGCTGCAAGATAAGTAACTGGGAGAGGTTTCTCTCGTCCCTTCATTCAGCACTAAATGCACACCGAGGTATCATAAGGAGGTGGTTCTCCCCCAGCCCCTCCAGCTTCCCAAGTTTTACACCTAGGGAAAGAGGAATGAACAATGGCTGTTAGACATCGGTGAGGTGAGCGCACAGCACATTTAAGAAGTGGAAAAACATCTGTTTAGTCCAGATAGAAACCAGATGGAACGGGGGGGGGGGGGGGGGAGGAGGGTGGAGGTGAAGGATGGAGGAACAGTCAAAAGGAAAAGCAGGAACACACTCAGGAAGAAGGCTGCCGGAGAAAAGAGGCGCTTCCAGGAGGGAGAAGTATCACCACACTGAGACCTGTATGTCCTTGCAATGGTGATGGTTGAACAGCAGAGCACAGCTCTGGCTCATATGGGGGACTGGGGGCCACTCAAAGCAGCTGATTTTGGAAGTTCAGATGCTGCCTGGCCACCCAGGACACCATATGGCCACTAACACTGGGAACTGCTAAGGCAAAGTCTCACTGGTGAGAAGGAAGTGAGACATGGGCTCATTTCCAGCGACCAGAGAGCCACAGACCTCCCTCAGTGTCTCCAGCTCTCCCCTCCAAAACACCCCAGTGGTGCCTGGCCCAGAAGCCTTTCCTACAAGGAGCACATAGGACACATTCTTCTGCAAGTGTGGTGCTTTTAAAAGGTCACTTGGCACTATTCTGCAATCCTCTGTACCCTCACATGCACCACAGCAACCAAGTTGTGCTGTTCTGCCACAGCACTGCTGATGCTAGGGCTTTCAGAGACACCAGTGTCTGGTGCTTTTATGGCTGCAGTAGGGGCAGTAAATGGAAGCAATGCCTGGCAGGCAGGGTGCAGCAAGCAAAACCTAAAAGGTTATGGCACAAGGCCATGGCTAGTCTTTGGGAGGTGCTTCTAGTGCCTTCAGGCAGAGAACAGCAAGTAACTTCAGCAAGAGGACTGGAAATCCCCCAAGCTGAACCACCAGGATGCTGAGGAGAAACATCATTGCAACACCAGGGACATGTTATCCATGGATGTGTTTGCAATGCAGACAGCCACCTTGGAAAGATCACTAAAATAGGACAGTGAGGTGTACTGCAAAAGGCACCCTCAGTAAGCTCTGTTTCCTCCTGGTTTTGTGTCTGACTTTGCTCCCAGGTTCCACTTTGGCTGGCAGAGCAGATGCAAGAAAAGCAGCGATACTTCCTTTTAAGCTGTGAAGGGCCTCTCCAATAGCATCAAGTGGTAAAACTGATGAGCAGTTTCCTCATTATCCAGTATTTTCCCACAGACAGAAAGATTGTCAAAGCAAACTTCTTTATTTGCAGAAAATGCTCAGCTCTGAGGCCCTTTTGACCCATTTTTTCAATCCAGGTGAAGCGTCCCCTTTCAGGCAAGTGCCAAAACTGAAGGTCCTTATGTTGCTGTTCAAAATGAGTGCATTCCCAAAGTAAGAAAGGGATCTAAATACAGCCCTCCTTTACCCCCCGAACAAAACCCAAGTGCTTAAACATGGCCACTATGCAACCTAAGAATTATACCATTCAAAGGTCTCTAAAATATTCCCCATTTGGGAAAACTATTCCCCACTCCATTTTAAAGGAATGCATTAAAAATGGCCTCAAGCTACCTCTTCGCTTGATGAAATGCTTTGCCTTAAAGGAGACATCAAATGTCCAGCATGCTAAGAGGTGAGAGTAAATGAGCCCTCTTCTGACCAGGTCCTACAGAGAATAAGGTAGTAGTACAAGACTGGGTCAGGGAGAACGAAGGATCGATGACTGCAGCAGCCAAAATAGAGGGAAAGAAGGAAGAATAATGTAGGGGTACCCCAGAAGATGAGCAGACTGTGCTCACGGGAAGCCTAATTCCAGCCTACTGCAGCCGATCACTGCAGGTGGGACACCAAGAGAGGTGGCACTTTAGACTGTGTTCTTGGACCATGAGCTGGACAGATGAAACCAGAGTTCTCCAATTTGGCAATCTCCAACAGGAGCTTACCCTACCTACCCAAGAGCATGTCCCTGCTGTTAGTCCTTCACTGCAGATGCAATGCTGCTGTGCATTTATCTTCTTTACCAGAGACAGAGCACTGACATTCTCTTCTCTGCCCTGCTGCCTGTTTGCAGGAAACCTATGGAAACCCAACTTTCCTGGAGCCTGACACATGTACAAAGCCGTTCTCCCGCCAGCTTCCTCTCCGGCCGGTTCCCAATTTGTCTGCAAACCACAAGTTTAATTGGAGTTGGCAAGTGTTTTGACTTCAAAAATGCCTGTAACACCTGGAAGACAACGTTCAGGTTTAAGGGGGGAGGAAATGGGATGATATCCAAATGCTATTGTCACGCTCACAGCTGCCTGCGCAAGGAGGAATGAGTAGCTGCAGGGTCTGGTGTGTGCAGGCGATATACAGGCACGCACACAGATCTGCCTTCCTCCAGCTTCATACTGAAGCAGGTTTTTGAGGTTAAAAACTAGTTAAAAACCCCTTTTGCCGAAAAATAAAAAGACACACCCTATAATGGTTGGGGAAAATGAATTCCAAGAACTAGGAAGAGATGTTGATGTGCCATTCCTAGCCAAAACTAGATACCACAAAGCAGATGAATTATCCATCAGCTAAGGGTAGCAGATGGGAAAGACTGTTCTGCTGAAGGACGTGGTGGGGGAATGATGACTCCCCTCCATGTATTCCTTCAGCATCCTTCCAAGCTAGACAGTCATTTTGGATCAAATCCACAACGGTGCGAGCCTGCACCATCCGTTATCCCACAAGACACAAGTTCCAGCTGCCTGGACACCAGTTTCATGGTCCTTCCCATTATGGTTGGCAATGCTTTAGGAGAAGAGGCATACAAACCAGCCCGTCAGCTGGAGCTATGCCCTGGAAAGGTGTGCTGAGGGTCTGGGTTTTGGAGCTTTCTCTGAAAGGCTTCAGTGCCCACAGTTTGTTTGACCTGTTGCAGGAGGAGGAGGAATGGAGCCAGCTCCCATTGGAGCTGCCTGGGGCGCTGGTGTACCTGTGACTGTAGAGTTGGACATCCACTTTACTGCTTTTTATGCAAGAAGCATTTATGGCCAAGTCTTTCTGAGTCTTTTAAAGACCAGCTTTGGAGGACATACTTATTGCCAGTGGCTTTACCTTAGCTGAGGGTGGAGCAGATTTCTCCTAATGGTAGGTTCTTGCAGTCCCAATCAGCGGTGCCCTGCTAGTTACTGTGACCCTTCTTGCCAGCAGGGTACAGCTGAAAACCCCTTCCTCTCACACAGCTTTGGGGGCATAACAAATATTAACCCTTGGAAGAGATCTAAACCAGGATAAAACTGCTATGATGCAGAAGAATTCTGCAGTTACGCCATTTTTTATCACATTACATAGACCTGAGAAGAATGCATCCACTTCCCCCCATAAGTTTCACCTTTTATTTTCATTGTTGAAAGCCCCACTAGTTTGTTTCAGGTCAGTTTATCTTTATTTAATAAATACCTACACAAATAACACAGAAAATTACAAAAACTGATACGGAAAAGGTGAATCAGCCGTTTCTGGAAGTCCTTCACTCAAACCATTGATCAAACCTTTAATAACAGGCACTAACATATGAAAAATGTTAACAGAGAATGAATGTTAAAAAAGAAAGTAAATGGTTTGCAGGGTGTTCCAGCTGCAGCCCCAGGGACCAGTGTGATTTGTGTAACAGATTTCCTTCCCTTTCAGGGAACCAGTAACTTTTGCATCCTTGCTGCAAAAGGGTACTGACCTATAACTAAGTGTAAAAGCAATGAGCAGTATAAGAAACAAAGCGGTTGTTTTATTTTTACCCCATGCATTACACACTGCATCCCATATTTTATATCTTGCTGTATACCTGTACTTTTTTAGCTGTTCTGTATTATATTGAGTGACTTTCTCAAACCTGGGCAAATTCTTATGAGACAGATTTTTGGAGCAAATCCAATCTGGAAAACGTGAGTGCTAATTAAAACTGTGACACTGGCATGATTGCTACGGGAAGGGATAGACAGTTCTGTTCATTAGGAAAAAGACACCTCAAGAACTTACGCAAGCAAGTACAGCAAAAGCATGCACTGAGCTGTCTCTTATTAACAGTACAGATCAAATGAGCCAATGCAACTGCTTCTGCTTTGCCTAAATAAATGCCTGGATCAGTCATCAAAGTAGGATTGTTTTCCACAATACACTTCCTTGAGCAACCCAGATAGCCTTTTTGTTGGCCCCAGTAATGATGTAATGGGAAAAACTTACAGGCATTCTGTCAAAGCCACGCAGATTGCTCAAAATACTATTTCCCAAGGCTCCAGCTTCACAGGTGCAGGCTCAGCAGCCATCAGGACTTGCTGTGATTAATGACTTTTTCCAACGTGTTGCCTTACATTAATATAGCGAGCTAACCTTTATTAAATTATGGATGATCTATTAGAGGATTCTAATCACCTGCAGGCTGTCATATGCAAGGAAACTGTCAGAACCCATGCAATCTGGGTATCTCAGAGACAAGCCAGTTTAAGCTTTGCATTACTTCCGTGCATTATGGTACATATAGACCTCCTCTCTATATTGTATCCTGCCTGTTTGCCTTCTGTACAGAGGCCAAAGAAAGACATTTAGGAGAATTACCGCTCCAGTCGAAAAGCCATCAGCAAAAGAAGCAAGGAAAACAATCAGTCCTTATGGAAACCATCTGAAAATGCCACGTGCATTGGAACCAGCAACCCCTCCTGAATGCACCCAAGACTGGGCTTGGTGCAGAAGCAAAGGAGGTATCTCAAATCACAAGGAAACGCTTCACTCAGAGACAACAATTCAAACACTACAGTAGCTCAGATAGTCACACAGCCATTACTAGCCAAACTGGAAATAAAAAACCCAAACAAAATAGCACTTAATAAAACATCATTCAATAAGAAAGGCAGTTCTCATTCACTTACCCCTCATGTTGCTGCTTGAGACCACCACAGTTATTTCAAGTGTCACATGGCTCTACTGTGCACTCAAAACCAAAACAGAGGCATTCCCTTCCACCTGAAGCAAGGAGAAATCCTAGGGCTAGGAACAAGGAATCACCTGAAGTGCAGCTCTGATGCTTCTATCAAAATAGCCAGCAAAGTCACCACATGAAAAAGATAGCACCCATTAGCTGCCATTTTACCCTCAAACATCCCGCACAGGACAAAAGCCTGGTGCCTGATTGGCACTTGATAAGTCGCAGCTGATTTTTCTCAGGTGCAGCCCATATGGGTATTCCCATCCAGGGAACCACCACGTACAGAGACACATAAACCCCATAAATGTAGGAGAGAGCAGGCCTTATCTTTGCTGCAGATAGTCCTGTTTCTAAAAGAAGGGGTAGTACAGCCCATGTTCTAGTGTGTTATCAGATGGTGTTGAAGGGAAGGAGTTCAGCTTCCCTTTCTGCTCTCAGCAAGCCTGTGCTTGGGGGATATGATTATTTACTGTGGTTTTGCCAGTCGGATTCAGTGACTATGAAGACCTCTTCAAGAAAATGGGGTAAGCAGGAAGCAAAAGTGACCTTTTTCCCTTCTTCCACCTTCTCACTGTGGGGTTTCTGTTGGAGGTTGTCTGTTCTCTAATCTGCCCTTAGTAAGAACCCTCTCTCAATGCCCTGGCAATAGGTGATGCTGTTCCTAGCTAGGTGAGGAGACAGGGATGGCTGGTTGATATTTTCATGGTGTCTGGTTATGGAGCTTCCAAAATAGAATGGATGATGCTATTCTCCAGGGTAGCTACAATAAAAAGGCTCTGGCTAAGTGAGATGGAAAGGGACTAATATAGCCTTCTTTGAGAAGAATATAGAAGCTAAAGAATAAAAGAAAGCCTGGTGGAATTTAACTCCCATCTGGAGCAGCACAGTTGTGAAGCTAAAAGTTCTATGCAGTTTTCTCTAACCCACAAGGCAAATTACATCATACTGTGGTGCTTTTCCTCTTTTAAAGCTGGATGGCAGAGGGCATGAGGCATCTTGTGCCCCTTCAAACAGTGATGCCTCCAGAGCACAAGCTGGTACCGGATTCAGTCCCATTGCTCCTGCATGAGCTCTTGAATTGCAGCATGCTTTACTGCCAAGTTGATGGAAACCTCATTGCAAAGGCAAAAGGAATGTAATCCTCTTGGGATAGGATAGAAACAGTCATCCTACATCCCTGCAACTTCCTGTGGTTGCTCACATCTTGTGGGAGATGGAGAATGCATGTATGTGCTATAGGCACACAGAGCTCATATAAATCCCAAACATCCACCAATGCATTTATGGACAAAGCTGTCCAGCTACTGCAGTGCTGGTGTGATAATGCTAGAAACTGTTTCATATGCCATGGCAAGCTCTAAGACAACTTTGAGACAGCTCCCATCTACTTGTTTCCCCACCCTGTTTCTAATTAGTGATGCCATTGGCATAAACCAGGTTCTGTGTCTATTAAGTCTTCATCTGCTCCTCCTTATTTCCACATGAAGTCATAATCCTTCATGTCATCCCAACTGTACTCTATGGAAGTGATTTAGGACGTCTCAAACCAGAGGGTAATAACCTCAGGTATTGAATAAATAGAATAACTGTGGGGGAAAATAAGCCTTGTGTCACACACTGCTGGTCAGAAGCACATGTGTTAGAGTGAGACAGAGAAGGGGAGGAGAGGCTGATGCATCCACAGAAGAATCTGAAGAACAATCATGAGATTTTACACATGGCAGATGTCTAAGATATTTTGAGAGATTCTTTTCAGGGCCTCTAAGCCACAGCAGGGCCCTGCCACATTTTTTTGTTCTTCGTATAATGATGCTGCGCCATTTGTATTGCACTATTGATGCACTCCTGGGTGGTACCAGCAGGACAAGAAGTGTGGTTAATAGTTGGCTTCAAGGGCCAAACAGAAATATCAGCCTGCCGTTCTGTCCCTAGCCAAGAACGAGGCACTCAAGAGCGAGGGAACAGATTCCTTTCCTAAACAAGGGATCAAAGTATGATGAAGCAGCAGACAAATCTGAGTATCTTCCAGCCAGATGAAGCAAGAAGAGTCAGTTTGGTCGTAATAACCCATGGTAATCACAGAGGAAGTAACTGGGTACCAATAAAAGCTGTCACAAAGCATCTTGCCCCATTTCCAGTATGGATAAAGATCAAGTACAACAGTTAGAACAAACTAGCTCTGACCTGCAAGGCAGTGCTTGTTTGCCAGATCATTCCAAAGTCTGGCTGCTGTGGTCATTCTGCACTCATCTTCCTTTAATTGTTATATGGGATTTAGACCTTTGAGAACAGCCATAACTTGTGCAACTTTCAGCTAAACTTGCCTTGAAAATACTGCTGGGCAGAGACCACCCTTGCTGATGGTGCCCTTCATCTGCAGTGTAAAGTCTTGACAGTAAGCTACTAAATAAATACTCAGCTTGGCTACTTTTTGAGAGGGCACCCTGTACTTGCCTCACTTGGGTTTTTCCTTACCAACCATCCAAGCCCACAGAGAGGTATGGGTTGTTATTTTTGGTAATTACCTTTGTTTGCTGTGAAAAGTAACTGGAAGTCAACAGCCATCAGCAAGGAAATACAAGCTTTACTCTGGAAACAGTTTTACTTTGCATTACTTTTACTTTAAACACTTTATTTTTACATTAAATTTATTAAGCAAGCTGGTTGCTCATTTTCCCACTTACACTGAGGTAAGGGTTTGCAGTAAAATAAAGCATTTACTACTTTCAGATGCACCTTAAACCTCTCCTCTTCCTAGAGGAGGCTTGTCCAGAGTGAAGAAATAGTTTCAATTTAAAGCATCTCTTTCTGAAAGAGAAGTTAAACTTCTTCTCCTGTATTCCTAAATCTTCTTCTATTATCCTCTGAGCAGGGGCAGGTGGTTCCACTTGCATGATTTCATCTAACACGTTCCTTTGGGGCTGCAAGAACTTCACGCTTCCATCTCAGCCTAGAGGTGAAAGCAAGGAAAAGAAGTTGCACCACATAATTATAGTTATTATGCCAGTTAATAGAGCTCTTCATAGCATAAACACTATTAGTGCTAGTCACTGTCGGGAATAGCTGTGGCTCCAGCTCTGCTCTTGTTGTTGGAAGCTTGTCACAGATCTGATTCCAAGCCCAGATCTGAAGAGCAAACCCTAATACCTGCCAGCTCCTACATGGGGCCAAATATCTCCCTGGGCTTGGGGAAGCTTCTGGATTTTGGATCTCCAGCATGGTTAGGGGAGTATAATGTCATGCAGAAATGTGTGATCCAAGCATTCAGACTTCAGGTCTACCAGCTTTCTCCCTACTAGAGTGTCCATGGCCTTCTCTACAAAAACATGTTTTTAAGCCAGTTTTCCAGGCTTACACTCAATTACACAGGTACTACAGGTTTACCTTCAGACCCTCTCTCTTATCATGCATTTTGCCCGTCCAAATGGCAGATGATATTCTAGTGCTAACAGCTGCTTGCTCTCCCCCTTTTCTGTTGACCATAAATCACTGTCAGGCTTTTCTGATAGTCTGCTTTTAAAAGGATGACATAAATACACATGTTTATACCAAAGTTTTAAAACAAGTCTTTTGGGAGGGAAGAAGAAAAGGATCAGAGGTGGCAGTGTTGTGACAGAACATGGATTTAGTTAATTGGATCTAGCTATTTGCACTATCTTTTGCTAGCTGCCTGTGCCCGTCCCAGGCTGGGAAAACAATTTAACTCCTTGCCTGTGAAAAAAGAAATGACAGCAGCTACTTGAGTGAACTTTCACATTAATGAAGCATGATCTGAGCTTGATCAAAGACTCTCCTGCAGGACAGGGTTCAAGCATCACTCTCTACTTTTAAGAGAGAAGGCTTATGTGTCATTGCAAGGCAAACTCTGAAGAGTCTGAGTCCAAGCTAAACTTTCATGTCAGCACTGTGAGTGACCCTGTACTGAAGCTTGATGTGATCATCTCTTCCTTTAATTCTCACTGTCATATGCTGCTTCCTGCAAAGCTGATTTGGCTTCACCCATTATCACAGTGAGAAGTGATGTTATCATTACTTGTTGCTGGTAGGCACTTTCGAATCACGTCATGCATCTCGCAGGTTGTTCCAACAAAATGAGCTCTGTGGAGCAGGATTGGGATCCAAGACATACAAAGACCAGCTTTGGGTGGCAAGATGCCATAAAATTGTCCTTGCAGATCTGGTGTAACCAGATCAACTAATAAACCTCTGGAATGCTGATGCTTTGGTTGATCTGGTCATACCAGAGAAACCATCTTTTGTAACTTGGATGCTGGAAGCCAAACCATGCAGCTTGCCGTGAGCATCTAATCCTAAAGACCACTGTTAGCTATATACAAATGTGGCAATTGTGGTGTTGAATAATCACTGTGATCTTGTATACTGTCCCTACAACATACCCTCTGTAAACTTTTTGAGCATTTGTCATCATCACAATATGGATTGACACCTCAGTGCACCAGGATGACAGTATAAGGAATTGTGACCTTGAGTATCAGACAGCTTGCATGTATCAGTGCTATCAGTGTTGGGTCAAAAGCCATCATGAGTGTTATGAGAAGAAGATAAATATTGTTACAAGAAGATCTGTGGCCCTTCAGATAGGAGCAGCAAGATGAAGCGAAGGAAGATTGTCAAATGCAAGGGTGGTCGACATAAGCTAAGGCACATCCTTATCCTTTTCTGTTGCACTGCTTCCAACCTTCAGCCTGCCCCTGGAGAAGTCAAATAACATCCCTTACAACTATCATTTTTCATCCAGTGTGTCACATCTTCTGGGGTGCTCTGCAGCCTCACCAGGGTTCCTGTTCAACCCTGGGACTTGTTCTGAAATCCAAGGACTCCATGAAAATTGACTGGAGATCCATCCAAAACCACGTAGGTTAGAAGTTATTTGGAACCTCTAGCTTGCAAATCAAATTACAGAGATATACTTTCTGCAAGAGACAGAAAATAACCTGATGTTAAAGACGAAGGATGCCCTGCGCTCGGGGCTTGTGCGAGTCCTGGCTGTACCCCAGGTACGCAGGGTCACCTAAGGTGAGCCACTGGGGCTCCAGTTCCCCGCTGTAAGACAGGGATAATGCTTCTGTTCTCACCTCGGTTTGTCTTCTCTGTTTAGATTTCAAGCTCCTCAGGGCTGTGTCTTGCTACATGTATGTACAGTTCCTAGCTTAATAGTTGTGATCCAAACTGAAGCCTCCAGGCACTCCTGTGTGTTATATCATTACTAATTTCACAAGAGGTTGCAATCAAATCCCTTTATTGGGCAAAAAGGAAAAAAAAAATCGTAGAAAAGAGTAAAGCAGGCTATTAAAAACTGAGGAGAATCTTTGCTGAAGTGGAAATAATGGTACTTTGTCCCAAAATGCATGAAATGCGTATTGCAATTAAATTCTCTATTGGCAAATTGCTCTACAATTAAACACAGGAGCTTGAGTGAGCAATTAGAATAATAGTAGAGTGTTAATTACAGCTTGATGGATTCTGCGTGCTGTCAGCAATTACCTTCCAAGTGTGCACTTCTGAACCACCTCCAAATCCACAAAAAGACACCGGCAGAATTAGAAATATCTTCCTTGTTGGCATGCCTTTGCCTCTCTAAAATTTGTTTTCATAAATACTTTTGTAAGCTACTTAATTAGATTTAATGAGGTTTGAGGAAGAAACATCCTCCATGCTGTACACAGGCTTCTCCCTAGCAAAAGGATTGACTCAGATAGGAGGGAGAAAGTCTTTATTTCCTAGCAACTGCCCTCGTTCAGTTGTTTCCAGTGCACAGCCCAGTTTCTAGGAGAGCTGCTTCTAGATTTCTGTTTTAGAAAGATTATCTAAGGCTTTCAGGTCTCTCTTCATGGGAAACCCCATGGCCAGCTCCTCACAGGGCAGGGTCTTTGGGCATAGGCACTGTAATGACAATTGCATGGTGCAAGGTGAATGACCTCCACTGAGTGGGTGAGATGAAATCAGTGGGGTTTGAGTTCGCGGGGCACAATAATAATTTACAAATGTTTAATTATTAAATTAATTAAAAAGCTCAGTTGTCAAATTTAGAAACACCAGGAAAGAACCAAAAGTTTTTTACTTGCCCTACTGGGCAAGAGAAATCTGCTTCATGAAAGTGCTTTGTGTTTCTGACATGGAAGAACTAAAGACATAGTTTTGATTTTTTAACATCACAGTCGGGTTCTGATTCAACTGGTGCAATCTGTTCTGCAGATGACACCAACCCAGGTTTGCTGCCTTTCAGGAGGCGGCGTGTTTGTGCAGCTTGGGTACCACCAGACAAACCTGACTGTGATTCCCTTTGTGCATGCAATTTTATATGAAGATACGCGATTCTTGGATGATAAGCAGCATGATCATTGTGGTGCAATGCCCCGTCCTGTTACCAAAAGGGAATACTGCTCTGGCCCTGCACCAGGGAGAGAACTGCAGCAGAAGGACAGAAACCTAATCAAAGGTAGTTGAAGCAGGATCAGGCTGTGTATGTGGTATGTCTTTCTGTCCCTAAAATATCACACCCATTCTTTGCATATAATTCCCAGTGTAAAGTTAGGCTGATGCCTTAGGGGTTAAACCCCACTGAGCCCAAGAGCTTCCTCCCTAAATGCTATGTGGACCACATCCAAACTTGACCAAAGCCAGTTGGATGCTGTCCACTAAGCTCTAAATTCAGTCTTTAGAGTGTATCAATGCTCTAACGTTAATTTTGCCGGTAATGATCTTGCTGCAGCTATCTAATGAGTCATGCTTCGACCCGTGCTGGACTGCTTGCTCCCTTGCATCTGCTGTTTGCTGGGCTTTCAAAAATAGGGGTAGGTTTGGGAAGCAAACCTCACCACTTTAGTCTGAAACACGCGTGCGACGGGTGTGTGTGGGGACACGTTTGGGTTCTGGAGAAGGGCACATCGCGGTGTACTCTCGTCTTGCAGCTGGTTATCTACATCTGCAGGAGGGAGATCTTTAAATCGCTTTTCCCAGTGGCAGGTCTGGGATGGGTTAAAGAGGACGCGGCCCCTTTAAGAGGGGTAGAGCGGGGGGGGCGAAAGGGGAGGAGGTGTTCGCCCCCTTTCACACCTGGAGTGGGAAAGAGGGGCGGGACTTAGCGCCTGTGATTGACAGCCAGGGGGGGACTCCTGACCAATGGTAGCGGGCGCGGGCCCGCCGGAGGCCGCCTGCCAACCAATGGGTGAGCGCGCAGGGGGCGGTGCGGCTACATGTTGCGGTGTCGCCAACGTGGGTCCGCGGCGAGCGGCGCTCGGGCCGGGCGGGCAGCGGCGCGGCAGCGCTAGGGGAGCGGAGCGGCGGCAGCGCACCGAGGACACGGAGCTCCAGCGGCCGCGGGGCCGGAGCTGTGCGGCTTGAAGGAGGAGGAGGCGCTTCGGGGACGCGGACCCGACCCGACCCGCCCGGCGGAGCCCGCCCGCTCGCCGGCGGGTGGATGCCGGTGCTGTGAGCGCCCCACGCCGCCGGCGGCCGAGGCGATGGTGCGGGCGGCGGAGCGGCGCTGAGCGGTCGCGGGGCCCCGCGGCGTTACCTCTGCGCTCCGCGCCGGGGCCGCTGCTGCCGCCTTCTCCCGCCTCGGACCTTCTCCGGTGCCGGATACAAAATGGCGGTGCCGTCACGGGCGGGCGGCGGGGCGGCGGCGCTGCTGCTGCTGCTGGGTTCGCTGCTGGGCTCAGCCGCCGCTGACTGCCCCGCCGGCTGCGCCTGCGGCGGGGAGCTGCTGAACTGCGGGGGGCTGGCGCTGCCCGCCGTGCCCCGGGACCTGCCCCGCTGGCCGCGGCACGTGTGAGTACCGGCGGGGACCGGGGAGGTGAATCGGGGCTTTGGGCAGCACCGAACAGCTTGGGAAACAAACAGGCAAAGCTGGACAGAACGGCCGCAAAGCTGAGATTTGCTGTTTGGGAGGTGCGAAACTTGTGTCGTGTTTCGGTGTCCCGCAGCGGCGGGGATGGAGGCAGAGCGGCCCGCGGTGCCGTGCTCGGGGCTCTCGGCCCGGCTCTGCGCTCCGGCCGCTCTGTTAGGTGTCTCGGAGGAGGAATAGCTGGAGGGGGCTTGGTCTGTCGATCAACGGAGGTAGCGGCTGGTCACTGCTCCGCCACCGGGCTTGGCCCCCGAGGGCGGACTGCAGCGCTCGGCTGTCTTTGCTCTGGAGCTCCGAGCTCCAGGTGTGAGAGCCGGGGAGGCAGCGGCTGTGAGCAGAAACAGTTGTAGGCTTTGGGTGTCTCAAGAAAACCCGGCGCTGTTTTCCAATCAAAGCTGTGATTCCCTTGGCACTTGTCTATGGAAGTTATTAACCTGCGGTGTATCGTATGTCGGGATGGCAGTTGAGCTTATAGCCCATCACCTGGTGGTTAGTACGGTGCTTTTATTCCCTAGAAGCGTGTTTTGAAGTGTTCGGGTACCTGCCCCAGGACAGGGCAGTGCGGTTGCCGTTTCCCTTAACGCGCATCGGGTAACGCTCCGGTTGTGTGACCACTGCTGTGACCTGGTGGGATCCATAGCGCAGCATCAGGCGCCTGAAGCACAGCAGATCGGGGGGGGATATGTGCTCAGCTTTGACAGCTCAGTTCCTTCGACAGTGACAGTGCAAGAGGGCTGTGTGTCTGTGTGCTCATAAACTTGTAAAAGTAAGTGTCCAACTCACAGCTAACCTCGGGGAAACAGGGATCCAGAAAGGGAGATGGGAAGATGACTTTTTGGTGCTTTTGTTGCTGGGCCCTTCTGCTGTCTTAACAGATTATATAGATTATTGAATCCATAAAACTCCCGGTTGTAATAGATACTCTTCAGCTCTGCCAGGGAGAGAACGGTCACTGAAGTGTTGCTGGAGATAATCCAGCTCCTTATTAAGAAGAATTATTAGAGGTTTGTCAGGTTCTCCCAGTACTGTTCACTTTTGGCTTCAGGAATGCCTTGTTGTACATGAAATTATCAGGTGTCTGCTGAGAGGAACGCGTGGCTGGTGTTAAAACCCTGACTCATCCCATTCACCTGTTGCTGAGTGCTCGGAAGAAGCCTTCCTTCAGCCTTTGGGCACATTTCGGGGCAAGTTTTTAGCCTTCTCGGCATAATTCCGGCATCCCCGGGGACCTCTTAAAATAGGACTGTGTATCTCTGTTCATGCAGAGAAATGCGTTAATAGCCCAGCCTGAAGAAATTACTTCTTGTGGGTTTTTTGGGAGTGCGAATACCCAGGAGTGTCTCTTTCATATGGAACAGGTTTCTGAGTGTCGTGAGTTCAGTTTAAATTTTATTGGTGAAGTAATAGAACGTATAAATCTGCTGCTATGCACCTGTGGGGTGTTGATCTGGAGCCACTTGGACAGAATATGGTTGGTAACTTTGAATTCTAAACTAACAAAATATTAGTTAAAGTGGCAATCTGTGATGGCTTTCATAGCTGATAATGTAAAAATAGGGTGTTTTTCCTTCTCCATAACTAGTAAGCAGAAGCAGGCATTTAAGCTATTGCAGATGCTTTTGTTTTTAAAGTAATATTGTTTCTAATTGCTAAAAATCACTTGAATTGCTTATTTCGGTTTAGGGGCACAAAGCTGAAGCATGTTTTTCATGCTTGGTACGATCATAAATGCTAGGATCATGGTGCAGAGAATTGCTAACCTATTGTTTTAGGAGTTGTTTAATGTCCTCTATAAAAGCACCATGTGCTGGAGTAAAGTTATCTCCGTGCAGCATGCCCTTTTAAAGAAACAGAAGGGAAACATGAAGGTTCGTGGTGGCCCTGGACTGATGGAGGAGCACAGGTTGTGGGTGCAGGTCCCATGGCCATAAAGAAGGGTGAGATGGGTGATGTCTGGGCTGCATGTCCCTTATCGCATCACTTGTGGACAGGCTGTGTCTCCCCCTGGGGTGATAAGCTTGGGCATGTTCGATCACTAATAAGAGACAAGATAAATCCTGTTTTCAGTGGCTGTGCTTTAACTTCATTAAAGTGCTATTGAAAAGCCCCTTCTTAGCAGTTTATCTCTTATTCCTAATGAAGAGCCACAAGGCTGAAGCAGTGCTTGGGGTCAGTTTTCAGTGTGTTGGAGATAAAGCTTTTGTTTGTAGGGTTGGAAATGCGGCTGGGTGCCTTGGGGAGCACTCTGGAACAGACTTAATCACGCCGTGTATTTTGTCAACAGGACTATGAGTGCTGAGGAAAAGCATTGGGATCTTTGGAAGCTATTGTTATTTCTCTATTGGCAGCAGAGCTTGCAGTTGTAATTCTTCTCCCTAGCTTGCAGAAGACATAGCTGATGCACAGAAGGGCTGGAGTGCTGTGGTTGCTCACAGTTAATGCAGTGTGGCACAGATGTTAGGCAGCTCAGTACTGTGTGCCAGTTGAAGTGTGTGGGACTTGCTGGCTGAGCATGTGTAAGTAGGGCACGTTGCAACACTCCAGCATGCCCCATACTGTCCTTACCCTGCTGTGAAAAGTCCCTGGTCTGTCTGGGAATGCTGGGAGAATCCAACTCTGCAGGGCAGTTGCTGTGCAGGACTCCTTTGGAGTATCTCACTTTGAAGCTGCTGGAGATGCTTTGTGTTTGTCTGAAATTCGGTTTTTCATTAGCGTGTACATCGTGTAAACCTTAGAGCCGAGCTTAAGCACAAAACACTTTGTGCCTGGAAAAGCCAGATGCAGGGATCCAGCAGTGTTGGTGACTTGGGACATCCCCTGCACCCTGTCTCTCCATGCCTCTTAATTTTTGAAGGGTGATAGAAGAGACAGGCATCGTGTATGTGAGAGGGTTTTTCCTTCCTTTTTAGTGATGGAGCAATAGTATTTTATGTACAGACGTTAATGATGAGAAGGCTTTGGGGCTGTGGAAGTGCAGTTGGATAGCTGATTTATTGCTGGTGTGTTCTAGGGGAGTAGAAGTTGTTCATTTTAAACATGTGTGTTTCTGACCCAAATGACTAGAGGGAATTTTCAGGGATGCTGGGCATCTGTTGCATGGACCCTTCTGCCTATGGATCAATGTGTGCCTGGCATGTCTGGGAACAAGGCAGAGTCCTCCAGTGCCTGCAACAGAGCAGGGCTGAGCGCTGCTTTTTGTTTCCTGGGGAGCCTCTGGGGTTTGGTTATATGGCTAAGCTGTCCCGAGGCACCAGTTCTGTCAGTATTGGCCATTATATGGTGCTGCTGTTGTATGCAGAGAGTGGGCAAAGTTGATGGTTTTGGGAATCCCGTGGGTGCCTGTCAGTGGTTTTAGAGCCTGGAAGCACATGTGAACTAGGAGTCGGGAACAGATTCTTGCTGTGCTCAAGCGTACACAAAGATTTTGTCAAAGGCAATGAAACTGCTCAAAGTTGCCTGTTGACTTGAATTTCTTGCTAAACTGGGCTTTTAATGTGCCAGGTCTCTGATCTGTTCTCACATAAGTGTAGCTTCTTTGCTTGCTTGGTGGAATGGGGCTCTGCAGAGCTCTTGCTGTACCACCATGCCTGCGTGCATGGTGCTCTATGGAGATGGACATAGTTGCTCTCTGTCTGTGGAGTAACTGCTGTGCCTCTGCAGATGCTGGAAGAGCAGGCTGCGGGGGGGATGGTCCTGCTGACAGCGCTGGGAGGGGGGAATGCTGCTGGCAGTTCCTCCCCTGCATGTCTTGCTTCCAGCCCTGCTGAAATAATGGAACAAAGATTAAGTAATCGTCACCCTAGGCTCATGCAGCTGCAGAGCCCTCACCGTGTGCTGCTTGCCTGGGGGGCTTGGGAGAGCCGGATGGGGATGGCTGCAGGTGGCTGGTCCCCCTCCCTCCTCCTGGGGAGAGTGAATGGAAAGCAGTGGCTCCCTCCTGGGTGGTGGTCCAGGGAAGGTTTCCTGCCCAGTGTTGATGGGAGATGGTGGGGCTTGTGAAAGCAGTCCTGCTCAGCTTGTGATATGCTTGGGTTTGGTGCTTCCTGGAGCATCGTCCTCGGAAGAGGGCTGTTTTGGAAGGTCTCCATCTGCTGTGTGCCTGGCCCTGGTGGGGTAACAGCGAAGCCTGTCATTGCAAAGCAGTGCTTCTCCAGGCCTGCTGCTTAAGCACGGATAAATGCGTGTGCTTGCACCCTTCCTGTGTGAGCATGTGTCTGTGGATCTGCTGATTACCCTCAGCATGCAGTGATATTTATTAGGGCTTAAACTGGAGGACAGCAGTTAACAGCAAGCCCTTTGCAACTGCTGTCTGAGCTACTCATCTTAATTCCTCACTGAGCCACAGCTGGGGCAGAAATTATCTCAATCAGACTAGCATTGGAAATACGTGTGAGATTCATAATGAAGCCTGAGTGGGGTAAAATGTCCCTACCAAGAAGCTTTTCTGGCTCTTGCAGAAGCTCCTGGCTTCAAGTGAAAGGTTCTAGGACCCCCTCAGCCTCTGCATATTCTTCTCTCCTTTTGAGAAACTTCATGGCATTTAATCACTTCGAGGCTTTTCCTCTCTGCAGTGACTGCAATTTGAAACGCAGGGGTCCCTTACAAAAGAAGCAAGTGCTCAATGGGCTGTGTTAATATTCAGTGCCATTTACAATGGGTGCAGTTTGAAAAGGGGAGAATGGATGGTCTGGGAGCTGGGGGAGGAGGAGCAGGAGAGGGAAAATTCCCAGGGCAGGGGAACTAGCATCTCAGTGGGCAGCCCAGGAATCGAACACACCATCAATTGTTCTATAGGGAAATCAAGCATTTCTATGCTAGGTACAGCTTAGTATTTCTTTTCTTTGCCAGTGCAAACTGCTTTGCAGTTCTGTGGCTGCGAGGCTTGGGGTGGCTGAGCCTTGCAGGAGTTCCTGCTTGGAGTTTAAAGAGTGAATGTGAGGTTGATTGCTGGCATTGAGAGGCTAGAGGTGGTAAACTGATATGTTTGGGAGCCCAGGCGCTTCAATAAAGCACTTGAGATACTTAAATGCTTTCTTGAGCATGGGTGAGATTTCACTTCCCTGCTTAAAGTTAAACTGGTGCTGGAATCTTGTCTCCGGTGGGGATTTAGGTAGATGCAGCAGCACTTCAGGATGGGGTTTAGTTGGTGCGAGCCTCTCCTGGTGCAGGGAATTCCAAAAGGGATTCTCCCTTGTATACATCTATAACAGAGCATGCTGGAAGGGCTCAGGGTGGCTTCATGTTGAAGTGCTCCCCAGGTGATGGGGAAACTCCATCCTGACTCCATGGGCCTGCTGGGCTCATGAATATACATGTGTATACAGCTCCCACTGGCTCTAAAGAGCAGCTGGGAATTGCTGAGGACCTGGCCATGCCTAAGCAGTGCCTGCCTTTGGGTTCTGGTTGCTTTGATCCCCCGAAGAGGGGTTAAAGTTGTGTCTTGGAAGTTTGAGTAGCTGTGAAATGGGATGATGGCTTTCATTCCTCAGTGGCCAGCTCTGATAAGAACTTGTGTATTGTCCCTGGCTGTATTGTCAGCTGCACCCAGGATCTCTGTTAGGGCTACAGGGCTTTTAATTGATCACATTGGCTGCCCCTGGAGACACCTTGGATTGAGTTAGCTCAGCTCATCAGCTTTTAACATAATCATTTTGTGTTGCTAACCTAATCACCCAGTGTGACTCCCTTGTTTTGCAGTGTGGAGCTGGATGGGGTCATGTGGATGAATGGAGCAGAGATAATTTAGGCTAATGCTGCTGGGAAGAGCCATCTGCAGAGAATCCAGGCTCCAGGTTCATCAGTTCTGCAGGACCAGGGCTGGGCAGGAATTAGCACCTCCTTTAGGCTGAGGGGAGTGGATTAACATAAGGATGGCTTTGAGTAACAGTGAGTAAACACAGCCCCTTGGGCTGGGTTGTGCTTTGGTGCAAGCCTGGGCGCCCACTGTTGCCCTCCTGAGGTCCCTTGCTAGTTGTCGGTGGCCTGTGAAGGAAGGAGCAGAGCGTGAGGCTGCAGGAAGAAACAGAGGGCGAATAAACCCTCTTACCTATTTCCTGGGGTGTCCAGCTATTAAACGATGTGCTACAAAGCTGGGTTTTCTTCCTGCCATGCGTAGGGGCCCAAGTCAAGGACCAGGATGCCATTGTGCTAATGCGCAACACAAAATACCTATTACTATTATAGCTGAGTCATCCATTAATAGTTAACCAAGTCCTGGAGTCCTTCAACCCTGGCCTCTTCCAGCTTCAGAGCAGGACCACAACACATGTAGTAGGTTATGCTCTCTCATTATATTTTCAGTGTGTTGTCTCTCAAGCCACAACCATATAATTTTGGAGGAGTCTGGGATCTGGCCCTGCTATTTTGGGAGCACCTCACATCGCATCAAGACCTGATGACGTGTTGCATCCAGTTCCAGGAGCGTGGCTCACTTCTACGTGGTTGTGTTTTTTGGTTTGAGTAGGAATTGAAGGATGGGTCTCAAACTGGAGCTATCAGCCTAGTTTTTAATGTGAACCGTGCTGAATATGCAGGCAGGCTGGTTACATGCACTTGGTGGCAGTTCTGTGTTTTACAGTGTCTTTGCATGGATCTCAGAAGTATCAGAGCCCTTCTATTGAAAGCACCTGATTTTAGATGAATCTTTTCAGGTTAGAAAGCGTCCCGTGAGTTCAGTGGTAATTTGGCTGTGAAATCTTGAACTAAGATGCTTTTTCTCTAGAGCACCTCCTCCAGCTGGCAGGTTTCTTGCTCCCTGCAGAAAGGCAGGACAAGGCCTCTGGTGCAAGAAGGAGCAGAGAGATGCAAAATGCAAAGTTGGGGCTGTGCTGTTGGGGCTGTGCTGTTTCCTGCTTCCCCACACAACAGGGACATAGATTCATTCTCTCCACCAGTGTACCTCTCCCTGGTTACCCAAAGCCTGTGGTTTTGGGGTGGGCACGTTCTAGGGTGAGACCCCATTGTCTTTCAGTGCTGTGAATACTTATGCTCCGTGGAGAATCTACCACCACCAGCTACTAATGAACCTCCAGCTACTGCCCTGTGAGTTCAGAACACATTTTGCCTAGCTGGTGTAGACTGGGCTGTTTTATAACTGCACTTAAAGTCTGTTTTAGCCTGCTGTGTGCCAATATAAACACAGGTTTTCTATGTTATCTATCATCTAAAACATACTTGTCAGAACTGCCGGCTGGCCAGTGGGTTGGTGCTTGCGTTGTGCATGGCACTTGGCTAGTTCTGTTTGATCACTGGTCCGGATGGGTACCAGGGTTGAAGGTGCTGAACTGGATGTGCCCAGGGCTTAGTGGGAGCTAATCTGATAGAGATAGCAGGTTTACTGGGCGCTGTCTTCTTCTCATGTTAAGGATGTGATGCTGGAGGTGCCCAGTTGGTGGGACATGTGGGTGATATCCCTGTAGAAGTGGGGTGGTGGGAGACCTCATGGATGGGGGGAGCTGTTGGTCTGTGTGTTCTATCCTGGGTAATAAAATGGCTATTGTAGGAAGCAGCCTGGCTGGAGGCCCTGTGAAAAATCACCCCCTAAATGTGTTCCAGTTGTCCAAACATTGGTGCCTCTCCTTCCTCTGCTGCATGTGGGGGGAGGCTGGAGCTAGCTCTGCACCCCCACTGCCTGGGGAGCAGCCCTCAGCAGCCTTTGCTTGCTTTCTGCTGTATCTTGTTCAGCTGCAGTCCATCCATTCTTGAGAGCTGTGAAAAGGCACCAGAAGCCTTCCTTTAGCACAGACCTAAATAAATATCCTCCAGCAGCATGGGCTGTTGCTGCAGCAGCCCAGCCTGTGAGCAAATAACCTGAATTTGGCTCTTTACCCAGCACCAGGAGGTTGGTTTGAGTTGGAGCAGGAAGGTGCCTGGAGCCATGGGATTTCCTCCGTTGCAGCCCTGGGGGGGATGTGGGGATGGGGAGTATGGCAGGGAATGTGCATGGCCCATGTCAGTAGTGTCCTCCCTGTCATTTGCAGAAGGTGAGGAGGTGTCTCTTGATCATCTGGGTGGCACCTGGACATTCCCCTTCTCTCATACTCACTTACTTCATCTGGCAATGGCATGGGCAGTGCAGAAATGCCTGCAGTGCTCACATGAGGTGGTCTGGCCTTGCTGGTGAGCCAGGAGAGCATCCCATGCTGTCTATCCCTGTAACTTGCCATAAACCTCTTGTGTCCTGAGCCGGGGGGGCAGAGTCACGTCCACAGTTGTATTTCATTTGCTTTGGCAGAACGGGGCAATTTCTTCTGTTTCAGGAGATTTAAACAAAGCATATGATGTTTTATTTTGAAAGGTGTCATAGTACTTTCCACTTCTCCTTTGCTAAGCATATTTTTGTGCTGTTCCTGTTTATAAACAACTCTGTTCCCCCTTTCTTCCCCCCTTAAACAGGTCTAAGTCACAATTCCTGCCTTTCAAACACCTGGAGTAGGGCACACATTCTGCATTAAATCAGTAAATAAGATATAGTGTGTATTTTTAGACCTCTCTAATTTGGAAGCATTTGTGAGAGTTGCGCTGTTTCACATGGTTGTAAACCTCTTGTATGTCCTCTTTCCTGCTTTCCAACCTTGTTATTGAGATGGTGACTGCCCAAAAGCTGTTGAGATCGATGGAGTTAAGGGCTTTGGATGATGGCTCATAAGAGCAGATGAATGAGCTCTTCCTTTTCCAGTAGGATAAGCTTCAGCTCCTGCAGTTCTAGGAAATGTATCTGTTTATCTCCATGGGGCTCAGTCCAGCTCCCCAGTGAGGTTGCTTGGTTTTGACTTCTTGGTGAGCTGAACCCCTTCCAGGAGCTGTGTTTTCATCCTTATCAGCAGAGACATATCCTGGCCTTTGAGTTAATCTCCGTGGACAGAAAGCTGTACAGATCTGACAGGGTGTGTTTGGCTTTTACATTCTACTTAAAACAGCGGTTGGCTTTGCTGCTCCCTGGTTTGATAGTCTCTGAGGCAGGTACTGCTTTTTACCCAGGTTTCCTGAGATAGGAGGTTATGTTGATGGTGCATGTGTCTGTTTTCTCCCCCAGAGCTTTTAATGCTGATGGCCAGCTTCAGTTTGAGGAGTGAACTCCAATTCGAAGTGCCAACCACATTCATAGGCAGCAGGCTGGGGAGAGTGGCTGTATGCCCACCAGCGAAGGGAAGCAGTGTGAGTTGATCCCATATGAGACATCAAAGAATTTCCATGGGGGAGAGCGGTGCTATTAAACAATCCCTGCAGGAAGAGTGGATAACGGAGACCCAGTTGTGAAACACAGCTCTGCCAAACACTGTGCAGGACCAGGAAGTTGGTGGAGTAGTTTAGGGTCTTACTGGGATGGTGCTGTCACTGGTTAATATCCATAGGGAGGACTGGAGGTTTTGGTCCTGGGTTACCCTGTGTGTCATTCCTGTGAGTAGGAGGTGTGTGGAGGCAGCACCCAAATCCTGGCCTCTTTAGGGACCAGCATGGTCCTTTATGTATTAAGTGATGTCACCCATGTGGTAGGGGAGTGTCTCAGCCAAAGCAGCAAACTGGGAATTGATTTTGGTGGCTCTCTGCTCCTCTCTTGGAGCAGTTTCCAGGAAGCAGGTGCTTTTGGGGCCTGATGGGCATTGAGCTGGTGGGAAGCAGTGGCCCTGGGTGCCTGCATGGCCCTGGCAGCACTGGAGCAGGGCATGGACGGCTGCCAGGGGCTCATGGTGTCTAGTCTTCATAGCAATGTGGGGAGATGGCAGAACCATGCAGCTGGGCAGTATCCCTGGGAGATGCCAAATCACAGCCTGAGCTGTTTACTACAGTGCTTCTCTCTCATGGCTCCTAGCACTTGTGTCTCAAGTACTACCACTTTGTGGTCTGCTTAACAAGAGCCTGGCGAGCTGTCCTTTTCAGCTGGCAGGGACACGGATGTGCTGCATCCCTCTGTCTGTCCCAGGCTCTCCTTTTGTTCAGTCTGCAGAAGGTTTATTCCAACACCCCCTTGCCCACCCCATCCTTGGGTCTGGGTCCCTTTCAGCAGCCCCGGTGCTGGCTGGGCTCCCGTTACTGCTGTTTACTTTGTTGGCTTCACTTTCAGCTGCGGATGCTGGAGCCAGCTCCAGGGTGAGGTTTTCAGGCACCCTGTGAGCAAGTCGTAATGCCAGCGTGGGGCTCGCTGTGTGTGATTAAGCCATTGAGGCTTGCCAGACTCTTCCTTTAAAGTCAAACAACAAAACAACACAAATCCACCTCTTGTGGGGGAGGAGGAGGTGGCAGCTGGACACTTTTGGGGCTGCGTGCTAGTTAACGTTGCTTTGTTTGTGAGAGGCATGGCTAAAAGAGGAAGAATTCAGTGCAGACTTACGGGCCTGCGCGTTTGGAAATAGAATGGGGAAGTTTCCCTGTCCAACAATTTCCAATTGCTTCCTCTATGGCTTCCTGAGTAATTCTGACCTCCAGTTATAAAAGGCTCTGCCTTGCTGTTGCAGGATGCATCATCCCTCAAAGCTCTCCTTGACCCACTGTCTCCTTGGGCTGCGTCATCCCCTTCCATTTGGCTCCTTGTGCCCTTTGCAGCTGGTGGCAGGAAACATTCCAACCCCTGGGAAAGCAGTTTTCTTACTGTGATAGACAATAACAGCAGCAGAACTCATGGGACTGGGGTGGGATTGGGAGTGGATTGAAAACGTGCTTTGAAATGTTTTGGGGAATTTATGGTCTGTCACAGTTGAAATGCCTTTTGATGGTTCTCCTGCTTTTAGGTTTGAAATGCAGAATCCCTCTTGGCTTGTTGGAATGGCTTTGGAGCCACCTGGCTGTGCCTGTCCTTGAGGAGCAGAGTTGCTCCTTCTCCTGGCACTCTGGTGGTGTGGGATAAGGAGTTGCAGGATGCCTGCTTAGGTTTGGGTCTCCATGGAGCAAACACAGAGGACAAGGCAGGAGGGAGCTCTCTGGCACCTCTCCCTGTGCTGGCTCTTCAGTGTTCCCTGTGGCACCTCCACTGAGTGCTTTCAAGCCCATGTGGACCAACCATATTCCCTTTGGGAGTGTTTGTCGTATTTGATGGTGTTTTAGGGGCAGCATGCGTCTGTTTGACCCATGCTCAGCCTGCTGCAGTGGTTGCTTTCCACCCTCATTCTGCATTGGGCAATGCTGTGATGCTGGTGTCTTGCAGTCAGGAGTCAGAAGCATCCCTCCAGCCCTCATCTCATGATGTCTGTTGGGCCTCAGTGGGGAACAGGGCAGAAATAAATGACAAGCTGATGTGGCCAGTGGTGTCACAGCAGGAGCTGGGCCTTACTTTGGAAGGCACTGGCAGATTGCTGGTTTGGGGAGGGTTCCTTGGCTTGAAAACAGCCGTGTAAGTACAGAAGTGAAGATCTCTTTTCACCTAAGGTAAATATTAGGCTTTATGGTAAGCTAGGGGTCTAGTTTTCTCAGTTTTGTGGAATGCAATGTCTGTTTCCAGAGGACAACCTAAGTATTGTCCTGGGAGCTGTGCAAGCGGAAGACCAAGAGCATGCTTGTCCTTTGGTGCTTGTGGATGGGGAAGCATTGGGAAGTGGGTGGATCCTGTCTGGGGAGAAGCGACTCGGGGCCCAGAGCTTTTATTCACACTGTGATCATCTCTGTGAAGGCCAAGAAAACTTGATCTGAAAGCCTGTTTTATTTATTCATTCTTAACTCCAGCCCTGCTTTGAGCGGAGCACATGGAGGCCATCAGCCTCGCTAGGCACGCAGGCTGTCCTGGCACGGCCACGTTCCCGTGCTGGAAGAGCGTGTTGGGGCAATGCTTGAAATGCAGCAGAAAACCCACACTTCCGTCAGGGTTTTTGACTCTTGCATTCTTCTTCTCGGGCAGGCTTTAAAGCTCTGTGCAGCATTCAAGGGAAGGTTTTGGTTTCCCTTTGCCCACATGTCGGCATTCCTGAACAAAGCAGCCTCAAGATTTGTGGAGCAGATTCTTGAAATTCTGGGAATGTTTTGAGCCAGAAGATGCTTCCAGAAACTGCCTGGCCTAACAAAAAGAGTTGGTAGGACTTGGGCATGGGGGGGGGCAGGGAAATGAATGAGGCATTTTTATCCCTCTCTAAACGAGCATCATTCCGATCAAACCCACCATCCCTGGTTTGGGAACTGGTGAGCTCTGCCACCTTGTTGCTGTTGACCACAGCTGTGCTCATGTGGGCAAACCAGATAAAGAAGATGTGCACTTAGAAACTGAGGTTTGTTGCACTGAGTTCCCTGGTGATCCTAGCGATGTCGTTTAAGGTTAGAGCTGAAAAGGCGCCTAGACACCTAAAGGTGGACCTAAGTGAAAGTGAAGCAGGGGTATATGGCAGCTTGTGTACCGGCTTAAGCATCCTGGGGATGCTCTCCTGGGCACATCCAGAGGTGGTAAGTCTTGTGGTCACCATCACCCCATAGTTCACACCCCGCAGCACCCATGTGTTGTAAATGTTCCAAATGTACATTTGTGGTGAGTTTTTGTGGAAGAGCTCAGCGAGAGCTGCTGCCTTTGCCCCAAAATATGGACGTGAATGTGCTTTCTTTTCCCTGGGGCTGGGTAGGCAGCAGTGGCACTCTGAATAGGTAATGTGAGGGCAAGGGTTGCTCGCTGCCTTCCTGTTCTGGTTTAACTGTTGCTGGGTTAGGGTTTAGGGCATTGGATGTCTCTTCCCATGAGCATTTTATTATAGGCATGAGTGACCAGGAAGGGGATGTGGAGTGTCACACCACCCAAGGCAGTCATGGGGAGGTGTTGAGAGGCAGGAAGGCTCTTGAGTCTGGGACCATTGACCCATGTATCTCATAATCTTGTTTCTGAAGGTGAAAGTGCAGATCCATTGCTAGTTTGACCCCAATATGGGGTTTGTGTTGGGTGTTCTGTTTTTGCTAGCACGCTTCTGGTGTGCTGGGGGGTTTGTGGTATTAACATTTTCTCCTCTGAGAAGAGATTTGACTTGGACCACAATTGCTGATTGATTCCCTTTTTTACCCTCCCCCTTTTCCCTGTTGAAGTCAAGAACCACTTCAAAGGCTGAGATGTGTTGGTGCCAGATGCCACGCAGTTATTGTTAGAGGAATCTGAAATATAATTGAAACCAAACCTTTGTTCAGCCAGGCGTATCTGGCCGTTGGCTTTCACTCACGGCAGAGATGGGTGCTCAGCCTCTTCTGCTAGATACAGTGTCTACACACTTGTCACGGCAGATGAAATGTCTGTTAATTCTCTTGCATCTGGTAAATGTTTGCAAAACCCAGAAAGTGTGCATTAAAGATTCTCTTTTTCCTACCTAGGAACCCACTCTGAGGCTCCAAAGTTACCAGCATACTTGTGGACTTCCATGTGGTAATAAAGCACATCAAATTGTTTTTGGCACACTGATCTCCATAGAGGTGCTCTAAGTCCAGGTTCCTCTGCTTGGCAAGCACAGGGTTGTCTCGCTTCCTTTTAAGGCATTTCTGTGGGATATAGGATATTGTTTGATGTAAAAGCATCGATAAGGTAGATGTCAACATTCATTTTAGCTTTATTTGGTGTGAAAGCAAAGGTTGATGTAGGAGGTTTGTAATCCAGCTCAGTTGGTTCTCTTGGGGAAGACTGAGGCTGTAGGCTTCTGAAAGAGCCCAGCAGACTTTAGGCACTTAAAATCATAGAATGATTTGGGTTGGAAGGGACCTTCAAAGGTCATCTCATCCACCCTCCTGCAATGAGCAGGGACATCCTCAGCTAGATCAACACCTGCTGGATGCTGAGTACAAGCTGTTTGCAGATGTAATCTGATGGAGTGTGAAGACATGATATGTGGTTGCAGGATGCAGAGGGTATTTCTGGTTCCTGTTTCTTGTAATTATTGCCTATATATAATTTAGAAGAGTGCATCAGGTCTGTCGTGCATCAGAATTTGAACTGCTGCTGTGCACATTAACCCATGATGTTGTCCTGGGACTCAGATGCCACCCCCTTCTCTGTGCTATGCGTATATGATCATCTGGACATCACGTTGTCCCTCCTTGCTGCAGGTACCTGAGTTGGTCTCTGTTAGTGCTGTGGCTGTGGTCAGAGAGATGCTAAAACCACTGCCACAGCTGAGAGCAGGGAGCTGGCTTCCCTATAAAGATTACTTCTGTAGCCTAACTTGGAGAAACAGGTCCCTCTGAAGTGTAATGGGTCTTTCAGCTGCACGAGGGCTGCTGAATTTGGTTTCTTTTCCTTTTAATCTGCCTCCCCTGCCAAAAGCACTAGCCTCTTTGCATATGGCTGCCTGTCTGTTGTTTATTCTCTCTGTTACCCTGTGGTTAGTGCTCACACATGATGCGTCTTTGGTTGCAGTACAGACTGAGCGGGTTGTCTGCCACTGGATCCAAAAAATGTAAACTATTTATAAATGAAAAATACTCTCCAGTTCTCAAGTGCTGCGTTGTCCCCTTTCCCTCCAGCATGTGCACATTTGGCTGATCTCCTGTAATCCCACAGATGTAAATCCAGATCATTAACAGTTTATGGGACTGGGGGCCTCCTGGAGAAAATCTGATGTGACCTTGTTGCTTGTAGAGGGGAGAACACAAAGTAATAGTGATTGAATGTAATGGAAAAATGTTATTTGGCTGTGCTGCATTCTGCACAGATACGGACCCAAACTCGGATAAACCTTCCTTCAGAGCTCAGGGATTCTTGATTTTGGTTTTCCAGTTGGGCTCATCTCCATCATAAGCAATCCTTGAAAAATTGAGACAGAGCTTATTACTGTGGCTTAAAATGACCTGAAACAACTAGAGTGGGTTTTTTTAGTACTCCTTACGATTAAACTGTTTGCTCTGTGTTTTGAGCGTGTACTGAGTTTTATATTGAACTAGCTGCCGATGTTTAGTCTCCTAGGGAAGAAAAATAAGACAGGATTTCATAATGTATTAAGTGAGGCTGGGATAAGTTTTCCTATGCCAATTTGGAAAGCAGGGCAGAAGATTTTGATCTGTGGTGGCATGGTTTTCCATGCACATGTGATGACGTTAAATGAGGCAGAGCTGTGCTGCTTCCTGCTCAGATCTGGAAGATTAGAGGGTAGCTGAACGAACCCCAAAAGGTGGGGTTTTTATGGGGGGACACTTCACAGCATCCCATGAGCCATTGTGCAAATGGAAATGGCAGAAATATTCTAATTCCCAGTGCATTTGGGCAGTCTTTGCTGTGTGGCTATTAGTCAGTATGTAGCTGTGCAAAAACTTTGTAGTATAACTGGTACACAAAGGAGTAAGGCATAATGAGAGTAAATTCACTATAGCTTCCAAGTTTTTCTCTAGGCACTGTTTCCATTGATAGTGATAATTCCTTGTTTTGTAAAACCCAGTTGGTAGGAATATAGTGTTTGGGGCTGCTTTTGAGTATTTGAGAGCACCTAAACACATTTGCACTTCTGTGCCCTGCAAGACAGCAGTGGCTGGAAAAGGCTGTTACAGCCTAGCTGGGACTGTGGCACCAAGCCTTTAACGTACTGATTGCATATTAATGAACAGCCAAGCAGGCAGGACAGTGCCAAAAAGCAGTGAGTGAGAAAGCCAACAATATCTGCGTGAACTTTGCACTCTAGAAAGTGTGAAGTGATGTTGGTGAAAGGAGTTTATTGCACAAGTGGAGCACTGTGGTGTCCTCTTTGCCCAAATTTCTGTGTTAATAAACCAAAAAAGAATAATTGGCCGGTGGAGCTCAGTGGGTTCCCATTAACCTGTTCTGCACCCGTTGAAATGTTCCCTGATCTCAAGTGTGTTTGCTCCCAAGTGCTGTGCCTGGCATATGAAGCTGTAATGCCTCTTGGAGCACATGGAGTTACTGTCCACATCTGGTTTGTATTGCCTTCACTGGGTTTTATTGCAAGCTGTAGTGCTCTGTCTGTACCCTTTTCCTTGCCCGGTTCTGTCTGGCACCATTGGGCAAGTGAAACCCAGACTAGAAAAAGCTACAAAATGGGCTGCGTATGAATTAATGGCTACTGATAGCAGGGTGTTTTTCCTGGTATTTGGCAGAAATTGAATATCTTGGCTCTTACCTCTTCATTATCCAAGCGTCTTAATCCCAAGCTCATTACCAAGTCCCTGGGATGTGTTTAAAGGCTCCCTGCCTGCTTGGAAGGGGAGGCTGGTTCTGAGGAGCCCAAGACCTGCAGTGGGTGAATGCCAGTGGTGGCATGGCCCCATGGGGCACTCGGGCACAGACCAGCAGTATCGGTGGTGTCAATCACCTCGATTATGTCTTTATGCTCCACAGCTCCCTCCAGGAATGTGCAGTATTCAGTGTGGGGGCTTGTGTCCACGTTGCAGCCTCGGAGTTTTCCATCAGGAACATTGGGAGTATTGAAGATGATGTCGCAAATGTTCTTTCTAATTGGCCCCAGCCCAATTTTTGCTTGTCTCTGATGCAGAAAGTGGGTTTGGAAAAAAATGTTGTTGCTCCTTCTCTCCCCCCATTTAAACATCTCAGGAATGTCAAGTCTTGTCAGCCTTGGCTTTGCTGGGGAAAAAAAACTCCCTTGAGGAGCTTGGGGATGTGTGTTTTATGTGATCTCCAAGCCCTGAGGGAAGGTATGGGAGGGAGGGAAAGAGCAGGTCCTTAACAAAAGCTTCCTTTATCCCAAATTTTAACGAGGTATTACCATTAAATAGCACCAAGCCACCCTGACTTGGTTCTCCAATGTTCAGCCCCTTGCTTTATCTCATGCTCTCCCTTTGCTGGTTCCTGCTGTTCCAGTGTTTTCTAAGGCAGATCACCCCCGAATTTGTGACTTAAACCTGTTTGGTAATATGGGCAGACTGAAAAGACTTTTCATCATGTTTTCCTGCTGCAGTTACACATAATCACCAATAATCAGTGTGGAAACAGGCAAATGAAATCTGATTTCCTGAGGATTTCTGTCTCTAGGGCTGACAGGTTTTAATTGGCTTGTGCAGAGTATTCCTGTTATCTCTGCACTGTGTTTTAGAGTCACCTTCCTTCCCCACCTCAGCTGTCCCTGATGTATTTTGGGAGCACGTGGGCTCCCTGTGTACCCAAGCAATGGGTGTAGGCCATCCCAGCCAAGGGCAAATGCTGTGTGTTGGCCCCTGGCCTCTTTTCTGCCCCGGGAAGGGGAGCTTGCTCACCCTTCCTGCTCCTTGAGCTCATCCCAGTTTTAGACCGTTGGGATGACATATGTCTGGAGCCTTGTCTTCCTTGGGAGCAAGGATACAAGCACGTTTTCCCCCTTTCCTCATTTCTTTATGATGAAATGAGAGATTTGATGCACTTAGTGGAGCAGTGGAAGGGATGCTCTGGGCTTCACAGAACCCCTCTTCTGTTGTCTGGGCTGTTTTTCATGGAAGGCTGCAGTGGATCTTGCATCCCTGTCTTTCCTCTTGCTTCTCCTAGTGCTACGGGGTTGGTGTGCCCTGTCATGACCACCAGCCATCCCATGGATGCTCTTGGAGGTGATGAGGAGTGTGCCGAGCTCTCTAAGCCCACAGTTACACCTCAGCCCCGTGCCTGCTGCCCAACTGGACTTTGGAGCTGAGCTGCAGACTTGGGGAGGAAAACCCTGAAGGAGGAGGAGGAGGAAATGTTTGTTTAATCCCTGACGTGTAGCCTACGGTTCGGAGATAGCAGATTGTGAAACAGTGTGGCTGGGTAATGGCCTAGCCTGCAGCCTGCAGATAACACGTGCAGAGCAGGCAGTGATGTGGGGCTGCCGTGGCTCGGGGCAGGGGGGGGTGGGTGGGAAGCAGCAAGGTTTATTTGTTTGTGCAGCTTGTTTTTAATCTAAATAACCTTTTAGAATCCCCCCTCCCTCTGAATAGTGATTCCTTATTTATAGAGGCCTCCCCTTATTATTTAGCCTGAAATACAGCCTCCGCTCCGGCTTTTACGATGGGGATTAGTTTTCTTAATGGGCACAGGGGGTGGGCAGGCAGTGAGAGCCCCCCTGCCTTGGAGTTTCCTTTGCTGTCGTGGGGTTTTAGCTTCTCTCTGTGCATACCTGGGGCCTGCTGCCCTTGGGGCTCCGCTGCCATAAACCAGGCAGCAATGTGTTCCCAGCTGGAGCAGGGCCGGTAATTGCTTTGGGCAGGTTTATGGTGGGGAGGTGCGAAGTGCTTGCTGTCTGTCTGCCCTCCATGGAAGTGGGTCTGCAGATGGGCTGGGAAGAGAATGGCCAGCTTGGGAGAAGGGATGTGTTTTTGCCATGGGGAAAGGGGAGGTGGTTAGGGAGAAAGCAGTGCCGTTACCCATCCTTAGAAGGATGCATATCATGAGGTGTGTGGCTCTGGTACCTTTGCACACACTGAGAGTGCTCAGAGAAGCACACCGGGTTGTCAGAGTGAATCTCTGGAGATTTAGGCTCTGCATTCCTGTTAAGGAGGAAACCAAAAAGTGCCAAAGCAGCTGCTTGCAGACTTGTCATAAATATCACAGAGATTTCACAGCAAAGCACAGAGACTGTTGAAGCTGGTTGGGCATACCAGAGACTTTATGGAATAGTTGGATTTGATCAACACTTAATCACTCTCAGGCTGCTTGGCTCAGTCTTCTCATCCTCTCCCTCATCCCGCAGGAGGCAGGGGGTGCAGGACTCAGCCTCCTGCCCCTGCTGCCAATGGCATGTGTCCGTGGGGCTGAGGGCATCTATAAATGCCCCAGGTGACATTGAACAGGTATTTAATGTGTTCTCGCTATAAGAGAGCAGTCGAGCTGCACCAGGTTGCTGATGCCCCTTTTAGGACAGTGGTAAGATGCTTCCTGCTGTCCTCCACAGGGCATTGCAGACATCCTGCTTTTGTGAGCAGCCTGGCAGACATGTTCTTGAGTGTCTTGTTTAACAGACAAGGGTGCCTTGTGGCAAGGTTTTATTTGATGCTGCCCCATCCATTGCTGTTGCCCACATGCAGGCAGCCACCTCCTTATCTGCTGTGCCACTGGCCTGTCACAGTGCGATGGGGTGAATGTAGGACCGCAGGTAAATGGCAAAGGAGTGGTTTTACAGAGGACGATGCACTTCACTTTAATTGCCACTAAGAGTGTTTTGAGTGTATACTTCCCTAAAACCTCTTGCTAATGCTGTTTGTCATCCTCATGCAAGCAGCCTCCCTGTTCTTGGATGTCCAGGCTCACAGCACTTCCCAAAGACCTTATCTCCTTGGGTTTAGAGTGACTCTGTCTCTGTAGGCACGCACATGCACACATAATTCTTCATCCCAGTCCTTCCCAGCCCAGAGTTGCACTTCTTTTGCATTACCTTGTGGGCCAGTGTCCAGATACTGAATGCATGGCTTTAATTCTTTGTGCTGAAAAATGGCTTGCTTTTTCCCTAGCAGAAAACTTCACATATAGGTAGGAGTTTCCAATTAATTCCATGAAGTTACTGCTAAACAGGAATGGAACATTTGCAGCAGCAGCAACACTTTAAAAAAGTTTGCTTACAAGCAGTTTATTGATCTAGCAAATAAGTGGATAACACAAGCCTGGAGGTGTATGATAGTTAATGTGTAACCATTAAATAGACTTATTTGGGCCCTTTTTATGTGCTTGCATGGCAATTAAAGCTTATAAACCTGTGGAGAGTGTTTTTACGTGGAGTAAAATGAGAACCTTTATCCCAGAGAAGGTGTTTGTGGAAAAGGTACAGTTTATGCAATTGGATTCACGTGACTTGATGTAAGCTTGGGGCTAATTCCCGAGGCTCACTGCAGTATTGCTGGGTATTGGCTGCCCTCCCAGCGGCCCATTTGGTATACTGGAATCAGTGTCATTCCATGATGGTGTTTTATTGTGAGCCTCCTGAACAGAGGGTTATGTCCTTGCTCTAGATGGATCTTTTGACTCTTGCCCGTGCGTTTGTGGGAGTTTTGTGCCTTGCAGTGGTGGTTGTAGGGTCAAATTTGCTGTGAAAATCCCCCTCATAAAATGGTTTCCCACTGGTTAACCTGATGCACAGTGTCTTGGAACTCTTGAAGCTTGTCCTTGTTTAAGCAATTATATAAGAGCCCAAGCTTTGTGGGAATGTGGGAAAACCTTGATTTCTTTACCTTTTCCTTTCCCATACAGTGTGTTTTATTAAAAGCAAAGAATGAGATGTTGCGGATTCACTAGATAGATGTATATATATAATATATATGTAAGCCACCTCCTTTGTGACTGAAAGAAATGAAGGCTGAAAACCAGACTTGTTTAAGGCCTTTGCAACACCACCTTCTCCACACCAGAGCATGTGGATGTCGGGGAAGAAAGGATGGAGGGTAGCCTGGTTCAGCATGTGTGATTGTGATTGTAGCGCTCCAGGCAAATATTGACACCAGATTTCTTGGCAGACGTTTTGTTCCTGAGATGCCTTTGGAGTAAGTGATCCCTCACTGGCGCATGAAGCAGCCCCTCCTGCAGTGGTAAAGGGGAAGAAGCTCAGTGAGTGGAGCTGAGAAAGGTGATGCTAGAGGGGGTTTCACCCAGAAATACTGTGGTATCACATTGAGATGTTGGAGCATCCATCCATTTGTTAAAGATGGGACACCTTGGTCTGAATGCAAGGGATGCATGTGCCTGCTCTTTGTGCCACAGGACAGCCCTTGCCTTTTCACATCCTTAAATCCCCGAATAAATCCCAACTGCCAGCCAGAGAAAGGGAAAACTGTAAAATGATGTTTTCCATCAGCAGCTGGCTGCCTGGGCTAGGCGCCGTGGTGAGGGTGCTTTGCTGAGCATGTGTGAGATAACCTGCTTTCTCTGCTGCAGCTCTAGAGAATACACCGGAGGGTTGTTAACATCAGCCAGATACCTCTGCAGTGTGGCTTTATAGCACAGTCTGGACAGAAGGTTAAATCAAGCAGTCGTTTCTGCAGTGTTATTTCCTATACAACACTCTGGAGAAAGTTCAGTATCACTTAGTTAACTTTTGCAGGGCCATTTCCTGTAGGCTCTGTTAGAGAAAAGCTAGATTATGTGTTTCCAGTTGCACCACAGTTATTTTCCCCTATAAAATGCACTACAATTTATTTTTACACGGTTTTCATTGGTTTGCAGAAGGCTTTGGGGGGGAGTTTGTGTGTTTGGAAGATTGAGAATGTTTTTATTTCATACCTCGCTTACTGTGACAAATTGAGGAAAATGTGTTGTTTAATGTGGCTGTAGTCAAGGCAGGCTTGGAATAGAGAGTACAATAGCATGTGCTCCCCCACTGCTATGGGTTGGTGGCTTCTGTGACACAGGGTTCTGCTTCTGACAGTGCCGGTGTTAGGAAGGACTGAGAAGACTGCAGCCAACAGCCAAGTTGTGATCTCCCTGGAGGAGGGAAAGTATCTCCTCTTTGTAGCTTCACATGTGTGGTAGGGATATGCATGGGTGTTTCTTTTCTGTGGTTTTTCAACCCTATGATGTGCTCTTACCCTCTGGTCTCCTTGGACTTGTCCTCTTTAATCTCTCCCATGACCCCACTTGCGTGGAGTCTCGGGTTCTCCATCATGGTTCAGCTCAGGACTTCATCTTTGGTGCATGAAGTGCTGCACTTCTTTTTCCATTGCTGTCTGCTCTTAGAATCATAGAATGGTTTGGGTTAGAAAGGGCTTTAAGAACATCTGATTTCAACCCCCCCTCCCTGGGCAATGATGCCTCACACTAGACCATGTGTCCCAGAATACTGTCCAGTCTGGCCTTCAACGCTGCCGTTGTTGCTTTCCATGAGCCCTAAGAGTTCTCTTTTTCCTGGTTGCCTTGTAATGGTGACATTTCTCCTTATTCTCTTCACAGAAGTTAATTTATCTACTCCCCAAAGGTCACAGTTAGTATTCTCCAAGCCGTGAGCACACCTGTAGCCCTCCCCATGCAATAACAAACCTTGGGAGCAACTTGTGCACTTAGTTTTTGAGATAACCACCTTTTGGAGTGCAAGGTGTTAGGTGCTGGTGCAGAGCCAAGGTGATTTCTTTTCCCCCATGGGAGACTCAGTGTGAGTGGTGAGCTCCTTGGCACAGGGCCTGTGAGCTTGTGAGGACCAGTTGGAAGAGTGAATGGGGTGTTTCTGTTCCTAGCCTGACTGTAGTGTTAGCTTTTCCTATGATCAGTACAGCTGGGTGGCCACCCACATGGAGTTTCATTATGGGACTCCCTTTAAGAGGCCATCGGGTGATTTTAAGGTGGTATCTACATTGGGTTATGTCTGAAATGGGCTTGAAGCAAGAGGGAAGGATCTGTCTGCTGTTTCACATTCCTCTGCAGAATTTGTTGTTCATGCAGCCGTTGTTCAGGTGAAGGGGTTCCCTGTGCTCAAAGCTGGTGCTAGAACATCCACTGGCATATGCACAGCTAGTGGGTCAAAACTAAGACAGTTACAACAAAAGATCTGATCTCGGATGCAGAGTGGAGCAGTACTCCAGTAATAGTTAAAAGAAAATGGAATGGGCTTATCCAAATATCTCTGAATCCAGCAGTTTTGTAAGAGACTGGATTCTTAATTGCTTCTTATAGCAAAAGAACAGAGGAATGTTCTCCTTCTCATCCGTGTACAATTTAGAAAGGATAAAAATCTATAGAAAAAGTTTGTTCCTTGATTCAACTTTAATAGCATCCACTCTCCTTTGAATTAGCTGTGCTTTTAGCTGAGAAATTGCACAAATCTGAGGGAGTTCACTGAATAATAAATCAAGGCATCCATCCAGTGAAGTACATCCTTTTGAAGTAGATGGAAAAAATACCTTCCTGATCTGAAGGTGAAATGTTTGCTCAGCTTTAGTGCCTGAGTGATGCTAATGCAGGGTTTGAGCTCAGCTCAAGAGCCCCAACAAGGAGTGTAGGGAGCAGGAGCAAGCCTGGCCTCATTGATTGTCTGATTCGTCTTTGCTTTGCTCTTTAGAGACCTTGTCCTGGGTTCAGCAGTAGCAGTCATTTTTCTCCTTCTTAGCAGCTGGTGCAGTGCTGTGGTTTTGATTTTTCAGCCTGGGAACAGCGCTGATAACACCGATGTTTTTAGTTGCTGCTCAGTAATGTTTACCCTGACCAAGGACTTTCTGAGTCTCATGCTCTGCCAGGGAGGAGGGGAAGCTGGGAGGAAGCAGAGACAGAACACCTGACCCAAACTAACCAAAGAGGTATTCCATACCATTCCATACCACAGCACGTCATGCCCAGGATGTAAACTGGGGGCAGTTACCCAGAAGGGCTGGTTCACTGCTCGGTTGGGCTGGGTATCAGTTGGCAGGTGGTGAGTGGTTGTATTCTCTTCCCTTGTTATTTCCATTACTATTATTGGTGGTAGCAGTAGTGATTTGTGTTATACCTTAGTTACTGAACTGTTCTTATCTCAACCCGTGGGAGTTACATTCTTCCAATGGGGAGGGGGTGAGCAAACAGCTGCGTGGTTTCTGTGTGACAGGCTGGGCTTAAACCACGACAGACCTGAAGAGAAAAAAGCTGCAGCCCCTGGAAACAGGGGCTGTGTTGTAATCCTGGGAAGTGCTGAGGTACCTGACTGAGGAAGAGCAAGCTCCTTTGAAGGACTTCCTAAATGTTATTGGCTATAACTGTTCCTTTCTCTTTGTGTCTCTCTGCAGTTTGAGTTGCGCTAATAAAGAAGTCTGGCTTTGTAAGTGGAAGAAGTTGAAAAGTAGCACCAATAAAAACTGTAAAGCTCTCAAACATGTTTAATAATAGTGCTTCTGTAAAATATGCAGCATTATATGCTGGGGCAGAGTGCAATAAAGATTTTTACTAGCGCTCTTCACAACTCGGTCATAAGCTATACAGCTATCCCAAACTCTCCTCAGAAAGCCTGTCTGCCTGTATACATCACTGTAAGTGTCCTGCCTTGTGCAGGTATAGATGCATATGTGCTTGTGTTCGTAGCTGCACATGAATCTGTAAATTCATAGTGAAAATCATGAACATGTGCAAGTTATTTGAGCAAGAATATATGCTTATTTGTGACATCCTGCTGTATGTAAGGAATGTGAAGACTGGCATGTAATGGAAAGCAGCAAGAGATTTAACCATCCCCTTGACTTCTTTGTGGCATTCTCTTGGCAGAGACATAAGCATCAGCTTCATCTGCTTTGAAATCCTTGCTGGTATCCCGTGGCTGCCCCAGCACTAAACAGCACTACTACAGGAGTTATGCCAAGAAAGTATGAATGCTTGTTCTGATAGATGGCCCTGCTCATAACACTGAGGCAGGAATATAGCTTTCTATATAGCACATCGTAAAATGAAGAGTGTCTTCCTGAGGAATGTTGTATTCTAGGTCATGCTTATTGTAATTGCAGTGATCATTTACATGTAGAATCAGTGTGAGGAGAGTATCAAACAGTATCTACCTGATGGCTTTCTCCTGCCAGCAGGAAGTGCACTGTGGATCACTTTTGGTAACTCCCCTATCACACCATTGCCCCTGCAGTCTGCGACTTCAGCCTTTTGCTAGGCAAAGGTGGTAATACAGCTGTTAGGTGCTATAGTTTGCGATAACAGGAGGGCAGAGGAAGCCATCTCTGCTGTTCTTGCACCACGTGCAAAGAAACAAGCTTATTGAGGAAGATTGTTTGTTTAGGACCTAAAATATGGAGTAAATTAACTTGAAAGTCTCTTCTGGCTTTTCATTGTCAAGTGAAAGGTAGATTTATTTGCCTTGTTTTGCAGCAAAAGCATTCTATATAGCTTGGCTTTTATTTCTGTTGATCTAGGTGGAAATGTCTTTTGCATGTAGCTTTTCCATCTTTGAAGGTCAATTAAAACAGGTTGGAGGTCAGATAAAAGGGACAGAACATTTCCTTCTTGGTGTATCTATTTCTGTAATGTTATCAATGCATGTGGTTTTATTTCTAGCATTTTGTTCCAGGGCTTCCTCTAAGACTGAGCAAATTGAATCAGTTGGATGCCATACAGCTTCCAATTTGGGGTTAGAAATCCATTAAATTGCTTGGTGCTTTATTGGCAATGCAAAAGTGCTGGGAATGAAAGTGCATTATGATTGGACATTGATTACTTGAAAGGAGAGAGTGTGGATGCCTGTGTAAACCACACACCTCCTGCGAAGGATGGCCAGCTTAGGGATTTTTTCAAGCTTAAAATGTGTATGTTTTTCCCTTAAAATGCTGTTCTTTGTAAGAAAGAACTATTTTTAACCTGCAAATGGAGAGCTGTCTGCCCCATGTTTTTTCACACCTCTGAGGGATTAGAGCTGGCACAGCATCCTGCAGCGCTGCCAGCATGAACTGCTCCGTTAGCTGGTGCTTTGAGGTTGTATGTGTCATTCCTTTCCATGCACAAGGTCTTTGGGTTTGGTCAACCTCTCAGCTTCAGACTACGGCATTGAAAACTGAAGGGAATGTCCTTGCTTGAGTGTTTTGTTTTTTTATTGTGAGCATAGCAAGAAGTCCAATGTAATTCCACTTGGATTGCTGCTAGGATCAGAAAGGGATTATTTCCACTGCAGAAAGCTGCTGAGTTCTCTGGGGATTATGTGAGAGTAGTTATTGCCACCAGGTGAAAAGAAGGGAGCCAGAGGACAGGAGAGATGACCAGTGCTTGGGGTACCTGCTTTGGCTCTGTTCAGTTAGAATCATACAATAGTTTGGGTTTGAAGGGATCTTAAAGCTCATCTAGTTCCAGCCCCCCTGCCATGGGCAGGGTCACCTTCTTTGCAGCACATAGAATGGGTCAGAGCTTCAAGTCATAGCTGCAGAGATTTCTCATAGACGATGACGCAGCAGATGTACTGGGTGAGCAGCAGCCACTGGTGTGGTACTGGTGTAGTGTGGCCAGCCTGGGTCGACAGGGAATGGGAGATGCCTCTTTGATTTTCCAGTGTTCTGCTGTCTGAGGGTGGGAGCTGCTGCAGCCCGTCTCTGGTGTTAAAAGCAGCATCAAGTGAGGGAGAGGTGAGAGCAAGCTGGTGATCCCCACACCTGAGCTGCAAGACAAACCTGCATGCTGTTTTCCCAGTACCTTTTCCCTCATCTCTTTGCCTGACTAGTTTTAACCAGCGCACAAAATTCCTTTGTGCCGCTTCCAAGTGAGTGTGTTTTTTGGGGGGAGATCTGTCCTTCCCAATTAACTATTAATGGGAAGAATCAGTAGAGAATGAAGCGCTGAGCACACACCATGGGAGCAGGCTGCCTGCCCCTTCTCCCTGCCATTAATGATTGACCAACCTCTGCTCCGGCATGGACATGTGGTGCTGTGCCCCGTGCTGCCATTGGAGCTTTCCCATCCCTGTGTGTATGTGAACATGGTGGTACTGTCAGAGCTGGGCCGGGTGATGTATTTACTCAGTGTTGCTGATGAACTGTGGTGTTGAAGCAGTGGAAAAACGCCTTCTTGGCTAGTGAAGCACTCTGAGCTTACCAGAAGTGCTTGCAGACATGATTGAAACCACTTGCATCCCCAAAGAGAGCAGCGCACATCACAGTTGAGTGTTTTAGAAGAAAGCATATCTTAAAATATGGGTTATTGGATACTATTGAATGGTTGTTGACCTCGGATGTTTTCTTGTGGAAGCTTCTGTTCAGTGTTTGGGGAGCCTGGATTATCTCCCTTTTCCTTCAGCACTGGACTCGTAACCCGCAGCTGGATTTTGCAAAGTCATGTGGTGGCAGGGTTGGGTTGCCAGCAGTTAAACACACAGCCCTGGGTCTTTCCAAGCATCCGAACAAGCCAAAGGTTTAACGTGGTTTATCTGCTGCGAGTACTTGTGAAAAATTGCACAACTCTGAGAGGGCAATATTTGCTTTGCAGAAGCAGCAGGTTTTGAAACTCTAAATAGAATTTAGAGGTGATTTATCAGTGTAGCTCTTGTTATCAGTTGCTGGCGGCTTAGCAGTTGTTCGAAGGTGGACGTGGATGGTGAATTATATAGTTGTTAATCCTCAATAAATTGGTTTAGTATGTTGAATACACAGCGGGGAGCCCTATTTGAAAATGTTAGTAAAGAAGTCATGGCCTTTATTGATTTACTGGAGAAACACAGTGGTGATGGAAGCAGTAGCAATTTGTTTCATAGGCATTTTGCTTGAATTAGGCCTCCAGCCCTTGTTTTAGTGCTCTGAGACATAGTGTGCTTTGCCTTGTGGAGGCAGAATTTGCCATCAAATTAGAAGGTGAGCTTGTTCATGCAAACAATGTGCAGGGGTTTGGTTTTAGGGTATGGCTTTCTCATGACAGTAGGCAGCACTTAGATTAAATAAACACAGAACAAACCCTGTGGGTATTTGGGAGGATGAAGGGAAGAGTTTTATTTGTGGGTTAAAAACCAGTTTTCCACATCCTGCTTTTCCTTCCAGCTCCTTACCTGTTGCAGGGTTGCTCTGTGTTAATTGAGTAGTTATTTGATGTCTGTGCCCTCTTTGAAACCTGTTTGTGTATGAGGTGATCCTTGCAGCTGATGGCTCAGTGTGTTTTGGGGAGGATCAGCTTCCTTCAGCCAGTGTAGCTGAACAGAAGCAGCAAATAAAGTGAAAAATTGCTGCAATTACATCTCGCCTGCTTTAAGCCTTCCAGCATCCCTGTTCCCTGCGTAGAATGCTGCCTTTTAGGAGCGAAGGAACATGCAGTCCTGATGGGAGAATTTTTGATCTTGTTATCTGTAAGCTAAGTGTTGCTTGTATCTTCAGAAGCAGAGGAAGCCTTGTTGAATACCTTGTCATTCGTGCTTGCTTTGTCCGGCCATCCTCGGCTGGTTTGGGTCCCTGCTGGCTGCAGGAAGGGCTGAGGCCATTGGATGGCTTTCAAATTACTTCACTTACTGAAATCTCACTTTTATTCTTTTTGGAGCATGGAGGAGTTGAAATGCTGAGAGAACAACTGTTGGGTGGACCAGGATCAGCCTTTGGTAAAATGAATATCCTTATACCTTTCCTGACGCTGCAGAGGTAGAGCAAGATGTCTGTAAGCACCTGAGTTACCAAAGTGCTTTGCATATATGTTGGGTGTTTGCAGCTGTGTGTGATTATGTAGACTAAGCTGAAGCTAATTTTTCTTTAAGAAAAAATTAAAATATTCGAGGTGTTTGAAGGAGATGGTTTTCCAAGCAAAATAAGAAAAAGGCAGCAAAGAACTGCACTTCAGTTTTGCTAAGGTTATTAAAATAGCAGGAAATGGGATTCTAGCTTTTGTCAAAACACATTTGCGTAAACTGAACAGGCCCTAAAATAATCTGACACTGCCCTTTTTGAAAGAGACAAGTAAAGCTTCTGAAAGCTTCTTGTTTGTAGGAGATATAGGAGCCTCCAGCATTAATGTAGCATTTATTACCCAGTGCTGCTGCGACACGCTTCTATGCCCTTCCTCAGCCAGAGCGTGGTCGCTCTCTTGTGCTGTTTGAGCCAGGGAGCCAGCAGTGGTGGAGATACCTGTTTGCAGCCCTATGTGAGCAGACCAGCTCTGGTAGTACCTTTACCCTTATGTGCCAGATGAGGTCTTTGTGCTAGTGAGCAGAAACAATTGTGAGGGCAGAATGGCAGAGGAGGAGGAAGGGCCAGGGCTGAGAATACATGCCTGAGAGTTACTTGAAGCTAATTCCCTAACTCTTTGAACCATATCTATCACGTTTAAGTTGTACTCCAGCACAATGCTTCTCAGTGATGAGGTTTTAATTAGTCTTCTTTGCATTAATGACTGCATGCATCTGCTGGAATCAGCGTGGTATTGATTCTTTGGTGATCATGCTACAGGAATTTCCTTTAGAAAGTATTGTTGGTCGTGACTGAGAGTGATTCATGATGCAGTTTTCTTGGTGTCTGGATGACCTCTCAAAGTTTGTCTTCACTGTCAAATTAGCTCATATTATGGCTTGAGGGTTGCCCTTAGGTTGACTCCTTTCTGCACATAAAGCCCCTTATATGAGCAGGCTATTAACCCAGGCTAATATGATGCTGCTGCTGCTAATTTGAGCTAGGGCATAAGTAAAGCCTGAGTGAGCACATTCGCTTAGCTGCTAACATGACTGCTCAGTGATGGGGCACAGCTTTACCCACGTGGGTGCTGCTTGTCTTTCCAGCACTCTGTAGGGTCCCCTTCTTCTCTCCAAAGCACACAGAGCTTTTCACTTTTGCTGCCCTGTGTTTTGTGGATCTTGCTTCCTTTTAGGAGGCAGCTCTTGCTGATGCTTCATGTGAGAGACTTCTGTGCCCCAGCAGTGTCCCTTCTCTTGTAAGCTGGGAAGAGCAGAGCTCATCAGTGTGCACTGCAAAATCATGAGGAGTTTGGCTTATCTCAGCCACAGGCACCCCAGAAGTTTAGCATCCCAGAAGCTGCACAGCCCAGTCAGTCCAAGTATTGCTCAGCAGTGTGCAGGCTCATGCTCGAGGCTGGCTTAAACACAGGATGTACTAGGGGTACAGAGCCCTCCAGTGCATCCTTCAGCAAGGATGTATTGCTGTTCTTTGTCATTACTGACCATAGGGTTGTGACACTGAGTTTGGGAGCAGTGTACCAGAGGTGAGGGTGATGAGGCACCTGAGGGGTATAAGAATCTGTGAGTTTTCTATCAGTTTAGCAGGCCAGATTCAAAGGAAACTCGGGAATGGCTGTGTTGGGTTGGGTGGGTGATTTCTCTAAGTCCAGGCTTCAGCTTCTGGCGGTGTCTGAGCCATTTCAAATGAATCTGCAAGAAATCCTTCAGAAGGTAAATAAGGACTGTGTGTCCAGCATGTGAAAGCTCCTCTTGACTCTCATCACTCTGGCAGCTTACACAACTCCATTTGGTGGCCATTTGTTTTAGTGGAAGCTGGAAAATTCCCCTTTAAGGGAAGGTGTTGCTGTGCAGTGCAGATGTAGCTGGCACTGGCTGCAGTAGCTGTTTGGCTACTCTTTCTTGCCTTATGGAAGTAGATTTTGGACTTGTCCTGTGCACAAGGATGAAAAAATAGACTAAAGCTGCTTCTTTCCATCCTTACATCCATACCACCACCTGAATCCTTGCAGTCCCTTTGATCTCTTTGTACTTCAGTGTTAAGCCTCCCATGTCACTGCATACAAGGACTCTGCCATCTCTCTGGGAGCTCATGAGCTTGTTCAAAAGAGAAATTTGTGTGTGCTTGCTTTCCTGCACAGCTGTATACTTTTAGCATGGGCAGTGTGTTCCCCCTCTTGTTTTCCTGGCCCCCATCCCCAAGCTAATTCAGCTGCAGCCATGCTTTTCATACCCAATCAAGTGTGCATGGGGCCTCCATTCCTGTGCTGTAAAGCCATCCACAGACATGTGGGAAGGGGATGGTGCCTATTCAGTAAGCTGCAGACTAGGCAGCTATCTTTCGACAGATTAGCCAAAGGAATTTCTATTGCAGGGCTCGATTGTTCTGGGCCCTCGGCTCCCTTTTGTGCAGGAGCAATGAAAAGTTGTGTTATGACAATGGTTGACAAAGTGTTTAATGAAAGCCACAGTTGGCAGTGGCAGAACTTTGAGCTATCCTCGTTTTCTGCAATGCCTGTCATCAAAAGGTGGAGAAACGCTTTTGACATAATCTTCTGCACTGACAGATAAATGGTTTTGATGTAAGGGTCGGAAACCTTCACCTCGCTAAACAGAATTCAGCCATCATCGTGGTGAGCACAGACGAGGAGCTGCGTATGTCTCCATTCCTTTGTCTGGCAAGCCAGCCAAGCACCTCTGTTTTCAAGAGAGGTGACTCTTCTCTATGCTCATCAAGTTCCCAAACAGAGCCTTAACTTCTACATGAACTCCTGCTCTACCCTGCTTTGCCCAAGGAGGCAGGATTGGCATCTCATGGTTCAAAGAGCTTATTGATCCCTCCTTGCTGGCAAGCAGAACCCTTTGTGACAGCATCATTATTTTCAGGACATGGTTTCAAGGCAGGCTGTGTACCTGGTTACTTAACAAGGTGTTCTTTTTAGTCTCTGCACTGTTCACTGATCCACAGTGCCATTTCCACAACGTGCACTGAAGGCAAGCCCTGCTCTCTTATTCAGTCTGGAATGGATGAATAGAACAGGGCCCTTCCCATATTGATTTAAAAAGTCCTCAGTTCCTGATCACAGACATCTTACTGACTGGAGGGGGAAAAACCCTACCTTGTTGGATTACCCAATACAAGGAAGACTTGAAGTATGCAATGGATAAATAATGTGCAGAGTACGCCTCATACCATTAAGTCAAAGTTTGAAAAGACCCACAAACTTCAGAGCAGCATATCTATTCAACAGGGAAAAAACAATCTGAACACTTGAGCCCACTCAAGTTGGTGGCTCTGTCTTCTCTGCCATTTTGTAGAAGCTTTTGACCTTTGTAAGATGCATCCCTGGACTTACAGCACAGGCTCTTGTCCAGGATTTCTGTTGGCTGTCTGAATTCTGTTTTCTTTCCACAGTTGCCTTGGAGGGATCAAAATACCCTCCCATGAGTAATTCAGTGGAAACATGTACCCATGGAGGGAAGCAGGCAGGGCACAGGGCAGTCTGCTTTCTGTGTGGGTATGTCCACACTTGGGTTTGGCTGACTCCATATGGAGATGTAGGCAATAGGAAATAGGCAGACCAGACAAAGACAAGGTCTCTTAGGACTGGCATAAAGCATTATAGATGATGCTTTATAAACTGCCATGTTGAAGAGATGTCCAGCACTTGACAGGTTTGGACAGGAAAGGACAGGTTTTGCTTTGAGTTTTGAGGGCTCTTTGAAGACATTTTAGAATACTGATGGCAGAAAGATGTGCTCAGTGATCCACTGCACTACTGCACGCCATCAGAGTAAGAGGCTTCTTGAGAAGTGATGTGTTCACTGCCATGGGAGAGCAGGAATGTGACAGTTTTCAGCAATGAGACAGCTGTGGCCCCGAGCTTGGCATTTCCAACCAGTCTGCATTGCTAGTCTGCTCAGCTTGATGAGGCTGAGCTGATGGAGATGTTACAGCTCCTGCAGTGCTTTGTGCACTGCTGTACATTTGGGACCCATGCTTGGTGGTGAGGGGGTGTCTCATATGTACCCATGACCTCAAGTTTTGAGTTCTCTTTATTTGCATTGCTGGAGCCCAACCAAGACTGAGGCCTCATTTCATCGGCATCAGGCAATCCAAGACAATACCTACCTCAATTTTATTTACAGTCTAAATAGACAAGACAGACAAAGGGTGGCTGTGGAAACAAAAGCTCTGGAGAGGTGATGTGACATGACCCGGTCACCCAGCAGGAGATTAACAGAGACAGTAATAGAGGTTTCCTGACTCTCAGTCCCAATGATCTATGTATTGGAGCATGTTGGTTCATTCTCCTGTTTGAATTCTGTGACTAGCATGCCAAATACTGTCTGGTGAGGGGATCCAAGTTCTGGGAAACATATTCTTTGATTACTAATGCTTCAGGCTAGAAATTCTTGGGCATTTTAACATCAGCTGAAATACATCTAGTCTCAGAAACGGAGTAAACTGTTTATTTTGGTGTATATGATTGACTTATCTCCTGCTTATTTTACACTGGCTCTGTATTTCTACCTTTCATTTCCCTGTCTGATTTTAAGTCTGTTGTGTGTTTGTGGCAGTTAGAGTGGGTAGCATGGGGAGAACTGGAGACTTTGGTGTGCAAGGTGTAGTTCACCTGTGCCTTCTGACGAGCCAGCTACTTGTGCAGTGACTCTGATGTTCCGACTTGTTGAATGGCAGCAACAATAATCAGAAGGCCTTGATGGTGTTAAACTGTGGCTATGAAATCCTTTCATTCACCAAGACATTTGTTCTTTCACTTGTGACCTTTTGAGGTTCACATCAGCTTAAGCACTGGTTAAGCCAGGGATCTGGTCCCTTGGATGAGGGTAAGGGTGATCGGTTTGTGCCTGCGATTCTCAGTGCTTGATTCATGGAATAGCCTCTTAGCTTATCGCAGAGGAATGTTTTGAGGATAAATATGTTACCTTAAGAAATACAAAGATTTGGAGCAATAGAAGGCATAGAAATACATGAAAACAGGTGGTTTCATGCACAGTCATGTCTGGCTGTATTTTCCCCTTACAGTTTATCACTAGTATTTCTGTGTCAGCTTTATCTTTATTGTCTTGAGCCTATAGGACATTACCTGTTGTGTTTTCTCTTTTTGTCTGTACATCAGGCAGGGGCAAGCTCCAACCTGATCTTGCTGTGTGGTTTAAAAAAGAAATAGTAATGTAATCTGTGGGCAAATTGCACTTTAATTCATAATTGTGCTATGAGTATGGACTTGGCTTTCAGACGCACTCTGAGTTTAAACTGCAGTTTGACTTTTATTTAGATAAATGCCTGTGAGTTCATAGTGAAATGGATATCTGCTGTAGGCTGGTATTGATTTAAAGGTCTCTTGAGTATTTTAAAAGACAGTAGGGGCTTACAGGACAGTATATTTTATAAAGCTAGATGCTTGGTTAGGTTTTACAGTCCTGTGTAGCTTCAGGTCTAGGTTCTTCTTAGAGCCAGCCTGTGTTGTTGATTTGTGAAGCCTTCTTTCACAGCAGGTATTGGCATGAAATCGAACATGTCAGGCAAGATGCGAGGAGCTGCCTTCAGAGTTGGCTGCTGTGCAATGATGGGGAACTGCATGTGCATGAGAACTATGAAATGGTTCCCATGTGCAGGGAATGCTTTGAGGACTTTCCGTAAGTGCATTATAGGAGGGCAGGTGATCAATAACTGCTTTTTAGCTCGGAAGAGGTGTTTATTGCTTCCTGCTCATCATGCAAAGTTGGTAAGCTTTGTGGTCTTCCAAGTCTTGGTATTTGTAAGGTTGTTGTGGGTTTGGATTTCTCTTTGCAGTACCATGAAGTGCAGTGGGCTAGCACAAGCGATTCAAGCAGGAGGTCTTCATCTATGCTCTTCTGGCAGCTGCCCTTTTTTATGGGTCTTGTGTCCTCTTTACCATGGGCAAAAGTTCATTATGTGCCTTGGCGATTTAGGTCCTGTTTACCTGTGTGGCCTCCAGACCTGCTTGGGTTCTGTGGACACAGCTTTAAAACAACACAAAACGCACAGCGCAGGGAAGATTGGCTGGTTTTCTAGTCAGACTGGCTTGGTGGTTTGAATGAGCAGCTGAGTGTTTGAGGGCTTATCTGAAATCAAGCTGTGAATCTTTTGGGTTGTGTTCAGAGGTGCAGTAAGAGGGTGTAACCTCCCTGCAGAAGAGACAGGAGGGTTGAATTTTACCCAGGATAATATCCTGGAGCAGGGTGTGGAGCAGGGTGAAATGAAAGTAGGTCCCCCTCACAATTTCCTTACAGCTTACTGTGGTTGTTCCTCTGCTACCGCCCATCAATTTGCCTCCTCCCTCTTTAAATTAGATGCTCACAGGAACATGCAACGCTGCATACATCGTGTTAATTAGGCCATTTGTTAATTTCCACATCATTAGTCACTTGGTTTTAATTGAGCTGTTCTCCTGGTAAGCTCATAGCTGCAGGTTTGACTTGTTGTGTGTGGTGTGCTGATAGTGCATCTCTTGGAGGGGAGACTTTGTGGTTGTGCTGTATGATGCTATAGCAGAGCATGCCAAAGGTCTTGTGGTTTTTGGAGTCCAGCTCTGGTGCCCCCAGCAAAAGAAGGATGTGGACTTGTTAGAATGAGTTCAGGGGAGGGCCGTGAAGATGGTCAGAAGGGTGAAGCCCATCTCCCTTGGAGACAGGCTGAGAGAGTTTGGGTTAGTTCAGCCTGGAGAAGAGCAGGTCCTGAGGAGATCTTAGAGCAGCTTCCAGTGCCTAAAGGGGCTGCAAGAAACCTGTTGAGGGGCTTTGGACAAGGGCCTGTAGGGACAGGACAAGGGGAATGGCTTGAACCTGCCAGAGGGGAGACTGAGATGAGCTCTTAGGCAGAAGCTCTTCCCTGTGAGGGTGCTGAGGCACTGGCACAGGGTGCCCAGAGAAGCTGTGGCTGCCCCATCCCTGGCAGTGTTCAAGGCCAGGTGGGACACGACTTGGAGCAGCCTGGTCTAGTGGAGGGTGTCCCTGCCTGTGGTAGGGGACCTGGAACTGGATGGTCTTGAAGGTCCCTTCCAACCCATTCTATGATTCTATGAGTTGGTACTTTATTTGCATTATTTGGTGCTTGCTGTCGCTAGCAATCCTTGCAGTGCATCTCTTCCAGAGGCACACTGAGCTCTGGCTGTGTTTCCAAACAGGGATGTCCCACAAAACAGTTCTGCTCTCCCACCAGGCTGTTTTCAGATAGTACAACACAACCTATTTGCCATCCATCAGTGAAGTGCTATAATATGATCTGGATTTATATTGTCAGTTGGTTCACGTTGTTGAGGACCAAAGTGTGTACTGCTACATGAGTAGCTTTAATCACTGATTAAAAAAACATGTAGTGATCTAAAATATCTGGGTAGAAAACGTAGACTATATGTTCATACCTAGTAAGTGTGCATACCTGTGTGTATTTATTTTGTATGTAACACAGCGGTCTGTGAAAATACTCTGTGTGAATACAGCTATAAAATATTTAGCAGAAGGTTTGCTGATTGCTTCAGTTCAGACTCTAATTTGTCAGGAAATATCCTATTCATCTGTGATTAGTCTTGTGGTTGTGAATAACCAATAGAAGAATAATAAATGTAATTGTGCAATATAAAGACAAATTAAAACCACACTAATGCAAGAGAGGAAAAAGCTTAAGGAGAGCTAGATAACATTCTGAGCACGGAACTTAACTCATTCATGTATTGAGCAGGAAAGGGCTGCCCTGCCATGTTCAAGTGCTCTTGTTTAAAACAAATCAAACCGCACCCTCCCAGTGCAATCCAGAATAATTAAGTCTGTGTTTTTGTGAGCATGGTAACTGCACTATGCTGATCTCGCTGTCTCTTCTTTTAACAGAAACCTGAGCTACAACAAGTTGACGGAGATTGATCCTTCTGCCTTTGCAGAGCTGTCGAGCCTGGAGGAAGTGTAAGTATTCTTTCAAATCATTTAAACCTGTGTTTTGCCAGGGCGCTTTGTGTGCCAGGAGGAAATGGTATGTAATTTCCTAAGAGAGTGCCTTCCTTTAGTTAACTTGAGCGAGCAGATCTGACTTAGTGTAGTGTTTCATTTACTCCACATTGTATCTTTGCTGGGGTTTCTAAACTAAACAGCAGAACGCAACACCCCAGTTGAAACAGCACAGATCTCATTGGAAATCATTGGAGTTTACCTCCGTCAGTCTTATGCAATGCTCAGCTAACACACCTGAACATACACACAAAGCTCCTTGCTGAAAGGATAACCCTGAAGCAAGGCAGAACAGCCTGGATTGTGATACCTGATGCCAACCTAACCCAAATCTCCCAGGAAACAAAGGTGTAGTGTAGTGGATAACAAAGCACTTAGCTGTGTCTCCTCCTCTCTGACATTTGTGCTCCTTTTTGGAATCAGAACAAGTTCTGTTTGAAGCCTGCTAGGTGAGGCTGAAATAACAGAGCTGTCTTTTCCTTTGGTGGGGGAAGAGAAGGAGCTGGTGATGGTCCCTGTGACTGTGCCAGACCCTCCTTGCTGATAAAGAAACCTTGTTAGGGAATTGCAGGATTTCCTGGCCCTTGATCTTTGCTCAGCACTTACACTTGCAGGGGAACTGTGCCTGTCAGTGGTTCCTGGAGCTCTGATTTTGGGGTTTGAAAACCGAAAGTGACTGAAATTGCAAGTGGTGGATTGAGGTAATGAGCTCGTGTTTGAATGGTGAATCGCTGGCATACTTGAGGTTTGGGCTCTGTTTGAAGAGCTACTGATGCCTCATGGGAAACTGAAAAAACATTTCCTTTCTGAAACAATACTTTGCTCTGTGTATATCATGCATTTTCTCTTGTCCTCTGTTTGTTTTCATTAAACTGTTGGCTCTGAGGCTTGTGGAGGGGCCAGATCCTGCTGTTCTTAAATAGGCAAAAGGGTTTGCTATGGCAGGAGGTCTGCCTGACTGATGTCTACAGGATTAGAACATGGGGACCATGTAGCATCTCGCCCTTAGCTTCCCTGTTTACACTAATAGTAAGGACTTGCTAGGGATCATGATCAAGTGAGGAGTGACTGGAGTGCTCTGAAATTAGTTCATCATGAGAGCAAGTCAGGGAGGGGAGAGAAAGTGATGCAGGTCAGTGAAACCCTGCCTACAAGGATCTGTTTTCTCAACTTTAAACTGTGGAAAGCCTTAAATTGCTCTGTGCTTAAAGAAGAGAATTGCAGCCTTGATCCCATGAGCCTTTAGAATTATCCTAACATGATTGTGGCTTAGCAATAGCTTTTATTTGTGGAAATGCCTGAAGGCATGTGACTTCAGGGAGCGTGGGCTGGGAAACTGGGGGGATTCTGATTCCTTAGGCAGGGAGCTCCCTGTGCAAAGTGCTGCATGTGTATAGAGCAGGACAAGCCCTGCATGGAACAGCCACTAGAAGAAGGGTTTGGGATAGGTAAGTGATGCAGCCTGCAAAGTAATAGTGCAGATAAGAGCTGCTTGCTCTGTTAGGGTTAGGTAAAAGAGAGAGAGCAGAGGAGTGAGTAGGAGGGAAAAGGGAGCAGTCAGAAATGGGAGACTGGGAGGGAGGCAGAGGTCTGGAGCAGAGCCTGGAAGGCAGGCTCTGGAAAGTGTGAGGGAGAAGCTCTATTAAAAGCCCTATCTACCAATCTTGGTTGCTTTTGAATAACAGCTAAACCACAGACCACTGAAATAAACTGCATTTCACAAAGAGAACCACATCTGTACTGCCCGAGCATCTCCTCTCTGAGAGTGGGGTTTTTTTATTAAGCACTTTACAAACAGTCATGAAACAAGTATCATGCTGTAGCATGTCCTGAGAGCAAGCTGGTGTTTTGCTGTGTGTGCTGTGCTGGGCAAACCAAGTCACCCTCAGGGAAAGACATTGCCCCAAATAATAGATGCATTGATAAGACCTGAAACCTCCCATGATGCTACCAACATGGTGCCTGTAGTTCCTGAGCCTTACAGATAAGGCTCAAAGTTCTCTGTCTCTCTGCGTGTGAATAATAGGTGTGATACATTTTGAAAACCTTTTGTTTTCCCTTGATTTTAAGAAAATATCTGCAGACCAAAAGGTTTAAACTCCATAGCTTATCTTGGGTGCTCTGGTTTTGCTTTACTGCGGTTGTAATAAAGTTGCATATTTACCGTACATTTTTTCCCTTTCCCTGGGTGAGGTGAAGGCTTGAGAAGCTTTTTCCCCTTGAATAATTGAAGTCTGTGGGGTGAAATTTAGTGATTGAAACCCACATGCTCTGAAATAAGTAGCTTTGTGCTGATGGAGGCTCAGGTGGTAGGGCTGGGGTGGGACATTACTTCAGGTCACCAGTGCTCCCCCTTTAATAACAACCCCTGGGGTCTGTCCATTCCCATCCCTTGACTGAAAGGGTGGGATGGAGGGTGCTGCTTTGAGGCAGACCCTGTGGTCCTTTCTGGGGCTTCCTCAGGTCATATGGATCACAGGATCCATGAAAGCGATGGCTGCACAGCTCTCAGGTTTTCCAAGCTCATTTGTAACAGAGAAGTAGTAACTGTGCTGAAATTCCTCCCCAAACAACTCACCTTTTATTTGCTAAAGTGCCTTTCACTGAAGGCTCTGGAGAGCTGTGCTATTTTTGAGCAGGCTCCATTTCAGCCTGACACCAGCCTGGCAACTGGACCGTAAATATTTTATACGGGTGGCCCCCCTCCTCCTCTGCCTCAGCATCCAAAGGCAGCGGGGTTTGTGTCGTCAAAGGGGAGGGATGGGGAGGAGGAAGGAGGCTGAAAGTTTAAATTTGTTGAGCCTGGCTGTTCTGTTTTGGCTGGTTTTTGCCCTCCCCCCCTTTTTGTTCCTTTATATGGGAGAAGGACAAGATGGGAGGGAGATCAGGGCAAACACTGAGTTAGCTGTTGTCTCCGTATTGACACCTGGTGCATGTGAATGAGGAGAGAAAATGAGGTGGGAAAACCGCTTCTGGCCTGACAGGAGGCTGATAGATGAAAATCACACTTACGTCAGAGGAGGGGTTGACCAGTTAGATGCAGGTAGGCACTGGAGCTGCTTAAGCAGAGCTGACCCAGGCTAGGGGAGCATAAGCCTACCTACCATCCTCCCATGCTGTTTCAAAAGATGCTCAATTGGATGTTAATGAAAACACTGCACAGATATAAGCAATATAATGCTCTTTCCAGCTAGCTTTGTATCTTTGAAAGCTCTATGTCCTTGCCATAATATGAGCAACAATGTGCTTTTAGTTGCAGAGTGGAGCTCCATGCTGCATTGCAATGCATCTGGCTTTGTTTTTCCACCTTACATTTTAAGGTATGGGTATAATGTCAGAGGCAGAGCTGAGCCTGAGGAGAGCTTTTATCCAAGAAGTGCCTGGAGCTCCTCATGTAATCAAATCCCTTGCCTGCTCTTGGAGGAATCAGAAGGAGGTTCTGGGATGGATGTACTACTGCCATCTCCCACCTTCCAAAAATCATTTTAAAGGAAAGAAATAAAGAATCACCATAATCTAGGATTGCCTGACTCATGGTGTGTCTTAACTGCACTGTGGTCCCCTGCATGCTGTGGGGATGCTCTGCTTCTTGCACCCAGTGGTGGTCAGAGCAGAAGGGAATGGTTCAAAGGCAGTGTCAGGAGACCCAGTGAGGCTCTGCCTCAAGCAGTCACTGATCAGAGGTGGCTGGGGCCCTGTGGAGCTGCGGTGTGCTGCCCTGCTCAGCTTTAATCACTTCGGCATGTGGCAGTGGGGAGCAAGATGGCTGAGAAATTAGGTAATTCTCAAGCAGCCAGACAAGCGACTGTTACAGTAATTAATTGACTAATTCACCATACAAACAAGGGCTCTTTAAACCAAGGAAGAGCCGGTCACATGGCCAGGATCTGTTTTCAGTCAGAAAAACACTTCAAACATCAGGCCATTGAAGGGGACATTCTTATACCACAGTTTCCAGCAGCAGGGCTCTGTCTGCAATTGCCATTAGCCCCGGGGGGGCTGCATGGTGCTCCCTAGCTGGAGCAGGTCACCTGCATTTGGTGGCATTGCTGTGTGCCCACAGTGGGCTTTATGTGTGTGTTTTGTGGCTTTGTGGGACTGCCCTTGTGGGATTTGCATGGTGTGGGGAGAGGACTGAGACCACCATTCTGCATGGTCATGGCACCCTGGCCTGGCATGGAGGGGCAAGTAAAGGCTGCTTTGTGGAGAGGGAGTTAAACTCATCGTCCTGAGGATGGCCATGGGTGTAGTCTCCTGTCTTAGGCTTGGCTCCATGATGGCTGAGGACACTCGAGTTGGAGTGGCATAAGGACCATCCTTGGTGGCTTTGCTTAAAGAAATGGGTGGAAGGGGGCGTAAAAAGCCTTATTTTTGTGAAGATCCTGTGGGACCAGCTATGGTGCTTTTCCTTCATTAAATGGTTGGGTTTGGAGGATAAGGTGGGACCACTGGGGAGGTCGAGACAAACCCCTTGATGACAAAACATCAGCATTCCTGGGAAGTCACGGGGGTCAGATAAGGAAGTGCTGAAGCCATCCCCTGCTCCTGTGTGCTTGGTTTTAGGCTGCTTGCTTCAACAACTAATTTGTGTTTGTTGCAGGCGACTGGACAACAATGAGCTGACCACCATTCCCTCCCTGGGACCTGCTGCTTCCAGCATCCGATCCCTCCACCTGTAAGTCACTGCTGCTCTTCTGGCTTTGAGTAGTTTATGGGGTAGGTTTAAGTGCCACTGATGGAGGGTTTTGTGTGTGTCACACCCGCTTCTGTTGACTCTTCAGATTTCATTATCAGGTTTGTGGGCACCTGAATGAAGGAACATGCAGAGTTGTGTTACTTGTGTGAGGTTGGGCTCAGTTGCTGCTGTACTTATGGTCAATGGTAACATGTCATAAGTTATATCAGAAAATTCCCCAGGTTACTGCATATTGAGTAAAATCACTTTTTTTCTCATCTGCCTTTGAGTTTCAACCATTATGTCATACTCGTTCTGTTAAAAGGGCATATAATTTTGCCTGTATTGTTGTGGATCTTTTTTAATGTGGTCCTGTTCTGATCTCTTCTCTTAAAGCCATTCACATCTTAATCCGTCAGGGAGCTCATTCCAGACCCATTTTTATGGTCTCTTTCAATGTTTTTTCTCTCCTTTTGAGAGGGTGATTGGTGATTGTAAGGGTATATCTGCAGAAGCTTTGAAGTTCCTAACTGTTTAGTAGTTTAGGTGCCCACAAAGTGTTAGACACCTGAGAGCCCTTGTGTATCTGCACCAAGGTTCTTAAGGATGCTGCAGAAGGCAGTAAAGACATTATAATATCAAACTACTTATACCTTAAGAATTTGGATTTCTAGAATTACTTTTGCATGTGTCTGCTTATAATGCACACCGAGAAGGAATTTTGCTGAGGTATACATGATACCTCCCAAGTTCCTGGGAAGGGGAAGTGGTTATAGCTAATATTGATTCCAGCAAAGTGTTTGAGCAGTTCAAGTGATGGTTTCCAGTGTGCCTGGCCTTGCAGTGTCATATTTGCCATGGATTTGCGTTTCCTTGTAGTGGAAGATGCCCATGTCCATACTACCAGGTGACTGGCCTCTCATGCGCAAAAGGCTGTGATTTGCTCTGAGGCACTGAAAGTACATTCCTGTTCCTTAAATAAAGGACAGAATTGGGTGAAATGAACTGCTCTTCCATTAGGCAGTGTTAAAATATGCAAAGCAGACAAACTCGCTCACTAACTTAATTCAGGTTAAGGATCTTAGCTTCAAATTGGTGTCCGTATCTCACTCCTGGTGTGAAGTGAGTTGAACTTTTGTTTGAGATACAGCTCCTTTCATCTGCTTCTTGGGTATACAGTGTTCCTGCAGAGCTCGTGAAGAGCCAAAGTGCTCCTCTGCTATCACGAGCGCTGGATCCAGCAAGTGTTGTCTCTATTAAATGCATAAGTAACCACTTCACCTCCTGGGTGGAGGAGTGGCTTGTGTCTCAGCACTTACCAGACCTGTCAAATAAGTCGTGTGCAGTTGGTGTGAAACCATCCTGTTTGATTCCTGCCTCCTGACGCTGCCTCTCGCTGCTTGCTTGACCACATGTGAAGCCTGGATGCATGATCTGTGGGCTGCTGGCTGCAGAGCAGGGTGGTAGCTCCCTCCGAGCAGGGTCCCTTGTTTAAGGCATGATGCCCTGACATGAGAGGCCATCTGCCTGCCACTTGCACTGAGCTCCCCAGGCTGTGGCGTAACCCAGTGTGCTATGCACTGAGACTCAAAAAGGACTCCAGAACTCTGATTTATGGGTGGGATAGCTTGCACACAGTTTACCATCCAGGATATAGTTTTAGGCCCCCCAAATTGGCTTTTCTTTCTCACGAAGTCTATAAATGATCTGAGCTTCATGAGCCCCTGTTGTTATTTTTGCTATTAATTTAGCTATTGGCAAAGGCCCAGATTGCCAGAGCTTTGGGGTTTGTATTCCTGAAATGAAGTAAGCAGTTTGGAAAGGAGGAATACTGACTGGTGGAAGGCAGTAGATTTACAGCTCCTCTGAAATTTCAGAGTGGTGCAGAAGGAAGAGGAAGGTACAAAGGCAAATGATAAAAGGACGGTATTCTAAACAGACCTGCTTAGGATCACTTTCCAGAAATCTGTAGTGCTCTCCTCAGCTGCTACACATAAATAACTCTGATAGCGGGATTTGTAATGCTGCTGTCATACATACCTCTGCAGAAAGCATCTCTTTGTTTAGCTTGTTTCAGAGAATGCCACTTCCCCCCCCTCCTTGCATTTCCTTTTAATTTTTATCAGAGGTTAAAATAATCTGAAAGCTGTTTTAAAGTACCTGCTTTAATCGATGCTGCGAACTTGCATTGCAGTGATTTGCTGAGGAAGTGAAGCTTTCTCTGTCCTTGGGAGTCTTTAAATCAATCGGATTGCTTCTTAAAAGATGGTCCTTCAGTTCAACTCTGGGTTAATGGGCTTGATACGCAAATTGTTGGGTAGAGTTCTTTGGCCGCATGTGATGTAAAGAATCAGATAATATGGTCATACTGGTTTCTTCTGGCCTTCGAATCTGTGAAGTAATAACTGGGGAGGCTGCCAAACCAAACCCAGGGTGAAGACTCATAATGAAGACTGTGTACTGAGAAACTGGTTTAAGTGTATAGTGTTACAGTGTATTCTTACTGCTGAAGAAAAATAAATACATTTCCTCTTTTTTTTTCTCAGTGTTTAGAAATGTGTGAAGTGTGTTTACCTCACAAACCTCTGAAGTAGGTTTTGTATATTGCATGTGGTTGAGTATTTCCAAAGGGCTGCAAATGTATTATAAAACCAGGGGTTGTGTATTTGTCACTCAAAACAATCCCTTTGAATGAGTTACTTCATATCCTACTCTTCCTAAACTAGGGAAGAGACCTTTTCTCCTTTTCCAAGAAGGTTTCTTTTAATGAGCTTGGTGGCTGGTTTGGGGTTTCTCATACCTGTCTCCACCACCCCAATCTTGACCCCTGCATATGTGCGGACCGTGGGCCAGTTATATGTATATGTAAGCATGTGGGAATCTGTTGGAGAGACAGTTCTCAAGGTTCTTTACAAATCTTTGGGTGTTTCAGGCTGCAGATGGATGCAGACATATGTATCAAACATGCTATGCCCTGTTACACTGCCGTGAAGTTTAGTTCAGCTTAATTATTCCTTGAAGAGTCTGTTTGTTTCCCTTGCACATTGAAAATACTGCCAAAGTTGTTCATCTCGACAAGAGCAAACATAAGGGACTTGATAAGGCTTTTAATAGAACAGAAGGGAAAAATAATCTTACGTACGGGTTACCAAATAAAGACAGACATTAAATGCAAACATCTGTTAGTGCAAACAAAAGCCAGGAAATTCAGCTGGGAGGGGGAGAGACTGAGTCTGGATTCATTCCGAAATTACATCGGAGTAGCTGAGAGGAGAATGTTGCCTGAAATTCCCACAGCATTTGTAATTTAGCTACAGTTCCTAGACTTGGACACTTGGGAGTTGATGGCAGGATGTTTTCACTGACATGCTCTTGGCTGAGGATTTCCCTTCCCAATGTTCCCTTCTCCTGCAACTCAAGTGCATTATTAACTCTGTAGGTTCTTGAGGAGACTGTTACCTGATGTGGTGGGGAAGGGGAAGGTGGAAGAAACCATTTATTTCCAGCAGAACTGAGTCTGTATCCAAACTCCTCAATAACTTGGGTGGAGAGTCTCAGTCTTGCTACAAAGCCAGGACCTGAGCTGCAGTCAGTTCTGTGTGGGCACAAGCTCAGCCCTTACGCTGGGGCTTGTGTGCCTCTGCTTCATCTACCTGCACGTGGGTCGGTGCATCTTGAGGGGCATTTGGGATGTCTGCATGGGATAACAATGAGGGATCTTAGTCCTCTGCCCTGACTCCAAGCTGACCAGCCTGATAGAGTCAGCATCCACCAGTTCAGGCATGCCAGCACAGACTGTTCCATAGCTGTAGAGCTCAGTGGAAAGCTTGCTAACCAGACCTCTGAAGCAAGCATGGTAAACAGAGCACACTGTGCTGCATCCTTAGCTGGCTGGGAACTAAGGAAGTTAACAGTTTAAACACTTAAAAATAATATTAGCTTCTTTCACTCTTAAGTCTTTTAAGCCCCTGACCATTTAGGAACAAAGGGGATAGTGACCCACGGCAGTCAGCTGTATGTTAGCAACAGTCAAAGCTGCTTGAGATGCTTTGGCCCCATGATCTTGCTCTCAATAAGCACAGATAAACAAGGAAGTCAGAATAGGGATTTTTGGAGCAAAAGAGTGTGAAATAGGATTAGGTGATTCACAGAGGATGCAGTGACACTCTGCAGCGTATTTACTGGGGAGAGTGAAATCAATAGGACTACTCTGCTGCCAAACTGAGCATAAAAGTCTCTTGAAGAAAATCAATCTTCTTTACAGGCTCATTAATGTGAAGATCAATTCACATTAAACTGTAATTAAACAGAGAGGGCTAATGGGAAAAGGGTAAGTGATCTACTGTGCCACAGGCAAAATAGATCATGTAAAATTTGAAAACTAAATACATGGAGAATTGGAAAGCTGGGAGTGGCAGGGGACGTGCTGAATCTGCTTGAACAGAGTGATGAGCTCAAATGTGGGTTGGGGCAGCGTGGTCCTTGTTAGAGGAAAGAGCTCAAAACTGCTGCATCTGTACTGTTTATGGAGCATAGCTCAAGCCTGAGCTGGTTTCTACACGAGGTGTGAGCTCACTTCATGTTCCTGATGAGGCCAGAGTATGAACCTCTGTGTAGGCGGTGTTGATAGTTGGGAAGTTTGAGTTTAAATGGAGAACTGAAGTTGGAGCTAATACAACAGTGTAGAGGTAGCCTTGGAGGCCATTTGTGGCCTGGGAGCCTGCTGTGCTAATGCTGTACAAACAAAACAACTGCCTTGATCCCCCAGAGGCTTAGTCTGCAAGTCATCTTTGCTGGAGTTAAGAAAGGATGATCTAACAATCAGAAATAAGGAGAATACTCTGTTAATTCCATCTGGGTCACAGCAAGTGGTTTTGTACTCATAAGCACAAAATCCAGATGACTCAGATGCAGCCGTGTGCGGGGTCTGGTTGAAGTCAGCAGGCTTTTCTTGTGTTCAGGACGTGACTTGGGCAGCTCAGACAGCTTCTCTGCCTCCCATGCTTCAACATTACTTGCACAAGGAAGACTTTCTCTGGAGTGTGTATATGCAGGTGTAGATCCATCAGTGGGAGCAGATGCACCCCCTGTCCCTGCTTGCATCAGTTCTTATGCAGCATAATATCTACAGGGACCAATTGTCTACTGCTTACTTGGGCAATTCCCCTCAGATGCTTTATTGAGAGTTGCTTTCTAAGGGGATTTGATCCTACGCTACTCAGCTTCTATTTTTGAATGTTAATATATTGGTGTGGAAAAGTGACTAGAAAGAATGCTGGCAGTCAGGCTGTTTGGTATGCATGCAATGTACAGGCATAAGATATTCTGAAACCCACCTCCTGTTTGTTTTGCTCACAGTTCATAGTAAGGCTCTGGTGAGTAAAGTCTTGCTAGTTTTTAAGGCCAAAGACTGCAAGAGCCTTTCCCAGTGGAGGAAGTTCTCATTAATCATGTGCTCCCAAGCAGCAGAAGAGATGCTGTTTTGACTTCTCTGTTGGCATTATTCTAATCATTTGCATGTCCTCTTCAAGCTTTCAGATACAATGTGAGTGCATGGAAATGGCAAAAGATCTGAGGCTACTCCAGGGAAATGAGTAATCCTTTCTTCTAGAAAAGCGACAGCAGTAAAGCACGTAGCTATCAAACTCAACAGAAGAGCATCAGAAAACAATCTGGGCATGTACAGAGCAGTGTGGAAATTGGCCAGAGGAAGAAGATAGTGAAAGTTGGTGGCAGCTCATGGAATACCAGTTACCCCTTGAGGCTACTTTATTATGTCTTTACTAGTGAGGATAAGTTTTGTGAAGCCTTGGCAGCTGTTTCTACAAGTAGAGAATTACTTTGAGCTGGGCTAGGTCTGCTCTGGATCTGTATGCTGCTTAGCAGGCCATGCTAGGTTTGTATTTGTTCTGAGCGAAGGAGAGGACACAAGGGGTCCTGTGGGATGAAGCGCAAGATCAGGAGTTGCAGTACTGGAACAGTGTCTTTTTTTGTGTCCTCCACGTATTCATTACACCCCAAGACAAAATAAACTGCTGTTTGGATAGGCTTGCTTCATCAGAAGAGCAAGTATTGCCCCAGGACAGATGGAACTTATGAATGTAGAGCATTTTCTGGTGTGTTTTCCAAGGGCAGGTGCTTTCATGTACAATGCACAAGTTGGTTTCCAAGTTCTGTCCCTCTTGCAGATCAAGCCTAGATTAGTTGTTAGGGTTATTTGGAACCATGATCTTTTGTTTAAGGTCAATACGGAAAATAGCCTCATATTTGAGCCTTAGAATAGCCCAAACTCGCTACTATTAATATCTGTGGTAGATTAACTGTCTCATTTAATGGCATATGGCAAATAAAGCACATGTCTACAAAAATAATTCCTTTGTTAGTCTTCACAGGCAGAGCAGATTTCAAACAGAAACAGCTTGCTGAGTTGAAAGTTTTTTTAGCATATTGGAGTTTCCTGCCTGAATAAAGCAGAGTTGCAGTTGCAATAAAGCAAGTTAAATAATCTCTGGGTAGAATTCTCTGTGAATTTTTGCTCTCTGAAAGCTTGGATTCAGTTTTGTAACAAAATAGCACAAAATCAAGAAGCTATCGGTATGTGTTACTGTGTCTGTGCTTTCCTTAATACTGAACGTCATAGGTCCTCAAGATTAGGTAGACCTGTTAGCTAGACCTGTGGTGCTTGCTCAGAGCATCAAATAGATGCCCAGTGAGGAGTAAGAACAGAGTAGGGGCAGAAAAGTGTGGTGCCATAAAGCACTTCTGAAAATATCTCTATTTTGTTTACCCTCAAGTGTCCTGGCAGGTTTGAGAACAGGCAGTGTCTTTTAGTGCCTCTATATGTAACCAGGCTAAAACTGTTTCCGCAGAGGTGTTAAAAAACGAATCCTGCCCATGTGGTTCAAAGCTCAGTGAGTAAAACATCAGTTTTGCCATTTACCTTCTGCTCTGTACGATGCTCAGCACTTCCATCATTGCTTCCACTGGCACCATCAGTAATAGTGTACAATCAGAGTAAAGGAACACTACTGTAAACAAGCGTTCACTAAAATGTGATTCTGCCATGTCTAGGTTATGACCTTGCTCTTCTAGAAACAGGGAGGTGTGTGGGGGAAAACTCTGATTTCTGGTTAGGGCAGATGTTAGAGAGATCAATCATACCTTTAGATGAAGTGATCACTTAAGAGGCCGCCCTCCCTTCCAAGTGTGTGCATAACTCTTGCTTGTTAACAGCAATTCCACGTGAATATTGATTGGGAATAAGTGGTTGGGTAAGTACATGTTCTGCCTGTCAAACCATTTAATGTTCAATTGCACATTAGGGAAAATAGCAACAGCAGCTGGAAAATGGAACAGGAGTGCAGGGGCGTGTGAGTGAAAGGGCAACTGGTTTAGTGGTCAGAGCTGAGCAGAGGAAAATAAGTTGGGGAGAGGGGAAGAATTGGTGGCGAAAGAATCTCTAAATGGCTCATTGGTTTAAGACTTAAACTATCTCTCCTGTCCAGTCCATGTACAGCAGATCACAGGTTGCATGGGAGCAGTTGCTGAACAGAGGGGTGATGAGTGTAAACCACCAGGGAAAGGCATTGGACTTTGTCTTCCTTCGGGTACCCTGGAAAAGGAAAACCTTTTGGTGTTCTTATTGAAGACTAGTTTTACTTTCCCCTCCGGAGTATGTTCTTGAGACAGGTGTCCTCTTTTTCAAAATAAGAGGAACTGAAGCAGTAAATAGTCTTTTTAAAGATGCTTGAAGAACTTATTTGCTAAATGGTGGTAAATGCTTGCCACTGAGTTTATAAGATCTGCTCTAAGGAAGTTTGAACAAGTAGTGTTTTACACCAGCCTGGCACAGCACAGTAGGAATTCTACTTCGGAGCTCCAATTTTCTGTTCCCTGGGTCTTCTGATGCCTTGTTCTGCCGTTTCCTGAGGCCACCCTTCCTACTTGACACGTTTTATTAATAACAGGATGCCCAGACTTGTGAAGAGCAGCTATTTTCTCTGCGAACTTGACCACTGCTTTTCCACTTCAGAGCTATTCCTTCTTGCAGGCTCAACAGCCTCAGCTGAGCAGTGAAGTCTGCCCAGAGGCTATCCCTGTTCTGGTGACCTTGCTGACAAGACAGATAAGCCCTTTCAACAAAGCACAAGTGTGTGTCATGTTGGAGCAGACTAACCAGCAGCCTATCTACATCTCTAAAGTGTTAACAGGAGTTTGACTAGCCGGTCAAAAATGTGTTTCTCAGACTGCTGCCTTCAAGAAGCAAGTCCCTTAGCAGCTTCTTAGCAAGTTCCATGGGATTTTGAGACTTTGGTGGTCTGGAGAGTAGATGTACTCAAGCGTGCTGTCCTTTATTTACCTGCCTTGCCATCACAGTCACAGAGCTCTTGTGTAAATCCACCTGTCTTCATTGTGCTCCTGTCAAAGGTGAGAAAAACCTGTGTCAGATCATGGCTTTCAGACACAGTGTATCCTATCAAGGAGTCTGCTTGCAATTACAGCTTGGGTTAATGTTGCAGCAACACGGGCAGAGTCATTACATTTGGTTTGCACTTAAATTGCTTCTCCGCTTGTGTATTTTCTCCTACTCACTCCTGTGGAGAGACAAAAGCAAAACAAAGCCACCCACAAAACACATGCACTCACTAGGCTGTGGTGGATCTTCTTTACTTTGATCATTTATTACACAAGGAGAAACTAAAATCAGCATCAGGATTTAAGGATAAAAGTGCCTACATGCTCTGTGATCCAGGGCTCTGTTGCCTTTCAAATGAAAGTGTTTATTAGAAGCACAGAATTTGCCTGCAATGAAAATGAGAAGCGGCTGCTGCTGTCTGTGCTGGGGAAGGGGACAGGATAGTTGCCCCATCCCCTGCTCTGGGCCTCTTAAAGTGAGCTGGATCTGATTCTTAATGTCTGTTCTTCCTCGTCACAAACCTGACTCATCTTTGAGGGCACTAATAGGGATGTTGGGGCATGAGGCAGCAGTCCTGACATGGAGTGACTCCTTGTGCTGAGTGCTATGCAGTTGTGGGGCTGGGGAGAGCAGGAACTCATCTGAGCAGCAAACTGGTGGGGGTGAATCAGAGCTCTTGGCTTCAAGGCCTGGCTTATGCATTTAATTTGTGATAAAATATTGAGTTTGGCTGGCGTGTGTCATCAGCAGAAGAAAGCCCTTGAGGTAAAAGTGCAAGAGGAAAGGCCAATGGCAGAGCAAGAGAATAACAGACCAAAGATGTAAGATGTAGAAACGCTGACCTGTCATCTGCCAGCAACTGAATGACCCCTTTCAAATACTGATGCAGCTTGGCCTTTAAAGAGGCTCTTCTGAGCCCCACGACCCCATTCAGACAGCTGGCACAGAGCCATGTGGTTTCCTGCATTCGTGTATGAAAACTGCCATTTACCTTATATGACTCTCTTCCATCTGTTCCCGTGGGACAGTTCTCTTCCTTCTTGGCAGAGCTCAGCACTCAGCAGGGCATCTCCTCTCCTTTGCAGCCTTTCTCCGCGCTTGCTCCAGACGGAGGTCAGGGAATGTGTGAAGATGGAGGGTGGCAAGAACAGTGGTTTGGACTGAGAAGTGGAAAAGAAGGAGGGTGAAAGACTAGCATGGCTCAGAGTATTCATAAACTGGCTATTTCAAAGCCAGCACTGATTATACTCCATGACTTAAGAGGTCCTCTCCCTCCCTTGTACCAGATAACTGGCCAAACTGCATTACACATTGGGCAGCCCTTGCTAGAGGTGCCTGCCCTAAGCGTAGCAGGTGCCTCATCCCATTGAGGGATGCACACAGTGACCCTGAAGGTAATTGCTGAGATGTTCTGTGGTAGAGCTGCACACGTGGCGATGAGGTTGTGCTCTGGTGTTGAGTTCATAAAAGTTCAGGGAAGCTCCTTAAAGAGGGCATGTGACAGACAATGAAAGATGCTTTGCACAGGCTTTCTAATGCATCTGTGCCCTCTGTGAATACGTCATTTAAAAAGCCTGTGTGGGGTACAATCTTAAAACATCCTGTGTAACCAGAACAGAGCAGAAACTCTGGTCCTCTTGGAACCACCCTGCTGCTGATGGGGGGAGATGTGCCCATAACAGAGACTGTCTTGTCTTCAGAAATCTTAATTTGCTTTGATGTCATAACAGGTTGTGTAATTTTCTGATGAGATAAGGCAGCCTCTGTTTTAAAGATGCCTAACTTCTCCTCCTGCCTGTCCTGCATGTTTCGCTCTGTTAATGGAATTGAAGGCTGAAGGCTTAGGAAGTTCTGTATTGCAAAAATAAACCCAAAATCATATGGTGGCAAGTCAGAAAAGTCTGGTGAGAGTAAATGCAGATCAAAGTGATGGAGAGAGCTTTTAAAAACTACATCACATACCTCGGTGTGTCTAACACACAGCATAAGGTCATCTAACCAGTCAGGAGGTTTCCTGCTAGTGCAGGAATGCCCTAAGAGAGTATGTATCTCACTGGTCGTGGCATTTCTGGTTAGATCGGAAGAAAGGCTTTCCTTCATGCAGTTCATACTGAACTCAACAAAAGACCTTAGTTCATCAAATCCAAGTTCTTGCTTATGTCCAGCTGCTACGAAAGTATGCTTCTAAGAAGTATGCATGATCTTTGCCTAACTCTTATCCATGTGGCTGCCTTATGAAAGAGCTCTGAGAGTGTGCCTGGCAGGAGAACATCTGCCTGTGATTAGGTACCCAAGGCACAAAGATGCTCTGAGGCCACACTTGGACTGCACCAGGGTCAATGGTTGCAGTCCGTTGGTGTGAGAGGCAGATGAGTTTAGTCCTGTGGGTGGCCATAGAGCAGCCTTTAATAGATAGGGAAAACATAGCCCTTGAGTCACACTGGTCTCACATGAATAGTCCTGTTGACTGCAGTAGAACTATTTGTATGAATAATAGTTTGCTTGTGGGAATAAGGAGTTCATAACATAGCCCTTTGCAGTGTCATGGACTTGACTTGCAGGTGGCTGCTGCTCCCGGGTCCAAAGAGATGAATTAGCAATTCTTATCTCCCACATTGCTTTCTGACTCTAAACATCAGTGACCTGGAACAGGAGATGTAGTTACTTCACTATGAAAGGTTGCTTTCAAAAAGGAAGAAAGAAGACTTGGTTTCGAAGCTCCTGTCTGTCCCAGCTTGCATATATAGCTGTGGGTAGTTTGCTTCATGCTTATCCATCCTAAACCAACAACAGAGGGTGAGAACATGACCTGATGAAATCCCCCTGAAATAGATCTGTTTTGAAGCTGATGTACAGCAAATGGAGAAATGTCTGTAGACTTTCTACCATCTAGTGTGTGATAGTTGGAAAAGCTCCATCAGCTTCTTGCTTTATGTTTAGATATGATGGCTTCAAGTGAAAAACAGTGTAAAATGGCCGTGGATTTTGTTCTGTGCATCTCAGAAAGACCTTTTTCTGAAGGAGTGCTAGGGAGAGGGAAGTTCCTAACATACAGCCTAAAGCAGAGCATGTAAACCATTAAGAAAATGTGAGGATGCCTGTAAAAATAATGCAATGTTGGGGTTTCTTGGTGGTATGTGGGTGGGTTTTGTTGGGTTTTTTTTGTGGCTGACCCTAAACTGCAGTGCCTGTCACTGCCCTGCTCTTGTGCATGCAGCCTGCACCTGAACAAACAGAGCTTTATCTGTGGCAGCCTGGGAATCCACCAGGACTCCTTGGGGAAAAAGAGTGATTCAGAGCATCTGAGAGAAGTGTGGGCTGCTTCCATGCACCCTTGCTTCCTGCCCAAGTGATAACCCATGCAGCCTTACTCTGCAGGGGCAGTGGGGCTGCTCCCATAGGCAAATACATGTTGTGTTGGACAGAAAATGTACATTCCTGTAATGGCATGAAATCTTGAGCCTCACGGATTATCCTGGCAAGGCTGACATGACAATGCCAAGTGTCAGGCAGCTAGTGAGGCTTTCCCAGAGCAGTTGGGAAGTGTGAGAGCTTATGGATTCTGGGCACTTCAGCCCTTTGGGGAAGGTCTCTTGCAGAGTACCAGAGGATGGTGTGCCATGGATTTCCAGGATGTCATCTGCGTGTTTGCTTCATCTGCTGCAGCCATCTGCTTCACTATTCCAAGGCAGCTCTTTCGCAAGTTGTAGTACAAAAGAGGAACTTTTTTGGAATAAAAGTATTTTTTTCCACAAGTAAAATATGAAAGTAATATAAGAAGTTCTGTATTGATAAACTGTATGATCTTTGAGTCCAAGCTGATGTTAAGGGTTAAGCTGATGTCATTCTCATCTCGGCTTTTTTCTTACATTAATAAGAGTGACTTGGGACAGATCTCCAGTTATTGACTGTAATAAGGTGACCAGAGCACACAAACATTTCTGTTGCTGCTATTGTAAAACACATCTGCCACATTGTCAGCTCCTCTTCATCCTTGTCAGGAAAATTGTTCAGGTGTTGCATTCTATTCAACAATAGAGCAGTCTTTTATCATTTGTGTGTGTGTGTGTAGTGAGTGATGGGCTAAAATCAGCTAGTAGGTCATTTAAGGTGAGAGTTCAGGAACCCGTGCCTTGAATCTTCTTTAGCGTTTCTAGGAGGATCAGTATTAGATCCCATCTTTTCTGTCCTGAGAAGGTGAAGGAGGAGGAGGGCAGGTAATTCCAGGCATGGCTTAGTCACACTGTATGTGATCCATCTCCTGTTACAGTGCCTTTGATCTCCCTCCCTTTGCATAGCCTGCATCTGACACCAAACCTTACCTCTCCTTCAGCAGCAAACCCATAACTCTTTCTGGCTCCAGCATTTAGTTTCTCTGATACTTTCCCCGTATGGAAATATTAACCAAAGCCTGAACTTTTTAATCTCTCTAGTCTTGTGATCTCCTTTGTATGCTAATGCTGAAAATGTGCTGGCATATGAATAGAACCCTATGTGAGGTGCGGAACCTCTCTTTTGAAGCTTGATTTTGTTCCTGATGCCTCGAACAGGTGCTGGTTTAATAGGTTTGCTGCATTACGGCTTGCCTCTTTCTTGTGTGAGCCCAGCCAGATCTGTAAGCTGACACGACATGAAGGCCAGGCATGTGGCTTCTCCCTGCCTTTACCCTCACTTCACACCAACCACTTGCGCTGCAGGCTCCCGGCTTTAATTCAAGCTTTGTCTAAACCAGGAGGTTTTGTGCTGATTGTATTTGAACCAGCCCAACCAAAGCCCCCTCGCACATTCCCATCTGAGGGTCTGCTTGCTTTGATTTTCCACTGTCAGCTTTCCGAGGGGCAGCTGCTGAAGGGAAAAGCGAATGTGGCTTGAACAACAAAAGGAGAAGCGTGTTTGTGCTGCTGTCTGCAGAGATTTCACACAAGGAGTTTGAAGCCACGGTCTGCATTACACTGGTTAGTGCTCTCCGAAGGACAGGCTTGCTGCGAAGAGGAAGGTGAATTCTTCTCCTATTAGGTCTAGTGGAAAATGTTTCACAGCCTGTTTATCAAACAAATATTCACAAAGACTCTTCGAGTGGGGAAACCCACGGGGATTAAAGTGTAACTTTACCTCTAAAATACGCGATTCCTGGAAATGGTGCAAGCTTTTGACTTTGTGCCACCTGTTGTTTTCCTGCCATCCTGTTCGGCTCCCTCCCGACTCAGAGCAAACCCAAACATGCTTTGGCTTCACTGGAATGTTCCGCTTGTTTTTCTGTCTCATGGCAGAGCTTCCTGATGCGGTCCTTGTGGAGCTGGTTGAGGTTAATCCCAATCTCCTGTCATCCTGAGGGGGCTGTTCAAGAGCGGTGCTGGCAGGCTGTGCTACCTGGGGGTGTTGAACCCTGGTGCAGGAGGGTTAAGCAGTGGTGGCTGGAGGGCAGGGAGCTTCCTTCAGCTCTTCTCTCTCCTTCTGTAGTTAGTGTCGTTGTGAAGGTCAAGCAGTTCCTCAACAAGTGCCATACATATGCACCTCAGAGTATGACAGTAATCCATTGCTGACTTTGAGCTACCTTGGTTTGTCCCTAAGATGTTACAGTATGAGGTGGCTCTGGGAATGAGATTGGGTATGCACTGTGGAGTTCAACTTTCATAGCCAGATCCTTCCATATTCATGAGCAAACCCAAATGGACTGAGATGGGCTCCTTGGTTGCTGTGATTTCTTTGTCACTTGAACTGTTTTCACTCCAAATTCTTAGTCCTCAGTGAAGGCAGTCCTGCATCTTCCTAATCCTGTAGTGCATTCCCATGTACAGTTGGTAAACTAGAGGTAGAGAGGGGTTAAGAAACTTGCCCAAGGCAGATGAGTCAGTGCCAGAGCTGGGAATAGAAACCAAGAGACTTGGCTCCTGCTCCAGGCTCTAATTGCACAATCTTGCATTGAAGCCCTGTCATCATATACTCTTGAGGTAACACTGGTTGAAGTGAGATGGGGGAAGCTGTTTCCAGGCTGTGATACCTAAGGAGAGGGGAGAGGAGGAGACACCTGGAGCCAAATTGGTTGTGGAAGCACCAATAATTGATGCTTTAAAGCCTGGTTTCAGCAATTGGTCCTAAAATCTGATCTGCCACCTTTGAAGCCAACAAAGTGTAAACTAAGGAGCTGGTTGGGAAAGATCCAGCCCTTTTCCAGTCACTGCTAAAGGGGAGAGGCAAAGGCAGAACGTCACTGGTCTTTTCTGTAAAACACCCTTGCAATGAGACTGGGCACAAAGGCAGGCGAGCTGGAAGGTTCCAAGTGATAACGGGAAGGGTTAAATCCCATTTCAGCTGTTAACTGCAAAGAACGAAAAATAAAATGTAATCAAGCTAGTAAAAGGTTTGGATGATGTTGCGTTCGTATCACATGCTGTGTATAGGAAAAGTCAGCCAGGCTGGTTTTGTTTGAAGTGCAGTGCTTGAGAGGGTGCAGTGCTTTGCAGCGAACTGTCTGACATTCCCCAGCTGGGACTGGCTGGGGATGGTGTTTGGAGATGAGAGTTCCATTTGGAGTCGGCCCATGTTTGAAGGAGACAGAGAGAGGGAGAGAAAGGAGCCTGTTTCTTTCCTGTGTGAAATAGTGCATCCATCTAATCTGCCAGCTGTAGCACATGGAAATCAAGGCAAAGGGACAGAAATCACCTGGGAACTGTGAATATAGCTCAAACAAGAGTTCTTTCCTGTCCTTTCCTTCCTTTCTCCTGGGACAGCAGGGAGATCTGGCAGAGTGGATATACATTGACCAACTAAAGCACAGAAATATTAATACTCTAAAAAATAACACTGGCTTCTGAAGAGCGCTTCATGTCCAAATGCACTCTATGCTCTCAGTCCCCTTGCACAGGCATTGTCAGGTAATCTATAGATTCTCCACATTCATGTGTAGAAACATTCATTTCCTTTTAATTTAACAGCCATATTCATCTCAGCCCTTACAGTCTAGATGAGATCAGAGTTTAACTCACAGCCCCTGCTTCAGGAGAGCTCCAGAAAACATGCTTGGGGTTTGTTTTCACTTCTGTCTGTGGAGCTGTTTTCCTGAATCAGGGTCACACATAACACAGGTTTAATTCTTTTGGGAAGGCGAGAGATTAAAACTTTTGAACTTGCTGATGCTACCAGTCAAGTTCATTGCAAAATAAACTAGCCCTTGGGGAAAGGAAGTCCCCCTTGTCCATGTGCTGACTCTATGGAGGTCACAAAATTCTGGGTGAATTTCCCTGTATTTTACTCTTACTTGTATGAGTAAAATTAAAGTAAGAGTTAAATTCCAGTGAGAGTTAAATTCACTGGTCATCAGTCCTATTATGTGCATGGATGTGAAAATTCAGTTTTCATTCCTAGCTGTAAACGAATATTGGTCATTCGGGTAGTAGTCATATTGTTGCCTTTTATGCAGTTAGTGGTTGTAGAGACCTGTTTGCCTGTAATCCGTGGAATAACAAGTTTGGGGACGTGAGTTACGACTTCCCCTTAATTTGGTACCTTTTGCATCATATTAGCAGCATATTGCTATAGTGGTGCAAAATTTGTCCTTTAATGAGCCTATGATGAATCAGTGAAGTAGCATTTAAACTCTTTAATCAAAGCAGTGTTTCTGTGAATGCTTTGCCCGTGTAAGTGGGGATGATGTGCTGGCTGTTTAAAGGGTGAGTCTCCGGCAAGCAAATTGTTCTGGGGATGCAGTTTTTACCCTTTTCCTATTACAGATGTCAGCAAATGTGGTGGAGAAACAGTCTGGTTTTAATTACAGGGAGGGTAAAGGAGCAGATCGCAGTGTGGGGAGCATGTCCCTTGCCACGTGCTGTTGGTACTTTGAGGGGAGGGGTTTTCTTCACAAGAGACTTGTCTGAACCTCTGGGAGAGCTTGAAGTGGGGGTGGGACTGCAGAAGACAGCAGCTTCAGTGCCTGGAAGGCTGTGGTCAGCTCATCCATCAGTTTCAGTGAGCTTTGTCATAAGAGCTGGGATGTCCCGGTTTGCATTCAAGAGTGCTCTCACTGGCTGCTGTCTTCTCTTCTGTCTTCTCAGTAGGTAGCCAGCCGGATTAAGGCACAGTTCTCGTCTGAGCTCTCTCTACTATCTGTTATTATTCAGCAAGTTCTCAAGTGTCTGGTGAGCATCCCTGTTTGGAGTGCCTCGCTCACAGCCTTGCCAGTAATATCAGTGACTGGTCTAGATTCACAGCAGGCATGTGTTCTACTCCTTGTGACTAATGCACAATGTATTCTAATTGATTACTGTTCTCTTGACTGATTCAGGCCAGAAAGGAGTCCAAGGAAAGGACTCAGGGTTTTCTTACTTAGACCTTGTTGAGTACAGATAGGGTCTAGAGGTACTTGACTGTTTGATGGCTGTGGAAACGCTGAGAGCAGCTTGTGGTGTCTTCTCTAAAGAAAACCATTAGGTTGAATCCTTCAGGCTGTGGCTGGTAAAACAGCAAACACAGGTGATAGTTAGAGGGTCTGAGCTGGGTGCTTGGGCACAGCATTGGCACTGCGGAGTTTTCCTATGGTAACAAAGCTAGCAAAAGATGAGGAATCATTTGCAAGCCCTCTTACAATGTTTCTGTGCATTACAGCCCCTTGTAACATAGTCTAAAGCTGTGAGCTTTTGGAAAGATCCATAGGAAGTAAGGAAACAGTATTTTGTAACTTGCTAAGATGAGATTTACTCACCTGTTTCCTGCTTGGAAAATCCCATTCTCTGTGTATAACATTGACAGGTTGCTTAAACCATTGATGAGCACTCCTTGCCTGCGGGTTTATAATCCAGCCCTGTGTATAACAAATCTGTTCTGAAAGTGCAGTTTTGTGGGATTCTGACATTAAAACTGATGGAGTCAATAGTCCTGTAGAAGAAAAAAGGTATTGTGCTATAACAGAAGTGTCTGGAGGCTTGCAGATATCTGTGGGCTAGTCTCTCTAACCATAGGATGGTTAGATGGGGATTAAGGAAGATCCCTCTGGTGTGGGTTTCTCCTTGGACAGCTATTGAAGAAGCACGGTAACTCTGAGTGTAGGGACCCAGGCGCTGGCCTCTGGGCCTGCTGCAACCTCGGGTGTTCTTTCTGTTCCTCTAAGAGAACTAACTTGTCTCTGTTTCTCCTCCGGTCTGTTTCAGGCATCACAACAGGATCCGCAGCATTGAAGCAAGTCAGCTGAAGCCCTACGTTTCCCTGGAAACGTTGGACCTGAGTTTCAATGACATCACAGAAATCCGAAACGGCTGCTTTCCACAGGGACTTCACATAAAGGAGCTGTGAGTTTTTCTTGTTGGGAACAGCTTTTGTTGAGTTACCTCAGCAGAGGAAAGGGCCTCAAACCTTTAAAAAAAGAGGGAATGAGCATACAAAGTATGGGGCTGTTCCTTAGGTTTCTAAGTGCAAAGGACAGCTAGAAGGCAGCACTTTGTCCCTACTGTCAGGTTGGTTTTTGAGCTCTTCTCTTTTTGGTTTCTGATGGATCTGTAAAGAATACAGATTATTATTCATTATGTTGCATGGCAATGGTGCAACATAGAAAAAGTATCCTGCATCCTTCAGATGTGGTTGTCTTCACACCTACAAGCCAGAAGAACTGTTTGAAGAAGGCCTATTATGTTTCTGTTCCAATGGGAAGTGTATATGCTGTTTCTCAGATCAGATACTCTGGGGGGTCCGAGGGGAGGAGGGAAGGGGGAATGACTATTTCATCATCAAAGTGACTACTGAATGTTAAAACCAGAAATCTCTCATTGGTTGGTTGAGGAAAACTGGGGGTTAAGCAGAGTAACACCTTCCTTATTCAGGGAAACGAAAAATAATCTGGTTTAGGTACCTTTGAAGAGGTGCAGACAGATAATCTGCTTGCACTAAAGTTTGCACCTAAATTTCTGCCCTTGGTTGTAAGAGGATACAGAGAATGGTGTTTTGACTGATGTTTTCCTGTTGTCCTGTAAAAGCAGCCTCTGTGGCTAAGGCCAAGTAAGAAAGAGCCTGGGGCAGATGCTGAGGGGAAAATGCAGAATGAATAGAGCCATCCTGCACTGCAATATTGTCCAGTTTCTGGCTTCCACTCCCGATTGCCTTGCTGAAATAAGAGGATATGAAGGAGCTCTTGGGAAGTGCACAGCACTTCTCTGTCGCATGGGAAGGGCAGTGTGCTCTGTGCAACCAGAAATCCAAGTGATCTGAAGCCGTCTCTGTGATTTCACCAGCCTGTCTGGAGACCTACTAAATGCTGATAAAAGGAGATTTCTGACTGAACTGTTCATTTTTCTGCTGTGATTTATTGCAGGTACCTGGGGAGCAACAGAATCAGCACCCTGGAGCCTGGTGCTTTTGATAGTCTGTCACGGTCCCTGCTAACACTTCGTCTGAGCAAAAACAGGATCACTCAGCTTCCTGTCAAGGCGTTCAGGCTACCCAGGCTAATACAACTGTGAGTAGAAATGCCCACTGTAATTAAGCTCAGGCACACTTTATGGAGAGAAAATATCCCTGAGGATATACACAGCAAATGTCACCCTTCCTCACCTGCTGTCTGTAAAACTTAGAATACACTATGCAGTAGTCCTCTGTCAGTACCTAGTGCAACACATTAGGAGAGGGTCCTTTTGTCTTGTAAACATTGGCTTTTCAGGCTGTTCTGATTGGTTATGAAGGGAGGAATGCTGCAACAGACATCAGCATTCTGTGCACTTAACAGTGCAAGACAAACCCATTCCCTTGAAAGCTGCTGGTTTCTGTGGCACAAGAGAGGTTTGGAAGATGTTTGTATTGCGAGTGACAGAGCTCAGCTACTGTGTTAGTTTAAGACCACACATATCTTTATGTGGTGGTAAAAAATCAGTGATGGAGGGTTGTTAAACTGTGATATATTTGGGCAGAGAAAATAGCACTCTAGATGAGTTAACACACACATAGTTGTCCTGCCTGTGGTCCATATGGCAGGAGCTGCATGGGGATGCATAGACATCTGCAGCTATAAATATGCTTTATGTGTAAAATAGCACTAATGGGTTTAGTTTTTCCCTTCTGCTCCTGGTGGAGAAACAGGCCCAGCCTGAGGCATGTTGCAGTTTACCCTTCAGATTTGATAGGGAAAAGGTCAACCTTTCTCTGTTAACAAAGTCCACAAAAGCTGCTGGAACTCACGCCTCTAAATGGCAACCTCTTGATTGAGGGACAAATCCTTAAGTCAAGGCGTGCCTAAGAAATGAGTGTGCATTTATGCTTGCATATATGTAGGATTTATAGCTAGTTTGGGACTGCACAGTGTGACACAGTAGCAAATGCATCTTAAAAGTCTGTTGCCTCTCAGTTAGAAGTTACTGTCCATTGCCTGAGAGCTTGTAACCCACTGCATCCTGTGCAAAATGAGAGTCAACTCAATCTGTTTAGAATCAGTTTTCACGGAAAGTTGGAGTAATTGGCATTCTTAAAGACAACCTCACAGCTTGTTGTTTAACCCTAAAACACGAATGAAATGCAAGCTATACAGACTTGGTGTGTTGTAGTATTCATGTTTCCCGACAAAGCGTAGTTTGCTGTAGCCTAGGAAGTGCAGTAAGGCAAGAGTCTTTAGGCCTGTAAGATTTTAATCACTTGACTTTAATTACACTCGAGTGCAAGTTCAACATTGGTTTTTTAGGCAGTTACGAAGCAAGCTTAAAGTTTCTACAGCTTCCTCATCTTTTCCAATACAAGCTCTGGTGTTGTAACCTCCGCTGTTTTCTTCCACATAAACACTGAAGAGGGAACCACCCATAGGTTAGTCCTGTGTGTGCAGAAAGGTATCTGGTTTAAAAGCTCTGTCTTCGGCTTTTAGTGCATTGTGTTAAGTTTTCCCCTGAATTTAGGGAACTGGTCTGTCTGGGTCTAGCAATCCATAGGATTCTTTGATACAGTTGATAAAGGTGTTTGTTGCGAAGATGTTCACACTACTATTCAGACAAAAGGTATTCCCAAAATTTAGGACCCCATCCTCACCCATGGAGGAAAGAAATGAAATTTAATGAACCAAATTAGAGGTCTTTGTATGTACAAAATACTAAGACTGCCTTGTTATTGGAAACAACTTGTTTCACTCTTTATTAGTTTCTTACAATAGGAAAAACATGAAATCTTTCAGGGGAACTGAAAGATTTCCTTTCAAACTTAGCTATAACATTTCCTCTTGGGGTCACAGTTCTCAGGGCACCTGCTTGTTTCAGAGCACATTTGTAACTGGGCTGTTAAGTCCCATGTGTTGTAAGGGAAATAATGCTGATATTTAACTGTGTGCTTCTAACAGTGTCTCTGCCTGAGAGAAGATGAAGTGAATTCATCATTTTCATTGATGAAAAGGATAAATGGCTTAAAAGAAATGCAGATAGAGGAGGGATGAAGAGGGATTGCTGCACTGTGTGATCTCTCTATAGTGCGAGTTTGTTTAAGGGATCACACCCAGCTGACTTCCCTGCCTAGCTCTGGAATTGAGAGTTTCCTGTGTGCTTCTGCTGTCTCCTGGGAACTGCTGACAGAGGAGCTGTTGGCATTGCTGTCCCCATTGTATGCTGCACAGATGCTTTTGTGAGAAAGAACTGGGGTTTAATAAACTTGTATGGCCCTCGTGATTTTAGGGAGCTGAACCGGAATCGCATCCGCCTGATCGAAGGCCTGACGTTCCAGGGACTGGACAGCTTGGAAGTCCTGAAACTCCAGCGCAACAACATAAGCAAGTTGACTGATGGGGCTTTCTGGGGTCTAGCCAAGATGCAAGTTCTGTAAGTTGGGGAAATGGGCTTTTTTTCATTAAACAGCCTCGACTTCTCTTATCATGTCCTTCACTTATCAGAGAACACTTGTGCTCCTTTCTATGTCCTGCATGCACAGAGCTCTGACAGCAGCTTCTGTTTCATTAACCCCCGTTTTACTGAAGCTCATTGCTTTACCAGGTTCAATAAAAGAGTCCTGTTTTTCAAGCTGTGGCAGTATGGCTTTGAACATTCAATAGGATCTCAACTGGTCTTTAAATAAAAGCTTGTGTGGCTTCTGCAAATTTGGAGTGGTACACGGAAACTCTGTGTTGCAGACCCGATTATTCTGCCTCTTGGGATACCCACAAACCAGGCTGGCCTATCTCAGTGATGTGTTCTTTCCATATGAGAGAACAAATTGAACAGTCATTGCAGAGAAATGCTTGAAACTTCCAACATGAGTGACTGTCAAGTGTGTTTGCGTGGTCGCAAGTGATCAAGGCAGCGTGTTTCTGGATGTTGCTGTCACACAACTGAGACTTTGCAAATACAAACCTGAATGGGATGTTTTAAGCACAGTTTACTTGCAGTGGAACGTACCTCTGCAGCCCCAGCTCATTCTGGGCATTTTCTTTGTGTTTTCCTTGAATTTCTGTTCTTCACTTGCGCAAGGGTTGCTCACACATGCACATATCCACATGGATTTGTAGAAAGGTGTGTGGGAATAGCTAAAATTCCAGTCCTTGTTGGAAATCCTTCAGTATTTGGCCAGTGCTTACGTGTCAATGCTTTGTGTTTTTTGTCTCCACAGCCACCTGGAGTATAACAGCCTGACAGAGGTAAACAGTGGCTCTCTCTATGGCCTTTCATCTCTGCACCAGCTTCACCTCAGTAACAACTCCATATCCCGCATCAACCCCGATGGATGGAGCTTCTGTCAGAAGCTGCATGAGCTGTAAGATGGTTTCTGTTGTGGTTGATTGGGCAGAGTTTGATGCTAATGTGACATTGGTAGGAAAGGGGAAACAGGATTTTTCCCAATCATATGGCTTACAGCTCTTACAGTATCGACCTGTAGAAATGCAGGAACTGCGGCCTGTTAAGTGATGCCCTTACTATTCATGGTGCTGTGACCTTCAGAGGACCTGATTAAAATAGGTTTGCACCAGCAACAAAGATTAGAACCCACTAAAAGTACACAGTGCCAAAAGACATGGAGAGCTTGTGAGCTGCAGTTTGCCAACACTTTCTAACTAGCTAGTTACAAGACATGCACAGCCTGCCGTATAATGACGGCACAGCCTGAAGGAAGCTTTGCTTTATCCTCTGTATTTACAAAGAGCAATCATGGTTTTAACCAGCAGAGATTTGGCCCTTTAAGGCAGTTCTCCTTGTTTCTCCTGTTTATACTTTACCCTTCCTGTAAGGCTCAGTTGTTGAAAAGTAAATCCATTGACTTTGCTCTCCTGAGATTTCCAGCTGTGAATACAGTCTCTTTGATAAATGAAGGAAAGCCTCACTGCTGAGGACAGCACAGCAAGGGTGTCTTTTGGGTCTGTGGCACTGCTTAATGCCTTTTTGAAGAGGCACACATGGATGCTTGCAGTATTTACAGAAGTAGCTGTCATCCCCTTGGTGGGCCTGTGGAAAGATTCACTTTTTTCTTTGGAGAACTTGACACATGTGGTTAGCTGAACTGTAATTCATTCTGCTTGGTGCTCAGAAATCTCTTGTTAAACATTGTTAGGGGTTGTCCTATCCACCAAAAAGCAGTAGAGTAAAACAGCTTCCTGCTTTCAGAGGCCTCAGTCCGGAATCACGCTTGAAGGCCAGTTGGTATCTGCCTACGCAGCTGGGAGTCCCTAATCTTTTGGGATGTGCATTCAGAGATAGGTGGACATGGCACATGTCATTCCTCTAAGTGCAGAAGCTGTAGAATTCATTTGTTAGCCAGGCAGGTGATTTTTTGGGGCACAAGAAAGTAATTTTTTTTCCCTTTAGTTAAATACATATGTGCTTGTTTAATTGCCTAATTTTCCAAATTGCTGTGAAACTGCCTGTGCCTAAAGGGCTCCTTTACTTGGCACTTGCTGTAGACAAGGGAGAACTGTTCCTTCACATGCAGATCCTCAAGTGATGTTTTACTAAGTTAGGGCAGTGTCAATAGAGAAATCCTAAAGGCAACGGATCAGAATCAGCACTATGCCTGTGGTCTGCTTGAATCTAAAGCATCATAAAGGGAGAATCTTCCTTCATAAGGCACTTGCAGTTGTATCCCTGGAATACCAAATTCAGATGACTACTGTGTTGGTAGCATAGCTATGGGAGCTTTTTTGGGCACCTGCTATCTGGTGTCTGTGTTGAAGCTTTATTTCAGCCTAGGTTCAGATGGGTTGGGTAAGTCCCATCTGCATCTTGCAGAGCTTATGTCAGAGCTGTTTAGAGAGAACCATGCTTGTCTTTACTACCTGACACTGTCTTTGCAAACCCTCAAGGTTTAGGTTAGAGGTTGACTGTCTTGCTGACATTCTGTATTTGTTAGGTATGGATTGGGATCACTTACCAACAAGCAGTGCTAACAGTGAGCTGTCCTGGCTTAGAGGCCATCCTCTGCAGTAACTGCAGAAACCCAGTGCAGCACTCACCTGGCCTGGTGCAGGATGGGGTAGATGTGGAAAATGCCTGGTGGTGTGAGGTGGAAGGAGCCACAGGAGCATGCTCAGCCTGACAAACAGGATCGTGCTGGAGTGTGAGGCCAGAGATGACATGGGCTGAGATTCGGAAGGCGATTAGGTGGGTGTTAGCACAGATCCCTGCAAAATAGTACAAGCTCTTGCAGGTGTTGCCTTTAGGGTAAAGCTGCTGCAGGGAGCCATCAGATACTCCTAACTGAAACTCCCACAGCCAGGGAGCACTTCTAGGAGAGGTCTGCTCTGAAATTGAAGGGTGAGGAAAGGAAGGACTAGGTAGATCTAGGCTGCCTCTGTTCACTTCTTTGAATGTGTACATTTTGTCCCTTTTAAAAGATCCTTGCTCACCTCCACTATTGCTAAAGCTTTACTGGGTTTCAGTTACCAGAAAACACTCTTTGGTTGTACAGGCAATGAACTTCAAAGTTCAAAGAGAGGTGGCCAGACCCCTGCTTATCTGTGCTAAGGAAGGGGGTGACTGTCTGAAGGAAGAGTTGTCTCTCCGTCAGATGCTGGGAGAAAATATGACCGCAAGGCTCTGGTCTGATGTAAAAACTTACAAGGAAAGAGAGGTTTTGCCTTGCTATGAGCAGGATAAAAGGCTGATTGTATTCAGCAGTCAGGTGCTAGGGCATCAACATCATGGAAAAATCCACAGTGAGAGTGTAGGATTTCATCAGAGGTAAATGATGTCTTGGCTGCTGGGTCTTTCTTTTCACTTTATATTTACAGTTTGGTCAATGGGGATGAAATGTGTTAGATGTGCCTTGTCCAGAACTGCCTGGCAGCAGGAGCTCCAGCTGCACAACAGGTTTCTGTTTGAGAAAAGGTGAACTCCTTTATGCCTCAGTTTTGGCATGCTGCTCCCTGTGCTGCCATCCTGCTTCCTCACCAGGCCAAAAGGGCTCTGAAGGCAAACGTTCCCACTTGTTTGTTCCCGTGATTTCTCACTGGTACAGGGATGATGAGGTAGGGAAAGCAGCACTTGCTTCTCAACACAGATAATCCAAACTGCTGAGGAGGGAAACATGCAAACTGTCCTGTCCTGTGGCAGGAAGCAGAACCCTTCCATGTTGAAGGGAGACACTGTCAGGTGTGTTAGCTCCTGAAACCTTCCATCTGGTTGCCGTCATTGAGAGAGCCCTCTAAATACTGCTGCTGTCCATCCATCCTTCTTGAGGTGCTTTCAGCATGAACAGAGGGGAACATGCCTTCACCAGTTGTGGCAGGAGGTCTTCTGTGTAGAATCAAAAGGAAATAATTTTATTTCAACCAGTTTTAGGATTCCTTTTGAACACTTCTTTTATTTAAGCAGAATTGTTTCATCACAGGTGAGGATGTAATTTTGACAGGATGCCAGTTCCTCATAGCTAACATTGCAGCTTCTTTAGGAATGAAAGTATTTGTCCCATAGCTTCTGCAAGTTCATTAATAGTGATGATTCTGAAGCTTGTCCTCTGGTCACTCACCCAGCTAAAAGCCAGACAGCTCATTTCCCAGGTAAATGACTGTTGGTGCTCCAATTGTCTGTTTTGACTTAGGTTCTGGCTTTGCACTGACTTTCACACCAGCCATAGACCCATTTTTAAGCAGCCTTGTTAATGTGTGGTACTAGAACAGGAATCTGGAGGTTTGGAATTCAGTTGAGGCTCTTTTTCTTGTTGCCTGTACAATGAGGGATTTCAGTGCTTGGTCAAAGCTGCGTAACTCCACTTTCTGAAGGTTAGCAGCCCAAATCCTCACATCTTCTGAATTAACTTGTCCTCTCAGGTGACTGAGGTAAAAAATCCAATGCAGCTGCCCTTTGTAAAGAGAGAAGCTTGAGAAAATGCGAGTAGCAGCAGGTAGTTGAATGCCACATTTTTATACCTTCAGTATACAGGCTACTTAAATGTAAGGCTGTCGTTGGTCACACTCATCTGCCAGCAGCCCTGCCGGGCTTACCCAGCTGCAGTGACATCCAGAGATGAGGAGGAATATACTTGCAGTAGGGAGCTGTGGGTGAATGCTTCAGGCTGAAGATCAATGACCAGTGACTGCCTGCTGGTGCCCCATTTGATGAGCCATGCTGGCCTTCACTGTCACCAGTGCTGCAGCTGTACTGCTTGTACAGAAGATGGTTACATAGTGTGTGAGGTGTCTGCACTGGGTTTTAGCTTCCCAGGGCCTGCTCTCTGTGTCAGATCTCAAGAAGCCTCATCTGCACACAGGCTACAAGAGAGAACCAGCTTTATTCGCACCAATTGCCAAACTGCAGCAGGAGTAAGCACTTAAGTATCTCCAAAACCCAGAGATAATCCAGACAAGGGGAAGGGATGGAAAGCAGGAACAAAACCAACCCTTCAGTATTAGTCACTTGTAAGTGAAGATGATTTCAAGCAGGCCATACACAAAGGGGAGCATGAGGGAAGGCGGCTGGTTTACAAGGGGTGCCTTTTTCCTGTGCATGAAAGGAAGCATTCAATTGCCTTGTGGTGAAAAGCTTTTGGCTCTTGCCTGGGGTGGAGCAGGCTGTGGAGGCACCCACAGCCAGGCGCCCGGGACTTGCTGTGCACAAGTGCAGAATGATAAGACACCTCCTGAATGCAGGAGTCCTGGGCCCTGCCAAGAGCCCATGTGAACTTCAGAGTGCATCTGCATCCCGCAGGGCGTGGGGAGGCTTTGTCCTGTCAGCCTCAGAGGGAGTCCAGATGGGAGTGAGGATTGAGCACAACCAGGACTGATGTCTGAGTGTTACCTCTATGTTTGGGGTCTGAGAAGGGGTGGTGCTCCCAGACCCGAACCTAGCCATATTAGTGGCTTGTCCCTGCTAAACCTGACAGCATGTGTATTAAGTTATTGCTCTCATTTGCTGCTGGAGGAGCCTCTATTGCCTGTGTAGAGGACTTCCCTATAGCTGGGTACGAAATGCCTCCTCTTCCCATAGGGTTATCCAAGCTGCCCCATGGATGTCTTGTGGGAATATTTGCAGACTGCAGCCATATTTCCTAATCAAGCTGTTACGTATCCACCCAGTACACATTGCCTCCTGTAAGGTGGCTGTGGGAGGCAGGCATTGCTTGGTGCAGAGGAGTTTGGCGAATACTGGTTGGACTGACAAGGGCTGTTGTTGTTTTTTTCCCCTCAGAATACTCTCTTACAACAACCTAACCAGGCTGGATGAGGGAAGCTTGGCAGACCTTGGAGGACTGCACGTGCTACGACTGAGCCACAATTCCATCAATCACATTGCTGAAGGTGCTTTCAAGGGACTCAAAAACCTGCGTGTCCTGTAAGTCGCTCTGTCAGCTAACACGTACCTTCCCTCCACAGTTCATGTTGTGCCAAACTGTTCTGGTTTGCAGTTGCTTTGGGTGCCTGTGAGACGGAATCTAGCCCAACTGAGCAAAACCCCCTGAGATTTCAGACCTTCAGCTGGCAGTGGCATTTCTCTTGCTATTTAATTGAACTTCATCAAATTCATAGAAATGGACCATTTCTATAGTCCATTTTTATGGTTGGGTCATTCTGTGCTCAGGAGGAATAGGGAATGATTCCTACCACTGACAGAGCAGTCTTTTCAACCAAGGGAGCAAGAAGCTGTTGCAGGTACCATGAGAGTAGTCTTTCTGTCTTTCTTTCTCTTTGGTGCAGAATTGGGCTCACTTGGGTCATGAAATGTTCTGTGGATCTGATTTTCATGGTAACCCCTGAACAACAAAAAAAGGTAGTTGCCATGGTATCAGAAGAAAAGTTTCGTGTGCCCTAATACTGAATTGCCGAATGATCCATCCAGCAGTGGCTATGGCCATTGCCTAGAGACTTTTAAAGTCACTGACACAAAGTAATACTTGGAAAGGAGCTTGCTAGTCTGGATACCAGCTTCTAAGATACTCGGGCTAGTAGAGACCATTAGATCAATCTGACCTCCTCTGGGATGGCAGCTGTAGAACTGTACTATTACACACTGTTAAACCCAACAGGAGATTGAAGAACATCTGGGCTTGCCTTAGAAACATCAGAAGATGGGGAGTCCGATTCTAATAATTGTCCATTCCTGCAGCTGTGTTGCCTCATTCCCCCTTATTTGTAGCTGCTGTCCTGCAGGGGCTGTGAGCTCAGCACCTTCAACTGGCACACCTCAAAGTTCTCACAGTCTGTGTCACAGCACCATCCGCGCTCCCAGGCTGGTTGAGTTCAGCCTGATTCAATTCTTTCTTCAAAAGAGAAAAGAAACCCCAATACTTCTGTTCCTTTTCAGAAGCCCATTGTGGCCTGAGTGATTAAAAGGAAATGGGAACAGAGAGGTCTCCCCTCTTTGCAGTACATTTTGCATCTTACACTTTCCTTTATTGAAGTTCACAGTGAAGGAAGTGACTGGAAAGTGAGTTTGGGTTTTGTTTGCTTTTTATTCCCCCCCTTTTCTTAAACTGAAGCCAAAGCCTTTCAGGCACTGGGCATTCAGAAAGGGAGCTCTCTGAGGCAGCTGTCAAGACCGGAACTAAAGGTTTCCAAAGAAAAATGGAGGGGAAGGGGAGCTGGTAGTTCTCTTTGCTCTGCAGTGAATGTGGAGACTCTTTCATGTCTAGGGCAGAGGGGGGAGGCGGAGAGGAGGGGAGTGTGTGAGCGAGCTCTAATTTAATAAAGAGAAAGGCCTATTGGGTCCTGCACCTGGTGAAAAAGACCCGAGCACGCTTTAATTATGGGCTATTGTTGGGGAGCCTTTGGTGGGTGTGAAACTGCTGAAATGTGGAGCTATTCAAATAGAGGTCAGGCCCAGAGACCTCACAGCACAATGATTAACAAGGCTGCGAGCATTCAAGCTCAGCCAGCCAGAAAGAATAGGAAATTGGCAACAGGGGCTGGGAGAGGAGTTTGAATACAAAGAGAACCAGGCCAAAATACCCCTCTCTTTTTTCTCTTCTCTCTATTTTCACTCATTTGTTAAAAAGGTTTTTATTCCTCCTTTCGAGCACTAAACCTTTGAGTTGCCTCTGGATGAACAAGCAGTCCCATTTTCTTTTCCTTTCTCAAGAAAAGACAATGTGTGGCAGTCAATTAATAAAAGTGTGTGTCAGGGAGCTTCTACAGCTTGTTCCCACTTGTCTGCTTCTGCCATGGGAAAGGGTTTGTTGGCCCAAAGACCAGTAGCCCGTGGTGGAACTGAAGAGGAGAAAAGTCTGAGAAGGGATTTGCCCCTGTAAACCAAACAGAACAGTCATTGGCTTGACAACCACAGGGGTGATGCAGAAACTTAGCTCCAGGAAGATGCTTTTGCTCCTGCCCCGCTCAGATGGTGCTGAAAATGTCAACACATCAAACAGTCTCTCCTGGACTTGTCTCTTAGGCCACCACAGCATTATGTGCACCCATACCCCATGGGGATGTTGAGTTTTATCCATTCCTTTGGCATAGATCACCCTGACATCCACAATGAGACCAGGCTTCCCCAGGGACATGAGAGTCAGTTCTCATGCTGAAGCCAGCTGAGATGCAGGAATTGTGGCTTTTGGCCTTCTCCTTTCACATCTTTAGTTCTCACAGCAAAGCTGGGAAACAAGCACAGTCTGCAGTAGCTTAGGTACCGAGAGCAGGAATCTGAGCCCCATCTCTGCCAGTGCTGCAACTGGGGGAGTTCTTCCTTTTCTATTCTCTTGTGGGTTACTGTGTATTGGTGCTGCACAGCCCAGAAGCTGCTCTGTGATGCCCATGCCATGGTGCAAAACGCAGGGGGTTTGTTTCTTCTTTTTTGATCTTCTTATTTTAAACTGGAAACATTCTGATAATGATCTTCAAAAGGTGCAAAAGGAGTAGCTGAGGGTTCACGGGGTTATCTGGGTGGTGAAGTTTACTTTTATTGTGGGGTTTTGCTGGGTTTTCAATCCCAGTGATGTAACAAAACCAACAAAGCCTATTTATTTTTTCTTCCTTTCTTTGTACTTCTCACTAGAAATGATGAATTTCTGTCTGTGTTGCTGGGTGTTCATTGCTTGCTGGAATTAAAGCTGGGAGGGAAGGATTTTTAGACTGTTTAAACAGCTTTTGTGGATCTCTGTGTTTGTTCTGGGTGCTTGTTTTTCTTCAGACCTCTTTGACTCGTGTAATTGATGGTCAATTTGAAAGCCAAAAGAAGCTCATTCTGAAAAAGGAATTTTTACTCTTTCTTTTTTGTTTAAAGTGGTTATACAGAGAGTTAGATTCCTGGGAGGGGGGTGATGGTGCTTTCCCTTGTTGAGCTTTCAAGTTCATAGCCAGAAAAAAATGCATCTTCATATAGAAAATACACCAAATCATCTTCCTCTATAGACCAACACCTTGGAATAGCCAAAATTATCTCAATTCATGATAGTAATGTTTAAATACAGCTGTTTCATTTAGTTTTGGGGACTTTGTATATTCTTTCCTCCTTCTGTTTGAATAAGAAAAGGACTGAACCCTACTTGTTAAAAAGCAGCTATGTGCCACTGCTGCTGTCTCAGAAACAGGGTTTTAGCTAGGAAAAAGCCAAAACTCTCTTTGGAATGCACCATCTCAGCATGGGTCAGTGCAGGACAAGTGGTTAGTGCTGCTTTGCTGCAGGACTCTGCTTTTTGTGGTAACTGACAGGAGGAAAAGGGAATCTCTTTGTTGCAGCATTCTCAATCTTTCTTCCATTTGTTTTAACTGGTGAGCCTAGGACTGAGACATTGATGATGAGCTCTCTCTTGTCCTCTCCCCAGGGAACTGGACCACAATGACATCTCGGGCACAATAGAAGATACCAATGGAGCCTTTACAGGCCTAGAAAACCTGAGCAAGCTGTGAGTATCCCTGGGTTTGAAGCTGTGCAAAGCAGTTGTGTTGTGTGTGGGCCTCTCCCCTCCGATGCAGCCCTCATCCCTTTGGAACAAGATAAAACCCATCAGAAAATCCGAGCTGTAGTAGTTTTGCAGGCTTGCTGCAAGAGTGCAGTTGTGGTTATCAAGCACTTGTGTTTCTAACCAGATACAAAGCCGTTATAGTCCTTTTAAAGCAGTGAACAGCCAGTGCCACATACTGTAGTTCAGAGACACAGGAGAGAGAATCTTAAGTTGTTTTCATCTGTCAGATTCAGCACAACTGTTCTTTCTAAAACTAAACAGCAACAGAAAAGACCCCTCGCAGTCTTCAGCGAAGCACTGATTGATGCAGCAAGTAACAATAAACAGAAGAGAAAAATCACCCCACTTCCTGTTACAACAGAGGATTGAAACAGGATTCTTTTCTGTGGGATACTCTGAGAGTGATCTTTTGGGCTTGCTTCCATGTGCAGCGACAATAAAAGGCACCATGGGGCACAGGCTCTTATAGAGATAAAAAGAAACCTAAGGCAAGCATGCGCCTTGCAAATGTTTATAGCTCGCTTGGCTTTCGCAAGTATTTTCACATTGCTCTGTACTTGTTCATGTTCTATTTGAAATCAGCTCTATAAATCAGCCCTGCCAGAGAAGTCTCTGATGGCTTGTGACAAATCAAGAGTCTCTAATCATTACCTCTTGCTTTTGTTTAAGTTCTCAGCACCCCCCTATCACACTGTCTCTGATGCTGAGATGGCACAGCCAGAGGTGCAGTAAAAGTACCTCGATGGATAGCAGATGGCTAGAATGAATCCTGGCGGGCGGTATATTGTCATGCTCTCATTAGAGACTCCTGGGGGAGTGGGAAGAGCCAGGGCAGGATTCGTGGGGAATTTGGAGTCACAGACATAGCTGGCATTTGATCATTGCTAAGGGGAGTGCCTGGATCCAAGGAGAGGGGAGCTAAGTTGTAGCTGCAAGTGAGGCAGAAGGCAGAGGACTTTGGGCATGGAGAGTCAGGCAAGGAAGTAAAAGAATTGTGGGAGAACAAGAGGCCGGTAGGAATTTCTGTGCACGTGGAGTTGGGAAATCTTCCCACGAGTTGCTGGAAAAAAGGCAGAGGAGCAGATGTGTTGGGTAGGAGAGTCCTTGGCTGCTGTTGCTGAAGTTTCTGGTTTGAAGAAGGCAGTGAAGCCATGTGAGCAGCTAGACGGGTAGTGAGAGCACAGGCTCCCAGAGGGATTTGCAGGCTATAAGATTGTGAGCCTGTAGTGCTGATTTGGCAAGGAAAGAAGGTAGAGGAAAGGAGCAGATAGACAGAGCTCTCCTGGTGGGACATGCACTGTAGGGCATCCCTTCAACGTGGCCACTGACATGGGAGCAAAAGTGGCGATCCCAAGTCACTGAGATGTGTTAGAAATGCTCGTGCAGATAATAGGGGAGAGGTGAAAAAGCCAGAGGAGAGAGCACTGGGGGAAAGAGTTCAGCAAAAGGATTGACTCAGCAACCACGAGCAATGAGCACAGATGAGCTGTGGTGGGGGTCAGGCAGGGGCCAGGAGGTACTGCAAGGAGCGGGAGGAGGAAGGAGAGGAGCAGGGGCAGCCATGGGGTTGTGCAGGTTGTGTGCTTGGAGCTCTGGGCAGAAGCTGGAGCTCCCCTGTGAAATGGCTGTGGCCTGATATGATGTTTGTCATCTAGAACAAGGGACGGCTCCAGAGAGGTCACGTTTTGTCTGCTGCTAGCAAAGGATGCACTAAGGGCTTGCTCAAGTCTAAAGAAGTTGGGTTTGCGTCTTTATTCATGTTTCCTCTGTCCTTCGTTGCACATACATGTTCAGTCAGTCCTGAGTCTGCCTGGGCACAGGGAAGGACATCGTTTGTGGGGGGGATTGCAGCAGATTTCATAGCTTGGAAGAGTGTGTGGATCAGCCTGGTCTCGACCAGACAGCAGTGAATCATAGAATAGTTAGGGCTGGAAAGGACCTTAAGATCATTTAGTTGGTTTGATTATCTAACAGAGCAAACCTGCTGTGGGCCAGACAGGGTGCTGGGATCGTTCATTATCAGCCAGAGTGTAAGCCTAGAAAAACCCTTAGAATATGAGAATAATTCATTGTATTTCTTGAGGTGTTTTGGGGACACTTGAGTTCTGGGGGCACTTGAGAGTGGTCACTTTTAAAGGGATCTGCTTAGGTCTGTTTTAGCTCATCTGCATGTAAATCCCAAACTCTTAAGGCTGAAGTGAGTGTCCTTGCTGGTAAATACCAGCCTTTACAGCAAACATTTCACTGTGTGATTTAGGGCCCCTGTTTAAACTGTCAGCCACCTTTAGCATTAGCATTAGCATAGAGAAAATAAATGGGCACTTCAGAGGAGACCTTCCAATGAATTAATAATCACCTCAGCTCTGTGGAGATTGCCTTAAAAGCCGTTCCCCTTTGATGTGGCACAGATTAGCCTCTGAAAGGATTTAGTGCAGAGAGGGCTGTTGGCTGAAATGAAGGTGTTAAACTGAGAGGTGGGGAGGCCAATCACTTCAGCCTTCCCTGCATTATATATGAAGCTCCCCGGGATGGAGAGCACAGCTAAATTAAAATGTTGCTTCAAGAAAGAGGGAGTCGGGGGGCACTGAAGCAGAAAAAAGCAGCAGTGGAATCGCCAGGGAAGGACAGGTTCCCTAATGCTTCAAGCTGCTAAATGTAGCCGGTTTGTTGATAGCTTACTCAGTGCCTGAGCTCTTCCTGCAGGTGCAAAACTGGCTGGAGGAGAAAAGGCTGCTTTCTAATGAACTGCTGCGTGCCTAGTGTGTAATTACACTTCAGCAATCACCGGGAGAGCAGGCTTGTGCCCAGCTCTGCCCACAGCAGAGGAGCGTTCCTGGGCTGCAGCAGGCTAATTGTGGAGCTGCATACCACTGCCTTTGCATTCCAGCCTGCCACAGCCCTTTGAAGGGGGCCGCTGGGTTCAAACCATTCCAGAGTGGGAGAAGTGGTTAGTTGAAATTTGAAAGGTGTCATGATTTTAATAAGGTTGCTGGGGCATGGCTTTGTTAACAGTGTCTTATGTATTTCTCTGTACTCACCTTGTATACAAGTGGTGTATACGTTGTGTAGTCACATCCGCAGACATCCTGCTTATCTCTGCATGGATAAATGGACAGATATAATCGGTATCGCTGATATTCAAACTCAGGAACCCACCATAAACAAGAAATAGAAATCCCCAGTTACCAAACCCAAGCTCAGCATGACACCCTCATTTAGGAATGTGGCTCCAGAAATTAGTGTGTATGGATGCAGGCACCACCCAGCGTTGGCATATAGTAAATTATTTACTATATTAATCATTTTAATGGATATTTCAAAGCCTTCATTAATACAACATCCTTTTTAGCAAATGATGGTACACACATGATTGCACGCATCCTTTTGGTGCTTAGGGTATTTCGTCCAAACCAAAAAGCCACACACTCTGATGCAGTAAATAGGATTCTGCCTATAGGAGGGAGTTTGAAGTGTGTCTCACTATAGAGGCTGGGACATGGCTTTGGATGAAGTCAAAGCTTTTGGTAGTGTTTTGCTCTAGATGTACAACATTAGTGACTCTGGGGCTACAGACCTTTTGTGTGGAGCTGGGAGTTCTCTGTCTACTCAAACATTAGAGTGGTGGATCGTCTGATGATACCACCATCAGTGTGATTGGTTTTGTGAGGACCTACTCAGTCATAGTGATGCCCAGTGGCAGGCACCCAAATTCCCTCCAGAGGCAACAGGCTGCAAGGACAGACTGTGAAAGAGTCTCAGTCCTCACTGTCCTATGGTGTGATAAGACCTGGTTTTCCTTTCTGCCCATTGTGGCATCCACTGCTTCATCCACACAGAATTTGGGCTTTCCTGGTGCCACTGTAGAGACACCAAATCACCCTGACATTGGAAGGGTGCTTTGTGGAAAGCCCCAACAAGCTCCTGCAGATGTATTTGCTCATGTAACGGCTGCACATGCTTCATCTTGTATCCCAGCCAGCAGCATGAGGAGGGACCATCATAGTTTTAGAGCCTTTTAGGGTTGTGGATGTAGGTTGCACTCTATATTGAAGGAAAGCTCAAGGGGTAACGGGTTAAAACTTAAACAGGGGAAGTTTAGATTGGATATAAGGAAGAAATTCTTTACTGTAAGGGTGGTGAGGCACTGGAATGGGTTGCCCAGGGAGGTTGTGAATGCTCCATCCCTGGCAGTGTTCAAGGCCAGGTTGAACAGAGCCTTGGGTGACATGGTTTAGTGTGAGGTGTCCCTGCCCATGGCAGGGGGGTTGGAACTTGATGATCTTAAGGTCCTTTCCAACCCTAACTATTCTGTGATTGTATGTGCAGGTTTTAACCTGAGGTGTTAGCAGTGACTTGCACTGGACACCACGTGGACAAAGAAAAGATGCACCTGAAAGCTAAACCTTAGAGAAAAAGCATGTCCTGATTAATGACATTGGTTGATGTTTTATTAAAGCAGGTGAGGACACTGTCCATTTCGCATGGGCCCTGCCCTCGGCCAGTCACCACTGGTCAATATTTATAGAGAGCTGTTACTCTGCAGATAGCAGCTGGCCTGTGATGGTTCCAGCTGGCTCTTGCCTGCTGATAAGTCCCGCTCGTGCTGCTGCGTAGTGCTGTGCTGATTCAGAGGAATGCTCCCTGGTCACAGATGCAAGCAAGCACGCTGCACAGCTCTGTACAGTAACTTTTCTCTTCTTCTTTTCGGCTTCCACTTGGCTATTATTTATTTTATTATTGTATATATCATTGTATGTATTGTATTATCAGGTCAGATATAAGGAGGAAGTTCTTTACTGTGAGGGTGGTGAAGCACTGGACCAGGTTGCCCAAAGAAGCGGTGAATGCTCCATCCCTGGCAGTGTTCAAGGCCAGGTTGCACAGAGCCTTGGGCGCCATGGTCTAGTGTGAGGTGTCCCTGCCCATGGCAGTGGGTTGGATCTTGGTTATCTTAAGGTCCTTTCCAACCCAAGCCATTCTATGATTCTGTTACTCTGGTATTGTATTTATAATAAGCCAAGGCAGGAAGTCAGCAGTCACTTCAGTGAGCTGCTGTGTAAACATGCAGCCAGGAGCCAGCCCTCAGCCCTGGTGTATGATGTCCGTTCAGGCCAAGCAGCAGTGAATAAATTACCACTCTTTTACTATCTGGGAAGAAGTCAGAAATGAAAAGTGTTGCAGGGAGAGACCAAAATCTTGTTAAACTGTCACTGCACTTAATCCTGTCTGCAGCCAGACTCCAAAGAATATAGAGGGGACCTTCTGTTACTCAGCAAGCTGGTTTCCAAGCACTGGAGCAAACTGGCCTTTTTACATGATACGGCACATTCCCTTTTGTGCTGTCATCACTATTAAATTCAAATACAGATAAAAGGGTTTAATTTCAGGAGCGAGAAAGTGAGTGTACTCCAGCCCTCTTAATCCCCACACAGTTCAGATTTCCCAGGACTTACACTGAGCGCATATATCAGATAAAACCCCACTAATTGTGTCCCTTCTTTTTTTCTGCACCCCCCTCTCCCCATTTTCTTTCTGTTTATCTGGCACTGGATGTTTGGAAACTGCAGAACTCTGTTTGGAAACAAGATCAAGTCCGTGGCCAAGAAAGCGTTCTCAGGGTTGGAGGCCCTGGAGCACCTGTGAGTAACCCACCATGCTGCAGAGCTTGGGAAAGGGGGGTCTGCCAAAAGGAGCTGCTTGAGAGATCTGCTAGCAATTTAATAGTGTCTTTGTAAACTGAGAAGCCAGTCCATTTGTGGGGGCCACCTGCTTCCTTCTCATTATAAGTCCGCCTCAACTTTGGCCTTTTTTTGTGCCAGGAACAAAGTTACAGAACATATGGCAAATCTGCATGCTCTTAATTTTGTGATTTGTTCCTGGATAAATATCCCCCTGACTTGCGCATTGTAGGCTGTTAGCAGTGAAAATACTCAATTGCAGATGTAGCCCTCTTCTCCTCCCTTGCCCCGGCTCCCTCCTGACCCTAGGCTCTCTGGCAGTGACACATCTTGCACATGACTGCTTATGGTGCAGGCACCGAACGTTCCCATTCAGCACAACTGCATTACAGTGATTTGCAGGAAGTACATTTTGGCTACTGGGATGTCGTTTCTTTCCTGTGTCCCAAGGCTGATGACTCCAGCAGTAATTCAGGGATAATCTCCTTTCTGAATGGAGCCAAGTTAAAGTATATGTGATATTGCTCTAGATGTTTTATTGGCTGTTGATGGTATGAAATGTGATGACCATTGAGAGCATACTGAAGGGTTAGGGCTGCCTGGCTTGGGGGATACCTTCCCAGATAAAGGTTCCCTTACTTTAATACTCTACTGAGATTTTCTCTGCAAGCACTGCTTGTCTGTCCTGCACTTGAGCCCTTAATCTGATGCTGTCCTTTTTCAGAAGACAGGTGAGTTTTCCAGTCAGCAGTGGTTGTGAGGGAAGCCTTTAAGAACACCTTCTTTTGGAAACATTGCAGTGGTTTTCAGACACAGCAGAAATGTCACTTTCAAATAACTTTTCAGATGCCGTTTAGTGCAAGTATTTGCTTTCTTTATGTTTGCTGAAGGTCTAGCCTCGAATACGACATTCCTGACTATCTTTGGTTATCGAGGGGCCTGAGGAATTTCTGAGCTATGGAAGATGGAGGTAGCTGAGGCTGAGGAAGTGTAGTGAGAAGATGGGGTATGGAATGACTTAGTGATTCATTCCCATCATTTTTGTTGGTTGTCTATTGTTCAGCAATACTCAATATTGAAGTGTTTTGTGGAAAACCATTTCTATGAACTACAAGTGCATATGGCCTTAAGAGAGCTGCTAAATTACTTGGTGCTGGAGTCATTGCTTAAATCTGGAGAGCCTTTGCTACAAGCATAGCACCCCTTTTGTTCACATTGCCTTTGGTTGTGTTGTGCAGGAACCTCGGGGATAATGCCATCCGCTCCATTCAAGCAGATGCCTTTGCCAAGATGAAGAGCCTGCGGCAGCTGTGAGTAACTGCACTGTGCACACCATTAACGTGCAGGGATCCTTCTTGCCCTGGACGTGAGAAGTAGCACGTTGTTTCCAATGGGGAGTTAGCCACTTTGCAGGGTATTTTTACACATGAGTAGATAGATGTCACAGGAACATCTTGCATTTAATAGTGAGTGAAATTAGAGCATTGAACAGGTTCTTCCAGCACGTTTGCATCTGTGCAATTATTCATCTCCGCTCAGGAAGTCCGGCCCAGGTCCTGTTGGCCATCTCTCCTTCTCACACTGCCACTGATTTAGTTCCCAGTGGCCCCTCTGTTCCTTGCTGTACCTGTGTTTAGGGTTCGCAGACAGCACTGACGTTTCAGTGATAAGCACCATTTGAACTGGATGCAGTTGTCATCCAGCCTTCTGGTGTAAAAATACAGATGTGTTATCAGAGCTGCTGCTTGTGCTCCAGGCTGGGGCTCTGCACTGTTATCAGACACTGTTCCCTGTCTTGACTGGTTTCCTGTTCTCTTCTCCATAAATATTTAATCCATTGTCAGTGCATTGCTACACTCTGGAGTAGTGCAGTAGCTGTGGAACAAGAAATCACTGATTTAGTATTCGGGCAGGTTCAGATTCTTCTTCCTGATGTTGGAAATGGGAATCTGATGGTCGCTGTTAGCTGTGACATTTAATACCAGTGACTGGGGAATGAATAAGACAAACATTGCATGTCCAGTGTTTGCTTAACCACCTTATCTTTTGCAGTGGCTCTTGAAGCAAAATTGAGGTGAAAGATTAATCTTATTAGAGAAGAGCTTGTGGGATCTCACATATTGTGAAGGAGCCTTTATACCACGGAGAGGGTGTCAGATAGGGGCATATACATGCAGAATGCATTGTATGGTGTCTTAAATACTGAGGTCTCTCTGAGCTTTCGCAGCTATGAGCAGTGTTTATGCCATCATGTGTGTTAGGGGCTGTATGCCTTTGTAGACGAGCAAAGTGAACAACTTTGGAGAATCAGATCCCTGTGTTCCCTCATTCCCTCCCTCTCCAGTCCATTTCTTTCCTTTCCCCTTTCCTGGCTAGTTTCAGACTAAAGGATTTCCTGAGGTTATCAGGTAGATAAATTGGAGACTTGCATCTTCTTAACAATGCAGTGCTGGGATTCTGCTGTGCTCTTAATATCCTGCTGTGTTCAGTGTGACTGTTCAGTGACTAAGTTCTGAATTCAGTCCTCACCAAATATGCTCAAACCACAGAGGTGGAGAAGGAGCACGAGTGGTAATTAGGTACGAGAAGTGGGAGCAGTACTGTTGACTTGTGCCTCTGCTGCGTGTCTCCCTTGTAGATGACCTGCCTTGGTTTCTCTCACTTCAGCCAGGGCTGGCATCGCTCATCTCTTCCTGGGGATCACTCTGGAAATTGGTTAATAAATATAAGGCCCTAGGGAGTGTCACTGGAGAGCAGGAATGGGATGCTCCGTGCGGAGATGAAATGCTGTTTAAATGTGGTGTGCATTTAACATCATTAGTGCCTCGAGGACAACCCTCCAGTCCTTTTCTTCCTTCCACCCATGCTGGGAGGGGAGGGAGAAATGTGTCTAACACGAAAGGGCTGTGAGCTCTCTCCGTGCAGGACTCACAGCAGGCTTGTGTTGGTTCTGTTCCCCTGCAGCCACATAAACAGTGACAGCTTCCTCTGCGATTGCCAGCTGAAGTGGTTGCCCCAGTGGTTAGTGGAGAAGGAGCTGCAATCCTTTGTGGTGGCCACCTGCGCCCATCCCGAGTCACTGAAAAGCAAGAGCATTTTTGCCATCCTGCCAGAAAGTTTTGTGTGTGGTAAGTGCTGCCTCTGTGTTCTGAGGTTGTACCAGGGGTAGGACTCACTTGGGAAGCATTTTCTTTGCCTACTGGTGTGTTATTCCGGAGGGATTCTGTTTTGGTTTGTTATTCCTTGGGATCAAAGCAAGCCCAAGCCTACACTTTAGAAATTTGTCTTTGGCTACAATTTATTTCCCACCAAAACCACACAGCCCATTGCTTGCATCAGGGTATTCCTTACAGCGCTCCCAGAGTATTCAGTCAAAAGGGACTAATGCTTGTTCCAGTTCCAGATGGGGCTGCACAGAGATTTCCCTTGGTGTGATACTACCAGCCTGCAGCTGTAACCTTTGCACTCTGCAGTGTTCTGAGCTGCTTCTGTGGCTTTGTGTTCTACACTCATATTTTCTCCTTGTTGGAGATAACAAAGGGCTAGGAAAAGTGGAGGAGAATCTCTCCATCATAGCTCCTTTCTGGACCAGTAAAGCATTAACATGAACCTAAACCTAACAGCTGACATTATAATCTTTTCTCCTATGATTGGTTTTAATTCTAACCAGCACCTACTGCTGTTCTCCCACCCAAACACTGCAGTCGGCTCTGCACCTGAGCTGTGGTTCCAAAGCAGTTTTAGTTAATACCCAGCACACACAAACCTCTGCTACCTCTCTCATAAAGAAATGTAAGTGATCAGAGGAGGCCACAGTGCTGCTGCTCATGCATCCAGCTTTTGGGGAATATAAAGGCCAGGTTTGATGTGCCGTACCCTGTGCTGTGGAGCCAACCAGTGTGGATCCTGGGTGGAGCTGCACATGGCTGTTTGATGAAGGAAAACTGAGCCTTTGAAAACAGTGTTTAACCAAGTGGGATGCATGACTGGCATTGAACATGGAGCAGAACCTTTGTTCTAGGTGTTGTCCCATATCCCTCTTGATCCCAGAATGGCAGGGCTCTGCTTAGGTGGCCTCTGTCTGAGCGAGTCTGGGAGGCTTGTGGTGTTCATCTGGAAGAAGAGATTGTGAAGGCTCCATCGCCACAGCAACATCACAAAGCGAAGACAGCTTTGCTTCTCCAGCGCCTGCCAAGTCCTCCAGGCACTAGTACTCCTGCTTCCAGAGGCCTGGCTGCTTAATTAAGCTTTAGTCAAATATTAAATTACACCATTTGTAGAAATCTAATAAATGAATCTGCTTGGAACCTTGCTAAAACCAACAGTCTTCAGGGCAGAGACAGAGTGTGCAAAGCTTTCCACCCCAGATGGGTGACAGGCAAATACAGCTGCTTCTGCTTTGACAGTGTGTGCTGATTGGAATCACAGAGTCGTTTGGCTTGGAAGACACCTTTAAGATCATTGAGTCCAACCATTAACCCAGCACTGCCAAGTCCACCACTAACCGTGTCCCTAACTGCCACATCTGCCCGTCTTTTAAATACCCCTGGGGATGGTGACTGCACCATCAATGCTTGACGATGCTCTATTCTTTCAGATGACTTCCCCAAGCCACAGATCATCATCCAGCCTGAGACAACAGTGGCTGTCCTTGGGAAGGACATCCGATTCACTTGCTCGGCCGCCAGCAGTAGCAGCTCCCCCATGACGTTTGCATGGAAGAAAGACAACGAGAAGCTGCACAACGCTGAGATCGAGAACTTTGCCCACGTGCGGGCAAAGGATGGCGAGGTGATGGAGTACACCACCATCCTGCACCTCCGCCACGTCACCTTTGCCCACGAGGGGCGTTACCAGTGTATCATCACCAACCACTTTGGCTCTACCTACTCCAACAAGGCCCGACTCACTGTTAATGGTGAGTAGGAAGCTGCTTTCTCATTGCTTTCCTCAGCCTGAGCTGGTACAACTATCTCGCACCTACTTTTGGACTCCTGAGGGTCCATTCCTGATGGTGAGGAGCTCTTAACCCCTTCACACAGTTGCTTGCATCTCAGTGGATGCTGAGAAATGCCATGTGAGGAGGAGCAGATGCCAGGTTTGTGATGGCTGCCATCCAGCCAAGCACTTCAGCACATTCTTAATGGCTTTAACTGCTTCTCTTTGGCTGTTCTGGTAGAGTCTTTGCCTAATGAAATGGCAAAATGAAAATACAAAAGGGTACAAAAGGAAAATACAAAAGGATACAAAGAAGGGTACAAAGTGATTGAAAGTTCTTTATAGGAGAGATGATGGGGTTTCTTTCCAGGTTAATGGCAGAAGAAAATTAGCTTTGATCTCAGCTCTAATGACCCTGAGGGGGGTGGTGCTGGTGGTCTTGGGCACTGCAGACAGGTATGTGCTGTAGCCCCCAGCAGTTCAGATCTATCCTGTAAAACCGGCTCTTGCCTATTGGTAATTATCATGGCCAAGAAGGAAGACTGTTGCCCAGAGGCTGGCGTTTTCCCCATGGAATTGCTCATCCCTTTGTCCTGTGTCTCTCCATCAGTGCTGCCCTCATTTGTCAAAACTCCCCACGACATCACGAGCCGCACGGGGACCACGGCCCGGCTGGAGTGCGCGGCCGAAGGACACCCCACGCCGCAGATCGCCTGGCAGAAGGACGGGGGCACGGACTTCCCTGCGGCCCGCGAGCGCCGCATGCACGTCATGCCTGACGATGATGTCTTCTTCATCACGGATGTGAAGACAGAAGACATGGGTGTCTACAGCTGCACGGCACAGAACTCTGCGGGCTCTGTGCTTGCCAACGCCACCCTCACTGTACTGGGTCAGTTAGTGCTCCAGGAAACCAACTGGTTTGGAAGTGGGAACTGGAAGGGATTGATGTTCATCCTCTTCAGCAGTTGCAGATATAGCAAAGGGATAAAGAGGCAGTGCTCTGCATTGAATCGTGGAATGGTTTGGGTTGGAAAGGACCTTAAGATCATTCAGTTCCAACCCCCTGCCGTGGGCAGGGATGCCTAACACTAGACCGTGTTGCCCAAGGCTCTGTCCAGCCTGGCCTTGAACACTACTAAGGATGGGTAACCTGTTCCAATGCCTCACCAGCCTCACAGTAAAGAACTTCTTCCTTGTATCCAACCTTAACTTCCCCTGTTTAAGTTTGTCCTTGCTTTGTTATGTTGTAGTTAACTAATGAAAAATACCTAACCCCAACTGGTGATGGGAAGGCCTTGGTGGTGATTGTTAGATATGCTGTGGTTTACAGCTGCCGTGCTCCTGGGCACGTGGCTGCACACGTGTTGCTTTGTCTGCAGGAGCATCAGTTAGGTTAAGTACTGCTAGAAGAAACCTGTTGTTGCACTGTGCCCATGAATTAATGCCTGTGTTTATTCTCCTGCAGAGACACCATCTTTGATTCATCCACTGGAAGACCATGTGGTGTCTGTAGGTGAGACTGTGGCTCTTCAGTGCAAAGCCACAGGCAGCCCACCTCCCCGCATTACCTGGCTGAAAGGTGACCAGCCCTTGGTTGTGACAGAAAGGCATCACTTCACCTCTGGCAACCAGCTGCTGATTGTGAGGAATGTTGTCTTGGAAGATGCTGGGAAGTATACCTGTGAGATGTCCAACACACTGGGGACCGAGCGCGCTCACAGCCATGTGAGCATCCTACAGTCTCTGGGCTGTAGGAAGGACCGCACCACTGTGGGGATCATCACCATTGCCGTGGTGTGCAGCATCGTGCTGACATCTCTGGTGTGGGTTTGCATCATCTACCAAACCAGGAAGAAGAGTGAAGAATACAGTGTCACCAACACAGGTACCTCTCATTTCCTGTTAAGGCTTCCTCTGACCTTTTGTGCTGTCTGGCTTACCACTGAGGCTGGATCAGGTAGCTGTGCAATCACACTGGGAAAAAAGCTGGCTTATCTTGGTGGTTCTGTTGGCTCAGGAAGCTGGAACCAGCTTTCACTTGCTGTCGAAGCATGTTCAGAGCTGCATTTCTGCCCTTGGCTTGCTCTTCAGAAAGATCTGTTCCACTTGGCAGTGGTTTCAGCCATTGCTTTGCTACATTGATTTTTCCATGACCATAATTGATAACTCTTGAGACAGTCTGGATTATGTCCTTATGCTGGGAACCTGCCTGTCTTCTTGAGAATCTGTATTTTCAAAGACTTTGTATTCAAAACTTGAAGAAGACTTTGAAGCTGGAATCCCTTTCTCCATGCTGCCTGGAGGAGCTGTTGTAGCCCTGCTGATGAGAGGTATCCCTCTCGTTTTATTGCTTCCTCCTGATAATTCAGAGGGGATAATTTGGTGCTGACATAGGTGTTGCAGTGAGGATAAACTCTCCTGCCCTCAATGGGAGGCAGCCTCTGAACAGAAGTATGGAAGAACCATAATTCCTGAAAATCTAGAGCTTCATGCCTGGCATCATTGAGTTTCACTTGGGAAACTGAAATTGCCTAATGTAAAATGGAGAAAGCAAGGATAGCCAAGGGGCTCAGCCTTACTTGCCTGCTTAAGTGAATCAAAGTGTTCTCCACAAGTCTTTTACCCATGACTTTGGGAAACAGAGGGCTTGAGTTGCACAAGGTACTCTGAATTTGAAGGTAAAAAGGAAGGATTTACTTGTTCTGAAGAGACAGTTCCACCTCCACATACCTTGTACTGGCCATGCCAAATGCAAACACTCAGAATGGCTTTATCAGCACTATTCAGCTTTGAGAAACCAGGAGTGGGGCTTCTGAGGAGAATGGAGTATTTTAGGCAGTTTGGTTTCCATTGCATCTACAGAGAATGCCAGTTACAGATCTGGTCCCGAATCCCTCTCTAAAATGTGATTTTTACATGCCTTTGAAAACAGAAGCCTTTATCTCTTAGTGGGAACTGATATTTCTGTGCTCCACTGCTCTAGATGAGACTATTGTGCCTCCTGATGTGCCAAGCTACTTGTCTTCACAAGGGACTCTTTCTGACCGGCAGGAAGCAGTCATCAGAGTCGATAACCAACAGCCCAATGGGCACATCGACAGCAACGGTGAGAACCGCTTCTATTGTTCCTTCTGTAACATCTGAACTTGATGGGAGGAGGTAGAAATCCCAGTACAAAGTACTTCTGTGCTTGTTAGGGGTTATCTGAGAGATCTGCAGAATGTAATTCTCCAGCTACTGCATTTATGCACAACGAGGATGTATCTCTCACTGCACAAAGCTGTGCTCTCCCGCTAATAACAGTGTCCCTACAAGCAGACAGCTTCAGAAACTGCTCGCTCAGGCCCTAAGGACTTACTTTCTTGCTAATTTTGGATTAGCTTTTTGGCACCAGTTACTCCTAGTTAAGCTCTACTAGAAAATACATTAGCATTGCCTGGCCCTGCCTTCAGGCTGAGAAATTAAATGTTGGGGTTTTACAGCAGTTAAAGGCAGCGTGTTGGGAAGGAGCAGCTCAGTGTTCTGAACAAAGATTCTCCTCAGCTCGTACAGCATTAGTTCTGTTAAACATTAGCTTCAAATTCTCTATTATCTCTAGTGCTGTTTTTCGCCCCTTTCACAGCTTTTGCTGTAGAAATAAGACTTAACAGAGTCATTTAACCGAGCAGATGGTCGTGATCTTTAGCCAGATGGTTCGTTTGTTACAGGTATGTGTCAGACCGATGCTGGAAGGTGTCCAGATGTTGAAGCTCCTGCTGTAGGTTGCAGACAGCCAAAGCTGTGCATCGGCTATAATAAAGACACTTGGAAAACCGAAGACATGGCTGATGGAATGCTTGTTCCAGATAAGACAGGTACAAACCCCATTAATCTGGAAAGGTATTTGGTGTTTGTACAGATCAGAAAGCCCTCCAAGTCAGACAGCGTTAAGACAAGAGATTGTTCTCTTCAGAGAAAAAGGCTCAGAATGATTCTCAGGTGTGAGCACAGTAAATTTACTTTCTCCTGCTCTCTTTGATCCCTTGTGGAGCTTGGGTAGCTTGAATTGGAGGTTTGAGGATTGAAAGAGGCAGACTGAAGCTCCCAGTTGCCGCTCCTTGCAGCTGGCTGATCGGTATTTTGAGTTGAGCTATTCCTAAAATGCGAGAGCACTTTCAAGCTGAAGGTGTTAAAATGTTCCATGCTTTCTAAAGGGTCTGTCAGCTCCAGAGCTCAGCTTTGGCTTTTCATTCGCAAAACCTACAGGTTATTTTGGGCACTACACCTGCCTCTGCTCTTTGCCAGTTTCTTGGGTGTTACACTTGCACTGTTCTATTTGCGGCTGTGTTTTCTGTTCTCATGCTGTATTGTAATAACCACAGGGAAACAGCCAGTGAAGCACATTTTCTCTCCAGAAGAAACTGTAAAGTGTAATAATGGAAAGTTGTGGAGTGCACTGAGGAAATTAACTTTCAACAGTTAGAAAGTCCGTCCTGCTTTGAGCTCTGTTCATCTGCTAATGCCACTGACAGCAATAACATGTATCTTAGGATAACTGCATGAGTTGACAGTGATCCCTGTAAAACAGCAGCACAAAACTAAGAAAGGTAACTCTGTGTTTTAAAGCAGGTACAGGGAAGTTCCACTTTCTGTTTCTACCCTGGCTAGAAAGTCTGGAAAAGGAGATAAATACATAAAGGAAATAAAAACATAAACCCAAAACTTTATTTTAAAGTCACAAATTTGTTTTTGGAGTAAAATAAAACCCAACCAACCAAATCTATTAATTGGAACTACCTTTAGTTATAGCTGGAGTTCTGATAGACACAGGTACTTGTAGCCCTGTATAAACCCAAGAAAGGTCTGTATTAGTGAGAGAGATTCCCCCACTGCCTAAACAGAGCTGCCTTTCCTTCCCTTCTGCAAGCTGTGCCTCAGAGCTGACAGCTTCCACCTGCTTCATATGTTTGTTGCTGCTCTCCCTTCCAGGCTATGGGCTGCCCGTTGTGTGCACGGACTGCAGTGGCAGCACAGACAGCACCAATGTCCACATTTACCCCAAGGAGGCCGAGTACTACTCTGAGAGCCTTAAGACTCTGGAGAGCACCTGCCCAAACGCACTGAGCAGCAAGGAACGCAATAGGAAGCGGGGTGCAGGCACCAGCCTTCTTCATCCTCAGCCGTGCAACGGGATTGCCAGTGGCAAGAGGACGGACACAGACGGGACCCTCTACCCCAGCAACCACGATAGAATAAGACCTGTGAGCACCACCAGCCCGCTGCTTGCAGACAAACAGGGTATGTGATCCCTTGGGGGTGGCTCTTTTCCCCCTCACGCAAGGTAATTCCATCTGGGTTTTAGCAGAGCCCTGTTTTCTCCCATCAGCATTTTTCCTGGCTCAAGGGCATAAATCATAGAATGGGTTGGAAAGGACCTTAAGATCATCCAGTTCCAACCCTCCTGCCATGGGCAGGGACACCTCACACTAGACTGTATCACCCACGGCTCTGTCCAGCCTGGCCTTGAACACTGCCAGGGATGGAGCACTTAACCCCTTCTTTGGGAATGACAGTGGCAGGGCTGGTTTATGGGGTGTGCTGGAGCCCGAGCACCAGCTAACCACACTGCTTCCCTGGGTTGTTTCACAGGCTCTTCACAAGCAGCAGCAAAGCCTTCAGAGCTCAACAACCTTAACTTGGTGCGGGCTTCACCAGCAGGAGGGTCACTAAAGCAACTGAACGTGCTTCCGGAGATCCCCCCAACACTACTGGATTTGCAGAGCGAAGCAGGAGTGAACCAGGCCCTCCTGTCCAAGGGCGACGCACCCGAGCCCTGTGATTCCCATCCTGAGCTGAAGCCACCCCATAGAGCGCTGGACTGAGAGACACAGATTAACACACACACTAGTTTATTATTTTTCCCTTTTTTAATATTTCTTTTGCACAGAGTATAGAGGCTACTTACTTCTACCTCAAATCTTGAACTGATGACCTGTCAGAGGCAAACAAACACCTGAGGTATGAGAAACAAGCTTGTATGGGGAACAAACTCCTGTTCGAGCGTCATCTGTTTGTACATAGTTTAAAACTTCCCTGAGAAGTATGAAGTGTTCAAAAGTTGACTTGCATATGAAGCACATAAATGCAAGGGATTATTGTGTAAAGAGAAAAGTATTTGATACAGTTGTACATAAGAGTTTTCATATATAAATATATATATAAATATATATATATCTTTTACAGAGGCTATTTTAATCTTTAGTGCATGGAAAACTGAGTGAAAATTTACCATTTTGGCAATATTGTTTTCAATATCAGGTTGCTGTTAAAACTTTGTGAGAGAAAATAATTCTGGTGCCTTAAATGCATAAGCAGAACTGTTCCAAAGGGATTGCCCTCTTTTCAATGGAAGTTCCTTTAAATCGTGTTATCGATTGGGTTAACTTAGCACAAATTTCCTTCCCCTCTGAAATTTATTGCACTTACATTTAGAATGGAGATTTTCAACTGTTTCAAAGGAAGTTTCTAGGGAAAAAAAACGTGTGGTGAGGAATTACATAGCAACCTGATGTAGTCCTGGTGGTGGAAGAACTTAAATTCCATTTTTGTTTTCCAAACAGCAGAGAAATTAGGTGTTTGAACTGTGACGTTTGAGCAGACCACACAAGAGGCACTAAAGAATCCACCAACAGCACAGAGCCCCAGAACAACCAGGCAAAGGCATTTGTGACTGGAGAGCTCCAGTACAAAAGCAGTACCTCACAGAGTAAATGTGGGGTGGTCACAGGCACTGCACTGCTCAAAGCACCTCGCAGCAGAGGCGTTATCTGCTACTAATACACTGGGCACCTCCAGCCCTAACACAGGCACTTCCCTTTGCAGCTGGACACAGCTTTGCCTCTGGAAGGTGCATGGAATGATGGAGCTTGGCCCTGTTTGGAAGGAAGAGCCTGTGCCAGTAAATGCATTTTCACACCCAAAAGAAATCCATCTGTTCTGGAGGGGGTTTGAAACCATAGAGCTGTTTTGACAACAAAGCTAAACTCACACTCCTGAGCTGACAGCTGTACCCTTAATTCATCTGATACTTCTCTTTCCTGCAACACAGTATTAGATTTTCTCATTGAACACCATTAACCCAGCCTGCAGCCAGACTCTCTATATGAAAATATCCGCTTCAAATGAATTAGGCTGCCTTGTGTAGCAGCCCTGGGCTGCTCAGAAATACACTCATTTAGAAGGGAAACTGTATCGTTATGGTTGAAAGGGCTCTGTTAAATGGCAATGTCCCAAGGATTTTTATGTGGTCTTTTAAGTATGTCTGTGAATAGGGGGGGAAAAGAACTACCCGCATTGGTCACACAGATCTTTGTCACTTCTGACTTCATGATGACGCTTTGTACTTATAGAAAGGTTGCTCTCTGTTGGTACCTGTGGATGGAGGACTCCCAGTTATTTGTAATTTGAGTTCTGCTAACATAAGGTTGCTAACTCTGGTGATGACTACTTTGGGGGAAGGTTTATTGGGGGGGTTGTTACTGTTTTTTCCCTTAGGAGCAACTCGGACACCAGTTCCACTGAAGCCAAGTGGTGGAAATCCACCACTAGTAGTTCGGTGAAGCTCAAAACAAGCATCATAGGTAAGGGCAGACACAGTTCATTTGCTGTTCAGTTCCATCACTTTCAGCTCTGCCTATGGTGGTGGTTTCAGTGTGGACCAGCTGAACCTGACCTTGAGGAAGCAAGGCATAACTCAGCCAGGTACCTGTCTATCAGTTCCTCACTATTGACACGTTTGCACTTTGGGGCAGGTGGCTGATGATGGTGAGTGCCAAGTTCATTCAAAGCGAAGGAAATGGATGTTTGGGAATTACAAACCCAGCATCATTTCCCCTTTACCAGAGGGCAAACTGCTGCGGAGCCCACTTGCAAGGTGCAAACGTTGGGAATGATTGGGAAAGATGGGAATGATTTACTGAGCTCGTTTTGCTGGTGGAAATGTCATCACCATTACGGATACCAAGCATATTTGCCACATTAACATTGGAAAGTAATGTTTCTGAATCAAGTTAACTGCCTAATTTTCTGACTTCCACTAAATATGTGAATTTGCTGCTTCTAAGAGGCAATGTGAAAGAGGAAGTATTACTTTTGTGTACAAAGTTATTTATTTATTAGAAAAATTTGGTACAATGTTGTACATTGACAAACATGTAAGATATTGAAGTGTCTAACAAATGGCATTGAAGTGTCTTTAATAAAGGTTCATTTATAATATTACAGCTGTTTGGTTGAGAGTGAGCATTTGGGTTGAAAATTCAATAAAAGTCTAATCTGTTCCTATACTCTTTTCTGTCTTTCTCTGACTAAAACACCTGAAATCAGACTCAAGACTACCGTGAGATACTGTAGATCAGCACAAGATGCTGGCAGCCTGAACCCGTGGATGGGGTGGAATCTGGGGCTGGACTGAAAGATACAATAAAGACTTCATAAGAAATACAGGTCTAATATATCAGCTTGCTTAAGTATCTGGCAAGGTCTCTAATCTTGGCACTGAGACGACCAGATGGGCTGCGTGCATTAAAGATGGAAGAGAAACAGGGCTGGGATAGCACCGGCTGTGGCTGCAGTTGTGAGCACCTCTAGTTTGCCCTAAGTCAAACCTAAACCTCACCCTGCATGGAAATTCCAGAGGTAGCTTTAGAGATAAGCTGGAATTCTTTTATGTTGTTTATGTAGGGCTTTTTAAATTAAAAACCAGTATTTCCTGCTCCAAATTGTAATTTTGGGTATAAAGCAGATTTCCCTGTGAGGGTGCTGAGGCCCTGGCACAGGGTGCCCAGAGAAGCTGGGGCTGCCCCATCTCTGGCCTGTGTTTAAGAAGCAGCCTGGTTGAGTGTGAGGTGTCTTTTCTCGTGTCAGGGGGTTGGAACTGGATGAGCTTTAAGGTCCCTTCAACCCAAACCAGTCCGGGATTTTCCTAGACTACTCTGATATCCTTTAACACATGTATGAGGTTAGAGGGAGCCTTCAAGAGGCCAGTGCCTGGGCTGAGATTCACATTCTGTTGTTCTGCACTGTCCCTGTAACTGCCTCAAATTAATTTGTCAAGTTTTGGTAAATCTGAAGTAAAACATTTCATATAAAACAATTCCAAAACACTGCTAAGACTTCAGGCAGACAGGAAGCACAGAATCACAGACTGGTTTGGTTGGAAAGGACCTTAAGATCATCCAGTTCCAACCCCCTGCCATGGGCAGGGACACCTCACACTAGACTGTGTTGCCCAAGGCTCTGTCTGGCCTGGCCTTGAACACTGGCAGGGGTGGAGCATTTAGCACTTCTTTGGGCAACCTGTGGCCAGTGCCTCACCACCCTCACAGTAAAGAACTTCTTTATATCTAACCTGAACTTCCCCTGCATCAGTTTAAACCCATCACCCCTTGTCCTATCGCTACAGTCCCTGACAAAACACCTCCAGGTCTTTTCTCCCACAAACTAAAAGTGTCATTCCCAGCAGGATTAGACAGCTCGGTCTGTGTGGAACACTTGCTTGGTGCTGTTCCTGGGAGTCCTTGTCCTCCCTGCTGCAGTCTGGGGTGCGCAGTCCATCCATGGGCACACGCTTGGGTTCATCTCCCCATGAAGTTTGGCTAGTTGTTCATCTGGGATTTGGTTTTGAATTAAAGCAGTGATGACAAAAAGTGATAATGCAAACACTGAGTGAAACCAACAAGAACAGCACTTGGACCCGATCACTTACAGGGCACAGTTATTTTCAGCTCAAGTAATTAAATGCACCAAGTGCAGTGCTAACCCACTCACCATGTTTAAAGAGCTTTAATAGAAAATATGTCAGCTTTTACAACAGAGAAATAAATAGCCACCCCTTCCCCAAAGCCCCCAAAATCGGTTCGGCGATTTTATATATGTATGTATATAAAACTTCACAGAAGACATAACCTTACCAGTGGCAGGCAGCAGAAACTGAGCAGAATTAACCAGTCAATATGGGCCTTGGCTGAAACACCCCATTTTAATAGAAAATTAAGAAGTACACCCTTTGTTCTTATGTTTTACTGGTTTGCTGTGCTGGGTTCAGCAGTAGCAGTCATTTTTCTCCTTCTTAGCAGCTGGTGCAGTGCTGTAGTTTTGACTTTTGGCCTGGGAACAGGGCTGATAACACCGATGTTTTTAGTTGCTGCTCAGTAATGTTTACCCTGACCAAGGACTTTCTGAGTCTCAGGCTCTGCCAGGGAGGAGGGGAAGCCAGGAGGAAGCAGAGACAGGACACCTGACCCAAACTAACCAAAGAGGTATTCCATACCACAGCACGTCATGCCTGGGATGTAGAACTGGGGGGAGTTACCCAGAAGGGCTGGTTCACTGCTCGGTTGGGCTGGGTATCAGTCAGCAGGTGGCAAGCGGTTGTATTCTCTCCCCTTGTTATTTCCCTTGTCATTACTGGTGGTAGCAGCAGTGGTCTGTGTTATACCTCAGTTACTGAACTGTTCTTATCTCAACCCATGGGAGTTACCCCCTCCCCATCCCTCCGGGAGTGGGAGGAAAGGGAAGGGGGGAGTGAGCGAGCAGCCGTGTGGTTCTGAGTTATGGCTGGGCTTAAACCACAACATTTGCCAATTGTTTTCTCAGTTTTGGCCACAAAAAAATGGCTTATCACTATGTCATGGGAGGACAGTGTTAATAAACCACCCAGCCTTAGTAAGCCTGGTCACTGAGCCTGAGCAGCAGCCAGTGCCTGTGCAGGAACTCGGTGCCCTTTGGTCATGCACTAACCTGGTTTGGTATTTGTTCTCTCTCGCTACCTCTGTACATCTTCCTGCTGATGAGAATAGCCTCCCAGTTACAGCATGGCACCAACGGTATGAGTTCAGGTAACACAAGAGCATTGGGATGACATGGAAGCTGCATTCATTGCCACTCTGAGGCTGGTGCTGCACAAGCCCGATCACGGTCGCACTGCACCATGTCCCAGCACGCAGCTCCCCCCAGCATCCCAATTCCCAGGAGCCCCTCGGCTGAGCCACAGCTGCTGGACCCAGTCCCTCGGATCCCATTGCACTGGTGCAGCATGAGGAGGGTTTTCAGTGCTGGCCAAAGGTGCTCTCTTCAATATAGACAGACTTCCTGTGTCAAGCGTTAACGTATACGGTAGTACCGATGATATTTTGGTGGATGAGTAACAAACATGGATTCAAACAACAAACAGCCAGAAAAACAGGAATATCGAGTGTTCTGTATTTATGCTCTACTAATGCTTGCTCTTTCCAGTGACGTTCACTCTCAACCCTTACTTCTCTTGCAAAGAAAGTTCATTTAATCATACCCACTGCAGAAGCCTAGCTGCTGGTGTAAACCTGGCGCTCCCACCCCAACCCTGGTGATAACTTTGATACCTTTCAAGAAGGCTTTTCTCTGAGCTCATCCCTGCACCATTTTGGCTGTTACAGCATCCATTTCCTAACACGAGAGCAGCAGCAGAGGTTTTGCCTCCCAGCGTCCCCCTGAGAGCCCTCAGCATCTATCCGTACACCAGCAGGAGAACCTGTGTGTTCTCCCAGCCCAACCTTCCTGGGCTCCCTCCTGAGCTGCTTTTCCAGCCTTCTGCTCCTCAGCTACTGTGGGAGGAAGAAGGCCGAGCTGCACGTCTCTGCACAAGCAGAGCTGTAAAATAATACAAGCCCATGCTTTTACTGGAGAAACGTGAGTCCAGTTAATGAAGCTGCACTGGCTCCCACACAGGAATGCTTGCTGAGCACCTGTAGGTATCAATAGGAATATAAACTTCCACAAAACACAGCTCAAATCAGAAACAAATGGATTATTGTCTTTTACAAAGAGCTCTCCCAACCTGGAGTGCTCGCAGAGCTGTAACTCTATCACAGCCCCTTCCCCACCACCAAACCCCTCCCCGCGTTACGAGGCAGGTGCCACTGAATGATGAAAACTCGCTTTATTTCAGCCTCCATGCTCACAAACCCCCTTCCCTGCAGGAGCTATCACAGCGCTGCTCTCAGCCCCTCTAACTGGCTGTTGATACCCCCCCAAACACCACTATTTTGGCAGGACTCTCGCAGTGACCTCACTCGCTTTCCATGCAGGAAAATTCCCCATTTGGGAAGTTGGATTACTGAAGGATTTACTCTTCTGTAGCAGCGAAAGCGGCTCAACAGCTGCTGCAGCGCGGGTAAGGGGCTGCGGGAGGAAAGCTGCATCCATGGGTGGACTCCTCCTCAGCATCCTCTCCAGCAGGACGTGCCTGTGTCAGAGCAGCAGCTGCCGAGTCTTCTCGTATGTCCCCAGGAAGATGAAGCCTCCCAGGCTGATCCCTGCCATCCGTGGGACAACACCTGCAAACAAGCTGAAGGCAAAGCAAAGGCTGTCTGAGCGGATGAGGGGAGAGGGAATGCTGCCTGGATGCTGCGGGGGCTTCAGGAGACAAAGCAACACAAACTCTCTCTTGCTGTTGTCTTCAGTCCCACCCCATGCTCACTGGAGGAACCTGTCTGGACTTCCCTAACAGAGCACTGTGGTTTTTAACCCCACTCCTCAGGTGCTGGAGGCTGTGGGCCATGCATGGAAAGAGCAGCTCAGGCACATCCCCACGCAGGGCTGCAGGCATCCCACCTTCCACTGCCCTCATCCAGCCTTGTCGGAAGGACCCCCTCTCCCTACCAGGAGCTCCCCATGACACAGGCAGCCCTGTGCACCGCAGCAGCTCATTCCCATCACACACAACAGGGACCAGCAGGAATGGCTGCAAGCATTCAGCCATCACAAGTTTTAGGTACCTGATCCTAATAGTTCTTGGAAGTTAACAGGAAGCCCTGGCAAACCCAATTGGCTCAACACATCTAAGCTCGTAGCTGATTTAACAACTTCAGGATAGGCCAGTGTATCCTCCCAGAAGATTACAGGCTTCCCTTTTTGCAAGCAAGGATTAAACATTAGGCTTGAATACATCTGGCATCCCCTCGCTGATCTACGCCTGTGCAGCAGGAGCCCTTCACAGCCCAATGTGGCTGAGCTCCCAGGACGCTGTCCTCGGTATGGTCCCTGCTGGGAGCATGTCCACCACGGGACAAGGTGCAATTCCCAGTGACATGGAGATGGAGGTACTCCCAGGGAGCAATTTGCTTCCCCACACCACACTGGCCCTGCCGCACTGGGGAATCCAAATCCATTGGCTGGGTTTTCCTATAATGAGCTTTGCTCAGCAGCCTGGAGCACAGAGGCACACGGAAACATTTTATGGTTTTACTAGACAGCAATTGGGTCTATTACCATAATGACAGCTTTAAAACAAGGTAATTTGTACAAGGCATGTACGGACAGAGAGCTGATAGGGTAAATCCTACGGTGCGGCGTTGCTCTCGGAACACTCACCATCCTTCTGCTGAATCCAGCAGCCCTCATTACAGGAGGGGCAGACATTCATCTACAGAACAGCCCACTCGAGACACAGCTATTACACAAACAGGGGCAGATAACTGAGTTACCCAGAAGCTGCATCCCTGGCAACCTCTATTACTAACCATCACTTCCAAGAATCCCAGCCCTGCTCCCCCCCAGTTTCCCTTTCCCACCTCCACCTGCGGCCTCTCCAATCAACGCTTTCCTTTCTGCAGGAGGGTAGCACTGAATAGCTCCAGGGCTGTCCTGAATCCAGAGATAGCTGCAGGCCTGATCCAAAGTGGTCCCCACCTGCCCTCATCAGCAGGTGAGGTAAGCAGAGATCATTTCTGCTGGCCCCATCAGATGCTGCTCTGGTGGACACAGGTCTGTCTACAGGTATCTGCTGTTTGCACAGACTGCCCCTAGCACCCTGCCACTCTTCTCTCCCTGCCTGGATTTTCCCTTCCGCTTCAACCATGTGCATGCCTTCCAGGGTTCCCAGCCCAACAGTCCCAGTGGCCAAAGGCAATGGGTTTGGGTGACAAGTCAGCAATCAAAAGCAAATTCTTTCTCAATAGAAACAAACCAGGATTCCTGAAGTTATCCCTTGGGACAGACACTGCAGGGCCTGGACACAGCATGTCCCATGCTGGAAAAGGTGCTGTGTGCTCGGGCACAAAACCTCTGTATGACACTCCAAACCAACGGCCATGCTGAGAAACACCAAGTACAGCCCTGCACTGAGCTCACTCCCTCATACAGCCCATGTTTCACAGAGCAGCAAGCCCCGGGCGCAGGAGCTGCTTTCACCACTCACATTGGGTCTGGAAAGCAGTGTGGTTCACACCAGCCATTGCTTGCCTGCTCCAACCGGGAAGCTCATCTGAGGAACGGGACACCTTGTGTAGATCACCAACTACACACAAGCTGGGATGAGCCACTCAAATAACCCCTGTCTTTCTCATGGAGCTTCATCAACAGGTTCCAAACACCACCACCTCCTCCTTACATGAAGAGTGATGGGACAAGATGTAAACCTGCTCTCATGCCAACAGCTCATCCACACGGTTGGCAAGAGCAAAGAGGCGCATGGATTCGCTCACCTCACCCCTATGCCACCTCCTGCCACAGGTCTGGCTCTCCCTGCACAGAAAGGGATGTGCAAATACTTGGCATGAAGCAGAGGGATTTACTAGGTGCAAGACCAGGAAGCTGAGGCCTGTGCTCTGGTTTTAATAAGGTGGCAATAAGCAACACGTCTTTCTGCCCTCAGAATTCCTCCTCTTCAACTACGAGATTTATTAAAAGGAGCCATAAATCATTTCGTGCAACTGGCCAAAAAAGCCTGACATTTTTATTGGTTTTGATTAATAGATTCATAATTGGCAGCAGGCATGACAGCCTCTGCGTTTATTTTTCCCAAGACTTTCTTCCTTTTCCTTGCAGCTGACACAGCTTGGCCTCCTCTCCATGTTACTTCTTCTCCAGACTAGCTTATTGTTTTGATTTCAATTGAATTGTGTTCCCTTTGGTCTGACTCCACGGGTGCCATCTTTAGACAGAGCTTAAATTTGGGTTGTTTAGAAAAGGACACTGCTGAAACACCCTGAAAAGAACACAAACACACATACTCATTTTTCCCTTGGGGAAAAGGGGAAGGTTTCTCCAGCCAAATCCATGCCTCCTCACACCCTTCTGCCATTAGCAGAAGATGTGGCCTCACTTCTTCCTATGTTCAAAACATGCCCTGGAGTCCATCAAGCCAGGCAGGACCCAAAACTCATCCACTGCCACATCACCTCTTCACCTCAAAGAGCAAACCTGAGTGCTGCTGGGTGCACAGCTGGGCGCCTCCCTGCAAGCCGTGTTCAGGAACTTCCTGCAATTTGTTTTATTTCCCACATGTGTAGAAAGAGAACTGGACTTTTATGAGGTGGTCGAGGGGAGATCACATGTGAAGAGAAACCTGTCCCCCGCCAGGCTGCGATGTGCACGCTGCTGCGAGCGGCAGCTTACACATGTTAAAGCAGCAACTGAAAACATCGGCCACATCAAGTGGATTAACAACCCATGAGAAATCACAGCAAAGGGCCCCAAGGAAAGCTTCCAATAACCTCAGTTTCAAAGGGACATGGGGGGTTGCCCCTACCCATGGCAGGGGGTTGGAACTGGATGATCTTTAAGGTCACTTCCATCCCAAACCATTTTATGTTTCTATGGCTCCACACTGGCATTGCCTGCTCCCACCACGCTTCCAGTAAGAACAGCAAATACAAAGCAACAGAGGAGACCTTGCTGGTGTTTGCAATCAGTAGGAAATAGTCAGAAGGAGGAAAAGACTGTCCACAAGGGACACGTGGCTCCAGCACTGGCCTTCCCTGACATCTCACACCCTGCAAGATGAAACTGTGGTACTCACTGCCACAAGATACACATGCCTGAAGTTTAACTGGTTACAAACCACAGCTACACACATTCATGGAGAAAAGTCCATCACAGGCTGTTAAACACAAAGCCACACTTGCCTTCAAAGCCTGGAGCTAAGCTTGGAGACTGTACCATGGATATAGGCCCTCTTTCCCTGCTATTCCATGGACATTGCTCCCAGCCAGTGCTAAGGTGAGGACACAAGACCTCCCTGGAGGGACTTGTTCTTAGTTACCCCACAGCAGCTCTCTGTCCATGCAATTGGAAGTCTATTCTGTATTAGAGCGACAGTCTTGTTTGGAAACATCCTGAATGATCAAGCAGTCTTTTTTCCAGCCGGATTTGCCTATCCCACATTGCCCTTTTAGTCCTCATCACACTTGTAGTAAGTGTGGGTAAAGTCCTTCCCAAATCTTCGTTTGCAAAGCCAAGCCATCAATCAATCATTTCAATATAAGCAGACCATCCCACCTGCTGACACACACAGATACACCACCTGAGATGCAGCATGTCCTTACCCCGACAAACCTTGTGTCCTCCAGATGCTACCAAGTGCAGCCAGAACATTCCCACTAGCATTGCTGGAACCAGCCTGCACCACAGAAAGAGACAGATTGGAAACTGTTGGCAGAGAGGTTGAGTTATTTACTGAGGTCCCCGTCCATGGTTAGTGCCACATTACAGGAACTAGAGACATCCTAATGACCAGGCACAGTCTCCAGGAACGAGGTAAAGGGCAGAAAGGGAAACAGAGGCATGGAAGAACCAAATGATCATGCCAAGGTCACAGAGCTGATCAGATCAGAACCAGCTATTCAGTCCCTTCTGCACTACACTCAACTCTATCTATGTCCAGCAACTGACACTGGAGTAAGGCATTAACAAAAACACACTCAAACCATCAAGAAGTAACTTTGCTGGTCACTGCAAGAGGACAGCATCCTTGAGATTGACTTAAAAAAGAAAACCCAACACAACATGGGTAGTGTATTGCATGTAAAAATAGCCTTGAGTGCATAACAGAGGACAAACAGCAGTATTACAGACAATTAAATTACAGGTGTGATCTAGTTAGTGTGAGATGACTAATACAAAGATGCTGTTTGGGGCTCAGAACACCCTAAAGCATCATTATTCTCTTACCAACGCTGACCTGGTTGCTCACGATAGCAGCAGACATAAATGAAACCCAGTTCTTACAGTTTCATCACCCATACTGTCCAAAGGCAAAGAAGCTGCAGAAGGTACAACACCCAGCAATGAGATACACCACTGCAACATGACAAGTGCAGATGCATGTGACTCTTACTAAACTTACTGATCATGTAAGCAATCCTCCTGCCCTGGTTGGCAGATGGAAGCCATCATGATCTCTATGGCTTCAAATTTTAGGATAGAAAGTCCAGTGCCAAGCCCTCCTTGCACTCTAAAGCCCAACAACTATCAAACCAACAGAGGAATAAATCCCTGAGGGGCAGTTCAGCTTTGGGTGTCTGACTCTGCAAGGATTTTCTCCTAAAGACAATGCATGAGGCTCTGAAGTGCACAAGCACAAGCCCTTCTCAGACAAGGAAAGGACCAGAAGAGCAATTTCAGGAAAGAAACAACCATTTCATCAGTTCTGTATGCAGTACCTGTTCACATCTAATCCTCCCTTTGAGGACAGAAATCAGTAATAGATGCTGGATTTCATTCTGTAATGACCATAGAGAAACTACCCAAGCCATTCACCTGCATGTCCGCTGGCCGCCTCCATTCTTACCTTTGCCAACATAATTCTGGTCTTCGCTACATCGAGAGGTGTGGTGACTGCAGCTGCAAATCCACCTGAGCAAATGAAAACACCAAACACAAGTGAGACATTGTTGGGTGAACAGGAATGCCACACTGCCTATAATTCCCATGGCTATGGTCAACACTGCTGCTCCGTTATTAATGCCTGCAGAATGTTTCCTCACGTCACAGTCCAGGTATGTTTGTTGAAGGTCTGTACACAGAGTGTTTTATTCTTGTGTGTTGACTTAAGGAAACAGCTCTATACTGGTTAACTGTAAATCCAAATATCCCCATTGAGATTACTGTCCTTTTGTTTTGGACTCTGTACAAATACGAATATATGAAGGCCCTAAGGATAATGGATTCCACTTTCAACATCTACAGACAAGTTTGAAAGGAAGAACCTGCTTACTCATTTGTAGAGCTAGGAAAATAAGGTCGTCACACTGTGTTCTGCCTTGAGAATTAAAGTCTGACCATTCAAATGCCAGATAGAAAGAGAGGAAAGATGCTCTGCATCTGAACACACATGATTCAAAGCTATTCACAACATACAGATGGACTGGATCTGGACTTCACCTGTTAGACCTGGGACTCTGTTTCAAGGATAAAAGATAAGCCAATGCTCTTGATGGAGCTCATCTCCAACAAATGAAACCAGCTCCATTTTGGATAACAACAATGTGAAGATGCTCAAGGGTCTTTGGAAATGGGCAGAAGCCTGCTGCCACAGTGCTGTTTTCCCTCTCACAGGCATTTTTATCCTCTAATTACTCCCAGACTTCACCCTTGGAGCTCATTACTCTCACTTGGAGCAGCCAGCTCAGCTGTGGCTTTCTTCCTGAAAGCCAGAAATCTTCAGCTTATCCATCTGCATGGCTCAGCCACAAACCTGTGTCTGTTTCCCTGTGTCAACCCTGTACCTACAGCCTGGCCTCTTGTGCTATATCTAGGGACCAGCTTTGCTGCTTTTTCTCCCAGGTTCTTATTCCTTTTGCCTTATTTCCCTATCCAGAAATTAACTCTAATCTCTCTCTCCCTCCTCTGTTCACAATATTTCAAGTAATTCATGATAAGGAAGAGCCAAAGTGAAGGAAACATTTCAAATGCAGGAGCAGCCCAGCAGCAAGTGAAGAAAGGGGGGAAGAGATGAGAAACTTGTTCTGAAATCTGTTTTTCTTCTTCCTCCTGTTCTTTTCTCTGGAGCTTGCATGAATCCTCTATCTGCTTCAGCAGGGAACAAAGTGACTCCAAAGACTGAAGCCTACACAGTACCCAGGGAATAAGCTAAAAATAATCTATTTTCTGTTCCAAGCTTTATGGAATGTAGAAAAATTGATCTCTTTTTTTTCTTGGAATGGGAGAAAGGAAAAGCATTTCTTTTAAAATCTGTAATGAAAAAAGTCCATCTTCCCTTCTGGCATCTGTTCTTACCTGTATCTCCCTCTCTCAGCACCCTTTGCTTTAACAAACTAAACCCTGCCTTATGTCAGACAGGAGGCTGGGCCAGCTGGCACCCTGCACTGACTTCTTACAGTTCATTAAGGAATGGCTCACAACAGTTGAGAAGATGCAGTAAGGTACATGTGCAGTCCCCTGGATCTCAAACAGGGACAGCAGGCAAGCAGAGCTAGCCAACAGCCCCAAAAGCCTGCTTTAGGAGCAGCTCCTGCTCACATCAGGTCAGCCCATCCGGTTCACTCCACCGGAAGCTTTCAAGAACTGACACCTCACTAAGAAGCCGGAAAAATGGGATGTATTCGAGAAGCCAAAGCAGAAACTATGAGCAAACTAAACTAAATTCCAGCCTGTTCCTGGACCTTCTTTAAGGTCAAAAATCTTTTTACTGTGAGCCAGTTTTTGAGTAAGTGACCCAAAGGCTTTGAGAGAATGGGCTGGATAGAAACTGTGGTACTCATGTATTTTTAGAACAGTAAAAATAATCTCCATGGAAAAGAGTGGCTTTCTAAGCCTGGATGCAGAAGCCCTTCCTTTGCCCACAGACCCAGATAAAATGAAACAGTGAACCACATGGTTGTCAGGTCTCTATCAAGCAAATAAATCTCAACACGTCACTCAGCTACAGAGGTGACAATCACACTTCAGTCAGACTAACATTTCTCATATCAGATCCCAGTAATCTTTTCCATGCATTCATTCCTAACAGTTTCTTATTGGCAGAAGCTTCAATCTTGGCTGATGGAGTGATTAGAACAAACACAATTTATCCTGAGATGATATTCTTATCTGAAAGGTTTAATCAAGACTGATCAGTTTGCATTTTTCCTCAGCTAACATCTGGATCTGTCAGACTCCTGTTACTGACATTTCATTTTCCATCACTGGGAAGGATTTGGTACAAAATTACCAATTGATTTAGAATGACAACAGCAACAATAAAGTACTTCATAAGCACATAACCAACAGCAGGATAGTGGCTAAATTACAAATAAGTTTGTATATGCTTGACAAAACCACAAGATTAAAACTAGCTTTTTGTTGGGAATGGCATTTTACTGAAGGCAGTGAGCCTGACAGAAAGAATTAGCTCCAGCCTTAACCCTAGAAGTCCAATGTAATTTTAGAGTGACCTCTTCAATGTTAGTACACAGGTATACAAGAACAGGCTCTAGCGCTAGTGAAGTACTGCTCAGTCCCCATCTACTCTACAGTAAAAGAATGTAAACCATGACTCTTTTGCAATCATCAGGTTAATACGACAGATACAAACTAGTCCAGCCAGAGCCTACTCATTCAAAATAGGAGGGGTGTACACTGCACTAATGCACAGTCAGGACCAACATCTTTAAAATACACCTTTAGTCTATACCTGCTGCCACTGAATTCTCCAAGAGCTGCCATGTAAGGCTGGAATCTGCTCAACTAATCAGCCACCAGAAAAAACCACTATCAAAGGTATCAGGTATCAAACAAGAAAGGCCCAGACACATCCAGCCTTACACTCCTCATCATTCCAGCTTCTCTACAGAGCTGACAGAGGAAACAGCATCTGTGCAGGCAGTCTGCATCCAGACACAGTCAGCAGTTCACTCCTGGAGAAGGCTCCTTTCTCCCTTGCCCTAGCAGGATCTCGTGATGACTTGGGCTCAGCAAGTAGGCATAAAGATGGATTTACACATGGGAGAAGGCCCTTGCCTTGTTAACACTTCCAGCAGAGTGACAAACTGCTTTACTGAGAAAATAAAACTTCACATAGTAGTGGAAAATTCATCACCTGTCTCCCAAGAAGTACAATGGACACTGTGTGTATTCACATATCAGCTGAGCAGCTAAACTTTACCAAGCTCAGGGTGTTAAACAGAAAATCTCTCTGCTACTCACACTTCCCCAGTGAGCAGCTCTTGACAGATGTGCTAGTGACAGACATCTGCAGAGAATGATTTACCTGTATTCCCAATAAGAAGTCTCAATATTCCCCTAGGTTCAAGCTAGCATTTCCCACCTTTTTAGCTGTCATATGCAAATAAAACTTGAGACGCATCAGAACAGAGTGAAATACTTCACCTGAGAACAATACATAACCCTAGGTCCTCGCAGTAAGGTGGCTGCCTGCAGAATCTGCTGCTGCTACAGGAGAGTGTTTCACAGGTTCCTTGACACACTCCTCAAGTAAGACCCTATGAAGGGAGAAAGTTCTTCTTCAGCCACTATATAATCTTCTTGTACCATTACAGCTTTCCCTCAGCCCTCCTAAAGGGTCCAGGGAACCCTTCTGGCCATCACAGAGGCTTCTCCTGATTCTGCGTTTCTGTTTTCTGGCCACATCCCTGGCACTCTCTTCTGTAACACCAGCCCAGCTTGGCAAGCCAGGCTTGTTTTAAGACATAGACACTTGTGCTTGATTAATGTCCTTGATGAATTAGCTCACCTTAGGAAAAGAAAATCCAGGTTAAGCTGTATTATTGCCTGTCTTCATTGCTATTTTCTGAACCCATGTCTGAAGATTATCCAGCACTGATTCAGGACTGAATCCCAAATCTAGGTTGAAAAACTAAGTCACACTCTCAGTTCCAACACTAAACCTCACAGCAGCCTCTTACACTGACTGATTTACAAGTCCACAAATGGTATTTTTCAGAACTCTTCACTCAGTCGGTTCACATTTAAACCTTTATTTTACTGATAGTATGTTATTTTTTATTAAGAGGAAGTTTATTCTGCCCTTTCTCACTGTGGGAACAACACCTGCCAACAGAAGAGCAAAGTGACCCTAGAACCTCTTTGGATTTCAACAGAAATGCTAACAGGGAAAGCACTGCTCCTCCAGTGATTTAACCAATTCAGGGTTAGAGACATGGTCCAAGCAGACACTATGGGGAAATCTTGAGAAACAGTCAAACATTCATGCAGAGCTATAGAGCTAAAGAGGCTTTTAGACACAGTGTGTAATCTTGTCAAAGCCGATTAGGTCAGAACAAAAGTGATGGGAAGTCTTCCCTCTTAATGTGCAAAAAGCTTTCGTTACTGCTCTATTATTCACTAGATTTGCTCCTCCATCCTTGGTGACTTTGTCACCACAGAACATTAATTATTAATGTTAAGCCACACTGTTTCGTACAGTAGGGAGAAAGAAGGTGTCTTTAACAGAGGCAATTTTCAATGTCATTAAATGGACACTCAGGTTCTTTGACAAGTTGGAGATCACTTCATTAGTATGAGGCAGTACTTTCCTTTCCAAACAGCAAATACCCGACAGCAGAATTCCATTGCCACCAGCCCACTTCCATGGAGGACCTAAAACCTATCCAGAAAGCTGTTCTGGGATGGCCTGTGCTGTATTATGTGGGGCTGGAGTGCAGTAGTCCAGCCCAGCAGCATAAGCTTAGAGAAGACTAGAGCATGGAATGCAACCACAATCATGCCTGGCCTGCCCACAGCATGGGGAATGCTTCCTTCCTTTGATTGCAGCCTGCTAAAGCCTGTGCCCAAATGTGGGCTGATGTCCAAACACGAGGCAAGGTTTGGTTCAAATGCAACCTCAGGCTTAAAGTCTACCCTTGGGTTCCTCTCCACCAGCTGTTCAGGCATCAGCTTCTCTAACTCCCCAACTGATGCAAACATCTCCTCTAGTTAAGACACCAGAGATGAACACAGAGTTGGACACAGCCTCCAGGGATTAAATTATTAACAGATGAGACAGAGAGAATTCAAAATCTCATATTTATGCTCATGCCTATTAGGTTTCTATAAAAAACCCCATGGATCACACACAGATCTTACACATGTGTGCTCAACAAGGAAGAGTCGGGCCTCTCACAGCACTTTGGCTCAAATCACTGCCATTTCACAGGCACTGGGGATGGAATCCAACATATTGTTGTTCTTTGTTCTGTCTTTGCCAAATAATCAATGATGATTTAGCTAGGAACCAACCAGCGCACATAGACACACACATATACGCGTGTGCCATAAAGGGAAGCCAAACAGGACTTTTCTTTCAGGTTATTTCAGCTCATTACTCTGCCCCTCAAGACCGCTAACATATTTTTAGAAAGCACTGAATTGAAGCAAAGAGCATAGGAGAAAAGCAATTCTGGGTGATTTCACTATCCCACAACTACCATGCTGGCATTTGACAGCATCTCTTCATTTAAAAACTGGGGTTTGGATAATCTTCTCCTTCTAAGGTTTAGAACATGATGATTTTAAATCATTCAGATGCACACATCAATCTTATTTTATTCACAGGGTACTGGTGAGGTTTTGAGGTGGGAAGAAAGAGATAAACAGTTTGGTCTAGTTTTTCTTCCCTCATTTGAAGCTCTGTGTAGGTAGTTGGTTTTTAACCATGGAATCCATTCTTCAGAAAGCAGGAAATTATTCTTCCACTGCCTCGACTCAGCAAGAAGGCTAAATATATGCGGTGAAATTGAATGGATGTAGTACCAGATTACATCAATACAGGGCCTGTCTGTTACATGCCTGCAGAGAGAGGCAATGGAGATGGAAGGGGAAGGTTCTGATCCATGAAGAGTTGAATCTCACAAGTTTTGAAGCAGATCCTCAAAAGAACACATGAGAAAAGAAGTTTAAAATACTGTGAAGAGAGAAGAATGGGGAAACAAAGAACAGAGAAGGAAAACCAAGCTGGAGGAAGTGAAGCTGGAAGGACAACCCAGAGAATATTTATCATCAGTTACATGACCTACAAAATAGCACTCCGGCTCTACAAAGATATGTGCCTGAGGAGCAGAGCCTATAAAGACACCCAGGCTAAACTGTCTCATCTACCACCACCATGGACCTGGAAGTATCTGTGCTGCTCCAGGAGGACCCAGTGTCTCCTCCAGCACAAAGCATCAGGTTTCCCCAGCATCTGCCAAAGGACACCAAAGTGTTTATGCACGACCATGCCTCTGGAAGCTCCTTCTTGGAATATTTCTGCTAGAAAGTGAGCAGACACTACTGAACATCCACCAAACAGCAGCAAGTCCAAGCATAACCAGTCAGAATCAGACACACAGAAAAGGAAGTGGGGGCACTAGGCTAGATTTACTATTGAGGCACCAAATTGGACTTCAGGAAATTACTCTGCAAGGCCTTGGGTAAATCAGATAACCTTTCAAGCTCTCTGAACACGCCTGAACACAGTTATTGTATCAATTTGACTGTAAAGAAATCAACAGAACTAAATTAATGATCCCCATCACACCTGCAGACACACAGACTGCATTCTAAAGCATTTTTAGTCTGATAGCTTGTTTAGTTTCAAACCAAAAATGAGCGACCTGCTTCAATCTCTCTGATTCCATCTGCACTGATCTGAAGTCAGTGTAAAACCCAACAGTAGACCAGATTTTATGCAGAATAAAACTCCTTTCCCATCACATAAATATAAAAAATACAGCTGGACAAGACCACAAGAGATTACCTAAAATACCCCCTTTGTCCCATAATGGAATCAATTCTACTTACACCATTCCAACACAGCTCATGTGTAGATCTATTAAACCATGTGCAGCTACAGCCATGCTTTCTTCTCTCAGTCATGCAGTTACAGCACCCATCAAAAGGAAGTCTCTGCACGAATCCTGGTGCTATTAATACTGCAATTCCCCTAACAGAATTTGTTAAAAAAACCCTTACATACAATGTAATAGCTCTAATTTTACAAGTTATCAAAGAACAAGCTTTGCTTTTGATAGTCTCTATTTCCAGAAATGCTATAATTCCTCTTTAAACAGGATTTATTTTTTTTTCCACAGACTCTGTTACTGCTTTGGAATCTCAAAATGTATTTTAGCTCCTTGGGGAAAAGCTTGGGCTATCCATCTCTTTACTAATCTGTTTTTTCTATTAGACAGTTGCATCTCTCCTCCCTCAAACTTGTCAGCTCTACTGATGAGTCATTAATTGCTTTCTTTTTGAAACAACTACAGTAGGCTAAAATCAACCAAGAAGCCTACTGAAGAATTCAATTAACTTCTGGCTTGTTTGGTAATAAATAGAGCAGTATTGTGTTCTGCCACTCTTTATTCTTGTCCTAGTGTCTGGAGATTGCCCAGATGTTTCGTCCTGCATTGTTGGGTTCCCCCCCTCCCTTTCTGCTGTGGAAGGGTTTAGCCTGCGGGCTGTGCAGCACTAGCCTCTGCTCTCCTGGCTCTAGTTAATCTACATGGCTGTCAGAGCTGTCACATGAATGGTGAATCATGGCCTCTCGCTGCAATCACTTCAACCCCTGGGGAAGTGCTCGGTGCAAACAGCTGCACAAACCCCCACCCAAGCAAAAGTTTCTCCTGGATGAGGATTTTACAAATCAACTTTGAAATGATGACAAAGCCTGAGTGACAGGCCCCTGGTTCTTAAAGAACTGAAATTTGTCAAAAACAAATTGCTTGTCTTTCAAACAGACACCCTGTTTGAGCCCTCCCCACCCTCCCCTTCCCTTTGCTGACTTTTCTATTTCCAAACAACAACTGGATCCGTTTTCTTCTAAACAAACTTGAATTACAAAGGAATGTTGTTCTGCTGTACTTAATAGATTTGCACATTTTTCCCCTTTCTTCTTTAGTCTTTCCCAGTGTAACATATAATCCTTTGCACCTGCAAAAGCTCCACAGACTGCTGACTGCCAAGAATCCACCACGTGACCCTGCTTCCATGACCAGAGATCCTGTGTTTAAAGAGAAAGGAAAATAAAAAGTTATTAAACGTTTGAATCTATCTGATCCCCATGTGAGTTAACTCTGAGGATGGGAACTTAAGTGAAAGGCTATTTTTGTGGCATTTTTCAGTGATGTAATAAGTGATTTTTCCCAAGGAACTTGTGTACTTGAACGAGCAGATGGAGTTAGAAAGATGTCTGGAACTGAGGAAGGCTTGAAGCAAGCAAATTGCTTTCAGGGATTTCATATGTATGTATTTAAGCCTGTGGCCATGCAGCTTTGCAAATATGTTGTGAATTTATTGTCTTTTTGGCAGATAAAACAGTGCAAAGCAAAACACTGGGGGGGGAGGGGGTAGCATGCAAGAACCAGTATCAGTTAAGCCCAGATGTACCAAACACTCCCATTTAAAATGAACCGTACTCAGCACAGTGAGACATGTCCTGTTTGCCCCTACATTTCTTAAACCAACGCTTCCCCTCACACTCCCCAAAACCCCCCATCATTAAGAAATTACTCTTATCACTCCCATTACATCCCAAAGCAGGTGTGTCTCTGTTTTCCACTTGGCGTCACTAGGGACCACACACCCTTCTCCTCCCTGCTGCTCCCACACACCATGCTCTAATCCATTAACTCACAGCATCATTTAAACATGCACATTTAAAGCCACCACCAAGAGCAGTGCCTTCTAAAAAACACCTATCAAGAATCACAGCAGTCTGATGTGTCCGATCAGTATCAGCAACAAAGGCTGATGTGTGCCGGGGTGGTTTCTATTATGCCACTTCGTTCTCTCCTCCTCCGCTCCGCTCCACCACCTCCCTCCCATCTCCTGACATGCTTAACACTGGAAGTTCTCTGGAGGAGAGATTTCTGGTTTATGATGTGAGGACCAGTGGTGAGCAAAAGGCAGTGGGATTCACGGCCCTTCTCAGGCCTACCACAGAGAAATCAGTAATCTCATTTTATAGCTGTGGCACTATCTCATTCTTTTTAAAGCCATATTACTTCTATGCTATAAAACTTCCTTACAAGCAACCCTGTAGCTGTGCTAGGCTGAGATGCTGCTCTCAGGCTCCTGGGTCTGCAATACAAGCACTTTCCACTGGGGTATGAGAACTCATCGCCTTCATTTGCTGACTCTTCATTTAACGCGCTGTCCCTGTGACTCGCCTCTTCCAACTTGGCTGGTGGTTGTATTTCAGTTGAATGTTTTAAAAATCAAACTGTTCAAGCAACAATGGCCAGCCACAATGTTGTTTGGTATCCTGCCACAGCTAAATAGCTGCAGCTCTGCTGTACGAAAGCACTAAAGGGATTTCAGTCTCTTTAATGCTAGCCACGCTTTTCTGGGTGTTTGCACTATGGGTTTCTATTCTGCTGTCACCCACAGCAGAAACTGATTTTCATCTTGTAAGCAAATAAATAGGGATTCATAATTATTGAATGTTTTTCTGGAATAACTTACACTCTTTGGACACACAGCTTTCTTGTAGCTCAGTCTTGCTGGATGAAGGAGACATCTTCCCAAAACAAAAGATGCTTCCTTCTGAAGCACTTAGGCATCGTCAAAGCATAAATCCCACCCTCAAAATCCACTTTCAAAGCACTTCAAGTGCTTAAAAAAGCCTCAATTTGAAGGTCATGGTTTAGAATAACTCCTGGAGCCACTTGATACAAACAGAATTAGTGTATTTTTGCATTAAGTGTTCTCCAAGCATGTCTACACCTACAACTAAACCTGAGAACTCAGAACCGCTACTTCTGTAGTGCAAAAAATCACTGCAAAGGATCTGCTGGAGGACTGGGAGGAAAACCAGTCACATTAATACAGACATTCATGGCTTTGCCAGAAGCCCAGACTAATTCTCAGTCATGATGGGGTTTTATGTTAATGGCATTGTCCAAAGAAGTAGGAAAAGGTCAGTCTTAATTCTTGGCATGTAGCTCTGAAATCTAGTTTCTGATAAAGGCTGGCTTCCCAGTACAGCTCTGCACAGAGAGCCTTTGCCAAGCCAGGCAAATGGTGATGAATTCCTGTTATTGCCTGCAAATTGACAACAGGTATTTGCAGCAGTCATGCAATATGGAAAATTGTGTAGAAGGGTGGAGCCAGGAACAGTTCAATTAAATTAGGGAAAAGGAGAATTGAGGCTGGAGAACAGGAAGAAAATTCCCCAACAGTGAGGTCTACTGAAGAGCGGGGCCAGCCTCCCCAGGGAGGAGAGGAAAGCCCTCTCCTTTGAGTCATTTAAAAATAGACTGGAGAAGGCACTCGAGACTGTACTGTGGGGAATAATCCTGTGTTGGCAAGGGCAGGATGAGATGACTTCATGCATTTCTTTCCATGTCCAATTTCGGTGATTCACCCAAGCTCCAAACCTGTCATGCAGAAGAGCGATAGAGAAGCAGGGCATGAGCACATCATCCAAAAGGAAGCTGAGAGGAACAAGTGTCACAAGGCCAGGAGGACCAGCAGGACTCTAGTCCAAACTCTTTCTAACCACACCCATGCTATGGGCCAAGCTGATGAGATGAAGGCCACACGTGTTTTCTCTCAGAGCCCACAGACCACTTATCAACAGGGCTTTGTGGTAAGTCAGGCTTGTAAGTTCTTCACAAATGCTCATCTCTGTGCTACATCAAGCATGGTTTTAATACTCCTAACACAGAGCAAAGCACAGAAGCTATTAGAGGCTTGACCACTGTAAAACTAGAGCCTTGTTCCTGGAAAGAAATCAGGATTCACAAACAATCTTCCACAGAACACTGACTTTGGACAGAACTGCTGGTTACTTGCAGTGATTCTGCAATAGATAATGCTCTGCCATCCTAGATGCTGCACAGATTGAGAAGAGCCTTCCACCCCAGGTGACAGCTCCCTGCTCAGGGCATCCACACAGGGCAGAAGCCCCCAGGTAATGCCTGCAGACGCCCTACCGCTACACTGCTTTCTCTATATATGCTCTTGCAATATGAAACTGGGAATTATAAGCAACACAACCACAACAATTGGATCAGCCTGGTCTCCTCATCAGCAAATGGCTCCTATCTGCTTACACTGTGCTACTCCTGCAGAAGGGTGCAGGAGATAATCAGACTTTTCCAAAGCAATACCCATTCCCACTAGTATTCACAGCCTAGGAAAGCAAAATGACAAGGAGCACATTACATGAAAGCAGGCCGCCATGCCAAGCCTGTGTCATGTGTATTCTATTAAGCTGAAGGCTGAATAGAAGACTTTGTTTTCCACTTCAAAGGACCCCATCCCAATCTCTCGCTCTTCCCTTATGAATAACAAATTGGAAATAAATCTTCTGGCTGAAGCGCATGGAAACTCGTACAGTTGGGGCCCTCTGCAGCTTCCCAGCTCAATCACATGCTAATTTTTATTGTAAACACTTTTATGTGATATATATGTAAATGTCGCTGTGCATCGCTGCACCATGTAAAGCAATCCTGAGGGTGCGTCCTCAAGGGATGGGACACAGCGGGAAGCCTGAACGCAGATTTCCAATTATTCACAGGGATAATGTTCACAGGGAAGGGTCAAGTTTTATATGTGGGCAGAGTCTTACTTTTCTTCCTGACGATCCCATTTCATGCTGCCCCATAGGCCTGTGTTCTCTGCTTCTCACTACAAATGTTACTTAGCTCTTTTGATACTGAGAATACAAGGAAGCTCATTTTGCTGGGCAGAAAGTGCATTGGAAAAGTCACTCTTAGGATATACCAAAGGCTCTTCAATCTAGTTGGGTCTTGGTCCATATTCAGATATATTCTATTATATATTGAGAATGCACAACACTTGCCTCTCTCTCAAACCTGATGACAGGATCAACACCCCAAACACTGTACGAAGCATCGCAGAGAATGACACATCTCTGCCTTGACCTTGCTATTCTGCAGGCACTAAGATGCAAGCAGACCTCATGGCATACACTAAACTTAAGGCCTGCAGCTGAGTAAATATTACAATTCACTCCAACGATAAGCATCTGCACTATTTCCACATAACCCTCTGTTTGAGGCAGTGTTCAACTTTGTGATAACAGAGGGAAGGAAAAATCTCTCCAAATTAATCACACGGATTTGTGTGCATGTGCAGTCCTGCAGACCGAAGAAAGAAAAGCAATTTTCACATTTGCCTTTGCTACTAGGTATTTTGCTTCCAACGTGGCATTCTGCATGGCTGAGCCTTACAGATGCATGGCACGTTAGCTACAGGAGAAGCAAAAACTTTGTGAGCTGATCACAGTTTCTATACGTAAAATCAAACATAGAGCATAGAGCCAAATGTCTTCCCCAGTGAATTTCTACGCACATATGTGCAGCATATGTGCTACCACATGTGTATATTATCTTGCAGGAAACATGCAAGCCCAAACATGGGAAAAACTCAATGATCTAAGTTCACTGTTGACAAAAGCATTGAGACCCCAATTGCACTAATGGAGTTGTGCTCACTTAAGCCAGTCCTGAATTTGGCCCTAGAATTAAACCCACCCAAATCCTAGGTAAATTGAAAGGGAACAAAAGTTGGCCTACATGCAACAGCATATTTTTCATGTTAAAAGCATTTCATTCCCCTTTTCTCTCCATATAATACTGCATTGATGCCTGTGACCCATTTGGATGTAAATCAAAATGGATGTGCTAAAAGCCTGGTTAAATAAAATGTCTTCAAAACAGTGTTCCCATGGTAAAGGCAGAACATAATATGCTGGCAACACTCAGTTTCCATGGCATGAAGGGCCATATATGCGCCTGGGGAGGCACATGTACTTCTGAAAAATCACTTTGAAGTTAGAATGGCTTTCTTTGAGCATCTGTACTGCCACTACCTGCTAATAAATCTGTGCTTCATGCAGGCTTGCATGAATAAATTACATGGAAGGATCATGAGCTTTTTAAGGTTCTTCAGCAAGCAGCAAGTGTCCAAATCAGACAGTGAGCCCTTCACACTGATGACTTCTATATTGTACCAAACATCCCCAGATGTCATTGGCAACCTCAGCAACTTCTAGAGAACCGCTTGTGGTCTAGGCATGACCAAGAGCATCACAATCTGGCTCTGTATCTCCAAGACTGTGTGAGTCTGGTTTACTTCTGCCGTTTTAAATGCTGCATTGATGAGCCAAGCCCATCTGACTTTCTCAAACGTGCCTGCAGTGCTGTAAGTAAGGATTGCATTTGTTTCTTGCTCTTTGGTGCAGATGGCATACAGCATTCCTTCGACTGCGCTTCAAGGCTGTGTGAATGACACTTATTGTGGCACTAATAAAGCAAGGGCTGTTTGCTGAACAGCTGTTGGGGACATTGTTCTTTTGTGAGGAAAATGCAGCCGTTATGCTAATGGCATGCACAGGCCACGCTGGCCACAAGTTACATCACGCCTGGAAATGTGTTTTCCTGATAGAGCACCTAAGCGAATGGCAGACACGTTAGCGTTATTTAACCATTAGGACTTAATCCCTACATCAGCCCGCTCGTTACTCAAAGAGGGAGTGAGGTATGGTAGAACACTTACTACACTGCCTGCAAGGAAATGGGTTTAAGGCTGGGCCTGGGTTTCATTTACTCTTGACTTACACGTAGCTGAACACAGCAGAAGGAAATACTAGACTGCATCTCCGGGAAAAATGGAAAGCTGTCACCAACCTATAGCGGAGGGAAAGAGCCATTTTTAGGCCCAGTTTGGCTACATTCCTCTATTTTCTACTCCTCCTGTTAAACAGCAACAGATTTGATGTAAATTTTAGGAGGGAAATAGCATGTGGTTTATTGTTTCAATGGTGGAGTTATAAACACGTATTACTGCTGAGAGCCCCAGCTGCCCAGGCAGAAGCATTCTGTGAACTTTTCATTCTTATTAACTTTAAAACTCAGGTGCAATGAGCTCCAACTAAGATTAGAGCCTCTGCTCTCCACAGAAACCCACCAAGCAGTCTTTGCACCGCATGCTTCAAAATACATCTCAAAGATATGTCTGCACTGACAAATACAAGCAAGGCTAAGTCCACTTTGAACCAGACCTGTTCACACCCTCTGCTGCCTATACCAGCCCCTCAAAATTGAGCTCTCTAGGGGGAGGAACCACGACAACCAAGCAAATGAGTACACACACCAGTGTCTTCATGCAGATCAGTCCGACAGCAGATTTCCTAAGCTCTGTTCCTCTCAACGCAAGTGCCTTGTTCCTGGGGTGACAGATGAACCTGCACAGAAAACAAGGGACCTAAGGAAACGTAAGGCCAATCCCAAGCCTGCTCTCCATTGTGTGGGCAGAAACCAGTTTAGGAACACAGGGAACTTCTGACCCAACCAATCTTCTGATACTGCTCAGCCTCACACAGGAACGGCTGGACTCTCCCCATTGTCTGAACCACAATGCCCAGTTTATTTCACAGGGTGGAAACACGCCTGTGTGAACTCTCCTGAAGCCACTGAAGCATGACTCTGCTGGTTCAGCATCTTACAGTGCTACCACATGACACCATAGTCATGACAATATCCCATTGTATATAAGCTCCCTGTCTCTGGTTGTTGCCCCTCAAGGTCCAACCAAGTGTTTCCTTGTAAAACACTTGTTAATTTGTGGGATTCACAGATTTGAGAAAATTATCTAATTGCTAAAGCCAGTGCCAGAAAACCACATGGGCTCACTGTAGCTGTAGAAAGTCTTTGCGCTTTAGGTTTTGCCCAGCACCAAGACAAAGAAGGAAGTCCTGGCCCCACGTAATACCAGAAGAGCCAGACCATCACCCTTAGCATGGTTAGTCCAAGGTTTTTACCTTTCCTTGCAGGTCCTGGGCCAGCAGAATAGCACAGTCTGTGCCAGCCCTCCCAGGACTCAGGGGCACACACAGCCTGCAGGGAGAAGTCAGCCTGACCCTGATGTTACACAGTCTTAGCACCACCCAGGTGTCCCATCTCAGAATCAGACACGTCTAATGAAAAATAAAAGGTTCCCAGGATAGTAGGTTTGTTTTACTTTAAAAAACAACCAACCAACCAAAAATCCCCTTGTTTTTCAAGTCTACTCATTTGAGACCTATGTCCTCCTATCCCACCTGCTCCTTCCCTCCTCACTGGCTACCAAAGCCTTTTCTCCAGACATACAATACATTTGGTCTATAAAGAGACCATTCTCCATGTACAGCTGCATTTGAGTAACTCTCAGAGGCTCTGAAGCACAGCCAACACGCAGAAATATAAAACCCAAGAGGAATGAGGCTTGTTTCACCTGGGACAGGTTTACCTTACACACAGCTCTGTTCTGAGGGAGCTGACCATTCCCACTCAGCCATAAGATGCAGGCATTTTTGACAAGATGTTTCTGAACTTAAACCTAACCAGAGGCTCTTGATTTTGAGGGAAGAGGGGGTTAAGCACTATTTTGTTAAAAAATAACTACTGATGCCCTGTATTGCTGTGGTATTTCCACAGCAGAAATCAAAGTTGTCTTTTTCTCAGGTCTAAAAGAGAAAAAACGTGTATTGAAGCACAACATGAAACAGATGATAAATCACTTATGGTTGGTAGGTATTACGATATGATGATCACAAGTGCTGAATAAAATGCCTGAATAGAAAAGAAGATAATAGAGAAGGGACAAGCTCCACAGTTCTACAGTCACCATAGTGGAGACTACACACACGGGGCAGCAAGGTGAAAGCAGGAGAGCTGTGCTAGACTCTCTGTAACCCACAACAATTTCATGCCAAATACACAGCCTGTAATATGAAATTCCCACAGTGAAGAACATATATACAGTATTTCCAAAGCAAATTACAGAGGCACCCTGGAAATTCCAGGGCAGAATACAAGGGGACTGTGTCTTACAACATTATTGCAAAACTTGAACTAATATGGAAGGCAGTGTGCTTTGCAGGCATTTGGGAAGCACACCACATCTGTGTTCTGCTGCCTTTCTTCATGGCCAGCTGGCTTTGAGATGGAATTAGAAGCATTAGCCTAAAAGAACCTAAATCTGATCAAACAGCCCCTGTGGTCATTAGCCATGGTGCTCCTCCGAGGGCTGGGGTAGCAAAGAGCGAATGGGGTTTGAAATGCCCCTTCTTTTCCTGAACTCTAAGATGAATTCTAACTTGGTTTCGCTGTAAGGCTTGGGCTAAAAAGGCAGAGAAGAGCAACACTAACTCAGCCTAGCACAGAATTACAATGTCTGCCCTGAAATTTAATACAACATCGCAGTTTCCTTCTTCCCTTTGGTTTATATCAATAATCCAAAACAAAGTATAGAAAAAAGAAAAATTAGCAAAAGAAAGGACATGAAGCATGCATTAGAGCAGTGGGTGCTAACAACTTTACTGTTGTTTCTTAATTCATTGTGAACTAAGAAAGAAGCCTATAACTGCTTCTAAATTGTGTGTTCACCTGAGTAACTGGCAGGACGGCTTATATTTGAAGCAGTATCTTTTTCTTCCTAATCATTGCAATACCCTCTTTGCCAGCCCCCCTAGCATACGTAACCGTATAGGTCAATCACTCATACAATGCTCTCTTCTTCTAACCTAGTTTAGTGCACGATATGTAAGTTTACTCTCACACGGGACAGCTGGTCTACATTCACACACAGAACAAAACTGTGCACGTAAACTTTGTGGCTAAAATCTGCTGGAAGCATAATGAATAACCAGAGCAGCCTGGAACAAAGCAGACAGAGAAAATGGGGTAGAGAAACACCTGATTTGATACCTACATTAAGCTTCTTTAACAACCTTCTGCCGGCTGCAGCCAGCATGTATGGAAAGAAAAAGGAAGCTTTCTTCTTCTTCCATGTACTAACTGTCCTTTACAATGGAAAAATATTTTTCCTGATTTTTATGGTGATTAGCTTGTTCAGGGAACTATAACACTGAGTCCATCTTCCATCAGCTTACGTAACTTAGTGCTAATGGTTTTAAAAATGACAGAGCAACAGCACTTGTTTTGTTCTGCTCTGCAAGATGACCCACACACATCATACACAACTGCTCCACCATTTGCATTCCTGAGTAATCCCATTAACACAGTGTAGAATCCTCAGACATCATCTCAATACTTTTCCATGTTCAGTCCTTGGGACTCCTACCTCTTCTTAACTGCTATCTCTTCATGCTCCCTTCCTGCAGCCATGAGTAGCCCTAGCCTGCATATTACTCCTATCGATGCTACTAGGCCACATCCAGTCTGCTGGATCATAATGGGTTTTGCCCTTTGCTGTACTGTCAGGGCAATCTTTAAGAGCTCCATTTAGATAAACAAAACATATCCTGCTTTCATTGCCTGGCTTTGATGTGACAAACCTTGAGCTCTCTCCATGTGCTGAGCCAAGGTGACTGGAGCACGTAAGACTGATCTTTGCAGTTATCTTCTCTTGGTTCCACAGTCAGAATATATTGCAATGGATTTGTGGAACAAACTGACCTGGTTTTGTTTCTCTTCAGATCTGCACTGAGCTCTTTAGATTAAACATGATGTCTCATCCTAAGTGAGTCACTCCTGTAGCCAGCTAAATTCAAACTGTCTCCTTTAAAGCCTGCAATCTAAACAATACATTTTATTGTCACAGCTACGTGGACATTAGTTAAACCAACTTTACAGTCTGCAAACAACCACACAACGTTGCTGGTTTATGTGGCTTTGGCAAGAACACGGCACTTTTTATCTTTAAGCACTGTCACCTCTTGCTCCCAAACACTGCTGCTGCAGTAACAATTAGCAGGTCAGGCCAGCATCCCTGCTGAAGAGTTTACACAAAGCCATTCCTGCACACTGGCAGGGAAAGAGATTCCTAATAAGGCAGCCAAAGCTGCCCTGTGCAATGGGACAATACACAGACACCACATCAGGCTGAGCTCAGGAAGAACCTACAGAATCCTCTATGAACACAAGCTCAGTTCTGTGAAAGCTCTTGTAGGATTTCATGCTCCTTCTTCCTGCGGACTCCCCTTTGTATCTGACTCATTGAAGTCTCCAGATGCAACATCCACACTGTGGGTTTGTCCCCTCAGAACAACCCAAGCCAATTACAGTAAGAGAACAAACTATTGTCCCAAGGATAATACAAGTCCTCCTAACGAAATGGAAGCATCAAGGAACAAGGATAATCACAGGATCCCACCCTTCCAGCACCACTGCCCAATTTGGGTGCCAGTGGCCAGTTGGCTCAGAAGTCCAGTATTAGTAAGAAAGTTATTTTCAGGTCCTCTCCTACAAATATTTTATTTTGCTACAATGCCTTTAGTGACCTGCAATAATTGTCCATGTTTCCAATCCGGATCTTAAAGCACCTGAAGAAGCTTTTCTTTCACCTTCTGCAGCGAGTTAAAGCAAAAACAGAGGGATGAACAAATGCCATTTCTTCAAATCCAACCCTGTGCTCAGCAATCTGGACCCTGACTCTGTCCATGGTAAATAGAGCAACCAGCTGGTGGGAGGACACAGCTCATCATTCTGAAACACTGCACTATTAGAATATCATCTATTGACAGCTTCTTTAAATGACCTTTTAAATGAAGTATATGCAGCCAACAGCCTGTCAGTAACATAGTCTGTCTGCAAAACACCATCAGTTTTCTCTGTATCAATTGCAATTTCCTAATTACTTTGAAGAATAAAACATTAAAAAAAATAGATTAGATTTCTGGTATGTTGGGGAGTAAAATTTAGACTGCATGCTACACATCTATGGTTAGATATTCCCTGTTATTTTTCAGTTATTCTGGCATAGGTAGGTTAGTCCATACTGATTCTTGGATGTGCCCATAATTGGGATAACCAAGTTAAGATAAGTTACCATGGAAAGCCTTTGCAAAATGTTTAACTTTTATTTCTCTCATTAAAGAGGACTTACCTTTAAGGACTCCCAGAGGGGAAACTGTACCAGAGAGAAAGGAATCTGGAGAGGTGGGAAAAGAAAAAACAACATAATGTTACAAAAGCAAATGAGGTTGGCGTGTTCCTCCACTGGCTAAATTAAGAACAGTTCTTGTTCACTCAGAGAACCACAGCTTATTACAGTTACAAATCTTTACGGACACGTTATGTACGCTGCCATTAAATGACGGGTTTCACTAAAGCAGTTTTACTTTGTTTATCACATTCCCTGCTGAGAGGTTAATGTATTGTTACCAGGGTGGCCTACAAGAGCAATAAGCAGTATGATCTAGTGCAGGGACATTCCTGGTTTGACACTTAGCCAAGGAAGCCATAGGGATGGTTCAAGACACACGTTCCTAAGACCACGGTCACAGCTTGGCAAAAATACATCTTCAGCAATAGACACTCTCACAAAGGCTGAGCTGAAAACAGTTGTGCTCCAACCAAGGCTTTGCAGTTGAGCATCAGCTGTGGAAACTTTCTCCCAGTAATCTCATATTAAAAAGCCCCCTTGAGAGTTAAAAGCAGGATGTCAAGAGCTACCACAGTCAACTAAAACTCAAAGGAGAAGCTCGGTGGGTCTCGTCTCCCCATGTATAATGAGAGATTCTTCTGTCCAGCAACAGCCTGTATCTCTGCCTAGGTTCATTCTTATTGCCATGTGTCCCCAGCAGTGCCTGTGCCTACTTTGTAGATCTTCCCCTGATAAACACCTCATGACCAGCTTAACACTCTTAACCAACTCTTGACACATAGGGGGGGAAAGGAAACACACATTGCTGTCAGCTCTGTAGGCTGTGCAGGGTGAACATATGGAGTAACTCATTTTTCACCATAAACAGAGTGATTCTTTGCAACAAGAGACATCGCTTTCCAAGATTATACCTTCCCTTATTATTCCGTCCTCCCTCCTCCATTTTCTCCACTAAGTTCTTCTGTATCTTCCTCCTCCATCACCACTATGACAAGCCATGTCCAATATCCTCCTCTGGTGCAACCCCTGCCATCTCCAGCCCAACAATCTATCTCAAGACATCTTAGAGATAGGGGTCTCTAGGAAAATAGTACTGTGCTAGAGCTGCCCTACAGATGTATGTGCAGGTCTGCTTTGCCCTTTCCTAAATGCATCTGCAGTTAACTTCTCCACTTCAACAGCTGGTCAAGCCCCAGTTTCAAATCTTCTTCCAAGTACCTATTTTCTTCTCCTACTTTTAACTTTCTTCCCCAAACACGATGCATGTTGGGTCAGTTTCTCCCTTAGGCTGATTTGCAGTTTGTGCATCATTTTATCAGTCTCAGAGAGCACTTATGCACCTTTTGCCATGTAGTAGATGCTCAACATAGGTCACATTTAACTAATACATAAATCTTTGATCTTTGTGAGTAATGTCAGGTTAAAAACATTCACTACAGAGAGACGAACTGCTTATTAAACCCAAATTCACACTACACAAAGGAGTTTACAATGGTACATCCATTAAACATCACAAGAGCTAAAGAGTCCTGTCTGCCTCACTGTGTTGCAACTAATGATTAATAAATGAGTCTATTAGGTTAATCTGCCAGGCAAAACGAAGCTTGACAGGCACCTGCCACAGAACATTTGTTATCTATTCAGGCAGGAAATGGCAGTGAGAAGAAATCAATGTCACTGCTGTACATTGAGCTGACAAACTGAAATCTCAGAGGAAGTTTGTCATCTTGAGCAATGAGCAATATCCCTGGTGGCAGCTCTGAGCCCCACAATAAAGGTCAGACATGGCTCTTATTTATCAGGGCCCTGAAACTCTACTGTAGCAATTAAATTTCCCTTTTTAATACTGGGTGAAAAAGCCCAGCTATTTGACAGTAATGTGCAGTAATATATTTATGAGAAGATATATATATATCCACATGCTGCTGCATCATTGTTGAATTGGAGTTAAATGGCATGATTTCTTTGCAATGTAAAATGAAAAGCAGCATAATCTATTATCTAGGCCAAAAAAACAGGGAAAAAAGAAACAATACCCACTACATTTGCTTCAAATTTGTTAAAAGAGAGGAAAGGAAACGCTCTGTATCCAGCTGCACACCAAACAAAACAAGCTTTCAAACACAGCCTCCAAGTTTCGCTTTCCGATGCTCACGAAGGAGTGGTAAAATTCTGCAGCTGTTAACAAGACAAGGGAAGCTTTTGACATAAACCCCTTTTTATCTCCCAGCTCGAAGCATTTCAATCAGAGAGGAAATTTGTTCACGACCGCTGTTTGATTTTCGGCGTTCCTGGTGTTTGCTTTCCATGTCCTGCTCAGCAGGGACCCGACCTGGATGGGGATTATCTGTTTCACTTTTCCCTGTGTGCCCCATGAGCTGCTGATATGCACAGGCTTCCAAAATGCCTGGGAATAGTATGGATGTATGACAGTGGGATCTGCACAACCACTGGGCTCCCTCCTCTCTAGGATGCCTGCAGGATAAGGGCCTAAACATCCCTAAGTCACACATTGATCGAGTTTGAAAGCTTGAAAAAAGCAAACAAACTGGGAAGCTTTGCCAACAAAAACAGAGAGAGCAGCACCTCTGCCTGCACTATGATACTAAGGAGATGTCCTCCGTTCTTTACAGTTATCCGTTGTAGCCTGTTTGACAACATCCCGATTTAAAAGCAAAACCCACACAAGCAATTTCATGGGTACTGGAATGGAAGGGAATCTGGCTTCCTCCAGGTTTTGTCATCAGATTCACTGAAGCCAAACAATTTCCAAGCTGTGCTCATCGATCTTCTTGAGACGGGGAACTCCATCACATTTCCCCTCAGCATTCCACAGCCCCTGTTGAAAGTTCAGTTCCAACTGCAAGCCTTTCCCAAACCCCTTTATCGTCTTTATTCTCCTCTCACATTCTCCTCTTAAAGAAACTCGGAGGAACTTCTATTTCTCTTTGCAGCTTCTGCTTTTCCACCCCATTTCTGTAGCCAGCGTGTCCAAGGGCTGCACAGGCTGACATGCATTCATGTGTGCATACAACCCGTTTGCATAAGCCTTGTTTCCCTGAGAGATCAGACTAAGCAACCCACTAAGACTAAGCATTAATATATGCAAAAATGAAATAGCTCTGCAAGGGTAGCTCATCCAACAAAGCCTTTAGATGGCCAATTGCCCTTTATTCCCCTACCATGACAGAGGCGACAAAATCTCACAGGCTGGAGACACTTCTTAATTTGAACATTTACAGCATTTTATTCCTTTTCGTACTTTGCTTCGTAAAAGGAAAGCTTTTCAGCAATGAACAGAATCGCACCCTGCCAGGCAGCAATATTTATGCCTGAAATAGGCTAAGACAACAATAAAAATGTGGTCCGCACATGTGGGTAACTCTGTGCCAGCAAATATGAAACCCTGGCGGGCTTCACCACCCTCTCATTCGATGTTAATATAAAATAGACAGAGTACCAGTTCTCGTGTCTGGCCTAATGTTATATAACTGTGCTGTTTGTTCAACACAGTCAGCTCTTACACCAAAAAAAGAAAGAAGTTTAAAGCCCCCAGAGCGCTGTAAATTGTTGTTCTGAAATGTTTTCTAGGTTAGTGACATTCTCGTTTACTTTGGTCCCTGTAGTCCTCAGCACCTGATGCCTAACTTAATGCAATGAATGGTGCATGTTCTTATTCCTACAGACCTGCTTAGTTCCTCTGATACAGGAATTTTAAAGATTCATTTTAATAAGCTACTTCTACCAAGAGTCGCACTTCACAGCCAGAGCAACAGACACACACATCTCACTCTATGAAAACACCAACCTGAAGATGGATGACAGAGCAAAAGTACTACAATCACATACTTGTTAAGTAAGTAAAAGCAATTTATAGCAAAGCTTAATAATACTCATTGTAGCTACAATACATTTTAATGTAACTCAAAATTCACCCATTCAGTATCTGATGCTAAACTGCAAGCTGACATTGTCCCGAAGGAAACGCAGCAGCCAGGGAGCAAGGAGAGGATGCTGAAGGAGTGGCAAAGAGGGGGAGGGAGAACCAAAAGGAAAAAAAAAAAAAACCTAACCAAACCAACTCATCAACCCCTTCAGAACTGGGATTCCCTTCCAAATATGAGAATTCTTTCACACAAAGAGGAAACAGATGTCCACGGCTGGAATTTGCATGTGGCTTTATTCTCTTCTAGGATACAATAAAACTACTCTTCTTCTCATCCTCCAAGCTAGAAATTAAACAGTGGCATGTCATGCAGAGTCCAGCTGTGCTTTCTACCTCCAATCTTTATTAGCAATATATTTAAAAAGAAGAAGAGAGAGACAAAAAGAAAGGGAGAAACTAGAAAAGCATAAGAAATGAAAAAACTATGTGGTATGTGTTCTCAAAACAATATAAAACCTACAGATGTTCTTACTAATCTGTGGCACATGTTTGTTTATTCAGGTTTTCCCTGTCTCCAGTTCAGCAGGCTTTGCTCTCCAAAACAGCTATCTGTTTTTACAAATGTTAAGAGTAAATACTGCAGGAGAGACTGGCATAAACAGCGAGAGGAGGAACAGGCGCACCTTGTAAGAGCAATCTGTGCCCCTGGAGCTGTGCCTCCATCCCAGGAACAGCTCTCCCCGTTCCTCTACTGTTCCCTGTATTAACAGCAATGGGAGGAAAGCCAACAGCTATGAAGAGAATTTTGAGAGTACAAGTATCACAAAGGCTAATGACAAGAACATCGGTTCTTGAACTGCAGTCATGGAGTGGTTCTCAAGCTTGCGATGTTCTTTGACAAGGCTCACAGGAACACTGTCGTGTTGAAGCCTGTATTTATAAGGAGTACTCCATCACAGCAATTGAGCTGCAGATGCCAAACTGTGCCTTCTCCATTACAATTACAAAAAAATCTAATAACCCACTTCTGAGTATCAAAGAACATACTGTTTTCCAAGGATACATAAACCACAAACTTCAGGAAAACAATCTTCCCTTTACTGAAGTCCCTTTTACATTCCTCTTTTTAAAAATCAGCTTCTTTATAAAAGATGGTTCTCTCAAATAGGTTCATGTTACAGTAGAATAAAACAACGCTGTCTGCACACTGCAGTTAGCACCAAAACATTGCCATTAATAATCACAGTAAATCTGATTCAGTGCCTTGTCCTAAAACTCTTTACACACTTGCCCAGTACATCTGGGTTATAATAAACTGGTATTCCAGCTATAAATAAACTTTCCCTATGGCAGGATTTGAAAAGACAGCGTGAAATGAGGTAAACCTCTCCCCGGTCATGTTAGAGGTCACAGCAATCGGCACTGTTAGGAAGACCTGTACCTTTCTGCAGTTCTGACTGACAGTGAAGATGTAGAGAGCTCAGTACTGCCATCACTGACTGTATGCCCCAAAGCTGACAAAGTAGGCTTATTTTGTTGCAGAGCTTCAATGAATACTACATCCCAGGACCTCCTTGATAAACTGCAGATTCCACAAGGAACCTAACACAGGTAATTTGTAATCTTAATATGAGTGAAAGACTATCAAAGCCATCAGCTGTGTTCCGAGAGATGCAAGGTGTGAGTGTGGTGAAAGAACAAAGTTTATATGTTAAATAAATGATGGAGGGCTTTGTTAATAAACACTGATGTAACTAGAAACAAACCTCTTCAGGCAAGTATGACAACACTGGTACAGCAATGACCAGAGAAGATCTTCTCTTGGCTCCATTCCTAGAGGGACGCAGTGAAAGACCAAGTTCACATACAGCACCTTCCTGTAAGACTGCATGAAGCCAAAGAGGGGTGGAAGCCCCTGGGAAGTTGGGTCACCATAGCTAAACCATCAAGTTGCATTTGCAATAAACAACTTTCCACAGCTCTTCAGTGTTGAACCTTGGCTCTACAGCACTGCCAGAGGCAAAGGAACCGCATTTAAGGTGGTAGAAACCAAGTACCAAGAGCATCATTAAAACAAAAGCTTCAGATCATGCAGCAGCAGCTACCTGAAGTAATCAGCAATTCCCTCATTTCTAAGCAAGTAACATTAACCCTGTGTGAGCTGGGAGACAACTACAACCTATAAGCAGGGAGAAACACAGAATTCCTGAATAATGTTTGTTGTTCTGATTCACTGATCCTCAAATGAACATTTGCACCTTGCTTCCTCTGTTTCCCCAGCTCTAAACCCAGAGTGTTTCCACTGGTCACTTGGTACATGTGAATGGAAGTAAATTCTTTTCAGAGACAAAATATTATCTGCCCCACAGGGTTGTTTAATTTGGTTACAAACCATTCTCATAGATGTCCTTTGGACCTGTGTGGCAGAACTGCACATGCAACAGGCTTGTAGAAAGCACTGCACACTTGTTATATAAGCAGCACATGAAGGTTCTATGGAGACAGATAAACACAAGGAAAATTCTATCCAGTTTTCCCTCCTCTAGAAAAAGGGTTTATAACAAGAAAAAAAAGAAAAGAAACAAGTTTTTCTGGAGGGGCAATGTTGAGCAGTGAAGGGGAAAGACACAGTCAGAGATCCGGCATGACTGTGTGTTCCCAAAACATGGGGAAAATAGAAGCACTGAGGCAGATGCACAAACTCAGTGCAGGCTGGATTGATTTAAGAGAGCCTGATGATCACAGAGCCTTAACTTTGCCCACGCGTGAGACAGACCATCATTGAGCTATTAACGGTGCTTTCCTCAAAGAAACAGTATTAACAGCCTTCAAAACACCACCACCAACCCCCAGTCCCCCCTTTTGCACCAGACCCTTTGCTGAGAGGACAGAATAACTATTAGGAATGGTATGTTAGCCACAAAATCTGATCTTATTGGACTTTATGCACAAGCTGGACCAATCAGCCCCTAATTAGACAAATAATATCCATGTTCACCCATATTCCAACAAAGAAGCACTGAAGGAGACGCCTGCTTTGCCGTTCATCCTTGAAAACAACATGCCCAGAAAAATCCCCAACAAGAAAATGAATATGCTGACACGGATTTGTACATGCTGCTTGCAAGGCACAGATAAAAATCTTGTAGGCTAAAAGATGAGTTTAGCAGTTGTAGAAGAATGAAGGTATTGTTTAACAGGAAGCAGATGTATGTCAGATGGCAAACTCATTAAAGTGTCCCATCGTTAAAGGAAACGGGATAACAACGAGCCATCTGAAAAAACCTGAACTGATCAGGAAATACACAAGCCGCAGCTAATCTCCTATTTATTGGTAGGTAATGCCTTTAAGTCATGCACATGCATTGAGTTTAGGACCATGAAGGGCTAATCTTTGTTCTCATGAAAAAAACACAGGAGCAGAACCCTGGAGCGTGGAGCACAGCATTGCTGGAAGAAGTCTTGTGAGGAAAAACTTCAACATTTGGAGAAGCTATTACATCAGGACGTGGGTGCAGACACACACGCGTGGTTATGCGCTGCTGCTCAAACGGCACGTCAGCTCACTAACTTTGAAGGCATTTTAATGTACATTTTACATACATTTAGCATTTTAAATAGAAGTATAATTTTTAAAATGCCTTTTGAAGGCACCTATTGAGAGACAGCCTCTAAATAAAAGCTTTTAACCTCTAATTAAACAAATGAAATATATAGGTAGGTGCTGGACTGATAGATTTGGAGTATCACAGAGCTGAACAGTTCTTCAGATGAGGATTTTGCAGGGGATACAAGGACCTAAGCACAAGGAATTAGACAAGTAGCATGCTTGATTCACAAAGCAGGTGGATCTATGGACAGGAGTGAGAGTATTGCTTCATCCAGCAAATATTCAATCAGAGAAACTTGACAACAGTGCAGCTGTAATCACACTGACATCAGCAGAGGAACTCTTGTCCTCGGAGTAACAGCCACAAGAAACATGTGTTTCTCCCTTCCTGGATGTGTCTCAACCCTTAGCAGTTCTGTTACAAATGTCTTGTTACTACATTATGATTACAAGTATAACAGAGCAGCTCTCACCGTAACAAAATAAATTCATCTCTTACCAGGAGATTTCTGAGCGTCACTAGAAAAACTGTCATAGGGAAATCCATCTCTGCCTTTGCGTATGGGCCTGATCCAGAGTTCATTGAAAGCACTGGGAATTCTGCACATGTGGGTTTGATAGCTTCTGGATCAGGACCCAGATGGAGGAAAGAGGAGAGAATAGACGCAAGGTTCTACCATACAACACAAGGATCAACTAATTTGGATCCTACCACATCCTTCCCAGAATGCACAGACTCCTGCTGAGAGCAGGATCTAGGATGTGTTCTTTTTAACTTCTTGAATGGCTGCAAATTCCCTGCTTTTACAGAAGCTGTACCTGAGCCCAAGCCATGCACATTTAAGTACCACTTAAATTCCCAATAAGGTTAATGTAAGCTAAGCAAATCTTCTTGAATGTCTTCTGAAATACAAACATTGGTATTTCACTGCATTGATAGCCCTGATTGCCTGATTACCTGGTAAGGGTATTCTTGCCTTTTGTGGAGGAAAAAGAAAAAAGACAATCAAACCCCACAGATACTATGAGAAGATTACTCCATCAAGAAAGTGCAAAACCAACATCAACAGAACTACTGTTATAAATCACTAAATTGGAACTTCTGTTTTTGAAGTGCGTGACCATGCAGCACTGTTTATGTATCTCACACCAGTACCTCCATCATGTGGCAGACAGAAAAAATGCAAATTAATGTCAGATTTAGGAAAGGCTATTCATGTAAAGGTGTTTTACTTATCTTACACATAAAAATACACACTTCTGTGTATACACATTCAAGCTTTTATGAGCATCTCACAAAATGGGGCGTTGCTAAGCTTGCTTCTGTGACGGCTGTTTCCAGCTATTGAGGAAGAGCTGTATCTGCATTGCACAGTACAGGTAAAAGAAGAAAGAACTCGAAGCCTCATGGGCCATGCCCCAGTGGGTGCCACTGGAACAACACACAGGGGAAGCTGCAGCACACCAAGGTGAGCTGTCTGGCATACACGCCTAAACAGCAAGTCAGTACAGGAGGAGTTAAAGGACTTATCCTCACAGACTCCTTGAAGGAGTTCATCACATCTGATCTCCACTGGTGTTAGCTGAATAGGAGTTAGCTCTGCAAAGCACTAAAACATGTCTAGTTTTCCACCTCTTTACAGAGCAGCAGTCAAATATGTCCCCAAGTCCTGTACTGAACAGTATGACTATCCTGTGTGCCTGAAATAAGACTGGACTATTTTCTCTCCCTCATCTACCTCTATTTTTTAATAAACAATAGCATTTATTCAGCCCAAGCACAAGCCATAGTCTTGCAGAAGCCACCAAGTGAAATGACTTGCTTATGTTCCACTGAGAGGCATACTACCTTATGACAATGTTCTCCCTTGCTTTCAAGTATTAAAGCACAAGCTTTCAGCTACAGTCCTAGAAACTTTAATCTAATTCTACATTACAAAATACCTAATCTAAAACTCAGTAAAGGTAGCTGAAAAATCACAACAAGAATTTGATCGAACCCAAATGAACAGTTAGACAATGCGCATACCGATACAGGAAGGATGCTTCCTTTAAAGCCTTTTCTTTACCCTCTATAGTTTTTTTGATGGCTTAACCAGTTCTTCAGACTCTTAACTATTTAAACAGGAACCCCCTGGACACAGCAGACCTCCCTGCCTATGCGGCTGGAGAGTTACTCTGCTCCTAATGGTGCATTTCTTTCCCCCTCTCACCACTGAAGGCAGCAGCCATACCATGTCGGATCAGGCACTGCAGGGCCACAAGGGACTCACTGCTCTCCCAGGTGAGGACTTGCAGACTTATCCATTGCTACTGAGACCCAAGGAAAGCCATCCCGCTGCCTGCAACCCCAACTTCCTGCCTGTCAGCAAGCTGGGAAAAGCTTCAGAGAGGCTAGCTGCATCTGCATACCCAGCGTGCAGAGAGCAGGGAGGGTTTGCTTCCAAGGACCTCTTTTAGGCTTCCTTAAAGGAGTCTAACCCTGCCTGCACAACGGCACAACCATTGTAAGACATGTAGAAATAAAAGCCATGGCTCTTTATGATTTGTTTCAAATCATTTGTGGAAAAGATGCTTTCACCATAAGCCTTTAAATTCATTTGCATGTCTTCATGCAACCACCTCAGTTCCGCCTGCCTTGAGGATCTGTCATAACCACAACGTTAAACCATAAAGCTAAACCAAAACAATTTCTTACACTCAGTTACCCAGCTTGGACGTGAGGAAAGTGCATGAAACTATGAGAGCATGGGAACAGGATCCAGAAGGGTGCTTTGGTGGGCAAGAACTAAATTAGAACATCTCACACACAAACCTTTTTTTTTCTTCACGTGCTTATCCTGCATGGCTGTTCACACATCCCAGCTATAGGTTTGGGCTATCTTCAGAGCCTGATGGGAGCTGAGCCGCAGAGCACAACATCAACTAACTCTTGTTCTATGAAATCCTGGTTATAGCTCTGATCAGCAAAGTCAACACTATTGAGTTTCTACTTTACCAGTATAAATCATCCCCTCCCTGCTTGCAAAGCACTTAAGCACATACTTAGCCAGGCTGGTTTTGGCTGGGGTAGAGTTAATTTTCTTCATCGTATCTAGTACGGGGTGATGTTTTTGTGCTGGGTGATGATCTGTGCTGGAAACAGCCTTGATAATTCAGGATGTTTTTGTGATTGCTGAGCAGAGCTTATACAGAGTCAAGGACTTTTCTGCTCCTCACCCCACCCATAGGGTAGGCTGGAAGGTGACACAGCTGGAAAAGCTGACCCCAACTGATACAAGGGATATTCCACACCATATGGCATCATACTCAGCATGTAGAGCTGGGGGAAGAAGGAAGGGAAGGATGTTTGGGGTGATGGCATTTATCTTCCCAAGTAGCCACTATGGAGCCCTGCTTTCCTAGACATGGCTGAACACCCACCTGCAGATGGGAAGTGAATGAATTCTTTTGTTTTGCTTGCGTGCACAGCTTTTGCTTTACCCATTAAACTGCCTTTATCTTAACACACGAGTTTTCCCACTTAAATTCTTCTGATTCTTACCCCATCCCACTATGGGGAAGTAACAAGTGGCTGTGCTGCCAGCTGGGGTTAAACGATGAATGCCATTAGCTTTCCCTATTGCTGAATAGGAACATTATGCTTTAAAAACTTATCTAAAAGACCAGACTCAAACAAGTCCTTAGGTTCTATACTCTCCTTTATGCTCCCCACTTTCCATCTCTCTAAAAGCTCTTCTTCCAGAGTTGAAGCTGGGCCAAAGTGTTTTGTTGAACTGACACCTAAATAAAGTTTCCTGTTAATTTAGAGCTGCAACCGACATGGTGAATGGAGGGAAAAACAAAAGAAATAGACTACACTTGTCTGTAGTTACTTTAGATATACAATAAAGAACCCAAAGTGACCTCAAACACCCAATAGAGGATAAGCCAAGGTAACAATACAACCGCAGCTCCACCAACACGTTTCAGCATCACCACTAGAGGCAGAAGAATCCAAGCAGTCAACATAACTGCCAGGGCCCCACAATGGGATCAGATCCCAGCATTTCCAGCACACTCGCCTCTCACACAGCAGGTCTGAGTACAGCATCTGCTGCACTGATGGTTCCTTTAAGAAACGTTACTTCTGTGGAAAACATTGACACCAAACGGAGAAAGCCAAACTGCACGCCCACTGCAGTGTGGCCTCCAGAGGGAAAGGGATGGGAAATGCTGATCTTATAGCTTTAACTCATTTAAAGGACATTTCGCATCCAGAAGTTTCCATTGAGATGATTTCTTTTCCTCATTGGTTTTGCAGCCACGTCAAATGCCCATCGCAGCCAAGGGGCAGATTTGCCAATTCCTTGCTGTCACAGGTAGATTCATAAAGCTCACAATGCAATGGCTCAAGTTGTGTTGCCTGGTATGGCCTTTTGTCTCTGCTACACAGCAGTAGGTGGCATTTACATAGATATGATTTGAACCACAGTCTTCCCAATTATTTTCCAGCTGGGAAAGAGAAAATCAGCAATGAAATAATTTTCATGCTAGCAGGCATTACTTGAGGGGAAAGAAAATCAAACACAAAAATGTTGGTTGGGGAAATAGCCAGACATTCCCTAATCATGAGGAATCTCCAGAACTTTCACCTTTGAGGCCAGTATTTTAGTATCTGCTTGAGAAACCTGCCTTTAGGTAGGTCCCCAGAGCTATTTCTGTACCTGTAGCACTTGTAAGCCTTATTCAGTGCTACTCACAGACCCTATAATGCATCCTTTTGCCCTAAGACTGAGGTGTAGTGTTCAAATTAGTTTAACAAAAGTGCAAGGCAGCATCTGAAGAAAAAAAACTCTGAAATACTGAACCTGATCAAAGCCATGGTGTCCCTGAGGTTGCACTGATCACAGTGCAACTCGAAGAACCGAGCAACAGGAAGTACATAAATTAGGAAGCAAATTAAAGACCAAAAAGGAAAGTAAGCAATGCTATTGCCTAATACAAGGAACAAGCTGATCCCAAAGCAAATGCCTTTCCCAGTGTGATGTTTGTAACCTTTTGGGCTGAAAAGAAGCAGACTGGTGTTAGCAGCGTATAATACAGCCAGGTGACTTAAACCAAACATCACAATTCCTGCAATGTTTCAACCTTAAGGCATTTTAATCACATTTTTCATCTGCCTTCCCTGGGATTTTCTGATTTGTGCCAGAATGCTTTCTTCACTTGAAACACAATTTTTATCTCAGCACAAAGAGTAATAGAACACTTCAGACAAAACAACCAACATTTGTGAAAAATGAGCAAAAATTAACTGTGCCTTTCAATCAGAAGATATAATATCATCACCACCTTTCTTTAAATAGTACCACCAAATGCTGGTAGTGGTCTCTGGCATCATGAAAAGCATTCAGAAACCTGCAGAACTGTGTTCTGATTCTGCAGTCACACATACCATTTTAAAAGCTCAGCTGACATGGCACCAGTAAATGATCTTTGTTTGGAAGTCCTACAGTGAATATTATCAGTGTCTTAGGCCTAGAACTAATATGGGGTGGAAAGGAGGTTCCAAAATTCATGCTGAAACGCTGACAGACATGGTTAACCCCCCATTACTGTCCCTGTACCTTCCAAGCACTGGTCTGGCTGCTCACGTAACTGCTCCATCCCCACTTCATGCCAAATAAGCCAGGTTAAAGATGACAATTAGCAACTGGGGAATGTAATCTCTCAGCAGCGCAGCCAGAAGAGGATCTCCAAGCACAGCCTAAGGAACAGACAACACTGGCTGACTTTACTCTCAGGCTTAAACCAAGGATGAGCTATTTCCACCATCAGCAGCAGTCACAGAATCGTAGAATGGTTTGGGTTGGAAAGGACCTTAAGATCATCCAGTTCCAATCCCCTGCCATGGGCAGGGACACCTCACACTAGACCGTGTTGTCCAAGGCTCTGTCCAGCCTGGCCTTGAACACTGCCAGGGATGGGGCATTCACTGCTTCTTTGGGCAACCTGTTCCAATGCCTCAGCACCCTCACAGTAAAGAGCTTCTTCCTTATACCTAACCTGAACTTGCCCTGTTTAAGTTTAAACTCATTATCCCTTGGTCCTATCACTACAGTCCCTGATGGAGATTCATCCCAGAAAAGACTATGCCATGATGCCCTGTGCCTACAGACCAGCTGGGAAGTAGCCATTTGGAAAGTGTAGCTGAGCACTGAGAAGATCCTACCCTGAGGAACAGTCTTTACAAGATGTACTGATTGGAAATGAATAAATAAAAAATAAAAAACCACAAAAACCAACTTTTTGTTGGGTAAAGTAAAGAACTGCCTTTGCTTTGCAACACGTAGCAACTCGGTAAGATAAATGACAAAAGCCTTTAGTGTGGAGGAATAGTTAAATACAATCACAATAAAATTCCACCTGTCAGCTCCAAAAGCACCCCACATGTAGAATTTACACAAGCTGAACTGGAGCTGGTTCAGGGCATGTCATAACAGTCATTTCTGTGCTGTGCACTGTTAAAATTGGCCTCAAGATGAATTGAGTGCTTGTAAAGGGCAACCATATTTCAAGCAAACCAGGACATGCTCTGGGTAGTTGGGCTGCCCCTTCAGCTGCATTCCAGAGCGTTTAATTTTTGCCACTTGGTTTTCATGAAAAATATTTCCATCAAAAAAAACCCTCTGCAATCCAGTAAAAATACTTTGTGGTGAAGCTTTGGAGAAGACAGGAGGAGAAAGGTATTAGTTTATATTAAAAGCATTCTGCATAGCGTTATTCCAACCTAAGCGAAAAGTAAGACTCGAAAGTATTTTTTGCTCACATGAGTTGTTTGTAATCTGTCAGTTCCCATAACTGAAATATGGCATTTCCAATCTAATAGCATCATATGGAGTGGGGTGTGTTTGAATGACAGCCTAGTCTGTTTGTGTTTGTGATAATTTCCAGCAAAAGCCACTTCTGGTGTAGGAGGCATTACTAAAATATAAATTAGAAGGGCACTGTAAGTTAATTTATTCTGTTTTTTCTCAAGGGGTTTTAGCTGAAAAAGCTTCTTGCTGTGTGCAAAGGAGTTTTGAATCATCCAGTGGTGCTAAGCACCCTCGTCCCTCCACAAACAAGTTAAACAGGCAAACACACATGGGGGAAATAATCAGGCACAGCCCTTCCCAGAAGCTGTGCTTTGGAGTCCAACACAAATGAATAGAAACCCTCTTGGGCTTTCCCAGAAATTAATGCACTAATAATGCAATATGAATATGTAATAATGAGGCAATTTTCTTCCATGTCACACAAACTGCATACGCTCTATCGGCACACCACGTGCTCTTTGAAGCCAACAAATTACACTGTCAGCAGCTAATACATTTCAGATGCAGCAACTAGAACAGTGGTTAGTGGCAATTCTGCAATTAGAGTTGCCATGAAGCCCATGTCCCCTTTACCCACATGGCTGCTGTAAGCGTTCAGGTGCTCTGGTACCCAGGTCAGACACATTGGTACCATGTTTGTAGGAGGGTGCTTGCTCAATTCTAAAGGTAAATATTTCTGTAAATGATTCACTTTTAGAATGTTGCTATTCTCACATTTCCCTGCATTTAAAAAAATGTTGTCCTCAAAGCCTTCAAAAATAGATCTCTCAGGCATCTTTAAATCTGTATTATTAAAAAGAGAATTGGGTATCTTGGATCTCCTCTTATTCCAGGTAACTTACACCATATGCAGTCCAGCTAACTAGTTGAACTTCCTCCCCTTTCTATTTCCTGATGCTACCAACACCCAGTACACAAAATCCACCACTTGAAGAGAAAATGAGAAATCTGAATGGCCAACTGGGCTGCACAAGGTCCGTAGTGTCCCCAGCAGAAACCAGAGACTCTTCTGGAGATAAGGCATTGAGCAGGGAATGATGGTGCTCACACACTAGAGAAAGAGAACATGCCAGAGGCTGCTATAATTTCATTGCAGGCCACTTTTGTACCAAACGTTTCACAACCAACTGGAGATTTACCCCAGGACCTGCAAATAGGGGAAGGAAGGCAAATATCATTGCTTAATTCACTTAAAAGAAAGGCAGCAGAGGCGCTGCAAGCTTAAGTGCCACCTTGATGACAGTTTATTCTTTATAAATAAATCATTTGTACACCTGAAACAGCTCATTTCTTCCTTTCATGATAATTATAGTTTGAGAAGCCTCATTTAAGGGGTGCAAATTAATTTCCAAATTCCACCTACTGTCAAAGAGTGTGTTTTATTGGGTGATTTATTACCCGCAGGAGCACTTCAGGAGACACCTTGGAGGCAAACAAGGATTGCTGTGACAGCTCCTTTAAGATATGGCTCCCTTCCTAAAGCCCGATGAGCCCAGAGATAAAATAACTGCATACAGGTGTTGTAACTACAGCACCTTGAGATGTTTGTGCTTCAGAGAAGTGCATTTTCTCTCTAGAACATGCAAATGTTTGCCTCAACACTACAGCCCTTGCTTTGTGAGAAGTTCCATAAACTGTCCAGGTTGGGGTCCACTTACATACCAAATTTCATCATAGTTTCCTTGCTGTCATTTCAGACACCTGCACTCACCAGAGCTTCCAGCAGACTCTTCACAGTGCAGCAAGAAGATCTATACATATGCCATGTAACTCTTCTTTGCAACCCGATTTGGTGCCCAAATATCACAGCAAGAAGAAATCAATGCAGCCCAGCACCCATGCATCAAGTTCAGGTACTTCTCCACACCACCTCCCTGACACATCATTTTGACACTGAAAAAGTCTCTAAAAGACAACTCTTCCAGTAACACAAGTGGAGAAACACAGTTTAATATGCTTTATAGTCTTTATCTACCTGATTCACTTAAGTCTCTTTTTCTACACAATACCCAAAGTGTTTCTGTCACAGAGTAGCACCCCTCCCTTGGATTCCTTGTTCACCTCCACTTATAGGTACACCTGTCTTTCCTGGGAATTACAGCCCTATGGGGAAAACAAGATCCAGAAGCCACTGACCAAGGGCAGGGCCTGTTCCCAACATGTTTGTCTAACCTGTTTTAACAGCCCCTCCTGATGGATGGACCGCACAGACGATCAGCTCAGGTGCTGCGTTGTTGGATAGTTCCCCAGAGCAATTTCAGTCATTACTTGTTCACCTTCTCATCACAGGCACAGGAACAGATTTTTCTTGTCTCCTTTGCAGACAATACTCTAGTACTTGTATTTGTTTATCATTTTTCCTCCCCGTGGCTTGCCCAATGCTCTTCCTCCCTTTCACACACAAGGACATGAAGCTCAAAGACTGCCAAAGGCATTTCTCACTGTGTATTTCATCCGCAAGCTTAAACCGGTAAGCAAAAGCTGGTTAAGTCTAAACCAACATTAACCCTTTAAGTTTGGGAGCAAAAGAAAATACAGAAGCAGGATAGTGTAAGAGAGATTTCTATTACCTGTCAGCAATAAATTTCTTCTTATTTTGTGCTAGTGGGATGTAACAACCTCCTTTCCCATGGAAAAAAGAACATCAGAGCTGAACACATGCTCTGGACTCTGAAAAGAACACCTGAAGCCAGAAGATGCAGTTTTCAAGATGTGGACGACTAGTGTGACTTAGAAAATATAAGCTCTTAACATAACCCTCAGCTAATGCAAGACCAGAAAGCTACTTGTGGCACACTCTTCCTTGAAAAAACACCCAAACCCAACAACCAACAACAGCAGCAGCAGCAAAACAAATAACCCAAAACCCAACACTACCACATAAACTTCCCAGAAGAACAATCAGATCCCACTGAAGATCAAACCGGAGCTTGCTGCTCATAATCTGCCCTTGATTAAGCGTGGAGGTTTCCACAACTCAACAGTTGTTACAAACTTATAGAAAGAAGTCTCATCTAAAATGTCATATAACCCATTAACCAACCCTGACAAAGACTGTACTACAAACTACAAACCTACTTCGATTTTAACCCGTAGCGTCTGCTGGAAACTTCCAGTTGAACATTCTGTAGTTTCTCATTTGCCCACATGCGCTTGCTATTAAAACCACATGCAGGCACTGAATCATTTCATGGTTCGTTTAGAGACAAACACGCAGAAAATTGTGGGAAACAAGTACAACCCTAAGAGTCTGCGCAAGCCTCTGTAGTCTGAGGCAGGCTGTGGTGCAGAAGCTTGAGCTACAGGACTATGTTATTCTGGAGCTCTAAAGTGAGCAGGAGAGAAGTCACCACATATGTACACTGAATTTCTGAGCAGATCAACAGCAAAGTCAACCAGTGTGGCAGTTTCAGCCCTCAGCACCTTGCAAAATGCCACATGTGTGCTCGATCGTTAGTTCATAACAAAAAGCCCTTAAGTGAAGCAGTAGTCTTTCACTTCTGAAACTGCTTCAGTAATGAGGAGAATTCCCCAACTGCATAGGAAGTTAGGAACATAACCTGAGGCACAGCACTCAATCTTTCTGGATCTGACATCTGGAAAAAATGGTAGCCCTTCATCTTGTCCACTGGACCAGGAGGTCATCAGCTCAAAGATGACCTTTGCTAAGAGGACAGTCGGTAAAACAGTAAGGCTTTGCTTTTGATCAGGTTTGTGGGGATTATTCATATTACAGCTGTGGCTGAAAGACTCAAACATATTGTGCCAGCTCAGATGTGCAATGATAACACACGTGAAGCCGACCTGAACACACAACCTCTTCCCATTAATGATTACTGTTGCATTCAGAAGCACAAATACCCTGAAGGGAAAAACTTCTGGATAAGCGTTTTCCATCAAATACACGTCACCTATGGATCTTATTCCCCAGCAACACAAGGGGCGTTCATATTGCAACCACAGAGCTCCAATTTTGCTTTCAAGCCAAATGCAGCCATGTACATGATCCAGGTTTCTTGTTGAGTCCTCTGTCGGGACTGTATAAAGTCAGATCCTGACACTGTAACACAAACATTTTTAGTAGCTGCAAGATCCTGACTTTCCTCTTAAAGACGACACGCAGGAGATTTTCCACAGAACCCAAATGTTTCAAGATAAAGTTAAGACATTAAATGATAAGGTCTTCCAGGAAGTTCTAGGGGAGACCTCTCAAAGTCAACTCTGATCAAACAACTGTCTACCATACAGCTTCACAATGAGGTCATTTATGAATAAAGACAAGGAAAATGATAAATGATAAATCTAAAGCTCTATAAACCATCTGGCCAGATAAGGGGTACACATTTCTCACAAGAACACTGGCTTATTTGTAGCTTTATAAGGACAGTAACAACACTGAAAAGCATTAATGAAAACTTCAGACCTCAGCTTTCCACTAACATTTCCACCTTGCTCCTATTAATATATTGCTATAAAAGCGGGACTTTTAACTGGTATTAATGAGGCAGTAAACATCCCCTTTCAGAAAAGGCAGCTGAAATTTCAGACAGCTGCACATGTAAACCTCTATCTCACTCTAAATAGCTGACTCTTGAAGAGAGAATCAAAGACAGCCCAGGCAGGTTCCTATGAGTGAGACTTCTGATACTTCTGATGTATGGTTGGAAACGTGGAGGGGGCGCGGGAAGGAAAGTCTCAAGATGAGCAAGCATGTAGCAAGCACAAAACAATACCCATCAAGATGATCACTATTACAATCATTTCAGAACTAAGGAAAGAGATGGTTTTAGTACCAAAAATCCTAAGGATATACCAAACTTGAGCAAGCTTTTGGGATAATAGGAAACTCTATTTACGTCTCTGTGGTGCTCTAGGAAGAGCTGTTCATTCCCACCCTACTTGCTACACTGTTGAACTGTGGATGTAAGACAACACTGTTGTCCCGTGTGTTTCTGAACAGAAACAAAGCTTTCTCCATGAGGAAAACCCATATCTTTGAAGGAAAGAACTTTATAGTGCAATCTAAATATTCATCAAAGCTCTACTCGTAACAGCAGGAACTTAGCACAGGGAGGCAGGTGGGGTGAATAAGAATTTATGGGATGTCTGCAGACATATTAAATATCTTAAGTTCTTCAAAGCACAGGTAACACTGAAATGGAATTTACAGACACAGTTGATTTAAAATATACACGGTCTCAATCTATGCTCAATACCTTCTCATATTAAAACACATTCAGCAGATACCATCTGCTCTTTATAGGCACTAGTAATTAAGTTTTCTGTTAGCGTAAGAACAGGCATTAAAGGATATACTGGGGTACAGCTCATGCTAAAATGGAAACAATCTCAATTCTGCATTTTTTCATCCAAAAGTACACCTGTATCCTGGATCAGAAAGTTTATTCAAGCTGTGGCATCTGCACTGTGCCCATATTCATGACATTTCAGTTTTCAAAATCTGCAAAATCCTTTTGGTCAATAGGATTTTCTAATGTCATTTCTTTACTATCAAAGGACCATTTGATCATTTCTGTTAGGCAACAAACTTCTTTTATCTCCTGATCATTCTCATGGAAAAATACAAGTAGTGAAGAGACAAGATACTAGTAACTTCCTGTTAATGCAACATGCTTCATCAAGTAAAGAAACCAGGATATCTTCCATCTAGATGCCTGGGAGCAGCCTGACGCTGCAAGCATCTTGTTCAAGCAGTTCACACTTAAGTTAACAGGAGCTTGGAGAGCAGAACAGCTCTTAATACACAGAAATGCCAACAGTTCTATCTTACTGTGACATTTCTTTACTGTACTAAAATACTTCAAATCACTCTTGTTCAAAATCTTTTCTGTTCCAGTAGAATGGAATGTTAAGATGTGATTGAACAGAAAAGCTGTAGGGTCACAAAATGATATCCAGTTTTACTGTCTCAATCCAGACGGTAGCCTGGGTATCCATTTTCAAATAGAACTCAGACACATAGGGAGTGTAATGCTCTCTGAACTGTTATTAAGCTGCACTATAAATTTAATTACAGAAACACCTTTGAGAGAGTTGAATATTAGTGCTTGTGGTGAGAAATAAGATCACCACTGGTAGAGATAACACTGATAGAGCTACATAAAACCTGATTACCAGTGCTAAAGCTGAAAACCGTCAAAGTACCAGACATCTCAAACAATTTCTAAGACTGTTCAGGTACCTGTAACAGCTATCTAGTGTGGATACAACTAACTGAAAATAAACCACGAACAGCAAAACTCCACCTCTGCAAGCACAGAGCATTTGCAAGTCTGATTCGTGATGGGTAAAGGCCATTACAACCCAATGCACATACAACACCATGCAATTCTAATATCTTGGTTTTAAACTCCCTGATTTCCCTGATCCTCCCTTATAGAGGTTTTTTTTTCTTTTAATTTATTTGCTATTTCAGGAATTTCACTATAATAAACTATGGAATTCTGATCACAGAAACAAAATTCCATACCTAAATCTCCAATTAAAGTCTCATATCTACCAGGAAAAGGAAAGTGGTACCTCAGACCTGCATCATGCTTTGGTTACTTACAGACTATCCATAACAACTACTGAAGGACATCTGTGCTGAGGAAGTTTGAGGACATTTTGTACCAAGAAGAATTCCTCATTTTTAATACCTGAGTGGTTTCAGAAGTGCCCTGAACTAAACCTTCAACTTGTTAATCTCCACAGGTATTTGGACTGCAGCCCATGTGTTTTCAATGGGTACCTAAGACAAGATAAATGACAGTAGCTGGTTAGTACAGTAAAACTCAGTACCTTTGCCAATTATTAATATGATGGTTCTGATCCAGACTTCACTGCCATTGCTGGGTTTTGCCTTCCACCAGCTGCAACTACACAATGTCTGGATGGTAAAGAAAACGCACTATGGCCTTGAGCACAAGGATACTGGCCATGTGTTGAATCATGTTCAGAGATGATGAGGTGAATGCAAGAGAAAGCAGTACGCATGCAGCTAAACAGCCTTTCAGAATACCCTACAGAAAACACAACCATCCAAAACACAGCAAGGGGGGAACCACAAATGAAACAACAAAGAAAACAAAAAGCCACGGCAGACCTGTGTAAATAAATAGCGAAGAAGCTTAAAACCCAAGGATTTCTGATTTGTGGTGGTGGATTAAAGAGAAAAGCAAGAGCCTAAGAGATTCTGCCTGTATTCTGCTCCCAAAGGAAACGTAATGCACAAAAGAAAGACTTGCAGCAGAAAGAAGATCCAGTGGTTGGGGAGCAGTATACAGCTATTGAAACTGAAGCGCTCTTTAAGAGGGTTCTCCAACATATAACCCCTGTGAGGAAGCTCTGGAGACTATTTAAAGAGCCCCTGCCCGAGCTCAGGGCACCACTTAAGTCTTTTTTGGCCACAAAACGCTATCTCTGCCTGTTTAGGATGTGTTCAGAGTCCTTAGTACTCCCAAGGAGACAGGGAAATCTGTGAGGCCAACAGGCCAGCAGACATCTGAGGAACAGCTGCTGAGCACTTTAGAAGTTCCAGGGACCTTCAAGTTGATTAAAAATAGAAATAATTTAATCAAGGTCACATTTCTCCATAGAAAGAAGGAATTCTTTTTAAATACACAGTATTTTGTTACAGTAAAAGTATTCCCTGTGTTGGCAGTTCATGGGCCTTGGGAAAATAAATACTTCAAGTTGTTCTAGGCCATCCCAGTTTAAGATCATCATTTCCAAGGGGACCGAGAGATCAAACATTAACCTCAGCAAGTGGTAGCACGTTTCAGTGTCTCCACATTACCCAAGCAAGATATTCCAGCTACTTAGGACAAAATTGCTATTGGGTTCTTGAATTGGCTTCTTCCTACCAGTATTACCCAGCTCTGCTCCCTTTTTTAATTAAAAATGGGGGGAAATTCCAGAGAAAGGAAATTTAGCAATGGGAATAGTTCCCTTCCACACACAAGAGACATTTCCAGCTAATATACTTCATAGTTAAAGAGCTAAACCAGATTTAAGCACTTAAGCAGCCTTATTAGTTTCTGGAAGTAATAAGCTCGTTCCTCACTGTTAGTGGGAGCTCTGCATGGCTGGTGGGTTTTGGGGAGCATGAAGATAAAGTGAATTCATAGGTGAGAGGAAACATTCCTTCCTGGTCCCTTCATAATACACATGATTCCTGTGGTCTGAATTAGTTAATTCCTAAACTGCTGGGACTGTAAAGAAAACCATGCTTTTGATTTTCCTTCTTTATCTTCCCTTCTGTTGAAGTAAATTAACCAAAGAGGTGAGTTGGTCAAGCCTGGATATTCATACGCTTACTGAGAGTCATCACACTTGGTGGTCTGGAAAGTTTTAAAAGGACACAGAACTAAACACAAGCTGGATAAAACCAGGAAAGGTGCTTTTAGTCACTCTGAGCACAGAACAAAATGGACAGATTGAAGTCTCCTTGCAATAGCCACAACAAATACATTCCATGGCATGAGGGGTGAGGGAACAGTGGAACAAGGAGGTATTCTTGACTGATTTTGAAGGTTTTGTTTGTACCCAATGGCTTAGGAAATGTGTTCATCCTCCCCTGGAGACTACATTTGTAGTATCGTACCATGTGGGGGTGAGTCAGAGGTTAAGTTACTGGCCGGATTAACTTCCAAGAGCACAGTTTATGTTCACCTCACCTGTGGATCTGTGCAACATACTGACTCAGATATTAGAGTAAAACAAAGGATGAAAGATCTTTCGCATCTTGCTTTTCACTACTCTGAACACAACATGGCACTATAGGATCATGGGCAGAGTTCTCTCCCCATGGTTTGCCAACCCCAAATGTTTAATTATTTCTTCCTGACTCAAATTGTTGTTTTGCCTCATTTATTTTCTCTTCCAGACACTTGGAATATCTAGGCAAAGTTTGCTCTCAGTCACCATGCACATAGACCATCTTAAATCACACAAATACACTGCCTCCTTCAAATGCCCACCTAAAATTCCAAATGAAACATCAACAATCCTGAAATAGGCTCAAAAAAAGTGCAGGAATGAAAACAAACCCATCAGAGCTCTTTTGTTGGCTGCCGTTTGAAACTTCCCCATAGCATTTAGTTCACATTTTTTCCATGCTCATTAGAGGTAGACATACGTCTGTTTTTAAAAAAGCAGCTCATATTTTGACATATTCACATCAGCCTGAGAGATGTGGATCATAAAAGGCACAGGGAGAAGACACAGTAACATCCAAGTTTATCCAGAGAACACTTCTCCACCAGGCACATTCATACTGTCTCTCAACAGACCATAAGACATGTATCATAACATCAGGGAAGGGAATGCTTCAGTGATTTGTAGAGGCACCGTGAGCTTTATTCTTCTTCCAGTCAGGGACAGTTGAGGCCAGAAGTGTCTGCCCTGCCACAGAAATTCCTGGGCTTAGTTTCTAATTACATTCTTTCACAAACTACATTTTAGTACCATTAAATATTCATAATAGGCATCTCTCAACTATCTAAAACTCAAAATGAACACATTAAACACATCGCTAGATCTACAACCAAAGCAAAAACACAATAAAGAGCACTGGCAAAAGAGCTAAGAATCCAAAACAGAATTCCTGCTCATTAAGATGAAGCAAACATGCATGTGTTTCAGAGCACCAAAAAGGGTAAATAAATTGAGGATAAAAAAAGAGTAACTAAAAAATTCATAAAATATAGTCTTACGGGATACAGTTTTGATACAAATACTAGAGACAACCGAAAAAGGAATAATGTTCTTCAGAATCTAATTCTAACAAATCCCAGAAGCTTCAGATATTAATTTACAATAAAAATCCTGCTGAGATTCAGTCCCAAAGCCCCCAAAGAGGCATCTCTTTCACCTTCTCAGAGCAGACCTCATCGTCCTTTTGCTCTTCATCATAACCTTTTTAGACAATTCCAAGCCCTGTGGGCCCATCCCTCCCCAATTGGTCAAGCCAGAATTCAGCTTAAGCAAGCTGAGCAAAGTACAAATTAAGTAGCTCAATGATACAAACTACTCAAGCTAAAGAATAAAAATTCACTGAATCATTTATCTTCCCAAATGCAGAGCCTCTCAAACCTTCTGACATAATTAAAACCACAAAGACAGATGGTCCCTGCAGTAGCATTCTCTCTTCAGTTTCAAAAGCCACTAAAGAAACCAAAGGCCTTTAGAACCAGCAAGAAAAAGACATCCCACTGAAAGCATCCCCCAGTGTTTCTCACATTGAAAATTACATGCTCTACCCATTTCCTTTCTGCAGGGTGTTCCCTTTGCAAAACACAAGGCCTTCCAGCCAGGCAGAGTACGTGACAAAAACCCTCAAGCGTCCATGAGTACGCTCTATTTCAATGAGTATGTCCCATGAGCACTGGGAAATCAATGAAGATAAGAAAGCACCAAATCAGTTGAAAACTCTTCCTCCCATTGTTAGGTTTTGTCCAAATCTGGAACTAAACACAAGTCCTTTCATTACACCTCAGTGTTTTTGCTGTTGCCACTCCTCAGCCTTTCCTTGTCCTCTACTGGTTTCTTTTTCACAACAGCTCCAGTTACATTTTGATATCAACTCTTTCTCTCTTACTACACTACGTCTACACACCTCAGGTTCTTTGGATGCACACAGCTTTTTTACCTACCCCGACACAGAACTGAAATACTCTTCCAGGCCTGGCAGGTGTGGGAAGAAGTTGTTCCCAAGCTGCCAAGAATCCTCATGGTGAGAATTACTCTTTCTGAACCATCTAACAAAGCCCATAGCTTTGTTAGCTCTTCTTCTGGTTATTATTTTCCAGACAACAAATTGCAGCCTTCAAAAGATCTTGCAACAAAGGTAAGGGACCACCATGCAACCACTCTGGAGAAGCCTCTGCCACAGAGGTCCGGGAGATACATGGACTTGTGTTGTGGCCCAACTTACCAGCCCACAGTTCTATTGAGAGAGAAGTCAGCATCAGAAAACACCGACAGGAGCATGATTTGGCCCACAGAGATTAAAAGTTTATCTGTGTAAGATGATGCTTTACAGCAGGACACTGAAATAAATAAAGGTGTTACGGAGGAGAGTCTTGACAGGAAAAATAAATGGGGAATAAGTAAAAAGTATTTGTTTTTCTAGGCAAATAGAAGCTGCCTCCCCAAAAAATATCTGTCAGTGGTGAAAGAAATCTAAGCCAGCTACATGCATTTAACAGGGTTAATGTAAAGGTTTAGGATTTGTAGTACCTAGTTCTACAGTGGTTGTTAGGGGTCCTGAACAAGGACTCGCTGAGGAAGGTTGAATGCTTGCCTTTCAACAGCTGCCAGCTGTGAGCCTGAAACACAGCAGGGCACCCTTCCTACCTCCCAGCTTCCCTGAGGATTTCACATCCAGTCCCAAGGAGAGACAACATACTGGACCACAGAGGACATAGGTCTGATCCTGTCAGGGTAAAACCTAACATGCCTGCTCATGTTCTCCAATATGCCACCCACAAATAAATGCTCCAAGTGTGAGGTATCTGGCATCTTATCAAGGGACTACAGACAGAAAAGGGACAGGGTTGCTTGGAAAATAAGCTTTTCTTTCAGTTGACTTTCAAGCTGATAAGGTTTTTGTGGGTGGTGGAAAGTTGCTGCGAATTTTCACCAAGTACACAGCTGTATATTAGAGGTTGTATAGGACAAGAACTTTAACTCAATAGACCCAAGAACGCTATGAAAACAGCTCTTAAGTGGTTGTGCAGAACTCAGGTAATTACACTAACTATACACCAAAAAACCCCACTGCGCTACTGCTGAATGCTGAACTATTCTAAGCAAAACATTGGGAATTAAATGAGAAGCAATGGAGTTACCCAGCTGGAAAGCTGATGGTAAAACACTGAGAAGCCATTAATTCCTCACATTCCTTTGCTACCAAGAAATCATATATGAAATCATATGCTACTGAAAGGCAATGATGCTTCTTGAACTAGATCAGCACCTGTGTATGTCTTTAAGGAGCAACAAATAGAGCTTGTCTGGTTATCTCCAGCTACTGCCTGGTATATGGCACAGCATAATTCAAAGCATGGCAAACATCAGAACTAGGAAAAAGGCTGCTATGGGCAAGCTACAGCAGGGAAAGGAATTACTGAAGTTACTGCACAGTGTAGTGAAAATATACCTTCGGTTCACATTGTTTTATACTGCTAAAAGAGTCAAGGAAGACGCCCATCGCCATCATGTTGCAGAGGATCTGCAACACAGGAGGTAGTTACTTTTGGCTTAATAAAGCATCTGTTGATTCAGTCTGGGGTGCACATTAAGACAGAGAAATGTTTGCTGCTTCTCCTAAAATGTGAAGAATGAAAAGAACTATCTTTGGAAGCTTTCTCCACAAAAACTCAAAACATGAAGAGCTTTATTAATCTGATTCAAAATTGTAACTAGAAGCGATGTCTACATGTAAAAGCACAAGTCATGAAATGTGTTTGATGTATTTTAAGTAAGGCCCTGAACTGCAGTTGTTATTTACAGATCAAAGAAGCTCCAGCAGTGTCCTGAAACAATCTAACTGAGAAACGCCAAAATCTGATTTCATCCATGTCCATATGTTGCTTTGAACTCATAATTCACAGAATTGGTCACTATATTGAACTAATTATCAAGCTTAACGCTTGCCAATGGTGACGGCTGTGCTGCGTTATAAAAAAGTCAGGTTTGAAGGGAAGCAGAATGATATATTGGAAGACATGCAGCCTTTATTGAAGTCTAGGGAGGAAAAAAAGCAATGAATAGACAAAAAAATACTTGCTTCCTGCAAAAAAAAAACAAACATCATTTAGTTTTCTAAATGGCTGCTGCAACAGATTAGCAAAATAAATAGTTTGCATTAACCAATAGATATAAAAATAAAGTGGGTAATTCCTCCTCCTTCATAGGAAAAGTTTCTTGTAACAGTTAAGTGGAAAAATATCTATGCTATCTAAAAATCTAATGAGAACATATTGTACATGGAAGTAGAACTAAAACAATTTCATAGCACATTTAAACTAAACTCCAACAATGAAGAAGAAAAACACTGACAGAATTATGTCTGCAGGCAGAAATATATAAGCAAAGAGTGTTCTAATATCAGTAAAGACTTTAAAAATCACTTTGTTGCCAATTACAGTGGTTGGAAGTGACCATAAACATTGGTTTGCCTAAGCAGTGATTTCAGGACACAGCTTAGGCTATAATTAAAAAGCAATCTATGGGAAATAGGTAATTACCAGTATTTAGCAGTTCATTTGCTAGTTAATGCCTTAACAAAGCTCTCCTTTGATTGCAGTGGAGGGAGGAACAACTTCAAGAGGATTATTTGCTATTAAGACTTGTACTCAATTATTGAGAATGCTGATGTGCTCCTGCCATTACAATTGCAGAGCACTCCCCAGGAAAGCCAGATGGATTCTGCAGCCTGTGCTGAAGCAGTGATTCCCACAGCAGGGCAGAAGCCTGGCCTCTCAGTTTGGAGGACAGTTCAGACTACCCTCACAAATATGTTTGCTGATTAACAGAAAGGTGCAAACTTAATGTTCTCTGATGCCAATCACATCTTATTATCATTCCCATCAATGTGGGGATTTTCCCCCCTCTATATTCTTTAATTCCATTTCTGAAGGAGCAGTCAGGTAATTGCTGGAGCTTCCAGATAACATTTTTCATCAAGATAACATTTGTTTTTCCTTCTGACAAAAGTGACAACACAAGGTATTTTCTGTCAAGTTCTATGAATACAGTAGTTGAGTCACTTTACTGGAGACAAAAAGAACAGTAACCTACAAATATATCCCATGTACTGACAAGTTATAATTGACTCAAAGTCACCATCACTTGCTACTAGCCCCTAGCATAGCTACTATACTGCTGAGCAGGGCATGGAATTAACCTAACCTAAACCCAGAGTTAAATTCAGTCCTCGGAAACACAAATAAGAAACTTCAAGGTAACAAAGCAGAATGGAAACAATCCAAATTCACCCATATTTATTGCTTTTCTTGTCAATGTTACCTCTTCAGCCTCCTACTTCAGTTGCAAAGACTTTCCTGTAACAAGAGCCTGACTAAAACTGCCATCAAGATAATTGAAGCTGAGGAACACTTTCTATCTAAAGATTGGTTTGGGGAGCTGTAGCGCAGTTGACACAGAATCTCAGGAAGCCTTCAGCTGCAGAGCAGAGAGGCCCATTAATCATATTTATCATGATTGTCCACCCCAGCTTTCACGCAGTTAGGGGAAATGTGCTATTCTACTTCAGCAACAAGGAGCAAGGCTAAAACAAACTGACCTAACTGCATGGGTCATTTCCAGAAATAGAAAGTATAGCAGCAGCACAGCTGTACAGGCCAGAAGGCAAAATGCTGGGAGAGTTGGAGAAGGGGAATAACCAACCACCCCAACCTTGTGAGGTATGTAGCCAGTAGCAAAATTCATACTGGGCCAAGTTTTGCTTTAATTGGCATTCAGTACATTAAAGTCAGCAAGACATGTTTCAGTTAAGCACCTTATGGCCTTGTATTTCATGAGACTCCTAAAATGTTTTACTGCACTTCAGGAGTTCGTATCAGCAAAAGCAAGAAGGGAGCAGATAACCTCCCACTGAGGTGTGAGCACATTATTTATTCAGATATGCATGGATACTTCTTTATTTGCTCTTCCCTTTCATGTGAAGAGACTGTACAATGTCAAATGTAAACACAGAATACAATGTACTTTTCCCATGAGAAAGCACGGGTTGTATCCTGCCTTATTTCTTTCTTGTTTCTCTTTTTGGGGGGTTTGTTCTGTCTGAAAAAGCATTGTGATGCTTCAGTTTACTCACAACAAATTAATCCATGTCACATATTGTGCATCGTTAGCATCCTTAACTGGGAAAGATTCAAGCCTGAGATAGTTGGAGCTGGCAGAGTGGCCTTGGCATTGTTGTATCTGTGCTGTGATGCCAAAATGTTCAGGCCAAACTCTACTTTACTGTAGCTAGACCTGCTGGCTTTGAAACGCAAGAACACAGTTTTCACATATTCAACCAGTATAAAAAGAAAATCTGCAGAGCTTAAACTTTATTGGCTTCTATAAAATTAACAGAAAACTAAAAGTGAGATAAGAGCCTGGTTAAATAACACCATTTCCATCTGTGGCATACACAACAGGCCTGCTTTGCCTGCATTTCTATAAACATAATGAAAATCACGTTGCCATCAGTCCCTCCTTCTCCACCCCCCCCATGTACTTCTAACTGCATACAAAGGGACATGGGTTTCGAAATTTAAGGTGCACACTACATGGGGATTATCCCAAAGATTATAAGGCTTATTATATTCTTCTTAACAATAGATAAACAAAGGAAATATGGAATCTTGGCCAAAAACTGATGATAAAATGTAAAATAGCTTACTGCATAACCTCAGAACTCATAAAACTTACATAAGTCACTTCACATCTCAGTATGGGCACCAGGGTGTCATGATCATACAACCTCCTTTCTCTTTATAATCGCACAGGCATTATTCCACTGGGCAGGAACACAAGGGAAATGCTAGACCTATAAAACTTAATCAACTCATATCAAAGTTAAAAGATAGGAACACCTAAAATCACCCATACTAAATCGACTCCATTTACTCATACAAGTTAGTCCCAGGAAATTCAATGGGACTAGCCCCCAGCGTCAAATAAAATTAATAACATTTCAAATTTGATGCTTCCTTTAATCCTGCCTCTCAACCCAGTTGCAAAGCAAAGTCAATTTCAACATCCACAGGCCATCCTGAGATTAGATCCCTTGTGATAGGCATTTTCTTGGGCTGATATTGCAGCAAGTGCAGGCATTGCGTGCCCTCTAGTGTATAACAGCTTGCAGCACTCAAGTCAGTATGCCCACAGCAAGGAAGAAACGGAAGGTCACTGTGCTCTGATTCAGTTTTGTTTTAAATTAGAAACTAGAGCTCCCATGCCCAAAATTAACTTGTTTTCCCTTGAGCAGCCAGTAAAATACTCTGAAGACTCACATGCCTGCTTTGGGGAATCACTTCTACACTCAAAGCAGTGGAATCGATTCCTACTTCCCATAATATGATAGTAAGATAGTGTTTCAAGAAAAATGAAGTATTACCTGTATTAGGTATTTGGAAGAACTGTTCTTGTAGCAGAGTCTCCCACTTGTAGCAGAGTCTCCCAAGTGCCTCTCTAGCCATGCTTCCAAACATCAACGTAACTGTGATAAATTACACAAGCTCTCTGCCACAGATCTGTTTTCTTTTTCACACCTCCACCATAAACTTCGACTTATAGATTCAACTTTTCAGTTTCATATTTCTCAGATGCCCACTTTCATATATAAACGTTATATGTAATGTAAGCAAGTAACAAAGTATATACATGAGTAAGCATATATATATATATATATATATATAAAATCTACTGACATGTCAGGGTTGGGTGGAATTATTTATGGTCAAATTAAGGCACAGTTTCAGCAGCAACAGTCTAGATTAAAATCAGTTTCTTCTTTCCTACGTGCTTTAGCTACATCTCTCCAGATCTGCTGTTTTACCTGCAGATGGAAGATCACGATCACTACTGCCTTCAAAAACCTGAACAAGCAGTAATTCAAGCACTAAGACGTCCATTAAAACCAGCACTGCTGATGGGCACATTATTATCCAACCCTAACTATTCTATAATTCTATGATTATGGGTATGTGCCTGAAACTTCATATTGAGAGTATGGGCAACAGATTCTTACAATCAGTGCTGGGATAATATAAGAAGAGATTTTCCTCGGCTGCCTGCCTCACCCCACTGCCAGAGGTTCTTCACCCTGTGCCAGAACCAGAAGCTGGTACACATCAGGGCCTCCTTTGAACTCCAGCTCAAAGCCCACTGCTTCCTGCTATTTTAAGCTACAGAGGTGCTGACCCTGAAAGAGAAAGGCAAGAATCCCCCCAAACAAATCACTACAACTCATACGTCAGTGCCCTCAGACCTTCCTCTTGCTGAACTATTGCAACAAGCTACAGAATACGAAAACATCTTTCTGAAAACATCATCTTTCTGATAAAAGATAAAGCAAGACAACAGCCACCACTCAATCAGCGGCCAGAGACTTGCAAGCACTAAAGGCTCTTGGTCACTGCCAAGCTCAAGGGCAAGCAGGAAGCAGACAGCCCAGGCTCCTGGTCCCATGCCAGCCCTGCTCCCCAGAACTCTCACTATGCCCTTAGGTCCTGAAGTGCATCTTCTCTTGACCAGACAGAGCAGACACTGGGGTCTTTGTGTTAAAGCAGAACTGCTGGTTGGGATAACATCATACAAGGAATTTTGGGGAACAGCTTTTGATTTTGGATTGCTGATTCTTTTAACTGTGCTTCTGGCTTTTAGCAGACGTAGAGAAACTGGGTAATAGCAGCTTGAGATAACTGCTATTAAGACTGACAGCAGCGTGATTCTGCTGGTGGAAGTATTTCACTGTAAAAATCAGTGTTTGGACTACTTCAGGCAAGAATTTCATCCTTGAAAGACAGTCCTGTACTTGAAGAAATTGCTAAATTGCTTGTTGTTCCAGACCAATCACATTTATAAGACCAGTTGCTTTAGAGTCCTAACCCCTTGACAAAGTATTATTAAAAACAATACTTTACATGTACATACATCCCTATGTCTTTGCACAGATTTTATATAAGCAGATAAGCCACATTCACATCAGTTTTTAGCGTTAGAAAACTATCCTCTCCGGCACAGACACACAGAAATTGCTTCACCCACATATGAAACACAGTCTCCACCAGATAGAGCCCAGCAACATTGCAGCCATCAGCAGGATGACCACAGCTTACTAACAGGAAATCTTGTCTCCCACTGAGAACTACAGGAAGAGTTTAGATAGACAAAATACAGTCACCCATAGTGGAATGTGGCTGTGGAATTAAAGCCAAAGCCACCACTCAGCCAAAGATCCCACAAATTTTTGTTTGATTCTTTCAGTTTTGCTTTTCAACAAGTCGCAAGTGTTCAGGTCAGCCAGATTTTACAGAAGTAGGCACAACTGTCTTACCCCCTTAGTGACTTCAGTTTCGTGCTCTCAGGCTGCGATGACTGAAGAATCAAAGTTATTCCATTAACTCTAATATCCTCAGTTTGCCCTGGAAAGCTTTAAAGCTGTTATTTATTGCATGACACTACCAGATAGCTTTTTAAATACACCTTATAATTACTTACTTGGTACTTACTACTTTTAATATTTTAAGCCTTTTCTCCTCCTTTTACAATGAGGACTCATCTCTTGGTGCCTGTCCTCCCTCTTGGTACAGTCCCACCTTCTCAATGTGTTTGCAAACACTTCCTGATCCTCTGTCCCAGATAATTCTATTTACATGGGGAAAGAAAGTGAGGAAATTCATTCTCCACTGGAGCGAGCACAGGGAGCGTGCTCTTCACACCATTGTGAAACATGCAAAAATCAAAACCAAGCAATGTAAAGAATAGAGTTATGTTATTAAGATTACAAAAAGCAGCAAACAAGCAAACCAACAAAAACACAATTATCACAGCATGAAGAAAACCAGAACAAAATTAAGCATTTTCTTCTTCCCAACTTGTCCTCACCCACAGTGTTGCTACTGACCCACAAAACACATTCCTACACTATGAATGCTGCAGAAAACATCACTTGCAAAAATGCTTTAGTAAGCTTCTTAGAGAATGTATGGAAATAGTGTCTCTATTTCAAGCATGTGGTAGAATACACTTCCTGCAAGACTCTGCTTGCACACATATTCATTTGGAAAGAATCTGTATTATCAAATCACAGAGGCTGTTTTTAGCACACACAGTTTTCAAAGTGGGGTTTTTTTCTGTTCAAAGACCTTACATGCAAGACCGGAGTTTTCAAACTACAGAAACACTCTGCCTATAGGAAATTCTTTTCAACTGAAGAGATCACTGATGTCAGACAGATGCAGTAATTGTATGCTCCATCGGTAAACTGCAAATCGATGGCAGCAAGGATGGCTGCATTCTGCTTCTAACCACTATATATGGTACTGCACCTAGCCTCAGAGAGGGAATTCAGGTGAAAAAATCTGAGATCATTGCACATGCTTGACAAAGTAAATAAATGAAGCCACCACCAACTCCCCAAACTTCAGCAAGGAATTTGCTTTAGGTCTCTGTCCACCCTGGCCAGTTTATTTGCTATTTCAAGCATGTCACAAAGCCTGTTTCCCAAAACTGGTAAATTAGAAAACCCAGAGTTGTTTTGTGGTCTGCAAAAGCCATTTAGAAGTGCTTTTTGAGATGTCCATTTTCATTTCCAAGTAATATCCCATCATTTGTATGGAGAAGGTAATAAGCATAACCTACAACAGCAAAGGACAGTTATTCCTTTTGTCCATTTTTCAGCATTCCGGGTCATGAGTTAGGCTGTGCCTGAGCCCTTATCCCAGAGCAGGGACTCATCTCCTGCTTTTATCCCACAGGAACTACTGTGATCCCTTATACACCTTTCAAAATTCAGATTCCTTGAATGTAGATACCCAGAAGGTTACAAGTGTACAAGCACTACAACAGCTGATACAGCCCCCGTGACAAGGGTTTCCAAGACAGAGTAGCGTTTAGGAGTAGGGGGAAGCAGAGACTTATTTTTTAACTTCCGTTCCATTAATCATGTCACGTAACTTCTGCACAGCTTTCCACATGGCAGGGACCAGCTAGTTAATTCATTTTACAGTTCCTATCCCTTTCATGAGACTTGTTCTATGTGGAAACACCCAAGCCAGAGAAATGCTGGTTGCTCAATACAAGTCAACATCCCAGTGCTACAATCCTGCATGGCAAATTCCTGGTTAAACCTATCTAGAATCACAAAATAAAACCAGCTCAGTTTTCCAGAACATAACAAAACACAGCTCCTGCACATATTTCATTGAGGAGGAAGTTTCTTTTTTGAAGTATCGCATTAACATAGTGTCCCGTTTGCCTGTTTCTATCGACATCTGCTCTGTAACACAGAGAACGATAGAAGCCCAAAGTTTTAATTGCGCAAGTAAAAGAATGTATTAACAACATTCTTTCTGTTCTACAGCAACAGAGATAAACTTTAAAAAAGCCTCTAACAGCTAGGAGAACAGGATATTTATGTAAAGATGTCCTAACAAAAGAAAAGCATGCAGAACTACCTCTGGTGGATAAACAAGCAAGGCTCCTTGTTTGCAGACTGTTCCCTCTTGAGCTCACACATCCCCTCCTGTCCTTAGCAGGGGCAACAGGTCTCAGCTGGGTTTCACAGTTTTATACTAAACCTTCTCAGCATCCTTTGTGCACTGACCCTTTACATTTAGGAATAGGCAGCAGGTGAGCCTTTAAGGCCCATTTGGCTGCTAGTTGCTTTAGATTCCATCTCCCAGCGAGTAAGTCATTTAAGAAGGGGATGGGTTTTTTTTTAGGTATTTTTTTCTGCACAGGCTGCACTGCATATCCTCCATATCCCTTTCGATAGACACATTATGTCAGGATGCTAGTCAGGCATCCATACAACAAACAGTACCTCCTCCTCCTCAGAGACATTATTAATGCTTGGCTTTCTGAGACTGGCAAGAGCCTGAATTTGTTGCCTGCTCACCACACTGCTGCCACTCATGAATGCAACAGCTTACTTTTAACTAGCTGTCCTTCTCCTCCCCAGAATTAATGTAGCATGGAGTGCTCTCTCCATCCCAGCATAGCAGCAGCTGCCTTTATCCACTTAGGGCTCTAACATGCATACACTGAAGGGAAAAAAAAAAACCCCAAGCCAATAGGAAAAACCCAAAGCTACCCACAACTGTACTAACATAAAACACTAGGACTCCCAAAGTGATAACTAGGTTACCTCTCCACAAGTAAGATCACCAGCATGCTGTAAAAGTGGCTTCAGATTTATCAGTAGTTCCTTTCAAATTCAGAGCTCTGAAAAAACATTGTCAAGTAAAAGCATCAATACCACCTCTACCTGAACAGAGACCATTGCAGGCAGAGAGCGTGAACTGCCTCCAAACAGTCCATGAGGCAACATAGAGGACAGGCTTACTTAGGGCTACCTGCACAAAGACTGACACTGGACTGTGATTTGAAAGCCAGGTTGGACGGGGCTTTGAGCAACTTGGTCTAGTGTGAGGTGTTCCTGTCCATGGGGGCTTGAACTGGATGATCCTCCCAACCCAAACTATTCTTTGTTTGTAGAAGTCTTAGTCTCCTTTCAAGACATCTGTGAATTATAAAGAGCCAGTCATCTTCCATCCCCTTTGTCTTTAAGGAAGGGTTCAACATTAATTTTAGCTCCTTTTCAACCTATTTCTGGGCTAGGGCCCAGTCCATCTGCAGTACTTTATAAAAGTAACAAATCAGATTAAAACCACCCAGAACACCCACTCAGGACTCACTCAGTTCTTTCAAACTATAGTAACTCCCAACAGAAGGGACACTACAGCTAAACGTGGCACTTCTTGTGCAAAGCCACAACCTGCACACAGACACGCAGAGGGTGAAATAACTCATTCTACAGCAAGCTATTTTACACAGGAAAACTGGACAAGGCATTTCCTTTTCTTTTATGTTGTCCTGTCATTCATAACATCTTTTAAGACATCTGCTAGAGTCCTGTAGCATTAATAGGAATGGAAATGCTCCAATGGGAACTCAGGGGTTTCTCTCTTTTTCCCATGAACTGAACATTATGGAATTTTAACAGATGTTCTACTTGGTCATAGTTAATAAAATGAATTATGCAGGAATTAAAAATCTGGCTCCACTTGCTTATATAAGACTTCAGCAGCAGAACTGTGTTCCCATTAAGAAATACTAGAGAATTTATAGTGGATTTATAGGCTGCTCCTGCCTTGTTATGAGATTTTACAAATGAACTTGTCTCTTTTGTGGAAAAGATGAATAAATTTACCTGTTCATTGACAGCTTTCAGTAGCAGGAAGCAGTTTCCACATCGATGCACACTGGTACACTACACTCATAGGAAAGGACAATTCTCACTTGGATTTGCTTTGGAAATGACATCATGGGAATTCCACATCATTTCACAGCCTCCAATTTATTCAAAGTCTCATTCAGCAACCTAATAACCACGCTCCCGCTTTGTGCTTTATCACAAAAGCTTTCCTCTTGGAGCACAGATGTCTCTTCAGGGCTACTACTGCCAACAGAGGCACTGTACCTCACTTCCCCTTTGATTTTCAGATTAGTTTAGTGTAACTGCATCAAAGAAAGATGTAAAGACCAAAATGTAATGGCAATGTGAGAGAAAAGGCACCAAAAAGGAGGTAGGTGAAAGAGTCAGGCAACACTTCCAAGCACTGAGGTTAACCAAGTTATTTCCAAAAACATTACACATATACCCATTTTCTTTTTCTTCCAGTATTTATCTGTATAGAGATTATTCTGATGAGAAAACAGAAGGATAAGTGAAAGAGTGAGGATGAAGCAATTACCTTGCACCAGAACAGAAGCACCACAGCAGCTAATGCACATTACATGGAGCAGAATAAGGCTGTCTTGAAAAGATCTGCTATGCTATAAAGACAAGGTTTCAACATTCACTCCATTTATAACAGACTGACTTTCACTTAAGTCCAAGCAATTGGCAAGCACATCTCTGGCCAGGCACTGCTTTAGGTAATACACAAAATTTTATCTCAATGCAGCAACTAAAATTAACCTTCCTCAAATTCTGGCTCAAGAATTTTGGCAGTGCAAAAATATCATCATCTGAAAAGCATCAACATTCCCAGCCTTTTCCACGAGAAATTATGCATTGAAGCCCCTCTATTCAAAAACCCCACTCCAGTGTAACTAAACAAAGGGGTTTGTGTAGGTGAAGAACCAACGCATATGAACAAAGTCTATAAGTACACAAGTCAGCTGGAATTAAATATCAGTTTATATATGCTATGCAGCTACCTGGATGTGTCCAATAATGAATGAAGATAGAATTTTATCTGAAAATAAAGACTTTCCTTAAAGGAAGAAGTGTCCCTAAAGAGAAGGGAAAACACCAAGATTAAGTGTCAGGCTTACAACAGTTCTAGGTGCAGGTTCTGACTCAAGTGGACATTGCTTTACAACATTTAGTGTCAGAAAAAGGCAACGGTCTTGACAGTGTTAAATTCAAAAATGATGTTTTTCTTTTAAACATCACCTCTGATTTGATTCATTTGGAAGAGAAAGCACATTCCATTTACTTCTTATTTGATTGGACAGTTACTCCCAAAAAGCAATATTTCAACTGAAATCAGTTCTGAAAGATCTTTTATGAATATACATAATGGAGAGGACCCCCATTAAATTTCCAGCAAAGTGCTGCCATTTTGAGTAAACAAAGTTCTCTCAGCAGGGTCATACACCGTGCCATGAATATGGTCTGCAAACGAATTACCACCCCGACATGTGTCAAAACAGATTTTAAGGAGAACAGCACCCAGTGGTAACCATGTGTTTTATCTACCTGTTAGTATGCAAAATCTGTATGCAATGGGATCCAAATTTATTCATTTATTCAGAAGCCCTCAGAGAAATCAAAATCATTTGTTGGCCTTTTTTTGCCTGTCTGCAAATGAAATCCGAGTGAATAGCATGTTTAGTGAGCCGGAAAATCAGTACAGGACAAAGCTATGGTGGGGTTTACATTTCAGAAAAGCAGGTGTCATCTCCGCACAAATAAGTGATTTTTTAAACACTCAGACCTGCCAAAATTAGACTCAGTCCATTATTATGTGTCAGCATTTTAAGGAACTCTATATTTGGTATTTATTTTAGGCAATATCCATTCTTATACCACAACTGTAACAAGAGCCGGCTAACGTAACTGTCCTAAAAACAGCTTTCAGCATGAAGAAAAGCTTTTCAAAGCAGAGCTATTGAATGAAGGCTTGAAAAGCCTCTGCAACTGGCTTTAATATCAACGCAACACAGCCAAGAGACCTGATCCTGTGTTTAAAACACAAAAGCAGCAAAGATCCAAACGTTTATTCAGCAAGTTACATAAGGAGAGGACAACCCCACACACAGCACATGGAACAGAGTACTTAAGAACCTTCCTGGACAAAAGCTCTTATGTTTTCATAGGAATTGAACCTTATCTCTTTATTTGAGGTGCTAATGGTGTACCAATTGGGATCCAATTCTGAAGCAGTTTTAGACTGGGAGCTCATCAATGTGTTTTTCTACCTCTTATAATCTGCCTCCAGTTTACACAGCACATCAAACACTTCCATGACACTAATCCTGTAATTCACAGTAGGTTTATTAAGAGATTTTAGTTTAGGAGCTATTTTCTGCCAAGCAGGCCAAAATATTTTTAGCTCCATAGTTTTTTTTCCAGCAGTGAAGTATTCTGATTTAGAGTTAAGTAATGCCATATCACATCCACAGCCTGGATGACTAAATGCATTGCTTTCACCCATTTAAAAAGAGAGCACAATCCTCTCTATATAGCAGATGACAGATAATCTTTTGGCATCTGCTGACAAATATATTTAAAGAATGCCTAAATCTGTCTGTGCCAAACTTGGTCTGATGCCGCCAGTTCACCATTGTTGGCATGCATACTACAAATGATGCAATCACAGCACTGGAGGAAGTTTCCAGTATTTTACTTCATGGTTTTCATCATGTTAACATACACATTTCCATCCTTTCACAATTTAGCAGCAATAGAACTGAGACACAGAGTGGCAGACAACTTCCTGCATGTATTGTAGGTTTTCTTAGTGCACATTATCAGTATTCTATTTCAATCACAAACTAGTAACTTACCTAGAATGAAACACCCTAGGATTTAGAGCTTATGGTTAGAGCAACTGATCTCAATTGTACTATCTGGTGTTAGAAGACAAAGCGACACAAAGGAACCAATTAAAAGATAAAAACAAGTGTTTTACCTCTCTTAATACTGTGCTTTTGTAACCCCGATAAAGGCCTCGAATACCCTGTAAACCAACAAAAGAAAGCATCAGCTAAAGGGAATGAGTTTGCCAAAGACCACAGTTTATCAGTGATTGTGAGGCAAACATTACAGCTTGAGTGTCAGACCTGAACTTCTTGCAAATTGACTATATTGATTATAGCATTGCATACTGTATTCCATGACTCACAGTACCAGAGGAAGTTTTATGTTCAAAGATCATTTAACCACTGTTCAGAATAATCAGCTATAGAAAAGAGGATATGCCTTACAGTTAAAATTAAAAGGATAAGAAGATACAGAAATACATTACTTCAAACTCTACTTACCCAAAACTTTGGTCTAAAAGTATGCACTATCTCATACATATTTTGAAACTACTACTTTTCTGTTTGAATAGCCCATGCAAAAATGAACCCATAGGATGACAACTTTCCCTGACCAGATTTAGTCTTGATTCGGAGCTTTTATCAAGACATTTTATATTTTTAACTAGCTGATAACATTAAAAACCATTACAATTTTATAAGTATATGTAAGATTATATTAATTACCTTATAGGGCAGTTTATTCAAGTGCCTGGCAAAACTTAAGGTTCTCTGCCAGCCATAAAGAAGGGGAAAACCATACAGTTTTGAGAGCACCAGCTTTTAGAGCAGAATGACCAATCCATTCTAGCTTTTAGAGCAGAATGACCAATCCATTCTTCAAGCAAGAAGTTTCAGTGACCCTCTTGTGCAGGGTTATCACAATAGTTTTTATTTACAAGCAAATAAAACTCAAGTGGATCATTTAAAGGTCATATTTATGGCTTCCTTTTCCTGGCCTTTACACACAGAAATATGTATAATATTTTCCCCACAGTATTTTCAGGAGCTACATTCTCTTACAGAATAAACTTGAAAAATACCCCTTGTGAGACTCAGTAAAAACAGTGGTGAACAGGTTTCTACAGGAAGGATCGGTATAACTACAGAAAAGATAACAAAAGCCCTTATTTTTCAAAGCTACAAATACTGGTTAAGCACTCATTTCCAGAGCTCCTACAGAGCCTCTCTGAAATGGTGCCTTTAGGACACCCCCTCTAAAGCCAGCTACAAAAACTGGAAACCATTCAGCAAACTCTAGATACAGACTCGATCTTCTGTTTTCCCAGAACATGGCATAAATACAAGGGGGCATCCAAGAAATCTGGAGAGGGACTTTTTACAAGGACATGTAGAGGGTAGATTTAGATTAGACATAAGGAAGAGGTTCTTCCCTGTGAGGGTGCTGAGGTGCTGGTGCAGGGTGCCCAGAGCAGCTTCAGCTGCCCCATCCCTGGCAGTGTTCAAGGCCAGGCTGGATGAGGTTTGGAGCAACCTGGTCTCATGGAAGGTGTCCCTGTCCGTGGCAGGGGGTTGGAATTGGATGAGCTTTAAGGTCCCTTCCAACGCAAACCATTCTATGATAAATACAAGCAGAACTTTGGAAACGGGAAAGCTAAATCCCCTTTTTACATTTATTTTTTAGTGTAGGTATCTCATATAAAGAGAAGTGGAAAGAGTTGTTTAGAGTGTGCAGGCACATGGGGAAGGTGGGGGTTTGCTTTCCTTAAACACAACATGCCAATCACTTTTAACAGAAGAATAGATGGGAAAGTGCTGGGAGAACGCAGAACTCAAATAAAGTCATAGGAATGGTTCTGGACATGTATGGAACTGAGTGGGAAGAACGAAGTAATTTGTTTGGAAATTTGCTCTGAACTCACCTCATGATACAAGGTGCGGGAGAGAATCTGGAGGGTACTCGAGGAAGGAGAAACCTGGGCCCTTTGTTTGACTACCTCAGATGGAACCCGTATGAGGCAGGCAACCTGCAAAAGAACCACAAGTTCAGAGAACAATTCCTTTTGCTGCCTTACTCTTTATATAGCAGACACACTTGGACATGGTTCCAAGTACAGAAAATTAAGAAACGAGGAAATAACTTTAGTAATTACACCAGCTGTACTTAAAAGCTCTTGATGAGCAGCTCATGTGTTTGCTCTGAGCACTACGTACCTTCTGAACACAAAATTGTGCTTATAGAAAAAATGGAAGTTTTTAACTTCCATACCAGAAATAGATTTGGGTGGGGAAAAAACAACAATGAAACCAGAATTTTGAAGCCATCCTGTCTTTTGGCAGCCACGGGAATTCCCCATCCCCTTCAGAGAGGTGAACTGGAAATGCAGGACTTGGAAGAGTAAGTTTCTTTCCTAGGTAGTTCCTTTGTGCCCCCTAGTGACTGACAGCAAGAGACGCAGACGCACACGATAATATTCAAGATATACCTTAAAACACATTAGATCTCATGCATTGTGAACCATCGGAGTGATCCTTTCCTACACAAGGGATTTACAGGCAAGAAAGGCCCCTGCAGCTGGATGTAATAACATGGCTGTTGCCACAAAACTCCAGCTTTGCTGAAAAAGCCAGACCTGGCTTTAAAATGTTCACCTGCCACTTCAGCTTCATGCAGGAATTAATCTTGTGTGCACATAATGTTGAATAAGGATCCTCAAGAGTTACAAGCCTCTCCTCTCTCCAGAAAATACCTGTTTACTAGCACTTTTAACAGGAGTTTGTCTTCAGTTGGCCTGAGAGATACTTAAAGCAGTGCTGGGACTGGTGGCAGAACACCGGGGACACTGTAAGCCTGATATTTGGCCTTCCTTGTTCCCATCCTGTGCTGGCCTCAGGAACACACTGTGGTTCCTAGAGACAAAGATGATCACTGAGCACTTCAAGTCAAGAGCAACCCAGCTGAAAGCTGTCCATGTGAAGTGACAAACCCATCTGCTAACTCAAACTCACATGTGCCAAAGTAAGTTCAGGAATTCACTGCCACATTGCACAGAAACAGTAACTTGAGCGATGGTTTGTGGGTAACACGGTCCAAGGCTTAAGTTCCATTTGCACAGACAGACCACAAAAAAAAAAAAGTCTGTTATCCTGTTACATTCCTACAAGTTTACCAGACAACAATATCCAAAGTCATTACAAACAGATCTAACTCCATGTGCTCTTCAATTCTCAGGGTCAAAAATAACAAGTGACCCCAATCTGTCAAGAAAATAAGAACTGTCAAGTTTTTTTGATAGTTCAGTATAAATATTTATAGAACTTCATGCTTCATAACACTCCATGTCCTTATATTAGCTTTTTATTCCTTAAAAACATGGAGGCAGGAGGAAAGGTTTAAAAAGGCTCGGATGAAAACAATCCAGTCAATCAAGACCAGACAAAGAGCGCAGCGTGGCTTCCTGACATCTGGGGTGCTGCAGTTTTGGCAGGAGAAGGGTGGCCTCAAAGTAATGTCTCCATTTCCCCCAGACTACTTGGGGTGCATTTCATTTCAAATTAACTTTGATGTTTCTCCCATTTGAATTTGCGCTTACAAGGGAGCCTGTGGCTGCACAAGAACAAAAAGAGTGATTACGTTGTGCTGTTATGAAAGGAAATACAGGCTCGTGTCACCCAGGCTGCGCTGTCAGATTGGCTTCATAGGGCACTGCTGGTACACAAAAAGCCACAAGCTGCAACTGCTAACATCAGACGGAACAGTGACATTTTCACTGTGCACCTGAATGTACAAGGCGTTACCTGATTTGTTCCTACATTCATACCTTACCATCACTAACAATCCCATCAGTCTTTTGATGTCAAACACAGGTCTCTAAAGGGAAGTATGCAAGATTAGTTTCACACCTATCTATTAGCCCACAGATTTTAAAGACAGTAACGATCTGGGACAGATGGGTTCAGAAAAGTCTCAAATCCATTGTGCTCAGATCTCAATCACTGCAGCACCTTCCAATGCTGACAAAGTTAGAACATAATACACATCTCCACAGTTTGCTTTCTTTGACTTATGGTCAAGCAGTACCAGTATGATAACACTGCACCAAGAGAACTCATACTTAATCTGGAAGCTATAAGTAAATTGAACAAGCAAGGGTGAAATACAATTGTTCAGATGCGCTGCAGTCACTGACCACATACATACTTTTTAGTTGCATCAACTACTAGATAAATAGATGCGGAGGACAGACAATCATGTGACCTTGCACAGTGGAGACCCATTCACCTCCCTGGTCACGAAGAGCCCAGAAAGAAATTGCTTTTAAATCTCTTGGCTCTTCACATAAATGCAGCCTGTTGCTTGCCACAGAAGAGCACAATACAGCCTGTTGAACTCAGGCCATTCCTGGTGCATCCCACCAGTTCTGGGGATGACCCTGTGACAAATTAGCTCTGTCAAACATCTGTAGAGCCAGCCATGGAGAGGGCACAGCAGTGTACCCTCAGCTACCTTGCCTGACGTGAAAGCATCAGATAACAGCACCCTGTTGATAGGGACCATGCTCATTCCCTTCTGTTAATGGAAGCAGAAAGACAGAATCAAGATCCTACAGACCAAGCTCTTTCCTTATTTACCAGGTCAGGTAACCCAATACACCAGTTATCAGACTCTCCCCATGTCAGTGCACATGTAGACATACCATAAGGTCAGGAAAACAGTAACACTGAAACAAAAGGTTCAAGGATTTTTAGATTTAAGCTTTAACAAAACCCAATTTTACAGCTTCAAGCAAAGCTACGATTACTTTACAGAGGAGGTATGCAGAAATGACAACACTAGCATCTATTAACTTTCCAGCTTTTTAATGCCATAACCACTTCTGATCAAGAGTACTGAATTTCAAAATCTTGTGTTAAATCATTACCAGTTCAAACATGGCTCCAGTATTTAGATGCCAACTGAAGTGCATTTTTAATTTACCAACTTGCATTAGCCCATTAGGGACAAAAGCTAAAACTAGGCCTATTTTGTTAATATTTACCTGTGTAATGCTAAACCAGCACATCTTCCAACTACAGGATACTAATTTTTTCTGTTGGTTCAGGGAAGCATTTTAACTTTGAAATACTCTTTGCATGCATCAATGCTGCCATCTCCTGGTTGGATTCATACTGGGACTAGATTTTCCTGATTGTTCTGACCAGTGTCTTCAGTCACTGTGATGAGTGACCAGTGCCTTTGAGTCAACACAAATACTCTTTATACATACCGATTTAAACTGTTTCAGTGTATCTGTAACCTGTTCCTATGTGGCCACAGCTAACAGAAAACAAGACCTGCTGCAAACAGCACCAGGAACCTGCACAAAGCCTCTTGCATGGGCTTATCTAAGTTTATTTAAAACACCTTATCTTCAACCAGTACCTTATGATAGTTGCCAATCCTACTTAAAGCTGGAGCAGCTGTTCAGAAGGAGGCAATACTCACGTAATCCATCAGCACAAAGCTACCAAATATCCTCCTTTAGACAATAACACAAGGCACAGTCTGGTTGGACTAGAAAGAACCCATTGCATTACCACTGCAAATTCTGGAGTAAGAGCTTACCTACAGACCACCATGACACCACTTGTAGCTCACCAGCAGGTCCTTGCTCCCCTATCCAATATATGATGGCCTTTAGGCAAAGGCAAACGTAAGACATCTTCAGAAAAGAGCACAATACCTCCTGGTCTTCAAAGCTATATTATTATACAAATATTAACATATCCCATTTAGATTCCACCCCTTGTGCTCCAGGCTAACCATTTCCTACATGACTGGTTTTGTAGGATTTAGTAGAGAATCAAAGATAACGTGCATCTGTTTTTAGGCACCTACACCACAGTTCAAGCACTAAACTTGTAGGCATGATCTGCACATGAGCTGTATCCAGAAGCACTTGAAAAACAACAGAGGAGGTGTTCTAGTTGCTATTAAGGGTTTATGTTGGGTACTTAACTTGGGTTGATGCATAGCAAGTTCTCAGCACTGGGGACACAGCTGGTACAACACTATTAGCAGCTTTGGACCTCCAAGAGCAGCTTGAGAAAGCTTTTCCTTATGCGGAAAAGCAGCACCTTGCACAGCTAATGATCTGACCCATAGATCTTAAAAGCTCCTATAATGGTTTGGTCTGAACACTTATCTTTAACAAGAGAAAGATACTACCCATGCTTTTAAGACACACCACTAAAGGGCAAATATTAAGAAGCCACTCTGTTAAGATGCTAGCACCTGATGCTCCTGGCTGATGAGCTGATCTGTTCTTTGCACTAACCTGGGTTTGGGTGAGGATCAAGACCAAGGTTTTTTCCCCACTTAGTCATTCTCTATTCTGCTACAAGCAAGAGAGTAGTCTGAGGACAAAGAATGGTTCCGAAACACATTAGTGGCTGGCAATTTAGGAACCTGCATTTGGTGACTCTGAGCAAATCTCTGGCTTGCACTGCTAAGCCTACTCTGGAAACGAGGTACAGAAATGTGTTAAGCTCCAGAAAACATCTCTGTTACAGCTTTAAACCCTTCAGAATACTTTCTAAAGGATTTAAATTTTAAATTTCCCAAGCAGGAGGTTAGTTTTAATGACTTTATCTGTCTAAGCAGGCTGAGAAGCTTTAACTGATGTTCACCATATAATTTAATACTTAACACAGAACTAAAGGAACATACCTGGGGAAAGTTACTCTTAAATGTCATTTGTGTAAGTTTGTTCTTAATCAAGTAAGAATCTAGTTTATGACACTATACAACTTTGTATCCAGGGAGCAGAGACTTCAAACTAAACCTCACAATACCTGTGCAAGATAAGCAGTAACCATTTGGGAGAAAAAGCTGCTGCAGAAAAATGACACCAAAGAGGCTATGACTTACCAAAGGATGTATCTTTAGACTGCAGTCAACCTGGTAACAAACATCTAATTGCTCACCCCATTCCTGAAGGTCAGGATTTTCTGCTCCAACATAATGTAGGAAGAGCAAGAAAAACACAGTAAATCTAAAACCCCATTCAAAGAGAAGACACAACCAAGATAGTATTAGTCATTCGCCTGCAGACAAAAGCTACATTATAGCTCAAGTTTATTTAGGTGGTTTTCTGTTTGGCTGCAGCTTTTTATATTAAAATACGCTTCTTCCCAAAACAGGTTAATGAATGACCGTCTGAGCATCTCAATTTTCTTGTCAAATGCTCCCTTCCAAGTAGGAAGTTACTGTTTTTAATCTAAACATGAAAAATGTCCTTTTCCATTGCTCAGATAAGTGAATGATTAAAACAATAGGTGTGCCTAAAATTAAGAGATCTTAAACTGCACTGATTTCCTTTGGATCCTGAAAAAGAAGGGGAAATTTCCCTTCAAGTCAGAAGCTCTCAACAAACTTAGAATTCAGTACTGCAGCTTTCCACGCCTCTCTAAACTCTGTTTGGAGATCTGTTCACTACTTCAAATGTTACTGAGATTCCCCTCTCAGAGAAGGGGGGGGGGGAGAGAACTTCTTCAATGCAATTTTATGAGATTAGCAAAGTATTTCATCCTCCCAATAACTATTTCTAAACTCTGGTCACAACTCTTGGATTGCGAGTGTTAGATAGTGTGGCAGGTGGGGATCATGGGATGGATCCATAGACTAACTGCTTCACCCTTTCCATCACCAGGAATACTAACAGAACAGTGGAGAAACATGAAATACATCTGTCATTTGGTTTCATATTTTTTTGAACAGACAAGCCTGAACTGCTGTAATCACAGACCATTATCAGTTCAAACACCCGTAAACCTTCACCTATATAACTGCTGCCCTTTTGACCAAACAGAACAAAAACATAAGTTTCTACAGTCTGTAATTTGCTGTGGGTCACAACTCAACCTGTGAACAAGTCCTTTCACTTGTGCTTGTCATCAGATTGTACTACCTGCTAAGGCACATCCAAAGTGGAGAATTGAAGCATTAACACCTACTTTAATGAGGAAATTGTTTCCAGAGATGACAGAAGCTGCCCAATATATGCACTGTCCACTATCTGTTTCTGCTTTAAGTGCCAGCCCCAGAAAAAGAATTCATGCTCCAAATAAAACCTCAGAATATGCTAATCTTATTTTCCCCTCCCACACTTACGCACATCACAGTTAAATTCAGTCCTGGGCAAAGCTGCTGGGGTCATGAACAAGTGACTCTACCCCTAATTTAAGACCCATGGAGAGAACAAGTTTTGATTAATGGGCTCTGGATGGCAAAGTTTGAACAATGCCAGGCTCTTTGTCCCATCTTTTCTTCTGATGGGCACAACAGGACCTTCATTAATTTAGCTGCAGTTCTCCTGTATGCTGGCAGGAAACATTCTTCAAAGAATAATCTCAGCCAGCAAGATCCCTCAGATCTCAGCATCTCCTAGAGGCTGAAAACATACTATTTCAGAGATGAGACCATCCACAGGGACTGAATGGAAAACCAGAGCTTCTGCACAAACATTTTCAACCTCGTCTTAAGTTTCCACCTTAGATGTATTTACCTGGCATCTGCAGAACTGTCCTATAGAGTGCTATCTCATCCTGGCATTGTCAACCTTAACTCCTTATTACTGCTTTCCAGGGCTCCCTTCTTCCTGCTCCAGAGCATTGCCTGCACCACCATACACTTCTCCCTTCACATGACCATCTTGTCTGAATGGTGCACCCCAGCTGTGTGAAGTCCTCAGCTGGCTTCTTGTCCATCACTTCAGCAGCCCTCTCAGCATAGGCTTCTGCCCCTCTCCAATTCCTTTCACATGCGTGGCTCTTCAATTGCCCAGCTAGGTGCTCTACAACTCCTGCTATGGGTTTCCTGCCTACCTCTCCATCAGCCATATAAGATGCACCTTGGAAAACTCCAGTCCTGAAGCAGTGGATATTTGTGCTGAGTTCTTTTCACAGAAAGGAGAAACTACTACCCCAATTACATCAAGAAACAGGCAAAGAACAGGGAAAGTTTTTGAAGCTGACAAAGCTGACACTAAACACTTCTTTATAAAAGTCCTTCTCACTGCAAGTGTTTTGCAAGTTTCTGTGCTTTGCATAACTAAATTGGTCTTTCAAAGTTTAATCCATGTAGAGTTTTATAATCTGAAATTTACCTAAAGAGGCCTGCTGTTGTGCACATCTCTTTTGTACTCCACCACAAAGTAAGCGTCCCACAGATTCTGAAGTTCTTTGGTACAGTCACAAGCACCGGTTTAAACTCAAGTTGCAAAAATCAGACAGTTGAATAGCTTTGTAAGTCTTCCATAAAAAGTCTTCCATAACCTGGTTGATGCTTGAATCATAAATTACTACTACATTTAAACACAGAAAGGCTTAAAGCCAAAGAGCAGACTCTTAATTCAACCTCCAGAATTTTCTGCCCAATCCAATCTCTCCCAGCAACTCTTTCACTGCTGAGAGTCTGTTAAACTTATTTTAAAAGGCTTAAGAAACTAATCACATCCACCAGCCAAACTGTTCTTTCAGCAAAAGTAGCATGGCGCAGTCCATCCAGCATAAAACCATTTCCAAGGAGCCAAGTGGGATCAGGCTGTGTTACAAGAGGACAAACATTAATGAGACTCCAGGCAAGAGAACACAGGCTATATTTTCTGCAAACACATTAAGTCTCCTGTTGAAAGATGACTGGTATTTTACTATTTGCTCAGTCTCTTGGGGTTACATTGGCCCAGAACACGGAAATTTCAACTACGTTGTATTTTATCAAGTATTTTCCTCTAATTGATCCCTTACTCTTTCCTACAGCCTTTTCACTTAAAGAATTACAGGCTTGTCCACATATGGAGCTATTCAGAAATTGTTATTCCCAACAAACCCTCTGCAGAACCTTACTTTGGAATAAACTTACCTTAAGCTATCTCAGACATTTCCAAAGCTGACTCTGGCAGAGTGTGTTGCAAGCCAGGAAATACAGCAGGAAACACTTTTACATTATTTTTTTTTTCCTCACTTACACTCTTTAACCCAAATTAGCTCCTCTACAGACACCCTGAGATACAAATATTTCTGTATCAGCCGAACGATATCAGCTCTAGGGTCAAAAGAAGAGAGGTGGCAACCATCAAGCTTCTACTCTTTACTGCAAAGTAGCATGCCCTCTAAGCCCTGAACTGAGCAGATAACACAAAACCACCTGATGAAGAATATTAAATACATGCAGATAACATGGAGCATAAAGAGAAGCTCAGTGTGGCTGGCTGGTGAGGTGTTTGACAGTTCTTAATTTGCTGTTTCAGCCTTTAATTGTATAATGAATTTGTTGGCAGCATTTGTGGATTCATGGTTCCATTCATCTTTATTTACAACCAATTTTTCAGCTGCAGCTCTAATTGGAGTTTCCATTCACTCTAACTATGCTCCTTCTTCACTAGCTCTTACTGACAGCAGTCACACCTTCACACCCATCTTCCAACCACTGCTCAACTATGCTTCTGCACAAGGATTTGGCAAACATCCTACAGCATCTGTACTGCAGACCTCACCTCACCTACCTTCATTTATGAATAGTTCAAAATCACCATGATTTATTCAAAAGACCACCTACATTGCTGCACTCCCCACCACTGCTCATCTTGCCAGGGTCAGCATGTTCCTCTTCTCAGTGCCTATAGATACCCAGACACACACAGCACAAAATATACAGTCACAAAAAAATGACAGATGCTGATCAAGGTAAATGGCAAAGAAGAGATGAAGTACTATGAAAGAGCTTACAGACTTTGACTGTGTCAGACTTTGGACACTACTTTGAATACTATGGTCAGCCCACTCATACTATACTGGTTGAAAGCAGCTAAGATGCGAAATAGAAAATGCAGCTTTTGGTTTTAAACGGTTTTGACCATTTATCAGTTCAGTTCTTAGAAAAGGGATAGTGACAAATTCAAAGCCATTAGCCCAAAGTCTAGACACCACAAGTACTAAATCATTTATTTGTTGCAGCAGATGATCTTCTTGGGCTTACAATGCTGACCAGTTATCCTGCTGGAGATTCCCTCGCAACATTACTCTGAATTTGCCCAACTCATGCTACTGCCTTGTCCTCAGAATGGGCATTAATAGCAACTTCCTTCTCTGATCTAGTCAGTTACTCTCACAGAATTCATACCAATACAACGCTGAAGATTCTTTTTGTTCTATTAAAGCAAAACTAGTTAACAGCTTCAAAAATATATTGCCAAGGCAGAGGGAAGGGGATCATTCTTGAAGAGAGAGCAACAGAAAATGCGACATTGCCCCTCGTATCTAATATAAAACACGCACTATCCTTCTTTATTTGAATTAAAAGCACACTCAAAATGTCATTCTACAGAATCATGAGTCGTAAACTTGCTTGCATTTGGGCTTGCTTCTAAAAATCAAGTTAGGACTAGTAGAGAAATCTAGCTGAATTCACCAGAAAGATAATTCCTGCATTAAGAAGCTCTCTTATTTGACACATCCCAACAGCAGATAAAAAATTCCCAAGTTATTAATACTGACGGTCAGATGCTAATCACAGATGAACCACACACTTTGCTCGTATCACTAAAGTATCTTAAGTGGCAACACACAGGAATACACAAGTGAGCTTGGAATTTCACCTTGAAATACCTGTCCTCACCTTGCCCTGCGGAACTGCATCACCCCCTCTCCCCATTTAAGTGACAAACTGTTGGGAGTTTCAAGCGAAACTGATTCACCATCCATCCTTCCTCAAATTATGGAGAACAGTGTGAGGCCATGCCGAACTCTTTCTTGCTGAGGAAAACCAAACCCATCATCTTCTAAGGGAGGAGTCCCCACCTAACCCTTGAGAGCTCTCTCTCAGAACACGGACAAGGGTTCCATCCTTTCCCATAATCTTCATGCTCCAGCAAAGCTCAAGTTCTGGCATTCTTGCAGTCAGACCAGAAACACCTTTCTAGACCCATGAGCTTGTCCAGCATTTCTACAATTCAAGGGACCACATTGCAGAGACACTGAAGCAGAACGAACACAAGCCAAGTGAGGAGCCTGAAGTATCATGGCTACATGACAGGACAAATGAATGCGGGCACCGTGGCACTAATATGACCAGGCAGCTTTCAGGATCTGAGTTACTCTGGTACTATGGCATACTCTGTAGGCATACCACTTTACCACGAGCAACCTGGTATCTGGCAGCCTTAGGGATGCACTGCACAGTGTCAACACATCCCTACTGCTGTATTCCTAAAGTACTCTGGAGTTTTACCCAAGGACAAAAGCAGCTCAACAACTTCACATAACCAGCTTCAAGAACCTGATTATCACCACTAGCTGCCAAAAGGACAGGACATCTACTTCGCATCCTGGTTTTCAATTCTCCCCAACCTTTCCTCACAAGTTGAGCTGGAGGTCAAAGCAAAACAAGACAAAATCACCAAATATAGCCACTCAAAAAAGAAACTTTTTTCATCAGAAAGATAAGAGTGATCCTGATATTTACAAGCAGCCCAAAACTTTCACTAAATATCTTGCAAAGCTCAGGTCGTAACCATAACAATACCTAAACATTAGCTGGAAAAGGCTGTTGTCAGCCTTCTCTAGGACATGATCCAAACGACTTTATTCTCACCTCCATGGAAAAGCCAGTGGGATATAAAATTAACTGTGCTGAATCCAACCACTTTGGCACTTATGAAGGAAACCTCATCGGTCAAACTGGGACAATCCTAAAATTCTCCCATGAAACCATGTCTGCGGGAGGCTGGTGGAAAGGCCCTTAGGGGGACTTCTCTTTATCAAGGTTTCTTTTAATTAATAGTATACACTGTCATATTAAGCTGATATAAATTCCATACAAATCAATCTGGAGCTGTACAGTTAACTCTGGATCTGCAAGACGCACCCAGTTCCTATTAAAATGCACACCAGGAGGTTAAATACACTGCTCCTCAGAGTTACTTACACTGCCTCAGAATATTAAAAGTAAAGTTTTAGAACATCTGGTTTTCCTTTCCACTCCCTATGATATCATGTTTTCCAAGCACATTTGGCAGCTCACAGTAAAGATACAGGCAGACTAAACATACAGGGTAATGTAGAGTCAAGATGAAAATCCGAACCCCTGGATTCAGCAACTGTGTTTCCTATCTCCAGATTTCAGTTACACAAGTGGTAAATAAGGGTTTTCCCCACCCTTAATAACTCATGTATACTTCAACCTTCTTCCTTGATGAGATACCATATAACTGCCCTCCAGAGTTTCTGTGACTTTGTAAATAACTTTCATGCATTGTGGGATATTCAGAGTCCCTATACAGCAAGATTCAGTTATGGGAGGGGGGGGAACCACGTTTAAGAGGGTCAGACTTTGTATGTACTTTTCCTTATCTCATTCCAGGAGATGAGATTCACCTTCCACGTTCCTCTTGCCTAGAAGGGGAAAAAAACCCCACTGCAGCCACTGCTTTTTATGGCTTGGTTTTGTGCCTCTTAGCCTAGAACACAGAAATTGGATCAAATGCATGTTTTCCATGATTTTACACAGGCTGTAAACAACACAGAAAAGCGGCTGTAACAAAAACTAAGAGCTCCCATTTTACTGATTCCTCCCATGTATTTTAATAAATCTTGATGCAACCTTTGTATTGTTTCCTTTTCACCTATTATTTTTACTGAGCCACATTCAAAACAGAGTAGTAAGCATGAACATACCTCTAAGGTTAGTACATACCCACATTTTATTGATGCACAAATACCTAACTCACTTATGCTTACCAGTGAAGGAGCATCAAACGTGGAAATCCAACATCAGTTTCTTGCCCCAAATCTTAATTTCTCCTTTTTTGTAAAAGGATGGTTTGGAAATGCAAAGGGATGCCTTGAGAATCCCAACATGACACCAGCTTTGGCTTATTATTTCACATTTAACATCAGTTTATATCATTGTAATTAGTAAAGTGTACAAAAGAGGAAGAGTAAAGAAACTACTGACAAAATAGTCCCAGAGGTTATGCCCCGATTAAAACTTAATGACTAATCAATAAAACTATAATTATAATTTTCACCCTGATCCAATTTGGAATGGTTTATTTATATGGATCATCTAAGATTTCATAAAAAACAAATGTAAGAAGATCTTGCTTTGTGCTATTTTTATTACAGGTTTATTGTAGCAAATCTCTAAGTCCCCATCTCAATTATTTTACAGCTTAGTTCTCCCATCATACCAAGGGGAGCAGAAAAGCTAGCAAAAAGCAAAATCTTATTAACTGAATAACGGCTGTTACAGCATTGCAGTTTCCATACCATAAAGTCATTTCAATGGCTATCACTATGAATTTCCCTGGCCATACAGTAAGTAGCAAGAGCCAAGCATCTAAGACAGCTCTGACCAACTCCTTTAACTCTGCTGCATCTCTGTTTATCGGCCTGAAAATGAAAGCAGTAAGTGCCCGAGCTGTGAGGCTCACAGGACCACAGATCACCTTGAAAAAAAAACAGGCAACAGGTTCTGTAATCATGCAAGGAGTCATCTGTAGCCAACTGCTGATAAGTCACATCCAGTTATAATTTTCCCACCAAAACCTCACAGGCAGAGGCAGTATATTATAAATAACCCACTTGTGAAAGAAGAGACTGGTTTTTCAGTGGATTTTAATCACAGATCACTGGTACCTCATTATGAGCCCAACCATTATTTCACTCGATTCTGAAACAGCACTTGAGAAGCTTAGAACCCCTCTTGGATCTGCTGTTCCATGAGATAGCAGGCTAACAAATTTATCAGGGCTATGCATTGCCATAGTGATGAAGAACCTCACACTTATTTCTAACAGCTTTTAGAGAATTTCCATGGAAGCAAGTTCTGTGCATTGCCTGAAGTTAGAAATCATGGCCTGACAGCACAGGCTTCAATCAAGACAGAAAAAAAAACAACAAAACATCTGAGGCAGCAACACAAACAAATTCCACGCAGCCTTAAATCACCTTTTATCTACTCCCACCTATAACCACTACCAGAGTGGTTACAGGGTGCTATATTCACCTATCTTCATGTGCTTGGTATGTTAAATTAAGTTCCATGGCTAAGTCCCATTCAATCTAATCAGAATCATTTCCACAGGAGAATAAAAATTACTTGGCAATCAAAGCTGAACCCACAGAGAGCAGGGAGAGCTGAACTGCTTCCTGTGGGAAGTGGCTAGGCCATGCTGCTATAACAAGTCACCTTATGCTGAAGGATTTTGGTGAACCTGGAATATATTTTATTCAGATAATCCAAAGCAAACATGAGCTTTCTGTTTGCAAATAACCTCAGGAACAGTTATTAAAAACACCATATACAAGCTTCTAAGATAAAGCACCTTCACTGTTCACCTACAGACAAGTTTGGGTCTGTATCACACAGGAACCATCATCATTTGATGACATTGAGAAGTGCTCTCTTTCAACACCTGCTACAGTCCAAATAGACTTTGCTAGAACACCAAATGCCTGTTATGGAGTGTCACACATTAGCTCTTGTTAGAAGTGTTACTAACTCATTTATTCACTTCGAAACAATCTTTACAAATGCCAACACTTCGTTAAAAAACATAAGTAACATTTTTACGAGGACTTTCACGAGTATAAAGATGGTCAACACTCAAAAAGTAAGATATGACACGAAACCTGAGGTTTCATAACTGAATGATTTCATCTCCTCCCACAGACACAATATATGACCTTCTTTCTTACCACTTCTGCAAGGGAGGCAGCCACCATGTGTGTTGCTGGAGCCAAGCAGGATGCAGAGCCGTGGTGCAGCATGGATTTCACATTCTCATAGGTGATAAAAAACGCAGCAGCTGAAATTCAAGAACACATGCAGTCATTCAACTGTTCTTCCAGCACCAAACTAGCACAAAAAAACCCCACCATTTAGAGCTGTATTTTGTCACCCATGACATTCTACACATGTAGTTCAAAGGAGGGTTTCTTCCCCCAGAATGGTACCAATGAATTCTATAGGATAATTCCTGCAGAAGTTTAAACTTCTGGCTACCACTGGAAAATCTCCTATTAATATCAAAGATGCCAGGACTTTAAGGCCATTCTTAGTACAGAGATAAAGAAAGATGTGTTATGAATTAGTCATGAATGTCCAGTAGGTTGGGGCGGGGCGGGAAGGGGCAGGGGAAGGTTCCATTCCTAGGTAGGAAGGGTAGAGAGGAGGTTGTTAGATTGAATTAGATGGTCTTTGCATGAGGGGGGAACAATCAGTAAATTGAAAAGGGGGGAAAAATAACTAACCCAAAAATCATCAAGGCACATGACGTAAGTCTCTACCCTGCAATGTGTAAAACCGTTTCAGTAGCAGTTATTAATAACTTCTTCCTAGCTATTGTCAGTTTCATATTTTGCACTCTATCTCCAAAAAGAAAAACATTCTTTCAAGTTTCTGAAGGACTTGTAAAAGTCCTGTTCAGTGAACAAGAAACATACAAAAGTAAATAGAGCACAGCAATACCAGCCATGTTTATTCACTGCAACAGGCAACTACAAAGGCATTTGCACCTTAAGGGTTACTCCTGCTCCAAAAGATAAGTTCTCACTCATACTTGGAAAGATAAAACCACAGTTCAGATTCTGAAGATGTAAATCATGAGAAAACTGACATGTCTTGCGGGGGAACAGATTTTAATTGTGAAGAAGGGCTCTGTGAATTGCTTTCTGTTAATCAAAAGATGCTTATCACCTCAGAAGGAGATAACAGAGCAGACAAGATAAAGAACTGAATTTTTTTGTATCACCTTATGAAGGGCATCAAACATCTGAAGGTATCAGTGGATTTGTCAGCAAAGTTCTCCTAACATTCACTACTGACAGCAAAGCCTGTTGTTCATTTATCCCTCCCTACAAAGACAAAATGGACAAAGGCATTAGGATTTTTTAGATGCCTTTTTCTCTGCAGGGACTACAAGCATTTACTTTTTTAAAGCTTCATTTTCAAAAGTTTTCCTGATGTCTTATCATTTTAAGTGGTGTAGTTGTTTCCAGGGACAAAAAGATAAGCAGAGCATCCCCAGGGCAATGAGCTCAAAGACCTCCAGTGCTCAAGCACTTTGAATTTTGAATCATTCCAAATGGTCTGATAGAGTGGGTCATGACAAAAGGGCTAGCAAGGCTCAAGCCCTCTTTGGCACCCAAAAATGCTACAGGGTACCCCTGTAAGTAAGGATAGTAAGGAATGATTCCAAGGACTAAGGGTTGCTCTTCTGAGTAAACATGCAGCAACCTTCATTCCAGGCTTGCTCAAAGAGCTTGTTCATCTGTGCAATTCTAGCAACTGCTCTTCACAGGTGGACATGGACTCACAGAATCCAAAAATCACCTGCAGGAGAGGAAGCAATGAGCACAAATGTCCTATAACAGTTCCTACTTAAGGACAACAAAGAATAAGCCAAAGAAAACTTACCATTTGGAAATGATCCTATAGCAGTAGAAGGAACACCAGCATAGATGCCACGAAAACCACCAGCCTTCCTAAAGCCTTGAGGACTCTGCAGTCTTGTTTTTACAGTATCCAAAGGAAAAAGGATCAAGTCAACACAGACACCAGCAACTCCACCAGCCTTCAAAACAAAACCATAGAGTAAAGAACATTAATATTCATAGGGGTGAAGCTGTGGTGCTTATGAGATAACTGAGGCAAGCCTAAAGCAAAGCACTACTGACTGGATCCCTTCTGAGGTCAACTTATAAACCAACAGTGTTACACAGATCTCAATAGCTTTATAGCTATAACAAGGAAGCTTCAACAAGAGAGAAAGTAATAGATATTACAGCTGTAAAAACCATTTTTAAGGTATTTTCAAAACAATTTCAGTGTTCCAGATAGTACAAAGTAACACTTAACCCCTATACATAGAACCAAGACAGTGAATGCCACTTAACAATATAGGACAGCACAGAATGATCAACACCTCTATGAAGTTGTGTGATAAGATCAGGGAAAGACAGAAGCAATTCTGCTTCACCCTAAGCATCTCTAGAAAGCACTGTCCCATTTTTTCTAGCAAACTTCTTAATTTAAACTATCATCCCTCATTTCATTTGTTGAGCAACGCCTGAAGTAAAACTGCTTTATTTTCTTTGGCTGTCAAAAGTCCATAGAGGAAAAAAGTCATATTAAAGAAAGATGTTTTCAAAGGTGTAAGAAAAAAGGGAAGGTTTTCACCCATAGCAACTCTCATAACCAAACCCTAAAAAATCAGTTTCAGCTAAAGCAATCCTTTTCCATTGTCTGTGTTTCTAGTTGCCTTTCTTTAGTTTTCCCAGGACATAGATATAGAAAAAAAATATTTGTCTAAAACAGGAGGAGGAGACTAAAAAAAGTATAAAAACTCCTTTTTTTAAAAAAAAAAGGTATGAACAGTTACCATTAACCTATTATGATTAATTATTATACTTCAGAACAGAAAACAGAGTTTGAAGTCTACCCCATATAAAGCAGTACCCAAGAAACAGCTGTGCAGGTTTTTAACTGCCTGAAAACAAATCACATGTGTATTTGACTGGGTTCTTTTCAGGGCCAACAGAAGATTCACAGAGGTGTTCACTATTCACTACTAAACTTTTAATCAATAAGTTAATTACTCTTTTAATCTAGTTGGCTACTTTGCATGCATTGATTTTTCTTCACATTTTTGTCATCAAAATCCTTATCTGCTCTAAGTAACATTGATGAGATTTAATCCAGCCATCTGTTAAAACACGAATCAAAAGTTACTAACCGCTTCTTTCATTTTCAGAGTTCTGTAGCTCAAATGTCATTTAAATTCATGAAACAGCTAATAGAGCCCCTGCCAGAGACCAGCAATACCTGGGGGCTTATACCATCTGGAGAAAACAGTAATGATTTTTAGATAGCAAGACAGCTGAATGCACCTTTCCCCCCACCTTTCTGTAACAGCAGCATTAGTAAATATAGCAGCAGCTGAAAAACCTTTACCAGGAGTTGAACATACCCTTAAACTTAACTCCACCAAAGCAATTAAGCAAGACAAGGACCTAATTCAAATGCATTGAGCCTTGCAGCTGGCAGGGATCTGAACCCTCCCAACAGGCACAGGTCAGCAGCTCTCCTCACACTAACTAAGGGCACCCCGCTCATGATTTTCAACGCAGAACCCACAGCAGTCATTAGATAATTCCAAGGAGGTCCTTACATATGGAGACCCCTTACACGTGATGCTGCTGGGTGAACACATCGAGAAGTAACTTAGGGCGAGAAATGATTCACAAAGGACCGTGCACGCACCCAGAGCCTGCAGACCGCCAAGAAGACACGAACCAAGGCACCGGCACTCGAGGCCGCCGCGTCTCCTTGGCAACGGGCAGGCCCGGACCCCGCTCACTCACCGCCAAGGCCGCCCAGGACTCCCGCGGCTCCATGTAGGGGTGGCGGTACGGGGCGGGCACACAGCGCAGCACGAACCGGCTACCCCCCCTCCGCGGAACGGGGCTAAACCCCCTGCTCCGACCGTGCCCCGGACGCGCACACGGGCGCAGCCATGTTGCTGCCCCTGACCCGCGGTCAGGCGGGACCGTGACGTCACCGCGCTTGCGCGCGGCGGGAAGTGACACCGGTAACGTGGACTGGGGCCAGTTCTGTCAGCCTCGCACTAGAGCGGTGTGGAAACCGCCCGTTAATTAGCACTCGGCGTTAATTAGTTAATACGTTGTTGCTGAGCGGTAATTAGTGGTTAAATCGCTGAGCGGTAGCAGCTGTGCCGCTCCGGGAGAGGCGGGAGGTGAGCTGCCCCCGAGGGGCTCTTGGAGATAGTTGCCCCCATGGCCTTTTCTGTTCTCGCCGCTCGCGGCTGCTCAGAGCAAACCTACGTCCAGTGAGGAAAAAAAGGCATTTCTGAGGGAAAAACATTCCTGAAGTCGCTTTGGGGGGTGTTTCCTCAACCCATGTCTGCAGTATGGTCCTGCTGGTGCTGTCCTGTGCAGGCTCCCTGTGGGCTGTTCGTGCAAACAGATCAGAGCAGTGCACAGGGACATAGAATCATTGGATCAACTAGGTTGGAGAAGCCACTTAAGATCATCAAGTCATGAGTAAAGCTTCCTGGCCAGGGACATCTTTCCTGCCTGCTCAGGAGGTGTGTTGGCTCTCGCTGGAAGGGAAAGTGCCATTTTTCACTTGCATCCCATCAGGAGCACCTTTGCCGTTTGCATTTGTGTCTCATGGAGGAGTCTCCTTCTCCACAAGGGACGTTCAAATCGGCAGTGGTTTCAAAAGCTACAGAGAGGATTTTGGCACTAAGTCCTCACGTATCTTCACCAGCAGGAAAGCACACTCGAGCTTACAGGAAGTGCGATTCCAGCGGAGGGCGAAGGGATAAATGTTGGAGAGCACTGCAGTGCATGTGGAACCAGAACATCCGCAGGCTTCAAGTCAGTTAGTTTCCTTGGCTGCAAGCACATCGCTTGGGGTAAGGTTTGGGTGTTGCAGCTGAGGATGTGACAATGACTCAGCATCAGTGACTGCCTTCGGGTGCTCAGCTCCCCTTCATCAGACTGCTAATGGTGTTTGCAGGTGGGAAGCACCCACCTGCACATTCCCACAGCAGCATAGTGACTGAGATCAAAGTGGAGATCCCAACTCCAGCAAATTTATAGATCTTATGCAACACTGATTGTGTTCTGAACTGCCTCAGTCCCCAGATATAAGCAATGTCAGGGTAGCCTTCATTTCATTTAGTTCTTATTTCAGTGAAAAGCTCAGGGCTCTGCAGGCAAAATTAGAAAGAAGCTGGATGTATTATATTTCTCAGCCTCCTTTGATTTTAAGGCAGCTCATTGGTTTCCTGGTCCTAACTTAATAATTTTTACAATAATTTGTTGGGTTATCAGTGCTGAGTTTTAATTTAAGATTTGTTGTGCTCATCAAGGATCACTTCTTAGTTTCCGATCAGGACATGATCAAGTAAGTGGAGTCTTTTGACAGCTGGTGATAGTAATGTCCCCACTAGAGCTGGCTGGCCACTTTCCTCTGAAGCCTGTGATGTTCATGAAGCCAAAAGCAAGCCAGTTTGCTGTCGTAGGAACTGATCCTGAAAGCTTTGATTCTGATTCCTGGAAGAAGCAAGAGCCATGGCTACATATTTCAGCTGTAATATAGCGAAGACTGGACTGTGAGCAGTTATAGTAATACCCACCAGAGTACCTGGTTTTCCAAAAGAACCCTGCTGTCTAGACAGAAAAAAAAAGTGATTGAAATCCACCATTTCTAGCTGATGTTCTGGTAACTGGCTAAACAAACACCGAAAGTGAAAGTTCCTCATTTTCCAAGTCCATGTCCATCATTGAATTAGGTGCATCATTAAATTAGGTGCTTTGGAACGACACTGAGGGGAAAATCAGACATCTGCAGTAAATGAGGCATGCCTTTAGAGTTACTGCTATTCCCCTACAACCGACTGATGGCAGCATTTAAAATGAGACCTCATTCCCCACGTGTGACCAAGAGGTCTCTGGATGTAAAGGTTCTTGGGGTCATAGCAAGCATTTTTCATATTGTGCAGTGCAAAGCTTTCAAATACACTCTGTGACTCTTATTTATCACCTTCTGCCAGAAGAACTGCTGCTGCATCATAGAGGTCACAACCTCCTATTCTTCCAAGCCACTGTCCTGTCTTAAATGAACAAGTTCTGCTTAATGCCACAAGCCAAACATTAATCTTCATGCTACGTCCTTCAGTGGAGTCCCCCTGAGCTTGCAGAGTAAGTTGAGTGAAAAAAGAGATCTGTTTTCTTGTGTCTTTCTTTTTTTTTTTTGCCAGAAAACACTGCAGGTGCTCCCCAGCATCTCCACTACAAGTGAAAAAGGTGGGCTTAGAAAAACATAACACAGGCAGATGAAGCATCTGACTGCACACGAACAATGGGTGTCTGTGGTCCCATCCCTTCATTCAACCCTGTTTTCAGCTTGTTTGTGGTCTTTTACCTTCTCCCAAGCCTGGTTTCTGCTGTGGCTGAAGGGCAAGCTGGGGAAGCTGAGGAACAAGCCACAGTCTGCTTTTCCCAAGCACTGCTGGTGCAATACCCTGTACCAGAGGAGAATAAATAGTTGTGTCCATACTGACTGCCAGCTCCAGAGCAGGTTATTAGCCACTGGGTTTTTGTTCAGCCCTTCTTTTTATCTCATTTGTTCCCTTCTTCTCTCTCTCTGTAAAGAGTGGCAAGAGTACTTTTAAAAATGACCATGATGCCTGCAGCACCTCACCTGCTTCCCCCAGCATTTGCAGCGCATAAAAGCTTTGGCAAAAGATGAGAAGTTTTTGAATTACAGTATGATAAAGAACATATCGCACCTGTGAGTGCACTGAGTGGGATATGAGCTGCCAACAACACAGCAATCCTCTAGCTTATACTCTGCAACAAAAGAGAGATCATAGGGGATGAGTATCAGCCACTGAAGGTCCTCTTTGTCAGAGCTACTTAAGCAGTATTTTGAATCTTTTATATGATTAATCCTTCCACTGGTACAATGCCCATGTACAAAAATGCATGTAACTGTATATCTATATATCTGTAGACATGTCTAAATGCTTGTTTGTGTGTAGTTGCTCTCCCAGTCTCTAGCTGCTAAAGGATGTCTGACACCAGCAGCAGAAGATGTATTGATCTGGTCATAACAAATTAAGGCTGCTGAAGAGCAGATGTTAAAAACAGACTTCTTGGCATGTATCAGCCCCTGGTGGTATCAGTTGCACACATGTTCCAGTTTATTTATTAAAGCAATTGCTTTCCTCATTCTGTTTATTATCTTTCTCTTGGGCAATTCAGGCACATCCAAGCCAACCCTTTCCAGTCAGTCAGCTCTCCTTGGATGTGAATTTTGCTTCAGCTCGGACAACACCCTGCAGCTCTTCCTGAGAAACAACCAGCCCGTCCCACTGTTCTTAAAAGCAGATTGAAATTTATCAGCTGCAAAAAGTTATCCTGGCATCAATACAGTGAAAATAAAGACTCAGGAATCCCTGTCATTTGATCCTAAGCAGGTACATAGTGGGGTAAAGGAGGCCATCTTGAGGGGGAATTTCAATTCTGTGGACACATGGCACCCTAGAGGCTGTGATGCACCATAGGAGCCTGTTGTGGCAGGAGGGGCCTGTTAATTGAAATAATAGGAACAAAACATAACCCTTTGTCCATCCAAATCTTGTTTGTCCCATTTTACTGCAAACAGATGCAGAGCTGTGAAATTAATGCAGAGCAAAGGGACTTCCTTGAGACCACATCAGTGCATCAGAGAGCTGTGTGGTTTCCATGCATTAGATAAGCGTGACACTGGGCCTTCTCCAGGTCATCACCGGCCTCCTTGAACACTTGATACGCACACACTCCTGCTGTACTCTTGGGGAAGCACAGGCTTATATTGTGCAGTTTATTTCTGCCAGGAATAAGGCACAATGCTCTTGGCCACAGCTTCATTATGGTAAAATTCGAGGCCCTTACTCAGGGAAGCAGAGTCCTGCGCCCAGGACTGGTACTCACCTTCAGCAGCCACCCCATTGCCTGGTGCCCCACCTCTGCATACTCAGCAGCTATGCTGCAGCCCTCTGCCCACTTCCCTAGCTGCTGCCTGTGCTTCTAGAGCTGCCTACTTCAGAAGGATGAAAAAGAATTAAATATTACCCTAATATCGAGCCAGCAGTGGACAGCTGGACCTGGACAGACAACAGTTTTTCCAGCCTCTCCTCATTTTGTCTGTCTCCCTTTTTTCCTGCTTTAACCCTCCTGCAGACTACAGGGAAGGCTTGTGTAATGTGGATTTTAGATCATTTTTTGCTCCTCAGACACCAGAAGCTCCCCCTCACATTTACAGTAGCGTTCTCTGTTCTTAAAAGATCTGGCAGGTTTTAGAAACTTTGCTGAAATACTAATTGCAGTAAATTTTTATGGAAACAGATGGGGGAACCAGACAGCCAGAAATTTAATAACTCCTCTGAGTACTTAGAAGCAGAAACACCAGTCCCCAAATTCATTAAGAAAAAAAAGTGATTAATGATGATATGGATTTTGAATAATGATAGAAAGTCTTAAACTGTACAACTTTCTGATGCTCCTCATTTGTTGTGCCTTATTGGCTCTCTGGATTACTGAAGATGAAAGGGCTGGGGAGAACAGAAAACATATATTTTAACTTCTGGGTAAAATAAGTAAAATAATGATCCAGTAGCAACATCGTGACCTTTTCCATGTGAGCACGTGTTCCAGAGACTCCCTGCACTTAGTCTACAGCACAGCTGAGTTAATCTAATCTTTCCATTTAGCACATAAGAGAAATGGAGGAAAATCTTAATTATGCCTGCATTTGTGGTTACAGTCCAATCTCCTGACACTGGAATCACTCACATCTGTTCTCAGCTCATTTTATGGGCTGATGCAATGACTTAGTTGACTCAGGAAGCAGAATTAAGAAAAACTTTGCAACAGAATGGTCCTAAGCTCCCAAACAGTTGTGTCTTTCCAAATGGTCCCAGTAGAACATCCCTGATGTTCCCAGAGTGCCTGGAAGCAGGACACTGGGTTCCTTCAACCACTGAACTGCTTGAGTCATTCTGGTGATTTAGTGCCTTCCTTTTTATAGAAGAGGATTAACAGATCTGGTCTCTTCCAAAGGCTGCAGCCAGTGTTAATGAAACATGGGGTGGGTTGTCTCCTCTTAGGAGAAGGAATGGACATCAGTGCTGGACCCACTGTCCCCCCCTTCTAACCAGTATAAACCATCAGTACACCAAGGTCATTCTGGTGGAGGCCTAGCATGACCCCTTGGACTGTTTTGCTGGACCTTTCTCAGGAAAAGACTCGAGTAAAATTGGATTTCCTTGAATTTCATGGTTTTGGAGAGCTGGACATTGACCCCTTCTTGTTCCAGGGGGATGGATGGTCCTTTATCCCAGTGCTGTGGTCCAGCAGTGCCATACAGTAGCCTTGGCTCCTGGGAAAGGTGTGTGGCTCCAGCTCAAGAATGACCCTCACCTCTACTGCTCAACTCCAGCAGCCTTTTGGTAGAAATAAATTGCAATTGGTTTTGTACGGACAAGGAGCAATATTTTAGAGAAATCAGTTCATTGCCAACTGTTTGCTCAGCTCAGAGTTTTTATCAGCTAAATTCCCTCTCTAGCTCCCAGGGAGCAACGGCTGATAGGAAGTGCTTGCAGTGACATATAGAGCAGCCACTGTGGCCAAAACGATCCACCTGTTGGGAGGTGCTACTGAAGAAAGGAGCTCAAGGGCTTTTTGAACTGTTGAACTTTGGCATGTAAACTACAGCTATTCTCTCACTGTAAACTGTACAAATAATAGTTTGCTTTAAAAAAGCATGCTGTGTGTTTGGCACTCTGTACTTGATATAATTCATTTTTAGTATCATTTAATTCAAAGAAAAGTCTTTTTCAGTCTGTTTTGGCTACTCAAAGATGGACAAAGAAACCAAAGTACATTTATGACAGAGTAGGGACAGGGAGCAAAGGGCCAAAGGGAGTACAGACTTGCATAAGGACTATCTGCAGAGGTACTTTGCCTGCCCCAAAGCTCCTGCACACCCCTTTTTGGAACCACTTCAGAATGTGGCCTATATCCTGTAAGACCACATCAAGTCTTGCTTCATTTTCCCCTTCTGCAGGGCCAGGGACAGCAATGGAATGGATGGAGGTGACTGCTCCACAAAGAGTCCCATCCCTAAATCCATACCAGAGACAGGATGTGTGTGCTGCCCTATCCCTAAAGAGGAGGTCAACAGCAAGGGAGGAAGGCTGCCTCAGTCTTCCTTTTCCAGTTTCTAGTATTTGAGTCACCAATTACAGGTCTAACCCACAGGGATGCTCCTGGAAGAGCAGTTCCAGAAGAGGAGGGAATGGGACTGGGACTTTATACCCACCTAAACATTTTCAGGTTCATAAATCCTGTCAGCTGCAGAGACTTAACCTTTTGAGGCATTTTAGGCTATCCCTGGAGGCATGTATTTGCACCCAAAGCCTTGAACTATTGCTTTAATAGCCACTGAATACCGAGGTACTTCAGTCTCTTCTTCTGGCTGCAAGACATCTTCTGTGTTTTGACATTGTGGAGCACAGCCCTTTGTTGAGAGGCAGCAGAAAGGTCCTTCCCAGGAACAGCGGAAGGAGACTGATGACAAGAAATTCTTGTTTACCTTCCTGTGACTTTCCAGGGCCCTCTTCCTTTTCCTTCTGTTTTGCAGCAAGAGAGACTTTCCAGCTCTTCTCTTGTCAGTGGGTTTATCGGATCTGGTTTCCGATGTGAAGTTTCCCAACAGTGAAAGTTTCTGCTCATTTCTTTGCATCATGCCATCGTGAGCCCCATTGCCCTTCCCAGCAGATAACCTATCATTTGTATTCTCTTGCAGAAAAGTCATTATCTAAGAGAAACACAAAAGCATGAGAACATAGTCTGTTTGTGTGCAGGGAATGAGAAGCATATGACATGCGAATTTGCCAGATGTTACCACTCTGAATCTTATTAAAATATGCCCTGTACTGACCAGGCTGCTTTATCTGTACATGGAAGAAGTTGGAAGATTAGAGGCATTTTTACTGACAGTGCTATAGTGGCCCAACCAGGCAGCCTGGGAGCAATTCCCTGACACAGCATCATGATTACTTCAGCCTGTTGACTTGGAGTGTATGTAGTCATGACTGCTGCTCCCTTTGACAATATCCTTCCTTAGAATCATAGAATAGTTAGGGTTGGAAAGGACCTTAAGATCATAAAGTTCCAACCCCCCTGCCATGGGCAGGGACACCTCACACTAGACAATGTTGTCCAAGGCTCTGTCCAACCTGGCATTGAGCACTGCCAGGAATGGAGCATTCACAACCTCCCTGGGCAACCCATTCCAGTGCCTCACCATATTAACAGTAAATAATTTCTTCCTTATATCCAATCTAAACTTCCCCTGTTTAAGTTTTAACCCGTTACCCCTTGTCCTGTCACTGCAGTCCCTAAAGAAGAGTCCATTCCCAGCATTCTTATAGCCCCCCTTCAGATACTGGAAGGCTGCTATGCGGTCTCCACGCAGCCTTCTCCAGGCTGAACAGCCCCAACTCTCTCAGCCGATCTTCATATGGGAGGTGCTCCAGTCCCCTGATCGTCCTCGTGGCCCTCTTCTGGACTTGTTCCAACAGATCCATGTCCTTCTTATGTTGAGGACACCAAAACTGCACACAATACTCCAAGTGAGGTCCCACAAGAGCAGAGTAGAGGGGCAGGATCACCTCCTTCAACCTGCTGGTCCCGCTCCTTGTGATGCAGCCCAGGATACGGGCTGTGAACGCACACTGCCAGCTCATGTTCATTCATGCCTATTCAGACCGAGACTCCTTTTCCAGAAATTTACACCAGCTCCCAATATGTATGTTTGGTTTATAATGGGACTCATGTCCAGCTCATATGTGCCTCAAGCAGAGTTCCAGTGCTCTTCTGACAGTCTCTTCTGTTTGTCTAGTTGTGAATATTACAATTGATTAAAAAAATTACACACTGCTGCTTAAAAATACCCCCATCAATTCTGTATATATTTCACGTATTTTGGCTTTAGAGGAAGCTATTTTAAGTCTCTGTCACCCCTTTCATCACTTCCTCCTACCACACACCTAGAAGCACTTTGGGGCACAGTGTGTTAAAGGAGAGGCATAGAAGGGCTTAAGCTCAGCCTACCCACATTTTGAGTTATCTTGGTCCACACTACATGGACCAAGATGCAGAAGACTAAGAGCCATGTCAGCTCCTCCACAGTCACTCTTAAGGCTTTACTTCTTTGTGCACAGCACCCAGCTAACAAGATAGGAAGAATTAATGTCTTTCACTCCTCCATTTACATCCCAGGGCTAGTGATGCTCTGCTAAGTAGTTCATAACTTCCATGAGCACAGGCTCTGGGTCAGAGCTACAGATTCTCTCTAGTGTAACTGCAGGGTCAGCTGCCTCTTCTAGACAAGCCAACTCCTCTACAGATCATCCACTGTTCTGGTGCAGGCAGGGCCCATGCAGCTGCCTGTGAGCAAGATGTGCCAGCTCCTGCTGGGAGATGTCAGCAGACCTGCATTCAGCTCCCAGCTTAAGTCCCTCCAGGGCTGATATTACACCTGCCACATCTCCAGCATCCAAGTCTCTCTTTTTTTTTCCACAGGAGAAAAATCAATCTCTCATGCTAAGACTTGGGCCCAAGTTCTTCTGAAGTCTGCAAAGCCAGAGAGTGCCCTTAAGTGGTGCCTGTTTATTCCTTATTGCCTTTTATTCTTTACATGAAACAATATGGGGAGGCTGTGCCAGAAATACAGATATTGTAATTATTATTATGGAGTATGCACAGGAGCTTATTTTTTGGTCTGGTCAACTCTGCAGGTACCCTGCAGTACCTCAGTTTGGAGGTTCCCACTTGAAAGGAAAGAGAATTGCATCCATAATCATCGCCCGTCCTTGTCAGCAGGCACGGGGCTGCACTGATGAGCTCTAATCACACACTTGAGTCCAAAGCAGGGAGAGGCAGCCCTTCCCTATGCACAGAGTCATCAACTCTTGAGTTAAATGCAGAGCTTTAAAGTGATTTGTATCCCTTCACACCCCCACCTTCTAAGTCTAATTAACTCCTCTAATAGAATTAATCAGCATACTAAATACAAGACTCTAACTACTAAAAAAACCCCACACCACCATCTATTCCAAAATACAATTACTCTGACAAACTCAATTACATGCCTCAGTCGCTTCTGAAATTACTCGCTGGTATTGGACTGTGCACAGTTTAAGTTTCATTGTTGAAAGAAATTATAAACACTTTCTAAATCATACAATGTTTACAGAAATACACAGAAGCACAGCTTTTATTACCCATGTGGCAAAATTAATTTGACACATCGAAAGCAAATGAATAGAGCTGGAGGACTCTATTCAGGCAGTATTCTTCCCACCAATACAATTTACACTGGGGGGAATATCCAACACATTAACCTTATTAGCTCTGATGTAGGTAAATAGTATTTCAAAGGAGGGAGGAGGGATCTGAACCAATATCCTTCCTGCATTTGAATGAGAAACATCAACTTTTGCATTTCTAACCATTCATTTAGTACAAAACCCCCTCTCACTAAGTGGGATTTTGCTCTGAAATCAGGAAAACTTTTTCAGCAGGGGCAGTCCACAATATGCAATTACAATCCTGGCTTTAGTCTTTTAAGTCTGTGGTGAACTTTTCATCTGAAAGTAAACTCGAATCAGATTTGATTGTACAAGTTTAGCTTCATTTGCAAGTCAAAAGAGAAAGGAAAATTGCTTGTTTTTTTAATCCAAGTTTATCAAAGTTCATCTTGGATCTGAAGATAGAGAGAGAGGCTTCCTGAAGTACTTCCTTGTCTGGTCATATACAACTCCTGCTTCTCAGTTTAATTTCAAACCAGTCAAACAATTATATTTCTAGCCTAAGGGATGGGCCTGCTCTTGTTGCCATTGGCCGCAGGTAGATTCAAGCTTCAGACTGACAAAAGTGTGTGTTGAACTTGAAACACCCATGTCCTACTGAAAGCAACAACCTTCCATACTTAGTAGGAGCTTATATACTTGGAGAGGTTGTACAAACTGATATCCTCTTGAGCCTAAAAATGACAGCAGCACTTGCCTAGTAGGATCTCTCATCTCAGTACTGGAGGTTACTGAAGGAACTGAGGATTACTTGAAATTCCCTTGAAAGAAAATAATACAGTATTTTGAAGAGTGCTCTGGGAAGGCAAGGAGCTGGTCTCACTTTGTGCTGAACCTGAGGGAGACCTGGGATTGGTTTAAGCAGAACATTAGGTGCATTCAGAGACCTAACACCTACTCCACAGGCTCTTTTCTACTGGCACCAGGATGATAGTAGGGAGTCGTATCTGCATGTTTGAACAGACCGATCCCACAGCATCCCAGTCACCCCATACCTATGCTCTACTCTCCTTCCTGCTAGAATTCCCTTCATGTGCAGCCTTTCCTTTCACACCCCTCTGCTTTGTGTTACTCCCTTCCTCTGCTGCAGGTATTAAAAGGTAGCAAAATACTAAGCCAGATCTGATTCTAATCCACATTTTCAACCCCACATCCACTCTTGTTGGAAGAATTATAGCATGACCACACAGTTTCACAGCTGAAGATGCATGCTGGGACAAAGACAAATTGATGGTACGAAAGTGGGCCTTGAGCGAAGGACTTCTTTTGCTGGAACCCAAGAATAAGACTCACTTTGTGAGCTAACAGATTTTGTACTTTCATCAGAAGAATATCATACATCAAACTGAAACCTATCAAGAAGATTGGAGGTGGATAGCTATTCCATATCCAGGCACCTTCGTTATTAATTGTGCACATCTCTGCAGTCACCAATGATGCATTAGATGACACTTCCAAAGGATTACAGACCTGATACAATATTAGATAAAAATTACAAGTGAGAAGCTATTTTACTGCTATTTATTTTCATCAGCTAAGCATCGCTCTCCGAAATGCCATTCCAGCTTGGTCGATATTGGCTTTTCAGGCTGCTGAGGAGTTTTGTAATTCCTTTTTGTTCATAGCTTATGTATAAAAATCAATACTAGTTTGCAATTTGTAGAAACCAAAAGGGTTGCATCAGGAGTAACATATGCCTGATTTTTTCTTGCATTCCATTCCCAGTCCCTCAGCAGTGAGAATTGAATTCATTTCTCAGTCAATCTGTGATATCTAATAATTAAAACCCGTTATTTCCACATCCCACATGCATTTTTTATTAACCTCACACTGAAACATAAATGAACAAAGCAAGCAGGAACATGGCTGAAAGTCTTAACCTCACTGGTGCCAAAAGGAATCCTTCCTTTGATTCAGGGAAAGCTGGAAGAAGCTCCATCCCCAGCTGGCACTTCTAAAATAGCCTGAATATTGGTCAGTGGGAAATGAAGCCAACTAAGTATCTTCTGCTTCAGTGCTGCTATTGAATTCTTTTGTATTCTACTCTTGAAAGTTTAATGACATACGTGGATTTTATTTTTCATAAATGTATCTGTAGTAACTGTAAAATAAGCCTTAACAATTCTGACTTCTCAGGGAAGAGAAGCAGGTAAAGGGGAGTGTCTTACTGGGTGTTGGGCTTGACTATGGAAGATACAAATTAAAGTTTGTAGCCCACCTCCTTCGAAGAACAGGCTTGATCTAAAAGCACATTGGAGCCCTAGCAGAGAATGCAAGTCAGTTTTTCATGATTTATGCAAAGTAGAAGATACCAACATAATAATTTAGGATAACATTTGCATAACTTCATGGGTCACAGTCTGTCCACCCCAAAAGTGAATTAGGACAACTTCATGTAATAGCCTGCAAGCTAGGACAATTCCATGGTCTCAGGTAACATTTGTTCATACATCTGCTCCAAAATAAGGGGGATAAGGGGGAAAATGTTTTTCATGTTCCATTTACTCCAGTCATTGAGATGCCCTAGAGACCAAGTTTCCCTTTTGATCAGAACTTGTGCTCACACCATCATAGAGACTTCACTGCCTTTCAGGTACATCAGTAGTGGCTAATTGTAAAATTATCAGAGGAGAAGCCTCTTTCTGGAGATCAGCTGGGAATTGGTTACCAGCCTCTGAACCTAACTGCAAGGAACTGCTTTCAATAAAGTTTCAACATCACAACTGCTACCCCTCAAATCTCGTGTTGCGAAGAGCAAACCCCGCTGAAACAGCCGCGATTTACTGTCACTGCAGTGCAATGCTGAACACCCGTGGAAATGTTTCTAAACCGAGACTACCATCTAGTGTCCTGTTGGCAGACTGCAGCTTCTTTGCGAAGGAAGGAGAATAATGGACAATGCACTTGTTTGTTCACTTCTATAATTACATTATCATAAATAATTCATCTCCTGAGACACATGTACAAATAGAAAAGACTGAAGGCCACAATGCTATCTTACTTTCCCACTTGAATTAGAATAGGAAACTCAGCTAGGCTTATGATCTTGGAAAAAAAGCCCTGAGCTGGTTTAATAATAGCTCTCACAGGAAGCTTAAGTGATATGTTTGGTTTCCGTGTTTTTCTTCCAGAGAGACAGTAAAATTAATAATACATTAATTCTGCTCTTAGCAGACCTGGGATACTCGACGGAACTGGCACAAATCAACCATGGAAACTCCCTGCCTTGGAGGCATCTTCACCTCTCCTTGGAGAAGCTCATGGGACAGCTCTGCTGAACCAGCCATGCTTCAAGACACTTCATACTTCCCGTGTGTGGGGATGATGAGCATGTGTAAAACCTCTCCAGGGTGCCAAAAAAAGTTAATTTTCCTCTAAAATACCTTTCCCAGCTCTTTACTTCTGTTGAATTACCATTCCCTTTCTATTATACTTTCCAAAATGATGTCAAAAAACCACAATGAGAAGCTCTCCTTTGATCTTCTGCCTTTCGAAAGAGAAGTGTATGAAAACTTGTGCCTTTCCATGAGAAGTCACCTTAAAATCCTCCCATTCCCCTACTTGGAGTTTCAACATACTGTTAACATCATTTTCAACTAGAAAAATATTGTTTCAGGGACTATTGAAGCAGCTCTGCTTTGCTGCAGATATTGAATGATCTGTGACAGACTGCCCCATCCCAGGCTCATTATACACATCTTCCACTGAAAACACTGGAGTTCAGAGAAAGCCTTTAACCCACTGCCAGCAAAGAAGAGCCCTTACATTGCTTTTGATGCCAAAGCCATAATGGTGCCTTATTTCTTCAAACTGACACAATGTATTTTAAGGGCTCTGGACAGCCTCAGGCTGAAAGTATTGATGCTCTTGAACACTTTTTGGAGTACTTGCCTTTCATTTTCAGCATACTTAAAATATGTTCTCCAGTGGACTCTAATCAAATCTCAAAATTCCTCTTGCAGCTCACACATCCAGACTAACCCTCAGCACATCTCATCACCCTTCTCAAAATGATAAAGTCATTTTAAATTTAAAACTACTCAGTAATATCAGCCAAAGCAAATTTTGCTACCCCAGGACAAGAGCTGAAACGCTCCTGCCATAAAGATGTAGGAGTACAGGGAAGGGACAGGTTACTGGATTGCAGAGTCCTCTGCTCCTTTGCAGTGAGGGAGAGAATGGAGATCATTCCCAATAGAAATCCCCTGCCTGTTCCCTGTGCATGTAAGCAGGAAATTGGGGCAGAACTCCAGATCTCACCTCGGGCCAGAGAAAGCCAACTGGCAGCCAAGATAGCAGCAAAACTATCCCATCAGCCAATGTTAAAGAGACTTTTCCAAGCAAAGAGAAGCAATGGCCACTTCTGGTCAGGCCAGAAATGTGACAACAGGGAGAAATGGCTCCGGACTGACATGTTGGCAAGTCCTTCCCTCTAGCTTTAAACTGATACTGTTGGCATCTGAACTTGATGGCTCTGTTCTCTCTCAATGCTAGTTGTATGGCAGTAGCCAAGAAATCCCTTTCAGAGGAAAGGAGTTTCATTGATTCAAGAGAAAAGCTTATTTGACAGATTTCTCACCAATGTTTTCCGATGCTGTAGACATTCAGCAACCAGAGGAACCCCAGAGGCCAATCAAAGACTATTTCCCCCAGCCTAGTATTGATATCAGCAGACCTTTTTCCTCTACTTTCTTCTACTTGCTAGTGCTCTTGTTACACAGACCCGAACAAGTCCCCACTCCTGCACTTCCTATGACCCCAGAAACCACACAGCAGTTTAGGTTAGGTACAGCAGAAGATTACTTCAGAGCCTTAAAACCAACAGGAGATGTTAGGCTGATAATTTAAGAGAACTGATACCGAGGGGAAAGAGAGCACTAATCCATCTGTGACAGCAGAACCCCTCCGTGAAAGGAAGCAAATGTACATTTGCTATATTAACTGAAACCTGCTTCCCTAGATACAGTTGCTAGAGAGTTGTATTCAGAGCCTTGGATACAATGCAGGATGTCTGGCATGACCAGGATTCATGTTTCAGGGTCACTCCAAAGTCACTAGGACCAGTATCTGTGTTGATTTTTGTGTGCAAAAGTCCATAAAAACTAGGAAACAAAGTTGCCTTGCATAATCAACCATTCACAACCCACAACTTAAATTGCAGGCCTGGCTGGCAGCAGCCTATTGGAGCATGGACAGGCTTTCAAATAAAAAAAAAATACTCAGAAAAAAGCATAAAATCAACTTATTGTGCAAGAAGGAAAATCAGTACATCAGCTCCTGCATCCTGAAAACTAATCACTGCAACAAACAGAGCTTTGCTGTAATTGGACCTTAGAGAGCAAAAATAAAACAAAAGCTCACCTATTTATTTCCAGCTTATCCCATTGCTGTGCTCTAGGAGCAGCACAGTGTAACATCAGCTCCTCAACTCAAAAAGCTTTTAGTTTGGAACAGGAAGTGCTGTACCTCTGGCTGGTAAACCTTCCTTATGCAACTCATCTATGCTTTACCTGTGATGGCCCCTTCTTCAGCTGATCCAAATCATCCAGGAAACAGTCAGTCACTGGCTTGGCTGGGGAAGACAATCCCTTTAAAAGGCAGTCAGGAGAGCATGGTTTTCTGAGAGGGGAGCAGGATAGAAGAGGAGAGAGTCAGACATTAGCTGCTTATTAAGGGGAATGGATGCTGATTTCATAAAAGCAACATGATCCAGGCTGGAGAGAAATGAATGAATGAAGGGATAGAACAGGAAGGCAGGAGATTTTTTTTTTTTTTTTTTTTTTTTTGCTTTATGGTGAAGTTTTGTCAAATTTTTGCTTTATGGTTAAATTTTGTATTTGAAAATGCCATAAATTGCTGCTTAGTTAGAACTGCCTTAAGTGAAATGGGCCAGATTGTAGGGACTCTTGTATGTAATCTGTGCTCACTTAGAACCCAGCCTGGGCAAGAAGGGTACTGAAAGAGCCTGCTTGGACTTCAACAGAGTGCTTATGTGATGTGCAGCCAGGTGGACAGCCACTAGCAGAGCTGATAAAAGGGATGAGAGAAGAAACTGTAATATTTGCAAGTTCCCAAATAAAAGGTGCTGGTGGTGTGGAGAGTTCAGAGCCATAGGAGCTATTTCAGCCTGAGATAACACCAGGGGATGAAGGCTGGAGTCAGGATAGCCCAAAATCCCTGCCCTCCGAACTCATGAGAAGATAAATACAAGGTGCATCATTTCTGCTCCATGTACTGTTGCTCACCATGCTGTAAACATAGTTCAGGATAAGCCTTGTGAGTTATTTAAGTGCCAAGTGATATTCAGAAATGCCTTTCTGTGAGTGTGTATCTCTGGGCTGTGTGTTTACATTTATTCCTTTGGTGTTGAATGCTCCCTGGTCTCTTTGGCACTGCTATCTGCCTCATATATAAGGAACAAATATGGAAAGGTAAAGCAGGTAAGCTAAGCACAAAACTGGGGGGGGGGAGGGAAAGCTTGGACAAATAGCTGTAGCAAACCATGTTAATTGGGACTGAGGGAGGATCTGTTGTGCACTGGTGCCTGTTTTCTAGAAGCTCTGTAGGGCTATAAACTCTACCCCAGCCAAAACCAGCACAAAGAGAACACTGAACTCTGCCTGAATCTCCATCCCCTGGCTCTTTTAATTAGATCCCTGCCAAATAAAACTGCTTAGGAAGGCAGCTTGTGTCTCCACTCGGAAAGTTCCTGCCCTGAGTGTAGTAGGCTGGGAAAATCAAATACCAGCACATGCTGTCTTGATCATGGTGGGGAGGAATTGGGCACATGCTGTGGAAGAGGCATAAGGGCTTTAATGATACTAGGCAGGATGGGACCAGAGTGGGAAGGGACTTCATGGATGGAGCTGGAGCAGCACAGGGAGAACATCTATTAGGGATGAGGGCTAAGAGGTGGTAGTGAAAGGTGTTAGGTGGCCCTGGAGAGAGGGGGACAACCTACAGCTAGCCCTAATAGGGGCTATGGCAAAAGAAGTTTTCCATGGGTTGGGATTTTTCTGCATTTGCACCATTTGTGCTGTAAGAGGGATATAGTTGTTGTAGTGGATTTATAGAGAGATACATGGCTCTTGATGGCTTTCTGTGCTGCTGTGAGTTTCTCTTTTGCTTTTCAGTTTCAGCTCCCCTTCTCTTCACAATGATGCACGGCTTTCAGATAGTCTTTTGATTGGATGGAGATGCCAGAAGTGTAGTATTTACAATCACAGACACTGCTCTTGCACTCTGCCAACTTGCTGCGGCATGTCCCTCCAGGCTGTGCCCCCCCCAAAACTAACTGCTCTCAGTCAAGGACAGTTTATTGCAAGTTGTGCAGCAGGTAGTGCCCAGGTCTTGAACTTTGAGCTCACTGTTACCGAGTACTCTTGAGAAAGTCCTTTATTCAGAGTTTCAGGTACTTTGCCACGCTCTAAGTGCTTAATGGTAGCCAGATCAGGTCCTCAGTGTGTTTATAGTTGTATCTGAGCTGGAGGGATTGCTTTAACTTTCATAGCAAAGACTTGGGATAGATAAGAAGAGCAATTATGTGTTCCAGGAGTCAGAACTAGGTGTTTTGATATTATGTTCCTTCTGTCATTTTATTTAACAATCTATTGCCCCTTGGTTAATAGACTTTTCCTTGATTAGACTGTGTAAATCAAAACGTCATGGCTTTATCCCTGACTTGCCGTGTGTTCTGAGTTGAGGGTAATGAATCGTGGTGTGGGTTGATGTACTCTGCCTCCTGTTTAGAAGGAAGCCCTGCATCAAGGAAGCACCTTGGCTTTCAAATTGAGTTGTTAGTAGGCTGTCAAGATTTATGGGAGGAAGCGCTCAGGATCCTAATAATGTGCAGACAGGAGTTATATAGGCCTGAGAAGAATACAAAACTGCAGAGATTTACTTGGTGCTTTCGGCCTTCAGGCTGTCTTCGCTAATGTGTTCCTCTGCTTTGCACTGTGTTTGCTACCTGTCTGCCCCAAATCCTTTGCCTACGACGCCTTGTTTGTGAGTGGTGCAGGCAGCAGCAGCAACCTGTTTTTATTGGGACTGATCCCAAAGAGGTGGCTGCAGTGGTCTCAGGCTCCAAGGGCTGATGCCTCCAGCAGGAGGACCACCTATGTCACCTTCCAAACAAGTGCTGTTTGAAACGCTGAGACTTGTTATGAGAGCTGATATTTCTGCTAAGGCAGGACGATTGTAGCTTGGGTCCAGTCTTGAGCAGCAAGGAGAGAAGTGCTAGTTCTACTTCCGGACTTGGTCATTACTTTTCCTACCACGCTGAACTGCTCCTTCAAAGAAAAGCACTACTTTCCTTGGCCACTAGATGCAGCTCACACTGCACTGCAGCCTGTTTGGCATCCGGTTTTTGCTGGGCCTTGCTGTTAAAAATCATTTCCCTTGTGTTTCTGTGTGTGTTTGAGGGTTGAATCTGTAGCTTACAACCTCTCTTTTTCACTGCTGAGTCTCTTTCCCTCAAATTTCTTCCCTGCTGCAAAAGCTGTATCCATTTTGAATGCCAATTTGTCACTCTTCCTGTCTCCATACAAAAATAATATTCAGCTGTGGCTGTTTGATGGCCATTTCAGAGCTAATGGGGAGGGGAGAAATCAGGTGAGTGAATGGGGTACACGCTGATTTTCAGCCTCAAGCTGAGTACAGACTTTTACACTGATCTTTTCACCCCCTGCATTCCAATTTCCCAAATAGTTTTTATGCTGCAGGTATTGCATGTCAGTGCTGCCTCTTGGTTGGGAGAGGAGCCTCCAGCTCCCACCTCCAACAGGAGGGAAACCTGAGTGTAGGGTCTGGGAGCACACAGTAGCTGCAGGGAAGAACTAAGAGCTCTGTTCTGGTTTTAAGTCCCACCCTGCCTATCACAGCAGGATGAGAGTGAGTATCCTTGGAGAACCAGGGAGTTCACAGCCAGCAGCTGCAGCAGTTGGAGTTGTAGTTGTAGCTAGAGGCTATTAGAAGTTTTCTAAGGAGAGTAAAAATCAGGCTGCCATTGCAAAATCAGAATCACTTAAAGCTGGGGCTGGATGTCAGAAAGACAAAAGGGCTGAGGAACTGAAGTGGTGAAGCTGTAGTGGTCTCTTCCAATAGCTATTAAGCTCAGGATTCACATGTGGCAGAAGGCTGGCTGAGGCTGTGAAACACCAGCTTTGCCCCTCACCTGCCCAAGCATTGCCTCTGCGCAGATTTGCCAGAATTACATAAGGTATTCCCTATTATCCTCTGCTTAAACATGGCTTTCTTCTACAGGATGTTCTTTGCTTCTCCTCCATGCCCTCTCAGTCTGGACACACATTCCTTCCATTACATCTTCCACTCATCCCAGTGTGTGGGAGGAGAAACAACAGCTTGAGGAGCTATGCAGTCTCTCCCCTTGCACATCTGAGCCCAGCTTGCTTTGCTTGCTGGGTATTTAACTGAACAGGATCTGCACAGAAGGAACCCCATCACCCCAGGTGGTGGAGGGGTGCCAGCCCTGGCCACCACTGAAGCTCTGTCTGTCCTGGGACACAGAACATGCTACCCTGACTGTCCCTATAGGCTCAATTCCAGCTTAGTAAAGACTCTATTCTTACACAGTGAGGTTGTTCACAATGATGATATTTCTGTAGCTGTGTCATATAGCAGTCAGGGTGCTAGAAATTACCTGCAGCAGCTGTGGGCACTTGCAGATAACAGTTGGGGAGGAAGACCTCCAGGCCTGGTTGGTTTATTTCTCTTTGACAGCAGTGAGATGTTCCTATTAAGGAGTTACCTGCAGGAGAAGCAGCAAGGGAGATGTGCTCTTACTCCTGGGGCTGTTGGGGTTGTTTTTCAGGAAATCGAAACTAACTTCTTAGCGCACCAGATGAGATGGTTCAGACCTGCTGTGAAAGAAGCAGAAAGCAATGCTCACAGTTTGTAATATTCCTCTCAGCTTCTGCTTTAGCACTGAAAAATGGGCTTCCTCTCATTAAGATGCTTTCAGATGACACATCCACAGATGTTCTCTCCAGCTTGCTTCAACACTGTAAACTCCAAGTGAGCTATGTGATGGCTGGGGGCTGGCCAGCATTTTCCTCCCTTGCTAGGGGCATGGAGGCAACTCCTTTTGGCCTCTCTGAGGCCAGCATTGCTGTTCATCAAGCTCTCATTTCAGTCACAGATGGGGCTGAACTTAGGGAAAAGCTTCCTGAGACTGAGCTGTGGGAAGGAGAGAGTGAAGGTGTCCTCCAGCATTAGCTATCCAGAAAGACTTCTCCATGCAGAGAAGGAGGATGATCAGCAAATGCTGCTGGCTTTGGGGAGCTGGGCTTTGGGGCTGGGGACAGCACATAACTGGAGCAAGCTGGACCAAACTCCATCCATTGCAGCAGGGGACGCAAAGCCTGGCTTCTGGAATTTCAGCAGCGTTGGTCTGTGCAGGTGCCGCAAATCCCTACTTGCAGAGCCGGGTCCCAGCCCAGCACGCGGGCTATCAGCACAGGGTTGTCCTGCCTCTCCTCCATGGCCAGGGTTTGATTGGTTTAATTTCCCATCAAGGAGAAATACAACAGGAAAATAGAAACAGATGGTTTTTGACAATGTCTAGAGCTCCTGGAGCTTCAAAGAGCTTTTTGATTTCATAGGCTTTAAAAAACATATAAAAGAGAGCCTTTCGCTGTATTTTTGCTAGTGTAAAGCTCTCTTTGAAACTTGGACTAGGAGAGATTGTCAGACCGAGCCAGCACAGGGGAAAGCCTCATTGCTCACACAACACATTTAAAGTCCTTTTCACTTATTTCTTTCTTATTGTTTTCCCTATGCTGCCTTGGAGGCACGTTCAGCCCCTGCTTGCACTGGTCATTACATGTAAAGCAAGGAAGGTTTGCTTCCCTGCTAGGGCTGCAGGTCAGGCAGTGCTGAGCAATACATAGTGCCCACTGGCAGCCCCACTACTCCCCATCAGCCAAATCCAACAGGGAAATTGCAGCTCTATCGGGTATGGCATCTTAGTGCTTCCATCTGCGTTTTTTTAACCATCTCCTTCAGATCCACAGGAAATTATGGTGACCGGGGGAATTCCACATTCCTCTGGATGTGAGTGCAGTTTTCATCCTAAATGCTGGTACAGCTGCATTTTGGGAGGGTTGTTTTGTGTCTGTAAGAGCTGTTGTTACTGCAGGGAGCACATGAAGACACACATTTCTCTGCATGCTGAAGAAATCTAGGAAATATTCCCAGTTTGTTTGAAAAAAAATCCTTTTTCTGACCCTTTTGAGAGTTTTTCTCCTACCCATATGGGGATCTGAAACAGCTTGGAATGACCAAGCAGGCAGAGGGCTGCCAAGTGAAAGCCCCATCACTGTACACAAGCAGAGATGTAGGAAATTCTTTCCTCAACTTCAGATCACTCTGTTCCCTCTGCACGAATCCCACCTGCAGCTCCACACATCCTATACATTGCAGGGGCCTTCCCAGAAGTTGCTTTTAAATGCCTGGTTTTCCCTTCCTGTGTCTGATAAGGAGGAAGCATTTTTACTTTATTACCTTCTTCTTCTTGCAAAGAATTCTCCAGGAAATAGTATTTTTGGCAAAGTTACCTTTATTCTTTAATAACAGAAATTCCATCCATAATCTCTCACTACATTTCATCTCCCAGCATCTGATGTGAGGAGAAGCCTTTCATGGGGAGCAGCTCATGTCCCCATGCATCCCCATGGGACATGATTGCATCCCCATACAGCTGGGTCTGCCCAGGCAGCTGATGCTCTGGAGCCCTGGGTATGATGAGGAAGGCAAAGCTGCTTAGCTCAGGCCATGCTCCTTTTGAAGCCCACTCAGGATAACCCATCTCCAGGGTGACACCTCTCCATCTGGGGGAAGCTCCTGTTTTCCTCTCTCCTCTGGGAAGGCCAACAAGCCCTGATAAGCAGAACTTTTGTCCAAGCTCTTTATCAATGAATTGATGAGTAAATGAACTACTGAGTAAAGCACTGTATACCCTGCTGAGAGCCCTGTGTCCATAATAACCTAGCTGGAGCATTTGGGATAAAAAGTTGAGGTCCAGGATAGCCTTTCTCTCCATGGCCACCCCAACAGCATGCAACACCATCAACTCAGGTTCCACAAGTTGTTTTTCCACCCACTCCAGCTCTCCTAAGTGCTTTCTGCTCCCTGGGGAAGGGGCTGTGTTTGGCCCAGGACCCTCCTAAATGTGGACACCCCCCCACACCCCATGGGCCTGGCATGTGCCAGGGTTGTGCTTGACCCTACACCCTTAGCATCATTACTTCATGCGCTCTCTGCATGCATCCCCTGCATGCTCCCATGGAGCTGGCTGGGCAGACAGGCTGGGTTTTACCCTGGGGTGAGGTCCTTACTTTGCCTCCTCCCATGGGAGCTTGTCCCTGATGTACTGGACAGCTTCATATGCATCTTGTGTTCAGGGAAGTTACTCCTGTGTCTCTCTCAGCTCATAGCCAAGGAAATGGACCAAGGTCTGACCTGCAGCAGGTCTGAGGCTCCCCAAAGCACCGCTGTTTCTAAGGTCACATATTTCTGCAGCCAAATAAGGGCAGATACTATATAAATATACCCATAACTGCCCATATGTCTCACAGGGCTTTCCCCATCCCTTTTGAGAGCCATCTGACACAGCTCTCCCACAGTACCAGGGGTCCAGCAAGACCACAAGCCTTCAACAGCAGATTGCAACAAAAATGATAGTTTGGAGGTTTTTCACTCTCAGCACAGTTTTTCACAAGCATGGGTTTTAATTTGATTTCTTCTTGGCTTGTTTCCTCCTGTGGTGTACACACATCTTGCAAGCAATGAGGAATTTTGGATGTCACTTCTCATTTCCCCTCAGCCTTCCCAATCCAAGACCTGGTTATCCTTTTTCTCTCAATGTGGAGGAACAGAACAGCATGTTTCGGACCAGCTGTGAAGCTCTCAGCCAAAAGCTGAGTAGGAAATATCTTGGGGATGATAACTCGCTATGATGGGCTATCTCTTACCCTGCTACCAGTATATGCACCAGCAGATGACTTTGGGTGCCTAGGGAGAATAAGTTGGCTGTGTTACCTGCCCTGGGAAGAGTCCTGAGCCAGCAAACTCGTTCCTCCGTTTCTGCAAGGGAAAGGGAGCAGCACACTTCCAAAGAGGAAGGCTTGCTAGTCCCCATGTTGTGGATACATCCCTGTCTTCATCTGTGGGCCAGCACTATGTCCTGCAGTGCCCTGGATTACTGTAGCTGGCCAGGCTGAACCCTTGGCATGCTTATTTAGTGCTTCACTCCCCACGTGCGCTCTCTCTCGCCCTTCCTTCCACCCCATCTCCTTTCCCTTCTGGCAGCTTATGCTGCTTGAGCGTTGCAAAGCAAGCTGGATCTGTGTCAGATGTGAAGTCAAAGCTCCCAGAAACCTATCAGCAGCTCTTGGGGTGTGACCACAGTCCTGTCCTGGTATCCCCCTTGCAGATCCCTGCTGGGATCAACTCTACTGGCTCCCGGGCTGTGCTCTTGCTGCAGCTCCTTCTGGGATGCCCAAGTATGCTGCGCCAGCATTTCTCAGCCAGGGGGGCTGGAACTGGATGATCTTAAAGTCCTTTCCAACCCAAACCATTCTGTGGTTCTATGATTCTATTAAAACACCATGAAAGTGTTCCACCACACTCTTAAAGACACAAGGGATGTACAGGGAGATGTATTTACAGTGACTAAGCACTGGTACAGGGAGTGCACAAGGGGATTACAGAACCTTTCCTCTCCACCTTGCTTAATAATCTGGAAAAGCCCTGGCATATTCCCAAGGAGTGCAGTTTGCTCTCTGGCTGGTGATGCTAATTTAATTACATGCCAGCAGGTGGTGCCCAAGTAGGAAAAGGAGACGATTTAATACACTCTTCTCACCCCATGTGCAGTTGCGAGTGGCGTTTCGTTCCCGCCTCGAGTCATACTCCAGCCGTTCAGACACCAGTTAACAACTCCACATTGGAGTTTTCTCCCTTTCTGCCTCATCCCATCTCTCCAGGCAGTCCCCAGATCCTTATGGCTTGTGAGGGCTGGGAAAAATACCAATCAGAACCAAGGAAAACAGCTTTACATGTACACCCAGCCCAAAGAGGATGCTTGGTCCTACCTGAGCTGACACTGTGGGAGGGCACAGTTCAGTCCAAATAGTTGATAGGCTGCAGTTTATCTCAGCTGCAATCATTGCTTCTAGAGATTTATACCCCAAAATGTGGAAAATAACGAGCTTGGGTCCTGTCAAATGTTTTTTATGCAGGGGAGAGAAATGGCTTCTCTTGGCTTCCTTTTAAAAATACAAGGGAAAGGATTTTGAGTCATCCACTTTCTCCTGCAAAAAAGATATAAACCTACTCAGCTTGTTCCCACTAACAGCACACGCTAAGCAGATGCAAAAATACCAGGTTTATGTATTCTGTGGCTCTGGCAAGTTGCTGATCTGAGTGGTTTTTGCAGGTGCTAAAGCAGAGAACACAGGCACTGCCTCTGCAGGGCTTGCAAGCTCTTTAGAGGAATGTACAAACCTCTGCAATTCCTTAAACTCAGTGAACAATGAGAGTGATTTCTCCCTGGATTAGGACAGGAAACCTGTAAAGGGTGCTTTCATAAGCCTGTTTCCTTGCACTGAAAATAGAGTGAAGCTGTGCTGTGGTTGCATCGCTTGTGTGATATGAAGATGATTGCACTCAGCCCTGTATGGGCCATGGGAAAAGCAGGACAATATCCAGGCAGAACCAGGCATGTCCCAGCTGAAAATCAGCCTTGTTCAAACGTAAGCCAGATGCTCAGCAGGAGGCAGTTGTGGTCTTGTTACTTCTGAAAACAAAGTCCAAGGTAACTAGGTAATGCCTAGGAGCAACTTCTTCCTCTGATTAATGGGAGTAAAGGGCCTAAGCCCACTGGAAGCAATCTCTGCTGCAGGAGATTTTTATGCTGGTTGGAAAGCAGAGTCTCTCCTCTCTCTCCTCTTGTTGAAATTCCTGACACGAGCAGACAGGCCTGATTAGAGTCGATATATACTTGTCCTTTAGGAGCACAGCAGACAGGGAAGACTGTCAGGGAAGAGATTGCTTCCACTGGTAATTTATGCAGTTATTCTCCTTTTTCCCCCCTTATGGAGAACACAAAACACTTCTGCTAGAGAGGAGATGAGCCACTTCAACCATCTGCAGAGATCACCAAGCACAGATTGCTAGAAGCCTTAGAGCAAGTTGGGCCCTTGCTGGCAGTGGCATTACCTGTGTATTAGCCATGTTTGTCTTGTTGGAGTGGTGATCTCAGTCACTTCATCCTCTAGAGAGCTGAATGAAATAAAACCCAGAACATCAAAAGGGTCCAGATTTGTATCCTGGAGAGAAGGCAAAAAGACAAGGGTATTAAATGATGAGCTTTTTTGGTTTACTCCTTGGTAAGCTGGTCTTCTGATCCTTGCTGAATATATACAGTGCTCTCATGGATCAAGCCTGGCTCCTGTCAGTGCTGAAAAGTGTTATGGTGCTTTTCCTATTATATTAATGCTGACAGTCAGGTATGAGTGGCTTGCGGAAAAGAACCCACGTGTTGTGTGTGTGCACTGGGGAATCAGTGCAAGAACAGCAGAGAAAACACATTATGGGTTCATAGGAAATGGTTTTTGCTGCTCTACTGGCATACAGCTACATACAGATACCAAGAACATAGTTTCAAAGCTGGATGGCGAGCCTCAGCTTGTCCCATGATGTGCTTGGATCCTCACTGACTCCAGTCACTCCCACTTCTCAGGTACTGGAGATGATAACCCACATGTTAGTCCTAGGCATCCTTTCAAATGCAAAGTGGGCAGTGGCCCAGTGTCACAGAAGGATTGGGTGCCCCCAGGGAGAACTTAATTCCCCCAAGTCACAAAAGTATGAAGTGTGCTTCTGGCATGGGGAGATCCTTCCTTCCATGTCAGTCTCTTACAGCCCACTGCAGTATGACCTTCCCAAGCTGGCCTTTTGCAGTCTTAGGCAGCACACCTGGTTATTAAATCAGGTCTCTTGCTGTCCCTGCCATTGCTCAGCTGTCAGGTCAGGACACCACACGTGTGCTTCTGCATCAGATGGCCACGTGCTGATGGTACCCAGCAGGGAAGAGGGCAGCAGTGGGATGCTCATCCTCCGATCCCCACTCAGACACCACTGCTTGTGGAGGCAATACTCCAAGGACATAATTTAATCATGTCTCAGAAGGTATCCTTTCCACTTTGTTATTTCCCATGGAAACAGAGGCCAAGCGTTACTGCACTAGTTAAGACAACCACACAGTGTGTTCAGCTTATCTGGGAGATAACATTTTATCAACACGCCAAGAGCTGCAACTAATGAGGCACAGAACAGAGGAAGGCAAGCGTAGTAACTGGTACATACCATCTTTCCAAACACTGATAGCAGAACCTTGCAGGGAAGAGCACAGAAAGAACTAATGAGCAAATACACAGGGACCAGGCAGAGCCAGCAGCATCCCTAGACATTTGGTATTCTTAACAGACCCTGCAAGTTACTGTTGTATGGTCAGTAAGAGCTCACATGGCATCTCAGTAACCTGGCTTGATTTTTCTGGGAGCAGACATACAGCAAAAGCCTTGACATAGAATCACAGAGTGGTTTATATTGGAAGGGACCTCAAAGCTCATCCAATTCCAACCCCCTGCCATGGGCAGGGAAACCTTCCACTGCAGCAGGCTGCTCCAAGCCCTGTCCAACCTGGCCTTGAAGCTATTGAGAACACTCTGGGAAAACCTTGCTGACTTTAGCATCTTCTCCCAGTGCTGCTCAGAAGGGGCAGGGGTTTCCCAAGGGAAAGAAGGGAGCTCCCATAGGATGCAGAGGTTATCTGTGGGGCTTGGAAGTATGAGCGAATGGATGCAAAGCCTCAGCCTCAGTGGTGTGTTCTTGATAGGCAAGAGGGGAACATCTGTTTCTGTAGGAGACTCCGCTCTTGCCAAGAGCAGGAGGCTCAAGCAAGAGAGAAGAAAGTGTTACGTGGGCAGAGAACTAAAATCTCTTTTATAATGCATGCCTGACAGAGGATAGGCTTAAGGTTTAAGCATAAGATGGAAGAGCCAAGTCAAGGAAGAATCTGCTCTATCACACCAATAAACTTCTGTGTGGGCATGTGGTTCCTTGAAGTTCCTGGATATTTTTGTTGGTGATGTTATCCAAAAAGAAAAGAAGAGCTGATTGCCCAGCTCTGGCTCCTTTGTTTTTCCTGGTTTTTTCTTTCTTAGGAGAGAAATTATTTTTATTTATTGCCATTGACTAAATGCTCTCCTTCATTACTGGCTGCCATTTATCACAAAGAAATAAAGCTGAACATTAGCCATAATTTAACAAACTGCTGCATATCGCAGTGTCGTGGGCAATTAAGCCATGCAAAGCAGTCAATCCCTTCACCACCCCTTCCTGCGGCAGGGCTGGGCCTGGTGTTAGATGTCAAAACTCCTCCCAACCACGTAGGCCAGGAATCAGTGCAATCCATGCTCCCTGTATCTGTTCTGTGGAGAGGTTTAGCTCCAGCTTTAAAGCAAATGCAGCTGTGGAAGAAGAGCTGTATATCTTTTCGAGGCACATTTTCCTTGCCAGTGACTATAGCATGAACATTGGCAGCTTTCCAAGCCCTCTCACCTTTCCAATTTAAATAAAACCAGAACAACAGCAATGCTGGAATGAAATGCTGCTCCTGTCCCTATGGATCTCACTCTTCTGTCAAGGGTCAGAACCATGCTGGTCAAATCCCAGCCCTCCTCCATTCCCAGGCCTCAGGTCACAGATTTTGATAAATGCAAGCAAATCTTTGCACAATCCATCACACCTGGGCTCAGACTTTTTCTAAGGAATATATTCCGTATTAATGCAACACGTTTTCAGGGACTTCTTGCCCCCATGAGTTTTTGTTGAGACCAAGAGTTTATTAAGGAGTTAAAAAATAAACGAGCCATTTAAACCCATAAGGAAGGATATCCAGGGGAATAGTCAGCATACACAAGGCTGCAGACTTCCAGAAAGGATATAAACTCAGTCAAACTTTAATAAACAATAAAGCTGTTTTCAGTCTTTGCTGCTTCTTTCCTACCATGCCTGCTGATAGGAGGTAAAAGCTTTCATTCAGGGGATTGGAACAGATGGTTATTGCTCCTAAAAAGAAAGAAGGAACACCAGTAGAAATTCAGCTAATGTCAGAAACTTTTGCAGACAAAATTTACCCTGCTGAAAATAGTTGAAGTTTTGCCTTAGAGACAGCAAAAGTCACAGAACTAGAGCGGCTGAGGCTGGGAGGCAGCTCTGGAGACCCCTTGGTATCTGCTCAAAGCAGCTTGCCTAGGACTGTGTCTCACTGGGCTTTGAACATCTGCAAGGATGGAGACACCACAGCCTTCTTGGGCAGCCTGTGTCAGTGTTCAACCACCCCTCACAGTAAGCTGTTTCTTATGTTTAAGTGGAATTTCCGATATTTCACTCTGGGCCCATTTCCTCTTGTTCCTTCATGAAGCACCACTGAGAAGAGTCTGGTTGTGTCTTCTTTACTTTCCCCATTAAGTGTTTATATACACTGATAGGATCCCCCTGAGCCTCCTCTTCTGCAGGCTGAGTAGTCCCAGCTCTCAACCTATTCTCATATATCACATGCTTCAGTCCATCAGCCAAGGGCCACACTGATGGCGTATGTTCAACTTGGTGTCCACCAGGACCCTCAGGACCTTCTCTGCAGAGCTACTTTCCACCCGGTCAGCACCCAGCCTGTCCGGCTGCCTGGGGTTATTCTTCCCAGGCACAGGACTTTACATTTGTTGGCCCATTTCTAGAGCCTGCCAAGGTGTCTCTGAAGAGCAGCACAACCATCTGGTGTACTGCCACTCCTCCCAGTTGTGTATTGCCTGTAAAACATCTGTCCCCTCTCTTCCTTCCAGCTCCCAGCATCCCGAACACCCTCATTTTTAATCAAGGGGGGGACAGTCTTAATGTGGCTGCGATTAGAAGAGGCTTTCAGCAAACCATTTCCGAGGTGCTGCAGCCCTTGTTCCTCCTACGGACTCATCAGTTTTCCCACATTCCATCGGCATGGGTCCTCTGAGCTCTGAAATACTCATGGAAAGAGAAAACAAGGAAAATTGTGAGGGCTGTGTAAGCAGAGATGGAATTTGGAGAGTACCTCTAATGAAGTTATTGGTGAACAAAGCCAAGCACCTCTACAAAATAAAAAGACCATTTGTGAAGCTGGCACTGAATCCAACTTCTAAAATTAGTCCAGAGAGGAAAGACCAATAGATAAAACACCAGCCAAAGAAAGCCCATTAATTGCCAGGACAGGCAGCTGCTTTCTTTGCTTTACAAGCATTAACTGTGGTTAGAGACAGGAAGAGTTGGATTAAGGGTACCAGAGGTGACGTGAGCCACCATCCTTGAACTGAGATCCCAGGAGAACTGAAAGACCTGGAGGTGAACGAATAGCAACAACAGGTCTTTCAGCCTGCTGGGCCACCTACTGCTTTGATGAGGCTTAGGAAAACCAAGAACACTTAACCATCAAGAATAAAGAAGCAGCCATGGAAGATGAGCTGTTTTGCACAGCATTCAGCCAAGTACCTCTTGGACCATGACTCCCAAAACCTGGCTATGTGTAAAGACCACACTTTAGGATTTGGCAATGCAGCTGCTTCCAGTACAAGCAACATGGATAAAAAGCACCAGATTAGTGACTTGTGTGTAAAACCTAATGCCCACAAGGGAAGTGGATGGGCTGCTGTAATCTACTAACTTACTATTATTTTGTCCAGCCTGTAAACAGAGAGAAGGGCTGATTATTCACTGCTCTGACCCTTTATGGACCCATTTGCGACCAGAGTCAGCATGAATTCCTGTTTCTGGAAGCAGAAGGAGACTTAGAGCTAGCCATTAATTAGGGGTAGGGCGTGTTTGTCCTGTATTTCTCACAGATACATCAGAAATCTTGTGTTATACCAATGAGCGTGAGATAAAGCTTGCTGCTGGCCTGCTCGTCACAAGTACACCATGCTGAAGTGACCCATACCAGCAGTACCAGGAGGGTGGAGTAGTTACAGCCTCGCCTTATAGCTTCTGGCCTCTCCTTATAGCTTCTGGCCAGAGCAATCAAATGAGGTGCTTATTCCCTGGGGCAGGGTATGTCAGCACTGGGTGGATGCTGAGCTACCAGCTGGTCCACACCTTGGTCTCACTGCAAGAGGGCTCAGCAATACCTGTTCTTCAGGGTGGAGAGTGAGATTGCAAGCCAGCTCCATGAACACTTCCATTTAGAGCAACCAAAGGATGAAACCTATGTAATAACCTTCCTACAGGTCATTAACTGAAGATAAATAGCATGCAGTTATGAATATATCTGGTACTTACTATAATGGCACCAATTGTAATGAATTAAGTCAGTGTTTAGGTGAGTGATTTCCATGGGTAATTTAGTGTAAGTTTAATTTTCCTTTACCAAAACTGTTTTAGAACTCATAACTTTACCTTTTAATGCATGATGTATCACTTAATGACAGCTTTTGGCTGTGCATTAGTGAACTGCAGTTGATGCAATATTTCTTCCAAGATAATTTTCCTAGTAATGGAAATACAGCATTTTTACTCAATTGCATGCCAGGTCTTGAATGGGGGGCTGAGAGTGTAAGAATATGTATATATTTATCTATGAAGAAGGTGAAGATGAATATTTGCAGAGCCTTTAGAGACATTCCTCCAGCAATGCTTCTGCTTGCACATGATCAAAGACCAGTGGATTAAAGACCGTGGCTTAATAATTGGACTAAAGATAATTCTCTATCATTGTCAGTGATATTGGTGCTCATATGCTCTTCTCTGAAATGTAGCCACCTCAGAGTGAAACCAAGGATGATCTTATGTCTGACAGAGTTTGTGAGAGGCTGAGAGGAGGACAGGGTTTTGTGACATTCAGAAAACAGAATTAGTTCAAGATTATCACAGCTATCTTCAGTGTAATTAAACTGAGCAATAGGAGCATCAAGAAGTGATGCAGTACTTAAAGTACATCGTTGAAAAAGTGACCTCTCTTGCTGACTACTGAACTTTGGTGAGACAGGACACAAACAGCAGCTAGCTGTGGCATGGAATTGAAAATTAAAACATAAAGCTGAGAATCTTCAATGAATAATGAAGAGGATGTTTGGGATGCACAAGCACACAATAGGTGCAGGGCAAGGGCTTCAACAGTCCTTGGAGGGCCTTTCTTGGACTGCATAGAGAAGAAAAGGCACTTTTCCAGCCTCCTGCATACCAATATTTAAGAACACTGATCTGGTTGGACATTTTCTAATGCACTTCAATTTCTTCCCTATCTAGAAAGAAATGTAGTTTAAAAGGACTGTCAGCTGCAAATGTCTTCTTCCAAAGGGATTTAAAATCTAATCTTTTGGAGGAAAAAATATTAAGCTTTTTGGTCTCTGAAGTTGCTTTCTAAATCAGAGTGCTGGACCTCCAAACAAAGCTAGTGGAGCTAAGATTTGTATTGCTGCTAGCAGGAAATGCCAGCAAGGCAATGCATTTTGTTAGGCCCTGATGACAAGAACAATCTATTAGGAAAGCCTGGGAGGTCAAATGTGGCATAATGAAACCTCCCAGCGTGTCATCTTTTTGCAGCCATAATGCTTCTTTCTGCTCCTGTGTTGGGGATCAGGTACATGGCAGTGTGCCTGGCGGGGATGGTGCTCATATAATGTATTAGGAGGTGGTGTCAGCCAATCTAAGCTCCACAGGGAACTGCAAGTCCCCTTTCTGTGGTGTCTGATGAATAATAGATATGATGGGAATGGTGTTTCAAAGACTGATCAGACCATGCTCTGCACTTCGGGGTGGCCACCCCAGAAGCTGGGATCTGCTGTGTTACTTGTTTGCTCGACTGCCATTCTCTGCCTCTGGCAGGTGAGATGCTGCAGCTGAATTATATGCCTCTGAGCTGCTCCTCTTTCCCTGTACTTGAGCATTTCAAGTTATCTCAAACCTTTTTCAAAAGGGAATTGCAGCATCTTGTTCATACAAAGCTCCTGATACTGTAATGGGATCATACTAGTCTTATGCAGAAGGCTTATCTCATTGAAAAACCTGTGTGGTCAATGCTACAAAGACCTTTGTGGCTTGAGTTCCCACTTGGACTATTCTGCAGAACCACAGTTTCAGTACAGCCCTTTCCATGGCAGAGTTCCATTATCCAACAATTCAGTTATTCAATGATTCTTCTTATACTGATGGTGTTTGCAAAGAGACAGGTACCGAGAGCACCCCTATATGGAGATATCTGGGAGATCTGACAACCATCAGCACTGATGGCTGGTTTCCCTTTTGCAGCAGAGCATTGCAATATAGAAATAGTGGTGGAGACTGATGTCTTCACATGGGGTTCCCATACCAGGAGTGAGATTTGAGGGTGGATGAGGGATGTCCTGTTGACATGAAACACAGACAAAAACTTCAAAGTGGAAAGCTTTGCTGTGCAGTGAATAAACCCTACTGACACCCTTATACAAATGCCCTGGGAAAAGCCAGAGACCTGGAAAAAGCAGAGACCTTATCCCTTAGGAAATCAGGAGATACCCACAAATGATTGTGGTTTAATTCCAGTAAGTAATTTACTGCCTGTAATTAATAGCTGCAGTTGTATGTATTTTCAGCACCAAACTGGTGAGCTCTCTGTATCCCTGCTCTCTGTATCCTGCAGACCATACTTCTGTATCTTGGGACTAGACAAAGCACAGCTCCTACCACGGATGGCCCTGCTCACCAATAATGTAACCCAGCGCATCCCTTGTAGTGGGCACAGCTCTCAGCCCTTCAAATCCTCCTCTGGAAGTAATTTGGCATTCCCCAGTCACTGGCAAAATGAAGTGCCAGGTGAATGCCAGCAGCTAGTGCATGCCACATTTGAGTCTATAATACAATTTTTGGTATTTTAGATCTGAAGTTTAGACCTGAATTTCAGATCTTTTTCCCAAAGGGAATGGCATATCTAATTTCCCAGAAGCTATGATCCTCTCTCACATGCTCCTGATGGGGTTGCTTGTATGCAAATCCCTCCTCATCGTTTGTTCATAATCTGTCTAGATGTGGCAGAATAGGGTTTCTTAATAGTGTTTGTGTGCTGAATCATCGCTTGCAGTACACAAGGCAAGACAAAGCTGCAGAATATGTCTATTAATAAACACGATAATCCATACCTTTGTGAGTAAAAGTTGCACGTCTCTGCCGAAGAGACTGCCCTTTGTTGAAATAGTGATTTATTGCTATTAAAGCTATGTGATTAGCCAAGCCTGGAAAGCAGACCCACAAAATCTCACGGCTGCCTACTCACATGATGAGTTTCACCAAGCATGGAAATACAGGAACATTTTATCAAGTCAGAACTTTGGAGGAACACGTTTCATTCCAAGGTCAGTCCCTGACGATGGGGTTGGGGATTTTCAGTCACAAAGTTAACTGCGGGATTTATAATGAATTTTACCTTTGAAATGCTAAAAGATTCACACATACTCCCCCCCTACCCCCCAAAAAAAAGAGAGACAGAAAGATTGCTGTGATAAAGCCAAATGATATGGCGTCAATCAGCCATCTGTTGTGCACTGTGGTCTCTAATGATCAAGGTGAAAACTTTTGTAGGCTATAAAAATGTGAAATAACAACTCCCTACAGTAAATACTTAAAGCACAGTCAACGTGAGATAATATTGGCTGGAATTACAACTGAGTTCAGCCATATCATGAGCAAACCTAAACACTAATAGCCAAGGAGGGACATTCAGCCAGGAGACATGATAATTTGTAGATGCACCAAGTAGGGATCTGTAGTGAAGATCTGATGAGTTTTGGAAAGGGAGAATTACCAGCATTAGTGTGAAAACTATCCTCCTCTGAATAACCCCACAGAGCCCTGGAGCATGCTTTGCCATGTGCTTTCTGCTAATCTTTACATACATTAGTAAATGGACTTTCAGTTGGAGCAGGTTCTTTATGTGACCATCCACCCTTTGCTGGCTCATTTTAATTATCTCGGATATCTCAATAACACAGTAATATGGATGAGACCATGAAACTCCTCATCTAATTAGGAGTCAGTGAAAACTCTTTGGATGGCCACCTTTATGCTCTTATTTTAACAGGCTTAAAGGGCAATTTTTTCCTCTACTTTTTCTCCTAAAGAATATTTTCCTTGTCACTTGTGCCAAATCAGAAGATGTTTTTTTGTTCACAAAGAAAGAGCTCCATTTCAAAATGGTTGCTCTTGCTGTGTCTTCTTATTGGGGCTGAGCTCACCATTACAGTTCTTTCTTTTGATGTGGTCACTGAGATGATTTGGCCTTGGAGGAGTGAGGCCATCAGGCTTCAGAGCAAGGACCTTGGTTCATAATGGGTAACCTAGGCTTTCATCTTCTCCTTTACACCTATGGAAGAGCAGGGAGATAGAAACTATGCAGTAATTATCCATTAAAATGACCAGACAAGGAGCAGAGGAGAGCTTTTGTGCAAAGGTGCAGCTATTTTTCATTCACCTCTTCCATGGGAGATCTTTTCTCTGGTTTTACACAAAACACTCTTTCTCTCCAAGTATCTAAGAAATGCTAACAGGAATCTGCATGCTGATTGCATGAAGATCATCAGGGTGCACTGGATGGATGATATACCAGTTCTTAGGAAAACTGATGGATCTGCGAGGCTGTATTCATCTGACATGCTGCAAGCCTTGGGGACAAGGTCAGCAGGTGCAGGCTGGGGCAGATTTCATGAACATAACTGATGAAATCCTGCCAGGCAGCCAGAATCCTGCAGGAGGATGCTCCTTGTGCCAACTTCTCTGCTTGAAAGCAGATTGCAAAACATAAATCTGAAGCCACAGCTCTGTGATAGACTTAGCCCATTTCATGGGGTTCCAGCTTCTGAAAGAGGTTGCAATCACAGGGTGCTGGGCTCACCATCTGTGCTGTTGCCAGGAAAATAGCCCACTGTTACTTGTGGAGCCCATGGCATTGCAAAGGCTGGCAGCCCACAGCTCTGAAACATCCATAACCTTATGATGGGAGCCTCATCTGTGACTGCTGAAGATAGAAATCAAAACTGAGGGGACTGTACTGTCTGTTGTCCCTCCCCTGTCCTTCCCACTACCTGCTGAACCCACTGGCCAGCACCAGCCAAGTTGAAGACCAGTAAGGAGACCTCAAAGGTATTGAAGAATTTAGGTCTTAGGCAGAGCAGAGTGACCCCGACTACTGCAACAGGATCAACCACAGTGGGAGACCAGCAGTTATCTGCTTAATTTGGCTTGGCACAAGCAAATGAGTATGGGCTGCTGGCCAGGCAGGGAGCACGGCACAGCTGGCACTGCTGGCACAGCTCAAACTGGTGGATGTTGATGGGGGAGCTGAGGGTGAGCATGGTGCAGGGGTGCAGGGGCATCAGTCCCGCTACTTGCGGGCTGATGTACATGAGGGCTTGGATAAGGTCTGTGCCAATGTGCCACATGACCCAGTGTGCAACAAGGTAATCCCTTGCTCAGAGGAAAGGCTGAGGAATGATGCTGTGCTGGAAGAAAGAGAGAGGCAAATGCTGTTTGATCAGTGTAATGCCCTAGGTTCTTGTCCCTGCAGTGTGCTTTGGTTGTTTCTCCCTATATCCTCCTACATGGGCAAAATCAGAGAGAGGACATCAAGCAGCTCACTGTTTGGCTCTCTGCTCCGATCACTTCTGTCATGCTCCTTGGTCTGCCCTGTGCTTACACTTTCACAGCTTTCAAAACATATGGCACTAAGAAGCTGAGTCTTATCTCAGGATATGGTGAGGTGGACAGGGGCCTCTCCATTTCTGTCAGTGGGGAAGAGCATCCACCAAGTGCAGCATCCTGGGAATTTAGCATCACAGAGCCAGGCACTGTTTGGAAAGCCTGCAAGGTGTTAGATTAAAGGCAGATGCCTCAGGGGCAGAGAGAGGCAAATGAATATATTACTACTTCAAAAGGAACTGATTCTGCAAATAATTACTGTGTTTCAGGTGATAGCTGATTTTTAGGGTTTTCTTTTAAATGCATCCATGAAAATGTTACATTGCAAAGACCCTGCAAATACATCCAGGGTTCATGAACTGACAGAGAAAAAGGCTGTCGAAGGTGGGGTTTGCTGGTGAGCAGTGTATCACAACCACTGCACAGAAGTGCAGCAGGGCACTGTGCTGCAGCACAAGAAGGGATTTGGGCTCAGAACAGTGCTTAGACACATACATATGCCTTAAGCTTCCTGCAGTGGGGTCACATTTAGGGGTAGACCTAAATCAGCTCCATGGCCAGCAACCAGCCTGTGGCTTTAATTCAGCTGTTTTCTAATGAGTAACATTGATTTGGAGAGAGAAGCCCCCTGAAATCCAGCCATTATCTGGTGCGTGGGGCAGGGAGCCAGTGTGCCATGCAGCAGTAAAGCCCTGAGCAAAGTAGTCTCTGAGCAGCTCCATGCAGCCTCACAGAGTGGTCCTCCCTGCAAAGTAACAGTACAAGCAGTTTCTGACCAAAAGCTTTAGTAATGGAGCTGTTTTGTTAATGGTCCCCTGCACAGCCATTAGTTCTTAAAGAGGATTTACATTACAGCCAGCTGCTATGAAGATATTTTATTGGTATAGTAAATACAGCAAGAGGAAGAGTTTTAGTCTGGGGCTTTCCTGATGCACAATTCACAACCCTTTGTGTCAGAAGCTAAAATCTATCCTGGTGTACGCTTTAAGGTATCCCCTTGTTCCCCCAAATTGGCCAGACCACAACCACCCTTAGGTGCTTCCTTCCCACCTGCTTCCCGAGTCTCCTGCTTCTGGCTGAAGAATGGGGGAAGCATTCTGTGAGAGCAGAAGGACTGCAGTGGGAAGTGAAATGAAGTCTCACACAGCGATCTGTTCAATGGGAGCCAGAGGGAGCATGAGGAATGCTGCAGTAACAGGCAGAGGCGATCCTTTCCCTAGTGCCTCTAGAGAGGGCATGTGCAACAGCAGGGCTTGAACTCATCTCTTCTCGCTTCGTTTTGCTTGGTGGGTGGGTTATGGATCAGTCCTTCCGCTGTGTTTGCCCACAGGGGACAAGAAGATGCCTCACTTCATGGGGAGGTACCTATGCACAATGTACCACAGCAAGTGTGCATCACACACAGTCCCAGGAGTGATGCCTGGTAATACTAAATGACTGTGAGGGCACTAACAACAATGCAGCAGCATAAGGGGTTTCATCCCTGCTCAGTCTCTGTGGTCATTGTTTGAAACCTCAACCATAAAGCTTGCACCAGGGTGCTTAGCTATGTGTGATGGGAAGCAGAGGGAAGGTCTGTAGTTGTTCCCCTTGCCCAGGATGTATAGGCAGAGACTGTGGGACTAGGATCCCTGCAGATCCAAGCCAGCAGCTCAGAGTGGCACCAGAGGACTTTATGAATGACCCACAGACACTGTGCGGATTAGGAAAAGCTCAGAGCAGAAGCAGAGCTGCAGGAAAATATCTGCCGTGTCTGCCCACTGAGGTGTGAGCCATTAGAATTACACAGGATGTTATTTTCCCTTTTGCAAGCCGTGCCTGAAATCTGGTCTCATAAATGAGCTTGTTTTTATTAGAGGGAACTTGCCTTTACGGGGTTATAAATCTGAATGTGAATGCTAATTTTATTGCTCTGCATCTAGAGGATAGCAAAAACAAAACCATTACAGTCCAGATAGCACAGACACCACATCCGCAGTGTTTCTGAGGAATTTCAAGGAGGACATGAGGGCTGCCTCCTCCCTCCTTGGTCAGTGCTCTGGAGCTGATGGAGGCGAGCAGAGCTCACAGTGTAAGTCGGAAGTAAACAGTGGTGAAGAATTGGTCATCTTGGCTGGTGTGATCCCATAGTTAAGGTATTGTTTGGAAGTTCCTACGGCACTTGCTCAGGGTCCAGGTTATGGCAGTAGGGCAGGTTGTCTCTTGTGTTCCTCTCTGTTGTAGTTGATACTGCAGCTCCCAAGTCTGGCTGCAGTACTGCCTATGGACCAGCACTAAGCACCATTGCACTGCAGGGAACAAGGCCAGCAAAGCTCCAGAGGAGGCAGGTGGTAGCTGCCTCACAGCTCTCTGGCAAGTGATTTCCTTAAGCACAAATCAAGTTGCTTATCTCCTGAATTATTTGTTGGGAACATTTTCTTTGGTCCAGAGCTCTGGTGGAGAGGCTCTGGCTATATAAGCAAATAAGAAAACTACATGATGTCAGGGCACTGTGAATAGAACATACTTGCCCACAATAAAAGCTCTTGGAGGTGCCTTTCCTACCTTGCTTCATCAGAGAAGACATTTCAAATGCAGTAGATTACTCTGTCCCCAGTGCTCAAGTTACAGCCGAGCCTAAACCAGAAATTCTTCCTGGGAAAGCAGTTAAGAGTGAAGTGTTTAATTTTTTTGGCCAACACTTCTTTGCTGGCAAAAGAAACTTTATGCTGGCATAGCTTCCTTCACATGACTTCTGCTGGCGTGGAAATGTCATGAAAAAATGGGATCCCTAAGGAGCATTGCTGTGCTGGCAAAGCTTTTCTCTAACTCAGTCCTGGAGATAATTTGTGACTGTAACTAGAGTCAGTGTGTTTTTGCTGGTGTCGCTTATGTCATTGCTTTGAATAAACGAAACTATGATTTTAAAGTTACCTTAGCAAAGCTTTTCAGTGCAGACAGCACAGATGTGTTGATTAATAACAGATACACAGGCACACAACACAAGCGTTAGAAAGGTGGTTTTGTGACGAACATTAAAGGCACTGATTAACTCTCTGATGGCAAGTGTTAAAGCTGTGAAATGTGCTGACCCTGCTCGTGGGCACCTCAGCAGATGGAGTTGTTTAGTGGCTTCCATTACTGACCATGGCAAGCAGCAAAGTGCTGCATTGCCCCATATGAAAAGTGGCTCGGCTGTTAAACAAGGTACAGATTTGTAGTTGTTCTGTCTCTTGGTAATGATTTCCAAGGTTAGTTTAAAGAAATAGCTTATTGAAGTGATATCTTTTGATATTAACTTTGGAAAACCGAAAATTGATGTAGTCACTGCAAACATGGGCTAAGACAGAAATGGCTTTGAGCAAAGGCACAGGATTGTCAAGCTCCAAAAGCAGCCCGAGGAGCACAGATATAAGGCAGTGGCTCTCTTATGATGGCCTGATCCTACCCACTCTGTTCCCCTGTTCGTGTGGGAAAACCTGGATAAGCAAACATTGAAACCTGTTCGTTTGATGATTCAAATGAATCCAGCTACAAGGCGCTGTGATGTGGTGCTGCAGTGAGGTTGTAGTTAGCTGGGGTATGTGTCACTCAGCAACTCTAAGGGTTTGATTTTCTTTCTGGCATTATAACAGGACCCACTCGATGCATGTTTCTAAGCTGTTTTCAACCACCTGAATTTGCAGTGAGGAAGGTTATTCTTTTTCCCACTAACATACCACTTACAGTTTGGAAATGGGTGCTGATCCAAGAGATGTTGGTCAGTCCAGCTGCAAGACCTCAGCTGGTCTTGTAGGACACTTCTTTTTTGGCTTTGAAAACCTGTGCAAAGGTGCTGAACTCAGCCAGGAGAGATTGACCTGAATGTCCTGGAGACCTATTTACCACCATGAGTATGTTGCTCACCCCAGAAATCCATAAGAAATGATTTGGCTTCCATTTAGAACCTATTTGTAGCTTCTCGTCCAGAGGCATGCCTAAGCCGCCTCCTTTCCCATCTGCACTTCAAATGTCTCGGAATGCAAAAGTGTGTGGAGCAGGATCTTCCTCCCAAGACAGTCCTGAAAGCCATCTTAAATTATAGTTCTTGCGTGAAAAATGAGTCACGAAGAACCTCAACATTCTCTGCCTTCTTTGAGTAGTTTGAAGCCAAGTTTTCATAGTTTTCTTTTTAACTTTATCTGGAGATTTGATATGCACTTATTAAAATTATTTCCCTTTAAAATGCTGTGCTCACCCCCAAACTTTAAATATCTTTGGGGGCAGAGAGTTGGAGCAGATAACTTTTGATATGAATACCTCACAGGTTAATAAAGTGTTAGTGACTTGGGGCCTTTATATGGCATTTGCTTCTAAATCCTAAAGTCAAAACCCACTATCCAAGGCAAACATCACAACAATCCCTGAGAGCTACACAGCTGAGTGACACTTGGTGCCTTCCTATTGCTGGAGAGAAGGAGCAGCCATTCCAGCTGCTGGTGACTTGGCTGTTGGGCTGCTCTGCAGCCTGTTCTGGTCAGCATTCAGATCACCTTCTTGTTGGATCTGCCAGGTTGAATAAGAGCAGGGGTAGAGTCAAGTGCAAGCCTTGCAGACAGGGAGACTTGAGGTCAAGAAGTCCCGTCTTGCTGGGATGCTCCCTATGCTAGCCACTGGGCTACATCATCCGTGCATCCAAAATGCCTGCTTGGGGGTGGATGCTTCTCCAAGTTTGGCCGTCTGTTCTCAGCCCTTGTTGGCATAGAAACACCCTTTCCAATTAACCTGCAAAACACACACATACAGAAATATTCTGCAAACAAATGATCTTCTCTTTTCCTTCTGTCTTTCTTTTTTCCCCTTTTCTCTGTGAGAATGAGGAGTCAGGAGAAGCGTGAACCTGGGTCTTTTTAATTTTGGAGCATTTCAGGCTCTCTGCAGACTGTTGCCAGGCTTTGTAGCTGCTCCCTACCGATAGGAACAGGCAGACAAAATACAAAGCAATCAAATTTCACCTCTCATTCAGTCCTGTCCTCTGCATGTTTTAGCAGAAGAGAATGAGGGCTGGACTTAATAACTATGTAAATTGCTCAAAGCAGGAAACAATCAAATGAGGATTAGTAATCCCTTTGAAAGGTTAGGGCAGACACCTTGGAAAGGGACCTGAGCTGCTGCTTCATGCCCCATCCTATTGGAAAGAGTGAGTCCTACATACCTGCCCATCAGGCCAGACTCTCGATGGGCTCATACTGCCTTTGCCAAAGCTGGAAGAGATGTCCTGGGCCAGCCTTGTCCCGGGCTAAAACTGCTGAGTTCAGAAGTCAGGAGGGCAATTCCTGGACTACCCACCTCCTCCTCCTGCCTGTATCCAATGCTTTGGCAGGGCCAAGGTGTAACCATGACATTCCCCTGGAAACAAAGGGAATATGACTCCTCCTCCACATGTTGGTAGAAAGGAAAAGTGCTTAGCTCATGAGGCTTGGCCTGAAACCCATCAAGGAAAGGGCTCCCACTAATGATCAAAACTGGTTTACTGGAAGGATGGAAGCAGAGCACTGTATCCTTCACCCCAGCATCACACAGCCGTATTTGTTCCTGTATAACATTAGTCACACAGCTCCTTTTTCACACAAAGGCTGTTCCTGCTCCCAGGATGGATCTGCACACAAGCAACATGTTCAAGATGCACAAAAAGTTGAACCAGCAGGGCTAAAGTATAAACCAAGTTTTCCTAGGTGATTCCTAGGATAACAACATCTTAACTGTGTAGTATCCAGCTGTGCCTTTGGCTTGAAAAAAGGAAATAGTAAGACGAGATTGCCAGGGGGTACAGAGAACAAGTACACTCTTCTTTTTGCTTCTGTGAAGGCTCAGGGAGGCTTTTGGTGTGCCTGAAAGGAGGAACAGAGGAAAAGGTCAGTGAAGAGCATGCCTGCAGTGTGGCAGCTGAAGATGTGTGCAATGAATTTCATTTCAATGCATCGTTTTCCAGCTGATGTTAGATATAAATGGGTCAAGTGTGGCTAGTTACTGACTGAGAAAACAAGTCATGCTGCACTTTGAGTTCCTGCCCAATTGACTAGTGGAAAACTGGATACACAATAGCTTGTGTGGCATAAGGAGCTTGAAACACAATCTTGGTACAACACACAGAATGAGTAACAGGCATTTTTAACCCAAGTACCTGCAGACAGAGTGCTGTCTGCTGTGCCCACGGAGGGCTGTGAAATTACAGCCCATCATGGAGTCACAATGACATTCCAGCATGCTGCCATTTTCACTATAGTCTGTGTCAAAAACATGGATACAGGGGCTGTGTACTGCTCTTGGTATTAAAATAAGAAAGGGATTTCTTCTTCTTTTCTTTTTTTTTTTTTTTTTGTCATCTTCTATTCTCTGCATTAGCTATGTGAGTGAGCCATCAGTCAGACAGCAGGGCTGATAGAGCTTCGTTTTCACTGTATGCTTCCACTCACTTTTGTGACAAAGATTACTAGGCTTGAAAATAGTGTGCCATTAATCCATTCCATTGGCAGTATTAGCACTAAAATGGGATGGGGGAAAAGGCACAAGATGTGCCTCTTCAGCAGACAAAGATAGCAGCATGAGGAAATGGAACAACTTGAAAAGAAGCAAAGTTTGGCTGGGACATGAAATCATGCAATCCATACCGTGCTGTGTTCACCTATAACTGTGCTGTTTGGGTCCATCATTTGGAGCCTTGGCTGTGTGTTTCCTGTATCGTGTCAAACACAATGAGGCACCAGTCCAAGGTGCAACTGCACTGTAAGTGCTGAAAATAGATGCAGGCTAATACATCTAAGCAGGTATGCCTGTGACTCAGTGGGGCTGTAAAATGCCTCATAGCAGGGCCTGAAGGATGTGCAACTGTAGACTGTGTCCTTCCTTCCCCTTTTCCAGCAGGGACCTTCTGTTACCAAAGTTATCTGTGTTTCTTCACTTCCATCTCTTCCAGGGTATCATAAGACAAGAAAGTATGGCTGAAAGTGCAGCATCTCTGCAACACAAGAAGCATTTCAGCCAGAAGCTCCAGTTAGGTGCTACACGCACCCACTATGTTTAAGGCACTTAGATGAAATAGACAAAAGCATCATCAGCAAACGTCACGTCCATCTGCCTTTATACCTCCTCCAGAAAGGTCAGACGCGTGTTCCACAGGCTGACTAGAACTGGCTGTCAGCAGGGGCTGGGATAAGGCTCAGGCAAAGCAGGACACGTCAACTGTTGTCAGCACAAGAGTGAAGTCTGCAGCAAAGAGTCTTGGAACTATAAAATGTCATTCAGCTGTTACCAGCCTGTCACATTAGCTTCCTGATGGTACCCAGTTCTCATCTTTCTGATTTCACAGATCCCTTCTCTGAAGTACATTCCTCTAAATACATAAAATGTTGATTCTGATACATAGGGAGACTGTAAACTTTTGAAGAAGGCAGGGCTTTAAGCCTTAGGGCTATATCAAAAGATATGCGATCCAGGAGATCTTAGGTCCCCCCTCCTGAGGTCTAGGAAGAGTTAAGGTATGGGCTGTAACACCCTAAACAGTAAAAGACTCACTTCCCTCTGAAGATCTTTGTGACCATGCAGTCAATCACACTGCAGTATACGTGTCTATCTCCTCTGCTTTTATAAACAGTAATGAGGGAACGATGTTGCTGTCAAGTAATAGATCATTACACTATATTTGTAGGCAAAAAACACCCTCTGTAACAGACAATGAGCAATGCTGTTGCATTGCAACACACAATACCTGAGCTAGAGATAAACATGGCTGAGAAACTTTTATGGGGGCAGCCCTAAATTACAGCATCAGATCCAATTTTGGGCTATATGTTCTTCTGTGAGTGGGTCATGATCTTTAGCCCTGGAGATGAAAAGACCTCCAGATGTGGGGACAGTGGCTCTTTATCCTGCTCTCCTGCTGCTCTCTCCCTTGTTCTGCCTCCTCTGCTGGTGGAAGTCCACTAAATTCAGTGAAGTAACAAGAGGAAAACTGGACAAGACTTTCCTTTGATTTGTTTGTCTGGCCATCTCCTTTGCTGTCTGGTATTGGAATTGTAAATACTGGGCAATTTCTGGCTTGTATTGCACTCTGCCACTTCAGGAAGAGGTACTTCCCTGCTACCCTTAAACTTCAGCACTGACCACCCTGTCTCTACCCATCACCAGCCCTATCATAGCCCCACTGGCATTAGAAGTACAGCTCAGTGGGGTTCTCTCCCACCATGCCTGTCTGGAGGAAAGGAGATGGACTGGTGTCCTTAACACCTTCCTTTTCTGGGTCACTGCAAACTGCCTCAGGAGCTGGAGCAACACCCAGAGCTGCAAACTGGGCAACGGGCTCTCTAACCCAGATACTTCATGTGAAAGCTGAGTTGAGTGGCTCAAGCTTGGACATCTGTCATGTCCATCTTCCTCTTGCCGCTCCATTTCCCTGCACTGCAGGAGAACCAGGGGTGCTCAAAGGAGGAAGGGATTTTTGGCAGGTGCTGCACAGCCAAAGTCTTAATGCTTTTTTCTACATAAGGTAGTCAGGCCAGCCTAGAAACAGGTGAGGCCAGTGCAAAGCATGTGTATTTTCCTGTATCTGAACCTCTTAATATCAACACCCAGCCCCACCAAACACCTTCCTCCTTCCTTCAAAGTTGAATCTCTATATACTTACGGGCATGGCTGTTTTCTTCCATCCCTGCATCTACCTTATTGTATTTTGTCCTTTCACCTACTGGATTCCAACTCTGAATTCAGCAAATTCCATTCTGTAAGTAGCCTTTGAATCCACCCCTAGGATGGCATAGTCTCAGAGGAACAAGCTGGAGCTTCATTCTTTATTTTAATGGATGAAAACTCTAGCAAAGATCTAAACTTTGCTTTTTTTAAAATGCAGGATGATAAGAAAGGCCCTTAATGGAGACGTACCCACATACCTTGCTTACACAAAATCACCCATTATGATCCATTAGTATGTTACCAGAGTGAGGACTGAAGATCTTGATCTCGTGTCACTTCTCATTTCCACGCTAACCTATAAGCTTCTCTAGAGATAATTTTGTAAACATACATGACAGATTGATGAGAATATGTGTTCATTGCTTAAATCAGGACATCCGGCAAGAAATCCCAAGCACAGAGCAGGGAAAGGCTAGCAGGTTTTGCTGTTGAAAGCCTTGTGGGATTTCTCCAAGCTCAATGCATTTTATGTCATGTAATTGGTATGCCCATAGTGGATCTGCTAAAAAGAAATGGGCTTACACATTTTCAGGCACACTTGCTGTATGTAAATCTTTGCCAGTAATTATCACATGTAACTGAGGAGTTTTGCTAATAATCAAGTAAAATAAATGATCCTGTTTGTTTCTTTCACTCTGTTCATTATAATGGTTTTGGTCTCCAAATCCAATTACAGACAGTTTGGCTCTGTGCTAAGTTTTGCTTCCAACCTCTTTTGTAGGTCCGTTCTCAGAACTGTATTTCAGTAATCTGTTGACAACACTGCAGTTTCTTCTGGACCACTAATTTATAGGCAAGGAAACAAATGGCTCTTGCAGACAGCATGAGCAGAAGAGTAAGTAACTCAAAAAAGCAGATGGTAAGTAAAGCCACTTAGTATGATTCAAGTTCTTAAAGAGAGTAAGTTCACTGCATTGAGCAATCGCAGTATGTTATGAGAGGCATCTATCCTGAGCAAAAAGTGGGCAATACACAGTAATGACACCTAATTGAAATTCAGAAGGAAACAGCAATGCAGACTTTTACAGCAAGCTGAGAATCACTCTAGACTGAGCACAAATTATTTTGATAACTAACAACTCAGCTGAAACAAGCAGAGAGTGCCTGGCTTCTTTCTTTCATTACTCAAAAATTCATGTTCAAGGCTATTTTTCCCCCTGAAGTGAGGAGCTGTGTGTGAGAAGTGAACATCGCTCATGAAATCTTGCATCCACATTCTCCTGTGCAGGGACTACAGGAAGCCACAGGCTGACAGTTGGGGCAAGTGCAGGGATAAAATAGCAAAGCACTGGTTAAAACAAAGAGAAGAGGTCGTGCCTGTTACTTCTCAGAGCATCCAAGTCATCTGTTTATTCCAACCTCTTTGTGGTCCAAGTTACTGGATAGAAAAACTGCTGGAATTACCACTGCCCCTTGTTAAAAGCTCTACAGCTAAGTAGCCAGGGAACAAAACAGCTAAGGTGAGCTACCAAAATATTCCCTGCCAAAACCCTGCTCTCTCTTCTCCCACTCTGTGCTAAAGAAAGGCTGGAGAGAGGTGGCACTGAATTACAGGTGTTAGTAGGAAAATGAAAGAGTTAAACTGTAGAGAAAGAAAAAGAGAAATGATGGAGAAATGCAGGTAGTGGAAAATCCTAGAGGACAGAAGAAGTAGAGGAGGGCATAAGGAGAGACCACTTCTGGGTTCTAACTGGAAAAAAATACCTCCTTAATAAGGCAGCTTCCAGCCTCAGCATGTGCCAGACATCAGCCCTTGCAATCAGTGTGTTTCTGTGTATTACAGCTTCTTCTGCAAGTCACTGGAGATATTCCAGCTTTCTGTTCATTATCATCTTCCTCTCTCAGCTGGATGTGGCTGAACTCTGAAATAAAGTAGCCTCGGTTTCTCAGCACAGGGTAGTGAAAAGCCGTGCCGACAGGTAGGGATGGGCAGAAATATCTCACTAGCTCTTGTTTAGGATGTGCACAATAAAGGACAGGGAGTCTCTGCTTGGAGCCTGCTGCATGCCAGCCTGTGCACTGCCTCCGCCATCCACCCCAGGCCGTAGCAGCTTTCTAGTGCCCAAAGGAGCTGACAAGAAATCTGGGGAGGGGCTTCTTACAAGGGCCTGTAGGGACAGGACAAGGGGGAATGGCTTTAACCTGACAGAGGGGAGACTGAGCTGAGATACAGGGAAAAAATCGATTACTGTGAGGGTGATGAGGCGCTGGCACAGGGTGCCCAGAGAAGCTGTGGCTGCCCCATCACTGGCAGTGTTCAAGGCCAGGTTGGACACAGGGGCTTGGAGCTACCTGCCCTAGTGGAAGGTGTCCCTGCCTGTGGCAGGGGGCTGGAACTGGATGAGCTTTAAAGTTCCTTCCAGCGCAAACCATTCTGTGATTCTGTGATTCTGTGACTGATATGGTGCAATATTAAAGCTGTTCTAGTGTTATTACTTAACCATTTTCTGTGCAGCTACATTTCCTTGAGTATTTTAGCAGCAAATTCATCAGGTTTAAAGAATCTCAAGGGATTCCAATGGTTTAGCTGTGCAAACAATGATGGAAAAATGCTTAAAATCCTGGTTAGCTCCCACTGAAGGAAATTCCATTGAGATTGGACCATGGTCTGGTCCATTCTTCCCAAATCCCCTTCTATAAATGTGAGTCTGTCCACTGTTCATGAAACATCAGGCATTCAGCATATCCATACAAGCTACTTCAGCTATATTAAGCATTTCAGAGATGGCCACCAAGGTGTGTTTTGCAACCATGACAGTAGTTTCTTCCAGCCAGGGCTACTCAGAGCTAACCACATGATCCAGCAGAAGAGAAGGAGAGTCCTGCTTTCAAATAACTTGAAAGTATTGAATTACTGCAGGATTTAATGTTCAGTAGATGAAATTACCCTTTCAAGTGACCTCAAATGTAATAAAGAATCAAGACTAGTCAGTGCAATGGTTTTATTGCAGAAAATTACAAAATGATGTACTGTAGCAGCATAAACTTGTCATAAATTACCCTGAGTAGTGAACCATGAAAAATACCAAAGGCATGTAAACTGTGTATTTCTGGGGGAGGATGCCTGTGGGGGTAAAACACATACACAGATCCCATAAGAAAATGTAGGTGTGACTGAGTTGGATCCGATGTTTTCTTCTGAGACTCGGTCATACTGGGTTGACGACAGTGATATCTGTGGCAAAATTCCCATATATATCAGTGAGTAAAGAGTGTCATGAATTAGTGGAAATTACCTGTTTGTATCAAAAAGTATGATTTTATTCTCAGATTCATGCTTTTTACATTCCCTTGCCCTACATTTTGGGGTTTGGTTCTGATTCAGTCATTTAGACACCACTTAATTGTCTTAAATCCTGCTGTTTCTCCAGAAAATATATAGGGCTGGCTCCACAGCTGATAGAAGTATGTGCAGTTCCATCACTTCAATGGAGCTACACTGATTAATACCATGGCTAGGAGATTCTTTGTGAGATTCATCAGTGTAACTGCTTCATATTAACTGGTACAAGGGAGAATAAAACGCACAGTGACTTTAACTTCACTATGAATCACTGTTTCCAGGCAGTGGGTCTTCTCACTGAGAGACACATTCTGCATTAGGAGCACATTTAACCATGTTTTTAGGACCCTTGTTGGCCAGGTCAGTTTATCTCTTGTATGAAGAGATTTAATTCCTTTTCAAAAGGGCAAGCAATGGTATGACTACCATAGGTTGCAGCTGCAGGGGGTGTTTCATGGGTTGATGTGCCTAAGTATGCTCATAGCTTGACTCAATTGCCCAAGTGTTTGAATGACAATACTGCAAAGCCAAATAGGCTGTGATAAAGTGAAGAGGGGGAAAAAGATAGCATCCTTTTTGTACCTTAAATTGAGCCCCATGTGTGGAGAAAGTTCACTGCTGAACAGGAAGGTCAGGGAGCTAGAAAAAAGAGATGCTCTCATCAGCCAGTGTGTTGTAGTTGTGCGTGAGGGTTCAGAAGGGCAGCTTGAGGACACCTGATCAGCCTGTACTCCTGAGGGTCTTGCTCCTCATATCCAGCAGTGTCACACGTACACTGAACCCAATGCGACCCGTGTATAATTAAGGGATGTTCTCCTCATACACAGGAGCAGTTTGCAGTGGGTTTGGAAAAGCCTACAGGTCACCTACTCTCTGTGCCACCACTCACCACATGCCACAGGCACTTCCTGCTAGTGCTTTGAAATTGAAGTTGTGTTTGGGAGCCCAGCTGCAATGTGAGGTGAAGCCCTCAGCAGAGTCCTGGCTACTGGCAAGTGTATACACATAAAATACATTGAGTGACTGCAGAGGAGATACTTTCCTGTGCTATGGTTGTGTAAATTTGGTGCAAGCCATGGGCAGCATGGAAATTCAGAAGTGCTGGGTGTGCACAGCTTGATCCCCCATACACCTCCTCCTCTTACCTTTAGCTGCTGGGAAGTGCTGGTGGGTATTTGTGTAGAGCTAATAGGGCATATAGCCATCTCCCAGCCCTTTCAGATGGTATGTAATAAAATTCAGAGGGTTGACTCTTGAATTAGTTAACTGAAATGAGAATAATTTTGAATGCAAATGTATTGTAATTGATATTTTTAGTTGTAAAAGATATATGTCTGAACTAACATGCTGGATTTGAGTTATCTCACAGCTGGGTGGATATGATCCAGTCTATTGAGGAGATTAAATTCAGCTTAAAGTCCAGCATTTTAGTTGTTATCAAATATTTGTATAGCAAGTAGAAGCCATAGCTGATAGCAGATTGCTAGCATGCTAATGCTGTGTGTCTGCAGGAAAACCCCTAGCTGGAAGTGAGACATAATCAAACCAGACAAGATGGACAAAGGATATGTTGTTAGAGGCAGGTGGGAATGGAGGCATAGAGGGAAGGAGTCATTTGGTGGCAGAGCTGAGTACTGAAATGAGATCTTAAGGACAGCAAAGTTGTTCAATTGAGTGAAGCTGAGCTTAAAATGAATCATTCAAACACTGTTCAATGGATGTGGTAAATGAACAGTTAATTAAGCTCTGGAACAGCTTATGGGGGTATGTGGTAAATTCTGTGCTCATTGTAATCTCTCAGTTAAGGCTGGATTTCTTTCTCAGACATGCTTTGCATCATTCACAGATTCCTGGATTAAAGCTGGGAAGTGCTGGGTATGTTTCAGAGGTCTTTGTTACATGAGAGCTTGAGCTGGGTGACAGTGATGGTACCTCACAGATGTATGTACTTCAGATGTATGGACCTGGGGAACCTTCAGAGCTCTGGGCAAGACCTCCACCATGGGCCGCCTGAACTTCCATTTTAAAGATCTTTGACTTAAGTTCAGAGCTGTTGCTAACAGTAATAACTTGGACTAAAGGGGTATAAACTCCCCTTTGTCCAATTGTAAATCACTGGAAAAGGAGAGAAAGCTGAAACTTTCTAAGACTTCATCTCTTCTGAGAAACAGGAAAAAGAATGTAGGATTTATTCCTGTTTTTTATTCCCTGTGAAGCAGTTACTGTAAGTGACCATAAACAGCAAAGTTTTGGGCTTGTTTCATCTTTGAACGTCACCTCATGACTCTGAGGATGAAGTGTGGGAGCAGAGAGGTTGGGATACAGACCAGGCACTGCTGCCTGCTTGCCAGAGAGCCATGACAAGTATTCTTATTCATCTCTCTAATCCTCACTGCACATGATGAATTACTGGCATTAATCTAGCTGGCCATAACAGCACAAGTCATACGTTCATGGCACTGCCTTTTGTAAACATATATTTTAGATATGCATTGATTGGGTATGCGCCGTTATTACTCATCAAAATGTTCTCATCTCCTAGCACTTAATAACAATAATAAAGATGAATGCCAAGCTCCAGCACAGAAAAGGGCTGCACAACTGTGTATTTATTTTGCAAGTTTAATTAAGACTGTTTGTTACAATAAAAATTAATGTTATTGTCTTCCCAAGTGCGGCATAGCCAGTATGAAATCGCTATGTTTCACACTGCAGCTATGTGAAATGGCACTGGGCTGGAATCAGTCAAAAGGAGCTGATGCCTTGGATGAGTTTGTGTTTATAGCTTTTTGAGTTGATGAATGATAAAACAGAGTTACTGCAGTTTTCTTTCAGTGGGGGCACACGGGTGGTCTGAACCGCTTTGTTTCATCTCTCATTCTGTGAGTGCCTCTATGGGTGACCTTAGATAAATAGTTTACCCTCCTAGGACTTTGTTTACCCTTCAGGAACTTGTCAGATTGAACCCCAAATTCAGGAAGGGCTTTTGAAATATACATGAAAGGGAGAAAATATTGTTTATGGATTTATTGTAATTAGTCCTTGACATTATTTGAAGCAGAAACCTGGTCTTATGAAGGGCTGGAAACTGCCAGGCAGTGAGTTAATGCATTTCTCTTTCCTCCAGTGGGACCTTGATAGAGTGAGGTTGGCCAGTCTGAGCCTCTATGTGAGTGAAGGACACAGGAATGTTCGTTATGGCCAGGGGAACCATCCCTCCTCTCTGAATCTAACCAAAAAGCGCACGCTGGACTTGATCAATGTACTAGAGGAGGAAGAGAACACTTCTGCCTCTGGAGAGCTGCTCTCATTTCCCATCCAAACCTGCTCCTTAAGCCCACAAAGCCGGGCCCAGCCACTGGGTCATCTAATGTTTCCTCAAAACACCAGCACAACAGTGAGCTCTCACTGCCCTTGTACGAGGTACCTGCCACTGTGCCAAACCTCCGGGTGTTTTTGGACAGCCCTAGCACCCTCTCCCCCATGCCCACCCCTGGCAGGAGCTCCAAGCATCTCATCCTCCATGGGATTTTGAAGGCAGCGGTCTCTGCTTCTGAAGGTTCACAACTGAGGAAAATGGGTAAAAACCATCACATTTTCCATATGTCTCTGGAACTGAAGTCTCTGTCCTTTACCACTGCAAGAAGCAGATGGCATATCCTGTTACCGCAGATAGATTTCAAATAAGATGTATTTGATTTGCTGAATTTAAATCAATAACTCTCAAATGTACCTTGGATTTGCCATCTTGATATGCTCATTTGAAATCTGTGTGAGTATATGGGGTGGGGAAGAAGCAAGGGCAGTCACAATAAAGGACATAATAAAGGGCAGACACAACCTGCCACTTTTCCCTTTTCTGCATTGTGCCATGCGTGTCTGTGTCTCCCTATCCTTTACCTTCCATCATTGCTACTAGCCCCACTCCTTCCCAGCATGTTCAGATCCTGAATGCAAAACTTTCAGCTCCCTTACAGAGTAAGGTAACAGTAACAATATTGGTTTGGCTGGGGCTGTTTTCTAAATGCGGTGTTCCTTGGGGCAAAGCTATCTGCTGGTTCCCGAATATCCACAATCAGAAAAGCTTCAGCAGGTCTGGTTTTACCCAGCAGAGGGCAAAGCCACCCGTTGCAGCCTGGGCTGTCCAGGACCCCCTTCCCAGCTTCACATCTCAGTTTTCTTTAAAAACAGAATAATACATCCTCAGACCCAAGGATGCCACATGGAAAATACAGTTGGAAAACAGCCCCCTCTCATAGATAATGTCCCTGCACATGGGATGGGCCAGTGCTCTCGGTATCTGAGCAGGGTGCTTTCATCACCTGTCATTTATTAGCCTTTTCTCTGTCTGTTGCATTTCATGAAGTGTGAGGTTAAGAATCCTTTCTGCTGTGAGAGCAGAAAACAGAAACAGCTCTTGCTGGAAAGAGCATGAGCTGTGAGTAGAGCAGGTAAAGGGAGGAAAGCACGGGGAAGAGCATAGTCAAAGGCCCACCCAAGGAGGAGCAGTGCTTTTCAGCCCCTCTGCAACCTTACAGTACCCCTCATTTTGCAGCTCATATGAATGAGCGATAAGCTCATTCTCCCACCCCAGTCACCATCTATGTTTCTGTACAAGAATAGCTCACAAACACTGTGTCTGGGCACTTGAAGGAGAGTTTTCAGAGTGAACCTTTCTAGGGCCAGGCTGACCCACAGCTCCTGTTGAGATCAATAGGAGCAAATGACATTCCGCTCACCACAACAGTGTGGAAATCAAGCTACAATCCATCTACCTTAATATACCAGCCCCAGCTATGACCAAGAAGAGCTCAAGCAAATTGTGCTAGGAGCATGCTGAGTAATGAGCCTACAAAGGGACTTGTCCTGATCCTAAATAGCCAGGGATCACCTTGCTCTGCACAGCAGAAGATTTTGATCCTTTCCAAAGCTCTTTGTATAAACTGTTGCTGACAGTTATTCCTTCCTCAGATCTGCTGAGTTCTTGGCTCAAAAATGAGATCATTTCTATCTGCATTTTCAAAAGTTATGATTGAGTTCTAATCAAAACACTAACTCCAAGGTATTTCCAGACGCTTTGCCAATAACTAACAGAGACAGTAAATATGATTTGATACCTTAGAGCTTCTCCAAGTCTGATTCTCATTGAGATGAAAGCCTTTGGGCAACTGAGAATTTGGCTCCTATGCTGCTGTCAAAAATCTAATCAGAAATAAGGGTGGGATTCCCTGTGGCTCCCAGGAGATCCTTGCCTGGCTATGAAATGAGCATTTAGGGTTTCATTTCTGGCAGTTGTCTTTTGGAAAAATAAAACCTGACATTTTAATGCAGACCCTTTAGTCTGCATTAAAGGGAGTTTTCAAAAGCACAGAGATCTGCAAAGCCACACACAGAAAGAAGAGAAGGAGGGAAAATTAGACGAAGGAAACATCTGCTAAAGTTTTCATGTTATTTCAGGAATGTTTGTATAACTCGAGCATTCCCCAACCCCTTTCGTATCGCAGACAACATCTACACTAAGAGACTGTCTCATGTCCCACTCCCCATCACATACCCTCTCTCCCTGCCTGCGTTTGCTTACATAGGAAAGCAGTATCAGGAATGTGCTTAATGCATCTGAGTTTTGTTATAATGGGGCTGAGCAGCTGGAGATGAGAGGGGCGTTGCAGCTCGCTCATCTCCAGCAAGCTGCTGGCAGAAGCTTTGCCAGCCACAACTGGAGACCCTCTGAATCTCTTCATCTCCTCTCGTGACTGTTAAAGCACACTGAATTATGCGGTGTTCCATAAGCTAAGACTAAAGCCCTTTACATCCAGTAGAGAGAACCCCCCTCCCCCAGAACTGAGGCTGTTTCTTGTTATAAAGTTAATGCAAAAAGCTGGTCTCGTTAAACTTTTAGTAGCAGTTGGGCTTAGATCTGTGCATGAAAGTGCTGAATACTGATCCAATCATTGAATTTGCTGAGACCTTGCTGAAACTGGAATAGATGGAGTGCATTACATTTAGGATAAAAGGTAAAAACTCACTTGGATTGTCCTGGTATCATCATAAATGAATCATCACCTAGCTATTAAGGCCCATGCTCTATCATGCAATTTAAAGCACAATGAAAAGAAGCAGAAGCTGATTCATGTAACAATATCATAGCACAGAATTTGCCTGCTTGTTTGCAGTGAAATATCCAGGGATTTGTACAGAGCTGGATGCACATTGGTGGCAAAGATGGAAAAGTGTTCCTGCGTCATGTATTTACCTGCCTCCAGGGAGACTGAAGATCCCTCTTCTTTATGTCCAGGCGGAAGCTAAAAAGTAAGGAAAGCTTCAGTCACACACTTTGATGGTCACCAAGGGTTATGCTGTTCCTGTCAGTGATCTGTTACCTGTTGTTATCTCATCTTCTGACCTCTCCACTGGTGCTGGCCATGCTGCCACCTACAATGTGGGCAACCTGCCCACTGCCGCACAAACAGAAAAGACCAAATTATCTCAGTTTCTTGAGCAGCTTTCTCCCCTAGCTGGGTTTTACACAGTGAAGTGGGGTCTTGGTCCTGCTTGTTACTAATTCTCTAAGGGGTTTTCGCTCCTTCATTCCCTGTACAAGAGACATAACAAAATCCATCCTGTAAGGAAACATTCTTTTTTTCTTGTGCTCAATCAGAAACATGTGATATTAACCTTTGGGGAAAAATACAGCAAGTTTTACTTTTGCTCCTAAAGTAACATTAGGAATTGATTTTAGGACAGACTACAGCAGTACTACTTAGTACTTTAGCAGTACTGTAAAAATAGGTGTCAAGTTACTAGTATGGGAACCATTGCCTAGATACCATAATAGCAGGCAATATGGGAAAACCTTAAATAGACAGTGATTATGTGTGTAAGTGAGAGCATGTAATTTAGTGTGGGAATGGCTGGGCTTAACACCTGCATTTAGTCCTTAAGTATGTTCAGCAAACTAATTTCCAGGAGCCTAAATTAATAAATTGTGTGGTGTTTTTCTTCTCATTAGAAAGACTTGACTCCTTATTTCCATTAGCATTGCCTGCCAAGTAAGGCACTTCTCTCCCTCGGGCCCAAAGAATGAGTAACAATTTCACATCCAAAGCCCTTCCCAACATCTACCTTTCCTGTACCCCCCCTCCATGGGCACTGATTCCTGTTCCAGCTCCATAAGGAGCTAAATGCTCTTATATTTATTCTCAAGTCGAAGCAGTTTGCCATGCCACAGAGTAAAAGGAAGCTTCCCACAAACCTCAATGTAACATGTAGCCCAGACCCTTCCACAGTAAACATCATAAAAATCACTGCAATGTGATATCAGCCACTTACGTTGTGCAGCATAACGTAATGTAAAATAGTACAACAACTATGTGCATGTATATAGATGTATCAGTGCACATGAATCTCTATTTCTCTTCAGAAAGTGAGCTCTGTGAACATGAATGGAATAAAAGTAGTAATCCACTGGCTGAATTAGAGCCTTTGGGCAGACAACAGGGACCCATTGAAGCCAAAAAGAGTTTTCTCCCCATTACATGTCTCTCACAGCACCCCTCTGAAAACAAGTGTGTGCTAGATATGGAAACCAATTAGTGAGCATAGAATAATCCAAATCTTTCACCTAGGAAACATTTTCCTGCATTTATTTGTTCCCACAAGCAAGCAGTCTCTAAGAAACTGGGTTCTGCTTCCTGTCAGGAGCAAGTGGATAAATTCCATTTCTTCCTCCCTGCTTTAGAAAGAAGGTTTGTGTCAGTAGCAGATCAGAGAATGAGTAGAGGTTTCTGGTCAATTCGTGGCTGATGTTTGTTTGCATTGTTTCAGAGTTCACTCATTTTATTAGATATCTTTCAGATATCACACCAGCGCCCGCGGGAGAGCAGTGGGCTTTGCTCTCCTTGAGAAATCAAAAGCCCTGTAGCAAAGAGCTGGGTGGCTGTGCAGTGCCTGCCCACATGTCCTCCTTCAGCTCTTGGCCACTACTCTGAGTGAGCAGTGTGCCTACTGATTATTTCACTGAATAATGCATCTGGAGTTTTATCCAGAAAATAGGTTGGAATCTTTAGTTCAATGTGCTCAGGGTTATTTACTTCATTTGCCTAAATCTGAGATGTTTTCAAAAGAAATTGGGACCTGAAAAGTAATGGCTCTGTCTGTATTCATGGATTATGCCCTGGGAACTGATTTATTGTGCATCAGTTTGGAGAGCTGCAGCAACCCCTCCGGGAGGCTGCAGTTTGGACAGGCCAGAAATATGGGAGCAGGAGATGCTCTGGGATGTGATCCTGGTGAAGACTTGCTGCAGCATTTCCCTGTGGGAGAGGGTGTGCAATGAACTCCCTGAACACAGCATGAATCCAGAGCTGGGGATTTGGTGAAGAGGTTTACCCTTAGCAAAGCCGAAGGATCCGTAAGTCACACTCAGTTACCAAACAGTGTGAATCGCGTTGTGCTTCTCCACAATCGAGATCATGAGAGAATTTGTTATTACATCAGTTGTGACAGCTGCAAATTCTGCTAATTGCTATCGATTGCCTGGAAGTTTTATTACACCAGGAGGTCGATTCAAGTTTAGCCATAAGAATGCGTATTTCAACTAAGATAATGATCAGTGGTACCCTTTAAATGTTACAAATGCTTTTCTGAACGGGCAGGTTGAAAGCTGTGTCGGTGAAGCTGCTGATCTAGCATGTTACAAGGCAGACATAAATCATTGCTCACATGAACACTTAGTTTTTCAACTGAGGTAGTGTTACTAAGGGTAATAGTACTAAAGGTAGTATTCTTTTGGGAGGCATATTTGGATACTTTATGCGGGTCATTAATAATGTGGAAACTAAACAGCAATTAAAGCAAGAAAGAAATATATGCTTCGTTTTGCAGGACTGCTGAGTAACTGCAGTCCTGGTTAGAAATAACAGATGTTGTGGGTGTTCTTCACTTTGAAAACATCCTTCCCATGGTCCTCAAGAAAATGAATGGGCCTAATTTAAATGAAGAGATTCTTCTGTTTTATGAAAGATTATAGGGATTCATTGACTCATTAGTAAATTACTCCATTGATCCTTAAGCTCTTGGATCAATGACACACATGTCCAGCAGCATTTGGGGCTTTCATGGCTATTTGATTTAGTGCAGTGGTTGGGTTGCATTTGTTTTTCAATGAATCATTTTGCTTTGACTGTAAACAATGAACAGTGAGCATGGAACAAGCTTAGGGACGTGGGAGAGACAAACAAATGCCCTTGGCCATTCGCTGCCATAAGGACAGCCACCTCGCATCTCATCATATGCCATTCTGTCATTGCCCAGCCCAGGGTGGGCACAGCTGAGCATGGCTCCTCTTTCTGAACTTTAGTATTATTTCCCCTCTTCCCACAGTGTGTCCTTGCCATGTGCCTGGCTTCCTTTGCCCTTTCAAGAAACTCTCTTTTGTCAGGCTGGTTTTTCACAGCAGTTGTGTGATCAGGAGTTCAGTTTTGAAAGGGCTAAGCTGTGCCCTCTTTCCTCTCTCTTGCAGGTGGGAACCGAGCTAGCTGCTTTCTCATCCCATGCAGGACTGCATGGTTAAACATGATGGGTCAAGTTCTCCGGTCTAACCTACCTGCTCTTAGCCCAGCTCTGAGAACAGAGTGGTTAAACTGGTTTTAAGTCACCCTCTCAGCACTTCTCCTTTTGGCTCAGTCTGAGCTCTACGCAGAGACAAGAGGGTCTTGAAGGCAGTGGGGCTGCAGGGGTGGCCAGCATCCTGCAGAGCTGTGGCTAACCTGGGCTCCTAAATTAGAGGGAATTCTACATGCTCTCACTTTTTCCCATTTTAGCACAAACACTGAGGATATTGGGTGGTCTTAGATCAAGATATGCTGATTGTTTACATTATTTTTTCTGTTGTGAATGTTCACTATGTCTTTGCCAGGATGATAAAGTGGTATTTTTTTGCTTGATGTTTTCAGAGATTAGGATCAAAAGTACTTAATGCAGAAGGATGGCTTTCCTCCTGTCTTCAAATAGGAGCAACAGTTTCAGGCTTTAGTAAGTTTGTTTGGAGATCATGGCTGAAAGCTGGATTGTGAACGTGTGTTGAATGCCAAATTAAAAGCTGGAAATCTTTGTACTAAGCCGAAAAAACTGACTTAAAATTAAACATTTCCATGGGGAAAGAGTCCTGTGGTCTGGGTAAGTTTGATGCTGTTGTGTTGTATTGGGTAGAATAAAAGTGGTATCATTAGCTCTATATGGCAAATTATGGATCTAAAAATATCCATCACATTTAGATGATGCAATGAAACAATTCTCATTTAGGAGCTGAAAAAAGAGAAGATCTTGATAAGTAACTATTGGATAAGGCATGCTGAGACTGCTGTGCTGCTTCTGCTAAACATGAAGCACAATTAATTGCCTGTGTAAAATGCCATTTTAACCAGCTCCGTATCTAGGTGTGCACCAGGATCTGTGTGTGGTCACAGAGCTGGGGCTGATGAAGGGAATTTTTGCTGTCAGCTTGATTTTGCAGCCTTTTCTTCTCAGAACAAGGACTGCAAAACCTAAGCTGCCTGTGGATGCTGGGCTGATTGCAGGTATTTCTGCTCATGCATCATATTCTGTGGAGCTGAAACACTTCTAGACACTTTTCGATTGAATGTGCCTCCACTGCTGGTGACCTTTAGAGATTTACAGGTTTGCTGTCTTATAGTCATGCTTTGCATGTGATTTATATTCACTGGGTTGTGCTGAGAGGAGAGCTGGGAACAGACTGCTGCATGGTGTTGGGCGTCCTGTGCTAATACAGTTAGAAGCTCATGGAGACAGGCTGTGTGGCCACAGGGAGGGCAGAGAGCCACAGCGTGCATGATGAGCTGGGACGTGCCCGCATACAGTGATGGTCCCAGCTACCAGTGTGGATAAGGACTAAATAACTCCTGGATTTTGGAAGAGTTGCTGAGCCACACTTCCCACCCAGCAGCTTGATACACATTTCCAAAGCATGTCTTGTACTGGAAAGGGATAAAGAGCTGTAAACACTTAAAGAATGAAAGCTTACATTAGGTGTGACAGATACAGAAACTCAAAACTGAAGAAGCTGCCATTGGAAGACCTAAAGTCAAACAAAGCCAGAAAGATCTCCCATCTCATTCAGGATCCACGTTTCAAACAACGAGCTGTTATTTAGAGACTCACTGGATACTTAAGCCTGTTCCTACTGTCAGCAGAGGTTCATCATTGCAGCCCCAAATTTAACATGGGATGAGCTTTGGGTGAGATTGCCCATGCTGCTTTTCTAGCACTAATACATATTAAGACATGCATCAGATGTCATATCGGATACCCAGTTTAACCCTTCTGGACCCACAGTCATAAACCTTTGGCTTTGTTGGCCATATGTGGTATTTTCTGTGTGCCTCCTGCAGGTACATGGTTTTAGTGTATCACTATTGTTGCATATCATTTGCTTCAACCCTGTGCTCCCATGCTCAGTGTAAGGCATAAATTAGCAATATTAATTAATGATTCTTTGAATGCACTAAAGCTTCCAAGTCTTCTAATGCCTTTAAATTAGTAGTGCATGAGTGTGAAATGCTTCTTTCAATCTACTGAGGCGATGGTCATGGAGTGCATTATGTGGGTGATGGCAGGTTGCTGCCTCTGAGTTCTTTTTCAGTTTCCAGCCATTTATTGCAGGCCAGAAGCTGTAATGACAAGGAGAAGAATTTGCTCCATTTCAAGCAGAGCTATTAAAAGAAAATTATTGTCAAAGTAATTCTTATCCCATGATGGGACGGATGAATTACTGCATATTATGGGAAATGAAATTGCAAATGTGTTGTCTTTGCTTCCCATTAGAACTATTGTTTTATTACAATTGTCATATATGAACACACAGTTCTTTTAAAAATGCTTTTAAAAATGAGGCCATCCTGCATTAGGTACCGAACATTAGCTAAACTTAGCATAATTAAAGAGCACATTGCTCAAACAGGTTTGCAAAGGTGAGTGATTCCTTGCTTTGGTTCTATAAGCGCACGTTCCAGACCCAAGCAAGAAGGAGGCATTGAAGAATAGTGCCTCTGTACTTCTAAGAGGTACCCAGAGGGGTGATTCTGTCCAGGAGGGATGGCTCAAACAGTCCTGTACACTGACCCCTCTCCTCAACCCACCTGAGACTGGCACCAGGGTGCAAATCCACAATTAGCGCGCGTTTGGTGTGGGAGTCTGCAGGTGGGACCAGTGAGAGCTTGCTGTCTCCAGTTAAGGATCCTGGCTGCAAAGGGATATCAGTGCTCATGGTTTTATGCTGTCCCACAGTCAAAAAGACCATTTTTGGTGCCTTCTTATGCTTGGGTCAGTTTGCATGTGTGTTCCGGTCCTGTTCCTATCTTCCACCACCTGATGTGCTGCTTTCAAGGCCAGGAAGCACCTCACTCCCTTCTCTTGCAGTGCAACTGAGCCACGTAAGAAGAAATTCTTTTCACTCACCCCCAGTTTTAGACCAAAATGCTAAACCCAAACATGTTTTGATTCTATTACAAATGTCCAAGGCACTGGTGTGAAAATAATATGTAGCTTATAAAAGAGATCAGAAGAAATACTTTTCTCGACCTCTTGAGTATTACAGAACATTAGTCCACTAACACCTCCCCGCAGAAGCTGTGCAGTTGTTACAGGGCTTTTTGGTATGGTTCCCAAAGTGCATACCAGGTGCTTGGGATTTATCAGACAAAAAAGAGGCTGTGGGTTGGGCTGAACACGGCCTTGCTGTCATTCCACATGTGCTCAGCAGTGCGGCATACACTCACCCAGAGGTTGCTGACCTTGAGTCTGCAGCAGCCATGGCACTGAAACCTTTTCCTGTTCACAAAAAGCTTTGTTGTCTCTTCTCACACCTTTAGTTTCCTTCTCCAAAAGCTCCTGCGTGATAACAGGATATAATGTGAAATCAGGAAACAGCCTGATGTGCCCCAGTTGACCACTTAATCACTGGTCCATGTGCCTGTGGTGATGGGCTCTGATAAACAGTGGTGCCACTAGCCCTTCCCCTTCCGACTGCTTATCTCTTCCCAGATCCCCTCTCCATGAGCTCAGACCCTCTCTTCTCCAGAGCAACACTCCCAGTGGCATTGCAGCAGCCAGCCCAAGGACACAGCCTTGAGTTTCTCTCCAGAGGTCCCTCTGCTAAAATGATGGGCCATTCTCATAGTACAATGTGCATTTCTGTGCCTAAACAAACAACCCCCTGTAGAGCTATACATGCAGCTGCTTGTTATTGGCTGGGGTAGGACTATTTCCAGCCCTGGGAAGCAGAAACCTCCTGAAGTGAGCACCAGCTGCTTGGTTCATGTCTTGTTCTGCCTCCTGAGGGGAGGACAAGGAGCCACGTTGGTACTTTGCTAACCTGGTCCCTCCTGTAAATGGTGTAGGAACAGGAAACCATTTTCCTCCTCTTTAAGGTTTGGTGTAATTTGAGAGTCAAGCTCTATGCAGATTGGAACATGTTAGTAATGTCTGGAAAGTAATTATGGCATATAATATTATATTAATATTTACTAAGTGCTGACAGTGTGGTACTTTTATTAAAACTCGAGGGAGGGTGAAATACAGGCAACAAGACATGGTGAGATGAAGATAAGTCTCCTGAAATCACTCATTTATATTTCCATTTTATAGTCACTTGCCTGTGACCCACTTCTAATCATATAGCGATTTCTTTGTGTCTTAAATGATGTAAGGTAGCTCATGATTTTAATTCAGGGTTTTTTATGGAAGAATGCAAATAATACTCCTGCCTAGTGAAGTCACACTGTGAACTTATTGAAAAGCAATTTATCATTGTATTGAAGAGCAGCGGAAGGTTTTTAACTTTCCTAAAAGCTCTAAGTCTTTCTTTTCACGATCATGTAAGAGCAATATGCCAAGGGTTATCAGGGGATGATCTCTTATGTTTAAAAAGGAAGCAATGAGACTAAATTACTTTTGGCCTCTGTTGTTTTTGTTCTTTGGGGTTTTTATTCTCTACAGAATAAAAAGGGGGATCAGCCCGAGTAATTCTGCAAAATCACAAAGCAGCAGTTTCAATATTCTTCATTTCTGGCAGGTTGGATAATCAAATCCAATCCAGATTCTCTACTGATTTGTTGGGTTTTTTTTACTCGAAGACAATTTACAATAACCAACCAAGTTAGTTTGAGACTTTTCAATGTCATTCCTTGGAGAAGGTACAGTCTTTTGTCACTTGTCACCTAAAGCTGTGTACTTCTTTACAGGAAAGCATTGGTGATAGTGGTTTAACTGGCTGTCAAATTGACTATAAGCATTAGTGAACTTGATTTGGATGCCCCATGAAGACCTGAGTCACAATGTAGGTGAACCACTGAGTTTAGGGTCCTGGAACAAATAAATGCTTGTGATGTGTCCAGACAAGCCTTCACCATAACATTTGGTAACTCAAGCAACTGGCCCTTGTCTACTTTAATTTAAAACAGGTTCATAGGCTTGAGAGAAAAATCTATAGCACTATAATTACATAAATATATGAACTTCAGGACAGCTGAGGGACTCAGAAAGCACCAAGAAGCCCACAGTCTAAAAGAAATGAACATCTAATAGCTGGAGTTCCCCTGACATCTGGATTTTGCTACAGCAAAGTGTTATGGAAACCTGGATTGCAATCACAGGCTTGTATCCTGTGGCTTTAGCTGAAACTCTGAGGCTTTGTACTTTGTTTTAATTCCTATGTTATTAATTGCCAATACAGATAAGATGTCTTAATGTGCATGAGCTCTCCTTCCATTGCATTCCATTAGGAAGTTAGCATTAGGTTTCAGCCGCACATCATTAAACCTTTCAAAATACATCCAGAAAGGCACTTTTGTATACGAGACACACTATTACAGGTAATACATTTTGCTAAGCCACACAACTGTGCAGATAAAGAGGTTCTCATAGGCATGTCCAGGGATACACACATCATCTGTTGTTGTGCACCTACTACAGAGCAGTTCAACACAGTTAAACACTTCTCCAACTTCTTTTTCTATACCTCTCCACCCTCACCCTTCAGACATCAATGCTGCACACCTGCCTTTGCAGGGGAAGAAAACAGACTGCGGCCTGAAAGCCAGAATCTTCAGTTGGTATGAGGATGCTTCACAACCAGACCCCTTGTGTACTTATTTGTCTGAGAGCAAAGTTCAAAGACAGCAAGGTACAAAACACTACCAACCCCTCGGATGTGAGGGGAATGGAGCCCTTAATCCATGCCAGGCTGTCTGGGTAGTGCCCGCATTGATGGATTTCTGCTTTCTACTAAATTGATTGGCTTCATAGTGCTGTTTCAGTGGTTGTCTGGCTTTGAGCGAGTCCTATATCTCTTACCAGCCATTCTTCTTATCCTCAGAGAACCTCTTTAAAAGTTCAGCACAGTGAAGCTGTCCACCAGGTAGTCTTATTATAGTCAATACAAATGTAGTAAAAGGCAGCAGGAGACTGGACAGGCTCCTTACGCTAAATGAGAGCTCAGGAGAGATGTGATTTCTTAGAATATGGTACAACAAATACACCACTGCCCTCAGATAAAAGAATCACCAGGTAGTCATAGTGAAAGTGTTTGAGGTTTTTTCCAGCACTTGTGCTTTTAAGCTTTCTTAGAGACCTTTTATGCAGCTGTATGTCAGATTATACTCAACATCATTACCATGCTAAAGGCAAGAAGTCTCCATTAAGGAGCTCCTCACTGGGCACACATGCTGGCATATTAATTTTCCAGACAGTGTAGTATCACTGTATTAAGCCACTGAGCAGGCTTCAGTGTATAAGGTCCTCCAGGAGGCAGAAGATGCTCTTAGGTGTTTCCACGCTGCATGGGCAGCCCCCCCCAGGGACCAAGGTTCATTGATGCAGAGCTGGTCTGGGCAAATAGAGCAATAGCAGCCTGGGGAGAGAGGAGTCTGTAATGGGAGCCCACCTTGAAAGCATATTCATATAGTTCCAGCACACAGAAGGGATAGAGCACTGGGTTATTTGCCATAGCCAAGCAAATTGGATTTCTTTTATATTATTTGAGGGAAGGTGAAGAGAAATTTGAATTTGACCCATTTCTCCCCACTTCTGCAATAGTGAAGCAAATGATACTGATGCTGTAAGCTCTATTAAATGGCTTATCACACACTTAAATGCAGCCCTTCAGGCAGATGTCTACAAATCCTATTCTTTAAACATGCTTTCTCACCCATCCATGCACCTATTTTTGTGTTTATCCACATTAATTTGCATTAACACCAACACTGTGCCTGGTCAATTTTATTAGTCTGTCCCGCTCTCCTGATCAGAGCTAATGACTGCCTGCAGCAAGGCAGTGGGATTTAAAGGAGGCTTTTCTTGAGTCAGTTACTGTAGCTGGATTAAAGAACTGACGTAACTATCACTGCTTATTTTGTCCTGATTGATTTAATGTCAATCTTTTCTCAAAGTCATATTTAGAAGGGGCCTGGTGGCGTGTCTTTGCACATCTTGAACTGCAGCCAGTTCACTAAAACACAGGGTACCCGGACATGGTGCTCTGGGTATTGGCAAAGTTCTGGGAGGAATTTTCTCCCCTTTCCAATGCACATGGTATTACACAACTATCCTCGATCCTGTGGGATTTCACTTGCATCTGATGGATTGGATACGGACTATGTCTGAGGCAGAAAACAGGAGTTTGATGGGGAAATTATTTGAATGGAGCTATCAAATCCTGTTTCCTCTGTCTTTAAAAGCTCTCTCAGTGGCTGTACTACTTCCTTTCTATTTGCAAGTACAAAAAAGCAGCAACAAACCACATGGAAAAAGAATAGCATCAATGTGTGACAACGCATTTGCAGCCCTGCCCCGATCTATGCAAAGTGGGTGTTCCCACAGCACACAGCCTGGCCATGAATAGAGAAAACCTGAGGACTTATTTGAATCCTAAAGCTGTTACTTGTACTTGATAAATAAACAGTTGGTTTTATATACCAGTGTTAATGACAGCAATAACACACTGAGGTGCTAGAAAACAAATTGCATATTACAAATAGGCATTTGTGGAAAGAGGTTTCACAGCTTAATCAGCTCTGCCCCTATGCAGCTGCTGAGTTTCATGAGCCCATGGCAGAGCAGATGTCAAAAGAAATGTGTGTCCCCAAAGCGGCTGCAGGATGCTAATGGTGCTGGTATGCTTTATGTGGCTGCACATCCCAGGGCACCATCACCCATGAGGGACTACAGCAGGATGGGGAAAGCAAGGGGACCCATGAAAGCAGCAGCAGCATGGAAGTGGAGCAGTGATCCTTGGAGAGATCCTGGAGATGGCAAAGGGAAGAGGAGCATCCTGGAGAAGACTGAATGTGGCAGGGATAGAGGAGGGTTACATTTCACTCCTGGTTTGATCACATTGGGATCAGCATCCATATGGACAAATGCTATATAGAGTGTGCAGCTACCAAGGAACAAACCCCTAGCCACCAGAAGCAAGGTGAGAAATGGTTTGACAGGAATTTGGGGTACACACTATGCCCTGAATGTAGTTTTCTGATGACAGCACCCCCAGGCAGCACAAATACACAGTTTTCAATGGAGCTTTTTAATTAAGACCCGATATAGAAAAACTTCCTCAATTCCTCCTCAAAGTTAGCTAACTCCAAACAGAAGAAAAAATCCTCTCCTGAATCCCTCTCTCCTAGAGCAGCTGTTTCATTTAGGTAATTCAGACACCTCTGATCCCTCTCTGTGGGGTGCTAATGAATGGAGATGCTCTACAGAGGGCCTGAGCCCCAGCGCACACCCTGCAGGCACCAACTGCTTGGGGAGGGAGATTTGGGGTGCCCTGAAGCCTCCCTGCTCTTCATTTGCTCTTCATCTGTATGTCTGCTGCTGCAGTGGAAAAAGCCATCAAGCCTCTCAGAGACAGAAGAAATCGATGCCATGCGAATCAAACTGGCAGTTGGAAAACTTTGGGTGAAAAGTGCAATACTGTGAGTGCTTCCAACTTGGTTCCATTCAAGTCCTGATACTGAGACTTTCGTCAGATGCCAATTTTAGCTTGAATTGTCTGACAGCTCCTCTTTGTGAGCAGGAGCAATATTGACAGAATGGTACTTTTTGAGAGAGAAGTGATTTTTCCTCTCCTTCACAGAGAAAGTAGACTCCCTGTGTAATGGGATGAGGCTGTTTCTATTCCTTCTGAACTAAGGATGCTTAAAAAGAAAGCCTGATAGCTGCCTTTCATTACAGTCATGGCTTTGAGTTTTCTGGACAAATAGGTATTAGTTACAGGATCTGAACACAATCTATTTTAAGGGGATTCCCCTTGGAGTTATTGCTCAGGTTCCTCCTCTGGGAGGCTGGATGAAATGTATGCCCTGGGCAAGTCCTGGCTAAATCCGGAGGGTCCCAGGCAAGGAAGGATGAAAGTTGTTGCATTTTTAATGTGGCTGTCATTAACTATCCTCTTGAGCTGAAGGGGACCATGGGGTATTAAGTGGTGTCAGTGCCATAAAGCAGAATTTGACCTGCAAAAGGATGAAGCATCTTTTCATATATGCAATGGCAGGACCAAAGTTACAATTCCCCTTTACCGGGCCCTCAAGGTCTGCTTCCTAAATACCAGTTTGCTGTTCCCTGGACAGAGAAAATTGTTTATGCTGGGAGAAAACAAATTGAAAACCCTATATTTCTCTGCCAGGCTCCTTTTTCTTCACCATACTTATTTGCTTCACATCTTGTTGTTCATGTCATGCCACAATGAGAAGCAGCAAGGAAGCATCTGAGTCCTGAAATCACGTTATGACAATAAATCACAAAGGCAGTGTGGCTTAAGAAGCAAATTGATGGGAATATTCAACAACCCTTTATGTAATGCTCTGAAATATTCTTTCTAAGCACAAGGAGATCCAGAAATAAAAAAGTCAGTATCATAATGAAAAATGTAATTAAAGTTTTGGTCAGATTGAATCCATTACATCTCTCACAAGTACCCGGTATTGATTCCAGTCTCAACCCCAGGGATGTGTAGTCTGATACCTCTGAAATCCCACAGGCAGGGGCCTAAGCCTGGCGTACATGCCATTTATATGGCTTAAACCCAAGAATATGCTTCCAACCAACTTTAACTCCACAGGATTCATATTTTATTGACTCCGAGCAAGCAGAAGCAAGCAGAAGCTGTATCTGCCACAAGGAAGATGGCTTTTGAGACACAATCTGTAAATAGAAGGGAAAGGGCTATTTTGGCTATATTTTTGAACTGGCAGAAAACTGCAGCAGATTGCATTATTCAGTGGGTAATGTAATGTTAATACGGCCCCTTGTAGCCAGGGGGGAAGAGAACTTTAGGTTTAATCATTTTGTAATGCCCTTACATTGCCCATTTTAGATTTGTCAGCTGTCATAAATGAACCGCAGTTTTATCCCAGGACTATATATAGAATGACTATTTATATAGTTTTTATCTGCAGCTTATGCAGTTTAAACGAAGAAAAGAAAGGAAAGAGCCGGGATAGAGCAAAGGGGGGATGCGCCCTCAGCTCTGCTCCATTCAGAGAATTCCTTAGGGCCTCCATGCAGGAAAACGCTGACTTTGCCTAAGCCTCAGCTTAGGTAGTTGACATTTTCAATAAAACAACACCCATTTTCAGTAAGCCATTTAAAGTCATGGAGAGCAAGGCAAGGGAATGCTGCATTTAAAACTACAACTGCACAGGACCAACAGTTGGTGAACTTCTTTGTGTCTTATGTATTTATAAGCACCAAACTCCAGTAAATCCTCTCCTGTGGCATCACTCCTCATGAGTTTTACTGAAAAACAGTAATATCCTTTGGCGTTCTAAATTCTGACTAAATGCCACCCATGTTACAGCTTTTTGTATACATATTTTACCAGTTCTCAAGCAAAGATGGTTCCTCCTTTGCCTGCTGAGTCCTGAAGCTTTCTCTGCTACGTCTCCTCACAGCATCACTGAAAACACTGCCTGAATGCTATTTAATGCCCTTGCCAATAATATAAAGAAGGGTTTGCAAATGGACTTGTGGCTCCTATCAGCTCAAAGCAGTATTGGAATGTGTTTGCTTTTTTGGGCAGCCATTTGAAAAAAGCCAAGGGAAACTTGAGAAAGCAGAACGTCCTGCCGAGAATAAATTTCTGGTACTCCCATTGTCTCATCTTTGAATCAAATTCTAACTCTGGAAGTGATTTCTTTAGGGAGATTTGCCTTGACTGTTCTCTCCACTGCTACATCCTATGGACCAAAGGGTTTATTTCCTCCAACAATAGTAACTGATGTTTTTAAAAAGCAAGAATACCCCCATTTTCATCCATAGCATTTACCTGCAAAGAGCATAATAATTTACACAGAAAATGCAGCCTATCTTCCTGCAGGACAGCCTGATTTATCGACTGTGCATCTGTTTCATATAAAGCGCCCCAAGTAGAACAAAAAGCTCCATTCTAGCAAAACCAGGACAGTTTCTTTAGTTTTCAATAAATCATGTCCTACCTGTGGGATACCTTGTTAACAACTATACACTAAATCCAGAGGGGGTTCTCCTTTTTTCATTTTCTTTCTCTTTCCCTTTTTATTTTTAACTTCCCATCAGAAATATTCTGAGTTTCTGGGGCCAGTTGAACACCCTTTTCCCAGGCAAAACTCCGTTTCCTTTTTGAAGGAGCCTGGCTTTGGTAAGCTGCCTAAATCAAATGCCGCATTAAGAACACACATCTAACAGCCCATCCGAGGCTGATCAGGCTTCAGCCTAGGAAAATCATAATGCAAGATCTTCCTTCATTGTATTTGTAAGATCTTTGCCTTTACTTACGCAACTTCTTTTTCTATTCAGGATGTAATTCAATTTCCATTAAGGAGCCTAAATTCTATATCCAAGGAAAATATTTGTGTCCCCACTGAGGGTAAAGCTTCCTTAGAGCAGGAGAGGAGAGTGGCCCTCCTCTCAAGGACAGCTAGCACAGGGATGCTGCAGGGCACTGCTTTTCTCTCCTGCTGCAAACTCTGCTCTTTGCATCTCCAGCACCAATTTCCCCAAACTACCTGAGGTTTTAGGAGACTGAAGGATGGGAGGAAATCCATGTTCCCAGTGCTGCTCCACTGAAAATGTGTGAGCCACAGCCAAACCAGACCCAAGGGGCTTGTGCCTGTCAAAGGCACTGATGTGAAGATGAAATCATCGTTTGAAGACTGATATTGATGTAACTGGGAGCGGAAATTGTTTTTTTACTGACAACATAATTCATGCAGGAGGATGCTTATAGCATCCAAAAAGCTTTAGGCTAGTGTTATGATACTTTCAATGAAGTACAAAGGTGTCTGGGGAAAAGGGAGTGAATTCCTGTAGAAAAGGGAGTGAATTCCTGTAGAATACCAGCACTGTGAACCATGGAACTTGTTTCCTACCCAGTGGCCTGGACCCCTGGTACATCTGCATCTTTCTTCCCCCCCAGCCCTTGTCTAGTAAGGCACACTGGTTGTTCCTTTGAAGAGCTGTGAGGTCTTTGCATGTGGCTGCAGTACCAGGTGCATCTGAGGTCCATTGTCCCCCTGATACCCCATCAACTGAGTGGCCCTCACTGAAGAACGCCTGGGGAGCTGTAACACAATGGCTCTGAGGTACATGCTGCCTCTCCTCTTGCATTTTTCCTGGACCATGGGGGTCCCAATTCCTGACAAGGCCTCTTGTTCCCACTGTAATATAAATTGCAGTGTAAAAATACCACAGATGGGATGAGCTAAGTCCTTGACCTCGTTTCTTTGCTGCAAAAAGCCAGGTGGTGCTTCTGCCGCTTTCTCTATCGCAAGTCAGGAATCAAACAGTTCCCTGTCATTAAATTGCCAGTCCTTTGTCCCTGGGCATAGAGCAAAATAAAGTCACCTTTCCAACAGTTTGCCAACTGTTGAGACACGCTGCTATTTCAGTGTTATCTGCAATGCTATTTCCTTTGTCCATGCAATGCTTTGCCAGGCTGCTTGGACCAGACCTCAGGGATGACCCGTGCAGCCTGCATGTGAGACTGCTCTAAAAAGAACCTCTTCTCTGTAGGGGACCTGAAGAAGCCCTCAGGCTTGAGGACACATTGGTTTGCTTGTTTCTCTCCTCTTAAACCCAGGAATGCCCCAGGCTCCACCTTGTCCTGTCGCAAGTGACCCAGGAAGCCTGGCAGCAGCAGCACAGGATGCTCCAAGTGCCATTTTGGGCTTCTTTCTCCAAGGAATACTTTCCAAAGCACTTTGGTCGGTGGTGGAGGCTGTGTCTATACAGTGTTTTATCAGGGCACATTCTGCTTCAGCCTTTTTTCAGCTTCTTTGCCTGCTTTGTCAACGGCTTTTCCAGCCTGGCCAGGACTGAATTTGGCCCCTGATAGGCACTTCTCCATTAATTATATGTTTGCCTCAGTGCCGTGGTTGTTCTGAGGTCTAATTAAGTTCAGAGTTTCTAATGAAATAGATTGGAGATCCTGGGGTGGAAGGCCTTGTAAGAGCGATCGTGTATTGAAAAGTTGGGCTTTTTTGCTCCAGCCACCTTTTGTGTAAGACTAATTTTAGCATAATTTCAGCATCCAGAAGTGAAGGATGAATAATCCTTTCCCAGGCTTTGGCAATGTTGTTGAAACTTCTTCTCATTCACCTTAATCAAAGAAGCAATCAGAAACTGCTAATCACTTTTAGGAAGGCGCTTATGTCAGGGTGAGGTATGTGGCAGTCATATACACAGACAGGAAGCAAATAGAATTTGCTCAAAGAGAATAAAAGTGCTGGACTGAGGAGCTGTGGGAGACCCAGACTGCAACCCTTGTGTCCCTCTTCCTATGGTCTCTTTTTATTCCCAACACCCAGATAATTCAACTGGGTGTCCCACATCCTGTGCCAGCCACTTCAAACAGGCTGCCACTGTGAACTCCATTGCTGCACACCATCATCATTCAGATTCTTTATAACTTCATTTCTTCAGACTCAATCAAGCAAATCAAATATTTCCTATGGAAGATTTGATTAAATGTCATTCAGATGTGGCAGAGAAGCTTTCAAAATGATCAAAACTGACCAATTCCCTCTTCTTGCCTTTGTATGCCAAATTTATCTTAAGTCTTAATAAACCCTATTCAATGCCTACTTTATACTTGCACATTAAAGCAACCCTTTAAGATCGTCCCTTGGGGGACTTTAAAAGGGAGCTCTGGGGTCAGACCAGGTTCTTACTTACATGGTATTTCCTCCAGGGCCAACTGCACATTAGTTCACTTTAAGCCTTCAGAGAGGGGGGACCCTTATTGCCCTTGTGCCCTGTTTGTGTTACAGCCTTTTGTCATGGGGAACTGAGCCACCCCATCGTGAGTTTGAGAGTCAAATGAAATCTTACCTCCCCAATCTTGCCTTGGAGAAATGCTTGGGGTTTGACTGATCTCATTTAAGATAATTGAGATCATTAAAAGAAGGAAAGCAGTGGATTGAGGACATGTGGAGGATGTGGACTGCAACCCTCCTGTCCCACTTCACTTGGCCATATTCTGTTTCCAGTGCCTGGATAATTAATAAATGCTGTTTGATGGGCTGTATCATTCAAGGTAACTGAGAAATCTTAACCTCACCCAGGGCTCTTGCCTTTAAAGGTCAGTAACATGCAGTGAATAAAGGACCGAGAGGGTCATGGATTTTTAACTGGAAGATTATTTCCCCTCCCCAGAATAATATTGACTTGCTGAAAATCTCCTTTTCACCTGGAAAAAGTCATGTTGCAATAAAGCTTTCTTAACACTTTGACATGTTTTTAATGTTTACAGTGAAATTGCTTTCCAGATACCCAGTCAGAACCATGTTCTTCACTACAATTATAAACCAGAATTATAATGAGGCCAGGGAGGAAGCAACACATCTCAAACTAATCTAAGGGGGATGGACCTTGTCCGAGTTTTCTTTCCCTTTCCAATTTGCATTGCTCTTGTCCGGAGTTAAAACAAAGAAATATTTCAAAATCCTCCACATGTAAAACCATTTCCTTGCCCAGCTCTCATTGTGTGATGGAATTACATGCAGACAGATCACAACTCCCTTCGAATAATCAGTTCCATGAATGCTTTCTCTTCCGCAATCCCTGACCTGTAGCTCATTTGTGGACCCAATGCTTGCACTGACTTAATAAGCCAGTTAACTCATGTTGGCCTGGGAGTGTTTCCTGTTTGCACAGACCCTCACTTAAGCTCAGGATTTGCATCCAGCTTCTAATTGTCACTTAAAATTCACCCTTTCCAAAAGCTTTTTTGCCTCTGTCCTCCCATGCTGGGATCCACGTGGGAAGCTGATACACCGGGAGCATGAACCCATGCTGGAACGAGTTTGTTTGAAAACCTGAGAGACCTTTCACTGGGATGTCTTGGCACTGCTCAGCCAGTCCTAATTGCTTTATGAACTTAATGGGGTTAATGCTGGCCACTGGCTGCTGGGCTGGTTGTGGATAAGGGGTATAAAGGCAGGCCAGTGTGCCAAACCCTTGTTTCTGTGTTAAGGAGGAAAATGAGGAACAGGAAGGGGGTCTCATTCAAATAAGACTTTGGAGTCCTGTGAAGTAAGCTGGTATCCCAAGTGATGTTCCCAGAAATTGCTGTATCCCCAGACAGCCTGTGGGGTTTGGTAGGTGCTGTGGTGGTCCTGCAGAGCCCTTCCATTCCTATGAGCCATAAAAATGGTACGAAATTACTTTTCCTTTTGCCTACTCTTGTTCACAAGAGCTGGTTACTTGGAGACAATCAGAAAATCAGGGCTGCCAAGATATCTCAGTCATACATCAAAAACTGGTTTGGGTTTTTTGTTTGTTCTCTGTTTGGGGTTTTCTTCCACTTAAACCCATGTATTTTGCTGCTGTAATGGAATGGAAAATTAAAGTTTTGATTCTGTAGGAAAATAACTGTCACTCTCTGAAGAATTAATAAGTCTGGATTTAGGGTAAATCTGTAGTTTTCTTCCTCTGTCAGCAGGAGAAACCTGTAAGTATATTAAATCTTTCTCTTGCTGGTTACTGCAGGGATTTTTATTGCAAGGTAAATCTGCATTTTACAAGCAGGAATACTATCTAGATAGGTGTTTCTGATACACATCAAGAGCTGTATCTGATAATGTTCCCCTCAATTGAAGGTGACAGTGAATATGGGAAAGAACTTGGCCGTGCACAGAAGCAGACCCAGAATATTAATTTCTTTGGTCAAATCATGCTCTTGAAGGACAAAACACTAAAATTACTTAAGATGAGGCTTAACACCCAATTAGCCAAATTCCCTTTGTGCCTCCTCACCTGCTCACCCAGCAACGTGCTGTGATCTGCTTTTGTGCATGGATGAGGCTACAACGTGCGGGAGAGCAGGGAGTGGTGTAATTCATGGAAAGAGAAATGGATTGCAAAATATCTTGTCTTGGAAAGCTGCCCACAGAGTCAAACACTATAGTCATAGTCATACAAAGCTTAACTTGTAAAGCTCCAGGTACTGGCTTGGTCCAGAGCCTAAGCTCTGGAGGGTTGTGCTGCCTGGGGCCATGCACAGGCTGTGCCTGAGGTTTGTCCTATGCTTCAGTCTCTGTTCCTGTAAATAAAGCCCCAGCAGCCAATTTACAAAAGTCACTTTGGAGAGCTCTGGCTTTATTTCTGGCTATTAAACAACAGGGTTGTCATTTGAGAAACTGTGTTATGGATGTGCTCAGAGCTGGCTGCGGCAGGCTGTGCAGTTGATGGCCACACCAGGGCAGTTGCAGAGAGTAAACAGCCCTGCTATAGCTCTGTATGTCAAGGAAAGCAATAAAAACCTATCAAGAAGGAATCACAAGCACCTAATGAGAATCAGATGCAGCATAATACAGGCCATGGGCATGCTCTTATCCAGATGAGTGGGGAATTATGTACATAAACAGAGTCTAATTTGGTTTTATATCTTATTTTTCATCCTCAGCTTCAGAGGGGAATGAGTTTGTTACTGGCAGTGGCATATAGCAAAGCTGCTGTTATGTACTCGGCAGCTGCTCACACACAGCTTGGTTTGATGGAAGTCCCCATGGGAACCAGGAAGTTCTCTCTCTACTCAAGGTGGGCTGGAGCAAATATCACCATGTCCCATGAGCAAAGCATCCAGCTCTGGCTGGGATGGAGAAGGAGGACCCTGCATGTAAGCAGCTTCTGAGGCAGGAGAGGTGAGCTGGGGTCCCTAACTGCTGCTGCAGCCCTTGCTGTTCCTCGACAAGAAGGTCCTGCTGTTGGGGATGTCACGGACTGGGTGGCAGAGGTGAAGGATGGCTCTGCAAGGCATTGCTTGTCTCTTCCTTGCATGTTGGAGCACAGTCAGTTCCTCTGAAGATGTGACTCTGGACTCAGTCTTAGGGCTGGAGAAGAAGGATTTTGCCTGATGCTGCACTTCCTACTCCTGGTGTGCTGGTTTCCAAGCATGAGGATCAGAGGGCTGTAGGGCATTAGTGTTACAAATGAAGAGGAAAGCTGTTTCCAGTCTCACCTGCCTTGCACTGCCTGTGATTATACATATGACTGCGCTGCTTGTGATAAATGTAGAAAACCCTGGACTTACGTATTCCCATTTTAAATGCAAAGGAAAAGAAGGCTATCAGTCAGCCAAGCTGGGCCGGAAAGCAGATGATCTGGGTGTTAAGCCTTGCTTGGCCTTGGGAAGGTGTATAAATCTGGGCAAATAACCTCATTAAATTGGAAATAACTTACAGAAAGTCTTTCTATTTTAAATGAAACATGCCTTGAGCTGCATCTCTGAGCGCAAGGTGCTACAAATGGGACTTACGTTGATGTAATGGACCTATTCTTCTTCTTCGGATACCTGGAGGTTGGTTTACTTGTTTCCAAGATTAAGATTCCCAGCGTTTGAGAGGGGCCAGTCTGACCACTGCACTGCAGAAGCAAAGATGCTTCACCTGGGGGCCTGGCAGCAAGGGAACTAGTTTCCCCCATGGATCCAAACCTGTTCAACAAGTCATTCCTTCCTACAGTGTGGCTGGCTTCACAAAACCCATCCCTGATGTGCACCACAGAGTGGAGGAGAATTGCTTTGAGCCATCTGAGAGCTGTGTATCTTCTCAGTGCCACCAACCCCAGCTTGCCAGGAAGGTTTTCTAAAGCAGAGTGCTGGTATCTGCAGTGACGCAGAGCAGTTGGTATCGCTTGGCTGCTCAGAGAAAAGGATAACGTGTTTAGGGCAGATCTGCAGCAGCATAAATGTTGTTCTTTCTCACTGGGGAAGTGATGTCCTCAAAGATTTGTCCCTCTGTTCTCCTGCATCACACTCAAAGTTTGCCCATGGATTTTGGTTATAAATTCTTCTGCCTGAGCAAGGATGCAGCTTCTCAGTGTGCCTGTAGTGTGTGATCCACGGGCACTGCGGGGTACCCAGCCTCCCACCTCCTTGTTACCCAAAGGAGTCTGGGCAGCTCAGCATCCAACAGAATCCAGCTCTAATACAGCCAGTGCTGCAAGAGCTGTATAATCATGACAGATTTCTGTTAATTACCTACTTACCTGTGAAAACCTTAAGGTTCAAGATTAAGGGCAAAGAAATTATACTCAGGGGATATTATAATGAGTGAAAAAACCTATAATATGTCTCACAAGTCACTTTTTTACATTAAAACTTTCTGGGCTTATAATTAGAAATGTAATATTTTGTGAACTGCAGTTCAGAAACTGTGGGGAAAATGGTTTGCTATCCCACCACCCCCCCTTCCTTAATCATTGCTTTTGGGTTTGTTTTTCCAGTGGTTAATAACACGGCACTTATGCCCACCCTGTTTCACAGGGGAAGGTAAAATCTACAGGGCACATATATATACATTTATTCAGGCAGTTAGTGAAACAGAACTAATATAGGTGTTTGGCTGCTGGGGAATGGAGGAGAGGGTGAAGGAAAAGCAGGGGCTGTTGCTCTCCCAGCTTATGGGAGCTACAGTCTGATAGGCAGGGTGGCGTGAGGAGAGCTGCCCAGGGCAGGGACTGTCTCCTCCAGAGGCCATGGCACCATGCAAAGCACTTAATAAATGACACGATTTAGAGGCAATTAGGTAATTATAACTTCTCTGCTGTACTCCTGAGCTCAGCTCACACACTCTGAGCTCCTGGCCTGAGGCAGGTGTCACATTCATCTCTGCAAAGAAGGATGGGTCTCTATCACAATACATTTTCCCTCTCTTTAAGTCCAGTAGCAGGAGCGCTGCTGACCATCTCCTGCTCCTCCTGAGAGCATCCATTTACTCCACCATTCCTAATACCAATAGTTGTAGCCCATGCCATGCAAGCACTGGGTTTTAATGCACAGCACTCACCATTTCAGGGGTAAATGCATGTGTGATGCTTGGTGTGTGTGAAGAGGCATCCTTCCTCAACACTGCTGTTGCAGGACACCACTATCAAAGGAAGATGCACAGGAAGGAAAGGGATCAAGAATAGCAGCCAAGAAGCTGTGCATAGCTTCAGACTGCCTCCTCATTAATCTCTGAGCAAAGTCACTTAAAAATAACCATGACCTTCATTCCCCATCCATTTGCATGAGGCTGTTTAATAGTTCCTATTAGTGGTTCTCCACCAAGCCAGGCTTGAAGGGAGAAAGGCTGATGAGACTTAGCCTTGGCATTTTGGAGTTCTGGTGACTACTTAGTGGGAAGAAAAGGTGCTTATCTGCATCTGATGGCTTGCAAAAGGCAGGAGGCACATCCTTGGAGCCGGATTGAGTGAAGTGGGTGTAAGGGAGAGGTGCCCATCGAGGAGGCAGCAGCACAAGGAGCCTGGTGGATGCTCAGCTGCAGGAGGAAGACTGCAATCACAAAAGTGGGTTTCTCAAATCTGGAAGCTGGGTTCTTAAGCCCAGAAGCAGATTTGTTGGTGGAAACATTTGGGGAACAGCTGGTATCAGCTATCGCTGCTCCTCCTTGTCCATGGGGATGGATTGCACTGCTGTAAATTACTGCCTTGGCAATGGTCCCTGTTCACACCCCGTAGCTCAGAGAAGTTGTAGGCTGGGAACAGAAGATGTGGAGCATCAGTCCTGGCTTTATGCCACCTGGGGGTTGTCTGTATGAAGGCAATCCTTGGGTACCATTTGGGTCAACTCTCTAGGAGCATTTTACTGATGGTGAAGCTGGTTGTGAGGGACTTAGATCTAGCCCACGTGATCTACATAGAGCAAAAATCCAGATACACCCAGAAGGAAAGAAGGGAAATCAGGACAACAGAAACTGATGGGCTGAAAACATAATTAAAATGTTGAAAAGTTTGACCTGAACTCAGGCTTTTTCTGTTTCTTTTCTTTTGTCACTATTGGTTTGGGTTTTGATTTTTTATATTACTGCTTAGGATAAATTTTGCTCCCACATTAGGAATAAATTATATCCGATAAATGTCAGACTGATGCGTTAATTCTAGTGCAATCCAGTATTAAAACCCCATATAACAGAATTCTTCCCGTTCTTCCTCTGCTTCTCTCTGTTGCTCAGGTAATAATTCTGCAGCCCTTTTGATTTCAAGTAACTGCACAACAGCCCCAAAGTTTTCTCTTTACTGCCTCCATCTGCTGCATGAGGATGGGGAGCAGCCCCTTGTGATACACTTAGAATAACACATCTGCTGCTCTACATTGCAGAACCAGGGTCCAGACCCCTTCCCTTGCTTGCTTATGACAAACAAGCAACAGAATGACAACTAAAGCAGTGGCTGCCTTTGTGAGCTCCGGCTCATGCTGCAGGCTAGATGAAATACCCACACAGTCATGGCACCATCCTGTATTTATTTAAAAATATTAAACTATTTATAATGGAGAGGTCACTAGCATGCTGCATTCATTAGCAAGGGCTCCAGGGAAGAGACAGCAGTGAGCAGGAAAACACAAACAGGCTCTACACAAGAAGCAGTGAAGAAGCGTCCTTTTGAAATGTCAGTGCTGAGCAGCAATTAAAACCAGGAAGACTTAAAATACAGGGAATTTACAACAGCCAGCCCTCGCTGCCAGGGAATCCATGGTGGGATTCCTGTGGATGTAAGGATAGGGAATGAGTTCTGTGCTGCACAGTAAAATGTAGATGGGTTTTCTTTATGAAGGGAAGGATAAAATTGCTGTTTGTGGAGAAGTGACAGCAGTGAAGGTAGGTTGGGTTCATGGGAGGGGTGCCTGCTGCAGGATGGACAGCACCTCTGAACTGTGGGGTGGCTGCCAAGCTGCCCATGGGCAACTGTGAGATCTCTGCCAGGATCATGTTGGAAAACCTCACTGGAGGGGAAGAGGCTGCTCTGCATTGACAGGGTGAGAGCCCAGCATCAGTTCAGGTTGCTCAGAAAAGGCCATTCGACCTCACAAAGTGCTTCTGGGCATCATAGGGCAAGTGGGTGTTGGAAGACGTACAGATGCTGGTGATAAAAGGGGGAAGTAAGGGATGTGCTCTCTTGAAAAGTGTTTCTGAGCAAAGAGGAGCTTGTTTAGTAGCTACATTTGAAATAACGCTATTGCAGTAGTTCTATAGCTCATAGTCCCCTTCACTCCATTGCTCATTGGAATCTGTTCAGAAGAGCCATTGCACCTTGTGCAAATGCCATCTGGTTATGCTGACTTTGCGTGTAGGCAAAAGCTAGCTTGGGTACCAAAGTTCTCATTAGGATAATGAATTTGAGGAGGTCAGAAGAGACGAAGAGATGAATATTTCATCTTTGGCATGCCGTGCCCTTTCAGAAATTAATTTGCTTTGGGCAGTTGCATGGTACTTTTCCTTTTATATTTCTTCTTCTCCTCCTTTTTTAAAATAGACATGGATCACTTCCAAACCCCAAAGTGTTCAGATGGGCTCGGGAGCTGTCCTTGGCTCTTTATACTTCCCATTTCCCAGGCTGCCTTCTGCAAAATGTGTTTTTAGAGGTTTCTCACTCCAACTTTTCCCTTACCTGCCCACAGGATTTTCATGTTTTTAGTGACAACAGAGCTGCAGTCTGTGCAAAGTGGCCAAAACAAAACCCAGAGCTGTATTTCCCTCCCTTCTCCACCCCAGGGTCTTCACCCTCCCTTTGCTCTTTCTCCCCTCCTGCCCTGAAAACTCCACTAAAATTTTCCCATCTTTAGGATTCCCTGTAGGCACAGAAGGAATGATGCTTAATTCCCAATTTCCATCCTACTGCTGGGCTTGGAACACTTTATTTTAATGTAGAATTATACAGGAATTCCTGCAGGGACTTTTCACATCCATAATTCCTTGTAGCGCTGCTGCTGAATCATTGAGGAACTGAAACTTGCTTGGCTGGAGAGCCATGTGCTTTCATAAATTATCGACATGCTGAATTTGGCCCTTTTCCAAAGCAAGCCTTCTACTTTGCTAATACGTCTTGAGTCTAATCCCTGTTGTATTGTGGAGGATGAAGATGACTCATCTCCAGCTGGTAAGGCTGGACGTAGGGCTTAGTGACACACACAGGAGGTGGAAATTGGGAACGTAGATGCCAACAGCAGCATTACAGCCAACATACTGGAAGTGCAAAGAAAGCTCTGTTGGTTCAGATGTTGTTACATCCGAAGAGTCATCAGGGAGCTATGGCTCCAAAGAGCAGGCACTGCAGGTTATCCTCTGATGGCCTCTTTTCTCCCTGTTATGGTCCTCTGCTGGGCAGTGCACTGGCTGTCATTGTACAACACAACTCTGTTTCCATGGATCTGAATTTTTGACTAAAAGCTCATTTGATGCAAGTCAGGAGTGTTAAGACTTAGTTCTACAGCAATAAGAAAAATCGACAGCAATAAAATGGTATTGAGGGATGTATGGGAAATGCTCATCCATGCTTGGTTCTGTGGATGGATTTCTCGCACAGGGCTTTCCTAAATGGTCATGCTGAGGACTGGGAGTTGAGCTGTTCCTGCTGTATGATGGGATCGGTATCCTGATTTATCCCCACTGCAGTGGCTGCCCATGATGGGTCTGGCAAGCTGCTGTCAGCAGAACCATGCAGTGGATGCCTTGACCTCTGCTGGGCAGAGCAGGAAGGTGGAGCTGCTTCCTCTTCGAGCCTGTCTGCCAGGGACATGATTCAGATTTTACAGCTAATTGACTGCACTGATCTCACTGCCAGAAAGGGATAATATTCAGAGTCGCCTGTCTTTCAGCACTGCTGTCCAAGACCCTGTATGCACCTTAGTAAACCAGTCCTGTGATGTGGCTGACTTGGTCACCCAGAGGTCCAGGCTCTCCCATGACCCATGACTTCTGATTTCACCTGCTTCTCTGCTTAACACTCTGTCCTGCAACTGGTCCCTTAGCTGGGGAGGAGGCAAATGGCTACAGAGTCAAAACAGGGTTTGTTGTGATTCTGCCACATCTTTCTGCTTCTGATAAAAGCCTCGCTCCACAGAGGCAGTGACTGCTTTGCAAAAGGCTGATGATCCTGGTGGAAATTAATGCCATCAGCCCCTGGTAGCAGGAGGCACTTGACTCAAAGCCGACTGAAACTCGCTGCAGGCACTGCATGAAACACAATCAGCCCACAGCCCCATTGCGCTGAGTGCTGTGTGTCTTTATGGACAGCCCTGAGCTCCAAGTTGGAGGGCATGAAGAGATAAGCCCATGTGCCAGACGAAACCGATCAGCCCATTGCACCAGAAAAACAAAACAAAGAAGGAAGCTTGTAAATACCACACCACGGAGGTCGGTGTGTGCTGAGAGGATGGGCTGGAGGCTGTACAAGCCCCAGCACTGCTGCTTGCTTCTTGGTCTGCTCATCTGCCACCCAACTGGAGTTTATTTGTTAACACTTCTTCCCAAAGCTGGCTCCCTGCAGAGCCAGCTTTAATCTCTGTGCCGCACTGGAGAGCAATGCTAGGCTGGAGCACGAACCAGTGGATAGCCGACAGCTCCAGGATCTGGCCCATCATACTTTTGTGATGATGCTAGGAAAATACGGAGCAGACAATGCTGTAGGAATAACTAACCCACATAAGCTATACAAGAGCTGTTCCCATGATGTTTGCTCAGTCCCCGACTAATTTAGCACACAGGACAGGCTGGCAGATTATGCAGTGAGACATGCTAATTCAGGCCTGCGGTTCATGTGAAAGAATGATGAGACTGTCTTGGAGACAATGCAAGCTAATATTAGGACGCCAAGCAGGGAGTCAGGAATCCTAATCCCAACTGCCACTGACCTGCTCCCAGGCCCCGAATCCCTCTTTGGAGCTGCTTGGAGAAAAGGAGCATCTCCCTTTATGTTTGGCTGAGTTAGCCCTGGGAGCAGTTTATCCCAGCCAAGGCTTCTGGCTGTTATTATATATAAATAGTAATGATGATCATAATCTTTCCATGGGGGGTATGGCATTGCAGGGGTAGTGCCTTGTATCCAAGATGCTGCTTTTGTTGGACTAAGCTCATACATGCAGTAGATGCTGCTTTAGCATAAAAATGTTCTTGTGGGACCAGCAAGCAGTAAGTTGATAGCGATGTTTCTGTGAAGATACAGCATCAGACACCACCATGAATTCTTCTGCTTCAGTGCTTCAAAAAGCAAGACAGGGTCTGTGTATTTTCCAAATCACTGAGTGATATCTTGTGGTGTGTTAATTGGCTCTGCTTCTGAGAACATTTATATGTGTGCTCAGCCTTACACATGTGGCTTGTCTGATGCCTGTAAATTACTCTCATGAGCAAAGTAAAGCCAGTCCCCAGATGGCTGCAGGATCAGGGCTGTGCTTCGCGTTGCTGCCTTATCTGTAGTGGCTTTTGCCACAATCATAACTATGACCCAGAGAGGGACACCTCAGCTACTCCTCACTGTTGCACATTAATACTGGTCAGGAGGAACTCCTTCCCAGATCCTCAGCTGGTCCCATCATTGTGACTTATTACTACTCTTTAAATATATCTCTTTTAATGTTGTGGAGGGTACTTGGGCAAACTTCTTATAAGGATGAAATAAATTCTGTATTCCAAATCAGAGTTTCTACTGGGGAAAAAGAGATTTCTGCTCCTTCTTCCGTATCAGAATTGCTGTTAATATTCTGTGCTTGACTCTTCGCTTTTGAGGAAGAGCCCTGCATAGTGGAGCTGGTGGACAAGACACTGCCCTGATTCGATCCCATGTGCCAGTTGGTTTGGGAAGCTGAGTCTTTGTGGCTAGTAATATTTCCAACCAAATAGTGAGATTGACATCTTTAATTAGCTCCACTCAAGCTGTTTGAAACACTGCTATGGGGAAGGGCAGGTTATTCTGGGCTTTTCCTTCTTGCCTGTTCTGTGTTCAAGCCATTAGACTTCAATATGCATCCACCACAAGGGACTATCAACATACTCAACACGAAGCATCTTTGAAAGTTTCAGACTGCCTCTTCTTTATGGTGTCATAAAGACTTACAGTAAAATCTTTCCTGATTTAGCTGTCTCCTGCTGGTTTTCAGGATTTTTAGGGGGAATGAGTAGCAAGTTTTATAGCAAGAAAATAAGAGAGGAGATAGGGAGCATGGGATGGATAGTTGGCACTGTGTACGAAGTGGGGAAAGGATAGGGAATGGCATGTCCATTAGCCTCAGAAGAGCTGATGGTGGAGTTTGAGGATGCGATGTGGCCCTCTGTATCTGCAGAGGGAAGGAAGAGAGTGATAAAGGAGGAAGAGAATGAGACTTGGGCTGAAGTGAGTTTTGGTGTTGGTGCCTTGGGCAGTTGCGCTGTGCTCTCAGCAGGAATCAGAGGTGAGACCTTTTCTTTTCTGAGCAGCAGAAGCAAAAAGGAGGAGGTTTATCTGCTGAGACAGGTGAATTGTGATAGCTTATCTTAGCAGGGCAGGGACTGAAAAGCCTCTGATAACTCATGTGGAGCCATTAAAATAGCAAAAGAAACATTCCTAGGGAAGAATGTGACTTGGTAAGACTTAATATCTACCAGACTGGGGGGAGGAGCTTCTTTCTATGACTAGATCCTAGTCAAGGAAGATTAGGAAAAGTCAAAGTCAAGATTATTTTTATAATTGAGTTGGGAAATCATAGTTGGAAACGTTCCTGTGAGTAGCAGAGTCCTCCAGTCCAGCAAAATCTGCCCCAAATGGATGCTGTGTTGTGGTTTCCTTTAGGCTTATTTTAGAAAGCTGAAATATGTGGCAGGCTCAGCTTCCCTTGCAAAGCCAATCTGATCATTCTCTAGCCAACGTGCTGTGCCCTCTCTGCTCTGGACTTCTCCAGAGCTTTCCAAGGCTGGGAGCAGCCTGACTCCCTCCTTGCCAAAGAGCCGCACCCACAGGAATCATATCCTGGAACAGCAACGGCTTCTGCAGGGAGGATATGCCTGAAAGAAGCTAAAGCTCAGGAATGCAATGGTAATGCAAGCTAATGAGATCTACAGTGTTTAATTGTGTCAGATTTTTGTAGAATCTTGCTTTTAAAAATGACAGTTGGTTTCCTACTATCTGTAAGACACCCCAAGGCTGGCATCCCTGGGAAGGCATGCCTGCAGGCAGTCACTCTGCCCTGGTGCCTCCACCCAACAAGCTCAACAACGTCTCAACGTACCCAGCCTGTTGTGTGTTATTTAAGCCATAGGATACGACAGAGCATGTTTTATGGAGCTATTAATTTATGCTGTCTGTGTGACTTTAACCTCCCAAGAAGTACACGAATGGCCCTATAAAATACACCCTGGAGTGTCTTAATATGGTTATGAGATTGATCTTTGGCTTATATTCCACTGTGTATGATATTATTGAAACAAATTGTAGAGGAAGGTGACACAGGGGATCCCAGTAAGGGGTGGTTGCCTTTTTCTTCTTAGAATCCCCTGATCACGGATTCACTTTGGTGAGTGAGCTGAGGAACAGGGCTTCAGCCACCCTGCTGTACGAGGCTGGATGATGATGCCTTTTGGGATGAAGCCTGCTGGCCCAACTCTGCAAAAGGCCTTACGTACTACCTGGTCTGTGGCTCTAACGAGGACTGGTCGTGTCCTCATACCTGGAAGGCTTTCTGCAAATACAGAGTTCAATCAGCATCTGGACTTGGGTCATCTGTTGAAATGTCTGCCAGAGCCAGGAGTAATGGCAGGCTTCTCCTTGCTATCAGACAGCAGTACCAGCTTGTCCAGAAACCCTGGATGCCACATAGAAAGTTCTTCAATAAAAGTTAGGTGGGTTACTGTGAAAAACAATTCCTGTTTGAGAAATACAGCAATACATGGCTTTACTGCTGACAGATGCTGGTAGTGTGAGTGTCCCAACAGGAAACCTCTACGTCTGAAAGACTGGATCTTATTTAAGGTCTCTTTTTCTCTCAGGATCCACATGCACAGGGTTTTAAAGCCTTGAAGCCTGTGATGTCAAAGTACTGGGGGCTTGGGGTTTAGCTGGAAATTAAGGATAAATTCTGCTGTATTAAATAATTTGTACTTCTGTTTGTAGCCTTAATCATTGTCATCTTTCCTTATGATCTCTGGTCATAGCGGATGGCTCTGAACTGCCATAAACCCACAGCATTCTTAGTGACTAGACATGGTGTTTCATCCCCAGACAAGTAAAACTGTGGTTTTCTGTAGTTTTAGTATGAACGAGAGAATGATCTGATGCTTGGGGGAACTTTGACCCATTTTAAAATCCGGAGCACAGCATGAAGTTTCAGAGATGCTTATGACACCAAGACCATGGGTCAATATCCTATTTGAAAGAACCACTTTAGCTGCTATTGTGTTTGCAGTGGGACCCAAAGCATGTTAAGCACCTTCTGAAGAAGGAAAATTGCAGCACCCCACTCCTCCTGACAGACTAAGAGGCTGCTGGAAGCTGGGCTACCAAACCATGGTGACTGTAGAGAAGAGCAAGGGAACTGGTCTCTGCTTAAAGCTCTGAGCCAGCCTGAATCAAGGGCTATGAGCTGGTAGAGAGTGTGCTGTCCCCCATGAGGTGAGGCTGGACCAGCCTCTGCAGGTGAGGTAGGATGGTTGCAGCAAGCCTTGCTCAGATGAGTGACGTGCCCAAGCTTATCCCTGCCCTGTGTTAATGTTCAGCTGCTCCCCAGGTAGGTGCCCTGTGAAGCTTCATAACCTACCTTTTATAAAGTGCTTAGAGACCCTTGCACAAAGGAGAGTATTATTAGAACTGTAGTTGTTAGATATGAAGATGGTCTGTTAATCTTTAAATCAGTTCCCGGCAAAGGCAGGACCACCATCCCCTGGGGGAGAGGCCACACTGCACAGCTAAATGTGAAAACAGGTTTTAGTACAGTGTAATGACCTGATTGTCCATCAGGCTGGTGTCAGGGACTCTTCTGAGCTGGAGCAGCCCTGCCACAGTTCAGGGACTCAGTGCTGTTAATGGCTGACCAAGGGCTTCCTTTAATAGAGGTGGCCTGAAATCATCTTGTTGCAGTTGACTGCAGGTGTTGGGCAGTCACAGGGTCAGGAATAAGGACAATGAAAAATCTGGGCTGTGTTTCAGCTGTTACAGGTGATGCCAGCTTCCAGGATCTAGGGCTATCCCGAATATCAGCTTGACCAACTGGTCCTTACTAGATGCAACTAGGAGATAAAACAGTAGGAAGTTTGTCATGGAGCAAAAAACTGATGGGAAAGCCTTAAAATCAAGAGAAAGTTCTGGCTGATGTTTGGGTTTTGTTAATTACCATCAAGAACAATTCTGGGGACACCATGGCCCAGACATGAGCGCAGTGTTGGGATTACGATGGGAACAGCTCACACTTGCCTTAGTGTTGCGGTGTTTGCAAGCACACGGAAAACGGCCCTCGGAAATCTGTCATCTCATAAATCTTACTAGCAAAATTGTTTTTCCAAATAGTGTTTTTACCCAAGTTTTTCCATGAGGCATGAGCAGCTCTGTAAGATCTATTCAGGGCAGCCACAACTCATGTGATGCTCACATGGATCCCAGATGAATTTCAGCTCGGTAGGGCTGTCACATAACACATCCTGCAAAGTGATGGTGATGAAAATGCGTCACACCCAGCTCTCAGCTGTGAACAAGAGTCTCCTTGCGCTATGAGCTCACATGTGTGACACCACTATCAGCTCATGTACAGATGGGATATAAACCCTTCCCTGCTAGCCATGCTGCCGCTGCTCATGGACTGTGGGCCCCCCGAGCTTTATTCCCTAACAGATTTACCCTGATCACTGATCCAGTCATTACTGGTGAAGACACAATAAAAAGTGTGCTGTCATCCTAAAAGTGACAGATCTGGTGGCTGGTTACAGAGCCAGAGAAAGCAGATGTAAGGCAGTTATTGAGGCTCAAACATGGGGGTCAGCACAGCTGTAAGTGTGAAAATGAAGTATTCAAGTTCCAAATGGAAAGAAGCCTTTTAGAGAGATAAAAGAAAACCATGGCTAGACACAGCAGGTAAGTAAGAGTTTCATCAGTTCATTTCTGCATTTGCCCTTCACACCCAGGAAGGCAGGCTCTGCCCCAGTCCTTGGAAGGGGCTCAGGTACTTGATCCAACTTTGAGCATTGGCAGTCCATCTGCTTCCAATGGAGACCTGGACAGAGGTGCCTGAGGCGCAGGGCATGGAGCTGACTCACTGCTGTGCTATGTGACATTGGACAAAGCTTTCTGTTCCCTTGCCTGAAGGTGATGCCTGAAGTGTGCCACTTGGGCCAGAGACTTTGCTTTTGTGACTGTAGCACAGCGCCTGCACTGATGGGGATTTTACAGAATGGTCCCATGAGAGATCTCTGCTGTGGAAAAGAGTGATGGGGATGCAGGGTGTGAGGGAAGGACAGGCTTCTTCATCTAGGACAGACATCAGGGCAGGGAAGGTTACCCCCATCACTCCTCCTAGGTCTGTGAGCTAAGCCTGACTGATTGACTTGGCCAGCACCAGAGGATGTTAGGGTGAGCTCCATCCCCAGCTGCTACATGTGGGCTCCCCGAGTCCAGTGTCTGTCCTGTGTTGCGGATCACTTTGGTACACACATGGCTTGAAAGCTGCGTGATGAGAGAGCAATGTGGATGGCAGCAGCAGTCTGTGGGCTGTGCTGGCAGAGCGCGTGTTAGGGCAGTGAGACCAAGCTCTTTGTGTCACTTCTCAGCCCCGATTAGCAGCAAAATAGGGCACGCATGCATCTGACAACTGAATTCCTTGCTAGAAGGGGTTCGGTCATGCATAAGACTGCTCAAAATGAGGCCTGGCTTTCAGGTTTGGGAGCATGGAGCATGCCCTGGAAGGGACAGCTGGGACGTGCACACTCAGTTATTTTCCTCGTCTGAGTTTTGCGCCAGTTCTGGGTCACTTTGAGGAGCTGTGGCCAAGAGTAAACGAGTGAATGCATGTCCCCTTCCCCAGCAGATGGACCTCGGTATAGGTCTGCCTGTCTTGTGATTACACAGCGAAAACAGAATGTGAAAGTCAGGAATTCAAGCGCTCGCAGAGTGGAGAACGGAGGGTGTGAGCGCTGCTTTTAACTCAGCCTTGTGCAAGTGCTTTGATACCATGCTAATGACCGGCTTGTGCAAGTTTTGACTCGGGACTTGTGCTTCATCGTGTCACTTCCCGTAACAGCTCCCTGGAAAGCACAGGTGAGCAGGAAAAACCCTAGAGATCCTGGCGGGAAAGCAAAGGATTGCCATCCCTCCTCCCCGACACACCAGCACCCACAGCGGGTGAGTCTCACCCCGGCCCTGTGCCGGGCCCCTCCGCGCTCCGCACCGCCATGCGGCAGCTGCGCTGCTCCTGCCGCGGGATGCGCGGGAACCGACTTTTCCCTATGGAAAAGTTGCCGGCGAAGGGGAGGGGGGGGCCGGGCCGAGCCGTGCCGGGGGCGGGGAGGCGGGCGGGGGCCGGGGCGGGGTGTACGAGGGCGCCTGCGCCGGCGGCGCGGAGCGGAGCGCGGTGGAGCGGAGCGGGACGGGCCCAAGTGGAACAAAACAAACGGGTCTTTGTATCGCCTTAAAGGCGCCGCGCAGCAGCCTCCGCGCCCCGCGCAGCAGAGCTGAACATCGGCGGGGAGGGGGCGGGGCGCCCGGATTTGCTTTTACAGCGCTTTTAAAATTTTTTTAAAAATTTTATTACTTTTTAATTTTTTTTTTTAATTTTTAAATAAGAAGGGAGAGGGACGGCGCGGAGGGGAGGGGAGGGGAGGGCGGGAGGCGGGTGCGCACCCCCCGCGAGCGCGGAGCCATGCGCGGTGATGGCTTGAGGGGCCGGCGGCGGCGACGCGGTCTATGAAGCAGCGGGTCGGCGCCCCTTGCGCACCTGCTTACCGCGCTCCCGCGGGCGCGGAGGGCCGCGCAGCACCATGTCGCGCGTCGTCCAGAAGAAGAACCACTGGGCCGGGCGGGTGCGGCTGTGCTCGCTCACCCGCGGGCCCGGCGGGCACCTGGGCTTTACCCTGCTCGGCGGCGCGGAGCACGGAGAGTTCCCCTACGCGGGCGAGGTGGCCGGGGACGGCGAGGCGGCGCTGAGCGAAGGGGAGCTGCTGCTGGAGGTACAAGGGGTCCGCGTCTCCGGGCTGCCGCGCTACGACGTGCTGGAAGTGATCCGGAGCTGCAAGGACCCCATCGTGGTGAAAGCCGTCCGGCAAGGTGCGAGCGGGGACGGGTGCGGGCACCGGGACGTGGGGCGGGAGGGGGACACAAGCCGCGCTGCCCAAGGGACTGTTGGAGGATCCCTCCTCGGTGCTGCGTAGCCAAGAGTGAGTGTGATCCGAAGGGGAGAGGCGAACATCAGCACTCCGGGACAGAGCAGGACCCCGAAAAGGAGCCACACGCTGCGTGTGTCGGTGCGCGTAGGTTTGCACACGCTCGTGTGCACTTAACGCACAGGTTCCTCATCGTCCTGACTCAGTTGGGACTCTCGCCGTGCTTATCACTGCGAGCAGTTGCGTGAGACTTTCTCTAAGGCAACGCGGAGCCTCCGGCGCTCCCCGCGGGGCACCCAAGGGTGTCGGAGGGTGAAGAGGGAAACCTTGTGTGCGGGGATGACCCATGGAGCGGCTAAGGCAGCTCCGCGGCTGGGGGAGTGTGGCGGGGATTCCTTCCTCCAGCAGCTGAGCATCCTCTGGAGCAGCCGCGCTGCTATGTGATGAGTGGAGCCTTGTTCAAGAAGTGCAGCGTGGGATTGCGGAGGGCATTTCCCCTTTCTGGCTGCTCGGATTTGCTTTCCACTGCTTAGTTTTCCTTAGGTGAGGGCACGTCCGTGCCCTCAGCCCTGCAGCAGAGGCTGCATAGGTAGCGCTCTCATTTGGCAAGGGAAGAGGATAGGAAGAGTCCTCCCATGCGTGATTAATAAAAAAGCCACTTCACATCCTTGTACACGCAACAGTGGTTCAACAGGTTGGTGTAACAGGGCTGGCTGATGGGCTTGCGATTTCCAAGGCAAGACTGGAATTCAGTACCGGGAAGCTGCTGATGCTGCCGAAGCCGCTGAGGTTGGGTGGGCAGGATGGGCAGGGCTGCAGCCGCTCTCCTGGAGGTGCTCCGGGTGGATGGAAGAGCGCCCTGGAATCAGCTCTGAGGGAAAGAAGGAAGGGAAGTTTTCTTTGGATTGTCCAAGAGATTCCTCACAGGAAAGTTTGTCATCAACACATGTATGCATCCCGGAGTTGAGGGGTTGCTGTGGCTGGTGGTGTGAGACAGGTTTGTTTCTGTATTTGGTTCAACCCAGCTGGTTGCTCTGGATAAAGCTGATGGCCAGGTGCAGGACCATCACCTGAAGTCTTGTCCTTAGCATCACCGGTGAGCTGAGTCAAAGGGCTGCAGCGCTTGTTTTACAGCCATTCTTTGAACCTCAGTGCTGGAGCATGCAGTGATGGGTGTCAGAGAGGAGCTGAGCCATAGCCAGGCTGAGCAGCTCCCCTGGCACTTGCTCCGCTTTCCAGGGTAATGGCAGCTCCAGGCTGCCCTGGAGCTGAGGTACCGAGGCACGTCTGCTTGTTAGTCATTTCCAGGAGTCAGGAGAAGTATTCCAGTGTCCAACTCCCAACAAAACCAGTTTTCTTTAAACAAACGTGCATTTTCCCTGCTGTGTTTTCTCAGCTTTGCTGGGTACTTCCCAGCAGGGAGGGAAACTGAGCTGCTGCCTTCCCTGCCCAGGCAGGAGCAGGGTAAGCACGAAGACAAGTATGAGGAAATGAGGCGGGTTGCTTTATTTATTTATTTGCCTACCGATTGTTTTAGCAGAAGTGTTAAAAATCCAGGCTCCGATGTTGCGATGTCACCTGTGTTGGTGGGTGAAGGAAGGTTTGTTAACAAAAAACCCCGGCAAAGAAACCTTTCCCAATTTGTGAGTAAACTTATGGTCAAAAGCAGAGGCAGAGAGCTGGGTTTTAGCCTACTGAGTGGGTTTACCTGGTAGTTGGGAGAACAAGGTTCATAACCCTGCCTGGAGTCAGGCAGGGCACTTGAACTTTGGACCATCCTCATCCAGAGGTGAGAACCAAGCCCTTGGTTACTGTGGGATCGGAGTTTCTCTCCCCTTGTTCTTTTTCTCCCATCCCCATGCTTTGTTAGAAAGGAATGTAGGATAGAAACATAAATATATTTAAAAACCCTACATATTTCTGTCCTCTGGAAAGCAGTTCCCTGCGCCTGTCGGTGATAGCCTGGCATCTGCGTGCTGTTCTGTGCAGAGCAGGGAACTCCCTCGTGGGTTGGGATCACAAGTGTAGAAAAGGAGAGTGTTTTAATTAAAATGCATTACTTTTCTATGTTGATTAAAAATCTCAATGTGGAGACTGCAGGTGTCATTCAATATCAGTTGTGTGGCACTGGAGCAGGCAGCAAAGGAGTGTGAAGATAAGACTGTAAATGCATTTTTAGCTATGATTCTCCTCTTCTTCACAGTTCTTAGTGCCTAGTTGACTGGTGTTGAAGGGCTAGGGCAATATTAGGCTGGAAATGTGTATGCTTTATTGCCTTGTCTCTTTCGTATGACATTTACAAGGCTGGAAACCCAGGAAATTTACTGTAAGTCAATCGTCTACAAGCATGGACAGAGAAAACAACTATTTGACCTTGTACTTGGTGGAAGACAAGCAACTAGGATGTGAAACACAGGTGGAACAGGCTGTGCATGGATTTTATCACTGAACTCGAGTTGATGGACTTGCAGGTCCACATGCAATATTTCTTCTTGCTTTTGTGGGTTGTAAGTTTGTGTATGTTCCCACAAAGTACAAAAAGGGGAGAACCGATATGAATTCTCTTAACTGAAATAACAGTATTTAATACTGCTCATGTTCTTGGTCATTTGCTCATGCCACGAAGAAAGCTGAAGAACTTCAATGAAGCTTTCCCTTTCTTTTCCCCATATGCACCCTGGTTTGGTATTATGTTTGAGGAAAAAATATACCACTACAGTTGCCTGGTTTTGGGGGAGAGAGTGGAAGAATCTGCTGCCATGTATCTTAGTAACTTTCAGAACTGTCAAATGTGTGAAAGAACCTCAGTTAACATGTAGTACTTTTGTGACTGACTGTTTCCGTCTTACATCTGTGCCTAAATTCTGATAAACTGGTGATTAACTCCTGTGGAGTTAATAGATAAATTTTGGTTATTACTTGGTCTGGGAGTATAGGAAGAATGGATTGAATTATAGAAGCAGTGGTCACATGTGCTTGTATAAGGCTGCGTTGCCGTAACACAATAGTTGCAGCCTCATTTCTTTTGTTCCTTGGTTAGAAGACCTGTGCCAAACCATACCAAGCCAGACGCTTGCTTTGGGAAACTGTCAAAGTTAATATGTTTGTACACTTACATTTGAAACTGTTTTTAGTTCTCAGTTCAACACTTGGGATCCTGAGACCTTTTAGGGAAGCAGAGCTCTAAGTGACCAATTGCTTTGAAACCAGGAGGTGCTGAGATCAGTTTATGCTATTAATGATTTTCATAGTACACTGCAGCTGGGATGATCCCACAGCAGGGAGGAGTTGTGGGGGGTTTTTAGCCCTGTGGAAGGCGAGCAGGAGCAGGCGTGATCCCAAACAGAAACAGTCACTGTTTACCCAGTGCTATCAGCTGCATTTGTCTCTTTTCAAACATTAACTTGACCCTAAGATAAGAAATACAGTGCTGTGACTCAACCATTCAATGTCAGCCTGGCATATGCTATACAAGGCAATTGTGAAATGTTGAAATCAGTGACACACTAACGTGAACAAGACCAGCTTCTTTCAGAAAGTTTGTGTAAGCTTGTAGCTGGACCTATACCTTTATTTTCCTGACAGAAATGCTGGTTTTGGTATTTTGTTGGTCTTTTTTTTTTTATTTTTAGAACATGAAAAACATGGAAAAGTTGATGCATGGGCAAAGTTATGTGTTCAGTAGTTCAGCAAGCACTGGGAAGCAGAGTGTCACTTTGTCAGCGGGTGACACTGACCATCCCACACTACGCAGGTTATGCTGATGCCTGGCATTGCAGAGACCGAAAGCGAGTGCTGATGCCTCCCTGAGATGTAGCAGTGCTTTCCTTTGCTTTAACATGCAGGCAGCTGCCTCTGTTGGGCCAGTGAAGGGAAAAGCTGTTTAGAGAGTGAGCTCTTGCTATTCCTACTTTACTTCTGCAGCGTCACACCTGAGCTCCAAAAGTGGTTTCCTTTAGTCTTTGCATAGCTGAGGGCAGTTGCTTGCATGGTGAATTCTGTAAGTCGTTTTTCTGTTTGATTCAAATTCTTTCAGGACCCAGTTGGATTTGAGGAGGAATGAAAGATTTTCCACCCAAAAACCTGGGAGACGTTCGTGCATGTCAGATTTATAAGGCCCATTTTCAATGCTGACCTGCTGGGATGAGCGCTGTGCAGGGCTAGTTACCGCTGAAACATAAAATAAGAAAAGGCAGAATCTCTTTTATGCATCACTTCTAATATGCCTTGCTACAAACTGGTAGTCTTCTTGAAGTAGTACTGGCTTTAGCAGTTGTGAAATGTGTATGTCTGTGTATTGAAATACTGCTGCGGGGAAGACCTTATCTTCACTGTGCCTGAATTGACAGTGTAGTGCTTGTCAGGATTTAGAAGTTGATCCTGTTTGTGGTAAACCAGTCATCCATCCTCTCCAGAGCCGTGAGCTGGCACCCGGAGGTGGATGTTAGAGCCCGAGTGCCACATCTTTGCTGTTATAAAAAATTTCAGGAATTAATATGATCCTTTTAATGGCATGACATGGGATTATGTTTTCCACAATAAAGTTAGTCTTTCCACCCATTGACATGGGACTCCAGGCTTCCTCTTTATGGGGCCAGTCAGATCACAGAGCAATTAAATCACAATTATGGTCTAATTACCAGCAGTCATTCAGCATCATTGCAAAATAAGATGTTAACACCATCCTGTGTGTTGTTTCAGTCTACTTTGTAAGACCAAGTTACAACTTTTGCATGAGTGAATTTCTGACTTGATGTTGTGAGAATTGAGATTCATCTTCCTTGTATCTTGTTAGAAATGTAAGAATTACTTTTAATAGGTTTGGAAGCCAAACCACGAATAGCTCATTGTGTTCCCCTATTTGGGATTGTCATTTTTCTCTGGTTCAGGCTGTGATCATTTACAAATCTCTTTTGACTTTCTGAATCTCTTTATCTGATGCCTGAGAAATACCCCTACTCCTTTGACAGTGTATGCATGCACAGTGAAAACGTATGCCCAAGGGCAGCTATGTTAATGTGTAAAGATCTCCTGGGTAGCACTTTTGTGGCTGTGCAGAACTGATGATTTGGGCCAACATGTCCCTCGGTCTTTAGATTTCAGCATCACTCAATTTGAAGGCAGTGTGGAAACTGAGAAGATGCTGCTGCCTCAAAGGCTTTTTCTATGGCATTAGCAAGGTCGGAGCTGTGGGCAGGGGTAGGGTGCTTGGGGCCACTGTTGAGGATTTGTAGAATAATTGAGCAGGTTTGTTATTTACATTGCTTTACTGTAGTCAAGACACAGGCCGTACTTGCTGGCTGTTTCAGGTGTTTGGGGTTTTCTTTACACTTCCTCTGACACTGAGTGGAACTCTTTAAATCAAAGCACATGGGTTTTGATCTTTGTGTGCTGCAAGTGACCTAATTCCTTGGTGAAAATCACGGAGTACTGGCTCTATATGAGCAAGTGCCATGAATTTATAGAAGGACTGTGAAGATTTTGAGGCAAAACAGATGAAGGCAGGGATTCTTGACTTGAGAAATTGGTGGTACCTGGAGGATGGGTACTTGGACCACTCCATCCCATCTGAGCCCCTTCCAGCTCTGCATCCCACCTCCTGCAGCAGCAAAATAGGGGATCCTCCTGCTCTGTATTTCTGCAAAGTTTTACTCTAGCTCAATTAAGGAAAATTGGTTTTGCCTTTTAGGAACTAAGTATTAAGTGACCTTTTTGCACCAAGGGCGCAGGGATGGGTCATCCCTCTGTGATCTATGAAGATCTTATCCGCTCCCTTTACCCTGTCACCAGAGGCACAGCTTGCAGGACAGAGAAAACAGCAGCTCTTCAGCACTGAGTGACAGTGCTGCTGAGCGTGCAGGAGCAGCTCCTGCAGAAACACAATTTTCACCCCATCATCATTTTCTCTGTGTCTCTTGACACTTGATAGTTTGTTTTCTTGCTTTATATTTTGGTCTCTCGCCGCTTGCTTTGGCCTTGCTGTTGTGGTAGTTTGACAGGTAAGGCAGCCCATAGAGACCCATGTGTGTTTGATGGGTGAAGTTTGGGGTTCCCTGCAAGGATCTGGTGTTGGGAAACAAACCTAAGCCTGGGCTATCATCCAGCATTTGTTTCCTACTGATCTGATAGAGAGCTGTGGAAGAGGCTGCCTGTTTCCAGAGCAGCTTGGCAGCTTCTGCATTGGGCTGGTATGTTGCAGGTTTGGGTTTAATTTCTTTCCCTTATTTTCATTCTTTACTTTTCCTTCTAGACCAAATAGGTGGGCCCGCATCCTTCTTGGCCATGCAGGAGCAGTGTGGCTCAGGGTAGTTGGGGTATTTTTGTGAGACCCACCCTTCACTTCCCAAAGGTCAGACACTCTATCCATCCTCCCTCCTGTGACATTTTAAATGCTTTCCAGAGCTATTCTGCTGCTATGGGCTGGAATGATGGCACCACTCTCTCTGCTAGTCCCCATTCCTGGCTTTGGCATCATTTGTCCTGAACTGTTTTGTGTTAGTAATATTATTTAAACCTACATGGGTTTTTTTTTTAGCTGTCCCAGTAGACTTTGGAGAAACAAAACAGGTTTTATTTAAAGACCTGATGTTTTGGGTTAGATTTTTACAGACTTGGCTTTTGGCTAAGAGCAGTTCCTGTTTTTATATTTGAGAGGGTTTGTATCATAACTTGAAAGAAAAATAAGGTAAAAATATTTATCGGATTTCATTGACTGTCCCCTGTTAGACTAAACAATAGCGCTTATTACATGGTGTGAAAATAATGCAAAGCACCCTGTCTTCATAATGGAACAGGAAAAAAAACAAACAAAGCCTTCGGGATGACTTGCAAAGTGGAACAGATGCCCTTACAATTGCAACGCATTTGAATAAGGAATCGGTTTTGCATGGTTGCTAATCCTTGACTAAAGAGTTCATTGTCTTGGATTATACATCTGTAATTTTGGAGCCCTGAAGACAGTGCCTCAGTACTATTAGGTTGGGAAGAGACCGGCTTTTCTTTCTTCATATCCTTAATCACAGTAGCTTGTTTTTTAAGGGGAAAACCTCAACTCCGACTTTTTCTTTTAGTTATTAACAAAAAGCCTTTGAAAAAGAAGCTGCCTAAAATCCAGCCACTCCCTCAACGCAAACAAAGCTGTGCAGGTATTGTGTACTTCTAAAAAAACCCCCCAGCTTTGATGTTCAGCTTCTCCTATTCCAGAGGTGCAGATCTTGTGCTAAGTGGGTGTTAGTCCAAACTGATGACAGACACAGATGTCTCGGATTTTTTTGGATGCATGAAAGAGAGGAAGAAAGATACTTCCCAAACAGGCTGAACTAGACAGGTGAGACCCGGCCTACAGAATAACTGTGAAAAGGCTTCACTTAGAAAGAGCAAAGAACATGTCTGTCCTTCTCCTTTCCCAAAGGTAGAACTGCCGCTTAGTAACTGAAGTGGTGGGGATACAGGAGAATGCTCCTGGGGCTTGGACCTGCATAGGAACAGTTCACTGGAGCCTTGTGCGAAGCCAAGGATGGCTGGAGGAAAGGTGGAATGAGGTGGGCAGTAAGAGATAGATGAAAGATATGGAAAGCGTCAGGCTGAGGAATGATTTCCTGGTTCACTACTGATGCTGAGGCTGTCTCTAAAGGCAGAGGCATCTCAGTGCTTTCTGCAGGGGCAGCCAGGACTGTGGCTGTGTTTCCAGCTGGTGACAGACCCTGGTCCCAGAGCAGTCTGGAACACTGTCATCTTGTTCTGGGCATTCTAAATGCTGTATCAATGTATAATATAGGATGCAACTTTGCTGTTGAATAATATCCTGTTAGGATGTGGTGCCTAAAATAACTCATACTCCTCTAGGCTGCTGGGGACAGCTGGGGACTCATGGCACTGTGCAACCCTGGAGGAACTGATCCCCAGCGAGCCTGGGGAGGAGAAGGCTGTGGTTTGGCTGGATTTGGGGACATTGTCATTTCCAAGCTGAGTCTCCCCTTTGCAGTGCTGGTGCCTGGGGAAGGCACTGCGGAGCAGGATGCCCAGTAGGGCTTTGGCAGCCACTAGTCCAGCTCAAGCTTTGTTCTCTCCTTGTCCTAAGGGCCAAAGAGAGTTTATTAGTCTGATGCAGAACAAAGAATCATGTCCTTCTCTTTTTCCTGGTATGCATTTTTCCTTAAACAATGAAGTGACTAATATAGAATATCTTCTTAATGTGCGCTGATTGTGCCAGAGAGGAGCGGCAGCCTGTCTGCATGAGCGCATCCAGAGTTCTGCTGGGTTCACAGTGGGGCACTCTGCAGACCACGGATTGGGTTGGTTTTGAAGAAAATCAGTTAGTTGTTTGTTTATTGGGATGAGATGGCTCTTTTGTTGTTAGATTGTCTTCTGCCCATACCCCAGGATTGTCTATTTGTTTTATGTGCAAATATGAAACTTGCTTAGCCACAGTATATAGTGTTTTGTTAACTGTTATGTAGTCTGTATGCACTATGGAGTCCTCTGTGTCTCCTGCTATCTGATGTTGTTAATTCAGCTGTTTCCAAGTGGAGATGACAAACACTTTTCTACATTTGCCCTAGCTATATTACCCCATTTTCTTTTTCTCTTTTTAAATGAAGAAATATGGACATGCTGAGATTGACCCAGTTCCACATGGAGGTATTTTTGTCTGAACTTAACCATAGTCTGTATAAATCCTTCATGTCACAGGAAGCTTCATTTACTACAGGTGGAACAAGGAATTAAACCCCCAATAACTGTCTCTGGCTTTCTGTGGGAGATGCAGGGCAAAATCCAGATGGGTGTTGGGGAAGCCAGGGCTGTGCTTGTCCAAGGGTTGGCTGCTCAGGGGTGTTACTTGTAAGGGAAAGTTTCATATCTACACCCAGCCTAAGAGGAGGAGCTTGTGAAAATACAGTATCACCTATCAAAATAGTTTGAATTCTTGGGTGAGGCTCTTGGAACATGCAACTGGTGTGTGTACGTAAACATCTAATTTTTGCACTTTAACATTCATATTATAGAATCATAGAATCATAGAATGGTTAGGGTTGGAAAGGACCTTAAGATCATCAAGTTCCAACCCCCCTGGAAAGTAATCCCATGGCTTCAGCAGCTCAGGCTGCTGCACAGCCAATGCCATGGATTTTGCCATAAGTGGCAAAATGTGTTGTTGGCACAGGTATTCAAAAGCTGAAAAGGAAGAGCATGAAACCACCACCATTCTGGCTGAGAACAATTACTGTGCCTATTACCACATCACAAGATGCTTGGGCAGCCTCTGATCCTATGAAGACATTTAAATTTACTGTAGTGATAGGACAAGGGTAATGGGTTAAAACTTAAACAGGGGAGGTTTAGATTGGATATAAGGAGGAAATTCTTTCCTGTTAGGGTGGTGAGGCACTGGAATGGGTTTCCCAGGGAGGTTGTGAATGCTCCATCCCTGGCAGTGTTCAAGGCCAGGCTGGACAGAGCCTTGGGTGATATGGTTTAGAGCGAGGTGTCCCTGCCCATGTCAGGGGGGTTGGAACTTGATGATCTTAAGGTCCCTTCTGACCCTAACTATTCTATGATTCTAAATTCATTTCTGTGGTGTTCCTGTGGTGAAACCATTTCAGTGATACTTGTCCTGTAAATCATCTTCAGGAACATGTTGGGTTTGAGAGAGGGATTGCTCATGAGACCTCTTGTGCTTTCTAATTGGATTGTGTAGTGTGACTGCTGAAGAAGACCCACATTCCCTTTTCCTGACAAGTGCTGGGGGAGCTCCTATCCAGACCTTTGTTTGATCCCTGTGAATCATTTTGAGAGTGAGTGCAGGAGTGAAAACAGAATACACCTATAAACGTTATCTCGGGAAAGGTGCCCAGTTTCATGGTGCATGCAGGTCTCTGGCATTTTTAAAGGCAATGAAGTGGTATTTAGCTCCCTCATTCCAGAGGCAGGTGACAGTTACACTTTAACAGAAGGTCATTTCTTTACGAGGGTGGGAGAAGCGGTGAATACTTGGATGCACAATGGAAATACTTCAATCCTGATGAAGTTTCAGTCTCTCTTGTGCCAGGCAGGAAATGAACCCAGGAGAGTTGTCCCTACCTGGATGCTTCGTAGGAGAAGGAGAGTGAGGGCTAAAAAGACCCCAAGTAAGGGTGGTGAGGCACTGACACAGGGTGCCCAGAGAACCTGTGGCTGCCCTATCCCTGGCAGTGCTCAAGGCCAGGTTGGACACAGGGGGCTTGGAGCAAGCTCCTCTAGTGGAAGGTGTCCCTGCCATGGCAGGGGGTTGGAACTGGATGGGCTTTAAGGTGCCTTCCAACCCAAACCGTTCTGTGATGTTCGAGCAGTGAAGCCAAGCACGAAGGGTGTGACTCATTCAGTATGCTTATGGCAGTGTTGTGGATCCACAAATCTCAACTCCCCATCACTGTGCTGTGGGGCTCTCCTGCTTCCCAGATCCACATTAAAACAGGAGAAGTGGATAAATTGCTTCAGTTGGAGCAGCTCCCTGCTGCATCACCAGGCTGTCCTGCTCAGGTGGAGGTTTGCCATGACAGTGTTTCCATTTCAAATACCTAATAAGGTTCTTTTTTAATGTGTGCTTGTAAAACGTGTCAAAGCCTGAAAGTTTTATCTGCAAAAAGGGACTACACAAGGTGGCTTTTTCATTTAGTTTTGTTTTCTGTTGCCAATTTTCCAGTTGTATTAGTTGATGCTGGAAATACACACACATATCAATTTTTCCAGGAGCTAAATACAGTGGTTTTTTTTACGTAGTTCTCATCTAGGATGGGCTATCTTGGTCACACTGAAGACTGGGAAGCGATCAGTGTGTAAATTTGGATCTGCTGAAATTGTTACAGATGAGAAAAGCCCCCATAAAAATGAGAGTGCTTAAATGTAAGCATGATCTAATGTAACACATCACAGAGGGCTTTTTCTGCCTGTCCGGGTGTAAAAGATGCTATAGTCAGTGCCGAGGCTTGCCTAAACCAGTGTGGAAATTGCTGTTTGCCTAAAAGCTGGGCAAGTTGTCACAATCCCGAAGAGCTCATTGATGTTAAAAGGTTGCAGCGGATTAGCCAAAAAATCTATTTCAAATTGATTTAGTGTGGCTGGTGCATAACTCAGCCTGATCATCTGTGCCCAGCTCTGCGCTGGTTTGAGCACTGAGAGCAAGTGGGTGAGAGTCATTGCATCTTGCTTAGTGGTGCTGCCTGCTCTTCCCCAAGGATGCTGGGGAAGACAAGGCAGCCCTGTCTCCGAGACTGGCTCATCTCAGTTAACTGTTATTCTCAGTATTCTTCCCTCATTCAGTGTAGCATCTGCCGTAGTGGTAGCTGCCCGGATGGGATCTTGCCCCTGGCTGGGAGCACAAGTATTTTTCCACAGTGCGATGGAGTTGGCAGGGAAGGTTACATCAGCTGCCTGGCTGGAGCTTGGCTCAGGAGGTGTGGGATGCAGTGATTCCTTGATTTCTGACAGAGCTTCTGCTGCCTGCAGCACCTCCTGCCCTCCCAGTCCGGCGTGTGAGCTCACCAGGAGGATTAAAAACTTCTCTTTAAGAATGTAGGGGCTTTTTTAAAGCCATTTAGTTAAAACTGGTGTTTCTCTTTTCCTGCATTGATTGCAGAGGGAGGTAGTTTTACAAACAATAGTGCTGTTCAGCTCCTGTCTTTCTAAAACACAAGCATCTTCCCATCAACCTGTGGGGTTCATCAGGCAGAGCGTGCTCCTCCCTGAGCTCCGGCTGAGCAAAATCTTCCCATTAGCATCACCAACTGATAAACAGAACTTCATCAAGGCCTCTGAAGGACCAGACCTGTCATGTATTCGGACACAGCAGCAGCATTGCTGAATTCTGATAGCGGTCTGAACTGGTAGAAGAACCAGTGGGGAATATTTATTGTGGTTTTGTTTTTCTCAAAGTCCCTGATGTAGGAGAGATCTCAGCATTATTATGCATTGCAGCGTATCATGTTTGCAGGACTTTTTACCATAAAAACATTGTTTCTAGCTCAAGTTTAGCAAAAAGATGCGCTCGGGCTCAGCTCTCTTCCAGATGATATTTCACACTGATGCCTTCTAATAGCCAGGTGAGCTTTAAGTTGTAACATTTACAGGAAATATGGCTGCAGCTTCCCCCTCTTGCAGGTAAATGAGCAATATTCACACTTCTTAGCACCTGCTCACCAGGCTGCTTGAAACCAAGTTAAAATACAGGCTGGTATTTGTGTTGTCTTCCCCTTCTCTCAACTCTGCATTTCCTCTTCACTGGTCAGATCAAACAGCAGTGACATTTCAAAGCCTTCCTGAATGGCAAAATTAGAAATACTCCTTTTCTAAGAAGTCAGCAAGAGGTGGTTTAAACCTTGCATGCAGCTGCTCTGCTAGCAACTTGTTTAACTTGTCGAAATCCCTCTTTTACTGCAGAAGCTCTACTGAAAATGACAAATTGCTTAAAGCAGTTTCCATGTTAGTCTTGAAAAAAATCAGTTTCTTTCCACCCAGAACACGTGGAAGGCATTTGTGCACTTGCCTGACTGTTTCTCTGTCCTAAGGCTCACACTCCTTGCCTTGGACTTCATGGAATACTCACAGCTGCTTGGGGTTTTGTTCAGTTTTCTATTAAATGGGGATTTCCCCCCACTCCTCTTTAGCTTAGATGTGGAAAGTCAGGTGTCTCCCTGGTTTACACTTTGGGGACCATGGGAAGAGCAGAGGAGGGACACTCCAAGGTCTCTGCTTTTCAGAAGTGATATTCAGAGTGTTGTGAAATCCATAATTTAAGCTGGAAAATCTGCATCCACAGCCAAGTCACTGTAAGGTCCTTTAAAAGCATTGAGCAGTGCTAATGCTTAACAAAATGACAAAACATCTTTTGCTTAAATATTTGCAACTACTTCTCTGTAGCTGTCACTTTAGCAGATGGGTATATGTGGACAGGTACACGATACTGAGTGATCCAGTTGTCTGTAACTGCTGTGAAAAATTGCTCAAGTAAAAAGGCTTATTCTGAAAGAAAAGAGATTTCAGGTAATCACTGTACTCTAGTTGCCCAGCAGAGAGCAACATGTTGTGTGGTGTGTATCCTGTGAGGATGTACTGCCAAAGTTCATGTTTGGGCTTTTGAAGGAGGGTGCAAAAGAGAATTGGGTCTCCTTAGCCATGCTAAGACTCCTAATGGCTGAGATGAGGCTTTGTGCTTTTCCTTTCAACGGAGTGAGTTGCACCAGCGTATTCATTTGCAGGGCTGCTTTTTGCTAACCCTGGTGAAGCTCCCTTGGCTGGAGACGGGTCCTTACCCAGAGCCATGAGCAGAAGGTTGTATCCACCAGCATCCTCCGAACATGGCCGAAAGGCAGGCTTCGGGCTGCAGCCAGGTCATGAAACTGAGGACACAAACTGTTCCCTTTCTGACTGGAAGGTGCTTTGCCCCAAAGGGCATCAGATAAAAAAACACATCAGTGTTGCTCTGTTGCTCTGCTTGGGACAGCCCCTCTTGCTTAAGAAGGATGGTTACTGAGTTAGACAACGGGCAGGAAGGGATTTGAGGACAATCCAGATGCTTTTTCTATAACTTGAAGGCATGTCATATCCTGGCACTTCTATTTTTACCCACTTTTCTTGTAATACTGTGTTTATTTTATCTGCTAAGACCCCTTCATTATTGCCAGGTTTGGGCTGATGTGCTATTTTGATTTTTTTTGTTGTTCTTTGTTACCTTTAACATTCAGTCAGTGTTGCTTTTTTCTCTAAAACAGGAATTTAAAAAGTAACAAATGGAACAAAAAAGTAACAAATATTCATAATTTTTCTTCTCACGGGGGGTGTGGAAATGAACTTTCTGCCAGAATGATGCTGTTTCCTGTGGGGTAGGATGTGTCAGTGCAGATTCAGGTGAGCTCTCCTCCCAGTTGCTTTCCTGTTGGAAATACTGGTTAATATAATCTGATTTAGAGGATGGCATTAGAAACTGTCACCTGCCGGTAGAATAACCCATCCCTGGAAGAGTGTTCTGATCTCTTGTAGGCATAGGGCAGTTCATGCCTGGAAGCGTGGAGGCTTTATGTACCTTGTTTGTGGTGTTTGCTTCCTTTTGTGGAATATCGGATGCTGCCTTCGGCTATTCTTGTTATGTGGAGAAATGTCTGATCCATTTCTGAACCCTGCAGAGCTCCCTGATACCAGGCAGAGAACATTTTTTTAATGGATTTTAAACCTGCCTTGCTGGCTGTTGCATCTCTGACTAATGCAATCAGTGCACCCCAAATACCCTGCAGATACCTCTTACAGAAGCAACTTCTTTATGTAACGAAGCAAGAGCTTTAATCCCTTTCCTCTTGCAATGTATTTGGGTGCTTTAACAGGCAGCATGGTCACAAGCAGGATTGGGTTGCTGTCATAGTCTCACAGTTTCATACCCATGGTTGATAATTAACCCATTTCTTTAACAAAGGTTCCATGTTTACTCTGCCCTTTTCCTTTCCTGCTCTTCGATTGTAATCCAGATGAAATGCAGTCTTTTCCCAGCAAAACACTGGAGTTATTATTCCACCAGAGGTGTGCTAATAAAAGCCCTTGTTATTTGTAGGGAGGCAAGTTAGCTCAAACCATTCGATTTAATATCGTGGGTCAAGATAATGCACCAACATGTAGGCGTACATGCCTTTAGAATGCAAGTTGAGCACATGGGTGCAGGTAACTGATCAGCAGCATTTGTAATAATCATCACACCAGCAAGACTGATACTTTGGTTTTGGCGGGGGGGTGAAGAAGGGCCTGATTTTTGGAGCACACAGACCCAAATTCCATGTGAGGCTGTGCAAGCTGAGAGGGCACATGCGTGGTGTGGATGGATTTTTAGCAAAGAATGGCCGTGTTCCCAAGTCAGCAAGTGTCTACATGGAGCTCAGCATGAACCGAGGGTGAAGGAGGATGTGGGTAAAGAAGCAAAAGTAACGGTGCAAGCAAGATGAGAAGAAACTGGACTGTGCTAAGATACAAAATAGTTAAGTTCCCATACGCTTATTTAATTGTTACTAGTTGCTGTGTGCTGCAAGAGTATGTATCAAAGTATAGTATACTAAGCTACTGTATATGTATCCAATCCTAATGCAACAAACTATTGAACATGTATCTAATTATACTACAGCAAGCTACTGTAGGTGTATCCATAGGTGCTGTGTGTTACAAGAAAATGTATTGGGTTATAATAAATATATCTGATTACAATACAGCAAGCTATTGTAAGCAGATGCAGAGAAACAGTACAAGGAGGATTGATGCTCTGTAATAAATGGCTTTTGTCTGATCACACTGATCTCTGACTGAGTCCATATTTTTTCTGTGGCAGCATGGTCTCAGCCTTGGTGCTTGGAAGGGGCCCCATCCTGCTTTGCTCCCTGTCCCCACTGGGGCTATTGTGGGGTGAGTGAAGCTGTGTGTTTGCAAGGTCTAGTCTAATGTTAGAGTCCTGCTACAGCTCATTTTGGGGCAGGAGCTGGATGAAGAGTGAAGGGCTGTGTGAGTAGGGACCAGTACTGCTGCAAACATGTCAGGTGTATGCTTGCAGGGTTCAGTGTGACCCTAGGTATGGGTATGGCAAACCACACAGCGTAACCTTAATGAGCACTCATGCAGTTTTAACTGGAATAAAAACTGTTGCAAAACTTAAGTACTGAATAACACCAAAGCCTATTTGCCTGGGGGGAGATGGGTGATTGTGGAGCTGCTGGGGCTTGGTTCCTGCACTGCTCCCCTTTAAATGCCATGTTTTGATTTATCTTCCTTCCGCAGAACCTCCTTTTAGCCTTAAAAAAGCAATGCTTATCATCACTGTTGTTGGGAGCCTGTGCAGCAGCTTGAGTTACTGCTTTTCCGTTTCTAGTGCCGTGTAAGCAAGCATAAATCTGTATATTACACCGATTTACATTTGGTGGGATTTGTCTTGGCACGTCCAAAGCCTCCGACTCTTGATTCGTTCTATGAGCAACTTCTTTAATATGGAGCCCTGGGGACAAGACCTAGTTTGAAATAAAGTTGTGCAGGTAAAAACAGAAAGACGCAGACTGTGTGCCCAAATAAACTAACTGAGGAGTTACAGTTCTGCTCTGCATCTCATCTCCAGTGCTGCACTCCTAATAGCAACGTGAGCTTCTGGCCTGAGCCTTGCCTTAGCCAAGACAGAAGCAGTCTGGTGTGGATGAGTGCAGCGCCCTGGATTTCACAGTGGGAAGAAGCCAATAGCAGCAATTCCTCAGCTGCTTGCTGGATGATATTGTCTTGCTTTTCTCACATGTACTGCTTTTATTTAGGTCAGCCTGGCTTTTTGGTTTTAAAGATACATTCAGGTATCACCTTAAGCTCTTGTTGGTGTGGTTTTGGGTTGTGTTATTCTGTCTATTTTTACTCTGCTTAGTGTGCATTTCTTCAGGAACAAGGTGGTTTTAAGACAAGTGTAAACTGGAAAACTTCCATTTACTCTATCAAGTGGCAGCAGTGCACCCCTGTTAACTCTGTGAAATACCTTGGCTTGAAAGTTTGCTACATCAGCTTTATGAGATTCGAAGGGGTTTGTGCCAGATGAAAGGAAGGCTTTGCTGTAAAATCCTGTTTCTTCCTAATCTGGCTTTTCTTCAAGTATTCTGAAGTTAGATGCAAACTAGTGCAGAAATTGCTGTGTGCTTTGTAAGCCTGTGAAGAAGTTGGGTGTACGTGTGAATAGCTGTGAATGATACATTAAATAAATGAAGCAAGGAAAGGTGTCGCAGTTGCTTGATAGAGACTTCTGTCAATTGGGACTGATTGGGTGAGGAAAGAACCTCATTTCTAATTCCAGATAATGAGATTTTGAGGAAGCCTATTGAAATCAGTGGCTCTAAAGGGCCAGGTTTTAAGTGGTACCTAAAATAGACAGGTTTTGTGTGGAGGATGTTACATTAATGCACATGTAGAAATTTATCACTACAGGATCAGCGGTAGATCCCTGTACAACTAGATGTTTCAGGGAAGAACCTTAGTGTATTGCTAGTTCTGAGCTAACCCTTTATTTTTCTTAGATACTTCTGTAACTCTTTTTATGGGTACTGAATTGCTTCCGTGACACACCACATTGCAGACAAGGGCAAAAGTTTAGCAATCTGCAGAGCAGAAGGGCTGATTTCATTGCCAGCTGCTGATTCTGGCTGTGCAGCTCTTGTACCAGCCAATTAAACCCACACTCATTACAGCCTTTGTGGTTTGGAAGTGAAGTGTTCCTGCCTTTAACTTGTAGTTTTACAGGATGTTGGTTTAGGCTGGAGGTTTGCAAAGCTTCAAATCTTCTATTTTCCTTTGGTGTGTGCTCAAGGGGTAGGGGAGGTGAACAAGGAGAGCTACATGGAGAATTGCATACTGTGAAATGAGAGGGTGTGTGTTTCTCTGAAAGCATTGTGAACCTGCAGTTACCTCCTAAAGCTTTCATTAAATACTGTAGGATGTGCTGTACCAAACTGCTGCAGATAGGAATGGCCTCTGCTGCAGTGTCGGGCTTGAAAGACTGACAGGTGCTGTAGGAAGTGCTGAGCATCCCTTCATGAGCTTATTCCTTCAGTCCTGCAGCCACAGCTTTCTGCCTGCCTCCCTCATGGAGAGCTTCTGCCATGTTTGCAGACCATTTTGGGAATGCTGCTGGCCAAAGAGGAGGTCGCAGTGGGGGACCAGGCAGAGATGGAAGAACGTGACCCTCTGAGCAGTTACTGGTGACTGCGCTATTTTAAAGTCAGACTTAATTTTTAGCTCTTCATAAACAAATCCTTGTGGTAGCTTTTTATACAGCTCTGAAGTCAGTTGTGGCTGCTGTTACGTGGCTACAGCCTCCATGGGTGCCACAGGGAACAGAGATGACCTCTCCTTCCCAAAATGCCTCTGAGCACTTGGGAAGACCTTTCAAGAGGGACAAACCCTCCAGCTCTTCTAAACATTGCATGACAGCTTCTTTATCCAGAGGTAAATAGATCTAATGGATCGAGTAAGATGCTGGACTCATTGCAGGTTACTTGGGGAGCTGGTGTCCTTCATCCCATGACCCAAGGGGTTGGTTTTGCCCCCAGTGCTTTTTTATATTTGACCTGAAAATTCAGTATTTGCCCTGGAAATGCAGTGTGCAGCATAAGCAGGGAAGCAGCAAGGATCCCATCTCCCAGGGGAGCGCTAATGATGTTTAGTTTTGTTATGACATTATAGCCCTGTTGATTTTTAACTGGGAAACTTCAGTGAAAACCACACACGCTGCTGTGAAAATTCGTACTTGGTAACAAGTAAACAAGTGATGGAGCAGTCTGACTGAGGAATTTCCCTCCAGACCTCACTGGGAGGAGGAGCTTTGCATTTTTCTTGTCCCATGTTTATTTTTAGTCTCGCCTCTAACACTGCTGATAGCACCATTACAGCCCCACAGATTAAAGTCCCAGCGTGGGGCAGAGTTAAAAGAACGATGCTGCAAAACAGTCAGGACCTCTAGGATTTTGCAGCTGTGTCATGCTACAGGCAATTAATTCAGTCCATTCTTTGCCTGCTTGAGTACAGCTCCATGGAAGTCTCTGGTTTCCTTGCACACCTCTTCTTGCCAATGTCTTTGATGATGACTCTGTTCTCCTGACTTGATAGTGCTGTGTTTGTGATGCTAATATTATGGGTGTAACAGCTGTCTTTTTAGGCGTCTTTCTACCCTGGATATGTTTTGCACTTGCTCTGTTGGTATGCTGTGTTTTAGTTGAAAGTGAAGAATTTAAGTCCTATACAGCTCCTACCACTGGTAACACTGGTCTGAAGCCATCAGTAACTCTCACGGGGATTGGGTGGTGTTGGTGAGGACAGACTTGCCAGCAGCACCTATCTGGAAGACCAGATGATTTACTCGAGAGCTCTTGGCTTTTCAAGGAGACTTACTTTTTTTCCAAGGCTTGTTGTGTTAGTCTGTGTCAGCAGAAGGGTATTTAATCTTGAAGCTGGTGGTTGGGTTTTCTGAGTTGTCTTTTGCTGACTGTTAGTCAAAGTCCTCAGAGATAGCAGAGGATGTTATTCAGGACTCTTAGTGCTTGAAAAGTCTTACAAATAGTGATTTCTGTTAGCAGTGGCTATGCAGTCTGGACTGTATTGTGGCTATTTCAGGGGGAACAGTTGTATCAGAAATAGCTGGATCTAAAGACATTTGTCTTCTGCAGTAATAGAATCTGTGCCTCGTCTGCAATGACAGATGTACTGGAACAGTTATAGATGCTCACTGCTGTGGAGTCAGGGGAGTTTTAGTATGGGACAAGGCTTGGGGACCAGCAGGCAGCCTGCACCAGGCAAAGCATCAATGGCAGGGTCCAGTCACCATAGGCTGAGGTAGTGCTGGACCCAGAAACCTTGTAGGCATACCTTAAGGCATACCCTCGAATGAGTAATGAGGAGCCTAATTCTGTGTTTTAACCCCCCTAAGAGTAGTTTTTCCTTAGCCATGAGCTGGGGAGCTGTTGTAACCTTGAAGAAAGTTTCTGTGTCACAGGGAGCATGTACAGGAGACAACCCATGCTTGCTCAGTGGATATGGTCTGCTCAAAATAAGGTGATGAAGAAGGTAAAAATCTTGTTGACACTCAGCAATACCATGCTAAACCTATATCTTAGTAATTGTTATTGATCCTTGTGAGTCTTCTCATTTTCTGAATTGATTTGACTTCTGTTAATATGACTTCTGTGGGAGAAGGAGGGGTTTGCGGGTGGTTCCCAACCAGCATGTTCTATGGGGTATTTTCATTAGTGGAAGGGAGGAGTTAACAGAGGTGGGAGATGGTGGGAACGTGGGGCCTGCCTGTGCTCGGATTCAGTTCTTCTGTGTTCGACCGAAATGCCACAATGCTGTTGGATTGCGGAGAATGAGGCTGGTTGAACACTGGGAACTTGAGGAATGTGTTTGAAGACAAGACCAACTGCTTTGCTGTTTGGGTATTTTATGTTTTTTGTAGACTTCTGCCAAATTCGGGTGCTTAGAGAGCAACTCTTCTTGGCAAGCATCTGCAGGCTCTGATCTGCCTCCTCCTAAACCAAACACCCTTCAACAAAACCAGCTTTTCTCCAGATGAACTGGCTGTTGGGTTTGCTTTATTTTTAAACAAAGCAATATCTCTGGGGGCTGGTGCCTTTTGGAGCCTCTCTGTGATAACGTAGAAGGGTTCTCAGTTCAAATGGAGCTGAAGAATAATGTGAAAATACAACAGTTTTAGCAGTTTGAGGGGTGGGTACAGAAACTGCAGAGATCTGTTTCTTTGCTTGGGAGTCCTGTATTGCAGTCTGTTGTTACGAGAAAATCCAGTCGACAAGTTTTATTCGGTCTCTATTATTCATGCAGTGAATACCTCTTAAAGCTCTGCAGAAATATGCCTTTTTCTCGACCGACAATGAGTAGGAAAACACTATGTATTTATACCAAGTGCTGGAGGATTTACAGGGAAACTACTATGTGGTTTGAAGTAACAATATACACAATGGATTGTAAATGATTCCATTTTTATATTTAGCCTATATTCAGTATAAGATTAAATGCAAGAATTTATGGGCTTAAAATCCCCAACAACTTTCCTGTGCAGAAAGCAAAAAGAATGACCTATAACAAGACTTCACACTATGGAGTATTTTTAAAGGCAGCTTTTAAATTTCTTTAGTATGTATTCCATGTAAAAGTACATACTTTGCACTTTAAATAGGATACTGTTCATTGCACTTAGCAGCAAACAGCTGGGGGATTCTGATCCCTTAACTGCACAGCAGCTGCTAATTAAACATATATAATTCTACCCTGATTGGCTTATAATGATTATAATCCCCTTAAATTTGATTATTACCACAGCGTGGTAACCTCAGCGCCCCCCCCCCCCCCCCGCCCTGTTTCATTGTGGGGGTCTGTGAGTAACAAAACTAGTCATTAAGAGCTCATAGCTGGATTGCTTCCTGGAGAGGAGTGCATTGGAATGAAGACACCCATTCCCGTGTGTCTTTGGAGCTGCCCAGGTTGAGAGCTTGGTTTTATTGCTTGGCTGGTGTCGTTGCATCAGGGGCAGGTTCTGTAGCTGTGCAGGGAAGGGGGGAATCTGGGGAGCTTCAGGCACAAATATTGCGACTCCTGGTCAGAGCCACTGTATGCGTCAATATACAACAGGCAAAGCAGCGCTCCTTGGTCTTGATGGTAGTGACTTTTCATCGACGCCACTTTGGCTATGTGAATTTATTCTTGTCTTCTGATTTTAATTTCTCTTTTTTTTTAATCACCTGTCACGTAAAAGTTGTGGTTTTCAGCCATAGGATTGCTTTGCTTTCATCTTGTGCCCATCTGCTTATCCTCCACCATTTTTTTCTCAAGGTATTTCGTAGCTCTTGATAGCAGGGAATGGCCTCTTCCTTTCTTCTGCAGCACCTCAGTGCTTGGGAGATGACATGGTAGGACAGAGTACTAATAAATACCTGCTGCTGGAGAGCAGCCTGCAAACCCTGAGTTCTGGGAAATTCCCCCCCCTTCCTGCAATCCTGAGACATGAAAGAGGCCATGTCAAACGCCTTGTCAGAGAGATGCCCTGATCTGAAAGTATGGCTCTTAGTGTCACCCAGTTCATCTCTGGCTTGGGGATCTGGTATTAATAGAAGAGATGAAAGGCCAATTTTAATATATACAGTAGATAATAGAACCTGCCATTAAAAACAAAATCTCCCAGAGCATAAAGTGACTTCATCAGTGTGTGCATTAGTTAAGTGCTTGGATAGAGGAAGGCTGGTGCTTGTCTCAAAACAGCACCCAGATCGTGGCTGCTGGGACTGGAGAAGAGCAATGGAGCAGCCATACTGGGGCAGGAGTCTTGCTCCACTGCTGCTAAGGTGGCTCTTCCAGGGAGTTAGGTCTAAAATCTGCTGGGGTCTGGAGATGCTGCTGCTCGGGTAAGGTCTCCTCAGCCTGGCTGTGCATCGTACCAGATCTCTGATAACAGAGCCTACATGCCTTACTGTGTAGCTGTTGTATTTCAGAGGTAAGGGAGCGGCTGGGTAGCCTCATATAGGGCACTGGAATAGGTTGTCCAGAGAAGCTGTGGCTGCCCCATCCCTGGCAGTATTCAAGGCCAGGTAGGATAGGGCTTGGAGCAACCTGGTCTGGCATGAACAGGGAATGGCACTAGATGAGCTTTAAGGTCCTTTTCAACCCAAACCATTCTGTGATTCTAATTCCATATGGGGAAAGAGTAATGAATTTTCCTTAACATTACTCTTATTATTTGCTTTAGCTGTTTTTTTTTGGTTGGGTTTTTGCTTGTTTGGTTGGTTTGGGGTTTTTTTTGTGTTTTTTTTTTCTTTTTACACTTACTGGGATTAACACAATCTTTTTAATGCACTTTTCCAAAAAGTGCGTAATTTAAGTAACATTTTTATGCACAGATGTTCACTTCCAGTTTCATTCCACCACATATGGACATTTGCATACAAATTAAAGGAAATCTTTTCTGTGTGTGTAGACAATTGATAGCTACTCATTTGGTAAAGTCAGCTAATATAATGCTTGTTAATTTTAAAGCTGTCCTGTGGCTAGCAAGGACCTGAAGCCATCGATTAGGGTCCAAGAGGCGCAGTTCCTTGCAGCTCTGAAGGATGATCTCTGGTCTGAGAGTTACAAGTCAGCAGTCAACTTGTTCTTGGGTGAAAGAGAAAATTTCAGTGACTTCTGCCTTTCCCTTTGGTCTCATCCTGAGATGCGTGATGGCTGTGCAAATAGGACAGCTCAACAGAGGTTTGTGATTCTCTTCAGCGAAGAAGGGACTTGCACTGCCATGACATCTTGTATCTCAGAAGAAGTTAATCACAGCTTTTTTCTGTGTTGCTGGGTTACATTGCTTTGAGAAAAAACAGAAACTGCTATGAGCAGTATGAATAGCTGCAACCACAAGTCCCACTGAGATTACAGCCAACTCCTCCTAAAGGAAATGGATTCAACCACCAACATAGTTTTTCATGAGATGGGTTTTTTTCAGAGCAAACAGAATACCCCTATTGTGGCATAATTGTTTAGCTTTGGGAGATGTAGGCAGAGTTGCAACTACATGACTGTTTAAAAAAATAATTCAGCTTGATGAGGAGGGGAGGGCAAAGAGACATTTGGCTTTTTATTACACTTTGTAGCATGTTACAGAGTAATGCATCAGGTTTTAATTTGCTTGCTTTCTGTGCTTTCTGGCTCTGCAAGGGTGGGGGGGAAGGAGGAAAGTCTGTCTTGCATTTCAGGACAAATCTAAATCTGATGGACCAAAGTTTTGGCTATCTGATTGAAACCTTTTGTTACTGAGACTCAATGACTCTACCAAGCTGGCAGGGCTGCAGTGATTTGTGTCTCAGATTCATTGTTCTGAACTGTTAAAATGTATTTAGTTGTGGTTAATGGGAAAGTTATTCTTTTCATTGCAGTGATATGATAATGGCTTAAAATCAAGCTCAGATGCAAGTGGGGAAAATGCAGTGTGGAAAAAACATGCAAGCAGAGCTCATACCCATGGATTTCATTTAATTTCTGGTACCTTGACCTTTCAGTACCCCAGAAATGTACCCAGTTCTTCAAGATGTACAAACCAATGGTGGTTTTGCTACACCTAATTAAACAGGAGATGGCTAATGCTTGTCAGCTGAAATTACTTCTGCATCTTGGCTGAAGGACCAGAAATTGGTTTGGTCCATTCTGTCCTTGCCCTTGTATCATCAAATATACTTGTCAATATGTTTGTTGACAGATACATACTTTGCGAACAAAAGATGTTGCTGTTCCATGCAGATAGGCTCTAGAAAGGCAAAACGTTTACGTAGCGGGTTAGGAAGTGCAGTTAGGAATTAAAAACAGTACTGAAGGATTGGGGATCTCGGATCTGTGGTTGTTGGTGAGAAGACAAAGGTTTCCAAAATATGTTTTAATATTTGCCCACTGGAAGCATGATTTAAGATGCATCAAGAGGGGTGAGCACAACTGCACTCCTGTACTGCCTAGGCAAAGTGTGGCAACATCCACCAGGGCATTTTTAAATACAGGATTATCCAGTCAGTTTTTCTTTGTAGGCTTTTCTCATGGGAATTGTCTGGCTGGTTACACCATGACCACAAAATGTCAGACAATGCAAGGAGCTTCCCCCCCACCCCTTTATTTCCATCTCTCTCTTCACAAAGGCAGTTCCTTGCAGTGGTGCCTGTGGTTTGCTCATTTTTTCCTAGGAAGGTTGTGAGCAAGCTCTTGGCCTTGCTGGTGAAGTGCTCACTGATGCCAGATCTTTGCCGGCAAGTTTTCTGGCTAAAGCTGTGATGTGAACGTGTGTCAGGGCGCCTCTGGAGATTAATGACAATGAGGGACTGAAATGAATTCTCTGTCTTTCAAAAACTGCTGAGGGTCTCATGGGTGTTCCCATGGACATTGGGTGTTTCAATGGCTGCAAGCCATTGGGCTTGAAAATTGCCCTATGAGCCTGCTGGGCCTCATCACCTGCCTGTGTTTAAGGCCTCTTTTTAGTCAGGCTCTCATCAGAGGTTTGGAAAACACAAAACATGTAGAAGGCATTCTTAAAAGTAAGGAATGTCTTTGCATGACTGGATTTAAATAGTTTCATTTATTTGGTCTTTAATGTTTTATTAACCATCTAAACCAGTCTAGATCGGAGCTCAAGATTCAGCAGCAAAACCAGATAAACCAGTATGTTTTGCTAAACTGAACGTCTGTTGATAGGAAGATACTCCAAGTGCCTCCTGCGCGCTCTTGCAGAGAGCTGGGTTGGTGAGGAATGCAGCACGGAGGCCTGGCAAAGGCAATGCAGAAGGTGAAACTCCAAGAGATGGAAAGCATCCAGAGAAGACACATACTTCAGAAGGAGCAGAATCTAATTAAAATAATCCATCATGAGGAAATGAGTATGTTTGAGCCTTATTCAGCAAGAGGAAATCTATCTCGAGAAACTGATACAAGTAAACTTTGTCTAAATTGCAGAGGAAATGAATGTAGACAGTTGATTAAAAATGTGAAAGAGCTTTAAATTTGAAACTTCATAGGAAGGACAAATAAAATGTCATTCCCCAAAGAAAAAAACAGAGCTATGAAAGCCAAATCAAAAGGGAAAACAGATAGCAAGTTACTTTTTCAAAACAAAAACAAACTGTAAATCTATTAAAAACGATGAAAACAATGGAAATTGCTTTTAGAAGATATGAGGCAGCTTATGACTAGTGATGCAGTGGCCCACGTTCATGATCTTGAAAATAGTCTGCTGCTGCTGGTGGCTTTGGGGTCCAGAGTGTGGGGACATGCGTGACCCCAGATCGAGAGCAGCCTTCATCCCCAGGGCTCTGGCTCCCATATAGGTAAAGGGTAGTTGGAATGGAGGTTTTGGCATAAACCCCAAACGTACTGTTTGGCTGAGGAGTATCAGTGTGCCAATTGAGGCTGTTCCAGCATCCTTTCCTGTACCAGCCAGTCCCACACGCTGGCTCTGGTTTCCCCCCCCCGACCCTTTCATGTAGTCCTGTTGGTACAGGGGTACCCAAAGTGCAGAGCAGCCCTTTTGGAGCACAGTCTTTCTGTAATTTCTGCCTTTTCCCTGTGGTGCAAGCAACTCAAAAGCATTCACTGGGGAGAAATCTGGGCAAGGCTGTAAATCACTGCCTCTAGTGAAGCTCAGCCATCTCTGGTCTTGCCTGGAGTTGGAAAGCTGTATCACAGCTTGGAGAGGATCGAGCAAGCAAGCTGTGTCTCAAGGACAGAGCCAGATAACAGAGATAACTCCAATCCATGCACTTGCAGCAGAAACAATGAGGGTGTTTATATAAATAGAACTCCCTGCAACTGTGCAAAAATGATAACGCTGCCTCTATGGCTGCTCAGGGCCCACAGACTTCTGGGTTTTGTTTATGGCTTGGAGAAGCATCTCTGATTTGTTTTAACTACTATGATTGTGTGAGCGTGCATGGTGTTGGGGAGGGGCTATTAACCATTGCAAAGCCGGCAACGTTATTTTAACCATCTCATGTAGCTTTTAAGTAGGGAGATTTGCATAACATGTATTTATTTTTATGGGTGTTGAGGCATCAGATTTAAATCTGCTTTGAGGTGCAAACAGATCCCCCTGTATCTGCAACAAGATTGCTCTTCTCTGAAATAGGCCTGATGGGCACATCAGCAACAGACTGTGGAGCCAGCCTTTGTCAATGGCTCCAGCATACCAGAGCCAGGTCAAATCGGAGGCAAAGGCTTGATAGCCAACATGGGAAATGTCTGGGATTTGCAGTAGTGTAGTTTCTATACCTGTGTTACAAGGGGGTCTGGTGTGAAACTCTTTGCATCCACATGTCGGTGTTCCTGTCATCACATAGCCTCAGGAAGCATCAGGGCAAGGCTATTTGCATTGATAAGGAAATATCAGCATGTATCATATGGAAATGTGTATATAATACATTTTTATATGCACATGTCTATGTATTATATTTGATATCTCTGTGCTGTTCCTCTATGCCGAGTATGTTTTATTGTGCTTTATGAGAAAGTATTTATCAGACTGAAGGTAACTGTGATGCAAGTCCCCAAAGCAATAAAAGGAGGTCCAGTGTGCACGGCTGCTTTCGATGTAATAAACTGTGTCTCGGGGCTTCAAGTGTTTCATGGGCAAGTGAGGGGTGAATATCTGGTGTTTGTTTTGGCATTTCTTATTTTATCCGGTTTCTTCATTACACTCTTCAAAATTAAATGTGTGTGCTTGGCAATCTGCAATGTGTTTTGTAAGTACACGCTGTAGAGGGAAGATGAGGCTGTCTTCTACAGAAGTTAGGTTTGTTGCAGACAAGTGTTTAGTGCTACAGAGATCTTTTAAATAGGCTGGAGGGATGCATCACCTGGCACAAACTACGTAAGCAGGTGTGAGTTGGGGACCTTCTGAACTGCATTCCTGGTAAATCTGGGGGAGAAGAGAGGTTACCTAATGCCAAATAAAAGCATGCTTTGGTTTGGAGAAGGCTAATTACTATTTGGGAGATAGGATACATATAACTTTACCCACTGAAATCTCTGTAGTCTTCCTGGGATAATTTTTGTTGTGTGTGCGCATGTATTACAGCTGAACCTTATACAAAATGCTTGTTGAGCTGAGGGCAGTCTGGTATCCCAGACATGAGGGATCAGGGAAGGTGCAAGATCCTTTCTGCAGGGAGAAATCTGGGAATTTTACCCCAGAAATATGTAGTGCAGATTTTCTGAAGTCATAACCGCCAGTCACCACCAACACTTTACCAAAGGTTTTGCAGTGCCTTTACCAAAACTCCTTAAAAAGAAAAGCAGTCAACCAGCCTACTCCCGAATACCCAAGTGACCGTCTTCCAACAGAGCTTCCATGTGCAGTATCCTCCAAAGGGCTTTTGACAGGTATCCATCGTCACATGTGGTCCTGTCCTGGGACAGGTGCTGCAATTATCAGTTCCTCCCAGAGCATCGTGTTTGTTAGATTTGACTACAGGTAGATTAGGAAGTTTGCTACGGAACTGGTTCACTAGGGCTGTGCTTTTTCTTTGCCATCCACCTTCACCTGCTGCATTTTCCTTGTTGCCAGACTGGACTCTTACAGGGTGATAGTCATTCATCTCACCCCTGAGAAGTATATTGGGTTAGGTTTTGGGTACCTGCCAGCGTTGAAGCGAGCAGCCCACTGCAATTTGCATACTGATGGAGGTGGGGCACTGCCTCTTGTTTAATGTTGTGAAGTGAAATAATTGTTTTCCAACTGAGTGACCTGACATGACTTTATAATTAGTTCTGTTAAGTGAGGGAACGCATACTTTCTAGTGGCACCAGTCAGCTGTTGACCAGGACACACAATGTTGTATTTACTACCAGGTTGCTGCCTTTGACTAAAATCAACAGTTCCACTCTTTGAGCACTGGATGATGCATGACAGTGTCTCGCCATTGCCACAGAGTAGTATTGAATTGACTTACAGGGTTTACTCTGAAGTTATTGGCTGGTCTTTTAAACATGAGTTCTCTGAAAAGTTGTTTGTAGTAGCTACTAAGATCAGTAGAATTTCTATGTAAAATATTTTGTTCTATTTTTTTTAGTGTTTACAGATGTGGTTTTGCCTCCTTCCCAGGGGAAAGTCATGTTTTGGTATCACTGCAAAGCAGTGTCACTTCTGCTGCAGGGCACTGTTGTGTGCAGGAAGGACTGTTGGCGTAGCAAAGTATGCATATGTACACATGTATCTGTATGTCACGTCTCCAACTGTGTTGAGCTGAGAGGCATCTCACGCCAAGAGCTGCTGAGGGGTCACCAGTAGGTCCCTGGGGTGGTACTCAGCGCTGGGCACAAAGCAGCCCAGCAGAGCGTGGCCATTCTTGTGATGGGTGAGAAAATAAGGCAGGAGAAATTAGCATTGATTTTGTTGGAGAGAAGATTGTTTATCCAGTAAATCAAATCTGATGGGGGGGAAAGTTGATTTCCTATGGTCATTTCTAGTTTTTCTGCTTTAAGAGCTTCTGCTCAAAACTGTTCTTGTTTCTAGTATTCATTATCTTTCCCAACGGGGAAACCACTTTGTTTTTAGCAAAAGGGTGAGGCAGAAGCACCTTTGAAAATGTTGGTTCCCAGCCATTTTCCTCCAAATCGGTGCAAGTTCCAGCAGCACTTTGTAAGTTTTGCTTGCAACTGTCAGCATAGAACCTGAGTGATGTGCAGAAGCCACCGGGAATTGAGCTACAAAAGTGCTTAAATAAGGAGCTATCACCATGTAGATGAGGACCTTGTGTGGTGGAAGATAAATGAAGCTGTAGGGTCTCCTGGTGCAGACAGGATTTTACAATGTGAAAAGACATCTTCTGGGGACTGGACCCAAGTGCGCTAGGTCTGTGGTGGCTGAAGATGTCCCTTCCTGTGCCACCAGGTCCACTGGAAGCTGAAGGGAGGGTATCCTGGTGCCTGCGATGGCAGTTTATGTGCATCAATGGGTTAGACCAGTCTGTGGGGTGGGGATAGGGGCAGGTTGAGTTTGGGGGTGCCTTACTACTGACTCAGCGAGCTGATTTATATCATCTCCAGACCTGTGGGAAGCTGTTTTGGTCTGGTTTTATGCCCAACTTAGCTTTAACAAGCACTGTATCAACTGTAAGGAAGCATTTGAGCAATGGATCTCTGCAGACACAACCAGAGAAAATGGTTCCTGACCTAGGCTGTGGTGGAGAAAGGCTTCAATCAAAGAGCTTAGGTTGGTTCTTGCATTTCCCAGATTATGGGGCTGAAAGCACCTTCCTGCTCTGTCCACACGAGTATTTACCTCAGTCATACCCAAGGGAAACCCTGGAAAAGGCCTGTGTGAGCATGACCCTGCATATGTGAGAGGTGTAATTAATGGTCCTCTCACAGCAGTCCTGAGTCATCCGGTGTTACCTCATTCCAGCACTGCTCTGAGCAGTGGTGGAGACCCAGAGTGGCTGTACTTCTGTCTCCTCTGCATCCCACAGGTGGTGGCATTGATCACTGTGAGGGCGCGTGTCCCTCCCTGGGGACCACTGGTCTCTTGGTACCCACATGCTCAGCGCTGCCTCCAGGAGGGCATCACCATCAGACAGTGAGTTTGTGAGATCTCAGCTGACCTAGCTGGTGCTTTTCATGCAAAGGGGGTGATGCATCTGTCAAAACAGGGCCAAAGTGCTTCTATTTGGTAAAGATGGGTTTATGCGCTTTCCTTCAGCAGCGTGGTCTTTTCATATGTTGTCCCTTTTGCTCTCCCAGTCATCAGTGTCTGCTGCTCTGGCCGGATCTAGTGTAAAATAACCCCTTTTACTGAATGGTTTTCCCTGTCAGCTCCTTACCTGTGTTTTGTGTGTGGTTTGTAGAATCATAGAATAGTTTGAGTTGGAAAGGACCTTAAGATCATCCAGTTTCAACCCCTGGCCATGGGCAGAGATGCCTCACACTAGACCATGTCACCCAAGGCTCTGTCGGAGCTGTCCTTGAACAGTGCCAGGGATGGAGCATTTACCACTTCTTTGGGTGACTGTTCCAGTGCCTCAGCACCCTCACAGTAAAGAACTTCCTTATATCTAACCTGAACTTCCCCTGTTAAAGTCTGAAACCATTACCCATTGTCCTAACATTTGATGTATCACAAACAGCAGTAGGAATGGTTCAGATAAAACCAGGATTACTGTTTCCTCCCAGTGACAAGATTGGTTTCAGTGCACATCAGGCTGCCACCTAAGGGAAAGGGAGCAGAGCTGAGAGCTTAAATACTTGCCAATGATACGCTGTCATCGTGAGAAACTGCATTGATTCTTGAAAGGTATGGGAGGATGAAGTTAACTCTGCGAAAAATAGCTGGTATTTCAGATCTCAAGGTGTGAGGAAATTCTTCTTTTACCTAGTGCTAATTTGTAAATTATAACCAGATGAGTGTGACTGTTGCAATTCAGGAACAGCATGTACAACACTAGATGGATGCTGTACATTTCGTTTCAACCACATAGCCTGCCTTGGGCTTGCTTTTAACATATCCCTTGGAGTTGAATGTTTTTTTGGAGGTCTTTTTAACTTTGGGTGGCCTACATGGATTGTAACAACACAGCACAGTAGGGATGAGTAATATGAGAGTCAGTGTTATTTCTGAATTTCCTTGTCTTTGAAGGCTGAGCTCAGATACTTTGTTCTTCTGGCTGCAATCAAAGCCTATGGTTTGATTTTTCTTGAATACATGTATTTATTTCAAGCCTGTACTCTCCCTTAAGTGGTTAGCTGGCCTTTTAGGGGTTTTATTTCTTCCTTCTTCAGAAAATGAGTTGGAAGCATCTGTTGCTTTAGAAGTCTCACTGGGAGGAATGGGTTGAAGGAGAGCTGTGGTGTTAAGTGATATGGGGACTTCATCCCAGTTGCATGTTCGGGGTAGCTTTTGCTCCAGCAAAGTGCTCTCTTGCAGTGGTCTGGCAGGAACTCAATGATACAGAGTATTTTACTGTCAAATAAATGTAAAATACAAATAGCTTTTGTGCAAGGGGGCCCCAGTAATGCCAGTCACTCCAAACCTCGCTTTTACAGAGGATGCTTGGTGCTGCCAGGAAATGTGTTGTCAAAGGGACCAAGCCCTCTGTCTGCTGAGGCAGGGGCTCTGCTCTAGGTTGCCTCTGGAGCAGCCTGCAAGGTGCCCATTGGAAAACTGGAGCAGAGGGTTTTTTTCTATAGGATTAATGCAAAAGTGTATAAAATTGAGATGTGAGGTGCAGCAAAGGGGGTGCAGAGGAAGACAGGATGTCTGTGTATCTAGTGGTGCAGGACAGAAATACTATGGAGGTGGTAAACTTGCTCTCACACCTTTTTCCAAGATGCTGGAATTCCCTTCCTCATTCATTGAACTTTACCTTGCCCCTCTCTTAAAAGGGCACAGGAATGAAAGACCATGACACCAGCATCTGCTTGAATTGAATACTGCCCCGGCCTCTGTGTCATGCTTGTGAAATCTTATTAGCTTAAAATGTTCATCAACTGTCACAGCTTGGGACTAACTGGTTGCTGCAGCCAGACAGTCTCAGTCGCACTGCATCTGTGCTTGGCTTGTGTCAAGGGAGAGCTCCTTTCGAATTAAAAAGTAGAAAAAGGGGGGATGGAGGTGGGGAAGGGAGTTTGTTTCGTTCTGTGTGACAGCTCTTACATGGGAAATCCCCTTTTCCCCTTTGCTTTTTCCTCATGTTATGTGGTTATGGTCCTGCCCATCTGGCCCAGGACTTCGGAGTGGAGAAGTTGAGTTTGTTGTGTGACAGTAATGGGAGAGATGTACCTATGGGTTTGCAGGCGCCATCCTTCTGGAAATGTCTGAATTGCCCAGATTTAAGCACAGGTCTGTGGGAAGAAGCTTCTCAGAGAAGCTGGTTTTGCTCATTGCCCTGTTGCAGTTGTATGGCCTTTGATTTTGTCTTTTTTCTTTTAAGACTGAAACTTGAATAAAAGGTTGTTATGATATTTCATTGGCGTTTCCTCTGCAACACTTCATTTATTATGTATAAATGCAGTGTTATGTATTCCAGGTAATTTATATAATTGCTGTGCCATTAAGCTTGTCTAGTTAGAATCAACAAAATTAAAAAATGTGAAATTTGAGTGTCTGCAGCAGTGGTTGCCTGGTAATGATGTATCCTGTATGGGATTCCTGTGCGAGATCCTGCCTTTCTCTTTTTTGTGCAAGAACCTTTAACAACAGCGCAAGTTGCATTAAAGCTAAATGATTAAACAGGAAAAATATTTCATTGGAATGACATATATGTAAAACATGACTTCTTTAGTGATGTTATTAGAATATTTAATGTTTTCGTTTCCTAGCCTGTGGGAATTTAACTATGCAGCCTTAACACTGCACTCCAAAGGAAACAGGGAATGGTTTCCCCCTTGTTAATTTGCAGAGCTCCTTGCCACAGGGTATTACTGAGGGCCATAATTCAACAACGTCTGAGACGATGCCAGTAATTAAATATACACAAACTGTTGGAGCAACTGAGATTAAGGCAAGAAGCCACCTAAAACAAAACCCAGCCCTTTGAAATTACAAATATTGGATGGGATATGGCTTCATGCTTTAGAATATAAATCAATATTAAGTCTGGATTTGGGAAGAAGGTTTCTCTGGAGCACATTAGGAGGCATTCCTGTGGCTACTCCACCCAGTGTCCTGCGCCTTGTCTCGTCCAGCCCCAGGATGGTCTCGCCTGCCAGCAGTGATGTTTAGCATGGAACATCCAGAGCATTGAGGGTTTATAAGGCAGGGATTCCTCCTTCCTTATCCACTTTTGCAGAGCTATGTGCAGCTCCTTCTTGGATGCTGTTTAAATCCCAAGACTCAGTGTTTGGTCATTTGTTACCCATCTGTGTTCAGTTGTCCCAGATCCATGGTTTCCATATAAATAGCAGGACACAGGGATCGCAGGAGTGTTGTAGTGCTGGGGTGTTGGGTGGTGGTGGTGTTCATCCCAGTTACTGAACTGTTTAAAGAATAATAATCCAAAATGTTTAAAGTATCTTTGTGGGTATTATGTGGCCATCACTCATCATAGTGCCGTGCTTCTGCATGGAGTCACAGCAGTGGGAATATCTCTCAGTGGTTTCAGCCAAGGACGGTTAGGCAGTCCAATGTCGTGGATGTCCTGAATTCCTCCACGCTTTCCTCTCTGCAGTTGTCCAAGGCCTGACAGCTCTTACTTCATTTTAAAATCTCTCCAATAAGGCATGTGCCAATCTGCAAGCTTGAATTTAACCTTTTGCCTGAACTGACAGGATTTGCTGCCTTTATGCTGAGCCACTGACTCAGGTCCGGTGCCTGAGAGTGCAGGGCAGGACCTTTGCTCTCAGGGCAAATATATCACTTCTGAATGGGAAGTATGTACATGCACTGCAAGTTTGCTCCAGCTTGTTTAGAAGCATTGTCAAGCCAGGCTTTGTTGAGGTTTGACTATTCTTTGGAGGGTTTCTTTATTCATTAGATTAAAAGACTTGGTGGATGAAAGTGGTTTGGATTCTATCTGGCACCAAAACACCCCCCAAAACTGTGTGATTTCTGCCTCTCCCCCGCTTCACCCAGTATTTCCCCAGGCACTGCTTTCTTTAGAATTAGTCTTAGCAAACGTATTTTCCTGCAGGAGTTAAAACTGGTTCATTCAGCCTTTAGGCCCTTCTTTGCTCGATAGCGTTTATTATCAGTTCCAGTCTGAGAGCACAGTGCCATTTTCCTGGTGAGGAAACGTGAAGCTGTAGTGGGGGGAGGAAGAGAAGCAGTGTTATTTCCTCTCCGAAATCATCACCTACAGAGCTGATACTGATGGCATTTTAATAGATGAGGTGCTCCCCATCCAATATTGTGATGGAAATTCATTGTGTGCAGAACCAGTGAAGTTGGGAAATGAAAAGAAAAATAAGATTGATTTGTGTTGGAAAGAGGGGGAAGGGTAAATGTAATGAATGAGACTGTTAAATGTTCTGTGATTTAATGGGGTCTTGTCAACCTCGTCTAGGAGCTCTTAGATCCTACTAAAATAATTCAGAAGTCTTGGGGATAAACCAGCTTCTCCTCATAAAGCTCTTGTCTGCCCAAATTGTAATGAAGTTTATTTTCTTACGTGTTTGCTTGATTGGATGTTTAGTTTTCCTGTTTGTATGTAGAAAAGGGTTTGACTGAAGGAGGATTTATCTCTGGAAATTAGGATGACACAACCATCATTTTAGGTACAACGATTTGCCTTTCTAATGTGGGTACTTTGCTTCTGTGGAGAACAATTGATCAGGCTTCAGCATCTGAGGAATTGCCTCAGTTTGTTATTTAGCTGTGCTGGTTTCCGTGTGTGAAATCTCCCTTTCCCACAAATTCAGCCTGTGGAGGCAGCTTTGGGGAAAGAAATGACTTCAGAGCTTTGGAAAAAACAAAAGTGCAAACTTTAACAAATTTCATCTTGGCCAAAATCATTTAATACCAGGAATATTGTAAATGCTTTCTGTTGGAATTACTCCCTCTGGGCTGCTAATCTGGGAGCAATCCAGGCGTTTGCTTCTGACCTTACCACCTTCCTGGAGATCCGAGCACATTGCTCATGCGAGAGCAAGATGGGGGAAGGAGGGGCTGGGAGAGCTGTTGTTTTCCAGAGGAAATGAAGTAATGTCACTTTTGGTAGGAATTACAGGCTCTGCGGTGTCTTCAGAAAAGGTGACTTCTCAGAAAGGAAAAGCAGCTGATGAGAGGTCTTGAAGGCACCTTGAATATTGGCATGCTTTCCTCTCTACTAGCAGTGTAGGCTGGCTCTAGTTAAGTCTGTGAGTCAGTAGTAGATAATTTTATCACTTAATACCTTTGTTTACTGGTAGGTGACAGACACCCCCTGGGATTAATTTGCCAAGGTTACACCTGCAGGAGCAGGAAGCAGAGCTGAGAGATCCCTGGGGCATGGGGAAGGTGGCCCTTGGTGTCTGTGCAAGCTGTGTGTGATGTGGTCCCACCGTATTTGGGAGCCCTCAGCCTGTCTCCACTAGAAATCTTGCATGGTCTGCATTTTTATGTTGTTATTCAAGAGAATCTTAGTCCTGGTGGCAGTGGGCCCAGTGGGCACTGCTGCATCACTAGGCACCCGCATGGACCATTGAATGGGTTTCCATCTGTGGAGCCCTGTTCTTTCAGCGCTGTTTAAATAGGGAGAACGTTTAAAAGGCTTCCATCCTTGGCAACCAAGTGCAAACAACACCAAAGGCAACGACCAGCCTCCTGCAAACGGCAGCTTTGGGAACCATTGGGAGCGTTTCGTATCTGTAGCAGGTCCTTGCTTCTGCTGGAGTAAACTGCTCCATAGGACTGTGCTGGAAGCTGAGGCTCGGTGGGAGAGCTGTTGTTCTGCTGGAGATAGCCATGCTGGCATGCCCCCAGCCTTTTTACATGATCAGCTGCCACCTTTGCTTTTGTATTCTACCCTCTCCCCATATGTCAAGTTTCAGTGTTTGTGGAGCCAGGCAGTTTTATGTACTTGTTTTTTGGAATTAATAAAACCTGCAACTATTCCTCTCCTGAGCCCACAGCATCCTAACAGCATGGTGCAGCTCCTAGAAGGGGCTGATAAGTGATAGTGCATCTGGGATGTTTGAGTGTTTGGGTCTGTTTGTCCTCCATTTGTGCTCCAGATCAAGCAGGCATCATTAGCATTTTCAATGCGCACTTGGCCTTTTGATGCCAAGCCTCTGCATGTCTGTGACCTGTGCAGGGGGAACCTTCTGCTGCACATCACTTGGGAAGGGCTCAGGAAAGGTTAATAGAGCTGTTTATCCATGTTTTACTCGATTTTTTACTTCTTCCTGCCTTTCCTGTCCTTACCCAGCCACTCAGGGATGGGAGAGAAAAACCACAACAGATTTCCTTGCAATATTGGTTTGGATGTTCTGGAAAACAGGAATCGTGAGTCACCGGTCCCAAATTAACGCTTGTGCGCAAGGCTGAAATGACATGTAAGAGATGGGTCACCTCTGGAGACAGGAAGAGTGGGGTATCGCGCTCGTAACTCTCAAGGCTACAGTTCAGCTTGCGTCGGCTCTTCCGTTTATAAAACTCTCATTGTAGAGGCTTGTAAACACCTTTGTATGCGTTGGTCTCAGTCTGGAACTGAGGGTTTCAGCCTGGGAGCAGGTTTTAAAAGCAAACAGCCCTCTTTGATTGCTGTTACGCTTTTAAACGCAGTGTGTAAAAGTTTCTTTACGTGTGCTTGGAGCCTGCAGAGATCAGCAGTTTCTGGAGGAATCTGTTCTGCCAGGTTTCTTTTGCAGAATGGAACCACAAGGCACAGGCTTGAGGTGGAATTCTGGATTTTGAGTCTCCGTGGTTCTGACCTACTTGCTGGCATCAGCAGCAATGGGGTTCTCTGCATCTCCCAGGAGATTTTGCCAGTTGAAAGACACTGGTTTTATTTCTCCTTCCTTTCTCTGTGTGCCTACCTTTTCTAGACCCTGCCTTCCTCACAGCAAAGCAGCCTGATGCAGATGGACCATAATCTCCTCTGAGTCACTGGGTGATGTTAATACTGAGCATGGGAGAACACCCCAGGGCTGCTGGGGCTGGAGGAGCAGGCACTGCCCTCAGGCTGAGTGCTCCTTTAATCCTTAGATTCACTTAACACAAACCCATCTCTGGTTGCGTGTAAATACCTCATCTGAGCCAGAAGAGATCCAGAAGAGGTTACTCCATCCAGCTTTAATTGCCTCCTGTGACAAAGAGGTCTGTGAGGGTCATGTACTGATTTCTGCCCATGTGAAAAAGTGTCTTGGCTGAGCAATCTCCTCCATAACTGCTCAGATACGATGTGCTATTGTGAGGCACTACTGGCTTTGGCTTTCTCTTTTCTTTTTCGGCAGGGCAAGAATAGGACAATATTTATACCCCTTTTCTGTCCATCGTGAGATCATTGTTTTTTCTCTAGTGCTTGACCTTTGTCATTTTGCTAACCAGGACTGACTTGAAGGGTGTTGATTTAATCAAGCTTTGGAGTCCTAATTGGTTGATACTGGTTAAAGTGCCAAAAAAAGCTTCAGAACCTACCTAGATTACAAACAACTATCCCAAGTCAAGATGAAATTCTTCCTTCAGTGAAATGCGGTTTGGGAAAATATTTCACCACTACAACTCCTTTCAAAAGGTTGACCGTGGATCATTAATCTTAAAAATATGCTGTGCAGATGAGGTTTCCCCCCTTTTTTTTCCTAGAGAGGGAAGAAATGCCTTGTTTCTCATAGCGCCTCCCTAGAATTAGGGAAAGCAAACCCAAAACACAAGGGTAGTTGATAAATGGAGTACAGGCTAATCCAGGAGTAACAGGAATTTCATGCCTTTAGGATTGGCTTTATCTTGTTAGTTTGCCATCCTTTTCACTTTGCTCTCTTACTACTCTTGTTGCAATTTGCTATCCATCAATGTATGCATGTTATTAAGTGCTTTAATTCTGTGTGAAATAATAAAGCTACAGCCTTGAAGTTGAGATGTTCCATGTTCAGCTCTTGCTAATACAGCATATTCCCATGCTTCATCCAGGCTGCTTGGCTTGGGTGGCCTGGATCTCTTGCTGAGCACTTGGAGCCATTCACTTTCTGGCATCTCAGAGACTCCTAATGAGGCTGCTAATTCAGTATCCGTGGCAGTGCAGTCCCACAATGAAGCCCACCGTGTGCTGGGTGGTTATAGGTGATGGGGGCAATAACGCTTCTGGGAAGGGAGGAGTGGAGCTGTCACATATGGCAGGTTGGATGGGTGTCAGATGAGCAGCTCTCTGTTCAGCCCTGCCTCCTGGCAACCGAGAGGCCAGCCTCTTAGGAGTGGAGATGGTCACTTGCTCAGGCCATAAAAGGGACAGAAAAATGCCACTTTGGATACTGGAGATGGTCTTTGAGGGTTCAGCTGATGACAGCTGACTCTGCCTTCACTGCTTTGAAGTGGTGCAGGATCTGGGTGTGCCGCTGGCTGGCCACGTGCAGGGGAGGTTTCTCCATCTGAAACCAGACAGCTCTTCATCAGGTGAGGGTGCCCTCCCTGGCTTGGCATCTGGACACGGCCATCACTGCGCGTTGTTTGTCAGTGCAAACGTGCTTTTATCTGTCTCGCTGTTTCCATTTGTTTTGGTAATCTGCTCTTCCTAAATGCATTTTCCTATGATGATGTGTTTGCTCTTCAATCCTATGTAACAGCCAGCTCTGTTAAAGCAGGAGGGCAGTGTTGGGGGAGCAAAAGAGGGGCTCTTCCATGGGCTGAGGAGGAGGGAGGTTTGAGCAATAACCATTCTCCAGTGCTGGCCAGTGAGCCCTGAGAGAATGAGTTGTTCTGTTTTTTAATGAAAAAGACCTGTTTCTGTAAATGCTCTTGCAGGGTCAGTATCACTGGAAAGTATGCTCTGTGTTAAAGTTTTTGCTGATGATGGCAATTGGAGGTGACTGATTTCTAGAGTGTTTCGTCTTTTATTGGCCACAGATAAGGAAGGAAGCAGGGCTTGTCATGGCATTTACTGGAGGGGTGGCAGTTCCCAGATTTTACCCTGTTAAAAGTGCATGTCATTTCCAGTTGTGCTTTACTAAAGGGTGTATACTGTCATACTGTGTATTTATCAAGAAGTTTTATTTTCCAGTCTGTCTCAGTTTTGAGAACTATTTTGCAGGATTAGGTTTGTGTGGAAGAATGTGCTGGGTTTCTAATAAATATTAGGAAGTCCATATAACATAGCACCAGAATTGCAGTGTGGGACAACAAGGAAGGCTGCTTTTTTTGGCTTTATGTAAGAGTGTTGTTGAATAAGGCTACCTGATGCCAAGCACTTGGCTATAAAGAGAATGATCTTTAACAGAGAAGAGTTAATGTCTAATGAAAGGGGAAACCTTGAGGGAGAACATGGAGAACCAGTAAAATAGAAGTGGTGGAGTTTCAGCTCTTGGAAATATAGGCAACCAATAGTGATAAAGAGAAGAGGTTAAAACAATGCAGATGCAATTGGAAAAGCTGTGTTTGCTGGAGGGACTGAGACACATTAGAAGATGCCCTGAAAATAGTAAATAAGAAGCAGAAAAAGGAAACTTGTAAAAAAACCCTTTTTATTCCCATCTATCCTGTGCCAGGTCCCACTTTGATTTCTGTGTGCACCTGCAACCCTGTTATGGCTAATAATAAAGGTCTGAGCAGGCACAGGTCTGCTGGAGTGGAAACACAGTGGGAATTAGTGATTCTTTTTATAATGCTAATGTATTTGGAAGAATGTTTTTAAGTTTTTAATGTGTGAAGGCAGTTCTGAATGTATATGGGGTGTAACATATCTATATTAAACTGTTTCCACTGTATTATTTCCTATTTTTAGTGCTTGAAGCCTTGTTAAAATGGATTTTATGGATGTGCTCATAATGCATATAATTGTCCATTTCAAAACGAAGCAAGTAAATGGCAATGTCACATCGTAGTGTAACACAAGTCTGTGTTTTGGTTTTTTTGTGATTATTTTCTTTTTCCTTCCCCCTGCCTTGAGCCCCATGCAGCCCCTGCCTTTGTTCTTCTGGCTCAGTCAGTCATTACTGCTTGCATCTCCAGGTTACAAGAAAACAGTCAGATGCTGTGGTCATTCATCTCTGAAAGCTTATAATGGGCTATCAGGAAAGAACTATAAATACATATCTTGTTCCCCTCTTGCATTGGGAGATGCTTCCTCAGGCCATGAGTAATTAGGTTGGCCCACCTAAGCTAATTACAAGCTGTCTCACCATTCAAAATACCCTCTGGGTACCGTTGTTATGACTCTCTCACCAGGTTAATGGGTTTTCTGTACTCTGAATATTATGTTGACCTTTACCACCATGACCAAAAATGCACTGCATGGGACCTTTTGCTATGCCAGTTTCTGACTCGTTTGCTGCTAAGAGCGTTATCATTCCTCCTCTTTGAATGATGAGCTGAGAGGGAAAGGGCAAAGCTTGTCTTGATCAAGCACTTTGGAGTTCTTCCATTGGTTCAATAGCGCAACTCTATAAAAACTTCTTTGAGTCGTCTGACTGCCAGGTGGAAGCAAGCAAGTCCTTAATGTCCTGGTTGTTTTTAGATTTGATCACTTGCGTTTCTGATGTGATTACCTTTCAGATCTGCTCAGTGTTGTCTGGCAAACTTAGCTCACCCACTTATCTTCAAGCAAACAAATGTAGCAGTTATTGCCTACTAGAAGATGCAAGTTGAGCTGTGTGGTTTTTCTTTTTCAGTCGGCTTGCTGTGATTTTGTTTTGACAGCTTGAGCAGTGTTTCACTTTGCTTTCATTTTTCACCCTGTCAAAAGGATTTTTAGTGCATTCCCCCCCTTCTGCCTTCCCCTGCCTCTTGCTGTCTGTATGGATCAGTGCACTGAAGCAGTGACTCCCTCTCATCTGCATTGCTGGTTTGCAGCGTTTTGTGCTGCAGAGGCCTGGGCTGAGCCTTCCCAATGGGAAGCTCAGGTCAAACCTTGGCCATCAAAATGGCCAGTATCTTCTGCCATGGCTGGGACATGCGGGAGAGGTGGTAGGGGTGGGTAAGCCTCCAATGGGGAAAACATCTTAAATGGTTTGCAAGTTTTCTTTATTTTTCACTTGACTTGTGCTGTGTTTCTTCTGACCCACCCCAGGGAGCAGTGTGACTTCGGCTAGATCCTCTCAGCTGCTTGTGGTCAATCATACAAAATGTTGTTCTGTCTCAGTGTTACATAGGATGCAGGAAGGACGCTGTTCCCAGATGCAGAAGCTGGGTTGTTGAAGTTGTGTGCGTAAGGGTTTAGGGGCTTGACATACATTGCTGCCCTTGGCAGAATTACACCCCTTCACAAGCCCTTGTTGCAGTTACATATTAATCTAGAGACTCTACATGCTGTTGCTCTGAAGCATTGCCTATAATGGAAGAAAATAGCTGTTTAACTAAACCAATGAGAAAATAAGGGTTCACATCAGGCTTGCTCGAATATTGGGATAGTTAAGCTGACCTGGTGCTGCAAGGTTTAGTGGTAAGTGAATGTCTGAGCTATACTGATTTAAATGAAGGAGAGCTGAAACTGGGCTTAAGGCAATCTTCGTGACAGCAGTTTCTGAATAGCCTCAGTAGTGGAGCCTCAGGAGAATCAAGAGCAGGAGGGTGTCATGCACATCTTCTTTATTCTTTTTATCAGGCAAATACCTTGCACTGGCACAGAGTGTGTGCACAGTGCTCTCCCTAGCCATGAAGGCTGCAGGGCTGTGCCATGCTCCCTGCAGTCATAAGTATGTCTGATCTCCGTTGGGTTTATGCTAGAACTGTAACAGGTAGAGCTCTAGTGCATTGCTCCTGTGTCTCACTGCCCTGGGATATAGTCTCTGGGGACTAGATGCTGCTTCTTTGCCCACAAGGAGCTGAAGTGATCAAGATCACATATCAAATCCCTGTGCACTTCTTTCTTCTTTTCTCTTTTAAGCTTGGATTAAATTTTAATGCATTTTCCCTTGTTTTATGGGCTGTATGTGCCGCTCCTGCTGCTTAATACTTTATTTCTTGTAACCCTTGAGTTCAGTCACAATGCAGTGACGAGCAGGTCACTATATTGCTATGTCTTTCAAGTTCTCCCTCAGTCTCTAGAAGTGTGCTTAGGACAAACAGAGATTTATTTGCATAACTGGTCAAATGGAGGTTAGTGTGAAATAAAATACATATGCACGTGTTCCCCTCGGCCTCCCCTGATGCTGGGTCAAGGCTGGCTTATTTTTTCTGTGTCCTCCCATTGTCAGAACTTCTCAGGGATCTGGGCTTTGGTCCACTTGCTGTCAGTAGTAGTTTACTTTGCTTCTCAGTCAATTCTCCAGGTTTGCTAACCTCCCCCAAGGCTATCAGCTGATGGGTCTGGTAGTGAGGGGGGAAAAACATCTTTCTTGTAGTCCAAACATATAGCCCTTTCAATTATGTATAAGTGAAGTGTTCAAAGGATAACAAGCCTTTGAAGTTGGCTCAGGTATCTCTTCTCCTCCTCATCCCCCACCCTCCCTGGTGCTTTATCGTGGTGGTGGGCTGAATTTGACATTCCCTGGGTGAAGAAGAGGGAGAGAATGATCAGGAGAAACCCAACCAGGCCTGTGCTAAGATAACAAGTCTGGCTTGAGCCATTGCCTCTGCCAGGTGGGGTACTCTCTGGGGAAGTGCTGCCATGTACTTGTCGTCTTCTGGGATTCTTCCCAAAGGAGTCACTGCTGCTGTTCCCTAGAGGGGACTGGGGAGTACATGGACCTGCGATCTGACAAACCGTGGCCTTTCTTCATAGATGAAATGAATTCAGTGCCTTGAAGCAGGGCAGTTCAGTGCTTAAGCGACACACAGCTCTGTTGGAGCTCTCTGAATGGCTACAGGCCCTGTTCAGGTTTCGCCTCAAGTCCTGACCCTGCAGCATCCCCAGGCAGTTCACTCTCAGATATCCCTACAGCCTGGGACCCAGCATGATAGTTATGCCTGGATGTGCTGTGTGAGGTGCTTTGGGCAGGGACTAAGGACAGGACATGAAGTGAGGGGAGTGATTCAATGCCAGGAAGGTCTCTTCCTTCAAAACATGGATATTCTTTGGCATGTACCTTCCTGGAGCTGAGCGTCCTGGTCCTCTTCTGTCCCCTGCCTCTATCAGGTGCAACCACAACACTGTCCATGACCAGTGTGGTGGCGCTAGAGCTTGTCATGGATCAGCATTCACATCCTCAGCAGCTGATGTGTCCAAGGCCAGGGTGCCTGTTTAATACAGCATCAAAGATATGACTATAGTGTCTACCATCTCCTGGACTTTCCAGGCCCAATTCTCAGTTGTTGGTCAAGAGATTTGCAACCAGGATTCCCTTTGCTGCTGCTGGAGTGAGAATGTAGGTGAAAGGAAGGGGGTGTTAACTGTAGAAAATAGCTTTTCCTTATCTCTCCTGTGAGTATAAAATGCTTTATTCTGCCTAGAGTTTAGCTACAGGTTACTTTTAAAGTGTTTGTTGAAGCTGGAAGTAGTTACACTGGTACCTTAACAGACATAAAAGCAGTGACTTGAGGCAGCATGATAGGAGACAAAGTGGCAGGGGGTTGTAACTGACTTACTGCAGCCTTGAGAGCAAGAAGCATTACAGATGAAAAAAATCCTATAATGTTTAAAAAAGGCTGTAGGAAATGGGTACAGGTCGGGTATGTTTTGTGCATGCTGCTGGGAGGAGTCATAACAGTAATGCAGCAAAGTCCTGTACTCAGTTGTTACTGCTGATCTGTTGGAAAGCTTCATTGGCCACAGTGAAAACCTTCAATTTGTTCTACTTGCCAACTTCTGTTGCGTTTGCTTTCAACTGTGCATTGCTGCTTTCAGGATGCAGGTCTTTTAGGATGCACCCCTTTAGGGGTGAATTGTTTCTTCTGTTCTCAGTAATTTAAACTACAAAAGAGCTGCATTTTGCGGAAGTGTTTTCTCTCCCCAGAGGTGTTTTATCATAGTTGATATTTGTAAGGCAGGACTCTTCTATCAATACTAAGCTTTGGAAAAGCCTTTCTTAATGTTCTTCCCAAGCTGTCCCCTCCAATCCCACCATCCAGCTGAACCATGCACCACTTGGTGCACTGGAACGTTGGTGCCCGGTGGTGGTGCTGGGAGGGAGCAGCTGGTGGGACCAAGCCCTGCACTTGCATTGCTGTCCTGGAGGTTGCTGGGGGTCCTCAGCAATCTCTTGGGCCCCTGGCTTGCCCCCCTTCCTGCAGCTTTGGAGTGAGTACAAGTAGCAGGTCTCATAAAGACTCATTTGGGTTTTGGCATTTAAGACATTTTACAGGCAGAAATTCTTCTGTCTCTGTCATTCCACCTGCCGAAGGCAGTATGTAATAAACCTCAGGGTCTCTGGACATCCATAAACCACTGCTGGTAAATGGAATAGCTTTCACCTGTTTACTTTCTGATACTTTTAGTGAATGTGCATTAAATTGTTTTTCACTTGGATTTCCTCTGAACCAATGGCATCTTACGTCCCTTCAGGAGCTGCATGCAGCAGTACAATGAAAGCCATAAAAATAAAACACGTGGGTTGCTTGTGCCCAGCAAGACTTGAGACTAAAACCAACAATAAAAGGAGGAGTGCTGTCTTGCTGTCTGTCACCTTGCATGGTCCCTGGTCCCCCTCTGCAGGGCTGCTGGAAGGCACAGGGAGCAATTCAGGATGAGATGCTGGTGGTGATGCTAAGAGATCTGGAGCAGAGACTGCCTAGCAGTTACCCTGGTTGTGAGTTCATACCTGGGAACACAGTGCTCTCCATGCCTTGTCTTCAGTTTTGTGGGTAGCTTAGATGTGACTGTAGATGCTCATTTAGCCTCTGGTTGGCAGAGATTTGTTTCCAGACAGACAGGGTGGTTTAAGAGGTTATGAAACCCATCTGCTGTTTGCTAGTGCTGTTTCCAAGGACAGTGTGTGTGGGGGTGAAAGTGCTGACAGGCTGTTTCAGTGCAGGTAAAATGGGTTTGGCCCAAACTGTTAGTCAACAGTTGAGTTCATGAGTTGCTGCAGCTGTGTTTAGCACACATCTGCCTATGCTCTTACGTTACTGCAAGTCTTGTAATCTGGACAAGATTGCTCATCTGCACAAGAGCAACTCTAATATGACTAACCTGCTGGTTTTAAGTCACTGCTGTACTCAGTCACTTGCACTGGTGGAAGCAGCACTTACCACTTACCATCTAGCACATGCTTGGGATGGAACAGGGGACAAAATAATATGGCACTTGGACAAAAGGGACTCAATTCTGTTTATTTAGATGTTAAGAGAATGGGTTGAATAAGAACGCATGGCATTGCTTTCAGCATGTCTGGCATTTTGCACTATAGTTTAATGTGAAAATGAGGTGCGGTTTTAAGTTGCAGGACCTTGAATATAATGGTATTTTATTTGAAACTGCTCAAACAGTAGAATGATGGTGTTTTGGGAGGACTGAGGTTTTACAAATCAATGTCTATAAAGTTGGATTTCTGAGTTCATTTAGACAGCAGAAAAAGGCATCTTAGCAGTAAAATAATAACAACAATAACAGTAATAAGAAATGCCAAGTGCTGAGTATCTTTGAGCCTTCACTGGCTGCAGAGGGAACTGCAAGATGTTCAGCACATCCGATACTTCCTATGTACAAGATCCAACCATGGATTTGAGTGCCTGGCACCTCTAGTAAACATCTTGAGTCATGTAATGTAAGCTCAGAGCTTAGGACAACAAAATGAGAATCAGATGCTCCCTTATTTTTTCTCCTTCCCTGTTTTGGTCCTAAGCCAGAAGGTTTACTGTGGAATACAGCTGAATTGCTTGCTTTATCTCATAAAACAAATACGCCTTTGTTCCTCTTTCAGGCTAATGTTTTCCATAGCTCTGTGTTGTGGTTTAGCTATACCCTACCTTCCCTCCTGATCTTTTTGATTTTTCTCTGAGTGTATGCAGTTATAACTGCCTTGAGTTCAGCCTTCTCTGCTCGCTGCCAAGCTCCATGCCACAAGGAGCCTACTGCATAGGCTGTGGAGATGTACTGATAAATCCTTTGCTTTTGTGTTAAATTCTTTGTTTTGTTTTGACATCGTATGTATCATTTCCCATTTGAAACTGCGTTTATTGTATGGTTGGAAAACACCTCTTACTTGGCATTGGCAAAGGAAGCAGAGTCTGAAAGGGAAGAAAAAAAGACTTTAAATTAATAAGCAGTATTTTGGGGTTCCTTTTGTTACGTGCTCCCTTTTGAACTCTGTAAACCAGCATGCAGACCTAATTCACAATAGCGTCACTGTGTTAAGCTGCACAAGTAAACACTTTAAATGGGAGGAAGCACCTGCGTATCGCTATTGTCTCTCTTCTTCCATTAGCAAAAGCCTCTGGGCTGGCTCTGCTCAAGCCAAACCTTACAGTCAGTGCAAGTCCACAGGCAGCAGTAGGCAGAAAGCAAACCTTGCTGCCATCAGGCTGGAACAGTGAGTGTGTGTTGAAGGACAGCCGGTCATGGAGGGGAGCATGGGGGTACGTGCAGGCACCCGCAAACGAGTGGGCTACCAAGTGCTTGCACATCTCCTTGGCCTGGGCCCTGAGAGAGCGGCGTGTCAGGACTACTGGAGTCGGCAAGGTAGGTCCATGCAGGGCTTGCTGTACTTGAAGCTGTTGGTGGGGCTAGGGAGCGTGATGAATCCTGAGACGCTCTCAGCATACACGATGCTCTGATATTATCACTGTTGTCCCTCTTATTAGGTTTGTGTAGTAAAATGTTTGACTTGATTGTGTTCCTGTTGAGTTTATACGTTTTCCTGGAGCAGCACTATTGTTTGGTGAGGAACTGGTTAAAGTGTCAGGGTTATAGATACAACCTGTAAGAAGTTTACAAGACAAGCTTTAAAGCTGGAAAAGCTGGCTTGCATAGAAGAGCCTTAAAGGCTAAAATCTCTTTAGTTTACCCAAGATAGGTCAGAAGGTGACTTATCATGATCTAAAAGTATCTGCAAAGAGAAGATCTTTTCTGGTAGACAACTTCTTTTAATCTAGGAAACAAAAGTACAAAGAAGTTAATTGACCTGTAGCTAAATTTGGATAAGTTCAACTTAAAAAACACTAGGATGGATTTTCTGTCTCCATTGCTGTGTCTGTGCCTAATGAGAAATTGTGGGCAGTGCAGAAATCGTTGGATAACAAGTACTTAGCACTGTATACGAGATCTTGTTAAAGTAGTGTTGCTTTTGGATTTCTAGGGTTTCAATCTCTACCTGTTAGAGACATTTGGTGGTGTTATAGTATCTGGGGAGTTGCAACTACATCTCAAGTAAGTGTGCATTTCTTGGAGATATCTTTGGTGAGATGTTAGTCATGATTTTATTAATCCTGCTATCAGTTTCTATTTAGGAGAAATTGTCTTTGTGCCCTCTAGTGGAAAAACTATTTATATGAAGGCTTCCAAATTCTCGCAAAAACATGGAATGTGTGAGAAAGGCCATAGAGGAGCAGAGCAAGGCTGGAGAGATGAGGGGTTGCAAGAGACGCATGTGCTCTGTGCTTCCTCTGCTTCAGTCCTCACAAAACTGCAGTGCTGATTGCATACACAGACGTGTAACTCTTTCAAATAGGGGAGATAAGGGAATGTGAACAGAGAAAGATTATCCATTGCTTGTTACCTTGGTAGAGTTATTCTGGATGACTTGAGGAAAACCTGGCCTCGGCAAGCTCTGAGCCATTGGTGTTTGCCCTTGGTGTCCCCTGGGGATGTGGTGGGAAGGGAAGAGAAGCAGAGAAAAGCCCATGCCAGACTTTCAGTGGGAGGAGAAGGGAAGACCCAGAAAATGAGAAGGGTTAGAGAATCTGACCCTGTTTCCACAAAAGAATTTGCAGAGCAATGTTGCACAGCATAGAGGAGGAGGAGGAAGGGGGGTCCGAAAGAAAATCTGACTTGTGAAGAAAAGCAAATAGGTGAATGTGCCCAACTTCCCTCTTTAATGGGATAACCAGTTAGTGGGCAGGGGTGGCTGCTTATGTTACTAAGGCTTAGGAGGAGCATTTCAGATCATCAACAGAACTCATTGGGCAACATGATGAGGTATAGGGAAGAGGAAGGTGTGATGGTGGCTCTGGAGGGAGCAGGACGTGAATGACTGAGTGCAAGAAGAGGAAAAGTGGACAGAGTGGTACATGGGGGGCTATTGTAGATGGCCCGCTCAAACCAGTCACCAGCGTCCTGAGGTTTGAGGAAAAGAGTCAAATCTCTGAGCCATCATTACAGAAGCTTTGTGTGTAAGACAAGGCTGATAATTGCTTCTTGCTGCACTGAGGGGTGCCGGGTGGTGCAAGGCAGGAGGAAAATGGTCATGCTTGCAAGTCTGGAGGTGAACCACACAGATGGGAAGGCTTGGCAAAGGAGGCCAGAGGGGGAAAGCTGAAGGAAGTGCATTTGGAAACACAAGCCTGAGTGCAGGCAATACACTTTCTGATGCATAAAAGATTTCTGTAAGAAGAGTGATCACCAGTTTTTAGTACCCACAGGGGGAAAATACCTGGATTGGCCTGAAAAAAGTATTCAAGGTGTGGCCTGGGGGAGATTTTCTCACTATGAGGGTAATGAAGCAATAGCAAAAGAAACTGCGGCTCTGCTTCATTGGAGGATTTGCAAAGCAGTTAAACGGGTGCCTCTTGCCGATGGTCTGATTGCTCCCCTGCCCTGTTGCCTTGTGTCCATCCACCCATCACACAAGGTCTATTCTGCTCATTAACCCACTGGTTGGACTTTTTATCTGTGCTGCTAGAGGTGCTTTCAGGGGCCAGGGGTCAAATCCAGTAGCAGTGTTGTGGGCTGCTGCTTGGCTTTGGGATATAAATTCTGCTCTCAGTGCAGCCATGAAAACTTCAAGCGCAGATGTAGATCACAAGCAATTGCTGCTGTCCCATACATTTTCCCTTCTCCCTGTTTCTTTCTGGAGTGGCTCATTTGGGGTGTTCTGTGAGAAATAGATGTGAATGGGATGGAGTTCCACACCTGCTCCCATCACTGTCATCCTCCTTTTCGTTGTGCTGGACTGTCATTCATGTTTATTGTGGTTATAATTGCAATTGCAAAAACTGTTATAGTGCTGTTTATTTGCTGTGTGTCATGAGTCACTGTTTATATTTGCTGCTGTTTGCATTGCGGCTTTTTCTCCTCGCTCTGTCTTATGCTTGCAGCCTCAGCTCTCCCTTGCTGATCTTGCAGACTCTTCTGATTTGAGGCTATGATGCTCTGTCATCCTGTGAGCACAAGGAAAAAGCGAGATGACAGTGGAGATCCAGGATTAGGCTTTTCCTATGTATCTTTTCCTCTTTCTCCTGGCATTTTGTAAGGGCCCTTGTTCAAATGAAAAGATTCCTTGGAGACTCCTTCCCTGAGATCTCTGTGCTTAATTCTTCTCTATCTTGTTTCTGCCAGGCAGCGAGATTGATACTGCTTTTTCTGGCTTGCAGATTTCAGGGAAGGGGGGGATCATGTTAAAAAGGCCTTTTTAACTGAGATGACCATGCACAAGTCCATCATCTGCTGTCATAGCTTACAGGATTGGTGTCTGCTGCTCACACTGCCAGCACCGTTTCTGTCCAAGGCAAAGGCAAATACCCAGATGCTCTGGGTTGGGATATCTGACCACAAGGCCACAGCACGACCCCAGTTGCAAGGAATTGAGGCCAACCAAACTAGTCTCTGGGAAGGGCTGTGGATGGGGAAGGGGCTCTCCCAGTTCTCTTGGCTTCGGGCAGTCCCTTGTGCTTCCTCTTTGTGCTCCTGGTAAAGTGCTGTCAATTCTAGCGAGGAAAATCATAGAGCTCCTTGTCTTGGAAATCTGAAAGGTAACGTCTTGAAAGTCTCTCTGTATATTTATCAAGGAGCAACAGGCAATTCATTTGTGTGAGCTTACTAGAGCTTTGGATTACAGAGCTCTATGTGGAAGAATTAATGATGGGTCCCAAGTCTGTCTCAGGTTGTCCACCAGCTCAGCACGTTTGATTGTAAATCCACTGTAAAATAGCTCCAAGCTTCTTGTCCCTCAATTATCAGCCTTGGTAGAGTGCAGACAGATTTTCAGGTATAAAATGTCCATTTTGATTCTTTAAGTGATCTCACGTGGCCCTGAAATGTAAATTTTTATACTCTATTTGTATTGCAAAACCTTTTAATTATCCCCAATTTATAAGTCCCTTGTTTAGTATTTGAGTGCCTGTAAGCAAATGTTCATCTTTAGTAGATAGTAAACAGTGTCAGAGGAAATGGGAAATAAACGGTGTTTTAAATGGTGTCTGTTCCACAACTGGAATGTATAATTTAAGTCACTTATATTTAATCATCCTTTCAACACTGAATTTCAGCCTCTGCTGCTTGACTCACTGGAAGCTGACAGCTTTTTAATGCCAGTATGGTAACACTTGAAACTTCCTTAAGCTGCTGTATGCTGTGATGTGGCTCTGTTCTGCATGTGTTGGTGCTCTATCCGCAGCTGATTGTCCAAGCCTGGCTGCAGCTGGGTGCAGGGCTTGGGCTCTGCTTTGCCTTCCCCCAGCCGCGGTTTCAGAAGTCTCCATTGTTTTACCTTTATATGGAGCCATAACATCTGCTGTGAATACCACAGTGAACATAACAGCTGCTGAGGGTGGGATTATGGATTTGGGGTCCATGTATAACAGCTAAACATATCCTAGCAATTCAGCAGGTTGAAAAAGAGAGTGGATAAAGCTGTGTGCATCAAGCTGGGGATATGTGTGGTGGGGATGTTTCCTGCTGGAGTGAAGTTGTGCCTGGTTCAGGTTGTGGTCCAGGGCCTGGAAGTGGACAGGTTTGATTTCCTGCAAGGAAGAGATGCAATGTGGGGTGCAGCAGGTCCCAGTCCTGCCTGGGGAGCAGAGCAGTAGTGCCCTGGGGTGCATGCAGGAGCCCACCGGCTGCAAGCATGTGTGGCTGTCAAAGCTTTCCTTGGTCTGTTGGTGACATGCACACAAGACACTATTCACTGCAGACACAGTGTGCATGATTTAAACCTGCATTTTGTTTGTGTGCATGTGTGTATGTATATATAAATAAGTGTGCACATGTAGTATTTTTATAAAGCAGCTGAGAAGCCCTGTATGTGTTGAGGATCATGTGGGATTCTGTCCCCTCACCCCCATGGCAGTCTGATTGCGGATGAAATAATTTAATGCAGTTCTTGCTCTCAGCGACTGGTTGTTGGCATTAGCAGAGGGAATGGAATTTCATCCATAAAATACAACGGGGCTGCTGGGGAGTGAGCCCCAGCAGAAGGGATTAGCATTAGCAGCAAGGGGAACCCTTGTAACTCTGTGTAATCCAGAAGTTGGTCACCTTTATTTGAAATCGTACATTGAGAAGGCATTGTAACAGGCAGTGTGCCTACGTGGGAAAGAGGCATTTTGTTGTGCCTAGCAGTCAAATGGTAGAGTCTTAAATTAGAAGCTGCCACTTCTGTTTAGACTAAAACTTGATTTTCTGTATATGCATGAACATCTTAGCGTTTCAAGCTCACTGAGCTCTGTCAAATGCGCACCGGATTTGCAAAGGAGCCCATTACTGCTTATGGAGGTTAACAGCAAGGAGGGGGCAGCGGGAAGGAAGATCTTAATGAGACAGGGTGAAGAGTTGACGTGAGGACACGGAGTGCTTGGAGCCACCTTCTGCTGCAGGAAGTGGCAAACTCGGGTAGCGGGCAGCTTGGCCTGGTCCTGTTGCTGTGAGGAAGAGGAGGTTTCCAAACCTCACCATTGAAGGTGGCTTGAAGGTGGATCAGGAGATGATGGTCCAGTAAATGGGGGGGGAGAACAGTGGGTGTTTCACCTCAAAAACTGGGGGATCAGGCCTAGAAGCCTATTTGAAATATTAGGGTTTGGGGGAGAAGATCCTGCAGTGGAACATAGACCCTGTTTTCTGTTCATTTACAGTTCTTCAGATTGTGATTAATTTCTCATTATTTTAAAGACAGAGTGCTGTGTAGTGACAGGAATAACTAAAGGAATAATTGGGAATTTGTTCTCTGCATGTCACCTTGTTTCATATTGTTGAAGCAGTGGTAGAGAGCTCGTAATTACCTGGAATCTATTCACTGCTCAGTTACTCACATCATAAATTTTGGGGGGGGGGAAATAACCAAACAGCTTAGATATTCGCATAAGTTGTGAGATGAGCTCAAAACCCAAAATCATTTCGTTTATTTAGTGCCTGCTTCCCCTGAGATTAAAGCAATGGGAACCATGGAAGGGTCTTCTAGGATTCTTCCAGTTTTGTAATGTAAAGGTTAATTTTTATGTTCTGTTCCCTGGGCAAAAATGATGATCCAAAAGCCTTTTACTTGATAAAAGTGCATATTCCTGCTTTTATTACGTGGCTGCAGGAGCTGAGTTTTTCTAGAACATCATCAGATATGTGTGAAAATCATCAGTCTTGGGAGCACTGAAGCTGTTAAGCAGAAGTTCAGTGCTGCATCCAGTCAGAACTGAGTGTATTGGGACTGGGCAGGTAGCAGCAGTCTGCCATGCTGAACAGCATTGCTTCTCTAAAGCTCCTACTACGAGCACATACAATTATATTTTGAAGTTTATTTTCTGCTGTACTTAATAAAACTTTATTTACTGCAGTGATTAACTTTTTAAAGGCAAAATCTTGGAGAACTGTAAGGAGCTTCTTTGGGGAAACATGGATTTTGCTCTTTGCTGCCAAGCTGTTGATGTCAGTGTTGTAATTCCGGGTACCTAGAGATGCACCATGCCTCTTTGCTCTTTGGGATGCCTGGAGGCTCCTCATTTTCCTGTGTTGGGTGGTACGTGCTCAGCTCTGGGTGGCCTTGTCATCACAGAATGGACTGTTCTGTTGGGTGGCTCTGAGCTGTGGTGCTGTCCCAGAAGCAAGTCCTTGTGCATGAGGCTGGGATGTTGCCCATGTGGGGACTTTGTGTGGCTGCCTTGGGGATAGCACCAGGTTAGGAGGTGAAGTAATGGATGGGTTGGTGACAAATGATGCGATGTGGTCAGATTCAGGATAGTGGGGCCATGTTGGAGGTGATTTATTTACATAAGGGGATGGGGTAGACTGGGGGTACTCAGGGGCAGGCATAATGGGACTGATAAAGTCGGATTTACTGTGAAAAAGGTGGTGTGCATATAAATTTTAACAAGAGAATCAAACTGCTCATGATAAAAAGAACAAAGGAAGCAGAAGAAAACCAGAAAGACTCCCCAGACCTTGACATGGCCAGAGTTTTCTCCCAGTGTAACTTATTTCCAGTCCCATATGGGAACTACTGTACTCTGATAAACTTCTTTTATGGATTGCAGAGTCAGAAGGGCCCTTCCTCAGTGTTGGATGTTTTATTTATTGTGTGTGTTCTTCCTTTCACTGTGCCAGAAATCTTTCTTCCTTGGAACATATTGTACCTGTCTGGTTTGAAAATTTAAAATGTGAACAACACTTGTCCTTTCCATCCAGTACAGACCAAAACCATTCTAGTGAGGAATGGCATTTCCTCTTGGGCTGGGTCTTTGTAAGGAAGACCCAATTTCAATTGGACATCTTTGAATGTCATGGGTTTTGTGAGCTGGGTGTTGATCCTTCCCATGCATGGGGAAGCATGAGGCTGCCTGGTCCCTGCCCGGTACCAGCAGATCCTCCATCCTCGACTTCATGGCCTACCGTCATGGCTAACCCTCATCTGCTTGGTGCCATCAACCAGCCTGATACTGCACGTCCAGGTAGTTTAAGCTGTGCTAAACGTGTAAAATGAGTCAGCCTGATATCACAGCTCTTGTGAGCACCAGGTGTGACTTGAAGAAATGAGAGGGCAGGATCACATGTGTGCTTCCTGTGCTCACACTAACAGCTTTTGCCTGGGTGCCTGAGGTCAGGGTACTGGTAATGCTGGACTTTGGCTGTCTACCTCCAGTGTGACTGGGCTATTTTTACACCAAGAGTCCCGACTCAAAAGGGCACATTTGCAGATTGGGAAATCACATAATTTACAAGGCAGATACAGCAAAAGCAGTTATTTCTGTACCGGATGTGCAAGTCCATGTGCCAGCTCAGTCAGTGGGAATGCCAGCCACCGCATGGGTACCTGCGGGAGCCTTGGTCCCCATCCCACCTGTCTGGCCAGATTGGCACCAGGATCCTGCATAAATAGCACATTTAGAAGAAGAAGCCTGATTTAGGATTTTCACCTGAGGTGTGACATGGATGTGTCGGGGGGGATCCTGCTCTGCAATGGGCAGAGCAAGCCCTCTGAGTGGGACAGCAGTGGCTGTTCAGCCAAGCATGGGTTTTCATGCTGGAGTGCAGGCGACATAAGGAAGCTATATAGAAATTGGATCAGATTGTGCTGCAAGATTTCTGGCAACCTTCAGCTCCAGGGAAGCCGTAGTCCCTGAACCAAATGTGCACTTCCAGCTGCAGGAAAGCAGCCTGCTGTTCTCATCCTTCTGCCCATTTCCCTTTCCGATCTATAAGATTTCACATCTTAGCTCCAGCAGCTTTGGTTATATTACTGGCAATGTTTGGATCCTGGAAGAGACCTTTGTTTGACAGTCACTTGGGAGCTGTTCCTTACTTGCCTAACTTCTGGGTTTTACAGTGATGTAAGCAACGTGATACTATTTAGCAGCTATAATAGAGGTCAAGGCCCTGTTGTCTTAGGTATTGTAAAAATGCCTTGTAAAAAGCTGTACATTATCCAAATGTGCTACAGGCAAGGCAAGCACAAGAAGGAACAAGTAGGCCTTCACAGCTGCTCCTTATGGATGAGAAGGTGAGGCACAACCAAACATGCAGGTGTGTTTTGCCAGCACCTGGAAGGGGGGACCCTGGTCTTGCATGTTTTGCTCGGAGGGACTTTTTATTTGTGTGGGTTGATTTAAAGTCAGTGGCTAAAACGAGGCACGGCTGTGTGCACTTCGCTTACTGCTTTATCCCCTTTCGAGCTGAAATGCTTTGAAACAGATCCAGGATAAGCTCCTCCACTGCTGGGACGTCTCTAATCTACTTGCAGGGAAGCTTTTTCTCCTTTTTTAAACCCTGAAACCCGGCTGGGGAGGAACCCGGAGCATGCTCAGTGTCCTGCGCCCAGGTATGAAGCAGAGGAGCGCCTGGGATCGCACCCTCTGCCAGCAGCTTGTGTGTCTCTGGCTGGGAATCCCAAACCGGAGTGAGAGAAGGCGGCAGGTAAGGAGTGCTGAGGGCAAATGAAACCCAGGGCAGGCTCTTTTCCTCTCCTTAAGGCACAAGGAAGAGGTTTGAGTAAGGGTGAATGAAGCTGAAAGGGGTTTCTCAAGGTGGACCCTCAGGGCGGCTGCTGCAGCTCTTTGTTCGCTCCCTCTCCCGAGTCCATCCTTCGGAGCCATCTTGGGAGATCGGGTGGATTTGGTTTGTTCCTAGTGAAATTCCTGGTGAGCTGGCTGCCAGGGCAGGGTTGCCCATCCATCAGCCTGGCTTGTGGCACTTGTCTGCGTGCTCCGTGCCAGTGTCAGCTTTGGCTCCAGCTTGTATTTTTGGAAGTTAAGTTTACAAGCTGCAAGTCTCACCAAGGAAAGCTGTTGGGTAATTCCTTTATTTTCTTGTGAAATTTATCCTCTTCCATTTCTTGTTTCTCTGAAAGCAGTGAAATTGTCACCCTGGTTGGTGTTGGTGGCTGTCAGAAGGGGCGGTGCTCAAACCCCTCCTGTGGCTAAGAAGTTGTGTATGTTCTTTGCTGCATTGAAATCCTAAATATTTATGTTATGGTTCTGTTTCCTTGCCATGATCTTTCCTTATAGATCATTGTGGTTATAGTTCCTAAATGATTTGAGCACTGATAAATAGTTCATTTCATATCAACAAGCCAAAGTAATAACTTGTTCCTTCAGGATATAAATTCTTTTTATTTCTTAAGGTATTGTTTGCTTATCTTATTAAAGTTGTTTACAAGAAATTGTTTTTAAGCAATATATTGTTCGCTTGTGTATTCTGAAAGAATAACAATAAAACATTATTGTGCTCCTGATTTCCCTTTGAAAAGGCAAAGTAGCCCTCCAAGCACAGTTGCTTTCCGTGCTGTTATGGTTCAGTGCTCTTTACCATTGTGTTCCTTAAATAAAAAGCACAAGATGATCCTGTCTTCCAGACAGCTAACAATTGTTTTTATAAACAGTGTGCGCTCTGGTGTCTGTTAGGAATAACTAGATTGTTGTTTGTAATTGTATCTTCTTAATGAGAATTCAAGTTGTCAGATACTTCCGTGGGCTTTGGAACTGATTGTACCATGATTTTTAAAAAGCACTTCGTGTAATTGAGAGTCGTTAACTACTGATACAATGTGATGTAAACGAAGGAAGTCCATATTTGAAGGGCTCTCACAGCACACATCATCCCAGTAAGGATTGCTCTGGACATGCCTTCAGTGAATGCATAAATGCAAAACATCCTGTTGCTTGTAGCTTGGTGCAGAAGCAGAGGTATGTACCAGCCTGTCCATGGGCACTGGGTAGGGCTTATGAAGCTGGGAGGACCTGTGGCTCCCAGAGCTAAGCATAGGCTTGAATACCTTATTGAACTCAGCCTGAACTTGTTTTCCCTCATTACCTACACCTGCATGTGCTGGAGATCATCAAGGGGCCGTGGTTGGGGAGGTTTTGCTCTCTGCTTTGAAGGGCTGGTGATAAATGTTAGAGTCCTCCCACCCCCAGTCACCTTGTTGGGCAGTGGGAGGGATTCCCAGGTGACTGACTGGAAAGGGAAAGGTCAGCATTTCCACCCCTGGCTGGTGCCGTAGGAGTGGGCTCTTAAACCTACAGAACATGTTTGCAGGATGGGCTTGTCAGGGCGGCATCCTCCACAGTGCTGCAGGACCAGGGCAGTGTGAGGGAATGCAGCCGGCTCTGGGAAGAGGAGAGAGCATGCTGAGTGGATGCTGTGAGGTGAGCAAGGGCTCTGAATCCTTCTGAAACACTTGCAGATGCTGGAAACGTTGCCATAGGTGCCTGAACTGCCTGAACTGCAGTGTAGTTTGAAGGTGCTGGGGAGAGGGGTGGGAGATGGATGCTGAGATGGTGTTATGCTGCTGGTGTGCTGCCTGCCCCTCGCCACAGGCAGGAAAGTTGTCTTTCTCCATCAAACAGAGATGCTGATGCATTTTCATGTCCAAACCTTACTGCCAGGTGTGCTGCTGAGTTTGAAAGGTATCATCCAATCCTTGAAACACTGACTTGTGTTGCTTGCTGCCTGTACCCTGCATGATTTCCCAGCAGTATCTTTGTGATAGTCTGTGGGTAACAAAAGCAGTTGAATTGGGCATGGGCTGGTTTCCCTGTGAGGATACCTGGGCTGTGGTCAGGGTATTGTGGTGTTCCTCTGCTGCTCCCCCAGCAGCATCAGTGGTTGCTCTTCTTGGGTTTCTTCCTGTGCTTGACTGATGGTGGCAGAGCCAACATGGTTTAGGGGAAACTTTGGGTTGTCTCTCTCATCCATCCTAGTTATGTCCTTTGTAACACAGATCCTTCCTTTCTCTTTTCCTTCGTTTCTTGAAGTATTTCTTCTGGAGCCCAGAGGCTTTACCTTCTCTATGTAGTATCTTCTGACAGCAAAGCTTGAGGGATGTGTCCATGTCATATAACACTTGATAATCTCTAGTTTCTGCAAGGAATGTGAAACCTCCCCACTATGTTTTCACAGCACAGCAGAGGTTTCAGGCGTGGGGGGTGGACTTCTAGTCAGCCCTGTGATGTCTTCCAGGGAGAGCCTTGGAGAAGAGAAAGCTGCTTTCTTTTTTTATCTCCTGTGGCATTATCTGTCTCCAAAACTACTTCTCTGTGCATGAGGTTAATGGTAAAACAAAGCCTGACAATAAACAGCCTTCCAAAACTGTGCATTTTTAGTCTCCAGATCTCACTGCATTTTGTCTCTGGGCTGTTCTGACCTATTCATGTCAAGAGAGCAAAGAATCTGTGAGACTCTGATAAATTCATACAGCCCCTGCATAGTCTAGGGGAAGGTCTAATTTGATCTGACGTTTACTAATCTGCCAAGACAGTCAGTGATTTGTTTTCATAGTGGGTTGAGCTCTATATGCCATAGAGAAATGGCTAAACATATTGCAGTGGTAACAACAGCAAGCATGAAGCCAAGTATTTGTATTCATGTGCTTGAAAATTCCTTTCTGCTTGCTTTTGAGTGGGGATTTATTCCCTTTGCTAATTGTCAGGTTGCTAATTTCAGTCACCTGGAGAAGTGCTGGCAGAGTACTCACTGTGAATTACGTGAGGCTCTTTGTTTGCTTTAGTCATGCATTGCGTTCATATTTTCCTAAGTCTGTCGCCTTAACGCGCCAGTTGTAAAAGTGATTCCAAATATCAAATTGTTTTTCTACCTACTGCATGTGACTGGTCCATTGGCAGCTTCTATAGCGCATAGGTGTTCTTGAGTTTATGCCTTTAATTGGTTCTCACACTATGGTGGGAAGGTCCTTGATTGTTTATCTGAGTAAATCAGTGAAATAGTGAGATTCTCCGATGAATGTTGTTGGTGTTTGGTTGGCTTGGTTTTTGATGTCTCCCCCCTTCTATTTCTTTGTGTATTTTGGATACTCTGATTAGGTAACACTAGAAAAGAGTTGGATTTGGATCTGGAATCTGTATTCAATGAAAATTATTCAAACCCCTGGATTAGAAAAATTCATTTTATAGCTCTAATCGTTGCACATGAAACCCAGAGGTGCTAATCCCTTTTTTGTAAATACTTCACAGAAATCTATAGGGATGGCAGAAACGGGGTACAGGAAAGTTTGTGCATGAGAAAAATTAGTTGTCCTTTTAAGAAAAGAAACCAAAACAAACCCACGCCCTATGCAAAACTTCATACTGTTAATTTTGATTTTGAGGCTGAACAGTGTATCACCTGATATAAAATAAAGCATGGTGATGGATTTGACAGTAAAGATGCCTTTAAATGGGGTACCAAATGAAGGTACTACCTTGGCGTATCCCATTAGTTTGTTTTCATATCACTATGAGATGACTGTTTTGAAGCCGAGACATTGGATTAAGGCTTCCAGGACTGGGTTTCAAGCTCTTGGGCAAGCACAGCCTGGTAGGGAGGTACTGCAGTGCTGGGGACTCCCCATCTTTAAGGTCTCTGTTCTCACCACACTAGTGGCTTTGCTGCTTCTTTCAAGGAAAACCTAAGTCAGTACTCACTGCGTTCCTTATGTCACGTAAGCTTTCCTTGCCCAATTTCCATGTGTTTCCTTCCTTGCAAACCCTTCAGCTCCTTCCCAGATAGAGGACAGAGGGAAGCACAGTGGGGACTTGCTCCCGAGTGGGAATTAGGTGGTGGTCCTTGCAAGGGCACATCAACCCCTGCCATGGGAGACACAAACAGTCTTATGTCACTCTGCTTTCATAACTCCATCATCATCTCTGCAGCCCTTTATCTGGGGAAAGGGCCCCAGCCAGCATAGCCGGCCCCAGGGCCTTGTGGCACAGTCATCTGTGTCCTTGCTGAATTTCCTCAGCTTGTATTTCATTAACCTTTTACCCTGCTTGCTTTCTGCAGGATAATTTCCGACAGGCACAAGAGCAAACCTGAGGTTTCTGGCCTCCTCCACACCCCTGTGCACACAATCAATACACTCGACATTTCCAACGGATGCTTGGTGCTCCCAAAGCAGCAAGCCAAGCTCCTCAGCATCCTCCTTCCTGCCTGTTGCAGCATACTTGCCTAGGCTCAGGGAGGGAAACGTGCTTTAAAGCAATGCAGAGTGTTTTTTTACAGCCTTGTACCCTAACAGCAATCAGGAAGGAGTTAGTACTTGCTGGAATTAGTAAAACATTAATTGGCTGCCAGTAAACCTGGAGTTGAGCACAGCTGGCCATGCACTTTGTTTGGTTTGGTTTAAAAGCTATTTAGGATAAAATCTGTTGACAGCTTAAAGCTGTGTAGCAAACTGGGTTGTTTTCTGTTGGTTTTTTTTTTTCATATTCACACCATGAGTAAGTTGGCAGAAGGTTTAGGATGCTCACCAGCTGTATTACTGTTTTTGGTATCAGCATATTAACTGCACACTTGGCATTTTACAATTGCAATGACTTTATATTAAGCAATTCCTTTGATGATAATCGGAGGGATTCTGAGCTGAGACAGCATTCATCATGCCTGGATGCTTTGTTAGGATTTAAAAATAATACTAAGTTTTGAAGACAAAGATTTTTAGAGAGGCCAACTTGCTTCTTGAAGGCACTCATGTAATAACTATCAGGATACTAATATATTTAAAACTGTAGGGAAAGTCTGAGCCACCTCTGAACTTGTAACTCCTTTTGCTCCATTAGGATTTTTGCTATGTATGGGTCCTCCCAAAGAGAGTTTATTGCCCATTTTGCCAAACACTGTGAAGCTGGGTCGGAAAGGTGGCTTAGAGTAGAACTCTCTGCTTTCACCAGTGCTTCTTCTGGCTGATGTCCAGAGTGACAGGGGAGAAGTTTGCATGTCTGTTTTGGGGGACAAGGCCTATCTTTGCCCCCATATTGTGCAATTAGGAGCATGGCATCAGCAGGGAATGGTGCTGCACAGTCAGGTGGAACAGTCTCTGAAAAACATGAGCTGTCTCACAAAGCCAGGCCTAGTAAGTACGCTTAAATACATTGACAGTAGTTTGGACTGTAAATAGGAGAAAAAGGTGAAGGAAAGGGGATTCTTTGCTTAATTTCAATTACTGCTACTGTTTAGGCTTAAGAGCCCCAGAACACTTATACTCCTTCCTCTTCTTCCTTCTTGTATTTATTTGTTAATCCTGTCCACTAGCTCCAACCAACAAACTGCTCAAATGCCTTCTTTGCTGTTAACTCTTTCCTCTCATTTGTGCAAGTGTGGCTGTGGGTTTTTGGTTTGGAATTGTCCAAGTTTCCAGGTCATTTCCAACCAAGGCTTTCAAACCATCGTATGGCCCAAATCGATGGTGTTAAGTCTCAAACTGTGCCTCAGGAATCATAAAAGGTTTTGTTTCTGGAATGGTCTCTAAGTCCTAGGTTGGTACGTTGCTTTCTGTGAACCCTGTGGTGTTGTGTGTCTTGGACATCGATGCTTCTTGGTCAGGATTGCAGCACGGATGTGGGCTGTTGCACATTGCAGAGTAATCAATGGAGATTTGTTTAAACAAGCAAAGGCTTTTGCCTCCCCTTATTTTTTTTCCTCCTTCTTTTTCTAAAATTATTATTAATGGCCTAGGCAGTGTTCTGAAGAGTTTGATCCTAAAAGTCTTAAAAATGCTGGCTCAGGCCCAATCATTTTATGTCTCAAGGTTAAGTATGATGTGTGTTTTATATGCATCAGAAGAAGCTTATGCACGCTCCGTTTGTTTTATGTCTTTAAATACTTGACATATGCAGAAAAATGAACTTGTAACTCTTTGCTCACTGAGATGCTTTGTAAGACAAGCCGAACCAGTGAGGGTCTCCACTTGTTTTCATCACACTAAATACTGCCTCATTATTTTAGCTTGAATTGACATGTATCATTAGACTGTAAGTTCATCCCCACTTTGCCTGGGCAGGGTGGTTCTGGACAGTTAATGGTGAAACAGAGCTATTCAAGTGGTCTGCGTGGCCTTTGAGTACGGCTTTATGCAAAGGAAGGTTTTTTCATATATAACATGCTCCTTAAGTATAACTTTCCTACCTGTGTAGTTGCAATAGGTTTTTTTTGTGAATGTGTGTCTTCTGGCAAATGTTGGTCTGTTTTTTTTTGGCCAAGAGACCTGGAGGCAGTTATCCTGCTGTTCTCGGAGAGCTTTAACAGTGCTCTGGTGCATCCTAAGTTGATACTGAAATAGGGAAGAAAACAGCTATCGCCCACTTCTTTAGGCGTTTGCTTAGACATGAAGATGGCCATGAAAGTTCTCTGAACAGATCATCATCTGCATTCAGGATGGTCTTGTTGCCCTGGCTGGGAGGGCCTGTTCCTAATGAGAAGGAGCGTATTTGTTGCCCGTGCATTGTTATCCCAAATGGGAGGCTGTTTTTAAAGGTCGAGAATATCACAGGGGTCTTGATTCTTATGCCCAGGATTCATTGCCCATGGATTTAGCATCTTTAACTGTTTGCAGAACTACAGTATAAAATACTGTTTAAATACAGTATATTAAAATAATCTTCTCTCACAGCCAACTGGCCCATCTGAGCGAGTGATCTGGGATGTGTCTGTATCTCTTCTGGGAAGCCTTTTTAAACATCTCTTCCTCATATTTTCTCTACAGTAGTACCTTCTTTTATGTCCTTTTTGTTCAAGTATATAAAATGGGAGTTTATGTTCTTATTGCTCTACTCTTCAATAGCTACAGATTAAAAAAGGCCGTTTTATTAAAGCTCTGTTGTAATTTTACAAGTAATGCATTGTCAGGAAATAGAATATACTTTTTTTTAACAGGGTGGATAATTAACCACTGCAGCAATTTATCAAGTGTTACCCAGTAGGTTCCCTGTCGTGGAAAGGTGTTAAATCAAGGATTGATGTATAGGGAAATGCTCTAGTTAAAACAGAAGCCAGGGAGGAATTGATTGATATGATGTGGCCTGTGTTACACAGGGAGATGGGAATAGGTCATCTCGGGATCCCTCGAGGCTATAAATCCGTATGAATCTGTTACCTATAAATACTGATAGAAGATTGGACCTGGATGTGTAAAATGTCTTTAATTTCTCTGTGTGACCACTGTGTCATATTGAGTCACTGTTTTAGTCCTGGCACGGAGTCACCTTGTGAATTAACAGGGTGATTTAACGAGCACTTTGGAGTTCCTGCTTCTGTGTCTGTTTGCCAAGGCCAGCATGGCTTAGCTGGGGAAGGGGGCATGATCATATGCTTGGAGACTGTGATTAGTCTACAGAAAAGATTTCACTGTAAGAGCTGCCCCCGCCACTTATGGCCAAAAAAACCCTAACCTAAACTGAAATAATGAAGAACTGTGTTATTATGCTGTTTTTCCTCAGGAAAATGTCAGTGGTGAGTAAGATTCTATATTAAAAAAGGCTTTTTTTTTTTTTTTTTGTTAAATGCGTTCAACAATAAAGCAAGCACATACCTGCCTACTTTCCTTAAGCAGAGAAAAACTTAGATGTTGTCAGGTATTAATAACCCTCACTTTGAATTTCATCCAGTTCTGATTGTAAAATGGATCCCCTATTTTACAGCTGAGTAATGCTGGGAAGTGCTATAAACCTGTGCCCAATTAGCCCTTCAGTGCAGGGATGCTGCACGCATTTTGTGGGATTACTGAGAAAGTGCTTAAGAAAATATTTTTGTAGTCGTGCTCTGTGTTAGTCATTGGGTTCCATACAGTAATGGTTATCTCTGATTTTATTTTTTATTTTTGTATTGGCATTTATATAATCACAGATTTATTTCTGCTGCAGCCTGTTTTGATTGTCATTGCTGGCTAAAGGACAGTGTATCTGTGCTTTGTGTGAGAAGCGCCTGCCCATGAATACTGAAGACTCATGGAGTGATACGTGGTATATTGTGGCTTAATGGAAACACTGTGTTTGATCCAATCTGTATCAGTTTGCTATTAAAAGTGTTGAGAGGATGCATATAGTTGGATGAGGGAGTGAGAACTTAGTCATGGGTTTTAGAGATTAGGTGCTTAGACACAGAAACAGATTAAAACAAATTGCCCAGAATCGACACGGGGATTTACTGTGTTATGTTTTTCGGCAGTGACTTGATATTTTTCTTCTACCCCTTCTTCTTCCAGCTCAGGGTTGATGGGACTCAGCACATCTCAGTCTTATCCACCAAATGTAGAGGCTTGATACAGGGTCTTTAGCAAAGTGCTTGCTTGTGCACGGGCTGCTAAGAGGGCTGGTGTCTGCACATCCCTACCTGTCCCCTTTGCACCCAGGGGCTCTCCCTTAACTTGACTGTTGCTAGTAGTCAATGAACTCCCCAGTTTATTGGCTGTTTCATGGTGTTGTCCCTGGGCACTGAATCAGAGCCCTTTTCCCATAATTTCTGCCACCTCCTCCTTCCAGTGGCTGAGGACAATCAGCCATTGGAATAATCTCCCCAGGAAATGGTGAACTCCCCAACAATAGACGTGTTAAAGATTCAGGTGGACAGGATGCTGAGACGTGTAGTCTAGGTCATGCTTTGCCAAGAAAGGTTGGACCAGATGATCCTGAGCTCTCTCTGAACCTGGTATTCTATGATTCTTGCTCCCAGGCAATGCTTCCTGGAGAAAGCCAGGACTGGGGGAAAAGGGTGCTGCAGAGTGCCTCCAGCACTGGGTATCTGCTGCAGTTGCTTGACCAGGTCCAGTAATCTGTGCCCTGTCTTGGAGATACTGATTTTCTTGACCAATGGATTCAAAGGCCTATCTGTCTCAGATTTACTATTGCTATTTATTGCCTCAGTATCTGTTTGGCAAAAGGTTTTTGTGGTTTAATACCAGTTTGTAGTCCACTGCCAGGAAATTTAGAACCTGTGAGTGATTTAAAAGGCCATCTGACTCCGGTGGTTCCAGCAGGATTTATGCTTTTGCTGTTGCAGAGTTACAGTGTCATAAGCTTTTTATTTGTTCTTATTATATCATGGGCATCTGCAGACTGTTGAGTCCTGTTTTCTTCAGCTGTTTATGTGCAAATATGTCTGTGATCTTGTGAAAGGCGGTCATTCTTTGTTTCCACTGACTGCTGCTCCAAGAAAGAAACCCTCTTCTCCCCCAAGTCATTAAAAGAAAATGGAATTTGTTGTGTCAAAAGTGATGGCTGTAAAATACATATGACTGTAATGTTCATATGCAGGCTGAAAAAAGCTCTTGGTTGTTTCGAATGTACTCCTATCCTAATTCAGTGTCCGATCAAGTTTTACTCTGGTAAATCTGGATTGTTGTGTGCAGTTCAGCTGGCAGTGGAGCCTGGGCCGTGTTGCCAGGGCTGCAGTAAGGTTCCAGAAAGACTTAATTTTATTTCTAATTGTTGCAAAGCATCATTTATTTAGCAGTTAAGCTCCCACTCAGTTTCCTGCCTGGCTGAAACAGTAACAAGTTCCCTGACTTCTGAGATTACTCCTGGAATTGTGACTTTTGGTGGAATTTGAAGAGTGTGATGTACAGGAATGAAGGTCTGGTCTTTTCACTTGCAAATGACTTGTGAATTGTAAGTCAGGGCTTATTAAACCTCTTTCTTGCTGGTTTCAAAGTAAATGTGTTTATTGCTGTATGTGCTGTTGTGAATTCTACCAACTGCCAAATGTAACAGAATAACCAGGTTCATTCTTTTGGTGTTCTTGCTTTCTTTCTGATTTTTCTTTATTCTTCTTTAACCTGACAAAATAAAGTATCTTTTTCCAACTGGCACAATATATATTCCAGCAGGAAAATGAGAATACATTTTCTAGGTACTGGTCATGTCTCCTAAAAAGGGGCAGTAGGCATTAATGAAGGAAACTGATGCTGGAATGGCAGAGAGAAGAAATCTGTGGGTATTGTGTTACTGCAATAAGATTGCCCGGTTACCATTGCTTTGGGAAGCAATGCAGTCAGGACATTACAGATCATTCTGTTTCTGCTTGAAGTTTTAAAATGTTCTGTCTAAGAATATGATGTATCCAAATAAAATCCGTTTCTGTGCCATTTGTAAAAGGTCTGTAACAGAGTTGAGATTACTGAGTGTTAGAAATCCAATTTTACTCTTCCCCCATGTTTTCACCATGTCTTTCAAGCATCACCTGCAGATGTCTTCATTATCCATTTTTGCTTGTTATGTCCTGGAAAACAAACAGATTTTTGTGGGAAAGCAATGTTCTTTATAGGGTCTTACAGATGAATGTCTGTATGCTTTTGCTAATACTGCTGCAGGAAAGGTGCATACAATTGCTGAGTCCTGGGCTGGCAGCGTGCTGTTGGAGTATGTGCCATGTTGGCAGTATAACCTTCATTCCTGTCTTCCTAGCATTTTATCTAGTATATATTTGCTTATCCAAATATTACCCTGTGTTTTTCAATAGCTGTCACTTGCTATTCAGCTCAGAATAGCAAATGTCAGAAAAGTGTTATAAATAGCACCAGTGTTTTCTTGGTTTATGTATTTGATGGCTCTACTGTATAATGTTTTGAAAGGGGAAATACAGAACAGTAGTATGACTGTGTGAGGGTAGTTGAGGACTTTGTGGTTTTGACATCCTAGACAGTAACCAGCATGTAGCAAAGATGACAAGCCTTGTCCTGCAGAGCTCCATCTTTGTCTTTTGATGCGTATTTTTACCCTAGTACTAATCCCCCTTTGTACTGGGGTTTTGAGTGTGGCAGGGATAGAGGGAAACCTCTGACCCCACCTCCAACTGGTCCAGAGGTGCTGACAGAAATCGCACTAGTCTTTTGAGGCATCAGACCAAACAGTCCTCCAACATGGTCTTAAGGAAATCCTGGAAACATCTCTTCTTGGTCCTTCACCAAATGTTTCAAACAGGGCTTTTTTGAAACATAAGTAATTTTTGTAAGGAAGGGTGGATGCTTTCAATTGCATATTTCTGTGGTCACCTTGCTCCCTAAGCAGATACTCTTTTGTAGTATTTAAAAAATGAACCCTACTGTGCTTTATAGCTAGAACGGTGTCAGCTGGCATGGTATCTGTGAATTCTGAAGATGATGCTGGGAATAGTACCGATGTTGATTCAGATCCTGGGTTTTCTAGAAGAGAGATTTAAAAGGAGTACTATAGCATCAACAGCTGCTCCACTCTGCTTTCCACTCTGGGTAGTTGTCTAATGGTGATTTGTAGCATGTAACTGTCTGGCACATCTTACCATGCGTGCAGCTGTGTAATGCTAATTCTTCAGTGAGGTGATTCCTTAGAAACAAACATGATTTCGACTTTCATGGAGGCAGCAAGTAGATGGGGTATGCTGGGTATATTTCTTGAAGTCAGTGGAGTGTTGATGTGGCATTTGTAAATGTTTGAGGCTGGGAAGCAGTTGTATAAAATCCTGAGGAATCCTTCATATGTGGTGAAAACAGGGTGGTCTGCTGGAAGGGGGACTGCAGGCATTGGCCTACAGAATGGACTTGGTGAGTTATTCCACTTCTCTGTGCTTTAGCTCCCCTGCCTATGAAATGATGATGATAGCAGGTGACTTACTTGAGTTTTGCTTCAGGAGGTGTCAATGTCCTTAAAATCTAGACCTATGACAGGCAACTTTTATTTTCATTGTTGCCATTGCTAAAATTCTTGTGATGCTGTTGCTCCTTTCATAAGCTGGTCCAAAAGGACCATATTACTATTAGCGAATGTCTCCCATTTAGGATTTGCATGCTCTCAGATGCCATCTGATGGTCTGGACCTGGGGTGGCCATGAGATGGTGCTTGTTTCTGGGGCTGTGGAGAAGGACTGTCTGGGGAACCTGGGACTAATGCCAGCCCTTTTGTTACTTTACTTTTTTCCCCTCCCTTTTTCCCGGCAGTACAGTCTGGCTATCAATATCTGTGGAGTTTTAATAAAACCAAAAATAAATACAGACTTACTTTACTTCCAGTGTAATTGCCACCCCGTATCTCCCTCTGTTATCCTTTCATCTTCTTTTCAGACTGGCTAATAGTTGCTTAGTGATTACTTTTAATGGCATGAGAGCTTTTTAGTTTGGACACCCAGCTTTTCCTCCCCTATTGCTTATAGAGATGTTTACATTTTCAGCCAGAGCTGTGATTTGTCTCCTATGTAATTGCATGCAAAGCAACAGTTCACATTCCTGGACGGGTATCCTGAATTTATTTTGATACCATTTCCTTCTTAATGTATTTCCCACACTCAGTTCACCCTGTACAATCTCTTTGTTAGTTTAACTGACTATGGCTTTTGCTGTAGACCTCTTTGCAGTGAACTCTTAGTCTGTCTGCTGCAGTCTGGGGTTAAGTTTCAGTAATTCATGGTTGAGATGGAGGAAACCATGGTAAATGAAGTATTTCACCAGGTCCTGCTTCATGTAGCTGGAGTGTGCTGTTTCATTGGGATGCTCTCCTTGTGTAGGTGCAAAGGATGGCTGGAGTGTTTTGCCAGTGGAGGTGTATCACGGTGCTGGAGCAAAGCAAATGCTCTTTGGAGTTGGCAAACTGACCACACCGGGGCAGCGTGGAAATGTCATTTAAAAAGTAGCCACTTCAGCAGCTTATTGGTGATTTCACATCTTGCCTGTGGCTGCTCATGGGAAAATGTAGCCCTGAGCAGTCTGATTGTGCCAGCACATCTCTGTGCCTGCAGGCAGTGGAGAGGTTTCAGCACAGCAATGTGAGCTTGGGCTCATCCTTGCGTTGCTCCACATGTAAGGGGATGGGAAAAAGAGACAATGTAAATCCAGGAGGTGCAAACCCGCCACCTCTTGGATGGGAGCTGCAGTATTTCTTTCAGGAAGAACATGCGGTGTGATACAAGGGTCATGATTAAGAGTTTGGAGTATTGCAAGTCCTGGAAGTGTTCAAACCACTGGTCTCTTAAGGCTTTTATCTGTCTGTGTGTATTCAGTTCTGGCTCTGAGAAATTTGGAGAATTCAAGAATGTCCAGGCTTAGTGTCTTTGGCGCAGCAGCACCGCTGACTCATCACAGCTTGAACGCTGGATACAGCCTTTGTAAGGGAGTGAGGAATTTCTGCTGTTTGTTGAAAAGCCAGGAGATGTCTATTTTCATCACTGGGTTTGCAATCCTAGCAGTTGGAATGAAGCAAAGTTCAAAGCTTTGGAGAAGCAGTTGGGGGTGTGTGGAATGAATAATTGTCTAATATGAGGCCACAGCAGGGTGAAGAACGTAAAACTAGCATCCCTTCTGCTGTTGGGGGTTCTTTAAAGATAAATTTACCAGCAATGCTAAGTACTTTGAGCGCTACTGCTGTTGCTGATAAGAACAGGCCATTAAACTGCTACAGTCAACGTTCCATTGGGTCCTGGTCATAAGCCAAGCTGCCAACTATTTGTAAATTTACTGACAGTCAGTAAGCAGAATACAATATTTAAACTGACAAAAAACTAATATATCCACTTGTTTCAGGGAAACACAGCTCTGCTTCTCTTGGGCTCTGGCTTTTCATAGTGCTTGGTTACTGCTGTTGGTTTCTGCCTTTCTGAACTTCAAGGCTGACCCAGGAATAAATAGAAAGGAGATGAAGAAGTGGCTGCTGGCCTTCCCCTTCCATGTGCATCCTGTTCTCATCATCCATAACAGTATCCTGGTACTTGTTGGCACAGATGCTAAAGACCATTGTGAAATTCCCAGGCTCTCGGCACCCAGGTTCTCAGTCTTGCCATGGATGCTGTTCAGTCTAGTTACCTGGAATTATGAAGGCAGACATTCACAAGTGCTTACTGTATATGTATGTTAGCTTCCTGGGGTGCGTATTCAGAGATAGTAGAAAGCAGCTTGAGAAAGCCTTGAAAGTACTTTGAACTTATTTGTCATACTACTAAAATGTTCTGGCAGAACAGAAATGACAGAATCATTTGTTTGCTGGTTGCTGTTGAAATGCAGGCCCGTTATGAATTACCCATGCACTGATAGCTCTCTGTGGTGAGCCAGCGTTGTGTGAGGAAACCTGGTTTTCCTTAATGTAAAGCATTGTTACAGGCTTACCCAGTTGCAGACCTTCATCTGGAACAGCTCTTTGTATAATGACCTATGTAGGCATCCATAAAATATGAATCTAGATGGGTTTCCTGCGTGCCCTGCTGAGCAGTAACTCTCCTGTCCCATCAGAGGAATGAGTAGGTGAGCTGGTTGCAGGGATGGATCTCCCACGGCGTGGTTCTCTTCTTCTTCTCATGCTCTGCTGGAGCAGGGAGTGTATATTTGCCTCCGAGAAGGGATAGTTTCACCAGGAACGTGTAGGCTGTGCCCTTGGTAAACCCAGAAGGATGAGTTTCAATGTACTGCTGTGGTGATTAGATTACAGGCAACAGCAAAATAAGAAATTACTTCTGTTGTTATTTAATATAGAGAAGCCTCTTTCAGACCTTAGGAAAGCCCCTGTTCCATGTCAGGATTATGCCAAGCCTGAAATGTTTGGATGAAGAGGGGAAAGGGCATGATAACAGCTCAGTATGGAGTGGTTGGTGACCCTACTGGAAGGCTACTCACCCGTGCAGCCAGATGCCTGGGACTGTGTTCCCAGTTTCAGCTGTGTGCTGCGGAGTTGGATCCTTTCCCCTCAGGTACCAGAGGAGCAAGCAAACCTCTCACCCTTAAGTAATGTTTCTCTTCAAAAGCAGCTGCCCCCCCTGAGCAGCCCTGGCTGGGATGAATCATGGTGTTCATAGAAAGAAATGTGTTGTGACTCACCTGAATTCCCACCCGTCTGCGCTCCTGGGGTTCATGGCATGTAGTGCGTGGGAAAGCGGTGCTGTGAATTTCCACTGTCTCCTTTGAAGCTTGGCCCAGACCGAAGACGTAAGAAATCGGAAGGTGGTGTGTGATCTGGAGTATCCTGGAGCTACAGCTGACATTACCTGGGCACAGAGAGGCCACTTGTGCATGTGCTGTTCCTGCTCAAGTGCAAATAAATGTGATGTTTATCACTGTGTGCTGTCAGCCTGTTAGAAATTAAGCCTAAAGCCTTCTGTACCAGTAAGTGTTTTACCAATCATTGTAGCATTTGTCAACATTATGGGCTGCTGTCTGTGCCAGTAATAAATGCATGGTGTTTCTTATAGAGTAAATGTTTTTTCCAAGGAGAGGTTTATTTAATGAAGAATGAATGCCACAAGCTCTAACAGGGGCAAGATCAGTTATTTTTACAAAATGATGGCAATCGGTTTAAAGCAAGGTGGCACTTGCCATGGAGGTGTCCCTTGTTGTCTGACCCCAAAGGGATGTCCTGGAGCAGACTGGGTTGGGCACCTCCACTCTTTGGCAACTATCTTGGCAGATGCAGTTAAATAAGGGAAAAGAAGGCAAGCAATGCTGCATGGAGACCTCACAGCAGCCTTCCGGTGTCTGAAGGGGGCCTACAAGGATGCTGGAGAGGGACTCTATCAGGGACTGTATTGATAGGACAAGGGGTGATGGGTTTAAGCAGGGGAAGGAAGTTCAGGTTAGATTTAAGGAAGAAGTGTTTTATTATGAGGGTGGTGATGCACCGGAACAGGTTGCCCAAAGAAGTGGCAAATGCTCCATCCCCGGCAGCGTTCAAGGTCAGGTTGGACAGGGCTTGAAGCAACCCCGAAGGTGTCCCTGCCTGTGGCAGGTGGTTGGAACTGGGTGGTCTTAAGGTCCTTTCCAACCCAAACCATTCTGTGGTTCTGTGAAGTTGTTGATTTTCTGCAGAGGCATCTGAAGTGCAGAGTGGGGCAGGGAAGGGAATGTGACCAGAGTCAGGAGTCAGCCTGGTCTGTATTATTAGCACCGGGGAGAAGCATCATCACCAGGTGAGCACTGAGCCTGGAATTTCACATCCCACCTGCTCTGGGACCAGGATGTGAAGGCTAGGCTCCATTCACTGCAGCCAGCAAGGGCATGGATGTTTAATAATGCGTTTGAAAAGGAGGAGGGAGCTGTAAAGGCTGTTTGTTCTCTCCCTTGGGCTGGAAACGCACAACTTGACTTTTGGTTTCTGATGCCTTTATTTCAGAGGGGCAGTTGTGATGTGTGCTCAGCTTGCCAGATGGTGGTATGCAAAAAAAGGCCTGAAAGCACTGGGGAGGAAAGGAGAAGCATGTCCCTGCCTGGGCCCTGGGAAGCCTGACTTCCTAAATTGCTGTCAGCTGTTGGAGAACCATAGGGTGTAGTCTGGTCTATGAACACTGGGATTGTGGTATTTGTTAAAAATACATATCTCTATCCCACTTCAGGCTGTGAGGCTTTGATAAATGGGTTCCATACCAGCTTTTTTTCTAACCCTGTGCATGAACCTTCTGAATTCAGAGCTCCCAATGGTGCCCAGCTCTCCTGCAGAAACACACAGTCATTGGGAAGCCCTCAGTGCAGGGAAAGATGAGGAAGTAGAGATACATGCATCTGTTCTTTGGAAAAGTCTGCGATGGTGGAAGCAAGGCAGGTTGTGTAGGAGGGTTTCATCAGGAGCAGCAGTTATTTGTTGTTACTTTGCTTTCCTGGGTTTAGGTCTGCAGTTTGGACCATCTTTTGCTCTCTCCTCTCAGCAGCCTTGTTAAAGGCAGCTGTGGGCACATGTTGAGCAGGGGGACCCATTGCATGTGCTTGAGTGCTTTTTGGTCACATACCTCTTTCATGCATGACAGGCACAGGGCCTCCTAATTGTAGTAATGGGGTTAAACGTGAGACCTATAGATGGAAAACCATAGTAATGGAAAACAGCAAAGACCTGTGTGTGTGCTCACAGGAGGTGGGAGCTCACTGTTTGCAGTGAATAGCAAGGAAGTGCATGAGCAGTATTGTTGGAGTGAAGCTGTTGCTGAACACCACCAAGGTGGGACATCCAGGAATGCTGTAGCACACAGGGTGCTGTAGCATCTCACTGGTGGTGAAACCATTTTTAAGAGTTTGTGTTAACAAAATACCAGGAGAGAGGAGAAATAGAGAGCCAAGACCATTTGTTTGAAAGACAGTGTGATTAAGGATTCAAGTGAAGTAACAAAGCTGTTAGATTTAAAATTGGCTTAATGTAGTTGTGTTTTTCTGGAGGAAACTTGATGCATTATCTCCCTAACAAATGGCTCATGGTGCAGAAGTGAAGCATGACAACTTCTCTAAATCACGCTGTTCAACTTTATAAATGACAGTGTCACCTCTCACAGTGTCAGCAAGATAAAGGGATGATTTTTCAAATATTCCTAAAGCATTTATTTTTCATAACGTGTTCCCTGCAGTGAGTATTCCACTTGTGCCCAATGCATTACTGATATAAGACGACTTTCCCTATAAGTGCTGCCTAGAAGTAAATACTGTAGAATTGTACTATGTATAAGTTATGTATACTATTTTATATAATATATATGTAGTATATCCATCTGTATATGCTCTATATGTATTTAAAATATAGTAAATGCTAGACAGGATGATTATACCTATGTAGGTACTGGAAGTCACAATTACTTTGTCAGCATACCATGTCTGTTGCCTACTAGGCAAAACTCAACCTGAGTAACCTTTAAGACCTTAACTCAAAGGCAGCCAGAGGTACAATTACACTCTCTGTTGGAAATGGCTCTTTTCCTTCTCTACTTCATCCCTCCTACAGTGAGACACTGCAAGTCTTAAGGCTTAATGACACGATTCTGGATTGCATCTGTCTTTTGCAAATGTAGTTCTAAAAATATTTACTATTCCCTTTAGGAAAGAACTTTCAAGTCAGGGTTCAGAAGATCCTTTGTTACTGCTTTATGCCTATGTTTCATTTATAAAATCTTGCTTAGTTAATATGTTTTATTGACTTTAGGTCAGGGGGACTATTATGTCATCAAACCTGAACTTTGTAACGCAAGCCCTTGGATCCCAACCAGCAGTTCCTGGCGTTCAGACTTCTGCATTGACCCCCTGGGTCTGAGCAGTGCACTGGAAATGTGTTTGTCCTCCTCACCCAGCTCAGCCTCACAGCTTTTCTTGGGTTATTTTTTCCTCTAAGAGCTTTTTTCTTTTCTTTTTGTCGTCTTTGAGATCTGGATGCAAAGCTTTGTGCGTTCTGATCTGCTCCAGAAAATCACAGCAGTACGTAGATAAAGCGTCACATTGCTGCACCCATATGAAATACAGTTGGGACGAGGAGGAGGGACATGACCTGGACTGTTGCGTTACATTGATCATCGTCTCTGGGTGACCTTGTAGGACTTTGCACATAGGGAGTGGAAGAACAGGTTTCACTGTTAAGAAAAACTGACATCAGACAGCAGAATTTCTATGTGAAATTCGAATCTGCATTCAAGTTCTTCAGCTCAGTGCACTGATGCACCCTTTACACCCTTTATGTAAAGTGGTAATCATGATACTCTGTTATAAATCTGAAGTTTGCAGTGAATTTCATGAAGTGGCAGGCACAAGACTTGATGATCAGCTTGTGGAAGGGAAGGCAGTCCAAAGTAGTATTTATTTCTCAGCAGAGACGAGGTCATGTTTCCAAAGCATCAGTGTTTGAGTGCAGTGAGGCCTTCTAAATGTGGAACTGAAAGGATGATGCAACTTTGAAGTGTTGTGCCAAAGAAGTGTGTCAAAAGAGATGACCGTTGGCAATGTCTAAAGAGAAGAAAATGAATGTTTTTTTACTCGTAGCTTCTGGCTGAGGAGCTGGTGTGGGAAGGGTTCTAGCGTGGTAGGGACTGACTTCTGAGCAGCTCCTGGCAAACTGCAAGTGGACTAGCTTCAGTTAAATTACAGTGGGGGGCGACACTGTCCATATCCTTTATATCGTAGTGCTCCAAGTTTATGAAGGAAAGCACTGATTTTTTTGTTGTCTTTTTGTTTGTTTGGTTTGGTTTTTTGTTTTATTCCCTTTGGCCAGCTGTGCTGCCATAAGTGCGTTTACAATCCCTTTTAATTAAAGGGTGTCTGTCAGCCTTTCTTAAGTGTTGGGTTATCACAAGCAGGTCCATAATAGGTACCTGGAGACAAGACCAAATGCATTTCAGTGCTAAATGAGATTTGCAATCTGCAATAAGTTAGCTGAACCATTTTAACACCCCCCCGGCTGTTGCTGCAGTGACAGTACACGCTAGTTATTGTAGAGACTTTGCACATCTTGTTTTCACTATGTCCTTTCCCCCATCTACCCTCATCCTGTTTCATATACTGAGTTTGGAGGTAGTGTAAAGGTCAGCTTCAAAAATCTCAGTGTTTTAGTAACTTTTGACCATAGTTACCATGTGGAACGGTAAAAAGAGATCTGCTTGCAGGAAACTGCTTGGCTGGTCAGCTTTTACTGTGTGCAAATAGAATAACTTTTTGTAGTCTAAAAGTCTGGGCATGTTTTAAAACGCACAACTTTGAACCAAATGTTGATTACTGCGGCATCGCTTAGGAGAAAGTGTTCCACATTTGTGAAGTGTGTGCGTGTGGTTCTGTGCATGCCTGGCTGCCTGCCTGATGTTGCAAACTGCAACAGCACTGCTCCATGGTGTAAAAAAAAGAGAAGGCTTAGAGGTCTTGTCACTGAGCCCTTTGTTTGCATCGGGAAACATCTGTCTGAGATTTAATGTGCTGTTTGTAGTGCTGCTGTTAGAGAGCTGTAAATCCTTCCCATTTCTTCTGACTGGGATTTGATCATTATTTCCCCTTCCTCCCCCTCCCAGATCGGTGCTGTAGTCAAGTGTTGTAATTAGTGTGTATTAATTTATTGATTGTCACTGTTGTAGTAATGTGTAATAATAACATGGCAAGATTTTATTCGTGCTGTAATAAAATGTTTAATTACTGTCACTTTAAATACCATTAAAAATAGAGCTTTCATATGCTGGCTTTTATTATCAATTCAGTATGATAACTAATTGGGCTTGTTTTCATTGACACCATTCTTTCCTGCAAACACAAGCTGTTTAAAGATTTAATTCTCATTTTAACTTGATAGAAGGTTTCTGAGCAATTGGAGCAAGGGAGGGGGAAGGGTCTTAAGCAGAATTGCATGTACTCAGTGTGTGACATACTGAAAATTGCATTTTCTGCTACTTACTCCATTGGTTCGGGGAAAATGAAGGGTGTATTTTCTCCTCCCAGATTGATAGCATGCTTCTTAAACATAAAGTTGTCATCTTGTTTTGTTTATTTCCCCACCGTCAGCTCCAGATTCATAATTTTAATGGATTGCAGTTCAACTTAAACTCCTTGGCAAAGTATTATATAAAACCAGCACTTTATATTAGTAACTGGTACCTGAAAAGATGCATGTGGCTGTTTTTAAAGGATGGATGGGCATGTTGGGTGTTGCCTCATTTATCATTCTTATCTGATCCATAACAACTCACCTCAATAAAGCATGAAATTTCCCTTACCACTGGGCTCCTGGCAGCCCCAGGAGGGAGTTTGTGTGAGGGATGGGCTCAGGGACACAGAACCTTTTATGGACAAATAGTTTGTCTTTGGAAATGTATCAGGGGAGGAACCAGTTGTCCATCTTGGCAGTCAGGGGTGCTTGGGTACCCGCTGTTCACATCTGTGCAGGTGTTTTGGCCACTCTTGTCTTGGCTCCCTGTGGCTTTCCTGGAAGACTAAATGGGCTTCTTGTCAATGAGAGTGCCTGAAGTCCCTTGCTGTTTCTTGTGGCTGTTGCTCGGGAGATTTTTGAGCAGTAGCCAAGATAGCAGAGTCTTCCCCATGGTGCCATGGGGTCACTGGTGCCATGATGTGTAGAGATGCCGGCAGAGCTGTGCTGCAGTGCATGTTCTGTGTGTCCATCTGGGGACTGCAAGATGCCATGCTTCTACAAGGCTTGAGGGTAAAAAACCTTGGCAGACCTCAGCCTGAGATGAGGAGGGAGGAAAAGGAAGGCCAGCAGGCACTTTTAACTCCCTGCTCTGAGCCCTACCTCTTGTTGGTCTCCTGCAGAGCCCTACTGCTCCCAGCATTCCCACTCAAAGTTGAGGTGAGCTTGCATGGGGAACTGCTCCAGCTGCAGAGGAGGAGGAGTTGCTGGCCAGGTCTGGGAGCCTGCAGAGAAGAAAGAGAGTAGATAAAAGGAGTGTTTTCTGCTGTGACCTGAATACTTGACAAGTGTAAAATCTTCACAGCTTCAAGCTAAGTGTTTTGGCTCTATCTGCAAGGTGTTCTCAAAAGAAGTGAGTGTCTCTCCCTGGGGGCATCTGTACTCAAGCATTGCTCTCTTGGCGGCTGCTGCCAGTCTGTAAACAGAGCACTTGCTGCAGGCTGCTATATAATAAAGTGGACTGGTAGATGGAAGTAGTGAATTTTCCTTCTGAATAAGCATATCTTCCTTGTCTCTTCTAGGAGCACACTTAAGACTACTATAAAATGCATAAACGTATTAAATGTCACCTCTGTGGATGGATTTGGTGGTGGTTTTCTTTATTTCCAGACCGTGTGCAGGGCCCCTCCGAGCTCTTGTTCCACAAATCGGTGTGTAATGAGTTGTGTTACTATCAGGGGTATCATCCTGCAGTTTGGCAGCAGCTGCAGTTTAACAGATGGTCCCAGAGTGGTAAAGACTGTTTTGAAGGGAGCACAAGATGGGCTTGCATAGAAGTTTTACCAGCAACATCTATCAGCGATTTCATCTCTCCCTTACCCCTTGTTACTTGTTTTGGTGGTGTGTTTTCTGGAGGCATATTGCTCTGATTTCTAAGGAAAATAAAGCCTACTGAAGTTTGGTCAGAAAGCTTTTGCAGATCGTTGGGAGCTCTGAAGTGTGTTGGGCAACTGCCTGGGCTGTCCCTGGGGAATGTGTGGTGACTAGTCTTCTCTTTAAAATACTGAAACTTCTTTGCAAGACTTATTTGCCTGTATAATAGATATCAAAGTGTCTTCTGTTTACAGCTGGGGTGTTATAGCTGCTCTTTGCTTAGACAGGGAGGAATGATTTAACTTCAGATGAAAGCCACATAACTGTCTTCTGTACATGTGGAGTTCTGCTGGGGAGGTGTTCATGTTAAAAATACAGTGGGATTGAGAGGATTCAAGGAAAGGTTTCCTACATTTTTCCATGTTTTGCTTCCATACAAACTAATTTCTTTACAGCAACAACAATAGCAATGGCTATTTCAAGTAAGAAGGGAAGTGAAATGAGTTTTTAAGTCGGAGCGGTGTTGAGGGTACATTGATAAGGAAGGGGAACTTAAATGAACTGTAACATCACACATTTGGAAATACAAGGAGGAGTACAGTTTATCAGAGTCCACTTTTCTCTGAAATTAAGCAAAGCTATTTCCAACGTAAAAGCAATTAATTCTGTACCCAGGAGTTTGGCCATCTCATTTTTCAGTTTGACAGGATGTTCCAAATAATCACAGCTGATGACAGATCTGCAAACGAAGGGTCATAGGTTTCTGCAAAACTCAGATGAGTCCAAACTGTGATTATAAGAGGAATGCTTCCTTTAGGGAGACTTTTGTCCATTCTTTTCCACTTCCCCCCCCCTTTTTTTTCCCATCTTTTTTCCCCTTTTTTCCCTTTTCCCCCATCTTTTGTCTTTTTTTCCTGTCTTTCTGTTTTCCTTTCCTCCTTTCCTCTCTCTTTCTCTCCCTCCCACTCTCCTTCTCCCCTCTCCTTTTCCCCTTTTTCTCCCTTCTTTCTTTCACCCTTCCCTGTCTTCATGAAATGAAAAGGAAATTATTTCACTCACGCATACAGGATTTCAAATGCTATCTTTGGGATGTAATGAGAAAGCTTTCTGGTGGGATTTGGTGTTTCTTGTTCAAGGCTCATGTGTGAAAAATGGTGACTTTCCCTGTTAGACCCCTTTTTGCCATGAGTCTTAAGTTCTACTGTGACTTTGTATGGGACCTGCCTTTATCATAGGGAGATAGTATGTGCTATGGGGGGTGGAATTAAGCTTTTAGTCATTCTGAGCCATATCTTATTTATTAGCTGCACCAAGAAACACAAAGTGAAGTTAAAACAGACACAAGCGATATGCTGGGAATGAAAACATGGGCTGAGCTAGTGCCTGGGAGTTTTGTGTCTGTGTTTATGAATGGACAGACTCAATACATGTTATTTCAGATGTCACTGTTGTCTTAACAAGTGCCACAAACATAGCAACATGTTGGTGACACCAGTATGTCTGTGTGTGAAACAACAATGTGTGTATTCAGGGTAAAGCTTGCCTGTGAATGTAACTTAGTCTTTAGGGACCTGTTAGTAGGTACAGTTTTATGATCAAATTTGTTTTCTAAGGATTAAGTGGCATTTGCAGCATGTCAACTTAGTCAGCTGGCTATTTTGTTAATGATGAGCTTTAGTGAAGCAGTGTAGAAGGGGAGGCAGAAAATTCTATGTAGAAAACAGAGGGGTTTGGCTATTTGAAATATATATGAACAAGAAGAAAAAAAAAAAAGCTCCATTTTTCTGTGCAAGTAACATCTGTAAATTCAGGGTTGCTGCAGAAAGCAAGAGATTAAAGCGAGTAGAAGCTTGGTTTGTGTTTGCAGTTGTCGGTGTCTTGACTTCCTACACTAGGGAGCAGAGCCTGGAGCCAGCTGGACAAGAGGAAGAACTAAGCTCTGGGCTGGGTCAGTGTGCTTTGAAATCCTAGACCAAAGGATAGAGAGACCTTTTCAACAAGAGGGTGTGTAGGATAGAAAGCCCTAAGATGCAGCTCAGGTTGTACCATGGGAAGCGTTCCATTCACAGCCCACCTTTCTGTGGAGGCCCATTGAGGGGAATCTCTCTTCCCAGAGACCTGTTGGGGTGCTGGGGCTGCTGAGTCTTGCAGAAGTGTGTGGAGATCCAGGTAAGTTTCTGAAAGTCAGAAAGACCATTTGTGTTCCGTAGCTGACAATCAACCATATTGTCCGTATATAATTTAATTGCCAGCATATGGGCCATTTGCCTGACCACAAAAGCTTTTATTCACGTGCTTTAAATTTTTAAAGGCTTGTCATACACAGAAATATCACACAGCATGAAGCTTTTTCTTCTTTTGCAGCCACTTAGCTACATGGCACAGCAATAGAGTGGCAAAAGTGTACCACCATGGATCTAGCTGGGAGCTTGAGTATTTGGGGTGGGAATACATGCTGATGGCTACCCCTGGGGGAGTAATGGGTAAGTGGCTATTAGAACCATTTGGCCCCAGGGGAGAGGAGGAGCTAGGCATAAGGAAGCTGTAATCTATGTTAGAGAGCCTGGTGCTCTGTACCTGCGGCTAGGTTCATGCAGTGCACTCAAGTGTTCAGATTGCTTATTAAGAATGATGCGTGTCATTGTTACAGGTAGCAAATAATTATGTCTGTAAGAAAAAAAGGCATTTTGTTGTCTCTTACCTGCTTCATTTGTGTCTAGGAGAAGTGCCACCATGGTGTGGTACGTTCTGGTTCAATCTATTCATAGTACTTTCCTGTTGTTTGTGTGGATCTTCTGGAAGAGAGGCTTCTGAATATTTTGTAAGACAGTGGAAATGTGACTGTGGAAAACACTTGAAAGCACTTACAACTTATCTCCCAAATGATTAGGTTTCAAATTAACAATGCCTTTAACAGCAAAAACGTGTACCACCTTGAATTATGAAGGAGGCTAAACGTATCACACCATCAGCATTAGGTAACTAACTGCAAACTGTTGTTCCTTTATACTAAGCACTTGAAGTTCATAATTTCTTCAGTCAAACAATATTTTCAAATCTTTATTTGTTTAAAAGTTTGCTGGACTGCACAATAAATGTCATCTGCTTGAGCTACTAGGCTGTTACCCTTGGTGAAGGATAAAGATACATCTTGCCGGTGCTTCATTAGCTGCTATGGGAAAGCTTCCTCTTTTGCTTGTCTGAGATGCAAAACTAGAAGAGACCTCACGGTCATTAGTTCAGATCCAGGAGGAGATCCATGTCTTACACAATGCTGTCATAGAACTTAATGAAATAATTTTCTTCCCTTCCCTCAAACACTCCAAATGTCACTGCATTAGTGGTTGAAAGCCTCATAAGAAACCGTAATCTGTGCAGGTCCATTTGCTAGCACTGGTGTGTAGGTATGGCAGTATCCAAAAGCACTGCAAGCTGGTCTGTCTCCCTCTCACTCAACCATTCACCAAGAGTAGCATTACAGTGAGTGCTTGAAGAAAATGCCGGGAGTTACAACATGCTTTACATCTTGTCCTTTTATTAGATGGTGTTCCAGCGTACATGTTTCTAACCACCCCTGGACCGATCCGTGTCCTCCCTGCATTGGGGAGGGTTGGTGTGGGACCCAGTGGGACTTTGTCTTGCTGCTAGTAAGTCTCAGGGCAGATGTGTGCTCACACATTTAGTGTGGATAGGTAATAGTGAGGCTGCAGCTCAGATTTGTGTTGGCATGGCACTTACCTATATAGCAGCATACAAAAATAGCGCGATCCTCCTGTTCTCTAACAGGCTGTCACTTTTTAATTGCTGTAGCGGCAGCACTTTAAAGAATTTCTGTAACTGTATGTTATTTTTTTTTCTTAAAAAACTCTTGAAATATCATTAGTGAATAAAAAAAAAAAAGGTAATTTCCTTGTGGTAACAACTATAGCTGGTGGGTGAGTTGCAGTGACCAGTTTCTTAGAGATTATTGTGTAATTAATCATGTTACTGAAGGGGAAAACAGAAAAGGAGGTTGGTTATGTGACTTCTTTGCGTCATCCATCAAAACCCATCAAGGCCTTTTAAGTGCTTATCAACTGATTTCCAGGTTCTGAATCTGTCTCTCCCCAGCAAGTCTGCTGGTTCTAGATGAGCTGCTCTCCTTGCAGGTTGGTGCCTGAGGCAGGGAAATGGTCCCTGCATTAAATGTCACAACAAAGGAATATGATGCATCTTCTGAAGAGGTTTTGGGAATTCAAGTCTTTTGTAACCAGAGAGGATCAACTTTATTTCAACATATCTGGGCGGATATTTATTTAACATGCCCGTTAAAAATCTCAGTCTGTCAGCTATCGGGTTGTTTATTTCCATGCTTATTGGTGATGAGGCAACAGCCAGAATCTGAAACTTGGGAAATTTGGGTTTGTAATAGTTACAATTTCTTTCCACGTGCTTCTCCCTTAATAATCTCAGGTTCCATTTTGTTGTGATTTTGGGGCCTAATTACCATGAAAGATTATTCCTGTGAGTACACTCAGTTTTCTGAAGTTTTATCTGCTGATATCTGTGTGCAGACTGCCTGAAAGATGGTATCATTTAATTAAAGAAAGAACAGACAAGAGGATTAATGTAATGGGATGGGGACAGGAGACTGGGAAGGGTCAGGTGAGAGCTAGTGCTGGGCCCGCTTGAGTGCCTGGTGAAAACCAGCCACGGTTCACTGCATGCTGAAATTGGTAAATAGAAATCCTTTAATACTTCTGGCAAATAACGAATGGCAAAGCCTTGATGTCAAATATGAACGTTCTCATTTACATTTAAATAGTTTCAAGTTTCCTTGCGTGTGTCACACATAGCAAAAAAATAAGGCTCCATTATTGCAAATATTACTTCTAGTGAAAGTAAATACCATTGTCACCAGTGTTAATCTGCTGCATGCAGGAGTCTGTCTCTAAATATTGATTTTTGGCAAATGACCTTTATCAGCGTTGTAAGGTTTTATTTGGAAACTGTTCTGTGTTGAAGCCTGGAAACATCCACCAGTGGTCTGGTTGCGTCTGTTAGCAGCCATCACCATCAACTTGCTCAGTATCTTACAGACCCATAAAAGATGGGGCATCCTCTCCTTCAGAAACTTAAGATCTGTGATGGCTTGGGGACCAGCTGGACTCAGTGACAAACACTGAGGTGAAGGGGGGTTGGCAGATGTCAAAGCTACTGATGACAGCTTCTAGGAATGGCAATGTTGTGTGGTTCTTGAAGCCCTGATGTGGGTTTCAGCGCAGTGCAGATAAGAAACCACTGGCCTGCTGAGCTGAATACTGGTTGTCATTTTTCAGCTTTGATTCAAAGCTGGGGATTAAACTTCATCTTCCAAAGGATTTTCTGTTTATAAAATCGTTGCAGCTTATCAGGTCTGACTTGGAAATAGCTTGCTGATCTACATAATTAAGCTATAAATAACAAAGTAAATGAACCTGCTTTTTAACTGTGAAGTGGTTATTTCTTACTGAAGTTCAGCAGGCTTATTGCCCAGTATGGGAGTGATTTTCCTAAACCCTTGTCTTTGCCAAAATGATGGGTTTTCACCGTGGGGTTCTGCCAATTCAGGTGCTATTTGGGAGCAGTGTAAATGAGCACTTTGAGTTATGAGAGCCTGTAAGCGACAATAACAGGAAAACCTCACCCACATTTTTATTCTTCCATATCTACTGTGAAGCTGCAAGGTGGAGACAGCACAAATACAGATGGTTTTCTCTTCGCATTTTTACCCCCTCTGAAATCAAAATGAAATACCTGAGTTTGCTGGTTGGCCACAGCTCAGCAAATCTGTGTTGGTGGCAGTTGTGTCTGTAGAGGTCAGTCATAAGTCTCATGTCCCTTGGTCAGTGTTATTGATAATCCAGATAATAGCTTCTGCCATTGAAGCTTGCACTTAATTTATTGTAGGGGAAGTCCTGCTGACTGTTTCTCTAAGTGTTTTTTCCTGCTTGGGTCCTCTGACTTTGAGCTGGGATCCTGGCATGGCTATTGGAGTAACGTGCCTTGTACTGGCTGCTGGGTACCATGCTGCAGCGACCCAAGAGCAGCTGATACAGGGGATTGGGTTACCAGTCCAAAAACCTTGTTTGTTGCCTGGTTGGAAGGGCTTATCCAAAAAGAGGCAAGAAACTCCTGCTTAGTTTTCAGATGAAAATCAGCCATGCACAGCAAGAAACAGCTTAAAGTGCCTTGAAAATCAGAGTGTCTTGTGATGCCAGAGTAGCAGATGGGCTGTTGTCACCACAGATGAAAATTATGTTAATTAATATATTACAAAACTGACTCCAGTTGAACATTTGTTTTTTATGAGAATGTGGTTATCAGCTTCTCTGAAAAGTGAATTTTGGGAATATTTGGACTGATTTATTTTTCTGGAATAGCTTTCTGGAGACTTAATATGCTGTTTGGCTTTGGTGCTGTAACTGTCAGTGGACAGTCATTCAGTTGTGAGGGACACAGTTAAAGAACTTGAAGTAGATTAAAGAGTTTTAAGTATACTGTGCAATTGCTGTAACCTTGTGCAGAGCATGCACTCTCTTCTGCTGCACACATGGGTACCTCAGAGATGGCTACACTATGGCCCTGTCCCAGGGAGTAGCTTTCTCAACATTCATAGCAGCTGTTAATGGAGGGATGGACTGAATGAAGATCTGAATGCCTCCTTATCCATGAGCTGAGACCTTGTATGCACCTTTTGCCCCCTAAAGGAAACCTGTAGAAATCCAGGGTGTTTTCAGGGGACTCTGCCCACCGTGTGGATCTCTGGGCTGATGTTAAATAACAGACTTGGAGATGGGTGTTGCCTTGGGCAGATTTCATAAGCGAGGGCCAGCCCATGTTTTTGCTGTTGAAAAATTAACTTCTGCAAGGCCCAGTACAATCAATATTTCATTTCTGTTCTTCCAAATTACTGCAAGTCTTTTGCAAAGTCTTACATGCTGACACTCAGAGGCCTTTGTATGCAACCTAGAAAGCTCTGCTTTTCTTGCCAATAAGAGCATGTTGGCTTAGGCTGAAGGGTGGTTTTGACAATAGCCAGCACAGATGCTTCAGAAGGTGTAAATCCTCCCCAGTCTACAGATAATCTGTCTCCTACTGTTAGCCACATCCTGATCTCTAATAGATAAAGACTGGCTTAATCCCCAAAGCATGAGCTTTAATATCCTTTACAAAAGCCTCCTCCTAATTCACAAGGTCCTTGCATGGTTTTGTCCCCCCATAAAATCACTGTTGGGTGGCTGGGAGCTGTTTGGGTCTGTCTGAAAGGCACAGAAGTGTTTGCTGGAAGATGCCAAAGGCTGGTCACAAAACAGCCCCTGTGCTGCGACCATCTTCCTCTCTGCAATTTATGCAAGTTGCTCATTTTTGTTACCTACTTACAGATTGATGTTATTTTAATTATTTTGTATTACTATTTTTACCTCACCACACACTTTCAACTTTCATTTCCTTATGAAGAGAGGTGGGTTGTGGTGACATGTCCCTTGCTCGAGCAGTCTTTATTACAGCCCTATTCCTTCATCTTGCTTCTGCAAGAAGTTTTTCTTGTGAAACAGAGCACTACAGCACCAGTGTATTAGCCAAGAGAATGCACTGAGTGTTGCTTTCTTCTGTGACCAAACCAGCCCTGTCTCTCTGGGAGCCTTTCCCATCTTGAAAAGCTCAGCTTTGCCTTCCTGCAAGCTGGCGCTGCTGGATGTTGGCAGGAAGCCTTGGAAGCAATCAGCCGGGCAGGGAAGCCTGGCTGCTTTCCCTGCAGTGATGCATTTCACACCAAAATGCACATGCTTGCTTTCAAAGATGGCTTGGCTGCAGCATCTCTCCTGTGTGCTGGGGAAGGAGGTGGCTGCGGTGGGATTCAGCAGGCTTTGTCATGCAGGTCCTGGTGTGGCAAGTGAAATGCAGCCGACTGTCAGTACCAGAATGAGGGATGGTTTTGCTGCCAGTGTTCTGCAATACTACTTCTAGTACAGAAAAACACCTTGGATGAGTTCTGTGAAGTACCGTCATTGGTCTGAGCAGGGAATTCTCTGCTTTTTCTAGCTCTTATCAGCCTCCTCTGAAAACTCCAAGTAAATCTATGTTTTACCACCCATGAAATCAGGTGTGATGCTTTTCCATCCCATTGTTCATTCCCTGGGAGGTGATGATGACTTGGAGCATCTTCATGTGCCTAACTTGGTGTAAGCACAAAGTTGATCCTTCCCTGCCATCCTGATCATTTGCAAAGTGTTAGGGATCCTGTATGGGAATCAGAGCAAAACCCTTTGGTTTTATTTATTATAGTCATTGTAAAGTAGAGATCTTTGCATGGATGTAAAAGCACAAGTTTTACAGAGCTGCAAAATAAACTGCAAGTGCTTGTTTTAAAAGAACCTAGAGGGAATAATGAGCCAGTGTTGAAGGCTGAGGGGTTTCATTTTTCTTCTTTTTAGGGAGATATGTTTGTTTTGAGTAAATTGCAAAGGACTCTGAGCATTCGTGAGAGCGGCTTTTAATTGCATTGTAGCAAATGTTATATTTTTCTTTGCAATCTCACGATCAACCTGCTCCCTATGGTTTCCCAGTAGAAGTTCTGCTGTTGGTGCAAATTGATTGTGCCTCTGCCTTTTGTGTTGGGAGGAGAAGGGAAATTAATTCCCAGTGCCCTCAGCTTGCTAGAAATCTCCTCCTGCCAAGGTCTGTGTATCCAAGTGGTGCTCTGGGATTATTTAAGGGCTGAGCATTTTTGTATTTTCCTGGATGCTATTTTATTACCCTTCATCCTCCAGCCTTTATTTTTTTCCAGTACTTAAATTACAGCTCAGATTAGTGATCAACAGGATTATGCAGGTGCAAGTGGCTCAGTGATAAACTTCGTGTTGCAGGGGCTTCTTATATTTGGGAGGGGAGCAGGAAGAAAAAAGTCCTCTAACATTTTGAACTGAAAATACAAATACCTGAACTAAACCAGCCATTCATTGTATTTGAAGAAAAGTTTAGACAGGGATTTATTTGCCTGATTTGAAACTGCTTTTGAATTAGTCTGTGACAGTCTTCATATGAAAACTCTAGTTTTATTTTGCTGTCAGTGTCTCATCAGCACAGAATGGCAGTTCGAGTTAGTGAAGAAGTAACAAATTGTGTAGCTTGCACAGCTTCCAGTGCCATAAATAGATTTATTTCATACTCGGGTACACATTTGCTTTTAAGCCTGGACTCGGCACATAAGCATGTGCGTAAGCAGGCTCACTGATTTCTGCAGGCTGTGCAGTGCATGGCTCTGCCAGTGCCCCTTGCAGTGATAAGAAGGACGGTAAAATCCAAACAGAGAGCAATGGGTCTGCATGCAACTGTGCCAGCACAGACACATGCCTGCCTGCGTGCATGCTGCTGCAGTCTTGCTTCACCCCATCATCAGTGTGTGTAGCTGCAGGGCCAGGCTCTGCATCATCATTTTGCCAGCTCAAACTCAACTCTTCTGCAATGCTGCATCTCCTCTTGTTGTGTTTAAGTGCAGAGGTGTGGGAAAATAGTGATGTTAGATACTGGTGTCTGTGTTAGCTGCTGGGAAGTGCTGTCTGAACTGGCAAGCCCTGCGTGTGTCACTGCAGACATGTAGTGGGATGTTGGAGGCTGTTGGTCTTTGTGCTGCCTGGGTGGGATGGATTGCCAGATGGACCTTGGTGGTGGGGTAACTGTGCATGGGCACGCACCAGCCTGCAGCATGTGCTCTCAAGCACCCACGGTTTGCACACATGGGGTGTCTTTAGATATGTTCAGAAGGAACAGATATCACTAGAGAGAAGAAAACAAATCTTTTGGTCTGAAGGCAGATAGCGAGTGCACAGGAGAAGAAGAACTTGTAGCCAGAGGACTGTAGAAATCAGGCAGGAAAGATTGCAGAGAACATACCATCAGGCACTCGGAGCAGCCTCTGGTGCCAAGAGGCTGCTCAAGACACGTAAAAAGACAAACCATGGGTAAGGGTTTGGAGCAATATTCAAGTCAGTCAACCAAAGATTTGCAGCCACAACCAACTATTAATAACAGATGGTTTAATACCCAAAGGAGGTCAGAACCAAAGGGCCGCTAATATTGCACCGTGTTTGTCTTGCTTAGAAAGCCTCGCAAGGTAGCTTGGGGAGCTTCAAGTAAAACACCCAACCTGTACCTTGGTTTCACCCTGTGGGCATTGGCAACCCATGTTTCCCACTCAAAGAAGGGCAGAAGGATTCCCGGTAGCTCCGATGAAACCAGGCATGATGACACAGGCATGTCAGCAGTGTTACACAATGTTGCTGCTCTGTGTGAATCCTGGACATTATCTTCTAGTTGCCTCTATAAATGCCTGTTGACATAGTCTGTCTCACCTTAGGATAAAGTTTAATTTATCCTATCTGTTTCTTGGTTGCTGTTGGTGCCCTTTTACCTATAATTTTTCATCTCTTCATTTAATAAAGGGATCTCAGGTCTGTGTTTTTGTTGCTCTGCATTCTTGTGTAAGTGGTGAAAAAGGTAGGCTGAGGATGTGTGCAGGTGTACCCCATCCTCTCCTATACTTTTGTTGCTAGCAGGGTACTTAAAGCAGAAAAATAAGTGAGCTCATCCTGTTGCAGAGATCTGTAGCTAGGATTGCCTTTATCTTTTTTTCTCTATGGATGTTGTTCTTCCCTTCACTGTTTCCCTTCCCCCAAAATACATCTTGACATAGAACATGTCCATTCAGGGGTCCTTGGGAAGGTGGAATTAAATTAACTAAAGGTGTGAATTCAAAAAGAATTACTTAAACCTCATTAAACCTCTGTGTTTACACACTTTTCTAAATTAAAGTTGTTTTAATTTGATTTCAGTTCACTTCACTACCTAAGTGGAGTAATCTCATTTTAATTAAGGCAAATTAGTTAAGTAAATGTTCAAAGTGAAATTACAGCCAGGTAGAAAAGGAGCATTCAAGGAAAAATGAGTGAAAGGGATGCTGAGCTTCTTCAAAACTAATAAAACCAGAAACTCTTTTCAGTCTGAGATGTTGCAGGAATTAGATGTGATCTGTGGCGAACACTGTAAATGTTATCTTGTAAAGGATACTATCAACAAGTGAAAACTATTTCTTTTGGCTCATACGAGCAAACTCGCATCACTCTTTCAATTCTGGGCATCAGCCCAATATTGTGAAATGAGAAAGCTACATGTATTGAATGTCGTCTTATTTTACTTTACTCGTTCCTTTAGGAACCAGAGAAGATTTATACCAAATAATAACATGTTTCTTTTCTGTTTTACATCCCTGCCTCCTCCATCTCTGGTTCTTGCACAGTTTTTTTTGAAAGAGAAAAGATATTGGGAGGATGAGGGGTGAAACCACTTGCCTTGTTCCACGTGAAGGTACTTGTCTCCACCTGTGTATGAAGGACTCAGCCAAATCTCATTTCTGTCTTGTGTCCAAAGAAATTTCTGTCAGACCTTTATCTGTCAGTTCTGCAAAAGGTTCAACAGCAGCAACAGTGAGAAAAGTAAAAAGATGCCATTCATGACAGCAGGAGGGTGAGATGCAAAGGTAGGAGACTGTATGGTGTTGGAGCTGCTTGGAGTGACCTTGAGTCTGAGAGAAAAATAGCAATTAATGAAGAAGCTTCTCTGCTGTGAAGATGGGGATTGAGCAGCATCAAACATCAAGATATTTCATAAAACCCAGGGAAAAGGTGCGATTTACAGTACCAAGACCTTTTATCGCTTTGGGAGGGTGAAACAGGTGTGTTAGCTTTCTTCATGCTTCTACTCATTGTTAGATTAGTAACTCCAGGCGTATGGATGAGGAGTTCTGTAAGTATTTCCTAGTTTCCTTGTTCTGCTCCTGCGTTGTGACAGTTATTTAGCAAACTGGAGTTGTCCTGCAGTAAGCCATGCTGTCAGTTTATCCTCTTATGTTGTATTTTTTTTATGGTGGAAACAGACTTACATGGGCTTCTGCTCAGGACTCTTCCTTTGCTCCCTAATATGCAGTTGGGAAGGGGTAATAGGCAATTTTTTTGGTGAGAGGATTTTAGGTTCTTCTCCATCTCCTTTATTCTGGACCTGTATGCAGAGGGCTTTCCTAAAGGGAGCAGAAGTCACACCTTCTGCCAGTGCTTCCTCTGCCCCAATATGTTTTGGAACTGAGTGCCTGCCTCCATCAGCCTTAGGGATGTCTTCATAAGGCAAGCTGTGCCTAGCAGCTACTGTTGTAGGGTGGTTTAGAAGTACAAACTGAACATCAGAGGTAGAGAATGTAGGTTCTTGCTGTTTCTTTTAGGTAATGTTTCTTCATTTTTTTTTTCTTCATTATATTTTCATCTGAACCAGGAGGTTCTTTCTATTTTGTCTGAACAATTGAACCCTATATTCAGGTTTTGGACATCTCTCGGGCATGTTCTGTGAGAAGTACAGATTTGTATTATGTACCTTTGGGCTGTCATCTGTGCAAAGAAAGGGAGAAAGGGACAAAGTTAACAAATGTATGATGTATGCTAAATTCAGAGACTGTTCAAACAGACATTTTAACAAGAAAGCAAATATAATAAAGAGCTTAAGCTTATTCTCCCAAAATGTTTTTGGTGGAGAAGAGCAAGGTGTAGGTATGCTATTGGTTTCTTTAGCGGAAATAAGTTAGATGATGTACTTAGCTTGGAAAATAATTTATTAATAGACACATGGGTATTTAGATTGACCTGTGTTAGTAAGGGTGAAGTAAACCTTAGATATGGAATCCATGCTTATATTTTATTCAGGCAACTTACTGCTGTAAAGGGATTGATGATACTAGTCCTTAGATATCATTTAAAACCAAAGTAAGAGCTAGTGAAGGTTAGCAGAAATTAATAATAAATCCTGTTATGATTGATTTGTGTATTAGTAATACACAAATCAGGTCAAAGAACCCAAATGCTATTGGAGACCTGTTTAGGCAACTATTTGTATCTGATGTTGACTTCTAGCAGAGGCAAACTCTGTTTCTTACTTTGAAGTGGAAGCATGTATTTTTTATGGTCAGAGCCAGCAACCTTATATATCTGAGGCATAGGATTTGGGTTTTTACAGGCTGAGCAGGCAGGCACCAATGTGAATTTCCTGCCGTGTATTCTTCAGTTGACTGATGGTTCACTGGCTTTTCTGTCATCTTTAGTAGTCAAATGAAACGGCCAAAGCAGTGAAGAAATACCTCATGTCCTCATCAGCAGTGTTGCTGCCTTTGCCTAGTGCTGGAGCCCTGAGGCTCCTAGGAGAGGTGTTGCATGGGAGTTGCATCAAGCATCAATGAAAGATTTGTAGTACAATTTGGAATAGTAAAAGGAGATATGCAAAAGCATCTCTTGCTGCTCAATCCTATTTTATTCTCCTTTTAGATGCTTCCCCATGGTATCTCCCAACTTTTAAGGTTTTCTGACAGGAAGGTCAGAGCTGGTGGGGTCCTTGGCACATTGTGTAGTCCTTTATCCTGTTCGAAGGTACTGTGCACTATTAGTACCAGCTCTCCAGACTTCCACTGCAAAGCAGAACTGCCCTTGTCTCTTTCTTCTTCAGTTACTCCCAAAACTGTCATTGGCGCAATGAATTGGCTCCCTTGTGTGAAGGTGGTGATGTTGGGTGGAACAGCAGGCCAAATTGTGATGTGCTGTGGGAAAGCAAATTTGTTCCTCAGATGAATAAAGTGCCTTCAGAAGGACAGATGTGTTGTCTTGATAGTTGACTAATGGATTTATTTAATGGGCTTCAGCTTGTATGAGTTCATACGTGTTTGTCAGTTGTCTAGGACATAGCTTTACTTGTTAAGTAAATTTGCTGCACTAGAGATGCATCAAAAAATACTGATTTTAGTCCTTAGAGCCTTACTACTTTCTGCTACTGCTTCACTGTTACAGCTTCAATAAGAAGCTAATCCTGAGTGTAGTTGGTGTGGTAACAAACTCTTTTTTCAGTGCTATTGTTGTAGGGGTTTAATGAACATTAGAGAAAACCAACGTCAAGTTCTTTCATTAGACTACTGGGCATCATGAAAATCTCAATGACTCTGAAAAAACCCTGTAATAGAACATTAAGATGGTATATTACCTACATAATAAAATAGCTTCCAGGACTAGCTGCAAATATTTTAGTAATCTTTCTGAACATCATAGGAATATCCATCAGTTTATTTCTCAGCACTCTCAGGACTCTGTGGTACTTGGCTTAGGCTATTTCTGAAGCTTTTATCCTGTCTCAATTCATGTCAGACAGACTAAGCTGCTGGGCATAGAGAGCAGTTTCTTGCTGTTCAGCAGAATCTCAGTTTCTTGGAAAAAACTAAAAAGCTGCATTTTTCCATTTCAATTTGTAAGAATTGGAAGAAATGATCTATATTTAGCAGCTGCTTTTAAACTGTGTGTAAACTGGTTTCCCTTGTTCCTGTAAGTACTTTTAGCAAAGTGAGGTTGAGGCACTCTCAGGAACACAGGACAGCAGAAGTTCTGTGCTTCTGCGGAATCTAAATATAAAAGGGAGAGATTTGGGGAAATGAGGAGGAGGCAAAGACATGGTGATGGGCAGTGAGATGCCCATACATATGCACAGTGGCTCGCAGGCAGAACCACTTCTGACACTCTTCTCCCTTGGGCTAGATTTCCATGCTTTTGTACTAAATCTGCTACAGGATCATTGTCAGTGAGGCTGTGGCTGGGCTGGAACACCATGTGAGGATGTTGGGAGCCTGGGTTCCTCCCATCTCCTGGGAAGCGGAGCTGGCAAGCAGACTGGGAATTGCACTGCTGTTACATGGTGCTGGTTGCCTTTCAGCTGAGCTCTGGCAGAAGCTCAGTGGTGTGTTGCTGCTTTTCCATCCTATGCCAATGCTTTAATGAGAAGTATTTAAGGAAATATTAAGGAAATGGTTGCAACGTTTGTGTCTGCTGTACATGGCATAATCTGCGTTTTGCAAATTCCATAGCGTAGCAAGACAGAAGTTTCCACATCTTGGTTTTGAACTGTGGTACAGTTCATGCATGAGCCTTTATCAACATTAACAGGCAAATGTTAATATTTAAAGCAAATAACCTTTCTTTTTTTTCTTTACACTCTTCTGCTTCTTCATGCAAACTAATTAACAATGAAGTCTTAAACAAGCACAGAACCGAAGTGACAGTTGTGTTTACATATATTATTGTAATTAAAAAGCTTTTCCTTATGGCCTTTTAAATCTAAATCCTTATATAATAGGGTCTGCCTACCACAAGCATTTGCAGAGGTTTCATTAGTTCTCAGTGTACCAGTGTTTATCACTTCCTGCGCTCTCTCCTGAAAACTTAGAGGCTATTAAGGTTGTGAATTGCATTGCGGTGCTGTCTTACACTAATTAGTTTTTTCCAGGCTTGGTTTATGCCTCAGAGATGTGCTGCAGAAAAAACAGCTAGATAAAGAAAGCTATTACAACACTAATGAATCCATACAGCTCGACTGAAAAGTAGTGTAAGCTGATGGCAACAGGTTGTGGGGTGGGAAAGAGTTTTGAGTCTGACAGTCCATGAAGAGCCTGACCTCGTGCAAGTAAGATGTGATCTTTCTGACTCGTGTCTTTAGTTGTAAAACTATTAGGACAGCGCTGTTGGCAACTGGGAAGGGTGCTGTGAAGAGTGCTTTGTACTTCCTCTCATGAAGTGCTTTGCTGACTTCCTCCAAGAGCTGGGGTAGAAGTGTCGCTGTGGAAATTGCAATCTCTTCCCCTTAAAATGCAGTAGTAGGTGGGGAAGAGGTAAGGACCACTCATCCTACCACTTCTCTGGATGCTCTTAAAGCTGAGTCTCTTTGTGCTGCAAGCACACAGTCCTGTCCTGTTCTCTTGTTCTGCAGAGTCTGAAGTGTATGGAAACCTCACTAGCAAAGAAAATCCTGATTAGAAGCTCCTGGCCAGCCTGAATATCAGGGTGAGGTGCAGATCAGTGGGTTGCAATTCAGAGCTCTTCCTCAGAGATGTGTGAACTGAATGTGCAAGCTGCAGTGAGCTCTCCTCCGTGTGGCAGTTACGGGGGAAGGAAAGGATGGTAAGCCTTGGTATCTCTGCCTTGGTGCATGTTGGACCTGGTGCCAAAGCTTGCAGCTACTTTGGTTAAGAGCAGTCTGCTTGACTTGACCCTCCACTTTATGCTTTGTTTAAGGGAAAATGATGGTACCAGGTTTGTTGTTTGCTGAAGTATTTAATCTCCAGGACTGCTATGACTCTTAGTGCCTCTAAGATGCACACAGATGAGGCAGTGATGAATGTAATTCCCTCTGGCATGAAGTACTGGTCAGATACCTGCTGCTGTAATGGGGTCATTTACAAGGAACTGGATCAAATAACACTAAAGGGAGAGGTAGATTTTTTTTGTCCTCCTGCCTCTCTCTCTTTTTCTCTTTTTTTTTGCCTAAGGCATCAATCAACCAAAAATAGTGTTCAGCTGTAGCCAGCATCTCTCTCGCAGATTACTGATGTGGAGAATCAAGTGGAAGATGTGTTCCCTGTAGGAGCCTGTCAGTTTTGCAGTGCCAGCAGCCAGACTCGAAGCTCTATCCTGGCAGTGGAGAACTTCTCTTGCTTATTTCCAAGCTAAGCTCGCCCCGGTATGAGCATGCCTTAAGTCTACCACAGTTCTTTGCGCTACCAATGACTTCGCACAGTCGAAGAAATGCTATTTTGTCGCTTTTATGTAGTATTGGTATAATGTACTGGGATTTATTGTATGTTTAAACTTAACATAGCAGCTCTGAGCAGATAAGTACTATAATAAGAGCTTCAAGAGCATTAACCCTTGGAATAGGTAGCTAATTTGGCCCTAAATGAAAAGACGAAAACACACAAGAGTGTCAGAGGGAGAAGGAAAGCTTAATCAGAAGCTGTTTTGATAAAAACCACTGTGCTTTTGGCAGAAGTCCTGCTGAGCACACTGCATCCAGGAAACACAGCTTTGTTGTAGTCTTTTATTTCTTTTTCTCTCCAATTGACATTAAACACAATAATTAAAGCAACAGAGATTAACATGTCAAGCTTTCAATTTGTCCTCTTTTTTTAATTCCTTTTTCTGTGAGCTACTTAATTCAGCAAATCATGTCATTTAAGGAAGGTTGATTCAACAGCACAAGGGGGAGGAAGAAAGTCTTGCTCTCTGCCTGGAACTTCTTCATATAAATACTTCATTGTACATTAATGAAAGAATTATCTTTGTAAGCAGCCTTTCTTCTGGCAATAAGCTTGACATAGCAGGCGTTTGGAGGTATTAAGAGTAGAGATTTATTTCCAAATGACCATCCAGACTGTTCAAAAGGATTTTGATTTTTCTAATTAGTTTTTTCTGTGTATATGTTTCACTGTCTTTATCTTCTCCACTTGAGCAAAGGCAGCTTTTCATTTAAACACATGTACTTGCAATCCTTAGATTTTTATCCTGCTTGATCTAGTAAATGCATCCAGCCAGTAATATAATTCTTCATCTATGGAATTTCTGCCCCAAATGCTCATTGTGGTGTAATGAACGTTAATAGTTTCGCAGTGAAAACAGTGTTATATCACAACGGTATTCTGATAGAAGAAAAAATGAAGTTATGGATCTGTTCCAGAGCAACATGATATGTTTGGGGCTGTAGTCTCCCACCTCACTGTCTGGCAGAGGGCACTTAGGAAGGCTGCAGTGAAGGGAGCTGTAGCTCTCAGGGTGCTTTTTGCTGATTTCTCCTTAGAGAGTAGATCTTCACCTGTGAGCAAGCAATTATCAATACTGGAACATGATGATTGGAAGCATTTTCACTGTAGAACACAAAACTGGGTTGCTGCACTTGAGGAGTGCCTGAGGTCAGCCACACTCCCTCTACAGAGCACCTCTGCTGGTGAGGTGTTTCAGCTCCTTCCTGCATTTAGAAGGGCTATTGATATGGTTGGAAGAGAGCTGGCGAAGAGGGTAAAGCAAAGCCTTTTTCAGGTGGTGGTTATATGTCAGGACACTAAGTGGTCCAGTTTTGCTTCACTTCCAATTTGCCTGTCTAAGCTAGTGGTAAGAGACAGACACTAAAGAAGAACTTGTGAAGATGGTAATGAGCTTTGCTTGCTCTACAAGGTTTCTCTTGGGAAGGAGTGAACATCCTCATGGTTGGTAAGCTGGCACATGCCCTGTCACATTCCTTTTTGGGTATAAAGTAGCTGGTGGAGAGCAAATCTCTGAACTTGCTCAAGGGCAGAACAGAGCTGGCAGCTACCACCTCTTGCATTACCATCTCTGTGTGGTCTATTACATCTGTGCTTTGCTTGGCCAGTTTCACCTGAATGGACAGATCCCATAACTGGCTAGTGATAGATGTCCTGCTCCCTGGTGGTGTTTGAGGGGCTGATATAAGCAGAAATGGAGGAGGCTGAGTTATGGCATGCACCATGTTTGCTGAAAGTGAGAACCTGGGTGCCTCTGCTGCTGCTCTGTGCAGCCTGGGTATGTTATATAATAGGAGCACTCCTTTGGCAGTCTCCTGTGAGAATATCAGTGTGCTTGTCTGCTAAGTCCTGGTTAGCGATACGCTAAACTTAAGTCCATTAGGCTTCCAGTGAATGAGCTGTAGCAGAGACACACACCTTATGTTTTTAATGGTATGCAGCAGATAGAGTTAAACCAGCATCTCTAACTTGTGTCATGTTGCTTTATCATCTGCAAAACTTGCTCTCTTGCTGTGCTGGAAGCCAGAGCTTTTGCCAGCCAGGCTGTTGTGCATTGCTGGGATTTAGTTTCCACTCACAAAGGCTGACTGCTGCTATGCAGACAGAAAACCACAAAACTTTGATTTTAGTTGGCAGCCATACTTGGACCACTGTAAAAGAGAAAATGTATTTGGGCTGTGTCTGCCCATGACTTGCCCACCCCTCCACACTTTGACTTCTGAGAAGAGATCAAGGCAAATGTTCTTCTCTGGATTAAAGCTGATACAGCTTTGAGATGGACCATTCCCCTCAACCAAGATGGGGCAGTGAATCTAGGGAAGCTTTGGAATGGTATATGACCCTGAACGTGTCTACAACACAACTAAGTTCTTATGGTAACTTATGGAGGTGAAATTGGTGGTCTGATCAACACCTGGCTAAAGAGCTTAGTGCAGGCAATGGCACACCCCAGGGGTCTTTGTGGCTCTTCGAGCAAGCTGTTTTTCAACTATGCTGGATATATCGCCCAAGGATTGATCCCATTCCTCACTGCAGTGAGGATGTGTTTGCCGCTTTGGGACTTGTTCTGCTGGGAAACAATGAACTTGTGTCTTTGTTCTTGACTGTACGCACTGTCCATGTCAAGGTGTGCAGACCCACCTTTCTGACCCTCCCAGTTTGTTCATTCCTCATCCGCTTTGTGTGACCAGAGCGATCAGAGGCTGTTCAGCTGAGCCTGGTCTAAGTTCAGCATAGTTCAAGCAATTACAACAAGAGGCTTTGTTCTCTTGTTTAACAAATAACAGCACTACAGCTATTTGGGAGGAACTGAGTAGAAGATGCTCTTAGGTCTTTATTTTGCAGGTCTTTAAAATGGACTACTTTTCTTCTCAGTTGTCATTTTGCTGTATGTGTTTGGTTTGTTCTCCTCTAGGCTCTTTCAATAAGGGGCATTTCAACCCCATAGCCTGTTTTTTTTTAATGTAAACTGTTTTTTTTTTGCTACATACATGGGTGCATGCACCCACGCTCATTCTCTTCTGGCAACAATCTACGGTTTATGTTCATTATAAGGCAAGCTATTTTGTGTTGATCACAATAGAATAACATGTAAGATTGCTGTCACTTATTGCTAGGAAAGCAGCTGTAATTACACTGTTCAACAGGTGACGCAGAAGAGACTCCCCTTGTTATACTTTGCTTTTTCATTGGGAAGGTTTTTTGGTGCTTGCTGTTTTTCTGTATTCTGGCTTTTTGCTGGCAAAAGCAAGACAGTGGCTCCCTCTGGAGCCAGTACCACTGTGACTCCAGGGACTGCCTTGTGCTGAATCTGTCATGATTTCCAGCTTAATAGTTTAACTGAAGTGTTTTTTTCTTTCTTTTAGCACAAAGGATGGTGTTGCCTGCTCAGTCTGCATATGGTATACTTAAAAAAACATTAATTAACTCAAAAGTTGTATAAACAGGGACACAGGCTTGATAACCTGCATTTACCACCTTCCGTCCCAGAAGTTTCTGTAGAAATTAATATAAGATCATATCTTTTAGACAATATCTAGTGCAATATTTCTATGGATGAATGTCACTGAATTTGCCTGCCTAATTAAATACCTTTTGTTGGGGTAGACTAGTACAGCAGCCAGTCTGCAATGAGAGTAGTGCTGTTATTACTGTTGAGGTGATGGTCTCAAACAGTGAATGCCATTTGAACCATTTGGAGTTTTTTATTCATTATTTAGATAAAGTAACAAAGTTGTTTGCCAGGAAATCCTTGTGTCCCTTGCAGGAAAGAAGGGTGAGAAATTATACGGGGCTGTACACCTTGAATTCAGCATAGCTAGGTGTTGCTGTACCGCTTACGGACCTTAACTGGGGTCCTGATGTCAGGGTCATTTTACAGACACGTGAGTAGGTAACAGTCCTGTCTTGAACAGCTTAAACACCTGTGGCCATGTGAACTGATCCTGTGAGCAAAAGCTGGCTTAGAGAATGCTCACTAAAGGAGATGACTGACATCAGCCACTGCCAGTCGAGGGCTGTAACAAGTCTGATTTGAAAGCTAAGGTTTTTCTAGGTGCAGTGAAGCAGTGCTTCTACTGCAGAGCTGAAGTCTGTAGGCTTAATGGTAAAATAGTTTGTGGTCAGTTAAGCCTGTAAGGAAAGGGGAAACACTGACAAGAAGCTGGGAAAGACAGTGATGGCTGGGGATGTTTGGAGTGTGTAGGTTAAGTCTCACATCTAGGCATGCTGGGTGATAGCTGGGTCTCGGGCTCATAGTCCGTGCTGGGAGGAGTTGTGGTCATCCTGGTGGATATCTGCCTGCCCAAGCTGTTCATGGAGCAGATGGGGCAGAGGTCTGCTATGGACAGTCCTGTATCCAACCACTGTTTTCCTTCTAATGAGCTGGTCTCTGAATTCAGTCACTTCAGATGTCAGCTGTGTGCTGCTATGTTCTAGGATAATGGTGAGCTCCAGAAGAGACAGGGTGGACAGCAATCTCTAAACTATGGCACCATCTTCTGGAGATGGTGAATAAGCTCTGTAATCATGATGAGGGAATTTTGCATAATTGTTCTGTTTGTTTTCTTTTAGAAGCAAAACTGTTTAATATTTCAATTTGTATACTTTCTGACCTCATAAAACAAAGGAAAACACTCATCCTTCCTTTTGTAGTGTAGGATCCACTAATCTTGATGCATATTAGCTCCTGAAGAGCCTTTCTTTGCTGTTAAGTGCTTTCCTCAGGTATCTTGGTATAGGAATAACCCACAGAGAAGTGCAGATTGTAGCAGATAGTGTTTGAGTTCCCTGGTTCTATAGTGATAGTTTGCATTGTGCCTCTAGGTTTGGTGTGGAAGATTGTCCCCTGGCAGCCTCCATTTAAGGAATAACTGAGCATCAGCCTAATATCTTTGCCAGCCAGATATTGCTTCTCATACCCCTTTGCTACTAGATAATTTTAGCGTTAATAGGACTGTTATATATTTTGGCTTCTGCTCATTGTTCTGCCAGTATGTGTTTGAATGACTGCTCTGGTGTGGGAAGTCCCACGGAATTCATCAGATCTCCTTGCAAGCTGAATGATAATGGCTGGTTTCTTTAGTGTTGCACGCAGCAATATTTCAATATAAAGACAGTCTGACACAAATGCTGAAGTTTTATTATCAACAGGGTTTTTATTATCAACAGCCTTTGTGGTGGCAAGGGGTAGAAAAGAGTCATTGTTAATTGTTTCACTGTACACGGTCCTGATGTCAGGCTTGTAGAAATCAGAGAGTGGCTGAGGAGAGCAGGTTTCCTTTGAAATGGTTTCAAAAGGTTTATTAGCAGGCAAACTGATATGGAAACCTCTGAATGGGATGACATGGAATAAAGAATAAGGATAATAATTGGACCTGTGAGTATCATGTGTGCTTTTAACGTGGTTGAAATGTACTGTTTCCTTTTAGGTTGAAATGACTTGATGTATTCTCCAGCAACTTCTTAGAATAACATGTAATTTTATATTCTGTTGTAAAGGGATCCTTTTATTTATAATGCTTTTCATAAAATGTTCAGGAAATGCAATATTTGTATTAGTGATATATATTGTGAATAGAGAAAAAATATACCCTTGTAGTGGCTGCATTATAATCCAGTGTTTCTTAAAGTAGGTAATGGGCTGTCTTCTGTGCTTAAAGGAATTGTACCAAAAGAGGTCTAAATCTACACAACTCAGTTTTACAGACCTCTAATATGAAATAATGACCTTTCTGCAGATGTGCTTTCTCAGCTAATGTTGCAGCATTTGGAACAGAAAAGCACTTCTGCTCTGTCTGCAGCAGGTTTCCAGCGTGTTCTTGACAAATGCAGCTCAGAAATAAAGCTGGCAGGGTAGCGTCTGTTATTCTGGAGTTTAAGGGGAAGGTGAATGCTTATTTTCCTAGAATACTTTAATATTGGTGTTCCTGAGTGCAGTTTAACTGCATAAATCTTTAGCAGAAATAGAGTTGACTTTGTGAGTGTTTTTAAATCGCAGCTGACGTTTCCAGGTGACAGCGGACGAGTGAAGTACCTTTAGTGTCTGCACAGCACTGGTGCCAGTGAAGAAATGATCAGTCTGTCACATGAATGCTTGTCCTGTCTCAGGCTTGAGTGCCCTTACTGACATTTCACATTATAGAATATTCTGTGCGGGCTGTTCCATATGCACTTCCCTCCCTCATCCCCCCAACTTCTCTTCCCTCGCTGGAGTAGCATCTGCTCTTGAGAGAGAGTTTTCTGCTTTAGGTTTTTAAAACGTGCCCTCTTGTGGTGAGCGGGAGTTTCTGCACGCTGGTTTTATTTATTAATACATTTGTGAACATCCTCTTACAGCATACAGGTGCCATGGAAGTCTCATAGTCCTGTGGATAAATGTTTTATGTCCGTGCAAATAAATATTCCTCTTTGACTCATTTCATTACAGGGTTGGTTTTGCTTAGGCTGTGAGAAATGACTCTTAATCTCCAAGGGATGGTGGGGAACCCTCAGGGATTTGATACATTGAGGTGAGAGATGCCAGCAGGTTTGAAAGTGGCAGCCTTGGTTTTGTGGGATATATTGTATTTAAATACTGCAAGACTTTGTCATTGGCTTGTGTTGGTTGTTCACCTCAGGTACAGTCAGGTGAAAACTGAATTTGCAAATCCATTAATTGTATTGCGAAGAAGCATTAATTTACATTGAAAAGCGAGAAGAGCAGCATGCGGCATGAGATTTTGTGCTGCAGGCAGAGTGACTGCACTGCCTCTGAACCTGTGACTGATAGTGCTTGGTAACATCTTGGACACCAGCTTTTAGGAAACGTGAACATTTTTCTTTATGAAAGTCAAGTTGCGTCTTCATAGATCTTTATTGCTTTGCATGAAAGACACTTATTCAGTTAGAGATATGAGTACCAAATAGGATTTTGGGGGCAAAGGAGCAGCAGTGTGCATTTAATCTGTTATTTTTGAGTAATACTCAAATGACAAGTCCTGAATTATAAAGTAAGTCTTATTCTTAAAAGCTTCTGTTGAACAAAACACATGAGTGACTTCTGCAGTGCAGACTTGTCCTGAAGAGCTATACTAAAGGAGGCGCTTGAACTACTCAAACTTCTCCTTTGTGTTATCAACTTGTGTACCAAACCTGTATCTGTAACTTGACTGACTTACCAGAGAAGAGAGTCATCGAGAATATGACTGTTTCTGATTCAGCAGACCAAGTGGTGAATCATCACTGTTTGAGCTATCAAACTTGAAATGCGAACGCTACACAGGAGAAATGGAATTTATTGCAGTCTAGGACAGCTAAAAATACCTCCTCTAAACCTTTCTAGAGGCTAATTGGGACCTCCAATGCCAACTCAAGATGAGTTGAATCAATTTGTTCACATGTAGCTGTAGAGCAAGGCTGTTTGCGTTAATACAAGCAACGTCACCAGTTGGTGATGGAGGAGGTCATATCTGCAGTAATGTGTGCTGGAGCATCAATTGAGTAGATGAGGTGAAAGGGAGGCTGAGTAACTTGCTACTGTTGTGGAATGAAGGAATTTGCACTGCTCCCAGCCATTCATTTAGAAGTCAGTGGCTGGAAACCAAATGGCTGAGTGTGCTCCTTGGCCTTAAAGGAACCTTTGAGTGATTTTTCATGAAGTGATTAGGTAAGGGAAGGGGGGCAAGAGATGGCCGGGGTTTTTTTTCTTGCTTTATCTCATGAATTCTACTTGCAAGGCATAACACAACCAGCAGTTCCCTTTTCACAGGATGTAGTTTAAATGTATTACAGATTATACATTGCTGTAATGAGGGCTTCTCTCAGAAGTTAAGAATAGGGCAGGACTAAGAGACAGACCTATTTGGAGGCTCGACTTGGAGATCACACACTGCCTATTTTAATTCTGACAAGGCTGTGGTCATAAAGGATGCTTTGCAAGTTAAAACCTGTGTTGCAAGCTCAGGGTTAATAGCAACCATAAACGTTGAAGAGAATGTTGCATAGCATAAACTTGGTGAACATAGTTTTGCCTCTCTTAGCCTATTTGTATTTTAAGCATGTGCGTACATCCTGTGTGCTGTGCTCTTGAAAAGCTGTCCATGTTTAAGCTCTTACTGTAGGTAAATAGGAAATAAATCAGCGTAACTTCTTGATCTTTGAAAACAGATGAGTTTCCTGACACTTCCTGTGTAAGGGCATGGAGCAACCCACATGGAGTAGCAGGTTTCTGGTGAACTTCTATCTTACAGCAACATTTTCTAGCATCTGTATCCTGGAGCCAGACAGGTAGTGGATTTGGGTGTTGTGGATCGTGCATCTCCCATGTACTGGAAGCTTCATGTATTACTATTTACTAAAGCATCAATCTAATATCATGTTTGTATTAAACTGCTGAAGAAAAAGAAGAAAATACTGTTGAGAGTCAGTAAAGTACTTGCTAACGTTACTGGGAAAAGTGAAGGTATCTGCATTCTTCCTAGGAATGCACATGTGTGTGATCAGTGCAGAGCCAGGTCCACATTGGGACAAGGCTTTCAAACATTGAGTGGTAACAGGAGAACCTGAAATTGAAAAGGAGTGTTTGTCAGGGGAGATTAAATGACCACTTGTTAACTAATCGCACAAGTGTCTTTCATCTGCTCATGGCTGTAGGCAACACTGAAACATGGTTTCTATTAAATCCGTGGTTCCACTGAGGGGCACCAGCTTTCATTGTTATCATCTTTTTTTCTCTTTCTGTTTTCAGTCTGATGGGTGAAGCTGGATTTCATTATTTTAGTGCTGTGCATGCCCAAAGTTCTTACATCCCTGCCAACAAAATTAAGTCTCCTTGCAGACTTACACAATTGCAACAGATGTGGGGGTTTATTTATTGGTTATTTTCTTAAAAAAGCTTTATTTATACCTTAAAAAAAAATAAAATTGAGTTTTACAGAACTGCTTTATTTGCACTTTCTTGGTGCTATATTTATTAGTTCTAAATGAAGATAATATTGGCCAATAAAATGGGTAATCTCAGTTATATTTAAAGCTATTCTGCAGATTAGTCAGCTTTATGTTCTTTTATTACTTTTATTACTATCATACGAGCAATGCAATAATGCATATTTCTGTCATATGGTATTGAGTTTTTTACCTTTTCATTTTGATGTCCCATGAATAAAATGACAAACCTAAATAATGTTTTGATTTCCTTTCCTAGTGATTTAATTTCATCTGTAATAGTTTGTTCTGTAATTTTGCTCTCAGACTTCTTGCTTTAGCAATACTGTTTGCAACCAAAGGAAGGGAGCATCTGATTTTAATGGACAACATAATCCTATGGAGTACTCAGCCAGATTAGATACTAAAATCTGTGGTTGCTTATTGCATCCCAGGGATGTAGCCGTAGCCCAGTGAGGATCTCGGTGTTGCAGACACCAGTCGGTGCGGTGTGCGGTGCTCCTGGATATGCAGTCAGTCTTACCCTTTTCTTCCCTCATCTCTTATGAGACACCTACAGTTTTCTCTTTGAGCACAACACAGATTACAAGGTAGGCATGTTTGCAAGTCCAGATTGAAATGCGTGCATATCTGCTGAAGGAAAAAACTTTCATGTGTGAGGGTATAAATCTTTCTTTAACTTGTGTTATTTTACATGATTGAGTCCCAACATTAGCTCAGCAAAATAGGTCTGTCTTGCCTTGGATGCCAGTTCATCATACCATATTATTATTATTATGTGTATATATGTATATTATATATAATTACATATATCATTATGTATTTACACTTCTCTGAGCTGAGAAAAGCATTCAAGCATGTAATTAAGTCCTATCTAAAGGTGGAATTTAAGTACAAGCTTAAAGTTAGACACATGTTGAAATGCCCTGCTGCACAGCGAAAGGTCACTGGATGGAGATTGCGAGGCCCATCTGTGTTTTCCATTTCGGGTATGCAGGCATGATGTGAGAAGCCAGGTGTGTAAGAGCAGCCCCTTGCCAACACATCCATGCTCTGTAGTCTGCTCTTGAAGCCTTCTCTGTGCTGCCAAAACAGCTGTTTATCAGTATGGGTTTTTTTTCTGGGTCATTATCCCTTGTGGTTCGGTGAAACACAATCCTGTAATGGGAATGGAGCTGGGCAAAAGGCTTCAGGCAGCACCCTGAAACCCTGAACCCCAGCCCAGAGCTGTGGTGACACCAGAGGTTTTCCTGATGTTGGTCTGGCAGATGGTTTGCTGCCTTAATGAGTAGTAAAAGGCAAAGTAGAATGTTGCCTGGCTTTGGCTTCGTCTGGGTTAATGGTATAACAGTTGTTATAAATACGCCCAAGCAATGCCCTGATACAGGAGTAGCTGTGGTGTGGTAGCATGGCCTTACAGCACTCCATCTGCTCCCAGATGAGAAGAGGAATGAGCTATTAGCACTGTAAGATACCTTTCTGCCACTATCCCAGTGTTTATATTAGGGGTTATAACTAGTGCAATGTTACTGATTTAAAAACCAACACATTAAAATCGTCCCTCCCTCTGGTATAATTAGGTGCTAGTGTATGGTGGCCTTTAAATCAAGGTAATTCTTAAAACTAAGACAGTGTTGTACTTCGTGTTTGTTATGGTTAAAAACTAGTGAAACAAAGTCTTAAATAGAGGAGGGGAGTGGACTGTGAAAGCAGCTGTGTGAAACCTGAATCTGTGTTTTGGATTTCTTTTTTAGCCAGCTGTGATTTAACCCTTCAGAGCACCGCCACATTGTGGTTTCCAGCTCTGGTCATGAACTTTAGTCTGCTGCTGCTTTTCAAGCCATAAAGTTTGAGAACCACAAGGGACCAGCGGGGTGAAAGCCATTGCTTTCACAGCAACAAAATAAAACTCAAGATTGCAACACTACTGCTGTCAAAACAGGATGGCATGGTAATAACTTTGTGTGATGCCTCCGTCATCCTTTGGGCTATGATTAAATCTGCTCGCTACTTTGGGCCTTCTGTACATAAGAGTTAAAACACGGGCAGGATCTTTTACGTGGACAAGGAGCAAGGCTGCCTTTGCAGAGAAGTGTGTTTTGATCCTCTTCACAATGGTGAGGGTGAGAGTGTGACCATTGTCTATGCCTGCAGTGCCCCCTTCTAATTGTACCTTTTTAGCAGCACATCTGGTCAAGTGAGTGTGTGCAGGAGTGGGAGTGCTGGACTTCGCTCTGCCTTCATACATGTGTGTCAGTGCTTTGTGCAAGTTGTGCATCACGTGGAGTGGGAAGACCTTCTTGAGGAGATGAGGCTTTAAGGAGCATCTTTGTTGAGGTTTGTGGTCTCTCTGTGCAGCAACGTGCTTGAAAGGAGCTGAGTTGGGGAGGAGGGAAGGAGTCAATGTGTTGCAAGCTCTGGTGACTGAAAAGAGAAGGAAAACTCAGGTGACAGCCCAGCAGCTTACAAGTGGTCTATGTATAAGTTATATATATGGCCATTATACCTTCTCTGGGCACTTCACTCAGCAATGGGGTATCCGAATTGTGCAAGACATGAAGTTGTCATTCACTTACACAGACTCCCTCCATGCTGCAGGGAATATTTCTCTCTGAACATGGAGTGGCTATAATGGCAGGGCCACAAGTCCTGTGAAAAGCTTCAAAATAGTGGGAATTGATGTTCATTCATTTTACTGATACTGTCTTGTGATTCAGTAGCCCTGTATGCCGGAATGGAGGTCTCATCCCTCTGCTCATGCCTGGTGGAAATAGCAAATCCATCAAATTCCCACAAACAGCAGTGGCTAAGAACATACTAACATGTGGAAGTGCCTATTTACTTTTGCCTCTTTCTTCTTTCTTTGGGAGTCTGTCTTTTATAGGTGCCCATATCAAATCACATCATGTTTGCAGTGCATAGAAAAGGACGACCAACACTTCCCTTGAATTTCAACAGAACCAGAAACCCTGGTAAAACAAATTACAAGGGTTTCTGTTTCATTTTCAGTTGTAAATCAGATGAGGCCATGAACATACTGCAGGTGATTGCCTTCTGGAGCATTGCTCACACACGTAAAATTAGGCCTGTTCCTTGCTGAATTGGGAGTCATACTTCTCAGTAATGTTTTATGGGGGAAAAATAAAGCCTTTTTTGTCAGATTCATTGTTCATAACTCCAGGAGCCCTGTTTTCCAGAGATTGTTCAGTGAATGGAGGTGATCAGGTGTTGCTCTCTCTGCACACAAGGGAAATCTGGTCATGGAGGTAGGTGATGGTCCTAACTAGTTTGCCCCTTGTTTTAGAGGTTTCTCTTTACATGGATGAGGTCACCTCAGCTCTCACCTCTGACTTGTGTGGCAGAAAGTTACTTGGTAATGGAGTCTATGCTGTGATAATGGCTGTAACAGGAGCTGGACAGTTAACGGCTGGTTGCAACACCACAAAAAGCTTGTGGGTTTAGCAGATGGCAGGGAGATTGCTCACCAGTTCCTGTCACAGGCAAATCAGCCTCAACTTGGTGAAAAATTCATTGATACCAAATTAAACCAGGTTCAGAGAGTGAGAATCAAGGAAAACATAATCACCTTTACCCTAGCAGGCCCTTTTTCCCAGCCTAGCTTCACTCCATCCTTCTCAACTCCTCTATGCCCCGCTACCCCAGCACTGCTGTGAGAACAGGGCTGTGGTCAGCCATTCCTTCCTCCTCAGCTATTCCTACATGCTGCAGTCCTTCAAGAACTGCTGTAGGGTGGATTCCTTGCAGTGAACTACCTTTTGGAGTCAGACTGGCTGTGTACCTAATGCATGTGTCCCTTTAAGTCTGAAGACTTCTCAGTTTGGAGGAGGAAGCCATCTGCTATATACTCCATTGAACTTGGCATTATCATTGGGCCACTGCACCCCTCGTTAACTCTGTCCCTGCGGCACATTGAACAGAATAAGCTGGAATATTTCAGATCTTATTATATTTGAAATAGTTTAATTTTTACCCTACATTTAGATTTTAAAATGCTTTTGTATTCTTTTTAATGACATCTTCTACCTAGGTTTTCAGCACTTTTATCTACCTTATTCTCATTTTCACCTGTCTTTTGTGCAGCCTTTGCACTTAGGAGAGCCCTAATGAGATTTGTGAGTAAGGTTAGTTAGCAGGCAATGAAATGAATGTTACAGGGGTCATTTGCTGAGTAGTTGTTTCCTTCAGTTTTCTTTAGTAGCTATTGTGAATTTCAAATCCAAAGAAGATAAAGGAAAAAAGAGAAGGAAAAGAAGACTTTACAGCAGCTGCAGGAACAGAACTGCTGCTTGATCCCCAAGCTCCATCTGCCCATGTGCTCTCTGCCTGGTTTAACCAAAGGGTTGGTGTTTGTTCCTGCTGTGTTCTTGATCATACCCTTCCCAAATAAGCAGAAAAGTAAAAGGAAATTGCAGATTTGGCTGTTGCCACTGTCTTGAGTGTTTTTCATTCTCAGGTAGCTGGTGTGGAGATGCTCAGTAACCTCTCCCAGCCTATAGTACTTTCTTTTAGATGAACTCAACTTGCAGTGTAAGGTTGAAAATTAGTTTGTGACTATAAAGTCAGAAGAAAGTGCATCTCTGTAGTCATTTCAGTCTCCAGAGAATGACCTACCAAGGAGGGACCCTGACTGATGAGGCAATTATTCCCACCCTCCTTTGCTGAAGGACCATTTCCTCTGCTTAATACATTGCAACTTCAGTTTGCATCTGAGAGATCACAACAAATCAGTGTCTTGGCAAAGACAGTCTCTCACAGAAAGTCATGAGCCCTTCATGGTCAGGTGAGGTAAGTTATGGAGACATTAGAACCACAGAAGTCCTCCTGAAATAGCATCCTCTCTGTTGTGGACCTTGTGGGTTTGTCCAGTGCTGCAAAGAAGCATTTGTCACTTGTTTTTTTTTCTTCCCTCAAATGGTACCAGTTGCTCCTGACAACAGATATTTAATGCAGAGACGGGCCATTGGCACTGTCTTCCAGGAGATGTCATGGCTGGTAGCTAGAGATAGCAAATTTTCCTCTGGTGATTCAGATTAATTTTACTGACGCTTTCATGAGCTGGACCGTTCTAAAAATGAATATATTTCCCACCATATTAGTAAGAGGGAGCAGGTAGTACTTGTCAGACTTTAAGTGAACCTCTTCAAACTGCTTATCTTTATATATGTATATATATCTATATATATCTATATATATATAATTTTAAGATTAGGGCTTGCACTTCCATGGAATTCAGGATGCACACTGTATACCCTCCTTATTGTGCCTGTTTATGTATTGTTCAGACTTCTGGTTTGAACTAATGTTGCATTTTACCCATGGGTCCTTTCTTTTGCATTTAATTACATGTTTTTGTGCTGGCTTTCTTCTGAACCATGCTTGCTGTTGCTTAAGGGGGGAGTAAGTCCTACAGATGGGTAGGTTCTGCTCATATTCTTCTTCCTCACATTTTGTTAAATCAGATGAAGCAAGTGCAGGAAAACTTTGCCTTTTCATCTGTCATGTGTTGAGCTGTGTCTTGGGGAGCCGGTTTCTGCTAATGCATCCACTGATGCTCTCGGGGTGAATAATGATGTGCGATACAGAGCTGGTGGCAGCAGCGTATAAACTCTTTAAATTTGGTAGCGCTCATCAAATTGTGTGTTATTCTCCCTCTTATTTTTTTGCATTTTGCTGGCAGCTCTTGGTAAAGATGATCGTGGTAGGAAGTGAAGGTGCAAGCACTGCATAGCTTTACAAGTAATATACTGAGAGGCAGAAGGTGGTTTTGCTGTTTGTTCATGAACAAATAATGTTGTTTCTCCTTACGTTGAAATTTTAACAAATCAGCCAAATGGTGGAGGCTTTGTATAAACTATCTTGGGCTGTTATTGACATGAAGTAGTAGATTACAACTGTGAGATATCAACAATTTTAGTGATTTTTGGCAATGTGAAAATAATTACATTTCTGGTATTACATTACAAGATGCAGTGATTTAGTAATAATAACACTGCCATAATTCCATGCATGTTACCCATGGTTATAAATGGAACAATATTCCTGGTGTTGAAATGCCCTGTGGGCACTATGTGTGTGTGGTAGTGTGCTGGTGGTAGTGCTACCTCAGGGTCTCTTTTCTGTACCCACAGCTGTCTAGGATTGGGGAAAAAAAGAGAATTTGGCTGATCTTCCTCTGTGTTGCTGCTATGGAATATCTGAAGGGTCATGTGTGCGCCAGAGAGATGTCTGGCAAGAAGACTTAGACCCTTCCTTTTCCCTTAGACACATCTTGTTCTTTGCTGCGTGCAGCACTCTGAGTCTTGGGAGATGCCCCTTCAACTCTCCACATAAGCCAGGAGGAGCTGCTCATTCAGACCAAGTTTAATACTGTCTGTCTCCACCTGAAGGCTGGGACCTCCATGGAGATACACATTGCAGAAAGGAGCTTGTATCAAGAGGATAAGCCTAGGGTCTGCAAGGGAGGTGGTTACAGATGGAAGCAGGGAGGTTGAGGAGCTGCTAGGGCAGGAGGACCAACAGCAGCTTCCCTAGGGTGGCAGGAAGACCAGTCTCATCACCAAAGCTTGGTGTCTGAGTGCCTCTGCTCATGGGATTCTTCTGTTTCTGTTCACTCCATCTCACTAAAAGTGTGAGAAGTTCAAAATCCATTAGCTGAATCTGTTGTAAAGTCAGACTTTTCCTGTTCCTTGCTGAATCTTACACTACGGAGGGGGAAAAGCAGCCTGAACTCTGTAAATATCACTTTAATAACAGTGTAATAACAAATAACACTATAATTTTATATCTACAATTTATGTTCCTTGTATTTTTCAGACTCTGGACCAAGAAAGTATAGTAATAACTGGTGTCAATTTAAATAAGGGAACATGATAATCGTAACCTTTGAAATAACTGGAACTTTGCAAATATATTCTCTGAAAGGTTAGTGCTTTAGCTAGACACAGAAACATTAGTGTCTTTTGCCCCATAATTTCTTCAGTGCTATATTCTCTTTATTAGTGTAATTATTACAGGTTAGCACTGCTATCATTTTCTCTTCATGGCTCTGTAGCATGCCATTATTTTCAGGAAGCCAAAAGTAGGTGTTTTAATAGTACCATTACTGTTCTTCAGTACATTTTGTATAGAAACTAGTTAAGGGGTATGATCCTAGTGCTAAAATTGCTCTCTGTGGAATGCGAGAAGATGATTTATAACATAAATATAAACCGTTAATAGGCACCCAAAATGGCAACCCTCAGAGATTTAGTGGCACCAGTACTAAGCTTTTGATCACTTTACAGCACATTCCTAGAATTTTATATAGTAAAGGAGAATTTATTTCCTTAGCAATGGATCTCTGGGCATCAGCTTGTCAGTGTTTCATTCTGTTTCCCTGAACTTTAAAGGTAATTTATTGACAGCATTGGGATGTAGGGATGGCAATTCTGGGGCTTTAGGATGATGGTAACAGAAACTCTTAGGAGTTGGTAGTGAAAATTAAGAACAGTTCAGAAGGGATTGAAGGTTTCATTAAGAAAATGGCTTGCTGTCTCTTGCCAACACCTGAGAATTCATTGCTGCATTGGCACGAGTTGGTAATTCAGCAGCTGGAGGTCTTGGAACTGAGCTATAGATGACTCTATGCTGAGGACAAGTCAACCTGAAGCTCGAGCTGCAATTTTTTGGTGCTTAATGTTTCTCATTAGTTGGTTGTGCATTTCCAACAGCTTTTAGTCACTTTGCCAAAACTTAGGTTAGACCTTGTGGGAGTCACCCCATCCCACCACCTTAATGTACTTGCTCTTCCCCTGTAAAAGGGAGATAGCAGCCCTCTGTGGCTAACCAGGCATACACCAGGACAGTGTTTCCCATCTCCTTCTTCTTAAGTGCAGAAAGATACGTGGCAAGTTGCTTTCCCTACCAGGGAAGGCTGTATTTATTGTGAATTATGAGGGCTGAATGACCTTTGTCTGAGGACCCGTTTGGTTGTGTTAAGGCCAGGAGTAGGGGGCCCTTTGCAGCAGAACAATGGGTCTGTTAGCAGCTGCCTATGAGTAACAGCGTCTGCACTGCAGTGAGCTGGGTAATAATGAATTCTCTTAAGTACCTTTCACTGTGTCCTCTATTGAGCTTCAGTGTAGAAACAGCAATGAATCTTTGGTCTGAATCTGATTCATCTCATTACCTTGCCTTGAATCCTTAAGAGCAGTGTTACTAGCTGTGTTTAGTGCTACCTGTTGTGTACAGCAATTTTCCCATCCATCTGTCCACCCAGTCCTCTGCAATATGCAGGGCTGGAGACTCACCTCACAAAGCAGGAATTTGTCAACCAGTGTAGGAGCTGCAGTTATGGTTTCAGAAAACGTTTGGCCCTGTTTAACACAGGAAGGTTTCAATACCCAGCATCTTCAGATTTCATCAGAAATTCAGGTAACTGACCTCCTTTGCTGTCAATATTTACTCAAACAGCTAAGAAACTACTTGCTCTCCAAGCTGCTGGAATATTAATTCGACTGCAGATATGTTAACTGTTGCTATTTCCCTTTGGCATTTCTTCATTTCCTACCAGTAAACCCTTAACTTGCCTACAGTTTTGGCACCCTCAGCTAAGGCTTCATGTTCAGATAAGTTGTACCTAAGGTTACAGTCATGACTATTTTAGCCATGACATTTTTTAGCCTTTGGAAGAAGTAAATGTTAGGAAAATAATTTCCTCCCAGCGCGTCTGTGTTCGGGAAGCTGCTATTGAAAGCTACTGCTGCTAAAATAACATTGAGTATTTAAAATAACACTTAAAAAGGCAACTTCTTCATACTGTTATTAACAACATGGTGCTCTTTTAAAGTTTTGAAATAATGTAAAGATCCTGTTTATCTTCTGTTACTTGTGTGCCATGAAATCATAGGGACATATGAACTTGTTTGGCTATGGCCATAGTCATCTGGCTAGCTGTTATCATGGCTGCAACGGACAGCCTGCAGCAGCTGTACTCCTCCAACCTGTCTGATGCAAGCCAGTCTAATTGTTTGATATTTTAGTTTTCTATCCATTTCAATGGCTGATACTAGTTTCCCCAGGTCCCTATGTCACATTCATAAAGGCATATCAGGATAATTTCAGTTTTCTTTTAAGAACATTGGCTTTATTACTGGATTTCTGGTATAAACAGTGCATTAATCACCAGGATACTCTCATACATGAAGTCACCATAGAAATTAAAAGTGTGTGGAAAGATCAATTAAATATTCAGACTTGTCCCTTTCAATTCCTTTATATTTTGCACTATAACAATGCAGGCTTGTATCTATTCCATGTCTAAACATTTGGTTAGCTCTGAAATGAGCAGGAAAGGGAAGTCTTTTTAAAGATCCACCATGTAATAGTTAGTCATCTTTGTCATTACTTCTTTATATGCTGCAAGTGCCTCAGGTGGGATAGGCAATCTGCTCTGTGCACTGCAAGTCCCATCCTCAAAGAGATGGATCTCTCTGGGTCAGATGGAGGGTACAGAGGGAGCATTGAGGTGTAGAGCGAGATGCACAGGTTGACCTTGGTGACTAAGTCAGGAGTTGTCACCAGTTTCCCTCTCTGATGATATACTGATGTGAGTATGGTGCACATCCAAGGAGTACTGTTTGTGGGGCTGATGTCATCACAACTGTTGTGTCTTCACCAAGCTCCTAGAACCTCCCTGGGGTGGGGGCCCCTGAAGATCATCTTATGGTCCCATGCCAGCAGCAAGATTGGGGAAATACAACCTTTAAACATCTCTCTGAAAGGCTCTTTGCACAAGCAGTGGCAAATACAAAGGAAGTGCAGGTGCAAGGTCTATTTGTAGTTTTCTATGGAAAACATTTTGATAATTCCTCTATGGCTATGAGCAACTCTGCCAACTCAATATCAAGCTGATAAGTCCCTCTGCGCCTTGTCCCAGATGTATGCATTTTAAATGGGAATGTCACACTTCCTTTAGAAGTCTCCAGACTGTATCAGGTTTCCTGTGACACTGAAATGGTGCTGTGCAAACAGAGCCACATGTCACTGTCATGTGTTAATGCCACCTCTCACTGTGTGTGACAACCTTGGTTGCAGTGGCTCAGCGTGTCTGTTAGCAATGCTCTGCAGGAAGGAACGATCCCCTATATTTAAAGGGGGACGAGGCAAAATCTTCCCTCTGCAGGGGAACCAAGAGATGATGCTGAGAATTAACAACTTGGCTTGGGGCATTTCCTAACGCAACATCAGAGCCTATAGAGTTGAAATAAATTTTGCTTTTCTTTCCATGCAACGTTGAGCTGAGCCAGCAATGTCTGTGTCAAATTTCCATCAAACATGGTTAAAACCTGTCAGTTTTGAGCCCTCCTGCATAAAACATCTGTAACAGAAACCAGCATTTGAGCCTAACTGAGCCAGGCAAGCAGCATGATATGTCATTATGCTTAAACGTACTGGGTGAAGGAGAGAGACTTTGTGCTTCTCATGCTCTGTGGCAGTGCTGTATCTGGTTCTATATCTGATAATCATTTTGCTTGTTGTTGTGGGGCTGATGTCCTGTCATTGAAGGAGAGTGACTGACATGCAGGCATTTGAGGGCAGCCAGCAAACACGTGAGAGCCCTTCTCTGTTTTCTACTTATTAGCATGAAGAACATCAACAGTTCTTGATGCAATTATATGCAATGACTGCCTGGCATAGCCCTGCTCTCCCACAGTGGCCTATGATAGTTCCTGGGGAGCATTCTGCATTTATGTGTATTAAATACAGTAATTGTGAATTATGAGATTAGCAGGGGAGGGAAGAAGCCATGTGCATTCAGAAAACCCTAATACAGATGGTCTCTTGCCTGTACACAATGCTGTTACTGTGCATAGCTCTGAGTGACAGGGAGCAGGTCATTGTGGTCAATCCCCTCTGGTTCATGCTTTACATCTCTGCCTGTATGTAAAAAATTCCTTCTCTCTCCATCCTTACCTATACTAATACTCGAGATCATCTTGCTCCTGAAATACAGCTCATGAGTGTATTACCTGTCCAGTCTTTCCCTGAACAGTGGGTTTGCTAGGTAAGACAGCGTTGAGAGAGGGTCATCCCTCCATCTGTTGCATGTTTCCCTTGTGCTTTGTGTGAAGCACGTCAGACCAGCTCAGAGGGAGCATCATTCTCTGGTCCAGTCCCCTCATCCAGGGCTGGATTAGACATGGTCTGAACCGGCAGGATTACTCCTTCCACCTGCTACTGCTCCCACTGCCCATAAGGGAGCAGGGCTGCTTTCTCTCATCCTTGATCGAATCCGTTGTGGCAATTTTTTGCAGTAACTTCTTAAAAGGTTCCTTTGTGCACTGGGTAACGTGGGTTCAGGCATCCCTAAAAAACTGCTGGGTGATTCTTAAACACAGCAGGGAGAGCTGTTTTTATAGTGCTTTGCTTACAGATACAGATTTTGGTACTTCCAGAAATTCGCATTTCATAGAGTCATAGAATGGTTTGGATTGGAAAGAAACTTAAGATCATCCAGTTCCAACCCCCTGCCATGGGCAGGGATGCCTGACACTAGCGCATGTTGCCCAAGGTTCTGCCCAGCCTGCTCTTGATCACTGCCAGGGATGGAGCATTTAAACATACGGGGTGCAGGGAGCTGTCACAGATTTCCTTTGTAGTGAGGTTGAACTTTTGATAGAGGTGAATACAGGATATTTGCCTCACAGGAGGAGCATAAGTACTGCAGAAATGAGTGCTTTACAAATACTTTGATTAAATTGATGGATACCTGTTCCTTTCAACTTAAGCCAGTGCTCCATCCTGAAAGCCCACAGCATGTTTGCATAATTAAAGCACAATTGAAAACATTCTGGAGAAGAAGCTGTCCAGAGCTGATGTGGAGTGAGGGAGAGTTAGAAATCATCCCCATAATTCTACCTGAGTAACCCAGGGAGCTAGGATGGCTTGTTTGGAGCTACTGGACAATCGGATGTTTTCCTGGTCTTTTTGAGGATTTTGTATATGCACCAAAAGCCGAATTCCAGGCTCTGAAGTTTTCTTCCATTGCCTCCAATAGCAGAATTGTAAGGTATTTTGAGGAGGAAGGGGGGAAAAACAGGCATGGTTTTAAGGACCCACATGAGGCACCACTTTGCCACTCCTTGTTCTTGTAGCTTTGGAGGCATTTGCACTTTGGCTGTTTGACTTGGGTTTATATTGCTTCCTGACAATGTTAATGAAAAGCTGTAGTGTTTTATTGATGCTTTCTTTTTAGTGTTGCGGGGTTTGTCCCTTGTGAAAGCTTTGTACATTAATAACTGTTTTAACAAATGAGTATAATCAATCTGTGACGGCAGCCAAGGACTTCATGGCAACCAAACGGATTCTGTCTAGACTCCTGTGGATTCAGATAATACTAGGCTTACAGGTTTGTTCCTGTTTACTGCTGAGACTTGCACCAAAACCATTTAATATCTGAGCAGAGCCTCAGGGATGCAGCTCACATTCAATACCAATTGATCCTGGTGGATAGGAACTGGAGATTGGATATGAGTGGGACATGAAGGAAAATGAAAATGCTATCTGAAGTTTCCCCTGAGTGCTGGTCTGTGATTTGGAGCAGCACCAAGCTTCATGCACTGCTTGAGACTTGTCTCCCACCTGTCCCTTCCTGCCAGGGCTGTGTCTTACTGTTTGGATCAGTTTGTGAAACCCCAGAGCAGGGGAGGATGCTCCAGGGAAGGTGTGCTGTGCTGTGGCTTATGTCCCAAAGGGCTTTCCCTGTGGGAAGGAGGACCTTTAGGAAGTCTGAGGTTGCTGTGGTTTAAATGGGTAGCCTCTGGGCTGCTCAGAACAGCCTTCCTTTCCCTGGCTGCCTGGGGGGGATCAAAGACCTTCGGTCCATAACTGGAGGGGCTTGGGACAGGATGGTGTAGTTAGGAAAGCCTTGTACTCCACTGAGCTTGTATCTGGTAAGAATGTTAATCACGTCTCTGTATTTGGTATAAATATTTACATCTGAACTGTTTTAATTGCAAAGTACTGTTGATTTAAAAAACATTCTACACAAGTGATGCAGTGTCTTTGCATGCTTAATAGGAGGAGCTGGGTTCATGTGTTATTTAGGGTACTAAATAACGTATTAAGTTATGCAGAGCAAATTGTAAATGCATGTTGCTTATTTATGTTTTTCAGGTAAGAAATTGCATTCCGTTAAGCAAGGCTGCCTAAGGGAGTTGACAGATGCTGGCTCTGTGCATTCATTTGTAAGCTACCAAATCATGCAAAGTATTCTAGTATTAATCCTGTTTGATATTTTGGCAGCTTTCTGAATTGAATTATTGCTTTTAAAATATCTAAGCAAAACATTTCCTCCAAATTCTGCTGTTCCATTCCTTCTCTTTGCAAAACTGTTTACTCAGTACTATCCAAATGCAAGAATAGTTTCTGGTCCTTCCATAGAAGGTTTTCAGTGAATTTTATATGCAAATATTGCCTGATTACTCTAGAACTTTCTGATATCTCTGAGGTAGTAAGTTGGACAGATATTTCTTTAACTAAACGTTACAAAAGGCTCTAGTTGTTACAGCTCTAGCTGTGTTGTATTGTATATTTAAGTATTGCCACCCAGTATTTCATCTCCACAGTGATACATTCTCCCTCTGCCTCAAAGCTTCATTTTGCACATGCCCTCCCCCCTTTTTTTTGGGTCGCTCTCTGTGCTAAGTAATACAAAAGGCATTAAAATGTTGCTTCCAGTCTCTTATAGCTAGGGAGTCTGCCAACTGCAATCAATAACTCTGAATTTCTAGCGTAAATTAAATGAAAGCAATATACATGATTCTCCTTCATTACACAGGAGAGGAACAGAAAGCTAGAAACGTGATCTGGTTCTTGTAGATACTTGATGAAAAATAATAAAGCTTTGCAGGAAGGTAGCCACCAGGAGTCTAAAATTGATTTTCTTCATTGCAGCTGCTTGAGGGTTGCATTTTTTATATCAAGAGACTTTTACAGTGAGAGACATATTTCCTTCCAAAATAGTTGATTTGGTAAGACAAGGAGGTCACCATTTTAATTCTGGAAGTAGATTAAGTCAGATGGGATTTAAGCTGGTGTCATAGAAGTTCCTATTGCTCAGTGTGATCTGGGAGCACAGAGAACCTTGGACAGCACTTGGGTCTCCATCCCACTGTCCTGAGAATTGCCCCTTCATCTCCAGAGCATTGCAATGAATAGCAGGTAAGGACAAGAAGTAGCAGCTATTTAAAACTCTCAGTGGTAGTGTTTATAGGCTAACCAGGCACGGGTGTAGTTAGAGATGAGCAAGAGAGCAGCTATTGGCCTTTTATACTGGAGAAGCTGTGACACAAGTAAAACTCTTGACTAATGCGCTGCCCATCTACTTGGTTGCAATCTGTTCCTCGGCAAACATGGACTTGTGTTGGGTGATAGATGATGGCGTGTTGAGAATGGCTACCGGTCTTTTGGATGATATGGGTAAGCCTTAATTATTCTTAGCTGAACATAAGGCTGGAAAATATCTTGGCAGGAAGATGCCTTTGCATTTTAATTAATCAGCGTCTTTTTCCTGGAAACAAAATGAACCCTGTGTGCTTGATTGGCTTTGACAGTGGAAAGCAATGTCCCAGCAGAGCTCATGTTTTACCATTTAGATCCAAAGTACAGCCCTGGACCTGGACAAAGAAGGTTATACGGGTGTAATGCAGGTTTGGAATTTGTCCTGCATCTTCATTTTGCTTCCCTGCACAATGCCATCACCAACAGAGGTGTCCCTTTACTATGATAAAGGGGATGGAAGTGGATGTTTTTCTTGCAGAAGTTAAACCCAAATCTGGGAAACTGGCTTTCCTGCCCAGCTGATGCAGTGTGTGAATTACCAGACTACATGCTGTGCAATAAAGATTTCTTTAGCCTGTCCCCTTTCAAACTATTTCCCTAGGAGAAGTGCCAGCATAATTTTAATGTGCATAAACTGTGGAGGCAGTGATCATCATTAACAGCAGGGTGCCCAATTCTGAAATACCGTATTTATCATTCCTTACAGTTCTTTTTTTATCAGTCTCAATTTTCATCAGGCTGGGAAAAATGTCTTCCAGACAGAGCTGAGGTTTTCCTGCAGAAAAGCGAGAAGGTACGATGTGGAGAAGCCAGAGCCTAGTCCTGACCTTCTTGAAACCACTTCCAAGGCCCCATTGATTTTACCAGTATGCAATTTGAACCCCTGCACTGTAACTCATCCAAAAAACCTCCCGGCTTTTGTATGATAAAAAAGTAGGATAGAAATAGGTTATTCTGCTTTCACTGTCTGCACTGCTACCTTTAGATTTAACAGAGAATTTAATTCCTGCACCAGTTTTCAGATTTGTTGAATATTGACATCATTAATTCATTTTTACCATCTTGAAGAATTTAAATTAGTTGGGAACTTTAGTCTTCCAATTCCAAACATAATTTGAATCTGTATGGAATTACAGTTGTTGTTAATGACTCTCACATAACTAATTTCTTTATGAAATAGAATAAATGCTTAGTGTCTCAGGTACTGAATGATCTATATTCTTACAATGCTATTTCAGTCTTAACTGAATTAAACCGTGGGATATCTAGTTGTGAGAAACAATATATGAAAAAACCTCAACCCCTGAGTTAATGTGAAAGCCAGAGTTATATTATTCTTACAGTGATAAAACCTAAACTGACCAAAGTGGAAATCTAAATTGAGTGGAAGACTAGTGCAGAGCCTGTATTCTCTGTTTAAAATGAAAGACACTTTGCAATCAATAACTTCATCTCATTCATTTTCAGATCAACCTTATTTTAAAAGTAGCTTTTCTTTCATTGTTCTGTGTTCTTCTATGGAGCAAGTCATGGCACCTGAGCTGACTTGCACAAGGCACCTGATTTTGTTTATTTATCACACTTCCGTACAGCTGGAAGTCTGTTGTATGAATACTCAGCTGGCCAGTCTCTTAAACTGAATAGATGGCTTTGGTTTCCACAGTCCTTGCCTGTTGTCTTTGCCAAGGTGGTTACTGGTTTACAGAAGCTGGTGAGAAAACATTTGAGCTTTTGTAGCTATGGTCTGTACTGTTGTTGGTTATTGTCATGGGTTGGTTTGGGGTTTTTTTTAGTTTTGGTGGGATTTTTGGTATTTTTTTTTTTAAGCAATTGTGTTGTAATTCAGTGTTTTAGGAACATAGTTCCTTCATAAACAAGTGCGCTGTGTATTAATTGAACTTTTAATGGGTATCATCAAGTCACTTGGGTTGGAAAGATTCCTGGGAGGCTCTGTAGGCCAACCTCTTGCTCAAAGCTTGGACAGCACTGAATTCACACCATATTGCTCAGGGCTTTGACAAGTCAGGTCTTGAAAACCTCCAGGGCCAGAGATTCTTCTGGACTCCCATTCTGATCCTTAATTATGCTCAGGGTGCTTATATTCAGTATATCTGTATGTCCACTCCAGACTGTTGTATCTCATTCTCCCACCATGTACCTCGGTGAAGAGTGTGGCTGTATTCTCTGTAAGCCCTGCATAGGTACTTTTTGGCCTCTGTAGATCCTCCTAAGCCTTCTCCTTTCCAGGTTAAACTAACTCAGCCTCTCCTAACAGCTTGCGTGATCCAGCCACTGACCATCTTGGTGGTCTCAGCTGAACTTGTGCAAGCTGAACAACATCTTGCTTGTATTAGTGGGCCCCAATATTGAAGGCAGTGTTCCAGCTGTGGCCTGAATGCTGAGTAAAAGGGGTTGACTGCTTCCCTTGATCCTACTGGCTTATGCCTTTGTTGCTACAGGCTTGGATCCTGGTAGCCTTCACTGATACTAGGGCTTCCATGCTGCCAACTGTCCACCCAGACCTGAAGTCCCCATGCAGTGTTTGTACGGATGGGGTTCTAGACAACAGCTCACAGAATGCTGTGTTTTTACTGAGAAAGGCAAACACTGCATTAATATCTTAAAACTTTGACTCACATTTGCTCTCTTGCCAAAAGAGTGAACCACCACCTGCTGTTAATTAAAACCAGCGGGCTCCAGCTAGTAGCTAAGACCTAACTCAGGCATATGCATCTTCTGTTTAGGCAGAAAAGTTGTTTTAAGCATTCATGTGACTCTCCTGGCATCCTGTTTCTTTTAAAGGCCAAATTCAACCCTTTCTCCTGACTCCCACAGGCTTTGAGCTGTGCCTAAAACATTTCCTTCCAGTCAGAAGCTGTCCAACTATTGCTTTCTAGACTGCCGCACACGCACTGAAAGAGCCATGTGGAGGCATTACGGAGTGAATTAGAATGAATTAGAGGAGCCAGGTTTTATAAAGGCTGGAGGAAATGCAATGTAAATGCCAGTGACAGAGGAACTGCCAGTTCCTTCAAGCTGAAATTTTCCTTATGTCTTTGTGTGCATGCTTTTTTCTTCTTCGTAGAACCCACTGCCCCTATGCCCTTCCTCACAGCTCCTTGATATCTTTGTCTAGTAAGTCACTTGCCTTCACTTGCTGACTATATTGATCTTCATCCAAGTCACCTTCCTCAGTTAATGCCAAGTTTTCTACTACTGATGTTGGTGGGATCCTTCCCTCTGTTCTCTCCCATTCCCAATCTGCATACCCTTTCCTGCCAAGCCAGACGCTGGACACCAGGCACCATTTCTCTGCCTCTTTGGGCACAGTTTAATGCTGAGCTCTTTGCTTCCCTCACCCCGTCCATCATGCATCCTCCTCTCTTTTTTTGGCTCATTGCTCTGGCTGGTTTTGTTGCATGTTGGAGCTGGTGCTTTAATCCTCAGGCTGACCCCTCTCCTGTCCTGTTCCCAGCTGTGACTGCATGAGGAATTGCCCAGTGGTTGCAGGGAAGTCCCATGCAGGTCCCACGAGCAGTTTTTTCATGTCTGAATGAGGAAGGTTCCTGTGCCTGTCGCTGTAGGGCAACGTGGGAAGCATCATCCTGTTCCACAGTGCTGCTTGGTGAGTGGAAGCTGCAACTGTTGAAAAGTCCCAAAACTGCATGACCCACAGCATAAGGACAATAAGTCATCTCCATCTAGTTCTGCTGAACTTCAAGACCTTGGTCCAACTGGACATTTTCCAAGTAAAATGTTTGAAATACATTTTTCTGGGTCTCTGATTCCCCACTCTTTTATCAATTGGCATTTTATTTTGCTGTGGTTGATAGTTGGTTGTATGGCACTACCGTGCTTTCTCTCTGGTCTGCAAAATGTTGAACACTTTTATTCTCGAGGTTATTCAGTGTATGGAAACATATTCTGTTAGCCGCCCTGTCATGTGGGATATGACACTGAGCCAACGTCTTTTTTTCCTAGCTTTAGCTCTTTAATCCTTTTTGGTTTTGCTGAGGCAACACAGAGTTCTTACCACTGGTTTTAGTTCTGAAGTAAATCTTGACATGTAACAGATCGTTTGCGTGGAAATCTCTGCACAAGGGCTGGAACTGGTGCAGCCTGACACAGCCCATCACCCCTCCCATCCCACAGCAGTATCCGTAGGAGGAGGAAAAAATGGTGCTATTCAGACCCTTGGCTTTTTAAATAAATTTCTGCTAGAGCTGTAAGGTCCAGCTGTTTTCTAGCACTTGCCTTTTCTTGATATAATTAGAAGTTTTGACACACATTTACTTCACAAAACCAAACTCCAGATCTTCACACAAAGGCAGCCCAGGATTGGCAGACATACTGCTGCTTGCAGTAGCCAAGCTTTTAATTTATTAATCTTCTGACAGTGCTGCAATGAGAACTGAACCTTTTAATAGTGCCTTACTGCTTTCAAAGTACTCTAAAGCGCTTTCTAAAATAGCTGAGAGGCGATACTGCTTGGCATCCTGGCTGCAGGCAAAATGGATGGCTTTTACTGTCAGCAGCTGTTTAAATGCCACAACAAATGGCAGAACTTGGGGTTTTTTTTGGAGGAAGTGTCCTGGCCAGACCACCAGCACACTGTCCTTGTTTTATTTCTTTGTTTTCAGAGCATGCAGGAAAGACTTGTTGTAGCCATTCTGTTTGTAGAGCTTTCTTGCTCTAAAAGCACTTGAAACCGTCACAGCGCCTCTCTGAGCAGGGATGTTGTTTGGGATTGCGCTAGTGCCTCCTTTGGGGTCTTTTACTGACAGGAGTGCTCTTATTACCCTGCTCCTTCTCAGTGTGGCCTGCATTAGGATAAAGCCTAATTTCAGTCTGACTGATGGCTTGTGAGGCACTTCAGACAGGCGATAGGTTTGATTTCGTTGCTGCAAGCATCACAGCCTGTTTTGGTCCACAGGGGGCAACAGCGCAGAGGTGTTGCCACATGGTTTTCCTGGGCATAGGTTGTGTTTTGCTGCAGGACGCATGAGTTGACCATCTTCTGTGCTTGGAGACCTGTTCTTCATGTTCTGGGAATTATTTGATTCCCAGGAGACTGAGAGGGCCAGCACATCCTCTGCTGCGGCCTTCCCCAGTGCTTTTAGCATTTCTGAGTCATCTTTTCCCCATTCATCTTAATATATGGGGCTGTCAGGGCACTCGTAGATAGGACTTGACCAGGAGCAGTTTGCACCTTGTTCTATACAGTATTTGTAAAATGTGTCCTTGGTATTTGTGGCCTCCCATGGAGCCAAAGTGATGCTGGTACCTGGTATGCACAAATCTGGATCTGGGAGGAGAAAGTCTTGGGGAGGTACCAGCAAGGAGGTGTGAAAGCACCTGTCCCACAGCCTCACTGCACTGCTGCTTTGCAGAGCCACAAACCTAGGGAGGTGGGGAGATCTGTGTGTGCACCATTAACACCTCTTTCCTTGAGACATGTGTTCATGGATTTATCTCTGAGCATGGGGAGGCATCTGAGCTTGCCTAAGCCTTTTGCTGTGTTTGGGCAGCTGCTGGAGATGTCTGGGGCTGCCAGTCTCCTTTCAAAGGCTTTCTGGTTGGACATGGGAGCTGTAACCCTGCCTCTGCTGTGGAGTCTGTGTGTAGCCTTAGGGCAGACTGTTTAATCTCAGTTTGATCTCCTCTGAAGATCTGACCTTATTTCCCTACTGTATAATTTTTGCAGCCACATGAGGATTGAGAATTAATTAGTTAATGTCTGTGAAGTGCTTTGAGTGTGTTATTTAAGGGTGAAGTATTACCGTAATCCTCTAGGGAAGTGTCACCATGTTTAATGTGTGTACTGGCATCTGTCCTTCTCTGGAACTGTTAACGTTTAAGTTCTGTTTCAGATCCTTTGGTTTCCGTATCTTCATTATTCATTTTGCCCTAGTTTGGAACTCACTTTTAATTTGGTTTGAATTAGAAACATGCCTTCTATGTGGCAATAATATGTAAAGTTAATTTCAGCTTTCGGATGTTACTACTTTCAGCAGTATTTCTGGGAAGTACTACCATAACCACTCCAGTCTATAGGACTGAGGGACTACTCCAACTGCTGTGAGTAGTTTTCACTGCATGTACTTTTCTAGAGTGACTGTTTTACATTTATTTCCATCCTGATACATCTAGAGGGAAACTGTAATAACTGTCAGCAGTGAAGAGGATGCTCAGAAGGGCGCTTACCTTTGTTCCCCATATTGGCTAAGGAAATACACGCACAGACACACACACACACACACACACACACACACACACACACACACAAAATATGTTCCTTTGGAGAGCTTGCCATAACAATGTGAGATAGAAAGCTGGCATTCTTGTCTCTGCCTCTAAGATAAACCGCTTTATATATTTTGACATCAAGTTTTTCTGTCCTTTCCCATGCAGAGTTTATCCTGTGACTTCAGCAGTGCTTTTTATCCCTTAATTCCTTGCTCCTTCCTATCTCTAATGCTGTCATCAACTGCTGTTTAGTGGCAAGCTGGCAAATATGTGAACTAATCACCTTTCCTTCTGTCTGAAGTCTTCCCTCCTGGGACCTTCAGCAGGCAATTTCTTTTCTCTAAATCAAGGTGGCAGAAGTCACACAGCCTTCATTTTGCTGATTCCATGCAAGGCCATGAGGTATTTTTAAAGCTCTCCCACCTGTTAATAATCTGCCTTACCCTCCAAATACGTATTCAGTGTTTGTCCAGTGACTTATTGTACATCTTGCATTCAGAAAAAAAACCTGTAGCTGCTGTCTAATACGTGGCCATTTAGATGGCTCAGGAAGTCCAAGGCGACCCTTGCCGGAGGCCAGAGTGGAAGGACAGCAGGGGACAAAGCCAGACAAGCTTTCCCCCTGGAATGTGTACAGGAAAGATGGGATTAACCTGGTAGTACAAGCAGCAGCACCTGAGTTTTCGTTACGGTTGCTGGAGGGCACAGGAGCTGTGCCTGGACTCAGTGTTTTCCCATCTGCTGTCTGCAGGCTGTTGTGAAAGGCCCCCAAGGGAAGTATTGCAAGTTCTCCATTTGCTCTTGCTCTTTTGGCCTTGGCACCAACACAGGGACTCTATTTGGCATGAAAACTGCTTTTCGACACTGCAGCTTGTCACATAAATGGTGGTTTAGGTCTGGCATAGATTAAAATATGACTCCACTACAGCTCCTATTTTGTGTTTATAGATAACTGTTTGCTGATCCTGTGGGCATTGCTTTCCATTTTTAGCATTTATACAAAAATCCGTGCTATATTTAAACATGTAGACTTTCTAAGGACTTGAAACTTACTCCCATAATACTGACATATTTACAGAAGCTGGGGGGTACAATGGCACAAAAATCCAACATTCAGCATCCTGAAGAACTGCATTCCAATGCAAAGTGCATTCATTCTCACCCAAGCCAATTTTTTAATCTATCAATATAATTTTGAACACTTTGGGGAGGTCTGGAATGATGTAGCTTCCAGATAACTGCTTCATGATTGGAAATAATACAAAGGCAGATTCCAGCCATTACAGAAGTGTCAATAGAGAAGCATTTGTCTGTATTGCTCACTCTGAAGTTAACGTCCATAGACCAAATTATTGCTTAATTTCATCTGGTGGTATTGAGAGTAAAACTTGTGTCAGGGGAGGCTTCCCAGTGCTGTTCCTGTCAGATCTCTGCCAGCCCTTCTTTCCTGTCTCCTCTTTAGGAAAGCTGCTCACAAGCTAGTCTGGGAGTTGTGGTTAAGTGGGAGCTGGAGCATGGTGGGCTCTGAACTTAGTGGTAATTTTTGCACTGTAGAAGTGCTTGGGATCTCTCCTGAGTCCAGGACTCTGCACAGTAGAATCAGGAGATGAAAAGGCAATGTGTGTCCCACAGAGTTTTGTCTCAGACTAAGAGAAGGCCAACAAATACAAGACCATTCTCAGGCTGGCAGGGAAAAGTGAGCGATCGCATCGTCCAGCAGCGCCTCAGCACCAGCCCAACCTCTGTCTGTGCATCATCCCTCACAGCACAGCCTCTGTGCTGACACTGGAGAAGGGATGACTTTCAATACTGCTATTTCTCCAGGGCTGTCTCAGCACTGGTGAAGACAGCTCTTTCACAGCTATACCTCCCCAGTATAAATATTACTGCAGACAGCAGCGTGTACTCAGCCAGCCTTCTGAAAATCATTGCCTGTGTTCTCATTTGTAAGAGGAGTGAACCGTAACTTTGTATAACTCCAAAACTTGCCTTTTTTTTTTTCTTCTTAGTTATATAAACCACAAATATCCTGAGATAAAAATGAGTGGTTTTGGTGCCATCAATTTCCATAAATATTTCATTGGTATAATCACCTGCTGCTTTGAATTATTTTTTTGCTTGGCTTGCACCCGATAAAAATACGAAATCTAACTTATATCTGGAGTGTCGGTTTGAAATAAGTGTGTGGATGTGTTTGTAAAACCTATTAAAAGAAAGAGGGGGGAAAAAATAAAGCCATGCAGGAAACGAGCATCCAATCATTTTCAGCAACATCAGATGAAATTAAAAAATACCCTTCCAGATCTGTGAAAATCTTAGCATTTTACTGATTAAAAAGATATTTTGAAATGGAAGTTGTTGGAACTTCTAGAAAAGAACAGATCAGGTCTGAATACTTTTCTCCCCTTTTTTTCCTCCTGTGTTGTTTTAAAGATTTGTGCTAGAGAGGTGGTACGTAATACTGCAGCAGGTCTGAAAAATATCTCTTAAATCCCTGTCAAAATGACTGTGATTCTCTGGGATTTAGGGTTTATGGATTATTTATTTTTACATTATTTTTACAATTTGTATTTGCCTTTTTTTTCCCCATCAGCTAGTTGCCTTTATTTTTTCAGTAAATTATGGGGCATGCCATAAAGCCAAGATTTCTCTTAATGATTTGAATGACATAAATACATCAGATAGATTTCTTCAGTGTTTTGCTTCTGTCTGGAGGACTGAACTGCAGCACGTATATGAGTTCTTCATCTCTTGTCCAATTTTTTTAAGGTCTTTTTCCCCTTTAATTAGGCTATCTTTGTTTTCTTGCATCCACACCAAAAAACAGCTGATGTCAGCAGGCTCAGATCACCATGGAGATCTTCCTAAAGTAAAGTCTGATGTTGGTTACTATTGGCCAGTAACAAAGCATTATGGATCAACAAAAGCCAGCTCCCTGGAATCCCAAATCCTCTTGGGTATTTCATACTTCGTAGAGGGAAGCTGCAAGTTCATGGTCTGTTCCCTGGTAAAACCCAAACCTGCAGCTCCCTCTGGTATTGCATGGGTCTGTTTTTCCAGGATACCCATGTCTGCACTCTGGGTATAAGTAAATCATTGCAGAGGATGAGGCAGTGTATCGTGCATAAGAACACTGCTTATTAAACTTGCCTGAAAACAAGAGATCCCTATGTTGTAAAGGTAGCAAAGAGGGGCTGAATTTCACCAGGGTGATCATGGCACTAAGAGCAAATACTGTCATGTGATGAGAGAATAATTGTCTCCAAAAATGCATATATGTGGGTCCGAATGCAGGCTGCTGCAATGAGTGGTTATTTGCTCACACGCTTTTGTATGCCTAACGCAAGTACCCAGTGGGTGGCACTGCACTAGCTTCGGATGAGGCTTGTTCTGTTTTTTTCCCCGTTAATTCTCCAGCTAGTTTCCATGGTGATGACTGCAGCTTTGATGCCTGTGCAGAAGTGAGGAGAGAAAGAGGAATAAGAGGGCGATATTGCATTAAACTAGGAGTGGAGTAACCCGCGGAAGTCACAGTGGTCACAGCAAATGGCCAGTTCTGCCAATAAGAGGGTAGTCGATGCAGAAATCATGGATGCCTGAGGAGCAGCTTCCATCAAGCTGTTTCGATGGAGCATGGTCTAACGCAGCAATAAACTTGAAAGGATTTTGGGGGGGTGGGAGGAGATCAGGGCGAGTTATTCATGTATTTACATTAGCTGAACTAAACTCTCTGATGGAGCTTTTAGAAGGTTTTTTTGCATTATATGGATAAAGTTGTGATAAAAAATAACAATATGCAGTAAAACTGAACATGGGTCCTCATGCCAATAGTTTAAAGTGCTACATTAAATTATATTAGAATCATAGAATAGTTAGGGTTGGAAAGGACCTTAAGATCATCTAGTTTCAACCCCTCTGCCAGGGGCAGGGACACCTCACAGTAAACCATGCCACCCAATGCCAGGCCAGAGAAGCACTCGGTTTTAGGAACCTCATTCAAGTTTTGTATTGAATCAATTTTATTTCCTGGTAAAAATGTTGCCAGGCTTGAAATTTGGATTTGTTAAACTATATCTCAAATGTTTTTTAGTACACATTGCACCTCCTTTGCAGCAGTAACCTCCAAATCACACAGCAGAGGTCTTGGAATTCATGCACTGCAGTAATTGTCAATACTGTTGACTTTGCACCATGATTGTTTGTGACTGCTATGAGACGTGGCTGAATTTAATGCCCACAGTCTACAGCTTATCAGTGTAGATTGATCCAGGTCTGTGTAAAAAGCTGCTGATCAAGGAGTACTACAGGCCTGTTTCTCAGACCTGCCTCTTCCTTGCTGCGTGTAATCAACTTGTCCCACTTAGCTTAAGGAAGAGCCTGTCAGATGGAGAGGGGTCTGCTGGCTCTTGCAAGGGGGCAGAAGCTAAAGTTCTAACACAATGAACCATCTGGAACTATGAAAGCATGCTATTTGCTTGTGATTACCTGTGTACCAGTGTTCTGGTTTGGCGTTTCTCTAAGAGGGAAACGTAGGGGGGGATGTTCACAGTGCAGCTTGTGCATATGGATCAGGGTGGTCTTTCACAAATCTTCCCTAGGCTTTCAGTAAAACTGTATCCCCAGTTCATCATTGGTGATGCCCTATGTTTTCCTAGTTTTTGTCTTCCTCCAGTATCTCTTACCACCTTAGGCTCCTTGACCAGCACCCAGACAGAGTCCCAGACACCAGCAGAAGTCTCCCTACATCCAGTTTGCGCTTGCCTCACTGAGGATCTCACCAGCCCCTGAAGCGATTCTTCCCTGATATTGCTAAGGTCACCTGCGGACTCCTGCCTCTTACAACAGATATGCAACTGTCTGCATTTCCTCCAAATCCTGCTTGATATGCAACCTCAGATGGTGCAGCATACCTCACTTCTGTGGTGACTGGATTTCAAGCTTCATGTCTGATGTTGGTTATAGGTATAGATACATGTAGTACAAGTTGCAAAACCATTGTTGGAAAGACAGGCCTGTCTGACTGCTGGAGGGGCAACATGGATGATAAACCTTGTTCACGGAAATTGCTGTGTGTGTTAGTCTTTCTCAGTGTTCAGAGTGGTTTTGTAAAGGATAAAACAGGAGGAAAATCAGCCTTTGGGCAGTTCTGAGTGCATGAGGATGCACAGGAGGTACGCTAGCGTCCCGGTAAATGGCAGGTTTGAGCAAGAGGTTGAAAGAAAGCAATCAAATAGATTAATGTATCTTCCTTTTCTATTCTGTGGTTGCTCTGTCTCTGGATGTACATTTCTCTCTCATTCTCAATAGGAACATTTCTTTAAAGAAAGATGATCAGTTGTGTTAGTCATATGCTTCCCAGTCCTCAAAGCAGCTCTTCTATAATGGGTGATGTTTGGGCATTGATGACTCTTAAACAACTGATCTTTATGTCAAAGGGTGGCCAGACACGACTAAATAAAAATTTCCTTTATTTAATACAAAATACCTGAGGAGATTTTTCCTCTGTAGAGTGAAGTTGCATTTTGGCAAGGTGACTTGGTCAAATTGACTTCATGGGCATGAAACCTTCATTGTCATTGTGGAAAATCAGCTCTCTCAGAAGATTTGATTTCTGGACTTCTACAGGTTTTTGCAAGCTGTTTTGAGGGATGCTAAATATAATTCCACCAAGTGAAGCTGACAAGGATTGTAACTGCCAAATTTCAAATAGCAACTTTGTAATTTCATTGCTTTTTCAGCAACAAAGAAAAATACTGTTAGCTTGGCAAAACCCGTTTTTCTGTGTTTCTCAGGGTATGGTAACAATCCTGACTAAAATAATTTAATGTAAGTCAGCAAAAATATAACCTGCTTTCAAGTAAAATTAAACCTATGTAACCCTACCAGTATCTGAAATTGGCGCATGACTTCCCTTGTTGAAATACATCAACCTTCTCCAAACAAATTAGACCGAGACTCAGGACTTGAGGATTAGCAGAGGGCTTAATTAAAACACCATCAGTGTTGTCCCTGCAGAATCAAAATCCTGACACTCTGGTTACTGAACTATATTTGAGCCTTAATTTTAAATGACTGAGTCTTACTTTAAAGGGATCATCACTTAGAAATTCAAACATGGCATTCTTTTTTGAATCGTTGCCTCACATGTTTGCAGATCAGAATAATTCTCACCATTTTATTAATGCTACAATCCCATTTTCAGGTTACTATGATGCACTTAAAGTTTTGGCAAGTTAATGATGTTTAGTTTCTTAGCTTTTGAAATGCAGGATTAATAGTTGAGCAAAGTCTTTCAGGTTTGCAACGTCTGTCCTCCATATAGGTCCATTTTTCCCAAAGGCTGAAGAGTGCGATCAGGTTGGTTATAGCCTGTTAAATAAGTGTAAGAAATGCATACCAATCTCAAGCACTAAGCTTCAGCAAGAAGTCTTATTTTTCAGTCTTGGCAAGGAACACTTAATAAATACTTGAAATTAAAAATACCAGAAGAGTTCAGTAAGTTCAGGCATTTGGTAGTAAAGGAAAGAGAGCTCAGATATCCAGGGTTATGATCAGGTTTCCAAACTGGGGACAAGAAACTCTTAAGTTCTTCTCATATTATGGTTGTTCGGCCTGTCTTGTTTGGTGTGTAACAGAAGGTACCACAGCAGTTTATGTTTGGTGCAGTTTTGGGTGGTTGATGGTAGAGTTTGGCTGCATGTAGCTGAAGCAGGGCAATGTGTAATGCACATGTTGTGCAAAGGGAGTGTTAAGAAAGATTTGTGTAAGATATGGAGTGGTTTTGGGTTTTTTTGGTTAGTCAAACACACGAAAAAGAATATACATTAAATAACAGCAAATACTTGATTTCCGGAAGGTTGCAATGAATTATGAATAAGCTTAAGTTGTGTCTTTTAAGATTTAAGGAGACCTTGTCTCAGTTCTTGAATTTCTTCCTGAACTGAGACTGCCCTGTGCATGTTTCTATAGCAGGTAATGAGAGCCTGCCTTTCCTAGGAGCTTTAAAATGCATTTGGATGCTTAATCAACTCGGCTTCCCTGAAAATACAGGAACCCAATCCTGACACTGCATTTGACCTTTCCATGTTCTTCATCTGGCACATTAAGCAGTTTGTGGCCAGCCTTGTGCCACTAAATGCATGACATTTGCTAGAGGTTTTGCTGTGGTGGGTAATAGTGGAGAGAGAATATATTTTGTGGGCTCTTGCAGGCAAAATGCCTTATTTCATGGTTACCTGCAATTTCAGGAGACTGGATTTGACGTAGATGGTGGCCTTCAGCATGATGTTTCTCGAATGATTATGTGAAGATGTGGCTATCTTGACTTGCAGTCTAATGGTCTGAGATTACAAACGTTATTTTCTCTCAGTTCTGTAATTGCTGGTGTATATTCTGTGTCTGTGGTATAAAATCACATATTCAAAATAAATCACACATTTAGAATAGCTTCTATCTTTGTGACTTGTGGTTAGGACTATTTTATGAGCTGTGATTATAGCAGAAAGACTTTGAGAAAATAATGACCATAGCATACTCTAGGAATGAATGGTTGAAACTTGAAATGTGTTAAGAATGGCTTATAACACTGCTCTTGGTTTGCCTCTCACTCAAATGTGAGTAAATTAAGTGTCATGACACTCGAGTTGGTGGTTCAGAAGGAATGCAAATGATGTGACTATGTGGTCCAGTATTTCAGGAGATGCCAGTTTAAGGGGTTCAGGTAATTCACATAGTCTCAGATTCAGATCTCTGAACGTCCCTTCCAGATTCTTCCATGTTTTGGATGTAACACTTCCCAGTCACTGGCAATTTAGGCAGAACTCCTAGGCACAGACTACTTAGCCAAAATGACCTATCCGTGACTTTTAGAAAATTCAAAAGGGCAAATCTTATGTGTTAGCGCTAAATGTCAACATCCAATGTACTCGATTTTCTGCAATAAAGCACGTGCAAATGTAAATGAAATGTGCATCTAAGCAGGTTTCCCACTTTGCTGACCAGAATAAAAACTGCAAGAAATTTCAAATAGCCCTTGGTCAATAAGGATTTTCTCCCATTGCAGACTGAATATGAGTTTCCCTCTGGGTAAGCAAGTGGCCACCTCGGTGGCTGCATGTTTAAATTACTTACCAGGCACTGGTCTTATTTTCTTTGGTGTGGCATCAACCTGAATCTACCCAAACAAAGGATTGGCAGCAGTACTGAAGTCCAGCTATGTAAAGTAACAGCTGGCTATTTTAGTCCCACAAGCCTGCTAACCACAAGTGAAAAAGCGCAAACCATAGCTATGCTCATGTCCTGGCTACGCATGCAAGCGAAAGATTTCCTCATGGCTTTTACATTAATGTGCTCTAAACTGCTAAGTCAGAGCTGTTATTTTCCCCTTGAGCTGGCAGCACAGGCCAGCTCCCTTTAATCCACACATTAAGCACACATTTAAAAGTGTGTTGGTTTTGGAAAGATGTTTAGCAGCTTTCCTTTTGAATCCAGACACAGAGATCTCTTTCCAGAATTGATGGCCTACACTCGAGTGAACTGCTCTGTCTCTGGGCTTTGTGAAAAACCAAGTCTGTGAGCTCAGGGATCACCTTTCCGAATAGGGCCTCATAAAAGGCAAGGTGAATGAAAGGACAGCTTGAAGGGGGAAAAAAAATGATGAACCTCAGGAGTTTGGTTTGGCAAGAAACAGCATCAGTTCCTTGTGCTTTAAAAACTTATACTGGACTCACCCCTGTTTTAATTATGCCTTATTTTTATTACTTCATGTATGAATATATAAAGCATATGGATGTGTCACTGTACAAGTGTGACTTAGGTCCTGAAGCACTAATTTCTGTCGTGCATCCAAGGACAGGGATCAGGAGTGATGTCTTCGTGGCTTTCCTTACCTTAGCCTTCCAGGCTTATGTTGGTACCCAGCATGAGCAGCTCCATACTTGTCATACAGGGCGCAGAATTAACAGAGCAAAACCACAACAGGGATGCCTTTCTCATGGGCTGGGGCTGGCAGCTGTGTAGAGGATGTACCAATGGTCATGGTGGCCTTCATGGCCTGTTTTGGGGACCAACACAATGTATTTGTGTCTCATCTAGGTGAGGAATTTAAGTTGTGCTGTAAGGACTTGACTTGGCCATTGCTTATAGTCCTTCCAAGGCTACTGCACTTGCTGTGTACTGGTGGTCATCCTTTTTCAGTTATGACCAATGTAATTACCATTGCAGCAAGATTTGCTGCTGTATCTCATTACCGTTTCCTATGTGAACATTTCTCAGCATAGACAGCTTATCTAATTTTACATGTCTGGAAAAAATGACTTGGTTTCTTCAGTATTTCAGTAGACAGAGTTGTTAGCATTCTTTGGAGACCTTTCTTATTGGGATCATCAATTGCTAGAAACAAGTGCTACACTGTCTTAGGAATAAACATTTGGAGATTTCATATAAAGGCTTCCTATGTTTGCAGTTAAAAAAAAAGATCTCTTTATGTAGGCAAGACAAATGCTAAGACATTTTGCTTGCAGTCTGCTGGTGGGTTTTGCAAACATTAAAAGTATTGCTATTTCCACTTGATTAATCAAGTGAGTTGCAATGAAATTTAATTTTGCTATGTCATTTAACATAGTTCAGTAGTGTCAGGATACCTATTATGTTGCAGCCCCATTGTGCATATTTTTAGTGCTTTTGGGTATGTGCATAATTTCAGAGACTTCTATTTAGTGCTGAGAAGCTGATGCTTAACTGCAGACAGTACTTGGAAGGATGTACTACCATATTCATGACATGCACTATTTATTTACTTCCTAAATACTCATTTTTCAAGGCATAAATACCTCACATCCAGCCAGTACAGGCAGGTGAAATCAGGACACCCCTTCCAACCTTTCAAATTCACGACAATAAAGAAAATTCTAATCTGTATCCAGATGCTTGAAGACATAGTCAGACACAAAAAGCATGTGGGAAGAAGACTTGTACAGATAACTGTTTAATTAATAAGCCAGGGAAATACAGTTAGAATAGTTTTTGATTGCAGAAGAGAGACATTTGGGTTAAAAGGAAATGTTTTTCTCCACGTCTCACTCATTTCTTGAGCCAGTGCCAAGTGTCTGAATTTAAAATTCAGTGTTATCCTTGCACTACAGTTATGTCAGACTTGGGTGGGTTTTTTTAATATATAGGCGAACGAGGAAACCACCAAAGTAAATATAGTGTTACTCCTTTCAACTGCTTGAGTAGCTAGACAAAATTCAGGGTCTTGGAAGTCTTCACAGCCATGAAAGCAAATTGCTGATGAAGTCAGATGTATTTTATTCTAGTTCAGCTTATTTACAAATGTGTTCCAAGTTCTACTTTCTAGACGCATTTTTCTCTGTTAATTGCAGAAAATAATTAAAGTTACTCTGGATAACTAAAGGTAAGGGTTCTAGAAGAGAAATACTGGAGTATTCAATCGCTAGCTATCACTACAGATTAACAGGACCTGCCCAAGGAGATAGAATTAAGATTGTGTCCTACCAGGCATGTTGCAGTCTCACTGCTCCTTCCACCTAGGCCAGCTATTGAACTGCATTGTAGATTAGATGAGTTATTGGCCATCTATTGAGCTAGCAAATCTGAGAAAATTGTTCTGAGTCTAAACAAGAAGCAGCAAAAAGTGAATACCCTTGACTGAATTTTAAGGCTTAGCTGCATGTTTTCCCTGAAGTCAGATACCAAAAAACAACCCTGAAGTCTTCTTCATTTAGGAGTGAAAGCTTTATGTTAGGCTAAATGGATCAGGTTAGCCATTCCCGCAAAATAAGTGTCTTTTTCACATCTGTATAATGAATAACAGGGACTTTATTAGCCATTCCTTTTCCCTTGAACCAGCCAAATTTTCATTCCTAGTAAGAAGGCACTATTGAACTCTTCAGAGGAGCCCACAGTTAATAATGACATTTACTTGTTGCTTCCCTCCTCTACTTTCTCCATCTCTAGCTGGATGTTCTGAACAGCCAGGTTTAGAATCAACACAGTTCTGTGTATTTCTAGCTGCTTAGAGTGGTATTTCAGTTTCCTGTCACTACTATATGGTAACCACTACATCCTTGTAACTTATTCTGTCTGGGCTCTTCAACAGGAGAGCTCACAGGGCCTGGAGTAAAGGCTCCTGGAAATAGTGCAACGGGATGCAGTTGTTGCTGGGGTGCTGGGAATGTATCGTGCTGGAGCACTCGGGATCTCTTCATACTCTTGTCTCTTTTGCTGCAGATCTGCTGTCAACAATTAAGCTTTCTACAGGGAGCCACAACCCTGCCTATATTGATTTTTCTAAACACTTGTTCTGTTTTAGTGCCCGTGAAGGGACTATATGTCTTTTTAATTAAAAATAAAGTAAATATCAAATGAGTGATGAGGGGTGCAGCGGGCAGAAAACCAACCGCATATTGACTTCTTGTTCTGGAGGTGGATTCATAGAAAAGGCTTACGAGGGACTGCAGGACATGAAAGCATTTTACCCTTACTAGTTATCTTATATGTGACCTCATGGGAAACATACTGGTATGGCTGGGAAATACAACTGATCATTTACTTTAGACTCAGGAAAATTCAAGCCATTAAATTCACATGACAGGTTTCTTTTAAAGGTCTCAAGACAGTCTTCACCGATACAGTGATTTCATCACAGTACTTCCACTGCTGTGCATTTAGCTGTATGTTCATGGGCCATGATCTTCTATCTCACCGGTGTGATGTGTGCAGTCCCAACAAGGGGATTATGTGTTTAAGGCACTGGGATGGAGGATGCAGTACTGGCATGAGATCTGTTACTAGGAAAGCTTTGCGGAAGTCCTTGGTATACGAATACTTTAATTTGTTAGTATCGCTGCTATTAGTTTTTCATCCTTTCCTAATAGATTACTTAAGAGTGTTTATGTACTGGTAGATATTTAAAAGTATTGCTAGAAAACTGGAGTTTAGATTTATGGCACATCAAGAAGCTGTTCCAAATTAGAAGTATATGCATAGACAGACACCATGGGATGTCTCGTACACAATTAATTCACAGCTGTCTTATAGGTAATTCAGTTTCATAGCAGTTTGACAGGTGAAGCCACTTATAACATCACTAAAATGACAGTCCATGAGTTGACTGTAGACTTCCTATGCAGGTATGTCAGGCTTCTAATTGCATAAAAAAGCCTTCAACAGCCCCCCACCACAGAAATCCTTGGTGGCATTTGTTGGAGATTCGGAGGCATGAAGGAGGTGAGGAAGAGGAGGGGTTTCTCTGACTGATTCTGCATGCCTTATGTTTGGTTCATCACTGAAGTAATAGAATGAAAAGGAAAATAAACCCAACAAGTAATCAGTAATGGTGTGCTCTGGAAAGAGTATTGTTGTTCCAGAGAAGGATACTGGGGATGTAGCAACGCAGTAACTTCCTGGGCATGATCCAGGTGGCCAGGGCACTGCTTGGAGCAAAGGCTTGCTCTGCAGAGGTCCTCTCTTACTTGCTGCTCACTGAACCACCATGCTAAAGAAAAGGGAAAGTCTAATTGCACTTTTAACATTTCTGTAGTAAGAATTGATTAGAATTGCTCTTACAATTTTATGGCAATAAATCTTATTTGACAGTTTTGTTGTACTGTGGTGGGAGATGGATGGGAAGGAGGGTGCAAAAAATTGACTGCTTCATCTAACTAGGCAAGAGGAGACATGAATTTACAGGAAGAATAGTGAAGCTGTTTGGCCCAACTAAGTTTCTTGGAAAATAATCTTAGAATTTTCTTGTGGAAGAACATCTCTGGCCATCTGCTGTAAAAGAGATGAGAAAACTTCCAGGACAGGCTATGAGATTTACAGCCACATCTATGCTGGTCATATATGCGGTTGTAAACCTCATAGTGGTTGGTGTGGTGGGCTGCAGTAACTCAGCTGTTCTCTAAACTGGTGTTAAATTGCAGTGACAAAGGAAATCTTACTTTCCGTGGATAAATAGTGATTTAAAGACCCATTCCTAAAGTGGATCAATAAAGTAATCTGTTTCAGGTAAATAGGTAGAGGTGAGCAAAGTCATCCAGGGAAGTACAGATCTCTCTCAATGTCCTTAACATCTAGGAGGGCTGGGGCAGACTGAGCATGCTTTGTGATTACCGAGACTGGGGTGGTATTTTTTCTTTGCTGCTCTTTGTTTGGAGAGAGTTTCCTTTAAGGCTGATTTGCCAGAGCAGCAGTGCATTGATGTGCACATAAGCCTATTTTACAAGGGCAGAAACTAGCAATCTCAGATTACACAGAAAAGGGGAAATTTTTCAATCCCTTTTGCTCTCACCCCCCAAAATGCTGTAGAATAGAAAGATTTGTACTGGTCTATTAATAAAAATTACCTTTTTAATTCTGGTTCTGGATCTAATTACTGGATTGAGACAGCATTGTTGTCTCAGTTGCATGCGCCTCCTACTTCTCCACAAGCTTATGGTTCAGTGGATACCAACAGAGAGCAGAAGTCAATATTACATGGGTTTTTACTTTGTAAACTGTTCTGCTGGGCTTTCTAAAGACACATGCAAGCATATTCTGAGAGGAACGCCAAATTATGGATAAAAGCCATCCCTTACCACTGGTAACACCAAGTGACTGTTTTTTCTCCAATTGTTACTCTTTTTGTCTTTGCCATGTCCTATGGCATTTAATGCTATGGTGTACTTTTGATCGCTGGCTTGTGGAGTATTCATCACAAAATAATGAAGCACAGCCTCTGTGGATGTGTTTTCTTGGCAAGATTATTGGCAGCAATCTGATGGGGAGCTGGCCTTGCTAAAACTCAGCTTATGACAGAATATTCTCTTTGAAGCGTAGCTACTGTAGCATTTGGTATTCAGTGGCTCTGGGCACAGAACATCTAAAGGAGTTCATCCAATATTGATGGTCTTCCAGTAAAATCAGGAGGAAAAAAAAAATAATCCTCCTTTTTAAAGCTCATATTTTTAACTGCTGCTTTTGTTCCCTGATCTTGGTCTGAAAGGTCATGAGTTTGAAGCCTTAGCAGGGTAAAACAAAGCATTAAGGATCTATGTTCTGCCTTCTGTAAATGCAGACGAATGTTTTCTCTGACTTGCAGCCTTATGAGGATAAGCCTTTTTTCTGAGCGCACTTCTGTATATTGTAGATCAATGTAATACTATAGTCTGTGAAAGTATCTTCAAGGCTGTTTTAGATTGCTTTTGCATTAGAGAACATTGGCACCCAAAAGCATAACTGCTGATGTGTTTGGATGTGGTAGCCTTGTTTCCTACCTGTTAAAAGGATGCAGTACCTTGCTGAACATATTTTGACCTGGATGAGCAAAAGCAGTTCATAGAGGTGTTGGCAGTGTTACCAGTAGTTGCTGATGCAGAACAGCTGCCTGGGTACCGGAGGCCTTAGCCAGCGTTACTTTCTGGTGTGAAGGTCTTGGATATATGATCTTGGTCTGCAGAGGTATCCTGATACAGCTAGCTTTACGGGTGCATCAGTGAACTTCATTATCATTTCATATGAAATGGTACTAACTATGCTGTATGTTTTGTGTGTATCTACATGTTTGTCTTTAAACCTATCAGATGGGATTTTGCATGGTGTGTATAGGTAAGCCTTGCACTTTTTTCCATGTACAAACTCATCTTGGATATCCTAGAGAACAGGTTTATATGCAAACAGGAGAAGCCATTCTTTGGTGTTAGATATTCATTCAGTGTTCGTGGCAGAGGCGAAAATCAGAAAGGTTGTAGTGTTGCAGTGGAAACAAATACGTGAAACAAGGCTACGCTTTACTTGAAATTCTCAAATACCATGGAGAGAATGAGTAAATACGATTTCATTTCTGATGTTCTTCATTAGTTTTCATACGGAGTCTGGTATAGAAGCATTTGTATTTCGATTTATTTTGTAGAAAAAGCCTTCTTTCATAATCTCTCAGTCAGCTCATTATGAATAGCAACCTCTGATCGCAGAAGGCTATTAATTCTTAATTATCTGCTGGTAATTTACTTGTGCATGAATTTAGCAATCCATTAGGTGATGATTTATTTTTGAGAGAAATATGTAATGATAAGTTTTAGGATTTACTTTCCCTCACTGCCGCCTTTTGACTTGCAGGGGAATTAGCTGATTGATTAGATTACAGGATTTATCCAAACCACACTCTGTGTAAGTACATTAAGAAAATCTGAAACAAGACACAGATAACTGAAATAGTGGTTTTGATGCAGTCTCTGAATCAGGCAGTGGCTGAAAAACTGGAAGTTAAATTAACAAACACTAACCTCTTCTGATTTATGGATGCCTGAAAGTTTTTGAGTGGAAATACAAATCCTGCATAGCAGAGGGGCTCAGTAGCAGTGAGCTGCTTTTCTTCAGTGGGCCTATGCAGAATATGGACTGGAAGCTTTGATCCAATACTGCATAAGTAAATCATGGGACTTCTCCAAAGCACTCACCTCTGTCCCTGTGCTGCTTCTGTAGAGCACAACGTTAGTCTCATTTTTCAAAAAGCCCTATATCTTGCTTTCTCCCCTAATGCCAGGAACTGAACATTTAATGGGTGTCATCTGTCTGTCTTGATACTAGCCTTAATTTTGTGACTGGCTCAACAGCTGAGCTGTGGTAGCTCTCTTGGTATGCAGCTTTTGGTTATTTCATCTGCTGTCATTTGCAGTGGACAGGGTGGGAAGTTAAACCCAGTTATTTCTGTCAACAGTTGTCTTTTCACGCCTAGTTGTGTGACTTAAAGGCATAACATCACAATTTATGCTTGAGGTACTGGAATATATTGGAACTTACTGATTATTTTACTGTTGGTTTCATATGCACCAAATCAGGCCTCTTTGCTGGGCAGTTCAGCTTAGAAATTAATTGGTCATCAAAAGAGGTAGTTTCTCTATTAACTTGAGCTGGTTTTAGTAGGCTGTCTGGAACGTGATTTTTAAAAGGGAGCCTGTTCCTTTCCTTTACAGCACAGAGCTAAGAGCAGGGGCTGCTTTTTCCTGCTGAATGCCCTGTCCTCACATGCTAGTTTGCCACTTTCAGCTCTAGTTGAAGGAGTGGTGCAAGTCTGTGGTACATTTGTCATGTCAAAGATTTTGTTAGTAACTGGCATCGAGACTGACAAGATAAATAACTTGGAGGAGGAAGAGGATGTCATTAAATAAGTATTGTTCGCACTCTTCTGCTGTGCTGGACACAGCAGTCCCCAAGCAGAGCACAGTGTGTAGCGCATCCACACTGATGGCTCAAAATTGCAAAGATATTGCTTATGCCCCACATAGGGAATACCTAGGGTTTTGTCCCTATGGGCTGCAGCTCCACCTAAATGGTGTGATTTGTATATCACAGCAATTCTCTTTTTAAGTGGGGTCTCTTCTGTTGTAACAGCATTTTAATAGTAGAGTGATAGAGTTGTCATGACCCTGAGGCAGTGGTGCTGGCCTGTACCTCTTTACATGTGCATGGCTATGTTTTGCACCAAGGTTGGGGGGAGCAGCAGCACAAGACTGGTAAGGGAGGATACTGCTGGTTGAGGTTTCTAGGACCATTGCCTTTGGTTTGTTTCACTCCCATCACTGCTGCCAGAAATGTTAGCCAGCCCCACTGGTGGTAGCTGCATGCCCGTTAGAGGAGAATTTCCAGGTGTCTGGCCAGAAAGACAAGCTGAGATGCAGAAATTACACTTTCAGATCAGGTGTATGTGTTCTTCATCAGATTTTGGGCTCCATCTTAATTGCACTTAGCCTGTAAACAGGTTGGTGTAGTACACACAATCTGTAACCTCTCTTGCACCTAGCTATGGTGGCAGGGTGCACAGAGGTGGCCTGACCCAATGGGTGGTGTCAGCTCTGGATTTCATTGTCAGTGGCTGTGAGTGAGGAGCAGTATGAGATGAGAGCCAGGAGCATGGTCCAGAGGTGCAGGCACAGCACTGAGCCTAGCCCTTGAGAGCTCTGAGCTGGAACCATGGCTGGCTTTTCTCCCTCCTTGGAGGGGTTGTTGATCAAGATAAATAATAGCGTGCTAGTTGGGGAGAGGGCACTTCATCAGCTATTTCTCCTTAGTTACAGATGCCTTTTCTTCAAAGCTATGTACTCAGCAAAGCACACAGCCAGCATAGCTGAAATAGCCACAGAAGAGCCATCCCAGTTGATCACAAGGCTCCCAAACAAAGAGCCATTTGTTTCCAGAGGCTGAGGAGGGTATTCAGTGAAAACTGATGGCAGTACATTAAAAATTGCAGTTTATCTTTCAAGCGTGCCTAGGGTTGCACAGTATGAGCCCTGCGAGCAATCTGCAAGCATAGAATAGTAGCGATTCTGTCTCACCCAGCATTTTTCTGGAGGTTGGTAACACCAAATAGCTTATCTTATTTTGACAAAGGAGAGAATCTGACTGTGTATCAGTGTGTGGAACTCCTGATAAAATCATTGAATATGCATGGCATTTTTTCCTTTCCAGGACATTATAAAGCATAACTTGACGATTGCGGTGTATCTTACAGTGAGCGGACAATGGAAGAGAACTGGGGGGATTTTAATGGGGCTTAATTGTTATTTGGTTTATAGAGAATTTATGCAAAGATTTCAGCAAAGTTGGGAATGCTTTGAACAATGTTTAAAAGTGGTCGGGAAGGAACCATAATGGATAAAGAAAAGAATTTCAGTGGGAGCTGCTGACAAGATAATCCTGCTTTTAAGTGAGATATTGCCCTCCATATGTCCAGTGCTCTTTGGCTCTGTATTTTCTGAGGTGACAAACTGGGCTCTGCTGTTTACAAGTGAATTAAGAGAGTTTTTTAAGGATGAGGAAGAAGCCTAAAGTTTAGCCTGAACTACTCTGCATATGTTATGCCTTCGAGTTAATGAAATCAAATTGGGAAAAGATCAGGTTTTGTAACAAAGACACAATCTCAGCTGAGTTTGAAAAATTACAGTGCAATATCCTAAATTGCAGTTTAAGGTCTGAATTGTACAGAAGATACCCTGCTTTTATAGGCAAATTCATTTCTGTTCCAGTTTTAAACTCGGTTATTTGTAGTCTGATTTTGAAGGTGATTAGGGTAGGCTGGAGCAAACTCTGTAAGGTGGCTATGAGGGCCTTTGAGCCCTACAGCTCTGCAAAGCAATAGAGAGGTGCAAAGTGTATTATTTTTCTTTTTAAGAAACAGAAATAAATGGGGAATGAAGTATTTCTGTTGATTGATATTTCACTTTGAAATGGATTAGGAAGAAACTGTGAATTATGTACTTTGATTCAATCCACTGATGCTTAAAATATAATCTTGGTAGAGTTTGCACTTAGCACTGTGCATTTTAATATTGTATCTTCAGTTTTCCAGAACCCAAAATTAATTGTATCCATGTACACATGGACTGTATGTCTGTTGCGTGGTTTTGTATACAACTTTAAATGTTTAGCCATCTTATTTAGATTTTTTGTATGTTTAATTTCACTTAAGTTTCTCAGGCTGCTTTAAAGTTTCATCAAAGTACCACACTCTACTTTTGACCACACAGCCAAATGAGAGCAGGCTGCAAATGCTGCAGTGGTGGCCAGACAAAATCAGCAGCATTCCTTAGCTTGGTGTTGATGGATGAAGTTTTTTGTATATTGAAAGCATCTGTAAGAGATGTTGAGGCAGAGCTCTCAAGCAAGTATAGCTGCTTTTTAGGCAGGAGTGAGGATGGGGAATTAGCTGTTAGTGGTGGAGGCAGCACCATGGTCCATCCTGGTTGTGCTTCACCACCTGGCAGGGCTGGAGCATGACTGTGTTGAACACACAGGACACCAGTAGCGAGCAGACCTGCCTCTGAAAGTTCACCAGCTCAGCCAGAATCTAGAGGAAATAGTATTATCTCTATTTTACTAAAGCTGAAGATGATCAGCTTCATATGAGAAGTCTGAGGCAGAACTGCCTATAAAACCTAGATGTCCTGGTTCATCTATCCATTCCTTTAGCAAAAGTTATCCTCTGATAAGGCAAAACAGTGAAGTTGTTCATCCCACTGGCAACAAGACAGCATCTTTCCTTTGGAAGAACTGTGATTCCTCAGTGATCAATAAAGACAGTATAAAATCTTTCTGGTTTAAAATATATTTACATAAACTGCTAACGTTCCTTGTCTTAGAAAGTTACTACCAGAGACTTTGTGTTCAGTCACTGTCAGCAGAGAATGGATGGAAGTCGTGATGTACAGTTCAGTGTAATCACTGGTGATTAGATCTCCTTTCTTGGAAGCATTTAATTCTTGCATATCTTATCGATTTCCATTAGTATTACTTGTTTTCCCCAATTCTTAAGGTGTGCAGGTGCAAGATCAGTTACTGTTTACTCTGTATTAGTCAAAGGTTTAGTGATATTTTATTTAATATATAATTGATTTAATAATATATGCACTTTAATTTTAAGTGGGTAAACTACTCTTTTTCCCTGGTACAATTTTCATTAGACAGAATACGAGTAGCATAAGCAACCCACTGCAACACCTATTTCCCCTTTCTGCAACCTTACAAGAGTAAACATGGAAATGGGTGAGTTTCTGGTTGATTACAGCTCCAACTCACCGCTGAATACACTCTCATTAAAAGGAAATTGTTAGATCACAAGCTCTGCCACAGGTGAGAAATTAGGCAAGACTGAGGTAAAAGGACTGAACAAACAGGAGATAAAATGAAGATGGGCGGTTTCTTTGTGATTAGAACAGTCACTTGGAGTGAAGATACGTTGATTCATAAATCTCGACAAATGTGCTTATGGGTCCAATGTAGTTAGAAGCTTCTACACTGAAAGGAGATGGTACCTAAATGCTGACGGACATCTTGCATGTTCAAGCTGAAGAAACTTCAGACAGTTGGAGTAATTGTATTTTAAGTTAAAAAAACAAATAGTAAATAACGTATTTTAATGAGGATTGTAAGAAAAAAGACAAACTCTGAAATCTGAAAAGAATCCTGGAGAGCTATAAGATTAATCTGGTTTTACTTTGTTTCTAATTTGTAGCCAAGAATTTTCCAGTGTCTTATCAGAGCCTCTTTTTTTAGCAATCCAATTTTCAAATGCATTGAAGATCCTGCAGCTCCTGTTTGCTTTGCTGAGAGCCACAGTTTTGATAACTGAAGTGTTAGAGATAGGAAGAGATCTAAACAGGAAAGAAAAGACACTGCAGTGATTTGCTGAGAAAGGCTGTGGTGTGTAAGAAATATCATGCATTTTGGGTGGAAGGCAGGTGTAAGGCAGCAGTTGAATTTGAACACTGATATTTTGCTGTGCAGAGCCTAAAAGCTCCTTGAAGGACCTGATAGCCTATGTGCCACCCTCAGTGCTGAGTCCTGTAAAAAGTCAGGAAGAGGTTTGGGGTGAGTGAGCTGCAGAAGATTCACTTGTAAAGGTGGAAGTACTTCAGCACATAATGGCCTCCTTGCTGGCACAGATGATGTGGAGACATTTTGCTATCAAATGCTTTCTGACAGTTCAGATGCCAAAAATACTCAAGTGGCAGAAATGCAACTGCAATTACTAACAGTGCGCTTGCCCTAGAGTCTGTAAATTCTCTCATGAAAGCCTAAAAAGCCCATTCACGTTGTCTAGAAATAGCAGCAATAACCATGGTAATAAGTTCTTCTCTTTGTTGCTGTGGTTCAATTCTTTTCATGGGCTGGAAAAAAAAAAAGCGCCATTTGATTTTTCTGTAGCTGCCTCTATTGTAAGGAGATGTTTCTGTTCTCCAGGAGCAACAGTGCTACTCGGAGCCCTGCAGGAGCCTGGTTTCCAGGTTCTGAGGGGAAATTTAGATCTCGTTTCGGACAGGGTTGAACCCAGCATTGTTTGTGGGCTGTGGTCTGGAGGAGACTGTGTCCTAAAGGAGGGTGCTGAGGAGGGAGGCACCCTAGGGAGCTGCATGGCTGAGACAACAGGACACTTGCTACAGGTTCAGGTTCTGCTAAAGCCACCAAATGATTTAGCTCACATCATGTCCCTCCTCTGCGACTCCTTACCCAGTCTAAAGTGAACGTAATGACTTGTACCATTCTTGTGGTGTTTGTCAGTCCACATACACGTTATCTGTGTTGCTCGTGTATGCTCCGAGGTATTCCTTCATTATTCTCCTGAGCTGTAGTGGAGTCCATCTAGAGAATGTCGGAGTTGGCAATTCTTTCCATCTAGAGTAGTTTTACTCAGTTGAATGTGGCTGAATGTGCTGTGATCCTGCAAGTTACTCCTGGGCAGATTTCTGCAGGGAGCACTACTGACAATAATAGGGTCTATTAAGATATAAGATACGGTCATAAGGAGCATCACAAAGGACTGCGATATAGGAAATGAATAAGAAGTGGTTACGTGAGGCAGCTTGTCTGTGCCAAGTTGCTCACATATGTAAGGGGTTGCAGCATTACTGCTCTAAATCTAGTACTTAGAGACTGCTACTGAGTCATATGGCCAGTCAGCTTTGATGCTTGTTAGAAGCAAGAAGCATGAATTTAGACTTACTCTTGCTGTTATTAAAGATTATTTTATCCTGTAAGATTGTTGTCATGGTATGATGCTTGAACAATTTACAAATGTAGCTTCAGAATATAAATGCCTTTGCTTCTCTTAAGTTTTCTGAATCAGAAGCATTAAAGATTTCAGCAGGTATTTATCAGAGCACTTTGAATGATACAAGCTTTTGCTTATTTAGATTGAGTTTCTAAGACATTCTGAGAGCTAAATACTGGAAATGACTGTCATTGAACACAGAATTTTTTCTAAAACACTAGTTTTCAGTGGTGTGGAGTGTCCTGAGAACTTTTGTGGGGAAAAAGAGGGGTGTGGGGGGAAGCACAACAATGCTTACTTCGCAATTAGTAACATATTAGAGGTTACCTCTGTGCTAGTAAACATGCCTGTGAGTTTTCTGGGCAATGAGGCCAGCTGGTACAGAATGACCCACATCCATACCATTGGAAGTCTCTTAACCTATAAAACATTCCCATAGGACTGAAAATGGTGCCAGCTCTCAAACTGTGCCTAGGTTTGCATGGGAAATAATCATTGGCAGAGGCCAAAATTGTGCCAGCGACCCTTATAACAGCTTAATAGTATAAACAGTTGTGGCACAGGAGCAGCCCTGGACACTGCTGTGCTGTAAGTCTGGGCACAGCTGGAATACAGGTACAGCTGCTAAATTAACTTGCCAGTGCTTTTAAGGCAGCGTACAAATAGGGTTGCTTTGTTGCAGAGGGTGTCCCAGAATGACACCGCTGCTTTTGCTGAAAGGAAGATTTCATGTCGCACTGAAGAATATTAGTGTTGTTTTTGTCTATGTAACTGTAAAACCTACCAGCAGCGTAGCCAGATGCAAGTATCCTCTGACATTAAGCTCTAGTTCTTCACAACAATGGAAATCACTAATCTGACGAAGAGATGTTTCTTTAAATCTGGAGTTTATTTAGTAAAAAGGTACTACCAGTAGATCACTATGCAACAGCAATGTTCTTTGTTAAACTACTGATGCTGTGCAATGTCAGGTCTTACTTTCTCCTTCATGCATTGCACCTTTTCCACTCAAACAGTACTTTAACTCCAGCCTCAATACTTTTCACAAGAGAGCATCTGGGTAGGGAAACCAAGGACAGGTTTGGAGATCTCTAAGGCAGGAAGTTAGCATAGTTGTTAGAGATGTTTCTGCACTTGCTATGTAAATGACTTAACATTTCATGAATGCAAAGCAAATCACTTCTCTCATGTTGCTTGGATTTAATCATTTTTGATTCTTGGTTAACATATTTCATAACCAAAGCCTGAATTTTTCATTCTGCATTTGTCAATGAAGCAACAACCTTGTTATGTAGGATGAAGAATTATGTGTGTGGAATTTAGGCTGAGCTGTAAGCTTCTAGGAGAGCAAGAAGCTATTAAGACATCCTGAAACCGTACATAATACAATGTCCTATACTGGGGTCTCTGACAGAGGCATGTTAATTTATCTCTGTCCTGGCAGATGACAGCTCTGTTCTTCCCATCGTGGGCTTCTCCAAAGCAGCAGAGTATTATTTATTTTTCAAGTATATCAAGTAATAGATTTTTTTTTTAAGTCTTTCTAGACAGGGTGTCCCAGACTTTGTTGTTATGATTAAATCTAATTTGAATCAACAATGGGTACCCAATATCAAAAAGTAGCATGTTTCATAGCAAAACCCAAGCATGGAGCTATGTGGAAGTGATTTAAAATTAGTCATATCGTAGTTAGTCCAATGACCTGGGTGTGATTCTGATCTTGTTTTCCCAGAAACTTGGTTTCTTCTAATTTTGCCAGGTTGCAGAAGAGTAAATCGTTCAGAAGGAGATGCATCTGTCACATGAAAGCCTTTGCATTTTCTGGGGTATGCTGTGATTTTCTGCTTTGCAGATTTTCATCACATGTTAGGTATGTGATGAGCATTCTGGATCTGAGATCGAGAAAAGTCACTGTTGAGCAAAACACTGCCATTCAGCTTGGAAAATTATTCATTCAGAGCCTGTGATTCTCCTGTGAAATGAACATCTAAAGAAAAGTAATTATTAAATGCAGACTTAAGATCCCTGTTGGCTTTTTGAAGGTGAAATCTTTATGAGTGAAGGAGAAAACTAACTTTCCATTACTGCTCAAGAATACCTATGTGCTTCTAGTCGTCTTTATTTCACTCAGTCTGCAGTTCAGAAAGGTGTATTCAGAAGGTAAAATTTGTAAGGATTAGTACATTTGAGGTACTTATTCCAAGTGGCTTTAGCAGTATTTAAGTGGGCTTCACAATGAGTTTATGTGTATTAAAATGAAAATTAAAAGATTTTTAGATAATAACACTAATGAAAAAGTATTGCCAAGAAGCTATCAAAGGGATCAAATGTACTTAGAAGTGTCATGAAACGAATATTAAATAGAATACTAATGCATGTGTAAAGGCAGCCTAGATTCAAATCGATGATACTTTTGCTACTGTAAGTGGATGCCATTGCAGTAAGACTTTTATAGTCTAAATTTAACCTTCTTACCCAGAAACTATAAAGTATTTTTTACCTTTTATTTTGGAAAAACAATGGTTCTCTTCTTGCAGCTGGTATTGAATTAGAATGACAACCAAAGCATTCCCATCCGTGCTTTGGTAGGACAAAGCCCCTTGCCTACAATAAAGTGAATGAAATGTGGGAAACTGAACATTTGCAATCTAGAGGCTGACAGTTTGCATTACAGAAAAGAAATTGGTGCAAGTTTTATTGAAGGTTGTTCCAAGTAAAAAAGTCCTTGAGGCTGTAGGCTGTGAATCAATATCTTCAAAGAGTTTGGATCTGTCTTGGCCTGTTGTTACTTTGAGAAGTGGCTGAATTTGTTCTAGCAAGGGAGAGAGAAGGGATGGTTAGCTTTTCTTTAAAAATGCCATGCATTTTTGCTGGTTTATGTTCAGATAATGTAGAGTTATATAATTACTTATGTTAACAGCAGTACAACAATGCCAATGTATAAATACGACATCTTGATAACTCTTACTAGTTTTTGGGTGACCAAAGCAGGCAGCTGAACCACCTGGAACTTCACATCTGTGTGCTAGGAAAGATAAATGGGCAGAAATACTGACTTTAAAATAGCAATGAATGTCTCTGGCGGTATATTCTTTGTGATGCCATCATCCCCTCTTAATCACAGAGGCAGATGAAAAGTGATTCCTTCCCAGCCATGTAGAAGGGAAAAATGACAATTTAAATGTGCTGTTTGGGGGGTATTTTAGTATGCTCCACTTAGAAAGATGAATTTTTCTACTGTTTTACTTTGTTACTGGTTTCTTTTATTACCTCTTTAGCCAAGCAAAGCCTTGGGCCATGTGAGAAAGAGAAGACTTAATCTCTACCTTAATTTATTCCCTTGCCTTAGCAGACGTAGGGTTCCGGTGCCTCTCTGAACGTTTTCCCAGTTAGGCGCAGACTGAACCTGGTAACAATGTGGTCGGGATTCCTGTCTCAGGCATACAGCTCTGTTTGGCCTCAAGACCTCAGGGTTTGTATGGCTTTCAATCATGCAAAATGCTAAACTGACAGTTACTTTCAAGTTTGTGCCATAGCACCAATTCCCCGCTGCTCTACACTGTGTGGTTTCATAGCTGCCCTTTGTATTCGATTTCTTCCAAACGAGCTTCATTTGTTGACAGATTTTGAGATTTTCATGGTTGCCCTGTGCATTTCAATGCACAGTCCTGGTCTTTGGTCTTGAAATAATTTATAGCATAATGAATCATTATAGTGCTGTGTGATAAAACCATGCCGAGAAGAGGGAATTGAAATGAAAGAATGTGTTCACGAAGTGTTTTAGAACTGACCTGTTCCCCAGTAGTTTCTAACCAAGTGCTCTGTATGACCACTGGTAGTCAGTCCTGTTGCTCTCTGCAATGTCTCTTCCAAGGCCAAGAGTGGCAATAGAGCTCAGGTTGGGCAATTGGGTGGCCTCAAGTGGGCTGTTTTTTCCTCCTCTTCTGTCTGCATGCTTTCCATATTCCTTTTAAATCAGGTTTTCCTTGTATAATTTAAGTCCTTCCCTGCCCTTTGTATAAATACATTGTATTAATATCCACAATGTACATTACAGCTATGACTGAATAGCAGGTTATAACCAGTGTATGGTAAGATAGACGTGTATCTATATATATGTATTTAAAAATAGGTTCTTAACATTGTGGTGTTGTGGGATTTTTATTTTTTTTGTGGCCAAAACCCAGATGTGACTTGAATCCTACAATGTGGAAAAGGCTTCAAACTCATGTTAGTAATTTTCTACAGCTTTTCATTAGCAGCATTTTTACTGCAGCTAATAAGTAAGTCAGGATGTTCTCAAACCTTGAGTAAGTTGCAGTGAAGAGGGTATAGGGTTTTCAGCCATTTTAACAACCTTCTTCAGTGTTAAGACTGGAGCACATTCCCCTTTTGTGTATCAGCCAGTTTGTATGGTCTGTTCATTTGTGTTGCTACAGCAGACTTCTTTTGCTTTCTCTTCATTGTTTTATTAAACTTTTAATGCTTTGAATAGCCTTTCATTTCAGTGATGCTATTCAGCATGAAAGCTGTTATCCTAGAATCATGCTCTCTTCATAGCAGAACTGGTGGGAAATGATTTTGTTCTGCACTTTACATATGGTAATAACAGTAACTCTTGACATTTGCTCTTCTTTGTGGTTATTTTAGGTCCTGCACAGCAAAGCAAACAGGCTGTTGGGTCTGGTACTGGTCTGTAGTGGAGCAATTAAACTGTTTATGCTCAGTCACATGAGGATGCATGGCAGTGGTTATGTGGGTTTCTCAGTAGCCTTGTTATTCTTGAAATGTCTGATTCTGTATTGGGGAAGTTAGAACAAATACAAATCAGTCCCCCAAAAAAGTCTGTATCTTTACATAGAAGAAAAGGGTGTAACTGTGTCCATGTAGCACATACATCTATATATCTGTATTGTGGCTGTTGCTACCGGAATAATGTGAGGCTCAAGGTACTTGGTTCTGCATGGATAATGTTGGAAGATGGCTGGTAGTTCATTGAACTTCTTATCTGAGCAGACAGGAGGGTTTGGTGAAGAAAAGAAAGGCACAGTAAGTTAAAAAGCAAGATAACTTTATTTGGGGTATTTAAAAAAATATCCAGTCTCTTTGAGACAAAAAAAAAAAAAAGAAAAAGGAAAAAAAGTAGTTAAAAAAAGGTATTCTTCCTATGTAAAGATTGTCTTTGCACAACATCACGTACTTGTATGTCTCGCACCTTCTGTCATTTACTTCTGTAGTCACTTGGTACTTACACAGCAAGAACTATTTTTCCTGAGTTTTCAACCATTTTATCATGCATTAGCAAGAGGAGCATGACATTTGAAGCATGGTCCCAGAAGGGTCCAGAAGAATAGCAATCACTCACTTGGCAGTCTGGAGCTTTCTAAAAAGCAGCATGCTAAAGGGCAAATCTGAACCACTGATGGACCTCAGTGTAGTTAAGGAGTCTGTCCATTAGCCTCTCTTCCCACTCTGCTCTGTCTAAACTGTAAATACTGGATAAAAAGAACCTTGTCTTCCTAAAACATCTATTCGGTTTTGTATTTCTGAACTATTTTCTCAATGAAATTCTGGAAGCGATGACAAGCCATGCTGTTTTCATCCTTTCTCTTTTCAGTTCCCCCACAACATTGTGACACATACCATATTTGAAGTATAACTGCAAAAATGTTTCCTGTGATATTTAATTGAGAATTCAGTCTGAACTCAGGAATTTGCTAAGCCTGCTGCTTAGGTTAGGTGAAGGACTTGGAAGAGGAAGGCGTTGGGTATGATTTTCATTTTCAGGGCACATAATACTCAGAGTAGCATTTAACGGGAGCTGAAGGGATGGCAACGAGTCCATTTGTACAGAACTATTTCAGTCATTTCTAATGATTTACCAGGAAGGAAAAACCAAGGTGGAGTTGGCAAGCTTCACAGAGTTTTAATCTGTAAAATGCAAAAGATGAGAAAATCCATTGTGAGGAATTACAAGGAAAAAGGGTGTAGAAGACACCATCCAGAGACATAAGATTTCCTTGTGCTGACAACTGCAGCAGGCTGCTGTCTTTAATGCAGGCAGCTTACACTTGCTCTGACTCTCTTCTAGCTTATGCAGACATAACTCCTTTGGAGTAAGTTCCTGGAGTAGCTGATAGAGGAACTGAACTGAAACATGTCAGGTATCTGGCTTCCTCTTGAACATCTGTAATCCTTCTTTCTTTTTTTATGCTCTAATAAGGGAACAAAATGATTCTAAATTAAAGAGTTAATAGTTTTATGTTTGCATGTGTATGTTTAATAGTCCCAGGTTAGTTCTTTGTTACTGTCCAAGTCAAGTCAACCTCCTCCTGATCTTAGGAATTCTTTCTGTTGTATGAGCTGTAGAATTGAACAGGTTTTTCTTAAAGCAGTCAGGCTGAAGTAAAAGGTGAGTTCTTGTTAAAACAGGTTGTTGAAGGGATGCAGAAGTGTTCAAAAGCTTCTATTGCATGTATGTTGTTGGACCCAGGGAGAATACCTAATCTATTTGTCTTGCTCATAAGAAGACCAAAGCTAATTGTTGTGTTTCTTTTGGAAAACAAACTGGTTTTGGGTGGGGAGGAAGGAAGTGTGTATATACATGTAAAGCGAAAAGAAAGTCAGATGGCTTGAGAGAAGTGGATAGTTTCTTAGCTTGCATTGGTTTGCCCGTGTAATAAAGCTGGGTGAGAGTAATGGCCTGTGCTTTGGGTATTGCAGTGGTGCTTTACTTCCTGTACTTCTATAAAGAGTGTTCAAGCACAGAATTATTTATGGCTGCTGGACAGCAAAGCTGCTCAAATCCTTTCCAAATTAAACCTGGTGGTCAAAATACCCATGCCGTAACCAGATCAGTGACTTTCAAAACGAAATGCAAGTCCTTCCTGTTGCTTTGGCATGCCTATATTTGTGTTTAGTGTATCATAACTGCAGTAACTTGAAAGTAACTGCTTTTGTATTGGGAAAGCAATGTGACTTTCCTTAGAAACAGATTTAAATGTGATATTTCATAGATAAGCTCTGACGCTTGGCAACACTGTTTGATGTGCAATACTCATTTTTGTCCAGAGGACTTTCTACTCTGTCTCTTCCACTGAGATATGCATATAAGCAGCCCTTTTGTGTTCTGTATTTCTCAATTAAATTCTCCTGCAAAATTGCTTTGCTTCTTTGCCTGGAAAGATAAAGGTGTTCTCCAGCAGGAAATCTTATTCAGATTATAAGATGCATATTTCTTGCTTCCTTTTCAATAACGTCTGATCCGTTTTTCTTCATGTTAATGAGTTCCTTAGATCCAACTTTTGATGGAAAATCACAATGTAAGGAGAGAAATGTTATTATAAGAACGCTGCAGTAATTGTAGCCCTTGTGTCCTGAACTTGATTCTCCCCTTTGCATTTTGGCTTTGTCTGTTGTATTTGCATTTTGACAAATTTCTACTGCATTTTCACTTTGTGCAAATGAATTGTCATAGCCATGAATGCTTTGCATAAATAGCTTATCATTTCATTAAACTCTGATTTATAGCTGTTACTCTGGAGTGTTTGTATTCTTCAGCCCTTCTGTTCAGTAGACACTAATCTGCTAGACAGTATGATTCGATCATTTATCAGATATGTTTTGCTCTTGGTTTACCGCAGGCAGCTTAACTGCATTCTCAGTTGTATTTTGTTTGGCTGTTTATTTCATTCTTTTTTGCCTTTTTCTTTGTTTTTTTATTATTATTATTAATTTTTATATATATAAATTTTAGATGGGTGTTTTTGAGTGGCATTATTCTTTGATTGTAACAAGTGTCATTGTTATTTTTAGATGCTCAGGTATGGATGTCCTGCATCATCCAGTAAGCAAAAGGTACTCATTTTTCCACACATGCTGTTGTGTGTTTAAAAACTTTGTAAATATAGTAGTAGGACTTTTGTATACGATCTCTTGCACAGGTGATGATGACCTGGAGTTCCGTGGAAGGAGAAGGGCTCAGGGCTTTGCTCCCTGGGAGTGAAGTGCTCGTGTCAAAGGGTGGCTGGCTCTGGGGCAGATCGTTGCACACCCAAAGCAACCTCCAGCCTCCACACCCATGAGCTGCAGTGACTGGGGTTGATTTAGCACCTGATTCACAGTCCTCTGTGGTTTACTGAAGTGGTTTCCCCAAACTGTTAATACGTTTAAAACCCACTTCTTACTTTTTAATCCCTTTAATTCTACGCGGTGGATATATTGGAGGGTAGTCTGATGGTCATATGAGGCTGTGGCCTCTTGGCTTTAGGGCTTGTGCTAGCTTTCAGACAGTGAGTGTTCCTGACACAGGTGGACTATCTTAACGGTGGCACCTAATGGTATGTACAGTGCTGTTTGTCTTGTCCTTCAGTGAGTCTAGGCTTGCCTTGATAATGAGTGTTTTCATATTCTGAATACTGCTTAGGTGGGTATAAGGCTAACCCACTTGGCTGAATTTGGAGCTGCTAAAGCAGAATTATGCATTTTGCAGAGTAATAAAAGTGAAGAAAAAGAACCCCGAAGAGAAAAACCTATGATGCAGTTGATGTTTAAATGCATACAAGCCGGGCCTTAAAGCAGGTGTGATGTGGAACAGCATAAGGGGAAAGGAATCTTTTTTACATTGACATTGCTGTGTTTGCAGTTACCCCTTGAGTCCATGAGAGCTAAGTCAAAACTGAGACGCTTCACTTTCTCAATAGGTACAGGATGCTGTAGATGCACATTTGCCTTAGTGCAGCTACTTTTCCTTTTGCCCTAGACTAAATTATAAGGAATTACCTTGACAAGCCATGGAAACTTTTTTTTCCCCCTGTTTTCAGACAAGTTGCATTTCTCTTCCTGAAACATTAGATGTTTGTGGGTTTTTTAATCATCATTGTAGCTTGACTGTCATATTGGTTCAAAATCAGAAACCAACCTTCAAGTAATTGATATTTCTCTCTTTTGATCTTTGTTAATTATTTTAGATTTCTAACACTGTGTATGGAGCTGAAAAAGCCTCTGAAACAAAACCCAACCCAGTGCTTCCTCTTCAGAAAAAAGAAAAATAGACCTTCCCTTTTTTGGACCCAGAAATGTCAGCATTGACACAGCAGAATGAAACTGCTGAAGAATTAAACCATGTAGCATTATGTGTAAGCACTGTCTTTTTCAAACCCTATTGGTACTCTTGAAATCACTATGAACTGGTCAGGCCATGCATTATGCTAGTTTTAATTAAAAATCAGCATACTAAGCTCCCTTTGATTTTTCCCTAGAATGGTAGAAAACCACTGATGTCACTGTGTGCTCTTCACCGCCTCCTCCTGCACCTTTTTCTTCTAGACACAGAATTCATAGCTGAATTCACTAGCTATTAGGATGCAGATGAGTTAAATGAGAGGAAAGGCAGGCACCTGCTGCCTGTGCCTTCACACTGACATGAGAACATGCTGTAGGTGATAAAGGCGACTTATAAAGAGCTTTAAAACCAGTGGTGTAGACTTGCACACTGTTCTAAGCAGGAGGCATGTAAAAACTTGTCAGCAAACGATGTAAAGGGAAGTTAGAAGAAAAGGCTGTGTATTTTTTGAATGCTGGAAATGCAGGGAGTCTGCAAAAGGTTGATGTCTGTTGCCTTCATGCTACTTGGAGAAACAATAACAGCTAAATGGGTTATAATTCACTAGTCTGATGCAGCCCGTTAAGCACATGAGCAAAAGAAAGCTCCAAGTCTTTCCTCTTTAAATTGTAGATAGAGCACATTAATATTCATTTTGTTCTGTGCCATCGTCTCATGTTTCAACCCTCCAGATAATTAAGACAATAGAAGATAAAATTTTGTGCTGTATAAAATTGCATTCAAGCCTTAACAAATACGAGATTATTCCGTCCAGTAAACAAAACATAATCATCCTGGCACCCTTACGAAGGAGAGCCTAAAATAGAATCCCCACTCTTTATAGGTCATGTAAAATGTCATCATCTCTTTCATTATCTGTACTGTTTGGATGAAAAAGAACTGATTAATTTAAAAGAACCTTGGCTTATTTGCCAACAAGGTTATTTTCTCATTGATTGTTAGGAAGTCTAGTTCCTTTGGAAGAGGTTGCAAATTGAGTAAATCAATTGTCAGCCTGTGTAGACACATCTGATGCTTATGTGCTGGCCATGTAGGCTTGTGTGTACATGGTATGTTTGTCCCAACTTTGAATGTACCTTGTTTGAATGAAGCTTATGGGTCTGAGCAGAGGTGGAAAGGCAGCAACAAGTATCACAAAGGGGCAAGTCTTCGAAGCTTGTTTAAAAAGCGTAACTATCAAACAGGCTGTGTCTTAAAGGAAAGACCAAATACAAACAAATGTAAAATTAAACCAATGGATTAATACTTATACATATAATTTTAAACCTCAAAGTGTGCAAAACCAGAACCTGTCAAAGGCAGTAGGTTTATCAGGCCCGACTGGCTGCCCTCACCCAGAAGCAGAGTTTATTTCTAGGAGCCCAAGGACCTCACTATGGGGCTTTTAGCAGGGGAGTGTGACTGACACAAAGCTGTGGACAATGGCTCAGCTCATCCTTGGAGGGGATTTTGGGTTCCCTATGTGAATTGTTTGTCTGTGGCTTCTGGATGCCTGTTGTGCATTATGCTTAAAACTGATGTTATAAAAGAAACTCCAATTCTGCTCTCTTCCCAAGTTCCTCGTTTGTTAATCTACCATGATTCAGACTCTAAAAAGCAGGACTGTTCAAATGGGAGCAGTGTGTTATTCTGGATTGCTCTTTTGATAAATAGCTATTCCTTTTCATGCTATTTGTCTGACACCTTTTCTTGCCAAGCTGGGAGGTGCTGACCCAAAGTCCTTCTAAGTCAGCAGCAAAACTCCCAATGACTTAGCGGAGGTAGCTTTCCAAAAATCCCAAAGTAACATAGGAGCAGAAACTGCAGTGACATTCACTCAGCAGAAATACAAGGCCCATACTGTACTTCCTTGCATCTCTTGCTAGGTCATTTTAGACCTCACCAAAGTGGTTTTCTCCTCTAGGAGCAGATGGGGAGTGCAAGGGGCTCCAGTGTACCTGTGTTGCTTAAATAGTTTTTCAACTTTGCAGGACTTCCAGAGCTTTGATCGTGCATCTCCAAAAGTGAGAGAAGTGTAAAATAAATTTGAGGCTAAGCTGATTTAGGGCTTTCCATTCCAGAATCAGTGTGAGACCTCCATCCAAATGCATTTGATTAAGCGGGGCTGGAAAATGTTTGTTAGCAAACCAACTGAGAAAGTATAAAGAGAGGTCTTCAAAGTAATAAGAATAAAAAGTTAAGGAGGAAGAATTAGTATTTAGACAGTGCCTACTTTTTATTGCTTTCTGTGGCATCTGTCTTTAGCTGGCTGATCAGAACACATAACAAAATAATGCAAAAAATAAAGTGGCTGTTGGTTTTATTGGCAGTGACACTAAAACTGGTCCTTGAGCATTGAGACTGCCTGCCAGAACTGCAAATCAGTGAGAACCATGTGAATCTGGAGAGCTGACACTTACTGGATAAAAATGGGCAGAAAGCATGGTGAGGTCTACTTGCATCCTGCAAAATGGGAAGCAGCCTATGAAGCCAAAGCCAGCAGCAAAGCCTGATTAAAAAATTCATCTCTGCTTTTCCTGTTAACCTTTCTCAAAAGCCCTTCACTGTGGATATATGTGAAAGTCGCCAAGACTGCTGCTGGAAACAGTAACGTAGCAGGAATGAAACTAGCGGGGTTTTTCCACTTTGAATTTTGGGAAAGTGTTGTGTTGACCATCTCTGGTCTTGTGTATCCTAGGTAATTGTTTTTAGTTGTGAGATGCCTGTAGTTAAGTAGATGTATTCACTCAGGGGAGGCCTTCCTTGCAAAAAAAACCCTATACTTCCTTTTTTACCAAATCAGGATGTATGAAACTTCATTCCAGAGGTGCCAATTTTTGGTGTTTTCAGAACTGAACTGGTGCTTTGGCTCCCTTTTTGTTTGCCATGTAAAGATCTAACTGCAGCCTTCCATAAACCCCACTTTGAGATTAGTGTGCTAATTCTTATTCCATCAGTATGATTATTGCAAGGATTATAAGAAGGGGACAGATATTGAAGCATGTGGGAAGAAAGCTTAACTGGACTGAGCTTGGAAACTAATGAACCAGTGATCAGGACCAGGGTAGCCTGGTAAGCTAAGGCATGATATGAAAAGGCACCCTTAGAACTATGATTTCTGCAGAAATGTCATGTTCCTGCAGAATGTCTTCACTTTGACAGATGCCATTTTGTGATCAAAAGCATTCCATGGAAAATGTCTAACGCACCATACACTCAAGTTGAGCTTTTCTCTTTTTTATTCCAGTATTCTGTTTTTCACCAAAAGAGACCATGTCCTTTTAATTCAGTTGCAGAACTGTTCTGCTTTAAATCTAAAGGACCCATTTGTATGCTGTTTCTTTGTAATTAAAATTCTTATCCCCCAAAAATATGTTTTCCATTAAAAATTCTGTCCTGCACTAAGAAGTCTAAATCTTGTAGCTGTTGTCTCTAGAAATATATATTTTGCTATATGCCCCATATAAACAATTATTTCCTGCTTGAGAATATATGGGTTTTGCCATCTGTAATGTTCATATTTGTTTCTTGGGAGGAAAAGTTAGGGTGACAGAAACATGATACAGGCCCTCCTGAGCACATTAAGAAAACAAGACCTTGTAGCCAAGGCAAAGATGTTTGTTGTGGAGTCTAGTGAGCTTTTGCATGTACTTTTTTTTTCTTTTATTGCCAAACTTGTTTTCTATGAGGTATTAGATTTATGTTGGAGACCAAAGGCATTCAAATTTATGTGGTTTTTGGTTTTGAATTTGACATTCTAGCTGCTGTCCTTGACCAGCCTCTAACGTGGTGGCTACAGAAGCAAAGGGTTGCTCTATGTGGAAGAGACAGGCTGAACAATCAGAGCATTTTTGTTTTATGTGACTCTGTGTGTGTGTGTGTGTGTATGTGTCTGTATGTGGAATAGTTAACAGCAACATTGCCCTCGTTCACTTTTCTTTAGCTGTCAATTTGAGTTTTCCTAAGAAGATACGGTGTGGTGCTTTATTAGAACTCATAACAAACTGGCCTGCCATAGTTCTTGCTTGCTCCAGCCAACTCATTTATTCTGTCAGTGGTTTAAAATCTTATTTTAGAATTGAATTTCCATTTCCTGCACAAAAGGGAGGCCCACAATGCTGTGTATTGAACTGATTCTACAGCAGAATCGGCATGTTAACGCTTTCCTTTTACCAGTGAGGCTTTCTGAACTTGTGTAAGCTCTTGGTCAGCTGAGCAATTGAAAAGATTTAGCTCGTTGCACCATTTTGCTCTGAACTCTTAAATTGCTGTTGGATCTCCTATTCTTCCAGATCCTTTACCTGCCTGTTCAACACTGTCTTTCTAAATTAGATTTCCAAGGAATAGCTCAGGACATTATGGAACTAGATGGAATCAATTTCTCTTTAAACTCAAACACTTTTTTTTCAAGGAAAACATTCAGTTGTGATGTGACATTTTCCAGGGATGGAGAATATCCTCCAACCATCAGCAAACCCTTCCAATGGTAGACTAAAAATAAACCAGAAATATTTGCAGCTAGAATAATTAACCAGAGCTCATCCAGTTCCTTAGATCTACTCTTCCCTTTGTCAACAACATGAAATTTAAAAAAGCTGCAGTCATTTTCCCTATAAGCCAGGTTGGTTTTTTAACCAGTGTGACCTTCTTACTCCAGTTCTGTGCCTTCTTGTGCTTGTTGCAAAGTGTGCTTCAACAGCTCCCAACTGTTAAGACACATTTTTCTGTTTAGATGTTTTTACCCCAACAAATTTAGCTCATAATTATTTTCAGCTTTGAGAGACTGACTTTCTACATCACAAAGCCTGTGTGATTCCTTTATGTACTGTATGTTAGTGGCTTGGTGTCTCGTCCATATATCCACAAATGTGTAACTATATATTATAACAAAAAAGGGGTCCATCTCAAGTTAAGCTTACTTGTGAGCTCTTAGAAAATAATGTAGGAACAGAACCTTTACTTGATATGGCAGGACCAAAGCAAATCTTGTTTCTGGTTCCGTTTCTTGGCAAATCTTGTCTCTAAGATACTGCTGGAGCAGGCTGGAAAATGAACCTGTAGCCCTCTGTAAATGAATATATTGGAAGGCATGGGGAATGTGGTTAAACACTGGTGCACCTCGGTGTGCATCATTGAGCCATCCCAGAGGATGAACTGTCAGTTGGCACATGCTTTGGACAGGGCTTCAAATGGACCCATTGTGGTTTTTAGCCAGCATTTTCTATCTGATAGAGAAAATAGAGGAAATACCTATTTGTGAGTTAAAAATAAAGAAAATCACATCGAGACGCTAATGTTCTGACAATGGCTGCATTTAGTGTGTGTTTACGGCCTGACCGTCACAGATTCTCAGCATTAGATTTTATACATTCATTGCCTCCAGAAATCAGGCTGTTAATACTGACACACACAGGAGCCTTCGAGGGCACAGCAAAAAACTGTGACACTGTGATTAGTATTCAGAGGTGACCTGGCTGGGCAATGGAATCTTGTCCCTCCAGCAATCACGGAAAAACATGAAAAGCTTGATTGCTGAAGGAGTTTGAGGTCAGGTTTAAAATAAAACACTAAAAAACCACTACTCATGCTTAAAGTACAAAGAAGAACAAGCAAAAAATCAAAGAATATGAATAGCTACTCAGAATTCCTCAATGCTGGCATATATGTCACTTTTTTTTTCCCGTTTTTCTGGAAGAATCAAACGCTGTATTTAGGCAACGAGTTTCAGACTTTGCAAATATTTTCCTAGTGCCATTCTAGAAAATGAGTTTGTTGGCATATTGTTATGTGGGGCTTGTTCTGCTAAAGCATTGTAGTGCCGTCTGTTTCTCAAGCTGATTTGGCTTTTACAGCTCAAATATTATATCCTACTTTTAGAACATATGGTAACTCCTTTCAGGAGACATACAGAGAGATGCATCTAATTTCCAAAAATGGATCGTTGCCTTTGCATGAAAGACCACAAGTGCTTTCCATCTTGATTTTCCTGTTCTTCCTATTCTGTCTAGACCTCTTTCTCCACCCCACTTCACCTTCTGCTGCCTACCATAAGCCCTCCCTGCATCCCAGAAAAGGAAAAGCTTGCTGGCAGCTTTCAGAGCGAAGAAACAATGCTCCCTTATCCAGGTTGCTTCAAGCAACACAGTTGTACTGAGTAGGTGTTGGTAACAAATGCTGTTATGTGTTTCTGACGCAGGCTGTGCTTTCCTGATGGAGTATTATGGGAAGATTGGGTTGCTCACATAGCCTGGCCTGTGTTCATTGAGGGAAAGGCTTAGTGTAGACAGAGTGTGAGCCACTCAGCCTGAATCTGTCAGAGCTGCTCATGGCAAGAGGCTGCATCCCATGCTGCTCTCCTACAATGATTTCATTCTCCATTCACTCTGGATGCGTAGGAGGTTTTTTCTTTTCTTTCTTTTTTATTAATAAAAAGCCTACGTGGCAGCATCAACGATTCTTGCCAGTAGTGACCGCTTAATACTCCTCTTTGCTCTTCCTTACTGGAGCACTCAGTGTGAAAACCCCAATAACAGCAGTGTCTTTGTGTGAAAGACAAAATGCCTTCTTGGAGGAATGTCTCTGCTTCCCTTGGTTCACCTCTGGGTCTGGCTTTCTGTAAAGTTTTTCAGAGCTAAGGCTTTGCTCTTGGCACTTGATTTAAGGTCACTGCCAAGAGGAAGCATTTATGGACATGGCTTTAATGTTACAGCTTGATTGTCAGCCAGTTAACTTAAGCCTCTAGTTCAGCCCTGATACGGCCACAGAACTGTCTTAAGTATTTAGCATGATGCTAATCCAGAATTCATTGAAAACAGGTCTAGAAGGTGTTGCATTACTCTGTTCTTTGCACAACTGCTTCCCCTTTCTCCACTTAGCCTTATGGTATGTGTGACTGTTAATCAGTGTTAATGGTTTATATTGGAAGTTTGTCATTTTAGTAGGAATATACTCTGTATTTGTCATGCCAGCAGGTCCCTTCTCTCACCTTGGCTCATTTTGTTCTCTACTGTCATTGTCAGAGACCACCTGAGATCCGGGTTCTCTCCTTGTTGTCTGTCTGGGGATTTTTCCAAGTATTTTTGTCTTCACATTGGTTAGATTTTTCTCTCCTGGACTTCTCTGGAGCAGGTACAATTGCCACTTTCTCTTCAGAAATGGCGTCCTTTCTTCAGTGCCATGGTGCTATAGGCCCCATATGGGCACAAAAGACATTGCATGTTTGAAGAGAGGAGCAGAAAATGTCCTCATACTCTTCTTTATGGCTTTACTATAAGGTAGGACCCCACTGCATGGAAATCTGTTGTAGCCTGCAGCAAAGCTGCAGCAAAGATCAACAGAATGGGTTTTTTCCTTCATGTAGATGCAGCTTTAGCAGCATGCATTCATGTCACCCACCATCACTGTAGATGCTTGACCTGCTCAAAGAAGGAATCTAGGGCTGTAGATATATTTAAACTATGCTCTTGAAAAAAATAAACCCAAACCTCAGTATTTTGAGGAATAAAATAATAAAATAGGTTTTTCTTGAAGTAGAAAGTTCTGATTTCTGCCATCATTCATGCAGTAGGTTTTGAATGACTGAACTATGCCTGTCAAGGCTCTCCTTTGAATCTCCACAGGAAGAGAGTTGGAGTTTGCGCATACTTTAATATTGTAGTGGCTTAAAGCTTCAAGATGTATTTGTTTGATATGATGCTGTGAGACTCTTCCTTTTTTTCCCTTGTTCTTTGAAAGCTATTGAGTTGTCGATGTTAGACAGACCTATAGAACATCCTGCTATCAAGCTTCACCTAGGATATGGCAATAATTGATATCTTTCCAGCAGGCACCATCCATGACAGACCATGCTTCCCTTCTTGGGATGCTGTCATGGCTGCATGACCTCTCTCTTTTCCAGATAATGGTTATCCTGGGCTGCAGAAATGTCAGAAGGTGAAGGAAGATATTTTCTGTAGGAGCTTTGAGAAATTCAAGGCTGAACCTCGAGGGCAACAGAAGCTTGAAGAGGCCAAAGGGAGAGAAATGCTGGGCTTTCAGCTGCATGTGCTGGCATTGCTGGTCTGAATTTAGCTGTGGACAACAGAAGCTTATTTGTCACAAGCACTCAACATTTTCAGGCCTGGTGTATAAATGATAATATTTCTGCTTTTCAGCCTCCACGCTTGAGCTCTGTGGTTTTTTGGAACTTTTCAGCCAAAACACTATTTGTTTAAATTTGCAGTAGAAATATGAATCACTATTAATGCACAGAAAATAAGGTGGAGTGCCCTGCAAATACAGTAGATTAGGTTAGGTACTCGCAGAATAGTTTCACTGGGGATTTATGACCTGTTAAGTGTATTTCTGTAGGAACAAATGCTGAATTACCACTTCAGTGCTGGTTCATTCACCCATGGAGATTGAGAGGGATACCAAAAGGTAGTGTGCCAAGAAAACTCTTTCCTGCTCCTGATTCTGAGTGCAACCGGAAAGTTTTGAGTGAATACATCTCCTTCAGATTCACGGCTTCCACCTAAAATAATATTTGAAGAAGTCCTGTTAGTAATAAAGTAACAAGTGTTAATTCATTCTCCTGACAGGAATTACTAGCTGCACTGAAGTGTTCTCTGCTGACTCAGCAGCTAGGGCTGGTGCTGGAGTCTTCATCATGCTCCATCAAAGTTGAGTCTTATTGCTGTGTAGGTGGTTTATCCTGTAACTTTGTGCAATTCTTTATAGCATAACCCTCCAGCTTAACATAATTTCCTTCTACTGGAAGGATTTTGCAAATGGATGTGGCTTTGTTGTTCTGAGTGGCTTTTAAAGCATAAAATTCAGCAAGTACTTTATGTTTGACTTCAGGAAGGTAAGGGAAGGATGGGCAGTCATTTTGCTTTGCTTGTGGTATGGATTTGTTAAAATAACAGAAGGATGTAGGCTGTGATTTGAACAGTTCGTCTTACTGGAGTCTGGCTATAGCAGGCTGGTATGAATTAATATACTGATTGGGACTGGATGTAGTATTTACAACAAAGATCCAGTTTGTTGCCTCAGACCAGTAGTTTTTGTCAACAGAGACCGTCCAAATTAGCATGGAAACAATCATTAACACTACAGTTGAGGCTATTGAAGCATTTATGGGGACCATCCAAACATCTGAACTCTATGGGGCTGGCTTTTATCCAGCAATAAAAGTTCGTTTCTTTTTGTTTGTTTCTTTTTAATAGAGGGAAAATAAGAGAAGAAAATAGAATTGGAATCAAATCAGGTGTCTGCTGAGCCATGTTAATTGTTAAGATGAACTCCCATGGCAATGTTTAAATATCTTTTTAGTACACTGAGCCATAAAAAGATTCTAAGTTTACTTGTGTTAGGAAAATGTGGAAGCAATTAATTTACTGACATGTTACGGGTTTACAAGGAGCCTTCATTTCATGGGTGGGTGGAAGATAGAGCATGCCTAGATTCTATTGAATTTAAGAAGCCACCTGAATTCTCAAGGCTTTTAAACTGGAGGTTTTTTGCCTTGTGATCTTATTTGAACTCCGGCCAACCATGATGAATGTTTTCTGGCTTACTTTATATTCTTGTCTCTTTGACCTCACAAGAGACCTGAAATAACAAACATAGGTACTGGACTTTATTTACTTATTTACCTAGTAGTTAAAACAAGAAAGCAAACAAAACCATGATCTATTTCACCTCTTCTTCCCAGCACCCTCTTGACAAATGGCTGTTGGAACAGCATTAAACTGTGACCTTAAAGCCACAAGCGTAATGAAACTGTGATCTGGCAGATGTGACAGACTCATCTTACATAAATCACTCTCTTTTGTCACTGCTGGCATATGGCCAATGAATCTTCTAATTATTGAATGGCTTTTATAGCCCCATTATTTATAATCACTTTTGGACAGCAGCTGGAAGACAAGGATGGGACAGAATGAAATGATATAGCACAAACTATTAGCATTTGTCTAACAACTGCTGGTATTAGGAATATTTGATGAAGATGTGGTTACCAATGCAGTCTTGTTCAGTGATAAAAATCCACTCAGCCTTCATTTTGTCTTCTAAGATGGACTGCTGCTGCCTATTGGACCTTGCCGTGAAAATCATGATACTAATTGATCCAGAAATAGAATACAATCTCTGCAGATATTAATAAAATGTACAGTGAGTATCAGGGCCACTTTTATGTGAGGACTTGAGGAAAATCCATTGCAGGCGTTTGTAAGGCATAGTGGTGATGCCCTGGCACTACGGTTGTGACAAGTGCTGCACATAAAGGTTTTAATAAGTGGCTTTTGATTCTCAGGAGCCCTGTCTACACCCCGATTTTTAGCAAGAATTATACAACAGATAGAGAAGTTGTCTTTAGTTACTTTATTAGTATTTTCATTTCTCTTAAAAAAAAAATGTTGAGGTTTTTTGATTTTTTTGTGTTTTTTTTTTTTTTATAAGGGAGATGATGGTTTTGTAACCAGCTTAATTTAATATACTTTGTAATTAAGGGGAGCTGTTTTGGCTCTAATTATAGCTGAGTTTGCACTGGGTCCCTTCTCCTGGGTAGAGCAGTAGCCTTGGAGAAAGGAGTGCGAAGTCATCCAGGCTGGGAGGCCAGTCAACAGACTGCAGATCCTCAAGGTGCTTTAGAAAATATGAGCTTCAGGTTCTCTGTTCATGCCTCTAAGTGAGGCAGTGGGGTTTTTTTTGGGGGGGAGGGTGTATTTTGAGGGGGGGGGGTTGTTGGTAGGTTTTTGGTGTTTGCTTTTTTTGCTTAGCTGCAGTTCTGCCTTTTGCAGCACAGAAATAAACCCCTGCCAACCGTGACAACTTATTAGTGTCTGTTAAATACCTTCAGATAGAGATCTTCAGATGAAAGACAGTGTGTTATAATCGGGGGTTTATACTGCAAATCCAACATGTGCAATCTTTGTGTCTTTAAAGAAATGAATCCTTCCCTCTCCATGTAGACGTCAAGGCCGCGAGAGAGGGTCTTAATCCAGATGACTCTATTGCACTTTTATCCCTTTAGGAAGGCCTTTAACCTTTCATTGCTTCATGGCTCTGTTGTTTTGAAATGGTATTTGTCTGCCCGCAGCGAATCCGTCTGCTAAAGATGCCTTTAAACGGAGATCCCAACAAGAGAAGGGGAATTCTGCGGCAATTCAGGAATGGAAAATGGTTGTCTCCAGTTCACATGCTATCAGTCACTGTCAATGTAGCAATTCTTTCCAAAGAAGGTTTAAACAAAAATATATGCTAGTGTAAACCTGCTTTTTAGGAGTGTAATATAGGTCAGAGACCACTTTGTCCCAGGCCTGACTGTGACTTGTCTTTGCACAAGCATCTATGGGCTCTGTCAGAGTACTGCTGTTTATTAGGATTATCTATGACCCATCTCAAGACATAAATGGGATAAACCAGCTGCAGTAATCAATATAAACATAAACTCTAAAATGCTCATTTCTGATCGCATAAAACATGAGCTCAAAATCCATCTTCAGAATGTACATATTGCACAGTTCTGGCACAGACTACCTACCAGCTGGCAGGAAGGTGCTGTCAGCCCTGCAATGTTCACACTCAGCTTTCTCGTGAAAAAGATCAGATTTTGCTTGGTCATTTAGGCAGTTTGCTTTCCTTATTGAAAACCCGTATGTCAATAAGGCCAAGAGGCTTTTGCCCTGCCCAGGTCTGCACTGCTGCTTGCTGGTGGTAGTGCTTTGGAAGAGATGGATGTTCTTATGCAGCAAAGACAGCGTTAGATGATCTGGTATACAGCTTTTTCCCTGCAGAAGCTGGAAATCGCAGTAATAAGCATCAGAGCATAACTCAAAGCATAGTTTCTCTAGTGGCTTTAATGTTCTGGAGGACAAACGTGTGACAGAAGGTTGTGGGTTTGAAAGAAGTGCGGTTACAAGCAGTCAATATTTTTCATTAGTCACAAAAACATCTAGGCTATGTATTTATCAACACAAAACCGACAAGCACAGTTTATTGTTTCTCAGAACTGTATGTCAGTACCTTTTTTCCCCTAGGAGATGTTTTGCTTCTCCCTTTGGGTTTGTTTTTGCTACGAAAGTATTGTTGTGATGTAATGGTTTGAAAGATGATTAACGTGCTCTAAAATGCAGTATAATAATTAAGAATAATTGAGAATTCAGCAATTCAGTGAGTTGCCCTTTGTTTCATTCAAAGGTAAAGAAGGATTCAGATAATAGCATGGAAACATCTCAGATTTGGAGTGCTACTGCAGGGAGAGAAGCAGTGGAAAGCTGATTCTCTGACTCGATTCACATTTCATTAGTGGGGGAAACAGGGAAGAAAACTGTTGCAGCAAGAGAAAAACATCTTTGAACATGTTTTACTTCTAAAACCTTTAAAGTATGAATTTTGGGAGTTTATCAGGGAAGAATTTCTGTTTGCATTTTCTTATATCTGATTTTCTAGAGCTAAATTTATCAGCCTTATTTTTATTACAGGAATAAAGAGATTTTTTTTTCTGTGTACAAATAAATGCATGTCCAACGTATCAAAACCAGCAGGAAGGAAGAGCTGAGCACTGGCTCTTAAGACTTGCATCTTCTCATTTAGAAATGGCTGTTCCTGGGTTGCATCTTTTGTTCTTCCACTGTTATCAGTGTAGGATCTCCTTACATGCTTTCAGCAGAGAAGAAAAGAAAGGATCTCAAAAAGAGTCAATGTAAGATCTAATCTCCTTGAGAACAGAGAAGCATTTTGAAAGGTAGTAGCATACTTCTAGTTAAGGCAGCTCATCTCTAAGGAAACTGGAGCCAGGTATTTTCCTGAGCACAATTTATACATGGAATTAGACTTTTCAAAGGGATGACTTCTGTGCAGCCTTTCCACCCAACCTGATGGTTGTTGGTGTATGAACAGAAGCCATCAGAGGGTGAGACTACTTTTCAGAGGGAGGGTGCATGAGCAAGGGATGTCTCTGAGGGTCTGAATTAATTTTACTGCTACAGTTTGCACACAGGAAGTTGCTGAAATATCACTGCCACATCCTTAAGGTTCCCAGGAGCTGCAAGTGCCTGTATTTTGGGCTCCAAAAGAATTTGTCAGAGCTTACAAACTTGTGTCTAGCACTAGAATCTATTAAATCATGGCAATGCCAAGCACGTGTCCTCTCAATTCTGAGGAGATTTTTGGAAAAGATAATCAGAGTGGTAGACAATCAAATGGTAGAGAATCCAGCATGGGCCAGGCTGGATCCTTCTGGCAGCTTCCTACATGGAGCTGGTCTCTGTGGTCAGCTCATTTTCTGCTTCTGTGCTCTGGAGTGGGTTGCATCAGGTGAACCTGCTTTTGCCTAAAGCTGAGGTTGTCAGGGCTGCAAGAAGCCTTCATTTCCATCAAGAATTTGCTGGAACTTAGCAACAAAAATGTGGCTTAACAAGCACTTTTTGTTGTGTGGTTGGTTTCTTTTTTTTCCTCTGTTCTTTTTTTATTTCCATTTAAAGTAAATGTAATAGAAATGAGCATCACTCTGAGCTCCCTGAGGGGACAATCATGTGAATGTAAGTATTGCTATAGCCCTTATTTTTGCAACTGCCATCTTGACTAGTGCATCAGTGACTCAGCTGGGAAATCCCAGCTACTGCATAAACCAAATAACCAAACATTCCAGCGAGGGCTGTAATCGACTGAGATGTTAGATGGAATGGGCACAGAGGGGAGCTAAAAGCAGGTATCATCAGTAAATTGCATATTTTGTGTGGTCAAACAAGCCTTAGCTCAGCAGAGCTTCCTCACCTCTAGACATTACAATGACATAAATCCATTGAATCACGAATCACGGTATTTCAGGAGAAAGCTGATGTTATGTGATACATGCAGCTCAGTGCATTAATTTCTTCACTCTAATAAGCTCTTGCATTAGGTCCGAACTATTTGTCATCTTTGCTCTTTTTGCTGTGAGAAACCACCTTCTCTTACTATCTCTTGTTCAAAGAAAAATATGGACTGTTTAGTTAAAAGGTAAAGAGATGCCTTATTATTTCAGGAGATGCGTGACCAGCAGGTCGAAGGAGGTGATCCTGCCCCTTTATTCTGCTCTCATGAGACCTCACTTTGAGTACTGTGTGCTGTTCTGGTGTCCTCAACATAAAGAGGACATGGAACTGTTGGAACAAGTCCAGAGGAGGGCCACGAGGATGATCAGGGGACTGGAGCACCTCCCATATGAAGATAGGCTGAGAAAGTTGGGGCTGTTCAGCCTGGAGAAGAGAAGGCTGCGTGGAGACCTCATAGCAGCCTTCCAGTATCTGAAGGGGGCCTATAGGGATGCTGGGGATGGACTCTTCATTAGGGACTGTAGTGATAGGACAAGGGGTAATGAGTTAAAACTTAAACAGGGGAAGTTTAGATTGGATATAAGGAGGAAATTCTTTCCTGTTAGGGTTGTGAGGCACTGAAATAGGTTGTCCAGGGAGGTTGTGAATGCTCCATCCCTGGCAGTGCTCAAGGCCAGGTTGGACGAGGCCTTGGGTAATATGGTTTAGAGTGAGGTGTCCCTGCCCATGGCAGGGGGGGTTGGAACTTGATGATCTTAAGGTCCTTTCCAACCCTTATTATTCTGTGATTCTATGATTCTTTCCCTTTTTTTGGTCCCCAGTCTTCCTCTGAAATACAAGGATGTGTTATGAAACCAAGCATCTAAAGTTCAGAAGGTCAGCTCAGATACTGGAAAACTGTAACCCACAGGTCTCCCAAGCCCTCCGAGTGCCTCCTGTGAAAAGCCATTTTTATAGTGCAATAACCAGAGATCATTTGTTAGAAGATGAGTGGCTAATCTGCTCTTGGGGTGAGAGATGTTGCTGGGGTAAGTCAGGCAAGTGTGTAGAGCCAGTTTTATCTGCCTTAATTTCAGTTTTTGAGCCATTTCTGTAGTATGCATTTTTGTCCTTAAAAATCTTCCTTTTAATAGATGAGCTTACTGCCTGAGCTTTCTGTTCTTCAGCAAGAAATTTAGTTTAAAACAAACAAAAGAACATAAATACAAATCCCCTATTTATTTTCTGGAAGTTGATGTAGTATTTTAGGTTAGAGGTTTTCTGTTTAGTTTTGTCTTTAATTAACGTTTCAGTTAAAATGTTGCAGGACTGCATTAGGCAGGTAGGCTGTTCCTGCCCATAGTCATTTAATGGGCTGCACTCTCATTTGTCTGGAACCGCTTCTGCCTCCCAGACCCATGTCCAGTTGCGCTCCATTGTGGTATTATTATTCCTGATTTGCTCTGCAGTGATTCCTAGAGGCTCCAGTCAGGAATCTGCAACTGTGATGCTATATTCAGTGTCAACCAGTATTGAGATGATCTCTGCATTACATATTCACAATCCAAAAAATCATAATGCAGATTATAACAGACCACAGAAACAACTGCAGTGGTTCAGCCTGAAGTCCATGTAGCCCAGCATTCTGACTCCAGCTCTGGCCATAAATAAGATGCTTAGCAAAGGAAAGGAAAAGAGCAAAATATTTGATATTCCCTTGCTTTTTTTCCTATGTCTCCCAGCCACCAATTTGTTTTCACCTACACCCCTTCCTGCAGCCCCCAATGGGTCCATCTCCAAGTGCTTTTCCAGTCTCCCATTAAAGCTCCTCAATAAGCTTCTTGGGCCCTCAGTGCCCTTCAGCAAAGAGATCTGCCAAAGCCTATGTGAAGTACTGCTAATGTTGTGTGGGTTTCAGCCAAGCTCCCTTCAGCTTTCCATGGTGTCTCCTGGTCCTTGTGTTGGGACAGCCATTCCCCATCTGCTCTTTGGGTGTGTTGGGGACCAGAGTCCACAGCAGGCTGCAGCATCCCAACCAGCTCTCTTGGTCTTTGTACAGCAACTGCTCCAGACTTTGATCATCCTGGTTGTGTTTCTCTGAAGCTTTTCCAGTGGTATTTTCCTTTTATTTTTTAGAGCATAATTGTTTCTACCCCTCTTCTTTGTGTGTGCTTGCGTGGTTGTTTTTGCTCTTCAGTCAAATTAACGTCAATGTTATTCCAGACTTGGAAATACTACATTTCTGGGAAAAGAGTTCAGTGAGTTGCTCCAGTTCGTAAGTTCTGCTACAAGCAAGGCTTTGCTATTCAGCCAGGAGCAATGTTCATTAATAACTGTGTTACTTTTTCTTTGGTTTTCTTCTTTTTTTTTTGTCTTTGTTTTCAACTCATCTGTATTCCCAGACACTTCTGAAAGTGTTAAAAACTGAATAAAGTAATAAATAGATTTAAGTGAAAAGTGTTGCATATTATTCTGTTGATTTTAAGGACTTTGGGTGCTCTTAATTCCTTCAGTTAGTTATTTTCTAACCCCTGCTGTGTGCTTGGGTAGATACCAATGCAAAGTATAGCACTTGTTTGATTTTGTGTCATGTTCAGTTACATTAGTACCTCCAGTGGGAGCAGCCTTTGCCTTCTGTCTGTCTGCCCCACTCACCCTCCAATGAGCTGCAAAAGCAATACTCTGCCTTTATTATTTTTCTTCTTTTTCACATCATCTGTCTTTCTCCATTTGCTCAGACAAAGAAGTGATAAAAGGGAATGATGATCTGTTTAACACCACAGGAAGAAAGATGCATTATGAGACAAGAGAGACCTCTTGTTTACAGCGAGGTTTTTTTGGTAATTAGCCATTTGTAGGGGAAGATGAGCCTCCACTCGTAAAGTCAGCATGCCATAATTTAGGAGACTTTGAATGGAACTCTAACATTTGCCTGGATTGGAAATGTTCATTGTGTGCATTTAGAAATAAATAAAGGGCTGTTTTTCTCTTTGCAGGAAGCAGACTGAACAAAGACCTGAGACACTATCTTAACCAGAGGTTTCAGAAAGGGTCGCCGGATCACGATCTGCAGCAAACTATTAGAGATAACCTTTACCGCCATGCTGTGCCTTGTAAGTAACAAAACATTGACCCAGTGGATTACATGTTTCATTTCTGGGTGTTTTTGAGGCAGTCTTCACGTGGTGGTGTGCACATAGAATTCCGGTAGGGTTGATAAGGAAAACAGTTCATCCCTGAACTCTGCTTTTATGATTGCCTTTTTGGGATCAGTTGACGGTGATGCTTACTTTGGAGAAAAAACCTTTTAAACCAGCCATTAATTAACTGCTTGACTTAGAAATAGTCTTCATTAACGCCATTATGGTGAGTGTTCTTTTATTGGTTTGAAACCTAGGAATCAAAACCCTGCTTGTATTTTAATTTCTTTAGCAGAACTTTATTTCTAATGCATATTTAACTTGTGAAATTTAACAGCCTTTTATGGCTGTGTGCCATTGTAGCAGGCAACTGCCACTGTGGGGAGGTCATCCTCAATTCATGTAGGAGATAAGCAGCAAGAGGTAGTGAAGCTGAGAAAGAAATGCTCTTTTTCACTCAAAAACCCCACAAGCAACCAGAAGGAAATTGGAGATGTTTTGGAAGGTGTTAATCTTTAGAATTTCAGAATATTTACTCAAAATGAGACTGTTTTTGCAATTTTGGGAAGATACACAAAGAGTGAAGAATGATTCTGCTTCATAGCACTGCTGTTTGGCATTCTCCAGCTTGCCAGGATATGCTATTCTAAAGAAATGTTTTTTCTGATTAACTGGGATGAGCTGTGGGAGTAGTGTCATGCCTTTCAGATCAGGCTGGGATAAGAACTGATGAACATCTTAGTTATAGGATACTGAGATGAGCAGCCAACTATTTTGAAGTTTTCTATCTCAACCTGAATCAGAGGTTCTTGATCCTGGTAGACTTCTATAAATGTTGAATAATGATGATGCCACTCAAAAATCAGTATTTGCCAACAAATATCGTATAGTGGTATGTAGAGTAATAGCCATTTTTAATCTAAGTGTTGCATGCAGGAGAACTGTGTAGGACCACAGTTAACACTGTGGTAACACTGACAAATGTTGATTCTTCAAATGGCAGATGCTCTATATCACCATTGAGTTTATTGTCATTTTATCAGCGGAAAGTGTGGACCAAATTACATTTAAAGTGTTGTGCATGGACATAGAGAGTAAATATAAATTATTATTTTCTGTTGAACACTTCCATTTACCATTTTGTCAATGTGAAATATGAGTAGTTTTCAATCACCTAACTTGTCAGGCTGCAGGGTTTTTAAGGCATACTGTGAAAAGTGCCTTCTTGGATAACACATGTAGTGTTTGGATTGGGAAATGCAATGTTGTGATGCTAATGTCCTTCTGCTTGTGTGTTCTATTCCAATTTCTAAAGCAGGAAATAAAGCAAATGAACGTGAGTTCTGTGGAAACATTTTAGGCATTACCAAGGTTTCATTTTGAAATGCTTTCCTTTGATTCTTTTCTGTGATTTATTGAACTTAATGGTAAGCTAAGCTGCTTGGACTTGCTAAAGACTTTTGGTTTAAAATTAAGAGCAGTGAAAGTGATTCCTGCCTTTTAGAAATAGCTGGAGGAAACATGTTGTCGATGTATTAATAAGAACATCAGTACTTATGTTCCATTTATTAAACAAATGGAAAATCTAGGAAGTGGAGTTAGTTATTGTGTGTTTCCATACTTGGAATTTTAAAGCAGTAGTATTTAATTTTCTCTTCATGTACTATGATGGTGGTATCAGTGGTAGCTTTTAAGAATGATGCTAATATTCATATGTACAGTGGGTTGGGATGCCTAACAGGTCTGGAGATTAATCTAGCTGTACACTCATATTTTTTTTATTCCTTGGTACACGTGACCAGTAAATCCAGAGCCCTGGACCAATCTCAAGTGCTAATGGATTATGAAGTCTTGTATTTTAAAAATGGAATTCCCTGCTGATTATGTGGTAAATGCGAGCAAGAACACAAGGTCACTTGGACTGAGCATGCTTGGCTTGACAGCTGCTTTTTGTTGCACTAATATAAAGGCTAAATGAAGTGATAATTAGTAAATACAAAGTGGAGGAAGACAACGTTAACCAGTTCATCCCCAGAAATTCCAGTAAGAGCCATGTGGTTCAGCTTTGGCTTGTTTGTTACAGGGGGTGAGAAAACCCAGAGGGCTTCTGTTTCCCACACAGCCACGTGCCGGTTGCGTGCTTGGCTGACTCGAGCACTGAGTGAAGACACAGTTCTAGTTTTTGTAGAAGATAAAGGTCAAGTAGAGGGGAGGAAAGGTGCAGAACATTTGACTCAACCTCTTTGTTTCAAATTGCAATGATGCACTGCTTAAGCATCATTTAGATTTTTTACTTTAGGGGAGTTGGTTGAGGTTTTGCTTTATTTTCTCGTGAACAGTAACAGAGTGGGATGATGTCTGCTCCCAAAGGGGATATGAATGTTACCTAAATGGGTAGACACAGGGATGGTTTTCCAAGAGACCAGAGGACTTCATCCCTAAACTTGGGAGCAATCATAAAGAAATGAAACCTTGAAATGGATCCAGAAGTGAAGTATTATTGAAAGAAGTAGGTGAACCACACAGTTTTCTTTGCAAGCTGAAGTCTTCCGCTGCTCCTCAGTGGTCTCTGCCCCTCCACTGGGCTTCCTCTGAGTCTTCATACTCTCTGCTCTATCCTGCAAAGTTCTGTTTTCTGCAAAGGTCTGTGGTGAAAAACAGCAGTGACAAGGTGTCCTCCAAGTTTTGTTGTTGTGCTGTCATGAGTTCTCTGTTGTTACTATCACACCAAACCCATGGATTTATTTACTGAGTTAAAGCACTCTCTGGAATTTACAACTTCAGCATCATAATCTAGGACTGAGCCAAAGTAAGGAGGAGAGGCAGGACACCTTAGTTAGGTATTTGGAAATGCTTATGAAGCCATGCATTTACAGTATGCAAATCTTTGAAAGAATTAGTGTAGTTCACACACTGAACTAGCTTTTATTTCAACTGAACCAACTATGTCTCATTTCCTTCACTTTCTTCCTGATGCTGTCATTTCACTGTTAACTTTACAGGCTGGGTCACAGCCTTTTTTTTTTTTTGCTTAGGAAAAACACAACATCTTAAACTTGAGCAAAGTTATTCTCCTTATGCGTTCAGCTAAATAACTGTTTGCATTCCTAGCATGTACGATCCACTGTCAAAACTAGACAAAAAACTCAAGTACATCATCCAGATTAGCAGGATGTTGGTCCAGTCTCTATCTATCCCCTTTGCCTTGTTTTCCTTTGTAGCACCACATTTTTCCTGATTTCTGATGTGCCTAATGAAGATCATCAGAAATAATGCTCTATTTGTGGGCTGGTTAATGGCTCCATTGAGCTTTGGAGTGGACTGAGAATTGGCAACCATTTCATGATTACTGATTGGCCATGACTGTACCAAAAGTGCTTTGACTGATGCAGAGACTTTGCCCAAAGTTTATTTTTAGTGTGAATTTCACTTATTCCAGCTCAGTTTTGCCAGCCTAAACATTTAAAAGCCAAAAAGCAGGTTTACCAACTGTGCGAGGCATCTTGCTCGGGCACCTTGTAGCATGTCTGAGTCCACCTTTGTTAACTGAAGTTGATGGGACTTGCATTACATCTTATCTGGGGGGAGGCTGAAAGTCCCTGATGTAGCATGTGTTGACATCCTGCCTTTAGGTTTCAGAGAGTACTTTAGGAGCAGATCTCCCCAAAACAGGACTTGTATATGTGAAGATTTACTTAATGTAAAATGCGATTAGTTGGAAATACATGTAAGAATATTTCCATGCAAGTGTTAATTGAGAAAGATATGTGATAGCAACTTACTTTAAGTGAATGCAGCAGCGTGTCTAAACCACTGTTCACGGAAGGCTGGACAGACAGGATTATCTTCCTCATTTTGAAGTGATGGTAGAGGGCATCTGTTTAAAACAAACAAACAGTACTAGCTGTCTTTACTGCTTATTCTCAACAACCTGACAGCAGTTTTCTTTTTAAAGTGTATTGGGTAGAATCAGGGAGGAGATATTATTTCCATAAACGCTTATCTCAGCATGTTGGTTTGGATTTGGTGTTTTAGTTGGTTGGTTTTGATGTGTTGGTTTGTTGGTTTTTAATTTCTTTCCTCTGAGCACGCTTACTTGATTCTCCACTTGTTTCAGTCCCGTGTGATACACAGAGGCAGCTATGGACAGTCTGGCATCTCTACCTTTATTTACCAAAACAGTATACCTGGTGCCAGCATGACTGGAATAACAGACAAATGGTCCCCTCACTATTCACCTATAGTCTTTATTTGTCTTATTTCAGTACTCTGCAACTCCTTTCTTTGCCAGGCTGCAGTCTTCAGAAGCAAAACTCTGGAAAGTGCAAGGTCTATTTAATGGTAGATGAAACGGGGCCAATGTAATGGCTAGACTAGAGTTAAGTCTTAGATGTCAGCCTAGAGGCTGTGTGTCAGTCTCTTCTTTTTACCTCCTCTTCTGGATTTTAAAACCTCAGGAGGTCATCGTTCAACAGTTGACTCACTTTCCCAAAACAAGTACATGCCCTGAGATTAATTGGCTGGAGATTTCAACGTTAAGAGATTTACCACTTTCATTTCTGCTGTCTTTTCTCTCACCTTCCCAGAGTTTGATCTGTTCCTCTGTCTTCAATTACAGAACAGCAGCTCCAACTGTTGTGGTTAGTCCTACAGGGGATTGTGGAGCAAAAGAGAAAGAAATGGATAAAAATCAATAGCGTAAGTGTTGAGTGATCTGTAAGGAGACTTAGAAAAAGACAAGGACACCCAGGCTCCTGGCTGCCATCAGCTACCCCACATTTCAGTGGGAAATGTAAGAATAAGTTTTTTATTCCAAGCAATCTGCTGGTGCAAAGGAAAAGTCTCCTTAAGGAAAACCAATAATGCTGAACAAGGAAACTCTACAGTATTTATGGGACAATCTTTAGTAAGTGGATGTAGATGAGCACATTAAACCTTACTATCTAATTAACTGTTTTAATAAATAATTGAGCTACCAAAGGGTAGTTCAGTTGCTCCAAGAGTCAGATAAGCTGCTACCTGCATAACCACCATCATCTGCAGCTAATGGAGGACTAGAGAGACTGAGTAGGCTGAGGTGTGATGGAACTGCTGTCAAACATGCAGACTTAGGTGATTTCCCAGGGTAGCTTCTAAAGCCCTGTAGTGCTGGGCTCCCTGTAAGTATTCTGAACCTCAAAATGAATTGATAGAAGGGATATGTAAACCTGCTTACAGAAGGTTCTTTTCTTTAGAATATTGAGCATAACACTGTATCAGTGTACTGGGAAATTGCTGGAGTGAAGCAAAAAGATCTTTTTGCTGCAAATGCATGTGTTTTTACATGTGGGGATATTTGAGTCACAATTTTGAGGTTATTTTTAGTTACTAATTTTTATTAAGGATAAACAGAATCACTGACAGTGCACATTATTTTTGTTCACAGGCAATAAATCATCAGTTTATGTACACAAATGTTCTCAGAATTCTCAAAAGCTTTCCAGACCTGCAGCCTTCTTTATTATCCAAGTACCTTTTGTTGCAGTTCCTTTCCAAGAGGTGTAATTCTGCTTTTGTAATGAGAAAAAGTTGCATTGTCCATGAAATATTCATCGGAAAGCCACACCAATAAGTTGATGAAGAGCAGACTGACATTTTTTTCCTGAACACATGAAAAATAATTGTTTTACAAGATTTGTGGTAGGAAAATATTTAAGTATATTTTAAGTAGCATCCTTATCAGTAGAGTGCAGCATAGAGGTACCAACAGTATGTAACAGTAATTTTTCTTAAGATTCTTTGCTTGTGATTTAATCCAACTCTGAAGAATGAGGTATATTTTCCATGCCAGCTAGTTCTTTAATGTTTTCTATATTTAATTTTTCCTGTATTTCCAGCAGGGACTGTACTCTGAGCACAACTGGTGGGTTTAGGAACCCCTTGTAGCTGTGTTCCAGGGAGCGCTACAGAATTGCAGCAGAGTCCCCTGCAGTTATCAGGGATATAATTATTTCACATATTATTGAACCAGATGTGATTTCACTTTCGAGAGAGAAATAAATGGCCTGTTTTGGGATAACAGGGCCAATATTTCTGTAGTTTAGTTCCTTTCCATAGACACTCATTTGTGTTTAATCTAGGAGACTTCGGACCTTTTCTTCCATCTGGTCTGACCTTTCAGATCAATAGTGCATTTTGTGTCACTGGAGCTATTGGGTATCATTACTATTTTTTTTTCCATTTGGAAATAAATACACTTACAATAGCAAATACCTCTCCATCTGCTTACCCATTTGTGAGGAATAGCTTTTTTGTGTTTCACTGTACACCCAGTTGAAATTGCATGAGGCACCAGAGAACACTACAAAGCAGAAGAGCTCAGCCTCATAGGCTCTCCCGTGCCACTTTCCAAAGGAGATTTGGGTAAGAAGTGTGGGAAGAGATTACATGGCTAGTTTTCTTTGTTTTCTTTGTTAGTCCCCAGTGTACTTAATTTTGTGGGGTTTTTTTTTTTTTTTCATTGCAGTTGCTTTGTACTATGGAAAGCATCTGCGAGTGGGTATTTCATTAGTGCAAACAACGTGCATATGTTTTAAAATGTAAAGGTTTCTAAGGTTGTGAGTCTCTGGGAAAGCTGAGAATAAATCAGAGCTGAGAACAGGTACTGCTGTTTGGAGGTTGAAGGGGTGGAGGTGAATTGCCCCACATTGTGTACTTCAAAACTGGCTCTATCATGCCATAGTTTTTCATACAATGTCTCAGGGTCCTGATTAGAGCTTTTGTGATGTCCCAGCATTTGGTTTTATTGAAGCAGTTTGAATTCTTTTCAACTACCATCATGTATCTGTTCAAGGTTTACAGTGTATTGATTATGCTACCAGCCAAGAGAATGAGTGTTCCAGGCAAAGGGTACGGTTTAAATTGAGAAGAAATTAAATGTGTAGCTGTTCTTTAACCTGTTTTTCCACTCATACTTGCATTCGTGATTCACCCTTGATATTTCAGGCCTAAGTCCCTCTAGAAAGCACCCATCATTCTGTATGGGTATGTTTGTGCTTGGATATGTTGACATGTATAGTGGTTTCACAGTTACAAAAGCCCTATGCTTCTATCGTCAAAGATGCCAGTACTTAAAAGAGGACACCTAAAAATCCCATTTAAATGATATTATTCTTGTCCAGTGCAGTACCTGCAGTGTATTGTGAGCAAAACCAGTGGCATTGCAGAGGAGGAAATGCCTGTGATTCCCACTTATGTATCCTGCTGCCTTGATAGTCTCTGAGCCCAGGAAGTCAGTGGCAGATGCAGCTTCCTAATGGTCTGATGGGGATGCAGACTTGCTACATTTCATCTTCAAACCATTATCCTTTTTTTAACATTGCCATGCTTCTTCACATAAAGCATACTGTGTTTGTCCTCTAAATCCTTTCTCTTTTTATTTCAGCAGAGGGGAGATTAGCTGTGTAATCATTAATAAAGCTGTTTAGATTCTGCTAGCTGGTTTTCTTTGAGGAAAGCCATACCCAGTACCTTTACTAGGAGTAACTCTGTAAATTAATCTTCATTGATTTCCTTCCCCCCCACCCTCAGTGAATAAGAAGGTAGGAAAAAAATAGAATAAATATTTCTAGTTTTGCACCTGTTGAAGGAGAAATAAATCTTTCCTATTAGTCATAACGGTCTAGATGTATCCTTTTCTTATAATGTGCTCTTGGATAATTAGAGCTTTGAGTTATGAAGTCAAGATTCCTGGGTCATTGCCAGAACAGATTTGTTTAAGGGGGACACTAGTTCCTTGAATTCCTTTTAAAGGGCTTTGTCATGTCCCAGGCTTTATTTTAATTAATGACGCTTTGAAAGGCTAATGTATCTTCAAAATGAGACGTGTATCATGGAGTAATCAGGTGGATGGTGATCTAGCAGTTCTACTTGCAGGGTGTTTTTGGAGATGAAGATGGAGGAAAACATCAAAGACCCTTGAAAGCTTCACCTGTCGCTGAATTATATTTCATGGTTCGTCATTCATTCACTACCTGCACTTTAAACTTCAGGTTAAACATTTCATTTACCAGGGGAAAAAGCAATAAACAGATGTTGGTAAAAGGAGGTCTGTATGAAGAAGCAGTATTGCTTATTACATAAATTGATACCTCATTCTTATTCCAGACCTTCATGGCAGCTGCCACTGCGGTGTAGATTTTTCTACCAAATTTAAAGCTACTTAATGGGAGATTGTCATATGCTAAATATGTGCAGGTAACCATTGCTATATTAGGAATTTGAAGTGGCAGACCTCAGAACTGAGTGGCTGGGGCAGGTGATGGGGAACGGAGGAACTCCAAATTAAGAAACAGCTGCTTTTAGCAAACTCTTCCTTGAATAAATGAGGAGATGGATATTTATAAATGCAGCATTACCATCTCCTGCTGTTCATAGGTCTTGAATTAGCAATCAAAACCTTGAAACTGGGTATTTTGACTTTTCATTTACCTGTTAGATTGTGAGGCCTTAATGCTGTCTTTGTTCATGTTATACTAAGGTATAGGGGTTCGCATTTTTGTTCAGAGGGGGGAAATACACGAGAGTTGAAAATGTGCTTGAACATTAAGCAGGTCTTCAGCTCTCCTAAATCCAGGTATGTTATTGCAAGATATGCGAGAGATTTGAAGTGAAGCCAGCAGGACAGTACATGGCAGTGCAGAAGGAGGAAGGCTGAACTCAACCATGGAACAGAGGTAGACCCAGTTCTTCCAGGAATGTAAACATCCCATAATGTTCATAAATATCTTCCCCATTTTGCATTCCCATAATTTTCCATATTTATTTTCCTATCTCACTTCACCTCCTGCAATCTTCTGCAAACACCCAGTGTTTCTGGAAAGGAGCAGCTGATGAGATGCAGTAGTGCTGCTCCTGTGTAACTAACCACACAGTAAGGAGCATCACGTTGACAGACATTCTGTGAATTGCCCACATAATAGAACATTGATGATACCATTAAAGTGGTAAAGTTAATATTATAGCACTATTAGATTTCTCCTTCATTAACTCTGATCTGATAAACAACCTCTGGCATATTTTGAAGGTAATAGTCACCTTACAATCACTACTGCTACTCTATCTGGCATTTCACGCTCCTCTAGATTTATAGTTCTTTTGTCATCTAATCTGTGCTTACTCCTTTATTTTTTTCTTTGAATTTGTGCTTACAAGCAGACCCTTTCCTGGAGGGCCCTGGATGTGCAATTAACACTTCTCAGCAAGAATAAGGACATCCTAAATTCGATTTCTGAGATTTAAGACAAAATCAGTTTTAAAGAATAAAGTGGACCGAATGTTCAGGAAAGCATGATGCAGATCTCCGACAGTGTTTTAGTGCTGGGCACTTTTAAAGGGGTGGAACAGGGTAATGCTGGTAGCAGTGGTTGTGTTTTTGGCTTTTGCCAACAGATACCAGAGCAGTCTCTGGAAAATCTTACTGGGGATGTGGGGGATGAAGAGGGGACCAAGTGGATGCTTGTGGCAAGGGGCTGTGATGGGTGTTGGGCACAGCCCTGCTGCCGCATGTGTGGGAGCTGGAAAAGATAAAGGAATTGTTTTTTTTGGCTGTGTCTGTCCAGCAGAGACAACTCCACTCTTAAAAGTTAATCCTCAAGCAGCAAAGCCATGAGCCACAGCTTAACTAAGTAACCTTAGCTCATCTCCACTGGCAGAGAGGCTTCTGTGGAGGTATCACTTGCCTCCTTGTTTTCCTAAGTGAGTCATGGCTTAATTAAAGCTCTGTCTCATGGAGAAAGTGGTTGTTATACATTACCTATCACAATGTAGAAGTGGAAAGAGATGCTGAAACACTGACCCTTAATCTGAAGTGCACCATCTGTGTTTTATTTCCACATCTTGCTGAGTTTACACTTATTTGAATTCACAGTTTGTTCCCCATTTGCTGTTCCCACATGGTAAGTGAATTGGATCCAAAATGTGATGATGAAAGATTGAGAAGTCTGTTGGAGAAGTTTGTTCTTACCTACAAGAGTGCTCTATTTTACACTTCTTCCACCCTGTGAGGTAAATCCCAGCTGTAAAATCTGGTCTCAAGATGATCTTTCATGGTGGGAAGTTGGGGTTACTGTAAGGACAAAGACTTCTTTCCCCATCCTGAACTACTTTATGGTTCACTTCTTTCTGCTCAAGAAAAGGTAGATAGTTCTAAAGAGTGTTTGCTTTACTGTTCCAGTGAATTTGTGTGGATGCTTCTCTGGTGCTGATTGGCGTTGGAGCACCACCTTTACTGAATATGTTTTCTTCGTTAAAGTGTTCGGATGTTAAAACAAGACCAGGTATAATATAATGGAGGGAGCTGTAATTACAATTGTAACAGTTTTCATGATGCAACTTTGAATTGCTCTCATTTTAAAATAGACAAACGGCTCAAAACCAGGTTGAATTTCCCGTGTTCTCATTTGTTTCAGTTTTTTGCCTACCGAAGCAACCATTTTCTTAAGGCATAACTGTAAAAAAAGATGTAAAACTTAAACATGTCATATTTCAAAAGCAAGCCATTCAAATGCTGAAGGCTGTATAAACTTAAATACCTTCTTTGGGTTTTGCTGTAGACCACACAAGCTCTGAGAAATTGATTACTCTGGTGCTTGAAGGGGCATTCATGATACAGAAACAGAGGTTTGCATTGAATTTCCTTCTTTGTGTGTGGGACTTTATTTTGGAAAGAGAAAAAGCCTTTAAACCCCAGATTAAAAATAAGTCATTTCATTGTTTCCTTCCCCCGATTATAAATCTTATGAAAGAATTTCATAAATGATGGAGGAGATGCATCTCTTAGTAAATGTAAAGTAAAATACTCCATTTATATTTTTAAAGAGGAGGCTTGTCCCATTTAGGTGCTGCCTCATTGAAGTGTCATGTAGTGAGCGAGTTTCAGTGTGGCTTGTGCAGGCTCATTTTATTTTGTGGGCATGAAGATGAGAGATGAGGAATTAAGAGTCATTTATTTTTGTATTGCAGTCTTCAGACGTACTGTATACAATACCCTAAACCCATCACTGTCAAAGGCTTTGAGCTTCCCATGGGGACCATGAGCTGATCAGACACATACCCAGAAAAACAGCCTAAGACTCAATGAGGCTGTTGTTGAAAGATTGGTAAGGTGAATCTTGAGCAAAGAGTTTTTATCTCCTTTTAAGCAACATGGTCCAGAACCTTGGCCAGATAGTATTTGCATGAAAGTATTTATGTCCTGTAAAATTGAGGCTGGTTTATATATTTATAATCAGGCTAGTCTCCTGTTTGTGTGTGGCCATTTCTCTCATAAAGGTAATAAGAGGTTTACTGTCTGTTGGTGACGTTTTGTTCCCACCCAGGTCAAACACTTTTGGGAACTGTGTACTTCAGTAAGAGCAGCTTTTGTGCTGTTGGGTTTGGCAGTAGAATAGAGATGATTGTTTTCCTTACGTTGCCTGTCACACACATGTGCTATAAACTTGTGAGCTGTTGCGTTCATCCACACCTGCACTGAGCTGCTTTGCAAGGGATGGCTGTTACCTGTTGTGGTTCAAAACCTCTGCTTGTTAGAGCAGCAGCAGCAGCAGGTGCTGTCCCCACCGTGCCATGGTCCATGGAGAAGGTGACCGGGCTGGCACCACAGCACCCTGTGCCCACCCCACCAGCACCTCCCATGTGGTCCTCGGGCTGTTTACATCTCTGCCTACTTCAGTGGAGCTGCACAAGCCCCGGTGAAGCAGCCAGAGCAGGTTTCCTTGCATTGGCTGGAGTCCCCTGTAGTTTCAGTACTGCATCTAAGCAATCTTGTAGTGTGAGGTATGTGGAAAGCATCCAAGACAGACACCTGCTGGCTGTGAGTCAGTCAAGTGCTTTCTCCAAAATATCTTTGGCCCCTGTTGTTGATGTTTACTTTTAAAGAGATACAGGCATGTGTTGGCTGTAAGAGAAAGGAGGAGGAGAAAAGAAACAAAGTCATTGCTACTGTCACTGAAATCCCAGCAGGTTTAAAACGGGAGATGAAAGTTTGTACTTTAGGAGAAACTTGAAGCTCTTGGGACAAGCACAGCAGAAAAGAGAAAGATGCTCTATATTCCATCTGATTGTTTGCAAATATGAGTGCTGTATCTCCTATGGAGAGAGAGACAGAGCTAGAAATACATATTCACATAGTTCCCCCCATTCTTGTGCCTTGCAAACTAGGACAATACCATTTTGCACTTCCCTGGGCATATTCTCAAATAACAACTCTGTGGAGGTGACAGAGAAATAAAAAGGATGAGGGAGAAAGAATGGGGGGAGAGGGGGGGAGGGGTGGCATCCGCCTCCTGGTATTTCAGATCTCCAGCATACACAGGTGCTTTTTAATCCCTCTGGCCTACATATTCTACAGCCCCTAGGAACAGAGGAGCCGTGATGTAATGCTCTTTTCCTCACACTCACAGCTTAAATACAGATGGAAATTGTTGTCATGTGTTAGAAATGTCACCAATAATATAAAAGGCAGGCTTCTGCATTCTCCCTTTTGCACTGTCAGCTGCTGCTGCCAGCTTATTCTTCCCTCTCAAACCTATTGTCATGTGGCAGAAACCCTGATGTAAGTAAGCCCTGTCCTCCCCCTGCTTATGATCCCTGCATTTTTTATTCCCCTCTGCTGCAGTGCTGAGGATCATTACATACCACGACTTAAAGACAAGACCTCACAAAGGAAGGATTAATCTTGTATTTGTGCTTGAATTTCGAAGGACTCAGGCAAGTGAGAATGTTCTGTTGTATTCTCTTTCTTTCCTAGACGCTAGAGAAATGAAAAGCAGCAGATGTGATAAGCGAGGGCTGTGCTTCCCGAGCGAACCCAGAGGTTCCTCAGCCGCAGGTTGTGCGTGTAAGGAGGGACTGGGTTGTAACGGGAGGCTTGGGAAGGGAGCTGCGGAGCGGAGCCGCGCAGCCTTAGCCCAGCCTGGGAGGACAGATGGCTAGTGCTGCTTTTTAATTCATCAAGCAGGCTTTACGTGAGGCCCGTTGGCGAGCGGGTGTGCTGCGAGAAGCGGGGTCAGTGGGCACGAATAGGCTGAGATCAGGACCAGATGCCTGCTGAACAATGGGGCTTTTGAAAGAAATGCGGGAGGAAGCGTGGCGCTTGCTTTGTACAGCCTCCGCATTGCAGGTTGGAATGGGGCAGCTCCGATTTAATGAAGTGCATTCCTAAACGTGGTCGTCAGCCTGGGCTGGGAGACAAGGGGACATGTCAGAAGGGAGCTTGTGGGGCTGGCGTGCCGGGGGGAGTGATCCACACTGACGGATCGCCCCGAACAATGCAGTCTTAGTGTTGGATGGGAAAACCCATCAATACATCCCTGTGCATATTAATGCGATACAGCAGGTGTTGCTAGATGTCTGTTCCTCATTGTTCTTTGAGGAGGGGGCAGGAAGGAGACCTCAAGAGGGATGCACACATCTGGGATAGAGAAAGAGCTGCTCCCATGATGCTGGAAGTGAAGCAGGAGACGAGAACCGGCCGTGTTCCTGCTCCTGGAGTCATGGCATGGGGCAAGGTGCTGGCCTGTGTGCTGAGCTGGGCAGTGTTCCCCTGTGCTGACTCTGACAGGCAATGAGGGGACCAGGCTTGGAGAGGCTGATCACATCTTAAAGGCATAGCAGGGCCAGGAGGGTCGTGTTTTCTGCAAAAACAGCCCTGAAACTCAGCAGGTTTGAAGGCTGGGAAGTGAATCTCCAGAGGGCAGGTTGGGTCAGCAGGGCAGAGGGCAAGGACTGAGGATGCAGGGATGGTGTCTCAGTTAAAATTCAGCAGTGAAAGAGTTAAAAGGGGCATAGATTTTTTTTCAGCTTCGCCAGAAATACATCAACTGTGAATGAGTCGCAGGGGCTGTGTGTGAATTGCAACAAACAAGGCGTACAACATGTGTAAAAACAAACAAAATGTCTATTTTTGCATTTGCACGTATCCTCCTATACCCTTAAGATAGATTTCTGTGTTAACAGAAGTCCCATCCCTAAATATTTACAGCCATGTTAGCCAGCATAATTCTTGCAGGCTTTGGAGGTGGTGGTGGGGGAGTGTATGTAGTCTGTCATTATTGTATATATTTCTTAATAAAAAGACACCCATTTAATTGCTGCCATTGTGTTGTCTGCTCCCCTTGTGATTTGTGACATGCTATACTGTATTTGTCAGCAGAATGAAAGGGGTCTTTGTTCCTTGTTCGTATTATGGCACACTGCATCCCAGTGAAAATAGGATATTTGCCTTTAGAGCTAACTTAGCTGGTGATCTGTGCCTGCTGTTACACTGGGAAGGGACTCCGGTTTTTCCCAGGAGTGTGAGGAATTTGCAGGCAAAGCTTGTATCCTTTCTTTATTTTTACATAGCAGTGTGTTAACAGGGATGAAGAGTCATCAGCTTCATTTGCTCACAGGGCAGGTAAAGCATGGCCAGTGGCTGAGGCAGCTTTGCATATTACAGCTGCCTTTCCATGTATTCCCTGTCTGGGGATGCATGGCCAAGTGGAGCAGGAGCTAGGATTTAGTCCTTGTGTACCTTTGACTATTTACTGCGGTGTAAACTGGCAACAAGTGTTCAGAGAGGTAAACCAAGAGTCTGTAGTACTGACGAGCTCCTGTGCCTAGTGAAAGGTTGGCCAAAACCACAGATTAATAAAGGCAGTAACTGAATGGCCGGCTACGAGAGTGGCTGTTTGGGGATGCCTATAGCACTTGTGGAGTGCTTTCCAGCCGCCGGTGCTGGGTTAGGTTACAGGATCATCTAACATCAACAGCCTTATCAGTTGCTGTCTATTTGCTGTCCTTTTCATGCTCCAGTCACTTGGGTATCAGTCTGTGTGCATGTGAATGGGAATGGTTTACAAGTGTAGCTGCTGGAATTAACAGCCAAAAAAGGATCTAAATTTAAGGCAGTGCTTGCCCAGATGATTAATAAGACTTATTCTAAAACACTGCATGAATGTATGGGGCTCATTTTTAAATTGAGCTTCCAAGTTCAGCAGCTTGAGCTTTATGTTGTTAATTCTGCTGATTTTCTACTCTGCAGTGCACAGGGGGAAATGGGGAAAATGCAAAGCCAGGCTCAGGAGGGGCTGATGTGAATGGGTTTTCTGTTAGATGGTCTGGCTCAGTGAAGGGCGACATTGTGAACCTGTTGCTTGTTGATGTGTGGCTCCTGTGCAATGTGGAAAATTACATCAAGGAGTAACTTTGCTCAGGAGAAAGCAAGGATTAGCACAGTGGGGCAGAAGAGCAGGGAGTGTTTTCTCCCTTGCCAGCTTGTTTCCACTTGTCATTGCCGACTGCTAGCTCCTGTCAGATGGAAGCAGTGATGGATCCACATAGATCCAAGAATGACGCTTCACTTCCTTCTGGGAAACTGCTGCAGAACTGGCAAGAAAGAGCACAGGCAGCTGCTCCAGGAGCACTTCAGCTCCAGCTGAATTTCTTCTTTTATGCACTCTGCAAATGCAGGTAATCCAACCTGCAATTTGAAGCTTAGAGTGTCCCTTTTGTCATTATTGACAAGCCCTAGCACAAGTGAGGCTGTCATAGCAGTCAGAGTGTTGCAGAAAGAAAAAAGCAGTAATGAAAGCCATTAATTCAGCAGCAGAAGCTGATTAGATGGTGCTGGGCTCTTGACTCTGTATCTGACAGTAATAATACTTACCCTGCGTTTTAGTAGTTTAAAAGTTCATATGCTGCAGGTAAGGCTCTTGCTGCAGTTTGAAGCTTGTGTATCAACACCTGACAGCTTTCCATCCCTTCCAGTGCACTGAGTCTTTAAATGGTTATGCAAGAAATGCTTCTGAAATGAATGCACATTAAGTCGTTTTGGTGAAGAGGTGCTGGGTGCCGTGGTGTTCAATAAAGCTTATTCAAAATGGTTCTTTTTTTCAGTCAAATTCTGCTAAATCCTGTCCTGAATATTGTGCTCTTGAATATTCTGGTAAGCATGCTGACTGGTTCACTGTGTTAATCCTATATGGTCTTTCTGTCTGCAGCTAATCCTGAGCTGTTGCTGTTCCGCATACATGAGTAAGATCCTTTCTCCCCCTCCCCTTGATGATATCCAGTAGAATTCCAGCTGACTACTAGAAGATAACAGATCAAATATCCTACTCTTCCTTTTTTCTCCTCAAGTATGAGAGCTGAGTTTCTTCTACTTGAAAAACAAACCCTGGAGAAGTATCCTTGATCTGTTGTGCTCTGTCTGAAGGCATGCACTAGCTCAGACTCTGCAGGATGGCTTTGGGAATCTCAGCTGTAGATAAATCTGGAAAAAAAGGCATGTGCAAATCAAGTTCCTGAATTCACATAGGTTTAATAGATTTTCTAACAGAACTTCTCATGAATTAGAGATGAAGCTGACAGTGATGGCTGTAGTTAATATTGTCTCCCTAATACAAGGTTATTGGATTTTCCTAGGTTTTGTTTTTAAAGTTGGGTCTACCTGTGGGAGATGTGCTTTGGCAAAGTCTATCCATTTCTAGTGGAAAAAATCCTTTTCCTTTAGGACAGTTAGTACCAACTTTAAGTTACTACTTGATCACATTACAGATTTGTTAGAAAAGTTTATGGAAGAAAGGACAATGGTTTAATTGTGAGTTAATTCTCCCTACTGCCACTGATTTCATCCATGGGACAGACATTGTATCTCTATAGTAAGGTTAGGGCTTTAAGCAACCTGGTCAAAGGTTTAGAACTGAACAAGCTTTAAGGTCCCTTCCAACCCAAACCATTCTATGATTCGATGAATATGCCCTATATTGTCATGGTTGCATGGGGTGTATATATTTGGCATGTGTGTGTAATACAAATGCTCTCATTTTGTAATATAAGTTTGCATCATATTTGCATTTAATTAAGATCAAAATGTCATGAACTAGAGAGCCTGTGGTAACTTGAGTAGAACATTTTCTTAAAAGATGTATAATATTTAGTTGATGTAAAATGTCAGAAACACCCACATCTTCCCTGGGAAGAGATTGGATGTTTTATTTTCTTTTAAATAGGCTTTCAAAGGATTCATTAAGAAAATTAAATCCAAGAAGAAAAAGTTCACACCAGCACTTTGAGGCCCACAAGACAAAATTCCCAACATAATCGTGCAGTCATCCCTAAGTGAGATGTGTCTGAATGACTTTGTGATATAGTTCCTGAAAATATTCAATACTGAAACAGGGAAACAACTGCTAAATGAATAATGTAGTCCTGTCAGCAAGCGGGATGTGGCTGTGGGTATCACTTACTGCATTAAAAAGTAGCTTGGTTTTTTTCCCTACCCAGAGGCAGTGTCCCACCTGGAATCAGCAGTGTTAGTGCCTTCTTCATTTGCCTGAGGAAGCTTTTGATCCATTGTAGATTGGAAATTTCCATCTGTTTGGGGGGTTTATTATGTTTTGTTTTCATTAGGGCACAACACTGACTTTTAGTTCATTGAAGATTAGAATCAGGCAAACAAAAATCAAAGCTCTGAAAGAGCAGTGCTACTGAAATCAGGATATATTGGGGAAAAAAGGATAATTGTTCCTCTCTCTTCCCTCGTTTGCATCCTCTCTGGGTACAGGTTTTACCTTTGGTAGGTTTATTGCTGGCATTGAGAACAACCTGGTGTTGATTTTTTATGCTAATTTAAATGAATGGTGGGGAACAGTTTAATGATAGTCATGTAGAAGGTGCTATTGGAAACACATGTTTTGTCAGTGCTGCTTTGGTGATTAATAATGTGTCATGTCTTTTATGGTGCACTAACAATTTGGCACCAGAATACAAGCCCTTGATAAAGGTGGGGAAGTGTCTGGAAGAAGAGAAAGTCTCCTCTTCCTCTCTTTCTTACATGGACCACAATAAGCACCTGAGGCTTGGGCTGAGGAAATGGTCTGTAGCGGTATGAACTACTTGTGTGGTGATGTAACATCAATGGCTGGTTAAAGGTGTGCTTTGAATGTAGTTTAGTTGACAAGTGCTAGTGTCCTGGTGTTAACAAGGCAGTATTTCAACATGTGATAATCTGTCAGCCTAAACTCTGAAGGGAAATCAAGGGTTTACCAGACGCGGATGCATGTGCAAAAACTGTCCTTTGCCTTTTCCATAGAAAGACTTTAACGTCTTTTATTTTTGGTGAAGATGAAGTCAACTCATTTTGAGTCCTAATCAGGAAGTGATTCAGAGCCTGTGCTCATTAAATCCTTCCCTTTACTCCTGGGACTGCCAGTGAGGATGTTGCACATTACCTGCTGATGAGATGATGTTTTTGTCAAGGAGATGAATGCCCCAGAAAGTATTCTCACAGTGCCAAACCACTGGGAAGGGTCTAGAAAGCCATAGCGAGGCTGGAATGTGAGTACTCGAGCTAGTTTAATCATCACTATGTGAAGCAGCTGCTTACCCATTAGAGAGAACTCATCTTTAGTAGTACGTGGTTTGGGGGACATGAAGGTTGAGCCCTGCTGTTCTCATTATTTGAAGTTTCAGATTTTCTTTGGGTTAATAAGGTACAACACAGAGCATGTAATTCCTCTTATCAGATCCTTTAGTCATTGTTTGGATGGATCTTTTTCATTTTTTCCCCCCATTTTTCTCTTTCTCATACTTCATGCATTCTATTGTTTTATTAGTTCAGTGGCCTTTCTGGGTCACTGCAGTCCAAGTAGTCTGACTTTTGTAAAAGGTTTTGGTGACTAAGTATTAGTGACCTCTATTCATCTTCCCTGTGCTTCTCCAAGACAGTGCAGTCTGATATTGAGCTGCACTGTGCTACAGTGAGTTCATCACATGGTGAAGCAAACCCCATTTCTTCTCTGTAGATGAAGGCACCTCAGTAGATCGTGTTGCTATGTTTCTGCTTCAGCGTTTAGGTAAATGGGATTCCTGCAAAAGAGGTGGAGAGAAACCAGCCTGTGGAGCTTCACCAGCCTAACTACAATAAAGAAATGTACTGCTACACGGTTAAAACTATACTGTTGGATTCAGGACAGTCCTAAAAAAGACTAACAAGCTAAGCCTGATTGATTTAAATTTCCAAATTGTGTAAGAGGAAACAGAAGAGTTATCATGAATTCATTAGGGAGCATGTTGTACCCACAGAAGTCTTTTTGCACAATTCAGCCTTGTATTGGTAGGCTCGTTTTGGGGGGCATTCCTTCTTGGGCACCCTCTATGAGGAATTTCTCTAGCCCAGACTCTATCCCTTGGTCAGAGCTGAATTAACAGGGGTCTGAGAAGAATTTTGGGTACCAAGGTTAGGAAATCTCAGAGTTGATGCTGCCATAATTTGACTATTTTAGATCTTATACTTTGCCAATAGAGCTTTCTTGCTCAAACTTGTTTGCTGCTTCTGGTAACCCTCAGCCTCGCCTGTTATACTCTGCTTCATGCTAAGTGAAGTGAGAAACAGGTTTTAGAAGTGAAATAAGAATGTCCAACATCAGGATGGAATAATTGAGAAATACCTGCGCAAAGAGGAGCAAAAACTGTTCAAGCAACATGGACTGTGGCCTCTGGTAGCTCAGAAGAGCTTAAACTGGAATACTGCGTATTAGCAGACTTTTCTTTACTGTATAATGTTGTAGGTTTCTTAAAAGGCAGAAGGGAGCAAAGCAACACCCTAGAGTTTCAAAGTCCTACCTCCCTCCCAAAGTTGAGAGCAAGCTGTTGAGGAGAAAGATTTCATCCGTGGTATTTATTCAGAGTTTGGGAACTTTGAAATGGGAGTTACTGAAAGTAGAAGTATGTAATGGAGCGTGTGAAACGGGCTTTTCAGGTGTCTGCCTCTGACACACACACGGCTTACATTTCTAAGCAAGGGGAGATTTTAATGCTGCCCAAATGTTGCTTTCACCGTAGAACTCTTTGCATGTCTAGCTGCAAAATGGCACACTGTCACCATGGGGAGATCTTTAAATTGAAGGACCTTTCTCTAATAAAAGGTCTGCTTCACTGTAAAGGAGATACTAGCGTTATATCATCTTGAAGGGCAAGCTGGTAAATGAAATACTATTACCTCAGTGTGTTCCTTTAGTAAAATATTTAAAAGTGGCTCACTCCTGGTGAATTACCTGCTGACCTGATCCTGCAGCAGCCTTATTAAACAGTTGCTGTTGTAACATTCTTTGTGAAGTTAAAAGCGTGTCCCACTGCACTAAGCACTATTTCAGATATCCCCATTATAACAAAAAGTCTTTATATAGTAGTAGTGCAAACCGATGGCTCTCATGGGTGCTTTCATAATGAGGTTTTATGGTAACTGTTCTCTGATCCCTTTTCTCCTTTTACCAGTGTATCAAATTTAGTCAGTTTATCTCCATATTCATAGGGCTTAACAAATTCGCTCCTGCAACTCCTCCAGTATTGCAGACACCATCACTTCTGATACAGAATGAGTTTACCAAAACAAAGGGTGGCATAAAATGAGGCTATCTTTGCATAGCACTATTGCTTGAGCTGGTGTAGCTTAATGAGCTTCTGCTCATCAGCTGAGCTGCTGTAGCTGCCTGGGTACGTGCTTCTTGCCATGAGCAAATGCAAGATGAAATTAGTTAGTTTAAAACCTTAAACTTTTGCTACTTGGAAGTCTCAAACTCTGCTTCAGGACTGGGGCACTCCTGTGCTGATGGATGGCCAGTGATAACTTGATTTCTTTTGGTCATCTGTCTATAACTTGAGTTTTTAAAGCAAATATTCCTATTCATCATATGGTGGTAGGCAGCTGCCCTGGCTGGTGCTGCTTGAGGTTGCCAACACTGTTATAGCAACAGCAACAACAGGGATGTGACCAGCACCTGAACAAACAATTACACTTGTGCCTTGGGCTTTGAAGCTGTATTCCTTGGATATTCTTGGGTGGAGTGAAAGAAATCTAAAGCTCCTTTGATGTCTTTCATGACCTCATGCCTAATTACATTATTTTTTGATAGCTTTCCCTCAGCAGTTCCTTATTTTATATGCATTTTACAAATACACATTCAAATGAGCCTGATGCTATTATATTTTGTAGGTTAGTTAATTTACATTGCTGACCATCCCCTTGGTACTTGAATCTCTTCCTACAGAGAGTCTTCAGTGTATTTCAAGAACCTGTGGTCTGCCCTTGTCACTGAAGTAGAAAGCATGATTGGGTTTAAAACCTTCTCTTTTTCTCCTTTGACTTGCTTGCCTTCTCCTGGTTTGCCTATGCTTGGTTTTATTCTGATGTATATATAGGGAATAAGACACAGAGGTTCTTGGAGGCTGCCAGCTCTGGTTCTGTGATTTGTACCAGTCAGGTTCACCAAATCCCATCTTTATGCATTGAGACCTGTGGCAGTGGCTTCTGATCTGGCATCGAATACAGCAAGCTCTGTTAATAGGAGAGTGTTCTGGCTGGGTGCAGTGATTGATCCTTCTGCAGTTTGTCTCAATCCTGAGAGTACTTTTTGCTCTCTGAAGACCTGTTTTGTCAGGTGTTGGCTGTGTTTCAAGATAAAAAGGGGTAAAAAAAGGGATAAATTTCAAAACGTTACAGGGAGCAACAGCAAGGAGTAATCCTGCTTTTTGGAAAAATGCTGTAGGAATTGATGTGGCTGCTCCCTTGGTCTCTGCTGCTGCTTGACACAGCCTACAGACTGCCCAAACTGTGTACAGCAGTAGGGCCAAACCAGCTGGTGTAGTCAGTTTCTCTAGCTTAAGGTTTTATTAAAACTTGTTTGTTGAGCTCTTCTTGCTGGCCAATATGTACCACCCTAGGCTGACTGTGAGGTCTAGTACCATCTTAAAAAAGGTGCTGGCATCCTAGAGCACAGTGGGCTTCATAGGCTGTCAGCAGCTTAAATGCCACCTGATGCTAAATTCACCAGGCTTTTTCACCATTCTCCAGCTGACTCCCAGTAGCAATGACCATGGTGATTTCTGTTTCTGTATAGATGGTGCCTGGTGCACAGGCACTGCTTGGCTGCTTTAATTGTTGATCTGTTATCTTCCTCAAAAGACAGGAGTGAAGACGAAAGGCGGCACTATAGCTAAGCAGGTTTTTGCCCATCTCCTATCAGTCCGCCTCTAGAAGACTTTTTGAGTCTTCAGTGCATCAGGTTGTGATGATTGACGGGGCAGCTCTGTCCCTGGGCAATGAGAAAGGCACAGAGTGGCAGGCCAGCCTGTAAAACCTGGCTAAGACCACAATGGAGATGTCCCTTTTGGCTGGCTATTTTGCTGGACTGGCCTAGCTGCTGTAAGGAAGGGAGCAAAAGGGAACAGCCAGGAGATGGGAGATTTGGGGCTTGGTTTTGCTTGTGCTACTGTTCAGCTGCACCCTTATTGACTGCTCTTCGGGGCAAAACCCTCCATTATCCATCACTATGTGGAAGACGTGGTACTTGTAGGGTCCTAGTTTCATTACAGTGTCTCATCCTCCCCCTGAAATAGAAATAATGGTGAGAATTCATTCCTCTTTGCCTTATTTTCTCCCATTGTAAGTTGAGGCTAATGATATGCTCCTTTTCTAAAGCTCTTTGGGATCGGTGGATGAAAAGCACTATGTAATTATTAAAGTGCAGCTTTTATGGTGCTGCCTTCAGAAGGGAAAAATATATTCACTTGGCAAAATATTGTGTTGTAGGTGGAGCTTTGGAAATCTGACTTTCATTGTAAAAGCTAAAATTAAAAAAGATGGTTCTCCTGTGTATTCTCATACCTAAAGCAGGCCGGTGTTGAGGCTGCATAAAAGCTTTTTGCACCAGTGGAAATGTCTAAAAGGAAAAAAGGGAGAGCAAGCTGAAATGAAAGAAAGGCTGGTCAAAAATAAAATGAAGTAAAGACAGTGGTGCCTGCAAGTGGCATTTGTCTGTGTTTGCCTAAGCACCTCTTGAGTCCCAATGTAACATCGAATTCTTAGCACTGCATGCGCTTCTGGCCACATTATTTTCATGGCCATTAAGTTCAAATGCTTGTCTGTTTCCTGAGATGAAAGAAATGAGAGCTCACTCCTAAAAAAGAACCTTGCAAATTCCAAAGCAACTGTGCTGCATGTGATTTGCCTGGGAAGTATACCTCAAAATACTAAAGTTGTAGAAGTACTTTGAACAAGGCAGAGGCTGATCTGAATGCTTCATTCATTGTTCTGTCTCAAGATAGTTTTCATAGAAAATCTTTCAAAATATTTATTTTCTTGTAAATGCATGCATAGAACTATAGATAAAGGCTAATTTGTTTCTCTGAATATTGTACTGTCAAATGGAAACTGAGTGGTTTAATACCAAATGGGACTTCCCATTTAAATCATGCCTATGTGCTTTTTTTGTTTTTACAATAGATTCAGTAGCTAATCAACACCTAAATTGGCTTTCCTAAATAACATGCCATATTAGTCTAATGGTTTATCTGGAAAATGAGAAGCAAAAATGGTGCTGCATTAAGTCAAGACTATAATACTGAAGTTAAAAAGAAGACGGAAAGTAATGCCACATTTGTCTGCCCATGTACACTCAGCCTTGCTGAGCACGTGGATTTATTGATTCCCAGAATACTGTAAAGTTTGATGGATTTGACTAATTCATTGAAAATCTAAAAAGAAAAGAATATATGCATAAAATAAAATATATGCTATTTTTTTTTTTTGTAGCAACATCCAAACTGCAAGGTGACATTCTTGCTTAAAATACCAGAGTATGCTATCAATACTGAGACCTTAATTTCAGTTAAAGCCTACCTGGGTGCAGAGTTTTAGACTAAAAGAGGGTAAACTTGTGGCACTGTCATCATGATTGGATCATTCAAATCATGGAAAGAAAAAGCTGTGGAAATCAATTCTTTTAGTCTCAAAACCAGTAAAAGCAAAGTATTTCAGGGGGAAAGTCTGCTTTCCTATGCACTGGACCAAGTTGTTCATGCTCACTACTTATCTTTTTCTCTCTAATACCAGATGTGTCTAGAACAAACAGAAAACTCTGTACATCACCCAGATGGAAAAACTAATGCACTGCATTATATAGCTCAGCTAGTATTCATATGGTCAGCCTACATGATAATGATTTAAATGATCCTAAAGCCATTCTTTTTACAAAACAGAATAGTAATAATAATAATTTTTAAAGAAGGTATTTGTTAGGCTTACACGTTGACAAACTTTTGGAGTTTTTTGCTATGGAAATGTTTAGATGTTCCTGTGAAATTTTTGTTATGTATTTGGACGCCCAGACAAAAATGCTCTGCCAAAATAGGACCCCAATCAGTTACAGCATTTGCAAATTACAGAACTGTGGCCAAAAGGAAAGTCCTGCTTCTGCCAAAAAAAATACTTAATTAAAAAAAAATGTAATTGTACAGGTAGTTAATTTTTAATGCAGACAGGTGCCTTGGTGTTTAAAACCTGCCTTTTACTGGGCAAGAGATACTGGAAAATGGAACAGCTATAGAGAGCTTGTGGAAACTTGTTGTGGAATGAACAGACCTGCAATTTTAGCACTTAGTATTTCTTTGGTGTGCTTACAAGCAGCTTTGTGTGAAGAAATGAGGGGAAAATGTTGCCTTTACAGCCATGATGCATTCCAGGTATGAGTGTTCCAACTATACGTTGTTTTAATTCACTTATTGGAATTTCAGAGGGAACGGTTTTGTTTTGTGGGTGCGACAGAGACAGGGCACTTGCGATTGACCTGGTCTCATAGATTTCAGGTGAGCGTTGGATCAGGGCTTTGTTGCTTTGTTGGGGCTGTGCATTATGCTTTTGGAGTAAGGAGGAGGAGGGTTTTCACCACAAGTGCTGCTGTACAGTGGCCCCTCACCAGTATTATTGCTTGGTTCAGGCCACTTGGTACAAGTTTCCCTGAGTTATTCCAGAGGATGAGCATCCTCTGACTTGGGGGATACTCAGTCAGTTCATTTTTAATGCATGCTCATCAACTGGGCTTTAATTTGTTTATTTGCTGTGTTACTAGTTTGATGGGAAAGGTTTCTTTAATGTATGCATGTGGTTATTTGGATAAAGAACTACTGCTCTGATCCTGGTAGCCAACAGCAGTGACCCCTCAGGATAGCACCCCTCACTCTGGAAATACCTCAGCCTTGTAAATGGGGAATTTGCTTTAACACTAGCTAGAGATTTAAAAGAACAAAGAAAGAGTCCTCTTCAACTCATTAAGTATCTGGGCTTTATTTTGTTGCTTAACTATATACAAAATAGGTCCTGACAAACTTCTGAAGGGATGAATTGGATTCTTCTAGTCTTGGAGACATCCAAATACTTTAAATATGATCTTAAAAGGTACTGTGTTGTTGAAGTTATAGTCGTGATGGAGGAATCGCTGGCTGAAACATTCTTTGCTTGTCTTGAGAAATCAAACTAGATTGTAATAGTGGTGTTTTCTTGTAGAAGAGATTCTTTCCTTTGGTTTGTTCTAAACTTGAGTTGTAACAGAAAAAAATCCTGAAGTATCACAAGAGAGGCCTGTCTCTTAGTTTAACCTCCTCAGCTGGCATAAATATCACTGAAGCTTTTTTTATGTCAGGTCAAAGGCTTGGATAAACATATTTATTCATATAAAAGCACTGAATGTTCATCGATGACTAACTGAAAGTCTTTAAAAATAGACCAAACATTGGAAAGCTCTTGAAGTGTTTTGTGATATCATGTTGACTTCAAATAAGTGGGATAGTTTCAGTTTCCTATTACAGTTGGTCCATTTTAATGAATTTTTATCCACTTCCCCTGATCAAAACAAATGCAGCTCACCTCTGGTATGAGGTCACACAAGTGCTTGATGAGATTTGCTAGTGCCCATGGTTATAATAACAGACATGGACCCACCTGATGTAAAAGGCCTCCTTTTCACTTATCCCTGTGCACTCAGATCACCTGCTCATGTGAGAACAGTCCAGGACAGTCTTTGGGTTCTCTGACACATAGTGGGAATCACTATTGATGATATAGTGAGGTTTCATATGCAGGTACCTGTAACCTGTTGAAAAACAATAAAGGCTAAGTGTGGGGCCACAAGACCTAGTGTAGAACAGCTTCTTAGACGAGGCTCCCCTTTAGTTAAGGATCTTCCCTAGGATTAAGAATTACGTTTGTCTGCTGAGCTCATGTTGTTTTGAGGATCCCTGTCCCTGGACTTGTGGTCCTTGAGAATTTGGTGCCTATATTGGGATGGTGCTTGAACAAGGCTTGTGCTAATGGATCTTGGATCTGAGCCTGTTGGTTCTGGGATTTACCTAATACAGGTTGGCACTCGTTTAAACTATAGGGAGCTCACATGGTTGGGATGCAAGATATAAAGGAGACATACTGACCAGCTTCAGATGAATGTCAGGGACAGACGATCCAGAGCCACTGGCACCTACAGGGAGATCAAAAGGTTCCTCTTAAGTTGAAATTCAGTTGTGCTCTTCTTTGTGAATTAAAACCATTTTGTGGGGCAGACAATTTGAAGTGGAAACTGAATGCAAGAATGTCATTGACTCCTGCACTGGACAAGTAGCTTATGGACCTCACACACAGGCTTGAAAGCATTTAACTTTTACAATCTCATTATGTTAAGGGGGCACAAAGCAATGTAAAAGACTCAGGGCCACACTCACAGCTGGCATAGATGAGCGTAGCACCATGGATTTCAGAGTATCAACACCAATTTCTGCTGGTTGAGATCCTGGCCTTTAATCTGTCATCAATCTGTCATCAATCTCACAAAACTGAGCTGTTCTAATTACGTGGTGTCTTTCAGAAATATGTTTGCCTGTAATGATAAAGCTGAGTTGGATCCTGGAGCCCACACAAGTCAGCAAACACTGTGCAAATCTGAGTTAAACCATTTGTTTGCCCACTTAAGGAGAGGTTGTCCACGGTCATGGTATGTGTGGAAAGACAGCGGGGGAGTGAGAGGAACAACTGAAACATATGGCCAAAGTCAGCTGTCTCTTTATTCCAATGCATCAGGATAAGACAAGCTGTTGAACCGATGAGAAAGCTTCTTTATATATATACACACACCATGTTTCAAGATTAAAACTGGAAGGAATTCAGTTCCACTGATCTTGCATATATACTTGAATGAAGGTGTAGCAAACTGTTAAAGCAGAGAAAAAAGCCCCAAAATTCACCCTCCCCAAATCCATAATAGCTGCATCATTATGTAAAAGAAAGCAGCAGTTCCCTTACCAAAGTGTCCATAAACTGAAACCTTATCAATACTTCCAGATGCTCACTGACATTATGATACTCTTAAGTTTAATTGTGCTGATATAATGGATTTGCATGGAACAAGGTCTTTTCAGGTTTGAGAAGCATGCAAGCACAAGAGAGGGGTGACATAAATTGAGTCACGCTCTTCACTGCATCGTATTGATTTTGACCTTGTGTTTCTTGAAGAAGACTGTGAAAGTGGCGTTTTCCTGGTCTCTATGACCTCCCGAATGGTTAAATTTGAGAACTTTCTGCACTGCAGCTGTACTCACTGCAATTTATGCCCTTGCAGTGGCAGTTACTGTAGTTTTTAGCAAGAAACATCAGTTTATTATTTAACTTTAAGGCAAGAGTTATAATTTTGAGCTGTATTCCTCGGGCTGATTCTTCACCAGTCAATGGAAAGAGGAGTTTCACCATTAGTTTCAGGGTGAACAGAAAGGCCAACATCCAATTGGTCTGAAAACCCTATTTTGCAATGAATCCTTGGGAGAAGCTTGCTTGTCCTTGAAGTCTTTTATCAGCAAAGTCTTTCTGTCCCCAGAATGTAGTATTTGCTGGGTTTATTAGCTGTCCTATTAGGATAAATTAATCTGATTGTCCGATGTCATCATTAATTCAATATACCTGCTTTGTTTTGTGAAATGCAGCCACCCACAAATGCTGAAGTACCAGTAACATTTGACAACACCACTGCACCACTGTTCTCTTCCTCCTCTCCCCCAGAAAACTCAGACACCTCCAGGGATTTCTTACCTCCAAACCAAGGTCCAATCTCAGATCCAGGGATGAAAAAGGCGTAGATATTTGTCATCTTTTTTTAGTTACGTGTGTAAATGGAGGTACCTGTATGACAGCCGGTGGCTGTAGCACGGCTTTCTGTAGCACCAAGTGGCTGTGACCCGGCTTTGCCTTAGTAGGACCTTCTGAAATGTCCACAATGAAAAATGCAGAAAGACCATATTGTCACTGTAGCATGGTCAGCATTCCAGAACAGAGACGGTGATCTTGTTCTCAGTGCAAGGGAACAACAGCTATTACCAGCCTCCTGAGACAGCCAGGAATTTAAGAGCGTATCTTCCAGTACCCCAAAGCTGCAGATGTTTCATAAGATGTATGGGTAAGGGTTTTTTTCCCCTGAATTTGTGTTTGGTTTAAGGCTGTGCTTTTGTATCCGAAAGTGTTGCTAAACATGACCTGACATGACAATATCAAAGGAATTGTCCTTCATGAAATATATGAGTTAATCTTTTATGGAAGATATATGTGATTATTTTTTTTTTTAAACTGGAAAACAGGATTGTGACAATTTTTAAGAGGGAATAACTGAAAGTATGGATTCTCCTACTTATTTTCATATGCAAGTATTGTCAACAAGACCAAAATCATAATGTATATTTTATCTTCTGCTGTTGGTTTGGTGTCTTACGTGCTTTTAATAAAAACTAATGGTCCTACATTCTCATTAGATGGGCATATTTATGTTCTAGCACTCAGCTGGGAAGAAAGGATTGCAACTGTTTATTTATAATGGAGAAATTTGTTTGGCATTAGTGCATATGCAAAACAGAGCTCTGCTTTTGGGAAGTATTGACTAAGTGATCAGCTACTGCAATGAATTTAAATAGAAAAATGCAAAAAGAAATGAAGAATCTAACTAAAGGACAAAGACAATCTGATACAGTCAGTATTGGGATTGCTGTCCTGCATTACCTAAAGGAACACATATTGGTTTCTCCTGGTGGTCCAGCTGCAGTTACTTTCTGACTTACCTCATATCAATATTCTGCAAACTACTTTGGGAGCTGTAGTTCACCAAGCACCTTTTTACGGACCACCAGATGTAAAGTATAATCTCTTGGTTCATGTGCTGGCTGACAGAGCCGTGCTACTTCATGTAGTTCTGTTGGAGTGTATTCATCGCTTTTTGATTGGCTTTCAATAGCAAATCATGCCTGGAAGTACATTTTATTGTGTGTTTGTTGCACCACATAGGACTACGATGAGCAGTTTTTCTAATGACAGTAGTTTCACAGATTCTGCAGCCAGGGAAATGTAGATCACTGTGCTTTGCACCCACAAAATCCTTTCTTTAAAATTATGCCATTCATGTTTGCAAAACAGTGCACAACTTTGTTCAGTACTTTCTTTCTATAGATATGTAGGAGAGAATGAAATATGTAGGCTAACTAGATTGTATAGAGCCAAGGTGCTCCACCGGCTTAATGAAAACAGCGAGGTTTTAGTGCATGTTACTGGGGGCTTTCAGCTGAGACAGCTTTTTCTATGCATCATATATGCGAAACTTATGCTTTATTACTTAAGCATTTTTGGAAATTGATGGAGTGCTAGCATTGGCCAAAGCTCTCAACAATCCTAGGACCTGCCAATTCCTTCCTGGAATTGTGTTTCTGCATCAAGTACTCTCCTGAGTGTTTTAGGGTTTTTTACATCTTGCCTCTCTGAAGTGATAGTTGCTGTCAGAAATCTAGACCTACATCAGTCCTAGTTTAATCTGAGTGTGTATAAATATGATATATGTATTTATTTTTTCCATTATTTTGAAAGATTCTTGGAAGTGTTTCTAGGAACTGCATAGCTCTCTGCTTTTCTTTCTCTGGCTGAAGTATTCCCTTTTATTACCATAAGAAAATCTTTAGCTCTTCTCCATTACTGTGTCATTTAGTCATTATAGGCAGATGAGTTTATCTTTTGAAAAGTGCCTTAAAGATGTTAAAGTGATAGCATTACAATTTAAAACCCTTATGACAGTGTCTATTCCAGTAGAGTACTAAATCATGTCTTCACATACAAATGAAAATCAAATAAAGCTTTCACTTGCTTGACAGTTGTTGCAAAATATAGGAAAGTGCTCACGCTTTCATACAGTAATGACGGTGTGATCTCAGTGAAGTTCAGAGAGCAAAACCTTCTATGCACATAGACAACGTTTACTTTTGAGATCCATCACTATTTCCTAGACCTTTTTGGCAAAAAGATAACAAAGGATTTTGTAGTTCCAATGCCATTTACCACAGCATCACTTGAATGATCTTGCTTATTCACATTCTGAAAACCAAAACTACTTTGTCAAAAAAGCCTAAGCTTCCTAACTGATGGATCAGAAACAAACTGAGAAGCATGAAAGGGGTTGGTTTGTGTTTTCTTCTTTCATGCTTGATGGTGTAGCTGACATCTGCATGGTGCTATTTAAGACGGAAGTAAGAAATGGCCCGTCTGTAGTTTCATCTCTAAATGTCAAAGCTGTAATGAAGGCTGTACAGCAGATGAAGCTTCACAAAATCAAGATCTCTCCTAGAGCGTCAGAGACTTGAAAATAGAGCAGAATTTCATGATTGAAATGCCATCATCAGTGTTGAAAGTGTCCTCTGTTCTTTTCTTCCAGGTAGACCAAATGCTAATAACTGCATGCTCATTAATTCTCTAATATGTGGTGATGAAGACAGGATAATAGTTGTCTCCTCTTTATTCTTTCTCCTGTAGTTTCTGAAATCCAAGTTTCTGTTGGGTTTTGTGTATGTGCAAATGTAATCAATGCTGCAAACAGCCTAGTCCAAGACCTCTGTAATAATAGAGGAATAACTGCCGAATGCGACTTGCCTTTTTAATTATCGCTTCAATCATGCATACTCAGCATTTGTAATGGCAATTGATAGATTAATCAAGGCATAACTAGGAATTATTGAATAGCACAAAATCCATTACGTTTACCTAGCTTTTATGACCCTTGGGGGGGAAAACCCCCCACCTGTTTATTACTGAATTACTGTATCCATGATAATTAAGGTAAAATGGGTAAGACGTGGCAATTTCTGATGCTAGTTGCAATCTTCTTTTGCCCAGTCTGCCAGGACAGAAGATGCCTAGCCAGCAATATCATGGGTATTTTATGGGCTATATTTAAATTGAAGGGACTTGATGGGAAGGTCTTCCTCCTTCCATGTGCTGTGTCATGAGAATGAGTAGGATCTTCCTGGCCAGGGGGATGTTGACACTTGGGGGCAAGCTGTCAGTTTTCAGGCTCAAAAGAGCAATCTCTTACCTTCTGCCTCCGCTTATCATACTTGAAAGGCTGAGCTCCTGCTCTTGCTTTATCTGCACACATATTAATCATGTACATCCCATAGGCGCTGACTCTAGGACCTGCCTGCAGCTTTGAGCAGGACTTGTGCAAGCTAGCTGTCTCCTCTGCATGGCGTTTGCTGAAGCTGCAGCTCAGTTCTGTAGGTTGGATCCTCTGCTCCTCCCATCCCGCATATGTAAAATCCAGACGCTGGTTTGCAAGGTGTTGTAGGGACCACTGACCGCTCGGGCACTTTTGTTTGCAGATTCTGGGCTACAGGTTCCAAAAGATGAAGCTACCTATTTGGAAATTAATGCAAGAGTCCTAATGAACCTGTATATCCTTTCTGTTTTTTCCATTCCCTGAGTGTATTAGCCATATGGTAGCATTACTTGCTGTATGTTCATTGTTAGTGATGTGGGACAACTAGGAAGTGATTTGTTTTTCAAACATTAGAAGGATGTTGTCTTCCTTGAAAACCATTTCAATATCTCTCCATAGAGACAAAAATAAAGTGAAGGGGTCAGTTCCTACACCAGTTACTCTCTAGTGGCTCGTGGATAAAACCAGTTACTTGTATGGCCAGTGAACTTGCATCATTTGTTTGATTCGAGTTGTATTGTATGAACTGAAACAAAAACCACATCCAGACTGCTTTGGAATAGAAGACTTCTGGTAACAGTTCAATCTGTTTTCCTTGTTGTTGTTTCCATGTAATGAAAGGATAAATATGCAAACATATTTACTTCATTAAATTTAAACAGTGCCAGGAAAAAGGTTCTGTCTAGGGATTGTGGAAAAATATTGTGAAAATTAGCTCTACACATTTTGCTTTCAGTCAACTCTGTTAATTAGGATCAAAGTGCTGCAATTTTTAAAAGTTCTCACTGCTTCTTCCCACACATTTCCATATTTCAAAAAGATGCAGTTAACTGAGTCTGAGGTTGTCGGTAAAGCCTATGGGAATGAGGGTTCATGGACTAATAGCTGGGTACCAGCACACCCAAGGTGTCTGAAACTGGTAGGATTAGTTTTAGAGGGAGGTCAGGCCAGGCTGCCCTTTGGGGTGGTCACAGGGATGGGAATGGCACAGCCCATCCTACTTGCAGGTTCTCTTCTGGGGTTTGGTTGTGTGTAGTTTCTTCTTCGCTCTGATAAGCTGTGAGGTTGCTGCTTTTGCAGTTGTGAAACCTATCTTTTTGCCTTGTAATTAGCAATGGGATAGTTGGAGGAAGAAGGGAAAAATGAGTAATAAACTGCATTGGTGCTTTCCACCAGTAAGTTGTGGTTTTTGAACTGAGCTCAATACCAGATGAAGTCCGTAAAGTGGTGGTTGTCTGGAAAGGAAAATGAGGCAGAGAAAGATGATGTGCAATCCCAGGTCTGGGGACAGAGCTGCCACACCAGAGTCATCACACACAGAGGGGCTCATGCTGTGCTTCATCTGGCTTTCCTCTCAAGCATGAAGACATTTCAGTTTTAAGCAGGCACATAGTTATAAAAGGATGTTGAGTCAGCTTAAAAATCATGCTGAGATAAATAATTCACCTCTATTTGCACTGATAATGCTTAAAATTCTAAATACTATTTTTTCTGTGTTTGAGTGGATTTATGTAGTTGATGTCACTGGGTTGCTTTTTCTCAGTCCAGATGCAAGGCTTACCAGTTTCATGCTTTGGTATATATTTTACTTCCCAGTTATCATGCATTAAAAGACCACAACATTTGGATTTAAAATGCTGTATGAATTTCTCTGGGTTCATTGCTGTGTCTCTGGTGTTCAGGCTGTTAGTCAAGGTTTGTTAGAGTTTGGTTTCTAAATGTAAATGCTCTGTGCTTGTAAATCTGACACAAAATACTATACAATGGGCATAGATCTGACCTAATTTAACCACATTGGAAAAGTAGCAGGAGGTTTATTTTGCAGAAGTGTGAGGTCTTTTCCCTCTGCTGAGAAGCCTTTGGCAATCTGCTGGTTCATTCTCAGCGAGACAAGCCTTGCCTCGTAATTCACAATGGTTGGGTGAGTTATTGGATGCATCAGATGCATGTTTTCCTGACTCGAATGACTGACAACAGTGTATCAAGATGGGTCATGGGTGAAGGATTGTTATTACTTAACTGTAGGTTCCTTGGAGCAAAAACCAGTCTCATTATTCTTTGTTAGTACAGCATCTTCCAGAAAGCGGACCTGGTCTGTAGTTTGGCTATAAAACAAGTCCTGCTGCAGGCTTTCACTACTCTCTACTCGCTTCCTTGCGGGTACATGCAAATGGCTGCAGAGCTACAACCCCACCAGAGGAGAGGCAAAGACATAGACTGCTTTTGCTTTGAAAATGAGGTAATGGGAGAGCCTGGCTTTGGTGCCAGAAATCGTCCTCTTTTGCATCTTTTGAAACTTCATGTTTCTTTGAATCAATCTTGTGTTACAAATGCCTGATGTTATTGTCCCCAGCCTTTCTTGGGACACTTGCTGGTGATGTAATCTGGCCGGACACCCATAGCAGCTACCAGCCTTCTCTTGTTCTCACTTCTAATAACTGTCTTGGGCACAGCTGCTAATACAAAGTGCTGTGATTTGTGGCCTTTCCGGGGGATGTGTTTGGTGTCTGATAGGGAAGTTATTTTCTTGAAAAGCGCACACCTATTTGATAAACTTTTAAATAAAATTCAAAATCAGTTCACTTCTCTCTTTGGATACAGGTTAGTGGAAGGTGTGTAAGGGGTAAGGGGTTGGTAAGGGGTAAGGTAAGAGGCTGGGCTATGGCATGCATAACTACAGTTTTCTGCAGTGAAGCTGGGGTGCATTTGTATTCAGACAGAGGATTTCTAGTGCAGGGGGAGATTTGTAGCTGATTGAACCCGCATTGAAACGTCTGGCCATGCATGCATGCCTCCTGTCCACACTGCACTTGTGCATTCCCCTCAGCTCCTGGGGTCACTGGCCTGGAGAGCATGGCCAAGGTGTCATGTTTGACAGCTCAGGAGCCACTGGTCCAAATCTCAGTGCTGTCCTTGCTTAGCTTTTTTGGTTTAGGAATGTAACCTTCCTTCCTCTGAGCCCCCTTGCACTTGTCTTTTCTAATAAGTAGGAAGGCTGCTGTTTGGTTCTTGTATAAAGTGTATTGAATTCCAAAGAGTCCATGCTCTACTTAAGGGCTTGCTATGACTTGCTATTTCACCAGAGTGTAAACAAAAAGAATGAGTTATTTGATGTTTGGTAGCAAACTGAGGAAAATTGCCTTTAGGTTGAAACAATAAAAGAAAGAATAAATGTGTATTGCATGTTCCTAGGTAATAAAAATTAGACATGTGGTTTCTAATCCTCAGCCTGATCTCTCCTGTGTTTCAATTAGTAAGAACAGCTCCTACCCCAGCATACTATTTTAAGACAGAATTAAAAGAACCAGTTGCAGGTGCGTCATCAGTCAGTCTGCAGTAACACAGGCTGAGTGGTCAGCCTCTGCCTTCTGAGCAGTTTTCAGCTCCTGAGCAGTTCAGGCGTGCTGAACTGCAGTATATGATGGCCAGATGGGTTGGGTGGGCATGGGTGCAGGGAGGAACCCAAATCCCCAGCTGAGAGAGGGGTATTAGCAGTGGGGCTGATGTTTGAGGCTTGCTCTGTGGCACAAAGGAGCAGGACACATCATGCCTCTGAGCTGCTGATGGGACGTGTCTCGTGACACAGGTCATTTGGTACGTAGTTCACACATTAGCAAAACTAAGTTGTTGGCAGTGACATGTAAAAAGTGTAGTTGTGTTGTACTGAGACAGTGTGCGCTGGAAATCATTGCCTTTATGTGGACCTTATGAGCAAGTTATGAAGTTATAAGCATCAGTTGGAAATGAGGAGCTGAGGAGTGGGGCAGTGAGGGAGCTGGGAAAGCAAACTAGCTCCCTGATTCATCTTTGCTTAGGGAAATATTCTTGCTCATGTGCAAAGGATCTTAAAATCCCACCAGGAAGGAGATATTCTCCCTGGCTGGGGAAGCTGATGTGGTGTTGAACAGTACAGTGTTTATGGAAGGAGAATGCTCTCACCTTGCAGGAATGAGCCAAGCTTGTGGTGCTTTGCAATCACATAGGTCCAAAAGGGCAGAGTATGCGGCATCTCAATCCCCTGGCTTGCAAGCTTTTCTTATTATCATTTGTTGTTGTTGTTGACTGAGCTCTGTGCAGAGTAGATTGCTACCAAATGTCCTTTATTTTCTTAGAAGAAGCATCATGCTAGTTTAAAATTAATGACATTTTAGAGCTGGTCTGAATGGATAGCTCACCTTGGCAGACTGGAAGCTGTGATCTGAATTGCTTGGGGTTTAGGTTTAAGTCTACAGCACAACTTTGCAGTGGTCATTAAAATGAAACAGTCGAAAATGAAGTAAATTGCATAAAGTAGATCTTTTGATGTCAGTCGGCTGCGTGTCTGAGCCTGGCTCACATTAATAAGCTAGAGCCAGGAGGAGCAGACATGAGGAAGGCGGCATTCCATGGGTCTGTGAAAGGAGAAGCTTCTAGTGTGTAATGAAATGAGTTGTGGCTGTGGTTGACACTTTCTAAAATGCTTGTTTTATTCTTCTGTTTGTTTATTTTTAAAGAAGACGTGAAGATGGAGAGAAGGGGGGGCAGCTTTGTATTCCTCCTATTTTTGTCAGCTCACGTCTTTCTGAAAATGTCAGACTTACAGTTTTTCCTGCAATATTGAAACGTTAAAATTTATTCTGATCATTTTGCCTGCAGGGTTTTCCCTAGAGTTTGCATCACCTAATTTTGATTTAAAATGATCCTTTACTTAGGCCTTTAAAGAAATAGGAAGGACCAGAATTACAACTACGGTAAATCTGTACAGCTCCCTCGGCAGGGAGCAGCCAGGCGCTGGGTTGTTAGTGTGGATGGTGTGCATGTACCCGTGTCCCGCCAGACCGTAAAGCCAGATATCATTTTCCAATTCTAGAACACTGAATCAATGCTAGGAAAATGATGTAAGGCACAGAGAAGTACAAACCTCTCTCTGGCCACAGACGTTTTGTAAGAGTTCCTTTTTGCTCTTGAGGACCCCAGGGAATGGTCTCCTGGCTTGGTCCCCGCTTTGCTTTCATACTCTCCTTGAACATTTCCAGTGTTTCCATCTTCCATCCAAAACCAGCATTGTTGTGCTTACGACTCAGCTCTTTCAAAGGAAAACCCAGTTGCTTATGGTCCCTCACCTGTGGCCATCTCAGCCCAGATCGTTTCATCCCTTGTGCTTGTAAAAATCTGTGTGGCTCCATTGACAGCAAATCCACTTCCACCCCTGAACTTAATGGCATCACTTTACCTGCAAGTATCAATTTCTGTATTGCTAGTGTCAGTTTTCCTTATGTTAAAGAAACATTAAACACCATTACCATAATCATACATGTCACTGGCAGTGAACATACCTTTAGAGGTGCCTCAGCTGAGTGCAATGTGAGCTGCCCTCCAGCTATGCAGAACAAAAGGTTGTGTGTTAACAATATTAATGGCTGCATGCAACCAGTGCAGATGAAATCAGGCTTACTTTTAATCAGTCTTCAGGGGTTTCATGTGCCGAGGCTATTTGTTTATGGCAGAGGCCAGGTTGTGCCAGAATCTGTTAAGCACTGGAAAAATGATCAGTCCTTTTTTTGCTTATTCCTAATGGCAGAAAGAGAGGCACTCCATGGCAGGGAAATAAACCTGAAATGATACTTTGCAGAGCATCTCTGCAGCCTGAGTGAGGCTGGGATACAGTGATAAACACTGTGGTGAAACTGTAAAAGATCCTTTTCCATCACTCATTCTACTTACATCTATAAAAATCAGAATTAGGTGCTCTCTGTGTGTTGCCCTGGGGGCTGTGTGTCTCCTAAGGGTGAGAAAGGGATTTTTCAGGTGTAAGTAAATACAGCGTCTCATAATTTGCTTGTGGGTTGTGCACTGGTAAAATATTAGTTATTGGCCACTTGGGTAAAACACTTCCCTGATTAAGTACAGAAAGGACTGTTTCCTTTAATAGAAAGTTTTATTTGGAAGGAAGTTTCTTCTTGCTGTTATGTAATTATTAAAAGTGTTATTTACTATATATCAACTATAATCTGTGTAACTGTCATACTGTATGGTATGGGGGATTCCTTTTAAAGATCATTTTTATTATACAAATCCATGGAGAAGTTTAAAAATGAGAAGTTTTGGTTTTGTAACACTTTAAGGATTTTCATGCTTCTGTTCTTGTAAAACAAACAAAAACTTCCCACTGAAATGTGCAGGTGCACCAAGAGTCCAAGGAAAATTTCCATGTTGGACTTTCTCAAAACTAGACATTTTCAAGATCTATATTCAGCTTACTTCCATTTATCAGTGAAAATATTGTTGTTCAGAGGTGGTCACTATAATACATGCTTCCAGCATTCTGGATAAAAGCAAGAAGGAATATCAAAACATTGTGGATTTGGGGTTTTTGTTGTATTGTTTGGGGTGTTTTTTAGTCTGATAGTAGTTCTGCAACCTTATCTGCCTGGGCTCAGTACCAGAAGAACTCATTGAAATTTTAGGCCTGGTTTATTCAGAGCTAATTAAATGATCTGTTCCTAAAGTTAATGAATCTGAAGAAAAAAAGCAGTGGATAACAATGCACGTAGTTGATTACAGTTTCCAGATGATGGTGAATATAGCTTTTCAGAATCATGCCTCATTCAGGCACCTTCATATAGTATCCTGAAAAAAGCCAGATATGCTCTCCAAGGACACACATATGTATTCCTTGTTTAGTAAGAGTACAGATGTGAAGGACCAATTTACATATGACACAATGAACTGAGATCTTCCTCTCTTTGAAATGTTTGTTTGCACTACATTGATCAGGCTTTTACCTTCTTCCTTCCTCTGCTATCCCACCTGAAACAAGTAAACACAGTGAAGTGTTGAATTAAGAGTCTAAGAGAAGTTGGGAGCCAACTAGTTGTGCTGTCAGCCAGCTTCAAAGGGTGAGGGTGGTTTTTTTCCTCCTTCTGCAACACATTATCTTATAGATACGGGCTCCAACTGTTTTTTCCCTGAAGTCACGTTTTCAGGCTGCTTTATGGTTGCTTCTATCTTTCTTCTCCCTTCCTTCCTTTCTACAGAGTCTTGGCCAACTTCAGGACTAGCTGGTGAGCATTAGCATTTCGGCAGGAGGCTGTGAATGCAGAGGCACATGGGTTATCTGCACCAGGGTAGCACTGCAGCCATCGCTGCTCTGAGGGGGGTGCTTCAGGAATGCTGAGCATCAGGGCTTCTGAAATCCCTGGAGAGAAAGATCTTGAGGGATTTTATAGTTCCCTTAAGTGATCAAATACTCAGGGAGAAAAATGACTTATAAATCACTTTATCCTCAAATTATTTTAAAGAAATATTAAGTTAAATCCTAGCAATACTCTGTCCTTTAGGAATCAAACGGGACAGTAAAGAATGGACTTCCATTTTCACCTATTCAAGGTGATGAATTGGATCCTTTTTTCCCTAATGCCCCATGTCCCGTTGCCATCAAGGACAGTGAAAAACTCGTGTTGGCTAAAATGGGAGAGCAGTTTGGCCTTTTGTCAAGGCTAAAATCTAATTAAGCCTGAAAAATAGGTCTTTGGTTAACTGTATTTTACACTGGGTATCACACCTTGCCTGCATATCTTTGCATTGTGCATACTCAAGTGCTTGGTTCCTGCTTAAATTTTCAATAGCTTTTCCCTGTGCCCTGATCGTCTGGAGTTTGAGATACTGAGCAGTGGGTCTTGCTGAAAAGGTAGGGAAGATGAGGATGCTCACTCTGGTGAGTTGATCAACAGGAGAGGCACTGAGGGTGCAGCATCCTTCACCTCCCCTCAGTCATGTTGATTGTGCTTGTATTTGCTGCACAAAGCAAAAGGGAAAGACTTCCTGTCCTACCCTCAGGACTAAAGCTATACCCCAGGCTGTGTACTGCCCACTACCCCAGCTGCTTGCTTGCATATGCAGCATAAACTGCCCTTACCCTGGATCATGGATCATACTTCCAGTGTGGGATGAGGGACAGCAATGCGCTGAGCTTAATAAATACTGTAATGCAATCCTGAAGTGACCTCAATCCTGCCTCCTGCTTCCTCTCACCTTTCAGGCAGGAGAGGTAATGAGCGAGCAGAGATGAGCAAAGGGGTAGTACCAAACCTCTCCACTCAGACGGGAGCAAATTAAAGATAACAGCTTATTGCTGAGACTGGAAATTGCTGGCAGGGAGAGGAACAGCTTTACCTTTCAGGATTGACGGGGGCCCTGCTCCCTCCCTGCCCCTTCAGTTCATGTTCTTGTGCTTCATTTCTTTCCCAAAGTTTAAAATGAATTTATAAACCATTCCAAGAGCTTTCCATACTACAGTCCTACCTTTTTTGAGGTGTTTCTTACTGCCTACAGTCACATGTAGACAGTGGTCCTGATTAAACCTTTATTTGTTCTGGGTATCACCAGCCCTACAACATATGAAGCTGGGAAGGGCATTGGATGAGGTTTGTTTATTTATTACTCTTTACTCCCTCTGCCTTTTATTCTCTCTTTTCTTAAGCCTCTGAGGAATTTCGGGAGTAAGTTCAAACTTTTCAGTGCCATAAAAACATTGAGCTCCTTTCCCTTTTTAGATTAGGAAGAAGGTTTTATGGAGTTTTGTGTGTGGTTTGTGTGCAGTGGCTCCAGGAGCCAGGGTTTTAAGCCATCTACAGAACTGGCTGATCTTATCCCATGATGTGTATCTATTAACTCTTTTTTGGGTAAAGCTGCTTTTATAATCATCAAATACCTTATCAGTATTTCCCTTTGGTGTATGTGGATGGCTTACACTCTCAGTTGAGTGCAAATGCTGACATGCAGTAGGCAGCTGTCAGCCATCAGCCAGATTGTTTGGAGAACTCTTCCAAATTAACTGTGCTACTTTGCGAAGGGAGAGTTTAGATAACCAATGGAAACAGTGTTTATAGGATATATATGTGTGTCTGTGTATTTATAGCACCCCTTCCTATACATATTTGCTTCCTATGTTGTTGGGGGTGGGGAGGTGGGGGAAGAGGAAAAAGGGCACTGTTATTCCTAAAGATAGACTGGGGAGCAGGGAGGAGAGAGAAGGGCTTAACGTTTCTCTCCTTTGTGCAATGGTAGACAGATAGAATGGCTTTTATAAATGTTTTCTTTGTGTTTAACCCAGTGAGTCGCACTCATGAGTGTATGTACATAAAGAGGCATATGCTTCTCGTGTGCTGTGTCCACCAGGTTTGCTCCCTGCTCCCAAGGATGGCAGACTGTGAGTGCTGACTGCCACCTTGTTAGAGCATTATTTATGAGTGTGTGTGTGTTTATTTCTATATGTATATTTTAAGATGGTTCATGGTGGGGAAAGGAGGAGGAAAAAAGGGGCTTGTCACATCTTCTTTAATAAAACAACAAAATTGAAAATCCATGGCTTTACACAGACCAAGGATGCGCTGGCTGTGGTCAGCATCTCTCTACTGGACTGTATCAGGCTTCATCCATGGTCTCTGCCTGATGCTTTGTGCTTATTAGAAGCCTGAGAGTGACACTTCATTGTCAGAACTAAGTTGATTTGGAGGATATTACCCATTCAGATCTTTGTGTTTGGTTTTTAATTTATTATTTCCCTTTTTAGTGTGTGGGGGGGAAAGATAAAGGGGTTGGGGGGAAGGAGGCTTTTCCCTGTAAAGTAAACCCATTCTCGGGCTTTGCGTTTTCCCCCAGATCTCATTGCCTTGCTGGGTGCAGTGAGGGGTCCAGCAGCGTGTGCCCGTGCTGGTGATGCCCGGGATCATGTGGTTTGGTCCGTGAGTGCTGTGAGCCCGTGTTTATCCAGGGCCATGTGGAGGTGGGCGGGTGCCTACCCGGGGACAGGGGGACAGGAGAAGCCGGGCTCGCACAACAGCCACACTGTGAATAGCCCACATTGAGTGAACTGTCTAACCGGACTAATTTGCTGTGCCTGTGGGCTTGATAAAAGAAGCAGCTGCTGGTGAGGGCTTGCTCAGATGCATGTAGATGAGACTGTGGACTGCCAGAAGGATCCAAGCAGGTTTTGATTTTCCTCCTTGCTGCCTTTCTCCTGGAATCCCTTCCTCCGGCTCCCGTGAAGTTACATTGATCAGGTAAAAACTGTTTTAGTTCTTCCCTGCCTTTCGTGCTCGCTGGCCAGCGTGCCTGCCTTGCGGGATGGGGAGCTGAATGAACGGGGCTGTGCTGCAAGGGTGGCAGGAACAGCTCCCTTTAGAGCAGGCACACATTTTCACTGCTCCCTGCAAGCTGGTAGTCGTGAGGCTTTGAAAATTGTGCAGCCATGTTACACAGCCACAATTATTTCCCTTCCTCCCCCTTCTCCTCCCCATTTAATTTTGCTGTGATCTAAATAAGGCTAAGTCTGGTATTTCTCGTTTGCATCTGTCGATGCACCAGCCAGCCATGTTTTTCATATGATTATGCGCGCTGTGTGGGTCTTGCTGGGAAAAGCAAAGACGTTCGCTGTCCTTTCGGTGTCAGGTCCCTTACATCTTCTCTTGGGGGTGGGGGGGGGAATAATGGGAATATGGCTGTGGCATGCGGCATAGATTTTTGGGGAAGCAGCAGGCTAAAGGGCTCGTTAGGAAGCAGGGAGGTGATGCGAGCTGAAGGCTCCCCACATCTCTTCGCCCACCAAATTTGATTGTTTGTGTTAAAATAGATGTTGTCCCAGATTTCCCCCCTGCCCCCTCCCACATTTGCTTCTATTTTTTAACGTGTTGATTAGATGAAGCTATGGCTCAGCTGGAGAAAATGAAGAAGAAAAAAAGGATGAAAAGGATGGCCTTTTGTGTTGAGCTCTTTTGTGCGGCTCACCCACCCCCCTACAGCTTCCCGGGGTAGTACCAGCAGCCTTTAGTTTAACTGGCTGCTGCCTGCAAAAACAGCCTTGCAGAATTTGGGGGGGGGGGGTAGTGGTGGTGGTGAGATGGAGGGAGAGTGGGAGCTCAGATGTGTCTGCTTGCAGTGTGAGAGAGATGTTAAATGGGATTGAGAATCTGCAGACTGGAAAATGCTGCACAATTTAACGGAAAGGGTATTACCTGCAGGGATTAACCCTATTTACTGACAATCTCTTCTCTTTCTGCTTCTTCACGCTTGCTGTGTAATAGCTGTGGAGTTTCTGCCGCAAGAGCCTGGGTGCTTTGGAGCACCTGGCACAGTTAAAGAATGCCCTGTAAATGCCTTTAAAACCTGAGTGTTTCACTTGTCCTCGAAGGAAGCATTGGAAGGTGGTGGTGTCCCTCCCTGCAGGATGGGTTAATCAGCAGGTTGTATCTCATGAACTCCTGTGAGTGAGTTTAGAATTCACTCACTGTGAATATTTTGTCACTTTTCCACACTTAAAGTGCTGCCATTGCCTGTGTGTCTTTGCACTATTATTCCTGTAAATATTGCTGCTTTCGGTTTGCTGTTTGGGATTAATGGTTCCTGTGGTCTCTGTTACTGGAGGTGGTAGGTCTCTGAAAGAGCCCTGGCATCTCCTTTTGCGTGGGAAAGTGCTTATTTCTCCCCATGTATACATATAGATAGACAGGTATCCTGCCTAAATGAGGGGTTTTAAGCTGGTCCTTGCCTGCATTGGAGAGTGGACCTTCTCTTTAATATTAGACCCTAGTTTTAGACTTTGCTATTTTACAAACCTAGGGGAGCACAATACCTTGAGCATGCTCATCCACTGGACAGCAGAGCACTTAGTACAATGGTGCTTGTATTGCTGTGCTTCCCCTGGATCTGAAGCCCTTCATCTATGCAAACTCAACTGAATATATAAATTTGGCCCTACAGTATCTTACAGGCTGATTGCTGTTGTCCCCTGCAGTCAGAATTGAGCATATTTCAATGTGCCGATAGGACTGTTTGATTTTATAGATGTATCTAAGAGTTGAGTTCTATCTTACCGTAAAAACTGTAATGAGGCTTGCAACTGGGTAGCTCTGGACACATATCATCCACCCCTGTGCAAAAATGGGACTGTAATCATGCAAATGCTTCCCAGAGTTTCAGACAGTGACATGAGTCCAGACTGTTCCTACAGAGCTCTGAACCCCACCCCAGCAGCCTGAGCTGTTGTTCTCCCAGGATGTTGCTGCCAGATTAATCCCTTTTCTTGTGGGATATGGGTTGAGCAGAGATTGGCTATTGTCAATGTGAATTACAGAGTGGATGAGCATGTCATCTGTTGCTTTTAGTGGTATGTGCTATAAAATGCTTATACAGCAGTTCAAGTAAGCTGAAAGAAGGTAAATCTGAAGGAATGAAAACAGTAAAAATTGTGAAACTTCAAGTTGCATATGGGCTGTCTCACCAGAGTGGGATGCTTTCTTGGGATGCAGATGCATCTAGTAAGATCAGCACATGCAAACATGTCAGTCTTGGTTGTCACTAGGGCCAGAGAAATTCAACTAACAATTTAGTAAACGCCAGCAACAGCAAACCTATTGGCTACGATGACCCTTTAAAATCCCTTATTTCTGGGTAATTTTCCAACTATGTTTTTTTATCTGCCTTTTCTTTTAAAACCTTTGTTTTTCTCCAGGATGAAAGCAGGTGAACCTAGAAAGGAAGCAGTGGGCTGAACTGTACATTGACTATTGTCAACCAGCATGTAAAATAGAAAATTATTAAGAATGAAGAAAGACCTCATCTGCCTTGAAGGCATAATTAGAACTAGGGACCAGATTTCAAGACAGAGTGGTTTTCAGCTCAACACTGTCCCTTTTAAGCCCTCATTGGTTTGCTCAGCAATGACTGGTGTCTGGATAGATACATGATTGGAAGGCCACGGTTTGCAGTATGAGGTGCTGGTTTTCAGCTGTGCCTTCACAGTGTGCGTAAAGGACTGGTCTTCATGTTCTTCTGAGGTTTTGTAGGATGGTGAGAATGTCATACCGTTCTCTTAGGTTTCATTGCAAAAAAGGAAAGAAAAAGCTTTTCAAGATATTTCATAGTAATAAGTAAATAAAAACAAATAAACCCTCCATGCTACTGCCTAAAAAGAGTTTCACCCATCGTGATGATCTGCTGTATAGGTTGTCACTCTGCTTAAATTCCACAGCAGAACTGTGACACCATCTGTTCCCTTTCACTGTGTGCAAAAAATGGTTTCCTTTCATTAGCATTAAGCTGCATAAAGAGACTGGAGATCTAGAAATATCCCAGTCTTTCACTGACACATACCTTCTTAAGACAGAGTTCATTACAAGCATCACTCGTATTCCTAAGAGAGAATGGAGTTTTTGGGTAATATGCTATAAATGACTGAATAGTGGGGGGAAAGGGGGGAGAGAGAAGAAGGGAGGAATTAAAACCCACACCATCCATACATTGCAATGAAACCAAAAAGCTTTCTGAGGTATGTTAAGATGATGTTGATTCAGAACAGCCGTCTTTGCTGTTGCAGTCCCTGAATGCAATAGGTCTGCTGTATGCCAGTGTTGGTATGGGAACTGGAATGCAGTGACTGCCTGGATGTGGGACAGACCCCCACTGTGCCTGTCCTCAGTGACTGTCTAATTTTAAGTTACTGTCCTCTTTTCACTATACAGTTAGATTAGGGACCTCTGCGAAGTCCTGTGGACATCCCTGAGGATGTACCTCTATTGTAGAGTTGTGCTCAAAGTTATGCATTTTGCTTTCATTGTCTCTTTTCATCAGTCACACGAGTTTTTAATGTCATTTTCATGCTAGCATGCTGAATTGTTGGTGTAGACACAGAGATGTGTGTTCAGCAGTGCCCTGTTGCAGGCTTGTCTTGTGGCCACTCTGTTAGGATGACTTGGTAAATAAAGCAAGGCAGGAGGAATCGACATCCTTCTTCTCTGAAATGCTATCTATATGTAAATCTGCGGTGCCATTTTTTTCCCCTTTAAAAGTTAAAAAGCACTTCCAGTTCCTGTTTAACGATTGCTCCCTATGAATTACATGGAGCAATGAGAGAGGTCAGCCAGTGCTGTCCTGTGGGAGTGAAACCTCTTTTTGTTGTTGTTCCGCGAAGCTGTGGCAAATAACATGGGAGATGCAGTGAACGTAGAGTGAAATGGGGCACCAGAATTACACCGCATACCCAGTGGATCGCAATCATGAAATATTAATCAGGCACTGCAGATCTAGTTGTCATCTCCTCATATGAAACAAGGCACATGGCCCCAGTCTACCCCTTCCTCCCAGAGGTCCCAGCATTAAAGCATTTGTTAGCTGTGATTAATAAAGGCACCTGACTAAGCCCTTGGTGACAGGAAGAGTCTCTCAGCATTTTGGATCAGGTTTAATGATCAGACTTTGGAGCTTGATAAGCACAAGCGTATGTGGAGTACTGGAGAGAGTACAGCATATTCGGTTGAATCTGGTGAAATTCAGCTCTCTTGGATCGTGACTTGAAAAATGGTTTTTCCCAGTTATCTTTTAGCAATTTCTTCCCATTTCTCTTTTTTCAGCAGTGAAAAGAGCGGTGTTGCTTGGGTACATTTTGAGACTTCAGTTCTGATGACATTTCCTATTTCAAACCAATTTAATACCACCACAGCTCATTCTCTACAAGATGACAGGGATGAATGAGTCGTTGAGATGTAGAAACTTTGCTTGCCATGCAGTCACAGGGAAAGATAGAAGTGTAGAAGGGAAAGAAAGAAGTGTAGTAGATACACACTGTTTCTCGGATTTGGTCTTGTCAGAGCAGCTGGTAGTTTCTCATTCTTCTATCTACTGAGGGTATGCTGGTTCCTGGTTAGAAAAGCAGCATGTCCTGAACCTGCAGTATGGTTCAGCTGGATATTTTATTCCATATAAAGAGATACTTAGGTCTGTGGGGTGCTGCTGTGCATGGCTTGTGTGCTTACAACTGGAGCTCACTACAGCAATATCATGATAGTGGTGAAAGAGAAAGCAGGTACCTGTAAGTGGCTACATTGTGCAAGTTGCAGGAACACCACAAATCCTTTGCAAAGCAGTCCTGATGTGGGGAAATGCTCCTCTGAATTTTTGCCTCAATCACATTGCTTCAAGTCATGGTTCTTAAGATGACCTACCAAAATATGAAATCTAATTTGTGACAGCAATTTGTGATAGTGTACAAGGCAGTGAGTGATTGGAGATATCGTAAGAGGAGGCAGGACTCATTGAGATTTGAGATGCTGGGCTGCAGTGTTTGGTTATCACCACTCGATGTTTTTCCTGTCCTTCCAGTAGCACCCTGTCCTGGTGCAAGAGTCCCCATGAGGAGTCTGGAGGGCAGTTGAGCTTTGTAGCCAAGTTTGTGAGCAAGCTGCATCCCACCACCTTTGTGATTGGTGGGTACTCAGGATCTGGTGAAGTACCAGCCAGTAATGAATGGTGGATAGTAAAAGGAAGCTTAAGAAGGGATAAGGCCATGATGCTGAAATGCGCCAAATATTCCTAGATTCTACACTGAAAAGAATCTGATTTTCTCCTTCCCCCCAACTAGTGTGTGTGGTGTTGTGTCTTGCAGATGTATTGAAAATCTAAGTTAGAGCTGTGAGCAATTAACACATTTCCTGAGGATGCATAGAGAGAAACTGAACTTGCATGTGATCTAGCACAGTTCTGCCTTAATAAATCTTGGCGATGCCTATGATTTAAAATGGTTTTCCTGACACACAGGCATATTTAAACTCTGGTGGAGGTCTGGTTGTGTGGAGTTAAGTGCAGGCTGCTTACCCTCCTGTATTCCCATAAGTTGCTGGGATGCTGTGAAGCTTTCCATTGAAATGGGTTCAGACTTTCATTCAAATTCGGAGTGGCAGGTTTCACCTTGAAAAATGTGCCTCAGCTTCTCTTTAAGGAGATGCTTTTAGGAAACAAAACCCAACCACAATGAATAGAGTTGAATGGGAAACAGTCATCTTTCCTACAAAGGAGTTTAAGATGTCTGGAGCAAGAATGGTTTTGTAAGTTCAAGACCCATTGCAGTTTTTATTGAAGAAAGATGAGACACAAATGAAAAATAACTCTCGTTGCAGCCAAAACACATGCTGGGGAGAGCATGGGAGAACTGCCCTTTAATAAACTGGTTTGGTGCCTTGCCATATTCTGGAGCATGGAAAGCACATCCAGTTCCTGCACTGCTCAGTGGAGACCAGGTGTGTACAGAAAGGAAAAGGACCAGGTTAACATCTGCAGGAGGTGGGAAACAGCAGGCAACAGGGACTCTTAGAGAGGAGGACAAGGTGGAGATGAAAAGAGATAGAGTAATGGTTATGATCTGGGGAACAGTTTTCGGGTGTGAGACATAAAGACAAAAAGGAGGAAGGCTCCCAGCCTTAAGCTTCAGAGATTTGAGATTTGGTTAGAGATTGATTTGAGATTAAAATCGTGTGATCTGAATGTATCGGTGACTTTTCTCTGTAATTAGAGCTCCTGATGCTCTCTTGGATGCTGCACATACCTCATTCAGAACACTTGAACGCAGGTTTTAGTACTGTGCTGGATTGGGGCCACTGTGATAAATACACATGTTAATGATTTTCCAGGCTTATACTTAAAATTCAGTGCTTGAAGTTTGCAAACTGATTGTGCAGATTGCCAAATGAGGTCCAATTACTCAAATTTAGATGAGCTTTGCATAAAACATACAAATGTGTTCAATGCAGTATTCTGCTTAGGTCTGTGGTTTCATTTCACCAGGCTTATATTTGCATGAGTTCATTAGAATTGGTTTCATATCTTTCTTTTTTGCTAGCATCGCTCTGAAAAAGTGGTATTTAAGCTGGTGAAAAATAGTAAAGAACAGGCTTGTAGTTATAAAATGAAACTAAATGAAGTCATGCAGCACTGTTCTAAGAGGGAACTTGAGAGCTCGTTACTGTGGCCAAAGTTCAAACTGACCACTTTCTGTCAAAGATTTCTAGTATATCAGTCAATTAAATGAGACCTACTGTATGTGTATCCAGTCTCTGTGGTTCAGTTGTTGATTGGTAGGGGAGAAAAACATTTCCACCTCATCAGGACTGCTCTTGGTTCGTATTCTAATTAGCATTTGTTTTTGTTATTGAAAATAATAACTTGGACAAGGAAGCACTGCTCCTCTTGTGTTTGTTAATCCTTGGGAAAAAAGTGAGCCATCTCTCAGGCTGAACAAATGAGAACATCTCCAGACAGATGAAAGGCTTTAATGAGGTTGTTACCTCTCTTTAAAGCCACCCGACCCTTTCAGAAAGGTGATGGTCTGGCACCTCCTGGAGCATGGAGACATGCCTACTTGTCTTTACTAATGGCCTTGTTTATTGCTGTATAAGGTATCCAAGTGTCAGAGTAATATTTATGTTTATTTAGAAGTACCATTTAGTGCTCTCGTAAGTAGTGGTTCATTATTTGGAAATGATCTTATCTAGTTCATGGTTCACATGTGAAAAAACATGCAGGATCACTGGGTTTTTGTAATATAGCTATACACACGCACATACCATACATGTACCTGTGTTGACGTAAAAATAAGTTATCCATGCTGTGAATCACTGCATTTTTAAATAGCCACAATAATCTCCAGCAGTCTCAAAGAAGCCCTAATGTTTTAATAAATTGATAATGAGCTGCTTCAGAAGTGTGCTATGGCTTCTTAACAGCAACTTGTAATCAAGGTTGCGAACCAGTTTTCTCTTGCAAGCAGGTTCTGACTTTCTGCTCTTGCCCAACCTTCTCCAAAGCATGGTTGTCAACTTGAAATTACTTTTGTCTGATGGGGAGGAGTTGTTCCACCTCTCCTAGTCCCCCACCAAATGAAGGTGATCGCACAAGGTGTTTGCTTTCGTTCTCCTGTTTTGTCAAGACATAACAATTTTGCTTTTGGAACAGTGTTCTGGCTCGTAGACAAAGAGAAGTATGTCAGAAGCAATTTTGTATAGGAGAAAATATTAGTGTTTGGTTACCTGCCATGACAGTTACTCAGGTATTTTTAGAGTTGTGGAGTTGTTCATAGGCTGTAAAAATGGGTGAGACAGTGCTCTCTGACTCCAGTAAGCAATGTAAACCTTAGGTACTGCTTGGGTGTGGTGGCTTAAACACCTTTCTGTAGTCTCTTGGCTTGCAAAAAAAAAAGCATGAAAATAGAAACCGATCTCTGGAGAGCCCAGAGTGTCCTATTTCCTCACTACTTCCTATTACAACACTCTAAATCTTTATGTGCTGGATCTGCCTCTGTTAGTGCAGCCCTTTCAGCATAGGTGCCTGTGGGCCATGCACTTCTCCTGACTGGGAGTGGGAACAGTAGCTTCATTATATCTGGAATCATTCCTGGTGAATGCTAACATTTCAGGCACTTCCTCTGAGTGCCACGGTGGTGTCAGCGTGAGTTTTTGCATGCAAAGATGTGAGTTTATGTGGAATGCAGTTATATTTTTGTTTCCACATTGTCACAACTGAACCAGGCAAGACAGTCTGGGCAGCAATGTCTAGCACAATTGGTTCTCAGTTGCCTTCTCCGTGAAAGCTGTTGCTTATTCGTTTCATTTGTTTCTCTGCTGTATTTCAAAATAAAAACCGTAGAAAATATAGGCCTCCAAGTGATAATTGTGTTAAGTTTTGAGGCTGACCTCAGCGACAGAGCTGTGAAACGGAGGGTTGTAAATAAAGGCTGCAGTTATCTTTGGACTGTAGTCTTTTAAGAACATCTCGGCGTTTTCACTCAGTCTGTCACTTCTAGCAAGGCACTGACTGCATCGGCTTGAGTTGCCTCATCTAAAACATGATACTGCTGGTTTTTAAGCTACCTCCCTGAAATGCAATGAAAGCTGATGGGACAAGCAGTGTGCGTTGCCTGCCAGCAGCCATGTGCCATGGGATAGCCTGGCTCCATTCCCACTTTGGGACCGTGTGGAGTCCCGCTTCCCCAGCGCTCAGCATCAATGATGCATTTGCGCGCGGCGGGAGCAGACATATTTGACACCTCTGAAAAATGGGGCTTATATCAAATAGCCTGTTCGAGCACTTTATAAAAATGAACTCTTTAGTCTTTGCCATATAAAACAAGACAGCAAACCGAGGCAGAAGAGAGAAAGCAAAGCAGACAGGCAGCTGCAAAACTATGGAGCCTTCCTGAGTCTGGACTGAGCTTGTTCTCCCAGGATGATGCCCTGCTAAAGAAGCAGGGAAGGCAGTAAAGGTAAGCATGCCTCTGGCTGCCAGGGGAGACCAAAGAAACCAAAGAAAACAGTCACTAAAAAGAACATTTCAGCTGGACTTTTCTAATGAGAAGTGTTCTGAGGCTTCCCTTTGCTTTTGGAGGTCACAAGGGGCTGCCAACTGCAGCTAGTCTGGCCAAAATCAATGTGATGGAGGGTAACGTGACGTGCAAACCATGTTTTGTGGTGCATGAAGGTACTGGGAGGAGATATGGTCCAGACAGGATGACATCTTCTGGGTGTCACCTCCCTTACAGGGAACAGTAGGATGTCTCAGCCTCCATGACTGGTTTGGCTGTATGTGTCACCCTAACTTGTATCATGGTGGTTTGTGCTATGTCTTCAAGAGAAGGGTGGATTTAAACTGGTGCCAATGTATTAACTCAGGACTATGGTTCTTGTGATCTCCACCTGGAGGTTTACTAAGCATTACCTGTGTTTGTATTGTCAAGACTGGAAGTATTTCTTGATCTTCCCATTTAAGTGAGATCTATCTGGACCATCTGTATTTCCTCCAAAGCTTAAGGAAAAGTAACATCACCACTCTCTGCACTTCTGGAGCTAGAAAGATGGGCAATTAGTGCTGTGTACTTGAACACAGCAGAGGATGGCCTGAATAAATCCATCTTAGAAGATAAAATACTGTAAATGCTCATAGGTTTGTTGAGAAGTGAGTACATAAAAATTCAATCTGTGGAGCTCTTACAGGGTGGTTTAATGGGCAAAGCATGGGAATTAAGGTACATAGGTGGTGGTCATAGATAGGTGTTTCCGACCTTCTTTTGTAACCTTGGGAAGCTTTTCCTTTTCTGTAAAACTGGGATAACAGTACATCCCTGTTTTAGTGAAGTGCCTTTGAGTGTACTGATGAAGTGCTACATACAGCCAGCCCAGGATAAGAGCCTTTATCTGGTGCGTCAGTTATTCCTGTGCTAAGGCTGGCTGCTGGAGGAATAAATAGAACCTGTTCTCCTGCATTAAGTGACTGTCCAAGTTCACGTCTGTTCTGTGTTTAAAAACACAGTTGTATGTTTTAAAACATACTTCTTTAGAAGTTTTGTTATTAAGCACATGTGCCTTTCATTGGGACCGTAAAGTTTAAATGCTGGATGCAGAAAGGGGAAAACAAGAAAAACTTTTAACCTGTACATTATTAGCAATCCATTTCTGATGATCCCTCTGGAAATGTTACCGATTGTTTAGTTTCTGAAGGCAGACAGTAACTAGTCATGATTTTCTCCAGAAAGGAAATAATATGAACTGTGCAAAGCCTCATGAAGGGGAAGCAGTTGATTTATTGTGAACATTTATAGCTTTCTGATGTTGCTTGGGTTTTATGTTAGTCTAACTGTGTGCACTGTGTGTTGCGAATAATTGAGAAACATGGAGGATAGAGTAGTTTTTGTAGTCCATAAATTATTATCTAGTGAGTGTAGGTTATAGCCTTGATCAGCAACAGCACCAGTTTCTTTTAAAACTTTTCTAGAGTTTTAGCAACTTTAATATACAAAGTTATGACATATAATAAAGTTTTTAGAATTGAGTTGTATCCTGTTCAAGATTGCTTCAAGGAGGGCTTACTTTAAACCTCGAGAGGTCAGAAGAAAGCAAAAACATGAAAGAAAACCCAGCCCATGTATTCTCTCATTTGAATTCTGATCATAGCTTTCTTTAGTTATAGCAAGAAATACAATGGCAACGGCACTGCTGTGTTTGCTGGTATTGCAGAAACTGGAATGCCACATAAGACCGTCCATGCTGGGAATGATCAAAAGTCCCCCCAGGTTTTTGGCTTTTCCTTTGGTCTTAAAACGCCTTTTGAAGAGAACATATGTGGAAGAAGTAAGAGCAGAGGACAAGGTGCCAAGGTTTCTGCCGTGGTGTCTGACTGCTGCTGAATTTCAGGAGCAGCTGGGTACAGTGGGAGGTGAGCACCTTAGGGCAGCCTTTGAGATGGCTTCCAAAGCTCTGCTCTGCAATTGGCTTTGCTACACATTTGTCATAAAATCCTTTTATTTTCTTCCTGGTCTTCATCTTTACAGGGGCACATGAATAGTGAATTATTCATGATCCACAGGTTGCTTCCGTATTGACACCAGTTTAGAAAGAAGCAGCCACACTGCTCCTAAACGACTTTTTTAATGGGGGTTCTGCTGCATGCTTTTTGAGGGGAGCACTGCAGCATGTACCAAGCTGAAACGTGCCTGTAACGTCTCTTTATTAACATGTAAAAACGGGATTTTAAAGGTTCACTATATAAATTAATCCTAGACTTCAGAGGAAGAGTGGCCTTTCTGTGTGAAATATGCTTTTGTGGTGTAAAAATATGTTTTGGGGTGTGAATTGTATAGCAAGTATGTGGTCATGGTAACTGAGATACATTTATCGTATATATTTGAAATCACCATCGCAGCTGGACTTTGAAGGAAAGGAAAACAAAAAAATGGTCTCTGGCAAAAACAGATTCTTCTTTCCTGCGTTTTTTTACTTGAAAATTAATCTTTTACATGACATATTTTTAATGGCACACAGCTGGGAAATCCTCCCCCTACAAAATTCAGCCTCCCAGAGCTGAGGACAGGATGGGAGTGGATTTACCTTGCACCAAGCACAGCTTTTCTAGATGCAGAGATGCTGGGTGTTTAAAAGGGTTTTGTAGAAAGCTTGAAAAACAAGACCTGTATGTTACTGAAGTATGGAAATTTTTACCTACCCTATGAGAAGCCCACGTTTGGACTTGTGAAAGAACTATGCAATCAAGACTTGAAAGCCATCACACTTAAAAGCTCTCTTTTTTCCTTTTAGTGTTTTATTGTTTCCTGCTGAGTTTCTGTATCAATGCAAAAATTTGTTCCAGTATAGTGCATGTATTTTTATTAAACCAGTCTTTCTAATTCTTCTCTGCGCCACTGCAGAAGGAGGAAAATCTGCAGAGGGCTTCAGGAGACCACTGCTGAGGATGGCCGGTGTATCTCCAGACTGGCTGTAGTGGATAAGGATTATTTGTAACAGCTGATGAGTCCCATTCATTTTGGGTTTAGTATGGCTTAAACTTAAAGCTAAAGAAGACAGCTTGTGCGCACCAGACAGCAGATTTAAATCTCTCACTGTTTTTGTTCTTGGTATAGTGTGAAGAAGCTCAGGAAGGGCACCTTAGTCATGGCTCAGAGCTGTGCGGGATGCTGTAGACACTCAGCATGAAGTCTGTGTGCAAGATTACTCACAAGAAGTTATGCAAACTTGATGTAGAAAGGAAAGAACTCTGTGAAACAACTTCTTGGGTAGTATTTGGTGGTCTTGGTGCCCCAACAAGCGAGTCACTGTCTTCTGGTTTTAGAGTGTTGTAGAGGAAGAAGACTGAGAAAGGAGTGTGTAGTACTGATGGCTTCTCACCACAACTGTGTATCAGTGTTAGTGTAAGCAGAAGAGAATAGCGTGAGGATGGAGAAAACACTGCTACGGGCAGATGGATGGAATAAGTTGTCAGTGGAACATGAAATAACAATATGTAAGAGACAAAAGCATTTCTTGACTTAGTAAGGCCTCGTATTAACCAGTGTTTAATGGTCCCTCTGGTCTGGAAAGAGGAGTTCATAGATTCCAGGTTGGTTTTCTCACCATCTCATGGACTCCCAATAAGCTGGCTGCAACTGTCTATAAACACAGAAACAGCAGAAGCAAAGGTAGAAAGAGGTTTTGTGCCATAGCTCTTTTTTTTCATTGCTTCTGCTTGAGGGAGATTAGGATTTTCTCCACCTTTCACCCTTGGCACTCTTCCATGTTGTTTTTAATTGCAAAGCAATGTGGTGCTTTTTCCTCAGCTGGAAGAGTTGGCACATAGTTCTTTTGTGCAACTGAGGCAATAAACTGCTGTATTAATCACTTCACACAAGGTAATAAACAATAGCAGGACTGTTGCTTTTACCTCTCGGATTTCTACTAAATAGTCCAACTTCCTGAAGACCTTAGAAGTGGGATCCTGGAAGTGGATTTAAGTATGTGCCTTTCCTATTATCTTCTGGCTGACATTGCACTATTTGAGATACTGAAAATAAATCTCATTTGCAGTGTAATTCGTAAAATGTGGTCTTATTTGGAGGCAGGGTTGCAGACAGACTTTGTGTCTCATGTACCTAGTAAAGCCTCATTTAGGTGTGGGAAAAAGAGCAGTCACTTTGCTCTGCTTGCATCCTGAGCCATATGGCTTTTTGTGAAATGCTGCTAGATGCAAGCTACCTTTCTTCTCCAGCAAGATTAAAAGGAAAACCGTGTGAGGATTACCCATTTGGGATGGTTAGAGGTGGGATGTGAGAAGCCCTTCAAAATTCCCCTTCTCGACGTTGCTTATTTTGCCAGCAGTACAAAGTGTTGTGCACACACCACAGCAGATAAAGGGAGTTTGGAAATCAGAGGCCCAAACCAGTTTTTCAAAGTCACAGTATTTTGATCTTTTAAGATTGACACTGCTTTTACTTTCTCTATGCACACTTGTAAACATCAGCCTGGGAAAGCACTTCAGGAACAAAGATTTCGGAGACCCCACATAAAGGTTGTAGGCTGGTGAGCTCCCCAGCATGCCAGAGGAAGACGTTGCACTGTTTATTTTCCTTTTTCTACTTTAAAATGTAAAGTCTTTGTCAAGAAGATGTTACAGTTAGAAGCAGTCAAGTGAGCTGCAGAAAGTGATCATTTCAATGCATTCAGCCCAGGGCAAAGGGAAGGCGAAGTGAGTTTTCCTCATGTATTTCACCATGCTTGCAATAGAGTAGCTGGTCTAAGCGGGACCCTGCAGTGAGGTGCATCAATACAGCTGGGCTTTGGTTGATGTAAAATGGTGGTAGCTGGATCTAAGCACTTTAAAATCTCAGAATAGCTTACATTTTGTTATTTCCTTTAATTTTTAAAAGCAACAAAGGTTGCTTGCAATGTAAATACTTGCAGGAATTTAAATACGTTTAAAACAAAACAAATGCCAGAACAGAGCAATTTTTCAGGTTAACAGTCTTTGCGATGTTGGTGGCAATATTTCTGTATAGGGTTCTCTTGCAAGCTAGGCATAAAGCAGGAGTGCATGAAAAGCGGAAACCACAGAGAACGCTGTAACTGTCCCTATTGGGACAAGGGGCCCATCAACTAGACATCTGTTCTGCTCTGCAGAGGACACTGCCAAGGTTGTTGGTGTCTGCAAATTGAGTACGTTGCTGATGATCTTTAGTGAAGTATTTAATTTCAAGATGATGGAAGGAGTGAATAAATTACTTTATCCCTTGTTAGATCTCTCCTTTGTGGAGTGCAGCCACTGTACTCCCAGTTTGGGATCGGTTCTGTAGGGTTTTAATTACAAAATTAAAATACCACAATGATTAAACTCTGCTCAGGAGCAATGGAAATCATAATTGTTTAACCAAAAAGAAAAAGAAAGAAAAAGAAAAGAAAAAGAAAAAAGTCTATATCCTAAAATTTAATGTGGGTCATGTACAATCTAAGTATATTATAATATGTTAAAAACAAGGTCACTTTAGCATTTCAATGGTTCAGGTGGTTCTGCAGTATTTCTGCAGTCTGGTTGTGCTACCGCAATTTCCCAACTGGGCCAATATTGCTACCATGGGGGAGAGAAAATGCCAAAGCTGCATGGAAGATGGTGCAATTCTTCAAGGATTGGCTGCCAGAGTAGAATGGGCTTTGGGAAGATCTGCTTCTAAGAGGAGACTTTGTGATGTTTATCTCAATGAACTGGGTGGCCAGGATTGCAACGGGATCAAGAAGTGATCTAGGGTGATTCTTGAATGCTTTGCATGTTTTTCCACTTTTAAATCTGACTTTTTTTTTAGATGCGAAAGAATAATTTTCATTTTCATGAATATCACTTAAAATGTGTGAACTCTAAGCATAGAGTTGGTTTGCTGAAATCAGGGAACAAGAATTGTGTATGCTTACATGATTTTCCTTTAAAAACAAGAGTGGATAAATTCCAAATTCAGAATTCATAAGAGGCTTCTTAATAAACGCAGATGCGACCCAGAGGAGAACTTTTTCATTCCAAATTATATTGCTGAGATTCTTTAAAATAAAATTGACCAAAATAGCACACCTTGGAGGTGAGTTCCATGTGGGTTTATCTTCTAGCAGGTTACTGTGCTGATGGCAGAATTTCTTCTTTAATAATGCAACAGAAATGTAGTGTTGAAGGAGAGTGCAGAGGCATGGGAGTTGAGATGGAAGAGGAGGGTGGATGGGCAATCCTTAGATTAGGATGAAGAAGCTGAGGCTGTTAGGTAAGTACAGAGAGGATTATGGTGGTAAGAGCATCAAGGAGGGGTTGACACCAAAATTCAGTGCCATTGAGGAAGCTGGGCTGGTGACACTGGGCTGGTGACACTGGGCTGGTTATGCTCCTGAGGTAGCAGTCATCTCACCTGGCTGCTGCATCTATGTCTGAGCTACCATTCTAGAAGCCATTTAAGGCCAATGAGGAGAAATTGATGCTCCTAAAATCCATCTCATGATAATGTGGCTGTTGGCCTGAGCGGTGCTCTGGATGAATGTGTTTGTGGCTCACCAGTGGGAGTAAAAGGAGTCTGAAGAATGAGTTCAGTTTGAGTTGTCTACCTTGTCAGCCTTGAAAGCTAGGTGAGGAGATGACCCAAGCCCAGCTGCAGACAACTTTTATTGGGGGAACATCAAGGAACAATAGAATTCACCCTTAAAAGCAGCAGCATGAAAAAGATTCCAAGTGGCAGAACAGCAGTAGAGGTTTCCAGCAGATGTGACTGGCTGCTCTCCATTTGGTTAGGTGCACACTGTTAATAAGATGGCTTGTGTTGCATTATTTCATGAGGTGGTGTCAAAGGCTACACAAGATCTTATTAGTAGCTGCGGGAGGACTATGATATATTATGATTTTGTTTTCCCTTCTCCCAGAGGAAAAGGGTAATTTAGTATTTTTCTCTTGGGAACCAAGTGCTGGAATAAAGTCCAGGGTCATGAAATCCAGTGGCCCTGCGTCCTCAGGCAAACACATAATATCATCCCTTTCATAAACTGATCAAATATTTGATTTCACAGAAACCCAGCAAACTACAGACTATGTTGACAAAAATAAAACGGGATCTTGCAGGGGAGAAAGCATCATTGCTCTGTGCCTTTCGCTACCTCTTTTGTTTGTTGTTTTATGCATTGTGGTGTCAGTATTCAGGGCTCTGCTGAAGCTGTAAATATAGGTTTTAAGAGAAGACTTGGATTTCTTTAGTATTTGAAGATCTTTGTGCCGTCCATGGAAATTCTCACCAATCTCCTCCTGGCTTTGAAATGACAGTCATGTTTGTAAATAGCTTGAAGATAATTGATGAAAGAGATGATTTGCATGAAGAACAAAGTAGTGCTGAAACTGTGGCTGAGACCTATCCACACCTTTCTGGTGCTTGGGGAAGTTTAACATGAAAAGGGGAAAAGGGGCTTTGTTGGGTTTTTTTCCTCCATTTGTCTTTGTTCCTGCTCATGGAGGATGTTTATGAAGCAGAATTGCTCAGTTCCCAAGTAGACTTTGAAAAGTAATCAGTTGGTCAAAAGCAGAAATAAACTGTATCAAACTAAGTGAAATGAGGTGCTAGAATTGATATTCCTTATTATTAGAAATCACCTTTCCTCATTACCTTGGAGAGGTGGCTAGCTGTGTTCAGGCATGTCCTTGCAAGAAGGCTGGAGTGCAAGTTTCTGGCATATACTGCAAAGTGGCTTGTGGTAATAAAGATGGATGGTTAAAATAGACCTAAATTGAGAAGTAGGTGTAAAGATCTGTTGGAGGTTTAGGGCTCATCATAGTTCTCTGTGGTTTGTGTTTGGTTTTTTTTTTTCACCTGTAAAAGAACAGAGCAATTGCACACAGTGTAACAAGAACTCATAAAATACCCACAAGGAAATTTATTCAGTTCCTCTAAGAATTTTATTTCTTTGAGGGTAGTTACTATACATAACCTTTGTGGAGAACTGAGGATCTTCCCAAAACCAAACTGGAACAAAACTCCTGGTCCAGGAAACTTCCCCAACACTGATGTTTGGAAGAGAGCTGGGGGCCAAGAGCTGATGCTGATGAGCTGTGAAGCACAGCTGTGTGTGCTGGAGAGGCGAGGATGCTTCTCCGGAGCACCGACACGCCGCAGACGCTGCAAGGGGCGGAGGCAGAGGTGCGGGCAGCGGCTGAGCTTTCCAATCTCTCCTTTGCATCCCTCTCTGCCTCCGAGCCCCTTGCCGTGGTGGGGCTGCCACCGGCATGCCTTTCGCAGGCGGAATCCCTCCCAGGCACCAGGTCTGCATTGTCCACTCCTCGCTCGGGAAGGTTTCACTTCCCTCACGCTTCCTTCTTGGTTTGACATCTCTTCTTGCATCCGTGTGTTGGGGGCGGTGGCGGAGATGCGGTCCCCTCCTGATGCCATTCATTTAGCTGTGGTGCTGACAGCCCCTAGTTGACAGCAGCTGATGATTGATGTCCAGGTTGGGAGCAAGCAGTTGCTGATTTGATTATTACTGTTTCATCTCCTAACCTTTTGGAGCATTATGGGAATATTTATTCACCTGGCCACTCTTAATGGCATTTGGTGCAGTATTTCCCCAGGAACAATGAAGGAGTGGTATTGTACAGAGTAGTTTAGAAAACCTGTTCTTGTTCCTTGTATTTATTTACAGATATGGGGAAAGAAGTGAAGATCATGATGTATGGGGGAATGGAAAATTTGGCTATTTGACTATGAGCAGTTACAGACATGGGTGTGCAATATGTTAATAAAGTAATTGTGCTATGTTGCTATAAAGAGGATGGCTTCATTATAAAATTCTTGTTTTAATACTGTCATTATAGCAGATGTATAGCATATGAACTAATTTGCATGCAGATAAGGAGGCTTTGACAGCTTGGTAGCATAATTACTGCATAGCATACAGCTCGCTGGTGCTGGGAGCTGAAGCTGTTACTGGAGGGGTGCTCATGGGACTAATTACGTTGGCTTTGTTAAATTTAAAACAGTGTATAGCCAGGAAAGAGACCCCTCTCCTGTGGTGTCGTGTATAGTGAGTTATAGAAGCCTTGAACCACTGCAGCCATTTTAAGCCATGCAAATGCCTGGATCTCGGCACCTCCCAAGTAGTGGAGTAATACTTTTATTTAACCAGGGAGCCTGTATCAGCCTTCAAACAAAAGGTTTTAAAACTCTGGTATTTCTGTATATTAAAGCTCCAGTTAGGTCTTTCTGCTAAGAGAACAGAACTGTAGCTGCAGTAACTTTGTTTTGTTTAGTATGTGATGAAAGCAGATGCTGAATGTGTGAATTTAGACTGGTGAATGGTTTTTCTTCCCTCTCCCTGGTGTGCCTATTGCTTTGCCTCACCATATCTGTGTCTCAGTGATTTGTCTCCACTTAATTTCAAGCATATTTAGGCTCCTTTTATTTTTTCTTTGCTTTCACTGTGTCTGCAGTTTTTAAAGATCTTATTACTGAGGTTCCTTTATGGATTTCAAAAGGCTTAATTCATTACTAGGCCATTATAAACTGAAGACATTTTATTTTGCCAGGGAAATCAAGACAGTGTCACAGGAGATTATTTTCCCCCATTACATTTTCCCCCCACTACCGTCAGATTGCCTTGCAGAGAAGGGAGGAATTTGTGAATGCACAGTTGACTTTGGTTGCATAAGCCAGAAATTGATGAACAGTATGGGTTTATTTCAATTTCAGTAACTTTAAAAAGAAATACATATGAAGTTGGAAGTGCCTTGGGGCACCAGACAGATGGGAGCCAACCAGAAAATGTGCATTCCCTCCCTAACCTCTCCTGTGGTGCAGCAGGTGATGCCAGGTAGCTGGGCGGATGGATGGTTGTGCCACAGGGAATGGGATAGTTTTGGAGAGGAGGATGGGAAGAAGACAGGGATAGGTTTATACCCAGGAATCAGGGCTGCTGCACATTCTCAGCCATCAGGGAGGGAAGAAGTTGTGCTGCTGGGGTGCATGGGGCATCTTGCTGGGAACAGCCAAAGGGAGCACCCTTTCCCCTGCTCTACTGGGGACATGGCAGTGAGGGACTGCATTGTTTCACTGAGTGAGGATGATGCTCAAAGAGGTACTGTGACAGTCTGTTCCACCCAGCTTCCTGGGAGTTTTATCCCTAACACAGCAGAGCCTGACTGTTACACCAGGAGGAACCTTGTTCTGTGTATCTTCACCTACCACCAGCCACTGTGCTTCTCTAACCCACAGCAAGCTGGCATGGGGCTGTCGGGATTGAGGACCACTGAGCCTCTTACCTCTTCTCTCCCATGCTATGGGTAAGGATGTTGTGCTCCACTGTCTTAATACATTCACTCCTTCAGGGTCAATGTTACGCAGCCCCTGTATCTGTTTTGTAATGTGCTGTGCTACACAAATACTGACTTACACCCTTTTTTTCTTTTATGCTAAATATTTACCCAGGTATTTTGTTTTGCAAAATTCAAGCTCATCCTCATATGATCTGCTTGCATTTTGTTAATCTGGGAATATTAATAGCCTGCTGGCATTGCTGCTGATTTGCAGTTTATGCTGTAGAGTGAATTTAGTAACAAATTTTTGGAATGGTTTGTTAATCTTATCAAGATTCATTATGCATTTATTAATAGTAATTAGAGCCAATCACAGTGTCGCTTTTGGAACTTTTTGTATCAATCAAACAAGCATATTTTTGAGAAAATTATCATTAAATGGGAAATCTAGTATGTAAATATTTAAAAGAAAAATAGATCTGGTAAAAGGAGAGGTACAGGAAAATGCTAAACCTAATGAACAGTTTTCATCAAAAGTCTTGTCTCTTCCTTTCATTCCCCCACCTCTCAAAGCAAAGTAAAAAGAGGAGGAAGGAAGAAAAGAGCCTATCCCTCTTTAATCAAAAATTAGTCATTGAAGCAATATTATTAGGCTTTTTTTCCATATAATATCAGCAATTTCAGGGCAATTTTTTCAGGTTATTCTGTTAGTTTTTAAGTAGTGTCACAAAAGTGGTGTGATTTTTTTCACTTCTGGTGCTGAACTTGAGATACCTTAAAGTTTTTTCATTTTTAAGGGGTTGAGAAGGGACACAGTCTTTTGAAAATCAGTGTTCTGTGCTCTCTCGACTGAGTGCCCAGTGTCTCAGTAATCAAACCTTTCCTTGCCATCTGTGCCGCATGCTCCTCTAGGTAACTCACGTGTCCTTTTAGCACAAGTCCTGAATGAGTCCTTTAGATCACTTGCAATCACGTGAGCAATGAAAGGAGTAAGAGCATCTCTAAGGATTCATGATTGGACTTTGTTGTTGTTTTCTTACCAGCTCTGCTCCTTTAGGCCTGCTGTTGCCACTCAGGAAACAGATTATCCAGCACTTCTCTGATTTCCAGCCCAATCAGAGGTTCCTCCTGCATCAGCAGTGCTTATTATCTCCAACTGTACATAATTACAGTACAGAGGTTGCACCACCATAACTGGATAATGTCAGCATCCGTATTACAGCCCCATATTTTCAGTGTCCTGAAATACGGATATAAAAACTCACTCTAGCTTTATAGTCTTTCCAATGGTGAGAGATAAAGCGTGTGCAATCAGCCTTTGAACAGGTTGAGAAACCCAGAACAAAAAATGCCTCCTTGGGAAGTTGGTTGTGTAAATGCACTGTTTAACTTGAGCTTCGCTGGAGAATGTGCAGCAGTTTGCAGATTTGGAGCAATAAACATTTATCTCCTGTTTAGAAAGCTTGTTGCTAACTGGGGCCATTCTATGATTGTATTTTTGCCAAAGCATTAAGCATCTAAAGTTACTGAAAAATTCAGGCATGCACAAACACTGAAGGATTTGCAGGTTGGTGCAAGGAAGGAAAAAAAAACAGATGTGGGTTCCAGTTTTAAAACTATAGCAAGTGTGCCAAAATATCACAAGTATTTACTAAGGGTGAGGAAAGGCTCCTGCAGAGCTATTCTACTCCAGGAAGTATTTGAGTATACACATTTAGCGATGTAATATTACAGTTGCATTAAAACTTTTGTATATATTTAATTGGTTATGAAAACGGTACTTCATATATGAGTCTGTTTTACAAAGGTCAGCTTTTCATGGCTGTTTTTCCTTTAAGTTTTTAGTAGCATTTTTAACCCTTTTCCTTGGTGCACAGTCTCTCCCTCCTGTTACCCAAAAATCCATGTACAAGACCACGAATTCAAGGCAGGAGACTGGTATTAACCTGAGTCCTTGCAGTATGAGCCGGCCTGATGATCATCAAAAATGCAATATGGTCTTTTTCAAACAGGTGAAATGGATGAGACTTGGTCTCTGTTTAAGAGCTCGGATAAGAGTTCTGCTCCATGTTCTGCAGGTTATCGTATTCATGCCAGCAGAGCGAGCAGCAATGGTTGCAATGCTCTGCCTGAGATTTCACACACTTCTAATTATAGCATACAGTGCTGTAAACTCCAGAGGTGATAATGAAGCCTGGAACCACGTGTCAGCAGAGCTTTGAAGGGGTAATGCATTCCTGTTCTGCACTACTGATCCTTATTTGTACGTTTGTGGGGACCTACACTCATGCAGTCGTGCATGTCTTGCTTATTTTCATGGAGCCAAGAACTGAAACATGATGAACAGCAGAGATGAGTAATTTTATCAAAGTAATTGGGTACTATTTATTTTTCTTTTGGGAGATGCACAAGGAGAGAGGCAAGGGCAGGAAGCTGTGCTTATAGATCTTCATAAAACTTGTTACCTACGAAGTGATGACAGGTCTTTAGCACTCTGATGTCTGATGACAAACTCTGCTTCTGAGTTTGGGCTGTAGGAAGTAAGTGACCCCTGTAAAATAGCCTTATTTATATTGCACAAATTGAGCATTTACAAAATCAGGATGTTGAACATGTGGAGGCGTGCAAGGTCAGGGAGGGATGGAGACGGGCTAGAAACTTGCCCTAGGCTGTTCTTGGTGAATGATGAAGGCCCCTTTTTTCCAGAGGTGATGAGCATAACCCTGATATTCTCTGATGCTTTCCTAACTGAGGTATGAACCCATCATGTAGACCTTGATGTATTTTGCTCCTGCATCTTCTCATGTGAACCAAACTAGCTCTGAGAAAGGGAGGTAAGCAACTTTGCCCTTCTCTAAGAAGAGAAAAAATAACCAGGATTTAATCACTGAGAACATCTTTGTGTGTGGGTGGCTTGACAAGTTTAAGTAGACCTGCTTCTTAATGCAGATAAATTAGTGCAGTCCATGTGACAGATCCAGTCTTCCATTTGCTTTGGTGGTGACAAGAGCATGAGGGTGCAGGAACTGGCATCTTCTCTAGCCACTAATACTTACTGAAGCAAGTAAGTAAGTAGAAGTGGCATAATGATCCGTGCTGCTGCAACCACTGTGGGAGTGGTGTTCCCACCTGAAGTTCTTATCCCTGCTGATGAGAAGGTTGAGACTTTATCCCAAGGCCCAAGTTATGCATTTGAAAGATAGATTAACTCTCACGGATGCATTGCATGTGGGCCAAGGATACTTTTCTACCAGAAATACCTGCAGCTGTGCAATTTCAGTTTCCAGGAGAAATTCATGGAGGTTGTCTTTTGCCCTAGGCTATAAGGAGCTGCGGAAGGGAGAAATCTAATTTAGCAGAGGTTTAACAACTAACATGCTCTGCAAAACTTTTAGTATGTTTTGGGGGAAAATCTGGCATATCTCAAGTTATACAAAAACCAGGAGTTTTTTCCTTCTGATCTCACCTGTCCCTCCAAGAGAGGGACAGAAATTCTGTGTTTGTGAGGGAGGGGGGAATTCCTGACCCCAACCACCAGACTCTTCTGTAGTCTCCTGATGCTCTAAGCCAGGAAACTGCAACCCTGCACAAAACGGAATGCTGAAGAGTACAGGCGTTTTGGTTCTTCCATCTATCTGTGTTTCTAAATGTGTTCTTTCAGTCATCTGTTACCAGCTTTTATCTGCCTGGACCATGATCATCACACACAGCTGTTCCATGGGTATGCAGAATATAATTTAAAATTAGTTGGTATTGTTTAAATCCAAATGCAACTACTGAGGTCCGCCAGGCTGTGCTGCCCGAAGGGATGCTGTGAGGTGGGAGGTGGTGATGTACAAGTCTATCTGGGAGGGCAAGGGGCTTTTGGGGGTGAGGAGTGGGTGGGAGCTGGATGAGCATGTGGCATCAAGCTTGCCAGTGTGGAAACTCAACGTCTCACAAACTTATCAGCCTTTCATCCGCAACATGAATCTAAGCCTGCATGTGGGGGTGAGTGTGTGGCTGTCTGCATTGGTACGTGTTGTTCACAGGTTTGTAAATGTCCTTGGTTGGGTTTGAATTTGAGTGTTGCTTATAATCCAGTTGTACAACCTCTTGCCCTTGGCAAGCTCCAGCACCTGCCCTAACAAATCCATAAATACTTGGCTGCTGAGCTCTGTCCTCGAGTGACTGCAGTTGTCGACGTGCACTTTGTAAAAACTCGTTTAAAAGAGGCATGTTCTAAACAGATGAATGAGTTGGATACCCTTTAAAAAAATCCTGTTCTACCTGCACACTTTACTACAACTGTAACATAATTTAGAACAACTCTGCCCTCCTGAAATTTCTGCCCAATGATTACAGTGTTGCCAGCTCTTGTGATTTGCAGGCTTAAGAGGAGACCTTGAAGGAGGTCATTTAGTCCATTCCTCTACCTCAAGTCAAGAGTGACTATGCCAAGGCATCACCCCTGAAGGATGTGATAGCAGGAGTTGGTTTTCTGTCCTTCATGGTTTCAAAGAGAATGACCATTAGGACCTCTTACTTGCTAGAAGGGATTCTTCATTGATAGTGGTGAACAATGGTAGTAGGTGCTATTGGTGGACCACCTGTGTAGTTCAAAGCTTGCATTTTTCATAGTGGAGAGTGGGAAAGTTGTTGCCCTGAAAATTGAAGAAAAAAAAAATCAGAATAACTGTTTATATGGAATATTACAGAATCATGTTTTTAAGATGGTTTTGCGTTTTCTTTTGAGTCTATAGTGATTTTAAGGAAGGGAAGGAATGAGCTGGTTTGGAAAGATGTGCTGGATGCTTGGATTGCTGATGCTACCAATGTGCCTATAATGAGCCCACTTTCTCTCCTGCAGTAACCTCACCTTCTGCTTTCTCGCAGCCCAAAGACAAACTAGTTTTACAGTGTTATGGCATCGATAAAGCAAATAGCTAGGTTGAGGTTATGCCTGCTACTGCGGAGGCAGCCCTCCTCCAAGCTGGTGTGTTTTGATGTTGAACTCTCTTAAAATCTATCTGTAAGTGTTCTATAACATACAGGACTTTGCAAAACCTAGTTTTTACATAGATATGTAAGTATCACCCAAGTCCTTTGCATGGGTGCAGTGTATGGAAAAATAGGATGTCATCAAGCAGAGATGTCCCATCAGCCAGTCTGTGAAATTACTGACCTGTGTCTGTAATGCAGAGCGTGCAAAATAAACTTCTTGTTAGCAGCCCATTTTTCTTTGCACTACTGTTAGGCCTGGGAAGAGGGACAGCAAGTGCTGGGTGGCTGAGAAGAAGCTGCTATATAATGATTGTGAGCATTACTAGGGGACCAGTATCTATACTGTTCTGGATTAATTCACTGTTATTTGTAAATTCACACATTGTGGTAGCTCCATAGTCATGGTTTCTAAAAAGATGGGAATGTAAGCTGAAGAGCCTGCTCTTCAGCTCGTGAGCTTTCACTGGTGTTTTCTCATGGCCACATGCTGGTGCTAATGGGAATGCTTTGACACACAAAGTGGGGAATAGACCAGGAGATCACTTACTTGTCTTTGACAGGCACTGCTCTTGAGAAACACTCTATCTAGATGTGTGATGAGCAAGAGTCACAACTGGCAGTGTTTACTATGAATGATGTTGATGTGTGCCCCATGGAAAAATACCCACTTGGGTTTGCGTAGCAAGAGACTCTCGTTAGTCAAAGAAGCCTTCTCAGACTTTGTAGAAGTGTGTAAGTTCATCCTCGTGCATTTATCTTGCAGAAAAAAATCTGAATTCAAGCTCTCACTGATCAATGGTTGCATTAATTATGAACAAAAGGTTCAATTCTGCCAGCTTTGTTCACTTTGAATGCTGCTTTGCCCTGAGAGGAATTGGCTTGCATTATACAGGTTGGACAGATTCACCTACAGCCTGAACTTCTGTAGAAGTCTCCAGGGAAGGTCAAGTTTCTGTTATTTTCAATAATAAATGAGATTCCCATTGAGTAAAATGATCCAGGAAATCAGCTTCAGCTCTCTTGAGTAACGGTTGTGTGGCTTGTAATGGAGAGCTGGGAAGGACTGATAGAGTTGGAGGAGAGATGAATCTCTCTGAACTTTGGGTCTTGGAATTCTAACCTGGTGGAGATGGCTCCAGGGAAATACCAGTGCTACTGACTCATATATTTAGAAGAATGTCTTGGAGCTGTGATTTTGAAATACACTTGTTTATAGTATTGACCTCTCTCAAGAAAATTCTTGCAGGTGAAAGAGCTACAACAGTAAGAGGAGAGAATAGTATTTGTATGTCATAGGCAAAATACTTTGTCACAACTCAGGGTAATATCTTAACTTCAACCTGTCTTTCTGCCAAATGGGTGTTCGGAAGCATTAACAATTGTATTTTCCCCTTCAATTCTGGAATTAGCCTATTTTGGTTTAACAGCCAGAGAGAAAATATAATAAAATAAGAATATATTTTATTCCTCTGGAAAGGCTGTCCTCTAGGCTGTTATCTTGTGAAAACTTCAGCATTTGTTCAACAGAAAGCCTAGAAATTGGTCTTGAAGCAACCGGGATACTTGTATGCTTTGAATTGATCAGGGGATTTTAAGCAAGTGTCATTAGCAGTTCTGTGCTAGCATCTGTCCGGCAAAGTAGTTTCACCTACATCACTGATCTGAAGGATTCAGCACAGTTGTTGAAGGATAAATGCTTCAAGCTTTGAAAATCAGTGCTGGAGTTTAGGTTTAAACCTTTTTTTGTTATTATTTAGTAAGTTGTTCCCTTCCATATGACATTATTGTCCCAAAGGAAAACACTCCTTCTCTCTGATAATCACTTGACTGTCCTCTAAGCCAAATACCATATAGATACTTCGATAGAATTTCATCTCAGTGGTTTTCTACAGCCTAGCTCTGATTGTGTGTTTCCAGGCATGCAATGATCTAGTAGCATGAGAAAGCAGATTTCTGGAGAAACTTCTCAACAGATCACAGCTAAGCTGAGGAGGAACTGTGATGCTGAGGATCACTTCCTAATCCTCAATGTGATGCCAACACAGGTACAAGATAAAACCTGGTGTTGTTTTTGTTTTGTTTGTCAGGAGTTGGAGGTGAGACAAGGAACAGCTCATTTTGCTTGGGCTGCCAGACAGTTGCAGGAGGATAGTTGTTGTGTGTTGTTTATTTATGTTGGATTCAAACCAGTGATACTGGGGACCTGGAGATACTCTGGAATTACTCAACATAGTGAAAGCAGGAGCTGCTGGCATTACAGCTCCATGTGGCATCTTGTATTGTCTGTTGGCCAGACAATACCAGAAAGGCATTGGTAAACCAGCAAATGAGTTTTAAATGGCATTTAAAATTGGGGTGCTTGCAGAAAATGATTTGCAAGAAGCTAATAAAATGACAGAGTATGTAATGTAACAGACTGATTGTTTTGTGTGAATGCAGAGCTATAAACACCTACAGGAACATTTAACAAAGACAAGGTGTAACTAGAAGTAATCAGATGAAAGGAAGCAAAAATCATTTAAACCAAACACTATGTCATTTCACCCAGTTTAAGCACTGGAGTATTTTATAGGGTTGGTGCTTGGCTTCAGAAAGGCAGAGTAAAGCACCCTGTGGGTGTATACCCTATGAAATTCATAACTGATGACAAGATTGGGAGGCAAGGTTTTTATTACTTGTGTATGACTCAAAAAGCAATAAAATAAGTGGAGAAGCCTGTATACATTATCAATAGCATGACAGCTAACTTTGCACTGCAAAGATGCAGAGTTATGTGCTACCTGACCAACAGGCTTACTGTACCAGGGAATGCTTTAATTAAAAGTGAGGAAAAGGTATTGTAACTTAGGTTTTCTTTAGTATTTTATTGCACTTGCAAAGCTACCAGGATTAATAAGCTCTTTCTGCGTTAGAGTTGGTAGATATGAAATTTACAGCAGAGGAACTGTAAATAATAAAACATTGTAATAGCTTTAGTGAGGTAAGTAAGGAATGAAAATTAATGTATTTGTTTTCTTCTACATTTTAATGCTTGCAGTTATCAATAGGGGGGAATCTGAAGCTCAAACAGCAATTGACTTCTCAATGTTTGGCATTTTTTTCAGCATCCTGAGCAGTTACTTAATCAAAATGTTATAGAAAGTAAACCAGGAGAATGTTTTCAACCAGCTAAAATGATAGCAATCATGAAGGTTTAAAGCATGCTGTGCATACAGAGCTACTGGAAAAAAAGTACAGAAATTGGTAGCAGTTAAGAACAGGTAAAATTAAGGGACAGGATCTGTAGGGAAGAGTGCCTAATGCTCATGTTGTTGGGTAGATTTGCTGTCTGTTCTAGTCCTTCCCTTGAGTTTTGCAGTAAGTGAATCCATATGGCTACATAACTGCTGTTTCTATAATCTGCATACTTCTTGCTATTGCTGAGGCATTTGCATTTATTGGTCAGTGTCAAATAGGAAGCTGGAAAACTGCTAAGCAAAGGTCAAGAGGATTAGTCAGGGAACAAGACCCATCTGAACCAAGGGCTTGTGAGTGGGCAGAGCTAGAAATTGAAGAGCCACAGGAGACTCATGGCTTTCCAGGAGTGTGATGAGGTTATCGCAGCTGGAACTCCATTAGGTTTATAGCATTTTGGAGCTCTAGGCTAGGGGAAATAGTATACCATGGAGACAGTATCTCCTGTGTACACTGTTCAGGGAAAAACACGGGTTTAAATAACTATATTGATGTCCTGTAAAGTGTTGTGGAATGGTGTTTTGTTGTTTTGGTTTTTACAAGGAAAAAATCTCTTAGAGTTTCTCTTTACAGTAGACTGGATGAGGTCACTGAAACACGCTTTGGGCAATGCCTCAGAAAACTGTGTGTGTTTTATGTGACTCTTCCTATGGTAAAATTTTATAGAGATTAAACTAATGAACTAATCTAGTTTTAGGCACATGCTGTTAGATGAGGTGTTTTACTAAGACTTTTAACTGCAAATTAAAGGTCTGCTAGAAGGGCAATTAAAGTCAACAGAAAGTTTTATATCACACCCAACCAGGGATGACCCACATTGTGTTGTACTTAGCAGTACAAACAGCCTCAGAAGGCAAACGGCAAGGGAGGTAAGCAGTCTTTGTTGAAGCAGCTGAGCTATTGGACATCAAATAATCTCTTATTTATTACTATGGCTTTAAAGTGCAGAATACCTTCTCATGGATATATGTGCACATATGTGTGCAGCTGTCAAAAGCAAACATTGTCTTTGAATAAAACCTGAACTGAAATGCCGCAGGTGTTCAGTCTGGGTTGGATACTCCATTTGTTATGAGCTTAATTACAATATCTGTTCATAGAACACATCTGAACCCTTGAAGTAAAATAGAAATTGGAGTATCTTGGGTTTGGGAGATTAACATTTTTTGGTATCCAAGTTTTAAGTAAAAGAGGTGAGTTTTTCCTTCTAATAGTTGTGGCAGCTTGTGTAGTAATGCAGTAGTGGGGAACTGTAGTAGTGTAGTTGTAGGGATCAAACAAGTGGTTTTGCTCTTGAGAAAATCTACTGTTAATCTCACTGTGAGAGAGATTTACACATATATATATGTAACAGTAGTTTCTGATGTGTTTTTTTGTTCTTTCTTTGGTTACAATAGTCACATATTTTGCCCAAACAAGTTTTCAGTATTTTAGCATAAGAATCCAATGTAAAGCTGGTCACTGTGTTCTTGTTCACTGTATTTCTGCTTTAAGATTCTACTTCTTCCACCAAATTGGGAAATTGCTCCAGTACATCATGGTGGGTGGAGTGGACTGTGTGCAATGTTCCCAAAACCCAGAAGTTTTCCTGGCAAGCCAGTGAACTCAGTTTATCTGACTTGATGGGTTTGTATCTGGCTTTGCTCTGTGACTTGGAAATTCATCTTGCAAGAGTTTCTAGTATGCGCAGTCCCAACTGCTGTCTCAGTCCCTCATCCTTCCTAAAGCCCTCTCCTCCCAGTCTTCTGTCTCCAACATTAAGCAAAAGGTTTAAATGCAGTTTGGTTTTTGCCTATTCTATTGTTCTACTTAAATATTCTGTACTCAAAACTTGTACCAAGCCACATGAAGGTCCAATAGCTCACGAAAACCAATTTTTAATGCTACACTGTCTTAAGCTCAGCCATTCACCCAAGCATGGCAGGGAGCTGATGGGTGTTCTGTTTCTCAGCAGCTAAGTGCCTCAACTGACCAGTTCACAGGTTGATTTTGATGCTAGCCCCTGACTTAGGAAACTCTCAGACTGGGCTTTGTCTCTTTTTGGCAGTTTCTAAAATCAGATATCTTTGCAGGTAACCATGAAAAAAGCAGGTAGAAAACAAGATGGGTTGTAGCTCAGCCAAGCTACTTGCTATAATGTGAAAGTACAAATAAGACGAGGTATTTGATTAAAAGTGCTGTTTGTGTGGGAGCGACCCTACATCCCACATCTCCTATGACTTATTTCAAAGTAGATTTTAATACCTTTGGCTTGTGGTATTTAATATGGATGTGCACATTCATATGCAATAGTCATTTTGATCCACACTGTGCTTTTCCATAGCTGTTCTGGGCATGCAGCATAGAGCACTGCTGTGCCTTTGTGTGGCAGGGCTTGAGTTGACTGGTGTGGGGCAGCCCCTGAGCGAGAACAGCAGCGATCAGGTTAGGCTTGGGTTGAGATCATCTGGAATGAATGTTCTATGAGATTAAAAATAACCAGCTAATAAGGGTGCTCTGTAATTAGCCAGTGTGTGTATTTCATTTGCCCTCCTCAGCTTTAGCCTTTTCAAAGAGGAACAGGGTTTCTACTCAATGTAGGTAGGACAATTTTTACATAGAAGAAAAGTGGTCCTTTTGAGCTAAAGGTGTGTGTCATCATCGGGCGTTATCTAGACTTCTAAAAATGTATGTATGAGAGAAACTGAATATAAATTCAAGTATCTAATCACCATGCTAATTTACTTTTAACTAATTCAACTTCCCACAAGTCACATACACACATAAATGGCAATTTTCATTCACTTCTGTGCCAATATTTAAAAGCAGAACATTACAGTGCAATCTCATTACTACGGCTTTATTGATTTATAAAATTGCACTTTATTACACTAATCCATATATTAGTATAAAATTGTGTGTCGTTACAGCTAAGGTCTTCTTGCCAAGGAGGTACATAGTTTGCTTTTTCATCAGTAGTTCACCGTTTACATTAGTGGATGTCATGCTGTTGGACTCCATGAACACAAGATTAATGGTGAACTCATTAGTTCATGAGGTTTAATCTTCTTGGTGGGTGTCCCATCTCATGGGAAATGAGAGGGATTTGGCTGCAGGTGTCTGGTGAGGTAACAGCAATCACTCGAAGAGAGGGATCCAGAAGGCGAGCTGCTGCTATTGCAAACCCAAGAGCATTTATTTCTTATGTTTTATTTGATGACAGAATGCTCTTTTTTCCCTTAGAAGCAAGCAAATAAATGTTCTGAAGGACACATGGAGAGGTTGTAGCTGCATTAGCAGCTGTCACGCTGTAGTAGCACCATCAGTGGTACTCTCCCAGGTCACGGAGGTGCTGCTGAACCTGAATACTTGGGATTGGTCCTTAGGTCCTTTCTAAGTGGCTTTCTTGGGGAATGTGGAAGGGTTTTTTACCTTTACTTCTTCTAGACATCAGGTAACTGTCAGTATCTTTAAACTGTATTACAGTCAAAAGCAAACCGCCTCATGCTGAATTGGCTATATGTAGTCATGGCATAATGTTTGGTGACACATACAGGCAAGCTTGCAAAGCCCCAGTGCAGCAGCAAGTTATTTTTGTCCCTTTTGATCTTTTAGGGCCTGGTGCTGATCTGTAGAGTTTTCTAAATCCCATTGATTTCTCTAGAATGAGGCTCCTGAAAACCTTCGATAGCCTGGGTCTGGTTGATCTTGTGCTATAAAATGGAAAAAAACTCACTTTCCCTACCTCAAAATGCTGTAAGGGTAAATGTGTTGAAGATTATCAGTGTTCTTACTCAGTGGCAGTTAAGGCCACAGAAATACCCAAAATAGATCTAAAAGGGACAAAAATAACTTGGTGCCTGGAGGGTATACAAACTCTGAGCTGTTGCTGTGTGGCTTGGCTGAATCATTTCCCCAGGGAGACTCCAGGCAGTCAGTGCTTCATTGAGGGAAACGGCCAAGGAGATGCAATTGGATGTGGTGCCTCAGAAAGGGTGAGGGTGGCTTTCACATGCACTGAGGGTTGACCTGCCATTACTTGTCTGCGTGGCTGGCACAGTCCTTTGAGCAAGAGGGGATCCTCACAGGCTGCTCCTGGGGGACCCAGCTTTGGGACCTTAGTGTGGCTGGAAAGGCTGGTAGGAGGAGATAGTGAACTCTTTGTACAAATCCCTTCCACCTCCCCCTGTAGAAGGAAAATTACTTTAGACCACAGCTACAGAATGCATTCCTCTGAAATGTCTGTAGAAAGACAGGTTTGCCTTGGTCAGCTGTTTTCTGGGTTTAATCAGTCATTCTTGCTGACCATCATGACAGAAAGTTGCTTTTAGAGCTGCAGTTATCTGTGTGGCCAGGAAGAGTCAATCAGCATCTGTTCCTGTGCATGCATCATTAACAGAGCTGTGAATTAATTTCTCATGACAGACCGCACTCTCCTTTGGACTGAATTCCTACTCAGCTGCCGAGACACTCTGAATGCTTGTCACGTTCTTGTGGTCTATAGGTATGAAGTCACTGGCTAGTGAAGGGACAGACATTGAAAATCCCAGAATAAGCTTCCCTAGTTTGGAGTTTCAGGAGAAAATTGCATTTATAAGTTCGGCATGTTTTGGTTTGTGACAGACCACACCTCTCTGAAACCTTCCTGTTTTCATGTAGTTATAACTATAGGTTATCTATTACTATAGAAAAGTGGGATCACACATGTGTATAGCATATAGTATAGCAGTGTCCAAATACAGTTCCTTCTACTGCTGTTGGAAAAAAGCCAGTAGCCTTAGTTTGGTTAACTCTGGAAGTCAATGAATTGAAGTAGTTCTGCATGCGATGTTTTCTTAAAGACAGGTTACACTTTATTTTTTGTTCATGTAGATAAGGCTGCTTCTAATACTACGCTGCAGATAAGCTCTGACTTAAGCTTGGCTGCTAATCAGGTTCCCTCTTCTGGAGACAGACCAGTTTGTCTCTGTCTTTTCCCTTCCCTGCTCGCCGTTAGCAGATCTGTGAGGTTTGTCCTGCCTTGCAGTTATCTGGCACCATAGGTGACAGATGCAGGAGAGCCAAAGCAGGCTCTGCAAATTATCCTGTGACATGAGGGAAGAAGGTGACCTCTAAACACTATGTAGAAGGAAGGGGGCTGGTTTTTTACTATGTTTCTTCCTTAGTAGAGGGAGATTGTAGGTGATAAAAGCAGACTCTTCTTGCTGAATGAGAATCTGACTCTTGCTGAATGAAGACTCAAGGACTGAAATACCAGTTTTTTCGAGCAGTTACAAGAAAAGCATCCTTACTTCTAAGCCACCTGCAAACAGCCTCTTGGCAAAGCCCCACAACAGCTTGGCAGTGTAGCTTCATGAGTCAGTAATATCTCTGCACACTTCACATTAAAACCTTATTTACTACACTTCTGTTCTCTGTTAGTAATCATCAGTGCCTTGAGTTTGTATAAAATATGCTTGTAGCAACTATATCATTACTTAGAGTGTACAACTCACACATTTGTTGTCAAATGGAGGTGGTCGTTGGGAGATAAGAAGCAAATGACTTGGTTTTGATCGGCTATATTTTGATGGCTCATTAGATTATGACTGCCAGCCAGTGGAACTGGATAAGGAGTGTGTAGAAATCATTGTTTTGCAACTGGGAGATGTAGGTGTTCTGCACTGGAGAGGTCAACTTCTAAGTGCCTTGCTAGGGGCCATTTTGGCGTACGGTAACAGAATTACAGCTCAAGAACTGTTACAGTTTTAACAAGAAAGTAATTGAAGTGACTACAACCCCTTTGAAGTATTATTTTTAGATTACAATAAGCAAGATTTTGATTAATTTAGCAGCAAGGCATCAGTGGCTATTAACAGCTTAACATGAGACCCTCGTAGATTGATAAGTAGCTGAACAGCCCCTGAATCACATATTAACAATCTGTCCAGACTATATAATTGAGGCTCATGTCGGGTAATTGTCAGTGTGGTTGATAGGCAACACAACAGCAGCAGTTATTTGTCTTTTAAATTGGCACTTAAATTATTCAGAATACTAGTTGATAGTCATCAGTACATCTGAGCCACAGCTCAGTTTTTGTAGGCATTGATGGCAAGTTTTAATTTAGTTAACTTAAGTGCAACACTGGGCTCTGCTTGAGCAAATTTATGTGTGTCTAAAAGCAGTTTCTCAAGTTTGGTCTACAGCCCATGATGAAATCCCTCTTCCGTGGCCCAAGCGTTAGTGGTGCATCAATAAACTGGGATGCAGCTAGCTTGGATATAATAACCAAACCAACGCCTATTATCTAAGCCACCCAGGTTATATGTTGTAATACCTCCTCAGACCACAAGAGAAGGTAGAACCTGCAATGCTAATCAGTAGCTTTGGGGTTTTTTATTTATTTTCTCAAGTCTGCTGTGGTTGCAGCAGATTTGAGCCATTCCTCTGTCGATTTAATGTCTGTAGCTAGTTTTATATGTTGTGGGGCATTCTGGCAAAATAAGAGTGAAATTTTATGAACCATTAAATGTGCAGAAGGAGCTGGTAACCACTTGGTTTCTCCTTCAGTTCCTTCTTCTTGTAGCATTAGCAATTCAGAGCTAGTCACACAGTGGGACATAGCTCAAATTAATTAGCTAAATTGCTACCTAATGGCAATAAGATTTGATGCCACTTAATATTTCAGTGCAAACGTGGCAGGGAGGTTAACGTATTGAAATATGATTGGCTTGCCTTTTCTAGTGGAGTATCTTAACTCTTGTTTGGGCCATCTACAGCACTCACTGTGCTCAATTAATTCTGCCATTAGCAACGGTCTGACCTGCTATTAGCTCTGATAAAATGTGCAGTCATCTCCATAGCCGTCTCTTTTAGTGATGACCATCCCACAGGAAGGATGCTGAAATGCTGTTTAAAGGGAGGACACACATGCACTATGCTCTTTACGTAATTAAGTCACATTAATGATAGGAGACTTAATTACAACTTGGAGTTTATCAGCAGCCTGCAGTGGTGTTGGGCTGTGCACACACATACTGTGCAGTAGTTGAACAGTTGTTTCAGGCTGTGGAAGGGCTCCCGGTGAAAGAAGATGATGATCATTTGTAGTGTCCTGAGCCTGAGAAAAGTCATTGAGTTTTGTTTATGCCCCTTTTGGCTTTCTTTTCTTTCACCCTTTCTTTCTGCCTGCCCTCTCCCCCCACCCTCCTTGTGAAGCAGCCCTTCTGGCTTTGTTGTAAGTGTGGTTTGTAATCATTGTACACATCCCAGATGGTTCATGAAAACTCTTTGAAATGCCATCTGCCAGGCGTGTGTCCAGCCGGCAGCCTGTCATTCTGCTACAAGAAAAACGGAGGCGGGTTTTCCCTTCCCCCTGCCTTTCTGAATCGCATTCAGTAACACTTGCTCAGATGTGAAGCAGGATAACAGCCCGAGCATCTGCAAGCAATCTTTGCTCTAGACAGCAACATGGGAAGTTGTTGGGTTTTTCGCCTTTGCCCAGATAAGATATCCTAACCAATGTAGGTTTTATTTTCCCCTCTATTTGCTGTCTGGTTTTGTTGCTGAGGACCCACACGAGGTGACAAATGTTATCTCTGTGATGTAATGTTTTTCTTTTATGCGGCGACTTGGCGTTTCTAATGCATTCAGCCTGTGTTGCAGGCAGTCGCACTGATAGCGAGCACATCTGCGATTTTTCGACTTGAACATATTCAGGAAATTAAGAACACTGAAATGAAACAAATAGATCCATTTAAGTGGCTCAGAGGAATTATGGCAGAGATATAATTGTCATGTCAGATAGGCAGCCAGCGCCAGTAAACTGCTGACTGCAATTTCATTGCTATAAAAAGTCAGGAGGGAAAAAAATATTAATAAATATTCCCTGTGGAATGATAAAGAAAAGAAGGGTTTTAAAAGGTAAAGTAAAATGAGTCCTGAAGTTCCCTGACCTTTGTGTCTTCTGAATGTGTGTTGTCAGTTACTGGGAAAAAGTACGTCCCTATCTTTGTCAGTCGGCTTGTGTGCAGCATGGCTTGGGGTGACATTTGACTGGTGCATTCATTGGATGAGGAGCACTACAGAGACTCATTCTCACTTCCATTGTGCTCCAGGCATGGGACAGCTACAGCACATCATTGGATATACTTATTGCTGAGGCTTTTCATTCTTCTTCCGTCTCATGTCGTTCTGGTTTAGGGGAACCTGTCAGTGGTTACAGCTACAATGCTCCAGTGAGAGTCCTCACTGCCTGAACAGTGTTGGTGCTCAGGGAGGAGATGCTGTGACCCTTCATCCCACCTTCTGGGCGCATGCACACTCCTTGCATGCCAGGGAGGGATGTGTGGGCATTGCCTGCCTGGCTTTGCTGCCTGCCTTTAGATGAAGAAACAGGAACTTGGGAAGAGAAGTATATGCAGTGCAGTTCCAGTCTGTCCTTGATCTAGATCTGTGAAATACATCCATCCTCTGTTACAAACCACTCAGTAAAAATCGCTGCAGTCTTACTGTAAAGATTCAAGAATACAAACACTGAGAAATCAAATCTTTTCAATTAGTAATGATTAATTCTGCTAGTAGGGTGAAGATACCCTGACCATTGCCATCTCCTTTTTTGCCTTTCCTCCTCCTGCCTTTGCCCATTCATCCAACTCCAAGAGAAGGAACGGTAGAAAAAGCACAGGAGCTTATAGACTGTAGAAGGCTGATGGTAAATAATTTAAGAAGAGTGAATTTCTATTTTGAATCAAGGAATGGAGGATGTTAGAGAAAGTGGATGTCTGTCAAGGAAATTAATCTAGTGATAGTCTTTCAAGGGTGTCACGCTGTCATGACTGACCTCTTGAACAGTCTCTCAGATGAATAGGGCATAAGCAGACTTTCCGCTTCCCTGACACTTTAGGAAAACATTTGCCAGATGCAGGCATGGTAAATTTATGCTCTTACAACTTCTGAGAGCTGGAATCTTCCCAATTAGTTTCCAGAAGCTCAACTTCTTCATACTTTCTTCAGTCCTTTTGCAGAGGGTTCCATAAATTGTATGCACTGATAAGGCACAGCCATGGGGCTGGAGGAGTCCCACAGAAGTGAGAAATCATGCTTCATTAAATGTTAAGCATGGTTTCTACATCTCTAAAGTTGCTCCCAAGCCAGCAGATTGGTTGCAGCCACAGCACTTGGACACTTCCAACTCTCTAACACTCCTGTTTCTTCCAAAGTTCAGTTTCTTGTACCATCTGTAAATCTGTCATTTATGTTTATTCTTGGATGGCCAGAATCCAGCCGTCTCCTATCCCCAGAGTCATGGAAAATAAAGGCTATTGAACAGAAATTGATCCTTATCAATTAAGCTGTGCTCAGTGACGTAAAATGCAGTGGCCCAAGCCACCTTACCAGAAAGTCATGAAATGACTCATCTTATACCATGCTTCAGAGGGCTGTAAATTGATCAGGGGAGAAGAGTTTCAGAACTGGCAGAGTAGAAGTGATCAGAGCCCTACTCTCCATGGATGCTGGTTAAATGGTCGAGTGCTAGAGAGAGATGCAGTGTGAATTATTGCTCAAAAGGAAAGGTATTTCTTGAACTGAAATGAACTTAGAGGTGAACTTCTGTGAGAAGAGTTCACAGGTTGTCTCCTTAGCGAGCATGTGTGAATGGTGCATCAAAACTCAGGGCACATAAATAGAGATAAAATATTAAGAAGAAGTAAGGGAGGAAAGATCTTATTTCTTCTTAATATTTTAAGAATATTTTGTGAGATAAAGTGGTATCAGAAATAATGGACATTAGAAAGCAGTTTCTTTCTCTGAAAATACAGTCTGCAATTTTAGTGAAGCTCAAGTATGAGAGATTGTGCTAATAGCAGGAAGGTAATTGCTGGCATATTCCCAGATACCAACTTCTTCCAGCTGTGCTCCTGCATGTGAAATGGGAGATTTCTTTGCCAGGCAGCCTTTCCGAGAATGTAAAAAACATTGGATTTTGGGGGAAACGACTGATATCGACAGCTCAAGATCTGTCTTGTCTTGTTTTCACATAGGCTCCTAAGTTCTAACTGAACTCTTTTGACACTGCTCCGTCTGGTTCGCAGAGCTGTATTTTACACTCTTGTATCTTTATGATCATTTTTAACTGTCCCTTTTAACTCTTGATAAGAAAGCAACTATACTAAGGTGCTAACTTTATCTTCCAGGCACAACCCGCCCTCCAAGAGAAGGAGAAGTGCCTGGTGTGGACTATAACTTTCTGACTGTGGAGGAGTTTCTGGAGTTGGAGCGAAGTGGGACCCTTCTGGAAGTAGGAACTTATGAAGGTATGGAACCACAGGCAGTGAAAAAGCACTTCAGATAACTGTGGTAGCACACCAACACATGCATCAGCCTCCCTTGAGTTAACCAGCTGAAGTGAGGACCTCACTTTCCTTCCTAGTGCTCTACTACCCTTGTCTCTGTGTAACCTGAGAGGGAATCCCAGTATTGCTGTGCTTTTGCCTTTTCCTTTGAAGATGACTACCTCAAAAGACTAACATCAGTAGGGCAGGGATATCTAATATGAAATCCAGTGGCAAAATACTGAGGAAACTCAGAGAGGCAGTGAGGGGAGATGCATCTGTTCTTTGTATGCACTATGGCTCATCTCCTGTTCACTTGTTCTGCCCTCCTGCTGTCTCTCCCTTCATTCTCCTTAAGTACACATCCTTCATCACCCAGTTGTCTCTCACTATGCAGCTACATGATGCACTGCTTTTGGCCTTTTTTGTCTTCTTTTTTCTTGGATAATTGCTTCTAACTTCAGTCATTGTGTTGATTCTCTTTACAGCACAGATTTACAAACAACAGCACTGAGACAGCCAAGGGGCACTGAAATGTCACCAGGGTGAGAGCAGGGAAAAAGAGAGCTTTGACTTCCAGAGAAATGCAAGGCAAACTGGCCAGATTTGTGTAACTAAATCTGCAATCTGTATCCCCGTTACATTGAAAACTCCTTTTATTTTTTGCTTGGGTTTTTTTGTTTGCTTGCTTTTTGTTGCATTTTTATTTTATTTTTTGATCATTTTATTTTTTATTTTATATTATTTTATTCCCTAAAGAACCTTCAGATGTACCTTTTGAGAAGACAATGAAAAGAAATGTTACGGGTTTGAAAGTCCTTCCAGTGTACTCCAGCTCATTCATGTCATATTTTCATTCACAAGAAGTTCATTTGGTCTTTCTGTAATTATTAGAAGTTGAAAGAAACTTATTCTTGCAGCCATTAATAAGAAATATGAAATACATTTCAAAATATGAACTACACACAAGTAGCCAATGGTCTTTGAAAAGCAGTGATCAAATATGAACAAAAAAAGATTGTGATATGTGGGTTTGGTTTTCTAGCTCTAAAAATGTCTCCAAACACTATTTGTTTAAAAACTCCCTTGTAGGGTCACCTTTAAACCTCGCACTTATTCACAATTGCGGTGTGAAACCTGGTTTGCATGAGGATGCTAAATGTATAACTTGGTTTCACTCCTCCACCTCTTTGAGCTGATTAGCAACATCAGCACCAATGTTAATGTTCCAGCAGCAGCACTTCTCCAAAATGAGCTTTTTCCTCTCTGTGTTTCTAATTATAACACTAAATTAGTTTTCTTTGTCACGGTGCTCGAAATAGATCAGCAAAAAGGGCCTTGCCATTGCTTCCTGATCCTGATCTTATTTGTTCTGGTGACCTTTCCACTTGGAAATACAAAATGAGTAACTGTCTGTAAACTGGCTCCTGGGACATGCTGGGAATTGGTTTTCAGGGAGTGCTGTACCCATCTGGGATAGTTATAACATGGTTGTTTCATTGCTTATGTGATTGCATGCAGCAGCAGCTAAACTGCTTAGATTTCATGTGTTGTTGCTCTTCTGAGTTGCTGAAGACGAGGTTGATTTCTCAGAAGTCTAATGCCTATTTCATTTCTGTGGGCGATAGAAGTGTCTGAACTTTAAAGGAATAATTTGTCAGAAGTGCTGAGAAGCGTCTTTCCTTTCTTGACATTGGTGACGCTGGTGCACAGTGGTTCTGGAGAGTTAGCCCATGGAAGGAAAAATCAATAACAATAAAGCAAATAATAATGATGCATGTGTACACATATGCATCGAGACACATTGCTATTTGATTGTAATGTGAAATAAATAAAGTTCATTTTTCATTTAGAGCTTCAAGAAATTATTTTGCTGCCTTCTGAGATTTCTTTAATGGCTTTGTTGTACTTTTTTGTAAATCTTATTTTATGACTGTATTGATCAAGACAGTGTTAGTCTTGGTTAGCTCTTAGGAGATGGTATGATTCAGTCTCAATGCAGCAATTTTGTCTGCAAAGACCACAACGTAAGTTAGACTTCTAATATCCAAATCTTAAGTTTATTGCCCAGCTTTATAGTCTTAGATTCCTTTAATTATAATTTGGTTTATGCTGTATTTTGCTGCCTTCCGTTTTTTGTGGGGTTGATTTTCAGTGCACCACCATTGTTGATTGTATTTTTGACCCTGTCAGTGATGGCTTATTCTGAACCAGAGGGATGGAACCCCAAAAAAGGAAATAATCTTCTCTATCTCTCTTGAAGAACAATGAAATAATAGCTTTAATGCATGGCTTTTATTATTGGTAATGCTACCTATTGTTCTGAGTAGGAATCAGTTGCAAAGACAGGGTTGCTTTTGATTATAGCATAATTCATAGACTCATGGAATGGTTTGGGTTGATTTATGTTTAGATTAGGTAATTTAGAGTTGAAGGAAGGGGAATGCTATGAAATGGAGCATGGAGATGATGAATGGGGAAGTTCTTGCGTGCCCAGCAGCCACAAGCTCACGTGGCTCAAGCAGGCTGGTGGTTTGGGGTCAGGATGGTCCCAAGGTCCTTTCTGGCCTTTAACTTGTAAGCATCTGCATGTGGTGGTGAAGGAGATGGAGGTATGCCCTGTATTTGTGTGCTCTTGTTTCAGCAGCTGGAGAGGAAGTCTGACCCAAATGATCAAGGTAAAGTTTTGGTGCTACTGGATGACATCTGTTTGCCTCTTGAAGGCATAAAGCCACCTGGAAAGGGGAAAACCTTGTGGGAGAAGACATAGCACAAGCATCTGTTTAATAACAGTTACTGAAGAGAACTTCTGGGGAGAAAGGTTAGAAAACAGGGAGCCATCAGAAGAGGAGTAATACACAAGACTGACGCTGATACGGATGCTATTGATTTGGAAAAAAAAAAAAGATCAGGTAGAAGAGAACGGTTGGAAACCATAAAAGAGTAGGATTGTGTATCAGGTTTTGAAAGAATAACCTGGGTTTTGAAAATGTTCTAATTGCAAAGGGAGAAATTGCAAGCTGAATAGGACAAAAAAGGTGTTGCCTACCTACTGAGCTGCACAATGTCAGTATTATTTGTTCTGGTGCACAGCAAATTGGTTCCTCTGGGCAGTTTTTGATTGATATCCTGGTGAATGCAGGCATGGCAGTTGCTTTTCTGGTCATCTGTGACCTCCCTGGTGTGTTCTGCACCAAAAATGCTCCAAAAATTGTCATCGGATAGCACAGGACATTTGAAATCCTTACTTCCTGAGGTTTTCAGTTCCAATTTTAAGATGGTGACTTTAAACGTTAACACTTGGAAACTTCTGGGGTTTTCCCTTAATGAAAACTTCATGTTGATGACATGAATCCAGAAGCTGGAGCTGAAATCCTGGAAGACCTGCCCAAAGCTGTGATGCTGCCCCAGTATTGGTGCTTTTGGCACCACACGTGTGCTGGTAAGGCTTCACCCAAGATGCTCAAGCCAGTTAGTAATTACCATTGACAATTAGGAAGGGAAGAATCTTTTCAGACTGTACATTGTTTAGGTCTTTGGTGGGTAGGAAATCGTGATAATTGTAATCTCAGGCATTTATTGACTGCTCCTTCAGGGCATAAAATACTGATGGATGCGTGGAAGTAATTGTGTAGATTACTGATTATTTAGCAATTACTCCTACATTTGAGTCGTGAACTCTCACAGGGACCCCAAGGAAATGCAGAACCACAACTTCTAGATTTTATTCCCATTTCTTCCCCATCTGCTCAGTGGCTCTGAACAGATCAGGTAACTGCTCTTATACTTCATGTTACTGGCCTGGAGAATATTAAAACAACACTTACTCCTCTCTTCATTAATATTTCATCAGATATCTGGCACATGCAGTTATCTGCTATTACAAATAGGAGAGAGTGGAAGTGATGGTATTTCAGAGGGTTGTGCTGAACGCAGACGTGGAGATGTGTGCTGTGCAGAGACACATAGGGACATTAGTGTCGTGTCTGAATTTTGAATGGGAGGGGTTGCTGTGTCGCTGGGGTCTGGCAAGGCTGTATTAATGAATGCCTGCCCAGCACTTAGTGATCCTCAAAAGAAAAAGTGCTGCACTTTATAACATGTGAAGGGTTATTACATTATAGAGTATTATTGTCAAGGCATCATCTTTCATTCTCAGGACAAGTGTTACGTGATTGCCAAGAGAAGTAATAAGTAATCTGCATTAGTCTCATGACTAAGATGTAATGGGGTGACCTGCTAACATTTTTGAAGTGTATAAAACTAGCTACTGTAGACAGGGTCTTTGATTGTGGGACTTAATGAGTGTAATAAATTATCTGAAGAGCGCAGTTAGAATTTCAGCTGAAGTAGAGAGGTGTATTCAGCTACATGCTTCAAATTAAGATGCCTTTAGCCTGATTTCTGATGTGCAAGCTCTCCTTGGGTTTCTCTGCAGCAGCCATGCTCCCCCAGCTGCTTTAGCAAAAGAGCTGTCTTTAATTTGCTGGTCTTCTGGTGTCTTTGCAGGCTATGGGTCTCACCAACTTGGTACAACCTTGATATGAAATCTGTGTCTGTGACATGCAAAACATGATAGGAAGATATGGTGAGAAAGGGTGGCAGATGCTGGGGATGTCCATGCAGCAGAACAACATGTTCCGCTTAATGAGATAAGATTCGCTTATTATTGTTTCCACACGCAGATTGACTCAATAAATCATAGTGGCTCCTTTAGTACCATTGCAGTGTATCATGTCAAATATCCACTTATTAAAATCTGTGCACTGCAGAAAGATTGCTGTTTTATCTTTGGCTCTTATACTTTGCTTTTTTGTTATTGTTGTCATGGTTTTTTAAACCACCAGTAAGACAAGACACTTTCTTGAGCATGCACACAATGGTCAGTGTTAAGCATGAGTGTTGCTATACTAACGTGTCATCTGATGGCAGTGCTGCATTCTACAAACAGCTGAAGTGGTAACTGAGTAAGTTTCTTTCTCTAAAAGCAAATATTCAAATATCTGATATGGTTTTAGAGTGCTTTAGAATTTACGATGGCATTCCTGATCAGCTGCTCTCTGTGCACTTTCTCAGTGTGAGCTCTGTCTGAAATTGTTCATTAGTAGTCCCACTTCTCATTGTTTTGGATGCATTCAAAAACAAAAATGTTGGGGGAAAAGGTTGTTCCCAAGCACACTTTCTGGGAAAAAAAATCTACAGTGAACTAGTTGTTTTTCTCCTAAGTTAGTTTTCAGGGGTATTAAGGGATTATTTAGTCTCTAACCGCAGTCTGATGAAGCCCTGAAGGCTGTTCATACTAGTCCCTTGTTAGGTGGCAGCCAGGCACATTTTGGCATTGTTTCTTAGTACTGGATGTTCTCTGGACTCTCTAGGAGTGGCTGCTCCTCACTGGTGTTACCCAGCTCTGATGCGGCTGTGCATCCTTTCTGTACCAAGAGGCATCTGGCCTCTTCGAGCTGTGGCATTTCCCTGCTGCTGCATAGCTCGCTACCTTCTGGACAGGCAAGGTGTTAGTGTGATGCATCCTCGAGGTGGAAGTATATATAGAAATATTTTAAGTATCTGCAAGAAGAAGAGTTGTATATTGCAATGGCTTAACGTGGTATTGTTTCCAGCAGCCTTGTGCTAGGTAGGGTGTTTTCCAGCTACTTCTACCCTCTGCATAAAGCTGAAGGAACCTTATACTTCTCTGTATAAATCATGCACAAGCACATGCTGATTTATGTTTGCTAATATTTTTTTATCTATTTGCAAGTGGATGTAGCTGTTACTGTAATACAGCTGGGCTCAGGAAACACCCTGAGCTTCCATAGCCATCTCATGCCTATAGACTCATAGACTGGTTTGGGTTGAAAAGACCATAAGATCATCTAGTTTCAATGCCCCTGCCATGCTACCAAGGTCTTACTGCTTCTGTATGTCTTTGCTTTGTTTTAGAGATTTTTCCATGCATTACATGTGCTTAGATGCAGCTGTACATGAGCGTTAACAGTAGCATGTGGCAGTACCTTGTGATATTTCAACATAGGAAAAATCAGGATAAATGAGACTGGTTTGATCTGTAGGTGTCTTTCTGCTATTCTGGCAGTTGCCTATAAGGACAGTAATCAGAGTGTATGCTGAATTTCAGACAGAAAACGCAATATGCTGTCATGGTTTAAGTCCAGTGGGTAACTCAGTACCATGCAGCCGGCTCACTCACTCTCTCCCTTCCAACCCCCGATCCTGGAGGGATGGTGAGGAGAATTGAAAGAATGTAACTCCCACGGGTTGAGATAAGAACAGCCCAGTAACTAAGGTATAACACAAATCACTGCTGCTGCCACCAATGATAAAAATGATAATGGAAATAACAAAGGAAGAGAATGCAACTGCTCGCCACCCACCAACTGATACCCAGCCTGATCGAGCAGTGAATCAGCCCTTCCGGGGTAACTGCCCCCAGTCCTACATCCTGGGCATGACGTGCTGTGGTATGGAATGGTATGGAATACCCCTTTGGTTAGTTTGGGTCAGGTGTCCTGTCTCTGCTTCCTCCTGGCTTCCCCTCCTCCCTGGCAGAGCATGAGGCTCACAAAGTCCTTGGTCAGGGTAAACATTACTGAGCAACAACTAAAAACATCGGTGTTATCAGCGCTGTTCCCAGTCTGAAAATCAAAACCACAGCACTGCACCAGCTGCTAAGGAGAAAAATGACTGCTGCTGCTGAACCCGGGACATATATATATTGTGACATTTTGACTAATTTAATAAGAAAGCCAGTCCAATCTTTCAGTTAACCTCACCATTAATAACTGCAAAAATTGACAGCGAATCCACTATTTCAAGCAAATTGTATTTGCATATATTGTAGGTTAATTTCTTGGAGATCTCTTTCATTGCCTGTGTTTTGCTTCCGATCCAGATGCTGTATCTGCGGTCTCCTGGTTGCCTGGATACTCTGAATTTCCTCAAGGCAATTGCTAATCAATGTGCAGTTGCAGCTAGGTGAATCCCACAGACAGCAGCCAGATCTGTCATCTAAATGTAGAAATCTGTAGCAGAATGCGATCTGGGAAGAGAACAGACAAAACACTGTAGCAGGAGCTCTGCACCCAGGAATCTATTCATCCTGTGCTAATCAGACAGGAGCACTTGTGCTGGATTAGATGAGCAGCAGCTCTTCTGCTAAAATTAAGGGTCAATTGTTTTGGTTCTTGTACAGTGCAGAGAAGAGCTGCATCTCAGAAAACAATTACATTAATAATTACATTTAAAGTCTTCTTTGTCAAGGCCTTGCTTAATTTTGCTGCTTATCTCTGAGTCTCCCAAAATACCCACTTGTATTAAGACAGTACGCTATGAACTGCTTTTTAAAGCACGAGCTTTTAATGGAGCCCTTGTTAACACAGAGTGGTAGCTTTGAAGATCAGATGCAGTTCTCGTGGATGCAGGGTCCTCTGTGCTACACAGAGGCTTTTGAGTTTCTTGGGAGTTTTATAATTGCAAAATTATGCCTCACAGTAGGTGTCAATAAACAGTGAGAACTCTGCTTGGTCCTTTCCTGAGAAACAAACACACTCCCAGGCCTAAATCTCATCACACCAGAAAGGCAAGACAAGTTCTCCTCCCCCAGAAAAACAGGACAGCTGCTGCAGGGCCAACGCCTACAAATTAGAGTAAATAAAATATACATTTTGGGACTGCAGTCTTCAAGTGATGTTATACAATTAGGACTAATGCTCAGGCTCGGAGTTGACCTTGCACACAGCTTCTCTGCCTTCTCACACCTCTCCATGTCAGATCTGCTACCCTGTCCCAACCCCAGCAGCCTCTGTGGTCTCATCTTCCCTCTCTGCAAGGTGAAACACCTACTTTTGTATCCATTCCACTTTAGACACTTTTAGACTGTTTCTTTGCTCTTGTTCAGTTCTGCCTGTTCCAGAAACAGCATCTTTGATGGATGGCGTCCTTTCAGCTTGGATTGAATTGCATGGTGCTTAGCAAGTTTTTATGGATTAGATTCAGAGTTATTTACTTAAGGATAGCTAATTGATGTATTTTTGTGAATTACATTTCAAATTCCAGGTCACATAAACAAGTTTGTGAATTTTCTGCCTGTCAGGGGAATGTTTAATAGGAATGTTTTGTTATTTTGAAATACAAATTTTCCATTAACACTAGGTTTCTAAAATTTAAAAAGGAAGTTCTCTTGGCTGACAGCATTGCTTGAATTCATAAGCTGCAGGACAGGGTAGAAGCTGCTGTAGATTGCTTTCATTGATTATGATCACTGCTTGAATTGGCAGAGGAAGAGGTGTTACGATGAGAACTTGTCTTATTATTGTGATTAGCTGTTACTAAAGTCTAATTACTGCACGTGATGCTAAAATGTGTAAGATGCTGACACTCAGAGATAAGGAGATGAAAAGAAATCAACTTATTCCAAACAGCTATTCTGTTTTTTTTCATTATTATTGTTCTTTTTGTGCACTCTCCCAAGTGGTGCTTTACAGTGGATGGATTAAGTCATGGCTTTGGCTGCAAAAGCTTCCATCAAACTTTGGTTGTGGTTAAATAAGTTGTAAGCACCAAGGGACTGAATAAAATAAGGGTTAGTGGAAGGTGATGACACTGAATTCAGTTAATGGCATGTGCATCTGCTAAGTGAATGCGTTGTTGTTAGCTATTAATACAGTTGCTGTAGGCAGGATTCAGATGTGAATGAGAGGAAGGTGAAGCTTGGAAGCCCAGTTCCCATAGGAATCAGACATGGGAAAGTGCCATTTCTGAAGCAGTCCTGGCTGCTTCGGATTGGCGTTTCCACAGGAAAGTAGAGATTTTCCCGTTGTCTTGATCCAGAAATCTCCTTTATTTAGGGTACAGGCTGCTCTGTTCTGTCTTTGAGACATCATGTTAAGGGCACAGTCCTCAGAAGTTCTGCAGAGCTTCACCTGAGTTCAGCAACCCAGGGAGTCCTGCCATAACTGCTGTGCTGAGTTTAATAAGTGTTTTGAGATCCTCTGGGATGGCAGATGCTCATGTATGCACATGTAACGTGCTGTTAATAATTAGAGCTGATTGGATATTCAGTACAAATTACGCTGGCTATGAAGTTAGCCCCTTCTTTTAGGCTTTACAAGTGTTCCACAAAACACTGTTAAAGCATATTTTTAAATGTATGTTTTTTCATAAGCATTGATTCAATTTGAATAAATAATGTCGAGTCTGAGTGTTTTAAAACACTTGCTGGGCTGTTCACTGCATCAGTTGTCAATGGTGCGTGTTTGGATTTCTGAGTCATAGGGTAAGTATCTTTACAATTTATAGGATTAAACATGAGTTTTGATGATTTTCAAGTGCTAGTCCTTCCTACTGTTGTGCCTGCCCCCACGTCTGGGCCCACGTGCTTTCTCTTCAAAAAGAACTACTTAGAGAAGAGAAATAGGTCTGATTGCATCTAACAAATGTGAGGAAAAGAGTATTCCCATTTTCTCTTATTCTCCATGCCACCTGGAAGCTGGCTTGTAGCTTGCTTTTGCAGTTTTTCATCATGAGCTCAGTTGTTTCCCAAATCTGAACGTCCTTGTGTGAATCTGATGGAAAAGATGTGGTTTTTTTGGAATATTGACTCAGGCTGAATCTGCCTCCTGTGGAGGAAAAAGGAAAGTTCAGCCCCCATGGCTGCATTTCCTATATTCTGCAAAACAAAATCCACACAATGCAGAGCCACGTTCAGGTTCAAATTCATGTTTGCTCTGTGTTCATACACACTTGCAGGGATCCTCTAAGACAGCACACTGTTGTTGGTCGAAAGTAATTATTCACTAATGGTAGTACCAACAACCATGGCTGGTTTGAAATGTGACTAATGATTTCGGTGTAAGCAAATCTGAAATGCTTTAGAGAAGCCTGGTTTTCTGCTGAGGAGCAGCTCGCTGTGAACTGTTAGGAGCTCCAGCCTTGCTTGTTGCTAAAGGAACTGAAAAGGAGCAAAACTCAAAGATAAAATCATGCATTTCTCTGTAATTGGAGGAGGGGTGGTAACATCTGTGCTATGTTCTTGTCTAGGACAGATGAAAATCCACACTAGCAACATCTGTATGTCCCCTTCATTCACTTTGTTGCACCCATCACAAAAAGATTTAACTATTTACAACACATCTGAAGTAATTTTCCCACAAAGGAGGGATGTGCAGTGCCATAAATAAAAGCTGTTCTCACATATATGGCACACACGTAGTGCTTTCTGCTTAGCAGTTAACATCCTTAGAACACACACATTTTATCTGGGGGAAGAAAACAACAACAACAAAAAACCCTCAGAAAACCCCAGGGTAGCAGCATTCTTCAGGAGAAATGCCACAGAGGATGGGAGGAGGGGTTTTCTTCCCACCTACCTTGCATTTTCCCTTTGCACTCTCCCCCATTCCTCCTCTTTTTGCATAAAGCACTCCTGCAGTATGTAGAGCATAAGAATCATTTCTCTAGCAGAGACTGCAACCTGCATGAGAAGCCTCCATCCCCATTAGAGGCTCTTTCCAGAAGAAGTAATTTCCTTCTCCCTATAAATTATGCATCAATGTACATTTAAGATTCTGAAATGATGAACAGGAGATGAAAGCATTGCAGAGTGTTGCTGCTGCTATGGAGCTGAATCCACGACATTGTATACAGGCTTACACACACCTTGTTAAGACAAACCTGCACATGTTGCTGTCCTAGTACTCCAGCTGTAAAAGCACGGAGATAGGACCTCCTCTGACTTCTCCAGCCTCAGCTCCGTAAGAAAGACTTCTCCTCTTCTTGGGAGGAAGTGAGTGGGAAAGACAGCAAATTGTGTCCAAAGTGGTTTTCCCAGGTGGTCTCCCTTGCTCCTGATGTGTCTGCAGGCCTTCCGAAGTCAGATTGAGTTCTGCGACTGCTGAGGCATGCATGATCTCTGTGGTCTTACCCTAAAGCTAACAAACCACACAGCTTTGAGGTTGTAAGGGAACTAGGTGCTCTAATGGCAGTTGAGTCAGCTAAAGAGGTGTTGAGATTAGCAACTAGTACTTCCAAAGTGTGTTGGTATGTGTATGTCGTTGTGAACCTTGAGTGTGTGATGATGAGCAGTGTGTTGGGTGAGTGGCAATACTGCATGAAGGGCTTGGCTAACTTTTAAATTCAGTGTCATATTCCAACGTATGAGTGAAGTTGATGGCTTCTGCAACAGAAATACACATACATGTGTATATAAGTAAATTAAAGAATCTTTTTTAGCACAGGTGAGGTTTCAAAGTGCCTTTGCAAAATCTGCCTTTGGCATGTGGTTTCCATTTAGTGTAACAGGGTTAATAAAAGGGCATGTACACTTTCTGGAGAATTAATATTAAATATGCAACTTAATTATTACAGAAAATAATCTAGTTCAAATCCCTCTGCTACAAGCAGGGACACCTTCCACTAGAGCAGGTTGCTCCAAGCCCCCTGTGTCCAACCTGGCCTTGAACACTGCCAGGGATGGGGCAGCCACAGCTTCTCTGAGCACCCTGTGCCAGCGCCTCAGCACCCTCACAGGGAAGAACTTCCCTTCCCTCCAGGGTTTGCTTTTCTTTATCATCCTTTCCCTCCTGCATGTCACTGGCACCGCACAGATTGGTGTTGTCAACAAACTTGCTGAGGGTGCACTCAATCCCACTGTCCATGCGACCAGCAAAGATGTTAAACAGTCTTCTTATATCAGTGAAACTGTGCTTATTCTATGTTTCTTCCATGATCACTTAAAGTGGCTGCAAAGCATCCCAAGCACTTTGCGCTGTTTCCATCACATCTTGCAATGGCTGCTGGGATTTATGTAACTGTGGGTGCATCTTTGTCCCTTCAAGTTTTGCCCTGAGGTCTGCTTGTTCAGTTCTACCCAGATTTACCCAACTGTGGCGTTTCCTGATTGAAGAAAGCTGTGCTATGTGGTGTCTTTCCTTTTGTCTCCTTTGAGAAAGTTTTATTTTAGGTTTTTCTCTTTAAATGCAACACCTGCCCTAAAAGAACCTGTGTATTAAAGCAGGCCACCGAGCCTTTCATCACTTCTTTGGGTGATAGCAGTCATGAATTTTTTATTTGCTGCAGGGCTTACTCTAGATCTGCCACAGCATTGTGTGGGTGCACACATGTAAAAAGGCTACTAATTGAAATTCAGATGTAACAAGATGAAGTTTTGCTATTCACCATGACTGCCTTTTGTTTTAGCCCTTGTACGCTCAGTGCACCTAAACAATGCAACCATTGCTTCTACTTTTAGGTTCAACAAGAGTAACTTTAAAGGCAAGAAATATTCCTGTCTCTGCTTTCAAGATGAAATATGTGCCCCCAAAAATGGCAATAGTGTGTGTCAGTTTATTTATTTCCTTATGTGTGGGGAGAGACAGATTTTAATGGAACTGAAAATAAAAAAGTTGAAATCTTGCTGCTATAAACTGCTCCCTTTTGAAGATGCAAATGTGTTTCTACTGCCTAGGTAACTATTATGGAACGCCCAAGCCTCCCAGCCAGCCCCTCAGTGGGAAAGTGACTTCCACCGATGCTTTGCAAAACCTACAGTCTGGCTCCAAGCAGTCGACTCCAAAGCGAACCAAGTCTTACAATGATATGCAAAATGCTGGCATAGTACATACAGAGAATGAGGAAGAGGATGATGTACCTGAAATGAGCAGTAGCTTCACAGGTAAAACAAAACTGTCATGGTCCATCAGCTAGGATACATGGGGAAAGGTTTTGGAGGGGGATTTTTGGGAGGTTTGGTTTCCTGCAAAGCTGTCAGTCACAGCCAACACCACCTGAATGGCAGATGTCCAGGTATCACATGCACAGTCATGTCTTCTAACAACACCTTTTGGGGTTGAGCTGCATGAGACAAAACTGAGGGAAAGTTCAGATCCAAAAGTTCAAATCCATTAGAAAGATCAAGGGTGAGTTGAGCTGTGATTGACAGTTACAAATAATAAGAAATGACTCGACCAGAAATACACCTGAAGTTAATATTGGCCCTTCCTAAATACGTCTCTGTCATTTCCCCTTCTTTGCATCTAGAGATACCCGGTCACATACAATTACGAGGTACCTTCCAGCAAGCTGGGGGTTGCTTGCTGCAGGAATGAGATCTGAAGCATAGGTGCAAGCTTTTTATTTTGTGAAGGCTCTGTGTCTTGCTGAACAGAGATCTGACTCCCACTGTGGCTACCATTGAGCACTGACTGAAAGATCACTGGAGACTTTTGCAGTTTAAAGCCAAGTGCTGTGCAGCCAGATTCAGAGCAAAATGCTATTGGAGATCAGTTGCATTTCCAGAGATATCAACTGGAAGTTTGCTTAGCTCTGAGGAGCAAGAGCTTTTCCCCATGTCTGCAATCCTGGTATTTGTTAGTGCTTAGAGCATCATTTCCTCAGCTCAGTTTCAAGCACTGAATTCATCTTCCTAGCTCCCTTTGAAGGTAGGTACTTAGCAAACAGCTTTATCCACCCCTCTGAGCCTTTCACAGCTGTTTGCTGTGGGTGCCCACCATCACTGGCACTAGGTTCTTTTTCTTTCTCTCAACTCCTACCACCATGACAGTTTTCCTTCCCAGCCTCTAATGGGTCATAGTTAGCTGTCATGCTGGTTGCTACCTGCCAAAGTCCTAACATCTGTATAGAGCTTTAAAAGGATTTAGGCTGAGATTTAGTTTTGGCCCTTTCTGACCAAACTGTCAAATGGCTTTGAGGGTTGTGCTCTGTTTGGCTGCTGCCTGTTACATATATGCGTATTTCCAACCCAAGTCATTCCTGGGCGGTCTAATTCCTCCCAGACTGGAGTCTCTGTCTGTTTACCATCTCTTCTACAAAGGTTTGCACTGAGGGTATTTTCTCACATGTTGTGAGATGCCGGCAGCCTCAGCCCTTGTCACAGGATCTGGTTTTGGGAGGAAACTGGTGGGAGATTCTGTTTGACCTTCTTGCTTCCCATCTCAGTTTGGTGCCCCTAAACTAACTTGAGCATAATTTCTCTTCCTGTTTTCCTTTGCAAGACGAAATACTGAAAGATGCAGCTCATTTGTCACAGCGTTATCAAACCCTGGCCCCTTGCCTCCATTAAATGGGCACAAAGTCAAGAAAAAGTCTCATATACCAAAGCGATTCCTTATGCTTAATTCACACGATAGTGTGCTACCCATATTAAAATGCTCCTGCTTCCTTAGAAGACCTCTCAGTGACTTGTGCTTTTCAAACTTTGACGTGTTTACTCTCTCAGTCGTCAGCTGGCGATGATTCATTTATGCTTCTTTATCTTGTCATCTTCTACCTAAAAATATTGAACACCAGGAGGGATAGAAAACAGGCAGCTGAGGGTGTTGGTACAGTCTAGATGTTTCTTCCCCCACTTCTTCTCATTCGTTTTTTTCAATAGCTTGTCTTTTTGCAGTAGCGGCACACAGATTACAGTGGTGCAGGAGCTACAGTTAACGACCCCCAAAAACCAAGGCTGTGAGTTGAAGAAGTCAGTGGTCCCTAGTCTGTAAAGCGGAGATGAGGTCTTGGCTGTGAAGCCTTTTCAGTCCCATTAGTTTGGGATTGGGCATGAAACTGATATCTCTGTGTTTTGCTCAGTGTGTTGCCTGCTGCAGGTACCAGGGCTGGTGATCTCAGGTGGTTTGGAAGTACTGCCATAAATTTTCATCACTGTCAAAAGCCAAACATAGAAAATCATTTGGTACCCACGGGGTAGTTTTAGAATTTGTCTGTTATTGCCAAAACTTCTCTGTGAAGGAATTACGGGCACAGACCTTGTTTTTGGAGAGCATTTACTGTGATTGGGGTGAAGGGAATGAGCAGCACTGTTTTATGGATACAGCTCAAAACTGCACAGATAAAAGCACCAGGAGTATTTCCTTAGAGGGAGAAGGGCCAGATACACTATAAAATACTCCTGAGTGACTTTGTCTGGAAGGTTACAGTGAGGAGCTGTGGCATAAACCTCTTCAGACAGCAAGAGCAGGCAGTAGTGAGCAGCAAACATGTGGACACGCAGTGTAGTCCTGGCATTCATTTTAATTTTTAATTTAAAGAAGATTCCTTGCACTAAGGACTTTCACCATTAGCTTGTTGATTCTGAGCTTCTGGCTACTGTCTGCACTTATAAAAACCTCCCCTTTTGATTATTCTTCAAAGGGGACATTTTATTCTCCTAATCCCTATCCCACAGTTGGCCCTGCAGGAGTGAACCCATAAGCCTGCTCAGAAACCCATTGAACTCCTCCACATCAGTGAGGACTGGCCTCAGACAGCTTGGAAGACTTTGTTGCCTATTAAAGCGAACACAGTAGCTGATCACAGCTTCTGATTTGTGCTGGTGAGGGCCTGGCTGGCAGAGTATGTGTGGGTAAAGCAAGCTCATCCCTGCTGGCAAAAAGACGGCAAAGGCTCTGCCCTCGGTTCATCTCTTGCGCTGCGTTGTGAATTAAAAAAGCAAGGAGGGGAAAACCATAAGGATAAACCCATAGAAGCAAACTTGAGGAGAAAAAGACTGATTTTTTTCAATTTTATTTGTTCTTGTTTATTCCACAGCAGCGTCTGGTGACCAAGACGAGCATAATCCGCATATCGTAAGAGAGACAGCCCCACCGTCTGTGATTGATAGCCACACCAACGTTCCCACCACGGAACCATCTCAGAACCTCCCTCAATACCTACCTCCTTCTGCCGAGGATAACCTAGGTCCTCTGCCAGAAAACTGGGAGATGGCCTACACCGAGAGTGGAGAAGTCTATTTTATAGAGTAAAGCACATTTTTATTGTTCTAATTCCATCTCTCTCCCTCTCTCTCTGGGCATAAGTAAATCTCCATGGATGCATTTTGTGTGTGTATTAAATATCTAGTGTATACGGTTATGCTGCAGAGCTCTTAAGTTCTTTCCTGCTTCTGAAAGGATTTTGCATTTCCTGATTGGATTAACATCCAAATTACTCCTGAGTTCAAAGTCAGAGGGAATTGCTTGTTTTATGAGGGTGGTTAAAAAAGCGACAGACACTTGTAAAATACGGGCCAGTTGTTTTCATGTGTGGAGTGAAAGCTCCTAATTGAAAGGGCTGAAACTTCATTTCTGAAGCCTGCCTCTGTGCATGATGCAGCAGAGAGAATTTCTTAGGTCACATGAAGCAGAGCTGGGGAATGGACTTTGTATGTTGTCCTCTCATCAGAGCAAATGGGCCAGGTGTGTTGACATGCTCCAGCAGTTTGCAGAAGGAACAGCTCACTGCAGAGTAGGCACAGGAGGTTTGGAAAATAAATACCTTGTGCTCTGCAGTCTTTGCTGAAGAGCTGAGTGCTGTCAGCAGCTCTATGATGATATTGATTTTTTAGGCCATAAATAATAGTCTCTAATTATACTTGTCTAGATTTATTGAGATAGGAGTAACTTACAAAATGGGACCTGTTAGTGAAAGGGATTTCTTGCACAGAGTTTAGCTAGACATTAAAATTCAATTAGTTTTTGAAACTCTCCAGTCCTTGGCTGCCTAAGTAGAGGAGGAGGGTGAGGAATTGATTTTGGATTTGATGGCCTGTTTAATGCAGTCTTGGGAACTGAGTTTCTCTGTCTCTGTACCAGGAGCCAGTAGCCAGTTAGTACAGAAGAACCTCCTCTGCTAATGCTCCTTCAGGCACTCCAGAGACTTATTATGCTGGATAAGGGCACTAAGGAGAGCAGTCCTGCTCCGTCATCAGGAGAGGAGACTTTTGGACAGGGCTCAGGAAAGGTTCATCAGAGAAGGTCTTCCCTTGGCTGCAGTGGCATGGGAACACATCAGAGAGGGTCTGGGGAGCATGAAGAGCACAGCAGATGCTCTTCCACCAGCCAGGAAAGGGCTGCTGCAAGAAAAAGGCCATTTTCCACAGTACTCTCAATTACCTGAAGAGGCTCCACCAACCCCCTAATGCAAGCCAAAGTCTAGAAGGCACAATGCAAATTCTCCTCAGCTGCCTATCAGGTGAAACTGAAATGAGTTTATTATCCCAAACACGGTATTCTGCCCCTCGTTATTCCTCTGGTTGCCTCATCCTTTGATGTGCTTTCTGGCTTTAATGTATATAAAACAGCCTGAGTAATAGCCCATCTAGCCTGCCGGTTTCTTCTCTGAAGGAAGATGGATGATGAGCACTAAATGCTGCCCAAGCAGCCGGTTGCTTCCCTTTTTGTACCTACGTGTGCCCCTGCTGTCATACTTCAGCCAAGGGTTCAGCTGCTGCTGACAGCAATTTCCCCCAAACCCAGCCTCACGGCTGCTGTATTCTCTGTGCATGTGTATTTTCTTATCAGTGCAAGACTAGCACCTTAAATAATGTATTAAACCTTTTGCAGGAGAGTCATGTATGTGGTGGAAGAATGTAGCCTGCATACGTAACTCTCCGTCTGACATGAAAATCTGGTAGATCACCAGCTGCTTCCTTCCCTGCAGCACAAATTGACCATTTTGAGGATGCATACGCAGAAGGGGTGATTCTGTGCAGGATTTTGTGTTAGTGTGGATGTAGCACTGAATGACTGCAGTTCTGCTCATTCTGAGGACACCCTGAGCCTAGAAACTATTTAGTCTGATTTGTGTCAACAGAACAAGCTAATGGGCTGTGTGGACCTAAGCTGGTTCAGATGCCTGTACTGTCATCTAGAGCATTTTGGGTTATCAAGTCTGGGTGCTGAAGGGAACAGTGTGGAGACATGTGAGCTGCTTACACAGAACCAGCACAGGTCCTGCGGGGCCAGTTGTGTGTTGGATAACCTATGGCTTGTAGCTGAAGCAGTTTGGCTCCTGAGATGTTTCCGTGCTGCTTTAATTGGGATTTTCATTGCCCAAAGTATCCCAGTCCCTCATTACCCTGCATGTAGGTCTGGGCATGTTAACAGGTCTAACATAAACTTTTCTTGATCTACTGTGCGTCAGCAAACCACACTGTTGAGGGCCTTTGGTTAACAAGGCAGAGTTGCAAGAAATATGCAAATATTCTACTGTTCTCCTCCCACCATCCTCTTTCTCAGTTAGGCTACAGACTTTCTTACGTATAAGTTGGCAGAACCCCTTGGCTCTGCTTGGCTTGCTGAATTCTGCCATTCACTTTTCTAGTCGGCAGTCGATTGCTCTTGAAGCTTACAAAAGGATTAGACACATTAGCTCATCCTGCCTCAAGGAGGGATGAGTAGTAGGAGGGGGTAAACCCCCTCTTCTTGCAGTAAAATGCAAGTGTGCTGGTTGGTTGTTAGTTCCTTGGGGATCATAGCCCTCATTACAGCATTTCCAGCATCACAAGACTGTTGTGAGGCTAAGGTTAAGTTTGTAAACCTCTGAGACCTTGAAGGAGAAGTAAATAGCATTACTACAGTATTGAAACTTAAAACTGTTAAGCAGTGTTAAAGGCTAAGCTAGATAAATGATACCTCAGGGACTGGAGGGATGTTTGCAGGTTATGTCTACAATGATACAGGGTGTAAAAGAGGCATTACGTTACAAGATTGTGTATGCAAGTGAAATGATGAGAGAAAATAGTTTCTAGAAACATGTATTTTAAGCCTGTTTATTACGCAGCCTTCACCATTGGGACTGGCATGACAGTACAGTCAGGGGGCTTGTAGAAAGGAAGAGTTGAAAATAAAGCTATTCAACTTCCGTCAAAGGCTTTGACAGGAGATTTTTATTAGTGTAATTAAAAAGTTTTAACTGGAAATTACATTTTTTACTAATGCTTGGGTCAAATCCAGACAAAAGTCAGAGGTCTTTCATAGGAACAAAGATCACTGCATGGATTAGGGAAGAAGGGAAACTTGTCATTGGGAGGCAAATAGCTGAGACAGCTCCTGGAATTAAGAAGCAAACGACCAAAAGTTTGGAAATTAATATTCTAGTATTGCAGCTTTCATGTGCATCCTTCTAGTGAGGAATGGTGATTTGTGTATTTTCATCTTTGTGTTTTCGATACCAAGATTCTTGTGATTGGTTGACTGGTTTGTGAAGCATCGAGTTGTAATTCTGTTTCTTCTGAAGCAAAAGTATGCCTTCAGGCCTGTTGAATAATAAAGAGGATATATGCTTCTATGTCACTGATACTTGAGCTCTGTAATCTTAACAAAGGTCGTATTTCCATTTTTGGTTTCCAGCCATAACACAAAAACAACATCTTGGCTAGATCCACGGTGCCTGAACAAACAGCAGAAGCCTCTAGAAGAATGTGAAGATGATGGTAAGAGAATGAAAACAGTGAAATAATAATGTATTTGGTCCATTTCTAAATGGCTTTCTTCGTTCTTCCCCTTTCCAATAACCTGTGTTCAGAAATACTTAAAAAAAAAAAAGGTTTATGTATAAGTGCATAGAGACAATGTCCATTATGTTTTAAGATCACTGTCCATATATGTAAAATAGCTGTTTAGGTGATAGATCCCTTAGGAAAAATCAAAGGGGTGCTGCAAGTAAGAGGCTGTTTTTGCAAAGGCATTTGAATAGTCACTGGTGCTGAACAAGGCTCAAAGCTTTCTAACGTGTTTGCTCCTTGAATCGCTGTGTAGGAGGGAAGTGACTGAGTCTCTGCATGCTCTATTGTGTTATGCTTTAACTAACTGCTTTACATGAATCGAAAGAGTTATGTTGTTGTTTTTGAGCAGAAATAACTCAATTGCCTCACTTCTGCTGCTAAATTCTGACAGTCCACTTAGCGTTATGATTACTGAAAACAAATTCTATTTGAAGGTGTAGATTTTGGCACTGAAAATTTACACTGATATAGTTTTGTATTCCTTGAGATGTTGAAAATGCAAGCCACTGTCCCATTTAGAACAGCCAAAAGCAGGACTGTTAAAGGAGGTGTATACTTTAAGAGATGCTGGAACAAAAAGGCAGTTCATCATGATGAAAATAACTTAAGTGTTTGGGAAAGCCTGTGTGGAAATTTTGGTCTCTGACCAGGAAAGGAGACCTATTCTAAAGTGTAATTTTGGCTAACGCAATGCTATGATGGTAGACATCTTAAAAATAGAAGGATTTCCTTTGTCACTGCTGGTGATGTCCTTATAAAATCAGTTTTCATAATATGGTTAACCTAATCTGTGGAGTCAGCTCAACAAGAATTATGATTTTATTTTGGAAAAGAATCAGTTCAATCCCTTTTGATTTAGGTTCAAATCTGGTCTCCAGAACTCCTGTTACTATTTTTACATGTGCACTTTCTCATCCTCTGCATCCTTTCACATGTGAGGTTTTGGAGGAGGTGAGAATTTGCCTCTGCAGCCTTTGCTGCTGTGATGAAGCAGGTCACCAACATCCTAGTGCACGGTGCAGTGTACCCCCAAACCAGAAGGATGTGCAAAGCCCAGGCAAAAACCCAGCACACCAAGATGACTCCTGCTTCAGATTCTTAGCAACTGGCATCGTCTGTCGAGGAGCAAGCGGAGGGAGCTGGGTTAATGAAGGCCTTGCTCTGTGCCTAAAAATGGATATGTCAGTGGGTAATCAGAACAGGAGCAAAATTAAATAACAGCATATGGAGGCAAAGCTCCCTCCTCCTTGCAGTAAGCATTGCTGGCAGTGTAAAGAGGAGGTTGCTAAATCTCAGCATAAGCTTTCCTTTCTCAGGGGGTAGTTTTCTCTGGAGCACAACTTCTGCCTGGCATTCTTCACCAGCAAGATTCCCACTATGCTGATAGACCCAGTGATGCCAACAAGCAGTGCATGCTGCTGTGGGTAGGCATGCCCTATGCTGTGCCCCCAGCCAGGGCAAGGAGCAAGCGGTAGCTCCTCTGTCCAACATTTTCAAGTCTCCTCACAGAAGGGAGAGTTTCTCTTGTCCTCTTTAGCAATTATAAAACAAACATTGGAATTATTAATTTTATTGGGGTTAGAAACATACAGCTGCTATTTCTGTGTTTAAGTCAGTTCATAACTTTGCAGAGTAGTGGCATTTTTGTTTATCAGGTCCTTAAAATCAGTTAATTTCATCTTCCCCACACACCCTTTCACTTCATTCACTAAGTTGCTCATTAATTAATATTTTCAACATTCAATAGTTAAACCAGTTGCTTCACAGGTATAGCAGTGCTCTGCACTTTTACCTGGCTGCTCTGTTCTTGCTTTGCACATAAGAATGATTATACTTCAGAAACTGAGCACAAAGAAGAGTGAAGGTTATTTTTACTGCATCACAGAAGCTGCCATTTTTGGCAAGGGTCGCTGTTGGGTGTATTTCCACTGATGTCTGTGGGAGTCGTCCTCTGTTTTGTTTGGTGTGTGTGTGTCAGCTTTCGGGCTTGATCCCATCCTGTTTGTGGTTTCTAGAAACGTTAGATGTCGTTTCAGATTTGTTTGGGTACAGTTGTCTTGTGTGTTTTTCTTCATCAGGGTACCTGTCCCTGACAAGTTTCTGGTCATTTCCAGTCGTTTTAGGCTATCAAAGGAAATTGTAATTCAAAATTTACGCTAACAGCCCCTAAACAACTGTTTTGGTAGAACATACAGCAAACAGGTCATGAAAGTGGTATTTTTAGGTGTCCAAATTTTCCAAAGCAATGCTGTGGCACTGCATCTTCTGTTTGCTTCTATCATTCATTTATGTGGCTGATACTTTTCTGTATTAGGTCCAAAATTGTTTTTACCATCTTTGTTCTGTTTTTGTCACCATCTCTCATTTTCAGACTGCATTGTTATTATTTATAGACGTAAGCAGTACTTTAATCATCTGTGTCACTGCTAACTTATGAATATGGAGCAGATAATGATAAATGAAGCAACAGTGAATATTGATGGCTTTGTGTCTTTGAAAAATTATGTGGTCTTTGTCCCAGGTGCCCTGCTAAAACTGGCCCATTCCTGTATATGCCTCACCAGTGCATCTGGACTTCGGTGTGAGCCTGTGCCTCCAGTTAAACACAGAGCTTTGCTTCATTGCCTATCTTAAATCATCCGAGTAGTTACACTGAAGTCCTTGTACGCACATAAATTTAGGTACTTTCTTTAAAACCTTGCTATTTTAGTTCTTATTTAGATGCAAGGTTTTCCTCTCAGGTATCTTCATCAGTATTCAGGTCTGGCTTTCTGATAGATCCATGTGTCTACAGAACAGGTTGTGAAGGTCGGACCTCAGGACTGGGGGGGGAAGCTTTACTACAATGAAAAAACCACATCTGTATTACTTTGCCATATCAAAATGTGGTGTGGAAATAGTCAACTGGCACAGATTTGGAGAATCCAAAACCAGTTCTTTCATTATCTACATCAGATCCATCAATATTCTGATCAGTAAAGTGCAATAAATGAAAAGCTTGGGCTCGGGCTGTAGAAAACAAGTGCCGGTTCCGCTGTTTGCTGTAGGGAATCTTTTGCTTGGTGCTGAAGTTGTCTGAAATTTTCTTTTAATTTTTTCTGTCTCATTTACTGCTCTTGCCTTGGAGAAGAAGGGGTACACACGGAGGAACTGGACAGTGAACTAGGTAAATCACCCATCTTTTGTTTCGATGTTTGACTCCAACTGCACTGTTTTAAGCTTTAATTGCTTACTTTCTCCTTTGTATCATTTTGCATCTTTCAGTTTTTTTATTTCAACAAACCTAATTTGTCAGCAAAACTCCCCTACCACACAAAGCATTGATCTTCCCTTAGCTTCAGATCTGCACTGTTTTTGTTATTGATTCAGAGCTTGAAGAAAGCTGGAGGGCCTTAATCTTCCCATTTGTCCAAGGTTGATTCTTCCTGGGACCTGCAGAAGTCAGAGGCTTTTCCATTGGCATCAAAAGCTCCAGGAGAAAGCTTATAGATGCTAGCATTGAAATCAAGCTGTTAATGATGTGTTTTTATGGTGGCCACAAACATTTCCCAGGCGAGAGCATCGAAGTGTGATTTAGAAAGTTTAAGTATTACATGGGATGCTTCTGCTGAGCTTGTGAATGAAACAGCTGAAAATTTTGCCTCAGTAGGTGATTTTATAAACAGATCATTTTCGATGATGTGCTGCACTTTTATTTGCTGCATCTTTTTGTGGAGAATGCTGTCTTGATATCTAATCTCAGTGGTGCTCATTGTGTTTGTACTGATGGTAGAGGCAGTTGTTATTTCTGTTCAGCTATGCTCTGGTGCACTTGGAAAGCTGAAAGGCAGAAGAGGTTGCATAGGATTTTATTTCCACTCAGTCTATTATTGCTTTTAAAAAGGGACTATATTTACAGTTTATAGTTCTGCGTACTGGAGGATTGTATTACTAGAGAATTAACCTCTGGTTTCTGTAATGACTTGCAAGTAAGTTTATTCTGCTTCGGGCTTCTGTGTGATTGATACAGCATCAGTGGCCAGCAGCTATTGAGTGGACTTGTAACACTGCTACAGGAAATGTTCTTTTGGATAATATGCCTGGAATAATGCTGGAGGCCTAAGTTCTTTCAGTGCAAGAATTCGAAAGAAATGACAATGTAAAGAAGAATGTAGTCGTTTTCATGGTACATTAGCATTATGCACAGCTCAATATGAATAAGCAGCAGACCAAGTAACATCAGAAGTAGGTGGATACACACCAACAACCTGAAGATTTGTCATGAAGGTCTTCACAAAGGGTGCCTTAATAAGGGAGAGGTTTTTAAAAAGCAAAATCAGAGGCAGTAATGAAATGAAAATGTTCCATTCTTTCAGTCTGATACCAGGATGTAGTGCAAAGGAAGAGCTGAAAAAATAGGTGCAGGGGAACTCATTATTTGATAAGCCTGACCCCAGTTCTGCAGACACTTACACAAGTGTTCTGCTTGAACATCATGAGATGTTCCCTTTGTTTTAGTGCAGATAAGCTTTATTGAGCTCACAGCCCATTGATACACTGTTGAGATTTGCAAATGTTGCAGTGCAAAGAAAGACATTTTCAAATGGCTCACCTGGTTACTGCGGCATTAGGGACAGGGCATGAAAACATATGGCCTATTCACTAACTGTATCATGGTTAGTATAATCTTGTTGGCACCAGATATTCATTCAGCTCCCGAGATTATCAAGAGTTCTAAATAAAAGAAAATTAAAACTTTGAGCATTTACACAACTTCTTGTTTTCCAGGGAGGTTTGTTGAATATGGAGTCTGTTTAACAGAAGCTTGTACGAAAGGACACAAAAATTTGACCTTTAGAATAGGATTTGACATACACTTGGGCAGATCCTCCTGGCCTTGCAGGGAGCAGTAAGAGCTGATAGACGGAGGTCATCTCCATCTCCATTACAGGCAAACTATATGGCAACTAAAATACCTGATGGATCGAGAAGTTCTTTTATAGGAATCAGTCCATCCCTTCCGTAGGGTAGGAGGTAGGATATTAAACAAGAGCATCTCAGTAGGAATCCATGTATTTACCCCAGCTTAAAAGTGCAAAATTGGAGATTTGTCCATTGGATTTACCTGCTGACAAATGCTCTGAGCTGCCAAGAATCTAGACTGTGCAACATGGCTATGGCGAATATGACCTTTTGCTTTAGAGAACTGTCAGAGGCTTTTAGAAGTCAGAAAGTGCATCTATGCAATCGACAAGTAATGTGTTGAAAGCTGCAGTTTTCTTTATTGTTACTTTTGAAAACAGAGATATGTTCCATAAACAGAAAGCTGCAAAGATATAAAACTGAAAAGATTTTGGCACAATAAACAGGATAAAGGCAAAAAGAAATAAGCTGTTTAAACTTTAAAAATAGAAAACAAGTTATAGTCCAAAATAGCAAAAGATACTTAACAGTACAAAATGTGGGAAACTCATATTTAAGACATCTGTGCATTCCTTCTCTCCTTCATTCACTTTTATTTTGTTTCTGGCCCTAGCTTGGTCTCCTTACCATTTTACTTTCAACATAGTGCAACAAATTTAAGGGCTGCCTTAACTTCTGCTTTTCCTGATTACATGCCAGGTCTTCATTTAACTGCACTGAAACTCTTTAAGCCAGTCCCACAGTGTTCTCAACATATGGGACTCCTCTGCAAACCTGAAAGTTCCCTTTGTGAAAAGACTTTCAGGTTCGACTTCTGGCTTTCTGACTTCTCACATAGACTTGCGCAGGGTAAAGGAATATGTGTTTCTGAAGCATTTATTTCAGATTGATCTGCTGATAAGGTTGAGGAGTATTTTCATGCCCAAGAGTTAGCACTGGCTTGCATTTAATTGTTTATGTCTCAAGGAATCCAAAGATATTAAACCTAGTAAGGATAAAATAATGAGAAGAATGGAAAACGTACCTTATATCTGCGAATAAGGGACATGTGGAGCAAAACCCATGAAAATTGATTTCATCTGATCTCCAGCCAATTCTGAACAAAAACATAAACTCTGAGTAATTAATCCATGTGTGTTTGTGTAGATTCAGTTCATCTGCAGTCTGGAGCTATTTCTATCCTTATGGCGTTATAGTCAAAGTCTATGAATTCAGAACTAGATCCCTGCATTTATTCTAATCAATGGGCCATTGTTGATTGTATTGGCCCAGTAATTTATGCCATTAATGAAAATAAATCTTTGTATTTGATAACAAAAAAACCCCATAGATTATTTACTATAAGTCTTAATAATTTAGTGTTAAATTTTGCAGAATTATTTGGGATATTTGAACTTGTGTTCTCTGACAGTGGCTTTTTTAAATCATTCTTTAAATGGATGTGCAAAGTCGGTGGGACCACATTTTCATAGTCCAAGCATGGTGGAGCCTTCTTTCAAGTTGACTCACAGTACTTCACAAAGACACCACACTGCATTGTTAATAGAATGATTATTTCAGTACCCACAGGCAACGGGAACATTGTGTTTAAATGAGTGGGACAAGGATCAGGCCCTTAAGTAATACGTGCAGCTTTAATAACCCTCAGGTGGATGCTGAAGTGATTTTATTACATTCACTAATTATAGTTAAAGTACTATGTGCAGTCTAGAAAATCAACAAGAACAAAAGTGGGTACATTTCCAAATGTTAATTTCATCTTCAGAACTGTTTTTTTGTTAATTATGCTAATTGAAAAATGAAATCTGCTACATGTGATTATGGCAATATGTGTTTTTACATTAAGCGCTGTGCTGTGAAATACATCTGTGTACCAGCCCCACTTGGGCGAATTCCATGTGCCAGGCGTTTATGTTAAATTCAGGTTGTCCTGTTTCAAGATGAACTTTTGTGTTGGGGTTATGGCTGAGCAATGCAGTGTAAACCCCTGAGATAAGAGTCAAAAAGCCGCTTTTTCAGCAGTGGTGAGCATAAATGGCTCAGCCCTGGTACAGGGGATGAAAGCGGTCTCTGTTGCTGCCATCATCTCTCCCATTGCCGTAGACTGGAGTTAAAATGCTTCTGGCTGGTTGCCTGCATCGACTTTCACTGCAGTGCTCTGCCCATGGTGGTGAAACCAGGAGGACATTTGAGGCACTCCCAGAGAGGAATTTTATTGATTATTTGTTCCTTTAATGCAAAAAGCAAATCAACTGTCATGAGCATCTTCCCACTGATTAGCTAACCCAGCACTGGTAGCACAGGTGGTGCCATGTTACACCAGCCTTTAAAAGGAGGTTGTGATGGTTCTGAAAAGTGTTTGAAGTCTGAGCTACCTATGGGTTTTTCACACTGTCAGAAAGAAATACATTGGAGGCTTCAGTAATGCTTTTTCTACTTCCAGAGCTGCCTGCTGGTTGGGAGAAAATTGAGGATCCTGTATATGGTGTCTACTATGTAGAGTAAGTGCTTTCCTCTGCAGCAGTCTGTGTGCTTGGGTGGTAACATCTCATTGAGAAGGAAGAGACCCTGACCTCTTACAGCCTGGGGCATGCTATAGGGGCTGAGAGAGGGCAGCCCTGCCTTGCTATTCCTGTCCTCTGGTGGGCTCTGGCACCTGTACCCTGGCACGGTAATAGGCTCAGGGGATGCAGGAGCACACTGGGAGGAGGGGTTTGAGCTCTAGGAGTGAGCTTAAGGATGACAGGAGCACCCTGGGGTTGGGCCCCAGCACCTCACTAAATGCTTTTATCCAGAGAACATCATCAAGCATGCAATTAACTGAGCTTTGTCCCCTTGGTATAGTGCTATGATCAAGATATGAATGTGCAGAGCAGGCCACCAATTTAGTTATGAGTCAAAAGGTACTCGAATGGATGAGCCTGTGTGACCAAACAGCCACAACAGAGGTTCTTGCGTCAGGCTGTGTTGTTGTGAATAGAATTACAGGTTTAATGGGACTCTCTCTGGAATTAGAGCAGCTTCTTCTTTATCTAGATGTCAGATCGCTCCCTTGGGAAACCAGAGATCTGAGTTTTGTTTCATCACTGACCCCATAAAATGAATTTTTAATTATGTGTATACTCGTGTCTAGTAGGATGGCTTATGATAGTCCTCAGAATAGACACGGAATACAGTTTCTGTCTGCTTTGGCTCATTTCTGACCCTACCATCTGTGCCTAGGGAAACAAGGTTAGCAAACTGTGTAATTAAGGCTTGACATTTATTTACCAAAGACATCAAGAATATTTTTTCGGCTATTAAGTGCCATGCCAAGAGGTCTTTACAGCATTTTTTCCTGTCACTTTATATATATATGCCCATTAGTTTTGTGGCACTCCATAGTGCTAACATTAAACAGAAGGTAACAGCAATGAGACATAAATTTATTTTACTTACTATCTATAAGCTAGCAAAATGATTATAATATGAGCATTTGTCTCTGTCCCAGTTCAGGCACTCTATTATTGCATAATAATTTTTATTGAGAAACAGCTCTGTAATGAAAAAGTTTGTGTAATTTTTAAAGTACTTCTCTTTTTTCCTTAATTTTCTGAACATAACTTGAAATGGGAAGTCTTTTATGGAACTCATTAATTTGGTTTTCTTTGATTAGTTAAATATTTTCCAGGGCTTTAATATTGATCTTTACCAGAAAAATTTCTTCACATAACTGTCTAGGTGCTTTTATTGTAATTACTTGAAGAAGTGGTTGGTTGTTCATTCAGGGCTTTTTTAATACAAAAATAACAGGACATTATTATGTGTTTTTATATAAAAATGTGGGACAAGAGACAATAAATAGCAAGTTCTTATTGATAAGCTTTGAATAGAAAGATGGGCTTTAACCTAATATAATTTTCTGTTTGCTCTTTTGCTATAGTGAAATCACTATTGAAAAGTTGCTCTTAAACAGCTGATGAGCATCGCATCTCAGCTACAGAGTCCCCAGATCTGCCCTACCACCTTGGCATCTGTGGCTATGTGGTTTCATAGGATGGTTAATCCTCTGCACACTGTATTGCTTGTCTGGAATGTTTGGGGCTGGGCTGCTGCTTTTTTCCTTTTCCTCTTAGTTTTGGCTTTAAACATCTCATACAGATCAATAGCAGCCTAGAGGCCCTCCAAGGGGGACAGCTGGAGTGTCACCACATGCTGGTTTCCACTGAGAGTGTTTGCTGGTGGCTGATTCCGAGTAGATTTTCACCCACTTGGAGCCCAGCTTTTCAGCTATAGCCTGCATTGCCATGGATATTTTTAAGAACCCCTATTAATAATGTGCATTGATGAAATAGCTGCCAGATGCTACCAGATGTTGGGGTTTTCTGTTGAGGCTTTTTTTTGGGTAACTTCAGTAAGCCAGGGAATGACTGCACCTCTGGGAATCTGAATAAAGCAGGAGTGATATAGGCCTGTCTTTTAAAATGAAATGAGACAGAGTGCCTTTTCTGCTACAATCTCATTTCCTACAGATAGATCACTAATTTATATGAAGGAATTAGCCATTCCTACTCAATACATCATATCAGTACTGGAATCTGCTTGTTTGCCTAAGTACACTTTTTGGTGCAAGTAGGCGAGCCTTACTCCACATACAATGCTGCTGGATTTGTTTGGTGTTTTACTCCTTTCCTCATGCTTGTCCATAATTCTTGCTTGTCACATAAAGGGTTTCCTAATTTATTGCTCTCTTTCATCTCCAGCCACATCAACCGGAAGACACAGTATGAAAACCCCGTTCTTGAAGCAAAGAGGAAGAAACAGCTTGAGCAACAGCAACAGCCACCTGAAGGTTGGCACCACAGAGGGTCTGATGGCTGGGGTTTTCAGGAGGGAACGTGCCCTCCGTCCCCTTGGCAGCACAGTGCCAGTGTGTTTGTACTTCCCTCCGTGGCCTTAAACATTCAAAGGCAAAACAATGTGTGTAGGAAAGGTAACAAAAGCCCTTCACATAAGATGTGGCAAGGGAGAAAATCTGAACCACTTAAACAGAGCAGCTTTCACCCCTGTTAAAGGGGAGACATTTTTGTTTTCTTGTCCTTTATTTCTGGAAAGTTTCTGGGCTTCCCAGAAGCAATTAAATACCACATTTTCCTCTTTAATCTGCTCCATCAAGTTAGTCACTGTAGCTGGTATTGTTCCAGTCTGCACTGGGACTCATAGGCTGTTGAAGGGACAAGGAGTGGGCATTTACATGTACACTGGAGAAATCCCTCTGCATGAGAGACTTCATAACACAAGACATTTGGATGAGATCAAGCTGTAAATCTGAATTAATTTCATTATTTTGAAACACTTTTTTTTTGCCCCATTTTTATCCTTTTTTTATTATTTTTTATTTTATTTTATTGAAATGCAGCCCAACAGCAGTGAGGGGCTTGTGGCATTTTGGTTTGTTTTGGTACCTTCATAGCTTTCACACCAAGTTATTTAACAACAGTTTCCAAGGGGAAAATAATTTAGGCTTCAATATTCCACTTGCAGCACCATTTCGCACAACAAACAGCTCTTAGATGCTGTGAATGCCATGGAGAGTAGATTTCATATGAAGTCACGACGACTTAGAAGCAAATCATGTCCCAAGTTTGAGTGTGAGGTAGGGTGTCCCAGCGGATGAATCAGTTGACCTGGACATAGAGACTCCTTCAGAACTGGCTTTTAGACATCCCATTCATTTTATTCCCTCTGTCCATGACTCTGGTTCCTCTCTTACCATGCTTCTTACACCTCCTCTACTTGAAGCCCACACTCCTGGTGTGTGTACGTGCAGGAGCTCATAGTGCTGTCATGAAACAAGTAACATTTCCCTCTCTGCCCTCTCTAGAATGGACAGAGGAGTGTCCATCTCTCCCAGCACCCGCTGCTCCAAACCATGTTTCAAACAACCAAGAGGCAGTTCGGGAAGCACCAGTGCAAGGTAACAACCTTGTTCAACCAATTTAAACCAACTGTAGAAGTGCAACAAGGTTTTTCTCCTTGGAATGAAATTCCCTCAGCCACCAGTAAAAGAAATATTTCTATGACTGGTGTCACATGCCAGGGCAAATACTGCAGACCTGGTTTGAAGTTGTACATGTGTACAAGTACTTTGGGCTAGTACAGCCCTATTTATTAGTGTCAGTGGTTTGGGTATAGCCAGCGGCTTACATACCAGTTGCTTGTCTTAAATAACTTATCTGACAGGACATGAATCACCCCGAATTTGAAGCATGAGCTGAAACATTGCAAGATCAGGTTGCCAGCAAAGGCAGAGTTTCACTTGTACCTCTTGCAGTACAAGTGCTCTCTGGTTACATGTGGTTGTATTTGGCTTCGCCTTTTGTCTACATCTAAATTGCATAGCAAGTGAATGCCATTGCCCTGGTAGGCAGGAACCAGCGGCTGGGGAAGAGGGGGGAGGGTGGAGGGCATCATCCTGTCAGAGCTTGGAACAGCCCTGGGGAGGTTGTCCCTTGGAGCTGGAAAATACTCCCATGCTCTGCAGGTCAGCCATGGTCTCCAAAGGTGAGCTCAGAAGGGATGCTGTGGTCCTAGGCAGACACTGGTCTTCCTTGCGGAGACATCTGTGAATGCAGCCTCTGCCTTTTACGCCACCAGGCTGAAGCAAGGGCTGCCAAAGCATCTGTGCATGGCAGTGCAAAGGAGCTATCCTGCAGGGATTGATGTTAGAAGCATCACTCTGCTCTCCACCCACTCCCAACTGACAGCCACTGAAATGGTGCAGCAGCATTTCAGGACAGCATCAGCACCACTCTTGAGTGACATGTCCTGGTACCCACTGATGACTCCTGCTCTCTTTCATTCCTTCCTTTCTCAGTGCTGCTTCCTTTTCTCTCACTCCCCATTTGCAGCAACTGTTTCCACCTTCCCTGTCCCTTGCTCTATGCCCAGGGGTTTCCATCTCTCCCACTGATGGTACTGCTGGGAGGGATGAGTACCTCTCCTTGTAGGTACTGGGAGGGCATGAGTACCCCTCTCCTTGTAGGTACTGCTGGGAGGGCATGAGTACCCCTGCTTGTGCCCCTGCTCTCTGGGATTTTGTAGATACACTCATTTAAAACATGATCCTCTCCCAAGTGCTGTAAGTGGGATGTAGCCTATGGTGCTGTTGCCCTGTTACTGCAGGGCAAGTTCACCCTGTGTTTGTAGGCAGGCACCAGCAAACTGTGCTTGTTCCATTTGCCTTTTGAACCAGAAATGAGGACTAAGCCCCACTGCACGCTGCCTCTCAGGCGTGCTCGTTACTGAAGATGTTGGGTTGTGTTTTGATAGTCAGGGTCCTTTTGCAGCCTGGGGTCTGAGCAAAGATCTACCCATACCCATGATGTGCAGGATTGCCATGTTCCTGCGCTACCTTTCAAAGGCAGAAGGCTGCAAGTCCTCACTCTGCCCTCTCATGAATAATCTTCAAAAATACTTATTTCCTCAGTCAAAGGCTTACGAGTCCCAAATCCCCTCACTCTCCCTCAAGCTCTCCTGTCTGAACAGAGGCCCATGGCAATGCTGCTGAGGCTTTTGAGGTGCACACTGCTGATCCTGGAGCTGTCACCAGAGGGCTTAGTGGCACAGTCTTTTCCCCTCTAAGCATTAACAACAATTAAAAGTGCAAAGGTGTTTGTAGTGTTGGCACTGTGAAGTACAGCAACCAGGATTACTTTTCTGAGCCTGTGCGACATGCTTTGCAAGAGTGCACTTTTGTCTTTGGAGCACCTCGTTCCCTCTTAATTATGCTCCCAAAGAACATTGACATCCCTCCAGCACAGCTGCTCAGGTCCCGATCCACTCTTTGATCTATACGTACTTCACAACATCAGTGTTTCATCCACAACAGGCAAGGAGCAGAAAGGAAAGAGGACAGACTTCAGTGTCTGAAGAACATCAACATCCCCCCTTTTTCATGGGAGCAGGTCACAGGGTGATAGTGGTGGTGGGGGTTATGCTAAAGGGTTACGGAGTGTCTTGCCAGAGCTCAGAAGTTGCTTTTTGCTTGGTGGGCTGGGAGAAGGCTGAGAGATTAAAAACATAACGATACTCCTGTCTGCAGAAACTCTTGCTGCAGACTCCTGTAGGAGGCATTTGTGCTGCCCCTGTCCCATCCTTCCTGGGGTACATATAACCACTTCAAGACAGAGATAAGACACATGTCTAAGCCAGCACTGCCAGCTTTAATATAGTGCATCCTTTAAAGCAGTATGTTTTCTCCTTTGTAGCCTTGTGGCTTTGGTGTGCACAGCCACGGTTAACAAAGTGCCAGCTACTGAGGGGTTTTAGCTCACTTCATTTACTATGTGATGGGATCCAAGGAGATGGGTGAAGTGTGATGAGATGGGAGGATGCTGAAGTGCAGTTCCATCCCAGCGCACCGCCGTGTTTGTCCATGTACTTGTTAGAACAGGGAGGGGCAGAGGAAAACCAGATCAAACACTATTGCGTGCCTGTTTATAGATTTTCCAAACTTCCTACGCAGGAAAACCTTTTTTTACACGGAACCCCTCCGAGTTGAAAGGGAAGTTCATCCACACCAAGCTAAGGAAAAGCAGCAGGGGTTTTGGCTTCACCGTCGTTGGAGGGGATGAGCCGGATGAATTTCTCCAAATCAAAAGTTTGGTGCTTGATGGCCCCGCAGCGCTGGATGGCAAAATGGAAACAGGTACCAGTGCTTTAAATCAAAATTGCACCACTGCTCTGCTTTATGTTTTTATGGCTGGTTTTAAGTGACTGTGGTTCGTGTTCTCTTCTGGGGGAAAGGATCAATCAGGGAAGTGAGATACCTTGAGGGACATGTTCAGAATCTCATAGAAAGGCACTGCATGTGCTGGAATATCACCTCGGGTGACAAAATAGCCAGTTGGAGCTCTCCCAGCTCCTGCTCTCCCCAGCTTGAGCTGCAGAGAGGAGCCATCAGTTGTAGGGTTCCACATCAGGCTGCAGATTACTGCTCCCCACTGTGGCGATGGCTGCATTAAACATGCCTGTGTTGCAGCCCCAATGTTACGAAGTAAATCATAACTTAATCAATACCTAGATCTCAGGCTGAAGTATGTCTGAGGCATGACACATGACACTGTATTTGAGCAGTTGGTGTTTGAGAGCCGTCTGTTACAGCTCTCATGTGTCTCAGTTTTGTTTCTGTCATGTGTCAGTGTAGCACAGTGCATAACAGTCAGAGCCGGACTTTGAAATCGTTGTTAAATGGGCCATATACCATCATTTGAATGTATTAATTTTTTGCATGAGCCAATTCCAATTTCACTTTCATAAACATTTGTGGACATAAAGGCTTTATGCAGTGAATCCATTGTGTACAGAGAATTCTTGCTTACCCAAGTGTCACCACTCCCTTTCCTTGCAAAGATACTTAAATGCTGCTATTTGCCTATGGGTACTGTGGATCAGCTCATGGGGTCTAGTCCTACATTCCCAGGGTGCACAAAACATATGTGTTTGGTATATGTCTGTGTCCTCTGCAGGGGACGTCATAGTCAGCGTGAACGATACTTGTGTGCTGGGGCACACTCATGCTCAAGTGGTGAAAATCTTCCAGTCCATCCCCATCGGTGCCAGTGTGGACCTCGAACTGTGCCGAGGCTACCCTCTGCCCTTCGATCCCGATGATCCCAACACCAGCCTGGTTACGTCCGTGGCGATTTTGGACAAAGAGCCGATCATTGTGAACGGGCAGGAGAATTATGACTCCCCAGCAAGCCACAGTAGTAAAACAGGGAAAGTAAATGGCACAAAGGAAGCGAGACCCAGCAGCCCGGCTGAGGTCTCCTCCAATGGACCCCATGGTTACCCCAATGACACAGTCTCTTTGGCGTCTTCAATAGCAACACAACCTGAACTCATAACTGTGCATATAGTGAAAGGGCCTATGGGCTTTGGGTTTACTATAGCAGACAGTCCTGGTGGGGGTGGCCAAAGAGTGAAACAAATCGTGGACAGCCCAAGGTGCCGCGGCCTAAAGGAGGGTGACCTTATAGTTGAAGTCAACAAGAAGAATGTGCAGAGCCTCACTCACAACCAGGTGGTGGATATGCTGATTGAATGTCCTAAGGGAAGCGAAGTCACATTGCTGGTGCAGCGAGGAGGTAAGTCTTCAGAACTGCTTTGTAATAGTTCTTCTTGACATTTAAAAAGGAAATGCATGCCATGGAAGACATGCTCTCCTAAGTGTCTCTGTAGAAATGGTTTATGTCCTGAGGTGTAGGAACTGCCCCAAGCTGGCAGTTGTCAGGTCACATAGATGGTTACAATTATTGTTTGATGCTGCACTGGGGGAATGTGCATGGTAATGTACATTTGTTCGTTCTGCATTCTGATAATGCACGAACATCACCAGAATGCACGTGCATTCGTGCATTCTGGTAATGCACAAAACGGTGGTATGGTTACACATATGGTTACACCTTTATATACATAGCAAACCCTGATCTCATGTTCATAAAAAAATCATTTCAAAGAGGACATGGACATTTCTTGAACTGCTTTGGAGATGGAAAAGGCCGGTGATACGTTCTGTGCTTTGCAGTGTTCAAAATCAGCTATCCGGTGGCTCTTCACTGTGGAAGGGTTACACCCTTACACTGGAGGAGATAATTCAAACTTCTCTCAGTTGTAACCAAATTAAATGTTACTTCTGGACATGTTTATTTGCTGTGCAGTGGGGAGCTGAGCTCATTTTTGGTTGTATTGCTGAGAAGCAACCAGCAGGTACAAAAACCATACTCCCAAGCAGTATGTCTACAGCCCACATGGGAGCATGGATGGTGGGTAACCTGTCAGTGAGGTCAGTCCTTCCACAGGAGCTCTTTCCCTGCACACAGTAAGTGTGAAGTGATGTGCAGTAACACACCCCACCTCGCTTAGCACACTCAGTCTGCGGGCTAAAATTACTGGAAGAGTGAGTGTCAAGATCACAGGGAAGGTCCAGGTCAGATAATGAGTACAAAGCCCAAGAGCACAGGGGTCAGCCCTTCATCTCTCGGCTCTTGACACTGGCAGCAGGAATCTGAGGGGCAAAGCCCCAGCAGTGATTTTAATGGCTCATGCAATGATTTTTATGTGCACATTGGTGCTCAGCACCTTGCAGGGACCAATACAGAGGCAAATGAGCTGACAAGTAGGTGCTGAACACAGCCCCCAGCCAGCCCTGGAGGAGTGTTTGATGTAAAAAGTACTTTTCTGATGCCTTTTGTAAAGTATCTTGAGTGTAGTAAGTTAGCAACAAAAGCCAGTCTGTTCTAATGGGGGACGAGTTGCTTCCTGAATTTACAAGTTGTTGTTTTTAAAGACCTATTTCAAGGAATTGAGGACATTGATTCTGCAATTAGCAGCTCTGGAGAAAGCACTGCCTTTCTTTTACTTCTTCCTTTCCAAGTGCTTGCTGTGTTTTTGTAATTTGGTAGTAAATGAAAAAGTAGAGAACAGAATATATTAAGAGTTTTCCAATTTTCAAAGTGTGAGTTCCTGAAAGACTTTCGGTACTGGAGAGGTTTAAGAAGTGCACAGCGTTCTCATGATTAATATATGTATTATGGAGAAAATATGGTTGGAAGAAAAATAGCAGCTATTATTAATCCTCCTGGAGAGCACATATATATCTGGTAGCACCATACATTAATTATTTGAATTGTGGCTGACATTTAATAATCCTCCTTATGCCTTGAAGGCATAATGAAAAGATTTGATGAGGAAATAAAAGCATAGTTTTAATAAGATAGTAAATAGTTCCCTGGTTATCTTGCTGAATCTCTCTCTCTCTTTTTTTCTTTTTTATTAAATTTAATCGAGATACCACATGTTGAGCATTTGCTGTCACCTTCCTGGATAGATACCATATCAATCTCCTTAAATTGCCTCCCTCCCTCCTTCAAGGTCTTGACATTTCTGTCTCAGCACAGAGCACTTGCAGTTCCAAATTTCATGCTCTCGTGGTGCAGGATGCAGGAACTGTGGTGGCCCTGGATCCATGCTTAATCATTGAAACATGTTTTTTGTTCACACCTGGAAGAAAGCTGGACCAAAAGGCACTCAGGTTGCGGCACAGAAGCTGCAGGATACACACAGCAGTTGCCCCACAGCCAAGAGCAGTCAGGTTTGTTTAAAGCTTTGGAGATGGAGCTGGATAAAACGCACCTAGCACTCAGTGCTGCTGTACTCAGCTCCTTTCTCCTGTTACTTTGCCTTATGTAACTCCTGCCAAGTCTCCTGTCAGAAATACCATCCCCAGACAAGGTGCCGCTATTTATTTTGGTCCAATTACAGAAAGGCATTTGGTTCCAGTGTCTGATAAGCTCCTTCAGGGCTCTTGAAACAGCTCTTCTTTAGCTTCCCTGTCAGTTGTCCTTTCCTCCTCCTCCCTCTGGTGTCCAGTGAAGAAAATGCTCAGATGCTGTCAAGCATCCTCGCATTAGCCTGGTATTTGCATTCAGTCAGGCTTTGCATGAAGCATCCCTGCAACGCTAAGGCTGGTGTTCAGAGCTGTCGAAAGGATTTGTCAGAAGTGATTACTAATCAGGCAGAAAAGGTATCAGAAAGAGATGTGTAATAGAGGGGAAAAGCTCTGCCTGCTTCAAGCTGCTGGTGCCCCAACAACAGCGTTTAATTGTTAAAAGCAAACCCACAGTCGCTGAGAGCAGCCAGTAAAATATTTACTGTACAGTGGATTCAGCTGAAGTGCTGGCTTACGGGAGCAGGCAAATCCTGCCTTTGCCTTTGAGTGAGGAGCAGAAGGATGGTTTCAGGAAGGATGAAGCTGAAGTGCCCCCTCTGTGTGCTCGGCTGCTCACATATCATCTGAAAGCCATCTTTAGGACTTGCACAAGATAAGGGCAGGGGGATAAATACATTAAGAGAAGGACAGTGCCCGGTCACCGATATTTTGTGTTCCAGAGGCTCCATAGAAAGCTTTCCTTACCTGTGTTCTAATACTTTCTTTTTCCCCTTCCTCTTCTAGGGCTTAATTCTATTACTGGTGTTGTTTTCCTGTTTCACCTATACTTAATGCTGGATAAAACTCCCTGAGTGTTGTATCATGGCTTGGACTTCAACACTTGAGGGGTTCAGGAAGGATGAACTCTGAGCAGAGGCAGGGTGCAGAGGAGCTAATAGGGTTGCATGCATGAGCAGATAGGAAAAGCTGCTTTTGCTTAGCAAAATGAAGGGGCAGAGGAGACAAAATTACTGTCTCTAATGTTAGCTAGGAGAGGTAGAAGATGCTGTCCTCAGAGTTGGCTGAAATAAAACTGTGTTGTTCAATTGTGAGTAATTTAAACAGGACATAAGAAGAAAGTGCCAACCCATTAGGGTCTCTAAGTTAAACTGCAGGGGGCAAAAGGACTTTTCTGTCTGAAGGTGAATCTCAGCATGTTTAACAGGAATATACCATGGTGCTTGCAACTTCAGAGGAGATGCTTCATAACCCAGAAGGACCGTTCAAGGGGTGTTGTACTGAAAAGTAAACCAGTGCTAGTGGTTGCAAAATGCAGAATGAAGCATATGTTGTTGTTGCTGCACTACACAATGTCATCACACATCTCAGTTATTTTAAAGAATTACTATTAATAAGGCCAGTAAAGGCATGCCTTTAATTTGATTATTTGTAGCTGAAAAGGTTATTGTAACCTTGTACCTACCAAATACGTAAAGTACTTATCTCAATAAAAAACCAAACCCAAGCTACAAAAGAAGGTAATAATATTTGCCACTCGAAATCCATTTGTCATGGAGGTCTTGTCTACACACAATAATTGACTGAAATAAGCAATCCTCAGATACCTCTTCATTCTGCACAGATTCTATTTGTAATAAAAGCAACATTATGTCAGAATCATTTCCCTGCTTCCCACGGGGCTTTTATTCTGGGAACTGGGTTTATGCTGGGACAGGGGCTGTTTCAGAACAAGTTATTCTGCAAAACTACTGTGCTGTATGTTTTGGAGTCAACAAGATAAGTTTGTTTCAGTGAGAACATTTATGTGTCTTATTGATGCATATTGTGAATTGCCTCAGATTAAAGGCATTATTTTTTTTCTTTTTTATCCATTTTTTTGTGTTTAGATCAACCTTCAGGTCATCCAAAAACACTGTGATAAAGTGTTCAGTTCCAAGAATTAAGCTGAACAGTTTTCATGCAGGGTTGAATGGACAGTTTCCCCTCAGAGCTTTCACAGTTAGTGTCTTTATTCAGCAGAAGGTTGAAAATAGCATAAACCTTGAGCCCGATCTAGGTAATCTCCTTGAAGATGTATTCCCACTTTGCTCCAGATCGAAGTAAAAGCATGCAGGTGAAATGTCACTCATGTGTCATATGCAAATCAGTGGAGTTTCTAACAGCTTCCCTAGGGCCAAATTCACATTAAACTGAGGAATGGAAGTACGTCTTCTGAAAAATATATAATAAAATATATGCTAGAGTTTCAAAACTAAATGTATTTTATGGGAAGAAGAACCAAGGCAACATCTACCTGTCTAAATGCCGAGGAGTGGGCACCTGAGTATTACCCCTATAGGAAGGTAAAGTCCATAATAAATTCCCTGCTCATGGTTCGGTTGAGCAGAAGGTGTTTGTGGGGAGCAGTAAGGTGGAAGTAGGGAGAGGTCTGTGCCAATTGTCCTGCTCATTTGGTCCTTGACTCAGTGGTCTTAAGGTCTTTCTGATATAACTATGAGAAAGATTTGCAGCATTGGAACAAAATTACAAAGCTCTAAAGCAATAAATCTATCAAGTCTCTTTAGCTAGATGGTCCTTCCTTTGTTGTTCTGGTGATGCTTGGTGTGGAACCTCTGACGCTTCCCGAAGAGAGGAGTTAACTCCTTGTGCTGAAAGTGTATGCTAAGAGTCAGCTACCCTGGACTAGAAAGCTCGCTCTGTAGCCTAAAATGAGATGACATCTTTCTTCTCTATTTATCCTGTGTCTCTGCCATTGAAACATCACATAACAATACGAAGTTTTGTGTCCTTTTCTTTAGGCTGCTTGCTGCAGCTTCAGGCTCCCCCCAGCCATGGTAGAGAGAGCTACAAGATCTTTTAGACACAGTGGGAAAATTTTACTAACAATATATCATAACAATTCATAATCGCAATATAACAGTATAATTGATATCAGATTGCTTTTTGTGATACAGAGTATAAAAATACAATGCTCAGGCATAAATGAGCAGTGGTGTTGAGCATTAAGTATCTGAGCTGAGTGAAGTCTGTTACTGCTGCAGGTTTCAGAGGATGTCTCCTCACCTTTCTGTCCCACCACAAACATCTATAGTCTGAATTTTATAAGCAAAAATACTGTATTTCTGCTTGTTTATCGAGATACTCTTCCCCTATGGAACTGAAGTTTTCTTTTCCTTACCAGGAGTGGTGGAAATAGATCATTTAGTAGTAAGAGCCAGGAAAGAAAAAAAAAGAAGGCAGTATCTCACAGTTTGGGAATTAGAGCTGCTTTTCAGTTGCTATCCCTAATGATGTAAACCCGTGGTAATTACAGCTGCACTCAGCTATTCAGTGCAAACCTGAACTCTTTTGAACAAGCCACTCACTTCTGTTTGCCCTTTAGGCTTGCAGTGAAGAGCGAGTTGAAAGTCATGCCACTTAAGCATCTAGCTGCCAGAAGATTTTGAACTGTCTCAGCAGCTGTTGAATTAGGGAAAAAGTGAGTCCAAACTGCAGTTAGGACAAAAATCACAACCTGGGAATCATCTGACCGTTACCACAGCGCGTGTTTGCCTTTGCCAAAACTTCTGGAAAGAGAAGAAAAGTTCATGATTTCCAGCAGTGTTTTCAGTTCACACTTTGTCCCATGTTTGGATCCGAAGGAACCCCTGAACCTCATCCTGTTAAGCACAGAGCTGCTGGTGCCAATCATCATGCCACCTTTATGGCTGGTTTTCTTACTCTACTCCCCAGCCTACCACATTGTTGCAGCTTCTTCCCTCACCCAGAGCAGGAGCAGATCTAATTGCTTTCTGCCATCTGATGCTCTCAAATGACCTCTACATTATTTGAAAATCCCATTTTAAGTCACTTCTTTTTTCCTTGCTTGCTTCTGTCAACTACTACCAGCTACCAGAGCTCCCTTCTACTCAGGTACCTCCCATCAAACTTGTTTATTGCATCTCTCAGCAATTTGTCACTCAGTGTAGGTTATTTTGAGCTGTACACTGAAAAATAACTGGTATTATAGTATAAATAATACCATCCAGAAATAACAGCTGGGGGGGATATTTTGATAGCCCATAGACACCCCTCACTAGTTAATAAACTATATTTAAACAGAGTCATAGTATGCTGAAAGAAATACGTGTTCATTTCTAATTCCAAGATTTATTTTTCAAGTTCATTACTTTGTGTTCCAGGGTTATTGCTGTGTAATTCCAGAGTTACGGATTTCCTGATTAAATTTGGAATCTTGTTCAGCATTTAAAAATCTGTTTCCTATTGCTTACTCTTGATTATTTTTGTTACTGTTTCCTTCAGAGAGATTTTCCTGGGAAGAAGGGAATTGGATCAGTAAAGTGTGTAAGTTGGCCTACAAGCTGCATTAGAAATTAAATGTTTTCAAAAGGTTTTGCAATGTTGCTGTTCCATTTTGTGAAAATAGACAATCCTAACATAAACACAGTGCTAAAACTTCTGACTTACATGCAGGGAAGGAGCAGGTCTAGGGGAAAACCTTTAGTTGGGAGTTGCTGCATCTTTTTTTTCACCAAACCACCACCAAGTCACTGTTATTCTCTGTTAAGTGGAATTATATTCTAACAGGGCAAGAAAAAGCTGATGAGACTTTAAAACAAGTTTGATGTCACGTTTGCTATTCTCCTACAGCCTTACGCTGATTAGGGACTAGTATATCAAGGAGCAGATACAAAACCCAGTTGAAGTCAGGAAAAGATGAAATAAAGGAAATGTTACACATTTTGGTATTTTTAATAAGAAGTTTGAAGTTTCACACCTTGTATTAGAATTGCTTATGTGCATGTATTTCAACCTACTGTGCAAGTTAATCTTCCTCTAAATAGCTCCAGGGTGTTAGATATACCTTTTTGGGACAACGCTGTGTATTGTTATGCAGCACCATACACTGATCACTGGTAATTGGTTCTGTAAAGCAAGCTAGCAGGAACTTGTTTTCTCTTTGTGATAAAAATAAGCCGAACTTAACATTTAAAATCAGGTCGTCTTATAAATAATGGAATATTTGGGGATTACACAGTGTTTTTCTCCTTCAAAGTGCTTTACAGGTGTTAATCTTAGTGGCGTTAGCTGTTGTTGATCTGAATTTGCAAGGTTTTGGGATAACTGCTTACCAAGTCACAAAGGGAGAAATTTCGGTGCTGCTGAAGTCCATGGCAAGGCTCCCATTAGACTCCAGGAGGCAGCAGGGTTTCACCAAGGTTTTGGATCCTTACAAATGCCTGCAGCCTCGGAGGGTAATTAATTGTAGGTAGCTTGCTCAGACACCAAATAGTTTGATGTGCATTACTGATGTTCATACAAATAGTGAACTTGCAGCAGTTAATGAATTAGCATTACCGGGTTTGCTGGAGCTTCACGATGCAATGCATCCAGTTGAAACAGTAAGCAACAAATTCAAATATCAACCTCACAAAGCCCAAGTGCTTAAAAATCCTACATTAAGCTCCCCAAATTCCAGATATAAAAATACCACATCAGAGTTCTTTCTGTCTTTTTATTTCAAGCCTCTGGTATTCATATCTAATAGCCTTTTCTAAACCATGAGAGACTAAGAAACTCCAAACACAGCACATTATCATATGAGCACCTGATTCCAAAACCAATAGCTTTGTAATATTATAATGCTGATAATAAAGAAGAATGGGCATCGCTGGTACAGGGACATTTTAATTGCCTGCAGAATTTCCAGCTCTTGCTGGTGTGATACATGCAAAGTGCTAACGCTAATCTGTCAGTCGTTTGAGGCACAAGTGTTTTCTTCTCAGCTACCCTTCATTAACTCCATTTGCACTGATTCTCCTCTAAAAATGAGTAAGCAAATGAAGAGATTCCATGAAAGCTGCTTTGGGGATCAGCATTAATATTACATCAGTCACCCTGCATTTTTGTGACAGCATGGTCTATCTATGCTGTAATTTTGGTCCCCCAGGTGTATGTCACCTGAGCCCCAGAGTCTCTCAGAAGGGTAGCACAGGATAGAACAGTTGTTGATTCACAGTTTGGCATTTTGTTATACATTTTGCAGTGATTTCAAGGGCTGAGATAATTTCCTAAATTTATTAGATATTTCACAACACATACTTTAAGGCCAAGAGGAAGCCTGTACTGTAATTATTAAGGAGGTAAAGAATTAACATATTAGGAATACCAAAGTAATGTCTGTTTTGCACTATCTCACATGCTGACAGCACAATAGGGGTTCTATGCGTGTTACACATGGCTGCCTTTCTGTGACAGGGAATCTAGATCTGCTTGAAAATCAGCAAGAAAAACTAAAGCATTTGCTGACTGGTGGAAGAAAACAAATGGCTGAAATCTTCCCATCAGGATGTTTTATTGCATGAACCACTTTATCTCGCAGAAAGCAGTAGGCTCTTAGAGGAGTACAAAACAGGAGGTTGCTTAGCAAATGAAAGATGAGAGCTCTGAAATTCTTCCCAAAGGCTTTGTGTTTTCCTCCCTAGCTTGATGTTTCAAAAGTTGGCGCTTTTTTACCCCCTTATGATTTGATATTAAACGTGAAGTGGTATAAGTGGAGCAACTCGAACCCACACAGTGTTGTTTTATATGAAATGTGATGTGATGTAACACAAGGTGGCATAGCAGAACCTAATACTATGCATTAGATAAGGCAGATTTAGCTAGAGATGTGCTTCCCACATCTTCATCAGGATTTGCACAGCAGGAAATGGAGCAGACTTAGAGCTGTGAAACGAGGGTTTTATTCCACCCAGGTTTTTCTCCTATCATTACATACTGCCTGTGTGGCATTTTGGTGTGCGTGTACTTGTAAATAGTGAGTTTTTATCAGCCACATTGTAGGTAGGTACAGTGACTGTTGCTCTGATTTGGCATTATAATAGCTAGCCATAACAGAATTAATGAGGTATCAGAAAGCCAAGAAAGGTCTTTGTTTATCACTGTAATTAAATGCATTTGGGGAGTCACTAAAAGCAATAGCAGTTGGGCAAAACTAAGGAAGAAGGATGGCTTTGTAATGGACTAGTCAATGGCTTTGTTCTGAGAGGGGTTGTTTTTAAATATCCATCCTCATTTCTCTAAGTTTCTCTACTCTGATTTTTTTTTTTCCCCATTCTGCAGTGGGATTTTATGTTTATTCATTTTCATGTTTATTTGTTCTTGTTCAAATAGACTTAGTTTTGCGATAGTGGTAGCAAGTAGGACTATACCAGCTTTAAGACCCTGTTAAAGCTGTGTCTTTTGTGCCAGAAGACCTGCAGTGTATCATGAGTTGGATGTAAGGAGTTGGCAGTGCTTGTAGGCTGGACAGATATGGTAGAGGACTCCCAGTTCCTGGGAGATAACACAAGCAGCTGAGGATGCTGGGACGGGGGGCATGTGAAGGTAACGAATATGAGTCCCAGAGATTTTGACTCCATCCTTATCCTTAAGGGTTAGTTTCTGAGATATACTGTTAAATACTTGAAAGTATGTAGAGTTACTGATTTGTTTTAATAGATAATGGTGTTTTAAATTTAATAATTTGATGTTTTGTGATAGCATTTGCAAAACCACTGTCCTCTAGTAAAGATTTTCTGTCTTGGTGTGCCAAGTGTGCATATGCACCCTTCAGGTCTGAATCTGGCTAAGCATTCTATAAATATTGCCTTATTATTAAGAGATGTTATTTGCTGATAGCATCATCAAACTGTTGCCAGGAGGGCTTTATGTGCACGTGTCCTCTGTGCAGTCTGCTCTCCAAATGTGAAATACTGCCATAAGCCACACAGGTTCGAGCATGTGGATTTACACCTTGTAGCAGTGCTGTGGTAGGTCTGAAGACAAGCACCCTCGCCAAGCAGGATAAATAATGATGTGATAATAGCAAAATACGGTTTTTCCTCTACCAGTGGCACGAGGTTGGCCTTGAGGTGCTGCTGCCCTATGGTACCCACATGGCCATGCCATGGGACAGCTGGATGAGGAGAGGTGGGCAGCATCCCAAAAGATTGTGGGAGGTGCCCTAGAAGTAAAGCTGGCAAGTCATGGATTTAGTGGGCTTGTGGAAAAGGGTAGGTACCGTCTTGCATATTCACACATATGCTGATGAATGTGAAGAAAATACATGTAATACAAGTGTACACACACACATATATCTATGGAAAAAGAACATGGAATTTTCTAATTACTTTCCAGTTCTGGTGTTTGCCTTCTCAAATTCATGAAGTTTCAGTAACTTGATGTCTGTGTACATATTTGTTTAAATACTAACAGAAATTTTTCATTGAAGCATATGAGTCCAGCAGCTCGAGCTGTAGGAAATATTCTTCTCTTAATGAGATTCAAAATAAAAATATAAGGCCTGTTGACATGATTTCAAGTACAAGTTAGATGGGTAATTGTCACACTAATTCTCAATCTCTTTATTATCGCACTGTTTTGGCATTGCCATATTTATCTTACTACATAGTTAAATTTATATTTTTGTAGTAATTAAATAGCATTTTATTAGCCTATATCTCCTTTATCACTTCTAAAATCAATTCTCATTTGAGATGTTGAAAATAGACCGAGGCCGCAATTACCGAGGAATTATTTAGCATCCTGACCAAAAGTGAGTAATTGAGGCTAATACAATTTAACATCTTTAGAGCATCTAGAACTGAAATTCCTGTTAATGACAATAATATACTATGCCTCATTATGTTTTTTTGCCAGTGCCAGGGGGTTAATAATGCCTGAGATGGTCTGTTGAAAATATTGCTTTCTTAACATTAGCACTGAACATTAGCACTAGAAATGTGGCAATTTTCACTGTATTTGGTAGTTACCAAACTTGATTTATGGCAGGGCTGTATTCCTGCAGTGTAAATTATTCTGTCGCATAAAGCTAGTATTGCATAGCTAATTTTTTTGCTACTGCGGTGACACTCTTGTTATGCAAATCACAATGATGAGCAGAAAAGTTAGGCAGGGACAAGGTAGGGGTTTTCTCTTTGATGGTGCTCCATATGCCTTCGGAGGCTTGCCTCTCTTGCTGCAGATTATTCTGGTGTGTTTTCTTGTTCATTCTCCATTCTGGAAAAGATCAAGTTCTATCTGGTTTTTTAGATAGAATTTGCCCTTTATTAGAAATTCCTTGCCAATGGATCATGCAGAATCAAGGGGATTGCTTTGTCACCACCAACCTCCCATCCCCTGCACCACCAGCAGCACTAATGGCCATTAGCATTAATTATTTAAAGCTCCTTGTTTTGCACACAGAAAGCAATGATCAATGTGCAGTGCTAGGTATATGATTGTGTTCCCCCTGACTCCAGTACTTTACCCCTCATCTTTCCAAGTGTCTGTTTCCTTTGGGACAGTCTTTGGATTTTATTCAGCAGGGTTTAAACAGCGCTATTTAGAAAGCTTGGTGCTGTGGTTTTTGTCCAGGCAGGAACATTTTCTCTGTAAATGTTAACCTTGTGACACAGCCTGAAATGTTTCTTTACTTGTGTTTTTATTCATCTCCCACTGATTTTTCAACTGTTGTGCATTCTGGGCTGCAGACAACGTAATGGCTAAACCAAATGGGTGACCTTTTCACTTAGGGTGGCCTGTGGTCCACAAAAGTGTCCAACAAAGACTGGAAGTGTTAAGCAGTCATAGGAAGTGAAGATCAAGACACAGTTGTTCTTTTCCTTCATGTGCAAAACCACTCCAAAACTGAAAAATCTTAAGCACTAGCCACAGGTGTTATAAGCAACAGATAGGATGATAGGCTTGCTTCTAGGCTGGCTCTTAACGATTCCAAGTGCCTTTGTCCTGTGGGTTGTGCAAACTGGTACTGAATTATTCCAACTTCAGTTGAAATCCCACTGAAATATATACTCCTCTTTTTTCTTTGGTGGTAAAGTGAAGATTGTTCATGTCAACTGGCCTCCATGTAACCAAGCTCTTCAGATGGGTTGCCTGGATGACTCCTGTGGCGCCTAGAGATAGGTCTTCCTTAAGACTCAACTTTTGATCATTTTGATCCACTGTGTTTTAAATGCAGGGCTGTGGAATAGGACATGATGTGTCTGGTGTCAGTCTAGGTAATTTCTGAGCATTTGTGGCCTTCCGAGCTCTCACCACAATCAGGCCCCGGCTATGGTATGGATTTATAGTCACATGTCACATTCTTCTTTATATGCTCAGTAAACCAGGATTTGTGTTGTGATTTTCCCATGTTACTTCAGGTGAATAAAGACAAAAGATTTGAGAAACTGTTCCTGTAAAAATTGAGGACCACCACACATTTAGAAACAGCAACACTTGTGGTCACAGTTTTGTCCATGGGCTCTTCCATGAGCTCATCATAGGTAGGTTTAGGGATCTTCCAGCCTCCCAGCCCCAGAAGTTTTACCATACAGGACTGCAAAATTAACACGGGCCAAATAATATGAAATAAGCTGGCTTGTGGCCTTGCTTCATGGACCACATTGCTTACAAAATAATATAGTGTCATGCAACAGAAATACTGCTGCTGATGGGTAATGGCGTTAAGAGTGCTGAAGTCATGGTACAAAACTTGCTTAATGATTTGCATTTTTTCCCCCATGTTACAAAATGTAGTTGAGCAGATGGATGCAGCCAGCTGTACATAGAGCTTTAGGGAGTAGTGGAGAGAAGAGAGAGAGGGTTTTTGTTAAGATAAATGTAATAATCTCTGTGATAATTAGTTTAATTTAGATCCCTGCGTCTGACTCATTTTTCACTAACCTTGTATGAAGCCTTTCTTTCCTTGCTGACGAGTCTGTGAATTTAGTTTGATTAAAGTCCCTTCTTTTTGTGCTTGTGGATTGCTCACTGATCACTGATATTTTTCATTAAGCAGTTGTTTTATTACATTGTTATTTAGAGGGGAGTAATTTGTGTTTTCTAATTAATTTAATTCCAGGCACATTTAGTAAGTAGCTACAACGACTCCATTCAAGGGGGTTTTAGGTCATATTGACATTGTTTACCAGATGCGCTCATTTGTTTTAAAGCACTGTTAACTCTGTGATGACAACAGCCCCATTTGGTTGCTTGACTTTTGCACCTCCCAAACCCCCTAAAATTAGAAGAGGCATTTCAAATACTCGTGAGAGATATCCATAAATGTTAAATCACAGAGGAATTATATTGCAAATGGTGTCAATATCAACTGTTACTCTTTCATTATTGGATTTGAGGGGAGAGCGGCAGAGAAGCCTTTTGGCTTCTCTTAGCCAGGGATGTGAGTGCCATTAGTGTGACCACTTTTAGACATTAGACAATGCTAAAGAGATGCAAACTGGGTGTTAAGTCCATGTTTGGCCACTAAAAAACTTGCAGTGAAGCTTCAGGAGAAAAGAGGGCAGCCAGGAGGATGAGGGTACCAAACACGACATGGCACAAGTGATGGCCTAGGCAGGACGTGTTAATGTGATCAAAACCTGAATGTTGTAATTCATAGTCATCACCATCACAAATTCATAGGTTTGGGCAATTGGTTTTGCCAGAAGCTTTTTGGAAAAGCCAGTATTTTCTTGCTAGTGGTGCTCCGAGGATTTGGGGGTTATTCAAGCACTTCATGAGTGTTAAATACTACATCCATTCCATCACCTGAGCATGAAAACTACACATTATATCTATCATTTGGTCTCTTGGCCTGCTGCGTCAAGGAACTGGAGTTTTAAAATGAGACCCTAATTAGCTGAATAGCTAACATTTCAATAGGAATACAAGCAGGTGCTTCCCCTGACTATAAGCCTGTCCCATGACAAGTTACCAACATCTGTTAACGTGTTCTGCAGTCACTTATTTTGGTAAAAAGTCAATTACTGCTTGTTCTGCAGCAAGGTCTGGCACAGAGCAGTGACACTGTAAGATTCATTGGCCTCTGAAGGACCCGCCAAACAATGGCCTTGATGTGTTTTCCATTGTTTTTCAACCATTTTCCATCTCTTTTGCATTGGAACAGACAAAATTAATGACAAGCTTTGCAGAAAAGGTTTATTCAGTGGTTCGTACTTAGTCAATTTTAACATTTAACGCTTGTGATGCAGAAAACTGAACTGTGGTACAATTTGAACCAACAGCCCAGCTGCAGCTCTCCTTTATAATTTGCAGAGAACATTCAGATTGCTGTAAAATGCTTTCTGGCTCATGGTGGTCTGTTAAGGGTGCGTGTGTGTATGGGGATCTGTTCTACCTATTGATTTAATAGGAAAGAGCATCTCTTGGAAAGGGAGAGTAAACGTGTGTGCATGCATGTGGAATGGGAGGAGAGATAAAGGGGGGGAGACTCTCTATCTGTGTGTTTATCTCTGTGGTAAATGATGCCTGTTAAAAACGGGACTTGCCGTGAGTGGTTTTAGTGCTTTCCTCTTTAAGTGTATTATACAAACACAGTCACCGTCAGCAGAAATGAAGCTGCGGTCTTGATTGTGTAGTTCAAACAGTTTTGATGTTTCATTGTCGCTCGATCAGTCAGTGCCTGGAGGGGTATCGGCTGCAGGCTGGGAATACAGAGCACAGATATTCCTTAAAAGCTGAAAATACTTCATTTAAAATACTCATCACAGTTTGAATCCCAGTCTGTGAGCAGGCAGCAAAGTGAGCTCTGTTTATCATTTTTAATTGTGGATCTTCCCTATTCAGAGCTAACATATTACCTTAAAATGAGCATCACTTATTTTAGTATCTGTGCAAAAGTTAGATGAGGCCATGGGTTTTAACACACCACAATGCATAAGGTAGAAAACGTAATGCAGCATAAATGCCACATAAATCACATCCTAACGACAAAAGCAGATTTCAGATGTCTGAATTAGAGCACTTAATGTGGAGTGTCATCTGTGATTTGGTTTATGTTTGTTTTCTGGATTGTCACACAGAGCTAAATATGGGGAATTCCCTTGTCTCCCACTGTGGAAAAAAAGGGCATTTGCAAAATTCCCAGGAAAGAGCTTTCCCTGTGTTGTAGGTAAATCCCCTGGACAAGTGTGTCCGTTGCTGCTGGGAATTGGACTGTATGCAGAAGTAGTCAATACAAATCCTACTTGAGTTCTTTTGCTCATCACAGAGCGAGTTAAGAGCCTGCTCCAAAAGGCAGAATTGTCCTTGAAAAAAACCCTGGTGCCCTCCCGGTTGCAGCAACTGCAACCTGTGCAAGCCCCCCTTCTCCAGCCTCCCTAGCATCCCCCCCTAAGTGTCAAGGCATTTGCAGTGCTGCTTTCAAGCCTCTTAGCTCTCTGAAATTGTGACTAATAGATAAAATCCCTGGCTTCAAAGATTTACACTTAGGATGGACAGGAAGGAAAACAGCATGTTTTGTCAGTAACAGTCATGTTTTTAGGGGTAAGAGCTTATTCCTCCTCATGCATTTGTTTCCCTTTGCCCAGCCTGCACCTCCTGGCTCAAGCCAAGGCACACTTCCCTTTCAAAAAATCAATTTTCTAGAGAAATACTTTTTAAATATCAACCTGTTTCCTCTGCACCACGGCGATTGGTCCGATACCGTCGCCAAGCCCTCGCGTCAAAAGGAAATAGCCTGGGCTTAATTGTAAGCTAAAGTCTCCCGTAATCCAGGGGAGCATTTGAGATTCTGCCCAAGCGTTGGGTTTCAGCGGCCGCTGAGGGCTGTGGGTTTCTCTCCTAGCCTTCCGGCTGCTGCAGCACAAGTCAGCATAGCTAATGCAGATAGAGCTCTCTCCCCCCCTGCTCCTGTCTCTCTCACTCGCTCTGCCTCTGCTTTGATTCGATATGAACAGACTGGTAACTCCGATGCGAGAGCGAAAGCTGACATAACTCTGCAGATGGCTACGTTCGGATGATACACCTAGGGATTTTTCTTTCAGGGAAGGTAACGTTTAGATGCTAATGTTTATTTTTCCCTTGTTGCCATTTTTCAGGACTGCCGGTCCCAAAGAAGAGCCCAAAGTCGGTAAGCACTTTTCAGCTACTATTGTTGTCTGTCTGTCTGCTTTGAAGGAGAAAGGCATGAGTTGGGCTTGTTTTCTTTTTGAATCTAGATTGTTTTAAGTTGTCTGTTGCAACCATGATTACCTTGCACGGCTCCTGCTGCATGGGGAGAGGAAAGAGGAAGGCAGCACGGAAGGGGGACTTGTACAGAAAGCCTTAGGTTTACAGATCCTCTTTCTTGACAGATGAGCTTGTCTGTCATTTAACTTACCCCAGAAGAAAAAAAGCTATTGTTTCCTTTTGGAAAGATGGGGAGGCTCCACCTTCTTGCCAGATAGCAATTCCTGCCGGGTGCTTACAGGCACCAACCTTTTCCATTAATTCCCTGAGTTTTCTCAAGTACCCTTGGTTGAATTATTAACAGAATGGGAAAGCATGTCCCTTGTCAAGAGAGACAAAGCATGGACAGAGCATGGTTATGGTTCCCGGGGAATACAGTTAGGTGTCCGGATGCTTGCTCTGGAGGCATTTTCATAGCGAGCAGGATTGTGCTGCAGATGTGAGATTCCTTATTTAATAAAAGCCCTAAACCAACAGAACAGTGTGTTCTCATCCCTCTGATCCTATTTCCATGTAGAGCTGTTACCTGAATGATATGTTAGCTAATAGCATGGAAGCTGTGATCTAAGGTATCATTAAAGCTCTATGCATGATATTGTGGAAGAAATTAATGTGCTATTTGTATGCAAAAAAAGGAAATGGTTTATTTTTAAAGGAAATGCAATACTTAAAGCCTGAAAGTTTCCAGTTATCTGTTGAGAGGGAGGGGGAAAAAGAGAATTCTCTCTGAGAAGCTTTGGGGAAGCAGAGTGAGATCCTTGCTGTATTGCAAGTGTGAAACTTCACTGACAGTCCCTTTTGGGTGCCAAAAACTGCAGCTGGGCACAACCCACCTCGCTGCGAACCTGGGCGAGGGGTTTATGCAGGGGCTGAGAAGACGGCTCCTGCTTTTAATACGAGTTCTCTGCTCATCCGTAAGAAAGCCCTGAAATAATTAATGTGATTCTGATGGCTTAGGGCAGCGCTGATTAAATTCATGTGAGCCCAGGCCTCTACCATTGTCAGCTTGCATTAATGTTGAGAGGCAGAAGCGCAGGGTGTGCTTCCTTCACAAATCACAGACATGTCATACCCTCCTCATTCGCTTCTGTCATACGTGGGGATTATTTCAGCCTTGGGTAAAACAGAAGCGAGTGTGTAAAACACATACGTGCCCGGCACCTTTCTTTTCTCTGCCTTCACTTTTTCCCTGGTTGGAGCACCCCATCCACACTCTGACTTCTGTCATTAAAACAGCCCTGATCAATGAGTCTTGGTCTGTTTCAATGCATGGAGGCTCCTGCTTTGCCACGCTCACAGTCGGCATCAGGTGAAGCGGGATCCTGCATGTCACACCTCCTGCTTGTCAGCAGTGCACCATGAAAATCTGAGCAGCATCTAAATCCGTGTAGGGATAATCCTGTCTTGGTGAACAAAGGGACTGCTTGCAAACAGGTGTAGCCTTGCAACAGCAGATTTCTCCCCTACTATTTACTTTGAGGAGCCTTGGGAAAGCAGTCCTATTCCCTTGCATGCCCCTCCTCAACCCCTCTCACCTTGCTCTAGGGTCCCACCAGTAATTTTTACTACCGCCTTAGGCGGTGCTGTTGCCTCTAAAGTGCAGGATTCACAAAAAAAGCAGAGCTTCTTATTCCCCTTGCTTGCACACCGGATCATTTGCATTGGCAATTAGCAGTGATGTTTTACACTGCCGCATTGTGTGGCAGCTTTAATGACCAACTACTCTTCAGAGGGGCTGAGTGTGGTAGAGTCCTTACAGTTACATCTTCACTTCCAGGCATCAGTGATAGGCACAGGTTGAACGTGGAAACCTGGAGCAAAGCACCTTGGGGCACTTGTTTGCAGAGGAGGAAGCTGTCCCTGCGGCTATCTAGGGTGGATTTGACACTAGCGCTTGTGTGGGCAAGGCAATGGCCAAAAGCATGAAAGCAGTGGTACTGCAAAAACCTACCTTCCTCAGTGTAGTTGAAGGGCTGCTACTTGGCTGTGGGGCAGGGGGAGCCTGACTCTCTTGGCCATGAAGACTCCATGAAGATGGCTGAGCTGTCCCCAGCGCTGCATGGGGACAATCTGCTATGGGACTTAGGATGAACGTGGTGCCCATTTCCCGCACTCCTTTTGCCCAGTGCAGGCGTACTGTTTTCCAGTATTGCTTGATTAATCAATTTGCTGCAGTTAGAGGACAGTGTACGTCCAGGCCAGGAGCAGTTGGCCCAGTCTTAACTTGTGCTCGTTCTTTGTTTCTTCTGCTGCATCAGGGAAGATGCAAGCTCAGGTCTCCATCCTCTTCTGCTTTACTCAGCACAGTGATAGGCTCTGTTGTTACCTCATCTCTTTTCCCAAAGAGCAGACACATTCCCAATTTACTGCCAGCAGCTGGCTCTTTCTCAGACAAGCCCTATTTTTAGCTGTCAGTCTCAATCCTGTATTCCCAAAAGGACAACCTTAGGCTGTTATATTCCTCCCAGCTGAGAGGAGGTGTTTTAGCCCCTTGGAGAGGTTTGTTAGTGCTGGGGCTGTGACGCAGTCTGGGAATACATTTTCTGCCTTGAGCTGTTTTCCTGGGCTGTATTTTTCAGCCTGTGTGTATCTTCTAATGAGTTTTGCTCTTTTTCTTAGTTTTCAAGGAGAGTTCTTCAACCTTGGTGAAAGAGCCAAATTAGTAAATAAAGTTTGCAGCCATACTTGGGACTGGGCACTTACAAGTTCCTTCTTCCCACCAAGGACAGGCTCACAGCAGCTCTCTGTGCTGCTTGTTTGTTTTCTATTTCTTATTGATTCTGTTTCAGATGAAAATGGATGATGTTTTTGCACTGCCCATCTGGGGATATACATTTTAAAAGTGCAAATGCTCTGGTACAGCAATTTCCCCTGCAATTATCCTTGATACAACATGAATGAAAACAAACTTTTTAAATCTAGTTGCTTGCATCAAAACACTCCACAAGGGGGCAAAGATTCCCATTTCCAGCTCCTTTTGTTGTCCCTGCCAGGACCAGTTTCTCTAAAATACTTTAGAGTACAAAATCTGCAGCTAGATCATCAGAAAATGGGATCACTGCAGGGGAAGAAAGTGCTAAGCTCTTCCAAATATTTGATCTTTTCTTTTGGGTGTAAATAAATACATTGTCAGCATAGCTGAATTGTGGACAAAAATGTAATTCTTGTGCACAGCCTGTCTCTGACGAGAGACTTCTCACATATTTTGGATAAATAGGCAGCACTTGGGACTCTGCCTATGTCTTATTTTTGTCAGGAGGAGAAACTGCTTCCACAGCATGAGTCTACAACACATCCCTGTTCATCCCAAGACCATTTTTCCCCCTACCTTGAAATGCAGTGGGAGGAGACCACAGCAACTCTTCCCTCTTGCAGTTTTATGCCTGGAGAATCCCGTGCCAAAAAGCTTTGGTGTCTGTCTGTGCCTCAGGACACGGTCCCCGCCACCATCGCCTCTTCCGTGGCAGTTTCTGCCTGACACAGACATACACAGCTGCTGCTAATGATTAGCATCCCATCTCTGCCTGCAGCCACCTCTCAGCTGTGTCATGGGCCTCGATTGTTTTAGCAGTCACTGTACAATGTAACATCCAATTACTCTTTCATTTAGCATCTATAACAATTGATCTCTACTATGTGGGGCATCTGTAGCATTTTCCAGGCACTTGGAGACTTTTCTAAGCAGTTTTCCTCGTGTCTCCTTTCGAAACATAACAGCTTCAAGCTCTCTGGCTCACCACACCTTTGCTGTTTTCTTCCCTTCCTGTAATCAGAGGACAATGTAGTGCTCAGTGTGGGCTCACTCAACTTCTCTGCTGAGGGAGAAGCTGCCCTTCAGGTGGACAAATGCAGTGCCTATGACTGAAAATGGGATTGCACAGTGGAGGGGAAGAAATCCTGGGAGGCTGAGGTGTGCTCAAACCCTGACTGCTGCTACCCCTTCTCCTGCAGCTATTGCCCCTGTGGCTGTTGTTGGAGAGCCACACTGATGTTCCTACTAACCCCAGCCTGTGGGGAAGGGGCAGCAGGGAAAAAACACATTCCCAATACTGTATTTTCTTCATCTTAGGTTTTGCCGGATGAGCACTGTGAAGTTTCACCAACAATGTAAGGAAGCTGGCACAGGGCATGCATCTCAGACCTGGGGCTAGAGTAGGGCATGAGAAGATCCAGCTTTCCCAATATTCCTCAAGACCAGGATGGATGGGTCTTGAACAACCTGATCTGGTGGAAGGTGTCCCACCTGGCAAGGTGGTTGGAACTAGATGAGCTTTAACAATTCTATGATTTCTGTATTTTTTTTGTCATGGCTGTAATACAGTATCAAGATGACTGTTTTTTAACCCATCAACTCTATCTAAGCATGCAGTCTGCTTAAGTGGACTCAAATTAGTCATCATGGTCTTTATTTCTAGCTGCTTTTGGTTAAGAGTCTTTCTGGAAAGCTATTTATTCTTATTAACATCTCTGGAGAAGACCATAGAATCTGGAGGGTCAGGGGTGTTTTTGCTGGCTTGAGTAGTTCACTGCCCCGTGCTCTTGTAGCTACTGTCAGAAGTCAAAATGCTTCCACTGATCTTGCTTTACTTTGCACTGGAAAGTATGATCAGCATCTCTGGCTGAGCTCCAAACTGCTGGCTTTGCAGTTATATGTCACCAAACTGCCCCCTGTTCTTCTTGCCCTGATTTAGCTGCATTCCTGCCTGTGTGAGCCAAGTGAGCTGAGCAGTCAGATGCGGATCCAGGAGCATCAGCCCCAAAGCTAGGAACAGGGCAGGAGATGGAGAAACCATCATTTCATTGGCATCTGCTCAGTTCATCTCCTGGGACAGTGCCACCCTTCCACCAAGGCACAAACTTCTTCATCCAGGCAGTCCCTGCCACAGAGGGCAGGGCGGTCAGACCCCAGCAGGTCCTGATGGTGATGATGATGATGTGTTGAAGCTGCTACATCCCATGAAAATAAGTTTGGCCCAAACGTTTTTGGAATCATCTGGTGATGTGAAAGTTGATTAATATTTCCTTGAATTAATTCAAGTACATATAGTCATTATTTCCATGATTGTTTTGCTTTCTCTGTGCCCCTCTTGAACTCCGAAACAGAGATGTTTCAGGCTTTCTGAAGGCATTATTATTTATAAAAACAGCTGTCCCTTTGAAGAAGTTTCCCCCTGTTTCTTGCAAAAGGTCTGCATATTTGCAATGGCAACTCTAGTTTAATTAGAGGTGGTTTTGCTTGAGATATGCTGATGCTTCCGTTTGCAACCCAGAGACAAATCAGAGCTCATAGTTTGTACGAAATTTAGATCTTTCATGTCATAAAGTGAGAGCACTTTTTAAAGTTGAAACTTTGCTTCTTTTTAAATCAAAGTTTTCAGAGAGTTCTCAACATTTCCCTAAGGGCTGAATAAAGCTTCACATTTTAGTCCCTTCTGTAAACCAGCTATTTCCAGTGAGATTGGCCTGAAGTTTCACAGGATACTTGTAGTTATTTTAGTAGTTTGGCCAAACAAACAGAACAATCCAGATGGCTGGACTGAGAGTTGTAAGGTTTGTTTTTTTTCTTTCCTTCTTTTATTTTCCTTTATTTTTAAGTTACAAAGGAGTGATTATCCACAGCAGAGATGTTTTAAAATGGCTTCATTTAAAAACTCAAGGGCCGCCTGTGAATTAGCTTCTTTTACCACTTAAAAAGTTAAAGATGTTTGAAATTGGTTCAGATATTTGTAGTTGAAAGTCTGCAGTTGAGTAATCACAGCAGGTATGCTTTGTTCAGAATTGCTTGAAAGGACAAAAGCAATTTCACATTCTAGTCGATGGAGGTGTCATTTAAAAACATGAAGTTTAGTGGATCAACAGCTCGAAGGGTTTGCAAGGTCGAAGTTGTTTGGGCTGTTCTGTTTAAACCTAAGAGTATGTGCAACTTAAACCAGAAAAGATTACTGTTAAGTCTCAAAAAGTGGCACTTCCTTATGATGACTTTCTCCTCTGTAGTGAATTCAGCCCTGCTGTGGTGGAGCACTGGCCACCTGAGCTTTTGTGTTCAGAATAGAGGAGGGTGTGCTTCACCCCTCCTGTGCAGATCTGCTGTGGGTTCGCTGTTGACTTTTCTCCCTACCTCTGCTTGGGTTTCTATGGAGAAGTCCGTGGAAGGAGAGACTCCTGTTTGGGATGCCCCCTGCCAGCAAAAGGTTTTATATTTTTGTGAGAGGTTTCTTGGTACGAGTGGCTGACCCCTTTTAACCAGGAAATTGTGGATGTTATAAAAGCAACCTGTAGGATGCTACTTTTCCAGCCACCCTTTTCATCACAGCAGCCTGGGGACGTGCCAGTTCCCTGTGCCAGAGCAAGTGGGAGATTGGACTCAACCTTAGTGCCAACACAAGGTCATCTCAAAAGAGCATTTAGTGTACAGTTTGGGGAGGTCTTATTGAGGAAGGATTTGGCTGCATATTGAGTATTACAAATCCTGGCAACACAAATGTGGCTTGCGCTTCATTTGAGCACACTGTTGTGAACTTGAATTAAGAATTGTGTACCCTGCTTAGCTAAATGTTGAGCAGACGGAGCTCTTGATATACTGCTTTTGAATAAGCCTTGAATTTGAGCAGCCGTATATTTTCTTGTTTTAATATGCTCAATTAAAACAAGGAAATCAAACTGCAAATAGATGTTTTCACATTTGTGAAGGTGTGCTGTAATCCTGTAGGTGCTCTGGGAAGCAGAGACATGAAAGTGGTACTCTGTTGTCCACTCGTGATGTGGAGGTTGCAAGGACCACAGAGGGAAAGTGATCTTGCATGGTAACGGCTGGGCTTGAATCTGTTTTGGAGGGACTGCTGGAGTATTCACAGTGGAATCTGGTAGTTTTTTTCAGGCTCAAGTTAGATCTTAATGTTACCTGAGTAGAATCATAGAATGGTTAGGGTTGGAAAGGACATTAAGATCATCTAGTTCCAAGCCCCAAAGGTTGTTGAGTTTTTCTGCCTTAATGTAGGAAAAGAATAAGAGAAGTTACTGAAACTAGTAACCTATAATGAGATTTAGATTTGTTTTATGTGTGAGATAGGGAGCTGCATATTTTTTATGACAAATGACTTTGTTTTGCATATCTCTTTCTGTCAGTCTGCCTATCAGAATCTGTTATCAGGGAAATGTAACTTCACCCAGCATTAACCGATGGCAGCAAAACTGCGATTTAGATATTTACTTATGTGCATGCAAGAAACCCTGATCAAAGAAGGGAGAAAAATTGATGGAAAACACCCACTCAAGGACCAATAACTGTCTGTTCCCTCTCTTTCCACTCGCTTTCTCCCTTACAGCAACCACTTGAAAGGAAAGACAGCCAAAACAGTTCTCAGCACAGTGTCTCCAGCCACCGCAGTGGGCACACCGCTTCCCCAGCACACAGCACACAGGTGCTGCCGGACTACACCGCTGCCGAGGCGCCGGCTGCAGACCAACCCGACGGTGCTGGGCAGAAAAAGCCAGATCCATTCAAAATCTGGGCCCAGTCCAGGAGCATGTATGAAAGCCGACGTGAGTATGAAGCAGGTGTGGTTGCTAAGGCTACGGCTCTGGCAGCCACTCTCTGTATATTTTGTTTTCGAAGAACTGAATCCTTTAGGCTTATGTTGGAAAGAGAAGGCTTCAGTTTGTTAATTTGATGTCTTGTCTATGATAGCAGCTTGATAGAGGGGCAGTTTCCTCTCTGATGAGGAGTGAGTTTAAACCGTCTCTAGGAAGGATGAATACAAAAAAGCCCTTTAAAATTAAAGACCATCTTTTCCCATATTCTTTTCTATTTTGTTTTTAAATTAGGCTGAAGGAGAATTTCCAAGTTTGTTATCCAGATCCTGAATTCCATTTTGAACTTAAGGGTAGTTGTTTGATATGCTTAGGGATTTCAGTAAGGAGTGGAAGTATTTAGTTTGCTGAAATTCGTATCAGATGCTTTCCAGCCTCACCCAGGGGAGGAGAATATCCAGCTGAGCCATTTTACTCTGACCAGAGCAGGCACTTTAACAGAACAGATATCAAATGCATATTGTAAGTGGCTTTTATGGCAATTAATAATCAGCACACTTGGCTAATAGTTCAGCAGGGCTTTGACTCTGCTCCAAGACTATAAATATGTTTTCAATCAGTTTCTTCTTTGCAAACAAAATAAACACACTGGCTTTGCTTTAATTGCATTGCTGAAGATGATCACATCTGTAAAAGCCTCTTAAAGAAAGAGAGTATTAGGTTCATTTTCAAAAGCAATAGTTACTTTAGTTACAGAAAAAGGAGCTTCAAAGTCTCGGTGCTGTAAGAATCACCTGGAGATTGACTTTATTGTGCTAACTGGAAATTGGTAAAACCAGTATGAAATTACCCCAGAATGGAAAATGGTAGGGCTGTGGGTTTTATTCTGACCAGATGAATCATTTTGTTATCTTATGTCCTGGAAAAAATCAAATCATGAATCACAGTTTCTTGGCTGAAGATGCGTCTCTTTGGATTGAATGTCTCAGCAATGCAGTTTGTAGGTGTCCTGGCTTCTGTGTGCTGCTTCACTTCCCTTTGCAGGGATTAGGTGTACTGACCCTATGGCTGTTGGGCCAAGTTGTGCTGATCTGTAGAGAAGTGCAGTGATGGAAGTTTCACCTGCATCTCATTGAAACAGGAAAAAAGGGGCAAGAGATGAGGGGTGGTGACTCTTCAGCCCTGCAGAGCTGTGGGCAGAGCTCTGTCTCCTTCTGCCCGGGTGAATGAGGCTGAAGCTGTCCCATGGTACCAGCATTACTGCTGCACAGCTCATGAGGTTCCCATAGGCATTGCCTCTGACCCCCTGCAGCTCCTTAGCTAATTTCTAATTGGCTGTTTAACTCATACTAATTAGTCATTAGTATCAGCTTAGTAGCCTTAACTCCTGCCTGTCTTTCCCAATAAACCTGAGACTGAGCAGGAGAAATCCTGAAGTGTACAGGCAGGTGATTGCCCTTCTGTGTCCACCTTCAGTACCATGTCCTAAGTCCTTTGTCTTTCCTCAATAGCTGCAGGTATTTTGTAGAAGCTTTATCCTTGTCTATGACCAGAGGCCTTTTCACTGTCTCTTGACCTGCTGGTTTCCCACACCCCATCTCTCCTTGTGCCACAATCCTCTCGGCTTGAGCCTTTTGCTACACCAGGATCCTCTATGCCGCTGCAACTTCCCTTTCTATGATCCAGCATCTCTGGAGTTGATCCTCACTATCGCTTCAGTTCTTACCTCCTGCCTGTTCTGCCAGATGACACCTGTTGGAACATCAGTGCTTTTCCGTCCCCTTTTCATCACATTGCCATTTTCTTGCCAGGAAGGTGTTTTCTGAGATTTCTTGGTTTCATAGACCATGTTTTGGGGTATGGCAGAAGCATGGTATGGCCATGTCTCCTTGTTAAGTGTGTGCCACTAGAAGCATCCAAAAGCCTACGAATTTCTCATCCTAAGCTGGAGTGAAACACATTCTCTGAGGATTAACCTGCACTCTTACTTAGTGGCATGGCTTTGCTGGTTCTAATGAAAGATGAAGAAAACCAGGAAAGACCTCGTCTAAGTGAAAAAGGCGATTGGATTTACTGTTTCCTGTCACAGTCTGATCACGAAGTGTGACTGGTGGTTTTATTTAGAGGTCAGTGGTCAGTTTCTCCTTCATCACCTTTCATCCCTCTCACTAGTCTCATAAATGGAGACTAGATCACAGCTGAGACCTGGCACCTTTTCTGCCCTGGGAGCTTGGGGGGAGACACCATGTTTCTTTCCCTGTGTTTGGTCTGCATGAAAATTGGGCAATTGGTGGCTGCTTGGTTACAAACACAAATCATCCCATTGAGACTTGCCCAAGCACTGGCTCTGTGGCTCTCGGACCACTTGCAGGGAGGTCTGCTGACATGAAGTATCAGAGGGTGTGGGATGAAAAAAAGACATTTTCTGGACTTCCAGTTTCACTGCTCCACATGTGCTGTTCTTTGTGTTTCGCTCAGCTACAGTTCAGTTCAACTCCAGTGCCTTCTTTGGCTGCTGGTGATACAGTCATATCACTGCTTTCTTCTTTACTTGAGCACCCATTCCTTTTGGCTTTGGGACTAAAGTTAGCATCTCCTCTCCCATGACATCCATAGCTTTTAGTTCTGTGTGGGCAGAATTAAAGGAGTATTAAATGTACAGCAGGAGGATGCCACCCTAGTGCCAGTGTTGAAAATGGCTGGTTCATCCAGTATATGAGGCTTTTGATGGGTCCTAGAAGCCCCCCCACTGCCTGAGGAGCCCCAGGTCAGGTCTTCAGGCTCTCTTTGCTGCCCAGTCCAGGGCTTGCTCTCCATTGATTTCATGGCCTTCAATTTTAAACCTGAAAAGGATTACAAAACATTCTTATGAGAGGCAGGGTTTTGAATCCCCAAATGAAATGAAAACCAGCAAGAACCCTTTGTGTGGAAATGTATGATGGAATTAAAAAGAAAAAAAAAGACAAAATTTTAGAGCATTAGATCATCTTAAGTGTTTTATTTTGTTCCATTTTTTGGTGAAATTGTTGAGTATAAAGAGAACAGGCTGCAATTTTTCAAGTGCAGTTGACACAAGGAGATGAATTCATTAGCCCCAGCCCAGACAGCTTTTTTTATATTCATCTAAAAATAATATTATAAAGAGGTTTTTTTCAATATACAAAATACATCTTCTGCAGGATGTTTCTTAAGAAGTACTGAATCTATAATGAACACCTATTGCCTTTAATTAATATCATTCATTAACAGTAATAATAATAATAATATAGACATGGAAAGTACATTTTCATTTTTTAGAATTGGTAAATTCTTTGAATATTCTTTGGATCGGTACTTCATAAAAGTAGACTATATTTGAGTTAGGTGACTTGTCTCACTGAAGCCATTGGTAGAGCAGAATTTGGTTCAAAAGCACCAGATAACCCATAATTTTCTAAAAGCATGTATTTTTTATTTACCAGAAGTATCTTAATGTCAGGAAGTATTCCCATTCTGCAAAGGAGAGCCACAGACATTGCCTGCTCAGGGGAAGAGTAAAGAAATAGAAGAAAAAATAAGCTAGAATTAATAATGCAAAACTAAGCAATGGCTCCATAGCTGTGTCTGGACTCTGGTTGAGTGGCAGCAGATGAGAACTGCAGCTTTATTCAACAAACACAGGCTAAAGTTCCTTCACATGCAGCTCCCCTGGATGAGGGGATCCAGCCTGCAAGGTGCTGAGTGCTTGGGCTCCTGTCCAAGGAGGCTGATTGTCAAGCTGTAAACCCAAAAGGACTTGGGTGCTGTAAGGCTAAGGCTGAGCGCAAATGCTCTGCTGCAATCTGGCCCAGAGTTGCAATTCTTTGCTGGATTAAGACTTTTGAGAATTGAGCTTTGGGTTAAGTAAATCTGAGAACAGATCATTTGATGGCGATAATAAATGCACTCTTTGGTGGTGCTGAGTTTTAGCTGCTGAGCTCCTTTTTATGAGTAACGCATTGCTGCTGGTGGTAGTTGTGTACATGAATCAGAGAGAAGGACAAAGGTTTAAAAACGGAAGCTGTTCCAAGAGCCAGGAATGACATTCATAAAGAGCATTCAGTGAGAGAAACAGCTATTGAATAGTTTAGCTGAGAACCACAGTTCTGAAATCTCACACTGTGTTATTGAAAACGTATTTCTAGAATATGTTTTTTATTTTTCAATGTATTATTAAACTTCCTTAAAGATTAACACAATCTGTTGTCAAATTTTTTGCATGTGGCCTGATTGCTTTGCAAAATACCGTATCCTACATATGGCCATCTGTCAAAACAGCAGTAACAAAATGAATTAATCTGAATTGCAGATGTGTTAATGAATCCCTTTGAAGGGCTTAAGTATTTAATTAAAAGTAAAGCAGAACATGATAGATAATTTTTAAAGCTTTTAAAATATTCTAAGTTATCATTAATATTTGAATTTTATTTTCGGGCACATAATTTATTTGCTAGGATTTTCTCTCCCCAGATCTAATTAAAATAATATAAAAAAATCTTGACCCCAGCGAGTAGCACTCACTCACCAGCAACTCCATAGAATTAAAAATATTTGCACAATGATAGCAAACATCAGATACTTTCTCCCTAAAATAGAAGAGAAAAATACTCTCAGGAAATTGCATCCGCCTTCTGATCAGGCTGACTTAAAAGATGATTGTAAAAGCCCCTTGGTAGGGTTATGTCCTCTTGTTGTATTAATAGGAGACAAACAGTTACAGTCATGCACTTGGGCACACAGATGTGTCCTCAACCTTGGAGGATGTCTTGTTAAAAAGGGCCACAGGACTTGCAGCATGTTCCATCAGCAGCAGAGGCTGCGGAGCTGCTGTGGAACTGGTAATGGGCAGACTGGTCTATGGCTCAGCCGAGGCATTGTGCCTTTCCCAAACCACAGCAGCAGAACTTGGCTGTCTTGTTGAGAACATGCTGAAGACATCTTTTGAAAGTCTTCCATGCCACCAGAAGGATAGATTAGCAAAAGGACAAAAGGAAAAGACAGAAAAAAATTGAGTTCTCCTGCAGTGATGTAGTTTAGAAAATGGCTTTCCTGCAAATACAGAACCTCATTGCATTTGTGGCTAAGTCACAGGGCTTTTCAACACTGAAACTCACCATCAGCTTCAGTGGGACTTCTCACTCCTAATTTCAGATTTGTTCTTACATACTTTGCTGAGTTTGGGCCTTAAAACTTTTATACTTTGCCACGCTGTGAGTCACTGAAAGTGCTGCTGCCTCAAGTGAGCTAGGGACTGAAGCAAACTCATACTGGTTATTTTTGAATCCATCTTGTGTTGAAATTGATGTTGCACTGGGCAGATGATTTTTTTTATGTAACGTAAGATAATTGTTAAGGTTTGTATATGAAAGTTTGATTAAAATGACCTCTAATTAAGCACTGTGTTTAGTGTTCATCACATGTATTTAGAATTTAACATTAGAAAAAGATTTCAATTGGAAAATTGTGTCATGATGGTGACAATTTTCTTTTGTAGAAAAATATTTCAAGGTATTCTCTTCTGAGAAGAAAAAAGGTTTTCCAATATACCTGCATGCATATGCATAAATGTATAAATACATATGTGTGTGTGTATTACATAGCCTCATGCACACAGTCATGTGCAAATAGATGTTAGTATGTCGTAATCCTTAAGAGCTATAACCTTAGCAATTTATGCATGAAAGTCTAGCGTGAGCCATACAATCAAAATGAACTGAATGAACTAACAAGAAAGCAGATACATTAAGCTTTGCAAAACTGTAAAATTAATATTACAGCTATGTCACCTTCGCCTGCAACTGGACTGAGCAAGGGTGAGAGAGAGAGAGAAATCAATTCCACAAGTTTTGGAGAATGTAAGACTGTGCCGAGAATGTATCTGTGTCTTGTGATGTCTTGTTCTGGTGTCATTGCTGCTCTGTGGCGGGGGGCTCTTCATCACCAAGGGAGTCTGGCAGGGCCGTACACCAAGGTTAGCCATGAAGGTGCAAAGTACTTGCTTTACTGTGTCCTGGCTAGCAGTGGATTTCATAGGCAGCAGTGGGGGGCTTATCATGTTCCTGTTTTGTCCATGAGTTTTCCCGGTGGGCTGTGGCACTCACCTCTCCTTCCATTCCTCCTCATGGCCACAGAAGAACTCTTCTTACCACTTTTGCGACATTCTCCAAATGGTCTAGTTTAATGCAGGATGAGCAGACTGGCAAGTTTTACTCATCTGGGCTATGCACATGAGAGTCAGACATACTTGAGATCAGTTCAAGGTGTAAAGATGCAATGAATGACTCCTGGAGGCCATATTTTCATTCGCTTCCAATAAAGTTTTAGCACCACCGTGAAGTTTTCCCTTTAAGTAACAAATGTGGTTCCTCTGAAGCGTTACCAAATAATGGAGAACCTAAATTAATTCTCCAGTGTTGAGAGCCTCAGGGTCCCACCTCAGCTGTAAGTAGCATGGAGGTGGATGGGGTTTTCTGAGCTGTGTCGATGAATCACTGTACTGCAGAGCTGGCGCAAAAGGTGGTAAAAGGAGTTCTGTTCGGTTTGTACTCACTCTGTGTAAATGTATGTTGTCTGTATGTTTGTTCTATCTGTGTTTCACCTCTCTGTAATCCTTCCGGTGGAAGCAGTGTTACATTAATGAACTCACTTCTTTGGGATAGACTTGTCTTGTTTTTGTTGTTTTGGTTTGACACCGCCGTTACACCTCGGCTTGCCATTCCCTCCATCGGCTGTTAATTGGCTAGCTGGTACCCAAACCAGGAACATAAGGCATCATTCAGTGAAACTGGAGAGTTGACAAATGGGAAGGTTTTGAGAGATGCCAAGGAAATGAGCCCACGCTGAAGCTCTCTGCAGAAGCCGTTTTACCTCTGACAGATCCAACACGCGCTATTAATTGGTTGGGGCCAGCCTTTGCCAAAAAAATCCTTCGAAGTGCTGGAGAGACACTCTGAATGTGTCTGCTCTTCACACTCCCCCTTGCTGAAGGCAGTGACAAACACCAATTAATTCGTTGTCTAAGTTTTGCTGTTGTGCCGCATGTCTGTATGAACCACGCAGGCTTCTAGCATGCTCGTCGCCTGATTGTTCTGTACTTGAAGCTGGACAAAAATTACCCTCTAGTTCAGTAAGGTGATGTTCATGGATCTAGCTTAGTTTATGAATGCAATGTGAAAATATAGATAAACCCAGTTTGAATGAAAATGTAAAGCAAACATCTGTGCCTTAGCATTCATCTGTTCTTTAAATTTTTAGTATTCCCAGTCTTAAATTCATATTATGGTTTAAACCTGTTGAGTCACTGAAGAGAGCGCGTCAGTACTAACCAAAATCTCAACACTCAAAAACCCCAGATGACTAGACTCAAACCTTTGCACAACAGGCACCAGCAGTGTAAAATGCAGTTAGGACCCCAACTGACGCTCACTGATGTCAGTGGAAAACAACCAGTTTATTGTCTCCTGTATACAGAAACCTAGATGATGTTTCATTAAACATGTTGCATCCCGCATTTGTTTGCACTTACTTAAATTACATTCCTACTTTGGTTTCTTTGCTAAAAAAGTAGACAGCTGACTTGTAAAGGAACAGCTTTAATTATAAATGTTGGGAGGGGATCTTTACAGAATTAGTGAATGTTACAGATCCTAACCAATAAATGTTAAATGAACCTGACATTGTCTTCTGATATGATTTAATGTTAGCAGTTAATCTTGTATTTTTAAATAAGGGATGAAAGCAAGCATGAGTAAGGTAATATAAAACATTACTGTTCAACTGCACTTCAAGGTTAGTACTTTACTGTATGTAATATTCATTGTAAAAACCTTGCTGGTGCTCCATACTAATGAGTAAGGTTGGGCTTTTTTTAAGTTTCCAGCTGGTTTTATCTGTTAAGTGGTTTTACTGTACACGAGTGAGTGAGAGTCAAGAGAGCCACATTGTTTTCAGTGGAGCCCTTCTGTTTCACACCAGCTGGAGATCTGTCCCATACTTATATAAAGCAGTGTCAGTAAACAGATAGCAAACTATGCTTGTGAAAGTTAATTAAACAGTAGAAGTCTCAACAAGTGGCTTTTTTGTCTCCCATGAAAGAAGAGGCAGCTGTATTGTTTCTGGCAGAGTAATTCTCTGTTGTACACATTTATTTATTAGAGACTTGGAAGAGCCTTTTGCGCTGGGTAATGATGCTAATGTTAATGAAAGAAAATATTGTAGTGATAAACAAATGGCAAGTCACAGTTAAACACCTAGAAAGTAGAAACCACCACATAGGGTTTAGTAGTAATTTAAATAATCCTTTAGTATTTAAAGCAGTTAATGTTCTTAATTATGCCACCAAGAGTAAAATTGTGCAGCAGATCCTTCCACATGTACATCAGAATAGTCCTGCTCAGGTATAAAGGTGTGTGGTTTTGATTAAAAATTACAGTTTTCCTTCTTTCCCTTCAGTTCCAGATTACCAAGAGCAGGATATCTTTCTATGGAGAAAGGAAACCGGTTTTGGATTTAGGATTCTAGGTGGAAATGAACCTGGAGAGCCTGTGAGTATATCTAGAAGTGGTCATGTTTTATCTCATGGTATCTCCCAGAATCATGACAGTAGCATGAACAGATACGCAGAACTGTGCTGCAGTATCTCTTTTAAAATATCCAGTGGGCAATCCATTTACATCCTCCACCACTCTCCCTCCAAAAACCAAACTAAACCTCCCATAACTGAAATGGGTTTGGCTTCCTCTGCTATTCCCTGTCTTTGTTATAGCCCAAATGAATACACATAGGTCTGAAATTGCCTGGGACACTGAGGAAAGGATGTCCTGGTCAGGTCTGCAGGTATTTTATCTTAGTGTGTCACGTTTTCTTTGCTTGATTCCCTCCTTAAATTCACTTCTTTACCATAAATCCAGTACCTGTGGAAGGTGTCAGGCTTTCTTGTGCTGCACAGCTCAGAGCTAGATAGTGGCAGCATAAATTTCCACATACTTCCCTGCCAAATTATTTTTCTCATTTATGGGAAGAAAGGCTGTGAATTCCTCTCATGTTAGAGTAACTCCATAGAGCTCACCGAGTTGGTGGACGGATGAGTGGTGCAGACTTTGTACACCCTAGAGGCAACTGAAAACTCAATCTCTGCTTTCCTGACAAGACCTTCAGTGCAGAACCATCTTCCTCTCTGGTCACTGTCTGGTTGAACACATTTCCAGAGGCTGTCATTAGAGTGAAGAGACCACCTAAAGAAAAAAGATGTCAATTTGTTACTATTTCACAGTCTGACTATATTCATGTGGAGCTGCTTTCACAGGAGCAACTTTCCTGACCCGCAGACATCTGTCAATAGTTTCTTGTCCCTATTAAATTGGGTCTAACTACCAGTGCCCTTTGCTTCCAGCTGGCTGTTGAGCTAGTTCTTATTTATCACTGTATTTCTCTCTCTCTCTTTTCCTATCTCCTATTTGTGCTAATTCATCAACAGATTTACATCGGTCACATTGTACCGCTGGGTGCTGCTGATGCTGACGGCCGCCTGAGATCGGGTGATGAACTGATCTGTGTGGATGGGACGCCTGTTGTCGGGAAGTCACACCAGCTTGTCGTCCAGCTTATGCAACAGGCCGCCAAACAAGGTCATGTCAATCTGACCGTCAGGCGCAAAGTGGTTTACACAGGTAGGATGCAGTGCTGCTCTGCAGGGGTAGATTTTCCTGCCAGACTCCATCTGTTCAAGGAGTGGTTTAAAGAAAAAAAGCTCTTTGTAACACTGGGAAGACTCAGGGGATGTGCTGTTGTTGTTCCTCTTTGCCTGTTTTTAGTCTTTTTTGTTCTTGATCAAATATGTGTCAGATATTTTGTTTCCAGTCAGGATTCTCTCAATCTCAGTTGCCTTCCCCAGTCTTTGTGAAGGTTTCTAATAAGATGGGGAACTGTCCAGTTTCAACCATTTTAGTTTGCCTTGTGCCTGGTTGTCTGTATTTCCTGTTTACTTCCCAAAATAACCATGCTGCCTGATAGCCACTCTTAAACTGGGAGTGAGGGAAAAGATGCTGAAGAGTCCACAGGAGGGGAGGCAAGGGCAGAGAGTGAGTAAAGGCATTGGTGTGTGGTGGCTGATGTCTCAGGCTCAGGAGAAGCTTCAAGTGAGGTTGCAGCATGTAGCTGACTAACTCAAGGATGTGAAACTGTAAGTGTCAAGGCCAGATTGCATGGGGCTTTGAGCAGTCTGGTCTTGGGGAAGTTGTCCCTGTCTGTGGCAGGGGGTTGGAACTGGATGAGCTTTAACGTCCCTTCCAACCCAAACCATTCTATGGTTGTATGATTCTGGTAGTGCAGGGTCTGTGTGTTTTTTGTACTAGAGTGATTTCTGTATGCTAGGCATTGGGCATACACTGAACAAGTCTAAAAGGGGAAAAAGAAGCTGGCAGAAAGACAAAGATGCAGATGGAAGTGACACCACTGCATGGTGACACCCAGACTACTGGCAGAAAAGCATCCTGATAGCAAAGAAAATGAAGAAATGATCATGAGTTTCTAAATTACATGTGACCTTATACTTAATATTGGAGAGTAATACTGAAGTGCTTCCTTTTCTCATGAGCTTTAGGAAGCTCACATGTGAGATTTGCTTTAGCTCACTTATTCCAAATAAAGGGTATTATATAGCTTTTCAAGTTTAGGAATCAGAAGGAAAATAGGTAATGATGTACTTCATCCTAAAGATAATGAAAAAAACATTCAGGTTGAAAATCAGGCCCACAGTGGAAGTTAGGACTAGAACAGTACCTGTAAAATAGCTCTGTATTCTTCTTCTGCACAATATTAACTAACTGTTCACTCCCCATTTCTTTCCTTCTTTCCATTGTGGATGAAATGCTGCCAAGGTTATGTCTCTCCTCTAATAGCTTCTCTCTCATTCCGGACTAAGGGCTGCTAATGTGAGAGAAGCTTTAGGAGATGAGCTCTGGGAAGAAGAGGAAGAGCAGCTGAATTTTGGTACTGTTTTTGTGTGTGATTTTCTTTCCAGTTTTACAGCCTCCAGGCTGGAAATTACCATAAAAGATTTAGATGCATGACAGATCTCTTGGTATTTCATTCAGGGGCTTGTTACTCCAGACCAAGCTATTTCTGAATCATTGCAAATGTGGACACTTACTCTAGGATAAATTATTCAGGATCCCTTCTTTTTCGCCTTATATTTACAGGCTTTTCAATTCCAGCATGAATTTGTAGAGAAGCCTGTTCCTGAATTTTGGTCCCTTATTCCTCCTGTCATCTGTATGCCAATAGAAAAAGACTGTTCACCTAAATGATGAATCTTCAGATTCATACAGGGGAAAGTATATACTCCTGTAGTCTTAATGTGGAGAATACTATATATTTTGTACTTACTTTTAGTATATAAGTGCAGACAGGCACTTCTATCCAAGAATTTTTGACAGTTCTTTTTTTTTGGATCATGGGTTTACAGGTTTAGATTTTGGTTTGTGCCCATTTTCTTCTTCTTGCTTTTAAGATCTCTCACTTAACTTTGATTCACCAAATTGGAGAAGTGACCTGGTTAGTGGAGGCAGCCATTCAACGGAGACAAGTGCAATATGCTGCTCTCGGCTGTGCAAATGGACTGTGGAGAACTGGCTCTGTAACAAGAAGTGGAAGCTATTGTGGGCCACAAGCTTTAACCTGAGGTTGGCTCAGGTGAAGGAAAACACTGTGCTGGAATGTAGGCAGGGGGAAACTCTTCTGATTTCCCAGCAGATGATGGCTTAGCTGCAATATGGTCCAGCACTTCAAGACAGACATGTTTGAGTTGGAGAGGGCCCAACTGGAGGGAGTCCAGAGGACCAGTGAGAATAAGGAGAGCTCTAGAAAACATAGTCTGCAAGGAAATATTGAACAAACTGGGATTTTTTTAGCCTAAAGCAGAGAAGGGGGAGGAGATGTTAAACTCCCCAAGATTATAAAAGCCTGCTGCAAAGAGGAAAGGAGTAATATATTCTCCATATGCCTGCTATAGAACTAGAAATAATAGCCTTATGTTGCAGCAGGAGAGATTTAAGTTAGATATTGCAACCAATAGATTGCCGAGGGAGATATTTAACAGCTGATTAGACGAACATCTGTCAGGACTGACAGTAAGTGTAGTTGGCCCTTACTTGAGCAGATTAAGCAATTTTTTGAGGTTTCTTCAAGCCATGTAGTTGCTGATTAGATTTTGAACTAATACCACTTTCAACTGATATTAGACACTTGTTCAATATTAATGTTAGTAATGTTTAATGGTTTCCCCCTAACTGTGCCAGACTGTACAGATGATAGTTGCTGGTTCTTCCATCCCTAAAAGCTTGGTTCACAAGTTGTTTTGCTTTAGTATGGGTGTTTATGATAACTTAAGGTCACATTAATCAAAGGTAGTCGGTGCTACCCAACTGATGGTATTGAGTTAAAAAATATACAAGTGTTGAGTGTTGGGTATTTGATGTTACTGTCACTCCTCATAGTTGTGCACATGTACATGGTTACGCTGTATGACTGAAGTGAGGATGTGACATCTAAAGGAGGCACATCTGAACTAATATAACCCACATTTTAAATGCCACAGAGTATCCAAGCACGCAGCACTACACTGGTTTAACCATACTGCTGCTGTAATTTGGCAGTGAAAGGCTTTGATTGCTTGACCACTGGAGGGGATGAGCGTATGTGGTCATTGCCATCACTGAACAGTGCTGGTGGTGGTGACATCCAAAAGGAGGCAGAGCCCTTGGTTCATTATGGCTGTGATTTATAGGTTAAAGCAGGTGATTTGCTTCTGGGGGGTTATTTTGTTGTTATTTGTTTACCTTGATGGATGGACGGCAGTTTTTAAGCATTGAGTAGTCCAGCCTGCTCAGTGTTTCTTTTCCCTCGCCAGTTCCCAAGGCAGAGAATGAAGTCCCATCCCCAGCCTCTTCCCACCACAGCAGCAACCAGCCGGCCTCGCTGACAGAGGAGAAGCGAACACCGCAGGGCAGCCAGAACTCCCTCAACACAGTTAGCTCTGGCAGCGGCAGCACCAGCGGCATTGGCAGTGGTGGTGGCGGGGGCAGCGGTGTGGTCAGCACTGTGGTCCAGCCCTACGATGTGGAGATCCGCCGTGGTGAGAACGAGGGGTTCGGCTTCGTCATCGTCTCTTCGGTGAGCAGGCCAGAGGCTGGAACAACGTTTGGTGAGTCTTGGGGTTCTACCAATGTGCCTCGAGTGTGGTGCAGATCTGAGCACTGCAGCACAAGGATGGGAGTGGGGATCTGGTTAATTAAAAGTTGTGAGCATGCCCTGATTTGTATAATTAATAGCTTCATTGGAGGCTGAGACTTGGTAGGCATTTGCCTCTTGGGTTTTGTTCACTGAATTGAGAAAAGCAAAATGAGAAATTCCAACCTGAAGAGCAAAAATGTCACCAATGGCAGTTCTTGATGCTCCCCGAAAATCCAGTTCTCCCTGCTAGCTGGGTGCCTTCCTGGGGTTTGCTTTCAGAAGAGCATCCAGGGATGCCCCCAGTGATACTGTTTGCCAATGCAGAAGTGGAGCAGGTGCAATGAAATATGTCTCCCTATGGTAGAATTGAAGCAGTTGATTTTAAAGCAGTAATGCTTAAAGTGATTAACTTCTCTTTGGCAGTCAGGGTTACTCTGATCCTCATTATGGAGTGAGCACACTGATAGCTGGAAAGTTTTAATTAATAGTCCTTGCTGGTGAGACATAAAATGGAGAATACTGTTAAAAAAACAGGATGTTTTGACATATTTCACCTCTTCCTGAATCTATTTCTTCAGAGCAGGGGGATGTCAATATCATGGGGCTGGGGCGGGGGAGGAATGGCAGAACCTGTGTCTTTGCCATCTTCACACTACCTCTCAGAGCAGGGTTGTGGTTTGCAGACAAAATACATTGCAATCTCCCTGTACAGCTTGAGTATTCCTGGTGCACACAGGTGCATGTGGCAAGAAGTGGCCTTTCCCCCTTTTTTCTAGGCTCTCCTACTGAAATTTCCTGTCATTGCCCATCAGCAGTGTCCTTACTAATGCATCAAGGGAGCATCACCTCCTTTTCTGTAATTAATGTAGAACAGGCCATTTCTTGCACAGTTCAGGGCTGTCATGGCATCAGGGATTTCAGGGGTGAAATACCTGGTTTAGACCAAGTGCATTGAGTTCTGTCAATTCTCAGGTGCTAGGCTACCTTACATTGTCCTTGCTGCTGGAAGCTGATCCTCCAGAATAGGTATTTTGGTGCCAGAACACAAAGGTGCAATTAACATAGATTGAACTCAGTCTAAACCAGGGAGAGAGATTTTATCTTCTAAAAGCATTTGCAAATGTGTGTAAATAACTTTTACTGTATAAAGACTGTGCTCTAACTCTTTTCCACAGAGAAACCTTGACCTGAGGTTGTAAAAAGTTGTGTTTGCTTTAGTCCAAGATACTCACTAACTGGAAGTTTTCTGTGCAGGGGCTCCTCATGGGGATCTGTTGATCTGTGACTGTTTTTCCTTTAATTTTTTTCAAGTGTATTCAGCTTTTCCCTAATACTCTGCATGAGATGTGTTCCCTCTGCTGTGTGGTGCTTGCTTTGGGCCTGCTTTGTAGTGGTTTTTTTCATGGGTAGTATTTAGAGATGGGCCAAACTGGTTCTAAAATTCACCTTGGTCATGTTGGTGTGGGCTCTGTCATCTCTATTCAGTGGATAGGATAGAGTAGGAACTCATACCCTCAAAGTAGCTTTTAAACTGAATGGGGCTGAAAGAGAAGTAACAGAAGGTGGGAGGGAGGGGAGGATAATAATCCCCCTATCATTTACAACTAAAATTAATGCTTTCTGCCAGTTTTCATTGTATCTTTCCAACCTTGTTCTCTCACCTCACATTCCTTTTCTTAGCTTTTTCTTCTTTATGGTCTTTCTGGTGGTGTTCTGTGTGCAGCAACGTATATCTCTAAGACTACTAACCAAATAAAGACTACAGCACAGATTGGAAAGCGCATCTTGAGGGTGAATATATTGTGGATGCAAAGTATGAGTTGACCACTCTGTACGCCTTATGGGTTAATGATATGCTGTGTGCCTGCGGGGTTCTTGCCCAAGTAAAGAAGCAGTGCAAAAGCTCAGTGGATTTATCTGAGTGGAGCTGTGTATCCCCTGTATTCCAATTTTGCATTTTATGGACAGTGCTGTGGACAAACAACTGCATGGAACAGAAGTAGAATTTTGTCTCCAAAACACATTCATCATAAGTGCCCTTGCTGTGTGTGTGTCAGACATCTCAATGTTTTTGTGTGTGGTTTTAGAGGTACTTAAATGAGGGGGTCCTTATTCCTTCCCTGCTCCTGTCTTGATGCCATCTAAGATCATAAAAGGGAAAGGGTTAACAGAGCCTGAGGTGGATGCCTGCACCAAACAGGTTACCTTTGTCAGTCTTGGCCCATCTGTAGTGGTCCTTTACCTTCCTTGGTAGTAACTTTATTCACAATAGAAGAAAATTGTTGCTTCCCCATGCAGCGCTGATAGAGTGGATCTTTGTGATAGAAAGTGAGTTGCACTCCCTCTTAGGCCTAGAACAATTTCATCTTTCTAAATTGAGAAAGAACAAAACATTGGCAGAAGCTTGAACTGCAGTTGACTTGGAGAAGGACCAGAGAGGCTGACACCAACATAATCTTGAAGGAGGAAGGTTGTGTTTCCTACAGTTTCTATTTCTTTTGTTCAAAAATAAAACCAGGATTTGGGTTATGATGGCACTGCTGAATGCAGTGGCAGTCTGTAAAAATATCACCATTTATATTAACAGAAATCAAGGTGGGGGGAGTTTTGAGTGATTAACAAAGCACCTTGTCCAAGAAGTGAAGTGTTGTGCACTCGCACTAGTTGATTGCCAATGTTTTGAACACTGGCAGCAGAGCTATCCTATAATAACTTTTTCTTGATGCATTAATTAATTAACCCTTAACCTTCTCTTTCCCTTTTCAACCCTTTTTCTCCTTTTCCCCTTCACCATATTCCCACGTATGTAAACAATTAAAAAACCAAAACCAAAACAAAAACAACCCCCAAAACCAATACAAAAGCGGGAAATGCATGTGTGGCCATGCCTCACAAAATAGGTCGGATAATTGAAGGGAGTCCCGCAGACCGCTGTGGAAAGCTGAAAGTAGGCGATCGGATCTTGGCCGTGAATGGGTGCTCCATCACCAACAAGTCGCATTCAGACATCGTCAACCTCATTAAGGAAGCAGGAAACACCGTTACCCTGCGCATCATTCCAGGAGATGGTAAAGTATATGTTTCCTGCTGTTTCCTTTTCGCTGGTTTTGTCCCCTGGCTTTTTGCAGTCTTCCATAGCTTTGTTTCTACTTACAGAAATAGGAATTCTGTTTTTAAACAGGGTGGTGCTGATTCTAGATTTAAAAACCAGTATTTCATTCTGTCTTGTTCCTCCACGCAATTCTGTGAATTTGATGCGTATTTCAGTACACATTGATTTGATTCTTAGGTTAATAATGCAGCTTTAGAATATTTGGGAATCACTTGTTAATATGAGGGATTCCTGAAGCAGGCTATAGACTAAAGAGATCATGGAAAGACAGATACTTTGTCATGTTTCAAGCTGCTTGAAAAAACATTTGGTTTTATTCTGGGTAAGTCGCTTTGAGAGCCAGCTCAGGACATCTTTAAATGACTTTGTTATGGGATGACTCTGGTGCTGCTGTGTGCTTGCAGCCGATCATTGTAACAGTTACCCTAGGATAGCAGTTACCATAAGAGTTACAGGATCTCAGTGTTTCAGATCAGAGGGAAAGTGCAGGATCCCCAGTAATATGCTGATACTTGGTACTGGTTTCAGGCTACTGAAACATTTAATAAAAATATGGATCTGGTTTATGTACCAGTTTCATTAAATTGATTCCTAGCTGTGATACCAAATAGGAACAGACCAGGAACGTTATGTCATGATTTATAGTGAGAATTCATTAGGCAGAAATCTTTTTACATTGCTCTCTTTTTAAGCCAAATCCATGGGTATAAAATTTGATGACTCAGATAATGAGCATTTCTTAGAGCTGTACAGGACATTATTTGCATTCATTTAAATGTGGAGAAAGTGTGATTGAGTTTAAAAGAAAGGTTGAGAAGGTATGGCTGAGTTGAACCTGGTACCTGTAAAGCAGAATGAAGTAGTTAAATAATGCAATTTGTGTGACAGGCATTCAGTAGTTGCTAAGTCTCATACTTTCTAGTCTGAAAACATGGATTTGGTTACCCCACAGAGCATTATGCTGTGTTTAGGTATAGGATAAAAATAGGCCAGCATGGAAATGATCTGATTATAAATTATCTCTGGTTAGGATGGCCTGTTTTGCATAAAGACTTTATTTTCCCGCTGTTCAGTAGCTACCAGGTCAAATGGTGTATGATCCTTTGCTGCTTCCATCAAATTGGGTGTTCATGATGATAAAGTGGCTGTGAAGCAGGCTATCATCTGAGCTGGCCTGCATGTGCCAGTTTTGAAAGGCAAACTGGCAAAGGAATTGGTCATTGCCGGTATTTTTTGTATCTGATCAAAATGAAGGAAGGTGAATCTTTGAATAAATAAGTGATTTTGTTTTTAAAGGCAAAAATACCCAAGAAATAAATAATTTCTCAATGTTTTAGGGCTTTTTTAAGAATCGTATAGCCTGCTGACATGAATACTCAGCCGGTCTTGTGGTACAAATACATGTACAGAATACCATGTTAGTTTAGAATGGAAACCTGTACCTGTGACTGACATCACGTATTCCTAAAGAAAGTGGAAAGCTTTAATTTAGGGAAAGAGTCAACTCTTTTCTGTCATAGCAGTGCAGGCTTCAAATCTTTCTATTTATTGTCCCTTTGAAATTCCAGGTCAGATAGCATACTTCGCGTAGTATTACCTGCATTTCATTTCCAAAAGCCAGTAAGACCAGGCAATCTGAGAGGTTAGCTCTAAACCCCATGAGATGGTCTCAATTTTGTTCTCCTTTTATTGTCTTGGGGTGCCTTTGTTGATTTGTTGACTTATAGGTGCTTTTTGGTCTAACTGTACTTCAAGGTATGTGTGTGCGTGTGATAAATCAGAAGCCATACGTCTCAGATAAATATGCAACTAAGGCTTATCACAAGACTCACAACCAACTCACACTGCTAATCTATCTAACATTATTAAAAACACCAAGGGTTTTTGCTTTGTGACAGGTCTTGAATGAACTCATTGCAGGATTATGTGGGCAATGAAATTAAGATGTTTTAATGTGCTACCAGCTGATGCAAGGATAAAGAGAGCTGAAAAATCACAAGCTTAGATTAGGTATTTAATTGTTGTCTGGGTGTTTTAGGGCAATACAGGGCAAAGAATCAATGAAATAAGTAGGATTTAGAATGTACAGTTGTAATTCTTCTAGAGATACTATTTTCTCTATTTGTGTTCTGTTCCAGTTTTGCATCCTGAACCAGTGTCTAAAAAGCTAGAAAATTATGCACAGCTCCTGACTCATGGGATAGGGTGGGCTAAAGATAGATGCAGTACAGTGGTGTGAAGATACATCTGTACCAAAGATGTGTTGTTGCTTTACTTGGTATTCTTAGTATGACTTACTAAAGGGTAGGAATCTTGCATTCTCTTTGAAGCCCGTCTTCATCTGATCTCCAAATATTTGTGGAGGATTTCAGAGGCTTTTGTTCTAGATGAATGCAGAACACTTAACCATATTCTGGGGCCGTTTTATGGAGACAGATTTTAGCAAATGTCTTATGGAGACAGGTTTTAGCATGAAGGCATCATTACAAAGTATACAGAATTACTTATTAAAATCAACAGTGTAACCACACACAGGGTCACACAAGCCAGCTGTCAGCAGCGCATCCTCACAAGGGTATGTTTTGGTCATGGCAACCCTGAGAGGTGCAGGCAGACCCAGGAACCTCTCTTGCTCTCTGAGCCACTGGGCACAAGCCAGCTCTGGTCTGGAAGATGTTACAGCTCCATATGTTGAGGGTTTGGGCATGTTAACTTGGGCACAGTGCTGCAGGCAAAGGAGCTGTGCTCTCGTTGCACCCATCTGTTTAAATAGTTCTTAGTTTTCTCTTTCCCTCTCCCTGAGTTTCCCTTGACATGTGCTAGCTATAGAAAGGAAAAACCCTTCACCTTTCCTCACAGTTAAAATAAATCCATGAAATAAAAGAAGTTCCCAGGATCCAAGTAAGCCCATGATGGCCACCTCTTCTTAATTTGGGAAAGAAGCCCTCTTTTTTCTCCTATTTTGTGTTACTCCTGGACCCTCTTTAATAACAGCTGATTTCTCCATAGTCAATAAAATGAAGTACCAGATGCCTGGAGCTTAAGAAGCAAAGGCAGGATAGAAGACCTTGTAATGTTATGTTTGAGAGCCAGATGTTTCCACCTGGGTTTTGTTGCTGCTGGCGTTGCTTTAAGTGGGATTGGAACTGGAGAAATTCAGTCAAGAATCAAGGTGCAGCGTTTTAGCCAGCGACTGTGCATTCGGTTTAGATCTTGATCTTGAATAGTGGATCGTGGTCAGTATTTTGTAGTTACCTGTAATCTGTGGTCCTCTCCTGGATAGAATGGGTATAGGCACAACGTGAAGAACTGTTCCACAAAGGAGTGAGTTCCTGCCACTGCAGTGACTTTAGCTGGGAATACCATGCCTAATGAGTGGTCTTTCTGTTGATTGTGCCCATCATTCTCTATATGTAACCAATGTAACTGCTCAACATTTTTAGGGCTTAAGCATGTGCCACTGACTCTCCCTCTGAATTCAAACTCCTGTATGAGGGGAAGGGTGTTTTCAGGAACTGCTAACTTCTGGGGCGATTCAGTATTTGAAACTCTTCAGTACTAATTTTAGTTTGAGATTGATACAATATATCCATTTCTGGGAAAGGAACTGAGTTCAATATGCAGGAGGTCCAGGTCTTTCCTCCAAAACTGTGTTGCTAATATTTGGCTAATGGCATTGACATGACCTTAATTTTAGGCAGAATTTCAAATGATTTCTGGGTTAACTCTGGTCTTACTGAAGCCTATGATAAAGCTCCAGTATATCAATGAGACCATTTTGCCATGATGTGCTGTGAGGGACACCTAGATAAGTCACTTTTCAGTTGTGTATACAGCAACTCTCACCCCAGTTTTGTGAAACAGGAGAGAGTACCTCTCCTGGAAGCACCTCTTGCCATGCCATGCATAGAGAAATAATGGCATTTGCACAGGCTGGTGTTGGGCTGCGAGCCCTTTACCATGGCATAAACTGAGGTTTGAAGTTAATCCTGCTCTCAGTATTCTCTCGTTGAGCCCTTTTGTAAACGGTTCCCAGAGCTGTTGATGCGTTTGGCAGAGGTGGTTCCATGTCCCTGCGTGCAGCTTTGAGTGCTCAGGCAGCAGTGGGTTGTATTTCAAAGATGAATTTCAGTACATTTGGGGTTTAGTCACATTCAATATCACCTTGTGAGGTATTAGATAAAAGCCACATCTCAATCCTCCTGAAGATTGCAGTTTCTGACGGAGGAAGCACTCATAAGCTTATAATCCATGGAATAGTTATTGCTACTATAAAATTAATCTACCCAACCTACCATACTTGGGGACTTTGATGATTGGAATTCATGTCATTAGACATGAGACAAAATATTCTTCTACTCTTCTTCCACAAGTCAGTATTCTGAGTGTGCCTAATGGTCAGAGGTGTTTCTAATTCCAATTTTCCATTTATATTTTTTTCCAATGGAGTGTACAGTTTCTTATACATAATTCTGTGGTTTATCTTAGACTTTATCCTGTTAATTTTTTTATTTAAGAAATTTGAGCCAATCTCAAGTTATTTAGAAACAACAAAATGATGTTTTCCAATGAAATTCCTTTGCAAAACTTTTCTCCTCTCAGTGAGTAGCCAATGGTCTTCCCTCATAATGAAAAATAATTTATTTTGCAGAATCCTCCAATGCTACTTTATTGACCAATGCAGAAAAGATTGCTACAATTACAACCACACATACTCCTCAGCAAATACCACAGGAGACCAGGTCAGATTGTTTTCCTTGAGGAGAGCATGTTGGCATGCTCTCTCTTTGGTTACTTTTTGATCATCTTCACATCCCATGAGTTGTATTTTTCCTCTCTCCCTCTTTCATTTGTTACAGCAGGAACAACACCAAACCAAAGCAGGAATCCCAGTTCGATTTCAAACCGCCCCAAGCAGCACAGGTAAAGAGTTACCTTTTTAATTGTTTTGTTTACCACAGACTGTTGCTTCCAATCTGCCTGTGGGCTGTGTTCATATATTTCCCTTGAAAATTCCTTCTGGGAAGCTGTTCTCCCTCAGTCTGTTTGCTGAAAAAAGAGGAATTTGCTGATTGGTTTCTTAATACATGCGGCTGTTTATTCAGCTGGGAAACATTTCCAACACATTCTCATCATGGCTTTTAGGGAGAGTTAAAAAAAAAAGCTGACATTTTTACAATGGTAATAATTTATATGTTTGTTTATTGAATTGGGTATTTTGAGGGGCCTCTCCAGAAAGTACTGTTGTGTGCAGATGATAAATACAGAGGACAAAAAAGGAGGAAAATTTAATAAACGGCAATAGCAGGAGTGTTCCAGCTTTTGCAGACAGCATCTTATTAGAGAGATTATCTATCTCGCTGTTAACTTACCTTGCCACTGGCCATCCCAGTAGTAACATCTTCCATTAAAGACTTCAAAACATCCCTATCCTAACAGCATTTGTGAAGGACAATGCACATGCTTCTGGGCTTCTTGCAGAGGAGTAGAAAAGGCAAAGCCGGCACCATGTCATAGACTCATGCCAGGTATCATCAGGCATTTAACCTAAAGCCTAGGTGCCTAAAAATGCATTGGACATGGCAAAGCCCATTCATTGAAACAGACCTTTGCAGACCACTGCCGGCACTCCAAATTGCACAGTGGGATGTGAGGAAGCAGGAAATCCTAGTCTGTGTGTGAAAACTGTACTGATTTTATATTTTTAATTATAAGTAACAAAAATAACAGTGTTGGTTGATTGAATAATTTCAAAATGAAAATAAAGCAGCATTTAACTTTTTGTTCAAATGTTGTTTTCCCTCCAGCAGGACCAAGATTTTTACACTGTTGAGCTGGAAAGAGGAGCCAAAGGGTTTGGCTTTAGCCTGCGTGGTGGACGGGAGTATAATATGGATCTGTACGTGCTGCGGCTAGCTGAGGATGGTCCAGCTGAGAGATGTGGGAAGATGAGGGTATGTAGAAACAGATTTAAAACCCATGTTTCCTTGCAATAAACTGACTCCCATGCGTGTCCCTTACAGGCACATCTTCTGCTGTGCTGGCTAAGAGGAAAATTAAACGTTACCTGAAAGGAGCAATGATTCCTATTTACTTCTGTCTGTGGCTTCTGTCACTCTTAGCATGGCATCTATAGCAGTATGCATGCATTGGAAGACTTCACCCCTTTGTTCTAATGCAGGTTTCCAAATTCTAATACATAATCTGGCTTTTAAAGCCTGACAGAGATACATGTAGCAATGAAAATGGAATAGCCAGTCTCATCAGCTCTTTTAAAAGCTTGACAACAGCCTTGAGTAGAGTATTGGAGTAGTGCGTCCCACCTGATCCTTTCTTTGCTAGTGGGCAGAGTGGAGAGTAATGTAGTTTTTTTATTAGTATTAACTGTTAACTATAGACATTATAACAAGGACATATGTTATCAAATGCCTACAGAAAAACAAATGGACAAGTTTTATGTGCTCCTTGCTGCTCCGAGAGAGAACGCATTATAATCTTACCACATGTGTCTTTTTCTTCTCCAGATGTATCATGCAAAGGGCATTTTCCAAATTATTTTGCCAGGAGTAGATCTGTAGGCCCAGAACTTCTGCTGATGAAAATAAATCAGTGCTGCCCTGTGGAAGTCAGTGCTTTGACAAGCTCTTCCAAGCCCTGTTTTCCTATCCTGATAAATGATTATATTTACAAAAGCAGCTTTGCTGGTTCACAGTAGGTATCCATATCCAAGTGAGAAATGGACCTGAAAAAGCTATTTAAACATCCCAGTTACAGCAGACTGTAAAACAAACAGTGACTTAAACCAAAGACTTTGTAAATAATCAAAATAAAATAACACCATTTTTAACACAGCTCTAGCTGTTGAGCGATACAGTAATGCAGTGTGGTTTTACAAAACAGTAATGAAATCACAGGATCTCAGAATGTTTTGGGTAGGATGGGACCTTAAAGCTCAGCCAGGTCCAGCCCCCTGCCATGGGCAGGGATGCCTTCCCCTAGACCAGGTTGCTCAAAGCTCTGTCCAACCTGGCCTTGAACACTGCCAGGGATATTTCAGGACCTCAAGATTCCCCCCTTGTCTTCATGTCTCTCAGGGCCCTGCACAGTGTTTATTGTGGACTGTGACTGGACAGAGTTGGGCACATTTAGCTTCCACCTTTGCTGTGGCCAATGTCTTGTGGTGTGTTGGTGACAGTTGTCATGGGGGCTTGTTTTTAATCTTACTCTTTTCCTTTATTGCGTTAACAGATTGGAGATGAAATCTTAGAGATCAATGGAGAAACTACCAAGAACATGAAGCACGCTCGGGCCATTGAACTGATTAAAAATGGTGGGCGCAGGGTCCGCCTGTTTCTGAAACGTGGAGATGGCTCTGTCCCAGAATATGGTGGGTCAAACTATGAAAACATTCCTTTCTTCCCTGGCATCACTCCATGAATGATTTGTCTCAAGATCTGAAGCGGGAATTCTTTTTTATTTTCCTTTCTCACCAGTGTCTTACCAACCTTTGCAACATATGATTAATTGCCTCGCTTGTGCTGAATTTTCTACACATTTCACCCTTTGCTTGCTTCCATGGACTTGGGGCGCAGTGTAAGGCAAGATCATCATAGCAGTGTTTTTGGTGATCAGAGAGGAAAACAAAGCAAAACAAAAAAAACTTACTGTCTTGTCCAGCCAAACAAGGAATGTCATTGAACTGTGCCAAACTGTTTCTCAGTGGCTGAATTGTTGTTTCAAATCTCTACTTCTAATCAATGCAAAAACTGGGATCCTGAGTTATTATTCTGAAGCAGTGATTTTTTTTTGTTAGGTTTTTCTCTTAGTTCCTGTCTGTATCCATAGACATGAATGCCGAGATGGCTTATGAGATTTTTTGCCTTCCCTTAATATTTATGTAAATATTTATAAAGTTATTTAAGAAAAAGAAGAAAAAAAAAAAAAGAGCTTTACTGCAAAAATATATTAATTTGGCCTCCTGAGCCCTTTTCTCCCCCAGTAAACTGTCTGCTGGTTTCAACTAGGTAATTTGTAAGGTCTGAAAAGGTGAGGAGGTTATGAAAAGGTGCTCTTGTGTCTGTCTTGGGGGAAACATTCAGTCCTCGTTTCTTACTAAAAATTAAATTAGATATCCTTTTCTTCCCCCGGAGGTTGGATTGCTGGGTGGCTTAACTTAGCACACTATTTAATATTATAATTATGTCTTATTTGTTTGAGATAATTGTCAAATATTGTGCCCTCGATGGAGGGCTACTCCCAACCAAAGGTCTGTGAGGTTTCTATAGAAACTGATGATTGAAGGGATGTCCTTTATACTTTTCTCCCCGTATTTGGGTTGTTTCTGTGTCAGTAAGTTCTGTGTTTATCATTCAGTCCATGTCCTGCAACCAGAAACAAAACCCTTCTGCTCTATCTATGAACTAGATTTTCTTTTCACTTACTGTACCACGTTGGAGAGTTTCTGCTCACTCTGCTCATTATTTAACTTTAAATGACCAGTTCAGAGTATAACCAACAAACAACTGAAGTGTTTAACAATATGGAAGGAAAGTTATGGGTTTACGCTTCTGTAATATAAATAGCACACCAGAAGGTTTGATGATGGCACTGAAATTCTGTAATGTTCTTTCTACTTTTGTCTTTTCCTATACTCCTTTGGATGTACAGTACTGTATCATATGCTAGACTGCATAAATACCCTGTAAATTAAGTGCTTCACTTCTCAAAGCATATGTCTGTTGCACTGAGGATGGAAATCCGCCACCAATTTTCTTTTGGCTAATGCTAAACCACTGACCATTCATTCTCTAAGCAAGGATTTAATATACAGGGGTTGCACTACTGTAAAGAATATCCTTGTAATGTTTGGGACTCCTTCCTCTCTTCATTCTGTTCGCTGCAGTCGCAAATGGTTCCTCTAATAATGTTAAGTTCCAATATTTTTCTGACTTGATTGGAACGTGCTTCTCTATGAGGCTGTATATTTTTGTAATGAGTTTTGTACTTATTTTTAATGTTGTGGTCTCTGGTGGACTTTATTTTTTGTTGTTGTTTGATTGTTAATGTTTTTTCTATGACATTCTGTGTCGCTGTTCCAGCTGTCTTTTAGAATGGATGCTCTCGTTGTCTGGGTTATTGAATCACCTCTTAGATGTCTCTTTATGTCACAATAATAACAACTGCTGTCTTTGCAGCCTTATATTTGGGTGAAGCCTAGACAATCTGACTGGAAAAATAAACTTTCTTTATTCTAAGATAAAATATGAAGATTTTTCTTTCTTTCACCTGTATTATAGGGAATCTAAATTTTCTACTTTTCTCTTTCTCTTTCTCTTACTTTTCTTGGTGCTGGGCTCTTCCTTCCTCAGCGATGATACCTCCTAATATCGCTGCATGTATGAGAAATGACAAGCTCGGGGAGTCTTGCTTCTACCTTATGGGCCATAATCAAACTACGGTTTGTAGCTAAAATCAATATTAGGTGTTTTTGTGCTGTGGCCTAATTCCCTCATATTGCTTTCCGCTTCGCTATATTTTATATGTATCCAGCAATTCATTCTGAGCACCCTGCGTCCCCTGAATTGTAAGTACACCACAGGACACATTTAAGCCTTGTGCGATAGCCAGGTTGCTGCAAGCCATGTGCTTGCAGCTACGGAAAAGCGGTGTGGTCCCCCAGCTGCTCCCTGAAAATGCTAATAAGCAGAAATTCACACACGTGTACCATAACACACGTTTCACCTGGAAATCACCAAAATCATGGCCCATGCACACACCAGCCCTCCCAAGCTAAAGGAATGGAAATGCCATCAGATGGGAGATGCTTTGCGCAATTCCAAATGAGCATGTAGCGTGTTTGGCTTGGGGGAGGGAAGACAAAAAGGAGAAAAAGAAACAACCAGTCAATCCCCACAAGTATTTGTGAGGGGTTTCAGTTATTGCCACTTGCCACCAGGACAGTCCACGTCGAGGTGGGTGTCTTGGGGCCAGCAGCAGGAATCCTGCAGGAAGCATGGCTAAAGCCAGGCAAGCTGCTGTGCAGAGGTTACTGTTAAAAAGAAAACAATAAGTAAATTAAAGCAACACTCACGTTAAGTCTGTGCAGCTACTTTGATATTTGCTGTGTCTATAGTGAATCATTCATAAACAACCATTACAAATAACATGAGTAATTCTAGCTTAGCTGCAGCATAGGACTGGTTTTTAGTCTCAGGGTTGATTTTTTGACTCTGCTTTGCGGTTTGTCTTGCAGGGGTAGCTCAGCCTTATTTTACCTGAAACACTACATTACAAATAAGGAACTGGAGACTAGGTTTTAATCAAAGCCATCCTACATATTACAATTCTTTCCATTGCTTTAATATGAGAAAATCATAACTTCCGTCATCGTTGTTCGAATCATTGTGGCAAAACCAAAATCTACCCTAGGACTTTTCATAACACGGTAGAACTAAGCGAAATTAAGTAATGTCTTAAATGAAATGGAAATTACATGATTGCAGTCTAATTCTCACACCTTGAAAATGTTATTTTATGAGGTGAAAACTTAATAATCAATTCTATTTTCTGCACATTTTCTGCTCTTTGAAACGAGGCCTCCCACACCTGGAAGGCAGTTCTTTCAAAAGACTTAAACGAAAAAAATCATTTCCTAAAGGCCCTCTTTATTGGAAACTGTTAAAAAAAACCAACCAACAACCTGAACTACAATATTACGGGTTTTTTCCCACTGGAAAGAAAGTAGTGTGGCTGAAACATTACGAATTCAGCTTGGGAAAAATTGTAAAATGCCCCATGACCAGAAGAGCATAAAGATGATATCAGCTTCGACCAAAACACGGCTCACGAACAGAGCAGCACCAGTACTAACCTGTAACTCTCGTTGTTCGCAGTTAAGTTAACAAAAGCTTCGGTTAGCCTTCGCTGACTGCTTTAACAGTTGTTTGTTTTTGTCACTAATGAAGTCTGAAGAGTGATAAGTGGTGTCACAGTGCCACGGAAGGCATCGGTACCAAACGCTTTGCTGTTATTTTCTTACAGACCCCAGCAGTGACAGGAACAGTCCCGCCACAGGTTCACAAAATGTATCGGAAATGAAACCCGTGCCATCCGACCGACGGCAGCACCCATCATCGGAGTCCAGTTATCCACCAGACCTTCACAAATCATCACAACATGTGGACAAGCGGACTTACGTTAGAGACCTAAAAGGCAGCAGAGAGTTTAGCAGACATCCCAATGAGCACCACACTTGGAATGGGACTTCTAAAACCAACGACCATGTGCCAGGCAGGAGGACGGAGAGGTCGCCGGAGAAGAGGCACGAGAGGCAGCCGGAGAGGGCGGTGGTGAATGGGCAGAAGAGGAGGTCCCCTGAAAAGCGCAGGGAAGGGACGAGGAGCGCTGACAACACTTTGGAGAGGAGGGAGCGACACGAGAGGAGGAGAGACCTCTCCCCAGAGAGGCGCAGAGAGCGGTCGCCCAACCGCCGGCGGCGGTCGCTGGAGAGACTCACGGAGCCAAGGAGGTCACCGGATCGGAGAAGAGAGAGCTCCCTCGACCGGCGCGCCAAGTCGTCTGACCGGCGGAGGGAGCGGTCGCCCGACAGACGGCTCAGGGAGGAGCGGCTCACCCACCGGGAGAGGGAAGACCCCGGCTGGAAGCATGAGCCGAGCCGCAGGCACCCGCCCGAGCAGCGCCGGCGGCCGTACAAGGAGTGCAGCACTGACCTCAGCATCTGAGGAGCGTCTGGGGTCCCCATCGCCTTCCCCATGCCATGGGAGCCGAGCAGAGAGGGCAGGAGCTGTGAAACCATCCGGCTTCCTCAGGCGAGGAGACATCCGGCACCTGATGATCCTACAAACCTTTTATGCAGATGAAATCTTATAGCAAGAAAAAAAAGTGTTGTGCCTGATGTATAATATTAAAGAAAGTATTTTTCAGTGTATTCTTCTTTTTTTTTTTTTTTTAATTACTTGCCAAATGTTGGTCCTAAAGGATTATAAAATTTTGTTTCTACATTCTTTGTAGATTTCTTAAGAATAATTCTTCTATCAGGCTACTTTCCCCCCCTCCCCAATCTAGTAAATGGGGGTAGCCAGTAATATAATCTAGGCAAAAGGATTTTATGACCAAGTTTGAATAATTTGATCCAGACTGTTCTCTAGTGACTCACTGCTACACTGTATGTAGAGAATTTTTTAAGGGTTTGGGGGTGGGGAAGGAAGAAAATTGTTCATCTCAGTAGGAACGGAGCGCTCCTGCTGAAGGAATTAAAAAGAGAGAGACAAGTGTTCCTGAAATTGCAAGAACTGTTTGAAGAGACTACTGTTTCAATGAAGGATATTTATAATAATGATAAAAAATTAATAAAATAAGAAAAAAAAATTAAACACAAACCACACAGCACAAGATGATTTACAATAAGGAATTTCTAGTTTGTTCCATGAACAGTTTATACTTTCAGGCCCCCTCTGCAGGATGCGCAAAGGCAGAAGGACTGGTAGCCACCATGCCTGTGTCATCCACTAACGTAAACTGTTGATCTCTCATTAGCCTCAGCAGCATGTAATGATATTTCATTAAGGCAGCCGTCGCAGCCCTACTCATCTTCTAGATGTATATGGACAGCAACTCGAGCATGCATGGTAATGTTTGTCTGCTTTGAAGCAAGGGAAGGGATCAGGATCCTAGGACTTGGCACAATGCGGTGGGAGCAAAGTCCTCCCTCTCGGAGCAGGTGTATTCCTTCTGCTCAGGCAAAACCAGTGGGCTTTTCTTACTTTGCCAAATTCCAAAAGCTTTCTCTTTTCCTCGCTCTATATTTTTTTATTTTACCGCTTCATCCTTTACTGGGACAAAAGGAGTGCACTTGCTGGGAAAAAAGTATATGAAAAAAAAAGATGTATCAAAGAAAAAAACATGTATCAAAGGGAAAAAACACAGGCAAAAAGAGGCAATCAGTGAGACAACCTGGTTGTAGAAGCCTATCCATACTGGTTATATGCTGTAAATTTGAATCCAAGAACAGCAGCAGAAGGGAAACCTGCAAGTTTCTAAATTGTATTTTTAAATTTGCAAGTTGTGTGGTAAGTCTGCTGTAGTACTGGTATGAGATTTTAATGGATTACTGCCTAGCTGAGCCAAAATGTTTGCTGTTACTGTTGGACCACTAAAGTAAACTGCTGCTTTTTACAGTGCATTGGTGTGTACATGTATACTGTTTCACATTTTCCATATGAACACAAAACCATTGCAAGTCTATCACTGTTGTTGCCATGGTACTGTAAAAACAAAACCAAGAAAGAAGATGGCCGATCATTGTGTGTACAGTTTAAATTGTAATTAATAGAGCTTGTTGAAAAAAAAACAAAACTGTTGCCTTTTTCTTGTATAAAAGAGGATTTATGACAAAATTTAGCTGTGAGGAATGTGATTTAAGTGTTTATATTTCTGAAAATGGAACAAATTGATTCAGGGGATATATTTTAATGTAAACTGAATCAGGTATGTAAAGCTGTTTTAAAATGGGAGACTGTATAAGTAATTCTAAAGCTTTTGTTGGTTTGAATATCATTTCTTTCCTCATGGTGGCCTGCTTATGTATTATTAAGCACTTGTTTGCAGTCTATGTTCTTCAATCATAATTTCCTGCAATGTGCTACAGACATAATACTCTTTTCTGTGTTGATGAAAAGCAGTATGTGGGCCAATCTTTTTTATAAAACACTATGCATATATAAATACTACATTGTTCATAGCTTTATTTGACCTATTGGGTTTATACATAACACTAGTATGAGTAGATGTGGACTTACCCAGTACGAGCTTCTTTCCTTGGAACAGACACTATGTATATGATGTAGCAACAAAGAAGGAGAAAGTCTGTGAATGCTATTTTTATTATCAAATAAAGTTTTCCATACAAAGCACACATATGAGTGTAGTGATAAGCTAAAGGAGGAACCACAACTTCTTACTTACTCATTCCTGTCTAAATGAGTAAACTTAAGTTACAGTCCCTAAGGGCCATCCATTAAATATGTATTAATCATCCATTTAATATATAGTAATTATTTGACAAACCTTAAAGCAAAGGTTCCCAGATTTCCATTATAAAATTGTCTTCCTCAAAATAATCAGGAGCTAAGGGTTTAGGTGAAGCTACTCAACTGGTGGTGTTGAGATTGCTGGTGTCATATATATGGGTTTATATGTGTGTATATACCTATACATATGTATATATACGTATCACCAAGACTATATGTCTCCCATCTCTTAGTTCTTAAAATGTGTAAAGACCATAACTTAAGAATGCAAAACTTGTTTGCATAGGTTTTTAAAATAACTTTAAGTATTGTGTAGTTTATCAGGCTCCACTCACATGTTTTCCTCATACTTCAGCAAACCTTATGGGAATCCAGGCAGCTTGAGAGAGTCGCTGGTAAATGGTTTGTAACTCCAATCACAGCATCTGCAGAGGGATTTGTCTGATACAGTCTGAGTCTCCAGAGGTATGGATGGGTCACTAGGAAAGAGTTTGGTTATTGTAAGTTTGAATCTTTTATGAGGTGTGATGTTTTACTCTGAAATTATACTGTAATGCCATACATTGGTTCTGAATTTTTATCTTCTACTGTTACTACTGATTTTACTCTCCTTGTTCATGTTAAATGATAGTTTAAATGATCTGAGAGAGCTGATTGGGTGAGTCTCCAGCTTTTGAAGTGTGCCTTTGAAGTGCTGAGTCTCAAGCTGAAGAGGATATTACATAGTTAATATTGAAATTACATTTTGCAGACATGTTTAATTTAAAAAAATACTGCAAGTTGACCAAAAAAAAAAAAAAAAAAAGTTATTCGAGATGCCTTGTCAGTGGTGGCATCCTTTCTACTGCTTCCAAACCCACTGAGAACTGGAGCCGTGCTCTAAAGCATGAGCACTGCAGCTTCATAGTCCTCAGTGCAGCCTTATCCACTTTAATTAATTCCAGCCTTACTTCTGATGATAAAATATTTTTCAAAATTCTAAAACTGAAAAGAAACCCTTTTTTAGATTGTAACTTGGCTCATGTTTTGTCAAACAATGTTCTACAATTATGGCACTGCCAAAAAGATGAATTAAAGTGTGTTTCTGATGAAGAACTGAAAAGTTTATGAAGTGGTAAGTCAAAAAGCTTTGCAAATTGATATTGTTAGGGTTTGGGTTTTGGGGGGTTTGAGTTTTACATGTTTTTATCAGTGTTACATGGTCAGGATCTTGTGCCATCAGTGTGCTCAGTCCTGTCATTTGTGGAAGTGATGATTAATATCCACGTGTGAAAGTTTTTGGCTGCAGAGGGGAGCTTGGAGAGTTATGCGGGGTTGATCTTTTTGGTTAGAGTAGCAAGTAACTTCTAGGTTAGCTGGGCTATGTTTGCATTTCATTCAACTCACTCCCTCTTGAATATTCATTTTTTTGGCATTTGAGCCACTGTTTTACTTATTAGTGATCTTGTGTTAAACCCATCTGTGCTTGTTTTATTACCAAAGTAGTAATTACAGATACCATTCTCCTCCTCACTTTGATACCTTTTGTTACAACAGGCTTTCAGCTCTGTCTCTTGGCTGACTGTTCTGCTGAAGAACATTATAAATGGCTCATAATGTGTTCAGTTTATTTGGCTCCCATAAATAGTACCAGGAAAAGATGTCATTTATGACCCACTGCTGCCATCTGTAAATGTGTGCTGGTTAGGCCTTTGGGATTGTGTTTTCTTAGCATTTATTTTTAAAAAATGAAGAGTAGGAGCTAAGTAAGTATCCAAATTTACTTAGCAATTGTTATAAATCATGTGAGGCTGAGATGATGCCAGTTTCTGGTTTGGATGTGATGCTAATCCATCAGCATTCCTTCCTGGGTATATAATGAAGAGGCAGCAAAGTGTCATACAAATGGAAAATTGTGGGGTTTCAAGACAGAGGGGAGTATGAAATATGTACTACCGAAAGGGCTGCTGCTTAATGCCTGGGGAAACTCAGTGCTTGGGATTGACCGTGATACGACAGTCTGACACAGAAACATGAACTTCAAGTCATAGATTGCTTTTCAGAACTTAAGGCATATGTATTTCTTTTTCCTTACTGCCTTTATTGGCATGATCTCACAGCAAGAGAGTGTTGTACCTGTATAACACACAGGGAGAAACTTGGCTTCTCTTTTGAGGACATTCTGTTCTCTTCAAGATTCTTGTGAGAGGTTTTCAAACCAACTGAACTCTTGGCAATTAACATACAGGTTGCTGCGATCTGAAACTTACCCTTTAAAATGCTCTTGTAAATAATAGTCATCAAAGTTTTAAAGTGCACTTATTACTGGGAACACGGTATTTCTAAAACATTTCAAATCATCACGTTTCTTGGTATTTCCAGGGTCTGGGAGAGGGAGAGTGGACATGCTCCTTCCCAGTTGGAATTGTGCTAACTGTAGGACTTTTTTCCAAAACAAGCTATCAAATTATATCAAAATACAGGAGGTTGTCTGCAGAATTGTATCTGAACTCTCAAATACCCATAAGTGGCTAGGGCCCTCAGCACATCCTACCAGCTGAGATATAAATGCCATTAAAAGCAAGTGAAGTTTATGCATGAGTTCAGGCTCAGGCAGTATTTACCCCCGTATTTCAGCAGAACTTTGCATATCTCAGCCTAGAGGCACCAACAGATGAGCTCTGGCAAGTCAGCAGAAAGTAATAGATGCTCCACCTCTTCCACTTCAAATGTCTTTGCATAAACCCATTTTGATGATAATGTGAGCTAGAATGATGTGCCCTTCACTGAAGCAGCAGAGACAAACATCTACCATCTATGTTGCTGACTGGGCAGACGAGGAGGCTGTCATCCTCAGCAAATCTTTGGCAGCATGTGAATTGGAAATCCTTCATTTCAAAGAGTACTCTGAGCCTCAAGATGTTGAAGTTGAAATGGAGGTAGTTTCATCTCTTCAAGGAGTCTCATTAGTTTTAATTTTGCAGCATGTAATTTCTCACAACTATTGAGGAAGTTTGCTGCAGCAGGAAGGAGAGAAGAGCAGAAAATGGTCTGCAGAGAAATAATTAAGCTGAGCAGATACTATAATCATACTCAAGCAAATCCAAATTGCTGGCATTGTGCCTTAATCAAGGTCACTTGTTCCATTCTTAACTTGATGTGACTTCGGTGCTGACTATAAGGAGTCAGGCTTGTATGCAGTGGGAATTCCACCTTGCTTGTGTGGCTTCTGTAGACCAGGCTTCATCTCCACCCCCATGTCATCTGTGACCAGTCTTTCATTTCCTTTCTTTGCTTTGCACTTGTTAGAAATGTCAGTCTTCACATTTCCTGTCTGTTATTAGAGGACTGAGCTTGTGTGACATTACCTTGCATCTGCTGTGAGCTAAGAGCATATGTGTGGATGTATCTGTGGCTGACCTTATCTGCAGTCATTTGTTGAGTCAGGAAAACTGTATGATGAGGCTGCCCCTCCAAGCCTGGTGACTCCCGTTAGTATGAATGAGATTCATTGAATTAGCTGTCTGGCTTCTTTCTAAGGATAGTCGGAGACAGGAATGTCTGGGGGTGGAAGTTGGCTGAGGCTCATTCTGTATGTCCTAGAGAAAACATTGATTGGATGGGGAAGCAACTTGAGTTTCTTGAGGACTCAGGCTTTTGTTCCTCATAAATGAACAGTTTTTTTTCTCATTGTTTCTCAATAATACTCTTCTGGATCCTGTTTTTGCTTCTGAGACTCCCAGTTTGCTTTGGGGACCAACAGGGAACTTCTTCCCCTCTCTTTGATCCAACAATTGTTGCCACTGCTTTGAAGTGTTGAGTCTGCTGGCAGAGCTTTTGCCTTTATAACCTTAGAACTGCAGTTGTGTAACTCAGGGCTAACTTCCAAGAACATGAGGCAGTTTCTCTGCTGTACAGCACAGCACCAGACATAGTCAGTATGTAGCGGTCCTCCTTCTCAGTGGAAACAGAGGTCCTAATGACAGGCATGAAGAGCTGAGGACAGAGCATCCTGAGACAAAGCCAAGCATCACTTTCTGAAGGTGCATCATAGTACCGTGTCCTTTGGGTTTCCAGATGTGACATAAAAACTAAATGAAGTAGTAAAACTTGTGTGGCTGATTCACTGTACTGAGCTCACTATTCTGTGAAATGACTTACTGAATGGCTAGAAGATGTTTAAAGATCCCTGTGCACATTATTTGCATGATATTAATAACAGCAGCAGAAAGAAAAGACCATTAAAAAAATGCATGGCATATGTTTTCTTGTCATACCTTCCTCTATTCTTGTTGAGGATGAATCAGACATCTGTTTTCCTTCTCGAGTCTCTTCTCTGGTTGAAAGGATAACTTGACGAGACAGGTGGTTTTAGACAAAATGCTCGGGATGTCAGAAAGAAATCTTGCTGGAACCTCAGAGAGAAAGTCTAAACCAGTTCTTCAGTGGTCCTTTGAAACTATCATTTTATACAAATGGTACTTGATGTCACTTAATAAGCACCTGCTACCCTGCTACCTTAACCAGAAAAACTGCTAACTGCACCTTCCTAACATGCACAGCACACACTAGCCCAAGCAGTTTCTTCTATTTCCTCTGACCCATTAATAGGACAGAAAGTTGGCTATTGCTAAATTTCCTTGTGCTTTTGGGACAGTTTGGTCTGTAAGTCTTCATTGTGCAATAACAATGCAAGAATATGCAAACTATAAACAGCTCTGAAGTGCTTAACATGGCAACACACACAATTGTGATTATCTAGAGCATGTGTTGAAAGCCTGGAGTAAGCCTGTGTGAGGGACCCCATATCTGCAGGGTGCATTGCTGCCCTGCTGGCTGATGCCTTCCAGCTGCCCATGAAGCTGGAGCATCTGGGGTTTGGGGGCAGCTGGGCTGCATTATCCCAGCACTCAGTGGCTTGAATTGGTGGGCACGCAGCTCTGCATTACTCCTGAGTGCCTGTGTGCATCTCTGGGGCATCAAAGAACCCAAAGGGAGCTTTCCTCACTGAGGACCTCCAAGTAAGGAGGACTGCTTCGTTTTGCTAAGAGCAGAGTGATGAACATTGCCATTCCATATGACACTGAATTAACTCAAATATTTTACCTTACAATTCTGTATATCTTAGAGATTAATCTTGATTTGTAACTAGTATCAGTATTTATAATTATTGCTTTTGCTATTGCATTGCTTCAGCAAATCATATCCCTCTTCTTACTGAAGATTTCATTCATCAGCCTGACTCCTCTATTCCAATTATGATTTAATAAAGATAGATCCTTCTAACATGGCTGCATGGTGTTTCCAAATTATTTATCCTTTCCATGACTGACATGTGTTCTACAGTGATGAGGCCTAATGATTTTTTTTCAGCAAAATTTCTTCTAAAAAAGATGCACTCTAATTCAGTGAGCCAAAACCAGACACACACTGCCTTCAGGTTTAGATGTACCTTACTCCCTGCTTCATTGTGAAAGATTATTCTTAAGGATAGCTGTTTGAAGGGAAATGTCAAGTGAAATTCATAGTAGAGTACTGAGTAATGAGACAAGTAGCCTGCTGTGGGCTTCATTAGAAAGTGTATGTGTGCTTATTTGCAATTCTGTCCAAAATGAGGTTTGGTTTTCAGTATTTTTTTGTATCTATGTTTTTTTGCTCTGTGTTATTCAGTTTGCCTTCCTACCTGAAATCTCCTATAGCTCCTAAAGCCTCATGATTTATATCATTGTCTTGCTGTATCTCCTTTGATAAAGTGTCATGCAGTTGATTCCTTTATTTTCAGCACGCTACTTGTCTTTATCAACTTTTACTGCAAACCATAGCAAATCATTCTTTCCCAGTCTGGTTCCTACAAGGTCTTGTACTAAAGGGAGGATGTTGTGAGATTTGGAGCTTCATTTCTCACAAGAGAAATGCATCAACAGTTTTATAGCAAAATGGAAAAGTTGGGAAAAATGATGAAAAGCTGCACCAGCAGATTTTGTGCATCAGGCTATTGGCCAAAACTGATTTTCCAGTTGTGCTCAAAGCCAGAGCAACTTTTGTTTGTGTGGAGTCCTGCCAAACCCACATTACTTGTATTTAATGTCATTATTTGGAGCCCAGATGAAAATGCTTTTCAAATAATTAGTTGACTGTAATCATGGAGATCCTGATTCAGAAAAAGGCTTTGCTGAGGAAAGCACACAAGCATATGTGTGAGTCCTGTAGAAGCTGAGGGATGTAATAATTTAATTAAGAACCTTCCCGAGCAAGGTCAGGAATGTTCACTGGAGTCATAACCACCAGCATTGTCTCAGCCTGTGCCAGAAACAACACCATTTGCAGTCCTCTGATTAATGGTTTTCATGGTTTCCTGTCCTGAGCTTTTCTTAACCAGTCTGACAAAGATCTCCATGTCTGAGGGTTGTTCCACATGAGCTATTGAGTGGCGGTGCCCTTTGTGCGGTATGAGTGCATTCAAAACCTGGTTGTATCTTTGTATTCTGTTACTGGTTCCTCCCTGTGATGTCTTCTCTAAGTTTCTTCTCTTGCTCTGCCCGGCAGTGCTTGTGTTCTCCAGGATGGAAACTGGCTCTTACACAAGGGACATCCGTTCATTTAGGGCTGTTGGATGAGAAGAACATCTCTCTTGTGATTGCTGATAGCAAATATTTAGAGGGTTTATATTCTTCTTGCCACAGGTTCTTATGGGCCCTATGCTGGGCAATATTCCCAGCCTTGCCATGATGGTATTTCATAGCTCAACCACAGGTGTGTGTTCAGACTCATAGGACACATTTACATCATGAGCATCATCAGATCCTGCCAGAGGAGGTTCGGTACTAATTGGAGGATGCAGACTGGAGGACTGTGCCACATGTACCCTTGAGAAAGACCTCTGTACTTTCACTGAGCACAGTTTTCATTGAAATTAAGGTGCCAAAAACCAGGTATACAGAACTGTGGAGTGATTGAAATGACAGTGTTTCCATAGCAGTGAAGTAGATGTGTACTCCACAAATGGTCTAAAGGTAATAAAGAATCAAGAGGAGAAGCTGAAGCTTGAGTATTTTCTGTGGTGGAAGTGAAGCAGAAATGCTAAGGGAAAGGCAGATGTTGAAACAAAGATAAAGCCAAGTGCACAAAAATCCATTTTCTTAAAAATAAAACAGCAAAAAAGCCAGCCTGTCAGAATGATAGTCAGGGTAGCATTTAGCTCTCAGTGACTAAGTTAAGAACAAAAAGACTGCAAAAGCCAAGCAGAATTGAAAGGTAAACAGCTGAAGAGAATTCTCTGCTCAAAAGACAGCAAGAAGTTTTTCAAATCTTTGTATATTTTGTCAAAATGTTAACCTTTGGAAAATTCCACTTTCCTATATGCTTGTACAAAACCCAGACAAACAAAACACCTCAAAACCCCAAATAGCCCACTCTTCAAATGTTACCGTGCTTTTCCTCTCTTGGTGCGCCCATAAGACCTGGCAATGGAAATGTTTCAATGTAATCCGAATATTAAAGATAAATCAGCAGAGAAGTACTAAGGAAACAGAGAAAAGCCTAGACTGCTTTTCCTACACACTCTTGTTTTCTTTCTTTGCATATTTAGCAGGGTTAAAAGTAGGTCAGACTCTACCCACCATGTGCTGTGGCTGTGACATTAGCCCCGAGCCGCCTCTGGCTGCTGTCAGTTTTCAGGGCTGGTATGAGATTTCTGGTGCAGTCAACAAGCCTGATCTTCCTCTTGCAGACCATGGTGTAAATCAGAGTGGGCTGCAGAGGCAGTGGAGCAAGACATGGCAAGGGATGGAGAAAGCATGTGCCAGGTACCTGTGGACACTGAAAGAACCAGCCGAGACTGATCTTGAAGTCATGGCCACGAAGGACCAGAAGGATCTGTTGTATGAATAGTATTCCCTTTAGGGCAGGAGGCCTGGATTGCAGCAGAGGTCATTGCTTTGGACAAGAGTGGGTTTAACAGTCCTCTGCTGGAGAAGCAGGCAGACTTTCTCATTGACATGGGCAAAGATGGGGGAACAACATGTGTGGGCAGGTGCATTCGCACTGGTTTAAATAGGAGTCTGCCGGTCAGATACTTCATCTACCCTTACTGCAGAGAAAACAGAGCAGATATTCTGCTCCATATCAAATCATGTACACATCAGCACACAGCTGCCTGCCACCATTCTGTGGCCTTTTTGCTTGAGTTAAAGACTGTTGCTGGCAAAGAACTGAACCCCGAGCTGGGTGCCCTTGTGCCAGTGTGTTAGCATTAGAGGCGATGAAACACTTTGTGCTAAAGAAGCAGCAACTCGTTGTGGAATTCTGGCTCCCAGCAGTAAGATTCACCATGTCGTAGTAACAAGGGTCAGCCTCAAGGCTGTTGCCACCGGTGACTGAGGCAGCCCAGTTTCAGTGGGAAGGGGAAGGTTCTGAAGGGGTGGGGGAAGACAGCATGAGCCTGGCTGCTGGTAGCAGTACTGTCATTTACTCCTCCTTGGTTTCTGACATCTCGTCTTACTGGTTTGCCTTACTACCAGCATCCCCTCAGAAAACTGCCCTGTGTCACCATGCTGTGTGGCATGTTACTCCCTGAACCTGATTACAGCTTTTTTTTTTATACTACATCAGAGTTTAAAGGACAGACTAAAGTTCCTGGGTTTCTGGAATGAACCCATCTTTACAAGGAAGCGTAAATCTTAATATGCCAACACTGCAGCAGCCCATTAGCTCTGAAAAATGGACCTTTAACAAATCAGGGGCAAGACTGACAAGGTGAGAGATTTCTTTCTTTTTTTTTCTTATTCAGAAAGATGAAATAAGTCAATGGGAAGGAGGCCATTCCCCAACATGCATCTGAGAAACCCCCCCCAAAAATGCACCCTATAATGCTTGCTTATTGTAAGAAAAGCTTGGAGAGGACACAGACTTCGGGTCTCGGGCTAGTGAGAATGTACCTGCTGTTTTTTTGGTGGGTATTTATTCACATTTTGCCCATTTTGCCCTTTCAATGGTGATTAATACATTGAGATTGTGTTTCCAGAAGGAAGGATAATCACAGTACCTCACCCCAGACGCGTTGGTCAGGAGGATGCTGTATTCACTGTCTGGATAATTTCATTCTCCACATTCATTGTGTTCTAATCTCAAGGACCTAAAATTAACTGGTGTGAAGACTCTAGTTTGTTTTTATTCCTATCATCCAGAACAAAACGGTGGATTTGTTCTAGAATATCCTGACAACAGTAGGATGGGGGGAGGAAGACATGGCAATAAACTTGAGAGTAGCCCAAGCGTCTCCTTTGGTTGTGGCTGAGCTGAGTGTTGAAATGAAGGCACTACATCAGCCGATACTTTTGTGTAAAGGATGCAAGATGCATGTGTCATGCTTCACAGGCTGCAGAGCTATTATCCTTTGTGAAAGGCAGAATATTTCACTAGGAATATTTGAACCATCTCTGATCTGCAGGATGTTGTTAAATTGGGCTCTTGGGCTTAGTAACCGATCAGTCCAACTGTGCTGAGCAGGGTCTCTTGCTTAGCCCCTGGGTACAGCAGGGAAACACACACCGTGTCAGGGAGAACTCACTGAATCCAGACCTGCAGTATGCGCTTTCACTGTGGCAATCAGGGTAGGGCGAGGTTGTTGCTGGTGGTGGCACACACTTGAAGAACTGATGGTGAAGCTGCTGCAGCTGTCCAAATCTGGGTCCTGCAGAGCAGCCAGGGCCCAGCTGAGCTTTTAGAGACCTTCCAGCTGAGGGCCAAGCAATGGCTATCCAGAAGCTGAGGATGCAAAGCTCAATGCACCCCCACCCAGCTGCAGTGCAGGGTTCACATCAGGACTAATGAGATGGCTGGCACAGAGGCCGGAGGAGAGTTGCTCATTTGCTGTGCTTTGTACAAAGGCAGATGTGTTTGGCAGCAATAGATGTGACAGTCCTGAGCAGAATCTCACTTCTGAATGTGTGGGGGTCAGCTTGTTGGCTACACATTCTCTATCAAGTTCTCATGTGTTTACCTGGGAGAGCTTGAAAGAGTTATGAGTCTGCTGAGTTTGTATCAGGCTGAAATGGAGAGCACAAGAACGATCATCATTGCGGTGGCAGCTAATATATTAGGGCTGGCTTGCCAGGTTGAAAAGTGAATGTGATTCGTCTACGTGTTTGCTTTAGTGAAGTATAAGAGACTGTTTTGCTTGCTCAGGTGTTTTTGAGTCTTTTAACTCTGCCTTTGTCTTCCTGGGTTTAGGAATTAGCTTCTAAGTGTTTGTGCATTCCTCTTTCTCAAACTGGAGGTTATTTGTGCATTTGTTCGGAATGAAACAGGCCTGTTGCATGTGGTATTACCTAAAACTCTCATTGATTGCATTCCTGCTGCTGCAGTTTTGGAGGGGAGGTGGCACAAAGAAGCTGAAGTAGCGTTTCTGTTTGAGAGGAATGAGGTACAGAGGTGTGCTGTTTATTTAAGAAGCTATTGCCATGTTTGTTAAAGCAGCATTGGTTTGAACAGATCTCCTTCTCTAAGAAAGGAGGGTAAAAAGAAAACATTCTAGTTCAGGTTAAAGGACTCACAGGCAAGAAAAACACCTGGAAGGCAGACCAAATAGGTGCAAACAGTGGCATTCAGAAAACCCTATAGTGGCAAAAACCTTGGCCTTGCTTCTCAAGTAAGCTGTCTTTCTGCTAATGTGACTATCCACTTCTGGAACAGAATTAATTTGCATCTGGCCAGTTCAGAGCTGGGGCACAGAGCATAAGTCTGTCAGTCCCCATCCATGCAGTCATGCCCTTATATGACATTAATACCAAATGTGCAGCTCATAATGATTTCTTTGAGATAATTACTGAGTTTGACACTGACATAGTAAGGACTTTGTAGGGTATCTCCAGACTGCTCCTGCAGGGAAAAGAACCATTCCGTAATAATTCACCATCTAGTTTATCTATAGATGTCACAAAATAGTCCTTCTAAATGAGTAGTGGATGAATAGAGGACTTTACTTTTAGTTTCTTAATTCACTGTGAATCCATCGGCTGACAGCTGTGCTGTGAAATGACGAGGTGCATCCCTCAGAAACAAGCCTTGACAATCCACTCAGCACCCAATTTGGCTTCACTGCATCTGTGCACTTGTAGTCGTTCTGTTATGCAACCTCTGTGCCTCTACCCACAGTCTGTTGACATTCATTTATTCATTTGATTTCAGCTTCGCATGCGGGAGCCGCTGTCATTTCCATATTACGAAAGGAGGCTGGGAACATGTTGACACAAGGCTAGGGCTTGTGTCTGTGCTCGGATAGCAGATGGGGAAAGCTCTGTACTCGTCAAGAAAGGAGGGTATTCAAGGACATCTTCCTTTTGGATAAAGGCTCTGTTGGTACAGATTATGAGAAGTAGAACTTCTGGTCCATGAGAAAGGCTGGAATAAACATTCTGTCCTCTTTTTTGCAAAATAAAATCCCAATTTACAACTTTACAATGTTCAGGAGAAATAACCCAAATGTTACTTCTGAAACAAAACTGAACCTGAAGGGCCAAGCGAGAAGTAAAGCTGCAGCTCTGGGTGCTCCATAGGGGCTGGCGTGCAGTGTCCCTTAGAATAAACAGTAGGGCTTTTAAACATGGCACTCCCAGCTCTGCAAGACAGCCAGGAAGTTCCAAAGTCTTCATGAAAAGCAAATCTTCCAGTCCCTTTTCTCTATAGTTCGGTGCCTAGAAACACCTGCTGTGGTATGAGAAATGGATGGCTTGCAGCAGGCACACATAACAGATTTAGGAGTGATTTTTGGAGTAAATGGTTTCACTTTTGCCTGGGGCTGCATGGGAATGGACTGGATAGTTCTTACTTGCTTTCTCACTTTACTCATCTGTCTAGCTAATGCTCTTCAGTCTACATCACCTGCATTTGGCTTCCCCATTCCCAATTTGATCTATCAGCTTGATACAAGAAATGTGATGCGAGTACATTTCTCATTTGTATTACAGGATGAAAGCTGCTCTTTTATTGCTCCCATTTGGAGAGGAGAGAAGAGGTGGACAAGCCCTCCACAAAGAGGTGAGACCAGTAGGTGACCTTTCATTTTCTGGGGTTGTCTGCTTGTTCTGAAGAAAGATGGATCTTGGCTGAGAGACAATAATACAAAACAGCTATTGAATAATCTTCTACAGGTGACAGGGCTGCAGTGATAAGGGAAAAGAGAAACTTCTTGCAGGGAAAATGCAAGTCACCTGGAAGCACTGAATTCAGCCTTCTCACATCTTCATTTGACTTCCTGTCATGAACTGGCCAAAGCCTTTAAAGAATCTATTTCATGTCTCCATGGAGAGGAAACCTGCCTCCTTATAATTTTTATCCAAAGTAGTTATGTTGTAAAAATGTGATTACTGCCTCTGCAGCACTCGCCTGCTTCTGTAATGGGATAATTGCAGATAAAGGTAATGTCTTTTTAATTTAATACCGTTATTAGGTTGCTGGTAGGTAAATGTATAGAAGATGGTTTAATAAAGCAGTTTGAAATTTTCCATAGCAAGCTGTTGGAAGGACATATCAGATATAAGTGAATGGCACAGACTTAATCGACACTTGCAGAATTGCTGCAGAGATTAGGAGGGGAGGTGACATGTGATGTCCTGTCTCTAGCTTTGCTGCATTGTCAGATGGTGAGGGCTCGGGCTCAGCCTGAGGGTAGCACTTTGTTTATGCTGTTGAAGCAAGACCCAGGAGCTGTGGTTTCCAGGCCTAGCTCTGCCAGAGATGGTTGTTTCTGAAGTCAAGTAACTCTTATGCCACTATAAAGTGAGACCAAAATTATTCCCTTGCCTCCTCCTCTGGAAAGGCAGTGATAAGAAATGTTCTTTGATAACCTGTGGGCATTGGGTGTAGCTGTGCTCTGTTGATGTGTCCTGGGCTGACTAAGGACCAAAGCTCAGCAAGCTTGGACTTTGATACCCCCCTTCCACCAATGGAGGAAAAATGCCTTTTGTTTAGTCTGTCTTGCATTATTTGACATGAAAGATCAGCTGCTATCCTGCTCTCTGACTGCAAACTCAGAAGCTGGTGAGGAGTAGTGTGGTTGCAGCCGGTCTCTCCTCTATAGACTGAGTAGCCTAATCAGGGGAATAACAGGAGCTGTTCTGATACAGGTAGGCACTGCATTAAGAAACTGGATGTTAGTCCTTGGCTCAGTGTGTTTTGTCCACATCCCTTTTTTTTTTTTTACACAAAAGGATTTTTCCCAGCACTGAAGGCACGAGCATTTCTTTATTATTAAACTTCTGCTTCACTCCCCTCATTTGGAAAGGAAGGGATGCAGAATAATGCTGGATATCCAGCTCCTTCACATCCCTTTGATTGCCCATATTGCCAAAAAAACTCTGTTGTCTCAGTCAATAGCATACTCAGCCCTTCAGCCATGCAGGGAGCATCAGCTCAGTCGTTAGTCTTCAGATATTCAATTCTTTATGCTGTTTTTTCCCTCCAATTTTATATCTGGCTTACAGCCATATACCTTATGGAAATCTTACCCAGTGTGCTCAGGGCTTAGTGGAAATACATGCTATTTGCCAAGCAGCCTTTTCAGCTGCTTTCTTTCAATTCATCTCTTCTTAGAAGAGATTCAGCCCCTGACTTTCATACCAGGTAGGATTGCAGCAGCCAAATCCTGCCAGACTGAAGTGCTGTATCCTGTGTACATGGACATAACTTTAATAGCCCTGAATATGGGGGAAGAACAGATTCTTCTGCCTAGAATGGGGCTTGACCCTGATCAAACTCTTAAAGGTAGTGTTATTATCATATTCCTCATGAATGTTTAGGTAAGAACAAATAATTTTAGACTAATATTAGTGAAGGAAAAAGTTTATTTATGATTTGTGGCTCAAATATATAATAACAAATTCCATCTGTCTGTTTAATTTATGCTTGTGGCACAGCAAAGAGGGCTGCCCAGCAGTAGAGAATACGACATTTGACTTGGCAAATTGAAACATCATGATAAAAGGTGATGAATGTTATTTAAAATGAAATTACCACTTGGCACAAGGCAGGTTTGGGTCATCTCTCATTGCTAAGGGGATGCGGGCTGGATGTGAAAGGCACTTGCTGATGCTGGGTGAACTGTAAATGTCTGATGACTTCTCTCACCTTAGGAAAAGTGCAGTGCCAACCTGTCACAGGAGCACGCTTAATTGCTCTTTGACAACATTTTCATCGTTGCCTGCTTATGCATCAAGGCCCTGCCTTCCACCCCACCCCTGCCCTCAGAGCTCCTGACGTTGAAAGCCATTGATGGATGACGTTGTTTTGATTAATTCTAAATCTACTTGAACATTATGGGTTTGAAAGTTCAATGCTGGTGTAACTGAGTTCACATCCTGAGGGAGAGAAGGATGATGGCAGAAGGGAAAGGAACTCCAGTGGAAAAAAACTAGTGGAAGAGAGAGAAAGGTGGTCACGAGAGACATCAGGACCCAGCTGGTAGTGGGAAAGGAGGCAGAGCAGAGAGTGGGAAATTAAATACAGTATGTGTGTGTGGGCATGTATTTGGCTTGTTCTTAAGCTGTACCTAACAGTCGGTTTTCCTCTCACCTGAAAAGTGACTTAGTTAAGAAAATTAAATATGTTTTGCAAGGAGAAATACAAGTTGTAGATGTGATAGCCTGAAAAAACTGATGAACTTGATCCTGTGTTCCAGAACATGGAAACTTAAGGGTTTTGGCTTTTTAAAGAAATTATCCTTTTCCTCCCCACCTTTTCCTCTCCACTTTCCTAGGTCAGGCAGCTGGGAGAATGGGATTAGCACAGAAACACACTTTTGATGGATGGGGATGAGGCAGTTTTGAACCTGCGGGAACTGAAAAATATCATCAGACACATGCTGGATTATGTAAGGTCAGGTGCTGCGTAAGACTGAGCTGATCAATGCCACACACAGAGAGACCATCCACTCCTGCGAAGGACTGCCTGGGAGAAGGCTTGTGCAGTCAAGCTTTCAGCATCTCTTCCAGAATGTGAACTCCCTTTCATCACCATAGAGTAATATGAATATCTGCTTCACTCATTGCATCACACCTGGATGGCTGATAGCATCTAATAGAGGTCAGAAAGGGTTGTATTTCTTGGTCTCCACTTCACTGGTCAGAAGGTGGCTGGTGTAGATGAAGCATGTTTACAAGATTATACGGTAATTTGTAAACGTCTGCTCAAAGCACTGCAACTGAATCTGTTGTACAAGGGAAGCTGATTGCTGAAATCCAAGTATTTGACAATTGCTGACCTAGTGAGTTCTTCATGACAAGGAGATTTCTGCAACGGCTCATTCAACATGCTGTTTTCTACACCACTGATGAAATGGCTGCATACAGAACAACTGAGGAGGTATGCCACTTCTCAGAGATTAACTGGAGACTCGATTGGTCTCACTGTCAAACACCGAATGGCCTCTATTTTGTAAAAATGAAATAATAATATTCAGACAGTGGCTTAATTCAGATTTAGTTCATTAGCTGCTGATGTCACTGCTTTCCACCTTATTCAAATAATTGATAACATTAATGTCTTTCCTTCCCGAAAGATTCATTCTCTCTTTCAATTAATTGTACAAGCTCAATTTAAGGGGGAAGGGGAGGCGAAAATCTCTGAACCCGCTTTGCTTTTTTCCTCCTTGCAGAGCAGAGTGTACCAGGGAAGGTCTGGATCCATGTGGCTCATGGATGCTACCACTGCCAGCCCTGTGGGGCTCCTCAGCTCTTTGCCCCATGCAGAAACTAGCACTTCTGCAAAGCAGACCTGAAGATGAGAGACCATTATGGCCTGCAGTGATGCTTCTGGAGCTCCATGGTCCCTGCTTGACACAGGGATACAAGTCTGCAGCAGCAGCAGCAGGTCAGGAGTGAAAACAATATTATCTACATTGTGCCTTTAGCTACCTAGGGCTTGAAACACTTAGCAAAAGGAGCTGGTGTCTTTTCTTCCCAACTACAGAAAGGAGAACTGAGGTGTGCAGCCAAAATGGTTGTTTAGCTACCAACTCTGTTATTCCACCGTGCCTTCTGTCCTGTGTCCCCTGCAGTGCTGGAGCCCATTCTCTTGCACCAAGGCCCCCTTTAAGACTTTGGTGGAACAACCAGCTGGAGCTATATGAGGTCTTTAAAAAAACAGTATCTTAAATGACTAATCATGCTGAGGTGACTAATAGCTGGTGCTTCTGGGCAGAGCTGTACCTATAATATCCAGTCACCACTACCTTTGCTAAAAATGAAGAGGAAAAAAAAGTTGAATTTTGACAGAGCTGGAACTTTTTCCAGGTCAAGTCTCTTCTTATTTCACTGTTAATATTGAAGTATTACATAAAGTTTGGGACTGCAATAACTTCTGTGAGGTTGGATCCGAGATAATTAAAATGAAACCTTTTCCTCTTTGGAGATTCTGCGTTGAGCTGGGCAGCTCATAGTCATCTCATGGGACCTTCCTAATGAGGCATCTCACCAAACTGGCTGCTGTGTAGTGCAGTGGGGTTTTCCAGCCCTCCTTGGGTGATTTGCTGACCCCACGGTGTACCCCAAAATCAGATGTTTCATTAGCTTTCTCTGCCTTTTGGGGCTATGTTTTTGTGGTTTGTTTTCTCTTCCTTCCCCCAGGAAAGTTCACACATTGGCCACAGTGGTCACAATTTGGTGTGTCACAAGTATTTTGGTTTTTTTTCTTTCCACCCAGGAATTTCTCTGTGCTGAAAAAAGACCTTTAATTTTCCATGGGACTTTTCATCAGCTTCCTTCAGGGCTTGGAGGAAGAAGGACAGAGCCATGCCCGTGTCCATTAGCCAGCATCTTCGTGCAGCAGCAGTCACCTCAATTTCTATAACACCCATAGGAGCTATACACTGTTTAAAGGCTTTAGAGGACAGGTAAGAGAGAAGGAGGCGAACCCTCCTGGCTGCTATAATTCAGTGTTGCTCTGTTGACTTGTGACCCAAAGCATACTAACAAATTGTGTGTGTCAGAAGCAATAAGCGATGTGAAAACAGAAGACCACTGCATGTCATTTAAAATCATAAAGGGTTTAAAATATTTGCCAGGCTTCAGTCAGTTTGCAGGGTGACTTTTTCTTTCATGTGTGGTAATGGATATGCACTTGGATGTAAAAGCCTCCTAATAGCCACCATTTTAGGAAGTTCATTCCACAAAGGAGTCTGAAAACCAGACTCATTTTGCTGTACTGGCATTTTCATTGGCACATGAACTGTGTTCTTTAAACAACTGATGTTGCAGGCAAGCTCAGGCTGCTGGGACTGGTTTGGGTTTTCTTTAAAATGGCAAAAATCAGGCTATCCAAGTTCACACTAACAGAGATGGATCTAACTCAGTTATTTGTTTTACTTTCTTCCTGGTCTGCCTTCTTGTTTGGTTCGTTTTCTTTCAGTTTAACCCTTCGCTAACTTAAGCAGTGGTGGTCAATGCTTCACATTTGCATGTCCTTAATTGTGTGTTAACATCTGATTGTAGGAACAATACATTTGTTACAATAGCTAGGAGAAGAAAGGTGTGTGACATTCTGGGGGGCAAGGGGTGGAATGAATATTAGGCAACCAGTTCAATTCTCTATTGAAAGTAATGCATTACCTACTATCTCATCATGCCTGTGCAGAGCTATCAGCAGCTGTGATTTCACAGATGTCAACTCATACATATCTGCAACTTATGATTAACAAGATTTCCTCTTTGGTTATTAAAGTAATAACAAGAGATACCCTGTGGAAAGCAATAGAATCCACAGCACTTCAGTTTACTCTTTCCCTAAAATACATCTCAGCTTATCTTCTGGCAGAAGCATTAAACGCCTCACTCTTAATATCTGTAATCAGTTTGAGCTTTATGGGCTGCATCTTACCAAACGTAAACTGGGTAAGCTCCCTTGATTTCAAAGGAGGCTTACACTGAGACTTTGGTTCTGTTTTAGCTATTTAGTATTTTGTCTCTGGTGGGACCTGGAGTCAGGCAGGGCTCTGAGGTGGACGTGCTGGGACTTTCCTGTAAACTGAATACACTAAGGACATCAAAGGGGCTTTGAATTATGAAACTGGCTCAGCACTGGGTGTCTAGAACATACAGTGTAAAAGAACTTTTGAAAAGGATAAACTTTGATCTGATTATTGAATAAAAGGGTTCAGAAACCAATTTATCCCCAGTCTTATACCCTGAGTCCAAAATACCTAAGTCTGATAGTGATCTATTAAGTGATACCCTGAGTCTCTCCTCAGCAGGACAGACTTTGCCCTTGTGTTATCCTTTGCCTAATGTCTTCCTGGAGATTCCAGCTAGCTCCATGCAAATCCTTCTGGGTCCCAGGTGCACTGTCCTTCCCACCATGTCCTGTGGAAGGGGCTGGCATCAGCTGTCCCAACCCTGCCTGCCACGTCCAACCCCTCTGCCTGGTCCTGCCATACTGCCCAGAGCATCCCAGCTCTCGATGGGGCAGGCTGGGTACCTGGCAGGCAGTTCACACCTCCTCCTAAGGCATCACCTTGGGTCATGACAGCTGTCACAAGTCTTTTTAAGATGGCAATGGATCCCATCATAAACAGTGGGATTATTACTGAAAGCCCTAGATTAGGCTAGTCAGTAAATCATTGCCTTGTGAGCATTGAACTCACACGTGGCAGTAGTCATTACCAAGAGCTTTCTACCTTGATAAGGAAATCAGTCAGGGTAAAATAACAACCAAGAAAAGCAATCTGGTCTTTCACAGCCATTCTTTGGAATAAACTCCAAAAAAACCCCTTGCTCTTTAGCTAGGAACTTGGTAATGCAATGGAGGTCTGTGTCACAGCTGCATACTTGGGAGACCCTAAACATGGTATTTGTCTTGTCCTGGTGGGCTTTTATGATCTGTAGCAATTCCTTCTGAAAAATGAAATTACTGCTCTACATTGTACAGCAAGATGCTGGGTGAGCTGGGCCGGAGTCTTCGCTGGACCTAGTGTAAATAATAAACCAGAACTGAAATTTGATGCTTTGTGGTCCAGCTCCAGTTTGACTGTCTGTCATGAATATGTATGCATGTATTTGTCTATCTTGCCCTATAGCTAACTACTACACACATATATATCAGTCCTGATTCACAGAAGTATTTAGTGCCTCACAAATCCCCCCTCAGTTCTGGACATTTCATCTTTTTTGCTGCTGTTTTTGGTGTAAAGCTGACAAATAAGCATCTAAATCCTTCATTCACTGGCTGCTGTAATCAACCAGCTATAAAAGGAAGTGGTGAAGTTATTTATATTTTTCAGAGTGAATAATTCTTTTCTCTCCATCCACATGGCAGAAAAAATGCTCTGGTAATGTAGGAGCTTAGAATTTCCTTTGCAAGTGCCTCTAGTTGACTTACAAGACAAATGAATGCAGTTCACTTGCATTAAAAAAAATGTTTTATAACCCTTGTATACAATGGAAGTGATGTGTGAGGTGTGAATATTCTGGAGTAAAAATTACATCCATTAAAATATGTGAAAGGAATAACTAAGGAAAATGATATGGCAAGCTATTTCTCACCTGACCTGGGGCTTTGCAGCTCATCAACCAGCCAGCTGAGTGGTCCTCTCCTGCTTCCCAGTTCCAGCTTATTTAAAACCAGCATGCCTCAGTGAATGGCTGTGCATTGCACCTTCTAAGATTAACACTAAATGAGGTATTTCTACTGAAACTATACTTATTTAAGCACTAAGGTCAGAATTCTTCAATATCTGAGGTGGCACTTAAGGGGCCTTGCTGTACCTGTACTAATGTCCTGGGGTCAGGCTGGTAGGTCCTCTTAGAAATCAAGAAACTCATATCCACATACTGCTCAGGAAATCTTTCTTCACTGTTATAAGGGAGAATTGACTGACAGTTTGACTCATTGCATGTTAGGTATTTTGGACCTCATATACATACACAATAGTTTTCCCATTAAGAATGAAGTGAACATTTCTTATAAATTCTTTGTCTTTTGTCTATTTTCCCTTACCTTGAGAACTGCTCATCTTCATGTGCTTGTTTACTCATAAGATGAAAAAGTACCTTTTCTTCCTAGTCATTGTGTATGAATCTACAATAAAAATGAGGCATATAAACCATCAGAGACATAGCTACAGGCAAGAAGCAAAGTGGGCTTAGTGACCTTGATGTGCATGCTGTAGTTATGGCAACAGGCAAGTGAAATCACTGTTGCTAAGGCTCAGAGAAATAAAGCAATCTCAGTCACTTAATGGTCATTATTCTCTAGTAACTTAATTTTGAGTTTGCTACAAGCTGAACTGCAAAATGAGTCAGCAAACAATCCAAAATACTGAGTAGAAACATGAATGAGAGGGGTTTTCTTTTCAGTGCCTTTCCCCTGAGCCCCTCCACTGATATTATCAGTAGCAGACACAGAGGTTTTCAAGCACGGTGTGAATCAGGGAGATAATTCCCAGCTGTTATTAGGAGCCATGCTGTGACACAGAGCGCAGTCTTGAGGCAGCAGCAGTGAATGGTGGGTGCTGACCCCCTGGATGACCAGAGGCAGCATGGCCTCAAAACATTTCCCTTCCTTTGTCCAAGAATGGCGATTTACAGCTTGTATTTATAAACAATGAATTATAATACTATTCCCAACAGTACTAGACAGTTTAGGTCTTTTTCTCCTCATATTGATTAATTTGCTTGGTGGAAAAGTAGGAAGATGTTATATTTTACTCTTGCTTGACCAGAGCTGAGGTTTGGCAAATCTGAGATGTGTGAGGACCAGACAGAAGTGTAGTTAGATTGGGTGAAAAATAATTCATTTGACTGGTGATTTTAATAGTAAAGATCCCTTTAAGAAATTCTAGCAAGCTAGATGTTGGAATCCAATTTTGGGGGATGAATTTTATAAACCTTAAGCAGGTTTGGGGGTTTCAGCAGAATCGAATATTGTAAAACTTCAAGAACAGCAGAAGTGTGCAAATATCACTGCCAGTTTTCATTGAAAACAGCAACAAAAAAGCCTTGAAAAATCTTTAATCCCAGTAACATTCATGGAAATTGAATGCACACAGTGGGAAACTGGAGTTGAATTGCGTTTTGCTGTGAAAGCAAGTATCACCGTATGTTTGGAATATCACTGTTCCTGATTTCTTCCATAGGCCAAAACCAAAAAGGAGAGATTCTTTCCCTAAAATAAACACACAAAGCCTTCTATTGCAGGCACACCACCACAGCCCCCTGAAATGTCATTGCAGGCTCCAGTGTCCCCTTTTGTGGTTGTGAATTAGTGAAGATTTTTCCAAAGGCTAATTGCAAACCCCCTTTGATTCCCAGTTAATTTCCAGCAAGGCTGGATGTGAATTTGCAGTTCAAGCCTCTATATTGTTCCAGAAAAAGCAGTGGCATTAGCAGCTGAAAGCAGTCATTATGTGTTTGTTCTCTCAGAAGTCTGATTGCTCATCAAGCAGAGCAGAACCTTGTACAGGCTGAGCTGGATTGCAGCGCTATACATATGTATTCCTTCTTGAAAATGGACACAATCAGGCCATTCATGTATCCTGCCAAGATGCCTCTTGGTTTCAGATGCCCTGGGTGATTGCAGGGAAGGTTTGCTCCTGTGTCTGTATATGCTGGCATTTATCAGAATGGTCACCACTGACATCAGCAGTATTTTACTGAAATGTAGATGAAACTGGAATCAATCCTGAGGAAGAAAGCCAGTCCTATGGAGGAGATTAGGACTGGTGCCTCCAAGTTCACGGGTCTTTGAAAATGTGCCTGGCACATGTCTGTGATGCTGGGCTGCAGGGATCGAGATGAGTGCTAGGGCTCACTATTATCCTTAGGCATTGCTGCTGGCCAGCAGGGTCTGCTGGCATCAATCAGAGGGCTTTTGCTGCTCAGCTGAATGTTGTTAAGGTCGCTCTGCCATAGAAGAGGTGCTCTGCAGCTGTGGCACAGCTGCATGTTCGTCATGAACCCATTTCTTCTTCGACTCTGAGCAAGCTGGCCAGGGTGGAGGACGGTGCTGCTTTCCTCTCACTGCCAAGGAGGATGCTCTAGCGCTGGTCCACCTGCTGATCCTGTGAGCCATGCACTAGCATCTCCCCAACAGCTAGGGCCCAGAGTGCTGGGAACCCTGTGTCTATGCAGCTCAAATCCAAGGAGTGTGCTTACAGAGCCAAGAGGATGTTTGAAAGATGCCACAAGCACTATCTGAGAAACTACTGTAATATAATAAAATAAGGACACTGGTACTATCATTTTCTTTCTGAGTTTTACATCTTGTTTGGTGCCATAGTCTACAGATCCTTTCTCTGGTGTGCTAAGGACTTTGCTATAATTCAACACAGGGACTTCAATCCCTCTCTGACTATTCTGTATCATGCTGGTTTTGGAGTAATCCATTTAGTGACATAAATTGCTAAGGCTCTTCTTATATCCAGTACTCTTTCATCTGCTTCTTTAAAACTCAGACCAGCTGATTGTTAGTAGCTACATGTAATTAAAGTATTCATTTAAAAATTTGATTATTAAATTAAAGGGTTATTGAGAATGTTGTTGCTAAACAGCCAAGCAGATGATTAATCAAAGCTTTGCATGAATCTCCAGAACAGCAAAAACAATGATGGTAATTGCCACTCTCGTTGACACAAACTGCAGTATATTCCCATCCACGCTGTAGTTTTCAGCTGTATCATCCAAAGGGAAAGAGCTGCAAGAGATCTATCCTGTCAGTGTGTGGTTGAGTGGTAAATAAGTTCACACAGTGATGCCTTGGCATGGCACGTGCATGTGTTTTCATTGTCTGTAGAATTATGTAGGGGAATATGAGAGTCTGAAATGGCACAAGGTATCAGGAAAGGAAAACAGTTTTTTTTCTTTTTGAGGGAATGGGAATGAATTTCAGCTGAACTCTTGACTTGCTGAATTTTCTGGCTTATTCTTTTCATCTTTGAAAAACCCTTTCCCTCCTACTTCCTTATGCATCCTTCAGCAAGACATCCCCAGCCAGTGTGACTCTCTGTGGCAGGGATTTTGTTTTCCTGATCAGTGGCATCAGAACTCCAGTCATTGAAGTTTTAAGGCATTCGCTGATTTAGTGGGGTTTTTTTAAGTGTATTGTGCATGAGACTCACCTCTGTGATTGTAATGTCACTTGGATTCAATGTGGCCACTTTTTGGGAGAGCAGAGGCAAGAAAGGTCAAGTTCGGAAAAAGAAAGGAGGAAAGAAACAAAGAACCAGTCATGTTCAACTGCTTGGCAAAAGTTGGAAGTGTCTATGAGCAGTAGTTCAAACATTCACAGCCTCCATTAACTTTCCTAACACATTGCCTTCTGTTTCAGCTAGAAAACACTTCCAGTTTTCACCTTACTGTTCCAAATGTTGTAATGGATGGAAGGTGCAATTATTTTTGTGCATGCTTATAAGAGACAGTTAATGCTTAAAAACCTTTCCTCTAAATATCAAAGGAAAAAAGACAAAAGGTAACAAAAAGGACCCATGTTTTCACTGCTGGATAATGTGGGTGTAACAATATCACAGATCCAAGCTGTGAACGGAAGCCTATGGAAGTGGTGGGAGTTCATCTGCTGTCTTCTGGATCTGTCTGGCATTTTCAAGGGGATTGGGCTGTTTCCTTGAGAAATTTGTTCTGATTGCAAGAATTCAGTTTCCCTTTGAATATATCTGGGAAGCAGCTGCTGAAGCTTGAGTGATATAGCTGACACAAGAATCTGGTTGGAGAAACAGTTTATGTTGTTAGCTGTGCTCTGCCTGTTTGTGCACATTCATTCAAGATCTGCGTTTAGTACCTCACAGCTTTTGTTGTTTTTGCTGTGTGAGGTGCTAAAAAGGGCAGCAGAGGCAAATAGAGATTTAATTTAAAAGCTGGAATTAGTCTTGAATTAGCGGAAGAATCCATATAAATCAAGTCTTCTGATCATCAGTAATTGCCAACACGATTTCCGTAATCACAATTAATAGTGTCCTGTAAAAGACTCTTGTAGAAAGCTTGTGGCACTTGGAAATAGTTCAACTGTTTTGTCTGTGCTGTTTGCCAGAAGGACTCTGGGTTATTTTACTTGTTTGACAGGGTTTCGGAATACAGGCAGTGTGAAAAATTAAAATGACATTAAAAAGCTCTCTTAATTATTTGGTGCCTTTGATTAGAGAAAAATGATGCTTTTGTTGATCCCTATTTCCCAAAAGCAGCATTTGGGGAAAAACCACTCAGTTTATTGATTTAATAGTGAGCATGCTCTAGCCCCTGGGCTTCACCTCTGCCTGAAAGCATCTCTGACTGCGGAGGGAACTGTAGTCTATCCCTCTGCATCATTCAGTCTAAGTCTTGGTATAGTCACAAAGGATGTCAGTTCATGCCAACCATCGTATGGCCTGGAGGTAAACTTGCCTCTCACTGTAAATAAGCATAGAATTTACAAAAAAGATTAATGAAAGAGATGCATTCCTTTCTATGCAAATAAAATAATAGAAGGAGGTAATAGTTGATGGAGGATACGGAGGTCCTGGGTTCTGTAGGACCAGTAAAATCTATAAACGATTTCCTGAGGAGTGCTTTTGATGTGATGGTTTAAACAAAGAGGGAAGGGGGAATTGCCTCCTGCTGCCTCAAGTAGGATGCGGATAAGACAGCAAACCCTCTCTCCCTTGTCACAAAACTTATGGGCAGGACATCCCTGAGAATGCCACGTGGAAGGAAGGTAGGGTTTGCTTCTCTCCACTGAATGTGTGGTGTGTTGGCCTCAGTTGTGCCTTACACCATACAAAGGCTCTGGGAACTTCAAGAGTCTCAGACCACTTGAATAATGCAGTTGCAATGTTAACCTAAGCAACCTAAAAATGCTGCCCTGCTTCTATACCCTCCCATTGGCAGAGAGCTTGTTAGCCTCAGGCCCTGCCTGCGCTGCAGAACTGTCCAGAGGAAAATGTTTGAGGCGTTGGCTATCATGTTAGCAGTGAGTAATCAATCAACTCCACTTGCGTAAACAGAGAGGGTGCAATTGATTACTCCCAGCTCTGCTAAGGATTGCAGTACCAACAGGCCGCAGGGCTTTAGGGCTTTAAATGGGCTAAAAATTCATATTTGCTATCTGGGCCTGCTCACCTTTCCTCCTACTCAGAAAGTTAAAAATAAATGAGTTTTTTGGTACTAGGATGCTTATAAAAACAACCTTCTCGAATGCAATCCATAAGCTGTCTCCAGTGAACAGCTTGCTGATGTGAAGGGGAGCTACTGATGCTGTTTTCATGTACATCTGCAGCTATTCTGCTGCTGCCTTCTGCATCTGTGCCAAACCTCATCTGGAGTAAGCACTACAAAGAGGGGAAAGAGTAGTTTTATGTTTGTGTAACTCGTGTCAGATTTGACTGGGGAAGGAAATACTAACAACACTATGAAACCACAGTTTGTGTGGTTTATCCCAGCTATGCCAGGCTTATGCATAGCATGATTATGCTGGAAGTACTTTGCAAAATTAAAAGAAAATGTTCAGGGGAAGGAACATCTCTGGAAGTCTTTGCTTGAAGGTCTCAAAACAGAATCTGCCTAATTTCTTTCTTTCTTGGCCATCCTGTAGGATGGTGATGTTGTCAGAGAAGGGAATACGCTCAGTTCTTTTCAGTGACAAGAAAGACTGAAGTTTTCAAGGGGAAAAAATGCATTAATGTTGTAACCAAGGCAGTGAATTTGTTAGCAACTTTTTGAACAGTTTTAATATGGGTAAGTCTCCTCTGTATGGCAATAGCAAAATGGCGATAAAGCAGCTTTATAGAGCTGCATGTATCTTCCCAAACAAGATTACTTGCTTTTTAAATAGCTCCAGTAGCTCAAATGACATGACTTGATTGGTGACAAACTTCAAGTAAATCTCCCACCTCCCATTAAGTTTCATTCTGAATCCAGTGCCTGCTCAAAGCAGATACATCTTCACTGCACAGTAGCCTGGGGAGTGTCTAATCTCTTCCTCCTCTAAATTCAACGCATTTCACACTGCAGCTCAGGTGCCATCCTGCACGTTGGTTATTCACCAAGGAAAATCCCACCTTCAGAGGGGTTCATACCATGAATACCTCAGTGGGGCTGGAGCACACTGAGTCTGAGAGCAGCAATATACCCCTGCAAACAACTGGAGCTCTGCAGATACTCTCTCCCTATTCCTCTTTCTCTCCCCTCTGTGCAGATTCCTGGTTCATTTCCCCTGTGGCTGTTTTAAATCATACGCTCTTGTTATCCAGCATTATGTTTCAGAATGAGCCTTTAAATTCACTTTTGCAATGTGAACGTGTTGCTCATTGGTTACAGCTCAGCTGATACATCTTTTCCTAAGTTACAGTCAAAATGCTCTTCAGTGTTGCTTCAGTTAAAATGGTGTGTTAGCACTGACGTCCCAGTGACAAAGCACAGTCAGAGTTTAACTGATTTAATTTAAATGTCTTGCAGCAAAGGAATTATCCAGGGTAAATCCGAACCCTGTGTCACTCTGACCAATGCCTCATTGGTTCTGAATGCAAAATTAACTTATCAAAGAGCTTGCCAGCATCCAGACATTTGAACATCTTTAGATCCTTTAATATTTTTTAAACATTTCGTTACTTAAACAAATGTATGAAGAGTATCACAGCTTCTGTATCAAATGGGACTTCAATTCTACATGCTTAGGGAGTGGCTCTGCCCTTCTTATCAAGGCTGGATAATGACTTGTTTCTCCAGCTAGAGAAAAGGGCTCAAAAACCAGATCCAGAGGGCTAAGTCAAAGTAATAGCCTCTTCTGTATCTTGAAGTAAGCCAGAGATTTAGGAAACCAGTTTTGTTATGTTGTCAATGTTTTATGGCACTGGACTTTTCCATGCAAAAAGTCTCACTACATTAACACTGGGGATTTAATGTAAATCATCCTCAGTGCAGACTGTAAATATACACAGGGATGGAGTAAGAGGATGCACTGAAGTTAAGCACCAAATATGAGAAAAATGCAGTTGAAGTGATCAGAAAAACCCTGGAGTGAGGAGTTGGCACACTGGACTGGGGGCACAGAACCATTGGTCTCCTTCTCTGGCACTGCTTAAGGAGGTGTTCTGGCTTTGCACTGTATTACACGAGCTTGGTATGTTGGAGTCTTGGGCTCCAAGACACTGACTGTGCACATCTGAGAGATGGCAGCAAGCTAGCTTTGGCTTCCACGTTGGCTTGAAACACTTCCAGGCTGTGCTGTTTCAGATAAGACCTCACTGCTGAAGCAGATCTGCATCCCAGAGTCAATCTGTTTTTTCCTGCTGCATCAGCTGTTCTGGTAGGAGTTGCTTCCTCTCTGCAGAGTGTCTCTCTTTAAGAAAAGTGCGTTTGCTGGGTGTTAAATTGCAGGAGTTCGCTGTCCTGTTGTGTAGCTGCGGCAAGGCACTGGGGTTTTCCTACGAGATAAACCACTGAATATCAATAATCTGAGTCTGTGATGAGTTACATCACTGTGCTGGAAACAAGAAAACTCAGTGGAGATAATACTGAAGTTCTTTGTCATGTTTCGCAGCACATTTTTAACAGCACTGCCAGTGTTCATACGTCCATCTTCTGAATGAGCTTTTCTCCTTGGCTGCTCTTCCCCAGGGCATCTGGGAGTGTAATGCCCTGTCAAGAAAGTATGTGTAGCTTAGAAGTGAGGATGGCTTCTTTTGGGACCAGCACGCTTCTGGTTCAGCCCTGGAGGAAGAAAAGGGCAGCTATGATTACATCTAGATTTGGCGATCAACAGACCCCCAACATTGCATGTGAGCTCTTATCACGTGAACCAGCTTGCCCTATGACAGCATTAAAAAGGAAGGTGGGCACTGCTCCCAACAGTCAATTTATCTGTTAATAATGGAGTGTATTGCTGGTGAGGTCCAAAAATCGGAATTATAGTCATTCTTTAATTGTAACTTGAGTTGTATACTCAAAAGGTTAGTCTGGTGTTTAATGGCTGGCTACCTTATCTTTTAATTAAATGCCCATCAACCCTCTTTGATCTGGGGAACAAGAGCTCATAAAATGCAGAGTCACTGCTCTGCTCAGGTAATTCTCAGTAATCCAGTTTGTCTCATCATGCATCTTGGAGGTAATTTAAATAGAGGCTGTGGGCTGCTGTTGGACTCCTGTCTCTGCTAAACTTGTTGATTTGCATTCTGAGAGGATCTTCCAGGAGATAATGGGATTTGTGAGGAAAGCTGATTTTGCCTTGTTATCCAGTGAGGGAATAACGTCACCCTCTGAACAAGAGGCAATGCAGGATGGTAATTACTCAGCCAGGTGGAAGAGAGCAGGGAAAGGGGGAGGCACACCTGCTTAGCCTAACTAGACCCAGATTGTTCCCTGTTATAGAAATGCAGTCATAGAGTTTCTTTAACCAATTCCCTGAGGCTAAGAAATGGGAGAAAATAAATGCCCAGTCCTAGGTTGCAAAAATCAGAAGCACAATCACAGGAAATCATGAAAAGCTTTGACTTCCTGCGATAAAATTCAGATAGCTTTGTGTTCCTTTTGAGTGTGTTTGCTGAAGATTTTGGACTCCTAAATGTAAAGCTTCTTGCGGCACCCTAAGAAGCAGGAATTTCATCTTTTCTTAAAGTTATGGGGTTTTCTTGAGATCACCTGAACTGAAGAGCTCAAGAACCCTAAATAATACAAGGTTCATCATAAACTGTTTGCAAGAATCTATCACCCCAAGGCATCCTGTGGTCCCTGCTTTGGAGGCCCTGGGCCCTATATTAATGCACCTCTTGAACTGTTTGCTTTAAGCTTTCCCCAGCTGTGACTCAGTGCTGTTTAATTGCCATGTGTGTGTGCCTTCTGTGTGCATCTAAGTGGGATATTACTGGAAGCTGATGTACCCTGAAGGAGCCTTTGAGGACCAAGCAAAGATGCAGAAAAGAGGAATGGAATATCAAGAGTACATGGAATGAGTGTACAAGGAAGAGAGGAGAAAGAAAGAACCAGAGCGGTTGTGGGCAATGGGTAGCAGGGCTTAGGAGCTCCCAGCAGTCATGGTCTCTGCCCAGTCTATCCCTCCTTTCCCTTCCTCTTAGATGTTTCCACCCTGGCCCTATGCTGGTTACCCCTCCTCACTCCCTTGACTTTCTTCAGGTATATCCTTGACTGTGCTTCTAGCAGTTCCTAGGAAATGCCCTTCTTTTCTCCCCAACCTTTATACTTTCCCAGACTGAGAAACACTTCATAAAAATGCATATGAGGCAGCAGAGCCCAAAGAAAGCTTAGGCAGAGACTATTTATACACACAAACCCATGAACCTGCGTGTCAAGCTGTTCTACAGAAATGTGGCTATTTTTTAAAGGGAGCTGTCTTATTTATTCATTCCTCATGATAACTTCTCTCGCCATCAGAGCTCTTCAGCCCTGCCTAGCAGGTCAAGCTCTCTCCTTGAGGAGTCCATCCAAGGGCCATTCAACAGGAGCAATTGAATACCTACCGAATTTCAGTGTGTCTTTCAGTGTATCTCACAGGTTAGTCTGCAGTGATGCTTCACACCTCCTCTGAGTGCTGACTTATAAGGTGTTCGTAGGGCTACAAAAGAATGCTTGTTTGATAAATGGATGATCTGTTTATAAGGCTGACCCATCCACACAGCACCATAAAGATTGTGTTGGTGATAACCACCATGGCTGACTTCTACTGCAGCATTATACACTTGTTTTGTGCTGTTGGTAACGTTCCCTTAGCGTTAAGCCTGAAGCGTTGCTTTTAAGAGTCAGGTTGAGTGTCTTGACCACAAAGTAAATTAACAGTTTACCAAGTAAATTAACAATCAGCTTTGTTCATTCTGAAACCACGGAGGTTCCCTGCAGGTCTTCTGCTTTCATTTGTGTGCAGTGGCTGCTGGATCTTTTTCAGCCTCTCAGAGGTAAAATCCCATTCTCCTTGTCCTCAAGAACTTCTGGAGTTTCTCCTCTCGGTCAGCAGGGCAGAACAATAGTCGTCACTTACATGAAGAACTGATAGACATTATTCACATAAGCATTTGCAAAGCATACCATACACCACAGTAAGAATAGCTTAAATGACAGCTAAAATGCTTCATCATATTGGTTAATATTACAGTTAAATCATTCGTAAGGGATACTATCACCAGAGGCTGTCAAAGATGAGCTCTTTCCTTTTTATCTTGAAACCCAGATTCTGAGTTCATTAATGTCTTATTTTCAAAGGTTATTTCAAACTTGAATAACTCCAAAGATAATTGTTCTTACTTCTCCATTAACAGGACCTTTATGCCCTTCTGTTCATGAGAGCAAACCACAGCGTAACTCTCAGATGAGATCTTAACTGGTTCTACCATACAAAATGTTCTCATGTATATTTGTAGAAACTAACATACTTTCTGATTAGAAGTCAGAAAGGCCTCTTTGATTTCTGTTTGTAGACTTTGGTCAGATACTAGTGGTAAACTTTTTGATTTAGTCAACACTTCTGTGCCCCTCACAATGAGAAGTAATAAAAGCAAAAGTTCTCCTAAGACTTAAAACTTGTTGCTGGTCAAGAAAAACAACTTAGTTGATGTTCTCCATGACCTTTCTCATCTTTTCATTTCAGAGCAGGGAAACCGGGCCTTGAAGAGCTTTATGACAGTGGATTATAAGTGTTCATTGTGCTGTAGCTATTCACTGTGAACTCAAATATTAAATAGTGTTTATGATTACCTCTGATATTAAATATTAGAGTGACAACTATAATCACTTAACTTCATCCCATAAACTTTTAAGGTATTCTCTATCAAACTCCAGTAAGGATTTTGACCTGTCAATTAGCAACCACGATGCAGCCAAATGAAAACTGTCCAGCACAAACAAAATCAATGCTATTGATTTCTAAGGGAAAGTTCACTTGAGGGGTGGCTCACAAAGGCCTAAAAACACATGACTGCAGTACTAAACATTTCTATGGTCCAGGCTCTTTTCTCAGCAATGCACTGAATGATGTTTCTCTGATTTGAGCTGAATCCTATCAAGAATAATGGGTTTAACCGCCACCTTTCACACTGCATCTGTAAGAGATAGTGACCACCTGATCTTCATCCCCACATCCTCTAAAAAAAGGAACAAGTTAAAAAAAGGCCAAATGAGTCTTGTTTGGGACTTTGAAAGCCCAAAGCTTGTGTGGATATATTTTTGCATAGTGGATTTCCAGAAGAGAGAAAGAGGCACTGAACCCGGAAATGGTGTGTGTTGAGGGCAGCTTAGAAAAGGCTTTGGAGCCATGAGGTAAGTTTCAGTGGTCTGGTCCTTTTTCTTTTCCTTAAATAAACCTGGGCTTCATGTGGTTGTCACTGCAGTGGAGCCACCTGACCCATCATCAACTTCCCCTTAAATGAAATAACTTCCAAGGGTCTGAATTGTGACATATTATTCAGGTCAGAAGTACTGCTGCCTGCTCAATCACCAAAGCCTCTAATAGTGAGGAAAGATATTAAAACCCAAAGAAGACAGTAAACGTCAACACATATTTTTTCCATGCAAGCAGGGTAATACCAGAGACTCCTGATGCACACAAGGGAAGGCTCTGTATTGCAAATGCACCTGCAAACACATGCACTTGGGCTAGGGACACCTCAGGACAGCCTCTGAGAGATGAGAACCATCTCCTGCAGGGTCCTTTGTGGGTTATACCCCCTTCCCCCCAGTCTCTAAATTGAATTGATTTGAGTATTTGGAGCTGGTAACCACAACTGGCTTTACAGATTATGTTTTATAAAAGGACTGCTTTTTGGCATGAGTGTTACAACTACAATTCACCGTATAGGTTTTCTTAAATTCTTCCTTTTGTAAATATTATGTCCCCTAGCACAATTAAATGAGGTGTCAAGAGTAGGAAAAACAAAGCCCCTTTGAGCATACTTGTCTTTATCCACAGGTGGCAGAAGGAGCCTTATAAGTATCAAAGACAACCCATTTAGACGTGACTTGGAGATGACCAAAGGAAGGCAAGATGAGTACCAACCAACCAATAAAAATGTTATACCACTCCCAGTCTCCCCCCATCCTTATTTCTGACCCAGCTATTGCTGCAAAGGGGTTGTTCATATCAGCAACCTGGCCCCAGGAACTGACAGACACATCAATTCTTTAGTGTATGATCAACACTATCTAAGTGGTGACCCTATCTAAGGGATGGAGGTTTCTTTGCAGACTTTACTGGTGAAGGGTGGCTGATCATCTTCAAAGTTTGGCTTATCATTGCACGCCATAAACACTTTATATTTTACTAAGGAAAAACTGTCAGTTGTAGATACTGCTGATTTATAAATGAGCCAACCTCAGAGGAGGAGGGTCTTACCTTTCTTTTTGGCAGCATCTTGATAAATGTCATGGAATTGAAAAGGTCATAAATCTCCAAACTCAGACCCTACTTGAAAGGCCTGAGTGGAAAGGAATGCTCCTGTTCTCAGTTCCTTGGGAGCCTGCTGGATATGAAATTCGCTATGAAAAAGAAGATAATAACATAACACCATTTGTATTTAAATGCATTTTGGAATGCAGCCCAGGAAATCCCCAAGCTCCCCTAGTCAAACACTCGTCCACTTCTTCACAGATTCTGTGCTCTGTGAAAACACTTGCATTTTTGTTGTTGTTTATCTTAACGCCTTCTTTTCCTAATTAGGTCGGTACCATACAGCTTTCAGTCTGTCACGTTGTGAGATACAACTGAGATGGTGCATTACACGGCAAAGGCAGTTGCTGCAGTAGTCTGAGGTGTGTGATGGAATCCCTATAGAGGCTCTGCTTTGATTAGCATCGTGTCAGCTAATTCAGCACTTCACACATGACCACATCCCTAATGCAGACTAGCCCTTTGGTGGACATCTGTCATTAAATTCTCAATCCTTCTCTCCTGCTCTCTCTTACATGCTGCAATGGACAAAATCATTATAAATGGAGCATGAGTATAGATAGTCTCTTACTGGTCTGGCTTTAAGGCTCTGAGCTCTCAAGCTGTGCTGTGTTCCTTAATGTAAAAGGAAATGGGAAGGATGGGCCAGTCTCTTAACAAGACTTCCCATTCCTCAGTCCTCACAAAATGAGGATGAGATCACTTCTCACCTGTTATTACCAGGGGGTATGTGTTCTGTCAAATATGCAGTTCCCTAAAAATGGGGAGTCCCTGTTGGTTTGGGATGCAGTATTCCTCTTACGTTCCCAGAGAAGCCTGGGTAGTGAGCACATAGCCCTACAAATTGCTGTGGCTTTTTGTTCACCTTGTTTCTTATCACAGAAAGAGACTCTCCACTAGTTGACATTAGGTGAGGATTTCATCATTGAAACCTGATGCTTTAAGATACTGATGCTGTCTTTAATTTGGTACGAAAAGACTCTGCTGGCTTCTCCCCCACCTTGTTTTCTTTTGTTTCTGCATTTTTGGTCCTAAACTCAACAGTTTGCATGTTCTTAGACTTTGAAGAAATTCATAAAAATTTTTCTGTTTTGCAAATATTGCCAGACTTCTGTCTTTTCCATAAAGCTTTTAACTACTGTTAAACATTTGGCCTTTAAATCCTGTTTCTGAAACCTGACTGAGCTCACATGTAGCCTTTCTATTATCTAAAGCTTGTGCCCCACATTTTGGCAAATCAATCATTGCTATTCCTGCTTCGGAGCTGTGGAACAGGCTGTCAACTGATATTAATCAATCTTTGTCATTGCCCGTTTCCAAAAGCCATTAACATGCTCAGCCTCACATTATAATCTCCAGCAGAAAAATAACACATTGTCAACTGTACTTTGTTACGAGTTACTACACAAGTGACCTTATTGACCGCATGTATGTACGAGAGGTTTGTATTTACTGAGAACCTTCAAGTTTCTGTGTTTGCCTTTATTGTATTTCCACTTTATCTTTTTTTATATATATTACCTTGTTTTCTATAACAGGCAATACAGCTGTTTCCAAGGAAATGAAGACAGCTGAGGAGCTGGTATGAATAAGCAAATGAAGATATCAAATACATCTGACTGCTGGAACACTAGGAGATGATTAATGACCCTTTAACACATTAAAAAAAGGTCTGCCAACATACAGCTATTTCTGTTGTCAGTTAGTAATACTTTAAATTCCTATAAATGTGACCACGGTGGAGTTGGCATGTGTAAAAATCTTTCTTCTTAGCCATCAAGGCTTTACAGGTGCATTTCTCTTGCTAGTTACTCCTCACGGCTCTTGGCAAAGGCTGACAGTATATAGCTCCTTTCTCTTTCTTCTTTTCCCTTTTTTCTCAAAGAACAATTCAGTTTAGAGATGCCTTTGTATTTACTACTTGCCTGGCTTTGTTGTTGTGTGTCTTTAGGTGCCAAGGAAAGAACTCGTGTACCCTCTCTGGCTGATCCCTGCTGTTGGATGCTGTGGTCTCCAGAGCGATATGGTGGACATCACCCTATGGTGCAGTGAGGGGCTCATCCCCGCAGGAGCTACAACCCATTTCAACATACCCAGCTCTTGCAAAGTCACAGGGCTCCCACACTCTCCACCAAGACATTAATAAGGAAAACCTTCACAGGCTCCTGAGCACAAAACCAATCCAGTTCTGATGACAGGTCTGGGACCTCTGAAGATGGAGCTGCAGGATGCTTCGCAAGGACTGTGTATTTCTTCACTATCAGGTGGACATGGAAACTTGAACAGTGTTGAAATTTAGAGCATTGCTCTAGCAAGGGCTCTCAGGGTTCAGCAAAACCCATCCCCTGCTGCCATAGGCAAGCACACCATAAACCCCTTTATAAATGGAACAGTCTTTACGTTATAGCTGTCTATTTGCAAAACTGAATCAAAAGTGGGTCCAGACCAGGATGTTTATACCATCATTTCCAGATTAAATTCACTCAGGGCAATAATAATGATTTTTGGCCTTTGTACTAGCTTGTCAGTGTTTTCTCACAGTCCCCACTGTTGGCCAAGATCACACATGCACTTGGAAACAATGCAAGCCCCTGGTATATGCAATGAAGCACAGGTTAGATTTCCAGTGGTTTATTTTTGATAAACTTCATTGAGTAAAAAACTTCTACCGTTCCTAATAAGTACGTATCCTCACTCCCTTCCATTTCTAGATTGCCTTAAGGTGTAACCTTAGGAAAAATTCATTATGGACTCAAGTCCTGAGCTCATGAATGCTACTCTTATGGCAGTAAGTTCAAGGTATGAAACAAAGAGTCTGGCTGGATAGTACAGCAGGTAATGGGAAGCATTTCAGGGCATTGCTGTTGAAAAACCCTTTCTAGCAACTGAATCCACAAAGCCCCATAGTACGGGTTGTGACATCAGACACCTTCAACTGGAAAAGAAAATACAGTATTAGTCAGGGCTTCAGTAGCCCTTAAATATGTCATTGGTTTTATTCGGACTAAATCTCAGGCAGGTCACTCTGCTGTATTCTCATTCAATGCTATATTTTGCTTTAACTGGTTTATCAGAAGAATCAATCTCTGTAATATAGTAAAAGTTTTGGTAACTCTGGAAGGAATTTCTGCTTCTGACTGGTAGAGAAAGAAGAATGCAAAAGTTTTAAACCAGTTCACACCAGGACACCTTAAACTCTGCCCAGTAAAAGCTTTGCAGCATAACTTGTCTTTCCTGGGAAGTTTTACTATGAATACTTAGTAGGAGATGTCAACACTGAAATATCAAGGCTGCTGGTCAAAAAAAAACTCGTGTCATCTTCTCTTATCTAGTTTTTATTTAGGAAGATGCATGCAGGAGTTTCTGGCATGCTAGATCCAGCCTGAGTTGGTGACAATAGTAGGTAATTGCCAGCAAACCACTTAGTGCATTTTAATATGTCTGAAGAGCTTCCCGAGTCCTCAGGCATGTCTCTTGCTAACATAAACATTTTCAATATTTAATTTAGATGATGCTAAGGAAGACTGCTGTCCTCTTCTTGCGAACTGAAAGACTGTGAACAGGTCTCACAAGCACTGGGGTGAACAGCAGTAATGACCTGCCTTGATGGCAAGGGAGGACAGCCCTTGTGATCATCCACTATCACAGTGAGAGCGAAGCAAAGAACTGGGTTCTGAATCCACTTTAGAGGGTTATTTTTCCCTCTGTAGCTTTGTATTGCAGCAAATGAGCTTCAGCCTGTTTCAGCCAGTGTAAGCTGGTGTGGCTTCAGTGGTTACATATTTCATAGGCCATTGATTGAAGTGCTCTTACAGTCCTTTCCCCTTCTGAATGAATGTTTATCCCCTGAAGGCTTCTTCAAAGGACCCAGGAACAAAGGTTTCAACTTAAGAAAACATTTGTGCAGGTCCACAGAAACAGGCTTGCTCTGCACGCCAGGTAAGCACGTACTTAGGCACGTTAGAGATTACGGCATGAAAACATGCAGTGCTCTGTACATACCTGAGTGCGCAGCTGGCAAGGAACAGGCTGTTCTAAAATTAATTATAAAATGATGCAGGATGTCCATGTCTGTATCTTGGCACCTATTTTATTTTCCTTCCTTTTTTTCCCCCTCTTCTGCTTATGCAAGTAATCCATTAAATAGCAATACCCAAGAGATAATCAGTATTGTGTCAGAAAAGCACCTTCTCCCTTATGCCATGAATTTTTTTTTTCTTTCTCATCTGTGAGCATCATTTATCATTTCTTCCTCTCCCAGTGAGCTCCTAACGCCTTTCTGCTTGAGTGCTATGGTTACTGCATTGCTTCTACTGATTTTAGAAAATAAGTGTGGGGTTTTTTTAATGCCCATTTCTGTCAGGTATTAAGTGCTGTCCAAGGCCAGTCTGATAAATAGTGAAATAAAATCAGACCTGATCTATGTTCCTGCTGCAGAATAAAGAGGTGATATTTGCAGCAATTTGAATGGTGGTGTAAACGCTCAGGGTGAGATTCCACAGTGCAGACTGTGTGCTTGTGCATGCTTCTGTTCCTTTGCATTTCTAGGCTGTCCCATCTATTCTAGCTCTGTTTCAGGAGCTTGGGAGGGCAGGCAGTGGGTTGTGTGAGGTATACAGCAGCTGTATCTAGACCACCAAGGGCCAAGATTGCATTGGTCAGCATCCTTTGGGTGGGTGAAGCAGTGGATGACTTCAGGGATGGGAGGGACAGGATGTCTTCTCGAAGTTATAGCAGTATTACTGAGATCTTTATCCCAAGCAGAAATGCTGTGCTGCCCATCAGGCCTTGTAGATATCTGTCTTAATACATCAGGCCTCACAAATGTGTATCTTGAAAATTTACTCACTATAGTCTATTGGAGACTGTGTGGAGGGAAATCATCTAGCTCCAGACATGCTATCGCTCACGATTTCTGAGCTGGTTGTAGCTATTTCTAGGCAAAACATTAATCATGATGGATTGGTTTTTTTTAATGCTTGGGGTATGTGACTCTAAAGAGATAAATTTTAACTTATTATCGATGAAATGCTGATTCCTACCATTAACCGGTGTTTTAAAAAGATTTAACACAGCCTCTATGAGGCACAGCACTTTCATAATAGTGCAGTTTTCTATTTGTTATCTTTTCCAGTGTTCCTCCACCTTGAGTTGTGGTTATATTGCTATATTCCTTCTGATTTTATTACCTTTACCAATTGTTTTAATTCCCCTGTCCAGAGTGGATGGGTAGCCAAGGCTGTGCAAGTCACCCATGCTTTGAAATGATAAGAACTGGAAATTACTTGACCTCTTTGGATAAAATACCATAGGCATTGCTTTACAAACCACTGGGGAAAAGTGGTTTTGGAGATTGTCCTCCCCTCCAATGAAAAAAATGGGGAAAAAAGTCACCTTAACAGCAAAGGCCCCTTATGTGTTGCAGCACAAGAGGGCAGTGTTAGGTTGGATTGAGTCGCACAAGGGTGCGATTAGCATGGGAACACTTGATGGCTGATTAATTTACTCTATTTGCAAAGAGGCGTCTGCTCGGGAAGAGGCAGAGTGAGTCCAGCTCCTACTGGTGGAAGAGGTAGTCAAGCTCATAAACCACCTTCTTCATCTGGTTCAGTGTCAGCTGCTGTGGACACTGCTGGGCAGGGCATGTTGGGGCACAGGTCTTGCTCTGGGGTCCCAACAGCCACCCTGACCCTCACGGTGTGACTTACAGTGTCTGTTTCTGCCCACTGAGATTTCCAGTCCTACCTTTGGCACAGGGTTGCATTGGCAACACTTACCTGGAAGCTCAGCAGATCAACTCATTCATTATCTGCATCTGAGTTTAAAAGGGCTGGAATGTCAATCCTTTATCAAACCCCTCCTGGGATTTGATCCCCATCCCTGGCATGGCCAGGGATGAGATATCACAGCTCCCACTGTCTCTGATGGAGCTGCTGGTGCATTTGTGCCATGCAACATCACCCAGCACCCGTAGGAACAAACCAAGCTGTTCCAGCACAGGGGCTGTGTTGGATGTAGTATGTCAGTAAAAGACAAGTCCATTGTCAGTCAGTGCTTTTATGGGGCAACACAAGAGAAGAAGTTAAAATATATGGAAAGAGCTGTGAGTGTATAAAACTAAAGGTGTCCTTCCAGAGACAGGAGTGATGGGAAGAGGAACCTCTCCACAACACAAGCAGGATACCAGTAACCAGATCACATCCCCAGCAGGATACCAGTAACCTGATCTTTCAGAGTGTGGTCCTGTTTTACCGGCAGCTCTGTGGCCTCTGGAGCTCCTTTGTCAGCCTCTGGCTTTTCATGAATGATCTGAGAGTATGGGTTATCTCTTCAAGGAGCATGGTGTTAAAAGCAAACATTTTATGTGTAACTGTGGTGGCTAATCTTGAAACATGCACACCCAAGGTAATGGTTGAGCTCACACAAACACAATTTGTTTGTGTCTGGAGGCTGGTTGCTTTGTGCTCGATTGTTTTCTGGTGGTTGTGTCATGCCTGGGAATGGACTTAAGCCACTGACATAAGCACAGTGCTCTGACTCTGAAACAGAGGCCACTAAACGACTCATCAGTGCTTCACAGTGTCTCAGCCAAGCCTGCCAGACTCAGCTGGTACAAAGTCCTAGGAGATCCCACTGCAGGCTCAAAGCCTCAGGCACCATCTTTTGATGTACACAAAAGACCTTGTTTTAATAGGAATTAATTAGCAGTTTAAATACTTGCAGGGTAGGAAATCCCCCACGGGGTATACTCGTTAAAGTTTCTTTACACATTACCTCCCAGGAGGACACAGACTTTCCCTTACTTTCCAGCATCTCTCGCTGCTTCAGCAATAACTCCAGTAATTGCATTACAGCTAGAGAGTACTGCAACTGCGACCATAAAATCTTTCCAGTGCTCATCCATTCCCCTGTGTTAGATAGGATTGTGATGGGCAATAATTCATCAGAGTCTGAGGTTATAGTGTCACATATTCATGCCCTAGGTGCCTTTAAGCAATGACAAGGTGATAATGTCATTGTAACCACACATCCTGTTTGCATTACTTATTGCTATCATGAATAACAAATTTGTATTTTAAAATGGCTGAGACATTTATCTGCTGTCCCAAAAAGACAAATTATGAATGTGGCATAATCTTATCTCTAGGGCAGACATTTCTTTTATTATTGGTATTTAATAAAATAACGTGTAATTAAAGGAAAGTAATTAACCTATTTCTAGGAACTTTGTATCTTGAATATACAGGCAGCTAATGCAGCTTTAAGCGTGTTGCCAGAAGTCCTGTCTGACAAAGCATCTTCTGAGGCAGGTGGTCTGCATTATAATGTGGGAGAGGAGTGCATATGAAGGACTGCAAAATGGTACTGCAGCATTGCATGCTCTTTAGGGGTTTTAATTTTGGAGACATTTTGTAAAGGGGTATTTTCTGTTCCTATGGGGTGACCAGATAGTTGGGGCTGAGGTGAGATGAATCACAGCAAACCCAGATATGGCTTTACAATAGATACAGAGTCCTGGCAAATCTAGGAGGCCCTCAAAAGCAGGGTGACTGAATGGGACAGGAACTCAGTTTTCTGTATCTAGTGACACTCACCAAAACCTCAAGGTGGCCAACTAGTAGAAACAGTAAACGAGTTAAGTAATGCTGAGTTATCCCGTTATCAAACATCAGTTCTTGCGATGTGGGCTGGCTCCCCACTGACACGTGTGCTCTGCATGGTGTGTGCCTTTCCCGTGCCACACTTGCAGCAGTGTGGGATGCTTTGCTGGAAGCTGCTCTGTCACGCATAGCAGGAGAGGGCAGTCACATAAAATCCATTGAGTCCTTTGTCACTATTCCATATTTCCTCCTTTTTGACAAATGAGACTATTCCTATCATTTAAGAAAAACCCCAACCCCTCCTGGTGGAGCATTTTCTTTCAATAGCAGAACATATTGTGGAGGCTAAGAATGTATCTAGAAAGATGATAGGCATTAAGTAGCAGCAAAAGAAATTGCAAGTAGATATATGGGAAAACTTCTTTGTGAGGGATGTGGTCAAAGGCTAGAAAAGAGACTGTGGGATCCTGGAATTATTCAGATACTCTGCATGAGGTCCTGAGCAACCTGATCCACATCTGAAGTGAGCTCTGCTTGGAGCAGGGGCTGGATCAGAGACCTCCTGTGATGCTTGCTGATCCAAACTACTCTGAATTTGGAAGCTGATCAGCTCCCCCACCACTTAAATCACAGAAAGTGCTTGTCTGGCCCCCTGGGATGGGGCTGTGCCTATAGGAAGCCAAGTATGGGGAGCACTGGCTGGAAGGCGTATGGCAGCTTTGCTGTACCTGCTCTGATACAGGTGTGTGCTGTGTTTCTGGTACTGCCAAGCAAAGCAGCTTTTGGTGCAGTTTATCACAAGGATTCAAGGAAATTATATTCAAGAGGGTGTGCAAATGATGAGGGTGCTGGGAAGCTGTTCTGACATCTGATGAGCCGCTGCTCTTCTGCTCTAAAAATGTTCTGAATCTGCTTATCCTTTACAAAGTGACACCAGTATGAATGTGTCTGATTTTGTAAAGTGTGCTTTTTCTGTAGGCATTCAAGCTGCTTTGGGCTGCGTGACTGTGAGAGATGAGTCTCAGTTCCTGCTTTGCTGTCATCCTCAGCATTCATAACCATTGCCTGAGAGGCTCTGGGCAGTGGGAAGCAAGCCCTGGTGCAACTCCAGGTGATTGCCTTCCTCTCCCAGAGCCGTAGCGCACGCTGCATGAATGTCACCATGCAGTGATCATCATCACTCCACTGGATAGCCAGACAAGGAAAGGAAGGCTGTGCTTATCATTTAAATGAGATGTTGATTCATCTGAGATTCACAGTCCTGCTATGAGGTTAATTACTTTCCTTTAAATAAACATAGCAGTGAAATCTTCCATTCTTTTCTTTGGTATAATGATAGAAAGCTCAAGGAAAGAAAAACAGGTAGGAGTTTACACTTCACAGTTGCACTACTATGCGTGCAAAATGTTGGCCCTAGTGCAAATGCAGCTAAATTGGGATTGCTGATGAAGCAGTCATATGGACAGCAGAAAGCTTATTTGCATGAAGGAACAGGTTGACCATCAAACCATTCCTCTCATAACCAAAGTTTAACGAGTTCTGCAGGCTGGAGAGGTGGCCATGGTAGGATGAAGGTGCCATGAAGTTCAGACAAATGGCTGTAACCACCCAGAAGTTTTGGTGTTTTATGGTTGCACAATCTAAGCTGGGTGTGCGTGGGGTGCCAGCACCTTCCTTGGACCCAAGCCGCTGTGAGCTGAGTGTGCTGCATGGGGTGTCAGCTGGCTGGGGATCTGCAGTTGCATAATGGGATGGAGCATGAATACAAGTCTTGATATTATCTCTGGAGATAGCGTCAGAACTATGTGGCACCTTATCAATTCATAACATGTTTGCTTTCAAAATGCTCCACTTGAACCAGCAGCTTTGGGTGTGAAGTGGTGCTGTGCAGTGTGTTCAGTGCACTCAGGGTACCTATCGTGTGCATTAGACATCAAATGCTATCCAGTCCAGTGTGAGGTGGTCCCCTGCAGTGCTGTGCTTTTGGCTATCTGTCCTGACTTTTCCTACGTGAAGGAATCACTGCAGCTTTTGTATGGCTCCTCCAGCTCTGGCTCTCAAGAACACTCCCTATCCATCACCCTGTACTTGTCCATGACACATCTCCATTCCGAGGTCTCAGAGCAAGAAACCAGCCCAGCAGAGCTGCAGGAACAGTCTGCTGCCTTGTAAAGGAATAAGAAAAGAAGAGGAAATAGTTTTCTGCAGTGAGCTCATGTTCTGCAAATGGACCATGGTGGTTTGTTGTTAACACATGCAGACAGGGCTGGGGGGGGGGGGGGCCCCGGGGTTCCCCTGCAAACCCAAACAACAAAGCAGGAATGGTTTACAGTGGAGTGACAACAGCAATTGCACCTTATTGTACTGCTTGGAGACCAGACACCAACCAGCCAGCTGTTAACACTGAGGGGTTTTAACTAGTCACAGTGCTTTGAAGTCTTGTTCTGAGCTCTGAGTGTATTTTCTTAAAGGCTAAAATATACTTGGAGTGCTGTGTTGTCATTGCAGTGTCCAGCCCTGCTGTAGGATGTGCCAGTGTCCCAGAATAGAAGGTATATATATTTGTTGAGGTTTAGTTTCTGAATGAGTAAAACATCAAGCAATTGCCATACAGCTTTTCTCTGAGTGATGCTCTTGTCCTTCTAGGTTTGGGTGACTCTATGACACAGTCTGTATTGGCTGAAGATTAAAGGGGAGAGCGAGACTGTGGGTCTGGATGTAGTTTCCTTCCACCCTGTCCTGGCAGAACAAAGCAAAGACAAATTGGACACCCAGTCCTGTGTGTTAGGTAGATCTGGAAGCAAGCAGATTGAGGGATGCAGGCTGCCCTCATGGATGGGGCCAGGCTAAGTCCATCCTCCCAGGCTGCAGCACACGGGGGAAGGAGAGCAGAAGGGGAACTGCAGCTGTGTCTTGCCAGGTGTCAGAGGGATCCTGGTGGAAAGGTTGGCAAAGCACCCTGAGGATTTCCTGCAAAGGATCATAGACTGTGGAAGGCTTTTAAGACATGTCAGATTAAAGCACATTGTGAAAGTGGGGCTGATTCTTGTGACAAGGGTGTGCTAGAGTCCAAAAATGCTTAGTTGAGGTTCCTGTGAATCTTCAGCCATAATCTCCTCCCTCTTTTGTGATGGGACTTGGTCTAAGCCCATACAGAAACCATGTCCCTCATGGCCCCAAAAGCTGTTTTGCAGAGGTTTTACTAGGCTCACCCCATCCACATTTTCATCATCACTACTTTATTGAGCATTCACTGCAAACTCCTCTGTCCCAGGAAAGGGCACCAAGGCCAGAGCAATGCTGGGGGTGTCAGGAGCTGCTGGCTATCCCAGGAATCACTTTCCTCACACTTCAGCACGTAGGCAGAGATGAAGACAGCAAAGGAAAGAAGATGGACATGTAAAAAAGCCAGACAAGCTTTCTGCCCAAAGGCCAGACAGAATCAATATGTTCTCACAGAGCATATTGCACCTAATCAGTGCTTTCTGGTGGAAAATTTCTGATATGCTTGAAACCTAAGGCTGGATTTATTTGCAAATGCCTAGTGAGTGATAAGCAGGTGATTTAGTACAACATTCACTTTCCACTGGAAAATAAATACATTAAGGCTAGTGTGGGTTTTTTTTTTCCTCTGTGATGCTGGGAACGATGACTGCCCAGCAGGTCATGGCAGGAGCTGTGTCTGCTGTGCTTCTGGGCCAGTTGTTGTTGGGTTTGCTAAGGGAGATGGCAAAAAATAACCCCTGTTAATTAGAGTTGGGGTTATGCCAGTTCTTGATTTGGAATAAAACCGAAAGTGTTGTCAATTTTTAGGGAAAGCTTTTTCTTGCAAAACTATTCACAAGGCACTAGATCACAAATCTGTGGTGCTTACAGCAATAAACCCCCTTAGCTAGCTGGGAAAAAAAAGCTCTTTTTTAGTATGTATTCAGCTCCTTCTAGATGAAGAAGTCGACAGATTTACCAGCAAAATGAAGAGCCTTTCTTTGCCTTTGTTCTGGATTCTGTATGCTACTGCAAACTGCTGTTTGAACAGTAAGCTAAAGAAAACTTCTGTAGCTTGAGGGGTTTAGAGATTGCAGATTTTGTCTTGTCCTGGATCTGCTCAAAATACCCCACATGAAAAAAATGAAGCATTACAAAAAATCCCTGCTTTGCATAATAAAACCACTGCAGAAAATGTTATTTATACACAAATGAATAAAAATCAAACCAGAGTCAAGAGGACACATTTCAGCTACATGGAAGTAAAATGATTTGCTAGCTCCCAGATAACAGCAGTGAGCTGAAGAAGAGCAGTTTGCACAGAATGTGTCAATACAGTCGAAATACCAGGTTTTGCTGAAAATAAAGCAGCAGAAACTGCTGGGAAGTTTTGCATGGCTGCGCAGAGGGGTTCACTCCTGATGGTCCCTCTGTTGTGTCTAGCAGCGGGATGCAGGGAGGCATAGCCCACCCATGAGCTTCTACCTCCTGTTCTCCTCCACCACGATGCAGGGGTCCCAGTGGTTCCCCAAGAGATGGGGAGCCACCAGGTCTAGGGCCATGTTAGGGTGCTCTGTACATGGTCCCTACAGGGCAGTACATGTCCCCACACCCCAGAGCCAACCCAGGGAGCCTGGTTCATCCTGCACTGGGGTGGTATTGCAGGAGCAGGGTGCGAGGAGAAAAGCAGCCAGATGGGGAGGCAGGGGGGGTTGGAACTGGATGATCTTAAGGTCCTTTCCAACCCTAACTATTCTATGATTCTATGACTTGGGTGTTTGATTTCCACCTGCATCCCAACCACCTGTGTGTGAGCCTCAACCTTGGCAGCCTCAGCAAGCTGCCTTATGGAGATGCCCCTTGGTCTGGTGGCAGAAACTCTCTTCTTCCCAGGCCCTGACATGTGCCAGTGCTCGATAAATCTTATTTGATCCAAATTCACTACAAGGCACTGTCTCTTCAGAAGAGCGTGTTTACTTTCTTTCTGGCAGTGACCCAGCAACATGACACAACAACGGCACAGAATTGCAAGTGCAGTGTATTAAATTGTTTGTTCATTTGTCTGACATGCGGGATGGAAGTTATAACTGATCTGTTTTTCCATGGAAACTTATTGCATTTAAGTAGATCTAATTGAGTAAATCTGACCTCTGCACAGGGACTGCTTGGCCTCTTTCCTCCCTATCACTCTGGGATTGTATGAAGGTCCCTCACTGTGTTCACAGTATGTACCCTTATAGACCCTTGTCTGTATCCCAGTTGCAGCAGGTTTTCTGTGACCTTTTCATTCAACATCCTCCTGGCTCCTCAGACTCTTGAGTTCACAGGTTGGTTTTGTAGGCCCCCGTAAACTCAGCTTTATACCTCTTATTTCAGTCAGGCACTAGACAGTGATTACTTTCTGCATAGAGCACAGTCTCTTCTCTCAATTACCACGTCTGTTGGAGCTTTAAAGTTGATGATTTTATGTTGTTGGAATACAAATTGATCATTAGAAATATTAATAATGACTGCTTGACTTTATAATTAGCTGTGTGTCCATATTACATTCAGCAGCTGTTAGTCTTCAATGAACATGTTCCAAATAATCCATTTAGATTTAAATAAATTGACATGCAATAGCTATCTTGATCAATCTAAATCTAATTCCTGTTTAGGAGCTTCTGCTTTGACACTTACAATTTTATTTAGGAGAGCAGCGGTTGGGTTTGGTGGACCACGGGGTTTGCTTGGTATTTGGAGCCCCAAAAGGGCCAACTGGGAGAATGCTCCCTTTCAGCTTTCCTATTCTTCAGCTACAGGAAAATAAAGACCATGATAGTGGGACTGTAGCATTGGTGGGGCAGAGATTTGGATCTTCTGTCACCAGCATGAATTATTAGATGTCTCCAGCAGTTAATAAGATTCCTTGCATATGGGATCATTAAAAAATTCATTTTTTCCATCCATAAAATTTAATATTATCTGTTAATATTTATAATAGCTTGATGTAAGTCTGTTGGTCGCTTTGATTTACTAAGTAAAGGCTCTCCTGGCTTATTGTCACACCTGATGAAGTTTCAGGTAACACACATGAGGGAGCTTCACAGCCATCAATGACAGTGTACAGATGAGATGACTGCAGAGAGCTGGGAACCTGAAGCTGAGTTTGACTTTATCTTTTTGAGGCAAATACTTGAGTGTGTGTGAGCAAGGAACCACGCACGGCTGCTAAAAATCAGTTACCAGGTTTTACTGGGAGAAGGAATTGCATTTTTATGCCTTTATGGACTTCCAGCCTTAATCGCTCCTTGCCCATTTGTGTGAATACTGAAGAGAAGTCCTTGCTATGTCTGGAAATGAGGATCAGTTCTCAGTGGGTGTAACACTGCTAAAGCCACATTAGCACTCAGGGACTGAGGACCTCAGATGAGTTTCTCTCTTTGGAGGTTTGGGTTTTTTCACCAGCAAAAGAGAGGTGCCCTTTTTATTGAGCATGATCAAAACCTGAGGAAATTATTCCTCCCCAGAGGACCAGAGTGGGTGTGAATCTCTCAGCAGTGAGCAAAGACTGTGAAACCCCACCAGGGAGTTCCTGAAGGTGATGAAAATACTGTTTTCAACAGTTTTGCAATATGCATTTATCCCCATGAACCTCCTATCAAAACAGTCACACACAAAAACACATCTTGCTGCAGACTCATTTTTCTGTCTTCTTCTTAGTGAAAATAAATAAACAAAATAATAACAAAAAATAAACCAGCTTATGAATGCCAACAGAGATTGCTAAACCTGCAGTGCTTGGGAGTGTGTTGCATGCTGTGCTGGGTGTGTGGCATGCTGTCCCCAGCCCTGGGGGGTCACCGAGAGATAAGTCAGATAAAGGGAAGAGAAATGGAGGTGCCAGCATGGATGTGGCTGGTAGGCCAACCCCTCCTGAGACCTGGGTTAGTTGGGATTCAGCAGATGACAGAAGACATCACTTTCCTAATTACAGGTGTTTGGCTGCAGTGTCCTGCCAGCTGCTCTTGCTTAAGGACACCCCAACAGATAGATGGAGCTCTGTCCTCCAGAACGAGCAAGGTGCCTTGCTGGGTGATGCTCCCAGCTCCCAACGACTACGTAGCATGAGCAGCACTGGAGTTGCCAGAAAGGAGTCGAAAACCTGCCAAAGCTCAGTTGGGATAAGGAGAGAGAGCCCACGTGGGGCTTCGTTAATAGGGAGCTGTGAGGGGCTGCTGAACAAAAGGACTTGTCCTACAACGGTACAGTAGGCAGGGAGAGATTGGGTTTATTTGACTGTGTTTCATCCACGTCTGAGAGGGTTTATTCCACTTTGAAAGTTCCTTTATTCTCATTTGTGCTTCTGTAAAACAGCTTTGGTGTTTCAGGGCTCCCGGGGTGTTTTTGTGTGCACAGTGGAGAGGGGTCCAGGTTGGGGCTGGGATGGGTTCCCCACCACATTCCTGCAGCCCTGCCCAATGAACTTTAAACCTCCTATAGCCCAGATCAGTATCTAAAATCACTGCAAGGTGCCACAGCAGGTGAAAAGGAAGGGTGAATGGCAGCAACAGTTTTATTCAACTTTACAGGTGGAAGGAATTGGTTAGGTGAGAATGGCCTCATAATTCGAGGAGTGGAAAAACCCCAGTGGCTCTGCCAAATTTAACCCTGGCATGGAGGAAGCCTAGGAATAATACATGTTTTATACAAGTTTTCATTGTTAGCTTTTCCCAATCAGGTTTTTTATCTGCTGGGGTTTTATTCACTAAAGCCTTTTGATGTTACTTTTCATTTTCCCCAGTCATTCTTCCTTTCCAGCGGCCTGTTGTTGTCCATCCTTATTACCTGGAGCTATTTGTGTGACATCCCTTTTTACTTCTTAAAAAAATTCCACTTCCTTTGCTAAAGGATGGATCACCTCCTACTTAAGGTCAATGGAAAGATTTCAATGAGCCCCACACTGGAACTGAAATTGTTGCTTCCTTTCAGATTTCTCAGTATGATATTTGCCTCCTAGCAACCACCATTTGCAGGCAGCGGTATAGCAATATTAAACACTCACTTGTGTGCCGCAACTGGCTTCCCAGTGCATCCCACAGAGCTTTACAAAACACTCAGCGGTATCAACTCACTCGTCTTGCTGTAGGTGCCATTTAGACAGCAGCGTTACACAACAAGCTGAAAAGCAAAGGGAAGTACTGTCCTACAAGGCTGCAATAGGAGGATAGGGAATGCTGTGGCATAGATTAATACCCCAGGTGTTACAGAAGTACCCAGAGGATGTTTAGGGATCGCCTGTGAGCTTTCTGCCTAGAACATCCCAAATAGCCAGTGAAGCTCTATCTCAGAGCTGCACTTTGTGCATAACCTCATCCCAGGTGCAGTCTTCCAGTCCTGCTTTTTGACAGCTAATTTGGTGCTTTTTTCTTCCTTTAATTACAGCAATTCATCACATCCTCTGCCAGCTCATCCTCTCTGATGTACTGGAATGGTGAATGTCATTTGTCCAGGTAGGACAAGGTGAAGTTTGCCTGCTGGGAGCAGTGATTTTTCCTTAAGGACCTTAATGCTCTCCTTAAGGACCTTAATGCTCTAAGCTGAGTGAAGTCTTTGGATTATTTTGCCTCCCTTCTTCTTTCTTTTCTCCTATTTTTGCATGTTAATTCCATATGTTCAACTTCTGATTAGCCAGATTGCACTAGTGGCTCTATTTGGGGAAACTCAAGATCGTTTACCTTCAGCTGTATTAGAAGAGAGCTGTATGTTGTTCTTGTGGGGCTGGAGAACTAACACTGTTCATGCAGCTCCATCAGCAGAACGTTTCAAATGGGTATTTGTGCTTCAGAACAGCCTGGCCTCCTTAGCTCTTTGTTAAGGACCTCACAACAACAGATGTCTCACAAGGTTTGGATGAATAACCTCCATTCTAGTGTATCCTATTTGTGAGTTGCCAATGACTCTTCCTCCTTCGTTAGTCACTAATTTAAGATCTGAAGGATTCCTCGTAATATTGGTGGGGTGATTCAAGGTTATTTAGTTGTGGTGTTTCGTGAAAATCTCAGCTTTCATTAAGGGAAAGGAAAGAAATAAACATTTAGTCCATCAAGCAATTCCAAAGAGAAAGCTGAACATATAAAGCTGGAGGGCCAAAATTCAGAAGGCAAGTTAAGACTGTGCCACATTTAAAGTTATAGTTATTATTTTTAGATAGCACGACATTTTTAACAAACTCCTGAATTTTTAGAGCCTGGAGCAATTCAGTTGGGAAGAATTATAGTTTCCAGCTGCAGCACACCTTTGGAATCTTCCCTGCTTTAGCTAAGAGAGAAAAGGATGCACCAGGGAGATGTCTATGTATGTAGGGTTTTTGTATGCAGTACATAGACATAAACATATTAGCACATCCATTTTACCTTAATCGCTAAGTGGACAGTTTGTAAGGGCCATGTCTATAATCCAGGAAGTTAAAAAGTTTAAGAGTAATAGCACAAATATACTGTGCATTTTACTGGCTGAACGGTTATAATACCTGGATCATATAAAAATAGCTGTTTAACAACAACTGCTTCTCCCACAGCAATTAAAAACCCATGAAAGTTGAAAGATGATGAGCATCACATAATTGCTCTGTGCAGAGTGTAATAAGACTATTTGCTTGGTAAATAGAGTATTCTCTTTCTTGAGAATAGAAAGAATAACCGATGATAAATACTTATAAATGAATCTTATCTTTCTCCTGTCTTCATCAACAAATATACTTCAAAAAGAAAAGTACTCACATTAGAAATTCAGCTTGTTCACTATCACTTAATAGTTGTACAGCAGTAGTGCTGAGAAGAACCAGTCCAAGGTCTCATGCTTCCCATGCTGAATTGCTGGATGGATGCTCAGATCAGGTTATGGTAAAAGTCCAGGTAACTCCAAGGGCACTTCAGTGTCCAAATCTGTCACAAAAAAAGTGTCTGGATGTCTCCCTGTGCAACACCCTGATGGCCACGGGAGCAGCAAGAAGAGCACACAATCGACTGTACAGGCTATTTCATCTGAGGATGATGGTTGACCAAGGCACGAGAGCTCGACACTGCTCCTCATGCTTACTCTGGGAGCAAACCCTGGAGTAATGCACCATGAAGCAACAGAAGCAATCTCAGGGTTACATAGGGCTTTTCTTTGCTACTTGCTCAGCTATTTACTGTGCATTATCATCAAAGCGTATTGGTTTGTGTCAAGCCACAAGTGGTTTGTGTCAGGGCAGCTGGTAAGTGTGTGTATCTCGAGCTATGAGTCAGCTACAGATATCTTTCAGCAAGTAAAGTTTTTCTTCAAGGCTTTGTTCTTCAGTCTGATTGTAGACAAGTTTTAACAAAAGATACCAAACAGTTTCCTCTGTAGACAAAAAGAAACCCCAAACCTGTCTGGGCAATGTTCCCAACCATCTGTATTTCAATGTGAAGCACATCTTTGGTGCTGCGGTGATCTCAGTTTGCTGCCTGCAAGACACCTCCATGGAAGCATCATTTTTTAGGGGAGAATTCTGGAATCTGGAACCATCCTAAATAATGCTATTTTATTTCTGTAACTCCATTTAAAAGTTCCTTATATTTGGGTTTTGGGGGTGCATTTTCTGTATTAATTCCAGTCACTACTGGAGTGACCGCTTAAGAGACATTCTGGCCATGGCATGAGCAGTGCTTGTGCAGTCTGAACCTGTTTTGTCAGGATGGATTGTACAATGCACTCACGTAGGATGTCTTGTCCAGCTCAGCTGGCGTGTGCTATGATAATGGTCTGACTGCAAGTAAAATAATGTGAAGATATATATTGATATTTCAATTACTTTTTAAATTGCATTTGCTGAGATCCCTGTGCCTGACTTGGGCATTAAAGTATGGGTTGTATCTGATTCTGAGAACACATCATTTTGTCTGTTCAGTGCACATAATAACTTATACTTCCATCCTTGGGTAATCGCCTCTGCTTTAAAGAGTGACCCTAAATTGTATTTACACAATAAATTAATGTTCATTTCTTACGGAGAGAAAAACTGCTCCAAGGAATCTGTGTAAGTGCAATTTTCTCTGCTCTTCCTCCATGGTCTTGGTCATAAATAAGTAGCTATGAGTGCTCATGGGACAGTGCAAGGGCTTCTCACAAGCAGTTGCTTTTACAGCTTTTTTATGGCTAGGGTGTCGAGGAACTAACAGTTTGAAACAGAATCAATGGTGGTTGTAAATACGTCTCTTAACATTGCTATATCTTCATTTTTTTCCCAGGAAATGAGATGATGGCAGAATAGAGACTCTTGAAGAACCTCCATTTGAAGGCAAAGGTGACCTCTTTTCAGCAACATATTAATGTGTATCATGTGGACAGCTGCTGTGACTGCAAGGCAAGTATTTTATTTAAGGAGGAAGAGTTCCTACTTGTCACTGGGGAAAGTTTCAAGTGCACAAGCAGTGTCTCATGTAGTACAAAATACCACTGTGTTCTTTCCTGGGGCATATGCGTACATAGGGTTTTCTCTAAAGAAAATGAGGGGTGAATGTTGCATACCAGATGTTTTCTTAGACATGCTTGCTAAACAAGGTCATGTTAATTCATTTGGGTTCAAAACAATTTCACTTCCAGGATCAGGGATTATTATTTCACTGAAACTGAATAGAAGGTGCAGGTCTTAAAAGTAACAGATATTTCTTTTAGTGATATTCTGAATCGAAATTGTATTCTCTTCCTAAAGGAAATGGAATTAAATAAAGCATTATGAGTGTTGCTGACCTATACCTGTGCTGAGACCAGGGACATAGTAAAAGAGAGTGAGAATGGTTTAACCTCTGTCTACTTCATTGTCATGTTGAGACTGGAATAGCAAATGCAGTTTTGCCTTTCACATCTCAGAAAGGATGGTGCAAAACTGGAAAGAGCCAGAGTAATGATACATGGGCAGGAAAATGTGCCTTGTGGTGTGAGATTTACAGAGCTCAATCTGTTTGGTTTATCAGAAAGATTTCAGCTTTCATTTGATTACAGGGCTTACATATTTTCATGAGGAACAGAGTTTACAGGTACTATTCCATCCAGTGCCTACAGGCATAGCAAGAACCAATGTCCAAGAGTTAAATTAAGAACCATTTATGTTTTAAATAGCACACACATTTTCACTGTTGCCATGGTTAGGCACCAAGAAAAGTCAAGAAAACTCCAAAGAATCATAAAATCACAGAATAGATTGGGTTGGAGGGGACCTTAAAAGCTCATCCAGTTCCAACCCCCCTGCCACAGATAGGGACATCTTTCACTAGACCAGGCTGCTCAAAGCCCCATCCCAATAGGTCCATTTTGAAGACTAAGATCATGGCAGTGAGTTTCTTGAAAGCATGCAAGCAGCCAGTCCCTCTCCAGCAGAGCCACCAGACGTGGGTCTCCACCATAGGGCATGTGAGCCGTCCATGGTAGCATCTTGGTGTGCACTGGGTCCAGCTCTGCTTAGGAGGGGTTACAGCAGAGGGTGCTCTGAGCTCGGCTTGGAAGGGCAGCATTCCCGGGAGAGGCAGAGGAGTTTCCCTGCAGGCTGTCCCAGGAGGAGCGAGCCGGCTAATCCCGCCGTGCAGGCATTTTGTGGTCAGCCTTGTGAAGGATCTTTCGCCTGTGAATTAAATCACTGCCCAAATGCGAGGTCCTTGGGAGCCGCCGCTGCCCGGGGTTCAGCTGGGAAGCTGGAGCAGCGCTGTGTGTGCCGTTCCCACCGAGGGTGGTTATGTAAATACCGCTCTCACGATAGTTAACTAACAGCATTAACTCGGCTGGGAGGCAGAGGCAATATTCCTCTCATTTGCCCTCCGCAGTCCTTTCCCCACTGCACTGTTGGCAATGGGGCATTCTTCTATCAAAGCTCTGACAGGGGTTTGAATCAAAATAATCCATTTTAAAATAATTTCTCATTTATGTTTCCTGTTCCCCCCCCCCCCCCTTTTTTTTCCTTTCAACTTTTCTCACTGCAAAAAGGGCAGGGAGGAACATGGAAAAAAATACACTGCTCATTTCCCGGTTTTGTTTAAAAAATAATAAAAAAAATAGCTGGAAAACTTTCAAAATCCCTTTTGCTGCTTGTGAAAATGCCCTATTTCAAAATCAGTATCTGGGCTTGGGGGAGAAGCTCTGCAGTTCACTCCAGCCAGTTCTAATAGCCATTTTAAGACTGTTAGTGTTGAAAGTGAAGATGCAACATCACCTTCTTCCTGAAAGGGGAAGGGGAGCAAGCTTGGATGACATGTCAAAGGAGCATGTGGGGAGCAAATTCTTCTCTCTTCCAGAGGAGCCATCCTGCAACATGGTGTTGGGAATGAAGGGGTAAGAGGGGATCCTTGCAACAGCCCCAGCTGCTCCAGGGCCTGCAGAAAAAGGCAATGGGTTGGGCAGAGAGAGGAGTCAGTCTGCCATAGCTGGGTTTTGGGGGTCCTCTTTCCTCCCACACGGCTGCTGCATAATGATGCTGAATTCCTCCATGGGAGCAGTAGCATAAGCGTGCTCCTTGGCATTTGGAGGTGCACACACTGTCAGCAGTGGTTTGTTAGTCATTCTGGGTTTCCTTCACCTCCAAATCTTCAAGAGAAGACTTGGTATTTACTCTCTGACATTTTATTTGCTAAAGGACTTTTCTTAAAATACCGTGGTTTATGTACAAAATATTGTTTATGCATAAAATACCACTGAGGCTCAATTGGGTCCTGAGCTGACCCCTGCCTACCCCTCAGATCTTCCAGTTTATTTGATCTAACAGTGTAAGCTCCGCATCTCCTGCACAGTACACAAAGCTTGCTTCCCAGTACACATACCTAATTTGTAGCTAATACTGTCTTTGTGGCTACTTTAATAACAGTATAGATTTTTTTCTAAATGAGATGCACATGTGGCTCCCGAGCCGGCATTTCTCTGTTTCAGATTAAGCACATTTTGTTTTTCCAAGATGCCACATCATACATAATTTTCTATAATCTTTTCTATTGATTTCATTCTTAGCCTTCCATCAAAACAGCACTGGAGCAGTTGAGGAGCAGACTGTGACCTACCTTGCAGAGAAGGAAAGGGCATGAGGAATCTACTTATGTCATTATATTGACCTCCTGCTTTGTAGGTAATAACCTTGGGCAAAAGGAATAGTATTAGCTAAGGAGTACTGTTTCCAGGGGGTGGGAGTCCTGGCTATTTTCTTCCTTGCTAAGGCTCCTAGAAAGCGTATCTCTCCCGTGGGACACAGTGCTGCTTGATGGTACCATCTCCTTCCAGGACAAGCTGGAAATTCAGAAGATGCCTGCAACATTCTTGCAAAGCCACAGGCAATGAGTACAATAAGGACAAGCCCAAATCTTGAAGGAGAACAAAGTTAGAAGTCAACCAGCTGGAGCTGTAAAAGGTCACTGGCTCAGCTCCAGAAAGAGTGGTATGTTTTGATGTTTGTGGAATATCCTCATGTTTCCTACCAGGACACACTGCTGGGACAAGATCATACCAGAGCAAGTTTATGATGCGGAGGCATCTCCTGGGTTTGACTGCAGCAGAAATACCTTGTGGTTTCTCTCCATCTGGGTGAGATTAGGCAGTCCTGAACACATGAAGATTAATAATAAAAATAAAAAGCTTTCCTTCTACCCCTCCATCACCTCCTCCCACTGACACAACTTAAAGATTCAAAATCAGTTTGTACTGGGTCCAGAGATTGGAGTTAGGATTGTAATGTTTCCATTTAGAACAAGGAAATTGAACTAGAGCAATTAATCAATAACAGTATGGGAAAGTAAAGACTGAGACAGTCGCTTAAAGCTTGCATGCTTAGCTGGGGAAGGGGAATTTTAGAAGACTTCTGTCTTTTACTGCCTGTATAAGTTTTCTATTACCAGCTTTCAAGTACAGAGAGAAGCAGTGCTTTGTGTTATACTGCTTCACCCGGCACCATAAACCCATTCATTTACAGCGAGCGGATACTTAATTATGAATAATCCCAAAGTGTTTCACTGACTTGTACAAACTGTGCACTCAGGCCTATTTCATACAGCCATGAAATGCCATCATCCCTCAGGTGAAACAAAGCAACTCTTCAGCAGCACAAAGCAAAGCTGCACAGCAATTTAGGAAAGGAAGTGAAGAATAATGGATTCATTTGAAACTGCAGGGGGATTTTAACTATGCAGAATGCAATTACCAGAACTGGAGTTTATCCAGGATACTGGGGTTAAGACCCTATCTATTACAAAAGATGCCACAGAATTGCCAGCATCCTTCCCCTCATTTCCTATGTGTTACTCACTGGGCTCCTGAGCACATACTGAAAGAGGCCAGTCCTTTTTAGGCTGTGAAAAATGATGGGATCTCAGGGCAAGGTGCAGAGGAAAAACCACTAATTCTCACTGACCAGAGCTTCCTGTTTGAACATGATGCAAAGGGCTTTGTATTAGAGAGGGAAATGAAGGGCTCCTAGGTGCGTGACTCCATCCAGAGCCATCAAACCAGGGCAGCTGCTGCTCTGTAGTGTAAGCTGCTGAAATAGCAGCGTGGTTTCACAATCTAAATTTGGTCATCAGTACTTTAAGCCAGAAATGGGCCATTTCCTGACCAAGTTTATGCAAGTTAGACTGAATATCTAAATACTTTTTAATTTGGATCAGAAATTCCACATTTCAGTGGAAGCAATAAGCCAAGGACAGTGTCTCCAGCATCCTGTCTCACAGTGAAAAGCATCATTGCAGCACAGAAAAAAGACTTGAACCTCATCTGTGTGGTGTCTGTTAGGAGCTCTCCTGAACTGTTTTGAGTTTCGGAGAGTTCCTTGACCTCCAGAGCCCAGCTCCCTTCAGGCCCTCTTCTGTTTCTCGGTTGTACACACAGTCCTGACCGTTGTTTGATAACTTCATCTGATAAATAACCAGAGCCTTTTATCTTGGAGCATTTACACCCCAGCAGAATCAGAGAGAAAAGTCAGATGCCAGAAGCTGGTTTTTGAAGGAAAGAGGACAAAGGGAAAGCAGAGAAGCAAAGTTGGCCCAGATAGGGGTGCATGGAGTGAGCATCACATCCCAGGACTGCCCCTGCTTTCCCTCTTGCTGCAGGCAAACAAGCATCATTGGCTCTGCAGGGGAGGAGGAGAGGCAATATTTGTTCATATATATGTATATGTTTAACTCCCACAAAAATACTGGTTGTGAAACTTTGGGAGCAGCATTTTTTAACTTGGCACAAAAGCTCAAGTGTATGTGGAAAGCTCTCAGATGATTTGTGAGGTACAAAAGTCAGTGTTCAACACTTCTATTTCTGGGCATTTAACTGATTAAATTAGAAGTCAATAAGCCCTGCCTCTTTCTCCCTAGAGATCCAGGTATTAGGTGTGCTCAGTGCTGGAAACATCTACCTGTCTTATATCCCCTCCATTTACTGTTCAGAGTGTTTAGGTCTTATCTAAATGTCTGTAGTTAGATACCTGTAGCTATCATTATTGTCTCAAGGCTGTTGAGACAGACAGGGAAGCATCACAGAAAATGCATGATGGAATCTTGTTGCCCACTCACAGATGCTGGGGAAAAGGTTAGCAATTACTAGTGAAACCCCAATAAATAATGCTTCAGTCTTGTAACTGCAAATCTTTCTAATAGAACCTGCCTATTTCATGCCCTGCACCATAAATCAGTGCCCCTGACGAGTAGGCTTTGAATGGCTGGACAAAAATAATTAATCAAGATTAAATCAAAAGCAGCATGCTGCATGTGAAGGCAGTGTTCGTCAGGATGCATTCCTAGGAATGGAATCACTTCCAATTGGCTTATAAATCTGGGATGTGGCTGAGGTTGATGGGAGTAAATGTGACTGGTATGGATTTTCAGGTTTTATTGCGCATAGGTACTGCATACGGTTAAGTCTTCCTGCTACTGCAGGCAGCATCAAATTTCAGACCACATGTATCTTGCATCTTAATCTACCAAACATGATAGGTGATGATGCTGGGCTGATGGAGTGCTCTCACACCCCTCCTGCAATGGCATTCAGGAGATTTATACCAGGAGAAAGGCAGAGAGAACCCCGAACAACAGAAAGAAACCTGAGGAAATCAGACACCATTTGTGATTTTATTGAGTACATGAAGGACATGCAAAATCTGGCAAAAGAAACATTGCTGGGGTAGAGTTTTACTCTATTTTAGCTGATACTCTCTCTTGTGTTGCCTGAACTGAACACTGTATGTATTTTCAAGCAGATTGGAAGTGGCAGTGTCCTGATAGCTCCTGTACTGAGCATTGGCCCAATCATTGAGAGTTTATCCAGTTTTTCTCGTGTTTATTTATTGACCATTCATGAATCAGGACTTATTCTTCACAGACACTGAGCTAAAGCTGCATCTGTGATACAACCAGGAGCAATGCTCAGGAATACAAGAATATACACTTGCCAGCACAAACAGGTAAATTAAATAACCATCAGAGATGGTCTGTTTACCTAATGCGAAATAATGCTCTATTTCAAATTCATCCTTAATATACTCTCTTAAACCAGTCCAATATATCTTTTCCATGTAACTTTCCTGCCTGGAATATTTTTCAGCTTATTTTCTCTAAATCTTCTCCAGGGAAGAAAGATTTGCATATCATTAGGTCAAAGGCCCATTGAGGATACACTACCTGGACATTTTGTAAAACAGATTCATCCTCTGGCTGTGAAGGGGAGCTGGGCTCAGAGCATAGCTTTACAAAGGCACCAAAAGCCAGACAGTACCCAGAGGTTCTGCTTGCTACCGACAGTGCCCAGCAGAAAATGGGAAGGTACTGAATAGTTAATAGATCCATCTCTATAGTACCTAAAGTAGACATTGCCAGAGCAATATAAAATCTCCCCAGAAGAATGAGAAGGTGGTAACTGAAAAGTGATTATGATTCATAAGCTCGTAGAAGGAGCAGGGCTGGTGCTAAGTGTCTCAGCATGACAGAGTCACCTTTAATATAGTGGATGTACACCTATTATTCAGTAACGGAGCACGCCTTGCTATCCTCAGCACGGGTGAAGATTTCTGTTTGGGATAAATTTTAACTTTCAAATAGTGAATAATACCAATTTTCTTGGAATTCTGCCTTTCAGCAAAAGAACAATAACCTCAAATTTTAATACCTTCATCATTCAGCAATAATGCTGAGAGGATTAATAGTAATAGCTATATTTTACTGTTTTATAGCTGGTTGTAAGGGAAATGAATGTTCTGTGTCAAATGAAGGTCACTCTGACCACCACTTGTTCTAGCGAAACTTTGGGACAACCGGTGTTCTGGTTCTGGTTAGGTAACATTATAAGGAAGGGGAAAAAGCATCCTTAAAAATTCAGTGTGCAAAAAACCCTGCAGTGCCCAAGCAAAAGCAATAACACAATATGAAAAATTGCATAAGAAGCAAAATAGTTTCTCTGCTGGCTCATTTAGAAATACTTCATGCTGACCTGATATTTCAACTAAGGGAAATCCAAGTTTTTTACCTAAATTTGTGTTCATTTTTTTGATGAACTCCAACCTGACTGAAAAGAACTCAAGTCACCCAATTCTGTGTTTCTTCTCTCTCCTCCCTGATGGGTTTTGTTCATGCTACTCTGGAAGACAAGCACTGAGGTGAGGTGAGACTTGTGGTGCTGGGACGTTAGTGGGCTTGGTGGGACAGTGGAGAGTGCCACAGGTCAGAAGACAGCACAGGGAACCTGATTTTATGGAATTCTGCTGGATTTTGTGTCTTAGTGTTTTTCTTTTTTCAGGACTTGATGTCTGCCCAGTCTGGGACTCAGCATAGATGTGTTCCCAGAGAGGTAGCTGAAGAAGGAAAGGGGAAGCATCCCCAGGGAAAACCATGAACCAAAGGAAATCCCAGGTATTTCTGCTGTGGAGTTAGAGGTCTCTCACCCTGCCATATCAACTCACTGTACCTCAGAAAGCATTTTGCTACTATAAACATGGCTCCAGGTCTTTCTAAACACAGCTCCATTGTGGATGGTCACACCAACATCTGTGAGAGCTTTTGGGGCAGCTGTTCCCACTAAATACCTATAAAGACTTTTGGGACAGTTTTCCTTCCCCCTGTGTAAGTAACCTTATAGACAAACTCCTGTGTTTCCTTTCTTTGTTCTAAAACTGTGTGTATCTGCAGTTCACATCACCTGGGTTCCTCAGCTGAAGCCAAGCTACTTGATTGATTCTTCTTCCAAACCCATCAGGTACTGATAGAAAAAGGGGCCACAGGAGGTTCTTATGAGTGCCTAATGACCACATGTGTTCTACAGACTGATGAGTAGTTTTAAAATGGAAGAAGAAAGAAAGGCTTTGTATGTACTGCTCTCAGTCTGAGGAATATGATATATGGAGAAGGACAGGACATATTCAGCACTGCCAGCATCATTTTCTCTGCAGGATGGTGAGTGAAACCTTCTGGCTTTACAGCTCTTACTTTGTATCCCATTGCTGAATGAGCCTGAATTGTGTGAAGCCTAGTTTGGGATTAAATCAGGTCAGTTTGTGGCTGCCAGTTTTGGATTGTGTTCCAAAAACTATGCCTTCTTTTGTTTTACTGAGTATGATTTTGCCTGTCCTGCTGCTAACTAGTGGTTTTATTATAGACCCTGTTGAATCATAGGCAGTGGGGCAGGGGAGGGAAACAGAACAATGTAGTGGGTGTGCAAGAATAGAAATGATCCTTAAAATATGTTGGGGGTGGAACAACAAGGATTAGAAGAGGATAGCAGTTGTCTCTTTATCTGTAAGAGTTTTTCCCCACCCAGACTCAGTCTTGAGAATCTTCCTGCTTTTTCCAAAAATAAAGGCCTTCTTATATATCCAGAACACTTCACAGCAATTTCATGTCCTGTTTAACTCCTGGCTAATAATTTCATCTTTCATTTCCTCCTATTGTTCACCCTGGCATGCATCCCATCTATTATAAGCCCCAGATACGATAAAGTAGTGGGGTTTTCTTTTTAGATGTAGGGAGAGGGATATAAAGAGTCAGCTGGTTTGCAGGAAGGTTTTTATAGAAGCACAACTTCTGGAAGCATTGCACTGAGACTAGTATTAAAGAAATAGCTTCATGGAGGGAACCTAGAGCGAGGAGACAAAGCAGCCCTGGCTTTTTGTGAGAGCTGTTACTGCCACAGAGAAAGTAATTGGTCCTGTAGAGGACTCTCTTGCAAAATGGTGCTTTGTGGGCACAAAGGAGAAACATGAAGTTTTCACAGGCACAAATTAGCTGCTAGATAAGTACTCATGGGAGCTGGGCTGTTCTGAAAATCTCCATTGAAAAAGTTGGCTACAAAACAGCATATTTGCAAAATTAAAATGTCTGCAAATGTGGCTTTTGCCACTGTGTCTGCATGCACAAAGACATGCTTTTACAGAATCCGTCAGCTGGACTAGAGTATGTTTCCCAGTTGGACTGGGCTCTGCTGTGTCGTATCTCAAGGTCTTACACTGCTTCCGCGCCTTCCTTTTTCCTACTAAGAGAAACTGCTCTTGGACTTTTATCTTCCTTTTGTCTTGTGAAGGCAGATCAGAATCATAGAATCATAGAATAGTCAGGGTTGGAAAAGACCTTCAGTTCATCAAGTTCCAACCCCCCTGCCATGGGCAGGGACACCTCACACTAAACCATGTCACCCAAGGCCTCATCCAACCTAGCCTTGAACACTGCCAGGGATGGAGCATTCACAACCTCCCTGGGCAACCCATTCCAGTGCCTCACCACCCTCACAGGAAAGAATTTCCTCCTTATATCCAATCTAAACTTCCCCTGTTTAAGTTTTAACCCATTACCCCTTGTCCTGTCACTACAGTCCCTAATGAAGAGTCCCTCCCCAGCATCCGTATAGCCCCCCTTCAGATACTGGAAGGTTGCTATGAGGTCTCCACGCAGCCTTCTCTTCTCCAGGCTGAAGAGCCCCAACTTTCCCAGCCTATCTTCATATGGGAGGTGCTCCAGTCCCCTGATCATCCTCATGGCCTCCTCTGGACTTGTTCCAACAGTTCCATGTCCTCTTTATGTTGAGGACACCAGAACTGCACACAATACTCCAAGTGAGGTCTCACAAGAGCAGAATAAAGGGGCAGGATCACCTCCTTCAACCTGCTGGTCACGCTCCTTTTGATGCAGCCCAGGATACAGTTGGCTTTCTGGGCTGCAAGAGCACACTGCCGGCTCATGTTCATTTTCTCATCGACCAGCACCCCCAAGTCCTCCTCCTTAGGGCTGCTCTGAATCTCTTCTCTGCCCAGCCTGTGGCTGTGCCTGGGATTGCTCCGACCCAGGTGTAGGACCTTGCACTTGGCATGGTTAAACTTCATGAGGTTGGCATCAGCCCACTTCACAAGCGTGTCAAGGTCCCTCTGGATGGCATTCCTTCCCTCCAGCGTATCAACTGAACCACACAGCTTGGTGTCATCGGCAGACTTGCTGAGGGCGCACTCAATCCCACTGTCCATGTCACCGACAAAGATGTTGAACAAGACCGATCCATGAGGGACACCACTCGTTACTGGTCTCCAGCCGGACATTGAGCCATTGATCACAACTCTTTGTGTGCGGCCATCCAGCCACTTCTTTATCCACCGAGTGGTCCACCTATCAAATTGATGTCTACAATTTAGAGACAAGGATGTCGTGTGGGGCAGTGTCGAACTCTTTGTACAAGTCCAGGTAGATGACATCAACTGCTCTACCCCTGTTTATCAGCTCCGTAGCCCCATCATAGAAGGCCACCAAATTGGTCAGGCAGGATTTCCCCTTAGTGAAGCCATGCTGGCTGTCACCAAAGTAGCAGCAACACCAGGGCTAGGATGCTTCTGTGAGTGCTAAACGTGGTGTTGCAGCTCTGCTAATGAACCCCTTGGATCTGTTTCTTTTACCTTCTATACTTGTACCGTAACATTTTGCTTTCTAGGCTGCAGAAAGTTGCCTGAGTGCTCTTTGGCCATTAGACAGGACAGGATGATGAGGCTTTCTGGAGAGCATATAAAACTGGTCCTGCTGGCAAAGCTATAGAGGAAGTGGGTGGAGGAACAGGAGGTGTGGATACTAGGATTTTATTTGCACTGGTGCTCCTCATTCATATCAGTGATAAAAAATTTATAGCATGTGGGAGATGAGATACTGCATCACAGAATTTCTCCAGGAATCCCAAAGCATAAAAAAACCTCTACAGATCAGATCTAATGGTGGAGCAGAAAATCTGGGTGCTATCCTGGATTGGCAGACCTACCTCAGTCGCTGTGGGATTTGTCTCCTTGCACTGAGCTGTAATAGATACCTTGAAGCCCGTAATGCAAAGAGCTGGCTATGCTTTGATGTGTAGAAATCAAGGTTAATTAGAGAATATTCTTCCAAATCACAGCTTTTCACCAGACTCTTCATCTCTCCTATGCCAGGGCCCTGAGGTAGAAGAAAGGCTGATGCTTTGCAGTCATCTCTTGCTGTTGTCAGTTTGAACATTGTAAGAGCAACTCTACCAGTCTCAGGGATCCTGAAGTTGTTCTTGAGGACATCTTTCCCCGGTCACCTCGCCTCCTGCACAAATTGCAGTTTGCCTTCTCTGAAGAATTTTTCATAGAAAGAGTGTAGGAGGGCTGCTGGAAAGGAAAACTTAGGTTTAGAAAGGGAATAAGAACAATGAGGATACAGCAGTAGCTCTCCCAGGTCAAAGGTTGAGCATCATTTGAATGTGTGATACCAATACTAGAGGAAATAATGAAGGCATCAGAAGAAAATGGAAGATGCATCAAGAGAGTTATGAAATAAACAACCCATGTTGTCAGTTTTCCATTAGCTAGTCCATGACATGCGTCTTTTTCTTGCCTCTGTCCAAAATACTGTCAATGAATTTAAGTCTATTGTAACTTGGTCTAAATGTGTGTTTTCATACTACTGAGGGGATAAACACTCATTTCTCCCTGAAGAATTCTTAGGGATAATAATGAGGGTGGTGTGATAGCTCTGTTTTGCAGCAGTTGTGTGAAGCTGTTTGAGGGATACAGGGATAAGGTTTCTTGTGGTGTATGCTGTGATGACTTGCAGAGTGAGAGTTCATCAAACCAATGTGCTTTGTGTTGTCAATGACCTGTGTATTTCCAGCAGCTCCCTAGGACTTGCACTTGCTGTGTTGTCCATGTGTAAGCTTGGGTCTACAGCACTTCTGCACGCACACTGGTGTGTTTAAGGTTAGTGTGCAAGGACATAGGCCTGGCCCAGTAAATGCTAGACTTTTAAAGCCTTACTGTTCTGCATTGTTTTCCACCTGTAACAACTGTGTTTTGGATTTGATGAGCAGTTATGATGATAACCAGGTTCTCGCTCTTTATGGAAAGGCAGCACTTCATAAATACTGAAATCTGCTCTTTTTACATCTGTGCTGGTTTCCTACTAACCTGGAAATGAGATTATGTGGTTGCTGTCTTAAGCCTGTAGCTATTGAATAGCTATTGCTAACAGATTCATCTGAAATACATAAATAAGGAGAGGAATTCCATATGGTCTGGGAAAACAAACAAATACCACACAAATGTGGCACGGTGTTTCTGAAGAGGAGGAAGGTGTGTGTTTGCTCTTTTCTTCTTGCAGCATGAAGATACTGCAGTGTTACAACTAAATCCCTACTTGTCTTCAGCTTCGTGTCTGTTCCTTGGCTTCCCCGGGGTTTGTACCACCAGCACCTCTACCTGTTGTGTGCTTATGGCTGAGGTTCCCCTAGTATCGCCAATGTGATATATACAGTGGTTTATAAAGAATGACACCTAGCAATGAGAAAATGAACACAATCTCTGTTTTGGGGCTGCAAGAATTCAGTTTTCAAACAGGGCCAATGTCTTAGTACTGTGTAATACCTCTAATGGTCCTGGAATTTCTGAACTCTGGTGCAATACTTGTGAAGGCAGCTGTTTTTTTTGGTTTGTGTGAGGTTTTTTTCCCCTTGATCTCCTGAAGGATAGTAGATAACAAATAGGAATTTGGAATAGGTAGAATCTAAAAATCTAAAAAGAAAGAAATCGTGGACATTAAAGTGCAACAGTTTCTTAGAGGATGATGTGGGACATGGAGAAAATAATTGCAGGAATTTAAGAGACATCTGCTAGGTATTAGTTGACTGTAAGTGAGATTAAGTCTTATGTAAACCCTAAAGTAAGCTAATATACTTCATGAATACAAAATGGATATTTTGGACCAATTCTTTTCATGCAGCTACTGATATAACCTAATAACAGTAATGTGATTCTGAACTTTGCAGCAGGATTCCCATCAACTTTACATGGTGAGTTTGATTAAATAGTGAAAACTCCAGCAATGGCAAGAGCACAGGGTTTTCTGAAAGCATCACAGTGGCACCACCCACCAAGAGATGCAGGAAGACAAGAAGGGGCCAGGAGAAAGGAAGGCCTTTCAGAGAAGAAGGTAGTAAAGGGTGTTTTTGGAGGGTAACTTAAAATAGAGCAAAAGGAAGGAGAGAACAAGATCTGCAGTGAGTGTGTTCTGCATGGGACGGTTAAATGAAAAGGGGGTTTATTGTTGTTCTGTTGGTTTCTTTAAGTATGAGTGGAAGGTCCTTACGAGAGCTGTAAAAACTCTCTAAATCCTTTATAAAAGAAAATTAGTTGTCTCACTGCATAACCTGAGGAAAGGAAGTCTGCCAATGAGAAAGTTTTGGAAATGTGACAAGCCAAAAGAAAAGCTTTATGATGAAAGAAGCAAGAGCTGGTGGGTTGTCCCCAGATGGGGCTCCCTGAGGATCCCTGGGGGTTGGAGAAGATGTGCTGGTTTGAAGCATTACTGCAATATTTTGTGGCTCTAAATCATCATGGGAACAAGTCAGTGCTGAGCATGTGGAGACACCAAAGATAACCAGAAGTCCCCATTCTCTTCCCCTCCACCTCTTCTGTTAGTAGTCTGTTATAAAGAAGGAACTAGCCTGAGACAGCAGAGTTGAAACCAGCAAGAACTCCAGGCAGTTTAAACATTAAATTATTCTAACATTCATTATATTAAAGAGTCAAATATTTACTAGTGGCACCAGAGAGAGTACATGAATTCTCTAGATCAGAACAAATGCAGTGATGCAGTCTAGGCTATTTTTAATAGTAAAACTTTGGACACAGTGTGCTGAATCCAGTGTGTCTCATCACTATGTGCATCATTCAAAGCTCTTATAAACAGCCATGCTTCTTCAGGAGTCAGACATCAGGCAAGCACTTGGGCAGCACCACGGAGGAGTGACGTAGCAGCATGATAAACATTCACAGAGATTCAAGTAGGGCCTTGACATGGCTGAATATTTGGCAAAACAGATTATGTTGGAAGAAGGGGTTGTTGCAGGACTTGGAAAGCTGTATCAGCTCTGCCAGTAATGTGTAAGAAGCAAATTCCCTTGAGATTCCAAATTCTGAGAGTCTTCGTGAGATCTGTGCTATGTAAAATAGGAGCAGGTTGCTGAAAAACTCCTTCAGCAAAGGGTATGTATTTCTTCTGCTACTTACAGCAATAGTAGAAGAAACTCCTGCAGATGTCAGGAGGCAGCTGTACAAGGCAGGATGCCACCTCTTCCTCCTGCCCATGTTGGCTTTATGGAGGTGAGTTAAACTCATTTTCCTCTCTCCTGCAAGGCTGATGCATTCAAATTGTGCATGCGGGAATGACTGCATGAAAGCCTTGCCAGAGCTAAAGAGGGAGCCATTTTAATTGACAGTGTGTTCTAGTATAAGCTGCCCTGGGTTTTAAGTACCTGTACTTCTTGTGTAACAGAAGTACAGCTCAGAACCTGCTTCCTTGGAGACATTGCATTACAGCTCCTTGTAGCATTGCTGGTGCAGGAGGGAGTGTGGGTATTTGAGGGTGTGTGGTTATGGTTTAGGTTCCCTATTTCTCAAATGTGAGTTCTAGAGCTGACCTGCAATGCAACACAAAGAACTGTAAGGAACTAATGCAGCTGATGTGGGACCCCATACTATATATAATATATATATATATACATGCACACACATATGGTGACCTGCTTTTTGGGAAGCTACCTGTTGTGGATCCTTGGGAGAGAGGGGCTGACAGGTCATGTAGAAAGGCAGTACATCAAAGGAGGGAAGAGTATTTTGTATATGCATGGGACATAAGCACTTCATGTTCCCCAGGTTACCTCTGTGCAGGCTGCAAACCCTTCACAGCTGGGATAAACTTTTTGCTGGTTTGAATAGAGCCATCAGTTTAGTGGGCTCCTGCCTCCAGCTGAAGTGGAGAGGCAAATTGATATATGAGCAATGTCAGAAAACAGGCTGTCTAGCTGACATTCAAAGTAGTGGTGTTTAACAGCAGCAACAAATGCACTGACAAATCACTGGAGAAATCACACAGAACATGGATCAGTAACTGTATGATCTAAAGCCAAAAGGGCATCACAAAACTGATGTTCAGAGTCTTTACATAGTGCTTTTGTCATCATCAGTTATAAGAGCTGTATTCCCACCCAACTGATGCAATTCCCATGGTTGTCTTGGCAGTACTTGAGTTACATCCCACCCCAAGGGAGATGACCCTTGCTTCACTGAGAGGCGGAATAAAGGCCCTCTCAGGATTCAACAACCCTGTTCCAGTTTGACCATGTACTTTCTGGTAGCTTGCTGAGGTCATGTATGTTGACTTACCCTATTCCTGCGTAATAAAAATTGGCAAATCTCCTTGGAGAGAGACCATGACTCTGCAGTTACTGAGCAGCATCAGAGCGCTGAGTTGTGCCTCTTGTTTCAACAGCTCACATGACGCTGTGACTTGTTTCCACAAGCTGGAGCAAAGACAGAAGCAGGGCAAGGAGGTCAAAATGGAACAAGGAAAAGGTGCTACCTCCTGCCATGAAAAGCCATCCTAAATAATTCATCTGGGATCAGAAAGGCCACATTTTAGAGTAAATAAATGCGCCAGCATTGACAGCAGTTGTTTCCTACCAGCACAAAGAAGGGAAGAGACCATGTGTTCTTGAAGTGTGTCAACATCAGTAAGGGATTGGTTGGTGAAAGTGGAATTTATAACTGTTGGCTTACAAAATGTAAAGATTAAAATCACAGAGAGAATAAATCAAATCACAAAAATACAGAAACGAGAAATAATGGGAAATCAGGTTTTTCAGAAAGGAAGGAAATACTGCTCAGGAAAGAAGACAAAAGAGAATAGTGAAGAACATGATCAAAAAAAGAAATTAAAAACAGAAATTCAGGATGCTCCTTTTCCCATTAGATGCCCAGGTCAAAATTAAAAACAAGGTGTTTGAGAAGGAAGGTAATGAATGAAGTGGGGAGCTGGGATGCTGTCATCAAAAGAATAAAGGTTTTCAAAGAACTCTAGGACTCAGAGATGAGAAAACTTCTTGCTTATACTGTCGTTAGCCTCTCTTCTTCATCTCATTCCTGCAGTGCTGTCACTCAGTTTGTCTGGAGCACTGATAATAATGGAGTAAGGAGGAGGATAAAAGAGCTGAACTTTGGCTCTGCTTATTAGCACGAAAATAAGCACTTCTGAAATTTTCTTAATGGTCTTTTTTTTTCCCAGCAGAAAGTTATAGACAACTTTAAATGGAAACAGTTGAAATATGTTGTAGCTAAAACTTCTTTCACACGCTGGTCCCCAAATAGAGCACTACACAATGTCACAGTGTCATGCTTCAATCTTTTTCTTTCAAATGACTTTTTTTGAGCATACGTAGTGTGGCAAATCTCTACAAAAGTCAAAATGGGAATGCTGCGCACCCTGTCGTGGCTTTGTTTTGATACAGGGAAGTAAGAGCTTGCACAAAGAGAGCGCTGCTTTTGCAGCTACTGCCCTTAGTCCTCGAAGCAGGTTTCTTTTAAGGGAGAGCTGCTGCTGCTCCTCCAAGAATCACACAAGCCCTGTTGGCACAGAAACCATCACAAAAATACTTTAAATATTGAGAGTATAATGGCCACTGTTGTAGGCTCAGAGCACCTGAAGATGTTGGCTACATCTCATCCAGTAGCCTGATTTAGTTTTGGGAGCCATCCAAATATTTGCATCTCTTAAGGCTTAGAAGAAATACAAGCTTTTGCTATGGTGCTATGGAGAATGTGACAGTGTTTCAAAGGGATTTGGCTGAATAAGCAGTCTTTGGAACTGACATCGCTTGAGAGTATGGCAGCAGGGCCTGCCTGTGCTGATATGAGCAGAAAAAGAAAAGCAGAGAAGGCTCCCAGGAAAATAAGTAAGGTATTTTCTGTCTGGATTGACATTGTGGCAATCGGCAACAACCCATTTGAGAATGAATAAATCCAAATACTGACTGTGATAGAGGTTTTGAGTTACTTTTTCCTTTAAATAAAACTCTTTGGTTTGGTTTTTGATGAAACCTATTATAAAATCAAACATTTTTGTTTCCTCTGGAATAACTACTATGTACTGCAAAGGGGAAACAGCAAAGGACTTACATTTGGGAAAAATGTGCTGCATGCGACATGAACCTCAACAGAATCTAGATCAGCTCAAAACCCAGAGCACTCAGAAATTCAGCCTGTCCTCTGTTCTGTCACTCATCCACCATATGTTCTCTGGTGTTTTTATTTTGCCAAGTACAAAAGCTTTGGTGTGGCAAAACTACCTGTGATTACACGAGGACTCTTCAAAATGGATGGTTGTTTTTTTGGATGCTCTGAAAAGTCCATAAACTAAACTTGACTCTTTCTCCATATATTAAGCTCAGCTGCTGCTTCCCTTTCCGATCTACTCTGCAATAGGCAGTTGTCATATCCTGAATGCTTCTCCACGTGGACCTCTCTGTGGTTTCCATAAAAAGTCAGGCATTCTTACTGGAGAAATACAATACACGCATAAATCTGGCAAGCTGTTCATTACAGAAGGCTAAATCCTCTATCCTCCATCCCATGATAAGGCCTGAGAGCAATGCCCCAGCACAGATTGCATCTCCAGAATATAAGCATCACAAACTTTGCACTTTCTTGAATAAACAGTACAGCTGAAATGTGAAAACATTTCTGCAGATGCTGCAGTGTCACCGCAGTGAGAGAACACCACCAGGTTACTGATTCAGCTGAAATGCTTCTTGCAGATTCCCCATCAAAGCAAGGCTGTTTTATCAGTTTACATACTTTAAGCTGAGTTTATTCCTTGTGTAATCCTCCTCGAGGCACTCTGGTGGCTGAGCAGAACCACTGCCAGAAAGTGTCTGCTTCCTGCTCTGCAAATGTAATTTCTGCTCCCTTCCCTCTGTTTCTGAGCTGGGTTCTGTGAGTTTTTGTAAATGTGTTGTTGCTGACCCTTAGAGATGGTTTTGGGTTTTTTTTTTTTTTTTAATGATGAAAACATGGATTTTGATTTTTAAGGGGTTCCTGAGTTTTGACAGGAATGGCTGGTTTGCTCCTTTGAAATCAGTGTCATCTTACTATGAAAGCGCACTGGAACAAGGGATGTTTTTCTCCATCTCCAGAAGATCACACTGGAGCTGAAAAGCTCCAATGTTCTGTTTCACTGCAGGTCAGCTGCACTGCAATTCAGCCATCTGTTCATCTGTCCCTCCAGCTGCAAAATAGCCTCAGTAAAAGTGATTAACTGAGAGCATTTTGAGACCAGTTCATCTCTACAAGCCATGTCTGGCTTTAGATAATGTGCTTTAATGCAGGACTCCTGCAGCATGATACCCTTCAAGATCTCTCTTCTGTTTCTGTGCTCTCCTTCTGATATTAAGAGGGACATCTTATAAAGGCAACTTACAGCTGGAACCAATAGTGAGGGCCATAAAAAGAAGCTTATTAACTGTGCACTTGCATTGATTACAGCTGAGGGAATACTTCTTTTGTGAACTTCGTGGGAGATGTATACCAAGATGAGAATGAAGCTGTTTTAGGATGTAGGTGAGGTAGGCTCATTGCTTTCAAGGGTGTGAAATACCTGCCTCCGGTAGGAAGTCTGCTGAAGTTCCTAGCACAGCAGGCATTTTGTGTGTGAAGGCTTCTCTCCTGTGTAATATTCACAGGTCTGAAGAGCCTCGATATTTCTGTTGTCTTGCTTACAGTAAAACTTGAGCAGTGTAGACTGAGTCATTCTTAGAGATGTGCTTGAGCACTAAGCAGTGTCTCCTGGGGTCTCCTACCCCTATGCCCTGTTCCCATTACCAGGTTGACATTCCACATGGATATTTTGGTTTACACAGGGTTAATGTAGTGGACGCCGGGGAAATAATGCTGCCTATGAGAAACAGTGTGAATATCTGCTGTTAACCTTTATTTCCCACTGGTGTTGAAGCCCTCAGGGTTTGGTTGCTATGGGACTGGACTAAGGTGAGGCACGTCTGACTGAGTGCATTCAGAAGGTGAGAAGGGAGCTCCCTTCCCTTTTCTTGGACTAGGGGCTGTCTTCACCTCTGCTGTTGTTCTTCTCACCCCTACTGCCACCTGAATTGTTTCTGTCCAAAGTAAAGCTGTTAACATCTCTTTTTACTGTGCTGGAAAAGCCTGTGTGGCACTTTTGACAAGAGAGAACAAGCAAAGCAATTCTTTTTTGGGACACTTTGTTCCTAAGCACAGGAAGTTGTAAAAATGCTGATAACGAGCTAGTTCATTCATTCTCTTAGTGAAAAAGAGCTGATGATTGAGCAAAGCAGAGAGTTGTCAATTCTGACTCTTTCAGTTACTTTTTGCCTTGAAGTCTGTTATCTTCAACTATTCCCCTTGGAGCCGAGTAGGTAGTCTTGGCCAGGGCTGGGCTCTAATTGCGGTTTAGTAATTAATAATGCTTATCAAGTGCCATTCCTGTGTTGTAGTTTCTACAGATCAAATGCCAAAGATTGTTTTTTTTTCTGAGCTGTTGTAAATAGTTGACATTTCAGCTTCTGTATTATTAGTAAGGCATTCTGAGAAATATTTTCTGTATGCATTTCCCAACATCACAATAATTTTGTACTTACTTCTCAAGATGCAGAAATGTGTGCTAGTCCATGGAAGAAAACATCCCAAACCAAAAACATGATTCTTAGAGTTAAACCGCCATGCTACTTTAATGAGTATAATCTAAATGAAACCAAGTTATGGGCAAGTGATGGTACGTCTCCCAGCAAAAGCTTGTATTGTGTTTTGGCACTCAGCATAGGGAGCCAAGGATTCATTTTCTTGAAGAGCTTCCTTTTTTTATGTACTTAACATACTTGTGGAAAAACAAATTATTTAGGGAGGTGGATTTTGATATTAATTTTATTTTGCCATCTTTGGTCCAACCCACTGATAAATCTGGAACATCAAAAGCTTTGTGATGACTTCAGGGAGGATGGTTCATGGCTGCTTCTGGTTACAGTCACATCTGGGAATCCAAACAATATTACAGGACACAGTGGAGCATGGGTTACTTGAAACAAGGGCACATTGACCCCAGCTTGTTTTTTTATTGCTACTTCTTTTATTTTTGTGGGTGGTTTTTGGAGTGGCCTTGACTATAAAATGCTGTCAGTGCATTCCCCCTGTGTTTGGTTTCTCTCTTCCCTCCTGAGACTTGCAGTGAGGGTCATAACTAAGTTGGCTGGAAGACTTACAAAGGGTAGATGAAGTAAGGAAGTGGCCCTGTAAGCCAGACTCCTTTCCAGGATCCTGTGTCCTATATCCTTGAGTTATCAGCTAAAGTTGCATGAAAGCAGGAAGCAAAATGTACAATGTATAACCCTGACTCTAAATTCTGCTGCTTTCTTATTCACCTATATATAGTGGGGGAGAGAGCTTGGTGGACTTCAGGGCAAAATTATTCAGGACACTTATTCTAGTAGTCTCTTTACCTTCTTAGAAGGGCCTTGGCTGAGCTGCGAGGCAAATGCATCTCATTGTGACTTTCCCATAGCGCACTTGCCTCTATCTTTCTAACATTGGTTTTAGATGGATTCTCTTCAATGCAGGGCAGATATCTCGAATAATGCTTTTTCAGTCAGAGCAAAAAGATTATTGTATTCCCAACCAGGCTGGGGTTCTTGCTGCCTCAAATCTGCTAATACAACAGTTAAATCTACTCTTCTACTTTAAGATTGACAAATGGTGGTGAAATTGTAATGGCTCATTTCACTTGTGTCACGTTAATTTGATAAATACAATTTATGTAACTCTATCCAGGATTGTACTTAACAGCGTATGATCTAGGTACTAAATGTTTACATACCATAATGTGCTGATATTTGTTCTGATCCTTTTGTGCTTAAGCATGAGATTTAGAATACCTCACTTCTTAAAAACTGTCTGTATTATCGAGAAGAATTAGAGGAGTTCTTCAGTGTAAAATAAGTTGTAGAATTCATCTTGGCTGCACTGAGGGATCTGGAACTGGGGTCTGGTCCAGTCCTCTCCTTTCCAGTGTTTTGCTGTAGAAGTAGATGCAGAACAGCCAGCCACTGGGGAACAGCAAGAATCTGCTGTCACTCTAGCAAGCTCTGAGAGACTCTGGGTCCTCCTACAAGCTCTTACTGGGTCCCTGAAGTTGGTTTACACTTCTATATCCAGCTATGTTGCAAGAAGCAAAGGGCTTTTTATCCTTGACAGTCCACACCGATAAGGACTGCCTGCTGCTAGCAAACCTGTTTTTCAGAGTAGTGAAGTAAAGCCAACAGAACTGGTGACAAGGGTTTGCTTTTCCTAGGCAGGATTCATCCCAGGAGAGCTTGGTGCACTGTAGTCAAGAGCTCTAATGTTGCCACAGCAGAATAACCAAGGGTACTTCCTGGCTTGTGAGTACTATGGAGATTTTTTTGTAGCCTCTAACAATGGCTTTTAGGTGGAGTCATTAGATGCGGTACAAGTAGTTTAATGGTAAAATCTTAGTAGCCTGTGTGCATGCTATACTGTGGTTGACAAAGTGGTGTGATCCTTATTAATGCACAGGGAGTTGAAGTGCTCCTAAATGTGCCTTGCATATGTTTTTAAAATATGTCTCTGCTCAGAAAACAAATTGGGACGTAATGTTACATATACTGTAGATCTTGCATGTGTTGTTTTTGTGCCTCTGGTGATAAGCCTGTTCAGTTATGTGTAGCTTTATGTATAAATCTCTGTACATGTGCCAGAAGAGACATATACTTCTGTTGGTGCAGTTGCTGGGTTGTGCTGATACAAATTTAAGCAAGATTTGTCCATGTAAAAAGGAAATATGTGTGTATCTAATCAAATTCTGTCCTATTTTATAATCCGGTTCAGCTCCAGTGAGAGATAGGACTAATGTCAGGCTTTGACTTTGCTGTGTGGGTTTGCAGGAGGTTTCAGCAGAGAAAGGCTTGCCACTGCTCACTGCAGAATTTCTGTTATTCACACAGCGAAAGACATTCAGTTAGAAGTTGGGTTTTTTCCTTTGCATCATGTTTCAAGGCAGTGCAGTTGACAGAATTGACTGTCCCCCATTAATGGAATGTGAAGCTGCTGAAAGCAGCTGGAGAACGATGAGAGCTGGGAAATCTGCAGCCCATTGGCTGCACTAACTTCACTGAGAAACATCTGCAATGCCAGTCTCTCAATTGTGCTGGATACGCTTAATTATTTAGAGCGGAGCAAACATTTGAGTCTGTTTTCCTTTCTTCCTCGGAGAGTAGATGCATTAACATTTTCCTGGTGATTTGTACAGATAAAGTAGCTGTTCCAAGTGCATTTCATGGTGCAAGATGTGCTTTTAGAGGCTTTCAGATACTTCAGTGAAGAACACAAAATGATCTCGCTATTTCGTCAATCAGTGTGAAATGCTGCCTGTGATTAACATCTCCATTAAAAGTAATCTCTTGAACTGCTTGAAAAAAAAAATGCTTCAAAAACATCATATGGGTGCATAAAACATAAAGTCCTGATCAGTGCAATGTAGTGCTAGGGTCTGACGGTTACACTGGAGATCAGGCTGGGGATAGTGTTGAACGTAGGGTCTATTCCTTTAAAGAAGGAAACAACCATGTAGGAAATGGTATCTTTTTCTGGTTATAACAACTTATTTGTGCAGTGGAAGCTACAACTATTTGTCATAAACTGGAAAGCACATGATTATAACATCTCAAAGTAACAAGGTGTTCTGTAATATTTTATGAAATGTTTCCAATAAATCATATACATATGCATATCACCCATGAGAGAGCAGTATCCTCTGGAGTTTTAATCCCAGCTTGGATGTTTGTTTTCTTTTGGCTTTGACTTTTCTGTTAAGTTACTGTCTCTGAGTCACTTTACAACACTGGGTTGTAAAGAAATGTGGTTTTAAAGAATATCATGTTGATATTCTATAATGTTAATTAAAGAACAAAGGGTCTACAAAAGACCCTTGTACCTTGTCAGATACAGCTATTTATATGTTGTATAGTTGAAGTACATGCATCAGATAGGACTCTTCAGACTATAAACTGTGCTGAAGTATCATCAATCACACAACTTTGCATATCCCCCCAGAATGGGGCTTGAGGTCAGTCTGCATTGCTCCACAAAAGCACTGACCTGACCAGGTTACAAATGCAATTTGCTTAAAGTAAAACATATGACAAGAAATATGGTCATAGTTAGAAATGACCGAATAAAAATGTAAACTATGTTCTAAATTGCTCTGATTTACATTTGAGAAGAATCCACTGTGGATTCTCTGGTGTGCTCTCCTGCTCTTCTTCAAAGCAGCAGCCCTATGTTGAAGTGTTCAGCCAGAGGGCACAATAGTTACTGTCTGGAGTTTGAGGTGAAGAAACCCTTAGGGCAGATGCACCTCCCCATTAAACACAAAGTACCCATACTCCTAATCTACTCCTCTGAAATCACCCATGTCCTAAAATGGTTCTCCAACAGCTGAACAAGCTCTTTGTGCAGTGGTTGCTTGTGTTCAATGTTTTTAATAAGCAAAATGCTGATATTTTGGAAAAGTTAGCACTGGATGACAATGAAACGGTGGATCTAGTTGTTTTGAGCATCATGACAGCAGTTTGTCTCATTTGAAAAGGCTTGGTCCAGAGCCTTCTACACTGTTAGTGATGAGACCAGCAATGTAATGACACGAATGTATTGCCGATTTCACTTACTGGTTTATAACAGGTGTGCTGAACCTTAGACGAATGAGGAGCTGCAGCATTGGGATTTGTTGACTTAATCAAGCATATGACTTTTTTTTACAAAGAAAACCCAGGTGAGGCTTTGTGTAACTGACTTTGATAATTGAACGTTGGAGGGAACATTGCTGGCTGGAGTGTCCACCTGAGGTGTCAATGAGAGAAAGCACAAGGTATTTCATACAGAAACTGTGGTGAGAAATAACCATGGAAACATTATCATTTGAGCCTGCCAGGTGGTGAAAACAGGCGTCCCCCGCCTTATTTTTCATTATCACAGGTCCAATGTGAAAGTAGGGGACCAGCCAGCAGGACAACTCTGAGGTGTGAAGGAGCTCAGCTCTATGAAGCAAGAAAGTGTTCTGTGACATTGCTGTTTCTTCTGCATCCAGGCTATGGTGCGGGCCATGCACAGAGAATCATGGTCATTCTTCCAGCAGCAGAAAGGATGTTTGATTGCACAGCTCAGGGATGCTCAGTACTATCCAACCTTGCAAGGATGGCTTATCCAAAACCTGTGGGGGCAATTGCTACAGGGGAAAAGAAACTGATCTCAATGTCCTGGGCAATATTAGATGAGCAAGAAGGACTTCGTTCTTCCTTTGCAGAATCCTGCTAATAAAGTGAGGAAACCTGAGGATCATCTAACCCATCTGCTGGCAAAAGAATTCTTGCCTCTCTCATTAGAGCAATGGAGTGAGAGCTGCAATCAATTATAGAAGTGCAAAGGTGATGAAAATGAGTTTCATTGGGGATTTGCCTTCATTTATATTTTTCTGGCAATGGGGGAGGAAGAGAATGGATTGGAGAGAATAAGGTACTAATTTTATAGGAAAGAAACAATTAACAATGAAATAATGAAAGCACAGCTCTTCTCAGACATAAGGGGAGCGACTAATTCAGTGGGAGATGGGAAGAACATATATAGGACTGAAGAGGTGCTAGTGATGAAGCCAGGCGAGCGAAGAATAGGAGGGATACTTAGGAGAGTGGACACTAAAGGTGCATGGAAATGTCTTCAGGAAGGCATATAATTCAGGAAAAGAAAGCCTCAATTAGATTAATTAGAGAACCACTCAAGTCTGAGTCAAGACACCAAGAGCAGGCACTGGTGAGCTGGCTCAAGGTACCACCACTGCGGTATGAAATATTCAGCCAAGAGGAAGAGCTCTGTTGCTCACCCAAGCTCTTTTCTAAGCACTGCATGTAGTGAAACGTAGTTCTAGTTGTTTTGCAGGTTACACTGTTCAAGTATGGGTAAAGGAAAGGTATTGGCTAAAAGCTCTGTTTTCTCCCCTGCCAATCTTCCATTCACACATAATTTCTCCTGTATTCGGAGAGTGAGGGCTTTGGAAGGCTTTCTCCTAGTGTTCATGGTCCTTGGGTCATAATTTGAAGAGGCTGTCTTGAGTAAGGCAGATTGGCATATGCAGCATTAAACCAGTGACTCTAGGTCAAATAGAAATGTTCTACTGTATTTGTTCCAAGTATCTCTAACATGCTAACTTCAAAATGCCTAACAAAGGGAAGTTTTAAATAGTGGAACATGGAAAAGGTCTATAGGGACAGAAGGTAAAAAGGCACTTAATAAGAGAAAAGACATGTTAAAGGAAGATCTCAATTTCTTTGTTTAGAAGCCAAAATTTCAAGAGGGTATTGATCTTGAGTTGTTTTGGATTAGATTTGGTTTCTGATTAATCTGTTCCTTTCTTTGTGCCACAAAACACCAATTCTGTTGAAGTCTTCTGAGTGATGTTACAAAATAAACATTTAAATTTGGTTCAAAGGAATTAAACAATGTAGTCACACTGGAAGACACCATATTAAAGTGATGAGAGATGTCCAGGTCCACTTTCCTCCATAATTAAAGCCCTACTTGAATAAAACCTGAAAGGTCGTTGTCAGATCTCTTCTTTCAACCTTCTTTCATTACATTTGAGGTTCAGGTTTTGTATAAACCGTGGCAGAAACTTGAGAACCGTAGTTAATTCCAGACTGTATTTAACAAATAAAAACGAGCATGGCTGGGCGCTTCTGGCCAAGCGCACACTGGGGTTTTATGACTTTGCAATGGACGCTTCAGTCATCAGTTGTGGTGTCCTTTGAAAATCAGCTTCTCTCTCCCTTTTGTCCCCAGAATTTTGGATGTTTGCAATATAAAATCTAAATATTTTTATTTCTGTTGCAATATTGTACCCAAAGCTTTCAACACAAATATTTTATTTCTTGTTCATCTGGTTTTCACTCAAATGTGTGAACTTTTTTACTATACTTGGTTCAAAGCAGCAGTTTTGAAGTAAAATCTCAATTATTTTGTAGTGGATGCTCAATCTAACAACTTGGCCAGGCTGATAGGCTTTTCACAAGATCCCACAGAAATAAATCTATCTCCTCTACTGTGATTAGAATCTATTCCACTTTTTCTGTTGTATGACCTTGTGGCAAGGTGTTATCAGCCAAAGCTATGTTGTTTTATGCCTATTATCTTGTACGAAGTCCCTGACTGAGGTTTATTGAACCTTGCCTCCTGTTCCAGCTCTGCAAGGAGGAGGACTTCCATTTATTTGGAGTGCTCCTAGGAGTGGAAAAGGCTGGGCTGGGGATTTGTTTCTAAGCAGTTACTGTGCTAGGTATTAAGTTAGCTGCTACATACTGAATTTTTGCAGCGAGTGAAAGGTATTTTCAATGCTGCTTTCTGCAAGTGTGGATTATTCCCTCTGTTCACTGGGGAATGCAGATGACGTGACATCTCTGGAAGGCAAGGTAGTAATCTTTGAAGTCAGATAGAAAACTTGGTCTATTTGCTGAAGAGAAGGGTATCTGAATGGTTTGTTAGTGCTAAATACACTAAAGGCGTGAAAGACAGGCAGATTACAGAGGTAGGGTAGGAAAATCAGCTAAGAACAGTCTTTTCCACTGATCTTAAAAGAAACCCAGATAGTTCAGGACAGCTATTTGTGAACCATCTGAGTGTACACAACTCTAAAATCTTCACAGATGGGATGGACTGGGGGTTGTTGCCATGATATTGCCGTAAGTCACTGTGGACTATCTGCAGTACATGATTATCTCTGTTTAACTTGTTATGAGGACTGCAGAGGCTCTGTTTTTCTCAGATGAAGCTTTCCTTTGTCTCAAAAGGCTGAAGCACAATGTAGGGCTGGGTTGAATACTCTATCCTGAGGTGAACTGTGGTCTTGGGAAACACCCTGTAATTGTACCCAGCCACTGCTGGTTATTGTTCTGTAGTGGCCATGTGTGCTTATGTTTCAGTTTAACTGGGTTGGTGCTGTCAGATCTATAGAAGCTGGTAATCATACAGTTATGGGGGAAAAAAGCACAGTTATTTAGTAGTTTTGAGAATACGATTTGCTTGCTGTCAGATATGTCTGCTACCTTTACAAGAGAGATATTGCTGCTAGAAGTTGTTGTGTTATGCAGTTATTTCTAATGCTTAAATATTCTTAGTGCCTCTAAGAAGAATGGACATAGTCTCCTTCCTTTTCTTTCATTAAAACCTTTACCACTAATTGTGAAAGGGTGGTTAGATCATGAGCAGGCTGGGACTATTCCAATGTAATATAACCCTACCAGCCAAGTATCTACAAGAGTACATATTTATTGCAAACTCATCCACAGACTGTATCTAAAAACTGATTCCTGACTATAAAGGGAACAAAACCAACTGTGAATCAATAGAAATGTTCACTTACACATAGCATTAAGCAGAAGCAAATGTCCAGATTTGTCCTCTGGAGCAGTGTGGATGCCCACTTGAGGAAAGGGGGTTTCCAGCCTGATGGAGCTGATGGTATGTGGTGGGAAAAGAAGCAGTGCTGACACCAGGAGTCCACAAATGGGATCCAAACTGGAGGAAGAACTGAGTCTGACTGAGTTTTGATACCTTAATATTTGAGGTTATGGACTGGTGTTGGTAGGGAGTGCCTGCAAACAGCTCTGTAAGAAGCTGCTGTGTTGAGCAATTAAACAAAAACTTAGTGTTTATTCCTAACATTTTTCAGTTAGACTTTATCTCATATTGTTATTTTGGAAATGTTTTAATGCTAATCCATGGTTGATGTTGTTTCAAACTTAAACCCCAAACCCCCGAAACACTTGATGGCAGTACATAAGCTAAAGTCACTCATGTGTTAGGCATTTTAAATTTGTTTGACTGCAGTTTTATTTTTAGTTGGTTACTATTGAAAGTGAATATACAGAAGGCCATACCCAAGCTTTCTACATAGGTCACCTTAGGCACACCTCTTTTTCTCTGCTACTTGTAATAACTGGTAATGCTGTAGGTACCGCAGAAAATAAATAGTGCATGTTTAATTTTAGACTTAAGTATGGCGATATAAATAGAAAGCAATGGAAAAAAAAAAGGGTTGCTGATTCAGATGCTGAAGGCAGTGTAGCTGAGACAGTCCAGAGTTAAGCAGGGAGGCAAAGCCCAGTCGCTTACCTAGAACAGGGTTTGTATGGCACAAGGTAATGCCTTTTCTTTGGACCTGGGTTGGCCCAGCCTGAGCCTAAATAGCTGCTCCTGAGGAATGCCTTAAGTGCTGTAGGGGCACACCACAGACTGCTCTAGTAATCCTGTGGTCTTAGAGAAGCAAACAGTTTGGAGACATGCCAGATTTCCGCTGTGTGACTTCCCTTAGGAACATGCACAGTAACTATGTGTTTAAATTCCCAATCTGAAACCTTTGATACTACACAAATTTTTATTTATTTATTAAGTTCATTTTAATTTAAGCAGTCACTGTGCTGCTAATTGAAGCTATTAAATCTTTGGACAACTGGAGCATCAAAGAGTGAAGTTTCCTCCCTTCCTGCTGCAGCAGCAGACAGAAAGCTAGCTTATTAGAATGGCATTTTCTTGGTTCCTGTGTGTGAATGAAATAATGCAAAGTGTTAAGTAACCCCGCCTATGAAATTGCTAGAGGAAGTATTTGAAAAGTGCAGTGCTTTGCTTTCTTTCAAGTGTTCATCATTTTCTGTACAGACCTCCTAACACGCGTGGCGTAGTCTCAGCTTGAAACGCAGTATCAGGATTCTCCAGGCTTTCTCTTTGTGTCACTTGTATATCGTATTTTTGCTTGTGACCACATGGTTTATATACTGCCACTAATGCTTTGTGGATGCCTGTTCTCAGTACTTCTATTGACGAATTCTTTTGTTTTATTAACGTGCATCTACAAGGCAAACTTTGATTTTTGAGGTCAAGCTGATTCCACTGGTCACCTTATGGGAGTTCATGACAGAATCTGGTTTGTAAGTCAAACAAGAAGTTTGTTCCCTGATGCTGTAATTATGTTCTTCTTATTCAAAAGCTTTTGCAACTTTTTTGATGACACTGGTCTCAATTTGTTTCACAGATGAATCAGGGCTTTGCTGTGGAACTCGTGAATTATCTAATTAGATTTGTACAAACTGTTCTTCTGGAATAAAGTGGAGTCACTTGGCCTTTGGGGGGTTGTGCTGATGAAGTGATTTACATCTTTGGATTAACAAAGCAACTGAGTAAATGCTAAATTTCAGTAGGTTTATAAATAATTTTTGGGGTATTTTAACTATATGTTACAGTACTGCAATGATAAGCTCCCTGCATCTTCTGTAAGCAATTGCAGGAAAGAGGTGTTTCCATAGTCGGATTCCTTGTCTTTTAAAAGCTATGTATGCAAGATTTCTTTCTGCAGTGCCTAACTAAAGCAGGAGCACAGATTGCTATTTTACACTAAATGCCTTGTATTTAAGTGGCTGAAAGTAGGGGGATTCATCTCTGGCTCTGCTGCTCCTGTGTGGAAGAAGGATTTCAATTGCAAAGGAAGAATGTGGCTAAACAGGATTAAGAAGGGTAGCATTAGGGCCTAAAGTGTCTTCTGGACTGATTATTGAAAGCCACAGGGATAAACTTCTGGTGATTTTAATAAGGTAATGTTCTCTTTTTAAGACCAGCTAACTCCAGCTGAGCCTACTGAGGTCACCTTCCAGCTAGGAAGATGTCTGTCTGTGGGGGGGAGAATGGTGCCCTGAAGTGGAGAGAAAAGATTGTTAACTTGAATAAATGTGCAGTAAGTAGGACTGTGAGTACCCTGTTACTGACTCCAAACCTCTGTGTGTGCAGCTGACGGCACAAGTTGAGAAAAGCTCTGCTTCAGGTACTCATGCATTTGAGACTTAAACTAGTATTTAACGATGATGAAGATTGACCACCAATGTCCCTCACTTTCTCCTGCCACAGCATGATGTAGTCTACATGTAGTCTGCTGTTTCTGTGATTTAAAGTCCGCTTCCTCCACCTCCCCTCACTCCCCTCTCGCTGTCAGCAGTGGCATTTTCCAGATCCCTTCCCAGGACTTAACTCGCATTCTGAGCCTGAGCAGTCCTGCCTCTCAGGCTTGCGTTAAAGCGTCTGCCTCTGGTGGGAGATGATATACAGTAGTCTGCTTTATTTACAGGAATGTCTTTTTAATGAGAAATGCCCCCTAGAATTTCCCCCAAAGAATAGTCTGGCTGCTGTACTCACACATCCCATTCCCCAGGACACCCATGGGAAGGGCATACGGATTTCTTATTGCCCGAAGTGAAAAATGTTCCTGGTGAATGTAAATTTTCTGCTGCAGTTCACAGGTATATTTAGATCTATGGTCTTTTTGTATGGTTTGGAGTGCTGCTCTGCTCTCTACCTCTGAAAGAGGAGTTTGATTTATTACAATCCTCTCTGAAAAATTGTAATACATGATTTATAAGGGTATTCAGCCTACAACGATTTCCCAAGCGCTCATTTAAGGGGGGGGGGGGGGGGGGAAGTGGAAGGGGAGCTCAAGCTGCCTGATAGATTCAAGACCTTCTCTACCATGGCCAGAATCTTAAGGTGTGGGTACCTGTGGGAAGATCTGAGAAAGAGATGGGTTTGTTCCGCAAAATTTGACAGAGGCACCCCACACGCACTACAAAACCCTTGGGAAAAGCTGTAACCCCTTATACACCCTCCTGAAGGGGCTGAGCTAACTGTGTTCCCCTCCTCAACAGGTACATGTGAAATTCAGACCTGGGTCATGGCATTTGTGCTCTGTCCCAGAGCAAATGGTTTGGGATTTCAGTCCTTGAGGGTGGGAAGAGCTGTTGCACATTGATAAGTGGTAGTGGTGGTGGCCAGTAGTTTCCTTCAACTTGTTTTTCTGATATGATCTTCCTCTCTCTTTAATTCCATTCCCTTGGCGTGCAGGTTGGTGTCAGGATGAAAATGTATATATGCCCTTCAGTCTGTCTCCCTCCTGCCTGCGCAGTTGATGCCAAGTCCTTGTCTGAGAGAAACAGACTCCTTGGGGTCAGTAAATACCTCCGTAATAAAGGGTAAAATATTCTTTTCCCTGATGCCAAGGGGTGTGCTTGCAACTGCAGCAGGCAGTCACTGCCTGATCCTCTGCCAGTGCCTCCTTAGCCCAAGTGTTTCCTAAGGGGGTGCTTTTGGCTTCAGTGATGTATTACTTGTAAAGATAAGGAATTGTGGCCTTTTCTGTACTGACTAGGCATAGCAAGTTTCTCTTAAGAATATTTCATTAAAACTTCAGCCGTATGTGCTGCAAACTGCTCCTGTCATAACTATGTCCAGATGTGTCTTTAAAATTGTCTTTATCCATTGACTTTGATAACCTTCTTTGGCAGCTTACCTTCTGTGCTGAGCACTGCATTCATTATCTTGATGGGTTTTGCTCAAGTGCCTGGGTCTCTCCTGGTGTTTTAATTTTCTTTAGTGAGAAGCACAATAAACTTGGAAACACCAACTTATTTCATGTTGGCCAGGGATTTAGATTTATAGTTCTCTGGTTGGAGACCAAATAAGTTAAAATAAAGCCCAGTCATTTTGCCTTATCTCACTGGTGAAATGCTGTCTGCAGAAGCTGAAGTCATCCTCTTGTTTATGCTGGTTTAGTTATTTGTTATTCCCCTACCCTTTTCTGTTTAATACATCCCAAACTCTTGCACAGCGAAGCTTTTTCCCATGCTTTGATTGAAATTTTCAGCTGTGCTTTACCAAGAAGACTTTGTCCTGAGTAGTAAAGATGCAGCTCCTCGATGCTGGTTTGCGAAGCCCATGCTGAGAATTCTTGTTCTCATTCAATAACAGCCTTCCGAAGGAAGGCAGTTGGTATGGCACACACACATCACCAGCACTGTGTAAGGTGACGGCATCACTTGGGCTGGTGTGATGTCCTTTGTTAGTGCACCCTCTGAACCTATTTGCATTCATATGTACAGTGGGAAATTGTGAGGGCTTCATGATAGCTATAACCAACAAAGCTTCCCAGGAGGGGATTCCTGGGGGCCTATGATATTTCCAGTAAGGGAGGCTTGCGTCTTGGGTTTGGGGTTTGATTTTGTTCTGTTTTTCTTGTCAAATACTGTTTGCAAGTACTTCTGTAACAGGATTGCATTTTTTATTTTTTATTCTATTTAAAAGGCATAATTTGATTCTCATCAGTATTTTTCTTTAGTGTCACAGCCACAGATAAAGCAAATGTGTAATCTTCAGTTTTTAAATTATCAGCAAACTTCGGTAGTCTGTTTTCCTTTTCTCCTGATGACGTACAAATACCTATAAAAAAGGGGAGCTTTTCCTCATTTTTCTCTTATCAGAATCTTTTTACCTGTGGTTGCCACTGCTTCTAACTACTTGTTGCACTCTGTAGATGAGACTGGTTTGTATCAATGTATTGGGTTGGGTGACCTGGCTGCGGCATCTCTTTGGTACTCAGAGCTGGGCTTGTAACCGTACTCTGTCTCAGTAATGACACATTAGTTCCAGGGCAGTCCTTAAGTTGGGTAAGGTCACCTTCAGCATCTTCCTGCCACCTCACATCTGTGGCTTGAAGCAGGACTTAAGGGAGCTGCCTACTTCATCATTGTGAGATGTGGTTTCTGGGTATGTTTATTGCATCCTATTCTGTTTCTCTGATTAAACCTTCTAACAAATCTATTCCTGATCCAAGTGCTACCCTCTTGCATATGTTCTTGAATATTTTTTCATTGTTAATTTTTAGTTTTGTCCAATACCAGGCCTATTGCTGAAAATTCAATGCCTAGAGATTGATGTAAAATGAGGCAACATGGGTGTTTCAATAGTGACTTTAGGCATAAATCCCTGAATTCATATCTGTTACATCTTCGCTGACAAGAAAATAAGACATTAAAGGAAAAGAGTAGGTAGGAGTAGAATTTAGGTGTAGCAGTTCTTGATTGCATGGAAGGTAAGAATTTCAGAACTTACGAGATATTATTCTCTAGTCCCTCCTTTGCCATTTCAAATGAATCAGCATCCTGTTGATGACGCAGTTCTACTCTGTTATTGCAAGAATCATATCTCAGTCAATCAGAGTTGAAGTATAGTAACATGTAGACAGCAGAGAAGGATGGGAAGTACTGCCTGTGTCAGGCCAAGGCTTGGCTGAAAGCCTGTTCTGTGCTGCCTATCTCTGCCTTTTGCTGTTCTGAGACTGAACCCCTGTGAGTCCTTTAAGCACTGTTAATGCTAGTCTTGTTCTGCAATGCAGAAAAATGCTCACTGCAGACAGCACAATTACACAAGCCATGCTTCTGCTTGAAGCTTTGCCCATGGCACTGCTGTCTTGCTTGTCACTGTGGCTTGTAGTGCAGTACTGAGGCCAGAGGATGTAGGCAGATGCAGAGCAGGTAGCCTGAGCTGCCGCTGCCCTCAAGCAAGGACTGCACTGACTGGTTTTATAGGCAAACAGTATGTATGCTTGTAGGCTTTTAGAAAGACATTTACTTGATACATCCAATCCTCAAAAAACACATATCTAAAAATAGCTTAAAAATGGCAGAAGTGCAGATTTCTGTTGAGTTATTGTTGCCACCAGAAGAGAACCATTTTGTTACCTATTGTTAAGACCGCAAGTTTGCAAACGGACTCAACTAAATTGCGGTATTGCTTTTGTTATGCGAGATAATTTTCCTGTTTGTTGCAGTTTTGTTTTAATTCCAACTGTGGCCTGTGGGTAAAAAAACCCCAAACCAGTAGTTCTGTTTTCTGATGACTACAGTACAACCATGGCATAAAACTCTAATATTTACACTGCAGTAAATCCTGCAGTTGCTTTGTGAGGCGAATGTGTCTTTTACTCTGATGTGGACCTCCAAGCACCAAGCACAGGAGAGCCATGATAACCCCACACAGCAGGGAGGATTAAAACTGGGAAGAGAAATCATTGGGCTGCCCAGACTAATGACCTCTGTCTTCTGCATACGCTGCAAAATGGTGAACTCTGTGCATCCTCTTTTCTTAATGATAAAAGAATCTGACCCTTTAATCCTCTTCCTTTAATTACCTTACATCTGTACCTTGCTTGATTTGGGCCTTAATTCAGCAAAGCTTTTTAAGCATGATAAAGTGTTTTCTTTAATCAGGAGTTCTAATTCAAATATTCCCAGAGGCCTTTCCTCCCTGATTTGGACAGTGTTTCCACATTTCCAGACAGAAGCAAAACATGGTATTATTTTTGCCTCCTTGGCATACATTGCAGAAACCTCTCTTATCAGTTCTTGAAAGTATTTTGGCTGTTTTTCTTCTAAGCATGCTGGCAATAAAGCTGGTCCGATAGATAGGTACAGGCAGGACAGACCTTTTGACAGGGCTCAGAAGTTTCTGCTCACACTGAGAGTGCTCCAGGGTAAGTAACTATGCCCCACTGCCTGCCCTAACTGCTGTGGTGATCCCTAGGGCTCTCATCATTCTCCTGCCTGCTATGAATTGGTAGCACCTTGCGTACGGTCATGCAGCCACCCACCTTTCCTCCTCTTCCAAGGCAAAGGACTGATTCTTCCTGAGTACTTGCTTTAGTTTTCATCCCACTTCAAAGCTTTTTCACAAAGTTGATCTGCTCTTTTGCCAACCAAAGTTTGGTTCCCATCATTCTCGTAGCTGTATCAGCCAGTAGCCACCCCTCTCCTGTTTTGCAGCACCTTCCTTTTTATTTGGTACCAGGCTGGTTTCTGGTGGACTTCGTGTGGTGTAGTCATTTGTCACTGCCGACAAATGCTAAGCATGTTTTGCTTGTTTCTGCCTATGAGTATGACCCTCCCATGCCTTGCTCTGCTTCATCATCTTTCTTCTTGTTTTCTTTCCTGGTCTGCTTCTCTAGCTAATCTGCTCCTGCACGCATTTGCAGTCAAGAAAAGAATGTCAAGATGCACGGTACTAATGGCATTTGCACTCAATAGCCATGTTGCCTCTGCTTCTAAGCAGTGTTTTTTCTCCCACCTCCAACTTTGTTTTCTCTATTGAGGCTGCAGGGCAGAGATCAAACCTCTCTCTTTTCAGAGAGGACCATGATTTCAACTGAGCTTTACAGGCTTCTGCATAATACAGAGTAATATTTCCTTTAATTTAATTAACTATTAGCATTTTCTTGGTATGTTGTGTTCTGCTGTGAAGATTTTGTGTTGCTAGGCAGCTTGCTGTTGCTGAACAGCCCAATGGTACTGACGAACAATCCCTAACCTTTTAAGAGGGGTAGTTCAGGCAACGCTGAAGAGCATGTCCTGATGTGCAGCATATCCATTCCATGATAAAGCCGGATAATTTATACCCCTATAGAATGTTCTTTATGAGGGTCTGATTGCCTTTAAAGAGAGCTTTATGAATCCACTCAGATTTTATAAAACTGTATGGGTGTTGTCCATGTTTAAGGTTTTATTGGTCATCTTCATTGTGACAGAAAATTGAGTTTCCCTTTTATTAGTCTATAATGGTGGCTGGTATATGTCACACCACTCAGTAAAAAAATAAAACAAAGCCTACTTTAAAGCTGGAGACTGCTGTATTTCATATTTCCACTGCCCCAAGGAAATGCCTTAAAATTGCTTTACTGCTTTTGAAAGAAAAATCTTCTGACTGGATCTGGAACTGGACTGTTGTATCCCTATTTCATATTAAAGAAGCTAAACTGTAAGGAAGAGCGGCTTCTATGCTTATCACAAATCTGTGGCAGAGTGCCATGGGTTATAAAGTGCAGATGAATGCAGAGAAAGTCTCTTTCTAATAAAAAGTGTGGAAACAATTTCTCTGCCTCTTTATCCATTCAGTGGCCTGAGGGCATACAAGGCAACAGAGGGCATCCCAAGGTAACTGATACAGTCTGAAAGAGCATCCAGAGTGATAGCAGTGTGAATGTAGTTATGCTCCACATCCGAGAAGTGTGGCACTTCCTTAGATTTACATCCTGCAGCTCCAGAGAGCAACTTAGATTTCTCCCTGGTGTTCAGATTCCTTTTCACGTTGGACATTGCTGCAGCTTGTGCTGAAGTTGAGAGCAAAGCCCAGGCTAAAGGCCACAGAGCAGGTTTGGTCCTTTATCTCCCCAGCCATCAAGGTGGTTTATTTCAGTTTGTCCCCTCTCTCTAGACAGCAGCTAGGACTTTGGCATCCAGACACTTTGGCATCCAGACAGTCTTCTTCTGTATCTTTCTGGTAGTTAACATGTCAGCTCTGCATCTCAGCTGGGACTTTGAGGTGTTACTGTGATAGCATCATAATGTAGGCAAATCGGCAAAGGGTTCAGGGCTCAGTAGCTGTTTTCTCTTGGGTTTGGCCACTGGCATCTGCCTGCATGTGTTTCTGTTGCTTGAATCTCATCTGAGCTCATTGCAAGTGCCCTCTATTTGCTTTTGGGATTCATGGGACACATCACTAAATTACTTCTGCAGGTTAATTGAAGAAGCTACATGAGTTCAGGCATTAGGATGAGCTGAGCACTAATCCCCTCCATGTGTTTTGAAAACCCATCTCAAAATCAATAAACATGCAGCTATTCTCCCCTTTTAAATAAATATTGTCATGAAGTGCCCAGTCCTTGCTGGTATAGATAGCGTTTCTTGGGCTGCTCTGTGATAGTGTCTTTTAGAGGAGGACACAAAAGGGTAAACCATAAACCCAAAGTAAAGCACTTTTATAGAGCGAGTCAGATTAAAATCAAGCAGGTTGTGGAGCAAGTGATGCCTGGTTTAGTGTACTTTAATTAATCTATTTTAGTTTTGCATCATTAATTAATCTCTTTTGTGATTCATGTTACTGCATGCAAGCACGTACTTCTAATGTGATAGTTTGGCCTAACTGCTAGCATATTCTTGTACAATAAAGTAGTCATTTCTGCCTGCAGTTGTTTTCTTTGAATTTCCAGTCTTTCAGTGACTTACATGAAATGCAGAGGAGCTGTTGGTGGGAGACAGGAGGCTCTGCATGATCAGAAATAACTGTGAAGGGCAATAACTGGAGCTGCTGGTCATTCACAGGTTGTGATCCAGTAGCATCCTTGAGCAGAAGACTTGTTTTTGGGAACTTTAACTCTTTAAAAACACCCTGTCTGATGGCCAGTATTTGCAAGAGTGTAGGTGTAAGTTTTGTGCCTGTACCAAGGCGAGGGATATGTGATGGTTTTCACAGTGGATGGAGACATCATAGTGCAGGTTTCCAAGCTACAGGAGTGAGTCAGAGTAAACATGGAAATGTCAGAACTGACTGTCCTCCTGGATGTTATGATAAATTTCATCTCCTGAAATCAAGTAATTGCACAGCCCTGGAAGGATCCAGGTTTGGGCACTTTGAAGTTGATCAGTGTGCTGTGAAAAGAAAACCCTTTAGAGGTATTGCTTCAGCTCCACATCCCTTGGGTGTCTTTTCTGCTCTCAGATGTGTTATCTGGTGTGAGGTACAGGACAAGAGTTGTTTTTTAGGAACTGGGATAAGCTAGCTTCCAAAAGCAAAGGCTTCAATGGATCAGACACCACTTTAAGCCTGCTCGTTGGGGGCTGCCATCATCCTAGCAAATGAATGGGTCTGTGGCTGACAGATCATTGGATTAAAACTGACATACAATATTTTATCAATGGAGAAGGAATGAGATTGATGCACAGATCAGTCTGGGTAATCTGAATGCAACGACTGTGTAGGGAAAAGGAAGCATCTGTATTTCTGACAGGGTCTGTAAGAGGCTTTGCAGGTCCTGAGGAATCATTGATATGTAACTGGAGAGAAGCTGAGAAAAATTAATTGCTGCTGTGCAAAGGGAGAGGCCCTTTCACTGCCAGTGGTGTGCAGCATGCTGACTCCAAAGAAAGAATTGAAAGAGGGAGACAAAGCATGTGGGTGAGAAGCATGACAAATTAAACCTCTGGGTAACCCGGTGTCAGTAAATCACTTGCCCCCAAACACTTGTACTTCGTTCCTCAACGTGCCATGAAATTGTGTAAGAGCAGGACTTTGTATTTGAAGTTGAAGCCTTATTGAAGTCCATAAAATGCACTTGGAATCTTGGGAAAACTCTGTAGGGTCATCACATAGCACAGGATGTACCTCAGTGTGAGTCAAAACATCCCATGGTTGAGCTGAAAGGGAAGAAGCACCTTTTGATAGGGCATTTGGGATACACCAAAAAGTTAGGCATATGTTATGCTGAACTTGAATCTCTGTGGAAAACTAAACCAAGCTCCAGCCTCGGTTCTTTCAATTTGTGACAAGCTGCGACCTTCTTGTGCAATATGAGGTTTCTTTTCAGACCCTTAATACATGATCAAATAGTGTACTTGTAAGAAGCCCCCATTATTTACTGAATAGTCGAGATGACTGTCGTTATACAGTGGTTACAGGTAGCTCAGCATTCCCAGTTAAATTGTGTATGTGCTGGAAGTCAAACAGAAAGAGAACTTTGGACAAACTGTCCTCTGCCTCACTGCTCAATCCCACAGAGAGCCAAAGCCAGATGCAGACCACGTGTTTGGATAGATTTGCTCCTTTGCTCTTCCTTTGATAGAGCGATCTGTGTGTGTGCACATGGGTGTTTTCATGCACAGGAAGGGATATGGTGCCTCTGTTAATGCTGTTTTGTTTTGGACCTAAAAAGAGATGATGAGCTCTAAAATGGACACAAAAGTACAAACGTTCTTCCACATCTTGCATTTTTTTTCTTTTGACAGTGGCTGCTCAAAAGTCCCATGTTTGAGGCATAAAAATGTGGTTTCCAGCTGAAGCTGAATTGCAGCTATAGCAGCTCTAGCTGAGCTGCAGTCTATAGCATTAGTGCTATAGACTCCTGAGGGTTTTTTGCATGCAAACAGTTCTAGGTAATCGCATGCATTTCCAAAATGCAGTTAAATTTCAAATCCAGATGCAAATTCTAGTAATGCTGCTGTCTTTCAGGCTCCAGCAGAGCCACCAGCTCCAGCCAGTTGTAGTCACATGTAAAATAAAACGGTGCAAGTAGCTCTGCTGGTTATAAAGTCTTGTACCAAATGCTTAAATTTTGCTGTGTTTGTGATGCAGGGATGCCGATGAAGGCTAGCAGGAAATCAAAGTGATGAGGCAGGGAGGCACAGTGCTGGGTAGCTGCCCCTGCACAACCAGCTGCATGAAGTGTGACCCACTGCAGGGAAGGGGAGTCAGACAGAAAGATGTCCAAGCAAAACTGTGCTTTGGGGATTGCACGTTTGACTGTAAACTGAATAAAGTGAACTTGTCTTACCAGTAGGCAACCCTGAAACAGCAGGAACAAGGCAAATAGAGGCAGAGGGGGCTGTGCCTTAAGAGAGCTAGTAGATGAGCAGCAAATGAGTGCAGACTGGCTTGCTTTCATGCATCAGAGGTAGGCTCCCATTCCTGGACCTCTTTGCCAGGCTGTAAGCTGGCCGCTCATGACTGCGTCTCCGATGCGTATCGGAGCAGCCTTGGGGACGTGCCTGGAGAGCTGCAAGGTTTGTGACCTTCAGATCAGCTCTGGGGTTTGATCTCTTTCTACTGTGGGAGAAGCTTTGTCTGGTGTATTTTGTTCAGTCAGCACAGAGATGTGCACATCTGTGGTTTTTTTCCAGCCTCAGACCATTCTCATCTTTAAGTCTTTCTGAACAAATGAGATATTGTTTGATAGTTCTGAGAGCTGTTTGTTAGTGTAAAAAAAAAACAACAAAAAACCCCACAATTCCTTTCTCTCTTTGTAGCAAAGAAAGCCAATTGAAGTAACAACTGGTTTAACGCTATCTTGTTTTAAAAAATGTATAATAATTCTAATAATGTTTAACATTTTAACAAAGTTCAGCACACGCTCCAGCAGTACTGCATCTGTGTTTCCTCTGCTCTTTTTTTAAGCTTGGCATACAAAGTACCATTTAAACACCATGGTGGAAAGGGCAAGCATTCAATTTAATGCTATTGAAATTATTCTCGAATTAAATCCTGGGCAATATATCTCAGTCGAGCAGTGTTGCATGTAGCCACATGCAGCTAATGAGCCATCAAAGGCAACACTTTAAATCCCCAGTCATACAGTATTCAGATCCTTATTTTTGCTGTCATAACACAAATCACCAACCTTGATTCTAAATCAAACACAGGTAAAAGGAAGAAAATAAAAAACCCTAAAAAACAAAAGGAAAGAGGAGGGAGTGTAACTTTGTGGCTAATTGGAAGGAAATTTGAAACAGCAGTTGGGGTTTCTTTCAACGCCATTAATCACCTCTGCTAGAACATCCTTCACAACCCAAGCTTTTCTTGTCCTTGTTGCTATTTTCCTTCTTCAACATGGTACAAAATGTACGTACTCTTTGTTGTTCTTGAAAGCCATTTCTCGCATGCTGTGGTAGAAGGGCTTAGAACCCAGCCCATTACAGCTCCCTTTGGTCTTGGTGGGGGCTGTAGGTTTTCTTTCTTCATCTGGAGCCCTGAACTTACCAGTTCTGGTTCTTACCAGGGCTGGTTCTGCCCAACAGGCTGCATGGGGCAATGCTGATTCATTTTCTACATCTTCCAGTGCAACAAGTCTGAGACCTTGAGGATGTAGCACAATGAAAATAAGAAACCAGAGAGAGTGGTGTTTGTGTACAGAATTGAGGCATGGGTTTTGCCAGCATTTCCTTCCCCTACCTTGTTTTCTCCCAGGCTAAGGTAAAGATATGCAACAGCTTTGGATCCATGCTGGTTGCATGCAGGCTGCTTAGTGGCTAGTGTAAAATGAGGGGTGGCCACTAGCTAGCTCCATAACCATGTGCATTCACCTTGCTGAAATCCTTGAGGTATCTCAAGGAGGAGGAGGTTCTGCTGAGGGCCACCTCGGGCTCCTGCAGCCTTTGAGCAGAGGAGCAGTACTAGGAATGTATGGAAAGCCACACTTGGCTACTTTAATTTTCATAGGGACTATGAGGAGATCAAAATGGGTTATCCCCAACCTGGTTTTGATTCATTCAGGCTGCTTGACAGCAAGACAGCTGAATGGGTGCTGTGTGTCTGTGATTATTACCTTAAGTTTTCAAAGGTGAGAAACCATCACTGAACATCAGCAGGTTGGTAGCTAGTTGTAAAGTGAGGGGCTGTACACTCCACGTGTGCCTTTTTTTGACTGGTTTGTGTTTTGACAGCTTCATGGGTGGGTTTTTAATAACTGGTGTCAGATATCAGATATTAATTGCATGAAGATGATAGAAGCCAGAAAATGAGCAAGTGTGAGAAGCACCATTTGTGTTAGGCAAAAGACTTTTGTGGGCTAAGAGGCAAAGCTTGCCTTAAACACTTGAAATGCCCAAGGTGGTTAAAAGGTGGGAGCAGGGAAAGGTTGTTACTGTCTCTACAGCTGCATCAGCATGGCACAGAGGAATTAACTCATCTAGATATATTAAGGAGGGTATCACTTAAACCCAGTGTTACCATGGAGGTGTCTTGAATGCTATGACTCAGTGTCCCCACTCAGCTCCCGTATACCATGAAGGCACATGTGTATGTAGATCACATGCACGTGTGAAAATGCACTTGTTTGCTGCAGTATTCTGAAGTGGTGAGTGAAGAAGCTGAGGTGGAATTTGTAACTATGATAATAATTTAAAAATAATAATGTAATAAGCAATAATGAAAAATGCTTAGGAGATTGGCAGATACATCTGCACAAGTCCTTCAGCCCGATGCGTTCACCATGGTATTCCCAAGCTCGTACAGTTTATCTCTGCAATGTAATTTTTGAGCAAAATGTTTGTGCCTTCTTATTAAAGTGTTAGCATCAGTTCACACTAATGGAGTGGTTAAGAAGTTATCATGTTTACTGAGTTTTGAATTTGTTCTGGTTTTGGTCCTCAGGCAATACGACTCGAATTCTGTGAGGTATTTAACTTTCTGGCCAAAGAGGTATAGAAAATAAATCAAGCTTTGCTACTGTAATTACAATAATGTTTTCTGCTTGAAAGTATGTTGTCTGTATGTTTATGTATGCATGTTTATGTAGCATACACAAGTAATTGGGATTGTTTTCCTATAGTGGAAATTCTGTTCATGTCTTAAAAGGCATCAATGGAGACTGGTCATCTTTGTATTCAGCATATGTTAGTGCGATGAATAGAGATATTTTTCCCCATACCATTGCAAATATTTATACACTACACACCACTGCAATTTACTTTAAAATATATTTTCTCTCACAGGGGTTTTCTCTGTTTATCATGGTATTTATCCAACTGGGAAACACTGAAAAATGGGATTGTGTTAACAGAACAAGCTAGAAGGATACAAATCATTCTCTTTCTGCCCCTCTGTGAGAATAATGTGAATATTTATAGATCTGGAAAGCTTTCAGGAGTCTTTAATAAGTGAGAGCCAAAGCATTCTCTTTGTGCTGATGCCATTTCTTGCTTTGACCTGAACATCCATCAGCTGGGAGTTGTAGCACCAAGGCAACCGGATCAAATCCATCATCTCCACTTAAGCCAAATTTCTGGGTCTTTTTCTATTAAAATTGCAATAAAACAGGAGCAAAGGTGCAGAGCCCTCCGGTAATATCCTCAGCACATGGAAAAAGGGACACTTAAATGCAGTCACCTTGGGGAGTGGGAAGCATGTGGCTACTTGCTTTTAGTTTGACTGTGAAGCTGCATGGGTCAAACACAAGACCTGCTTGTCTCACACAGCCAGTGGTGCTCCCTGTGCAGTGTTTAGTCTTTGCAGTGGTTGCTTTTTGCCAAACTGTTTTATGTGGAAGGTGGGTAGGGCTTTATGAGAAGTGAAAGCACACTGGTAAGACAAAAGAGGAGGTTCCAGTGAGTTTCTCTCACTTATTGAAGCCAACTGATGGAGTGGGGAAAGGAGGAGGGTTAACACGATCCAGTGGGAAAACAGAGAGCAGAAAAAGCACTTCAAAGCAAAGGCTGAGCAGGGGTCAGAGCTAGTGTCAGGTCCAAAGAGAAATGGAGAGGGGAAAACCTGAACTCCCTGACAAAGAGAGCGGTGTTGGGTACTAGAGGGAAGAGTGAAGGCTGGCTGAAACAGACACGCTGCAGGGAAAAAAACAGAGAAATCTAGGGAAAAGAAAATGGAATATGATTTAACAAAATAAAAGGCAAGCAGGGTTATCTCATGAAAAAATCAGCGAAATCTGTCTTGTTGCCTTTTCTGAGGTTCCAGGAGCAAGGTAGGAGCAGAGCTCCAGAAGGTGAGTGGGAGTGTGTGTGTCTTATAAGAGGAGATGCGAGGCTGAGTCCTAGCATAGCTCATTCTTCATACAATTCTCCATGTAAAGATCATATTTGAGTCTGTTGTTATTGGCTTTAGGATTGAAGGCCCAATTCTGAGTGGGGCACAAGTCCCTTTTTCTGTAATACAGTACCAACCTAAATTAAAGCTGCAGGATAGATCCTCAGGTCTTTATTCATATATAGGCAGAACAAATCAATAAAACATATGCAAAGATTCACCTGGGGTCATGCATCCTATAAAGCTTTCCAGAAGGTTTAGTTCTACTGGAGTATTTTGCCTGAGAATATTTTTGAGCATGAAGCAGTTATACCCTACAAGAGTCAATGGGCGTACAAGAACTGGAGAAACATACTATATATAATACAATACTGTAATAATTGCTTTGCCTCCTAATAATGGAGGCAAAGCAGTCTCAAGCAATGAGCATAGGGCAGGAAGATGGACTATAATTGCTTCAATCTGTGTTTAATTTTGTGGGGGGATGGGGAGTAAGTGTCAAGTATGACTAAATATGACATAAGGAGATGTGCTGGCTGCACTGCTCTCAAATTAGACAGCTGTCTGCTGCACCAGTGTGCACTCTGAAAACAGAGTGTAGGACCACCTCAGTGTCAGGAATAGTAAGAACTGTCTTCAGGAGAAGAGTGATTAGCTGATACCAAAGCAGAGAAGAGCTTACTACTGACTTTTGCTGAAGCACTGCCCCTTTGCCTGGTGACTGACAAGTTGCTTGCCAAGCTGTCAGGGAGTTTGGGTTTTTGGGTCTGCTGGCTCAGAGCCTCCCAACCATTCAGACTGCTCCTGGCTCTGGTGTCTGCAGGTTTAGCACATGTCCCAGCAGCTGCTTCGGCTGAGGGTAGCCAGCTCCATGGTTTCCCTGTGAAGAAGCCAGCAGTCTGGCAACCTCTGCTGTGCCCTCCTGACAGCCTGGGAACGGGCCTGGGGACACCTGGGTCCCTCTCAGGTTAGTGGGAAGGAGAGTGCCTAGCACCCTGAGGGACCAAGAAATGGGAATCTCAGCTGTTGCCTAATTTGGAAAAACTCAATATTGTTTTGATGGGCTTTTTTTCTTGTTTCCTGCCCATAAAGAATGCTATAATTTCCAATCTTTTCTCTAAAACAGAATGATGATGATTTTATTCCAAACTCTCCATGGACTAAATTTCAGTCATTATACCCTCAAGATTAATCAGATTTTCTGTTGCACATCCTTCCTCCTGACCAGAGTTTCTGCTTTTCTGTGCTAGTCCTTTTGGCTTCAGGGTTCAGTTGCCTTCATTATACATACATTGTAAAATAGTTGCTTTGTCTTTTCCAGTGTTCAGGGAAACTTTTCTTGTCACCATTTTCCCAAGAGCCAATTTAGATGCTGTTTTAACTTTGCTGATTGTTTCTGTCCTTTTATTAAACCTGGGGCATGGTGGAGCCTGTCTCTGGTGCTGAGCTGCAAGCTCCTTTTTCTTTGTTGTCTACCTGTCTTGTTTTGGGATTCTTGCTCTTCCTGCTGTCCTACTGCCATCACCAAGGTTGTCCAAATTCTCCCTTCACCCTGGAGCAACTCCAAAGTGCATTGAGCTCTTAAGAGAAAATGCTGAGATAGGAACCAAACTGACACGAATGTCTCAAGACATCAGTTGCAGTAAAAGTTACTGAAGGAAGAAGGCTTGGTTTCTCCTCTTGTTGTGATGATTTCTGAGCCAAAATCTCAACAGGGAGGTCATACTGTCCCCAGTGAAAAGGCTGTTATATTCAGCAGGTGAAATACATAAACATATAAGAAAGGTGCTGTGCACCAATGGTTTCTGGTGTAATTTTCGATTATAGGGAAGTTGGGAAGAGCTCTTTTTTGTTTGTTTTGATGTTGTGGAGTGCTAGGTACCCACAGCAGGAAAACATGCTATGGGCTCAGAGCATATGCACTGATCTTTGAGATTACTCCATGTCTTGAGCCTGGGAAAATGCCTTCGGTGGTGGTTTCATCATTTCTGTGAAGGCAATAGCCCTGTCCAACAGCTTCAGTTTGCTGGTGAGAGCATCCTGGCTCAGCTCATCCCTCTCTGTCCTTCTTTGCTCACAGGAGAAGCAGTACAATGTTCAGAGACTCACCCATGCCCTCAGTGATGTGCATTGTCCTGGCATTGCCAGTCTGGTATCTGCAATAAGTCAGAGCACTCTTAATCTGTGGCTTTTGGGGCTGATGAGGTTTGCACTTTTAGACAGTGGCAGCATGGGGATAAGAGGATGTTCTGAAGATTCTCAGCTATATCAAAAGAAGGAAAAGATTTGGTCCAAGAATAATATCCCTCCACATGCTATTAGCAAATACAGTGATTATGTGTCCTCTGTTTCAGGGGCGCTGTGTTAGGGCATTTTGGAATTTGGATTAGTAGTTCAGGTTGCTGTGCCATGAGTGCCCCTTCTCACACTTTAGTATTATTTTTAATCAAACTGTTAGATAATAATGCTTTTAAAAGAAACTGAAAACACTTCAGGAGAACATTGAGTCCTGAAGTACTCAAATAACAATGCTGCTCCAAATTCCTTCTCTGTGTGTGGTGAGGAGACCAGGACAAGTATGGAACTTTCTTTTATGAGACCTGAGCCACTGCCACTGATTAGAAATGGAGTAAGAAGGGTGGAAGGGAGTCTATAACAACACAGAAGCAATGCTGCTTTCTAAAACTGGCCCTTTATATAATCTGGGATGTCAACAACACTTTTACTGGGGTTTATTTTAATGGCTCTTAGTAGTTACGGCTGATTGGCAGTGGCAGGGCTCGCACCATGCCTTGGAGGGGTCGCCTTGGCATTGCAAACCTCCACACCTTGCCACCAGCGTGCCCCAGCTCCAACGGGACCATGGCCAAGCCCCGTGCCCTTTTGCTCCTTGCTTTTCCCTGCTGAGCCTGGTGAAAAGACCTTCAATTACTTCCAATTGCAGTGACGGTCAGACACCCAGGAATGAGCCGACTGCCTTGTTAGGCCACTGAGCTGCCTGTCAGTGGTGACTGCTCCCTGTCACAGCTAACCTGGCTGGCTTCTGCACAGCAAAGGCTCTGCACCTCCCCAGGCTGTGTGAGCAGAGGCTATCTTCCCAAGGAAAGGTCAGAGATGTCTGCAAGGTTTTGAATGGCCCTACTGGCACCCATGTACTTCTCAATCCTGATACGTATCTTTGCTTCACAGGGAGCAGTATTGTATAGAAATGAGTGGTCCAAGGAGAGATCCAGATGAAATTGTAACCTCTGACATGACTACAGCATGAAGGAGCAACCCTTTTTTCGATTTTTATATTGTACATGCACAAAAGCCTTGTAGATGCTCTAGTGCATGTTGTGTTTGTTCAAGTCAGACAAAATCTGGAGTTTGGTGGATTGGCCAAGGGATGGATACATAGGCAAGCAAAAAAGGGATGTGGGAAGGTGAGAAGTTGGAAAGGGAGGGACAAGATCAGGTTGTGTGGAAGAAAGCTGGGATGATCTCCCATCCTTAGGAGAAAGAACAACACTCTAGTATCTATAATTACTCTAACCAAACTCATGGCTAAATAGGTTTCAGAGGAGCTGGCAGCAGGAACCAGAAAAAGTCTAAATTAGCACAACTTCAAAAAAACTCCAGTTCTAGAAAGTTCAGCATGTCCTTCAGAGAATGGCAACACTCAAAACAGCTCTTCTCCCTTCATGCGCTATATCTACACAGCTCTGATTTTCATGCTGTGGGATTGTGTTACTTGCTGAAATTGAAGACAGGTCTATAGGATTTATGAATCTGGTTTCAGAAAGAACTGGATTTTGCCCATGTTAAGACCAGAATCTTTGTTTCATAAATGTTTACTCCAGTAGAGTACAATTGCACATCCCATACTTCCAAGTAAAAGCTTCTTCTTCACATCTGTCACTTAAAAGCTGAAGAATGCAAATGCAGCTTTGGGGTATCTGGCTATGATCTCTCAATGTCTCAGCATGGACATGTTAATCCCATTTCTGATGGCCTCCAAGCAGTTGTGTGCCTGCTTGCAGCAGCTTCCTAAGATGTAGTTAGAGACATTTCAGAAGGAGTTTTCCCTGTTATTCTAAGGCATTGGATAACATGAATGCCTCTTACAATGGTCTTGCTCTAAATACCCTTGAGGTCACTGGTTTGTGATTCAAAAGCAGGCAGTGATAAAATACCCATAGAATGCAGAGGCTTTTTCTCCTCCCTGTCAATAAACTCTTGTATTATTTACACATTGCATTAAATTAGATTTCCTATTGTAACAAAAAAAAGTTCAGCTGATGTGTTCATTTAAGCAAGATGTGTCTATTTTCTTGTGTAGAAAAAAAGGGTGTCACTTATTTTCTACTTAATTTTGCTGCATCTGTCCATATTCTCCAGGAATGAGCTTCTCAATGTGGTCTGATTTGTGTTCTTGGCTAGTTGTTTTTTATGACCTCCCTTCTATTTCAGCCTGGGGGCAACAGCAGGCTTCCTGTGGAGATTGGTCCATGTGACATAGCCTGTTCCCTTCCTTCTGTCATTGCCTTCTGCTCTCACTTCTGTTTCTTCCTTTGTAATGGCTGTTCAAGGAGGATGGGGTAATTGTTGGGCCTTCAGTCCAGATTGTTGCAGTTCATTTTAGATTTGCTGTGTACTGCTGAAGGAATGTGAGCAATATTTGTTATTGTCTATTACAATAGTAGCCAGAGGCCCAAAGCAAACACAAGGATCTTTGTGCTTGCCATCATGCGGGCAGAAGTCCTACACTGGGAAACATCAAAATGCACAATATGGGCATTGGGTTAGGGAATGTCCAGTCACTGAGGTTTCCCACTTCTTAGGCAAGTTGTATTTTGGGACTGGGTTTCACTCTGTGGAGCTGCAATAATGATTTCCTCTGTCCATGTTGTGTTTAAATCTGTCATATGTGAAAAGTTTGTCTATTTTAGTGTTAAGCAATGATAAAGAACCTTTCACTTTGCTTTTTCCTTTTATATCTCCTTCTCTTTGAGGCTGTGTGTTTCCATGTATTCACTTTCTTCTCATCTCCCCTTTTTTGCTTAAGCACAGGCTCGCAGCAAGTCCACCAATGCCAGACCAGCCATTACATTTAATTTTTTGCCTCTTGAGGCATGATTTACATGTGTAGCAATGTCACTAAGCTTGTTAAACTTGCTTGTTTAAAATCTGTGCGATAGCTCACATTTACTGATGGAAAACTGGCTGAAATGCGTTTCAAAGCATGGTCACAAACCTGTGCTTTACCTCCCTATTTTATTTAGAGGAACCAAACTTAGAGCAATGACTTCTCTTCTTTTAGACAGGCTTCACCTTTTATGTTGATCTAGGCTGTAGGGCACTTTTCTTGAGCATGAGTTAGTGCGTTGCAGGACTCAGGGCAGCCTGAAGCTCCAGGGGTCTGGAAAAGCTGCCTAAAGACTGGTTTGTATTTATGAGTTTTACCTCTACAAAAAGCTGCTTAATTCTCAGCAGAGACTAAATAAAAAGCATTTTATACTGTAGAACTTCACATGAGCAGAGAATAAAAGATAGTAACTTAAGGGTAGAAGTAGTGTTCAAGAGACTGTCTCAAGCAAGCTGAGACAGAAGATCACAGAAATTAAGGGACAACTCTTACTGGGTGCTAGTCAGCCTCTACTGCACACTCTGCATCTTCAGCTTCCAAAAACTCCGTAAGCTGAACATGTTCCCACCCTGAAGAGCTGAACTGTAGTTTAAAATGATGACTATTCATAACACAGAAGTTTCACAACTTTTGTGTTAATCAACTGCTCTGTCATAATTTAAGGCCTTTTCACCTGAATGCATCTTTGAGATGTAAAGGTAACTTGGTAACTTGGAGATGTGTTGTCAGCTTAGCAAAAACTGATGAAGCATAAAAGGTAAACCAACATATTTCAATTCTAAACATATCAGCTTTGTGTTTAATTCCAAGTGTCATTTTTAAAAAGTATTTTATCTGAATTTACATACTGAAATTTATTTATCAAATACTATGCTATAGAAATATGAGTGAACAATACCCTTACTGTTTTCTGGTTTTTGGTTATGAGGGCAAGAAAACAGAGCAGAAAGGTTTCCCTCATTTCCATCATCACTAGCTGTGAATCATCAGTACCAGAAAGAGGTAGCTGTAGCACTTTTGGATATAGGAGACGGGTCCTGTATGAGAGAAGGACCCTCTTGTGCTGCAAGTTGGGCAAAGCCTACAAAGTGTGCATTTGACCTGTATCCTTCTGCAGAAAAGAATACTCAGAGTTTTTATTCTAAGCACAGCCTTCTTCAAGCCTCCATGGTTGAACATGAGCCATAATTGGTGATTTCACCTGTAAAACAACCCAGCTGAAGAGCAGATTCTTGGCTCACTTTTCTCCTAGCCTACGGGGTCCAGTTCATTTGAGGTAAAGAACATCAGTCATTGTTCTCTGCCAGTGGAGCGCTGCTCCTGGACAAACAGGGTACACCTGGTTACCAGAAGAGCTTTGATGGATCTTTTCCATTAGACACTACATGAACAGCTTCATTTTCCAAACCTACTACAGAAAGTGTATGGAAAACATTTGAGAAAGGCTGCCTTGCAGTTAATGCTGGTAAACTTACCTTAAAGCCCCAGGCTTCAATTTTGCATTAGCTACAGATGTCATGAGGACAAAGCCAAATGTCAAGAGGCTCTTAGAACAATGCAGTAATGCCTTAGGTACGTTCTGTCACAATAAGATGTATTTTTGTCTTTCTGACAGTCTTGCACAAAACTGGCAAGTCAAAAAAGAAAATACAGCACTTACAGCAGACCCAACCAAACCAATTACATTTCTATGTTGTCAGTGACATTTAAATCATGTGTGTGTAATTTCAAATATGTGTGCTCCTTTTTGATGCTTTGAATGATTATTTTTGTTACTTCACGAACATCTCGCTTCTATTTTGAGAGAACCAGTATCATGCAGACCTCATACACATAAGGAGCTTTATAAGAGGTGTTGACTCTTGGAAATAGCTTCTTGTTCTCTGACTGAATCCAGTTGCTTGGGTTTTCAGTGTTCAAGTTCAGCCTTTTGTGTGCAAACCAGCCCTGCTGGTGTCAAGAACAATTGCACAAGAATATTGAAGTGTGCAATCAGTCCTGATGAGTAATTTTCCCTCTCAATGTATTTTTTGATATGTAAGGGAAGTGAAAATTTTTTCCTTTTTCTGCTGAAACTGTGTTTAATTTTTTGGACAAAAACATAGCAAAAAAATATCTGGCACAAAACTAAGATGTACTTGTCTACCCAAAACACGTATGGTGAGCTCCAAGACATACTTTACTGGGAGTGGAGTTGCAGATTATGCCCCATGCCAATAACCTATTTTGCATAAAGACAAGGTTTAGAAATTGAACTTTTCAAGGTCTTTCTGATCATCTAAATAGATTTTTGTCTCTGACAGATATGATGATACAGAATGTGCTTTTGTATCTTTCAAGGTATAACAGGATCTTGCAAGGTATAACAATATTTGCTTTTTGTTAGGGTTCTGTAGAATAATACTGTATTGGTGCCTGACAATTGATATAAGAATACTTATTTTTATATAGCAACTTTATAAAAAAAGGCACTTCCAGGATGTTATAAGAATTACTTCCCACCATGTTGTTCCATGGCTGATGTTTCATTTCAGATTGGACATAAGAAGAACACGCAACTGTGGTTGCCTAATGGTGCCGGAAGAGCACCATTCGCTTTAACCTTTTGCTGCATTGTTAATGGTAAAGTATGAATCACAGTTATTGCTTGGTACATTTTCTTCATGCTGTATGGTGATTCGGAAGTGCGTATCTGTAATTAATGTGAAGGAGTTGCATGGCTAATTCCCTGTGTGTACTGCTGACATCCTGTCTGCAGCTTTGTCCCTGATCTGTTACTTACGTGTCTCAAACAGACGGTGATTGCATTACATCCTTGTATTATATGAATAAAGCCTTGAACTTTGTCCTTTGCAATATTGGTTCAGAGCAGTTTTAATTCAGTTTAAAGAAGCCTGAGTGTTAAAATCATTTGAGTCTCCCTTACACATCTTAAATGTTGATGGGATGATTTCTGCTCAAGAGAAAGCACTAAGGCTAAGAAATTGCCTTCTAACTTTTTGTCACTGATAAATGAGTGCATGTTTCTTCAGATTGAAACTATGCAGGAAGTCCTTTCTGGGCTGGGAGTACTCATACTCCTCTGCATTGCAAGGCATCATGTATCTACAGAAATTATTAGTGCAGTATTTTGTTTATTATTTCATCAAACAATTCTGAAACAATAACCCTCCTCTGGCAAGTTCCTTCCCTTGCTGCAGGAGGATCTCCAGTAGTCTCTTTATTTTTTCCCATCATCATGTTTTACAGCTTGCTTAAGGTTTGTGTCTGTGAATCTGCCCTGATAAAGCTGGGTTGGCTCTAGAAACACTGTAGTTCATTAAGAGAGAGGCCAGCTCGCAGATACAATGGTGTCAGGAGCCCAGGCCTCCAGGAGGAGTCTGAGCTCTTTTCTATGTCCCCATCCATACTGTTGTGCTGTTTTTACCATCCCAGTATTTGTGTCAAAAGTAGAGGTAGGCAGGATCCTTGTATCTTGGAGCGTCTAAACTGTGTCACTGCTGAACTTCAGTTCCCCACCGATAGAAAATGGGGAGAAAGGCACTTAATTATCTTCTGTGGATATTGTGGGATAAAGTCATTAAAGATTTGGAGTATTAGAGCTAGACACAATCTGGCCTTTATTAAAATCATTGTGATTGTAATGCAGTTATTACCTCTGTGCAAATCCTACAAAAGTAATTTTTGATATAATGGTGGATATACAGATCATCTAATTATCTAGGGCAACCCAAATTAGCACCACAAATAACTGCTAAAAGTTGAGACTACATGATGTGAAACATAATTGATTTTGAATATGTTAGGGGACAGCTGATGTTAAGTGATATGCAATATTATTTTCTCTTCTTGGATGTTTAGCAATGCTTTGAAGAGAGATGTGATTTATACCATTGCTAGAGATTTTGGGGAGCAGAAGCCTGAGAGAAGCAAGTAAAGGAAAGCAAACTCACAACTTGCTTGAATTTCTCAACTATTGCTACTTTTACCTTGTCTTGTTTAATTACGAGTGCCTTTATATGGATTTTATCATATTTGCAGATTTTAAAATGGGTGCAGTTACAAAGTCAGAATTAAGACTTTACTACTGTTATTACTTTTCAGATCTGTCATATTAGTAGAGAAAAAGAGATTCCTAGCAAACATCCATAGGTGTTTTTCTGGGAGAAATAGAACCAACTTGATGTCTGATAAGCTGACTCCATTTAGATTCTCTCCCTCCAATTATGTGTAAGCAGTGATTGCATGAAGTTGCCTGGATTCCATGTAAATGATATGCCTTTGGCATACAGGAGTTCTTGTAAATGATTTAAAGCTAGGCATTCTTCCATGCTTGACAGAAGAAGGATACAGAAAGCTTTTGTACCTCAGTTGCATCAAATTGAATATTTCTTTAATCACCCTGGAGAAGAATGCACTTGATTGCATTCTGCGAGTTCTCCTGTTATTGTTTTTGGGTAGACCTGGTGGGTAACGGATAGCCTGACTGCACACCACTGCTGTCCCAGCCACCTCCCTTTATCCAGCAGCTCTTCTCCCTTGGGCAAGACCTGCTCCACTGGAGTAGTAATTGTGCAACAGTCAAAAGAAAAGAATGTGAGGAAATAGCCATCAATAACAAAGTTGGCAACCCCCTGCAAGGAGAGTTATTTTCACATGAAAATCTTCTTCAAAGAAGTAATGAAGCCTTGCTTCATTTGACATTTTATCAGGTAATTGCACAGAAGGTGATTTCCAGGTAAGGATTTATTATTTCTTCCCTGAATGCAGGGTGAATATCCACTATTTAAAACCAGATAAAAAGCTCTGCACACTGCCCGAGCTGTCAAAGCACACAGCGCAGTTCAATGTTTCTTTTTTTTCCTAATAAGACAGAGCTAAAAAGACAGTAACTCCTATATGAGAGATTATTAATCCTCCACAAGAGAGAAACCGATGAAAGCCTGGGACTGTTTCTGCATACAGCTGCACAGTGATGTATTTAATTTTGACGGCTATTAAACAAATCTGAACCTTTCCCTCCCCTTTTGCATTTACAGCACATAGTAAATGTAAGGCCATAACTAAAAAAGTAGATTGTGCTGTCATCAGTTTAGACATTTTTCTGGGGAATATTGTGAAAAAAACAGTAAGGGGGAAACCCACATTTTTCCTGTTTTAGTGTGCTCAGTTTTCAGTCATAAGCTCCAAGCTTTGAGTAGTTGCTTAAATTATTCTAGTCTCAGTTGTCAGCCAGAAAGAGTGGAAAAGGAGTCCTATTCTGCTGGTGTCTTTAATTGGCATAGTTACATTGAGTACCAGAAAGCTAAGAGGAATTGCAATCTTTGTTCTCAGTTTATGAACCAATTTGACAAATGTCACTTTTTCACTGGAGGGCTCATTTGGAAACTGTTTTGTCAGTGGTAAAAAAGTGGTTAAACTGCTACCCCAATGTCTTCCCTCCAAAGAAGGAGTGATAGTGCATCTGAGCAAGCATTCCCCTGGTGTTTTGGTGCATGGTGCTCAGTACACAAGGGATGAGCCTTTCCCAGGCAGGGAAGGTAATGCTATTAGGCAAGAGCGAGAAGTGCTCATCCCACATTTAGACCAGCTACTAGAAAATGATGTGTGACATCCTGAACTGACAGGACGAACACATCTCATTCTACTGAGTTCTACAAGCATGTGGGGGCAGAGTTTTGCCCATCATATTTTTCATTGAATCCACCTGTTAGAGGCTTCATTTTTGACACAGCCAGCAAAATTTCTGGTTATATGTCCACAAGAACAGGTGCAAACACTTGCTTTTACACCTCCATCTGGATGTGAAGCAGCCCAGGCTGGGAGTTGTGGCAGCTTAACTCTGACTCAGTAATGCAAGTAAAAGGGGACTTCCCATCTGCAAGCAGTGCACATGTGGTGGGATGCCTGTGCCCATATGTGTAGACATACCAAATGTAAACATGAATCCTGTTAATTTTCACATGTTTGTTACAGCTTCCCTTGCCTCCACAGAGGCCTCCCACAGCTGCCCTCCTTCTTGATCTTGCTGGGAAAGCCTGGATTTATGGCAATGTAGATTGTTCCTTGGCCTCATAGTGGGATGCCAGAAGTGGGGCAGTAGTTTCATCACAGTGTCAAACAGAGAGGCAAGCCAGGCTGGGGGATTCAGTCTCATCAACCCATGTTGTCATCCCAATTCATTAGCTGCTGCCACAGAGAACAGGGAGAGCAAGACTGATGGAAGGGGAAAGGTCTTTTGAAGAAACACCCAGGAGGTCATAAAATGTTTCTCAGACTGGGAGGAGGGATTTACTTGTAAATCACTGCTTTCCTGCTCACAGTGTCCCCTGGCATGGCTTTCTAGATGAGCACATTCCAGGGATGCAAAGTGGTCTGTCTGCCTGGTTTGATGCTTGCTCCTTTAGCCAGAACCACAGAAGAGGAAAATATCAATGATTTCTCATGTGTACTAAATGCACGTTACAATTATTTATATTTTGCTTCCTGTGTGTATTTGGAGTCTATTTAAGGCAGCAGCACACAATGCTCTCCTAGTGTAGCAGGCAGGTGGTCAAACATCAGGAGAGGAAAACAAGGTGGGGAAAAATCTTGGCTTTGTGCTTGCATCTGTAGGTCCTGCCGAGGTTTCGGGTGCCCTGCTCTGTAACAGGGTGCAGTAATGTGCTGGGGCGGTGGCTGTCGGGATGCTGGGACCAGAATCTCCTTCCTGTGCGCAGGCGGGCTGGGACAATGGCCTGGATCTGCTGGTGAATCAGTGCTTGGGCTCGCCCTGCAATCAGCAGTGCTTGGGAAACAAGCCACCTGCCCCACTTCCTCTGATTTAACTGATTTATTTTTAAGTGGAAAAGGCTGTGAGCTCTGTTCCTTTTTCTCAGGGACTTTGTGTCCTTTAGGGATTCCTGAAGGCTGCAGTATGATCAGCCCCAGGGACCCTCCTTTGGGGAAGCACATCCTGGTATCTTCACTCAGTACCATACATTAAAGCCAAGGCTATTCATGAGATACACACGGACCGAACTACTGGACAGCATGGCAGAAACTCCTGATGTTATCTGAGCTTCCTTCTGCCACATTCCCAAGGAGAGCAGTAGAAACTGTTACTGAACAGAAAGGCAGGTTCTGGCTCTGCTGAGTCTGTGGTCTCCTCACTTGCATTTGGTGACTGTTACTGGTGCGGTACTGGTGAACAGTGAAGCTGTTGGGCTAGGAGGCAGCATGATTGGAGTTAGTTTGATCTGGACTTTTGTTGACATCTACAGTGTTATATACTGTCTCACTGTCCATTTGTGACCACACACTCTGAGTTTGCTTCTGCTGTACTTTTTTTGTAAGACAAATGTGAATCTAATGTCCAACTGTTGACCAGTGGCACATCTTCCATGGGGTTACTGCTCTCTAGAGTAGCATTTGAGATGATCCTAAGCTATGAGCCAGCACAAAATAGTCCATCCAGATACCACAAATGTAAATCAGCTTTGGAAACGTCAAGGTGGCCTAATGTGATGATGCTTTTCTATATTTTGAGATGTATTGTGCTTGTGCTCTTCATTCAGCCATTACCTGGTCTCCATCCCATACTATGCTGCTTCATGTAAAGGCAGCTGATGCAAGTTCTGGCTTAGGTGTTGCGGCTCTGGGCCCACTGCTGGATCCAAGTGAGATGTTCCTATAAGGTGATGCTATTTCTGGGACCTGCTTTGTTTCTGTTGTGCAGCATTGCACTGTGTAGACATACTAATTGGCTCTTAGGTCTGGCTTGGGGATCTTCAGCAGACCCCTGCATTACATGGGTAGGCATGCCTGTATTTGCAAAACACTGGTAATTTAGGATTAAGTAGAAAACTAAGGAGTGTGTGTAAACTCCTTTCTTAGAGTGATTCATGCTTATCACGCCTCCTTTTATTCTATTCTTCTCTGTATATGTACTAATTCACATTAGCACCTATTAATCCATATGTTTTAACTTGTTCAGCATCCTCTTTTGTTTCCAGATTAAAATAGCTTCTGGGAAGTGAATAGCTTCTGGGTTTTTATCGCTCACCTAACTTTTGCCAAACCAGTGGCTCTCAGAGAGGAATGTCAAGTGCTTAAGAATTAGTTTTAATAAAATAAATAAATAGCATGGCACTACATGTATGAGAACAAAACCTGTCTCTGTGGTGTTAAGGTGGATTTTAACCATAGCTCCAGTACCTCTTCTTTCTGTGAGGAAGGAAAGGGAATGCTCCCAGAGCCATACAACCCACTGGGTTCTGCTGGAAAAGGTGCACATCACTTCATCTCTGTAAAGGTGTGTGTAGGTAATAGGTAGGACCATTCTCTCCAGTACATCCTTCATTTTTGTGTGGTTATCACTGTTTGCAAAGCAAAGCTCTGTAGATGTGGAAGCAAAGACTGGGCTGAATCTAAAATCCCAAGTCTTACCATTTGTGTGATACTTTGTCCAGATTTACCCAGCTGTTGTGACCAAAATGTTGGTGGGTTTTTTTACATTTAATTCCTTTCACAAGGTCTGAAGTTTTAGCCAAAGAACAAGCCCAAGAGGTCTGTAGCCACCAATCTAAACTCAACAGAACTCATTCTGTACTTGTGGTCTTTCCTCTCTCAACCTCCTCACCTTATTTTTCAATATTCTCATAAATCTTTACTTCAGCCTTTGTTCAGGAAATCATAGAATCATAGAATAGTTAGGGTTGGAAAGGACCTTAAGATCATCAAGTTCCAACCCCCCTGCCATGGGCAGGGAAACCTCACTCTAAACCATACCACCCAAGGTCTCATCCAACCTGGCCTTGAACACTGACAGAGATGGAGCATTCACAACCTCCCTGGACAACCCATTCCAGTGCCTCACCACCCTAAAAGGAAAGAATTTCCTCCTTATATCCAATCTAAACTTCCCCTGTTTAAGTTTTAACCCATTACCCCTTGTCCTACCACTACAGTCCCTAATGAAGGGTCCATCCCCAGCATCCTTATAGGCCCCTTCAGATACTGGAAGGCTGCTATGAGGTCTCCATGCAGCCTTCTCTTCTCCAGGCTGAACAGCCCCAACTTTCTCAGCCTATCTTCATATGGGAGGTAACTAACAATATAATACACATCATGTAAGCAGGGCATCATTGCACAAGGTCAGTGTATGACAGCATTTGTGGATATTTCTAGCTATGATAGTTTCATTCTCCTTTTTTGAATACCTTGTATTGCCTGTACCTTTTCTAATGTTTGTCTTTTCCCAGTTGACAAGTGCAGGGTTTTATTCTGGTTTTTACAATTGGCTTTCCTCATTAACTGCCTTATCATAAGCACCACCAGCTGTAGCATTCATAGTGTTAGCAGTATGGTGCAGGGAGAAGTGTGTATCAGATAACCCATATTACCTCTCAGAGCTAGATGGTGGGGTGAAAAAATATTGTGAGTTCATGTTTTCAGAGCTTTTTGTCTTCAACTATTTTTCAGGACTGCATTAAAAAAACAAACAACCCCAAACAAACAAAAAACCCCAACCAAAACAAAAAACCTAAAAACCCATCTCTCAAGTGAAACCCTAAAGTGGCTGAAATCTGGAGAAGAGTGATCTCTGGCTCATCTTGCACAAGGAAGCCAAGAAGCCATGTAATCTTGTAAGATCTTCTTGGTAAGACTGGCTAGAGTCAAGGCAAAAAGGGGGGACTACGTGAAGTCATGCCATTTATTACTCCATTGCAGGTTCTCCAGAAGAATACAATACATTGCAGTAATAGTAACCAGAAAAATAACTTGAGGTCTATGCAAGTTCATGCTGGATACTGGGTGATGACTGGTCCAAACTGCACTAAATACAAACACATTCTTTCTGCTAGTACAACCAAACACTTTAGATATAAATTAACAATAACTGCAGTTTTGTGGTCCTTGTCAGTTATTTGCAAGCCTCTTGAAGTATTTCTTTATCTGCCTTTCTCATAAGAAATTAGGCAATTAGATAAAGAAGTCTGAGGCTGGAAACACAAAATTGTGAATCATTACTGGATCATTACATGGGAAATGGTAACAAAAGGAAGGCCAAGGGAAAACTCCAGGGTTTTTCAGCTTCAGGAAATCAATTTTAAATGAAATTGAAAACAAAGCCTTTAATAAGTTTAACGTAATACTGTGGAAAAAAAACTGTTGCACAATGAAGAGGCATTTGCAGCCTGAAATTCAACTGCATGCCACTCAAGATGTTTCTAAACAGGAAAGAAATAATTACTGTGTCATTGAACTTGTCACAAAACTTTGTATAGGAGAATCTTTCATTAGGGAGAAAGAGAAATGTCAGGAAGTCAAACAATTGGAAAGAAAGAGGAAATATTTAACTTAGATATTGTTTGGTAACATCAATGTAGATGCATTCTTTATTAACTTTTGCTTTGACTGCATAGTATATATATATATATATATATACTCAGTGTTTTATTTATGAATCTATAATACAGCATGAAACTATATTTTTGTGTAAGAACGGCATCACAAGAAAATTATTTCGGGACCAAAATAGCAGTGGTTTGGGGTTTCGGGAGTTGTGGGTGGCCTGTTTGTTTTTTTAGCCAATTCTGATATTGAACTGATCTATTTAGTTATTTATTCTCAGTCAGCAGAAGAACACATTTTAAGATGCTTAATGTTTGGGTCTTTTTCAGGGTGAAAATTGAAGCTGTATTAAAAAAGCGTTACACTCCTTGCAAACATCAGCATTCAAAATGTCCTCAGCTTCTGTGAATGTCAAAAGGGAGTGCTCAGCAAGGTGTGGGCTTGGCCCCGATTTTATAACTTTAGGTAAGATTTTTTGGTATTGCTTACACAAACCTGGTAAGGTCTGCAGAGCATTGCTCCAGAGGGATATGCATCCAGCAGATGCAGATAAAATGAGCCGCTGGTCTTCAGGAACTGAGCTGTTGGTCTTCTGTTCTGCTTGTGCTCTATAAAAGATGAAATCAGGAAACTGATGCCCACACTTGCCAAAAACTGCAGTCAGATCACAATAGACAGGACTGATGGCTTTGATTGCTGAACGCTTCCCACAGTTCTTTTCTCTTGCTGCACGGCTATTAATCAGAGCAATGGGCCATCATAGCTGGGAATGTATCTGCCACTTAAATAAATGTCCAGTCTCCTTTTTAGTTCAAGTATTTCTTCTTAATAATTCACGTCAAAGCAGGGCAAATTGGGTGGAAAAGAGACTATTTGAAGTGCCTCAGGTTTGTTCAAACCTAGTGACTCTTTTAAGGAGACCTCTGAATCATGTGCTTAGTATTGGTAAGCCCTAAGAATGTGATTATCTTTGAGCATGTATCTGAGTACCAACTTGAAAGATGAGACTTGGGAACCTAATATCTTTTCCAGACCTTAAATGTGCTATAAGGCAATGAATGACTACATTTTTCATTTTGCAGAGGATGAGGGAACTCTAAGGCAGTCATCATAGTTCAAGAGATGTCATTCTTGATTTGGGTAATGACAGAGATGAGAACTCAAAATTGGGGTAAATGGAATAGTAGGTCACCAGGTCTACAAAAAATACAGCTGAAAAATGTATAGGTAATAACAGCTGGCAATGGGAGATGACGTGCCATTGTTCACACAAGGACAAGCTATAGCAAATTGAGTCGTGAGAAGATGAACCTTGGTGTTACTCAGAGAAATTATTAAAATCTGTTTCAGAATATTCAGCTTGGGTTCAGAGCCAATCATATCTTTTCTAATGAGGATGTGAACATTTTAACAGTAATATTAAAGTACTTTTTGTATGGACTCACACCACTTAAAAAAGGTGAAGTTGAGGAACCTCTTGCCATCTTATTGAGAGGTGAAGGTAATAGAGATGCTAAGCAATAGAAGAGGACCAATAATTCATTTTCCAGTTTAGAAATACCAAGCAGCTTCTCAGAGTAGTGGTAGTTATCTCCTTTGTTGCCCTGTGCCTGGTTTTGAAACCTTTTCTCTCAATCAGTACATTGGCTTCACTGTATTTGGTGTGTGGAAAGGTCTGTTATGAATTTCAGTGGACAACTTACACATTTCTAAGGCCCCAGGAGAGAGTAAGGTTCCATTATGCAAGGTGCTGTTTGAAATTGTAGCTGGTACTTACAGCCTGAGTAAATAAAAAAGGAACAGAAAAGTTCAGTTACATGCAACAACCCCAAGAGAAGAAGTGGCACTGTCATGGTTTAACACAAGCCAGCAATTAAAGCTGGCTACACAGCCACTCGCTCACTCCTATCGCCTCCTGGTGGGATAGGGAATAGAATTGGAAAGAGGCAAAACCTACAGGATGAGAGAAACTGTTTAATAATTGAAAGTAAGCAAAATCTAGTAAAAGGAAAAAGAGAGAGGAATAAATGCAAGAAAGACAAGAGATGCGCAATGCCATTGCTTACCACCCACTGGCTGATGCCCAACCCATTCCCAAACAGTGATCAGTGGCTCCTGGCCAACTCCCTTGGCCAGTTCAGAGGGATACTGTCCTGGCTGTGCTCCCTCCTGGTTTCTTGTGCCCCTCCTCATTGGTAGAGCATGGGAAAACTGAAAAGTCCTTGGCTTAGGGTAAGCACTACTTAGCAACAGCTAAAACATTGGTGTGTTATAAACATTATTCTCATACTAAATCTAAAACACAGCACTGTACCAGCTACTAAGAAAGAAAAGTAACTCCATCCCAGCCAGAATCAGGGCAGGCAGTCTGGAGTCAGCCGAGCTCCCTCGACTTCTAGTCCATTGCCTTTTCCACTGAACATTGTTGTACTGACATCTTGGATTGTGCAAAAAGTAATGGATGATATATACCAAATGGGAGGCTTATCACAGTTATCTCTAAAATTCTGGCACCAGAAGGAATTACAAAACAGACATAAAATTATAGACACACGGCTGTATCCTGAACATATCTGTTTAACGCAGTAATGTATAACTGCTTGATTATTGACAATGAAATCCTCATGCTGCTACTCATCTCCACCTGTCTCAATATACACTGAGATCAGTCCCTAGATTTATTTCTTGGTCTCAGGTGTAGCAATTAAAGAAATGTTCTGTATTGCTGAGAGCACCAGATGTGTGCAATGGAGCATCCTATACTGACAAACATTTTACTTTTAATAGTTCCTTTGGGTACACATTGGCGTCTGGTTTTATTTTTCTGTTTATACTTTATTTTTCTGTTTTATGGAGCTGTTTCCTTGATGGGGTTTTTCAGTTTCTTGCCTCAGAGGATGGTTTGGGGTAGCATGGATTATGGCACAACAGCAATAAGAGCTGTCTTCTGTTTCTATTTTCAGTTTTTAAGTTCATTCTAAGTCCTTCATTTGAAACCTCTTACATGAAATAAGAGTGGTGCAAAATCCATACTGATTCTGAAGCACGCATTGTGGATCATGATGGTATCTTCCAGAACCTTCCTGATGTCTTCTTCATGTCTCTTTTGTCTTCCTAGACCTGGATCCAGACTTAGGTATATGACAAGGCTGTTTCAGGAGCAAAGTTTTTCAGCCACCGTAGTTGCAAACCTCTTTTCACCCGCACCCTGGAGGTGGTGGGCACCTACAAGGGGGCAGATGATTTTCTCTCAAGGTCTGTGTTTGCAGATTTTCTCCTCCAGTCTAACTTTCAGCTGGTTCTTCCCTACCAAACGGAACAAGATGCTGGGCTGTGAAACTCGGTGTGAGTCAAATGGCAAAAGGCTGGAGTGCAGCAGCAGGCATATTCTAATGATTTAGAGAAATCTGATCTATTTTTCTCGGATGTTTTGTACCAAATTGACAGTACCATGGTAGATATGACTGGCTGAGATGAGCCACAGATGATGTTTACTCTTGTAAGTAGACTGGAAAGTCTTTCCTTACCTCTGCAATTGATTATCTTCTGAAAGGGTGGAATTTGACTACTTTGGCTACAGTATGAGCACTTTTAAATGTTGTTCAGCATGGTGGATGCTATTCATTCAAAGTAATACAGGCAGTGAAAAAACAGATCTTCACACTCTATTTATTAGAAGTGTCAGATCTATCATGATACCATGACCAGCCGAATTCTAATATGGGAACTCCTTATCTTGCAAAAACCTCATTTATTCATTTTTTCAAACAACAGTTCAGGTAAAAGCATGATGAGCAAAAGATTAAAGCTCTGTCAGATAAAAAGCAATGCTGCACTATTTCAACTATCCTACTTTTGAAAAGGTAATGAAATATGCATTAATTCACGCAGACAACATAAATATTGAATAACCATTGCAATGGATTGTATTAATAGATATACAAGATGAATAAAAACATGTTAGATTTACTTTTCTGCTGATGTTGCCAGTGGATTACAGGGACTAATCTGTCTACTGCAATGTTACCCATCAAATAGCTATAACTCAAATTTTTCCTTTTTCCCCCCCTCCCAGAAAAACAAAGTAGTTGCGATAAATAACTGCGCTTCCATCATTTTGTTTCTCTGGAGACCGATCCTGATCTTACCCATCTAATTTCACTCAACCACCAGTGCATCTACTTGGGCATAGTTTGGGCATAAATTTGGTGTGAGAACTCTTGAAGCAAAATAGGACCCAGGTTGCCACTGACTGGCAGTGAGATCAGGTCTTATGCTGCCCTCTCTCCTGTCTTGTAGGGATGAGCATTTTGAGAATGGGCGTTTACAGCCATTCCTATCTACAAATGGCATTCGTACTTCTTTATGCTGACATGAATAGCGTATTTCCTAGGAGCATAGTATAGAACTAATTATTTGAGAGATATTAATGTTTAAAAAATCCATGGAGTTCATCTTTATGGAAGACTCCTATTACCTGTTATCTGGCTATAGATCAGGGATCCAAGATATGTTGCAGGTACGCTCTCTTTCCCTCTTCACTGTGTGGCAAAAGCTGTGTGTGGTCAGACCAGGCCTTTCTCCTGTATTACTCTGCCAGTTGGCTGAGGAGTGCTGCAAAGAACCCCTGCACCCCTGGCCTGGCTCTTGATGCCTATAACTTCTCTTTGGTGCCAACCCCTTACAGTAACATCTAACAGGTTGAGAATAAGTGGGAGTGATGTTAGTGGGAGATTTTCTCCTGTATCCATAGATCCACGGTGCAGTGTGCTTCAGGGACCAAAAGCTTAAGGATACAATTTAATATTCCCCCATGCATTTGAGAAGTGATAAATCATACCCTCCATTTTGATTAGTTTTCTGCCACCTCCAGTGGCTTTTCAGATCACCCCTAACGAAGGAATGCCCATGAGGTGGCATTAGAAATGTGGCTCTAGGAAATGTATTACCTATATTAAAATGTGCTAATTCAGAAATACCTTTACCACCTTTTGGTTGCCCTTGTTAGGGAAAAATACTTCACTTTAAACTCCAGCTAACTGATTACCTGCCAGTTCTGAAGCTGTGCTCTGAATTAATCTCCTCCAAAAGCCAACAGAGACAACTTATGTTTGGGCACCTCACAGGAAAGCAGGGAGATGAAAAGCCTTAGCCAAACTTTGACAAACAACTTGGAGTGTTTGACCAGCTCTGCACAGCTGCTGCTGAATGAAGAATGCAGGTAACATGCTGAACAGAGACGAGAGGTGATCAGCAGGGAAGGCAGCTTTTGTAGTTGAACTGAGCATTTTATATTGAGGAAAGGAGGGGAAATATTCTGAATTACCTGTAGAAGGTGTGCCTGCTTTTGGTAATAGACATACCCAGTTTATGCACTAATTCCTAACCGGTCAGATCCTGTACTGATGTGCACTGGAACTGCTCTGAGATCACTGGAGATACACCCATGCACAGCACCTTAATTCGACTGATATCATCCCACCCATTTAAACATGTCTTACAGACATGTTTGCAGAGCTGAACTGAAATATCTCTGCCCCCTCCAATTCCTGATCTCAGGCAATGTCGTCTCCTCATAAATCCTGGATACGATAGCACCAGTGTGACCCATCACTTCATTACACCAATGTGCAAAGCTGTGTATTGTACTGAGGAGGAGTTTATCTGGTCAGAATGGATCCGGTCCAGGAACAAATAAAGAAGTTAGGAATCTGATTATTTCTGGGCCAATTCTGTATGAATTACAGCTTCTCAATTTTCCTGATGTCAGCTAGTTCTACTCTGCTGTCTTCCCTCCCCACACAGGAGGTGAAGTATCTAGCTAGCAAAGGCATTTTGATTGCCTCCACCATTTAGCTGATTTCTCAACAATTCAGGAGAGCCAACTGGAATTTTAAGTCAGGTTGGGATGAAGCATACCATATTCAGTGTTGTTTGAGCACTGGCTCTTCTGGTGCATGCCAAGCTTGTTTCAATGGGGATCCACCTCACTGCCAGGGTCAGGGGCAGTATGTGGATCCTCAGGTATCTCCCCATCTGCCTCATCAAGTTCTGTCTGGGAGAAGCAGCCTGATTTCTGATCCCAATGAGGGATCCTTGTATAGAGCAGTGATTTCCTGGTGACCAGATACAGTGGGCTTTTGTACAGCATTTTTCCACTATCAGCAGGAAGGAATTAAAACAAGATAGTAGGTCTGGCTTTAAGATGCTCTGCATTGATTCGGGCATGAGTTGTAGGGAGAAAGAACCGTTTCTTCAATTTTAGTCAATAATCCAAACTTTTCTTTAGGATTGCTTTCCAGTGATTTCAGACATAGTGCAAGGCTAAGAGAGAACAGCTATTTTGTTTAGTCTGAAATGGTATATATCACTTGTTTATTTCTTCAAGGGCATTATGTTTTTCCATGTATTTACTTAATGGTTTATATTTGACTAATGCACATCTTTCAGAAAGGCTTTCAAACTGGATTCAATGATTGCTGGAATTTCCTATGTTTTCCAAAACATGAAAAATTACATCAGTGTGTTAAGAGCTTCCCCTGCTATGATTCTTCTAAGCAAGTTTTGCAGACTTGATAGCTTTAGCAGACATAACTTATGTAGGTACTCACTAAGGTTTTAAAGTATTTAATTTGTCTTGAATGTTCATTGGAATTAATATCTCAGACCAAATACAGGGCTGCAATATTTAATGATCCCTTTTGTCTCTTCTGCACATCTGGGTTGTCATTTCCAGGTAGGCTGATACTTGTGTATAGGACTTGCAAAGTTCAGTGGCTTTCAGCAGAAAGGGAGATGTAAGGGGAACTCGTGGGCGTACATCCTTAGCTGCAGCATGGTCACAGCTCCTCAGTTACAGTTTTTGGCACTTTTCTTTAGTCTCTTTAGGGCCTTACAGAAAGTTAGCTGGGTGTTCCATCCTGCTCCCTCCAAGGTGTGTGCCTGCCTGGTCCTTTTTTGATGTGCATGTTCCTGTGCTGTAAAATCAGAACTGGTGAAAAGCTAACTTGCTTGTTTAATTTATCTTCCAGTCCTTGCACTACAGGGGAATTAATCCTTTTCCGGGAGCTAAGGACCAGCTTAGCACTGGTAACTGAGTACCAGGTGGCATCTTCAACATCACCTTCAACACTTCAGTGCAGAAATTAAAACAAATGTCTTTTATTACAGAAAACAGTTTGAAAAGGAGTGCAGCGTTTTAGCCAGCCCCCAGAGCTTGTAGCATGAAGGACATCTAGTGTGAACCCACAGTGAAGACCAATGTGGAGCTCCCTTGCTGGGCTTCTGTTACACTGCAAAGTTTTGGTCCATGGGACAGGACTTCCTAGTGCCAAATATTGAGAATAGCATTAAGAACAGCTCCAAAGCTCATTTTGCGGAATTACAGTGCCATTGCCCAGAGGTGGAGGTGAGTACTCCACAGTCCTGCCCTCCTGGCAGCCTCTATGAGCAGTGAGGGTTGATGTCCTGCTCCCACCAGTGGGGATGGGAACTACCAAAAGAAGTCATTGGGTTAAGAAACTCTAGACTTGTACCAAGTAATTGAGTTGGAAATATCCCTTTCATTGCAGTCACATTAATTTAGTGGACTAATTTCTAATCATGTAGAGGGTTAGAATTTTGAATAAGTATTTGGGTTAATAATGAATTTTGATTTTAGAGCTGTGCCCTTCCTGTCATATCTGAGAATAATGGTGTGTAGAGAAGAGTTTATTTCCAGGCTGGTATAAATAGCTGCAAGGGAAAAATCTGTATTATGTGCAACTGGTACAAATCATACTTTATCATGCAACAAAGCATGATCTTCTCCAATTCTTCTTTCTGTTTGCAAGACAATTCTGTCCTGTGCATAGCAACATTCAGGCTGTGGAGTGCCTTTGTTGTGCTTCCTTTTAATCCGTTCAGGTTCTTGTCCTTTTGTCAGTTGTTCCTTAGTGGTGAGAACCCTGTGTGCATTTTTACAACACAGATCCATGGGGTTTTTTAATTTTCAAATTAGTATTTTTCTCCTCTTAAAACTAAACTTGAACACACGTACTCTAGGATGATGACAGCCTGAACTTGTTTTGAATGCCTAACATAACATTATATTTTCTTATTAATAAACCCTTACATAAAAATAACAGAATATTGGCAGTGAATAACTCAACTGAAGAATGTCAAATCACTAAATTGGAGAAATTACTAGTTAGACACCTGGAATTGGAGCTTCTTGAGTAATAAACTAGCTTTTGACAGCTGTAGCCTCTTTTTGCAGGTGCAAAAAAGAACATTTTCTTCTTTCTATTTTATCTGGTTTACATCACTTACTGACTGGAATATTCCAAGTTGGGAAAAGAACTGGGAGTTGAAAGAACAGGAAAATGTGTTTATCCTCTCCCATATTATGAGCAAAAGGTGTGTGTGGTGGGGTGTGTGTCTGACTAATTCTGATCTTGGAGAGCGTGGAAGTAAGGAAATAATAGCACAGCTGATTATTTGCTGATAATATTTGCACTGTTAGATGCAGCAACTACCTTGAAATCCAAGGAATATTTTGATAATATTTCCTAAAATACGCAAGACACAATGTAGTTCTCCTTAAACAATTATGTTCTTCTGGATATTGTTGTTCAGAAGCAGCATGACACAAAGCACCCCTAAAGAAGTTCATCAGGTGACTAAAAATGCTATGTCCTGTTTTCTCCCAAATCAAATGTAAAAAGAAAACCCCAAAATAAATGCTGAGGTATATGGTGACGTAAGCGTGGTTTTGATGTATTCTCTTAGTTAACAAAAATAAATATTAAATGCAACCTCAAAGCCACCTTTCTTTGCAATTAAACATTCTAATTAGTTGTCAGTCTCTGAGAATAACTCTTTCTTATGAATATCTGTTAGAAGGCACAATTGCAATGCAAATTGAGTTACTTAAATTGTTGTTTCCTGGTTCTGATTTAAACCACAATTAAGAAAACTGATTTAAATCAAAGTGATATAAATTGGTCCATCCTGCTTTAAAACTAATTAAGGATGTGCCTTGAAAGCATGCTTATATCAGTGCTCTAACTCAGTGGCTTCTCGGTATCACTCAAGTCTTAATAAATCACAGGAAGAGATGGAATTTTTATTTAGCTGAGCAGTCTCGATCTCTGAATTTAAGGCCACTGAAGAATAGATTAACATTTATAATTACTAGGTTGATCAGTAATGCAAATTGAAAGTGAGGATTTCAAAACAAATTGACCTTTGCAGCGCATCACGCAGAGACAGACGGTGAAAACTTTGAAAAGGTTTCGCTTGTCCTTGAAGTGGTTTGTCACAAATCACTGTATCCTCTGTGGTGCTTTACTGCTCTGCTAGTAGCCTCTGGAGTCACAATGTCCAAAAAACAAACTGTGATAACCAAAAGAACAACATGAATGGTTTGAGGCTGGCAAATCACTGTATGGGTTATTGTTGTTTTGTGTCGCTCCAGGCAGACTTGTATATTTGGGGACTAAGATTAGGATGTTTAGGCTAGGGCCAAATGGGTTTATAATTAGATGTGTGCAGGCTCTGACCTATTAATTGAGGCTCGTGCTTCCCTGCATCTGCCCTCCACGTTTGATGAGACCGTGCTTTAAAGCAGTCAATGGAAAGAGGAACATCTGTACCTGCATGCTTCAAATCTGCCTGTCCCAAACTTTGCTGAGAACATTTCACTGCTCAAGAGGCAGCTCAGCCTTTTTCCAAAAGCTGTCCCTCTTTGGGATACCACATGGATAGGACAGGACAGTGTGTCAATATGGTCTGTGTTGTGTTTATTTGTAAAAGTAACAGCTAGCTCTCACCTGGAGAAAACAGCCGTATGTGATCAGCACTACATGTGTGTCATGCTCCTCCCTGGGCAGAAAAGTGGTCACAACTGGAGAAGATTGAATGGAATTTTATGGCACCAAATCTGAACAGGTCTGAGACAGTTCCTTCCATGCTTAGACATCTACAGAGATTGGAGACTGTCAAATGCAAGAAAATGTTACACACATTCATGGAGGGATGTGTGGGGAAAGTGTGGGGTAGGCTGGACAACCATGGAGGGAATGGAAAGAGCAATGGTATCACCTATTAGAGCAACCAGCTTTGGTCTCTTCTCTTGCAGGTATGTCAACTCTTAGAACGCTCTTGTCAATCAGTGTAGCCCATGAGGTCTCCAAGTTCACTGTGATGTAGTCCTAAGGAACAGGAGATAAGGTAACTGTGCTGCCAGTGTAAGCACGCATGATATGTTTCTGCTGGGATCTGTAGGCTCCCAGAAAATTGCTGTTTTCACATCTACAGTGGTTTGACCAAAATTTCAGTTCCTTTGGACAGCCTTTATTGCCTTCAATTCGTATTGCTGATGACTGAAGTAGAATGCAGAAGAAATGCTCTCCTTTTCTCATAACTTAACTGAGTGCTTCCACAGTACTTAGCAGAATTGAGTAGTCAGAAACCAAGGTGGAGTACATGACCCAGTAGTCTGACCGTGTGGAAAGTATTACACTATGCATATCCTTTGTCTAACAGTGAGCAACTGCATAACTTGTTTGTAAGTGGACTTGCATGGGGGGAAACCGGTAGTATTATCTCCTGATCCCAGGGCTCCGGAAGGATGTAAATAGGGAATGCATAGTGGTACTAAAAGACTCCTCTGAACAGAATACTTTGTTGTTATTGTTGTTGTTGCTAAGTTTATAAACAGAAATGAAACTAAGCCAAGCTAAACTAAACAGACTAGAATAAACATAGAACTGTTGTAGCTATTGTCCTCACCAATAATTGAGAGTGAATGGTATTTTGGCTAACAGGAAAGCAAAACCAGGGAGGTTCCTTAAAGGTGTCCAAACTTGAGCAGCAGAAATGCAAAACGTTTTTTTCTGTGGTTGAGCATAGATGAGCAACCTAGCTCCTGATGGGGCAGCATGGGCTGATGGCACTAGTCAAAGCTCAGTGGTCGGCTGTATGGTGCACCCACAGGCATGTGAGGTGGGGACAGACCTCTCCTTCCTGCCAGGGCCACAGTAGCCACTTCATACTAAGATGCTCTTAGCTTCTGTCATCCAAAGGATGGTAAATGTGGGTGGAAGGTGAAGAAATGTTGATGTGGCAGGTATTGATAAGGCTACTGTGTGGTGAGCCAAATACCTGGAATATTTGTCAGAAGTTTTGGCAGACAATACAAGATGCAGTCTGGAAGAAACAGGTACTTGTCTGTCTGTCTTGTTCAGTGGTATTGGCAATAGCAGCTAATTAATAGGTGGAAAATTATTGCTCTTTTAATGCATGCAAAGATTGCGCAACAACCATAGACATCTATTTCAACATGCCTTGCTTTGCATTGCCTCATTTTTTCTCACCTAAATACACTGCAGTTTGTTCAATAATCTCTCCCCTTCACCATGTTCTATTACTTGCTGAATAATTTTAGGGTTTTTTTTCCCTGAGGGGAATGAAGTATTGCACATGGACTTTTTCCAAAACCAAAGCTCTTTGGTATGGTCCTTTCTGGTCTGTCTTGTTACTGATATTTATACAGATGTACTGACAAACCCAGATTTATTGCACTATTTATTGGACTAAATTCTAGGTTATTTATAACGTAGTTAGATGGCTGTTTACCTGACATGTCACAATATCTATTTAACACTTCTCCAGCTGTCTAGCTGGGATTATGACATAAAACAGTATTTATCATATATAATCCAGAAAATGTTACAGGAAGAGTAAATTCTGAGTGAGAAAGACATAACTATCTGAGTAATGGAGGGACAAAGAACAAAGATGTAGTGCTAAACAGCAATTCTCAGCCGGGCTGAGGGAGGGGAATATTTAGGATGTGAGGAATTCCAGGTGCAGATTTTAAGTTCTCTAAAGTGCACCAGCACTCTGCCTAACAGCTGACCTTTCCCTCATGAAATGGACATTTTTCATTTAGAAAAGGAAATGAGAATCATCTTTTTTTGAGGTTTCCTCCTTCCCCTTTTTTTGGCACTGATTAAGCAGAGTTAAAAGTTTCTATGGGACCATTTTCAGTAGGGAACAATTTAATAAAAATCCACCATTTCACAAGCAGGTGTTACTTTGACATTCTTATGCTTCATGTTAAGGTGGTATTGACTGTTCTGTTTCACTGTGATGGGTTCAAACAATGTTTTTTTTTCCTGTATTGGTGTTTTTTTAGCTATATGTTTCACTGCTGTGTGATCAAGACAGTTTTTTGCACCACCAGGACAAAAATCTTTAGAATTTATTAACATATATGGTCCCTTTTCTTATTTAAATCAGAAAATGAATTCACATATTGAATATCCCATGAAGAAATCTGGATAAGGCTTGCCTGCAAGGAAAAAGAGACTGTAAGGGCAATAACTGACCAAAAGAATTATGGATTTGCTTTACAAAAGAGTTTCCTGTAATCTTCACCAAATGCAGATACTGCAGGAAAACTAATCCCCCATTTTCATATACAGACACAGGCCATCTTAAATATTTCACCAAAAAAAGCCAGTCTCGTAACCTCTGTTTAACAGATAGACCCATTTCTGTGGGAGGATGCGGAGGAGAGAGGAAATGAGGCCAATGGAAGGTTGTGCAGGTGTGAGGGTGAAGCTGGGTTTCCATTCCTCAGGAAGGTGTGGTAGGTGAAGGATGCAGTGTGGGATTAATGGGGTGGTCCTCCTTTTCCTCATGCTTCCTTTTTGCTCTTTCTTATGGCAAAAGAATGTGTTTGCAGACAGTGTCAGCACTGCGCAGAAGCAGCAGACCCCATCCCAGGATTTGCCTTTCCAGCCTAATTTGAAGTTGCCACCCCACGTCCCATGGGACTACTTTCTCTGTATGTATGTAATTAGCTCACTACAGGACAGCAGCTGTTGTGGACCAATAAATATGTATTTATCCTTCACTATTTACAGATGGAAAAGCTGAAATACTTCAGTCTTTAGATACTAAAGACTTGAATAATGTAGGATGAGATGTTGAATAACATGAGTCAGGACTTGGAGGAAAACTATTTGTCCAGATCACACATGGGCTGGGAAAAGTTTAAATGATGATTTTTAAAAGAAGGTAGCTGCCAGCTAAATTCAAGCTAATGCTGGTGAGAAATTACAATAGGCAATCCAAGGAATATAGAGTTTCTCAAATTCATTAGCTGCCCACAGAGGGTTAAACAGCATGACTAAAAATATTTACATAGGAATTACAGGGTTTGAACAGAATGGGTTATTCTGCTCACACCAAACTTTAAGGGAGGCGAATTAGAGAGGATTATTAGCATATTCTACTTTTCCCTTCCTTGTAAGATTTGTTGAAAAGCATAATAACATAAAGGAGCTGAAGATTCATGTTTTCATAATAGCTGTATCTGAACATTCCTGCCTGTGAAATTTATTCTCTGTGGGTGGTGATGCTGCTGAATATTTCTGATTTCTTAGCCATCCTGTTATTCCCCTGTATGTAGATCTTTTTAGTATGGATATTAACCTGCAGTCCTCTCATAGCTAAAACATTCTTTGGCTGCATTCACCTGGGCAAGGTCTTTTACAGGGAGCAAAAAGCAATATGCAGAAGTGATCATAAATATACTCACAAAAATTCATTTTTACTTTTGCCTGTTCACTCTAATTGTTCTCTTAAGGCTTGATCTGGAGCACAGAGAAATCCAAAGGGGCTCACTAGGCTGTGGGTCAGGTTTTCGGGTCACTCGTACATGGCAAGTGGTGAATAATGAGCAGCACACTACACAGTGCCAGCTCCTCGGATCTTACCTTGATGATGGAGGTAAGAATTTGGCTTAAGTGCAGTCTCAGGGCTGGAGGAGAGCATAAGCCACTCTTTCTGCACTAAAAAATAATCACAGACCTTAATGATCAGCAGTCTGGTGTGTCCCAGTAATGCTGTTCCCTGTGCCCTGATTAACTGGTGCAAACAGTGCCCCAGAATGTTTTCTCTGTAGGGTTAGCTCTTTTATGGATGGCAAAGGTCAAAAAAGTTGTAGAGTCACTGCAGGGACTTGATTTGATAATAAACATATTTCCATGTGTAATAATGAGTACTGTGATGGCCAATTTGTCCCTCCCACTGATATAAACAGGCTGGAATTAATACATGTATTTTGCAATCAGGACTGCATAAACTGAAAACTGTAAAATCATTTAGGTTGGATTTTATTTCTTTTTCCCTTTTTTTAACTTAATAAGACTCTTTAAGCTAGTTGAAAAAGTTTGCTCTTGCAGACAGAAATGTCCTTCTCCCTCGTACAAATTAGGAATTCAGGTGGGAAATAGGATTTGGAGGTGCTTTGTTGTCCTTCCAAGCTTTGCCTTGCTGTGTTAGATTCAAAGGTTGTGAGAGGTGGTTGCTGTCTTTTGTCTTTTTTATAGACCAGCATGGTATGACCCAAGACCAGGGGTTCTTGACATCATGACAGTAATTGTGATAAGGGTTTAGGAGCCTCTTGGTCAACCCCAAAACTCCCACCTGTTTCCACAGTGACAGAAACAGCCTCTTGATGAACTCTCAGCTTCTAGCACTTAGCATCTCTGAGGGTACCCCTTCCTGGTGTTCCATTGCTTTCCATACATTGGTTCTACTGATGACACAAGGATCTGGAAACAGATGTGTAATTACCAAGAGTAAGTCATATTAGTTCCAGGCTTGAGCATTTCTTTTGCTGCCTTGGACTAGAGATTTAATATATAACTAATTTCTCTTTCCTACTTTCCAAAGATGTCAGCCTTTCCATATAAATTCCATTGTCACTAATCTAATAAAGCTCTACTTTGTTCATAATTTACTGCATCATTCAATAAGCATTGTAATATTTGTGCAGGGCAAGTATATAAATCATTGTTGCCCTTCTCTACTTTTTTACTTATCTGGTTCTTTCAGGGTCACTAATCTACCTTATAGCTTTCATTTGGTTTAAATATTCTGCTATTACCTTTTACACCTCACTTTCTCATTCATGCCCATTTAAATACTTGCAGCTGCATTTTCTCAAGTAGCTATTGATGCATATTTCCTTGCTAAAGATTACTATAACTTCACCAGCAGTAATGATACGAATTATATCTGTTAGGGTTCACACATACTTTTTGCTGGTTAGAAAGACTGTTTTCTGATTTTGTTGTTATTGACCATCTCTTCTGCCTAGATTATGTAAAACACAGAAAAATTATATATATCCAGTAAAATACCCTCATTTTGACACGTGTAGGCTTTCAGCACCCAGGTCATGCTGAGAGGCTAATCAGTCCCTACTGACCTCCAAGAGCCTGAAATGTAGCTGGGTAAGGCCCAAGTCCAGCAAAGCACTTAAGGATATCCTTGTGTAAACATATGATCAGTCCTATTTTCAGTGCAATTTGGTGAGAAGTGCATTTCAGAGTAAAGCATCTCAGGAGATGCTGCTTCTTGCAAGGGCTGTTCAAGACCAGGCGGTACCAGTCACAGATGCAAGCTCAGTCCAAGATATCTTCATATTCTTGCACTGGGCAAAGTAATTCTCTTCAACTGTCATCCCCATGCTTTTAGGGAGGCTGTTGCTGTGCCCCTGCTTTAGAGTCATAGTGTGTTTGCGAGTGTGAGCTCTTAGGATGCTTGAATTTCTTTTGCCTACTGTCTAAGAGACAATTAAATGATTTAGGAGTGGGTAATCGTTTAGGTCCTGCAGGACCTGATAGCTGTGCTTGTTGTGTCATGGCTGGAGGGATCATTCTATATTCTGGCTTCAGAAGAGCCATGTGTGTTGCTGCCACGGGATTGTCACTTGTATACGGAAAAAACACAGGTGAAGCGGAGTTTTGCTGTGGTGGTTTGCCAAGAAGCAAAGCTGGGACACTTATCATCATGGTATAGAAGAAAACAGGGCTAGAAGGAGGCCATCTCATCCACGCTTATACAAACTGCTCCTGACACATGTTTGTCTAACATGTTTCTTTAACCCCACCAGCAGTGTAGGTCCCCCGGCCTCCCTAGGCGACCTCATCCAGTGCCTAATGACCCTTGCAGCAGAGAAGTTATTCTAGCACTGAACTTAGCTCTCCCTTGATGCATTTAAACCCATTGCTTTTTGTGCTTTCCCCACAGATGTGGATAATAACAGTGTCTTGCCTTCCTCTTTGCATAAACCTTTTACATAATTGGTAGACTGTTATCATGTCTCCTCTCCGCCTTCCCTCCTCTAGACTAAATAGCCCAGATATGAGGATGAAAGCTGGAATGGGTTATCAGGGAGAAAGGAAAAGGCATTGGAGGAGGAAATCAGAGAGGGATTAATCCCTCTTCCTGTGCCTACAGAAATTGACTTTTTCCTGCTGGAGGATGGGAGCTGTGGGAGGAGGAGATACAGTGTGCAGTGCTGATGATTCACGAATGCAGCTCTGTGGACTCTACCTGATTGATGGGACGCTGCCTTGCAGCCTAAGGAAGAGGGGCTTGGGCTCACCCTTTACTGAGCTGCACCACACCTATCTAGTTTGTGTGCTTAGGAAACAGTGCTTTAATATCTTATATTGGTGAGGCATGTATCCAACTCACATGTCAGCTCCTGCGAGATGTATCTGGTTGAGCTTCTGTGTATCATGAAAGCTATTTCTAGGTGCCATGTGTGTTATACAGTCAGATAAAATGACAGTATAACACCATTACCCTGCAGCAGCATCCAGGCAGCTCACTGTGAGCCATGCCAGAGAGCAGGAGCCCTCTCCTCTGATAGCAAAGAGAGGTTTCTGTTTGGAGTGTTGCCTTCCCTACAGCTGTGTGCTCCCCACCCATGCACAGGATGGAAAGCCACCCGCCACACACGCTGCCTACATGTGTTTCACAACCTGATTGCTGTTCATAAAACCAACACGTGGAACAGGCAAACACCATCTGATCCAAAATGCCCCAGGGTGTATTATGTCAATGTCACATACGTTAAGAAAGTACAGCAAGCACTCAGAGTGACTTCTTGTGTTCATAGCCCTGTTCCATTATTCACATCTGCTGTCAGAGCTGTAGCACGTACACAGCCGTTGGATCGTGGCTGTCATAACCTGGAGGAAATAAAAATAGCTCCCTGCCTGGAGACTTCCAGAAGCACAAGGTGGGGGATAACATAGGGGAAAAAATGGTTCTTCATCACTGAGCAGTCCCAAACAGCTTTCAGTGGTGCTTTTGCTTTGCTCTAAGCGCTCCAAGAACAGCACGTAAGGTGGAGCTGTTTTCCCTGGACCCCTGACGACGTGGGATCACAGGTTTATTTACATCAGAAAAGGGCTGGCCTTGAAAAAAACAAAGTATTAGAGGCTGTTTAGGACGGAGGGGAAGTCTGCTGCATTGCAAGCACATTGCAGACTAGCTCCCTCATTTGCTCATCATTCAGATGTTAAGACTCTCTGATTCAATTTCACAGTAAAAAAACCAACTTGATAAATTGCAATCTAATTAATTTTTCTTTAACTCTTCTTCTGCCCCCTTCCTCCCCAGAGTGACCTTGCAGGTGACATTTGTATTCCTGAATGAAAACCACATTCGCCCGACTCTGCAAAGGGAGGAGGCAGGGGCAGAAGAGAAACCCTTTTGTTCTTCTCCTCGTGGTTCCCCCTCACCTGCCAGGGCCAAACTCCAGAACAATTCCTAGCAGCTGAGGTTAGCTGGGGACATCTAATCCTGGTAAGCTGGCTCTGAATTCCAGCACACAACATTTGAGTTTCATCATCAGGCATTTTCATCTAATTCCTCCAGACTTCAGGAGTGTGAGTATATCTGTAAGTATGTGCTTATTTAATTGAAAAGAAAAAGAATAAATCTGTTTTCTCCTAAATCTGAACCCAAATGGCATTGATGGCAGTGACAACAGTCATGCTTTTTAAAGCTAAGCAAGCCCAGGCATTGTTTTGAGGTTGTACTGGGGTCTTTTAGGTGTACCCTGAACAACCATGTCTATAGGATGCCCAAGAATTGTGATTCTCAACAAAAGGAGGGCTGCCTCCTCTTTCCCTGATTTTCTGTAATGGAGAAAGATTGCTCTGTGCAGAGGGAGTTTAATGTATCTTGCTGAGTTTGCCGAGACCTGTCCTGCCTGTTTAAGAAGGGATGTAAGGAGCATCCTGGCAACACATCAGAGAGAAACCTCTTGGAGTTCTGCTACTCCAAGACAGGAGGATGTGGTAGCAACAGGCTGACTTTGAGGGAAATGCACCTTCCCAGGCATGAACAGGGACCAAACAGGATATGTTGGGTAAAATTGCAGTTGATTTTCTTTGGAGTCAGTCAGCAGAGATAACAGGCTATTTTTCCTACAGGAGTTTCAAAAAGAGTTCCCCATTTGGCCCTAAGTATTATCTGTGACCCAAAGATAAAACTTCCCATTAGTTCTGCTGTATCCTTTACCAGAAAGAGTATCTCCAGCATCTTTACATGTTTGCTTTAAGACCGTACGCTTTTTATTAAGAAAAAGCTTTAGCTTTGCTGTTTAGCCAGTTGAAATGAGTAATGAAAATGTTATTTGTATGGAACAAAGGAAATATTTTCTTTTAAATTATCTCATCTTACTAATTGATTACAAGGAGGCTGCTTGGACGCTTGCAGTGTACAGCATCTGGTCCCTCTGCTGGGAGCAAAGCTTCAGTCAAGCTGGTATAAACCATCCCATGGGAGAAAACAAGAGTAAAAACTGTATTTAGGGCTGCTTGTCCCATAAAGCCAGTTTAGCCCTCATGAGGAAATAATCTGGGTTTCTGTAAAGAAAATATATTAGATGTTTCTGTGGAAGATGAAACACTACTGAATATTGATAATTAAAAACATAATCTAGAAATACAAATTAAAAATTATCTAGAGAAAACTCCTTCAAGGAATAGGTATTTTCTGTTGCTCAGATATCACCGAACACGCCTGCTAGCGTAAAAACTACTTGCTATTGATGAAAAGTAATAACGTAAATCCATGGTATGTCTGAGATCAGAAAGGGAAAAGGCTAATATAAAAGTTTGCAGTAAATTCCCTTGGGATGCAACAGTCTCATTTGAAAGTGAGTTCAATATAATAATCTTCAAATATTCATGGCTGAAAATGTTTCCTAAATGGTGTTTCCAAAATAGATGTCATGAGACAGCAAATACATCCTGAGCTGCCTTCAAATCCATGGCAAATAATGTTGTTTCATATAAACACAGAGAAAATGTGACATCAAAAGAAACTACCGGGGGGAAATCATCCAGGTCTATGTATCAAGGATGAAGAAAAAGAGAGAGAAAGGACTTAAACAGGAAAGCTGCAAAAGCCAGCTTGGAGAAGCAATGTCGTTCCCAGCTCACCAACCCATCCGTGCGGTTTGTGGTTCTGATCTATTGCCTCTCAGCTCTGGCAGCTGCTTCTTGCTGCCAAGAAGTAGGTCAGAAACCCATTTTTGTCTCTATTTATTCTTCTGTGGTCACATCATGGTTGCTCGCCCAGTGCAGAGTCGGGAAAGCTTCTGAACGGAGGCTGAGGGACCAGACTGCTGTACTGAGCAGGGTGACCTGTCCTGGGCTCCCTCCATAGCCAGTGGCATGAGAGCAAAACGATGTCTCCAGCAGCAGGGATTTCCCTGGGGGTGCCCATCTCTCTCTGCTTGCTGGAAAAGGATTCTAAGGGAATTAGGGACTTAGTCTGTGGTTAAATACTTAACAGGATGAATCTGAGCCAAAGTGTGTGTAATGTGCCAGCCCCACCCTGTAAGCCTGCATCCAAGCAGTGCAGAAGGTTTTGGTGTTAATCCAGCTCTCTGTGGCCTGGGTTACAGAGTGGCCTTGCAAACGCTCATGCTGAGGTGGGGATGAATGGGGCTGTAAGGCTGAAGCAGGAAGCTAGGGATGAAGTAGAAGGCACTGTGCTGTGGCTGCTCCAGAGCTGAGAGCTGTCTGTTTCTCCTCCTGTCCCCCAGGGCTAGTGATTTTATCACCTCTGCTTGCTAGCATCCTCCTTTCCTCTCCAGGTACCAGCTGTCCTCTTTCCCCAACTCTCAAATTGTCCAACTGATTAACATAATACAGTTAAATTCAGTAATTGTTTTCAACTTGTACTTACCTTTACAGTTAGCTGCAAGATGTGCCAGTAGGATGTTCTGATTTTCCCACTCTATCATCTAGAAATTAAAGAGAAATTAAAATAAATTAACCTGAAGATACTATCTCTCCTCATGGATTTGTCTTCTTTGTATCTGTCAGGAATGCCAAACTCCTTGCTGCCTCGCCCCTCTCCTGTCAATGCAAAGCAATTGGCAGGGATGGTGGTTTTGCCATCCTGGAGCCCTGCGACCTTTGGAGGACAAGTGATCCATCTCCCTGTGGGAGACTCTTGTTTTGCCACTGGTCAACAAAATACTGTCCTCAAGTGAGCAGTTTTACAAGTAGCAAACCCATCCATTGCTTCTGCCTCAGAGCATGGCACTGTTCTGAAACTCAGCTTTGTCGTTTGTCACCAGTGGGGTGAGTTGCAGGAGACACATACCAAGCAAGAACATTAATTGTAATGTGGACCTCTAATTATGTCTCTCTAAAATATCTGCAGGGCTCAGTCAAACAGTGCTACTTTATCTGAGGGAATTGCAGTCTCTGTGACATAAAAACAAACTGCAAAGCCATTGCCTCATCATTCTGCTTCTAGCAGGTCCTGAGTTCAGCTTTTCAGACCAATTTTTCCCTTTTCACAGTGCATTTGTCAGGATTCCCACTCTGGAAAAGAAGATCAGGGCAAACAGGGACTGAGGAGAACAAAAGCTGACCCAAACCTTTGACCTAAACTTAACATAAGGCCAAATGAAACCTTAGAGGTTTGTAAATGTTCATGAAGCATTTCTACCTCCTGCTCCCCCCTCCTTTATCTTCAGTTTCTTTATACTTCCACACTTACTGTTTCTAATTGCAAGTCTAATGTAAAGCCCCACTAAATTAATGGAAAGGCTCTCACTGGTTTTTAGAGGCTATTGATTGAGCCTGCCAGAGAAAGGAGATAATTTATTTAATGAAAGTACCTTTAAACTTGAGAGAAAACAAAACCTGAAAAGAGATAAGGAAAACCAGAGGTCAGATGCAATTTTCCAGCTAGCAGCACATGTTCTTGATCTGAACCACACCCATGAAATTGATATGGGTATTGTTAACCCAGGAAAAAAAATCACTGCACAGAAACAGAGAATCACAGTGAACTGTTTAATAAGCTATAATGGTTTAATATATATTTGTATATATCATATATATAATAAAATACAAGTGTTTAGTAAGCTGCAAACCCATGGCGTTTTGCCTGTGTTTACTGTCAGCTTGCACTGTAGAACAATACAACTGGTAATCAGCTGGCATTTGTGACCTGAAGTTTCCATTTATACGTGTGAGATTGAATCTTCCCCTTGTTACCCACACTGCAACAGAAATGTCAATCCTATGGAAACTTTATTAGGAAAATAATACTCTGCTGCTGATAAAGTTTTTAACTTTCTAGGTGACTTTTGTTAGAAGGGGGTAGAAATGTGGCTGTTTATAGGGCTTAATATCACCTGAGCTTCCCTGAATGAAGCATTAGATGGTCAGAATAAAAGCATTCTTATCTGAGTTACATTCAGGATTCACAGATGAGGGACTTGTGGAAGGCTGGTGAAACCAGCTCAAGCAGAAATTAAGCCATGGCTTTTCTTGGAAAGCTGTTGTTACACTGTCATTTAGCAGTGACAGCTCCGATGGACTGGTGTTGTCAGTTCAGAGCCTGGTCTCTAAAGTGCTGACCTGCCTCAAGATCCTGTTTTGCACGTACAGATTGAGTGTTTTGTGTGTGCAGACTCATATGGCTGCATGTTTTACTTGTGAATACATGCACAGCTTATCTAGAGAATTGTTTCCCAATACTTGTGTAACAGTTCTGATTTTCCCAGTCAGTGGGTAGATACACACAGAACAGTGTGTGTTCCAGAAGCTGTTACTCAGTCTTAATAGGAAACACAGATGTGGGAAGTGGTCCTAGGAAGGTGCTGCTAATAAGCAGCCACTGGTTGTTCATGTTTCTGTAAATGAGCATTATTTTGTTATTATTTGCATACAAATTTTACAGAGAATGGGGTTCATTTTTTTTTTGTCATACTCTGTTTTCCATCATTTTCTTTTTTCTTCTCTTTGTCTTTTTTCCCCTCGCTCCTACTAGATTTTCTTGCTGAACTCCCCCCGAGTCTTCCCCACTGTCAAGTCTGGACTGTCTGGTCACTGCCAGCAATATGCTCACTGTCTTTCTTGGAGTGCCTGACAACAGTGATGGCAACCCCTCTCTGTGAGACCCTGTGCTGGGGACGCTGAAAGGCTTGCTGCCTTCAGAGCATCTGCTGGGTGACTTTGTCTTTGGAGATTTGGCCAGTTCTGTCCATGCAGTAACCATTGTTCAGCTCCTAAAAAGAAATACAGACCTTGACCCAAAGGTGCTGGCTGAGGTCTGTGGACCATCCAGTGCGGGGTAGAAGCAGTGGAGGGAATCCTGTCCAGAGTGATCAGGGACAGAAAGAACTGATCCTATTTGTTTTTTTCACCCCAAGTTAGAATCTATCTCTTTATAGAAATCATACAGGGCATGAATGCCTGGAAATGAAGCAAAATGTACCAGACATAAGCTCAGCACATTCTCTGTAGTTCAGTATCCTCTAAAGACTCATTTGTCCCTTTCCTCCTTTTAAATATTTCCTCTCTTCTTTCTGGCCTGATCTTGTTATTTGTTTCATCAGCCAGTTGTTATCCAACTCTTGGCGGAATATCAGGGAAATCTTCCTGATCGTGAACTGGAAGGGAACAATGTGAAAGTTGTTCCCGTGGACTTTCTTAAGGGAACAGGGACTGCTTCTTTACTTGGGACAGCTGAAAACAAGATAAGACCAGATACTGTCTTTGCTGAGACAAAGTTTGCGGGAGCTGTGATGTGCTTTGTGGGCTCAGTTGTGTATCTGAAGAAGTTTGTCCTCCTGGGCTTTTCTTTGGTTTTTAACTGCATTAAGGTGTGGTTTCTCCCTCTAAAACTTTCCTCACTGCTCTGATGGTGGTCAAGTAGGCAGGGATGGACTGAACTGCTGCCTGGTGGGAGCTGAGCTCCATGTGTGTGACTCCATGGAGGTGGGTCTTCTCATCTAGGGGTGGAGATGCCTTTCTGGCTACAGGCAGCCCAGATGGTCATTAAAACAAGCAAGCCATGTGCTTTCATCTCTCCTGAGTCCACAACTTCCTCAACCCAGACGAGATGGGCTTAGACCCAGTCTGGGCCTTAGTAAGCTTTTCACTTTCAGCCTTTCACTGAAGGTTTGCCTTTACTCTGGGATTATCCTGACATTCAGCTGCTGTTGGGTTCCTCTCTGCCTCCTCTCCAGCTGAAAGCTTATAGCTGAGCTGCGCAAGTGTGTCCTGACTTCAGAGCAAGCTCAGGAAAAGGCAGACTCCCTTGGCAGGTCTCCGACAAGCCTGTTACTACAAGTTCACCCCAACCGGCAATTCTGGCAACCACAGAAATCTGCATGAAGTTCATGTTAGTTCAACGACAGCTCATGTTGCCAGGAATTCAGTAGCTCCTTCTAACTGTTTGAATATCAGCTGAAAGACTTAAGTGCATTTGCCATGCAGCCTCTCTGAGAAAGGCATGAGGGTAGGTGGGGAAGCATTTCCTTTTCACAAATACCATGGCACGACTGAGTTTTAGGATGTCATCTGACAGGACTGAAGATTATAAGTCCTAATACATAGTTGTCGTCTCTGCAAGATATAATAGCATTTAGGTTAACTTCCAAAACAGCATAAGACATAGAACATACAGTTTGTATAGTCATTTCCATTTCCACTCACTTGATTCATAAGGTTGTATGAAAATTGCATAAACACAAATATTTGTACAGCCTTTCTTTTGAAATAGTTTCTAATGCTTCTACTGTATGTATTAAAACACAGCCTGTTCCAAAAGCACTTCCCCCCCCCGTGATGCATTATGTACATTATAGCATCTGCAATATCTTCAGCTGCTATAGAGGCTTTGCAGAGCTGAGGATGTTCATGCTGAATAGATTCTGTATTTTTGTTCCTCAGGTTTGTGAAAAGTCTTTTGCTCAAAAAAACCCCAACCCAAAAATCTCTTGGTCAAAGTTGATTTCTTTTTTCATCTGGAAGTTGAATTTCAGTGTCAAATTTCAGTGGATTTTTAATGAATGGCATTATGCAAATATTAGCAACACTGCTGACATTTTCTGTCCTCTTCCAGCTTCTGATAAATTAACAAGGATTAATCATTGTCTCACCCCTTCAGCTGGGGGAATGTCATTTAGTCTAGCTGAAGACTAATGAACTAATTCCAGCCCTTGACTAGATCTGGAGTGAGCTGTTGGCTTCTACAGCTCCCAACAAATTTCTGCAGTGCAAAGGTAAAAGCATGTCCTATGACCTGGTCTGGTACCTGTTCACACACTACCTAATGATGTACCCTCAGGTTTTGGAGCAAGACCGCCTCTATTCTGCTGGAAAAGGGCTTTGCAAAGAGGAAGCAAAACTCCTCCCTGGTGCTATGCAGAACAGGCTGTGGCTTTGCAGGGATGACCATGGGAAGTGGCATCTGTGGGAAGAGATGGCTCCTGCCCAGCCCTGGGAATGGGAGGCATGTCCACAGTGGGAGGCAGGCTCACGGGGTTCCTGGTTCTCACCACTGAGTATTGTTCAGAACAAACGAAGATGCTGTATATGAATGCAAAGCTTAATTTGTGGTTTGTACACCCACTACATTTCTTGGAGTTGACATTTTCTGCAACTTTAGGGCTTTTTATTTTCAGGCTGTGTTATTGGGGGGGTTTCTTGTTCACTTTATAGAAAGCTAGCTGCCCATGTTTTTTCATCTACATAATAAAAGAGCATGCAATCAAATTGGCCCACGCTTCAGCCAAAGCAGCTCAGTAATGCTGCCATAATCCTTTACTCAAAGGTGTACAAACCTGGAAAGCAATGGGGACACATGTTCAGTTGATATAATGTAGTGCAGCTGCACCATGACATTGCTTGGGTGGATTCTGAAAAATTTGGAGGAATTCCCTGGGGAAATGTGGAGTTGGAAAAAGAACAAACTCAAACCTTGCTTCATCCACTGTTCCCCTTTGTGCCAAACAGTGAGAGCAAAGTGACTTACTTTTCAAAAATGCCTTGGACCAGCTGTAACTGAACACCACATGGGCTGTTTCTTGCTCTTGATAGTGCCCAAAATGTTCAGGTCATTTTCCAGATGGGAGAAAGGTAGAACTAAAGAGACATAGAAGACAGAGGTAGGAGGTTCAAGGAAGCATGTATTTAGTGTAAGTGCAGTCTCATTCTTTCTAAAATTTCAGCCTTCTGTGATGACTTTATAGATTAAAATAGAAAATACTTTTCTGCTCTCCCAGCAGTACTGAAAAGTTGCTTGCTCCTCCTGCTCTGTGGCAGAAGATACCGCATTAAAGTTTGTACAAGACTTCGGCATGAGGTAGGTAGTGCTCACCTCAGACAATGAGATTAGATGAGATGGGACAGTCACCCTTTTTCTGGGAATTTCCAGCCAAAGAGAATAGTTGTGTGTTTTAAGTCATTGGCAAGTGGGTTGCAGCGTGGATCATGGGCAGGCATGGGATGAGGGCTGTGCAGAAGTGGCAGGATTGTTATCACCTCTTGCTCTACCATCATCAGGTGTGTGGCTCTGGCACACATCATGAGTCAAAACCCTGAATGGTGGATTTTGGCACATGAAGCAAGAAAATCAGAGACAGCTGGGAAAAAAACTGGTAGTTGCCCCAGGGAGGCATTGATGACCACTTCCCATTGGTTGGAAGTTTCTAGTCTAGTTTCAAGGACACTTTAATTTTCAAATTTCTTTTCTACTGGACATTTGAAGTCAAGTAGCAGAAATAAAAGCTGGCACAAGAATATATGCTTAGCCGCCTGATTTCTATTGTATACATCAATTATAGTAGCATACACTTTGGACTGACAGCATTTTTCAGCAAGAGTACTTTAGAAATATTAATCTCACATTGGCTATTTGTGTTGAATATTGCCCTATTCAGCAGGTGATGTGAGCCAATATTATCATACTTTTATAGGCAGCAAAACAGAAAGATTAAGTGACTCACCTAAGATCAAGCAATATGTCCAAGAGGAAACCCATTTAAGCTTGGGAATTACTGACCCAATGTGATTGAGAAATGTGGGCAGTATTTCTGATAAACTAGTATATGTGCACCTATAATAAATTAGAAATTATACTAACTTAGGATGTTACTCATTCACCAGTTTGAGGGACATTTTCATTGCATTCTATTGTGAAAGCCAGCAGGGCATGGTACTTACAGAGAGCAGTAGCCAGATCCTGCAGAAATGTCACCATGTTCCTACTTGAGCAAGTCCCAATGACTTCAGTTTCTTACAGGAGAGATGGATCTTCAGTAAGTGATTGGCCATTTGCCATTAATGGAAAGGGGCTAATACAGATGGGACTATTTCCCAAATATGGGGAGAGACTACATGATGAGGAACAGGAGTTGTATGTCTATGTGTCTCATGCAACAAGTCTGGAGGTCCAGCATCTCTGAAATTGAACACTGCTGGTATAGTAATTTTAGGAAACTAATTATCCCTTAGTTGAGTAAATTTCAGGGAAAAAAATGTTCACATTGAAAAATTGACTAACAATAGGCCTAATATATTTGTATATGCAGGAAAGGAGAAGGTAGGCCTTTTGTTCCTGGACTTTCTTCTTTTACATTGCATTATGAATACCATTCAAGAAAGTGACCTCTGCAGAATAGGTCTAATTGGTACCTAATTATGTTTCAGCAAAAATGAGCAGGGTCTCAGATTTTTCTTGGCTTGGATGTTTAAAGGCAAATTATAAGTTAAGTAATAAAACAACAGAATCATTAAACATTGATTTACATGTTTATTTTGCTATAAGAAACGAAATTTTTATTGGAACGGGATTAAACAGAGGTTTATGTGCTTGTATTCCCCATAGCCTTTTATACACCAATAATACAGCAATATTCATAAATCATACCAGAGTTTTTGAATTTTCTCAGAAGTGACCTAGGCAAGAAACCCTTAACAACTTGCTGAGAGACTTTGAAATTAAATTCAGCTGTAATATCATCATGACTAATTTATGGCTAGTTTGGTTGCTACAAAGATACACTTAAAGAAACTTCAGTACGTTTTGAGGATAAGATAAAACATGGGTTTAGTATCACATAGTTATTCCAGCAGAAAGATTTATTCTATGTTTCATTTCTTTATTTAACATGGCAAACCAGTCTGCGCCTTGAGAGGAAACCTTATATAATGAAACATCAAATATTAGACATAAAATCAAACCTTATATAGCTGTTAGACTCCATTCCCTTTGACATCAGATACCTTTGTGTGTGTGTATATGTACACACATGTGCACTCTATACATGTGTATGTATACATATATGTGCTCATGCATGCAATCTCCACTTTAGAATAGATTTCATAGTAAAATATGGTTAAGGCTGAGACAGACATGATCTCATGCAATTTGAACCATGTTTCTGAAATGTCCAGCATCCCTGAAGCCCGTTTTTGACCCACTGCAGCTTTTGAACCTCCTGCTAGGCTCATTACGGCAAATGGAGATTGATGACAAAGTGCAATGTTTTGAAATTATTAAAGGTATTTGGTTTTCCTTTAATTTCTTTTACCACAGGATGAAAAATGAGTCTTTTTTTTTTTTCACAGTAATTATATGACTGACTTCTCAAATTTTATGCAGGTGGAAAACTCCCTCTGAACTCTGTGTGTGTTGGGACCTAGCTCATAAGAGTCTTGCTTTATCCCGCTCCAGCTTCATCATCACCTATTTTTTCAGATGTGGATATTCATTCTGTCCTTGCTGGTTAAGACCAGTGAGTCATTTGAGGCAGAAGTTAAGCTAAAATGTTTCTTGGTCTATTTCTTTTTGTGCTTCCTGTCTTCAGGTAGGTGGTTTTCTGTTGTTGAACCTTCTAGGATATTGGTTTTCTGTAGGTGACCTTCTCCAGCACTTCTTGTCCTTACTGACTTCCGTTGTATCTATACCCAAAAAAATGACTAATGACCGAAGCACTGAAGCCCAAGCCTCCCAAGATCATCTTTGCAGCCACTCTGTGTGATGACATCTTGACATTTCACATGAAGAAGCAGTTTACAAAAGCCCCTACAACTACCAGAGATCTTCGCTATGTCCCAGTCACCCTGTTGTCACATCACTGCCTGTGATTCAGTGGCTCAGTGCCGCAGCCCTTATTCCATGGGTGCCCTCCCAGTACCACATGTGCCATGACTAAGGTGAACATGTTCCTTCCAGAGGAGAGCCATGAAGATGATTGCAGGGCTGGAACATCTCTCCTATGAAGACAGGCTGAGATAATGGGGGCTGTTCAGCCTGGAGAAGAGAAGGCTCTGGAAGACCTTAGAGCAGCTCCAGTGCCTGACTCCAGCAGCTCCAGGGCTGACAAAAAACCTGGACAGGGGCTTTGGACAAGGGCCTGGACAAGGGGAATGGCTTTAACCTGCCAGAGGGGAGATTGAGAAGAGCTCTTAGGCAAAAGTTCTTGCCTGTGGAAGTGCTGAAGCGCTGGCACAGGGTGCCCAGAGAAGCTGTGGCTGCCCCATCCCTGGCAGTGTTCAAGGCCAGGTTGGACACAGGGGCTTGGAGCAACCTGGTCTAGGGGGAGGTGTCCGTGCCCGTGGCAGGGGGGTGGAACTGGATGAGCTTTAAGGGCCCTTCCGACACTGGTTTACCAGTCTGGGATTCTGTGATTCTTAGATGTGCTTTGGCCAGAGGTGCACAGGGGGTGGGGGATGTCTCTCCACCCCTTGGGGTACACCAGGGTTTGCCTTTCCCAGAGTTTCCCACAGGGCCTGGGGACCAGAAAGTGTGCAGCTGGAGCCCCTCTTTGCAGGTGAATGTATGGCCTTGAACATTGTACTTCTTTGTAATGTTATCTTCTCTGTGTGGCTTGTTGTCTTCTATGCATCTCCTGTTACCTGCTTGCATTTCCCTTTGTATTGTCCCCTTTGCCTTTGCACTAAGGTTTCTTTTTAAGCCCATGAAGATGTGTGGTGGTGCTGCAGAGACCGTTGCAACCCTGTCCCAGGAATGAGGCATGACGTTCACAGTTCAGTATGACTAGTGTTTCCATGCTTCTTATATGTAAATGACCTTGGAACGTGTCACTGTTGGTGAAGTTTCACACACACAAATCAGTAATTGGATTAAAAGGAGCTGAATTGCCATAGGGCTAGTGTCCAGCCCCTGGGCAGGGTGCAAGGGGCCTGGCACTTCTGTCGTGGTTTAAGCCCAGCCAGCAACCCAGAATCACACAGCCACTCACTCACTCCCTTCCTTCCTCCCCCTGCTCCCAGAGGGATGGGGAGGAGAATAAAAAGAATGCAACTCCCACAGGTTGAGATAAGAACAGTCCAGTAACTGAGGTATAACACAAATCACTGCTGCTACCACCAATAATAATAATGATAAGGGAAATAGCAAGGGGAGAGAATTCAACTGCTCACCACCTGCAGACCAATACCCAGCCTGACCTGAGCAGTGAACCAGCCCTTCTGGGTAACTGCTCCCAGTTTATATACTGGGCATGACATGATGTGTTATGCAATACCCTTTTGGCTAGTTTGGGTCAGGTGTCCTGTGTCTGCTTCCTCCTGACTTCCCCTCCTCCCTGGCAGAGCACAAGACTTCACAAAGTCCTTGGTCAGAGTAAACATTACTGAGCAGCAACTAAAAACATCGGTGTTATCAGCGCTGTTCCCAGGCTGAAAGTCAAAACCACAGCACTGCACCAGCTGCTAAGAAGGAGAAAAATGACTGCTACTGCTGAACTGAGGACAACTTCCCAGGTCACCTCAGTGTGAGAAGGAGAACAAATTCCAGTCTCTGTGTGTGACTCCTAAAATGTAAATCGAAGGTAACAGCCCATGGCTGGGCAAACACCATCAGTCACTCTCTTGTGCTCTCACCAGGTTGTTTCTCATTGATGTCCCTCAACATGGATGTAAAACTAGATACAGGGATGATTTCTCTTACTACTTTTTGAAAGAGGAAGATGATGTTACATCAAACACAGATTTTCATAGACACATGGTTACTAAAGAAGAAGGACATGAATGTTTCATTTTCAGCCAATGGCTGAAGTGTACTGTTTGCTTTGCTCTGTCATATGTGTAACCTTCTCTGGGTGGCCCTGCCTTGGCAGGGGGTTTGGACTACATCTCCAGAGACACCTTCCAAACCTTATTATTCTGTCATATGAATAACATGGGTGGTTGGCATGTCCCCCTTCTCTTGTGTGCTCCTAAAACAGGGACGGGTGTCCCAGCAAGGACAGATGCACTTAGCTGATGTTCTGAAGTGGATATAGCCATGGCACTGGAAGCAATGCACAGAGAGAGGCTGCGGGAAGGGGTGGCTGCGGGTTTTGTTCTTTGCTCATTATTTGGTTTGCATGGAATCTGGGGGGCTGTTGGGGTCCCTCCTCTGTTGCTGGCTGTGCCCAAGAGGAGTGTAAGTGCTCTAAAGCTGGGAGCAGCCTGGTTTGATGCCAGGAGTGCTATGGGGGCTGTCTCGCTGCTTCCCAGCCTTGGTCACTGAAACCTGTCTTAGTGAGTTCTATGCTTCCAGTGTTACTCCTGGGACCTGGGCTGTCCTGTGGCACCTGCATAGTGAGCGCTTGTGGGCTGGCCTGCAGCCTGCTCTTGTCTTTAGGGTCGTAAGGACAACAAATGATCATAAAATCCTGTGGGAGAACATTACGCAGATATAGACTTCTCATCTATCCTTCTGAAAACCAGGTCCCCATAATCTGTGAAGTGGTGTTGGTAGAGGTGTTTGCAACAAGTTCATGCCCAGGATGTTGGTATGAGGTGAAGTGTGGGGCAGAGCGAATAGTGCCCCTATTTCCCACCTTCCCCACGAGTCCACCCTCCATTGACTCTTCCGTGCATCCATACTTAACCTATTATGTAACCTACAAGTAAAGCCAGACTGTCCGTTAGGTAGATATAACTTAGCTGTGGCCAGTGGGTCGTTGCCCTTGCCACCTACAAGACAATGATGTGCCTCCTCAGTGGAGCCTGTTCCTTCTTATGTGTCCTTATCTATCATCAATTTTTGGGCGACTAAGTCCACAAGGAATGTTGTGAAGTAGCAATCACAAACTGCTGCCATCAGCTCAGGTCTGGGAGCCAGAGCAGTGGGGACAGTGCCCCGACAATCAAGGTCTGAGTCTGGATTCCTGCATGTTGGCAGCCTAGGTTTAGGGCTGATGCACTGGGGCTCACACCCCAAACACCACGCTGTATGGTGTTACTCCCTCTCCTGACGCAGACCCTGCAGGGCAGTGGTGAGGAATTCATGAGGGAAAGCTGACCAGCTGCTGTAACTGGGAGTTGCCAGGCCATTTAATGGACTCAGGGATGGCCCTTTATCTAACTACATATCCCATCAGCTCTCGTGCTCAGTTTCCTTTTTCTGCTTTGGTCTTTTGCACAGAGAAAGGCTGTGTCTTTCATATTATATTAACTTTAGCCAAGGTTCTCCCCGCTTTTTCTCCTCCAGGACACCTGTGTGAGACCTTTCCATCTTTACTGACACAAAGGGCTGATCCCCAAAGATGTGGGTCAGATTCTGTCAGCGCATCCGCAGTCCCTAGCTTAGCAGGGCACCTTCAGCCATAGCTGGAGGGCCAGAACAATGGAGCCCTTTCAGCTGGGGCTGTAGGATGCTGGGCTGCTTCCACTGTGAGGACGGGATGGAGGCTGTGGGCCCATGGGGAGAATGAGAGCGATGGTTTTCCAGGCAGGAGCAGTTCTTGGTGTTGGATCCAGCTCTCAGGGGTGATGGTTTGGATGGTTCTGCTCTCAGCGGTGATGGTTTGGATGGCTGTGCTCTCAGGGGTGATGGTTTGGATGGTTCTGCTCTCAGGCGTGATGGTTTGGATGGTTGTGCTCTCAGGGGTGATGGTTTGGATGGTCCAGCTCTCAGGGGTGGTGGTTTGGATGCTTTTGCTCTCAGGGGTGATGGTTTGGATGGTTCTGCTCTCAGGGGTGATGGTTTGGATGGTTCTGCTCTCAGGGGTGATGGTTTGGATGGTCCAGCTCTCAGGGGTGATGGTTTGGATGGTCCATCTCCCAGGGGTGATGGGTTGGATGGGCTAGCTCCCAGGAGTGATGGTTTGGATGGTCCAGCTCCAAGGGGTGATGGTTTGGATGGTTGTGCTCTCAGGGGTGATGGTTTGGATGGTTGTGCTCTCAGGGGTGATGGTTTGGATGATTCTGCTCTCAGGGGTGATGGTTTGGATGGTTCTGCTCTCAGGGGTGATGGTTTGGATGGTTGTGATCTCAGGGGTGATGGTTTGGATGGTTCTGCTCTCAGGAGTGATGGTTTGGATGGTTCTACTCTCAGGAGTGATGGTTTGGATGGTCCAGCTCTCAGGGGTGATGGTTTGGGTGGTTCTGCTGGCGGTCACGAGGAGCAGCTGCCAGTTTCCAGGCAGTCTGTTGAACTGCAGAGAGGTGCATGTGGGGAGAGGAGGCCACTGAGGCCCTCAACTGCAGATGGGGCACAGGGACTCTCCTCCACAGCACGGTACAGAGCTGGCAAGGCCACCACGAGTGCAGCTGTTGGCACACTGTGGCCAAGGTGAACACATGCTCCTCACAGCACCAGCAGAGGGGCATTTCTTTGGGCAGGTTCACACATCAGGAGAGAGCACAAGTAGCCGTCTCACAGTGCAATCTCATCACCTGCCCCATCCTGCCCTGCCTCTGCCTGTCGCTCCTGGGAGCTGCTCTTGTCCCAGCAGGGTGTTGGAGCTGGCACTGGCTGCAGTCAGACTGGGCTCCCCATAAGGAGGGCCAAGAATTAAGAGGCCCATTAAAACATTTGACTGCAGCAGAAACCTCCACAGATCGTCTTGGCCAACCACTCACTTGCCACTCCACAGCAGCCTGATGAGAAATGCTTCATACCAAGAGCAGGTATGAAGGAAGCAGTATGTGGGGGGGAAATGACCAACTCACTCTTATGACTTCTTCTGTCGCTGGTACAGGATGAAGCAAAGCACAAGTGCAAGAGGCACGGAAATCACAGTGGTTGCTATGATGATTATGCAGCTCCTTCTCACGGCTTGTGGACAGATAAAACTTGCAGCACTCAGAAGCGTTTGAGGATCTCTCCTTGTCAGCACCTGCAGGGCAGTTCAGAAGGTGGGCATGGCCTGTGCACTGCTGCTAAGCTGGCAGCACAGTGCTGTGACCAGGAAAGACTCTGTTTCCCCCAGTGCTGGTGCCTGGAGGCCTCTCCCTGCCTTTGGGCCAGGGCGTCCCAGTGAACCCAATTCAGGGGCCAGGAGGAAAACCTGGGGGGGGGAGCACAGCTGCTTGACCAGTCGCCCCTTCGAGGGACAGGGACAGAACCCATCTCTGCATCAGGCAGTGCCAGCCCCAACTCTCCCTCGCCTTGGGCCAGCTCCCACACCCCAGGGGGACAGTCACCCCTCTCGGGAGAGACTTGAGCCTTGCTCTCCCCTTCTGCCTTGCCTCCAGCACAGGAATGGTTCACAGCCCCTCCCAGGTTGTGGGATGTGTCTCCCACATAGGGACCCCAGCAAGAGTGCACAGTACCTGAGTCCAATGAATAGAAGGCATACACGTAGCCATACTGGTCCTCTCTAGGCTGTGGTAGCACTGTCAAAAAGCAGAGACGACAAGTAGAGCCTCAGCAATCGCTCTGCAGGCAGGAAGTGGAACACATCCCAAGAAGCTGCTGAATCAGCATCTTCACTCAACTTCCAGCGCTGGGAAAGGGTCACCGCCAGGTTGGCTGGGACCTCGTTCCTGCCTGGAACTGGCCCCGTGCGTGAGCAGTGATGCACATGAGCTTAACACCACCACTAGTGGCCTTCTGTGGTGGAGCGATTGCCCCAGTGGACAAGGGAAGAGCTACTCCTGTCATCTACCCTGGGCTTCTGTAAGGCCTTTGCCACAGTCTCCCACAGCGTCATAGAATCCCAGACTGGTTTTGGTTGGAAGGGACCTTAAAGCTCACCTGGTTCCAACCCCAGAGAAGCTGTGGCTGCCCCATCCCTGGCAGTGTTCAAGGCCAGGTTGGATTCAGGGGCTTGGAGCAACCTGCTCTAGTGCAAGGTGTTGCTGCCCATGGCAGCGGGTTGCAACTGGGTGAGCTTTAAGGTCCCTTTCAACACAAACCACTCTATGAAATCAAAACTGATGCTGATGCTTGGCATTTAATCTGTGCAATATGTGCCCTCAGGGGACCCTGGTTTATAGCTGAGGTTTCCAGGTGGTACCACAGAAACTTTGGTTTTTTTTTCTAATGCATTCCTCTATGCTTGGGATTTATCCCTAAAAATAATTTATTATTGATAGAAAAAACCCTGCTTTTTGTAGAAAAATAGGTTGTAAGGTGGCTGGATTTGTTTATGGGCAGTTGTTTTCAGTATGTGTATTGATCACACAGCTGATACTTGCTTTTATCTGCTCATGTCTCTCTTGATACAAATTCATCACTTCTTTTTTATCACCACTCTGTGTAGTCAGAGACTGATTTTGCCAGTCCAGTAATTTCCTGGAGAGCAGGAGGCAGTCTTTTGAAGAAATGCAGATTCAGAGTTCTGAAATTTCACCTCTGAGGGGAAAAATGATTTTGTTCCTTTTCACTGAAGGCCTGGAGATGAACTTTATCAGAACCTTCTTACACTTCTCACTGTTCATTTGGGCTTCTACAGCCCCATGCAAGTGCTCCCACATTTCACTTAAACAGGGGAAGTTTAGATTGGATATAAGGAGGAAATTCTTTCCTGTTAGGGTAGTGAGGCACTGGAAGGGGTTGCCCAGGGAGGTTGTGAATGCTCCATCCCTGGCAGTGTCCAAGGCCAGGTTGGACGAGGCCTTGGGTGGTATGGTTTAGAGCGAGGTGTCCCTGCCCATGTCAGGGGGGTTGGAACTGGATGATCTTAAGGTCCTTTCCAACCCTAACTATTCTATGATTCTATGATAACAGCAGCTTAGAGATCTGTGGTGTGTTGGTTGTTTAGAGATTTATTTTGAGAGTAAAAATTGGGATTCTTCCTCCTACCGTTTTGGTACCTCTGTGTATCTCTTGCAAGGCATTGCAAGGTGGAAGGGATGGGTAACATGATGGATGCCCTGCAGGCACTGGCCAGCAGGGTCCAGGTGCCTGGTGCTGCTGAGGTCTTGTCTCAGGCTGTCTCCGCACTGTGGGCAGAGGGGCTGCAGCAGACACTTCCGCAATGCCTGTGGGACCGCGGGAGGTGGTTGTTGGATGGTAGCACTCTTGTGGAGCCTCGCAGCAGGGGCTGGGCTCAGCTGTGGCTGGCGCTTGGGTGTGTGGATGTAGCCCTGAGCTGGAGCTGTGCTGACTGGGGAGGTTCACCAGCCACGGTGCTGATCCCAGGCTGGATCCTCTGCCCTTCACACAGGGGAAGGGGCCGTACACATCCTTCGTATGTGGATTTCCTGCTCCAGCCCTTGGAGACAAAAGGTTTCCAAGGGTGGGTTTGTGTTTCCCTGTTGGAGTTACTGGAGCTGCTGAGGGACAGCTGATGGCTCCTGCCTCGCCTCTCACACCTCCATGCTTGCAGGTGGTGCTGAGGATGGTGAGGACCAGTCTGATCTCCTCCACCTCTCCTCCCACCTCACTGCTCCCTGAATGGGGGCTGCCACTGCACCCCTGGTCACTCTGCATAGGGCTCCCTGGAGCAGATGTTATCACCAGCGCTCTTCCGTCTCCATACTGATTATGCACACAAACACTTTGCTGTCCTGATGGTCTTGTAATGGAAAGAAAACCCCCTGCTCCACTGCTGTTTGCTTTCTTTTCCTGGTGCTTGGCCGTGGTGGCACAGGAGGCTCTGTTGCTCCCCAGCCATCTCCTGGAGGTGATTCCTCTTTGCAGCCCTGCCCAGCTCCCAGTGTGATGGGAGACAAACCTCCAGGGAGGGTGCACTGCTGCATTCCCTCCATTGAACAGCACTGCTACTGCTGCTGAAACACCTGATTTGGGCCTCTCTTGTTTCCTGCAGAAACCATCCTGCGCTCTCCTGCTGGCCTGGCCTGAGGCTGTGCTGGCTGGGTGCCTTGGGCAGAGCACCACTGCAGCTCAGCCTTCTGAAAGGTGAGGCTTGCTGTGGTGTTTGACTCTGGGCTGCTCTGTGGAATGCCCCTTGTGCAGGTAAGTATCCGTCAGTGGGGATGCATTACCTCACCAGCCTTTTGATGTTGAATGTGAAGGGTAGGATCTCACAGATGGGCTCTGCTCTGCTTGGGGGACCCCAGTCAGTGACCTGAGTGACCCCACCACGATCTCTTCCAGCAGCACCCCATGGCTCAACCCCAAGACAGACACCAGCTTAGCACAGGGATTTCTCAGCCTGTTCCTAGTGACCCCAAGGAAAACTGTAGCTGCATTTCAAAATACCAGATTCTCTGTTGTTTCCTTCCCACTGTGGGTTTTCTACTGCCTCAACCTTGGCCAAAGGCACTCAGCCTGGATGCTCTCCCCACTGTGCTTCAGCAGTCCTGCTGGTCCAGACCCTCCTGTTTCTATGGAAGGGCTTTCAGGTCAATGACTCCCTGCTCCTCCATATTTGGGTGCATGTCCTGGTGAGAGATGATTCACTGAACTTGCACCAGGATGTTCAGCAATGACACAGGCAGCTCTGCTCCAAGTACCAGACCAGAATGGCTCCTGCTCCCAGGCATGGCTGAGGAAGCTTGGGCACAGGAGTGTGGTCCAGCTGAGCCCAGGAGCCTGTGGTCCAGCTGAGCCCAGTGTGGGACTGCCCAGCAGAGCACTCACCCAGGGGAGCACCCTGGGAGGACATGCACTGTGCTGAGCTCTGCAGCCCATCGCGTTGGTGCATGATGTTCACAGTTCAGTATGACTAGTGTTTCTATGCTTCTTATAGCAGCTCCAGTACCTAAAGGGGCTACAAGAAACCTGGAGAAGGGCTTTGGACAAGAGCATGTAGTGACAGGACAAGGGGAATGGCTTTAAACTGACAGAGGGGAGCTTTAGATTAGATATTAGGAAGAAATTCTTTACTATGAGGGTAATGAGGCACTGACAGGATACCCAGAGGAGCTGTGGCTGCCCCATCCCTGCCAGTGTCCAAAGCCAGGTTGGACATGGCTTGGAGCAACTTGGTCTAGGGGAAGATGTCCTTGCCTGTGGCAGGGGATTGGAACTAGAGGAGCTTTTACAGTTCTTTCTAACCCAAACCATTCTATGAATCTATGTAATGCCCACAGCAAGTATTCAGCCAGTAGCAGAGTGAACCAATGTGCTTTGCTGTTTAATATGCAAGGGAAATGAGTCGCAGCTAAACTCATTGCACACATCTATTATGTGAGAGAAATATTGAGATTTCTGTAAATCCACCAGGGAATTTATTCATTTCAGCCTCCAGCAACGCTGAATTACCCTGGTGACTGGTGCAATTTGGAAACACGTACAGCCATAATGAAAAAGTACCGTCGTTTCCCGTAAAGTAATATAGTGGTTATTGCTGATAGTTACTGCCTTTGTGAAGTATTAACATGTGCTTATAACGCAGTCATGTAGCAAAATTATAGGGAACTGTAGAATGCTACTTAGCAACACTTGCTAATGTTGAGGTGGTAATGAAGGTATGGAGTAAAAGAAGTGCAGAGTATATGGGAATCATAAACTCTGGTGTGACTTGAGAAGGCTGTTCTGAAGATAAAGATATTGTCTCTTTCTCTTCTTGCCATGTAAATATGGTAGAAGAACTTGAGAGCTGATTTGAAACAACACATTTGAAATATCTAAGTACCAGAAATTAGCATTACATTGGGGTTTTTTAATAGTTGCTGCTGCCTGGGAAAAGCATCAGAATTGCTGGGCTTTTGAAGATGTCATTCCAAACCCATCCTAAGGCACTAGCTGGCCAATTAAAATAATCTCTGCTTTGGAAAGCTAGCAAAGATTCTTCCTATTACATCCATTTTGCCCATTCATTCCTTTACATAACTCCCTCCACCGTTAATCAAGTGGCTGTAGGCCAATCTCAAGAAAAGGCTAAGGCCATAAAAATAAAGGCAGACATTTCTTGTTACAGATGAACCTTCCACATGCTGGAGATCTGTCTCAGGCCCTTATCTTGGTTTATCTCCACCTGTTTAAATTGGAAAACTCACAAAAATCCATCTCCCATGAGATTTCCAAGGTTTCTTGATTCCATTTGGGTCAGAACTGCCACAAGAGATGCATTTCTCTGAGCATATCTGAGCTGCTGCAGGAACAGGGAGTACTGGACTGTGCCACTTAAAAAAACCCAAAAGTTTTCTTTGAAAAGTCACCAAATTTTTTAAGCTTTAATAAAAAAAAAATTAACCTCGCTTAGTCTTGGATATGAGAATTGCCCTGATTTATTGGTGTCAAACAAAGTATGTTTGGGTAGGGCAGTATTTTGTAATGGAAAAAGTGTTAGTGGAAGCACTGCCTACCAGCAGGGCTTGGACTGGATGAGGACCAAGCCTTAAAATTGCAAGTCCTTAACACTAGAGAAAAGAAAGTTTGCTAAATGGGTTGTAACTAAAAGAGCTGTGTCTTAGTCTCTCAGATAAGGGTAGCTGTGAAGTCAACCTCAACAATATCTGGGGTTCTGCTGATTAAATAACAGATGCTATTTGCCTGCTTTGCACCTCATCCTGGCCCAGCAAAGCAAATGGAATGTCTCATTTCTATCCTTGCCAGGAGTATGGAGTGATGGTTTGGGGAATATTTCATAGGAGAAACTTTCTGTATACATGAATTTAATAAAAAGGTAATGTTCTCTATTTGGTAGCATAGCTGTTTCCTGCTGACCTTTGATCATGCACTTCTTTTTAGCTTGTAAATGAAAAGGTCATTTTATTTTGACGAAGTCCATCTTCTTGCACATTACCTTACCCAAAGATGTGCTCTACCAGAGCACTGTCAGCAGGGACTACCCAGAAGCAAATGGAAAATCAAATGTGAATGAGTGGTGATGAGGAGGAGCCAATCCTGCTGTCAATAAGTCAGTCTGTTTCAGCCCCCCCACGTCCCACCAAAACAGAAAATCATGATCCTTCTGAAACATTTTTAATAGGAGAACCCTGTGAAAAGAGAGACCTGAGAGAGCCACTCTTGCTCTTCCTGAAACCACCATGTTCATTTTCTCCTCAAAGCATGCAACTGAGGTGACTCTTGGCTTTAAATCTGCTTTATGACCCTTTGAGATGCCATTGAGATTACAGCAGAGGCCCTCAGCAGGACAAAATTAGTATCAACTACAAATCTAATTTGGTGAACTTAGGAAAAAAATGATATGGAAAAATCAACATCGACAGGAAAACCCTAATATGAAAAATTACATTGAAATTTGCAGAGTCCTCTGCATCTATACATATTTCTTCTAGCAGATGTTCTGCCTGTCCCACTTTCAGGCAGAACTACTCTTGGTCAAAAAGCTCCAGACATTAAGAAAAGGTGGTCCTCATTTTGTAACTTTTAGCAGTGTTTATTTCGGGTGAATAAAATTGTCTTCTGTCTTCAGATGTTTAATGATTATTTGAAAGCAACTTGATGAATAGAAGAGCGTCTACTCCCACTTGGGGCAAATGTATTTTTGGAGTGATTCATAATAATTAATCTTTGTCTCAGTGGAATGCATTAATTTCTCCTACTGGTGGCGACTGTACTTCTGTTTCTTTTCCTAAGTTAGATGGTTCTGCTCCAGAGGCATATTTGCTGATTAAATTGGATCGCGACCGGGTGCTTAGGTTATGTCACTATTACCCGAATGATCTTTTAAGGAACACAGAGTACTTGTTTATTCAGATATAGCATGCTCCATGTTTAATCGTGAATCTTTGGAGCTTGTTATTTCTACAATTCAGATTAATGCAACCTAAAAGCTTCTCTGTCCTTGCCAGTGCTCAGTGACATAAAATGAACTCATGTATTAAGAAACAAAAACACACAAAACTTGTCAAGTTGTACTGAGATGGCAAGAAAAAGAAAACATGCTTTACGGTGCTCTGGAAACCTCGTCAGCAGCACGGCTATAAAGGGAAATGTTGTAATTGGCTACTATTGTCCATGTGGGAGAGCTTTACTTTTGGGAGTGCTATTACTGATGGCAGTACCCATGCAGCTGGGGGTTCTGGGTTGCAAATGCATAGTGAGAGATGGTTCATACCCCAGAGAACATCTAGTGTCAACAGAGGGGAAGGGGGACACAGCACAGGAGGCGATTCCTAAAGTTGTCTGCTGCTGCTTGGTGGGATTAACCACTAAGCCCCAGGTTTAGCCTCATGTTTGCTTCTCCCGACCCTGCTGTGGGCTGTATGACATACCCAGGGTCACTTGTGGCTGGCCTGGAGGCTGCTGAACAACTGCAGAGCAGTGTGCCTGTTGCCATTTTCCTCCTGCTGCCTCCTCCTCCCTGGAGCCAGGGATGCAGCTTGAGCTGGCACGGCCCCTGCAGCCCTCAACGTGCTTGGAGTTCCTTTTTTAGTAAAATGGCTTTGTCTCAAAAGTGCTGTGGAGCAAAGCCTGTCCCCGCTGCCCCCCTCCTTGCGCTCAGTGCGTTGGAGGTGCCAGGCTGACGTGCCAGAAATACTCCTTATCCTCAGAGACTGAGCATCCCGCAGCCTGTCCCCCAGCCCAGTGCCTGGTTTACCCAGTAAGAGCCTACTGCCACTCCCTGCCCTAGCAGGTCCCTCTCTGGTGAGGGCTGGTGGCAGCATTGTTCCTTTGTTCCTTTCAAATGTGACATCTAACGAATGGACAGAAACCATCCACTTTTTTTCTTGGCCTGGGATAACAAATAACTTGCGTGCAGCTGTAAAACACTGCACCCAGGGCAGGATTTTGTTGGCTGCTGTACGCAAAACTCTGCACAGTGTCATTAGTTTCTTCCATACTCAGCTTTGCCCTTTTGGCACTGGTCCTGAGCAGCCCACACTACTGCTGCTAAGGCATGGCCAGGGTGCTAGGAAGCAAAATGACACAAAGTGGTGATGGGGGTAAGTACCTTCATCTGTTGTTGCTTTTGGTCGTGCTCCATTTCCCAGTTCTGATATCTCTGATTTCAGAAAGGGCTTTGGCTCTGTTTGCCAGTATTCCATAACATAAAAAATTTACTTGTCCAGATATCTCCTCCAGGTCAGATGATAGCTTGGGGTGGGGATGACTGGCATCACCTTGCCCTCAGTGGAGGTACAAAAGGAAGGCACAGAACAAAGGGAGAACGCTGAGTGGGTGGGCAGGGAGCATAACAAGGGAAAATGGCCCTGGGTTGTTGTAGGGGAGTCAGGGAGATGCTGGGAGCTAACGATCTGCTAACAAGGCTGATAAGAAACCTGTGGAGACAGAGTGAGCGGTAAATTGCGATGGTTGGAGGTAGGGTGTGGAGGTCTACAAGTATCTGAACATGTGGTAGGGGTGGAATTAAAGCAAAGAAGGCTGGATAAGGAGTGAAGGCAGGATGTTTGGTGTTGCAGGTAAGAAAGGGTAGATTTGCATTCACAGGTTTACTGAACTGATTTGCTTCTTACTCATTTAGGTATTAGGAAGTTCTTCCCTGTGAGGGTGCTGAGGCACTGGCACAGGTTGACCATAGAAGCTGTGGCTGCTCCATCCCTGGCAGTGTTCAAGTGTTGGACCGAGCTTGGAGCAAACTGCTCTAGTGGAAGGTGTCCCTGCCCATGGCAGAGGGTTGGAACTGGGTGAGCTTTAAGGTCCCTTCCAACCTAAACCATTCTGTGATTCCATCAGGACTTTTTCTGTGGTGCCTTGTTGCAGCTTAGTGTTCCTGGCTCAACTCTGAGCTCCAGCAAAGGGTCCAGAGTCCATCAGCGTCTTTGCAAGTGTATGGGACAGGTGCTTGTACATGCACTGTTTCTGTGGTTGCTGGTATGAACCTAAGTGTGAGAGAGCATCTCTGGTTTGAGGAAATAAAGTGCTGGACAGCAATACAATCCTTGGTGATGCAACAGTGTTCTGTTGGGTACTGGGGCAGGTTTTGTCTTTCTATTTAGTTATTTTTAATCTATTTCTATACATCTCCTGCCACCCTGAATGGCTCTACGCTAGTCCCATATCCCGAAGGAGAGATGTTACCTGTCAGATTTCTCTTTCTACATAGTGAGAGGTGAGTCTGGGACTTCAGAATAAGGCAGGATGGTTCTATGATTCAGGTCATATGCATTTGAATGCCATCCTGCCAAACTGAATTCAGTTTCCTCAGTTACCCAAACTAAATTCTTTCCTTGGGTTTGGCCAAAGACTGGTGTTTTCAGACATTGTATATTTCCAGTTGCAATAGATATTAGAGTTGAATTTTGCATGCACGGTGTAAAGGCCTCTGAGAAACAAGTTTTCTGGACAGTTTGGACACCCCAAAATTAGTAAAACTTTTTTACTTTATTCTGAACATTTCTCATCCCTCCCTATTCTCACAAGATGCAATTTAGCTGCAGGAATACTTATGTTGCTTTTGGATGACCTGATAATGAGAAGTACATAAAACCCATGAGGCCATGAACAGTTTTGTCTTATGTGCTCAAGTAAGGTACAGCGCAGAGCAGTAAACAGTAAGTAGAAAACAAAACCTAAAACCATTAAAATGTATCCTGCTCTCTGTGCAAATGAGGAGCAGAAAATTCTTAGGGAAATCACTGGGAATAGAGCAGCTGTTGCTGAACTCCGGTTAGTGCAAAGATGGTGTTCATGTAAATCTTTCTGTGTAGATAAGGTCCCATTTCAGCCACTCATCTGACACCAGATCAGAGTTATTCTGACACCGGGTGTTATGTTAGATGGTGAATAAAAGTGTTGCTTACTGACAGAGTAACTTCTATTTGCCTTGAAGGATGGTGACATCACTGTGCCCTATATTAGAGCCTGAAGGTGGCTGATCAGTTTCTACATCCCCAGACCCTGCTGGGAACCCAAACTGTTAACCTGAATGCTCATTTTTTATGTGTTTTCCACTAAAACAGTTTAAAAGCATCTCTGTTACTGAGTTCTTCCTTATTTGTCATAAAGGAGGAAAAATACCAAACGGGAATTAACAAGAGGATTTCTTGGTGACTTCAGTCCCTCATTAGGAGGTTTATGATCAGGTTTGGGGAAAGCTTTCCTTGAATTATTTTAAGGTTCTAATGATAAAAAACTCAGGGAGGTCATGCACATGGGGGATTTAATACCAATTCAGAACCATCTGGCATTAGATTACATGTAAGGAAAGAACAAAATCTGGCAGTAATATTCATCTCCATTAACCCAGAATACAGGCTGATATGATTATAGCAGAGAAAATACTCTCACTGTTTCACAGGGAAAAGCTCTTAATAGACCTGAGCTAAACTGGTTTATAAAACTGAAGACTTTCCAAAGCATGAATCTTGCCATCCATCAAGTGCATTTTGTTCGGCTTTTAATATATACTTCATATCTCTTTAACCTTGACAACTAATATGTTAGGGTATAAAATATTGCTAGGGTGAAAGATAATGTTTGCAGCTCCTATTTCACTCTGTGAATGCAGTCTTAGCAGTGTAAACACAATACGGGAGTAGACCCCATTCATGATTTGCTTCTACCTCTTTCTGAGAGCATCAATGGGACCGTGATCTCAGTGACATCCTCGGCAAAACTCCCACTGATGTTGGTGGTGACTAGATAACTTTCACTTAAATCATTCCTCCAAGACCCTGGACCAGCTATGTATTTAAGCATGTGCTTGGCCTTGAAGCCCACTGACTAGTGAGGGTGTTTGGTGCAAACCCAGTTAAGAGAGAAAACACTGGGGAGATGGTCACTTCCCATCCAGATTAACTGTCTTTCACCCTAACTGCTGGGCAGGCTCCCTTCAGCCTCCCAAGATGTTCATTACCTCTTGCATCATTTTAATCTGGAGAATGGCTTCTCCAGAGAGGGTGTCTCTGCACCTTCCAAGTTTTCCTCTCCTCTTCCAGCTCAGTGCAGTGATTGTAGTCAGATAGCGCTTGTCCTTCAGCCAATGTTATGATTCACTTACTGTATGGAAAGCAAAACCATATGGAAGACAAGGAAAAGGCCATTTATCTCTAAGTCTATTGAGATGTGAACATCTCGCATTAAGGCTTTAGTTCAGCCAGGCTTTCTTGCACGTGTTGCTGTCATCTCTTTCCACCAGAACAGAGATGGATTCCTGCATCAGCCAAAAGGATCATCTTAGCTTGTCATCTGGTTTGTACTTAGCATGGCCCTGCATACAAAAACATTCAAAGGAAAAAAGAACAATATTATGTGTTCTCCTTTATCCTGAAAAGCTGTCTGTGCCACCTTTCCCTTTGGAAACTGCTATCTAGTGAAGGAAACAGCATTCTGAGATAGGGCTGTAGTTCAGTAAATGCAATGGGCATCAAGCTTGGCAAAGGAATGCTTGCTCTATGTTAACTAATTAGATGCTTCCCCCTGAATGGCTGAGAAAGGATGATATTATTCAGTTAATAGCTGCTTTAAGGAGGGGAGACCAGAGGACAGAGTCATGGTAATGCTGGCTGTGCAGCCAGTTGAGGGGCAGCAAGCACAGTACATGGCCCAGGACACGGCCCAGGACACTGCTCCAAAACATCCTGATGCTTCTTTGGCTGAGAAGGACCTCTAGCATGTAAGCAGGTATTTAATGCTCCTTATCTGATACTGTCTCCCAGCTTCCTTTCTGCAGTTTCCACCAACAAAATGAAATGACAGCTTATTTAATTTGGGGTGAAAGCCTCCGTCTTTCACTCCTGTGGAGAGCAAGAGATAGGAAGTCCTCTGAGATGCTGCTCTGGTAGATGTCCTGCAGTGTCTGCTGGTACATTTCTGCTTTCTTCTCTGGGGCTGTAACTTACTTGCTGATGGATTTATGCTGCAGTTAGAAACCAGAACCCAGGACAGCCTGTTCCCTGGCTTCATGCTATAAACATAAATACACTCACATAGCCGTTTGTATCTGGTTCTTTCTATCTGCACAAGGATTTTATTATCTCTCTAAAACAGTCCTGAAGGGGAGCAAGAGACTGGTAACAAAAGTACTCAAAAAAGAGCAAAAAGGAGCAAAAGGGCAAGAAGCCTCAATGAGACCATGCAAGAGAGAGCAGGCAATTAATGGCAGGTATCAAAGTGGGTGTTGGAAACCACAGGTTTTCCTATGAGGCCTCGTCTTTTGTGTAGGAGCTGCTGTCAGATAACATCAGAGTCACCCTGGTCTGAAGTGTATTTTTAATATGGAGAAAGCTTTTTCCCATCTCCAGTTCTGAACCTTGTAGAATGAGTTGCTAAGTTAATGACAGGCTTTTAAATTAACTCATGCTATGGAGCAGTGAAATGAGTAACATGGATTACAATGCAAGCGATTACGGTTTAAATAAACCTCACCGGCTGTGAAGAAACTACTTGAGAAAAGATTTCAGCAGTATTAAATTCATCTTCGAAACAAGTCCCAGCTCTCCTGTGTGAGAAACTGGGAACCAGAGGGTTTGCAAAGTGTGGGAAACACTGAATAATTTTAGGCAGACAATACCAAGATCTCAGCTGCTTTCTTGGAATCCTTATGAAGTCCTCATATTTGGGTCCTGGTTTTGTTGTTACCTTGCCACTAAATGCTCAGGGTCTGTTGACTACGCAAGACCCCACATGTGGAACAAGACAAGGCAAATACGGGTGAAAAAGGGAGGGGGACAAAAAACCATTGAAAGGTGCTTGCCTGATAATGGGATGCTGCCCAGAGAAGCTGTGGCTGCTCCATCCCTGGCAGTGTTCAAGGTCAGGGCTTGGAGCAACCTGCTCTAGTGGAAGGTGTCCTGCCCATGGCAGGGGGTTGGAACTGGATGAGCTTTAAGGTCTCTTCCAGCCCAAACCATGATGTGATTTAATGCTGATTCCGTGTTTGCAGTGTCTACAAAAAGTCCAGACTACCCCCTGCTATCTACTGATTCTGGACTTAGCTGAGTGTCAATGCCTTTCATATCCTGCTGGCCACAGCCATCCTGAAGAACCCATGGTGCTTTGCTTGCGTAGACAAAACTATTGCCATCTTTCAATCACCACTCAAATTATCATATTTCAAATGATTCCAACTGTTCTCCACACCCTCAGAGATACCATCAGAAAGCAGTGGCTTACACTGAGAATACTTTAATAATATCAAAGGGTGTGGAAGAAGGCTGCTAATTAGTAAACCCTCAAGGTAAGAAGGTACAAATAGCCCTGAAGCAGTGAGAACAGATCCAAATTTTCAGTCTAACATTACCTTGGGATGAAAATATTACATGTAGGCTGATTCCTCTAGAGAAGAGTGACTGAACTTTCCTATTGAGCTGAACAGCAGGGCTTGATTGATTGATAAATTTTGATTGATAAAGCCCCTTGTCAGATTGAGCAGGATATTATCAATTTATTGAGCCACCTGCAGCAGTAGCAAGAACTTAGTCTGGGATGAGCAATCATGTCAGAGAGGAATTGCTGGTTTGTACTTATTTTAATAAATCAATAAAATAGCACCATCTTCTAATTTCCTTTTGCCAAAAGCTAGAATGCTTTTGGGGTCCAGCCAAAAGGCAAAAATGGTGATAAGCAGCTGAAATTCATCAACTGAGCATTTGCTAGAAAAATAACCCCATACTACCCAGTACAGTTGTGGCAGAAGGGAAATATGAGGCCTGGGAAAGATGAAAATTGTAGCATTGCCTGTTCTGGATCTCAAGATCCACATCGCTCATCTTGCAGCTCTGGTGACAATTCAGTCTCTCTTCCAGCACAACTGAAACTGGCAAAAAAGTCAGCTGTTCTGAAACGGCCGTCTTGTATTTTGACACAGTTTACTGTACTCCTCCATGCTTTGCTTTCTGTAGGGATTACTTAGGACTTTTTTTTTAGTCTTATGCTGTGTCTCTTGAATACAACACAAACCATCCGCTTGCAGTGGCTTGACAGCACTATCACCCTATGATAAACTCAGAGAGCATGGTTTTAAAGTGAAGGCTGCCTTAAGAGGGAGAAAACAACAAAATCTAACACAAGCTTCCCTTCAAAATACCAGCCCGGCCATAGGCGTGGATTTGCACAGCTGTTCCCAAAGACAGGATCGGATCACTGCACGTAAGGAGCGCTTCTGCAGGACCACACAAGTTTACTGCTATTCTTAACTCCAAGCCTTGCAACTGGGAAACTCCTGCCAATTTGAGACAGTGGTACCTGGGAAGCATTATATGAGTCTGTATTGCATCGAGAGCCTTATTTACACTTAATTAGACATCTCCCTCCTTCCCTTCCCCCCAGTATAACAAGCGAGACACATGCTGCATCTAAAAAAGTGAGAAAGAAACACAAGTATTAAGTGTAATCTGGCAGCCAGAAGCCAAAGAGCAGACTTCAGGCAAAATCCCAGCAATGAAGATCCTCACAGTTTAAACTGGTGAAAGTTGGTGCTGTCTGTAGCAGTACCTGAATATCCCATATATCCTAATGCAGCTGGGATTCAAACAGGCTGTCTTGCACTCCTGCCTCCTTGTGTGAAATGCTGGTGGAAAGGTCTTGACCTCCCTTCTCTTCCTTGGTCCCCCCTTTCTGTGAGCCCATCTCTCAGGTGATAGCCTGGACTTTGTCTTCACAGGCCTCCTGCCAGTTGTTTTGTGTGGTGCTGATCATAACAGACTTACCCAAAACATGTTAAGATTCCTTGCAAGGATTACAGTGCCTCTGTATTTGGGGCAGTAGGTTAATAGGCACTGGTTGGGCTAAGGGATCTTCTCATGCAGACTGCTCTTCCAGGGGTGGGCAATGGAGAGGCAGAAAAGCCTTTGTAACAGCAGCATCACCGTACTGTGTTTAATAGGAGCAGATCGCCTGTAAACAAATGCAGCTGATAGATGGGCGCAGATCCACCACCGGCTAACACCCATCTGAAACCCAGTGCGTTTATTCCCTGGAATGGCTGGAAGGCAAGATATTCCTGTTTCAGAGGGTGATCCCGGGGTGTGCTTATGACAAATGAGCCAATCGGTCATTTTAAAGCCATTCATTGGAAGCATGGGTTTCCAGGAGCATTTCTAACTTGGGCTCATTACTAGAGGACTTGCTGTTGTGTGTACTTATGGGCTTTACCCTTTTATTCTCCCCTCATTTACACGTCAAATCCCCCATCCCTGCCAAGACAGGAAATTTATTTTCTGTTAACATCAGGCCATGGTAATGCAGTCACTAATCTGGCACAAACTTGGGTTGTTGTAAGGGGGTGATCCTCCTCCCACTGCCCTTTTCCCACCGTCTCACTCACACTGGCTGTACAGTCCATGGATTTGGGCTTTAACCGTGCAAGTCCCAGAAGGTATGATGGAAATGTTTATCAGATGTGATATAGTTGAGTGAAGAAAGTGAATGCTCCCTTACAGTGTAGAAAATGCAAATTTACCAAGGAAAGTTTCAGTTTACCTGGTTCAGCAGTTTTGCAGATAGTGACTATTGTCTTGGCTGAGAAATGGAATTCCTCCATATTTTGTATTGACTGTTCATCTGCATAGAGCCCACTTGACACAGAGTTTGAGTTACTGCAGATCACAAGATGCCTCTGCACAGCTCCTCTGTATAATGGCTTTCAGTACAAAATGGAGGATCTTTTGTGGTTTCACTTTAAAACTTGCTTAATTAAATCCATCACTTATTTAGGCACTGGATTTAAGAATGGGAGAAGGGAAATATACGTGAGCAAAGTCACACTTTGACACTTCAAGATTTCCAGCATCTTTTCAGACGGGGTTAAGTTCATTCTGTGGAAGAATCATTAACACTTTTCATATCCATTCATTTTAATATGCATTAGAACTCCAAGCAAACATTGGGATGCTTAAAAAAAACCCACCAGCAAACAAACCCACCCCTAACCAATAGTTTAGCTTTCCTGTTTACTTTGACATGTGATTTGAGCACATTCTTCTAAATACACCAAAGCTAGTTGGTGTCTTGACTCTTTGGCACTCAAGAAATATACATGTCTATCTATGTAGCTGAAATGTGAGTCATCATTGCAGTTAAATGGTTTATACGCTGAGAAACACAATGTCTTTATACAACACAAAGCACTGTTTGCAATGCCTGTTGGATATATTAGGTGAAAAAACATTCCTTTTACTATGACTATAATTGATTTCTTCCCTGTATAGTTCTAGTAAGTTATTCCACATTCTGTTTTAAATGTGTTTCTAATTTTAATGAGGTCTCTGGTTTAATTACGTGTCTGTTTTAATGACGTGTGAACCCCAGTCAGAAAAAGCTGCTTTACATGGAGATGAGAAGGGATGGTTTTTAACTCCCAAATCTTCAGGACCTGTGTCCTGTGACCGAGCTTACCTGCGAGGCTATAGCTCAGGTTTCCTTCTGTCCTGCAAATAGCACCAGGAGGATGGTCACATGGATATCACTGCTTTTCAGCTCTCTCCAGATATGGTAAACTGGACAGTAGGTGTAAGTTTCCATGGTTGAATTCCTATTGGAATTGGGAAACTGATATTCATTCACATTCAAGGCGCTTTAATCTGATTGTGTGTCATCTGTCTATTTAATTATCCAATAAGCTGTGTGGGTCAAGGAGTGTAAAGTGGAATTGTGTAAAATAGCTCCGCTGTTAAGTGGTCCCTATACCTGATGGTGCTTTTGCTCAAACTTTCTCTCAGGCATTGAATTAATCCTGGTTTTCACATTAAAACTAGGAATTATTCAGCTGGGCAAGATCTCTTACCTTATATTATAGATTTTTCTACTTGTGAGGGGTAGGAGCTGCTATACTTCAAAGTGTGTTTAATTCAGCTGCTACACTGGCAGGCACTTGTCAGAATGAAGGCTATTTTAATGGCTTGAACAAAAAAGGAATAATTGAAACTTCATGGAAAGCTGTTTGGATCCAGCTGGAGTTGGAAGGCTGGATGTGTCTGTCTCTGCAGGACCCTGTTGGACGTCACTTCTGGTTACACATGTGCCAAAGTATTTTGTGGAGCTGGGCCCTCAAAGCATGCAAAAACACCCACACACTTCCAGAGACTATCCAGGGACACAAACACTTTCCATTCTTCCCGCAGAGAAACTTGCTCTGTCCTCGCCTCTCTGAGAAGTGTAACTTCAGCAGCAAAGAGAACTTTGCTGGCATTGCTAGTGTGGGAGGAACAGACAACTGCATGCCTATCGGAAGCATCAAAGGTGGTGGGTTTTCCTCTGGACATGTTTCCTGAGGCAGCTGAAGGATTCCTGGATTCTTGTTTTATTACTGTTATTCCAGCCAGAGTCTGCAGGCAATCTCATCCCAAATCAGCTGCATATAGCAGGAGCTATGAAAGGAGCATTTTTAGAGGGAATACTGTTTTCTTAAAGCAAGAATAAAATGATAGTCTCTTGTGATTAGGGAGAAATATATATTAGATGTACGTAAGCATGTGTGTTGCTCTAAGATAAGGTAAGAAAATTAACCATGACTCTTAAGCATGCTGCAGGTCTGAGGGAGGATGGACAGCAGCTGAATCGTGCCTGGATGCAGTGATTGAACAACAAAACAGGTTAGGTCAGGGTTTTACTCATTTGTGCTCTTTGCAGGTCACTCAGTAAGAGCTGGCCTGCAGCCCTGCTGTTTCTACTGCTGCACTGAGGATGGAAGTGGAGGTTTTGGTGCTCCATGAGGCTCAGCAAGCTGGGGACAGTCTGCCCAGCCAGCAGGAAAGGGAAAGTTCCCCAGCACAGGGCTGTTTGCTGCAAACCTCATCATGAAGCAAACCCTGAGTCCTGTTTAAAAAGATATGATTCATCTTGCTTGAATTTGTTCTTTCTATTGTTTCAGTTTGTCTGTGCCTTCAGGCATGCAGCTGATGCCTGGAAGGAAGGATGCACCTCCGATCGCCCAGAGTCCTGATTCGCTCTGTGTGTGTTGTATTTGCTTCTGCATGGCACTCAATTGTTGCAGCACTTCCAGCCTGGCCTCAAACCTTCAATCTTCATCCCTCACTGGGCTGAGAGTGGTTTTGCTCAAGCAGATTACAAGGTGAAGTTGCCCTGAGTGCAAGCCAGCAGCGCTGCTCCATGGCAGCAGTGCAGGTGGTAGCATCGGCAGCAGGAGGCATCAAGCTGTGTCCAGCCGCAGCATCAAACTTGCTTCAACAGGAACTAGAGGACTGGCCAGAAAAACCCTTGGCCTTGAGTGCTTCCAGGGAGGAGTCTGCATACACACTCAGTTTCTGACTGCCTGCTGGCCAGTGTAATCTGCATGTTGGTGAATCCAGCCTATGCCAACTTAAACACGAGTTTTGTCTAAAGTTTATGTCTGTTTCTGGAGAGTACCTGGCTGAAGTGTCTTTTCTTCATTTGAAATAAAAATGTGTATATTGAAAGATGCAAAAGACGTTCAAGAAATGCACAAATCATTGTTTGAGGCAGGCTGAGCAGTGGGACTGAGTTAAGTAATGGATAGCATCTGTTTTGATTTTTGAGGGTTTCTAAACTGTATAGTTACACTAAACAATTTTGAGTAAAGAAATCTTTCCTAGGTAGCTTCCAATTTATCCCTTTGCTTGCTCAATCAGTATTGCTGTGCTCTGCCAAACATCAGTGCAGTTGTGTGACTATAGCTGACACTTTTAGCTAGATCAACCAATGCTTTCTCATGTTGCAATATATATATATAAGTAAATAGATTCAGGGACAAATTGTCCAACAAGAATCTGTAGCACAGAAGGGATTCTGGAGTCATCTTCAAAGCGTATATTGATATTTTTAAAATGACCTATGAGTGTCCCTCTATTTTGCAGGGAGTGCAGAGGGATTTTCAGTATGATAGTTAGGTTATTAAATTACTGTTGGAAATGTGGAGCTGACCTCCAGTGGCAAGTATTTCCGTGAAAACATTGGCATACACTTCATTTGGTGAACTTTCGTCTATTGTTTCTTTTCTAAAATCAAAATAAACCATAGAAATACATTGGATGAGGCATGAAAACAAAATAAGCCTATTTTGTTGCATTGTCTGATAAGCAGCTCAATCTAGCTGGTAACAAATGTTGGAAACAGCTACTTTTAGCAGATACTTGATGTCCAAGATGCCTTTGAGCTTGCACGTAAAATGAGATGAAGTTACCATTCGTTTTCTGCTGATTTTTGACTAGGGCTGATGAGAGACAACCCCCTGCACCAGCATTTCATTGCACAGTGCTGACTGACAGAAATGTGTTGCATTGAGTAACACTGTGAGAAGGTCTCTGGGGATGGGATTTTGGGCTCAGAAAGGCAGAGTGAGTGGCAGGAAGGTGATGGAGGAGATGGACACCCAGAGCTGTGACACTTCCCTGTAATGTGCTTGGTTTGGAGATCTGCATGGGAGTGCATCTCACACCTATCGTCCTGATGACCAGATTATACTGGCAGGAGCTCTAATCTGGTGAATGCTTCATTGTTTATACAAATTAACTGGTTCCAGCAGAAGGGAGCCAAAAAGAAAAAAGCCTTTAGGGAGCAGAAAAAGGACTTGAACCTGAGCCTCTTGCACTGAGATGAGGAGTTACATGTGTCCTTTTTAAATGAAAAAGACAGTTTTGATTTTTGACAATTAACAAAACCAACCCATGGAGTTCATATGATGGATTACTCAGTGCTTTCAGGCTCTTTATGGAGAATTTTGATTCAGCCCTTTAATGATGACCTCAAAATTTAAGGCATTTTCCTTATGACCTCCTAAATTTTCAGACTCAGGGTGCTAGAATAAAATATTTACAGTCTCTGCTGGCCTAGGCTATGTGACACTGTTTAACCAGATCCCCATCTCAAAAGCAGTGCTAAGCCTCTCGACTACCTTGCACTGAATAAACCCAATCTGATTACTAATGCTGTAACCATCTTTGGATCTCCCAGTAACTTTCAGGACAAAATCCTGTATCTGGCAGTTTTCCTGGGCAGAAAGGCCCCAAGATCCAGTTCTTTAAGCCCAGAAATTCATGCTAGAGTAGCATGGCTCCAGTCATTTTGTGAGAGCTCATTAACCCCCAGAAAAGAGAAAGATATGATAAAAAACAATGGACACCAGAATAGCAGAGATATGTTCTAAGGACAGGAAGTGTTATTTTTAAACTGCTTCAGAGGGTTAAATCAACAAAATCCTAACTGTTCCCTGCAGACTCCATTCACATCTCTTTGGAAGCATGAGGTCTGGACAGCATCCCCAGGCCAGATCGCACATCCTGCTTTCTGAGCTGGGACTCCTTGGACGTGCCTGTAGAGTGGCTGTGAGCAAACTGGCCCCTTTCTGCATTTGGTTTCTGGTGCTATGGCTCAGTCCAAGTCACATTCAGCAGTAGTGTTTCCACCAGGTATCAGATTCTGCAAATAAAAGCCCTCTTTGATATTTCACATTAGCACAGTGCAAGAAAACTGGGAGGCCAGATCACAAAATAGATTAAACTGCCAAATAACGATTATAGTGTAAACTAACAATTAAAATGCAAAACAGCAATTACAATGTAAAATAACAATTACAATGGAAAATAGAGCTCGGGGGAGGAAACATCAAGGTCTACAAACCAAAGCTAAGATCACTGCTATTTGTGCTGCCTTTCCTAGTAATGGAAAAATGCTGAGATGATTCTAAAAGCAAAATAATAAAACATGACCCAGGTCAGCTCCCTGAATCCTGATGTTCCTGATGTGTGGGAAACAGAACTGCATCTCTGTCATGCACTCCAATTCCATTTCTTTGCAGCAAGGTAATCAGCAGTTTTGCGGTCATAAGTTAAAGCTGAAACAAAGTACTACCATTCTGCAGATGCAAACAGAACGTATTGACACATACAGGGCCCTATGTTTTACAGTCACTTAACTGCTTTGTCTCACCACAAGAAAACACGCAATTTGCTCATTGTTTTGCCATGTGCTCCATAGCATTAAGAAGAGTGATCATTGATAAAATGGTAATAACTAGAGGGGGAGTGCAGCTCCATTTTCTCACTTCAGCTTGCCAAGATATGGGGAGCTGACTAAGCACTGTCCAGGCTTGGAGTGGACAGACAGCAGATCTGGTTATCTTACATATTGAGTGGAAATACGCCAAGGGGGAACTGCAATCTGAAACTAGCTCAAGTGGTTTGGCACAGAATGTGATATAACCTTCACATCAATAGCATTACCCATGAGATGCAAAACAAAGGCCACGCTATTGTATAAAATCATTCTTCCCTCTGGGCAGAAATGGATCTTGCTTCCTCACTGCTTGCCAGCTACCCAAGTTGGTTAGTAATTGTTTAACTTCATGCTGATGAATGAATGGTAAAACTGAACCAGAGCTGCAGAACACAGTTCAAACAGCAAGATAAAAAGGATGGATAATGCACAGAGAGCAGTGTCCAGAAGTGAAATGTGAAAATGATGACAAATGAGAACTAAGTTTCTAAATGGCAAGAAAGCAACACATGGAATGGATAAAAATTGAAGTGAAACATAGAGGGGGTAGCACCACGTGGCCTCTCTTGCCACGTGTTGCTGATTTTCTGGACATTTGAGGGTAAATGTTCGGGTTTGCCGTTCTGCATCACTGGTGAACGTATTACCCTTTCTGCTCCAGAACCAGCCTGGAGGTTTGACTCTGTGGGCACACTGCCAGCCTCGCTGGGGACGGGTCAGCCCTTTGGATTATACACGAGTTGGGCTTTATAAAGCTGGTAGGACTTCTAGGGTTTTTCCTAGTCTCTTCTATTATTCTCCTACTGAAGTTTAAATTTTGCTTGATTTTACTGGATGTTCCTACCAGTTTTGAGTTGGGTGAGTTTTCTTCTTAATAGAGAGGGCAAAAGTCAGTTAGCACCTATGGAGGAGGAAGGGCTGTCTGCAGGAGGAGCAGATATCTGGTGAGTTCAGACCATGATCTATAAGGGACAGGGGAAAGAAACTTTTCTCTTTAAAAAGTAGTATGTTTAAACCTCTGAAAATTAATGTTCTGCTCTGTGTATTTTGTGTAGCAGTGTAAAGTGAGGACCTCTTGGCTCATAGTTGTGAAGAGCGATGTGATGTGTTAGCTCTTCTTTTTCCTGCAGAGAAGAAAATTGAGTCATTTTATGGTTATTTATGTCAAGATGGAGCTGTGGTTGTCCATGTGGCACAGCAGCTTCTCCTGCAGGCAGTGCCATGGATGTCAGTAGGAGTACTTTTTTGGCATGGGATGACTCAGAACAACCTGTAACCAGCAGCAACCCATAGATTTGGGGACATTCTGCGTTGTATTATGTCTCATTAATTCACACATTCAGAGTTTAAAGGCTAGAGGGGACCCTTAGATCATCCATACTAGCTCCCTCCTACCTCAGGCTGTTTAACCTCACCCATCCACCCCTTTGTGAAGCAAGAAATCTGTATTTAGCTTCTTCCAGGAAGGCATCCAGTCTGGATTTAAAGATACCAGGAGACAGATGATCCATCACTTCATTGGGTAGTTAATTTCAGTTTAATCCTCCTTGCTCTGAAAACACTATGCCTTATTTCTCATCTGAATTTGTCTGGCTTTAGTCCCTACCCAGTCATTCTTGCTGTCTTCCCTCATTCTCAAATAGCCTTTATGTGTCTGCTATTTTCTCCCCAAAGTTTCTTCTTTCCTGTAGCCCAAGCATTTCTTAATCTTCAAAAGAACACGCTCTGTGTGTGCTGAGCAAGCACTGAGGTCGCTGTGCCCTCCTCTCCAGTGAAACACCTCCTGCCTTTCTATGTCCTTCAGAAGTCAAACACCAGTGTAGTCCATGGTGTTGCAGCACTGTCCTCCCTGCTCCTGCATGCCCAGGAAGGACTGTGCCCTCCTGCACATGCTTCTTGGGACCCTTTTTGCCATAGCATCCCTCTGGAGGTGCATGACATCCCACCCCTTGCTCTTAGCCATCTGTGCTAAATATAGCCATGGTAAAACTCATTTTATCTCGCTAAAGTAAGCAATCCAGGTGACAGATTGCTCTCTCCATGTCTACCACACTGCGAACTCTCAGTTTGCACCCAGATGTTACCAGTGATATATTTTACCTCTAATCAGAAGTTTCTAATCAGCTTCCTCATAATTTCTTTTACTGTACTCGTGAGCTGCAGCAAACCAATATGACACATGCTTTTGGAAAATATCATTTTAGTAACAGGAAAGAATTTGAAAACCTTGAGCCAAAGGGGTTATTTATATTTTTACTTCTACTTTTGTCTTCGACAGTTACATCTCTATCTGCTCCATTGGCTGCTGCACGGAGCAGCTTCACCCCGATCCAGGATTGGTTCTGAGGTTATGAACATTTACTCACTGATTCACTCCATGCACTGGGGCTTTTGTGAAATGGATTCATTTAGAAGTTTAATTACTGGAGATTAAATATATGACAGCAGAGGTAAACTGGAACATAATACTGATGCTCAGCCAACCCTGATGCTGCATATTTGACTCACTCAGCAAAACCCCACCAGATTTGTAGAATCACCAGTTACCTATGGACATTTTCAGGGTGCTGTTTGTAAGAGCTGGCTTTTTCATCTGTGATTTGTGTGATGTCGGAGGATTATGTTAAAAGTCCTAAAGTCTGCATCTCCTTTCTACGGCCTTGAAAAAGCACCCAGCTGTGGACTAAAGACAGTTAATGCTATATCGATAGTGGCCCTTTATGCAGTTTTTTGCAAGATGCTTTTCCAGTTTTATTTTACTAACAAAAGCATAACAGACATAGGTCAAAGCCCACTTTCAGCTTTACTGTGTCATAAAAAGTTATGATAGTTGATGGGAAAAGACAAAAATATGTTATTTTAAAAAGACTGAGCAAAAAAAACAAACCTAAAAGACAGGGGAAAAAGAGCTATAAATTTTTTTTTCCAAACTATTTTAATTAAATTTTGTAATAAGCCCAAGAAATCACCCATACTGATTGTGAGGAAGCAATCTGTGACAACCAAGGTACTTCTTGTTTTCCCCAGACTGCTAAGGACTGTGGATGGACCTCACCCATCCATTTGCTTGACCGCTTGCTTGCTCTGAGAGCAGCTCAGGTCCCAGCCTCTGACCAGTTCCCACCTGTGAACATCTTACACGGGATCACACTTTTCCCTTGGGATGTGCATTGGGTGCATGAGTGGATTTGCAAACCAGTATCTACCTGCCTCTGCTGCAGGGGCTGGGAAGAGTGCATGCAGCTAACACTGCTCACTTGGTGCAGAAGGGATGGGGCAGCAATTTGCCCCTGTACGTCTCTTGTGTCTGATGGAGCTGGAAGAGCTCCAAAGGCACATTTGGAGACTCATCCTCCTCAGGATCATAGAGTGACACTGAGATGTTGCCTTGTTCATCTACTATGAAAGACCAGCTGTGCCTGGAATACTCCCTATAGACACCAGTCCAAACTAAACCCTGTTACTGAGAATTTTCACCTGCCCAGAGGATGTGCTCCAGCACTTAATGAGCATTATTGCAGGGAGCAGCCTGAGTGGAGCTCATCCACCTGTGGTGGAGCATTAGGAGTATGAGCTGGCAGCATGAAGCCCATTAAAAGCACTGATGATTCAGTCTTGTTTGCTTGCTGGCTGATGAGGCTTCCTGGAGGTGGTGTGGGCTGCAGAGGGCCTGTCCTCTAGTCCTCCCTTTGTGGGTGTTTTGCAGGTAGGTGTGAGACTCTCTGTGCACCTGCAGGGTCACTCATGAGGGGGAAGAGTAAAGAAGCAAGGACTGAACTGTACAGGTTGTTTCCCTGCTGTCAGTATGGCTGTGTGATGGTTCTCCTTGCTGTATGCAGATGGTTCGCTTTCATACTCTCAGACCAAGGGTGCTGTTCTCACTGCTCCTGGATGTGCATTGCAGTGACTTTCTACTGGCACTGCTCAGGGGTAAGCAGTAAGCAGGAGGTTTGCAGACTGCATTTAGCTGGTCCTCTATTTCCTGATACAATTTTAGCTGGCTTTGTCTGGGCCATTCTTTTCTTGCTTCATCTGAAAATACAGGTCTAGCAGTTGGTGCAAGCAGATGTTGTAATGCCCCCACTGATTTCATTAGCCTACACTGATTCAAATCAATATAGGAATGGTTTTTAAACAAGGGAAGGGGGGAGGCCAGAATGGATTTGTCATGCTATGCAGAGTGATGTGCTCAGACACAGATCAATTCTGGCACTAGCTTGGATTAGAAGTAGAAAGGGCTGGCAGGTCCCTCGTCTTAAAGTTGGTTCTTCTGCCACGGCCATGGTGACGCAGATTGACCTTGTGCTCCACATGTGTGCTTGCATGCTATGCATCCCTTGAATAATAAAATATATGATTTTCTGGATTTGTAATTAGAAAATCCTGTCTGCTTCCAACATTTTCCAGCAGTTCAGCTAAAAGTTAATTTTGGGAAATGTGGAATCAAGTGCTGTACCTCTGGATTCCAGAACACATCCCTCCAAGAGATGCCTTTCTGGAGACAGCAATATACCACAACCATAATTTTGCAAGAAGAAACAATAGCAGCATCCTCATACATCAGGGATTGCTCTTTCATGTGGTGAGGTCAACACCACCCCCACTGCTCCATAGGAGATTACACTTCAGTTGCAAAGCACCGAAAGCATGAAAATAAATCACTGCTTTGCCCTGTCCAGTGGGTCAGAGCTGGGCAGCCAGGAAAGGCTCCAGCCCCCTGGTTAGGGGTCTCCCAGCACCTCCCCAGCAAGCTAAGCCTTGACTGCAGACATGCTTTTATGGTTATTTTTAATACATTTCAGCTTCTCACTGTAGGTTTTGGCACCCACACCCCCTCAAGGATCTTGCGTGCTGCTTGGTTCAGCACAGATTGCTGGATTGGGCTAAACTGTGACCTTTTAGTGCTGGGGTGGCAGCTGCTTAATCATATCCTCTGTGCAAAGGATGCAGGATCACACTTGCAATCTTCATGGCTAAGAAGAGCATGAACTTGAAGCATACTGAGGGCAGCTGAAAATAATTACTTTCTAACTGGTCTGGTGGAGACTGGCCCTTAGAAACCATTTGATTTGTGTAAGTAAGTTTCCTATACTCAAATGTACGATGTGATGAGCCGCAGTGCTCCTTTCTATAGTTCTGTGGTCTTTATGTCACTGTGATTTGAGCCAACTTTTAAAGTTCACATCGATATGCCAAGGAAAACTTCCTTAACAAACACAGTTCCTGCATCTGTGCAGTAGTTGGTTTTCAAAGTTAAGCATCCCTGCTGTTGCACGATTTTTTGGATGCCAGCAGTGATTAGACATTACCGTGGGCTAATTGCTTGTACAGTTTCAGTTTTTACCTTGCAGCCACCTTGAAATTTACAGCTGCAACAACACGAGCAAACCCTGTGCTCTCAGCAAATACAAATTAGTCCAAAACAAAACAAAACTGCTTTTTCTTGTGCTTTGTTTGCAGCTGTTTATCCCAGAATGGGAGAGCTGCTTACGCCCGTCCATTTGAACTTTATAAACAGACATTACCCAGGTCTATGGCAACATATATTTAGTGTCAGCCCTGAGCTTAGCAAAGGCACCTTCCCTGCTCAGTGAGAAATACTTGCATTTACGATTAGTACTGTGGATCTCAAGGTTTTTCCTTCAATGCAAGGGATGGTGAACTCTTTGTGGACAGGATTTGTGACTCGTGTTTTTTCATGTGTTTGATACTGCTGTTCAAACCAGATTTATGCAAAAGGAATTCTATTCCTGCTGTAATTACTGCAGGTGCACCTAGGAATCAACACACAGGGCTGCAAACACATTGAGGGATGTAGCTGAATTGTAGAATAATTAGGGTTCGAAAGAACCTTAAGCTCATCTAGTTTAAAGTTCATCATGCTGCAAGTGCTGCTGCTCAGCTCTGGACTGGGGCACATAAGCCATGGTTTGGAAGTGTTGTGGACATCTTTTTCCCATGAATAGCTTGTGTGGGTTTTAAGGGGAAAAAAAAAGGCATGCAGACACGTACCCAGTGGTGACTCTCTGGGGCAGTGTCGCACAAGGGTTGATGTCTTGGTCTCCAGAATGAATTTCTGTATTAACCAAGCTGAGTGTCCCTAGGACAGAAGCACGTGTACATCAGGGTGTATAACCTCCCTGTGGCAGAGCATCTGTAGATGATATGACGTGTTTCCAGCTTGTCCTGGCTTCAAAGAGCTCCCCTGGCCCAGGCGTTGCCACCTGAAAGAGCGAGGAGGAATCACCTTGCTGCCTTGTGCAGATTTTGGCATGCCATTATTAGATTCAGATGCTGGAACATATGCTAATGCTGGAGAGCCTTGCATCATGCCTGCGGAGGTTTGCTAATTCCAGATTTCAGAGCCTCCCTGGTCTTGCCAGAACATCAAAGCTTAGCAGAGCATTGCAGCACAAGGAAATTACAAAGGGCAGTACATGGCAGGTAATGGATTAGGGTCTTTTAGAGGACTGAATGTTTAGATCAGTAAAATGATAGGTAATTATGAACGCTATGGGACTTGAGATGATTCCAGGATTCATTTATGTCTAGCTGCTTTTTCTCTTGTCAGCATTTCCTCTGTCCCTTCCCCGGTATTCCCTATGGGCAGCAATGCAAGAGGCCAAGTGGTGCCTGAGAGGCCAAAACTGCTGCCCATCTTCTCCTTTTGTTCCCATTATGGATCTGCTTCCAGGTGCTGTTGGGCTCGATCCTGCACTGATTCCAGAGGCTGCTCTGTTGTTAGCAGTTCTTAATCTTGCCTGCTACAAAAAACATATGGCAAATTGGTCCTTCTGCCCTGTTTTATGGGGACAAATCCCCAAGCAAAGATCAGCACGTGAGCTCAGACACACACGTACCCCCATGAATGCTAGTGAATGCCAAAACAAAACTAGGAATAAGTAACAAAATCTGAAGCCACTTTGGTAAACTCTGCTTTTAAAAGCATATATTTGAGTAATTGTAACAAGATGTTTAAATAGCCTGGGTCAGTTTTAGTTCCTAATTCTAGGAATGGCTTTAATACAAAATGCTAGGCTGCTGTTTACTGGACATGGACAAAGTGCAGCCTGGTGAAGCGGGGAAGTGGATGGTTATATTGCATAGGTTGAGGAGGCTATAACTTGGCTTTTCTCTCTCCAGGCATAACCAGAGCCAATAATCTGCCACTCAAAAAGCTGCTTGAAGTGTTGATGTGCTGGTGAAAGCTGGGTGGGTCTGTAGCAAGGGCTCTCCTTGCCTCCTGGCTCAGCAGATGCATGTGCCCACTGGTTGGGCTGCTCAGGGGCAAAAAAAACCAAGCAAACAGAAGGTCATAAATTTGGAGTGTACTAACCTGCAACAGCTAGTAAGGCCAGAACAGTCTCTGTGCTGTTTGAGTTAAGGCACAATTTCTTGAAGCATTTTCCATCTATTGTGACTTCTAACAACATCTGTACTCCCGCTACTTTCTACCTTCTAATCTCTACTTCTCTAGAGCCATTGCTGCTCCCACCTCTCCAAAACCCCTCATCCTCTGTGGACTCCTAAAAATCAACAAGAAGTCCAAAACAATGCCATTTCCAAACAAAAACCATCAGCAGAGTTTCCCCCTGTGGTCCTGAGATGTTACACAAGTACTGTAAATGTTACGGGGAAGGTTCCATCCTATTTCCCCAGGGGAATTCCTTGACTGTATAAAGATTCAGGATTTACTATGTAATCCAGGTACCTTTTGATTTGAGCTGTGGCTGTGTTAGTCACACAGGAGAGGAGGTAACATATTTCATTGGAGCTGTTGGGAATTGGTTGTGGCCAGGAAATGAGAAAACGTGGCTGTCCCTCACCTACCTTTTCATTGCTTTCCTCCCTCCATGCTCCAGGCTCTCCTAACACATGGGGAGGCGTTCAGTGGCCTCAGGAAAGCATTTGTGCATGTGCTGTGCTCTCTTTGGAGATCAGGTAATATCTTGCTACTGTTAGTAGCAAGTACATTTATTTCCTTAGCCAAAAAATGGCAAAGCTTGACCTGCAACACTGGTGTCTCTAAAGCTTTGACCAGTAGGTCATTACAATATCTGCACCCCAGAGCACCAGCTAGTCTGTTTATTGCTTTTCTTTCTCTCCCTCTTTTTGTCATGAGCAAGAAATAAGAAACTGTCCTTTCCCCTACTTACCTCATTAGGACTTTAATAACTGAAAGCACATTTTTGGCAATTAATGTTGGCAGTCATCAGCATTTCTTTCTTTTTTTTCAAACAAGTCTGAACCTTTGCAGCAGCCTCAACAAAAAAAGAGGTTTGGGTTTTTGTTCCCCTGTCTTTATTTTTGGAAGCTTCAAAAAAGAAAGTCTGTGCCACTGTTGTGTAATGTTCTTGAGTGGAACAACTTTCTATACAGCTAGCAAAATAAAGGGGTTTACAGCTTTTCCAGCTGTTTTCTGTGATGCAATGTAAACAGTAAGAGTGATAGCTTTCCTTGGAAAGGCTCTGTGCAAGCCATACAATTGGATTCCAGCATGATAAGGTTAGGCTATGCTGTCTGCTGCTGCTTGTTGTTCTTCTCAAACTTCTGAGTCAGCAAAAACAGCGAAGAGAAAACATGCTGCTATCTTACCATCGCCCGTTTTCATTCCTTCCCCATGCCAGAAGGAATGCAATAAAATTGATGTAGGGACACAGGGAGTTACTGAGGAAGTTTTTGTGGCTTCTAGAGGAGAAGCTCTGGGCCTTGTATTGTGGGGAAAAACCACTCTCGTGGCATTTCCAGAAATAAAAACTTGCAGAATAAGGGAGAATTTGTGCCCGTGCGTAAGGAGAGCTGTGCAAAGCAGGCATCTATCCATCATCAGTACTAGTCATAAATTGCTTGGATTGGCCCTTGCGATGAAGTGCTGCATGGATAGATGTAGCCATGGGTGCTCTGGTTAGACACCAGGCAGCTCTGGTCTCAACTGAGCCTGGTTTTTACCCACCACATAAATTTTTCCTTGTGAAGGCACAAAGCGTATGATTTTGCCATAGTGGGGAAGTTGGAAACAGGCACAGGGTGAGAGAAGTGGAAGGAGGTAGTGTACCATTGAGGTTGATTAGATGCTGCTGGCCAGAAAGCCATGCTGGAGTAAATCTCAGCAGACCTAAGAGTTGGGGATAGAAGCTGAGCTGGAGCCAATACAACGGCATGGAGCCATAATACCATCCTGAAATAGTGCCCAAATGACAATGAAGCACCAGATTTAGATGGTGAAAGTGCATGGTTTTAGTGTCTAAGGTAATAACCTGCTTTGTTACTGAGACAGTGCTCTCCATGTGGGAGTGAGCTAGTGGAAAGCTCAATAAATCTTGTCTGCAAGAGCTGCAATTTCACATGCCGATGAAGCATGAATGAAGTCAAAGACTTGAGCTGAAACATCCTCTGAAAATGGATAAACCCTTCTAGAGCTCAGAATCCACTTGAGAGCATCTTGCTGAGGATAAAACAATCAACAAAGTGAGTCTATTTCCTTAGTTGTAGGGCTGAGCTTTCTAAAGCAACCATGGCCTTTTATTAAAGCCGAGGTAAAACCATGGAGGAGGCTCTGTACTGCTTCAGCTCCCATTGAAATCCACAAGCCCAAGATGCCTTTACAGACCTAGACATCACATACCTGCAGATGCCTCAGCTGTAAAGGTACATTTCTTGTAAACACTGTTATTTTATTGTTGAACTTCAAGAGGAAAACTCAAGTGAAAGATGGCAATGCTGCCACATCTGATTGCACTTCTCCATTACACTTTATCCTTCCACGATCTCTTCAGCTGGTAAGAAATGACAGGGTCTGATGATGATTTTGTGCCAAGAGAAATCATCTGAACCTGAACATAGTCTTCCAATGAGATTTTTAGTGAATTACAGAGGTGGTTTCTTTTTCCTCTCTGTTTATGTGCAACAAGCCCTCTCCTGCCTCCTCCACGCCTGTCTTTTTCTATGGCTGCAACGTCTGGTCATGCCCTGCTTCACAGAGAAGAAGCCAGGCATGTCTGAAATGTTTGTAGCTGTTGTTGCCAAGAGACAGGAGGAGGCTCGTTGGGTCTTGGAGCCAAACTGTTAGCTACTGAAAGTGTACCAAGGCAGGGGCTGTAAATGTGCAGTGACAGGTCCCTTCTTAGTGAGAGGAATGAAGGGAACAAGCAGCATCTTCAAAGCAATTTTGGGTCATTCCTTTAGGCAGACTAAACTAGAAGACAAAGTACGTTGATGTCAATGGTGGGTAACCATGCAGCTGAGAACAGAAGAGCAATAGCTCTGGTACTTTGACTTAACTGAGACACTGGTATTGATTGAAGGATTCAGTAATGATGTTTATCACAGTCTTTCCCCTAAAATCTCCAATTCCTGTTGAATCACCAGCTTCAGGAAAAACAAACTAGTATGAAGAGCTAGGAGAGAAACAGGCTTCCTGTCCCCAAAGATTTTCTAAATTTCAGAGATTTTCCAGTTCTGCATCAACACAAGGCCTTCCAAAATGATCTACAGAAAAAAAACTGAAAGAAGCATATTCAGGAACAATAGAGAGATAGAGGGCAAGGCCAGTTGCGTGGGCTTTGGGAGGTGCAGTTTGCTGTGAATAATGGTTCAGACTCTTGAACTTTATTCTCCTGTGTTCCTGACAAGCTGCCCAAGTAGGCAATTCCTTAACCCCTGTGAGTCTCTTACCACAGAGTAGGGCCTTTGCTGAGGATTACTGGCCAGGAGCTGAGAAACCTTTCTTGAGCAATGTCTCATCAGCATCAGTACATTCTCACAGAGTCATTTCAGGAGCTGACATCTCACAGTATAGATCTTTCACTGTCAGAATCCCACACTCTTCCAAATACAATATTCTAACAGGATTAGCAGCAGCATAAACACCAACTTTGATGAAAGATAGATAGTCAAACAAATATTAGAATACTGTGTCTCAGTGGTGCTTTCATGGTATCATCCAGTAAGCAATACATCAGTTTCCTGCAAGACTGCTAGAGCTTTCCATCACCTATGTATACTGACTGCAGTGCGTTGGGATCTGCAGCTAATTGAGAGATGCATCAGGACAGAAACCATCTGATTGTTCAAATACCCTTATTCACCTCTGCCTCATATGCCTGTTCCATGCACAGTACAATTTATTTTAGCCCGATACCAGCTATTCAGGGGAAACTCACTTGTACACAAGTTTCTTGGAGAAACTCCTGCAGCTCTTTTAGAAATGAATAGCTATGGGTATTCTGTCATTGAACCTTTTCAGACAGGGTTGAAATAAATTCTGTTATCAACTAATGATTCCTGCAGTGTTATCAGAACAGTGTTGTTAACGTGACACTTTATTGCTGTCCTGCCCATAGCTTCAAGATTTTTAGTGTTCGTGTTTGCCTAAAAACCTCAGCTTCTCTTTTTCGATATACAATTTTCAGTCTTCATGGTTAGCTTCATCTTGGGTTTAAACATAGAATCATAGAATCACAGAACAGTTAGGGTTAGAAAGGACCTTAAGATCATCTAGTTCCAGCCCCCCTGGCCATGAGCAGGGACACCTCACACTAAACCATGCCACCCAAAGCTTCGTCAACCTGGCCTTGAGCACTGCCAGGGATGGAGCATTCACAACCTCCTTGGGCAACCCATTCCAGTGCCTTACCACCCTAACAGGAAAGAATTTCCTCCTTATATCCAATCTAAACTTCCCTTGTTTAAGTTTTAACCCTTTACCCCTTGTCCTGTCACTACAGTCCCTAATGAAGAGTCCATCCCCAGCATCCCTATAGGCCCCCTTCAGATACTGGAAGGCTGCTATGAGGTCTCCACGCAGCCTTCTCTTCTCCAGGCTGAACAGCCCAACTTTCTCAGCTGATCTTCATACGGGAGGTGCTCCAGTCCCCTGATCATTCTTGTGGCCCTCCTCTGCACTTGTTCCAACAGTTCTATGTCCTCTTTATGTTGAGGACACCAGAACTGCACACAATACTCCATGTGAGGTCTCATAAGAGCAGCGTAGAGGGGCAGGATCGCCTCCTTCGACCTGCTGGTCACACTCCTTTTGATGCAGCCCAGGATATGGCTGGCTTTCTGGGCTGCAAGTGCACACTGAAGCCGGCTCATGTTCATTTTCCCATCAACCAACACCCCCAAGTCCTTCTCCGCAGGGCTGCTCTGAATCTCTTCTCTTCCCAACATGTAGCTGTGCCTGGGATTGCTCCTTTAAGTCTCTATATCCAAAAAGCTAAATAAAAAAATCCCTTACGTGTTTTGTTCATTCAGTTTTTAATTTTGTTTTTTAAGGAAAACTGTTGATCCTAAGTGCCTTGTTACTGTGAAAGACTAGCAATGACCAAGGGTGCATTACTTGTATCACCTTTGTATCAAAAAGAAGCATGTGCTACATTAAAAGCCATATTGTTTAAAATTAAACTTAATGTTATTACCATGGAAAATAGAAGGAAAGCTTTATTGCAAATACAGTTTACCAAGACAAATCCAAGACCCTGGAAATCTCCAGTCTAATTGCTGCACAGGTTGATAATGGAATGATTAATGCTGAGACAAAAGTGCAGAGCATTAGACTAAGGATGCAGAAAAAGTTTTTAGGCTAAATTACAGCTAATAATTATAAGCGTATTATTCAGCGACAATGCAAGAGAACCTAAGGATGGAAAACTTCACTCAGCGATGCTTTGAATAGGCATGGGCAGAGGAAATATGAGTTGCCAATGCTGCAGCTGTTGAGGTTACCGTTGTTGGTGTGTCACCCTGGGACCCTGAGCAAGGGACCTGCCCCACTGGGGACAATGCAGACCTCTCTGTGGGCAAGAGCAAGGTCATGCCTGCCAAGAGCAAGGTTTGCCCATTGAACTGTTCCTTTTTCCTTTCTAAATCATTGTTTTTTATTATCTCCTTCCTGCAGAGGCCCCTGGACTTTGGCTCAGCTGGTGAAGGGTGGGTTTGTAAGTCAATTCCTCCAACAAGTACAACCTGGTGCCTCTTTGCTGTTGCTGTCATAAAGGGCTGCACAAACTGGCACCAACTCTCCTGCTAACCAGAAGTCTGATTTCTCCTTCCAGTGAGGGGCAGCTGAGCTTTGAGTCTATTAGCTTTGGCAAGCTCAGTGATTTCTTTAATCTTCCAATATGTCTTTTTTCCTCCCTCCAAATGACCCTGGATCCTTTACTAGAAGGATGTTGTAAATCACTCCAGAACCTGGAGGGAAGGAAGTTAAGACACTCATCCAACTTCTAAACATGCATCTGAAATACCTCTTTTGCTCTAACCGGTATCAAGGATGTTTTCACAAATTGCACTTTATGTTTTTAGGAAATGGACATGAACTTAATAGCTTCCTTATTGCTGCTTTTTTACTCCCTCTAGCCAGTGCGTGTATTCCTTGACTATGCAGTGTGGCAACTCAAAGTCAATGGTAACTGCATGGACACCTGTAGAAACTTGGCCTTGGATGTACTCATGGCCTCTTGGCAGGCCTTCTCCAATTTATCTGGGATTGAACCAGCAGCAATTGACTTTCAGGAAAGGACTAGTAATTTCCTTTTCCAAGCTGAGTGCCGGATTCTGGCAGGACACAAATGCCTGCGGTGGAAGAAGAGCAAGGCTCAAACTTGTCTGTCAACTAGAGCTGCATTGTGAGACAGTAATGCAGGGCAAGATGATTCATTTACCCTACTTCCTGCTGGAGTGACATTTGAAACTTGTTATATTCTTTACTTGGAGCATGATAGTTCTAGGCTCTATTTAGAGTGGAACACAAGGAGCCATAGCTCCATCAGCAGCACTCAATCTGGGACCAAAGGCTGGATCACCTATACCTTGGTGCTGGCCAGTGCCTGACTCCATGGAAAGCTGGCACCGTCTTGCCAGCAAGAGCAGATTAGGCTGCTTGGCTGTAAAATGTTCATCAGTGTCTGTTCTAGCTGCAGGTGGTGGTGACAAGGAGCTCCCTGGCTGTGCATTAAACCCAGCACCCCTCTTTGTGCTATTAAGTGTGTTCTTCTGGGCTGACTAAATTACCACTGGACATCTGTAAAACACATTTATGTGGCTAGAAGGTTTCTGTAGACAAAGATGGGTTAGCTCTAGCTACCCTCCCACTTTAGCCCTAGGGTATGTTTCTGGTGTGGATGTCTCCAGTGACAAACGACATTCAAGAGTTAACAAAAGGCAAGAGAAGCATTTTTGGTCTGTGTTATTCATTAGTTGCTGGAAGCTTGTGCCAAACAAATTCTTATTGTTATGGTTGATTTGTGTGTAGATAGCAATGGATATACCTCTGAGAGAAAGGGAATTCTGTATATAGGAACCTGTCTCCAATGGTTCATGTTTTTATGGCTTTCCATGCACTGCGCTGAGTATTGCACGTTATTAATATGTATGCTATCTGATTGCTGAAACCCAGGGGGATACATTTGCTTTTCCTCATTCCTCAAACTTGCAAAAGTGCATTCATATGTTCCAATTTTTTCATGGTTACTGGCTTTATTGGCTTTGTTGGACTATTCACAATATTGTGTTAGGCATATATGCTTTTTGGAAGGAACAGAACCTTATTCTGACTTTTTTCATAAAGAAAAAGATGTGATAGCTTTGGGACAGATGCAGTTCTTCTGTTCTCTGTCCCTGCAGTGCATAGTTTTGGATTCCTCAGCCATGAATCCTGTACCTCTATACTGCAATTACTTAAGGAATAACTACAAAATAGCTGTATACAAAGGCAATAGAGCACCCAGGACACACTCTACCCTCCTGCACAAAGATATAGATTAAGAGTTCCTTTAGACAAGTGACACTGCTCATGCACAGGAGTCATGCATGGATTGTTAACACTGAAATGCATACACTGAAAAGTGTGCTAAATATTAGCAAATTTCACAAGTTCCTTATGGTGCAAGTAATTTTTCTATTTTTTAAAGGCCATTCAAACAATATAAAGCACCAAAACCTTTCCTGTTAGCAGGGGCCTGTTAAAACTGGGAATCAAATTTACCTTCTAGCAACAGCTAATACTTGGCAAACAAATGTCTACTGAGCCCATCTGCTGAAGTATTTATGCCTTGCTCTCAGTCTGTATATGAAATATACTGCTAACATAGCACTAGTCTAATTTAAAGCTGGGAGTGAAGCCATTGTGTATAGCAGAAGGCATGAGTGGGGGAAATCCAAAGATATTATTTTCCAGGCCATATTTGTTTTTAAATCCAAGACATGCTGCAATCTGGTTATTCCAGAGAGGAACAGGAAAAGGGAAATTTCTCAAGAAGTATTGTTATGAACCATGAAGATAAATCACCTTTTTCAGAGCTGGCTTAGCAGTAGTCAAAGAGCCGTAATTCCTAAGCAGGGAAGGAACTCGGTGTAACCCCTGTTCTGCGTGCCAGCCATAGTCTGTACCAGCAGAGCATTTGTTTAAAAGCTTAGTTCCTCCAATACCTAAGGGAATCCTGGTGAAAGGGAGCACTAATGACATCTGAAGTTACTAACTATTAAAAGCAAGCCTGCAGTTTAAAGCTGGCAGTGCATGAATCTTTTGTGATTAGAGGAAGAGTAACAGATAAGAAGATAAAGATATCTACCCGCTCTGACTCACAGTATTTGCAGGGCACAAAGGAGAAATGGAGAACTATGCTGTTACAAACAAGCCTCACTTCATCTGTCCTCTAACATTTCAATTGCTTTGAGTCATGACCATGCTTCACATATGCAGTTTTAACCACTAAAGGGGCAAGCAGAAGCTGTGCTCATTTCTGGCCATCCGACTGGGTCCGAGTTTGATGCCTGTAGGAGCAAAACACAAACAGTCCTCTGAGAGCAAATTCCAGAGACATCCTAGACTACAAGTGTTTGCTCCTAATGCTGTGATACTCCAAAACTCCAGGATGGGGCTGAATTCCTTTGGGAAGGGAGCATATCGTTGCAGGAGGATTCAGGTCTTTCCCAGTCTTCACACACCACCCCAGTACTGCTGTGGGACAGCCTTTTTGATGGACACATTATCTTTTACCACTGGACAAAGGGGCCCCTCTCCTGGAAGAGATCTCCTGGGGAGGTATTTCATCTGCCATCCAATCCCTTCCTACTGGCTAAACTCAGTCAAAAGGCACTGCAGGATTAACCCTTGGAAGTCTGGTTCTATTCAGGCATTTGGGTGACTTTGGTCAGCAATGGCTTTGCAGACTTTAGGCAGAAGCAAGCACAAGACGATGTCTTTGATTTTGCTCTTCAGTGTCCACAACTGAAAATGAGATCTGAAGTGCCAAGAAAATGAGAGCAAAAATAGAGTACAGAAATGTGTAACTCATCTAAGGTACTAGACAGTGACAGACTATATAAAATGTTATTGTTCAACAAACACTGTCTCTAATAAACTCCATTTATTAGTGTTAGCAGCTTGGCAACTTGGAAACCCCAGACTCCAGTTAAGTAAGGAAACAAAAAGCAGAGCCGTATGATGATACCCATGAACTACGCAGCTGGTTTCTGTTTTTAAAGATATTCTACTTTCCATATTAAATAAAGCTGCTTAGAGTGCAAAAAATCCCATATGGCTTTCTGGAAACTGAGAACCAAGTTCCAAAATAAAAAATCCCTGGCTGTGTACAGCCGTTAAAAAGAAAAGTGTGCTTCTTCCCTAACTAGCTACTGTAACATCAGAGATGAACCCACCCCGGTGGAGCAGGAAGTGGAGAGGCCTTCTGCTTCTGTTCCCAGTAGACACTTGGAACTCTGGAGATGCTGCAGTGGGAGCTGTTGATGTCCAGTATGATATGTGTGTAAGGCCAGGTCCTGCATCCCTACCTGCCATAGATTTCAGTAGGAATGGAAAAACCTCAGGGTTTAGCAGGAAAGCTCTTTACTCTTTTATAACAAGTTGACCTTCTTAACATCCTGGTAAGTGCAGTTTGACCTTATATACCCATTTCTGGTTACAACCAACGATTTCTGTTTAAAGATGATTTACAGAGCCATAAAAATATTGCTATACTTTATAAATCTTACGTATCTTTGTGAAATGAAGATATATGAAGTACTACCATTTTTGTTTGAAAGTATTTAAAGCATCCCCTAATTAAACTTTCAGTTCAGCTACTGATGACAGTGAAAGAGAAGATGGTAATTTTGCCATTGTTTTGGCCAGTCTCCTTCAGTATTTCACTTTCAGTGGTTGTCTGCTTTTTGATAATTTTGTTACATGCAAAGTCCTGGAAAGCTTCCAGCTCTCTGTATTGCAGTCAGCACGCTAGACACCCCCTGAAAAACACACTTGTGGCATTGGCCTGTCACTATTGCCAGTAGTTGGTTCTGCTTGTGCGTAGTGGTTACATGTACCTATGGCCAGGTAAAAACAGCTTAAGTTTTCTTAGCATGGTTATTATAATTTGTAACACTACCATGTGCTTTCAGAGTTCTTCTGCTCTGCTGGTTTCTGTACAGACACAAGCTGCAGGCCCAGGGACACACGTACAAGGGTGTTATTCTGGTGTCCTGGACTTCTGAGGTAGGCTGGAGTGGTCAGATGGTAATATTTGTCTAAACCTACAGATGTCTCATTCATCTGGAGGCTGGAACAGGCACCTGCAAAACACTCATCCAAGTTTAGTTTGGATTTTACTACTGCTTCTGTGGTGTTTTCACCTGAAATTTCAGGTTTGAAGCCACCTTTCCTGCCAGTGTCAGGATTCACAAAGGACATGTGACGTGGTAGCCCCACGTCATCGCTCTTCTGATGGGAAAGTTCTATATAAACAGCTGTTCTCATGGAATGTGACAGCAGCTTTAGAAACAGCCAAATGATGCTTTACTGGGGGTTTTATAAAATAATTTTGAATGTAGAGCATAATTGTGTTCTATCATGTGCTGTCATGAGTAGCCTTTGAAGAATAACAAAACAATTTAAGCAGCAGCACTTCAATTTGGGAAGGAGTTTTGGCAGACTGAATAGCTTTAGGAAGCAAATCTTTCCAGAGGCCAGGATGTAAGTAATAACACATTTATACACATGTGGATTAATATTACAGAGATAAAAAAGAAGTCAGAGAAGGTTGTCGACATTGTCCATCAGAGTAGAGATTACTGGTGAACTGATGTTCCTTCTATGCAGCTCTGCACACTGCTTCAGCTCTCCAAAGCCTTTGCAGGACTATAGTGTCATTCACCTTGTGCTTGCAAGCTATGAGGGGGGCAAAAAGCCTTCAGGGTAGGTGGTAAGGAGATAGTGATTGCAGGATTCAGCCTGTGGGTGGCCTGGCTGGGGGCTGAATGGTGGTTGAAGCACGTCTGCAGATGGGTTCCTTCATGAAGAGCTGATTTGGGTTAACAGTCCCAAAGCCCTCATTGCAGAGTACATGGGCTGCAATGGCAGCAGTCAGCTCATCCCCTGATAAAGAGGGAAGTGCTATTGTCAAAACACAAAGCTGCGTCTGGAGGGCTGGAAAGTGGAAAAGGCAGGATGGGAGGGAAAAAGGGATTCAGCCTCCCAGGACAACCAGATAAAAAGCCTTATATAAACTTTGTAGTAAAAGGTGAGTCTGCATTCAGAAGTGGCAAGATGAAACAGTAACTTCTTTCTCTCTCATAGCAAGGAGATAAGGACAAGGTAAGCAGGCTGCTATTTTGGGGAAGTGAGCCCCATTTTCTGGATCTGCTGGCCAGGGGTCACGTTGATCTCAAAGAGGAGGTGAGTGACTTTTCAGCTTCAGTGAAGAAGAAATGAGGAGGGATTCACTGGAGTGTGCAGGGCTACAGCTGCAAGTCTGGAGACAGAAAATCTTGCTAATTATGGACCAGGTTATTTATGAAGTGGGGGGCTGCATCTTGCAGGAGACAAACAGCTCTAACCCTAGAGAAATGCCTCCTGAGAGCCAGCAGCCTGGGAGATAAGCAGAGAGATCCCATGAAAGGAAAGTAAATAAGTAAAACAGAGGAAGCAAATGGCAAACAGATGCTGTCTGAAGGCATGAGCATCCTGGGTCACAGTATGCCCTGTGGAGAGGTCATGTAAAAATGGTCCATGTCTGAGCTATGGTGCAAAGGGTGGGGAGAGGAGCTTTGCCTTGTTCCAAAGCTTCAATAACTGCAAGAGCTGAAAGAAGAAGAAAACAGTCCAACTGAAGATGCTTGCTGTGTGGATTTGTCAGATCCAAACTCAATTAAATCCATGAGGCAGGAGAAGACTGCCAACTATCCAGCCACATTCGCACTTATGGTATTGAATCAACCACCTCTTTCCTGCCAGCTGGGCTGTCATCTGATAAGCAGAAAAGAATGAGGCTGCAGGCATATAATAAAACCATTCTGAAGGCAGTGGTGAAACACAGGCTGGTGATAGAAACCTCCAGAGCAGGTGAGGTTACCACTTGGGCTCCATGAGAGCTGCTGGCACAGAGGAATGCCACCTTCAGCAGTGCAGGAGGAGGCATGGGCTTGCCTGCAATACAACACTGCAGAATGCTCAGCTTAAGGGCAGGACAATGTTCCCTCTGCGCTTTACCTGGGGCACAAGGCTTTGCCAGGCCTTATTCTGCAGAGGCTGATGGATTCAAGGAGAATTTTGTTTAGTCTTGGTGGAGCCATTAAATAGTGAACTGGCAAACCTTCAAAGAAGAAGCATTAATACACCCATAAAAAGCCAACACAGACCGGATCAGCAGCCACATAAAGGAAAAAAAGAAAAAAAGAAACAACTTTGGGAAAAGCAAAGAATGGCTTATCTAAGTGTAAGAGCCACATAGCTGAACACTGGAAAGAAGTTTGTCACCACTATCAGTGCCTCGGGACAAGCCAGCTCATATACCCAGAGTGAAGCATCCTGTGGATCAGAGATCAAGAGCTGCTGCTGGCATCCTGAGCCAAAGGAGCAGTGTCAACACCAGTTTGGGGGAGCTGGCTTTCTGAAAGACAAGCAGGGAAGAGCTGTGCCCAAAAGGCTGAAGATATATTTTCCATAGATTCAGAACCCTCCTTCAGCTTCCTGCTTTAAGTCTTGGGATGGATGGTATAAATCAGCCTCAAATGAAGACAGGCTGAAAGATATATAAAATATCTTAGGGTATTAAGCCAGTAACAAATCAAAATGGATCAAAGCAGGGAGCTGCTGTGTGTAACACAGACTACTGCACTGCCAATTCAAAGATTAATTCTGTTCTGATTCAGTCATGGACCTGTCCTCGCCCTGGCTGCCTCTGTGTCTCTGGGCCTCCCTCTGGGATACAGGTCTCTTCTGCAGGTCATTGAAAGTGCTGACGCATCCCACATATTGTCCTCAACCAGGTTGAGGCCACAACCAAGTGGCTTCAACAGCCACTCAAGAAAAGCCTGCCACTTCTGAGGAATATGAAATGCATCCCTTCAGGCCCCTCTGTTTCTGCCTCCTTAAGATTGAGCCACAATTTGAACACATTTGAACAGCCTCTTTTTCTACCATGGTGCCTCCACATGCAACTGGAGGGAAAAAAGAAAAGGTTCTGCATCTGCCCTCCAGCAGGTAAGCAACAGTTTTTACCCCAGTGCAGTGGTACAATCTTTCTCAGATGTTAGGCAGTCCAAAACGTGATGGCTTTATGGTGAAGACTTACAAAAACATGGTGTGGGATACAGCTTATTTTCAATGGAAGAAACATTACAGATATGATTTACTTTTCTTTTACGAAAACTACATGTATTCCCTGGGAAAGGGAGAACCTGATCAGAAAGGAAATGAGAAGTGATTCCATCCCAGGGTTCAAACAGGACCAAGCCCAAGCCCTTTGAATATCTGAAAGGGGCCAATGCAAACCCAACAGAGACTTCACCTTTCTCCTGAACTCTATTTGAGTAGAAAAGTAGATGTTTTCTTTCCACCTCCCAAGTTCATGAGTTTCCCTCAGCCCAGTGAAAGAAGTGATGTATTTTGAGATACAGCTTGTTCAGAGAAGCCCTAAGAGATCGTGAGGTTTGGAAACAACACTTGGTCGAGACCCAGCAGAAGACTGCCAAGTACAGCATCACCCCATGAAACAGCACTGCCAGGTACCAAGGAATATGATAAGTAACAAGAGCCTGGGAAGGGGGGTAAAGGAGGCAAGTAATGAATGTACAGGTCTTGGAGGAAGGAAAGAAACAGCCTGAACTGAGAGGTTTCAGTGTATAGAAGGTAACAGGAGCGCTTTGGAGAGAGCTCAACACACCTTGGAAGTGTCTTTACATGTCTGATCCAGGTTTAGTGACCCTGTAAGGCAGTTGGCATCTTTGGTAAGATCTGATGGTAATGTCATTTAAAGAGAAAAGAGCTGAGGCCAAGTTTCAGATGTGCAGGCTCACCAAGGGCTTGCACCTGCAGTCTGCTGTATTACACATGCAGTCACTGTAAGCACATAAGCACATTAAATGCAGACCTTAAGTGTACCGCTGGCACATACACTTCCAGGCAAACGGTCAGCACTTCTTTAAAGACATTGCAGTGTATTGTAAGTATATAGTTCTGCTTTCATTGTGCCTCCAACCATGTCTTTTTCATAAAGAGTTTATTTCACTACTTAACTGACATCTAACCCTGGTGGTGGAGGGAGTACAAGTTGCAACTGGCTGTACCCATCATACTGACCTTGCTCCATTACCTCTCATTTGCACAGCCCTTCTGACACAGCTGTGATATTACCAGGCTGGGACTTTGCCTCTCAATTTTCACTGTAAGTGTGCCAAGATGGCTTTTCAATACTGTGCTTTAATCATGTTGCATCCTTTAGCGTTAGTGGAAACATGGCTCAAAAACCATGTCTCAGTATACCTCATGATTAAAGGACCACCTTACCGCCATTGTACTAAAATAGGTACATTCTGAACTGGTACAAATGTTGGGATTCTTACTTCTGGGAAGTAAACCTGAGCATCTGAGTTGTACCAGATACTGTTCATCCTTTGTATCCTCACTTACTTATTCTGTTTGCTCTTTCTGTTGTGCATTCTCTACTGCATTAGTACTATGATGATGCTACCTAAAATTGCTTCATCATTTGTCTACTGAATTAAAAGATCATCAGGGCATTAAAATGGTATTTAGTAGCTGCTGTTTACACAGATTGGTCATTAAAGATTCCAAGCTCCATTTAGCTCAGCACTTACAAAGCAACTCATAAAGCTAAGACTGCAAGGCCTCCCATTCAGCAAAGCATGTGCTTACATTCCATTAAATTCAGAGTTTTAGGCTCATCATTTTGACTTTTGCCATTGTTCATTAGACATTGCAGCTGTTTCTAGTGGTTGTTGTAAATGACATCTTTTCTGATGCCACAAAAAAATCCAGAAAATATCATCAAAGTCAGAGGGTTGAAGGCCATTTTAGAAGCCAATGTCCACCCAGCTGTACCATAAATGAGCTTGTATTTACATTCACAAGCTTTATACTTGTGAGTGAAAGTCACAGTGTGGGCTGTTCATTGCCATCTTAGAGGAGGCAGCAAAGAGGCAATGAAGGGGATACACCTTGACCGCTGCTGACTCAAGTGTCACCTTTCTGCAAGGTTGAAAAAATTAAAGCAAGTCACTGAACACCTGCATCACTCATTATGTTATTCAATGGAGCTTTTTGTGTTGGCTGCTTTGTTTCTCTGTCTCTATTGATGCTATGGTAGATTAATTGGCAGTACTGCAAATGTTCACAGCTGTCTACAAGATGTTGGTGAGTGCATCGTGTCAGTCAAGCATGCTATCACCAAGGAGATGAATTTATTTCATTCCTCAGGAAGACAGTTCTGTAATGTGACCTAATGAAATAAAATCTTTCAGCAAGCATTGGGATCATATCCATCAGTCTTCGGGTTAAACTAAAAAAGCTAAGCTTGGGCTGGTATTTTATCATCTTAACAGCTGTGTACTGAAATTTTAATAAAGTGGTCACGAGACAAATCTTGTGGCATAATATACGCAAGATGCTTATTAAACTTCAGATGTATAGAGCTTCTTACATATCTCCAATCTGGCCAAAAGAGGGTGAGTTTGTATATTATATGTATGCATACATATAGAGGTATGTGGTGTAAGAATTATAAAATAGCATTATACCTGTCAGGTAAGGTGATTATTATTCTCTGAGTCACCTAAATATTTCAGCCAAAGTGACTCCAATATGTGCTTCAGTTCACTGCTGTGCTTTTGTACCTTGTGAAACATGCACAGGCTGAATCAGTTGCTTACAGTCACTCTGGATTCAGGTCTTTTATGTATCTATTTATTTATATATATATAGGCTGACTGAATAAGCCTATAGCTCAAAGTGGCAACCTCTGCTCATGCAAAGTGCTGTGTTTTCAGGCCTTGCTTGCAGGTGTGCTGAGGCAAGCAGTGATGGGGAGGGTGCAGCATGGCCATTGGCCATAAACAATGCTGCCCAGTTGTAGCCCCTTTGCAAACCAGCTCTAGCAGAGCAAGTGGATCTTTTCAGATTCAAAGGAAGATCAAGGTGCTTTCATGCTGTGATTAATGTGAGTCTAGCTGTTTGCTCTGAGAGGGGAGGTTATAGAAACTATCTGAAGGTCGTGGTGGCTCCTTTGGGTTATAAAGTGATCTGTGGTACATGAAGCTGGGGTGAAAGAGGTACTGCTGCTCTCTGGAGAAAGATAGGCTACCTTACACTCTTTCTTGCACAAGGGCAGATGATCTGCATATGTGTGTTTATCACAGGCAATGAATTTGTGTATGTATTTTAACTTAAACTGTTGATGGAATTGGAAAACTCTGCCCTGTTTTGTTCTTCTAAGGAGTCTTTGCAGAAAGTCTAGTGTTATACTTTCTGAAAAAGTGTATTTCTGTTTTTTTGCTATTGGTCTTTTATAACAAAAGCAGTAGAATATATCCTGTTGAATGTTCAATTGACTTACCATAACAGACTGCCTGTTAAGTGTAGCTCAAATGGAGTCATTACACCCTCTATCAAGTTTCAGAAAGTGGTAACCTTCAATTATGTCTACAGAGACTTGTTTTTCAGGTGACAGAATATATCTAAGAACACTAACCAGATTCATTTTGATTTAGTTCTAACAATCAAAAAGAGCTAAGCTACCCAGAGCAAAAACATTTGACCAGCTATGAAACTTCCACTTTTTACAGTGCAGCCTAAATGCCTTTATAGAGCTCATTCTATGAGACCCCTGCTTAAAAGCATATTACAGGCTTATTGTTGTAGTTTTTTTCTTGAGTGACAAGTATTACTTGAAATGACAGTGCATCAATGTCAAGTGCTCTCAGCATTTCTAAGTTTTTTGGAAATAAAGTAATAGAAAACCTAGATAATATGTGTATGTCAGGGAAATATGAAAGAGGGAAAAGGAAATTGGCTCACTGAAACTATTTTACTTTATTTTTTTAATGCAAGTCTGAAGAATGACTCCTTCCAAATAGTGGTTTCCTGAATGCCATAAATCTTTCTGTTTTGGCAGCTTGTCTTGTTACTAGCTTTGAATTATTCATTCAAAATATACACTCTTAGTAGCATTCAGTTGTGATTCTCAGCCTTCACAAGACAGAGGTGTGTGGTTGAGTTGGTAGCCTTGGCTCAGTAGAGATGTGTATGTGTATAACTTTCGCAGTAGCCATGATTCACAACCCAGGGCTTGTTTCATAGCCCTTCTCAGCAAGCTGTGATGATGTACTCTGTTACTGGAAGTAAGTGTACATTGGAGGTGGAGAAGGAGATTTGTGGGGCAGTTTAAAGAGGCAGACTTCAAAATAAATGAGGTGATCTGGAAATATGCCCTTCTAATTAACACTGTGGCTGCTGAAAAAGCAGCTGAATCCCCACACCTTGTGTGGATTTCTTTCTGCTTTGCACAGGAAAAGCACTGCAGGGAGTTCTGATGTTCCAGCTAAAGGAGCAGAACTTTCACTGCAAAAGACAGGGCACAAAAGACTCTTGGAAATGGGATTTATCTTTGAGGAGAGCAGGGCTCTTTTCGTACCACAGCAGTTGGTGTGGGTGAAGCTAGTTGAAGGCTTTTCAATAGTTCAGGGATTGTACAATTCTTGTCCTAAAGAAGAAGTTACTAGCTTGGGTTCTCCACTTCTGCAGTTACTGGGGTGGCAAAGGTATGTGAAGGTAACTTAACCCTTTCCTCTTCTTTTGAAGTTATTTCTCCTTCCTATAGATGAGTAAGCAGACAAAAGCCTGGCTCGCCATGGCTGTGGCATCAGCAAGGTGGGTAGATGCGTTCCATCCCTTGGACGATGCTCTTCCCCAAGCTGCTGTTCTGCTCCCTCAGCTGCCTGTTCTGCCTTGAAGGTGCCACCTTGTTCATGTAGATTGGCTCTTGTTCATGCACATCCATCCTTTAAAGCTCTCTTGGGAGTGCACAAAAAAGGAGCTATTTACTGCCTATTTTTCAGTGTGTGCTGAAATGAAATATATATTCCATCATGCACAGTACAGGTCAGGAGCTTGCTTTGATGTAACAGTTGAGGCAAAGAGCTCAGTGGGAGTCAAAGAAAAGTGAAAAATGAACAAACCCAAATAAAGGTATTTGAATATTCTAACTTTAGGCTGTAAACCAGTGATCGACCATATGAGGTCAGAGAAAAATGTTTCCCAGCACAGCTCATGAATACTTATTGATTAGGAGCGTTACAATCTACACAGTAATGCCATGAATGATATTTGACTCAAGTGGACATTAATCTGCTCGTAGAGCAATGCTCTCGTTGTCTTCTGCAATAGCAAAGAAATTGATCAAATGGCTTAATACACACTTGAACATCCGTATTCTGAGTTCAGTCATTTGTAATGCTATCACATGTAATTATTGCTTATAGTATTGATTTCTTTAAAGGTCTATCAGTCAGACTGAACATTCCTTCTGTGCTGACCTACTTAAAACTTTGGTTTAGACTCTCAGCTGCCAGGCAGCATCTGGTGTTCCATCTGAAAATCTAGCTTCCTTTTTCGCAGACCCTACAGATTAATGTCAGACAGGTCCCTAATTCTCAATTATGTTAGCACTCCTTCTTGCAGTTAAAAGAGAAAGGGGTGAGGAAGGCAGGGTACTTGGTGTTCTCAGCCTGGCTGCTTTTATAGTTGAAAGCAGGGAAGTTTGAGTCCCCACCCCCATGGGACTTCATTAATACTTCTTGCAGGTGAACTTAGCCCCTCACAAAAGGGTTCTTTGTATTTTGTCTTTAACCAGCTCTTTGTTTGGGCAGATATCCAGCCCAGTGAGAAAAAAATGTCAATATTCTCTGTTGAATCAGTGGCATTTTCCTGCTCTAAGTTTCAAAAGGGAGTTTCAGAGACAACATGGTTATAATTGGGTGTAGAAATAAATGCATGGGATATATACACACGAGGAAGAAGTACAGAATTTACACTGAAAATGCAAGTTTCTCTTAACAAAGAAAAACTAGATGTCAGTGGGATTGTTTAATTAAAAATAAGCCACAATTGCTTTGCCCAAATGGATAAGGGCCTGACACAGCTGAGCAACTGCAATTCTTATTTACAGTATGTGGTAATATGAAAATAGCCAGAAGTTGCCCTTAAACCTCTGACCTGATGCTGACTTTTTTGCTATGTGTATATGGCTACAGAAGAGAGGAGAAATGCAGAACTCTCTTAATCAGAAATGCTTTCTGGAGAGTAGAAGTTAATGGTGCATTTGGGAGCATCTGTACCTGTGAATCGCTGCTGGCACCACTTGCTCTGTGGGATGGACTGGGACCACCAGCAGCAGCTCTGCATTTGTCCTGTGTGCAGCAGAAGTTTTCCTGATCCTCTAAACCACTGCATGTAGGTTGTGTGTTAAAGCCTTAAGTGGCTCAATTCTGCTTATTCTTCGTCTGGCCTCTCTACCAATAGTTGATAACCCAAAGAGCCTTGTACTGGTAATAACATCTGGAGAGAGGCTGAAAACGGGCAGATTTAATATAAGCTTCTGATTAGGCTTGCAAGAATAGAGGACAAATACTGTGCAGTATAAAGCTCTCTGGTGCCATCATGTCTCCTGTCACCGTTATATCTGAGCAGATAGATATAGTGCACATAGATAGAGGCTTTGATATAGTTATTCTTCTAATGCAGATGGCAGAGAAATGGGTGGAGAAATTCTAGCAGTGAGGCATTAAAGCAGCAGGAGTGACATCTGGATTCCTCAGAATATTTCAGTACCTAATTAAGGACAGGACAATGAATACAGCAGTTTAAATGTGAGATTAGATGTCTCACTAAATGTGCCAGGCCAGATTACTTTCTCTAAAACAGTTTATAAATGACTGTCTCATCCTGTAGGTGTTGCAGTGAGGTTCCTCTTCCTTAATGCAGATATTCATGTAAAAAAATTTGTTTTCCCCTGGTAAGCTTGTCCTCTGTAGTTATGAAAGTGGAAAGAGGAATAAGAAAATTGCTATGCTAGGCTAGTTTTGATTGCTGAGTTTGAATAGACTGTCTTCTCCTGGAAAGACACCCTGCACCTAAGCATACGATGATTTTTTCCTTCCTTCCATAGGGAGAATACGCAACAACCTTGGTAGACAACCATTGCACTTCATTTTGCTAATCTGACGCTGAACTGAGACCCATCAGTAGCTCATCTTCTTCTAAAGAGCAAAAAGAAGGGGTGGGGGGAAAGTCTAAAAAAGACCAAACGGCTTGCAGTTACTTCATCTCTCCAGAATGTAAACTAAAGTGAATCTTTGATGTTACATGCACAGATGTTGTAGTTGACATATCTCATGGCAGGCACCAAGCAAGAAGTGACGGAATGGCAGGAAGCTGAGTAGACCACAAACATCCAACGCTACGGGGATGCCCTGGAGCGGCAACCTACACAAACACAAGGATCTAACTCCACTCTTAATGAAAGCAGTGCTTTCCAATATACACTAGAAATCTGGGGCTGTACTTGGAGTCTGAATTTTAGCTGGGGTTACTGATGCTAAAGTAAGTCTTGGGGACAGCAGTCAATGTGCAAGCACCCTTCCAGAGAGAGGTGCATCTATTGCAGTCTGCCTGGATGAAATAAGATGTGATATCTGGGTTCTTTTTAAGGAGTTGCAGATTTTAGGACAACAAAAAGCTAACATATGTCTGTTGTTTGTCCATGAATTTAACCATTATTTTATTAGCTAGACAGATACTACTATTTTGCAATTTATAATGCTTTCTGTTCTTGGAGTATGTGTTAGCAGGGAGGATGTTTTCCTCTTGTCATACAAATAAACTTTTGCAAAAAAACTATTTCAAAGGATATTTGGATTTAATGGCAGACTCCTGACTCCACATATTTTATGCTTAGTCTTAAAATAGAGTTTAAATTAACCAGTTCTCATCAGTTACATCCATACTTCAGGTCTGGGATTTGAATGTGCAGTGTTACAGCTGTCCTGTAAGGGCGTCAAAGAAGGGAACTATAGACAGAGGTTTTGAGGGCAGTGTTGCATGAGAAATAAAAGGAATTGTGCATGTCTATAGTCAGCAAAATGTGGCAAAAAATCCCAAACAAAACCATTTCTTAATGGTCCAGCAGAGCTTGGCTTTTCTCTTGCTGCAAAATAACTGCACGTGTTTGTGCAGTCCTCCCATTAAAATGTGTGTTGAACCTTTGTGTTGTTCACTTAATTCCCCTTTTGAATCCTGAGTGGTTTTGGGAGCACTGTCTCGTACCATGTTAGCAGCAGTGCTCCATCCTCTGAATGATTTATGTGGCAATGCTAGAGTTTACAAGCTTAAAATTCTTACTGCAAGCACTGATGCAGCAAACTCCAGTGGAAAAGTCTGGCTGGAACAAACTCATTTCAAATGCAATCATAATGTTCACAGGTGATGTTTATTTTTCTCATGCTCTTCTCTCCATTGCCTGTGTGCTTCCCTCTGTACTGCCGTGATGAGATGCTAGCATGCTGTTTAATGAAAACCCAGTGTTAGACCCTTGCATGAATAAGTTGTTATATATGGTGGATGTAGCTGGACTCTGAGTGCATCCACAAGGCTACTGTTCCTTGTCCTCAATACAGTCCTTTAGTTTTTTATGGGTTTGATGCTGACAGTGGGTTGTTGTAATTTCTCCAGACTTTATAGTTTAAAGTTCAAGATATTGCAAAAAAGTATATCAAAATATGTGAAAACTATCAAGAAATGTAACACATTAGCTGTTAAATGTTACTAAGTAATCACCAATAGTAGTATTGGGAGGGAGAGGGAGTATGTTTGTGTGTTCCCAGCGGTGAGTCAGAGGGGACACACTTGGGACAATGCACTGTTTCTAATCAGTTATACAAATGTTGGTGAACGGCAGCGGATTTATCATCTGAAATTATTCCCCCCAAGTAGACTTTTTTTATTATTGTAATACCAGGAAACTAGTCTCCTTTTTAAGTGCTTTATTGAAATCATCTGGATATACTCTACCTAATAAAATGGTAGTCTATGGCTGCTGCACTTCCTGTGAGAAAGAATTAATCAGATATGCATAGACACTATAAAGGGGAATGGAAGTTGTATCAGTTGCTGTAACATAATGGAAAATATGTTGGATCCAGGTGTCAGTGGGTGTAAGGTGGTTTAGCACCGGGCTGGTCACTGGAGCCATATCCACTTTCATCAGCTGAAGATGGCGTATTTGTGTTGCAGTTGCTCACATGCTCGAGACAAACCAAGCAGGAGCACTGGTACAAATGTTTCGGGAATTATTTCCCTTGCAGTCAGCAAAAGCAATATTTGGAAGCTGTTCTGGGTAGAAATCATTCCAAGTGAGACGCTTGAAGGCGAGCAGCTTATTGTCTGCCTCTTGTAAAGAAAGACGTGGTGCATCGCAGGGTGCTTTGGAGATGTGCTTGTCTGAGCCATCTCGGATGACTTACTGTCTGATCTGTGCACAGAGCAACTTTGGCTTTGCTGTACAAGAGAAGCAACTGTGGATTTGGTTCCCAAGTCTGAAAGTGAAGAAACAAAGCTGCTATTCAGGGTGTCTGATTTTGCACTGTGCAAGCAAATAATGGCTTGCCCACATGTCACCGGCCATCTAAAACTCCAGGATGCTCCACAGAGGTGCAGAGAGCTCTGTAGAGCCACTTGTATAATTTAAGCCTGTATTAGGAAAAAACTTCCTTCTCAGTTGTTCTGTGTATGCTATTGCAGTTGTCTCATTGCAGTGATACCTCACAGCTCACTAATCAAACACTAAGTGACGTGGCTAATATAGACTATGTGTTTCTCATCCAGGGGCAAGTGGTTTCCCCCCCCACACCCTGAAACTTGTTTGCTTCTCTGCCTCTTACAGAAGAGATATCTGATTAAAAATGCCTTACTTCGCCCTCAGAGAACTGTTTTTTCAGTGGATGAGGAGGAAGCCAGTAAAGTTAAATTGGTCAATGCTTTTATGCAGATCATTTCTTTCTTTACCTCCTGGAGATAGCTGGGGAAAATTGCTTTGCTTTTCCAAGAGCCAAATTTAGCGTTAAAAAATGAGGATGTGGTCTGCCTGAGTATTCTCCTCATCCTGGTACCTGGTGGATAAAGTGAAAATGCTATCAAGAAGAAGGGAAATTCATAGAAGACCAAAATGATGAGGACTCAGAGCATGAGGAGATCAGGCTGCAAGGCAGACTGATATGGAAAAATGTAGTGTCTGGCAGTGAGATAACAGGACTTGTGTCTGTGGCCAGATTGGTTTTGATGAATGACCAGCTTAGTGACTCACTTCTTAGCTATCTAAAGAGATCCCAGTTAAATAGCGCTTACACTCAACAGTCTTCCCTCTCCCACTGTGAATTCATGGCTGGAAAGCGCTTGAATTAGCTCTGTCCAGGGTAAAATTTTGGTTTGGAAGACTTGCTTTATATCAAAACCATATTTTTCTTGTTTGAGAGAAAAGAATTTCCAAAACGACTTTTGTAGCATCCATCTTAAATAAGCAATAGATAATGTGGTGCCCTGTGGCCCGGGCTAGTACTTGTCTTCAAAGGCAGGAGCACTTAAAATGTAGTAACGAATGGGCCGTTTACTCATTTGCACCTTTCTGGAGACGCATACATTAGCAGTCAGTCTGGAAATGTCATGTGGTTGTGGATTCTTGCTCTGAGCTTATTTTGGCTTATTTGTCCCTTGTCAGGCCAGGCTGGCAGCTGCCTTTGGGACCTGATTACTTAATGCAGTGGCTCCCAGACAGGGAGAGCAGTGTGCCTGATGAGAGGGTCATCAAGGAGGGACAAGTTCAGGGATTGTCTGTGACTTCCCAGCAAGGCAGAGAATAGTGCAATGGCAATGGCTTGTCCCCTTTTGGATGCTGGCAATGAGATACATTTCTTCTTTGTCTGTTATTAGGTCAAAGTGTAAAAAAAAAGAAAGCCTTCCCCATGCTACAAAGCCCTGTGAGAATAATGGTTACTGTGAAAATCCTTCTGTCTGGTGGATCTGTCCGGAAGTCTAATAGTTTGCCTGCATGAGGGCATTCAGGTGACATAATACAGGGTAATTAAAGTGAATTTAAAAGGGTATTATGCTGCACTACCTTGTACTTATAGTAAGACAGCTTCAGTTCTGGATAAAGTTATCTGCCCAGAGGTCTGCTGCAGTCTTAACTCATCCACTGTGATTTTGCTGAGTGTCCCTGCATAGCTGAGGAGAGGCAAGATGGATCAGCAGACAAAGGAAAGTGCTGCAGATCCTTCTCTCATCAACTGTATTAATTTTAGCTGCTTCCTCAAGCCAATCCCCACCCACCTTTCAGCCTCAGTCCTGATAGCCTCCTATATTTCCCTGCCCCAGAAGGTCCCCTTCATCCTGCTCACTCTGTAGACATCGCAGTTGTGGAATTGCATGGACATTTTTTATGGTTAAGTTGAAGTCCCTTGTGCACCCGTGTAAATTTGGCACTTAATTTTTCATGTTCTTGAGCTATGTCCGCAAGCCTCTGGGTGCCAGTATAAATCTCTGAGATTTTTCCTCTTTTTTTGATTTCTAATTGCACAGAGGGTTTGTTTCTGATTTGCAAGCGTGAGGAGAAACAAGCTGCGGTCCAGCTGTAAGCTGTAAGCCCTGTGCATTTTTCTATGACTTTATTCAATAGCACTCCTCAGTAACACAGTGCCTTGCACTGAACCTCCAGAGCTTGACTCCTGCACACACCCAGGCAAGACAAAATATCTGTGGAGAGCAGTTAACTTTTGAGTCCAGCTTCAGGCTTGTTCCTCTGGCTACTAGGGACAGAAAGGCAGGCAGGACACCAGAGCTAGAGCAGTCACTCTGCTTTTATTGGTCATTTTTGTCCTGTTGAAGACAAACTACTGGGGTTTTTTGGCATACAGGTGATATCTGACTGTCATGGACTAGAGAGCTAACAGCATAGCTAGCATAGGGGTTTCATTCTGCTCTGAGTACAGTGAGTAACCAGAGAGGAGGACTCTTGATTCAGAGCCTAGGATGAATCTGCCTTCTGCAACCTACAGTGGTCCATCAGAGAAAGGTTTCTGGATTGGGGTTTTTTTGAGACTCCTCACAAGCAGCCATCTATAAATCTGCTCACAAGCAGGACACATTTAATGGTGTTTAGAGAATGATTTAACCTCAGGCAAGTTATGAACAGAAATTTCTATTAATGTACATCCCAGCCCTTTGCTAGCTGAACTCACTGGTAGCTTGAGTGACAAGAGTAAAGTAGTTCTTATTTAAAAAACAGCAACAACAAACAACTTATTGTGTGGTCTTCGGGGAAAAAAAACTACTAATTCAGTTGTATTTGTTAACAGCATTGCTGTTTTGAGCTTTTCCCAGCATCTTCCTGTGCTCTGCCTGAACTTTTGTTTTAATTGAAATCAAGGTATGCTGTATTTCCCTCTGACTCGTGGCTAGCAAAAATGTGAGGCTACAGAGTCTATGCACACTCCATCACTTGCTCAAGAGGCTGCACCATTCAAGTGAAGCATACTAAAAACGTAGCCTCTGCCTGTGGCCTTGACTCAGCCTTCCTGCTGCCTATCAAGAGCAGCTACGCTGCAGCAGCTGAAACAGTTGGGATGGGGAAACTTCTGCTGCAGAGAACAGGGAGAGATGCTCTGTGCTTGGAGAAAATCGAAATATTCAATTATGGCTTTCACTGTGGGCTCAGAATTGAAAATCTTGTTGTGGCATTTGTGAGAGGGGTTTCTTTTCAGTGTATTGTGGAAACGCCTCTTCTTTTGCCATGTTTTAACCTTCATTTTGGCTCTCCGTCCATCCAGAGATGGTGCTGAGGCAAATTTTGAATGATGAAAGTTGCATCCTTCTCTGCTGTAAAAATTCTTAATCTCTGTTCAAGGAAAAATCCCTCTTTTTATCAAACGTGCCCAGCCAGAATTTTGGGTCGCTGCTATGGATTTGGTACATGAGGGCTTACAAAACATGCCACTCCATCCTTACTATCTGACATGGGCAGTAGCTCTGCTTTTGGTACTCTACATATCAGTCTTTATCTGTGCCTCAGTGTTAGCTCTGTCACTTGGTTTTCAAATGGGAACACGTCTACTCCCTGGCAAGGAAATGGGAGATATCATTTCCACCAAATTGTTCCACTTAAATGACTGAAATACTTCCAGAATAGAGAAGTATCTCCTATTTGGTACTCCTTTAGACTAGAATTAGCTTTTGCCTACCTGATTTCTTATCAATGGCTCACTCCATCCATTCATTGCCATCTCTTTTCTTCTCATCTCTGTTTCATGGAAAGTGGAATTTCTCGCCATACATTGCTTGGAATATGATTGCTGCATTACACCTCAATCCTATACAAGGATCCTGTCAGTCCCTTTTTTCTTGCACTGAGACTACATAAAGTCTGGGGATGTTCATTTAGATCTTCTGGTGCAATTGACTCTTGTAGCATGTCAGAGGATATCAGATTTTGGCTGTTAAGTGGCTGATCTGGGAGGTGCTATGGCAGAAGAAAGAAGCTGGTCCCTCAGGCAGGGTAGATATCCTTTCTTATCTCTATTTAATGAAGGTGGGTCTGACTTTAAACATGCAGAAATCTAGTGAGGATGTGAAGTGACTTGTAGCTGAGCCTCTTCTTTCCCCCCTTTTGCTCATTTAGTTTGAGATTCCACATTGTTTCATCCCTGAAAAAGAAGCTCTTGTAATACTGGAGCATGCAGTGTGGGTGGCTTGAGGAAGCAATGCCTGTTTGCTCCCAAGTCAGACAGGGATGTGGGGAAGTAATAGTAGTAAATGTTTGTTTCAAAGCAGAGATCTTAGGTACTATTTCCTTCCTTGCTATTATCTTAAGAGAGGGTGAATAACATAAACCAAATGACAATGTATCACACAACCAAGGAATGTCCTGCAATGTGCTCTCAACTGGAGTGCTGGGGAGTGCTGGAGTACAACAGCCAGGAGATGCTGGGCTGACCTCCATGTGCATGGCTCTGCTCCAGTCCCCTCCTCTCCTTCAAGGAAAAGGGGAATTTTAGGGGAGTGCCATGTGTGTGGCAGAATCAGCTCATAATGTACAGATCCTCTCCAACTGTTGCCCTGGGGAGTTGTGTTATGTTATGCAAAGCTGCTGTACAGTCATCTTTGCCTCCTCTGCCTGTATTTCGCACAATGTAGCTGATCCTTCACCTCTGCTCCATCTTCACTTCACTAGCTTGTTTTGCTCTCTTTGGTGATTTCCTGAGTATGTTTTAATTGATCCTGCCTCCTCCCTTTCTTCAGTCTCCTGGCTACTGTTCATCTATTCTTCATGTACAAACATAAATAAACAGTTGAAAAGTGGTACAACTCCAGGTCAGAGCTCAGCTAATGCTTTCATCTTCAAAGGGTTCAGCTATCTGGACCATGAGCTGCAAGTCATGCCCACCTTAAGATGCCTTTGGCACCAGGGCAGATACACTTGTCGACTGGATAGGATCCTAGGTTTTTCCCCTCAGGTTCAAAGGCAGGTCTGTTACCTCTACAGCCACTCACCACTTGGAAATCATTTAATCTGAATCATTTTCCCTCTGTGCAAGGTCTTTGTTACAGGAATGAAATAATCAACTTGGTTTGTTTTTTTCTGTCTTCTGAGAAGAGGGTAGGAGTGATGTCTGGGTGTTGTATGCACGTTTGGTGAGAGGCCATTCTTTGTGCTGTTTCAAAGAGGTAATTACAATTGTAGCTTATAAATCACTGGGGAGGTATAGCACTGTCCCTTACTAATGCAGCTTTTTGCAAATGAGTGCTGATTATGGGCTTCCTGATGGTGTAATTGTATCTGGTCTGAACTTACCATACGGATTGCATACTGCTCTGATTATGTATTTGCGTCTCTGAGGCTGCCAGATACATACAGGGAAGCATGTGCGAGCTGACCTCTAGCAGAGGTTCCTATAGTTGCGGTTTCCTCCCTCTCAATCTCCTTTCCAAGCAGTGCTATTGCTCAGACAAAGTTTACCACCTAAACTAACTCAGCAGGACAGAGGACAGTTGTGCTAGGGTACAACTTATCCTGGGGGAGGATATTTTAGCCAGTTTGTTTAGGTAGTGTAAGTGGCATCAATGCTATGAGGGGATCCACTAGGGTTGCAGCCAAAATTCAGTGGCTTGTGTTGTATTAATAGACCCATTAATGACTCTTGAAGTATTAGACACAATAGACTGAAGTTTGAACTTAATAAAAATCTGGGAGCAAGTTGGCACAGTCAGTTCTAGTTGTGAAATATCTGCAGTTTTCTGAGCATCATAAAAGTATCATGACTCCACAATGCTAAGTGATGGTTGCTTACACAAATTAATGCCAAGGAAAAAGCTGAGCTGTTTTGCTAACAATGTTTCCTCCCCTTACAAACAGAGGAAGCAGTGGCTTTGGGATTAGCACCACTTAACGCAGCACGAGAACAATGCTATCTATATTTTGGGCTGCTCAAAATACTATAGGGAAAATAATCTATTGCTGGATTTCTTTGAAATTGGCAACCTGGAGCCACGTCCCATTAAACCCACTGGCTCCAGGACTCGGGAGGTCCTTCCTTTGGTTGATAAGTCTACATTGAGCAGTTCCCTTCTCTGCCCACTCGCCTTCCTGTTGTATGTTCCCCAACCATTTGGCTAAAACTGGTCTGATTTTTCACTGGATTATTCAAACCAGAATGAAAGGGAACCTGTCGTGTGTTGGTTAGGGTGCACTCCTGGAAGTGGAGTTACTGGAAATGAGGCGTTTAGCGACATTTTTGACATGGTATTGTTTAAATACAGGATAAATACTTAGGTTAGGCTGTCAGATCCTGTTGTGATGACAAGGTACCCAGGTACTACAGTATGTTTAGCTGTCTACATAGATGCTTATCTATCTAAATCTAGTATGGTTCTAGCGAGACTTTTCTAAAGTATCCAGAACGCCAGAAACAGCAACACCAGGGGTATGTTAGCATTTACAGATCACAAATAGCTTTTTACAGTTTGGGTTCCTAAGATGTTTGTGAAAGCAGACTTTAGACTCCCAGGCACCTTACTTGTAAGTCACTTTAATATTATTCATCCTGGAATAGGGCAGTAATTCAAAGCAAAAGTTCCTAAATTACAAGCTTATGCTCTAATGGGAAGACTGCAGATATGTTTTACATTCCCAGTTGAGAAAAGGGTTGGGGAAGAAAGAAAAATCATTTACGAAGGAGGAGAGAAGGGGAAGAAAGGAAACCCTTTGTCCAGTTTGGTAATAGTTCGCTGTCTGCGCGGGGGTGGGGGGGGTGGGTGTTGCTTCAGATATAGACAGTCCATAGAAGTCACTCGTAAAAGTCACATAAAGATAATAACTTAGCCCATCTAAAGAAATATTATATCACATCACTTGTAAATTGAGAAACTCTGTGGTATTGTTACAAAATTCTCATGAATATCCAGTAAATAGTCAAACAATGCTGTTTCTTCATGTCTGAAATAAGCTTGTTAACTTTGTTTTGAACTTTAGCTATAAACTTTAAAATAGGTTGTCTGTATGTTTATGTGAAGTGTCTTTCTGCCATGTATTTTCCCATCTTAACTTTCTCTGACAGTCATAATGCTTGGAGAAGGGATTATATTTAAATCCATGAGTTGAATTCAGGAGAGATGTGGCATCAGATTTAGCCCCATTACTCTCACAGCTGGTCTGTTCCTCAAAATACCATAGTCACATGTGCACAGCTTCAGGGATTTCTGCTCTAGCTTCCCATTGCACCTATGTCTGTGATGGATTTCTGCCATCATTACTATTTGACAGTGGATAGGGATAATATGACGTTTTCTCTCATGGAATCACTGAATAGTTAGGCTTGAAAAGGACCTTAAGATCATCAGGTTCCAAACCCCCTGCCACGGGCATGCTTGGTGACCTCAAGTATTTGCCTGTGTGCTCCATCCCATGTGGTTACTTGTCACTGGCTGATGTTGGGTATCCAAGTAGCCATTCCAGCATCCTGATTGCTCAAGACTCAATGACCTGTGGTCATACTTGAAGAGCAGAGTTACCCCAGTCCATCTCTGATGCGTCAGACACTTTCTTGTGTCAGTAGCTTCATGCGGGCAAAGAGCTGATAGAGACACAGACACAGCAAGGAGGATGTCAGCCTCTGCTATGTATGATTTTGCCAGCATTGTGAAATCAAGCCTTTTAAATTGAGTGCTGCAATTGTGCCTCATGGTGAAACCAAGCATAATATGCCCACATTTGTGCTTTGTGTTGTGATGGAAAAGGCAATATATATGAAATTGCCTGGCTTTGTGTGCAGTTCCCAAAATCTTTTCTTACCCTTCACACACCTGTATTTTTTCTGCATTCAGACTATGTGGTTTTATGTAATTCAGGAAGCAGACTTTTCTAAGGGGAAAGGTAATACATTCAGTCTTACCTATAATTTAAAAATAAAACCAAAAATGCTACAGAGCAGAAAAGAAATCACTTGGTTTTAGATGTTAGGAGGAGGGTAAGGGGCTATACACCTGAAAAAGCATTTGCATTTAAGTGTACATTTCAGTATGGACGTGATGTTCAAACAATTCAGATAGATAATTTCATTGTGCATTCAATTATCCCAGCTCATAAGAAATTAAAGTGAGCTAGTAATTACCTTCCAAGTATCTGTCAGTTCTCCGAGTAGCACTGAAGTGGGCTTTAATGGCTCATATGCACTGTATGCCTCTCAGCATGACAGCATGAGTTTGGCTTTGCTGTTGTTATGCTCTATTTCAGTGTATCAGTAAGTGTTGGAAACTGGAGACAGATAAATCTTTCCTTAAAATATGTAGCTAGCACAAGAGAAGCAGAGCCAGTCAAGCACTTTGTAAGCTGTTATCGTCACTTTTTATATTCAGTTGCAGGGGAAATATTTTGGGGTACATTAAGATCATGATTACACGATAGTCCACCAGTTCTAATGTGTTAAGTAATACTGTTCTTCACAAAACTTCGCTTTTCTACTCCTGTACATCTTCAGTTTTGGCACTTTACCAAGGTTGGGGATCCTAGCTCTGATATACCCTTCCCTACCAATGGTTCATGTTTTCTACCACTGCCTTCTGGTTTGGGGTGAAGGCTTATTGTAAATTGGGCTCCCACACAGACATTTACACCTCCTTTCCCACTCCCCTAATTTGGGGTGATATTCTTTTGGCCAGATTTTAAAATCCACTGAAAAACCTGGTGTGCCTACTGATGCCTAAAGGGGAGCTTTCAGGACACTCTGCGTCTTTCAGATTTGGTTTATTTGTATATGTCTCTAGAAAGGAACTAAGTTCCTATTGAAAAAGCAGAGCCAGAAAAACCCATTTAGCCTCCTAGGAAAGATTTAGGTGTTTGCCTTTAAACAGCAAAATATAAAAAGCTTTAATATAAATACATCCTGGACTTCACCAAAACTTGTTTACCGTTAAAGCTTAGCTCTGAGCTTGCCATTACAAAAGCTGATGTAAGCATAGCAGAACCCTATAGCACATACTTAAAAGCAATTTACAGTACTGAGAATCTAATAAAGGTAGCTGACAAGATAATTGCCAGATTATATGAATGCATTACCACCACTCTCACACAAATGCTCTTTAATTATTTTTTGGCATCCAAGGAAAGGAAGAGAAATGCTGAGTTAATAGGCAACATGTAATCCATCTGTGTTTGTTTTGGTGCATCCTGGATTTATGGAAGATACTGACAAGAGATGTTGCCTGGGGTACAATGACCTTTGTGCACAGGGAAAAAAGATTGCCACTTGCTAGACTAATAGTGTAAAACAAGAGAGTTGCTTGTCTTTGGATTATGACCCGGTCACCTAAAGCATGTGGGAAAAATGTGTTTAGATAAAGGCTACAAAATTGTTAACACTTTTAATTATGTTTAGATTACAGAGCATTATGCAACTAGCAGTGTCCATGTTATTGAAAACCTTATCAGCTGCCATTCAGTGAATGGCCCCACTAATAAAGTGCTTCATGGAATTTTTGCATGTATTTGTGCCTGGTGTTTGTCCAGCCACATCTTGGGGGTTTCTTTCCGAGGCATCCATCTGATCCTAATCCCAGCCAACAATAGCCATTTTAGTCTATTATACTCTATCACACAGTAATTACAGAAATTATTTCCTTGCTGTCATCATCATTGCCTTTGTAAGCACCACACGGATGAAAATAAGAAAAATATTTCTTGTTTAGACACTCATTTGAGCTATTATTCAGCCACTTGTCTGTTCTGCTTTATTGATCTATTTAGAAAATGACTTCAGGTTACAATGATATGGAACTCTTTGACAGCATCATTGTCTGATGCCAATTTTTTTTTAAATGAAGTTAGTCTATTTTGTGAGGGTTGAAGGTAAACTGTTCTTCATTTATAATAATACCATGTTTAAAGCTTGCTGCTTCAGATGGTAAAAGCAAAGGGCTTAATGAAAACTGACTTAAACTAGGGTAGGAAATACTGGTCATGCATTTCTTACAAGTAGAACAGACAGATGAATAATTCTTCTTGTGAAAGATGGTTCGCTGGCAGTGCAGAACACCAGGTCTATGTGACCGTGTATTTCTCCTTGCTTTAAGCATTCAGCATCCCTGAAGTACTCTGTGGAACCAAATTAATTTGTCGTCTTACAGACCTAAGGTTGGAGGTTTGGTACTGGGGAAACCATCAAATGGGGTGGTGGGAATCAGTGTCAGCATTCATCATTGCCACTTTTATGTGCCAGGGGAGGGAACACAGCAATAGAAGAGGAGAGCAAAGAGGCATGGAGAGGAGCTTGGAGAAGAGGGGATTACTCTTGTGACTGTGCCATAGCCTCATGCAGATCACGCTCCTCTTCTGTAAAGAAAGGGTGACATCATGCACACATGGGGCTGGAGACATCTGGCACAAACTTGTCTGATATCTTCTGATACCTGGCACAACCAGGTTCTTTGGGAGAATAAAAGCAGTAATCCTCTCCAGTTGCTCTATGGAGCAGAGAAGTGATGACAGATAGTAGATATCTGCTCGCTGAGAGTTGGTTGGAAGTCCATTTCTCCCAGAATCCAAAAGCTCGGGCTGTTTCTTGGCCCAAATCTATTTGTCTAGGTTTCCGAGTGAAAGCTTTCAAGAAAAACAAAGCCTTGCTCTGAGGTGTTATTTGAAAGCCCTGATTTTGACCTGTGCGGCTGGGAATATACTTGGAAAAAGTTTTGAGTGGTGATTGCTGTTCAAAAGCAGACAGGAGGGCTCCCCCTTTCCCCCCCCCCCATACTTCTCTTTCTTCCCCTACTTCTTTCCTCCCCTGCCCCTTTCAGACTACTTTGTTGTTTTTCCAGCAGAATAAGGCAATCACATATTCAGTCACCAATGTCATGCTCTTTGGCGAGATGTAGAATGTGGGATGGAGAAAGAGAATGGTAGAATTTCAGATAGTTGTTATATCTGGAAAAAACAGGCAACCCATTTAAGAGGATTTGTTCTCACCATCCCAGCAGCTACCAAGGTGCTTTCCCTGGATAGGAATTTTGAGACCAGCTTCCTACTCAGTTTTACCATTTCCTACTCAAATCCAATTTATTTCCACTGGCATCAAAGGGAAATCTTACTGCTTCTGTGTGTTTGCCAGCATGAGAGCAAAGCCTAGAGCTCTCAAATCAGCATACACCTTTTTTGGGTACAGTAAAGGGGTATGTTTGAAAGCATCATATTAGAGTTGTCCCCAGCACAGAGGGGTTCATCCTTACATTAAGCTTTTATGCTCACAAATGCATGATTGAGGAGTATAAGCTGATTTACCAACACTATTGATCCTTTAGGGTACTTAAACATGTGCACTCCACGGGCACCATTGTATAATGAACAGTGTAATTGCAGAACCTTTACCAGAACACAGGCACTGAAGTGATCTTGATCTGCAAGCATTGGCTTCTGTGATCATTTTGGTTTGCAGGCTCTTCGAGCTGAGCTGTACTGCGGTTGATGGTGAACAGTAAGAACAGGTTATCACCCTTAAACAAAACTCATTCATTTCCTTTATTCCTTTGTATTTTTATCCAACCAACAAATGAGGGTGAGGCAAACATGTACTTGGTGTGTAAAGATCTACAGAGGGAGAAATAATTACTCAACAGAGAATCTTCAGAGTTACTTTAAAGGTTTGTTACTTCTTCCCACACACAATTTCTACTTTCATAAATCCGATGTTTTCAACAATGCTTTGAATAATCTGGACATATGCCACCAGATTTTGGTTGAATTTCTCCTCTTCTTTTATGAGAAACACAGTAAGATCAACAGGCCATGTTTTTACTTAGCAATTTTGTGTATCGCTACTTTTAAACAACTTTACAATGATGAGTGAATCATTTCTCATGATATTTTTCTTATCTCATAGGTCTCTGAATCAGATTTCACCCCTGTGCAGTTAAGAATTCAGCACACTTTACTAAGGACAAAATAGGTGCTTAAATCTAAGGGTGGTTTTATCAGATATAAATGACTGTAAATCTATGCTGCTATTGTTTTCTGAAGGGTCACATGTGAGTCACTTTATTCAAGTGCTGTAGAGGTCCTGAGGTCTGTGAAATCTCTAGCGCACATAAAGTTAACCTTGGATAAGTGGTTGTGGCATCTGGTCTTTGGCTTCAAGAACAGATTTTGTAAATATAAACATTGCCTTTCTTTAGTATGCTCCAATACTTGCTTAAAACGCTGTTTGTGTGAAATTCCTAGCAGAGAGATTTGTTAGCAAATTACATTTGCAGAGCAGCAAAACCAAAGCAAACTCATTTGCAGGGTAGAATAAATGCACACAGGGTACTACATACAGCAGCCATCCACTTTTCACTGACAGCATCTTCATTTTAACATTATAGTGAGTAAAAGAAAATATCACAGGGCACAGTAAAAGCTAGTCTAGGATCTCTCCCTTTTTCTGGGGAGAGAGCAAGTATGGAGACTCCCATCACTGATTTTCTATTTAACATTCATGGTGCTTCAAGTAGTTATGCTGCTAGCAGGTAGAGCATCAACTGATTAAAGCTCTTTCTGAACTATTTCTCTTTTGCTGTAACTAATAGGCATAAATATTTACTCTGTAGTTATCAGTAAAATGTATTTTTCTCCAAGTACCAATAACAAATCTATCCCCTAATTAAGATGTAAAACAGCTGATAGCATTCATAAAAAATTTCCCTTTGACAGATAAAGAGAACAGAACAGTGCTGGTTTCACGGACCCTTTCAGAGAAACAGGAAAATAGGAAGGGAGTTAAAAAACTTTATTCTACATGCACTTTGACTCCCACATTGTTTTCTGCTCAAGATTATAAGCAATGTTTAGTTGAGAGGCTTCAGATTTGTTATTTCAAATGCTGTAGGGAATGAGTATTGAATTAACATTCAATATTAATCTCATGGTGGTACATCAGAGGCACCTCCAGCTTGTGCCCCCCAAGCTAAACCCTGTTGCAGTCACTGGAGGTATGTAACCTTTCAGCTGCTCAAAGATCATTCAGCAAAAATGTCATGAAATACTCAGCTCTTTATGATGTCTGCCTATGTGGTGCCTGTCAAGAGCTGTAAAGATGGATTGGTATCAAACAACCACTGTTTGGGTCCAAAAGGCTTTTAATAACTGTGTTACGATGCCTAGGAACTGCTCGGGGATTCTGTAACAGTAGTTAATGAATGTGTCTTAGTGACTAGAACAAAATAAAGTCAAGGCAGGCTGAAGTCCTGCAAATGGTTTGTAAATCCTAAACACGAGATCGATTCTATTCTTAACTTCATTCAACAGTGTTTAAATTGATATGTGAATAAGAGTGATAGAAAGATGGCTTCAGTCAGCTGTTGTCTCATGCTTTTGAGAACAAGCAGACTCAAATTCAAAGCATCTGTTGCAAAACTAAACGAATTCAGGTTGAAATTTATTTCTAGAAAAGCTGTCCATTGGGACATTCCTGTAGTAAGTCGAATATTTATTTCTACTGCGAGACATAATTGCATCTGCTGTGCGGTTTTGATTTTGGAATGTCTGAGGGCCAAATCTCAGTTGTTCTAAATGGGTATAGCTATTCTCCTTTATTTTGTTATGGAAAACTTTGCTTAAGATATCAAGCCATGAGGGAGATTTCTTGTGGGGATAAGATTTTGGATAGGTTCATTTTTTGATGGGTTTTGGAGTTTCTTTCCTCATGGAGATAGGGCCAAACTGCAAGTAGAATACAGACAGAAATAAATGTTCTGCTGTGGCTGTTAAAAACACTGATTTAAATATTTTCCTTAGTTTTTTGGGAAAAAAAAAAAAAAGGTATTTTCCTTTGCTCAAGTTTCTATTTCCGTTGAGCACATTAACATTTCATTTACAGCCTAAACATTTTCATTCAACATAGTGCCACTGCTCCTTGTTGGGAGCATGAGAGCTTGATGCTCTGGTCCTTCGCTGTGCACTAGGGTCCTGACTGAACTGACATCCATTATGGAGAGGAACACCAACTGTTCCTCTGCCTGATTTCCACTGACAGAGATTTGGGTTTGGGGGGCAGGGGGAGGAGTTGCGGGTATTTTGGGGTTTTGTGGGAATTTATTTTTGGGGAAGAAAATTTATTTGGATGTACGTTTTATCAATGTCCACAGTAAGGCCTTTTGTTCAGCAATAATTTTGCCCTTGAGGGAAGGGTTATATATGGTGTTACTTCCATAGTCTCCCAAAGTATCTCCACAAAGCTTCTCCATTGTAAATTATTGCATGTTGGAGAAGGTTTTTCAGGGAACATCAGGATGCAGACAGCGTAGGCACACATCCCTTTGCACGCCTCATTGCTGATGCCCCATGCTCTGTGGATCAAAATGTGACAGTGGTGAGATACCTTCATAACGTTACAATTTTAATTCAGAGGGTTTGGGACTTTCCAGGATTTTCAGCCTAACTTTGTTTCTTAGTTCTTTGTCTAGCTACTTGGTGCATGAAATAATTGAAATAATCAAATACTGAAATAATCAAACCACATTTGGTTTGGACATCTATTCAGGAGAAGGCTTCAAGTTCAACTTTGAAACTAGTTTGTGTATGAGAAATCTTTTCCCACTAGTTTACTTTGGCTAATAGCCCAATAAGCCTTACTTGTATCCTAGCCAAGATTTTTCATGAAGCATCAATAATTTACTGAGTACGTATGTTAATTTTTTTCCCATGGGACTACCTTTCTCCTGCAATCCAGTCTGGAAAAGAGACTTGCCACTAACATGACCTTGACACTTTGCACATTTCCTATACTTATACTCTTGGGTTCTTCAGAAAGCCAGCACCGGTGGGTCAGCATACAGAACTGTGAGTAAAATGCAGCTTTACAGTTGTACAACTCTGATATGAAAATCGTGATTTAAATAAATAAATATGGATGCTGGATGTGTGCCAGAAGACAGAACAGAGCTGGTTAGCAGAAACTAACTGCTTCATTAGCCTGATAATATGTGCTAGTTGAAGCTTCTGAGACTTAGAAATCGATTTCTAATTACAGGGAGTCAGAAGTGAGAAACTCAACTGAGGGACCTCTATCAGCTGTCTAACTCATCCCAGACCCTCATTAGGGAGTAGGTGTGACCAGGCTGAGGAATTGGATGTCTAATATTTGCCAGAATGTATCTGTCACCAGATTTTATTATGGGCTATAGTTGTCATTCTTCAGAATAGATAGGCCACACTTCAGTCTATGTTGCCTGCTGGAAAGCTTATGCCTTTCAGTATCAGAGTTCAGCAAATGTTGGAAAGGGTGGGAGAGGCTGAGAAGGGTGCATCTGGGGGAGCTACGTGTAAAATTTTCATTGTTAAATCCCCATACAGGGGTGCTTTCAGTGTGGACATGAGTCCTAAAGACTGATGTGTATTGGAGAAGTTGGTACTGAATGAGGTTATACAGCAAATGACTTGTGGAACTGCTTACCTACTCCTCAGGCCCAACTATGTCAAATATTTCTTTTCAGTTTGTCATGAATACTTATTGACAGAGGATGATGGATTGATTGCTTATCTTTAGAGACACAGCAGCTTTTGCTGTTGGGTCTGACTTGATGTAGTGATTTGTCAGCATGTTTGCCCTACTTCTTGAGACTGGTGAAAGTGCCAGCCAGTGAAAATAAGATGAAACCTGCTACATTTTAAATGAGGTGTTTCTTGGCCACTGATGACTGTGTGTAAAGTGCTCAAATTTATTGCTCTGAGGACTGAAGACCAGTTTCATGTTGAGTTTTAACCAGACAAACTGAACATGCTTTGACTTTCATCAGAAGATAGGCAACCCAGGAAGAACACTATAGTCCTCAGCCCACTGATTTTTTTCCTGACTTCATCCTCAAAAATCCTGTCCTTTGCTATTATAGTTTTCCAGGAAATCTATCCTTACCACACACTCAACTAGTGTCTGTGAGTTATTTACACTGTATAAGATTGCCCAGCTTGAAGCAGACTTTCCAGCAAGGGTGAAGGGCTCCAGCTGCGTAGGTCCTTTAAGAAGTCTTAAATTTGACAACCAAAAGTCATGTAAACAACTTAGTCATTACACCTGAAGCTCTGTGCTGTTGATTAGTCATCTAAAATAGCACCAGTTCCTTGTTTCTGGTCAGGCTGTGCATGGCTACAGGGGAGGTACTTAAATTCTGCTTGTGCTTTTGGGTAGCCATCCTCAACACCTTTTGGGTCCGCACACTGTGATGTGCTCGCACAGCTCTTGCATGGTCTGGGTTGTAACCTGTTTTCTCTCTTTCCAAAGAAAAAAATGTACCAGTTTCTCTGCCTGTTTTCATAGGGTACTGTGTTAATATTGACAAAAAAGATGGTTGCTGAAGAATACTTGTGAATGTGAAACAAAAGCTTTCATGGGTCTGGGTTTTATCTTAGTTACTTAGACATTTTGGATTGAAAGTTTAGTAGAAATGAACTTTACCTTTAAAATGAACAGAACTGCTTTTTCCATAGCTGTCGACTGAATACTCTTTGCTCTGGATCTCCAAGAGCTCTTGTGAAAGTCTTGCTTCTCAGCCACCAAGTGTGATTGACCAAGAACCAAGATCTATGGGTCAAAGTCACTATATTACTTTTACCTTCTAATCTAACTTGACTGACTGACAGGTAGGGTGCAAATGGTTTGTGGTAGCCCCACTTGTTGATGTCAGGACATGATTTTGTACTTTATTGCCTGTGGTGTAATTCTTCTTGTATGCTCCAAGTCGCTGGTCTAATCCTTTATGAATCTCAGTCTAATATCAGTGGAGTTTGACATCTGTAACCTTCCTTGTTTTGTCATGGGAGGGAAATCTCTTTTTCTGTATATTAAGAAAACCCCAAACGAACAAAAACCCATTCAAAACTGCTTTGATTGCAAATGCTACACAAACATTCTGAATAACAATGTGCTAGACGAAGCACAACAAGCCACTGCAATTTCTGAGTTCATATTTGGTATTCAACCTGCAGCAGGAATAACAAACTTGATAGCTTTGTTCACTATTTTATTGAGGACTGTCACTAACAATGATAAAAATGACAAGATGACAAGACCACATGTGCACTTAAGGGAAAAAAACCAAAACAACCCAAACCATGCAGGATAGTTCAATCCATAGATTCAATTTTCATGCTCTTGCAGTCTCTAAGGACTTGTATGACTGACAACTTTAATAGCAAAAATCTGGATCCGAAGGTCTTCCTCCACTGACCCAGTAAACCTTTGCCAAGTCATGATGGTTGCCTGATGCACAGCCTGAGTGTCAGCTGAAGAAAAGAGGAACACCTGGGATTCAAGAGCTGAAAAAGACATTTAAAAAGGAAATACAAGCTGAAGTGGAAGAAGGTCACAGGAAAAGAGCAGAGACTGGGGTAGGTAAAACTAATAGCATGGAGGAGCAGACATCATTAGAGATGAGGCTTCTCCTGCCTCGTGGATCATATGGATTTCCAGCCTGTGTTTTGTCACTAGTGATACCATGCTATTGTGATATTACTAATTTAAGCCTCGTTCTTCTCTAAATGTCCATTGTGTAGCAATGCTCTGAGCAATGGGCAATCTTCTACCTCTGAAAACAGTATCCGCATCTGGGTGCAAGCACCAGGCAAGAGGATGAAGCAGAGAGTAATGGCTTGTAAGAAAGAAGGCTCTGCTGTCAACTGGGAATGCCACAGAGCTGATCTGCAGATTTGAGATCCTATTTAATGTGATTTCCAGCAAATCTTTAATTGAGTTCATGATTATGGCTGACCAGCATTCTTACGTCGCTTTTATCTGGATTTCTCAAGTCTCACCCCATAAAAAGTGCTTTTTATGAAGATGTGGACCAGCCTACTGCACAAGTGACACATCACCTCCTGAAATCTAATAGAGCTGTCATCCTCGTGTTACTGTTGTATCTGTTAAAGCCATCAGCTTAACATCTGTCCCTCTGTATTTTATACATTACAAATCCACCCTGCCAACTCCCTGCACCAAGCCAGGTTCCCGGAAATGCTGCATTTCAAATGCTTTTAGAGTGGGAGGGAAAAGGGAGTGTTTCTTCATTTTTCAGTCAGCTGCATCTGATAAAACAACAATTTGTAGCACTGGGTAACCCCAAACATGTAAAAGCTGGTTTGCAAGCCATGCTGCAGTGTTATAAAAAGGACTGGAGCTCTTCAAACCCCATTCAATTGGAATCACATTGGGCCCAAATTTGCAAGAAAACCACCTAATTTCAGCGCTGAAATCTGTAACAAACTGGAAGTAATTCTCCATTAGCATGGAATTCATATAAATCAAGGCTTCTGCTTCCAAAATTGAATTACCCACAACAGCACAAGCTATTGTTGCTTTTAGGAGCAGACATTCAATACTAAGTGCGGTCAGTTCCAGGTGTTCAATGTTGTAATGAGGGCCAGGTTTTTTTGAGACATTTAGATACGTTAAACAGCATGTTGAACTCTTCTGAAAAATCTGGTCCTGTCTTGGCTGCTATGGAAGGGATTTTTGCTCTCAAAAATGCCCCCCAAAAAACCCTGAAAACCAAACAAAAAACTGATCTTTTTTTTTTTTTTCTCATTCCTGGTATTTTTGCAAAGTCCATTTTCTGCCAGGATCCTTGTGTTTAGTTTGATGCTACCCACAGGAAAGAAATACAAAGAGCTCATGTGTCGGGGCTAGCAGCAGAAAGCTGGAGAAAACAGTGATGAAATGGAGGGATCAGGAAGGGGAGCAGACTGCAAAGCATGGCTGGAGGAGCTTGCTTATCAAGTCCCTCTTCCCTGCCACACGTGGCTAACACAACTTCATCACATCCACATCAAACAGAATTTCATCTTCTTCTACTGCATGAAGAGCTGTGCACATTGCTATTAAAATCAATCAGTTTTCATAGCATTAGCTGTAGACTTGCAAATGCAAACTAACCAGTTGTTTTTCTAACCTTGTTTTGGTGCTTTATGCAGGTGCTTTGGCTGCCCCTTCCATAGGGGTCACAAACCAAACCAGCTGCCAAATACTTATGCAAAGCAATTAATTTCTTCAGTACTTTTAAACAATCAATGTGCAGATAGTGTGTTTCTGTTCGTTTATGGGCTGTACCTGACTGTGGGGCAGTTCTAGGCTAGAGTCTGTCTTTCTGCTTTCAACTTGGGAGTGAGTGAAAAGAGAAGAGCATCCTTTCCTAATTCTAAATTTTCCTCATGTGTTGTAGTTTTGTTTTTTTTCCTCATACCCCTTTGCTTAGACATAGCTGGAAAGTCAAACCATGTGCAAAGATGCTGTGTTTAGTATACTTCTATTGGGATTGACATGGGATATGGAGTGTTTGAAAGTTCATCTAGAGGGAAAAGTCGCAGTGCAGGTAGTTTATTAGCTGTGATGGCTCTTGATACCTTGAGAAACTCACCCTGTTACACCTGCCAAGAAAGACTGTCTCCTGGAAAAGTGAAGGCAGTTTATCTCAATAAATACTTGGATAAAGCGTAAAGCACGCTTGCTGGCTGGGTACCTGCAATCACAATGGGTTAAGACTTAACTGTGTGTGTCTGCAGCCTGATTATGTGCTACTGATAAACTTGTAATCAAAGAAGTAAAACTCTTTTGAAGATCAAAGTAACTGTTATTCACGTGGATGAGTACAATGTATCTGATTGCAGTCAATGGTCTAGCAGCATCTTGCAGCATCAAATATAACCAGGGAAACAAACAGGGGTGGTTAGGATGGGTGGATGAGGCTTTAGCAGTCTCTTCTTGGGCACACTGACCCAGTACTAGAAACAAAATACACTTTGCTGCAGTCAGCATTCGTCCAGTTCCTCTTCTAAACTGAGTTTTCAATCAGCTGGAGAGACCTAGGCAGATAGTGAAACTGTCAGAAATATTTTGTTGTGGAAAGCCATCCCGAGGTCTTGAGAGAAAGGAAAGCTATACTTTCTTTCACTGCTTCTTATTTTCCATTGCAGACATTGCCAAGAACCAAGAGGGGGGAAAAAGAGTCTTACTCAGCTAAGACATCTCTCATCCTTATGTTTTTCAGTGTTATTCATGTTTCATGGCTTAGGCTTCATCCTAGTACTAACATACTTTCTAGTGTAGTAATACTAACAATTCAGAGCTTTCAGTGCTCACTCCTCAGAGGATGCATTCGCAGCATCCCTCATCAGGACCATAACCCTGTCTCTCTTCTGAGGTTTGGGGGATGAGGGGCATTTCTGTAGACTCTGGGAACAGAGTTCAGCGAGTCCCAGAGACAAAAGTAGCTGCATGCCAAGAGCAGTGTTGATGGGGTGTGGAGGAGTTTGATTAATGTGCTGAAACTCAAGCTGTGTCTGCCAGAGGCTGGTACCAAAATAACAAGAAAAGTTGCAACAAGATACATGTTTGAGAAATGCTATAGATGGCCTCTTGTTGGCTGGGTCACAGTGAGGAGAAACGTGCCGCCTTGTATGTCTGTCCAGGCCAGACATTATGTTGCTGGTAGATATCAAAAAGTATGAGAGGAAGGGTAAATTGAGTATCTGGCGACAGGGGTTTTCCCCAGAGCTACCTGAATAGCAACCACAGAACAGGCTTTTCAATCTGAAGAAGGTCAGATGCACTAAAATGTGCCATAACTAATCTTTCCCTCATATCCTTTATTCTAGGCAAAATTGCCTGTACCTCTCAACACCTCCAGGAATTGTGGTGTAAAGGTCTGCACAATAATCCCAGTCTCATCTAGTGCTCGTGCTCTCATCTTTCGATCCCTCTCCTCTTTCATATATTCCAGCAATGGATTTCCCAGATAACTCCTGTCCTATTAATTAGACATGCTGTCACTCTTTGCCAGAGGAACTGTGTAGCACCTGAAAACCTGAAGGGGAAGAAAAGAGTTATTTCTTGATAAATGGTTTCTAAACTAAGAAATGTAAACACGTGAGTCAAAAGTACATCTCGGGGAAGAGGGAGGCTAATTCTAAGACACAGTATATTGCAAATTTTGGCTGCACTAAGATGTTCGTTTATCACTGAATCACAGAATGGTTTGGAATGGGAGGGATATTCAAGATCACCTTCCACTAGAGCAGGGTGCTCCAAGATCCATCCAACCTGGTCTTGAACTCTGCCATAGCTTCTCTGGGCACCCTGTGCCAGTGCCTCAGCACCCTCACAGGGAAGAACTTCTTCCTAATATCTCAATCTCTCCTCTGTCAGGTTAAAGCCATTACCCTTGCCCTGTCCCTTCATGCCCTTGTCAGAAGCCCCTCTCCAGGTTTCTTGCCTCCCTGGAGCCTTCTCTTCTTCAGGCTGAATAACCCCAACTCTCTCAGCCTGTCTCCTGATTATTTTCATGGACAATGCTTCATGAAGAAAAAAAAAAATGTGGTTATAAGAACGTTCTGCTCTTGCTACTTCCTGGTCATGGTGTGTTGTGCCTTGTTCTTGCTGAGATCGAATGGTGTCATTCTGATAGAGTGGGAAATGGGCTGGTTGACCACTTCTATTAGTTTTCACACACTCCATGTAACCAAGGACTGAAGCATAATCTGTTGGCACAAGGTTGACTGAACTAGGGTATAGAGACAAAGAAGTGTTTCAAATACTCGACATTTCAGTCTTGACCATGGTTTATATCTGATGTAATTTGGAGGTTTATTTTTATTAGAATCTGAATAGTCATTTCTGATTATCAGGCTGCATAGATCAGAAATGATACTTCAAAGCTGAAGCCATGCAGATTGCCAAAGGTAACACACTGTCTTTGCTTACTCAGGTTTTCAGTGCTGAACTTATTTGAAGTTGAGCTGAACCATGGAATATTTGTTTAGTTTGCAAATGTTGTCCACCCATCTGCTTTAGGTTTTGTTTGATTTCAAGAAGGGTTGGATGGTTTTGGCTTTTTGGTTTTTATTAAGGACATTGGGTACATTAATCCTCCGAAAAACCAAAATGCCCTCAAGATTAATTACATATATGGGTCAGCTATTTGCTGCATTCTACCCATACGAAGCAGGTGTTTGGATTGGCAAGTCATCCAGAAGCAAGGGAAGGACTTGGTAGATGAGAAACAGCAGCCTTTTATTTCATTTTTCTTCAAGTTTATGGTGAATCCAAGCTCTATATTTTATCCAGGAGTCAACTGCTTTGAATGCTGTGTTCTGCAAACCAATTCTCACAGGAATGGTTTCATAGAGTCATGGAACAATTGAGGTTGGAAAATAAAATTGCAATCCCTGTACAAAGCAGCATCATCTGCTTGTGTGTCTTCATCATAGCCACACATGAGATAGCTGGAGAAAACAATTAGATGCACCCATCCTCAGCTCTGTCTTTTCCAGGCTGAATAAATGCCATTCTCAGTCTGTACTGTCCTCCAGCTGCCTTGGCTACAGAACATTCATGTCTTGACTGCAGTACTCCAGAGGTAGCCTTTCTATAGGAATAGAGGGTAATAATTATTTCCTTGACCTGCTGTCTAAGTTCTTGCAAGTTCAGTGCAGTATGTGGTTGAGTGTCTTTGATGGCTCAAACCCAATTCCTGTCCACCTAGACCCCACCTCGTCCTCTGCAAAGCTGCTTCCTATTTAGATAATTTGCAGCATGCATGCAGATTATTGCTTCAGGTACAGGAGTTGGCACTGACTTTGTTGAATTTCATGAGGTTCCCATCTGCTGACTTCACCTGCCAGTCAAGATGTAACTGAACAGAGCCTTTCCCTCCGGCATATCAGCCATTCCCACCAGTTTACTATCTCATGTGAAAATGCTGAAGGTGCACTCCATCCCATGGGCAACATTGATGTTGCTAAACACAGTGATCCCAGTATCAAACTGTGAGGAGCTCCATTGATGATCAGCCACCAGTTGAGTGTCAAGACCCTGATTACTACTCTCTGAGCCTGGCAGCCCACTTGTTGGTTCCATACGTCTCCACATGTACCCTGAAAGGTTGGCTTGGGTTAGAGGACAGTACAACTGAGGACTGGAGAGAGAAAATGGGAAAGTAGTGAATTCACGACTAGAAGACAAGCATCATTTGCTAATGGCTTTCAATGGGAGGCGGTGAGCTCACTCTGTTTTCTCTTGGGGAAATCTGCAGTAGCATATTTTGGTGCTCCTGATACTTGGAACCCAGGATTGTTTTCCTAAGATCTACTTAGCAAATGAATAATGCTTCCAGCAGCCACCAGTGCTGCAAATTTGATACAGCAGGGAGCCCTCTCATTAGGTAGAAGGGATTCAGACTACAGAGGTTAAATGCAAGTGCTGGAATCCCAGGCCAGCATAAAGCTGCTCTTAAGAAGAGTTTGTTTGCCAAATGCTGATAGACAACTGTCTTTTCCTCAACAACTAAACTCTTGTTTAGCTTTATTTCAAATGTTTACTTTTCTGCTGGGATTTCAATAAAAGACCCTTGTCCTGCAGCAGCAGCAGCAAGTCATCCAGCACAAGAATGGGGTCTGTAAAACTGTCCTTGTTTTGTGCTTGTGTAGGTCTTTGAGTGAGAGAGCACGCTACCCATCTTGTGGTTTGCTTTTGGAAGGAAGTTAAGCATACATTATTTAAGTTATTTGTGTTATTGTTAGGTCACCGGGACAAAGGGGCTGACTGGTAGCAAGCATAAGGTAGTTGAAATATATGCTCTTATGAGTATTTCCTAAATAAATCCCCACCCTAAAACAACCCCCCAGAACAGGAAAAAAGGGGGAAATAAAGAGCGAAGATTAGTTGTTAGGTTTTGAGCTGCTTTGGTTTCTGAGTTGTCTTTTTTCTTCTGAGCTCCTATTAGAGTCTTGCATCACTTGCATCCAGTCCCCAGAAATAAGGCCGCTTATTTAGTTTCTCTAACAGAACTGTTGCTCTTGAAAATTAAATTCTGCAGATACATCACTGATATATCAGGTCCACCGAGAAGGCATGCATCCAGTAGTTGGAATTGCTCTGCTTTCCTGACAGCTTTTCCTTCTGCTACTGCATGGGGATCATCTCCCCATCACTGAACTAATACTACAGCAGCACTGAACAGGAGCAGAAATCTGTATTTTGAATTTCTATTTGATTTCTCTGTTTTAATATTTAAATGGTGTTGAGTAGTGAAAAAAAAGCAAGCTTCAAGTATAGGGCATGAGCAGGTCTCAAGCTCTGCAGATGCAGCCCCAGTACCTGTTGGGTGCACTCAGTATTCATAGTTTCTATGATGTTTCAACAGCTCCCACAGCATCCAGCCCAAGTGCAACACTGAATTCATCTCTTCCCCTGCCCCCTGAAGAGCAGGGAGCCGCAGAGGCAAAACCTATGGGTCCTTCTCCCCCACTGATGTTGACTAAATCCTGGGAGAGGGATTAAGGAGACCAGTGAAACGTTTAACCCTCCTCTCACCACAAGAGCAGTAGGGTCCTGGCGTGTTTACTTAACAACTGGGCATGTGCATCAAAGAGGCTGGTATATGAGAGTGGGAGAGAGGCTGAGTTTAACAAACAGTGCTTAATCCAGTTAGCTCTTGACACTGATGAAGGGGGCACAACTTGGAACTGAAGAGTTTGTGCTTCAGTATTTCCTTTACAGGACTGTAAAAGCAATGTGTTCCCTCTGAACAGCAAGCATTAAGGATCCTTTGCTGCTTTTAGGAAGGCAGCAGTGCTGCAGCAGATTTGTATGGTGTTCCCACAGCAATTCCCACTCCTCCCTGGAGCTTTCTGAAACCCCTCTGCCTTTTGATAGTGGCCCAGCTCCCCAGTTCAGTGCCTCGTCTTTGTGCAGGCACCACAGAGTCCTCACTGGAAGGGAGATAATACTTCCTGAAGTGCTCATTTAGCGCAGCAGGAGACAGGCAGTCAGCAGCATCCACATGGGTTATTAAGCTGCACTGGAAAGAAAGAGCAAACTGCAGAGTTGTATTAGTTTATGTATTATCAGCATTTGTAAGGTACCTGTTGCCTTAGTAACGAGGAACAATGCATATAGCTTTGACCAGGCAAAATCACCCTCTGGTCAGGGAAATAAAAAATTCATGGCCTCTCCTCCGGGGCCACTCCTCCTGTGCTTAGGGAGAGGAGCTTAAGAGACAGAAGAAACTGAGCTGGTTGTTATGATCATACAATCCTGGTTTCTGTTCATTCACAGCTCCTGGGAACCCTGCAGAGCTGCTAACAAGCTGTGTGTATATTGAGAGCACGTAAGAATATGTTGGAGGCAGGGGGGACAGAGGGGGCTCACGTAACCCAAAGCATGTGCAGTGCCTTTAAGTGCAATGGGCTTGGGGTTATTCATAGCTGTCCTTTAGGTGTCCCTCCTGCCCTCATGTCTAAAGGATCTGCCTGTCTGGGAGCATTAGTGGTACTTCTCCTGGCCCCATCCACCCTGGGAACTGGGCTGTTTCTGTGTGAGAGGAGTGACTGTATCCACTATTTGTGTGGCAATTCCATGTGCTGCACTGTTCTTACTTCTCTGAGTTTAGTATTTTATCATTAAATGGGAGTAATGGTATTACCCTACCTCATAAGCTCCCATAGGTCCCACAGTAGCAATTAGTCTTCTAATGTGGGCTGAAGAGGTGAATGCCTTAGACGCCACTCATGAGTGTAGGTCCGAGCACTGGCATAGTGTTCCCACTGGGGTATAGCAGGGTTGCACTATCTCCAGAGCAGGGATCATGGCCCCAGTATATGACCCTCTGGACTTTCAGATGCTTGACATTTGATATTTCCTTATGGAAAACTACCCTCTCTGTATAAATACTATAACAAGATAAACATTGTGCTCAGCATGACGACCAAGAATAATACTGCAAGGTCAACATAAAGGCTGGGATGGGTTCAGAAGACAATGACGACTTTGTGTCAAAATCAGGGGACTCATTGCACAGGTCCTGGCAGTTGCAGGAGATAAAGCAGCACTTTCTATCGCACGTGGGTCAGCTAGCATGGACTTGTTCCTTTTATTTATTCTATATGCAGGCTAATGACAATACAGTTATTGTTCTTACGCCTGTTTGCAAAGGGAAATGAACTGATGACAGGATTTTAGTGCCTTTTCATAAAGCACATGGGTCAGGTTTCTTTATTTTTGCCACTTTGTGCAGTACATCTGGTCTCACAAATCTGAGCTGCAGCTCAAGATCTATATAGGCAATTCAGAGCTTTGTTGTATTATCTTCTAAAGGACGATAAAATAAGTCTCCACTAGGGTGAAATAAGAGGTGAAATTCTGATAGTTTTAAACCTGGCAGCCAGAGAAAGCAAATCCAATTATTTGTGGCATTGAAGGTTTCTATACATGGTAGGCAACAGCACTAAGCTTACTTCAGTTTGGCTTGACACGTGTTGTCACAATTGTTAAACAAACATTAAAATCATATAATCTATTACTGTTCGACCCTCCTACCACTCTCTTTGTTGCATCAGGAGAGATTTATCTTCACTCTGTATCAGCCACTACAGTGGTTACCGCCTCTGTTACCTTGACTATAATTTTAATTGCCTATAGATGCTGCACTGATCTACTTTCTGACACTGAAAGATTTAACAGTGGAGTTAAGCTTCAGAATCAATGTTAACAAGTCTTATTTGGGACTATTTTATTTAACAGACTCTCATAGCTACTAGGGGTAATTTACAAACCTGACCTTCACTGACTGTCTGGAAAAACAGAGAATTGGCAAATACATTTCTTCAGCAATGGATCCTTCCTGATTGGGAATTACCCTGGCCTCTAAGTCATGGTCACAGCTTCACCTGCCCCAAAGCACTGCTGCTGTAACTTTTCACCAGATGATTTATTGCCCTCTGAAGGGCAAAATAAAAGCAAACTTCTTGTTCAATACACTTTAAAATGTGGCAGCAGAGGTGGAAGTAGCTGATTAGTTGCACTGCAGAGCCTCTTCCCATGTCTACCCAAGCTGATAGGGTAGTTTTAAATGTCCCAAGTAACAGGAGTCTGAAGCAAACACTGTAAAAGATATGGTATGGAACAGGTAGGCTTTGATGGAGACATGGCTGGCTAACCTAACAGGCATTCTTTGGCTTCAACAGCTCTGCATTGTGTGCAGTGATTTAAGCTCAATATGAAGGTTTCTGCTTTAAAAAGTAAAGGGGGAGGGAAATTGCATTACCATTCTGTTCCAGCAGACAACATGCCGTTGGGATCATACTCCCCAGTGAAAATTCCTTAGACACAATCTGTCTGTTCTTACCCATCATATTTCTTTCCATGCCAGTGGCTGGCAGGGCACTCCCATTCATACACAAAATCCAGGCTTTCTGGCTGCAGTGGCATTTGGAAAGGTGAAATCATGCAGCTGTTAGAGAAATTCACTTGCTCCTCATCAGAAAAGTAGATGAGCATTTTACAGATGATGGGTTTGGGCAGTAGTTCTGAAGTGATTCCACTCTGCTTTCTTCTACCTTCTGATTTGAATGCTGTAGATGCAGTATGTGCTTCACAGAAAATGGTATAATAAAGGGTTATTAGGCAATACAAGTGTGTTAAGAAGTGCTATCCACAAATCAGTATAAAATATTCCAGACTATTCTAAGACCCTATTACAAGAAAATTTAAGGATTTTTCATCAGTTGATTAACCAGTTACGAAACTGTGCCTCTTATTAAACTTTCATACCACGCATTAAATGTACAGTTGAAAATGAAAGGCAACTAGGCCATTTATTGCAAAACCAAATGATTGAAATGATAAAAAGGGGGTTGTGCTTTTGTGTGGGGATACTGCCAAGAGGAATAGGAAGAGCAGTCCCAAAAATGGGAATGCCACAATATGCTTTTACTCCAAAACAGAATCTGCTGTGTTAGAAAAATCTATCGTGGGGATTTGAGTGAAGTATTATCTAACCATCTGAGACACAGCCCTATAATTCATGGGTCATTGACACAGTAGAGAAGACCAGTTCTGGCTATTGTAGCAGCAGAGGGACTCTTAATCCATGGATTATTAACGTGGAAAATTGAAGGGGCTGTTACAGGCTTGTGGTTTATTAGACTATTGTGGATTTAGGGAGCTTTAATTTGAAGATTATGGACACAATGGAGTGCAACAGATCCCTTGACAATGTCAGTAGCAAGGCTTTCGTACAGGGGAAAGCTTCTGCCTGAATTCTGGTCTTCCCCATCCCATAGGATACTGTTTAGGGAAACACTTACAGGGCTGTAATCACCTTTGAAACTCATTTGATCAAAGCAACTCAGAAACCCACTTCTCTGAAGAGAATGTTCCCTGAACTATCCCACTTGCTAGCATTTGATTTACATTCAGCGTTGCTGTTTTGTCTTGCCAAAATCTGATGCTGTACATCGTTAGGTCCATGGGATGTTTTGCAGTACTAGTGAGCTGACTGAATGTCACATATTAGAGAAGACTAAAAAGTAAAACCTTGGGCTTTCACTGGCAACAGCTTTAAGAAATACCATTCTCCCCCTGATTGCTGAGCAAGCTTATCTGTGCTACTCATTCACCTTGAAGGACTAAGAGAGATTTGAGGAATTTGTGGGTATGAAGAGATGCAATGAAGCTTGAACACAACCACAGCTCAAAAGACAACCAGCCTACTCCAAAAGTCAATCTGGAAGAGTTTCTCCATTGCCCAGGCATCTTTTACATTGCATATTCTCCTTCTATCCTATTCTGTTCCAGAAACAGGGAGGGAACCAGAAAGGGTTGGTCTTAAAGTGTGGTGAGGAAGACTTAGAGTTGGCATTGGGGTCAGCTTTGTGACTGCAATGGTATTTGAGAATGGAAAGGCTTTGCCTCTGGAGAGCAGGACCATCTGTCACTGCAGTGTCTGAGCAGGTAAATCATCCACTCGGAAGGTCTCAGCAGTGGCATGCTCCACTGCAGAGCAAAGGCATGAACAGGACAAACTTCCCACTCAATTCTCTGATTTATGTCTGCAATAAAAGAAGGAGCTGTGAACAGAGCTAACAGAGCGGCTGCTTGGATCAAGGATCTTGATGTGTCTTCTGTGCACCTGCTTGGCTGAGGGTGTCTATGCTTGCACTGGTCAGATTTGCAGCTCTTGCATGAATGTCTGTGGCTGTGGGTGGATGGAGGCAGCAGGGAAGAAAGCCAAAATGCCATGTGTCCATGGCATTGTTTGTTTTATTGCACTGTTGTCCAGAAAAAGTACAATTAGGTCATGGAGCTCCTTGACACTGGAAGCTGAGGAAGTCAAAGCATGAATGGGATCAAAAGGAACTACACAAATCCATGGGTAATGGCTAATAAACGGCTTTTGAATGAGGGCTCAGACACAATGTTGGGATAGAGATTTCTAGAAACAAGGAGGACAACAGGAGGAACAGCCATGCTTGTCCTCTGCTCTAGGCTATCTCCCTAAACTGGGTACTGCCTACTCTTTCTACTTGATTTCAATTTAGAGCCAGGCAGAATCTTAAAGGCATTTCCAGGGAAAAGGACTAAAGGAAGAAGACATCTATAAGGTATGTGAATTGGGGAAGGGGAAGTGAGAAGGAAGTGGAGAGGTCTCTCTGGCCAAGAGAGAAGCAGAGAGGTGAAGTGAATGCTGCCATTTATTTGCCCACTCTCAATGGGATAGTGTCATAGGCACTATATAATGACATTCACAGTGTGAGGACAGGCTGAAGTCAACAAAGCTGTGCTTCTTCTGTTTGTCTCTGCTTTGCAAGAAGGGGATGCTGGAGGAGAAAGCATGTGCAGGACTTCAGAAACTGACTCAAGAGTTTCTAGAAGTGGCCTTGGGCACTAGGACAGTCTATATCCTCTGATGCTCCCGTGTGTACCAAAGGGTTGGTTTATATACAGAGTCCCAGTAGTTGTGCAGAGCTTTGATTAAATCGTTGTAAAATTGAGGTATTTCACTAGCTTGAGCAATTATTTTAATTAAGAAAACATATATTTACTTGAAATAAACTCCCGTTTCTCAACTATGCTTATGTTACGCAGATAGCTTGTTTTATATTTAGATAGAAAATGTTTCACGTTCAGCCTGGTAATAGCTGTTTAGCACAAATAACTATTTCTTCAATATTAATTTCCACTTCAAGTATTTACATTTGCTCGCTTTCCCTCCCTTGCCCTCTTCCATTCCCTCCCCCCACCAAAAATGTACTTAGATTTCCCAGGGAATATGAGTGGTTTAGAGTAATGCAAAACAAATGATAGATTGAGTGTATTTGCAGTGGCCTTTGAAAACTGTCCCAGTGTCCAAAGACTGCTCAGTTTTATTTCTCCAAGTGTTCTGTGCTTACCGCTGCAACATGTCATCTACACAGCCAGGAAGTTGTACAAGATACACAAGATTCAAGCCAACAGGATAAAATCCAAGTGATCTTTTAGCCAGCTTTTCAAATTCATATTACTTTGTGACCCAGAACTCCAGAAATGAATATTAGCTGAGTGGTCAAACACAGATGGTCCATATGAAGTTTTCTGTGTAACTTCGAATTTGACATGTTTTATATAATTTTAAAATATACCAGGGTTTTGAGCATTGTGCTATTTAATGAAGCACATATTGTTGCAAAAACAAGGACCTTCTGACAAGTGACTGTATTTGGCTAGATTTAAGCAGTTTTCAGTATTCATGTAGTACAGTTATTAATATTCCAGGCTAACCTACGGATGTATGAGCAATAAGATATTCTGAAAACGCAGATTGTAGAATATGCTCAGTTTGAAGTTCATAGAGTCTTAGAATGGTTTGGGTTGGAAGGGACCTTGAAGATCATCTAGTTCCAACCTCCTGTCATGGGCAGGGACACTTTCAACTAGACCAGGTGTCTAGTAGATGTCCTACAAACTTGAAGATGTTGATGCTTGGGTTTATGAAGATAGGACTTGACTACAAATGATTCTGCAAACTTGGGTCTGTAGTCAGGCACCAAGGTGTTCAACTTGAAGCTAGGGATGTGGGCTGGGGATCTTGCTGGTAATGGTGAAGAATCAATACCAGAAAGTCAACTCATATGTACAGACCTCTCCAAAGGGAGAGCCCTGCTTCACTAAGCACACCTATCTGCTTCTTGAGCCAAAGATGCTTGATTTTGATAAGTGCTGTATATGCCACTCCATGAAATGGGAACGCACCTTTTAATAGTGATGCACTGGACATCTGCAAGGACTCTGAAGCCTTAAACTCTAAAGTAGAAGTAATCTTTCCTTTGACTTCAGCAGATGTCTCCCACTTGTATGCAAGAAAATGTTTGTCTTTTTATCAGCAGTAGTTTTTAGGTTAGGAAATAGCCAAAAGTCACAACTTCATTTTCTCTTGAGCATGGCTCTGAATGAAAAATAACTGAGTAACTTCTATTTGATACTTGCACTCCCTCATGATATTCTATCAATTGCTTATTCTCCTAGCTCTGATTAATAAAGTGGCTGATTTTTGGTAAGCAATTGGAGTGAAAGGGGTGTGGGAGGTAAAAACACAGTAAAACTGAGGTAGGTGAGAGGTTCTCCTGGTCAGTATTGGAAGGAAGGAAACACTGAGTTCCTGGAGCCCTGGGCATCACTCCTCCTGTGAGAGGATTGTGAAATGTTTTGGTCATTTGGTTGCTAATGTTCAGAGTAGAATTATATCCTGGTTGTAAGTGTTTTGCCAGCAGGTGAAGCTTTCCTTCTATTGGGACTGAAGTCTAGAAAGCGTAATGGTCCTTTTTGACACTCGCTTTCAGAGGGGGTACCTGGGGCTGTTTGTTGCACAAAGTCTCCACTGTACATGGTGAATAGGTACTCCCCTTGCCATTGCTGTGTAGAACACTGAAACTTCTCCCCAAGTGGAACAGCACTGCCCAGACAACTCCTACTCACAGTACTGCTTTCTTCTGTCTCATGGCTTTCTTGTACAGTAAGGTCAGATAGAGAGCCATCAGGAGGCTGCTGACACTAATTCAGAGCAAGCCTATTCATTTCGCCTCAGCTTTGCCAAGACAACCATCTCTGCTATGGAAAGCCAAGGTGGAATTTCTTTCTCCACTTGATCAAAGCAGCCCTATTACATCCTTTTGGAGCTTTACGTATTAGCATCACATAACATCTCTTTTCACTTAACTACTCCATCCATTTATTATCCATCCAAATGGAATTTGGCAGTGCTTTCTGTATTCAAGGTTTTTTTGATCAGTAGTTGTATCTGTTGTTGGTCCAGAAAATGTCAGCTTTCATCTGTCTTCTCCCTTGCACGGGGCTTTTCCTTTTAAACCAAAATTGTTGTTTAAGTATTTAAACGTGTATTTGTTTAAGTAGCAAACTGGTGCGTCCTCTACTCATGTCAAATTTCACTAGACTGCATTTCTCTGGCTTTGCTTGTCTCATGGCTCAGCAGATAACATACTAATGGCCTGCAAGAAAACCCAGCAGGATGTATCCTGGAGAGAAAATGGACTATGTTTGGATTTCCTGATGGTCCTTCATTTGGATATTACTCAGGAAGATGTTAGAACTCCCGTGGAACAAATACAGCTGCTTCTTTGCATGTACTACATCCACAAGGAAAGATTATCCATGGTCACTCCTCTTATATCAAAAGTTGCTTGCACCTCCTACAGGAACATTAAGTTCTGTGGTTTTAGTCCAATAAACGGCTGCCATTTAATGCTCCAACCAATCCTCCTAGTAATTACAACCAGCAGGGTTCCCATGCTGTGCATCAGTGATGGTTCATGAACTTGCTTCAGTAACTTCCCATGAGCCATCAGCAGAGTTGACACAGCTGAAGCAGACAAGTCAAAGTACAATTATGTAGTTTTGTTGGGGTTTTTTTAAACCTAGTTTCCTAAAGTGAAAATTTCCACCATCACACTGTAAGTCAGACTCGGTGCCTGAATACGCTGCTAAGTTTCATCCAAATTTGACAGACAGATATGTCAGCAATAGCAAGATAAGCAACTGAAGAAAAGAGAGATTAAATTCATGCCCCCCAATCAGGAACAGAAGTTGCCTTGTAATCTCAAGTAAATCTCCAGATCCCACAAACTACTCATAGGAAAAGTATTCCTGCTAAAGGAGATGTTCTGATTTGATTTTGTGTGTTACTACCCAGAGACTGGCCCAACCCTGAGCCAAGGAGCCAAAGGAAACAAGGCTTTGCAGGTTCTGTTGCTCACAGATTGGCTTCTTGTTAAACGTATTCCTAACTTCACTGTCAGGGATGTGTGTGAGCCTTTGGTTTTTGGTTTTTAAGTATGCAAAGATGTTTTTTCCATTAAATATAGTGCAGCTGACCTGGGAGGTACCTTTCCAGTACTTTCTTTACTAATATTTCTTGAGCACAGGAGAGGAATGGAACCTAAGGGCAGGGGGCACAGAAAGCTTTATTGCATTAGATAGGATGGCAACCTGAGAACATCGTTGGTGTGGGACAGAGGCTTGTATAAGGTTAGAATGCAAACACGTCAGATTCACATAACATGGTGCAATGTCTCCATGATCCCAGAACTCTGCCTGGGACATTGGTATTTGGACTGTAACTCCTGAGTGTTGAAAAAAACATTAGACCTGTTGTATGGCAGGGAACATGCAAGGGCTAGTTTTCAGCTCTGTGGTTTTAGTAGACCCTCACAAGTGACAGAGGAAAGGTGTTGGAGCTGAACCCCATTTTTCAGGCATGAAGCTCTCCTCCAAGTCTACATGAGCATTTGTTGCGAAGTGTAAAGGAAGGAAAACAACGTTATAGGAAGCACTGATGCCATATGGGCTCTAGGTACCACTGCCTAGCATGAGGACAGTGGTTCTGATGATAAATATTTCATAGGTCATTCATGTCTGGCAAAGGTGAGCAGCAGTGCATGAAAATTTCATATTGCTTCATCTACTTTTTTGCAGCAGTCTTGTTTGCTGGAGGGCCTCACTCTCCTGATCCTTGCTGATGAGGGAAGAAATCCCTGGTTTTGACATTTTCTAAATAGGAAGAGCTGAGGCAGAGAAAGCTACATCTGTTGAAGTAAATTAGGACAGAAAGAGGCACACAGAGCAAGTCTCAAAATTCCCCCCAGATGTCCAGCTCCCTTGGGCACCAGGCATTAAAGAAATTCCTCTAAGTTTTCTATCTGCATCTTTGCAAACCTAAATCCCTCTGAACGTCTAGCACTAAATCATCCACCCATGGTTACAGAAAGAATTTGAAGTATCACAGGGAACTGATCCTTCTTCAGTAACAAAAATGGTGTTTAATTGCTGCCCTTTCCATCTCGTGTGCTGGGTTCTAGAGAGTTTGCCAGCTTCAACTGGGCACTTTTCAGCTGCCAAATTCTTTGTTGAGGGAAACTCCCAAACTGCTTTGCAACAGGAAAAAGCATGTATATATATATATATATATATATAAAAAAAAGTACCTATCAGTGTATGTGTGTATATATATTTAAAAATATACATAGTGTGTGTATGCATATGTTAATGTACAATAGAGATTTACACTATCAAGCAAAGAAGAAATGAGAGAGCTTCGAAGACTCTCAGCTCTCTTTTAGAGGAGAATTGTGCCTGTTGCTAGTGGCTTGTTTGAAGTGCAAGTGCTAGGTTGCACATTGTCATCTTTCTGTCCTAAAACATAAAGATGGCAAATGAACTCTAGTAAATTCTGAGTAGCTTTTTCCCTTGTTAACTTGTTTAATCTTTCCAGTAAACTCCTTCCCACCAGAAGCTCAGCTGGGACTGCTTGCTTAAATTTATTTTGCTTAAAAAACAGGAACTGGGCCTTAAACCCATTATTAATAAACAGTTTATTTTTTACCATGCAGCATCCAGTGTAATTCATACATTATTTTCCATTTAATTAAAGACACTCACCTTCCCAGCTGTTTCTCTAATCAGCTTAATCTAAAGCAAATAAATTCAATGGGTGCTTTGCCAGTAATGTCAGGGACCTTGGTGCAAAGACAAACACTTTCAGACTCCTTCTCTTGTCACCCTGGTTGTTACCAGGTCCTGATTTGTTCTGAGATATGCCTGAGCTTCTGGGGTCTCTGCTTTGTCACCAGCAGGTTGTCCAGGGTGGATGCTGCCATGCCTGGCCCACCTCTTGTCTTTATCTTTTTTCTTATTCCCTTTGAACTCAAAAGTGGACCTGTAAGATATTAAAGTAGCATAGGCACAGCTGTCCTAGGGAAGCAAGTTTGAGCAAGTGTCTGACTACGTCAATGGCAATGACCCTTCAAGCTAACCCGCATAGAAGATCATTTCCTATGAAACGGAGGGGATCTTTCAAGCAGCTGGCTGGAGCAAGGAGTTTGTCTGTGACTATTAGCCAGCGGAAAAAAAAAATAGGTATCTTATTTTTAGTCCTTTCTACAGCTGGCTTTCTGAGTCTTCTTAGTCCAGGAGTAACCAAATGAGTTCATGGAAAACAGTTCTACTGAGGGCTATGAAATACAAAGATACCATCCTGACTCCAGAAATCACCTCTGAGGTTTCAGGGGAAAAATAGGATGAGAAACAGAAGATAAAAGTAGCTGGAAATGTCTGGGTTGATAAAATACACCCCACTTTCAGTGACCTGCAAAAGAGGGGAAAGTGGGTTGATCCGTGTTTACAGAGATATGCCAAAGATGTGTGATTTTCTTCCCTGCATCTTGCCTTTAATTCACTTCTATTCCCAGTCACCATATGCTCCAGTGGCATCTGCAACATGATTCAAATGGGGGTAAGAGAGAGCATGTGATGTCTGCAGGTAGGAGAAACCAAGACATATCAATAATTACAGATAGTTAGGAGTTATTCTGAAAAATACATAATGTGACCAGCCATCTCTCTGTGATCTCCTCTAGCTTTTTCAGTACCCAGAAAGCTGCCTTGATGCTCACTGTTTTAGTGTGTAGGGCAGACAGAAAAGGGATGAAAATGCTCCTACAATGTTTTTTCAAGCACCTGAGCCACCTCTGCTGACTAAGTAGCTGCACTTTTGTGACTGTATCATCTGCGTGGTGAATCAGCACTGGTTTGCCATTAGGTAACACTTCTCGGAAAGGGAAATTTAATCTATTGGATTACTTTTTCAAGTAATTGGGGAGGGAATACAAACAGGGAAGCTTTGCAAGGCAGAGTTTGTTTTTACTTATGACATCCTTTAAAACAAAGATTATCCATCTGCTCAGACAAGTCCTTGTAGAGCTAAGGTTCAAAACTGAAAGCAGCAACCAAGCAGAAGTGTGCCAGTAGTAGATGTGACTCGAGAACTGTCGCAAGCTGTGGGCTATGAGAAATCTGCTTTGTTACAAGAACCCACGACGGCTTGAATGCTGGGTGTTTTGGGTTAGTTTCCCTTTTTTGAATTTTTAATGTTACTAGCTTTTGCAATTGAGTAGTTGGTTTGTTTGATTATCCCTATGAACCCTAGAAAAGAAAACTTTTTTAGTTTGGAGAAAACTGAAAGAGAAGGACAAAGGCAGACCCTCTGTCCTTGAAGGTAGATTACCTCTGAACCACTTGACCTGGTTTGGGATTGTTACCCTCAGCAGCCCTGCCCAGGGTCTGTTTCCATAAGGCAGGACCACTAACAAAAGCCTGAAGGACTGTGTTAGGACTAGGGACATACTTTGCAGAGCATCCCCTTCATGCACTGCAGGAGAACCAGAGCCAGTGCTACTTGACTGAACTGGGCCCTGTGCTTGTAGTTTTAACCTCATTTTCTGCTACAGTCTCCTGATACATGAAGAAAGCAAATTCAGGTGTGCCACTGTGTTCATTGAGGCAGCAAACTTGGAGTGGGGGGGAAGTGGTGTAGAAAATTCCCCTCCTGCAGTTCATGGTGTTCTTCATTAGGGACTGTAGTGGTAGGACAAGGGGAAATGGGTTAAAACTTAAACAGGGGAAGTTTAGATTGGATATAAGGAGGAAATTCTTTCCTGTTAGGGTAGTGAGGCACTGGAATGGGTTGCCCAGGGAGGTTGTGAATGCTCCATCCCTGGCAGTGCTCAAGGCCAGGTTGGACGAGCCCTTGGGTAATATGGTTTAGAGCGAGGTGTCCCTGCCCATGGCAGGGGGGTTGCAACTTGATGATCTTAAGGTCCTTTCCAACCCTAACTATTCTATGATTCTGTGATTTATAAATAGGTCTACTTTAGGATGGCTTCACTGTTCTCATTTGCAAGGCTTCTCTCAGATCTGAAAGTAAAAACTGGGCTGATTCCCTTCATTTGAAATAAAGAGGGGAAGAAATTTAACGCTGTAGGCAGGTGGCTTTAATGCAGTAATTCCCAGGAACATTCCTCCCTCATGCATGGTGGGGGCAGAGCTCTCAGCCCACTTTCCCTTTTGCTCCCTCTTCATTTCCCTGCCCTCTTCATTAGCTGATGATAGTTGTAACTTCCTGTATCCTTTTAAAGAGATCCCCCTGCACATCATCTGGGATTCGTGAAATGCAGAGATCTGGTAAGCAGCACAAATGGCTTGCGCTTGCCAGAAGCCCTGGGTAAGTTTTCAGCTGAGTTTATGCTTCGCCTCCCTCCACTCTAGAGAGAAATAATGTATGGCTTCATTTTCTCCAGAAAAACTTGCACCAAGAAGCAACAATCTACTTTGTGAAGGATTATTTTTTGCTGATTGAGAGGTGTTTGGAGATGACAGGCATCTGATCTCATCTTAAGCCTTAAATTGCAGTAAATCCTGTATTTATTTACTTTTTACTTCATCCAAATAGGACATTATCCTGCCTTTGAGTTAACACTTTCAAAGCTTGCCTCAGCTAAATGCTGCATGCCAAAGGTATTATTACCTACCAACACTGGACAAGGAGCAGCACAGAGCCACCAAGTGAAGTATGAAACGGCGAAAACACTAAATAGGATTATGTGGCTCATGAGACACAGAGAATGAGAACCAGCCTGCTAAGCAGTCTTTAAGTTGTACTACGTATATGTAACAATCATTTTGCTTCTGTATGGGGCAACTGAAGGACAGGGCTCTGAAACAGCCCAAGACACATGTTTTCTGTGTATGGGCATAGTATGTAAGGCCTCATTGCCTTCCTCATGCTGGCATCCAGAGGCTGGGAGTAAGAAAGAGCTCAATGGATATTTTCTTGGGGTCATAACTTATATCCGAATGAAGAAAATATGGCTTTGAATATGGGTGTGCAAAAATTCACTTCTGAAATGGAAAACTTTTGTTGTTAAATAATCAAGAGCACCTTACCCTCCCATATCCACAGGACCTGGCTAGCAGCTTTCTTAGGAATAGATTATCCTTGACTCAAATGGTATATTTACTTTGGGATGGGTTTCTAATAAATAGAAGTTTCTAGGTGTTCTGAATGCAGGGAATGTAAGTGGTAGGTTGGTACACTATGAACTTAAACAAAGAAGACTTATAAGACTAAATACTGTTTTACTGCCTATTTAAGACTTTGAGATGAAATGTTTGTATAAAAAGAAGATGCAATATGCCAGGACAGTGGTTTTATTTCTGCTATTACTAACACAGTGTTACAAAGACCCAAAAGGTCTCTGTAAACTCTCTGCTCTGACTGAGCTACGAATTAAGGCCAAGATGGACTTCTTTCAGTAAGTCCCAGTCACTGAGGCAAAGCACTCTTCTTCAGAGAGGTGTCCTGGGCAATAAGGCTAGAGGTGGTCTGATCAACAACAGAGCTAGTTCATATATGTTTTTACTGATGTGTATGGTCTTTTAACCCAACAATAATGTGTGCAGGTGTAATTTCTTTTAGCACAGAAGCACTAAACAACTAATTGCTTCTGTTATTGCATGTGTTCAGCTGCTTCTTGTTCTGAACATCCCACAGGCTCAGAGGGATGGTTTCTGTGCAGGCAGTAGCAGTTACCCTGGCAAATAAGTGTTCACCCTCTGTTTAGAAATGTAATTTTCTTCCCTTGTTTGTTGTGGAAAAAATCACAGGGCATTCTTGTTACAGAATTCCTTTCCTGTGTTTTGCACTCTTGCAATCTCTGCAATTATCTTGGGCACAGCAATTACTATTGTACCAGCTGTAATTCTTGCAATAGATGATCCTAACTAACCATTGCTATGTGTCTTGTGAAATTCCAGCACTGGTGAGTGTGAACCCCACCAGAGCTTTTATTATGGATTTCACTAATCTGTTTGGGTATGCATATTGAAGGCTTTGATGTGATTTACCTTAATGCTATAGCAAAGTGAACTGATAAAATTATTTACTTCTGAAATCTGATCTTTTATGTAGAAAAGTGCAGTTTCTGGCAGGTGGTAAGGGATGAGTTTCTGCAGTGTATTTTTCAATTGCTTGGCACCTCAGCTGAATAGCACAGGTTTTAGTTTTACACATCACTGAAAAAACCTCATAAAACAAGGTTCATGAGGACTATCTCTGTGTTTCAACAACTGTTTTAATTATTACAAAATCATTTATTTTAATAACTGCCATTTCAAAGTTATTTTTATAGCTCTATTTCAATTATAGACACTAGTTATATACCTATATTCATAAGAGGCCTTAAAAGTTTAATTTCTTTTTATATTTCTTTCATTTATATTGATTAAATGTCATACACTAAATAACTACCCATTAACATATGATTTGCCCATTAGTAATTACTTTGTCATCCTTACTTCCTCAGGCTATTTTCAACTTTAAGCCACTGTTAATCCATGACCCTTAGTGCTTTTGTCTCCAGGTCTGAATTATATAAGTATTATGGAACAAGAATTGAACTACTCTTGGCTTTATTGTACAATTACAGTCAGCTGATTGGCTTTTCTATTTTCACTAACTAAAATAATAGAGTAAATTCAATTATTTTAGGAAAGAATCATAAGAACTTATTAATTTTACTTCCTTTTTTTTTTTTTTTTTTTTTTGTAGTGTGGAAAAGCCAAATATTTCTAAGAAGAAAGTAAAAATGGAGGAAATCAGCAACTGTGTGCTTTTCTGGGTGTTCAGGATTGCTGCCAAATGGACACAAAGACAACCAAAGCAGGAATGTACCCCACACTCTGCAGTGGCCACTGCAGTGGTAATTGAATAAAATCCACTGAGAGGAAAAGAAAGGCACTTTGGTCATGGAGCCAAAATGGAAAAGTAGATGTGTTTAAAGGACCTTTTTGTATTGTGTCTCCTCAGACTCCTTCTCCTTCCATGAGACTACCCAAAAAAACAGAACACCTGCTGAATGTCAGATTTCCTTTTGGATGCAGGAGCACAGCATCACACAGCATGGTCAAGTCTCTTAACAGACGGGGGGGGGGGCGTTTGCTGTTGCTTGTGTTCCAGGCAAGCCATTTGATTCTTGTTTGAAATGCTATCTCTAAGCTGCTTTTGCTGAATTGCGTACTTTCATGAGAGGTTATAAACAAAAGGCCAGACTTCTGGAAGAGTTTGGCATCCTTATATGATACTGGTTTCCAAGTGGCATGTAAATAAGGGGTCACATTTTCCAAAGGGAGGACTGCCCTACCATCAGTGCTGTGAGAACTCTGCTTTGCAGTTCCGTGGATGTATTTAGGGGGAAACATTACTGTCAGGCTGAGTCAGAGGCCTAAATTCTCCTTCCTTTATCCATATAACCACATGAAAGCTTGTGCCTCCTATCCACAGAGTGTGCATGAATAATTTGCTTGGCATGAAACTGGAGCTTGCTAGCACAGTAACTATGCCTTTGTAAGCTCCATATGTCCCTTGCCTGGGACCTTTTCAAATGATATAAAACTGGTACTGTGACCAAAAAGAAAAAAGCCTGGGCAATGACTTCAGAAGCAACTGGGAGTGACTTGGAGCTCATGAAAGGACTCTTGACTTCAATGGTGTTGACCTAAGTCCATGACACTGGAGAGTTACATCCAGACCTTACAGAGATCCTGGAATGACCCCTGTGATCTGTGAAGATTGGGTTTTTAATCAGTGCAAAAGAGTCCTGATTTCCAAACACTTCAGAAACACTGGACTCTTTAACTGTACTTCTTGAAATACGCTCAAGAAATAAGTGTGCACACACATTGCATGTCCCTGGCCTCCTCTATGCACTGAACAATTTTTGGTGTAGAAGAGTTCCATAATGGAAGCGTAAACCTTCTGTTTACATCTAGAAACAAGATAAGGTACAAATTGCTGCAATACAAACTTCCTTGCTCTGGCCCTCCACTGACCTCAGCTATAAATGACGAGGAGCCTCCTTTCTCACAGTTGCAGGGTCTTTAGGACAAAGTTTCAGCCAGCAAGCACGCTTGCAAGGTCTTCTATGTGAATTTTTCCAACCGCCATGCTACTCATACACCATGGGACTCATGGCTGTGACCTGGGGATCAGGCATCCCCACTTGCAAGTTGCTCCAGACACCACCAACCACAGGGTGAGGTAAGTTGCATTTGCACGTATCTCCTGAAATCAAGAAATGAGCCATGGGCACTTTTGCTGAAGGGCTTTGGTAGCGAAGTGCACTCTTGTACCGCATTTCAGACTGATGGCAGGTATCTGTATGTGCTCCTATCTTCTGGATGGGTCAATCCATCCTTCATCCAATCATTTCTTTGCTGGGTCAGATAAATTGGTTGAAAAATATCCAAGTGAACCAAGTATAATTAGATTAAAAAGCTACTCATGCATTGTCCTATTTCTACAGATTTCAGTGGATGCAGAAGGAAAAAGATCTGCCAATAAGACAAAAGCTGGTTTCTAGGCAAAGGAACCTGACTCCCTGGTGACCTGGACGCATGGTCTGAAGGAAGGACACAAGGAGAGGGCTGGGGCATGAGGAAAGTGAAAGGGATTTCTGGTTTTGACAGCTGTAATTATAGCTCCATGCACTGAGAGAGCTCACAGCCTTTTTTGCTTAAAGCTCACAGCCATTGGCAACCCTAGTCTGGCTGCATACACATGCCATTGAGACTGGGGAGGGCTATTCTTAATCAGAATTTATTAAGCTGGGATTCCTATAACCATGTATGTTCTGGGTGCTCAGTGGAAGCTAAGCTATCATAACTGGTAACGATGTCAGAGCACAGGACAGTGCAAGGTCAAGCCTTTCAACACCAACACTGCGTTTGCAAAGTGGGGAGAGTTCCAGTGATGTTTGTATCCCCCCAGACAGGACTCAGGTCCTCTCCTCCCTGAACAGCTCAGCAGGGGACATCACTTCTGGCATGGGTCACCCAATGGCAGATCCTCAGAAGATGGACTGATGCTCAGGTATGGAACTGCTTACAAAGCTTACCTTGTTCTTACCCTGTCACCATTGAATGGTCACTGTTGGCATGCCCTGGAGATGGCATGGAAATGGATGTTAACAGAGCAGTAGTCCTTATGTGTTTAAGCAATGCAGAAGTTCCTCTTTTGTTCCTTGTGCTGTGCAGTGGGTTGCAAGCAAGTGGCTTAGGGATGGCTGTGAGACAGAAGGGCCATAGAGATGGCTCTTGGTTAGAGATGTTATGGAATCATAGAATGCTTTGGGTTGGATGAGGCTGCCAAAGCAGCAGAGAGGTGGTGACACTGGATCCCTTCTGATGCTCTCAGTATAAGCATGTCAGATCTTGAAAACTGCTGACTCCTGTCTCAGAGGCCTATTTTCTATTCACAGTGGTGTTCAAAAGTATTTGGTGCAGTCAGATATGCTGCTCTAAACCAGATGGTTTTACGTACACATAACCAGGGCTACAAAGTTACATTCGCATTATTTAGAGGCATTAATTCATTCGCAGAATCAAACAGGATAAGAATGTATTTGTTTTGATGAGCCCAGTATTACACATCTGTTCTTGGAGTGTTCTTTTGGCTCTTGGGGTGCTTGATGTGTGGGTGCTGGGAGATGCCAGCATGGCTCACCAGCTATGATGGTCTTAGGCTCTCAGCCAGCATCAGCCAGCATCTCCCTGTCCCAGTGTCGTACAAACACAAAAGTCTGCTTTTGTTGGTAGATGAAATGGCTCAGATTTGGACAATTCTGTTTTGAATATGGGCTCTGAATTACTAAGAGCCATGGGCAGGAACCTGCTATGAAAACAGTATAGAGAAACAATGCTGCTGCTATGCACGAGTTTTCCCTCTCCTGAAACAAATGCTACTCTTAGCTGGCCAGCCTGCATGGAGTAATGAATTAACTGAGTGTGATAAGGTAGGGGAACTCTGATACCAGCTCCATTTTCAGTCCTGTGTTTGTTCTGCAGTTAGCACAAAGGGGTCTTGGTCCCTTGGTAGGCCCTGTCATGTCAAAACAATGTCAGTTAAGTCAACAAATCCATTCATGTTACAGTGATTTCCAAGTCATGCTTCCTCCCTTTAAAAATTCTGGATGGAAATGTTAGGGATATTTAAGAATTAAGCTGATAAAACATGGGGAGAAAAATGTGGGAACAGCTGGCTCACAAACATGAGCCTGATTCCCATCACCAGCATTCAGTAATGCTATTTATATTCTAGTGTATACAGAAAGTAGAGGCCTGAAAAACATGGCATGTATATCCCAATATTCATGCATCATGAGACAGGGAATTACCCCTTTAGCAGCGCTGCCATGTCTCCAGGCATACAAAACATGCTGTCCATGTCACATCTCCTCAGGTCTGTCATGAACCTGCCAGTGATGAGGAGTCACGGTTATCAGGAAGGTCCAAATGATCCAAATCCTCTAACTATCTCTGAATAACACTTCTAGCTGGGAAAGAAATGTCATGCCCTCACACTGGGTGTATGTGAGTTCTATTGTTGGTGTAATCAAATTCAGCCCCTGATACTGTAGGTAATAGTGCTATAAACCTTATTGCAAACAGATCACACTTTGTTTTAGGAGTAAGTATATGAAAGCAACATCTAGAATACTGGCATGTTCCTTTCTCTTTCAGTCATGCTGCTTACTCCTACTGGCATCCTTATGGATCCTGTCACAGTTCATCCCTCCTTGCAACCAAAAGACAAAGTGAGGGTTGGTTTTAAAGTCTTGGGAATTTTGAGGACTGATTCATGGTTTTGTGTGCTTACAAAATTAGCTGCTTACTTTATTAACTGAAAGCAGGTAAGTCGTATGAATAAGTGATGATAAATACCTGCTTGTGCAATGAATAATTCATCAGTGAAAGAAAGTGCTGCAGGATAGTAGTACTTAAGATGGAAATTGCATAATGTCAGGTGAAGTTCCCAATGACTGGAAAAAGGGAAATATAACCCCCATTTTCAAGAAGGGGAAAATGGATGACCCAGGGAATTACAGACCAGTCAGTCTCACCTCTGTGCCTGGCAAAATCTTGGAGCAGATTCTCCTGGAAGGCATGCTAAGGCACATGAAAAACAACAAGGTGCTTGGTGACAGCCAGCATGGCTTCACTAAGGGGAAATCCTGCCTGACCAATTTGGTGGCCTTCTATGATGGGGCTACAGAACTGATGGACAGTGGTAAAGCAGTTGACGTCATCTACCTGGATTTGTGTGCATCAACACTGTCCCACACGACATCCTTGTCTCTAAATTGGAGAGACATCAATTTGATGGATGGACCACTCGGTGGATAAAGAACTGGCTGGATGGCTGCACACAAAGAGTTGTGGTCAATGGCTCAGTGTCCAGCTGGAGACCAGTAATGAGTGGTGTCCCTCAGGGATCGGTGTTGGGACCGGTCTTGTTCAACATCTTTGTCGCTGACATGGACAGTGGGATTGAGTGCGTCCTCAGCAAGTTTGCCGATGACACCAAGCTGTGTGATTCGGTTGATACGCTGGAGGGAAGGAATGCCATTCAGAGGGACCTTGACACGCTTGTGAGGTGGGCTGATGCCAACCTCATGAAGTTTAACCATGACAAGTGCAAGGTCCTACACCTGGGTTAGAACAATCCCAGGCACAGCTACAGGTTGGGCAGAGAAGAGATTCAGAGCAGCCCTGAGGAGAAGCAGCTGGGGATATTGGTTGATGAGAAAATGAACATGAGCCAGCAGTATGTGCTCACAGCCCAGAAAGCCAACCGCATCCTGGGCTGCATCAAAAGGAGCGTGACCAGCAGGTCGAAGGAGGTGATCCTACCCCTCTACTCTGCTCTTGTGAGACCTCACTTGGAGTATTGTGTGCAGCTCTGGTGTCCTCAACATAAAAAGGACATGGAACTGTTGGAACAAGTGCAGAGGAGGTCACGAGGATGATCAGGGGACTGGAGCACCTCCCATATGAAGATAGGCTTAGAAAGTTGGGGCTGTTCAGCCTGGAGAAGAGAAGGCTGCGTGGAGACCTCATAGCAGCCTTCCATTATCTGAAGGGGGATTACAGGAATGCTGGAATGGACTCTTCATTAGGGACTGTAGTGATAGGACAAGGGGTAATGGGTTCAAACTTAAACAGGGGAAGTTTAGATTGGATATAAGGAAGAAGTTCTTTCCTGTTAGGGTGGTGAGGCACTGGAATGGGTTGTCCAGGGAGGTTGTGAATGCTCCATCCCTGGTGGTGTTCAAGGTCAGGTTGGACAGAGCCTTGGGTGGCATGGTTTAGTGTGAGGTGTCCCTGCCCATGGCAGGGGGGTTGGAACTTGATGATCTTAAGGTCCTTTCCAACCCTAACTATTCTATGATTCTAATGTCAGTCTTCACAAGTCATTCTGCTACCTATAAAGAAAGGGATTTTTGCTCTCTGTCCTCTCTTCAGGCAGAAAACGGAGACAGTAAAAAACCCTCCTCTTAACACTCTGCATTTAGAAACAGCCTACATTTCAAGTAATTAAGGCTGATGATCCTGACAAACATTTGCCTCCAAAGAAATAGTATATTGTAAATGTAAACTCTCGAGATCCTTCCAGGCATACCAGCACAACTGTCTCCTAAAAATTCTTCCCAAGCCATCTGGTGCCTTATCTTTGTAGCCAAGCCATACAGTAACTTTAAAAGAGGATTGTTGCTTTAGTCTCAGGACCACAGATTCCCTTGGAATACTCCACTTCTTTCTATCAGGACCCAAAATGTCCAGCTGCAGTTCTTTGGGGAGATCCCTTCCTCATGTGGTTTGCAAAGGGGGTGAGGGAGAATGCTGTGCACTTCCAAACAGGGATTTACACTCCATTAATTCTCTCTATGGCAGCCCAGCCTGAGTGGCATGACATGAATGTGGCTACAAAGGCTGCAGCCACTTCACATCATTCTTGTAGCTCTCCCTGTACCTGTGAAGGGAATGTATGGTTTCCAGGTTTGCTCCTACATAGCGTTTGCCATCAAAAAAGGTATTTAGTGAGTGAGAGGGCAGGAAAGCATGGAGCAAAGATGGCTGATGGAAACAACTAGGGAGGGAAAGGACATCTCTGCTTCAGCTTTGCAGATCATCCAGAGTTTGCTCTCCCCTGGTTGCACACCACTACTTCTGATCCTGCTCCTTAACATCTCACCTAAATCCCATCATTTAAGAAACACCGAATTCTTACTAAGTGCCCTATTTTGGTTGCAAAAGCAGAGCTTGACAGTGAAGTTAAGTAACAAAGCCAAAGCTGCAGGCATCTGACAGCAGAGCACTGATCCAGCTACAGACCAGTGTAAGGGATCTTGTGTTAGCTGCTCAGGCAGGACAATGGCCTTTGTGAGGAACAGGCAGGTTGTTGCAGCCATGCACTCTAAACAGTGCATGGCTGAAAATAGAGCTTGCTCACCGCTCACTCATCCAGGGCAAACACAGCATAGTTGGGGAAAGACCAAATCCCTTTTTAGGTCTTGGTGACATATTTATATGCTGACTCTACACTGCTCTAGTCTGTTCCTTATCAATGCTGCTTTCTGAGGAAATTGGGTGCAAGAGTGTAGAAGCACATGTAGGAGAGCTCCTTCCTCAGCACAGCCTGCACTTAGCAAGCTAGAGACTTGCTGGAAGATGCACCTGCAGCATCATATTTAAGCAGTGTCTCTTACTCCTTTAGCATTAGTGGAGTGACCCCACATAACTGCTCTGGTTGGGTGCACCTTGTGGCTGTGCTAATGATGTGATGCCAGAAGTTGTGCCAAGTGATGGAGCTACTATTAGATTACCTCCTCCTTCTCTGTGCCAGACTGTGTCCAGCTACATGGGCAGTATTTTGAAGCTCCCTGGTTTTCAGCGCTGCACCTTAGAGAGAAGAGGTATTTTTCAATTAGAGAGAAGTGTTGTTTCAAGCTGTTGCATCTTGGTAATGGAATACTGGCTGTAATATATGCTTGTCAAGTATTCATAACCACAATGTGATATTGTAAAATCGCTCCTCCAAATGACAGAGGTCCTGATTCTGTCCTTCTCCAAGTCAATGGAAGTTTTGTTGATGAATTCTGACAGCAGCTGGATTAGGCCTAAAACATTCCCATTTATTAGCCATTAAAAATTGTTCTAATGTTTTTACAACTGGTACAGGCTTCCTACCACTGCACAAATGCAACAAAATCACAAAGACTTCCCACGGGAAGATGCCTTTACTTTTAGCTGGCTCCCTTGTGATACCCGTAGGGAAATCAAATGGCTTAGAGGAAAAGAGCTTGGTATAGAATCCCAGACTGGTTTGAGTTGGAAGGGACCTTAAAGCTCATCCAGTTCCAGTCCCCTGCCATGGGCAGGGACCCCCTCCACTAGAGCAAGTTGCTCCAAGCCCCTGTGTCCAACCTGGCCTTGAACACTGCCAGGGATGGGGCAGCCACAGCTGCTCTGGGCACCCTGTGCCAGTGCCTCAGCACCCTCACAGGGAAGAGCTTCTGCCTAAGAGCTCATCTCAGTCTCCCCTATGGCAGGTTCAAGCCATTCCCCTTGGCCTGTCCCTACAGGCCCTTGTCCCAAGCCCCTCTCCAAGTTTCCTGCAGCCCCTTTAGGCACTGGAGCTGCTCTAAGGTCTCCCCTTCAGGAGCCTTCTCTTCTCCAGGCTGACCCAGCCCAGCTCTCTCAGCCTGGCTCCAGAGCAGAGCTGATCTAGCCCTCGCAGCATCTCCATGGCCTCCTCTTGACTCACGCGAACAGGTCTGTGTCCTTGTGTCGAGGGCCCCAGAGCTGAACACAGAACTCTAGGTGGGCTCTCAGGAGAGCAGAACAGAGGGGAATCCCCTCCCCTGACCTGCTGCTGATGCTCTGGGGATGCAGCCCAGCACACAAGGGGGTTCTGGGCTCAAGTGCACATTGCCAGGTCTGGGGAGCTTCTCATCAGCCAACACCCCCAAGTCCTTCTCCTCAATTTAGTCTCTGCCCAGCCTGTATTTGTACTTGGGATTGCCTGAAACCATGTGCAGGACCCTGCACTTAGCCTTGCTGAGGTTTACATTGGCCCACCTCTTGAGCCTGTATCTGTAAAGCTGCTGAGCTTTTTCCCTACTCTAATGGATATTTGTATTTTATTATCTCTAAAGACAATCTGCTATTTGGGGAAAAGAATTAAAACAACCCTCCTAAAATAGTTTTACAGCTTAATGATCCCTGCAATGAAATATTACATTGTACACTGAGACTGCATGCAGGCTTCAGTGAGAGGGTGGAACTGATCCCAGGGTCAGAACACCATGACTGTGTCCTCGGCGAAACTGCCCATCTCATTCTCCTTTTCATAAGGTAATGGTGATACCTCACAAGGCTGTTATGATAATTAGCTCATGTGAATAAAAGTACATGGCTCGAGGGGTAAAGTTTTTTGTACCTGCAGAACTCCCAGTGTTCCCAGATTGCGTTTTGGTGTGGGATTACGGAACATCTGTTCTGTTTAGTCCTGCTAGTATTGCTGTTAACGTTTTGGCAAAGGCACCTGGAACACAGCACAGATGCATATGTACATAATATCAGAAGTCAAAAGGAGTGTATTCAGGTCCTGCTTGATTTATAGCCTGTCAAACACAAAGAGTAAACCAATCTTGTGTTTAGCCTGATGGCTTAATTTGCACAAAAATGGGAATGTCCAGAATTTAGTGTTTCTTGGCTCAGGACCTGCACCAGATTGCTACCTGTAGTAAAAAGGGTAGGGATCTATAAATGCTTGTCAGGCCAGTGGAACTGCCAGGCTGCAGCAAGACTCAGAACTTAGGCTACTCTGAGCATGCATTTTCCACAAGGCAGATAAGAGGTGCAAGCAAAAGTCTGCACAATGCTGGGAAGAGGGGAGGGGCGAGCTGGAACCAGCAGTTTTAAGTGGAAACGCTCAAGGGATCATTATGTCCATCCATGCTGACCTGAAGCCGAAAATCCCACACACTTCCAGTGCCTACGTGGGCTTTGCTGTTCCTCCCACCCAGTCCCTCATCCCTACTCATTTGTCTGTTTTTCAGGGTCAAAGTAGTTTCCAGGCAAACAGAGAGCTAGTTTCCTTTCATGTGAGTGGAGCAATATGACTTGTTTGCTTTTCCTCCTTCACCTCCTGTTCCCAAATGATAGTTCCCCACCCAGGCGAGGAGCAGGGCTGATGACTGCAAGAAGAGGGTTAGACTTGCATCTCTACTGCACCCAGCTTGCTCCCACAGCACACAGCTCCTGCTGCAATTCACTGGCTGGGAGGACATTTGAGTTGCACAGCTTGACCCAGACGAGGGCCACAAGGATGATCAGGGGCCTGACCACCTCCTGTATGAAGACATACTGAGAACATCAGGGCTGTTCAGCCTGGAGAAGAGAAGGCTGCGTGGAGACCTCATAGCAGCCTTCCAGTATCTGAAGAGGGCCTACAAGGATGCTGGAGAGGGACTCTTCATCAGGGACTGTAGTGATGCGATGAGGGATAATATGTTTAAACAGAGGAAGCTCAGGTTAGGTACAAGGAAGAAGCTCTTTACTGTGAGGGTGGTGAGTCACTGGCACAGGTTGCCCAAAGAAGTGGTGAATGGTCCATCCCTGGCAGTGTTCAAGGCCAGGTTGGACAGTCTCTTATGTCTGTGTCTAGTGTGAGGCATACCTGCCTGTGGCAGGAGGTTGGAATTTGCGGATCTTAAGGTCCTTTCCATTCTATGTGAGCAGAACACCTTCCTAAACTGAAAGAAAGGCAGCACAAGGTATCCTTGTTAGGACAGATGAGCAAGAGAGGCTGAAACCCAGTCTGCAAAGCTGTTAAAAGGAAATTAAATCTTTCACTTTCTGACCACACAGATTAAATGGAAGGAGAAAATGTTGGCTATCTTCAGTTAGCTTGTGGCATTGAAGAGCAACCATCAAGGGAAACAGTCTGCCTTCTGGGATAGTCATTGAGCAAGAGAGTGGATGCAGCAGATAAAGGAAGATGATGCTTACCCCGGAGACGCTCAGCAGCAAAGAACAAACATTAGTGACTGGAGATTACACACAGGGGGAAGGAAACACTAACTGGAGTGAAAAGCAGTGCAAAAACATCAGGAAATTTGGGTTCCTCGAGTGTATTCTTGCAGCAGTGCGCACTGCTTTAAATCTCCTATTGAAGTTCCGCTGTTGTGGTCAAGTTCTCATTTTGTAGTTTAGAGAAGAGGCATTTGCAGCTCAGCTTTTGCAGTATTTACATAGGTAAGACTTGCGGTGTTTTAAGGAGATTTTTCCATGGGTTGGTATGGGCTCTTAGAGGTTACTTCTGACTGGGTAAGAGCTTGGAGTCTGCGCAATTACCATACCGTAAGTATTAATAGATCTTTCCTAATAGAGAAGTCATTTGAATTTAAGATTGTAGCTTAGTTTCTCTAAACTCCACATAATCAGTTTACTCATACTTCGTCTTTCCTGATGCACTTCCTAATTGTCAGCTGTAAAGATTCAAAAGCTGCACACCATACAACTCTTAGGTTTGTTGGTGGAAATGGCACTGTAAGTAAGTAATGCCATGGTGCTAGAGCATGTTTAGGACTATTGCAAAGTCAGGATTTGGTCCCAGGAGTAAATTTCAGTCTGCTCTCAACTCTGCTCCATAATTGAGATCTAATGAGTCCCTCCATGCTTCAGCTCCCCTCTTCTGAAAGATAGAGGGGGTTTGTCTCTTGCCTATCCTCATGTCTGTATGTGCCAGGGTTTCAGATCAGTGAGCATGACTGTGAGGGTGCTCCTCCTCAAGACAGCCTTACTCCATTCAGCTCAGTGCCAACAAGAACAGGGTGACCCACCTGTGACCCAGCCAAGTCACAGGTAGGTGCTGCCACTTCTCACCCTGTGACAGCACTTGAGCTCCTTTGAACCCCACCTCAGAGCCAAAATAACTGGTTATCTTGTAGAAAACTGAGTTGAAAAGTCTTTGATAGGTTTTCCTGTGTCAGCAACTGAATAGAAGCAAGGCAGCTCCCACCAGTACCAATGAAGGGATACCGAGGTTTGCAGCAGTGGGATGTGGGATGTGAAATGGAGACCGTGGTTGCCCTGGGGCACTCCGCAACCCAGATAAAACAGCAGCAGACCCGTTTCCCAACACCATCCTGATCTGAGGATTGAGGAGATGCGGGAAGGCTGCACCCCTCTCCCCCAGGATACCTGCAGGACTAGCTCCACGTAAGCCTCCTCCCCTCCCCTCTGACTCAGCTCTAATGCTATGCTCAGCTTTTCACTCTCCTTCCTCAGGCAACTCTGTTCACTTTTCCTCACTCCCCCTTTGCTTGATATGGCTCAACACACCCAACAGGCAGAGCTGGCCCGCCCTGGTACTTCAAGGATACCTTTCTGCACCCACCTGAGCATGGGACATGGCCTCCTTCTCCTTTGCCATGACTTGTGGGGCATTATCCCAAGCTCCAAGCACTCTTATATCCCTCTTCCTATGAAGTCTGAAAGTTTGGGGAGCACATGGAAGTTGTGGGAAGGTCCTGGAATGCACAGGATGCTCCCACTAGCCCAGTGGAGCAACACTGCAGCTCAGGGAACAGGTATTACTTCTGCTGTGAGTTAAGTCATTTATTTGATGGTGAGACAGAAAGCATGAAGAATCAGAGCAAGAAAACATGCCTGGCGTGGATTCCTGGGCTGCTAAGTAATGATGTTGAGATTCCCCTTTTTGTTCATCCAGCAGCCCAAGGACCTTGGTGGCTTTTCCGACTCAATCAGGCCACAGCTCAGTGTGGGACGGGTGGGAATGCCCGTACTCTTTCATGCCGAGACAGGAAAGGCCATGCAAGCCAGGAGTTTGCCTGGCAGCCTCAGCAGGCTTTGCAGATTGAAGTTATTTTAGAACAGTCTAGTCTTTCCTCTGAGGGTTTCTTTCTTAACATAGGGGGATGAGCAAGCAATTAGCTGCAAGGATAGGAAGATGTTACTTGTGCAGCTCTTTGTGTCATTGAAAGCAAATCTGGTCCAGGTCTGCTCATGAGCAGGTGAGTGCATGGAGAATTGTATAGGGAAGAGCTGCTCCTGACAGAGGACAGCATGTACCAGAATGGGCACGTCACTGCTCCTGCACACCCAGAGTAGAAGCAGGGAGATGCCTCTCTGCTCCTCAGATCTGGGGGACCATCACCCAGCCACAGCCATGCTCACACCAGCCTAAGACTGGACATAGTGAGAAGACCCAATGCTGCTCTTGGAGCTGGCTGCATGCGAGGCAACTTCAGTCTGGAAGCATCCCAGCTTTGTCAAGCCCCTGAAGCCAACACGGGTGAGTTATCTATTGTAAGCATCCAAGACTTGAATTAAACACGGTTTGTAAGAGCGGGCACAATGCCACACTGGAAGGTTATGTGCCTTGCCCTAAAGGTGTGATAACTTAACTTGGGTCTCCACCAGCATGGAGATTCCTGCACTGTGCCCTGCTGTGCTGAGCTGTGGCTGAGGGCCTGCCCAGGAGCAGTTAATGACATATGGTTTTGCAAGTGATGCTTTGCTTATTTTGAGTTTTATATTCATTGTACCAAATTAGTAATTTACTGCTATTGGTTGAGGTTTATTAGGGCTTTACCAGTTAGTTTAAAAGAGCCAGGAGGTGCTGTTTGGCCAGAAGTGGATTCTGAATTGATGTATTTTAAAGCTTTACCTTCCTGCAGCAAACACTCATCTGTTCTTTGTCCCAAAGTCAAGTGAAGAAAGTGAACAACTTAAAACCAAGGTTTGGGGTTTTGGCTAAAGGAAGGGTAGAAGACAATGTTTAATTACATTGAACTCTGAAGGATGTCTTAGATTTCAATAGAAAAACTTCCAAATTGTAAACCAAAATAAACTCAGATAAGGAAATAATCTTTCCTTTCCCTCAGAATGCTTTAAAGAAGGAAAATCATCAATTATGCAAGAAAGCTCGGCTCTCCTCTCGGCGAGTGACAGGGTCGCTCTTCCCCCAGGACCTTGCAGCTCAGCAGCAGCCGGTGACGCTACGCCCAGGCCACTTTGCCTTCTTAAATCCATCGGTGAGGAGCAGCGGGGGCCGCGGCAGAGCCCCCCGCAACCCGCCCCATCCCGTCCCGCCGCAGCGAGGGCTTTTCTTGGCGAAAACCTGCGATTCCGGCGTTCCTCGGGAATGAAAGAAAGTGACATGTTGGAAGTGGGGGGAGAAAGAGAGAGAGGAAGGGCTGTCCCTTCTCCTGCAGGGCGGGATCTTTCCTCTTGCTTGATCTATGGAGCCCAGCCCCTTAAATTGGCTCCCGGGAGCGCCCCGGCCACCAGCCCGACGGGGGGAGAGGCGGAAAGCGAGGGAGAAGCAGGCAGGCGGGCGGGCGGCCGGATCCCCCGTCCCGGCCCGTCGGTGTCGGTCCCGGCCCGTCCGCCCCCCGCGCACCATGCGCGGCCCCCGGCGCCCCGCGCCCCTCCGGCCCGCCCGCCCCTAACGCCGCCCGGCTCCGGCGCCTTCCCCCGGCCGCGCTCCGGGGGGCGGGGAGGGGGGAGAAGGGGGCGAGAAGGAAGAAAAAAAGTAAGGATAAAAAACATAAGGGGGGGCGGGGGCAGGGGGACGAGAGGAAGAAGAAGGAGGAAAAGAAAAGCCAAGGGAAGCGGGGAAGGCTGCTCTCCTCTGAGGACAGCGCGCAGCACCATGCAGCTGGCGCCGCTGGCGCTGGCACTCACCACGCTCTTCATCGACGGCTTGAGGATAGGAGCGAGGAGGCAGAAGCTGCACCCCAGGCAAGGTAAGGGGGTGCTGGGGTTGGGGTACTGGGAGGGTGCTGGTGTGCTGCCCCCCCAGGGGGTAGGGGGCTCGGCCTCCCCACTCAGGGGCGTGTGGTTCTCTTCCCTTGCAGCCAAGCTGCTGGAGAAGCTCAGCGAGTACGAGATCGTGACTCCTACCCGGGTGAATGAGTTCGGCGAGCCCTTCCCCACCGATGTCCACTTCAGGCGGCGGCGGCGGAGCACCAGCGCTGCCCCCGACGCCTGGATGGCCGCCTCCGCCGCCTCCCACAAGGCACACTACAGGCTCTCCGCCTTCGGGCAGCAGTTCCTCTTCAACCTGACAGCCAGCTCGGCTTTCATCGCCCCGCTCTTTACCGTCAGCCTCCTGGGAGAGCCCGCCGCCCACCAGCGGCGCCTGTACGCCGAGGCGGCCAACGCCGACGTGAAGCACTGCTTCTACCGGGGGCACGTCAACGCCCGCCCGCGGCACACCGCCGTTATCAGCCTCTGCTCCGGGATGGTGAGACCCGCGTCCCGGTCCCGCCGGGCGCCCAGCGGCGGCGCGCCGGGGCGGAAGCACGGAGGAGGAGCGGGACGAGGGAGGGGTGGGCACTGGGATGGGGACGGCCCCTTCCCTCCGCCCCGCGGAATGGGGCTGGCGGCGCCGGCTCGCCCCTGTCGGGGGTTACTTCCACCCCGCTTGCATTATTCCGTGGAGTCCCGGCAGAGGGTGCTCCGCGGGTTTGGGGGGAGGAACTGCCACCCAGTGGCACCCCGGCGGGAAGGTCAGCGGGTCAGACCCGGGCCATGGACACCCTCCTGTCCCCGGAGTGCTGGCGAGGGCTGCAAAGGGGTGATGGAGGCTCCCCACAGCGCTGACCCCAGAGCCATCCTGCACCCCAGGGCATGCCCCGGCGGGTGATGAATGGATGCCTGGCAGCTCCTCTTGGTGCCCTGCTTTGCAGGGGAATGTTAGCAAAGGAATGAGCAGAAGGTCCCAGCAGGGCTGACCTTTCTGGTGCCTTATAACACCCTCGGTGCCTATCCCAGGTGTGCCCAGGGGGGTCTCTGCTGGTATCCAGCTGGTCGGTTGCTCCCCTGAGTGTGTCCACCCCGGCTAGTGCACGTGTGTGTGCATGGGCATGCCTCCCTACCAGTTACTGGTCATGCATCCCAGTGTAGGATGGCTTTTAGTCTTAGATATCTGGTTTACCCATCAAATCCCTATGTTCATAGTCGCATGCAACTAGGAGTGTTGGTATTTTATCATGAGCTGGGATTTCAGTGGCTGGACACCTCCCTCTGGTCCTTACATGTGTGTTGAAAGCCTGTCTCAGGGAGAGCTGCTGTATGAAAACCAGCACAACCAACATAGAGTTGCACTGAGACTTCCACCATACTGCAGCACCATCTCCCCTTGGGTGGGGGTGGTGTGGGAAATGGCACAGGAACAGGGTCTGGTAGACATGCCTCTCCTGTGCTTCTGACCTATGGATTAGTAATTTGCTTCCCATAAGTTGCAGTGGGGTGGCTGCAGGGTGCAGTGCAGGCTGCTGTTGGTGTGATGGGACCTGAAGCTCACATGGGTTACTGCAGAACCCGGCACTCCCTCATTAACCACTCATTGCATTGGGTAGTCCTGCTCCATGGTTTGTCATTGCCCAAAGCTAACCCCCTGCTCCTCTCTGGTCCCTCTCAGCTAGGCACCTTCAAGTCTGACGATGGGGACTATTTTGTAGAGCCACTGCTATCACTCGAAGAACAGGAGTACGAAGAAGAGCACAATAAACCACATCTAGTCTACCGACACCGGACACCTCCAATGAACTCTTCGGGGGACAGGCAGACTTGTGACACTCCAGGTACGCTTTCTGTTACTGCTCTTGGTGACTTGGCACCTATGAAAGGGAACTCATGCAGTAAAAACAGTAGGTTTGGGTGGGGCACAAGGGATGTAGAGTTGAGGGATCCCTCTAGAAATGGTGCTGTGTGAGCAAGGACCGGGCTCGTGGTGGTACTGCTGTCCTGGAGAGATGTGGTGTGCCTGTGCTTCTAGTAATGGGTTAGAAGGAAGTTGTGGTCAGGAAAAATGTTAGGTTTCCGTTTCATCCCTGCTGAGGCTGGCAAGAGATCCGTTGGGCTGTCTTGCCTTAAATATCCCATGAACATTTCAACTTGCTTTGTGTCCTCTCCTACGTGTAATTTCTAACCATCCTAATCTAATTTGTTCTCTGTCTGAAATTCTCTTTCTGTCCTTTAAATGACTTCTTGGTCTTGCTGTGCTCCTGGTCTTCCCTTCCCAAATGTGTTTGTGATTTGCAGTGTGTTATTTCTTTCTAGTGGAAATGAGAAGGTCCTAACACCAAGCCTGACAGTTCTTCCCTTATTAATCACTTTTCCATGGTTCATTTTCAAAGGCCTTTTTCCCTCATGGCCCTTTCTCCACCAGCACCATCTCCCTCACCTCCTCGCTCCTTCTTTCTAGTCATCGCACATATGAAAGAGCACAAGGCTTTATCTCCCCTTCACTTGCCTTGGTGAGCAATAGCCTTGCTCCTACTGTCCCTATTTTCTGCAGTGGCCTCCTGCTGCTCTCTGCTTCATTGACTTCCTGATTTTCACAACTAATCCTCTCCTTTGGCAGCAAATAACTAAGTTCTCTGCTGTTTCACCTACTGTTTTCCCTCCTCCTTTGGCCTGCAGCTAGATCTGCAGGAGCTTTAAAGTCTAAACAGAGTAGACCTTGACTGGCTTCCCTTGTGCAGGCTGCAAGCCGCTCATGTGCTGCAAAGTAGGTGGAGTTACTCAGGGAGTAAAGGTACCACTGGAGGAGAAGCGTGGTGCCAAACTCAGGCTTCATTTAACACGCGTGACTCATTTGGCACCCATGACTGTGGATCGTGGCTGTTGTTGAGTTATCGGTCTGTTCAGCTTGAACTGATCATGCTACCTCAGAAGATGCTCTGGTGCTCTGTGACCAGCCAGAGCTGATGCACTAGGAACATGTTTTTCTTCTAGAAGACATGTGGACGCATGTCCACATACAGGCATACGTGCTGGGGGACAATGGTACCTCTCACAAGGCCATCATTGTTTGTTCTTCCAAGGGTTGCTGCTGGACTATGCCATTCTGGTTTCTCTCTTCCAGCTGTTTCTGCTCCCTTCTTTGAGATCAGATGCAGGAAACTCAGAACAGTTGGAAAGAAACACGGAATCTGGCACATTGCATCAGTAGCCCTTGGAGGAACGGAGCAGCAGATCACAGGACTCATTGAATCGAAGGTAGCTGGGAGGGCTCTGGCTTTGGCTTGCGGTCTTCACTCTGTGCCATTATAACAGCCTGCTGTATTTCACACCGCTGTGTCATAGCTTCCATTGAGGGTATTATTCTTCTGGATCATGATTCACAAGAATAATGCTCCATCTGTGGTATTATATGTATGGTGTATATCTCTCTCCTCTTTTCCAACATGCTTTGCCTCTTGCTTATCTTTATTTCCTTGCTCTTCTCAGTTGCTTTGTGTAGTGGATGGAGAAGATCTTGCCTCTCACATACAAGCTTTAAGGTTCCAGATAGGTGCGACAGTTTTACTTGTCCTCCTGTCCTCTTTCTCTCCATCTCTCGCTTCCTCTTTCACCATTGTCCAAGGTTTTGAAAGAGAATGATGTATGGTGAAGAAGTCTTGGTCACTTAATTTAAGTAGCAAGTGCAGGGCAGCTTGGGCAATGCTCAACTTTGGTGTTCCCTGTGGATCTGGTGGAAAGAAGGCATCTCACATGTCTTTGGAGCAGAGGAGAAAAACCAAAATCTGGTAGCACTCACTGTTTTGAACAGGGTGCATCTGTCACTCCTAGCAGAGAATAATCCAGTGAGAAGAACGTGTGAAAAGGTGCATTTCCTTTGCAGGCTTCTGGCAGGGATTGAAATTTGCTCAAAGAGGAGATTAATGCAAAGGAAACCTTTGGTACCCACCCTGCAGTGAGCAAGTGAGCCTGCATTGCCGGGCAGTGGGGCTATTAAGAACAGCTTTCTGATAGTCTTCTTCCTGGAAATGATTAATAAGCAGCACACTGGTGTGCCCTTGCCATGATGATGTAATTATAGACTTATTGCAGTACCCAAGAAAAGTTTCCCTTGTGAGTTGACTGACAGGTTGAGTAAAAGCTTTCATTTCCAGTGGTCTCCTGGTGTTACTTTTGGTTTTCAGCATCCTCAGGTCAGCTTACAAAAACATGTATTTGATTTTCTATAGAAGTTTTAATTAGCCATTTCTGATAATGGTTTTAGGTCCTCTGACATATGAGATACCCTGCAGATGTTGTGAAAAAAAGCCTTTCTTCTCTGAACGCTGATGGATATCTAATGCAAACTGTGCTCTGCATATGAACTTTCATAGCATAACACCAGGGTCTCCTGGCAATGCACTTCAGCGTCTGGCGTATAGCTCAGCCACCGCAATAAAAACTCTTGACAAAGTTTTCCTTGGGGTAACAGGTTAATGTAGTTTCAGTCATAGGAAATGGTGCAATTTCTCCTCCTTCCCTTCTTTTAGTTAGTACCGTGAATCAATTTGTCATCTGGTCAAGGATCTGGCAGAATAATTAGTTGCACTTTACTGAATAGCCCTGACGGGATGAAGAGTTGGCCAGGTTGAGAGCGTGATGTCAGTAGGTGCAGCACCGCTACCACCCATCGCTTCATGATAGCAAGCTTTTCCGATCCAGATTATTAATATCCGCTTTTTTGAGGTGGAGGAGGAAGGGAAAAGAAATTCTGATCCTAAAAAAAGAAGAAAAGGAAGTGGCTCATTGCGAAGCTGGAGAGTGGAGCTTTCCTGCGCCCCGCGGAGGAACAATCTGACTTCGATGATAAAAGGAGCATAGCTGCATCCTGCAGCTGTGTCCCTCTGTGCTGGCCAGTACCGGGGGGCCAGCAGCAGCAATCTGACTGGCCCATCCAGTCTGACCCCCTGCGAGGAGCAGACCAGCCAGCCCTACCCACTGGTCTCCATATGAAACCCCAAAGGTTTGGTATGGCAGAGAGATGTCCAACTCCAGATGCCAACGGCACACTGCCTCTAGTCATCACCTGAATAAACCACTTTGGGCCACCTCTTGCTCTGCATAGAATCACAGGATCATAGAATAGTTAGGGTTGGAAAGGACCTTAAGAGCATCAAGTTGCAACCCCCCTGCCATGGGCAGGGACACCTCGCTCTAAACCATATTACCCAAGGCCTTGTCCAACCTGGACTTGAACACTGCCAGGGATGGAGCATTCACAACCTCCCTGGGCAACCCATTCCAGTGCCTCACCACCCTAACAGGAAAGAATTTCCTTCTTATATCCAATCTAAACTTCCCCTGTTTAAGTTTTAACACATTACCCCTTGTCCTATCACTACAGTCCCTAATGAAAAGTCCATTCCAGCATTCCTGTAACCCCCCTTCAGATACTGGAAGGATGCTATGAGGTCTCTTGTGTCCATTTCTGCTGCCTCTTCTTTCTCTCATGTTTCCCACATTTTCTGTCATTGATACGGTTTTTAGGTATATTTTGGTTGTTGGATCCTCTGGAGCTCTTCTCTTCCATTTTTTGGGCGGGGGGTGTGGTAGCGTTAGTGTTTTACTGAGTCTTATTCAACCATTCTGCTTGTTGGCTACCCCTTGTTCTAAGACAGATTGGCCTCCACCTGCCTGGTGGCACCAAGCCACAATTGCCTTGTGTCCATGACTATAAATGCAAGAATTGGGCTTTCTTGTCTCCCCAGTTCTGCTGCATGCTCAGCTATTACATTGCTCCAGACTTTGCCAATTCCTTGTTGCTTTTACTGTGACCCTGTTGCGGTGCTCCTGAATGAACTCTTTTAGGGCAGCTCCTTGTTTGTTCCCACTGCATTCATTTTGCTGCTCTCCTGATCTGTGCTTTCCATTTCCTTCCCAGCTTTGTTAGTCAAATACTCCCTGTTTCATAATTCCTTTATATTCAAGACCCACCAGTGGCTAAGATGAATGAATCAAGGACTAAATCTTTAGTGAGCATTAGCTGTTCCCATGACTTCTTGCTGGTCAGCCATGCCTGTCCTGAGGCTGGCGTGTCAGACGTGGGCTCCAAGGCTGCGTGTGAGGATCTTGCACTAAGTCCTGGCTCCTTAATGAGAGTGCTTAAAGTGGGAATATTCACCGTGGGCAAAACTCCTCATGCAGAAGCAGCAATAACACTCCAGCAGTGCCAAACTAGCAGGAAGATGATTAGAGCTTTTCCTGTTTCTGGAGGAGAGCCAAGGGGCTGCAGCCAGCAAAGAGGCCTTCCAGCAATTCGCGCTGAAGTGGTGAGGTTTTGGAAGCGGGCTCAGAGGAGCACAGGACAGAGCTGATCTTACCTGGGCAGAGCTGGCTGCTGGCAGAGGTGGGAAAGTCCAGTGACTCAGCTGCTGAGGTTGCTTTCCAAAACTCATATGCATTACCAGCACAGAGAGCTGCTGGGCACAGCCTGGAGGCTTAGCACTTCCCAGAAATGGATGTAAAAGGGTCTCAAATTTGCAGCTGGGTACTTAGCTGCAAAGTGTTGAAGCAGGTGGACTACTCAGGAGGCAGCACATGTACCACAAGCAAGGCTGTGTACTCATATGGGTGAGGAGGAGAAAAGAACCTGTGTGCGTGTAAGTTGTGTTGAAAAGGTTGCTGTAAAAAGCACAAGACAAATCAGCGTGAACCAAGTCTTGCCGCTGAGCTAGCGTGACATGGGCTTAATCAGTAATATGTCACTGATTTTTCAGTTGCATTAATGAGTAATTTGTAATAGATTACCCTTTCATAGTAAATGTAACAACCCTTCACACTGAATGTGACACTGGGAAGCCCCCAGAGCAAAGGAGTGCTACCCTGGGTCTTGAGCAAGCAAATGGTGCTGCCAGCCCCATGACTGCAATCTTCTTTCTGCATGATAATTAGCAACAGCCTGCTCAGCTATTACAGATAGTTGTCATCTCTTTCCCAGTGCCACCCAGATGCAAAGAGTCATTGATGAACCCATGGCACAAAGAGGAGATGGTCCTGCCACTGTGTTCCCATGTGCTTGAGGAGTGGCCAGGTTGAGGTTGATTGGGAGTGGGTCTGCTAATGTGTTATCAGTGCTGTGACCAAGGAGGTGACATGGGTGAGGATGTGTTGGGGGTCTGGCACCATGGCTGAAGCCTGACTTTGTCTCTTTCCATGTTTCATGGTCTCTTGTTTGTTCAGGCAGGTGATAAGCTCTTTCTCCAGCCTGAGCTGCAGTTTGAGGTATAAATCCCATGTTAGGACTGTCAGTGGTGGGGACCGTGGCCAAACAGGCTAGAGGAGGAAAATTTCATGCTCATTCTTCAGACCACTTATACATGTTACATTCTTATTTTATAGCAGGTTTGAGGCAGAAACTTTAAATGTCCTTTTCCACAGGGCTCAATGTTTGTGTTCTGGTGACTGGTCCATGGTGAAATCCTAGCTTCTTTTCAGTCAAGCTGTTGATCTAAAGCCCTCTTGTATTTTCGCTGTTCCTTTTGGACCATTTGTCTTCCTTCTATCTGTGACCTTACTTTGGTTTTCAACTCCTCCACCCAGCAGAACTTTACATTCTAGATGTCTGGTTTCCAGGCAGGTCTTCAGGCAAATTCTGTGCTGCTGGGTCTCACGTAGCCTTGGGGTAGCAGATCTGCAGGGAGGTTTTCCTAAGCCTTTGCTTCCAGGTTGAGCAATCCCTGTGCTCTTTCAAATGTCTGTTTAAGCTGTCAGCTTTGCTTTTGGCCTCAGGGTAAAACATTGACTTTGTTCTTTCCCTCAGAAAAGTTTCTCATCTTGAGGAAGTGAATTGTAATTTATAGTAAGATAGTAATTATTTCAGGTTTCCTTCCCTCCCAAAACCGGCAAACGAGAGAGTTACGTCACAAGTCCCATATGCTAATGTAATTAGTTCTTTTTCTGGCTTCCTATTGAGGTAATAGCGCAGTAACAGCCAACTAGTACTTGCTCAGATGGGCCTGGGATGTCAAGCATAAGCTTTTCCCATACTGATTTAGGAAGGGATCAGGCTGGGATGTTTGCGCTATCTTGCCGTGTGCTGGCAAGTGAAATAAGGTGTTAGACTGACTTTGGTTAAAAAATGTGATTACAGCCAATAATGCAGATCCCATACTGTAGTTTTGTTTTAAAATTTTTCAATGTGAGTTACAAGTGAGGTGCATGAATTATCTTGTTGTTAATATTAAAAATGTATCAAGTCTGGTACCCTAATGGTGGAAAACCAAGATTGTGTCTGAGCAAGTCATTATTGCTTGGTTATTGTTTTGCAACTTGAACATAGTAAGTGAAGAGAGTTAAATTACTCTCCTGGAATCAAAATTGATGTAATTGTAATTTTTCAACTACTTTTACATCGCCTGTGTGGACATCCACTGAGGAAGGGCAGGTGGGAAAAGCAGGGAGGTATCAGTTTGGTCCTTTCCATCTGTACCCCATAGCATATGCAAGTGAAAGTAAACAGGCTGACTATTCTGTGACTTCTGTGATGCACCATCCCAGTTCAAGGGATGGTTGGATGGAGCTTGGAGCAACCTGGTCTAGTGAAAGTGTCCCTGCCCATTGCAGGGGGTTAGAACATGATGATCTTTAAGGTCCCTTCCAGCCCAAACCATTCAGTGATTTTATGTTTCTCTTTCCACATGCCTGTATTGGCATTACCAGTTGAGTTTCTTTCTTTCTAATGGGATTTTTTTCTGATCTTTTGATCTTTCACTGAGTTTAGTACAAAGCTATGGTGATCCCAGTGTTGTTCCTGTTGGCATGGTACCTTCTAGGTATCACTAGACATGGACATGGATAACGTGTTGGTGCACTTGAGGCTGTCATGCATTGGAAGTTGAATTAAGAGCAAGCAAGCAAGCAAGCTTAGTATTTCAGGTGCTCCTGTGGGCTTGCAAAGAGGAAGTCAGGTTCAGCAAGTGCAGCCTCTAGAGCGCTGCAGGCAAATAGGTTTAATTAGCCCTGGCAGTGCCAAAGGCAGCAGTGCTGGCTGTTTTCCTGATGTACTGAAATACCACCAGTGTATGTCAGTGTGCCCATGGTATATTCATACTGGTGTCACCCACAACCTGGCTCAAATACGTGTCTACTCACAGGTGAAACACTGCAATGTACGTCAGCGAGCTGCCCAACCCCTTAAAGTATCAGGGTGGGTTTCAAGCTATTTTGCCATGTTTCTTCAGTCATGCTCCATGGCTAGTTTATTTTTCTTCTTGAATCAGTGGATTATGGAACTGGCATCAGTGACTTTCAGCACTGTAGCTTTCTGTCAACCATACCTTAAACCAATTTTGAACCACTTCAATGGTCCTTTTCTGCCTTGCACTTGTGAGGTGCAGTTATTTAGTTATTTCTTTTCTGTAAGATGATCTTGAATCATTTTCTGCCAATGGTCTGCTCAGATGTTCCTATCTGCTTTCTTAAAGAGGCAATTTATTTTGTTCATTAATCTGGTTTCTGTCTACTGTGTGAAATTGATAGCTGCTTTTGCATACAACTTTTTACCTTAGGCAGAAAAGAATTCTTTAAAGCTGGAATGCATTCTGACATACATCATCAGGAAAGGAAATGTCTGGAGTATGTGTGGTCTTGGGTGCTTGCATGGTATAAAAACAGAGAGTATTTTCTTACTAAGAGAAGTTGATTGGTGCTAATTGCAAGTCCATGGTTCTCAAGCATTCTGGTTCAAGCAGCAGGAAAAAAGGCAGGATCACCCTGAACGACATAGGTGGGCTCAGTATCACCTTGAGCCTTGGCACCTCCAAGGCTGAGTCTTTATAGCCAAAGCCACTGCAGGCGTCAGTGGCTGATTTTTGTATCAGTGATGCTTCATGCCAGTCTAAACTGCTCATGGCTCTGTAGTGTTGCTTTCTGGCCTTGAAGAGTATTTTCATAGGCTACAAACCCAGATTCCAGTCTCTGGGCCTGACATGGGAGACATATTCAGCACCATGCTCCTGGGCATAGACCTTTCTGAGCATCTTAACATTGATCCAGTTGGAGATCTAGGAAGCCACTTAGTAAAGTGTACATATATAACTCAAAGGGGAGGAAGGCAAGAAATTATCGAGGTGTACCTGGGTAATAAGGGCTTGTGATCTGTTCCTGGAAACATTTCTCTTAATAGCAAAGAAGACTTCTCTGTAGAAGCCCATTATTTTGATGCTCCTGGAACAGTCTGGGAGGGAACACTTTTGAGCCCATACCATAGTATGAACAATATGGGCAAAATTGAACTATTTCTCCTTCATATTTCTCTAATAATGGCACTTGTGAAGGGTCTGATGTTTTACTGCATTTTCAACAGTTTCAACCATGAAAGTTTGATCTATGCAGTTTTGTCCAGCTCTTGCTGATGAAGGCTGATATTTCAGTTGATGTCTCTGTTAAATAGGTTCAGATGAATTTGCATTGGAACACTTTCTGGTTTGCCGATTAGAATAATTAGGCAAACTTTCATTTCCACTCTTAGTGCAGGATATCTTTCTCTTTGGATACTGGCTGGCTCCAATCCTTCATTTCCCTTCTGATGTAGGTCACTGATCTCACCTCTAAAGCCTATTTCCCCTTTCTATCTATAGCAGCAGCTCCAATTGCGCAGCCACAGAGCTATCCAGAGGGAAGGCAGGATTAGTCCTGCTCATAGTTGTCTCAGTGTGGTGCAGGTCATGGCAGTTGCTGCTCCCATGTTACCATTCCTGGTGAGCAGCTGCTGGCAGCAAAGGGATATCTGTATCTGGAGATATATTGAAAGAAAGATAGAGACATAAAACATATTGATAGAGAATTAAAGCAGACCTAAAGCTAAGAAAATTAATTTGGTCAGGCTTAGGACCTGTGTGGGTCTTCCAGAGGAGACAGTTTCCATCCTATTTCCTGGCAAAGGGAGCCTAAAAACATGTTTTGATTTCACCCAGTCTGACCTCTGTATGAAGAAGACCCATTTTGCCTCTTGCCTCCCTTTTCCAAGTGATGACAGACACGTCAGTGGCTGCTGTTGTACCAGCTACAGGCAGCAAATTCAGACCAGCCAACTGTAGCTATAGATTGTACTGGAGTGCTTGAACAAGGTTTGCTGCAGTGGCTCCTGCAGGTCACACTCTGGAGGTGTGCAATAAATAACTTCCAAACGATGGTTTTATCATCTGTGCAGCTGGATCAGAGCAGGTCTAGGAGTGCTATGGGCCAACCACCGAGCGTCAAACTTTGTGTTAAATATCCTAGGCCATACATTCAGGAAAGGTCTGATAGTAGGTTAGTTTGAAAGGACCGTGCTCCATTTCTAGCTTGGAGTAGTTGTTAATGTTAGTAGCTCAAGAAACAGATTATTTTCCCACCTCATGATCTCTTTTATGTCTCTTTTTTGGTGGCTGTTTTCCCCCTGCTATGTGCAGCTTTCATGAACTTGGAGCTGAACTGGAATTGCTTGCATTGTCACCTATCTTATTTAATTATGCAAATTGCTTTCTATTCTAAGGACAAGTTAATGTAGAAACGGAAAGATTTAGAACTGTTGGGATAAGTGATCACTCTTAATTTTGGGGTTTAACTTAACAATAGCTACTATTTCAAAAGCAGTCCCTGGCTCTGCCCTGTCACCCCTTCATGAAGGCAAAGTACTCAGTCTGAGTCTCCTCTGCCCTCTCCCTTTGGATAGAGATTTGAAGTCCATTAATCAGTGGAAATCATCCATAAGTCAGCTCAGTGGGCTCTGGCCTGAGGCTTCTAGTGCAAGTGGGAAGATGCCATCAAGGAGGAATATCCCTGTCACAGGATTGGGTCTCCTTTTTAAGTCCCACATAACAAAGAAGAAACCAGGCAGAAAGAAAAATGGACATAGACCTCCAGCTCTGTCTAAAGACAGTGCAAACACCATAGACTAGCTTAGTAAAGCAAGCTGTTAAATGGACATTATTCCAGCAGCCTTTTAGCCAACTCTTGAATGAATATTAACTGTTAAATCAATGCATAGACTCACCCAGTACTTGAATTATTGATGTGTAGTTTGCGTGGGTTTAAAGTGTTGGTCTACCCATTGGGCTTTGTTTTCTTTTTTGCAGATTAAAGCAAATGTTTTATTGCTTCAACCCAACTGATTCCTGCCATGTGTAGATAGATGTTTTTCAGGTCATTTGCAGAGATTGAGAGCTTGCCAAGCAAACCATTCTTCTTCCTGATTTCTGTTAATATATTAACACAATAGGAAACTTAAAAAAAAGGCAAACCCAGGTGGAAAAACATTGCACCCTTTTTGGGTGCTGTGTGTGGCAGTAGGAAGCTGTCACTGTAAAACTGAACTTTTCTTCTGTAACATGAGAAAATCTCACTTCTGCTTGATTCAATGGCAGTGTGCTGCACCATTCAATAAGGGTATGGCTATTGTGGCCATTGTAACAGAGCAAGATAGGAGCAGCACCAGGCACAGTGAGTACTGGCAGTGCCTGTATGCAGCTCCTATTAATGCTGGTGGGGGTTTTATGGATGGGTTGAGAGCAGTGCCCTGCCATTAGTGTTTAATTTTTTACAGGTGAATGTGCACCATCTCTGAGTGTAGTTATATGCAAGAAAGATGGGTGAAGATAACAGTTCACCACTGTCAAAGTCCAGGAGTGGCTTTACATATAATGCACCCCCACTCACTTGTGCTTGGTTTTACAGTAACTAGGCTGGCAAACATACTGTATGTGACTTGTCCAAATAGCGTGCTCTAAGTGTTGGAGTGATTCATACCTGGAAAATAATGTCAGCTTTTGAAGGGGTGATGGGGCTGACTTGATCTATGTGCTGGACAGGGGAAGTGCACTGTTACTGATACTTGGCAGTGTTAGGTTAGCAATTGGACTCAATGATCTTAAGGATCTTTTCCAACCTAAATGATTTTGTGACACTGTGCCTGATCTCTGCAAAAGGAAAAAGACAGTTTTTCCTCTGTGCTGGGCATAGCTGCCTGTGTTGGGCTGTGGTCCTGCACAGTGAATCAGGTTGAGGCTCTTAGAATCAGACCTGGCATTTCATGGTTTTTGGGTTTTGTTGGAGTTTGAGGTTCTTTTTTGAGCATGTGACAACACTAGCTGCAAGATTTCAGTGCAAGCCTAGTGAATCCCAACAACTCGAATACCTCCTGTATAACCACTCTCTCCAAGGAATCCTTTGCATTTCCCTCTTCTGTTGCCATCTGCCAGGGAAGCTGCAGGAGAAGATGCTTTAGCCCCATGGTTCCATTTGGGGCCCTATGGAGCCACGGTGGTGAATAGTGCAGAGCTCTGCCTTCACACTGCAGCCTTGCCTTCAGCCTCACTTGAGCTCTATTGATCATCTCCTCATCCTTAATGCATTTTCCTTTAGCACTTCTATTTTTAAGTTGGTTACTTAAAAGGAAAATTTAAGGGACTGGCCGAGGGTGCAGAGAGGAGGGGAGCTGGTTGAAGGGCTGTTAGCACTTGCTCCTAAGTCTGGTCTTCTTCTCACCTTTAAGTTATTTGCATAGTTGGCTTCCAGCACTGGTTGGCACTGAATGAGTCAGGATAATGTCATGGTTGCCCACCAAGCGGTGCCAGCATAAGAGCACAACCTTGCCAACACAAGGCCATTGATTAGTGCAGAGGAACTAGGGCAATCCAATTATAACCACAAATGCTATTGGCTTTCTCAAATTCTTAGTCAAATAACTGCAGGCTCTCTGCCTTATTAAGGTGGTCTGGACTATATCAAGAAGGGAATTCATAGGACTCTAGGTAGTGCAGAGTAAACAGGATTTAATTCTTGAATACTGTATTGCCTATTTACACATAGGACAGAAGGACAGTATTTTTTAGATAGGTAGAAGCTGGCTGGCCCCCTTTGCCTGCCCTTGATACTGGAGAATGTATTTTATATGTCCTTTTTTGGAAATTATTACAAAAATATCCTAAGAGGAAACTACACAGGAAAAATAGCTAAGAAGTTTCCTATCATTTCAATCTTGTTTGAGCATCGAGTATTCCTTTGTTCCCTAATATTATGCTTCCTCTAACCTACTCAGTGGGTCAGATAAGGAAATGTGATATTTTTCACCACCATGACAAAATTAGGCTAAAGCTACAAAGATTGTGAGGGTTGCAGCCTAGAGTCTTAGATGAGTAGTTCAGATCTGGCTTTATATTAAATGCAGAAGCAAATAGTCTCTCATGGATGAATCACACTCAATTAGCTACTTCCTATGATGAACTGATTAAAAATTAAGTGGCATCAAATAAGATTGATTTTGCTCTTACATTTAAATAATGCTATAATTACATACTAATCAGATGGTAAATCTTAATTGTACACGTTCCATATGTTTTATTTGCCTGTTCTCCCTCTTCGCTTTGTCGTCTTTGTATCAGCATGGAGTATATTTTCAGGCTGCTTTCATGTTTGGCCTAATTGAATATCAAAAGCAGTATATGTGAAACTTCCTGAATTCTATTCTTTAGCCAGTGGCAGCTGTGCTATTAGATGACCTTTACCATTCCTGTAGCACAGAATAATAAAGGGAGGGGGGGAATTGAAGCCCAGCCGTGTTATTGTTAGAGACAGAAATAAATCATATATAATTGCTTCGCTATGAAGGCCAAATCCTGCCGTTCTTCATGCCTGAGTTAGAAATACAGGATTTGGACCTTTGTTTCCTGTGGTTTCCTGGCCACCTTGGACGTGCCCAGAATCCTCACACTGTCGCTGCGGTGGCTAATTACCATCATGGGGCTCACGTCGTTTTAAACTGAATGGCAGCCCAGGCTCCATCCCTCCTGCATGGGCAAGGAGACAGCTCTGCTGCAGGGAAGCTTCATGGGAATGTCCACCTTGAAGTGCCATTGACTTCTGTAAGGTTAGTTTAAAGGTTAAGAAAAGCCTTAGATGCTGGATTACATGGTGGCCTTCCACAGAGTGCTTCTGGTTTGGGTACTTGTTTGGAACAAGCCTGCTAACTCTTCATTGAAGTGAAATAGCGATTTTGACATGTGGTATTAACTTTATTCACTCCAAATTGTACTTGATGTTTTTGTCTGCTTTTCAATCATAGATCATGAACACAGTCACAAAAAGAACAAGCGGAAACACTGGAGAAGAGAGTGGGCAGAAAGCAGTATATTATCTGACGTGGAGATGTTGAAGCACAGTCTGGAAGTTAATTCATTTTCTGCAGATAGCAACAAGACTGGGAACATCATTGAAAAGAAGAGCCACAAACGAACAAAGCGGTTTCTCTCCTATCCTCGGTTTGTGGAAGTGATGGTGGTGGCTGACAGCAGGATGGTTGCCTACCATGGAGCTAATCTACAGCACTATGTCTTAACATTAATGTCAATAGTGAGTAATTCAACTAGGAGGAGTACATTTATGCATGGATCATTTTCTAGGCATCACAGAGCACACTTTCTGCTGTGTTCATTTGCAGTGCCATCAGTTTGCCAAGGCCAGGCATGGAGATAGTGCTGGGATTAGAGTAAAGCTTGGAATCACTAGTTGGAGTTGTCTTTCTTCCCAGAACCATCACAGTTCCTACATCTCTCCCTTCCACCTTTCCAAACACCAAGCATTATGAGAAATATCACTGGCCCTTTAGTCCATGTCTTCTTTTTATTTAAGCCCATGTGAAATAGCAACTGAATTTAAAAGGTACTTTGGGAAGTGTGCCTTCCAAGGGACTGATGCTAGCAGGCTACGCAGTTGCCTACCTTCCTTTGCTGTTGCAAGGAGAAGCAGCCTGTGGTCACCTGGATCCTTAGTATAGTGGTGGGATTAGCTTTCCTGGCAGAGAACAAGCATTTTAGTAGCTGCTGGTACTAGGATGCAGTAGTACCATCCCCAGACAGGCAGCTCTATAGATGCAGAGTGACTGGAATAAATATCTGGCATAGTTGTGTCACTGGAGAGATTTTCATCCTGTTTGAAGGTAGAAGTGCAGTGAATATGTGGTCTAAAACTTTCTACATCAAAATGAGGCAGTTGGGAGAATAAGTTGCCTTTGACAGTCTTGATTGGTGGTCATTGTATCTCAGAGCAGAATGATCCTGTAATTTGGTGAAATGTGCACTAAAGCAAAAGGAAATGTTTGGTTTCTGCAATACCAGCAGGTTTGCTTCATTCTGAAATTGTGCTTCTGGCAGGAGGTCTCTCCAAGTAGCATCAGAGCACTGAGTGGGGCAGAAGAGCAGCTCTGGCATAAAACTGTTGCAGAATGGAAAACATGCAATGTATTGTCTTGGTTGGTTTTTTCCTTGAATGTTAACAATAATTCTGAACAATTCTATTTGAATCAGGTGGCTTCTATCTACAAAGATCCAAGCATTGGAAATTTAATTAATATCGTTATTGTGAAATTGGTGGTGATACATAATGAACAGGTAATGGAAGTGATTTTCTTCACCTTCTGTTTGACAGTGGTGTTTGTAGTGGGCATTGCGATGAATAAGTAAATTCCTGCTGTGTGTTTCTTGTTAGGATGGTCCTGCAATATCTTACAATGCCCAGACAACATTAAAAAACTTTTGCCAATGGCAGCAATTGCAGAACCACCCTGAAGGAAGTCACCTTCAACATGATACAGCTGTGCTTGTTACCAGGTATGGTGATTATTCTCATGAAAACTAGAGCCTGTCATATATCAGAGGCCGTGAGCATGTCACATAACCAGCTATGGGAAATTATTAGGTTTGGATGTGGGTGCAGTGACATTTGCAGTTGTGGGAGCAGTGTAACTGTGAGCTGAATTGGGATAGCGTGACCAACATAGCGATAGATGACTGAGAGCTTTGGGACTGTCCAAGTTCTGTCCGTGGGTTCAGCATAGAGTGAAAAGCATTGACTGTGGTAGCGAGTTGGTTTGGACTCTGGATGATGTGGCAAACCAGTATGGGAAGGTCTGTTGGAGGACCAATAATTGTTTTTGGATGTTGGATGTTGTTATTATGCTTGTACCTTAACTTGCTGCTGCATTGAAAATTAATGTGTCAGGTCTGCTCTGCTTTCAGACAGGATATTTGTAGAGCACACGACAAATGTGATACTCTGGGTAAGGAAAACCTTTCCTTTGTCTTTTAATAACTTATTTTGCACTGACAATGTTAGTTGCCTGTGCTGAACTATGGGGTACATTTCCCTGTCATAAACCTCTGTTCTCTCCTAGGTCTGGCAGAGCTGGGCACAGTCTGTGACCCGTACAGGAGCTGTTCAATTAGTGAAGATAACGGACTGAGCACTGCTTTCACTATAGCACATGAACTTGGCCATGTGTATGTTTTATGTAAATACATTTACATTTAAATAGCCCAAGATTTATACTAGCTAGGGCTTGCCAGCCAGGCTAGGACTTGGTACCTGCTGGGCCTGATTATTTGAGAGGAGATAAATACACTTGGGTAGAAGACGCACCACTGAGGAGGATTAAGCTGTGATTCTGAGAGGTGGTGGAGTGCTCCAGAGCCCATCTGAGAGCAGCAGAACCACATTTTGAGGAGCATGAGCGATAGGGTACCCCAAGCAGCACCCAGGCAAGGGAGGAGTGCTAACAGATGTCCCTCATTACTGCATCTTCTCACATCTGCATGCAGATGGCAGTTCCTCAGCCTGTCACAGCTCATCCCACTGCCATTTGTGGTGCTACTGAAGGCAGCCCAGCTGTGTGTGAAAGCATAAATTTACCCAGGGCATCTGGCAGGTAATGGGAATGTATAAGTGAGCCTTATCCCCCTCTTTAACCATTTCATGATGGAAAATCTCATGCTGCTGGACATCCCCAGTGGAGATGCTGTCATTCAAGATTGCACCTCCTCCAGCGGAAACTTGTTTTAACTGATTTTAACTCCTTTTGAGAGTGGTTGGGGGAAAACTCATCTCAGATTACGTAGTCCTTTACCTTTACTCCCCAGCTGCAACTCTTAGCTGACTTAGCTCCAAACCACCTCATGCTTGGTTTGCAGTGGAGGTCTGTAGGTTTGAGATGGTTGAGTACTTGAGAACAGATCTCTCATTGTTTTAAACTCCCTTTTCTTCTTCACGGGGAGCTGGCTGAGATGGTCTATTTTTAACTACAGTAGTATTTGTTTAAATGAGATTTCCTGATGAAAAGTCCCCGAAGGTTTGGTGTTCCCCACACCTAACCTGTGGCTAACTCCTTCCCTAATGCCCCAGATCTGCCGGAGGGGTTAGCAGTGCTCCCGAGCAGGAAACGCCTCTTTGCTCTTTTACAGGGAGCAGAGTGGGAAAGGTGGTTCATTGGAGGTAATCTTAATGGGATATAAACTCCCCAGCCTTCAGACGCAGGATCACACCGGGTCATTTCCCCTTCTCCACTTCAAGCAGCCAAGCGCTTTAAGCCATTCTGTCTCCCCTAGCATATTTGCTGCATTTTCCAATATGTCATGTGCTGCAAGCTTTGCATGGGTTTCTGCTGATATTGATGCTTGGTGGCATTTTGTAAACCTGCTACATAAAGTATAGGAGCCAAGTCTATCCCTGGTGTGACCCTGTTTAGCCAACAGCATGAGGGATCAGCATGGCCCAAGGTATTCAACTGCATTAAAAAACATTTAGCAGGCAATGTAAGGTGCACACAACGGACTTCAGGTGGGCAGTGAGCTCAAGACATTTGTCTCCTTCAGAAACATATTCCCCTGGATCAGCTCTTGGGTCTTTGTCTCAGTTCCAGAGTTCTTTCTATTTTCATGGTGGTGGGACCAAACTCCAGCTTGCCTGCGGGATGCCAACTGTTAGTGAAAAGCTGAAATAGCAACTTACTTCAGTCTCCCTCTGGCTAAATATGTGTGGAGAGCTTACCAGGATGTTCTGTAGCTTTTTGCAGACAAGTGATAGGGCCTGCATTTGAGGAATACTTGTTGACACTTAGGAATATGTGCATATATTCTGCAGTGCCCGTCAGCGGTATATCTAGGAAAAGTTCTTGGGTTTGCTTACTTTTAGTTCACACTGTTGCTATGCTAAATACTTGACATTTGTTACTTAACTGACTCTGCTTTTCACTGCTGTTTTTCTCTTAGATTTAACATGCCACACGATGACAATCATAAGTGCAAAGAAGATGGAGGTAAAAATCAACAGCATGTGATGGCACCAACACTGAACTTCTACACCAACCCCTGGATGTGGTCAAAATGCAGTAGGAAATACATTACTGAGTTTCTGGAGTAAGGCCTTGCATATGCATGAGTTAGGCTGTTTTTACGTGTGCATGCATCCCATGGGGTTCCTTGGTTAATCTGAAGTCCTAGTGTGCAGTGTTTGGAGGAAATCACAGGGATTTGTGTGTGCACACATCCTTCATATAGAGCAGGAATGCAGCCCCGCTGGCCAGTCCCTGCCAGTTCAGCCTCATGATAAGCTGGCAAGGACCGACGTCTCTATGGGGAAGAATGTCTAACCCCATGGATATTGCTTTTAAGGAATGCACGTTCTCCTCAAACCTGAAGAGTGAGTTTTTCAAGCCCTGTGGCCCAGATACAGAGCTGTGTTTTAGGAGGCAGATTGCATCTGCCTTTCTGCTCCAGAGGTCAAGATAAAGCCCTGGCACTAACCCATGGTGGGAACACCATTCCGGGAGCCCACGGGTTAGTTTGATATGCGCAGTGATTACCCATTTTGCTTCGAAGCCTTCCCATGTGTTGTGATGGGGAACAGAACGAGAGCTGTGGTGGCAATTCCAGGAGCTGAGTCCCTTGGGCAGTTCTGCTAATCAGTGATGTTCTCTCTAAATAGTACCAGCGCTTGCTTAGCGACTAAATGCAGGTTGTGCACACTCATATACTTTGCCAGGATAGCTGACTGCAAGGTGGTGGATGGTTGTTGGCACAGCACAGTGGTGGTGGTGATGAATGGCTGATGCACCCTCCTGTGCTTGAGTCTGCAGTAGCTGTTGTAGTGCTTGTTAAATATGGCAAATGTAGTGTGCATCTGCCCTAAGGTTAATTCAGGTAAGCAGCAAGGGGTTCTATTCTCATGGCCTCCTATTTAACACTGTTTATCTGATTCGTGTTGTAGCACTGGCTATGGGGAGTGTTTGCTTGATGAGCCTTCATCAAGAACGTACACGTTGCCTCAGCAGCTTCCAGGGCTGATTTATGATGTCAACAAACAATGTGAGTTAATTTTTGGACCTGGATCTCAAGTGTGCCCGTACATGGTAAGTGGAATTCCACCCTGATATTGCCAGAGCAAATTAAGGCCTCCTGGGGATGGGTGTATCATAGATTCATAGACTCATATGGGTTGGAAAGGACCTTTAAGATCATCAAGTCCAACCTTTACCCCAGGACTGCCAAGTCCATCACTAAACCATGTCACTAAGGGCCACATCTACATGGTTTTTAAGCAATTCCAGGGATGGTGGCTTGGCCACTTCTCTGGGCAGCCCGTTCAATACCTTCACCCTTTTGGTGAAGAACTTTTTCCTAATATCCAGTCTAAAAATGGGAGGTTCACAAGCCATCAAATTACTGTAAAGCTTGTGAGTTAATGATAAATGCTAGGGGGATAATTTCATAAAAGGTCAGATATCTGGTAAGGTACATGGCACATATTTAATACTTCCATCTTTTCAATACCTGAAGCAGATGCAGTGTCGGCGACTTTGGTGTATCAACATCGATGGCGCACACAAGGGATGTCGCACCCAACACACACCCTGGGCTGACGGGACAGAATGTGAGCCTGGAAAGGTCTGTAGTAACTGGTAGTTATAGCCTTGTAGCTGTTTCCTAGGGCATAGGCTAAGCATATCAGTCCAAACCATCCTATCCCACTGATCAGTTGTATGGCAAACAGTTGATTGCAGGGGTGAGAGCCCAAAGCATCTTGTTGAGTTTTACTCCTGGTGTGCATGGGTCAGCTCTACCCCAGGTAATGTGATTAACATCAACTGCTTGGCATAACGTTGTTGAAAGCAGGTATTCCTTCTGGACTGCTTATCTTTTTCAATTAATGCCCTTGAGTGAACTCTTGAGCAAAACCTTTGCAAAGCTTCCCTAGGCTTTTATTAGAAATTTCCTATATGGTGTGAGCAATTAGTAATTTTGTGTAACATAAACTGGCCAACTGATATCATAGCTTGACAATATCAGAGTAAAATATGGATCCTATTGACATTTTCTGCAAGGAACATTTTTGGCAATAATTCATAGAAACTTCCAATTTCCATGTGCAATGTTAGTTTCCAGCTAGCATTGTGGTTTCTAGGATAAGTATTTAGTTTTTATTTTTCCAGATCTGAAGGAAAATAGTTGCGGATTTTGCTTCTTCTTTTATTGAGATACTGAAGCTTTCGGTGAAAAATAACTAGTTTTCATCATTTGTTGAATAGAAGTATTCTCTGTATACTAATAATCTAATATTAAAGTTTAATTAATTAAAATTAATAATCAAATATTAAAATAAGATCTAATAAAAAAACAAGATATTATTCTACAAGCTATAACTTAAAAATTTGCTTTTCAGGCTGTTGATGATCAGTTACAGTTTTCTTTTAGAGTCAACATTTTAATTCATAGTCTTTCGAATGCATGTTTGGGTTTGTTGTTGAGGGATGCGGTTGGAAATCCTATTTGTGTGCTACTCCTTGGAGCCAACTGTGCACCAGTGTTTAAAGTTTTATGTAAAACCCACACTGGTTTGAGACTCAGGATAAAGGGAAGGCAACTGTGGCATCCCTGTGACATGAGACCTTGTGCCTTCAACACCTCCATTGGTGACCTTGTGGTTGCTGGAAGCTCAGAAATAACTTACTTTGTTGAAATTCCAAAATTGGGGTCGCAATTTTGTTCTGACAAACCTGCAGTTACCCTGGGACGTGAGCAGTGATGTGCAAACAACTGCAGTTGGGCAGATTAGCACCTCCTCAGAGTTACCCTGTCATGCAAGAGGCAGTGTCCAGCTGCATGGCTTTTAATAAAGACTGTGTAAGCAAAAACATTTCAGCCCATAAATTTAGACAATTTAACAAGTCTAGACAAATTAGACAAGTGTGACCTGAACTTCTCTGCTGAGAGCAGATGGGCTCTTAAGAAAAGCTAATGCAGGCCACTCCTGTTCAGGCATTTGAATGCATTCTCATAAAAAGGCTTTATGGAGTAATTCTTTTATCTGTGTGTTGGCCTAATTCAAGCTTAAGTTTTGGATCATCATATGGCATCTCCTTAGCGTTTACTTGGGCTTATAAAGTATTGTGGTGTGACTCTCTCCTGGTTATTGGGGTTGTTTAAAGAATGATTAAATAAAAGTATACGAATAGTAATCGTTTCTATCTCCTGCTGTATGGCAGCAGGTAGCATATATGTTATGCATGCATGGAGCTTCACAGCACTTGTCTGCCCCCTGCTAATCTATTCAGTCAAAGTCAGCCCAAGGGTGGGAGCTGGATGTGGTGAATTATCTGGAGCTCCAGTGGCATGACAAAGGGAAGAAAAGTCTGTTGTAGTATCTCCCTTCCCTGCCATTGCTCTCCTGCTCGACTGTGTGTCTAAGTTGTTTTGAATTTGCTCCAGACAAAAATTCTTTCATTCTCTGCTCTGGAAGCTCATAGGAAGGAGAACCCTGGCTGGCTTCATAGCTTGTCTGTTGTAACTCAACAGAAAGTATTTTTAAAACACAAAAGGCATGAAGATTGTGCAGCCAGACTATTCACATTGTGCTTCCAAGAAACACCATTGCATTTCCATAAGATAATCTTGCTGTTTATTTAAAACAGCTGCTCCTTTGGGGTTTTTTCTCCTCCCTGATTTACCATCAACTACAAACTCCTGATTTTTAATCAAATCAAGGGATGAAGGTGGTTTCCTGGTTAATTCTCAACCAGGATGGGAGACATATAGGTCATGTCACGGTCTGTTAGCTGTGCTCATTCACTAGTTAGCTATTCAGTCGTCTTCTCTGGGTCAGTGGTGCCAAGCATGATTGTGGTTATATATTTAGCTGTGAGCATCAACATTGCTGCGAGCTCTCCTCCACTGGGACAGCACTGTTGAATTGGTGTCATCTATTTTGCTACGTTGATGATAGCTGTTGGACCTCTTTGTCCCTATACAGGACTGGCATAGGGGTTCCCAGCCTGCATTTTTTCAGCCCCCTAAATGCCAGAAGTTATGCATCATAAACATTTGTCCTGCAGCAATGAAACAGGCATTTCAGCTTGTTTTGTTCCTGTCCTTTACTGTGGCAGAGATTTTTTAGCCAGTTTCTATTTGGGGACTCATATTTTCAGAGGAAAGCAAATCTAGGGCACATTGCAGCCTTAGAGACTATGCTCATCTCTCAGCAAACGCCACTTTTAGGGCGCAAGCTATGAGTTGCTCATGTGTCCTGCAAATGAATAGGCATTTGCACTTGAGATCAGCTTTCTTCATCAGCAAAGCAATGTGACGAGCTGGCCATCATGAGCAAAAGGTGTTAAATATGCTGCAGAGCCAGTGTCCTATGGGCTGGATGCACAACTTTCAGCATAGCTTGATTTTACTCTCTTTTCCTAGATAGATTTCTCCAAGGTGGTTCATGAGGATGTCTAAAAAAAGGGAGATGAGCTCATGGTGTATCCTGACACAGCCTTGTTCCACTGTTAGTGAAGGAGCTGGAGAAATGCAGTACATGAGTAAATTCAACCCATTCCCATAAAGATCATTAGGTGTTTCCCTGCCTGAACAACCTCTGGTGCAGAGAAATATTACAAGCAAATATTTTAATGATGCACTACTTGTTTTCTTCTTTAAGTCTGTAAATTCTTCTAATCTGTGAGCAATCAGCAATGTTTGGGCTTTCTATAATTGCAGAGATTTAGACATCCACAGGAAGATGATCATACCTCTGGGTTTGATTCTGCTGTAGCAAGCACTGTTCAATAGGAGAGAAGCCCTACTCTCATGGTTTTGGGGACACCTTTCCATCTACTCTTGTGGGGCCAGAAGATCTCTCCTAGATCTCACCTCTCCAGAAGTCTGTGTAGCTGAAATAGCAAACACACCCCAAATGGACACAATTTATGCCATAAAAATGAGGAACAGGGTCTTGCCAGAATAATTTAAGCCAGTTTTCTGAACAAAACAAGAATTATAACTGGAAAACAAAAGTCTAGGCCAGGCCTTGGCAAATCCCATGTTATAGCTGACTGAAGAAAAAAAAAAAACAAAATAAACAACTTTGGATTGAGGAATTCATTTTTCTGTTTTCTTTGCCCTTTGGATTTGGAAGTTTCCTTTCCCGCTTTGTGGGGAAGTTTGAGTTTTCCCTCGTGTTTTATTCCCATTGCCTGTCTCCTCCCCTGACACAGTGCCATTCCTACTGCTCTCCAGGAAATCAGATAAGCAGTGCTGCAAGCGCTGCCGTGCTGTTCAGCACCGGTCAACAGGGAATATTCAGTGGTTACTGTTGTCCTCGGTCTTATTCCCATAAATCACTCCCATGAACTCAGCACCTTGCCTTCACTTCTCCATTTAAGGGTGTAGAGAAACTAAAATATGGAGGGGATAGACAAAAAGTAAAGTTCTGTTATATTTGATTGCAAAATCTTTGCTGCATGATGCATGTGGTTGAGAAAGAAGTAAACCTGAGTCTCGTCACCCAGGCTGGTCACTGTTGGTCGGTTCATAATGCCAAAGTAATGCAATCCCACCCCACCTTTCCCATCTCTTCCCTTCGCACGCAGCACTGCCGGTTTGGGATGTGTGTGCCCAAAGAGCGTGAGACACCAGTGATAGATGGAGCATGGGGGACGTGGAGCCCTTTTGGGACCTGCTCAAGAACCTGTGGTGGTGGCATAAAGACAGCGATACGGGAGTGCAACAGGCCTGAGTAAGTGTATGGAGCTACGGGAAGCACTGGGGGGTAAAGTTGGGAAAAGCAGCTGGGTTGCCCAAATGGGCTGCAAACCCCTTTGATTGCCCCCAGCCCATGTGTGCTTTGCCTGGCATGGACAAGGCATCATAAGACCCAAGGGGCTGCATCAAAAGGAACATGACCAGCAGGTCAAACGTGATCCTGCCCCTCTACGCTGCTCTTGTGAGACCTTACTTGGAATATTGTGTGCAGTTCTGGTGTCCTCAACATAAAAAGGACATGGAACTGTTGGAACAAGTCCAGAGGAGGGCCATGAGGATGATCAGAGGCTGAAGCACTTCCCATTTGAAGACATGCTGAGAAAGTTGGGGCTGTTCAGCCTGGAGAAGGCTGCGTGGAGACCTCACAGCAGCCTTCCAGTATCTGAAGGGGGGCTATAGGGATGCTGGGATGGACTCTTCATTAGGGACTGTAATGATAGGACAAGGGCTAATGGGTTCAAACTTAAACAGGGGAAGTTTAGATTGGATATAAGGAAGAAATTCTTTACTATAAGGGTGGTAAGGCACTGGAATGGGTTGCCCAGGGAAGTTGTGAATTCTCCATCCCTGGCAGTGTTCAAGGCCAGGTTGGATGAAGCCTTGGATGACATAGTTTAGTGTGAGGTGTCCCTGCCCATGGCAGGGGGGTTGGAACTTGATGATCTTAAGGTCCTTTCCAACCCTAACTGTTCTATGATTCTAAGGAGGAGCCAGCCATAGATTTGGTTTATGGGTAAAGTGCACTAAAAAGGGATCCATTCTAAGGAGAAGGAAGAAAAAAGCTAGTATCTGTGTGGGTTTCATGCCTCCTGTTTTCCTGGGGAAGCACAACCAGAGTGCCATTTCCAAAGGTATTTTTGTTTCTCCAGAGTTATGGATCAGAAAAGATGGAGAAGGGAAGGAGCCATGGTTTTATCCATTTTTCACCATTTTGCAGCTGTTTCTACAGGTCACTTTCTACAGTTTTCTACCATTTCACTTCTGCTTTGGCTGGATTTACAGCTTTTGGCTGCTTTTGCAGCTGTTCCTTTATACAGTTATATGTCATCTGCTGTAGACTAGTCAAAACTCAGCAGAAACCTGTGCCCCATTAAAAAGTGGCACTCAGAAATGATTGCCATCAGACTGGAATGCAAAATCCTGCTGCCTTTGAAATGGCAGGGATTTTTGCCATGGGCTTCAGGGAAACAAATGCATGGCCAGCAAAACACTATTAATAGGTTGAGCAACTGTTATGAAAGCACCTTGTTTACATAAATTGTGAACTGTGCTGGTGTTTGTTTAAGTGCCTCTGTTCAGCCCACAAGAGCAAGAAAGGCTGGACTGGTTGCTTTCTAGGGTTTCAGCCATGGAGAGGCGAGTGATCAGTAGAGCTGGTTGGACTGATGGGTTTTAAAACGAATGAGCAGGCTCATTCCTCCTTCTCATCATTGGTGTTGGACAGCTTACTGCGAAGGAAACTGTCATCAATGATGTGCCAGTGACAGTTTCATCACTGCTAATGGGAGAAAGGAGTGCTTGTAGCTGCAGCACCAGTGGTGAAGTGACAGAAGAGACTGGCTCAGCAGAGCTGGGCAAGTGTTGGAGGAGAAGGGCTGAGGTTAAGGGAGTAGGACAGCAGCACATTAAGTAACATGATGCTGAGAAGCACATGAGTGCAAAGGAGTTGTCATCTTGCTGTGCTGAGTCAGCACACACCATATGGTCTTCAGTAGCCATGAAGAGACAAAACTAACATGTTTTTCCACACACAAAACCAGCTATGCTATGCAGATGAACCTTTGGATGCTGTCAGTGAGATGTATCCCTCTCTTCTGGAGAGGCATCTGTTTGGACTGATAGCTTTTTGTGGTAGAAAATCTCCTTTATCCTAAAGGGATTTTGAATTCCATCTTCTCTTACAGCTAGTGTTTTGTAGCTTGGTGTGTCATGAGGCAGATTGCTTTGGCTGGGATTTGCAAAAGCACCTAAATGCACTCAGCACCAAGCTGCCTGTGAGCTCACATGTGGTTATCATTAATAGCAGTCATTTTCCAGGCCCCCTTTTGAGAGCTGTGTAGCTGGCAATGGCCTCTTCTCCAGCCCCTCAAAGAGCCTGTCCTAGCCATGTCCACAGAGCTTTACACCAACTCTGTTGTTTTATCCCTGTAATTTGACATTGTAGCGTGTGCTCCCACCATCTGCGTCCCTGTTATCAAAGGGCTGCTGAGGCAATGCAAGTGATGAGACGCTGCTGGGTACTCACCTGCCTTTCCTGCTTATCAAAGTACTTCACCCATTACACAGTGTTTGTCCTCTATATAGAAGGCAGTAAACCCAGCCCAGAAACCTTGAGTAAGGTCTGAAATAGTGTTCAGTAAGTCTTTTGTATTTAAAGATGATTTAGCTCTTTAAAGTGTTTTCTGTGCACAAGGATCTGGGGAGGGATCTTGCATGCCAGTAAAATACTGTGTTAAACCTGGCATTGAAAATGACACAAAATAAAGCTGCAGCTCTGTAATGTGCTCTGACACCTACGTGGATGAGTATCTTGCAGGGCTGTAGGAAGAGCTGTAAGCCTCTGAAATGGCAGCAGACTGTTGACATACACTGAAGGAATGCATTTGCTAATCAGACCAGACTTTTCCCACCAAGATTGCCCTCTTGGGAATTTGAGGCTGGCTGGTACAGACAAAGCCTGGGGCTGTGGGGCATCACATTAGAGGGTCTGTGGTGCAAGCCCTGGTTTTCAAAGCAAGGCTTAGCTGCAGAATTATGGGGAAAAGGCATATTTCATAAGATATCAATACCGGGAGCCTTGTTTTCAGGAATGGCTTTCTGGGTGGGGGACTGTTGTCTCTGGATACGAGTCGGATCACGTCTGCCTTTTAGTCCATCACAGAAGTATCCACCTGTGCTGAAAGCTGTCTAAGCTCAACACGTAAATACATCTATAAATAACTGTGCTGGCCACTGGCAGCACATGTACCAATTCCCTGTCCCAGTGCTTCCCAGGATACTGTAAAAGAGATCTCAGACTGATGTGTGCATGCTAGAGCTTCACAGATTTTTCTGCAGAGGCACATAGGCAGATGTGCAGATGAGCACAAATGCTCCACAAAATGCTCCAAGGGCATTTTGTGACAGCCTGGGTGTCCCCTACAGAGCTGTTGCCTGTGGGGCTGAGCATGTCCAAAGGATCCCCAAAAGAGTGCTTCTTGATGAGGTGCCTGTACCTGGTGCTTCTGGATAGCTAAGAGTTGGGTGCTGCCTTAAGGTCTGCAGATTAAAATACTCAATATTAGTAATTGCAGATGATGCATTAATCATCATGTTGCCCAGAGAAGCTGTGGCTGCCCCATCCCTGGCAGTGTTCAAGACCAGGTTGGACGGGGCTTGGAGCAACCTGCTCTAGTGGAAGGTGTCCCTGCCCGTGGCAGGGGATTGGAGCTGGGTGGGCTTTAAGGTTCCTTCCAACCAAAACCATTCTATGATAAAAATATTACATAGTGGGAAGTATCTGTATTTCCTCATGACACTGAAAATTGATATTATATGAGGCTGACTTTAATAAGAGGAGATTGAGGGGTGACCTTATTAGTGCATATAAATATATAAAGGGGGAGTGTCACGAGGATGGAGCCAGGCTCTTCTCAGTGGCAAACAATGAAAGGACAAGGGGAAATGGGTATAAATTGGAGCACAAGAGGTTCCACTTAAACCTGAGAAGAAACTTCTTCTCAGTGAGGGTGACGGAACACTGGAACAGGCTGCCCAGGGAGGTTGTGGAATCTCCTTCTTTGGAGACATTCAAAACCCGCCTGGACACGTTCCTGTGTAACCTTATCTAGGTGTTCCTGCTCCGGCAGGGGGATTGGACTAGATGATCTTTTGAGGTCCCTTCCAGTCTTTAACATACTGTGATAATGTGACTTCCTTTGAGGGACAGCTCTTACTCAGACTCTGGGAAAAGCAATTCTGCTTTAAAAACACCCTAAAGCTCTCAGGTACTTTGGGGCTGGTTTGCAGTGTGAGCAGTGTGAGTGTGCTTCAACCCCAGACACTGGCTGTGGGGAGATTTACTGCCACAGTTGGGAAGCAGACAGTTTGCAATATGATGGCAATATTTAGCATCGTTCGGTTTGTGGTGTGTCCCTGTGTTCAGTGTTATCTCAATCCTATGGGCCATGTAGAGAAAAGGTAACTATAAGGTAGCTTGGAATCTTTGGATTTTGTTAGACTTACCCTTTAAAAAGCTCTTGTATATTCTTCTTAACTAACTTACTATTTAAAAGTTTCATTTTTATTAACTTGATCTATGTTGGCAGCAATGTGGGTATCATAAAAATGTTGTGATTGCAGCTTTTTTAATGAAATGCCCTGCCAGAAATTTGTGTATTTTAAAGCATGCAATAGTCCTGGGCTGTGCTTTAGGACAAAACCTACCCCTCTGCATTTAGGGTAGGATTTGAAGGATCTGCACCATGGCAGTGTGTTAGTGAGGAGAGGATGCTGGCAGGAAGAATCCCATTTGTGTAGCAGGTGATGCTCTGCATCTCACCCCCAGCTGCCAGGACCAAAGAGTGGTTTGGGTTGGAAGGGACATTAAAGATCTAGTTCTAACTAGTTGTAGGTTTAGTGGCTATTTTGCAGCAGAGGCTGGAGCTGAGCCAGATGTTGTCCTGAGCTTCGAGGGCCACTCTCTGCCTCTGTATATGTCCCCCACAGTTAGGGCCCAGTGGCTTGGGATGCTTGGGATGCTTTTGCTCTCCATTGACTCCTCTGAAACTGTCTTCTAAAGGGTGAGGGTCTCACATCAGCAGGTGGAGACTTTCCCATGCCAATGGCTGAGGTGCATCTTAACTTCATCTCCCTTGAGTGCATGTTGTATTGGGTATAATTTTTCCTTTCTGGACAATTACATCTTTGCCCAAGCTGACCCTGGCAACATGTCATCCGGATGGCAGTATCTTTCCTTCTGTATCATAATGGGAAAAGCAAAGCTGCCTGGGTGGTGCTGCATATTGATGGAGGCAGCTTGTAGAAGCCTTCAGCATGCCCTCCCAATGTCATTTAAAGTTTCAGGAGAGAGCAGTAGAGATGGTGAGGGAGTTTTGGAACATTTAAAGCATGGTGCATCCTTTTTTATCTTATTATTGCAATTCATTATATACATAGAAGGCTGCACTTAGTCCGAACATATAAAATGTCCTTTGAACAGACAGTAAATAGCTTTTATCCCAAGAGTACTTTTCTTGAAGTGAGGTGAAAGGAGCTAGAGGTGAAAATGGGTCCTCATCAGAAAAGTGCCTTCTGCTGAGCAACTCTGATGCCATCCACATGCAGCTCACTCCCGCACTGCTGACAGGGGCTGGAGTGGGAGAGGCTTTTTCAGTCCCTGAAGTGAGCTGTTATCTGGTAAAGGCTCCATCTACATATGAGGACAAAAATAGCTTTATGACTACAGCCCTGAATCTGGGAGTTGCGAAATTCAAAGCCTCTTCTCCTTTCTGCTGTAGTGTGTAGTTATTTGCAACCCACTAGATCAGGCAAACCCTCAGCCATCAAATTCATAGGATCAGCGGGATTGTGGGGGAATGATCCCATACAGGATCCCTCAGTGTGAAACTACATCCTCAGATGGGGAGGAAGATGTTGCCCTTCCTCTTCAGCTTCTCTCACTATCACTTTTTTTGCCAGAGAGCAATTATTCCCGTTTTCATCCCCTTTTAGCATTGCATATATGGTCTTTTTTATTAGGCACCTGCCTAATCTTTCCTGTTTGTCAGTCTGGGATATTAAAGGCATGCACAGGGACAGAGCCCAGAATGGTGTCACAAATCCTGACTGTCCTGAATAGGTTGCAGAATTGGAGATTGCATCTTATTTCCAGCCTGATTTTGTTTCTGTAGGCCTAAAAACGGTGGGAAATACTGCGTGGGGCGCCGCATGAAGTTTAAATCCTGCAACACCGAACCATGCTCAAAGCTGAAGAAGGATTTCCGGGATGAACAGTGTGCTGACTTTGATGGGAAGCACTTTAACATCAACGGGCTGCCCACGAACGTGCGCTGGGTTCCCAAATACAGCGGCAGTAAGTGACAGGGGTGATGCAAATCCTGCCTCCTGGATTGCAGCATCGGAGTGATGGTGTTTGGATAACGTGCTTCTGGTTTTCCTCTCTCCTGTCCCCAGTCCTAATGAAGGATCGGTGCAAGCTCTTCTGCCGAGTGGCAGGAAATACAGCTTATTACCAGCTGCGGGATCGAGTTATTGATGGGACGCCCTGCGGCCCTGACACCAATGATATCTGTGTACAGGGCCTTTGCCGGGTAAGTATTTTTCCTCCTCTTCAGCAAAGGGTGATTGCAGCTTTGCACATCAGGCTGGTGCTTCTGCACCTTGCTCTACCCAGTTGTTGGCATGCCCCTTTCGTTTAGGTTGTAAAGACCTTTAGGACTGAGTCCAACTGTAACCTAACACTGCCAAGTTCACCATTAAACCGTGTCCCCAAGTGCCACATCTATGCATCTTTTAAATACCTCCAGGCATGGTGCCTCCACCACTGCCCTGGGCAGCCTGCTCCAATGCTTGACAACCTAATATCCAGTCTAAACCTCTCCTGGCACAATTTGAGGCCATTTCCTCTTGTCCTATAACTTGTTATTTGGAGAAGAGACCAAGTCCCACCTGACTCCATCCTCCTTTCAGGTAGCAGTAGAGAGCAATAAGCTCCCCCTGAGCCTCCTTTTCTCCAGACTAAACAACCCCGGTTCCCTGAGCTCCTCTCCACAGACTTGTTCTCCAGACCCTTCACCAGCTTCGTTGCTCTTCTTTGGACACACTCAAGTGGAGGAAGTTTGTACATCTGCCCTAAGTTATTGAGGGCTGTGGAGGTCTAAGCCTGAATCCAAACGATGCTTCCTTCTATGCCATGCCCTGGTTCTTCCCAGTCAGACCCCAAAGCACTTTACATTTCCATTCACAGTTATTTTTCACACTTTTCTCTATGGAAACAATTGATGGAGGAAGTTTTCTTTAGTGAAGGCATTGCCTGGTGCAAATGGCAGCTCTGATTCTTGCTTTGTAAGGAAGCCTTTTGTTTGGAAATGGTGTGGGATGGCCACACTGTAATTCAGCAGAAAAATGTGGGGAAGCAAAACGATTTGTCTCACAGCAGCCTTTTGCATACACAGCTTTTGTGTGCCTTAATTGGGAGGTTTGTAAATGCTGTTCTAGTCTGTATTTGCTCAATCTAGTTTTTTCAATGTCTCTCTTAAAGCAAGCTGGATGCGATCATGTGCTGAATTCAAAAGCGAGAAGAGATAAATGTGGTGTTTGTGGTGGGGATAATTCTTCATGCAAAACTGTTGCAGGCACATTTAACACGGTGCATTATGGTAAGAATCTGTTGCTAACAACTTTATAGTGAAAAATGCGAGTCTATAAAAGCCATTACCACACTTAATCTACAAAAAATACTGATGTCAAATGCAAAACCCTTCTAGCTATAGTATATTCTATTTTATAACTATTTATGCTATCCCTAAAGGAAAAGTATCAGCTTGTGTAATGTGGGGTAATTTTGCTCATTTCCCTTCCCCCTGTAAAAATCAAATGAAAGTCTGTGTAACAGCCTTGGCTTTTTGTTAAATCTTTTCTAGGCTATAATGTTGTGGTCCGCATCCCAGCTGGTGCAACCAATATTGATGTGCATCAGCACAGTTACTCAGGGAAGCCAGAGGATGACAACTACCTGGGTGAGTTGCAGTCCTTGTTTCGGTCCAGAAATCTGCTTTATTATCTGGTTGCGGCGATACATCTCCTGGTGACCTCTGCAAGAGAGGGTGAAGAATTCATTTAAAGGAGATGTTTTCTTATTGAGAATTTCTCATATGTCTACCAAGCACTCAGCCTTGTCTTGTTCCTTCTTTTTGTGCATGCCATCCTTGATGGAAAGTTTGGGAGGTTCACATTAGAAGAAATATCCCATTATAGCATCTCTGGAACTGGAAGGACTATTGAGCCTGGGTGTGGGTGGCAGCTGAGGCAGAAAGCTGGGACCTAAACAGACTTCCAGGTTCTGCTGGAGCCTCCTCACCACAACTTAACCCCTCTTTGCTTTCACTGTGCTTTGGCTTGAGACTAAATATGGCATACCCTGAAAGACATGAGTACAAACAAATTCAAAGAGGAAATTGTTTGCTATTTGTCTAAGAATAATCATTCTGATTTCACTTAAATTGAGCTCTTCTTTTCCCTGCCTGACAGCAATCCATAAATGTAAAGAAACACCCTGCACCAAAGATATTGGCTTGATTTAAACCCAACAAATAACTTGGCTTTTGGCTGTTAGATGTTGGTAGTCACTGTTACCTCTGTGTATGTCTGTAGAGGCAGATGAAAATGCTTGGAGGGCTGTGTTAGACCAATCTGCAGCACACACATATGGCTTAGACCAAGTGCTCACTGTAAATGGGGATGTTAAAAATGGGACTAGGTTGATGGTTTCTAGCCCATTGAAGGTAAAGGAACTCACTTGAAAAACAGCTAGGGGACACTACTGTGCATCAAAGAGAAACAGTGCTTACAGCTTTGGCTGTCTGAAACACCATCCATGTGGCTGGACCCTTCATTCATTCCAAAAGCTGAGTGGATCCTCTGTGTCCTCATTCCCAGACTGGGGTCATAGAATTGCATACTGGTTTGCAAGGGACCTTAAAGCTCATCCAGTTCCAGCCCCCTGCCACAGGCAGGGACACCTTCCACTAGAGCAGGTCACTTGCACGCTCATAGCCTCACTGCATCATTCTGAACATTCACAGCAATGAGAGATGGTGCAGGATGAATGCACATCAGTACCAAGAAAACCTTACCAAGGTGTGATAGTTTTCCATGATTTTATTCCTGTTGTCTAGAAAAAGCATTCCTCCCCGTGTTGTGCCGATTCCAACTTGTTCACCCCAGAAGGAGCCCCAGAGAACTTTTCAGTTCTTCTTGGAGGGCCTTTAATCTTCTTGGGAAGCAATGAAGTCAAATCTTCTTTAATGTTGCTTTAATATTGCTGGGAAACCATCTCTTCGTATTAGGCCTGACTAGAAGCAAATGAGAAGTGTGCATGTGTTCACTTATTTTGAAGCTCACTGAGTGTGAAATCTTGGGCCCAGAGTACTGAGAACCTTGTAGTTGCTTAACAATTTAGGAGGAATTTGATGTTGTCATCAAGTCTAAGACGTGTACCTACTGTTGTAGGAGATACAGTAAACGGGAAGGAATCCTTTAATGAGTTTTACTACTGCCTAATGACAGTAGAGCCTCCAAAGCATTGAATTTAGTTGAGTGGAGTGCCTGCTTTATGAGATTTCCTCCATCTATGTCTGTTTGCTACAGAGCACTGTTTTGCTTCATTATCTCCCCTCATTCAGTGTACAACCCTTCCCTTTGGTGTTTTGGTGTTAAGTTTGGATTTTTCAGTACAGAGTCTTTGTAGTAATGTAGCTGTGATGGGTGAAATGGTGGGGAAACTAACTTAGGAAATTAGCTACATAATCGCATTAGTGTGAAGCTGTGCAGCAGACTGCTGTTTTCAGGAAACTGTTCCTTTTATAAAGCATTTAGGCTTTAAGCCTTCGTTGCTTTCACATACCTTAAGATTTGGAATAATAAAAAGTACAGAGGGAGGAGGGAGAGGGGGAGATACTGATCAAACTCCCTATAATTACCTACTAGAAAATGACATTTGGGCAATTAGGGTTACATACATTTACCCTAAGAACACACCTGGAAACAACAGGGAAGCCACCCTATCCACACGGCTAACAAGGCATTTTGGGCAGGATTATTTCTGTGGAATATGAGGGATACAGGCAGTGTGTGCTGTGTACAGCAGCCAGCCCCACATGCCTTTTGAGTATCTCTCTGCCCTGGGTTATCGGTCAACTAGTTAGAAACAACTTCAAGCTTTCAGCCTCAGTTTTAATGAGTCTTTTCAGTGGAAGAAGGACACAATGTCTGTAAGAGCTCTGCTGCTCTGTTTACATCCTTTCTGTCTGAGAGTGCCAGCGGGCTTTTCCTCTCACTCAAATGAAAAGGAGCACTGAGAGCACATGATCCGTGTTATTACGTACGTATGAGTTAATTCTGCCTCTTTAGTTCTTGTTTTTTGCACCTATGCAGCCTTATCTAACAGTCAAGGAGACTTTATATTAAATGGAGACTTTGTCGTCAGTATGTTTAAAAGGGAAATCAAAGTTGGGAATGCTGTGATTGAATACAGCGGATCGGATAATACTATTGAAAGGATTAATTCTACAGATCGGATTGAGCAAGAAATAACGCTTCAGGTGAAGTATATGTTGTGTGTGGAAAAGTCTGCCCAGCATTATGGACTGAAAACAGTGGGCAGCAAAGGCTCTTCATTTATCTGCTTCGTCTTTTTTCCTCTCAGGTTTTATCAGTGGGCAATTTGTACAATCCTGACGTTCGTTACACCTTTAATATCCCCATTGAGGACAAACCTCAGCAGTTTTACTGGAATTCATATGGCCCATGGCAGCCCTGCAGTAAACTCTGCCAAGGTGGGTGCTTGGGAAGGCTGTTTTGTCCTGGATTTGTCTGGTATCTGAGCAGTGATGTCAAATCCCTCTCTGATTTCTTTGAGATTCTCATGTTATGGGTGCGATTGTTTCCCTGTAGTAATAGATAATATTGTACAAGGCCTTGTAGCACTGCTTTGCTGCTTCTTGGTTTCAGACCAGGGCACGTTTACAGCCCCTCTGAGCTATGTGAGCCGGGCAACCTTGTTTGCACTTGAGTAAGATCGAGCACAGGAGAAGTTATGTGGCATTTCCTAAGGCAGAAAAGGGCATCAGGGTCTGTTCTGTGGTCTGACATCCAGTTGTTGCCCCATGCAAGTGCTGACTCTGCTAAACACACAGGCGCCCATCCTTGCCCTTGCGTCATCTTATCTGTGTTAACCCCCTTCTGCTCTTCTTATACTCTTAACCCCCTCCCTGTTTCTGAAAGAGATTTAAACACATAATTAAACATCTCTTAAATGCTGCTATAGAAGGACTAAGAGAAAGAACTGATTTGATTGCTTTCCTGTATGACTCAAACAATGTGCCCTTTATCTGTGTAGGAGAACGAAAGAGGAAACCCGTGTGTACAAGAGAGTCAGATCAGCTCACGGTGTCGGACCAACGATGCGATAGAATTCCCCAGCCTGACCCCATCATGGAGCCTTGTAACACAGAATGTGAATTAAGGTGCACTCATCTGTGTCTATACATATACGTCATACATTTATTGTTGTTTACTCCTCTTCCCTTTTTCCTCTCACCAGAATTCCTTTTCTTACCAGCCTGTATTAGATCTAGAAGAAAAAGAAAAGGATTAGTAGTTGCCTCTTTGTCAGCCAAGAGGGATTGACATCCACCAGCTGTGTTTTGAGAGGCACTTGTCTACATTTTCACGTTTCTCTTGTTGGATTAATCAGTGCTATCTATAAAAAAGAAGAAAGAAAAATCACCTAATATTGAAAAATCTCCCTGTGCCTTGAAATTTGCATCTGCTTGAATCAGAAATGCTCAGCACTATCCTCCAAACAGCCTGCAAAGAAGGAAAAACACTTGCTCAAAGCAAAAGAGTAACTAAGACTTGGATTTATCACCATTTGCTGAAAGCAAAGATTAAGTGTGGAGCAGGTTTGGGGCTGTCCCCAGGCAACTCCTGGAGAGCTGGAATTGATAGAGAATGGCCTAAATCATCACAACCCGTTTTCCTTTAAAAAGCAATCTGTTTTCCTTTCTGGAACTTAAATATGGTGGCATTAAACGACTGCTGGTGAAGGAATTCAGATGGCCGTGTTCCCCAAGGGGTTTCTCTGTCTGTGTTCAAGCCTGGGCTCTCTATAGGGGCTCTACAGGGGCTGTAGTTTGGGTTGTCGAGGTAACAGCTGTTGCCATTGCAACAGGTTGGAAACTTGAGAAGCACAAATGCAGGAGTTTGAAAGCGGGCAGGGATGTGAGGGGTCCCGCTATTCAGGAGCTATTGACTCCAAATCCCCTTGATCTTATTCTTCTCCTGGGTGTGCTGAAGTTTACTCTCTTGGCTTAAGAGCAAGGCTCTTTGCTGGGGAGCAAGGCTATCACACCAGCCCAGGGGTGCCCAGCACCTCCTTTCCCAGGAGCCATCAACTCCTGTGGATTCCATGGTCTCCGGCGTCTCCCTGGATCAGGCCACATATCCAGCATCTCTTGTCGGAGATGATGTGTAGCAGGGGTGAGGCCACCAGCACTATTCCCTGCTGTCCATCACTGGAAGGAGGCAGCAGGGTAGGAATCTGTGTGTCCACGGGGAAAATCTCTGATCCCCACTGACACCTCTGGGGCTGGTGTGTCTTGGAGCAAGTCATTCACTCACGCTTCAAATAGCTGAAACTATTCTACAGACATCCTGCCATGGGAAGTGCCTTTCAAGCCTGTGAAGATTATTTTATGATGGTGTATTATTCAGCTCTTGGTTTTTAGAGGCCAAGGTGGCACCCCTTCAAGGCACATGGGGTGGAAAGCCTTCAAAGCACTGCTCCTTGCTTGGCTACGGACTGCCCAAGGCCACCTTGCATGGTCCCACATGTTTGGTTTGCTGCCTGTGAGAGGGACCTGGTGACAGCTCCTTCTGCAAGGAGCAATGTCAGTATTGATTGCCTTAGAGTTTTGGAAGCCAGAAAACATTGGGAAGTATTACAAAGAGCCAAAACTTCCAGTTCAAGGGTGTATATTCCTTATTCATAGAATTGCAGAGTGGTTTGGGTTGGAAAGGACCTTAAGATTATCCAGTACCAAACCACCTACTATGGGCAGTGACACCTCACACAAGACCATGTCACCCAAGGCTCTGTCCAACCTGGACTTGAGCACTGCCAGAGATGCCCACTTCTTTGGGCAACCCGAGCCTAACCTTATTTGTATCAAACACCCTTTAGCACATTACTTGCAGGGTCCCAGAGCCCCACCACTGATGTTTGCTCTCCTCGGCTCAGGTGGCACATCGCAAGGAGGAGCGAGTGCACGGCCCAGTGTGGGCTGGGGTACCGCACCCTGGAGATCTACTGCTCCAAGTACATCAGGCTGGAGGCGAAGATAGAGAAGGTTGACGACCGGTTCTGCAGCAGCCAGCCCAAGCCCAGCACAAGGGAGAAGTGTACCGGAGACTGTAATGTGGGAGGGTGGCGGTATTCAGCCTGGACTGAGGTAAGAGATGCTCAGTGGTACAGTGAACATGGTCTCTTTCTTGTACAGGGATGTGTCAGGCTGTTTAGTTTGCAAACAGCATTTCTATAAGAGTTGACCGCAGTGATTCTGCTTTCACTGCTTTTCCTGGAGGATGCTGTAGTTGAAATCAGTCTGGTACTCCTTATTTTCCTCAACTTATTTCCCTTATTACTCCTTATTTCCCTCAACTGATTTATGCCTTTAAACATCCCAAGGTCTGCCTTCATTATGTTAAATTCTCTGTCTTAGAATCCCAGACTGATTTGGGTTGGAAGGCACCTTAAAGCTTATCCAGTTCCAACCCTCTGCTATGGGCAGGGGCGCCTTTCACTAGACCAGGTTGCTCCAAGCCCTGTCCAGCCTGGCCTTGGACACTTCTCCCATGAAAGCCAGCACCACTGCCAGGAATGGGCAGGACATATTATCATCAGTAGAGGACTTCTGAAATTTTTATTCTTTATGGCTTTCAGCTTTTCCATAAACAAGGAAATTCCTGAGTGCAGGCCTGGAACCAAGAGAATGATGAGCCTGGGGCTTTTCAGGGAGGGCATAGTGATGAGGGGGTTTTGGCTGGTTAGAGGGAATTAATCTCTCCTAAAATGAGGATGAGCAGCAACCATTTGGGAGAACTGAAAGACAATGCTTGTAAAAGTAATAATGGGGTTATAATCCAGAATGAGTTTGTGAAACTCATTGCCATGAGCTTTTATTAAGCTTAGCAAGATTGACTTTTTAAAGGAATATATAGAGTAACAGCCTGTTACTTAAAGTACAAATTGTTCTTCCACAGCTTTTCTGCACTCTCTTCACAGTCTCGACTGCAAAGGGGGTGAAGGCAATAAACATGCTCTCATCCCATAATAGAGTGGCAGAAAGTATTTACTCAGTGTTTCTCCTTCCCAGTGCTCCAAGAGCTGCGGTGGGGGCACGCGGCGGCGGCGAGCCATGTGTGTGAACACCTACAATGATGTCCTGGATGACAGCAAATGCAGTCAGCAGGAGAAGCTGACAGTGCAGCGATGCAGTGACTTCTTGTGCCCCCAGTGGAAGACTGGCGACTGGTCCGAAGTAGGTGCTGGTCACCAGGGTGGGCTCACGCTGAGGGGATGACGCATGCAAAGAGACATCTCTGTCCCTGCTCATCCATGGTGTTTTGTTGTGCCCCGGGGCATGGTGGCACCGTGCCTCCTGCAGAAGGTCTCCCCAAGCCTGAACACAGGGAGGCTTGAGACATGCAGCAAGGTCACTGCTCAAGTGGCTGTTTCCCTCCCTGAAAAGCTACAGGGGTTAATTCCTCTCCAGTCCTGCAGTAATTTCTACCCAGTTTTTCCATGGTTCGTCCACATATTTGAGAAGAAAAATGCTCCTTTTCCCTTGAGATTGTCCTCATGAGCCCTCTCAGCTCTGGCTTTCACTGGAGGGCAGGATTTTGCCCTACTAATGTTTTGCTCAGCCTTCTGCCTGCTGTTTATTAGCGTTACTTCTTCCACTGCTGCTGGTGTCCTTTGCAATGCAACAAAGCCACATCTTGATAGGCTTTTCTCTGCAGCAGGAGCTGGGATGCTGGTGAGCAGTCTTCAGAGGCTGCTTGTCACCTTTGAGGCCAAATGGTTTTTGGTTCTGTGAATCACATTCTTTAAGAAAATAATTACAGCAATTGAGTGGGAACAGGGACTGTTCTCTGCAAAATATCTCTTCTGGGTCTAGCTGCCATCATCACAAGCACACATTAGCTGAGACCCTTAACATCCACACTCAAACCCCAAACAAGTCTTCTTGCAAGCCTTTGCCTCATGTTGTGCCCCACAGAGCAGCACTGGGGCTTTGCTCCATGTCTCAATGCAGCTGGAAGTCAAGAGCCTTTGTGGTCTTGCTTTGCCTGTGCTGAAAGGTCCCACCCTGGCTGTGCTCTCCATGCTCCACCTCTGTGCTGGACCAGCTCCTGAGAGCAATCCTGTCTTGATAAAAGATACAAGTTTTTCAGTGCACAGGGTCTGTAAGCAGTGATTGCAGCGGGTCTCCAGGGCTAGGGCTGATGCTGAGCTGTTAGCTCATCCCCAGCACCGCTTGAACTTGTGTTCTCCTCCTTGCAGTGCTTGGTGACCTGTGGAAAGGGGCACAAACACCGCCAGACCTGGTGCCAGTTTGGAGAAGATCGATTAAACGACAGATTTTGTGATCCTGAAACAAAGCCGGAGTCAGTGCATACATGCCAACAGCAAGAGTGTGCTTCGTGGCAAGTGGGGCCATGGGGCCAGGTACCACGGGGTTCCCCAGTCCATGGGACCAGGGTGCTGATGGCTGAGGCTGGGTACTATCCCTTCATCCAAAATCAAAGGCATTAACTGCATTAATTGACTTGCACAGCAAAGCAGCCCTCTGTTCGCTTGGGTTCAGCAGATGGGCAGCAGTAACAGTACCTGCCCTTTGTGCTAAATTTAATGTTTGTCATACTAAATTGGCCATGATTGTAAAAAAGAGAGGGTTTCCAAGGTTACACTCTTAAATCCATATTTAGGCATGTAAATACGTGGCCTAATTCTCACAGCAAAGCTGCTCCCTTTGAATAGCTTTTGTTGCTTTTAATGTTTTCCAGTTTCTGGGTTGGTGAGTGGTTTTTTCCCTGTTAGAATACAAGTCGCTCATTTCTCCTGGAGTGTTCTGGCATATCCTTTTCCACAAAGCTGTTAGCTCTTGACTTAAAAACACAGCAACAAACCCAGACCAGTTGTCCCAGTAGGACTGATTTCCCATCAGCAACATTAATCATTAGCTGCTTGTGCTACCATGGGGCTGAACAACCGGTTTTGAAGAAGGATATGATGCAGGTTCTACCAGACTGTGATCTACTGTGTGCAGCAAAATTAATCATTTAAATGCTCGCACCTTCATTCCCAAGGAAGCAAGTGAAGCATGTGAGGCTCTAGTGGGCACAGCGAGTTAAAACTTTGACCTAATTTAAAGCTGAAATGCATGAAGTGGAGGGAAACAAGGAGGGAAGCTGTGTTTTATTTTTGCTGCTTGTACTGCGTGCCTAAACACAGGCTGGGCTGATTAATGCTGTCTGTTGGAAGCAGCTACTCAGACCCAGCACTTCTTTTTCCCATCTGTCCTCTCCCAGTGCACGACAACTTGTGGCCAAGGCTACCAGATGAGAGCAGTGAAGTGTGTTGTGGGCACCTACGTGTCAGTGGTGGATGATAACGAGTGCAATGCTGCAACCAGGCCAACAGATACCCAGGTAAATCTTGCCAACCTCTTTCCATCTTCTGACAGTGTGTGTATGGAGGTACTCCAGCTGCAGTTTCAGGGCTCTGAATGCCAGTCCATGCAGAGGAGTACCTTAGTTTGCTGCGCAACCATTGAAAAGGTGTAGTACAGCACTCTCTTATAGTAGAAATGGGACAGAGAAGCTACATTCAGGGGGTTCCATCCAGACCCTCTCCTAACGTGGTTAACCTTACACTCTGAAACACCAGATTTCCAAAAAGATGACTTGTTGTGAGGGCATCAGGACTTTGCGAGACTTTGCTTATGGCTTGCATCCATGGAGCTCTAGTCATAGGATGGGATGTGTGAGGGGCTGTGCAGAGTCAGAGCTGAAGCTGGTCACTAAAAGCTCATGAGGTAAAGAAGCAGCAGAAGATGTATATGGGAAGAAAACCAGAGACCAGAAGGATAAAATGAGACAGGGCTTACCAGCCTCAGAGGTTGGGGTCTTAACACAGAAGACATCTCCTTTGGCTTGCATTGGGTATGGGATGCCCAGCTGCAGCCTAGGCTCACTTGGCTGTGGGACTTTTGCTGTGTGGTACCAAATGATGGCCAGGGGGCATCATTTCTTGTCTGCTGCATGTGACAGTATAATGTGCCAGCTACAGTTCCAGATACATCCCCTGGGCCAGTTGAATTGAGAGATGTTGCACCCATTGTAAATTTGCTGAAGAGACTTTTCCATGCTATGTTCACTGGTACTTGGAAGCAAACATGTAAATTCCCATTTCAAGCAAAGGATGTGTCCAGGGTGTCTGAAGGAGTTGAATAAAACAGAAAATTACCATCTATCTGTAATCTAGGAGAGTTGTAGTGCTGATGCCATGCCCAGTTTTAGTCCTGTATGACGTATAGAATCATAGAGTCATAGAATGGTTTGAGTTGGAAAGGACCTTAAGGTCATCCAGTTGCAACCCCCTGCCATGGGCAGGGACACCTTCCACTAGACCAGGTTGCTCCAAGCCCTGTCCAGCCTGGACCTGAACACTGACAGGGATGGGGTAGCCACAGCTTCTCCATGCAACCTGTGCCAGCGCCTCAGCACCCTCATAGTAAAGTTTGATTAGGGTCACAACATTTAGTAAAGGGCTGGTTTTGCTATGTCTGGAGATACCATAGTCAAGGGGTAACAAACCCACTTGTTGTCAGCCATCATTTGGCATGCACATCCCCAGTGTAAGTAAAATCACAGCAATGTGGAAATCGTTGATGCCATTTGTCCAGAGCTACTCTCTCTCTCGTGGTGACAATGAGTATTGATTTCCTTTTTGGCAATGACTTACTCGTAGGCTGATGGAGTGAAGTCATGGCTATTCACCATTTCTGTCACCAGACCTCCCTGGAGGCCCAGAGCCCTCCTGTCAGGCACTGTACCAAGGCTGAGCAGAAGGACATGACCACCCCCTAAACCTTGCATGCTTAGTGTGTGGTGAATGTGTGTATGGATATAGGTGGTCTGGTGGGCTGCAGGGAATCAAAGGGTCACAATCAGCTCAGTAGCTTAACCTCTATTAAGTGTGCTGCAGGTCCTGTGCTGAAGGAAGGGAGCTTTGAAGGGAGATAAAGTTGCTGATTTGCAGATGTGTGTTCATACCAGAACCAGAAAGTCTCTTAATGAACTTTCATCTTTTGCTTCAAAAACATCTGGTTTTAATGCATGGAGATGGCACATACTTATGGGGATCCCTTTTGTAGAGTTCCTAATAAGTCAAAAGTCCACTGAGGTTCCCGCATATGAACCCCTGGGGGTACTGATACCAAGTTTTGCTGATTCATCAACAGGACATGAGGGAAAGCCTGCCAACCCGCAAACATGCAGATCACATTTTCAAGACATTGTGTGTTGTTCATAATTACATTGAAGAGGAGGTGGTTTAACTGCAACATCTGCAAGTTCTTCATTTCCCTCTTTTCCCTCATATATTTCATATACAGGACTGTGAAATAGCAGCATGTCCTCCCCATCCAAATAGTCCTGAAGCCAAGAGATCCCTATCAGGCATTCATAGGACGCAGTGGAGATTTGGATCCTGGACACCAGTAAGCATGTGTTTTTAATACTTTCAGCATTATTTTACAGTAGACAATGTGATATTCTTAAGAGCATTTGACCAACTTTTCATTCCAAAGCCCTTGTAACATATATCAGGAAAGTTTCTAGTGGAGTTCTTGTCGTTTTTCCCTAGTGCTCCGCAACCTGTGGGAAGGGTACCCGGATGAGATACGTCAGCTGTCGGGATGACCAGGGCTCTGTGGCCGACGAGTCAGCCTGTTTCCACCTCCCAAAGCCATCAGCCACAGAAATGTGTACTGTGACACCATGCGGGCAGTGGAAAGCCTTGGAGTGGAGCTCTGTAAGCATTGCACTGTCTCTTGCATTAGAGCTTTGTAGTCCTCGTTGCTGGAAATTAATTAATTTCATTAGTGTTTCATTAATGTCACACTTGCCCTTTTATAAGTGGGGAGATTAAAGCTTTCTGCTGTTGCTTATTAGCAATAGCTATCTGATTTTCAAAGATGGAAATGTGACCATGTCTCCTTTTCCCACTGTAACGCAGTGCTCGGTGACTTGTGGTCAAGGTAAGGCAACGCGACAAGTGATCTGCATCGATTACAGTGACCAGCTGGTGGATAGGAGTGAGTGCGATCCAGACGACCTCCCTGCCACAGAGCAAGACTGCTCCATGTCTCCTTGTCATCCAAACAGCCATGACTATGGCAGGCCCATCCACCCTTTCCTCTATCCGGATCATCGCCTGAAAGTGCACCCTGGAGGCAGCCTGAACAGAAACCGTGCACATATACCAGGAGGCAATCAGTGGAGGATTGGTCCCTGGGGTGCTGTAAGTGACCTTGTTTCCTTATTGCTGAGGTTTTGTGTTTTTTTTTTTCCCCTGGGCTATTCCATGTTTTTCTTAAAGTCAGCACACAGGGAAGAGAGAGGCCTTTCTCCCTGGTGTCTGCTCTCTGCTCACACAAGCGTTGCAGTAGGGCACAAAGCATTGCTTCTCACACTTTGTATCTCCAAGATTCACTAGTCAGAAAGCTAATGGCATCATTTTCCATGAGGCAAAGGCCAGCCTCTGCTTCTTGGCCATATCCTGGGACATATACAGCTGCGCAGAGCTGTTGCCAAAGCACAGCAGAGCCTAAATGCCAGTTCCTCTCACCCCAGCCAGTCACAACACTTTATCATGGAAGTCCCTGAAGGGAATTAAACACAAATGGGGTGTCAAACACTGCATTAAAGGCAGTAGAGATTACTCACCTGCTTAAAACCAGGCTTGTGTTTATTTTCTTTGCTTAGTCAGCACCTAAGTCATTGCACTGCTATTAGTAATAGCAGGGTTTTGAAGTTAATAATGCCTGTTAGCTGTATTAGACTTCTAGCGGTGCATTCCCACGGTGCAAGGCACTGGGAAGAAGCTGGGAATGCAAAATTATCCCTGGACTCAACGAAGCCATGGGCAATTGTGTCTTCCAGTGCTCTAGCACGTGTGCTGGGGGGTTCCAGCGGCGGGTCGTGGTGTGCCAGGATGAAAACGGATACACTGCAAATAACTGTGATGAGAAAAACAAACCCGTGGAGCAGAGATCGTGCGAGTCTGGGCCCTGTCCTCAGTGGGCTTATGGCAACTGGGGAGAGGTGAGTGCAGCATTCATCCTGTGCAGGGGATGGCTTTCATTAGGGGTTGGCTGAAAAATGGGAGAAGAGGAGGGATACTGTGGTGATATTTATTAGAAAGGTTGGAGCTTGAAAGGCAGGCTTTGATAAATGAGTGAGCCCCAGCAGCTGCTTGGTGGTGTTTTGCTTTGCATTTGTCATGGGGGAACTTTCTTCCCAGGCAAAAGCGAATTCTGTGAAAAATGAGATCTTCCTTTTAAGAGAAGTTTAACTGAAGGCCTTTTTTTGTAATAAAAACACTGCTTCCTTCTGCAAATTAATTTGAGATGAACTATTAGGATGTTAACCTCCAGTATCGTGTTGGGTCTGGCAGTATCGTTGTGAAGCAGCATGAACAGCTTTGGGAAGAGAGAAGCTGAAGTAGCTGATGCCTGTCTGACGACATGCAGCTTGCGGTGGTGGGGGATTTGGACAGAGTGGGTTGGTTGGGAAAGAAACAACTGCTGAGTCTCAAGAGGTGGTAGTCCTTAGCATGACTGGTCAGCAGCGTTTCTGCTACCCAGGCAGTGATTGCTCTGTCGTTTGCTCCCTTCCAGTGCACAAAGCCATGTGGGGCAGGGACAAGAACACGGCTAGTGGTGTGCCAGCGCCCTAATGGAGAAAGGTTTACAGATCTGAGCTGTGAAATCCTTGACAAGCCACCAGACAGAGAGCAGTGCAATGTGCAGGACTGTCCTAGAGATGCTGCCTGGAGCGCTGGTCCTTGGAGCTCGGTACGACCATAAACTCTTTCTCTTTGTGAACCGTTTTGTGGATATCCTGTAACAACAGATTTAATTTGCTTCAAACCAAGGTGCTAATGCTTCGTGTCTTAAACTGCACTTAAAGAGGATTATTGACAATATAGTCAGAATAACAACTGTTCAGGAAGGGCTTACATTAGGGGAGCTCAAGTCCTTTAATTTGAAAGGCACTTTCTGCTAGGTAGCCACTTTTGTCCGTGTTATTACATTGTTCAAGCGCTGTGCATTATGAGTCTTGGTTCTGATGGAGTTCTTTGCATATGGATTTAAATCTGGCATTTAAGCAGTACATTGCCACTGAAGTTAAATTGTTCTGGTCTTTAATGGTAATACTGCACTGTGCACCTCCTGCTTTACCCAGTTGTGTTTTCTCTACCAAAAGCAAGATGAGAAGGGAAAATCTGGACTAAATTGCATTGACTCCCAAGCATGTACAAGTGTGTAAAGATGTGTGTGTATATCCCTACCTGCCTGCACACACAGCTGTATAGAAGGACATTTGCAGTCACACCTTTACTTTTATATCTTTTCCTGTGTATACATGAGTGTGATGTACTGTGTAAACGCACCTGTAAGCTATCTTGTGCATCCCTGGTTCTGGAGAGCTGTTGTCTGGCCTGATCTCCAGCTTCGGCTTTAGAAATCATTAGATCAGCAAGGTGGCGAAAGGCTTAAAAGCCCTGAGAGTTTTCTAATAACGAAATCGTGTTTAGAGCAGAGGTGTCTTCTGGTGCTCCTTTGCTGATGGAGGAGTCTGCTACAGAGACACTTTTGTGAGGGCAGGAGCAGCCCTGAACGACAAGGCTGGGACGTTGTTGTGGGCCCTGCAGCTTTGAAACGCTCCCTGCCCAGAGCAGCACTTTCTGCTCAGCACAGAGCCCCAGTGTGCATTGGGGTTGAGCCCTGTACAAGGGTGAGTGCTGCTCGGGATGCTCCTGGTGCACTGGAAACAACAGACCTGCCAGTTTTGGAGTGGCCTTCAAACAAATGTCAACCTTTATTGTGTATTTTGTTACAAAAGCATTTGAAGAAGATTTAAAAAAAAAAAAACTTAATCTGACTTAAAAGCACTTTACACTCAAAAAGAAAAAAAAGAAAGAGGCCTCTTTGTAATGTATTGGACTTTTTTAATTGTCATGGTTTGAAAAGTCAACTTACTAAAACGTAACCACGCTGGTTTCTGTGGGTGCCTTCAGTACCACTCCTCAATATCCTCACCATACCTCAATGAGCTATGCAATAGCCATCAAACTGCTGAACTGGCATTTAAACGGTGCTTCAACCAGTACAAGGGACAGAGATCTGAAATACATCATTTGAGGTGCTAATGTATCACTTGTATGCTGATATAGTTGGTGCTAAAAATGAGCGAGGTGAGCTAAACAGAGCTAGCGACCTGTGCAGTGTCTTCCCAGTGGAATTACCAGCTGGAAGTTGCTGCCAACTTTTGTTCCCTGTGCTGGACCATTTGCAAGAACCAAAAGTGTGGACAGAGTTGTGTTGCGTTTTGGTGTTGCTCAGCGTTCAGCCTCTTCACAGCTGTTCAGGAGCAGGCTCCGGGGCTGTGCCCAGTCTTCCCTGTCGGAAATGCAGGGTGCAGTCCTCGTGGTTTGGTTTCTGGTTGTTCTTTTTGTACCTAGGAAAAATCCCTTTGACTTTACTCGTGTTAGCCTTGGTGAATTATCCTTCCTTCGTCTCCTGGGAGAGGGTGGGATGTCAGGCAATCAGAGGGCAGAGACATCCTTCCCTGCCTGCAGCATCTCCTCCCATCTACCCATGGGGCTCCTGCAGGGAAGGGACTGCAGAGTTGAGCCCCATCACTGCCACAAAGTGACTTGATTCAGTCTTATTACCAAGGTGTCCTTTGGCTCTGATGTAGGGGATCCAAGAGCTGTTTGAAAACGGAATTGTACCTATGGGGCCAACAGGGCTCCGTGTCCCTCCTGCAGACGACTCCACATGTATGTCTACCTCGTGCTACTACTGTAGGTAGTAACATCCAAATTTTACTTTCTTTAGTGTGGTATCACCCGGATTTGCTTTAGCTCTGTCATCGGTTGCAAACATCATTCTGTCAGCTGTACATACTTCATCTGTTGGGATGGAGTGTCACTACCATATTTTTTGGTCACTTTTGAAACAAGAGTATAGTATTAGCTGAAACTTTTCAGCAGTATGGATTTATGTATTTATGTAAAAGTGTATTTATTTTTCCAATATTGTTATTTAATTTTATATAAATATTGCATACATTTACGATGTTTAATGTTAATGTTGAACAGTGAAAATTAAAGACAAATAGAATGTAATCATAAATGAATTTGTATAATGATTTCTTGAGTCTTTTGCTAAATTAAGGTCATATACCTAGTTTTGGTAACTTTAACTAAATTTTCTGAAATGCTACTGTGATGTTCCATCCTTTGACTTGTTTTTCTTTCTCTTGCTGTGTTCTCCAACAGAAACTGTCATTTCTAATAATTAAACACAGTTGAAAGTATATAAATTACGAAGTTTGGATAACAAATTTCTTGCAAGCATCACATTGGCTCAGGTTTACTCAAGTTTCAGTGAAATTAGTACTATAAAATACATACAAATTAGAGCAGAGAGAGTCTGAAGAGTCCAACACCCACAGTCCTCAGGTGAAATTCCACTGGGAACTTATACAGTAAAGAAGTGATTTTTATCTAGCTGGTTAAGTCCAGGTTTTAAAGAGATAATTAGGTGAATAAATGGAATTTTGTATGTAAATGATAACTTTATAACAGGAGACTTGTGAGATGCCTTGTCATTGTAATGTGTGTTCAAAGAGGACTAAGAGGAGGTGATACTTTCATTTCCTTGCTTATTTAAGAACATGTATTAAAACACTAGATTATCCCAGCATGTGATAGACCTGATCTTTTTATTAAAATAATGCTTTAGAAAACATGCAGAAACTGTCACCAGGATACAGAGAGTGTTTTTAGCTCCTCTGAACGCCCTATGGTACGAAAGCAGATCTCCATGCCTGCTCTTGAATACCGAGGGACATCTTGCCATGTTCTCCAGAACCCAAAGCTGAACCCATTTCCCTGGGAGCAGATTTGCTCCTTGCGTTAATCCATGTTAGATTCTGAAGTTACCATAATGTCCAACTGTATTCTGATACCATTATGAATAACGTAGAGTTAACATGTTGTGGGCTTCTCATTCCTTTCAAGTTAGAAAATGGGCACAGATAAGGTAAAACAGTTATATCACACAGCACCTTGTCTTGGTTCAGTTGGGTGAGTCATTTGAGCTTCAAAGCACTGGGATGGTAATCATTTGGCTTTGGCTTGTGGAAAATAGGTTGGTGGGGTTTTAAATTGTTTATTTGCTTGCCTGTTTGGGGTTCTTCTCTCAGAAGAGTCTTACAATTTCAAAAGTAATCATCTGCTTTGGCAAGTACTTACCATTCTTGAGTATCAAAAGTTCTAGCTGCTAACGCAATGGTTGTGAAGCTCTTTGTGCCTGCAAAATGGCAGGGTGTGCTTCCCCGCTCTTTATTTATAAGGCAGAGATGCTGCTGTCTTAGTTTTTGAGGGCCTTTCAATCTAACAATGGAGAATAGGAAGCTTGGCATAAAATAATTAGAATAGTATCTGGCTAAGCTCCAAACTCTGTTATTGTCAATGTGAATTCAGGTTTGGATTAGGACAACATTGCTGTATTTAGCTGAAAGCTAGTGGTATTGACAGCTTCACAGGGCTCTTTGGCTGCCTGCAGGGATGTGGGTAGCACTGATGGGGCTTTGGCCTCGGGGGAAACTGCCTGGACCACATCTGTGTCAGGGAGCTGATGCTCAGGAATGTTAATCTTAACATTGGTGTCAGTGGAAAGTTCACGTTATTTGTATTTAGTTCTGTCGAAGCCCCAACACATTGTTTATGAAATGCCTTCCCCATTCCCTGGCTGAAAATAGGCTGTTCAACAGCAATATTCTCCATGTCGTTGTTCTGATAATACTCGTAGCAGGCAGGATGTTGGCTCTTGCTAAGGCAAAAGTGATAACCAGTGGCAGATTTGGTTGCAAGTGTATATAACGCTGCTGTTCTCTTCCTCTCTTCTGCAGAAAACAAATTTGCTGTGACAGCAGCATTACTGAGCTGCTGTATGATTCTTTACACATGTTTTGCAATAACAAAGCCAGCCTTGAAAATGAACTGATAGGCATGCTGAACCCTTCAGCCACTCAGTGATTCACATGGTTTTTCCTGTCCTTCATTCACATGATGATGGCTCTGAGACTTCAACAGCAAGTCTGTATTTCTCTCTAGTGCCAGATATTATCAGAAAGCTAACAAAACCACTCCTACCCCGAGAGCCTGTGGGGGGAAGGATAAATGCAAAGGCTGCATGAATGATCCCAGCACCCATAATGCAGGCAGAGGGAGGCAGTGGGTGACTCACATGCTTTTGAAAAAACATGTAGAAATAGATGCCTTAGTGAAGGTTTAATAAAGCTCATCCAGACCAAAATGAGAACTTGGTAGCCTATGGCTATACCCAGCCATCTGCCTGAAGCTGTCTCTGTCTCAGAGCTGTTTACTGTATGCTCAGGCTGGCTCACCAAGGCTGTTGTCCCTCTTGAGTTGCTGCCTCCTCTCCAGGATCACTCAGACATACTGACTCCAGGGACCGCCTGTTTGGTGTGTTGATGAAAGGCAACACTTTGGTTCCCAGTCAGAAAAAGGCCTTTGACAATGCATCCCTCTTTGCTTTTGTTTACAAAAAGCAAACCAGACCCATTTCAGGCCTTTCCTATGCTCCCTGCTGTGGGACACCCATCCAGAGAATCCCACCACCTGTGCCCAGTTCCACAGCCATTCCAAACATGCACATCCCTCTGCCATAGATGGTAAATCTACCTGTTCACTGCCTTGGCCCTTCTCAGAGCTTGTCCCAGAGGGTAAATGCAGTTGGGGTTTTTGTTCAAAGAGTTTCACCCTGTTGCTCCTCTGGGGCAGCAGTGATGGATGCTCCTGCAGCTCTTTCCTCAGCTCAGTGTCCATCATCCCTGCCAAGGCTCAGAGCCACAGTTACAGGTGGGTGAAGCCAGCGGTACCCAGCTGCTTATTAGAGGAGCATCACTTTATTCCTCTCTAGCTACTTTAAAATCTCCAACTTTTTATTTTCCTTTCTATTTTGTTGTTTGCTTATCATTACCATCTTTCATTGCTAGTCCTGTTTCTCTGTAAATAAGGAGAACTAGATAGGTATACTGTTGCTATCAGTTCTGCTGTCTCCTGTTTGATAGTGTTGATGCTCCATGAGCAGGAAAACAAGCATTGAAGCCCATCAAGCCCTATGGCACTGTGTGCTTAACACTGAGCCTGCACTGAGGTGCTTTGCTGCATCCATTCCCCGAAGGACTTGATTTCCTGCAACTTAATTCTCAGCTGTTGCAATCCACACTCCTCCCATGCAGGCATCCGTTAGTCTTTGCACCCATTGTGAGCTGACCTGCTGGTTAAATATAGTGTCTTTTAATCTGATGGAGGGTGGTTAAAATGTAGTGTCTTTTAATCTGATGGAGGTGTAAAAGACTGGGCAGCAGTGTCCCCTGTAACTTCCTTAACCCAGTGACCAAAGGCTGGGGAGGTACCAGCGCGATGAACCGCAGAGAATGCCCTGTCTCATCTGCTCTCCCTCAGTATTGCTGCTCTCCCTCTCCTATTGCTACTGCTGGGAGCTGGACCAGTGGTTAGACTCAGGAAGGTTATTTTCTTATATCTTTAAACTCCTCCCCTGCTCCAAATGGTGCATCTTTTCCCAAAGTTCCTCAGTGCACCTTCCCACTCAGAGCAGGTAAATCTGTTACTGTTCACTGATGTTTCTTACCATCCAACCCATGCTTCTGTCCCAACTTACTATAAAATACTTGCCTTTCTCCTCCCAAAGAAATACATTGGCCGTTTGGCTGCATTTGGTATGCCTCCATGGTTGCCTTTTTTACAGGTCCCCCCTTACACATTTTCTCGGTGAGATGGTTGGTTTTAGGCTGTGCACAGCTGGCCTGAACTTGAACAAGTGGTGGGACTGCTGTTCAACAATGGCTGGCTTGTCTCCATGTCATCAGGTGTGGCCCATCAATGACTGCTGGCTTCATAAAGTCTGCAGATCTCTTATACGTGCACATATGCACATACTCACACATGCAGGAGAGAAATAAAGCCATAAATAAAAGGGCAGTAGTTGGGAACATTTGTCTCCCAAAGCACTGTCTGTGAGTGCAGCAACTGAAATATGCATCAGGCTACAGGAGCCAGGTTAGAGCAGGAACACAAGGATGAGCTGTGAGGTTCAGCACCTCCAAACAGATCCCTAGGTTGGGAAGTCTGTGTGTGTTTTTGTCCATATTCCATATTCACACTGTGTACCCCAAACTGCAATAATTGCTGTTGCTCAGATCCTAGGGGTTGTAGCACTTCGAAATAAGGATGTGTGATGATGAGGGACACTAAGCACAAAGATATTTACTGTGTTTCTAACTTTCCTGGTGACTGATTTGTGCAGTCATTAAGGAAAAATGATGTACTCAGTCTTGTTCCAAAGGCACTTAATGCTCTATGCATGTTTTAATTTTTACTAGCTCGCAGGGGAGCTGAGTGAGCCAGCAGCATAGATGAAAATGTGTCTGATGCTCAAGACCGTCTGCAGGCTGACAATGTTTGATCCCTACTGCACTGAGTCAGGATTAGTCTTTATAAAACCAGCAGCTCAGTGCTCCTACAAACCCCTGGTGTGATACACACCTGCGAAATAGGGCTGGCGTTCCTCAGAGAGCTCTGTGGTTCACTCCATCCAATACTGGAAAATCCCATTCTTTAAATGGGAGTTATAAAATGGCATTATAATACAACTGTTCACTAAAATATGAAGTGTCAGCCTGGGCTGCTTGCTGCTTTAATTGCTACTCTCTTTAAAGTGCCACAGCATGGAAAATAGGCTCCATCAGTGCCTTCCACATGCCTCTATACCAGTGTCCTTGGGTAGCTCACACACATCCTCCTGATTTGAGGAAATGCCATCTAACCCCCCCATTCCCTGGAGAGACTTTCAGTGGCCGTTTAGGGGCTTTTGCTTGTTTGGTGTTCAGGTTCAATAGCGTGGAAAAGGGCAGGGATGCAGCTTTTCAGGCAGTTCTGTGTGTTCACAGCCCTGCTGCTTTCTGTACACGATGAAGTCTTTGTGTGGTTTCTAACAATAGGGCAGGTGAAAGAGGGGGAGAAGGTGCTATTTACTAAGTGGATGCTATAGAAAGAGAGATGCAAGACTTCTACTGCAGTTACCCGCTTTTCTCCCATGTATCTTGTGAGGTTTCCTAGATCAGGGAAATTGTGTATTGACAGGGCTTTAAATCTTGCAGGAGTTAAAGAACCCAAGATCATCCTTTTCTCCAGGCAGTCTGGCTGCTGCAGGAATGGGCTGCAGACACACCAACCTCTTCCCTCTGCTGCAGCAACACATCCAGTTGAACCTTTTCCTTTGAGAAACTTGGGAAACTCTGTGTCTCTGCTGCAGAGCTGAGAGCAGAGCAGCTGGAGGATGGAGACCCTATGTGCAATAGAGAGCCAGGGCAAGCCAGCATGGATGTTCCTTGTCACCCATGCCCAGGGTGAGGAACTCTCCTTGGGGATGCTGGTGCAAAGCCTGCTCTTGTGCCCACTAAGTGCTGCCCTCTGGGTGGGCTCCTTGAGACATTTCCATAGGGATTCTGGACAGTGTTCGCAAACCTACTTGAACTGCACACTCCAAAATCCTTAATGTTCATGTATTTTTCTAATCTTCCCCTTTTTCTGGGGAGTCTGCTTTGATTAAGCATTTCTAAAGCTTCTTTCAAACTGCAGTGCAATGCTTTGGTGTGTTTTGGTCAGGTCTCTGGTCCAGCTGTCCTGCCTTGAATATAGAGACTACTCTTCCCTTTTAAATATACAAAAATCAGATGTATTCTCTGGCCTAGTATGAGCTAAAATCACCCAGCTGTGTGTGTTAAGGTAGGAGAGGAAAGCCCAGCTGGATGAATCCTTCCCTGCCATGTTCCCAGCCCACAGACATGGATTTCTCACCATGCCAATGCAGCTGGGCATGAGACCATGCTAAAACAGATTTGTGGAAATAAAAAGGTTTCAAAGAAACCATTTCCTAAACATCTCCTGAGATGCTGCAGCCACTGGAGAAATCATAGCATGGAGATGAACCCTTGTTTTAAGCTTGTTGACTGTCCCATTGAAGCCAAGGGAGTTACCTGCTAAATACCTTGCTGTGGTGAAGATAATGAAGTTAGTTTGGATGCCAGAGTCTATTGCTGGGTAACAACACACACACAGAGCTCAGACGTTTTAAGACTTCCAGTAAAGGTTCAGCTGGTGAGGAATGATCCAGGCTTTCCTTGGTGGTGTGTCTGCTCATGTCCTGTGTCCTTGGGAGATCTCAAAGGTATGGAAGTCACAGGGCTGTGATTTCACCATCTGATAGCAGCAGTGTGAGTTACAGTAAGAGCTGATACAGACTAAAGGACTCTGAAATGTAACTGTGAGGGTGCAAGGTTGCGCTCTGCTCATTGCTGGAGAAGTTTGCTGACATGCAGGAGCACAGCCCCTCACATTGCAGGGCTCTGTTGCTTTTCTGTTTTATTTCACCCAGCGTATGTTTCAGCTCGGATAGTTGGAAAGGATGAACAAGGGCTTACTTACTCTCCATATAATCCTTAATGTGTGGAAATCTAAACCTGCAAGGATTTATTTTAATTTCCTCCAAAAAGTTGCTCCTGGCAGAATCTGATAAAGCTGGTTTTAGTCTAATTCTTCCCGGCCCCCGGCCCTGCCCTTGGTGAGCTATCAGAGCATACCTATCTTTGGGAATTCGTTTGGTGATCACCACAGCTTGCATTCATTACCTCAAATACCTCCCAGATCGTTGGCTGGTGCACGGGAAAAGTGATCTGACAGCATTTTCTGAAGCTTTTCACGTTGTGGGGTGGAGGGGAAAGAATGTCCCCAGGTTCTTGCTGTTGTTTTGCTTTCCTGTCCCATGTCAAGCAGCTCTTCAGTGCACAAAGTTAACAAGAAATGGAACTGCTGTTTCTTCTTGAGTGTTCTTTGCTGCCTCTTTGTTTTCATCAGGATTTGTTCATTTGTGCCCAGGGCTTTGAATCGTTTTGGTGCCAGACTGGCCTTGCTCCCAGCATAAGCTCCCTGTGCAGAAGAAAAGGTCATGGTCTCTCACAGGAGACTCAGAACCTGGGCACAACCAGACAGACATTTTGTAGAAGTGTTTAAGAGCTTTGGGGGTACATATTCTGTTTTTAACCCTGCTACCAGCCCAGTGAATCAAGTAGCAGCCTTTCTATTTAGAGAAGTCTTAATGAATGAGACATACCCTCATCGTCCAGCATATCAGAAGGATGACCTTATTGCAGCCTTCCAACACCTAAATAGGCCAACAAGAAATGCTAGGGGCTTTTTCTGAGGACATGTAGTGATTGGACAAGAAGGAATGGATTTAAACTGAAGGAGAGTGGATTTAGATTAGACATTAGGCAGACGTTCTTCCCTGTGAGGGTGCTGAGGCGCTGGCACAGGGTGCCCAGAGAAGCTGTGGCTGCCCCATTCCTGGCAGTGTTCATGGCCAGGTTGGACACAGGGGCTTGGAGCATCCTGCTCTAGTGGAAGGTGTCCCTGCCTGTGGCAGGGGGTTGGAAATGGATGAGCTTTAAGGTCCCCTCCGATCCAGACCACTCTGAGATTCTATGATCAGCATAGGAAATGCAGCAAGGGTTAGTTTAAAGCAATTTGCACGTACTTGGTAGAACAGAATGATCTTCGTCATTGCTGAATTCTGAAACAGAAAACAAATTTCTTGTGGAAACACAAACATAAACTTGCTGCTGTGCTGAAGCAGAGTGATGCAGGAGATATTTAGCATCATGTTCTGACCTTTTTGGAAAGAGTTGATATGGAAATATTTTTGTCGTATTTATTTAAGCTTTTTTCTTGCCTTTATTTATACTAGGCAGTATATTTGTTTCAATGACTCAGCAGTATGCCAGTCCCCAGTCCTTGGCATATTAACAAAACTGATCATGTAATAAACATAACCCCCTTAAATCTGTGCTCTAATGCTCTTAGGAAAGTCCTTTTATTCTTGTTCTCCATGTAAAGCACCAGGTGTGACTGTGGTGAGTTTAGGAGATAATGAAGATAGTAACAAGAGGAAGGTTTAGTAGAGTCTTTAGTGTAATGGCTATAGCTGATTATTTTTTTAAATAATATTTCTCTGTTATTTTATGTGCCACAGTCAAATTGTTTCTTGTGGGTGTTTTTTCTGAAGAAACAACACAATGTGTTGGTTTTGCACCATTCTCCAGGCCTGGCCACCCTCCCAGGTTCACCAAGGGGTGCCATTTGCTGTGCCTCGGTCACAGGCAGGAAACAGTATTTCAGAGCAACATTTCCCCCCCACTTGAGTGGAGGCAGAGGCGGATTGACCATGGGCAATAATAGATCCTGGACTCTAGAAAGCTGAGTTAGTGGAAGAAGTCAGTACAGTACCTTGGCTACACCTCCAGGGCTGCATCCACAGGTGATGAAAACCAGTAGAAGTATTTCTGTTGACTGCAAAGAACCTTGAATAAGACTCCTGTTCCACAGGGTGCAGCCTGTCCATCCCCAATACTTGGAAGTATTTTCTGTGGGAGATGGGAGATAGCAAAGAAATAAAGAAAAGGAGAAGTATGAAAGGAGCAGGTTTGTTTGTGCTACTCAAATCTTGTAAAGAAGGCAGAGTCAAAGCTTACCTCACTATGGCAGTCTTATTGATAGGTATCATAAGTGATGAGGAGTCCTGATAATGAAATGCAAAGTTTCTCCAGGGTCCAAAATAAATAATGGGGCTGATGGCAGTGGCTTCCCTAAGTCACATGGCATTGCGATGAAGCCCATTATTAAATTGTTTTCTGCACGTTTTCTGCACATATGCTTAAAATCTATGTGCCAAATAAAAGCTGGAAATACCTGAGATGAATTAGAAGGCAATTATGAAGTAGTCTCTTTGCAAAGGAATTTTCGGTGTCTGATACTTGGCTACATTGGATTATTCAGTCTCTCTTTTCTGTCAGTGCAAATAAGATCATAACTCACATGTGCATGAAAGCAAATGGGTGATCTATATCTAAAAATGCACACTGCCTAACTTTGATTTATATTGAAGACAGACACAGAAATTATTAATTCCAGCATTCTGGGAATTACATGTAAGTATTAACAAAATTAGGCAAATTAGGCTTCAGCCTCTGAGTGCACCAAGGTATCCATGCAGCCTTCTTCTTTGATCCTGAGATAAATGTTAGAATCAGGCACCATACTAAAGTTAAGCAATTTGTAGATGGGGGATAATGACTTTGGAAATGACTAGTACTGTATTATTTGTGAGATCGAATATTTATCAACCAACTTCAGGTCCCCAGAAATACGCTTGCATTGGTGCACAGTGTGGTTATTCTTCCTTTAGAATAAGTATTATTATAAGGATTGAGAGTAAGTATATTATTCTTTTTGAATAAATAGAGGATCCAGTACTTTTTTAAAATTAGAGAAAAAATGCATTAGGCTGTACCTGCCTGGGGTATGTGGGGCAAGAGAGAGTCCTGATTAAGTCTGTAAATTTACTGTTTAGCTTTGGCTGTCACAGTAAAATGCCATCAACCTGCATGGAAAGCACTTACTGAGGAGCACTTGAATTATTGCTAAAGTATCAGTGCTGCTGCTTAGTCCAAAGATAGTAAATGGATAAAAGCATTAGAAGTTTACAACTGGGTTTGGTAGGATTTGACATTTCCTTCTTACTGCTGACGTTCATTGCCTGGGGAGAGATGTAGAAGGAGTGAAAAAATGAACTTCTGATGAAATTTGAAGGCTTATAAAAATAGGATAACATTAACTCAATCTTTTTTCTGTTGATGCTAAAGAAAAAAGTGAAGTTTGTGAATCTGGGTAACTTGTGAAAGTCTTACTTTAGAACAAGGGACAGCATTTCCTCTGTTTCTCAGTGCAAGGTTGAATGTTGCTCTTTGGGTTTGGGGTTTTTTTTGCCTATCTTGAAACTGGAACTGGGCTCAGGAAAACTCAGAGGTGGCCATCTGTGCCCCAGGTTGGGCTGGCATCTCTCTAATGGTGGAGAAGCAGCATTACTGGCCCCTAAACCCTTATTGATCACAAGGGAGGCGGGCTACCTTTTGTCAATCTGTAACACCTTGTAGCAGAAAAACAGCCCTTTCAGGATGTTACTTATACAAGATTTTAAGCAGCAATGTCTGGTCTGAAGAGTTACATCCATTTCTCTCCACATTGCTCTGAACTTTTCCATTTTGGAGCAAGTTACTGCTCTCTCACTGATTCTTTGTGGGCTGAATGAGTTGGAAGTATGGCTGTAATTTAAAGTAATCACAGCTGTCAATGCATATGCCAGTTTCTGTTCTAACAGGTCTTCCAGATCTGTTACATATATAAATTGTCAGATTTTAACTTTAAACATATTCATAGGCTGGGAAGAACTTGGGCTGTAATTTATTTCTTAGGAAATATACTGATGGAGTGCCTCCAAAATGAAGGTAGAAGCCTCATCTCTGAATGTTTGCTCTGTTCCGTAAAGAAATCAGAACACTTTATGTTGAGAGGTGGTTGAAATAGCATGTTTGGGCTCAAGGATTAAACCAGGGTGCTTATGACATAGCATATAATGAAGAAATTGAAGCTGAGCCTCTAGGTGCATCATGCTGAGAAAGAGGCTTGTTCTACATGGAACTGTCATATTAAATTCTTGTCGTGATTGCAGACCCCTTTGATTCCTAAATCTTTTGGAGGAGACTAATCTGAAATCAAAGTGAAGTTGCTTGGGGTTTGCATGCCAGAAGTGGTCACATTTGAAAAAGTTCAGTGAACCTGCAGAGGGAGGTTGAAACTCGTTGCTTCACTACAAAGCTTACAGCTAACATACCTGCTGATTTGCTTTTTTGCTTTGATTCTTCAGGCTCTGCTTTCTTGCTACCTTCTGAGTTGGTTTCAAAATGCATAAATCTAAAGGATGAGCATGTCCTGATTTCAGTCTGTTTAGGTTAAAAATACCAAGTAAATCAGTCTACACTGGTAAAACAGATACGAGCATTAACACAGGGGCATGGCAAAACTGCATTTTTCTCTTCTGCCTCTTCCTTTGTGCAGTTATTCCCCTCTGTAAAGGTGTATATCACACTTTACTCTCCTGATTTACCAACATTTGACCTCCCTTTGTACCAAGGTAAATGGAGATAATTCCTTTCAAGTTCTTCTAAGTAGATACTGAGGGCTCTTGCCTTGATCCCTGTAAGATGACTCTGCTCCTTTGAAACCACTGGAGCAATGCCAGGAATCCAGACTGTTATCCCTGCTGAATGTCAGCTGCTTTCTCTATTTTGATACTGGCATTTTGGGATGATTTGACCAAGAATATCATGCAATATTAAGTGCAAATGGAAATATTTCTGCCCTTCTGTATCCCCCTTAAGCCTTGTGTAGGCTGTGGGAACCTGGGGATGTGCTTTTTGGTCCAGTTATAAGAAAATGCCCTGGGTAGCCATGGCCCATATATAACCATATAGATGGCCCTGCATTAAAGCTGATCTGTTGTTACTTTATATTTACAGTGTTCTGTCTCCTGTGGAAGGGGCCAAAAGCACCGCAGTGTGTACTGTTTGTCAAAGGAAGGGAGACATATAGAAGAAGACTATTGCAAGCACCTTGCTAAGCCCAGCATGCAAAAGAAATGCAGAGGGGGCAGATGTCCGAAGTGGAAAGCAGGAGATTGGGGACAGGTGAGACACATTGTATACCCTTGTGCACCCTTGGATATTCTTCCTCCGTCAAATTGGTTGGAAGCTGCTTTTCCCATCATTTCTGTCCTCTGGAGTTTTTTAAGGGTGAAGAGTTTTGGGTGAGATCCTTAGGTGATATAAAACAGTGTAGCTTCAAGCACAGCAGTGATTTGTACCAGCTGAAAACATGGCAACTTGCTTTTAGTGTCTATCCGAAAGTCGATTCCTTGTTTATTTTGTTTCTGCTAGTAGAGGCATTAGTAGATAATATTAAAGAGAATCTACTACTTATTTGTGGTTTTAATATCATTATTATTTAAACTGTCACATCCCAAGCAAAACCTTCCTTAGTTCTGAGAAATCTGAAACTAATTTTATTATCAGCTTCCTGGGAAAGCTTAACGTAGAATCAGAGCTCTTCATTAAAAATGCTTTTCTCTGCCTTTTGTTTCTTAACAAGCTCATTGCTTGATTTTGCTTCGTTAAAAAGTCAGACACTGATGCATAGAGCAGAGGCTGCTGGGAATGTGAAAGTGCTTGGAGTTATTAAGCATTTTGTTTGCTGAAAGCATACCTCGAATCCTTGTTTTCCTGAAAAATAATGTCTTTGTCATCACCTTGAATCTGCTGCATCACATTTTTCTCTCTGAAACTCCCTTCTCCCCTCTACCTCATTAGTGTGCTAATCAGCAGAGGTATTGAAAATCCTAGACTAACTGAACTGTTAACTTGTGAAACACCATGTTCTCTTGAGGTCTGTCTTCCAAATTAAGGTACAAAACACCCGTTCTCACTGCATTCAAGTTCCCTGAAAGATAAACCATTCACATTGCTACAGGCACCCATGCAAATGTTAGGACTTCTGTTTAATGTCGACTATTAAAAAGGACAATAAAGCCACTGATGTTCTATAATTGTTTTCAGACTTGTACTTTTTCTTAATGCTTACCTTTGAATTCATAGGATAGGAGTATTTGTCATGATGTGTGTCAAGGGCTAAGTGCAGAGGTTCAGTTACTGAGGTCTGTCTGGGTCCTTTGCCTCAGGTATGGCTGGGAGCACTCAGGTAGCTGTGCATAGCCCTGTGAAATGCTCCCATATTGGAAATCAAGTCAATATTATTACCTTTATTACCTGCAGGACTGAAACCTCAATTTTATACAGGAAGCTAGATTGAAAAGGAGCCTGAAGCCATTAGATAGTCTCATCATATCCCATTTGCTCCTTATTTAAAGTATTTTTTTTACACCTAATAACTGTAAACATAATAATGTAATGGCCTGTTGATTGCATTGAAGCAAACTAGTATTAGTTGATACAAGCATGTGTTTTAAAATTCCCAACATTCTACTGCATGATCAGAGTTCATTTCATGCAAGTGGAGAAAGAAACCCAAGGTACTAGGAGGATCAGGTGATTTATGGCCTGAGGTAGTCTCTTGTGACTAGGCAATTAAGGAATATTTGTATGCTAGTGATAAGAATAGGCAGTGCATTTCCAGGGGTGGCTCCTCAGCCCAGGTCCCTGATGCTGGCTGTGCTCAGCCAGCTGGCATCTTGCTTGGGGAAAAATAAAGGCTTAGAAACACTCATTCTGCACTATCAAGCTGGGCTTTTGGAAGCTCTGAAGGTGGCTTCCTTGCATCCTGATCCTCACTCGTGCTGGCAGAGCTTCTTTGCCTGTGACAGATGAAGAGCTGTGGCTGTCACACATTCGGGGCCATGGCCATGGCCATGTGAGAGCACAGGGCTTGCATGGCTTTGCAGAAGACTAAATCCACCTTGGCCTTAGAGCCAAGGTGAATTTAGGTGCAGAACTTCTCACTGAGGCTATAGCACAGGCAGGCGTTCAGCACTCTGAATACCCAATAGATTGATCAGGGTCGGAACGGGCACCGTAACTCTGTGTCAACTTTCCCATCACCAGTGCCACTTTTGAAAAGAGGAGCCGTGATCAGTTTGCTCTTCGATCCGATCAAGAAAAAGCTTTCTGAAGGTTGGATTACCTCAGAAAGATAACCCCAAAGCTGAGCTGCTGTGAGCTGGCTGCCTTCCATCCTGGGTAAACCGGCGAAAGTCTGTGTGAGAAATAAGGCAGGGTTTTCCCACAAGAGTGCATCTTTTTTGTCACCACATGTGCACAGGACCTCATGTACCTTTAAGGTTTTTGGGGGGGTTTATTCTTTTTCATTTCGTAAAACGAATGTTTCAAAAATCAGGATTAAAAAATACAGAAACGGTTAAATTGAATCCCTGCTGGCAGCTGTGCTTCGCTTCCAGGTTTTTTTCTCTCTGAATGTTTTGTATTCAGAGGCTGGATAATTCTTTTCTATGTTGTTATGAATCCACTTTCCTGCAGCAAAGCATTTTTAATATATCTGTAATATCAGAAGGCAAGCAAAAAAGGCTTTTTCTCCAAGTTTTAAATGTGCTTGTATCTGCACTGAAATGTCAGATTTAATACGTTTGCATCTCCTAAGTGGTATCAATTATGGCCATTTACCTTTCACTTAGGAAAAATGCCAACATTTATTCTGCTGTGTGGTATTTACATATTGTAGCTACAGGCTGAAATCCAGGCTGGTCTGAAAACCCAGGTGGAGCATCAGGTAGAACTTCCCTATAGCTGTGTTGGCACTTGGCAGTTTGGTGATTGACTTTCTCAGTGGGGAAAGGAGCACTCCTGGGAAAACATATGGACATTGTTGAAAGGACTAACAGGCTGCCTGACTCATGGCATCCCGTAGGAGAATATATATAGGTACAGCAAAAGCTGTCTGCCCCAGACTGAGTGTCTTCTGGCAGTGTCAACCAGCTGTATTTCCCCAGGGTAGACACAGGTTGGCTGTTCTGAATTAAAACAGACAGGATGAAAATTATGTTAGAAACCTTCTTTTCTTACCTCTGTAATAGAGTGGAATGGTGTGGTTTTGAAGCCAGCCATAAATGCAGTGAAAGAGTTCACCCCCCCCACTGCAAATCCTCGCATGCATTCGATCAGGGTGCAGCATTTATTCTCATGGGCTTACACAGAGGCCAAATTTCACCTAGGCACACAGTGAAATGAGTCTATGGCTTTACCTGGTGCCGTTCTTTGCCCAGCACAGATAGGGACCAACCTCTGTCTCCCCAGACTCACTCTGCCTGGGTGTCACACACAGCACAGCACACCCCCTGTGAAAGACCCACTGCATCGCTAGCGCTCCTTTATCATAACATACCCAGGCATGTGCCTTTTAGGTGACTGATAAATGCAAACCAAAAGGCATTTTGGAGCATGGTATGCATCCTGGTGTACATGTTTATCCAAGTTTGTGGCCCATTATTCAGTTTAATTGTTCCCTGTGGAATGCATAGGACAAACACATTGCTGTTAATCACAGGGCAGAGGCGCAGCATATGGGAAGCATTTGCATCACCAGTGACAGAAATCTCACTGCTACTTTCAAAAGTTACACAAAAAAAAAGTCCCTTCCATCATCTAACAAATATCTGGAGGCAGGCAGATATTCACAGTCAGCTTTTCTTTGGTCTTCTTGGCTTTATGGGGTATTTGGATAGTAAAGCGGAGAATTACAGAGGAATACGCTGCAGAACAGAGAATTGCTTCCCCTTTAAGCGCTGCTTAATTCCCTGCCTTAAGAAGTCTCACTTCTATGGGTATTGCAATAACGGGCTGTAAACTTGTTTTCTTAGTTCCTGATGTATTAATAAGATTACTTATATTAATGGTTAATTCAGCAGATGGCTAACTGTAATAGCTGTGTTGTAAATACATACCTTTGATTTTTACATGCTTTCTTTATAAATGCAAATTCTCTTTATTCCAAATCTATACAGTATACTTTAAGATCTAGCCAGGAAAAATCCATACCAGAGGGACATTAGGTACTACTAAACACATTACAGTGTGCAGTCACAACACTAAGAAATGTTGCATGAAACTAAAAACAAGCCGTTTAAAGCACTTTAGTGGAGATGATAATTTGAAGATGTCTGAGAAACAGAGGAATTCGGGCTCTTTTTGCTGTGCCTAGAAGTGGGGAGGAATGTGCCCACAGTGTAATGAAGGAAATGTGAAATGCAATTCATTAAAAAAAGACAATTATTTTCACAAACAGGCTTGTGTGCATGGGCATGTTTAGATGCTCTCTGAAAGAAACCCCAGCTTGTATCATACCTTTACCTTTCTACTGCTGCACACTTTCTTCTTGTCGTGGTTTAACCCACTTCTATATAATCCAAGTTTGCTTTTCATTAAAGTCCACTCCAGTTGTGCCATTTGGTACATTTTGAGCTATTACCTTCTTGAGCTGAGTGCTTGTGAAGTAATAGGCAGAGCCCGTCTCTGAAATGCTGTGGTTTAAGTTTAGCAGAAGTTTTTGCAACAGAAATCCTGGCCGGGAAATCCTGACCCCACTGAAGCCCACTGCAAAAATTCCTGCTTGCTTGAGCGGAGCAGGGATTTCTGCCTGCAGAAAAGCCTCCCCTGGAAGTTTAAATGCTGGCTTTAGCGCGTTGCTATCACAGCCGCCGAGTTCAAAACAGAGGGCGAACCCATAGAACTTACCGTGAAGCTGCGACCACCACTCACCTTTTGTCCCTTCCTGCAGTGCTCGGTGTCCTGCGGCCGGGGCGTCCAGCACCGCGCCGTGCACTGTCACAGCGGCACCCCGAAGGCAGCCGAGGAGGCAGAGTGTGACCCGTCCAGCCGTCCCCCTCCGCAGCAGGACTGCCACCTCCCCGAGTGCCCCACGCACCGCTGGGCAGCCGGCGAATGGCAAGCGGTAAGCGGGGTCCCCCCCTTCCCTTCCCTTCCCTTCGCTGGGGTCACGTCACTTGTGCTCTCATGTGTGTGGTGCAGGATGATGCTGGAGATGGGGAGTTGCTGAGGCTGGAGATCAGTGCTGGAGGGACGGGGTTCTGGGGTTGCAACCTGGGCTTTCCAAAAGATAAAGCAGAGGAAACACTCACATGTGCTGGGTGGAAGGGGGAGCTGAGAAGTACCTCGATAGGGTTAATATATGGCTTTGTGCTGCCCTGTCTTTGGCTGGGATCTATGCAAATGGTGAGCAGGTTTGGGGTAGGGCAGATTTGGGTCTGTTCCTGGAGGCTGAGCCCTGCTGTGCTGCTCCAGCAGTCAGCCCTGTGCTTCTGGGTTTGAAGGACTGGTAATTCCCACTCTTCTGCCCCCTTCCCCCAGCTCCTTCTGCCGTCTCTTTCCTTTCACTGAGCTCCTGGTCCATGCTTTTTGTCAAGCTATAAGCAGAGCTGAGATGCAGTGTCCCACAGGAGATGGTGCCCACTGTGGCAGGCTTTGAGGTATACAACAGGTTAGGCAGAAAGAGCTCAAACAAGGCACCAAAATGCTGAATTTTGTTCTGGCTTAATTCAGTTTTTAGTTATCCCTGCCTCAGTCCTCATCCATCCCTGTCGTATTGTCCCAGGCTCTTCCCAGGGACTGCCAGCCTTGGAAATGGGAAAGGTGATGGAGCTGCCAGCTCTGGTGAGCTGACTCCTGTGTCACACACCTGCAAAGGGACCACCACTCCTATGGAGAGGATGTCCTTGTCACATGGGGAGGAGGGGACTGCACATCATGGGCCCTCCATGGGGATGCAGGGGGTGGAGGGGTCCAGCATTCACTGACAGTCAGGCTGCTTTTATATGGCTCCTGCATGGCCCAGGGAGGTCTTGAAGTGGAACAAAATTGGCTGAGGTTCCTTTGCCTGCTGAGACACTGTAAAGAGGCCATGGTGTAAATGCAAAACAGGGCCTCATGCTCCGGTAACAGAAGATAGAGAAGTGTTGCTGGATTCCTACTCAAAGCCTCGGTGTTCACAGGCACTTGAGAGCCTGCTCTTGTTATGTCACTAAGGAAAAAAAGAAAGAAAAAAAGGGAGAAGATAGGAAAAGCAAATTTACTGGTAAGAGAAAAAGCATCTCACATGTACAGAGGCTGTGCAGCTTCTCTGCTGCTGCAAGGAAAGATTCAAGGTGAGGTCAGCACCTGTTTTTCTCTCATCCTTCCTCTTTCATGAGCTATTTCTTGGCTCCTCACTGTGCTGAGCACCCCAGACTGCAAGCACTTGGGTGTGTGACATTGTCTGATATCCCCTACTATACAAGGCACGTTGGCCTGGTAGGAATGGTGTAAATAAGTTTAGCTTGCTACATGGTCTGGTGTGAGGTGTCCTTGTTCATGGCAGGGGGTTGGAACTGGATGATCTTAAGGTCCTTTCCAACCCTAACTATTCTATGATTCTATGATTCAGAGCTAAGCTGATGGCTCAGTGGTACCCAACGGAAACATCCTAGCCTGGAAAAGAAATGTAGGAACAGCCCAGGGGGCTCAAGCAAATTCCTTGCAATGAACTTCTGCTTTTACAGAGCCCGTTAAATTTCCTCAGCTAATAAATTTACAGGCGGCAAAGTAGGTCAGCAAACAGCATGCAGTTGCAATCCTTATCCAATGGTGTAATTAGCTCTGAAAAGCCGCAGCTCCTACCCCATCATTTTGCTTCTTCCCTTTACTTTTACAACTTCTCAAACCAGTGGCAAGAGGCCTCTGCCTGCCTCTACCCTCCCAAGCCCTTGGTGGGAGGTGGATGCTGATGTTTTCCTCAGTTTCCCAACACTGGGAAAGAATTTACTGTGTTACAGAGGTTTGGGTTTTTTTTTCCCTGGGGAGCTTTGCTAGGGGAAAGCTGGGCTGAAAGTTTCCTCACCCATAAATAACCATTAATAGAGACATGCAGGAGATCCCAAATGTGAGCTCTGCCCTTTGGCTGACTCCAAAGCAGTTCTGAGCACTTATTTTGTTCTGATGTACCTGGTGAAAGAAAGTAATAGCAGCTTCTCCCTAGCCATAAGTAGGGGCTACACATTATTCATAGTGAGGAGGCAGAGACTGCGTTAGTATCTCTGAGCAGGGAACAGCAATGAACCCTAATTGATATGAAAGGCAGGATGTAAAATAACATCCTAGCGCTGTCTTATTCTTGATTTCTTATCTTTAAAGGGAATCTGTAAAGATGGGGGTTTGTATTGTTCCTTTTTGTTGTTATTTTTAGGAAAAAAGTTGGTCTTGCCAATGAAAGGAATAGAGAACTTACTGGAAACCATTTATTGGTCTGTTGGTGTATCGCCATTAATTAGCTGTCCTCAATACCCCCACCAGGGAGAAGAAACTCAATAGAAAGGTCCTTGTTAATGTCGAAGTAAAACTCAGACCATGGTCACAAAGAAAATGGGAATATTGGGGAGAGAAAAGGTTTTTTTAATATGAACCTCTCTGAAAGCTGCAATGAAGTGCTTGAATCTTTGACATTTGCCATTTGGGGGAAAATCATTGTCTGACTGGGATTGCAGAGTTACCCAAGGCATGTTTGGAGTGTTCGTGGCTTGGGGTCTCATTTCATCTCTGTGTCAGATTTTGATTTAAAATAAGATGCCAAAGAATGCTTTTGCAAAGCTATGCCTTTGGGGTTTTTAATTACTATTATTACTCTTCCAAAACAGTTGCAGAAGTGTTTGAAATTGTTCTTAATTTGAACTGCCAGGAAAACAATTCAGAATATGGGAAATGAGGCAAAAGAGACGAATATTGTCAGATGCCTGAGCTGTTTTTCAGCCCTTGCCATCAATAGCTTTTATACCCTGGCTCCTCTGTTTTGTGGGAGATTTAGATCAGTCATGAACATGAGATTTCATACAAAATCTGTCACCGTATTAAAAGGAAAAATAGCCTTTTCATGCTATCTGAACTGTCCACTTCCTACATGAATAATGTTTTATAACCTTGGGGTAGCTGATTGGAAACTCTGCAGTGTTTCTCTTAGATTTATTTTATGATGGCCTCGCTGTCTTTGAGCCATATTTAATATCTCAATGGGATTAATTTAATTGCCAGTTATACCTAAAAATACAAATAATCAAACTTTAATTTACTGATGATGGTAAAATGCACAGAGGCTGGCTCAAGTTTATTTGGTTATGCAACCATTATTTTCAGAGAAACCCAAAGCAGGCTGGTATGTGCTTGAAGTTGTCAATCTCTCATCAGCAGCTAATGGTTTTAAACAAGGAAGGGCTTTTGATATGATAACTCTTCAAAACCAGTGTCAAAAGATGCATTGATGGCATAGAGGCTGTTCATCCTTTTAAAATTAAGCCTGGTCCAATGTACTTTGCAAATTTAGGCTTAATTATACATTAAGGGCAGGAGACAAAATCAGCCTTGTGTCTTCCTAACCTTTGCAAGGTGTCTCCTTTGAATGTGAGCAGCAGAGGGCTGAAACATTTCACTCTGTGCTAATGACCATGTGCTGTGCTGGTGTAACCCAAAGCAGAGGCAAGGCAGGCTCTGAGCATCCCATGGCACTGCTCTCACTGCACTGGAGAGTCCCTTTGTTGAGAAGGAACAGGAAGGTTTGGGGTTCATGCTGCCCCTGAAAGGGAAGCTGCATGGTGATGGAACATAATGATTCCTTATTCACATGCATAAACCCCTTCCAGATTTTACTTATATAACAGGGAGATATCAGAGAAGGGCAAATATAGCACAGCTTGTTTGCTGTCTGGGGAAATCAAACTCCTCCAATACCCACAGGATCACTGTGTTTCGGCACAGACCTGGGAGAAGCTTCCACTCCAAGGACTTTTATAGCAAGAGAGTAAATAAGGTTGAAAGCACACGAAGCCCTTGGGGTCTTCTGGCAGACTGCGGATTTTGCAGTGTTGACTGTTGCCTGAGAGCTCCTAAGTTATTCCTTCAGAATAGATGCTGCTTTGTGGGGCTGCCTCTCCTTCACCATTGCCCTCCGCTTTGCTCAGTTACCAAATGTTTACAACCAAGGTTGCTGTGACATTCCTGGTTTGCTGCTCCTGCTACGGATTGATCTGAGTTTTCAAAGTCTTGGTTCTGACAGCTAATTATGGAAAGTGAAAGCCTGACAGTGCCTGTGCTTTGCAATTAGCTGAAACCACTAATATCTTGCTAATCATGGGCCAGTCAGGAAAGCAGGAGTCACTTTGGGGAGTCTGGAAATGATGTTTGGAGGGTGAGACTCTAACTAAATTAAACTGGGACAGTCCTAGGTGACTTTAAGTGGTGTTTCTGTACAAATAGGGATGGTCTGATTGAAAGTTTTATCCTTTTCCTTAGGGGAAGACATTTCCTGCATGTTACATAAAATGATTATTTTCATGCATGTTTCTCCTTGTTAATCCAGTTAGTTGAAAGTGTTAGAAGTCCATTTCAGGATATAACTTTAAGAAAATAGGGCTTTATCCAGACAGCTGCTTGTACACTGCTGTAGTTTGTTTTATGTGTGTTTTCTGTAAGATGCTCTCCAAGCAGAGACCCACTCCCAGGATCACAGCATTTTCCAAGATGAGCAGAGGAAGAACAAAGTCCTTAAAGTCTCCAGATGCCCCCAGGGAGGAGTTGTGCCCAGCTAGAATGGGTTGCTCTTAATATTGCTCAGGGCAGTGTTGAAAAGAGAATAAACCCATAGGGCTGCCTCTGCTGCAGCAGCTGCAGAGATGTGCTCCATGCCATGGCAGGGCAGAGTGCTGCTGCTCACCCGCCGTAAGGGACAGGGGAAGGGAACCCCGCACACCAGCCACAGCCAAGGGCATATGTTGGAAGGGGGATGGCTGGGTTGTCATTCTCCAAACAGCTGTATTTACTAAGGCTGAAATAGAATCACAGAATGGTTTCTGTTGGAAGGGACCTTAAAGCTCATCCATTTCCAGCCCCCTGCCACAGGCAGGGACACCTTCCACTAGAGCAGCTTGCTCCAAGCCCTGTCCAGCCTGGCCTTGGACACTGCCAGAGATGGGGCAACCACAGTTTCTCTGGGCACCCTGTGCCAGGGTCTCAGCACCCTCACAGGGAAGAACTGTCTAATGTCTAATATCTTCCTAATATTCATGTATCCCCTCTTTCAGTTTAAAGCTGTTTCTCCTTGTCCTATCAAAAGCTGAGGATTGGCCCCTTTCCCCCTTGCTGCATCTCCTGGCCTGACATGCCCATCCCTGCATCTCTTGGTCCCATCACTGGACTCCACATCTGCCCCATCCCAATATTGCTACCTCAGTTTCTCTTCTCTCCCTACATTTGGAATTTGCTGCAGAGGATGGGAGCAGTTTGTCACTGGATGCTCCCTCAACGCCCAGCATCAAATTTGGCCTTGGGTGATACCAATGCCAACACAGGGCAGAAAGCCATCTACTTACTCAGGCTGCCAGGAGGGCTTGCTCTGGATGTGGGTTGATTTGCTAAAGTCCCTGATGTGTTGCATGAGCTGTTGTTTGTTGCAAACAGTGCATGAAGACATGCGGGGAAGCATCCCGGTACCGCAAGGTGTTCTGTGTGGATGAGAACAAGCAACCGCAGAACAGTGGCTACTGCGATGCCAGCAAACGCCCTCCCGAGATGGAGAGCTGCGGGCTGCCACCCTGCGAGTACGTCTGGATCACCGGAGAGTGGTCGGAGGTGAGTCCCCATCCCTGTCCCTCCATAGGGGATGTGCTGCTCCGCACCAGGCCCCGCTGTCCTCCTCTTGCCACCGGCCTCGGTGAGATATTGCAGCCCAAATGAACAGTGGCAGGGCAGCGCTGCGTGGTGTAATTGTTGTTTTGGGGCGTTGTTTCAGTGTGCAGTTTCCCTGCTGGAGAGATAAGAGCAGGGCTGTGGGAGAAGACCAGGATATTAAAGACTATAAATGCCAGCATGCTCAGCATCCTAACTAATACCTGGAGCCAATTTTCTTCCAAAGCACGTTGCCTCCAACAGGCACCCTCTGTGGGTTTGTGCTATTTCATTTCATTTATTTGGTTTTATTCCCACCCCCTCCCAGTGAGCTCCGTGAGCAAGGGTCTGGGTGAGCATCCAGGGGTAAAGGTGAGCCTGGATGTGACTGAAGGGACATCCTTCCCTGGTGTCTCTGGCATGAGCAAAGGCAGCAGGTTCACTCTCACTGCTGGGTGAGGGCTCAGCAAGGAAAGCAGATGGGTTTTCTTTGTGGCAGGCGCTGCATGCAGGAGGACCTGGGCTAATCTCAGCCTGTTTCCTTATGCTGCGAGTGAAGGATTACTTTCCACTTGGAGGAGCAGCAGAGAGGAATGACAAGGCAGCTGCTGACACAGCACTGATTAGAAAGAAAGAACAAGGAAAGGGAGAAAAAGAAAACAGGCTGGGTCTGAGGGGGAGGAGAGACAAACCACCCAAGATAGCGCAGGAGGGAGAAACGCAGAGATGAGAATTTGTTGGAGAAGCCTGGTCTCCTGGGTGGTTTTCTAATAGAAATATCAAGGTGCTAATATCAAGCCCTGGCTGCCCCTTGCCCAGACACCCACCACTCCCTCCCGCCTCCTGTGACCCCCCTTCAGGCCCATGAAGACACAAAGGTGGGCAAAGCTTCACAGAGCCAGAGCTCAGCTCTCCCCATCTCCCACTCAGCCTGTTGGTGAAGAGGATAGGAGCACTGTCTGCCCTCTAATTACGAGGAAAATCTGCCCTTTTTGTCTAGTTACTGCCAAGTACCTGCTATTCAGGGTCAATCTTGACCATTTTCTTTCTCTGTGCATCCCATGGCAAAACCCAAACCAAAACAAAAAAAGGGAAGGAAAAAAAGAGAAAACCTAAGTAACAGGGGCGCTTCTGAGTTCTCAAGGATCTTGTGCACCTTTCTTTGCCCTGAGGGAGAGATTCCATGTGCCCAGGAGCCAACCTGGAGCAGGGAGTCCTGGAGAAGCTGTAGGGGTGACACAGGGAGGAATAGTGTGCTCAGTGTCAGGCACTGGTCCACTTGTAGCCACTCACAGTATTCATGGCTGGCTTAAACAGTTACTAATGATCGCTCAAGCTGTCAAGCCTGCTTTTCCTTGCCATTTTGGGCAACCTTCCTAAAGCATGCAGTGCTAACAGGCACTTCCTCTGCTCACAGTGCTCCGTTACATGTGGGAAGGGATACAAGCAGCGCCTCGTGTCCTGCAGTGAGATTTACACCGGAAAGGACCACTATGAGTACGGGTACCAGAACACAGTCAACTGTCCTGGCACACAGCCACCCAACATCCAGCCCTGCTACCTTGGGGAGTGCCCTGTCTCAGCATCCTGGCGTGTGGGCAACTGGGGAAGCGTGAGTTTGGCAAACTTCTTTTTATAACTGAAATCATTGGAACAAACTATTTTTTCCTTACACCAGGAGACACGGTCTGAAAGTTTGGTGGGGAAATGCTTAAATGCTGCATAAAAGAATGCAATGAATACCCTCATGCAGCAACAGCCCTGGTGTGTGTAGGGCCCATGCTCCAGACTGAACCCCATCGTATGGGGAAGTCCCAGCAGCTACAAGTAGAATCATGATTTCAAGTTTGGATGTAGCCAAAATTGGTGGCAGTGTTGATAGTCATGATGAATGCTTAGTCAGAAAGTGGGGTCTTTGCCAGAAAAGGAGTGCTTTGAAAGTGTGGCGCTAGAAGGATTGATGGATAGCTGGCAACTAGGATTTATCTTGTCCATGTGTATGAGCAAGACTTGGGAACCACCTATAGGCCGAAATGCTGGTAATTTGAGCCTTAAAAGGATTTTACTTTCTTCCCTCTCCACATGACCTCCTCCTTATAAATGCTGGAACAGGGCAGGGGAAAGAACTTAGCCTTTCTGCTAAAGTTATTTGTGTTGAGCCTCTTTTGGGGGCCTGAACTACAAGATCAGGTTTTAGTTAAGGTGATAACATTTCACTTCTTGCGCTCCTGAAATCCTTTGAAATGTGGTGTTCCTCCCATAAATCTGATTTATTAACCCAGCTCAGGCATTTGTAGGAATTTGTCAAACCTTTACAAGGCAACAAGGGTCAAATCAAGCAAAACGTAGTGGAAATTGTCAAAGTAAATGGCAGAACCATTTGAAACCTAAGTTGCTCCTGCTCCATAGGAAGCTTCAGATCATCCCTGAAAGTCAAGGCAGAGGAGTTACAGCAAAGAGCTCAGCCTCAATTAATTGGTATTTTCCCCAGAATTTCAGTGTAAAATGTCCAACTCATTAATACAAGCTCATTACAAAGAGTATCCATTTCAGAAATCCAGACCTTTCTCCTCACTTTGGGCTGCTGAACGTCCCAGTGACTACCACGTGCCATGACCCTTCTCATCTCTGATTTTCAAAGGGATTTAATGTAAAATACCATCACCTTTGATGGACAAAGAGAGTCCTGCTCAGCTCCTTAGTTAAGTTTTATGGATCTGAACCTAATGAAGAATAAATGACAAGCTGTGAATACCATGAGCCGTTGAAGACCTCCTTTACGGTGTGCTTCTTTAGACTAATCATTTCTCAATAGACAAGCAGCATCATTTTCTTGGCAGCCCAACCTGGTATCTGTAGAAAGAGCTGATTTTCAGTTCTCCAGTACTTGAAAAAATAAGCTGTGGAGGTGGAGCAAGATGCTCCAAACTCCCATAGCCTGTGCTTAGCAGCAGCCAACTCAGACAAGCTGCTGCTCCGTAGCTCCAGTAACTTGTGCAGTTTCAGCATAAAGATTGCCCTTGATTTGAACTGTTTGAGGATGACAGATTTTTGCTGCTTGCACAGGTTTTTCCAGAGGGTGAGGGGAAAGAGGGTTTGGAGGCTGTGGGTTTTTTGGTGCAATATGGATAGAAAGTACCAACCCACATTGTGTTTGTTCTGAGGGCCCTGTCAGTGACCCAAGCAATGTCTCCCAGCCACCAGGAGAGGATTTCTGCCATTCAGGCCTTCTGGTGAACATTTCTCCCTTGTATGACCTTCCTAATGTAAGATGTAAGCAATTTCATGAGCACATGGTTCACATTAACCAAATGCCTCATCCAGTAAAGTGTGCAAGTGCTAAACAAAGTACAGTCATTTTCTTGAAACAATTAATGATGATAATAGTGAAGTGATTAATAATCAAGAGGACTACTCATTTGATTAAAATTAAGTCTGGGTTTGAATACTTTGCAGGATCAGGGGCTTTGCTGCTGTCTCTTGGTACAACAGCCTGTGCCTGTACTTCTGAAGCCCAGAAACCCTGGAGATAAAGCATGAATCTCTGTCTTGCAGTGCTCTGTCACCTGTGGAGTTGGAGTCATGCACCGCTCAGTGCAGTGCTTGACGAACGATGACCAGGTCAGCAGCTTGTGCCATGCAGATCTGAAACCTGAAGAGAGGAGGACATGCCACAATGTCCATGACTGTAAGTCTGCAGATTTGCCTTTCTCATGGCTTCAACAACTTTTCCACTCAAACTAGAGATACGCAGCGTTTCCAAGCACTGGGAGCCATCCAGCTAAGCACTAAGGCACTTCAGGGAAACCTCTTATAAGATAAACAAGGTGCTTTGGTGCTTTGGATGCCACACGGTGTTACAAAACGAATGTTGATGTACAGTTGCTCAGTGACTACAAGTGTTTCTGTTTTGTTTCAGGTGAATTACCAAGGAGTTGCAAGGACATTAAAAATCTCAAAGGTGTCATTGAAGATGGCGAATACTTCCTTCAAGTCAAAGGGAAGACATTAAAGGTGCATTTCAGCAACAGATTGATAGCTAATGAATTTCCCTAAGGTGCAAGAGGACCCTGTGTGTGCTTTTCACTTCTGCTCTTGGATTTTCTACCTTTGATTCGCTTGCCCATCCCTTTGCACAGGATTCATGACAAAACTCTGGCTTCTCTTTCTCAGGTGTATTGCTCTGGGATGCAGACTGACAGCCCCAAGGAGTACGTGACCCTTGTAAATGGGGATGCAGAGAATTTTTCAGAAGTGTATGGATACAGGTAGGAAATCCCTTAATCCTGAGCTTCACACTGGTTTTATTTTCCATGGCAATATTTTTCGGTCATGAGTAGAAAGGGTTTTCTTTTGATTTAGATTGCATAACCCGACTGAATGTCCGTATAACGGGAGCAGACGAGAAGACTGCCAGTGTAGGAAAGATTACACAGCAGCTGGGTTTTCCACCTTCAGCAAAGTAAGGCTGGACCTGAACACTATGCAAATAATAAGTGAGTAAAAACAGGGCCTTGCCATTAAAAACAATATGTTTATTTTACACAAATGTAGCTGTAACTAGAAGCAAGCAGTAGTACTGTAGTGAGCAACATTCCCGAGCTCTCCTGTTTTGAAACTTGGTCACTTGTTTGCTGCTTTAAGCTTAGAGACTGCAGAGTACCTCAGAGATGCTCATACTCATTCTCCGTAATACGGAAAGACATTAAAACAGTTGCTGGTACATCTGCTGTGCAGAATGACTATTTGCATGCTCCTGGCAAGCCAGGGCTTTTTAAGGACTTCATTTGGTCTCCTATTTTCAGATGGGATTCAGAAGGCTTAACCTCATTTAACACACACGTGTGTCAGGAGATCCCAGCGCAGGGGACTCCGCTGGGGTCAGAATGCTGGTCCCTTTGGGCCAGGGTGGAGGAAGCTCTTGACAGAGCCAGATGATGGGGAAATAACTTGTGTGGAGAGTGATGGAGCTGAGGCCCTGGATTTGCAGGGGCAGAGGGGAATGTAGCTGTGCAGTATAAGTGATACCCTGTCTTTCTTATCATTCATGGGAGCTGGGAGCCTGCAGCATCCCACAGGGTCACGGTTTCAGTCCCACTGACTCCAGGGATACTATCAGTTTCCATCAAATGATTTAAAAGCACAACATATTGTTGGGGGTTCATTCAGCATCTAGCAGAGATGTTTTTCAGTGAATCAAAAAATCCTTCCTTGTAAAATGACTCTTTATCTGATAAGGGTGTTTTTTTTTTATCACTTAATTTTCATGCCGTGAGACCTCCCAGTCTATGAGTCTGTAAAAAGCTACTAATAGTCTGTAAAAGCTCCTAGGTAAAGAGCTCAAAAGAGCCACCCTTGGGAAATTTGATACCAGCTCCCTTTGAATTTCAAAAGGAGCTGGGCACCTACCTCTGTCAGGCAGGAGCTATCTCACATCCCCATCTAAATGAGTCTTGATTACTTCACATCCCTCCAGAGCAGAATACCCCAATTCCCTTTGAAACCCCGACCCCTGTGCTAAGGCAGCCGGGAGAGCACTGAGATAGTTGTTTGCCTTTGTTTAAAAGGGAGATTTAGGAGGTTCCATGGCTTTCTTGAAAGTGGGTAATTTTCTGATGGAGAAATAAAACCCAAGTCATAACCTAGGCCCTAAATCACCAATGTGCTTAAACTGAACTGTGAAGTTTGAGTGTTTAAGTGTCTTGTTAAAGTCAATGCTCACATCCTGGGAGTCACATGTGGGATGAATAGAGGGATTTAATATTAAAAATCCAGCAGTCTTAAGATTAATGTGTGAAACGGGCTTTAGTGAATTTAAACGTTAGCAAAGAGCATATTTACACTTGTGTTGTCTCTTCCCCTGCATCTTTCTTTCCGTGTTACTCACCAACTATTCTCCACAGCGACTGATTTACAGTTCGCACGGACACATGATGGACGACCTGTGCCTTATGCCACTGCTGGGGACTGCTACAGTGCAGCCAAGTGCCCGCAGGTATTTCACAATAGCATTTCATAGCAACTGGTGACATTTGTTATGTTCAGGTCCTCTGTTAATTACTGCTGATCACATTAGCCCCATTTCAGTGAGTGTCACATTCTCATCTTAAGTGATTGGAAGCTTCATTTTGTCCATGAGGGAAGCACCTTCCATTTTCCATGAGGGAAAATGTCAGGTCATTATCAGGCCACTGTTGGCACTGGCTAAGGGACATTCCCCTGGGCCTCAGTCAACAGTAAAGGGTTTGGGTTAGAAGGGACCTTCAAGATCACCTAGCTCCAATGGCAGGGACAACTTCCACTAGACCAGGTTGCTCAACGCCCCATCCAACCTGGCTTTGAACATTTCCTGTGCATCAGGGCAAATCCAGCCTGTCCCAGAACCACGAGGTGCTGGCCATAAAAGTATGGAGCTGGGCACAGGCTAAGTTACCTCCTTGGAAGCTCTAGGAGGTGATGTAGGATATCTATTCCAAGCCCAGTTGCTTGGAAAAAATACGCTTTTTTTCGAAGTCTTTAGGAGATTGATTAACACTTTGCTATAGGTGGATTGCTCCCTGTCCCCAGCACAATTAGCTTTTGTGGAGCTGGAGGATGATAAAGTGATGTGTTTGGGGTTAGAACTAGATGATCTTAAAGTCCTTTCCAGCCCTAACTATTCTAGGATTCTATGTTTGGATAGTCCAGGCTATTTGGTGGACCATATTTGCAAAGAGCATTAACCAAGGAGTCGCTGCAACACACAGTAGAGGGCAAACCTCTCCATCTCCTTCCCTTGGTACTTTCAGAGCTGAAGCTTTTCTGCATAGCTCAGCAGCTTAGGGATTGACTTCCTACCTCAGGAAGGCTCATGAATGTTAATATCCATCTACCTGACCCAGACAGTTTGATCCTCACAGAAAATCAGCATTCCCAAGGCAGCAACTGCAAGGAGCAGAGCTAACAACCATCTGGTACCATGCGGCCATGCTGGGTTGTGGGTTAGCCTGGGAATGTGTCCAAATGATCCCTCCTTGGTTCCCAAAACAGGCAGGGCTGGGGTGTGCCACGGGGCTAAGGGGAAGGCCGGTGGGGCTGTGTGTTGGATGAAGGCGTAGCCCTTAGTTTTCCATAATTTTGGGAGATTTGGAGATGGGGTGGAATGAAGTGAAGGACACTTTTAAGAAATAAGCAATTGAAAGAGTTTTGATTTTACTGAAGTCCAGACGGGGGAAGCCCGGTGGAAAATAGGGAAAACACGGACAAGTGTGCCCTCTCCAGCTGAGGAGGGAGCAGTGAGAGCGGCTGCAGCGCATCCCTGGGGTACCTTTCCCATCAGCTGTCGGAGCACGTCATGCTCCGCAGTTTGCCATGGAAAAGCCAAGAATGCCCTCAGCCGGCAAACCGCGAAAAAGCAGTGAAAACCCAAGATAAAACCCCTCCTTCCTGCAGCCACCAAGAAGGAAATTCCTAACCCAAGGCATGCTGTGATTCAAACAATATGTGCTAATCACTGTCAGAGCAATGGAAGACATTTAAAACATCGCTGGCAAGATCCTGTTGGAAAAGTGGTACTATGGCAAGCCACAGGAGGCCAAAGCATGGGGGTTTGGGGCTAACCAGGCTCATCTGCTTGCTTTTTAGGGTCGCTTCAGCATAGACCTGTACGGGACAGGCCTGTCCTTAACGGGAAGAGCAAAGTGGCTCTCACAAGGGAATTATGCGGTGTCAGAAATCCAGAAATCCCCAGTGAGTTGTAATTTTACCTATGGTTATACCTGCTCATAAGGCTCTTCATTGCCATGTTATGTTTCATGGTAACATCTTCCAAGTAGACACTAACAAAAGAATAGCATCTGACATTAAATCGTTGCCTGTAATTGCACGGGGAGAGCGGGAGCTAGTGGGTTTAACTTGATGTGAGTTGTTGCAATTAATTAGTGAGCCTGCTTAACCATGAGTGCTGTGGGGTAATATCCTTAATTAGTTGTCTGAGATGTCCAGCACAGAGTGCATAACACACAGCAGGCAGGACACGTGGTCAGGGCTGCAGAGCAGGGATTGACTTGCTGCAGGGGGTCTGTGTGCCAGTCGAGTGCCCTCAGTAGGAATTGTTCCCAAAGGGCTGCTAATAAAGTGAGGAGGATATGGACTGTCCCACTGGGATGGGTTTATCTGCTTGGGAGACACTGGAGTCCTCACAGCTGCATTGCAGGGCACTGTCCCCTGCATCTACCTGTGGCTTCGCTAACCTGTGGTCTCTGAGTAAGCCAGACAGACCTTCAGAATCACCCCACACCCAATTCTGAACTTGTATGGCTTAATCTGCCTGCCTGTTAACACCCCCATCACTGTGTACCTTCACATACTGTTGCTTCTGTGTCATGTTCTGAAATTGGAGGACTGCTTTTTTAGCTGTTACTTCATATGAGTCATCCCAACTGCCCCTGTTAAAGCTCTCCAAACTTACGGATGTCACCGTAACCATTTCATAGAAAGCAATTTGCAAAATATCCTCTCCTGTACTGCTGTTGGTATCCCTGGCTCTGGGGAGCCCCATGAGCCTCATCAGTGCTGGTACTCTTAAAGGAGAATTAAATGCCACTGGTCCAACCACATTGCAGCAAATCATCCTGCAGTAGAGTTAGGACCAGCACAGACCTGGTAGCTTAGTTCTGGCAGGTGCTTTGCTATTCTCCCTTCCAGAAAGAAGATGCAGCCGACTTGGGGGTTGTGGAGAGCAGACACCACCACAGCTAACAGAATTAAAACAAACTTTAAAGAATAAGGGTCAAGGAGACAACTCTTACCTCCGTCACCCACTGGCATCTGTCAAGTGCTGCTCCAACGGTGTAATTGCCTGCAGGATCAGAAGACAGTCAGGCATCATGAGAAGAGATGATAGCAGCCTGCTGCAATCACAGATCAATAGTGTCAAGGGCAGGATGGAGCTCGTTTTAAAAATAAATGCTTTGTGCAAGCTTGTCCTGCACTTAGGTCCAATTTTCTGGTAATTGAGGGCTGAGCTCCCCTCAAGGACTCTCTGTCCATCTTAATGACCAAGAGAAGAAAGACTCTGCAGAGGTGGGATGAGGAAGGTCAGATGGAGATGTTAATCTCCTGACTCAAGACCAGAGTTTCATCATCCTTGCTGAGCTCTTCTGGAGACTAGGCTAACCCCAGGACCTCTCCACATTTCCCTTTGTCTTTTCTGGCTTTGGAAATGCAGCACTGGGGAGGGACAGCACCTTAGCAAGTGGCAGAGCCTCAGCCCATAGCTTTCCTTCATGTCAGTGCAGCCGCTCCAGTCCTTTTTCTTCCAAATGGATGTGTCTTGGTATCACCTGCAAATACCTTTCCTGTGCCCTTCACGTGCTCAGACACAGCTGAGAAGCTGGTATTGTCTAGATGCAGTTTTGCATGATCTGAGTTTTCCACTCACTACAGTTATTTACTGTGGGGCAGTTTGGAGAAAGCAGATATCCTTGAGATGCCCCTCCAAATGGTCTTCTTGAGCATCTTTCAATGTAATAGATCAAAACTACCCTTTCTTATTTGTGTTCACCATCTAACCTGGTAGCACTAAAGAGAATTACATTTGCATGTATTTAAATATAACATTGATTTCATAGACTGATTTAGACATAATTTGTTTTCCTTTCGAGGCATTTTCTATTAAAAACCCTTACTAGAATAACCCAGATCCAGCCCTTCCACAGCATGGCATTCCTGAACCCTTACCTGAGATGTTATTTCTAATCTTGCCTGCAGGATGGTACCAAAGTAGTAGGAAAATGTGGCGGTTACTGTGGGAAGTGCACTCCATCATCTGGAACAGGCCTTGATGTTCAGGTGTTATAGCCATGGTAAGTTCCCTGCTGCTTCTGCATGAAGGGAAATCCTTCCCAAAACATCCTAAAGGAGCAGAGACAGCTTCAGAAGATGATGGTCTGACTTCAGTGTGCACCTTGTCTGTATTTCCTAGGTTGTCTGCAAGCGGAGATGAGACGAATGAAGGATAGCGATGCAATACCTCTGCCTTCCACTTTTTTATGTTTATGTATGTATATAGATCGCATATTCTTAATGTACAGGTTAATATTTATGTTTGGAATTATTTATTTTGATTTAATATTTTTGTACGTAAAATCATTATATTAAGGCTGCTTTTCCTATTTTTATTTTTTATTGTTAAATCCTGCAGTCAAACCACTGCATTTTGCGTACTCTACATTATATGTAGCATTATGACAAGTGATACTTTATTGTCACTGTATTCAGTTGTTTACTTTCAATCAGTAATTTTCCTTCAGTTACGGGCTGCTTTTGCCCTCTACGGTGCTACACAATCTGCATAGGGGTATTTTTGGCATTTCAATCTGTCTTTATGTTAAGGAAAATAGACAAGATGTGCTTAAATTTTATTTTTAGGGATTAGGCTGACAGCACTCGAGGAAAACATGACAATGAATACAGTGCTAGTTGCATTAGCAATCTTTATCTTTTAGGTATGTTTTGAATTTCACATGACCTCTGTGGCCAGTGCTAAAAGCACTGGTTTGGTGCTAACATGGTATTTATTAATGCTCTGTAGTTTTAGTTAATCCACTGCCTTTATCAGTGAAAAAGGGAAGAAAGCAGAAAAATTGTCAGGTTCAAATAAATTGATCTTCAGGTCCTTTCCAACCCTAACTATTCTATGATTCTAAATTAAGATCTACCCAGGTTTAGGAAAATTCCTGCAGATGGATCTTCAGCTCAAGCCCTTTTTCATAGGGCCCTGAAGAGAACTTGCTTTTTAAAAACCATGTATTTTTCTCCTAATTGCATGTGCCACTGTGCTTCCTGCTCCATCTGGAAGCGGGGTATTAACTCATCCCAACAGGCTGATCAGCCCATATGTTTCCCTGGGCTGTGTGCTGAGAAGTGATGCGGGTTCTTATGGACATTGTCACAAAATCCTAATGGGAAGTTGAAAGCACCCCTGCAGTGTTATCTCCCCTGGGGCCAGTGTGGACCGCAGGGGATGTGGGACAGCAAGCCCAGCCAAGCCAGCCCTTCCTCTTGGCCAGGGGACTCCATTGCAGGCACCTGCAGCGTTTCCCCAGCTTCCTACTCACTCACAGACCATCTGCAAAGGGAAGCTTCAGCCTTATTTCAACAAGATCACTCTGTACTTACAGATAACTCTGCCCCCCCCTTCAAAAACAAGCTGCTTTACGCCTACTTCTGTATTGCTTTGGATCTTCCTGGTAAGGCATCTGTGCTCCTTGCCTGTTTGCCACCCTATGTACAACCAGGCCTTTAGTATTGGCTTTGTTATATATATATATGTATATATATATGTATATATATATATATATATAAATTGAGGAGCCATCTCCCATAGGCATCGAATGCGGCTGTGCAATAGTTCCTGCCTGTACACAGCCCACCGCTGACAGCACGCCGCCTTTGTGCAGAGCTTCATAGCACATTGAACGGGGGTGATGTGACCAGATTATTTTTGTAGTCTATGACTATGTCCCTTATCTCTTTCTCCACAATTTTACTTAGTGATAGGAAGATGCTGCCCCTTCGCATTCTCTGTCGGGGCAGCCAGGAACACAAAGTACAAGGAAAGGAAGCTTTTCAGCACAGAATTGCCAGCAGTTTGGGAAAATGAAGATGCTTATCTGCTACTTCAGATAATTCTTTTGATTTTGGATGCAAACAGTTAACAAACACAACCTCAGGATCTTGTGTGAGTCTTTTGCAGAGCTCCCCAAAGGATGTGTAATCAGTTTGTTACAAAAGAGTTGGATAAATAGGGATAAACGATCTGATCCCTGAATTCATACCTCATGTGCACTGGGCTGTGTTCAGCCTTCAGAGTGAAACCTGTCAGCCAGCCTGACAGTCAGGGATTGACACACCCACGTCAGTTGGGAGACATCTCACAGGCAAGGACGGCTGTGTTACAGTCCAGCAGCTACAGATCTGATGAAAGAAAAGGGGAAAAGGGAATGGGAAAGGGGAAAAGGGAATGGGAAAGAGGCAAAAAGGGAAGGGGAAAGAAGTAGTAATGGAAAAGTGATTTGTTTTTAAATGATAATTGCTTATGTATAACTTCTGTAGGGGAAAAAGGAAAATTGCACTATGAACTTTAGAAAGAAACAGTGGTGCTTAGAAAGTACAGGTTTATATTTTCTCTAATGAAGTGAACAGCTAATTATAAAAAGAGATATTATTTTGACCTGTACACATTCGTTTCTACCATATAGTTTCATAGCAGCTATTAACAGAGCAAGTGAAACCTAAAAGAACTTTAAATAAACTACAAGGGGGAAAAAAATGATAGAGCACTGATCCTATGGTTCATTAAAGGGCTTTGTTAAATAGGAACAGACTTTGAGGACATTAGGTATTTCTTGTTCAAGAAACAACTCTGGGGGTTTTATATCAATGTCATTATTTTTCTACAAACTGAGGTATTTTTTGCAAGCACTTTCCTGTACAGTGTTTCTTTTCTTTCTGCTTATACTCAAAAGGAAATGAAAAGACCCATAAGACATGTCTGTATGGTCTTTCTGCATTTGCCATCGTATTTCAATACATGTGTGCTATTATAGAGGCAAAATACTTTGTACACAAGGGAATAATACATTGAATGGTAAACATTCCTTTCTGTGCTGGTGTTTATTTCTAAGCTTTGGGTTCCTTGTTTCATTGTCCCACACAAAAGGAATAAGGGAGGATAATAATGTTGTTTATATGGAGACATACCCCAAACCCACATTGGGGTCTGTGGACCAGGGACCATCTTGGAGAATGGCCCCAGCCATCCACTTGTGTCCTGCCAGCTGGACAGACTGATGCTTCACAATTTCTTCTACAAGAGGAGTGATCTGAGGTACAAAATGCACACAAGCATATCTCAGAGGTGCCCCATGCAGCTGGTGACTGGCTGGTGCTGCCATCCATGCACCAGGGACATCCCTTTCCATGCGACAATAAGGGAGCCAAATGTTTTTGAAGGATGAGCTGGGATGCTGGACCTGGCCCACACTGCTGGCAGTGCTATGTAAAGAAATATGCAAAACCAATAAACTTTTCTAAGTTTGGAAAAGAAAAAAAAAGTATCAAATCTACAAGAAAATTTGGGTAGAAGAAATTTGGGTTGAGAGAAAGCAAATGTGGGGACCAAATGTGGAGGGCAACCAAGTGACAAACTACAGCAGAATCTTATATTGGTTCTTTAAGGACTTGGGGGTGCTGGTTGATGAGAAAATGAACATGAGCCGGCTTCAGTGTGTGCTCACAGCCCAGAAAGCCAACCGTATCCTGGGCTGCATCAAAAGGAGCGTGACCAGCAGGTCGAAGGAGGTGATCCTGCCCCTCTACTCTGCTCTCGTGAGACCTCACTTGGAGTATTGTGTGCAGTTCTGGTGTCCTCAACATAAAAAGGACATGGAACTGTTGGAACAAGTCCAGAGGAGGGCCATGAGGATGACCAGGGGACTGGAGCACCTCCTGTATGAAGATAGGCTGAGAAAGTTGGGGCTGTTCAGCCTGGAGAAGAGAAGGCTGCGTGGAGACCTCATAGCAGCCTTCCAGTATCTGAAGGGGGCCTATAGGGATTCTGGGGATGGACTCTTCATTAGGGACTGTAGTGATAGGATAAGGGGTAATGGGTTAAAACTTAAACAGGAGAAGTTTAGAAATTCTTTCCTGTTAGGGTTGTGAGGCACTGGAATGGGTTGCCCAGGGAGGTTGTGAATGCTCCATCCCTGGCAGTGTTCAAGGCCAGGTTGGATGAAGCCTTGGGTGGCACGGTTTAGTGTGAGGTGTCCCTGCCCATGGCAGGGGGGGTGGAACTAGATGATCTTAAGGTCTTTTCCAACCCTAAATATCCTACGATTGTTCCCTAGAGGCTGCAGGTGAGAGTGAAGAAGCTGCATTTTTATGTCCTCCCTTGTATGCTCCTCATGCTCTGCCTCAGAAAAGGCAGCAGATCTCTTATTGCTGGCAGCTCCGGCCTTTTTCAGCTTCTATGTTTTCAATCCAAAAGAAGAGAGGATACCTTTCTCGTGCTGTCTGAAACAGTCAGATGGAGAAAACAGAACAGGTGATATTTGAAAAGCTTGATTTCTTAGTTTAAACATCTTAAAGGCATCTTTCTTTTCTATCATTTATCCTTAACAAATGATTACAAAGATTTAAAATGTGGGCTGCTGAGTAATTAAGCCACCAGGGAGTGTGAATCATACTTAACCTTCTGGCACAGTATAATGAAAGGGTCATTTTAATACTTTTGATGCTTTGATCCAGTTATTCCATGAAAATTACAATGCTCTTCTTCAGCCTCATTGCCCAACCTAGCAGGACTAATTGGTCCAGAGACTGAGGTGATTGATTCATCTCTTCAATGTTCTCTTCTGCCTCAACAATGGACATTACTTCCTCTATGGAAAAATAAAATGCATTTTGTTGAAGACCGTTGGAAACACAAGGAACTAGTCTTATATCAGCACAGTTGGTAGAAAACCTTCTTCACCTTCACAGCCATGCTTTGAAACATGGGAAGAGGCAGAAAAGACCAAAGAGGGCAGTCTGGGCTTGAAAGACAGTTTTTCATTGAGGCACTTCTAGATCTGGACTAGTGAGTCTTTCCAACACAACTCCTCTTCCCAAACAGATGATTGAGGGCTAACTTGGAGAAAGCATTTCTGCTGGGGGAACAACACTGAGGTGAGGCAGAAATTCCACCCAAGCCAGGAGTCATTACCAGTTGAAGCAACTCAGCCCATGTGGTAAGTTCTCCCATCACATCACTTGAGCTTTTCAAATGAAGAACTCTTCAAATCAAGTCTTTTTAAGAAATACCCTTGAGTTCATCCAGCAGCTGCTAACCTTAGCTGATGGTCATTTAGTGGGAGGGGATGAGTCCCCTTTCAGGAACAAATTCCTGGCAGCAGCTCTCCAGCTTGCATCATGCAGGAGGAAGGAGCCAACAGCCAAAACTGGTGTTTGTCAGTCTCACTCCAGTATTTTCCAAGTATTTTTGCCTGTGCTGGAGTAATCCAGGCAATCAGTGTTGTAGCTTTCCAGAAGGAGGCTTAGTTGACAAGTTTCTGACCTCGCTTTGCAATAGTGAGATGAAGAATGTTGAGAAGTTATTTTTGGCCTTCAAGGAAAAGCCTGAGTTTCCACTTCAAAGTTGGTTTAATTTCTCAGCTATTTTATATTACTAAACATAAGACACAGATTTTGAAAAAGCAAAATGAGGAGAGAATAGTGTTTTGACCTAATCCATACACTTGTTGTACTTTATTTCATGGAGTTTTTTGTTTGCTTGTTCCAGTTAAAAAAGACCAACACACAAACCTGTGAAATTTTCCGCTGAGTTCTGCCTCCTCTAGCTATAACTCTTACTTCTGAAGTTTTTAGAGACATGATTTATTGACTGTTCATACAGGTACCATTTTAAGCCAAGGGAAGGTAGAAATACATTTCTCCATTATGAAGAAGTTTCAGGTCCTTCAAGGCAGCAGCTGGATATGAAATGCAGAAGCTGAGGCCATGCACATCAATCCATTTCCACCAGGAAAACCTCAATTCTGCTGGGAGCATAAGAGCCCAAATGGTTTCCACGTTGCACCTACACACAGGCTTAGGTGCATGCTTGGATTTAATGCTCCTGCTCAATCTGCACCATCGGCAGCGATATCAAGCTGCAGTTACTTAAGAATTTGTCAGTAGTCAGTGTCCCCATCTCTGAGAAGACAGTGTGAGAAGAGCCAAAATTCTGGAGTAACCTCTGAGTACAAACCCCTTTGTATGCTGGGCTGAGGGTGCAAGGGATGTATTTTCTCCTTTAATATTATTACTCGGCTCCCTTTATATGCTTAGAATTTCTTCATTCTTCTTTAATTTGCAACCACACTTCTGATGAGTAATCAAATTAATCAGGTCTTTGCTATATTGTCCTTTATGAATCCATCCTGGCTGCCTTGGTGACCTTCCACTTTGAAACTATTCACTGCTCACCGCCTGCCTTCATCCACCTCCACGCAGAAAGGAGTATTTGCTGTGAAATGCTTTAATTGCTCAAGGTACCAGGGATGGCTCCCTGGAGAATGCGTGGCAAGAATAAACGTGTTCAGGTTAGCCACCGGCAAACACAAGTGGGGGCTTATTTGCTCCCGTGCCTCTATAATCCCCCCCTCCCCGCCCTGGCAGGCATAAGCGAAGCTGCCTGCAGCAAAGGATGAGAGCAGGTACCAGATGCTGCCAGGGGCTGGAGCTCTGGTCTCACGCATGGCTTGTGTTCCCTGGATGAAGTCGTTTCAACTTCAGGTCTGAGGTTTTTAACAGCCCTTTGGAGCAGGGGCCAGATTTGTGGTGCTGGGAGCATACCATTGTGCGCTTGCCCCTGAGGCTGGTGCCTTACCGCAGCTTAGCTAGAAGAAACACGTATCTACCAGTGGCAACCAAGCCCCACTTGAGAGAAGACAGCTACAGATAAAACATACCCACATTTAGCTGAACCAGCAAATAACTGAGCTCTGAAATAATAAACCACATATGGCTCAGGCCAAGCTGATGAAAGGAGGTGTCGTTCAGCCACGGAGGTTTGCTTCATGCAGGGAATAACATGATGAGTCTGAGCCTTGGCTCGTCAGAGCAGGAGCCAGTGGCCTTTCTCCTCATCTGTGCTGGAGCTCAGCTGCTGAAAGTCTTGTCTGTCTTCCTTTCTCCTTCACTGCTCTCTTCCCGGGGGATACCTGAGCATATCATGTCTGTTCAAATATCTCAGGGAACAATCCACCAGGATCAGCAGCAGATAATCTAAGGAAACCTCAGACAAGGGCAACAGATTGCTCTGCTGCCTCTGTCTTGAGCTGCTGTCCCTATCCAGATGGGGCAACCAGAGAGATGATGTCCTTTTTTTTGGAGTTATTCCTGGATTCTGCTGACTGAACTACACAAAGTGGGGTGTCTTCAAGTCCTTCCACCGGCTCTTGAACATCCACAGCTTCATTGTGCTCTGTATGTGAAACACAGCACGTGTGCCTTGTGTTGGTGTGTAGCTCACCTGGAATAACCCTGGAATGCTGCATGCCTGCCCTGGGCAAAGCTGCCTTCTTCAGGTGCCTGAGATAATCTCATAATATCCTCCTCTTCATCAGCCTTCCTCCACATTGTGCAGGTGATGTGTGAAGCTCTCCAGGTATGACTTTCTTTCAGATTTCACTAGTTTTTCCTATTTGATCATTCCTAATGGCCTGGGCATTTCAAGAGCCTAAATGTAGAGAAGCATTTGACTTGGGAGTATTGAAAGCTTTAGACAGAACGTAGAGCCTGGGCTGCTTGCCTTGGCCAAAAAAATGGTATCTCCAGCAGGTAAAAATAGCACAAATGTAAAACCCGACAACATTCATGGCCAGAAGAGAAACCATTTATAGCATCTTGGGAACCTCAGGCACAGTATTCTGAATTTTCCTTTCCATAGCTACCTAAGTTCTGCCTGATTTGAGTGCCATAACCACTGTCAGTCTGGTTTTGTCAGGTATCTTACTCCCCTATTTATCTGCAGGTTTCAAGCTTATTAAACACTAAGAAAAAGGCTCTTTTCTTTTCCCTCAATGAGAAAAGACAATAAAGCAGTTTTAAACCAAAATGAATAAAAGGATCTTTCCACCTGGGGGATGGCAAATATATCAATGTGAGAGACTGAACAGCACTTGTGATGCTTCCAGCAAGCAAAGGGCAGGATGGCTTTGCTCCCAGCAGCTCACCTCCTGCTTTGGCTCCTGGCACTTGCCTCTCCATGAGTTCCCCTAAATAGGTTTAGTTTTTCTCATCTTCAGGAATGGTCCTGAAAAGCAGAGGTATCATGGAAGGAGTGTGAATTTACATTGTAAAGTGAATAATCCTGCTGAACCACAGAGCACGAGGGAGTGAGGGCTGGGGATAGCAGAAAATTACTTGTTGCTATAGCGCAAGGAGGTTTAGTGCAAACTGTCAGAGCCCCAGCTGATTGCTTTGTTTAGCCTCAAATTGAGAAGCATTAAGGAACCGCATGAACCGGGGCCATCTACCACCCACCTCTCCTCAGAGGGAGGTGAGGTAGAGTTGTGCTTGAGGGCTCTGGAGCTTGACAGCAAGGAAACCCAGCTGTGGGGAAAGCTGTAGTGCTGTCATTTTGGGGAGTTACAGTGAGGACGTGGAAGGGGCTGGAAAAGTGGGAGGGATGGGAGCAGGGCAGCAGATGGGATGCGTTTTGTACATGGCATAGCCCATGCCCCAGCACCAACACTTCACTGGCGGTCCCTCCAGTACCCAGTTTGTGAGGGGCAGAGCCCTTTTTTGGAGGGATAAGCTTTATGTATCCCTTTGGCTACACATTCCATAACAAGTGCACGGAGTGGGACTGGGCTGCAAGTTTATATTGGTGTGGACTCCAACTCCCAAATGCTATTTACAAGGAAATTGAAGCTCACCTTCAAAATTAACAATAGATGGCTATAAATCTTACTCAGTTACCTAGCAACTAACACAATAAAATCCTAAGGTTAAAAGGAGAAGGGTTGTTTGGAGATACCTTGGGGAGTACAAAATGGCAATTTGCATTCCTGGGTGGGAGGACAAAAAAGAATTTCCTGGGATATTTACAAATCGGTGTATTGAAGAAAGAAAAAATGTGAAATTACTCAGTAGGGCTTTAATCAAAATACCTCAGAACTGACAAATACAGCAAAAAAATAGTAGTCAAATGGCTGTGATAAAGAGCACTTGGAAAATGTATGGTGATCTGCAGAAATGATGGAAGGGTTTTGTTAAGTTGCTAAGCCCACTTTGTTGCTGTTTCTGACATCTGAAGTGTGTGTAGTGCAAGCTAACAGTGTAATAAATGTTCAAAGGGAATTTGACCAGTTTGTGCCTGATGGAATATGCCCTAGAAAAGCCTACGCAGTGCAAAAAACATTTAAAACCAAAGTAACATAGCATGATTCATGCCGGCCTGGGTTCCTGTTATGCACAGCACAGATTGAAATTCCATATCCCCACCTCAGACAGGGGTTTAGGCACAGCCTTTTCTGCCTGCAGTAACTACAAATCTCAAAGATGGAATGAGCAGAAACACTGAATTGTTTCCCTCCTAAAAGACCCTCATGGGGGCACCTTTACCTGGGAAGAAGGAGGCTTGGTGGAAGAGCTATGAACTAAAATAGATGCCTGCTACCTAGCATGCCCCTCCATCAGCTGTGGCAAGTAGAGGCATCTTTAAGCTCTTCTTTTGTTGTTGAAGGGCTTCAAACAGTAACTGCCTAATAACAGTCAGACATTTATTGCCTTCAGGGTACTTTATGGCGACAGGCTTCGTGTTGAGTTGCAATTCAACTGCGCAGGCTGCTAGCAGAAGGAAACATGAGGAACAGCCAAATTCACCTTGACATCGAGGAGGGGAGCAATGTATGGGTCCAGCAGACAAAATAGGAGCTGTTCTCTACCTTACTCCAGGGTTCTGTTGGTGGTATTGCTGCCCCAGTGCTGACAGTTAGGGCTAAGCTGTAGGAAGCACAGGGGTATCAGAGCTGATGCTAAGAGCATTCCAAAGGTATTTTGGAGGTGATTTCTTACCATGAAGCACGGATTGCAGGATAGAAGAGCTGGGGGCTCTTTCCTGGAAAGACTAGCAAAGTTTCCTGGCTCCATACATGAAAGTGTGTCTGCCAGCTAGCTCCTTTCCAGAAGTGCTGGGCCAGAGCTGCAGGCAGACTTCCATAGTCTCTGGTGGGATGGGTTGTCCCTGTATTTCCCAACCCCTGCGTTTGCAGCTACTAATGTGGACATGCAGCTCCTCTTCCTGCGTGGTAAGAACTGCCTACTGAGCTTGGACACAAGTGACTTAGTGCTCCTATTGCTCAAGATGATATCCCAAAGGGGATGGAGGTTACTGGGAGAGCTGTGTCCTAATAGCATCTCCTTTCCACCACGTACAGCAGTGAGGCAACGCTACAAATGAGACTTATCAGAGCTGCGAGACTGGGGACAAACCCTGAGACCAGGCAAGCAGAACAGCTCTGCAGCAATGTGGGCTTGTTCTTTCCACCTTCTGCTGCCAGAGGCTGATTTTGCTTGAAGAAGTGTATTTATCTGACCAGGAAAACAGCCCATGTCAGCCCATGCACAGCTGACCATGATGGACAGCTAACACAGGAGCTGCATTTTACCTTTCCTTGAGATCTTTGCTTTTAATCATAATTATTTCTGCAGTACCAGCTACACTGGCAAGCAGGAAAAGAAGAGCATCTCTGTCATTTCCCTCCTCTCACCCATTCATAACTTCAAAAAGGAAGGGGGCTCATCTCACAGTGCGCGAATGGAGCAAACTGGGTTTTAGAAGGGTTTAGTCATGGGAAGGGCTGGGGAAGGTGTCATCTCTAGGCAGGTTTGGTTGAAAGACAAATGGGAGGGGAAGATGGTGTACAGAACAATTTAAGTGACAGCAGAAACAATAATTTGTCAGACAAAGTGTCTGGCATATATTATCCATGTGTGTCTGTTTCTGAGCCTATGTGACAGCAGTATCTGACACCCCCTACCTCCAAGCTGAGTCTGTCTCTTTTAAGAGAAAGATCTACGTGTTTCTAAAAGCAAACCTACAAGAACCACTTTCAAAAGGACCTTTTGTGGTGCCACAAGTAGGGCTGGAGCTGTGTTGCTGTCCCCTGTCCAGGGGAACATGCCAGGATGTATGCATCATCCCCTTTGAACATGGTGACAACAAGGGAGTGGGAGTTTATTTCCTGAGAGATCTTTACTCTTGGCAGCTTTTCTGGGGGAGGAAAGAGAAGAAGTGTTCAGGCCAGTGAGATAATGTTTACCCTCGTTTTCCCAAATACATCCCAGAGATGATGTTCTGGCCTGGCTGTTTCCTTATGTAAATGCAGCATCTGAGCATCCCTAAAATGTGGACCGAGACCTCCTGACTAGCCCTTCATTTGTCCTGGATACCTTGGGCCAGAGGGAAACTGCTCTTTCCATGAGACATTTAGAAACCTAGAAGTCACTAAGGACCTGATTCCATTGGAGTCTTTGGTATACACATATTTTATGGCTCTGGGTGGTACATGATTTCCCCAGGCACCTCCCAGACATACCAGTATGGGAGCAGTGAGCACTTAAAGATCATCCAGTTCCAACTCCCTGCCACAAGCAGGAACACTTCCCACTGACACACTAGTGCAAGCTATGATGCTCAGAGCTTTCCCTGCCTCTTGCCTGCATAATAAGGAGTCACCCACCAGCGTCTGAAGTATCTGCTGAAGTAATGCTGGAGGATACAAGCCATGAAGGGTAGCAGGAAAGTTCCATGAAGATCTTGGAATGGAGGGAGGGGACCAACCTGCCTCATTTTAAGAAGCAATTTAGGACCTGCCTCTTCATCAGAAGACTGGAGCAGTGATTCAGTGCAGCCACACCTCCAAGGAATTTACCCTCCAACTTCGACTTACTTTTGCTGTTTTAAACTTATAGCAGATGTCCTCACCAGCCCTGTTATTGAGGGCGCACAGCATCTCTTGCAACAGCAAGGCAATTAAAAAGGATTTGCGGGTCACCTTTAAAGCATTTCCCACAGCACGCTGAATCTTGTTATAAGTCCTGTATCCAATAGTGCTTTTATTTCAGCAGTTTTAATTGGAGTTTTAAATATTCTGGCTCTTATGCAAGACACCCAAAATGCCGCAGGTTTTCAGGCTCTCTCTTGTGTGATGCTTGTTCCCTGAAATCCCATTGGCCTTCAGTGGAGTTAACAGTAACCCATCACCCTGATACTACTGGATCTGACATTAGATTCAGCTTATAGGTAGGGATATTTTAATATGAGGCCAAATCTGCAACCAGTTGCCACTATGTGATAAAATGTGTGTGCATTTAAGAGATCCCCTCCTCCCTCAAGAGCTTATAGCATATTCATGCACCACTGTATGAGCTGAGAACTGGGAGAGAAACCGAGAAGGAAAATGATGAGGAAATTTAGCAGATGAGAGCAACGGAGGCAAGCTGGAGGGTTTTGGAAGGGTAAAAATAGCAATGACAGAAAAACAGAGCCAGGAGGGATGTCAGTATTTTCCAAATGACATGAAGAAAGCCTGGGAAAAAGAACATTTTCTCCATGATAAAATTCCCTGGTTTTCCCCCCCCAACATTTACAGGGGGAAAGGCTGAGTATCTCCCTGAAACTTTTTGCCTGAGACTCTTCAAACCACGCAGCTCCCAGCCTCATTTCTGACCCCAAGAGAGGAAGATACAAGCGAAAAATTGACAAAAATGGGAACTTATTAAAGGGGGGGTGGGAGGAGGAAGGGAGAGAAAAATCAAAGCGTTCTGTATTTAACCAGCTGTGAGGTAGCAAGGCAAAGGAACAAAGAGGTAGGGAAGCAGGGGAGGGAGAAGCAAGGTCTGTGAACAACCACAACCAGGGGGTGAAGCTGTGAAATGCTAATGGCAAAGCTGCTCCATCCCCACTGGGAACAAGTTCCTGAGGCCCCCTGTGCTGTGTGAAGCATGTTTGCTGCTCCCCCTTCTCTCTCTTGTTTCCTTCTGCTCTGCCTTGCGCCAGATGTGCTGTTTGATTGCAAATCCCCAGGGGTATGGGCTGGTTGTTGGCTGTGGGCACCCCTTTGCAGCACACTGTAGACCTAACAAGAGCATGCTGTCGTGTGGTGTCATGGTTGCCCAATGGCTCCATATGCGCCACAGCTCCTAGCCCCACGTGTAGCTCAGGAAGGAGCTCTGGGGCTCTTACAGGTGCTTTGTGCCCTGGTCCAACATCCCAGGCTGCAAACACATTTCACACGACAGTGTTTCTAATCGTGTCTTGTGTTCCTAATCATGTCTGTGGACTAGAACTGTTCTCCATGAGGAAGGGAACAGAAGCCCAGCAGGAACCCGGGCTGTTTGCTCCCTGCCTTTCCCTGTAACAAAAGAAGCCCCTCTGACGTGCTCAGAGCAGTAACTTCAGCTCTGAAGAACCCATTCGTGCCCCCTTCATCTCTTGTTTGATTAACACCCGTGCTCCGGAACGTAACGAGCTGTCTGAGCGCTGCGCTGCGGAGCGCGGCGGGACACGGGAGAGTCGTTCGTTAACTCTGGAGCGGAACGATGACAGCTCCAGCGGGACTCGGGAACCGTCGGCCCGGGGTGGGGGCGCGGCAGGGCCCTCCCGGGGCGGTGCCTGCCGTGCCGAGGGGCGGGGTGAAGGGGCGGGAGCGCTGCGGGCGGAGGGACGGGATGGGGCGGCCGCTGCCGTGCAGTTGGGCTGGGCTGGGCTGCGCTCGGCGGCGCGGAGCGTGGCGGTGCCATGTTCGGCCGCGGCTCCCGCAAGCGGCTCTCCAGCCGGTCGGTGAGTACCGGAAGCGGGGTTCTGCGTGCATCCCCCTCCCTGCCCCGCTCCAACCTGTGGATCTGTCCCGCCGCCCGCTCGGGCTGTGCCCTCGGTGTGGTGCGTGTGGATCCCCGTCCTCGCCGCCCTCCAGTGCCCCCTTCCTCTGGGTGCGTCCCCCTCGCTCCGTCCCCTGCACCTTCTCGCTCCCGTTTTCCTCCTGTCTCCCGGGTGCGTGTTCCCTGTCCCGCAGCGGAGGGGCCGGGGCTGACTTTTCTCGGTCTTTTGCAGCTGACGGCGTCGGCGGAGCCGGAGCGGGGCCAGCCCTGCAACACCTGCGGGGATCAGTGTCCCGGCTTCGCCCTGCACAAGTGGAGGTAAGGCCCGGAGAAACTCCCGTGTCCCCTCGGCCCGTTCCCCCAGAGGGCAGCGGGATCCCGGTAGATCTCGCTCCGCCTCTCCCTTCGCAGGGATTTGTGGCTCGCTCCCAACTCCGTGCGCATCCGAGGTGTGAACGTGGCTCTTTGAGGAGCACTCGTGTTAATCTTAAACGTGTTCCCCACGCTGGCCGGTGCTCTGGATGGGTGGGTTTGCCAGCCCTGCCGTGCAGCATGCAGGTCTGTCCGTGCCTGCCGCCGGTGCGGGGCGCAGCAGGATCCGGACCGGGACTGGGGTAACTGGTTTGTTAATTACCACTTTGCAGCCCGTCTGCTCCCTGCTGCGGTCAGGGCCTCATCCTGCTGCCCCGGGTTATGCTGAGGGCCAAAACCACCATCACCTGGTGAGGACAACCTGTGCAGGATGGGGGTGGGAAGGGGGCATTTGGGCTGAAAGGGTTCCGTATGGTTTGCACCAGACCACCACGCGGAACTCGTCTCCCATTATGGTGGGATTTATCCCCTCTGTGATGCCAAGCAGAGATGCAGTTGTTGAAATGGACGAGGGGTGTGTAGGATGAACAAGTGTTCTTGTCTGTTTCTGTTGTGTCTCTTTACAAGCCCAACAGTGCCAGCGCCTATGAGGCACAGCAAGCTCTGACCTCATACTCGATCTGCCCCTTCTCTCCTCCCTGCGTTGTGCTGCCTAGAAATGAATGCCTTCTTGTGGGTGATCTGGGACAGGGTGATGTTAAATCTGGGCTGTGGGCTCTGGGAGCTGGTGCACAGACTTAGTAGGCCATGGAGCCCTTGGTGACCCTTTAACCTGATTTTATAGGGTTTACCCTTTTCTCCAGCATCTGCCATGCTTGGTACTCTTCCAGGCTTCTGCCCTAGTCTCAGAGCTGCATCCTATCATATTAAAGCGTGGGTTCAAGGTGAGGACGGGGATTGATTTATTCCCTTTCAGTTCTATCATAGAATCATAGAATAGTTAGGGTTGGAAAGGACCTTAAGATCATCAAGTTCCAACCCCCCTGCCATGGGCAGGGACACCTCGCACTAAACCGTGCCACCCAAGGCCTCGTCCAACCTGGCCTTGAACACTGCCAGGGATGGAGCATTCACACCTTAAGCTTTAGCCTTGTAAATCTTCATTTCCTGATGCATTTACTCTGAGAGGTGGTAGGACAGGGACTGTGGGCTGAGCTCTGCCCTGAGGGGTGTGCAGTGGCATGTGAGGCTTCACTGTGGTCCCAGCCCTGCAGGTGCTGGTGGCACATCCAGGTTCATTGTGCCCCAGTACAGAGCTTCAGAAGATGAAGGTGTAAATGTGTCCCCTTCATCCTGGGCTGCTGTGGTGTCCTGACACTCTCCCAAGGGCAAGTCTGCCACAAGTGTGTTAATAGATTTATAAGGTCACCCACGAGTTGTCTTCTTGCCAGGGCTTATAAATGGTTTCCTGAACTGTCCCAGGTTACCTGGAGTTGTTGCGGAGCAGCTTTATAATGCTTAAAAGTGTCAAGGAGAACTTTCAAATATAGGGTAAGAAAATCCATGGTCACCAGAACTTTCTCCTCTGCTTATGAGGTGCTGTGGTTTGTGTTTCACCGTGTCAGAGGGTGCAACTGTCCTGTAGCTTCTGACGAATTAAGTGAATTTTGGTTGCATCCCATCAAAGGCCAAGTGGCTCAGCAGAAGAGACACCCAGCTACTTGGGGTTCAGGTAAGAGTGGTGTTGTGGCTCTTCCCAGGTTGTGCCCTCTGCACTGGCCCACTGTACCACATCCTGCAAAGCCCTAAGTGCAGGAGGAGGTGGAGCAGGAGGCTCCAGCCTCCCAGGACCACTCGTAGCTGTCTCCTGGCTACCCTTCTGTGAGGGACCCCTGACCCTCAGAAACCCTCCTTGATTTTGGATAAAACTGCATGGAGTCTACCAGCAGCCTTCTCTGAGGAAGGAAGGGCTACCTCCCCTGGAGCAGGAGAAGGATGGGAGCCCATTGGGTACCAGTGGGAGTCAGCATCCAGAGGCATTGCAACTTGTGTGCTCCATCCAGGTTTGCACCCCACTGAGCCAAGTTAGACCTTACACCAAGTTACCTTATACTGGGGACTGGACAGGCTGGGAGGTCTCCTGCACATACACATTTAATTGCCTTGATATAAGAATAATTAGGCAATTAAATAAAGACAACCTATTTGCCAGAACACAATTGAGAAGAAGCACATTCGTTTTTTACTAACTACTGGTCTATTAAAGCCAGGGACATATAAGAAGGGCAATTATTAATAGTAGTTTTGAAGGTTGAAAATGTGCTCCGGAGGCTGTGCCCTCTGTGGTATAACCAGCTGTTGCTGGGGATGCTCACCACCACCTTAACATGCAGAATGGGCTTGGAAGAAAACAAGGGTTTCTGAGGAGATCCACAGATTAAGGACACAAACCCTGATCAATTAGCCATTAGGGATCTGTAAGCCTTTTTATAATCCTTTAATAGTAGAGTTTTGCTGATAAATGTAAGTGGGACCTTTCTGCTTCGAAGATGGGAATTGGTGATATGCTTTAGGGAGAAGAAAAAAGGTTTATAAGCTCTCAGGCACTGAAACCGTTGCTGATATAGCACTGTCATGTACATAATTCTGCAGAAATGTGCATTTTCTAGTTACCTGTGATTTTAGGTGTGAGCTGTACAGCTACTCTGTCAAACAGGCAAATGGCTTCATTAGACACCAAAGGTTTCTGTGCCTGTACGTTCCCTTAAAAGCCACTTTTCTCAGATTTGAGAGCTGACTTTAAGCACTGGTTGAATTGATCGTTCCTGAGCCAGGGAAACCACTCAAAAATGAATTGTGCTCTGCAGAACTCTTTTCTTTTTAGAATAAAACTGCTCTCTGTGCTGTAGGTGATGTGCAGAAAGATAATGAAAGCGTATTGCTAAGTGGCTAAAAAATGTCCCTGGTTTTAGAGTCCGTTTTTTGAATATTCTTAATTATGCTCTGAAATTATAATCTCAAATTTGAGTGAATTATCCTGTAAAAGTGTTGGCATATTTAATACTATTTTGGTGGAAGCAAGGAATTGGAAACACCCCGTGTTGCAGACACAGTTAAGCTGGAGCTCTGGTACCTCCTGTGTGCCACAGATCCCTGCCTCTTGTAGTAACGCAAATTCAATTTTCAGTTTGAAATCATTTAGCCCCAAAGAGGAGAAGGTAAATGGCTTGTGAGCGTGTGAAAATGAGTGAAAAGAATGAAGACTGAGTTCCACCATCCTTGCGTACGTAGTCTGCGATACACAGCTATTGAACTATAACAGGTATAACCCCCAATTTCTCATGGCCTGAACAGCGAAGTGACTCTTCCTCTAATCTCATCCCTTTATTTTATAGTAGGTTGTTAGTGAAGTACATAAGGACTGCAAAGTTCATCTGTGTGGGCTGCGGTGTGAAGGATGGAAACTGGGTGTACATAATCAAAGCCTTATTAATAACAGATCAATACCTGAAAGGTGGCTTTTGTGTGGAAAAAGTGAAATCAAATTCAATAAAAATCCTCCAGCTCCTTAGGAGCCCAGTTGCTGTTTCCTAATCAGATCTGCATTACATTAAACTGTGTGCCATTCAGCTTGTTAACAAGCTTTGGCATTAAATAAAGCTGTCACTGGAGTTCGGTGAATGAATAGCCATTAAGAGTGTCTTTTGCATAATGTCTTGCAGAGAAAAGCCTTCGAGGGAGGTGGTCCGGGAGGAGGGAGGGAATTTATAACCTAGTCCTGGTGCAATTAGTGTGAATATGCAAACCTTAAAGGTGACAAATGGTTGGCAGCTCCAGGAAGGGAGTGAGTGGCTTTTGCTGCTGTTAAGCCTACTGTGAAGAACTAATTTAGGATTTACTCTGGGCGAAGAAAAATTACAGCCTTAGTACTGTATTTAAAATAGCGGATCCTTCGTATTGGGAGATTGGCATGTGTTTAACACACAGAGGCATGGCTTGTTTTCTCCTTGAGAAAGCCATGCAAAAAAGAATGATACTCTTGCAGTTCAACAGACCTTGCTGTTCCCTGTTCTCTATCCAAAAGCACCAGCTAAAACTGTAGATGGAGGAGACCTGGATCTCAAGATGGTATTTGCGCTCTGGTTTGAGGAAGGAGGATGTACCACCTGGTTTGCGAAGCCTGCAGAGGCAGTGGCATGCCGCTGATTTCAGAGGGAAGGCATTCGGATGCTGTAGCAGATAACTTTAGAAATAGTGTCTGAAAACCTTTAGAGAAGTCTTTGTTGCCATAGTTATTCTTCTGGTTTGCAGAAGCATTTAAATAACAGCAGTAAATATGACATAAAGTCTGGTTTACTGGGGTTTTAGTTTCAGTGTGAGATGTTTTACATCTCTTCTTGGAGTCTCTCTTTTTTTCCTCACGTATGCCATGTAATCTGTCCCTTGAAATCATGTTTTGGTGGGAAGGGGTCTGCTTCTCTTCATGTGTTGCTGTCACACATCATGGTCCTAATATCAGTGATGTGTGTTTATACAGCTCTTAGTGCCTGGCCCTTACCTTCCAAGGCAAATTTATGTGACTGTTGACTTAATGCTCCATATTAACAAGTTAAGTTTTCGTGCCTACAATTGTTTTGACCATTTATGTGTTCCCATAACTCAGCATCCCACTGTAATGTACTGTGGTCAGTGCCGAAGTTTGATGTCCTTCAGCATTGTTGGTTCTTGGACCATTAGCAAAGACAAGCTTTTTACGACAGACCACCTGGGGAACCCAGATGGTACAAGGTCACCCAAAGGCTTGTGATTAACCACAAAAACCTATGGGCAAGGAGCATCTGATGGACAAGAAAAGAGATGTGTGTCATGAGATAGTGACTTGATAAATTAGGTGGTTGACCAGAACCCAGAGATGTTTGGGGTTGCTAGGTGATGGTGAGTAGATTGCTTTACTTCTTTCTTTGCCTTGTTGACTGTAGGCAGGGAGTTGCCTACAGTCAAGCAGGCAGGCAAGCAATGTCAAGCAGTGAATGTTTGTTTTCTTTTCATGTTTGTCCTGTGCCCATTGCTCTGGATATATCTGTTCATGTGTGGCGAGCAATGAGAAACCCTCCCTGTGTTTGCAGCCTGGATCCGCATTACCTGGCACTGGCCCTGCTAGCACAGGGACATTCCAGGACACCCATCCCAGGCACATTTGAGTCTCTGGTTTGATGCACAGTGCCTTAACCAGAGAGCAGAAACAATGATATTTGTAACACAGCACGTGAACAAATAACACTGAATTCTGACCCATTTGTTTCTACTTTAAAAAAAAAAGAAAAAGTACAGATTATTGCTTCCATATGTTTTCAGCATTTTTTGTAGGTTATGTATCTTTCACACATGAATAACTTGCTTTGTGCCTCTGTCTCCTTTAAGATTTGGATATTCCACACTACCCTGCATTGTTTATTTGAAAGGCTTTGATGGTGTGAGAATAGCGATACCTTACCTTGAATGGATTCATGGTTGCATCGCTTTTGCAGAGAATTGTGCCGGGCCTTGTGGGTTTTAGCTAGCTCTAGCTCTTCATTTTACAGTGGGGAAACTGCTGCAATAGGTAAAATTCAGCTGGTGTGGTCTGCTCCAGAGGTGAATTGCTGAGGACAGCAGGCTGCTGTCCCCAGGGGACCTGTGCGTGTCCCCAGGGGTGGTAAAGGAGTCGCCTGTATCCAAGGATGCTTTCACCCTCTGCAGGGGATGCAAAAAATAAAGATGGTCTTGTTTGCTTATTTTTCAAGCCTTTCACAAAAGGGTTGGTGGTGTTAGCTTGGGTTTAGGTTTTGTTTGTCATAAGCAGCTCAGAAAGGAGAAGTCATTCCCTCAGGTTACTCATTGACAGTCAGTGTCCTTCAGACTCAGTTCCCCGGGGGAGTTTGGTATAGGTGGCTGCTGAATCTCAGCTCAGGAGGATGCAGGGCATGGACTTTGCTTGGCATCAGTGGCTTCAGCTGACCTGTTTACTCACTCCAGCATGATTAAGCACTTGTAAAAGTGTTTGAAAAATCAGGGTCTACTTTTTCTTTGCATTTCCAACCCCTGTGGCAGTAAGGAAGAAGCAGGGTAACTAGTGATGGCCTGTGCTGCTGTCAACATTCCCACAGCATCTCTGCCAAGGAGCAGCCGAGCTGTTGGGATGGGAATTTGGGTGATTGTAGTGTCAGGATCAGCTTTGTCCTGCCCAGGGACAACTTAACGTTTTAATAAATGTTGAGCACACAGCTGAATTTAAGGAACTCCCAACCCATTTTTTGGCCTGTCCCTTCCACGTCTTCATGCCCTGCTGCTGAAACAGCACTTAGAACAGCCGAGACTGATAAGGTATCCTGTTTGTGTTGGCTGGGAGACAGGATATGCACATTAACAGAGCATTACAATATTGGAGGCAGTGCTGTCTCTGGCGAAAAGCCTAAAATGAATTCTTTCATTTTTTGTATGCGCTGTACGAAAGAGCAGGTGAGGTATGCGCTTGTTTCCGGGCAAGCCCGCAGAGCCTGTTTGAAGTCCTTTACAAGCCACTCGGGATTGTATTGCAAGAACTCAAAGGAGCTTGAGACGCTTCTTGATTAAATTTCAGCTGAACACAGAGCCCTAGTCTGCAGCTGCTTTAAGCAGGGTCGCTCTGCTGCTGGGCTTTGCCCTGCTCCATCGCTGGCAGAAGCTGGAAAAGCAGACTTTCCCCTAGAGAAAGAGCAGTGTGGGTAGGTTTTCTGTCTGTTTTGAAGCAGCTTTGTGCAATTTTAGTTTTGTGAATGGGGTGAAAAACCACTAATAAGCTGTTGTGGGTTTGGGGGGTTTATTCTGTTTCTGGAGTGCTGTGAATGATGCTGATGAGGGAGGGGGCGGAGCAGACAAATACCGGAAATTTACCATGGGTTTGCCATCCTGAAAGGGGAATGGTAGCTGGTAAGTGCTTTCCCGGTGCCTCAGCCGTGGAGCTCTGCTGCTGGACACTGGCAAAGCGCAGCTTCTTCACAGAGACTTTAGGGATGGCATTCCTTGTGACAGACCTGCAAAGCTCAGAAGCAGGATGGACTGGCTTGCAATGGTACCCATTGGTGCTGGAGGCTGTGGTTATGGATTTGGGTGCCGCATAGCGTATGATTTAGTAGGATGTGGTGAACTGATTTAACAGCTCAGTGCTGCTGGATGTGTAAAGTCCTGAGCTTCTTATGCATCACCCTGAGCCCAGAGTAATCAGTTTTTGAAGCCTCTGATGAGAGGAGGCTGGAGGAGGTTGGAGATGAAGGATCTCATTGGTCCCATGGCACACTAGGCTGAGCTGTCTTCCTTGCCTTTGGCTTTCCCATCTGCTTATTGAGTTTTCCTGTACTGCCACAAGCCTCATCCCTCCTGGTCCCTCTTGCTAGCTCCACAGCAGTGCACAGTCTGCTCTCCCTGCAGGATGCATCCCACCAACCAGGGCATGCAGTACGTGCTCTATGGGGAGGGAAAACTCCTACTCCTTTAATAGCAGGTCTGCAATAGGCCTTTGTCATGAGCAGTGTATGGCATGAAAGAAAAAGCTCCTGGCCACCAATTTGGAAAGAAAGCCAAACTGGGTTGATAAAGGGTGGTATCCCCAATCCTCAGCTGGAGGACCCCCAAGTGCTCTCCTCTTTGTTGCTCTCCACTGTAGAGGTCTCTTCAGTGCTTTCAAGAGTGTTTCTTTGGTTTTGTTCCCATTCTGTTTGTCTTTTAAAAGTCAATCTGCAGCCTTTTATTTTCCAAAGACATTCTCCCCACTCATTCCCCACCCTGCCCAGTAATCCATCCTTATTGCACCAGTGAGTCACTCTTCAAATAATCAATTGTGTTTTCATTGTCTGGGTTGTAAGTCTATCACCAAGATTAAGTTTGGCCGATAGTATCAGCGGAGACCTTTGACAGATGGTTTTGCAATTCATGATGCTCATTTGGATATTTGCCTTTTTTTCCCCCTCTGATGAATAATCTCCCAGCCAAGCCGGGCTGGGGACTCTTCCCTGTGCACACAGCATCCCTGTGGTCACTATCTAATGTCTGAAGAATTTGTAACATTAGCAGAATTGTCTGATGGGAGGAAAACTAATTTCAGGGCAAGCCTTCCGAGCATGGCTGTAAAGAGACTTCTGGTGGGCTGTTGTGTCCTCACAGGCATTGGTGCAGAGCCTTTCTGGGGCCAAGAGGTGAATATAGAAGTTGGGGTGCTCCCCTCTGCTGCAGGAGGGGCCATTTCTTCCTGCCTGTGGCTCTTTGCTCCCCACAGGGCCCTGATGCTAGAGCCTAACACTTGGAGAGCTAAGTATTACAATTATTATTACTGTGGAGGGAGGCACTTTGTACTCAGCCATCGCAACAAATATTTCATCCCCTATCAGTTGCCGTCGTGCAGATGCTGCTGCCATGGTGATAACAGACATAATGGCTGCTCTCTCTGATAAGGGGAGTATATAAATATAATTACTGAAATCCCTGTGCAGAGCCTGTGGATGGATGGATGGAGGAGAGTCAGTCTCCCTGTGAGGGGTTTCTCTTGCTCCAAAGCCCATTGGGAAGAACAGGAGCTGCTGGCAGTTGAAATGGGAGCTGCTTGGCCACATCTGTGAGCAATTAGTAAAAGATGTCTATTCCACCACCACCACCTCCTTCTTTCCACTTTCTTTCCTCCTCCTCTTCTTCTTGAAGCCAAGCCATGGGGTGGGAGAGCTGGGAGGAAACCCCCAGTTGGAGTTTTAGATTCTTACAGGCAGCCAGTGCTTGATGAGGTCGCACCCTGATAGCAGGATGCAGGTCTAAGGACCCAACCCAAGCTTGCAGGAAGCCTCCTGCAGCCAAGGAGCCAGATATTATTTAGATCAAGCTAACAAAAAAGTATTTCCATGGCAGCAGTAACCATAGGAAACCTCCCTAGTGCATCTCAGGTGGTTAGTGTTTCCTTGCCTTTAGCTGTTTGCTTTGCCAGTGAGCAGTGGTGATGAGTGCTCTGTGCCGTGGTGACACCAGGAGTGGTGGGTGAGCCCGGCTGTCCCCATCACAGGCTGTCCCCAGGGGCTCAGCAGCCATGCTCCAGCATGCGTCACAGCTTCTGGGTTTCTCTTGCACTCTAGTTGGTAAAAGGATGCTTTCAGAGGCTTCTTTACACGCCTTAAAGTCTCAAAACTACCTTTTTACCTTGTGTCAGCTCACAAATGCGTGTTTGATCCTTAAATACCCAAGGCATGAAAGTGAATTGGCTCCCAGGGTCCAATTCTTTTTCCTTTCTATAGCGTCTTAGAAAGATGCTTTTATATTCCCTCTGGCTCAGCTCATGATGCTTGGCCTTCAACCAAGATGGGGAATCTAGGACAAGAATCCCTGAGAAAAGCAAGATGAAAAGTTATAAAAAAACCCCCAACATTTTGTTGAGGAAAAAGTGCTGGTAAAAGATTTCATTTAGAAAAATAGACTGGGATATTTTTGATCAGCTTCATGTGGGCACATTTACAGGAGGGCATAAGAGGCTTGTTTTCCTGGTTATTGCCTCCTCTAGGAAATCCAAGCTGTGAAGTGAATACAAATGCTGGAAATGGAGAGGTTTTGCAGTGAGTCACTGGAAGGGATGTGGAACCAGTTGTGCTGGTGTGGCTGTACTGGTTGGCAACCAGCTCATCCACCAACAGGACAGGGTGGCTGTGTGGAAGCACCCGGGGCTTAGGCATCACTGGAGACTGCACCCATGGGTGCTGTGGCCCCAGGGGCCCTCTCCCAGGGCAGTGTGGAGATGCCCACAGCTTTGCAGAGCAGATGAGCCCTGCTTGCAGAGCCAAGGTGTTGCACAGAGTCAAGTTAAAAAAAAGACATCTCCTTCTGCAAGAGCATGAAGCAAAGGGGGGGAAATACATCATGATGCCAGTAACTGGGATCTGGATCTTTGCATACTGCTTGGTGCTGCTTCATCCTCCCCAGGCTGTCGTGTCAGGGACTGGTCCTTGGGAGAAGGCCTGGATGGTCTTTGACCCATCTGCCTTGGATGGATGTGGTCCTCTTTGCAGGGATGCTGATGGGTTTGTTGTCTTGTAACTTGCCCTGGCTCTTCGCAGATGATTTGATCCCTGGTTTTGCAAACCCACAATCCTACAGAGGTCAGGCTTTTGCTTAAAATGATGCAGCATTTGAAGAAGTGGCAGTGCGGCAGGGACAAGGCTGATTCCCTTCGTCTTGCCTGCCAAACAAATGGGAACGCTCATGACGGAGATGTGCCCATGCCATATTAAATCTGTGTTTGGTGCCATAAAGACCACGTGCTGGAAACGCAGCCCCTTTAAATGTCAGATTTGAGAAGAGCTGGGACGTGAGTAGACAATAAAAGTTAATATTCTTAAGTCGGGATTGTGCAGTGTAGCTTGGATTTTCAATATCGAGTGCATAATTTATTACAAGATGTAGCAGTTTCAAATACATACATTTGAATATGTTTTAATATTATCTTTCCTTCCAGTAGCAGGAACAATGCTGCTTTACAAAAGAAAAATGATTTTATGTTGCCACGTGATAGTTTCAGCTTGTACCTCTAATAGAGGAGCGATGTGCTGAAGTGTGAAGGCTATCTGATAAATGCCTGCATAATAAAGCTATATTGTTTGTTCTGATTTCCCTTTGCTATTTTCAAACGTATAAATAAAACATTTTCACACTGTGCCCTGTGCGTTTCCAGCCCAGACTATTTACTTTCTGCTGATGCAGCCTGTAGGAGATAGGAATCTTTCAGTCTGACAGGAGAAATCTGGTGGCATTAGTCCTGCGCATTGCACTCCAAGTGATCAAGTAGAAGTTGAATAAATATTTTGTCTGAAGTAAAGTTAGAAGTATTAAATAAAAACCTAATAAATCTTTTCAAACAAAGAAGCATTTGTCTCTGTGTACAGCAGAGGGCACTCGGCATCGCTGCTGCTTGGGGCTGTCTGAAGGGCAGAAAAAAAATCACTACGCTTTAATTTGCAGAAATAAAATACTGTGTGTGTATATTTGCTTATATATGTGTGTGAGTGTGTCTATAAAAAGACACAGGGTGGCATATATATAAAAATAATTCTGGGACATAATATAAAATGTAATACTTGTAGTGGTTGCTGAAGTTGGATGGAGCGCATGTTGTGTTGATTAATGCTCAGGCTGGTGTTACGTTAAGCTTCAGAGGGGATTGAGGCATGCTGAGAGGGGAAAACAAAGAGGCCCCAGCTAGTGAATGGTTGCAGGCTTCATCTTCCTTGCAAAGACAGAGTCTGGAGACATCTTATGACATCGGGAACTATCCCAAGTCAAGGAAATATCTTGAAAGATGGATAAAATTGGGGTGTGTGAAATCATGAGTTGTGCCTCCTAGGAAAACAGCAGCACATCTGGGGGCTGGGGGGTTCTGTGCTGGAGTTTGAAGTGCTGTGGTCTGGTTCCTGGCAGAACCAATCTGGTGGAATTGTCGGGTTCTTGTCAAAGTCTGCAGGATGGTTCTTACCCTCTCTTTAGAAGTTATCTGCTGTTTAAGGACACCTAAAATACTGAGTTTGGTGGATGGAGCAGGAAGCAGGGCTGTGTGCTGCCTGGAGCATCATTACTTGGAAGATGAAGGACTTGTTTGCTAATGAGGGACCCATTCCTGTAGGTACAGAGATGTCCTTAATTGCCCAAAGCCAGTCATTACAGCTGGAGCCTCTTCTTGTGTAATAAGAGTTTTCTAATAGAAATAGACTTATTTTTTCTTTCTTTCTCCCCTCTTCTAGCTAACTGCACAGACACTACCAAGATGTGTTTCTCATTGAACTCTCAGTGCACCTTGTGGGGTTTTTTTAAGTGCTCAGCTTTTGGCTTCACTGTGGTGCTGTTAAAAGGCTTAGAGTAGCTGGATTTTGTGCTGTTTTCCTGGTGAAACAATAAGGTACCATCCTGAATTTTCACACTTCAGTCATTAATTCAAGAGGAATTCGGATTGCCTCTTGTCTCCCCCATTGAGCTGCTTGGATTGGGCTTAATTTAAATCTCTCAAAGCGGTGTTCCTGCAAGAGGCTGGAAGTGTCAACACTGTTGTATAAAATATGGGGCTGGTAAGAAGAGTGAGAGGGCATGTGGTTCAAGATAACCAGTTTATGCAAAATACACAGCTGGGTGGATTTTGCTGCTGAGTATTCGTGGAATGTAATGATCAGAGAAATATGGAAATGTTGGAGGGGCTTTATAATAATGGGTGCTAATTAAAATGAAATGGATTTGGGTGGTAGGGAGTAATCCAAGATTACAGTAGTAAGGCTTTTTCTTAAATAGGCCCTGCTATTTGGGAGGGCAGCAGAGCTCCTTGTTACATGGGATTGTGGCAAGCAGCGTTCACCCTTGCCTTGTTATTTCACAAGAGCTTGGGACAGCTAAGACATGAAATACATGAGTAATTTCAAGGGTAGAGGCTGGCCTGTGTGTTGCTAAACACCTCACTGGGATAGAAATGCTGTTGTCCTGATGTGCCTGGATAATTGCTTTTCTGGAGCTGGGCTCTGGGAAGGATTTGTCCCATTACAGTGATTCCTCATGGCATGTTTTGGAGCTGTAAGAGCAGCTTGGGCCTGCCACTAGCAGATGCTCCTGCCTGGGCTGTTGTGCTGGGAAGCACTGGGAAGATGCTACTGGGGATGAACTCTTGCAGCTTTGGGACTGGGACTGAAAGCAAGATACCACTGCAGGATCCTGGTTCTGCCCCACTGGCTCCAGGTTTTCGGGCAGGAGCCAGGCAAGTTTCTGCTGCTGCTGCTTAGCTTTTCTTCTCCTGTAAGGCTTTATTGACCTCTTTTTTCAGTGCTGACCATGCCACAAAGCACCAGACTTAGCACACCAAGTGCCTCAGGCACCAGTCTCCTTGGGAAATAATGGTTATGAGATGTTTTGCAGGAGCTTGTCATCATTACAAGAGACTTGGCAATGTGTAACTCAAAAGGCTGCGCTCGTGGGCAGCCCAGCCTTGTGCTAGAGACTGGTGAGCCTTAGGACTCACCTTAGCCAATGTCAATAGAAATGAAACTACTTAAATACACAGTTAAAATATGTTGTTATGTTAGCATGTGGACCTCCATGCAAGATTGTTCTTTAACTGTAGCCATTAAAGGACCCCCATGGAAGATATATAGGAGGCTGGTAAAAATATTTCCCAGTCTTAACTGCTTGTTTGCTGCCAAATGGATTTGGGGCTGAGGTGAAAGGCACCTGGGCTTGGGATATTTCTATCAACTTTGCACCTCCAAAACCTTGGAGGCAGTAAGTGGGTTAAAAAGATGCTGTGTACTTCCTTTCAGGTAGTGAAATCCAGCTGCCCTGCCTGCTGGCTTTTCTCTTCCATGCTGTCATGCAGGGTGCCCAAGCTGTGGTAGCACAGAAGGTTGTTACCAATGGCTAGCACATCGTGGTTCATGTCCTCGTGGGCTTTTCCAGGTGATCCAGGAACTTAAGTAGTTCATAAAAGGAGCAAGTAGCCAAATGGACCAATAAAAGGAGCTAGTGGAAAGGCCCAGCATACTTTATAAAGAAAGAAAATGGATCCTCTAACGTGAGGGTTGTGTCTTGTAAAACTTTGCAGGGCTGCTGGTGCTGTTAAACACTGGGTTTCTGCTCCAGCCAGTTGCTGCAAGCACACACAGTGACTGTTTAAACTTTCTTTTTGGCCTGAGCTCTTCCAAGTTTGGGGTGAAATCCTGGCCCTGGGGAAGTTACTGGGAGACATGCCATGAATTTCCCAGGGACCTGGAAAGCAATGCTCAGTGCAAGACCTGTGATGACAGCCGTCGAATAAAAGCCGTCTGGCCTTTGTGCAGGGTGTTTTAGGCAAGATAAAAATACAGCTTTATATCTTCTTAATGCTCTGTGATGGCAACAACTGCAACTAGAAGGCCAAAATTTAGCCTGACTGTGGTTCTCACTGGGAAATGCCTTTGTGTGATCCAGGAAAAGTTAAGCCTTTTGAATATGAGCGATGGATGAGTTTGCAGTAGTGGGACAGGGCATTGCACATTCAGTGTTTCTAACCATGGTAACCTTGCAAGTGAAATTTCAGCCAAGTACAGAGGGCAAGCACAAGGCTGATCAATGATTTAAATCCCACCTCCCAAACTGTTTAAAGTGCTCATTTAAGTGGGCACATGAGCTTGGGTGCCCTGCAAGCTTGAATGGGTTTTATGCACCATCTATAGCTGCACATCTCCCTGTGCTGCTGTGAAGCCTGTAGGATGGGGGGGCACAGCATCCTTGGAGGCTGAACCCCTTCATATCGTTGACTGCACATGCAGGGAGTTGCAGGAAAGCAGAAAACAGGTATCTTGCTACTGATTCAACATTTTGTGTATCTGTGCACAGGAGTATCTGCAGCTTTGACCTTGATGCTACCCAACCTGCGAGATTTTGAACTAAATCTCTTTAGTATTCTCCTTGTGCAGTTTGGATTTGTTCTGATGGACTGCAGAGATGTGGTGGTGTTCAAGCTAGGCTTGAATTTCTTAGCTGATAAAAATTTGATATCATTCTTCTATCTTGGCCCCAAAGGGCAAAACTGCAGAGCTCAGCTAATCTTATGAAATCCGTGTCTTTTTTTTGAGCTGATGGTTCCTGAGAATGGTTTTTTTCTGCACCCAGACTTTAAAAATGGGTCAGATTCCCAATTTTCAACCTGTAATTAAAAATTGGCTCTAAATCCAGTCTCTCAGCTCCTGAATACTGAAGAGAGACAAATTTTGTACTGTCCCCTCCACAAAAAGACCACAGAAAGGATGCATGTTGGTGTGTGGCCTTTCACTGGGCCAGGGATAGGGTGACCCTGACTGCTACCAACTCCACTAGAAGGGCCCAGGTTTTAAAGTAATGGCATTGCATTTCCCAGTCACTGGAAATCTTTATGGTTAAGGCGGGGGGGTTACCTTTGGAGGTGGCTTGATCATTGCCAGCTCTGGGAAGCTGGGTGTGCTGAGCTCCACTCCTCACTCCTGATGCTCAGCATCCCTTTGGCTACATGGGAATGTGATGGTGTCTGCTCTCAGGGATAGTGGTGCTGTGGGGCTGGATGAAGTGCCATGCTTGTGGCTACTGGGACCCTTCCTATGAGCTTTCTTCCAGAAGCAGAAACAGCCTTCACCTTGGAGCTCAGCTGCCACTCTCACTTTCTCCATGACCACCGTTAGAAGGGATCAATGGTTGGCTTTGGCAGGAGCTGTTTTATTTCTTGCTTGCAAATGTAGTGATCTCAGCTGTCTGCAGGGCTGCATGAGGCTCGGTATTAGAGCTGCTTTGATGTCTGCACTGATACATCTTAAGGCAGCTCAGAATGATTTTATACAGTAGCCCCAAGGTGCTTGCACAGGAAAAAAAAAAGCGCTTTAGAAATGTAAATTTTGTTTGAGGACAGATTTTTCTCTCTCAATTCAGGATGAGGCAGTGAAAATGTAGCATTTAATTAAAGTTTGTAAGGGTTTGGAAATGAATTGCTATAAACATAAAAGACATAATCAAATGCCTACCTAATCCCCACCTTAAGGGCACATTAAATGCAGAAAGAATATAATGTGTTGGAGACTAGAATTGAAAAGCAGTGAGGATTTGGGAGCAGATCTCTTATAGCTGGAGCTTCTAAATTATTTTACTTCGGGCTTAGGGATTTAAATATCTACATGTTACAGATAAACATGAAGCAGCCCAATTCTCAGCTGGCACAGCTGGCATCATTCTACCGAGTCATTTTAGCTACAAATCCATGAAGCATGGCCTTGTGACATGCATTACAGTGTGAGGTCTTGTCCTGATGGTGGAAGAGATGGGAATCAGCTCTAGGTTCATCATCAGGTAAAGGACTTCTCCTTCTTGGAAGCTATTTGGAGAAAAGCACCTGATAGGTTTCCATTATTGGAAGAGAACAGGGTGAAGAAGGGAACATGGTGTTGCACAGTGTCAGCGAGGAGTTAGGCTTCTTCTGCTGTGGAGCTGCCTTCTGCCTGCTCCAGCTTCAGTTTCAAAAATGAAATGAATAAAAGTGAAACAACCTTTTATCCTGAAAGCCTCAGACAGCAGGAACCGATTGCTGTTAGCTCTCAGGGTCTCCAGAGAAATAAAATATGGACATGTTGGAGCTGCCTGGCTCCATCACCATCTCCTTGCTGTTGTCCCTCTATCCCTAGGCATTCTGAAGAGCTGTTTTTTCCCCGGGAATGACCGAGTCCTCTGTATGCCCTCTAGCAACGCATTATCAGCAGGTTTTGTTTTGCAGTTAGTGATATTAGGCTTTGTTTGGGTTTGGGTAGAAACCGGGCTGTCTTCTGTGGTCTTGTTTAAGGCATTGTGATTGGTATGGAAGTTGTGCCTGGCAGTATTCAAGGCTGGGTTAGATGGGGATTGGAGCAACCTGCTCTAGTGGAAGCTGTCCCTGCCTATGGCAGGGGGTTGGAACTGGATGAGCTTTAAGGTCCCTTCCAACCCAAACCATTCTGTGATTCACTGACATTGGGAATATTTCTCTGGTGGAGGAAGAGCAGTGAGGTATCACCAAAAAGCACGGTTAGACCCACATCTCACAGTGCTTTGCTGGGATGGTGGCAGCAGAGATTTGTGGTTTTTGGGACTGAGGCTTGGAGAGGTGGGATGGGGAAGGGCTGCAGGGCATGGGCACCGGGGCTGGTGGTGATGATGACAATGCTTGGAGAAGCAGAGATGGTGGTGGGGGATCACCCTTGGCAGTACCGCCAGCGAACCAGCAAAAGATCAACTCATTCTCTAAATGAAAGTGGAGGAAAAGAGCTTGGACAAAAGGGAAGTGGATGAAATACCCAGTGACAGAGCTGAAAGGTGCCCAGCTTAAGGGTAGAATTAGTCCTGTGTCTTACACTGCAGGGCCCCATGGAAACGGGGAGATCTCTCTCTTTCTGTTGAATTGGGCTCTATGCCAGGTGAAAGAAAACATTTTCCCAACACCAAATGGAAAAAGGCAAGGCAGACGTCTTAAATGAACTGTTAAAGGAATAGAGCCGTGAAAAGAATACGTTTGCTGTGTGCTGGGGTTATGCATTTAACAGATTTTTTCACTAGATGTGACCTTTGCAGTTTGCAGACAGGGCAATCTGCTGCAGAAACTCAAGTTGTACCAAAGGCTGAAGGCAAACATTGGGATATCATCGCCGTTCCTGCGCTTTGCTCAGGAGGAATGGGCAGTATCTCTCTGTCCTCCTTCAGAATCTTCCTGCATTTCTCCTTTCCCCTCTAGCCCTCTTTCTACAGATCACTGGCAACCCTGCTCGTGCTTTAAAATAACCCAGGCTAAAAAGTGCGATTTGCGTTTCAGCGATTTTTGCTTACACCCACATCCTATATTTATTGCCGTTTAAATCGTCTGCATTAGCTTGGGATGTGTTTCATTTGAGCAAGGAGGAAAAAAACTTGACTCTGTTGCTAACTGTTGCTAAGGGAAAGGAGATATTTATTCATCAGGGCACTTCTTCAGCACTGCGAGGCTGGTAGCCATGGAGGAGGGGTGTAAGGAAAAGAAACGGTTATGTATTTAAGCCCTTTCTCTTATTGTTGTTGGATTCCTGCCATATCTACTGATGGTCAGCAGATGTCTTTTTCTCCCCTTCAAGTGTTACGCATCTTGGATTAGAGGTGCAGCTCGGGTTATGGTGCAGGGCAGCTGGTCCTCAGGGCTTGGCGTGAAACCCAGGGGGTCCCTGTATGGATCTGCAGGGCTTTGGTGTGTCCCTGGTCCCACAAGCATTATGAGGCTCCCATGTTTTTCCCTCAGCCTCTCCAAAGAGGCTTTCAGCATGTCCTTTTAAAAGTCCCCATCAAATCAAAGCCACCATGAGCCAAAAATGATGCACGTGGCTGCATTCCCTCCGCGAGTTACTGCTGCCGGGGGACGTGCAGCAGTGCTGTTAGCTGGCTGTCACTGAGGCAAGAGGTTTTCCTTCCAGGTGTCATAGCAACGAGAAAATATTGTTTTGTTGGAGATCAGATTGAAAATTAAATTTGTCTCTTTCCTGGTAAAGTGAATTGCTCGCTCATGAAAAATACAAGTCGCTTTGATCAGGTTAGATACCTCTGTGAGCACCTCTGTGCATTTCCGAAGTGAACTTCACAAATGCCTCGTGCCACGTTATGTCCCCGCTGGATTTGAGTGTCCCGTGACCTTGAGCTGTATTTAATGTTCGACTTGGGTTGAAAAACTTCCTTGGTAAAGCTTCCTTAGTGCTCGTAATCTGCTAAAGCTCATGGGGGAAAAAACAGGTCTGATGAGTGTCTGGAAGCAAAAGGGATGACTCCTCAAATGTAGCGTTTCTGTTCTTTCTACTAAAAAACACAGACAAGCAGACAGTAATTTGGTGGTTTATGAGGTGCTCTGGTTTTTGCAACACAGCACGGAGGAGGTGAGTCAGGTAAACAGGACAGTTTGCAGTAGTGCTGGGAAGAGGGGAATAGCATGAATGTCTCTCTGAGGTTCCTTCACACCCAAAGTTACACACTTTAGAAGCCAGGTGTGATTTCTAGATATTTGGTGTCCCCAGGTATTCTTTCCGCATCTGCAGCATCGCTTGTACCAGTTTGGTGCCCCTGCATGAGAGACCACCTTGGATTGCTCTGAACCACGTTAGCTTCCTTCAGCAGGGTCACACCATCCTCAGCCTGCAGGTTGGGAGACTGAGGAGTGTGTGTCAGCACTGGGGCCACAAAGATGGCCAAGGCTCTCCTCAAAGCAGCACATAGAAGCTCAACCAAGTCCTGTCTGTTTCCTTTTTGGCTTTTAGTATAGTAGTGATAGCAGATTTGCTACAGCCAGACTGGTTCTCTCTTGAGTTTATCTGTAATTAAGATTCCTTATGGATAAGGAAAAGACTTTTTGGTTGAAGGTAAAGTGAAAAATATTTTCTTAGAAAGCATTTAAAAATCACAGGCATTCTTCAGCAGAAGTGAACACCCCTGTTTCCAACATGTTTGTTTCTTTCCTGAGGCATTTGTTAGCATGGATAATTTGTGGATGTAACCAGCTGTTTTGACTGTATGAACAACTCTGGCCCTGGAGCACAATATAAAAAGAGGGCTGCATGATTCTGTGGTGCTTTGATTGGAAATGACCTCCAAAATGTTGGTGACAAACGGAGGCCAGGAGCTTCCTCCAGATTATGTGGGGTGCACAAAGTCTAGCTGTGGGTGAGAGGGGCTGTCCCATTGGCCAGTGTCTCTTGAGCTGCTGTGTAGACAGGCCATTGGCATGGGTTGCCAGATGCAGGAGGAGAGGGCAAAGCCACCTAGAATATAACCATTTATATATAACATTTATATATATATGTATATATAACCATTTATGTATAACATATATATATATAACATTTCTAGAAGTGCCCTGGGGGCTTTTAATCCTGTCAGCTTTCTGGGTGCCCAGGTCTTGGTTCAAAGTGTGTAATTAGCTTCCATTTTTATTCTTCTCCTCGGTTTCTCTGCAAGGGATTGGGTTCCTGGGGACACAGCAGCTCTGCAGGAGATGCTGCTTTCCCTCACGCCCACCCAGGAAAACCTTGGGCCCTGCATCTCACGTGTGTGTCACAATGTCTGCGAGAAAAGAGGGCAGAAGAAAAGGCCTTGTTTGTTCAAAATGTCAATGTTGAAATTATAATGGAAAATGCCCCATTTTTTCCCCATGGAAATCTGCACACAAAGCCTTTTCCAGCCAGCTCCCTCCTTAAGCATTCACTATTGATTTGTGAAATCAAATCGGGCTCGGGCAGTATTGTTATCAGCCACAAGCTGATGGAGACAGTTGATGCCGACATTGATTTTCTGTTGCATGTGGAGTTCATGGCAGACCGCACATGGTGTGGCACCAAAAATGTGTCTGCATGGTCTCTTATCACCCACTTTTGGTAAAATCCTCCTTCTTTTCCCCAAACTGTGGTCTGTGGGGACCTGCATCCTGGCAGATGGGCAGTGATGCTGCTGACCGCTGCCTCTCCGCACCAGCAGGCATTCATTGTGCATTTGTTTTTTTGCCTGTGTTCATCTTCCGTGTTACAGACCTGTACCTGCAGAGCAGTGTTGGCGTGATGATGGGGGTTATTATATTGCTGGCGTTTGTTTGTCTTCTTGTGTATTTGAAAAAGCAACACAAAAACATCGATATAAACAGCAACATCTGTTACAGAAGCCTGGCCCAGGCAAATTGCTGCTTTAGAAAGTCGGCGCAGATACTCCTGTGATTCACTTCAGTGCTTGCCAGAATCACATCATACCCACAGTGCTTTATTCCAGCTACCATAGGTGTGTCTTTTTTTTCTCTTTTACACCCACAGCAAATGCTTAAAATAAGAGCTCTGTAAAAGGGAAAAAATAACTCAAGTTTATTTTCCTCTGGAGCCCGTGGATCCCTGGAAGTTGTTATTAGAGGTGAAGTCATCACAGAGGAGGCTGTAACCCTTGGGAAAGGGTGTGGGCAATGCTGTTCTTGCAGAAAGAGTGATGGTGATGGTGGTGGCATGTCTCAGGACAAGGGGACATGGGTGCCAGTGGGGAGACTGGAGAAGCTCCCATCTGCCTTTTGCCCACATCCATCGCTTTGGCCAGATGGAGATGGAGTATTTCAGTGTGCATCCCTCCTTTGGTGCAGTGGCACTGGGAACAGAGCGGATCTGCCCCAAGCTCCACCATGTCTGCAGCACCATCAGCGCCACCCTGTCTCTGGCTTGCAGTGCCCAGACCACACCAACAGCTGGAGTGGAGCTATTCTTTCTTTCTTATTTCACATTAAACAGAGTTGGATCCTTGTTACCATGGAAACCAGCAGCCCTAATTATAAGGAGTTTAATTCACTGGATGTAGAAAGATATAATTCTTTTTTCTTTTTTTTTTTCTGTAAAAAATAGAGATAAAAAAGACACACCTATCATAGAGTGATAACCCCCTACCTGACATAAGGTTAATCTTGAGTGTACTTCTGCATGAATGGTGTCCTAGAAATAAACAGAACGCTAGTACTACTGTGTCTGTAATGGTGAGCCAGGCTGGGATCAGCAATACCACCCTTTGCTGCCCATTACTTGTGCTGCCTTCAGGCCAACAACACTGAAAACAAATGAAAGTCATTGCATTCTGTATGATTTCCCCTTTTTTTCCCCATGCCATTGCATCACGTGAAGCATGAAGAGAGGAGATAAAGCCAGAGGGCAGAGGTGAAAATATCTCCTGCTGGGAACTCCAGATTGCAGCCGTGGAAAGAGCTCAGCACCGCTTGGTGAGGGAAGGACTGAAGTCTATGCAGAGCCCATGAATAGTCCCATTGAGCAACTGCTGGGCTGGAAGTTAAGCAGTGGCTTAAGTGCTCTGCCAGATCTGCTGGAATTTGCTCCTTTAGCAGACAGTGGTGAAGCAGCATTAAGGTTTACATCAAAACAGGATGCGGGTAGTACTGTATAAAGAATGCTGCGTCTTTGCAAAGTGGCCTTTGCAAGTGGTCTCAGGGTTCATCCTCCTCCTCATGCTGTCCTTTGAGGGAAATCAGCTGAAAACTGCAAATATTTGGGAGTATTTTCTGCCTTGGCTTTCTGGGTTCTTTTTCTTTAAGCAAGGCAAGGAAACCACCCCATGCAGGTCAGAGCATCGGTTGTATTTGGGTCAGGAGGGTTACCAGGGAGGGGGGACAGAGATTTGCACATGGAATTGATTATTTTATTCCATTTTTAGAATGTGCTTACTGTGGTTTAAAACTCAAATTTGTCTTGTAGCAGAGATACTTAAATCCTGGTCTGGAACCGTAGCTAAGAGGAGAGCATTTAATACTTGGTAAATCCCTATTTCAAATAAACATGTGGGAAAGTGGCTTTCTGCTTTATTGGTGAAGAAACAAAGCTGATACTTTAGAATATATCCAGTTAGGTTTCTCTTTCACATGAGGATAAATACATTTAGGACTGTGTCCCTCTAAGCATGAAAAGCAGGGACTGATGTAGGGGTGTTTTGGTGTAACTTCATCCATGTTTGTGACATGAGCTTTTTCCAGCTCTGGGTGTGCTTGCTCATTTGTTGGGAGTTCATTTTCCACCTGGGAATGGCTGGTGTGTTCTTGTTGTATGGCTTCATGAATGGAGCAAGACTCATTGGATTTATGGTTGGACTTGATGACCTTAAGGGTCTTTTCCAACCTAAATGATTCTATGACTGCCACCCTTGGTTGAATCAGTGTTTGCATTGTATGGAGAAACAAAGCTGTGAAGGGTTGGAGGATCACAGCAGTCCAGCCCAGGGAAAGCCTGGGCTGTTCAGTGGTATCTTTCCATGGGCTGCATCCAACTGAGGCATTGGCTGGGTGGGACATGCTGGTCCCTCATCAGGATGCTCCTCCATTGGAATAAGCAGTTCTGAACAACCTGGGCAGAGGGGCTGCTTCCATGTGGGAATGCCACTCTTGTCTGTGCTAGTCCAAGGGTTTTATCATTCCGATGTGTTAACTGCGTTTCAGTTTTGCAGGGGTGATCAGTGCCATCAGCCACTCATCTAAGGCCTGGGGGAACAATTTGGGAAGCAAATTGTGTTCCCGTTTGTAGGAGCAGGATGAGTGCCTACACCCTGTGTGTGTGCCAATGGGATGAGGGAACTGGACACCCTGGGGATGCTTGTTCTGCAGATGATTTCCAGTTAATGGTGTCATGATATCCATGATCATGGTGCAAATCATGTGCTTAAAGATGTGTGCATGGGTGGTTTATCAAAGGCAGCAGAGTCTACTCCTGTGCATGATACTAGGTGTGTGTTTAGGTACGTGGCTGAACTGTAGCAAAAGTAGCTTACCCCTGCCAGGACTTCAGCTGTGCTCTTTGTGGACTGAAAGAATGCTCCTGCCTTTTAAATACCTCAGTATTTTTACATCCATCTCTGGTTTTAAAACTCCATCACCAGGGGATAGCATATCCATGTCTGACAGCTGTGACCAGGTAGGAATTACAATGTCTTGAACAGAATTTATGAAACCACAAATTACCTTTTGCCTGTTGAAAATTAAAACAACACTCGTGGTTGTGGACTGGCACAAAGGAACCACAGTGCTTTTTACACTTAACAGTCACCATGTGACTGATATAACTTTTTAACTTACATGTACCCCCCCCTCACGTTTGGAATGTGTAAATATATATTGTGCACTAAAAAAAATTATAAAAGCCAATAGGCAAGAGTAGCACATTGAAATCTATTTTACGTGTTTTTCTTAGGCACAGTTAGAGCCATATGTTAAAATAAACTTTAGCAATGGCAACGATTCTTGTTTGAGATTATATCTTAATAAAATAGTATGTGGGTGGTAAATACAAGCAGATGCATTTCTGCAGAGGGATCAGGATTCAGCTATTTTGTATGATGTTTATCTAAACCATCCCCACTGAGCAGCACCCACCTGCATCCCTTGTGTTAGGATGTGGTCGCATTCCCACTGGTGCCAGTGGGACATCTCCAGTAGGGTCAATGGGCTGTGCTGCGGCAAGGGTGCATGTCCTCTCCTGCCCATGGCATAGATGGACCACGGGGTGAGCTGGTGCACTGGGAGCATGGTATGGGGCTGCTTCTCTGAGAGTATCTGTAGAGCTCCTGCATCTCCTAAAGTCCTTGATAGATGTGGTTATGAGAGAGCAAGGCAGAGCTAGGTGTGTGAAACAAGCTGTCATGCAGCCAGGGCTGGATGAAGGCACTGGGAGCATCCTACCCTGTTCTCCAGTGTGACGTGGCCCAGCGTTGGAATGGTGAGAATGATGGGCAGGCTGGGTGCTTTAGGCTTTTTTCCACTGGTGCGGCATCCGAAGCTAGTACTGGTGGAGACAGCCAAGTGTTCCCTTCTACACACACACAGCCTTGTGGTGGGGACCACAGGAGCTTCACGTGTCAGAACCTGGCAGCAGATGGTGGAGCAGTAATGACAGGAGAAGAAAGATGAGAGCTGAGTTTTCATGCTCTGCAGACAAACTCCAAACCAGATTCAGTTCCTCCTCAGTCAAACATCCCAAATCTGCTGTAATTCCTGAGGGCTGGCTCAGTGTTCACCACCATCCTTGATTTGCAGCATGAGGATGTCTTGCTGGCTCCTGAAGGAGCCTCACTTGAGTAAAGACTGTCGGATTCATCTTCTTTTTGCTTCAATTAGATCAGCTGGAAATGGGCCCCATGGTTCTCTGGCAGATTAGGTGTTTCCTGATGCTGTTTCACCACTCCGTGTTCCTCATGAACATCATTCCTGTTAACACAAACACATTTCCAAGCGCTGAGTGGCTCAGGGTCTGGATGTATATGTTTACCATTGTGTGCCTGTGAATATTTTTGTTCATTCTTGTGTGCCTAAAGCACCCTGCAGTGTAACAAAGTCATCTTGATGCTCACATGGAGAGTTATCCAGGGAGCCAGCAGCCTTAAGCCTCTCTGGTATAGGGACTGCAGTGTGCTCTTCTGTACATGGCAGTTTATTTTTCAGATAACACTTAATTTTGAGGAATTGGGTGATGATGGGGTGCTGGCAGGTCAGCCTGGTGCCCAGCGCTTTGTGCTTGCTGCTTTATGCACTCTGTCTCTGGTTTCATAAGCCTGAGCCACCCTCTGTTCATTTTCATATCCTCTTACTTTTCTGTTCAAGACTTCAGAGAGCTGTGGATGAAACTGTTGTTTCTGGACATATATACACATATACACATATTTTTAAGCAGGAGAAAGTAACAGGGGACAGCTGCACATTGGGTTATATGAAGAGTTTCTGGAAACCACATCAAATGATAACACCAATTTGATGATGAATGCTGGGAAGTTCATCTCCCAATCCGATACAGACGGTTCACTCATTATTTCCATTTTGAGGGCATTGTTTCATGTTGTATCGGTCTGGTCACTTCTGCAAACACAGTGAAGGCCAGGGCTGCACCTCCATGGTGTGCCCATGCCTGGTTCTGTCATCTCTAAATTGCCTTGCGCTGCTGCTGGCTTTTTTGGTAAGTGGTAAGGGGAGGAGGATGTGCAGGGGATATCCCTTGGATCTGGTGTTTCAGCCTTTCTACCCTTGAATAAACAGGGTTTTCATGTTGACAGTGCTTTCCCCCTAACTCAAGGATCTGCAGTAAATTGCATTTTCACCTGTAACGTTCTGCTGCTCTCTCCTTGTTGTGGTACTGGTGTAGTGAGGTGCAGTGCAGCATCTGATGAACAACTATGTCTGGATTAGACAGTGAGTGATGCCCTGGTGTCACTGTCATCAATCTAAGGGCTGGGAAAGGGACTGACTCTACCTGGGGTTAGATTGAGGTGACTGTCCTCACTTCCTATGGTGCCTTGGCCCCTCTGGCTCCCATCCCCGTGCTGTTTATCTTCACTGCTGATCATTTACTTAACTTTGCATTTATTCAGGGTTTAACTCCGTCAGCCTTTTTTAATTGGTAGGGCTGCAGCGTTGTTGTGCTAAACTCAAGACAGATGGTGCTTAAACAGGGACCACACACGGAGACCTGCATCACTGGTGCTGGCCAAGCAGGTCCTGTGTGGGTACTGGTGGTGGGAGCTTGCACTTTGCTGGCAAGGCATAGGGGCTGTGCTGGATGCAGCGTCACCCCTCCAGCTTGCCCATCTCTTCTTTTTCTTGTGTCAGAGTTTGCTAGGCCTGGCTACATCACTTCCATGGGGTGCCTGTCACTGAAAAAGCCCTTTTAGCTGGCAGAAGGGTGTGGGAAGGGCCCTATAGAGAGATGGCCGCAGTGGTCCCTTCCCCTTGCAGGCAGTGCAGGTATGGGGATGGAGCCAGGCAAAGGCTTTCTAATAAGGCAATGTAATGCCTGGTTATTTAGCATTGTGGCTGGATGTAATTAGCTCAGCACAGCATTTGCCATGGCATCTGGCACATGTTGGCATGAGCAGGAGGTTAGCTCCCTGCCCAAATGCTCAGCCAACTTGTTTCATTGCTTGGAGCCAGGAGAAAGGAGATGTCCCCAGTCCTGATCCTAAAGATCTTGTGGCTCCTCAGCACAAGGAGGAGGTGAGTACTGGGAGTGAGGAGCCATGGGAGGGGACACAGGTGATTCTCCACCAAGAAACCCCCAGCCTTGTGCTCAGCTGCAGTACCTTCCTCAGGACCCTCCCTGAATTCACACTCCATCCCGACCTATGTGGCTGTGCCAGTACTCAGATAATCATGGTATCAACCCTCTACCAGCTCTTTCTGGGGGTGAACTGTGGGCAAGGAGGGTGTAATACTAGCTCCAGAGAGTAAGGCTCCTCATGGTGCTTGCAGGACTCTCTTAGAAGATACTGGTAGAAGTGAAAGGGAGGAGCACTCCCTAACTGCTTTTGCTTTTTGGGTTTATGCTGGGGAAGGGTCTGGAGCACAAGTCTTATGAGGGGCTAAGGCATTTAGCCTGGAGAAAAGGAGTTTCAGGGAGACCTTATTGCTCTCTACAACTACCTGAAAGGATGGTGTAGCCAGATGGGGATTGGTCTCTTCTAAGTAAGAAGTGATAGGACAAGAGGACATGGCCTCAGATTGTGCCAGGGGAGGTTTAGATTGGATGTTAGGAATGATTTTGTCACTGAAAGGGCTATCAAGCACTGGAATGGGCTGCCCAGGGAAGTTAGTGGAGACACCATCCCTGGAGGTATTTCAAAGACGTGTAGATATGGCATGTAAGGACATGGTTTAGTGGTGAGCTTGGCAGTGTTAGGTTTACAGTTGGACTCAATGACCTTAAAGGTCTTTTCCAACCTAAATAATCCTATGATAAACTTGTTCTCTCCTAAAGAGGATTACAAGGTCTTAAGGGTAGAGATACCACTGTTGACACATGTGTGTGTGGTGCAAGCTTTGCAGCTGGGCTTCGCCTGTGGTGTAGATGCCCTCTCTTCTGTTGGAGATGACGGGCAGAACATCCTGAAGTGATGGTCTTGCAACCAAAACCACGTCTTGGTAACCTCAGACTCTGAGTGGGAGGCTACGATTCACAGGAGCCTTCTGAGATTAGATTTACCCCTTAGATTTCTTAAGACTTCAAACTTGAAGAATCCACTGTTGGCCAGACCTGTCCTCTCTTGTCCTGTCCTGCAGTAAACCTGGTGGTCAGTGGTTTTGTGAGCTGCCAGGTGAGCCATGTGCTGACCGTGTGAAAGTGCAGGGTTTGTGCAAAGGCTTTCTTGTCTCCCACATGGAAACTGGTTTGCAAGTAGAAACAAAGAACGTGGGAATGGTTCTGCAACTAGAAACTCATCTGTCTGTGACTCCAGTGGGATAAAGCAGCTTCACACCTTCCTTAGAGTAAATGGTAAGGTAACAAATGCTGGGATCCTGGCAGCTGAATTAAGGGTGGTTATCATAGGGTTTTAGGAGAATTAACATGCAGTAAAATAAAAATGAATCCTGGGAAGCTATAAGAAGCACAAGAGGAGAAGACCCATCCTGTCCATCTTCCTAATGGCTGCATGCTCACAGATGATCTGATCTAGTCAAAGCAGCTTGGGAAGTGAGTGGATCCATAGCTCTGAACCTCCAGTACATGCATGTGATGGGGAAGACAAGGAGGAGATGTCTCAGGGTGTAATTCACCCACTGCTAAATAAAATGTGATCCCAGGTTGTTGGATGTGCTACATCCAGGATGCTGTTACATGCATTTTTATGAGGCATTTTATCTCAAAGTGCCTTTTCTCTCGAGGACCCTTTAAAGTTGATTTTCCACATCAACTTATTTTAATAATTGCATCATGTTTACTGATTCTGGCTCATGAACTTATAATATCTGAATGTTGTAACTACGAGGAAGCCAGCCTTTCTGGGGAGCCTGCATTGAATAAACGCAGTACAGAGGAACAGATATAGCCAATTAATCAGCTTGCATCCAGCGAAGTGACTCACAGTCTGTTTATCCAGGGAGCTGCACCTTACTTTGGGCTCTGCCCTGAGGCAGGTAGAGGAGAGGTTACCTTATTTCCATCACCTGAAAGTCTGCTTGTGTAGAAAATGAAAAGCAGCAGAGTGGAGCCAACGTTCAAAGGTGAAGCCTTAGAGCCTGAAATCTCTAAATAGGAAGAAGAAATAGATTGGGGGAGGGAAGAAAAAAGCTCTTTGTTGAATTATTTGATACGCACAAGTAGTAACACAGATGAGTAGTGAAAGAGTTGAGTCATTGGTGAAGTAACTAAGGAAGAAAGTGAAGAAAACAGGATTTGAAATAATTTTTCCTATGGATTTTTCTTGTTGTTATTGTTTGGTACCAAACATGTATCAGTTGCCCAGTCAGTCATTCAGGGAATACCATTTTACTGGGAATATTCTTTATCATCACCTCAGCAACTGATCTGTGCTACAAATGGGTTGCCATAATGTTTTCAAGCTGTAATTCCACTTCTCCCCTCTTGTAAGGCTCTTTTTGACTCTGGAATGAAAGGGCAACACAAAGAAAAAGCTGTTCAACTTAACTGCAATCTGACATTTCCAGTCAGCAAAATGGGCCTTTGGGCATGTTTGGGACTTAAGAAGATGACTTCGCACTTTTGGTTGGCTCATGGTGCCTGGTGAGCCTTGACTGTTGCAACAAAATGCTTAGAACTCCAGCAGCATCCTGGTAGCAGGCTGGGGTTCCCTCTGATTTACACCCCATCGAACCTTCCCACATTTCTCAGCTTTTCTGCCAAAATGTGGGTGCAAAGCTTCGCAGGCCTCCATTCAGGCACTGCACTTTGTGCCTGCCTGTTAATAAACAGTATTTACATAAGTAAGAGGGTTGAATATTGCTTACAGCCCTCGTTGGGTGTAGAGTAGCTCTCCAGTGATAAACTGTTTATATCAAAGAGGAAAATAGTGTTTAAATGAAATGGATAAGCAAATAGCTGGGTTTGGCAAACAGATGTGAGAAATGGAGTAGCAATCAAACCCTGGAGTAGTAATAGTAAGTAAAATAGTGTTCAGGCTGTTTGGTGTCCTGGTTACGGTCTGCATTTGGTCCAGCATCCAGGAATGGGAGGTGAGGGACCTGGTGACCTGCTGTATGGGAGTTTCTGGTGAGAATTTCAACCGATGGTGAAGAGTAAATCACTGAAGAGCAGGAAATATTTCAGCAGCTTTGGGAACAGCATGTCAATGGCAACTAAACAAGTGTCTAATAACGTTAGGGCGGAGAACAGCCTTTTTCTCCTAAGATCTCTCCAACACACAAGTGCCAGTTTGTACTGTGATGCTCACTAACATGATTTATTACTGGCCTTGTTACTATATGGCCTTTCTAAATGATTTCTTTCATTAATTCCAAATGTTTGTTTGGTCCCTTTCGAATAGCAAAGGAAAGAGCCAAGTCTGACGATTTGAGTTTGACATATTTATTGAGATGTGTGTACTCTGATTATCACTCCCCAGCTTTGCAATGGGTTTCTTTACTCTGAATAGGGGTTTACATTCTGCACATGGAAGTACTGTAACAATTGAAGCATCTTGACATTTGTTTTCCTTGCTGCATGAACTCCAGCCTCACAATCTGTCCCAGTCATACAGAGCTGGGAGAAGAATTCAGTGGAACAAAAGTAAGGTGTGGTAATTGTCATTTAAATCCTCTTCTAAGGTAGAAAGCCCTGTTCTCTGTTGATAAAATACTTTATGGTCAAAAAAAAAGGAATCTAGGTACAAAAGAGGCACAAATTAAACACTAGCCAGCTGTGTAAAGTCTGCTTGGAAAAATGTAAGCAATATATATGTGTACTTGTACTATAGGTATATTATATGTATACATACTAGTCTTTTTATTCTGTTTTATTTACAAAGAGAGCTTTTTGCAATCTCTTTTTATGAGTGACGTGGTCCCATCTGGAAACAATTCTTTCAGACATGCATCCTACACAATAGATCACTATTTTGGTGTTGAGTCCAGTTCCCCCGAGCATACAGTATATCCAGGCACTGGATGTATTTCTTATCATCTGTATTGCGTCGTTAATACTGCACAAACTGACCTGGTAGATGTGCAGACGCTTTTGTGTGGTTGGTGTCATCTCCTGCAGCCAAACAAAAGAGCGTGCCAAGGAGCTGAAGTCACAAATCTGGGCATGGAGCATGCTTATGGGGCTGTTAACCACCACCAGCTAATTAAAGTTGGACTTCTCTTTTGTAACCTTCTGACCTGACAGATTGCTGGAGGTTTTTGTTTTGTTGGGGTTTTCATTTTTATTAAAAATCAAAATAAGCTTCAGGTTGAGAAGTCTGAAGAGCAGCAGCATCCGTCTGGGATGGGTGAAGACAGCTTTGCCAGCCTGTAAGGTAGCTGTGTAGATATACTTTGGAGGCAGCTGGATTGGGGGTCGTGTACTTTATATATGGTGCTCATCTGGGCCCTCTCTTGGCATCCGTGGCACTACACTGATTGAAATGAGCCCCCAGCTATTCTCCTTAAGGTGGGAATGACTTTTCCCAGTGTAATAAAAATGGGAACATTTTCTGCTGGAAGCAGATAGGAGAACATGGGAAGTTCGCACTGTGGATGAAAGTGTGACGGAACCCCACTCCTACTCCAAAAAGGAAAAGAAAAACCCCTATGTAAAGTGTATTGGAGCCAGGAGGAGGGCAGAGGGGTGCGTGGGCTCAACCTTGCTGAAATCCAGCAGGATTTGTTACTGCAGTGAAGAAGTGTTTGAGCCTTTCTCCATGTTTGTCTGGAAGGAGCGATGTGTGCCCGAGGAACCATAGAAACAACAAATAATAGCAGCAGCACTAAATGGCTTGCCCTAATCAAAAGCAGACTGTTGTGGTTCTATTTGAGTGCTGTCATTACAAGAAACTGTGTAATGAGTTTTGGGGTTTTTTTTTTGCTTTTTCATTTGCATCAAACAGATTCCCTGTATTAACATTAGCAGACTTCCATGGAGCCTGAGGTATTTACCAATTCGATGGCGCTGCTTCAGTCTTGGGGGAAGATTTTCAGTTCTTATTTAAATCACCCGAGAGAGTTATGCTAGGCAGATTGGAAGCATGAATTGCCTGGAAAATAGCATGCATAAGCTTTGCTGTCAGTGAGGTCTATGGTCCTGGACCTTCAGAGACCCAGAACATATACACACACACACACACACACACACACACACACACATATATATGTATATATATACATATGTATAAAAATGCATAAAATATGTAGTATCATATGTGTATTGATTTACTGCATTGTGATTGTGATGTCAAATATCCAGAGCAGAGAAGGTAAAGATGGAGCATCCTTCTGCTATCAGCAGGTGAGGCTTTCTTTTCCTCATTTGCTGAAACCCCACTTGTAGGAAACTGGATTTTGGTAGGTGATAATTTGGTTTACTTATAGGGTAGTAGACTTACTAATTGAAATGTAAGTACTATGGCTTTTTGGAGGAGGAGAAAATGTATCTCAAAGAGCTGTGTTGACATTTTGTGTAGTGCAGAAAAGATAAAAACTGAAATGCTTTTCCTGCCTTGGTTTTAAGAAGCATCAGTGAAAGCAGGTTCTGCTGTGGCATTAGTTTAGTTTGCAAACGAAAAGCGTGTTTGTGGTGGATAGAGTCCATCCCTTTTTGCTTGTCATAGAAGCAACAGTTTCTCCAACAGCTACTCGAAAGCAAACTGTCCTCCAGCTTCAACCTCGCATCTCCTGAAGATGTTAGCAGGGATCATGTCTGCTCATGTGTTGGTTACATCAATGAATAATCACACCTCGCTGGTGCATTGCATGGGTGAGAGAGCCTTTGCACTGTGAAGGTGATGGCTGAGGCTTTGATGTTAGGTCAGTAAACCTTTAAACACTAGCCAGGAACTGTGAAATAAACTATAATTTTGGAGCATCGTAAGCATAGTCATAGTGGTATGATATACTGCTGGTGAGGTGCAGTGAACAAGCAGTGCTGTGAATAGAGAGCCCTCTCTGGAGTAAATCGCAGTGGCTACACCTTGGGTGCTTAAAGGTTTGAAGAAAGCCTCTGGAAAGGATGAGCAGTGGTGTTTTGCTTGTGCCTGGGGGACAAGCCAGCCCTGCCAAGGGGCTTTCCAGAGGAACTCCACTGAGGAGAAGGTAGTGCCCTGGAGAAGTGCCTCCTTATTTCTCAGGACAAGTACGCATGGTGATCCAGGTCAGTTTGCTGTGGGTTAAAGCATGGAAGAACCAGGATTATATCCTTCGTCAGAAAACACAGCCTGCAGATAGCATGTGATATCCTCCAGTAAAGCATAACAATGAACGCTTAAGGGAACGTTACAAGCATTTTAATGACTTTTCCCAGGTGTGTCTGTCCATTTCCTGCTTATGTCTGATGGACCTGTAAAAGCAAGACTCAATGAAACCATATACAAGCAGCATGGGACTGTCTAACGAGGAAGGACAAAGCTGGTCTGAGGTTTCTGGAAACAAAACTGTGAAGCCAATTCAGGATTCTTTGGTTCTGGTTAACATTTTGTATCCCAGCCAGCTGAGCACTGGTGAGAGAGCAGGGCCCCAGGCTGGAGTGTGATGAACAGGGGCTTGATTTATCCTTTGGGATGGTTGTTTCTCCAAAGAGCATCCCATGTGGGAGCACCAGTGGGAGCAAGGTAACCTGGGCTGCAGTGGCCACCTGCATCCTTGTCATGTTTTGATGGTGCATGAAATCTGTCTGTTATTCTCCAGCTCCCCTTAAGCTAATAGGACAATTTCCAGTTGATCATTTTCAGGAAAAGAGTGTTAGAGCAAAATCTCTTCTTGTTTCTGCAGTGCTGTGTGGTCATTCCATCTGCTAGATCATCCCTCATCAGCTGAGATGTTGGGTCAACTCCCTGGACTAGCGCATCTGTACAATTCAGCATATGTTTAAACTGGAGATGAGCGTTTTCATTTTCAGGTCAAGAGGTACCTTATTTAATTCAGTGTTTAGCTTTCAAGGATCCAGAGAGCTCTCAGTTTTGGAAAACTCAGTCCTTGTGTCAGCTTTTGTTCTCTTTTGGCATCTGGATGTTAATTATGGGTGAACCGAGCAGCGATGCTGACGAGTCCGTTCCCACCAGTAAATGCATATGAAGAATAAGAGTGTCTTGGCTGGAGCGAGCACACACTCTGTTTATGTGATTCCACATACCTTTGAAATCAATGCACAAATCCACATGTCACCATGACACGTTCTCAATATATTTAGCATATGTGCTGAGGGAGCTGGAAATAATGGAATCAAAGTGTAATTCAGAACACAGCATTGTTGGTCCAACTTCATTTATCATCATCATTGCCCTTATCAATTGTGATTTTTTCTGTGGGCTGCTGTTGGGCAAAGGATGGCTGCTCTGTGGAAGGTACTGTTTGTGTATTTGGCTGCAGTGCAGCTGTTTGGGGCAGAGACATGAGGTTTGAAATTCCGTTTTCATAATATTGTTTTTCTGCTGTTCACGTTTATGGCAACTTGGAAGTAGAAAGCACTTTTGCACATGATTTTTTACATTGTGGGGAAGTGGTCCAAGAGTATTCGGTATTACCAAGATGTTTTTTAATGGGAAACATCTCTGTAGATACAGACTCAAGTTTTCAGAATTGCATGCTCAGTAACTACCAATTGTATGCTCATTTAGGGCAGATGCATCCCCACCCATTCCCTTCACTTTGTGTTGAATAGGATGATTTGTTTGGTTGTGAGGCATGGAGAATTTAGATTAAAATAAGGGAATAATAAATGTTGCAGAAGTTTACGTGTGCTGTGTTTAAGGTACAGGAATTACTAACTGCTTTTTCAGACACCAGCACAACCCAGGTCTGTGACTATGTGATGAGGCAGTTCATTTCTTATGCTGCCTCTTCCTGCATGCATGGATGTAGCCAAAGTCCGAGATGTGTGCAGTTATGTACACAGTCAATGCACTTACCCTTTGGGACAGAAGGCTGGACTAGGGCACTGTCGTGGTTTAACCCCAGCCACGCAGCTCGTTCACTCCCCCGCTTCTTTCCCTCCCCCTGCTCCCAGAGGGATGGAGAGGAGAATCAAAAAGAATGCAACTCCCACGGCTTAAAATAAGAACAGTTCAGTAACTAAGGTATAACACAAATCACTGCTGCTACCACCAATAATAATGATAAAGGAAATAACAAGGGAAGAGAATACAACACCTCAGCACCAGCCGACCGATAACTCATCCCCCCAGCCTGACCAAGCACCGACCAATACCTCCTCCAACCCCAAGTCCCAGCCCTTCCAGGTAACTTTCTGTTACATCCTGGGCATGACGTGCTGTGGTATGGAATACCTCTTTGGTCAGTTTGGGTCAGGTGTCCTGTCTCTGCTTCCTCCCGGCTTCCCCTCCTCCCTGGCAGAGCATGAGGCCCACAAAGTCCTTTGCCAAACCAAAACATCGTTGTTATCAGCTCTGTTCCCAGGCCGAAAGTCAAAACACAGCACTGCACCAGCTATCAAGAAGGAGAAAAATGACTGCTACAGCTGAACCCAGGACAGGCACCTTGCATGAACAGTCTTTTTGGGCTATTCTGATCTCATGAGACCCTACCTGGAGTCCTGCATCCAGCTCTGGGACTGCCAACACAAGAGGGATATGGAGCTGTTGGAGTGAGCCCAGAGGAGGCCACAGAGATGGTGCGAGGGCTGGAGCAGCTCTGCTCTGGAGCCAGGCTGAGAGAGCTGGGCTGGTTCAGCCTGGAGAAGAGAAGGCTCCTGAAGGGGAGACCTTAGAGCAGCTCCAGTGCCTAAAGGGGCTGCAGGAAACCTGGAGAGGGGCTTTGGACAAGGGCCTGTAGGGACAGGAACAGGGGAATGGCTTGAACCTGCCAGACGGGAGTTTTAGATGAGCTCTTAGGCCAAAGTTCTTGCCTGTGAGGGTGCCGAGGTGCTGGCACAGGGTGCCCAGAGAAGCTGTGGCTGCCCCATCCCTGGCAGTGTTCAAGGCCAGGTTGGACACAGGCTTGGAGCAACCTGCTCTAATGGAAAGTGTCCTTGCCTGTGGCAGGGGGATGGGACTGGATGAGCTTTAAAGGTCCCTTCCAACCCAAACCATTCTGTCACAGTCTATCACAGTATGCTAGAGATTGGAAGGGACCTCAAAAGATCATCTGATCAGTTGGTTGAAATACTGACTTTATATCTGGTGCACACATAGTTTTGCAACAGGCTACTAGTTTTATACTATTCTTTGCTCTTGAAAAGAGATCTGCAAGGTGTTAACCATTCATCAGAGGTTTGCTATTGAATTCTGTGGTTGTTCAAAGTTCCCAGCAGCTGTTCGCTTTGAATCTTCCTGATATATATTGCAGAAATCACTCTCTTCTACAGTAATCATTATAGCAGGGAATATCTTTGCCCTGGCTGCTTTCTAACACAATCCATTATTGCTTGGGTTTGTGCGTCAGTGCACGAGCGTTTTGGCCACCTGCTGATACCTCAAATACTGTTTTGCATACAGCGAGCTGAGTCCTTTTGAAATGCTTCTAGCAGTGCTGTATTTATCATAAGGTATGAAAATTAAGTCTTTTACTATACTGTCCTTATAGGTCATAGCCTTCTGTTGGGTTCTTAAAAGCCAACTGTGCAATTCACAGTTGGGCTGTCAATAAGATGCCCGGCACTTTCCTGCAGTGGCTGTAAAGATTTGTTTTGAGTGTCTCTCTGGATTTCGCATGGTTTGATAAATATGCTTAGTCTATCAACCTTCCCTCTCTGTTTCCTGCAGTGATAATGGATTGTAGAAACCTTAATAAGCAAATTCAGACTGATCCATTGAGTAACAGAGTTGAAAGACATCGCGTCTTTCACTTGGCAAACAGAAGCGAGATATTAGGGCTGCGAGTCACAGACCTGCGTAAATTTAATGGGGAGGTTCTCATCATTTCCAGGGCCTTTGCCTAGAGCTGTAAAATAAATTATCTTCATTAATTTTAATATTTTATGAAATCTTTGCAAAGTGATGGCATTCTGGGCAGATGAATACAAAAGCTATAAAAGTCACATGTGCCATATGTTATATGAGCATCGAATGGGACGCCTGGGATTCTTAGCATCAATATCATTTTAATGTTGACTTCAGCAGTGATTCATGACATACCCATCCCTGATGAGAATCCCAGTAGTGTGAGTGGCATTACTTCAACATGCATTTGCTCTATGCAACTGGTTATTTGACTAGATTTATGAGAAAACAACATTTGTGGTGTTTGTTTGGCTGTTTCAGGCTGCATAAGGTCTGCATGGTGTCATAGCACAACCCTGGGCTGCATCCCCTCTGTGATACCTGCAGAACAGGGTTTGCATCAGACTGCATCTCACCACCATATGGTGAAGTCTCATTCATTCTCTGTTGAATAGCTGGGCTCAATTACACCAGGTTGGTGCTTTGGTGCAGATGTGAGTTCTTTGACAACGCTGGCTTCCTGTGCTAATGAGCCATCTTGGGTTTCTGCATTAAATCCACCTATACTATTTTCTCTTCATACTTCACACTCCTTTCATTCAAGCAGACCTGGCTAAAAGCAGCAGTGCAGATGCACGTGTAATGATGTTCTCTTAGTCCTCCTGATTCTAAAGTTTATTTGGTGGGAGGTGTTGTACCCAGTCAGCGTTACCAGGTGCTGTTTGTATACTGGCAGCATTAAACAGGACTATACTTTTGATATTCGTACAGAATCTGTGCAGATCTCTCTAGAAAGGGGTCTGCCAGCTGAGTTTGGGTGGGGATTTTTATTATTTGTTCCTTGAAAACCCTGCCAGCATCAAAGCTGTGCTGTGCCAGCACAATCCTGGGCACTGCTTGCTACCTGGCTCTGCATTTTGCCCTGTCTCTCCTTGGGTCGTGCATCTGTTCATTTATCTCAGACCCATCCATCATTTGTTTAGCCTCCCTCACTCTTTTGGAAGGGGGATGCTGCAAGAAGCCACCTAGGCATTTTGGTGTGCTGTGCCCCCCTGTAGTGCCTGCATCCTGCATCCCACAGCAGTGGGTCCTGGGTCCCTGTGCTGGCCCCAGCAAGGCAGCCAGGATAACTTGTAATTACCTTAATGCACTTTTAACCTGGAGGTTATTCTGCAGCTCACAGAATGGTTTTAAAAACCCTGTCCTGAGGGCTTTCCTGTATGCTGGGTTTTAGTACCATTAACAGGGAGCACAAACTGTGTGTATTTTTCTTCCCGTGTTCCCTGCTATTTAACCTAACAATCTAGTGTCTGTAAAATGGCCAGTGCTCTTCCTAAGGCACTAATACAATTTGCGTTAGATACTCAGTTTTCAGTTTATCAGGTTGCTGCTTTTTCTCTATAAAAGCAGGTCTTGTGCTGCAAAACCCCTGCAAATACATTTATTACTTAGAACAGAGAGGATTAGTTGTCAACTTATGTTTTCATAGGAATTGGCACACAGGGCATGAATCTCTAGCCCAGTGGAAGTGTAGTTGCTGTTAGACAGTGTTTTGTACCCTTTGCTGTCTGATTTCCTAGCACTGCAGATGCCCAGGGAAGGTCTGAGCAAAGCCTAAGCCCTGGCTGTTGTGTACATACCAGAAGGAATCACTCACAGCAGTCTGGATTGGCACTGTTAGCTTGTGTTCTCCTCTTGGATACCTCTTGAGAGAAAAGCTAAAGGTCCCTAAAAGCCATCTAATCAAGGCAATCTAGGAGCAATTAAAAACATGCAGGTGTCTGTGCTGCAGAGTAGGTTGTGGGCATTAATGAGTAAAGCATTAAGAAACAAACAGGAGAAAGGCACTGGAACTGTTCAAAATAGATAACACCTTAATGGGTAAGAGCATCACCTCCTGCTGCCAAATGTGCCTGAAGCCACTTGCTGCCTCCTGACCAGGGGGAGAGGTGTGAGGCCAGTGCTGGGAGATGTATGGGCAACGCATGGTGCTTGTTGGCTGCCAGTGGGGAACAAGCCTTGTGTGGACTCTCACTCATCCCCTGGGCACACCTCATCCCTTGGGCATCCATTCTAGGCAGAGGCTGCCCCAGCAGTGATCCCCTCCTCTCCAGACCTTCTGAATCTGAGATAGGAAGGCAGGAGGCAAAGGCAGGGTTAGGCTTTGTGATAGCACTGCCATGCTGCTGATGCTGAGGCATGCTCATGTTTTGCCTTTGCTTTTTGATAGCAGGGTATTGCTTTAAATAGGTTTTCTTGATGTGATTTCCACTCTATCCTTTCCCTTTGGGATTTTGGTGTGTGAGGCAGGCGGAGCAGGTTTCCTAGGAGAGAGACTGCAGCACTGTGCCTACTCACCCATTGCTGTCCCTGGTTGCGTGTCAAATGCTATCTGTGCTCCATGGCAGGGCTGAGTCGCTCAGCACCGTGACATCCACCCTGGTGTTATCCATCTACAGTGCTGGAAACCTCATCAGCCTGAAAGAGTGTGGGGGCAAAATAAAGATACAGCTCTGTAAAGGGCATAGAGGTGTCGCTGAGGCCAACCCACAAAGCCTGAGAGGGATTCAGATCTGGTACCAATCCCAGCCATGGGGTAAAGATGTATTGTGGGGTGCTGGGAGGGAACTCTCCAGCCAGTAATGTGGTTGCAGGGAAGAGAGAAGGAGGAAGAAGATGAGAAGCCATACATGGCAGCCCTGGCTGCCCCCAGAGCTATTGTCATCTTTCCCCTGGTCCTGAGACACCAGTTTGGGTGTCTGTTCCCAGTTGGCAGGACACTGAGGGGTTAATTCTGAGCATCCCTCTGCTCAGCAGGACAGCAAGCCCTAGCAGTGCTTTGGTTTTATATCGCTTGGCCAGTACAAGAGAAGTGATGTCAGAGGAACCATCTTTCAGTGACAATATGATTAATTCCTTTTTAAGGGAAAAATAAAAAGGTTTAAGTATTTCCCCCCCCCTTTTTTTGCTTTTACTGGTCTGACAGTAAAGAACCAGTGATTAATTGCATCAAAAGAAATATAATAGACACCTTTTCTTGGCATCATCTGTATTTTGTGTGATTTTGCTGTTATCTTGTGGCTCAATGCAGAAAAAATTATCTCTGAGGCTGCTGGAAGGGATGTTAACTTCCTTTTCCTTATTACAGATTGATCTTTGATATTTGCTTCTCTCTGGGAGCAATTCTATTCCCACAAGTGATACAAGCCTTCTGCTGTTTTCCATACAGTGCACTGGAGTAGTTCAATGCCTTTTGGAGCCTTTATGGGAACATTTAATAAAGATTTGATGGTTGCCATATTTTGGAAGTTACATGATAGGAGAAATCATATATGGTTTTAATAGCAGAATATATATATCTATGCTATTGATTTCAGATAAACCAATATTTTTCTAATATGGCAGAGAAATGGTGCCTTCTTTTTTTTTTTTTTATATCCTCCAGAGTGTGAATATTTTTCCATCTGTAGTTTCCAGTAAAATGGATTTTCAGTCCCTCTGAAATTTCTGCCTGAGTCCCAGCAATATTTGCTTAAGAGTAATCAGAGTATTACCCAAATCTCTGTTCAAAGCAACAGTGACCTTAACAGTGGTAAGCAATAATTGGATTATTTTCATAGATGTAGGAAGATTCACTGTAATAACAAAAGAAGAAATACCAAGTGATAACACTACTTGTCTGCAGCACTGTAAGCCGCAGCACTGTCTGCAGGATAGTTTTAATAGCTTAGCATATTATGAATACTGAGTAAGGAAGGCAGAGACTTGGGAAATAGACACCGTCTTGTAGTTTGGGGTGGTTCATGTACTATGGGGTGTTTCTTTTGATGGCGATGATGATGATATGTAGAATCATGGAATGGTTTTGATTGGAAAGCTTAAAGCTCATCCACTTCCAACACCTCTGCCACAGGCAGAGACACCTTCCACTAGAGCAGGTTGCCTTGAACACTGCCAGGGATGGGGCAGACACAGCTTCTCTGGGCACCCTGTGCCAGCGCCTCAGCACCCTCACAGGGAAGAGCTTCTGCCTAAGAGCTCATCTCAGTCTCCCCTCTGGCAGGTTAAAGCCATTCCCCTTGGCCTGTCCCTACAGGCCCTTGTCCAAAGCCCCTCTCCAGGTTTCCTGCAGCCCCTTTAGGCACTGGAGCTGCTCTAAGGTCTCCTCTTAAGGAGCCTTCTCTTCTCCCATCTGGACCAGCCCAGCTCTCTCAGCCTGGCTCCAGAGCAGAGCTGCTCCAGCCCTCGCAGCATCTCCATGGCCTCCTCTGGGCACACTCCAGCAGCTCCACATCCTTCTTATGCTGGCGGTACCATAGCTGGGCACACGTTTCTTAGCAGTGCTGCGTGCAGGTCAGTAGCATCCCCATGCACTGTGGGGCTAATGCCAGCAGGATTTCTCCCAGAGAGGCTGAGCTGCTGCAAAGGCAAATTGGAAACTGTTTGGAAGAACAAATCCATACCAGCACAGTGTCGGGTGAGCCTGATTGCCTCACTCTCTGCTTTTAATTGTAATAAATTATATGGCTCTGCACGGCAGGGTGCCGAGCCTCTTGGCTGAAACTTGTGTAATTCATGGAAGTGTTTACACAAAAGCCAAGTAAATGTTAAGCTTCTTACAGATTTCAGTATACATGAACCCTTGTTCTATTCAGTTTGGAAGGCTGGCGGAAGCAAAGCAGAGCATATGGCTGTGCCTCTGGGTGGGGGACGGGCGTGTATGTGAATTGTGTGTGTTAAAAGATATATTTTATATAAAAAATATGACCTTTAACTCTCCCTGGGGTGGGTTTTGCAGTGACCTGTCTGGTTCCTGCCAAAAAAAAAAAAAAAACCTAAGAATTCTGTATAATTTTGGTTTATTAAGAGATGCTCAAGGGCACAAGAGAGTTTTTGCTTCATGACCACTAAAAAAGAGACCGTCAAGGCTACCGGTGTTCTTTGAAGTCCTCCCGTGTGCCCACATGATGCTTCTAATTACTGCAAATGAGCCTTCTGCAGCACATGCTGGTGTGTAATTCAAACCAGTCCTGCTCACCAGATGGGATCCCTCCCAAACTAGACCTTGGCGATGTCTGTCCCCATGGCAGTGGCAGGGAGCATGTCACACAAAGCAGGATAACACCATGGTCCTGACCTCTCACGGCACTTGTCTGTAAAGCATTGGTCCCTTCAGCCTGGCTGTGCCCATGCACATTGAGAGGCAACCCTTGGCTCTAATACAGTGTCTGGCCACGCAGAGCATCAGGTCTTTTCGCCTCCCTTTGACCTAAGAGGAGCTGAAATCTGGGACCCTGCACATCAGCCAAGCTCTTGCTGTTGTACTGATGGGGCCAGGTTTGCTTTGAAACAACAAAACCAAACCAGGGTGTTAAGAGAGTTTGCATTAAGACATTCCCTGGGCACAGTGCAGCTGGGAGATCTGTATACCTGGATGTCATTTTACTTTTAGAAAGCATGTTAAGGAGCATAACAACCTCATTGCCATGCGAATTGCATGTTTAAGAGTATTTAGTTGTTCTCATTCCCTGTGTACAGCTGTTTTAGTGGAGAGAGCAGAAGAGGAAGGGAGTTGGTGTTACTGGAAACGATAAGGATGCTGAAGCAGAAACCACAGTGCTCGTCTTGAAGCACCCCTGTAAGTTTCCTTTCCCAAAGCATCCCGTTACTCAAGGGACCTGCAGGCTTTTGGACCCCTTTCCTACAAAGAGGAGAGGTGGCTTCTCTTCCTGTTGCCTTCTGAGGAGCCACAATTCTTTCCTCTTTTAGACATTTCTCTTTGCGCTGCTGAGCGGGCAGTGCTGTAGTGTTGGGAATGCTGCCTCTTCCCCACTGCTCCCAGGGGTTTCTCTTGTGGCTGCTTGCCTCAAGTAGTTTTAGCCTTTTTACTGCTCCTGTGAAAGGAAGAATGTACAAAAACAAGTAAAAGAGAGAGGAAAAGAAGAAGGGGGGAAGAAAGGTTTATGTTTCACTGGCTGTGGTTTTCTAAGGATCCCTGATTATTCATCAGCAGTGGAAAAAACTGCAGAAGATGTAAATAATCTTCAGGATTATGCTAAAGCCAAGCTTCAGTCATTTTCCTGGGAGGAAAAAAAAGCCCGAGGCCTGTTCATTTAATAGCTATCAACCACAATTTCTCTAGGGCTTCTTATATTTTTATGAAAAGGATCAGTTGTCTTGAAGAGAAATGGTAATTCTGGTATCTACAAATGCCCTTTGGTTGGGAAGCGCCTGGTTCAGGTTGGTGTGCTGCTTTTATTGGGCTTTTTCCTCCCATTTTCTTCTTAGGATACTATTGTATATTCACATCCACGGTTACACACTAGCATGATCAAAAGTAAGGAGTTGGTTTATCATGAGATGGCAAATCAGCAGCTTGCTCTGCAGTGTCGGCTGTGTTGAGATAAAAACACTGCATGATTTGTAGCTTTCCTTGTGTTTATATTGGGTGCCAGAGGTACTTGAGTGATTTTGCAAAGTGTGTATACATAGCAGGCAGGCTTCCCAAAAAGTCATGCTATCTCTTGAAATCTATACAGGATCTTACAGACCCTGCTGGGCTTAATTTCAGACTGTGGAGTTTGTCGTTCAAGGAGGGAAAAATGGATTTGGTGTGTCTTGTATTTAATGGAGTGCAGCAAAAAAACTATCACAGGCATTGTTCATCTTCACAGTTGTTTCCATTTTAGTTGTAGAAAAACCCTGTCCTAATAAAATAAGACTCGCTTATTGTGCAGATCTGATGCACCAAGATTATGGCTGCTGGTCTGTGGGGTCACTGCCATATGGATTTCTTTGGTTTATTGGGTTTCAGTGTTGAGAACTGCATGTTTAATCGTTGTAAAAATGCCAGGAGCTGGGGATTTGGGGATGCTTGGAAGAAAGGGAAAGTGGAGTGTTCTGTTGCAGCTTTCAGAATGCCAGATGTGCTGCAGAAGCCTGAGATTGCTCGAGCTGCCAGGGGCTGGCAGGGTTTGGGCTGCTCATACAGGAGGAGGGACTTTTTACAAGGGCATGCAGTGACAGAACAAGGAGGAATGGCTTTAAACTAAAGTGGGTGGAGAGTGGTGAGACACTGGCAGAGGGCCCAGAGAAGCTGTGGCTGCCCCATCCCTGGCAGCATTCAAGGCCAGGTTGGACAGGGCTTGGAGCAGCCTGTTCTAGGGGAAGGTGTCGCTGCCCATGGCAGGGGGTTGGGACTGGATGATCTTTAAGGTCCCTTCCAACCTAAACCATTCCATGATTCTATCATTGTATGATGATCTGCATACAGCTTTTACCCTTCCCTTCCATCCACCCTCCTGAGAAGCCCATCCACAGCAAAGAGAGGTGCTCATCCCTTCCATGGTGAGCCTGGGTGTGATTAAGCAGTTGCTGGTACCAGGCATCGTGGAGGTCTGAAGTCCCTCTCTGCTCTGCTCCTGCTGCATTCCTCAGGCTCTGGTAATTTCTGTGGACCACAATGCCCGAGGTGATGATAGTGGGGTGAAGAAGGGAAATGTCCACCATAACTCATGGCAAGGGACCACATGGTCCAGCAATGAGTATCTCCCCTCTGCCTGCAGTACAGCTGAGATTACATTTCCCAGCAGGCAAAGCTGCAGCTGAAGTTTCAGCTGTGGGAAGCCTGTTGACTGCAACTACAGACCATTTTTATGTTTAATGAAGACTTGAAGAGGCATCATGATCCACCCATCTGGGTCTCAGTGGCACGTGGGTAGTTTAGACCGTGCTCCAGCTGCTGCAGAAAAGCAGCCAGCGAGGTGCCTGGCTGGCAGCAGCCTGCGCAATGGGGATCTTTACATGTGTAAATGTTGGGCAGACAGGCACAAAAATCCCAGCCCAGAAAGTGGTGTTAATAAAGATGCCTGGCTTTGTACCAGAGAGCCCTTTGCGTGGTGGGGATGCTCTGATTTATTGGTGCACAGGGCTTGTCTAGGTGGGACCTCTCTTGGGTTTCATTTCCAGGAGCCTTTAATTCAAGGAACAGTTCCTGTCACTACAGATTCAGGCAAAGAAATGGCTGAGGGAGAACTAACTGATGTGTCCTAAGCTGCAGGAATGGAGTCATGGTATTTTTCATAATTTGATTCATTAAAATCATAATCCTCCAGTTCTGTTTCTGAGCATCCTGGCTGTCTTATAGGTCTGTATGCTCCTACAGCAATATATTCTTCTCCAGGTTCACGCGTATCTGGAGTGATGGCTTGTGAGCTACTCCGGTGATGCTGAAGAAAACCAAGAAATAAAGGCTTGGAAGGGGGCAGGGAACGGGTGTGATGCCAAGTGGAACAGCTCTGTCTTCTCTTTCTAAGAGAAATCATCTGAACACTGAAGGAAACAAGGCTCCGTTGCACAGATTAATGTGTGGTGTTTGAAAGCAGCCAAGAACATTTTATACACACACACACACACACACACACACACACACACACACGGCAAGGCTGGAAGGAGGTGGGAGGTTCCTCTCTGCAGAAGCCATGCCTTTCCTTAAGAGGGCATTTTAAAAGATTATAGGAAAGGAGGGTACAGAGGTCTCCAGGAGCGCTCAGCTGCTCCAGTGGTTTAACTGCCTGAATGTAGCACTTTATAGTTGGGATTAACATGGGTATTTCTTAATCACGTGTCACCTTGTCAGGAGTTTGAGGGTCAGGGCTGCAGGGCTGCACGGTGCTTGCAACTGGAGATCTCACCTTTCCTTCTGGTTTTTATTATTACAACAGTTCCAATTAGTGCATATTGAAAGGAAGATGTTGTTAAGTTGGTTTCTTCTTTTCTTCCCATGGAACTACAGTTGAAACTGGAAAGGTGAGGGGGAAGGATTGTCCTCAGACATGGCAGTGATGTCTCTGGTGTGGGTTGGCTCGTGGGTCCACAACCAGCTTTGACCTGTGCATTAGGATGTGCAGAGTATCAGCGTAAACATGGTGAGCTCAAATCTAAGCAAATCTGGCCAGAAAGCAAATAAAAGAAGTGATTTAGCAGTGCTCATGATGGTTTAAAAGGACCTGAGACCATTAGCTGTTTTACAAGTACTTTACAACTGGCCTTACTGCCTTTTATGTCTGCGGGTCTCCCCTGAGTGACCACCAGCACTGCAATGCCTGCAGGGAGGAGGCTGCTCTTCTGTGCCCTGCTCACAGGCAGGGTGATGTCTGCTGCTGTTATTGAGGGTTATTTTGTTTTTCATTTGTTTTTTTCTCCTTTTTCCTTCTTTTCGCCTTTCCTCCCTAATTCCAGAGGGGGCTCGGGGAAGCCCACCTATTTGGTCAGCAAGGGGAGTCGCCACCAGCCCTAATGGGATGCACTCAGAAGAAGGTTCCTCTTAATTTCCCCATGCTCCTGCCTGTCCCTACCCCCCTCCAGGAATGATTGCCTTTATAATCAACATCACCGCAGAGGAGAGGTTCTTCTGCCTGGAGACACTGCAGGGCGATGAGGCTGAAGCTTTCTGTATAGTCATTAGCGGCACAGAAGTGAGCAGCAAGCACGCAGCTGATAAAAGTCTCAGTGAGCCATTTGCTCCTGTAATGATTGTCTTTTATGCATAGATAATATGGATAGAGTTGCACTTCCAAAGCCCACTGTCATCAGGGTGGCGTTAGCTGACCTGTTAATCATAAGGGGAATTAATGGGAATTGCAGCTGGTGGAGGCTCCCTCTCCGAAGAGCTGGTTCAGGGCATAGCACTGGAGGGGAGTTTAAAAAGGAATCAGCATGTGTTGTCCTTAGAGCTGCAGTTAAAGTGGCAGAGAGTCAGTCCCCAGGGAAGAAAGGGGGTGTGGAGGAGATAAACTCCAGGAGGAGATAAACACCAGATTAACAGCCTAATTCTGAGGAGCATGAGCACATGTGCATTTTCATTGCATCCACTTGGTAATCAATGGAGGCTTTTAATTTAACCAGGAGGGAGACCAGGGCCACCAAGATTTGCAGCCTTCGTGGTGGCTGTACCCAAAGAAAACCCATGTGAGATGGTAATGTGTTACCTGTCTTGATGGTGCTCCTGTGGTGTACACTGGTTTAGCACCATTGAATGAAACGAATAGAAATTAAAGGATTCCTGCTGATGCTTTACACTGAGGATCTGTCTTGCCTCCAGATACTACCAAACAGCTACTAGATACTTGATAAAGCATTTCCTCTGGGTTTTCTTTTTAGGATAAGTTTCCTTTAAAATGCCGTATATGCATGTAGACTGCAGAGATTAAAAGAATAGTTTATCTCTTCCATACAGAAGACCCAGAAAGTCCTTAAGTATGCTTTATAGTGGTGCTTCTCAAAGGAAGGGATGACCGCGTGGTCTTAAATATCCCAAATGTAGTCCCTGCATGCCTGTACACGCATACACAAGAGCTCTCTAAAGAGCAGTCAGAGAGGCTGCTCAGAGAGACTGTCCTTAGGAGTTTATGAAGAATAACACAGGAGGTTGCACTGAAATGCTGTTCCTGCCTTCAAAATGCATGTGCAGTCCAGAGTTTGAAGGGAAGGACCACAACTGCTGAACAATCCTGATAATAAGAAGCGTTTTGCTGGGAAGAGGAGAATAATGATAGAATGAGTCATTTCTTCCTCAGCAGTAAAGGGAAGTGGCATCTAGTCAGTTCCATGTTTTTAAGGTCTATTTACCAGGGTTGGGACTAATCTGATATGAAGGTTTTCTGCAGAATTAGCAACCAGCTTGTACTTTGGGAAACACGATGAAGTCATCCTTTTCCAGGGCATCTGGAGAAGAAAGCCCTCAGTGAAGGCAGTGTTCTTCCCCAGCACAGGCACTTGTGCCGTGGGCACTCCTGTGCAGTGCCAGACAAGGGGGAGGTTTTCTGTCCATGTCAGCTCCCTCTGGATTCTCCATTTCCCCATTGAGCAGTTATGGTCCCACTGTGATCAGTTGGAAGAGGGGGACTGGTGTGCAAAGAAAGGGCTATTTTGTGAGCAGCTGAGCAGGTGCCTGGAGCAGGGCATCTTGTCTGGCAACAGCGATGCTGCAGGGTGGTGCTTCCTGTCGGTGTCACAGATCAGCAGCATGGGTTGGGACCCAAAACCAGCAGCCTGAGCACATTGCAAATACTACTGCTATGCTGCCACAAACCCTTACCTGCAGGTCTCCTACATGATTGCAACCCATAGGGTGAAAGCCTCCATGAAGAATATCTGTCCAGCAAAGGGGAGCATCTCTCATAAGTGATTAATTTCTTGTTGGGACCCTCAGGATGTCATTTAAGGAAAACAAGTACATGGCACTGCTCTCTGCTGTTGCTTGGCTGAGGCTTGCTCTGAGTGGCACGTGGTTTGCTCTAACTGCATGTTTGTTATGGGGAAGCTCAAAATGTCTCCATTTGCCGTCCAGTGTCTAGTGGTGAGGTGCTACTGCTCACCTACCAAACAAGCTAGGGAGAATACAGCAGTGAGGGAAGCTCAGACTTGCAGGGGAGGGTGGGGAGAACATATTTTGGGTAGCCTGTCAGTCAGCTTGACACTAATTGGTTGCAGTAAGTAATCGTTCTCCATGTAAATTAGACTCCAATTTCCTCTGTAGTCTGTCTGTTTGCTGTGTGGGCTTCGGTCTTTAATTAGGCGCTCACGTGGCAAACCTGGTTTGTAAGCTGCTTTTGTTCTAGGAGAGCCAGGCTCAGCCATCCCCGAGGCTGCCCGCACTCTTCCAGTCCCACTCCCGAGTCGGAAGGTTCTTAGATGAACACTGCCAAGCTCAGAATAAATTCTTTTAATGTATGTTTTGATTATTTCTGTATTTAAAGCTTGCAACAGAGGGGGGTTGAAATGTGAAGAGCTTTATTGGACTTACAATGGGAATATCCCTCAGAAACGCTTTTATCTGCATTCGTGGAAGCTGTGCTCATTCCTGTATGAATAGACCCCATTCAATCACTGGCCTCTGCAAAGGCTGGATGGAGCAGCTTGCCCACATCTGGATCCTGCTGCTTGTTCACCGGGACACCTGGATCACATACTGCTAGCTGTATGCGTGCATTCGAGGCTCACCCAGGCCCAGGTCCTGGAGCTGCTCCAGGGTTACACATCTGTAACTGAGTTCAGAAATGCAGAGTTGCGTCAGGGGCTTTTATCCCTGTTGCTTGCAGATGAAGGCAGGGTCTCTGGGTCTGCAGTAGGGAGCTTCCTGTGGTGTAGCTCTTTGCTTCCCAAACTGCTGTCAATAGCCCCCAGTGAATCCTCAGTGTCAAAAGGGAGTGCTGTGGACAAGCATCTACATCTGAGTGCAGCAGAGGAAGACGTGTCTCTACAGCTAATGTCTGCACCAGGCTGGGGAAAAAAAGCAAGGAAAACCATATGTGTCAGCTGGGCAGGCTGCTTGCCAGCAGTGCTTTATGATTCAGTAGTTACCTTTGTGAAATTCAGTATAAATTTAGGAGCCATGTGCTAACCGGTTCCATAAACCTCTGTACGTGATGCAGTCCTGACCCAGGTATGTCAGTGGTACCATTCAGCATTCTGATGAACACTGGGATTGTTGGCATGCTGATATTTACCTTGTTGACTTTGGATCCAGTGGTACGTACTGGGAGTTGCTGGTTTTCTTTGCTACACACACAAGGCTGTGGTCCCCTCAAAGTGGGTAGAGAAAGAAACTCTTTTGGGAGAAAGGGGTGAAGCAAATAGAGCATGGGGGGATGGTTTTTATTGCTTCTCTCTGTGTGATTTATATATTGGCAAGGTAACTTTGCTTTCATTCTGCTAGTCAAAACTGGAAGGGATGTTGACTCCATGGAGAGCTAAATTTGGGTAAAGGGACAGGATTGGATTAGGGCTTATGCCTTTCACCAATAAGCTATAACTGTGGTGGGCGTCACTCGGCAGCTGGGCAGCAGCCGGAGCCTTCCTTCCCTTTCCATCTGACGGCAGCACTGGTGGGGTGCAGGCAGCGATCCGGCATGGGCACTGCTGCCGGAGGATGCACCATGGGCCACAGCACCAAAGGCGTTCTCCTCACCGCTCCCCACCCTGCCCTTCTGCCTTTGCCTGCTCCATGAGGGTTCTCCAGTGTGCCTGTTTAGCCTGGGTAAGTGGTCGCTTACTTAGTGGTTCCCGATTTATAGCGTATGAAAGTATAAGCTGCTTTAATGCTGTACAAATGTTTGCATTGGGAAATGAGTTTCCTTTCCGGCTCTGATTCCTGCCTGCCTTTGCAAGTGCTGGTTCTCACTGCCGGCAGAGCCCAGGGGCCACCCCCAGTGCTGGGAATTGCCATATCCCCTCCTAATATCCGACCCCATGGACATAGTAAAACTTTTCCGTGATGTAAACACGACTTTTCTCACCAGCCCTTGAGCTGTTCCTGCTTTTTTCACTCTGAAAACCCCTGGAGAGTAAAACTCTGCAGGAGGCTGGAGATAATCTTCAGCCCTGAGTTCCCAGACTGTGTCTTCTCAGCTGTTGCAGGGATTTGTGTGGAATGACAAAACGTGAATTTTGGACTTTTGGCACCTGCGTTTAGAAATAACCTTTTATCCTGCATTAACTTTGGATATTGGATTGTTTCTGTCTTTGTTAAAGAAAATGTCCAGTTTTCTTTGAGGCAAAACAAAGGCTTCTTTTAAGTGAAACAACGACTTCTAAGTACTGAATCAAACTTGATGAATCCCACTGCTTTTGGATATGTTAGAAATTAAGCAGATGGGAGGCTGTGTTAGTGACAAACTGTGTGCTTGGTTGAAAACAAGGATTCATTCCTGCTGGAGAAGGCAGAGGATGGCTGCACTGGTCAGAGGTCCTGGGGCTGTTTATGGAGTGGGGGTGTTTAACAGCATCCTCTGTTTGCCTTCATTTGTGTGCTTTAGGAGCCTTCTCTCTTCCAGCAGATGTTTTATCAGTGCAACTGGTGGAGTAATTAGAAGGAGGGATGTGGCACTGGATGCAAACGCCCCCTTTGTGGGGGTGGGTAGGGAAATCACAGAGGCCATCCCAGGAGCAAAGTCAAAACAAGATGCCAAAAGCAAAACACATATGGTCCCAATGTATTTGACTTCATTTCTGCAAAGGGGTTGTTCTACTCTTGCACCAAAACCAGGCAGGGGCTGTGTCCTGAAGCAGAACTCCATGGTGCTTCTCACAGTGAATTCCTCTCAACGTGAGAACCATTCCCTTGGGATTTTTGTGGTGGCGGCTGGGGCATGATTCAATGATCTGTCTGTGGGAAATTGCCAGATCTGAGTATATTCCTCAGTGGCTCTGGCACAAGGGATGGGGTGACATGAGAGCCTTCCCCCTTCGAAGATTGGGCCACCCGGATGTCTTGAAGGTGCCGGTTGCATGAACATGTTTTTTGCTTTGCTACCATTTAAATAATGGCAGCAACATGCTGGTTCCTCTAATGATCTTGATTAAGTTATTGGTTATTTCCTTAATTAGCTACTTGATCTACTTACACCTTAAATGAGTGAATTTGTGCACTCAGGGGAGGGGGGGGGGAGAAGCAGCTCCTTTTTTTCACTTTTAAATAGGTTTTTTTCCTCTCCAGAAGACAGCTGTCACCTTAGGTCAATAAGGGAGCTTAGATGAGCTGCTTCCCTCGTGGTGCCACATCAGGGGCCTGTGAGACAGTCGCAGTGTTAGCGTGGTGACTAGGGACCATGCTGGGAGACTGGAGCATCCTTCTGGCCACTGCAGGTCCTTCACCAGCACAAATGCCTTGGGGGTGGGAGGGGGATGGAAGTGAACTGCTTCCAGAGGCTGAGCAAACTAGCACCATTACTTTATATGTGGATCTGCTGACCTATAAATCCAACCAGCCGTTTCAGACTGGCCAGGGGAATGTGGCAGTGTTTGCAGATGTGATGCCAAGTTGGGTGTTGGTGCTTTCCATGGGCTGGCTCTCCTGGCTGCAGTGGATTTTAAATGAGACACTAGTTGTACGTTTATTCCTGGCATCAGTTTTATGCAAACAAAATATAGAATCAGAGAGTGGTTTGTGTTGGAAGGGACCTTAAAGCTCATCCAATTCCAACTCCCTGCCATGGGCAGGGACACCTTCCACTAGAGCAGCTTGCTCCAAGCCCCTGTGTCCAACCTGGCCTTGAACACTGTCAGGGATGGGGCACCCACAGCTTCTCTGGGCACCCTGTGCCAGCGCCTCAGCACCCTCACAGGGAAGAACTTCCTTATATCTGATCTCAGTCTCCCCTCTGTCAGGTTAAAACCATTCCCCTTGTCCTGTCACTACAGGCCCTTGTAAAAAGCCCCTCTCCAGATTTCTTGAAAGCTGCTCTAAGGTCTCCCCAGAGCCTTCTGAATGTGCTGTTTGTGTGTGTTAACTGGGATGGGGATGGAGTGGTGTTTTAAAGCCAGTTCTAGAGGATAAAATGCAGCTTTTAATTTCAAGTGGCCTTTAAGTTTCCCATGCATTAGTGTACAGCACTGCAACAGTTCCTCTGTACAGCACTGCAGAAGCAGCCTCACCAGTTGGCACCAGTTCTTCACCAGTATTTGCGCATGCACCACCATTTGTTGCTTTCTCTCCCATATATCAGAGTAGAAAGACTCAGATTTTTCACTTTGGAGGCTCCTTGAGATGCATGTAACAACAGCCTGTGCTTCAGACAAGCCTATTTGTTCATGCTTTTGTACTGTTTATTATTCTTAATGATATTCCCCTTGTTAGCCTTAGCTTCACACCCTTCCCTGATGCAGAACTCGCTGAAACACATTGCGTGATGAGCCTGCTTCCATATATAAATTGGAGAGACAGAAGATGGGACTCTCCCAGCTAAAATAGAACTAAATGCTTGCCCTCCAGTTACATTTTAGTATTTGTGCCAAAAAAAAATATGTATTTGGGAGGAATTACCAAAAGTTCTGACACATGCAAGCCTTATTCCTTTGAGTCTTTTATATTCTTAGCAGTTTGGCATGAATTTGGACTGTACAGCTTTCCTTTCTCATATGAAACTTTTCCCATGGCCCATGTAAAAGCCGGATCATCACCCCATGATGCAGAGCTGTGGGGAGCCACACAAACATGTCTCTAGCACCACGCTTGATCCAGCTGGGATGTGCTTGGATGGCAGCACTCAATCTCATGTGTCATGTTTGGCAGCATGCACAGCCCCTGTAACCAGTGCTGCCTGTGCTGGCTAGTGCTGGACACTTGGCAGTACGTTTGTGGTCTTGGGTGATCCCAAGGAGATCCAAGGAGAGTTGCAGCTTTTGGTTTGGTTTGGTTTGCAAAATAGCTTCTGAGATGAGGGTTGGTGGGAAAGGCTTGAATATATCAATTCTGACGGCTTAGAAAACAATATCCGAGTACTTCTGTATCATGATCACCATGACATCGTGAATGCAAGGCAGATCTCGTGGTCAGCTGTGCTTTGGACACCATGGGTGAGCATCACAGATGTAGCAATACCAGAGCAGCAACGGTGACACCTTTGGGTGATCCATGTTCTCTTCCATGTCTGTCCTGGATTGCTTGTGTAACCTTGGACAATCATGGGCATCGTCCAAGTTTCAGATGGATGAGTTGCAGCTCAGGGGCTGGTCCAGGGATGCCCGTATCACAGTGGTGTGTGCAGTGCACCGCTGTTGTGGCCAGTACCTCCAAATGCAGTGGAATAAGACAATAAAACCAGGCTAATAACGGTACTCGAAAAGAAAGTATATTGCTGGCTTGTCCCCTCTGCTTTTCTTTCCCTGCAGATCCTGGGAGGAGGCACCTGAGATGAAATATTTGCTCTGACTGGGTTATATTTCTCTTTGCATTCCTTGGAAGTTTGCATTTGGATTTTGCCCTCTTGCTGTTGGTTTAGGCAGTGGTGTTTCCAGCAGCTCGGTCGCATGGGTATAGTTCCAACTGTTGGTATTTTGTGCAAAAATAAAAATGAAAGAAAGGCCTGGGGAAGGAAGTGGCTATTGAATCACAGCGGGGCTCACAGGAAAATGTGCATTAAATATTTATAAGATGGCATTCATTAACATTTTTACTGTGTTGGCACTGGGCAGTGCAAGAAGGCTGTCAGGAGAGTTGGAGTCTGTTACACAGCCCTAGTCCTGGAAAGCGCTGCTGCAGAGGAAAGGTATGAACACTTGCTTTGTTACCCCAATGTGTTCCTCACAGCTAGCACTGCATTTGGACCTGCAGCAGTAAGCAGGATTTCAATAGCTTCACTCAGTAAAAATGCTCACAGTAAGTTATTTCAGGTCTGGTTTTTCTTTCATGTCTTTAGGTGAGTGCAAGTGACTGACACTGACCCCCTGGTTCGCAGGCAGACAATTAGAGAGATAAGCCTAAGTGACTTCATGTGTCTCCTTTTTAGATTGCTGAGTTGCTGTAAAGGGCTGGGATTAGCAGAGATTCTCAGGGCACTGGAAATTGACTGTGGCGGGGGGTCTTGTCCAGCATATGCTGCAGGTATCAGGTTATGGAGTGAAGTTGTCTGTGGACATGAAATGATGCCAGGAAGATTAAAACTGCTGATAAAATGCTGTTAATGCTTGTTTCATTAACAACACAAGTTATCAAATTACTCTGGTGCTGTAAATCTGAAGTGTTTCTTATGTTTAAGTGAAAGTATTTGAATGGTTGCAATAGGTTTATTTTACTGGCCATTGCATCCTCAGATAGAGGATCGTGACAAAGGATGTTAAATTTTCCACAGTGTAAGTGGAAGATCAAAGCAGTAGCAGCCAGATGAGTTAAATATTTCTTTGAGATGAGACAGGATCTTGTGTCACATTTTAGGACACCTTGTTTTGGATCAGGACGCTAAGCCTGACGCCGGCCCCAGGCTCATGCCACAGGCTGTACTGGTGGCACAGGTCTGATAGATTTGGGATCAAAGGTCTGTGATGCTGATCCTGTCCCATGCCGTTAGCCACAGCAAGTGACATGAGCAGCTCCGGCTGCGCCCTCAGGCACCTTCCTTGGGTGAAAGAAAGTTCAACTTGGTGTTACTGTCACTGGGAGACAGCTTTGTCCTACTTCTTAACAAGTGTAGAAGGGACTTACACAGCTATAAGAGAATTGCCTCCTTAACCTGAATGCCTGTTGGATAAAATAAAACCCAATCTTGACTAATTAACGAATAGACTCATTGCAGATGTCTCTGCCATCCATTTGTCATAGAATGGTTTGGCTTGGAAGGGCCTTAAAGCTCATCCAGTTCCAGCCCCTGCCACGGGCAGGGACACCTTCCACTAGAGCAGGTTGCTCCAAGCCCCTGTGTCCAACCTGGCCTTGAACACTGCCAGGGATGGGGCACCCACAGCTGCTCTGGCCACCCTGTGCCAGTGCCTCAGCACCCTCACAGGGAAGAGCTTCTGCCTAAGAGCTCATCTCAATCTCCCCTCTGTCAGGTTAAAGCCATTCCCCTTGTCCTGTCCCTACAGGCCCTTGTAAAAAGCCCCTCTCCAGATTTCTTGTCAGCTCCTTTAGGTACTGGAAGCCCCTCTAGGATCTCCCCAGAGCCTTCTCTTCTCAAGCTCTCAGGTGAGCTGTGTCTCAGCCAGGAGCTGGGGATGGTCAGTATCACAGCAAACGGCTCGTGCTCCTCTGTTGCTTTCGCATGCTGCTTGTCAAGGATGTACAAATATGTTTCTTTGCACTAGGAAATTAAAGAAATCTTTGTTCTGGCATCATGTGCTGTGGTTTTTAACCAGTTGATGCACTGTTTGTTGGCATCCTGGTCACTGCCTGTTTGCAGTTACTCCTGAGCATCCCTGCCCAGCCTGGCTGGGGCTTCATTCTTTCACAAGGGGTTAAATCTCCTCAATATAAACATTTCCTGCTTTCCAAGCATTTTACTCATTGTCTGCATGTTCTCAATTTCTTAAGCACTGTAGGAAACTGTCCCTTGCATGAAGAGCTTAGATCTCACACCTCCAAACATCTTCCCGGTAAGCACTTTCTCAGTGTCTAACGCCCACTAAAAAACAGTGGGAGCTGAATCCTTGACTACTGCCAAAATATCCAGATACTTTGAGCATCTGACTGCTTTCCTTGACCACCTCTGTTAGAACAGGGGGTAGCAGGAAGAAAGTGAGAAGAGCAATCCCTCCTGGAGCACGAGCACCAGGAATGAGTCAGAATTAGTCTGGGTCTAAGCCACAGCATATTTTGCAGCTTAGTACCTGTAGCCTGTCACATAAGCAACTTTGCAACCTGTGTTGGCTGTGGATGATGATCCAACCCCTAAATTCGGTGGTTAGGGATGCCTGGAGCCTGGTTCTTGTGCTGGTGGGCTGCCAGCAAGCAGCATTTTCACCTAAATCCCCAACTGATTTCAAATGAGCATTCTACCCCGTAACTTCTCCATCATTTTAAATGTTTCCAAACCAATTAACTCTTGGTAGTACAAATAATCATTGCACTCTAGTGCAGTATATCTGCTTTCCAGTCCTTTAAAATATTCTCCTATGGAGACATCTCATTTGTTAAACCATGGCTGCTTCAGCTTTTGGTGAGCTGCAGAGCAACTCTTCTGTACTGTATACTCAGGGCCAACTCTCTGCAAACCTGGCGGGGATGGGGACAGGTGTGTTTCAAAGGAATGTATCTTGGGGATGCTTTGGAGAAGGATGTTGGACATGAGCCCATCCAAGGAGGATGGATATATATGCCCAGTGTAAATTATTTTTATCATGTTTTGCCATTTTCTGTAGAAGAGCTCATCTCTGAGGCTCCAGGGACTTCAGAAAGTTGAGTATGCCTCGACACGGAGGTAACAAGGTTTTGTTCAAAGCCATTTGCAAAATCATAGTTGACACCAAAACTAAACCCAGTTTCATGTCCTTTCCATTAGCACAAGGTGCTGCTTGCTCAGGTGAAGGTGGAGAGGCTGGGAATGCAGTGAAGTGATTTCCTATGTGTCTTACATGGAATGGAAACTTCACCAAGTCAAAACTCCTTTCAAAGCAGAGATGTTACAGCAAGTGTCAACATCCTTCTTAGCCATGGCTTTATGCACGTAGCAGCCGCTCAGGGCAGGAAGGCAGCTGCCAAGCTGTGATCGCTGCTTATTACACTAATTATAATAGTCTCGCCAGTATTGTGAGCTTCCCTTCTCCTTCCCCCAGCTGTCTCTCTGGTCATCCATGGTTGTCCATCTTTTTGACATACATGCTTGAAGTGCTTGGTACCACAGGGAGCCCAGCTGCGCTCCCCCCTCTGCTACCCTGCGCTGATAGAAAGGAATGATTACAGTTTGCACAGAGAAGGAATTTGGGGCATTGAGCTGTTTGCCCTGAAATAAGGCCATGGAAAGGTGAGATGTTGCCCCAACTCCACATTTACAAGGTTCTCAGGCAGGTGAGCTACCCTGGTCCAGAGCATCCCAACCTGTTTGGGACGGCGGGAAGAAGGTAATGTCCAGCACTGGCTTCATTGCCTGTTTCCCTCCATATTTTGGGGGTTTCTGCTCTGTACCAGTGCAACCGGTCTTGCTTTCTGAACCACAAAACAATGGGACTCACTACATCTCTAGCAGCAATAATTGCTTCTAGAAGGCTGATGTGTTTAGCCTGCTCGTGTTTAGCAAACATGTTTGCTTCGCCCTTTGAAGATAATGCTGGGTGCAGCACAGCATTGTAGGGGAAAAAAGGGGAAGAATGGCCTGTGGTTTTCAGTATGTTTAGTGAGCAATGGCTGACAGGAGCAATAGCATTCTCTAATGCTGGTGTCCCCCCTGTTAATGGCTAGCAGTCGGGTTTCTCCACTTCTTGTGGTGCTCGAGCGGTAGGCTCAAACAAGCTAGGGAGCATGCCTGGAGGGCAGCAGCAGCCTGGCACAGTGTTGCTGATGTCCCCATGAGAGTGGGGCACTCCTGAAGTCCCCTGGCTGGGGACATTTGTGAGCCATGCCTCGGTGTGGCTGTGATGACAGCAGTCAGCGTCTCCTTGCAGGGTGGCTTTCAACCTTTACTAGAGGTGGTTTCTAGGTGCTGGGGCTTGTGTGGCATAGAGGGATGCTTGTGTGATGCCGCCTGCATGGGACCCATCAGGGGAAGTGGGAACTGGTTGAGACCTGGTGTAGTAGGGAGCCAGCGCTGGAGTCAGGGGCCATGCTTCTGATTCTCCCTTTCCTGATATAGTCTTAATTCCTCCCCGTGGGTCCTGATCCCCCCCCGTTCCTCTAGTAGATGATTTAGTTGCCTTTCCATATAGATCACGATAAGATAAAAGCATGGCCATGTTTTACAACCAGGGGAGCAGGTTTAGAGGATGGCAGGTTATACAAAGAAGGGATGCAGGTTTCCAGCTACATTCTCACTGCTGCGGCTCCTTTGATGAGGGCTGTGATTGATGCTGCGTTTGGAAGCAGGCAGCCATCAGCCAGCGATGTGCTGACCTTTCCTTGACGGGCTGAGCAGCTCTAATGATCTTGATGGGGCTGGCGATATGTATACTGAGTTTGATGTACAAGGCTTGACACAGCATGGAGAAATGGGGCTGGGGTATGACTGACAGCCCTTTCTCATTAAGGGTGGTGAGGCATGGGACTTTTCCAGTGGTTTCTTTCAGTGGGAATGTTTTGCCCATTATAATGTAGCAGAGAAGTTTTTCTGTTAAATATCTTCTTTTATATATAGGTTCCAAGCAGTTAAGAAAAAAAGCTGAGAGTGAAGTAATTTGCAGGCCAGAAGGCTTATCTCTTAAAGGGCTGTTCAAATTAGACAATTAATTAATATTTAGTGAGCTAAGTTTACCCTGCCTTTAATATTTATCCTTAGGCAGATAAAGCAATGCAATAGCTCACGTCCAGGATTATTATGGGGTATTTTTTGTAATTTATTTGTATAAAATTTCAAACTCTTGACTTCTTTCAGGGAACATTAAAACCTTTTAATTTCCATGAGTCGAGCTGTGTATAAATCACACCCTGGTTGGCACATCTCTTGGGTGCTTGTGGCAAGAGTAATGAATTTCATGATTTGTTATGAGCTACTAAAACCAACACAAACACAGAAAGCCCGTGGTAATCTCAGCATATCATTCAAGAAAGCAATTTATTCCTAAGTATGAACAAATGTCAAGCCACGATAACAAATTGTTATTACTAATTAAAACAAAGGGAAGAATAGCAAACATCTCTTGCCATTTGTGTGCAGTGCCAGCCTGTCTCAGGGATGCTGGAGCTCCATCCAGCTTCAGGCAGTGGGGCAGCCGGGCTGTAAACCTCTACACAGCCCAAGACACGTTGATCTACTCTGTGTGCTCCAGGCAGGATCCAGAGCCATGGTCTTAAGCTGGGCAGCATTCAGGTTTAAATCAAGATGCTACTTTTCATCATTTTATTGTTGAGGGTTTAAAATGTATTTAAAATTGAGGTTAGCTGGATCGTTGAAGTCTTGTTATGGATGGAGCTTGGGGTGGACCAAAATAACACATCCCAGTCCATCTGCGTGCCCTGGCTGGTTTTATATCATCCACGTCTACTTTATGCTCTCAGTTATGACATGAACACCTATTTTGTCACCTTTCTTCCCACTGAGCAGTTAGGAGGTGAGGAGCTGGGTGCCTTCCTGACCATGGCCAATCTCCCTGTGTTTGCAAATAAACTGGGAAATTCCAGACTCAAAGGGATCATGAAAGCCCATTTCTGTTCATGACCCAATAAACAGTCTGGTTTAGGGAGGTAAAAATCAGACTTGTGTTGCTTGGCCAGAGCTTGGGACTCAGCTCTGAGCTCAGAGATAGTTTAGCATCGTATCTAAGTCCAGGGTGGGGGGATGCACAGCTTTTGGGTGGAGGACCAGGTTGTGCATAGCTAAAGCAGAGGGGAGCTTTGTAAGCAAAGGCAAGAAATCCTCAGAGCATAACCAGTGACCTGAAACGCTCTCTCAGACAGGTTTGAAACCAAAAGATAGAATAAAAACCATCTAACGTGACAGCAACTGACAGAGTCAGGCAGCGAGAAGGGCGGCAGCGAGGGAGTCCTGAGCTGCTGCCAAGGCACATGTTAATGCAGACTTGCAGGGTTAGTTGGTTATCCTGAAAATACATCTTCTATTTTGTGTAAATGGAAAGTTAATTTGTTGCTGATCAGAGTTTAGATCTTTGGAGAACATACCACCAGATAAGCTGAAGATCTATGCACTTCCTTCACAACATATATTCAGCGAACGCTTTATTGTTCATGGAAAGGCCCCAAGAAAAATATGTCATTAAAACATATATAACTGTGTTGAGTTTATTTAGCTTGAATTACAATACAGCACTTTAATGAGGCTTTTGTAGACGTCATTAAAGGACACAATTAAAGAGTGTTCAGAAGAGAATACGATCAGGGCTGGCAAAGGGGAGAAAACCACACACGCACCCAGATTGTTGTTCGCATTCAGTTACAAATTTGATTTCAGCGTACAAAAGCAGAAAACATGGTATTGCCGAGTTAAAGCCGGAGGCCTTATTGTTGTTAAGCTCTCCAAAGCTTCTTGCAGTAAGTTGATTAAAAAAAAATAGATAGAGATGCAGTGATGGATTTGAACGCCATCCATGGCGTGCTGCACGTGTTGCATCGGGGTGTGCAGTTCCTGTCTGTGATCTGGGAGTGTGCGGTGGGGTGACAGTCATTTTGGGGGGCCTTGTCATTGGGGGTGCAGGGCAGTGTGCTGCAGCATCACCCTTCCCTTTGGGTGGTTCGGTGCTGCCAGAGAACACAGGGCACAAGGTTGTCACCCTGCTCTGCCCATGCAGTGGAGGATGCTGCAAAGGTCAGCCCTGTCTCTCTGGGTGAATCCTTAGGAAATACAGAAAATAGTCTCTAAAATCAGCCACAGATTGGGCTGTACATCTCCTTCTGTGCCTGCTGGGCTCCATGGTGGTTTAGAAACTAAATTCCTCCTTGCAGACCACCAGCACAGATCTTTACCCATTTCTCTGGCAAAAAGGAGTGCGGCAATGGTGACAGTAGGAGAGGGTCTGTCTCAGGCAGCAGCCACAAATAGTAGCCCTAAAGAAAAGTGGAGGAGGCCAAGGTTTGGGGATTAATGAGCTGATGTTGGTCTTTGTGTGCCTCCCTCCATCCCATTTTTCTTTGAGGTAAGGCATCCCTGCTTCTGGCAGAGAGGTGTGGGGAGGATCTGCTGCCTTTCTTAAAAACATAACAAGAATTAAAAAGAGAGCTCAACCTCATTGAAAATCCTGACCTGTATTTCATTACTAGAGTTCTCCAAGGATCTTTCCCCATACCTTGGTCACATCCCTATGTGACTTCCAAAGAGCCAGGTGTTTTTGCCAGGAGGAGTGGGCTGGACCCTGTCTCTCTTCTCTGCTCACTGCTAACAGCTTTTTGCAATACCTTGCCTTTCCCCTCCAATGTTTACTAAGCTGTACCCTCTCCAGCCTCTTGTTCTCCTGCTTAAGCCTTCCCCATGGCCATGGGAGCACAGCTCTGACTGGGACCATGCTGGCACCCATCCTGGCACCCAGGCAGGAGCGCTGGCTCTGCGAGCAGAGGTTTCTCTGCAAATTACAGGGACGAGCGTGGGAACGGAGGGGAAAAAAGCCACCGAGTATCCAATTCTGCATTTCTGTGGGTAGAAAGAGCAATGGGAAAGCAATCTGTTATTGTGCCTGTCACTGTGAGCCAGAACGGGCTCCGTGCTGGTGGGAGACCTGCCATCCACTGATCCCATGTTGCATGCAGCACAGAGGACAGCCTTTGTCCCCCCACAGGCAGCATTTCAGGGCAGCTGAGGCTGGAGCCTCTGTGACTTCCCAAGGTATCAGTGTTGTGCAGTGCCATGGCACGCTGCAGCAGAGGATGCTCACTAAATAATTCAAGAAAGGCAACTTGATCTGACATTCATAAGGTTAATAGCCCAGGGACCTTGAGGGCAGCAGTCTGCTGTCACTGCACATGGCCATGCCATGTAGCTCATTGTCATTGGGAGAGTCAACAGTGTCACATGGAGCTCTATTGATTGATGGACGATTTAGATCCCAAGGTGATAAAATACAGTGTTTATGAAAAATGGGAGCTTTGTTTTTGTTAAAATAGTTAAATTTGTGATTTATTAAATTAGCCAGAGGGATGAGTTTATGCAAATGGCAGAAAGTTTGAAGTTCGCTGAGTTTGGATCTTTGTCTTTAAACTAGCAGCAAAGAGCAGAAGGATATGGCTACTTTTACAAGCAGAGTTATCCATCCCTCACCTTTGCATCTAAGCAGAGGCTTCCTGTTCTTGACCTTTCTTTATTTCAGTAGCTAAGGTTTTACTTCTGGTCATTTGCTTTGTTGCTGGCAGTTGTTAGTGTCCATTCTGATAATGGTGCAAGTCCTTCATGTGACCTTTGATAATGTCCTCCACCAGTTTGGTATTTTCCTTGCTGCTTAATGAGACACCCCTTTCACCTGCATAATGTGCAGAATCCATCAAGAAATCTTGTGTGCCTTCTGGAGTTATTCCAACCCATGACCTTTTCACAAGCCTTGCAGTAGGTAACGGCAATATGGAGCAACTGCCAGTGAACCAGCAGCTTTCATAGCAGGAAGGCTTATTTCCACTTTCCTAAGACAGCTGTGTGTCCAAATGGGGCAGCTTCTAATCTGATTTCTCATCTCAGAAGAGCCAGTTTGTTGGAGTTACTGGCTGTTTAGCTTTGCAAGTATTGGAGCAAGAAGTCTGCCAGGAGTGATGACGATTATACGTGCTGTTTGGAGATATAAAGCTCTTCTCATAGCTGAGATGTTGTAAGTGTTGGTCTTAGTGAGACCATAAGATTACATCAGCTCATGATTCTAACTCCCATTTTGTCTTTGTGGATCAATTTATACTTAAAAGTTTGCAGTTTCTGGTGGGATCCCTTTCTTGAGTGATCCACTTGGCCAAACCAGCCCTGTCAACCTTCCCTCTGAGCACGGAGCGGGCTGGTTGGTCCTGCTCAAGTGGCACTTGGAGCATTAAAAGACCCCTTATAGCTAAAGGGCCTTTGCCCTTGGAAGTTAATACAGATAAAGTCAGGCATTTTACTTGCGTTTGATGAAAATTAGCACCTACAGGACTTGATGTGTGGAAGGACACATATTCTTTGTGCCAGTTGTAGCCCTGAGTCACTGCTGTGTGCTTTTAGCAGTAGGTTTACAGGGAAGGTTGTTACAGTAAACATGGGTAATTTCTGCTCCACAGCACTTCTGTTCAACATTACCATTTTACAAGCAGGCTTCTTTCTTTGCTTTTGCTCAAGTCAGTTTTGTCTCATTTCCTTTGTATTGTAATTAATATGCTTGGAATTTAAGAGGAAAAATGCATCATCCTGGGGCCTTGGAATGTTAACCATAAAGAGGCAGCTGGCAACCTATGCACAACCCCAGTGCAAGCCGGAAGGGGCAAAATGCACCACTTTAACAAGCTGAAGGCTCAAGGGAATTTTTTCCTACAGGTTCTACTGCTCTGCGTAGTTGGGAGGACTCTCCTTTGCAATTCAGCCATCGCCAGTAGAAGTGGAGGTGACACTGCACTGTCCTCCATGAAAGAAAAGTCTGACCTTGAGATTTTGAGTGTAATTCCATATAATGAAACCTAATTTATGAGCCTTAATAATAATAATAAAGCATTTGAGACTGCAGGAAGACTCACAGCTGTAGTTTCTGCATCTGTATTTTGTAAACACAATTAACATTGCCAAATATCAAGGGCTCTGAAATCTGGAGCCAGACCCCAAAAGTCAGGAGCATGCTAGAAAAGCACTACATGTTGGGCAAGTTTTATTTGCTTTCTGTATGTTTCTGAGCCCACAGAAACTAGGTTTTTATAATTTCACTCACCTTTTGCAAATGCAAAAGCTAAGAAGTACGCTCTCCTCCAGCTGGCTTGAATTAGAGATTCATTTGTGAACACCTAATTCTCAAGCAATGGGCTTTAAGAGCAGCAGAAGAGATTTGGCAGCGTAGCTCCCTCTCTGCCTTTACTTTTCTGAGGGAAGGGAAGCATGGGGGTAGGAGTCTTCATCATCCCTGTTGGGGTGGTATATTCCTGTGGCTCACAGTACCTGAGACACACATAAAAGGTGCAAATCTTGTATCTCTCCGGGCCGTATGAAAGAAAATGTGTTAAAGTACATGGTAACCAAAATGCCATGCTAATAACTTTTATTTCCCAGAATATTTAGCCCTGCTGGTGCACAAACATGCTGCATCTAAAACCCAGTGGGGAATCAATAGCAAACGACTACAGAAAATAATTAAGAGGGCATTGAAAGCCAGGAGAAAAATGATAACGTTGCTCAGAGATGGTTGCTTTAATAGCCAGCATACCTAAGAAATGGTGCCTGAAGTTTGACAGCAGGTTGAGGTTTGGTCAGCATCAAATAAAGGTGATAGTTTGGGGAAGGATAATTGGTGTCTTCACACCATTCATTTTTTGGGCTGCTGGTGCAGAGCCAGCTCTTTGCAAACATGCAAGCCAGTGAAAAGGATGGGGTGGTGGGGGTGTCATTCCTCTCCCTTTCCCCAAGCAGCCTACAGGATTTACTGATTCTGAAGAGCAGCTGATTTCCATGTAAATAAATGGGAGGGTGGCCGGCCCGTGGCGTGGTCCGGATGCGGTGACTTTGGCTTGCTGACATCATTGCTCATTAGCATGCAGGAGAGGAGAGCAATGCAACAGCAGAGCCCCGCGCCGGCAATTATTCTCCATGGGCTGCATCTGTCCTCGTTAATGCTTTGCGCTGGGTTAGCAAATCGGACATCCTCTTTGCCACCTCGAAGGGTCATTTAGCAAGAGGCAGGCTGGAAGGGGGAGCTGCTGAATTCAGTTGAATCGGGAGCAGAGACGGAGGGCATCCTCCGGAGCCACGTTTCAGAGCAGGGCAATTGAAGCAAGAGCTCAGGACGCGGGCAGGAATGGCACGTTGCTCCATGACAGGTTTCCTTCGGAGACACGCCGCGGTCTGAAGGGCTCTGACAAAAGCCCGTCTGGTGGCAGGCAGCGTGTGTCGGGGCGGTGGGATGCTTTATGGCACTGCGGTGCTTGGGCTGGTCCTGGGAGCTGCCGACCAGCCGAACGGTGACTGGTATAACTAGGACAGCTGAGCAGCCCGCTGGATTCTCTCCTCTTGTGCTGTCGCCGTCGGTGCGAACAGGTAAGAAAGTGCCTTTTGGCAGCACCTTCAAAGTTGTCGTGGATTTTCAGGAGGGGTAGAAAGTAGGAAAGAGGAGGAGGAGGAATAAGAAGCATTCTGTGGATGCACGTAGCTGCGTGCTAACTTTGCTCAGTGTGCTGTTGGTGGTGAGCACTGAGGGGGCTGCGCTTTTTATCCTGCAGCCTTTGCTGTTCTTGTTGTTTACAACTGGAAAAGGTTAATTGTTAAATTGCATTTCTGCAGCTGCAGGAAGCCGGGGAGGAACATTGATGCCACCGTAATGGGTTTTTCAGTTACGAGATAATCAGGAAGGCTCAGCTGGCTCCAGATAGGAATAAGTATTATCAAAAATCCTCATTTCTCAGTGTTAATTTCTTTGCTCTGGTAAATGCAGCTTCTGGAAGCCTGGGTTCTCTGCGCATTTTCTGAGCAGGCTGCGTGCAGGGTGGTGTTGTGGCTGAGGACATTACTGTTCAGATGTTTATTGTGGTGGTTTTGCCTTCCTGAGGGTAGAGAGTTTTAAAGTAATAATCTTTCTACGTCCTTCTTTTTTCATGCCAGAATGCCTCACTATAAACCAACCTTGAACTGCAACCTGGGGGTATGTTTTTCAATGCAATCTTTCCAAGTCAAATTTCCTTTTTCTCTTGTTCCTTGAAGGAACGTTTTAAGCAGATGTGACACAGACATGACCTGTGACCATAGCAAGATTTTAATCCAGTTACTCTTTGTTTTGTAGCTCTGATTCCGTGGCAGTGCTAAACACTGATTGAATCTTTTCAAGCCGTTGAGGATTAGCGCCGGATAGACTGATGCCAAAATAATTACTCACACCAGATGCAGTGTCATCCTTTTAGTTTTAGCTCTCTTATCTTGTAACTTATCTCACTTATTTTTATTCAGCAATTATTTTTTCTACTGAGGGAGCACTTACATGTCTCACATCACTGCGTTGTGTTTATAAGGATGCCAGCTAGAGCTGCGATAAAGATTTGTAAAGTAAAACTATCTGCCGCTAACAAGATTATATTTTGCTGCTTATTTTAATCTTCTCCCATTGCGTGTGTTCTACCAGCCACATTCAGCTTAACAAAATGACCTAGCCTTGCGCACTTGCTGCTGGCAGACTTGCTCAGGCTAAGCCAGCACGTACACAGATGAGGCTGGCAGTGATTGCTTTCACAACCGAGTTGGTCTTGCCTATCTCAGGAGATGTGTCTAAGCCTTAAGTTTTGAAATCATTTCAATTTTCAGTGCGGCTCATCCTGCTTCTGAGCATTTTGCCTGTTAGCCAGGCTTTTTCCTTTAGGATGTATGGCCTGGGAGGAGCTCGACTTGCAGCTTGTTTACTGCTTCCCATGGTTTCTGCTTGTCATGCTGCTAATGCAAACTGGTGGAGTCCCTCAAAATAGAACTTACAGCCCCAGGGCAGATCACTGGGAACCTGCTTAGCTTAGACTGAGATCAGTGAGATGGACTGCAAGCCTGGCACAGCGTGGGGAAAGAGAGGGGCAGGAAGAAATGCTCCCTTGAAGAGCATTACAGAACCAGGGCTCTGCAAACTTGAGAGGACAGTGAGGACCCACATGCTGAACAGAAACAGGGTTCTTCATGAAGATCTGGTTTGGGATCCAGAAGGAGAGCCTAAATCTTGCTAGAGCCACAGGCTTGGAGGTGATTAAGTTCTTTCAGTTAAGCAGCAGAAAGAAACCACCCTGTGATGCAGCTCTGCATCTTGTTAGGCTGTGAAGCCACCAAATAGTATAAATAACATCTGACCATCTAACCCACAGGGTAGGACAGAGGCTTTGCTCATGGAAGGGAGTGCTGCTGAACTCAGCTCAAAGGGAGGGTATGATGAGGGTCCTGCTCCATCCCTGCTTGCTGGCTCTCAGGGCAGTTCTGTTGGGTTTGTCCTGTTATGGGGGACATCAAACCCCTTTCTGGTGTCTATGGCTCCTGTGCCTGCCCATCCTGCGCCTCCCCCTGCCTTCCAAAATCATGAGGTTAGCTTCAGCATTGTTTGCCGACCAGCTTTGGGATTGCTATTGCTGTCATTGAGCGTGGTGTTCTCTTCAGCCTGAAAACAAGGGTTCGGTTTCTTCTCCATGACCAGGATAAAATACATGTTTGTTATTGTTTCTGTGTGCTAAGAGACCTTTGAGGTGCAGGGGAACCAACCAGCGCAACCTAACATAAATATGTTGAGATGAATGGTAACCCTGTGAGCTGGCAGGCTGCCTCCATCATCTCATATGTGACAGAGCAGCCTGTAGGACATGTTTGCTCCTGGTAGCATGGATGGGAAACAGGCTGGGGCTCACAGCACCTTGTTTTTCCTCTTCTCTCTATTCCCCTTGCTTGATCTGCAGCTCACATGGGTATAGCACTTTTCCCACCACTGTCTAACCTCTATACTGCAAAATACCTTGACGGCTTCAAATACAGAGTTCTTTTGAGATCTGCTGAGTTATTAATATCCCTTAATTTAACCATCTTGTCTTTATACATCCGAGTTTTCACTGTTCATGTCATGGGTTGCAGCTCACAGGAGCAGCCTGGCAATGTGGTTGAGGTCAGGAGGGTGTTTAAGCACCCTGGGGCTCTTACCAGCTCACTAGGAGAGACTGGAGCCCAAGCAGGGACCTCTGTTCACTTCAGAGCACTGGGGTGCTCCTGGGCTCTCCAGAATGACTTGTGACACTCCTCAGGTCCCACAGTGTGATTTAATCACAGGTTGGAAATGTTGGTTGGGGTTGAATTCATGTTGGGGTGTTGTTGAAATGTCTGGCCATGGTTTCAAGCTATGGTCCTGCTTCCTTTTTTGCCCAAGAGGGCACCAAGACAGCCTAGATGAAGGATTTGGGGGTCTGTACGTTATAATGTGTTTTCTCCCAGTTTCTTGGTCTCATCTGAGAGGAGCACAGCCTTGTGTGCTGACGGTTGTTGTCTGCAATGTCGTGCCTAACCCCAGACAGCAAAACTGGAAGCAGCTTGAAGGCTGCCCAGAGCCATGCCACAGGGAAGCAGGGGTTTGGGGACAGGGCAGTGGGGTCCCACAGGCAGATGTTCCATCTGCTTGTTGAATTGATGGTCCTGATTCACTATGAAGGCAGACCAACTTGGAGACAGCTTTTGCTCATACATGGCTACAACTGGCAATACTGTAGATAGTTCTATTTTTCCCTTTCTTAATTAAGCAAGAATAACTTTTGGAATGGTAAAGGAATTTTACAGAGTCTTAAAAATAAAATTAGACTTCAACCTAAGGCTGAGCATGGACAACTTCAGCCAGATAGGAGGATTTTTCCAGGAGTGGAAATGGGGTTTGTAATAAAAGCTTCAGTGCTACCCTGGATGCATTCACAATTGCTGCTGTTGGTGTTGTGGAGGTCAGAGGGGATTTAAAACAAAGCAGCACTGGAAATCTAACGTGTCTCAAACTAATCAAGTGGGTAGAGAAGATGGATGGGGAAGATGGATGAGAGCCTGACTTGCAACTCTTCCATCCTTTCTGTTGCACACCTTTCCAGAGATGAGTAGCTACTCATGCTACTCATGGCTGTCTGGGGCTCCTAGGAGCTTTTGGTTCAAAGTACAGTGTTAGAGAAGTTGGAGAAGGAGGCAGAGCTTCAGCTGTCACTGCCTGTTTTGAGGACAAAAGCTTGGGGCTCCTCTGGTGGTGCTGATGCTCAGGGGAAGCCATGGTTGGGTGCTGCCTGTGGGTACCCCCAAACCTCAGCTTCCCATTTGTGAAATAGGAGAGGGGTGCCCGTACTGCTGTGCTCTCCCTATGGCAGTGAAGGACTGTGTTAATTTTTCAGTTAGATAAATGTTTGCCATGCCTGTGGGGTGTGGAGAAACGGTTCTGCATAGCTGGAGCTTGCTCAGGGTGGAAAGATGCCTCATTAGCTCTCAAATGAGGGGAGGAGATAACAGGCAAGGATAATAAGATGCCCTTGTTAAGAAACTCAGGGGTCACATGAGCTGCCCCAAATCCTCAGCCTCTCCTGTTTCTGAGATGTCTTGTGATTTACTGGCTGGTGACTGACCCAAAAGCCTCATTGCAATCAGAATGACGGGAAAAAATCAGGCTGCTCTTTACATCTTAAGCCAAGCAGGAAGGGAATTGCCCCTTTGAGTTAGGCATCCCATCTGAGCTGAGCAGACGATTGCTTTTTTGAGGGATTCCAAATCTTGCATGTTAACATGTGCACAAATACATGCAAATCCTTTACTACAGACTGAGCAGAGGCATCGCTTGCCCCGTCGTGGGCTGTGGCATTCATGCTCCTCACATTGTCTGGAGATGGAGCTGCTCCCTGATACAGCCCATTTGTTTCCATCCCAGAAGAAACAACTGAGAAGCAGAGATAAGCAGCCCTTTGGGGGTGTGGAGTGTGTGTGATAAGGGCTGTTTGCTGAGTTCCTTCTTTGTCTGAGAGGAATTTTAACATTTCTGCCACTGTTTCAAACTCTGCTTTCAATCTTGCTGCTGCCAAGAGGTGATGGGCTCTTCTGCTGCCCTTGTTTCACGCAGCTCAGGCTCACAAGTCTGAGCAGGCTTGGCTTTGGTGGTATTTACCTCTTGCATGCCCACCCAGCCGGGCCAGTATCTCTGGCTGGAAGAGCAATACGACCAGGAGCTCTTCCAGCAGACAGGATTCTGCTGCCCTCACAGCCCCAAGGGAGCCTGATCCTGCCTGTGCCACCCAGACCCCAACTCATGCAGACTGCTTGCTGGGAGATGCTCCTCCACTGAAGCTACAGAGCATTTGCAAAGACACACTTGCCTTGGCTTCAGGCTGCCCTGGTCCTTCTTCCTTCTTTTTTTAGCTCTGCCTGTGCTTTTGCTGTTTATTCTCACAGCAGAGAGACCTCAGCTGTGTTCAGAAAGCTGGGGGCACGCTCACAGCTCTCTCCAGAGCCTCTTGCACAGCACTTGTGTTTTCAGCGTGGTTTAGCTTACTGTTGGTGCCACTGCAATGATGAAAGGGCTGTGGGAGGCTCCAGAGATGGCAGAGGCTGTGCTTCAGTAACCATGGTGTGCAACAAGACACTGCCTCATCCCAGAGACCTCGCAGGTCAATTGAGCTTGTGTTGAGCTGTGTGTAGTTGGAGCTGGGCTGGAAGCGTGCTTCTGCATCCTAAACAAGAGTCTCTGAAGCCAGGTTCTCCTCTTGCTGTGTGGGGCCCTGTTTGCTTCAGATTCCCCTCGTGTGCTGGTTTTCCTCCATAGATGATGTGTGGGGTGTTGGATCCAGTTTGCACCATCCCCCTGCACCAGTGGATGGGTGGGGATATAACTGGAGATGGGGATTAGAGCTTCCTCTAAGGAGAGGTGCCAAGAGCACCACGTAAAAGCAGCCGTTGCAAAGTAAAATACATCCATCTTGTAACTTGCTCACACGAGGCGCTGGCCTTGAGGAGAGCAAACTTTTCAATCTGTTTCTGAGCCAGTTGCTGCTTTGTACCATGTGAAGTCAATTCAAGGCAGGCTCCTTTCCAGCTAAATCTGACACCAGGAAATGTTCTTGTTCTCCTCATTTGCTTCCCGCCATCCTGGCCCCACTGCAGGGCAGCTCTGTGCAGTGCTCCCCATCCTGTGCCTCCTGCAGCAGCATGGCTGATGGCTGGTTCCCTCGCTTCTTTCCACAAGCTGCTCCACAGCTCTTTTTTTTTAACCCTGCATGCCTGAAGGTGGTTGTGCTGGCAGCAATCATTGCTTCGTTGGGAAATGCAACACCAATGGGTTTCTCCTCAAGTGATGCTCTAGGATGTTGCTTTTAGCAACAGCACCAAAGTATCTCCAGCTTTGTGTCCTCCTCAGTGCTGGAGACCTCTCTTAATCACCAGGGGAAGTACTTCCCTGGGATGAGCTTGCAGACCCTTCTTTAACATAAGAAGGACATGGACCTGTTGGAGCAAGTCCAGAGGAGGCTACAAAGATGCCCCAAGGGCTGGAGCAGCTCTGCTCTGGAGGTGGGCTGAAAGAGTTGGGGTTGTTCAGCCTGGAGAAGAGAAGGCTCTGGGGAGACTTTAGAGCAGCTCCCAGTGCCTAAAGGGGCTATGAGAGATCTGTGCTTTGGAGAAGGGCCTATAGTGACAGGACAAGGGGGAATGGCTTTAACTGGACAGAGGAGAGATTGAGATGAGCTCTTAGGCAGAAGCTCTTCCCTGTGAAGGTGCTGAGGCACTGGCACAGGGTGCCCAGAGAAGCTGTTGCTGCCTCATCCCTGGTAATGCTCAAAGCCGGGTTGGACACAGGGACTTGGAGCAACCTGCTCTAGTGGAGGGGGTCCCTGCCTGTGGCAGGGGGGTTGAAACTGGATGAGCTTTAAGGTCCCTCCCAGCCCAATCCCAATCCCAGGCTGGCATTCTCTGCAGTGAGAGAAAGGCTCAAGAATGAAGACGGGATTTCCAGAGAGTGGTTTGTGTGGTTTCTTCTTGCTTAAAAAACCCAAACAGCAAAGCTGCCGACACTCTTCACAAGTTGTGTGGGGCTCCTTGGCCCCGCTGGCAGCTGAAGTCATTGTTGATGAAGCTTGGTGGTGGTTAGGTGAGGCTGTGTCTGTTCAGAGCCAAGCTAGCAGGTTTCCCTTTGCAGGACATGCCACTCCACCTGGGCTGTGGCTCCCTTTATATGGTAAAGAATGCAGCACACTGAGCATCTCCAGGCTCCAAAGCTCTTCCCACAAGTAACAAGGGAATAAGTAACGAGCCATTGTTGGCAGGAGAAGCCGGACATGCTGCTGGCAGTGGCCCTGTTTCCTCTCCAACACCCACCAGCTCTCCATCGTAGCACCAGCACCCACAGCACATGGTCCCTGCAGCATCTGTGTGCACAGCCAAGCACTGGCATGTGCATCATCTCACTTCATCCCACTCTGCTCTAAGTGCATTAGGGGGATGCTGCTTTTTCAATTTCATCTCACGTTTGAAATGTACATTTTTATATTAACTTTTTACTGCAGGGAATTATTTTTAATTATAGCGAGCTGGAAGATGATAAAATAAAGTTGAGTAAGTGAGACCTATGTGAAGAAGTCATGGAAACCATATGATAGAAGTGGAAAGACACTCTTAGGACACTGAGTATTGTTCCCATGAAATTATATATCCTAATGTAAAGAAAATAGTTGTAATTAAAGCTGTTAATCTTCTGCATTTAATGAGGGGAAAGGAAGAGAGCTGAATGTCTCAGGGGCAAGATCTTGAAGTTTGTAGTTTGCCCAGGGAGGTGGCGAAACCCCATGCCTGGAGATGCTCGGTGTTTAATGGTGCAGAGTTTTTACAGAGCCTGTGGCCCTGTTTGACATTGCTGATGAGTAGACAGGCTACCTGTGTCCTTTTCATCCTTTGCTCTTCTGACCAGGAGAAGCTATCCACTGGTGGTACCTACTTGCCTGGATGGGGCAGGAGTAAATCAGCTTACTCACTCAGTCCTTGCAGTCCTGGCTGTATGTGGTGTGAGCTGTGGGATGGTGGTTGTGTGGGTTCTGATTGATCATACACCTCACCTGTTAAGTCTTTTTGTTTAACACCATTATTTGAAGTCCTCGAGATAGTTGATTTATGTCATTTATTAAAAGCCAAGACCTCCAATACTCTCCTGCCATCTTCCGTCTCCTGGAGGGGATGTGTCTGGAGCAGGGAGGAGGGAGAAACGTGCAGACTGGCTTTGTCCCGATCACCGTGGTTGTGCTCCTGGCTATCCGAGCATTGATTGTTGGGTTTGCTTCGCTTTGAAGCTTGTGATTGATATCCTGAAAACTAAAATTTAACTAAGCAGTCCTAAACCTTCTTAGAGTAACTATCTCCAATGAACCTGGAGCTATTAATTATTCTTAGCATCTTGTTGCATATTGAGCCTGCTTCACGTTGTATTGCTAAATGAGATGGGAACAGCAAAGGAGCAAGCAGCTTTGGTAAGGTGGAGGGCCCTTGCACAGTAGCTGATTAATTAAGGTATTCACATGAAATGGTGCCTTGGTTATTTCTTAAGGTAACAGCCAGAGGGGATGCTGAGGCTCTTTGACTGGACACAAACCAGACGTGAGGGGTGCGAGGGGGTTGCAGTGCGGTTTAGATCTGATGAAAGGCAGGAAATGGGAAAATCTGGCAAATCTCCCTGGCTTGACTTAACGGAGCCTCTTGACTTTTGCTAGAGTGCATTTTTTGTGCTGCAATGGCCAAATGGAAAGTTAGACTCGAATCTGGGTCTGAGCACTGGTATGCTTAGCTGGCTTGGATGCAGTGGTGAAAAAGAAGGGAAGGTATTCGAAAATCACAGCCCCTGGTTGTTTAACTGTTGCTGCCTTATGGATTTCTTCGCTTTATATCTGCAATGGTAATTTTTCCCTTGATTTTTGTGTGGTACCTTTTTATTTCTGAGATGTCTCTTTTCTGCTGCCCAAGTGAAACTGTATCTTATTCCTTGTAAGTCAGTGTTGTTTCATTAGAGCAAATTAATTCAGAATCCGGTGTGGTTACTTTAAAATAGATACCATTGACCCATATTGTGGGAGAGTATTGTGGTTTTATAATAGAAGCCAATTTATCAGTGTTCTCTTTAACCTCTTTTTTTGTGGGGCTGGGTGATGTTTTCAACCAGGTTAGTCCTTTGCTGTGAAGGAAGGTGAAGGGGTGCAATGTCCTTGCAGCCCTGCAGATACATGCTCAGGTTCAAGCCCATGAAGAAAACCCCCATGGACCATCAGCTGCAAGAGCAGACCCTTAAAAGAAGTGCTAAAAAGTGATATTTGCAGTGAATGAGGTTAATGGCTGTTAAATTGCAAGCTGTGGGCTGTTCTTTTAGTTCTTCTTATGCTTTTCCCCTCCCCATCCAGCTCTCAGGCACTATGCAACCTGGTATGCTGCTGAGCCAGGCGGTTAAGATGCTGTTGTAGTGTGACTGTGGTTTTTGTAGCCTCCCTTAATTTAATTTAGCTTTATATGTTCAGACTATAATCAATTTTTATGCTACTTTAATAAGCAAATTTATGCTATCAGCATGCTAAAGGGACTTGCCATTCACGGCTTCCCAGTCAAACCACCATTTTCTGTATTAGAGAAATGCCCAGCTGTCCTAAATTTGGGAAATGCTCAGCAATTATTGGCTGGCATGGTGATCTGCACCAGGAGGGCATGTGGCCCTTGCCCACACTGGCCCCTGGAAATGCTCCTCATGGTGCAGTGAAGGGAAGAGCAATTACATATCCCTAAACATCGGGCAGCCTGACTCAGCTTGATTGCCAAGTGTTGTTACAGCAAATATGGACTTTTATTTCCTCCTTGTAAGAGAGACAAATCCTGCATTAGAAAATGCCTGAACATAAAAAAGGGTTGAGTTTAGGATCTGCAAGCCAGCTGCTGGCTACTAAAGCAGGAATTGCTTTGCTGTCTTATTTCAAGCGCAACTCACCGGGACACCTATTTTTCCTCTCTCCTCACCTTGCAGGAAGATTTGCCTTCACTGTAAGTGCTCCCAAGAAGAGCACATTGTAACAGTTATGCCTCTGGAGATGGAGAAGACCGTCACAAAGCTCATGTTTGACTTCCAGAGGAACTCCACTTCTGATGATGACTCGGGCTGTGCCTTGGAAGAGTACGCATGGGTCCCCCCCGGCCTGAAGCCAGAGCAGGTAAAACTGACACGACCCAGTTGTAACCACCAGAAACAAACTGGTTTAATATGCTTTTTGGACATAGATGCCCTGATTTTTCTCTTAAGGGGGCAAACACTTGTTGCATCTGGCTGTTTCTGGGTGCACTAGAGAGACTCGCAGAGACGGGTTTGGTCTGAATGCACAAATGGAACAAAACAGAGATGTGATCCTTGCAGGACTTGTGGTTTTCTGCATCTGTAGATGTAATTGGTATTTGACAGTGGGGAAACAAAGTAATTCCAGGGTGGCGTTTCTTGTGGTTGTGCAAGGGGTGGGTACAGATGTACCTACTACTGCTTCATTGGAGAAAAATGTGGTGGGACTCCAGTGTTCCCCAGGGACTCGGTGCTTTTCTGCCCTCCGACCACTCCGTTCTGCAACCAGTGCAGGGCAGACAGTCAAAGCTGGTAAAAGACACTAAAAAACAAGCCAAAATCTTTGGGATTGGCTTTTTCAAGCATAGTCGTTGTGCCTTACTGGAAGGAATTGCTCAAATTGTTCAGGTCTCTCAGAACAGGAATTGAGCAGGATGGATTAGACCTCAGCATGCTCTCTGTGCAGAGCACGCATTGATTTCTGCTCTTTGCAGTTTACATGATTCGCTTGCTTTTTATGCTGATTTTTTTTCTTTTAATGTGTTCAACTCAGAACTTAATTTGCAGAGGAGATTGCAAAATGAGCTTAGTCTTGATAATTGCTATGGCAATCATTTTAAACTGTGTAAGGAGGCTGGGAGAGGGTGGAAAGCTTTCATTCTTAGTGTTGTAGTGGCTGTCCTTAAATACTGTGTTTTCCTGAGCTTTTATTCAGAAGGGCTTAGGCATTTCCTGAAATATTTTGGCACCACCCGTAGGCTGTAAATACTATCTGTCTGATTAGAGAAAATCCAGTTGTTTGGTGGTTTGGTTTTTCTCTGCTTGTCTTTACAAGCCTTGCTCAGTGTTTGTTTAAAACTGCACAGCACTATGTGTTTCATTTGGTGCCATCCAACCATGCAAATCAGGCAGCAGCCTTGTTTTCTGTCACATTCCTTATGTCAGAGGCTCCCTTTGTGCCTCCCAGGAGGTACAAGACACGGTGTATGGAGAGATGCAGATGGTGCTGAAGTAGCTCTGCTGGCCCTTCATGCTGTGGGGACATGAACCAGTTGGGTTTCAGGAGTCCGGTTGGAGGACCATACCCGTGCTAGTGCCACCTGCTCTCAGCATCACCTTCTGTCCAGGCATGTTGGTGGCTTCTGGAGCCCAAACTGGCCTATGCCTCTGTAGCTTTGGGGGGACATACTGGTATTTAGTGCCAGGTGGCACCTGACCAGGTAGACATGTTTGCTGTTGAGTCCAGCATGGCATGGACAGCAATTTAAACCCAATTCTAGCGTGGCAATGACATATTCCAGAAGACATGGATGCTTCTTTGATCACTCAGGTGCCTCTTAAGAAATAGCATGCTGTGAGGGAGTTTGGGATGCTCAGGAGCAAATAAAAGTCCATTAGCTCCAGCAGTCGGTACTCATGTCTCATGCATTACTCAGGTTAATGTATTTTTAGGTTCTTCCAGCGTCTGTTCCTTGCAGAGGTCGTGGTGCTCCTCAGTCACCTGCTTTCTAATTACGCTCCTCTGTCTGTGTTGCTGAGCCTTTTAGCAGATTTGCCACTTCTGAGCTGTTTCTAATCACTATGGAGATGAAGAGCAGCCGTAAGCTGAGCCAAAGACAGGCACTGAGATCCTTCAAGCATAGCTCATCCAACAGCCTTTTTGGGACCTTTCATGCATCAGATGAGCCACTAAGGAGACAAAAGCGAGGTGTGACTTCTCTGGGCTGTGAAAGAGCCATGATGAAGGGCTGGAGGGTGAAGAACAGCACCATGAATTTCTGTGGGGGTTACCACAGTGTGTCACTGCCTAGCTGAGAGGTGCCCTGGAATGCAGGAGGATGTCCTTTGCCTCCCGCAGGGGTATGAGGTACTTCTACAGTGACTTACTGGAGCGAGGCTTCAGATAGATGAGGGGCTTTCTAGTGGATGAGCCTGGTGTGCATATAGGATATGGAGCCTCCAAAAGGCTGATGTCTGCTGTGGAGCAGCTGGTGGGCTCTGCTCTGGCTGAGGACACTGCTGTCAGCCGGGGCTGCAAATACAGATTTGCAGGCAGTGATTTTTTTTTTTTCTCCGCCTTCCACTGTTTTGCTGTCGCATTTCTTTGACATGAAACAGATGAAATGAAACAACTTTTTTCTCTGCAATATTCTAGTTTATTAAAATCTCTCCACAGCATATGAGCTGGGGAGGTAAGTGGTCCCCATAAAGACTAACGCAGCTTTCTTATTATGCTTGGACGACAGCATTCCGACCTCGCTATTCTTGGGAGACTGTGTTCATGTGTTACTCAAAGCAGCAATTTACAGAGTATCAGGGGGAGAAGTTGGCCGGCAAACATGACATCGGTTTTTGGCAATGTCCATAGGTCATTTCAGAATTTGGAGAGTCCCTTCAATCCAGAGCTTAAATTAATAACTATAATCTGAAGGGGAATCAACTCAAACCTACAAGGCCTCAGTGGATTCCTGGAGACAAATTCAGGCATCGTCTGGCCTGTGGTACATGTCAACTCTTTGAAAATCATGTTGGTTACTTAATGTCCACTCCTGAAGAGAAAACAAAGCATTGGTCCAGTGTTCACAGACACTGCATTGAAGAGCAGAGCCAGAAGTTATCCCTTATGGCTCATCAGTGTGCAGGACTACAAAATGCTTTACACAACAGCCATAAATATTGTGTATTTCTAAATATCTGTATAACACAGGGATAAAGATTGTATTATAAAAAAATGTAGTATCATTGAATGAGGTATGGTAAAAATTCATCTGGAAAAGTGGCTCAAATTTATGACATCTCTGCTCAAGAAAGAGGGGTATAAACTGGAAGGAGGCTGGAAATGCTGTTTCATTGAGGAGCCTAGAAGAGCTTTGTTTGTTCAGCCTAGCAAATCGAAGGGTTATGATCAATCCCTGTGCATTGGAGGAGGAACAGCAGTTATTCAAGCTCCAACTTTGGCACAAGAACATAGATATAAACTGGCTCCAAATGCATTCAGGCAGGAAATTGGAAGAGGTTTCAAACCATCAGAGGTGTAAGGCTCAGTGGCAACCTGCCAACAGGGAGAGCAATGGGTAAAAACCCAGCACTGAGCTCCATAAATTACAACGTGATTAGAAAATGTGGTTTCTTGTAATAGCAGTCGCTACATGGGATGGCCAAGAGGTTCCTGTGTGCTCTGTTACCACTTGGATTGGACCTCAATGAGAAGTTGTCTCATGCGGAAGAGGGACTTCTCTTCTGGAAGATATGGATGCAGATGGGAATGGGAGAAATGGCTGTATGGGAGGGGAAGCAGACCTTCAGGACATGGGCTTTGACAAACGCTCTTTTTTCCTGCCTGCCATTTGATGGCCAGATGAAGAAGTAAGTGTGGAAGTCTTGCACTGGGCAGACACCAGGAGAAACATATCCTTAGCAAATCAAAATCCCAGACCTGGCTGCAAAGACAGGGGAAGGCAGCTTCAGGAGCCAGTTTGTCTGCTGGGGCTGGCAGTCCGACAGCTGATCCTCCTTCCACTGACATAAGTTTGAGTGCAGATGCTTAAAAATAAGTACTTTTGAGATGTGTTTTTCACATTTTTAGGCAAGGCATATGTAAATACATGTGAATGTGTAGCCTTGGAATCCTGGGGCCTGTGGCTTGGAGAAATCCAAAGGGGTTAGAGCATGCCAGCTTGAATTTCAGAATACAAGGGATTTTTGAGGATTTCTGTCTTTATTGTGTCTCAATAATAGGAGCAGCTGGTTATAGCCACAGATTTCTAATGAAACAAAAGCTGAGGCTCCACTTCAGCTGCGGTGTGGCTTTCTGTATAGCTCCTGCATGCCAGCATTCAAGATCCTTATATGTGCTGTAAGAACTGAATTCCCTCTGGCTGTCAGCACAGTTGCTCTGATCAAGTCACTTAAAAAGTTCTGAAAGTCTCATCTGAGCTAGAATTTGTAGCATGAAGGTTCATGGACTATTTTTCTCTAAGGCAAACATTAGAGCTTGGACCTCAAGAGCTTTGCAGTATGGTGTGAAGCTCGTAGCTGTCATAGGGAATTTATTCAGGGTCTAACGTATGTGTTGATTCCTGTCCTGGATCTTTTGCAAGACCTTTAGCAAGGGCTTGAGTTATAAAACCTCCAGGCTTCATCAGTTGCTGTTCAGGTTGCAAAGTGGGGAAAGGAGAGCGGAGATGAACCTACATGGAACATGCATTAGCACCTTACTAAAGATACCCGTTTTCACCACCTTGGTGTGGTAGAAAGTACATTATCTGGGCCAGTCATCTCTGGGGGATGTGTACCTCAGTTATGCCTGTTTGTCAAGGTCGAGTGCAGTTTACCTTCTCATCCTTTCTTGAGCCCTTTAAGTTCACCAAACTGTTTCACTCCTCCAGAGATTAAAGCAAGGAAGTAACAAGATAGACCACAGCAACCCTGTGCTCCAAGCCTGCCTAGTAAATGGGAAGCAGATGAGCTAATTTATGGCCTCATGAAGGTCTTTCTTGGTAGATCCTGATTTGGAGAGCACAGTGGATGCAAAGCTGAGGGTACTGAAACGGAGCTGTAACTCATGTACACCGGTGCCAGAAGCTGCAGCTGCCTCTCACTCTGCCCCCTTGCACACATGCACGCTGTGGTGTTTTACCCAAACCCTGCGTTTCAGCACATTTTTCAAAGCTCTCCAATTTCACTTTGAGGTAGAAGTGAGTCCATCACCTCCCCAGTGAACTCTTTCAGTATCTAAATAGCCCGGCAGTTAGCGACTCTTATTTCAAGGCTGGAGCTTTCTAATCCAGCCTCCAGGCATAGGACTGTGTGGAATGCTTCCCAGCTGGATGGAGCAGCAATCCTGCACATGAAATGCTTTTTCAGTGTACAGTCCCAGTGCTGCTCAACTTGGGGCAGCCGGGGTGGGTTAGGAGATCCTGGAGCTGTTTTCTCTGCCCTGGAGCATAGCAGATGGAGGAGGTGTGAGCGTATCCCATGCTGCATAGTAACCCCCATGACAAAACCATTTTGCTGTGTGCCTGTATCCTGGGTGTTTTCCTAGTCATGGTGAGCCAATGTAAAAATTATTTAATCCTTGAATAATCTTATTATCGGAGAGGGAATCAGCTTCAGTTGGTGGGGCTTGGAAACAAAACCACTCACCCAATGTGGTTTATTCAGTTATGAAGTAGATATGTGGTGGTCATCAGAGGTAAGAGGCAGGGAATGAGCAGGGAGTGGAAAAGAAAACAGATAAACCCTGGTCTACACCATATAAATGTTCAAGGCCAGGTTGGACACAGGGGGTTGGAGCAATCTGGACTAGTGGAAGGTGTCCCTGCCCATGGGCAGGGGGTTGGAACTGGATGAGCTTTAAGGCCTATTACAACACAAACTATTCTGTGACGCAGTGAACTTGTCCTGGAGCTTTACTCCCATGTACAATTACAGCTTTTCCTTGTTGTGCTGTTATTCTAGTATGCTACCCATGGCCTTACCAGCACAAGAACAGTTTAAGTGGCAGATCCAGGTCAGCTCTGGTCAATGCAGCAGATGATCATTACAATTGCTCATGCTCCTAGGTGACTGTAAGGGGCGTGACTGCCAATCAGTACCTTGCAGCAGAAAGGCCACTCTCAGATGCTTTTGAAGACACTTGTTTCTGGCTCCTTTCAATTCAATTTCTGCCTAAAAAAAAGAAAAATGATGGCATGCACTTTGACAAGTCTAAAACTTGTGGATATACGGCCTTCATTCAAACACTGCTCTTTGATGCCAGCAGGAAGCAGTGTTTCTGCGGGATCTCTTACAGACCAAGAACTACTCCAAAGGCTTGGCAAGAGTGGATGTTAACTGGTGAGCAGCAACGCTCAAACAACTCTGCTGCCGTTAGCCATGGGAGAGAAGTGCGAGGAGAGCCTCAAGAGCACGCCAGAACAAATAGCACTTTGGAAAATGTTGTTTCCTTTGTTCCCTGCCTTTGTCCCTGCAACTCAGGAGCAGGATTCCAAGAACAAACTCAGCACTGTGGGGCACTGGACCGCCTGGCACGGGGGGTACATCCACCTCCCACTGCTGCATGCTGGCACATGGGAGTGTTCATGGATCTGGGAGTGGTAAGAGTCTGTTCCCAACCAGGGCTACTGGGTCTCAGGGGACCCTGGCTCCCTCCTGGGATGCATGCCTGGCTGTGACCCTGCGCTTAGCAAGCCCAGCCAGCAGTTCCCAATCTCTTCTCTGTTTCAGAGCATCTGGCCTTGCTGCAAGGATTGTTTTGCTTCAAGAAATAAGTAAGGGCTTTGTATGCCAATAGCCACAGACAAGGAGGACGTGCCAGTGTCGGGCCAAAGCACAGTAAACCCATTTTCCAGTTTTGCACGTGCTGTCATCTGTGGAGCTCATGTATGAGCCTACGTGTACAACTACTTGCAGCATAGAGAGGGTTATTTGCATGTGGCTTGTTCAGGTATTTTCCTCTCTGCTTTTCCAAGGGAGGCCAGCAGGAATGAGAGACATGCCAAATACACTGTTTATGTGTCAATTCTAAGCACTTGGTGTAAGAGATCATTTAATGCCTATGTGTCATTCAAAAGCCAACACTGGGGAGGAGCAGGTGAGCTGCAGGAGCAGCGCTTCTTGCCCGGGCCAGCACAGGCTTGTCAAGCCACTGGCCGCCTTCCTCCTCCTGCAGCCGAAACTCATGGGAGCTCACAAGCAGTGAGACAGGGATGGAGCCATGAGTGAGCACAAGCTCATGGTGCTGTACCACTGTGGTACACCCCTGGGTGGGATGGGATGGGCATGGTCCCAGGGGAAGCAATGCTGTCCTGGGCATTGGGGAATGCTGGCATGTGTGGGTTGTGAACCAACTCCACTGGGTGTGATAGTTTGCTGTTCCTAAGTGGTGGCTGACCCACCATGGTCCCCTTTTGGGGGACACCCGCGTTCAGGCACTCTGCTGCACACAGGCCAGCATATACTGCTCTCAGTGGGCGTTTTAGAGCTGATTTTGCAGTTTGTTTTCATGAAAAGCCAGGTGGGATTGCCCAGCTGGATGTGCCAGAGATGTTACGGCAGAGCAAGTCTGCACCCATCAGCTGAGCCATGCCAGGACACCACGTGCTCCTCTGTAGTCCATCCCAATGGTACGGTCATCCCAAACAGCCAGGTTTGGTGGATGCTTTCAGTCGGAGTGTTGTACTAGAGGCGAGTACAACCAAATGCTACATCCCAACAGTAATTTGTGGCATGAGAAACATATTTCCCCCATCTCCTTTAATTCACTGATCAAAGAGATCCTTTATCAATGGCTTAAATTCAGAGGCTGGTTGCAAATTTTTCCTTCTGGGAGAAGGTGTAAGACTTTGCTTACAAATATGCTCAGGTGGGTTTTGTCTTTGTCACCCGTGGGGCTGCCAGGCGAAGTTGCAGTCCTGCCTTTATAGAGCAGGGGTAGGTTTGTAAACTGTCAAAGTTAAACTGGAAACACACCCCAAACCTAGGAAGACTGCAGAACACAAAGGCATTTGTAAACTTAATGTAATTACTTTCTGCAGTGCCTTTGAATAAAGTTGGCTCCACTTTAAAGGCTTTTTCCTACCCTTGTTTTACATTACGTTCTTTCCTTTCTCCTGGTTTCTTTCTTTCTTTAATTTCTATCTTTCCCCTCCCTCTGCCATCCCCTTTTAGCTCCAAGCAGCTGTTAATTTCCAAAATGTGTATTGGTTTTTGTTAGCAAAACTTGGTGTTGGGACACTTTCCTTTTGAAGGTGAGAATAACACCCTGGGAAGATGGATATGTGCTGTGCCAATTCTCGTGGTACAGAGCCCGTCCGAGTGCCTGGGCAATCTCCCCAAGGCAGGATGGGGCTTGCCTGGCTGTCCACAGCACCCACAGCCAGCCCATCCCCATGGCATCTGGGGCCTCATGACGTTTGAATCCTTATTTTAACCCAGCCTGATGTTTTCCAGATTCCTCCGGGGTTTCTCCCATCCAGATGTTAGCAGAGGTCAGAGAGAAGAGGGGTAATGGGGGGAAGTTGAGGATGAAAGCCTGGCCCCACAAGTGTCTCCTGTGTGTTAATGATGCTTGTTAGGATAAGCATGGGCAGAGATCTGTTGTGAGGGGAAGCAGCAGGATGTGGAGCTGCTGTGGTCTAAGGCAGAACTATTTAATAATAAAACAGTTAAAGATACTGCACAATTTAGAAGGGAAATGTTATCCATCCTGGGTCATTGCCCCACACTGTTTGCTTATCTGCAGCTCATGTTGCATAGCCTGTAAGGTCAGCGAGGAGCCATCTGCTGGTGCTTGGGAGGTCTGGATCAGGCCTTTTGGCCCTGCATGGCTCACTAGTTACAAAGGCTTGTGCGTGCTCCGGACCAGAGCTGGATGGAGGACTTGTTTTAACCTTTTGTACAAAAGCCAACTGCAGACTGAGCAGTTTTAGTTTTCCAGCAAGTTAAAATTTTCTGTAGGCCTTTTCCCTGCAAAGCCAGATTGATCTGAGAATCCCCCCTTTCCTTCTTTATGTTAACTAGTTCTTGAGCATCACAACTGGGCTGTGCCAACCCAACTGCCAGCCGCTTACCCGTGGAGCTGGGAATGCTGTCAGCGGCTGGCTGAGCACAGAGGCAAGGGACTCTGGCAGCCTATGACCCCATCCCTCAAAGGCTTGGCTCTCCCATCCACAGATGTGGGTGCATTGCATCAGGAGTAGGTGATGGATGAGAGAGCATATTTGCACAAGTATGGGTTAATGTCAGCTCAGGGAAGTGGTGTCCTTCTGCTCTTTATCTGCACTCTGGCTGGACCTCTCGGGACAGGAGTGATTCTCCTGGTGCAAGGACCTGTCCATCCTCCTTGTTCAGGTTTGTCCACAGGTAGGATGGTGTATGTAAAGGCAACAGCAGAGGAAGCCATTGAGAGGCATGACAAAAGGGTTTTCTCCCCCTAAGCTCTCTTGTGGATGCTGGTCGAGGACTGGCAGCAGCCTCCACTCCATCCCCTCCATGAACAACCCTACAGAAGTTCCCTTTGGCTGATGCAAATCCAAAGCAAACCCTTTCAGGTTATTTCAGGCAACAGAACACAGGTTGGAGCCTGTAATATTTATTTTGTTTTGCTTTTCAAACCGAATTGCCAATCCCTGCTGAGCTACATTGCTGCTGTGATGGGAGCCGGTTCCCGCGGACCTGCTGAGACTAAATGGAAAACTTCCCAGCGGAAGCAGGAGAGCGGAGCTAGGCACGTACATCCAGCTGCGTCGGGCTCCGGGGAAGAACTCGCATCCCTGCTTTTTGCCCAGGGTTGAGCGTCTTGTAGCTTGTTGCTTTAGGGAGCAGCATGATGGAATTTGGCAGCTCTTCAAAACAAAGAAAAGTCATTTCTGGTCTCCACCAACTTCAAGGACTCTGTGGGCAAAAAAATGCCGTTGAAAGGAATAAAAACACAAACTAACCAACCTGAGCACAGGGGAAGGCAAGCAGCCTGTGAGGAATTTGGCAGGAGAAGTCAGGAGGTGTCCGTAGCAGCTGGTAAGGCTCAGCATGGCAGCGCGGTAAGAGGTACGGCAGCCAGGGCATCACCAGGAGACTATCAGCTTCAAGCTCTGCTATGGACTAGCTGCATAAACTCATGGAGCTGATTTAACACCATTATGCTGCAAACAGTCCTTTCTAGCATCTATATTTGCTACTTCATGTAGCGTGTCATAAGAATTTAAGTGTATTTATTGTCCTTTGATGTCCTTGGATGAAGGATGCTCTATAAATGCAAAGTAAGTATTCTAATGTACGTAGCTTGTTTTCTTTTTAACATAACAAAACACTTAGCAGCCTTTCTTTGGCAGTTTCTGTAGCTGGTGGGTCTGCTTCTGCTGTGCCTTAGCAAAACAAACTTAGGGGTTTGAAGTGGTGTATGTTCAGCGTGTTCCTCAGCTTCGTGACACAAGTAGTTCCTTTGTCATCAACCCCGCAGAGTTATGGGCAGAAGTCTGCTAAAAATCACCCTGTCTGCAAAACATAATGATGGGGAAAGATGAATGTTAGAGTTGGTTTGGGGGAACTGGGAATTGAGAAAAGCAGCCGCAGCCAGTGGAGCAGCTCTGAGTGAGACCAGGGAGTGAGCTGAATGCAGGGAAACTATTCCTGAATAATGCCAGGTTTGGGTATTTATTCCTGAATAAAAAAATAATGTCTTGTTGAAGGTTACAGCAGCCTGTGAGCCCATGGGTGAGCTCCCCTGCCCAGCAGCCCTGCCTCTGTGTTCCCATATCCCCTTCCCTCGCAGACACCCACAGTGGATTGTCATCCTGCAGATGCTGCTAGGGTTGTGTGGACAGAGAGCTTCTCTAGGGAAAGCCAGCCCAAGTGCTGCTCTCTACACAGGGGGGGGGAAAGCTGATCAGAAGCCACTACAAAACATCGTTAGGGAGAAGCCCTGAGAAAGCTGCAGACAGTGCAGCCGCTCTGAGATGAATTGCTGCAGTGTCTCAGAGCCGAGGGAGCATCTCAGGGGGTTAATCTCACCGCAGCAAAGGCAGAAAGCTGTGTGCACCAGGAAAACAGTTTGCATCTCTTTAGCTAAGTGCAGATTTAAGGAAGTCATCCAACCCTCTGCTCCTGCCTGAGCATCCAGAGGCATCCAGGTCTGCAAAGGCTCCTGATCCCAGCCAAGCTTTCCCTTACCCTTACCTTCTCCTGGTTCTTCCCAAGCCATCAGCATCACCGTTGCCATTTCAGAGCTGATCCTTGGCCAATGAATCTCATCCCAGTGCCTGGCCCGGCCCTTGGATGCACATCCCAGGTGTGGCAGTCGGAGGAGAGAACGCGCTGGGGTTCAGGGTGTGCTTCCTCTCTGGGCTGCCACCAGGCTCCTCCAGTGCCGTGCCCCACCACACTGCCTTTATAATAGCAGGTTTTAATTACACCCTTCGAGACAAAAGAGAGAAAAAAAAACACGAAGCCTCCCAACAGATTTTATCTGCTGTTTATTTCCACAAATTGCTGCAGAAGAAAGCCCGGAGGGTTTTGATGGAGGTGGAGGCTGAGATAGCCGGCAACACGGAGGCTGCCGGGGTGCAGCCTTTTTAACCTCCCCTGCTGAGGCAGGTGCTGACACATCCCCGCAGCCGGCAAAACATGCTAACGCTATGGAGGCTGACAGAGCAAACGGTAACAAGCTCTGCTGCCTTTTCTCCATGGGGAAAAGGCAATAGAACCAAAGCAAAGCATGGATGTGTTTTCCCTGCTTGAAATCATGGGGAAGACCTGGTGCCTGCTGGCTTGGGGGTGGCTGGTGGCTTGGCCAGGGGGCCCCACTGCAGTGCTTTCTCTTGCTCCATAGGTGCACCAGTACTACAGCTGCCTGCCTGAGGACAAGGTGCCGTACGTCAACAGCCCGGGAGAAAAGTCTCGCATAAAGCAGCTCTTGCACCAGCTGCCACCGCACGACAATGAGGTTAGTAGCCAGAAAAGGTCCTCAGACATCCCTCAGGGCTGCAGGTGGGCAGGCACCTCCTGGGGTTGTTCGTAGTACTTGTGGCTGGTCCCTTCTCAGCCCTTTCTGCTTTTTGGGTTTATTCACTTGGAGTTCGGTCATGTTGCTAGGTAAGTGCTGCATTTACTCCCTGCTTCTGTGGTGTTGGAGGTGGGGAGGGAGTTGTTTGTTTCCAAAGTCAGCTTTTTTTAAATCACCTTTCTTCAGTTCTCTGAACTAAAAGCATTTTCTGAGCCTGAGGAGGCCAGAGCTCTGCTGTGAGTGGCTTGAAATGCTGTTGAGATCAGCTAGAGCCAGATCCAAAGCTGCCAAAGTTGGTTTTTTCCCAAATGCTGCTTCCGATTCACCTTGGGAATTGGAGTACATGTGCTGAGGATGTTACGTGCATAAGGCTCACTTGGGCTGAGCCGTATGAGCTGGGAGAGCCTGGCAAGCTGGGTGTTGAGCCAAAACCAGTCAGAGTAAATGAACCTTCACACATATCACAAGAAGGATGTGAGGCAGCAGAAAGGGTCCAGTCTTTGACATCCTGTTCTCACCAGTGACAGCATTGGCCTCGGGTAGCCCATGAAATTTCCCTGTGTAAACAACAGGAAAAAACTGTTTTCATGCTGCTTTCTGAAGAAACCGCTCTGGAAAGTACATGAGGTAACGTGTTTCATCTAGGTGAGATTTTAATGAGTTTGCCTGTGCGTGGCTGGGTGCCATGGGCACAGCACGGCGCTGCCAGCACCAGGGGAGCTCCAGGCACAGGACAGGGGCTTCTTCCTGCACACCCTGGAGCCCCAGCCTGCCTGCCCGCCTTCCTTGGCAGCCACTGAGAACCCATAGCCTCCAACAGGTGAAAACTGTAGGAGCAGATACACATGAACGCTGCTACTGCAGCAGGGACTCATCAGAGGCAGGAGTCTCCATGTGTTTAGTGCACATCAGTAGGGTTTGCTTCCAGTTTCCCCTCATGTTCGGTTTCGCTCCTTTGAAAATTCAAGGTGTGATAGGACAAGAGGTGATGGGTTCAGACTTAAACAGGGGAAGTTCAGTTTGGATATAAGGAAGAAATTCTTTACTGGGAGGGTGATGAGACACTGGAACAGGTTGCCCAAAGTAAGTGGTGAATGCTCCATCCCTGGCAGTGTTCAAGGCCAGGCTGGACAGAGCCTTGAGCTCTGTCTCACACTGACACGGTCTAGTGTGAGGTGCCCCTGCCCATGGCAGGGGGTTGGAACTGGATGATCTTAAGGTCCCTTCCAACCCAAACCATTCTGTGATTCTCTGTTGAGATTCAACCAGCCAAGAGCTTAGCAGAGTTAAAATAGTCAGGAACACCTCAGAGTTTTATAAGCTTTGGAAATGTTGCATTGTTCGTTGTATTATTTTATTTTACTTATTTCCTTGTTACCTTCCAATGCAGAGGTTTGGCAAATGTGCAGACTTTACCTTATGCTGGAAGAATAGCTGGAGTTCCTAAATAGCTCCATCATTTGCACTGGGAAAAGGGCCTGTGCTCTTAAAACACTAATTCAGTATTTTGAAGCTGTAAGACCTTTGCTATAAGGAGGCTGGTGGGGAAAGCATGGAAGCTATCTGTCTGATTGCTGGTCTGGGTGGGATGCTGAGGACACAACTTTCCTACAAGCTGAACACCTGAAGAGCAACCTTTCTCCTGCCCTCTCTTCTCACCTCTGCCTCTTAATATGTTTTACCAAACCCTGCAGTGACTGAAGCCCAGATAGCTGAGTTTCTTCAGCCTCCCCCAAGCCAAGGGCAGAGTTTGTTTCTGTAACCCCCGTGCAGAGGTTTGCAGAGCCCGTGAACTGTGGGTCCCTGGCCAGGGACACCCCTAACACTGCGCATCACTGGTCTTTTTTAGGTCCGCTATTGCAATTCGTTGGATGAGGAGGAGAAGAGGGAGCTCAAACTCTTCAGCAACCAAAGGAAGAGGGAAAATTTAGGGAGAGGCAATGTCCGGCCGTTCCCTGTAACCATGACGGGAGCCATCTGCGAGCAGGTGGGTAGTAACCAATGAACTGGTGCAAGTGGGGCAGCTTTTGTATCATCACTTAGGTGAAGCTCTCAGGAGTGTAGCACCCACCCCATGCCCCCCACCAGCTATGAGCACTGGGGTCCATTGGGGTGCATGCCAAGAACACCCCACAGTATTTCACGTGGAGCAGTCATTTCAGCTCCTGGCCTTGTGCAGGGGGGTAGCTGTTTATATCCTGGCCACAAAATGGGTGTGGAAAGAAATTGAGAGATACCAGAAAGGAGCTGTGAATTAGCACCTTCTGCTGCTGTGGTTGTGAAAGCAGCTTGTTGGTGATGGGTGGCAGTGGGCTCAACTGCTCCTTTGTAAACATTGGGTTTTTGAGACCCCACCTGGCGTACTGCATCCAGCTCTGGGTCCCCCAACATAAGAGGGATATGGATCTGTTAGGGTGAATCCAGAGGAGGCCACAAAGATGCTGGGAGAGCTGGAGCAGCTCTGCTATGAAGACAGGCTGAGAGAGCTGGGCTGTGTCAGCCTGGAGAAGGCTCAGGAGAGACCTTAGAGCAGCTTCTAGTGCCTAAAGGGGCTGACAAGAAAGCTGGAGAAGGGCTTTTGGCAAGGGACAGCACAAGGGGAATGGCTTTAAACTGAAAGAGGGTGGTTTTAGATTAGATAATGGGCAGAAGTTCTTCCCTATGAGGGTGGTGAGGTGCTGGCACAGGTTGTCCAGAGAAGCTGTGGCTGTCCCATCCCTAGCAGCGTTCAAGGCCAGGTTGGATGGGGCTTGGAGCAAGCTGCTCTAGGGGATGGTGTCCGTGCCTGTGGCAAGGGGTATGGCACTAAATGGCTTTTAGGTCCCTTCTAACTGAAAGCATTCCATGATTCTGTGGTTTTCTGACAGTGCGGTGGCCAGATCAACGGAGGGGATATGGCTGTCTTCGCCTCTCGAGCGGGACATGGTGTTTGCTGGCACCCTCCCTGCTTCATCTGCAGCATCTGCAATGAACTGCTGGTCGACCTGATCTACTTTTACCAAGATGGGAAGATCTACTGCGGCAGGCATCATGCCGAGTGCCTCAAGCCCCGCTGCGCGGCGTGCGATGAGGTAAGAGCCAGCTCACCCTGGCTTCTGCCACATGCCATGAGTACTTCCAGTAACAGCAGAGCCTTCGTGCTGCTGATTCTAGCCAGCTGTGTGTGGTGGTCCTCCCTTTCCTCTCTTTTCCCAGAGGAAGCTTCTGGTGGGATGAGTGCTGTGTTTCCTACAAGATGGTAGTGACTGAGTGAGTGCTGAGTTGAAGTGGGCTTTGAGAGAGGTGATTAATGGGCTAAAGGAAGCTGAACAAATGGAATACAAAGTGAATAGAGAGAACTGTACAGAGCCGCCTCTGAGCATTTCTGAAGTGTCAATCTCTGTTTAAAAAGCTGGTGAAGGAAATTGTTCTGGCTTTTAAAGTTATGAAAGCCATAGCGTGGAAAACCATGTGTACTATAAAATACCACGTCCCCATCTATGCAAGCATGTAATAGTAAACATCCAAGGCTATAGGCACTTCAAATATAAAGAGCATTGACGTATGTATCCAATTAAATTTGTAGAATTACCAGTAAAAAAAACAACTCCTAACCATTCAACTGACCCTAGTTCTTTGTGGCTTAGGCTGGGTAATTTTTTTATCATGTATTTTTTATCCCTGCAAATTCTCATGTAAGTCTTTCATTCAGCTCCTTCTTTAATGCATATTTCTTCCCCTGAAACACTCACTGCTAACTGGGAGAAAGAATAACTCAGGAGTATGAGGAGCTGCAGAGGAAAAGCTTTTGGTGTGACCTGTGCTGGGGCAGAGTGAGGGAGCAGAGCTGGGCTGCTCCTTACTCCCCTGGCTTGGCTTTGGGAGTGGGGATGTAAAGCAGAGACAGCAAGAAAGCATCCACTGAAAACATCTGAGATGGCTGCTTCACCAGGCTACTCTTAACAGCGCTCTGTGCCTCAGTTTTCCTGCTTGTATAATGGCAGCGATCATCTTTATAAGCACACAGGCTGGGGAAGAGACAGCAGTGAGGAGCCTTGTAGCTCTGTCTTCTCTCTCCTCCAGAAAGCTGCCACTTCATCATTTGTACTCGTGTCCCTTTTTCAGAGATGGGTAAATGTGTTTTAGTAAGTGGCTGCTCTGTTCTTCAAAAGCCCACCAGATCGATCGGTTGTATATAAGCGTGTTTATTACCCTGATCGACCCCTCCTGCTGATGGATGTGCTTAGGAGCACATTACTGTGAGATCTGCCTTAACACTTCATAGTCCTTGCACTAACGTGGTCCTGAGGTATTTGCATTTTAATGGATTTCCTGAAGAAGTGATGGGGTGCCCCTGCAAGAACAGGAGTTTCCCATGCATCATGAGGGGGTTAGCTGTAAAACTGGGAGGCTGTATGAGCAAAGGGCACATCTGCTGTGCACAGGCAGGAGACAGGAAGGTTGCTGCCCACATCCCAGATCCCATTTCTGACCAACTCTGCTCCATATTTGTGTTTCCCTCCCCAGATCATTTTTGCTGATGAATGCACCGAGGCTGAAGGGCGGCACTGGCACATGAAGCACTTCTGCTGCTTTGAATGTGAGACGGTGCTGGGGGGGCAGAGGTACATCATGAAGGATGGCAGGCCCTACTGCTGCAGCTGCTTTGAGTCCCTTTATGCTGAGTACTGTGATACCTGCGCCCAGCACATCGGTAAGTGCCACATCTGCAGCCTGCAGTGTGGTTTCTAGCAAGAAGAGCTGTTGCAGTAAGTCTTGACAGCAACCCGGGGCTGCAGGCAGGACTGCGTGCCACCAGGGAGTTAGCACAATAATCTATTTGGTTAAACCACTGCTTATCCGTTCTTGTTTCTTCTCTATCAGAGAGTAACCTCAGGAGCTATTGCAGCCACTGAAAGCTTTCTCTGGTCTAATATAATGTATGCTTCTCTTCCTTTAAATCCCATTTTCCTGTAAACAGCCTGGCTCTTCAACTCACAGATACTTCCCAGCCAAGCTTGCCAAAGGATCACATGTATTAACGAGCTACTGACAGGAAAGATGCTTGTTCATTAGGCATCGTTACTGTTTCTGTTAGCCTTTTCTAGTCAACCCAAAAATAGTTGTTCTCACAGAAAGAAATAATGCACCAGAGTCAGTTTCGGTTTCTAAAGCAGTGATTTGAAATATGCTTTATTCTGGGGGCTAGCTGAATCCCAGCACTCAGGGGTGGTAAGCTGGGCAGAATGGGAAGCCGCCTTGCTGCTCTACCCAGCCCTGTTTGCCACTTGGCTGAGCATTTGCTCGCGGGTGCATGGGCAGCTCTTTCTTTGTCCGTAGAGGTGAGCTCACGTGTTCAGTGTTTCATAGGCTGCAGGGAAAGAAAAAAAGCCCCAAACAACCATTTTGCTCCTGTGCAGCAGCCAGATGGCATAGTGGGGGGAACTCAGTGATCAGCAAGGCACTTGGAGGACGTGTTTGCTGTGACCTACAGCACATCCTTCCCCAAAGCTCAGATGCGGAGCGGTGAGGAAGCAGCTGTTAACGCTTCTCACATGCTCCCTTCTCTCCTGCTTCCCCCATCTGCTATTCTCTCCTCCATCCAGCCAGCTGGAGCCTGCTGACTCTCAGGTTTTGGGGGCAGAATGCCTGTTTTGGTGTATATCTGCACATTTCTAGCAAAGGAAGGACTGCAGCTATCTTGGTGCGAGTTGCTTGTAGTAGTCACTGGGTGTTGTGCTTAATAGCTACATAAATCAGAGATAAGACTTATAAGGCTTGGAGTTGGGTAGCTGAGGATGTAAGGTCCTTCCTCTGCAAGATGGCTTGGGCGCATTGGAAAAGGAGCTGATAAAATCCCACCCACCATCCGCAAGTGTAGCACTCCAGTCTGTATGAAAGCATTTCATTCTTTATAAGGAAAAGAAAAAACCCAATTGCACCAAACCAAACCAAACCTAGTTTGGAATAAAAAGGGCTGTTAATGTACTGTTCATTTGTAAACTGTGCGAGCCCATGCGCTGCACACGTGTGGTGCAGCACCCCACCGTGCTGGCCAGCCCACCCTGTGCAAGGCAGTTTCTCAGGTAACAGGGGCTGTTGCCAGGAACAGCAGCTTAAACCAGTGAATGAACGTTATAGCTGAAACCTCAGGAGCTTTTGCTCACAGCTCTGACCAAGAGCAATGTGCGTGCAGCAGGCATGTGCTCCCCAGGGTTTGGCTGGTGGGGAGCGAACTTGCTGCATCAGTTCCTTTAGTTAAGCCAAAGGGGGAAAGGCAGGAGCGTGCACTCAGATCACTGGGGCTGGGTCTTTCTTTTCCCTTTTAGGGGCCCCAGTAGGCAAAATAAAGTTAGGATGGGGTCGTGGTAGCAGCGAGGGATGGGGATGTCATCTGCTTTGTTGCATACTTAACCAGGGCAGCAGGAATTCCTCATTACAGTTCAGTTGGAGGCTTTTTGTTGTTTTTTTTTTAAATAGGCAGCATATTATTGCTTTGACTTCAAGGACTTTATGGAGAACTTCTTGCATTCCTTTGCTTTATGAACGGAAATATCCCCGTTTAATACGAAATAGCTTGAGGCTCAGTTCTGCTGCCTTTCCCAGAGCTGAGTAACTCCCAAGCAAAGGCCTGCAGCCTGCAAGGAATTAGAAACGGGCTTAACTTCACACGTCAGAGAAACCCTGCTGAAAGCTTTCGGTAGTGAGCCAGGCTGCATGTTGCTTGTAGTTGAGCACAGAATCATGGAATGGCTTCAGTTGGAAGAGACCTAAAGGTCATATAGTGCCATATCCCCTGCCATAGTCAGGGACACCTTCGACTAGAGCAGGTTGCTCCAAGCCCCATCCAACCTGGCTTTGAACACTGCCAGGAGTGTGGCAACCACAGCTTCTCTGGGCACCCTGTGCCAGTGCCTCAGCACTCTCATAGTGAAGAATTTCTTCCCAATATCTAATCTAAATCTCCCTTCTGTCAGGTTAAAACCATTCCCCTTGTCCTGTCCCTACAGGCACTTGTGAAAAGCCCCTCTCCAGCTTTCTTGTCAGCCTGTTTAGGCACTGGAGCTGCTCTAAGGCCTCCCAGAGCCTTCTCCTCTCCAGGCTGAACAGGCCCAGCTCTCCCAACCTGTATTAATAGGGATGTACATGTTAAGTGCAGTGTGAGGTGATGTACATGGGCTGACTCTGATGCTGTGCCTCTTCCCCTTCAAGGTATCGACCAGGGCCAGATGACATACGACGGCCAGCACTGGCACGCCACTGAGACCTGCTTCTGCTGCGCGCAGTGCAAGAAGTCGCTGCTGGGACGGCCCTTCTTGCCCAAGCAGGGGCAGATCTTCTGCTCCAGGGCCTGCAGTGTCGGCGATGACCCCAATGGCTCTGACTCCTCTGACTCAGCTTTCCAGAATGCGCGAGCCAAGGAGTCCCGCCGCAGCGCCAAGATCGGCAAGAACAAGGGGAAGGGTGAGGAGGGAGCACGCAGCCCATGCAACCAGCTGCAGGTCACCTCCAACCGCCTCTCCACCGACGTGGACCCTCTGTCTCTGCAGATGGATTTGCTGAGCCTGGCCAGCCAGACGCCGAGCCTCAACAGGGAGCACTTGTGGAGGAGCAGGGACGAGCTCTATCACTATGGGAGCAAAATGGAGCAAAGTCAGTCTCAAAGCCCTTTGCAGCTTCTCAGCCAGTGCAACATAAGGACCTCCTATAACCCCAGCCAGGTCCCAGGCTCGCAGCAGGATGTATGGGCAAAACATTTCAGCAATCAAAAGAGGAGCTCCTCGCTGGCCATGAAAAGCCACAGTGGCAGCTTCGTCCAGGACTGCAGAGAGGACTACTACTCAGGGAGGCTTCGTTCACAGGAGAGCTACAGCGACATGTCCAGCCAGAGCTTCCCTGAGACCAGAGGAAGCCTCAAAGTCCCTAAGTACGAAGAAGAAGAGGAAGGTGGGATGCCAACGCCTCAGTGCCGCACCCGGCACCCCATCAATGCCCTCAAGTTCACAGAGGACCTGACGCCTACCGAGCAGACTCCCCGCGGCTCCATGGAGTCCCTTGCACTCTCTAATGCAACAGGTACATCACCCCTGCTCCCAGGGTACCACCCTGTGACCATCCCAGATCTCCTCCATGTGATGGGGTCAGTGTCACAGCTGGTGTCTTTCCATTACAGGGGTGACTGGCAGCTTGGGGACTGCTGTTCAGTGCCTGCTACCCCTCCTCTTGCTCTGCTTGCTGGTTTACCAAATGCAGGGCTTTATGGACTGCTGGCTTTTCCATGTTAGCTCAGAACAAATGTTTGCAAGCTCTTTAATCCTCCCTTTTATGAAGAGGGAGGGGGGAATCAAGGCCAGCTGCTAATGCAGAGGCAGATTCCAGCCTTCAGCACTTTGAAGGACTGCTGTCAGCTGCCCTTGCAGGCTAAAACTATTTTAAAGTGCTTTGAAATAAGCCCTTTTTGCATGTTGCACAGTCCTCGAGCATATGACTAGTTAAAAGAAATTCCTCCCACCATACGCATGGCTCTGTTTCTCCTATTCCCCAGTCCTCAGATAGAAACTGCAGGGGAAAGCCAGGCGAGATGCTTGTCCCATCAGGCTGAACCCATTTCTCATGAGTGCATCCTAGGGTAATATTTCTCAGTCCTCTCACCCCAAACATGTTTGGGTTTCATTCTGCGGCCGCGGGGCTGGCTGTGCATGCATGGACGTGTCTGCAGCAGGCTCTGGTCCGTGGCTCAGCACTGGGGAATCTCAGTCCCCTGCAAACTCCATCCTTCATGCAGGTAGTTTGCATTATGAGATGGCTGAGCTCATCTGGCAGAGCTAGTGCTTGCTTCCATGTCCCTCAGCAGAAAACTTCCTGGGAAAAAGAGATGGGGATGCTGGCAGCGGGTCCTCAGAGAGCTGAATCCGAGCTCCATGTTCTGCCCTGCCTGGACAGACAGGTTTGCTCTGCTACACCAGTGCTTCCTCCTCAGCCTGCTCCTTGGTGTGTTTGTTTAGGGAAGTTGCCAGCCCTGTGCCAGAATGTGAAATGGTTCCTGTGTTCAGCCGGGATCTTCCTAAGTGGCACAGCAGTGGAGGGGAAGAGGAGAAACTAATGAGCTGGAGAGGGTTTTGCTCAAACAGCCTCAGATAGACACAGAGGAAAAAGAGTTGTGAAATGGTGAGGGAGTTGGGAATTGCTCTCCAAAACAAGGTTTCCATTAGCAAAGCTCCACATTTCCAAAGCTGTGTTCCTGAAAACTCCTATTGTGTAAACCCCATCAGTACAAAGAGTCTTGAGCAACACCAAGTTCAGATGAGCAATCCCTGAGTATTGGAGGGGTTGTTGCATGCTTTGGAGGTGAAGTGTTAACAAGTTATTGAGGATACAGGTCAAGAGACAGGAAACGTGGCAAAGCCTTGGCATTAGAGTGGAAATCATTGCATTTCATTTTAGAACCCCCTTTTTAAAATGCTGGGAGGAAACCTTCCAAAGGGACCTGTCCCATACGTTCCCAAAGCATGACTTTCTTTACAGGCAGTGCCTGCTGTAAAGACTGGCTTCTTTCCTGCTTTCTGGAGCAGAGGCTCAGCATGATGGGGCTTGCAGTGCATTGAAGCAGTTCCTCTGCAGAGTGAGGTGATAACATTTTTATTGATGTGTAGGATTCTAATAACTTGCCTTCCTCCGGGACCTGGCTCAGCTCAAGCTGGGGGGGCACTGGGCAGTAACAGGCAGCTCCACCAGGGCCGTGTGTGCAATTACAGAGGACTTAATTATCATCCCATTTAAATGGCAGTGTTTTGAGGGTGAGGATGTCAGGGTGCATCACCCCAATGCTTTTTCCATCCCCACTGCCACTGAGCAAGCAGTCCAGCAAGCACCCCGTGAAGCTCCCCCCGTAAACTCCACACAAGGTCCCTTTGAGCTGCTGATGCGTCCATCGCAGCTGCTTCACCTTATAAAGTGAAGTAACACTGCATCCGTCTTAACATTTTATGGCATCACTGAAACCCTTTTTTTCTTTATAGGGAGCTGAAGCGCAAACAGTCCCTGAGCTGCAGAGCACATGTTAAAAGCTGGACCCTCCCTGGCAGCAAATTTTGCTGTGGTGTTTCTATTACAACTAACTAGCCAGAGGCATCCGTAAGAGCAGATAACTCATAGGGTGTGCAGCATCAATCCCTGTGTCCCTCGCCAGAAGGCTGTCTCCTGCAAACAGATGCTGTCCCTGTAATATTTGTAATGCATTCAATGATAGACTCGGGGTCACCCATTGGATAGGTCAAAATCTTTGTGATCCCAAGTGTCCTGCAAGACCCCAGGTTTCTCTTTTTCAACTTAGTCGCTTGAAAGCCAGTTCCTTGTGGATTAGTAAAGCTGTGTGACACCGTGTTAATCCTGGACATTGCCCTTAAAGCACTGGACTGTGCTCTGCTGTTTCACCATGGGTAGTAGTGCACCAGCAGACCCTGGAGTTGCAGGGGTAGCTTTGACCCTCCTTGTGCTCTGTTTCAGGGTTCAAATTAGATGGGAGCATCTCTACGATCCTCTAGGTCTTGCTTGTGTAATTGCCACAAATGCTAATGTGTTTTAAACACATCCTCTGAAAAAGGGCAGTTTCTTGCTGGTGGAGGGCATCTCCCCTTTCCTTCCGTATTTCTGTTTGAAAGTCCCTTTTCTGTCATAGCTGAAGGTTGTGACAGACTGATCTGCTACAGCTTCTTGCAGACTGGATGGTCCTCCTGCCCAGCATGGCCATTAGCTGAAGAGGCAAAGAACAAAAACGATTTCCCAGCACATTCTCCAAGAGAGAGCTCATTTTTTGCTGATTTTATATTTCCTTTTATATTGTATTTCCTTTGGCTGCTTTGGGGCTTTTTTTTAATGGCATTAGCAACAATGCAAAACAGTGGATGCTGTAGCAATGTTTACCCCATAGCTCCCTTCATGAAGCAATCAGGATGATGCTGAGATGGAGTTTGTCCAGGAAGCTTTTCTCATGAGGAGGATCCTACCAGAGGTTAATCACTTCCCAGAAGATACTCGGTCCATCACAGCCATGCTCCCAGTGCTTGTGCTCTGCTTTGCTCCACTTGTGCTTGCACTGCCCTCTGAACAGGTTTTGCAGGTGCTTTATGTGCCTGGCAGCTGAATTAGAAACCCAGACCTGATCTCTGCTAATTCCAGGCAGTCAAATCCTCAAAATCCCAGATGGTCAGATAGCCCAGTAATGCTAAATGTTATTCTCTGGGAACAGTCTCTGTGTGCAGCTTGCAGACAGAGCAGGAGTACTTTGGAAGGAGAAGTCACATTGAACGGTGACATGTTGAACGACAAAAGGAGAAGTAGAGTTTGAGCATTCCTTGGGGAAAATGAGTCTGGGTGAGGGTAACAGTCTCATCTGTCACAGGCATAATCCAGGGGAGAAGAAAGATGTTAAACTGGTGCCATTACAGGGTGGAATGTGATTTCACATGTGTGGTGCATGTTTCTCCAGTTATCTGTGTTGTGAGATGCCCAAAGGCCCCAAAAAGGTTGTTTTTCCAGGGCTAGACAACCACTGGGATATACCCAGAAAGCAGAGAGGAAAAAACCCTATCTATATGCACGGGTTAGTGCTGATCCCTGTACATCTGAATTGCAGAGTGACCTGAAGGCATCGTCTGGCTCCAGTCCCCTCTTCCTCTTGCTTGAGGAAGAGCTGAAAGGTTTGGGGTGAGAGGAAGAAAAGGTCCCATATCTCAGGGCCAGAGTTATGTTTTCCAAAGAAACAATGGCACAGCCTCTCCTGCACTGAGGGTTTGGGACACCCTCATGGATGGTAGTAACAGGCTCGAGATGAGGCATCCAGTGGCTAGTCCCCATCCCTGTGTCCTCATGGCACTGCATCCCACCAGTGCTGCTGTTCCCCCTGGGCTGGAGAGGGAAGCCACCCCTGGCGCTTCAGCCAAGTTACACAAGCCAGGAAATGACACATTGGCTGTTCATGACTTTTTCTGAGAAAAAGTAGGCTCCCAGCTCTCTAGCACGCTCCTACCATCCTCTTTTCTCTAGACATGGTCAGCGTAAAACTGCTTCCAAGTCAGGAGGTGGGATCCCTGGAAGGATTTCTTGTGATTTTGAGACCTAGGTATAACATTCCTAATCCAAGCTGAGTCATTTTGAAACCAGACATGAAGACAGAGGTCTTCCATCCCAAATGACCAATGCCAAAACATTATAAAGCTGCCAGGAATGTTTCTTCTCCCCCTCACCCGCCTTTTGCCGCTCAGCAGTGGGAAGCATGGCATGCTTGGCTGTGAGAGCCAGCCATAATCATGCCTTCACCCCATTTGGCACATGGACGCACACAGGATGGCAAGTGGGGGCACACCATAGAGGCTCTCAGCACCACAACCCACTTGGTGAGCGCTCTGCTTTCCCTGGAATTGTTTAGTTTCCTTCATTTCCAGTTACATAAGGGTTCTGCTTTATTTCTGCATGCCCCGAGGTCACTCAGAAGTGAGACAAGGCTGAGCTATAAACAAAGCCTTGGGCAGGCTGTTTCTCCTTCAGTTCCTTTTTAGTTCTTGGGGTTGAACTTGAAATAAACCCTGTTTCAGGGTTGGTGAGAATGTGCCTGCCTGGTGCTATGAGAGAGAGAAGGCTCTGACATGGGTGGCTGGACTAGAGAGATCCCATCCTGTCCCCTCTTGTATCTTCATAGCTGCATTTAAACACTGCGTTGGGTGCAGTGTTTTGGTGCAAGCAGGCACCCATCTGGGGCTCAGGTGGTGAGGGCTGTGATGCACAGGTGTATGTGTACATGATGATAAATGTAAAGGCAAGAAGCAAGCGTCAGCATAGCCTGGTTTGTTTGCAGTATTGTAAGTCAGGGCATTTTGCATTCCCCAGGCAGGCTGAAGCAGACGATGCTATCTGTGCAGTGGATGTCTGGCTGCAGCAGAGCCTCACCCTGTGTTAGCACAGCTTTGCTGGGAGTTGAATGTAATGAGGGCTGGAAGCTGCTTCCCGTCACAGGGGGCTTCATTCCCAGCCTCCCACCCAGCATACGTGCTCCCTGCGGCCCCTCTGCTGTCATTTACCAAGTGGTTTAATAATTCATAATTACTGCAACTTGCAGCCCCGGTTTAGCAAAGCACCCAGTGAGATTTCAGCGCCTTCAAGTGCTTTGTTGTGGCAAAGTTGTAGAGGTGATGCTTATGAGGATTATCTCTGTGCCTTATTTGTTTGTTATTTCCCTTGGCAATGTTGATGGGTTAAACATAGTTCTAATAGGGGTGGGGAAAGACTTCAGAGGGGATCATACGTCGTATTCTTATCAAACCTTAATGTTAAGCAGAAACCTGGTTTGCGTTCCTGGTTCTGTACCAGTTTTATATTGAATGCCTGCAGACAAGCTACAGCTTTGGCTTGTGTTCATCCAAAAGGCGTGTTTCCATAGCTCCGGAGTGAAATATTGAGCCTGGCAGCCCCACGCAGTGGAGAACAGCAGCAAAATAACCTGCTATGTCCACATGTGCCACGGTGCTGGCTCCAATCTGGCTATGGGACAGCTCCCAGCCAATGCACCACAGGTGCCATCTCTCCTCTTCCAGTGCAAGAGCCTCTGGGGCAGCTGCCAATGGGTGCACTCAGAGCATCATTCTACACAAGGGAGGTCTAGTGGGGTCAACACATCACCCCAAGGTTTGCACCCATGGAAAGGGCTTGGTGATGGGGTAAGAACCATCCAGATCAGGGCTCCTGCTCTCCTGGATGGCCTTGGGAAAAAGATTCTCAAGTTTCCTTGTTAGCAAATAGTTGTCACTGTGTGGTGGCTCCCTCACATGCTCTTTCTTCCAGGTTAGGGCTCTGTAGGGGTATCAGCTGTGTTCCCAGGTGAAACACTTCATTAAGAGGGAGCTGCAGCGGCTGTAAATAAATACTGGTAATTCAGGAAGATTGGACCTCAGTGCACTGGTGCAGCTCTGAAATGGCAAGTGACTGCATAAGAGGAGGGTCGGTGCCACCTTCACCCTGTCCAGGGAGACCTGGAGCCACCCTATGCATGCGCAGGCACCTGCTGCCTTTGGGTGCCCAGGAGACCCTCAGGTGCTGGAGCCTGCTCCAGCCCTCCGCTGTGATTGCACAGGAGGTTTTATGCTTTTCCAAGCTGAAATTTTCCTTGCAGGAGCTCCCCAGACCTGGAGAATAACGTCTTCCTCTCCTCTTTGCAAGCATTTTTTTCTGCATTTGAAGGCTGTTATTATATCCCCTTAAGCCTTCTCTTCTCTAGACTAAACAACCCCTGCTCTTTCAAACTTTATTCCTAGGTTATATTTTCTAGATGAAACTTTTTAGACAAATGGTTATTGCCATCCTCTGAACTCACTGCAGTCAGACTGGAGGGCTCCTGGCGTGCTCCCACCGTGCCTTGCTGAGGCTGTGTGGCTCCGCAGGGATGGGCAGGATCATTTAGAGAGCTTTGAAAGATTAATCTGAGCCTACCCCCCAGTTGTGATGCTTTACACCTTGTGTTGATGTTAATGTAAAGTTAAGGCTTGTGTTTCACAAGGGTTAGAACTTGCATCCTTGAGAAGTGAAGGGGGCTTTGGGTGCAGCCTCAGGAGCATGAGCTCCATCCACCCTGAGCTGTGTGTGCTCTGTGCTGCCATTCCTCTTACAATCAACATTTCCCCAGCAATTCTAGACCTTAAAATATGTGTGCTTAATTATAATTAGGCTGCCTGGTTGAACAGCCAGAAACATCCCCTGGACATAATAATCACTGATTAAACCTTGCGCTCCAAGCACGGGCTGTATATATATTACAGGCTCCTCGTATGAAATTGCTGCCCCTTGTGCTGACCAGCACTTTGAAGGGAGAGAGACAAAAGCACTCACAGTGTGTGCAAGGGGCTGGACACCCTCATCCTGTGTGAATTAAACCTGTGGAAGCCTTGGCTCTGCCTTTCCAGGAGCTGGATGGAGATAGCCATGGTGGGAGAGCCAAAACTTGTGGGTACCATCTAATGCAGCTGCTGTCACCAGATGAAGCACTGGCTCACCCTGTGTCCCTATGAGGCAGGATGAGATTGGTCCCTTTCAAATGATGCTGCCAAAATCCATCTGCTGACAGCACAGAAACATCCTGTGGTGTTTAGAGCTGTATTCCTGCACAGTGCTCTTGTTGCTCATTCCTATTGCAGTTCTCTTAACAAAGGGTTGCATAAATGTCACCAAGGGCTCATTTTCCTTGGCGTCAGCTATTGTCTGACAGATCCGATTAAGGCCACACTCGGCTGTCAGCAGCCATGATTCACATTCAGGTTAGCTCTGCCATGAATCCCACTGTTATCCTAGCTTTTTTGGGGGGTCTTTGTGCATGTTATTGATTTGCTTTTCACTCCTGGAGGTGCTACTGGGCTCCTCCATGGTGGCACAGGAAGGAGATGGGGAAGCAGTGCCTGATGTGACGAACAGCATCACTGGGATCAGAGGCAGAAGACTGGGGGTCCAGCAGGGAGGAGTGCCAGGAATCACTCACTCCTATAATGGGAACAGGGAAAGCAGGGATGGGGAACCTACACAGAACCTGTGCAGGACTGTTTCCAAAGGGCAGTAGGCAGGTTGGGTTGGGTCACTGAAAATCAGTGTGGCTTAGGAAAAGATAAAAGGTGTCAAGCTGGCTTGGGAAGTGTGCCCTTTTCAAAGCAAAACATGGCTTTTTCGTGTTTTGTTTTGTTTTTTTAACCTAGCCTCCTCCTTTTCCTGTAGCTTTCAGGGATCACCTTTGCTTTACCTTCCATAAACTCCAGAAACATCCCCATTGGCAGCAGAAAGCGGAGGAGTAGAGAGAAATGGCCATGGCAGCTGGGACTCAGGAAGCAAAGCCAAATCATGTGAGACCCGGCAGCAGCTTGGGCTCAAGTGCTAAAGCTTTCCCTGGTGCCACCGAGGGGAGGATTTGGAAACGTTCTGCCCATCCTTGCAGGATCTGTTGATCTTTTTAAGGCTGAGTCCAAAGAAACCCTAAAGCAGCTCATGAGAGGAGTTAGGGACAGCAGCCCTTGTTCAGGTTTGGCAAGAGCAGCAAATGCCAGAGGAGCTGAGCTCTTGACGAAATGTAAGCAGCTTTTGTGAAGGGGGAAAAAAGAAGTTTATTCTTGAATTGTGGGCTGGGTTGTTGTTTTATTTAATTAATTTACAAAGTCATAAATTCCTGGTTATTGCATAAGGGCTGTGCGTCATGGGGAAAATCCTGCTGATGGTGCACAGCTCTCTGCGTTTGGTCTGCACAGGGAGGCTGTCGGAGAGGGACGGGGAGAAGAGTGCCAAAGCAAACACTGCGTTTGATTTGGGATGAAATGGAGCTCTTTTGAAATAGCTTGCGAAACGTTTTGTCCTGAGCTTGTAGTGCAAACGCTGGCTCCTGCCAGTTGTCAAGCTAACATGGGGATAGTCACAAAATAGGCAGGAAACACCCTTAAAACAGGTCAAGGACTAGGGCAGTGTGGGGTGTGTTGAGTTTCTCATTGATGGGCAGGTTGCTGAGCAGACACCCCACTTCTCTGCTGTCGGGTGAAGGCTTTCTGGGCTGGAGGAAAGCATCTTGCAGGAGCTCAGAGATGGCTGGCACATGGGAAAGAGCCAGTGGTGTCTTAGAATCACAGAATGGTTTGGGTTGCAGAGACCTTAAAGCTCATCCAGTTCCACCCCCCTGCCACAGGCAAGGACACCTTCCGGTAGAGGAGGTTGCTCCAAGCCCCGATGTCCAACCTGGCCTTGAGCACTGCCAGAGATAAGGCAGCCACAGCTGCTCTGGGCAACGTGTTCAATGGGACCTGTGCAGCATAGTAACAAGCCTGAATTAGTGGCCCCATTTTAAGCTGCTCCTGTTGTTATTCAGTCCTCCAAAACATATTGTTGCATAGGGTGTGGGTGCTGGATCATGGCACCCTAGTTATCTCAGCATGCAGGAGGCCTCAGGTTACCTCTGATGCAGAATTTCTCACTGGTATTGCTAGTTATTCCTATCAAGTTGCAGGCAGTGTAGACATATGGGGAAGGGAAGTCGTGAAAAGCAACTCAAGTCCAACTCAAAACACCTTAAATTGGTGTGATTTCCCCAAAGGAGGAACTGCCTGCTCTTTAGGAAAAAATAAAATCATCCTCTTAAAAGGGCTCTTCGGGACAGCATCTAAACCATGAAGTTATTATTTAAAGCAAAAGTATTAGGCCAAAACCAGCCTTCTCCCCCCCATCTCTACTGATAGAAATATCTCCTTCTTAACTCTCTTTTTCTCCTTTTGCCTGTTCCCTGCAAAGGCCTCTCAGCAGATGGTGGAGCCAAGCGCCAGGAGCATCTCTCCAGGTTCTCAATGCCTGACCTAAGCAAAGACTCGGGCATGAACGTCTCGGAGAAGTTGAGCAACATGGGCACCCTGAACTCCTCCGTGCAGTTTCGCAGCGCCGAGTCCGTCCGCAGCCTGCTCTCAGTGCCGCAGTACCAGGACATGGAGCCCAACCTGCACAACCTCGCCAGCCCCCTCGGGTACCGAGAGAGGGCGGCGCACGGGCGGATGCACCAGAGCTTTGACTATGGCAGTGGGGTGCCCGGGGGCAAGCTAGGGGCACAGGACGGTTTGAGGCATGCCCCCATGAGCGAGCGCACACGCCGCCGAACTAACCTGCAGGATGATGACCGGCATTACCGCCCACACCGGCCCCGGCGGTCGCGGCGTTCCCGCTCGGATAACGCCCTGCACTTGGCCAGCGAGCAGTGCTACCGGCTGAAGGAGAGACCCTCGCTTCGAGCCAGGGAAGACTACGACCAGTTCATGCACCAGAGGAGCTGCAGGGAGACGGTGGAGCAGGGTCCCCGCAGGGACGTCTACGGCCACTGTCCCCGGACAGTGTCGGATCTCGCCTTGCAGAACCACTTGGGTGAGAGGTGGGGGCCCTACTTTGCCGAATACGACTGGTGCTCGACCTGCTCCTCCTCTTCGGAGTCTGACAACGAGGGCTATTTCCTCGGGGAGCCAATTCCCCAACCCACTCGCCTCCGGTATGTGACCAGTGAGGAGCTCCTGCACAAGTATGGCTCATACAGCATGCCCAAGTCTTCCACGTTGGGTGGCAGGGGACAGTTACACAGCCGGAAAAGACAGAAGAGCAAAAACTGTATCATATCCTAATGGCATCATTGCCAGGCACCTTGGGAGAATGTAAATTAACTCACAAACTTGCACTGGCTTAGATCATGTAAGTGCTTTTATTGTAACAAAAAGCGATCTGAAAGAGTAGGGATTTGTGAGAAGGTTGTAGACTGGCTTCTAGAAATAGTCATAATCCTGGGCACGGTGAATATATTTTGCACATCTTAACTTTGGAGAAATAAAAGAACACAGAAAAGTTCACTTTAGCCTCTAATACTTACCCAGTAGTTTTTCCTCTTTCTCCCAGATACTGCCACCCGTTTGAGTTCTGTTTGTCCATACGTTTTTGGTTACCACTGTTGACTCTCAGCATCAGTTTGCTGGTAGCTTTTGCTTTCCACCACGATTTTGTTTTCCATTAGCCATGTCGGTAGGTGATTTGTCTCTCGGACGGTGTGGGAGCCTAAGTTATTTCCGTGATTGTTGTAAATGCAATGTAAATGAGAGTTTGGAGAAAATATTTTTGTATTTTGTAATATCAGAGGAATTTCTATATCTTAGGAGTCATTGGGAAAATGCATGCACATTCAGAGTTGTTTTCAGCCAGAGCTGACCAAACAGTACTTTGGACCCCCCTCTTTTCCATTCTGTCATCAAACTTCTTAAGGTCTATCAGTGAGAGTTTGAGTTGTCATTTGTTTTGAGGTGTTTTGGTTTGGTTTAACCCTTTTTTTCTGTTTGTTTGTTTGTTTTGATCCTGGTCAATAAAGGGAATGTTTCCTGATACATTAAGTCTTGTAGAGGCCTCGGTGGCATTTTGAATTCTGCTCATGCCTGTGATTTGCAGGTTACACTCCATCAGTCAGATACAGGAACCCTGATAGCTGCAAATGGGACTTATTTTTATTTTAATTATTATTATTAAATAGGAAAGAACAGAACTACCAAATGTCTGCAACGTTGTAAATGACCAAAGCCAGAGAAGGAATTTTACACCTCTGTAGAGAACGCTGAAGTTACTAAACGTTGAACTATTATTTGGAGTAAATAAAAGTGTAAATGGTGCAATTGTGTGATGTCAGCATGACGTTGTTTTGAATATAGACTTGTCTTATGGTGCTCTAGTCTCCTGGGTTATGTTAACTGCTGTTCATTATGAAGTGGAAGTCTCAGTATTGCCTACTGCCTAACACATAAGAGAACAACCGCAAACCGCTCCCCATGGGCATGATCCTGCCCTGTTTGGGGTGGGGCTCAGCCCCTGCCAGCCCCATCCTGGCAGAATGTTCTATATATAGGGCTCAGCTGTATTGTATTATGGTGGATGTGAGTTTGTTCTCCATATGCTTTAAACCATTGGGGTACTGCCATCGCAGCACATCCCAACAGAGAACTGCAAACCAATGCCAGGTTGTCCCAGTGCTTCCTGGAAAGGAGCAGGTTTGCAAAAGGGGCTCTTGGCACCCAAAGATGTAGGTTAGTGCTTGAGGGTGTTAAGATAAAGCTGGGCTTTAAGCCAACATCACCCTCGCTCCCTGCGCTGCCAGCATCTCGGGGTACCCCTGCACCTCCACTGAGTGCTCCTGCATCCCGGGATGAGGATCCCCATGCAGGGATAGCACCAGCACCCCTGGGCACACACAGGGATACCCCATTGCCTACTCAATGCAGCAGATGCAGAAACAAATCTTGAAGATGGGTGTCTCCATACCACAGACTATTGCTAGGAAATCTTTTGTTGTTTGTAAAAGACAATGTGATAATTATTATTCCTTTAAAGAAGAAAAGCAAAAAAAAAAAGGAAATGACACTTAAGTATATTTAAAAAAGAAAATGTTTTTTTTTCCAGTTGGAATAAATGGAAATATTAATCCAAAGGGAAGTCTCGTGTATGTTTTTTGCTCTTAAGGAGAGTTGGTTAATTTTGACTAGAAAACTTGATTTTTCTTTAGCTGGTCTTACAATAAAAGCACACAAACTAACCCAGCCCCATCCCAACGTGATTTCAGTGGGCAGGGAAAGCTGACAGAGGAACATCTCCTGCACACCACACATCTCCTTCCTCAGGGTTGGTGACCCAGACCCATTTTTCAGTGTTAAAAAAGCAGAGTTTTCACCCGCTGTAAGTCAGCAGAGCTCAGCCAAAATCAGTGCCAGGCCTGAGGCTTACACGGGGGGAGGCTTCAACATGTCATTTATAAATAACAGCTTTTTCCTTAGGAAGATCACAAACCTTTCCTTGTTTTCTAAAACAGACCGGGTAAGTTGGGTAGCGGTATTGCTTTCAGTAGCAAGTATGATGCTATAACTACAGGTTATGATATAATTGGCATTTATAACGTACAATTTAATTTGTTGTCAGTGATTAAAAGCACAATGAGCGTTGTCTACCAGCCCTGAGACAGCTGAGCTGCTCTTTGTACAACAGGAGCCTGGATCACTCAGCAAATAGGAAAGAAATAATCCCCAGCCTTTCTCCTTCATCTGCTTGCTGCCTCTCCCTGGGGTAACTTAACACAGTTTAAAGACTCCTTGCAGCAGAATTGCAGCACCGTTCTCTGAGTAATTCTGTACCAAAATCCAGGGCCCAGTGCCCCTGTGCGTGTTGAAAATGGCTCTTCAAAACCCAGTACTCACCACTGAGCATTTCTGCATCCCTGCAGAACACTGATGTGCTACTGAGCTTTAATGCAACACCAGAATCAGAACAGATGGGCAAGAAAGTGGGGAGATAAGAGTATCTTGGGTGATGCTCCCCTCCACCAGGCCCTTCATCAGCACAATAGGAAGGACTCAGATCACATTTTACAAGACAATCAGTGCTGGCAAACACTGAGTTGGTACAATAAAAGTGCAAATGCAGCTTCCAAACTTGTTTCTGTTTTTCATATGGGCTCCAGCATCCCTTACACATGGTTAAAGGAAGAAAAGCTTTTTTTCTTAGCCCATTTGGAGGATGACTAACCATTCCTGACAAACCCACTGAGCTTGAGGGATGGAGCTACATGTCTGTCAAATCTTGCTCTGTCGCCATCTGGCCCCACTGGTTTATCTCTCTGAGCACGCTGTGGTGCCAGCACCCCATGGGAGCGGGGGGCACGTACAGCCATTTCCATCCACATCCTTGAGTAAAGGTGACACCACCTGAAGAGTGGGAAGCATTTTGCTGGGGCCCCAGAGAACTGCATTCCCAGAGTTGCACTATCAGTGTTGCTTAAAGAGAAACAGAGTAAAGGTTGATGAGGTCTGGTGCTGCCATAATTTTCTTCCATTTAAAAAAACTTTTTCCCCTTTTTTCCCCCAAAAACTCCTTGGTAAGACACGCCCAGTGCGACCTCCAGGGCTGGGATGGCTTCAGCAGTACCCTGGCAGTGCTGACCGTGGCTTTTGTGCCAGGAGCAAAACACCCCAGTGTAGCCAATGTGTTGGCTTAAAAGCCACTGGATCTGTGCAGAGAAGCTTGAAGCACTTGAGGCTTGTTTTCTGTGGAAGCCAAAAGCCACACAGCCTTGAACCCGTGCAGATAAATCACAATCAGATGAGCAGAGCCTCTGCAGAATGACGCAGAGATGGGAAGTACGAGGTTAGAAATAATCAGAAGCATCCTGATCTGCAGTGGTTATATGCAGATAATCCCATATTTACAAATAGCCCAAGTGGCTCTGGCTACACAACCTGTGCCAAGCTCGCGGAAGCGAGCAAGGATGCAAGCAGCCTGTACTGTTGGGGTGTGCAGGAGCACAAAGTGCTCCATGCCTTTGAAATACCCAGTTGCTCATGAAGAAGAGCCTATGAACAGTTTAAAGACAGCGGCATTGAGTGATGGTTAAATTAATGAGAGCAGTTAGATGATGGCTGAGGGCTGCTGAGAAAGAGACATATATTTAACATCACAATTTAATAGTCCAAAAAGACCTTCCCATGCATCATTCAGGGCTGGCAGCACTGAACCCGGCACTGCTAATCTGGGCTCCTGGGCTGGGAGCTGCTGTGTTATCTGATGAACTTTGCTCTTTCAGGCTTAAAAAAGAGATCCCAGTTCCTTGCATTTACATACAATTATGCTATTCTTGAAATCTAGGCTGTCCTCATTCTCCAGGATATTATCTGCCACCTATTAGATGACCGTGGTCCATAGCCAGGGGCAAGCTCATTAGCTAAGAGCAATTTCAGAAGACTTTATTTTAAAGGGGTTTATTTTAATGCAACACATTTTCAACCTAGATCCTTGAAACTATTCAGGAATTGAGCTCCTGTTTGAGTACAAAAGGAGAGTTGGTAGCCAAGGACATAAAGGGCCATGAAGAGATCTCTAGAGAGCTGGGTCCTATTTCCAGAAGTGACATATCAGTGCATTTATAACTTGTACCTAATAATAACACTTTTCTTCTTGCAAGGACTGGGTCTTAATTCAGTCTCCAAAGTGGGAGTCACCACAGAAGTAGTTTTGCTTTGGAGAGTCCCACTGGCACCTGCCAGAGTCTCTCCTAAGAAAAACGTTCCCGTTTTCCACAGCTATTTCACTGTTTTACAATACTGACAGAAAGCTTGTACTGCCAGGCAGGTACTGCTAGATGCTGACGTTTCATTTGTTAGACAGCAACACTATTCCAGTCACTTCTAGCCTGTCTGGACCTCTGAATAGGGGAAAAATGGGAAAGTTTTAAGTTATTTGAGTCTGCTGCCTCCGTCCATTGACACTGGACTTACCTTGTGCTGTGTGTCTCCCTCCATGCAATGGCATCAGCTTCGTCTCTCTAGGGAGGAGCAGAGGAAGCCTTCAGGCTTAACCTACCTGATGACACACTGTCCCTTTAGCTCTGTGACGAAAGACCCCGTATCTACAGCTCCACCTTTCTGCTTCTCCACTTCTTATTAACAGCAAATTACCAGCTCCCCTGTTCCAGGCAAACCCAGCATTTGCTAAAGCATTCTCAGGAGACTTTTCCCGTTGTAAAAGCAAATATTTATATCTGCTGCTCTTTTAGAGGTTCTGGTTATGATCAACCCTTAAGGCAAGATTTAGCTGAGAACGCTGATTTATTAAAATGGATAAACAAAGCCCTGTGAAGCAAGTTAATTCAGTCTAAATAAAGCATTAAACTATGAAGAGCGCACATCAGATCACTGTATATACATACATACACATATATATGTGTGTATATATATATTTATACACACACACACCTATAATTCTTACAGTCAAACACACAGTCCTCCAGACTAAGCTCCCATATCAACATCACCCTGGGACAAGCCTACCCCTGGCTATGTGTATATTAGGCAATGTATATATTAGCACTGATTTTGAACAAATCATCTCCCTTCCCAGACACAGTTATCCATTCAGCAGCTAGCGCTGCTTGGACTCCCTGCCTGTTTCCCCATCCCCAAATCACTACCACAATGATGTTTTTACCAACAAGAAGCTTAAAAACCTCAGATGAAAAAACCTGCCAAAACAGTTCTAATTTAAACCAGTGGCTCTGACTCAGGCTTTGAGCCAGTTTTTGGCACCTGGGTGTAAGCACGCTCAGGCCCCCATCCCAGCCATAGCTAATTTCCAATCAACACAACCCTTGCTTAGATCCTCCCTGCTGGAAAGCACTTGCATCAGCTGTATACATGATTAGGGGTTTTTTTTCTCTTCTTTTCTGTAAGTCAGGCTTTAATTGTCAATTATTTGCTCATGAGCACTCTTTCATGGCTGATGCTGGAGCAGACTCAAGCAGGTTTTATTTTGGTACTCGGTTTAATTAGCCTTTTTGGAAGGGCACAGTTCCATTCTTGCTGCTGATCACATACTCATTATTTACATTTTTCAGTATCCCAAGTAACTCAGCACAGAAAACAAATAAATGAAGACTGAAACATACAAAACATCTGGGGACGCTGCAATTCTGTCATTGTCACTGCTCATTTGCAATGCACAAGTGTGCCTGTTAGAAAGATCATTAATATATTGGGCCTGATGGAGATACTGGGCTGGATGCTGCCAGATGGGGCCCCCTACATCCTCCTACCCATCTGCCTGGGTCAGGTCTCATGTTAACCCATTGCCAAAAGCAAAAGCAGTGAAATCCATGGTCAATGCTGGAGGCAGCAGCCTCTGGACCTCTTGGCCCATAGCAGTAAATACAGCTGGTCAGATTAGGGCTGAATAACTGATGTGATGACTCTTCCAAATAGTAAATCCCACCCCATCCAGCCTGTTCCATCCTTCCTCAGCTCGTGCGGCTGGTGAGCAGCTCATGAATATTTAGGGAGTTTTACTAAATTCATAGACTCTTGTAAAAAGCAGTTTTAAAACGATGAGTGCAGCATTTGTGCCTCATGCTGAGCTCTGTTCTCATGGGCACAGGAGAGGGAAGGGAGCCAGGGAGAGCTTCTGCATAAGGGCCATGGTTTTGGCCAAACTATGAAATACTTTGGTGGTGCCCTGTGCCTCCCTGCGGTGCCGTGCCCATCTGCTCATGCACCACCCAGGTCTTAAAGTACAACCTTGTTCTTGGCTAAAACATGGATGAAGTGGTAAACTTGTATTCGCTGGGGAGGACAGCCCTCATTTTTGCAGCATCTGTGTATGGGGGGGGGCTCAGAGAGCCCCTCCAGAGGTACTGGCACGGCTGGAAGGCAGAGGGAAAGGGGAAAGGGAGAAAAAGGAAAAGAGAAAGGAAAATGGGAAAGAGAAAAAGTGAAAAGGAAAGGGGAAAAGGAAAGAGAAAAACAGAAAGGGAAAAGAGAAAGGGGAAGAGAAAAAGGGAAAGGAGAACTGAATGACCCAGGGACTACAGACCAGTCACTCTCACCTCCGTGCCTGGCAAAATCTTGGAGCACATTCTCCTGGAAGGCATGCTAAGGCACATGAAAAACAACAAGGTGCTTGGTGACAGCCAGCATGGCTTCACTAAGGGGAAATCCTGCCTGACCAATTTGGTGGCCTTCTATGATGGGGCTACAGAACTGATGGACAGCGGTAGAGCAGTTGACGTCATCTACCTGGACTTGTACAAAGTGTTCGACACTGTCCCACACGACATCCTTGTCTCTAAATTGGAGAGACATCACTTTGATAGGTGGATCACTCGGTGGATAAAGAACTGGCTGGATGGCCGCACACAAAGAGTTGTGGTCAATGGCTCAATGTCCGGCTGCAGACCAGTAACGAGTGGTGTCCCTCAAGGATCAGTGTTGGGACCGGTCTTGTTTAACATCTTTGTTGGTGACATGGACAGTGGGATTGAGTGCGCCCTCAGCAAGTTTGCCGATGACACCAAGCTGTGTGGTTCGGTTGATACACTGGAGGGAAGGAATGCCATCCAGAGGGACCTTGACACGCTTGTGAGGTGGGCTGATGCCAACCTCATGAAGTTTAACCATGCCAAGTGCAAGGTCCTACACCTGGGTCGGAGCAATCCCAGGCACAGCTACAGGCTGGGCAGAGAAGAGACTCAGAGCAGCCCTGCGGAGAAGGACTTGGGGGTGCTGGTTGATGAGAAACTTAACACAAGCCAGCAGTATGCGCTTACAGCCCAGAAAGCCAACCGTATCCTGGGCTGCATCAAAAGGAGTGTGACCAGCAGGTCGAAGGAGGTGATCCTGCCCCTCTACTCTGCTCTCGTGAGACCTCACCTGGAGTATTGTGTGCAGTTCTGGTGTCCTCAACATAAAAAGGACATGGAACTGTTGGAACAAGTCCAGAGGAGGGCACGAGGATGATCAGGGGACTGGAGCACCTCCCATATGAAGATCGACTGAGAGAGTTGGGGCTGTTCAGCCTGGAGAAGAGAAGGCTACGTGGAGACCTCATAGCAGACTTCCAGTATCTGAAGGGGGCCTATAGGGATGCTGGGGAGGGACTCTTCATTAGGGACTGTAGTGATAGGACAAGGGGTAATGGATTAAAACTTAAACAGAGGAAGTTTAGATGGGATATAAGGAAGAAGTTCTTTACTGTAAGGGTGGTGAGGCACTGGAATGGGTTGCCCAGGGAAGTTGTGAATGCTCCATCCCTGGCAGTGTTCAAGGCCAGGTTGGACAGAGCCTTGGGTGGCACGGTTTAGTGTGAGGTGTCCCTACCCATGTCAGGGGGGTTGGAACTTGATGATCTTAAGGTCTTTTCCAACCCTAACTAATCTATGATTCTATGAAAGGAAAAGAGAAAGAAAAAGGAAAGGAAAAGGGGAAAGAATAATAAAATGGGAAGGAAAAGTAAAGGAAAAACGGGAAAAGGAAAAAATGAAAAAAAGAAAAAAGGGAAAATGGGAAAGAAAAAAGGAAAGGAAAAGGAAAAGGAAAAGGGAAAAAGAAACAAAGGAAAAGGAAACTGAAAGGAACAAGGAAAAAGGGAAAGGAAAAATGGGAAACAGAGGAAAAAGGAATGGAAAAGGGAAAGGAAAAGGAGAAAAGGAGAAGGAGAAAGGAGGAAAAAGAAGAAAGGGAGAAGAAAGGTAAAGGGTAAGAGTAAGGATAAGGGTAAGGATAACCCTCCTCTCCTGACACATGGGCTTCCAGATGTTGATTTGTGAACCTGCAGTGATGGGTTGAAGTCTGCCTGGCCTCACCACCCAGCCCAGTTGTGATGGTGGGGGATGTGTTCAGAGGAAACGAATCTTTACATACTTATGAACATAATTGCTCATGGCAGAAGATACAAAGAGAAGAAGTAGCTTTTGAATGCACAGAGAACTGGAGCAAACAAGCACTGCTCCCCATGGAGGCTTTAGTGCAGCCCCAGTGCTCTGTGCCTTTAATGCTCCTTGCTTGTTAACAGCCAGAAGAGCATCGGGAGAGCCTGTCTGAAGGGGAAGAAAGGCAAAAGTCTCCCAGTATCACTCTCATAATTTGGAGTTTCAAACTAATGCTGACGAGAACATCACTGTTGCTGAGCATCAGCTGGGCTCGGGGAGTAAAATCCCTTTTATTCATCTCAAGTGTCAGGATTTGCAAGTGCAAGAAATTTCCAAGTGCTTGTCTAGGTCCCTGTTTGTATGCAAATGATGTTGTAACATTTCTGAGACTGAAAGACCTGATTTTCACAAGCATCAGTCAAAGTATCTGTCAGCCTTGTCAGGAAAGAAGTACTTTGATGCTTTCAGGTCAAAACAACCCAAAATTACTACTAGAATACTGAGGCAGTTTAAAGATATGAAGAGTAAAATGAAAATTGTTCAAAACCATTTTTCCTTCCAATGAAGTTTTAATTTTTATTTTCCACATGTAACACAAATTTTCTTTCACAAGTGATGAAGTTTTAAAATCAAAAAATTCAATGCAATATTTCGGTTCTCCATAAATGGTCAGTGAGCAGTATTGCATTCAATCTGATGTACAGGAGGAAATTGGGATGAAGAATGAAACAAGCTAAGGGCATAAACAATAGAAGATTGAATAGGAGCTTGTGCCGAGGCTGGGAGGCAGCAAACAAAGCTCCAAGATCAAACACTTGCAGGGATGCTGGAAGCACCAACTGCTTAAGCACGGGGTCCTCTCCAGGAGGTAAAAGTCCCATATCCTGAGAGACAACTGTGCCATTGTCCCTGTGCATGTGGACTCCAGATGTTTTGGTTGTGGTAAAAAGAAGAAGAGCTGTTGCCCACGGGAATGCTCTTCCCTTGGTGTGGCCTTGGCCCATCTTTAGGCAAGACGCTCAGAGCATCCTCTGTGTGACTTAGGTTGGCTGGAAGTGAACACTGGTTAGCGAGCACAAATCTGCTCACATGAAATAATCTTTCTCAGCAGCAGGATTGCTGGTTCCTGATGAAAATGATTTCTTAACAACCTGCTGGAGAGCTCGCAATGTCCCCCCGGGTCCCTCAGAGGGGGTGTCACTCTCTGCTTGCCAGAGAACGCAAAAAGGCCTCCCAGTAAATCCCCTCTCACCCCTTTCTCATCACTGAAGTAGCTAAAGTCTGAATAGCTTTATCACAACCACCAACCAAAAATGCACCTCCATGCTCCTGGCCAGGTACTGGGTACACTAGGATGTGCTTGGGATCTCCTCCAAAAGGAGCCAAAGCAAGCAGCCCTTGCTCTGCACTGAGAATCTGCCTCCAGCATGGAAAGCAGATGGATTTTCATTTACAGAGGCACAAGGCTCTCCTGCACACACACACACAAATGGAGTTCTGCATCACAGCCTTCATCCTCTATATGAAGAACTGTGAGGAAATAACATATTGTAATAATGGTACTAATAAATCCCTCAAGCTCTGAATGATAAGGCAGTAATCAAGCTTCACCAATGTGAAGCAAGGTTCCCCAATGCTCCTTCCTAAAGATAAGCACATCCTAGCACCAGCATGATACCCTCTCCCCACCAGCACGTATAGTCTTCCAGAGATTTCCAATAGCCACTACCTTAAACTACAGACAGAATATCCAGATCGAAATCATTTCCTGATGTGCTCTCAGCTAATAGTCCCATAACCACATTGCCTTCATTTTCATGCCACATCATTTATTCACACCTCCTTGGGAAATGAAGAGCCTCATGAACAGTGGGAGTGGACGACATACCCGCAAACTAATATTCTCCTCTCACTGATGCATTACCATTACTTCCCGAGCAAAGGACTGAGCAAACGAATTGCCAGCATGCTGTCCAGCAGCATCCCAAGCCCTCTGCTCTCCTGCAGGGCATACACTCCTTATTCTTATCTCAGAGCACAGCATGAGGTGTAGGAACATGTGCTTAACATAACCCTGACCTGATTCCTTGATTTCCTTCCTCAGACCGTGGGTCCCTGTATTTCAAGGCTTTCAGAAGCCTGCACTACTGAGGTTTATGGCTGGCTGACCCACCCATCCCACCAAATGCCATTTGCACAAGCAAATGTACTGTACACAGTACTACGGAATGTTGTCCTAAATTAAGCACGTGCAGTAGGTAGGTGGTAGAAAGTACAACGGGACTTTGGTCCAGTGGTGGTGGTGATTACTAACTCCAGCTTGAAAGAGTGGGGAGAAAGCCCAACTGTTTTCCTTGACTTCACCTAAATTTCTAAGTTCAGTCCCCTGGTCCTGAATACAAGGAGGGAACATGAACACATCTTGGACAACTGAAATGTGCTGTTTAATGTCAAGGCCATTTGGTTCTTGTCGCCAACTCTCAGCTAAAAGTGTACTGATTTCTAAAAGGCTTAGGAGAGGAAACAGTATTTCAAGTTCTTGCAAAAAAAAAATACAAGGAGATACAAGTTCCTATGAGGTTTTTACCTATTTCATGCCTATTTCAGCTTCAATCCCATAATTAGATCTCCTATCGATTCATCTGATGCTCTGCCCCATTTATCCGCAGCTTTCTGACCCTGTTTCCATATCTGGTAACACACTTTTCATTACTGTTCTCAAAAAAAAGAAGGATTTTTGACCTTCATTCAGATGACTGGAATCTGTAAGAACTGCCCTAACTTCACATTTCAAGGGAGACAATCGTGGTGTCAGAGTAGGATATCTATAAAGTAGGGGACATATATACATAAATAACATATATAAATAATATATACATAAAAACATATATATAAAGTAGGTTGTATAAAAAGACATTATACCCATAAAGAAGATAGTGATCCCATGGGGTCTCCTGAAATCAGACACTGAGAGGAGAGCACACCCTGGAGCAGCACTGGGTGCAAGAAGCCTGATTTGGGGGCAAACCTAAGCATACAGGCACATGCTGCAGCCTTAAGCTGGTGCAGAAAGAACGTGTGCTCATCTTGCATTTAAATCAGAGTTTATTAACAGTGAAGAAGCTTCCTGCCTGTGGAATGGTGCATGCTTCCAGTCAGATCCGGGCGGTGAAACCATATTCCCAAATGCCAAACCTAAGAATAGATGAGCTGTGTGGCAACTGCATCACCTTTTTATCTGATAGGTGTTTATTAAGTGAAGACAGAAGATCTGTTGCATAAAAGCCACCTGCTGCCAAACAGCAACTTCACTCTGCCACGGATAAATGTGTTCTCAGCTAATTTATGCTAATGCTGTACTTCAAGTTACACCGTGCTTGCCAAATCCTGAAAGAACAGATCTCTCAGTGCTGCAACACAACCCCAGAAAGGGCAATCTCCTCCCCTGACAGGGGCTTAAACATCCAGTCATGGAGGCAGATCCCTCAGAGAGGCTCTTGGCCAGGTCAACGAGGCCAGTCCAGTAAGTATTACTGCAATAAAGTCTTTGCAAAATAGACTGCAAAGTTGTCTTTGCCATTGCCCATTGGATGGGGCTTTCAGCAACCTCATCTAGTCCAAGGTGCCCATAGCAGGGGGTTGGGACTCGATGAGCTTTAATGTCCCTTACAACTCAAACCATTCTGTGAACCTGAGAGCACACACAAAAAGGCTGGACTCTGAATATCTGGGACTGATTTGGCATGGCAAACTCATCCTGTTAGCCCATCTTCATTTGCAGATGTAAGTCTTGGCATTATCTCTATTGCTCCAAAATGCTTCGCCACTTTGGTGCATGGGTCCCTTTCAAGCCACCCAGTACCTGGTGCGTACTTGGATTTCAACCACCATCTCTCCAAGCAGCAATATCACTTAGTCTAAGGCTAGTGTTCCCTCCCAGCCCAGTATCAAATGTGCAGCTGTGTCCCTGAGGAGAGATGAGCAGGAGCAGTTCACCTGGCTCACAATCATCCTTGGCATCTCCATGGCAACTGCAACGGATGCTGCACTCCTAACGGCTCCTAAGGAACCACCGCACTCACAAGCAGCAGTTGTAATCAAGTTCTGTCTGGTCATCTCCAAGGGGGCAAGAGGATAATGCAGAAGAAATTAGTAAGAGGCACTGAAATCACTTTGAGTATCATAATTGCCACAATAATTCCTCAGGATTAAAATTAGTCTGTTCCTTAGAGTGCACAATATTTCTCCTGTCTCTCAGTTTTTGCTCTGCTACTGCTGCTCACTGATGCCCTGCTCACATCAATGGAGGACCCCAAATGCAAGCAGGGAAAATCTAACACCATTTACCTAGTGCACCTTTTGACTGCAGGATATTGGAGGGAAAAGCAGCTGAAAACCTGCTGCAGAGTTTTGGCAGTAAAAAACTAAACCAAACTTCATTATAAAAGACATATGAGAGTCCTGAACTTAGCTTCAAAGTCAAAATCTCAGTCCTGCCCACACCATTACCTCAAATCCCCAACCTTCACCTTCCCCACAGGCTTTTTCAGGTGTTGTAGCAACCCTTGAGGGATTTTGTCTTCCAATCTAAGTGAAAAGTGTATTTTCCGAGCACAAGCTGCTGGGCAGCTCTCCACAGGGTGCCTGCTGCCATGGATGATGTTTGCATCCCGACCCTGGGGCAGAAACACACCTGCAACCACCCAGGCACCCACTTGTCCCACCTCACTGCCGGGCTGCATCTCTGAGGATCACAGGGCAGGATTTAGCCATCCATCACTATTCAAAAGCCAAAAGGCATTTCAGTCCCATGGCTCACATCCAGCTCCCTCCTAGTCTCTGTCACCATGGTGCAAGCTGTTCTTCACCAGCCCCTCCATCTCCTCCAGCTCCATGCACCAGGGTATCGGGGAAAGCAAATTTACACCAGTTTTAGGGTTAATGTGCTTGCATGCATATGCCAAGCCTTGCTTTCACGTCTATAACTCATTTTCCAACATCTTCTAGCAAATTTCACACTGTTGGGAAAATGTCAAGGGTTTAATCTGATATGTGTCATACTTACTGATGCCACTAGGGAGGGAGATGATTGTATCTTCCACTTCCCATCATGTTTTTTACAAGAGCAAAAACACATCAGGAAGATTCACTGGGTTTCACTACACTTGGTATATGCAAAGGAATATAAATCAAACTATCTGAGGAGCACAAATAACTTTGCATATGAGACACCCAAGGAAAAACTTATATGATCAAAAGCTTATCTTATATGATCAAAAATCCCAGTTGTATTAGATAGTCTTAGGGTATGTGGCTTTGCCAACAATGCCTGCCATGGCTGTGTTTTTATTGCATCAGAGAGCAGGACCTGAAGCCTAGGACCAGCCTCCTGCAAGCCTTATGCTTGTCATCAACTGGATTAAGAGTAGAATTAAGGAGAGCAGGAAAAAAAGCAGATGGATGAAGACTGTAGTGCATCAATACAGGGATTTCTCTCAGATTAATTTATCCCCTGGAATACCAACAGGAAAAAAATCCTCCAAATCTGCAAGAAATCCAGAGAGGGCTTCCACACACAGCAGAGAGGTCGGTGGCAATCTCATGCCACAAACCCTCCACACACAGCAGAGAGGTCGGTGGCAATCTCATGCCACAAACCCTCCACACACAGCAGAGAGGTCGGTGGCAATCTCATGCCACAAACCAAGCAGAATGAAGCAAGCAGCAATGTTCTTTCTGGTCTAAGGTGGTTCAAACCCCAGAGTTTTAAACAAAGTGGCTACAAGATGAAGTTAGAGCATTGTAGAGCTGTGGTGGGGCTGGGGTCTCGGTAGTTTGGGATGGCAGAGCCGTGCAGAGGGGATGTATGCCATGAAAATGGCTAAGAGGGCTCAGGATGCCCAATGCCAGAGGGAGCAGGGATGTGTTGCAGGCTGGAGCCAGGTTTGCACACTCCACATCCCAGGCAGAATGCCCTTTGCTGTATTAAGCCCTTTTCTCTACCAAGGAAATTACTGCTCTAATTTAAAGCTTGGGATGTGGTGAGAGAAGACAAAAAAAAAGCTGAATATTTCAGGTTTGGCCCTAACCTGAGCACCTGCAAACACATAGCAGGGCAGGAGGCAGGGACAGGCTCTGGTACCCATGGTGGAGAGGACACCCATCACTGGGCAGAGAGCACGAGGCATGTCAAACGTCATCCCAGCCTGGCTGATCCCAGTACCCACCAGGAGCCCTCTTGGGGTTGTGGATTAAATTCAGCTATTATTAATGCATGACATTCTGCTGATAGCCAAATATCAATCAATATTATTGACTCCAGCAAATACTGCTCTGAGCCTATAACTGTAATTCAATTTCGCTCAGAATGAAAAAAAAAGAAAGAAAAAAAAAGCACACTGCATGAAAGCAATATTCCTATGGCTTCATTTTGGAAAGGCATTCGGATCTCCGAAATAGGACTTGAAGTGTTTGTGGCGAGGAATAAGCTTAATTAGATTCATGTCTGAGAAATCCCCAGCTGTTCTGCAGACAAACAGAAATATCCGAGATTTCTTCCAGCTCTATGGAGACACAAGGATTGGCTCCTCTCCCTGTTCCCCCAGTCTGAGAGATCTGCACATATGATGATTATCTGGTGCTGTTTCAGACAATACAAGATGCCACACAACCTCTGAGCACAGAGAAAATACCCAGCATTTTGTTCCGTGATTACTTCACTCAGTTCACTCCAGCGTCTGAAAAATCCTTTGCTGGGTTGTTTTCACGTGACAGGCTTTCTGGAAGTTGGACATAACACACATTCATTATGAAATGAAAATACCTCATGTGTTCAGGATGGAGAAAAAATCCCTGGCTTTCGAGAAAGCTTTGTGAGCTTATTAAAAACGAGAGCTCGCTATGCACATGGTGCTGCCAAATGGAAAGCTCCCTCCTCTCTTTTCAGGCTTGTAAGCTGCTTTGTGTGCTCAAGACATCTCTTTCCAGTGTCCAGCACATCCTCATTGTGCTAACCTGGAATGAAATGACATTCCGTGACAGAAGGGGACCACCGAGCAGCCCCATCAGCACTGGGAAGGGATCATGGGGAAGCCATCAGCAACGACCCCTGTGCCGCAGGGAACTCTTGTACCCGAACCATGTGTCCAGAGAGAAGCTGGAGCAGGAACAGTGTTGCCAAAAGCACAGCTGGCCATAAACATCACAGCTCGAGGAGAAGCAAGCCGTGACTGCTCCCAGATCCACATCCATGCAGCACTGCAGCAAGCCCATCCCACCACCCAGGAAAAGGAGCCCGAATGGGCCTCTCAGCACAAAGGGCCACTGAGTACAGCCCTAAGTACATGGTGTCATGGAAATGCAGCTCTTACCAAGGTGTGTCCCAAGGTGTTTGGATTGGATACAGGGATTGGGAGCAGAGCATGGAGATAGAGCATCAAACACTAGCAACTCTCAGGAAAGTGAGGTCAACCTCTCTTTGATGAAGCTACCCACAACGATGTGTTTCCAGGTCCTGGTGAGACAGGCAGATAAGGAATGTCACCCCAAACCCGCTGTGGCTGGGCTGGACCTGATGGTGAGCAATATATACGGCAAGGATAAGACTAGCAAAGCGCACCCATGGAGATCACCTCCAGCAGACAGTAGAACAAGTCAAGGCTCTGATCAGTCATTTACCTAAAAATAACTGATTTCCAGAATAAAATCCTTCCAGAGGGATAAGCGGAGTTTTTGAGCTAACTGGAAAAAGCTGCACAGAGCAGCTCAATCTCACGTATCACCAAGATCTCCCTCCCCACCCAAAGAGGGCCACACACTGCTGGCAAGCTCCCAAAGGTTTTCCCAGAACTGGGATAATTTGCTCCCACAGGGCAGAGCGATTCACCCAGAGTGGCTGCAATTCACCCTGCATTTCACCTGACTATGGATGAGATGAGCGAGAGCTGCTACAAGGATGAGCAAACAACTTAAGGAGCTTTGTAGAGCTCCTCTTGGTTGCCAGCAGTAGATAGCAGACCCCATAACCTCCTGAAATAGGACATCTTGATCCCCCTTGCATACCACAAGAAAAGTCAGTGGTTTGAGAGGTGGTGGCATTTGGGCAGGCAGGTTGGTGGGACAATTCAGTATGGGATCCCAGCTCATTTGTCATAGTAGATCACATTCTCCACATGGATTATCTTTCTTTCCCCTAGTTCTTCGTTCCTATTTATCTTGCAAGCAATTAAGACTGTTTAAGAAGATGATCACTTTGAAGCCTTTTTTCCTCTGATCTGGGATGTTTGTTCCTTAAAATCTAACTTCAAATATTGTGGCATTCTGAATGGTTTCTGTTTCACTAACAGGCTGGTAATTGTAATTAGTTTTATCACAGTCGAAATTAAAAGATCTGCTCTGAATGCGTTCCTTTGAATTCAGTCAAAGGCACTTTTGGAGCTGACAATCATTTTGACTGGAGTTTGCTGAGAAAGACTCAGGTTTTCAACTTACGGGAAAGGCTCATTTTACTGCAGGGCTGAGAATCCACTGCCTCAGAGCTCACTGGCATTGCAAAGTGCTAGCAAGAGCCAGAGCAAATATTTCTCTGGGCTTCCATTTTCATGCAATATGGTTTAGATTACACTTAAGTGGATTCAGGAAAGGAAGCAGGGGGTGGTGAGAAGGAAGGATGCGAGTAGGTAAGAAGGAAAGGAGGCAGCGCAGGGAAAAATGGCAGGAAATGGTCAAATAAAGGAAAAAAATGATGCACAGAAAAGATGAGGAGGAAACGGCAGGAGTGAGAGTAGATCACACAGAAGCTCAGAGTTATAGACTGAATAGATAAGGATAATAAGGAAATGTATAAGGATAATGTATCAAAGGATTGCCGTCTGGCACTTCAGGAATGGCTGTGAGTCAGTAGAGGTGGAAAAACCAGGAAAAGGGGGATAAGCAACAGGAAAACTCCAAGAAGAAGCTAAAAATGTTAACACATGTTGAAATAGCCAATATATGGCTCAAAATGCTGTTTTTCATGTTTGATCAATGCTGCAGTAAGAGCAGTGTGTCCAGGAGGGAGGATGGAGGATGTGGCTGGGAGGAGACTGGTGCTGGGTTACAGTGGGGCAGGAGCCAGTCAGGACTCAGGGTCAGCACAAACCATCACCACACACAGTGGTCCTTTCACTCTCCTTTTACTCTTGCAGGTACCAGACCTGATTCCACTGTGTGTTGGGAATCCCTGCTGGGCAGTGGGTTACTTTGCACCAGGTGAAGCTAATTCTTTGTACGAGTCCTTCCATGGGTGACAGTGTCCTCTTCCACTAGCTGCTTCTTTCAAGGCTCTGTCCTCTAAATCATTCCCATGTCACTGTGCAGAATGCAATATATATTATTATGGTAGCCTGCAGCACCTGTATAGTGCTAGTGAAACACACAGGAGATATGAGAATAAGAAATTGAATTGTATATAAACTTCTGCAGTCAGATTTTCAGATGAGCAAGAGCAAGGGTAGCTTTGTAAACCAGCAACAAAGAGCAAGGCTACCTCTAACTCTGGGGATAATTGTCATGGAAACTACAAGTAAAGTAGCACAAAACACAAGCAGGTATGAAAAAGGTAGCTGAAAATAGCTGCTCCAAGAATGTTTCTTTGCAAAGGTTCTAGACATCAAAAGTCAATTGAATAAACAGCATGGTAATTTTAGATGTTCTTGGAAAATAGATTTTAAAGGGCAAAATGGGGCAAACCAGAAAATTATGGCTCAGCAAAAAATCCAGGAGAAAAAAGCTCGGAGAGGAAAATGAATGCAAGTAAGACACTTGCAAGCCTTATTATATACATACCTATGTATGCATAGATAGATAAACTCATGCTTGTGTGTGTGATTACAGATATACAGTACGGTGGGCATATATAGTTACATATATGATCTTAAGGTCCTTTCCAACCCTAACTATTCTATGATTCTATATATAACTATATAGTGTATATGGGTGTACACACACTATTGATAAAAAAGAAGCCAGCACAAAACCAACACTTCCTGCACCAAACAGAAGATGAGTGGTTTTCAGAGTGGTTAACTTGACCAAAGTCCAAGGCCTTGAGCAGGAAAGCAAGTTGTTTGATGAGTTGGACCAGTGTCTAAATGGCATCTGACCAAGGATGGTTCTGACCAGAATACAGTGAGGGCGAGATCCAGCCACCCAGCAGCAGAATGGATGGATACCAGAGAGCTGGAGTAATTCAAACATGCACAAAACAGGGAGCTCAGCATGTGTGCAGAAAGCCCCAATGGGGGGAAGGCAGGGTACAACCTTGAACCGACTGAGAGGTATCCTGCAATTTTCAGCAAGTATTGATGGCCACAAACTGGGGAACCTTTGTCTCTGCCCAAGAGAGCAGCAAACCACGATTCACAAAGTGCCTTTTCTTTGCTGTGAGAAACACCTCCCCATGCCAGGTGGATGGTAGCACATCCAAGGTTATTCCAGCCAGTGGGTTGATGCATGTGAACTGCAAGTGCAGGGGGGGAAGCAGGGGTGCCAGCCCAGAAAGCAGAGCAGAAGGGGCAACCTCCATGGGACAGCGCTGGGAGCAGTAGGTCAGGATTCAGTGTTAACACTGATATGGAGGTACTGTCATGCAGGTCACACTTGGAAAACATTAAAGGGCAATTTAAGCACTTAGAGAGGAAAGGATTGAGTTGTAGCAAGGAAAAATATTAGCTGGAAGATGGAAGAAGCAGCAGAATATCTGTTATATCATTCACTAGCACACACTGATAGCTGGGGAGAGGATAATCCCACTCCATTTTTTATGCCACATTGGAACAAGCAGTGAATAAATGGGAATAATCCTGTGACAGCAAATGGTGCCTGTGCACTATTAACTGCCAAGTAGTGTCTCAGCAGCAAGACAAAAGCAAGTTGGTTCAAGGGCAAGTACCTTAGAGGTGTTCCAGCGTTGCATCAGGTTCATGTGAGTTGTGGGGAGTGGATTTTAGAAGCTGGTCATATCCACACCACATAAAATACAATGATCAAAACTCAACCCACACCCCAAAAGGAGGCAACAGTGGCAGAACCATTTCATTTACCAGAGGAGGTGATTGCTGCCACTAAATGCGAGGAACAGGGGGAAAAAGAAAGGTCCATAAAGCAAGAGATGAGGAGGGGAAAGTCAAGAGAGAGGTGAAAGGATAGTGGAAATTGAGAGTAAATAACCCCATTTAAGAGGCAATTTTAATCAGCTGCAAAAAGAGAGGTAAATGCACCTCAGCTGCAAGCTCAGCCTGTGAGACAGCAGCTAAGGATGGATGCTGCAGCCAGCCGGAGCTTTACAGGGCATTAACCAGATATTCCTGAAACACCATGGAGACACAGGTTTCTTTCTGAACAGTTACAAGATAGAAGGACACAAAAAGGTACTAATTGCACAGGTGTTTTTTACTTGATAATGTCAAATCACAGCTGAAGAAGATTAAATATACAACCAATAGTTACCCACATTGCTGTAATACCGCTATTAACGCTAGCATTTATGGAGGGCTAAACCATGCTTTCCTTGCTTAAGGCCCTTCTCTCTGACCTTTGAAGGTTTGGTCTCAAGACATGATGTAAATCATCTGGAGAGTTTTCTTCACTTCTGCTCAATGAAGGATATTCCTATTCTGGGAAAGCAGGGTTAGCCTTTCCAGTAACAGGAAGAGAGATACTGGAGGTACTTGGGCATCTGAGTTCTTTGCTTCCCAAAGTCACACAGGCACCTCTGTGCAATGGCAAAGCAGCTTCCATCAGCTGAGGAGCATGCAGAGATGGACTCTCAGTTCCAGATGGTCTGAATTTTCTGCACACTCATTAAACATGGCATAAAACTCCCTAAAGTAATAATCCAGCTATTTTCACCCAAAGTAAAGCAATAGGTACCAGGGCAGTACCGCACAGGGCTGTGAGCATGTACCCTTAAATCCCACTCACTCTGGGACTCATAGTGTGCTCAGGAGAAGGGAAACTCATAGTGCACTCAGGAGAAGGGAACAAGAGCATTTGCTTCAGTTAAATTGACATTCGAGTCAGTGGCTATTTGGTAGATGCTATTTAGGTACAGCAACATATGCAGTGATGCCAGAGCTAAATTCCCCTCTGTTTTAGAACATAGCAGTATGTTCAGACTGCACCCTTTCCACCAATGGGTTTATTTTAAAAGACAACACGATATTAAACCCTTGCAGTGGTATTTGCATCACACACAACCTCCCTTGATGAGTAAACGTGTGCCTTGCTTGCTGCAAGAACTCAGTAGAAGTTGTAGAACACTTCTGAGCCGAGCGCTCTTTCTTTGCCTGATGTGAAAATGACTTGTTGTTGTAAAGAGTGTAAAATAAATAGAGAAATGTGGTTGCACTTGAAAAAAAAGCTGTAGAAAATACATCAATATTTGCAATTACAGTGGCAACTGCTGCTCTGTGAGCAGGCATGGATTAAGGCAGCTTTCTCATGCATCCCATACGCATTCTACCCAGCCCATCCCCACTATGGCTCTTCCTTCCCATGTACCTCATGCCTGTATATATCCTGTCCCTCCACGCCCCTTGTGATGCTCCCTGAACACCAGCTAAACTACAGGCATTGCTAGCACAGGGCACCGAAATGGAGGGCAGGACAGTGTGGGTTAGCCAGAACAGCTGAGCCTTCCCAGTTTGGATTTGCCCTACCTCAAACAATAACTTCAAGGAACTGGACATTATTGAGAGCTAATAACAGCTACCAAATCTGGTTCACGTTGACCAAGGGGTTCAAGTGCATTACAGCAGAGAAATATAGATTGATGGGCAGAGAGCATAACCGTATGAGACTATTGCCTTAGAAACACAGGCTTAAAAAAATGATCAAAGGACAAAAGTCACGAAGGCGCTGCAGGGAAGGCTGAAAAGGCCGAGCTGATGAGGAGGAAAATGGAGTAAGTCCCCAGAGGACTGAAAGATTTCCAAATCCTTGCTCTCCATTTCAAATCATCTCAGTAAACTAACAACTATCACATCAAGCAGCCAACAACCTGAGGAGTTAAATAAGCTTTTTGCTACCAGCACATGTAACCCCCAATGAATTCCAAACAAATGCTTTACTTGAAGATATTATATGTACTGTAATCAATATCCTGATTACAGCAGGGCTGTTACAAGGTAAAAAAATGTAATTTTAGACATGTAAAACCCTTCCAGTTTGGACAGACTGGGCAAGAGCAATCAGCACTTCTTAAAGTCTTTGAAATGTAGTAAAAGGGCTGAAGTTGTGTAATTACCAGTGAGACACATTGTAGCAAAGCAGATAAAGTTAATTATACAGCAGAGGAGCATTTTGAGTTGATGTGGTAGTAATCACAGTCAACAGAGAAGTGCCCAGCATAAGGAACCACATACAGTAAAAGCAATCATGGTGAAAGTGTACAGCACGAATTACCTGAAAGATAAAGGCAGATACAGACACACAACTGGAGCTGGCAGATCTTAATAAAGATTTGTGGGTTTCTAAATGCAATAGGATACCTTAAAAAGCAGCAGTCCTTACCCTGTGGATGGAACCCCCCAGAAACCATCACATCAGCCTAAATGGGGCACCAATATTAGTGCTCCATGTGGGGAAGCAAGGGCCAGATCCAGCACCAGTCTGTGACAATATTGACACCGCTTGTCATGGGAAACACCAGTTATGTCCAGGGTGGTGCTGCTGTGCATAAAACAGCAAGTTGGTCTAGAGAACCAGTGTTCTGAAAGGACCTCTAGGGGAAAAGATTCAGTAAATAGACCTTACTTTGAAATTCAGCCTCACAGGTTACCACTTGGTACAGACCGTCCATCAGTCTGCATTAAAAACAGGCAGACTGAACACAGCACCTAAACCACAAGCTTCAAGCATAAATCACTTGTGTGTGTATATTTATACATCTCCACAAACAGCATTTCAGAGTCTCTCGGCTTGATGATGGGACAGGCTCCATGCAAGATTTCATTTCCCCGTGCCAGCAGTGCTCTCTCCCACTCCTCATTACAGCCATATCACCCCAGAGCTGTCTCTTCATATGTGTTGTCCTGGCACCAAATACACTGGGTCCTCTGCTGTCCAAAAAGATGCAGTCTCGTGCAGCAGCATGCCATCACCCTCCACTGCACCCAGGTACAGGGAGAAGGAAGAGGTTCCCCCCCATCCCTTCCCTTCCCTTTCCATCCCATCCCATCCCATCCCATCCCATCCCATCCCATCCCATCCCCTCCTGTCAGTTTGATTTCTCATGGCTCTAACATATGAATAGCTTTTCAGATCCCTAATTACCAATGTGGCTTCATTCCAGGGTAATAAACTCCCCCTAAAATGGCTGTTTGTTGGAACACCCTGATTAGCAGACTTTAACGCTGTAAAAGACTTAATCTGGGGAGCTACGCAAGATGCTGTCCTTCAACACATCCTGATGTGCTAGTAGGGAAAGATTTATTGATTTGAAAATTAGCAGATAAACAAATAAGAGACATGAATTGCTGTGAAGCAGATACCTGGCTGATCAGATGCAATTAGCAATATGAAAAGGGTGACAAAACAGCATCAAGGAGGTGAAGAAGTGCATAAATCCAACTCTAAGGGCATTTTCTAACTGTCCTTACACTGGTGCCAGGGGTTGTCTAATGTTATATTAGACATTGGTGGATCTGCACTGGCAGAGGTCTTGACCTTGTGCCTTTCACTCCTTGCTAACACAGACTGTAATTCCTGAGAGCCACACTTCCAGAGAAAGGAGCCATATCTTGCCAACAGTAATTACTTACAAACCCAGGTAACTTCTAGGACCTTATTCGGAAGAAATCAACGGCAAACACCTGTAGGTTTATACAGTGCAGCTGCGAGTATTGCTGTCAACACTTCCACTACTGAAGGATGAAGCCAGACTTGATTCAAGTGTCATCTTTTCCAAAGTTTAACAGCCGTGAAAATGAAACGAACCCGTTGGCCTTGAAGATGTCTGAAGATCACAGTGAGGTAAGAAAGTGTAATTGGTGTTACTGAGGTGAGGCTGCAGCTCATGGTGCAGTGGCTGTGCAAAAAGAGCTCTTCAATACAGCACGGGCTTCTTCAGTCTGGAGATGTGAAAGCTCTGGGGAGACCTTTGAGCAGCTTCCAGTGCTTAAAGGGGCAACAAGAAACCTGGAGAGGGGCTTTGGACAAGGGCCTGTAGGGACAGGACAAGGGGGAATGGCTTTAACCTGCCAGAGGGGAGACTGAGATGAGCTCTTAGGCAGAAGCTCTTCCCTGTGAGGGTGCTGAGGCGCTGGCACAGGGTGCCCAGAGAAGCTGTGGCTGCCCCATCCCTGGCAGTGTCCAAGGCCAGGTTGGACACAGGGGCTTGGAGCAGCCTGCTCCAGTGGAAGGTGTCCCTGCCCACAGCAAGGGGTTGGAACTGGATGAACTTTAAGGCCCCTTCCACCCCGGCCACTCTGTGATTCATTGTATGATTCTATGGACATACCAACCAGCTCCCAGCACGCTTCATTCCTACCATGATGGGAATTAAAGCCATTCAGCAATACCCAGGTCCAATCCCAGGCCTTGCTGTGAATCCTGATCTACCAGCAGAGGCTGCTCCCAGTGCCGGGGTCCTCCATGCCTTTGAAGCCCTAGAAAACCACGTAGTGCCACCAGACCTCCTTGGAGAGTGAAGCAGAACACTTCTGTGATCTGCCGCTGGCAACCCTAACTATCTATGATTCTAGGTGTGCTCTTCCCTTTGAGGGCTGGGAGAGAAGAGCCCCCATACCCTGCGGCGCTCTATGAGTGGATGGAGCAGTGGCAGCAGGGTCCCTGGCTGGTGGTCCCCAAAGTCTTCGGGTAGCATTTAGCGATAGCGGGGCTTCGCTTTGCACGCACGGGGAGAAAAGCCCATCACACTTGAGCACCCGGAATTAGAGCCGCGGCGCAGCTCTTGCTCTGAAACACTGTCACCTTGTGGCAGCTCCGCGGCGGGACACGCTGCGCCTGTGGCTCGGGTACGGCCCTAAGGTAGAAGGGCTGGTCAGGAAACAAGGAGCAACCTCCCACAGGGGCAGGGAAAGCCACCTTGCCCAGGGAAGCAGGAGATACGGCAAAACGCGTTTTCCAGCTATGGAGTTTCTGTGCCAAAATCGCCCATCAGGTCGGGGTCACCTCCCTGAATGCTATCAAAGCCACTGCTGGGGTTGGTGTGAGCAGGAATGCAGACAGGATTAGTGCTTTGTGGTTGCACAGCCATAGAGAAGTCCTGAGTAGGTGCATAAGGAGCTGGCTCCTGCTTTCAGCTGGATAACCAGGGTGCATTATGCCATTTAAACAACCTGCATCCATGCTGTTTCTCTTCCAGCAAGAGCTTCATTTATTGTTACCAGGAGCCATCACCAGGGTCCTCGCAGCCCTGCTGCATCTTTGCAGGGAAGGAAACAACCATTTGAAGTCCATTTTGTGGGGATATTCATAATCAATGAATATAAATATGAATATTCATTTATTTGGACCATTTGAATACTGTAAGGCCACGTGAGAATGAGGTTCAGCACAAGGCCTTATTTCTTCATATAAATGTTTGAGATATAAATGTTCTCTCTGAATCTTTCACGTTTAGTAGGGAACATGTCTGTGTAGGCAGCTCCCTTGCTCCCAGTTACTGCTTATACATACATAAATATGAAAATGTGGGCCAATATTTAGAGACAATAAGTGATGGATTGGGTTTATTAATTAGTGTTTCATTACAAAACAAACCCCAACCTTTTAGCATGAACTGAACCCAGGAAAATCAAAACTCAGCTCCCTTTTCTCCCACACAGCAACTTAGTTTGGGGCCAATTAAAAAGTGGCAAATTCAGAAACAGGGGAATGAAACACTTCTTCTGCCAAAGTACATAATGAAACTGTGGCTTTTACTGCCACAATGAATTGCAATGAACACAGCAATGTTGAGAAGACGTGGGTATTTCTATATACAGTGAGAATTGCCAGAGCTATAATAGTTATGAATGTAGAAGAATAAGCAGCACACCCCAGCTCTGGAGCAAACTGCCCAAGAAATAGAGCTGGGGACAAGATTCAAGAGAAAAAGATGCAAGAGGCCTGAAAGTGTCTGTCACAAGCCCCCTAATCAATAGGTCTCTAAGCAAATGTAAAGGCCAACAGGCAAGTAACATAAATGCTGCTGAAGAAGGTATCTGTGCAGTTTTCTGGAAAACATCAAAGCAATTCCTTGTCATGCAATCAATGCAAAAGTGATTGCAACTCAAAAAATAAGAAGACCAAAAAAACCCCATTCTTAAAGAAATAAAGGAGCTGCTCAACTTAAAGCACTGATTCTTCTGTATTTCATTCTAAAACATTAGAAGTACAAGCCAACAACTTAAGTGTATGAAGATAGGCTGAGAAAGTTGGGGCTGTTCAGCCTGGAGAAGAGAAGGCTAAGTGGAGACCTCACAGCAGCCTTCCAGTATCTGAAGGGGGCTACAAGGATGCTGGAGAGGGACTCTTCACCAGGGTCTGTAGTGATAGGACAACAGGTGATGGATTTAAACTTAAACAGGGGAGATTCAGATTAGATCTAAGGCAGAAGTTCTTCACTGTGAGGGTGGTGAGGCACTGGAATGGGTTGCCCAAAGAAGTGGTGAATGCCCCATCCCTGGCGGTGTTCGAGGCCAGGCTAGACAGAGCCTTGGGTGACATGGTCTAGTGTGAGGTGTCCTTATCTATGGCAGGGGGTTGGAACTGGATGATCTTAAGGTCCTGTCCAACCCAAACCATTCTATGATTCTATGAAGAAAAAAATCAGAATCAACGTATCAGATATTGGCATTTATGAAAGACGCAGCAGACAACAGTTCCTTCCAGCAGACTTTCGAATTATTCACACCCAACACAAAGAAGCCAGTCTTAGGAATACACTGTGCCAAAACAGTCAAGGGAATGGTTTATCCAATGACCCATACCAAAAAAAACCCCCAAAACAGAGGCACTAACAAAAAGCCTTGCGTTTTAAACCCAGCAACAGACATTATTTAAAACCAAAAAGTGTCTGGAGGAGCCCCATTGGGCAAGGAAACGTGCTCCAACCAGGCTGGGTGGGATGCTGCATCCCACAGGATAGCCCTGGGCACCCAAAATTCCCCTCTGCAGGAGCCCCACTCCCCCAGCACTGCCCAGGAAAACTCCTCATATGCAAATTCATGAAGACACATCCATACTGCATCCAGATATTCCACCTATAGCATCTGGCACAACCAGCGTGCAGGCAGCCCCTAGTGGGCCCCACAGTGGGGCTGATGGGGTGGGGGGACACATGGGGCCACCAGACCTCACTGCCACGCACCCACCTTAGCTGGGCACTGGCCAGGGACACACTCCATATCCTGGTATCAGCAGTGTGTGTTGTGTGAGGTCTGGAAACACAAAGGTATTTAATGAAAAGATGAAAAAACGTTAAGTAAAGGTGGATGGAAAGTACATGGGAACGTAGGACAGAAGTTGGGTGTGATGAGGGGGTGTGTTTGTCCCAACTGGATGAAATATAACCAAAACACAGGGGTTTTAAAGCCCCTTTTATTTGCTTCCTGCATTTTGAGCCACAGGCACGCTTTGGGGTGACACACCCCACCTCTTTCTTACAACTTCGAGGCCTTGGACCTGCTTTTTTGTTGTTTTCCCCAGCAAAAGCCGAGGTCCCTCGTTAGGCTTCACCTGCCGACCCTGCGCGCAGAGCATCCGACAGCAAACAGGACCCAGCGCCTCCCGCACCGGGGGTTCGCAACCTCTTCAACCGGTCACACTCAATCCCTGCAACCGTCACTGGCCATTCGCAGCCATCCCCCGTTCGCGTTCCCTGCGCATCCTCACAACGCGCACACTGCGCTACCCGCGCAGCCCCGCGGCCGCCTCCCGCCCATGCGCGCCTCCCCGCCCGGCCTCCGCGACACCAGGGGGCGCTGCGAGGCGGAAGCGCGCCGCCGATTTCCGTCCGTCGCGGCTGAGTCACTGGATAGCGCCGCCGCCGCTTCTGCTCGTCCGGATTCCGCCTGGGTCTCAACTACCCCGGTTCCGTCCCGTCCCGTCCCGTCCCTTCCCGCAGCCATGCCGCTGGAGAACCTGGAGGAGGAAGGGCTGCCCAAGAACCCCGACCTCCGCATCGCCCAGCTCCGCTTCCTCCTCAGCCTCCGGCCCCGCGCACCCGACCCCGCCGCTCGCGACGAGCTGATGGCGGCCGTGCGGCTCCACAGTGAGTGCGGGCCCCATTAACCTCCTGTCTGCCCCTTCCATCCCCGGTGTGTCTGTCTGAAGCAGGAGCCGGTCTGAGTGCCCGGGGTAGGCAGGGGGGTGGGGGTGGTAAAAGGCACGGGTTGAGTACTGTGCGGCACGGATCTCAGAGTAGAGTGCTTAAAAGGGGCCTATGACAAAGATGGAGAAAGACCAAGCAGGGCCTGTTGTGATAGGACGCAGGGTGATGGGTTTAAACTAAAAGAGGGGAGGATGTGGGGAAAGAATTTTTTACAATGAGCGTGATAAAACACTGGCACAAGTTGCCCAGGGAGGTGGTGGATGCACCATGCCTGATTCAGGGCCAGGTTGGATGTGGTTCTGAGCAACCTGATCTACTTAAAGGTGTCCCTGCACATTGCAGGGCATTGGACTGGATGAGCTTTGAGGGTCCCTTCCAACCCAAACCATTCTATGATGTTACAAAGTGCAAACGGGATCAGTGATAGAAAAGGATCAGCAAAAAGAAGTATGACAGTGCAGAAACACTGGCTGTTCCACATCTGGATTTAATAGGTACCTGATCATAAAGGAGTTAGCTGGCATTAAGGATCAGTCCTAATGTTCTTCAATGCTCTGCTCTAGAAACACACTTGTTGCAGCAATCAACTGCAATCAGTAGAAGCCTTCCTGCTTTTCTTTCAGACATGGCTCCATATTATGAAGCACTCTGCAAGTCTCTGGAGTGGCAGATGGACACGGAGCTGCTGAACAAAATGAAGAAAGCCAATGAGGAAGAGTTGAAACATCTGGACAACGAATTAGAAGATGCAGAAAAGATCCTTGGGGAGAGTGAGATCCGAGATGCAATGATGGCCAAAGCTGAGTACCTGTGCAGGATTGGGGACAAGGTTGGTGCATGCAGAGGCTTTATGGACTGTCATGAAAACCACTGCATTGTAATTCTTTTAGCTAGGCACATTGAGCACTGAGTGACTTACAGTGCATTTCCTCTAGGGCACAACTTAAGCATAGTGGGAACAGTGGAAATAAGGGAGGGTGTTACTGAAATTCAGGGAAAAAAAACTTAAGTAGCCCTTGTAAGAAAACCATTTTTCATTTGCGGAGGTTATTTTTTCCTTGTGGTCTTACAGACTTTGCTCAGGTGTTTACACAGTAAAACTTGAAATAAAGGTACACAGTAGGTTTTCACAGAGATTTAAAAGTTATATTAGAATCACCTCTTTTAACCCGACTTAAACTGATTCTTTAAGATTATTCAATGTTAGAGTTCTGTGGGTAACTAACAACATCAGGACTATCAGCAGAAGACAACACAGGAACTTACAACAGACATTTTGTGAATATTCTAGGTGCTTTTAATATTCTTACAGTAGAAAATGCTGTCTTGTTAGGAGGGAGCTCTCACTGCCTTCCGCAAGACCTATGACAAAACTGTGGCACTGGGGCATCGTCTGGATATCGTGTTCTATCTTCTAAGGATTGGCTTGTTTTACATGGATAATGATCTCATCACACGGAACATTGAGAAGGCAAAAAGGTATCACTTCAGTCATTTTAGTGCACTAAAGCACTTTGAGATGAAGTGGAAAAAAAGCAATGGAAGATAAACACCTTGCTGTCAATATATGACTAAGGCCGTTTGTGAAACAATCACAGGGGGTGGGTGGGTGATACCTTGTAGCAGAACACTTCCTATACCTGGAGGTTTTTTTATGAGAGGGAAGAGAAAAGAAAGATTAATATTTTGTGTCATCTGTTTTCTAGCAACTGATTTGATTTGAATTTGTAGCTCACCCCCTGCTCCCACTTCTCTGTTCTTAGAAGGCAGTTTAGGGTGTGATGAGCCAGCTGAATGCAGCTGCTGCCAGTGCCCCCTACTGGCTCTGTGAAGTGCCAGCTTTGCCTCTGGAAGCAGGAGCCCAGTGTCAACACTGTGCAGTTGTTCCTCCTACATTTCCACTGCTAGCTTCTGTGTCCCTGTGTTTCCAGGTCTGGAATTTCAGCAGTTCCTGTAGCAAGCTGCTGTTGTCAGTCTCTGGCAGTTACCATGTTTTTTGGGCCATGACTTTTTGTGTCGTCTTCTCACAGGAACAAGAATTCGTCTCTGCCTGTGCCCCGGCTCACAGCCACATCAATTTTGTGTTAGTATGGTTCTTAAAACCATATTAACTTTCAAATAGTTTCTGTGCTGCTAGTTGGACAGGTTTGATTTGAGCAGCAAAGGCAGGGGAAATATATTGCCACAGCCAAGGCTGAGAGCAGTATTTACCTGCATATCTCAGGAGACTGTTGGCACAACTTAGGGGGCTGTAAGCTTTTCCTTTCAGCTGAAGCTTACATCGTGCAAAAGGCACCTGTCCTGTCCCAGGGAAGCCACTTTCCTGCCCCTCTCACAAAGCCTCCTGGACTGTGTCAGCAAGCTGTAACAGAAAACAAGTTATTCCTTCTCTAATCACGTGATGGCAGTTGGTTTACTGTACTTTACAAAATGCATTTACATAAGTAAATATTGCTTTTTATTCCATTTTCAGTCTAATAGAAGAAGGAGGAGACTGGGACAGGAGAAACCGTCTCAAAGTGTACCAGGGACTTTACTGTGTAGCTATTCGAGATTTCAAACAAGCAGCCGAGCTCTTCCTTGACACAGTTTCAACGTTTACATCCTATGAACTGATGGATTACAAAACGTTTGTGACATACACTGTCTATGTCAGCATGATTGCATTAGACAGGCCCGACCTCAGGGAGAAGGTAAGGAAAGCAGGTGACAACACAGTTTATCTGTTTGTCTCTGGGCTGAAAGTGATGGTATTTAAACATGTTTGTTTGATTTCAGGTTATTAAAGGAGCAGAGATTCTAGAAGCATTACACAGTTTGCCAGCTGTACGACAGTATCTCTTCTCTCTCTATGAATGCCGCTATTCAGCCTTTTTCCAGTCATTAGGTAAGGCTCTGTTTTGGCCTACAACACTAGTTCAGGTGCTTCAGTTCCTTGTTTCAGATTCAGACACAACTTTCAGTTGTGTATCTGCAGTCTAGAACTAGAACTACTTTATGCAGGAAGGGGTTATTTTACAGTGACCTAAAATCTGCCTCTGTTTGATTTCTCCAACAAGCAAAGAAGACTTTCATGTAGAGTGAGCCTTCTGAAAGGTCACATCTGATTAGGTGTAAAAGTATTTTGAAAATGACTGTGCAACACTGTCTGACCTGAAGAGCAGGATCAGAGGGAAAGCTTTGAATGTTTTTATCTTTGAAAGAAGCTCTTGTAGACTTGTAGACTAAAGTCCCTGAAATCTCAACCTGTAAAAGAAATTACACAGAAGAAGGTTTTCATGGATCTTACCTTTGGCTTTTGGCTGACATGGAAGGAGAGCTTTTCAGAAAGCTGTCATTCTTGCCAGTTCTCAGACTGCTCATTTTCCTTTGTGACAAGATTTTGAATACAAGAGAATAAGATATTAGGAAGAGCAAAAAAGAACCCTTCGTTTTATGGAAGACTGAGAGCGAAGGGCAGCATTTTTCTACTGTTGGCCTTACCACTAGCTGGGAACTAAAACTGGTGGGAGTAAAAGTTACTTCAGTGCCTGGAAATCCTTGTAATTAATTTAAGAGGTAGTACAAGAAAGTGAATCTTACTTCCTCACACAGCTTTGGGGAGCAATGTTTCTTCAATTAGTTACATACCAAATACTGCTTGTTTCCCAGCACATAACAGCAGGGCCCAGCACTTGCCTCTAGTGAGGTGATCTCCTCTTTCTAGCACTAGCTTTGCCACAACATTGTCTGCATGTTATCACTGCTTATGGTTCTACGACTCATACAGATTATACAAACTTACTTCTCTTTTACCTGAAGTACGCAAGAACAAAATATAGTTACGTCCACACTGATTACTTATTAACTGGTGTTCTGTGGTTTATCTAAGTAACCGATAATTTCCATTTCTTAGAGATTAATGACTCCTTTTCTTATTCTTTTCAGCTGTGGTAGAGCAAGAGATGAAAAAGGATTGGCTTTTTGCACCTCACTATCGATACTATGTACGGGAAATGAGAATTCATGCCTATAGCCAGCTCCTAGAGTCCTACCGGTCACTGACATTAGGATACATGGCAGAAGCATTTGGAGTCAGTGTAGAATTCATAGATCAGTAAGTTATTTGGCTTTTTGAGTTCATAAATATCTCATTTTACACCTTTGAATTATTTATAATGATCCAATAATGAATAAAACCTTTGCTCTGCTTTGATTCTAACCATGCCAAGTTAAGTTTCTGTGCATGAGCTTGGCTAAAATTAAGCAAACCTTATGTTTCAGTAAAGAAAATGTTTTTAGTGCAATCTGTGCCAAAACTTAACTCATAACTTTGGGGATCCACGCATTTTACGTACCCTACATGTCTCCTTATCTACTATTTGCTTTCAAGTACATAGACTGGATCTGATGTTTTTCATTTCAAACATACTCTGCAGTCTCAACTTTCAATTATTTTCTAGTGTAAAACCAACAGATTTAGATCAGGATGAGAACTAAAGGGAAGTGCAAAATTGACTTTTTCTCTGTATACAGGAAACTTTGATTCAAATGCCTTCACTAGAATCATTCCTTCATAGAGAAGTTTCATAGAAACATAGAAAAGTGTTAAAGAAATGTGAATACTGCTTGAAATGCTCAGAAATTAATTAATAAGTGTTTCAAGAGAAACCAAATACCTTCAATACAAAGGTAAATGGGTTAAAGTCATCCTAGTCCTTATGCTTCCCAGTAATTTATTACTAGCTGTAACTTGTCTTACTGTTGAGCACAGGAATTTTTTCTTCTACTGTCAGTAATGTGCTGTAGACCACCAGCTGATTAAGCAAAATAGTAATTAAAACAAGCAGCGTATTTGGAGCTACTACAAGGTAGGGAACTGTTCAGAGGCTTTCCTAAGGAGCTGATTGAATGGATTGAAGATACTTTCCTCAGAATAAGTTACAAGTAGGCGCACTGCACTGCTGCTACCTTTGCACTTGAAGAGTAGCTGATGATAAATTGTGATAAATTTCACTCACTCAACTATGACCCTTTGGCTTGAGAAGAAGGTACTATGATGTTTTATTTTCAGATCACTAGAATTCTTGTATGTAATGTCCAAGCTTTAGTAAGACGAGGAGGAAGATGAAGATATATAGGCTGTTGCTTCAGAAACATAGTGTGTTGACACTGCTGTTCTGTAACAGCAGGTTCAGCGCTGCTGGGTCTGCAAGTCCTTGCTGAAACATCATTTAACCAACTTGCTTTTTCTTTTCTTTACCTAGGGAGCTTTCAAGATTCATTGCAGCAGGGCGATTACATTGCAAAATAGACAAAGTCAATGGGATTGTAGAAACCAACAGGTATGCCGACAGTTCCCGACAGCCCAGTTGAATTCTAGACATTTGAATTCTAGACATTTATTACAGAAATGCAAGTGGCTTTGTGTAAAATATGTTCTCACTTCTTTTTTTTTTTCTCCCTCACAATTCCTAGGCCTGATAGCAAGAATTGGCAGTACCAAGAAACCATCAAGAAAGGAGATTTGCTGCTAAACAGAGTTCAGAAACTTTCCAGAGTAATTAATATGTAATTTTTTTAATGCAAGGGAATGCAAACTTTAGATGTTTAAAACATTTTTGGAAGTAACCTATGAATATATTATATAACTTGCTATACTGTAGGTTAGAAAAAACATGACTAGCAAGAGAGGTAGTATTTTCACTTTCCACTTCATTCTGTAAAACAATGTTCTGTTTTGGTGTATGGATCCTGGTTCAGTTATTAAATGTATGATACAGTTGGTGATCTCCTGTAATATACTTTGTTTCTTGACCTCACTGTGTATACAGTGTATACAAGATCTGTGAGCAGAGAGAACTAGTGGTGGTTCTGTGCTTGCTTTCTGAAGACTTCTGTGTTTAATCCAAGGTGAAAAGGATCAGCTGTATAATAGTAAAGTAGCCAAAAAGTTTAGTTGAGATTGTGCACTCCTGGCAGGACAAACTCCTGTTAGGAGAGGATTGAAGAAGGAGTAAGAATACAAGTGGCTGTGGTGAAGCTGTAATATAACCACAAAACCTGTAAGGACTGCAACTTTGGGAACACCTTTACCTGAAGTAGTCTCTCCAGTAAGATTACACTTTTGCTAGCTGTTGAAAACAAAGCACATTAGCAAAGCATTAATACTTGTAATTCCTTCCTCTGTTAGACGTCAAATTGATGGTAGGAACAGTAGAAGATCCCATTGCAGACACAACCGATCAGATGCTGATGGGGTGGGGGGTACATGTCTTCCTCTACAGCTGCTGAGGAATAAAGGTCTCAAGCTGGCTGCAGCCAGCCTGATGACACATGGGCTCTGGGTTTTGTTGGGTTTGTTTTGTTGCCATCTTTTTGAAATTTGATAGCTTCTTATCCCAAATAACTTGCAAAAGGCTGGGCAAAAGAGTAGTTATTGAATTGTGCTATTTTTATATTCCATTTAAGGAACATTGCTATAAGAACACTAAAGCCATGTTTCCTTCTCAAGGGCTTCTTTCCACTGTGCCTCACACATTTTTCCCGCTTGTCACAGGGTCTTCTCCATTGAGGGTGCCTGTCTGGTTAGCTATCACCTACAAAAGACAGCATCAGTATAAAAATAAGTCCACAGTAGCATTTATTTTCCCCCAGAAAACATTCCTTTGCCCAGCCAATCTATGTCCAGTAGTGGCAAGATGATGTACTCCTGTAAGTAAAATCTCACAGATTTGTAGCAAACAATCCAGACCACCGTTAACACTGATAAGAGCAATAGTGTGGCTGAACTTTCTCCAGTGTCCATTTCTAGTATGCTCACTGCTACAGACATAGCTTCAGGGAAATGCCTTGTTTAAATGACAGTCCAGTAGATTTCCACACCTGAGGACCATGGGAAGTTGGGAAAACTCAAGGCATCTTGGAGTCCAGAAATCCAGATGGTGGTTTTGCTTGTAGTGAAAAGCGTCCAGTTTGTTTCTCACCGTGGTGCATTCAGCTATCAGGGATGTACCTTTGGCTTTGGAGCAAATGAAAGAGAAGGGTGAGTGAGGCAGCTGTTAGAGCAGGTGCCTTAAAAGACATTTTCTGGACAACAGCATTTTGGTAAGAATCAGCAGGAACAACCTGATACATACGAGGTTGTATCCTCCGAGATGTTGTATGTAGCAACGTGAGGTTGGCTCCTCCGAGACTTGACAATTCTCAAGCTGAAGCTCTTTAAAGTTATAAAAATTTCAGACAGGATTTCCTTCCTTAATTCACCTCAAATTATATTTCTCCTTTATACTACATAGTTGAAAAAGAAACTACTAGGTAAGTTCAAAAAGAAATTCAGCCTCTGAATGCTTCTTTGTTGTTACAGTGAACACAACATAATGGTGAAAATTTTCATCTATGGCTGAAACTGAAAAGTAAGAAACCATTCTGAAGCAGCTCTTCCTGACCTTCCTCTGGGTCCTGCAGGGACCCAGACATCAGGCTAGCAGCACCAGCGGAAACAAAAAATTTCTTAGCTTTTCAACTACAAAGTCTAGTTCTAAAATTCCATCTTCTGTCTTCTCCTCAAGCTGTATCAGATTATTTTTACCCCTCCAGGTGCTCCTACAAGTGAACTTGAATAGAAGTCTGAGCCGCCAGTTTCTAAATTCTCTCTCATCCTAACTTACAAGAACTTTCTCTCCCGACACATTACTTTTCCAGTGCAGTTTATTAAAAAAAAAAAAAACAAAACAAAAAAAGACAAAAAAAAAACAACAACCCTAAACTAAATTTTAAAATGGGATCGTATATATTCAGGAGATCTGCTTCCTTTAGAGTAAATCTATTTCCGTTATTGACTAAAAAAGTTGCTATCTTATTTATAACATTTAATCTCGTTATTAAAATGAAAATGAGCATGAGCCAGCTTCAGTGTGCGCTCACGGCCCAGAAAAACCACCATATCGTGGGCTGCATCAAAAGGAGTGTGACCAGCAGGTCAAAGGATGTGATCCTGCCCCTCTACGCTGCTCTCGTGAGGCCTCAGCTGGAGCACTGTGTGCAGTTCTGCTGTCCTTAACATAAAAAGGACATGGAACTGTTGGAACAAGTCCAGAGGAGGGCCACAAGGATGATCAGGGGACTGGAGCACCTCCTGTATGAAGATAGGCTGAGAAAGTCAGGGCTGCAGAAGCCACAAACACACACCTAATGATGGCAGAGATGGGAGAAGAAAGGGGACACAGCCATCAGCATGGCGACAGCCCAGGTGCACCATCAGGGGAACCATCCCCTGAACTATTTCAGGTGACTGAAAGGAAAAGGTCATGCAAGGGCAGGAGCTCTGGCACATGCCCCATCCTGCCTGCATCTTGCCCCCAGCTTCCCCACCTGCCCTCTCCCAGCCATACAGAGGATGCCGCTGCCACGCCTGGGCTTGGGGAGCAGCCCAGGTGTTTCGTTCAGCCCATCCGCCTCTGCTCAAGAGTGTAAAGGCTCTGCTGGTTGGCGTTGCCAAGGGACTTACCTGTCCTTGACCTTCTGCAAACTGGGTGCTGCAGCACCATGGGGGGCATCTTCAGTCAGAGGGGACACTTAGTGATGCGTCAAGCAGGGGGTGCTGGAAAGCAAGCACCCGTGTCCTGGTCCAGGAATCAAACACAGGGAAGGCAGATGTGAACATAGCCTGTTTATTTGAAGTGGGGGACATAAAAACAGCGGGTGAGGGATGAAGTAGGGTGGGTGGAAATTATATATTGACAGTAAAAAAATGCACCATAGTTCCCAAAGACAGGGGCAGCCAGCGTGTAACACAGGATGAAGACTGGAAATCCAAGAAGGATCAAAGACATCACGGGTCAAATTATTTTCCTTCTTTGTACTCCTCACGCTTCAAACAAACTCAGGTTATTTTGGGGGCAGAGATTAAAAGCTGAGTTTGTAGAACTAGTAGGTAGATCGATACTTAGAAAAAGATGAATGTAGATTACAATATATATGTACAAAAATAAAACATGAGGGAACTGCTCAAGTTCTATATTTCTTGAGATATTTCTTCATCTTTAATGATTCACATAGGGTAGGATTCCAGAAGCACATAATTCCAGTCCACCCTGAACCAAAGACATTCAGGTTTGCATCATAGTCAGCCTGCCCACAACTGGAAGTGAGCAACACCACACACAAGTAGGAACTAGAAGAAATAAGGAAGTAGCCTGTTTTAGGAACAGGCCACATAGATGCAAGGCAAAGCAAACTATCCAAACTGAAGAGATTTTATTACCTGTTTGCAGCACACCTGTATCCCCATCACTGAGCTTGAAGTATTTCTGTATGTCTAACAGGATCCCTGCAACACAAACGCTCAATGATCCTCCTCATTCCTTCTAATTCCCTTAATTTGCCAACTCAAAGGTTTATTTCAAGAACAGGCCTTGCAAGAGCTATGGCACGCAGATGTAAACCATGACTCTACCACAAGTACAAATACACAGAGAATTGAAAATCCTTACCACTAGAGATAAAAGTCATGATCTTCCACTATGGAGGTCTTACAAGAGTCAGTTTAGCCACTGTTTCAATTACAACTGTTCTGTTTCTTTCATACCATGAGTACAGAAGCACAGACACAACTTCCAGCTCAAAGCTTAACTCACACAAGCACAACAAAACAGAAGCAAAGTTTCCATGCAGCTGTCATCATACAACTAAGCTGAAAACATTATTATTGACCTGAAAATGTTAAGATGAATTGAAATTCCTTCTGTTAAGAATAACTGTTACTAGTTTCAGTATATACAGTACTTAGATTAGGGCATGCTGGATTTGTCAGGATGCAAATGGCTACAGCCTTCATTATCCAAGGGTGGCTGAATCAGCCCATAGCCAGGGAAATACTACTGGAATTCACACTGTGGTCCCAGTTGAGTAATTCTGTTCATATTTCCATGACAATTTTGCAGAGATCGGATGAGATACAGGTAACTGGATTTACACAGTAACATTTAATGGTGACAATGACAGAGAAACATCAATAAAACAATCACTTCTATTGGTGATAAAAGACTGACACAAACTCTGTCTTGATTTCTAACCATTCAATAGCTGTGGAAAAAGGTTGGAAGAGTTGTCCAAAGGCAGAAGTCTTTCAGAAGAGAGTCACACAAGCAACAAGCTGAGAGAAGATCCATGCTTCTGGCACTAATGGTTGCATGAATGCTGTGAGACAAAACGGTCATTTTCATCTCTACATCATGCCAAGGCTGCAGATCTACTGCCTCCCCTGGCTTCCATTTCTGCTCTATAATCCTGAAAGCAAAATACCAGAAGAAACTGCTGTGAATAAGCAGAGTTCTACTCTGATACTGAACAATGTAATTTAAAAAAAAAAAAGCACCCAAAACTTTTTTCTCATGCAGCTTCAGTTTTGCCAAAATAGTAAAAATCAAAACAGTTTTAAAAGGAAGAAGCCACTCCTGAAGGAAACAAGTTGTGTGTAAATTGTCTGCAGCAGTATGAATGAAAGCTATCTGCTGTTGAAAGGGAATTCCTCGAAGTGCCATGGGGGTGTAAAAGTTCACCTGGGCAGGCTAGAAATGAGAATTTCACTGCTTCAGCTTAGATCTTGCAAATAACTGAAGTTAGTTTTGTACATGGAGGTGATTTATTCCAGTCTGATTTCCTACCCAAACAACCCTGCTGCAGGCAAGGAATGGGCCTGTCTGTTACAGTGATGCGCTTTCAAACGTTAAAACTGAGACCTGTCAGTTGTTTTTCAGTGTTTTGGGGTTTGTTTGTTTTTTTGTTTGGTTTTTCTTTTTCTGTTTTTTAATCTTAAAACAAAACAAAGCATAACGATTCCTAGCCTGTATGTTGAGCTTGTGTGTTGTATATCGTGAGCCATCAAAAAAGCCCTTGGATGACCTGTTCTGTGGTGAGGCAGGGTCAGTGACTGATGAAAGCTCTTCTTCCTGATGTCCTGTGATACCAATGGCTGTTTGGTTCCCTATCTAGCATGCTTCTGGAGGTGTTGGTTGTACAAGGAGTGGCAGAATATCCTGATCAACACAGACATGATTGTGTTTTATTTTCAGCACTCAATGGACAGTCAATGCAGGGAATGTCCACAAGAAAATAAGTGAACATTTTAAAATCTATCTATATATATTCACATGGTATTTCTAGTGAATTATTCTGAATTTTTGTTCTTTTTATTCTGCATTTTTTATTCTTCTTTTTCTATGTTGCAACTTCTGAATCTAAGTATTGCCACACCACTGAGGCAATGTGGTGGCAGCAGCGGAGGCAGTATAGCAGATAGTAGACCTGGTCAAAGAATCTCCAGAGCCTTGACATTTTAAATTCACCTCACATGTTAATGGGTCCAATTTGTGAAATTTGAAGGTTTGTTTCTTCCTATTTTATGTAACGCAACTTTCCTCTTGCTACCAGTATTTAGAAGCCAACCATGACTGTTGTAACAATCTGCATCAAATTCATCTGTGCACACAAGGTTAACCTCAACATTCCTCTAACAAACCTTTTCTGCACTCACAGGATATGCCAGGTGCTAACTGAAGACAATTCCCTCTCCTTTTTTCTCCCTAGAAAAAGCTGTCAACACAGAGGATTGGTCTGTAACTACTTTATAACTAACGTCCTATGCTAATTGAGTACAACAGTTACATGGCTGTTTGTGGAATCAAGTGTAGATTCAGTGCTATCACATTTAGGAAGATCTGGTTTTCATGGCTCAGTGGTGGTAAACATTAGTTTGAAAATGTGATCACTCTGAAATGACCAAGTCCCATTCAGCTACAGAAAAGTGAGGGTTCTGTGGTTTTATGTTAGTTACCTTTTAGTTACTGTGTAATTAGTGCCAGTTTAAATGTACGTTACCAAAAATAAATCTATTTACCCCAGCTTAGATGTAGTATTGTTTGTATAATTGGATTTCCTAATACTGTTACTTGTAACCTCTGTGTTAAGGTGTTCTGGGTTTTTTAACAAACTGTATTTGAAAATAAAGTCCTATGGAAAGCAGCTGATCCTCTTCCCCTGTTCATTTGTAAGAGTCTGACCCATGTGAATGGTTTGAGTGATCTGCACACGCAGGAGGAGTTTTTTCCATGATGTGCCATAGGGATGAGTAAAGACATCCTGCTCACACTCAAAGCTTCTGAACTGTTCAGCTGCCTTAAGTGCATTGCCAGACCCAGTTTCAAAACTAAAAAAACAAACAACAAATGAAACTTTTTGTGTAAGGTTTGTTACCACGTAGTGATCAGACTCCTAACCTGTGAACTTCTTGCTGTTCTGCAGCCAACTAAACTCTTTCTGTATTTTCATTTTCCCAACAACTAATAGAATAAAGGCAGTTTTCTAAGCTCCCTGTATCGGTGTCTGTATTCCTCACTCCGGGTTTCTGGCCCAGCATCTGACAGCCTCAAGCAGAAGTACCATTTTTTATACAGCTGTGATAGGATTCCCTTAGCCATTACAAGTGCTTTAATATTTGTTTTTTTGTTTCCTAGCAAGTGATGCTCACCTATTGCTCACAGCCACTCCCAAATGTAGGAGCACAGCAGAGGTGGAATCCTTCGCCCTGCCTGGCTTCTGTAGTGAGTGGCAAAGCTTCCCAGGAGCTGCTTTTGATACTCAAACCAGACCCCAGCGCAGTGACTGAGTTGCATTTGTCTGTATAGAGCATGGGAGTTGACAAGCAGGAGGAGGCTGTGCAGGGAGGAGCTGCAGAAGCACATGGTGGTTGGTCTGTGCTGCCATGTACCCTGTGTGCTGCACTGGAGCATGTGTGAGGTGCTGTGCTTGGCAGCACATTCGCCACACTGCTTTCATGAGGGACACCTTCAAGTGCTGCAGCAAAGGATGGGCTTGAGGTACTGGCCTGTTTGTGGGCAAGCAGATAGTGCTGCTCCTGTGTGAGTTCCCCCTGTTCCTCCATGTAGCATGCTCCTCTATGCCTGCACTGGTATTTACAGCAGCTGCTGCTGAGCTGAGCCTCTGCCTGCTTGGCTGAGCAGTGGGGAGTCCAGTTGCTCATGACAATCCAGGTAAGTGAGGACCTCACTGTGTCCAATTAATGGCCTCAAAATGCCAGTGTCACTCCGTTTTGGTTTTTTTTTGTAGTTTTTTTTTGTTTGGTTTTTTTTTTTTTTTTTTTGTGGGTTTTTTTTTCGGGGGGGTGGGGTTTTTTGTGGGCGTTTCTTTGACAGTGTTACCAATTCCTATTCCTGCAACAATGAAGAAGCCACCTCAGCCATGGGAATGCCCTGTACCTCTGGTCCTTGCCCTCCCTCTACAGCCATGGACACCAGTGACCTGTGTGACCAGCTCAGCGGTGGCACCCAGCCACTCATCCTTCCTTTTTCCTCTCCTGGGTGCATTTTCCACCACTGCCGGCTGGTGGTGTTGAGCAAAGAAGGAAGGTCCCAGCTGGGGGCTGTCCGGAAGGACTTCACCCTGTGCCTGGCAGTCGCTGCTCTGCAGTTCCCTTTTCTTGTGGGGTGTTGCAGTTGAGCAAAACTGAGGTTTTTTCAGTCTTGCAGAGCTGCAGGGTTGCAGTTCTCCCTGGTCACAGTTACAGAGCAGCTCCTCCAGCTGCTCTTTGGGGGTTCTGAGTAAGGTGTGCATGTTATTCAGACCCAGCTCACGGGCTATGTCTGCTGATGCGCTTCCAAGTAATTAATTTGTTGCCCCAGTTTTAATCTAAACTCGTTACCTGTCCTGGGTTCAGCAGTAGCAGTCATTTTTCTCCTTCTTGGTAGCTGGTGCAGTGCTGTGTTTTGACTTTCGGCCTGGGAACAGAGCTGATAACAACGATGTTTTGGTTTGGCCAAGGACTTTGTGAGCCTCATGCTCTGCCAGGGAGGAGGGGAAGCCGGGAGGAAACAGAGACAGGACACCTGACCCAAACTGACCAAAGAGGTATTCCATACCACAGCACGTCATGCTCAGGATGTAACTGAGATCAACCCAGAAGGGCTGGGACTGCAGGGTTGGAGGAGGTATTGGTCAGTGCTTGGTCGGGCTGGGGGGGCGAGTTACTGGTCGGCTGGCGATGAGATGTTGTATTCTCTTCCCTTGTTATTTCCTTTATCATTACTATTATTGGTGGTAGCAGTAGTGATTTGTGTTATACCTTAGTTACTGAACTGTTCTTATCTCAACCCGTGGGAGTTGCATTCTTTTGATTCTCCTCTCCATCCCTCCAGGAGTAGGGGGAGGGAAAGAAGGGGGGAGAGTGAGTGAATGAGCTGGGTTTAAACCACGACATTACCCTACAGCACCACCTCCCCATCTTCTCCATGTTGGCTACCTGCTGGTGTTGGGTGTCCAGCCCTGGCTGGCTTTTCTCTGAGTTCAGACATGTTAAGTCTGTCTCTCCTATTTATGACCAGAAGCTCCAGCCCACTTTGTCCCTCACAACACTGGTATCGGAGCGGGAGCCTGCTTAAGATCAGGTTGTGAAGTTGTCAGTCCTTCTCTGCCTTCCTGGCTTCAAGGGCTGGTGGCCTGGCTCCTTTTGGGTTCCTGCCACGTCTGTTGCCTCTGGAAGCCACTTGTGTTGTCATGGAACTGAGCTAAACACAGAGGTCCAGACCAGACATGAGAAATGGGAGTTCAGTGCTTATGGAGAGTGACCTAGTCAGGCAAGGAGCTGTGAGAAGGGCAGGGGAAATGCTGGGAGTCAAAAGGCAGTCCTTGGCTAGGGGACGGTTTGGTGCCAGGGGTGTGGAGAAGATGCAAGAGGAGGCCAGGAAGTGTGGTTTTGCAGCCTTTGCAATTACTGGTGTTGCTGTTAAACAGTGGTGTTCTGACCTCCTAGATGCCACCTGTCACACATCTCAAAAGGGGTCCCTTGAAGCCACCTAGTCCCTCAGGAGCTCCTGGCTCTGCTGGATCCCAGTCCAGCTGGCTCAGCAGAACATGTCCAGGCACAGGGTGTAGCTATGAGCCAGCAAGAAAGTTCAGCTCACTTGGGTTCCTTATACCTGGCTCACAAAGGAAGGGAAAGCCCTAACCTATGCTTGTCTGAATCAGGGAGGGCCACAGAAGTAAACTCCCTACTCCAGACGAAGCCCCAGGCCCAGCCCAAGGACTGACAGTGCCAGTCTGTGCAAGTGCCAGAAGTGGCAGCAAGGTGATGCCTCTGGGGCACCCCAAAGAGAAATTCCTCTTCTTCAAGCCACTGTGGCTTGCTGTGCCCACGGGGTGGGTGAGGAGGCTGGCTGGACTGTAACTGTCAGGCTACTGGGCAGCAAATGAGGGTCACGCACCTCTGCTCCTCCCAACAGCCATTTCCTAGCTGCTCCCATTTCTCAGGGCACTTGTCACGGTTCCTGCTACTGGCACTGCAACACACCACAGAAATTGTAGGTTCACAAGGGTGCAAAATAATGAGTCCCCAAAACTGGCTGCAGCCAGGAACTATTCAGTTGCAGGGGCAGGTGCTAAGCATGGCCCAAAGCAAAACCCGCAGGATCCTGCAGTGTCCTGGGAACCCAGACCAGAGATGCAGCATTATGTGGTGGTCTGTTAGTGGCAGCTGACAGTTCACAATGAGTCCCTGCTACCAAGCAGGGAAGAGATCAGTCAGCAGCAGAGGGGCTCTGAGCACACCCCTCTGGGGCCCAGGCGGCCTTGGCTGGAGGCCAGGGCTGATAAGCACTCTCTGACGTTGGGGCTGCTGTTGTGCATGGAGCTTACTTGGCACAAACACTGGCGGGACACTCCCTGTCACTGTGGGAGCTGGGCTGAAGCTGAGGCCCCTGGTCCCTGCTGCCCCACAAACCCTGCTGGTGCCACCATGGATGTCAACCTGAGGTCTGCCTCTTCCCAGTGGGCTGTGGAGCAGGATTTTATGTTGGCCCAAGCCCCATGGAGGTACGGGGGGTTATGTATCCTGTGTGGGTACTCCAATAGTCTGCATCATTTACCTGGGGCTGCCGGAACTACCTGCCTGACGAAGAGAGCAGTTGCTACTTACTGTAGGATTTAACACTCCCTAAACTAACCTAAATCAGTACAGCAAGAAATAGAATAGACAGACATGGGGTAAAGTAGCCACTGCAGCACAGGGAGCCTTCACCAGCCTCAGAGGGGGGAAGGAAAATTCGCAGAAGAGAATTCATGGCCCTTCCTTGTTTCCCCTCTTCCTGCTCCTAGTGCATGCAGGGAGGCCGCTGGAGCTCCACGGGGCTGCCTCCGTGCCCGGAGGTTTTGTCCCTCTAAGGCGGGCGCTCCCGGGAACGATGTATTGGGCCGATTTCCCCCAGTTTCTGAGGACCGGTGGCACTTCCTTCTCTAGTGCCTGGGAACGCCGAAACCGCCGGTTCGAGCTGCGAACTGAGGAGTACAACCCCCAGCCTGCCCGAGAAGGTGCGTTGCAGGCGGGCGGTCCCCCTGACTGAACCCCCTGCACCCCGGGTCGGGGCGGTCCGGGGCGGAGCGGAGCGGCCAGGAGCGGGTAAGCGGGTGGAGGGCCCGCCCGCCTGCAGTGCTGGCCATGGCGGCGACAGGAGCGGGAGAGCGTGCGGGCGCGGCTGCGCTCAGGGACATGTCTGCGCGGCCCCTGGGCGCGGCGGAGCCGATGTCCCTCGGCTCGCTGCAGGGAAAGGTGTTGCTGGTGGTTAACGTGGCGTCTCTTTGAGGCACCACCACCCGCGACTTCCTTCAGCTCAGAGACCTGCAGCAGCGGTACGGGTCTCGCGGGCTGCAGGTCCTCGCCTTCCCCTGCAACCAGTTCGGGCATCAGGTAGGGCCGGCGGCGGGGCTGGGGAGCGGGGGGAGCCGCCCGTCTGGCGGGGCTCTCACGGGCTTCGCTCGGGGCGCGTTTGCTTTTGTTTCCTCCTAGGAAAATGCGACGAACGAGGAGATCCTGTTGTCGCTAGAGCATGTCCGTCCTGGGAAGGGGTACAAGCCCAACTTCATCGTGTTCGAGAAGTGCGAGGTTAACGGGAAGAACGCGCACCCCCTCTTCACCTTCCTGAAAGAGGCGCTACCCTTCCCGCACGATGACCCCTCCTCACTGATGACCAACCCGCAGTACATCATCTGGTCCCCAGTGTGCCGCAACGACATCTCCTGGAACTTCGAGAAGTTCCTCATCGGCCCGGACGGCGTGCCCTTCAAACGCTACAGCCGGCACTTCGAAACCATCAAGATCCAGGATGACATTGAATTGCTTCTGGAGAGGGTTGCCAAGTAAAGCGGAGCACAGCAGTGCCCGCTGCTTAGCTTATTGCATGCCTGCCTGTGCTCCTCACAGGGGGCTGCTGCTCTGGCAGAAATCCCAGTGTCTCATGCAGATTTTGTGTTTGATGGTGCATCTTCCAAATTCTTGAAGTGTACTTGATGTTTTTAAAAGCTGCATGTGGATGTTTGGGAAACTATGCTGGGGAAGGTGGCTACAAGTCTGAGTTACCTTACTGTGATTCTCTGAATAAAAATGTACTTGCTATAAGGCTGTGGCTTGATCAGTGTGGGCAAGTTGGGTGAAATTTGGTGGCCCTTGTTTCCTCAGCTCATGTGGGTGCTCACAGGGGCGGGCTGGAATCACTGGGTGGAAATGTGAATGAAAATGCAGGGCAGCATAAGGGCGAGCAGTGTCTGTGAGCTTTGCAGACTGAATGCGTGCTGTGTCCTACCCATGTTTTGTGAGCTTGGTAGAGGAGGACGGCGGTACAGTACAGAAGCATTGTGACAAACTGCCTGCAGAGGAAAGACATGGCCTGGGGGTGGTTTTATACTATCAACAACAGGTTGAGACAGGTTAGGAATTGCTCAGGCAGGCAATGATTGACTTCAGCCTGTGCTGGTGCTGCCATGCTGGCAGCAGGCTTGGGAAAGAAGAGGCCATTGGCCAAGGCCCATCTCATTATCTGGTCTTGTCAGCAGGAGCCCAGGGGAGACAACAGAAGGAGCATCTGCTGCCCCTCCCCTTATTCCTGAGCCACTGCTCCCTCTATGACTGAGTTGTCCCTGGCTCTATCTCATTTGCCCAACATGGATCTTGCCCCATCCGACACGAAGCCAGTATCGCTGTTATGCATCCCCACAACCTCGCGACACAGGGAAGCACACAGAGTGCCAGTTCTTCTGTGTTCCCAGTGCAGAGTACCTGCCTATTCAACCACTTCTAAGGAAACTCTGCCTTGCCCCAGAGTGTCCTTGTTGCCCTTTGGGTACAGGAATTGCAAGTGACACTACACATGCCATGTGCCAGGGTTCAGGCAATATTGTCTTTTTCATTCCTTCCTTACCACTTTTTTGACTCATGCCAACCATGGAGCTGACAGGTGTAGTTGTTGACATGGATCTGACACATATTCCTGCATAGCAATCCTGGTTTTACAGCCTGCTGCTCAACAGCTGGAATTAGGATTGGTTTCCTCTGGCAAACAGTGAGCCTGTGGTAAATTTTGCCTGCCATCCTTCTGCCCAGTGGGTCCGTTCCTCCTGTACATAAACTTTTGACAAGCCTCACAAGGCCTCAACAGCACTTGGTGCTGAACTGAGGAGTACTAATACAGACTACAAACTCATGCTTTCACAGTTATAGCAGTTTCAAGCACTAGTGTACGGGTTTCATAATTAAAAACACTTGGAATGTGAGGTTTTGGTTGTTGTGTTTTGTTTTTTTTTCTGTCACCCAATTCTCGGGTTTGCTTTGTTACTGTACCTACATTCAAGATCCCCTCTGGGCTGAGGAGAGACTCTGGGGAAAAACCTATGCCAGCTCCACCTCTGAGTCTTTGGGCTTTGAACTTGCATTGCACAACCCTCACCGGGCTGTTTCTCAACTTCCTGTACAGCTTCGTGGAAAAAACCCCAGGGTATTTCAAGTAGGTACTGCAGCTTGGGAGCAGAAGCTGCTTGATTTGGGAGATCATTCCTTTCAGTGAAACCTACTTCCCTCATTAACGCAGGATGTTGAAAGATGTAAGGAGAGGATCATGGGCAGCAGGAACTTACTGCACTGAAAAATGTTTCTCGACACGAGCTGCATATGGCACTTCCTCAATCCTGACTCACCAGACTCAAGACATTGCAATGGGAGCTGCTTTGTTTTGCCTCCTCCCTATCAGCCTGCACTGAGCCCGGCTGCCGCAGGGGAGCAGCCCCCAACGCCTGCAGCCGTTCCAACAGCAGCCCTGCCTGAAAGGGTCTCCCACCGAGCCTGCCGGTCAAAGGCACCTTACACCGTGCTTACTCAGTGCTAAGGGCCAAAGGATTTCTTTACCTTCTGACTACTGGGGCTGTGCTGGCAGAAAAAAACCCCAGCAGCTCCAGAACAGATACAGCCACGCCAGCAGAAGTACAGTGATGTGATTCCAGGATGAAAATTAGCCATGCCAGCAGAAAAATGAACAATTCCCAGTGTAAGCACACCAGCAGGAGCTCTACAGTGCAGAGAAAAGCCTCCCCACCTCGTTTTTCCCAGTCTCATTTTGGTGTTCTCCAGAGCAGCCTGTTTCTGGGGGAAAGCTGAGGTGGTGAGGGCAGCCTGCAGGACTTTCTGCAGACGAGCGCAGCCCCCATGCAGGCTCTTGTGCCCAAACATTACGTGGTGTCATGACCAGAAGGTGTTTCAGTGCAGACAGCATCTTAATGGTGAGGGTAGACCTGAAGAATCCTGGGTGGTTCCTAAGTGATGATAAAATGGCCCAGCTCTATTTCTGTAATTTCAGAGAGAAACAGATGGGCTCATAAGTACTCCTTTAGCATACTCCAGTGTTTCTGTGGCTTGGGGACATTGTCCTTGGAACATCTGTGTCTGTCACATCTATGCTCCTACGCTTATTTTTCTGCTTATATGCTTTTATTGCAAACAGCTAATCCCTCAGTTAGTGCTCACCCTGCTTTTCCATTCTGTAACATATCAGTCCTCCCCTTTCTAGCAAATGTTTGCCCCTCTCAGTAATTCCTCCCCCTTTCTCCCCCCAGGTGCTGATAGTTGCCATTAAATTTTTATATCTCTAAATATGTTCAGATATTTGAAGCTGTCAGGAGTGTTAACCAGCTGCAAAGAAGATGATCCTTCCTGCCCCTATCTGCTTTTCCTGGGTTCCCTTGTGTCCTTTCTGCCCACCAAACCCAAGCACATCTCCTGAAATGGCTGATGAGAAGTGGTGTTCAGAAGTGTATATTCCACAGAAAAGCCATCAAGTAGAGCCTATGGCCTTTGTCACTTTGCCTGTTCAATGTTCTTTCAGCTACTTAAAATCCTGTTCTCCTCCTGCTGAGCTTTGTTGCACCTACTAACATTTAAGATAGCTTTTAGTCACTTTTTAATCACTGCTATCATAAGGCAGGTAGGAAACATCTGCCTCAACCCCAACAGGGCGGCACTTGAAGGGGCTTTGTTCCTGTCACTGCGCCACTCTGACAACAAGCAGCCGACAGGTTCAGCTGGAGACAAGGGCAGGAAGTGGAATGGCTGGAAGGAAAGCTCTTGAAAAGACAGAACACAACACCCCAAACTACAGTGAAACTATAACAATGCCACTTGCTACTATGAAATCAGAAAGCTTTGAATGAAACCATTTTAATTGTTTAACACACTTTCTGTTACGAGGAGGTAATTTATTAGCAGTGAGGTCAGCCACATAACCATTATCTCAGAACAGCTGACTCACTTTAAAAACACCCCTGGTCTTGCTATAACAGGGTGTGTTAGCTTCTGGAAGCCTAAAGGGGCCCTGCCCTTTGGAAAAAGCAGAAGTAACAGGACTTGATACCTGCTGGAAGGAGAAAATGTTTTGTCTTTTTCAGTGTTAACTTGCCCTGCTCTCAAAAATCTAAAGGCCTTTAGCATTTAGCCTGGGTTGCTGCAGCCCCACCAGGTCTTGCTGGCAGGAGTTGGAGCACCATCAGACACTGTCTGCTGGGAGAGCACTCCCCTGTGCAGCCAGCATGGCCCACCACATCATCACTCACTTCCTTTCTGTCTGTGAGGTAAAAAGATTTCTTTGGTTAGAGTTTGTTGGGTTTTGTTTTTTTTTTAGAGACACTTCAAAAACGCCTGAGCGATATTCCTGTGACAATTGGAGTCTCCTTCCCTAGCCAACACCCTGGCTAGAGGGCTCCATGAAGTTAGTAATGGAAAAAACAGGTAAAACTGAAGCAACACAGCACACACCAAACGTTTGCGCCACCCGCTTTCGGGGCAGAAACCTGCCCGGAAGGGCCGCGGGGCTGCCACCAGCCAGCCTCTGCCGCAAGCACCGGGACGGGCCAAGTTAGCGGGAGTTACCGCGAGGTAACTACGAGATGGCGACCACCGCCTCAGCGCCCACACCACCCGCCCCTGAGCGTAGCCCCACCCACCCCGTCAGAGGCGGCGCGGCGGGCCGGGGCGAGAGAGGCGGGCGCACCGAGGGCGCATGCGTACGCGGGCCGACATCCGCCCGCGCCAGGGCTCACGCACCGACATGGCGGCGGCCGAGGGTGGCGGCGGTGGTAGTGGGGTGCGGCCGGACGTCGCGGTGCAACGGGCAGAGCTGGGGCCGCTGCTGGCTACAGCCCTCAGGCCCGGGGAGTCCTGGTGAGCGCACCCGGCCGGTCTTCCTCTCTTGTTTCCTTTGCCTCTGGGCGGTGGGGCCTGTGGGAGTGGGCCGGGTCGGGCCGCCACTGAGGGGGACCGCTGAGCCCAGTGCCATGTGTTGCAGGTACTTGGTGGACAACCGTTGGTTTAAGCAGTGGAAGAAGTACGTAGGCTTCGACAGCTGGGACATGTTCGGCGTGGGTGATCCCAGCCTCTTCCCTGGGCCTGTTGACAACTCGGAGCTCTTTGGCGGTGAGTGGTGGCCGGCGGCGCCGGGGAGCGGGTCCTGGGCGGGGGGCTGGGCTAGGGCCGCGGCCGGGCTCCCGTTAGTCACTCCTATGTGTACGCGTCTTGTCGCACGGTTTCGCTTTTGAAGCCGTGCGTTCCGAGAGGGTACAAGCGGCCGTCCCGGCCTTGTAAATAGGAGACTGGTGCGGTTTGCTTTTGCCCGTGGGAGTGTTGGTGTTTCTTGGCGTCATGAGTAGTGTGTGTGTAGGTCTTGAGAATAAAGGATTCTGTTTGATGCCGTGCTTTCTCATGTCTGTCTCTTTTTAGATCCAAAAACTCAGAGTTTAAAAGAACACCTCATTGATGAGCTAGATTATGTGTTGGTTCCAACCGAAGCCTGGGATAAGCTAGTGATGTGGTATGGCTGCATGGATGGACAGCAACCTATTGTGAGAAAAGTAAGTATGGGCGAGCCCAGTTCTCTTTAGCTTGGTTTTATTGTCTGATCTCTACCAAACTTAGTGTTTATTTTGCTAGATGTGGGTTAGGACAGGATCCTCAGCAGCTCTGTGGAGATAATAACATAAAGTCTTTTGTCGTGTTGTCTGAAAGAGTATCTTCCAGTGGTACAGTTCAAATGCCTGAATTTTCAGTGATTCTTAGTTGAGGGGTTATGTGTGGGAAGAGCTGTGAACCTTGTTCTAGTTAACTTTTTGCCTTATTATTTGAACCAGTGCAGCTTGAACTAGTGCAGTGGTTTTATGTTGCATGGAATAGTTTGCAGTTTCTTGAAAAGTTAAAGTTGTCATTATTTGCAGACACAAAGAGGCATTGGAATAGATTATGTTTTACTACAGGCAGCTTAGGGACTTCCTCTGGAGTTTAAGGAAGTTCTTGTTTTCCAAAATTCTATTCCAGAAAGTGAAATTTCTAAGTTTTGGTTTTGGAAATGTATCAGCCACTTGGTTATGGGTAAAAGTTTTTTTTGTTTGTATTTTAGTCTTAGGGTTTTGCGCTGACTAAACTGAGTCGTTAGTCACTACCCTAAGTAAATAGTGCTGATATAATGTACAGCATTAATATTGCTTAAGTTTTAAGTAGCATTATGTTGGCTTGCTTCAAGGAATGCAAGGCCCAGGAAAGTGTAGCACGGGAATGGTAAAAGGAAGTAAGGTCACTCTCTTGCAAGCCCACTGCTGATCAGTGCTACTGGAATATTGTCACTCAGTGTGGGCTAGAAAATATATGGGATGAAAAATTCTGATGTCGTCTGAAAGCATGAATGCTTCCAGGTTGACTCTGTTGAGTAGAAAGAGCTCCTGTGTAAACCAGGAGTGGGGGTGTGTGGAAGAGAATTATAGCATGTAAAGGAAATGTAGTTCTAGTAGGGACAATCTAGTGAGGAATAGGAAAATCTGTACTGAGAACAAAAGCTGGAACCAATGCAGATCAGTGCCTCTGAGTGAGAAAGCTTTTGTTCGTGACCATGTTTTTATTTTCACAAAGCCTGGCATGTTGTTAGACACTCCCTTTTCTGAAAAATTCACAAGTTGGACAATAGGTATGGATGTTGTTGGGGAAACACTTGGCAGGTTTAACCATGTGAGCCCCCTTTTCTTGGGGTTTCAGATACCACTATTCAGCACTGTAATGACTGGGGGCTAGAGCTTAGAGCTGGGGCTGTTTTGCGGGTGTAAGATTCCAAGTTATTGCTGCCCAGTTAAGAGTAAATTCGTAAAGTTTTGAATTGCTGTGAGAGTGACAGTTCTTGTTTATTGTTAACTCAGTAACTGAAGTGGATTTTTATATTTCAGTGTTAAAATATAGCCGAACATTGGGTTTGTGGGATGATAACAGTCTCTTATAAAAACGAAGTGAAAGGTCATTTGGATACACAAGCTGTAGCACTGCACCTGAGCAGAACATGGCCAGTATTTGGTTACAGTATTCTCCAGGTAGTGCTGGAAGCAAAGCACTTAACACTTGTGGTCCTTGAATGCTTTAATCCTTTTCCTAAAGCTCGATCAACTGTAATTCATACATCAAAATACCCATAAAAGTAGAATTTGGAAAGCAGTGTTCAGGCATCTTTGTAATTCTGCAAGCTGGTATTTCTTCCACCTCTATGTGTCTGATGATGTCAAGTACAGGAGGATTAGATTAGATTTACTTGTGGTTCAGGTTTCTTTTGCTGATCTCAAACCGTATTTTTGTGCAGTCTTCTGTAGGGTTCCAAAGTGTTTAAATGTACAAGATGCAGGCCAGTATACTTCCACAGCGCTGTGCTCAGGTTGCTGTCCAGTGGGGTGGATACATTTTACTGTGACACAGGACAAGCCAGCTGGTCAGACACTCTTTAAAGGACATCTGCAGGCAATTAGATACTCTTCTTTGTCATTTATGTGTCCTAATGGACACAATGAGCTCATAAAAAACTTCTTGGAGAGAGTTCTTCCATTCCTGAATATGGTTTTTATTTATTTGATTCTTGCTATGGAATACTGGAGAACAGCACGTCCCATTTAATGAAATTCCTTCTGAAAAGAAATAGAGAACTTGTGAATTGGTTCCTTTGCATAATTTTTCTTTAAAAGAAAAATCAAAACCAAAACCCACAACACCAACAAAAAAACACTAACAAAAAACCACCAACAAAACCCAACAAAAAAACAAACCAGCAAAAAAAAAAAAAAAGGACTGATTTTCCTGTCAGAGGTTAAAGAGGGAGAGTTTTACTTTCTGTTGTAACAGCAAAGTAGTGAAGATCTTTCCAAACGTGTTTGTTAATTATTTACCTTTAAAGCACCTTACCTAATCTAATACAACCCTATAAAAGCTCAGAAGAGGGAAGCATGACACAGATGTAGGTCATAGCAAGTCTGGTGTCACTCGAATAGAATATTTCAGTTGGAAGGGACCTACAGTGATTATCTAGTCCTGATCACTTCAGGGCTGATAAAAAATTAGAGGAGATTATTAAGGCTGCTGTCCAAATGTCTCTGAAACACTATTACTTTTAAAAATGACATCAGATGGTTCAATAAATTATAATATCAATTTTACAGGTAAAGAACTGTGGAGGGAATTGTGCTGTGGTGTTTGGTGTTCTGGTTTTTGTTTTTGTTTTTTTTTTTTTTTTGTGGAGTTTTGTGGGGGTTTTTTTTGTTTGTTTTTTCTTTTTTTCACCTCATTGTCCAGTTACATCACAGTTGTCTCATAACTGGCCCCTGAAATGCGCTTTTCTTTCTGATCTGATGTGTTTTGTGACCTGTAGGTAAAGCATGGTGTCTGGTCTTATAGAGTACATTCTCTAAACATGCTGAAAGCTAATGGATGGGTACGTGTACTTAGTGGAGTGTTCTCTAAAATGCAAAATTGATTTGAGAATGACTGAAATAAAGCAGTGTCATCGAAACAAGTTTTGAGGAGTTGTCTGTTTTTGCAAGGAGAGGCTAAAAAGGCACATTCTGTGTGTCATGCAGAAAAGTAATGAATGCTTTGTCTTACTGTCTTGTAATAGAAGGGTTTTTGCTCTGGTGCTCCTGGCTTGCTTCTTTTTTATGCAAACCTTAGGCAAAGACTGGAGGCAGTTGTGTTGTTTTTTGTTTGTTTGTTTTTTTTCTTCCTCCTAAAATTCTCGAGTGGTCAAATATTTTTCATGGGCAGTTACTGGCACTGTCAGTTCAGCTGTGATGGTGAACCTTTGGAACTTTGCACTTTGGAAGGAAAGTACCGTGATTTCTTGTTTTAGAAAAGGAAAAACTTCAAAACAAGCTGTCAGAGGTGGTGACTTGGAAGCAAGTCAGTGTTCAGTTTATGGCTTGACTTACAAGACTTATAACTTAAAATATTTAGGCAAGTGTACCTTACAGAGCACTGCTCAGTATTTTAGCTCTGTTTTGTTTCTCACATCTGCCTTCTATTTGCAGGTAGTGGAATATGGTCTGTTTGTGAAGCACTATAAGGTTGAAGTTTATCTTCTTGAGCTGAAACTGTGTGAGAGCAGTGATCCTGACAATGTAATCAGCTGTCACTTTAGCAAAGCCGATACTGTTGGTAAGTAGTTCTCTGATGCGTGAAGCCATACTCTGAGGCTACTTCAAGAGATATTTTGTGCCATCCAGAACAAGAACAGTGTTGATAAATCTAATCAGTGCCAACAGGGTAGTCAGTTGGATCATGTGATGTCTGAGACTGAGGGAGCTACGTTTAGCCTGGAAAAGAGAAGGCTTTGAGGGTCCTAATATCACCTGTGAGGAGGTTACTGAGAACATGGACTCAGGCTATTTACTGAGTCACAAAGCAACAAAACAACAGACAGTAGTCATAAATTGAAAGAGGACAGATTCCAACTAATACAATTAAAATGTTTTTGGTATTAGCACAGCTAGACATTTGAATAGGGCCCTGAAGGGTGGGGGAATCTCCTACCTTGCAATTTTTGAATGCCTGATTGGATAAACCCTGAGCAGCCTGATCTGAATTCACTGTTGACCCTGCCTTGAGTGTTTGAATGAAGAACCTTCTGAGTTTCTTCCAGCCGTAGTGATTCTCTGTGTGACACAGGGAATTGTGATTAAGAGCTTTGAGGAATACGTTTCTAACTAGCTCATGTCCTTAAGAAACATCCACGTCACTCACGTACAGCAGTTCTGTCTCTAGTTCTCCTATGATTCCTTCTTCCTGGTGTGTGACTATTTTGGACATCTTAGTGGCTTTTTCTACACTTCTGCCTGAAACTTGGCCCATCTCTCTTTCTCTCTCTCTCTGTATCTTTGCTGTATTTTCTTCTGTAAAATTACTGTCAGCCGTCGTATTTTCATAAAGATACTTTGTTTGTTTGTTTGCTGATGTTTGACCTGCCGATAGTAACTGAGAACTCTTCCTTCTTGAACCTTCAAATGATGGCTGTTTCGCAGCAGCTGGCCTTTGGGCTGAAATTTCTCAGTGTGTTCTGAACATTATTAGTTTGAGGGCTTGACAGGCAAGTATATGACTGAAATGATCAGTGATGTACCTCTTTGCTGAATGTCTGGCTTGTGAGGTTTTTTCCCCAAAGCACTCATGTTTTAGGAATTTTGGTGTTGTTTTCCTCCTGAACAGCTACCATCGAGAAAGAAATGAGAAAACTATTTAATATCCCTGCTGAGAAGGAAACTAGGTTATGGAACAGGTATATGAGTAACACTTACGAGCAGCTCTGCAAGCTGGATAGCACAGTCCAAGATGCAGGGCTCTATCAGGGTCAGGTAAGGGGCATAACTTTTGATTCTCATTTCCTGCTTTCTCTATGGGTTTTTGGTTTGGTTTTTTTTTTTTTTTCAGTTGCTTTTATGTACTTTGAGCAAACATTGAAAGTGTGATTTGTGTATGATTTTGCAAAATGTGTAGTAGGCTTGCAGTTACCTTTCTTAATTATCTGAACTGTCTTTCAGATGGTTCTAATAGAAGTGAAAAATGAAGATGGCACGTGGCCTGGACAGCATATGTTGGCAAAGTAAGCAAGCATGTTCTAAACGTTTCTGCTGTTTTGTCCAGTTTGTTTGCTAAACTGTAGCCACCACATGTTCTCTCTTGTAGCCTGGTTGTCATGGGCTGTTGTGGATTTCTTTGTTTCAGCTATTTTGAAGGAGAAAAAATCTTGAAAATAAATATTCTTCCAAGGTTCTGTTGCTGGTTTCTTGTCTCAGCCAGTGTCTTCTATTACACAGATAGATTGTGTAAGGGTTAAGTACCTTAAGTTCTAGGACCTTTAGGTTCTCAGGTGCTATTTACGTTGAGTTAGTCTACTTAAAAAGCTACCTCTGCAAGCTGCCCAGTGGAGGGAGAGAAAAAAAAGTCTTCTGCCATTGTAAAACAAAAAGGATCTTGGAATATATTTCCAAAGCTGCTAGTGGTGAATGCTTGGAATTCTGGTAATTCCCCCTTAAAAAGTGTATTGAAATGTAGTTTTTGTTGTTTCAGTTGAAACTATTGTTTCACTTTTAAGCTGAACAGCCCCACTTGCCCCAAGGGCAAGTATACAAGCCTACTACAAGTAAGTACTACATGGATACGTCTACTATCTAATTTAGAGAAGAGCTAGGTAGAAGAGTTTAATGAAATACTGTATATAGAGAGTGAATGGTGTAGAATGGAAGTTGCTTGCAGTGGTAAGAAACTGCTCATACCAAGTCCTGTGAGTAGGCCGTAATAAAGAAAATGCTTTTCTGTACAATATGGTTGACTTCCAGAGCTTCTTGCCAAGTTATCTCATTTGAGATCAAGACCTCACTAGTGTTAAACTTGAAGAAAGGATCAAATAGGTCAGTGAAACCTATTTTTAAACAATTCTCTACTTCTGAGAGATAATGCTGCATAAATGGATCAGGAGAATGTCCATCATATTACAATGAACTTTCAGTAAGAGCATTGTGTGAAGAGCGTCTAAACTTTCATATCATGTACATAAGCAAGTACTGGTGGACAGTCAGGATTAGAAAGGGAGCCATGCAAGACCAGATCATAGCCTATTGTTTCCACATAAAACAAAGCCAAAAAGGAGCCCTGTATCATTCCCAGGCCTGTGTTTCCCTTTTTTTTGTCATGTAGTCTGCTATGTAAGCACTTCAAGCTTTAGAGGTACTTAAATGGAAATGGTTATGGGTACACGGATTAGTGTTTGCTAATGACATGGAAATAAACATTTGCTTATTATAATGTAAAAATTATGAAATTGTTTGACTTAATGCTGATAATGGTGGCTGAAAGAATTGTATTAAGTCATATGAATAGCTTTATCTGTGCCTCTGTGCGTTGTCTTGTACTTAATCCTATCTTGGGCAAACATTTTGCTCTAATAATTTCTTTCTCAGCTGGAGAAAATACCGTTTAGCCAGGACCATGGGAAACTTTATATTTGAAGTTTTTTTCTTTAGGGTGCATCACTTTAAAAGCTTATGAGAAAGTTTGTGTATTTAGAGTTTTGATGCCATAAACCAAACAGGATGCAGAGTGCTCTACTGTTGGTAGAGGAATGGTGAGTGTCTGCATCGCTGCCTGTGTGCCAAAAGAGGCCTTGCAAAGCTGGGAGTTCATGTTACTACTCAGGATATGTGCGTGCAAGCTGACTATGAGGTGGGCGAGTTCCCTGTTGTGAGGATTTTCCCCCACCATTTGGTGTTAGTCAGAAGCACTGGCTCCTGCCAGGGCAAACAGCTTTTCCCCATGTTTGGCAGCCCTCAGTCTATTTCCCAGCCATCAAGCTGGCTGACATTTAACAGAAAGCATGCTGTTAAGCATCACAGCAGTCCTTGGGTGGTATATTTGTATGTTAGTTTGCTTCTCCTTAGGCAACAAAACACTTTCTTCTTGTAGTTTGAAACTGCTTTTACTACTAGACAAGGTTTCAGAAGAGGGAATAGATTATACTTATTCTAGGAATTTTGGAATTGGAAGCATGCTTTGTTTCTGAAGGGAGATTTTATCAAAGACTCTGTGAAACTTGGTCCTCTTTGATTGTTACTGACAATACTCCCAAAATAAAATGCTGAGCTAGCAGAGTTCCAGCTCAGTCCTAGAACATGCGTTTTTATCCTGGGTATCATTTTCTTGGCACAAATGAACAAGAAATTCTGTCAGATCTGTAATAGCAGAACCTTTTCCATCAGGTATTGCATTTGAAAGCAGGAGTGAAGTTGTATTTAGCATCTGCCTGATAGCTGTCTGACTCCCTTTGGAATACTCAGCAGTAGAATTCCTTTTTGTTCTTTGGTTTCTGCTGTAATTTTCTTGCTGTTTCCTCTTCCTGCTCTTCCTTTTACTGATGGCAGTGTATACGTGGGAGCCTTTTCCCCTCTCCTGGTGTTACTCTCCTCAGTAAAAGTGTTGAGGAGTTGTTTAGTTCACGTATATGGTATAGCATATGTGACTTTTCTCAGGTACTCTGTCCTGATTTCGGCATCTGTTCAAGTTGAAACAACATTCCATGATACTACATGCCAGAAATTACTGTACAGTCTTAAGACCTTTATGGTTGTTATGTATTTTGTAGGTATGTAACACCATAATTAAATGCCCTCTCATATTTAAAGCTGATGTCCTTCTCCCGTTCCTTGTGTGTTTATGTTTTAGGAGGAGCCTATTTTCTGGGAGTTCTTTATTATGCAACTTTCAAGTGCTTCAGTTTGCAGTAGATGCTGCGAGCTTTCAGGGTATTGTCAACTATGTAAGATAAGTCAGGGAGGCTTTTGAATGTAAGAACTCTCTAAATGAAAATGCATTATAGTCTCTGCTTTGCCAATGAAATGTAAGTCCTGCCTTGTCTAGCTTTGACAGAAATGTTTTGTCACTGTGTGTATATATATATAGATACATATATATATTTATTGGTAGTTTAAAGGAGGACTAATTCTGCTGTATCCTCTGAAGGTAGCTTCAACTGAATTGAAACACTTTGTCTGTCTCTGTCTCCCAAACACTTGAAAGCCTTTTACAGTACTTTTTCAAGCTGTTCAGCTTAGCAGTTTTTCTTCTTATCAACCATATGGCTTCACAGTTTCTGGACTAGATTAATCTAATTTTGTACTTTTTGTGCTGCAAGTCGTCAGATTTCTTCTCACTTGCCATTTGTGTGGGTTTTGAAAGGTTTCGTGGCAAGATGTGAAACTGCTGCTGTCTTTAATTGGGAGACGGGGGGCAACGTGCATCAGTATTGTGAAGCATGAAGTTGTGTATGTGGGGATGAAGGTCATGAGCCCGAAATACATGCTGGGCTCTGTAGGAATGTGATACCAGTCCTGGTTCATTTCCCTGGATGTGAGCTCATGTAGCAGCCTTGAGACAAAACCAATGAAATAAACCTCAGTGCTTCAGTAGGGAAATGCTGAATGTGCATCAGAAGATTTTGATAACTGGCACACTGATAAAACTGCACATTTTTCAGTTTATTTGTGGCACTGTCAACAGATTTGAAAAGTAGACTAATGAGAGGTTTCAGATCCAAGTGAGTTGTTGAAGAATTAGCATGTTTTTTTTGTGCTAGGAGACTTGGAAGTTAAAATGTTTTATCAGTGAGAAATGTAAAAGATTATTTTAACACTTAAAAGCTTCTGTAGGATATGAGAAACTCTACAGGCAGCAGATGGACGTGAGCACAAACCAGTGTCCAAATGATGAAGCCAGGTACTCACGTTGCAAATGAAATACAAGTTTCTTCTGACTGCAAGGGTTATTGGTCACTAGAACAGGTTGTGGTCTGGGTTGGTTGCTGTTGGCCATTCTGAAACCATTATGGAAGATTTTTCTATAAGGTGTATTTTTAATTCAGGAGTTATTTTGAGAGACTTAAATTGTGTTTAAGCAGGAGGACTGATTGAGCAGTCATACAATGCATTCTCATCCTCAAACCTGTGAAATGATTGTTTTCTTTTTCAAATCCCTGAACTGTAGCATGGTTACATGAAGTCTGTCTTCAATATAGTTTACTTCTCTATAGGTTTTGTTGATGACATGTAACTGAATATGTTTATCCCTGTCAGAAATATAGTAGTTGTGATCAAAGGGAAGTTGCAGGAGCGTGGCACCTTCCAGTCCAGTGTCTGTTGTGCATACAGAGACCAAACTGAGTCTAGTTGCAGTGGTAACCCACTGAGTAGCCCAGAATGTTTTGGAAGATTCTAAGTCATGAAGTTAAAGAAGAAATAATGTTTATCTCTTACTTCACAGCAAGGTATTGGGGCCTCCATTTCGAAGGGAGCAGAAGTTGCATACTGTGAGAGATGGCAGTGGGGGCAGTTTGGCAAGCCCCAAACACAGTCTAAACCTGAAGCATGATAAATAAAAACGCATCAAACACCAGCCAGCATAACCAAAAAGTATACTGGAAAGTATACTAGAAAGAATAAGCAGATCTACTGGAATAACTAAGACAACCATTTCTAGGGCAGTACATGTCCTTCCGGTCACTGCATGTTGGAGGCGGAACTTCTCAAGTCTACCTGAACACAATGATAACATAGGACAAGATGATCTACACTAAACAGCAATTACCAGACTTCTGCTCCACAAGCAGGCATTTTAAGGGTTAATATAATCACACTAATAACAGCGAGACCTGGACAGGCTGGAGAGTTGGGTGGGGAAAAACTTGATGAAATATAACAAGGGAAAGTGTAGAGTCCTGCATCTGGGCAGGAACAACCCCAGGTTCCAGTATAGATTGGGGAACGACCTGTTAGAGAGCAGTGTAGGGGAGAGGGACCTGGGGGACGACAGGGTGACCATGAGCCGACACTGTGCCCTTGTGGCCAAGAAGGCCAATGGCATCCTGGGGTGTATTAGAAGGGGGGTGGTTAGTAGGTCGAGAGAGGTTCTCCTTCCCCTCTACTCAGCCCTGGTGAGACCTCATCTGGAATATTGTGTCCAGTTCTGGGCCCCTCAGTTTAAGAAGGACAGGGACCTGCTGGAGAGAGTCCAGCGCAGGGCAACTAAGATGATTAAGGGAGTGGAGCATCTCCCTTATGAGGAAAGACTGAGGGAGCTGGGTCTCTATAGTTTGGAGAAGAGGAGATTGAGGGGTGACCTTATTAGTGTATATAAATATATAAAGGGGGAGTGTCACGAGGATGGAGCCAGGCTCTTCTCAGTGGCAAACAATGGAAGGACAAGGGGTAATGGGTACAAATTGGAACACAAGAGGTTCCACTTAAACCTGAGAAGAAACTTCTTCTCAGTGAGGGTGACGGAACACTGGAACAGGCTGCCCAGGGAGGTTGTGGAATCTCCTTCTTTGGAGACATTCAAAACCCGCCTGGACACGTTCCTGTGTAAGCTTATCTAGGCGTTCCTGCTCCGGCAGGGGGATTGGACTAGATGATCTTTTGAGGTCCCTTCCAATCTCTAACATACTGTGATACTGTGAGGAGCAGGTGGCTTTGGCTAGTCGAAGTCTGCAGGCTCCATAAATAAACACTTTTGGGGTGTTGGGGATAAATGCTTTGCATCCAGGACTTCTGTTGTCATTTCTGTGCAAATGAGACAGTCTCCTTGGGAGCCTACAGTGTTGTGGAGTCATTAGAAGTAGCTTCCTGGGGTTAAAAATGGAAGCTTTCAGAGGAAGACAATTTTTCTAAGCTGCTATCTGTGCCTGTCACCTGGAATCATAGTTACCTTTGTGACCATCCTGTGAAATGAGGGGGAACAGCTATCCATCATAAATCGTCAGTCTTTCTTCAGTTATTACGGGTAGATGAGTAACTTGTAACATATAAGAGTGCTCACATTTATATTCCCAAGTGTATTTGATTTCTGTTTTATTCTCCTCTTTTGGAAAGCGTTGGCCTCTCTTTCATAGCTTTACTTCTTACATGATCCTTTCCAGTTTCTAACAGGAACTCCCTCAAGATCCTTGGTAACTTCGTAGGTAGACTTTGCTCTGCTCTGTGACTTGACTCTTATCTTTCCTTTCTCATCCAAATTGTTTGTTTGTTTGTTTTTTTTTTTATCTTCCTTCAAAGTTCTTAGCTTTTCTGTGTGTATAGGATATTCCTAAAGTACTTCTGGGCACTCTTCAGTTGCCATCTGACTTGGGATTCTGCACTGCCTTGGTGCTTCTGTTGAAAAGTTTGAAATCCCTGAAGTTGTTGACCTCCTTTGCTTTTCTCCTTATTAGATTTCCTTCATATTATTTTCCTGGCATCTTATTCTGTTCTCTCAGCAGGGTCAAACATGTCAAGCAGAGATGCTTCATTTTCAAGTCTAGCACTTTTTAGATTGCCTTTTTTTTTTTTTTTTTGCTTCTAGATAATTCACTTCTACAGACTTTACAAAATATGTTCTTAATGTATTTACATGCTGTTATTAGTGTGATTATCTTAACCCTTAAAATGCCTGCTTGTGGAGCATAAGTCTGGTAATTGCTGTTTAGTCTAGATCATCTTGTCCTATGTTATCATTGTGTTCAGGCAGACTAGAAGTTCCGCCTCCAACATGCAGTGACCGGAAGGACATGTACTGCCCTAGAAATGGTTGTCTTAGTTATTCCAGTAGATCTGCTTATTCTTTCTAGTATACTTTCCAGTATACTTTTTGGTTATGCTGGCTGGTGTTTGATGCGTTTTTATTTATCATGCTTCAGTTTTAGACTGTGTTTGGGGCTTGCGTTTTCATCTGGAAGCTGAGAGATAGAGATACACCAACAAGCTAAAGCTTGAGGGCACCATCCTCTGCTGTGCTTTGGGTGTGTTGGCCACTGTTTTGTGGTTGTTGGTGTCTCACACCTTTTTGCATTCAGTTTTGCATGTTTATTTGAGCAAAGATGGAGAGAATAGACCATCCTCCATTTAGCTCTTGCTATAGCGATATTAATAAGTGTCAAAATAGTTTATTTAAGCTTATTTATGTAGTGCTGCCTTGTGGTTTTGCGTTTTTTATGGAGCCAAAGCTGTCTGACAGAACACTCATAGAATTTTAGTGCCTTGTTGATCTTTTGGTGACTTTTGTGTTCTGGTTCTTTTCCACGCCAGGAGGCTAGTAGTGTGGAATAACTTAGGATCCACAACTTGGATAGACTTGAGGCTTAGTAACTTTTTTAATCCATTCCAGTATCTCCAGTCTCAAAATGCTGAGGCTTGCTATGCATACCATGTGTACACAGTGGTGTGTCTTGCCTCTGAGTTGCAGCTACAATATAGTTGTATCAACTAGGCTTAGTAATGAACTGTTTTGTGTCCACCCTGGTTATCTTCTTGCATAATAATGTTCTGGTAGGGAAGGACTGACTTTGCTGTTTTTTTAACACAGGGTGAGTGTTTTGTGATTTTAAGATTGGGATCTTTTTGCTTGCTTGTCTCAAGGTGGTGGTTTACACATGAACTTAAAGCTTGCTTCTCTGTCACTCACTGTCTGAATTACCTACTTATTTCAGTCTGGAACCCAGATTTTGCTTCAAGCAAGGACTTCTACTCTTGCTTCTGATACTGTTGTCTGATGTTGCTGTTCTAGTCAGGTGTTTGAAAGTGTGATCACACAGATCAAAGCAGTAAATTTCTGTGTGGGAACTAACTGTAGCTTGGCAAGTCCTTGGAGTTTTGTGGGAGGTGGGCCTGGGGATGAAAAAAGTAGTAGCACTGTTTCTGCTTCTTTTTCCTTTCTCCCAGATCAAGCACTGCAACTAGCAGAAGCTTTACTACCTCTTCAAAATCATCAGCAAGTTCTTATTCCTCAGTGTCTGCCACTTCTGTCATTACTAACGGTGATAGCAGTAACTCCTATGGACTGAACAGCTCCCACCTGGGCAGGGGGTAAGAGCAGGAATGTTCTTTTTGTTTCTTCATCCTTCATGTGAATAATCCTGTGCATCCTTGCCTGTATAAAAAAGGAGTGTGATGAGTTCTGCTACTCTTGTCTTTCTCTTTATCAAACTTTGCTTTTGAAACCCCTGCATTCTGCTGTTCCTTGCTCACTTGCAAAAGTAGCACATGTTCCAGAGCTTACCATTAGGGCACTGCCTGATTTGAGGGGATTGGGAATATAAGGGAAGGAATTACATTCTTTTCTCCATCTGTGATTGTGATAGAAGCCTTTCCAGGTAGAGATTTTTTTTTTTATTAACTCTTACAGTAATATCGTGCAAACTCCTGCTGCATTAGGGTAGAGTGCTGTGTACTTACTGACAGAGGAAAATAATGTGTTATGAGCCATAAATTAATAATAGACTGTGTAATGATTAATGTTTCTAAAGTTAGCACATGTACTTCACATTCCTGGTATTCATCATTAGCCACTATGAAGCAGCACAAACATATAACATGCTGGTTAAACAATTTCATTAAACATCTTTTTGACTTGTATTTGGTGTGACTCTTAAACGGTATTGAGATTCAGTAAACTCACTGTGGAGTTCACTGTGTTGTCTTTTTTCCAGAGGTTCTGGATTTGTCTGTAACTCTTACAGCTGCAGGGATAATCCTTCTCTGTCACAACCTGGACTCTGTGGGCTCAGTAACCTTGGAAATACCTGCTTCATGAATTCTGCATTACAGGTAAGACTTTGGAAGAGCCCTCTTTAGAAATAAATGAAAGAGCAGTCTTGCAAAGATTGTGGATTAAAACTTGCGGAAAGAAAAGGATGTTCTAATGTGATTCAGTGAGGAGACTGCACCTGGAATGAAAGAAACCAACTCAACCAACAAACCCCAAACAAAAAAATCAGCTCATTTAATTTGACTTATGCATAGCATTTTAGTTCTATAAACAGTATAAAGGACTGGATCTGAAATGATCCAGTAACTTCTGGAAGACTGGGGGGGAAGTAATACTAAACAGATGCGCAACTGTAAAGTCCCAGTGCTGTGCTCTGACAAAGATGGGCTGATGTGGAGGATGTTTTGACTTGTGTGGGCTGCACAAGTGATATGAGCAGTTCACTGCAGGCAGTTCTGGGGTCCATGTTTAAAGACTCCTCCAAAATGAAGAGTGTGAAAAGCCACAGGAAGGGTTCAGGGTCATTGTGTGGGTGTTAAGGTTATGTCAGTTATGCAAAGATAATAATTACTGGCATACTCATTTAACTTAGTCTCTTAGGTTTATTTGGTTCAATAAAAAAACCCCAACTTGTTAAGGATATTTTTTTGCTAAGAATTTCAAACAAAATATGAGCCAGCTTATATGAACTTTAGTGTGGTCCAAGTGCTGTGTAATGACTCCTGTCATTCTGTGGTAGCTTTGAAAGCTAGAACAGGTCTTAAAATAACTACAATGCATTATGCATGTCGTATTCAGGATACCAGAATGAACTTGGGCTGCCTTACTTGTTTGTTCAGTGTGACTTTATTCTTAGTCGTATCATGGTAACCTTACACCACATTATATTCTCTTGAACTTCATAGCTAAGAGACAACTTTTAGAATTCTTTTTTTAATTGTCAAAGTAACTTAATCCAAACACGCTTTAATCTTAATTTTTGCATAGAAGCTAATTGGGTGAAAAACTTTCTTGTATTTACTATAAGGCTTTAATTTTCTAGACATCAGTCTCTCAAATGCAAATCTTTGACTTAATTTTTTGAGGTTCGTGGAATTTTGTTAGCAACAGTCTCCCAGTGAGAGGCTAGTGTCAAACCATAGCAATCTGTAAGCACTTTAATGTCATCTGTCCAGAGAAAGATACTTTGTGCACGGACACTGGAACTGGAAGAATTTGATAGGAAATAAATTCCACAAGCTACACATCAAGGCAGTGACAGTGGAGGAGGCTGAAGGGCAGGACTGCTGACTCTCTCTGGATTGCCATATGTAACTGCTGGGAGAGCTGTGTACCTACACCTAGTTGGTGAAGCACTGTACAGGGATCTGCTACAGGTCCTGAAATTTCAGGTGTTCAGAAAGAGCCCAGTTTAATATTTCTTGATACTACAGTGCCTTGAAGCCCTGGTAATTTTGATCATACCTCAGAATTAGCTTTGTTCTCACACTGAAGTCTTGCTTTACTTATCCAAGCGTCACTTCCTGCTATAAGCGTAAAATCTTTGAATTACTGAGTTAGTGAAACAACTTCCTGTGTTAGTTGTGTCTTGAGGTTTATGGTGATTTCCTAGGGTGTATTAAATTACTACCACAATACACTGCTAATGAGTATATAGATCATAGAATCATAGAATAGTTAGGGTTGGAAAGGACCTTAAGATCATCTAGTTCCAACCCCTCTGCCATGGGCAGAGACACCACACACTAAACCATGTCACCCAAGTCTCTGTCCAACCTGGCCTTGAACACTGCCAGGAGAGTAGATATAGAGTAGTATCCTTCCTATCTTTAAACAGCTAACTTTGTGATGGGTTTTTTTTTAATGGTGTTTGGTCCCTCGTAGGTTAAAGCATAGCTTGTGTTTCACTTCTTGGAGGAGCAAAGACCTTTTTTCTCACGGTCCCTCATATTAAGATTTCAAGGTTGGAGATTGAATATGGGATGTAGGATTGAGGACATTAAGGACATCTCTGAAGACCTTCCATACTTGTTCTGTGCAGATTTATGTGTAATACGTTAGTAAGGTTGCCTGCCCTACCATCCCAGTAAGCGGTGCAAAAACAGGTTTGCATACAGTAATTATAGGAACAGACGAGTCTTGGTTGTTTGCTGTTTACTTTCCTGAGCTATTAAATACAGTAACTTTAAATGAATGCTTCAAATTATTCTGCACTGAAGGAATAGGAGATAATGTTCTAATGGAAGGAGTACATGTTCTAATGTGAAAGTTGGGTTTGTTATTTTATTGCCACTGATTTATTGTCTTGTGCAGTAAATTCACCTTCTTAATGCTTTTTCAGTGTCTAAGCAATACCCCTCCTCTGACTGACTATTTTCTGGAGGACAAGTACGAAGCTGAAATAAATCAGAACAATCCACTGGGGATGAGAGGAGAAATTGCAGAAGCCTACGCAGAGCTCATTAAACAGATGTGGTCTGGAAGACAGTCACATGTGGCACCACGTATGTTTAAAGTAAGTTCTCCATGTTCTTGTAGCATAGCTTTTTGACAGAAGAAACAGTGGAAGCTAATATACCTTCCATGTATGCTAGTGTTAGGAAAGCAACAATGACAGAATTTGTTGTTTTGCGTTTTATGCACATGCTTCTCAGGGTACAGGGAGGGACTTGCTAGTAGTCATACCCCAGAACTGGTTACCGCTCCTTAATGTGAAATGCCTTACTTGGTAAATGACCTTCCAGCCTTGGAGCTGTTTACAGATGCATCAAAATGATCTCTGCCACAAAACTAGGCAAGGTCATGTGAATTGCTGTGAACTTTAATCAGTAGTAAAAGGAAAGTTACAATTTTAAAGAATAAAATTAGAAAGTGGAGAACAAAATGCATTCCCTTGTCTATAACATTATTTATTGATGTAGTGTTCCCAGTGCTTCAGTGTAAAAAGCTGCTTTCAGCTGAAATACTACAATATAGTAGTTGCATACGAACCTCTAGAAAAACTGTAGCTGTGTCTTCTGTTTTAAGTGTAATGCAAAGATGCTCCAGTGCAGAACAGTGAATAAAGCATCCAAGGAACATGAAGAGTTTGCTTCTGTAGTGCAGTCTCGGTATGCTGTGAAAGATTAAGATCCCAAATACATGAAATAAGCAGTGATCTGATATTAGTGTAAATGTGTGTCCTGTTACTGTTTAGATTTTGTGTGGTATAGTCTTGCAGTCAAGGGTATGTGCTTTTGAGACCTGGAGCAGAAGTCTGATGGGCTATAGAAATCTGCCCTCTGTGGAGTCATAGGTAGATCTGGATCAACAAGATGTTTAATTTCTGTGACTTGGAGTTGCTGGCAAATCACCACTATGAAACTTGATCTGTAAACTTCCATTCAGAGGAAATATATGAATATATAGTGGACAGCAGGAAAAGTGCCTTAATGTGGGCTGTTCTTGTTTAAGGCTGGAATAGGAATTGCTCTTTATTTCCTAGTACTACAGTATCAGTTGTGATTTTCCTATTGCTTATTCAGTGACAGTGTTAACTATCTGCATTATGCAAGCAGCCTTTCCATCTGGGCTTCCTTGCAGTTGTTACCTTGAGTGTTCAAAATGTGCTAAGCATAATTTTGCAAGCCTTTTGGACTCTTTTGTGTTTATGGAAAGACTAGTGATGGTCATAGGACTGACCACTTCTTCCATTAATTGTGGTTTTTCCTCTGGGATCCCTTCCTACTGCTGTTTCAGGAGCAGGAACAATAAATGGTAGTGTTGTGAGATAAGAGGTGTGTAAGGGCATGCTGTTTCTGGCTCTTGCTAGCTCAGGCTGTTAAGTTTCTTAGCTTCATATCACAATCTTTAGAGTACCTAGAGATTACTGTGGTGAGATTTTCAATCTTAAGTTTTAAGCCAGTTTTGTTAGCTCATGATCATCTTCTGCAAACATTTTGAGTCTTCCAGTCCACCTGCTTCAGGGTACTGTCTTACAGCAAGTCTGCATCGTGAGAACTGTAAGCTTCTGAAAGAGAAATTAAAGTACAACATATATATTGGCAGATAGGTTTTGTGTGCTGGTTGTTTTGGAGGTTTCTGAACTAATACTGTTAACTTAGATTTCTAGCATCACAGCACTGAATGCATTCTTCCCTCTGAGGACTAGAAGGGGAAATAAAAACAGTTGAGAAAATTGTGCTGGCACCCTTACTGCATTAGAATCCAGTTCACTGTGGTCTGGTGCTAGCAGAAGGTAGCATGGAGTTGATGTCTTCAAAAGGCAGGACATGAGTGTTTTTATTCTTGTTTTTCATACATAAGTAATGCTCAACCCTTCTAACTCTTGTCTCTATTTTTCAGACACAGGTTGGCAGATTTGCCCCTCAGTTTTCGGGATACCAGCAGCAAGATTCCCAGGAGCTCTTGGCTTTTCTTCTAGATGGCTTGCATGAGGATTTGAACAGAGTGAAGAAGAAGCCCTACTTGGAGCTGAAGGATGCCAATGGCAGACCTGATTCGGTATGGTGCCCTTTACTTAAGGGTAGGGCAGGTAGTGCTTCCCAGGGAGTTTATTTGTAGTTTGTGACACTTCCTGGCCTTCCAGCTCATCGGCCACACAAACATTGTCCTTGCAAAGCAGTCTGCCTGGGAGGGGAGAACCCTGCCACACTTTATGGCCTGGCTCACTCTTCATGACACCTCATGGCACGTTGCCGTTGTTCAGCCTTACAGCAGAATATGTGTTCTTGTACTGTTGTGCAGGAAGATGTGCTTATGGTGCAATATTGACATCAGTATCAATGTTCTGAGTTTTCTTTGATCCCTGTGCTTGTGAGATCCCTGAGTGTTTGTGAGAAGTAGCTTTTAATGGTTTTTTTTTTTTTTTCTTTCTATTTATAGGCAGTGGCAAAAGAGGCCTGGGAGAATCATAGGCTGAGGAATGATTCTATCATTGTGGATATTTTTCATGGTCTTTTCAAATCTACTCTTGTTTGTCCCAAATGCTCTAAAGTTTCTGTGACCTTTGATCCCTTCTGTTATTTAACCCTTCCATTGCCCTTGAGGAGAGATCGTCTCATGGAAGTCACCTTGGTATATGCAGACCCACAGCGTAGGCCTGTCCAGGTGAGGCATGTTGAAGACAAAAATTTAAGTAATCCGAGTCTCTCTTAGGTTTCTAAGTTGACACTTTGCAAGTGACGTAGAGGACATTGTTGTCCACCTTTGGGTGAAGTAGGATGGGGTTTTTTTTAATTCAAAAACTGGGAACTGAACATGTGAAATCAAGTGGCTTTATAAAATCTCAGTTCGTGAGACTAGGTTTATTTTGCCTGGTTATAAGCATGATATTGTCTTTGTTTCTAGTACCGGGTTGTGGTGCCGATGATGGGGGCCATCTCCGATCTGTGTGAATCGCTTTCCAGACTTTCTGGTGTTCCTGCAGAAAATGTAAGGGTAAATGCAGACAGTAATTTTTCTTTTTTTGTTCTTGAAGCATTTTGGTTGCTTAGCTTTTAGATGAGTGGTAAGCTAACTGAATGGAATAGTGGTGAAACCCTAGCAAGTTTGAATGCTTTTCTTTGATTGTGGAATAAAAAAGATGCATGAAACAATCTGTGCTTGCTCTTGCAGTACAGAGGTGTAAGAGAAGGGAAAGAAAGCTGTTGGAATTGCATCACCTCCAAACCTCTGTGGACCCAGTCTATTTGCTTTGTTTTTCTGATCTGTCCTAACAAATACAGCTGATTAGCTGCTGGGTGCTGTTACAGAAAACAGTGCTGATGTTATGCTGAAAATTCTGATAAAGAATAGGAATAAAATGTTACTTGAACTTAAAGTTAGTTTGCGTAAACTTACGTAAGCTTTTATTATAATTTCTTTGCAAATATCACTTGCTGTTCTAGATGGTGGTGACAGACGTGTATAATCATCGGTTCCACAAAATCTTCCAAATGGATGAAGGTTTAAATCATATCATGCCAAAAGACGACATCTTTGTGTGAGTAAAGTGAGAAGATGCCATGGTGTGAAGAGTGCTACAAAACATTGTTTTGGTTTCAGGATATAAAACCTGATTACTCCTTTTTTTTTACCTTTTCCCTCTCAAATATAAGCCTTTCTGTAGACCTTTTACATGATTTAGCAGTAATGCAGCACTTCTAGCTGCAGATCGGCATGTGTGGTGTTCAGTGTTTTCCTAATGCAAAGGAAGTCGTGGCCCTGGGTAACAATGAAGTTTGTGTTTGCTCTGTGTTCTGCAGCTTGGAACTTTCTCCAAGTTTTTTTTCTGAGATGGTGATCTGGATGTCTGGATTACAGTTAAACTTTCCCTGGCATTATTAGGCAAGCTCAAGCTTACTGTTATTATGCTTCAGATGGGCCAAAAGCCTTGGAGCTGTTACTAGCATAGTGTGAAGTTTAAGCTGTTATACTCTGCCTTTGCAAAAACCATCATAATAGTTACAGCACTCAGCTAACCATGACTGGAGGTTCTTGGTAGACTCTTGACTGATGCTTACACTTTTTGTGTCTTAACTGTAGTTTTTGAGGAATTTCAGCAAAGTTGAGGGTTAGGTTGTGGTTGATGTTTTATATATGTGTGGTGGATGGGATGGTATGTCTCCAGTCACCTGTGAAATCTGGTGAGGAAGGCAAAAAGTTGTGTTCCTCTGTTGGAGCTGGAAAATGAAAAACGTTGCACATGAAGTGCAAAATAGTCTTTGAGGCTCACACCTGAACCTAGGACTTGAGGAGGTCAAATCCAGCCCTTCATCACAAGTCCAGTCTTCCTCATGTGAGAATAATCCAGTGCAAGGATGTTGCTTCCATAAAATTGTGCCAGTGTAAAGTCCTGCACTGATAGGCTCTGGCACAGTGTGTACCTTTCACTGAGTGGGGTGCGGTAACATACTGCTTGGTGCTGTTCTGTCATGCTGTCTGTTGTCACCTCGTTCCTGAGGTGTAGTATCTGAGTTTTTCAGCAAGTTCTTGGAATGTTGTTCTCTTCAGCTGCAGCTAAAGGTGTGGCATGTTAGGATGCCATGGAAGGACCTTTGGCTTCTGTGAAATCTGTTTTGTGAGGGTATTGTAAAGTGTTAGATTGTGAGTAAGTCTACCTCCAAAGCTGGTAAAAGAATCAAGAAGTGTGATATTACAATGGTAATTACAAAACTACTCCACTTTCTTACAGGCATAACATGTTGCATATCCCTCCACAGAAAACAACTGTGTCTGAATGAGGTCTGCTCTGGGTTAGGAGGTGAGGAGCACTGGCTGAACAGCAGTTCCACGTATATTTTCCTTTGCAGTCATCATTTCCTTTTATGTGCAGGCACAACTGTAAATGAGGTGATGCTGTGAGTCACAGTGAAATGAACTGGGTTAAAAATAACCCTCCAAGCAAGAGAGGGAGTAGCATGAGGAAATTTTGGTAATTGTGTTTTTGCATGTACACCCTCTAATATGTTTTCAGCACTGTGGGGCAAGAGCAAGCAACCAGGCACCAGGGCAAGAATTAGGAGAAATCTGCTCATAGGAACTCCCTTTAATAGGTGATGCTGCCAGGAAAAAGATATGTAAAGTAATATTCTAACCTACAGTTTAAAAAACAGCATTATTTTATTGAAAGGGAGTCTTGTCTCAAACACAACAGAGAAATGCTTGTTCATAAAGAGTAGAACTTGCTATTTAAAGGCAAATGCATATTACTTTTATTGCTGGCAGTCTGCTTACTTTGGTTATAACAAGTCTGCTCATAGGTGTTCTAAGATTTAATTCAGTCATGCAAGAAATGGTAACAGTAGTGTGAAGGTTCTTAAATTACACTCTGTTTCCATCTATTAAGGTCTTGTATCTGCTGAAGCGAGTGTGACAGGAGGGATTGACAGTATCAGTTCTGTGTTAAGATCAGTACAAGGTGGGATTGGTCAGGGTAGGTCTTCATTTTGGTATTTCTGAACTGCAGGTATGATTCTTTAGGGATTTTTACACTTTTGCTGTTACTTACTTACAGAGCCTGAGGTGAGCAGGCGGTGATACTGTAGTGGAACTAAGAAACTTTGACAGTTGTCACTGAAAGGATGTGGTTGAGTTTGAGACTAGGTTCACTGGGCTCTTGCAAACTGATGACATTAGGGGTGTGCTGAAGGTTTTTTTTTTTTGTTACTGCATGTGTTTTTATAGTATTTTTCTTAAAATTATTATTTTGATTTTAATTTTTCCTTGCAGGAAATGTTTTTGCTTTTTATTTAGCCCATGGTCTGAGAAATCCTTGGAGGTCTCTGTGAATTGAAGCTCTTATGCTGAAACTGGCTTCTATAAGTTTTTTCAGGCTTTCTAAATCTTAGTCTAAGATGGTTGAGTAACACTCTGCATTTGTTCCTGCACCTTAGCTGGTTGATGTAACTGCAACTAGAAGGTAACTTGGGTCAGGGTACAGGGCAGTGTTCTAGTAACTCTTTCATTTTCTGGCATGGAGTCCAGTGTTGCTTTGCACATGGCTGTCCTGTTGGAAATGGCTCAAGAGCGGGGTTGGGGCAGATTAAACAAGTTTCTCGAGTGCTCCTCAAGCTGTTACGTTTCTGGCAGAAGTTATCAGTGGTCAGATCAGGGCTTGCTGCCTTCCTGAAGGTGCTGTGTGACGCGTATGGTGTTTGTATGTTCAGATTGATGCTGATGGCAACTTAAGGAGTTTCTGATACCCCAACAATTTACCTTCTTAAATTACAGCCAAATATCTTGCTGTTTATAAAAAAAGAAATAAATCTTTTTTGGAATCTTCCCACTTTAAAGAACAAACTTGCTTCCACTTGAAACTAAAAATCTGTGACTGAAATAATGTATAGTTGAGAAGCATTTTGTTTTCCTAAAGTCAACTACAAAGACTTGAGTGCCCACTAAAAAGCATTTAGTTCTTTTGGCTTTAATATAAGGCCAGTTCTTTAGAGAGGTGTCAGGAAAAGACTTGCTTCTTATGACCGGAAGGGTGGCTCTATGTGCCTCTGTAGGCCACAAAATGTTCAGTTTGGACAAGATCCTTTTGTGCTGGCTGGTGACATAGCTGTGGGGTTGTATCACTAGTTACACAGAGTAATGTGTATCTCTTCTGTTCCTGAAAGAAAACTGTCTTTATATTGATTAATGAAGGGGAACAGCTGCCTTTTATTCAAAAGCATAACTGTAATGTTTTATAGTGACCCATATTTTCACCCAAAATTCACAATTGAAATAAATAACCAAACAAAGACTTAATAAATCAGTCTAACTCGTCAAAAGTTTATTTGCACTTCATTTATACTGGTTATGCCACAAAATAAACTCCTAAGGAAACTTTCTAAAGCAGTAAGTTGAGCTGACAAAATAGTGCAATTGATTTATAAGCAAGGAACCTTTTGGAAGCTGCTTCCCTACCATGTTTTGAAAGCATAAGTTTTCCTAAGATTTGTTTGAATTACTTTATTGCCTTGTGTACTGAGACTGGAACGTATCAGCTTCTCTACTAGAACAGAGGTTACTGAAAAGATGATGTTTTTAATAGCATTACTGATGTTACAAATCCATTAGGAAAATGTCATCATTTCAGGATTTTGTGCTCACAGTGTAGCAAAGCTGAGTAAGAGGTATCAGACTGGAGAGAGATCTCTGGTAATTGTGGTGCTTTTTGCAGGGTGTGTTCTTGGATACTAAATGTTAACTAGATGTATTTGAAGTTGATATATAATAAGCAACCTGGGATGTGAGTGGGGACCATTAGTTAATAGTTTGTATTTAAATGGGGAGTTTTCTAGAATTAAAACATCTCTTGTACTTAAATTAGCATGATATTCACTGTCTCGTACTTGAACTCTTCCCTAATTCATGTTTTATTGATTCCATCAGTTTCATACACTGACCATCTGTTCTTATTTTCCAGTAATGTCTAGTGGCAAGACTTCCCTGTTGGCAAACTATTATGTAAATGTCACTACTTATTTTAAGTAATTGAAGTTAGACACAAAGTTTCTTTTACTGGATAGAAAATGAAGTGCAAAGAAGTAAGCAATTAAAAATAGAGTTAAATTAGTCCAGTATATTCAGAAATAGTTTGCCTGTATATACATTCCCCAAATGTACATTTTAAAATTGTAGACTTGTCAGTAGGTCCTATTGATTTTGAGGTGTTTTCCTGAGAGATTTTGATGGCTAGTCTTGTCATTTGGGTTTGCTCACAGGTCTTTTCATGTGTTCCTTTTTGACAGCCACACTTAGAGAATTCTGGGAGAAGCTGTTATAAACTGAAGCCAGCATCCGTCTGTGCCTCCTGCTAGTGTTTAAATAATGGTGTAAAAATTTCCTCACCTGAAAAGTTCTCTTTCCTTCCTCTGGGAAGCAAAACAAGGTTGTGTTAGTAATCATCTGTGGTTGTTTGCTAGTCTGAAAATGCAGAGAATGAGTGCGTGGTGATGGAGGGAGCTACAAGGCCTCCAGGCTCTGGTTTTGTGAACAGTTGCCATCAAATTGTTCCGTTGTTCCTTGTTCTCTTTGTCCCCATCTTAATGGGCCTTTGTGTGGAGTCCAGTAGATCTTCCAACTGTGATCAGCTAGACGACTGTCTTCTGTAACAGAAATCAGTTGCTTCAATGGTTCTGAAGCTTTAGGGTCTTGAAGTAATTTAAACTGGCAGTTTTTGCTTTCTGTACGTTTATTGGTGTCGCCTTAAGTTGCCTCGGGACTGAAAAATTTAACTATAAATGGTCAATCTCTTGCAGTATTTCTCCAGCTTTGCTTTGTTGAAAGCTATAGCCAGAGCTGGGCCTCCATATGACAACAGTATCCTCATTGGTCTGATAGGTTTCTGATTTTGGAGTTTGCACGCTAGCCAGCTAATAACGTACGTCTTCAATTCAGAATTCAAGGAGGAATCTAATTCTGTAGAAGATCTGTGCCCCAGCAGGGATGTGATTGGAAAAAAAGAAGTACTTTTGTATTGTTGTCTTGCTTTCGACACCAATGTCTGTTAAGTCTCAGCTTTTGATTTATGGCTTTGTATTGCTTGATTACTGAGCAGAATACTGCTTCAGTTGTAAATGTCACTGAGCAGGAACTCACACAGCAGGTTGCAGTAGGAGTAGCATAGTTGGAATGTGCTTTATTGTTTTTTTATTTGCTTGACAGAGGACATAGTCTGCAGGCACAGGTGTTGTAGTTACAGTGTACTACAGATAAATATTTGTGAAACATGCAGTATGTAGTTTGTATAGAGTATTGCACCTTTTTTAGGTGATTTCAGTGGCAGGAAAAGCTGTATTTTTGGTCTGGTTTTCACCATAAGGATATGAGGGAAGACATGTTCAGCCTTCTGTGATTTTTGCAAGGTGTCTTGGACCTCATGAGACATACATTGTGAATTGTTATGTCCCAAGTGGTAGGAGGTGCTGATTCTTGGGGAGGTGGGGTGAGGATCAGACTCGTTTGGAACATATATTGACTACAGAGTAATCTGAGGGGAAGAAGGGGAAGTCTGCCCTGCATGGCTAAGATATATTTTCCCTTTCAGCTCCTCAGTTTCTGGCTTATCAGTTCTTGTGGTATATTACCTGGCCTTTTGTGCTCTCTGATAGTAAAATTTCAAAAAGAAGAAATGTCAATGTTACTGGGCTTCTTAAGTGACTTCAACTCAGATGTATCCCAAAATGAACCTGACTCCTTTTACACAAAAGGACAAAACTATACATTTTCTTCTGTAGGTCACCTGAAAGCGAGGAGAATTTGGGCCTAGAATTCTCCAAGCCTGCACTTTCGTGAGGCTTTGGATTCACCCATTTCTCATTATGACAGGTGTAGAAATTTAGTGTAGTCCTAATAAAAGATATGTTAATATTTAGCATCAGATAAGAGGCACGATGCTTGTAGCAACAAAGGTGTTTGATATAAAACTTGAATCGATATCACTGGCACTATGTGTAGGGGCAGTGCAGCCAAAGAACAGTGGGACTAGCCCGCTTCTCACAGTGTTGTAAATGTTCCTCTCAAGGCATGTTGTTCCCAGGAAAGGACAGGGAGATCGGTGGCAAATGGTCAGGAAGTCACTTCCATAAAGGTGGTCTGCAAATCAATTTGACGATGTTAGCTCAGTGTTTGTGCTGAATGCTCTCATTCTCCAGGCTAATCAGAGAACAGCATTCAGCACATAACCAAAACGCTTACTGTTTCTTTCTCTTAGGTTCTGGGAAGCCCAGCCCCACTAGGACCTCCGGCTCCCGCTCCAATGTAACACCCTCCCATGCACCATGCTGGTGATGTCACATCACCCAGGGATCCTGCTGGAGCTCGGAGCCGGCCTACAAGGGGTCAGGTAAGCACCACTCAAGAATGAACTCCACAGCCCACTTCGAGGGTATCACTCCCTGCATTTCTTCTTAGTTCGGAAGGCCTAAGAAGAAAAATGTTTGGATGGATAAACTAGATACCCTTGTTCTCTTAGCCTGGCTAATGGGGCATGTGTGTTGTTTGCGTTGATAGTTTCACAAATTGATTTGCAGGTCACCTTTAACCTATAAAAGTGTGCATAGTTGAACAAGACATATTTAGTTTGCCATATATACCATGCTTTCTGCCTTCTCTTACAACATGCTGTATATTCTTTAGATGAGTTCATGGTCTCGAGAAACCATGACTGGCTGAAGAAATGTCAGGTTGGTTAACTTGACCAAGGCTACAACAATTACTGAACTTAATTCAGCAAACCAGCTAGTCCAGTAGTTTTGTATGGAATGTTTTAGATGGGTGAGACCTTGTTGCAGACTGATGTAGGAAGTTTGTTCTTGCTTGCTGGAATTGGTGTTTTCTTGTCTGAAATAAGGGGTTTGTGTCCTTTCCAAAACGAGCTTGTATTTTATGAGCTTTTTAAAAATCTTGCTGGTTGAATTCCCTCATCCTTTTTTACCTTGCTTCGGTGTAAGACTGGCAAAATCCTATGACAGAATTTTATGGGGCAAACAACCCATTATCTGAAGAAGTAACATTTGCGGTTTCTTACCTCCTAGTTTACTTGTTGTATGTGTTCTGGCATCGTAAAAGAGATTAGTAATATTTCCGTTACCTAGAAAAGATCAGGAATACATGCAGCGTTTTCACCCAGTTTTTTTCAAGTCCTCTATTCATTCTTGTTGTCAGCTTCTGAACCTATTGTAACTTCACAGCAGCATCTCCGCGTTGGTGTGCAGTGGTAATCCTGTTCAGATGGATCTGTGTGTCAGCTTCTGCAGTGGCATTTTCTGCACTTCTCTGTTCTCTTACAAAACATACTACTTTTTTAGTTGTTGCTACAGACTGACTTGTCCACATAGTGTTTGCCGAGTGGAGAAATTTATCATAAATAGCAGCACTTGGGGGGTATGTTTCAGTAGCATGCAACATACAACATACATAATAGCCTGGTGTTCAGCTCAGAGCATTTTTTGCTTTCAGTGCCTGTAGTTTTCGTGTAGCTCTGCCTTGTCTTTCTGTAGCTTTTCGTGCTCCTGTGCACTTGCTTAACTTTAGTTTGTAAGGGAATGGAAGTTATGTACTTCATTGCTCACTGCCTCCTTTCCAGATTATAACCACAGATCTTCAGGCCTTCATAATCCTCAATAAGACTGGTCAAGTCTTACCCTATTGCTTAGCAGTTTTCAGAGTCTTTTCAGAGTTGTCATGAATGATAAAGACAAGGAGTCAGTATCCAGCTGTGTGGTGGCAGCTGAGCCAATGACTGACATCAAAAACCATGTTGTGTAGTCTGATGTAGCATCATTTTTGTGTTCTATTATTTCCATTAAGTTGTAAAATATAGAATTACAGGGCATTATCAATTTTTAATCAGTTATCTATTAATTCCCATTATTAGATCTATATCCCTCCTTAAACTATAAAGTATCTTAGGTTTTTTTTTTTTTTTTCTTAGAGATGACTGTTGCTCAAGAGATTCAGGAAATGACAGATCCTGATTCTGATACGTCTGCCTCTTAGTACTAGTATGTAAAAGCTGTTCCGAGGTGGAGTGGGTAGAAGGGCACTTGAGTAACTAAATTAGTTACATTTCAATGAGAAGTGTGAGATGCTCTTTTGCAGAGTGTTTTGGAGAGTGTACAGTATGCCGGCTGCTTGTGACAGATGACAACTGCCTATGGGTAATACTCAGCTTTTCCTTTCTGTCCCATCTGTTCCATCACATGGACAGGGCTTCATCTAGGTGCCCAAAGGTGGAATATAGATGAGGGCTGTGTTAGTTACTGCTTGGGGAGCGCAGTGTAGGTGGTGTGAGAGGCAGTCACAAGAATGTCAGGGAACATGTGCTTGCTGTGTACTGATCTGTTTTATAGCAGTGTCATTAGGACCTGGGGTTCATTGTAGGTGATATTCTGGGACCCAGGTATGGTCGTTTGTTGTTTAAATAGTGCTAGGTAAAATAATTCATGTCTTTGTGGTGCTGTTTCTCAGGAAACCATTAAATGTGGACTGTATCCATTGCTAGTGTCCAGTTGAACAGCACTGACAGCCTAGAAAACATCAACAGCCATTTGTGATGGGCTGTCTTACTCTGACTGATCTCTGATGGTCTTTGTGGGTTGGGACTCTCTGGAAGGTTATTTTTCTTCATGTACTCTGCTGACTCAGTACAAGCCCCAAGCTGGGATCCCTTTGGGTTTAAGTAGGATGGAATGAAACTACAACTCTGAAATTTGTTCTTCTGCCTGCTCTACAAGGGCATTTTGAACACGGGAATTAAAATGTTTCTTGGCTCTTGAGAGAAGGGAAATGGCTTGTTTAATATAAGAGAGCTGTTATGAGTTGGTACATTCAGATACGCGATTGTGGTCTTGATCGTTGTGCATAGTGACATCTTCCATGAAATCTTTTCTTTCAGTTTCTAAGATAAGTCTGAAACAGGTGACTTGCCAAATTAAAGAACAGTGTGACTTGGCATTCCTGAAAATGAATCTTTTGTCATGAGTAGCCCTGAAGTGAACACTGTGATAGTATTGGACCATGTGGTTTCTTTTGATCGTGACATCTGCAAATACCTCATTTGCCGTTTTGCCCTGTAGCGCAGGCTGTCTCAGTCTCCTCACTGTTCTCCAGAGCTGTTTGTTTTCTTCCAGAATGCTGGTTTGTTTTATGTGTGTGTTTACTGTCCTTGCGTTTTTCTGTGAAGCAGAAGTTTATAAACTTAGTTTTCTGAAGGGTAGGTTCCTCAGTGGTACAAGCACAGGCCATTAACTGTACGAGAGGCTGGGAGAATGCAAGACCCAAGCTGTCAAGAGGGTTTCTTTCTCCAGAGAGAACAAACATTGTGTGAGGGATTTCAAAGTGTATTTAGTATTCTTCAGTCAGGCTGGGATCTGGTTGAAGCAACATGTGGTTGTCAGGGTAATGTCTTGAGAGGTGAGTAGCAGCAGAGGTGTGAATTAGGGATAGAGACAGAGGGAAGGTGGCAGTTGAGCTGGTAGGAGCTTTGCGTCCTATGCCATTCTGAGCTGTGGAAAATATTCAGGAGACTTCTCTGTAGCATGAAGACAGAGTACTACCCTTTTTGTCATTCTTGGGATAACCTAGTGGAGAGACTTGTTAGATGGAGTTCATATTGGTTCTGCCTGCTGTGCTTCTTGGCAGTGGAAGTAACCTGAGGAAATATCTGTCTCTCAAACAGGTATGAAGTTTGCAAGCCGAGTGAGGACAGCTCAGAGTATGTTACTCTCTCTGTTTACTTTCGGGAGAAGACAGTGAGGCAATCCAGCAATACTTCAGGGACTGTGCTCTTTGGTCAGCCACTATTAATATCTGTGCCGAAACATAAGCTCACTGTGGATCACCTGTACAGTGTGGTTTTGGAGCAGATCGGGTAAGTCACATCTCTATCTTTGAATCCTATTCAAAGTTCTAGTGGTCGCTTATTCAGCTACACTGTAACAGGATGACTGCATCCTTGGTGATGAGAAGAATTTTCCTTGATTTATGTTGCATACAAACCAGGATTTGCATGGCATTAGTGTCTGGAGGCCCCAGGGACATTCCAGTGTCCTGTTTCTGGGGCTCTGTAAAAGCAGACTGGAAGATAATGGTGGTGACAGTCACAAGGGAAGCTGTCTGCTTAGCATTGCAAGCGAAAACTTGAACCACATTTTCAGGGCTCTCAGATGGACCACCATAACTTATTTTTGCCTTTTCCATCTACTGCCAGTAAAACTCGGAGCAAGCAGTTGAGAACAGTGACTTACTGAATTGTTCTTGTTGGACTCATTCTGAGAGCTCTTATCTGTAAATGGTGCTGTATGGGTTGGGTTGGTTTGCTGAGAGGGGTTGGGCAGCATAGACTGATGATAGAGAAAGGGATGCTGTTGTTCTGATGAACAGCTTTGGTATGATTGTGTGATAAACATATTCTCTCTTTGTTTAGCCGCTATGTGAAACTCCCTTTGGCAGAAGAGTACTCTACCCCCTGCACAGACAAAGGAACCTGCAGTGGCTCAAATGGTGTGGTTGAAGGTAAAGTCCTTGCAACATTGGCTGGAAGCTTTTCAGCACTTGCAGCTTTTTATGAGCATTTGGGTTGTACTGTGTGTATTTGACTTAAGCTCTAGCAGATTGTTCTTTCACAATGATTAAACCACACTATTGCATAGGATGACTGCATGATACGGTGCGAATTCTTGTAGACCATTTTCCTTCCAAGTGAGATGAGATGTGCGTAAGCAGCAGCAAGAGTGCAAGGTGTGGTGTACATTCATGTTGACCAATGTGAGGGAAGTCCTTGCTTTCCTATTTAGGTGTTTGGGTGCCTCCCTCCAGAGGCAGCTCCTTTCCTAATAATGCTCTTTGGCTCGATGAAAACTGGCCTGTTAAGTCATAAAGACAAATTCTGGAGAAGTGGAAGTGGTGTTTTGTGTTCATGGCCCGAGAAACACAAGGTCTTGTTCCTAGGTTAGACGCTTAAAAGAAGGCTTTTAATGCTGATTGCAAATGCATGTTTCATTTCCTTTTTGAAATGATTCACTTGTGCTACTGTGAGTAACAACTGGAACAAGTTAAATGGAAATATTAATTGGGGAAAAAAGAATCTGCCCATTTTTCCCCCAAAATGGAAATAACTTTCCTGGAGATTTACACATTCCCTTCTGTAAAGACACCTGACTGCAACCTTGCTGATTCTCTCTTGGGGTGTTTTATTCGGGTGTGCTCTCAGAAGGTGTGATTGTTAACCTAATATGAACTGAGCATTGTTCATCATGTCTGATGCTAGGGTGTAAAGTCCAACACATTACCTGACATCTGCTAAAGGAAAAAAATCAACTTCAGATGTGGTTGGCAAGCTGATTTTTATTTTTTTTGTGTGTGCATCTTTTAATTTCTTTCTGAGTAATCAGTCTGTTGTAACAGGCTTATGTGAACAGCTGTTCATGTGAGGTGTCAGTCTGAACTTTCACTGAAGCTCTTCAATACTGTGCTTGTTTTAAATTTTGACAGGTGACATTGAAGAGATGGAGCATCAGGATGGCGGAGAGGAAGGCAAGGACAAGCTGGCAGAAGCTGATCCCTGCCACTCTGAGGGTTGTATGCAGGTTGAGTCAGCAAGAGACCTGCAGCCTTGTAAGAAGCAGCATTTCACTTTTAGCCTTGTGAATTCCTCTGGGACCTCTGAGATAAACTCCATTGTAGAAGGAAAAATCTTAAAACTCAATGGTAATTATTGTCTTGCCTTTTTTTTTTTTTCCCTTCTCTTTGTTCCTTTGCAATAAATGGTGTTTTGTTTTTGTGTTTCTTGTAGCTTTTTCTGCACTTGCTATTGACTGGGATTCTGATACACGGAGGCTACTTTTTGATGAACAGGAGGCACAGGTTGTAGTATGCTCTATTCATAAACAATCTGTATGTGAATGTGCATGGTACTTAAATGATGACAATAAATGATGACATGTAGGTGTAGCTCCTATAATAAAAATTGGAGTCACCAGCATGAGAGATGTTTGCTTTAAGTCTTCTAGTGACAAGATACATAGTTCTGTAACTGCTGATCTGTTTCCAGTGTGTTCTGAAAAGTAGATGTTTTAATTTCAAAGCTAAGTAGTCTAGTTCATAGTGCACTCAACAAACCAAACCAACCAAACCCCCAAAACTCTAAAGAAACCAAGCTCACAAAGCCTAATAGAAAGCTCAGTGTTCTTTCTGCCAGAGTCCTGTTGATTGTGTTTTGTAACAATAATTTCTTGCTACTCTTTGCCCCCCCAAAAAAGGCAAAAACCAAACCCTAAATCCACCAACTTTGAAGTAAGGACACACTGTATTACTCTTATGGACTGTTTGTACCACAAGAATGAGTGTTTGGCAGCTCAAGATGATTGGGGGGAGAAAGAGGGTGGACGAACAGAAATTAGGCAGCATGGTGAAGTGTGTGCCTTTCTGTGATGTCAAGGATTAAAGACTGCATGGAATTAAATAAAGAATTCATCTCTTCCACTAGGCATTTGAAAAACATGGAAGTATGTTGCAGCCACAGAAGAAGAAAGCTGTGGTAGCCCTCAGAGACTGCATAGAGCTCTTCACTACTATGGAAACACTTGGTGAACATGACCCATGGTAAGAGCTTCTGTCTGCCTGCCAGGTTTATTGTAAAATGCCACATTATTTGCCATGGGAATCTGATAATTTCCCAGGTCTGTCCTTTTGTATTCACCTGTGAGAAGTCTGTCAGTTCTGTTAAGTCACTAACTTGATAGGCTGCAGATGTGGGTTAGTGAAAAGCATTTGCTTCTTGCCTTTACTATAAAGAAAACCAAAAAACCAAGTCTAGCAGTGGGCATGTAGCTTCCAAAGATCAAGCAGTGTTTAATTCCCCAGCATATATGTGTCTTTCAGACTGTGTCAGAGGAAGCAGTTGGGGTAATAAAGGGTCAAAGCATATGGCTACCTTCAGGTTTAATCCCCCATTATTTTTTTTTCTAGCTTGAACCAGTCCTGACCCGCAGATCCTAAGTGACCAAAGTGTGATTACTGTGTGTGCAGGAGATCTTACGATGTTGCTTGCTAGCTGTGTAAGAAAATAACTTGTAGTAGGTGTTAGTTTATTGTTAATTTCCCATTGCATGCTATAGGTGTTTTTGCAACTGTTACCTGTTTGAGCTGGGTCAGGCGATAACAATTAGCAGTGGAACCTTTAAGCCATACTTTTATTTGCAAAAGACTACTGTGCTGTTGAGGCGTTTCTTAATGGGAGGCCAGAAGCTTTTCATTTAATGTAGTCTTTCATTTCCTTGTTTGTTACTCCTTCCACAGGTACTGCCCTAACTGTAAGAAACATCAACAGGCCACAAAGAAGTTTGATTTGTGGTCTTTGCCCAGGATTTTGGTAGTGCATTTAAAACGTTTCTCATACAGCAGATACTGGAGGGATAAACTTGACACTGTTGTGGAATTTCCTATCAGGTAGGATTCTTCCCTCAAGCTAGGAAGAGCCTGGTCGAGAGAAATCTCCCAGTGTTACTGGTGGGGCAGGCTTGTTATTAAAGCTGTAACTGGAACAGCTCTATGTTCTGGGTTTCAACTGCAGTACAGCAAGCATGAGTTGAGGTGGTGGTATTTTCCTTTTTGTTAACCTTAATCAGCTATGCACATCTCAAAGAACACTACTTGCCAGCAGGTGCTATTTCTTCTGAAATTAGGATAAAACCATGTGATTCTGCTGAACCAAAAGAACTTCTAGAGAGCAAATTTGTTGGGCAGAGCTGCACTTGTACTGAGGATTGCACAAGTACAAGTGAAAGCCTTCCTCATTCCTTTGCTGCTGCTTGACAGCATCCTGCTGCAGGATGAAGAGTATTCTTTACTACTCCTGTCTCACTTTTCAGACATATGCAGGGATACTCTGAAATGTATTTTATTCAGCACCTCCCTCTGAATCTTTTAGCAGCACTTGATGGGGATCTGCCCTGTGTGGGAGGGCTAACATATTTTGTCTTTAATAATATCTGGCTGTAGACCAGCAGAGTGCAGTCCTTCTCTACCCATGTGGCTTAGCCTGTAGAGCTTCATAGGTATCATGCATCACTTTTTAGAAAGCACTGGTTACTGGTGTACTGATACTTCTGGTTTTTGTTTCAGGGGTTTAAACATGTCTGAATTTGTCTGCGACCCAAGAGCAGGCTCCTATATCTACGACCTCATTGCAGTTTCCAATCACTATGGAGCCATGGGAGTGGGCCACTGTGAGTAACTGCTTCTGTGTTCTTTTCACACAGGAAATGCAGGCAAGAGGGGTCATGAGAGAGCTCTGTGCATTGGAGACCTGCAGGAGCCCTCGCCAAGGGTGTCTGGACAAAACTTATCTGTGTTCTGTATTTGGAGGTTGTGTCCTTCCCATTAGGATTTGCAGAGCAGCTGGCCAGTTTGTGTAGTCTGCAGCTGCACAAGATCTGGCTCTGGTGCCTGTGGGACCTTGGTTATAGTAATCTAAAGTGTGTGGTTGTGTTCCTTGGTATATGAGTGGAGTCAAGATTTTTTCAATGCCAAATGTGAAATTGTGGAAAGGAGCTTGACTGGTGAGTGCTGGGGAGAGTGTTCAGTGTAACCTGTCAGCTCAGCTCTAAGACTTAGCCTCTTGCTCTTAATCATGCTAGAGGGCGGCTGCTTGTCCAGTGTGGGTGCAGTGTCACAGAGCAGAGATTGCCTGCAGCCAAGCAGGAGCTTGCCAGGTTCCTCAGTAGTGGAGAGGCAAGGTCTGGTGAGCAGGAACTGTGCATAGGCCAGGAAGACAGAGCAGAGGATATGCTTGTCATGAAGTGGTTTACTGTGAGAGGATGATGAACCCTATTCATTTGGCAGTTTATGTGCTCAACTTAAGGGTATGCCACTGTAGAATAGCATTAGCTGAAGAGGGATGTGGTTTGAGATTGGAGATCAGTCACTGAAGTCTTTGTTGGAAGAAACTTTGTAGGACTTTAATCCAGCTTCCTTCTTGAGTCAGGAATCTTGTGGTCAGATCCATCATCAATGGAAAACTTCTCTGTCATCTGAAAAATGTGAAAATGCAGTCTTAAACTGCTTGGGAAAGCTCTGGCTCAAAGGGGGTGAACAAAACACTGTAGTTTCTTTCCTCAGTTTCTTTGCCTTGTATCTCTGATATCAGGGATCAGTCTGGCATGTGGAACATGGTTCTGGATTTGACAGACCGGCTAGCATTTTCTAGAAGTTGTATATATTGATGAGCTAGGTTTGGGGTAGTTAATGTTAAAGCTGGCTCCTGACCTCCCATGCACAGTCAGTTTGAGTCTTGAGCAGCGCAGCTGGCATGGCATTACCTGCCAGTCCTCACTGGAGCACTGAGGTGCAGTTTCTTCTCCTGACAGACACTGCCTATGCAAAGAACAAAGTGAATGACAAGTGGTACTATTTTGATGACAGCAGTGTATCAATGGCTTCAGAAGACCAAATAGTGGTGAGTATTTGGCCTGAGGCCAGTCCTGTGTTTGTGCTCAAAGTGTAGTTCCCTGCTTTGGGCATTATGTTTCCAGCCAGGCTATGTGGATTGTTTCAGGTGGTTTTCTTCTTTGTTTGGTAGACAAAAGCTGCGTATGTGCTGTTTTATCAGCGCCGAAGCAGTGAGGAACATACTACCCCATCTCCTCCCCAGGAAGAGTATGACGGCATGGATACCAACTAAGCATCACCTCCAGCACTCAGCCACCACATTAGCGGTTGCTCTTCTAAAGCCATGCCTGAGGCACCTGAAATTTTTTCTTCCTTCTTGTAGGAGTCAAGCAGAAAATCTAGCGCTGAGAGATTGTGTGCTGGGGGTTGCAGAGTAGCACTGGAGAGCCAGGTACTGATACTTGGGTATTTAGAGGCCAAAAATAATATATATTGGAGCTTCAATAAAATTACTTTTAAAATCTGGCTGAGCTGTATGGCTAGAGGCAGGGGCCAGGGCTGAGCTGGGGCTGTGGCTGAGAGTTGCAGCTGAGATTGGGAGAGCACAGCCTGAGCTGGAGGCCAGCTCACAGCTGAGCCTTGTGGGGGCCTGGGGAGCAGTACAGGGGATATGATTCTGTGAATCAGTGTGGGGGTTTCCTGCTGGCTCTGGTGTTGGTGCTGGGTCATGCTGGTGTCAGGGCAGTTTGCTGCACCCTGCCTGAAAGCTCAATTCAAATCTCTGTACATCTGGCCTGTCCATTGCGGTCTCTGCCATTGTACCTTGGTCACCTTGCGAAGCAGCAAATGTTTCTCTTTCTTGTGACCCTTCACTGATATATCTAAGGCTTTTCTGGGCAGTTTTGACTGCCTCTTTCATGTGAACACTGAATCCTGTAATGTAACAAACTTTGCTGGAAGCAGATCATACCTGCCTATAGTATGGTATGTGTGCAGGTTGATCTACACAGTGACACAGGACACAGCTGCTCTGCCTCCCATTCTTCTGCAGAGAAAATGTCATATTTTCGTGGTTGGACAACTTCTTCTCTTCATCCATCTACACCCCTTGCTTCCAGGCTGCTCTGTAAGCACTTTTTGCCTCTACCACTACGATTTGTGCAGTGGCAGTGTTCTTACCCGCCTTTGCTCATTTATGTGACTTTTTAGAGCTTTTTCTCCAGCAAAGCTCAGCAATGTGTCCCCAGAGCTGTCACCTGTGAGGATGACAGCCCAGCGCAATGAATTGTATGAGTTCTCAGCTTTTTCTCTTGTGACTTTTGGAACTTTTTTGACTACTTGTTCAGCCTTTCTTCTCCTCACTTGAGCACTGCCCTTTAGATCCTGCACTCCATCATCTTCTGGGAGGCTGCAGCTGTGATGGTTCTGTCTGAGGTCTCCCTTTGCCTCAGCTGTTCAGTAGTTCCACTCCAGCCTTTTGGTACAACTGACAAATGTTCTTCCCTCTGTCCTCCTTTACCATCTGTGTTACTTGTAGGACACAAGTCCAGCTTTCTTCTTGAATGAGGATCTCTGGTGGGCACTAGATCAGGTCAGTCCTCAATGAAGAACTGGTCTTCAGTGTGAGAAATGGGAAGAATTTAGAGCTTTAGCCTGTGTTTTCCAGGAAAAGATCTTGCTCAAGGTGGTGAACCAGACAGGAGGGTTTTTTGTTTTGGAGCCAAGTGTGTTGACAGAATAAAAGGCTAAGACAGGCTACTGCCCTGCTTTTTCCCCCAGAATGCATGCTTAGTGCCACTCAATCCTCTGTGCACAGTCCCTGTGGCTGCTTTGCTGACAGTGATCTTCTCTTCTGATGGTCAGTGGAACAGCAGTCATCCATTTAACTCCCAGTATTTCAGCTCAGCTCCCTTTTCTGCAGCTCTTGGTGACAAGCCCCATAGGAAGTTGTTGTGTGCTTGTGTCTGCACCTCTGCTGTGCTGCAGCTGAGCAAAGCCCAGTCAGCTACTGCTATGTTCTGCTCTAAGCGATGGGAAGGGAGGAGGGGCACTGAGCAGCCCTTGGCTGGGGCACTGAAAGATGAGAGAAGGGCTGTCTTTAGCTGGCACACTGGTGTTGTGATCCTCTTCTGTGGAATTTTGCTTTTAAAGCATTGGAATTTAAATTTTGAGGTCCTAGTTGCTTCATTGCTTCTGCTGTTCAGGTTTGGGGGTGGTTTGGGATTTTTACAACTCTTCATATTGTATTTCTGTGATTGTTTTTGTTTTTTAACATGTTACTGAGGGGAGCTTCTGAAAAGCAATTTTTAAGCTGTAGCACTGCACTGAATTACTCTTATCAGCATGTTTTTATTCATTTTAACCCTGAAAGAAGACTACATGGGCATTCCAAAATGGGGAGGAGAGGAAAGGGAGGGGGTAAAAGACCTTTCTAAAAGAAAATCTAATCTGAAATAGCCGTTGTTCTCATCCTCATCTCCCCACCTGTGCTGACACCAGCAAACACATCAGTGAGGATAAATCCTTGATGCCCAGATGCTGAACAGACTGTCGTACTGCAGAAAAAGTGGCCTAGCTCTTACTTTCTCTGCCCCTGAGCTGGTGGGCTTTGGCTGGTGTGTGTGTGCTGTAATACCAGACCTGTTTTTTTAGACTAGCACTTTGTAAGTGGCTGGCTCTGTTGTACAAAGATGAATATTAAAGAGTGGTTTGCACTAAAACTGGGTTGTGTATTATTTTCAGCTTCCGTTGTGTGACCTGAGACGGTTGGAAGGTGCCTGGGGATGCAGGAGCTCTTCTGGCTGGGGGAGGGCAAGTCCTGTGAAGCTAACCCCTCCTGCTCTGCCAGGAGGGATTTGAGAGAAAGGCAGCTGTTGCCTGCACTGCTCTGTACACCTTAAAGTTCATGCTCACTTCAGGATTGGCTTTCCTCACGTGTGGTGCTGTGTTACTTGATAACTGGTGCTGTAGCAAAGCCTCCCCTTGCCTTTCGGTGACACTGTGCAGCCTTGGCTGCAGCTTCCATGTTATTCCTCTTCCTCTGCAGATCTCAGGGGAAGCCATGTCTTCCTTCTGTCCATTTTCTCCAGGGGTATCAGGAGATGCTGTCATGGAACTAGTAAATTGAGGCTAAATGCAATGTATTGTTCAAACTCAGTTAAAGCTCCACCAACACAGGAGCCTAATAATAGTTGGAGCCTCAGATAGAGTTGGAAGAGCTGTAATGTAGAACAGCAGATGGTAAGGATTGCTATGGAATGCTGACCTCCCCAGAATGGCATGAAACCCATCATGGGACAAAGGGGAAGGAAAGTGGCATCTCTCGGACTGAAGGTGTTAGGGTGTTGTGTGTCAGTGCAGAACAGCTTATGCAATAATGCTGAGGGAATGAAGTGAAATTCCCATAGCAAAAGAGAGGGAGAAATAACCTGAAACACAAGTTGTATTGTCAGAGAAGCAATTATGAACATTCAGAAAAGAGGTCTTTGAGGCAGAAAAGAACATCCCTGAGCTAAGGCTCCTGTTCAGAGGGGAAATGAATTTGGTAAGAACAGAAAACAGACTGTGTCTTAGTCCTGGGTCAGCTCCTGCATTGAAGAGGGTGTGCAATTTTACCCCCCCAAAAAGGGCTCAAAATACAGAGGTTGGGGGAAATAACAGCCAAAGAGTATGAAAGAGCTTCTGTTTAAGTATTTCCCCAGGTTAGGACTCTTCCCTGGGGCAGAGAGATCTGAAGAGCTCCTGCAGAAGGACAAGCCAGGAGAAGTTGCTTTCTGTTCTCTACAGTCCCAAGAAGATGCAGGAGGCTTAAACTGAGCTGTTTATTTTCCCCACCTAACACAGTAAATGACTGAACAGGGACCAGAGGGAACAGCCAGGCTGTATACACCCCTTGCTGGGTGTATATCCCAGCAGGCAGGAGGGCTCTGTATAGGTGTCTGTAAATGGACTTGGGAGGGATTAAATTAATGGGGAAATAGTCCTTGTATTTGCTGCCTGTGCACAGAAATGCCACCTATGGCTCTCTACTGCCCAGAGACCTCCCAGGAGCTGCTCTGCCCAGGACTGAAAGCAGCAAAGAGGGGACTAGAAGTTGCCCCTGTGACCACCGGTGTGTTCACTAGCAGATTGAGCAGGGCAGGTAAAAATAGCTGGGATTTTGCATCACTGGGTGCAGGCTCAGATACGAGAGGAAGGTTAGCTGTCCTGTGCTTTGCCGCGAGCAAGTGGTGAGTATCTCCCACTTGCTTTTGTTTTCTTCTGAGAAAGCTTCGAACACAAAGTATTATTGCAACAGGAAAGAGAGTACAGAGAGTAAGGCCAACCACTGCTTTCAGAAACTGAATCCTTGTGCTTCTGTTGAAATGTGTGACGTTGTTGCCAGGTCAGTTTTGAATTGCTAACACAATGATGTTCAAAAGCAAATGATACCTACCTGTGCCTTTGCTTAAACACTTAAAACCAGAACCATGGACACTACTTGTGCCCATGAGACATTTTCCGTCTCATGTAGTTTTAAGTTCTTTAAGCAACCTTTTCTTTGTTAGAAATGTTAGATCTTTTCTCCAGCATACATTTCCCAGGAAGAGAAAGAGAATCCCAGCCAGAACCCACACCAAGAGCCTTTGGCTTAAATACAACATCCTTAGTCCTGGGACTCTAATCAAAGTGAGGTAACTGCAGTTCTGAAGATGTTTTCTTTTATTCCCAGCCTTTCTAAAATACATTATGTAGTTGTAAGTAACAGATTTCAAATTGCTTTTACAAGAAGAGATGAAAGCATATTCTCAAATTCAGAAGATGGAGGTCTGAAGTTCTTCCTTAAACATGCCTTCAAAATGGAGGTCTTTTGCCATGAGCTCTTCTTCTACATCTTCTAAGGCCCACTGATGATCAGTCAATTCTAAAGCTTCCCATTCCGTCTGCATTTACAATAAACAGGAAGAGAAAGAAGAGCAACACACTGTTACAGACAAGAACTACACAAAGCAGTGCTTACCCTAAAAACTGCACCAAAACCCAAGTTCTATTAAAAACCTGGTGGCAATCCTGTCAGCTCCCTGAAATCAGTGTTTTACACTTAATTGGGTATTAGATAGTTGGTCAGTACAGCATAGTAATTAGAAAAACAACATTATCTGCTTTTTGAAAACCCTCTAACCTGGAATTGTCCATTTCTCTTAAACAGCTGTCTCTAGAAACAGCCAGTTCTGTTCTGGAGACTCAAGTGCTTTGTGGTTAATTATTTAGTGCAGAGACATTTGATAAAAACAGTTACAGGTCAAAAATTTTGCAACTGATCACAGACTTCATGTGCTTCATGAGACTGTTCTCCAACAAACTATCTCCCTGGACCTGCAGGGCTTTATTCATTGCACAAGGTTTTCACAGCAGCCTAAAACCAGAATTTCATCCTAAATATTAGAATGATGACCCTGCTGCTCATTTTCCACACAACTTTTTGGTAGTTAGCTTCTGCTTTGGAACTAGATCTCGAGAGAAATGAAAAAAGTCTTCCTCTGGCAAAGCAGACAGTGGCACATGAATTCACCTTTTGCATCAGGAAGGTTTACTTCAGGGTAGTGGGGCTCTGTCAGACCCAGGGCAAGCTCTAATTTTAGGAACAGCAAGCCAGAGCAATTCCCCTACTTGACACAGGAAGAGGCCAAGTTACATACAGCCTACCATCCTGCAAGTTCACAGCACCTGGGAATGCAAGGGGGAATATAGTACCTTAAATGCTTTGTTAGTATCTGCTGGCATGGCCATTGCTGCCCCTGTCATTTGTTCTTGCATCACCCTGGACTGATCTGCAGCTGCAAAAGAGAAATGAGAGGCTGATTTTTGTGTCATTTAAACAGCAGGCTCGTTTATAACTGTAGGAAGTTGCAGAAACACAGAAAATAAAACACTAATGTGCCAGAAAAAGTTCTCACAAGACATCTTTTGAGGTCCCTTCCAATCTCTAACATACTGTGTGATACTGTGATCTTGTTCCCACCCCCTACATCTCAGCTAAGTTCACCTTAAACATGCAGGCAAATTAAGGAAAACATGGTCTTCCACATTCCAAATAACCTCCAGAAACAGCATCTGTCCTGCCGTTAAAAAATTAGAAAATCTTTCTGTTTTTCCTTAAAACTGATACTTGCTAAGACTAAAAGCAAGCCTGAGAGCAAAATCTCTGCACATGGATTTGATGTGAAGGAAAACATGGGTCAATTACCATGCAAGTTCATGAGCAGTTTGCCGACAGCTGGTAAAGAAGATTTGGATACTTGCTGCAGGTGGTGTCAAACCTGGCCATAACCTAAGAGTAACCTTGCAGATGTGCGAGAGGCTTTCAAGAGCTTTTTAGCTGGAAATTTAGAAATACTTCCCCAGCCTCCCTCAGAAGTCATCCCAGGGAAGGAGAAACAGCTCTTTCGCAGAAATTATGGTGTCTTACCATTATCTTGGCCAAGGATGAGAGTATAAATGCTTCTGAGTCCAAACACATTCAAGAAGTACCATGAAGCAGAGCTCACCCTGATAAATCAGAACAAGCGTGGTTGATTTCAGCTCAAAGCTGGCTTGTGACCTCATTTCAGAAGCATGCACAGACCATTCAAGGGTTATTAACACATTCAGCATTTTCCAGGTGATGGTTTGACCTTGCTTGCTGAGGACACGGCTTACCAGGACGCATCTAAAGTGAGCAGTTCAATTCCCTGCTGCAACATTGGCTTAAAACGCAGTGTCAGAGGAAATGGGACTTTTGCTGCAGGATGAAAAGAGCCCAGTTTCACAAAGTGATGCTACAAAATTGCAAAGCAAGTAGACAGTGCTTTTATTAAACCTAGTATTTGTATGCATTGCATTCAGACTACATCAGGTTGACATGTACTTTTGAAAAAGTGTTTCAGGGGAATGTCTTTAAGGCAAAACGTACCACCTAAAGAGTAGGAAAAAACCCACCCCAGAACTGTCCATTTAAGCAAGTATTTTTCATGTGTACATCCTGCATTACACAGTAGTTGAGAGGAAAATCTACTGTATCAAGTAGAAGTTTAGGCAGTTTTAGTAAACTTAAATACTGGATTTCTGACTACACTTGTTCCTGCACCCATGAGCTGTTTTCTTGTGACTGTGGCCAGTACTCTGAAAACTCTTTTCCCTCCTTTTGCTATGGGGCAGGAGAATCAGTGCAGCTCATGGAGTGAATAGTGGCAGTACCAAAAGCCACATTCACACTACTACCAGTCGACTGCTTCCAGATGGAGGAACAGATCTTTGATACAGCCCAGACCCTTGAGATCATCATCAGAAACACACCAGACATGTTAGTCCAGATACTTACTTGTGACAAATCCTGAAAATGTCATGTTGATCCAGCCACCGATGAGGATCATAGGCAGAACATTGGTTACATTCCCTTTCATCATATCTGTCAGCATGGTTGGATCTGCAATCACAGATTCGATATGCAGTAGCAGTGTATCGCAATAAAGGGAAACAACATTACTTCACCAAGGTCAACTATTTTAATTAAGAAACTGCATAAGAGGCAACAGTCCTGTCCCACCATCTATCCCAGATCTATGGTGGCTGCTGCTTTCAAAAGGGTGCTGTGTTTCCTCCCATGTCTGAGCCCAGCTGCTGTGCCTGTGTTTGACTCCATCCCTTGCTCCAGATGGCTAAACTTGCTTGACCCCTCTGTAGGCAGACTTAGCCAAAAAAGGGACAACTAACTATTCTAGCTAATATGCTGCTGAGGTCTTTGGCCACATTAATATTAAAGTCACATCCGTTTAGAGAAGGTCCTGCTGGTACAAAAAGCTGACATAAGGATATGAGTGAGAGCAGGACTTCCTGTTTCTGGCAGCACTGAGGTACTTGTGGTCTCATGAAATGCTGCAGGTAGCTGAAGGCTGAAATTAAGCAACATGAAGGGAGGGACCTCGCTCCCTCCTCCTCCCCAAAACCCAGTGGCACAGTCCCACCCTCTCCCTCACATCCTCTGAGCTCTTTGCAAAGTGATTCACCTTCCTGCCTTGGTACAAAGTTAAGAGTTTGTTCTGTCTGGCAGCATTGATGGTACCTTAACGTACCTGTCATTGGTGAAGGAGGCACTACCTTTCTTTTCGTTTTCTTAAAAAATCCATCCTCTGGGTTATTAAAAAAATATTTCCGGGTCAGGAAAGACTGAAAGCACCAGAAGAGATGACAGGACAGAAATATTACTTCTTGTTCAGACATGCAGGTATCCTATGAGCTCTTTCACAACACATCCATCTTTCTTGGGGAGGTACTTCACTGCCCGTATGCTCTAAAGCTGCTCACTTCTGTTTTCCTGGCTCCAGAGCAGCAGCTCTCTGCCTTTCTAAAATTCTTAAGATCACTCTAAGGATTATTTAAATAAGAATATACATTAATTAACGAGCTTTTAGTGCTTTGTGCCAAGTTTTTACTGGTTCACCACCGATAGTGACTGGTACTTCCGACATCTCCGTTCCCTCCAAGTGACTTCTGAATTTTACAATATAGATATTTGGCAGCAACTGAGCCAAGATGAGCAACTGAATTTTAGTTCAGCAAGCACTACAGCTGACATTGTATGACTACCTCATTATCCCAAGCTTTTATTAAATCCCTGTATATCTGTTGGCGACACTAAACATAACGGATTGGATACAGATTTCATTGTAGCATGCAGTTAAAACACGGAGTAGTGGAAGCTAACATCAGTATGAGGGAAAAGACGTGTGCAGTGGTCCTGTGACCATGTCTCCTGGAGCATCTGCTCCCGGCTGCACTTCCAGACGCTCCTGGGCGGGGGGAACCCAAGCCGGGCCGGCTGATGCCATGGGATACGTGAGCACACCTCGAACCACGGCCCTCCACTGCCGCGGATGCTTGCCTCCGAGTTACCTCGTTGCGAAGCACAAAGCCACTCGCGCTTCTCCCTACCTGTTTGGGAATGTATTTTCCATTTTCCCGAAGGACTCTGCTCCGAATCAGGACTTGGCTGGAAAAGAGGCAGGTCGCGTTAGCGGTGCGGCCGCAGGAGCGAACGGGCCCAACGCTGCCTCCCCGGCGCACCGCGCCGGGCCGGGGCACGGAGGAAGGGGCAGGGGCCCGGCGGCGGCGCTGACCTGTCGGACACCTGCTCCTGCGTGAGCCGCTTGTCGCTCTGGAGGAGGATGGACACGTAGTGCCGGATCATGCCCACGAAAAAGGTGATGAAGACGATGGGCAGCACCACCCATAGCCGGATGTTGGAGTCCAGTAGCAGTTCGGGCTCACTCATCGTGCCGGTACCAACACTGGGCCCGGCTCCGGCCGCCACCGGGCCGCCCGCCGCAGGCCCCTCCGTCGCTTCCGCTTCCGGGACCAGCCCTTCCGCCGCCGCCGGAAAGGACGTCATCGCGTGCCGGTGGCGGGAAGCGCGGGCTGGTCTCCTCAGCGAGCCTACTCCGGTGGCGCGTCCCGCCGAGGCGCAGCGCTCCGCTCCGCTCCGCTCCGCAGGCGGAGGCCTCTCCCACAGGAGCTGCTGTGACGGGCTGAGGGTGGCTGAGCCTCGACGTGCCCCGTCCCGCCCTGGGGTCTCCCCGCTGTGCGGTAAACAGCGAAACTGCCAAGCATTTGGGCACAGGCACAGTAAAGAGTGAAGCACTCCGCTCTTCCCTGCCCCACCCGTCTGCTCCTCGAGCCCCGAACAGCTGCTGGGAGCTCATCGTGCATTTTCTCTTAGGTTTTAAAGGTGAGTTAGGGTTTATTATTCCCTTTTAACCACCGCCACCCACCTGAAGAGGGCAAGCTGATGGAGGTCTGTGTTGACAGAGCTAACCTTGCAGTTGGTGAGGAGCACGGGGGTCAGTTAGTGTGGCTGGACAGGCAAAGGCCACGCTGCTTTTCAAAGCCAAGCCTTGTTTTATGAGGAACTGAATTTTAGAAAAAGTGATGTATTCCACTGTTTAAACATAACAGTTCTAAAATCTCAGTCTCAACATTAGAAAAATGTGAAAAATATGCCAGTATTGGTTAACCCTTCAATCTGCCTTTCTGTGAGCAATTTCTGGAGCATTTCCCTTGGCTATTCACTGACAGTTTCTAGACAGTTGCTTGCAAAGATCTGAATTAAAGTTATGTCTGCTTTGCTCACTTGTCTTTTTCCTGCATTTTTATAGGCAACAACAAAGGTTTTGCTACCATGGTTTCAAAAAGGAAGCTGTCAAAAGCTGAGGCTTCTGAAGAGAGTGGCAAGGCAGATCTGCCGACTAGGTCCTCAGGTATTATCTTATGTGGAGACCCTCTGGGAGAGGCAGTAGCTCCCAGGCAGGCAGAAGGCCAAAGTGACAGTTTTGGTGATGCCAATTACTAATGATGCTGTTGTTTTTTAAATACTTTAAAAAAAGTCACAATAAAACAACACTAAAAGCAGTGCTGTATCTTTTCTTAGTCCCTCTGTTCTCATACGTTTGTTCATTGTTTGCTATTTTGAGCTTCACTCCCTTCAGAGTCTGCAGATTAATCTCATCTGATCAAAAATGATATCTGTAAATCAAACTATGATAACCTCTCTTTGTAGCTGGAGCTTTAGCAGGTGGTTTGATACTCAAGAGAGGGGTCCAGTGGGAGAACCTGTACCAAATTTGTGCTTTTCAGGCCAGAAGAAAGTATGTGCTCATAATCTGTTGGTGGCTATGTCTCTCATGGGAGTATGCCACTACAGGTGTATCTTAGCTGTCTTTGGCTATGGATCACCTAAAGGGGTAAGAAATGTTCCTTTCTGGTGACATGCTGCAGGGACAACTACTTTACAGGATCTGTGCATTGGCACAGGGTAATGACCGCAGTCAAATAGCAGTACAGTTGGTTACTCTGGTCCCATAAGTGTTTTCCCTGTGTTCCTCTAGTTTCTTACTAGAAAGTTAATTTTTAATCAGTTGTTTATTTGAAGGGTCCTTGTTATTTTTACTGCAGAGTATATTTGACATAAAGTGTCTTGTTTTCTCAGAAACAAAGAAGTTGCGGATTTCTGCCCCTGATGAAGTGGAGGCTGAAGGAATTTTTGAAGAGCTCATTAGAATGTCAGGAATTGTACTGAAAGCTGGGGAGGGACAGAATGAAATAGGTACAAGTTTAACATTTGCTCTCTCTGCTTGTGTCTGAAAACCTGCAAAGATGACTGGTGCAAAGTCATGATGCTTTTTTACTTGCAGAGCAAAAATACTTGTGCTAGCTTGTTCCAAAATTCAAGCAAACCTACACCTGGCCTCTTGTTTATTACATGCCTCTTGAATTACACAGTTCCTGCTGAATTCAGTGCATCACCTAAACTCATGGCAACTTTTTGGGTGTATATGTGCAGGGTCAAAAGGCTTTTGAAATATTGGGGGTATATGAAATAAGATTAAACTGCATCTGTGATGAGTAGTGAGTTACAGAGGCAGGAGCCTTGAAACAGGAAAACAAACGTTGCCTTTTAGCTTGGGCAAGGCCCTCAGGAATTTGTGTATTAAGGCTTTTTAGTGCTCTGAGCTACTCAGGACAGATTGGAGCAAGCATAAGTGGTAACGCCATTCAGGCTTTTGCTGACAGGACTTCTCAGTAAAACAAATGCAGAAGTATTGGCAGGTGGGCCTGAGAGCTTGTACTCAGTGTACCAGTTGTTACGATGTTGTATGGTCTGGTTCTTTATTTTGTTTTTAAACTTTCTCCTTAGCTGTGGATCAAATGACTTTCCAGAAGCAGCTCTGCCTGGCCCTGGAGAAGCACCCAACTTACCCCGGGGTGAGTAGCAGACTATGCTTTGGCAGGAGCCAGCTTTAAAGCTGCTTGCTGTGTAGCAAAAGGTGCAAATGCAGCTACCTGTTTATGCTAGTCCCATACAGAAGTATGGAGCACAGCAGTATATCTTGTGTTTCTGTGGTCCAAGTTCTCTAATTCTGTCAGTGTTGCTGTTCCAGTCATTTGGTCCCATTGTCTTGCTATTCTGTCTCATCTCAGCTGTTAGGTCTGAACAGTCAGAAAGAGATGACCAGCCTGTAACTTTGCTAAGCCAGCCTTGATGTGCGTGCTTGTGGTTTAACCTGGCAGGTAGCTAAAGAGCACACAGCCACTTGCTCACTCCCTGTCCCAGTGGGATCAGGGAGAGAACTGGAGGGAACAAAAATAAAAAAAGCTTGAATTCTTTTGTTGAGATAAAGACAGCTTAGTAGAACAATAATGGGAGGGAAAATAGTGACAATCGTAAAAAAAATTGAAACATACAAAAGAAGTGATGCACAGTACAGCCACACGCAACCCACCAACCAATGTTTAGTCAGTTCTTGAGCAGCAGCAGCCTCTAGGCAGCTTTCCCCCCCCCCCCATTTTATATGCTGAGCATGATGCCATATGGTCTGGAATGTCCCTTTGGCCAGTTGGGATCAGCTGTCTGGGCTGTGTCCCCGCCCAGCTTGTTGCAGCCTCAGCCTGCTCGCTGGTGGGCTGGGATGAGGAGCAGAAAAGTCCTTGACTCTTTATATGCAGCACTCAGCAGCAACTGAAACATCTTATATCAGTATAATAATCAACTTACTCTCAGGCTAAAGCCAAAGCACAGCACTGTACCAGCTACCAAGAAGAAAATCATATCAGCTGAATGTTCCAAGATTGGTTTTGCACAATTCCAAGCAAAAGTTCTGTACTTCCACCACTGTGCACTGTCAAAATAATTCATTGGCAATATTGTTCAATAGTCAGAGACTCTCAAGAGAGAAAAATCACTTACTTAGCTTTCTAGTGGAAGTTGTGTTTGGTTTTGTGTTGGCTTGGAGCTGGCAGCATTAAAACCGCCAGTGTGATACTCCTCTCCAGTCAAGCCCAGTGTGAGAATCCTGAGGCCAGTTATTTGATTTGCAAATCAAATGCTGCAACTGCTTTTTTGGTTGCAGCTCTTGTTACATCAAATGTTGCTGTCTCAGCTGAACAGAAAAGCAAGCCTCTTTTAAATGAAAGTAAAATATAAGGCTGTTGCTTTAGAGTTACTTTGTAGAACAATTGGTGTTTCCTTTTGGAAATGGTTTAGACTGGAGTTCATGTATTATCTAGCATTCCTGCCAGCACAGTTTCTGTGTGTCTGCAGTTCCCTGGCTAGCTCTTCCCTGTCATCATCTGTTCCGAAACCACAGAAGTTGAGGGGGATGTCTTTTCAGGAAGTGGATAACTTCTCTGTGCTTTGCAGGTTGTGAAGCTATTTATTAGCGGTTTGGAATCTCACATCAAGGACAGAAACCGGTTCAAGAACTGTCTCTTGCCCTGTGCTCCCACACGGACCGAGGGGTCAAGGTCAGAGAACACATGTTTTGTCTTCCCCTTCAGTGAGAGCCAGTCTTTAGTTAAATGCCATGTAACATTGAGCAGAGTGCAGGGAAAGACCATAGCTCCGGCTGATACACACTGAAAGTTGTTTCTTATGCAGAAGTAGCTAGTGTAATACACTGCTATTCAGCAGCAGTAAGTTTAAAGTGGTAAGTTATGGTATTTACTGGCTGCCTGTGGCATGTGTTGGTCTCTGGCATTTTATGGCAAGAATAAAATTCTGCAGGGGACAGACAATTTGACAAGGCTGGTACAGGTCAGCTGGTTTTTAACAGTTTTACCAGGAGAGGCAGCTTGACCACAGATGCTTTTGCATTTCCATCTCACATTAGTCTTGTAGAGAGTAACCTTGTTGAGAGCTGAAGTGCTGTTTTAAGTGTGCGTGTGTATGTGTAGTGAGAAGAGCTACAGCCTGTTCTCCAAACATGTTTTGCCTTGGATGACATGGTCTAGGATGAGGTGTCCCTGCCAATGGCAGGGGGGTTGGAACTAGGTGATCTTAAGGTCCTTTCCAACCCAAACTATTCTATGTTTTTATTGCAAGTGTGTTGGAATCTTTCATCTTGCAGGACTCGACACTCGTATTGTGACAGCCTCATTAAACTGCTGCTGGGAATTAAGATCTTACAGGTATGGGCACCTTAGTTTGCTCTTTACAATGGTGTTGATTTATTTAGAGATTCTTTTGCTTTCTCAAGTAGAGGATTAATAGAACTCGTTGTGAGGCAGATGGGGATGCATCTGGATTAGTGTCTGATTTGTTCCTTCAGAGATACAAAGATGCTCAGGGCAGAGAGCGCATGGCATGCAAGAAGAGACAGAGGGAATTGGGTTTGTTCAGTCTTAAAAATAGAAGGTTAAGGGATGTTTTGTGGTCTTTAGATCTGTAGTTGCCTCTTATTGAGTCAGATTCTTCTCAAAGGTGAATGGGGGCAGGATGAGACATGACAGCTTAGGTCAACCATAGGAAATTGTGATAATATATAAACATTTCCACTGTGGAGAATATTTCCTTTAAGTGCTAGAACAGGTAGGCTAGAGAGGTGATTGAAACCCCATTACTGGAGCAATTTGAACCTTGGGAGTGTTCAAAAATGGGCAAGATGCTGAGCAACCTGCTGGCAAGAACAGGGTCTGTTAAGCTCTATACAGGTTGCATTAAGAAGTATATGGAATTGAAGCTGACAGATATCTTGCCAAGGCGTGGGAAATCTAAGCAGCTGTGGATTTAAATCCTCTTATAATTAAAATGTTTTAAGAGTTCTTGTCTTAAATACATTTTCGGAATTGCATTTGGGCCATGATTAAGGGTGGGGGAGGGAGAGGAGGAAATTAGACCCTCAGAGGGAATGGCAAATGTGTGTGGGCCTTGTTTTCAATCTTGTCTAAAGTTGATGCTTTAGATTCCTGTGTAGTGAAAAGCAACTCAGCTGGGTCTGAGAAGGAATGATTCCAGAGAAATTTGACATCCTGCCCCTATGCCCTGATTCTGTTAGATAATGTGGATAGTTTTTATCACCCTCAGCGTTTGTGGGTTTCTCTTTCCAGGCTGTATGCCTCCTTTCTGGCATTTGGCAAGAGCTTTCTTATGCAGGAAATATTTATATTGGTCCTTTGAGTATTTTATTCTCTGCATATTTAATCTTTTGAGGAAGATCAGGTTTGGTGGCAATTCTGCAGCACAAGCAGTAAGTCATCATCCTAACCCTGGCCTTTTGCCTTTCTTCCAGCCTGCTGTCATAACACTGTTGTTGGAAAAGATCCCCGAGTTCTTTTTTGACATGTGAGTATAGACTCTTCCCTCTGCCTTGAAATGGTATTTCTTCATCTGGACAATCAGCAGCTCTTTGACTTTAACAGTTACTTCAGATTTACCTGAATGGATGTTTGCACTGATGTTGTGTTTTTTACTTCACACGTGTAAAATTATCTGTGAGGTACCATGGTTTTAAACTTGTAGGTGCATAAAGCAGAAGGTAAATTTATAAAAGCTGAAATACAGACATACTTCATGATTCTTTACACTCCTTGTAGCTATTGGCACAAGCTGGGAAGTATCTCAGCAAAGGGACTATGGAGTGTTTCATGATGTAGAAAAAGGTGAAAGTGGATGGCTGTTTTAGGAGGCTGCTGGATGCAAACAGACCTCCTTTTAAAAATGCAGATTGTTGTTAAGCTGTTAAATGTGCTCTTAAAAATGGATGCTGTTACACTTGTCTCCTGTTAGATTGTAAGAGGAATGAAGTGATTTTTTTTTTTCTATGCATTAATGACCAGTTAAAGATGGGAGGGGAAGATATGAGAGTGGTCCATGGAGATCTGATTGCTCAGCATGTTTGTAAATGAAAAAGGAAATGAAAAACGAGAGAACAATTTATGGTAACAAATTCCCCAAATAATGTAGTCTAAAACTAATTGTAAAGAGCAAGAGTTTTTTTCAGTATAATTCCTACTGATTTTTATTTTGTTTAATTATGGGTAAGAAACAACATTCATTACAACTAATCTGTAACCACAGCTGTACTGACCCACCAATTTCTCCCAAATCTGACCTATAGACCTTAGTGCTAGTCAGTGCCTGACAGAGGACATGCAATGTACTGGCTCCCTGTGGGAAGGGTAGGGAGAACTTGGTTTATTCATATGACTTGGCAGCAGCCAGCTTATTACATCTGTGCTCACAGACCAGTGTGACCAGAAGTTACAGAAGAGGGAGGGTGTCTGAGCACAGCTCTATAAACCTTGTTTTCTTAAAAAAATCAGACTAAAATTAATCCTGATTGTATAAAGACAATGACAAACTCAGTGTTTTCCTTGAGGAAACGTGTCTTGTATGGATGCTTCTTTTTGTTTCTTATGCTTTAGTATCAGTTCCATGCTTAGCGGTAGACAAAGCAGGAAAAAAATACTAGGGAGGGAGCTGGGAAAAATGCAAAACATCATGCCACTTTAAACATGCGGTACAGTCACATTTTGAATGTTGCATGCATTTCTGGTCAAGCTGTCACAAAAATCTAATAGAACAGTTTCTGTGTAAGTAAGGAAAAATATTCTAAATAGAATAGAATTCTGCCTGCCTTCAAGGAAGATGATTAGCAGAGAAATGGCAGATGTCTGTAAAAGCAAGAAAGATTTAAGAAAGGTAACTGAGGGAGGTTTAGCAACTGTTTTTAACTATGGAAGGCAGCAAGCAAAAAAAACCAGAAGTACTATTTCAGACTTTTCCACCTTGTGGAATTCAGTGCTGGAGAATATGGAGGTTAGAAATTAAACACAGGGGTCTGTGTTTTGGTTTTTTGTTTTTGTTTTTGTTTTTTTGTCTTTTGGTTCTGTTTTGTTTTTAAGGCTTAGGGAAATTAAGGGGGAATAAATGTGCTGCTGGATAGCACACATGGAGTGGGTACCAGCTTCTGCCTTAGAGATTTGCTGAACTGCTCATTGTTGGAGACTGAATGGATACTCTGTGAATGCCCTGTTACACAAAACTTATCCAAAAGCATCTAATACTGACTGCAGCTGGGGACAGGGATGCTGGCCTCAGAGGACCTTTAGGCTAAGCTGGCATAGCCACTCTCATGGTAGGAGGCACAGGAGATCTGAAGTAAAGTCACATTGTATATTTTGCTTTTTGTACCCTAACTTCGATTGTTGGTGGTGTATTGAAACAGGCTGCTAGTATTCCAGTAATAAGTAGGGTTCTTCCTGGGTGGTGCTAAAATCTGTAGAGGTGTTAATGATATTTTCATTGAATTGTTTTGATAGTTGGTTAATTTGAATTGCATCTCATGGTCTTGCTGAGCATCAGCAAAGCTTTTGAGTGTCTGTAGGTCGGACTAATCTGTGTTTCACTTTCTGCTGTTTCAGCGTGGGCACCTTTGGAACAGATTTTCCCCAGCTCATCATCAATCAGTTTAAATGGCTTGACAATGTTCTTGACAGCCAGGTGGGTACTGACAGTGCAGTCACATGTAGGCTCTTTCCAGTCAGCTTCTGGAATGCTTCTCAGGTGAGATGAGATCAGTTATGCTAATGAGAGCTGATGTTTTCATATTCACATGCCGAAGGAGAGATTTAATTCTTTCTGGTTTATTATGATTGCTTTCAGTTACTTGAACATCCCTTTTACTATTTCTTCTTCCCTTGCTCTAAGTTTCCTTTTTCATAAATATGTATCTGTGCACATGTGTCCACATGTGTGACCCCATTTTAAAGCTTTTGCTGGTAGGAAGTTACAACCCCCCCTTGTTTAATTTTAACTGGAGATATTTGTTACTTGCCAGTGTCTGGAGATGAATTCTCTGCTCCTGCTTTGATGGTTCTTTTTCTTCATTCCCTAGTTAGTTGGTCTCTGTGGGTTTGTACTGGAGGGCTCTTCCTAACGAGTCCCAGAATGAAAATGAACTGTGTCAAGAAGTCACACTATACACTGGGGAGTTTACTGTTGTGTTTCCCATTTTCCTTTGCTCACCAAGATAGTTATATCCTACCTGTAAAATGTCTGTAAAAGTATGTGCTATGATTCACAGCTTCAAAGGGACAATGATTTAAGGGACAGTTAGCAGAAATTCAGACAAATGACTTGAGTGACCTTGTATACATAATGTTGCTTTACTAAGGAACCACTTGCTCACGGTGAGTCTCAGCATTTTACAAGTATTCTCCTGGTCTTCAGGATCTCGTCAAGAAGTTAATGCAGCTGGTTAGCGTCTCTCCAGTGCCAGTCCAGCATGATATTATCACCAGTTTACCCGAGATCCTGGAGGATTCCCAGCAAAGTGAAGTTGCCAGAGAGCTCAGGTACAAATGTTTCTGTTTGGGACTTTTCTATTTTGTTGTTTGATTTATTTTTCCCCTTGCACTCAGGAGAAAGGGGCATTGTGCATTAATGTTGGTTGCATCAGGACTGACTGAAGTAGTAGAACAACAGTCTGGTTCTGTAATATTCGGGGACGGATAGTACTGGAGGACATATAATTTATTGTGTTATGCTCTTAAATAGAGGTCATAATGCTTCGCAAGTGCTTCTATCTGAAAAAATTATCACAGTCTTGACTCTGACCTGCAGTCCCTTGGTCAAGAAGGTACCAAACCACAGCTTGCTAGAAAGCCAGACCAGTTTATGTAGGAAGCATTTGTAAATATGTGTCCAATTCTTATTCTGTTTCCTATTGACCAGTGCTGGGAAGAGGATGATGAATGAAACTGATTCCAGTTGGATCCATTGTGTCTTTCATTACACGTTTGCAATTCTTAGAGCAAATCCTTTGACTGGGGAGGAGGTCACACAGGAGGATTCAGTCCCTGGCTTGAATGTGGCAATCTCATTTACACTTTGCTGGTGGCCTGTCCATGGAACAGATGTGTGGCTAGAAGGTGTCAGGCCCAAGTCATATTTGTAGTTAAATCATATACCAGCAATCTCACTATTTTTTCTGTTTGTTGTGAACCCAGGACTTTCCAGTTCTAAAGTTCTTGTTTAGGACTTGTACCAGACCTTTGTCCATGTTCCCTGTTTTTGTGAGATTTGAAAAACGGTAGATTCTTCCTATCTGTTTCTGATCAGCAACCACAGAATCACAATTCAGCATGTTCAGGGAGGAGTGACAATTTAGGAAACAAGTTTTCCATGCTACCAGTGGCATACATTGTTAGTTTGAGGCTTTTTGGAATCATTTACTAGAGATTCATTTATGGCTCTATTAAGAGGCTTATTTGTTTTCTTTTCCTTGTATATCAGCTGCTTACTCAAACAGGGCAGGCGGCTGACAGTTCCAATCCTGGATGCCCTTTCTCGTCTGGATCTTGATGCAGGCCTTATGGCTGAGGTGAGAGTTTCTACTGAGCAGCTAAGCAGAACCCACCCCCTGTTTAGCAGCACAACACCTAGAACTGTTAGGTCATTCAGAGTATTTTGCTAAGCCTAACTCCTGTAGGCCTTCAAAAGTCCTGAGCTTGCTGAAATGGAAAATGAGTCAGGGAAGCTCAAACTGTTCATTGAGGAGCAGAGAGACATTTTCTAGCTGTTACAGTACACATTCAGAAATTTCAAACACCCCTGTTTTAGCAAATGCAAAAGCACCTTATCCTGCTGCAGTGATTTTGTACTGTCTGTCTTAAACCTGTTTATTGTCACGGTTTCTCTTTTTAAAGTACACTGACCACTGCTATATTCTAATTAAAAGCAGACTGGTGATTAAATAATTGGGTCTTCTAAGCATGATGCACTTATTGTAGGTAGGCTTCTTATTTATAGAATAAAATAGGTTCATTTGAGTGCATTAACTACTATTTTATGTAGTCTGATCTAGTACTGACAATATTCCTGCTCTGGGCACAAGGCTGGACTATAATTCTTCAGAGATTCCTTCCCACTAACCTAACTGTTTCTGTGAACCATGGTCTTACAGCTGACCCAGTGTTGCTTTCTCCGCAGGTGCGGCAGTCTGCCATGACCATTGTTCCTTCTGTAAAACTGGAAGATTTGCCTGTAGTAGTAAAATTCATCCTCCATAATGTCAAAGCAGCAGATGCAGTAGAGGTACAGTCTTTTGCTCTAAAGACCCATAAGCTGTATAATCTAGTGCATGTTTAGGCAGAGAGCAGTTGCTTCACACACAGAGGTGTATGCTTTAATGTTGTCAAGCAAAATTTTTAATACTGTAAAGGATCAAAGCACATTTTAGAAACGATCTGTCTTCGGATGGGGATTTGGTTATGCCTTCAGGCCTGGGAATTGAAATGTCTTCCTTTCTGCTGCCTACTGTAAAGTTTTCTTGTTTGTTTTTAGAGTTGTTTTGTTAGGGTTTTTTTTTTTTTTTGTGGTGTAAACGTCATAAAGAACTGACAGCAGTCAAATTTTCTTGAGCTAAACTCAGACTGAAGAGCTGTAGCTAACTGTCAGCTTTATGCCTCTGAGTTTTGTCTAAGAATTGTGCATTGTACAGAACTTCTAAGGGTTTTAAATTCCAGATGTATCCATGGGACTGCAAGTTAGTAATGCTCTTGTTCTCTGCACTGAGTTCATGTTTTGGGGACTTTCCTATAAGGGCAGTTCTGTTGGAGAACAGTTTTCATTCTAAGGTATGAGCTTCCTCAGGTTTTGAAGTTGCTTTATCTAAGGAAATGTAGTCAGAATAATTTTAAAATTAACTAGATATATTTGGTTGAGCCAGTGTTGCTGAACATGCTATTTTTCATGCTTTGAGGAAGCCTCAGCCTAGTGCCAGATGAGGATTGGGATCTGCAGAGACCACTGTGAAAACAGCATTCCTGTAACAACAAGCTGGTCTCTGCTGATACAGTGCAATTTGACATCAGTCAGACTGGTAAACTCACATCCCCCAGAATTCCTTTAGCTGTCATTTATCTTGCTCAGGTGCCAAACAGGATAAAACTAGTTGACAGCAACATACAGCAGATATAGGTGGGAATTTCACAGAGTAACTTGTATGAAATCCTTTCCTGCTTTCTGCATGCATCTGCAACATCATGACATGATGGGTGAAGAGGAAAGTGTTGCTGGTTTATTTTTAAAGCTTAAACCTCCCCCCCAAAAAAGCAACAAAAACCTTGAGCATGGTTAGATGCTTATGAGTTTACAAATATGTGTTTAATTTGTAATTTTAGGGTTATTCTTTGAGATTGTGTTTTCTTTTCCTCATCTTTTTCCTGTTCCTCCCTTATATGTGCAGGGCTTTTTATTTTACAGGTGATTTCTGATCTTCGTAAGAACTTAGATCTATCATCATGTGATCTGCCCCTGAAGATCCTAAGTTCCCAGAAGAAGACTAAAAGTCAAGTCCAGGCCAGGTATTTTAGCAGATTTACATGATTTTCTAGGGGTAAGATGGGACGAAAGGACTTCAGCCCTTTACGTGGTCTCTCTGGCACACATGGTTACATACGTGAGCCTAATTTATCCTGTGCTGACACCTTTATTCCTTCCTCCTTGGTGCTAATATAACACATCGGTTAGTCCTTGCCCAGCCAACTTCCCCTGCCCTGCATGTAGTTCCTTTTGAGCTACCTGCATCCATGTCTGCATTGGGGGTAAGCAGCTCCATGTATAATAGTTGTTGCTGACAGTCCATCTGAATCACAGTAGGTTTTTGGTTGATTCTGTGACCTCTGCTTCTACCCCTTCTGAAACTTCCTGTCCTTACCAGAGCATTCCTGTTAGAGAATGACTGCTCTAAGTAACTGCTGTGACTGCTAGGCTGCCTTGTTCCTTTTACTAGAGTATTTACAATGACTGAGTCTTCTTTCTGATCATTTACAGTTCTTCCATGAGCCAAGTAACCACCAGCGAGAATTGTGTGAAGCTACTTTTTGATGTGATCAAGTTAGCTGTGAGATTTCAGAAAGAGGTCTCTGAAGCATGGATTAAGGTAAGACACATGCTTCAGTCCTGGTTTCCTTATTCAGACTCCTAGGCTGAGCCTGAACTTTTCTTGTAATCAAATGATACTAAAAGACAAATGTTAGCCCTTAATTTTGCTGGTACAGATTTCATTATGTATTCCAGATTAGCAGTGCTTTTTCAGGAGTCTGCTTTCTTCCTCAGTTACCGATTTCACAGTTCTTGCAGGATGATCACTGAGCTCTTCTGTACAGACCCCCAAATCTTGAAGTGGAGGATAGACCTGGGTCTGCAGGTTTATGAGAGCAAAAAATGAGTATCTGTATGATGAGATTGAGCTGTGTAAAGCCTTAAGATTAAAAATGTTCAGGTAGAAATCAATTGGTATTGGGCTGAATTTAATTCTAAATTGCATTTCAGTATAAACTAGGAGACTGTTTCTTGTTTTCATCTTTCATTACTAAGTACCTTCATTCTTTTTCAAAGCCTGATGTTATTTGAGAATGTTCTTGTTCAAGCTGAATTTTTGTGCTGTTTTTTTGAGTGCCTTCTGGGTTCTCTGCTGTTGACAAGATCCAGTTGCTGGCTTTGACAGCTGTCCCGTTGTAGAGGAGAGAAATCTGTGAGCAGGATTTCTTTTGGTTTGATTCTGGAATACAGTAGTGTGCTGTAGTGTAACAGCTTTCTTGGTTCTTTTCCCTTAGGCTATTGAGAACAGCACGTCTGTATCTGACCATAAGGTAATATTTCTGACTCTGGACTTGTCTCTGGAGCATCCTCTTTTGCTGGTGTTCTCAAGGACTTTTTTCATGGTTGTAGATGAAGAGATTTTTCTAGTCGGAGCAGAAACTGCCAGTGATGTTTCAGGGGTGATTCTTTTGGCATTTGAGTTGTTCCTAGTATAACAGCCATCCATTTTCTTTGTAACTCATAGTTAATCCCTTCTAAATGTTAAGGGACAGAGTTGACCTGCTTTAATTCTGTCCAGCTGGACTGATAAGGTTTTTTTACAGTTCTCGTTGTTGGGGCTTTTTGAGCTCTTGACTTCTGTCATGGTTTAACCCCAGCCAGACAGCTCGTTCGCTCACTCCCCCTCTTCTTGCCCTCCCCCTGCTCCCAGAGGGACGGAGAGGAGAACTGAAAAGAATGCAACTCCCACGGGTTAAGATAAGAACAGTTCAGTAACTAAGGTATAACATAAATCACTACTGCTACCACCAATAATAATAATGATAAAGGAAATAACAAGGGGAGAGAATACAGCATCTCATCGCCAGTCGACCGATAACTCACCCCCCAGCCTGACCAAGCACCGACCAATACCTCCTCCAACCCCACAGTCTCCTAGCCCTTCTGGGTCCCTCTCTTTTACATCTTGAGCATGACGTGCTGTGGTATGGAATACCTCTTTGGTCAGTTTGGGTCAGGTGTCCTGTCTCTGCTTCCTCCTGGCTTCCCCTCCTCCCTGGCAGAGCATGAGGCTCACAAAGTCCTTGGCCAGACCAAAACATCGTTGTTATCAGCTCTGTTCCCAGGCCGAAAGTCAAAACACAGCACTGCACCAGCTACCAAGAAGGAGAAAAATGACTGCTACTGCTGAACCCAGGACAATTCCTTCTCAGTTTTGATTTCAAAGTGTATCACTGTCTGCACTGTTTAATATCTTTTCAGCGTAATGATTGGTGGCTGTTTCCTCTGAAAGGTTCTGGATCTGATGATTTTGCTGCTAATCCATTCTACAAACATCAAGTACAGGAAGCAAGCTGAGAAATTACTGAAGAGCAAAATCCAACTGGGCTGCATGCCAGAACAGCTAGTGCAAAATGCTTTCCAGAATCATTCACTGGTGAGCGCTGATTCTCTTTTACCTCCCAAAGATCTTGTCAGATGATGATTTATACCAGTTGTGTACACTTCTGTATTTTAATTTTTGGTCCCAGGTCAGTGTACAAAGACACATGTCCTCTGTTGTAACTGTCACATGGGTTTTAGAGATGAGCTTTCCTCAGAATTGGATGGGCTTTTTATTTTGGTGCAAAACATCTCAGCCTAAGAGATGTGACCTAGCCCAAGGTCTCCACTGTGTTTTCCAGGCATGCTGTTATTTCCACATTATTTTTACAAGTTCATATCTTTACATGAACCATTTTCCAAGTGTTTTCTAGGTCTAAATATATATATTGGGCATATGTTTGTAATCTAAGTTACCATTTATGAGAAAGCTGAAAAGATTAATGAAAAATGATGCAGTACTCCTTGTTGGAGGTAGAGGACAGATGAGAAAGTTACGAATTTAAAATTAATTAATTGAACTACAATAATGCCTTAAGTGGGCACATTTTATTCTAAACGGGTTTAATTCAGTCCTAGTTTAACTCCCTTCCAAAATAAGATAAAGGAAATAAGGCCATTCCCACATCTGAATAAGAATGAACTTATTGTTCAAAGGCAGAACAATATGTGTGATTAAGGTGAGTTTAAAAGTTAACTTAGATGTTTCAGTATCTTGATGTAGCAAAGTCCTTCTGGTAAAGTAAGACCAAGAGTGTTTCTGTCCTGGGGCTTACATTTAGTGGTACTCTGCTGTAGTGTGATTTCCCTCATGTCATCCCTAAGGGATATGATGCTGTGAGCTCTGCAGCTTTGCAAGTTATCTTCTTAACCAGTCTGTAAATCCTTTGTGTGGAGAAGGTTAGAGAAACCCATCCCAGTGTGTCTTACCTGCTCTTTTTGCCCATTTATGTGAGAGAGAACAGTCAGAGAAGGCAGGAAAGCACCTACTACACTAGACAAAGCTTTTGGGATGAGCTATAGCACACTATTTAGAGAACTGAGTGTGTTGAAAACAAGCAGCAATAATGTCCTTTTTCATGATGTCTGTATTTCAGGTTATCAAAGACTTCTTCCCTTCAATCCTAGCAGTTGCTCAGATGTTTCTGCACTCTGGACAACCAGCTGTGGTCTCCTTTGGCAGCTGCATGTACAAACAGGCTTTTGCAGCCTTTGATTCTTACTGCCAGCAGGTATAGTGTGATGGATGGCATCTGTTGTATTTGTGTTTGCATTTGCTCTAGAATGTTTGTCATGATGCTTTATGGGAAGAGGATTTCATGCAGTTGGAAGTCTTTGGAGAGAGGTCTGTGCTATAGATTAGGCCAAGCAGAAGATGGGGAATAATCACAGCAAGACTCTGGTAGCAAGTGACTCAAGCACAGAGTGCTGGGAAGAGCAGGGAACAAATAGACAGGCCTTGGAAGAGACAGAACATAAAATTCTTAGGGATCAGAGGGGACTGTGCTGTGTGCAAACAAGTTGACTGAGATCTAGCCAGGAAGTCAGGACTGGCTCCAGGGTCAAAGGAGGTTTGTTCATAAATCCATATTCCTCTTCTGTCTTACCTAGTCGCTTTGAGCATCCTCTGTTTTAAAAAGCCATTGTTATAGTTTTTATTGAAACTTTTTCCCCTTTACTTATCGTGATGGAAACGCTTACATAGATGTCCCTCAATGCTCTGAGCAGCTTGGACTCCTGCTGCGGTTCTGAATAATGAGAGACTAGACTTTCAGCTCTGAGCATGAGTTCTTAAAGACATGCTGACAGAAAATTTGGGGACTTAACACAGCCTGCACAAGCTTTTGAATGTATTTGTGCTTTTTTGGAGCACAGTATTTTTATAATTAAGACTGTTTCTTGCGTTCCTGCATTACTTGTTACAGCAAACTTAATAAGCAGGTGCACAAAAATAACAACTGGGAAAAACCTGAGAGGTGAAGGCATACTTTGTATACTTCAAAGTACTTAAAGTAATAGTTTTGGAAGTTAAGAATTTCAATCAAGGACAGCTGATCAGCAGTTAGTGACATAGGAAAGACTCAGAGCCTCAGGCAATGGATGGGAGTGGAATGAGATCCCTGTCCAGAAATCAACTGAAGTAAAGCCATAAAAATATTTTGAAACAAAAATGGCAGTTCTGAAGTGCTGTTGATAAAGGTTGTGAAGACACAGGAACTGCTGAAGTTAGAGGTGATATCTTTCTGGGGTATGGTGCAGCGTTCTGTGTGCCTAATGAAATAGCATAGATGTGTATAGTCTTGTACATTGGTAGTAAAGAGCAGAAGCTGGAGTAGTGCTAGCAAGCAGGCAGAAAAAGTTGGTAAAAAGCTACATTATGGAATCAGGAGAGCTTTTTTTCTCAAGGAGAAAAAGCTCCTTTTCTCAAGGAGAAAGTCAGTATTGTTGATATCAGGAATTAAAGAGCAAACTCAGAAGGGACTTAAAATAATACGTTTGAGTTTCACGTTGATTATCTGTGCTTAAACAACATATTCTGTATGAGCAGAACAGGGCAGACATTTTTCTGTTGATGCTACCTATGGTCTCTTCTGGGCTTTTCCCTTAGGAGGTTGTCAGTGCTTTGGTGACTCACGTGTGCAGTGGAAATGAGACAGAACTGGACATTTCTCTGGATGTGCTCACTGATTTGGTGGTACTGCACACATCCCTGCTGATGCGCTATGCCACCTTCGTGAAGGTATGTATATTTCAGGAAGTGTATGAAAAGCCCCATATTGTTATGGTAGTCAGCTTGTTCTTCCCATTCAGCCTCTGGTAAACTGAACTGCCATAATTAAGGCCAGAGCAATAGTTCTACATTTATGTTTATTTAATCTGAATGTAGCTTTTTCCTGCATATACAAAAAAGGTAAAGCTAATTGTCTTCCCTGTAGTTGACAGTTGATATATTGCTGGGAATATGGAAAGGGATTCCTGATACATCTGAGTTAGTCTGTGGCTTCTGTCTTACAGAGCATTTTAGATTTTACACAAAAACTGCATCCGTGCCAGATCCGGAAGCTCTTCTACATTCTCAGCACACTAGCATTTAGCCAGAGGCAAGAAAGAAGCTATATTCAGGTAAGGAATATATATTCCTTAATACATACTAAGGAAGCTATATTAAGGTTAACTCTTTCCTGTAACACAACAGAAAGGAGTTCAGGTTGTGCCTTGGTCCTTTTTGCTTAACTTCCACAGTTTGTGTTGTGCAAATAATGGCCTTATCTATGAAAAGTGATTAACGTTAGGAAGAAATGTTCTGTCTGTCCCACTCATAAATTGCAAAAAGAAAGGTAGGAGTGTAAGCTCTAGAATTTATTCTGAGCTGAGAGTTTGTAACTGTGGGGATCCAAAGCTGGCAGTTTGTCCTCAGTGATATCAAGACTTCAGGGGCAGATCACCAAAGAAATGGGTATCCTGGGAGCCAACCTCCTCTTTGCCTTCTCTTAACTGTGCTAAAACCAATGCCTCTTGGATACAAGAATCTATATGGACAGATTAGGCACTTGTCTTTGCACTGCACAGGTCATTCCAGAGGCATCTTGACTAGTGAAGGCCAAGAAAAGATAGCGTAATTATGTACTGTCATTTTCTTCGCTACCAGTTTGATCTTGTTGGGGCTGGTAGGTTGCAAAGCATACTTCACCTCCTGTGTCTCAAGACCTCTCTCTGGTCAGAACTTGTGCTTTGAAATCAGTTACATTCTGGTACCTTCATTTAGATACCAGGAAGCTGAGCTGTCACTTAGCTTTGTTCAGGACAAACTTGGCAGCCCTCTGCCTGCTTAGATGAGTTTTCTGTCTTTTATCACCTGTTTATCAGCTTAAGATGTCAGGCAAAATATACCCCTTTGTCAGAGACGCTATTCTGGACCACTTGGTGCCTGCCCTGTTTTAGCCTCGGCTGTTCATCTTCCTCTCTCAAGGTGATGGCTTTCTTGATTAGGATTCCTTTGCCAGCAGTGCAGGTGCAACTTTGATTCCTGTGGATGATTTGCTACGCACTCTTATGTGCTTTGCCTTCAATCCCTTTGACAAGTATTAAGACTTCTCGTCCAGCAGACTGGTCTCCCAACTTCCTTGAAGCAACTTCTTTGACTGCTTCATGCTCTCTGTGTCAGGAGGCCTCTTAGTCTGTCATTAGTGATGCAGCTATGACCAGTATTTTCATAATAACAGAAATCATAGAATGCGCATGTGCCTCTTGCAAGGCTGTAATCCCAGTAAACCACCTCCTGCAGCCTTTAGAGATGATATTAGGTGAGTATGCCAATAGAATTGTGAGTGATGCCAACAGTGTGGTAACATGGTCTGTGTCTGTCATTTTAGGATGATATGCACATGGTGATCAGGAAATGGCTTTCCAGCACAGTTCCCAACCACAAACAAATGGGGATTATTGGTGCTGTTACCATGATAGGCAGCGTGGCATTAAAAAGGTGAGAGAGAATGTAGCAAAGGTGAATTTAACATGTCCAGTTCAGACCAAACCTGGAGTAGAACAAAGGAAGGGAGGCATTGCCTCTGAGCTCATGTATATCCTGGTCTAATCCAGTAATGTAAAACTTTCCTGCAGTGCTTGGTGTTACAACCCTCACCTGCTGCTAATCTCCAAGACATCCTGAATTCCTTGTAAATGCCTATACATGGATGTCTTAACTAGCACCACCAGGACCTATTGCTTGGGAAAACTAAGAGAAGTAAAGAGAAAGAGTATTCCTGCTGTGCTGGCCATTGGCATGACAATTTCCAGTGTACTGTATAAATGATTTATGATCAGCAGTAAACCAGGTAACCTACTGCCAAGAGCTGTGGCAAAGATTTAAGCACCTGAGAAATAAAGATTTTACTGATGTTGGGAAGTGTTATTTAGCTCCCTGATTTTGCACTTCTTAATAAAATGCTTTTGCTATTTATTATGGGAAGAGAAAAGCCCATCTTAGCTCCAGGCTCTGAGACTAGACTTCTGTGTTGTTGCTCCCATAGCACTGACATCAGACTTGCTCATTTAAAGGCACTACTTCAAGTCTAGGCAGTGTTTGCTAACATAGTTACTTCAAGAGGAGATTTAGAAAATTTTAGAAGGTGAATAACAAGGGTAAGAAAACCTACAAAACAAACAAACAAAAGAAGAGCTCGTGGGGTCTGTTAGCGAGTTTGCCAGGTAAAGTGCATGCAGATGATTTCAGCATGTTCTATACCTGGAAAACAGTAAATCCCCAGGAAATCTGTTTGACCTGTAGAGAAATTCCTTCCCACTCAAGTCTGACCCACACGCATTAGAAAAATCTGTCTGCTGGTACTTGAGAAATATCTTTGCATCACATTAGATCATTGTGTAACCCACTGGAGTCCTGTCTGATTTCCTTAGAGAAAGATTGAAGGAGACAGACTTGAAAGCCAGGGAAAACCAGAAGAAAATATACCTTTCTGAACCCTGCAAGTAAGCAGCAGGAACTTTGAATAGCTATCCTAATGTGCAACTAAAGATACTAGGCTTATGCTAAGATGAGGCTCCATCTGGCTTTCAGAAGAGAGGGTGACTAGAGGGCCTAGGTTTTGACAAGTTAAAAAAAGCACATCCGTGAAGGTGTTGAGTCTTGTCCCACAGGTCCCAGACAGCAGTAGGTCTTTTCCTAATAGTGTCCCAAAGAACATATTTTTCATGCATAATTCTCCAATTTTTTGAGAGAGGACCTTGTGTGTGTGGTGGGAATTGCGTATCTTAAGTGTTGTGCAACAAAAGTAAGGTTATCAATTGCTTTTAGGAATGAAGGAGATGGTAGTTCCTTGGAGAGACTGGAGCTGAACAGAGAGCGTGATGAGCAGGTGAGTACCAAAAATGGGGCAGTGTGGAGAGAGGGAGGATATGGTCAGCCAGGGGGTGTGACTGGAAACAGTCTTAACTGAAGTAGTGTATGTACCTGGGAGTTAGCTCTACTGAGCCTGGGATTCTCATCCATTGACTGTAGAGACAAGAATCTATTAAAAATGGTTTTGGAGAAACAAAGGTCTGTATTAAGATAGCACCCACTGATCTTGGCTGCTGCCAGTAGTACTGTAGCCAGTAGTACTGTAGCAGTACTGCAGCCATCTAGTGGAAGTTTTCTATCCAGATGTTATTTCAGACTACTACTGTAGTAGTACTGTAGCAGTACTGCAGCCATCTAGTGGAAGTCTTCTATCCAGGACATGTTATTTCAGACACAAAGGGAAAAAACAGGACAATCTGCTTCAGTGAGCTAAAGGCAACCTTTGCCTTCCTCTCGGCTTGGCAGCAGTGCCTTCCAGCCATGTAGAGAGAGTACTTCTGTTGTACAGGGTTGGCCTGGCCTTGGCATTTTCCCTTAGTTCCTGTTGAAGAACTTTCTAGGCTGGCACTCTATTTAAGGGTGGTCCTGGGCAGACTCTTTTGGTTTCTTTTCATAGCGGAGCTGGGGCAGTACCTTAAAAGACCCATGTTCCTTTTTAAAACTGGGTTTTAAAACACCATGGGCTGTTGCTTAGAGTTGAAGTTTGGATATGCCTCAGAGTAAATTAGTATAAAAGGGACTGAAGATAAAAGCTTGAGCTGGAACCATTTACCATGCCCATTTCTGCAGACTTTTCTCTTTCCTTTCAGCTTTCTAACTTGCTGGACCTTGTGGGCTTCTGCTGTGAACAAATGCCAGAGGTCTTGGCTCTGTACTATGATGAATTTGCCAATTTGATTGAGAAGCAGAAGGGGAATCTGGACTTGCAGCTCCTGGTATGTTGCACAGTAGATTGAACTTAATCATTTAAATTAATTCTTCAGAAATATGATCTAGGCATGCTCAAGGTCTGTAAGAGACTGATCAGGTAAAAAATCCTCTTTGAGCTCTCAGCTTTTTTTGGGCTGTGGCAGACTCTTCATTGTGTTTCAAGGGCTTCCTTTATGTCGATTTTTAAATGACAATAGGGAAACCTTTTAAAGGAAATGAAATGACATTCTTAAAGCCTGCTTTTAAGATTCATAGATAAAAGTAGAATCTGAAAAAACTTTAAACTTAGTATTGAGATTGGCTTCTGGTCAGGCTGTTAAGGCTGTCTGATGGCTAAGGACCTGGAAAAGCCACGGTCATTTATGGTAATAATAAATGGTATTTATGGTAATCGGAGGAGATTTGTGAAGGCCACGGGACTTTCTTCTCCCTGGGGACTCTCTATGTGGTCTGTACCTGGCAGGAGGGTACAAGCCATTTCTCTTTTCTTCTTGCAAGACTGAAATGCAAAGCAAGCTAAGGTTCTTCTTACAATTTTTATTCAGGCTTTTTGGATCTTTTCATTGTCTGTCCAGACTCTGTCAAACCTGTTACTTTACATCTTCCTTGTTTCTAACATGTGAAGTATGTGGGACACATTGTGTGAAATAAAATCTTGCCAGCATTTTCCAGCCATTTCATTTTGGTGATCTGCTGTTAGGACCCACAACTTCCCATGTCTACTTTCCTCTTCTAGCCAGCTGCTCTGTCTGTGTATCACTGGGGAACTTGTAGACAAGCCCATATCCAAAGAACAGGGGAGAAACTGGTTGTGCATGCTTAGCAGTGTTTCCTGGCTTTGTCTTTAAAGGCAGGCCTTGTCTCTCCTTGCAAGCAGTTGGCTTCATTGCTGTGACTGCTCTGGGTTACTTTTGTTTAGCCTTACCTTCTGTGCTTTCTGCTGCTGCTGCTGCTGTTGCTGTTGAAGCTTTCTTCACAGAGCACCTTTGCTGAGCAGGTTTTTTTCCCTTTCTTTGTAGGACAAGTTTGGGAAGAGTTTGGTGGAAGACTTTCCCAGTGACTTTGTGGTGGATCTCAGCCGCACAGTGGATGGGTATGCTCATCACAGGCTAAGCATTTGTAATGCCTCTATCACTGAGAACTGAGTTTGTTAACAAGAGCTTGTCTGTCTTTCCTTGCAGTTCGTTCTTGTTCCCAGTGAAGTCCTTGTATAATCTGGATGAAGATGAAACTCAGGGAGCAATTGCCATTAACCTCCTACCATTGCTGTCACAGAGTGATGTTGGAAGGGTCGCTGGTGGAATGAGCAGCCAAAGTAAAAGGTACTTTGACTTTAAACTGTGGGATGACTGCAGAGGTAAAGGAATTGTTTTCATTTGATGCACTTCACGGCTTCACTGGGCAGAGAATTTAACAGTTTCCAGTGTTCTTTTTCTTCTCTTGCTGTTCGGTATGTTTAGATAGGCCTAGAGGCGAAAGCAGGTTGGGAAATGTCAGTCTGTCCTGGCTCAGGCTGTTCAGGTGATCTTGGGTAAATGAGATGCATATATGAGAAGAGTAGCTCGCTCTTCTGGTGTTATGGTGATATTGAATGCCAGATTGAGATGGATAGGAAACTCTGAGGTAGCAAAATTCATGTTTTCAGCAATGATTCTCAAATAGAGTCACTAAGGACTTAGTGTGTCTCAACAGTACACTGTTTTTCTCACTCTCAGTTATACTTGGACAACGTAGACTGTGCTCCAGGGCAAAACCACACACACTCAGCCACAAGTGAAATGAGTGAAAAATAAGGGCTCTGTCTTTGGAAAATGGAACAGGATTATGTTAAAAAAAAAACAAACGTGTAATTAAACAGTAGGGCATCAAAGTGAAAAATAAGTTGCAGGTTTGTTTGTTTTTTAACTGGCACCTTCATATCCTATGTAATTTTATTGTCATAAGATCTTGTTGGTGTTTTAGTTCTGGTTACAAAAGGATCTCTTTAAAATAAAAGAACAGATAGCTCTTTGCATGCATCTATGGAAAAATGTTAATTTGCTCACTCAGAATGTGAGCAGTGGCATGCTAGAAAACATTCAGGGATGTTTCTTCACTGCTTACAGCTGTGCTTTGCACAATTTCATATAGTTAATCTTGACATTCAAATTTGATTTCTACCATCACTAAATCCGACCCCATTTTTATTCATTACAGCTGGTTTTCTGCCCGTATCTGCTTTTCCAGAAAACTGGTGATCCAGCTTTTATTTTTATATTATTATTTTAACCATAATGGTGCATATCTGCCCTGTGTTGCTGGGACTGGCAAGAAGCAGAATAGAAGGTGTAGGCGAAATAGCACAGGGAGGACATAAGATATAATGGGAAAGTGGTGGACATTCTGCAGATAAATAAAACATAGGACTTGCTCCATGTATTTTTTCTTTCCCCCCAAGGGTAGTGTCACCACTGTGTCTGTCACCCTGTTTCCGGCTGCTGAGGTTCTACACTGCAGAGCAAAACAGTGGAAGGCTGGAGGAGATCGATGCCCTGTTAGGTATGGGAAATAGACCTTTTGTGGAGTCTGGCTGCTGACTTGTGCCTGTCCCAGATCTGCAAAGACTTCCTGCAGTTATAAGAAGAGTTGTGCAGTTTGTGAAGGGGTGGGATGCTCTGTTGTCCAGAAAGTGGAAGGGTGGCAGGGGAGACAACTGCTTTGTTGAGAGTGGCTGACGAGGCTTTCTCTAAATAACCACTGGAATTGATACAGGCTTTAGTAAGAAACTGTCCACACAGAGACCAAAGGGTGGGTAGCAAACACAGTCCAACATGTTCTCTTTCTGCTCTGAGGTTGCCCCGTGTACCTGACTAACCTGGAGGAGGCTGAAGGGAAGCTGGACTCTCTATCTAAGCAGGAACGGGAATTTCTGTGCTCGCTCCTGTTCTATGCTCTTAACTGGTTTCGTGAGGTGAGTAGAGACTTGTCTGCAGCTGCTGGAGTGGCACTAAGGAGTAGCACTTATAAACATTAATCTTGGGCTTCAGGGGTACAATTCTTGTTGAAGAAAAGTCTTGCATCTTGAAAACCTTCTCCAGCAAGGTCCTGATGATCTCTGTGTGTTTTTCTTTTCATTACCATTTATCCTTTACCCTGCTGCTACCAGCAGCTCTGCTTCATTGGTCAGAGGCTCTAAGAACTGCCTTGCTGATGCGAGTTTTTAATCTGCTACTCAGTTGCAGTTTGTGCACAGTTTGTGATGACTGTGGCTTTCCCAAATTTGTGATTTTGTGCTTTGTTCTTCACCTCTGTGAATTTAATGAAGGGTGAAACGTGGTGCCTTTAAGCAGATTTGCCTGTGTGTTTGCTAACATTGGTGGTCAGTGGGAATGTTCCCTGGTGGGGTTATTCTGATAACATGAGTTCTGTTAGAGTTGGTGCAATTCTGCATCCGTCCTCCCTGTTCCTGCTCTTCTCTTGGGATTGCCTCTTTCCTGGAAGACCTAGGAAGTGCAAGGGCTCTCCAGAGCCACAAGCAGCACAGAAACAATGTGCTGCCCACTAATTCCTCTTCTTCAGTTAATATCTGAGGTGTAGTTGTCGTGCTGATGCTTTTTGTAGGTTGCACCAATTATGTCCATGTTCTCATGGGCTTCTGAAGAGCTTTGTTTATGCTGTCTGGATCTGGTCACACAGGCCACTTGTGCTATGTTGTGTGCTTGTTCAGGACTTGAGAACGTTATTCTAGGAAGAAAAAGTGGATACAAATCTCCCTATGTCAGTGAGTTTGGTTTGTATCTTTAGGTTGTAAATGCCTTCTGCCAGCAACAGGACGCTGAGATGAAGGGGAAAGTTTTGACTCGATTACAGAACATCACAGAGCTGCAGAATGTGCTCGGGAAATGCTTGGCAGGTGAGTAGGAAACCTTTGTACATTGTGGGCCTGCACAAGCTGATCAGGCATGGGGTTCAGCCAGACGAGCACACTGGTCAGTTCTACTGACTAGCAGTGCTTTACTCATGGCTAGTCCCTTTGACACTGTTTCTGCCTATTCCCCTCTTAGTTCTTCCCCATCCCACTTCACTGCACATTCCTGCATTAATTTGCATAGTTCTACCCTTCCTTCTCCATCAGAATATCCCAAATCATTAAGTTTCTCTGTTTCCTCCCATTTTATCACCTGGACTTTGTAGTCCAGGTGTCCAACTAAAGCCATGCCTGGAGTTTCTTAATGGCCCATCAATTACAAACTGCTGGAGACTTTTGGTCTTTGGCATTGTCTCCATTATCTCTTGTCTACCAGTTTTGTGTCTGTCCTTGTTTGTGGCTTCCCCCATTACTGTTACCACCTTTGACACAGGAAAGTTCTTTGTTTAGATAAATGTAATGATGAACACATTATCATCTTCCACATCCCCTTACACAAGCTATCCATTAAGAGCTGTGTTTGTAAACCAGCAGACCAACTTTATCTGAAATAAAGTGCAGCCACAACACCCTTCTGCAGCTCAGAGAGCACTGCAGGGCCAGCACAGGAAGGGCTCAGATGTGCTAGAACAGCCCTTCAGGCTTCACTAACATGGACAGATGTCCTTCAGCATCTGAGCACTTGTTTTCCTCCCTTGCTGGAGGAGTGCAAAGTGCTGTAATTCCAGCGCAGTTTTGAGCTAAATGCACCTAAACATAAGAGCAGAGGGACTTTCACCACAATGGTGAAACATATAGTACTTCCTCTAGAATTTGCCTGTATTTTGTCATTCAGGAGCTTAACTAATCCAATTTCTACATTTTGGCTCTTTCAGCAACCCCTGGATATGTCCCACCACCAGCTACTTTTGATTCTGAAGCCCTTGAGGCTGTATCATCCACTAATGCTGTTGGTCCAGTAAGAAAAAAGACTGGTAAAGGAAGTTTAAAAGTGTTTGTTTACTTTTTGCTTGGTTAGTTTTTTGCTATTTTAACAAATTGACTGCTTAACCAGTGATCAGGCTTCCTGAGTAAGTGCAAGGCAAGTGTCAGGTGTGTGTGCCTAGGAACAGAAGAAATGTGGGCAGAAGAGCAGGACTAATGCCGAGCCATTAGGCCAGCTCAAGCTATTGGCTTGGCATCTCTGCAAGTCCCTTCTGTAGCCGTGTCTGACTTTCTTTATCCAGATTTTTCTTCCTTTCTCAGTCACATATCTGAGGAAGAAACATTAAATCTGGGTTCAGATGTTTTTTAAGATGATGTCCCACTCACTTTTTCAATCACTTCATAATATTTAAACCACAGTAAAACCAGATAGATTTGCTTTAATTTCTTACTGTGATTTTTATAAAAGAGAAGCTGATTGTGTGAGAGCCCCAAATGCGTTTGACTCTTTTGGACTGTGATCCTGGCTATGGATGACACATAACCTGTGCATGAGCTGTGCTTTCTTAGAGCTGATTAAAATACACCTGGTGCCGTTTCCCTGGCTGTAGGTGCTGTCTGGTGTTGAGCACGGTGTGGCCTTTGTTTCTGAAGTTGCTTTTCTCTTTAAGGAAAGAAAAAAAAGACTGATGGCAGCAAAACCAGCTCTGCAGATCGTTCTCAAGGAGATGACAGTTCTGAGGGAAACCAGCCTGACAATGAGCTCTCTGAGCTGGAGAAGGTATGTGTATACTCCTGGGAACTTGCAAGAAAGGCACACCAGGGGAGATGACGTACAAGTATAAACAAGAGCTCTGAGGGAGAGGTTGTTGATTTCAAAAGTTAATCTCAGTTTAAGGGATTTAGTTCTGCTTTCTGACACCTGCCCTTTGTGGTGCTTATGGGTGCTTAAGGTGCAAGTCCAGAATGGGTTTCACAATGGCCACAGATTCACAGCAAGGAGACGACAAAGGTTATTCCAGTTTCCTAAGTATTTTCCTAGGAAATTTTTAGTGACTTGTACAGTTTAAAATGAAAATGTTTCTGATTCTACTGCTTGTCTCTCTACTGGCTGTTGTGAATTCTTAGTCTTTTCTTCAGCCTGCCACAAAATGTTGAAATACGTGTGAAAGAAATAGCATTATTGGAGCTAGAAAGTCTTATAGTCTTGTAGGTTGCAATCTTAGTTTTGCCATTTACTTTTCAGATTGCAACGGAGAGAGAGACAGAAAATCCTCTGGCAAAGCTGCAGAACTATCGCCTGTACTTCCGAGAGTTAGACCTTGAGGCGTTCAACGTGCTCCACTGCGGGCTGCTGACAAAGTCTGTCATGGACACAGAGATGCATACAGAGGTAAATGGAACAGTGTAAAACTGTACTGCTAAGGCTTTATGTAACTGCCTCTCTCAGAGGTCCTGCGCTTTCTGTTCCATTAACATATATAGACCTGATGTAAAGAAAGGGGCCTTAATATTGAACACTGCTAAGAGGCAGCTTGCCTATTAAAAAGAACCTATTGTATTTAAGTAAAGCCTGTGTTGCAAAAAGCCAAGTGTCTCAAGGCACAAACAGACCAGAAATGCAGCACAAATTTGGGACTGGTGTCATGGATGTTCCCTCAGTGAGCAGGGTCCTGTTTATCATCTTATATAGAACTGCATTGCTGTGGAAAGCAGAAGTGCTTAGTTTTGTTACTGTCTTTGTAGGCAGGCTGTGTCCATCTGGAGCCTAATTGTGTTAGGCTACAGTGAGATTTATAAGATATGAAAAGGCCATGGCAGGCTGGAGGACAGCCTGGCCTGTTCCAAGGACAGCTGTGTCTGTGCATGGAATCATAGAATAGTTAGGGTTGGAAAGGACCTTAAGATCATCAAGTTCCAACCCCCCTGACATGGGCAGGGACACCTCACACTAAACCATGCAACCCAAGGCTTCATCCAACCTGGCCTTGAACACTGCCAGGGATGGAGCATTCACAACCTTCCTGGGCAACCCATTCCAGTGCCTCACCACCCTAACAGGAAAGAACTTCTTCCTTATATCCAGTTTAAACTTCCCCTGTTTAAGTTTGAGCCTGTTACCCCTTATCCTGTCACTACAGTCCCTAATGAAGAGTCCCTCCCCAGCATCCCTATAGCCCCCCTTCAGATACTGGAAGGCTGCTATGAGGTCTGCACGCAGCCTTCTCTTCGCCAGCCTGAACAGCCCCAACTTTCTCAGCCGATCTTCATACGGGAGGTGCTCCCGTCCCCTGATCATCCTTGTGGCCCTCCTCTGGACTTGTTCCAACAGTTCCATGTCCTTTTTATGTTGAGGACACCAGAACTGCACCCAATACTCCAAGTGAGGTCTTACAAGAGCAGCATAGAGGGGCAGGATCACCTCCTTCGACCTGCTGGTCACACTCCTTTTGATGCAGCCCAGGATACGGTTGGCTTTCTGGGCTGCAAGCGCACACTGAAGCTGGCTCATGTTCATTTTCTCATCGACCAACACCCCCATGGAGGTCACAGGCCAGTCAAGAAGACTGTTTGACAAGTCTCTGTGTCATTATTTCAAATTGTTTCTTGACTATTACTCAACTGCTGAATTTTGTGATTCTTTGGACTTAAACCTCTTTTTATCTTTAGGAGCTCATTTTCAGTGTCAATGTATTTAAATCAGTTCTCTGTTACTGATGTTGCCTCAGCTGTGTTCAGAGCACCAGGCTTGCTTCACTGTTGAAGTAACCAGAACTGATGTCCCATACCTGCAATGGGGGAGACATAAAACCGTGGCATCTATCAAATAGGTCCCGGGCTGAGGTTAACTAATTCAAAAGCCTTAACTGGAAATGGAGGGGGTGAACTTGAGCTTTAAGGCACTACAATTACATCTGGGTTCTGGGATTGACTGTTCTTGTAATTGCAGTTTCGTGAAGTTGTGCAGCTGGGGCCTGCTGAACTTAGCTTCCTTCTGGATGACCTGTGCTGGAAGCTGGAGCACGTGCTGACCCCAGGCTCCACAAGGAGAGTACCTTTCCTGAAGGCAAGTACTGCATCAGCCAATGGATGTAGGGCAGAAGTAGGGCCACATCAGTGGCCTCCTCCAGATCTTTCCCAAGAGAAAAGGTTTTCAGAATAATTTTCAGTTAATGCAGTCTGAGCCCAGCTGTGTGTCAGAGCAGCACTTGCTCTTTCCAAAGAGACTTCTGTACCACTTCCCTTGCTGAAATGTTTGTGGCATCTGGTTCTCTGCATGTCTGAGGAAAGGGTGCATAACAGATGGAAAGCCTTTCCTCAGCCTCAAAACTCGATCAGCCCTTTTCTTACTCCTCCCCGGGGACCTTGGCTCTGCTATTCAAGGGGCAGCACACTTTAGGCAGGCCAGATAGCTGCTGTATCCAACAGAAGCATCCATGCTTCTGCTTTTTCTGCAGTCTTTAGAAGAACACCTGAGTGCAGTGACTCCTTGCATTCCTGGCTGATGCCTTCAGAAGTAGATGTGTGGCCCACTGCATGAGAAATTCACTGCAGCCTGTTGGACTCTATCAGATTCAGTGTTCTTTCTCCTTGTCTTTCTACCAACTTTCTTACTCTGTGATGGTTCATCATATTGGGTATTGACATCAGGAATTGCACTGCTCAGAAGCAGTATTAGAGGTAGAGCTTGATGTGAAGTTATTCTTAAGTAAGGCTGATGAAATGACTTTAATTTTTTTTTTTTGTTTGCTGCAGGAAAGAAGCTACAAGGATATTGGCTTTTCCCACCTGTGTCAGAGATCCCCCAAGGAAGTTGCTATGTGTGTAGTTAAGCTACTAAAGCCACTGTGCAAACACATGGAGAACATACACAGCTACTTCCAGGTAATGAGCAGCAATTTTGACTCAAAAAACTATCAAGTGTTGTCACCTCTAAAGGTATTTTTAGTTTTGTTTGTGGGGAAAAAAGAGCTGCTTAATTTTCCTCCATTTTTTTTTAACATGGAATTATGGAAATGGATTCTTGTGCCATTATCTTTCCTTGGATTAGCATTTAATGTATTATTTGTTCTGTATTAAAGGCAATTATACAAAATCAGGGTGCGGAAGATGAACCAGGAGTGAACATCCAGGAGCACACGTTGATGTCCTCTTGTTACCAACAGCTGTTACTAACTTTTCACTTCCTATTTGCTTGGTAAGTTTAAACAAAAGTCACCTAAATGAGCAAAGTCTGTTTATTGCTTCCTCCTCCTGTTCATCATCTTTAAAGTGTTTGTACCCAGCAGATGGCCTGTCAGCCACACAGAACAACACACTGTGATGGCTGGAGACTTTTAAGCACTTTATGGTTATGTCAAGCTTCAGTGCCTGATCCTGAGCTGATCTAAAACTATAGGTGATGAAGCACTGAGCTGGATAGAATTCAGTGTGCTTTTGGATGAAGACCAGCATTGAGTGGCATACTAGCACACCTAGCTGTGCAACTCCTGTTCTTCCTAGGGGTCTTGGAATTTCTTACCTGGTCCCCTCATCCTTTGCTGAACTGTCACCGCCTGAATCCTGAGCAATGAAGAAATTTCTTTTGTCAGTGGGGAAGGATGAACCTGTACTTCATTGACTAAAAACCATGTGCATTTAGTCAAATGCATTTGAACTGCATTTGTGTAAAACTCAGTAGTGCTGGTGCACCTGGGTTTGACCTCTGCATCTGCTAATATAATCTAGGGTAACATCATAGAAGCGTTTTGTGAACTGAAAAGTTTCTGTTGTGTGTGCACAAGGTTTTCCATTCCCATTCAGTTTTCAATCTTTTGTGTCACCTTATAACTTTCATATTTCGGAGCTCTTCTTGCATATCCAGCTTCTTTATCTTTAGTGTTGCAAAAATATGCCTAGAGATGCTTTTGCACCTGATATCTCTCTTTCTTCTAGTCTGATGAACTGGATAGAGGTGCTTTTGCATCTGATATCTCTCTTTCTTCAAGTCTGATGATGAACTGGATTTTTTTTTCCCCCCTCAGGAATGGTTTTTCTCAGTCTGAAAATACTGACTTGCTAAGGTCAGCTCTCCAGGTGCTTGCAGACAGACTAAAACCAGGAGAGACAGAATTTCTTCTTCTTGAGGATCTGATAAGGTAGAGTCAGTATTTCCCAAGCTCTGAAAGGGATGAATTTCAAGCAGTTTCCCCTGTTTTGTGTGAGTGTTAGGGTAAATTTATGTTTGGGACCTCTCGTAGAGCTAGCATTGAGCTAGCTAGCTTCAAACAGAGGTTTGTATTTAACTGAATGCAGTGCAGTCAAACCTAATGAAAAGAAGCTACTGAATTATAAAATATGTATTAATCTATGGATCTCAATGTTTGAATGCTATGTGAGATGAAGAGATTAGTAGGATTCACAGAAGGAATAAGTATATTCTGAATAGTTAAAATGCCTACAGGAACACTAAGCAAAAGCAGTATATAAAGATGTTGCTGGACTTAATGTGATTGGGGCTTGAGAGAAATTTCTCAGTGGCTGAATTTTTATCTACTAGTGGTTGACTACCACTTCTTCAGGAGAACACTGCCAGAGACAAAATAGTGGGCTAGGGAGACCTCGTATCTGAGGTGGTCAAATACTTCCTTTTTATGTATGTTTCTGGGAGATTGTCTACATTAGTTTTACCTTTTCCCTTTCCTGTCTTCTCCAGTGAGAGTTTCCACTACCTGCTGAATTTCCAGCAGAGTGTTCCCAACTTCCACTGTGCAATCATCCTCACTCAGCTCCTGATCACCATCACTGAGAAACCAGTGGCTGGCTGGAAGAAAGAGAAAATTGGTAATGTGTGAAGCACCTCTAATCTGACATCCGTTTTTGTGATGGTTTTGCCTGTAAATCTTGGGTTCTCGCTCTGGACGGCATCTTTTGAGGGAGAGATTTCCCATGCTGTCATAGTAATCTTGCTGGGTGAACAGTCTTAGGAAAGGAATAGCAGTAAATATATTGGATCTTCTTTGGTATTTGTTTTGCTTTGCATCAGTTTCTTAGCTGATGTTTTTGAAAATCAAAACTTCACAGCTTTTTAGTTATAAGAGCAAGCCTGCTGTTCAGTTTTGGTACCAGTTTAATCACTGATTATGGAGCTGATCATAGACTTAATTTGATGTAGTTTCCTAGTGTAAGTACAAATGTCTATGACAGCTCATTTCTAAAAATTATGGAAATGAATTCAAATACAGCTGTTACTTCAGAGCAGAGAGAGGAAAACCTACATGCTCGTAATTCCATGCAACAAACACTTCCAGTTGAGAGCTCTTCTCATGGGTTAGGGCCTGTTCTGTAAGAGGAACAGCATTCAAGCAGGTAAGACATGCTTGCAGCGAATATACAAGAAAAATATTGGGTCTCCACTTTGTCACACACTGAAATAAAGACTCTGGACTGTCACTTCTCTCAGCCATACCTTGTCATACTGAGACATCTCTAGAATTTGTCCTCAGAACTCCATAGTCACTCAGAATTGTGACTTCCCTACTTTGAGATTATTTTACTGTTTCTAAAAGTCCCACATTAGGAGAACTGCCCACTGCTTATGGCAGGGAATAGCCAATTTTAACTAATAATTTCCTGGTTTGAAACATTTCTGCAAGAGAGAAACAGGTTTCTTAGCAGTTTTGAATTAAGGAATCTGTAAACTTTAAACTTGCCTGTTCACATTTATTGTTATAGCACTGTGGCCAAAAAGTCAAGTCACTTGTTATTGGAATTCCATTTCTGGAAATTGATGCCCTAAGGATTGCATATTGCCTAATTAAAATGAAAGGGTTGGCACACTGTAGGAGCTACCAAACAAATAAGGATTAATATAAGCTTGTCAGGGAGAAATGTCCAGAGATGACTTATGGATCTGATGTGAACAGCTATTCCAGACCAGAACACACTGCGTGTGTATATATTTTGTTATGATACATATTCTTGTGGCCTTACTGCTTTTTAGGGGAAATGCATTCTGACTTGTCAAAGTTCAGGCATATTGAGGAGTAGTGATACTGCGACCTTTCAAAAAGCCATTTGGACACACTACCTTTATAGGGAAGAAAGAAATGGTCTTGGATTCTTTCTTCAGTAAGTTATCCCTTATCTTTTACAGCTTCACTAGCAAAGCAGTTCCTGTGCCAGTCCTGGGTGAGACCTAGTGGAGATCGAGAGAAGGGCAGCCAGTTCAACAGCGCACTGCATACTCTGCTCTGGTAAGGCTCAAGCCATTGCCTCAGTGCTGGGACACTCATTTTCTAATAATTCCTGTTGCTACAGAGGAATGACCCCTCTCAGTGATAACCCTCACACTTGCACAGTTTGGCCTACATTGCATTGACAGACGGTGAGTAATAGGAAGAATTCTGTTAGCCATTGGCTGTAGAAACATGTTTGTTAGCTTTCAGTGACATTACTTGTGACAGTTCTAAGTATTGCTTTGGATTTCCTACATATGATTGCCTTTGGCATAAGAATGAGCTTGACAGTTTTAGGCCATGTGTTGCGGATAGGGCAGTGTTTAAGAACTTACTGTGTTATTCTGTGTAATATTTACTGATTAACTAAGCTGGGTTTGGATTTAGTGTCTACCTGAAGCACACAGATAACATCCTGAAAGCTATAGAAGAAATCTCCAGTATTGGTGTCCCTGAACTGATCAACTCTGCCAAAGATGGATGTTCTTCTACCTACCCTACTCTAACCAGGTAACTATTAGTAGAAACTTTTAATTTCATGAGATGCATAATGGCAATTTCTGCTTTTTAATATTTAATTTTTTTATTTTGGGGTCTGTTACGGTTTCATGTTAATACTGCTGTGGGCTACTCTAGGCATTTATAAACATTTTTTGGCAGCATGCAACAAGTTAGTACATGGTTAACTTTATGTTAAGGGGGAATGTCCTTGTACATTAACACAGTGCTGAGTTTATTATTTGTGAGCCATTTTAACTGGAGAATGGGCTGCTATATGTTGTCAGGTATGCTGCCTCTTTCTGTGCTACTGTAGTGGTATAAAGCACTCCAAAAGTCACCCTTGGAGGCCTGGGGTGCCTGTAGGCAATCCTGGGCTGATATGCTGTGTGCAAAAGCACACTCAGGGTGTTTCTGCTCTTGGTATAAGAACTTGGAAACACAGTTTATCCAGGGATAGCCAAAATTCCTGCGCTTTGGAACTGTTAAAATCATCTTATGTGAAGAGCTGCAAACCTTTCACTGTGCACCCCTAGAGCTACAAAAGAGTGAGGGGTGTCTGTGGTTCATACTGGAGAAGTGATAGTGGATTCTCCATCTGTGAGCAATGGGGTTGGGCTGGACATGCTTTTGAGTCCTAGGGTCAATCTCCTGCAATTTCCTATTGAAAAGAATGCACAGCTGAGTAACCTTCAAGTTTTTCACATTGTTCTGGGGACAAGAAGCCTATCTTGATGCTCAGAGCTGGCTTTTAGTTTTGCTCTCACTTTCTCCACAGGCAGACATTCCTGATTTTCTTCAGAGTAATGATGGCTCAGCTAGAGAGTTCAGTGAAAAGCATCCCAGCTGGGAAACCATCAGACTCAAGTGAGGTACGAAAATAAATGCACTGGGACTCTTTGAGGGGAAGAAGACCTAAGCTGAACTGTACAGTACAATAAAGGTATATAAACTGGAAAGGATCTTCTGAAATTTGCCTAGGAAATGAAGTCAGACAGCTTCATTCATCAGCCAAAACTGATATACAGGGCGACATACAAGTAGCACCCTTTTTCACTGGTTTGTACCATGTCAAAAATCTAGTATATCCAGTAGTAGCTATAACCAGAAAGCAGGTAGTACTCTGCAAAACACTGAGCTGTGCAGTTGGTCTGCACACCCATGTGGGAGCACAAAGTTATTTTGCAACCAGGAACTGTTTTGAGAGCAAGGAAGTGTGTTAACTCTCAGCATTTTAAGCCATGTGGGCACTGATCAGGCTGAAATTGCCATTAAGTGCGTTTGCTGTCATAAATCTCGTGTGTTGAAGCTTAGTTCCTCTGTCTTCAACAACAACAGCAGCAAAATGCCAAGACGGCATCCAGGAAGGTAAGAGGAAATACACCATCTTGGGTTCTTGTCTCCTTGCATCCCATTAGGTGCAACTGGAGAAGCTGCTGCGGTGGAACATCGCTGTGCGGAATTTCCATATCCTCATTAACTTGGTCAAGGTGAGATTGTTGTTGTTTTCCTGGTTTTACCTTCATGTTCCCCCCAAAGTCCAGTGTACCCTGGTTCATGAGCACAAAGATCACCAAACAGCCATCCTGCCAAGTACTTCCACCTGGCAGGCACTGCATTTCACATGCTTATGTGGTCCCTGCTGAAATTTGAGGACAGATGTTGCCTTAGAACAGATTTCACACTGTGGTGAGAGTATGTAACAAATTGGCTGATGTGCTTACATTATTTCCTTGGGACTTGTGGACTAACCTGGCTGTTTTTCCCTCTCGACCAAGCAGGTATTTGACAGCAGGCCTGTACTTGGCACCTGCCTGAAGGTAAGCAAGAATTCAAAATAACTGAAGAGAGCAGTTTAAGAACCAGCTCTCTTGAATCTTTGCCTTCAGTGGAGTAGAGGTGGTTACTGAATTGTCTGAAAGAAGTAGAGACTGTTTCTTACACCTCTGTCTTCCACTAATCCTCACCATGTGGCTCAACCAGAGTGAACTTACTGCGATTGGCATTCCTGACTTCAGACCCCCTCTTCTCCTTTCTCCCTGGCAGTCCAAATGAGAGTAGACATCACAGCAGACAGGTCTCCCTCAGAGCCCAGAGAGATCCTGTCCCCCTCTGCAACTCTCCCTTTTCTGACTCATGTGTATGTATAGGGATTTTAACGTTTTGTAGTTAGTTCAGTTTTATTCCCACTTTGTGGTGAATACAGCCAGGGATGTGTACAACAATGAAATCTTATCCTTCTTACCTCTTTTTGCAGCGATTGAAGTGGGACACTTTACTGATCCTATATATTCCAGCACAGTCTTCATGAGTTTAGTCTTTTACTAAGCAAGAATAGTCTCTGGGATAGCATAAAAGAATGTGTCATTATCTTATCTGACTTTGTGATGGTTCTTTGAACAGGAATTTGAACTACCCTTCTGATGTATTTATCCGTCTTTTCTAGTACGGCCGTCTCTTTGTAGAAGCATTTCTGAAGCTTGCCATGCCTCTCCTGGACTACAGCTTTAAAAAGCACAGGGTAAGCCTTTTGGAGACATCTGTCTTGGAGCCAGCTGGGAAGCAGGACTGATTCTTGCTAGATGAAGAGTCCTGTCTTATCATGCCAACATATCAACATGTGACACTTGCGACAGACACCTCATGACAAACACATCTAATGTCTCCCAGCTGTGCTGTGCCCTGTTTACTTGCACAGTCAGTGCTCTCAGCAAACAGATCACTGTTTCCCAACTTGCCAACCCTCTTCTCATTGGATGGCTTCTCTGTTGGCAAAAGAAGTCCTTTCAATCTCTATCTCTTTCAAAATCGGTTACCACAAAGGTGTCAATCACGGAGTAGGAAGCTCCTTTGAGTGGTCAGGTTGGTGAGGGCTTGTGGTGCAGATGGACAGTGACATAGGTGTGTTTGCAATAATTCCTGGAGCTTTCAGCAGGACTGTATGCATGGGTGCAGATGGAGAAGCCAGCCTTGCTGTACTACATGGCAAGAACAGTTGACTTACTCCCCCTGCTTTGTTGCAAGGCAGCCCAGCTTTGCCAGTGAGACTCAGTTTTTGGCTTAGCCTTCACAACTTAAGGATAAGTTGGTAACTTAGTCTCTAAGAGGTAACTCCTTTCTATTACAAATGTAAGATGAATTCTCATGGATGTTTGAGGGAACGAGGTTATCAAATGAATATCTAGTCACTGCCACTGGACAGTAGAAAGTGTCATGTCATGTGCTCAGTAGAGAGGACTGATACCCAGAGTTAGTGTTGGATGCATTTCAAATACCATGGTGTAGCAGTATGTTCTATGCTTTTCCTCTGTTTCCCCTATTTGCAAGGTTTTGCTCATGGCAAGAGGTGACAAGGTTGTCTGTATTTTTGTTGCCCTGTTTCCACTGATATGCGTTCAGTCCAAACTGATTCAAAATTCATTTCAAAGTGCTTGGCCTTATGACGTGAGGTCATACTTTTATTACCAGCTACTTAGATGCACAGTGCAAGGCTCCTATGGCTTAATCCTGTTTGTCTGATGTTTCCTGAATATGTGCATCGTCTCTGTCCCATAACCCTTTGGAAGGATTGCTGGGACTGTGGGAACACTGTCTCATTATTTTTTCCCTTATGGAAAAATACTTTGATAGAACGATGTGCTGGTCTACTTATTTATTGCAGGATGATGTGCAGAGTTTGCTGAAAACCTTGCAGCTAAGTACCAGACAACTTCATCACATGTGTGGTCATTCCAAGGTAAGATTGAATTCCAAGGTAAGTTTGAATTGCAGCACAAGCTCCTGTCCTAAGAATGATATATTTCCCATCTGGGGCATAGGTTGGCTCTACTTGCAAGCTTCCAGCACTATCTGTACAAGCAAAAACTCCAAGAGGAGGAGCAATAGCCTTGGCTTAATGGCCCTAAGTTAAGTATTTGGTCTGGAAGTAGCTGACTTGGATGTCTGGTCAGGTTAGCATACTTTTTTAGGGCAGAGGCTCTTGACATGTTTGGTTGTTGGCCCCTGTAAGACAGTGTTTCTGAGGACACAAGCCAAGATATTAGAGACCTTGCATGTAGTCTAGATGCCAAATTGATAATATGGGAGAGAAGTTTTGGCAAAAATCAACAGCCTTAAGGGTCAGAAGAATCGGTAACAGGAGGTGAACAAGTGAAAACCTTACTCAAAATCCTCTTGAGGTGCCTTTTTGGCGTTGTTACATTGACACTAGGGAAGAGGATAAAGGGAGAGGAGGAATGTTGGAAAGTGCAGCCTGACAGCCTCTGTAGGTTTGGGGCAGTAAGGAAGGAGAGGACTAGCACTCTGTTTACAGTGTGGAGAGCCAGTGCTTGTCACGAGAGAGAATCACATGGGAAAGGCGGTTAGCAGGAACTTCATCTGTGCTGCTTTGTTCCTGTTAGACTCCTAAGAGGTTGCAGAACACATGTCCGAGAAGGGGCTCTGCCAAATTTGTTGAAGGGAGAAAGCCATTAGCATGGTTCCCCAAGCTAGATCTGCTACTCATTTAGTCCAGAGCTGGCATCAGGAGCATAAAAGCCTAGCTGGGGATCAGAATATGCTATTGCAGCTATCCACATAGGGGAGAATTGGAATCTGGCACAAACCCTGGAGATATTAAAAAGCCCTTCTCGTGTTTGCAGTGAAATCCTCATGCCTGTTTTAAAGTCACAGTTCACCTTGTAAACAGGATAATATCACTGCAGCTTGTGATGTCTTTTATGTTTGACCAGCATTTTCAAGTGCCATAGCCCACGGTCCCTGTTAGCATATAACTGCAGTTAGTGAACACCTGTGTCTTACCGCTGCTCTTCTATCTGTTGCAATCTGATTAGGTCTCTGTGCCAAATCATTTTTGCAAGAATGAGGAGGCAGCAGGTGAATCTAGGCAAATAAATGTATGCAATGAATGCTCCAAACCTGTTTGAAGAGGAGTTGACATCAACGCTTGTTAAACCAGTCTTGATTTCACTTGCTCACTGATGTACCATGCACTGTTACCTAGGGTTTGCTGCTCTTCCTCAATAGGACTGCTCAGAGCATCACACACCAGAGAACAGGAATGGGCTTTGTTTATAATTTCCTAAGTATTTGTCATTTATCCTCTCACATCAAGCCTCTCTTCTGTTTCTGTGTCTAATGTTGGGCATAAGGACAATTTCTGGAGACAGATTTCTGCAAACGCCATGGTCTCCAAACTGCCTGCAGACAATTGGGCAGGTTCCAAGACCAAGGCAGCACTGAGATCGTTGATTGTGTCATTAGCAAGGTTTTCCATGATTTGAAAAAAGGTTACAAAGTATGCTTATGAAAGAGGAAAATACTTATGCACACAGTAATTGTTTATGGTTCTTGGCAGGTTTTCTGGTTAGCAATGACTATAGTGTACTGCAGATCCAAGCCTAGCAGAAGAGGTGCTCACAGAGAGCTACATCTCATACTATACCTGGCATAGCTGCCCTTCCTCAGCTGGGCTTTGCTTACAGCAACTCCATGTGTTCTCTCCTGTCCTAGTTCAACAAAAGCCAGTGCTTGTTTGGTCTGGACAAACTGCCTTTGGATTTTATAGCATACGCACATTCCATGCAGCTAGTGTAAAGGAATTGCATCAGGCACTGAGCAATAAAAGATTATCATTGCAGTGGTTTATTCAACACCTTTCTCATTCTTTCTTCTCTGTGCTTGGGAATTAGGCAGTATCCTGACGTGAAACTCCCTGCAGCATTAACTTGCAGCTTGTGGCTATCTCCCTTCCTAGTGGGTAGTTTTGGAGTTTGGCCACTTGTAGCATTGCTTTTTGCTTTGGACTGGAATGGTGTGGTTGCCTATTGCTAAAAAAAATGCTTATCTGTGTTTTACTGATTACAAAAGCTATACAAGAGTTTGGCTAAGAAATGACATGATCTGGGGGAGCTTTATGGGGATCACATCCCATCCCTCTCACCTGTATAACCACTGGCTTTTTAAATAGCCAGAATACTTATGCAAGAATCAATCACATCCATGTTTTACTGTTTGTACTTAGATTCACCAAGACATTGGACTGACCAACCACGTGCCTTTGTTGAAAAAGTCTCTGGAACAATTTGTGTACCGAGTGAAGGCAATGCTGGCATTCAACCACTGTCAGGAGGCATTTTGGATGGGTGTCCTTAAAAATCGGGATCTTCAGGTGAGAATCACTGTCCTGCCTGGGGCAGTTAAAACCTGAGAGAGGACAGTGCTCATCTTGCCTATACAACTCTGCCCTTGTGTGTGTGTAGGGCTAAATGGCCAAATTCAGTGTGACCATGTTACAGTCTTGTCTAGTGCTGCAGGAGGAAGTGTTTTATTCCAGGATGGAAGATCTGTGTCTCTGGGGCCTTCCTTACAGCCTGGCTCTTGCACTGAAGCAGTCAGGTTTTATTGTTTGTGGTGAAGGGGTGGGGGTACTTCCTCTGCTCGGTGACAAGGACTGCATGCAAAGAAGGGCAAAGATACAGGTCACTTGAACACCTCTTCACATGCTCTGGTGTATGGATTTAACAGAAGCCAGTTCTAGCTGTTTTATTCATCTTTCACTGTAGAAGCAGGACAGTTGAAACAAATCTGGGCCGTGAAGATGCTCCAAGGGCTGGAGCAGCTCTGCTCTGAAGACATGCTGAGAGAACTGGGTTGGTTCAGCCTGGAGAAAAGAAGACTTCGGGGAAATGTTAGAACAGCTCCCAGTGCCTAAAAAGGGGCAACCAGATATCTGGAGAGGGACATTTTACAAGGGCTTGTAGGGACAGGATAAGGAGGAATGGCTTTAACCTGATGGAGGGGAGTCTGAGATTAGATATTGGGGAAAAATGTTCTTCTATGAAGAGATCTGTGAGGGTGGTGAGGTGCTGGCGCAGGTTGCCCTGAGAAGCTGTGGCTGCTCCATCCTTGGCAGTGAAAGGATTAGGCTTTGAGCAACCTGCTCTGGTGGAAGGTGTCTCCCGGAACTAGATTAAGATCCCTTCTAACCCAAACCATTCTATGATTCTAAAGCTTACTTTTTACTCAAAGCTTTTACTAAGATGGTAACAAAATGCTGCTTTCTTCCACCCTGGCGTGCTCTTGTCTGCCTTGCATAAGCTCAGTATGGGGTTTCTGTGTTCACTTTAGGGAGAAGAAATCCTGTCTCAAGCTTCTGGAGAGCGGGGCTCCGATGAGGAGGACTCTGCAGAAAGCCCTGCTCAGGTACCGCCGCTCGGGCGGCTCGGTTGTAACTCGTTACACAGCAGGGGCGGCGGGCCGTGAGTGTGCGTCTGACGGCGTTGCTCCCCGCAGGAGCCGAGCGGGAGCAGCACGGATCCCAGTGACGACGACGGCGCCGGGGTGAAGGGGCCGGGCTCCCCGACGGCGCCCTGACGGCGCGGGCGGGGCGGAGGCGCGCAGGCGCGGGGCGGGGGTTGCGGTGCGCAGGCGCGGCGGCTGTGGCGGCGGGGCGGCCATGTCGGTGCAGGAGGACCCGGTGCAGCGAGAGATTCACCAGGACTGGGCCAACCGCGAGTACATCGAGGTGATCACCAGCTCCATCAAGAAGATCGCGGACTTCCTCAACTCTTTCGGTGAGGGCGGGGGGCCGGCGGCGGGGTGCGGGTGTCTCCGGGCCGGGCGCCCTCTCGGGGTGTCTCACTGCCGCCTCCCCACAGATATGTCGTGCCGGTCCCGGCTCGCCACGCTGAACGAGAAGCTGACGGCGCTGGAGCGCAGGATCGAGTACATCGAGGCCCGGGTATGCGGCGGGGCGGGGGGGGCTGTTCGGGCTCTGGACCGGTCCTGGCTGAGTCGTTTCCTCTTCCCGCAGGTCACCAAGGGTGAGACGCTGACATAGACCTGGGTGGCCCCGGTTCCTGCCCCACCGGAGCACCGCCGCCCTACCCTGGGTCTGCCTCCGCCGCCACCGCCGCCTCTGCTTGTGTTGCCAATAAACCGCTGTGCTCCTGCCCTGCCTGCTCTCTGCCTGCCTGCCTGGGGCTGGGCCAGGGATGCCTGGCTCCCTGCCATCATCCTGGATGTCCAGAGTCAGGCCTTCCATCTACCTGACCTGTGGGGTTCGAGCCTCTGTTCCTCACCACAATGGAGGCTGTGATGGGAGGGAATGTGCTGCAGGGGCTGCAGGCCTGGTGTGCTGTCAGCTCCATGAAGTACCTGACCAGCCTTTGAGGTGCTCTGTGCTCCTGCAGGGGTCACAGCAGAAAACCTGGTGATCCTGATGGTTTGGAGGGTGTCTCAGCCTTCCTGTGTGCATGCTGTTAGGGCTGTGTTGGGGATAGGCTCACCTACCCTGGAGCACATCACATGCCATAGGGGAGTGCCTTCTCTCTTGGGAGGCAAGTGGCAAGTAGAAGAAATCTCTTTTCCCTTCCCACCGGTCCTCTGTGTGTTTCAGTATTTCACTGGGCATCTAGAGCTGCAGACTTGCAGGTCATATTTAGGTTGTTGGGGAGTCCATGGAGCTGGTGTCAGTAAAGGCTTCCCAGCAGGCTTCACATGTTTTGGTATGTTCTCCAGTTGACATCAGGTGGTTGCTCCTCAGCGTAGGTCCTCCTCTGAGTTTACAGTTTGTTCTCTGTAGGATGCTCTGTGTTTTCCATTGAGTAAGTGCTCCTCCAGCGTTTCCCTCAGATCACATAGGCAGTTACACTTTACTGTCAAACTGGGCTGCACATCCAGGAGGCTTGGCTGCTTCTGGTGTGTAGTCCCACCAGAAATAAGTGCTTTGTAGCAACCCTACAGGACTTAAGAGGAGTGGAGTGCAGCAGTCATGAATCATTGCCCGTTTGCTTGGGGGTGATACCAAATGAGGAGAATGAGTGCTGTCGTACAGGCTTGGCAGGTAGAGGGAAAGCACCTGTCTTTTTCCTTAGAGGCAGCTGGTCTCTGGCCCAGGTGCATTGATAGTATGCCTGTGGTCTGTGCACTGTTCATTCTGGATGTGCTGGAGTGGAGCTGTGAGATCTCTGTCCTCTTGGAGAATTCAATACTTGTCTGGACAAGTCCCTGGGCAGATTGATCTCTGACTGAAGCTGTGTGTGTTTTAAGGGGGTGGAGACTACCAGAGGTCCCAGTCTAAGTCATCCTAAAATTCTTAACCCAGAGACTGAATGGGAGACAGAGGGTACCACAGACATCCCTGGGATGGGGTCTGTACCGGACTGACCTCTTCACCTGAGATCTGTTTCTTGTTCCTGATCCCAGCTAGTACTATGGTTCGTGTCTCATCACTTGCTGGTTCTTTGACAGGCTGTTACAAGGCTGTCACGCTGTTGCTCCTTTTTCCCTCTGACCCCAGTGTTTCTTGGAGGAATAGGTGTTGCCATACAGTTGATGTGTCCAAAGCAGTTTTGGTATACAGCTCTGTCTTCCAGAGGGTACTGCTCCTCCCCGGACACATGCTGTCATAGAGCTGGAGCACTGGGATCAGCCTCTCTGATTCATCTCCCAGCAGGGATACTAGGCAGCTCACTGCAGTTCGAGGTCCTGCACTTTTCCCTTTCAGAGAGTCTCAGTAGTTCACTTGGGCTTTGCAAGATCAGGCTTCTGCTCTGGGTGCTGCTCACTCCAGCCCATCTCTGGGAGGGGGGGGGAAGTCTCCTGATGCTTAGACTTACACTGCTACTTACAGTACCTGGTCTGGTGTGCAGCCTTGTTAGTAGATGGAGCTTTGATCTCTTTGATTGTTTTAAAGATTGGGGAATTGTGTTTGCCTTTTTTTTTTTTTTTCTGGTACTGTGTTTTCCAGAATATGATGTCGCAGGAACTCACATTAAACTTTTCTGGAGTAGATTTGTGTATTCTGCATCAGGAGATTGATTTACTTGCTGTGTTAGCGGTGCTGTTCTCCCTTCCATACGTTTAATGTAGCAGGAGCTGACAGGGTGCTTTCCTTTTGCTCTGGGAGAGCTGGGTGCTTGGACACCCTTGCTGCTATTGTTGGTAGCTGAGATACTTTCCCAGAGCTTGGGCTTGGGAACAAGCTGGTTTGAAACCTCTTAGGAAGGTGCCAGAATGGTGCAGTTTCATTAGAGCGTGAGCTGCATCTGTAGTTTGATAAAGGTTTGCGCTCTCAAATGGTACCAGTGGGCTTCTAGTGCTCACTGCCTGCAGGACAGGCAGCCCGACCTCATGGACTGGTCAGAACAATCCTGCAGTCCTCATTTAAGTAACAGTTTGGGAATGAGTAGCAGTACTGAATTCTGATCTTGGACAGGAGCTGAGGTGATACGGTATTGGCTATGATACTATTTTTCTGGTCAGCACAAGAGGGAGCTTTGCATACATCACAAAGGTTGTAATGTCCAATCAAAAGCACGTATTTTTGGACCAGATTTCACAAATAATCCTAGTTTCTAGTAAATAACCTTTGGGCTCTCTGGGTACTGGTGCTGATAGAGCCTTGATATTTGAAAATGTTTTAAAAACCAAATGTATCTTCATCCCTTCTGCATTGAGGTGATTGAACCTGATAATTCAGTGATCTGAGGTGATCTCAAGAGGGGAATGTGTTAGGACACAGCTGAGTTGTCAATGAGCTGGAAAACTCACAGGGGTATGAAAGGTTTCAGATTCACTGAGATCTTTTCCAGTTTGCTAGACCAGGAGGGTGGAGGTGGGGGGGGACCCCAGGGAACTGGAGGAAGAAAAGAGACACAGAGTGAGAGCAGGTTTTGTTGCAGATTGCTTGTGGAAGGCTGGTGAGGGGTGTATCAGGAGAGTGCCCTCAGACCTTACGCTGATGCCCTGTGCTTGTTGCAGGACTTGGGTGCTCAGCCAGGCAGCAGCTGGGAGCAGTTCATTACTCCCCACTTCTCTAGCAGTCAGCAGCCTCTTCCTCAGATCCCTGGCACCCCAAACCTTTTGGGAGCAGGACAGATATTTTGTGTAGTAGCAACGGAATTGCACTGATGACATGATTATAGATGTGATGAAACAGACGTTATTCAGATTCATCACCAGGAATGTAATAAACTACAATTTAAATTTACTAGAAACTGTCATGTTTCTGGTCAGGGTTTGGAAAATGTTCTCCCCATGGTGTTACCTTTAGTATCTGCAAAGACCTTGGTGTGAGCTGAGGAAGTCCATTTTCCTGAGCTCCAAAACTGCTGGCCGTTTTTGTTGTAAAGGCTGGTCAGGGAAAGAACGAGCTCATGGAAAGTGCCAGAGCCAGGTCTGCCTTCCTCCTGCTGAACCAGACTGGGTTTGTATTTCAGACAAATGCTTCAAGTTTAAGAGAAGCAGAAACTCCAACAGCATCTGCCTTAATCAGGTGGGGTTTGTGCTCTGGAGGAGATGTGACATTCAGGGTGACGCTGCCACCTTCCCCTCTCTGGCCTTTAAGACAGACTGCCATTTATCTGCTGGGTTTCTGCATAAAAAAACTTAGCACATTTCCACAAGAAATATGAGCTGTGAAATGACACTTTTCCTTTGCAGCTCAGTAGTCTGCAGGGCAGACTGTAGGCACAGGACAGCTGCTTAACAGCTCTGTAACTCAGCCAAATAATGAAAACCTGTGAGGCTCAAGAAAGTGCAGAGTAGTCTGCTGTTAGCAGGGTTAGCACTGGCAGTAAGGAGGAACAAAGAGCAAGGTTTCTCTGGAGTCTGTCAGTAGGGTCTGCAGCGTGCACAGATTTCATCGTGTGCATCTTCAGTCTCTTGCCACATTTCAGTAGTTACTGGACACCAGACATTTTAAATGTAAATAAGAAAATTTTACTGTAAGAGTATAGCTGTAGCACCACTTACAACACATCATATCAGAAAGCTTCTAACAAATTTAAAGAAAATGTAATTTTGACTTTGACGTAGATGTCAGGAAGGTGAAGGAAGACGTAGATGAAGGAAGCAATAAGAAACAGCCGTAGAGGTGAGCACAGTGTTCTGCTTGGTTCTTGGTGTTTAGGAGAGATGCTAAAAGATCTGTATAGAATAAGAAACTAATGCTTGTAGCTAAAAATTAAATAAGGCCTAGTTCTTAAATTTAACAGGCTCTAGCAAAAATGTGACTGTATTGGTTTGAAATATTAGGGTAATAAGTTAATATAGCAAGGTAATTCCACTGAAGGGACAGAATGAGAGAAATCATCTCCTAAAGCAGTAAGGTACAAGAGCATCCACTCTCCCATGCAATTCTGCAAAAACTTACCATGGCTAAACCTTGGACTTCCTCTCAGCTGAGCCAAAGGCAAAACGGCTGCTCTCTTGTGATGTCCCTGCATAAGAGAGTGTTACTTATTCAGTGAGAGTGTGGAGGGTTAGGAGAGTGCACTGATTACTTGTTGCTTTTCTGTTCTTGTTCTCTCTCAAAGGTGTTCAGAGTTCAACAACAGAAAGGTTTCTCTTAACTAGCTGTAGCCTGCAAGATGCAGCTGGCAGGGAAGCATAATCCTCCCTCAGTTACTCTTACTTTGTTGCCTCACAACTGTTTAAGCAGAATTTATTTAAAGGAAAAAAGAAAGTACCAACGAAGTAAATGCACAGAAGGGACTAATTCAAGCAACCCTCTGGATAAAAGCAGGGTAGGGCAAGATGTGTCAAGGGAGTGTTTTAATCTGTCAGAAATGTGATGATTAAACGAGCAATTACTGCTCTGAATATGTACCAGCACTGGGCCCCTCCTACACTCACATAGGTGTACTTCTACATTTCTTATGCGATCTGACTGGGTGACAGACCCACACACACACTGTTCCTAATTACTGTCAAGCAGAGAGCTGCTTTTGTGGCTCTAAATCTGTCCTGGAAGTGATTTTTCCAGCATACACTCACCATTAACCTAACTCAGAGGACAGTTCCCAACAAAGGCAAAATAAACACATGTAATGCATGATAAAGCAATCTAATTAGATAATATTCTCCCAGCAAAAGCAGATGGGATGGTATTAGCTGCTTTGAGTGTTAACCATAACGTCAGGCACTTGAATCGGCACTTAAGGAAAACTGGTGAAACTCCCTGCTTTAAAAAACCCCAACCAACCAAAAAAAAGTACCCAACTGTCAAAGGAAAAGTTCAATGCACACCTCCTACAGGAAGTACAAATTACTTTCTCTGGATCCCAGTCTCTCCAGAAGCATTGGTACATGGAGATCAGAGGGAGCGTGCACAACCTGCACTCTTGGGTGATATGGTTTAGAGCGAGGTGTCCCTGCCCATAGCAAGGGGGGTTGGAACTTGATGATCTTAAGGTCTTTTCCAACCCTAACTATTCTATGATTCTATGAACCTGCGCTTGCACACTGCACCAGGGTGAAGTTGTTAGCTTAATTTGACAAATGCCTCAACGTGACTACATGTAAGAGAACTTTTGTACCTGGCGAAGGTTCAGGTGGAAATCTAAGGGTGCATGGTGAGGCCTGAGAGACCCCTGGTCATAGTGAAAGCAAAAGCTAGGCTGGGGAGGTTTCCTTAGGAAACACTAGTATTTTCTTTGCCTCAGCTGATGCAGGTATTGAGATTCCTGTCTGATACTAAAGCAGAGCAGGTTGGGGAAATGAGGGCTGGCCCCATTACCTGGGAGTAAATGGTAAACTGAGGAGCAGTAAATTGCCCCTCATACCCTGCGTGGCTCCTGGCATTCAGTGCAGGGTGCTCCACTTTGTTCTTACCCCCCCGCCTGCAAACACAGCAGGAGATCATGCTGGACCTGACCTCTGCTGGCAGTGTCCAGTTGCTGGTGAGTGTGGTATGAAACCCGCCCATCTCCTGGCTTCCTGCGTAGGCATTGCCTGAGCCTCGGGACACTGGGCAGGAGGGCAGCATGCCCTGGCCTCCAAACTGCCTCATGGGCCCAGGCCTCCTGCCTTGAAAGGGGCACAGAGCAGCTGTAGGCAGGGCAGGGGTCCCAGCTAGTCTGGGCTCCTTGGCCGTGCACTATGGAGGGATCAGCCCTCGGCTGCTTCAGCAGAGCTTGAGGACAGAAAGCACTGAGCTCTTCCCACCGCTCCTGGAGCGTGGCTGCCACCGGGCAGAGGATGATGTGGAGCAGCCGCCGCTCTCCTTGTGAGTCAGGACGGCCGCGTGAGGTCCCAGCGCTGGCCTCAGTGCCTTCCTGCCCGCCTGCCCCGGGAGCCTGAGCCACCACGTGGCCCTGCAGGTAATTGCCAGGGAGGGGTTCGGGAGCGTCGTGTGGTTGAGGCTGAGGGCGGTTCGGGGTTGTGTCTTGGCTGTTGGTAACTCCCTGAGGTGTCACACTGCTTTACAAGGGGTTGTGGTGCTGTGGGTGTGAGCCAGAGGGCTTCCCTGAACCCTCTGTGTGGTCTTGAGTGGATTTATCTATCTTCTAAAAAAAGAAATATATTTTTTTTGTGATTTTTTTTTATTTTTTATTTTTTTTTTACAAAATCCTTGTGGCAATCCCTGCTCTTTATGTGTAGATGAAGACTTGTTTGCCTTAACTTTACTCAGACTACAAGCATGAGCTCTTCTGGCTTCTGATGAGCTCATTTTCTTCCCTTCAGAGCTTTCCAAGGACTACAGAGAGGAGCACACAGAGCATAAGGAGAAATACAAACCAGGTAATTTCCAACGGTGTATGTAAATGCATATGGAAGCACTGACATTCTGTTACCAGCCCAGCTGGAAAACAGGCAGCAAACCAACTCAGGTTGGCAGCAGCATGGCCACCATGTCTGGGCTTGCTGTGAGAGCTGAGGGAGGAAGCGCCAGTGCTGTGGCAAGGGGTGGATGGGCTATGACTACTCCTTGCTCGCTCCGTGGGGCCAGTCACACTGAGGTCTTTGAGTTTTGCTACTTCTCTGTTGCACTTCAACCATATTTGACAACAGGAAGGCAAGCAGATGAATAGCAGAGTTATCTTGCTGGTGGCATTGCCCAAGGAGCCTAGAGTAGGAACAGTTTCAGACTGAGCTTGTGTGGATCAGTCTTTGTTGTCTTGCTGGAAGAAGCTACCAGCTTTCAGCATAGCCACAGCCCTCCAGGACATCGTCTGTGGAACCAGCTGACAGGACCTACCTGAGGCTTGCAGGTGTGCTTTATGAAGTTGGTTTGGTTTGGTGTGAGAAAAGGGCAGGGAGGGACTTAGTATTTATGTTTAAAGTAAAATTTAGCAAGATTTGTTGTCATCATGTAACTTAAAATGAAAGGTGAAAGTAGTTCCAAAGGAAAAAGGTTTAGGATTATCTGTTTTTTGCCTCAAAGCAAAACAGTTTTATTTCACTTTATTTGTATTTTTTGCTATCCCATTGTACAATTTCACTGAGTTACATAGCAGCAGCAGCTAAGCAAAAAAAGTTGTGTACAGTGGTTATTAACCTCACTTTCTAAACAACTGGGAGAAGTCCGCACACAAAGCTTATTCTGACATGTTAAAAAGACCTCACTGCAATTACGTTCTGATTTGCTGTGGGGGAAGCAAGATGATGTCTGTTGTTCATGTCATTCCTCAGTGATCTCATGGTGAGGCTGGAATGCCAGTCTGTCATCATCTTTCTTTATGAAGTATAATCAACTAAATCACTTTAAAAACATGCAGTAATTAAGTGCCTGTATTTGTTCTTTGTTTAGATCTGATTTTCTTTCCGGAAGAGCCACAGGGGAATTAATTGCCCATAGTTTAACAGAAATTAGGTACCCAACTTCCTTATTTATGTAAACCTTGGTGACTGGGCTTTGCTATGCTTGGAGGCACAGAAAGGGAGATGGGAGCAGATGCTGGCTTCTTCTTTTGTGGCAACCAGGACTTATCATAATGGAGTGCATAAATGTATTAGGCAGATGTGCTTCTGCTGCTGGTACAGCTGAGCAGTCTGGTCTTAAAGTAAATTAGTCTGAGAGCAAATGAGGTTGACAGTGTTTCCTCTGCCTTCAGTTTTGAATCTGCTCTTTGTGGTGGGACAGATCTGCTAGTGCCTACCTGCTCATTTTGTCTTTGGGATGATGCATATGGCAGCTACCGTGGCAGGTTCATGTCATGGGAATAGCAACATGCATCAAATGTGCCAATGGAAGTGGCTTTCACTAGGTATTAGGAGCACCAAAGGCAAACCTCCTGAATGTCACTCAACAGTAAAATATGTGGATGTTTATGAAAGGCAATTCACTTAAAAAAATAAATTTTTATATTTAAAGTAATTTTTGTCCCCTTAGGCCTGGTGTTTCAACCATGCATTCCACAGAATGGGTATGGCTTACAAAAGCAAATGTTGTTGCAAGGTATAGGATGAGTAAACAGGGAGACAAGGAAGATACTGAGAAAGGCTGAAAACCATAGCTAGGGATACACAATGACACAGAAATTACACTCTTTATTGTGCGGCCAGGAACGAGTTTATCCAGGGTGTGGTATGCTGGGTTCCTGTGTTTCAACATTGGCTGTTGCTTAAAGAGGGCAGAGAGGGCAGATGCATTTCCTGCATTCCCTATCGGGTGCTCACAGTCTCACATTGCCAGCCTGTGTCACACCGTGCTGCTGCCACAGCTGCAGCAGCAAAGGCTGTGAGTCAGTCAGGGCTTGTGGGAGAGGTAAAAAGTTCTATAACTGATAGAGTTCAAAGCTTGTTTGTCCAGAAACTTGCCAGTCTTTCCAGGTATTATACCAGGTGGTTAAATACAAGGTATAATCTTTTGTAGGTGTCTTGCATAGAGTTATTATCAGGAACAATTTAATTAAGTTATTTAATTGTTGTTTTCTCACAATAGACGTAGGAAGGCAGGTAAGCAGTTTCCTGGGCTTAGCCTTTAAAATTGGATAAAGGGGTTACGTAACTTTCCCAGAACCAAACAGCAAACCAGTGGCTAAAAAGTTTCAAACTAAGGACCTTATCACTTGAAGAGTAGTTTTGCAGGCTTGGAAAGGAGAAAGGCCCTGGAAAAACCAACATATCAGGAATGTGGGACCTCGGCCCTTGTTCCAAAGGAGAGGTGGGTTTTGCAGCTGTTTTGGAGTCTCTGTGTCTAATTTCTTTTATGTGAGAACTGATATGCTAAAAAGTTGTTCTGTTTCCAGAATGAAGATAGGTTTGCATGTGTGTTACACTGTGCTTCTGAGGGTATTCTATGGGCCTGGTTTGGGTTTTGTATTAGACTATTTTTCTGACTGATCTGATGGGGCTTTAGAGAACTGAAACTGCCTGTTGGAAAAGAAACAGTTTCCATCTGGAAAATTTAAAGGAAATACTTGGGTATCAAACCGCTTGATTGGAAGTGTTTTGTTGAATGGACTCAAAAGTCCGTTTTGAGTTTATACCCCACAGAAAATGTGGGGGGGGGTATAAACAGTTTTTCTATTGTGCCCTGCATAGTGGAAACTACTTCAGGCTCCCAAGCATTTTTGCATCTCTTAGTACAATCAATAGTATCTTGGTTGAGATGCTGCATGAGAGGGGATGCAGTCAGAGCAGGATACTGGACCATGGTGGGCAGAGGCAACTGTTCAGAACTACAAACAATGCATCATCAGAATAAAACAGCCTCAACCCAAAATTTCTGGGGTGAGTTTAGCAAAACAAAAGGAAATACTGAATTTTGGAGATGTCAGAAAGCTTTGTTTCTGTGAAAGTACCAGTGAGAAATCTGAGATGGACACAATTTGGTAATTCATAAACCTAAGGTTAGTGGAAATCTTCTTTCCGTGACAGCCTGGGAAGAACAGATGTAGAAGTGTCAAAGTCTTCTGAGTGCCAAGGGTTCTAAATCTTCCAGGGCCTTCCTATGAACTATTTTCACATCTATCTTCCCTAACTGGTACATAGTAAGTATAAGGATGTAAAAGGCACAGAATAAACATTGCTTTGTGGATGGAACAGGGCCTGTTACTCACATCTGTTGTAAATAGTTAATTAGATATCTTGGTAGTTGTAAAAAAACAACAACATGAATGATCAAGTAATTTCTTTTCATTTTACTCATGATGATCAGACATTTGTTCTTCCTTAATAACCAAAGGCCAGCTCAGCAAGACTCACTCAGAGGTGTCCCCAGAAGGTAAATGAATCATGATGTGAAACTCCCATTGCAACAGAGGATTTCAAAACTAAAGTGCCTAGAGATAGACACCACATTTGCAAAAAAGCAAATCTAACTCAGAAAACCAGAGATCTGTTTCTAATATGCTTTTTTTTCCTCTTTTGAACAGGCACAGCAATGGAGAACTTGAATGTCCTACTCCCAGACCTCACTGAAGAGCAGCAAGGTAAGTGTAGTGCAGGAAGATCAAAGCTTAGGCTCATTCACACTACACAGCAGTGTTTGCTAGAGTGGTTATGAGTCAAGGAAACTTATTTCCTCTGAAAACACACTCCGTCCATCTCCTTGCTTGTAAAAAGAGACCAGCAGTCAGTTCCCAGCTCTTCCACAGGCTTCTCAATCAGGCCTTAAGTGTGTGCTGGTTGGAATTCAGATGACTGAAGTAGATTTTGTTGTGCATTAAATGCCTGATGAGGTGTCTCAATAACCTGGTATCCATCCCTTTCTGCCTGTCTGTAAAGCAGCATGGTCAGAATAAGTATCCATTAAATAGCCAGGAATACTTCCCCTGCTTCTCTGGCACAGAGGCATCAGTGATTTGTATGGGCTGTTGACATTTTTCTACTGATTTCTGCCAGACTGAATTGCTTTACATAACACAGCACTGCTGTTTCCTCTAGGCTCAAGTGCAGATGCTGGGCAGTGTATTGAGAGTCTGATGTCTGTCACCATATCTGTGCTCAGCACAGTAAGAGCACTGCCCTGCAACCCACCTCTATTGCTGCACAGTGATTTGCTTGTTTTCCCTTCCAGACATTTTCCGGAGGGCTTTTGCTGCTGATGCCAGTTACTTGCAGAATCATGAGAAAACAAACAAGTCCTTCTGGGAATCACTTGTAAAATGTTTAGCTGCTATCGATCCGCCTGTCCTGAGTACTGAAGACAAGAATGTAAGTTACTGAAGACACGTGCATCCTTTGAAAAACATTGTTATACAGATACTTTTGTAATTTGGAGAGAGAAAACATACAATCTAATTAGTTGATATGCTAAAATGTATCTAAAATATGGAAGCGCTGTAAAAGGGCACTTCGATAAATGAGACTCAGGCCCCTGGTTTTTCCTTCGTTGTTCTCCATGTGCAAAAATAACTGCCTTTGTGTAAACTCCTCAGGATCTGTCCAGCTCAGTTTTCAAGGCAGGACCGTTGTTAGTGACATTTTTGCTGTAAGATACTGCAGAGGTTCCATGTCCATTTTCACACCCTGTATTTCTCTAGCTCTTTAGACAGTTAACTGTTGTACACAATGGTTTTTTTCAAGCTTATGGCTCAGCTATGATTTGCTGAATGGAGTTTACATCTTCTTCCCATCTTTGGCATGACTCTGTCCCTGATTTCCCTGATTTTGTGTAGTAGGATCAGGGGATTACCTTTCTGACAGATGGGGCAGGATACATTCATTTATATAGCAGGATATGTTTTTACAGGTTATGTTTTGTTGGTAGGACTATTTGCTATTTACTTACTTTTCTTTCAGCTCATCAACAACTGCAATGTCCCACTTGCAGCCTGCCTGAAAGCCATAGAAGAGGAAGGAGTGAGGGCCATGACTGTTCTCTACCTCTTGCTGAAGACAAGGAATCCACCTGGATACAGGCAGCTGCCCAGCTCCAAGGGAAAGGGTGAGTCCTACGAGCTGCACGTCAGCTCTTTTGTCAAAGTTACTGCAGTGCCAGTGGGACTTGACATCAGTTTGAAAATGCTTGGAAGTAATTATTAGTCAACAGCTAAAATGTCTAAAGTACTGCTTAGGAAAGTCAGTTAGGCATGGTGATAATGGGAGCCAAAGACAGTACGTTTTAGTTTGATTTCACTTCTTCTCAGGGAAAAAAACACATGTATTCAGGGAGAGAGGATATCCTGTCATAGTGATGCCAAACAAATTTCTCTGAGTCAAAGTTATGTCCTGATTTTTCCTGTCTAACTGGATTCATGACACCTAGGATGCTTTTTTGCATGAACTGTTATCCAGTCAGCCCGGACCTCCCTGAGCTCTCACAGTGGTGAGAAATCCAAGCTGAGCCACTGAAAATGTATTTGCAAGTGGCTGTAGGAGCACATGTAATGGATAGAGGATAGAGCCTCTCAGGATGCTAAACCTGGCAGCAAGGGTCAAATAGACTCCACTGCATTTCTCATGCTTGGGTGTGCAGTAAGAAACTAAGTGCAGTTCGACAGGGTCCATAAAATCATTAATTGTCTTTCTTTAATAGCTTACAAAGCTGCACTCATTAAGATGACCCTGAATTTAACTGGATACCCTTAAGGAGATTCTGTTCCCCTTTTTGTCTTGATCAGACATGTTCATGAAGGTTTCTCCTCCCGGGGATTTGGCCTGGCTGGCTTTGAGGGCTCTGCTCTTGTGCCACAAGAGGGTGCTGGCACTATGGCATGAACAGAGGGAATCTTTCAGAAGTCAGGGGTGAAGGGAGAAATAATGGAGGGAAGGGTGAGCAACTATTCTTCAACTAAAGCATCTTTCAGCTGTAGCTGCTGTTGCTTCAGGGAATGGGAGTTTTCATAGAGGTATCATTGTGAGTAAATTAAAGGCCAGAATATGAAACTTTAGGCATCTCCCACACTCTTTTAGGGAAGTCTTGACAGTAGTGTGTAGGATGCTTTAATCTGTAATGCTTTGTACTTACTCCTTGTGCACAAAAACCACAGCTGAAATAAGACTAAGGGTCTGATTTCCCAACAGACAACTTCTAATTCAACCAGTGTGAAATCTGTCATTGTAAAAGAGAGTAAATGTGAACAGTTGTTTCTAATACCTTTTTCTCTATTGATAAAACAGATGAAAAACTGAAACTCCTGAAGAGATTAGAAAGGAATCTTGTGCATTCACAAGGGGATAAAAAGGCTGAAAACTCATCCCAGGAGTCCACGGATGAAGATACACAAGGTAAAGAGGATTTATTTTGTTTTCCACTGATAGGTAATTTAATCCGATTGCACGTTCAATGAGAGATCCACATCAGACTTGCAGCAGTTCTATAGCAATTCTGCAGAACTCCGGAAAAAATAGTGAGAAATTATGCAAAAGAGAGAGCAGAGAAAATAATCAGTATGTTCAGATTCATTATCGCTCCATAGTGGCTGCCTCCTGCTCTTGTGGAAGTTGGAGGTTTCAGAAACATGGAATTCTGCTGCAGGATTTCTTTCCAAATAAAAAGTCCTAACTTCTGTGATCCTCAGTGCTTACAGTGCAAGTGAAGCCTGTGTTACAGGGGGAGGCAAAGAACGATCATGTACTGTAGGAGCTGCCAGTGCCATGGTACATACGTGAACAGTGCTGATGTTCCCATTTCAAATAAGAACTTTCTTACTACACCCCTTTATACAAATTATTCCAACTTCGGATTTTGCTGATTTTCTCCTATTCAGCCAGCTTGGCAGAGAGCTGTGAGGCAAAAGCACCTGACAACGATCCTTGCATTTCAAAGCCTTGATTTTTACCTACGTATCCTACAACTAATATTATGAGCAAACAGCTATAGTGCTGTTGTTTCTGATACTGCTGGCACATTTTTCTTTAATCTGATGAAAAAACACTTTGTCCAGACAGTGATGGGGAAGATTTAGGAAGACAGAAGACTGAAGGCCAATTACTTGGAGGTAGGACAAAGTCACAACAGTATTGTTTTTACTAAAGATAACCAATATAACAAGAAAAAAATGAATAACTTATGGCATTCTTTGGTTGGACATTTGAGCAAAGGTATATTAGCCTGTACAGACATAGGAAAATGACCAGTCAGAATCTGGCTGTAGGAAAGGCATTTCCTACAAGATGACGCTCAAGTCATACCAATGCTTACCCATGCCCTGTGCTTAGAGTTTAACCAGAACAGCAAAACCTGCTGTGGTGGGAGAAGTCCTGCTGCCTGGATCTGCACCACTGCCGTTGAAATGCAGCGAAAGAGCTTTGAAAATACCTGTCACAGCCACTACTTACAGGGGTTGCAGTGAGCACTGACCAGAGATCAGCGAGAACCACATCTTGGGTCTCCTTCCCAAGGCTCTTTCTTTACTCCCAAAGGAAAAATGGAAAATAAGTACTGTGCAGCTGAAGAAAATGTGCTGTGTCAACACACAGCAATAGCTGTCAGCTTATGGTGTAGAAACACCGATGTAAAACAATTAAAGCTTTAATCACTTAATGTCTTAAATAGATCTCAGCTCAGATGTAAGGCTGGATCATTTAAACTGACATTAGGAGATCTAATTTTTCTCACAGGAGTCTGGATCTACCTGAGCCCAGATACTGAGAGATGGAATGTGAGGTGTTAATAATCCATTTATGTTTCCTGCATTCATACTGCATAACCCACAGCTAAGATGCCCTCTCTAGTGGCTGGAGCTGGGATCTGCCTTGTCACTTTTACACAATCACGCTAATTTCAATAGAGGTGCATGGGCTAGGACTTATGTCAAGCCATGTGTATTCATCAGGGGCATTAATCTATATCATCCATGTGTAATATTTTAGGTGTACCAGCAGAGGTCGTTCCCTACACAGATTCAGGTAAACATTCCCAGATAATCTCATCCTCTTGAAAGGAAGACTCTTAACTGTAGCTTCTTCTTTCTGCCATGCTTATATATTAAGAAACACCCATCCAGTTTGGTTCTAGCAACTGGACATGGAGCCCATCAATCTCTTACTGCCCAGCTGTTTCAAAGAACCCGGGATCACTGTGACTAGTGGGTTTTATTGTTATCTATTCTTGGGCTGTTTTAACTTCCCTGATTTCCTGGCACTTTCAAGTAATGGTTTGTCTCTATGTGTCACCAAATATGCAAATACTGGCTGTGCTTGCTAGCGCTGATAATGATGGGAAACAAGGAATTTGTATTTTACCATCAGAAATAAGGAAACTATGTTGCTTTTCAGCGATTACCAGAAGAGAAGATTCAGTTGTAGATGGTAAGTACAAACAAGCAGAAGCTCTTTTTTTGTGGGTGCTGTCTTTCAGAACTAAGTTTTGATTATACTATCTCCTTGATACCCAGATATTTGTCAAAAGGTGGAAATTTGAGAATAGTTATTAAAATGCATCAACAGAAGAAATACTGTGCAAGTCATCCCGTGACACAAAGGTGCAGTGGGACTATTGCATTTAGGAGGCAGAGTAATGCAGAACTCACCCAGCATGAATTGGTATTCTGATAAATTCTGCATCTGTGCATCATTCATACAAGTGCAGAGAGGAACATGTGTGGGTCAGGCTAGCGCAACACTATGTTAACATTAGTAACCAAATAACTGGAGTTTGTCCCCAACCCAGAACTTGGTCAATCCAGAATGCTGAAATAATCAAGAATTTATAAATACACTCCAGTATCAGGTGACCCAATCCAGAATTTTTTGGCAAAGTTGAATTGCTTTAAAAGCACAATGGTTTAAAAGCACAGCAGCAAGAGCCTATAGCCCATTTGGAATACATTTCCAGTACTTGCCTGTTACATCTTTAGAGCCAGGCAGTGGTTGCCTGTATGCACAGACCAGTGTAAGTGAAATCAGCACCTAGAACTAGTGATGAATCAACTCCCAAAGGCTGACACACAGCAGCCTGCCCAGGGGTCTTCTGTGAGCAACAAACAGAAAAAGGAAAAAAGCCTTCTGCTCTGCACGTCATTGGCGATCTGGTAAAACATTGGGCTCTTGGGGACAATACAGTTGGAAAAAGAATGCAATTTGGCAACTGCACACAACTGGCATTGAGTGAAACACTCTCTATTTAAGCCTCTAAAAATATCTAGCTTGTTGTTCTGTTATTCTTTCTATGTATCAGTAAGCTAGCTAAAGAGAGTAATTGCCAGCTACAGTTCTTAATTTTGGAGGTACAGAAATAGTTCAGCATCAGGCATAAGTAGATTGATGGTTCTTATATGCTTGGTAATGAAGATGGTTGTATTATGGTGGCTGTGATTGTGCAAAGCACCCAAAGATCAGACTGAAGCTTCCTTGTACTACTGCTTTACTCCCACTAATTCTGAGACTACCAATTGTCTCAGACTAGAGTGCTTTGAAATAATTCTGTATTGTTAATGGGACCATCTGATTATGCCTTTTTAAAAACAACCAACCTGCTTTTGGGGGTGATTTAAAGATTGATAATTTCAGCTGAAAGCCTCATAGATCTTCTCCTTTGAACAGTTTTACATCTATTCTGTTCTGAGAATCGATTAAAGAATTCCATGGTGATAAAAGGCATTTCTTTTTTGTAGCATATGAGGAGAACACTCACCTCCATCAGTGGACAGTTCGATGGATGGGCATACGTAAAGATGGTAATCTTTTTAAATCTATTTCTTTCTTTCAGTTCAGTTGATGTCAACCCTGTTAAGCCTTAGGCCATGAATAAGATCTCTGGGTCAAAAAAAAACCTGTTTTTTGACATGAGTACTTCGTTGAAATGCATCAAGGCTTCTTGATGAAAATGATCACAACTTCTTGTAACACGCACATGGATGTTTTGTAATTGAATCTGGTGTACAAGACATCTTGTGGAAACAGACTGTATTATCTGAGCCATAGATACACTGTATCTTAAGGTGTATTTGTAAGGGCCATGCCTGCAGTTGTGACCTAATTTTCCCCTCTCTATTTCAGATGAATTCTTTCATTTTGTAATTCTTTGCTTTGCAATTGGAGCTTTACTAATTTGCTACTACTACTACAAAGGTAAGGCAAGACTTCAACAGAAGGATAAATGTTGCACACTGGAAACGTGATCAAAGCCAAACCTTTAGTTTGTTGCCTTAGATTGGACTATTTCTCTTGGAACTGGTTTGGTCACCTTTGCTTCCTTGGAAACCACTGGGATCTACTTTGGTCTAGGTAAGTGTATCTACAGCAGACAATGCTGTATCTGCACTAATGGTACAAGGTCACAGAGTCATTGAGCAATGCAAATCCATAGAATGGCTCATGCTGCGATGCTGTACGTCACCATGGAGTGATCCTGTAACATCTCATCCACCATTCCAGTGGGGCTAGAGACAAACGTGCCTTAGCGACAATGAAGGGCAAGGTTGACTCATTTTTCGTTCTCAATGATCACAAGACCCTGAGTCACCTCTTCCCGCAGCAATGGCTGAATGCTGAGTTGCCATGACAACAGACAATTTTAGCAGCAGAGCAGCCTTCCCAGATACGCTCTATAAGGTGCTGCACACTCAGGCTGCCATTCACCCCCTGGCACTGAGGCGGCTGAACCGGGATGGTGGCAGCTACTGAAAATACTATTAAAAATATGAGCATTCTCAGCAATCCCATGGGATGTGGCAAGAAAGGTGCAACTAGCAGCAAGTGACAGCTTCCCAGCTGAGAACAGGAGTCACCGCTTTAATTGTGGGCTAACGTTTTTGGTAGGTTGTGGCTGGTTCTCAGAAATCAGCCTGGTCACAACTTTCTCATTAATGATATTGCACACATGCTTCTTTAAATAGGGATCTTGGTTCATTGATACTGCAAATGCCAGTGTTTGGGTTTTCCCATTTTTCTATGTTTTATGTTGCCATCTGGCTCACCTTGACAAAATGTGTTTGTTTCCGCCATTAGTGTACCGAATTCGGAGTGTACTTAACAGCTTTGTTCCTCTGATCGACAAATTCAGGCTAACAGGTAAGGGGGACCTGTTACTGACTGCATGCATAGCCCTTGGATCTTTCTGGGTGCTTCATTTTAGTAAAGTCTTAAGATGAACTTCTCCAGATTATGACTTTCCATCTTCCTAATTAAAAATAGAAAAATGTAAAAATATTTCACTCTAGTTCATGACAGGTGCCTGGGGGTGAAAAGGAATTATTCTTGACTCACCCTGTGGCAGAGCATTTCCACATTTTTAATACTCTGCCTGCTGTGGGATACTGTTTCCTGACAATGTCTGCGTAAGAATTCTGTATCTCAATTAAAAACAGAGGGAGTAGGAGTAGGTTTCTCATGCTGGGTCTTCAGGCAGACTCCAGGCTCATATTTGTCTGTGTTCATGAACGCAGAATATGAAGAATGCTAAACAGCTGTATCAATATGTTACAACTTGCAACCAATAGTCCTGACAGTCATCTTTTCCTTCATCATGCAGGTATGAGGAAGGCTGACTAGGAGGAGTATTTCAGGAGAGTTCCACAGAACCCTGCTGTCCGAATTTCTAGTATTAAAGAGCTGCTTTGTGATGTGAACACAGAAACCTAATGGCTAATGTGAAATAATTAAATGTTAAACCATAGAAAGACATCATTCCTTCCCCACAAAAATAAAGCTCAAACTTCAGTACAGGGTCCTACTCTTTCTGAAGCGATTCATGGCTCGGCAGAGCTCATAGACAATCTGGATGTAGGGTTATACTAATTGCATTAAATATAAACACATTCTCCTTCCCTCCCCAGTGCAACCATGTTAGTCTGCCTATGGTGTATCAAAATCAACACAATGACCACTATTATCCTTCACCATTTCTGGATGTTTCAGTAGGAATCTTGGCACCCAAAAAGCTGCCTCCTCTTCACCCTGTGTGATGCCACAATCCAGGCACACATCAGCCTCTTGCTTACACAGCTGAGCCCTAACAGCGCAACAGCACTGAAGCAGATTAATTTATTGTGGCAGAGCTCAATACAGTAGGCGTATAATGATTTCACCCCATGAAAGCTGGGTGAGATGTAACATGCAGTGACAATAATGATGCAGGAATGAGATTATTAAGAGCAGCAAATTTCATCTCTCTTTCTGAGGGGAAAAATAAAGTGCTTGATTTAACTCATCCATCCCCCAACATTTTTCTTTATTGGAGTAAAAGAAAGTGCAACTTTAACATCCCTTTCATTTTACAGGGGCATGTTGCACGTTATATATGTAGGGCTAATGCAATTATACCCATACAAAAGTGAAGGTACCAGATCATACAGAGAGAGCCGTAAAATATGGAACTGTAAGGAAATGCAGATCTAAAAGCCATTAAACCCAAACAACACAGGGTTTTAGAGAAGCAATTTCAAGCCTTGCTTAGAAAATTAAAACACTTACTTTTCAGTTGCACTTAATTCTGAGCACCGGCGTGGATCATTTGTGTTCACTGCAGCTCCATTTCCACATCCAGAAATGCCAACAGATGTACGCAGGCCTGCACCCACAGAGCCCAGCAGGTATCTAGCATGGCAGGGGTTAAGCCAAGTAAGGATGAATACAATTTATTTGTAATATTTATATTCTCATTTACATGTCTTTGTAGAAATTCTGTCATACCAAAGTACTGTATCTTCTGTGTTGCTAGTCTGCAAATAGTCTTGCTCAGCCCAGTATGGTAGGGTTAATGTCAAATGGTTTTGGGGTGAACAGAAAGTCTATGCACAGTCACCCTGCTCTGATGAAAACCAGTTTCCTTTGCTGTAAAACATCTTTCTGAAAAGTATTTTGTGGAATAATCAGAATGAGAAACATTTTACTACTAAATATATTTTCAAATTTGCTTTTTGACTGCAAATAGCAGTCAACAAAATGAGGTTTTTTTCATGAACAAGCTGCTTAAGGGTAAAATAACAAAACATTTAAAACTCATCCAGTGGAACCCATTATGGGAGGTGAACTCTCCCAACTGAGAGCAGCTCACATAAGAAGAGTCAGTTCTAAAGAAAAAGATCAACTTACATACTTAGTTGCATCCTTTCAGGTATCTGGGATCTTCCTGCTCTTCTTTCAGCTCCTTCCCCACTCCATCTCTGCAGTTTAAATATCCTGTCTCTTGCCCAATGACAACACTGTTACTATGGTCTCGCACATCACCCTTACTGCAACACTAGCCAAGCACTCAAAAAAGTACAAGTTGTTCAGGAGACTTTCAACCCCTTAACTGAAGTTGTGCTCACTGAGCCTCCATTCTCTAGGTCCAGCAGGTCCCTCCCGTGCCAGGACTCACCATTCAGTCCCACAGGTCCACTGGCCCTTCCCCTGGTACATCTCCCCCTGCTTCGACATTACCCAGCATGTATGGCATTTCCTCCTTGCCTTTGGCTTTACATGGCAAGGACAAAACAGGAGGAGCAGAAGCAAAGTCACAAGCTCCCCTCCTCCTGCCGTCCGTGTTCCTGCTTTTCACTATCCAGTGTCTAACACGCTCCGCAGAACCCCCTTCAAGATGAGTTTAATCTTCAGCAGTAAGTTGGACCAAACCCGAACGAGTTACTCAATTCACTCTAGGCTGCAATGCCCAACGCCTATTTCCCTGCTGAAGCACAGCCCACTCAGACCTTCAGCAAACACCCAACCGCTCCAGTGCCAAAGCTCACAGCAGGGAAGGATAGTTGCAAAGCAGAAAACGCTCATAGCAGGCAGGCAAAGGGCTGCTGCCCATGAGCTTTTCCAGTGACTGTTACCCCAACTACACAAAACTCCACAGGCAAACAAAGAGATTAAAACCCAGAAGGTTTTTTCAGCTGGTATTTTTATTAGAACTCTCTACATAAAGCACCTTTGCCTGCCTTAAACTTACAGTACTTCTCTGAACACTGTTCTTCCGTAATTGCGCAAGATGCTTCGAACTACTCCGCGTTTCTCGATTTGGACACTGCCACCTTAACAGCTTGCACAATGGCATCTTTATCAATGCCAAACATCTTCAGGAGCTCAGCTGACTTCCCACTGCGTGGTACATGAGATACAGCCAAGCAATTGACTGTGATCCCAGGCTCACCCACCACTACAGCACACACTGCTTCTCCAATGCCACCTGTGGAAAAAAGAAGTTAAACAAGACATGTATTGGCATGTTACCACAGGCAACTTGCAGATTGCGTGTATATCTGATCCAAAGGTCCATGCAAACTAAATCCTCAATTCAAAAGCTTATGAGAAACATCAATCACAATATATGTCTGAGTTGCTCATTTGTGAAATGAAGACAATTCCCTATTTCCAAGGCATTCTGAGGACAAGCAGCCTGCCATTTCTGAGGTACTTGCTAATTGGCAGTGAGAAACTTACCTCCAAAGGGCACAGAGCTGTCAGGAAGCCCTCACCACTTCAGCATCAGCTACAGAGGGCCAGGTTTAAAATATATTTAGATGGAGGAGTATTTACAAGTGTACTTCATGTGCTGAAAGGCTGAACTCCTGCCAGTCTTTATGGCATTGAAGAGCTCATCTTTTCAGAATGCCTGTAAATGCTGCTAGGCACCTCTTTTGAGTTATGCAACACATTCACAGCCTTTGCTCAGGGCTCAGTTCACACCGAATCACCATCAGGGATTTACAGACTGAATCATAATCATACAAATGATGTAACGGGGAACTGTGGCAACAAGAGAGACACTGGAAGCAGGAGTATGAGGAAAGAAGAAAGCACAGGACTAGTGTCAAGAGCATGTGCTCTTGAGACCTGGTAGGAGAGATACCTTGGTCCTACACTTCAGTTGGGGTCTATCAGGCTTTTCACAGCTCCAGACATAGTGTGATTTAAACCAGTCAAACAGCTTCCAGCCAGAGGCACCTCCATGGATGTGGTTGTTAAGATCAACCTGATGTGGGCCTGCAACACACTCAGGCTTGTGAGGTGCGTACACCTGACCTTCCTTGGCTGCATCACACAGAGAGCCATGCCACAACAATTTGCATGTTCCTCACCTCCGGGTGTGATGATTTTGATATCCTGCAAATCTACAGTAAAATATTTGTCCAGAGTTGTAAGGTAAGCTAGAAAACAATGAGGCTCAGTGATGCTATTATCATCCATACACTGGAATGGAAGTACCGTGTAACCAGCACTTAACGGCAACACCAGCTCACTTCACATACCTGGCAAGAGTGATGCTCGCCTTAAATTAGGATAATATTCTCATATCTACTAATTTCTAATAGTAGATATCACAGATACCTACTAATGCCATAGTTCACAGCTGCCCCTCTGCTAATTTCTCCATCTCCCCCAAGAAGATCAAGCCTGACATGATTCACAACCACTGCTCTTTGCACACAGTCTCATCTTCACAGGACATGTTTGCACAGGCAAGCCCTTGAAAACCTGTGTCAGCAAGACATGTCAGAGAGCAAGAGGCAGCAGATTAACCAAATTAACTCCAGTTGGCAGCTGGTCACAAGTGGTGCTCCCCAGGGCTCAGTACTAGGGCCAGTTCTGTTTAATAACTTTATCAATGGTCTGGATGAGGGAACAAAGGCACCCTCAATAGGTCTGCAAATGCCACTAAGCTGGGTGGGAGTGTTGATCCTCTGGAGGGTAGGAAGGATCTGCAGAAGGGTCTGGGCTGGCTGGGTCAATGGAGGACAATTCTATGAGGCTCACTCTGGAATTTATTCCACAGTGACTGGAAACTGCCAAATCATCTGATCTCAAGCAACGTGGAATTGTCCTTTTGGATACAGGGAAAACTTATAAAAGCTGCACAGCAGTGGTCTCTCTCACAACTTAAACTCTGACAACTACAGCTGCTGTAAGAGCTATCTGAGAACATTCCATGCAGAATCACCACACCACAGCAGGAGCTTACAATTTCAGTGAACACAAATGACTCAAGACTTCACTTGGACCAAGCACAAGGAAGGGCACACACAAGCTGATCAGAAAGGAGCCCTGATTAACCCATTATATCTGAGGAAACTTTCAATCCTCAGTGTCATCTTATAATCGTTAGGAGTAATAAGGAAGAATAAAACCTCTCTTTTGCTTTAAGCAAATGACAGCATCAGGTCCTATACTTCTCTCTCAGGTTAGAAGCTGTGAGGTTCCAACCCCTGGGCAATAACTGTATGGACTGTGACCTCCTGGCCCCAGCATACCTTCATGGTAATGGTCCTCAACAGTGATGATTCTGCCCTTGGTCGCTCTTGCACTTTCCAGTATTGTCTTCTTATCCAGGGGCTTTATAGTGAAGGGATCAATCACACGGATAAAAATTTTCTCTGCAGAAATAGAACAAAATGAATTGCAACATGAATTTGGAGAACGCAAGACAAAGACAATGCAAATGGTTCAGGCAGCCCCTGCAATCTTTCAGGGCCATTATGAAACCTGCCTACATGAACAGGTACCCCAGGTATCCGTACCAATGGCTTGTCTACCACTGAACCCAGCCAACCCCAATTTGTGTGTTACTTCTTCATGCACCTGGTGAGACAGTAGCATCTGTCCATGCTGCAGACAGGACTCTTGAGGCAGAGAAGTCTTGAATAAGTGACTCCAGGTAACCAGGAGTGCCTGTCAGCAGCACAGTAATCAAACTGGCCTTGCCACAGATAAAAGCAGAATCCACTCACCAGGAATTCCTTCTTATTCAAACTCTCAATCACAATTTTTTCCCCAGACTTTCATTCCACCTTTAACTTCACTGTCAATCCAAGCAGAATTTCTCCCTGCTTCTTCAGTCTGTATGCATTCCAAATCCTTCATTGAAGCTGCCCACCTACCAGGTATGCCTGTTAGAACTGCCCCAGCCCTGATCATGGCACCCTTAATGCCGCCATCAAACCCACAATTTGTCCTGTCATCACAAGGCAGGCCCAGCTTGCTCATTAAAGCTATGTACAAATGGTGATTGTTTATAAAGAATGGCAAGTTACACGAGTTTTTTTCTGGTCTTGGCTGGCTGAACACTGAGACAACTGTTATACATAAACAAGCCCTATATTATGCTGACAGTTTTGCGACTGAAGACTCTGCCAATATATTGAAGTTATTAGACTCTGCCTCTGCACTAAAAGGTTTTCTCTCCATCATTGGTTATTCATACTTTGAGATCAGCAGAGCATTAAAGTGTGGTAAATGCAGGAAAATAACAATAGTTCTAAAAATACAACTTTCACAATATCCTAAGCCTGATGGGTTTGGTTGTACAGAGTATCTGTTCACTTAGATACAGAACTACCCATAAGCCACAGGCAGCATTAACTGTATTATCTCTTACTATTGGTAATCTCCTCCTAGGCACAGGCTACTCAGTCACAGATGGATTTTTGATGGTTTCTTTCTCATTTTATTGAAGGATGTTTATGTTTGCTGTGAGATGTCAGTGCATTTGAGCATTATCACAGAATTATTGCCAGCCACACCAGTTAAGTCAATACATTCATTCAAAAAACCCAAGTTAGCAGTGATCCTCATACACACAAAGGCACTGTATATCAACAGCACTGTGTAAGAGCTCACACACCAGCTATGGCTCAGCTGACAAGCTGCATTTTGTTAACTGGCCCCAGCCCGATTGCATTATACTGTTCTGGTACCTTATCCTGCCCAGACAACATGCCAGGGAAGAATCACCCCTGCTTCTCACACACTCCCTATGAAACTGCCTGCAGAGATTCTCTGCCAGACAGATTAGCAATTCTAACAAGACTTTGAGCTGATCAATTTGGTAATTTTCATGGCTACTAATGCTGGTAAGATAACTAAACCCCACTCAGCCAGGCAAGATTGGTAGATATACACCATGCTGCTCTGTATCAGTGTGGCAGGTGATTAGCTGTCTATAATATTTTAATTAATGTTTACCAATACAAAGGGTGAGAAGTTATAGTACTGATTTCTTTGCTCTATTATATGATAAAAAAGGAAACTCAAACCAAAGAACCCCCATGATCTGCTCACCTTTTCTCAGCTGTTCTGCTGCAGCCAGAGCCTCATGCAGAGTGACTCCTGCTCCAATCACAGTCACCTGGTCATCCTTACTCTTCAGAACCACCTGCAAGAAAATATTTCCAAGTATTTTAGGAGTAAATCTCCCTGATATTTCTGACATTTCTGGAGATTTCATTAAAAAGATCAAATCTTTGGCATTGGAATGCTTTAGAAGGAAAAGGGCTTTTACAAGAGCAACTTTGCATATTTTTTTCTGATTCTGTTCATCTGGACAATATTTACCTTTGCCTGCCCAATATGGAAGTCCTCATTGTTGTTGTAAATGACAGGATTTTCAGGACGACTGGTTCTTATGAAACAAATGCCCTGTTTCCGAAGTAAACATGTTATAAGTTACAAAACCAGAAACATGTTGACATTCTAGTTTGTAAACCCTGTAAAAAAAAATATAGTAAAACAACTTTTTCTATTTGTCTTGTTTCCACCCTTCTATATCACCTCTGGTTCTACTGAGTAACTCCGTCCCCACTTCCCATTAGTCCTTTTTCAACAGCTGGTTGTTTCAGACATTACAATACAGTTAATAACCTCTTAGAGATGCTCATAACTTACAATTTTCTTTCTGATTCCAAGATCTTTATTTCTCTTTTGCTCTCTTGTGGAAATGGAAAATTCCACTCAAGTTAATTACAATCTTAGAACTTTGCCATACACGTGCAAATTTTACTCTAGTGACTTTGAAGCAAAAGAAATGCTCAGCTGAAAGTAAGGAAAAATGCTTTCTGTCAGTCAGATGCTCTTCCAAAAGAAGTAACCAACCTGTGCTTAGATCTAATTGCTCCCTCACATTACCTTACAATCTTCTCCTCCCCTCTTCTTTTTTTCCCCACGAACCACTCCTCACATGTGTTACACACCAAATTCTCACACTCCTTCACTTCAAAGCTGTACTATCAAGACTAAACATTTTCTGATTATTTGCTCCTTTCTTAAGGTAAACTCCTACTGCAGCCAGAAGTATCAAAGATCAAGGAGATAACCCGACCCATGCTAATTATGACATTTGACCATTACTCTCCCAAATTAGCTGAAGCTTAGGAGAGATTAGAAACTGCCACAACCATGTGGGAAATCTTAGTCTTCTTCAGCCAATGTCCTATTTAACTGCAATCCATCACTAGCAACAGAGGAGCAGAAGATGGCCAGAGAGACCATCAACCAGTGAAAGTACTAGCTCTTAATACCTCCAAAAATGTAGACTCACTAAGCTAATAGATAACCTTATTCTGTACTGGCACATGATCAAAATCCTCAAAATCAACTTATCTTTCTATATCCAGCTTCAATTTTGACCCCAGAGACACTGTACTAGGAGTGTATTTTCTATAAGTTTGCTAAAGACCATCAAGAGTTACACTTGTGCTTATTTCGAAGACAATTGAGACCCAAACTGCAACCGCTGTGTAATCATTTACATCTCCCCAAATGTGGCCCACAGCATTCCAGAATGTTCATTCTGCACTAGCCTGGACAGAATGTCTGCAGCCTTTCCATGCAAAAAAAACATCCCACTGCCACGCTGGAGCCTTTGAAAGAATTTATGTGGGTAGAAACATGCAAGAAACATGCCAGAAACAACAAAAATAGTGAAGAAAAAAAAAAAAAAGAAGCAAAGTTCTCTGGCTCAAAAAGGCTGCGATGCAAACCTTGGTGTTGGAAGCTATTTCCACTGCTTTTTCAGTAGCTACGGCATCACTAGGGTAAAACACAGTGGCATTTGGAACAGCTCGGAACATGCACAGATCCTCCAATCCCATCTGAGATGGCCCATCCTCACCTAAAAGAATTAAACCAGGGTTACAAAAGAGTAAGTGCATTTTTTACAATCACTCAATATAGCAGTGAGGTTCAATGTAAACCAGAAAAAAAACCCCAAAAAGTATAAAATCAGGCACACACAGGACATGCAAGTGTACCTGCTTGAGAAAAGAATCATCTTCTCCTTAACCTCGGAACCATCTAAACAGTAAATAAAGATACAAAGAGACTAGAAAGAAAGAGAACTCAGGTTAAAAAGAAAAAATGGGAAATAAAGTGTAACAATAAAACAACACAAACAGAAGATAACCAAAGTAGGAAGGTACAGATACAGAGAGTCACAAAGTATCTGAGCATCTTCAGATTTTATATTTTATTTTATTATTATAAATGTACTTTATTCAGATACATACTACATGTATGTAGTGATGCTGCACAAGCAAAAATTTGTATTCGACAGTAGTGTTTCTCCAGATTTAAAATGCTGGAAATGTGGAAGAACTGCATGTGTCCCACCAGAAATGGAGAGTCAACTTGGTACAACTGCTCACAAACTCTTAGCCTCAAGACTAAATGAAGGGTATGTATTTTCCAATACCATAAAAAGTCTTTCAAAGAGTAATATGGCATCCATGTTGCTAATTTAACAACTCAAGCACCTTCCACTGCAGATCTATCAAATAGAATTGTTAGCCAGAACATGTGCTGGATGCCATGATTTTAATAAAGGAACAACCACAACACCTCCCCCCAGTGACCTTACGTAATGGTGCTTTGGGAATGGCACTGTTCCAGACTAACCATGCAAAGAGCTCTGAATGCAGGCACGTCACAGCCTGCAGAGCAGAAGCAGGGCAATAAGCCTTCCCACATGCACCCAACTCCACTACCTGTTACTCAAGAAGGACGAGTTCACAGGGAAGGAGGAGAGTATTTTCATGAGAGCAGCACAAAACTCTGAAGAACTTTAAACATGTTAAACAAATTAATCATTGAACTCTGCACTATACATTACTAATAAAGTAAGCACAAAGCAGGGAAAAGCGTGTCTCGGCTTTCAGTCATGAAGTAAAAAAAAGTCCTCAACATCAGTTTCTAACTCTGTGTGCACTCTGAGTGAGTGAGTGGGAGCTCGGTGGGCATTTTCCTTTCCTAAAATGCACCCACACAATCCATTCATGAAAGTGGAATTAAGAACAAAATTAACAGGTACCTCAATCAGGATCTTACTCAAGATAAAGACAGCACTCATGCTTGCCCTACTTTTTCTAAAACAGTGCCATATCAGCATTCACAGTTCATACCAGTAATTTACAGACTAGCACTACGATGTGCATCTTTACAAAAATCCTGATTCACATGGTTTTAAAGTAATGCAGAGAACAATTTGCAGTTACATCTGCAAAGCCTACATTTATAGCTGAATAAAAAACCGTGAGTGCTTCATATGAACAGTATAAAATGTCTGGAATATAAAACTTACTGCCTAAACAACTGCTATGTCTACTTTTGACACATTTACACTATGATTTCTTTCCTATATGTCCAGTTTGGAAAATACCAATTTTACATTATTCTCTTATGACCCTGAAAACATCTTTAATGTTTTGGTCTGTCAGCAACTACTGCTTTAGGAGTGAACTTAGGACAAGTTCAGAAGGTCACTGTGATAGTTATTTATCACAGATTTAATGGGGCCAAATTTCAATGCAGCAGAAGCCCAGGTCTATCTGGAACTGCATTCATAAAACCTCAATTTTCACCACAGATCCTGTCAGGATTCTGAATTCCATGCAGACCCAAAGTTCTAATAGGAAGTACATTTTATTCGTACCCTTCCATTTAAAATTGAATTTTTAACTGCTAAAAGATTTCTCTAAATTCCTTTCTTTTGCAACTTGTTTGAAAAACTCTGGGTGTTCAAATTGTTTTTTGAAAATCACAGTTGAGGCCTGGACCAGATTTGTAACTCAAACAACTTCATAAACCTGTGCTTCATAATCACAGCTCCCAGCAGAACTTTTCAAGTGCTGAAAACTGAAACTTGAAAGTGCAGGTCTAGGAGACAATCCAGGTAACCTGAAGGAGTTTTGTCTTCTAATACAAGAAAAGACCAAAGCTAATTGGCTTTTGCATCAAGACCCTTTGCTGCTCACTAAAAGACTTAAACCGTATTAAACTAGACTACGATGAGATGGGAGGACTGGTTTTAAAAGAGGCTTGTAATAGAATCCCTCCCTTAATGACAAATACAAGCCATAATCTGATATACTCTACTTACAGTCTCCACTACTAAAGCATGCTCTGTACCACTGCAAGCTAAGCTTGAGGTTCTGGATGAAACTACATATTTTCATGAAGCACCTTTAAATCTTTACCAGTATTACAGGTCAAATTAGCATGCAAAGAGCCTGAATTTCCCCTACAAATGCCCAGTGGGTTTTCCAGCATCAATGTCTACTGTCATTTTCCTTCTTGGTATACAAGTCTGCTCCTGTTTTCTTGGGTGATATCTAAGCTTTTCATTTAAAAAGCCCAAAACTCCCTCCCCCAAATCAGCATCAAACCCCAATATGATATAACACTTCCCAAATAGTTAGGATGGGAACCAAAGACCAGAGAAGGTACTGCTAGCAAAAGTTCTCAGCCTGCTGCTTCAAGAAGTGCTGCCTACACTGCAACAAGTCTTGCAGAGAGGAGCCAGGGGTAATAGAAGCCAACAGGAAAACATCAGAGAAATACCTCAAAGGAATTAAGATGCTCTAAGAAGGTGACATGGCTGGCAGCCCAGCTGAAATGCTGCTAAACCAATGCGTGCAGCATGGGAAACAAACAGGAGGACTTGAAAGCCACCATGTCTATCAGTGGACAACAGAAGAGCTATGGATATCATCCATGTGGACTTCTGCAGACTAGATATCAAGAGGAAATTTTTTACAATGCGTGTGGTGAGGCAGAGGTTGCCCAGAGGCTGTGGATTCCCCATCTCTGCAGGCATTCAAGGTCAGGTTGGACAGGGCTCTGAGCAACTTGACTTAGGTGAAGATGTCCCTGCCCATTGTAGGGGGGTTGAACTAGATGACCTTTAAAGTTCCCTTCCAACCCAAACTATTATATGATCCTGTAATTCAATTTCCTGAATTATCTAACAGTTTTGCAGTGCCCATTTCATTCGTATTTTGAGGTTTTTGTGTTTTTTTAGTCAACACACCAGGTGCTCCAGTAGTCAGAAGTACTGAGAGAAACTTAATCAATTGTTTAAAATTGGTGATCATCAAAGGCATAATAAACCAAAGATATTTCTCCTTTGTAAAATGCTTTTAAGACTGGTGGACAAGAGTCTCTGTGCAAGGATAACTTTCATTAGTTTCTCATCTTAGGGACTGAGAAACAAAGGTACAGTAAGCACATGACTATTCTCATCACTGAGGACATCAGCTGTAAAGATAGAAAAGAACCTACACTCCTCATTTTCAATCCAATTCCTTTATATCACTCTATACTTGTGGAGTAGAAAAGCTTGGAAGGAAAATTCCTATTTTTATCAGGCCAAACAGATAAAAGAGGAAAAAAAAGGCATATGAGCTGATAAAGGCTTGAAATCCTTCTCATCCTTTCTTAATACAACATGTCTGATAAAAGTAAATTGTGAACATGACTTCTTTCTATAAATGGTGCCATTGTTATACCATCACAGCTATATTACTGATTGTCTCCACAAGGCATTATCAGTTTGACTGCTTGACACTAAATGAATGGGAACTGCTGATAAATAAGCCAAGAGTGCCCCTTACCAATAGAAACGCCGCAGTGTGACCCACAGAGATTGATGTTACTCTCAGAGATGGCTGCCATGCGGATCTGGTCAAATGCCCGTGTGAAGAAAGTAGCAAAGGTGCTGGCAAAAGCAACAGTTCTGTCACGAGTGGCACAACCAACTGCAATGCTCACCTGGAAGGAGGCAGATTGTAAAAGAAGAGTGAATTCTTCATTTATCACTTGTTTCCAAGACATGAGCTGTGGGACTTCCTACTGAAAACTTCAGCGAGAAGTTGTCAATGCAGATTAAAAATCTCTGTTCAGCCCTGCTCCTAACTGTTCACTTTTCCAAGAAGGAAAGGAGGCAATTCTCACAGTATCTATCCTCCAGCATCTCCTATGCTCCCTGCCTCAACTGCTAGCTGTTGTTAATGCTTACTAGCGCTTCTTTTCTTTATCTGCTCCAAGCAGCCATTAACAGAGTTTTAAGACTTATCCACTTCTATCTTTTCCTGGATCAAAGGCTTACACTTTCAATACAAAGGACATAGCAAATCTATCTCCATCAGACATCATTACTAAGTGGGAATGGATTTACCTGTGTTATTTGGACTGGTAGTTACTTAAAGGGCCCTTCTTCAGCAAAGACGGAAATCAGAACAAGGCCCTTAAATTGTTTATTGCTACAATTACCCCATACATTTATATTACACAGAAACTAGTCTGCTCTTTATAGCAGATTTTCTCTAAGCTGTTGTAGATCCAAAATGTCCAACTTGAGCTCATGAAACTGCTCTAGTATAACGTTTGCAAGAGACAGTCCATGGTTGGTTGGTTATAAATCATTAAAGGCAACAACAAGTTTCTGCCTGAATTTGTGTCTTTAATTTCATTTGCTTCGGCGAACCCCTACAGATGGCAACCAAAGACTCAACCAGATGACTTATCAAATTATTTCCTTTTTTTTTTACAAAAGACATCAGGCTAAATTTATTAACTGTTTTTCTGTCCTCACCTTTATAGGGCAGTCTAGCCTGGAACTCACTGCCACACTGTAACATTCCTTTTCTTGCAAAATAAAAAGACCCAAGCTCTGAAAAGCCTTTTCAGTTAAATCTCTACAAATCACGCTTCGGAAATTATTACTGTTTACATATTGCCATCTCCTTGTGTTGTACTGAAACAGATAATATGACCATAAAAATAAAAAGAGGAGTGACTTTGGAAAGAACAATCAATCAGAAGCACTCCTGTTGCATTACATTTGTCAGCTTTTGCCATAGCCTAGTTTTTCCCTAAAAAGCGAGCAAGCCGAATTAAATACCATGAATACACATACAAAGAACAAATATTAAAATACCACTCTGAAAACTCAGACTGAATGACCTCAGATCCTGCTGTGTAATATCAGTAATTCATAAACCCAAGAAACCCATTACCATGTTCTGTTCAGCAATGTAGCATTCAATGTAGCGACTGGGATGTTCTTTCTTAAAGAGCTCTGAGAAAGTGGAGTTCTTTGTGTCTCCATCCAAAGCAATCACTCGATCATTAGCATGGCCCAGTTTTGCAAGTGCAACGCCATAAGCTTTGCGGGTAGCCCACTAGGAAAAGAAAAATATAGCAGTACTGTTATAACTTTGTTTCTAGCAGCTCTTTTTTTTCCATGAGTGCATGCACATACAATTAAAACCAATCAGTACAGCCATCAGTGCTGAAATCAGCAACTCCCTACCAATCTAGCTAGGAGATGTTGAAAACCTTGGTTTCCAATCATGGAAACTCACTTAACCTTATAGAGTTTCTTCAATTTTAGATAAGCATATATGATCACAAAATGAAGAAGAGTGATTTGAGTATTTATATTTTAATAGATAATACCCAGTGAGATGACTGTCTGTGTGTCAGACCACAGAAATAGGTGTTTATCAGAATATTCAAAATAGGAGAGAAGTAGGTAGTTGAAAATGGGACAAGGGATAACACTCAAAGCCTTCTGCCACCCATTAAGATATCTGACAAACAGTGAAAAAGGAGAAGAGTACCTTTTCTCCCACTTTGTAACTTGGTGGAGATGGCATCTTAATGTTTCTAATATTTATTATGGGTGCATCTTCTTCTGGGAGGGCTGGAGAAAGCTTCTTCTTATTTTGGATTTTGTCATCTATTTCCTGAATGACTTGTTCAGCCATGTTTTTTGGGAGGGGCTTCCCATGCCAGCTTTCCTTATCTTCAACACCTGTGCAGTTAAAAGTACATTACAGATAAGGAAAATATAAAAACTATTTAAGTTTTCTGCTGCAGATTTTACCCAGCTAGAAGTGGGTAACAGTCTAGTACAGTCTCTCAAGGAAGAACTGCTTTATTATTCCCACTGTAAACAATTACAATGGTATTCAATTGCATTAAGAGAGACATGTTCAAATACGTAAGAGAAATAGTAAAATTACATATATTCCAAACTAGTGATGGAATTCCAGCACCATCTTCTGAAATTGTTTTTAACTTGGCACCTAAGAGACCTGGTCCATTAGCGTGGCAAGCAGTAAACCAGCATTAACAGTTAACACAAAATTTCAACAGTGAGGTCTAATTAAATTCAGCTAAATTTCAAGCAACAATTTTAACCCAGCTGTCTTAATTCAAACGAGACCTGACATTTTACAGGTTTATTTTAATAGCTTCTGATGACTTTTATCTTTGTGCACCCAGCACTAACAGCAAAATTACCTCTTTGGCTGATATGCTGCTTTTCACTGAGTAAATTGCTAAGAATAATGAATTCTCCTTGCTTAGTCAATGAAAAGAAATTAAGATATTTACTCATGTTAATATTTATCTGGTCAGAAAGGCAAATTCATAAAGTGCTGCTAAAAGCTGTAGCGGAACAGAATCATGGCAACTCTTGACATGCTGAATATGCATTTACTCCATTCTATGGATACAGTGCTCATTAGCTAGCACATATCTCACTTCTAAGAACCCAAATCCTTTCCTTAGCACTAATGCTGCTGAGAAGTATAAGAGTTCGAAAGAATCCCTGCATGCTGTTGCTCAAATGTGTAGGTACACATTTGTCCCCTAGAAAATGACATTTAGGCAAGTTTCACACTACATGAAGACTACAAAAGCATTTTAGAGGCAACATAAACTCCAAAAGTCAAACAGCTGTTAACCTGTGAAATGATTTCTGATTTCTATACTACTCCTGTATCTCGATGAATTACACATCAGATCATATGAAATAGCTTGCAGTATGAGGTAGCTTATGCACCATGTCTCATATAGTTTTGTCAAAACTGTAAATGTAGCATCCCTCCTCATTTCCTATGCATTTACACTGCCTGGATGGTAACAAGCAGTCCCCGTTATCTGCAGCACCAGGAGGAGGGAGCTTCCAGGACAAAGTTACTGCCTTCTCAGAGTAGTCTCTGTGAGTCTAGGGATCAAGAGCAATCCAAGAAGGTTGCCCTCTTGTGCTAGGGCAATTTTCAAGACATACAGTCCAATGTTCTCCATGCCCCCGGCTGTCTTCCATACTAGAAAAGACTTCTTAAATAGAATACCAACCTTTTTCTAATGCATGAAACATTAAACTTCTATATTTAATGATTGCACCTTTATTGCAGCACTATGTTCATATTATTATACACATGCATATGCAAAGCAATAGATGTTTTATTACCTGATATGCCTCTGCCTTTAAAAGTCTTTGCAATGATAGCTGTTGGCTGATGTTTGGCCTGGCCAAAGGCTTTGCAAAGTTCCTCCACACTGTGCCCATCAACAATGATTGCATGCCAGCTAAGAACACAAACAGATCAACTGTTTCTAAAGGGTTTTAGCATGTGACACTCTCTGATAGTTAGCAATAACAATAACGAATACTAACATCATTCCAATGCCGTGTCTTTTAAAGACCCAAACTATGCCAGAAACATGAAATAGCATTCATTTGAGATCACAAAATACCATAGTCCCTCTTTTATAATGCAAAATAAGTCACAGAGGGACTAGCAAAATTCACAGCTTACAGATCACTAAGTTATCCTACATTCCTTCAGACATAATGGCTAGTTTTAAACATAAGAGCAAATCAGACATCTAGAAATGAATTAAAAAACTTGACAGTGAAAGTTGAGTAATTGTTTCCATGACCTTCTTTCTGCTATGACAGTACCTTTGGTCACACAAAGTTACAAAATCTGGTTTTAATATGATAAAAATCCTCTAAAAAAAAATTTATCTGAGTAAGCAATCCTTTTCTTCTTCCTCTAAACAAAAAATTCTGTCAATTCTCCTGCTGTAGAATTTTGTAATAATAGCCATAAAGACGGCCACTGTCAGGCCTTACGAAAGACCATCCTTCTTGGTGAAGATATACTTGAGAGCTGAAAGCTCACGTGAAAAATTTCTGCAAAGCAAATGAAGCATACAGCTTCAAACGGGAAATGACACCCAACTTCTTCTCATCACATACCCAAAGGCTTCACAGCGTTTCTGGTAAATCTCAACATGATGCTGCAGAGGAGCAGGGTCACTTTGTCCAAGACGGTTAACATCAAATATAGCAACCAGATTATCAAGCTTGTAAAGCCCAGCAAAGGCCATTGCCTCCCAAACAGAGCCTTCAGACAACTCTCCATCTCCAAGCAGACAATACACTCGATAGCTAGAAGAAGAAATTAAAGTAAAAAAACAAAACCAAAACCAAACCCAACACCCCAAAACAAGGTTTCACATGTAAGCACAGTTAAATCAACAGCAAAACCCCTCTAACAATTCAGAGAGAACTTGCTGCTTTTTCTATTCCAAACTCAATGCCCATTGCTCAATGCATTCACCTCAGATAATTTTACATAGCTACTTAGCTGTTATATATGAAAAAATACTTATATTCAGAAATACTTTTGAGCTGTTATATATGAAAAAAATGAGAAATACTATAGTCCTTTTTAAAATTTTCTCTCAAAAAGAAAAATCAAATATTAAGCTTTCTTGCAAGGCCTGAATGAACAGGCCCATTACGCATTGTCACTGTGACTCAGCAAGATCGCCAACAATGCAAGAAAGATTGCTGTCTGCTGCTTCTTTCCTCCCATATACCCTCTGAAAGGACAACTAAGAATTTAGTTTCAGGAAATCTATGAATTGCAGATGAACTCAGCTATGAATTAAAGCATGTTGCATAACCAGATTCAGAATTCTGGAAAAAGAGAACCAACATGGTATGACTTTGTAGATGATTTCTGCAAACACTGAAGACTTTTATTTAGGTAAACTCAGGCAGCAGCAGTACCGCCTGATTTCTATGGAACTCAGGCAATGTATGTTTTTTATTGCCACCTTTCTTTTTTTGCATGACAAAACTTTATAAGTGAACTTGCAGTAAATCAGCTGTCAAATACAGAAGTTTAAAACACAATAACCACGATGGCTGTTAACAAATTTTTTTAACTAGACATTAAGCTATCATAGACTTTTGATGTGAATCCCACCTGCCTTCAGCTAAATCTGAACTCCTTCCACATAAGCTGCCTCCCCCGTACTGCATGCAAGACCACCTTTTTCTTCTGTCATGTAAGCACTGGTTAGATTTTTTCCACACGTAGCATCTGTTAAGCTCAATTAAAATCAGCAAGTCATCTTTCACAGAAATGATTTCAAGCTAGTGAAGTGTAGAACACACTAACTGGGCAGCCAGTGCTCGAATGTTCTAGAACTGTCACATAAAATATATCAACTACATCAGGCTATTTTCCTCCTCATACAGATTTGCCTTTAGACATCTACTTTTCTTGTGCACAAAACAAATGGTAGAAGCAGTCATTTTTGTATTTGTGGAGCTGAATGCCTTTCTGATAGCATTTTGAAGCCCTACTTTATGATTCAGTGCTGCTATTATTGACCATAACAGTTCCTTATCTAGGTATATGCTCTCCACTATTAGTCATCTGACTTGGAACAAACGCATCTCCAGTCTGCATCTTCCTTCCAAGGGGACACATACCAGTCTCAAAATGGCTAACAGAAGTTAGAGGCTGCTCCCCATCTTACTGTCTTCTCTGTTAGGGAACATCACCTTGCAATACTGCCAGGGTTCAAAAAGGGACATATAGGTGCACTAATTCTTGCTTATCTTTAAATACTTGGTAGTTTCACTGGCAATGGCTTCGTAATCTAGGCTAATAATCCGTAATTATAAACCTCAATTTGAGATCAGATTTGGGAATGGAGAATAAAGGTTTGGGTCTCATTTTTTCCTGATTAAGAACATGGTTTCTTTTCACAAAATATGGCTATTGACTGGCTCTAATCATGAAATACATGATGATGGAATTACCTGGCTCTGTCAAAGAATTTGCCAGTGTATGCCATTCCACATGCTGCACCAAGACCCTGACCGAGGGATCCAGTGGCCACATCAGTGAATGTTTGTCTCTGAAAATGAAAAGACAACAATTATCATACAGTGAAGAAATAGAGAAATTAAATTCTAGCACTAGAAGATGGTTCACTATACATCAACATTCAGCTTTTGATGGCAAAACAATACCGTATAAGTGCCTCCAAATCTTGCCATTCCCCTTCTTTCCCTGCAGTGCATGTACCTTGATTATCAGTATCACAAGCTGACTAGGCTCTCTGAGAGGGAAGGCTACCAATGGCCCAGGAATTTTTCAGCTACGTTTTGGATGGCAGCAGTTACAAATTGATGATATTGTATATATATAAAAAAATATAATAATAAAAAGAAATCAATTGAAACCTTTGGTTGGGAATGGAAAGACCAATGAGGTGACCAAATAACTCAAAGCTTCTTAAAGGACAAGAAAAGCCATGCAGGAACCTGTTTTAAATGGAAAATATTGACTGTCGGGGATCTTTACTAGAACAGTAAAGGTCATTTTTACACGCTCATTCAAACACAGACACTTATTCAGTTGTGAAGCCGTAAATATTACCATCCTTCCTATAAGTCTTTATCTTTCCTGTACTATAGCTAGCAACCAAGAACTGCTGCAAGATACATGTGCTACTTGTTTTACAAAATCCACCATCTGATATCAAAGGTTATAAGCACTCACTGGCACTGGGTGTCCTTCTAAGACAGAATCAATTTTCCTCAAGTTCAGTAATTCTGCTTCTTGTAGAAAGCCAGCCTCTGCCCAAACAGAATATAAAATTGGTGCCGCATGACCCTAGAAAAAAACATAAACTTTAAACAAAGCTCAATTTTCACAATATCCTAGTATCAAGACAAAATTCTGCAAAGCTGACAAACCATAGAATCAGGTTCTTACATCAACTAGGAAAGAAACAAGTTATAAAACACTTTCATTTTTACAATGTAACATTTGTGCTGACGCTTGTTTTCAAGTCCCCCATGCCCTTGCTTAGAGCACCCCAGACAGCTGACTACAGTTAAGACAGAAAGAACGCAGCACTCTCAAGGGCTATTTAGGATGTCCTCAAGAAAATCAACATGGAAGGCTAAGAAGGCCTCTGGCAGCCATGCATTTCCAGTTCCAAGTAGTTTTGGTATCCATATAAAACCCTTTGATTCAATCTCCTTAGGTATCATTTTCAAAAACAGACCCCTCCCTGTACACTGAACTAATGTAAACGGATGAGCAAGGGTTAGCCCATTACATCTTCTTCAATACATATGTATTTAAGGTAATATGCAGCAAGTGACAACAGGAAAAATTTATGCTTTAAACACTTGGAACCTTGTGGCCAGGTCTGATTGAACAACTGCAAAGTAGTAGTTATCTTCTGCTCGTGGAGTTGTTAGAAGTCAAAAACGCCTGCAGAGGTTTGAAGCCATTTTTAACTATGGGAAGAAACCCCTATTCATTAGAGGCAGGTAAGGCAAACATGAAGAAGCGACTGTCATTGCTTAACCACCTCAGCATTAGCTGTTTGCTTCTTACCTAATTACTTATTTCAGATATACATTATCAGCTATGCAACACTATTGTAAGCCACCATGTGAGAAACCTGACTCAAAGATGGAACCTGCTTCACTGGAGTACTTAATCTGCCATTTTTCACACCGTTACGTTTTCTGAAGGTCCTTCAACTGCCTTTGTGTCATACGGTCGAAACGTCCTTGTGATTTGCAAGGGCACAATGCAAAAAGGATAGAAACGCTAATGGCCAGGCCAGGTTGTAGTTTTATCTGTTTTCTGAACCACACTGGCTTCAGAAATAGTACTGACTTTAATATCATACTGGCACAGTAGGAATGCCAACTACTCACTAACCTACCATAACTATTTCATGTAATGCTCCCTGAAAAGCTGACAGTAATCAGTGCACATTGTGACGTGACTGCAGGCATTATCAGCACAGCTGCATTTAACAAGTAGAGCACAAAAGCTAACTGCAACTTACCCATTAGAAAACTGGTTAAGCCTAAGTATAGCAGATGTTAATATTTAGATTTCATAGACCATATAACATTTATTATTTAATACTAGAACAACTGAAGTCAGGGAAGTTAAGACTTCTCAAGACACATTATACAGACACTTTTTAAATATTTTTGAGTTATGCTTCAACTTAATCAGCTTTTACTTGTCTTTCTGAAGTGAACAAATTCCAAGCTCTCAAATATTTCCAACAGACTTCCGAGTAGATGCAAGCATAAGTAAGCATTTAGTCAAGGAAGACAACCTGATTTAATTTAGATTGACAGCTAGTAGACAGCAATAGTATAGTGTAACAGTTGTTTTACCTTTGAAAGAATAAACCGGTCGTTGCTGGCATTTCTGGGATCTTGTACTTTGTACTTCATGGTATGGAAAAACAGCACAGACATAATCTCTGCTGCACTGCAACATGATGTAGGGTGGCTACAAGTCAAGACAGACCCAAGATTACAACTTCTCATTGCTGTTTGTTCAGGATCGTATCTTTAAAATATCACTTTACCAAGTCCCCTACTCCTCAGCGTTAATACACAGTTGAGTGTTTTTGATAACCCATCCCATCTACCATTACCCTAATGACAATTAGTTGTACTTTGAGACAAAGGGAGCCCTCTTATCTAGTTGAAGTGGGTATTAAAACACATGGTGACAGTTCAAGGGCATATCTTTTAGAGCATTCTGTTCTTCTTAATGCCAAGGAACACCACACTAATCGGTGACTGTGAAGCACAGGAAGCAGTATGACCCTGTGCTTGAAATCATACTTTACTGATTTATCTGACAGCAGAAATTCACACTGGTGCAGAGGAAACAAAGACAGCTTTCCACAGTATTTTAGCCACTCACTGAGTAAAGGAATTAAAAATGTGGCATCATGACTTATTCAGGCCCCCTTGCACTGGCAGGGACTGGTAACACAAGAGTGTATTTTGAGGAAAGCTCTGGAATGTTTAGAACTGTATCACATAGAGTACCATTTTCTTTTACCATGTTAAAGCAGACAGAACTAGGATGCTGATTTCTAAAGAGAATATTAAATAATACAATTCTTGTACTTCATCTTCTACTGAAACTGGATGCAAAAATTTGCTGTCTCCAGTAAAAACCCAGAAAGAAGTACGTTGTAAAATACTAGTTTGCTTAGTCTTTGGCTAAGAGGGGAACCAACATTTTCTGCATTTACATCTATATCAGGCTGAAATGCTGAACTAGTTGGTTTGTCAAACGTTTGTAGGTATCTGGAATAGTCTCTCCCATTGAACTATCTGGGATAACTTTTGCAACAATAACTTGGCTTAGAAATACATAAGGCTCATTTCAGAAGGAAGTATTCCATATAGTAGCAACAAGTAAATGCAAAGTTACATGAAAAGAGTTATTTCCAAGTGCCAAATATACAGTTATTCTGAGACAAGGTAGATATTTAATTTGAAGTATAGTAGAGGGCATACATTTGATTTTATTGATCTACTTTACTGAGATTTCAAATAATGATGACTGTAGTTCTTACACACCTTGAAGGCACAGCACTACTTGACCACCTAAGTGTATTAGCCTTGGCTTTTCAATTATGATAAAACTTATAAGGAGTTAGAAGTCTCTTTAAAAACCTCTACTGAGTGCAGAAAGTAGCATTTTTCAGATTTCAGTGGTGTAAACAGGATCATTCTTGAGACCAGTGATTGATGCTGAGGTAGACAGTGAATGATGAACAGTAGAAAGGTTACGGCTGCAGAAATCTGCACCAGCCTTGAAAATAACTTGCAGTCTCATCTCAGTTTCTCTTCTACCAACATTTATTTTTCATCTTTAACATGATACTCTTAAAATATTTGACCCTTCTTGTAAAACAGCACAAACTTATTATGAAAGTGTCACATTTGTTTTCCCGCATGTACATTTACCATGCATGTTAGGATTAGACAACACTTTCAGGTAAAGGTAAAACTTTAATATTATCTTCTTGTAGTAACAAACCTTCCACCCACCCCCAACAGTGCTGTAATAAGAGAGTAAAAACATGCAAAACACTAGCATAATTTGAATTACGGTTAGTGTCCATCCCTTAGTAAGTACTCACACAGAGAGAACCAAAAGAATTAGCTTTAAACCATGGTTCAAACATATTAGTAAATATATATGTATTTGAGTTAATCAATAAGCCTTACATGCTTGTTTAAAGCTTTCATTCCTTTAATTTTATTAACTTCATACTTAACCATACTTCTATGAACTCCTGGTCTTGGTAAAAAAAGTTTTAAACAACCTAAAATGGTAGCATGTGGAAATAAAAAAAAAAAGTAGAAAAATGTATTAAATTACCTGAAAATAATAAAATAATAATAATTAACCTTGTTAAAACTACAGGTTAAATGACTTTCTACTAACAAAAAATAGCAAAAATTTAACTACATATTGGATACCAGAAATCATTTTACAAATAACTACACCATTTTCTTTAAATACAGCCATATGAACCACATCTGCTGGTCTTCTCTTAGCTCATACTCTTCTAGTAAGTTCTGTTAAGAGAACTTCTTGTTAAGCCTAGCAAAGTGTATATGGATTACTTTGTACATGGGGAGAAAAAGGCACAGCAAGTCATTGCCACTACTGTCACACAATCTCTCACGTTTTGTTCCCAACTGCTGAATAATCCAGAAATCTGCAGCAGTGGCCCCATCAACACGCTTCTCTGCCAGATAGCTTCTACTGAAGAAATGCCTCAACTTTGAAATACAGCCCTTTAGTAGCAAACTGAACTGGAACACTAAAGTCCTCGATCTGCACAAATCAAGGGTAAACTAATTCCTCCAACATGGTTTTGTGGGGTTTTTTTATTACCCTACATCAATTCATATTAGCTCCATCTAGATATTTCAACTAAAGAGAAGAACAGTGGAATGTTAAAACTGAGTGCTGAAAGACAAAAGAAAAAAAATCAAAAAAAAGAAAATAACCTGCAATAAATGATCCTACCACGTGTTGTGAAACTTAACTGCCTCTTAAGAAACCCTTGCAACTTCCACTTTTGAGAATTTAACCATCTAATTCTAGGAGTCCAGGAACTGTTTCACGGTATCAGAAATGTATCACTAGCTACCAAAAAGCCTCTACCAGTTTTGATTAAAATGTCTGCACTTCTTATCTAAAAGAAAAACTTCTTCCACACCCAAAAGCAAGAAAGTTCAATCTTTACAATGTAATCAAACATTTCCCCACCTAGGGCTTTTTAAGCACAACTTTTTTTTCCAGCTCACTGAATTTTTCCACTGCACCTGGTAAAGTACTCAAAGTGCTATGTTTGGGCATCTTCAGGATCAGACTGCCTGGTCTTTTAGCCCTTGCCCAAAGGCCACAACTTAACAGGAGTTAGAACAAGTGAAAACTGCAACAACTGGTGTCAGATCTACCAGGGAACCACCTGTGTTGCAACATATGTCAGTTTATGGAAATTACTTCCTTGAGAGTAGCAGGCAGGTCCCGTTTTGTTTGAAGTGCTTTTATTGCAAGTATTTCCTTCATTTTTACAAACTGCACCTTTATCAAACACAAATTTCCTTAACAGAGTCAATGCAAGCATGACAATTCTTATTAACTGTAAGCTTCCACTAAAATTTAGCTTGCATTCAAACATTTTTCTACACTCCTAGTGTATACCAGCAACTTAAACAAATCTTACTGTCTCATTCAGGTTTTGGACAACACATTCATAACATGTAGAAGCTGTCTTAGAAATGTACATGATTTATACAACCACAACTGACTCTGAATGTCTTTTTCTTATAGGCACATTACTACACATCATCTCAGTAACCAAATATCACTAGTTAAGAAAATATATGGCTTGTCAACAGAATCTGCCCTGCAGAATCCATCTTTCATAATCTGGTTGTGTAAGAATTTCAGACTCTACAGAACTTTAGTGCTAAAATAAGCTTGAGTGATTAAGGAAATGCCTTTGCGCAAGAAGTGCTCAGTATTGTAGCATACATGAAACAGGAATAAAAATCTTGAGTAAAACTACTTTTACTGTTTCTTCATCAGCATGGGGAGTATGGTTTTAGTATTGAATTTCATGGACCACAAAAGAGAAGGCTGCAGCAAGATCCTTATTCTTTACTAGCACATCTGACAAAACAGAAATCATTTTATCTGTACATAAAGCAAGTGATACCATACAAGCTCTGGGGTTTGCTTAAAATACACTCTAGAAGATCAACACTGAAGCTGAAGCTCTACTAAGTAGATTTAGCACAATTCTTCTTACCTACAGTTTCACACAGGCTTGTGTAACGTTGCCTGTACATCAAGCATTAAAAGAGCAATTGTTGGGTATCCTGCACTTCCCTTTCCAGACTGGAACAAGCCACGGCTTTGTAAAAACCTGCTCCTGTGGCTGGCTGAGAGTTTCTCCTTGTCCCCACTGCGTTCTACAGGAAGAACCAAAGCAGCGTTTCCATTTGCTGCATGCAAAAAGAATGAGTAAAGTTCACTTTCTGTAAGCCTTGGGGCCACGTGGGTAGCCCATGCCAGACACAGGGTGGGCACTGTAAGGCAATCCAAAGGAGCAGCTTTAAAATACCATACACCACCTTCTCCACACAAACCTCAGCATCAGAAGGATTCCAGGATTTCTTCGATTTTTTTTTAATTTTTTTTTTTTTTTTAACGCCACAGCCAGTTTCAAAGAGGTCCAAAGGAGGAAATTGTATCAAGATGGGATATATTAAAGAAAGAGGAAAAAAAGCCAGTACTCCACGTGGAAGCGCTCAAATACGTTATTCAAGCAGAAAAAAAATGGCTTTAATTTTACATGAGTAAAAGCGGATTGCTTGCAGAGATTTTTTTCCATAGGTAAAGCACGATCAAAGGAAGGATAACTGGAATCTGCACACATCAGAGCCTCCGCTAAATCCTGTCCAGAGGCCTGAATAAACTGCCCATTGGAGACAACGGGCATTTCACAGATAATCCCACTTGGGCTCACTTGAAATTCTGTGCAGAATTAGTTCCAACTGACGGGCACGGAATGAAAAAGAAACCGTTTGTGCCTCGGGCACAAATTCTTTGGTTTCCAGCCTGCACCAACTTCCCATTCACGGCCCCTCTCCGCAGTCACAACAACACCCGCCGGCCTTTACCCGCGGGAGCACCGCACAGCACCGCGCTGCTGACCCACAGTCTCCATTTCCTAGTGTAGCACCTGCACATCAGCCGGTCCGCGCCGGGCCCCGACACGCCCGGGGACAGCGCGGGTGTTATGGGGTAGGGGTTCTAGCGGGATTCGGCCGTGACCACCGCAGCATCACCCTCCGCCGTCGGGGTCCCCTTCCCCGCCCAGCGCACGTCCCATCCTGCGGCCGCCCCAATCCTCCCGGCAGCCGCGGGGAACGGTGTCCTGCAAAACGGGCATAAAACAGGGACCAGGGCGAAGGAACGGGATCTCTGCTCTCGGAGCCAACAGCGTGACCCTAGGCAGCGGGTAACGGGCTAAGGGAACGCGGCGCAGCCCCTCCCGCCGCCGCCCCGCCTCGATGGATGCCCCGGGATGAGGGATCACGGCTCGCCGGAGTGGCGGGAGCCGCGGGGTCTGTCTGCGGCCTATGCTGGGGGGCCAGCCCGTCCGCCTCACTCACCCAGAGCCGGCCGCAGTGGTGGCCTTGATGGAGTTGATGCGGAGCCGGTTGGCCGTGTCCTTCAGGGCCTGCAGGGTCTGCTGGTCGGGCTTGTGGTAATCCTCCATGAGGGCGAAGCAGCAGGGCGGCAGCGGAGACAGGGCTGGGCAGGCACGGCGGCAGCAGGCAGCGCGACTCAACCGGCCGTGCGCGGGGCGGGCACAGGCAACGTGCGGGAGGGTGCGGCTCCCGGTCCCACCGCCCGCCTGCGCCAGGGCGCCCCCCGGCGGTGCCAGGAGGCGCTCGGGGCGCCCGCCTTTGATCACGCGCAGGCGCCATTTCCCCGCCTCGCCCGGCGGCCCCTCAGAGGCGGGGGTGCCGAGGCCGGGTTTTTTTCACCGTCCAGAAGGCTGCTGGATAACGTTGGTGCATTGGGTTTCCAGCTCCAGCCTGCTTCTGTCTGCATCCAACGCCTCTGAACGGTAACTTTGTTCCTCTGTGATCAGTAGGAGAAGCAGCTCGCCTTAGCAAAGCGTGCTTTGTCTTTTTGCATTGTAGCCTGCCTAAGCACAATCCTGTAGGCCAGGGGAAAGTATGTAGGTTCCTGGAACTGTGAAACGAAGAGGAACAAGGAACTTCTGCGGTCGGGAGTTGGGATTCGTCTTCGTCTCAGTCCTATGAATATGTAAAAGCGTTGACTATAAGGAACTTTGTACCCACAAGAGTGTATGCGGGCTGTGAACGCATTCCCCCAGCGCTGGAAATAAGTCTTAGCTCCACTGACTTTGTCCCCAGTTAAATTTTTCTAGATGTAAACGCGTTTCTGACACTCTGCACAGGAGAAAACGTAACAAAATTACCCCCTGTGGCTGCTTTCCCTCAAAAAAATAAAATTCATATTTCTAAAATACATGTTTAAAAATCTGACAAAACCACTTTTGCATAAAAGATGGACTTCACCAGCCATCAACCACTAAATGCATTTTTTCTAGCAATTCTGAACACAGTGACATTGGCTCTTACAAACCTAACCGGAAAGTTATTTCAAACGTGTTCTCGAAAGCTCAAGCAGCACTGGTGACAACCTGAAAAAAATAATAATAAAATGCTTAAACAGATAAAAACACCCATCAAATACCTCACGTTTTGCTCATACATGCACTACACTCCAGATGTATTTCAGTGTTATGTCCATTGGTAGTTTGTCCAGAAGGTTGTATTGTGTCATTTAAAAGTATTAATATACTTTAAAATCTGTTTTAAATGTAAGCTGTTACATGTAGTAAATTGGGGCAGTTATCTAATTTCAGAAAACACTAGTGGTGTGTGCCATTTACATTAGAAAACCTACACTTTTGTCTGTAAGTCTCTTCAGAGTTTGGGTTTCAGACAGAAAGGAAGCCACCTGTATTTACAGAGCATCCATCCATGCACACCTCACAAGCTGCAACTAAAAAGTTGCATGTGAAACACTTATCAAGGCAAGTTAACACTTTCTTCCATAAACTAACCTGTTTATTGGAATAAAAGCAGGCACCATTCCCTTAGCTAAACTGTTCCCTTAAACTGCTCCATGATTTTTCTTTTAAAAAATTCTTTAAATGAAAAAAAAAAAAAACTCAGAAGAAAAACTATACTGGAAATAGGCTGTATGCCAGCGAGAAGGGAAACAAGTCAAAAGAACAGAAATCAACAGTAGCAAAGTGCAGTTCATTTCAGAGCGCTCTATAAAGGCGAGTTCCTGTAACTGCCATTTCCTATTCTCCCAATTATATTTTACTTTAAAATAATTAGGTATGCCAACTGCTTCCTTTTTTGTTTTTGCAGAACCAGTTACCCCAGTCTTTTCTTTTCAGTGATACACTTTTAAGGAATACAGACAATAAAACTGGGATATGGAAGAGCCTGATGAGAATCACATAAGCCTTGGTTTAAATTTAGGAACCCTGCAGACATGGCCTATAATACCAAGAGCTTCCAACAACAGAGCAATGCCCCTTGGAAATTAAATAATACTCAATAACTAGAAATTAGCTAGTAGGTGTAGGAAACCATAGCAAAGAGATCCTAGCTGAAGAAACATATGACAGAATGACACACATGATAGAAGGAATTAACAGCTTTCTTAGTAGCAGTTTCCCTACAATATTCCTGTTGAAATCCACTCCAGTTCAACAGCACATGGACTTCTTTTGTCCTTCCAGGGAGATGCTACCCAAAGAAATATGTTCAGCAAGCGACTATGAAGGATCTCAAGAGTTACAAGTAGAATCTACAAGAGAATCTATAAAATCTATACAAGAATCTATAAAACCTACCTTAACTACTGGAGAAGTAAAAGTAAGCTTAAGTTCTCATTAAAAGATCCTCAACTGAACCTTATATGCTCTATGCTACAGACCAGCAGATCTCTTGCTAGGGATCTATCTGTGCCATAGCCTCAAATATGCCCCAAATAATTCTAATCTTGTAGAGTGAGCATTACTGATCTCTTCAAGGAAATTACATAATTTTCCCTCTTCTCCTTGTCCTTACTTGCATCCTTTCCACTACCATTTGGTCTTTCTCAAGGCAACACTACATTTGATTCCATCTGCAGCCATATGGTCAGAAGGTAAGTGTAAAGTAGCTTGAGCCAGAAATACTGTCCTGGAATAAATCTCCTGATCATCCCTGCTTACTGTGGTTTGCCTTGCCCTGATGAGCAGTTTTGGAGCTTGTGAACTGGATTCCTTTTAAATAAATATGAAACAGAAGATTCAGTCTGAGAAAGCAGCTAATATGCCCCAGCCATTAATTCAGTCCAACAGGACAGACAAGAATGAGTCTGGGGCAGAATTCAAACACACAAATCTAGTGCATATGTTGAGTTCAGCAGTCTTACATGCTCTGTAGACCTGCTATACTGGAATCTCCTATCTGCTGATGTAGGTGAAGCCACAGAACTATGTTACTAGCACAGCAGCATTTCTTAGTGTGAGCTCTGCTCCATACTCACTGATTAAGAGCAGTTGTTAAAATATTGGCTGTGCTAGGGAAGTGAATGGCAAGTTTTCTATCAGCTCTTGCTGTTTAAACACTGTTCTTTAGACAGATGCTGACATATGGCTTAACCACCATCCCAGTGACATTAATAACCATGTCAATTGAGCAAGGCTAGGCAGGATAACTTGGTCTATCTGTGGGTTAGAAGAAGTGCATGAAGTAAGGTCTTCAAACAAGGCTAAGCGTAAGTGAAATAATGGCTACAGTGTTGACTGAAGACACACAAAGAATGTATGACTTACACCCTTCCAGTTTCAGCTACAGGCAGTAAGTTTCCCTAAACTTCCAAAACACATTTCCATCAGGAAAAAAAAAGTTTAAATTAGAGATATAGGTACTGCATCTCTTTGGATGGCTTGTAGTATAAACAGTAGAAAAATACAATGGAAGCAGGTATCATGAGAATAACCAAGTAATTTCTACACCATATTTTTGCTTCTAGTAGATTAATTTACTCCATGTTTCCTCTACATATATAAGCATTGTAAGGCTGTTACTGTTTCTCTCTGCATACATCATTTGTAGTGGCAAAGTGAGGAAAGAGACAACTAAAATAGAGTTTAGTCACTCTCCGCTCCTTAGTCAATGTCCTTTGTTTTTCCCTCACAGTTCTTTTAAATATAAACCAAAGAGATCATAGCTCAGTTTTGGCTTTATTGGTCCAGACTGATTTAATTCTCTGTCTGAAGAGTAAGGCCTGTGATGAAGTCTCTGTGATTAAAGTGAAGATGTGCTCTTTAATCTCCATTGTAAGGATGGCTCCCTAACAGTCTCCCAAATGTACTGTAGCAATAACAATCATACCAGTTGCCTTCATGGGCTGGACATATGGTGCTTTCTTTTTTCCCCTCCTGTAAGAAAATAAGGGGGATGATATGGATAAGACCAGTATTACTTGGCTCACAACTTACTTTGTTTCCTCCATTGTTATCTGGATGGTAGAAAGATTTCAAGATAGATTTAGCTTAGATAATATCATTGGGAGATTACTGCCTGCAACTCACCCTCCTTTCCCTGAATCCACATGCTGCATCACTGAGTGCTTATGTACTGTATTGTGTTATTAAAACAGCAGCTCAAGCATACACAGGATGTAATTCCACCTTGTGTCAGCGCCTCTGCTTTGATCTACTGAATTGGCATTTTACTTCTGCAACTTTGACCAAGTGTGATGAACTGTAAAGCAATAGCTAAAGTCATGGTATCCACTGGGTACAAGAGTCAACATTTCTTCTATATTCTTGGCACTTGCCTCTGAAACCACATAAGAAATTATTAGAACAAGGATGCAAATGTAAGGACAGGTCTTGCTTCAGGCTATGTAATCACATTTCATTAGCTTCACTACTGACTACTAGACTGGACAGCTTCTTAAATACATACACAGGACAATGGGATTTTTCCATCCCCTCTTGCACACATTTCACAGCCAGAGCATTATGTGCAGCAGAAGCACAGAAACTGAGTTATGGCTGTCATTTGACACTGCAAAAATGCATTGCTGATGTAAGTACAGGCAACCATGTTTTACCCAAGCAGAAGATGCATCTGCTCTGCACTGCTGAAATTTCAGGCTCTTTTGCTTAGTCCCCAGTTTTACCTTAAAAACTGTTCTCAAAAGGAATTCCAAAATCAAACTCCAGTAAGAACACTGAATGGGTTAGGTAGCTCACGACCTACAGAATCCAAACAGTGAGTAAAGAAAATGAGTGAAGGCATGGGAGGAGACCAATGGGCTGTGTGATTGCACTTTAAGCACTGTATGGATTCTAAACTGAACGGCAATTTGCCAATCAGCTGGCATGGGTTTTAGTTCTGAACATCTCCTATAGTGTACATGGTTTCATTTCTTTTGCAGGGTACCTTAAAAAAAATGACAGGTTATATGGTGGAATTCCAGTCATTATAGTCTGATTTATGGGAATACAACAAATTCTCAGAACAAATCTGGTGTTGCAACTTTTCCAGAGATTCACTCCATAGTGTCACGCCTGGCTCAAAATAAATTCTGTTCTTTTGTCAGTGACAGCAAATGGTTTTAGTTAAGCACAAGTGCGCACCGAAGTAAACACACTATGAAAAGAATATTCAGCAGGCTGTGAAATAATGATCAGCTCTGCAGTTGCCACTGGAGCATAAAAACCAGTTTCAACATCCTTTACTTTCCATAGAACAGCAGTTGTTTCTGCTACACAGACTACCAACAGCTATAACCAGCAACCTCGAAAATGTAAAGCTCTTATGCAGCACCTGACCCAGAAATATCCAGACACAGAAATCGATTCACCTTTGAAGTCCATGAGAGCAAGATGTAAGTTACATAAATCCAGACTATATTCATAGTTCAACTCAACTATAACCTTCTCCTCAGACACAGCTGACAAAGTAATCTGCAAAAGGCAAAATATTTATGGAAAGCTTCATAATGAACAGATTATTTTTGAGCTACAGGCAGCCAAACATTCGATAAAAATAATTTAAAAATCATAGTAATTTTTACATTGCATCTAAATAAAATGTTATTTAGGAAAAAGACTGGAAACCAAACCAAAATATGCAAAGTTTCCAAAATATGATGGCAATTTTATGATACATGAATAATGTTCAAATTAAACCAAATAGGCCAAATGATGAAACAAGTTTTATACAAGGAGACTTCTTTCATCTAACACACAACTTAGAGAAAAACCAGATCATTGCATGTTTAACACAGTTAAAAGGACTGTATAATATTACCAACACTGGGACTGGCATTGGTAGTTGCTCCGCTCTTTGCTGATATTTAGGAAAGTATATTTCTGCTAAAACTGCAACAAGATTATAATGATCTTTAAGGTCCCTTCCAACCCAAACCAGTCTATGAATATTTAAATTGAATTCATAATGCTAGTACAGCAATATTTGAGGGTATTTAGATTAGTTTAACTAATTGCTAACATTACTGTTATTTACAAAAATTTTGTAAATTTGCAAACTGAACTTTCACTTGCTGCAATTTCTTCAAATTATCAGTTAACATAAATATGAAATATTTATATAGTAGAAATTTGAGGCATTTGCCTGCATCTCTGCTTGACCTACTGAATGCATCAGTGTTCCACAGTCTCTTCATCACATTTGCTTTCTCTATTTGATTCTTAATAATCCACCTTCCAGGACACTTACTCTTCAAACAAGCTGGGGAGTTCAGTATTAGTCACTTTAGGCTCTGCTTAAATGAGTATCAGTATTCAAATAACTGAATTTGGTAAAATAATAAAGTTATAATCGATTACTTATGCTGAGAAATCTCTCCAATAGCAATGCTTTCATAGGTTGTGTACATTTAGAAAGAATGTAGGAGAGACAGCTATGACCCAATAAAGCAGGATTCATGCTGTAATATGTATGGAAAGAAAGAAAGAAATGGAAAGAAATTTTCTTCAGCTTGTCCTCTGCAACACAACAGGCTTTGACTATTTTTTGCCCTTTGAAAGAACAGCTGCATTAGAAGCCCTTCAAGAAGGGAACTGTTCAAGAGTGGATGAGATGGATTTATGCCAAAGCATTCCCTAATGATGCAGACCATTATGCATCACCAGCACATCCCTCCACATGTGCAAAATCACAGTGACTTCAGTTACACATGGAGCACATTGTTCTGCTGGTCTTCAGTAATAACATTATTCAGCTGATAATCAATTTAAAGACCCAACTAACCAACAAAAAAACCCAAACCAACAAAGCCCTCAAATTTCTATGTAACATACCATCAAAAATTCCAAGAAATAATGACACGTATTGCATGGGAACAGGTACAGGTTTAGTAGTAACATCAGGCTGTCTCTTACCTAAAATGCAGCTACAGGTAACTACATCATGGGCCCAGGCTCAGCCACTAAATAGTATGCAACCTATATTACTTGCACATGTACCTCTTACATTAGCAGTTTTCTTCAGACATTCTCCCTCATATCCGGAGGATTTATATTTATTTTCAAGCCCTTGTTAAAAGTACTGCATGTGTTTCTAACAAAGCTTCTGGGTTTTCTTTAAGGACTCCTGTTGTGGCAGGGTTTTCCTATTCAAGCATTGGAAAGTTGAGATCTCTCATCACAACAGGTGCCCTGGGCCCTCTGTCTCAAAGATTACACTAGCAGAAGGGCTTGCTGTAAACCACAACAGATTCTGCACACATCCAAATCCTGTAAGCTTTACTTCCACCCTTGTAACTCAATTCTTGTGTTAAGACATCAGAAGCTTCCTTCGTAGCTATTTTGTTACATGCGAGAACTCTGCCCTGAGAGCAGAAACTAATTTATTTGATACTTGCAAAGTAAACTAGAGAAGGCATTTAGCATTATCCATAAATCTCAAGACTACACAAGAAAGTCAGATGGATAACCTCCTAAGCCTTTACCATCCTTCTTACGAACCACAAGCCAAGCAAGATGCACAAGTCATATGCTCTCTAAATTAAAACCAAATAGAGCTTTGCATACAGGAGACAGGCTGAGAGATCTTTGCTCTGTAGATACTCTTAGAGGTTCTTGACTTATTTATGAGGAGAAAAGAAACACAACTTGTGCATTTACATCACATACCTGCATGCTTTCAAGTAAGGCCTAAGGGCAAAGGCTTTCATTTCAGCCAGCATATAAAAAGCCTCTTTATTTTTCTGTGGCTATATTTCCCAAGGTTTATTTTGTAAAATGGAGCTTCTTGAACTTTAAAGAATGGATTATGGTAGAAATATTTTTAATACTCTATTTAAAATGAAAGATAAAAGATCAACTAGGTATGAGCAGCCTTGCTCTGCGTAGCATATTTTCAGCTGTAATATGAAGCCATGAAGTAAAGACAAAAATTAAGTACCACTATGAATCAGCCAACTCCATTATGCTGTTTCACAGCTGGAGGTTAAAAAGCCCCACAGCAGACCTGGCAAAGCATGTATTGCTACCTTAAGAATTACAGCAAGGAAATAATACATAACCAGGCTGGGTTTGAACACACTCTGAAATATTCTACATTCTTTCAGGCAAGCCACATTTCAGCTTTGTGAATACCAGAAGACAACATACAGTAATACAGGTATGAAAAACTAACTTGAATTTGTCCATGCTTCGGGAAATACCTTCAGAGGCCACACTTGTAATATTCCTTTTCACATTTACTTATACTATTTTGCTATTCCTTCCCTTGTTCACGTCTAAGGAATCTTCTATTTATTGGTCCATTCTCCTTTCATTTGCTTGCAAGTGCTCCCTCAAAAATTGCAGCAACTGATAAAAATACTCTCTCTTCACTGCCCTCTTTTCCCAATGCTTTTTGAACCTAATTAGGAGTCACACACGAAGAAGGATTCTAAGAGGAAGTGAAAAATTACTGCCTAAATGATGAGGATGAGCTTCACAGCTAAAAACATACCTCAAGTTACAGTTCTATCACCAAAGTTTAACTCTCCTAAATTAGAATGTCTGTTCAAAAGTAAATCCCTCAGCCTTAAAATCTGGATAAAAGAAAAAAGCTGATTCACACTTGGAATTCCACTATTGGGTACTGAAAATAACTTGCAAAATTGTTTAATATACATTATAATTTCAAATCTTTTGAATTTCAGGATAGGTTACTAAACTTAAGAGAAATTTACCTCAGCTATACTAGATTGTATTTAATGATTTGACTGTATCTGCTTCATAAATGAAGCTGTATGAATGACAGGTTTCTTATCCTCTGTCCTAATGTTAACCCCCCTCCCCAGTATCTTGTATACAGAGAAGTACAGTTGAATCCTTACCAGATACATGAATCCACTGTCTCTCGCTGATTTGGCCCATGAATATGAGCTACAATGTTGTTTAAAAGCAAGTTATGTTACTTCTTTCGGCAAGCCTGCAAATAAAATTTGAGCTTTAGTGGATGAGTTTTAGGAAGCTTAATGCTTACTCCTTGATTCTATCTAGTACCATATCACCATAATAGCAGGAATTAACTTCTATATTCTCATGCACTCTCAGAAAACATGACCGTAGCACAGATAATAGCGACAAAAGCCCAGAAAGATTTTGGTCTGCATAAATTATTATATATATATATTTTTTACAGTGCCTATGTGTATCTGCAGCTACACAAAGTCAGAAGTATTATTTCCACATTGAAGGGGAGCATTTCAGAGGATTAACAGTAACCAGCAATACCTGGGTCCAGGGAAGACAAAAAGGTTAATGACATCAACAATGACAGAAACACTTCACGTATTTTCCAAATACATCTGAATTTGCAGCTAGACTGTAAGGTTTTCCACATTTTCTCAATTACCTTACAGTAAATCCATGACTTCTGTACCTGTTTTGCATGGTAGTCTTCTATTGAAAGAATCTGCTTTTTTATATACTACAAGAGCCAGTTCAATAAGCAGAGCATCAAGTATCATTCTTCAGTGGCCTGTCCTAAAAACATGGAATGCCTTGCAATCTCCAACTCTTCTGGGTAGTTAGAAAGGGAATAAGAATCTACCTAAGATTAACAAACTTTGGCATAAGGTTTTATTTAATTTCAGGATCTATTCCAATAGAACTTCAGTATGGTTTTCCTCCTCAGCAGCTTCCCTATTTTACTTTGTGAAATTCGGATCAATCAGTTGCATGATACAAACCAGATGTTGTAAGAGGACAACTACAATTAACAAATTTATGATCAAAGGCCAACATTCATTGAGTATCATATACCACATCTAGATGGGTAAAAAGGAGAATTTCATTAAAAAAAATAATAAAATCGAGGTGCCAACGAAAGGCACTAAAGCCAGCTGCAGCTCTACTTACAACAGTGAGCTTGCAGCTATCTTACTGAACATAAAGGAAATTGGCCTGTTTATCAAATTTAAAATGCAAGCCTACTTACAGCAATACAGTGGATGGTCAGAAGCTGTTACAAATGACTATTTCTCAACTGCCCTTCAAGCAGGCATGCTACATTTTCTTTAGAGAATGAATGAAATTTCATTCTGTACCCAGTATGAAGTAAGGAGTTCGAGTTTCTTTGGAAAATATTAATACTAAATAACAACTTACCCTTCTAGCAGGCTACTAGAGGTCTAGAAATAAAAGACAGCATTGGAAGATTTTAGGAGGTGCTGAAACATTTGTTTTGAAGTTTTATTACAAAAATATATTTGCAAACATACAAAATTTTGGATGAAAAAATGCTCGTTCTTAAACATTTATGCAATAACTTAATGGCTGCAAACATACATAGGTGCTTTAAAATCCATACCAAAAATGTTAATGATGCAGTACCCACATTTAAAGTCGTTCTAGTTTTGAGAAATCTTTCCTGAAGTCCCCCCTTCCCCATGATCTTCAGATTGAAGCAACATGCAAATGGGTACAACTGGTGCGTCCACAAAAAGTGATAAAACTCAGTTTTATACTAAAAGAATATAATGTACATAAATCCCACAACTAACCATATGCCCATACACTGAATAGATTAAATACGCCACCAAATCAGAAATACTGCAATTTTTCCAACTTGAAGATACTGCATCTTAACATTTTTGCAAGGTTGCCAGACAAAAGTGAGGTGATACATATTGCACACATTCCTCCTGTTAAGATACATTTTACAAAGCAACCCAAATACCTGCCAGAAAGGTGGCTGATTTGTTTAGAACAGATGTAAAAAAAAAACCAACACAAACCAACAAAACAAACCAAGTCCCAAATTAAGTTTGTTTTTAACAACATTTCAGAAATTTTATCAATGATTACACAACATAATAGGTTTCAAAAACATACCAAAGGAAGCAATTAGAAATGCAAGCAAAAAAAAGATATATCCAGCAGTGTTTAAGTATTGAGTATTTATACACAGAAGTAAACATTTTATATGAAGTCAAGATGAATCACTTAAATATTTTTCTCTATTCAAACATTCTGCAAATCCTGTTTAATCTGGAAAGACAAACTGCTTCTAAAGTAATGGCTATTAGGCACCTTTCATACAAACTTTGCATTATTAAACAACAGCAGATAAAGTCTAACTACAAAACTGAGAAGTCTGATTTTTCCTGAACAATTCAGCAGCTGTAGGTTTTAGAAACTTGTCTTTTATTAGGTTTGAGCCTTTTTAAATTTTTGTTTCCTAGTAACAATGCTAGAGACAAAACACAAGCTTAGGTAATGCAATGACTTTAGGGAGTATAGTCTAAGCTAATAATATTTTCATTCTCAGAACTAATAGGTAAAAATCCCATTAAGACAGCAGTTTCACCCAACCCAAACAAAAATACACACCCCAAAAAACCAACTTGAAAATGGTCACAGTTATTTCCTGTGATGGCCCATGGCAACAACTTGCTACACACTATTACCCCGATGTGAGGATAACATGAATCAAGCACTTTCAACAAGCTGCAATTTTAGATTTATGCAAAAAGTTAAAATAACTGGGGAAAAAAGTTAAAATAACTGGGGAAAAAAGTTAAAATAACTGGGGAAAAAAGTTAAAATAACTGGGGAAAAAAGTTAAAATAACTGGGGAAAAAAGTTAAAATAACTGGGGAAAAAAAGTTAAAATAACTGGGGAAAAAAAGTTAAAATAACTGGGGAAAAAAGTTAAAATAACTGGGGAAAAAAAGTTAAAATAACTGGGGAAAAAAAGTTAAAATAACTGGGGAAAAAAGTTAAAATAACTGGGGAAAAAAGTTAAAATAACTGGGGAAAAAAGTTAAAATAACTGGGGAAAAAAGTTAAATAACAGTCCACATTTAAAAAAATACATTCAAATTTTACAGGGTAGCTGAGCTTCTGTTTTACAATGCAACTTTTAAAGAGGTTTATCTGTTAGCCCTGGCACTTGCCATCAATCTCTGCAGTGTACTGGATGGCACCTTGGTTGGTTATGGTGCCTGTTGGCTACACAATGAGAAGTCAGAACAAATGTGTGCAGGTGTTTGAGACAAACAGGTTTGCTTGTTATAAAAATGCTTAGAGACCATGATTTCAATTTCAACTGTTTCTCTTCTAATTCATTTTGAAAACTGAAGGGAAAACCAATAACGTATTGCTAACAGTAGACTACAAAGTAAAGTGAGGATCTGCCAACTGCTTGTGGGGGTTGCTGGACAGCTGGAAACAAATTAAGGATATTCGAAGTAGAGTCAAATTTCTGTAACAGCACTGCTACTCCACACAGTATTACTTCTGTCAACTGTACTTGACTGAAGAACTCAAAATACAACTCCTTCCTATCATCTCTATGTATCTTTGGATACGACTGCATTTAGCAAACAGTACAAATATGCACCATCAGCTTCCAGTATGTCTATTCTTACAAGCTTTTATCAAATCTTCTGAAGAAACTGGAAGCTGTCCATAAGAAGTGAGAGTTATGGACTTCACCTTTGCCTAAACCCAGAGAAAAAGCAACTCTTTATTTGGTTTAGGCTATCCATTTTCGTTTAGAGGAACTGCTCATTGGTGTGTCCCTTTTAGCAAAATTTTTCCTAAAAAGCCCAACAAAACAAATTAATTTAGGTCTCATTCGAGTCTCCCTGTTTACGTGCATACACAGTATTATACCTCTACAATTTATGCAGGAAGCTCCTATCTTCCTTACCAAGGCAGAGTTTATATTGCTGAATTGAAATGCTACCATTAAAGCCAATATAATTCTTGATGAATGTGCATGACATTAGCATATTTCCCTGAATCTTGCACATTTTCTTAAAAAATATTACATATTTTAACTGGAAACGCTGAACTCAGAGGCTGAGAATAGCTTTTCAGAAGGCAGGTATTGCTAAACAAAATATATTTTCCACTAAAAAGCTATGAAAAAAACCTAAAATAGATCAAAGACATAAAATTGTAATATATTTGTTGAATCTAAAGCATACAGGTATGTGAACAAGTCACAATTAAAGCTCAATTACAAGCTTCCAATGAAATGAGCATGCACCTTGACTATGTCAACATTAACTCATCCATGGGATATATACACACATACATGTTGTAAGGAGCCAAACAATCTTTTTCTTGGTATTTCAATAGTGCTTGAGGGAGAAGAAAGAAGCAGTGCATTATAACTCACTAGAGATTATCTTTTTACTCAATAAACCAAAACTTTTCTACTGGAAAAAGCATTCTTTAAAACTACTGTTGCTGAAGTCCTATTAATTACCTTTGCATGCCTTCAAGAAATAAATAGAGGCCATGAGTAAACCACCAGAGCAGCAAAAGAAACTATCAGAAATGTTCTGACTTCAAGTGGGAAAGTACCCAGTTAAGTTTGTACGTTAGTGAATAGGGAGTTACTAGATCACATACCTGAAGGAGTAACATTTTAATTAGAGAAACATCAGACTATGAAGTGTACACTAACAATCTGGGGAGAAGGCAACAGAAGAAAAGCCTGCATTTGTTCCCCATCTGCAGTTTCAATACTGCAGTTCCAACACAACTAAGGAATGAAAGCCAGCTATGACATGGTCCATCCTTAAGCTAAAAGGGAAACAAAGTATTTCAACTGTATCAAACACTGCTAAAGGGGAAGAGGGTTTTCCAGTGGTTCTCTCCTAACTACAAATGCGAAACAAGAGAACTTCACTCAACAGAACTGCTCCGTTGCTTAAAAAAAAATAAAATAATAAAATAATGATACAATCACTGAGGATTTTGCATATTTCAAATTTTTCCTTTTAAAAGAAAGTGGCCTAATTCAGTTGGATGTCTGTTTAACGTCAGCAATGCAGAAGCAAATAAGATTAATGGAATATTTAAAAGATAGATTTATGTGCATTAGGTAGAGACTGTCAATGTATTGAGCAAATCAGATTTTTAAACTTTTAATTAAAGATTTAGCTCCAAAGGCCTGCCTTCCATATCCATTCCTTCCCCATACCTGCCAACTTCATCACAAGGCATTTTGCTCTGTTTTTCCTCAGCCTTTCAAACTGCAACTAAGTTCCCATAACTGAATTTTGTTCCAGTGTTGTGCAGTGTACTGTACTATTTGCTGGTTTAAATAGCACTGAGTCTGTAATCCTTGGACAGTGAGTACAGCTAGGAGTGAAAGCCAGAGCAAACATTTGCACATTCACTTAATGCTAATGAGAGCTCAAATGCAACTTAAGTCCCCTCCCCAGTTAAGAAAACATAAAATAAAGTTAAAAAAAAAAAAAAAGAAAAAAGAAAAGGTTTGCTGGTGACGATCACAGTGAAACCTCCATCACTTCTGAGAACATTATTTTCATAAGTATTTAAGGAATAGTCTTTCCTAAGAGGTTCAAATTCAATACATTGAAAAGTAAATATTCTTTTACAAAAATATTAGTTTTATACTCGAGGCATAATAGTTTCTAAAAGTGATATATTTTAAGTAGATTTAGCGTCAATTATAGCTTAATGTTGTCCGTATTCTTGGTTAGGACTTGCAAGTAGACTTCATGTATAGTGCTCAGAAAACGGGAATCATTCTGCAGGAGAAAAAAAAAAAACCCAAATATTAGAAACATTAGTTAAAAGGTGAAAAGAAAGTTTAAATTAATGCCATTTAAGTAGTGCATTAGGATTCTTCATAGTGCTGAGAGATAAGGGAACTAGCTGCATACTTGTACAAAGGGCAGTGCTCTTTTGACAACACAAAGACTTTGAACCATGAAGGTGGTAAGACAGCTAGAGATCACCAAGCACACTGGATGCTCACTCAAGCAAACCAGGGGTCACTAGGTCAAGCCTTGGCCATGTAATTTCACCTCCCTCCTGAGTCCAAGACTTCGTCTTAGACACAGGGAATTCCATCCTGTGTACAGGCTCCCAAATAAAGTCTGCCTGAGTGTCAGAAGTAATGTTATTTCTGTCATCAGACCAGCCTGAAAGAGATTACAGTGTGTTATACAAGAATTCTCATGTTAGAGCATGACTGGGAAGTGAATTAGATTAAGCTATAGACAATATGTAACAATATGTCAAATAACAAATTTACAAAACCAGTATCTAAGCAGCTAGCTTGAAGATTCAATACTCTTTTCAGAAGATCTGCACAGCAAAACTCGTATCCTGCTTGGAGTACTGTGCAAGCACTCCCATACTGCAGGGTACATGTATTGTGGTCTTCATTCAGCTATTTCTATATAGAGAGAAGACTGAAGACATATATTCCAATTATCTCTCTAAAGTTGCTAGTGAAGTTCTTCAGACTACTGGGTGAGAATCAGTGTGCTACGTCTCTAATGAGAATAAGATTTCCAGCAGCTGAGCTCAGCTTCAAGACTTAGAAGGAAGCTAGCTGAAGTCTTTAAAGAGTTAAAAAACAACCAAACAGCCATACACACCAATATACAAAAAGATTATGAGAAAGGAACAACACGGGTAAAGCAGGCAGCCCAGCTAACGATGGGATCTGGTAGTGGCCCTTTTTGGTCCTTAACTTAATGACTGCAAAGATACTGTTTGTTATTTTTAGACTTGGGTTTTGGGTGTAAGCTCTAACATCAGTGTGGAGGGGGCAAGAGAATCCCCAGTTAACAAAGTTAAAAGTTAAATCCCGAGTTAAAGTTTATCATTCATGGAAACTTCACCATGACATCACAGGTCAGAATGATCTCAATACATGGCTACTCACATTACAGATCTAATTCAGCTGGACTTCTGAATCCCTAGAAACAGAACTAGACCTCTGCAATTCCTATTTCAAGGACACGTACTTCAGATAAAGATAAGGAACAGATCTAGGGAACTGCAAGCAGGAAAGCCTTCCTTGGGAAAGCAAGGAACACTTATAAAGACAACAACACCAACCCAACTCCGTACTAGGGCTTCTGCCAGAGCAACTTTTTCCTCACCTGTGCAGCCCTTTCCTATTAAGTCTTCCATCTTACCACCAAAACAAGCAAGCTGTGCTATACTATGTGTACAGTGTGAAGTAATATACTCCTTTCAACAGTAAGGAAGAACTGTGATGTTTCAGGGCAAAATGAGTTATTTGGGGTACAGAATTTCTCAGGACTGGCTACTGCACTCAGAACCCCGTCCCTCAGAAAATGAGCTCTATAAAGACAGGACCTTTATTAGATGTATCAGTGCTTCTTGAAGCTGAGACCTACTGAGAACAGTAGGAGGTATAGCCTGAATGTCTGTTGTTCCAAGTGTTAAAGGCGAAGAAGAACTGGCTTTATTCTCCACTTCAGTAGGTTTTGTAGCCGATTGCTGAAAAACACTAGGAGACAAGAGGATTGAAGGCGTTACTGTAGTTGTGGCTGTAACAAACTGTGGAGGTGGAACCTGTAAAAGAACAGAAAATTAATAAGCACTGTGTCCAGTATGAATGAATGCAGTTATAAAGGGCAGAGAAACAAGCATACAGTAACAAATTGTAGCCACTATTTTTTAGTCAGATACTACTGAATAGCTGCTTTTCATGAAGAAATAGCTACCTATGAAGATCACTATCACTAGTAATTCTTATTTTAAAAGCTGAAGGAGGTAACAAGTCTTTAATATTCTTGTCTACAGACTCCTTCCTCCTCATGTGGTTACTATTTCCCAGGAATTTTGAAACATGAACACACTGAATAAAAGATGAGCTTTTCACCTTGGTAATAAAAGGAGCCTGTGGTTGTTTTGCAGGTTATTACTTCCTTAGGAGTTTATAGAAAGTCCAGTCCCACTTCCCATACGTCCATAAACTTACAAATGGAAGTAAAGTATCTCAAAGATACTTAAAATGACTGATGAAGTCATTTGGAGTACACCAAAACCTTCTCATTCTAAGTGCATTTTCCCATGTGGGGAGGGGGAACACGAATATTCTGAGGACCATCTTCCTTCCTCATTCTTCCACAGGTTTTTGTGTGCATTTCATTACAGATAGCCACACAATGCCCTTACCACATCTCCTTTTAAGCATAAATTGCAAATGTATGAGAAATACTACATTTGCATGAAGTGGACATGAATAAACAGTATCTTTGGGCAACTCTGACATTTCCTAATAACTGCAATTATTATTCATTCAAAAGAAATAAAGACTGAATGTGATACATAGATATTTAATACAGAAAAGAGCTTCCCTTGCATAATCAAAAAGCTTCTGAATTAAAAAGTGCAAAGCCATCTAAAGTTAATGTGTATATAACGGCAACAACAGCAGAACTACCAAATTGATTTTGTTATAGTCAAAACTGTGAAGACTTATAGCATGGGATTTCAGCTGAAGACAACGTGTTTATACCCACAAATGCAGTTTACCATAGAATATACACATTTCTTGAAATTCCAAAATTCACATAAAATGCTTTTATTTAGGTAATTATTTACTGTGTCACAAACAGATTGTATAGCTTGTCTTAGAGCAGGCCAGTAGCTACAACAGCATTTTACTTTAAGCAGGACTATTTTTACTACCTTCAGAATCAGATCTGGGCATGCCACTAGAACTGGTTTTATGTAGTGCAAGTTGGACAAGAATGAAGCAATTTAACAGATTTGAAAAAGGAGGGGATGGATAAAGACAAAGCAGAATTAAGTTACAGATGGTATACTGAAAAGAATACATAACTAAAAGGTGATTAAAACCAATTTTTGAAGACTTGACTATTACCAGTTATTTTTGAACTGTTATTCAAAGGCAGTTCTAATAATGCTACATCTGTATTTGGATCACTAAAACCAGAAAATTTTGCACTTAGAAATTGGTGGGTTTTGTTTTCTTTTTTTCTTCCCCCCCCCCCTTTGTATCTTCTCCATTAAATACAAGGTTTCTCAGGAAAATTGAAACACACAGCAAGGCAGGGATTGCATGTTTTGCCTCTAGGCTGCTGAAGATTGGGCTAAGGTTAATAAATCCTATTGCATTAGTACTGCCAGCTTATAAGATAATAAAACCAGTTCAGATGGAGCAAGCTAACCTTACCCGAGCCTTGCAAACTCAATGCAAGACTCAGATCGAAAATGTATTGCAATTTCTACATTACAATTGCAATTTCTACACCAACAATAAGAGGCTTTTGTACAATAAAAAGTGTACTCGTTCACAGAAGGCTACAGAAACTCCCACCTGCTTCAGGAAGGCAGCTTGATGCTTCATAACAGCACTTCAAGAATGATCAGAGGCTAATGACTACTTAAGATACCAACTGCTTACCACAGTTTCACACCCCCCCCCCCGTTTTTATTTAAGAAAACCAACAAACAATTAGCAGAAGTATTTATTCACTTACTTGACTTGCTTTAGACAAAGTCTTAGGCTGTGGAAATATTTCTGATTCCTTGCTTTGTTGTACAGGCTAAGATGAAAAGAAAGCATAATCGACAGGTTAACAACCACAGCTCAGTTTCCAGGGATAGTTCTCTACTTTTATGAAAGCATAAAAATGCATATTTCAGACACTAGATGTAATCCGTTCCATTTTGTAGAACTGATATAATTAATGAGAAGTTGGCCAAAATATGAAAATATTTGAATTTACATTTTATACTTTCAGTATTACTGCAAACCTGTAAAGCCATAACAAAATGCTTCTGAAGAAACACCACCACAGTTAAAAAAGTAATCTAAGCATTAAAACACAAACTGGGAACAAAATAGATCCTAAAAAAGTGAAGAGTTGAGTACCCTGTAACCAGTTTGGTAAATTGCCAGGAAAGTGAAGTTCAGTGTAGTTTTTCTATGAGTTTAATCACCTCTACAAGAAATTAGATTCTGCTTTCTGCTAGATTTTTGCTAAAAGTATGCATAGTTTTGCAGACAGCATTCAGGTATTTTGTTAGTCAGATTTCAAGACTATAATATAACAAAATTCAAATATTACAGAATATCAGAAAACAACACAAGTCATATAGATCAGATACTTTTAATTTCTATGGCATTCTTCAAAGGACTCATTATAGCCATATGGAATACCTCTTGGCAACACAGAACTGGAAAAAACCCTTTGCAACAGAGTTCTTAGCTTACTTAACTACAATGAAAAACACTCAGGAAACTGATAGGCCTTAATGACAAAAATAAAATTAGCTTCTTGAACTGTTAACAAGCACAAGATCAATTTCTTAAACCTGAAGAGTTAAAAGTTAAGAAGTCTTGCTAGTTTGAGAGGATATTTGGACTATGGAGAATTTTGTCTGATGAAAATATGTGCACACAGTGGACATGGTGGAAGAAAACAAGGGTTATTATACGAAGCACTAACTTCAAGGCTATCCAGCAAGATGTTGAATAAATCACAGTCAAGGGCAGTTATAGATAAAAGCAGCCAGTTCTTCTAAATGCTCAAAGATGTTACAACCTTCCACCAAATCTGTACCGAGGTTTAGTACTACACTAAAGAAAAATACTGCTCAGAACATACAGTTCTTCAATACTAGATCAAGAGAGCTGCTCAGTTTGTACTTCTGCAATTTGTATTCCCTCCACAAAATCAATCAGTTCAGACATCTCAAAAAGGTGATCTCTAGTAAAACAGTCCTGGCACCCACCAGTAACAGCCATCTTGAAAAATGTCAGGAACAGCAGTAGATTAGAAATAAGGTAATTAGAAAGCACAAGAAACACACACACATTTCTTATACATTAGGACAATGATAACTCCCCGTTTTCTGAGAGCAGAAAAATCAACCATTTTAAATACAGGCTATTCTAAAATAATGCTTGGGACAAGTTACAGCTTGAAGAACTGAGCTTTTAATTGGCTTTCTGTTATGAGGAAGTCATCACCATATTAATGGCAAACAGCAGCAGCTGACCCAGACATGGCTACCAAAGATCTTGTTAAAACCAAAGCAAAACTGGATAATGATAAACCCAAGGAAATTTATGCAGATATAGCTGTAAGTAGTTTTGTTTGATGTATTTTATTCTTGCATTATCACTGTACCCAAGATGCAAGAAGACATGATCAAACACTGGCTTAGACTCTATGAACATCTATAAAATAAAACAATAATGCAACAAAGCATTACAGAAAGTTACTTCATTTGGGAAAAAAAATAAATAAATCCAATAACCCAAAGTCATTAATGTCCTTACTACTGAGGTAGCCAATCATACAAGACAGCAACACTAAGTTATAGGAAATAATTTATAAAGCAAAGCCACAGACTAGCAGTGATGTTTTCACTTAGTCTCTCAAAACAAATGTACTGCTTTGGCTGATATTAAGGCAAAGACAACAGATTCTCCTCCAAGAAATAAAGTTTAAGAGGTCTTTTGTAAGTGATACTAGTATAAAGTAAACCAGGGTTATCAATTAAGACAAAATAAATCAGTTTATGATCTATTTTACTAAATAACCAACAGTATTTAAAAGCAGCCCACAAGTGCCCTAGCAGAAGGGGGTAAAAACTGAAGGAGTACTAAACACCCAAATCAAAATAACCAGAAACAGGAAATTGTTCATTTGTACCTTCAAAAAAGATACAGGCCAGACATCCACAGCATCAACTCTCCTAACACTTATCAGTCTGAAAATTTCTGTCCCTTCTCTGATTATCAGTTTTTAACAGTATTTTTCTGGCACAAGTACAGACGAATTCTTTAGGACTTATTCATCCCCTAATAGCACCAGCTTGAAAAGCTTCCTTCTCTATGGGCAGGTCTGTCACTGATAGCAGATGCTTGTGATCTAAAACCTAATGGAACTGGATTTCCAAGTTAGCAATTCAATCAATATCCCACAATGGAAGTCCTTAATAATTTTTAAAAGGTTAATATATAACAGCACATTTTCCAGGGAAAAAAACCAACCACATAGCCTAAGAACAGTCTAAAACTTTATGGATACAAAAGCCCACAGAATACCTGAAGGGGAGAGGTTATCTTGCTGTTCAAGGTTGATGGCTTACTGTGAGATTCTTTGAAGCTTTCTGGTGTTGCAAGCTGGCTAACTGAGGCAGAGATGTTTGGCGTTACGGAAGTCTTAGTGAGAGACTGCTGCTGCATTTGGTCGTGCTGTGGTGTCAACCTGAGTTTCTGGAGAAGATCAACACTTGTATGGGATGTATTTGAGGCAGTTCCTGTATTCGCTGACGGCAAGGGTGCTGTAAGCTGACTTTGGCCAGCCATTAGATTTTGTGGACCATGGTTCACTTCAGATGGCAGCTGATTCACTAGTGGAGATATCTGCTTGGCAGCTTGCTGCATAACTTGAATTATATTGTTGTTTTGTTTGAGGCCAGGAAGTATCTGAGCAGGAGCAGCTTCCACTGTTGAGGCTGAATTAAGAATAGGGCTTAAACGAACTGAATAGCTTGAAACATTTTTTATATCAGGCTGGGGACCTGAAGCTGGAGGTATTCGCATAGGTGTTAAACATTCTTGCTGATTCAAGGGATTGGCACTGGTTTTAACGCTTGGACTTTCAGATTTCCCTAATGATTGCTGTATTGCTGTCGACTGGTCAAAAGAAAAAGGCAAGAACATATTGTGCTGCTCTCTGGCAGAGGCATCAGTCTGCAACTTCTCCATTCTCTCTGGATTGGGATACAGAGCTACAGGCTGTTCCTTTGATACAGAGGTTCCAAACAGTTCCTCCAAAGTCAGATGCTTTTGTCTTGGCTAGAAAGAGAAAAAAAGAAGTTTTCAGTTTAGGAACATACATAACACTGTGCATCTCACACTGTCTGTTACAATTTCAATAGAACTATGAAAGACAACTAGGTCAAATGCATTTAAAATACAGTTTGGATATCAAGTGTGCTCTATTTACATGGATTCTGAAATCCATTTCATTTACAAGGAACATCCTGTCTATGTAAGGTTTTTCTCTTACAGCCCTCTATGGATTCACTGTGCACGAGAAGTAAAGAAGGGGAAAGGCCACAGATTCTGTCATTAAGATGGCACCCACCATCATCTATCAGCCCTAACTACACAGGCCCTTGGGGGCAGTGGGGAAGAAGAACATACGTGTTGAACAAAATCCACATGAAATTTATAGAGCTGGAAATAACTAAATGGCCTAAAAGATGGCAAAGGAACAGAGAAACCTGAAAGCACACAGCTCATCTAGCAACACATGCCTAGACAGTTCTCACCATTTTCATTAACATGGCAACAGATGTTGCACTAGGTAAAAGAATGTGTATTAACCTGAACACATGTATATGTATCTCCTTGAAAAGTGTTTATATATACACAGTGTTACATCTAACAGCCCTTTAGTATCTCCCCAAAATATACATCTAGCCTATACTGACACAGTTAAAAAAAAAATCTAATTTTAAGGATATAATCTTAATACTTCGCTGAGAATATTTTAAAATGTGTTTCACTAGAAAAAAAAAACTATTAACACCCTTCATCTCAAAATTTCCCTTTAATTTTCCCTTTTCTTCTTTTAAAAGGTTGCACAGGAACAGAAGTTATGTAAAACAGCTGGACTAAAATACAACATTCTGTTCAGAAGATGGAATGGCCTGCAGCACAATTCCAGGGCATTCTGATGGTATGTCTAAACAAAGATGCTGTTTTACAATGACAACTACTGCACCATGACATTGCTATGCTAGCTCTAGTTTTACTAGATCAGAGCAGTAAAGGTATGGCAGTACAGGTTGCATGCAAGTAGCTTAGCAAAAAAACCCTTGAGCTTGAAATCACATTGACTTCTGCCCAGGTTACTAATCTATACTGTCATTGCTGTTCCTCATTTTTACCTAGCCTAAAGTCAGGCCAACTTCATTTTGCAGCTGAGACATTCTGTAGTTTATAATCCTTGATAATGATAAGATTCTTCACAGAATGTTGCTCTTTTTTCCACTGATCTTACGGTTCTGGAGACCTGTCCTTCAACTGTAAAGATTCCATTAAAAGAAAAAAAACAACACTATTCCATCTCATTCCATACTCAGCTTTTCACTTCAATATGAGAAATCTATCTTTCTAAAAATCTAAAATCTAAATCTACCTTTCCTTTATTACCAGTAATTGCAAGAATCAAGTAATAAACAGAAATGTCTACCATGCTCTGATCCAAGTCAAACTAGCCCCTTACATGGATACAGTCTCAAACATGAAACTAATTTCCAGCCTGAAGTATAAAATACTTCTTTTGCCTGCCCCATCTTTAGCTGAGGTGTCCTTTGAGTGTATCATCAGGTCAGTGTGTTATGAAGACCCTTTCAGCTATGGCTGCAAAAAGGCAACACAATCAGTTTATTTGATAGGAGCAGAGTGCTGGTCAGAGGGCTTCTCCAGAAATCATTTCAGATAGATGGAAACACAAAGTAACAGAGCTGGCAGTTCATGATGTTCTGTTTCAGTTTTGCTGATTGCTGGCACAAAAACCATCTCATGATACAACCAGTTTTCATTTTGAACTGCCAAGTACAAACTTGAGATTATCACAGAAGAGACACTAATTTTTTATTTCCAGATCTGTGATATCTTTAGCATGAGATTAAGTTAGTCATTCAACATGCAAGTGGGACACTTTGAGTGCAGGAGTCTGGGAATCTTGCAGTACTTATCTACAAATGCTATTATTTAATTTCACCGGTCACTTGTTTCAATTAGATGAAAAACCGTATTTTTACAGTTGTCCTGTAACAGTTGTTACTGTTTTTCCAGTAGTCCTCCAGTTGTTCATGTTATTAAAAATACGACTAAGATCAAACACATTTGCAATTTATTTGAACCCAGCTAACTAGCTTAAAAAAATTATTAGTTATGTTACCAATTAAATTTTACCAATATCTCTGCAGCTATTATTTTAATTAGGTCAACAGAATTAAAAATATTCCATTTTACGTGTTCTATAAATTTACTCTTTCCCTTTTAACTACCTGAGAGCAATTTCTCTTTCCAGTTTTTCCTTTACTAGTTATTTGATTTCTGTTCTGCAACTCCATGTGCTGTCAGGTGGGGCACTTCAGCTGATTGCTTTCTGTCTACATGGAGTGACCCAAAAGAAAGCATCTTAAATCAAAGACTCAGGTGACCCTGCTGCAGGTCTCCAGAGCAGGCATGCAGTAAACTGAGCTGGCTGTCAGGGCTCAGTCTCTCACACTGATCCAAGAGCAGAGGTGCTGCTGAGGGGGTAGAGGGGACTGTGACAGCAAATAACCCCCAGCAAACTCCCCACCCCTTATTTTAATCCATTAACTGTTACTACCTCATTCCCTAAAACAGATTCCTGCTGCCCACACCCTCACCATAAACTATGCTAGAAATTACCATAGAATCATAGAATAGTTAGGGTTGGAAAGGACCTTAAGATCATCGAGTTCCAACCCCCCTGTCATGGGCAGGGACATCTCAGCCTAAACTGTATTACCCAAGGCCTTGTCCAACCTGGCCTTGAACACTGCCAGGGATGGAGCATTCACAACCTCCCTGAGAAACCTATTCCAGTGCCTTACCACCCTAACGGGAAAGAATTTCCTCCTTATATCCAATCTAAACTTCCCCTGTTTAAGTTTTAACTCATTACCCCTTGTCCTACCACTACAGTCCCTAATGAAGAGTCCATCCCCAGCATCCCTACATGCCCCCTTCAGATACTGGAAGGCTGCTATGAGGTCTCCACGCAGCCTTCTCTTCTCCAGGCTGAACAGCCCCAACTTTCTCAGCCTATCTTCATATGGGAGGTGCTCCAGTCCCCTGATCATCCTCATGGCCCTCCTCTGGACTTGTTCCAACAGTTCCATGCCCTTTTTACGTTGAGGACACCAGAACTGCACACAATACTCCAAGTGAGGTCTCACGAGAGCAGAATAAAGGGGCAGGATCACCTCCTTCGACCTGCTGGTCACACTCCTTTTGATGCAGCCCAGGATACTGTTGGCTTTCTGGGCTGTGAGCACACACTGAAGCTGGCTCGTTCATTTTCTCATCGACCAGCACCCCCAAGTCCTTCTCCGCAGGGCTGCTCTGAATCTCGTCTGCCCAGCCTGTAGCTGTGCCTGGGATTGCTATTACTACCACAGAGTAAGTATTTCGTTTACAATACTGTATGTGAGGTTGCACATATTTTTCATAGGGCATTTTTCAGACACAGGGGTTTATTACATCAGAAACAGTAAACTATGGCAGGCCTTGCAGCTTACTGAAGAGGAGTTCATTTCCAGAGAACCACTACTGACCTACCTGTGCCCACTGGGTGTCACTGTAGGCAGGGCCAAGATACTTGCATGTTGCAGAAAATTTGGTTATTGCATAAGGTGTTTTTTCCTACATTTATCTCTAAGAAGTCGTGTATGAAGCTACAGCTTCCTTGTGCAGAAATGCTTCCTAGAAAATGGAGCCAGATACTGAACTTGAATCATCACTGCCACTCCAGCAATGACACCAAGTGTTTTTTAAACAAGTTTCCCATGGTTGATAAACAACATTTACCTGAAGCAGAGGTTTTTTCACTAGCATTTTTACTGTGGTTTACACTTTAATTACAGTAGTAACACCAAGCTTTAGAATTTGTAGACATTTGGATACATGCTAATTCAACATGTTCTCTCTAGCACTTATACTGAAACAATTCTCAACATCATATTACTACAATTTGAGCAACATATCTCCCCAACACCCCTCAGGTTTTTTATTAATTTATTTTTTTTAACAGTATTTCCGTTCGTGCAGAGGAAGGAATATACTGTCAGAAAGTTCTTAATATAGGAAAAAACCCTCAAAACAACATTATTCCCCTGCCACTAACAAAACAACAAACTCCAAAGCTAACCAACACACACTTTCTCCACAATCCAAGTGTGCAGGAATCAGCCAAGCCAACTGATCCCACTACCAAACTCATATAAGCAAAGGTTCAATGCAAGCTACAGAAGCGTGGGAGAAGACAGATAAACACACTTTCAGTTACACCAGTGAGAATTTGGTGCTGCCATGACTGAAGCTATTTCTTGGTTAACAAGTCACTGTTGATTTAAGTTAACAGGACTGCAGCTTTGAAGGCAGCAGAGACAAACCTTATGTCTCGGATGTGAGAAAACAGGGCTTAAGTTCATGTGTAAAAGATTGCAATTGATGCCACGTTCAGTTCAATAATGTAGCAGAGAACTTTTTCTTGTCTCCTGGCTCTGCAAGTGATCCTGCACATCACCGTGGACTGACTTCTCCCAGAATCCAAGTTAGCCCATATAAACTCGGATATTCACAGTAATGTGACAGAACCTTATATTTTTAAATGCTAACTCAAAAAGACAGAATTCAGGATACTAACAGCCTCCAAACACATTAGTTTATCTTTTATAAATTAAAAGTAAAATAAAAAAGCACCTTTTTATGGCTGGATGGCACTTACCTGCTCTTGCACTTGTATTGATGTTTTCTGTTCTGAAGGCTCTGTGCTTTCTGGCTTTGGCGGATTTGCATTTTGTTGCATTGCAGAACTTGATACAATACTTAAATCATTATTCTGATTCTGTGGGTTAAAAAAAGAAAAAAAAAAGGAAAAAAAAGTGAAAACATCAACAGAAATACATAGAATCATAGAATAGTTAGGGTTGGAAAGGACCTTAAGATCATCCAGTTCCAACCCCCCCTCTGCCATGGGCATGGACACCTCACACTAAACCATACCACCCAAGGCTCTGTCCAACCTGGCCTTGAACACTGCCAGGGATGGAGCATTCACAACTTCCTTGGGCAACCCATTCCAGTGCCTCACCACCCTCACACTAAAGAATTTCCTCCTTATATCCAATCTGAGCTTTCCTCGTTTAAGTTTTAACCCATTACCCCTTGTCCTATCACTACAGTCCCTAACGAAGAGTCCCTCCCCAACACCCTTACAGTCCCCCCCCAGCACCCTTACAGTCCCCCTTTCAGATACTGCAAGGCTGCTATGAGATCTCCACGTAGCCTTCTCTTCTCCAGGCTGAACAGCCCCAACTTTCTCAGCCTATCTTCATGACTTTAAATCCACATTTATCCTCTACTGCAATCCTGTTCACATGACACTTTGAAATACAGAGATCAGTACTCTGTACATAGCCTGTAAGACACTGCAGAATTCATGAATTTTAGGAAACAAAGATTATACAAAGACATCCACCATTTAGTATGTGGTCATAAAGCTTTCACTTTATATTATAAAAGAAAAAAATTGACAACTGGTGTCATACTTCCTTGGCCAAGAAGGAAAACAATATACAAAAGGCAGCCTTTTCTACATCCTGTATCTGCAGTATCTGCTAATGAGGAAGTTTGCTACACTTCATTAATTCAAGAACCCCAACTAGAAACAGCTTAACAGAAAAAATCCTTTCAGAAATCATCCTGAGTGGCTGGGCAAAGAGCTTGTCACCAACTTAATTCCACAGGCTGTAATTAACCATGCACATGTATTTTCAGAAGGTGCTAATTTGATTTTCTGTGAACAAGGTGAAACCAGACAAGAGCTACATTGTAACAAACAGTATGTTTACAGATCAAGTTGACTTTCATCTTTAATAAATATACACATAAACAAGCACAGAAATTGTATTATGGTTTCAAACACCAGTGAAAACACCCAAACTATAGAACTGTCAAGCTTTCAATAGGTAAACTACAGCTTATGCACCTGATACAGCTGAACATTAGCATAAAACACCATGATTGCTCTGGTTGCTTACAGCAACAAAATATGAACTAAACTTTTACCAACAAGTTAAAAACCAAACTGAATTTTATTACTCTTTTGTTTTCAGTTTCTAATTGAAAACAATAAATACAAAATTCAAGACTACGTGTTGTGATTTAGAGACAGGGATGAGAAGCAACTTCATCTTTCTGGTTTTTAGTGTCACTGAGTTGAAGGTCTAAGCCCTTTGTGCCTGAACTGTCAGATGCCTTGTGGTCACACACACACAAAACAACAAAAAAAAACACCCCAAAACCCCCAAAACCAAACAAGCATAGTTTTCTTTTCACTAGAGGAGGCGCTGCAGTATGTTTCTGTGCTCATTCTGAAACACATTCACAAAACACTACACTATAAAAAGCATTCATTCACCTCTTTTAAAAAAAAAGTAAATCCAGAATTCATTCATTTTCACATATGGACTTGATGTAGTGAGTACTTGACGGATTAAGCTGTTTTGGAACCCTAGATTAAATCACTCAGACCTTCACAAATCTCTTTCACTCTCTGTGCCCCTTTCTCATGCTGACATTCTGCCAATCACATGTGGGCTGCAGACAAGGATTACTGTATGATCCATCTGGAACGTACCAGGCAGATAAATACTTTCTACTCCTAAATACAAATTCATGCATAATTACTGACTGCTATAAAACAGTAATAAAAAAATTAAGACAGGAAAGGTCTCTCAAAGCCATCTTCAAAGCAAGTTGGTTACTTCACATTGACATACTGTGGCTACAAGGAATTCCAAAATTGATGTGCCAGAGGTTTGTTGCTAAAGCTGAGGTGATTGACAGAACATTCCTCCAAAGAAATCTGCTTGAAATATGACCAACATCATGCAATCCTGTTTATCTGGCAACTTCTACATAACTACAGTCATAGGCCATGGGATTACATTGGAACAGATTCAGTTTACACAAAAAGAAAATTAAGTAATTATTCTAGTTTCACTAATGTCCTAAAGCATCAAGAAACAAACACCCACCAAATGAAGACCAAGACACAAACCCCCCAGTTATACAGCAGCTCTACTGTAGTCCATGCCCTGCAGATTTCCCTACTGTATTACACCACAAAATCTGTATACCATTGCCTGTTTTATCTGTATTTGTGTACTGAGATTCAGACATTATACTTAGGAACTGTATTTCTAGCAAAAGCTTTTCAGTGCTCTTACACAGAAAAGACCTGGGAACTGGGAGAGGAGAAGCAGGAATAGCTCAAGTCATTTTTAAGAACCATCTGTTGGAAACGTGTGTTATCCAATACAAAGACGGAGGAAGGCTTCACCACAACCTAAGAGGGCACTACCAAAACAGGGAGTTCCTGTGGTGTGTGGTTTTTTCTTCCCCAAAAGCCTCCAACTATTTCAAACCTATCACAATTGATACAACACAAAGATGAGTCATTCAGGTTTTGATGCTTCCTCCTGTGCCCTTACAAAAGCTGCTCCTTCCACAATGCTGGCCTTTGTACATAGACACTTTCTCCCTGAACAGCACTGATGCTCAGAGAATCAAAAGCACTTGGTTTTGTTTTGGTTGACTTTTTTTTTTTTTTAATTCTGTATTTAAAGCATTGAAAACAACATCATTGATTTTCAGAAGCTACTATCTAGCCCAGGTCACACACACTGTATGGTTTGTCACATTTACCTGCCCTCAACCTACATCAGAAAGTGGTAAATTAAACTGGTTCATGGAAGGCTTAATCCACACATTTCTTCTTTTCTCCTTTGACAATCTAGAATCCTACAAAGACTCAAACCTCAAGTACTCAAAGGAACTCTGCTGCACAAGAGACTTCTGTAAGGAATCAAGTACTACACTTGTGCCAACTCTTCTCCCACCAGAACAGACACCAAACCCCACATCACAGTTCTGCAACATCATACTCACACATTTTGTTATTGCACATTCTTGTACTATTATACTCAGGGAGAGGCATGTTCAGAATCCTTGTTTCCTTTTTTCCTCCCTCATATTGCCCTTATATTTGTCCTGGATGTACGAATTTGGTCCTCAAGACTACACATGGTAGCTCTTTCCTAAGAGAAGTAATACTCTCCATTACGTATATCTGTGAATTTAGCACTAACTAAAGATACCAGACTCCTCCTTCTGAAGTCAATTAATTCATTAAAATAGCAGACACAGAGCAGAGAAGCAGTCAACTGGGGAACAAAAGGACAGCAGAACAGTATTGTTATACTTCATGTACAGCTATTAAAAATATGCTTACCAGAGTCTACAAATACACTGAATGAATGTATCTCTGATTTCTAATACTAGAAGATGTCTTTTGAGACTAAGAAGAGAGACACACTGTTGGGTACATTGGTTTTTTCTATTCCCAGAAACAAAATTTGGATCACATGATAGACATTCAACCTATCTTGCCTGAAATCAGAGACTCTTTCCTAGTATAGTGTACTTGAAGGAGGGAACAAGACATCCATCTTAAAAGAAGGCTACTGAAATAAGAACAGAGAATACCTGCTCCCTAAACAAAACACAGCTGATATGTTAAAAACTAGTCTCCAGATAGGCTTAATAATTCATACAAGTCCCACACTGGTTTACAACATGAATTTTTCCCCATACCATCCCTTCTCTCTAAGTCATTCTATATCAGTGCTTGTGTCACAGGCAGGGGATAGTTCACAAAGTTTCTGGGCTTCTGTTACATTATTCAACTTGCCAAAACATTTTAGTGTGCAGCTCAATGAATGCTCTCCATTATGGCATGAATCACAGCAGATCTCCTCCAGTGACATGCAGTATGCAGGAAAAAATGAAAACCCAAGTTGTCATCTTGCAATTCCTTATTTTAAATGTTTCGTATAGTGGCTGACAAAAGCAGAGGTGGTCAGTGGTACTGAACATCTGCAGTGTCACAGATACCTAATCTTTCATGTTTTGACAACAAACTCACAGAACAAAACAGTAGATGAGTACTGACATGAAGCAGCCCACACAGCTGTTTTCAGAAAGCATTTTGTTGTGTCTGCATCTCCAGATATGTTTTTAAAATTGTATTTCTCCCCCACACTCCAAAAATGGGGCAGTTCAAACATCACAACATGCAGGCTCATTAAATTAGGGATAAGGTTCATTACTTTGCAACCTTGTGTAAGAGTGTGTTTCATAGGACAAGAGAGATTTATTCTCTATCATTTTGCTCTCAGAAATCACAGGGAACACTACTGCAGTGCACTTCACATGATGTCCTAAGCCCCTTATTCAGAAGCAGAAGCAGTGGTTTTAGCTGTTCTTAAGGTTAGGGGAAAAGAAAGAAAAGGGGGGGAATAAGACATTTCCTTACTCGTTCATATTCATCCTTGGCTTTACTAAGCATTTCCAGGATGTCAATGGGCTTGTTTTCATTGCAGCCATTGGTTCTGGTAGGACTTTTTCTGTCCTGGGAAACTCGTTGTGATCTCTGAGCTTCTTGTTGTACCACTCTGTAACAGCAAAGAAGAAACACAATTTCAGAATTTTACCTCGAATTAACATCTTGGAAAAAGCAGTAAAGAAAAATGTACTCCCAGCTTATTAACACATTTTGTTCTGCCTGAATAAAAGTCTAACACATAGTTGTCCAAAGTTACACAGGTTTTCATTTGCTACAAGGTTTATACAAGTCGTCAAATGGTCTGCACGATTTATCTCCAATGCAGACAGTACTGGTCTGTCTCTCACAGTTTGCCTACAGTAAATACTGCTTCTGTGAAACTGTCATGTTCAGACATTTTCACAATAAAATATGTGGACATCCAATCATGCAATATACAAAGAGTACATGTATTATACCACAGACTTACTTCTCAACTTGATTTTTTCCATATTTAGACAAGTCAAGCCATGTTATTCAACAAAATCAATTACAACACAGTTCTGATTCAGGACAAGGCCTACCATTATACAACACCACAAAGACAGTGGTAAAGAAGAGAGCTGGCTCACACCAGATGTCTCTGGAGCCAGCCAGCAAGGAGGCTTAAAGCACATCAACCCTTACTACCACACTTAAGGCTCTGGGAAGAACAACAAACCATTTTCTTCTTTAACTGTTGTCATTCAAATTACCTGCGGGTCTACAACACATGCTTTCCTCTGGCCTTCGGTGCCTACAGTTCATTCACCATTTCTGCTCCACCCCTACCTGCCTCAAGTATCAAACCCCTTCAATTTAAAAGATGGTTGAGACATGCAAGAAGATGTGTACCTGGTACATTTCCCTAATAAAAGTAAAGGCAGCATATACTTCTACTCCTAATCCATTTGCAATTCACAAGATATACACAGTTGTGCATGCACTAAAGCTTATCCTCTTGAAATAAACGCACACCAGCCTGTAATCCCTTCTTTTTTTAAGCCTGCATTAATGAAATATGTTAAGAAAAAACAAGCACTGCAAACAGGGCAGAGCTCTCGAGCTGGCACTTCAGACTTCTCAAGCTGTGGAACTAATGGCTGATGGGGGAGCCAAAAGGTGCCATCACAACAATCACAGAAAGTGCCAATCATTCCAGCCTCCAGTTTCTTTGGGTCAGTTCAGATTCAGGACAAACTGTAGATTTGGGAGAGTGTAATTAGATATTTATAGGCACCTCTATGTTGCCATTTCTGGGGAAAAAAAAAAAAAAAAAGTTCAAGTTTTGGAAGTTTCTTTTCAGTTTTCTAGCAACCAAACCTCTTCACATCACTAGAGTTTAGCTATGTTTATTTGAAGAAGGGTTGGATTTGGCTTCTAGTAATTCAACCCTTCCTCAAAATTACTTTGAAAAATTTAAATCATACCAGCTTCTCATTATTAGCACAGCTTCTTCTGTCTGTAAGCAAGCATTCACCTGCAAATGGTAACTCAGAACAGGCAGGCCAATCTACACTGTCTAACAATTTCTACGAACTGCAGTATGTGTTCGTTTGGATGCAGCAGCTAAACACTGTACAAATGTTTCTATGGTGACACCCTGAGAGAACATTTTGTTCCAGCACCCCACGCCATCATACAGCCCTGACTTAGGACCTGTCTAAACTCAACTCCAAAACTAGGGGTGAGAAAGAGCAAGGTGAGAGAATACCCAAATACTTTGCTGAGGTTTTAAGTGTCGGCATAATTGTATCAGGAAAATAAATACTCCAGTTAAAGGTAAAATTGTTTTTTTAAGAACAGATTATCCTCTCATGCAGACAAAGTGTCTAATAGCTCTTCCTCCATCTTCTGTCTGGTGCAGGTTACAGTCAGATGGTGGTGATGGGGTAAATGTGTAACACTAAACCTCCAAAACTCCCTGCAGTACTGTCCCACTTTTAGCTTGCTGCCTGGATCGCAGAAGCCAGTTTGGGTCTGACTCTTGAAACACAGTAAAACAAGCCTGTAAACCAACCTATAAACCCCACTATGAATTTACACATCAGAATGCAATAGTTTCACAAAGATTTGAAAACCCTGGTTTCTGTCCTACTGCATCTAGAATGCTCATCCCTCAAACAATTACCTTGATCCAATTTAATTCCTTTTGAAGTCAGGAGTTTGATGACTCCCATTATACTTTTTAATTTTGGAAAATTCTTGATTTTTTTTTTTGTAAGAAAAAAAGTTCTGTAAATCCAAACCTTTGCTGGGGAAAAAGTCAACTAATGTAAATCTGTACACTGAGCATGCTCTCTTCACAATCCAGGATTAAATCTTTTTTAAGCAAGGCCTGCTGTTTCCTTCCATTATATCAGGCAGTGGAAGAGGCACACACTCCTCCAGGGATACAGTCACTGCTGTGACCATTTGTGTAAGAATATATGCAGTTACAGCATTGAAAATATACCTGGCACAACCTCGCTGAAGAGAGTGGGGTGGGCAGAGTGGGAGAAAGAGAGAGAGAATGTGAGAACTGAAGTCTGTGATTGCAAAGCCTACGAACATTAACTTACTTTTCCTTTGAAAGATAAGCCACCAAAATATAAGTGGATGGTCTGCAATCTTGTTAACTCAGTCTGGCACAATAAGGACAAGTTAAGCTGCAGGAAAAAAAGAGTACAAATCTCCTTCAAGCCTTATATGGTTGTGTTTTTGAAGCTCAGAGGTACAATAAAGGCAGTACTCTTTCCTATCAGTAATAAAACCCCCATCTAAACAAAAGGGCAAAAATCCATTTTTTCCACCTAAGACAAAATTATGGAACAAAATTAATGCTCTTGGAAGACAATGTAAATATTTATTTCAAAACATACTGAACTAAGCCTGATGGAGCCTGCTACCAAGTGCTGAAATGAAGCTTTTCTTCTCTAAGATTCCATTTTATTCTATTAAGAGTATATTTTAAGTTTTCTGAAACACATCTTTCATCCCAGGATGAAATTCCTGCAATTTCAGCCTCCCTCGCACAGAAGCAACAAAAGCATCAGCATTTTTACCTTTCTTCTGACTGCCTCTACACATCTTGGGGGAGAAAAAGCTTGATGTTTGTGGAAACAGATGTCAGCAAAATCGTATCAATCCACTTTTCAGCAAGTTTCTAACAGCAGCCTCAGAAGTGCAGCTTTTCCATCCTACAGCAGTGTGCAACTAGAACATCTTCATTTCATTTTCCCCAATATGAACCTTTAGATACTCAGAAGCTATAACATGTATGGCACCAAACAAAGTGTGATTTCATCCTACAGTGCTCTTTCAACAAATACAAGGAAATAGACTTACTCTAAATACCTTTCTGAGTACAGAAATAGCCTCTGCCAACACTTTTGTTACCCCCAAATCCATACACAACTTTAAAGGAAAAAAGAAATAGAACTATTGAGACACTCAGTGATCCAATAATGATGACGACTTTATGAAAAAAGTGCTCAGATAATGAAAGACCTACTGCTAGCACTTACACTAGCTAAAGTCACTTAATATCTCTTTTAACCAAGTTAATAGCAGCAAGACTAAAAATCATACTAAAGTGAGGTCCCAGCCAGCTCAATAAAATGTAACTGTCTGTATTTGGTCAATATCCAGTGTACACTTTTGATTTCTCTAGATCCACTTGCATAAGTTTGAAATGACAAAGCTCAATGCATGTTCCCCAAGGTCTGCTTGATACATGAGCTCCAATTTCAGTTTCAAAGATACTTGTAATCCACAGTCATTCCAACACCTAGCATAAAAAGTTCTAACATTTGAAAAATGCATTTCAGCTTTTTAACCTTCCAAAGTAATTTGTAATCTCAAACTTTCTAGGGGACTGAGATGCTACAGTCACAAGAGCATATGAATATCTACAACATCAATGGGAGTGAAGCAGTAACACTACTTTTGGCACTTCTGCCTCTGTGTCAATAAAGCTGCAACACAGGTATCAGGAACCCAAGAAAAGGCAGGCTACAGTAGCTTGCAAAGGAGATGACAAAAAATCTTAGATTATTCCCAGACTGACTTTAAATGACCCTGCTGGGTTACAGTTATTTTCAGAATATTACAGAATGCAGCAAAAAGGTGAGATGTGCTTTATGGACTGCTGTGCCCATGGCTAGACTGATCTGTTACCTGTTACACTTTTAAAGATCCCTGAAGCATCTCTAGCCCATGATTCATGCTATAGGGACCAGGTTTAATAGCAAATGAACTCAAGTTTTGCCACACGACACTTCCATCTGCACTGCAGTTGTACATGACATAATAAGAACATGGTAGAGTTCAAAGAGTTCAGCTTTTTCTGTCACTTCAAACATTAATTGTTGTCTTAAAAGATGCATTAAAAGAAGAAAGCCATGGCCATCTGATGCTCTGCTTATACAAAGGAGAGGCAACAGACATTTTCTTCATTTTGGTAACAATTTCCAAGAGTCAGTTTCACACAATTGTTTTCAATTAACCCTTAAAATCAATCCCAGTATTTGGAAAAGCCAAATAAGAGCAAGAAGTTAAACACAGCTGGGAGGGGAGGAGAAAGAAGTGGGAAATAGGAACTGTATAGGCTTATAAGGAGGAGAGAAAAAAAACAAGAATTTAGAAAAATAATTTTATATCAAATATCAAAATCCATAATTTGTGTTGCCTTACATGGCTTCTGTGAGGAAAAAACAACCCAAAGCAAAAATCCCAGACCAAGAAATTCTGCTTAAGTATATGGAAACTAGTCAAAGTGTTAGCCTGCTTTCAAGTTTTGTCTGTCCTCAGGATGTCCCAACTTGCAAGACACAACATGCTGATTAAGTCATGCAATAGAAAAGAAAGTTCAGGAAAGTGAAAAGGAAAGTTCAGGAAAAATTATGAAGAAAAGCACGGGAGAGAACAAAGAATGACAAGATATTCTATGTAGTACATTTGCATTTTGCAGTTTTGCATCTTTCCTACTGTAACTATCAAACAATTCAAGCTCCTTCCTTCTGTAAGGACACTGAAGATTTGTTGAAGTTAATTCTCATCCATTTCTATTAGTAAAACATCTTGGCTTAATCTGCAAGGCAGCTCCCCTGAAAGAGCAGAAAGGTGCAAGAACAGCCTCCAGTCACAGCATTTCAAAGACTTTATGCCACATCATCAACTCAACCAGTTCCACCCTCCTCTGACCTCTGCTGTTCTCCAGGCTTAAGCACTCCAGCTGTGCAACCATCTACAGTAAAGATACACTACCTACACTGCTGCAGCAACAACAGCTTCAAGCTAACATACCCAAGTTACTGCAAATACAGTCTTTTAAAGTTTCTTTAAATTGAGACCATTTCAGAAGTTTTCCTGCTGCATGGTATCTCTAAGAGCCCTTGGAACTACAAAATAAGAGCAAGTGACACGGCAGCTTCACAAACCAACTTTATCTCCAGAGGGGAAGGAAAGGGAAAAATCGAACAATCCAGTAATTAGCAGGAGGGTCCTATTATTTCGTAGTTTTCCTTATTCTCACAACATTGCTTTAACTCTGTAGGATTCCACCTACTTCCCCCACTATTCTCCAACACTTCACTTGTGTCAGAAATAGTAACTAACCCTTAAAATCAAAACACCCCTCAAATCCAAACAAAAACAAGCCCATCACCAAATAAACCACAAAACTAAAAAAAACCAAAACACTGGCCATCATTTGATTACACTTTCTGCAGAGTCATCTTTTGCCATCATCCCCATACAAAATAAAATCAACAGTGGTCACACCTGCTTTCACTAGAGAATGCAAACTAAGGCTTAAACTGATTTTTTTACCCCTTAACTAAAACTTCTAAGGCTGTAGTTTTTATCAAAACCCCAGTATTTTGATTACTAAAAACCCTGTTACCATACTAGTTAAGGAATGAGGAAAAAAAACCAAACATGTTCACTAGGTTCACTTTTTTCTGTATTGCATAAAAGAATTACAGAATAAGACCACGGTACTTACTTAGCCATGAGTTTTGCTATTCGATGACAGTCATTCTTGTTGTAAAACCAGATACTGTAAATTGACACTTGAAGATAAAAAAAAAAAAGTGCAAATGTAAGACAGAGGTTTAAGAAAAAAAATAAATCAGTAGGAAACCCCTTAGATCTGCAACATATGAATTACCATCAGTTTCCATTCGGTATTCTGTGTGACTGACCAGTATTTATAAAGTAATCAGAAATTGCGCATGTGCAAACACAAATCCAATTCAGTCAGTTTAAATACAAAAACTACAAAATGTTGATACTGTTTGTAACTAAAAGTGACAGGAAAATTAAGTTTGAACTATCAGATTCTTCTGTGACCTTCTGTTTGGAACTACTGACTTTACCATTTAAACTAGGCTAAAGAATATCCTGTCTAATGTTTAAGCACTCATTTTTAGATTTATCTATATTTTGAACAAAAATGTTAAAGTTGGAATTACAGTATGATAGTTTAGACAGAGGCTTTCTGGTAGTTTCCCTTCCAAATTATTTTTGTAAATAAGTACCTGTATAGTCAAAAGTCTCAAAGCCCACTCAAAATCATTTCAAGCCATGGCAAAGGCAGCAATTATTTACCAAACTTTTTTCCTAGACATTCTAGTTATCCTAGACTTACTGTGTTGGACCAAAACCCTCAAACAGTCATGCCCACGCTTAATTTCTATAGCGACATCCTAAGTCAAACTGAAGTTCTACTTCACTTTTTTATTAACAACTGTATTCATCTGGGTGTTTGTTTCAGGTTACAGCTTAAGCAACAGACAACAAAGCTTTTCAAGTCACAGACAGAAATCAATACAGTACAATTTAAGGAACTTTCATCTTACAAAAGATGAAACAATTAAAAAAGCATTTCAAACATGTAGCCAATGCTTAAGAAATATTTATTAATATTTACAGTTCGATATAACTGAATTGTCTACTGGATAGAAACATGAAAATGTTTCTAATATGATCTACTTCTGTAGTCATGTAACATACTTCAGCACTGAAGAAAAGCTCTTTCCCTTCCATGACTTCATTATCAGACAAACTGCCAAGAGAAGAGAGCTTCTTCAAAAGCGTACTTGCTGAAGAAATGAAGATAAGGAACCTATAATGATATCTTCACAGGACAAATGATAAAAGTCACACTCAATTACGCCAGAAACAGGCCTACACAAGACCAGAAGTAGATTAAAATCTCAGTTTGGTATACAGACTATCAGGCTTTTTTCCACTTTGTATTACTGGCAAGCAATCGGAGTCATGGCAAAACATTAAGAGTACTACAAAGATGTACAGCAGATTATGAACAAGTAAACTTGGGCATTAACTTAGATATGGTCCAAAGGGCTGGAATGTTTACCTTCCTCTTTTTAAAAGAGGAATTATCAGTTCCCTTGCCTTAGAAGTATGTGTCTCCCAACCCCATTACTGTATTTGACATACTTTATGCATGCATGCAATTTTAGCTATGAACGTCCTTATTTAAAGGAGAGCTGGTACTTACCAATTTTTATGTATATACGTGATCTTTCTACTATACCCAGCAAATCTTCAGCTGAATAAGTCTAATGGCATATCTTTCTACTGCAGCTCTTCTAAGAGTTTCATCCAACAAAGCAATAAATTATGTGGCTCATTTTTTCAATTTAGTTCAGCACTTTTTATCCAGTTTTTCTACACTGAATGCTGGGCAGCATCTTTAGTAGTCAAGTAGAAGCAGTTTGTAATCATCATCATCAATATCTTTCAGTTGGATTCACATACATTTTAACACACAAGATGTAATGAGTAATCCATACCACATCAAATCAGACTTTATAAAATGAAGTCATCAGTTACCTTCATCTACACTCTTCTCTGACATATGCAATTTTTATTAGAAACACTAACCCACAAATATTTATCTAAACAAAACACTCAATTTCTCTCCAAGCTCGACCAGGTAGATCATTAAAACTTGTTTGAAACTCCTATGGGAAAACAGAGATTTTGAGAAAACAAAAGCATTATGGAGGTCCTCCTGCTCAAACCTAACAGCTGGGTGACACCAAAAGGAAGGTCTTGGTCTCTTCAGCACCAAGCTCCCATTGCTCCCACAGGCAGTCACCTTACTGTACCAATATTGCCCAGACATCGCATCTGAATTAAGTCGGGATAGCAAAAAGCAACAGTGAGGTGGCGTCCTCACTCTGTGGGAATATAAAATGAATTTTTATCCCAAAGATGTACTTTCACTTCAGTTTGCATTTTAACTGAGCAGAAAAAAGCGGTGTCACCATCCCACAAATTTGCCATTAACACATCCTATCCCAGTTCACCCCTCTCCCTCATGTCAACTGGATACATTTTAGTCCAGAATAGTTCCTTGATACTATTTGTGCCTCTAGTTCACAAACATGCCACCTAGCACAAGAGAGAGAATAGAAACAAGAAGCTGGGGGCAGCACAGTAAAACAAAACTATTAAAATGTTCATGAAACTGTAGTCAGAGAACACCAGGCCAGGCGTTGGGACTCATCAGCACTGCTAGTTTCAGCAATTTCAGACACTACCACTCTCTTGCCTTAGGCAGTTCAGCCATTTGTGCACACAGGGCTTCATCTCATTCAAAAAGATGACATTTAAGTTACCTTAACTAGCTGGAAGAGGTGACAGAAGAGACAGAAGTTTTATTTTACAGTTCCAATTTAGATCTGCTATTCAATGAAAAGTAACAACTGGAAGGGGAGGACAAATAACAGCCTTTCAAGCTGTCGCTAGAAAGAAAGGACTCAATTTGAAACCCATCCTACAGGAAATCATCTATAAAGAAAAGCATGTATACACATGATTCACATATGGTATATGCATCATTTTACACTTCAAATAAGAGTTTAAGACAAAAGCACATAAAGCAATCTCAAAGCTCATGGTTCTTCTAACAGCAAGGTTAGCTGAAATGTCACCTCTCCTCAATCTGCTCTAATATCATCTTCACTGAGATTCCTCATTCACCATTCAGATTCTCCTCAATTTAAATATTAGCCTGCCACATATATTTATAAATCACTAGAATTAATAATAAAGCAGCCCCTCCCTTTCTTACTGTTTTGAATATCTAAGGGCATCTCACAAATACAGTTCACAGCACAGTCCCACAAGCAGTTGCACTGGAGTAATTCAGCAGGTGGCAAGCAAGACCAGGAATCCTTTAACAAATGCCACCTGATGAAGTACAGTGTGAAAAAAAGAGTGATTACTACTTTGCTACACCAAACCAGAGTGGAAATCCCCTTCCAGTTGGAGTGCCATCTTTCAGATTAAAGTATTTTTAGAACTTAACAGCTTTCAATGGTTCCTCCCCCCCACAGCTTTCATTGCCGCTTCTGCTGTAGAGGTATCAAGAATAGGTTCCCTTCTTATCGCAGCCTGAACCACTGGGTTAATGCATTTGCTGGAGTGCCATTCCACTTCAGCAAGCACAGAGATATGTTATACTTAATGCATTGCCAGCTGGGAACAGAGATGATAACGAGAGGCTTTACTTACCAGGAAAGATGCCCTGGTTTGAAACCACTCAGGAGCTTTTTCAAATAATTTTAATTGACATTATGGAACTCTTCTTGCTTTTGATATTCTGAATATAACTTTGGGTAATTAATACTAATACAACAAGCCCAGGAGACAGCACTTTGTAATCTAGCTTACAGCCTAAACATACAAACCTTTCCAAAATCCATCATTTTTTATTTACTAACTCTTACCCTTGAACACAAATAAGAAGCGAGAGAAAAAAAAAAACAACCCACACCAAACAAGGGCTATTTATTTTAATACCCAAGTTCTACACTTGGCATCTGTCTTTTCAGCACCATGGAAATCAATCTGCCTGACCTTGCAAGTGAACTAGCTTGGACTGAAAAGCCTTTTCAGCAAGACCAACACTACCGATACAGCAGAAAAGTTATAAGTGAGAAAGACTTAGCGGAATACTTCTTGCAGACTTTAAGAGGTAAGTTGACCATTGCTTAAAACGTCAACTAATTTTCCACTATCATTAATCACACTATCAACTATTGTCTTGAAACTCCCATATTACAGGTCTGAACTTTCAGAGTGGTCTATTATTACTTTTACTGGCAGAACCGTATATACTTTTTTCTTTAATCAGAGTTTAGTGGACTTCATAAAACACAGAGGAAAGGGAATAAGCCTAGAATCATTTAAAAAAATGGCCAGTAAGATTCAGTGCTTCATGAATAAATATTCTAAAGAATGTGCATGTGTCCAGGGGGAAAGTTATACAAGGATCACAGGGACCCAGCAACACACATTCCAGATTAAGGAATAATAAACAGCACATTAAGTATGAAGTATAATCTAAAGAAAATATAAAATCTACCTTTTAAGATGAATTCTAAATCAGAAAAGAATGTTACATTAAGCAAAACAATTTCTTTTCATTTTGGCAATTTATGTGTTAACATTTAGAGATATTTGCTTTCTTCAGTTCTTTCTAACAATGAAAAGTAGAACACCATTTTTTCCTATTTATCACTGTAACTGGTATAATGTCTCAGAGCTTCTCAGTCACACCCCAGACCATGTGCTTTAAGATCTGATGTAATGAACAATGAGAAAATGGCCTAAGTTTTCAGGCAGCATTATATGCAACTTTTAAAGTAGATACAGCCTTTCTCAAAGACTTGGGGTTAGGTATTCTTTTGGGGCTTGAAACATATATGTAGCCAGAATGATTCTGAGGAAAAAAAATATTAAAAAAACATGGATTTAAGGAATATTTCCCTATTAATGGTTAAAATACTGAAAAGGGGGGAAAAACACCTCTATGTGTCTAACATCTAACCAGAACAATGAGTAACAAATAGACCCAAATGTCTTCCATTCCACTAAGTGAACACAACAAAGACTTAAGAAAGCCACTGTATTGCTTGGTCTATTCTCCTTCCAGAACACCCATGAGACTCCTTCATATCCCACTTTGCAAAAACAGGGGGATAAAGGATCTCATGTCTACAGCTTAACAAAAGTTTGTTCTGATATGCAAACCAAAGATTACACTGCATATTAAAAATAAGTATTTGAACAAATAAAACTATAACATAATTATAAAACCTACAAAAAATATGATCTTGCATGATCATATTTACCATGCAAAAATAGTATTTATATACTGCTTGCAAAGCTCCTCACATACCTTGTCAGAAGCTCTGCACAGACTGGAGTATGTTACATGATATACTCAGAACAGATCTCATGCTATTCAAGACAGAAATGCCAGAGGTCCAATCTGGTAAATATAACATATAATTATATATATTTATATATATATATGGTAAATAACAGATAAATATAACCTCATCCTTACTATCTTAAGTCAAGACAGAATCCCAGAGCAAAGTTTTTATAAAACAGTAGTATCATATTAGGTTATAAAGATTGTTAACATGCAACCTTCCCTGTGTATGTGGTGGTGGCATAATTTTGCTTTGATCATCTTCTACTATTTCTACCATGCTTTTTGGAAGTGTAAACCCAGATTTGCCACTGATCCTGTTACAACCTAAATATACAGGCCCAAAATATATTTGGCTCTGCCAAAGAGAAATATTAATAAATACTATTTTAGGTTTTTAATCAGGTAGTCTGAACCATTCCCCATCTGTAAGGTAAGGAAACAGAATCAGTTGTTGAAGCATTCAGCAATCTTCACAGGACAACTTACTCTTAAGAGTTTACAATAATCAAAGTTGGTTTCCCCAAGCAGGATACAAAAAAACCACCAACCAACCAAACAAAAAAACAACAAATCCCACTACAACAGAAAACCCATTGCCAACCCTCTGTGTAAGAGGTAATTTTTCCTTGTACAACCTAGCAGTCCCTCCTCTTTCAGTTATTAAAGGATTTCAAAAGAACCTCACATTAAGCCCTTAGAGATACACCACATTAAGCCCTTGGAGATACACATTCCATTAACCCCTGGCTTAAACCTGTTTGAATTTGTCCCAAAATTGCCAGGTTTTCATGCCAGCAGGCAGCTGAGCAGAAGCAAACACCCTTCCGCATGAAGGGAACTTGAATACTTCCAAATCTATGCATACAAATAAAACATACATGTTGAAATTTATCTGCAAATCCAAATTAATCCCAAAGAGGTCTTCTGGGGGTGTTCTTTGGTTGGCTTTTGGGGTTTGGTTTTTTTGTTAAGTTTCATGAACACTCTGCAGATAAAGGCAAACAGCTTTAACACTGAAGATTTCAATCATACAATTTGTTTTTTTCTAACCAATTCAGGGAATCGAAGTCAGAAAATTTTAGAAACTGTACATAAGAGAAGCCAAGCACAGCTGAATGCAAAACATAAGGGAGTTAGCTGTGCTGAAATCGTAAGGAATAAAAAGCTTAGATACTGTTTTCTATGCATTCAAGCTTGTATTTGAACAAAATGAACAGTAGCAGAACATACAAAAACTGATCGCCTGCTTATGTGTGACACTTGGGGAAATAACTGATGATGTGCTAACTACACCAAGCATTTTCAATCTGCAATCAGCACAGACTGTTTCTGGACATGCTTCCACCATCTTCCAGGAGACAGGATATAGTGAGGAAGCAAAGGATAATTTCTGACTAAAGTCCCTTAAAGAGTGTTAGAAAATGGGAAAGATCGAGGGGAGGGGGGGTAAGAAAGGACTCTCTCAATTCCTTCAGAGTGCAATTATTTCCTGTATCCAGTCTATAAAGTCTATAACAATTTCCTTGCTCATGTTTGTATGAATGTCTTCCTTCCTTGTACCTTCTATGTCATCTCTATCCTAACTTCTACAGATATTACACAATAGCATTCCACAGGAAGAGGGGAGCTTTCATCAATAAAGAAAAAAGGCACATAATTAGCTTTAGGGGTTGCTAATGAACTCACACACAGCTTCCCCTCTTTGACTGCTTCGTTTATAAATGATCCTCTAATCACCCCCAATATCATACACCGTGTTAATTCCACAGTAGCTCCTGTTTCCCTGATACCATCAGCAGTTTCAACAAACAAGTGAATGAACTTCCTACTTCATTTATCCCACAATTCCCCAATCTCACAATTGCACTTCTTTCCTCTGTCACCTATCTCACTGGCCATCCTCCCCCTACCACCACCACCTACAGCTGTTCTCCCTCCCAAACCAAGCAATCTGCTAAAACATCCAACTCAATGCAGTATTCTTCCTCTCCCAATTTCTTGCCAGTCATAGAATCAAAGAATAGTTAGGGTTGGAAAGGACCTTAAGATCATCTAGTTTCAACCCCCCTGCCATGGGCAGGGACACCCCACACTAACCCATGTCACCCAAGGCTCTGTTCAACCTGGCCTTGAACGCCACCAGGGATGGAGCATTCACAACTTCTCTGGGCAACCCATTCTAGTGCCTCACCACCGTAACAGGAAAGAACTTCTTCCATATACCCAATTCTAAACTTCCCCTGTTTAAGTTTTAACCCATTACCCCTTGTCCTATCACTACAGTCCCTAATGAAGAGTCCATCCCCAGCATCCCTATAGCCCCCCTTCAGATTACCAGAAGGCTGCTATGAGGTCTCCACGCAGCCTTCTCTTCTCCAGGCTGAACAGCCCCAACTTTCTCAGCCTGTCTTCATATGGGAGGTGCTCCAGTCCCCTGATCATCCTTGTGGCCCTCCTCTGGACTTGTTCCAACAGTTCCATGTCCTTTTTATGTTGAGGACACGAGAACTGCACACAGTACTCCAGGTGAGGTCTCATGAGAGCAGCATAGAGGGGCAGGATCACCTCCTTTGACCTGCTGGTCACGCTCCTTTTGATGCAGCCCAGGATACGGTTGGCTTTCTGGGCTGCAAGCGCACAGTGAAGCCGGCTCATGTTCATTTTCTCATCGACCAGCACCCCCAAGTCCTCCTCCTCAGGGCTGCTCTGAACCTCTTCTCTGCCCAGCCTGTAGCTGTGCCTGGGATTGCTCCGACCCAGGTGTAGGACCTTGCACTTGTCATGGTCAAACTTCATGAGGTTGGCATCAGCCCACCTCACAAGCGTGTCAAGGTCCCTCTGGATGGCATTCCTTCCCTCCAGCCTATCAACCAAACCACATAGTTTGGTGTCATTGGCAAACTTGCTGAGGGTGCACTCAATCCCACTGTCCATGTCACTGACATGGATATGGAACAAGACCAGTCCCAACAGTGATCCCTGAGAGTCACCACTTGTTACTGGTCTCCAGCTGGACATTGAGCCATTGACCAGAACTCTTTGCATGCAGCCATCCAGCCAGTTCTTTATCCACCGAGTGGTCCATTCATCAAATTGATGTCTCTCCAATTTAGAGACAAGGATGTCATGTGGGACAGCGCTGAACGCTTTGCTCAAGTCCAGGTAGATGACATCAACTGCTCTACCCCTGTCCATCAGTTCTGTAGCCCCATCATAGAAGGCCACCAAATTGGTCAGGCAGGATTTCCCCTTAGTGAAGCCACGCTGGCTGTCACCAAGCACCTTGTTGGTTTTCACGTGCCTTAGCATGCCTTCCAGGAGAATCTGCTCCAAGATTTTGCCAGGCACAGAGGTGAGACTGACTGGTCTGTAATTCCCTGGGTCATCTATTTTCCCTTTCTTGAAAATGGGGGTTATATTTCCCTTTTTCTATTTGTTGGGAACTTCACCTGAATGCCATGATTTTTCAGTCATTTACTTCCCTAATCATCCAGGCTTCTCAAATTCCTGAGTTTTGACTTTTTTCTGTCAGTGATGCATACAGAAGCAGGATTGCCAAGATTATCAAACAGAGGAGACCACCTACCTTATGCTGTTCTTCGTCACCATAACAGAATCTGTACTACTACTCACAGACCCCAGAGGCTTTCCAAGGGGGACACAGGAAAGGATTAACATTTGACTGTTCTTTTGGCTACACTGAAGCATCGCCAAAGCAGTGTTTCTATCTGTAATTCAAGGGCATATTCTGACAGGAAGAAGACATGGTGTTGAAAAGTACTGTACTGAAATAGCATACAGGCAGGTTCTGCAAGTAACTGAGTAAGAGCAAAGTGTCATGAGAAGGCAACAAACTAGTCTGAAGAACTCTGCCTATAAAAGACAACGTGAAATGGTTCCTTTGTATCAGGAGGACCCTCTTAATCTGTGGGGTGCCTTTTATTTATCTACTTAACCTACTGTGAATTTCATATACACACATACTCCCTCTTCCCTTCTCTAAGGGCTACATAATTTATATTTTGAGCTCTTCGGAGTAGCAGGACTTTTCATGTGAACATACTTGGAACACAAGTACACTAGGACTCTGAAGCTTGACTGATGTTCCAACACACTATTAGATTTCAAAAGGCAGCAAAAAGACACTGACTACTATTTTACCACTCATTTGTACAACAAGTATTCCAACACCCAAACTTGCTGGAGTCTAGACTCCAGGAAAATCTGTATAAACATCTATCTCCCAAGTCCAAAACCTACTGGGAGAAAGAAATCTTCAACCGACAGCTGAGCAATTGTCTTAACTTCTTGAAGCAGCAACCAACTAATATTTATTTTTTAAGTTGCAAAAGAGAAAGCCCTTAGAACACGAAGAGACCTCTTACTGGAACCTCCCCCATCATGTTACACTTGAAACAGACATCGCAGTAATCAGAAATGGTCTAGGTTATAAAACAGAACGTGAAGCTTATACGGATTAAAGAAAGTTATACTCACAGTTAGCATTTCTGTACAGAAGAAAAGGTTCATGGAGCTGAAACTCCAAATCTTTATTTACTGGTTCAACCAGGTTGTGCATGTTCAGTCGATTCACTATCGTAAAGCCATGATAAGGAGAAGCTGACCTGTTGTTTCAATTAAAAGAAAACTAAGGATTAATACCTTAATCAATGTATACTATTTTCTGAGGCAGTTATGAATTAATTTTCAAATCCCTACTTCTTCATTAGGTGAAGCTTTAGTAGTCCTGAAGCTCAGTTTTTCATCTACGTAATTTCTTGGCATGCTGACTCATTTCAATTTAAAATTATGCTTACCTCAAAGTAGGATTAGGATTAACATTACAGCGCTAAACTACTGAATCACAGATATGCCTCAAAAAAAAAATCTATTAAAAAAACCCAAAACCACTAGGACAGGTCCAGGATTAAAATGCAAGTGTGTTCGATACTTCACATGAGATAGTTTTGAGGCATTTTAGAATTGGTTAGTGAAACAATTTTTATTATCTACATTTTTGCTAGACACCAGGTGATAAACCAAAACACTAAGCAAGCCCTGCAAGTTCAAGTCAGTTTTAGAGCTGTTTTCTCTTGCTACATGAATGTCTTGTCAAAACAGACAAATGTGCCTGCAAGCACTGATATAATCAAGAGCAGCATGGTGAAGAGAGGGTAAAAACCAGATATAATTAGTCAGTAAATGTTAAGATTTCTGTAACAATACAGCCACCTTTACCGAATGGCCAGCAGCAAAATCTATGGATGGAGCAAGCAATTCTTACCATCACAAGTCAGTCTTTTAATGTGCATAACAGAACTTGTTTAAAATAATCAATTAGTCACAGGGAAACTTTTTGCCTTTTTTGCCCGTTTTGTTTTAGTTTGGTTGGCTTTCTTACACTACTTTAGCTCCAAGCTGGAAAATACATAAAGTAGACAGGAACTGGTTACTTGTATTCCTTCACAGTGCCATTATAAAATACTGCAACGACCTACCCTGTGGCAGTCTGTGTCAGGTCTGTATTATTTAACAGTAAGATCTCTTTGTTAGATTTTTTATTTGCCCGTAATCTAAAACAAATCAGTGGTTGGTTTTATGTGCTGGTTCTCCCCTTGCACCCATTTTCTCTATCCTATATAATTGGAAGTATCTTCCATGGTTTTGATGAGGAAATCAAGGAATCCCCCCCAACCTATACACTAGCAGATCTCCAGCCTTTAGACAACTTTGTTCATTTACAAACATTTCTGCCACATTTTGACAGTAAGTTAGGACAGATGATTTAAAGTGCCATCTGTATTGCTTTCACAATCAATTTTATGGATTTCAGGAGACAAAAGAAGACTCAACATTTAACTAGATACATTAGCAAATGCTCCTGCATTAACAAAATGAACTAGGTTTTTGTATGGCTACGTATGCAGTGTTCATCAACTTTTACGATGTTTCAGCAGCATTTTTAAGTGCTCCTATCAATTATTCACTTAAATGCAGAGTTTATTCTTTTTCAGTGAGTATACAGACATTAACAGCTGGACAAATGAGTAATTATGAGTTTACTGGAAGCAGTAAATCCACTATGAATGCCACACATGAAGCCACCTGAGGTTTATTTTCTTATGGAAGAGAACCACCCCACCCTCTCCCAGAAAATCCCAATCAACCAACAACAAAGCATCTTTACCTTTTGTACACAAACAAGGTCCCTTCTATGTTGGTTTTCTCCTAAAAAAATACAGCAATTGTATTTAAGGCATATGCTTGTTCACACAGTTATATAACTTTTGTATAGCATTTATATTACCAAGACTTACAATATCCTTCTATTTCCATAAGGTTTGACATCCTAAGACTGAAAATATGATCTCTTACTTTTGGAGACTACTTGTTTTTAATTAGTAAGGTAGAAAATTAAATTAATTTTCCAGAAGATTCTGCTCATGCTCTCAACCTGATGGTGGGATATACAGTAGCTTACAGCCTTCCTGTGCTGAGCCTCATAGGTCACAGCTGAACACCTTTCTCACAACTGCTTATTTTAAATACGGACCACAGTCCATTAGTCTAAAAATATTAGACAGGTAGTCTTCCACAACAGCAATGACAACAAAGCCAACAACAAATCAATTATGGACTATAGCTCTTTCATATTTCTGTTTTCAAGGCAACCTTTGCCATGTGCTTGTGACCTGCAAACACCAAAAGCTGTGTGCAACCCCAGTGCTGCACAGGACAATGTGAAGTTCCATGTATTTTCATTTTTATAGTTTTATGATAAAGCTGATACCCAAGCAAAAACTGCATTTTAATAGTATGACAAACACTAACACCTCTCAAATCTCACTCCTAAATTAGGGGTCTGTTCAACACACATAAGCAACAACAACAAATTACAATCAAAAAAGACAAACAAGAAGAAGTAAACGCAGCAACGGCATCCAAGAGCAAAACAACCCTCCAGCCTCGCTGCTTTTCATTCACAGCTACCCACAGGCGATGAACGACGTGCAGGCACCGGCTCTCTCTCCGCGGGACAGGCGCCCTTAGGGGCCGACACCCCGGCGGGGGACAGGCACCCAAATCCCAAACCTCCCTCTGGTCGCGAACAGCCCCCGCCAGGCCCCTGTGAGCAGGCCCCGGTCTGGGCGGCTGCTGGAGCGACAACACAGGCGACCGGAGCTCCTGCCACGGCAGCGAATACCCTGGCTGGGACTGCGCCGCCGCCACCCGGTCCGACCCGGGCGCTGAAAGAGCCGGGCTCGCTTCTCCAGACTTACCCACTCGTTGGCCTTCGGGCTGAAGCTGTAGAGCGCTACCTGCCCGGTCACGTCAGCGATGCTGGTGATGTAGGGGTCGTGCTGCTGCAGGGCCGCCAGACTCATCTCCTGCTCCGCTCTGCTTACCGACTCCATCTTAACTCCCAGCAACCACTCGCGGCGGAGGCCAAGAAGCAGCCACGTGGTGTCACCGGTGCACCCGTCCCCGCCGCCGGCCGGAACGCCAAGCCCCGTGCCTCTTGTTCCGCCGGCGCACTAGTCCTCCCCAGGCTTTCGCTGTGGTAGCTACCGGCCGTGGATCCCGCCAGTTCGCAGGAGGGGAGCTTTTCACGCTCCCTCGGGACCCGGAGCCGTTCCCCCGGGTCCGTGGGCTTCCTCTTCCCCATCTCTCAGCCCCCTTGGCCGTGGGGCTCGGGCAGCGACTGTGTCCGAGGCTGCACCGGCCCTGCTGCTTCTCGGGGTTCAGCCATATGCGTGGCAGCCAGGCTGTGGCGTGTGCCCCCCATGGCACCAGCAGAGCCGGCGATAGCAGCCGCCTTGGCTGGGCCTCCACCGGCTGCGGGTTTGGCCAAACTCCTCCATGGCAGCTGGCACAGCTGAGCGATGGCCTCCACGCTCCTGTGCCACCAGGCGCTCAGACACCATTGCCATACCTTGCCAAACGAGAGCTGTACTCCCTCCCTGTCGCTTCCTCACAACTTCAGCTGGATGTAGCTCCATCAAAATAAAAGATAGTCGCTCAGGCGCAGCTCATGCAGTGCTGTGAGGAAAGGTCTTCTCGTCCTTTGTCGAAGCAGGGATCCTGTCAGCTTATCCTGCTCTGTTCCTGGTGTTTGGCCCTTTGAGCATGGTTTCTGAGATTTCCAGTTAACTTCTGAGTTGTCTCTCCACATTTGGACATGCTACAAAGGGAAATAACTTATTTGTTTCAACTGAAGTGATTAAGATCTGTGTATTATTTATACTGTGAGAGGTACTTAGTTATATACTGACGTTAGTAACAGGCTTCTGAGTTTACTCCAGGCTAGCATATAAAGTGCAATGCGCTGGGTCACAGGCCTGAGGCATTATCTTCCAGTACTTTGGATGTGTTCCTGTTCATGTGTTCATCAATATCTGGTATATGAATAGTTTACAGTCTGCATGAGATACGGAATTTTCAATGTTTTTAAAGGTATAGTATATTTTAGTGTATAAATATGGTATATATTTGTCGTATATACTTTTATACTAACATAGTTTTCTCAGGAATAGTAAACATCAGCTGTTCTATGCAGTACATGTTTAAGTTTCCTGGAACAAGAACAAGGTAACATGCAGTGCACTGAGCTTTGTTCCTGCATTTTTTGAGCTTTGTTCCCCCATTTTTTATTTATTTTTTTATTATCATTAGTTGATTTTAGGAGCAGGAAAATGTAGAACACTTATTAGGGCTAAGACATGAATGACTTCCAGGACAGCCCACTGAGGTTCAACTACCTCTGTGGACTTTTGTGTAATCTGACAGAAAAAAGCAGGATTGTAAATTTCTAAACAAAATCAAGTTTGTGGCAAGATTCTGACCCTTCTGAGGATGGGAAGAATTTCCACTAAGCTGTGTGGACAGGTCATGTTCTTCACCGCAGGTATGCATACTTCTTATTTTAATACATCTTTACAATATAATTCTCTCCCATAATGGCAGACATATAATGCACAATCTGTAAGTAAGCATCCAGCAGCAGTTGTGTGGTTCCATAAAAAGTCTTCATGACAAGCAGTGGAAATAGCGAGTTCCAATATAAAGTTAAGCTTTTTGGAGAGACCATTAATTTGTTTGTTCCAATGTCAGAAAGTTCTGCTAGAACATAAAAAGACATTTTTCAAAAAAAATCTGAACACAAAACTCCTGTGTACCACATCCCAGTTACTCACCCCAAATCCCAAGACCTCCCATCAGTAAAAAATATAAATAAATATAAAAATCATACAGAATGTCTTAGAGCTTCATTAATCTTCCATCCCCTTCTAAGGGTTTTACCATAGGAAGGCCCCACAAAATTTGAGGTTTCATTAGTTCTGTTAGTAAACTACATAAAATTGTTTCCATCAAGGGCAATGACAATTATAAATGATGTCAAAACTATTTAGATGTAAAATGTCTGGTTGTTATTCAGTAACACTCCATATTAGGAAAAGATAGTATGAGGAATTTAAAGTTTGAAAACAATATTCAAAAAAAGACAACATTCTAAGGGCTCAAATGCAACAGAATGAAATTGAGAAAAAGTTTTCTAACAGCTGGTTTTAAACAGCATCTTAAATATCTACACCAAACCCTCCTTTCTGTGTCGGAGACTCTATGTCGTCGTGGTGCGGAGGGAACACAGCACAACCAATATGATTGATAAAAGTGATCCGTTTATTCTGCTTAAGCCTAGGGTATATACAGAGCTAGGCTGCTATACACACATATTCTTGGGAAACTCCTGTGGTTTCATTATTTACAGGCACATCCCTTTTTCTAACATCCTTGTTCCTCCCTTCAAGATACTCATTAACTACAAGGTCAGCTTATCCCCCTGAACAGCTGATGTTTTTTACCAAGCTGGGTTTCTTACTGACTTTTACAAAACTGGTCCCTGGCCAAGTTCAGCCATGGGAACATAACCCTTGCCTGCCAACCACGCTTCCACAGTTCCCCCTTTTTCTTTTTCAAGCATATTTGTTACAATTTTCATAAGGCTTTGCTGAATACACTGAATAATACAAGGCAAACAAATCAAGATAAGCAAAAGCAAGATACATACAGGTAAAAAATGGCTTAAAATACTACTTAGCCAGGATCCTAGTCCCAGTGATCTTAACCAGGAGGTGAGATCCCAAGAGTCACCTTCTTTTAATTTGTGCAAGTTGTCTTTGAGTTGTTGCAGCTCCTTGTACATAGAGCTACTATGGCCTGAGAGATTCATGCAACACGTATGGCTCTCTGGTAACAGAGGAGGCCATCCTTCACATCAAGGTCTGGCATGGCATGTGTCCCCCCGCTCCACGCCTGCTGGGTTGCAGCCAGCAGCAGAGCTAAAGGTTCTTCTTGGTGGCAGGCACAGAGGCCAACCCAGTCTTGCCCTTGATTGTGGTAGCAGGCATTTGGTCAGCCTCAGTCCTTGCACCTTGTTGTCAATGCAGTTTCACCTGCTTCATTCAATAACAAGCTGTTATTACGGCAAGGCACACACACAGATTTACATTAGCAGAGGAACTATTACAGGGTGCAGCAGCATGTTGAAGATGCTGATGCCAGCAAGGGACTAGCCAAAGAAATTTCTTACCAGTGGAATTCTCCCCCCTCTTATTTTACCATTGTATTAGAATATTTCTATCTTTTGCCTTAGCATTTTCTAGCAGCTACTACAAATTTGCATACTCTGACATCTCTTTTACAAGTGACAAATCTATACAATACAAGGTGTAGTTTCTTATCAGCAACTGGCTAGTAAATACAGGTGGTTTCATACACAGAATCAAAGCCTGTAACAATAGCTACTTTACAAACACACACATTCAAGATGTTCCTTTTCAGTTGCCCCCAAATAATGTTTAGCAATCATTGGTTTTTCTCTTCCTCTATCTCATTCTGCTCGGGGTATTCACATTCAGCTCCTGCAGCTGAGGCATCTCGGCTTCCTTCATTCGTCTGTCCAGCTCATGGCAAGGCTTGACAAACTTTGCAGGCAGTTGCCATGGACCTGTAGGCAGGAGGACACAAATATACCCCCTCCTCCAGGTTATCAGTTCTTGAGAAGTAGATAGGTTCTGTATCTGCCACCCTGATGCTGCTTAGGTGACAGCTCGTAAGGCTTGTGGTTGCACTACCCCTCTCACTTTTTCAGTTATCAGTTCTTGTTTCAACCAATCTATCTGTTCCTCCAAGTCTTGGATTCATCCCCAGGTTACTTTAAGTATACTAAGCTTGGTTTTGTTTTATTTTGGTCTCCTCGGCTCTGGTGTCCATCCTGGTCCTTCCACGGGTGGAGCACCGGGAGCCGAATCGGAGGGCAGCTGTTTTTGAGCATGGGGACTGAACTCTTATCAAAGAACGTTTTTTTTTTTGTTTGTTTTTTTGCTCACCCTGCTTTGCAAGGCTACAAATGCCTGCCTGCCGCAGCAGCAGCAGCTACAGCTGCCTGCCTCTTCAGCAGCAACCATAAATATCTGCGGCAACCTCACTTTTGCATTAACCCTCTCTTGTCTGAAATGTTAAACTACTATCTATTAGAAACAAAAAATACACAGAACACCGTCTGCCCTCAACACACACACACACGTATGGGATCCCACAAGCACAGTCCACACAACTACAATATTTGAAGCACAAAATCCCAACAATCATTACTTTCACTACACAATCCCACGTACAGAACGTGGCACAAGGACCCTGTGGAGACTAACAAGAAAACCAGCTCCGAGAAGCATCACCACAGTGCGAGGTGGCAGGCCCAACCTTAGCGGGCACCCCTGCAGAGGCTCTGCCTCCCCCCACATTGCATGAGGCTTGGACTTTTATACTGACCAAAATGCACACTCATTCTGACACAGGTGGCCAGCCTATGTTGGAAGAAGTAGCCAGCAGTATTTATAAAGGTCTCCAAAGGTCGATAGAAACCTGGACATACTTATTTTTACCAGCTTCTAGTACATGAGTATCACAGAGAGAATGTATTAAATGAGTTGTATCATAAGTCCACAGTCCATCACAGACCTTTCCACTGCAGGTCTTGATGCAGAACTTTTACTTTAACGTAAAAAAGGTTGCTCCCTTCACTTTAAGAAGGACTGAAAACATCCATAAAACGGATGTCCTAAGATCAAATTTCAATTCATTCAATCACTGACAAGGGGGGTGTCCTGGGGCAGTAATTTGTCACATCTAATACATTTATCTGCAAAACCAGTAACACTATTGGGGGGGGCGGCGGGCTGCTGAACTAATTTTCTTTACAGTACACTGTTTCTTTTTAAAATGTCCCATCCGTCCACAATTATAACATCTCATACCTTTAGTCCCCCCGCGCTCGCTCTAACCTTATTGTAAAAGGGGTTTTAACAGCAGCAGAAAAGGCAGTAGCCTTGTATCCAGCCTTTTCCTCTGCTGTGCTCACTTTAAATCATATCTGAAGGTGGGGAGTAAGCAACAATTGAGCTATCATATGGATATCATATGGTGCTAGGATATATGCAGAAAAAATATGTGCGATAATTGCCCGAGTATACGATGATTTTAACCCGTAGGATGTTACCGGTTGACGCGCCTCCTTTACTGCCTTTAAATCCAATGCCTCCCACTTCTTTCCCCCCTGTGGAGTGTTAAACACCGGGAATGCCGAGGGACCCATAGCCGAAAATTCCCCCATAACAATTGCATCTTTGATCATCCCAGCCAACCTTTAGCAGGGTTATTACCGTAATCCCCTACCCGTGCCCAACACCCCCCTCCCACTCCCCTTTCTTTACTACTGGATTGTAGGAGGGTGGGGCAGAGGGTTCGGAGGTTTCTTTTGTCTCCAATACTTTAATTTCTTCAGCAGCTGTTGCAGTTGACCGTCACTGAGGCTGGTTCGCATCTGCTGACAAGCCGAACTGTCTGAACCCTCTGAGTCTGAGTCGGGATCAGGAAGGGAAGGGTACAAGTCCGGTTCTGCCGGAGACTCTGGGTCTGGTTCCAATTCCGATTCGGGGTCTTCTTCCTCTGGGTCGAAGGTGACCGCGTTTGCACTTTCTACTTGTACTTTCGGACGCGAGCGCTGTTTCACTTTATCTTCCCCCTTATGCTGAGGAGGCTTCTGCGGTGCCGTGCCAGGTCGTTGTGGAGCATTCCCTTTGTGTGTGGCCACTCTGACCACAGCGAAAACAGCGAGGACCTTTCCCCTTGGGGACAGAATTTTGACCTGGTTTCTGCAGTGGTGTCAAAGCTGCCAACACTTTATCACCTAAAGATTGAATTGCCTCCACTAGCAGTGCCTGATGTCCTAGGGGTACGCGAGACATTCGTTCCAGCATTTGTGCCACAGACACGTCTGCTGGAAGCTGTACTAAAATCTGCCTCGTGGCATCATTACAATTTTGCAGCACACACTGTCTTAAAAGTGCACCCCTCATATATTCAGGTAAATTATGAGCCTTTGAAATTGCATTTGCAATACGGTCTAAGAATGTGTCAAATGGCTCATTTTTGCCCTGCGTTATTTTCATATAAGCTGGATCTGCATTCGCCTCCTTAATTTGTAACAACGCTTTCATAGCTGTTTGCATCGATTCTTTAAGCAGATTTGGTCCCATACCAGCTTGCGCTTCCTTATTAGACCATGCACCTATCCCCATAAGGTGTTCTAACGTTACTCCTATCAAGGGGTCTCCCGGTCCTCTTTGCACGTTGCATACCTCCTGACATTCTTCCTGCCAATACATCTGCCACAACAATATCTGTGAGGGAGTCAATATTAATTTGATAATGCTCTTAATGTCTTCAATAAGCAACAAACCTGAGCCCCAAATATAGTTTAACATTTGTTTTGTGGGCTCAGACTGTAAGCCATATTCTGCCACGGTTTGCTGAAGTTGATTCAAGATTTTCCAATTTATGGTTACGTCAATATTGCCTTGTGCATTAGGTGTATATATTACAGGAAAGGCATGTGCTTTGTGAAGATCCCTAGCCCCCTCATAATCTTCACTCTGAATAGCCTCTCTATAAATAGCTTTCCAATCTACTCCCTCACGTCGTGAGGTCTTATTTTGCCCAAAATCACTGCATCGGGCCGCGGCACCTTTTAAGGTTTGCTCATCTAAGGGATCCAAACCAGAAGGTCCAGGATCCAGAGGAGCAGAAGGCTTCATCAGTACAGAATCAGCCAGACAGGGGACCCAGGGTAAGCGAATAGTAGTTACAGAAGGAGGCGTTGGGATATCTTCGCTCCCGAACACCATCAGTCCAAGAGGAGGTGATGGCTCGAATACAGATATGTTACTTAATTTTTCTTTCACAACAGCAGCAATACGCTGCTCTGCTGTGTACTTTTGCATACATTGTATAGCACATCTCCAATTCTTTGCCAATTTGCATGCCTGCTTATTATCATCTATGACCTGTTCCCAAAGTATATCACCAAACCTTCTCCACTCAGTTAATTCAAACACCTTATCTGAATCCTGAAAACACCCTACACCCTTGCTGTAATCAAGGAGGGCGGTTAAGTTCTTTCCCAAAGTCTATTTCTTTCCTAGACCTCGCTTCTCTAAGAAGCATTTAAATAAATCATAGGCTGTCTTTCCATATCCATTTTTATATTTTTCACAAATTACACAGCTTTGGCTATTCTTCACAGGTTACACAGCTGTACACAGTTTTACACAGCTCTTTATATTCTTACACAACTTTTTATATTCTTCACGAGTTACACAGCTTTGGCGCCAATGCAGCTTACCCCGCAGACAGCCAAATTAGTGGGCGGCGAAGGCAGAGGCTCCTCTACCGGTGAACCGGCTCCTCTCCTCCAGGTCCTCGAGGCAACTCGGTACTCTTGTCCAGCAAGATCAATGCCTTTGACCCTCCGGACGCTGCTTTTCTGGTGCTTCCCCGCTCTGCTCACGTGGACCCCAGCCTCTACGGGTACCTGGGTTTCTTTGTCTCGCCTGGGTCTAAGTCGCTGTTCAGGCGCCAATTTGTCAGAGACTCTATGTCGTTGCGATGCGGAGGGAACACAGCACAACCAATATGATTGATAAAAGTGATCCGTTTATTCTGCTTAAGCCTGGGGTATATATAGAGCTAGGCTGCTATACACACATATTCTTGGGAAACTCCTGTGATTTCATTATTTACAGGCACATCCCTTTTTCTAACATCCTTGTTCCTCCCTTCAAGATACTCGTTAACTACAAGGTCAGTTTACCCCCCTGCACAGCTGATGTTTTTTACCAAGCTGGGTTTCTTACTGACTTTTACAAAACTGGTCCCTGGCCAAGTTCAGCCATGGGAACGTAACCCTTGCCTGCCAACCACCCTTCCACATTTCTGCATGATTACTGTAAAGCAAAGGTCCCTTTCAAAGTAGAAAACTTACTGGCAAAGGACAACCTGCTGCTGTGAATTGTTCTCAAGTGTGAAAACTCCTTGGCTTCATCTTCAATTAAAAGTGAAACATGAGGAGCATCGACAAAGCAAGAGAAGCAGGGGGTTTCTGGTTGTGGATTGTTTTCCTCGTCTGCTAATTCCAGTTCTGCATTTTAGTGAATTTATTCTCCTTGCCCTTCTTCACTGTGGTTGCCTTGGAATAAACAATTTTATATCAGACATGAGTCATATGGCCTGCCGTCTGCTTCCTCAACCTTGAAGTACACCAAAGTATACAGTATACTTAGACTCAAGCTGTGACCTCAGTGTATGCTGAAATCTTGTATCCATTCAGGTTTGTTCTGTGATTAGTGTATATTGCAAATCTCTTTGTTCTCTCTTGAAGCTAGTCAGAAGTTACTGCTGGGGAAATGTTCATCTGTGAGTCTCTGTTCCTGATTCTTGCACTGAACTGGGCACAGGTGGGATGATGCCCTTTTGATGCTTTTTCTATGATTACAGGGACATATTCCATTTGTTTCAACAAGTGAAGAGAACATTCTGTTGTGTATTTCAGTTATTCAGCTAGGGTTTGATAGGACAGGATATGATGATTTATTACCCGAAGTGCTATCATCTACTTGATATGTGTTAGTATCAAGGTAGATGAAATAATAAAGACCCTCTTTTATGCCTTCAGTTGCTTGTGACAGCATGGCTCAGTCTATCTGTTGATGTCAGCTCTGCTGTTTGCAGTTATGTTATTCAAACAGTAGTTTGAATATTTCTGTGAATATTTCTGGCCTCTGGTTTTTTACGCAGCACATTCCTTATGCATTCCCAAAGCTCGTTTGGTCTGCAGTCACTCCTTTCAGACTTCATATAGAAAGTCTACTCCAGTCTTCAGCCCCTTTGTTTTTCCTTTGCTGGCTGAATATCATCAGGAAAGAATATATCACTGTTTTTAATGTGGTGGAGAAGTGCAGTAAGCATTCCCAGTCAGTGCATTTTCTGTTATTTCTTAAAGTTGAATTGAGGTCCAGTGGAGTCCAGCAAATCTGAGTGACTCACAGAACTCATATTCTCTGCTGTTTTCCACTTGAAACAGTTGTCAGAAGTTTCTGATTTCATGAGAAATATTTTGCAAGTGACACACTTTTTATTAGTTTGCTTTTAAATGTTTTTCCTTGAATTGTAATAACAAGCAATTCTTGGGCTATCGATTATTAATTGCATTGATACCTATACCTGAAATTTCAGTGGTAATGACTGTAATTCTGCAGACTGTTTATTTGGGCTTAGTCTTAGCTAGGGGAAATTGTCCTGATGATAATAACTTCCTTGATCAATAACTTAATGAACTTTTATTTTGCATTTTAATTTGCTGAACAAGCCTCCAGATCTTTAGCCTTTTTTATGAGATGAATTTCTCTCTGTTTTAAAGTGGTTAAAACAACAAAAGGGGATGCTAGAATTTTGCAAGTTTTGCCATTTTGTTTGAAAACTCGTTTTATTTCGCAGGAGACATTACTTGAGCATTTTTATTTGCTTATTATTTATTACTGTGTTTACTTCAGTTGTATTCTTTGCTTTACTGTGAATGCACTTTTGATCTTTGCTATTGCAAGGCTGACAGTTCATGATACTCAGTGTCCTTAATATACCTCACTATGCAAAGAGTTCTTCCGATGATGATTCTCCAAGCTTATAAAAGATAACTGAAAACTGTAGCAGTTAGAGATTCTGATCCATCTCTTTGTAAATGAGATTTGTAAAAAATTTACCATTTGAGGATTAGCACAGAAATGGCCTGCATGCAACAGCAGTTTATACTGTATTTGTGTACATAAAGAAAAATTACCTTTCCTGGCAATTGCTCTGCTCTTTAAGAGTGCCAAATGAATCATAAGTTTTCCATAGGTGTTCCAACTTGCAGTGTGCTCTTTCTGCACTAATGCTGCATCCACAGGCATATTCATGGTGACAAATATTTATTTTCAGCTGTGAGAAATCTTTAGAGGAAAATTTTTGTGAATTGTTACACATTACAGGTATATAGGGCAGCAAAATGTTTCCTTTTTACCTAAAAGTTTTAAATATTTGGATACTCTGCACTATCTGTTGGTCACCAAATTAATTTCCTTTTATCCTTCTTCCTCTTGCAACAACACTGAACTTGTTAAAACACTTGTTGATTGTCACCAGGATAAAATACCACCAAATGTACAATTAATATGATTTTCTTGGATTTTTACTAATTATTTCCATGATAAATTTGTCCATTCACAGTGTCCTACTTGAGTGATACACTAAAAAGGAATTGTAGACAAACTGAGGACACTGTGGAGAAAGGAATGACAAAGGACTTTGAATGCATGCCTTGTAAGAGAAAATAAAGTATTATATTGCTGGGTCAAAGAAAGAGAAAAAAAACCAACCAACCAACCAAAAAAAAAAAAAAAAAACCCACAAAAAAAGACAGTGTAAACCTTTGATATGTGAAAGGTTTTTGCAAAAATCATTCTTTCACACCTAACAGGCAAAGGACAAAATAAAATCAGGTTAATGTCCAGCAAAAACAGTTAGTCCGGATCCTAACAAACTTGATCAGTAAGAGTTGTTAAGCAATATAACAACTTACTGAAGGATGTTCTGGGGTCTCCTTCAGTGTTGGTTTTTAGGATAAGATGATACAATACCTATCAGGGATGATCTTTACATACTTGTTTTTACCTCTATGCAGAGCCTTTTAGTTAAGGTAATTACGCCATTTTGCTATTGTGTCATTTCTCTCCCACCTTTCTCAGGAGACCAGTACCCCTTCATTTCTGCCAAGTCAATTACTTAAGTCAGACTTATTAAATAAACCAACCATGTGTTTCTACAGTTCTTCATACCAAAGGTGACAGCTTCTGGCCTTGATTTTGTGAACAGAGTTGACTACATCCTCAAATACAGTCCGGAGGGATAGAATGGTGTGTAAAGTGACTCCGGGTTTTAAAGGGTCGTCACATTGAAGTAGCAAGGTATAGGAGAATAGTTGTGGGACTGCTGGCTTACCCAGCTGTAGGTATGGGATTTTTTTTTCCTATTTCTGTGCTGTACTTAAAATAGAGATAATACATAACTACTTTGTGGAGTACCTGAGTTCCTCAGATGTTGCAGTACTTAAATATGGATTTAACTAGAAATGACTTTGGTCTCATTTTGTCATGTAATGGTTGCAGTCATGATTCTGTGACAGGAAAACAGGGATGGATGACTTTCTTTAAAAAATGTTGAACAAAGAAAAAGTGTTAAATTACACTTGCAAATCAATAAACCCAAGAGAATGAAAATGCTCAATTCAATTTATACAGAAAAGCTGCCCCCATAACAACAGTGTAAGAGGTTGAAATAGGTCACAGAGAGCCCTCCTTACATTGCTCAATAACATTAGAAGGATTAATCATTTATGGATTATCTCCTAGAAACAATGATCTGGCGCAGACAGGTAATCCAATCTCCTCTATCTTTCTAACCTGGTTTGCCATTTCACAGGGGATTGTGGAAGGGTGGCAATTTTTTCTAGGAAGACATTGCCTGCCAGCTTGAAACATGTAAATTGCTGGAATTTGCATCAAAATATGACAGCTCTTCTCTGACGAAGGTAGGTAGTAAAATTAGACAGGTAAAACTAACTTTTTTTCACTAGAGCACACAGGTTTGGCTCAGAAATTATATTATATTCACCCTTAGTTATAATCTGTCACTGAACAGAGTAAAGAAAGAAGTTTTTCACTTATGTAAGTCAGAACTAGAGAGAAAACTTTATTCTTGGGACTCTGCATTCTGCATAAATATCCAGTAATGTGTTCTTCCTGACTAAATTTGTCCAAAAATTTAAATACAACTTATTTTTGAATACAAACCTTTCAATGATCACAGCCTCTGTAAGTACATTAGACATCGGTGTATAGTGTGACTTCTATTGCGTTATATACTTAATGTAATATATAGGGCTTTGAGCATACATCATTAGCTAATTTTGTTATATTTTATCCAACATAGATCCAAGGCCTGCTGCTGAATACATTAGAACTGTACTATTTCCATTACTGAAAGTGAACTGTTTTTTGCAAATCTCCATTGTGGTAAATTAGGAATTGGATAAAATGTTGCAGTACCAAAGGTTCATCATCAGGATTCTCTATTGCTTATTTCATTTTACATGTAGTTTCCATTTTGTCGGCATAATAACATTAGGAAAAACAATGTGCAATTACTATCACAAGGCAGAGCAGCCTGTTCTCCTAAATTGTCTTGTACAGATTACAGATTGCACAGTTAAAAAAAAAAAGGCAATTAGATTATCAAGGTTCTGCTTTATACAGAATTAAGAAATACATCAGGAATAATTGTGCATCATAGTAGATATCCTGAGCCTTGAGAAAACTACTTTACTAGAACTATGTCAGTTTTTAACTCAGCCAATTTTTTATTAATGAGTTATCTACCTTACATATACTGTGCCTGTTTTATGGCATTATTCTCTGCTTATGTTTTTGTTTTCTTGTAAGCATCTTTTTGTGTCCTTTAAGGTTCCTGAGCCACTTATGATACCTCTAGGTATCTAGCCCTTTAAATATTGAGACTGTCACATACATTTTAAAATGTAGGTTTATATGCTTCTTTATCTCTGAAATCCTGCTGTAAAATACAAGTCAGATTTCCTTTTAAATATTTTTAGCTGATCCTCCTGCAGAATATGCACATATCATAGCAGTCATCTTTAAAATAGGTTAGATAAATTTTTTATGACCAAATGTGTATTTTTTGAGAGTTTTTTCTAGATGTGGTACAGTACTAATAAAGAAGATGCAATACAATTCTGAGAGTAAATAGCTTCTAGAGCTTTTCAGACATGACTGGGAACAAATGTAATATAAAACACCCAGATGATTTTGATTGCTTTTGATGCTTCGGTTGCCCAGTGTCAGAAGAATGGGAATCAGAATGGGAATGAGAAGCTTGCATTCATTTCATAGGTTATTACACAACTTCAGCTCTCTGTACCTTCATTTTCCCAGACATAAAATGAGTACAATGTATTTATTCATCATGATAAACTTAATTGAAATACTTTCTTGAAGAGTAATAGGAACAGTAGGCATGATCCAGGGAAGAGCTGATGGATTGCTGATGTATCTATCACAAGACCTTGGTAGAAGTTGCAGGCAGTAGCTGCGCTAACTGCTGTCATCCTAATGCTGCAGGCCTGACAAAGGGGTAGGTTCAGGAGCTCTGTTCCATGCTTTGGCAGGGTCAGTTCCTTAGGCCCCTCCCTGCCTCCTAAAGCCTTCTCTGGGTGCTCACCTGCCTGCTGGTGTTGGGCTGCATACTGAGAGGCACACAAGTGCAGCCAGAGACCTAAGGTACAGTGGTGGTTATTTCTTAGTGTAAGCTCCTGTACCTCTTGCTCTTTGCTTTGTCAGCTTTCTCTGGGATGTATCATGTTGTGTGCTAAATTCTGCCCCTAACAGTTGCAGTCAAGAATCCATGACATGTTTCTGCTTTGAACTGAAACTCATAGGCAGACCCACCCAGTTTGGGATGGGATTGCCTTCCTCCAGGGCATAAGGAAGACAGGCTGAGTGGAAGGAGTCACCATACTTGGCAAAAAGTGAATCTCAGTTATATCATGACTAAGTGAATAAACTGGATGAGATCCTAGCCTCTTACTTGACTTCTTTTCACCAATTAAGTTCTGGCTGATGGAGAATTCCTTTGCAGTAGTCACTCAAAAGAGAGCCATAAAGCTGTCTGCCGAAGATCCTCTGGGGAACCCTGTGGCTAAGATGTGTGAGGAATGGCATAGGATGGGTGTTTTAAGAGGAAGACATTAACAAGCAGTTAAAAATTGTGGAAATTTGCAACCAAACTAGCACAAAGCCTACTGTAAGAAACTGCTGTTGTTCAGGCAGGCCTTAAGGGCTGTAATGGAAGTGGAATTGCGACCTTTAATTTTGGGACCTCATATCCTTTGACTCTGGTGTTAGAAAATAAGTGATCTGATAGCAATGAATCATTTCAACAGTAACATATTGTTTAATTTCAAATGGGTTGTGTGCAGTTATGTGCATAAAGCAAAATGGCAATCAACTAGTAAAATATTTTCTACAAAATTCTGTGTACAAATTTACTGAATTTTCATTTTGAACATGAATGTAACTTTAGAGAATAATCTGCAAATTAGATTGCTTGTTTTCAAAGGAAAAAAGCTAACTAGGATGTTGTGTGTTCAAACCATCCGCTGCATTCAGACAGTAATTTTTCCCCAATGATATTTCACAATAAAATTACTTTGCCTGTGGAATTAGTGTACTGAAATGATGAACCCATAGAGCTTGTATAGGGGTGATATATTTTGTCAGGTAAGGATTGAAGAGCTGGTGAGCATCTTCTCAGTAGATGATAATGATCACAAATATATTTAAACACCTCTAGCATACCAGTTTATGTGTCAGGCTTTAACAGATTCTTTCAAAACGCTCATGATTAATACAATAACTGTTTCTCATTTCCAAAATTATCACCAGTTCTAAAATCTATATAAGTTATGTGATTTTCAAAACAGTTAAATTATTAGACTGAGAGCTGCAGTGTAACCAATGAATGTATACAAAACCAGCTGGAGGACCACATCTCCTCTTGCTTTTTACTTCTGGTGTGTGTGATGCCTTCCAGAGCTGGCCAGGTGAGCTGACCTTTGCAGTGCTGTAGGTCTAAACAGAGTGCCTGTAGGTCTAAATAGGTCAAGCTGGCCACATTTCTTTCCTCTACCCCTGTATGCATGTGTGAACCCAGTGCTGGTCAGACAGACACAGGTTGTTTTTAGGAGACTTGACACTTCCATGACAAAACAGACCTGCCAATCAAGAAAACTGAGTTCCTGAAGTGATGAACTATCCTACAGGGCAGGAATCACCAGAGTCCCCTACTTACCCTAACAGAAAAAACTTTCAAAACCAGTTGCCAAAAATAGAACAAAAAATTGCCTCTCTAAAATTTTTTCACTCTGAGATAAAGCTGGCATCTTTTTTGACTTAAAGAAAATTCTCATTAGCTCAGTTCTCTTGACAAGCTTGTCAACTGAGTAACTGACGAGTGGTGATGTCTAGGAGGTGAGCTGAATATGGAGGGAGAGCTGTTTGTGTACCTGCAGTGCATGGACCAGCCAAGAGGGAAGGCAGGCTGCTCCTCCTGCTCTTTGCTTTAGCTCTCAGTAGTGAGAGTATCCGCACAGGAGTAGCAGGGGAGCTCAGGCTGAAGGAAGGACTTAGCAGGCAAAGACAGCCATGTTTTTGCAATGTATTTATATATTTGTGTGGGAAGGAGTCTGTTTGACTTTGGTAATATTGTGTGTATCACAGTATCACAGTATCACAGTATGTTAGAGATTGGAAGGGACCTCAAAAGATCATCTAGTCCAATCCCCCTGCCGGAGCAGGAACACCTAGATAAGGTTACACAGGAACGTGTCCAGGCGGGTATATATATATTTTTTTTTAAGGTTCTCCCATTAAGGTCTGCTTTGATTTTTCTTTTATTTAGACTCAAATTCCAGCTATTGGGGAGCTGGCCAAGTAGGCTGTGGAAACTTTTAATATTCAGCAATATTTAGGACTTTGGGACCACCACGTGATTCATGAGCTTGTTTGACATGAGAGCCAGGCAGTGCTGTTGGCTTACAAACAGACATGGGGAATGCTTAATTTAAAGGATCAATAATCTGTTATTCTTGCTCCTTTAGAAAATCCCCAAATTAATACTGTGTAATATCAGGGTTTTTACTTTTATTCAACTCCAGATATGCCTTTTATAGGCCCTAACCTACTTTATGGTGCTTATTTGTCACACTTCTACAAACTGTTCTCCATGGCTTAGTGGCACCATGCCAACTGCTGAGAAGTTTGAAGGGTAGTTAACTGTTTTTAAATAATGAGAGACTTACTAAGTAAGTGCAAGTGAAAGCTGGTAACTGAAACACTGACTTTAGGAGGTCGGCATGGCTGGCAGTATAAGGACACTGTCAAACACTTTAAGACAGAAAAAAACAATTGTACAATAATTAAGGTATTGATACAAATGTATTCTGTTTGTTACCATCATGTCAGCAGAGCACAGAGGGGCTTATTAAACTTACTCTAATCCCCATGGGTTCTTTATAACTTTGACAAAGAATCAGAGAGGAAGCTAAAGAAATTGTCTATGTCTTTAAGTTTGTTTTTCATTTGCATCTCTAGCCAGAATTCAACGATTAACGTTTGCAAAAATACATTCTGGTATTTAGGCTATTTGCAAACCATTCATTGAGATTATTATTTAAAATATCTCTTTATTGTTATTATAAGTAACACTGTAGTAGTTCTTAAACAGGTCCCAAATCCAGTCAAACATTCTCTGGAGGGTATGCTAATGAGGCATATAATGTGATGTCAAGATGAGTTTATTCTTTTAAATTATACATAAAATGTTTATTTTCTATGCTGTTGTTACTTTTTTCATTAGAAATAATCTAATACTAGAAAATTTTAGACATACAGAAATCTAGAAAGCACTAGAAAACTGTAAAATTATCAGAAGAGAGTAGCTTGCTTATTTGTATGTAGCCGTAGGAGTACAGTAGCAGCAGGGCTTGTGTGTATTCTTCTATTATAATCAGCAGAATGGTAATAGAGGAAAAAGGTAACTAAAATGTAGGCCTGTAGCAGGTTCTTCTGTTAGTTCATAGATTTTTGAAGCTTCTACAGTTTCCTTGGGGCTCAGTTTTTTCTCATATTTCATCTGGAACTGCCTTTTTTTTTTTTTTTTTTTGCACTTCCACTGAACTTATCAGAGACAGAAATTACAAATATCCATAACTTATTTTACCAATGGGAAACTTTGTGAACGTGTCTGGCTATTACTGGCTTCAGTTATCTATGTCATCAGGGGAGCTGTTATGAGCCTTAGTCTGGATCTAAATGACCCACACTGGGCTCAGTAGTGGGCTGTTAAGGGCTGGTGGCTGGGCTGACCCTTTCAGCAAGTCCAGTCAGGATGACTGTGGTCACCCCTGTGAATGTCCACTGGTGCTAACATCTGTGCTATTTAAGGGCACATCTAAATTTGTTCTCTGATTAGTCAGTGACTGAGGTGTGTGGCTCTTTGAAAATGCTCATTTTGTGACCTTTGGCTTGCATCCAGGACCTATTTCAGTCCTAACCTTTGGCTTGTATCTTGGTTTCCGACTCAGGCTCTTGACCTTTCATATTTAGCCTGACTGCTGGTCTTTGGGTGCCAGGTCACTTCTCAGCCTAGGCTTGGATTCTGGTTTTGATATTAGCTCTAACTGCTTATTGCAGCTTGGCACTTACATCTTATTTGTGCTTTTGAAATTTTCCCCTTAGGGCACTAATCATACTTCTTACATTTTTTTTTAGCCTTTGTGTAAATGAGTCAAAACTCCTGTGATCACAACAGCTCTGTTCTAAGTGCATCCTTTCTCTCATGGGTCATTAAACTGAGGATGCAGAGATAATTTGGATGCTCCTCCAGGAACCCTTGATTCCTGCTTGACATGGGTAGTCACTTGGTTGCCTTTGTGCTCACACTTCCCTGTAGGGTGGCTCCTGGCCTCCATGTAAGTGAGTGGGTGCCCATCAGCTGAGCTTCAGCCCATTTGGCCGCAGGAAGCCAGCTTTATGGCTGGACATTCCAAAAAAATCAAAATGAGTGCAAGCCTGATAAATCCCAGCATCCTGTTTGCTACAAATCTGCTGCTGAGACACCAGCTTGTAAATTGTTTTATTTGATCAAATGTGTTAGAATGAAAAACTCTCCATAAATTAAAATGAAATTGGTTAATTTTCTCCTAAGACAGTTTATATGAAATTACAACAAACGAATATTCAAGGAAAATAAAAATATTCCCCAACATCCCTATAGTATTTTCAGTAAAAGCACCACCAAATTCTGCTGGTTTTGAAGGTCAGATGGCAGACTTCATGTTCACAGCCATGACTACATGCTCATGTGAGTTTGTTTCCCTTGCTTTACAGGGACTGTTTGCATGAATAACTACTCCTGCAGAGTGAATAAAGGCATTTGCAATCTGGTCCCAGCTGGAAACTTATTTCTGAAGCCAGTTCACTCCCTTCATAAAGCATAGATTCTTTATTTTATCTTGTTTTGTATTTAGTTCAAATGATTTGAGATCTTTGGTTTGATTGCTACTTCATTCCAAATCACTTGCTAATGGAAGAGACGTACATTTCAGAGCTCTTAATTCTTTCTGAACATTTATTTGGAATAGAGATATTCTTTTTGTCTGGGAGGAGAAAGGTAATTGCTGCCTGCCTGGGTATCAGTTAATTAGCAGTCTCCTCACCAGTGGATGCTTGGCTAAATTCACTCCTTTGCTGAGTAATTTATTAAATAACTACAGGACTATTCAGGCAGCCCCAATAGTATTTTATAACAAAGCTCTAATTGGTATATTTAATAGCAAAAAAGGATGTAAAGAAATACAGGGCATATATTCTCAATTGGAGATCTTGGATCACAGAGCTCAGTGAGTTAGTTCCAGTTGTTCCTCAAGCAAGGATGTGGCATAAGTTTGTGGGAGTTATTGACTCTTATTTTATTTCTTCCACAGTTAATGCAATCTTGGCATTCTTGGGGAAAGCAGCATTGCATTACAAACAGAAATCACTGTCCTAGCCTTAGGAAGGCTGCTTAGATAGGGGGAATCAGCCCCACTAAGTGCTGATGCTTGTGCAGTGACTTGGGAAATCTATGGAGGAAATGCATGATAAACCTTTTGCTTCACTCCCCTGTCACATCTCTGGTGCGGCTGTCCATTAACATGCCACTGGCTCAGCAGGAGTGCTGGGGTCTGTGGAGATCACTTGGTAGCTGTCAAGTGGATAAGACAAGCTTTCTGGGGAATGTACGAAGATAATTACAGGAAGGTAAAGTTAAATCACATACATGTGCTGCACCAAGTGTTGTGAGCAAAGGAGGCTTTATTCTGCAGTACGGAGACCAGATGGGCTCGGTGACTGTTCTTTCAGTTTCTGAGGGAGAATTCAGTACATATGGTCTGGAATCAACACTTCATTTTGTCAGTTCAAGTCACACCACCACACTCCTTTCCCCCTCTCTCCCCCCCCAGTTGTTGTTTTAAAAACAGATAATCTGGTGAGTGTGAGCAGGTATGTGTTAAGGCAGTGTTTTGAAATTGCCAGCTCTTTATCCCTTTTGCTGAACCCCTGCTGGAGTCCAAAAACCCAAGTTCTTTTCCTCTCTTTCCCGCAGGGTAGAGACAGCTGTTATTTTGAAAAGAGAGGCTATGTACCATAGTCATTCTTCTCTGCAATTTCAAAAAAGCACAAGCTTTCTGTTGCTCTAATGCCTTAGCAGATAATTTGCTGTTTATATGTATATAATATACTACTGTATAAATTGTGAAAATGGAAGGTCAGTAGATGCAATGGTTAGGTCTAACCCTGTTCTTTTAGGAACAATCCTTGCAGCGTATTTAAGGTATCTTAGTACACAAAAGGTACACACAGGTATTTCCTGTGTATATTTACTTAATGAGTAATACCCATGGTAAGTTTTAATGCTGGGTTGTGCTAACCAGGCAGGAATACACTCCAGTTATTCCAGTTATTCAGTTATTCCTTTCCAATACATGGGTCCTACAAAACTGACACACGACTGTTAAAACATTCCACACAACACTGCAGTTCATCTGTTGCAGCCTTTCTGCAGGGAAAACAGCAATTAACTCCATATTTTAGTATACTGAATAATTTAATGTGCTGCAGAAGATTAATTTGAAGAAAGCCCTTATTGTGAAGTAGTAGGTAGACAATCAAATATAATAAAATTGGTTACCTGGATTGATAACTTCAGTTTAAATGTATATGGCTATTTCATGGTATGGTCATATAGAAGAATTAAAAAAAATCTGTAGTCTATTTGATACAATAATTTACATTTTAGTTTTACCTAGAACTTTTTGAATTTTTGTAAAAACATAAAGCTTTGTATTTAATGAAATGTGCATGGTACCAAGAAATGAACTAGCATTTTAGATATTTGTATATAATAGCCAGAGATCTATATGAGAAGTTTTGATGTCTGTTAGTTTTTCTTTCAGTAAACATCTCCCCATTCTCGAGAACTGTTTGTGGTAGGGCAGTTTTACTGTCGTTTCATCTCACAATTTTAGGATATTAAAGCAGTAAATAGCACAGAAAATAATTTTTTTTTTCTTTTTTATAACCTAGACAACTAACTCACACTATAGCCAAAATGTGTTGAAGAACAGAGCTGAAACATTGCACCATCCTCTTGTTACAAATCAGAAGTCATGTGCGTGTACAACACAAACCAGATCATCTTTGGGCTTTGGCAGGCTTGACTTTGAGTCAGCTCAGAACATTTTGCATATGAATAGCAAAACAGAAATAGTCTTATAGGTTAAGGAGAAGCAGGACTTCATGGTCTTCTAAATAATTTTTAAATTATTATAATATAAAGGAGTAGTTAATTTTCAAGGCAGAAGGGGTTACTAATGATCTTTGGAAACAATGGTGATTCCTTTCTGATTTGTAAAGAAATCTCCTTACTGAAATGTTATTAAAGCCTATTAGAATGCTTTTAGCTAAATGATTAAGTGATGTTAGATAAAGAATCATACTGACTTCAGAAAACTTTCAGATAGCGGTGCCAGTTTGCTCTTTATGAACATCCAAAGGACTGTCATCAGGGGTTACTATTGCAGCACTTGCATCTCACTGACAGCTGGAGCTGCTTTGTTTTTTTTTTGCTAAACTAGCTGAAGTTTTATTTCCTGTTTTATTGACACTGTCTTGATGCACACTTCCAAGCATTTCAGCAGCATATATGAAATCATTACTTTGAGAAGAACAATTTTTTTGTATTCCTTATGTTGCATAAAATTTGCGTCTTGCATTGTGGACTCTGTAACTCAGTTCTATTTCTGATACCTTAGAAAGCACACCTAAAAGTTCTGATATAAAAAAGTCATCAAAGCTGTCACTGACCACTGCACCCAAGCTTTGATTTTTCCTTTGTATTTCCCATTATTCATTAGTAATGAACATGCTGACTGATCTCACACTTTATGATGCACAGGCACTCCATATGTATAAGAAAGACCTGCCAAACTTAAGTCTTTTTTATTCCTTTTTCCAGTGAATTGATTATCTTCATAATCCTGCCCCATATCATCTTTATTTTCAACAAGATCTTTCTACGTGGCAGGGGATCAAAGGTGCTTTTAAACTAGCCTGTTTCCCCAGCTAAGACATCAGCCTTAAGATGGTGTTGGTTTAGCATGTGCTAGAGGGCTCGATGTCAGATGTTTTACAGCTGCACTCAGAATCACAATTGAAAATCTGGGGTTTGGAGGATAGCACAGAAATAGGTACTAAATAATTTGACACACATTTCTGTCATTTAAGGTCATTTAAGGCTTTGAAACTAACTGTGTAAAAGCAGGTGATGTGGAAGTTCTGTTTGGAATAAAAGCAACTTTTATGTGTCTTTAGCAGTTCACGAGGAAGAAGCTTGTAAACCAACAAGTATTTGTTCATATCTTTTCAGGAGTGACAGTGTAATTCCTTTTTCTCTTAATATAAAGTATTGACTTAAGAAAATGCTCACTGCATTAGCTTTCAAGCACCTTTAAACTTCATAGTCTCTGAATGTGATATAGGCATTAAATTAGTAGCAGCTACTTCTAGTCTCTTTTTTAACTCCCTCCCTGATACAGCTGACAGACACAGGTTTATAAAACATGTGCAAGTGCAGACACCTTGCTAAAAGTCAGGGCAGCTTCAGGTAGTTCTTTTTAATTTTACAGTTTCTTTGAAAGCTAATAACAATAAAAAATTCCAAAAAAATGTAGAAAAAATAATTCTTACCATTGGAAAACACCTAATTAAAAATATCTTCTAGTAATATGAAAGAAGTACTTGATACGGAAAAAAAATTAAAGCATTTTAAAATAAAATTGAATATTCTATTTCAACATTTCCATTTTTCGTTTGGATCTTTTTTCATCTTCAAACTTTCAGATATTTAAATATTACTGGAAAAATATTTCAACAGGGTCTGGTTGATATTTCCAGATTTAAAGACAGTGTAATCCACATTTTACTGAACCTTTTGGGGTTTCAATAGTTCGTATCCACTTAGGATGAAAATAAATTTTGAATTTCCCAAAGGATAGACAATTTATTACTCTAACTAAAGGGGGTTTGCCACAGAGCTGCTAAAGTAAGATCTGTGTCCTTGTTACACAAAGCAGTGCTTTTCCTCTTGCAGCCTTGACTATCAAAGCGTGAGAGCTGTCAGGTCAGAAGAAGTGCGTAGCACATAAAGAACTGTGTATCAGTGACACATTGTTTTAAATTAAAGGAACTAAAGGAAAAAAATATTTCCACAACAACAACAAAAACACCCCCCCCCCCAAAAAAAAAAACAACACAAAAAACCACCCCCAAAACCAAAAACCAAGCATGTTTCTTTTCACCTTATGGCTAAATTAAAAAACTGTTAATTGACCTTCAGAGGCATTAGTAACTTCAGAAAATTATGGCTTTTCTGGGCTTTTTGTTGGTGGAAAGCATTTGGCTTCCAAACACATAGCACAGAACTGTTTTTACAGTTCCAAGGGATTATTTAAAGAAAAAAAGACACTGGATCAAGATTCTTAGTCTCACTGAAGTCTGTGAGCACTGGATTAGGTCCTTAGATCTGGTTATGTAAACATTTCTGTAGCGTTTTTAGACAGTAATGTTTGGACTGTTACTATAGACCACTGCAGTGCTTTTCTTAGTGTTATGTTTTAATAGCTACACTTGAAGAGCTTATAATTTATTTTCCACCTGATAATTCCTCTTCTCGTGTTAACATATACACTGGTATTTAAGAGCATCACTCTTTCCTTTCTCTGCTCATTGAAATATGTGAAACAGCTGCCTGAGGTCTGGAAAAATGTAAGAATGTGTCTGAGCTTCAGTGATCCTTCATTCATAGGAGAGGTCATCTTTTGCATTTTGAATTGAAGCTGTTGCCTATTTACTTGTGGGTAAGAACAGGTTATTTGCTCCTCATGCCTTGTAAGTGGATAAATATAGCCCCCCACCTGAATGCTGCCTTGAAGACTTTCAACCCTTTTTCAGTTTTTCTTCCTCTCTATAAGCTTTGTCCTTGTATAAAGAGTCAGTGCAGTCTAAGGTCCTTGCCCAAGAATACTTAACCCCACTTAAAAACCTTGCTTTAGGTGCTGTCTGGGGCTTCAGTGACACAGAAGGGCTGTGCCAGACTTTGCAGGGGAGGCCTGGAAGCAGAGGACTGTGAAGCACTATGTTTTGATTCGGTGAGCTGTATGGTCAGATACAAGATGAAGACAATACTCTTCTTTCTAGTGTCCTGTTAGAAGGAAATGAGGACCACCATTTTCAAAAGACCAGACTCTTCTCCTGTTAATTCTGCATACTTACAACCTCATATTTCCAAAAATGTATATCTCTATTAACAGGGTCATGTTAAACAAAGGGAACAGATTGATCTGAAAAGGGTGAATAATAGATGCCTTGTATCAGAACTGCACAACAATCACAGCTCTCATACGATAAGTAAATATAATATACAAATGTAAAATATATATTTTTTCCATGTTCAGTAGTTGCACTGCTCTAAGAATGATGCACTAGACTTTCTCCAACACTCAAACATAGATTGTGAAGGATGCAAAGCTGCCCTTCTTCAAGAGTTGCTGAAAGTACGTCACAGTCCAAACCTGCACTCACTTATGAAGTCAAGGTAGATGCTACCCTAACAAAGTCAATGGGATTAGGTGACCTATATAATTTTTATCTTACAGGCTTTGATATAACTAATTCTGAACATTGGAACTAAGTATCTTTTTTTTTTTGACTTACTGGAGTTTTTTAAATTCTCATAAAAATTTACTGAGATAATAATAGCAATCATGTGTTGCACAGATAGTACAGTTCATCTCTAAGTGCTTTTTAAAGATAAGAAGCATTTTCACTGATGCTGAAACAAAATTAAATGGCTTGTGCAAAGTCCCACAGCATACACTGACAAAGATGGGGAGTGAATAAACCATGCAATGCACCAAGTCTGTGTAACAGTAATGACATCTTTGTTCTTACTCTTTTCTATGGAAGTAATCAAAACTGCTAAAAACTTAAAAAAATTATAAAAAGTAATAACTAATATCGTAATTCTATACACACTTTAACATAGCATTAGCTAGCTCTGTTACTGCAAGAAGTGGTCCTAAACTTCTCCAACTTTCTCTATGAGCTGATTCATAGGAACAGATTCTCACAGGTTGGAAGATACTTTGGGAAGTCACCCAGTCCATCCCCCTGCTCAAAGCAGGCACCCAGTACTGATCTCAGATGAGAATTTTCAGGGCTTTGTCCAGTTAAAACTGACCCACCATCATATCTTAGTTTTAATCTAACCCAGTTTTTTGCTCTGGGTCATTCTGCATCTGTATGGGTACCCATATTTAAGCTGAGTTAGGAGCAGATGGGCTGAAACAGAGGGGCAACTTATATTGTTTCTTTCAGTGGCAGTACTAGTTTATGCTACCCTACAATAAGGCTTACTGTTGGAGTACAAGAGGTTTTTTGATTCTATGCTCAGTGCTGCTTTCTTCTTGTATCTGCACATTTGTTGGAGCAACAGCCTCAACTGTGCAAGGAAGAAGAAGAGTACTCTACACCGCTTGAGAGAAATCTCTTATGTTAGTGGCACTTTTCACTCCCCCCACCAGTCGAAGCAGATGTATTTTCATACATTCCCTATGCAAAGTCTGGTATTAGCTGTTCAGATGTAATATTTGTATGTGCTCTGCCTCTTCTTCCTCACTTATTTATTTCCATTGTACTGGAGCATAAATTAAATTACCATATTAATACTTAGTCTTCAGGATCTTCAGGCCATTCACAGTAGTTTCATAACAATGTATCTCAGTGAGCAGTCAGTGCAATTCCCTCTCTATCAATCACATCATCATAATGAGAGAAGAGATAGTTTTCCTAGCTTAACTTCTTGCATCATACTTTGGAAGGCAGTGTTTATTCCTGACATTTGAAGGTATCTTAGGATACTGTCCTTGAAGCCTGTGCTTTCCTTTTCACTGCATTCTTATTGTGTCTGTTTGTGCTTTAAGTTTTATGCTCTGCCAAACTTTAGCCTGGACTGACAGCAGAGAAATGAGCATTATAATGAAAGTGCTGACAAACCCTTAGCTGTAATGACGTGAATGGTGCAGCTATCATTTCAGTTTCCTGTGTTCTTTACTTTAAATCTTTAATGCTATTTTCTCCTTTTATCCTGTGTTGAGCAGCGGGATTACTCAAGTGGTTTATGGCTTAGAAGTTGTGCAGTTAAGTGAGTTGTTCAGTGGGGTGGAAGGATTCCTCTCTGGGGGCCACCTTGTTCATTTCAGAGGTGTGGAAAGTTTAAGGTTTAAGGAGGAAGACTGCTGTTAGCAAAATGCTCAGTATTGCATTGCCATTCCAGCACTGCCATCAACTTTGCCCACTGTGGCCACTCACTGTAACGACACCTCATTTTATGTACCTCTCTCTGAGGTAAGGTCAGTGTCCTCTAAGGTGGAAGAAATAGGGCATTTTGCATTGTAAGGAGAAAAGAGCAAAGCCCTAAGTGTGAGAAAAATCAGCTTGCAGTAAGGAAATGTTAGTTGATGATGTTGTCATTAATATTTTAGGCTGTATGTCATTTGAAGCAGGATGTCTGCATTCCTATGTGTATGGATGCTGTCCAAAACATTTTTGACATTACCACAGCACAAATAATGCATGGACTAGATATGAACCTGTACTGAAGTGCCCACTCGCTGTCTGCATGTGCCTGATGTTGCAACAGTAGAAGTAAGGACCCTGTGGAGTTTCCCATTGATTTCAGTGAAAGCAGAAACAAATTTTCAAGAGGCCTTTTGGATCAGATCTCTAGCTTTTCTAAAATGGCAGAAGTCCTTTCATCTGGAATATGCTCTGCCATTTTATACTAGGCAAGGATGTGGCTCTGAGGATTGCCTCTGTCTGACAATATGAGCCTAATTCCAGTAGGATTCAGTAACTGTGTGAGTGAGCGTGTGGCTCTTGCTGGACCATGTGACCAGGTGATGCTGAAGAAGAGAGAGGAACTATAATCCCTTCAGCTCCACCATTTATCTTCCCATGTTGAGTGAGATTAACACTGTATTAATTTGAACAAAATAAATACAGTATGCATGTATTTAAAAAAAATAAAACAGGATGTATGTGCAGAGGGATGGTAACAGCCTACAGATACCAACTGACATGAGGCTCATGAAGCTCAGACCCATTTCCCCACTGGGGAAATTAAATTCTCATCTTTGGACATGGAGAAGATTTGACTGAGCAAGGCCATGAGGACCCTACTCTAGGTTGATCCTGGTCTGAGCAGGGAGGGGATTGGATCAGGTGACCTTCAGAGATCCTTTCCAGATGATATTGTTCTACGAATCTGCTCTATTAAAACCAAGATTAGTTGTGAAATCATTGTCCTTTTTCTTGTGAATCTGACTAAACTTCTGAACCAGTGGGCACTTAGACCTGCCTAGAGGGAGATTAATAGCTCTGGCAGGATCACTGAAGGAAGACCCTTCAAGTGTGCTATACCAGCAACAGATTATCTCATTGCTGTCAGAAAAGTTAGGCTACAGATTTGTTTTCCTGTGCTCCCCTGTTACTATGAGATCTGTATTTCTTTCATTCTTCATTATGATCTTTGAATCAAAATGTTTATGCCCCAAGGATTCACCTGCTTTGTCTGAAATCACCCCACTTTTCCTTTGCTTTACTGTGTGGAAATTACGTTGATTCATAGGGAAGAGATTACTGTGCATTGTACCTTCCTTTGCTCTCATTTTCTTTTCTGCTTTTGACATATGTTATGACAGCATTATATTGCAGGCCTTGCACCCACTTCTTAGGTCCTCTGGGATATGGTTTGGATTGCTCCTGGAATCCTGTTACACAGCAGATGCGGCTGCCCCAGGGAACATTGCTGCAAGCTGCTTTCCATAAGAAGCAACAGAAACTCTTCAGATTGCTGTCTGTGTCTTTAAATGCCTTTAGTCTTTCAAGATTTCACTACCTAAAGGCGGCACACAGGCACACTGTCTATACAACTGGGTGTAACATTTGGTTTCTTGGGCTGACAGCTACCATCAGTTATTCATTAATAGTTTTTTGAGGGACAACGCTAATAAGAGTAAGAACAGCAGCAGTGGGGGTGGTATCATGATTCTCTGAGTCAGGTTTGAGTAAAGAAAGTAAAAAATCATCAGAAGAAGCTTCTGAGAATCAGAATTGCAAAGTAGGTGATAACAGCCTTCTCTGGCTTATGTCTGACTTGAGCTAACACAGTTTTCTGTATTTCTGGGATCTTCACTGACAGTATTCTGCTGGACATAAGCTGTGTGAGCATAAGAAAGTTTATGGGAAAAGATCCAAGTAACCTGCTTGCTTTATTTTGCTTTACCACTATTGTACTTCAAATCAGAACACAGAAGATGAAGAAAAGTCAGAACTTCTGGGTTTTATTCTTACCCCAGGTCTTTAATTACAACAATCACTGTTTCATGACTCTTTGCCTCATCTTACCTCCATGTAAAATGTGGGGTTTTTTTATTCATATTAAAAGGGAGGTTTAGTAGCTTAATCCATTCATCTTTCAAAAGTATTTTGAAATATTTAGAAGAAGACCTGTGAGTCGAAAGCTTTGCTGTTCAGGAGCATGCTGTGCTGGGTGACAATGGTAACAAAATCCAGATGTGTTCTTTTTTGTGAATGCTTTTCTGGACTCCTGTTTTGCAACATGACATAAACAGTTCATAAAGAAACCTTGGCAGAAAATGCAGTTATGCAGCACCTCCAGAACAGATACGTAGTTGTCTCAGTAACTCCAGAGTTGGAAATATAGGCACAGGAGGCAGATACACATATTCTCTTGAATGTACAAAGTTATGCAATGATCAGTAAAACTTGAGTGTTAAGCATTATTCTGGTTTCAATATGATTGCTCCTTGAGGCACAGATATGAGCTGAAATGTAACAAATACTGGTTTTTGAGAGTCTGGTATACTCTGACAAAACACCAGCATAACTAGAAGTGTAATCAATTCTAGACTTTCTGTTCTTTGTAACACTTCTCCAAACAGCTGATGGGAAGTTCAATGTGTCTAGTTGTTGTGATTTAAATGCTGAATCCAGAACACAAGTCAAGAGGTAAGATTTAGAAAACTGAATATGTATGTTCTGCCCAAGAAGCCACACAATTTTCCATCCCTGAATACAGAGGCAATAGTTGACACAAGGCATTCTGGTATATATGGCAACATCTAAACCCATGTTGGTTTACTGCATATGTGACTTAGCCATCCATCCATGGAAAGAAGTGCCCTGCAGAGATGACAAGGTATGAAGGTGTGCTGTCAGCCACCTCTGCCCAGGGACCAAGGATGCTAAGAGAAAACTAGATTTTCATTTTCAGAGGGACCTTGGCAGAGAACTGTGGGAGACAACCGACAGTTCATCTGCCTCTCTGTCTTGGGGCTCACTCACCAACATTAAGCGCTGCTAAAACTTGCCCTAACCAGTTTAGCTCGGTTCCCTTTTCCACACTTAAATGTATGTATTACATCATCAGCAAGTCAGCATTCTATTCTGAGAATTACTTTCCTGCAGATTTCCCTATGGAGAGCTAACATGTATCTTGTGGGGAGAAAAAAGTGTCAATGTCTGACACATTACATTTTCTTCTATTTTTGCCCTTCATTCGTGTACAGCAAGAGGCTAAAAATTGTCAAGGATATTTGTTGCTTGTCACTCTTATTTGGGCATGAACATACACATACACCCCTACGCAGAGTCATGGATACTTTAAATTTTAAAATGGTAAGAAAAGGGTTTATATCCTTGTTTATCCTCTAGGCGCTGTGCTCTCACTTCTCTTTTGATGCTGATGGGAAAGAGGCTTATTAATGAGCTGTTTCAATAGACTTGCTAAAAGATTTTCTTCATAATAAATGAAAAAAAAAGCCCAAACGTCTTTGAAATTCCATCATTGACTGAAATTACATCAGTGGTTTAGTCTTTATTTTCCAAATGACTAAGCATCTCGTTTTTATACAGAATAAAAATTCTTGTCAAGAAAAATTGGTCACAGTTCAGATGTTTTCTAACAAGACATCAGCTGCATTATTACTATGGTTTTCCTCTCTAAGCTGAACATCAGCTTATGTGAGAAAGAAGTGATATGCTGAGCTCCACATTCTTGCTCCCTCTCTGATCTGCATATTGTGCTCCATTGCTGTGGTACATTAATTCTCTTGTGACCCAGCCATTCATAAATTAGCTCTCTCATCAGTACAGAGAGTACAGAATTGCAGATTTGAATGAGGGAAAGATCTTGCAGGTCAGCCCACTCCATTTCCTCACTGGTATGAGATAGTTCTATGACACCTGGAGTCTACATATGCCTCTCTGCTAATGCAAATCCATTTGTGTGGACTAGAAGCAAAAGAGAGAAGCGAGAAAGACGTGCCTATGAAAGAGCAGGGAAAACCAGTGCCACTGAATTTTCAGATTACTCTCGTGGCATAGGTGGAAACTGGGACAACCACCGCTGAGATTCTTACTCCCTGAAGAGTTTGAGACTCTTCTGTCTTTCCAGTGAAGAGCTACTATTCTTCTATTTAAAAGTATTTCTTCCAAGGAAGAACCCACCTGTCCTTTCCCCACATTTTTCAGTGCAGAAGGACAGAAAAAGAATTTCTATTGTTCTGAACATTTAATTTCAACAAATATATATTTGATAGGTGAGAAACAAGCTTTACACATGTTCTATATAGATTTAAATAAAATACATTCATTTATCTCAAATGTTACCCCAAATGTTCTAAATACAGTTGTATGGGAATTTTTGATTTCAGGATCTTTTTCTAGTTTATGAGAATCAGTCTCACACAAATTCTATTTCTTTGGTTTTAAACACAACCTTGCTTACACTTTTTTTAATGCACAAAGCCTTGCAACGTTGTGACAGCTGGTGTATTTGCAGACATAAACCCTTCCCAGACAATGTACTCAGATGAAGGCAATCTCATAATTTCATAGAGGTAAATCTTCACACAACTATTTGTCTTCTGAAATAGGACCCCTGTAGTTTTTGTGCTTAGAAGGTCGTTTGATAAATTATGTGTTGACCTTGTCTGCTCTTACAACTCAGAACCACTGTTACACTGCACACTGTAAGCAGCCAGCAAAAGTGTTTGGAATGCTGTGTTGTGCTCTCACAAATGGTATGTAATTTTTGGCTCAAATTTAAAGGAATAAACCCACATAATGCTGCCATACTTTAATATAAAAGGCTTAATGCTTTTTGTTTGAGAAAATGTAAAAGCTTAAACCCTGGTTATATCTTTTTGCACCCATTTTGTAGTATTCTGACCTAAAACCTCACAGAACATGGTGGTTCAGCTTTTAAATCACTGTTATGCTCCTGGGCCATGAGAGTGAAAACGTATTTTGATAATGCCATTCAAGCTATACACCTTTCAATTTACAAATGCCTGTTGACAATTATCTGTGGAGCTGTGCTTTATTACTGTGTACTAACAGGTGACATGAAAATATCTTCTGTGAGTAGCCAGTGACAAAAAAGGTTATTCTATATATTTACTTCTTATATGCAGTGGACCTTGCAGTGCTGCTGTTTATAGTGATAGGTTGTGGTCACACCTGGGGACATTTCAGTGCTGGAAAAACGTTTACTCTTGAAGATCTCAAATATCTTTTCTAACTTAAATAATTCTATGATTCTGTGATTTTCTTGACTATGAACAATAGCAATATTTAGGCAATGATTTTGTTAGCTGAGCTCACAAACATCTCAGGGAGAATTTTGAGACATTCCTCTAAGGCAGTTAAGAAAAATTTCATTCTTATGACTGCTGCACAGCTTTGCACATTGTATTTCCATTTCAGACTAATGTGCAGGGTGAGCCTGAAGTCAAATGTTCACTGGGCTTTAAGCTTAGTTCTTAACCCAGTTCAGAATGAGAAAAAATGTAAATGGCCAAATCTGCATCTGGCTTCACTGGTGTCAAAGCTAATCATAAGTTTCTGCATGAACTCCTACTCAAGATGAAACCTGGTAGGGACTGTACTAAGCAAGAACATTTCGTTTCTTCAATAAAGCCTTCTCTTTATGGGTATGGAGCAATGTTCAGATAACCAAATGGAAGAAATCATTTTCTTGTGATAACTAAGCATCAAAATCACACAAACACACTGAGAAACCAAGTGTACCTGCTGTTGTGAACGTAATTTGAAGGATTTAGCAGAGGCACAATGAACAGAGAGAAGTTAAAGGAAAGGAGAAATAGGGAAATGGTTATTTAATGTTTTTGAAACTATTTTATTGCTAACAAAGGTTCATTAATCTATGTTCCTTCAGCTGGCAGACATTTTCCTGTTGAGATTTGGCTACACAATAATATAGATCATTATCTTCCTCCTCGTCCTTTGCACTCAGTAGCATCAAATGCATGTAAACTGAATAAGAACCTTGTATAGTGTGAGAAAGTGTATAAAAAAAGGAGGGGAAACACACAGAGAAGCATCTATTTTAAAAATACTCCAGAACTGTTGGATACTCACAATAGATACTAATTAAGTTGATGGAGAATTTAAACCCTGCAATTTGGCATTAATTCCCATATTTAAAGAACTGCTGTCAATGGGAAACAACTGATGACATATCCAGATGGCAGAGAATGCTTGGTGGGACATTCCCATGTTTGAAAAAAGTGAAAATGCAGCCACAACAATTCAGAAATTGAAGGTGTAGTGCACTGATCAGCCCCATTTTCGCATCTACTTCATTGACCCTTTCACACTCATTAACTCCCTAACATAAATTAAACTGCTTCCTCTTGAAAGGAGTGTTTACTGTGTGTAAAACTGCCAGAAAGACATCTTAAGGAGCTAAAGGAATATTTAGTAAAATTTTATTCTTCCTGTACATATTTAACTGCTTTCTGTCTGAGTGTATTTCTAAGGCTTTATTACTTCATTTTTTTCAGTATTAAATAACATTTATGAAGAAATGATGGAAAGTTCAATAGTTGCTTCTTTTTCCATTTTTTTAAATGAATTTGTGCAGCAAAAAGCTTTTTCTAAAAGATGTCTTCAGGAAAATGTCTTTATTTTCTCTGCAAATGTATATTGCTGTGACCACTAAAACGTGAGTTTGGAAATGAAAGTAGGCAGTAGCAGAGAAGGTACCATTACAGCTGTTTTGGGAACTGGAAAAAGATGTCATCACAAAGCAAAAATTCGCTGCTTTTTGGAAATTGAATCCCTATATTCGTCTGGCTGTTGTACTTTCAGAAGTAAAGAGAGTTAAAGGAATGTCATAGTTATTTATGAAGAAACTTTTTCTAGTCAGCTTTGCACTCAATGTGTGGTCATAATTTTGGTAAAAAATATGTTTGAATACTATTTTAAGGAAATATAATATGTTTAATATATAGTGCGTGATCTTTTAAAATTGGATTTGACTTAGCACACCATGAATGTGCACAGATGTATTAGCTTGTATCTTCATCACTTGGAGTTAAGTGGCAACTTGAAGCACAATAGTAGAGCGTCCCAGCCCTCCATCATATGATATCTTTCCTTCTCTTTCAATGCATTTTATAATTACAAATCCTGCTGCCTCTGAATTGCTGGTGCAGGCAGTCTCCAGCAAACCTGTTAGTCATACCTTTAGTGCAGGCACCTGCAAAAATCCCATTCATGTTCTGACTTTCAGAGCTGGGAACAAATTCATTCTGAGGCACCTGTCCCAAATGAATTAGGCAATCATTGCAGGAAATTTAGAAGAACTTTAAAGAAAATGCCTGTTTTTTTAAAAAGGAGACAAAGAGTGAACAAAGTACAGTGCACTGTAGAGACTCTATAAATAAATCCTGCAGGGCTAAAGTATGAAACTTGCAAACCCAACAATGTGAAGCAGGATTTTGTAGCCAGCTGCCAACCTGTTGGAAAGGAAAGCTTACCCAGCTGAAGAATCAGAGAGAAAGCTCTGCTTAAGGTGTATGCCTTCTAGGTGGAAACCTCTCCAACAATGGTAATTCAACATGGGAGATACACCATCTCACAGCAAGGCTCTTCTTACCTTATCACAAATGTAACATTATTTTAAGGTAACAGAGCATGCAGATACATGTATTTTGTCATTTACATTATTTATTTTATTATTATTTCTTATGTTTGTTGATGCTTACACTGCTAATTCTTTTGAATCTTTCCTCTGATGCTTTGTTCAACTTCCTCCTAGCTCAGACCTGTGCTTCCTGTAGTTCCTTGCACTATCTCCCATATACATGTTTAAATTACTTTGAATAGTTTCTTATGCTGTCTTATATGCTTGGCCTTCTTGATAGGTAATTCGTTATACCAAAGTTTCACAGACTGAGACAAATACTTGATTACTTAGGTGAAATGAAATGAGTAAATGTAAAAGTGAAAAATTTTATTGCATCTTTTCTAGGAGGAGCTCTGGTCAAGAGTTGACTTTCTTTCTCCTCTGGATACTCTTGACTATTTTCCATAAAATATTACAAAATCCAGGATTTGTACTTCCTAGAAGATAAATTTATCTTATTAGATAAATTAGCTTATAATGAAACATAAGGTTTCTGTTGAGATACCTACGCATTCATATAATGCAAAGTCTATATGTCTATCAGGCTTACTGCATTTCCAATACTGATCTATATACATATATATACAAAAAATTCCTGCTTGAATGAATGACATTACTGAATTTAGTTTTTGAAACTCAAAACACAAATCAAATGAATTAATATTCAGTTTAAATAAGAAAATTGCAGTGTCTTTTATAAAAATGCCATAATCCCACCTACCAGCTAATATTTTTTCCTGTTTTCAGTAATAGCTTTTAAATGTGTGGAGAAATATGAATGATTCATTTGTGCTTTGGAAAGATGTTGGAAGTATGATCTTCACTTAACAGTGATTCTACATGACTGTATGTAAAGTATAGAACTGTAGATTTTAAAACCATAAGATACCATTGTGACTGTCTATTTTGATCTATGTAATTTTATGCATGAATCACTGTATCATGTCCAACAGCTATGAGTGAAAGAGAACCAAGCTTTGAGAAAAATACCAAACTCTTACTTGAAGATGTTCAGTGATGCAAAGTCCTTTGTGGGCTCACATAAGGTACAGAAGACAATTTTTAATGCATTGTGTGCCGCATTATCATCCTGTTGCAGTAATCAAAGCACAGGTCAAACACCATGGAGAAATCTAAATATAATATATTAATGAAATTGCTCTATCAAAACATCTTAGTCTCAAAAGAAAAAAAGTGGCAAGGCGTTCTGAAAGATTTCTGTTCCATTGTCCTATTCCAAGCTGCATGAATTATATTACCTTCCTTTAATTTTTTGTTGCTTAAACAAATATTCAAGTGCTGGCTTTTGAATTATTTTGCCCAAGACCTCTTTCAGGCTGACAGAGCTATAATTACCTCGGTCCTTCCATTTGCTCTGTTCAAATTAGCATGGTTTAGCTCTTTTTTTCTCTCAAGCAGAATTTTAGTATTGGATTCTCCTTCCAAGGTAGGAAATTGTCCTTGGAAATTTTAAAACTAATAACTGACACTGAATTGTTCACATCATGAAACCACAAGCATATGTCATTGACATATAAAGCTGCTTTCTAAATAACGACGTTTTATATCTAAAACCCCCACAACCCTGTAGCAGTGGAGGACAACTTCGAATATGATTATTTTTTTTTTTAAGAATTAACTTTGCTAGAATAAATATTTGAATAATTCTCCTTTTGAAGTGTTTAATTCAGTAGTCAGCACAGGATGACTTTGTAGCGCTGCAGTTTCTTCATACGGAAGCGGAGGTAGGGACTATAGGTTGTATTACTACTTGAAGACTTATAACTATTTAGAGGTCAAATGATGACAAGTTAAAACAGAGAAGGACCGTCTTGATAGTTATTAAGTAATTTGCAAGAGCAAATTAATCTTCAGGAGAACTTGAAGCCGTCATAGGTGGATTATGAATCGAGAATGGCTCTTCAAGAGACCATTCTGGTTTACCAAAGTACTGTACTACATTTTTAAATACAAAAGAAGTAAAAGACACTTGAGGGCTTTTCTGGCAGAGCAACGTTCATTCTTTCTTTGCTGTGACAAACAAAATCAAATGTTAGTTTTAGTAGTGCTTCAAGTATCTATATCATCAAGAATAGTGAGTAAAGACTTTATGTTACTAAAGCTCTGTAAAAGAAAAAGGGAAAAATGTTTACGAAACTTTTTAAAATTAATATGCCAGTCTTAAATTTCTCTGTAGACTTCAAAGATTTACTACTTTAATACTTTACATCCCATACAAAATGGTAGATGATGATTAAAACTAAGCTCTAATGTTTCTCCTGGCTGCAGCTTCATTGCCAAAATATGGTGATTTGAAGGCTGGGTTTCCATTAAAAAGTATTACACTATTCACTACAATGTACTTTCCTGAAGATTTGTTGGTTTATGTTTACAGACTTGCTTCTATATATGTCTATTGTACTTCAGTGTCCATTTTAACGTCTTAAATTATTGTAAGTTGCTTCAATAGTATCACGTGTCTTTTCAGTTTTACTCTATTATAGAGGTATTTACATTTTTCCCATTGCTTTTCAATGAAAACCTATTCAAAATTAAAACATGCCTTTTCCATATCTTTACATAATAAATTTTGCCATGGTTTATTTTATCTACAACTAGTTTTAGCAGTGAATCCATTACTAGATTTGATAGTAAACCATAGAATCAATGTGTATTTTATAGTGTGTAGAATCTATTATGGCAAATCTATGTAACAGGTTCTTTGATATAGTAGGACTTTTAAAAGTACAGATCTGAATTTTGCCTGCATGACATTGCATTGTCACCAGCTTACTGATTGCTCACTGATCTAACATCAGTGAATTTTCTTCCATTTAATCTTCATTACATTGCTGGAATAGTTTATGCAGCAGAAATTTATGTCCTAACACTATTGAAATTACCATCAGAGCACCCTCTGGTTTCAGTAATTCCATGATTTTACCCTAAGTGCATAACCTTTCCTGATGCTGGTAAAATCAATATAAAGCGATGAAGACTACTGCTTTGGGGTGCCCACAGATCATCAGGTTGATTGTAATTAAAATTCATTCCGAATTGTCTGATACAGACAATTAATGTTGTGCTTACATGGAATCCAAGCCTACTGAAACCTTATTCTTTGGGTTCATAAGCACGCACGTAAACCTTTGTGTTGACTGTCATTGTAAGGGTGAAGTTTGGCCTGATGGAATAGATGTCTTCAGTGGCATTTTGCCTGCTTGCTCCAGCAAGACACTTGGCTCCAAATTCTGCGTTGCCTGTGATTGCTCTGTAAAGCAATTAGCTAACTAGCCTTGTTCTTAAAGCTATGCTGACATCAGCAGTGATGGTGGTAGCCAAAGAGTTTTGGCATGGATCTCTTTAATGTAATGTCATCAAATAAAGCATCTATAGTAGTTTCAGTACAGCCTGAAACACAGGATAGTTTGACTATCAGGGAAAGGTCAGTAAGTAGGTAAGAAGCATACCCACAAACATTTAAATTAAGAATCATTCAATGACATAAAGGTGGAAAACCTCACAAGGTTGTTTGAATGTGCATTTAGAAAGACAGGTATCTACAGAGAACAAGAAGTGCAAGTGGCATAGTAGTGAGTTTATTTAGTGTGCAAAATAGGGGCAGAAGTATTCTGAATACGATTAAGGGAATAGTTGGATAAAATGTATTTTGCAGCCTGTTTTGGCAGTTCTTGTGCTACGTACATCACTTCAGTAACCTCTTCACAGCAGAAAATATGTTAATTAATCAAAGAAAGTAAACAGTGTAATTGCATACTCAGGTCTAGAGAAGCCAAGAAAGCACTAGCTTCTCTCTTTTTCAGTGGCTGACTAAATTAGTTACTTGATTCAAAAGGTTTAATTAAACTAACTTTAATTTACAGCAAAGTATTATGCTCTTTAGTTTTGTCTGGTAATATATCTTGAATCTAAGAAGGTCAGTGAGTTCCTTCCTTCATGCAGCTAAATCTAAGGCCAGTGATCTGATACAGTATGGGCCTGCTGACCTTTTATACAGAGAGCTGGTAGAATATAAGGTAAATACCCTGGTGTGAAGGGCTTTCAGCTTTGGGATTATTTTACAGTGCTGAAATAGGACTCATGACTGATCCTGAAATACCCGTTCTTTCAGATCTGCCAGCAGATTTTAATAGAATCAGTCTGAAGGTTTCCCTGACCTTGTGAATGTGGGTGCTACTGTTCTCCAATGGTTCTGCCTAGGTAGATAGCCAGTGGCTTCTGTGAAACAAAGATAGAAACTAGGGGGAGATTGCAGACCGTTGTCTCAAACTGATCTCAGTTCACTGGTTTCCCAGCTCTTTCAGATCTGGTTTCTGAAGGCTGGAGTAACATTCACTCGTTTTTGTGTGCTCTTTCTGCAAAATCACTGTGAAAGGGTTGCTGTTGACTGACATTTTCTGTTAAGTATATTTGTCACAAATAATCTGGCCTCAAAGCTTCTATGTGCTATTGGTTATTCTAGACAGTTTGAAGACTAGTTCTTATTTTATTGCTTTAAAATCTTACTTTTGCAGTATCCTCTGGAAGTTGTGCTCTCTTTTCTGGTGTTTCACTTTATTGCGTGAATATTGAATAGAAGCGTGCATTTACATTTCTAGCTTTATCTTGTTTTGTTAAGTCCCCTCATGCGCAGGTTCTGTTAACAGCTCAGTAGCTAATCTCTTGTTGATCTTCACAGCACTTAAATATTGTGAGATCCTATATTGTTTTTCTTTCTTTTCTGAGCAATCTTCTCACTTTGTCAGTTGTGGAAACCTTAACATTGCTGCTGTTGAGTTTGGGTTTTTTTTCTGCAGCCTTTCAGTTTCAGTTCATAATTCTCTTAATCCTCTTCAGATTTCATGTTCTTATGTATGTCATATACCCTCTATTTTTCCTCAAGAGCTCTTCTGACATTCTTAGTCATCTACATTAGTTTTATCCTTATTTTATGCCTAGAACAGCTGATCTTCCTCATGCTTTCACAATCCCTTGACCTCCCTCCCTTGCCCCAACTCCTGTTTTGTTCGTTATTTAGCACTGGCTGTGGCTGGATTAAAAGAAATACCAGATCTCATGGAAGTCAATGATATTGAAGTGTCTGCCTATTTAGGGGAAGCATTGATGTTTAGCTTCAGTGGTTCTGAGTCAGCCTTTGCCCCAGGCCTCTGCTTCATTGCTGGCTCATTTGAGCAGTGGAGAAGGTGGTGCTTGGTGATGCAACAGATTTTGCTTGCCAAAAGGTAAATCTGTATGTAAGCAGAATGCTTAGGCAGAGGTAAAAAATAAACCTTAATGCTGCATTTGTCAAATAATGTGCTGAATTCCTAGGAAGCCATTAAAAATAAAGTCCTTCTGTAGAGTACATCAGCTAATGCACTATGCGTACATGGCATTTGGCTCTACAGTAGGCACCACATCAGAGGCAAGATCCAATTATTTTTCTACACACATGCTCCAACCCCAAGCTTTCATATTTGAAAACAATTTAAGTGATGTTTCTGATGAAGTTATAATATTAAAATATTGTATCTGAAAACAGAATTAGAATTGAAGGATGGACAAAAAGAATATTTCACATGGGTTTACAACACAGACTGACAAAAATACAGTCTGCTGAAGAAGCATTCCTAATTTTTTTTACATAGCTTGATCCCCCATGTTTTCTAAGTAGTTTAACAGGCTATTATTCTGAAAAAGGTTCATAATAACCCTTTTTTGAAGTCCTTATTACATTTGCTCTCTCCATAGTTCTGAAGGTGTACCTCCCAGGCAACTCAGCACTGTGCCTCATTGCCGTCAACAAGGAACATTTAAATGCCTCATTATAATAAGCTACTCTTTAACTTGAATGAGTGTTCATGTGTGAACATACGTATGTTGTGTGTACCTCAGTACCTGTCTGCAGTGCTTTTCCAGGTGAGATCTACTGTTCAAAAATAAGGGCAGCAGGGAAAGTCAGCTTTAGCCTTCTTTTCTTGTTTCAGATACTAAAGGAAAGATAAGATCTGCAGTCTTCCTTTTTTTCTTCTTCTTGTCAAAACTGCCTGAAATATTTGAGCTCTTTTTTCTCCTTTCCACTCTGAAAGAAAACACTCAACCACAGTTTGTTCTTCAATTAGAATTGCTCTGTGGAGAGATGGCACTGATGGAAACAGGTACTTTGAAGATGTCTCTACATTCTGGCAATCCAGGATTACATCTACGGGCCAGTCTAATATCTGACATACATTAATTTACCTTAGAGACTTTTCAAGTATATGACTTGCTGCAAGATGCTAAGAAACTGTATTGTGAGGCAGGGATCTCCTTGGCAAAGGTCACAGTCATTTGTATTTCCATTGAGAACACCATGTACTGAGGGCTAAAGCAGTTCTGAGGTTCCTCTGAGGCATCAAAATAAGAATAGTGATGGTCGAGACAAAGCCTTTGCTAGGATATTTTAACTAATTCTGTTTGTCTCTTTCAGCTTTGTTTAAACCTTGATTGTTTTATCAAAGCTGTGTTGTGATTTATGAGCCACTGTGTAACATGCCAGGTACAGCTGCAACATACCCATGCTGAGTGTACATGTAGAGCACTCAAATGTAGTTTTGTATTGCCAGGTACGTGTATTAGCTATATTACCTCTCAAGGGGCATACTAAAAATCATTTCTTTTTCATTAAGTGTTGTTTTACCCACTGCATAGTACGTAAAGTAGGTCAAAATGTGCCACAGTTAAGCAGAGACCTTAAACCTAAATCAACTTAATCTAAGTTGAATTTCTAAATGAAATTCACTGTTTGGTTTGTTTACAATTTTCTATACTCGGTGTGAGACAAGAGGAAGCAATCTGTATCTTTGGAGCATTAAAATATGTCCATAAATAAGCTCAACCACTGGCCTTTGTACAGAACAAAACAAAAAACCCCCGTATACTAAATCAGCTAGAAGCTGAAAATAAATGTTGAGATTGTATGCTATGTTGTTGTCTGTCTGTTTGGGTTTTTTTAAACTGTGTATTTATATGGAACAGCAAACACAGATTATGCCTTAGTAATTTTTATGGCTTCAGAATCTGTCCCTTTGCTTTTATTCACATATTTCATAGCCATAGTCTCTAGTTTCTTATTTGATGATGCAAAACATTTCAGATGGAGAAATGGATGAAAATCTTGCAGAATCTAATGAGAGTCATTTTCAGGAATAATCCTTTTATTTGACAGGGAATAAAGACCCCAGGCAGAAAAGAAAAAAAAAAAAGAAAAGAAAAGAAAGCAACAGCATGCATGTTAAATGACTGAAGATATTAGTGTCCAGTGTTTTCATAGCTAGGTTTCTGCATCAAGAAATGCTTGGAGAATTGCTCTACAATAGCAAACTGGAAAAGCCCCGAGACATAATCCACCTGAGCCTAAATTTTATTTTGCATACATACTAGAGCTTTATTGTGTTTGAAATTGTAGAGCACCTTTACATGATAGGTCAGTCAGCTGTCTCAAGCAGATACCCATAATGGGAGATGTCCCCTTCATCAGGAAGTGGAACCCTACTTTGAGATGCCAGTTCCATGGTCACTGAAAGGAGCTTTACATGTAAGTCCAAAGCTGTAAGTGAACTGCATCAAGAAGCCAACTATATGAGACAGACGGTGATAAAATAGAGATTTGGCTGCACTCACTGATTTTCAATTAGTTTCAAGGTCATACAGAAGAAAGCAAGAGTGCGACAGAATTTGTTAGTTGTTTTAGAAGCATTAATATGATGCAAAACTGGAGTATTTCCATTATATTAAACACATCATAGCACGTCCTCATTAGATGTGCTTGAGTAGTGGTGTTTTGGATAAAAAAAAACAATCCCCAAACCCTGTAAGTAGCAAAGTGTACCCCACAAACACCTTTTGATAACTGCACCTGCTAGCTGACAGACACGGAGAGTCCACTGTGTCCTAAAGGAACTTTGTTATTTGCATCTACTCTATTACTGATTGAGAGCTCCTCTGTTGCCTTGTCTACTACTGACATGATCCCTCAGCACTTTTCTATAGGGATTTGTTTCTGTAGTCTATTAAGCTGGTCTTTGCCTTGTCAAGAGCTACACAGTGAAGTCTTATGGTACGAAAGGATATTTACTTTGCTTCCTTATTTATGCTTTTGTCCCTTCAAACTCTTTGAGCTCCAGTGAAAGCACAGTTGTCAGAGGTTTGACCTAATATGGTTCCGTGTCTTGCTGAATGTCACCATAAATCCAGAAAGAAATATATTTGGTAGGGTAGCACTTATATCCTACAGCATTCAGAGAGAGAGTGAAAGGAATTTTTTAACAGCATGCAACTCATAGATGTGTTTAGGTACCCATAAAAACAAACACTGAACATATGAATGAGATGTTAAAGTCGAAGACGGGTTCTTTACATGAGAGTCTCTGTTCTACCTACTGAGGCATTTTAAAATGACTGTCGTATCATCTAATGTTGAAATTATACTACACTTTCCAAAATACTTAATAACCATAATCCTTTACTTCTGCCAGTAATGCAGCTCTTTGGATCTATTCACAGGAATGTAAAATTTTATAGAAAAAAGACCTTGTAAACTTGCTCCAGGGCTGAAAACCTAGACTTATGTTTTTCTTCAGTAGCATTTTATCCTTTTTTGTCCATCTTCTAATGCAGTTACTGCGACTCCTCCCTCATGCTATAGGCCTGTGATTTTCTTATTATCTGTGGTTCCTGTTCCAGTGTGGGGTGCCAACACCAATCAAGAGACATAACTACATTTTCTCCAGTCGGTATTAATTAGATAGCAAGCTTTCTTTCTACAGTGGTTGTTCTGCTTGCTCTAAAACTTGTTTGTGCTTACTGCTAGCCCTACTCATCGTGAAACAGGTACAGGCAAATCCTGCATGCCTTTGCTACAGTAGAAATTTGCCTTCCAACAAAATAAGTTTGGATTACATTTTGTGTCATATCCACTGCTGAATGCATTAACTAATTAATCGGATGAAAGGATAAATATAAATATTTGCTGTCAGTTTCTTGCTGTAAATGTAGGTTGTCTCATGCACTCTGTAGTGCATATTCCTGTAAAAGGAAGAATGTGAAACTGTGTCATGATACAGCCCCAGAATGAAGTAGAACATTTCTTGACCCTGGTGTGCTCAGCTGTGCAGCTGTAGTGTTCTCCAGGAGCTGCTTTTGACAAGGAATGTCTCCTGAAGTAATTGTAAAGATCTATTTGGGAAAGATTCTGCAGAGAAATTAGCCAAATTCATGCTGAGATGCTTGCACAGTTTGCCCAGAGGAGCTGTGGCTGCCCTGTCCCTGGCAGTGTTCAAGGCCGGGTTGGATGGGGCTTAAAGCAACCTGGTCTAATGGAAGGTGTCCCTGTCTGTGGCATGGGACTGGAACTGGATGAGATTTAAGGTACTTTCCAACTCAAAACATTCTACGATTCTATGTTTCCTGTATCTGGCAAGAAATAACCATTTTTTTGAATCCCAGGTACTGTGTTGTGTTTAGTAACTGGAGTAGAGACAGGTAAACCTGAGAATTTTATTTCACTCTGTGCTCTGCTATGTGTTAAACCCCATGAATTTTTACTTATTCCCTAGTCTCTGTGTCAGTTTCTTAATATTTAATACAGAGATAATGAATTTTACTTGTTCTGGTGAAAATGCTTCCAGACACCACAGCAAAAATTTGGTTTAAAAGTGCAAATTAAATTTACATTTGTAAGGATATATTTGGGCTTTCATAGGAAAAATCAACGGACTTCCTAGGCAGAGCAAGGACTCTTGCCTAGAAGCGTGTTTTCGTTTGCACAGGACCCCACTCTGGAGCAGCTCTTGGGCAGCGCCTTGGGTAGCTCCCATGGGATGTGCCAGGAGAAGCTCTGTGGGCTGGAATTCCCACTTGACGCTATTGGACCCGGCCACCCCCTCTCCTGTTGCCTCTCACAGTGCCTGCCAAAGGCTGCTGCTGCTGCTTGGCTGTTGTCTCCTGGAGCCGCCGTAGGAGAGCCCCCGCACAAACGTGTTTGCTTCTGTCTAAAACCCGTGCAGTTTTTAGTACTATTCCAGCCTCCTGTGCGGGGTTTTGAAACTCCATCACAAACCACTGTCAGAATATCCTGGAGAAGCTGGAGTGTGGCTTGTATTTATAAAAGTTATTTGTTTGCATGAGGCACATGTGCTGATACTGTGAGTCATCCGTCCATTTTACTGTGACATTTTCAAGCACAGTTACGTGTAGTGGAATTTTTTTGGTAGCTAGCTATGGTGCCCATCTGTGAAATCATCATTCTACTGAGCACTAAAAATAGAGATGAATCTCTTCAGAGGAAATTCTGAATCTACTTAAATGACAGTTCGAAATGTGTTCCTGCAGTCAACAGCTTAAATATTTTCTATCCTAAAAATGGATAGTTTAAATTTAAGGTGATGTAGTCCTGCTGTCACCACTTCACCTTGCTAGCACAGTGATACAGTTGGAAAGAATTTCTGGCTAAGAACCTAGTCTGGTGCCCACCAAAGCCAATTCACTTGAGCCTCAAATGACTAGGACTGGCGTAGGCATGTGAGAGTTCTGGAGGATGGATAACACACAGGGTGGAAAGTATATATTAATAACGGGGGATCACTGGAGAAAAGCGTGAAGACAATCCATGACTGTACAACTGAGGGAAACAGGGAGATGACAAATAAGACCACTAGGAAAAGAAACTTTGAGATAAAGAGCAACAGAATATCCAGTAACTTCTAAGTGGCTGTATTTTCAGCCTAATAATCAAAGGAAGTTAGGGAAAAGATATGGTAAACACTGAAAAAAGTGAAGAACTACAGCTAGGAGAGGGAACTGCTGGAAGAATATAAATTGGGTTGCTGAGTAATAGCAATCTAATTGAAGCCACAGAAAGCCAAAGAATCTAATTAGTCAGGAAAACACATTACATTCTTAGTAATTTGTTTTGAAAAAATCCAACTGGATTTTATATTTAACAGATTTTTAGTATGTTTGTGGCAGATGATACTGTTTCTACTGTTCACATTTGCATATATAGATAATGAAAAATATAGTTTCAGAGACGTAGACAAGAAAGCATTGAATTCAAAATCATGCTTGCAGTTGTCCCTTACTATATGGGTACCATTATATAGAGTTCTGCTTACAGGATGGAAAAAATAAATTAGGACTTCTGTTGAGTTGATAAGCATTACTAGAACCGTCAGCCATTTCTTTAACCCACAGGCAACCTGAGACATGCTTGGAGCTGTAGCTCAGTCAAACAAACATAAGAGCATTGTCTGTGCACACTGATGTCTTCCCTCCTTTTCCTCCTTCTCCCTTCCTCCCTCCCTCCCCGTTTCTATACAAGTTTTCACAATGAGATTTTTTCCCAGAATATACAGCTAGATCTCCAGCTAGACTGAAGTAGTGTTACTCACTTCATTTACATTTAGCTTTCAAAAATTTGTATTTTTGGTGAGCTTATATGCAGAAGATTACACGGTAAGACCTCAGTGAAGAAGGTTTCTTGTATCTTGAATGTTTTTATCAAACACTAAATAGAAGTAAAGAAAAAAAATAAAAACAATTATGCAAAAGGAGAAAAGCTTATTCTTGCAGAAGGCAAATGCAAATTCATTGCTGTATCCTTTTGAAGGTTTTTTTAACCTATTAAATCTCAAGCATGAATAAGGTCAATAACATGAACAATTAAGCCTCCCTCTCGTCATCTTTATTCTATAGTGGATTAATGTATTTTAAAATCCATTTGTGCACCATTTTATCTAGTTTTGAGATCCCAGTTAATGGGCTTTCAGAAGTATGTATTTTTGATAGTTGTCCATATAAACTACATTCATAATAACAAAGTGCTGTTTTCAGTTCTTTAGAGAGTCACCATCACTTGTACTGGCATTTGGAAGATGATATTTACTGATCTGACATAAACAATATACAGACATATTTAAATTTCATCATGTTTTTTTTTAGATAAAAATTCAAACATCTTCAGACTCAAACTGTAGCTCTACCGTACTTCAGATAAGAAGAATGAAAATAGAAGTCTTTAGACAAAAAGAAGAGAATGCACCTGAAAATATTTGCAAAATTAAGAGAATGCATAATATGGATGCGAAGGAATCCTGCAAGTCCTTGCTTGCAATGTAGGCATCTTTCATTAAAATATTCCTCCCCTGTATAATGATAGTAATAGTTTAGTATATATTAGCATACTAATAACTTCAGCTGTACTATTAGAATTAATAGTGGATTAACCTGCGTGGCTGAGAATCCCTGCCTTGTTAAGGACTAGGCTAGTTGTGTTGCTTTCCATTTTTTATAAAATTGCGTATTTGTTACGCAAGTTCCTCCCACATACACTGCAATCGGATTTATTCCTTCTTCATGCAGTGAACCGCTGCACAATACTGCTGTGTACCATTCTACATGTTCACAGTGGATCTAGTTTTGGTTAGGAAGGTTTTTCCTTCTGCACAATGCTCCTAAATTCTCACTGGGCTTTTGCTCCTATCATGTCCATAAGAGGATGCTTCTTTGGCCACCTCTTTCCCTTACAGAGAATAAATCCCTGAAAACCAATAAATATTATTGAGAGTTAAATTATGTTTAGTTGCAAATATGCAATAAATGTATGAGAACCATTGAATCATAGAATCACAGACTCGTTTGGGTTGAAAAGGACCTTGAAGCTCATCCAGTTCCAACCAACTGCCATTGGCAGGGACACCTTCCACTAGACCAGATTGCCCAAAGTCCCATCCAACCTGGCTTTCACCACTGACAGGGAGGGGGCAGCCACAGCTTCTCTGGGCAACCCATTCCAGTATCTCAGTATGAATTTAGTGAAGTTTTCTGTGAAATCTCACCATTCTCATAGTGAAGAACTTCTCGATATCTAATCTAAATCTCCCCTCTTTCAATCTAAACATTCTTCTTTGTCCTATCCCTATATGTTCCTGTAGAAAGTCCCTCTCCAGGTTTCTTTCAGGCCCCTTCTAGGTTTTGGAAGGCTGCTATAAGTTGAGTTTCATTTTTAATTATAATTCTGTTTTTGAAAATACAGTAGATAACCTGATCTAACAATAAAGGGCCCGTTAGCTTTTGAAATATGCAAAAGTATGTGCTTATAGGTTTGGAACAACTGTTTTTATGGTTTTACTGGGAGGTTCACCAAGATATTTTTGAGAAGCATTTGGTAGCTTTCAGTACATACTACTATGGTCTGTTGTAAGAACTAGGGTTAGAAAATAGGCATTGGTGAGGCCAGAATCCAGGAATTTCATGAAAACATTTGTAAGGGAAGCAGCCCTTTTCTATGGGATGCTTTTTGCTGATGTTAGATCCAGGACTTATCAGTTATGAATATCTCAGTGCTTAACTTCATAAGCCTCATTTTAAAAACGTGATTTAGATACGTGAGTCTAGATTTGTCAAGGCAATAAATGCCTAAGCAGGTTAGGTGCCTACTTCCAGTGCCTGCAGTGGTTGTTAGGCAACTAGGCTTGATTTAGATACTTTTGAAAATGTACCAAGCATTTCTGACACCTAAATATCTGACTGTCGGGAAAAGAAGTCCTAATGACTTTCATGGACATTTAAGGCAAGTACCTAAGTACACAGTAGACTTTTAATCTGGAGAAACATGTGCTGTAATGATAGAAACCTGCTGAGTGGGTGTGGTGCCTTCCTAATTAAATCTAACCGACAGATTGACTCACGACTTCAACAGCTGAATCCATCAGGTCAGAAGATTGAAAAAAAGGAAGTGCTGAAGTTAAGGTCAAGAAGTGGTATTGGGGTTTTTTGTTAGGAGGACTCTCTCTGGCTTATCCTTGTTGCTAATGTTTTAACTTATGAAGGTAACACCAAAAGGGATAGGCTGCATCTAACAGAGGACTTGTAAAGCTGGAGGATGGGTTTTCTGCACCATGTCCTTGGGGAATACCAGCTGTATTAAGGTTTTACTTCTATTATGTGTATATAGTTGTTATTTATTATTAATTTGATAGAGATAGTTGTGGGTGAAGGATGACTAAAAGGATAGGATCTGAATAAGGAAGTGATAGAGGAAAAGGATAGTAGTAGTTTCACTAATATGTTTTCTTAGCAAAATAATACCTTTATCAAAGGTAAAGTTTTGAAAGCATTGGGTTTGATCAGAGCATGTTAAAAAATATCTTGAAAAGCTCTTTAAAAAGATTGGAAAATATTATTTGCTTGAGAAAACGAATTTTAACTTTGAAGCATAAGCTCCGTTTTGAATTTGTGTGTCTATAACCCTGACTTTGTCTCATAAGTTATTTTCCATAGTGATGGCAATGCTGCCTCGCAGGAGTCGTAGGCAGCTGCCCTGAGCTTCCTCCTTCACCCGTACCCCTCCACAGAGCTCTGGTAGCTTCGACACGACTGAAGCAAACCCAGAGTGAAAGGTCGGGGTTCTGCAGTCGAAGGTGCCGAAAAGCCGATTTATTTTTTTGGATAAATTTCGGGACTCTCGGGCTGAGCCCGGAGCCCCCGGTCCGCCCCACGGCGTCCCAGCAGTGCGGTGCGCTCAGGGCTGGAGCTGTCCATGGCGGGCAGTGTCCCGGCGCACCTGCCTCGCGGGGCCTGAGCGCACGGGGCCTCGGATGGGACGCGGCGGCCACGGGGCGGCGAGAGAGCAGCGGGAACCGGGCCGTGGGGGAACGCCGTGTGGGGTGGGAGGCGCCGTGCGGCGGCGAAGGGGTTAAAGCGGCGGCGGTGGCGGCAGCAGCAGCTCTATTTGCGGCTGCCGGAGCTCCAAGCGATTAGAGAGCGGCTCCGCGCCCCCGCCCGGCCCGGAGTGCGGCGGCGGCAGCAGTAGCAGCAGCAGCAGGTGGCGGCGGCGGCAGCAGCAGCATCGAGGGAGTTAACCCCGTGGCGGCGGCAGGAGGAGGGGGCTGAGGAGCGGGCGGCAGCGGCAGGAGGAGGGGGATTGAGGAGGAGCAGGCAGCGGCAGGAGGGGGACTGAGGGGCAGGCAGCGGCAGCAGCAGCCGGGTTGCTAGGGATGGAGAGATCCCGTGTCACCCGGATGTGAGTGTCATGTTGGCCGAAACTCTGAGGGATTTGGCAGCGGCGAAGCAGCAGCGGCAGGAGGAGGAGCAGCCCCTCGCACGTCGCTAGTCACTACCATGGGGGTCGGGTAGAGGGGAGCGCAGGGGCAGCGCACACCCGGCTCGGTGGGGTGGGGGGGGGTCTCTGCCCTTTTTTTATTTTCCATTTTCCTCGTACGCACTGGAGAAAGTGGGAATCATGCACCAGCAGCAGCAGCCCGAGCGGCACCCAGCAGGTAAGAGCCGGGGCTCCTACCAAGGGCAGCGGCGTGTTGGGCTGAGGGAAGGGAGGGGGCAGCGGGGGAGGATTTATGAGGGATTTGGGAGTCGGGGGGATTAGGGGAGGGTTGGAGGGTGGGGAACGTTTGGGATGGGAAAGAGATGAGCGGCAGGGCTCGGGGAGCGACCGGGGATGAGGTGAAGGCGGGATAAGGTGCTGCCCTCGGAGTGTGACCAACGTGCGCGTCCGTCCCTCGTCCTGGGGCCATTAACACCGGCTGGTTGCGCTGAGGGAGCTCGCGGCTTGCTCCTCGCTTCCCTCGTACTTGTGTAATCGTGGATGAACCTGCCCGGCGCTGCGGCTCATGAGGGTTCCCCGCGCCAGGGCGAAGGGTCGGGGCAGGGCCGTGGGTGCGATGTGCCCGGTCCCTGCTCGGCGCACGGGGCGAGCCGCGAGGCTCCTCGGCGCTAATCCCCTCCGGCACTGCCACATCCCCGCGGTTGTTTATAAACGATTCCTACCCCACAGTTAACTGCAGATTTGTGGTTTTGCCCCTGATAGGGGCAAGTTTTGTTTTCCCCTTCAAGTGTTGATGTGGAAGGACGGTGGATAGGTAGATGGGTGGGTGGGTGGTTGGTTTGTTTGCGCCGAACCACGTTTCATGGCATCCAGAAGGGCAGGCGGAAGGCGGGGGAGATGGCTGTGCCATAGCAGTTTTGTTGGGGGGGGGGGGGAAGTGGGGAAGAGCAGGGATGCTTTGGAATCGTTGGCGCTGACACCCCCGCCTTTGCCCCGGAGCCGGCCCGCCCCCGGCGCCGCTGCCCCCCGTGACACGCCGCTGGCTAGCGCTCGCTGCCCTGGTGCCGGGTCCCCGCGGCAGCTCGGCCGCCTCCGTGATCCCCCCGACACCCGCCGCCATCCCGGGGAGCCATCTTAGGGCTCCCGCGGCCCCTCGCCCCGGCGGGCAGCGGCGGCGGCCGACGCCAGGCTCGTTCCCGTCCACGCGTGTTCGTGGCTCTCGCGTCTTTCCCGTTGTCTGTTTCCCCCCGCATATAGAAAAGGAGGGGTGTGCTTTTTGTGGCTCTCTGACGAGCAGCGATCGCTGCGGAGCTGTTTTCCTCTCCTGCCTGGGTAGATCCATTTCACAGTCATCCCCTGCTAGCCCTGATTTCCAGCACGTATATTGTGCCGTTCCTCCATATTTCTTCCCACCCGGGCATCTGCAAGTTTTGAGTTTCACTTGGGAGTCTCCTTTCTACAGGTGCATACAGCAGTAGACTGTTGCTCTAGTTAAGGAGCTTGCAAGGAAAGATCCGTGCAATGAGGTGGTATTTTGCCTCCTTGGCTGTCATGGGGATGAAGAGGACTTTATTAGTGTTTGGAATGTACAGTTTATTATTTTAAAACCTTGTTAAAAAGCAAAACCAAACCCCATCCCTCTACAGTGGTATCATGGTTATAATTTCTAGCGTGAAAGATACCAGTGCTTTATGAATATGTTTATCAGACTATTGGATTCTTCACTCATGAGAGGCAGCCATGCATTTTTCTTTGAGAATAGAGAGTAAGGTGAGATGTAACTTGCTTACAGGTCTTTCTTCTATACCCTAGTTTTGGTTATTCTTAATTGAGCAATGCATAAGCATTTTAAACAACTACTTTTTGACCAAAATGAAAGGAGAAATAGTAAACACTAAGGTACTACAGCAAAGTTCATTTTAAGGAATAACTATATTTTATTGGATAAACATGGTGACATGAAAGCCGCCATTCAGCTAGGAAAAAATGCAGTAACTGGAAGAATCAAAACATGAAGTGTTTGTGTCTTGATGCTTGCATTAAACTCGAAGCTACAATACTGATCCCTGAGTGCTTTTTTTTGCTACTGTTCAGTCAAACATGCGTCTGCATATACTTGTGCTTGGTAGTACATGTCATGGAAGCATCACACTGCCAAGAAGTCTCAAAATAATCTTTTTCTCAGAAATATTGGACACATTTTAGCATATAAAAAAAAAATATAACCAAGTACTTCTTTCTTTTGTCCCACAGAGGCGAACTATGCAAGTAGCACCAGGATTCCTCTCCCTGGTGACGGACCAGCTATTCAGTCAAACAGTTCAGCACCATCCAAGCCGACTGTTCTATCTTGGCAAGCTGCAATTGATGCTGCTAGACAAGCGAAGGCTGCCCAAAATATGAGTACCACCACAGCCCAGCCTGTAGGATCTCTGTCCCAAAGAAAACGCCAGCAATATGCCAAGAGCAAAAAACAGGGTAATACGTCTAATAGTCGGCCACCCCGTGCCCTTTTCTGTTTATCCCTCAACAACCCAATACGAAGAGCCTGCATTAGTCTAGTAGAATGGAAGTATCCTTTGATGTGGTTTCGTTTTTTACAATCTGTTCCTTGTATCAATTGTTTTATAGCATCTTATAGCATCACAGCTAACATATTAGTTCACTTGCACTTGTAGGTAACTCTTTAATTTTGATGACAGTTAATTTTGCATAAGTTGCTGTTAAGGATACCTCCTAGCTTGTGTCATAAGGATATAGAATATCATTTTACTGAAATAAGTAGCTCAAAGTCAGAGAAGAGCTCCTAGCTGTTCCTCTTGTCTTGGAGGAGGTGGGGGAACATTTTCAGAACTTTTTTGTTACAAACTTATATTGTATTCCAGCAAACCTTTGTATTGTGTTTGTGGCCTTCCAAAGAAGGTTGAATGGATGGCAGTAAATCTAGTATTAACTGGGAGTTGACCTGAGATATCAGGCCTGTATCTTCCATATTGTAGTTTGGTGTATTGCTCTTAGGGCGAGTGAGTCAGATTAGAAATCTTTTAAAAAAGATTATTTTTCCAGGTAGTAGAAATAGGGAAGATATTTAGTTAAGTCAAGGACTCACTCTAAGTACATCAAAGTGTTTGAAATATATTAATCTTTAGGACTTTTACAACATATGCCTGCCACCAAACATATTAGAAGCATGCACGTGTGTAGAGAGGAGGTCAGACATACTGGCCTGTATTCACAATGACTTCTATGCTGGGAAGGATTCTTTGTCTTTAGGTCAGTGGTTGTGATGTGAAAGTACATGGATGTCTGTGGCACAACTGACAGCGTGTTGATTTGGCGTATCACTTAATTCTCAGGAAAAGGTTTGAAATAGAAGATAGTTTTGTTGAGGTATGAGGAGAATAATGTTGGTCTGTTAGTCACAGCAGCATCCCTGTTACGGGAAACAGCTGTTCAAGAGAGTGGATTGCTGAGATAAGACTCATTTTGTTACTGAAACAGAACAGCCAGCCTGGCAATAGGAGCTGTTACTCATTTATAGGGCTTGGGTTTTGTTTTTTTTTTCAATTCTTTGAACATAAATTAAAGGTAGTGGTTGCAAATTAAAGGTAGTGAAATAGCTGCTTCTTTCATTGAAACTGGTAGAAGTCCAACTAATTTCAGTAAATTGGCCTCTCCTTGGCTAAGGTCAGTTAAATGAAATTACTATGGATCTAGAGTGGAATAATTCAGGGCTGAATTTGTCCCAGTAGCAATACATCATAAAACAAAGTTGTCAATCTTGTGTTGCTATCATTTGTTCATTTCAGTCTGGAGAATGCTGCATGTTAAGATGTGTGCTGTAACTTCGTACATAACGCAGCAGTTGTTGATGTTGATAGGCTTTGTGAACATAAACTCAGCCCTTGAGGTGACAAACTTTTTGCAAGTCAACAAACAAAATGTAACAGATCCTAAGGGGCAGATGGGGGTTTGTAGGAGTTGGTGGTTTGTGTGAATTGCTGTTGTTTTGGGGTTTTTTGTTTTGTCTTTTTTTTCTTCCCTCCCCCCAGAAAGAAATGAAAAATGACAAAAATATGCTTTTGAGTATTTTCAATGTTCGTCCTGTAGTCTCTTGTGGGATTTTTGCGGACATGTCTCATGAAGTTGTTCACTGAATTAAGGAAAGAATGTCAAAAAACACAGCTAAAGCCCTAAATACTCTCTTTCCAAATTTCCATGGCTATGTTCATCTAGGTACCTCCATGTTTGGAGCTACAATAAAACAATGAAATGGTTTGAGGGATAGGCGAATTAATGATAAATTGAAGGATGAACTTCTACTTTTAAGAAATATTTTTCTTTCTGGAAGAAAGAAGGTATCTTTAGGTTTCAGTTGCTGTCATCCCGATATGGTATTGTCAGTGTGAAGCCTATAGCCTCTCAGTGTGCATGGCTGCCAAGCCAGTAGTGGTGTTCCCCAGTTTGCTCACCGAAACTTTCATCTGCTGTCCTGGCCAAAGCAAAGTTACTCAGCTTCCCAGCTCTCATACAGGAGAACTGTTGTGGTTTGCTGGGAATCTGTCTCATATCCTATTACGAGCGAGATCCCAAATGGTTTTTCTCTTTTGGGTGAGCACATTTCTGTTAACATTAATGAGACCTACGTGAGCAAATGAGGACAGAACAGCTCAGTAAGTGTTCCTTGACCATCATGAAGGCCCGTGTCTTGATTTAAGGGTATATAATTTTATTAATTTCTGGAACTTAATCTAAATTGCTGTGTGGCAGCAAGAATAATAGCTTTCTCTTGTTCAGTGTTCTTTTTTGGGAAAAAAAGTCATTGTGATGGAAAATAATGTGGTGCAGCTATATAACTGAAGGAGATTGTTTGTCATAGTTATCAGTCAAAAGGTTGCCGAAAAAGTAAGATTTAGTTTATAAGTGTTGATGCTGAAAGAGTTAGACTTAAAAGTTTGTAGACAGACATAATTCATTAATTCCTTAACAAGATTTTCCAGACCATTTGACATATTTATACTGTTGTCTATTTTTGCCAATTGTGTGGCCTTAGCTGTTTACATCCCATTCCCAGAAGATGATTCTAATTCAACAAATCATAATTTGGTAAGTACTCTTGAGTTTTTAGTATTTCTTTACTGTATAACTTGATGGTCATGATTAGCTGTTAGTAAAAAAGTTAAAATTGATATATAGTGAAAATTTAAAATAGAATGTTTATGAAATTACTTCGGTGTTTTTTTTCAGTTTTCGTATGTGCTCACTTATGTCATATGTTTAAAATAACATTTTTCAGAAGTGAAATTCTTTGGAGTGGAATGTACATTAATATTATGCTGCTTGTATAAACTTATTTGTGTGGTATAAAAACTTTAATTCCTATTGCTTATACTGATGAAATAGATTTACTAGCTGTTACTGTGCTTCTGACACTTGTTTCAGTCCTGAAATTTTACTGCCTTTCCTTGTATACTTGTCTAGATTGTTTTCATTTTTATAACAGTGTTGTTTTGCCGTGTATTTTACTAGATATGTTAGCTTTTAATAAGAGGATGGTGGGGAATTTTACATTAATACATTTTAAAGTGATAGGAACATCAATGTGTATTATAAAAGCAGTCACTGCTGGTGTAAGTGATCTCTCAAAAAAGGGATGCTAATGCAGTAAGCAGAGCATAGAGATGTATTTCTTCAATTGAAAGTAGCAACTAGAGTTGCAGTTGAAAAAATACAATGAAAACTAATTTTATGTTAATTCTGTATTAAAACTTAAGAAAAGCTGTTACATTCAAGGGTAATGTTGAATTATATTGCAGTAATTTCATTGTTTTAATGTAATCACCACCTGGAAATAGTTGAGTTCAGTAGCCCTGTACATTCAAAATCTGCATGTGACATTTTCTGGGAGAGGGGAGGTTTCTTCATAAAATGAGGAGGTACCAGTAAGTAGGCAATTTTGGATTAATTCACCTGGAAAATGTTTGTGTGATTTGTGGTGTGTAAGCCTGTTTATTTTCCTGAAAGTAATTATTCTGTGCATATGACCCATTTAATATATTTTTTTGTTTATCAAGCTGAAGCAAATATGGACAATAAAAAGTAGTGGTGAAAGGCAGACTAATTCAGGTCACTGTAAAGAATGATTTATGCAGCTGTCTATCTAGCCAACCAACAGTCTTTATTTCTCTCTTCTTCCCTGTCCTCCCCCCCTTCATCCTGAGAAATCAGGGCACAAATCTCCATAGCTGTCAATCCACCAAGAGATCTGCTAATAACTAATTTCATAATGCATTACATGAAAAGGGTAAAGCTGTTAGTTGTGTCAGAGGCTAATAATGCAGCAAGAAATATTGTTAGCATTAGTTTTGTGAGGCTAGTGCATTGACATTTTTGTCCCTGATGGTTTCTCTTTTTTTATCTGATGTGGCCAGTTTTCTCTTAGCAAATATATATATATATATTTAAATATATATATTTTTCTTAGTAAGACATCCTTATGCTTTTTAAATAGAAGGTGTCTTGAAAACCCCCAGTTATATATGTACAAAACCTACTTAGCTATTTAAAATTATCTCAAATTCCCATTTAAGTTTGCATTCTGTTTCTACTGATGCTGACTAATTCCACTAAGTTTGCTCAGAGAACAGAATTTATCCTGGCAATGTACTTTCAGGTGCTGGGACAGATTTGAGCTCAATAAGGGAGCATACAGGAACACCCCATGTACCTTATCTAATAAAATAAATAGTTCTGCAATGAGCCACATCGGCTTTTCTTACAACTGAAGTTCTGCATCATGAAATACACTAACCAGTGGGTCTGGGTTCATGTCTCTTCCTCTGGTATTTCACTGACGTTGTCTAGTGTAGACCCACTTCCTTTGTTGGACTCTTAATATATATTCAAGTGTACTGTGAGAGGATATTATAGAAGAGCTGAGTTAAAAATCTTTGGGCTTACTTTGGAACCTGCTTGAGCATGCTTTTCCTGATGCTGGAGGTGTATGTATAGATACATATTTGAGAGAGAGGGCTCTCAGTTGTCTTATAGTGGAAGTAGGGGTTGTTCTGTCAAGTAATGTTCAGGTCTTCTGTGATACTGGTCTAAAAAAAACAAGACCAAATCCTAAAAATTGATATTAAATCCTAAACAGGTTTGGCAGGATTTTAGCCCCTGGATGTAGACATGTCTTCCAGAAGCCCTGCACTGCTAGTGTGAGCTTGCTGGGAGACTGTACCCCGCTCCAGCTTTAATTCAAGTTCAAAAGCTGGGCAAAGTAAGATAGTTTTCGCTCTCCTTCCAGCAAAGGTGTTTGGTCCTACCAGCCCCATAGCCTCTTTGCATCTCTGGGACGCTGGCATTCATTGACATGGTGCAGATTGCAGCACTTGTATCATTTAGTGCCTTGGGGAGAGACCAGAGCGAGGAATGGGAACATGTCCTGCCTCTAGTGCCTTTGCTTCCTTACTTTGCAAACTCCATAAGTTCAGCTTTATAAATTTTAGTTTTGTTGTGGTTTAAGCCCAGCTGTAAATCAGAACCACGCAGCCTCTGTCTCACGCCCCCACTTCTCCCACCCTGTTCCTGGAGGGATGGGGAGGAGAGTCAAAAGAATGTAAATCCCACAGGTTGAGATAAGAACAGTCCAGTAACTAAGGTATAACACAAATCACTGCTGCTACCACCAATAATAACGATGATAAGGGAAATAACAAGGGAAGAGAACACAACTGCTCACTACCCACTGACCAATACCCAGTCTGACCAAGCAGTGACCTCCCCCTTCTGGGGTAACTGCCCCCAGTTTACCTCCTGGGCATGATGTGCTGTGGTATGGAATACCTCTTTGGTCAGTTTGTGTCAGGTGTCCTGTCTCTGCTTCCTTCTGGCTTCCCCTCCTCCCTGACAGAGCATGAGACTCACAAAGTCCTTGGTCAGAGTAAACGTGACTTAGCAACAACTAAAAACACTGGTGTTATCAGTGCTGTTCCCAAGCCAAAAGTCAAAACCACAGCACTGCACCAGCTGCTAAGAAGAAGAAAAATGACTGCTACTGCTGAACCCAGGACAAGTTTGCATATGAATTTTACATCTAGGGCTTGGTTCTCAGGGACTAAATCAATGTTGCTTCATTTAGTTGAATGGATTAATTGCTTTCCATCAGCTAGCTGAACTGCCTCATATTTTTTTTATTTGTAAACAAAAACCTTAAATATTTATGCATCTGGATTTTTCTTTTTGTGAATACAAAATACACATAATTTATAATCAGCCATGGAATGAGGAAGCAATGGTACAATAGGTCAAAAACCACTGGAAATGAAAATGGAAACTTTTCTAGGTTTTTCTTCAGGTAGGGAGAAGACCATTTGCATGTCTGAGAATTTAAGCAGCCAAAGTGGTCATTCTGCATGACTTCATAAAGTCATGAAGTCAACCTCAGTCCAAGAGTGTGTGTGCAGAACAGGTATTCTCTCCTCTTGTGATGGGATGTTAGGAGGTGGATTCTGTATGCTGGGATTTCCAAGATTTGTAAGAGAAACCTGAAATAAAATTTCTGTCTTCCCCTGTGACTGAGGCAGTGAAACACTGCCCATCTGTCATCCACCAAGTGCTGGCTGCGTCCTGTGCTTACCTTCTTGTGAATGTTCCAACAAGTGATGTCTGGTCAACACAGTTGTATGTTGCAATAGTAATGGTAAAAGAAATTTTAGCACAAATTACCTGTAAATATAACAAGCATTTTAAGAAACAGGTAGATGTGTCGTAAGAGAAATAGCAAATCAAATGTATACATATTTATGTGTTGTTTTAAAATAGGTGCTGTCTTAAGTGTCTGTTGTTCTTGAATGTGAATTTTTAATTTTAAACCTTCTTACAGACATCTATCCTAGGTTATTTGTGAGAACCCTTGTTTTTAGAACAGTAGACTATGGAAAATTGATGGTGTAAGCTAAGTGTAAGGGTGGGACAGTTGTGTGTTTCTGTCAGTCACTCATCTTTGCTGATATGCAAGTTGTGATTATTGAAGTTTTTGTGACAGAGCCAGCAGCATAAATTGAGATACTTATGATAACTTAAGGAAGCAATAAAACGTTTCTTCATTATATCAATGACTAAATTAAGCAGATGGTAATCACTGATGTGGGATAGGAGTCCCTTTCATTATTAGTGTGTTTGTCTTCTCATCTTCTGGACAGGCAGGCTTAGATTTCCGTTTTCCCTTTTTGCTGTTCTCTGAGAATAGAGGGTGTACTACTACTGTTTCCTTGCACATTGGATTCATGGTTATATTCTCTCTCAAGGGCGATCTGTTAGTACTGGGTGATAACACAACAATGTGTTGCAAACAAAGCAGAAGTACGGAGCTGAGTTCAGACTGGACTGTGTTTGACCACGTGCTGAGTAATACAGTCCTGTGTTTTGTGGGAAAGTTTGTCTAATCCTTTGTTTAAAACACCTTGACATTATCTCTGATGGGTGCCAGGATAGGTAGGAGGAAGGGATCTTCTATACTTTGAGTATTTCTCTTAAGCTTTTCTGTACTGCATGGAGTGCAGTACAAGCTAATGAACTTCAAAACCAGTTACTGAACTTGATTCTGAGTTCTACTAAATAATTAGTCCCTAATCACTTCATGTTCTTTCACAAGTGGGACCAGGCTTTCTGCAAGTAGATGGGTGAAACTATTACTGAGAGAGAGAGAAGTTGTTGTTCTCTTACAGCAGAACAGGAGCAGTGTATTCTGGGATGAAATACTCATAAGCTTACTACTTCATATGTTAATGTAGTTGCTTTCATCTACCTTCAGAAGTTTCAGGTGATCTGAACTTTGCATGCTTGATTCAGCTTTTCTTTTGGCTATGTTTCCTGTCTGAGCTTGATAAGAAGCTGTTTCTGGCAGGAAGGGTTTCCTGTATATATCTGTATTCTGTTTCTGTCTTTTCCATTTTTCTCCCCGTCTGTGGTATATTTCCCTTCATGTCTTTTGTGAACTTCCCACTCCTTCCTTTCTGTCTTATCTTTTGTGCCTACCCTCTGGCTTTCCTCTGTGTTTACTTTTCTGTTTGTCCTCTTCTGCAGCATGCTTTGCTCTATCCCACTCTCCCACCTCCATTTTTTTTTTTCTTGTATCATCCTGCTGTTCCATATTCTGCTTTCTTGAGCTTTGCCTCCTACTGACTTTCCAGCTGGTCTGACTAGCACTGGGCTGCTTTACAATGCACAGTGCAAGTGTGATCTTGGCTCCAACCGACCTTTTTGGTTGTTACAAACAAAAAAAAAGGTAAATGTGAACAATAAGGAGCATCCATCCATTGAGAGTCTATGAAAATTACACCCCTGAAGTTTGGGTTGAGTCTGCTTTGAGTGTACTGCATCCCTAGTGGCTAGACCCTGAAGGGTTTCAACGGTGACACTGTTCTTGAAAAGAGATTGATACTTGCATAAGTTACAGCAAATTGGCAAGTGCAAAGTCGTGTGAGTAGTGGGCTTGACCCTAATGCATGAAGGGCTGGAACCTAATGGTAATTAAAGACTATGCCCCTGATAAGAGGATTCTTCAGCCTTGTTTCTGACTACTGTTGTCAGCAGGGAACCTCTCAAAGAGTGTGGTTTTGCATTAAAAGAAGGTCTTTCCAGCCTGCGCTTACAGAGCAGGTCGGGTGATGGTCCTGGACACCTTTTTTTCTTCCAGGCGATTGGGAGAGCCATAGTAGTGAGCACTGCTACAGAGAGGTAATGTTTGTGTCTGAGCTTTCAGGCAAAACTTCCTCTGTAAGTGGATTCAGGTGGATCTTTCAGTAGCTCCAGCAATAGTTGTCCCTGAACTGTTAGCTGTGCCTTCAATCTAGGGCACAGCTGAGTGTACTCCGAGAAGAGCTGGTTTAACTTTTGACTTGGAGATGTCAGGCTTCCTATCCTTATCTCATTAGCAACCCTATGACTCATTAAGTTCTCAGGCCACATAAATAATTAATCCATCCATTGAAAAAGTTATTTTTTACCTTACTTACCCTTTACACGTAGCTTCTCTGAAAGTATTGTTATACAATGTTGTTAATTTTAACCACATTTAGTAAAGTTTTTTTTTTGTTTAATTGTTCTGTGATATATTTTAGAAAGGTGTATCCTTAGTGTCTTAGCTGTGTTTATTTTTTGTAGTTCAGGTGTCTTTAAGGCCTGGATCTATTCCCCCTTACGTAGAACATCTTCCAGTCTAAATAACTTACACTGATTTTTTTTTTTTTTTCCTTTGGATTCTTAGCTAATGTTCTTTTCTAATGCCTCTGCTAGCTGGCATAGAAGTCACCAGAGTAAAATTTTCAGGTGAAATGAAAGATAACTTGTAGTCTACCAAAAAATACTTCATTTTGTATATGGAAGAACATGGTGGAGATGTGATAATGTTTGTGTGTATTTAGCCAAGCACCTAACTGCTGGTACTAAAGGAAAATGTCATTGCATTTAATTTGAGGAAGGATTCAAAAATATTGGATCTAATCGTAACTGATATACCACAGGAATTTTATTTTGCATATTGATTCAAGTCAGTGAAATGTATTTATAGCTTTGTGTAAGACTATTTGGGAGGTTCTGCAAGAAATAACCCAAATGTTAGTAACTGTCCTTTTTCTTTTCACATGGGCTTAAAAATGAACAAGCTTGAATTCTTTGCCCATCTGTTTATCTGTACTCATGTGTAAATGTTCTTGGGGATAGTTTCAGTAGTTTTTTTTAGGTGCTGCTTTTAATGTACATCAATTACTTTGATGCCTATTTTATCATTCAGAAAACCCATGAGGTAACTATTCAACTACTGGAGCAGTCTGATTTACCTTTCTGAAAAGTAATAGTAAAGCTGTTTGGTCATTAGGTGACACAGCATGCACCAGTAAGTAATTCTCGCACAGTTGCAAGAATTCCTTAATAGATGACATTTCTGTTAAAAAATATTCTAATGCTGTACTCTGCACTATCTTAATATTTACATTTTTTCATATTGCTGTATGAAACTACAAGTATGTACTACTTCCAGTAGTATGCATTGGCTGATTATTGGGGATTGACTTTACTTACCAGTGCAGATCGTGTATTTATGAAAACCTTTTTTCGTTTGTGGAAATTCTGAGTTGGTGGTTTACACCCACTTTGTCCTGTAGCCAGTTCCAAGGCCTGTTCTGTCTGCTGTGCAGTATAGCAGCAGCGTGAAAGAGTTCCCGAATTTTCTTGGTAAACATAATTGCATGTGTCAAGTCCATCTCTAGTGGTGAATGAAACAGAAATTTCATTTCGCAGTCTGGCGTAGAAAAAGGGAAGTTCCTTAAAGTAAGATATGACCAAGGTTCCTGGCAATTTCCAACGGGTAGAAAGGTCATTTGGATTTGTAGAGGTTTGGGAATAACGTAGACTAGTCTCTGTTGTTTTACATTTGTGTGCCCCAATACAACTTGGGACCTAGCTACTCCAGCACAGCTAAAAATGGCTGTTTGGAGTGCAAGGGTATGGGAAGGTCCATAACTCAGTTTTACAGGTTTCAATTAATGACACTGCAAAAATGATTTTCCATGTTTTTAGTTGCAGGAGATGATAGCTTCTCAGTTATCCAAACCAGAATGCCTTGCTAAAAGATGTACTTAATCATTTCCGTTTGAAAGGAAATGTCTTTTTCCGTGTTCAAAGTTGCAAGCTTGTTCCTGTGGGGAATTCCTACTAAGGGCTACTAACTGTCCTTAAAAAGATTTGCTGGTAGTACATTATTGGCAACCTGTCTGGGGAGATACAGTGTAAGTTCTTTTTCTATTATAGCCTAAAGTCAGCCTCCCCAGACAGAATAGTGCTTGATAAAGGTATGCCTGGAAAATTGTGAAGCGTGGACTGGTCACAATGAGAGTAAATCTGTGTACTTCCAAATGCACAGAATAATCTTAATAGTTACTGTATCAGTTGAATGGCCAGTGGGAAAATAGTTAGATTTGACATTAAAATTGTTGCAATTCAAATCTAAAGTGAGCATTTAAGGTGAGTGGGAGGAGTTTGTGCTTTTCATACAAACAATTGGAATATAATAAAAGTTGATTTTCAAATGCTCTGGAAAAAAAATGAACAAGCCTAAGCTAAAAAAGCAGTTTACTGACTGTATGTCAACCCATGTGAATTGCTAATTTACTCCAGTGTTGAGCGTGTGAATTTAATGAAATGATCCATGGTTTTACTCCTTGACAATAGCTGCTACGCTAAAGGAAACCTTGAAAATGGCTTCTGAAGTGTTCACTCAAAAATGAGCACAAAAAATAGCAAATCTTTACATGTTGCTGTGTATCAGTGCCACACCCAAAGGGGACTGCCTTAAATACTGCTTGGAATTGCTTTATAAAACCCATTTCAAAACTCCAGGTTATGCAGAAAGCTGGTTCCTGGGTACTTCAAAAGACTGTAGCTGTTAAGAGCAACTAAAGAGCTGTTAAGAGCACTTCCAATCTGGTGAGTTTTAATGGCAGGCTGTTTGCAGTGGTAGTTTGAGTTTGTGAATTGGTTCATCATTCATTTTTGCAACAACTCAGATCTGTTTATCCTGTGATGCACCAAAAACCTTTTTTAGGTGAGCCATCTGGGTGGACAGGGCCATGAAGAAAAGGTAAATTAATATATAGTGATAGTGGGATAATATTAGTCAGGATGGATTTGCTTTTCAATGTTAGAGTTTTTGTTATTGTGTAATCCTCTGCAATAATATTTTCATCTAATGAATTGCAAATAGACTCTCATTCTCCCCTCCCCTTTCAGAGGAGATTGAAAGCATGTGCTTAGTTCCTGCTTGTATGTAATTCCCTTGATAGCACCGATCAACACTTCACTGTAGTTCCTGTTTCTTCCTAGTCATTTTTATGACAAGTGCTTTTAGTGTCCCACTCTTGAAGAATGCCTTGATTAAGCAGTGTGGTGATTCTTAGAAATCTGGGTGCTTGACTTCAGCATTTGAAACCAAACTTTAAATATTTGTGATTAATGCTCTAAACTTAACTATGTAAATAACATTTTCAATGAAATCGATGCAGCTGACCAAGATATGTAATTTGCCTGGTCAATGTTATTAGGGGGTATTATTGTAGGATAATACTGTAGTGCTTGATAGTAATATAAAGTTTTGCAGAAGATCCCGTGGAAGAAAGGAGCATACAGAGTAAGTTACATTTGTATGCTATAAAGGTTGTAAAGCTCTTTACAACGTAAGAACATAAGCATAGGAAGTGTTCCTGGATAAGGTTCAGTAGTTGAATTATCATAATTTCCTGGGTTGGCTGAGGGTGGCTGCAGCCTCCAGCAAGATCATGTCTGACACCACTCAGCTAATCAGAAAAATGCAGTCCTTCCAAGCAAATACCCCAAAGCTCTATTATGTTTATCAGACATTTTGTTAATGTAATTTTTCACTCTAATAGAATTATTATGATGTCATTACTTATTTTTTTCATATACCCATCCAGAATTCTTTAAAACATGTAAAAATGTTGTGTGGTGTAAGTCAGTTATTCATCATGAAATGGTGTTTAAGTAAGTATATGCTTATCTTCATCGCAAGAAGACTTGCTGGTTCTAAGTTCAGGTAGCTCTGAAGAAATCAATAATTGATTTCTTGCTATAGCAAAGGGAAGAAATGAAAGAAAATCACCTACCAAATTCTATAGATCTTGTACATTTATTAAAATAAGGTCTCCAAATCTCTTGACACTCCTGACTTCACAAAAACAAAATAAAAAAAATCTGTGATAAAAAGAACAGTGTTTAACCAAACTGTACCTAAAAGTCTCATGGTACTGAATGATGCTTAGTAGAGTTTGGACTCTGATTGACTGCTGGAGCAAAGATGAATACTTCCAGGTACGAAGTCTCTGCTATTTGCAACAGAAAATTTCTCTACATTCTAGTACCAAGTTGAATTGTACTTAAATTTTTACATTTTCTGTTAACTATAATAAAGCTATCACATTTAACTGAAATTCCCTAAAACATGGTGTCAGCAAAGGCCACGTTATTTCACTGGCTAATGGTATAGTTTTATGTCTGCATTGTCATGGGTGTGTTGGGTAAGCCCATCTGAAGATCATACATGCCATCTGTAATCTTAGTATAGTAAGGAGACCTTACCCTGAACTCTGAAACTTCCTGGAGGCTTTGAGAGCTTAACACCCATAGTTAATGCAGATTGAGCATAGGTGGATTGAGAGACCTAGTCTGTCAGCATAGGCTAGATTTGTGACTTCTTTAAAGGACTTTGTCTCCTGTAGTAAAAGACTGTCAGCTGCTTCTCATATCTACATTTTTCCCTAAGCACTGTATGGCTGAGAGCTTTCATTGGTGTGGATGGAAATACATGGGCTGCAAGTTGTAATGTAGCTCTAGGTCCTGAGAGCATCTCATTTTAACCAAATACAGCAGAAACAAAGATTGCCGTTATTTTTACGTGGTTTTCAAGAACAGGAAGAGAAAGTTTGTGTTCCTCCCTCCCTCCAAGGCAGGCTGCAGCAGGAGCCCACTAGTACCAAAACTTACCAACCAAGGCCAGGCTGTAGGGATGAGGCTTTGTTAAGTTTTGTGCTTACAGAACTGCCTGTCTTCTCTAATACAATCACTGAATTATGCAGTCTAAGGAAATGAAAGTTTGGTGCTGCAGCAGAAAGGGCAAGAGAAAGCAGGCAAGATGTTGGTCAAGAACGTCAGAAATGAGCATTGAATATTTTAGTTTGTGCCTATCATTTTGTGATCTCAGATGGGCTGTTTATCTTTTTAGTGTCTTGGTTTCCCACCTATAAAACAGTTTCCTGCTCTAAAAGGATACCAAACGGGGAGAAAAAAGGTTTGAGTCTGTGAAACATACAAATATGGTAAATAGGTTTCATATGAACAGTAATGAACAGTAAAATGAGATCTGGGGGATTCTCTTCAAACAGTTTCCTATTTTATCTTTTTTTTTTTTTTTGTCTTTCTGGTGAACACTTTCTGGTGATTTGTGTTGTCAGAGGCTATATTTTAAGTTTGAGAATGTAGAGTGTTTTGGCAGCAAATTTTGGTGAGGAAAATGTGATTGGTAGTGGCAATTTAGGAACAGAAGGAACAGCCACTGTTCCCATAGTGATGCAGCAAAAGCAGTGACATTTAGGTAAACAGCAGTAGGAAAGGAAATTTGGGGGAGTTAATGTTAGATGTCTCAGATACAGTAAGCTTCCATACGGTGTTTCATGTGTATCTGAAAATGCTAATGTTAAGCTTCTGTTTGTTACATTAGTAGCACAAGCACCCCTCGAGGTTTGGTTGGTTCACTGACTTCCTTGAGCAGATGATCTGTGAATGAAACCAAGGCAGGCATCATCTAATTGAGCAAACAGAAATTACATAAAGCAAAAGAAAGCGTGAGATACTGGTTTTCACAGGTATGCTCATGTGAACTCTCCAGCTGGTGGGAGTTACACCATGGAAAGTGTTTTTAGCATGATCGTGTGACACATGGATAACAAGGGTATGTTTAGAAACCCTTGCAGCAACGTTATTGTTGATTCAAATATCACATATTTCTTAGCCCCAAATAATTATTTTAAGTATATGTATGAAAGCCCAAATGCAGGACCTCAGTATTCCTTTTACTCAGACTGCTAGGGCAGAGGTGTTGCATGAAGTTATGTGTATGTCTTTATGTACTGGTCAGTGCAAATTCTGGAGTCGTGTAAGGGATTTATCTTGAGGACTAAGCAAATAATTACGTGGGTAAAAGTTTCATTTTTGTAATGGTAATTCTTTGACATAAGACAGTATGAAGTAGGAAAAATAGGGCATTAAGTGCAGGCTAGGAAATGAATTTTAGACAGAAGTATTGGGAGAAATAGCATCCTGGAGCTAAAGCATGGATTGGATAGGCTGTCTTCTGAAGTGTTGCACAGAAGGGAGGGTAGGAGTACTGAGCCCTGACTATTTGAATTAGTGTCCACACAGGGACTCTGTGTGTGGGTTGATCTAGTCCCCCTTGTCTCTGTGTTGGGGAATGAGGCTGTTTTAAAGAGTATCAGAAGAAAAGCAACAACTTGAAAGACTAATAGAAAGAAAATGAACTTAAAAGAGCAGTTGCACAAAGATCATGTATGTTAGTGAGGTATGACATAGCACCTTTTAATAATCTGGATGAGCTTGATATGTTCTTTGAACAAAGGTAAAGACCATGCTAGATTGTCTTGTGGGTACTTTGTTCTGTTCCAGTAAAAACAGGGTGACGATTTATGGATGATTTTGAGGCTTTCATACAGCTGGTGTTTAGTGAATGGAGCGTTTCCAGTGAAGGGTTAAGTACCATGGATTGTAAGAATATTAGAACTGTATTTTTCTTGCCTTTGTATATAGAGGCAACAGAATACAAATATTCCTGTATAGAGGAAACAGAATACAGGTGTGTTAGCAGGTAACCTTCAGGCAAATCGATCATGATGACTGAGTTAACACTATAGATTTATTGGCTGAGGATACTGGAAGCATTTAAAGAGATGTCTGTCCTTACGGGCTCCTGTCCAGTAGCTATTTTCTAATGGTAAGAGAAGTGATAAATTGTCCAGGATGCATCAATATCCTTCATTTAACATTTATCCATATAAATGTATTTCTAAAGAATATGGTTATGCATGTAACAAAAGTACATGTGTTATTTTGTAGCTAGAGTATGTTGTAAAATTTTACTTTGAAAATGCTTATTTTGCCTATAAAGAGGTTATCTTTAGGTCAAGCTGGTGATGCTGAAAAAGGCTTAATCGGCCTATGTGTCAGCCTCAAGTGGCAAGATCAATGCGTGTTCAGAAATGTTAGTTTTAATGCCATATTCCATCACTTAGTGTAAAGAGATAAAACCATAGAATGGTTTGGACTGGAAGTGACCTTAAAGCTCATCTAGTTCCATCCCCCTAGCCATGGGCAGGGACAACTTCCACTAGATTGGACTTGTTCAAAGCCTCATCCAGCCTGGACTTGAACACTTGTAGGGATGGGGCATGAACAGTCATGTTTTCTTTCATATGTGACTTAGTGAAATACTACTAAATAAAATACTTCTGAATTTGCATTTATAGAAGTGCCAAACTTTTAACATTATTATTTAAAACTTTCCAATAAAGAACAAATTTTACATGTAGATATTTCAATATTTCTATTTGGGATCTTGGGAGTGCAGAATTATTTATTTTTTTTAATGAATGTTTGTACTTTTGTTTATAAGTCAGGGAAAAGAAACAAATATATGTGCCCAAGTGCATGCCAGAAGATACGAGTCATGTGGAGAGGATTTAGTTTCTAGAAGATATCATCAGACTCTTCTACCAAATGTGTAAACCATGTTTTTGCTGGTTGTGGGAGAAAAAGTCTAAACACGTAATCTTATTTAAATATTCTTTAAACTACGTAAAAATGGAAGTGAGTGTGGCCATTTTATACTGCGATGCATCAGACTCTTGTTTCCAGTATGGCATTTTGAAGAGTTTGTGTTTGAGAGATACTGCCTGTCCTGTTAATAATGTCAAAGTCAGTCCCTGGCGAATGTAAAGGACAAATCACGGTGTTAGAGGTCCAGGTACTCCAGGCTATTTTTCACTTAGTTGGTTACTTACTTCCTTTTTTCACTTTTTCCTCATTCTTCATGGGAAGAAAGCTGGTAGTGGAAGCTCCAGCCTGATATTTTCATCATAATGCACTTTGTCTTGGCAAGTAATGAAAACTCATCTGTTCTTCTGGGAGCTCAGTCTTGTAGGATATGAGCTGATAGGTAACCTCATCAGCTGTCAATGAACTTCCAGGATTTGGGTGACTCTTCAGACTCATTGCACATTCATGGTTTGTATAATATGTACTGCTGATTCTTGCTCTCTATTAAACTATTAGGAAGGTCACTGAGAACAGAAGTACTTCAGTTTCCTGGGCAAGGAGCAGATCCGTGGGCTTACATTTGTCTGGAGGAGGCATTTCCTCAACTGACAAGCAGCGTTGAGTGTGCCAGACACTCCAATACAGGGTCAGCTCTTTGCTCATAAGGTGGCTGTGGAACATCATATTTCTGCACTGTACAATTTGTAATCCCTTCTTAGTACATGTAACAAAGCAGGGGAATCCTGGGGCTATAAGAGCACAAGTTTTTTTTTATCCTTTCTCCTCTAAAGCTTTGGAGGAGTAGCAGTAAGTAAAATGCCCATGAGTTTGAAGTCAGTGGCTTTATTGCGGCAGGGCCATTTCAGGACGTACTCTACAAAACTGTGATCATGTATTTTAGCAAAGCTTTGCAAAGTTGCAAACACTTCCTCACTTTTACTTGCTGTTACTCCAGTCGTGAATAGTGCCTGTTAAAGTCGTACTGGAATGAAAGAAAATAATTGCATTTGAATGTTAGTATGTTAATTTAAGTTTGGTGGAATGTTTGAATTAAAAATGAAAATGAGGTAACTGTAGGTGCCTATATTGACTTAGGGAAGTTAAAAGGGATATTTTTTCTTGTTTTTGAAGTGCAGTTCTCTTCTGAAGAAATCAAAGGTTCTGTACCTGTGTGTGTGTTACAGATGAATCTCCATTGCTTGAAGACTTGAATCTCTTCTGCATTTTGACAACCTGACAGCTTAGCAGTAGTAATGGTGGTAAATGCTTCACTAGAAATGAATTTTATAGCTTTGGTTTATAGGTGAAAAAATTAATTTCATGAAGTGTACTACAACATCAGTGTATTTATCTAGAAGATAAAGCTGAGACTGAAAGTTTTCTTTTAAAAATCTTATTTATTCTTAAATATGAATCAGTCTTTGTATCTCTGTGTATTGACTTGGGTAGAAATGACTGGGTGGTGCTCTTAGCCAACCCCAGTTGCAGAGTGAATCATTTTTTTGAAGGCTGCTCATGTTTTGAAGTAATGCATTTTACTTGCAATTAAGAAGTGTTAAACATGAGCACTTTACGTATAATGACTTGGCTAATGAGTGATATACTGCTGTGGTCTTACGATCACATAAAAATACCTGACTCCCATGGAGCAGACAAGTTTTCAGGTTTCATATTGTAATTAATTAAATGGTAGAATTCTTATAACTCTGAGTAGGATACAGTCTCAAGGGGGTGTGTGTTTTTTAAGTTAAGCCTAAAGTGTGGCTATTGTACATAGTACTTGCCTTTATAAATAAAGTAGCTTCATAATTCAACTACCGCACCTGTTTTCAAATCAGAAGCTTATCTAAATTTATCCTATGAGAAAAACAGTGTCATTAACTCTATTATGGATACTTTGTTAAGTATATTGTTAAGTACTTTGTTAAGTAATCATAAGTATCTAGTTAACTCTTTCATAAGGCTAAATACCAAAGTGTTCCCCAGGAGAAGACTGAACAATTTGCTCATCTTTGAAAACCTTTAGATAGGTACATGTTGCAGCAAAACTGGTGGAAAACTGGTGGAAAAAATCAGAGAGGATTAATTTCTGATAAATGTCATGGCTTCGTAGTGGAATTTACTGTCAGTAACTGCTGGGTTGATAACAATTTGAGACTTGATTCCCTCATTAGTAAGCTTGCATGTGTATTCACTCTACCAGAGTAGCTGGATTCCATAGCTTTGCCTAATTTTGTTTTTTCTTCTTATATGAATAGATTTTTATAAATAGATTTCAGTAATGAAAATAACACTTCAGAATACTTTAAAATTGGTGAGTGGTTTCCCTCAACTGCAGTAATGTTTGGATACTGCTATGTTTTCCATTAATATATGTGACAATTACTCGATAATGTGCTGCTATATCTATTCAAGCATTCTGTGTATGAGTTAAGAAATATACCACATATTTTAGCTGATAGTTGCTAGCTGTGATTTTGTATAAGCAGTAACAAGCAGTAAAATGTGCGCTACGTGGTTTGCAGTGACCTTCATTGCTGGGAATAACTGTAAAAAAAAATCAGACATGCTTAGATATTCTTTGGAGGGCTAAATCTGGCCTATATTCTGCTGTCCTAATTGTGCATAGTGATGGAGACCTTTTCAGCTTGGACAGACTCAGGTCTTCAAAGGGCAGAATCAAAGCTCTCAGTTTTGTTTTTATTCTACACTACTGTATATATGTCAGCCTAAACCAGGGAGATGTGTTTGTTCTGAGCTTTAGATTGTTAGTCTGCATACATTGTTTTTATGTAAATTTGAAAAGCATTCATGCCTCTAAAAAGGGCTCAGTTATTTTTATCAATAACTTAAGCACCATAATTAGTTGGATGTTAAATATCAGGATCTTTCTTTCAGTTTGGATGTGCCCCAAAATTAACTTGGTCATGCTAGAAGCATCTCTGTTTTATCAAGATTCTCTGTAATGTAGGAGCAGCTATTTATATGATGGGTTATAGCATCAGCCCCCCCATCCTAGCTCTCACACTATCTCATAGAGAATGTCTAGGGAAAAGAATAAATGCACAATATTGGATCCTGAAGCCTTCATCTTGGGAACTTTCTGAGCCAGATGTGGTCTTTGTGTTTAGTGGTTTTAAATGAGAGAATATGCCACACTTTCTTTAAACATTTTGAGAGAATGTCATTTGGTCATTGTGCTTTCTGATTAATTTCTCTTAAAAAAAAAAAAAAGATGTTTCAGCTGACACAAATTTCTGATTCCCTCCGCTCCTCCCCAAAAGAACCCACTTCCATTATGGAACAGTCTCCCAGTCACCTGCAGTTGTTTCATTACTCTTTCTGTATGTCCTTAGAAAAGGTTATTTTTATACTCATATCACTGTAATAGATATTCCTGATTTTTCTTTTTGCACCTGTAAGGAAGCAAAATTCAAGAATGCAGAGGTTGTTGTAGAGGTGTTCTTCAGGAAATAATGTTTTGAACCAGAACTGTTGATGGCATGATGACATTTGGATTCCTTGGAAAGAGGATTGGAGATGCTGTTATGTATAAGGAGTCGTAATTCGGTGTAAGATTCATTCTGACCCAGTATTTACTAAGTAGTGATCTGGCTTATTAGAATATTCCGGGTTTCTTTTTCCTGCCTTTGAAGGCTTATGGGTCTCATTAAGATTGTAACAGATAAACACTCTTTATTCAGGAACAAATACTATTTAGGGAGGAGTAAAGATATCTGGTAAAATAGATGTGTTCTTACAAACAATATTTAATCATATCTTATTTGTTAATAATATTATGGTTATTTTGACAAACAAACTTGAAATGGAAAAACAGGCAAATTATTTTCTTAGTTAGATGTCAAATAGAATCTAACAGCAAAGCTGGCACCTGTACGGGTCTGGTTTCCCCCCTCAGACACTCCTGCAATTTGAGTTACTTTTTGCATACTGCAGCTACACTTCCAATATTTGGGTTTCTGATTCTGAATTACATCAGTATTTCTTGTGTAATGGAAGGCATAGTAAGAAAAATGCATTTTGAGAAGGTGGCAGCTGTGATCATTATACATCTGCTTGTATACCGCAAGTAAACAGAACATGCATGTGAAACTTAATGCATCATTTAGAGCTGTGTTAGCTATGCCTTTCAGCAGATTGCACACTGTCACAAGCTCCTCATTTTAATTGTATCATTGCACTGTAACACTTCTGATTAATTTTTTAGTAGAGGGTAAGGACAGTAGGTTCAGGACAAGTTCTAGTAATCACTTTAGGTAAATGACATTGTCCTCAGATACTTAAATGCAGTTTCTGCACATTGTTGGTAATGATGTTGCATTACATTTACCCACATATAATGATGGCTCAGAATGCTGTTCCCAAGAATACTGTTCTTGCAGTGTTTCTCATAAAAGTATAAAGTAGTGTTATGAAATATCTCCTAGCTTGTTAGTAAACAGAAATGTATTCTGTATCGTGCCACCATAAATTTGTTCATTTTCTCTGGTGTTTTTATAAAGAAGGCAGCCAGTAGTGATGAACTAAGCTACAGAATATTGAAACATTCCTCTCTGGATTGAAATGTGTGGGTACAATATAAGAGCTATTTCTTGCTTTGATTTATCTTCCCCAAGATTTTAGTCTAATTTGGTATTTTGTTCCTGATTATTGTGTAGCTTTCTTGAAAACAACTTTCCATCACCAGATTACTAAATTAAGATACGTGTACAATAAGGCTATAGCATAGTCTTAGTCTTAGAAAATAATGGAAGAAGCTGTTGATGCCAGCTGAAATAGTATGAGAAAAATACAGTTGGATTGATATTTGTCAACAATAAGTAACAGCTGTTAAAAGAAAATAAACTGTTCTGTTTTCAGACCTCTTACATGGTCTTAATTACCTGATGAGTAGTGAATTAGTTCATCAAGTAGTCAGCATGGAAGTATATAGGACAAAATAAGATAGTGTAGTTAAATAGTAGAAAACAGAAGTTGTTAAAATGAAATAGTGCCAAACTGTTTTGTTTAGAAATCTTTGTTCCCTCTTTGATTTCTAGAAATAAGAATTTTCTTAGAAGTGTTGAAGGCCTGAAGGGGACAGTACTCCAGCCATGAGTCATGAACCTGATTTTTCCCAGTCCTGTAGGAGATGATGGTGGCAATCACATCACTTTGTTTTCCAGTAAGATTGACCAAAGTCAAAAGGCCCAAATTGATAGCAGCTTTCTAATTATTAACTGGAACAGCTCTGGGATCCTGTTCAGACATGCTTTTCATGACTGTGGTGCTAAATTTTCTACTAGACACTGTTCAGGAAGGAGGAATGAGAATCATTCTAGGGAGGAACCTTAATTACTGGGTCCTTCTTTTGGCCTACAGTCTTCAGTATTGCAGTGGTTCTAATAAATGAAAGCCCAACCAGGATAGGAAAAGATTCATTGCCCTGTTAGTCAATATATATCATTGCACTCAACTTTGCTTTTCCTAGCTTGTCAAACAGTTGGTGTTACCCTTCAGCTATCCTGGCCTTCATTAACCTAGACATTGAAGAAGTGTGGACTGCATAGTTATTTCTCCTAAGATTTCTCCATTTTGCAGAATCTTATATCTCATTGAGAAAGGTAGCTACAGCAGAGCAGAGCAGATGAATAACAAGCAAGGGATACAGTCATCCCAGAGAACTTGTTAACTTCAAAGTCTTCCAGACTCTAAAATCTAAATCCCTGGTGTGCAGGTGTCACGCCTGTATACTTACTGCTGTTACCCAGCAAAATTATGCCTAAACATCTCTGCACCATTTTTTTTCTATGCATTGTTTTGTCAATGAAACACATTTAAAAATAATTTTTAAATGGTCTAGATTATGGAAGGTTCTCTGACTTTTAAGTACCATGAAAAAAAATTGGCAAATCTCCAGAATAAATTAAATGTTTTCCATTCAGATAGGGATGTTGCACTGTAATTTAGGGGAAATGAGAAGTTTTAATACTGCATGAAAATAAGAAATGACGGTGAGAAGCCAGGTAAACAAGCTCAGAAAAATCCCTTTATTTTACAGGAATTTTAAAGAAGCATTCCTAATTCTTCTCAATTCCTTATTTGGTAGGAGGATCTCTGCTTGCTTGCAGATAAAGTAAATGGATTCTTGTTTATGTTCACTGGTGTTTAATTTAATGTACAGTGTAGAAAGTCCTCAGTGGGTGAGATCTTAAAAAATACTGCTTTGGAGGTCTGCCACTTACTGAAAATCAGTTACTGAAGGAAGTTGTTATTGAAGTTGATACCATTTCAATGGAATATCTGTGTGTGTGATTGTGCATGCACATAAAGATCCATATATGCTCTAAGTTTTAAAGAATATATGTATATGATATCACGTAAGTTCAGAATGTTTCCTCTGTATGAGAAAACAGAGCAGTTGATACGTGGAATTTTTTTTTACCACAACTAGACCAGTCAGAATGGTCACTCCTAATTTCTTTTTGGGCTGGTAGACCTCCTTATGGAAGAACCAGAATTTCTCTCTTCCCTTTTCTCATCCACCTCCTCATTTCTTTCCCTGGTCTTGGTTGTTGAATGTAACTCAATTTTTAATTGGGAGATTGTTCTATGCCCTTGGAAAGTGCCCTCTCTTTAGCAGCTACTGCTGAGTGAAGTATGTAGTAATCAGTACAGTAATGATGAAACTATATTACAGAAATTCCTTTTCCCATTAAGATGCTTTTGCATTACTGATAATAGCTTCTATGGGCTCTTAAAGGGTGCTTTATCACTAAGTGGCACAGATTACTAAGTAAGGAGCCATCTCATGAACAACTACAGTGCTTATCTGAGGTCAGCAGACTGGGTGAGGAATCTTGCAGATTGTCTCACCTGGTCTTTGTGCCTTTGTCTATACATTTACATCTCTTAAGAGTCTAGAGAGTAATCGGTGAGCTGACTCGGTCTGTTTGGCATATTTGCACTATGTGGATACAGGATTTTTGTAACTTAACATCCACATGCTGCAGTTTAAAAACCATATTCCATGCAGGATGCCTCCAAATTTCAGTTGTTCTTACTGCATACCCTCTTGAGTATGTCTAGGAAAGCCCCCAGGCTGACCCTATGGGCATGTGAGAGCAGATGGTTGCTGTCTTCCCAGCCTTCTACTCTGGCCAGAAGCATGTGCTTTCAGTGGGATGAGGAAGTTGGGAGCCTCGTAGTGTGCTCTTCTCTGTCAGTAGAATCATAGAATAGTTAAGGTTGGAAAGGACCTTAAGATCATCTAGTTCCAGCCCCCCTGCTATGGGCAGGGACACCTCACACTAAACCATACCACCCAAGGCTTTGTCCAGCCTGAGCTTGAACACTGCCAGGGATAGAGCATTCACAACTTCCCTGGGCAACCTATTCCAGTGCCTCGCCACCCTTACAGTAAAGAATTTCCTCCTTATATCCAATCTAAACTTCCCCTGTTTAAGTTTTAACCCATTACCCCTTGTCCTGTCACTACAGTCCCTAATGGAGGGTCCCTCCTCAGCATCCCTATGGGCCCCCTAAAAAAAAACAAACAACAAAAGCTTGTGTCGAGATCAGATCACAGCGAGGGAGCTGCTCTGCTATGTACGAAACCCTGACCCAGAATCAGGTCGTCTACGAATGATTTAGCACCGGGTGCCCCAGGATCATGCGGTACGTGGTACTGTCTTATTTCATCATGATGTGGGGATAAGGCAAAATTGGGCTTAGGTGTTAAATGGGACCTAAAGGAACTGTAGCCAGTGTCTTGCTGGATTTGTGCTGGCAGTCTACAAGTGTTGTAGTTCATGAGAACAATAAAAATTTTGTGAAATAATCAACATGACTTATGCAACAGAATGTGCTATTAATGATGGTATCTCATCTTGACCAGAAATTGTGAAGTTACTGGAAAATGGGGAGATTCTGGAATACGTATGAGATTTTCCAGTCTTTGTGAATTAGTGTGTTTTTCTAGTAGTTTTACATTTGCAGCTTGTGTTTTTGTGTTTTCTGTGATTCCCCGAAATGCACGTTAGTGTCCTTTGAAGTTGTCTCCGTAATTTTTCTATAGTACAACCTCCTAGTTTTTTAAAGTAAAAAGTTTTCTGTACTGAAGGCTCATGTCTGTAAAAATTCTTGTGCTTGTGAGAAGAGCCTTTTCATTTAGCTCATCAGTCAGCTGTAACTTTCATTTTTATTGTCAGATACAGACAACAGCTGGGAGAAGCATGCTTTGGGTTGCTTTCATTGCTGATAAGCACTTCAAAAATCATGTGAGAGAAGGTTTTGTCATGCTGAGGAAAAATCCTGCCTTGTTGTCTGTCATACCATGAAATGTAAATGATTTTGTGTGTCTCATTAGCATTAATGTCATCTGTTCCAAATCTGCCGACTACCTGTAGAAATCTGCAGTTTTTAGGCTTATTCTCAACTATCACAATGTCATTTTATCTCTGCACAGCATCCCTTGCAAGCAGCATCTTGCACAGTGAGCTTACAGATGGAGCTCTGAGTGTTAATCCAGTTTTGGAGGTGGAGAGGGGAGGAAAGAGCAAAGTCTTTACTGAACACTTTGCATGGAATTAGCATCAAGGTCATACACAGCAAGAAATGCAGTGATTATAAAATTCATTATTTGAAATTATGGTCTAGAAGCTTTTTGCTTAGACCAGAACACTCTGAAAATTTTAGTTTGTGTCAAAACTTTGGCCCCTATGAAGATTTTGTGAATAACTTGTACAGAAATGTCCAGTTTCTATAGCCAGATGTCTGGTTTGGCAGTGTCAAAGCCTATCAAATGCCAGGTTATACAAAATCATGGTATTTATGTATAATTTGTGATTCTCTTTGGTGCTTTTTCTAATAGAAATTCCCCTTATTTTTCTAATAGGGATTCCTAATATCCCATTTAATCAACACTAGTATTACAGACCTTGCTTGTTTCATCAGTTGCTTTATGGAACATTTTTAGGTAAAAATGTACTGATATTCTGACACTATAATTTTTCCTGTTTTAAACACTGACAACACAGAAAATTAAGGCAATAATATGTTTCATTTAACACAATTTAGCAGTTAGTAAAGGAAAGAGGAGTGAAAGTTTATAAAGCAAGTGGTTTTCTATTTTAGTGTTTATTCTAAAATCAATTACATGATTGAGGATTAAAAAGGTCACTAGTAAATGCATATCTTGAATATTCATATTGAATATGCCTTGGCATTATAGTCCTCAATTTACAAGCTGATTTCAGATACCCAGCTGTGGTAAGAACATGGTCCATCACCTTTTAACAGCTTGTATCAATGACCGACAAGGTTTTCACTGGTTTTCAATATCCGAGGCTGCAATTATGGTGGAGGGGGGTAGAAGGGTATTGGAATGGGGATATTTTGAATGACAGCAGAGGCAATGCACAGGAATTACGTTGTACCATTTTATCTGTCTTTTATTCAGAACATAGAAGAATTGAGATGTGGTTGCTTTCTAGTTATACTGTTGAGTTTGCCTTTGGATTTTTTTGGGTGGCTTTCAGGATTGTGTTACTATAGATTTCAGGTGTTAAAACGCACCGTGTAATGTGAATTTTTATGTATGTGAGTTGTGGTCCTTGGTTCCTGTTTTACTTAGAAGTGGCTATCATTTTTTAAAATGACGAAGTCTCACGCTGTGTTTGCTTTATAATTACTCTATTTACAAATACCCTTTTACTACCAATAAACTTGAATATACAAGGAAGCTATTCCAGAGGGTGGCAGGGATAGAACCCCAAGCCTTCCAAGAACATAAACCACACAGAGAAGTTTTGGATGTTTTGGCCAGCTGTGTGGGGTTTTTTTGTGTGCTTTGTTTGTTTTTGTTTTTGTTTTTTCTTTTTTTCCTTTAAGCATAAGACTTTGGCACACCTGAAATCAAACTAATGTTTCATTCTAATATTTCTTGAATATCCCAGTCTTCATTCTTAGTGTCTGGTCGGATTTTTCAGAGCACACGTATTTTGTGGTGGAACCTAAGCAGTCTTCAGAGAAAATATTCTTTTTTTGTTTTGTGAGATTTTTTTTCACTCTTAAGATTTCTTTTTTTTGGAGTAGGTTGTTATGAAATTTCAAGGAAAAAGAATTAGATGTTGAGAACTGTAAGAACAAACAGCTAAAATGCCTCCCCCTTCCTCCCTGTGAAGGTAAACAGAAACAAAAATCACTTTTGTTCATTTTGTTAATTTTTCTTCCTCCTCTTAAGTGTCAGTTTCCCATTTAAATTCCTTAATGTCTTGGATAAACAGTGAAATTTAGGACAGTGAATGTGTCAGAACTCCACTTCCTATTCATTCATTGTGAGACTTGGGCAATATACATGAGTTCTATTAGCCAAGATCTTGTGAAATTCATCCCTGTTGCCTGAATATATGAGCTGTGCTACCTTTCCAGCCTCATAAATGGGAGAGTTTATTGTGTATTGAACAAGAGGTATGGTTCCAATGTACATGTGTTTAGATGACTTATTACCCTGTTGATTTCAATGGGAGTATTTATTTCAGTAACTGCTAGCAGTATAATTTAACAAATCCTAATTGTCTCAAGATATTAAACAGCTAAAAATTAGTAACTTGAAGATGTAAGTTATGTACTTTTCTGTATTGCTTATTTTAATGCAGCACTCGCTTTAAAAGGGATAAAATAAAGAAATACTTGAGTTTATCCCTGACTCCTTTACCACGCTTGAGTTTAATCCCGGAATTTTATCAAATTCCTTGTTTATGAAGCTTTGGTTTGTCTTTCTCTTACCACTTCTATTTTTCTTTTGTGCTTTTTTGAAATGAAATAGCTGTGTCTTACTTGGTGGGTATTGGACTTGCTTTTTGGAGTTCATTGTATTTGCTCATAAACTCTGAAAATGTTTTTCATGCCAAATTGTGTGACTGCTTGAGCTGTGTAGAGTACATATAAAGAAAAATGTCTTTTATCATTAGAAGACATTTTTAGTTCAAGAAGGTTTCTACCTCTATGTAGAAGACATTCAGCATATCCTTGTTTTATGTTATGCTGAAGGAAAATTATTGATACAGCATTTCATAGCTGACTCTTGGTGGATTATCTGATATCTCTTTTCTTTCTGGTTGGTGTTATTCATACTAATACAATACTTCTCTCTTCAAATTTGAAACTAACAAACTTGAAACTTGAAAGCAACAATGATGTCAGGCCTCTTGCTGGAACAAAGACGTAAGAATGGAGCTCATTTGTGTGAGTTTGGAGGGAGGCTAACACTTCTGACAAGGAGTTCAAAGGTTGGGATTGAGAAGGGCCAGCAGCAGAACTCTAGGTGCATTCATCTACCCTTATAGTCAGGAAATCTAACATAGACTCAAGGACAGTATTAATGTTAAAAATGATTCACACGAGGTTTCCTTGCAGAACAGAGGTCACAGCTTATAAATGGATGAAGGAAATTATGGGTGAGAATAGAGGTGAGGCTAACACGGTTATCTGGGATTGGATTTAGAGCAAACAATGTATTACTTAAGACCTAATTTCCATACTAAAACTGAATTTGTGCCAGGATATTTGGTGGCAATTGTCTGTGTTTAATATTCTTGTTTGAAAGTCAAGTGTTTAATAAACTTGAATATTGTGTTCAAAGACGGGGCAATGTCCAAGTTTGTGATGCTGTTGAAATGCAAAAGGTATTTGGAATGAGTGGTGTTGAAAACCACAGCAGAGGCCTTAATAATGATGGCATTTAAGTATTAATCAGGAAAATGGCACATAGTGAAAAGTAACTGTATTCTTATTTAAACTTTTTTACTTGCGTGGTGGGTTCACCTTGGGTGCCAGGTGGCTACCAATGCTGCTCTCTCACTCCCCTCCTTAACTGGCCAGGGCAAAGAAAATACAGGTTGAGGTATACACTCTCTAACTACTGTCAGGCAAAACAGACTCAATTTGGGGAAATTAATTTATTACCAATCAAATCAGAATAGGATAATGAGAAATAAAACCAAATCTTAAAATGACTTTTCCCCCACCCTCCCTTCTTCCCAGGCTTAACTTCACTCCTAAATTCACTCCACCTTGGCCAGTGGTGAGTTTGTTTCAGAGCCAACTGGCATTGCCCCCTGTGGACCGTATCTGTTTTGTGGATAAATGGTGCTTACATTAGCACATGGCTAAAATGTTAGTTGCACTAGTTCAGGTAATTCGGAATTAATGCCTCTATTTTTTATGCTTCAATGCATACGCAGTGTTGAAGCTTTAATACATACATGATGTGCAGCATTTGGTAACGAGACGTTATTATCTATCTAAGCGCACAGATGGTACCCTTAGTGCTATACAAGGCATGAAGAGGTATGTTGCTAAGTTATTTTGCTTATACTGATATTGACTATAATTCTGCAGTTCTAGAATTATATCTGATTTTAGTCTTGTGTTTGAGGGGAAAAAAACCCCAAACATATCTGCAAAATCAATGCATTTTTTTTTTAGGTATCAGCACAAACAAGTGACTTATTGCATTTAACTTATGTAGTGAGAGATTATCTTGTCATGCATACATGCAGTAAAGTGAGCTCAAGTCCACTCTTGGGAGCTTTACTATTTTCTTGATTTTTGCATTATTAAATATGCACAATTTTCAGTTAGGAGCAACTTCTTTATTTTCATGTTTTCTAAGGTAAGCTGACAAATACCTATAACATTCTACATACATGTGAAAAGTGTGGGTATAATTTAAAGCATGCTGTGTCAAGCTGCCATTATCTTAAGGGAAAGTGTGCTTTGCCAGTGACAGAGCATCTGCTCTCTGTTGACATTGTCAGAGGTTGAAGTCAGTAATGGTATTATGATCATCTGTATACTTAGTAAAGAGCAGGGTAAAGCTTCTCTGTTTCTAACGTTAAAGAACTGTACTGTGTAGTTTCCTCACATGTATAGCACATTGATTTTGCTGTGCTGTCAGAGATGAGAGAAGCTGCTAGTGTTCAGATCTGATTATGAAATAAGAAAGAGATCAGGCACACTTCCAGTGAATTTAATTTTCTTGATCATCAGGGTAATATTCTCATCTATGGAGTGTATCTTCTGAAAGTTGGGTCTTGCAAATGGAGATCTGTGCTCAGCAGTATTGCTGAGGAGCAGTTATGAGGGCTAAGATGGCTTCAGAGTGCTACTAAAGATAATGGGTAGGAAACAGGTATATGTAGATGATGTGAATACAGCCCCTTGTGTCACCAGATTCAGCAAAGAAAGGGGATTACGTGTGATCGCTAGTTGTTATGTCATTGTTTTAGTGGTGTTCTGCTGATGCAGCAGTGCTGTAGCCACAGCAAATCACACAGCAAAAATGTATTTTCTTGGGCATATTTTGCTGATGCTTCTGGAGGAAAGGAACCTGAAAGGTGCTCCTGTACCAGTGAAGGCACTGCTAGTATTACTTTGTCAGAAATCAAAATACTATATATGTTTTATTAAGAGCATAAAAAAATGAATCCCCCTTTATTTGAAATTGTCACTGGAATCTTTTTTGGCCTAACAAAATTCGAAGGGATTCAACAGTAAACCTGAAGAGCTTCTTCATTGTCCTGGCGTATTTAATTAAATCAGTTTAGGAAAAAATGGGACACGATCTTTGTTTTTAATTAAAATGCTGGTTCATAATTACAGGAAGCACATATGACCTTAAATTACTGTGTAATAATCCATTTCTTGTCAGATCTTCTGAATGATATAGTAGCAGTAACATTTCCTGCAGTAGTGGTTTTGGTGAACAAATGCAGCTCCAGTTCAACACAATAATCTGTAGTCAGTAGTACATCCTGGGTACAGAGTTTGATTTAAACTTTATATGAGTGCCTTTTGTTAGGAAGTAAAGTACAGCTCTGAAACACTACCAAATTTGTGTTTGTGGTACTGCAAGTTGTCTTGAGCACACCAACCTCTACGCTTGTGAGGAGAGCTATTAATTTTGCTCATGTGCTGTGACAGTGCCAAGAGAATGGAGGCAAGTGCTCACACAGTGTAGTTTTAGTCTTCCTTAGATGTGTGGCAAGGATGTTCAAAGTTGGAATGTGCTACCAGGAATCTTTTAAATACATTGTATAATTGGTTCCTATTGATTACTCTTGCTGTCTCTTTGTGTTAAGTAAATATTTTATTACATTTGAAAGAGTTACTGACTTAGTGTGGAAGTCTAGTTTTAGGCACCTGCCTTTGTGTTTATGCTCCTGAAACTTCTGCTGACTGGTAGTGCAAAGGCAGGCTTCTCCTATGATGGCAGAGGTGTTGTACATGTGACCCAGGGGCTGTGTTTTATTCTTTCTCATTCTAGGATCTGCTTTTGGATCCTCTTAAAATATTTGCTTGTACTTGCTCTTTCTTCAGTGATCTGCAAGTTAGGTCAAAATTTAGTATATAGAATGTGTGTTACATAGGTTATGGACTTACGGACTTTGTTCTCTTTGTTACCTTGAATTGGTTTGCCCCACTCTAAGTCTGCATTTCTTCAACATGCCATTGGTGGGTTGTTTGTAGCCTCCATGCTCAGCCTCTGTTCGTGCTCTTATCCCATGCCCATACACTACTATGTTGCAGCTTGTCTTTTCTATTTTTCAAGGCCTCTGCTAGCATACTGAGCCTGTATTCCTCCACACTAATCATAAATGTTTAATTCTACGCAAAATAATTACTTATTACTGCTATCTACAGACAGCTATGGTTATGCTATATGAAAATAAGCAAAAGTAAACAAAATCAGGCATAGCTGCTTGGACATTAGAAGGAAGTGCTGTTACACCTAAGCCTTGGGACAATTAACTACGGGGAAAAAAAGGACCAGTGCTTTATACTGACACACTGGTGCTGAGGTAATACAGGAGTGTCTGCATAAAAAAAGTTGAGTAGGGAATGCCCCTCAACAAGTGCAGCTGGTACAGGACATTGCCATCACTTGTGTTTGTGTCTTGTTTCCTCAGATTTGCAGGCGTATCCTCATGGCAAAATAAATGTTATTAGAGCTGTCTGTAAGAGAGATATTTTCAACCACTGCAGTGCAAATGCAGGAAGACTCCTTTCTGCTCAACTAATGCATTTAAATGTTAGCTGGGAACAACATGCTAATACAGTGAAAACTTACATGTCTAACCTACCTGTTCTCTCAATATGGGTTTTAGAGGAAGGAAATACTTGAATAGTTGATGACTAGCAGGTGGTTCAGGCATCTGTCATGGTAGCTTTCAGGCAATAACCTTGACGTTTTTCCTTCAGAGAAATCCTGAGGTTAATATAACAGCTTAATATAACAGCTTAATGTTCTCATATTCCTCACTTGAATATAGAGTTAATAAACCAGCAGTGTTATTCTTGAACAACTGTATAGCTTCACAGTGTTGCTGCAATAGTTTTCTAAATTAAAATTAGGAACAATCACAGTTCTTTAGTATGATAAAAAATTAACCAGTTTGTTCATTTCAAAAAGGAACCAAAATGCATGTAAAAATAGCAGAAAAAGACAATTCAGTGTCTGCTGCTCACATGGGATTAATTTTTAGATGTTCTCCAACAAAATTTGGTGTACAAGAAAGATGAAAAATAAACTTCAGTTTTACATGCAGTTACATTTTATTTATCAAATTCTCTTCTTCTGATTTTTCTTAATGTGCTCAAAAGCTTGTATGTACACATGAAGCAGAAGAACTAAAGATGGAGTGACAGTATTGCCCTCTCATCTGTTAACTACTCTCATAATTATTTGCAGGATCAAATAGTATTTGTGTCCTTATTGAAAGTGCTGTACACAGTGTAGCCCCAATGCTGTGTGTATAAATGTTCTCACAAAAGGAATGAAGTTATAGGGCTTTTTCTTCGAGGAAGTACCATATCTAGCAGTGTTCTTTATCCAGCTAGTCCTTGGCTAGGAGGGGTTCTTCTTTAAACTCAATTCCATTTCTGTTTTACTAAGTGTAAAAGAAGACTATATCAGAAGATATTGGAAGAGGATGCTTGCCAAGTTAATTCTCAAAAATAGCATCTATGGCAAGAATAATAGCTAAGTTTATCACTAATAAGAGCCCTTCTTACTGCCAAATTAATTAAATAAGAGCCCAGAAATGGGGAAGCTCTGAAAGTATGCAAGAAGTAGAATACGTGTATGTATGCATACATATATATATGTGTGTGTGTGTGTGCGCATGCGCACACATAGCTGCAGACTGAATAACTATTGGAGTAACTGATACAGGAAAAGTTACCACAACTTGAATAAAAATATAAGATGTAATGTTCATAAACAAGCTTAGTTGCCTAAAGAAGGGAACGTCACCCATTTTTGTGTCTTCTACGATCTTACCAGAAGTGTAATCCACTGCCGTAGAAAATTTACCTGATATTGCAGTAACTGGAGGGGGGGATATTGAAAAGTTTGAAGACTATTAAAAAGCTTGTAAATATACTCATTGTCTCTTCTTTGTGCTACTGAAAAATTGTGTAAGAGATGGCATACGTTTTTATTATGAATGAAGAGGTTAGTGTTTCATATATCTAAAGAATACATTTAATCAGCAACATTCTCTCTAGTTGTCTTTTATATGAATATTTAACTTTTTAATGAAAATGAAACCAAGTCATTTTTCTGTTCAACTGTAATGAAGGTACAGATCAATAAATGTAGGTTATAAACAATACTGTGATTATCATCAAATAATTGTATGCTAGGCCTAGTTAATGCTTGTATGTCTAGTTTGATTTTTAATATATTCCAAAATGACTTAGAAAGTACTGGAGACTTATATTTGGAAGTCTACTGTTGGAATTTCTGTATCAGAAGAAGAAATGAATCATCTTTAATAATGTGTTCAAGTAACACGATGCATACAGGTTTTGCTGATTGTGTACAAAAATAGTAATGATAAAGTGGTCATGGTTTATGTATTCTCACATGCTCATCTTCTCAGGAGATGGGAAGTGGCTTTGAGTACTAGGTACAGAGTCTACCTATAAAGTTCTGTGTCATTACAAAAATCACATTCTTAAAAGGAAGATTGATCAGTGTGGAAAGCACTTCATACCAGGCTGGCAGGGACATGCACTGGTGGAACACTTTTTTTTTCCTGAGTGTTGAATTTTCTTTTTTAACCTTTAAATTAGTGTAACTTTCTAAGGAGGTGAATTACATGTTGTGGAAGATCACAGAACTCCACAAAACAGAAGTTCCCTTCTTTAAGACGCTAACCTTGTACGTGAATGTATTACAACTTTATATTTTTCCAAATCTTGTGACATTTTGTTCTTTCCTATAGCTATGAATTAAAAAAACCCAAGTAACTCACCACTGCAGCTTATAAAGCAATTGATCTCTTTCGATTTTCTGATCTTGTCTAGGCCTATCTGCTCACCTAATGCTACTTTTAAAATTCTGATACAGAGGTCTGATGCATGAAGAGCTATGGCTTCTTTTTTCTTTTAACTTCTTCCAGTTATTAAAAAAAAAAAAAAACAACAACAAACAAAAGTAAGGAAATGGTTGCATTTCTACACAGCGCATAAGCATTTCTACTGGAAATTTGAGCAGTTCAGAGACAGCAGCTGTTGCAGCACTTTTGATGGCTCTCAGTGGAATGTACTATTTGCATTGCTATTTTTTTGTGGATAGTTTTGCAAGCCAGTTACCAGGAGCTCTATTTTATAATCCTGGTTTGATCACAGACTAGTGTAAATGGAAAGTATATTTTACACAGAAAGCCAAACTCATTTGGCTGACCAACAAAGACCCGATTTTGCAGGGAAAAATTTGTCAATCAAAATGTGTAGTAGCACAGGTGACCACATGAAACCTTTCTGGGAAAGGGACTAGTTGTGCAGGTCATGAATGCTTGAAATTGTTATTGCTTCTGCAATAACTTCATTATGTGATATTTTGGACTGGGCATTTTTAAGATGCACTGGAAGAATGTAAAGCATGAATCTGGTTTTATTCATGTCTGAAATAAAAAATTTCTGAATTCAGTTCTAAATGCATTGTGAGAGGAGGAAACACTTTTATATCTTAAACAGAAACAATAAGTCTGCATAGGACCTTACAAGGTTTAAGGCATTACCTAAATATCTGATATGCAAAGTGCAATAAAAGTGCCAATTACGAATAATAGTTAATCCAAGAGAAAGAGTACGATAGGTTGCTAACCTAGAAGAAAGATTATTCATAACATATACATGTTTCTTGTTATGGGACAGAATCTTTTTTCCAGTTTCTGTATGCACTGGAAAAGCCACATTTTGGAACACCTTCAGTTGACTGTTACTATGTGTTTTAAGATGAATAGCTAAGAAATTGCAGATATGTGATCTAGGTTTTTTGTTTGTTTCTTTTAGTTTGCCTTTTTTGTGTGCTTTTTGGTTTTGTTTTCTTAAAGTATCTTTAAGCAGTTTTAAGCATAAATATCTACTAATATGGTAAATTAAAGACAGTTTAAATGTATTCTGGTCTGAATTACTTTGTGTTTCTCCTTCAGTAGTTGTTCTTGTAGACTTTTTCCTTGTGGAGGAGTAAAAGACAATGAATGCCAAAGTCACATGCCCTGGGAACTCGTTAGCTTTTCTGCAGTCTTGTAATCAGAGCTCCATATAAAGAAAACTTCTCCCGTGTGTATGTATTAATCTAGGAAGTACACCTGTACTAATTATGTAATGGGAGTAGCTGTAGATGCAGTTTCTAAGTGTTATTTTGTTACAGAGGACTCTTTGCTCTTGAAGTGGCATTACATTTAGTAATGCTTAAGAACTCTAAGTCATCTTTGTCAAAAATAGGTAACAATTTGTTTTCTGGCAGCAGAATTACTTTTATCATGTAAAATCTCATGGTTCATTTTTTGGTCCAGCCCAAATGAGGATAAATCTTTGAATTGATCTGCTTGCTATCTTTTAGTTTTTCAAAACTCCCTTTACTCTTTTACTTGTATAAAATGGTGGGATTGTAGTCAGATGAAAGGAACATCTGGACAGACAATTAAACTTTTCTAAGTGAGGAGTCCTGTGGAAAAGGTACATATATGGATTGTATTTAACTGTGAGATAGAGTCCTTACTATTTAGTAATAATATGATCCATATGTAATATCAAATTTATTCAACCTTTATTGATACAAAAGATTTTGTGAAGTTACAATTAAGGATGCCTGGGTTTATTTACTGTTACTGTATTAAGCTAGAGGAGAAATGGTCAGCAAAAGGCAGCCATTATCTAATATGCTCTCAAACCTTGTGTTATTTTCCAAGCGAAAAATGATTTTTTTTTTCCTAATAATTTCAGTGCTCAAGCATGTTGATTTGACCTCACTTAACTGCTCAATGCTTCTTTGTAGGCAGCAGTACAAGTATCTTTGCAATAGTTAAACCAACAAAATTCTGCACTTGGTTTGGCAATTTTTAGTACTGTTATCTCTGGCTTTTTTTCTTGCATCAAACCAGCTAAAGCAAGAGTGTGACTATTTGTGCTGGAGGAGATGTGTAAATATTAACTGTCTTATCTGCCGTATCTGTCAGGTTGAGTTGGTAGGAACATTGTCCCAGGTTTTATCATGGCTTATTTTTTGACTTGTACTGTAAATTGTGTCTATATAGAATAACAAATACTCAATTACTAGACCTGCTTTTATTTAATAAAGTAGTTTCTGTAGAATTTAACATTTGAATGCCTATTCCAATACTTGAGTAAAAAGTACAGTGTATGAGTAGACATTGGCGTGAGAATGAAGTTCAGCTAGTTTTATTCTAAATACTGTTATAGTGGCGTAGATCTTTACTGCGATAAACCATAGTTTCTTTGAAGCTGATGAGTACAGAGCTAACAACCTTAGTCGATGACTCCCCAGTTGTACAATCTTCTATTCTTCTCCTGTTTATTCTGAATTTTCACTTAAATTGGGGTTGCTGAAAACTTTTCTGATGTGACTAACAAAAAAAATAAATGATCTGAGGAATAAAAATTATTTGTCATGGAGTTCACAAATGAATAACAGAATCTCAACTTTTTATTTTCATAGATTTAAAACAGACTTGTGGTAGGGATGCTGTGGTGAACAATTTTAAAAACTTGTTTATTACTTCAAAACTAATGATTTATTACATTCAAAATTTTTGACAATCTTACCTGTTTCAGTTCTACAGGCATTTTTCTTTTCTCATCTTTTGTTTTGTTTGAAACTTTCTGAATATCAAAAAATGCCCAAGGAAACATTTGTATATCTTTCGAGCCCCATGTAAATATCCCATGTGCATCTCTTGTCTTCCAAGTAAGGAAATGTTGATTCATGTGAGGAAATGGATTAAAAAAAAATCCCCAGAAGAAAGCAAAACAAAATCTCCGAACAACCAGAACAAAACCACCCAACCAAAATCTTGTTTTTGTATGTTGAAGAAAGCAAAATTTGATTTGCCTTTTGGAAATCTGGGGGGAGTTTCAGCATGGCAGTTGAGGAGAGGAGATTCTTGAAAGCAGGCAGCTCTGCTGGACACTCAGTTGGGGCTGGGTTGTGTGGACTCAAAAAGAGGTCTTAATGGAGAATTTTTGAATGGCATTTGACTGTAGGAATCCATTTCTTAAGTTATAAGTCATTTCTTCAATAAATACTGTGAGCAGTGTTCTTGCAAAGGACAAACACGTTTTGAAGGTGGTGGCTGGTTTGAAGTCTCAAATTGAGGTACTCCAAATTGCACTTTTTCTTCTGAAAATTCGCTTAGAAATGTTATTCATTGAAGATGAGATTTGTTGCAGTGAGTTAAAAAAAAATAACACAACCCAACAAAACCCAAACAATATGTTTGCCTTCCAGGCTTGTGCAGGAGTACAGGGCAGAGCTGCCTATGTATCTGCCCTCACGGTTCCCAGAAATTATCGTTTGATTTTATGATGTAGGTTAATCTGATAGGTTTTTTGGGGTTTTTTTTGTTGGTTTTTCTTTTTAAGTGATGTGTCTAGTTTTAGTCACTCTAATAGGCAGGTTCTAACCACTCTATAGGGCGTCTGATACTGACTGGAGAGTTTTATGATCTGGAATAATTCTGCTGCCCATATTTATTCACTAACTGTAGAAAATACCACGTTCATTATCTTACGGACTTGTGTAAGTGAAGGTCAAACAAATTCACCCCCAAACTTGCCTTTGCATGGTCTGTTTACCAAATGGAGCAGTGCCTACTTTAGCCAGTTGTTTCATAATATATAGCAAATGACTGGTGAGTGGGTTCTTCAGCAAAATTTGAGTAAGTTCATGTCCCACACACATTCTGACTTACTTCCAAAAGTGAGAACCAGTATTTTAATCCTTGCTATCATGTGTGAGTATCACTACTTACCCATTGTAAGCAGTGAAATTACATATGCACACAGTAGGAGCTTTTAAAACTTAGGGTATGATTCAGCTGTTTTTTGCATTAAATAGTACTTAAAGTGTAATTCTATTTGTCTTGATTATTAGATGGTTATTGTAACACTTGATCAGAATGACTCTACTTTAATTAGTCTCCAAGGACATGATGTTGTGAGTCATCCTCATGCTGAACTATTTTTAGTAAATATTTATATTCTTACATAGTACTGAAAGGAAACGGACCCAGTATGTTAACAGACAAAAGTCCCTGCTCTGGAGGTGTTCTAAGGTGTAGATTAGCAGGCTTTTTTCCTCATGAGTGGCTTCTATGAAATTAGGATTTCCTAGATCACCTGATTACTGAATGTGAACAAGAATGTAAGAGTTTGCCTTAAGAAGTAAAATTCAAAGGGATTTCAAATCTGTCTGCTTTCAGGTACATACTAATTTCTGTACTTAATATAGCCACTGCCAGTGTGTGCTTGAGCATGTTGATAATATTGAGAGATACTTTATACATTTGTGCAGAAACATGAGTTGACTTGTTGCTCAACTTCCTGGATAAGACCAAATTAGAGGGTGAAAAATGTAGTAATACAGAGATGGAAGTACTTTGAACATGCAGAAATTTGGGGTGCTTTTGTGAATACTGATACCACTTAATGAATACTGGCTTAACAGGTATGTTGGTGTGCGTTCACTGGGTTGGTAGGCGTATATTCCTCTGTACTGCTATTAATTATCCTGAAAGCACAGGCTTTTGGGGGCTTTTACGTGGTTTGGTGTTGCACTAACTTAGAATTATAGAGTGATTTTGGGTCCCTAAGGAAAAGACCTTGAAGATCATCTCATTCCAACCCCTGCCATGGGCAGGGACACCTTCCACTCACCGAAGTTGCTCAAGCCCCTGTCCAACCCGGTCTTGAACGCTACCAGGGATGGAGCATTCACAACTTCCTTGGGCAGTCTGTTCCAGTACCTCACCACTCATGGTGAAGCATTTCTTCCTTATATCCAACCTATATCTCACCTGTTTAAGTTTGAAAACCAAACTTGAACTTCTGATGATATTCTTTATAAACTGAAGCTTTTACTTTAGTCTGTCATCATGCTGTAAATTAAAGGCTATATCATAACAGGTAAGGAAAGAATATTCAGCATTTACCTACATTCCATTCTGTACAATTTATGAGCTTTTCTCCTGTGTAAGATTTTGATCTCATTCCCAAATAAGGCAGTAATATTTCAAAACTGGAAGAAAGTCATGCTGTAAAACATACTCACAGAAATAGTAAAGTTGTCAGCAGCAGCTTCTAAAATACATCCTTGTTAAATATTTTAGGATTCCATCATGTTCTCAATCATTTCCTTAGAAGGGACTGTGATCACAGTGGAGAATGTGTTACTTTTCTTTGAGCAACGTGTCTGTAGTCAACAAGAAATAGTTTAAGGCTGATGACCTTCTAAAGTCCTGCTGGAATTCTAGTTAGAAAGTTATTCCATGCCTGTAAGGAGGGAATTAAGACTCTCTATGCATGAGGATAGAGGCCTCTGGGGGAGCACAAGGTGATTTACATGTACTGTGCTTTTCCCAGGGGGCTTTGTTAGCCTGCTGGTTTTAAAGCAACAATTTTAAAAATGAACAGATAATTTCTGGGGACAGGTAATTTCCATTTTTTTTTCTGCAGACTGCACTGTTGGGCAACACCTCCAGAGAAACCTTTTTTTTTCGTGGCACCAAGCTATGACAAAGGTGTTCTGACTGCATGGGAGCAGATTTGTCTGATTATTTGTACTTGGGCATTCAGACAGTAAGAAGAATCACCATCAGAAACTGAATATTTGAATGGTGTGAAGACATGAATGAAATTCATTCTGATAAATTTTGAGCTTTCTGTTTGTGTTTTTGGGTCCTTGATAGGTCATCACCTGTTTTACTGAAAATATCTGCATTAAAAATAAAAAAAATTACATACAACAACTTCATTAACCTATGGTAAAGATGAATAAAATTTCATCTGCTGACCAAGGCAACCCTGGTGAGTTAGATAATATGAGCTATTGAATATAAGCTATGCTTCAGGCCGTTTTGGCATAAATATTGATGCGTTAAGTATAAACAGTTAAGACTACTTAGTCTTAAACTCCCCTTTGCCAGTCTCCTTGGCATAAATATAGATATAGGGGTAGGACAAGGGGTAATGGGTTAAAACTTAAACAGGGGAAGTTTAGAGTGGATATAAGGAAAAAATTCTTTCCTGTTAGGGTGATGAGGAACTGGAATGGGTTGCCCAAGGAAGTTGTGAATGCTCCATCCCTAGCGGTGTTCAAGCCCAGGTTGGGCGATGCCTTGGGTGGCATGGTTTAGTGCGAGGTATCCCTGCCTGCGGCAGGGGGGGTTGGAACTCGATGATCTTAAGGTCCTTTCCAACCCTAACTATTCTATGATTCTATTCTATGATTCTGTATTTTTGAAATACATTTTTGCTAGGTTTAAAGACATTTCGGTAACATGTAACCAAGCTGGAAGTTATTTCTCAGTGCAGTAGAAACATTATTATTTTGTCATGCATTTGAAGAAACTTGTTACAGCAAAATAACAAGTGTAAAATTTGTTTGGAATGAGATCATGAACACATGCCACTGGGTTGGCTTATTTTTTGTTATTTGTGCAATTTTACTTAATGCAGTGAATATGAAGCAAATAACTATTTGGATGAAGTGTAACTTTAGCTTAGCTCTACATTGTTATATTAGAATATTGAACAAAGTTACCTTTATAAGGTACAGATACACCTATAGGAGCAAAAAGAACCTGAAGGAGTTCTGGAGAAAAGCAATGACAATTGAAGAAAAAAATTTATTTGGTCAAAATCTTACTTGATCTAATATTTGCTCTCCAATGGGACTGTAGAATCTTTCCCATCATGTTCTCTTAAGCATACAGTTAAAAGGCTTCCTAAAAAATACTCCTTACTTTCTTCCATCAAAAATAGATTCTTTTATTTAACAGTATTGATAATTCACTTCCCCTTCAGTTAGTGAAACGAGCAGGGTTAATCTCTGCAGTCCCAACGGAAATTATAATCTATGAAAGCAATTTGCTTGTCTTTTTAATTCCCCAGAGTCCTCCTGCATTTCATTGCTGTGCAATTGGTGCTAATCCAATTTGTTCCCATTGTACATCTCATGACTCTGCCTGGTGCATTTACTGTCTGTGAAATTATGGGAGATGTGCTCAGTTTTTCCAGACTTGTTTTGTGTTGGCTGACTTCGTTGTGACTACTGTTAACTCTGTTGTTCATTAAATGTTGTTTTGCTAATCAGCTTTTTTTTTTCCTTGCTAGTCTAGCTAGAGACATTTATGTCTCTCTTTAACCTTGATTGTATCACCACCCATTTTTGCATGCAACTCTTTGCTAATCTTGTAATATGTTCCATGGTTTTACTTTGGGCTTGTTTTTACATAGGTTGTGTATTATTATTAATTTGCAGGTTAGAAAATTAATCTGATTTAGAGTAGCTAAGGACATGTTATCAAGATATGTTAATGTGTACGTAATAGGACTGCAAGATTTCTGGATAGGCCATAGGGCTGTGTTATTACTTTTTTTATCCATCCAGATCCTAAACCTCTTAGATATAATGATCCTAAATGCGTTAGTGCTTGAAGCTGGTGCTATGCAAACTCTGAGATGGGAGGTGAAAATTTCGAAAGAAGAGTGTAAATAACCCTGTGACAGTTTGATAGTGGTTACAGGAGATGCCCCACGTGCATCTGACCATTCTGAAAATCGGATAGGATGCTCCTCGCTGATTGGCATGCAGCTCAAAGAGAGCCAAAGGACATTTTGTTTGGAAATTGTAAACAAGGTTTGTTTAGGGTTGTGTCAGAGCTCTTAACCCAGCTGCTCATTGAATGACACAAGGCTTGAGTATTCATTCCTAACACTTCAAACAGTTTGTGTTGTGGTTTTCTTCTGACAAGTTTACATATGTCTTGGCCAAGAAAGAGCGAAGAACGTCAGAGGTATGTTTTGAGGGCAAAATTGGCTAAACTGTCTAAAGGACATTTCTTTATTCATAGATTATTTCCTCTAGGTTGATTGAAGGGCACTGCTTTTTGGCCTGAAGGAGGGGAGAAGCTTTTATTCATTAAGATGAATCACTCTCTTGGTCTTTCAGCTTTAAAGTCAAGTCCGATTAGAAAACCTTTCCTTGGGTTGCTGTGGCAGTCATTGTTTCAGGCGAGCCCAAGGCAAAACCAATCTAGGTTTTTGTCATACGGGAGATCAGATAACTTGATGACTTTTGCTTGGTTTTATAGCTGTACTGCCCTCAATAACTTCTGTGGTCTGATGTTCAGATTCTTTGAAAGTGAAGTTTGGTATCAAGCTAGTTCTGTTTTCATTTCTTCTCATTCTGAAGCTACTTAAAGGATCCAGCTCTTGATACTTCAGCAATTCCCCTGCTAGATGATACCTTCAGTTGTGGTTTCCTGTGTCATTTTAATTTTTGTTTGATCTTTCTATGTTTTTGTTGTTTTTTTTCCTTGCCTTCCTTTTCCCTGAAGATAGAATATCTCAGATTTTAGCTTGATGAATGCTTTTCATTTTCACTGCTTGTTTGAGCATTGCCTTCATCCTCTAGTGCATGTTTCTGTGGCTTCGATAGTGCTGGTGTAACTGTACATAGCTGTGGTGTGAGACAGATCAGTGAATGAATTTCTATTAAAATGGCCCTTCCCCACAATTTCAAATAAATGTTTTAGTTAACTGGATCAAAATATGCCCGGTAGTTGTTCTCGTGTAATTCAAATGCTGTTGCCTTTGTGAGAAAGAGTGACAAGATGGAAATAGGGGAAAAATGATCAGTTTAATCCAGTACTGCTGCTGGGGAAAAAAAGCTTGTCAGTGTCCTTGTCTGCACTTCTTACTGTGTAGTAGACTGGACGTAAACCCATAGGTATTTAATTGTATGTAGAACTAATGTAAAATGAGGAACTGTGGAAAACCTACTCTTAAAGTCCAGTGTTGCTTGGTGGCTGAAACGACTAAACCAGAAATGCCATATGCACATCGTATAGCATTCTCAACTCATGTAAATCCCTGTAGCTTTTTCAAGCTTGCTAGATATGTGTTTTTTTTTCAGTAAACTTTTCTTTGACACTTGATGCAGTGCAGGTGTTCTCTCTTTGGCCTACTAGGTTTAGGAATCATCTGATCTACTATAGCTGTCAAATGTGCAAGCTCCATGTTACATGCCATGAAGGATTGAAGAGATATATAATCATAGGCCATGTCTGATATGAATCAAAGTTTTTACTACTGGGTGAACTGACATGGATATACTGTGAGTTTGCCACCTCTGCCTTCAAACTTGTCTCCATTTTGAATTCTCAGATCAGAATTTAAAGGGAAGAACACATTTTAGCAAGCCACAGGCACTTGTGAGTTCAAACCATTTAGCTGTGGATTTCTGAAGTTTGAAATGTGAAATGAGTGCAAAAATATTTCCCAACACTATACTTTATTTTTTTGAGACATAATGTTATAAAGTATATTTCTGAATCCTGCTTTCTCCTTTGTGTCTAATCTGAATCCTGATTTCTCTTAATGTGTCTTTGTAGGCTACTGAGTTTCCATTTGGAACTGGTTTTGGTGTTGGCAGGCTAATTAGAAGTACATTATGATGGTTGTTTCTATCACTGGAGGAAGTACAAATAATATGTGCAGTTGTTGAGTGTTACAAAATACGGTAACAACTATGCAAGATATCTGTAAAGCGTAGTGTATTTAGGCCCTTGTAATGCTTTACTGCAAGGGAGTTACGAAAACACTGAGGGAAAAGGATACCTGTTTAACAGATTTTTTTTTTTTTTTTTTTGCTTTGGTATTGTGTGAGTTTAGGATGAACGTAATGACATCCATTTCACAGAAAGTTAAAGACGGAGTCTTGGTGTATGTTGTGCAGTTAACTTTTAAATGTTGGCATGGCTTTTAATACACTTTTTTTTTTGGTAAACCAAGGTAAGGTAGCATAAAAACATACCGGCACAACAAAATGTTTAATATATATGTGAGTGATGCCATATGAAATACTCTTGCAAATTAACTTGAACTGCTAAAATAATTGGATTTTTTCCATAACTGATGAATAACTATTTCCTTACATCTTTCATGTAAGGGTGGTACAGCATTCATCATGTTGGTATCTAACCATCTGCATTCTTTATGGAAAGTGAATTTATTGCTCAAAGCAGACTGAACTACTTTATCTACAAAAAGATACTATCCAGACAGTGTTCATGAAAGTTGTCAGATGTTTCATTGTGAGCCTCAAGTACTGCAGTTACTGTTATCTACTTGGAACTTGTTCTGCTGGGCAAATGATTCAAGGCAGACATTAGGATGGATTCTGGAGCACTTGACTTAAACTTTATTCAATTGATATATTTTTAAGTTGGTGCAGTATAAAGATTACAAGGTTCCTGCCATTTAATCTGTAGCTCAGGGCAGATTTCATTCAGCATACCAAAAGGATTCAGCTTTTTACTTGAACACTTCTGTTTTCATCCTTGGTAGAAGAACAGAAAATAGAGAACTAGTTATTATGATTTACAGAGTTATTTCCTTTAAGTGTATGCATGCTCCTTCGTTACATTAGAGATTGCATTTATAATTGAGTCTTTTATCTGTACTGAATCTTGACTTCAAGTTGTGCCAGACTGAATCTTTGCACAGCTAAATACGGTATCTAAATTTAATGCTAATTATGGTACTTAATATTTTAGCAATATTTACTAACTAGAACATAACTTCACAGTTCAGTCAAGGGTGAAGTTAGAGGGTGTTAGTTTTTTCATTGTTTCCCTAGCAGGTTGTCCAGCTATTCATTATGTGGACACACACATGGTAGGGTTTGCTGTGAGCATACTAGTTGGTGATACTGTATGCTACAGGGAATGTTCAGAGAATCCAAATTGAACCACTATGCATCTAAATTGAGTTTAAACAAATGATTGAAAGGTGAAAGGATTAATATCCTGTTACAAACTACTCTTCAGCTATGCTTTAAAGTTTTAGCCCTCTGCTATTTTTTCTTATGAGAACTTCCTGTATTTGCCTTCATCCTATAATGAGCACACAAGATTTTCAGACTTTTTGCCTTAATCTCATTTTCCTGCTGAAAAGCAAAACTTTATGCAAATCTTTGAAAAGAGTGTCAGTGATATAGTTTTAATATTAACAGCATATGGAAGCTGCCATCTCACATGAGGGGGAAAAGAGACTTCTATTTTTTGCCTTTTGCTTTTAAAGGGCAAAGATATGTAATATAGTAGGAAGCAAAAATAAAGAAGAAAAATTTGTTCTTTAAAGAAACATTCATCTGGATTACATTGGTGTGGCAAGGAGAAATTCTCTAGGTTAGGATCAGGGCAGGGATAATTTAGACGCAAATGAATAAAAACTCTGTGTTTACATTTTCAGTTTCTCACCTTGGCTTGCTTCCTCTTGCTTTATGTGTATGTAGCAAGCACATGGAAAGGCTTCTGATGGATATATATTTTTATTTTCGCCCCTGCAGTCTGCTATACTTGGCCAGCATAAACCTGTCAGGAAATAAGACCAGGTCATACTGACCTACTTTATTTTTGAAGGGCAGGAGAATACTTTTCTGTCCTTGTACTGTGCTTTAGATGCATTTGGAAATAAACCCAAATTAAGGGGATTGGCTTGAAATTTCACTTTGTCCCCACTTCTCAGCAGAATATGCTACTACAGGGAGTTACTACCAGTTACAACACCCAAGAAGTGTTGCACTTCCCATTCTGTGCTGTGACAATAGTTTGTGTATTACATATATGCGGACTGTATTACAATATACAGACTAGTCTCTGTGTATATATATATCCTGTTGAGACTGTAACCTATATATTTATCTAAGCCACCATTGGAATATTAAGGAAAACAAGGTGCATGTAGAATTTGTACATTGCAGTCTCTTAGCTGGCCAGCTTCAGGAAGGTGGTGCTGGGCTGGGTCCCTGGCCTTGATTTGCAGTGCCTGGTTTCATCACTGCTATGTATGCTAGTGGTTACTGGAGAGTATTTCTGCATATGATTCTCAGATGCTGGAATAGGCACCCAAGACAGCCAGAATGCTCTAATTTATTAGAGTACTTTTTTTTCCAGTTAATACCAGGTTTTTATGGTGCTACCAAACTGCTATGTCTAGCTCATCTAGGCTGCAGTCAGATGTTTAATTACAGAATACATTGGGTAGATTTTAAAGCTAGCTAGCTTGGGCAGGAAGATCAGTGCAGCTGCAGGGTCAATGACTTCACTGTATAGACTACAGGTTACTAACTTTTGCTGGTGTCTTGCTGTGACAACTTCAAAGCTGTTACTACTCACCTGGATTCAGCTGACACTAGGCTACCTATTTATGCTATGGTCACTTTTCTGTTAGCATCATAAGGAAAATATATTCATAAGATAAACACCTCTTCATGCATCCATCCTTGATACAATCAAGTTTGCAGTATGTGCATTAATTACTTTTGACTCGGTTAAACTAATTGAACAAATATGATCAAAGCTTAGCAGAAGTTTAGAAGTAAATTAGCTGTTGTGATAGACAATCAAAGTAATGACACAAAAGTGAACACAAAGTATTTTTCTCTAGCTTAGAGCAAACCTAGTGATGTGAGGCAGGAGAATGCAGTAATATAAGCAAATATGGTGTATCTTTTCTTTTTGCAAACATGTTTTGCGCTCAGTTTTTGTGGAATTTGGTGAAGTGTGGCGGTAAAGGGAAACTAAAGAGCTAAAGAGGCTTGATAGCAGTTTGTCTTCTGTTTTCTGTCTTCAGCATATCAAATGAATTTCATTGTCCCATCACTTTCTTATGCTATAAAAAACACAGGAAAATAAACAGGTAAATAGCATTGTCCCTGATCCATCATACTTCTGGAAGACTACAAATAAAGGTTAAAACCATGACTCTTCCTTTTAATATGAACTATTTTTACAGAAGTATGGGATTTTTTGGTAATTTCAAGGGCTGATTGCCTTATCTCTGCTTTTCTCATTGCTGCCACAGAATCTAAACAACAAGTATATAGCCTGAAGACCTGATCTAACCATCTTTTGTAACAATAGTTAAAAGGCCTTGCATTTGTCCAACATCTTTCATCCAAAGTAAACATTACTACAACAAAGTATCACTGGATACTTTCCAAATTCTGGATTCAGTGCTTCTTCTTCGGACTTAAAAGAGAATATTGTTTAACTCTAGACATACGTGCATGACAGCACAGACATCATCAAGGCTTATGTAACATGGGAAAAGACAACTTTACGCAAACAAACCAAAATAATCCTTTTCCCTGCTAAGGAAGTTCACTTAGGCTTTAAGGCCCCCACAGAGCCAGGACTGCCCACATGTGGAATATTACAAAGCTCTATACATTTATGTAAAAGGATAAGTGGGGAAGGTGCCCTACTGAAATGGAAACATGGGGTAAGAGAATTTGATCAAATGTGATTGGAAGAAATACTGTTCATTCTTTAGTGGAGTTGAAGTGACAATTTTGACCCTAAGGTAAGGATTTGAAGGTAGGGAGTTTAGAGAGATTCACTGAAAGACGTAAGAAATGCATATTTTTAAATTACATAACAGATTTATGTGCATACTTTGTCACACTGTGGAAATTGCTTTCTGACAGAGGGTAAATTAATCATCCTCTTTTGGATCAATTCAAATAAATAGGTGCAGAGGGAGGATAATAGGATGACTATGTAAAGAAAACTTACAAGAGGGAACTGTAACAGCATGACTTTTTCTGCTAGGAAAACTGAAGAATAAGGTAGAATCTCATTGGGGGAACATAAGAGGGAGAGAAAAGCTGCTTAAGCTAAAGGGTAACGTTGGCACAAGAGCAATTGGGTATCAACTAGCTGTGAGTGAAGTTACATTAGAGATTAGAAGAGCTTTCTAAATACCAGAGGGGTGAGATACAGAAACAGACTTACTGTAGGAGTGAACAGGACATTCATTTTGGCAGGATTGGACCCCCCAAGTTCACATATTAGCTAAATGCTGTTAACTCTGCTTGAAAAGAGGGCAGCAAAGAATCAAGCAATAAAATAGGAAACAGATGCAGATCTGAATTTACTGACACATTAATAAAATGTCTCTTGATCTACCCCCAAATCTCATAGTGCCAGACTGTATATTTTTTGTGAAATTATTGTACAAGGAAGCACTTTAGAATATCTGCAAAACTATAAAATACCCAGAGTTTATTCAGAACAATTACTTATTGCTACTGCTTCCTCCCACCAAATGCTTTGAAATTAGCGATTGATGGGTTATTGAAGTACTTTGGGAGTCCTAAGCAAGTAACTCGCCTGCTTCAAATAGCTGTAGTCTCAGGGTTCAATAATAGTGCATATTTTATTACATTCCTTCCTGGCTTCTGCTTTGTAGAATGAGAAAGATAGCGACTTCTGCTTTACGAATGCTTCCCTACTTAGAAAGGCCCTTAGGTATTCAATTATGTATACTTTTTGTAACAGTGAGGGATTAATGGCAATGATGCTTTATTGAAATTAAGTTTCACTATGATTTTTGGGGCTCCTTTCTTGAGTGATAATTTATTGGACACATACAGATTAATGATAACCTGTGAAATTAAGAATAAATGACTTACTTGGGCAGAAGTGCTGAAAAAGTGTCTTAAGAGAAAGAAACTGATGGAATTACAATGCAGATAAGACTAAGATGGAGAAGTCAACCGTAAGTCATGTTTTCATTCTTGGTACAAGGATCATCCACAGGAATATTGTAGACACTGGCACAGGACAAATATGTAATAGTGTGGAAATACTGAAATGTGAAGTGCATACCTGTATAACCCAAAACCTAGGTTTATTTCTAAAAAGTATTAAGTGATGTTAAAAATGTAGCAATAATTAAGATTAATCATAATAAAGAGGAATAAGTGTAATACAGCCTTTTTATTTCAGTGAAATCATGCATTTTTTGGATGTTTCCTGTTGAAGAATAGGACTAGCTCTTTCAGCACACTTATGCTGCAGGGATCATAGGAATGTTTTGTGTAGCTCTACACCAAATACTCCTGTAGGAAATTACACAGTTGCTGGATGTCTTACCAAAACTGAATGACATTGTAAGACAACAGAAAATAGGTCTTGAAAAGAATCACTTCTATTTATGCCTATGTTCTGCAATAGTGGATCTGGAGTCTTTCAGTGTTGATTCGTCTAAAATTAATCTAGTTTATCCAATTTTCAGTGGCATTACTACTGACTTATGCTGGAAAAGACTCAAGCAACAGATTCTGCTGTGGTGCTATATTCCATTTTAAATAATTGTAACTTTAAGGCTAATCTGCCTTTCAAAAAACCCCTCAGATTATTCTGTTGTAGAATTGAAGCTTTGTGTTCCTGTTTTTGTTGTCTTCGGTGGTTTAATACTCAGTTTTGAATGATCAGTGAACCTTTGTATCCTAAAGATTATCATTTGTTTGTATGAGTAAACAAAAATTTATATTTTGCGTTCCCATAAATACTTGTTGGAAAAAAAACCCTAAGCTTTTGAATCTGAGCTAAGATGCTACTTGTTAATAGCGGCCGAAGTACTTAACTTTTCAAGGAGAAAAGCCAGATTCTTGGTCAACGCTACAAAAATAAAACTAAGAAATTAAGGTTATTCTCTGGTGAATGAGCATATCATGCTCTCTCCAGTGTGTTTTTGCATGCCCCCTTTTCTTCTTTCCATCTTTCATTTTTTAACTCCATTTCGAAGATAAACTAAGCATGTAGATTAAAAGCTTGTCATTTTCTGCAGACTGTGTTAATTATACATGGAGACAACATTCTTTTGGTGCTTTGAAGAGCTTTCTGCAAGTGCATACCTCTGTCAAATAGGGAAAATAAAAATTTAGTCCTATGCTGTAAAAACCCCAAATGACTGGTTAATATTTAAAAAGGAAATCGTATCATAGTTTAAATATCAGGCTTGAGATCTATGATCATGTTGAGAATAGAGGTTCATTCCCTGGCATGGTCACTACAGATTTTAATGTCCCAAATGAAAGACATTGTTTACTATGTGACCTTAGGATTCCTAAATCAACATATATTTATGTACTATTAAAAAAAATTAATGCATGAAGTCCAGTTGATCGTTATGTACCACGATGCATTCTGTGTTTCTATGACATTACTTGGTGGCAGTGTACAAGGCAGAATTTGTTCTGGTATTTTTACATATTTTCCTTTAACAAAAAAAGCCCACAAAAAAACTCCAAACACAAACCAAACAATTTAAATCCCCCAAACATATAGAAGTTCAGATGTTTTAAAAGGATGTGAACTAAGCCATATAATATGGCTGAATTTCCCTGAAGGAGGAGGAGGGTGTCAGTTACGATTAATGTGAACAACACTTATGGCCCTTGAGATGTGACCTCTCGTTGCAGTAAATGTGACAGCATGAGTTACTTTCAATTACAGTGAACTACATTCAGCTACATTTGTTCTGACACACCTCACTAGGAGACTACTGCTTTAGTAGCTTCAACCAAACGAAGAAAAGGCAAAACTTCTGAGTGCAAATGTGTGTGTCACTTGACTAAAACCATAGGACTCTAAGACATATTATTGCCTCAGGTTTTACACACTTCTATTACAACATTTGTTATTTCCACTGGCACTTTCAGGTTTATGCCTTGGGCACTGTAGTCATGTATAATAAATGTAAATGCTGAAATTTAAACCAAAAAAATTAGATGAATTATCCATATTTTTGTCAGAGAGTCATAACCTGCACTTTTACTTGGAACATGATAAGTGGGGCTTACTAGCTATCAGCATGGCCTGTTTGGTGTGACATAATTCCCTTTAATGTTCATTAACACTATCAATTTATTATTACAAATTATATATATCACAACCCAGGATATTTATCACTTGACAGAAGCAGTTGTTTTAATGTCACTACTTTTCCTTCAAGGTTCAATTATCATGCTTCAGTTTCTACCTCTAAGCTTTCACAGAGAATAAAAGATGCCCAGGGCAGAAGTCAACCTTTCACTTTTGCTACAGAGGAGATGCCATCTATTTCATGCTGTGCTAAATATTCCACTGAAACATGAGTAAAACAATGTCTTTGGTAAATCATAAGTTAGAAATAGCACTAAGCAAAAGAAATAGATTTAATTAAAGCATCTTGTTTCTCTTTGAGGACTGAATTTTCAGAGTATTGAACATTTTTTTCTGCCAAGGTGAAGACCCTCTCCTCAAAGGTCTTTTCGAACCGAAACCATTCTGTGACTGAAATTCAAGGGCTTGGTTTTATGAAGTCACTCTAGAAAACTTAGAATGAAAACTTCTCAGCAAAAAAGAACAGAAAATAGTGGTTGCTTATTCCAAAACGATTCGGATAAGGCTGTGCAGGATAAATTCCTTTTAGGCTTTATCCCATGTTAAGGCTTCATTTTCAAACCTCAGTTTTTACAATGTTTTCACTGGCCATTGGATGTTGTAGTAGTAGATTGTGAAAATATTGGTAAATATGTCGATAGCTGCTTTAAAAACTAATATGCAGTATAAGCACATTTCTGTATGCCAGCAACTTCCAGGACATTAAGGTACAAAGACTTGTATTTTAGTCGTTATACTTATTAAACAGAAAATAGGATCATTAAAGTTTAGAGCTTTCTTCAAATCACTGAAACAGTGGGAGTCTAACAGCATTTTCAGTTCAGCTATTCTGACTGTGAAATGTCCTCACCTAGGCAATCAGATTCCCTAGGAGTGATGAAAATGTGGGTTTTTTTTTTTTTCATTTCTGCAGCAGGGAAGACTTAGAGGCTAATCAGAGTATCTCTGTTCTTCTAAGCAGTACCTTTGATATCAGGGAGATAACTGCTTAGATCAAATAAAAGAAAAAGATTTTGTGGCTCAATCCTTATATCCTACCTGCATGAACAAACAGGGATTGGGTAACAGAAAACACCTCAGGTTGATAACAGTGAATTTTTCTCCTGTGTCTGGAGGTGATGTGTGCTATTAATTCAGTAGTTTTCTTCATGTACTTTTAACAAATTGTGGCAGTTCATGCCATCAAACCAAAGAGAAGCTTCACAACACCATTGGATTTTTTTTCTGCTGTTCATGCATTTAAGTCATGCGAGGACATTTAGATTAATTTAATGTGAAGTCTTAAATCCATGAATTAATGCATTGAACTAAATGCATGGACAAATAGTACCTATTTTTAGCTGCAATATATAGAATTGGACTTTTTTGCTTTATGTGCCACCTAACGACTCTTCCTTCTTCCTCAACAAAATGGGAAAGTCTGGGTGGACTGTCCTTGTGTGCCATGAGGGTCATTAGCACGTTTACATAGAATTCTCACAAGATCTGGAATTCTCCAAAAGTGAGGCTAATTTAATGATTACTGTTTCATTATTTTTACAAGTATTCATGTACATGGATACTAGAAAAATATAGGACTGATTACCCATGAACATCTTCAGCAAATATGCATTTTCGAAACTCTGTGCATAGAACTGAAAGAGAAAAAACACTTGGTTTTGGCCTTTGGTGTCTCAGTGATTTGTGTATGATTAAAATAATAGGTATTTTTCTTGCCTACTTGGAAGAAGCAGAAACTCTGATTCTCTAGGGGAAGACCCTACTTGTAAGTAACAACTCTTGTTTCCTGTAATTACTTTCAAGAACACAATTTGAAAATACGCTTGAGGGGCTATCTCACTGAATAGGTGGGAGAAAGGCACAGGGATTGTGACATTTTGCATTATCTGCAGAACAGCTCTATAGGTGCAGAAAAAACAGGTGCTGGTATACTCAAAACACTCTTGTAGTGCCAACGTAGGTGAACTTGAAACAGTGACAGACCGATTATGAACATATTGTTGTGGACAATGAGTTCTCTGGAAATCAAAACTGATATCCCAGATAGGGCAATAAACTGAAAAAGGCTGAGATGCAGTTCTGGTGGGAATAATAAAAATAATAAGAATAACAATATAATCTTTCTGAATAAATAGTGTTTTGTGTGAAGTGGAAAATGAAATAAATTAAAAACCTGAACTCATATCCTGGGCTGCCAAATGGGAATGAAAGAAAGAAATAGGAATGAAAGAAAGAAAACGGTTTTGTGTGGTAATTTTGAAATTACAAGAATGCACTTTGAAGTGTTTGAGATCTTTGAGTACTGCATACTGCCTTTAATATTATGTGATAAAAAATCCTCCATCCATAGTTGTTTGCAGAATCTGAACTGTAATTGTAGCAGGCACTGGAGGGGCACTAAGTAGTGATAGTAACATTCCACAAGATAAAAGGAAAACTGATTCATCTGTAGAGAAGAAAGAGATTTGGCTTCAGGGCAGGTAGAGACTTGTGTTTTCCTTTCTATCAGAAGTTGAAGCTTTTTAACAGTAAGGTTTCATCTGATTGCTGAAAGTGAATAAAAAAAGTATTTTTTGAACTTTAGTTTTGCTTTTACTATGCCAAGTTTTCCTGATCCTTTAGCAATGTCTCTCCAGCATTCCATGTATTTATTTCTTTCAAAATTAGTACACTCACTGTTACTTTTGTTGAACACTTGACTGTTGTAGAATGTGTTTAGAATGAAGAAAAGACTAAGGCTTCATGATGGTGCTATTATTAGAACCCAGCTAAATATGTTTTCATTGACTGAAGAATTTCCAGACTAGGGGAGCAGTGTTGTACCTGAGCACAGCTGAAGTCAAAACAGAGATTCACCAATCTTGTTTGTGGGCTGGGGACAAATCAGCATTTTAGCAGTGCTGTTTTCTTACTTTTTCTGAGAGCTCCTTTAGATTTATTTATATTTATCGGAAGCCGTTTCTCCTCTTAATTCTTCTGCTTGTGCTCTGTGTTTGCAATGTGTATCCAAGTTACCGCCCTTTTACTTCAGGGAGCAGAGGGCTCTCATTGAACACTATCATGGCATTGTATTTTCTCTAGAGATCTGCATTTACTTGGTTATGGAGCAGCCAGAGCAGTCTCTGACCCTCAGATCTGTAACAAAAACGTTCTTATGTTCATTGAGCCTTCTCTTTGAGTTGTAAGAATTACAGAGGTCTTTGCTTTGAAATACTTAATGGGCACAAAAGGTGGAAATCTCCCTGCATTTAATTGTACAGAAATACCAATTTCTGCAGCCAAATTAGATTTTGAATATCTGAAATTTACTACAAGGTATTATTTCATAACAAAGTCATTTATCAGTAGAAAAGCTTTCATTAAATAGACACTTCAACCATTTAGTTCAAAAACCACTCTGGGATAAGAGAAGCACTAAGAACTTGTTTAGCAATCAGAGACAACCAAGGATTGTGCTCCAGTATTTTCATGGATATTGCAGACCATTCTCCTGTCAGTTTGGATAAAAGCGTGTTTGTTGTTCTTCGCACTGTTGTTCTGAACAGTGTCTGCAAGGAGTAATCTCTCCTGCGCTCTCCTGTAGTTGAAAATTAATTTCATTAACATCATTTCTGTTGACATTTTCATGCTCTGACTTCTAATGCTCTGGCAGGTTGTCTACTCATGAGGAATGCAGTTTCTCTGGACTTGACTGCTATCTTTTATAGTTCAGTGCTGCATGTAACCTACTAACAAATGTAAGTGAATATGTATCTAAGTAAAGAGATTCTTTCTACAAAAAAAAAACAACCCAAAGAGAGGATAGAGCCTGTAGCGTGTTCTTACCAGAAAGGCAATAGATCTTTCAAACATTACTTACCAACCATATCTTCTCCGCGGTATAGAAGTCACATCCACATCATGTATTGCATTTGGTACCCTCTGTACGACATTTAGTGATGATCTGACGTTAGGAAGTATTAACTGAGAAACAAACCTCAGAGCTAAATACATATTTGTCTGATCAAATTTCTCAATATTGTTATCCCAATATGAGGGACTTAAATACTGGTAGTATTTTTAAAAATTCTTGTGATTTTTTTATTTTTTATTTTTTTAATAATGCTTTAATTCTGTAGTTGGTCCTGCTACAGGAGATCCAATATTTGTCATAGAACTTATCTGTTCTAAAAAAGCAGAGGATTTGAAGAAAATGTTCTTTTCTTGATCTTGCTGTCTTGCAGGAGGCAATAGTAGACCATGGGTGTAGCACATAGCTCCTATCATAGTTTCTATCTTGCAAAAGGTATTTAGAAAGCCAGGCTGTCCCATTGGATAGGTTTTTAAACTGACAGAAGCAAAGAGCTACTGTAGTCATGTATCTGACAAATGGATGAGTAAAGTACTGTCAAGAAACAATTCTCATTTCTTTTGTAATGAAAGTTGAAACTGCATTTGCAGTCAGATGGAGAAATCTACACAAAATCCACCTACTCAATGAGTATGTCGTTGTTCTGTTTCCCAGCCAGTGCTATCAGTGCAGAACACAACTACGCAACCAGCCTGTTCTCCATATTGTTTTCAATATTTTATTTATTTTATTTTTTTTTTACAGAAAGTCCTTGGCTTTCTTGAAACATGGCACTGGAACATTATAGAGCCCACAAAAACGTTACCTTTTTGGTCTTCTCACTTCCTTTTAATTTGGGATTTCTGCAGAGCGACTTGCAGAAAGCTTCCATGATCTTTCTCCCAGAAAATACTTTGACTGTCAGGGTAGACTTTTGCTTTAGCAAGCTCACCTGTGTAAAAGCTGAGCACAAAGTGCCCATTGACTGCTAAAGAAAGCCAGTCTTTCACATGTTTTAGATTTGTGTTAGTCAAAGAATGAAATAAACAGGTTGGAAAACTGTGAAGCAATCCAGAAAATGGGCATAGGAAAAAGTAGATGGGCTTAAATCAAGGCTATTGTAGTAGCACCTGAATAGGTTGACTATGCTTTTATGACAGTTTAAAAGGAATGTATGTATCATATCAATATCTATTTTGTAAATACAGTTAGCAAGATGTGTATTTGCTCACAGAAAAAAAAAGGGAAATTTCACACCCAGGAGTATTTTTAGAGCAGTTTGTTTTTTTTTTTTCTTGTATGTTTCATATTGAAATGCTGAATTAGTTTGATGTAATTGGTGAGATTTGAGTCTGGAATGTTTCCGTTTCACGGGAAAACAATTATTTAAGGAAACAAATAATTTAAGGAAAAAGAATGTATTTTTGCTTTTGGAGATTTTTATTTATTTTTGCCCACCTTGTCCTTTTTTTTTTTAGTTTCTCTTTGAATGCTCTGGGAAGTCCGTATCTAAGAAACACTTGGACCCAAGAAGTGGGCTCATTATTAGTTGTGTAATTTTTGAAAGTTTTCCAAGTCCCAAGATGTGTATAAAAAAAAAAAGAAGTAGAGGATTTACTGCTACCAGTGCTTCTCTCTATTTTCTGCTTGTGGCTTTCTGCATGGTCAGAGGTGAATTTATAGGGATTAGCAAATTCTCTTGGTTTATAAGCTCCCAGAGCATTTGAAGATGTTCACTGAAGTATCTGACACCAAGTAGCATTCTCACCCCTGAGTTTCTGCCAAAACCTGCTCTTTTACAAATAAATAAACCTCCTAGCAAGTAACAAAATATATTTAACATTAATGCTGTTTTATGATTAGATGCAGGTTTAATTCGTCACTTGACACTAATGCTAGTCAACCATGTAAAGTAAAATAATGTGACAGTATGCATAAATATTCTCTTACCTTATTTTGCTGACCTTATTTTCCTGAATATCATCAATTAGAAGGTGGCAGAAAGATACCCAATGCAATTTGGATTCTGTTCCAGTTATATTCTTTATTGCTTACTTGGCCTACATTCTCTTGTGTAATTCAGATTCTTTGGCATACTGTGCTCGATTTTTAATAGGAATTGTATGGATTTATGATTGAAACTCACACGTTGCTGCCTATTAGCATTTCTACAACTTGCCTTTCACACCTTGCAAGTATACACAGTCATTGTCCCTTGCTGATAATTTTTCAGTAGATGGTAAATGTGTGTGGGGTCTGTTGCAGTTTTAGTCAATTATGAGCAAATTTCCAAAATCATGCCCTTTACCTTGTTCCTTCAGAACAATATGAAGCAAAGATGGCCTGTGTCTATGTAAGCATATGTAAGAGTGTGAATAGTGTGTTTAATAATGTACTTACAGATGAATATACCTGTTGTTTCCACCCAGCTTTCACTGAGCAAAGCTCTGTATTACCTGTGAGAGAGCAGAGAGAGTTCTGCTTAAACAGCCTAGGAAAAAAATAGACAAAGAATTTGTCTTTTTCCTATTTAATTTTATGAATAGAAAATGTGTATTTAGCATATGTATTAACTAGACCTTTTACATGAGCAAGCTCAGCATGGATCCACACAGATGCTTGTAATTAGGATAAAAATTTGTAATTTGGATGCAGTGTCTTCCTGTCCTGTACAAATGTTCATTTACAGAACTGAGGTGTTTAACTACATCTTCATTGTTGTGTTATTTACAAGGTAAAGTGGAAATTGCATGATTGAAACTACGAGAAGTTACATTAGAAATGTAGGTCTGCAGTGCATTTAGAGGAAGTGATTGAAGGAAATAATGAAAAAAAGTAATCAAAGTGATCTGCTTACTCATCTGTCTCTGGCTGCCAGAATCTGTCAGATGAAAGTATAGGCATTACTGCTAACTGAAAGTCTTTGAAGGTTGAGATAAAGTTTCAGTGATATAAGTTATTCAAATGCTACTTCAGACTACATTGCTTAAAAAAGGGACTTAAAGAAACTTAATTACACTTAATGTTAATTGCAGTCCAGTATATAGCTTGCACATCCATTTTGGTCATTTGCTGTGCCTCAGTATTTGAGATGTCCTATTGCACATTCTTTTCATACAAGCATATATACCTGCTTGAGATCTAGAGGGTGGAACTGTTGTTAATTGGGGCTATACCAAGGGATTGTGAATTCACAGTTCAAATGGGATGAAAAGATTTTTGTGTACTGTTGGGAATAGGAAAATCCTGTGAGTGAGATAGGTTGCTTGGCAGTGGTACTAGGAATGTGAAGTTTCTTCAGTTTTATATAAAAGTGGTTTAAGGATGTTTATGGTGTGTAGCACCTACTTAGTTCTACTCCTAACTCTGGAGTTTGCATTTGGTGTTGACTTTAAATATCAACCTTGCTATCATAGAATTCCAGGTTCTAATGCTGCCAAATTCTGGATTGGCAGTAGTATGGTGGTGTCCTTCCTATAATGAGCCTCAGAAGGCTGGAGATACTTCTTGCTCAGAGTTGCCTGGGTTTTATGTGCGAGGGAATGTATTCATTCCAGTTCTGTTATTCCAGACTTTCACAACTAAAACTAAATTTCGTACCCTTTTTGGAGTAGTTACTGTTGTAAATTCCAGAACGTGCTTGGATCTGACTGCTGGATACTATCATAAGGGTTAGGAAATGTATTCTCAGAGTTTCACAAAACAGGCTTCTGAATGCATAAAGACATATGACAAGTTAATATATGAAAGCAGCTTAGCCATATCAGCACTTTTTCCACTAATCCCTTCAGTATTTCTGAATTTTGGAAAGAACTACTCAGATCTTTGCTCACACCTCTGTAAAACATCTTTCTTTAGCACATGTATATTGATGGGATGCCTTTTAAATAGAGTTGTGGGAATCAGGGTGTCCTGGGAGCAATATAAGGTCATATGTAATATGGTCCTGTGTACGTGGAGCATCATGTGCATGTGAAGTGTGGAAACAATGTTTATTGGCCCATGTCTGTATTAAAGAAGTACAATTATGGGAAGGTAATTATATTTTCTAAAATTTCTGCAGAGCTCCTTTGTCAAAAAGCAAAGTACATTTATAAGAAAAGTAAAGCTTATGTCTGACATAGTTGATAGCAGTGCACGTGTTCCCTCATGTGGATCAGGACTGACGAGGAAGACACAACAGAATTTAATTGAATTGATCAGAACACAAATCCCCAAAACATTGCTTTGCAAACTCCCACCCCCCACCCCCCCCCGGTTTGCTGTCATGTATCTAAAGACACATATAATCCAAAAGTTGTCACCAAATTTTTGAGTGATAAATAATTCTAATTCTTCTGTTAAAGGGAGAATAATTTCCATGTCTAATCTAGGAATTAAAATTTCATCAGCTTTAAAAACAGAAAAAAAAGTAAAACTCTAGTATTGTTTTCTGACAGGTATGTGGATTTCCTTTTTATTCATTTTCTGCATTGGGAAACTGCTATAACATGTTCCATGTCTGGGAATAAATAGATTTATTTTCCTTTCTTAGTATTACTGTGCAGCTCACAGATTTTCAGGGCAGTGCAGGTACATGGACTGAAAACCAAAATGACTGTGTTTTGAAATTCAAGACTCAGTTACTTTTCTGGTTTTATAAATGCTGTGTTTTCCCAGTGGTGACAGAGTTTGAAAGAATTGCTGTATGTTGTCAAGGTATCAGTCACACATCTAATGTATTAGCATGCGACTGTTAGCCCTAAATCAAGAATGTTGAAGTATCTGTGTTTGTGTATGTCTAAGGTTGTATGTATGCAGAAGGTTTGGTTCCTCTGCTTAAATTTAGTTGCTTTATCTGCTAAGCAGTTTCTACCCTGATAATTTTTGCATCCAGAGTAATCTACATGTATTTGCCCAGTTACGAAAAAAGTCTGATCTCTGGTGCCCAGGGAGTAGAAATTAATATGAGAAGACTTAATTATGCAGTGTAATAGATTGAGGTTTTGCAGATTAATTACTTTTTATTTTTGGAACAGTTACCTTGTGAGACATTCTATGTTAAATGCAGAGTTTTGGTGCATTGCATTATAACGTGTAGCAGTAGCATTGCATATTTCTGTCAGAGATTTTGAAAATACGAAGATAATAAATGGTGACTAATGTACACCATCTGGCTAGGGTTGAGGGGAAAAAAGATTTCTTCCTGAGCAACAGGGTTTCTGCTAAGCTGATTTACTTAAAATAAGAAAGCAAATGTAAATTTTTTTCTGAGAAAATGAAGGTCTAATGACTTCACCGAAACTCAGTGTGTAACGGTAGCTTTGTTTTGTACTCCGTGGTCAGTATCAAAGTAGAGCTCATTGGACTCTATCAGAAAGGCAGTGTGTCTTATCAGCCCTGTTGTTGCATCGTATATTCAGAGAAAAATTGCTGAGACTTGAAGATTTTAAGCAACATTGACAAAAGTGTGAGACAGCCTTGCAGGAACAGCTGCCTGTAAAGGGGAAGGATGTAGCTCTGTGTAGTATCAAATCAGTGAAGAAACTACTGTTAATCTATACTGCCATAGAGTTGGATCTGTAGTAACACAGATTTTTGTGCTTCATATCTTCTTTTGATTTACACCTGTCAATTTTTTCTTTGCTACATTTGTGATGCAATATAGAAGCATTAGTAGATATTAGAACATATATACAATTTGTATTGTAATAATATAAATAATTGTAATTTGTGCAATTTCTTAGAACCAAAATTGTCTTCTCAGTTTCTTTTAATAAAGATTTTGGTTTTTAGGCAGGCAGTCTTAGGTATTCCCTTCTTTGGTTGGTTGGTTGTCTTTTTTCTTAGTGTTCCTACTTCCATTTTTAATGAAATGAAGTATTCACTTAAAGATCTCAACTAATCTGAACGAAGCAGGATGTGCAGTTTTCTCCTCTGTAGAGAAAAGAAAGATAAATGTGTACATCATAAACTGTTAGAACTGCAGTCAGTCTTCAGTCTGTATTTTTAATTTGCCTCTTACAGCTTTAGGTTTATTTTTACACAGCAGCCTGACCTCTGCAACTCTTCCAGTAATACTGAAAATGTTATGATACATTAAACTATATTTGCTCTTGAGTAATGGCTCTTTACAATCAGGACATGTAGGTGATGCATCACCTACAGATGTATTTCAGTTGCCAGAGGCAAAAAGTGATGTCTTTAAGTGACTGGCAAGAAGTTACCAAAGTGTGAGAAGGGACTGCCAGTTCTTCCTGAGGGTGAGCAGGTTGTTAACTTCACAGTTTGTGTTAGAACATCTGTTGGCTGCCTACTTATTAAAAGAGAGAGGAAAAAAAAAGAGGGGGGGAAAAACCCACCACGAAAACCAGCCTGTAAAGAAAGCACAGCCTGTGCTGCGATTATTGTTAACTACTGGGCCAAATCATTTGTCTGGCCTCTGGGGAAGTCATAAGTCGTGATGAGAGGAGAGTTAAAAAAATAAACATTGGGTGGGAACTTGAAAGAAAAAGGAAGGAAAGAAGAGAAGAAAAATGAAACACTGGGAAATAATGGGTGCCTCTGGTCGTAGATGGGTAGAAATACGTGTTCATTTTCTCAGGGTTTTCAAGAAATTGTGGCTCTTGGATTGCCCAGTGGTTATTGTTACAAAGTGTCTTTCCCGTGTGCCATTGGCTCCATTAATACCATCATTCTTCATTCTGTCTTGTATCCATTATGTATATATGTTTTTAGGGGCAAATTCTGGAACCAGGGATATATATGCTTTACAACAAGGATGTAAATCCTATATAAAGGGAACAAGGATGGAAGGAAACTTTTCCATTCTTTGACAGAAAGGAAGGAAAACTTCCCCATGTTCAACATTCAGTAGAATGAGGGCCTTTTGCATGTTGAATGTGTATTGGGTGTAAGTGCTTGTACGTGTCCTGAAGCACTTGATGACGATGATCACATAGGGATTATCAGAATCATATCATAGTAATAGAAATTACAGAACTGTTAACTGGGAGAAACCTCTGGAGGCTACCTAGTCCTTCAGTGCCTAGAAGGAGTGTCACCAGTGCTAGATCAGGTCAGCTACACCTTTGCCTAGCTGCATCTTCAAAGCTTCTTGCTTGCATGTTCCTGTTTGGCACTACCCTTTTGATACAGAAGTTAAGATTAACATCTGGTGAAAAACTTGTGGCTTTTCTCCCTTGTTTTACCATGTACTGCTACTTGGTGTTTGGCTTCACAGTCCTTTTAACATGCCCCCCTTCAAGTAATAGTAGTCTACTGCTAGACCTTCTCTTAGCCTCTTTGGTGAACAGGAGAACTTTCCTTCACTGGAGTCTGCACTTTCTCAACACGCTATTTGAACTAAGAGACCCAAAATTGTAGTACTGCTGCAGCCTGATGGCACTGAGTAGAGGCAGATAATTTCCTGCTATCTGGTCACCACGGTGTTCCTAATACAGTCCAATATGGAATTTGTCTGATTTCAAATGAGCACATATTTAACTTGATGCCCACTATGACCTGGAGGTCCTTTCTCAGCCCATATTGGTATGGCATCATTTAACCTGATGGTGCAGAACTTGACATACTTCCTTGCTGATATTCACATGGCTTCTGTTGGTTCAGCTGTCAAGGTTTATTATGGTCCATCTGCCAAGTGACCTTAAGCCCACCACTGGGTTTAAAAAATGAGCTTGTCTTACTTCCCATATTGTTTTAAGAGAATGTTTGCAGTACTATTTAGGAAATAAGAAACACTCCCAGTTCCATAAAAGAGAATAAAATAAGCAGGAACAAGACCAATATTGTTTTAAAAGATGGATGATAAGTGATAAGGTAGAGTTGTTGAATTTGAACAGTCACATTAAAATGAACTTCAAGGGCACATGAACATTAAGCAAGTTACACTGGGAATAGGACAGCCTAGCCCCTATAGCAGAAGAGCATTGGAGCATTCTTTTATGGGGAGCAGTGAAGGACAAAGATGCTTTTTAGGATGGAATCTGGTAGCTTGATGAGTGGAATTAAATTACATATTTGACTGTAGTAACAGGACACTGGACACAATGACCCAGCAGGTGTCATCCACTCCTGTGTCCTGTGTTCCATTTAGCTGTTGAAACTTTGCATATATAAAACTTTTTTTGTCTCACCTTTTCTTTTACTACTATGATTTTGAAGTATATTTCGCTTAGAGCAAATGCCAACCAAACTGTTTCTGTCTTCTTTGTGTTGTCTTACATTATTTATTTTTCTATATCCAAGCTACAGAATTCGTTATATGCAGGGAGACAAAAATAGCTGTTATTGTGAAATGTGTGCATCATAGGATTTCCTTGAATTTAGGTATTTTTTCAGTATCTTTCTCAAGAATGCTGATAATTCATATTATTGTAATGTATGTGGTGCTCTCTAGCCAAATAAATCTGATGGCTTTTGGTGCACAAACCAAAACCAATCTTTTCTACTGTTTCTTTTGTGAGGCCACTTTGCTTTTATTATTCAGTAATTTTTTTTTCTAGTTTGCTGGTGATAAATTAAGAGGTAAGTGGAAGGAGCAATTTTGAAAGAAGAGTTAGGAAGTATGAGGAGAAGGAAGATGCCCGTCAGTTTCACTGGGCTGGACGATACAAGGCAAGATAAAACACAGCTGAAGAGAAGCTGCCTTGGGTGAAGGTCTGCAGTGTTTATGTAGTGTACTCAAATCCGAACAGAAGGACAAGAGTATGGGACAGAGCTGAACAGAGGAGGTCCACGAATCCTTGCTTTGCACTGAGAAAAAGTCTTACCTTTCATGGTGATTCAAGGGTGCTGCTTACTGGAGATGAAGTCCTGGAGAGGAGGCTGTAGTTTATTGCTAAGCCTCTGTATTTATTAAGTCACCGGTGTCAGAGTTATAAATGGATAAAACACATCCTATACATAACCCTAAATGGCATTGTCATGAGGAAAAGAAATCTTGTTTGCCAAATTAAAGATGTTGAACATGAGAATATAAAGATTTTTATTTAAATTACAAATGATTGAGGTCTGGTTTTATTTGGTTGCATGTGGCATCTGTGTAACAAGTAACAGATATATAGTTTTGTGTGTAATGTCTGAGCTATGTTTGAGTATATATCATAATTAGAAGACTGTAATCCTTATTGAGCATATAGTCCATATGATCAACATTGTGAGCAATTATGCATTTATATTTTTGCATTTATTTTTATTTTTTGTTATTATGTGTTCCTGTACAAATTAAAAGAAAGTGTCTTATTCTTGACTCTAGTATTTGCATAGCAACAGGTAACTAAGCAAAGTATTACATGAAATGATTTCTGAAAGTAAAAAGAACAAATGCGTTAACTGACCTGGTTTTATAGCAGTGACTTGCAATTTATCCAAATCAAATATGCTATGACTATAGAAAGAAGCCACGAAAATATTATCCAATTAGCAAGAAGACATTTAATGCATAGCTCTCTTTTAAATAAGAATGTTGGGAAAATTAATAAACTAATAATGTTTTTAGAAAAGCATTGAAGCAAATCTGAAGTTGGAGCTTCAATGATACAAGGTGGTGATGTGCTAACTTTAAAGTTTGTCAAGCATATTAGGGTGATCTAAAGAAATTCTGGTGATGCAGAAGGAAGAAGTAGTCAATGTAAACTTTCACATCAAGATGAAAAAGTTGCAAGACAGTGTGAAATGAAGACCCTGCTAAATAGCTTTCAGCAATTTGAATCTCTTTAGTATGGGGTAATACTGTCTCAAACTCCCTTACTAGGTAGAACTCTGAGTCTTAATTAAATAAAGGCTGAAACAGTGGAAGTATATCATAGAATACGTTCTAAGGATAGTCCAGGGTCCTGTTCTACAGCATTTTCTGGTTTTAATGAATGCAAAGACTCCTATTGACATGGATAGGACTATTTGATTAAGCAAAGGTACAGTATACTTACATGTTTGCAGAAACGGAGACTCTTGTGAAAACAGGAAAATCGCATGTAATTATGTAATTACAACCTTGTCAGTACAGCTGTCATTAAGTACTATGCAGTTATAGCCTGTAAAATAAATTGACATGAAATATTGCATCTCTTTAGTCCTTATCAATACAACTTACCCGCTTCCTGCAAATTCTAACTGGTAAAAGAGCCGTCAAATGATGTTGTCGTTCATTGTACTTTTTTTTGTCTTCTACAGGAAAAAGTAGAATATGCCTTCCTGATAATTTTTACAGTTGAAACATTTTTGAAGATTATAGCATATGGATTATTATTACACCCCAATGCGTATGTTAGAAATGGATGGAATTTATTGGATTTTGTAATAGTAGTAGTAGGGTAAGTAATTTATCCTTCATTACAAAAAGATTTAAATCTTCTTTACAGTGAGGTAGATGTAGGCCTGTTTGGCTGTGAGTAATGGCCTATGCTTGATTTCTATTCTGGATTAAAAGAATGAACTGAGTGAAAAATTCAAGACAAAGTCCTAAAAGTTTTCATTGCTATGTGCAACAGCCTCGAAAGTTCTCACAAATTCTGAGTTGTGCCAGAAATTTTCCTTGGTTGTTGCTTTGCAAAATCTTTTCCATTTGATTTTTTTTCCAAGGTAAACTCCTGATGTCTTTCTGTGTGATAAAGGTTGATCTGTTTAGGTCCATACATACTTATTCCTTTTATTCGTTTATTCCTGTGCTGTGGTTATGAGACGTTCATCTATTCGACAAAGATGTCTGGGAGAACTCATGAGGTTTGAAGTGGAGAAGAGTGGTCAGGGGAGAAAGAGTTAATGGTGTGATTCCTTGGCTTTCCCGAAATCTGAGGAAAATTGGACTTTCCTTTGGGAAAGTGAGGTGATAACACATCAGGCTCCATATATGTATATAGAATCGTACAGTCCAATAACAAATGGGTGTTTGAGTCACCGAACAAGGTTAGAATTAATTCAAAGTAACACTTCTGCAGTGCCTACATTGCAAATGTTACATCCTCAATATAACTTTGGCTTGCCTGGGGAAGGATGTATGCTAAATAGAAGGTACTGCTCAAGCCTCATACAGGATACATAAGAGTGGAGATTAGACCATCCCACATGTACATTACACACCTGCTTATGATAATAATGTTTTGTGTCATCTCTATCGTGTCAATGGTTGTGCTAGCTTGTTAGGAGATCCTACCTTCCGCTATCTAGGGAATTAATCTTGAGGCATATATTCCCCAGTCCCTTAAATATTGTGGAATTTATATGATAGAATCATAGAATAGTTAGGGTTAGAAAGGACTAACCCCCCTGCCATAGGCAGGGATGCCTCACTGTAGACAATGTTGCCTAAGGCTTTGTTCAACCTGGCCTTGAACCCTGCCAGGGATGGAGCATTCACCCCTTCTTGGGCAGCCTGTTCCAGTTTAAAAAAAAAATAAAAATTAAATTTGTAAATTTTGTTAACAAACAAACATTTTTTTTTTCTTGTGTAGAACACAGAGAACATTATCAACATATAGCTTGGTATGCTGTGGCTGGCTTGCAAGGAAGACATTGTCATGCATTGTGCAATCTGATTTCATTTTTAAGTTGAAACTATATCAGGGGTTGCCTGTAATTGGAAAGACCCTCAACTCATGTCATTACATGAAGGGAATAGAAAAAGAGACAAAGTGAAGGAGTTTATGGCAAAGCATGATTAAATTTAGATCAGTATTATGAATGCCCATCTATTTGCTTCTGAGAGAGTAAATGTTATTGAAGAGATTGTATTTGGGCCGGTTGCTTGGCATTCAGGCAGTTTTGGTCCAGGACTAAAATTTCTATATAAATAGATCTTTCATAAGGTCAGGTTGTTCTCAACAGATTGGCCACTGTGCCTGAAGGGGAAGCTTGGTGGGCAGGTGTGGGGACTGTCGCACACAAGAGCTCTATCCTCTTGCCAGGCAGTCACTTGGATAGACCTCTTCCCTTTTGTCAAGTGACCATGGAGTTACAGTAGCCCTGGAGCAGTCTAATTAACATGACCTCTATCTTTGGCTCTGTTCTAAATACATGATAACTAAAAAATTTCCATTAACTCATAAAACACTCATTATTGGAAGCTAAATCTAGTTAGGTCAAATGCTCCCACTGAATCTGTGCAAAATAGGAAATAAAAAGCACTACATCTTATGAAATACTTAAAATATCACACTAAGATGTAAATCCTAGCTCAAAGCTGAACGTTTTGGATTATAAACTATTGTGTAGGTTGTCACCAGTCTAACTGGAAGACAAGATGGACCTTTCTTAACATATCAGGCACTGACAAAAATGAGCAATATTTTTGTTCCTGCACTCTGTAAGCAATGTTCTTCTTTTAAGAACAGCACAACCCACATAAGGAAGTAAGCAAACATTAGTCCATTTCTTTAATTAATACTTTAAAAGCCCAGTGAAAATTGATTTTTGTATACAACCCAAGGTGGATATGGAATCACTTCTGGATTTGATTCTGTTTGCCTAGTTTCATTGTGAAATTTCATTAGACATTTTAATAGCTTTGAAGAGCTGCCATGTGCCCTGTATTGAATGTATTAGATGAAATTTGTTTTATTTGCTTTTTCAGCAGAAACTGTAGCAGTCCAAACACATAAATTATGCTAAATGAAATCTCTGCTAGCAAAAGGGAAGCATGTATACAGACTTCTTTCCACAACATCAAATTTGGCATTTAAACTTTCATAAACTGTTCAGGAAAATAAATGTCAATTTTAACAAGGGAGATCAGTGGATTTCTACCTCAATGTCTTTATAGGATAGAAATAAAATGACAGAGCTGTAGACGTAGCTGTCAGTGTGGGTTTCTCCCATCTTTGTCACTTCATAACAAAGTATGAATTACATTCAGAGCAGTCTACTACTTGTCTGCATGCTATGGCACATAATTTCCATTGATTTTTGTGAAAGAATAAGGTCCTGGTAGAGAAAGCTTTCATAGCACCTTCCTATGCCTATAGCCCTTTAATTTTCTGAATGATGACAGGCTGAAAGCAGCTTCTCTTAATCTGGGGCTTGATCCAGAACTCCTTTAAATCATGTCTACCTTTAAAGCATCAGTAGTCACTGAAATCATTGAGGTTGCTCCCTTTCTGAAATATTAAATATCTTGGTTTCTATTGTTATAGCAGTATGTAGTGTTTGTGCCTGGGTTTCACCATGGAGAAGGATGAAGCAGAACAGGAAATGGGCATTGACTGATAGGTCCACAGCTAACTGAGGGAGGAAAAAGTCTTCAATATTGTTGTTTGGAAAGCCCATTAAATACTACATGATTCCTCAGAATGATCCAGTGTGATAGGGCTGTGAAATGCAGTTGTGAAAACTTGTCTTGACAAACCCCAAACCATGTAAATTCCAGGAGTCCTTTACAGGTGTGGAGCATTTTTCATGACTACAAAACTCTATTGTCTTGATAATCCTTTTCAGCAGAAGTTTGGTTTTGCAACTACTGTACTACAGACTCAGTGCAAAGGATAATATGGTCTGTATGGTCTAGCTGCAGTCTAGGAAACCTCGTATCTAAAATGCAGGTCCAAGCTAGATGAATAAACCTAGGATTATTTAGCACTTCAACCACTTGCATCCCTTTAAATTGCTGCTGGAAGTGGAAAAGAAAGATAAAACTCTTGCCTTCAAACTGTTCTAATGAATGACTAGTTCATTTCTGCAGTGAAGAAATACAGTATAATAAATGAGTCATCTGGGAATATTTTTATCCTCAAAGATACCATGTGTAAAAAGCCAAATCCTTTTGGTTTTATAAAGTTTTGGACTCTGATTTTAATATAATTAGTTTTTGCTAACTGTATTTAGACTGTTGAACTGCAGTGTGCCTTGGAGTTCATATATTCCACAAAAATTAAAGCAGATGGTTTATAATTATTATCTATTTCATGTTCTAAAGAGAAGACTAATTCTCCAAACCTTGCAGCTAAAATGCTTGAACGAAGAAGTAGCGAAGTAGTGAAATAGCTTCATTTATTCAAAAGTAGCAGATTGTGTATACAAGCAGAATGCTTATTTATTGGATACTGTGTGATCATCGCTCTCTGGGGAGATGCACTCTTGCACCTCCTGACTCTTCCTGTCATGATTTAATGTGTAAATATGCCTCTCATTTTGATAGCTGAACAGCTTTTCAGAATTTTCTGCAGTTCAAGTAATTTCATAATACTTTTGATTGCATGGCAAATGGATGGTGATGACCTTACGCTTCATCTCATTTTCTAGATTATTTAGTGTAATATTGGAACAATTAACCAAAGAAACAGAAGGTGGCAGCCACTCAGGTGGCAAACCTGGTGGCTTTGATGTCAAAGCCCTAAGAGCCTTTCGTGTATTGCGACCTCTCCGGCTTGTATCAGGAGTGCCCAGTAAGCTCTTTTATATTTAATTTCATTGGAATGAATACTGTAACTGACCTGATTACTTAAATTTCTTGTTCCAGATGCTAACAGAAATGAGATAATATAAATTTGATTTTTTGTTATCTGGTTATGTATAGAAAGTGAGTTTCAAGACGAATGATATTTCAAGTTGAACAAAGGATTGTGAATTCATTTAGTGTATGATCTTCGTACACAGTTCAGTAAGCAGACAGGGGAATACACTTCCTTTTTAGAAGCTTTATATAAAAGTAAATTACGTGTTAAAATGCAAATACACCAAAAAACACAATTTGGATTTTTTTTTAATTCCAGAACCCTGCAGATCAGAAAGTGTAGGTGGTCCTAAATCAGTTTATATGTTGATAAGTGTATGCCAAAGCACATTACACATTTCGTATTTCCTGCCCCCACCAATGCACATGAATGCCTTCTGTTTATCTCAGTAGAGCTAACAGATAAATTAGGAAACTTAAAAAGTAGAACAATGTTATTAAAAGAAAGCATTGAATTTTCTGTTAAGCTTTCCTATTTTCTTTTAATACATTATTAATTACTGAAACTATTTGGCTGAATATGAGGTTCATGGCTTAAAATTCAGCTCTTTCCAAGACATTCAAGAGAAGGAATCCTAATACTGTGTTTATTATATCATAGTCTGCTATGTGGAAATGATCGTGATGGTATATATTTAGCAAAAGAACTTCAGTGAAGAAAGAAGCAGTCTTATGAAATGTCAGGAAGGAAGTCTGTTAAGAGGAGTATTTTGTTCTCACTGGTACTATGGCAGCTTCATTAGTCTGGGATTAACTTCATTTGGTAAAACCAAGGTTTGGCTAAATAATTAAGGAGAAAAAAAATGGGGCCTTACCCTCTGAAAGTAATGTGAGGAATAATGATAAAAAAACGAGGTAGTAGAGAACTTTAAGGCCATCTAAAATGACCGATAGCCACACATGGACTACGTGCATTTTATTTCTAAAAAAATAGAAAACAACAACCCCCCAAAAAAACCCACCAAAAAACCCCAGACAACAAAACCAAAACAAACCTATAAATTCTTTTGACATGTTTCAATCATTGATTTCTGTGATATTTTTTTAACAGAGGGATTAATTAGATTTTGACACAGAGTTTTTGATCCTTATGAAGTATTTTATGATCTTATAGGAACATTTTGTGGTTCTGGGAAGTAGTTTTACTGACTCAGTCTGCATGTCTGTATCATTAATCTATAATAATATGTAATTACAGAAGATTTGGTAAGACAAGACATAGAAAACTGGTTCATATCTTGTATCCTCTTTTCTTTTAGGTTTACAAGTTGTCCTGAACTCCATTATAAAAGCCATGGTTCCCCTTCTCCATATTGCCCTTTTGGTATTGTTTGTAATCATAATCTATGCTATTATAGGATTGGAACTTTTTATTGGAAAAATGCACAAATCTTGTTTTCTTATTGATTCAGGTAAGTCATGAAATTGTTGACTAAAATAAGGGACTAATTCTGGTTTTCAGCTCTGTGGAGTCTCAGTTTGAAATAGAACAGGGGCCAAAGCACTAAAACTGTTGTAACTCCAGTTTTCGCTGTAGTTCATAATTATAGAAAAAGTGCATTAAATTTAAGAAACAAAAACAAAAATGCAAGCCACTTAGAGAAAGAACATGCTTTGAATAGGTTTTCATTTCTAAAGTGTGCAACTGAAATGTCACTAGTGAAGTAGTAAGAGTGACTATCTACAAGGGACAGCTCAGTAATTGCTTGTTTGCTTGTTTTTTCCCTAATCTCTGATTACTGAAAAGCTAGCTAGTCATATTCCAGGGTAGATATTTACTTTCCTGAGGCCACAATTGGGCAGTGTTTCTCGTTCAAGATTGTGGCAGTTTGATAAGAAGTGCAATTCTGAAATGAGCAGAGAAAGAAAAGAGTGCTCCACCATCCAGGTGAAATGATGAAATGAAAGTGTTTTTTATGGAAGAATTTTGAAGAGGTGAAACATCATGAGGGAGAAATTTAATGGCTAAGGGTACATTTCTGTCAGGTAAATAATGAAGTAAACTATGTATAGGAATTAATCCAGACCTGTTTTCCCTACTGGTCCATATGTTAGTATGAAGTGAAAAACAGTAATGAAGAGGGGAATAAAAAAAAAGGGCATGAGGAGATTCTAAAAAAATTCTGTTGTATTATTACATGTTTTTTTTCCACTGCTTAATTACTTGAGCTCTTTTATCCTTTCAATTTTGATTAACCTATTTTAAGGTGGCAAGGCAGAGATGTGAGAGTGAAAACTCTGAAGCTCCCATGGGTTGCCTTTCTCAGGATATCTCAGGTTGATATCTGGATTTACCTTCCATCAGGGTTGATATTTGTTCACGAGAAGAGTTCACTCACAAAAATTTGAGAACTGAAAAATCTGTCTTTGTTCAATTTTCAGATATACTAGTTGAAGAAGATCCAGCACCTTGTGCGTTCTCAGGGAATGGACGTCAGTGTGTCATGAATGGCACTGAATGTAAGGGTGGATGGGTTGGACCAAATGGAGGCATAACCAACTTCGATAATTTTGCATTTGCAATGTTGACTGTGTTCCAGTGTATAACCATGGAAGGATGGACTGATGTGTTATACTGGGTGAGTTTAGTAATCACTGAGCTATGATTACTTTTAAACGAGCTTCAATGTTCAAGTGTGGTTTGCAATACCTTCAGCAGGAAATCTTGGTGAGTTTTGCAGATGAGCTCAGCTGCGCACTTTTTCCAGCTGCAGTGTCTTACTGGACTCCTCAGGCTAAAAAGACATTTTAGAAACAAATTTATTCATTGCTTATGTGATTTTTTTTTTTCTTCCTGTTCTGTTTGGATAAACGTAATATTACGTTTATGTCCTTTGGATTAGTTTATTTTAGTTTTTTATGCAAGCCTATAGTTTTAAGTATGTCTTTTCTGATTAAGCTTAAGAGCTCTCTTTGCAGTAATTCTGCAGAATATTTCACAATGTTAACATAAATTAGAACAAAGCAAGCTCTCAACTGTCATGGCTTGCCGTGGGGACTACAAACCATTTGTTAACCACTCAGAAAAAACAAATCACGAAGGCTGTGAGCCTGATACTGTCCCTGGAGTAGCAGCAAAATATATTCAAACACCTAACTCTGTAAGTCCCCACCTTTAAATGCCACTCTTGCATCAGGTGTGGAATCTCCACAATCTTACAACGTAAGCAGGCAGCTGGACACAAACTGGGAAACTGAAGATATATTTAGTGCTGACTTTACAAATGAGAATGGAGGAAAAAAGAACACATGGATCTTAAAAGGTAAAAGGTCACCTAAATATGCAGATTGGTGTTTCTCTGCCTGACCCCATTCCAAGCTAAAAACATCAGATTTTTTTGTGAATCATTAAGCACTTTGATATCTGATGTGTTTTGTCCAAGGTCATTCAAGAAATCTGTGACAGAACCAACCTACAATAGATGCTGAAAATTAATGAGAATGTTCTGTACTACTTGGTACTTAGCAGTAAGTCTTTGCAGCAACTAGGACCTGATAACAAATATAATTTCCAATAGGTAAAATGTTAGAAAACATGAAAGAAGTGATTACGAGTAAGGGTCGCTATTAGCAAGCTGTTAAAATTGGATGAGCTATCCCAAGATGTACCTTAGTGCAACTGTATTCTAGGTTATGTTTTTTGCAGCAGCTCATGTTTTGAATTTCTGAAAGTTTTTCTGGCCAAGTGGGGCTATTTAGTAATAGCACATCTGTTGTGGAGTGTTGAAGGTGATTAAGGATGCGTAGTATTACCCAGTGAATGGCCACTTAATTTTATGTGGTCATTTGTTGCAAAACAAGGTGAAATATGCTGTTGCTAAAAACTATAGCACCAGAGCATAGTCTCAGATAAAATCTATGATATTAAAATATAGAATATGGAGATGTTTTTACAAAAATGTCACTGTGAAAGATAATGAAGACGGTAAACTTTTAGAATTGAAAGACAAAAAAATTGGCAAAATATGAATCTCTGCTTCCACTGTCTGTTATCAGTGATACAGAACTTGCTATAAACATGCAGAACTTGAATACTGAAGAGTCTAACCATAATGCATAGCCACATATAGGCTAATGTATTCTTTCTTATAGTGTAAGTTCTTTGGGTTTTGCTCTTCAACTCTTCCTAATATTCTCAAAGAGACTGAGAGAATGTAGAAGTAGTATGTGCTTTATATGTCTTGTGCTTGTGATGGTGACAGTTGTTTTTCTCTTTCCTGAGAGAAAGGGAAGGTTTGCCATGATTCTCTAAGAAAAAATACACATTTAGCATCTTTCAAGACAAAAGGGCACCCATATCTCAGTACCTGATAATTCCTCCATCACCAATTAAAAAAAAAATAAAATTAAAAACCTTAGGGAGTTACTGTATTTAAAATGATTCTTACAAAAGATACAGAAACAACTGAAGCTGACTGGCTCAGTATTATGTTATTTTAAGTTATTTTCCCCCCAAAGAATTGAGCGAATTGGTCTGATGCATCTGAAGACTTTGTAGAGTCTCCACTGACAGCACAAAACCCAAAACAGTTAAAATAGGATGCAGAGTATTGTCATGGTCAGACAAAATGAAGGCATAAGAAAATGAAAAACTAAAAAAATTCAAACCTGCTCGGGAGTTATTTCTCTCTAATGAATTATTGAAGTAGAAGATATTTACAGGCATATAGATGTCAGTTTTCATTTTATAACAAATGATACGTGGATGATTAGGCAGAGAAGCATATATTAATTGACCTAGTGAACAGGCTCTGGAATCTCTCTTAAATGATATTTATATAATTAAATTATAGAGCTGGATTATTTCTAGCTGTAGACCAACAAATTACCCATTGCCCAGCTGAAATTACTTGCTGAGGATGACAATTTGTGTTTTAATTTTGCCCCTGGATTAAGCTGAGTTAGATCTGGCTATTGCTAGCTAAAAATTGCAGAATACTTTGTTTTAATTGCAAATTGTGAAAACATTGAAGGTGTACCAGATTGAAATAAAGATGTCCAACGAATCTAAGCAAACCATTTTAGCTAGAGGTGCATGGCTGTTGTGGCTTGCTTTTTATTTAGAGATCTGTTGATAAACAGAGTGAATTGGATCTTATACAAAACATAAATAAAACCAAATCCACAATGTATTAGATACTGCACAAAATTCAGATTTCCATTTGGTTAGCTATATAGGTTTATTTTGCTAACAAGTGGCTCTGAGTGGGCAAAATGTGTGCAATATTTTGCATTATGTTACATGGCAATCTGTTAACAAGAACAATGGCTGAAAATTATAGCTTCCACTAACACTCACTAGCACAGAGCATTATCACTAGTTAATTACAGGAAACCTAGCTTAAAAATTCTCCAGGAATCAGTAATGATTTTTTTTGTAGGCATATCTATTGTAGATTGAGGGCTTGAAAATGCTACTGCTAGGCACCTTCAGACCCTGGGGACTCATGTGGAGCTACTCCTGCTCACCAGTTTGTATCTGAATCACATATGCCCTATCATTTTTTAGTGTTTCTTCATCTGGCTCCTTTTCTCTCTCTATCTTACATGTAACTCACTGGATAACATTTATTACATGTTTCTTCCACAAACAACACAACTCCTTAGTGCCAAATGCTAGACTTAACTGTAGATGTTAAGGGGTAGTGTCCTTATTTTTACCAACAACTGCAGAATAAGTGCTCCCAATTAGTGTAATACATTTGTGGCTGCACATCTGTACATCTCCATTTAGATCAGGACTGTGTTCCCAGTCACAGCTCTCTCTATTTGCTCTCTAGCCCTAACCGAAGGCTTATGCTATTAGTTTTGGATCCCAGTGCAGTCCTTGTTATTGGCAAAGAGGCAGCTTCTGCATGCCCATGTTTTTAATGCTGTAGCTCACGTTCTAAAGCTGAGAGCGTAGTATTCTTTGCCTCATTTTCAATTTATGCTAGCAAGCACTCAAGAATTACAAAATCTGAGTATGCATTTGCATATCTGGCTTTAGATTTTTTCCCATGTCTTTCAAACATCTAGATTTGCACTCTATTAATGGCAGACACGTATCTTGTAAATTGCTTTTTATTTTTAGCTGTTTCACTTGATATGTAGGAACACACATAATGAGCAGTGGTACTTGCCAGTAAAACCCCCAATTTTCCCATGAGTACCAAAATTATCACATTTAATTCCTCTTGTTTTCACCATAGTGAATTTCTCTTGAGTTACTACACTTGAATAATCTATGCTGACACTACTGTAACTTGAATGAGAGATAGACAAGGCTTCTGTAAAAGAAGCTATGTGATCGATTGCCAACACAGTTGATTCAGTGATGGAGCAACTGTATTAGTGGCCACTGAATTTTGCTAAGTCAATTTTATGGACAGACACTGTGTTACTAGCTGAAATACCAACAGCTCCTCAGTTCTCTGATGCCTGGCTAACACTATTCAGACTGATCTGGAGATATTTTAGATTGAAGCACTCAAGCTGAAATTTCTGTACACTGGTGTCTTACATGTGTTTGCCTAGTAATACGCCTACTGATACCTTAACACGATATTCTCTCAAGGATTGATGTTTAAAATATACAGTTAATTACTTGAAATGCCTAGGCGATCTAAAATGTGTCTAAGAAAAAGGGTGTGAGGCATTATAATATACTCTTTATTAATACATGAGCTTCTTAAAACTATCCTTTACTGCTGTTTGATAGAAACGTACGTTTTCATCAAAGAAATCATTCATTATTCCTCTGCTTTTATGACAAAAAGTGTACACTTGGAAATCTGTTTCTGGTTTTGAAAGTTAAGCTTTATGTGTCCTAATATACCCTTTGAAGCATCTTAAAACATGTGAAGAAAATCAATCATTTAAGCAGCACAGCCTGTTCAGGATGAACTTCCTATTTGCGTGTGTCTAGTATCTACACAGCCATTGCATTAATGTTACTGGAAGTAACATATCAAGGTAGAAAAGACTCTATTATCCTTTAAATGGGCTTCCATAATCAAGTGCAAGAGTTATGGCTTCCTTGATAGCTTTCCAATTGTACAAGACAACTTTCCTTACTGTGCAAAAGCTGAAAGGTAGAAAATAACTGTATGTTTGTTTTCTAACTGGAAAAGAACTGAAAAAATATTGTAATTCCCACATAAACCTATGGTAGAGAAGAAAATAATTACAATAATAAAACAAAGAAGTCTACTGATTATTCAGAATGTTGATCAGGTGGTTAAGAACTTCGACAACCTTCTGATTGTGTCACTTTTTAGAATGCTTCTAGTTCAAGAATCTTAAAGGATAGCCTACTCAGAAGCAATATAAGGGAATATAATGTACTTGAAACCAGCTGATATGCAGCTAAAGACTTTTTCCTAAATGCAAGCACGTATTTTGCAAGTATATCTCACAAGAAAATCCCTTGGTTCAGGCACAAAATGCATTGCTAGTCCATAAACAAAAAGTTGCAAAGTATGTTTGAAGTATTGCCCAAACTGTCACCAGAGTGCTGAGCAGGAATCTCTTAAAAATGTCTTGTGAAAAATGAGAGATAGTCAAATAAGCATTAATACTCTAGAACTTTGAAATGTATGAGCTAATAAGCCAATTTGAAACAACTACATTAGGTGATTGAAGTCGTATTTGTTCCATTCCAGATGCAGAAATAGAAGGTATGTTACTACATCCAAACCATACTTTTCAGCAATGAATTTCAGTTCACAGGTCTGAGAGAAGTCAAAGAATGCTTGACTGCTTTTTTCACTTTGTAAATCAGTTGCAGCTATTCAGCAAAGGGTGTTAAAATTGTGATGAAGTATGCTGGAGAAATCTTAGAAATTATCTATTTTTGCCTTTGTTATGTGCTAAGGATAGCTTAATGCTGTTCTCTTAGCATCTCAACTCCACTCACAGGTCATTTAAGGGAGACTCTTCAGTGAAACAAGTCAGCTTATCCCCAAAGGCATTGATGTGCTGAATGCACAGTGCTCTCAGCCTTTATGTACGTAGCCAGAAATTTAACACATGATATCCAGCTGGAGAAAGAGGGATAAACATTTTGGATGACAGTATTAATATAGTGCATAAATCACACTTAAAAGCCAGGGACTGCAGGCAGGATTTTTGAATTTGTGTGTTAATTACTAGAATCCAATTTTATGTTAAAATCTAGCTTAACTCCCTGCCTTATAGGTAATGGTTCAGACTAATTATTTTTTTATATTCTCTAGACATAAAAAACTCTGAGTCAGTTTTAGATTGCAAAGAGACAAGACTTAAATTGCCAATACATTAGAAACCTCAGAGAGAAAAGGGAATAATCAAATTAAGACATGCAAACAGAGCTACCAAAACAAAGAATATATGTATTACAAGTTTGAATTAACATTGAAAGGCATGATCATATAATATAGTTATTTTCAAATTAACATCTTAACGCAAAGGCTCCCACCTGAGGAGGATTTTAAACTACCTCCCAGGGCAGTATCTTCCCCATGAAGTGAACTTGATTTGCTCTGACAAGTTATCTAGTATCTCAGTCTTAACTGACTGCTGACCTGTAGTGCAGTCAAAACACGGAGCTAATTTCCTGGCAAAGATCATTGCAATTACTCAAGAGAACATACTATTTCTCCTCAGAAATGTTAAATAAAATGGATAGAAACTGGATTAGAAGTAGGCTAAACTTTAGGTAGTGCTAATAACTCCTCTAATTGAATAGTGATTTTCACCCAAGAACTTTGCCACAGGAAGCAAACTTCCTTTTAAAAGCATTTGAGTTCCCAGGCTGTTGCAGAATAACTGTTTAGTAGACAAATTCAGATTCATCTTGAGTATTGGGGTTTTGTTCATTGTTACTACATAAACTAAAGTAACAATTTTATGTCATCAGTCTGAGTGGTACATGGCCTTATGCTTGCATTTCTCTGCATTCAGCATATGGGAAATATTAAATACATCCAATTATTGTATAATGTTTATGGTGTGTATATATATATAGATGGCTTATCAGATATTGAAAAAAAAGGGTATTTAGTCCATATTACCAAAGTAGATACTATTACTGTGCTCATTTTAATGCATTGTAGTTAAATATATGAAAATAAACACAGTTCATCACATTAGTGAATTCTTTTCAGTAGTTTTTTTAGTTCTTAGGTTTAACAAACCTGATCAGGACATAGGCCTAAATAAGTTCATTATGTGAAATTAGTTTGGGCAATAGTATAAATAGGTAGAAGCACTAAAATTTTTTAATCCTAAATGAACGTGGTACAACCAATGAAGGAATCAAACACTTCTGTTTTGTTATACCTGGAATGTAGTTTTTGTTAAACCTGGTAGAGTCTTCCCACGATCCAGTAGAAAACCTTTCCTGGGTACTGCTGTGTAGAGGCAGTACTCTTCATTTTGTTATGGTAGTGTTCATCTGCTGTGGGATAGATAGCCATCCTGAAAAAGAGAAAAGAATATTTTGGTAGTCATATTTGACATCTAGGCTTTCCTTGGAACAATTATTTGACCCTTTCCCCCCCCCGTTAATGACAATAAGCTGATTTATTAAATGCCACCCCCAACAATTAGCTGTAATAACATTAGATGCAAAATTAAATATCTGAATAAAAAAAAAAAAAAAGACCTGCATTTAAACTTCTAATCGATATTGGGCAAAAACAAAATTGAAAGCCATCAGCTTTTGAAGAGTAAATGCTTTATTTGAGTATCTAAATTATATACTTCATTAGCTAACAACAGATAAAATAACAGAAAGAAGAAATTGTGGTTTATTCCGACAGGTCAAAGTAAATTAATAAAACTGAAACAGCATCCTCTTTGATTTAATTTGGTTTCATTTCAGAGGGTCACTTATGTGTCCTATATGCAACTTTATAGCACAGTTTACATACACAAGGTGGAGGCCAAATTTAGAGGTGATTAAGTAATTATGAGGCTCTCTAGGTACTGTAACAATTTTTCACTTCTCCAAGGGATATATTTCTGTTTGTGCCTACTTTAATGCCATGGAATGCTGATTTTCCCGTTGTTGCTGTGCAACAAAGATGAGCTTGGCCAACCAGGAGACTGTCAGGAAAACCTGCACTTTAATTCCAGAACCCAGATAACACGGAATATAAGAGTACATACTTCTTCAAACCAATCCAGAGTTTCCTATGCTTCCAGCACAGCCTGTTTTAAGTCAGCTTTGACTTAACTACACTTCAGCCAGAAATATCTTGGGACATAACCTTCGGAGCTAGAAGGCTTTGAAAAGCTGTATGGTATGCTCTGAAATGAGTAGTATAAATAGCCTATGATCTGAGGTTTTGTGAACCTACCTTGTATGCTTTGAAGAATGCAGGATTAGTAACATTTCACAAAATACTGATTTCTGAAGGATTTTTACTCCTGTCAAGAGACTGAACATGTTAGTCTTAATAATTTAAAATGTTATTAGGTAGATTATAAGTAACAATAAATAAACCCACCAGTTATGTGTTGATTAGAATGTTATAAAAGGAGGAAAGTAAAATTAAAACCTAAGGAAACTAAGAAACTTAAGAAATTAAGCAAGTTTGAAACATTGTGGAAAGTAACTCAAAATAGATTCTACAGAGTATCGGTAGTAGTACAAATGCAGAGTTAGAAGTATCGCTGCTTTGCTTTATCAATATCCCCAGTCAGAGCTTAGATTAATACAAAGAGCTTGCAACAGTGTTTGGTAAAATAGTACCAAGCGTACAGAAAAGTGAGACCTTGATCTCCATGTGCAACTGCATGTGGGGATTTATTCACAGTTACCAGAGATAGGGCTGAGACATTTTAATGATTGTTAATTGGTGTTTTAGATGGGAGTGTGCCATCTGCTGCTGTGTAACACTAATGGTTATGTCTGCTGTAAATTTGGCTTTCTCTGTTTCACTTCAGAGTCTTGGTCTCTGATCATCTATACTACATTGCAATGACAGCTGACTCCAACTACAGTGCAGCTAGTGAGATAATTCACTCCAAATGCCAGATGAAGCACTTTTTCGTTTACCAAGTTTGTCCTATTGGTTCAAGATAGTTCTTCGAGGCTTTGCAGGCACATACTCACAAACATATACATGTCAATATAAAGGACCAAATACACAGTAAGAACTATTTATTCTCCACCAATTTAACTTGTATTAGAGTAACTTATCTCCAGATCTGATAGCATCAACAAGTGGCCCCCTATTACAAGGATTTTTGAACTGTTAGTTGCTCTCTCACTTATTGAAAAGGATAGGAAGAGCTTCTGAATTCAATTCAAAGTTATTTTTAAAGCTGCTCAAACATACAAATCTAATTTAACATCTGAATGAAAGGGGTGAAAATGCCAGAGCATGTCCAAAAGTGGCATCTTGGGAGAATAAGTGTTTTCAAACACTTATCTGAGTAGTACACATCTACTGTTATGGTGTAACAGAATTAAGTGAATGAGAAGCACTTTGTCCATCGTATCATCCATCTCATATGTCCTCTGGTTGATGTGATGGACAGACTACTTAGAACTGAAATCCAAACAGTAAGACTAGATCTGGAAAAAGGCATCAAGAGAGGCAAGAAGTGTGGTACTTGAGGCCATCTTTGCAATAGGTGTTATGGGTGCTAAAAGCTTAATGGACTCAAAAAGAGATGGGACAAATCCATTGAGGACCATTAAATATGACACCTTCTCTGGGATAGTACATCCCTGACACACAGGATGCATGCCTTGCAAGACATTTTGCTGAGGAGTTGGGACGTGATATCTGCTAGATTTCCTGGTGTTACTTGAGTATAATTCAGGGGCTTTTATTGTTTATGTTCTAGTTGCAACTTCTAATGCATCTGGAATTTATGTCTTTGTTAAGTCCTCATTCTGCATTTTGGGTAAGAAGTCAGCATTAATCCGTTCAACTGAGAACAGCTAATTTCTGAGGATGGAGATTTTCCTGTGCCCATATATTAACCAAGCTCTGTTTCACGTTTCAGTCAGAAAGCAAATTGACTCTTTTAATCTGTCTTTGATTGAAAATTAAATAAAATGCTGCTTTACATGCATGAAATGAGCAGTGAAGCCTTCCAAAAAGAAAGGACTTCTTTTTATGTTTTCAACTCTGGTATTAATGCAATCAGAAATATTACTTCATGAAAAGAAATTACAATGCATTACTTAAATCGAGTTGAATTGTCTGTAGAAGTAAATAGTAGAATTCTTGAGTGGATGTGGTTTCAGGCTGTTGCTTCTAGGAAATCAATCTTAAATTGGTGCCAAGGTGTTCTACTAGATGAGGGGTTTCTGAATTTGGAATGCTTTTGGATGCATTCAACATCCACCCAAATCAAGGCATTTCTTCTAGCACTGGTTAGCTGCAGTTCCTAATTTTTGCATCACAGAGCGTTATTCCTGGATACATTTGAACTAAAAAATCTGGGTTAAAATCAAAGTGCATGATTAAGAAGGAATAGTTATGTGCTATAAAGTGGATCAAGGAAATGCAAATCACAGTTGCCAGTGCTAATATAGAGCCTTTATGACAGGTCATGGAAATTTCAGCTTTGCTCCTGAGTTACTAAGTTAGCACAATGCCTGGCTTCTTGCATATGTTCTCTCTGAGCAAAAAGAATGCATCAAGTTGGATTGCAGTGATTTCCAGAGCTCTTTTTTTCCCAAGGTAAAATTGTAAATATTAATTTTTCAGGTTTTTCAAAGACATTTCAACACTGGAGGAATTTATGCCTTCACTCTGGTGACTTGCAGACAACTGTTTACTAATAGATATAGTTCAGTTAGATGTAAAATGCATTCATATGTATTTGAAATTTGCTCTTAGGAGATACTGTTAGAAAAACACTTTGCCTGTACCATATGAATAATTTCTATGAAGCAAACTCAGTAATAAAATAATTATGAATATGCATTTTAAAAAAAGTCAATTTTATTCCTAAACCTAAGGCCAGATGCCCACAAGTGAAAATGTGCAAAGAGTCTCTTTGTTTTTTAAGAATTCTCAAATGCTGGGGACTTGCTCTGAAGGAATGGGCATAGGATGATAAAAAACAGAACTCTACAGTGTAGGCACTGTCCTTAGCGTAGGCACCTGCCATGCTAAGTATTGCTAAAAGTATTGCATAGGAGACTTTAAGTAGGTTACTGTGATGGCAGTGTTATGAAAGGCTTTGTTTTCCATATGAATATGCTGTTGCAGAACGGGACTATGGAAATTAGGGATGTTTTAAAATTTAAGGTAATGATAATCCCAGCCTTTCTGAATGACAATAACCCTTCTCCATTTTAATTTCTTCAAAATTATTTTTAGTGAAATTAAAAGGAAAAAAATGCAGATCAAGCATATATATTTGAGATTTCTTTGTTCCTAGCAAATCTCAAAAAAAATAAGTTACTTTTCAGTATCTCAGTTCAATTGCTAAAGCATTTTAAAGGTGATACATAGATTATTTTGAAGGGTGTACAAAGTTGTGTAAAATAGTCTTCTTTGGTTACTTGAGAAGTTTTATCAGCTACTATAAAGTGGCATTATTACAGATCACCATTGAAGAGTTGTGCCTGTGGGCCTTACCCTGCAAAGACTTAATGCTTGTGCTTATAGCTAACTGTCCATAGGGCTACCTAGCAGAAACTGAGCTTGTAATGCTTTTTTAAAATATAGCAGAAAAAATAAGACCTATGGTTTGCGAAACACTTTTTCCCAAGCTTAATATGTGTGTTAAACAGAGATGTTAAGGACAGGAGTTGAACTTGACTATCAGTACAGCTCAAAATTTCCAAATTTCCAAATTTCCAAAATTTCAGATGTAACAAACAACAGCATTCACAGAAGAACAAAAAAGTTAGCCCAAGGATTGCTCTAAAATTCTATATTTTCCATTTTGGTCTGCTGAATTTTCATGGCTAAAAAGCATCTTATGAAAATTATCATGCAAACCTGTCAGTATAAACAAAAAACAAAAAAGGGAGAACAATTCCTCTCCCACGGAAACATTTCCAGGAAGGTCCAAGTTGGAATTATTTTTGCAACTTAACAAAATGTCTTTTAGCACCTGAATGCTACACACAGAACCAATGTCCTTGTTTTTTTTCTGAGTAGGCCTTTCTAGATTTCCATAAATATGTTTAAGTCCATTGTCTGATGGGTATAATGAGCTCACTAAGAACAGGCAGTGGAAAAGGTCTTCATAGAAAAGCTTATGTGTCTATAAAGAGTGTATTTAACACTTCAATCTTACTTAAAAAAAAAAAAACAAACCAAAACCAGTAAGAACTTTTTAAACTGAATTTAACCTTGTTCTTCATAATTTTTTTTTTTGTGCAGAAGTTTCTGGAGTATTTCCATGTTTCCACTATGTTTCTAAAATTTTATTTCAGTTTTTCATTTTCCTAAAATCGTGTTTGCTTTCATACAAATTCATTCTCATTTGTTTCTTTTTGAATTAATTTAAAATGTCTGATTGCATCCAACTGTAATTATTTCAGGGAAATTAAAATTCCACATTACAGAAAAAATAAGACTGCTTGTACTGTTGAGATGCATATTACTGTTTCTTTCCTCAAAGGATCATTCATACAGCTAGGATGTGTAGAAATAAAAATCATTTTTCAATATATTTTGTAAGAATAATTTTAATTAGTGAGATCTGAAATTTAATTATAAAGTTCCAGGTGTTAAAGAACAGAACAGTTGAGGTGCACTTCTTTTTGATAATTTTGGTCTGAATGCTAGGTTCATTCAGTATTTTATTTTAGAGTATGTATTAGAAATGCAAAGTGAGTGTGGCCAGTGCCTTCTGTCTTGTATTGTTCTTCTCCAAATACTTCAGGAATGCATAGAATGCTATCTTACCTGAATGATTACATTCTCTTTTTCTCTAACTCTTCATTGCTATTACTATAGTGACCTACTCTATAAGATCATCTTATTTCTTGCAGATGAATGATGCTATGGGATTTGAATTGCCATGGGTGTATTTTGTCAGTCTCGTCATCTTTGGGTCATTTTTCGTACTAAATCTTGTTCTTGGTGTATTGAGCGGGTAAGCATACACCTTTTTCATCATGAAGGCAGAGTCCTGAATTCAGTTGCCATGAACACACAGGTTATCTTATGCAGGTGAGACTTCAGTTATGATGACATCTTTTAATAAACCTCTATTTCTTCCTCCTCTGATTAGAACAGAAATGATTTTCTGTAGCTATCATATAAATAATATACAAATACCAAAACTGGGGTTTCGACATATCAGTATATATTCATGTCCATACTTGTGGCCTAATTATAATAATTCTTCTGAAATTATTCAAACGTTATTTTAATTAATCTTCTAAGGCATCACATCTACAGATAATTTGGGTGAGTAAAGCAATTAAACAAATGTTCATTGATTATTTTATTTTTGAGACCTGAGTAAGCCTTAAACTTTACCTTGAAACCTACGTGATCTGGCAGCTGCAAAAAGGACTCTGCTGTTTAATTAATGACTGAATCATAACTTATTTCCTTACATTTTACAGGTAAATGATGCAATAGGATGTGAATGGCCATGGATCTATTTTGTTAGTCTTATCATCCTTGGCTCATTTTTCGTACTTAACCTGGTTCTTGGTGTACTTAGTGGGTAAGCAGTTGAGTTAACATTGTGTATGCTACTGCTACTTGTAAGATGGCCTCTGCATTTACTCAAGCTTCTCAGTGATGGCTTTTTTTGCATGCACTTAAGATTCTTATGTCATCCTACCAGTGTTTGCTTTTTTGACTGAACTGTGTGATTCTAGTGCCTGTATCTGTCTGACGTCACGTTCACCATGCTTGCCAAAAATATTCATTAAATGAGGCAGTAATCTCCTTATTCTGTAATATTCCACCTGGGAGAAATATTTTTTAGCATCCCAAGAGGTGATACACCTGTGCAAACATTCTCCTGTATACTTACAGACAAGCTTACTTTTTTGAAAGCCCAACTTTTGCTTTTGTTCAAATATCCATAAAGTAATTGAAGTGGTTTTGACGTTTACCAGTCACATTGCGTAATATTTTTAATGGGTGCTTCAACATCTGTCTTATAGAAAGAATACAATGAGGTTACCTTGACACAGTATTTAGTGCTTCCTGAATTGTTGAGCTGTGTACTGCTGTGGCATGCTGCACCAGCAAGCTGATATATTTATCAATAATCAAGTATCAATTATATATTTGTCAGTGGGAGGTTGTCACAGCTATTTGTTGGTTTATGTATGCCAGACTCCAGCCAAGAAGAGTTGTCAGTGGTAGCTGTATTATGTGGTTTAAACTTTAGTTGATGGTAACAGTGGCAGTTTTCTTCTTACAAAGAATGCAACCTTACCATGACAGGTTACAACTCCATTGCTTTGGCCATATCCTGGTTTCTAACAAACTTGAGAGTGGGTAATTTCAGTTTATGGGAAAGATACTTTCTGATAAGTGAAAGAACCTGCTAGCATTTGAATACGTAAAAAAAATTGCTATAATTGTAATTATTAGCTTTTAGTTATGTACCATTGTTCTGGCAACCTTAGGCGAGTTTTGCCATCTTTGTTAGCCAACAGAGAAACCCCTTGCATAGAAAGTAGCCTCACACTGTAGTTGCTGGTGTCATCAGACCACTGGTTGTGTGCAGCCCTATTCATGGATTTGCCACAGTACATAAGATTTGAGAGGAATACTAATGTATTATTAATAACTATGTTACAAGAGTGTTCTTATCTGATGAGTGGTTTTACACTTTCTTAAAATCGTAAGTCATTTATCTGTGATGGATTACTGTTACACACAGCAAACTAGGGAAAACATGCTTCTACCTTACCATAAGATTTGCTTTACAAAGCAGATGTTTAAAAGCGTAGAGGTAGTGCTAAAAACACATTGCTGATTTCTAAATTTAATTTCTTCCTTGCAAGACCTCCCCTGTGAAGTCTGATTTATACAGTTGTATCAGCTCTGTCTTATCCAGGAACAAATGTGTAAACTATTGCAAAACTGGTGCCTAGCTTTGATGTCACAGCCATACTGAATGAACAAAAGAGGGAGAAGGATCAATAAGTGAGGGTAGTTGCAGTGGAATTTAGCTCTTCTTTTGATACTGTTACCTAAGATTGCTGTGTGACTAGACTTCCCATGGAAGTCGTTAGAAGATTAGGTTTTCACAGTTCCTTTCCCTGGCCCTTAAGAAGGTCAAAAGCAGCAATTAGTTTTCTTCCTGTTGTGTGAAGGTTTCCTGGGGTAACAGTTAACTTAGATATTCCCCTTTTGTTTTTAAAAATAAGTTGTGGGGAAGGTAATGCCAGATTTGGTGTTTTGTTGCACATGTTCACTTTTTCTACTGAAGCCTTGGAAATTAGGAGAGACCTTCACGGCTAAGCTTTACATTTGACTTAGTACATTTAAAATACTTTATGATGTTTGCAACATTATCATATGTATGATATTTGTTGGAATATGGAGTTAGTCTTTAGTTCCTGCTACAATACAAGGAAGAGGTGCCCCCCTTTGTCAGCAGTCAAGAAATCGCCACTGATTTCTAGGCATTGCTTAATGTATAGAGGTCTGATGCTATTCAGAACCCTTGCTGGCTTGCCTTTGATTCTCACCAAATAGAAGTGACAGTGCTGAGTCTGAAACTCTCCTTAAATTCCTAAAGTCGTTAATTCCTAAAGTTAGTTTCTGCCATAGTGCCATCTAACTGTAGTGCCACTTGAGCGCTCAGGGTCCTTGATGAATTGTTTGAATCCATGTTTGCCCTAAATTCACAGAAGAGCCTTCCTAACGCTCCAGTTTTTATTTCTATGCTGAAGAAAGTTATACCAGTGAACTGAGATATGTGATATATAAATATCATCAATGATTTACATTGAAAGTGGAATGAGAAAGGAAAAGAGAGTTTGCCTAAAATATACCTAACATGCCAAACTAATCTTTGGTATATAAGTGAAGAAAATGTCCTGGCATACTTGTTCAAAACTCTGACAAGGGGCAGTGTGGATTACAGTTACACTGATTTATTTTCATCATTAAATGCTCTGTATATAAATAATGAACATTTACCACATGCTTTATATTTAGACCTACATGTCTAAATTTCATGGGTAAAAATCATGTATTAGTAAAATCCTATGAATGTGTTTGTATTCCTAGTAGACAGCTAATATTTTTCATTCTGAGACAAGTATTGAGTATGTAACATGAATTCTTTGGTTTTTATTAAGAGTTACTAGCTTTTACATTTTATGCTCTTCAAACCATAGCATGAAATTTGGTTTATGATAAGTCCATGAGAAAAAAGTTAAATTTTACTAAACCAATTGAACGTCAAGAATGCAAAAATTATGCCAACTGACTTGAAAAGCATGGCTTTGCATACAGATTTTGGAAGGGGAATCTGAATGCCTAATACACCTTTTCTGTATGAAAGTGTTACTTCCTGTAATATCAAGTTATGCCATGTACATTTAAATCTGTCTGCTGTTTTGATCTGTTTGTGGTTTTAAAATAGTCATTCTCTTTGCACTCCTTTGTTACTCTGTGACCATCTGCCCCTTTGTATTTCTGTAATGCCTCTTGTGCACTGCATGTTTGGTGTATTTAGATACTGTACAAATGAAAGAGAATGATGATTTTGGAGATGTTTTGTTTTACATCTAGCCATTTCTGAAGGTGAGTATTTCCTGTGATCTGTGTCAGTTTTTCCTGCTGAAGGTGACATTCTTAAAAATATAGTTCATGTTTTCAATAGGGGATGTATAAAGTAATAGAAATTAATATGTGTATGGAATCTGCATGTGGGAGATATTTTAATTTCTGCATGGGAGCTGACTGTGGAGATTTATTTCTAAATATTCCCCTGAATAGCAAGGATGGAGAGAATTCATAGGCTTGAGGTAATTCAGCTTTTTATAAATACTTTTTTACTTGTACTAGACACTAGCATTATTCACATTGTTCTCAAAGGGAATTCTCAGTTGAAAAACTATTGTAGTTTGCAGGAGTCTGCAAGAAAAGGCATTGTGGAAAAAGACTCCAGGTCAAGTTTTAGAAATGGTTTCAGATTCAGCTCAGGCACTAGTAACATCTAAGAAATTATGGAACCAGCTTTAAAAAAGATACCAGAAATGGTTCCAGCTCCAGCAGTGACCTATACAAATTGTCAGCCACAGAGATGCTCTCCAGCATCAGCACTAGAAAGGGACTGTGAGGCAAACACCTCTGTATCAGCTCTAGTAAAGGCCTGTCCAGGGATCTTCAGAAAGGGTCATGGGAAAGAGCTCCAAAACGTGCTCTAAATCCATCTCTAAGAAATGGCTGGGCAATTGAACCTAGATTCAGCTCTGGAAAATAACTCGAGAAATGGCCCAAGTCCCACTTTGGGAATGGGTGCTAAAATTGGCTTAAGATCCATTTCTGGGAAGTGCTTTAGAGATGGCTTCAGAGCCAACTATAGATGTGGCTCTAAAAAAGGGGTCAGGTGATAACTCTTGGTCCAGCTTCAGCAGAGGGCTCTGAAGGCGGCTTTACCTCTGGCCTAGAAGCAAATTTGGCAAACAGCTGCTCCCTAAACATATTAGAAAAAAGGCTCTGGGTCCAGCTCTGGAAATGTGTTTGGAAGTGTGGTTCAAAACATCTGCTGGTTGGTAATTTCTTTCAGCATAGTGAATTTCCTAGGAATCTAGCTGGATACCTAGAATTGTCAGCTGATCTTACACAGTAAGACAGTATGCTGGGGATGGACTCTTCATTAGGGACTGTAGTGATAGGACAAGGGGTAATGGGTTAAAACTTAAACAGGGGAAGTTTAGATTGGATATAAGGAGGAAATTCTTTCCTGTTAGGGTGGTGAGGCACTGGAATAGGTTGCCCAAGGAGGTTGTGAATGCTCCATCTCTGGCAGTGTTCAAGGCCAGGTTGGACAGAGCCTTGGGAGGTATGGTTTAGAGCGAGGTGTCCCTGCCCATGGCAGGTTGTTGGAACTTGATGATCTTAAGGTCCTTTCCAACCCTAACTATTCTATGATTCTTTCAGTATTTAGAAACACAGAGCGAAATACTTGCAGATATGGAAAGTTGCTGTAGACGTATTCGGGTATTTTTGCAATGTCATTATATTGAGCTGGTTTGCACTTTGCTCATTCATATTACATATTTAAAGCTGTATGTGGCTCTGAATAATTGTTAGTTCCATAAATGGCAGGGAGGTCATGACATGGTCACACTCTGTTTTGATGTCTATGTCTTCGAGCCAGCAGCAGGGAGTGGGTTCAGTCTCTTAGAGATCACAGAGCAACTTTTTTTCCTTTGTAAAAATTCCTTTGGTGTGATGCAAGGATTATGCAGTGCATCTCTGAGGCAGTTTCACACTTGATGGAATGGCACAGAAGTTGCCACTGAGGAGCTGCCCAGCAGTTCCAGGTCTGTGGAAGGTGGTGGGCAGCTTCAGGAGCCTTTCACCTGTAGCTTTGGCTACACACAGTTTGAGTTAACAGGATAAACTGCTCTTGTGTTCTCCAAAGTCATGAAATACTAGGCACGGAAACTGGGACCTGGGGACAGGCCTCCTCCAAAATGAAAGACTGGGATGTATCATGGCTACTGGTGCAAGAAACAGTGAGCTGAAACCAGAAATTTAAGTTAGAAATTGTGAAGTTAAGTTTATTACAAAGTTAACAAATAAAACTAAACCTTAGGAAAGGGAATTCAGACATACTCATCCATTTAAAGAACCTTTAAAAGTGTATTGAAAATTTAAATAAATGTGCCGATAATTCAGCATGTATTAAACTGTTTTACTACAAACAGAGAAAATAATAAATTACAAAACTTCATAACTTACTTATCAAGAGGCATGGCTTTTAATGATGTATGATAATCTATTCCTGAAGGTAGTCCTTATCATTAGGGGATGGTTTCTGCTGATGGCATTTTCTGCTCAAGGCATTAGTATTTCTTTGGGTAGCCATAGGAACAAATAAGACCTTTCCAACACACTTTAATAAATCTTTGTAAGTTGAATTTATTGCCTTGCTAAAGGACACCAAAGCATAAGCTTTGACATATCCTTATATACATCCTCCTACATGGAAGTCTTGCAGGTTATTAAGAGAATGTAATTTTTTTCATTTCCTTTTTCCCCACAGTATTATTTGCAATATATGTACATAATTCTAAAAGCTGAGGGTATATGTACTTATCCATGCTAGTCTCACGGCAGTATCTGTCAGTTAATGTCATATAAAATATGTTGGCATGGATAAGCTATACACCTAAGAATTGTTTTCTACACTATATATATGGAAAAAAACCATCGAAAAAGACTTGAATAATGAGGCACCAAATAGAAACCGGCAGTGAACTGTCATCTGTAGTCTTTCAGCAAAAGGGAAATGAACTGGTTTTGACAGTGTTCTTTTCACAGCAGAGGGAAGGCTTAGTAAAAAAAAAAAAGTTATGGATAAAATGTAACTCCTTCACATAAACAGAATATACATTTAAAATGAGGAGAAAGACTTGAGCTCTAGGTCTCAGCAGGTTATGAGCTAAAGGAGGTTCTTTTGATTGCTGCATGGCTGGTAAAAACAGAACTCAAACATAAATAGATACAAAAAAAAAAATACTATCTTTGATTGATCAGTCATACACTAATAGTAAATAATCAGCAGATACTGCTGTCTACAGCAGTAACTCTTACCAACTGCTTTAGACAGAGACCACTGAAGTCAATGGGAGTAGTACAGTACTCTTGAATAAGAGCTTGAAAGGAACTGATTTTATTTCAGTCATTTGAACTTATCACACAAAGGCTTCTTAGGGATTAGTCCTGTGAGATGGTTGCTGATGAGCTCCTGTCAGGTAATAAATCACATCAGTTTCAAAAAAACCCAAAAATGTGTTGATCACACGTCACACTGGTAGGGTGCACACCATGATGGTGGAGTGAACACGCTCTGGGGTATGGTCTTATGCTCAATACCGCCAGTTCTTCCTCAAAAAAATCTAGTGTGTCCTGAGCCAAACAGGTCTCTGCTCAGGACAGAAGGAGCACATGTTAATATGCAGATGTAATAACAGACGGAAATACCAGATCTGCTTTGTTGCTCTATCAGATTGATCCTTATCTTGCATTCATGTGCACCCTGGCACAGTAATGCTGTACAGGCCCTCTGCTACACAGAGGTTGTGCTGGAGCCTTTCAATATACATTTTGGCAGCTGCTAGTGAACTATATGGAAGTAAATGTGTAGGTAATATCATTTTGCATTCCCTCATCAAGAACCCAATGCTTCTTGCTCAAGGAAAATTTCTGCTAGGGCTTTTTTGTTCTGCAAAAATAATCCTACAGTGTTCAGCCTATGAGCTTTTATTATTTCTAAAATAAGAGGTAACACTGAGGTATACAAATCTCCAGTAATTAAAGATACGATGTTACTTAACCTTTTTTATGTCTCTCTACATCTGTTACACATTGCACCCAGCTGTGAGCCATTGCCCATGCTTATCTGTATGGTTTAATCAGTTTGAGTTCTCTGATTCTGCTAATTTATTGGTTGGTATGGTTACTGGAGTGCGAAACCCCTTCTGTGAGTCTGGTGGCCAGCACTGTACTTCTGTGAGTACATTTTTGTTATTATGTGACTGTTCTCTGTGAATAAATGTGAGTCTAGGATGTCTGGGTGACAGTTCTACATATAGCACTAGCATAACACTTTCCACGTACCAGACCCTGTGTGCAGTAAGTTGCACACCGCAGTATATGAATTCTCTCTCACTGTTTTTGCAGTGACACAAAAAGGTGGTAATATGGCCAATGAAGAATTAGTGTCCTGGTTTATATTTAGATGTCTAAGGCAACTGTTTGTTTCCTATCATCAATGCCTAATGATGCACGGAAGATACAGGAAGTCATGTTGCTGCCCCCTTATGAAGTGTCCAGCTTTTGGCATGGAAGAACTTTGAGCTGATGAAAGGCCAGTATAGGTGTCTACTTAGTTATTATGTCCATGAATTAGAGAAGAGAGAGTATACCAGATAAATTTAAGAAAACTTGGATTTTTGGTTAATATGACTCTTCCTCAAGTTAAGGTGTGAGAACCAGAGAGCTGTAACTGAGTCCCAGTAGCACTCTCTGTTGCCAGCTCCATCCTGTTGCATCGAGCCATTCCCAGCTGATGCATGCCAGCAGGAGTTATTTCACTCTCTTGGAGAAAAAAGGCCTGGCATGAAAATGATTGCCTCAGTTTATCGAAGCAAGAACTCAAACCCTGCATTTTATATGCTTCTGCCTCACCAACCATTGATGATGATGGTCTTGTGCCTAAACACAGAACTGACATCATCTTTCTTCAAGGAGACAAAGAATTTTTGGGCAATAGACCTAAAAATTGCATATTATATAGTAGCTTAGTTATCGCTAAATATGTTAGATTATGTAGGTAAGCCTGCATATAATGCTTTATTTTGTGTGTAATGTCTCCTTTCTGCTGCAGGTGTAATTGACTGAGTTATTTACACTGTGTCTGCAATTTGAAGCTTTACTTAGTTTACAGGGTATTGTCATATACTGTGATTTTTATTCATACTTAACTAGATCTAAATTAGTCTCGCTAGGGCTGGGTCATCTGATTTTTTTTTTTGCATTTGCAAATGAAATAAAAACCTAAATTGTCTCCAATCTAAGTAGCACTCGACTGTTTTGGAGAAAAGATATTTTTGAATGCAAACAGGTAATTAATTATACAAGGTGTTGTTATACAAGTTGTGCAGGTCTCCTTTATAATATTCCTCAGAAGCAGAGATTTGCAAAAAGCTCTTTCTAGCCCTGCTAGCCTGAAGTCTGGATTTTGAAGCATATTATTCTTTAAAATATGAGACAGTAGTAAGCTTGCTTTTTCTAGTTATTGAAATTAGGACAAAATGTATTCACTGAGTCCTATGCTTTATGAAAACGACTTAAATCGTTGTTATTTTCAAACTTTTTAAGGGAATATGCCTGATTTTCATTTCACAAATGCTGGTGTCAAATCAGAGTAGCTCCTCAGGACTGGTCAGTTTGCAGCTTGGGTGGAGACTGGCTTAAATCACATTTAGGGAAGAGACCCTTGCGAATGCTAGCATAGACACAACAGCCCTTTGAATAAAATTTTTGTCAGTTACTGAACTAGTCCCCCCTTCCCCAACGCATGCTTTCAAATGCCAGATCCAGGTCATTTTATCAAGCCAGAAAGAAATACATATTTTGAAGCTTGCTCTTAGCACAGATATTTGTGTGATCAAACATTTACAGAGTTTACATCCTCTTACCACAATTAATATGCCACTTCCTATACCTATCAACTTCATAGGCTCCTGGGCTGAGTTCTGGGTTGATAACAGTTAGGGAGGCCAGTTCAGGCCATTAGTGTAACTATGTCATACCTGTGCTGCTTACGTTGCCAACAGCTTTTTCTTTCTGCCCTCCACCAAGCCATAGCCATGAAATGCTGCACAAGCAGCTGTCTTGTTCCTCCTTCCAGGTGATGAGCATGTGTCTATGTATCTTTTGTCTAAATATTCAAATATCTTGTTGTCTAATGTCTTTGTCAGAAGCTTTAAAGAGACGATGTCTCTCCCTCAGCTCACCCCCATCACCTTTTTAAAAAACTTCTTGTTTCTTGTGGAAAAAGTAATTAAAAAAAAAAAGCTTTTGTTGTGCTAACAAGAAACTCGTTACATTCCAGTTCCACTTAATTCCACTTTCCTAGTCATGGTGTTTCAGCAAAAGGAATGTATGTCTGAGGACCATCACTTCATTATGACTATGATAGAAAAAAATACTATAGAGTCAGATTCCTTTTCCACCTAAAGAAAATGCAGTCTTCTCAGGTTCTTACAGTCAGGTTTTATGAAGAAAAAGTAAAGATTTTAAATATCATGGATCTTCCCCTACAGATAAATTGCAGCAGCATTTAACAAAACAATGTCTGACTTGCATGCTGGATTGAAGACCATAGTTATCTGTGTATATAAAAATCTGTGTTTAGTTCTTTGCGTGCAGCCCTTTTAAGGTGGTCAGAGTTAAAAGGCCATGGGTGAAGTGCTGTGGAAAGTATCAGCCTTGCCAGCTGTTGCATTTTTAAATAACCTTTCACTTCACTCCATGTAACAGCAGCTTTCATTTTACTTTAGCCCCACACATCACTTATCCTTCACCCTAATGAAAAACACTCAAAGGACTTAACTGAACGAACCATGAATACTCAGTAAAAGCCAGCAAAGCTTGTTACGTCTGATTTCCTACTATGCCATGATAGCTCTTTTCAGAGATGCTGCCTATGGAATAAAAGTCACGAGTATGTTGCCTCACTTATATGTGAAGGACAGTCTCTTCTCTCCGTGGGAAGCTTAAACCCAGTATTCCATAAACCAAACGAATTTTGCAGGCTTGTAACATCTGTTTCATGAGTGTTTTTGTGACAATATGGCCTTTTGGAGAACCTTGTCCTTGGATGCTAGATGAAGGGTAGCAAATGCAAAACAAGCACTGGCATTCTTCAGATCATTGCAGTGCCATCAGATGAAACAGGGTTATCTCCACGTGTCAAACTGAATTTTTGTTGAATGAAGTCCTTAGCTGTAAAAGCTGTAGTGCCTGCCTCTTAGCTTTTGCAACAGAAATAATTTTAGTTTCTGCAACATAACATTAAAAATAAACCAACAAACAACCCAAAATCTGTATGATTATATGTAAAGAGATTAACTTTTAGATTTACTAATGCCAAAGCAGAAATTTATTTATTAGAAGATGTTTGAAGACTACAAATAATGTAATAGAAATAAAAAAGCTTGGAGAGATTATATCTGCAGTTGCAAATAAGTAATGTCTGTCACTAATCTGAAACACTATGTTGAAAAATTGAGAGACTGCTCTGTATTTTGTTAGCAGGGCAACATCATGTTGATAGCTGGGTTCGAGCTGTTAAAGCATTTTGCACATCTTACGCTACTTTCCTAATATTTTTCCTCTTGAAAAAGGATACTATTGAGCGCTTTAATAAATTTCCCCTTGAGAGGGAATATTTTTTCAGGTGAAAATTCACAAAAAATAAAGGGTTGCAAATTCATAGTAAATGAAATTACGATAGCCATTCTTTAGGTTAATTTCAGCCCTACTGCAAGATTAACAGGTTAATCACAACAAGCTTAAATTTGAATACTGAATTGCTGGACAGTTACAATACAGTTCCAAAAGGTGCTTGCCTACTTGGATAAATTGGACAATGTTTGATCCTTCTAGTGGAGTTACGTACGCATTTGGAGCTATGTATCACATCATATCTGTACCAGTGCTGGTCACCGTGTGAAATGACCTGATGCAAGAATTTACTTGATAACTGTGTTTCAATTATCATTTTTATTAAGGAAATCATAGATTCGTGGGGTAATTCAGTTTGGAAGAGATCTCAGTAGGCCATTTTAGTCAACCTCTTTCTCCAAGAGCATGACTTAATTATTTTAATTATCATTCCATGATAATTTAAGCATTGTCCCAAGTAATGAACTGGACAGACAGTAAAATACGTTGTCTCACTGCCCCAGTCTCAGGACAGAGTTCAATTTACATAAAAGGAAGTGTTTCTGATCTGCAAGAACAACGTTTCTAGGTTCTGACACTGAAAGCGTAAGGGTGAAACATCCAGATATCAAGCAGCACAGGTGTGTCTATGCATGAGATAATTAAGAGAGAGCTTATTAACAGAATATGTGAACCATGCACTGAAATAAGTATGTGCTGACATGGTGAATAAACTGCCTGGAAAAGGAAGTGTTTTAGGATTAGATGAAACTGTGCCTGGAAAAGGAAGTATTTTAGGAGTGGATGCTGGAATTTCCTTTTCGTTGAATGTAATACTCAGTTTTCTGAAATGACTTCATTATTGCAAGTTAATTTCTCTTTGTAGCTGTTGGGTGAAACTGGGTTTAAAATCTGTATAGATGCACAGATAACTAAATGGGAACAGGGGGCACACACACACTTATTTTCAGTTAAGTCATAAAATCTCTGAAATTTTTTATGGGATGTGATAGGGATTTCCCATGATTTCTTTGCACCACTGTCTTGTTTTCAAAGAAGCTCTCAAATCTTCAGTGTAACTTACTCAGTTTGTCTGTGTCAGTCTGTTATTCTGCATCGTCAAGACCTAGATCGAAATGCCCAGGAGTTTGACAATCAGTATTTTTTCTGCTTTATCTGAATTTGATAGAGAATTTTCCAAGGAAAGAGAAAAAGCCAAGGCCCGAGGGGACTTTCAGAAGCTACGTGAAAAACAGCAGCTTGAAGAAGATCTGAAGGGGTATTTAGACTGGATTACACAGGCAGAAGACATTGACCCTGAGAATGATGAAGAGGTTGATGAAGAAGGCAAGCGGAACAGTACGTGTTCATTACTCTCTCCTACTTCGGTGTGGGACAGTGTGACTGCTTTTAAGGGTGTTACACTGGGGTGAATGCAGCCTGGCTAATGCCACTTTCTGATTGTCAGTTTGCAAAAGCAGTTTAGCAGAGCAATCATGTCTGTTAATATGTTGAAACTTAGTCATAGAAGGTAATCCAGAATCTGCCAACAAAACTCTGCTCTGTGCTGTCAATGTGCAAACCATTGTCTGCACTCGGTCACTACTCAGACTTAAAACCTTTGCTTTACTTGTGTTCTGTAAAAAGCTGGTGCATACAAGCTTCATGCCACTAAGTATAATTGTCAATTCTTAGTGAAGAATGTGTTTACCTGTAGGTGCATGCAATAGGAATAATAATAATTATATAAAAAACCTAAAAAACATGGTCAAGACATAACCTGGTGCTAACAGTGAAGGAGCTTTTTAGGGGGGTTGGGGGTTTTTTGGTTGGTTGGGGTTTTTTTTTGTTTTGTTTTGAGCTTTGAAATAGAGAAATTACATTCTCGATCTTTCTGATTTTCAAGAAGACTATTTAAAATCTCTTTTACTAGATGCATTAAAAGAGTGTAAAATAAATGAGATCCTGTGGGATTTTGGTCTGACACTAAGAAGTATAATTACTGCTTACTTACAGTGTATTTATTTGACAGTGTATTATGGGAAAGGTAATTTGTGCTGTAGTGGCCCTCTAGTGTTTTGACCTGAGTCGTAACATAAAGGAATAAGCTAGTTTCATGATAACTGTGACAACTGTAAAAATCAACAATTGATTTCTCTATTACAGAAATTTTGAGTAAAAGCAGTATTTTAATGTTAGAATTTAGGAGAGGCTATTTTAGCCTCTTCACGAAGTGTAAGTAGTAGTGGTTGAAATTTGCATGAGAAATTTTAGTGATGTATATAAATGAAAATATGGATTCAGGGTGTTGTTTGTGGTTTATGATTTAATACTAAATGTAAGATTAAAGTCCAAATTTCACTATACGTACTAATGCTATACAGCATTATGATATAACATTATTAATCTTATTATTCATCTTATTATTTATCTGACGCTAGAAAGTCATGGTATTTTTTTCATTTAGATACCATAAGTATATGTAAGACAAAACATCTATAAGTGGTTTGTCAAAGGCAACTCAGAATATTATTTTCTGTGTTGAATACATTAATACTGTTCTTTTTCTTATAATGCTGTTAACTGATCATTAACTGTCCTTTTAAACCACAGTACTTTTCAGAAGTAGTAAAAAGTGAAAATTATGTGGTTTGATACTGAGGTATCTGTTTAAAAACTTATCTGTGTCTTGCATGTAGTTAAGTTACTTTTAAAAATTTTATGGTTTTGAGTTTCAGATTTTTATTAGACCTTCAGTTCATGATAAAATCAGGGTATGAATTTTTGTTGCTGACTGGAAGGAAACAAAGATTTTATGAGAGGCTGGAAGGCAACTTGTGGGTTGATGTTGATGCCAGCATCACCCAAAAAGGAACAATTTATGTCTATGTGAAAACTGTAGCACAGAGTTTTTATCTAGAGCAGAGCAAAAAAAGCCAAAGAATTTACTATGTGGTGTTGTTGCTACTGATATTGTATGGGAAGGTTTGAGTATCAGTATAAAATCCTAAGACTGAGGAAAAAAAAAGGTTGCGCATTTTATTGAGTAGATACCCTTTGTACAAGGCTGCCATGCAGGTTTGTAGGTGATGCTGAATTTGCACAGAGCATTGGGCAGCTGTCCTGTCAGCTCTGGTGCTGATGGACTTCGTTTGTAAGTGTGCAGGTCAAGCCCCAGGAATTTATTGCATCCTGTTCAAACTGGATGTGTGTTAACACGCTACAAAAGAGCCATTTGCTCCAGCATTCCTGAAAGAGCTTCTAGGTTATACAGGTCTTTCATAAATAAAAACATACATGTTTGTATTGTCGTGTTTGAGAGAGCTTTGGGCTCTAAAATGTTAACTTAGACATAATTTTAGGGTAGGTTGAGAGTTGGAGGAGACTTACAGAGTAAAATTAGGAGAAGGAATGTAATTACAAGAGCTTTAAAACAATCCCAAGAATTTATTTTCAGGTATGCATATGTATTTGGAGTAGAAATTTCCAGCAAAGAGGCAATCTCCTAGCAGTCTTCTGGGTTTGTGCACATGTGCTTAAACATGTGACTTGGAATTTCATTTTTATGATCAGCTGCAACAGGGTGTAAAGGAAGAGTTGCTGAATTACTCCACCTCCTTGCATTCCTGACATACTTTGCTGCGTTATCACATGGCATGGGGAGGTAGAATGAGAAGCATCACAAGGTGTCTATCCATTTATTCCATGGAAAGCTTTTGGGTTAGGAGCATAGTTGTAATAATGTGCCACCTGTTTTAGAATGAGGTGAAATTTAGCAAGTTATCACCAGTTTAATGATCTTGAGTAGTAAGCCTGGGAAATGAGCATATTGAAGATATAGTGGTGATGTGTTTCTAGAAGTGTCTTTGAAACATAATGCAGGGATGGGTCCTAAAACAGGCAGAATAACAATTTGCAGGCTTCTGGGCAGCTGTGTCCCTACTTTGAGTATCTAAACCTCTGGATGATGAAGATTGCTGATTTATTGTGATGAAAGATCACCATAATGCTCTTCAACGATGTGGAAGAGCTCTGGGTTTAGGGTACAGAAGATCTCTCTGTGGCAGAAAAAGGTACATATTTCAAAGACAGTTAAATCAATGATTAATAGGTTCTTACATAATACTTTAAAAGTGTCATTTAGGTTTCTGCAACCCAAGCATAAAGAAATTTTATCTAACCAGAGAAACCATTAAGTTGAATTATTTGTATATGAACCCTTCTGTATTCATAGATCTCTGTTGCTGATAGTGGGCAGGTATTCAGTGCTGTTGAACAATGGAATGAATACCTTTTAACTCCTAGAACTGTAAATATGCCTTTAGTAAAAGTGATAAGTTTTTATAATGAAGCAATAACTAGTTACCCCCAGGTCAATGAAAAAACTTCCAGTGATTTCAAAGCATTGTGAATTTAGCTCAAAATGCAAAAAAAGCAGCGAGAGGTGAGGGGCTGAACTCTGAGCAGTTGTGCTGCCTGTAATTTCAATTGGTTTTGCCTAACCTTGCCTGTATGTATGGGCACTTTTTTATTTTTTGCGTTGCCACTGCTGCCATCTACTGTGTCCCTCCTGGGGTTACATGTGTTTAACACGAAGGGGTTACACTGGCTGACTTAATGGAAGAAAAGAAGAAAAGCAGGCTTAGATGGTTTGGCCGTTCTTCCAATAAACATGGTAAAACATGGTCGGATTTGCAGTTGAACTTCCTTTTGTGCTGATACTGCATTTGATGTGTGAGGTTTTGAAAGCACACATCATATGTGTTTTCTGCCACAAAGGCATATACATCTTTGGCATGTAGACTCTCATGCATGCAGTCCTGCTGGTTTAAATGCATGTTTGAAATACACTGGTGCTGCTGCAGTGCTCTACCTTCCTAAAGCATAGGCTTTAATCTGTTTCAATTTCCACTGTTTTGTTTTTGTGTGTGACTGTTCTTACTGAAGCATAGGTTTTCTTTTTTTCACAAATCTATTTTAAATTCATGTGTGAAGTAATCAAAACACTTTACATACTTTATTAATGGATTGTAATATAAGCTTTAGAACAGTGTGATTATAATATTATTTATTTATAATACTTCTAATGTAGAATCTAACAAAACATAACAAGCTTTTAATGTGTCTCTTCTTGTTGTTGATGGTTTTGTTTCTGTAATGCTTTCCCACCCACAGTGGAGATGGACAGGGGTTTTAGAGTACAATAGTTATTTTCAAATCTTGCAGTCTTTTAACACTGGTAAACGTATTGCTTTGACAAGTAGGAGGTCTACTTTTAATCCTACCTACAACAGTTATTGCAGCAGCTGAATTCCTTGCTGTCCTAAGAGTCACTATTGTGGCTCAGACTGAGGCTGACAAATCTGATCCAGTTACTTTAGGGAAGGCAGAATATTAACTCAGAAATTGCTGGGAACCAATGGACTCATTTTCTACAAATACTGAGTGTGCTTGAAACTGTTTGTGCAACTGTTACATATATTGTTTAATAGCTCACACAGCTTTATAGGCTGCAATCATTTTTCCATAGAAATCACTGAAAGTAGTTACAGTTTTATTTTGGGTGTGTGTTTCAACACAGCCTTTAAATGAGCAGGTTTGGGTTCTGATGTCAGTCGCGAAATAGCATGGAACTGGCTGAAAACTTGCTGTGGTCTGCTGCAAATGCTGTCTTGCTGCTAGTGCCTGACCTTATCTATCAAAAGCATTCTCAAGCATGTGTGTACTGACTTCGTTTCACCTCTATCTTGCAGGGCAGGCATACGTTTATGAGTAGTATTTTTCCAAAGTACACATCGGTGTCCTATTTCTTTCTCTGTTTGTGAGAGTACTAAACTGATCTGAGTGGCTCGGATTTAGGCTACCACTGGATTAGAAATCCCACCCGAAATATTTTGAGGTTTTTTGTTATCTCTACTTCTATTTCTTTTAAAAGTACCACATCTGTAGATTTTACACCACTCCCAAGATTCACAGTGTCATCCTTCAGGCTAGATGCAGTTTGTTCAGTGATGCTTCTGCTATGAAGACTGATAATTTTACTCTCCTTCCACTTCTGTGCAACCATTCAACCTTATATTGAGCTTCACTGGGCTGTCTATAAAAGGGGAATGATTGTTGATAGTATCAACGTTAAATCTGCACTAAGAAAACAGATACCTCACTACAGTATCAAGTAGAACATCTTCCAGGTAGCCCCTCCTTAAATTGGATTTACCCCAAGGAGCTTCACAGGCAGAAGTGAACCATTTCCTCCTGATGTGTTTTCTGGTCATACAGCAGACTTAGGAATATCTGAGATGAATTTGCAATGATAATGTTGTCTCGTTGGGGATTTTGTTGTTGTTCTGTTTTCCTGTTCGACTACCTCAAAGACTTGGTTTTTCAAAAGTTTATCCTGTGTGCTGTGCTTTGCCCAACGAACACCCCCCTTAAAAAGCTGTGGTCGTGAAACTGGGTCTTTTCAAGCTTTTCCAGCTTGCTTTTATTAGTGAGAGTGGAAGTAGTCATGCAGTGCTGTTGCTGTTTTCTCTGGGTAAAGATAAAATGACTTGCTAGCATTTCTGGAGCTAGACTTCCACATGGGGCCTTTCTTCTGTCAAGTTTTCCTTCTGGCATATGAATTACAATATAATGATAGATGAATGATAGTCCTAATGTCTGAACGGAACTGTTTATGCGTTGGGTTTTTTTCCCCTTTCATTTTTATAACATAGCACCTTTAAGACACCAGTAGAGTTAGAGCAGTAGAACCATCTGAAATAGAGATCAACAGTCTCGCTGTATTTAATAATCAGCAGAACTGACACTGGCTTCAGTAGGGATCAAGACTTTTCTTTAGTACTTTGTTTTTCTTTATGCAGTCATGTTCAAAAAGGGCTGGCATTTCTTTGTGGAGGTTAAGGCATCAAGTCTTGAAGTAAGATTATATTACTTTACACTTAGGCTTAAAAATTATTTGGCATGTATTAAAGTAAACAGCATTTGTGTGACACTGATGATTTATGAGGAACTGGATTCTAGGTACTCCCTTTAAATGAGGAAAGGGTTGATAAATTTGAAACACAAGTATGAGACACATTGCACATATGTAGTACTTAAGAAGCTGTTTTCGTGACAGCTTTTAATGGCAGTGTATGAAACAAGACTTCTGCATTCATATTTTGCAGTTGCCCATTACAGGTGCTAAAATATTCATTGTTAGGTGGCTATAATGTTGTGTTTCCTAATAGCGTGTAAGTCACCCAGCACAAGACAGATGCTTCAGTTCTTTGCCAGACAGGGAAACTCCCTGCATTTAATGCTAAAGACCCTGGCATTTTTTAATAAAAAATATTAGTTCTGAAGATGTTAGACTGTGTCTGAAATAGTTTTAGATTATTTTTTTTCTCTAAATCCTTTCTAATTTTAATACTTGAATTTGGATGTCATCAAAGATGGTTTGCTTTTGAATGAAGTTACTTTTGAACTTTGTAAGCTGTGAAGTGCACACAAGATTATCAATGTTCAGTTTATAAAACTGATTTATAAAGAGAAGCATGATATTAGAAGCATGCAATTTCAGTAATATTCTGAATGAATCATCAAAACAGAAGGACCTTTTGAAAGAAAGCTTTCTTGTGCTTACTGCCTAAAGCCCCTTATTTATTCAAACACCTACATGAACATTTTTGATCTTTCTTTGTTATGCCAGTTCTGTGTTTAACATTTCATTTCATGGGACAGATTCTCTGCAGTTGCAAATAACAACTGAACATTTAGCCCACATAGACCTGTCAGTCTCTGTATTTGGGTGTAACTGGCGGGGATGAAAACCAAGCTACCATCTACCACTTCCATGTGTCTCTGTCAGTGTTGAGGCAATACATGAGAAACTAACAGTTCTCACTTTGTACTTGATCCTTAGACAACTCAGAAAATTCAGGGCCTGATTCTCAAATCTCACTTCTATTAGGATGTAATTAAGTCTGCTTCAAGCCTTGTTTATGTTACCAAGATAGTGGTACACCCCTAACAGAGACAGGCATTGTAGCCCTTCTGCCTTCAGTGCTCTCATTACACAGACATTGGCTTAAACTCTCCCCAGCAAAACAAACAAACAAAAAGAACATCAAAGCAGCAAAAGGTTCAGCCCAGAATACCTGTAAGATCTTTTGTTCCAGCTGTTCTAGCTTCAGTACATCTTCCACCTCTAATTTTTTTCCTACTTTATGTGGTATTTCTACTGTATAAACCATCAACATTAATTTTATGCTTTCTTGTTAGTAGGTTTTTCTTTCGTGCTTGCTTTATAAAAATGGAAGTAGTGTGCTTCCCTAGGAAGTACTGAGAACTTTGGCTGTTCATCTTTTCCAAGCACCTTTTGACATATGTTTTCCCCCCTCTATATTTCCATTGACTTAAAGATAAATCTTTTATTAGACCTGTAAAAAGGACAGGCTTTATTGCAGTAGAACAGGAGATCACATTCTGTGTAAAGCTTTCTTAGCTATCAATCTAAAGCAATTTCTGTTTCCTCACAGCAAGCATGCCCACCAGTGAAACTGAATCAGTGAACACGGAAAACGTTAGTGGAGAAGGAGAGAACCCAGCATGCTGTGGGAGCTTATGGTGAGTACACAGGCTGCTTTCAAGTACTCACCCTCATCATCTCAAAATACAAAAGGATTGTTTTCCCCTGTTGTTTATTCAGCCAAAACTGCTTTCAAATAGTCAAGCTTTGTATGACGCTTGGGTTTATTTTGCCTTTCTGCTGAAATTCTCAATGTAGAAGCTATAAAACAATTCAACTAAACTTCTAGTGGGTCATGTTTCCTGAAGCGTTTTATAAAATGCAATGTCCATAATAAAAAGAAAATAACAGAAGTCTGCTATGACATGTAAAAAGAAGCATTTCCTGTTAAATTGTTCATGATCTGGAGAATATGTATTTTTTAGGCAATAACTGAATATATGAGAGTGTTTCTGTATCTCATGGTGTTCAGTATTTATTTGCTCAGCTTTTCATGACATCCAAGCAGCTTCTACATAAGCAATTTATTTACTTAGTTTTAAAGGAGGCTTCCTTTCACTTAGAAAATTTGTAAAGCTTTAGGAATGGTATTTCAGAAAATAAATAATAGAATTTCAGCATTCATGATGCATTTTGTTAAAATTTTGTTTTTTTGTAAATATAATTCCAGTGTATTGATTTGCAGAAATCCAAAAAGAACAAATTTGTGTTAATTATGTTCTATACATTCTTAAAAATGTCTTTTCCCTTTCTTCTAGTCAAACCATCTCAAAATCCAAGTTCAGGTCAGTATTTTCCTCTCCATTGCTTTTTTTCTTCTTTGTGAATGTGTACATATCATGATGATCTCATGTAATTATTCCTTATTTACTTCAAATTTTACTGTGTGAAAATTCTTCCTAACAGTTACCAGTAAATATGAGAGTAAAGTATCCATGAACACTTTTGAAAATCAAACTCCCTGATTTACTTTGCTGATATTTGTGGCTTTCTTTTCACTTACTAGGAACACTTGGGAATATGAGCTTCTATTTTCACATATGATTGCAGAAAGGGTTACCAGAAAAACTAAGAATCAGTAGTCCTCATAATGTTGACACTGGATGTGCCAGTACAAAACTAATAGGTTTCCTTATTTTGATTTTATTTTCCAGTCTTATAGGATGTATATTTAGTAAGTAGAAAGGATAATGGAAAGCATAGAAGGTACACTCTGTTTTAAAAAGTTAGGCTATTCCAGGAAGGAGGAAAAAAATAAAAGTGATTTAAGGTAGGTAATCAAGTGGTAGAACTAATGAATCCTGAAGAGCAAAAAAAAACTTCTACAGCTGCAGACAACCCACAGAATAAATAATTTGCACAGAAAATTTTCAGTGATGAAAAGGGACAGTTAAGAAGATTTGGCAACATCTGGCATCATTCTAATTTTTTAACCTCAGTAAAACTTATTTCAGTGTTGGATGCTTAGCAGGTAATTCATTGGTAACAGCAGTGTATTCTCCTTGCAGCAGTCAAGAAGGTAGCAAGCCCAGGTTTATTCTACTAGCCTTACTAGGTTTAATGACCTACCAGTGCTGACCAGCTGCAAGCAGTTGGAGTGGACTTGTGTTCCTTCTGAATAGCTTTCTTTCTTTTTTGGAGAAGAGCTTCCAGGGAACAGTTGACTGGTGCTTTTCCACACTGAGAGGTTTTTTCATGTGATGCTATGATCAAGGTTTATTTTGTCATCCCTTTCACCCAGCAAACTGGTGACAGCATCTAAATGTGCCTCACTCTGCTGAACACTGCAACCAGTGGAGATCTGGCTATTTAGGGTTGTAATGAATGCACAACTAACTTTTTAGAAGTTTTATCAATGGTTATAAAAGCTGTATAATTTATTGTATGCCCTCTGCTACAGAAACTGACCTTAGCTACACCAACTGACCTTAGCTACACCAAATGAATGAAGCAGTTATGTCCATGTGGACCTTTGAGCTTAACCCGTCATAAGAATTACTAGGTGAGACTGCTTTTAGCTTGATAAAGAGAAGCAATTCAGTGTGCTAATGGTCTGAAATTCCTCTTGCCATTGCTTCCAGTTACCATTATAGTAGAAAAAAGGGAACACTGCTGCATCTGTTTACAGAAGTTGTTACACTCAGCAACGGGATGTTGGTGTCTTTCATTTGGAGGTGCTGGAAGTTTTCAGTCATACTTAAACTGAATTTGGTAATGGGCTGTGTTCAGTGGTCAAGGGTGACTTAGCGCATTCTAAGCCAAATGCTAAATCTTGGTCTAATTCTCACTCTTCTATCCTGATCTTTGCTCTAGACTCAGGAATGTTATTCTGCAATGGCAGTACACTGTCTTTCAGGGTAAAATAAATCAGGCTTGTCAGGGATATTGGTTTGACTGTAAACATCTTTGCCTTTGGATCAAAATAGAAAATGCTTTTAATTTCAAGCTAGCCTACCTGCTGTACCAAAAGTGAAGAAAGAGGTTAATCCTTAGAAGGATGTTTCTATACAGTCAGATGGGTGCTTGATCAAAGGAATTACATCCTGGCAAGATACATCAATTATCTGCCAGTTTGTTAAGTGAAGGTGTATATTAACCACACATTATGCTAGGATATATATGGATAAATATGATCTGTGCTGCATATTTGTAATCTTCCAGGTGGAATTTGGAAACTTTTGGTACTAGAACAACTGCTTTTTCTCCTGACATGGATGCAACAGAGCAATGATTAGAGGAAGATGGGGATCTGCTAGTTGAAGAGATTTGTGCATGTTTTCCTCTGTGAGGATCCCTCTTTTCAGAATTCACTTCCTCATTTATCAGTATGGTCACTGAATCACAGAATGGCTGAGACTGGAAGAGACCGCCGGTGGTCATCTAGTCCAACCTCCCTGCTTGAGCAAGCAGGGTCACCTACAGCAGATTGCTCAGGATTGTGAGGTGGCTCTTAAATATTTCCAGAGAAGGAGACTCCACAACCTCTCTGGGCAACCACTTGATTAAATGAACACTTTATTCTTCAAGTCATGCTACAAATCTAGTACTATGCCCTGAATCCTGTAACTAAAAAAATGAGGAGTGGAAAAATAACCTCATCTGCTTCTATTTTTTCACAGTGAATGACTGCTCTGGTGCAATTCTTCTGTCCCATATTTGATAAATAAGAATGGTGAAATCTAGAGTCTCTGCATAGATGTTAGCACCCACAGTTACAGAAGAATTCATCTTGGGCATTAATATTTACTTCTCTTTAAGCTTACAGTTGAAAATACGAGGCATGCCTGCTTCACAGATATAGGGATTCTGCATGTAGTTCTAAACAGGAAGTCCAGTTTAGAAAAATACTGTTATAATGAAAGGTTGCTGATGCAAAATCAGCTGAAAATGAATGTTCCTACCCATGCATAGACTTGGTATCAATACACAAGCACACATAAATAGCAAGTAAAAAACAAATAAACTTCATAGATTCTGCATGACTGACTCACACTGAGTTCAGTTAGACTCAGTGGAAGACTGGATTTCCCATATGTGAATTCAAATTTAAGAGCCGGTACCTAAAGGACCAGCTACACATGAATACCTGAGCGAATGAAAGTGAAACTGGGAACACATTTGTAAGAATAATGATGTTCTTATAAATAGTTATGAACAAAAAATGATTATTTAATGAGAACAAAAGCAGTACGTAATTTGGTTTGTTGTAACAAAACTATGTCAACTATAAATGTCCTTTGTGATTTTAATGTTTATTCAGCTTCTATGTTTTTGTTAGATTTCATGAAAGCAATGTTATATCATTGCAAAGTTGTCAAAATGGAATTCCTTTTAAAAATAAAAGGGTACATTTTGCTCTTCCAGAAAAAAATTATGCTATTTGGTTATAGCTAGGAGGGGTGGTTGCAAAAAAAATAGAACAGTGTCCAGTGAAAATAGTGTAATTTGTTTTCCTGTCTTTTATAGCCACAGGTTTTCTGGCACAACAGGCCATCTAATTCACTTTGCTGCTTACTGTTTATTTCTTTACTTGTACCGATCTAATGAAGGTAGAAAATTACTCCTATTCTCCTTTTTGAATTTTTGTTTTATTTCTGTAGTCTTTTTACATATTAGTCATATTACTAATTTTTACACATTGCTTATATTAGTCATATACTTCCAAATGTGAGTGCCACTGCAGCCATTGCACACCCTTTGGCAGTGCTGTCATAAATGTATCGCTTAGCTATACTATTCTGTCAGATTCTACAGACCTTTGGGGGGGAAAAAAAAGCACCTTCTTGACTTCTGAGGGCTCCAAGTAATATGCTTTGGGCCTGCTTTTGGCTCCTCTGAATAGAGAGATCCACACAGGGATATTCTTGTCTCATTGACTTCAGTGATAGGCTGTATAAAAAGGCTGTTTTACCTACCCAGGGAGTGAGCCATCCTAACAATGGCCATGGTTCACAGGGTACTCACAAGATAAGAATGTTCTTGAATACTGTGTTGATTTAGGTCAGGACAGGATATTTTTCCTTTATATGGTTAGAATACTGCAAAGGCTTGAATCATCTTTGTAGTGATATCTGAAACTAGTGTTAATTTCCAGTACTACAAGTACAAATTTAAGGTGCATAAAGAAAACTCAGTTAAAGCTTGAATGCGGTGTCAAGCTCAGTCATATTTATGGTGATATTATTGCATATCAGTCCTGTTTTCTGAGGCAGATGTAAAGCATTTCTGATTTTCAAAATAGTAAATACAATACCTGCTAATTCAGGCACTGAAAGGATTTAGAAATTAATGTAATTATTTGTAGCAGTTTTCAAAAGCCATAGTTCGATGTCTTGGTACTGCCAAAAGGGCTTCAGTGCCCTTCCCCATCTCACCCACTCATTCTTCATGTTCCTTCTGTGATATGGTAATGCTAAAAGCAACCTAGAAAAAATAAATTGTTTTTCACCAGTCAGTTCTCAGTTCTGGATCACTTCATTAGGCTAGTTTTGGCAAAAGGGAAAGCAGGGGGCAGAGCAAAGAGAGCAGACCCCACTGCGTTCTATCACAACAGATTTATGCTAGACTGGCTTGATAGTGAAAATAGAGGAAGAAATTTATACATGCACACTCTTCTCAGTTCTTTCCTATTTTAAGGCTAGGTCAAGCTTCCATTGGAGTCTGTGCTTGCTTTGTCCCTTGAATGTTGGATGAAGCAGTTTTCAGTTCTTAAATTTTATTATCTGAGTCCACAGCTGTAGTTGTGGGTGTGAATTTTATATGCCTCCCTTTTAGGCAATATCAGCTGCTTCCTAATCCTTCTGCTCCTATGATCCAGCAATTTATTTTCTTCCTGTTTCACAAATGGAAATACAACCCAGGGAGACTAATTGGTTTGCTAAAGTTCCCAGAAGCAAAGCAGAGAAATTAAATCTAGTTTTACCAAGTCCACAGCTAAGCTAATACCCTCACTTGTGAATCCAGCTCATACCTAGATGGGGCCTGTTTACTTATCCTTGATTGTCACTCTTGGTCATTCCACAAACATTTGCCCACTGACACAATTTCAAGGCACATAAGCAGAAACCTCTAGGAGTCACTGACTGAGATTACTAACACATTATAGGGTAGATTTCTTAAAGTTGACCTCAATGTCCCTGTCTTGTTTAATCCTGCCAGAATTGTGCCTGTGTTTAAACTCAAAGCCTATGTTTCAGGCTAAATGTAATTTGAATTCTGAGTTGCTTCACTGGCTTTTCTATGCTGCTATTAAGTGTATGGGGCCTGAGAAGACAGCTGTATCTTGGTAGTGAAGTGTTAAATGCAGCTTAGTCTAGTTATGTCACAGACAATTAGAGTCTCTACAAGTTGAGGTCTACATTTGAAAATCTGTAGGGAAATGTAACAAAGGAATAACAAATTATTACTCTCTAATTTTCAACTGGTAATAATTTACGCAACTATCTGAAGTATTGCACGCACATCTATAAAATACACCTGCTCACACATATGTACTTGCACTATGTTTTCTACACAGAAGAAACCCTCCTTAAACTCATCTTTTCTGTATAATAATAAACTTGTTTTTATTTGAACTTTCAGTCGACGCTGGCGTCGCTGGAATCGATTTAATCGGAGAAAATGTAGAGCTGCAGTAAAATCTGTTACATTTTATTGGCTCGTTATTGTCCTGGTCTTTCTGAACACATTAACTATCTCATCGGAGCATTATAATCAACCTGACTGGCTGACCCAGATCCAAGGTACATTTAAAAATTACTTGTCCTGTTCTTGACTATGAGTATTTGCATTCTATCAGTAGCTACTGTTGTACTTTGCCATTTTGTTGTTATTTGCTGTCCTGAAAGACACTCAGCCCAGCCAAAGGGAGATACAAGAAATGACTGAATGTATTTGATTTCCACAACTGTAACACAGCTTAATGGCATACCAGCTAAAACCTGACAATACTGAATTGTAAATACCTGTACTTCTATTGTTAAACCATGCTTGAAAGTTGAGAAAGCAAATAGTTACTGGCACAGCAGAATATGCTGTGGGCTCTGTTTAAGTTACGGTGTGGACTCAAGCTGTGAGTTGAGCAGCCATGAATTGCACAGTGGATTGGAAAGATGAATTAGTTCATAAGTGGCAGGAAGCTTCACATCCTTGTGTAGCTTTTGCCATTTAGGCATCAAATACAGTCCAACTTTAAAAAAAACAGCACTTCCTTTAACGAAAGGCTGTGAACTAGTATAGAAATCATAGTACAAATAAGTGAAAACACAAATGGAATCTATGAAACAATTCAGGAATGTCTTTTTGTTTTTTTCTTAATATTTTGTTTCAGATATCGCAAATAAAGTTCTTCTGGCTTTATTCACCTGTGAAATGTTAGTAAAGATGTACAGCTTGGGCCTACAGGCTTATTTTGTTTCTCTTTTTAACCGCTTTGATTGCTTCGTTGTTTGTGGTGGCATTGTTGAAACCATTTTGGTGGAGTTGGAAATTATGTCACCCCTTGGAATTTCAGTGTTTCGCTGTGTTCGTCTCCTGCGTATTTTTAAAGTAACAAGGTAAGATTAATACTGATAACTTTAGGGATAGCTGAAGGGTGGTCAGCAATTCTTTTGTAATACTTCACCATGCTCTGCTCTTTTACTGGTTTGTTTGGGTTTTTTTTTGGTGTGTGTTAACACACGCATTTTAATTTATAGGCACTGGGCATCCCTGAGCAACTTGGTAGCATCCTTGTTAAACTCAATGAAGTCCATTGCTTCACTGTTGCTTCTGCTTTTCCTCTTCATCATAATCTTCTCGTTGCTTGGAATGCAGCTGTTTGGAGGCAAATTTAATTTTGATGAAACTCAAACAAAACGGAGCACCTTCGATAATTTTCCACAAGCTCTTTTAACTGTATTCCAGGTAACTTTCTTTCAACCTGTATGAAACATTTTACCTTTGACGATCAGCAAAACTGTTTAAGTGATCATGTTGCCTGAAAATAAAATCACAAATACTATTTATCCAGTTTACTTTCAGTAGCATTCTGCTCATTTAATTCAGTACTCTGGTAGCTCTGCACCATTTGTACCATTTGTTTCATGTGTTACTTGATCTATGTATGCAACATAGCTGTCATATTACTTCACAAAATTAAATCTCCTTTGTCCATCAAATACAAGACTAGAAAAAGAGGTGGGTTATTATTTTTATTTTAATCAAATTGTTTTCTTTAACTTTATCAGCTGTATAAAAGTTCAGCTATTCCCAAGCAGGAAAAAATGAGAAACACTGTAAGAGTGCATATTTGCATATGAGCCATATCACTCATTATAATATAAAAGCAAGTTTTAATTTCTTTAAGGAGACACTGTCAGGTTTATTAAAATTTAAAATAACTTGTCTGTTCTTTGTGGAAAAGGGCCATTCTTGCAGTTTACTTTTCATTATTTTATGATGCTTTTTTTTATTTTTCCCAATTTGGATACTGGAATTAGGCTAATTGTTTTCATCTTTCTAGCCATTTTCCCCATTCAGCTTTGCACATTACCACAATGTTTTCAGACATTATAGGTGGCTGTTTAAAGCTGACCCTGGAAGACTCAATTTAGTGTCAAGTTCCTATCTCTTTGGTAGAGGTTTCATTTGTTGGCTGCTCAGAGAAAGCAAAAAAATTAAAAATCTTTCCACATAATTTTAAAATAAGGAGATCTTAATGAGAAACTCCCTTAAGAGGAAAAGTGTCCACATTTTGACCCGACATTGCTCCTTTAAATATTAAGACTGTACTTTCAAACACAACTGAGTTGGATTTTATTTAGAATTTAGGCTGCCTCATTTTCAAAGGCATGAGGCTTCCTTCAGTTTCAGAATAAACTCAGGACCAACCAACCTGTTGGGTGCTCAACAGCTATGCAAATCAGCTTGATAAATTTAGCTCTTCAAAACTGGATTTCAGAATTTGGCAGGCATATTATTTTCTTGAACAACCACTTAGTTACTTTGAAAGAGAGTCAATATTACATATTTTATGACGATTGACCTGGTAATTTTAAGAAGTTACTTAGAAGTGCCCCTGTATCCTGCTTTGTAATACGCAGAATTTTTGTTGTACAGAAAAAATGGAGTTGCCTCATTGTAAATTATCCTTTCAACTAATCAACAGATTTCTGTAAGATTCTTCTAGAGTTCAGTGAAATTATGTAAAACAATAGCTAATAAGAGAGTAATGTAATTCTTCCACAGCATTGAGCTCCATTCAGTTTAAAATTGCTTCCATTTCAAAAACTATGTATATTAGTAGTGTGTGCGGTATGTGTATTAAATAATTTATGATGCAAAGGCAGCCAGTCCCCATAAAAACTGAAACTGGATAGACCAATTTGCAGGACTAACAAATGGCATATACTAGAAAAAAAACCCCACACTTTGGCCACTATTTCAAAAAAAAAAGAGAACATTAAAACATATATTAATTTGATTTTTCAACAGTAGTGAACATTTGCAGGCATTACTACATATGTGGCATTCCTGAAAATCAAGGCTCTAACTTTTGCATGCTAAAATCAATAAAGTTATAGGCTTCAATTTTTATTATTTTTGCTTTTTAAGTTAAGTGATGTGAATGCATAGCATAGAATAAAAGCTAGTACAGTTAAATCCAAGCTTTCAGGAGATGCTTAGATGGGGCTTTGAGCAACCTGGTCTACTGGAAGGTGTCCCTTCCCATGGTAGGGGAGCTGGAACTAGATGATCTGTAATGTCCCTTCCAATCCAAGCCATTCTATGATATGCTTATTTAAATGGAAATTTTAAAACAGTGCTTGAAAAGGTTATGGTATTGCTTTCTGTATACAGAAGGTTAGCCTTATTGTGAGCTGTGGTCAAAGGAAACTTATTTCTCTGTTGCTCATTTTGATAATGAGTTACTAATAATATATCTGCTTCTTAGATTCTAACAGGTGAAGACTGGAATGCTGTTATGTATGACGGCATAATGGCTTATGGTGGCCCATCATCATCAGGCATGATAGTCTGTATATATTTCATTATCCTCTTCATCTGTGGTAACTGTATCCTTTGCACTCAAAAACCTACAAATGAGGCTGTGTGCCACAGACATAAGCAAAATTATTTTAGGAGGAAGTAAATTGCAGTGGACATGCAAATGCTTCCTGAGTTCACCAAAACCTTTATACAGGCTTTGTAAAATTATTGCCTAACGAGCAAGACTGCAGTGATCTCTGAGTCTATCTCCAGCCACCACAATGGCAGAAACCAGAGCTATTTCTTTTTACTTCCTCCAGTGGGAAGGCAGCCTTATTCTACTTGCTTGTCTCTATTTGATTTCTTTGCCTCTGAAATGCGTGGAATGTAGTCTGATCTCAGTGTCAGTAATTTCCTGATCCTATTTCTGACGCTTGATATAGCCCTCTTAATTCTGATGTAAACTGACAGTGGAGCCAGTGATTCACTGTATAGTGCAGGGACCAGATGAGAGAAATGTGCATGGAGAAATGTTGAGTCAGTTAGGATTAAGTCTGCCAAAACATTCCTTTTTCTTGCCTTCAGTGTACTGGAAATGCTTCCTTGGTCCCATATGGCGACAGAAACTAGTGTCATTCCGAGAAGTTGTAAAAGGTTGTGAGGAGATAAAAGGGCAAACCCATTCTGTTTTCTGTATTATACAGTACTTATATCAAGTTTGGTACTTAACTGATATGGACTGAGGTACAGATTTTTATATAGATTGTTGTAGACCAGAAGACAGTGTATTATAAAAATGAATTTTCAAAATGCCTGAACAGTCTTCACTTTTAATAGACAAGACTTCATATTTGAAGCTTGCTCAGCCTAGCATAAAGGTGGATTTCACTGACAAAAACAAATGTCAAGTATTCTGCTATTTTAAAATCAGGATCTCTGCTCATTTTACACCCAGTATTAATCTAGTCCATTAAATGAGTGTTATTTGCTCTGCGCTTAAGCATCACAAACCTCTATGCTGTAGGTTGGTAATACGCGTTTTATATCTTTCACATTGTCAGTGTTTCTGCTAATAAAAACCAAACAAATATAGTAAAGCTTAATGTCCTTAAAATGATTTGAAATAGATATCTTGCTAAATGTCTTCTTGGCCATTGCTGTGGATAACTTGGCAGATGCTGAAAGTCTAAATACAGCTCAGAAAGAAGAAGCTGAAGAAAAGGAAAGGAAAAAGAATGCAAGGTAAAATAGCATGGGCTTGTTGAATAAGCAGGAGAGGGAAGGAGGACAGTACTGAATTCCTTCATAAGGATTTTTTTACTTTATATTAATGTCTTTACTTTCTTCAAAATTTATTTGGCTCAGGAAAATATTGAAAAGGTTTACCTAGACTTTGAAATAACACAAAATTAATATGATTTTAGATAAAAGTTAGGTAGTAATTAGGAAAATAGAGTGAATTAAGGACACAGTGATAAGCCAACTGATATTTAAACATTGCAACAGCAAGATTTATTGTGCAATTACAAAAAGAATGTATCTGTTGTTGCCAGTGCACAACTCCCTGTGGAATCAGTTCTCTAAGCCTTATATAGACAAGAAGAAAACCTTCCTTTGAAATCAGTGCAGGCCTATTGAAGTCAATGCCAGTTGTTTGTATGAGTCCAAGGGCACAGTTTATCCCTCTAGAAAGGAGTAATGATCATGTGTTGAATTTTTTAGGGATTAGCTTCTGGAATTGTATTCAAAATTATAATCTTTTTAATGGATCATTGCATTCAAATGCGATTGATTTTTATTGCTCTGGCACCTGCAGCTGTGTAAATCATTTTGAATATCTAACTGTGGTTTTAGGTATGTTGTCTTAACTGCTCATCAAATGAGTCTATTTCACTCAAAATCTTTTGTCTTTACATGTTGTGCTTTGTAATTGTTATTGTATTGTTTTGTAGAAAAGAGAGTCTGGAAAATAAAAAAAGTGAGAAGTCAGAAGGTGACCAGAAGAACCCCAAGGATAGTAAGGTGTTTATTCTAAAAATTGTGGGTTTTTTTAAGCTGTTTTACACCTAGGGAGCATTTCAAGAATGTTGGGCATTGTACAGTTTCCTTTATGAACCCATCCTCCCTATATTTTTTATGGGCTTTGCATCCTCACAGAATGTCTTAATCCAGAAAATCCTTTTTGTTTCAGGATATTCTGAGAAGGGAATCTCTTAGAGCATGTAATAGTTAATGTTAGAAAAATCTGGTGTTATTTTAGGATCCCTGTAGGTATTTTGCCTGATAAATCCAACGGAAGAGATTAATGGATGCTAAACTCTTAGTAGAATGTTCAAACATTCTTGGTAATTTTTACTAGAGCCTCTTGGTTATAATCTCATTGTGACCTACACAGCCAGAAGAATGTGGATACTACAGTAAAATAATCTTTTAAAAACATGTATTGAACTGTCAGCTCTCCTATGTTCTTAGAGTTACCCTGTTTCAGAAAACTCTAAGTGTAGGTGTCACTTTCCTTACTTTCCACTATTTAGTTTGCTTTCTATTGATTTTTTTATCCAAGGTACATGTAAATTTGTTTTTCTTCTTGTACATTCCTTTCATTGCTATAGGTGACAATTACTGAATATGGAGAAGGAGAAGATGAGGATAAAGATCCCTATCCACCCTGTGATGTACCAGGTATGTGAATACCAGTCAGAAGACAAACACATTTAAGTTTATATGTTAAAATATCCTAAACTTGCTCCTGCTGAACACCGAATCAGTCTTTTGAAGCTGGTGAAGTTGCGCTCTGTTATCAGTGAATAAATTGGCCTGCATGCTGCTAAGTATCATCTTTCCCTGCAGCTTCCTAGACAGTCCAAACAGCATATGAGAGCTAATACTGTGAGTCTAAAGACTGCTGTGGTAACACTATCTAGATGTGAGAGTAAATTCTAAACTTTTCTGAAACATTTGATGAAAAAGGACATTCCAGGGCTGCTCTCTTGGGTCAATTTTGTCTTAATTTCTACTCCAGTGAACATATTTACCTAAAAATCAGTTCTGTCCAATTGTCTGAGTGCCTACTGAAGAAATCTGCCCTACCTTTTGAGCACTTGGTGCTCAGCCAGTGCACAGAACTCAGCACAACTCGGGCAGGGACTGATGGTCAGGGGCTGAGATTAAGTGGGTCTCCAGAGCTATTTGCAGAGGCTGTGAGTGGAGTCCCCAGATGAGGCTGGTTAGGGCCAATAAGGACTATTAGTTCTCTCAGGGCATTTATGCACACACCCAAAGATGCTCATAAACATGTATATAAGCCTGTGACAACTATATGGATGTTCATATATTGATTCATAGATTTTTAAAGCCATGATATGAATACATATTTCCTATAAGCCATATATATTTTAATACAAGCCATGCTTTTATATTTTATGAACAAAACCTCAATTTTTTTTTTATTTTATAGTAAAAAGTGTTTAATTTAAAGTAGGTGAAGATGAAGAAGATGAGGAGGATGAACCAGAAGTACCAGCAGGCCCACGTCCCCGTAGAATATCAGAACTAAATATGAAGGAGAAGATCACACCGATTCCTGAAGGGAGTGCCTTCTTCATTTTCAGCAGCACCAATCCGTAAGTATAATTTTGAAAAATCCTGGTGTAGTCCATTAAGGTTTAGCATTTGTCCTGGGTTCAGCAGTAGCAGTCATTTTTCTCCTTAGTGGCTGGTGCAGTGCTGTGGTTTTGACTTTTGGCCTGGGAACAGCACTGATAACACCGATGTCTTTAGTTGTTGCTAAGTCATGTTTACTCTGACCAAGGTTTTTGTGAGTCTCATGCTCTGCCAGGGAGGAGGGGAAGCTGGGAGGGAGCAGAGACAGGACACCTGACCCAAACTAGCCAAAGAGGTATTCCATACCACAGCATGTCATGCGCAGGATGTAGGACTGGGGGCAGTTACCCAGGAAGGGCTAGATCACTGCTCAGTTGGGCTGGCTATTGGTCGGTGGGTGGTGAGCAGTTGTGTTCTCTTCTCTTGCTATTTCCCTTATCATTATTATTATTGGTGGTAGCAGCAGTGGTTTGTGTTAGTTACTGGGCTGTTCTTATCTCAGCCTGTGGGAGTTACATTCTTTTGAGTCTCCTCCCTATCTCCCTGGGAGCATGGGTGGGGAAGGGGGGAGTGAGACAGAGACTTCATGGTCTGATTTGCAGCTGGGCTTAAACCACAACAGCGTTGAAGTAACAAGCCTCCTTCTAGAACTCCAGTATCTTCAACAGGAGAGAGACTGGCTTCTTTCCTAAAATTTTCTAAGTTAATTGGTAAATTAAAAGAATTTGATAAATACATTAATTTGCTTCCCACTATTGAAGATAATAGCATTTTGTACATATATTCTGTCAAGTCCGCACATATCTGAAAAGTACTCTAATGTATATTACCTATTCAGTATGTTATTCATTGGAGATGGTAGCTGTTGATAAGATTTGAGCATCTTCTACATGAGATAGGATTCCTAGTAACCCTAATAACCATTGTGGAGCCATACAAGTTAGGAAGAAGAGAAAATGAGAGAGAGAAAAAGAGAAAATAAGGAAAAAGTATGTATGTATTCTTCTTGGGGTAACAGCATTTTCGCATATTCAGGCAAAAACTGAAGATAAAGACAAATAATTTAAAAAATGAAGAACAATAATAGTTTGGTTCATTCACTGCCCAGTATAACTCCTGAGCATTTGAAGTTTTACACTGATGAAGAAAGCAAGCTTCAGTAGTCAGTTGCTGCTGGTGGTTGGCTAGAAGTGGAACTAAATTCAGTTCCTACAGACTGAACATAGCTGTTACATTTTATATAGCAATTTCATGAGCATTCTTATAAGGAAGCGTATGAGTTATTTGGCATGGGAGAATGCTCAGACCTCAGGGGTGGAGATCATTACAATTAAGTTGAGAAGACGAGTGTGATGATGAAGATGAGTGTTTTGGGCTTGTATCTTATTTATTGCATAGGTTGCCTAAAACTCTTCAGAATTTTCAAACAAATTGGAAAGAGAACTATTTAAACTAGCATTTTTAAGAACATGTATGCTGAATGCAAAAATGTTTGATTCACTGACCATATCAAATTGCTTTTGGCCTCAACTCATGCTACCTATTCTCAGGCCAAAGTTGCCATCTTACTTAACTAAGATATGCTATACTCAAATAATCTACTTAGTAACAGAACAGATTTTCCCCAAAAGCCTTCTGATTCTTCAGCAGAACTTAACCAACTTCAGTGTTAGTTCTGAACCTCATCCTGCCTTTTTCCCAATTTAATTCCAGACCTACTCTACCTAGATGCTCAGTATCATTTGTAATAACCTCGGGCTCGGTGACTCTGAGTGTATTTACAGTTCCACTTCATGTTGTGTCTGAAACTTAGCAGCTCTGAAATTTTTGACACCCACTTGTCCTGTAATTTTCTAGAAATATCTTCACATAAGATTCTGATTTGGGTTGAGGCTTTAAGTAGCACAATGAAATCTGTTGCCTAAGCCACATCTCACCAGATGTATTTTTGACAGTTTTGATAAGAATCAAATCAAAATGGGGATCCGAAATGACATCATCTGTCATTGGTCCTTTGGCATCTGTATTTGCAGAGTGGAAAAAGCACTGGAACTTCTAGTGGCATTCATAACCCATTGAACACCAGTAGGAGCTTGGAAATCCTCTCTCCTTTGAGAAGTTCATCTTCAGTACAGTGGATTGGATTTTGAATTTATTTACATTTTAGAAATCAGAGCAGTAGCTTCAGCATTTGCATTTTTAGATGCTGATGGTTGATCTGTTCTATCACTGTTGGCAGAGTAATAGAAAACATGTTGTATATTAGCCATCTACTGAATTCTGTTTGCACACATGGTATATTTTTGTATCTCTTCTTCAGAATTCGAGTGGGATGCCACAGACTCATCAATCACCACATCTTTACCAATCTCATCCTAGTCTTCATCATGCTGAGCAGTGTTTCCCTAGCAGCAGAAGATCCAATTCGAAGCCATTCTTTTAGAAATAATGTAAGTCCTTCATTTCTATATCTGAATATATCCTCAAAGGATAACAGTCCTTTGGTGTTAGTGCTTGATTTTTTATTTTCAAGTTAAGAAGCTTTCCTTTTCCTTTTTCAAGTGTGTTAGTGAATGCATGGATTTGTTTATAAAGATGGAGATTGTGTGGCCACAGAGATGAGTTTGAGTTCTGGCACATCAGACCTGAAGATCCTTGGGTCCCTGATTAGCCATATCAGAAACTAAACAAATTTTACTTCTTTTTAAACTCACATATGAGGATTAGAGCGTGCCCAGCTCCTTGTCTGCATCAAAATGCCATTTCAGCCTATAATCAATCAAAAAATTTGGAAATCTTCCTGCACCCTTTTTAGATATACTTGTAGGAACAAAATATTTTTAAGAATATTAATTTCAGAAATTTCTCTTGTATTCAATATAATTATAGTTTATGTTGTGAGTAAACATCTGTGTTCTAAAACAAATTCCTCAAACCCCATTTTAGGTTTTTAATATAGTAGAAGACTTGACTGTTACTCAAATGCAAAATTATTAGACAGAGAAGCGAAAATAAATCCACTTTTGTGGCCACTAATGTATATCTTAAAATTTGAATCATAGACTCAACTAGGTTGGAAAAGACTTTTAATATCATCAGATCCAACCTTTAGTTGTTGCACTTAAATTAGCAGTGAAGCATGCCTCTCATGTTATTGAGAGTTGTGCATGCTCTAGATTAGGTATGTAATAGCAGAGAAAATGCAACTTGGTAGTAGTCTGTGGGGACATCTGGGATACTTTGAACTTCCAGGCCTCTCCTGTCCTAGATTTAAATTGATCTGTACAGATTGCTATGGAGTTAGAGAAACTCTTTCACTTCTTTCAGGAAAAATGGGCCTACTAGGTCAATGGAGGTTGTATCCCTTTACTTCTTGCTAGTGTAGATGCAGCCTCTGAAACTACTCTTGGCTTTTGACTTTCATCAAAGGTAGGAAGAGGTCAAAGCACAAAGACACTCTTCATGTACTATTCAGTAGATCTCTGTACTTCCCGTAACTAAAACTAGGCAAGTGCAGACTTATGAATAAATCACATTGATGGATAAGAAAAAGAGCTGGTTTCTGAAATTGTTATTGTAGAAATGGTTTGAAGGGCTGGTGATTGTTTTTGGAACTAGAGCAGTATTAGGAAAATGAAACTGCAGAATGGTGGTAACTGAAAGGGTTATTCCTATTTAGGACATAGGTAAAAAGTGTGAGTGGCTTCAAGAAAGCAGTACTCTCTTCTTGTAAATATTCACAATATGCACCAGACCTCCATATTTTTCTTGTTACTACCTTGAATGATCATGTTGCTTCCACTGCCAAGCTCGGCAAGAGAATGAAAGTTTACAAACAAATACCATTATGTTTTGTTTTATTTTGTTTTCTTAACTCCAGAATGAATTCCTTACTGATTAATCTTTGTTGCATGGCTTTAACATTTGCCTGTTTTTTCAGCCACAGCAAGGGACAGAAGGATGTGATCTTCAACTGAACATGGGGGAAAAAAATAATTCCTTTTATATAATGTAATTGGAATACTTCCTTTGTATGTTGTCTGTTTTATTTCTCCTTCACATTTTATTAGTTGCTGAACTGAAGGCAACCTGTTTCTGTGCATAAGTGTTTGCTAGTTGGATTGCTGGATCATTGAAACTAAGCTAGTAACCTACTGCAGTGCATGTTGACCACTAAACGGATTGTTGGTCGCTAGCAATATGGCCACCTTGAAAGGGTGAAATCTTCATTGTACTGAAATACACGGCAGTGTTCCTGTCAACAGCAGTGAGGTCAATATTTCATCCAGAATCTTTTTAAAAGTTTTCATATCTCTAGGCAAATGTTGTGAGTTCTTTTTAAATTTCCTACAAAGACATCACTGCTCTGTCTTCCGAGGTGAAGTAAAATATGGTAGTATGGATATAAGGTAATTTAGTTATTAATTAATTGGCTTTTTGGCAATCTAGCCCAATCTATATAGGAACAATGTAATGTAGCAGAATAGAGAATGATGTGTGATTGAAAAACATCCATTTATTTTCTGATGCAATACTTTCGTTAAAAAAAAGTCTTTTATTAGTAAGTATTTATTCTTTGTGTAAGATTCTCTATCTGTGCTAAAGGCTGAAGAAAGTACCTGTGAAAGCAGGTGGATAAAAGTCTGAGTTGAAAAAAAGTGTTGCTTATTGGGTTTTGTTAACTCTTTAGGGGTGAAATCTGATGTCTAAGTACAGTGGTATCTGATAAATTTTTAAGTAAAGAAAAATGGTTGCACAGTAGTTGCATTTCTAAACTACTTTGTCTAAATTCCCCATCTGTGTCCTTTGATTAATTCAGGTGGTGTTGTGCATGTGGTCTAAATTGTAAAAAATTATTAGAGATGGATTTCTCACTGTGGTACGTATTATACCTTGCAGATACTTGGTTACTTTGACTATGCTTTCACAGCCATCTTTACTGTTGAAATCCTGTTAAAGGTAATGCATTGTTAATTGATCCTTATTAGCTCAAAAACAGCTTTAGCAATAATGTTTGTAACTTTTTGTTTACCTTCCAGATCCTAGGGTATGCAGATTATGTCTTCACTAGTATGTTTACATTTGAGATCATTTTGAAGGTAACAGGTTTTTAAAGGAAATTTGTCTAAAAGGATTTTCCTTGTGTGTCACCTGCCAAGAAAAGGCACTTGAAGTGCTCTTCGCCTTTTCTCTAAGCGATCAAAGCTAAACTTTTTAAACCAGAGGATTTTTTCATTAGCAATTCCTCATAGTTTTGATTGGTTGTTTTTTACCATTTGGGTGCATGAAGAAGCTGATTTTTTTTATCATTACATTAATTTAATAATTCTTTTTTTTTCACCCTTTTTAAACTTACAGTTGTCAGAAAAGGGAAAAATAATTCACTGCGCATGAGCTTTTCCTTCTCCTTGCTCTGGCATTTCTGAAAGAGATAATCAGTCTTTTAAGGAGGGAGCATGTAATTTGTCATTTCCTTTGCTGAACTATATTCACAGAGCTAAAATAGTAGATAACTATTTTCTTGCAATAGGACTTGCAAGATATCTTGCATTTATCTATCTATATACTAAGATACTTTGCATTTACCTTGGGCATACATTTAAATACACAGAAAGGCATAAATATGCTTGCTTAAATGTATTACCCATGCATGAGTCAAAACTTTGCATATTAATGTATAGTTTGTGTACTGATTATTAAGAATATCCACTGGGGTTACTCGGATTTTAGATGTATGAGGCTTACTCTGGCAAAGAAAGCATGTAACTGAGGATTATTTTCATGCACAAGAAAATGCTAAACAAAGAAATACAAATTTTTGATGGAAATTTGCAAAATATTTCTTCAGATTTAGACATGATTCCTAAAGGTTTCATGCTGTGCATATTCATTGTGAGTTTTCAGTTGAGTAACCCTGTTCTATACACTTAAAAATTTCTGGTGCACTAAGAATCTGTACATAAACTTTGCATTTCCAGTTGAGGATTAAGCTTAACAAAATCTCTCCTCCCAGCTTCTGCTCATACTGCTGTGCATACTCTTCACAATGCAATTTGATTAATACTAATTTGATACAATATTTGGGCTGTTTACAAGATTAGCTGTACTGTAAGTAAGAGACTATTTTTATGCTTGAGAATATTGTCCCAGACATATGTTTATCCCCTTCTTCCTTGCAGCAGGGAAGAGCTTGCTATAGAATTGATTAATCTTAAAGCATTTGTAGCATTCTAATACAAATATCCAAATTTATTTTGCTAGAGAAAGGCCAAACTAAAGGAGAGAATGAACCACTGAAAAGAGCTGTAGCATTAGATCGAATTTGTTCCCAGTCTAGTTCCCAACTACTTTGAAGCCATTGAAATGTCACCAGTGTTTCTGTGGCAGAAGAGTCTGTGAACTTCTAAAGCTCCTGCAGTTCCAAGTGTGTTTCTCTAGAAGACAGAGGAATTATAAAGCATGGCATAAAAAGGCATAAATGAATGCTTTAAGAAAAGCAACGTACCAACTAACTATAAAATATTCTGCAACACAGTCAAGAGCCATCCAGGGGAAACAGGAAAATCTAAGGCTTGGGCTGTTAAATCTGGCATTGTAAAATATTATAAAGAAACAAGAAGAATCATCATAACCAAAACCATAGATGCTCCTGACCCTGTTCTCCAGGAAGCTCTGCCCTGCCATACACTCACGTGTGCTTACAAAGGGAAATAAATTGTACCCTAAACCCCAATTTTTTAAAAAACGTAATGGACAAGCAGAACATGACACATGCCCATATGCAGTGCCTGCTTTACTAACATGATCAGACACTGGCTTTGCTTGCTTATGGCTGGAGTCCTCCATACTTTCCAAGCTGGGTTTTGCGCTGTGCTGCCTACAGTAAGTCGTGCAGAATCTGTGCGTGTTCTGCAAGCAGTAAGTTCAAATCTAAACCTGCAGTAACAACAGCACTCCTTAATTTCCAGGAAACAGGTATATGAAACTGAAATTAGGATAATCAGAGGCAATATTAGCTGTAGCAAAGAAATTCATAAATGTCAAAAAAATTAAAGCAGACTGTCCTTCCTGTGCTCTGAACGACTGCTTTGCAAACATGAGGATTTCCATGATTTGGTGTCAAATATATGAATGAGGATGTGAATAACAGAAAAGCTGCAATGTCAGTTTTAAGCCTGTAAGAATTCTCTTATGTAATCTCTACATGGTATTGAAATCCAGCTTACCATCCTGTTTGCAGTGCTGGGGAAATGTGAAAACATCAGAGCATAGGTCAGGGTAGGGCCTTGTGCTTTAAACTTGCCCCAGCTGTGCTGATTTCCCAGCCCATTTAAACCAGTCCCTTCTGGTGTGGGATTACAGGCAGGAAGAAAGGAGCAGCATTGGTGGTGGCCCAGGAGCTCAGCTCAGTGTCCTGCAGCAGCTACTCTGCTGTGCAACGGCACTCACCACCGCAGATCTGCTCTAGGCTTTGCTTTGGTCTTGATCAGTGCAAGGAGAGAATGATTCGCTATAGAGAGTTGTAGTCAAATGCTGTTGGCATCAGAAACGATTTCCACATTTGCTGGTGTTGCTGGAGCAGAATTTTTATCCTTTAAGTGAAAGATTTATTGTATATAGTGGGATTGTTTTATATATCAGTTGCTTTTTGAAAGTGAGATAATACCTTATACATTCACACTCTAGGCAAGTGTCTTGTAAACAGCCTAAATGTGAATTTGAATAAATTGAAATATAGACTAAATGTGTAACAATTCTATTTTTAGATGACAGCTTTTGGAGCATTCCTTCATAAAGGGTCCTTCTGCAGGAATTATTTTAATTTGCTGGATTTGCTGGTCGTGGGTGTTTCTCTGGTATCATTTGGTATTCAGTAAGTACTATGCTTATGATTTATTTTTGCTTAGGGATTTTTATACTGAAATCAGCGTTTCAGCTCCTTTGTTCCACACCTGTGTGGGTGTGCAGTATCGGTATTCAAGGTTGGGACTGGCTTATGAGCCAGTAGTGCTTCTATATAGAGAGTGGTGTAACTTGCTACTAATACGGGTTGGAAACAAATTACTACATCCCACTATTACCAAGAGAACAAGGAAAGAGTGCCATTACACTGTATTGTGTAGCAAGTAATTCCCAGAGTTTCAGGAGGTTTGTGTGTGCTCTTCTGTGCTATTGCCACATCTACAGTGTAGTTCTACGAGCTCTCTTTCAGCATTTACCTACTGGGATATGTAACTTGACAGTATTTGCTTTGTTTGGGTCAGGCTAAACATAATAAAAGAGCCTGAAGGTGCTCATTGATTCACTGAGCAGTTGTGCCTCATCTAATATCATCTGTGAAACCCTTAGTGGCCTAGAAAAGAGCAAGGGCTGGGTATCAGTAAACTGCTTCCCACTTTTGTATTCTGCTTGTACTAGAATACCTATTCCACAAATTTTCAGCCTCACATTGTTGTTTAAAAGGTTGTCTGTTTCCTCAAAATGTAGTCCTATCTACTAAACAGAGGATGTGAGTCATTTGAGATCTTTTCATCTACAGCTGGTTGGAAATTAAGGTATTCATTGATTTACAGGACTTGCCTAGTGACTTCAAAAAAGCTTGTCAACGCTGAAAAATACTTTGGGGACTATTTTGCTCTTGACCAAACTTAATTGCTTTACAGTATCAGACAAGCTTCTGAGCTGTTAATTCCCAAATTGCTCCAGAAATCAAAATAATTCTTACGGCATTTATGAGAAAGATACTATTTTCTAATATTAATAAAGGATCAATAAAGAAATATTTACAAAAACTTGTATATATGTTAAGGCATTTTTGAAATTTCATGTATAGCAAAGTTTCAATAACACTGTTATTCTTGGTAATAAAATCAGTTACCTTAAAAGTAACAGAATAACTTTCCCCCCCCAGGTCAAGTGCTATCTCAGTTGTGAAGATCCTCAGAGTTCTAAGAGTCTTGAGGCCTCTAAGGGCAATAAACAGAGCAAAAGGACTTAAGGTGTTTATTTTTTACATTATTTTTCTGTTGGCCTTATTGTTCAGTCCTGCCTCAGGTTAAAAATTCTTGTGCAAGAAGAATTGCCTCAAGGAGTTCACAGGGCAATGGCATAAACCAGTTTCTGATTCTTAAACGCACTAGATCAGGTTCTGCAGTTTATAGGTGGAGGAACAGCAGTGCCACTGAGAGCAGATTTTGACCATAATCCTAGCTGTGAATGAACATGTTAGAACAATATTTGCATTGTTTTTTCATAGTATTTATGTAACTTTCAGTCAGTTGGTGTTGATGGGTCTGTGTCAACAGATTTATAGACAAATCTAGAAAGCAAGTTTAACTATGGTAGTAGGTATAATACTGACAATGAAATAATAGTAACTTAAGTAATCTGAGTGATAAAATAGACTTCTATGATGTGTATTCCGAGATACTAACAAGGTGTATTAAAATAACTTTGGTTTCTTTCTTTCCAGCATGTTGTTCAATGTGTCTTTGTGGCTATTAGAACTATTGGTAATATCATGATTGTTACAACGCTGCTGCAGTTCATGTTTGCTTGTATTGGAGTGCAGTTGTTCAAGGTAAGTTGACGCTCAAAATTTACATTGCACCAAGAAAAGCAAAGCTGAGCTGTATTCTTGGTGGCTTGCTGCTGGAACTGGGTTCATCCCATTCAAAACAATCGTAGTATAAATGTGATCATTTCTCATAATCTGCTTTCTGTCATTGCTTTCTGTTTTATACGTAGGGAAAATTCTACAGGTGCACTGATGAAGCGAAACAGAATCCTGAGGAATGCCGGTGAGAACATCTTTGATCTAAGAATGAGACACATTATATTCTGAATAATTTAAACTGTAGCAGATATGGGCAGGCATGTGTCAGGCCATTTAGGTTTGTGTAAATTGGATTTACCATTTTAAATCCACCAGCAAACACTGGTTAGCAAGAAAATGAAACAAACTTAGGGAGGGAGTAAAATACACAGCTTTGGACAGAGAATTAGGTAACTCTGAGGCTAGTTTAATACTTCACTAATGACAGTTTGTTTCTTTCCCACAGGGGGATATACATCGTTTATAAAGATGGAGATGTTGATAATCCAATGGTCAAAGAGAGGGTCTGGCAAAATAGTGATTTCAACTTTGATAATGTTCTCTCTGCTATGATGGCCCTTTTTACAGTATCCACTTTTGAAGGCTGGCCAGCGTAAGTGAATTCTCCTTGTTTTCACAGCATTGTTAAAAGACTCTTACAGAGGAGTTCTCTGTCATTTACCAGCCATCTGTGGGCAACAAAGCAGTCTTAAGTGATGGCATGAAAAGTTATTAATGGAGGAAGGAAAAAAAAGTTCTGTCATTCTGGATCTGTGCACTTTCTCTGTATTTCTTCATTCACCTTTATCTATAAAGGTCAAACTTATATTGTCTGATTCCTAATCTTGCCACTACTTCTATAATGAGCTCGTATTTAGCTCTAATGGAAGTATTCCTCTTTCAGGTTTATCCATCAATGCCCTTTAAATAACACTAATATGAAACTTATAGGCATTCAAGTAAAACCATTAATAAAAAAATCAGTACACTGCATAGAGAAACCCAGAAAAATCAAGCTAGCATTCATTGTTTCCCTAAATGAGAAAAGTCTTAGAGGATACCTTTATGTGGGGGCTAAAAATAAAAAATACAATCATCTGGTTATATTACATGGATTCTTTTTGAAAAAAAGAATTGTGGTGTGATTCTTCTGGGTTTCATATGCTTTGCAAGCACTGTTAGTAACTAGGAAAAGATAATCCTAAACAGCAGCATTTCTGACACCTGTCCTTTGAGTCTGAATATTTTACTCTCTTTTGTCATTTTAATACTAATAATGGTCCAATTGTGTTTGCTTTACAGGCTGCTGTACAAAGCTATTGATTCAAATGGCGAGAATGTAGGACCTGTATACAACTATAGAGTGGAGATCTCCATTTTTTTCATCATCTATATCATCATTATTGCTTTCTTTATGATGAACATATTTGTTGGTTTTGTGATTGTTACATTCCAAGAACAGGGAGAACAAGAGTATAAGAACTGTGAGCTGGACAAAAACCAGGTCAAAATAAATACTGAATCTTAACTTTTGAAAGTATTGTTTTTTTATTTACGCATTAAGAGCTTCCTTTCTGCTTTGGGTCAGAAGAGGGCACCAAACATATCTTGGTAAAAAAATTGAAGTCGTAAATGTTATTAACTGCTATTCAGGTCATTGTGTGTTCCTCTTTACATAAGCCCAACATATCAGTCTTTTTGTTGTGAACAGTGTTACATTAAGCTTGTTAGTTTCTTATTGTCTCATTTGTTGGTGTCACATTAAGAATAGAACACTTGCCAGCTTATCCATAGGCAGAGGTAGGTTTTAGAATAAGAACAGGAAAATAAATTTTGTGTTCTGAATAGTCTGAAAGTGGGCAAAAGATTCTACTTTCCCTTCCCCATTTATTTAGAAAGTCACAGGGGATATTCAGATTCAAATAAAAATAATAATAAGAATAATAATAAAAAAATCTGTGCCCTTTATTGCTTAATCCTTTGATTGAGAAACTCATCAGTCAGCAGTAATGTTCTTTTCAGGTGCTCTTGTCTGATTGTAACATACTTCATTTAAACAAAGTTAAGTGTGAAACTAGCCAGTGTTCGCTTTGCTTTTTGTGCCCTGTCAGTCAGCTTTTATAAGCATTCTGCAAAGCACAAGTGGAAGGCCCAGCCTACATGAAGATTTCAGGCACTAATAGAGTAGGAGGTGAACCCATGATTTTCCTATGCATGTGGCATGATTTTGCTGGGCAATTTAACTGAACTATTGGGTATAACATTTCCTCAGTAGTTATTTTGCTGACTCCAGGGTTTTATACTACAGTTAAGGTGGTGGTTGAAGACATGCATGACTCATAGATCAATTAATCGTCATGTTGTTAATAGTCATGCTGTTTACTATACATATTACATGTATATAATCTATGGTATAATACACTGCATAAATAGGTGAAACACTTCAGAATTTCCTTGAGCGTTACTTGATTCTTTGTATGTGGCTGAGTAGTATATATGACTTACACAGTTATGAATGACCAAGCGAGGACTGGTAGGCTACTTATTTACTTTATTAACACTAACTAATAAAAACCCCTACATGAAGTAGATATACTGCTTGTTTTTTAAGACATACTTAATAATTTGGCCATATTAATTCTACTAACAGTTGATTAACTGTTAGGTACTGTCTGACAAGTTTTTATGGATTTGCTTTTACAGAGGCAATGTGTAGAATATGCCTTGAAGGCCCGTCCTCTTCGTAGATATATTCCAAAAAATCCTTACCAGTACAAGTTCTGGTATGTGGTGAATTCTACTGGATTTGAATACATCATGTTTGTCCTCATCATGCTGAACACACTTTGCTTGGCTATGCAGGTAGGAAAACCAGAAACTCTTTTGAAGCTGTTGGCATAAATAGCAGGGAATGATATGAGTGATACAATGCCTTTAGTTTAGAGCAACCTGTATTTTTTTATGAAATGAAATAAGAAAAACAAGCACCTCTGATCAAAGTACTGTCCTGTGACATGTTCTAATCTGTTCTTCAGTTTTCTGAAGTCAAATTATTTAAAGCAGCTTGGTGTTTATAGATCTTCGTAATCTAATCAAGCTCTTTGAGCTTTTGTACCTGCAGTGTAATTTAATTTATATGTGAGTATTCCCAAGATTAGCCATGCGCAAGAAAATCTGAAAAGTCTAATTTTCAGATTTAGCAATGTTAGCAAATGTTTCCTCAACCCCTCAGATTATTTTACTTAGTATATTCTTTTATGCAGTGCGTTTAAGCATTATTCCACCTCTGTGTAGTTGCTGTACTTGTTCTGTCATCATTTTGTATATAAGCTACTCCATATTTGATTGGATTGGACTAAATTATCTTTAAAGGTTGCTTCCCAAACCATTCTATGATATTTCTATCATCTGTGTCTGTATCTTCAGAGGTTTAAAACTTAATATGTGAAGCAACTTTAGTTTTGTGTGTTAATGCAAACCTCATGCAAACATGTTTTCATATATTAGCTTTGTACATATATATACACTTGTTGTATTTTTGCATGTTTTTACTTTTTCTACATTACGCATGAAATTCTTCATCACCTAATTCTCCTATGTATTTTCCAAGTTGTTTCTTTCTTTACCCTAGTATTTCAGATACTGATGTGAAAAAGAATGGTTCAAATTCAGTTTGCCAAAGCATTCTGTCTTTTTCAGTAAACTTGTGTACACTCTATCCTTTCAAAAATATCACTCCTGCACATACTATGTTATTCTGTGTAGGCTTTCTATGCAGCTGGGACACAAGGTTATGCAATTTTTAAACCTAGAATATAAAACTTGTGAAATTGCTGTTGTGTAATACTCCTTTTTTGAGGAACAGTTATCCTCTCAAAACCATCTCTCTAGAAATTCCCTTAGGATGTAGAGGAATGACGATTTTGTTCCACTCAGTGCCAAAATAGAATAGATTTAAACCACTCAATTCTTGGCCAGAGATATTCAGCTACTGTTGTATAAGTGTACATAATAAATACTATGAGAAATTTTTTTGCTGTTGCATTTTTGCCAGCTTTGTCTTAGGCTGCTTACTTTCACTTGATAATTTAAAGCCTTTGCTTTTAAAAGTATTGTATTTTTCATCCACAGCACTATGGGCAGTCTAAGCTCTTTAATGATGCAATGGACATTATGAATATGGTTTTCACAGGAGTGTTCACTGTTGAAATGGTTTTGAAACTGATTGCATTCAAACCCAAGGTAAGTGTTAGATATGCTTTAATTCAGTCATCATCACAGGAATTAAGTACAAGTTTCACATTAGCTATGTATTATTCAAAGAACAAAAAGAACCTATGTTTCCCACATTTATCCATAGAAATGTTAGTCTGATAATATGTATATATGTAACTCCAGGAAATGAAATGCAGATATCAAAAACATATTACAAAGTGGTTGATGAGGTCTGGAATATTTAGAGGTAATGAAAATGTCCCTTCATAAATCAGATAAACTATTTCCTGTTATAAGCATTACTGCTTCTGCTGTTCATGGTACTAAACTCATAACTTTATGCTAAATTAATCTCCAGTAAAGACCCATATATTTCCTATTCTAAAATGAAAAAGTGTTTCTTTACTTTATAAAATATAGTCAGGTACTACAAACATGCACATAAATAATTTGTGTATTCAGTGGCCTTTTTTAGAGTTTTGGTTTCAGTTATACATACACTATATTTGTTAGAGGACTCCACAGTGAGTAGCTGATTACTTTCCTTAAAGGGACACTGTCAAAATGAATAAGGCAGATGCATTTTCAAAGGTAGATTTGCAAGAGAAACTGGTAACTATAGTTACTAACTGAAAAAGAAGGTGCAAATCAGACTGTACAGTTAATACAGTCTTTCTGTTCATTTCTCATACTGCATTTATGACAGTGCACATGTTGATAATAAAAACCTGACAAAAATTTTGTTTTCAGTTCTGGGCTTGCATTTATATAAATAAGTAAAGTGTGGTCACTTGCTATACATGGAATTTTAAAAAAGCCAGACATGCCATTTGAATTTTACTGATCTCACCATTTAAGGCTGGTGTTTTTAATTTCCACTGCCCTTCTTTTAAAGTAATCAGGATATCTGCATCTGTAATTCGCTGTGAGCTGTGCCCTTTCCTGGTGTTTAGTGATCTGTATGACTCTAGGTTGTGTGGGCAATCTTACTCTAGCTTTAAACAAGCTAGCTCTCATTCAGCAACATAAGTTATGGCTGCCCAGAGCTCCGCGTGGAGTAGATGTATAACTGCGTTCCAGCTTTTCAAAACTATTTGTTAAGTTTGTATTTTGTCACAAGCTCTGCTGTGGAGCCTGATTTAAAGCTAGCTTGTATTTGCCTGCAGAAACACACTATCACTTGAGGTCTGGTGTTGAGATGTGAAGTGTGGAGTTCTGGGTGAATGCTTACCCACTCTCCCGTAGTCTTGCTCTGCACTGTCCAGTCTATTGTACATTTCTAATGAATTTATTTGTATTTTTGTGTCACCTATCTCATTCAAATGCTAAGGATTTCACATTAAAAATAACATTATATGAGGCCCCAGAGGAGATAGCTCAGATATGTGGACCACAGTGTCATGAGTATGCTGATTGTGTTTCCTGATTTGTATTTCCTGTTCTATATCCTTGTTTCACACTGAAGTTTCAGAAGACTTTGCTGCATTTTATCATCTGCTCTTTGAAAGAAGATTGTGAATCCTTGTATGGCTATCCATGCACTTGTGACTGCAGTCAGAAATAGCAGCTAATGCAAAATATAGTGGTCTGATCATGAGTGTATAAATCACAGTGCTCCATACTCCTACTCATTATCAAATGCAATGTCTTAATGCTGGTCTCTTAAGACTATGTACACATTGAGTTTTAACTCTGTTACAACATGCTTTCTCTCTGATTTGATGCTTGTACTGTGAGAGACCATTGGATCTGAACCCTGACAGTTTGAAGGGCACTCAGCGAAAGGTCCTCATTTCCTGAATTTTGTTCACCTCAAGATGGCAGAACAGCTTATACTTGTTAATTAGCAGGATAAGGTTACGAGGCTGCGGTACTAATCAGACTTCTGACAGAGATTAATTAGCAAGAAGGGAAGGGAGTTAAATATCTCTGAGGTTGTTCCTGTTATTCTGTGAAGATTTTAACTTTTTTAATAGCCAGCTACAGTTAAAAAAGTCCCATGTTTTTGCAACGTACATTACGTAGTTCAGTAATCACTGAAAATCAGCTATCAGTCTTAATCAGAACTTGAATGTCTTTCAGTAATCTAAATTTTAAACTAGATACATGCATAAACAATAAATTGCTTTAACTTATATTAAGATTTAATAATAGATCAATCTGAATAATAATCTGAATAAAGATCAATCTGAATAAAGACCAGTCTGAAACCCAACTTAATGTTTTGCTTTAGGGTCCATGAGGAAAGGCTAATTAATTAATTTCTTCCTTGTTTGTGTCACTGATGGGTTTCTTAGTCTAGTCTGGCAAAATGGACAGTTTTGTTTATTAATTGAGTGCATTTAAAAGTAATTTCAGAGGTGCTTAAACATCACATAAAAGCTCCATTAGTCACTCTTTTAAAGTTAAGGAGAAAAACATGTTAGGTTTTATCTCATCTGCTTGACAGTGTCCCCTTAATATGCTGACAAAAATCCTGTGAAAACTGTGATCTTTGGTTTCACTGGTCATGCAAACGTAAGGCTTCTATAAATTATTGATAGTCTTACTCTGATATTGTGTTGTTTAAAACCAAGGTACTGCAGACTGCCTTCCAGCTGTGAAATGTATAAAACTTGGATAAGTGATAGATACCAAAAGTGATGCTGAGTGTCTGGCACAATTCTTGACTGGGAGATTGGAACACAGAGTACTTTACAGAATGAGATCCTAAACTTATTAACAGAGTACTAAAAGGACTAAAATATTTCTGTGGTAGATCTGTAGAGACATATTTTGATGTTAATTCTCTGTGCCTACATACTGCCTAGGATCTGTGATTTTATCCTTCAGTATTTCTTAATTAACAAATTTTTCATAATGTAGGTTAAAAGAGCAGGCATTTTTTTCTTCACATTGGTCTTCACATTTGCTAAAATCTGTTCCTTAGCATGGTTTAGTACAATACAAAACAAAATACAGCTGTGAAATCTAAAATAATCCATCAACACCTACCGTATGTACAGCTTCGTGGTAGCTAGCTGTTACTTAAACTTTTAATGATTTTCCATGTCGTTTTACATCAGATTTTTGTAAGAAAAAAGGAAAGATGGCTAGTAAGTGAATTGATCTTGGTCATTGCAGTGGTGAAAACAACTTCTTTGCATGATGTTTATTTGCTGTGACTTGTCCATTCCTCCCTTTTCCAAAACCATCTTTATTTTCTCTTAGTTTTTTGTTTATTTGTATGCTTTTGCTTTACGTATTACTTTGAACAATATTTGTCTATACTGATGGAAAAGGTTTCATAAAATAAATGTGTAAAGTATTTTAGCTATATTAAATCAAAATATGAATTTATTTTTTCAGTGCTTCATATTGTAGCATGTCTAGTACAGTAGCTTTTTCTATAGCTGAAATTACCCTTTATTTGAAGGACCTTTCCTGGTCGTTGTAGAGGAAGATGGATGGCACAGCTGCAGCTTGTGCTGATTATCAGTTTGCTGTTTGCCAATAGTCTCTTATTCTATGTATGTGTATAAATACCGCTACTTTAAAATCCATAAGGAAACTTCTTTTAAGAAGAGAAATAAGGAATATGAATGTTCAGGAAGAATATTGTTATGAGAGTAGCTCCCCTTCTTTAGTTGGCAGCTGCTAATTTCTTTAGGATTATAAATTTGAGTATTGTTCAGCATGATGTTTAGTAGAAACTTTGAGAATGGCTTGTTCTTGTGAAGCAGGATGAGGAAGGAAGGAGGAATAGGGAATTGTGCAGAAGCTCAGAAATGGATGTTTTCATTCAGGAGGCCAAATCCATGAACACCGGCTTTGCCACAAGATTGGAATTGTTGGTTAATCTAAAAGAACCAAAGCATGTGGCACAAAGGGCTGTGGTAATCATCATATTCTGATCTGTTTTCCTCTTAAATCCATTCCTTAAATAAGGGAATGATTATAGCAATTTATGCTTTAGAAGAGCTGAGAAAGTAGCATGCGAAACATAATGTGGCTTTCCTGACTCTGCTCAATGCTTAATCTCCTAGAATACACACTGTAGAGCTGTTGTTTTCTATGGCAGCTCTCTCGTTGTCTCCAAGAGCAAATTTCCACATGAAATTAGCTTTTTCTTTTTTCAAATAGCAATGCACTCAAGTGTAACCTTTAATCTGTGAAGTTACCAGACATTCTAACAGTTTAAAATCTTGAGAAAAATATTACCCAAATCTAGAAACTATTGTAGCTGATTTCGCATTTCTGTGCTAACCCCACATGTAACAACTTAAACTACTCAGCTAGAAATATCTTATAAGAAGCTGTAATAATGAATGTAACGAGGCATAAGGTTAGATTAGCACACTTGTAATTTTAAACATTTTTCTAAACTTATTTTCAATAGTGGCTGACAAGTTAGTAATTTTAAATTGTTTAGCAAGAAAGGAGAATGTATGTGTACCAAAGGTACATATCAGCCATTGTCACATAATGCACATTCCTTAGTCATGGCTAGCTGATAAATTAATGTGTCTGAATGTGAAAAAGGAGAAGATCAGAAATTTTTGCAGTGCTGAATTTAGTAATAGGCAAAATCCACATATGGCAGAAAATCTACGTGTCTTGGCTCTGCAGAGTTCCCTTAAACAGAGTAATACATCTTGATTTGTTCCCAGTGACAGATTGATTCTGAAACCTACCTCAAGGTTTCTTCTGATGTATCTTTTTTGCTCAAACATGCAGTTTTGATGCCAATAGACAGCTAATTGCACGATAGCACTTTATAATAATTTGCAGCCCAATGTACCAGTAACATACATGTAGGGAATATATTTAAAATCATAAAATGTCAGAAGGGAGACTATGAAAAGGAATTCTCAGACATTGGATTGGCTGCGTTAGAAGCATTAAGAAACTGTTCCAAGTTGTGATGGTTCCGAGCACTGCCTTCACTGGTTACGGAATCAGGCCTGCCTGCAAATGTAGTGTGAGTTCCTATATGAAACCTATTTTATGGCTAGAAGATGAAATAAGTTCTGTAATATTTATGCACAGTTCAACATTAATTGTGCATTATTAACCAGTGATGATCTCTGACCCAGTGAATATTTTTACCAGTCCCTTAGATAGGACTATCATACTGTCATTAATGTTAAGGAGGTTTCAATTGGCTTGGTCTTGTGGAAATATTATTAAAGGGATTTTGTTATGCTGCTTAGGTTAATAAGGTTAGAATTTTTCAGCCATGCTAGAAGTCCAAAATCAATTTTGGATGGTGGCTTGCTTGCCAACATTGTGCTCATATGATGGTGTATTATGCATGTGTACTGCGTGTGTGTGTGTGCGTGTGTGTCTGTGTGTGTGTCTGTACATGTATATATATGAAGTATATATATACACACACATGCACATATATGTTGCTTTTCCTTCAGTAGGCAATATTGTTTGTTTTGTTTTGTTTTCTCATTAGACACCGGGTTTTGTTTAACTAATTTCTGTTTATGCAAAACTAAACAGAAGTATGCAAATATTTGACATTTCATGTGTAATCACAAACGTTTGCACCCTGCCTGCTCTGTTCAGGGCTATTTTAGTGATGCCTGGAATACGTTTGACTCCCTCATCGTTATTGGCAGCATAGTAGACGTCGTTCTCAGTGAAGCTGATGTGAGTATACCCCAGCTTACTTTCCTTAGTCCCTACTCTTTCTCTGTCTCCCCACTATTTTCATCATCTGGACAAGTCACAGATTTTGATCTGATGTTTCTAAAGTTTGAGTACAGACCAGTCACAGGTCAATTATGTTGATATGGGAAATAAATAGCCTTTTTTTTCTGCCATTCTTTTTTTTTAGCAATGAAAGGGAAAGATTAGATTGTATAGTGGTACATCAGAGAAGCCTAGAGTGTTTCTGTGTTATAACGCTGTCCTTTTCTTCTCTTTTTTTTTCTGTTTGTGTTTTTCTCTTGGTCTTTCTGCTGAATGCTTGTCCTAACAGCACTATTTCACTGATGCATGGAACACTTTTGATGCCTTAATTGTTGTTGGTAGCGTCGTTGATATTGCTATAACAGAAGTTAATGTAAGTAGCAATTGTTCATGCACTAAAAAGTAATTGCTGTCATCAAGAAATACAGAAAATGTAAACTTTGTCCCCCCAAATCCTGTTTTAAGAAAGTATGTTTATCCTGGAATCAAGGACCAAAACATAAATGTAGATGTTCATGCAAACTGTCATTGTAAATCTATATACCCTTATATTTGCACATGCACACAGCATAGTGAGACAATGAGAATTGTTCTTCTATATACATACAGAAAGTATTTAAAACATTCTATGTATAAAAAAGGAATTAAGCTTCTATTACTGTTTTACCCAGTGATTTTTGTAGGTAGCTTGACCAAGATAATTCAAGTTTCTGTAAGGTGTTTCAGTGGCTCAGTTTAACAAGTAAGGATTTTTTTTTTCTGTGGGAGGTTTGGTTTTTAGAGCAATGCTAGCATTCATATCTAATGAGGTAGCAGAAGGCAGTGACAATACTTGGAAAGTAACTTGGACAGTACTTGGGCAGTAGCTTGTGACAGTACTTGGAAAACTCCACCATTAAACCAAAATTTTGCCCAATGTCTATTACAGTGTAGGTGTTTGGACAACACAAAGATCCCTTTCCAAGAAATGAAATAGTGGTTTTTGCCTGTTTTCTGTCTGACTTGCTGGTTTTAACAAGGAAAGCTGTATAACAAAAATGATAAATGAAAGATAACGAAGTGTCAGTTATGTAGTAGATGTGCCAGTGATTCCCATATTTGCATGTTTCTTTGACTAGCTAGTCAAAATAGAATTTCAGAGGAATGTGCCTCTTCCCTCTAATGCTTCTTGAGACCTCAAAAAGGGAGACTGAAGGAGGTGAGACTTGAATCCGTCCCAGCTCGGGGAGCACATAGAAATCTGTAGGTGAGGTCAGAGTATTCCACCAGCTGAAGATCTTACCTGTTTATCATTCTGAGAACTAAGTTATGCAGAAATACCCATGGTGCAGGAGATCACAAACATTCACATCTTTTCCCTGTATCAAAGAACAGATTAATCGGAGAAAGCTGGAGATATAAATAGTTGCTCAGTGCTCTTTGAAGATACTTAGCTTGTATGTTCTATAGCCATCACAGTTTATGATCTTGAGAATAGCATCACTTTACTCTTAAATTTGTTTTAGTAAGCTAGACATATGGGTTGTGTTTTTTTAGCCCAAATCGTTTCTTTTCAGTGGGATATTTAATATACTTTAATTAATTTTAAGTATTTAAAAATAACTCTGAATTTGAATAAATACTCTTCAGTGGTGCATATTTAAGTTGCAATATCTCTGTCATATCTTGGGAAAGCAAATCCATCCTGTTTGTCATTACCATTTAATGGAAACAGTTTTTCAGAGAAAACACATTCTACATTTATTTTCCAAAATATGTTCAGAACGCAATTCTTAGGATCACATTCCCGCAGCCAGGATAGCAGGAATGATACCTCTTACTCCATTTAGACAGTACCTTGATTTTGGAACTGCGAATACCATGATGATAAAGTTGCCCAGGAACATGGAATAGAAATAGTATTTGAAAAAAACTGTGAACCTTTCCTGACATTCCAGGATGAGGGATAAAAAACCCACAAATGCACAATTCTCAAGAGTTTGAGGGATTCACAGTTGATTGGATGAGGTACTGAGCACAAAGTAATGGCAAAAGCATGGTCCATGGTAGGACAGAAATGGGCAGATAAGGCTACTGCCAAAAGAAATACTTTGTATACTGTACCTATACAGGTCTCCAGAGCATATTAGAATTGGCACAGACATCAAATGCTGGCAGTAGCTGTTGTTGAGAAACAGTGAGGTACATAGTTTTTAATCTTCTTGGGCTCTAGTATATTTGGTAAGCATAGTAATACCTATTATAAATGCATTTCAACCAAATACAGAAAACAAATGCATTCTTTTATCTTTTTTTTCTAAGATGGCAGAAGATCGTGAAGCATACACACGGTCTGTTAGCCCTAGTTAAAGACTTCAAATTCCTTTATAGAAGCGCAAATTCTGGACTGCCATATTAAAAAGTAAACACAATCAAAATAATTCTAAGGCTTATTCACCCTGAAGTTCCTTTCTGATTTTATGTTGAACTGAGAGAATCTCAAACTGACTGCATTGCTGTAAAGAACAATGGAGTGATGTTATAAATTGGGAGCAGAAGGACTTTACCCCATTCGTTAGATTTCAGACTGATTTTGCTCAGTTCTCAGCAGGTGGTGTTTTTTTTCTAGCTGTAAACTGGGGGAACATGAGCTGATGGGGAACGTCAGTGACCACAGAACTGCATTGTCCCATCGAGATAAAGTATAACTACAGTTCATGGGGCAGATTTTTAAAAGCTGCTTCTAATTTGTTGGATGGGGGTTGTGTGTTTGGTTTTGTTTGGGTGTTTTGTTTGATTCCCCCCCCCCCCGCCCCAGAAGAGTTTGGATTTAGACTTTCAGCTCAAGTATTTACAATTTACCCGCTCTGTCCATTCACAGACTGAAATGTATAAAGGAACATAGTGTTTGAGGAGAGTGAAAAGGCTAATCATTTGGAATGACTTTCCCCAATAATTGCAAAATGTTCTTGGTTGTGCAAAGATTGAAAAATATCTCAAGTGTACTTCTGTGAGCATAGAAGATGCCCCTGTATTTAACACTGTATGGACAGTGTTGATTTGACACTATTACTTGTAACTGTTCACTGCTGAGCTTTCAGCTGTTAAGAACACTGCCATTTCAGTAATTCACACAGTTGCTTTGAAAATATTCTGGAGATCAAATAGTGATCTTCAGGAAAAGTAGACACCTCAGTCAAAAACTGGCACTGTCATTTCCTAGTTTTTCATGCTGTACTCACTGGAGAAGAAAGGCTCATCTTTGTCTTCTCGTACTGCACAGCAGACTGTTTGTGTACTAAGTACTGTCTGTTTCTGGTCTCTTCCACTTTTTCTGTGCTTTGTTTGTGCAAGTCAATAATGTATTAGTTTCAGTGTATTTCTGGGCTTGATTTCCCATTTTCAACGTGAAGCAGTGAATACTTCAGTGTCCAGGGAAATTTCTTAGATTTTTCTTACTTTTACTGTTTTGCTTGAACTGAATTATTCCTACTTCATTAATTTGTGTAAATTTCTCTAATAGAAATGCAGGATTTTAGAATCTTTTTCTTAATATTTTGTGGCATTCTGAATTGTGCCATTCCATCTGTACCTTTTACCTAACACTGACAGTGATCCTGGGAAATCTACAGCTCTGCTAAGATACTAGAAAGACTTCGTTTGCAGTAGGATTTCAAGCATGATTGAAATGGCACCTATGAAAATTCCCACTGTGGAAACTTCTTAAACTGAGGAAGCTCAGCCTTGCTTGAGGGGTGATCTGAAACACTGTGAATTGATAGCACTAATGTGACATCAGGTCTTGTTGCAGTTGTAACTGCAACCTTAATTGATCAGTGTAAAACACTTGAAAGAATGTGAAAACATAAAATAATGTACTCAAGATGAACTAAACATTCTTAAGGGTTTGCATATACAATTGCCTCATGCTGTGGAAACAACTCAACATCATTTTGATAACCTAACTGTGTGCATTTAGGCTAATTCCAAAGGCCAGCAATTTCTTCTAGTATGCAGCATGTTTATGTCTTACCCATTTTTGTCAAGAGAGTGGGTTGGACTTTCTAGTTACACATCACCTTAATTTCAATACTACATTATGGAAATTATATGCCATCTCACTATTTGATTGTTCCTTTTATTATTTATTAGCATTTTATAATAATGTATATGGTGCCCTGAGGCTGATTCTTCTGATCCAGCAACCTCCCATTCACATATAAGCCAGGAAATTCTGTGGTTTTACTATTTTTGGTGCCTGTGGCCATCAGTGTTTAATATATTCAGTGATTTACAGGACTGCTCAGCAGCCTCAAGGGCTGGATCAGTGACCAACTCCAAAAGTTAATCACCTCAGAGCAACATATATTTTGGCAATATATATTTTCTATGATGCTTTTTTTATTTACCCTTTCATTTAATATCCCTTTTTTTAACCATTATTCTTTTATGAACCTAATTGGTTTTCATGTTCATTTTATTTTTAGAAATTTTTAGAGGCAAGTATGTATAAGTAAATATATATATGGTATAGCAATAAAAAAATTAAAAGCACTACTAAAACCCATATAATTACTTTTTGGTTTTGTGACCTTTTGTTTTCAAAAAGCTTCACATGGCACACAAGATCTTGTTTGGTCATAAAAATGGTTCCTTTTCAATTAAAAATGCAGAGCAGTGATTGTGAGACACAAGATGTGGTCAGTCCATTCTGGGAGATGGACATATATAACTTGAGAAAAAGAGAGGTAAATAGATTCTGACCGTGTGAGTTCTTAAATGGAAATGACGGGTTTCAGTCTGACCTGGCTGTATAGAAATTATCTTCTTTGTCAGCTTAGAAACCATTTGGATGACCAGAACTTGATGACTTAGAGGCATGATCACATAGTTATAGTAGTAGTTTTGAAGGTTTTAATTCACGTTTTATATTTAATTGTCTTTTATCATTCATGTGCTGCCAAAATATCAAGAAAATAATGGAGATTTCACTTTCCTCTTCTATTCTGCAAATGTTTAATGCAGTCCCCATAGGTTAAATTCATGCTTGAATTTAAGTAAAATTCAAGTTCTTTGCTGAAATTGGCATAAAGGAACAGCATTGATACCTTCCTCCTGAGCCTCTCAGGAAAACCTGTTTGTCTTGGATCACCACTGTAAACACATGAGGCTTATCCAATGCTCACAACACTTAACTAATGTAGCAATGTCATACACTAAAAAAAGAATCTCTCACAAAACCACAACTGGAAGTTCTGCCATTTGGCAAGAAAGAGTGCTGTTATTACCATTTCAGCACTGTGCAGTGCCAAATGTTGGCTTGTGAACCATGGGATTCAATTTTTGATTGCTAGACTGCTAGTAGAGCCTGTAGTGGGAGTCCTGGTGCTTATTTTCATGTAGTTGCCCACTCATGCAGGAGCTGGTGACACGGCTGATCTTGCTTGTTCCCAGGAGTGGTTTAAAAGCCTATTATCTACCTCCTGTAAGAGATTCTGGTCTACAGTATTGAACCAAAGCAATTCAGTTTGAATCCACCTTTATTCAGCAGTATCGTATGTTAGAACTTACATTTTGTTGCTAGTAATTGATATTTTTGAATACTGTTAATACATTTTGTAGACCTTTGCAAGTGTATCTCTAGGCTCAATGGTAGGTCAGAAAAATACATTCTCATTTGGCTTTGCTTTCTTAGTATGAACGCTTATTGCAATATGAAATCTACTGTGTTGCAATACCTAATTTGGAAATAGAAGTACATTTCTGAGCTGATTTCATGAAGTTGATAGTACTAATTATTTACTTTATTGCATATATTTATTGTTATTGTTAGTTATAATAACCCCCCTATACTATCAACATGTTAGTTATGAACTAAGTTAGGAGTTTTAAATACATCTTTTACAGGGGAAAAGATACTTTATTATATACTCTGGGGTCCTTCACATTGATTCAGATTTTTACTGAATTATGTATATGGACATTTGGTTCATGTTGAACAGGGGACTAGAGAGAGCACTGATAAGACTATGAAGAAAATCACTTACTAGCACATTTGAATTTCTGTAATTATTCTCTGGACAAATCACCTACATGTGTACAGATACATGCTGCACATTTCTGAAGATATTTTGGCAACCTGAATGCTTTCCCATATATGTTATGTCATATGTATTTGTTATTCAGATGTTTACTTCTATATTTATAATCATCATTATGTGTTCATTTGTTTTGGCATCCACTTACACCCTTTGGCACAATCTGTAAAAAAGAAGCATTTGACCAACACTGAATACTAATACCCACTGATTTTCACCATGTTTATTTTTTCTTAAACACAGAGCTACAGTTTGCTTCCAATGCATGACGCAATCTGTTCCACACTGTTCACAGTTTTGACATTGAAGCTTTTTTCAGTTAGGATGTTTATTTTGAACTTCTGTTGCAATAAGAAGAGCATGATGAGGAGTTACTGTTAAGGAAATGTGCTAAAGTTTTCATACACAGCAATAAATATTTGACCAAAATTGGTAGCAGATTGCAACCAATTTAATCAGTAAGTCAGAAATTTAAGTTCATCATTGGTTAATCTTTTCTGAGGGTGGAGAGTGATTGGGGAAGAAAGCTGCTGTGTTGAACTTTCATTAAGAAAAAAAGAAAAATCATACGTTACCACCGATTTGAAGTATCTAAGAATTGGCTTAAAATTACATAGTTCTGCAGTGCTTTGCTGAACTAGGCTCCCAGCATAGCTGGCACATGGCTGAGAGAAAAGGTTAATTAAGCCAGTCTCTGTCCTCATTTACCTCTTTGCAGTGCATCTGTCAGCCAAGCAGTGACAGCAGAAGCTGATCACTTGTTCTAGCTGTGCCCATTGCCAGCCTTCTAGCAGGGATCCCAGAGGCACATCTGTCATCTTGAGAATCATAGTCCCAAGGGGGGAGGGGGGGGGGGGGGGCGGAACAAAAAAAAATCATCATGAGAACCAAAAGCAGGTGGGGCATGAGTAGTGTTGGAATGACTGGTGGAAGGTGAGGGGAAAAGGGAGGTTTGGTAGGTTGCCTGACTGCAGGAAATACTTTCATTTGCATTCTTGTCAGCAGCCATCATCCAAAGAGACACTGCTGCTCAGCCTGCCCCCTCCCTCAGTCTTCCCCTACATATATATAATGTGCCACCTACTTATATGTGTACAGCTCAAGTAATATTACTGAAGTTGCAAATAAGATGATGTGTTTGAGTAGTTTATTTTTTCCTTATCTGTAGGAAGCAGACATTTCTCTGTTGCTGTTTGTCTGTTATTGTTACTGAAGATTGTGTTATCTTAGTCTTAGTTTCCCAGATCTTTCTGTTGGAAGGACACACATAAACTTTGTCTTGTAGATCAGTATTTCCTTTATAAAAAGCCTGGGTAATTGTCCTGGGTTCAGCAGTAACAGTCATTTTTCTGATTAAGCCATGTTTTCTTTGTGGTATATCACTATACTATATTCATTATAATTAGTACTAATAATATAAATAAAGCTGCTGTCTTATCAGAGGGAAGTGCCAGAGAGGGCAATATGTTAAACATACCAACTTTCAAATGCCAGTACCCAAAACACTTGGCCAGTGATGGGCAGAATCTGAATATTTTGAGCTCCTGTAGGAAAAAAATCCTCTGCTATCAGGAGTTTGTTTTATTGTTTCTATCATCTATCTGCACCTTGGTATTTTTGTACAAGTGCCTTCTGTGAACAGGATTTTTTCATTCCTGGCCTGCTCTTTCCAGTGTCTGTAATTTATAATCCCTTGCATATGACATCCTAATGCCTCCCAGCAGCAGCAGATCAGCCATCAGAAGCAGGCAAACAGGACTGCTTAGTGCAAAGCAGCTGAGAAAGAGCGATTGAAGAGAGGAGTGTGCATTACACAGTTCCCTGCATTCACGAATGTGCCTACACAAATACAGCCAGTGCCCTTCAGACAAAAAAACCCCAAACTTGAGGGATTGTGCCCTCATCATTCTTGGGCACCTGCAGCAGAGCTGTTCACATAGTGTTGGTAATCTGATCTCTGGCTGCATTTTCAAAAGTGAGAATTAAGCAATTACTAAAATAGGTATATGTAGAAATTTTTTTTGTGTGTGAGGGTTTTTTCATAACCAAATCATAATACTTATCATTATTTTCTTTAGAGAGCAGATAAATAAAAATCTGTAGGCCTAAGGTATCCTTTTTCTGTTCTTACCTACCCCATTACATATTGCTATCCTAATATTGTTCCTAGCTTATTTGGAACTCAGTCCTTTTCCTGTAAAAGCTAGTGGTTGTGTCAGTTTGTGATGATGCTTTAATTTAATCTGTTCTATATCGGTCAAATGCATAATTTTAATTGCTGATGATACAAAATATTGAATGGTAATTAAGTAATTTGCTCACTGCTTAAGACAGTATCAAGCACAGCATGAGTTAGTCACTGGAGGTTAATCTGAAATGTCAGGGTTTGTCTGCAGAAGGTTTTTTCTTTAAAAGCTTCAGTGAAAAGAGAGTTTTTCTCTACTAAAAAGCCCACATAAGTGTGGATCTGTGCATACTAGTAGCGGTTTGTGATTGCTGATAGGTAGACAGCTTTGCAAGCTTGTTTTCATGTTTTGTGATATTTTGGCATTAATGATGTTTGTTATTTCTCCTTAATCTCTATCTTAATGGTTTTATTTCAAATAGTTGCAAAATGCAGGGAGTTTCTAATGCAGCAACAGTCTTTCATTTGCAGCATATTTCTTGGATATTTTATGTAAGTGCTTGCAAAGGTTAAATGTTGCAGCTGATTTTACAAATACTCTGCTTACTGACATCTAATGAGGAGACCTGGGGTTTGGTTAATATTATTGCTTCAATTTAATAGCAATCCCTGAGGTTTAAAACTCAGAAAATACTGGCATCCTGGCAGGGCAGCAATGTATACACATGTAGATTGCATGTAGCTGAACAGTTATTTTTACTTAATTTTACCCTTTTGATACCTTTATATTATATATGTTTTACAAAAAAGTAATAGACAAAAAAGAAAGTATTTTAATAAATACCAGTAATGATGTGACTTCAACAAAGTACTACCTATTTATTATTTTTTTTTAACTCTAGTATGTTTGTATAATATACTGCCAGTATTTTCAGCAGAATTGGCTTCTCTCTTTTCCCTTCCTCCTCTCAAAGTTTCATCTTAGGTAACAGCAATACTTGAGATTTTACTCAGTGAAGCATAGTATTGAGAGTGGGTCTGATGCATCCACAGTGTGTTGGAAGCAGCACTGGGGAAGCATCATGGTTATTGCTGCTATATGTGCCAACAGTTGTTGAAAAGTGCCTCTTTAAAAGGAGGATATTTAGGCAAGAGAGTAAGACCCATCACTTAGATCCAATATCCAGAATCCCATTTGTTCTAGTGGTATAAATGTGTTTAAAGATGCTTCTGCTCAGTTTTGGAAGAAGCTGCTGTGAATCCGTCAGTAAACAAGCAAGCATAGACAGCTGGTCCTTTAAGCTTTGCTGGCTGGTTTGCTATGTGCCTCACTGTTTAGGATACAGAAATGGTTTCTCCAAAGACAGACAGACTTTGTAAAGAGAGAAGTGAGTTTCTAGTTTGGCTCTGTGAACAAGAGGCTGGTGTGTGCCTTTTGCCTCCCTGTAGCTCCTGAGGGTTGTACACACCTGTTTAAAAGGGTCAGTCAAACCCTGAAGCACTTTATCCATGCCTGATCCTGTTACATGAACTCAGGTGGATGTGTACTTTGTAGATGGTGAGAGAGTAGAAGTATTGCCGTCCCATGTGCACCTCTGTGAGAGGGTCAGACTTCATGTCCTTTTGTTAAAAATGTTTGTCTATCACTTTGGCAAAGTGAAAATCTGTTCTTGTTAAGCACTGCAAAAGCCAGTGTTCATCACTGAGTTACCTCCAGTGAATTACTTTGCTTTAAGGGAGCTCCTGATGGTGATATAAACAAACTCACTTGAACATAGTTAGATTCCACTGGTGGAGTAAATAATCAGCAAAAAAGAACACAGCAGAAAAGGGACCTTGGAAGGCTAGTTGGACCCACAGCTTTGCTCTTGAGTTTTACTTAGGCTTACTGCTAGAATTTCATACAGCCTGTAAAGGTTGATGGCTAGTTTTGTTTGGTTTACAGAGGGGAAGATATTTTATTTTGCATTTACTTTCCACTGGGTCTTTTAAACATATTTTATACTAGCAGATTTTAGTATGAGTCAGCCAACAGTGTTTTAGTATGAGTCAGCCAACATGAAATGCAAAAGGGAGGATTTTAATAAGCATATAAATGTTTTGTTCAGGTAGTATATTGAGTTGAAATATATTCATTTATATTTAGAAATGAAAAATGTCCTTCTTTCTCTTTATGGTTAAGCTGATTTTTTTAATCTTTTATTTGATTTTAATATTTAATGTTCTTAATTTCTTAAAGCCAAAGCCAACTGAAACAGTCACAACTGATGAGTCTGGGGTAAGATAGTAAACTGGCCCCAGTGGTTTTACCTCTACTTGAGTTTATTTTTTTTACCATGTCTATTTTCCACCAATTTTTTTTCTGTATTTTTCATAACTGTCTTACTACAAAGGTGTTATGCAGTGGTTTGCATTCATTGTCAGTGTACTATTGAAGTCTACTACAAAAAATCCAATATGATCCTCATTAACAAACCAGAAAACTTGGAAATGCATGTGGTGTGTGAAGCATTTCTACAGGTCTTGTGTTTTTAGCATGTAATTTTTCCTTTCATATCATGCTTATTAAGGTGAAAAGGCCCTCAAGATACATTTTCAAATCTTACCTCTTCCACCGTTGCATTTGATGTTGTTATTCTGGAAGTGTTGCATGTTTGAGTTTGTATCTGGTTTGACTTCTCCATGATGCTCTTCAGAACTCTGAAGACAGCGCTAGAATCTCCATCACTTTTTTCCGTCTCTTCCGTGTGATGAGGTTGGTGAAGCTGCTTAGCAGAGGAGAAGGAATCAGAACTTTACTGTGGACGTTTATTAAATCATTTCAGGTTAGCAAAATTTGTTTAAATTTGTTTTATAATTACATCCATTAATACGCCAAATTTTATGAAGCAGTACACTGTAGAGTGCAAAAAACATTTTTAAATTCTGCTACCAATAATGAAATATTTAAATATATTTGCATGATAATGTCCAAATAAACTTCACCAGTCACTTCAGTGAGTCTAAGGGTCTGTCTTGGTCAGTTAATGTTATTTGCTACCATGAGATTTCTACAGTACTTCTTAAAAAATATTTGGCATATCTAAAAGGGGTAGGATGGGTTTGACACACACAGGTCTCTCACTTCCACACATTTTATTAGGTAACTACAAAGGAAGGATTTAATCAATTTTTTAATATAAAACTGATTTCACAAGTTTAACAAAATAGACATTTGAATCCTTGCTTCTGAAAATGTTGATGAATGTGAAGTTAATGGAAATCTGTAACTGTATAGAAGGAAGTATCTTTGTGTTGTCAGAACTAATAATGAAAATAAAATTAAAAGCTGCTAAAGATGATTCTTCCCCCTGGATTGCTGGCAGAAGTAATTTAAAATATAATGAAGTTTGTGCTTATTGTATGCAGCAGAATATTAAGAGTGACAGGTTGTAACATTTTAATCACTTACATGGGAAGAAAAACCTTGGAAAAGCCTATATTGTACAGAAAAATTATTTGTGTAAATACAAATTGAAATTATGGTATGAAATTATTAAAAGACAATGCACCTGTCCCATTTCTAGGCTCTGCCTTATGTTGCTCTTCTGATAGCCATGCTGTTCTTCATCTATGCTGTCATTGGGATGCAGGTAATGATAGATATTTTTTTTAGCATTAAATAAAAGTACAGTGTTTACTCTGAGACTTGTTTGCTAAAGTGCTTATTGAAGCTTTCCTTTGATAGTGGCAGTATATATAAGGCAGAGCTTTCACAGTAATGTAGAATCTCTGTTTCGCTGTGATTTTAGTAGCCAGAAAATCTAAAAGGATGCAGTAGAAGAGCTTGGTGTGGGCTCATAGAATCTTGGTTTGCTGAAATGAGAATTGAACTCATTTCCATCTCTGTCTGAGACAGGATACTCAGACTCTCTGTGCTTTGGTTTCATAGAATCATAGAATAGTTAGGTTTGGAAAGGACCTTAAGATCGCCTGGTTACAAACCCCCTGCCGTGGGCAGGGACACCTCACCCCATCTTTGCATCTCTTTTTCTGTAGAATCAAGATTTTCAGGACAGCAATTATATCTTACTACTAGAATGTACAGTATTTAGCACAGTAGGGCTTTAATATTAATAAAGGACTTTAGGTGGGAGTTTAAAACAAATGATATTTTCTCACCTGAAATACAGGAATATGTATTAGTATTATAAAGGTTTATTGATGCCAAGAGAAATGATGAAGAATTATCTCGTATGTATGATAAATCTACGGCATTTACATAATTATCAGGAAAACTCTAAAGAGAGTAAAGAAAGTGTATTCGTGAAAGTTTTTTTAATAGGTACTGAAGCAAGTTTAGACTGCAAGGCCTACAGCTTCTGACAGTACAGGTCACTAGGATGAAATTCCAAATCCTGTGTTATTGTAGGTATTTGGAAAAGTGGCCATGAGGGACAACAATCAAATAAACAGAAACAACAATTTTCAGACATTCCCCCAAGCGGTGCTGCTTCTTTTCAGGTCAGTATACCTTAGCTCTCACTTAATGCATCCCATTTCACTGATCTATGAAAAAATGCCTGTATCTTTTGTACCATGTGTTTGTTCAAAATGTGTTTTCAAGTGAAAAGCATTTTAGCATAACAAGCACATACTCTCTACGGCTGCATGCTGAGTTGTCATTGGCACAGCAGGGTTCTAATCGGGTGATACACACCTCAACTCATTACAGCTATTGTGAAACATCTCATTTGTGGTGTAATTGTCTTTGGGTAGAGCCTAAACATAGTCAGCCCTCATATCACTGTGTAGGTGTTGGAAAAAGGGAAAAAGGCTGTGCCCTTCCTGTACTCTAGAAGCACAGCTATCATGACAGTTTGAAAAGCAAAGGGTTATTGAAAAGATAAAGAAATAAAATATATACATTTGCTGAAGACAAAAAGTAGAGGGTGTAACTTGCAGAAGGGAAATACCAAAAAACAGTAGGCAGAGTTTTCTGATGTCAGAGGCAGGTAAATCTGGATGTACGGGGATTATGCAATCTCTGTCACTAGAGAGCCTGAGAGAGGGTAAACATTTGCCAGGTGTGCTTCAAAATGTCTTGGAGAAAGGAGATGGAATGTCATGGAGCAGGGATGCCTCTAAAGGTGACAGCGTTGAGAGTGCTCTTGCCTGTGATTCTGTAACTCCGCTTGGCTCCTATGCGTTGTGCTAACCCAGCTGGCAAAATGGGCAGGACATTCCTTATCTAAAACAAAGGGCATCATCCAATGAGGTCTGAATCACTTGAGGCAGGTAAAGACTTTTGCCTTTCAAACTAGGTGATGAACACAGCCAAAAACGTCATAAATACTTAGCCATCTTACCAATATTTGAATTCATGTGTCTGTGTACAGGCATTACCCTGTATACTATGCAAAAAACGCAGTCGCAGAAGTTAGAGACAAACATTTCTTCAGCCATCCTGAGGAAAAGGCAATTCATCTTTTACAAATAGATACTCCCAACTTTTATGATAGGTTTTCATACGCAACACCTCATTTGTACACAGTAGCTCCACCGCAATAAGTACTTAACTTGTAAATCACAGTTTGGGGTTCAAATTTTTACCTACAAGCCTTTATGGTGCATTACTCTACCTTATAAAACATGCCTGCAGTGTCAGATCTGTTCTTGTCTGAAACACGCACTGTATTTTTAAAATTACCTCCTGCTCTGAAAGATTCCCAATTTGTCTTCAGATTCATGCTTGTGCAGCTCCAAGCATTTTGTCAGAATTTAACAAGTTAGTACATCTTTAATCCATTTTAATCTTAATCTATCTTTGTGATCTTGTAAAGGTGTGCAACTGGAGAAGCCTGGCAGGAAATCATGCTGGCATGTTTGCCTGGAAAACGCTGTGATCCAGAATCTGATTATAATCCAGGGGAAGAATACACATGTGGAAGCAATTTTGCCATCATTTATTTTATCAGTTTTTACATGCTTTGTGCATTTTTGGTGAGTCAACTTATTAACAATAAAGAGCTTTAGTATTTTGACTTTCTTTTGAGCTAAGAGATTAGCAGGTCCAGAGAACAGTTGAAAATCCCATATTTAAAATATGTTTGCAAGGTTCTGTTTTTCCAAACACAATTCTAAATCCTTTATCTTATACCGATTTTTAACGTAAAGGGGGTAAAACACTGGAACAGGTTGCCCGGAGAGGCTGTAGATTCCCCATCCCAAGAAGCATCGAAGGTCAGGCTGGGTGGGGCTCTGAGCAACCTGATGTGGTTGAGGATGACCCTGCTAACTATGGGGGGGCTGGACTAGGAGACCTTTGAAGGTCCCTTCCAACCCTATTCATTCTATGATTCTAAATTCCCATGTGCAAGATGTTCTTCTGACTACCTTATGCAGGAGGGATTGATTGCACGTTTGAAAGCTAAGTTAGCAGTCAGCTGTTATTTCAGGCATTTCTCAATACTGTTATTAAATATTCATTAATAACAAAGCTGCAATTCCCTTGACTTACTAATAATGCTACTTGTACTATTTAAATTAGCAGAATTTTTGAGCACTCTACAAGTGTGCTCAAACTGTGGCACATGAAATGGGAACAATTGCCTTCTCACTAATCCATGGCACAATGGCTTATTTTCTCTAAAATAACCTTTGGAATATGTTTTTCCTCTTTGCAGGTGTCTGGTTAAAGTGTAGGTACTCTAAGATAGAATCACACTCTTGACATATCATTACTTGATAGTTTTCCAGTTAGTCCGTTAAATGCTTAGCAAGTATTTTATGAGGTATTTGATAATATTTGCAAAAAAAAGTAAAAAGTAAAAAATCATCATTTATGAGATTAATTTGTTTGAACTCTTAACCTGCTACCTTATAAAATTATTTTATTTAGTGAATATTTTTTAAAATTTCAAAATAATTAAGGCAGATTGTTCTTAATTACTTTTTTAGATTATAAACTTATTTGTGGCTGTCATTATGGATAATTTTGATTATTTGACACGTGACTGGTCTATTCTGGGTCCCCATCATTTGGATGAGTTCAAAAGGATATGGTCAGAATATGACCCTGAAGCAAAGTAAGTTAGATCATTTCTCTGATAAGATTCACCTGGTAAAGCCAATAAAAGCAGAGCACAATATATTTTGGGGGAATGGATGTATGTTGGGTAACTGGTGTGTGTTGGTTCTAGGGGAAGGATAAAGCATCTTGATGTGGTTACATTACTGAGACGCATTCAGCCACCGCTTGGTTTTGGCAAATTATGCCCTCACCGAGTGGCTTGCAAGGTAGGTTTTACCCTATTTTCTTTGTATATTTCTCTTACTGTTCGTTCATTCACTCGTTTCTACTCAATATGTGCCAGGCACAGTAATCCCCTCTGTTCATAAGGTTTCCTTCACCTTTAAGTTTTCCTGATGTTTTTCAGGCTTAACTTAAACCAGCAAAATTAATGTAATTTCTTTCAGTGGTCTCACCTGAGTCATTACAACCAGTGTGAAATTCTTCACAATGCACCAAAATGGAAGGGGTTGGTCTATTATTGTTACGCATACGAATTACTTCATCCCAGCATTTCTGGTGACCCAGTGTCATGTACAAGGCTACTTCAACCCAGAGATATCTGATTTCTTTTCAGTCCCAGGGAGAAGAGGGTGTTTTTCTCCTTTAATTGATAAATAAGTTTTGATACAGTACTTTTACACTACTGTATTCATGAGGTGTTTGCTGCACATGAAATAGAAATGAGATTGAAGAATGGGGACTGCAAGTTAATAAACTAAGGCTGTGCAGTACAAAATGTAGCAGCAAGTGAGAAGACTGAAAATTAGAGGGAATTTAAAATTACATAGAATTTGTCAGGTACGATGTGCGAGTTAAATGGCGGTTAACTGCATTTTCATAGAGAAGTTGAAAAGCAACACAAATGAGATGAGTAATTATAGTGTTGTTTGAGGACTTCAGAAGTACAGACACTGTGGTTTTAGCAATTTCAGTAGGAATAAGATCAAGTCTTCTCATAAAGGATTATTGCAACAGCACCATAGTTTGGATTTCTTTAATACCTGTTTTCTGAATAGGTAAGTTGATGTATAAAACGTTGAGTTCGAATGGAATGCCACAAGGCATAGTTATAGCAAACCTATATCTGTCTATGTGTTAACATAAATTATCCAATTGAGTAATTCTTTTAAACTATAATAGAAAAAAACAAGTCAGCAAGTCAGACATGAGAAAAAAAATATGATGGATTATATAGTGTCCTTTTGACAGACAGTGTCTCAGCACTGCTCTAAAGGGTGATCACTAACACGAAGATGGACTAATACAAAGAAGAGAGTCCCTTTCACACTAATTTAGTGTAGGTAGTACAAGAGATGCATGGCATCACTGAAGAGTTACTTGAGAAATTAACCACTTTATACAGACTTAGTGCTGTGGTTCTTCAAGGAGCATGAGGCTGGTGAAACCCATGGGAAACCTGGAACATGACTGACTGGAGTGCATGCTCTTAAATAACTCTGTCCTTAGTATTTGCATAGTATGGTTTACAGTTGTAGTCAAGGATTAAACTTCAGTGTTTGCAAATTAACTTAATGAATAGCTCATGAAAACTACTGGACAGATTTAGCTTTTATATGAACAACTATGTGATTAATATCAGAAAGGAGCAGTATGGGGTGGTTATTACACACAGCTAGGACGGAAGGCTGAGATTTTGGAAGACTTATATAATATCACTGGATATTATTCTTTGAATACATCAGCTTTTCAGAAATAAACATTATAGGAAGTTTTTCCAAATAAAGCCACATCAAAACTTGTTTTCCTTTTCTCATTCACAGAGATTAGTAGCCATGAATATGCCACTAAACAGTGATGGAACTGTCATGTTCAATGCTACTTTATTTGCTTTGGTTAGGACTGCTCTAAAGATAAAAACAGAAGGTAAGGTTCTTAGCTGTAAAGACTTTCTTGCACTTGTCAGATGGTTCAATGAGGAAAAGTTATAGTTTACTGTATTAATTTTCTTGGCATGAGGAGGGCTGGCTTAGTGTCACTGAATGTGGTTTGCTTTTGGGCTATGGCCCAAAACTGTATTTATGTTGCTAGGAATGATTTGCTAAAGAAATGAAAGTAAGGGGATAATGAGGCCAGAGCCCAAGAAATCTGGGAAATTATTAGATGTTTTAATCTGTTCAGATAAGCACATGTAGCAGTGGTGTAAGAGGAGTTCTACTGCAGGGAATGAATGAGTTCCCCTTTCTCCCCAGCCAAGATGCTCCTTCCTTACTATTCTTAACTCAGTACCTTGGATCCCACATTAGTGTAACTGCAGTTTTTACACACTTGAAAGTAACTTCCCGTTTGATTGAGGCCAGGTCTAACTGTGTTGAATGGATTTTTTAATCAAAGGGAAAAAGTTTTAAAAACCAGTGGTGTGTTTCAAAGAACTTTATTTCTAATTTCGTACATTTTTTCAGTTTTCTACCCTAGTTTACTACTTCCTGTTCTGTGTCTTCTGCTATTCTCAGCAGAATCTGAGCTCCACTGCCAATATCAAGCTGATTAGATTAAGCCCCCTCAGGTAGCACCATGGTTTAGGTGAGCACTGCAAGAGATTAAAAACTGCTCAGTAGTCAATTGCCTAAACATTCAAGCCTGTACAACTGAGTAATTACTGTGATTAAATGAATAAAGGCTCAGCTTTGGATCAGGAAAGAAGTGGCTTGTAAAGAGCAAGTCACTGCTTTCCACACAATTTAAGCAGGAGGTTTTAAGCAGTGACAGAGTAGAGCCAAGATCTGTAAATTGCAGTTGACCTCTGCAGTGCTCCAGAGATGGAGCTCAGTCCTACAGCCTTTCTTATCTTTGGTTATTGCAGTATTGTTATTTGCTACTTTATGTAGTTTAGGCTTGCTGCAATAGTCTTTTTTTTGTATACAGCTAATTAATAACCAAAGGATCGTTTGTTGCAGCATTGCAGAATGTGATTCACATGATTGCCATCCTCCATTTTTCCATTTCCTTGCTACAGGTAACCTAGAGCAAGCAAATGAAGAACTTAGAGCAGTTATAAAGAAAATATGGAAGAAAACAAGCATGAAATTACTTGACCAAGTGGTCCCTCCAGCTGGCGGTCAGTCTGATAAATATTGCAATATGCTATTCTCTGTGCATGTTGGTCTTTCTAGATTGTTAGGAACCAAAGAAATAAAATTACTGAATTTTGCAATTATAGTGACTTTAAAAGACAGCAAACAATAATGAAAAATAGATAACACATATAGGACAGATAAATACAACTTCCTTAGAATAAGAGTCATAGAATAGTTAGGGTTGGAAAGGACCTTAAAATCATCAAGTTCCAACCCACCTGCCATGAGCAGGGACACCTCACACTAAACCATATCACCCAAGGCTCTGTCCAGCCTGGCCTTGAACGCTGCCAGGGATGGAGCATTCACAACTTCCCTGGGCAACCCATTCCAGTGCCTCACCACCCTTACAGTAAAGAACTTTTTCCTTATATCCAATCTAAACTTCCCCTGTTTAAGTTTTAACCAGTTACCCATTGTCCTATCACTACAGTCCCTCATGAACAGTCCCTCCCCAGCATCCCTATAGCCCCCCTTCAGATACTGGAAGGCTGCTATGAGGTCTCCACGCAGCCTTCTCATCTCCAGGCTGAACAGCCCCAACTTTCTCAGCCGATCTTCATACGGGAGGTGCTCCAGTCCCCTGATCATTCTTGTGGCCTCCTCTGGACTTGTTCCAACAGTTCCATGTCCTTTTTATGTTGAGGACACCAGAACTGCACACAGTACTCCAGGTGAGGTCTCATGAGAGCAGCATAGAGGGGCAGGATCACCTACTTCAACCTGCTGGTCATGTTTCCTTTTGGTGCAGCCCAGGATACAGTTGGCTTTCTGGGCTGCGAGCACACACTGAAGCTGGCTCATGTTCATTTCCTCATTGACCAACACCCCCAAGTCCTTCTTCTCAGGGCTGCTCTGAATCTCTTCTCTGCCCAGCCTGTAGCTGTGCCTGGGATTGCTCTGATGCAGGTGTAGGACCTTGCACTTGGCATGGTTAAATTTCATGAGGTTGACATCAGCCCACCTCACAGGCGTGTCAAGGTCCCTCTGGATGGCATTCCTTCCCTCCAGTGTATCAACCGAATCACACAGCTTGGTGTCATCGGCAAACTTGCTGAGGGCGCACTCAATCCCACTGTCCATGTCACCGACAAAGATGTTGGACAAGATCAGTCCCAACACCGATCCCTGAGGGACACCACTCGTTACTGGTCTCCAGACAGACATTGAGCCATTGACCACAACTCTGCATGTGGCCATCCAGCCGGTTCTTTATCCACCAAGTGTTCCACCTATCAAATTGATGTCTCTCCAACTTAGCGACAGGCATGTCATGCAGGACAGTGTCAAATGCTTTGCACAAGTCCACGTAGATGACATCAACTGCTCTCCCCCTGTCCATCATTTCTGTAGCCCCATCATAGAAGGCCACCAAATTGGTCAGGCAGGATTTCCCCTTAGTGAAGCCATGCTGGCTGTCACCAAGCACCTTGTTGTTTCTCATGTGCCTTAGTATGCCTTCCAGGAGAATCTGCTCCAAGATACTGCCAGGCACAGAGGTGTCTAATTCCCCGGGTCATCCATTTTCCCCTTCTTGAAAATGGGGGTTATATCTCCCTTTTTCCAGTTGTTGGGAACTTCACCTGACTGCAGTGATTTTTCAAATATGATGGACAGTGGCTTAGCAACTTCATTTGCCAGCTCCTTCAGGACCTGTGGATGGGTTTCATCAGGTCCCATGGACTTGTGCACATTCAGGTTCTTAGATCAAAAAGAAACAGAGGAAAATGTTACGTTTCTTTTCTTGCTTGGAAAAAAAAATGCCTTATTAGATCTAAATCTAGTCTTGATTTCAAATCATTCAGCAAAATAAACTAAACTTAGTTTGATTTTAATGCATTGAGCAAAATCACGTTTTGTACTAATACAAGCTTGACAATGTACACTACATTCTAGCTTATATCCTTGTATGTGTTGAATAATTCTTTGAGAAAACAAAAGAATTGCCTTCAAAAAATATATTTTTTTGCTAAATTAACAAAGCAAGAGGCTAAATTATCTCAGTTACACTAGTTTAAACCAGAACAGTTCCATAATCGACAGATAATGGGAATGGTTCAGATTTATGCCAGTATGACTGAGATATGAATAATGGCCCGTGTAAAGAGATATCAAAATTCTAATGACAACAATACATTTGCAAGAACTGTGAGGCATGTATATTGGGTGTTTCTACTAGCTATAAATTGAAATGTCAAATATTTGCTATATCTCTTTTTAAATATATATATTCTTATATATATATTTAGCCTTTTTCAATATATACATTTTTATTAACATGCTGTAGTGCAGGCTTAGGTGACTGGTTTTACTTGCTTTTTCAAGTTTTAAAGGTGCAGGATCTGTTGCAGTCACCCACACCCGGGATAGACTAGATCCACTGTAATCTCCTGGTGTCTCTTGTAGTTTATTGTACTTTTATAGTGTTATGACAGCTTTCAAGACTGATCAGACTCAGGTTTGGAAGCAGACTCAAGATCCCAGGCCTGATGGTGGTGGAGGCTGGTCCCTTTGTGAAGGTGATGCTCTCAGTCTCTAGGGGAGGAGGAGCATGCTGGCTGTCCTGCTGTTCAGCATGACCCAAGAAGCAGCATTAGCTTTGTCGCTGGAGCCACTAGTCAAGAGTGGCCAATAGTCACTTGCTATTGGTATGATGGCTGCCAGATCATGGTGGGGGCAAAGGCAAGAGTCTAGCAATTTTGACTATTCAAAGGGGAACTGATACTGCACATTTAAAACAACTCTTTGTGTTCTACTCTGTTGTTTTTAGCCTTACACCTAAGTGCTTGCATGGCATAGATGAACTGCTTTGTTATTGTTGTAACTATGTGCTTGAGCTTTTTCTGCAGCCTCTGTTCCTTTCAACTATGAGTCTTTCCGAATATTCTGAAGCAATTCTGTTTTAGGGTGGTGGCATGGAATTAGTGTTGCCTCTTGCCAACTTTATTCCCCTACATTTTTTTATTGAAATAGAGATGCATGCTTCAGAATAGCGAGCTGTGCCTGCCTAAAGCAATCCGACAAAGAATTTATAAAGATCACATACTTAGAACTAATCTTACATAGTAACTCACTGATTTCAGCTTCATTTCATTGCTGAATATAAGCTGTGTATTTATTTTCAGCTATACTAAAATTCAATGCTAACATTTATTCTGCAAATGTAGCTTTTCAGTGTAGCTAGAAGGCTGAAAACCTGGATCACTGCTCAATGAATAGAAAGCAGTATGACTTCCACAACTCAGTATAAATAAGAACGTGTTGGGAAGTTCTGAAGTTGCATGATTTTTTTTATTTCAGTTTGGTTTGTTTCTCCATAAACCTTGTTATGACTTACCTGAAAATTGAAAATATTGTAAGCAATCTAGAAAATAGCAGCTATTTTACATTCATATGCCCCAGGAGTGTAAAGTAGTTTAGTGTGCAGTAGAAACCAGTTCCTATTTATGTTTTATATTCAGCAGAATATTCTACATAGAATAACATCAGTGACAGCTGGTCTTCTAGGAGAGAAAATTCTCTTCAATATAAATGAAAAAAGCATCCAAATTCAGTATGTTAAAATTACTTGCACTGAAAAATATTGAGCAGTCTAGTTTATAATGTTTGACACCAGTATTACTTTTGCTGGTATTACTGAATGCTAGATCCTTCCTCTGCTTGTGACCGCGCCTCCAGAACACAGTCAAAACAGTTTTTTGCAGAGCAGAATGAAAATAATCAGCATAGCCCTTTTTTTCCTGAATTATAAATAAATGCACTAGAAGTGGACAGTTAGTTCTTGGTACTGGTTAACTAACTCATTACTATAGTTTAATTAAACTGCTCATAGCTGGCAGCACATTTCCAGTACAGAAAAAATGAAATTGTTTTGCAAAAGGATAATATGTCAGTAAAATACCTAAATATATGAATGAGTTAACATTCTTAGGAGACTAGAAAGGAAAAGAAATACATCCACCTCACTAAAGATTCACCTGTATTCTCTGAACTCCCCGGTCTCCATGGCAAGCCTGTTTAATCCTGCATAAAGCTTTTTGCCTTCTTCCAAAAACTTCCTACTGAAGTGATTCCTTTTGCTGTTGCTAATTGTAATTACAGATTTGTCTATTCTGTGGTCAGTTATGCTTAGCTGTTTCCCTATACCTGTCCTTATCTGGCTATATGTGTTACTCAAAAACCAAAGTCAAGTATGGCTCCCCTTGGCCAGGCTTTAGTTCTTGTGTGCACGTGTCTGCAGTACAACTGACTGTGCCTGTGAAGTACACATGTATCTTGTTTGTACATACAGACTTTGGCATGCCCAATTCAGCAGTCTGATAATGCATTCTTCTAATATGCTTATAAAAAGTTGGTCCAGAAGGATCAGTAAGGGCCCTTCATTTCTGCTTACTGAGATTTCACAGGTATTGTCATCTCAGGTACAGTCAGTAGTCGTGCAGTGTCATAACCTGACTTGAAACATGCTCTAAGTGCAACCACCCATAGTAGTATATGTTATATCAAGTCTGTCACTTCTATGTGCTTGTTCTTTCTAGAAGCCATTTGCTATCTCACTTCCTTAAAAGTTCTGTTCAAATACTTGAAAGAAAATAGTATAAAGGATGGGTAAAGGCTTATCTGGGGAGTTTGACCAATTCTACGTTGCAAATCAATGGATTCAGCTAAACTAAGGAAGGCAAGTTTAGATTAGGTGCTTTATAAGTGATGTGTTCCAAATACAAAGCACCGCTGGTCTCTTTAGGAGCTGCCAAGGGAGATTACAGATGAACATCAAAGCAAATATTCACCAGAAGTATAGAAATTAGATTTGTGGAGTCAATTAAAAAGCTGAGGTGGTATCAGTAGACCAGTGAGCTGTTCTTGTGAGCTATGGAGTTATTGCTATTGTCTAGCAGGAGCTGAGGGGGACTTGGAGCTTTAAAGAGATGTCAGTGTTTGGCAGAGCAGGCTATTTAATGTGCTAAGATACTTACTGCAACAGACTGGTCTCCCAACCAAGATATTTTAAAGCAATTATTGTCATTATTTTTGCCTTGATACATTGAAAGTCAAATAATACACTGGGTAAACACATCCTGAGTGCATTTTCACTGAAGATAAAGCTTACAGCCCATTTCAGGCATTATAGTGAGAGGAGCTTATTTTGAATGGTAGAGAATTCATTTTGAGGCAAATTTTATCACAGGAGGTAGCAATGAATTGTAACACTGTTGTACATGGGTTGGATTTCCCCATCCTTATTATTGATGTGAAACAAGTCACAAAAAGAAGAAAGTTAATTACATTTAAATTAGCAGAAGCAGTCATATTACAGGTGAAAATACTATTGGAAATATGATAATGAGCTACATTGGGATATTATTATGGATAAAACAAAGATACAGGAGACTTTCAATCAAATGTTAATGTAAAATATCACAGCATATGACAATTGTTTAGAGAATTTGCTTGAGAATTAGTGAAGAAGCTTGCTTAACAGAATTTGTTCATATATAAAAAAACCCTATCACAAGACAAAATGAAAAACCAAACTCAAATCTGTCCTAAAGCTCCATTAGTGAGTTAAAATATGGAGAAAACAATGGCATAAAGGAAATCTATATTTTCTAACAAAGGTGTGTAGCCAACTAGTAACCATGTTGCAAATAGCTGTCTTGAAATTCTGAAAAAAAATCAATAAACTAAACAACAAAGCAGAAAGGAAAGAAGCTAACATCATGTCAGAGGGCTCTGGGGAAAAATGTGTGTGGAAACAAAAGCAATGTTTTTGAAAGGAAAACTCTTCCTAGTTTTCCGTCAAGCACTACTCATCAAGAGATGAAACTTGCACAGCGGAATGGTTCAGTGGCACTCAGAACAGGCACGTAACGCTCTTAACACACTGTGGACCAGGCAATTTCAACATCCTCGTAAGGTACCTGCCTTGTTCTCTGAAAACTTTGAAATCTGGATTTTGTTCACAACAGTGACTCTGTTAAAAATGCAAGGTTTTACTGCACCTGCTGCTTGCCTGTCTTTCGAATTGTACTAAATTGATTGCTGGAAGTTAGTGTAATTCCTATCAGCATTGCAAGGCTGATACAATACAATAATGTGGGAAAGCACAATGTCATTTCATATTTACTGTTATCATCACCTGTCTAGAAGGTGGCTAAGCACCAAAACTTCACATAAACAAGAGCCTCATAGAAAATATGTGAAATTGTGACCTTTATGGGTCTGCCTCAGAGTCTAAAATCTGTCTTCTTGGGTGACAGTAAGATAGCAGAAGATGCAGCCCAACACGAACATCTGGGACACAAAATTCAAACTGGAAGATGCTCAGGTACTACAGGGAGCACATAACACCAATAAAAAACATGCACAGCATGTAAAAAAGCAGGATGTGAAGATGCCAAAGAACAATGCTACTGATACAGTGACTACAAAAATTTGGTTCAGTAGTGAAAAAGAGTTGTAAACAGGACTTCTTTTTTTTTTTAAATAGGGTCTCTGTTATAAACATAGGGTATGCAAGTCATGGTAGCTTATACTTTATTCCAGCGGAAGTAAAGCCAGCCTTTAGCTTCTGTGCCTATACAAACATGCTTATGGTTTGTTAGAAACTTACACAAACTTACTTAGTACTACATGAGACTTGGTAAAGTATTGCATTTTTCTTCTTTATTAAGGATGAGTTTGCTTAAGTGACTGAGCCTAAATGGCTTGCTAAACATTGCCTTTAAGCTAGTTACAGGTTCCATGGTTGTAAGCTGAAAGCCCAGTACCTCTTGCACCCATCACATTTTTCCCTCCAAATAAGATATGAGCTCATAGGCCATTGATAAATGTGCTGACTCGGGAGAGATCTGTCTGGTCTGTTCATTTAGATGATGAGGTAACCGTGGGGAAGTTCTATGCCACCTTCCTGATACAGGACTACTTTAGGAAATTCAAGAAACGCAAAGAACAAGGACTGGTGGGGAAATATCCTGCGAAGAATACCACGATTGCTCTGCAGGTGATTTTGTTTTTACATTTTTAACTAAGCATTTTGTGAGCTTACTTGAAATAGCAGGTAGATGAGTATTGATGATTGTGCAGTGCTGCCAGGATTTTATTTAGCTGGAACAATTTTGGCCCTTATTCATCAGAAAAGTAAAACATAATCCTGCTATTCTGTCTAAAACAAGGTAAGTGCAAAATGTCATTCTGTCTGGATTACTCACATGGTAGCAATGGTTATAAAACTTGTTAGCAAGTCTAGTTTATACATCACAAACTAAAGTTGCTGATGTAAAATCAGATAAACAAAGTTCTGAGCTATCATTTCCCCTCTTTGTTTTACTTCAACTGCTTAATTTCTTGTGTTCCTACAATGCTATTACCCAGTTCTTAGAAAACTTCCTAATATGCATTACCTAAGAGTTTTTTATATCGTACCATTTGTCTTCTTGATTTTCATTGTCCTTTTTCTTTTCTACTTACGATCACTGGTGAAATATTTTCCTATCAGTATTTTTAATAAATATTTACAAATTTTGAGCTTCACATCCATCAATTTCTTTCATAGGAAGTAATAATAGCATACTACATTAGTGTCATATACATCTGTCTGTCTCTTAAAACGCTATTAGGTGGAAACCAGAACAATAGACTTTGCCACCTGTGTCTCAGTGGGCCTGCAGCAAGCAGTCCATTGAGTTCATGTGATCTAAGGAGTGTATTGTGAAAACTTCTGTTTAGTGATATGCTTTGTATTATGAACTTTAAAACAGGCAAAGGAAAGCTGTTGTCAAATAATTCCAGACATCATACACTGCATCATTTTTTGTTGGATTGGGACTTTCTGAATTTCAGTTAATGCTGAGTAGATTCCTACTGACTATAAAGATATTCAATGTTTCTCATAGCTTTTTATTCTGATGCCAAACTTTAGGAATATGTTGTGAAAATCCCTTTCTGAAAAGGGAGAAATGTGTTAACCTGTGTCAGCTACCCTGTTAAAGGTCTTGCTCATTTATACTTTGATCTAGCAGAATGATCTTTGCTGTTTTAAGTAAGTGATATGTTTCATTCCTTTTTCCTAAAAAGGTCTCTGCTCTCTGCTCTGGCACAGATTCTGTTCCAAGTCACCATAAGAGATGCAATAGGCAGAGAAGGATTCATCACAATTCTTCTTATTGACGTGTGAACACATGGTTTGCCAGAACAGCACGAACTATATTTGCATGTCACGAAAGAAGAGAAAATTATGGGGAATGGAAGAGATAAAAAGATTGAAAGCAGTTGAGAGGGAAGTGAAAGACTGAATTTTAGGAAGGACTTTGCAGACTTCATTAATAGTAAAACTAACAGAGCCTTAAAAACACCTGTTGTAAAAATTATTTTTTCTTCCCTTTCCATTTCCCTTTAGACTCATTTCTCTCTCTCTGTAAGGTAGTGATACTTGGTCCTGAATTTGATATTTCTTAGAAATGCCTCTTTCACTATGCAGGTGGCTCTTCAGCAATGTAATGCTAGTGTAACAAGCTGAACTAGAGAAAGGAAAACTGAAAGTGGTGGGTGGCCCAACATTTACTTCCGCAGGTGATTTCATTCAACCATGTCCAACATTTAACCAGATTCTTCCAGGTATGGTAGTGTGAGGAGTGGCTGTATTTCTTCCTTAGGGGACAGTGTAGATGTTGCAAAATCAGCAACTTCTGAATTAACAGTTGAATAGGTACAGAATACTGTTTGTTTGTTTGTTTGTCATTAAGATTTTAGGTATTTTAACACATCAAACTGTGAAACTTATCCTTTTGCCTGAATTTGGTTGCATGAGACCAAAACTTGTATATTGTGTCAAGAGGATGTCACTGGCAGTTCCCTCACCATTTGAGGGCCAGAACCTTAACCCAGCTGGAATAAAGAAAACAGTTTCTTCTGATTCTATAATTGAGAAAAGAACAATAAAAGCTTGGGTTGAGTCAGCAAATTAGAACAGAGCTTCTTGCAAAACTAGATTTGCTTTGTGAATGCCAGAGCATGCAGCAGGCAGGAATTCCTCTTATTCCACAATACTTGCATTCAGTGTGATTTTTATTCTGTAGAGTTCAGGTTTTCCTCAGGGATGCAGTGTTTGCTGTTATCTGAACACAGGCTGCTGTTTGAGTACATGTAGCCAGAGAAGACGAAGCAATCTAGAAAGTGAATTAGGTCTTGGGGGGGGAGGGAGGGAGGGAGGTGTTATCTGTTCAGGCTATCGAGTAAAGTTGTTTTCCCATGAAGTTTCAAATTCTTCCTCCCTCAGAAGAGGACACTTCAAATTATAACCAACAGTAGTTTGTCTGAACTTGCATGCTGGCACTGAAAGCATCTTCAGAAATAAAATAACAGCGTCGCTTGGAACTATGGCAGTTTGTCTTAGCAGACCCAAGGGTTTTCACTGCTTATGAAGAAAAGCGGGTGGTTCCGAAATGACAGCTGACCCACTGGTGTCACAGTGCCTTACGCAGAGCAAACAAATATATTTTCTGGATAAAATCTGAACAAATTATCATGTGATGCAGTAGTTTAGAGGATGTCTTTTTGTAGAGATGGAAATTTATATTGATCAAAACAGTAGTCACATTGATAGTAAGATAAATGTTAAGTGAAGCATGAACAAGTTTAATTACTTTCAACTAGTACTTAGAGTGAATGAATTTTACACTATTTTTCCTAGGGAAAACACTTACTGTAAACTATGTAAAGCTTGCTTTTATATTTCAAATTTATTTACATTTAACTCTTTTTGTTAATAAATACAAATAAAAGTTAAAGGGTATTTCCCTTCACATTAGAAGTACACAAAAGCACTGATTTATTGAGCTGAACCTGATTTTGAGAATATGCTTTGGATTAAGATAATTATGCTTTCTTCCTCTGCAAATTTCGTAAGTCATATTGACCCTGCAGTAAACAGTAAAAGAAAAAACCCTCTCTAGTAGGCATCAGCTGAGGGGTTAATATGTTGCTCAAGTTCAATTTAATTGTGCTCCCGTGTTCATGCTCTGTTCCTAGAAAGGCTTAGCTTGAAGGGAGGCTGGGTTTGACCGAAAGCACAGAGCTTTTGTGTAGTTGTAGAGCAGTGCACTCAGCTCCAGTGTTAGAAGATGGGCTCTGTGAAGAGGAATAACACTGGGGAATCAAGACTTGACTACTGCATCTCTTATGTTCACTGCTATAGTGTAGGTCTATTCAACTATTTTTCTGCATGCTTATTTTCATATTTTGGTTGTTCTTACCTTGTATTCTGTTCATACTAACCTCAGTTTATTTTGATGCTCAAGTGTAGCTTTGGGGTTTTTTCTTTTTCATTTTCTTTGCTATGAAATAAGCAGATAGTAAAAATGTGGTCATCATCTACAAATGTAATGGTTTATATGAGCATTTTTAGAGTCATAGTTTTCTGAAGCTCTGAAAACCTGAATATTTAAAATTCATTTTAATGCTTTATTTCAGATCTAGTGAGTTTATGTAGCATTAGACATAAATATACATTATTTTTCTAAAATGTGTGTAGCAAAGCTTTGCAAGTGTCTCTTTGATTTCTTGGTATCCCTAAAAATGCTCTAAAAGAGGGAGCATTGTGTATTTTACATGACTAGAAATAGTGTATGTGATAGTGATTCTTACTATTCAAATACAGATACTGTGTTTGCACTTCTTAAACTAAGCCTAACCTGCATCTATGTGTAGGTTGTAGTATAGCTCAAAATGGATGTGGGCTGAGTTTAGATATAGAGGAATTTATCTTTTTGTAGTTCCTATATTTATAAGTACTGAATGTTTTTCTAAAAATTGTGACTCTGGAGTCTTGCATTATACGTAAATTTCTTTATATAAGGCATATGTCTAAAATGGTGTTATTTTATGCATACTATAGACATGGAAAATTGGTTTAAAATGTGGCATTTGTTAAGAGTAGTCTTTTTAAAGCATTTAACTGTTTAATGTTTTAATGTTTAGCTTAACTTTAAAATGTTTTGGTGTCAGGTGCTTTTCAAGCATTGTTATCTCTCAGGCATGGCTCATCTCATCTCTCTCTAAATGACCAATTCAGAAACGCAGTTACAAGCCATGTGACATTTTAGGGTTGTGGATGGATTCCTACCACTCTATTATTTCAGCATTTGAAAGCACATGTGTGTCATCTCAATGCTGTGTCAGAGACAGGGCATCATTAGTTGTCTCTTGAGATGCTATTTAGGACACAGCCCTGGTGTATTAGTGCCTCCTGCCATCTTGAAAACATTGCAGGTGCTATTATGCCTCATAAAGCACAGCTGCACAGAATTATCATGTTAATTTGAAGTCATCTTATGCATTTACAGGAAAGTCTATTTAAAGACACTCTTGGCTTTATTATGTAATTATGTTGCTTGGTGCTCTGTGTGTCTCTGGTTTACTAACTAACCATTGGACTGATACGTTGCATTTATCTCATGCCTACAAGTGAAAGAAATAAGCAAGGAAAGCATCAAAAATTAGATCTTGGAGATAAAGTGCCTGAGTAAGAAATAATTTCTTTTTCAAACTTCTAGGGAAATCTCTAGAACAGAATTTGAGGTAATCAAACACAGTGTAGGGTTAATCTCTCTTCTTCCTCTACTTCAAAGAAACAACAACAAAGTAGAAAAACCTAAGCAGAAACAACAGATGTCCTCATGCAGAGTAGCATGAATAATTCAGTGATGTAGTTCTGATCAATTTTACCCTATAGAACTTGTGCCTAAATATCTCTTGCATGTTTTGTCTGTTCTGTTATAGACCCTTTCATCTTCAGTGTTTTTGTTGAAAACAAAATTTGCTAAAAGGTAAATGCACATAAGGACTTGCACCCTTGTGAGAAGAAATGTGTATTTTTCCCATTTAGAGGTACATTCATCAAAGTCATTTGTGTATAGCAGATACTAATACTCTGTGTTGGAAAGTTAGAGAACAGAACTGAACGGTTTCATGTTCTACAATATACTGGGATTATTAAAGACATTTTGTTAGAAAGCAGTCCACCTGACTGATCTAACAGCCTTGTGAACCAGACAGGGTTTCAGTCTAGTTAGCAGAGATAGATATTAGATATCTAGATGATGGCAGAACTGGCCCCTTGTGTCTTGAAATTATGTGAATTGTATTTGGTCCTCAAAAAATAAGAAATAAATCAGTACTTATTAATCATATTTCCACTTCTTTAGGGAGAAATTTTACAGGTGTTTTTTACTGCTGAAATGGCATAAAATAATCTTGAAGCTTTGTTTCAGGAAAGGCAAGAGTTCTCTGGACATGAGGGAATCTCCAGGAATTAAGAATCTGCCATAAAAAATTAAAGATAGAAGGGAGACTAAAGAGAGTGTGACCCTAATCTTTACCAACCAAAGGAAATGTTATGGAAGTTTTTATGTTGGTCTTTAGTGCCTACTTATTGTTCCATCTGGGGAAAGTAAAATGGTTTTAGATGTGATTTCCTTCAGTGGTAGCTGACTGACCTAATGAAGCATTGTCTTATCAGTAACTCAGTGTGAGAATTTGTCTGGCTATCTGGCACTCTTCTGTCATAAAAATTGTTCTTCCATTACTTGGAATACTGTTAGGTTACACCAGGTAAAATGAGACTGTACATGGGAGTAATCATTTAATGACAGAGTTCACAAAATCGTGGTAGGTAGTTCTGTTGCAGCAAATAAACTAAGGAATATTTTAATTCTCCAGGCAGATGTTGCTTGTAGAACCTGTGGCTTCACTACTGCTATGAGTGAAAAAAGCTGATGGGTTTGGTTTAACTAATATATGCTTTTACATAGAGTGATCTAGGTTTTAGCCTTCCTCTGTTGACTGTCATTGCAAGAGGTCTGTTACATGAAAATGAGTATTGCTGATGGGAGATGAGATGATAAAAGCTGCCTGGATTCTCTTGAGTAAAGGAGTAATTCACCAAGTAGAGAAACAGAAGGCAGTTTGAAATGTAATCAAAATTGAATTTCTATTCAGTATGTTGCTTCCAGACACATGGCTTTTCTCACATTTTGGACATATCTCTGTGGGACTTTGGCAGACAAGAATATAAGCTAGTAGTTTTTGTAGGGGTTAAAATTTATAATACTGCTGTCTGAGAGTGTTGTGTTCCTAGAAAAACTTAGCTTGAAGGGAGTCTGGGTTTGACTGAAAGCACAGAGCTTTTGCGTAGTTGTAGAGCAGTGCACTCAGCTCCAGCATTAGAAGATGGGCTCTGTGAAGATGAATAACACTGGGGAATGAAGACTTGATGACTACTTCTCTTATGTTCACTGCTATAGCGTAGGTCTGTTCAGCTATTTTTTCTGCATGCTTATTTTCTTATTTTGGTTGTTCTTACCTTGTATTCTGTTCATACTAACCTCAGTTAATTTTGATGTTCAAGTGTAGCTTTGGGTTTTTTTTCTTTTCAATTTTCTTTGCTATGAAATAAGCAGGTAGTGAGTGTGAAATGCAAGTGACTATTCTTGCTAATGATTGGCTAACCGAATATAATAGTAATATTCTGCAAAATATATGGAAGCCATTGGTCTTATACTTTGAATTTTGTACCTTTAAGTGTTAATTTTACTTCTCTTTAGCGCCTTACAAACTGATGACATTAACCTTGCTAAAGTCTTGACTGCACAATTATAAAAAGCGTGAGAAAGCACATGTTGACTCACTATTAAATGATTTTTAAAGCCTTGTTCAATTATAGTATAACTCTCTAAGTTCATCCTGGAGGAAGAAAATATAGTTACCAAATACATGTATTTAAAATGATTAGTCAATTCCATTTTCAGGAAGTGAAATACTGGTATGAGGAAAACCCAAAGAGAAGCCTATAGCAAATCTTCACCTTTAGAAGGTTCATCCCTTTCCAGGTTCTGTTTGCTCACACTGCATAAAACACCATTTTGTTCCCCAGCAAACCAGCTATTTCCATGCTGAGCTGGAACCTGACTGTGATGCTGTGATGTACTCCAGGGAATGCATGCAATAAATGGCATGAATGGGACCAAGCCATGTTTGGTGCCTTCCAGTGTCCTTCAGCTGTGTTTGGAGCTCTGAAACATAAAATTCTCCACACAGATTCATGCCACCTCAGGGTCAGTAACACTCAATGTCAGTGTCATGCCATAGTAGTACAGCTCTGATGGGCTGAAATAGCCCCAACATGTGCATCAAAAAATGTAAAAAAGAAGAGAAAATTAAAATCAGACTTTGAGATCATCGATGTATTGAGCCAAGTGCTGTGCATGAGTTTTAGAGGTGTAAAGCATGAACAAATAAATCCTTGATTTCTTCTGAACCTGAGGAGATTGAAAAGGAAAAAGAATTGGGAAGCACAAGTCTGCTTTTTGTTTCAGACCGTGACAGCCAGAGTTGAAGCAGGAAAAACATCTCCTTTTTTGAAGTAAAGCAGGCCTCTACAAAAGCACTGAATTCTTTGCCCAGAGCATGCTGTCTGTTTAATTTCTAACATGCAGGTCTGTCCTTGGCAGTTTCAGCATTATCCCTTTTCCTAATGGTTGCTTGTCATAAAGGGCTTAAGAGGAATCTGAACCAATACACGCTGAGGACTATGTTACTGTAGCATGATGGTTTCCTGTCCTAAACTAAAGCTTTAAATTGAATATCTGCATATCACGGTGCAGTGCAGATGAGCTGGAATTATTTCACTGCTTTCTTTCCCATCTGAGCTCTGCTAAAACTGCTGTTGCTATAGCAAAGATCCTGTGTTTCCTTTGTGGACACAGGCTGCAAACATGTTTTTACATTAAATATACATCTCATTGAAATGCATTTTGTTATAGTTCCTGCTGATTGCTTACACTTTACTATAAGATGAATTTTATTTCCATAGGGCTCCATAAACATCAGTGGTCAGGATCTACACTATGGTAATAAAGACATGGTCATATCAACATGGTTGTACTGGAATGGAAGCCTCTTATTAATAGCAGTAAAGCAGACTTATAGTAGGATCTGACATCTGTGGATGTCAGGATACAAAAAGTTGTAAACTTTCCTTTAAAATAAATTTACACACCTGTAATTAAAGAATGAAAAGAATTTGCCTACCTAATGTATTATGATATTGTCATTGATTTAGGCAGGACTAAGGACACTTCATGATATTGGCCCTGAAATTCGCCGAGCTATATCCTGTGACTTGCAAGATGATGAACCAGAGGAAAACAATCCAGATGAGGAGGAAGATGTTTATAAAGTAATGTCAAAACACAGCTATGTAAATTGTTTTGTCATATAATATGAGATTAAAGAATGAGCTTATCCCTGAATATGAAGTAACAATAACAACAATAGTAATTAAAAATTCCCTCGAATCAGCACAATATAAATATTTAATAAATGAATATATTTTCTATATACCCATACAAATGGTATTACAAGGACATTTGCGTCTCATAAATTTAGAAAGCAGTTGCTGGAGGATGATTCACCTACCCTCAATTCTTTCACATTAATTCTTACTTTTTCTTAAGCAAATCCTAAGAAAAGGCATGAACCTTGTCATCTCAAATTTTGGTAGCGGCAAGGTTTAATCTGGAAGTTTCTTAACTTCCGCAGTGATAGACAGGAAGAAGAGAATTAGGTTCTGTGCAGCCAAACCACAATAGACAGAGCTGCATATTTTAAAATGAACGCCTGGAATCACACAGAGGTCAATGAAATATAAATGTAATTACCAATTTCCTGTGAGGGATATTGATAAGAAGCAGAAAAAAAAAAAGTCTGTTTTCCTCTCTTAAGCTATAGATACTCAGTCTAATGGTAAGCACATAAAGCTGGTATTATAATTAGGAGTGTTCTGCAAACCATTTGTCAGCTGGGAAGAAAACTTAATTTTCCACAAGCATTTCAGAAGAAGCAGATATAAAAGCTCACTTTGGCAGTAATTATGTCAGAAGCCCCATAGCTTGCTATTGTTCTTTGAAAAAAAGGAGGATGTGGCACTGGAGACAGTGCCACAGTTACCACCAGTAGACGCATTTCTCCGTCAACCATCGTTACCTCCTGTCTTCCCTAGATTGAGCTTCAAGACAGACTGCTGTCATCCAAGATCACACCTGGCTAGACAGGGAGGATACATACTCTGGGTCAGATGTGAAAGAGAGCTGCATGCCATAGTCATAATTTAGCACTGCATTCTCCCTTTCACCATCCATTACACTCTCAGGGCTGATAGTCACTCTCTTTTTTGTACCTCTGCAAAAAAAATGAATGGGAGCACTGAAGCTGAATGTTATCTACCTGAGATATGCTTGCAAGCTCTTGCATGGCACTCCATCCTGTCTGAGTGACACCTCTTGCAAACTGATGCTCTGGAAGAACAGAATAGAATTCCCCCAAAGTGTTCTCAGAAATTCAGCAGAAATGTCCCTTTCTGAGGAACTTGGTGCATGTTCATATATGAAAATCTAGGTTTCTCCTATGTGTGGAGAAAGCTGGATGTCACGTCTAGTTGTATGGAAAAAAGAATAATAATCACAGCACAGTGTTGATTTGACTCCGAATACAAACATTGTCATTATCACAATCACATTTCTATCACTTGAGGAGATCCCATCTGAAGCATTGTGAAATTAGAAAGAAAAATCATGGATTATTTGAATTGCTACTTTTTTATGCATGTAGGAGACAGAAGTATGTTCTGTTCATGTATTTAACATAATTTTTAATTTCTCTTCCCCTAAAACAGAGGAATGGTGCCCTCTTTGGCAACCACATTAACCATATTAGCAGTGACAGACGAGATTCATTTCAACAGATCAACACCACACACCGTCCATTACATGTCCAGCGGCCTTCAATTCCATCTGCAAGTGATACTGAGAAAAATATGTATCATCAGGCAGGAAATCCTGTATACCACAATCATCACAATCACAACTCAGTGGGAAAGCAAGTTCCAAACTCAACAAATGCCAATCTCAATAATGCCAATGTGTCTAAAGTTGTTCATGGAAAACACGCAAGTTTTGGAAATCATGAGCATAGATCTGAAAATGGTTACCATTCATACTCCAGAACTGATCATGAAAAACGCAGAAGGCCAAGCAGTAGGAGGTAAGCTTATAAATATGTATTTGCTTTTAAATAAATTAATGTATTATAAAACAACTATAAGAAAACTTATGCTACATGAAACTAATTTGTATATTTAGCTTCATTTTTGTTGCCTACTGATATATGAAATGTGTTGAAAATATAGCTCTGATGTATGGGAAATGTACATAACTTTAATGAGGTTTGAAAGTACTAGTTTTCTTGAAAGTGCAATTGTTAGTTACAGCACAGACGTTGTAATCATCAATTAATTTCTCTAAACTACCTGATTTTAAAATACCTTTCTCCTTTTTTTCATGGTTTACCTGGATAGAACCCGTTACTATGAAACATATATTAGGTGAGTTGGTATATTTCCACTGCAATTGAAAAGGACAAATATATTTTTTCCTTTTCTTCCTTCCTTTTCTTTCTTTCCTTTTTTTCCTTCTGTACAATTTTCAAAATCAACTATGACAATGCATACACTGAATAATTTAAGTGACAGTTTCAAAGTCAAATTTTCCATTGCCTGTTCTAAAAGGATAAACTTCTGGTAAAGGTAAAATTATTCCATCCCTTTTAAAGTCCAAACGGGTTTGTGCAGTTTTCGACAGTCAAAAAAATTGCACCTAATGGCAGTCCTTATTTAAAATTGACTTGTGTAGACTGGAAAAACACTGGCTTTAGTTTTGATATTAATGTGTGCAGTGCCATTTATAGGGGACCCAGAATCTCTCCTGGTTAATCACAGAATCATAAAATGGTTTGGGTCAGAAGGGGCTTTAAGGCTCATCCAGTTCCAACCCCCCTGGCACAGGCAGGGACACCTTCCACTAGACCAGGTTGCTTCAACCACCATCCAGCCTGGCCTTAAACACTGCCAGGGATGGAGCAGCCACAGCTTCTCTGGGCAACCTGTGCCAGTGCCTCACCATCCTCACAGCAAAGAATTTATTCATAATGTCTGATCTAAATCTACCCTCTTCCAGTTTAATGCTATTCCCCCTTGTCCTATCACTACACGTTCTTGCCCCTCTTCAACTTTCTTTATGTCTGAGTATTTTCTAAGACAATTTTAAAAATAGGGTGTATTGTGTCATTTGTAGTGCATTGCTGACTGTGCATTCAGTGCTAGTTTTTAATGCCTAGACTTTTCTTGGAATATCTCAGCAAGTGCCCCTTAGTATTTTGGCCGTTTGGCAAACTTCAGGCATTTGAGAGATGCAGTGTTTTCTCAAAGTACTCTGAGTTTATATTTTGTAAAAATGTCTTAAATGTATTTGACTTCATTGAGCATCCCCGTATTAATTATTTTCTTATTTGTACCCTAAGGAAATAAAGGGAGGTCATCTTCAGGTAACATGAAATAGACATGATCTGAACTGCAGTTCGACATAATTCTGACAGCAGGAGATATTAATACTTGTCTTGTGTTTTCTTTCTTTTTTTCTTGGAAACACATTAAAAGAACTGTCTATAAAATATACAATATATAATTTATATAGAGAAAATATTTTTTAAAAACATTTGTTTGCTGCTTACAGATCTGACTCTGGTGATGGGCGTCGACCTACTATTTGCCGTGAAGAGCATGCAGTTCAAGATTATTGCAATGATGATCATTATTTGGGAGAGCAGGAGTATTTTAGTGGAGAAGAATATTATGAGGAAGACAGTATGTTGTCAGGAAACAGGTGAGGATATTTGTTAAACTGGGAAAAGTATTTTAATAAGTTATGTATGTATCTGGAAAAGCTTCACTAAGCGCTTACACTGAAAATTCTCTAATGAAGTTAGTACTCCACAACTGCAGCCAAGTGCAATGGTGAAGAGAAATAGTATGTGGACTAAAGATCTTTTGTATTTGATATCATGTGCTGACTCCATCAAAACTTCACCAAAGCCAAAGGAAAGCACAAAGTTCCTTTAACTGAGTATAAACTAGTGCATAACTGAAGTGTTTCATTTTGAAATAAAATTCCACATACAATGGAAGATGGATCAAGCTCAGAGGAATCTTTAGGAATGAATTTTGCTATAAGGTAAAAGGAAAGGTGAAATTGATGATCTCTGAACTGAGATCATAAAGTAGTACTAGCTGGACCAATAAAGAATTGGACGACTTCCTCTTCAAAATTCTCATTTCACCTCTTTACTAATAATCCTTCTCTTGGGACCATTTTTTGTCTTCTTAGTGCAAACACACAGGCATAGTTGTCCTGTCCTTCACATGTTTGGAACAGATGTTTTTAAGTTTTATTCCTAACCTTTATGGAAATGCTATCAAGTGAATTTTAGTCAACAACTAACATTTCTTACAAATATGTATTTCTGCATAATGGCCAAATTTGTATTAATCTGAGGCTCCTTGCTGTAACTACAGCGTTCTAGTTTTGTAAACTGGTTTCTCTCAGTTTTCAAACTCATTTCTATTTTCTCCGGCCAAAACTTGGAATACTATTCTAATTAATTACAGTATTTCTGTACAGTAGGGTCCAGTAGTGTTTTTTAACAACTCTTGCCTCATCCTGTGTATTTAACTCCTGTGGTCTTTGCATTTGATATCTTAATTTCAGATTTAAGAAGAAAAGGCCTTTGATAAATTAAAGCTTTTCTCTGCAACTTTATTTCACACAGTTTCTTCAGAAATTGACTGGGGTGGGTTTTTCTAACTTTAGAACAGTGGCTCCCAAATTAGTTTAGTTTTGAGCATTAGCAGATTAGTTTGATTTGAGCACTGTACCTGTGGCTTCAGCAATAGGGCAGATCCTAACTTTGCACTGGGACCCCTCCTGTACATAACTAATAGGTGTCAAGTTTTTCAGGCAATGTTTTGGTGCTCTTTGGGAGGAAGTCCTGATATTCCCGATTCAGTCTTCAAAATGTGAGATGGTTCTGATGTTTTCTGAGTACCAACCTGTCGCGGAACCAGACCTGTATTTAGTAATACTGAAAGGCTTTCTATTATTAAAAAAAAAAAAAAGCACTTTTTTCCCAACTATCTTGTAATTCTTTTTTTCATTCCATAATATTCACCTTTTCATATGATGTAGAAAGACGGGTGCATTTAGATGTTGAGTAGATTGTGTTCATCTTCCTTACAAAAGCTGTGTTTCTTTTCTGCTGAATTATTCAGTAACTTCTCAAAAATATCCTCTACTTCTATCAATCCTTTTTTTTTTTACTTTGAAGTCCAGCACAGAAAAAGAGGAATTTATTACCATTTTATCTTAGATCCATAAGCGCATATGCACAAATGCCAGACATACTTAATTCTCTTCCTCCTCTTATACTGTCTTTCTTTGCCATCTGAATTCTGGCAAGATTGGCAGCCTGATCTGTGTTTTATTGGTTTGCTAAGATTTCCATGAAGGATAATTTTACAGAGCTCTCAAGTCACTAATTTTTTTATATTGTCAAACTGATTGTATTGATTTTTGATACAGTCAGAGAACACCCTCCTAAGGTCTGATTTTTCAGTAAGAGAATTAACTGGACTGTAAAAGGTTTAAATCCATTCTCTGAGTTTCTGTGCTCCCACGTAGTACCCAGGGTTCACAAGAGGGCATGGCAGGAGTAAGGAAAGGGTGTCTTTATTTTGTATTTTTTTTCAGCACTGTACAGCTGGGGCCCTACATTTGAGCCTGTACTGGCAAGAATGACTTCACAGAAAATAGAATCTGAAAAAATCTTCACCTGAGAACTTACTATGTAACTATACTATTACAAAAGTCTATGCTCGCTATCTCAAAATCAGTTTGCATACAGAAACTGGATTTTAAACTTGAGTCATGTAATTATATAATGTAGTGTTTGGTTATCTTGCTGGAGAAAGCATAGCATTAAAAATCTTCTAGAAGAAATCTAATAGAGCAGTTTACAAGAACTCACTGAAATAACATGTTTTTTATTGTATTTTAAATGCAGGCATATGTATGATTACCACTGTAGGTATCACTGCCATGACTCAGATTTTGAGAGACCCAAAGGTTATCATCACCCACATGGGTTTTTTGAGGAAGATGATTCACAGATCTGTTATGACACAAAAAGATCTCCTAGGAGACGGCTGCTACCTCCAACACCAACACGTAAGTACATTGAGGACAATTTGTTTGCAAATATGGAACTATTTTGATGCATTCAGACACGTTCCAGTTTAAAAAGGCTTCTTTTTAACTTGGATTTCAAACATGGCATTTCTTGATTATGGCTGCTAGTGGATTATTATGTCTGGCAGCCATATCTGTCCATCCTGAGAGCCGCCTCAGAAAATCAGTGGATCCTCACAACTCAGTCTTTCTAGTATCTCTTGCCTCACTCCTCCAATAATACAAAAATAACCAATTTGATTGCCGGTTTTATCTTGATTTGATAAATGAAGACAGAGCACAATAGAAGATGTCAGTGGTTTGCTTTGAAACTTTGATCAGAGGGTTTTAGCCTATGTGCCTGTTAGTCACACCTGCAGGTCTGCCCCAGTCAGAGCCACTTCTCCAGTGACTCACTTGCTGGCACTTCCCTGTTCCTTTACCAGTCACACTGTTTAATGGCATTGTGATCATTTCCATTTCCATCTTTACGAAGTGTGAGCTTAATGATGCTTTGGTTGTGGGGGTTTTTTCATAACTTTTGAGCTGCCTTTAGCTTTTGATGTGAGTTTCTCAAGCCCCTGTGGAAAAAAAATGTTATCCTGAGCTAAGCATCTTATTTCACATTCCCATTGGTACTTTATTCTGCCATCTCAAGAACAATGCTTAATATCCTGTGTTTCTTCTGGGGAAGAAAATACTTCTATTTATAGATTGAATTAACATTGTCAACTGCTTTTTTACCTGTTTCTTTAATTTTCATGCATTCTCCTTGGATCTTTCCCTTGGTTTCTTTTTAAGCACAATGTTGTTTTGTCTGCATTTTTGAATGCTCTTATGCTTCTTATCTTGTAATTTTGGCTTTGTATGCTCCAGGCCATACTGCAGAGATTAGCTGGGATCATCCTCTGGTGAAGTTAGGCAGATTCAAAGCTCTTGGAATTTGCTGTCTGAGCTTTGACACTTAACAGACAGGAAGCACTCGGGGTTGTGAACTGTAAAATAAACCTCTTCCCGAACCTCTTTCTTGCTGGTGCACAAGAAAAAAACACTCTGCTCTCAGCAACATGCAGCCCAATAGTGTCCCTAAGAGAACCTTATGCATAGCATGGTTGGCACAGCTGGGTCTGTTACACGTCTTTGCGTGATGCTGTCTAATCAGTGCCATCCAAACCAGACAATTCAGGGGCATTTCTAGAAGAGTCTCCACGTTTTGGCTGCTACATGGTGAATTCGCTTTCTAGTGAAAACAGAGTCCTTTCATTCTGCTAATGCTAGCAGCCAGTCACAGTCCATTTTTCTGTGGAAGTACGACTGTAAGGACCCTATGGGTAGGAAAAGGACAGGCCGTTTTTGTCTCTGACACCCTAAAGAAAATGCAGGCATAGACTTTTAAAGTGTGTTTCAGAGAAAGTGTAGTGGGATCATTATACAACGTCTAAGGTACAGTCTCCGATTATTTAAAGCTACAGAAAACTGTAGTAAAAGGCCACAATGAAGTGTATCATTATATAATAAAAGAAACATTCTTCAGCAATCTGTCAGTGCTGCATCCTCACATTTGTCACTCATCTCGTTAGAAGATGACTCCTGCTCTCTACTCTTTGGCTTTCTGACCTTAAGGGGCACAGGTGGAGAAAGCAGAAAGAATGTGAGATTTGCACTTACAGAGCGTAAATAACTCAACTGGGATGAATGATAGTGAAATGTACAGAAAGCTGTTAGTTCTCTTTTAGTAGCAGAAAAGGAAAAGACATCAAAGTGGAGGCTGTGAAAGGAGACTCTTTCTACAAGCTTTTCTGATAGCAGAGGAATTTTAAGCCAAAGAACTAGATGGATATTATATATATCCGTTCCATACGTTGCAGGAGAACATGCTTTCATAAAAATCCTCTGGGGCCTTCCCTTGGAAGTGTTACAAGGGAAGGGTTGGCAGCTTCCTGTGATTGCAGCCTTTGGGACTCATTTAGCTTTTCTGATAAAGTTCTAGTGACAGTATTAAGCAGACATTTCTTTAGAAGAAGCCTACACTTTCTATCTCATGTACAAGAGACTAAATAAATGTACTAGGTAGGAGGATATTTGATAGCCTAGGATAAGAGGACCTAGTTCTCATCTAAGTTGCGTATGGGTAATGTAGGAAGTCCTTTGACTTACACCAGCATAAAGTCACAAGAGCACAGTCATACCTTCTATCATAACCATTTATTCAATGTTCAGGAACACAGGTAAGAAATTTTAGAGGCTTGGTATCTCAGCAGATTTTAAAAGAAGCTCAAACCTATTATTTGTAACTAGTGAATGGACTCTTTGGCCTGGGGAAGAAGCCTTGGTGTTCTCATATGCAGAAAGAAAAAAGAAAAATAAAAAAGGCAAAAAAGCGAAACCCCCAAACTTTTAACATTGCACTGAACAGTTTCTGCTAGCATCTGTATTCAGTCCAAGTTAATATAACATACAGTATGTTGGCTGGGTACTGTAGTTAGTATATTGAGCTCTGTGTTGAGCTTTCTAGACGTTTTTATACCAAACTCATTATATACAGCATTCAAGCATCTTTCAGAAGTGTACTGAGAATAATTGCCATGTTCTTTCAGACTCCTTCCTGGGGAAAAGCATGTGCAAAGTATCTGGTTTTGAATGAGGGGACTTTTTTGTTCACTTTTCATTCATTTTGGCACTGGGACTTTTTGCATCTGTTAGGATCAGGAGTAAGGCTTCCATTCCTGTATTTGGATTTACCATAGAAGCAATGGACAGAAAGTTTGCATTCAGTGGTCCAAACTGAATGCAAACCAAAGGTGCCTGTTTTAATGCAGTGGCTCTTTAAGGACCCTTTATTGTCAGTATCTAGCACTTAAGCGTCTGGTTGTAACTATGAGGAATCCCTTAACTCTTCAATTCTGTACACAAAATTCTTGGGGTTCGAAAAACAGAAACTGAGAATAGTTTCTGTCAGTTCCAAGAGAGCACAATTTTGTATCACTGCTTTGTACAGCCAGGCTCCTTTCAGTTTTCCAGAGTGATGCTTGCACAGAGGAATTATACCTATGTGCTGCTTCCCATTGTTTCACCTGCTTTCACCAAGACTAGCTGAGACATTTCTACATCAGCCAAACACCTTGATCAGTTTAGATTTCTACTTTTCCTGTTCTTTCAGTCACGTGAATACATAACAGGACAGACTATGGCTTCTTGTTGTCATAAGTAATGGAATAAACACCAGGAACTGACAACATAAGTCAACTTGGATATGATTTTCCATATTGCACATTGCCTTCAAGGAACTGGGGATTTGGTATTTCTTTTGGGAAGTCTGGTTCATTAGAAAGAAGAGTTTACAGCCTTGGGGAAGAAAGAAGAAACTCTGCTTTGTAACTGTTTACAGCAGTTTACAGCAAAACTCTAGTGTCTGAACCAGTCTGCTGAACAACACAAGTTTGTGCTGTGAAACAGCTGCTTCCCATTCTGTCATGTGATGCTGTGCATACAATTTCTACCTGTGACTGCATTTGCTCATATGCGAATCTATCTTTTATCTGATAACCAGCTGCTTGCTCCTGTGAGCACAACTTATTTCTTACTGGGTATCTGTTTTTATTTGTGTGGTGATTGACTCACAGTGGAATTTTGGAAATAGACTTTGAAGGAAAGTATTTAATTTTCCTAATGAATTATGGTTTCCCTGTAGCAAATAGACGATCTTCCTTTAACTTCGAATGCCTCCGCCGGCAAAGTAGTCAAGACGACATACCACTCTCTCCTAATTTCCACCATCGCACTGCTTTACCCCTTCACTTAATGCAACAGCAGGTAAACACAGACTCTTATTTACCTTGCTTTGAACTAACTCCTGAGAAGAGTATGACCAAGCATTTGAAATCACTAACTTCTAAAATTCTTCCCCTTATCAGGTCATGGCTGTTGCAGGTCTGGATTCCAGCAAAGCTCATAAACATTCACCAAGTCGTTCAACGCGTTCCTGGGCTACCCCACCTGCAACCCCTCCCAACAGGGACCGTTCTCCATATTATACACCCCTAATCCAGGTCGATAGGGCTGAATCTACAGAGCATATGAATGGTAGCCTGCCTTCCTTGCACAGGAGCTCTTGGTACACAGATGACCCTGAGATTTCCTACCGAACATTTACACCAGCCAATTTAACTGTACCTAATGACTTGAGGCATAAACACAGTGACAAACAGAGGAGTGCAGACAGTTTGGTAGAAGCGGTAAGTATCACAGAAACCTCTGAAGTAGGTGAGAGTGTTTGTGTGTTTGGTTTTTGTGTTAAAATTAAAAAACATGTAACTCAGTTCACATTACCTCTCTGAAATGTAATATTTTCAGTTTCAAAGTGCAAAACTGTTCTTAGGTAGAGACAGGGGAACTTATTCATAGTTGTCATGCAGTAAATGATTTCTACTGAATCCAGATCTTAACATCAGTGTGTCAGAGCACTGAAGAGATTTCAAAGGGGTTTGAAATTCAGATTTTCTAGATGAGCATCATTATGAAGTGTCCTTCTGCAGTGGCTGACAGGAAGGAGATGATGCACATGTTTGCTCTCCCTGTTGTTTCGAAAGAAATACATCGCCAGTTTTGGAATAATCTGAATGAATCAGTGCATTAAATGCAGAGAGGTGAATAACAACTACAAGGATTGGTTCTAGGTGTACTAAAGATGCTAAGAATCCTCTTTTATAATAAAAAGGATTTGAAGATAAACATTATATAGCATTTCTGAGAAAATGTTACTGTTCTTGCTTCCATCTACCACTTCCTTTCCATTGTGATGACCTAAGCAATATACTTTGTTAGATTTTATTTGAAAAGGGGATTCAGCATCTTTCTTGCATGTACTCTAAAGTACCAAGAACATATAGAAATGTGTGTTTCAGGCAGTTGTTCTAATTGCACCATCTGGGATATATTAACTGTTGTCTTCAGTATATCAGCCTGATGATTCGTGTTTATCAGACTACTCACAAATTTCTGAAGAAAAACATCAGATGTGTTGTACTATTGGTTGCACTATCACACAACTGATACAGTGTGGTTTGGAGCCATTCAATTGTTGATGAGATTTGATTGTTCTTATATATACAGTTTTGCTGTGGGTTGCCATAGTGATTCAGCAGGGGGGTTCTAGTATTTTTCACAAATGCAAAACATTATAATGACCTGTCTGTTCTTCTGCAATTCCACTATGTATCTCATTCTCTTCCCTCCATCTGCCAGGTACTTATATCTGAAGGCCTAGGAAGATATGCAAAGGACCCTAACTTTGTTTCAGCTACAAAACACGAGATTGCTGATGCATGTGATATGACTATTGATGAGATGGAAAGTGCTGCCAGTAATCTTCTCAATGGGAATATTAGCAATGGGACCAATGGGGATATGTTTCCTATTTTAAGCAGACAAGATTATGAACTTCAAGATTTTGATACTGGCTACAGTGATGAAGAACCAGAAACTGGACGATATGAGGAAGACTTAGCTGATGAAATGATATGCATTACAAGCTTATAGTATTTAGTAAGGAAAATGATTCTAATAACAGAAAAAGTGCCTCATAGTTTTAAGATGTTAGGCACTAGCTGGAGTGAATAACCAATCAAGTTTTGTACAAGTGATGTCACACCTCAAGGAAGCCATAACCAATAAATTTATTATCTCCAGGTTGCCGAAATGTGATCAGAGCTGCAGTACATCGTCTCCTCCCACAGGATTTTCAGTTCCTCTGTAGGAATAAGGTTATTTTTAAACCAAGTAGACTGTGACAATCAGGTTTTTTGAGGGCTAGAGTGGGATTCTGAGGTGTAATATCTTGCCTGTCTTTCAACCTTGTGCTGCTGTCCTTCCCAGTAGAGCAGGATTTTGTCAATGAAAATGTCTGTTTAAGTTTGGCACAAAATTGTGTGGGAAATAGCAACAAGAGATGAGTGATGACAACCAATAATGTCATTACCTCAGTACTGAATAGCATATCCGCTACCCACTGCATATCCATTCTAATGTTGTTTTCAAACTTGCCTCCTGATTTTTTTTCTTAATGCTCTTCTAAAATACAGTTTGTCATGCTCTACCTGTTAGAGATTGTTGGAAAAAAGAAGTTATAGAAAAAGTAATCTGTCATATGTAACACCAGTTTACATAGGAAATATCATTCAGATAGTCTGTTTTATGACTATCACGTTAAGGGCAAAATATACTGGAATAAATGCATTCTTACTAATGCACTTGCAACCAGGTTATAGTAGAATTAGATAAGATAGTTTGCTAAAAATTATATAGTAGAAATTATTGTAAATGAATTGTAATATACAATGATTTGTATTTGTAAAGAGATGTTCTATATTTTGTAATTATTGTACTGTAATTGAACTGCAGCAATATTTATGGACCCTAATTATTGTAACTCTCCACAGAATTCTAGATAGAAGTATTTTTACTTGGAATATATAGATCTATAGCATAAATATTTAAATAGAGCCACCTCTCTCAGTGTAAATCTCTTCTTGGGATAAAGTGTCAAGTTTGAACTTGGCAACAGAAGAGATTTTTTTTTTTATTGCCTAATTGAGTCAAATGAATCTCTCTGTGTAAGGGATGCATAGTTGACTATTTACAATCTTATACTTGGAAAGGTAAAATATTTAAGTTACTTTAACATTTTAATTGAAAAACAAGCTCTAATTTTTTTAATTACTTTCCTGGTAAAAAATAACTATTAAAATCGTTAAAAAATTGGGAAGTTCATGCCAAGATATTACTGGTCATGAGACAATTTGTTTTGACAAAGTATGTTACCCACATACCCTACTTTGACAGGAAGCATCTTGGGCAGAAATTTCACAGGTAAATGAAAATGCTTTACTTCAGTAGTACTTACTTTGCTTGGAAAGAGAAGAAGTATGATAAAAATGATTCTTCACAGAACCAAAAACCTTGATATAAGTAGTACACTATTGCCTCTATCTTTCTGTTGTTCTGTGTCCTGTTTCAAAGATTTATTTTTATGCAAACAAGAGAGGGCTTAGATATTGTTCACAATGCAGTAAAACCCTGAAATGACTTTGAGGCTGAAATGTCCTTGGAGGAAAATCAAAAAACACTGAAAGCTACTGTCTATTTTGTTAGCACTGGATAACAAAGACTTGTTCTAACAAGTTATCTTATCAGGTTTTACCTGTAGTTCACATGCTAGATAGCAATCCAGTTCACATTTTTATAAATGTGATGTTTAAAACATGTCAATAAATGTTTTGTACATAATGACAGTTTCCTATGAATAACTTACAGACTTCCTCTGAAATCATTCTTATTTCAAATGCCAGGATAAGAACATAAAGGTTTGTAAATTATTTCTTGACTTACATCATTTTGTATTAAAACAAATGCAAAATGTTCTTCAAAATAAAACTGTGTAATAATTTTATTATACTTGGGACTCCTTTTACTAATAGGTTTTCACCGAGAAGCTCCAAAGGTAAAACTGCATTGTGTGGAGAACGGAAGGGAATGTGTGGGATATAGTTGTCAGTCTACATTATCATAGTGTGCCAGTCTTTTATGAATGATTGGTGTTAACCACACAGATATGGAGTGATTACAGTGTTCCGACAAAAAAAGAGTGCTATTACTTCCCTACTATCTAGGTAATTATTATCTCCTTAGTTACAGATCTATGGAAACAATGAGGAAAATCTGACCAAAATCCCCTAAAATGTCAAAACAAATCTTTCATGCTGTCTGCCAGCAAACACTTGGGTAGGTTATGCAGTAGTAAGTCACCCTATTACACTTTCCCACCTTACAGGAACAAACTTTAAGAGACCAAAATAGAGCCTTCTGGATCTGGTGTCACTCTGAAATAAGTAGTTTTCACTTCCACCTACTGTGGTGTACCCACTTCTGAAAACCACCTTTTAAGGCAACTGAAATTGAACACTAAAAAATGAGGAGGAAAAAAATCCCAGACTAGGTTACTTAACTGCATGGACTTCTGATAGCACATCAAATTTGGCAAATTGTGCTGAATAACAATCATTTTTCTGGCGAGACACAAAACATTATGCCGACTTCATTGAATTTTCTTGCAGTACGGTTAGTCCTCAGCTTTCAGTAGTCTGATGAGAGACTGTTTAGGGCAGATATGATATTTTATGAGCAAATAGTCCTTAAAAAAACCCAAAAACAAATAATGAAAGAAACTGAGTTACAAACCATGTTCTATATAATTAAGGTTTAAGGGAAATCATTCATCTATATAGATACATAGGATGAATACTTGTGCAATTTTATTACTGAAGTATATGGAAAAACATAATATACTCACAATTACACGGTAATTGTCATCCTTAAAATACTGCTAATCATAATAATTACTCAATACAAAAATTAAGACATTATCTCAGCAATTAAAATGTATTTCATGAGTTTCCAAATTTGTTTATATATGTATATAATGACAGAAAATGTTAGTAAAGAATTAAACATTGCTAAGTCTTTTACAGCGAAGCGAATTCACTGAACGAGTGAATATGTAAAATATATTCCCATTTGAACAGTGTCTCATTTTTAGAGCTTAGACGACAGAAGAATAGAGACTAAAAACTATAACACCGTAATAAGATACATTTGGGTTGTCTCTGCAATAACTTTTTTTTTTAACTATAATTTTTAAAAATGCATAAATACTTTTACTAGTCCTCAAAGTATGTTTCTATGTTTATTTTATAGCAAATGCACATTCCAAGCCCCCTTTCCAGGTCTCCAGTGTTTACATAGCTGCCTCATTTGGTTGCAGCCTAATTGAAATAAGACACTTGGAAAGGATCTTAAGTTGCAGAAACATCAAAAATTCTGGTGTACAAAACCTTGAGTGGCATTACAGGAATTAAATGTAATGCAGTTTTACAAATGCTGCTATTTTCTGCTGCTTTTTAAAAGCACCTTGAACTGAAATATGTGTACAAAAGAAACGCTTTGGTCATTTTTCTTTCTTAATGTTATTGTCTGCAGCCAGAGACCTCCAACTGTGTCTGAAGCATCTGCAGCAAGCTATTAACATGGAAATGCTGGTGTGCTCACTTGGCAAGTCTGTTGCTGGTTCAGGCCATGCTGGCAGGTCTTGTAACATACAAATTCCTACATCAAACATCTTTTACAGTTAACTGGGTTTGAATACATAATATAGTATCATCTCTGCATTTACACAAAAAATATCTGGGTAGAACTGGGAATAATATTCAATTGCGTACTGTATTATTTTGTTAAATATGTAAAACTCTGGAATTATGAGTCTGTGTTCTGCAGTCCGCTATGGTGTAAAAGGTGGTTAATTTTACCTAGCAGATTGCCAGTGCTCCACAGAGCTTATTAGAATATCTTGTAGCTGTTCTAACTATCCCTTAGCAGACTTGACTCTGCTAGGAGTAAGAACAATTTTAACAGGAATTCACTATCAGCAACCAGGTACAATGTAGTAGAAACTAATGGTAGCATGATGCAATCTATAGCTTTCCCCAGGGCACCAAAGCTTTCAAATATGCAAGCTATTTCTTTAGCACTGCATCAAAGGAATGTCATGTGAAACCTCAACATTCTATAGCAGTGATACCTAAATTAATAAAGCAACTACAGTTCACAGCAATGAAAATACTCAAGTGTTTAGAAGGGAAGGAATCTGCATGCTGTCTATGTATGTTTAGAACTCCAAGAAAAGATGGTGATGTTTCAGAAGGAATGCCTGATCATCTCATTTCACGATGGGGCAATGTGTACCTGAACACAGACACATGCAGTTTGGCATGTATATCTAACCTTGCTATGTCTTCATCATTTTAGAGTTTGTCATAATGGCAGGGGATACCTCTGTGTGTGTTCAGAGATAAGTTATGCAAGACAGTGTCTAGTTAATTCTCTGCAGTTGCATAGTAACAATTCCCATCCTGCATGCCTAGAATAGAAACTCAAGTCGTACATCTGCAAAAGCAGGAATTTCAGTATTCTGTCTTTCCAAATTGTGTCCCCTCTCAACTGCACAAGACTGTGGTAAGTCTCACCAGTATATATTACTCTGAGTATCCTAATACTTTGTATTCAAATGACACTAAGATGCCTACTGAATGCCTTTAAATGAAAATCTCAAAAGCACAGGTGCTGAATGAAAACTATTTACCATAAACAAGGACACCATTCACAGTACATGCTTTCATCAAATACACAGCTGTATGAGATGAATTGTCTCATTAACAGTTATTCAATCACCTATAACTTAAAATATTCTTGCTCTTCCCCTCATTCCAAAAGAATGCATCACATACATAGGTAGAAAGGTTTTACCTCTGTCTCCTTTTGTAGCATAGTTCACTGCTATCATCTTTCATCCTCACAAATTTTGTCTTTATGCAGATGCTCTAATGAATTAAGTCCTTTCCCTCAGTTAGCAGCAAGGCTTCCAACTCAGCACCAGGTAGAAGTATCTGCCTTAAACATCTGCAGTTGTCCTTCTAGCCAACACCTGAGTCAGCAACCTTTTTTACAATGTGCTCAAATGTTGTACAATTCCTTTTTTTTTCCTGAAAAAAAAAAATGTTTATTCTGTTTACCTCAAGTCCTGATCAATCTTAGGCTATAGAAGCTTTTTCTTTTAAAATCTGACAGCTGCTTAGTCAAAAGTTATTTTAGAATACTTAATAAATCCAAACAATTGATTCCATTTCATTCAATGAGCTCAATTTCTTTAGCTGTTTGCCTTTATATGTTGCTTTAAATGAGTACCTGAAGGTTTGATGGAGAAAACATCAATCATGTATCTTGCTTTACACATCTGAAGATAATATACAAATTCTGTATATATAACAAAACATATAAATATCAGCTCCTGTTCTACACTTTTCAGGAAAGTAAGCTTCTGATAACTCATGTATGTCTTCTTTCTGAATACTATCCAATTCAGACTCCTAAGTTTGGTGAAGTCTGTTTTTCAGTGAGGATTTGTAAACTGTGCATTCCTTTCATAAAAACTCCACATTTGACAGATTCTCAACACATGCAGATTCCTCTCTCTCCTGTTACTTCTGATATGAACTAGTTTGGCCTGTGAATATGAAATCACATAAAAGCTTACATTTACTTAACCTTTCTTTGAGGATGTGGGGGTTACTGACTAGCTGTTATCCTGGGTTAAATCCTGGGATTTTAAAGTCCTTCCTTTAAATAACAAGGCATATTATAATAGCATGCATTAATCTCTTCTATTCCTTGTGAAATTGCACAGTAGTTTTGGTTTGTGACAACTGTCCTGTCATTTAGAAATAGCTTCTCTCCAAAAAACGATTTTAGTTGTGCCACAAAAGGTCTAGAGGAAGCCACATAAATGCTCTGAGGGCTGGAGCACCTCTCCTATGAAGGCAAGCTGAGAGAGCTGGGGTTGCTCAGCACTGAGAGGCTCCAGGGAGACCTTAGAGCAGCCTTCCAGTATCTAAAAGGTGCCTACAAGAAAGCTGGAGAGGGACTTTTTAAAAGACATGTAGTGACGGGACAAGGGGCAGTGGCTTTAAACTGACAGAGGTGAAATTTAGATGAGACATTAGGAAGAAGTTCTTAACTGTGAGAGTGGTGAGGCACTGGCACAGGCTGACCAGAGAAGTTGTGGGTGCCCCATCCCTGTTAAATGAAATAAGCTGCATAAGCCACCTGATTAAAAACAAACAAACAAACAATAGCTAGAGAAGAGAATCGTTCAAACCTATGGCTATTTTAATAGGATACATTAATTTTGTTGGCATGTTCAGTATGAAACACCAACATGCTGGTGAAAGTTTTTAAGTGGCAAAAGATCTAGGGGGTGAGAACACTTTTTTTATCTCTGTGTTTCCAAGGTCCTGGGCTTATATACAGGAACATTTTTCTCCCGAAGTGATGGGAGGCCCTTAATTATATCTGCAGCTTTCTCTGCTATCATAATAGTTGGAGCATTCAAATTACCAGTTACAACACTAGGCATTATTGAAGCATCTACTACTCTTAAGTTTTCAACACCAATTACTTTTGTTTGGGGATCGACTACAGCAGTGCTGTCTGAAAGGTGACCCATTTTACAGGTGCAGGAAGGATGATAAGCACTCTCTGCCTTCTGCCTTATGAAAGCATCTATTTCTTTGTCAGACTGAACATGGCTTCCTGGTTGAATTTCAGGGCCCTGAAACTTTTCAAAAGCTTTCTGAGCAAAGATCTCTCTGGTCAACTTGACACATTGGCGGAATTCCCAAATGTCTCTTTCTGTATGGAGAGAAAATAAGAAAACTGTAAGTACACCCTTAATTTAGGAATACATACAGAGTGCATGACAGAAAAAAATAGCACCAAAGAGAAAAGGGTAGAGGGTAAGTCTCTCACTGCTGAAAGCCATAACAAAGTAGGATGTTTTTCAAAGTCACAGATATACATTCACTGTGAACAAAACCATCACTTATACTGCACAGTCCCAAAAGGAAAGAGGTGAGTTACGAAGAATTGCTCTTTATTTCACTGTATTCACTGTCTAGCTAAGGACACTAGTCTCAGACCCATTCCTTCACAAGCAGAGGAGTGGATAAAATGAAGAGTATGATGCAGCAAACATAAGAACCCTGACTGCATCCCCAACAGGTAATTCTTTTTGGTTTATACAGTGCTTTGCACAGTGGCCTCTTGATACTAGCTGCTTTTTATAAATAAGAAATAAATAGCAATGCACCAACCAGCACTGCTGCTGTTGAGCAGATACGGAAATCTGCTACTGAAACAGGCAGGAAGTGAGTTGACATCAGAGCAAGGGGAGGCTGCATTTACCTGTTGACATGTAGTTAGGCTCAATGATGGGATGGTCATTTGGGTCAGTACTCCTCAGCTTTAGCCAGCCCACACTCGTGCTCCTCATGGGTCCCACATGGACCTGCAACACGCACACTACGCTCATGACACAGTCCCACCAGACTTATTCCCAAATTCAGTATGAAGTTTATTTTTCGATTTGGACAGTCTTTACAAATTAAGCACATGTAAGCATTAAAGGGAGCAAGTGGAAAATGCCATTGAACGTTTTTTCTTTTTATATGAATTTGCAGTAAATATGATATTTCATAAGGGAAGGGAATATACCTGTCTTATCAACTCACGACTGTTCTTTTAATTTGAAATACAGCCATTCCTATTTATTAATAGCAGAGCATTCAAATACAATCAGCAAGCAGACCTATCATCACTGAAGAGATTAGCAAGAAGAAAAAGGTATATTCAGGAACAGTTCCCCAGCATTAGCACACACTTTTGGATCAAGACCATAGCCTAAAACGGGTCTTGGATTTGTGCCAGTGAATACGTCGGTGGCCTCATATATTCTCACTTAAACCTCTGTCTAAACTGCAGTGGGAGAGGGAACACCTCATTTTAGGTTTTGTACAGCATCTAGCGCAAATGTGTCCTTAATCAATTGCAATATGGTGCTTCACTACTGCAAATACTTAAACAGCAGTTCAATACTTGCCTACCTTTTCAGAGATAAAAAGTAAAAATTTTGATTGCAATATCAAATAACAAGCTCATGGTTTTCTCCCTATGTTGGAGGTTAAGCCAGCTCTTTTGTGTTATACTGAACAAAATATTCTTCATTATATAACCAAATTATCAATATTTATAGTAAAGCATAAGCCTTCTTGCTAATCATTACAAAACATTACTGGAAGATGTTCTTCCACAACTCACCTGGTAAGCTTCCATTGTGGAAGCAACCCGACCGTGATCAATCACCTGAGAAGGGAGAAAGTGGAACTGAATGTCAGGGTGAGGAACCCCTGCTTCACTTCGGATAAACCCACCAGATTCTAAGTGGGCAGTTGCTCCCTCACCTAGAGAGTGTAAATGAGAGAGAATATGCCATTAAAAGACATCAGAAAAGCAAGAAATCCACTTCTTAACCCTTGGTTTCACTACTATGAATAATTTGTATATACAGTGACAATTGCAAAGAACACAAATCCATTTTGAACAACTTGTAGTTTAAGCAACACGCATCACTTTCATCTTCTTTTCAATCACTAGATACACGTAAATATGCATAACTTTGGAAATTCCACATATTTGAGAGCGGGATATTACAGTTATCTCAGTGTAACTAGCAGGCCTAGCACCTAAGTCCAGAGGCAGATTTGGTCCCAGGATCCTAACAGATGTGAAGGGAAATGACTGCAGCATCCTGACACTACTACACTGCATGCTCCATGACATACAGTATAGTTATTCCATCAGTTACAGGTATCAGGCAGAGCCATCCAGAGCATCTGCCCCGAAGGGGAAAGATTAAGAGTCTACAATGCACCTCATGTTATGTTCTTTTTGTATCCATTTAAAACCATAAATTAGCACTCAATATTTACTTGCGTGGCAAAAAGCCACATATACCCAGCATAAGTTGTGAAATACTAACACCATAATTCAGATACTATAACTATTGGAAATATTCTGATTTAGAAAGAAAGAAACAGCAAGCAGGCTCCAATTATTTCCCAGAACATAAAAAAAATCATATATGAAGGCTCCCAGACTTTGGAATTCATGGATAAAAGACTGTAATAATTCTAAATCAATCAATGGTAGCATGATTGCATACTTTGTTTCATACCTGTAAACTTCCAAAGCCATTCTAGACCAATTTTCACCATGTTAACCGGCTTTTGTGCATTGTATAGTGTAATAGGTTTGGTGCACTTTTGCTGGATGTACACTTCTAAATGATCTTGAAGGTTCTGGCCTACTCCTGGGGAGGAGGGAAAAATAAGGAGGGGTGGGAAGTTATTTATTTCACCCTGAAGAATTATACATAGCATTTGCAACCAGAAAATAGCATAAATGGGAACTAAACTCAGAAGCACAGTGATAACTAAAACCATATCAACCTTTTGCTCATGTCAGAATAAGATTTTACATAGCATAACTAGAATGAAAATAGAAAACTAAATGACAGACGCATCACTTGTTCTAAAATTGCTAGATGACTTCTAAATACAGTACATGCTTTTCTAGTTTTAAGGAAATTTTCATGTTATTCCTTCTATCTTTGAATATATATGACAGTGGGAGTTTATCCAATCTGTTGTGGATCAAAATTAATTTGAAATTCTAAACTATAAGTATACTGCTTTATTTAAAGAGTATTCAGTGGCATTTTTCAGAAAGGCAATTTTCACTATCAAATGTAGTGAAGGAAGTGTAGGAGTTTATTGCTCCATTCTAAAATCAATGCAGGTTTCCACTGATTTGTAACACATACTTTTCGGTCCACACAGCCTGACATAAAGACAACTTAATTTCATGGATTCATTTCATCTAATGGTCTTTGAATTGCATCCATAGGAAGATGTAAAGTTAAAAGAAATGAAATTACCGGGAAGGTGGCAAACAACAGGGATCCCCAGTTTTTTTAGATCATCTGCATTGCCAATCCCAGACAGCATAAGCAGCTGTGGAGAATTTATGGCACCTCCACTTAAAATAACTTCTTTACTGGCAAAAGCCTAAAATGAAATGAGCACAAAAGTCCTAACATTATTAAGCCTGATCTGAATGCAACCAACATGCCAAGAGCTTCAAATGTTATTCATGTTCAGATGCTATTCTGATCCAGATTAGACACCCTTCCCCCAGATTCTCCTCGTTTTAAATGTATTCTTATCCTGCCAGGAGTTTCTGCAGAGAGAAATGATTAAGCTTTCACTTTGATCATTTCTATATTCCCTTCAAACTGTATGTATGGCACACAGACATTCAGCTCAGCCAGTACTGTGGCTGCCAATAGACTCCTCTGCTGCTTGCTAGGAAAAAAATACCTACGATACTCGGATCAGTCAGCTAAGCATCGCTTCCAGTTTCAGTATCACTTTGTAAATTAAAACTGAAGCTCTTAAGGATGATATTGAATTCAGAGACATGCTAGCTCAGAAATTATCAAGAGCTTATTTTCTTAATTCAACCAAGACTAATGCTTGGTTTCATAGCTCTCTAGTCTGTAGACTGTAGTCCTCAGAAACCCCTCAAGCACTAAAGCACTACTGGGAGAACTCTCACTGCAGGCACATATATAATTCTGTTTTGCTACCTCTTCCCTGTTGCCACATCATTTACGTTTAGGATCAGAACTATACCACTTAGTGCTTTTCACTGTTAAAAGGGAAAACGGCATGGAGTAAGAAAATATTGGTGCCCTCATACTTTCCCTCTACTCCTTGAAAGAGGACAAATGTGGGTGAAATCAATGTTGTTCAAACTATCTCTTTCTATTCTAATGAGGTGGCTCATGAGCACACACACATTAGATGTACTCCATCCTCCCTCATCACACTTATGTTGCCTGTTGAAATGTAAGATGTCCTTTATATCCACCCCAAGTTTCTGAATAGAAATGGTTGCATGTTAGAAAATAGGATTTGAGATTCACCTGTACTTAAGACAGAATAACTGCACCACAGAAGAAACATAAAGTAAGCAACATTTATAATTTATGCAAATTCTAATAATACCTAAGCTCATCCAATGATTTAAAGCAACACACATTTGCAAAAATAACACCATAACTTGTATCTTTTATTTCTATCAGCATGGCCACAGTGAGGAAAAAATTAGATGAGGCACAAAACTGTGCCCCAAACTTCTCGTTAGCAAGCAAAACCCACAACAGTTCAAGCAAACATATCTGATATTGCTCATTTTCATTCTCTAATTTCATAGAATGTAAGATGCTATCATGAGTATCTCCTTGGTTTTACTTTAGATGAGACATTTGTCTTCCAAAGCAACATTAAAATGTGCTATTTTTTCCTGGAGTATGGTGAAGTGTTAACAGATTAGCATGGAACGTGTATTAAATTGTAGTAATCCTGTCCTTTTTGAATGACACCTCAACTATACAAAATGATGGTAAGAAATATAGTAAGAAGATTAATTTTGGTATTTTTTTTCCCACACTCTTTACCCAATATTGTTGACAGATAGCCAGTGCTAATGTTTTTTGTTTGTTATTGTTTTGCTCTGGGCAATCATTAGTTTGTTAAAACTAATACATGGCATATCTGTAAGTACTGAATCCATACCTAGATATGTATTTTGCATAGTATACAAATATAACTCATTTATATTTTCTTAGGTACACACAGAACTGGTGCCAGTTTGTTCCAGGTAGTCTTCAAATGATGTTCATTGGGTCTATGCTTACTGCAAAGTCAGCACTGTGGTTATTCCTGTTCCACATATAGTATTTCATTGTGCTTAAAGCTAACATGCAAAGAGGAAAAACTGACTTTGAAATATTTTTGTATGAGTTATTTATTCTATGAAACATTACAAACATTTGTCCCCTTTAAATACACTTTTCTGCTTGAATCTAAACTCAGAAACTCCAGGAATGTTCAGCCTACCTTCCCTACTTTTGCCAGAGGGTTTATGGGAGTTCTGGGAGCTCTCAGTGTCTACTGAAGTAACAACTAAGTCACTGGCTTGATGAACAGTTTCTGGATTGTGCTTGAATCTGGTTTTAATGATCTTTTAACTTTATTGATGACTGATGTAAAAGAGATCCTACCTAAAATTGACTGTAAAATCAATAACACTTTAATATAATCAAGTGTTTCATTGAGATGTTCTTAACTTAATAAAATTATTAGCTCTTCCATGCTGTAGGTATAAAATTTTCCAGAAAATAAAAGCAGAGAAGCCCTCCAAGTTTGATGATGGGGGGGAGGGAAATCCTTTGAAGGTGTACTCTAAATATATATTATTCACTATGTATAATTCATACATGTATTAATATGTATGAAAATTCATAGCAATTAAAGAATTTTGTGGTTAAAGTCGTCCAGTATTCAGAAGGTCTTTGATCACGTTTATTCAGCTTTCCAACACTTTCTCCAACATAATTATCTTGATACTGCCACAGCAACAGCAAGTAGAGACACTGTTTTCACAGACATTTAACAGCTCATTAAAATTATTAAATTTTCTTCAAGTTTTGTTTTACATTGTTAAAATTATTATCATTACAATCCACTTGAAAAGAACAGATTTGTTCTGTGCATTAAAAAATGACAAAAGAGATTATTTAAATTGCATTTTATCTCTTAGCACGTGTTCAGTTACAGAACGCTGGTCTGTTGAGTCTTGTAAGCCTTGCTGAACTCAAACCACCAAAATTTGTACTGTCCTCCCTGTAGGATATTGCTATTACCCTGTTTAGTTGTTTTATAATTGTTTGTGGCTAAATATCTAATTATTAACATACAAGTCCCTTTTAGGCAATTTCCTGATTATGTACTCCATAATCAGCTGTAATAGTAAAGTGTTAAGGGAAATGGGAATATTTGAGGTCTTATGAGGGTCAATGAATTGAAAGCTGCATAAAATGAACTGTTTATCCACAGTTAAGTTGTAAGCATCCTTCCACATGATGTCATGTTCAGTGGAAGTTGGACTGATACTGAAAAATGTTCATTCCACAAACAACCATAAGGCGCATTTCACCATTGTGTTTCATCATTACTATCCCAAGAGTCAATATGTAATGGCAAAATAAAGTGAACGACTCATTGTTTCCCCTTGAGTCATCCATTTCATTATCCAGCTTTTACAGATTTTCCTATGTCACAATAGCATTCTCAGAATTGTTTTTCAGAAACATCAGCATTTCAGCACCCTGTTCAGTACACTGAAACAGTACATGATTGCATCACAGGTTCCAAACAGCAACATTACATAATACTCTTGCGTAACATCAAGTTATGACTTGCTCCCTCAGTACCAAGTGTTGGAAATATAATGGAGATATTAATCCCTAACTCAATTCAGCTGAAGTATCTAACTCGACTCAGCTGAAGTATCATCTACTGCTGTACTGGAAAAGACAACACAGCATCTGAACAGCAGATATTTTGCATGTTAAAGTGCCACTTCTAATAAAATTTTGTTTTAAAAAATTTGATTTTGCTCTGACTCATACATTTCATAGTGGAAAATAAAAATTTCTTACCTTTTTCCTTTGCCCATTTTTCACATACTCAACACCAATGGATTTTGTTCCTTGAAACAAGATTTTTGTTACAAGTGTCTTCTCTGCAACTGACAGATTTGGGCGTGATATGGCTGGGCGAAGGTAAGCACTAGCTGTGCTCCATCTTTGACCTACAATATGTATTTATATTGAACAACAAAACAGTCATGTTCAGTATTCATCAAAAATTCTGAAAACCTGTTCTCCTTCCCAAACTTAACTATGAATCAAGACTCGCATGACAGTGTAAGTTTCAGTGAAATACACACTAGACTAATAGCAAGCTGCTGTGAAATGAACGGGGTGTAAATACAGAGTGCCACAGCTATTTAGTAATCTAACCAACCAAATGGCATCCATGCAGCTTATATGTTCATATTCCAAAATGCTTTCTGAGGTACCACTGGTGAGTCAGGAACACAAATTAAGGACTCCTTTATGATTTACCTTGGTGCACAGTCATGTCCATCCAGCCAAATCCTTCTTGTTGATAGCCATTCATATCATCTGTGAAGGGATACCCAGCTTGCTGGGTTGCCTCCAGGAATGCATGATGAAGTGGATGGTTTGTTTTCCCTCTTGACACATGCAGGGGTCCATTTCCACCTCTATACTGATCTGGCCCCAGTTCATGTGTCTGTGCCTTCTTAAAATAAGGCAAGCAATGCTCATAGTCCCATCCGATAGCCCCTTCCCTGCTCCATCGGTTATAATCTTCTGCATGCCCACGAATGTATACCATTGCATTGAGAGAAGAGGAGCCACCCCATACCCTCCCACGGGGCCAGTACAGAATTCGGTTATCCAGATGCTTTTGTGACGTTGTGTGGTAATACCAGTTGTATTTCTCATCACAGAGGTTGTATGTTAATGCGGCAGGCATATGAATCTTCCACATCAGTCTTTTACTACCTAGAAGAGTGTCTTTAGGGCCTGCTTCCAAAAGTAGTACAGTACTGAGAGGGTCTTCTGTCAACCTGTTGGCTAATACACACCCTGCTGATCCAGCTCCAACAATGACATAATTATAAGAGTTTGCCTTTTCAGAACTAATCTGAGAAGCTGCACGTGAAATTTTGAATTGTTGTTTGTTGATGCACACTATGTTCTTTAACAGAATTCCTGTTACTTTGTGCATCTGATTCACAGGACTGCAACATTTAACTCCTTTCATTAAGTATGACATCTTTACTGGTAGTATCACTCTTGCAGAATTGCTAATTTTTACCCTAGAAAAGCAAACAAAGAAAAATCTTAATTAAGATGTAAGTGTTCATATAGTGCATGATCTCTACAATCATAGAATCGTAGAAAAGTTAAGGCTAGAAAGGGTCTTAAGATCATCTAGTTCCAGCCCCTCTGCCATGGTGTCAGTCATTTTCCGGTAAAAACAATGCACTTTACCCATTTTCTCTATCCAAAAGGTTAACAATAATGACCATAAACCAATAAACATTTACTCTGGAACTTACTGTCTTATACTTTCAGTGCAGTCTCTGCATCAATGAAGTGGCATACTATTTTGTATTGTATGCAGTCTGATTTTGATTTGCTTCTGGTTCCTGAGATAGATAGAAACATGAAGTACAATATCAAGCATTTGCTAAAACCAGACAGGATAGAAACCTTTGCTTACCCTGTAGTCTCTCTTCATCTGCCTCTAGTAGGTAAGAATTTAAGAAAACCAACAATTTCACAAACTTCTCCATAAATTTGGAACACTCAGTGATATTGCTTAACCAATTCACAACAATGGAAGTGATGGGTCTGACCACTGTACCTTCTGACAGACCATATCTAGGACAACGTCTCTACAAAACAAATGTGTAACAATGAAACTGGGTTTCAGCTACTCCTAAGGGACCACTGGGTTTTGTAGCGTGTCTCCTAACATAGGCAAAATCTGTTCATCTGTGACTTTCTAGCTTACTACTAAAACCACATCCTGCAGGAGTGCTCCGGGTACATTCACAATCTTAACACCACCAGATCCTTACCCAAGATTGGAATGGCTTTTTTTTTTTTTCACCTTCAGAAAAGCCTGTGAGCCTTGTAAGCAACACAGGTTTGGCTCCCTGTTGCACAGGTTCATGTACTGGGACGAAATGCAAGATCTTCACATCCTGAGTGTCATAGATACTGATGCTGCTGGGCATTCTGAAGTATAGAATCATAGAATGATAGAATAGTTAGGGTTGGAAAGGACCTTAACATCAACCAGTTCCAACCCCCCTGCCATGGGCAGGGACAACTCACTCTAATCCATGTCACTCAGGGCTCTGTCCAACCTGGCCTTGAACACCACCAGGGATGGAGCAAGTTTCCCTTCCTCTCTCCCCCTGAAACCACTCCTCTTGGTATAAACAAGTATCCAGGAAAATGGATATCCTTGGGCTCTAAATAGTATTTCTTCCTGGCCCATGGCTTCTGTCTAAGCTGTTGCTATGGATTCTAGAGACAGCAACCTATCCAGAGGCTGTTATATTGTAATGCACTACCCATCCAAAAGACATAAGCAAGCCTTCTTCTGAAAAAAACCCTGAATACTGTATTATATCTGTGAAAAGCAATTTTTCAGAAATTAATTGTTACATTGATTTTCATATATTTGATTTGAGGGTTTTTTTCCAATAAAATGTGCCTTAATGGATTGTTGAAATAATCAGCTTTTCCTTATAAAAGGTGGAACAGAACTGTACTCATTTTCTAGAGTGAAACACTACAATATAAAGTTTGTGAGAGCACACACGAGCTCTTAAGGGCAGGCTGCTGATAAACTTTAAAAGTCTTCCACGTACAACAATATTTATTGACAGTTTGATGTACAATCTCATATGCAAAAATACTGTTTTTCCTCTTGGGAAATGGATGAGAAGAGGCACACATCTCTTACTCTTCCTAGGAAAACTTGTAATAGGCTGTACAAACCCTCAAAGTCATTGTCACCTGGCTAATTCAAAATTGATCCCAGCTGAAGGTGAGGGGTTTGTCTTTCTACAGGTGGAGACTATTAAAGAACCTTTTCTTGGAACAGAGGGTTCAGCAATTTCCTGTGATGCAGCAGGAGAGGATAAAAACCTCTCTGTTTACTTGTGGGGGTTTTTGTGTGTATGTGTGTGGTGAAGAGAGTACAAATTCTGAAGCTCTTCTGCAACTGGTGGGTTATGGGATTTTATTGCTGGGTTTGGTAGAATATGAGCTTGGGCCTGGATAACCTGGGAAAGATGCTTTGTCTCTATAATGTGAGCTTTGTTGGCTTTTTTATTTTGTTTTATTTTCATTTTTATTTTTATTGGTGGAGATTCACCACAGTAAGGTAAAGTGATCAACATTACTCCCAAGGAAGTATAACCTCAGATTTTGATGCTACAAGTATTCAACGCTGAAGTACTGGCTGTTTTATTTTGACATGGTGTCTATAATGCTGTTAAGTATTACTGTGCCTCTTAACCAGAATGATAGCTGTTAAACCTACAATCTACCTGGTTCTTGGCTGTAAAAAGGATAGATTCTGCAGAACACCTGGGATCACATCCAGTCAGGGACTGATTTTGGTAGTCCTGGAGGCTGTAGTTCTATAGCTTGCTTCAGTATCAGTAGTACCGAGCTCCCCGAAATGCTATGTTAAGTGACACTGCAGAGGCAGCATTGGTGTTACAGGATGAAGTGTTTGTATCTTGGTTTCTGCCAGAATCCTAATACAGAATTCTACACCCTTTGCAAAGCTGATTTGTTAAGATTCTCTTTCATGTGCAGGCTTTAAAACTCATAGAAGAATTCAACCTTGTATTGCAGGGGTTGGTATCAAGACTGAGATCATGAAGTCCTGAAGTTACATGATAATACTGCTTTATAGAATAATCTATGTAGTTTGATGAGCATGTGTGGGTTTAGCACAGTTCATCTTCTTCTACAGAAGATAGTCTTGTGGAATTCTGCAGAACAAGAGAACATCAGTCAAAAAATAAATGCATCTTTGCATTCAACTTTTCCTTAGTTTTATCTGAGGGTTGTTTGTTGTTGTTTTTTTTTTTTGCCTTTTTTGTTTTTCTTTTTTTTCAAAAAAGAATTTATAACTACAGTTTTATGGTCACCTCTCAAATATCTTAGTAGCTATGACAAAACAGAATATGTGGAAATAAGCAGGTTTACACAACATGGTTCTACTGGAATGCTTTGTACTTACCACGAGCAAAAAGTTGTTTTTTGGACCTTACTGGATGTTATTGCATGTCTTCATTGGGATCCTCACTTATGACCTCTTAATGAATATTCAGTAATACATTACTCAGGCATCAGTGAACAGACCTGCAGAAATGCATATAGAGCAACATAAAATATGTTCACTGTACTGCACTGCAGCTTCAAAATGGGGAGCTCTTTTTTAAAAAGTTTGCATTTACAAATATTAGTATTAAACAAAACCTGTAGACAGTGGCATACAAGAGGGAAGAGATCAGTAGCATCTCAGCAGGAAAATTCTGTTCCTAAAGTTTAATAATGAGCACCAGGTAGCTAGAACTGGGCAGTGAAGTTGTGAAATGAAGTGTTTGGGGCACTGTGCATCATTGTTAACACGTTTCAGAATGCAGTATCAGGTTTGAGTAAGAAATAAACCTTGAGGTAACTACCCCATGTGTACCTACCATTGCAACTGTGTAACTACAGATGCTGCTTTGTGAAAACAGACTTGGGTAAGGGACAGTGAAGATGCGGAAGGTGAACTATGTGTTACTTGGGGTATTTGGTTTTGTTTTTTGGTTTGTTTTTTTTGGGGGGGGGCAGGGGGGTTGGGCTAAATTGGCTCACCATCGCTAACAAAGCTAAGCAAAAGTTCTAGCATTCATTCTATAGACCTTGCTCTTAGACTTATAGTCTACAAGAAAGAGGAGGGTAGGCATCCTGCACACATAAGGAGGAATACATTGAAAAAACTGAACAGTAATGAAATGGTTCTGTAGGTGGATGAGGTCGCTAATCTAGAAAAGTTACACGAATACCCTCTCTTGCAGATGTAAAATGCAACCCTGTCCCAGAGCTGGCTAACAGCATGGGCAATACGTGGTGTAGCAGAGGACTGAGCCCTTCGCTGGACTGGACGTTTACCCTTAGCACTGCGCTGCCAAATCCTGTCAGACCTGTCTGTGTAAGACACAGGAGGAACAGCCCCTCGGGTAACAGCAGATCTTACCTTTATTCTATTTCCTCCCGCACTGCAGACTGTGTACACAAGTTAAATTCACCTGCTGTGGGAATGTTTTGGATTAACTTTCCGTTCCAGTTCTGCTGGTAAGAAAGTTCATTCAGTTACAGAAACCTTGTAAATTTCACTTTAGTGGCTGAACTGTCCAAGCCTACTTACCTCACCATTTCCTCCTTTAGCAACAAGCGTATCTGCCGGCCCAGGGCATCAGGCTGCTATGAACTTCTGCTCGGGGAGCCCGTAGCAGCTCTTGTACCACACAAAGGCTGGGGGCCAGAGCGGGCCTTCCAAGAAGGGCGATCGCGAGCCTGACCCGGTACCATCCGCGGGACGGGGAGGCCTGCGCCTTCCTCAGAGCCCCTTGTGGGTGTGCGAGGCAGCCAGCTGTGGTGGAGCACCAAGAGCCGCGCTGCCCAGGGTCGGCACCCGCCGCTTCGCTCCCGTCTCCCGGGCTCTTCCTCCCCACGGCTCCCAGAAATGCCTCCAAGAGCCTCCTCCGCCGGCCGGCTGCGGCCCCGCTCACTCGCTCGTCCTGCGCAGGCAGCCCCCAGCGCGGAGCAGGTGGGTGGTCCCTGCTAAGTGATGGGGCCCCCGGCGGGAGAGCGCGGAGCCAGGGGCGGGCTGAGGCGCCGAGGCCCCCGCTCTCGGGACTGGCTTCGGCGACTGAGCGGGTGGAACTTCCCAAAGGAATGCACCCTTTGGCCTCTGTCAAAGTTGTGTCAGAACGACTTCGTGCCATTTCGAAACCGGCCACAGCGACAGCGGGACGAAGTCCGCAGCCTCCCGCACCCTGCCGCTCCCGCACGCCGAAACAGGGCTGCGAGCGAGCTCCCCGCACTGCCTCCAGGAGAGGCCGGAGCGGGGGAAGCGGGGCAGCTGAGGCGGCCTCCCGACCATTCCCGGGAGGGCTTTCACTTTTTCACTCAGCCCATCAGTGGGGTAGACAAAAAGCGTTAGTTTTCCCTAAACTAGGTCGCCTCGGCTACAACAGCCGCTTTCCAGCGGCAGTGCTGGGAGATGTGAGGTGGTGGAGGTGAAGCGGGGAGCAGCGGGAAAGGTCCTGTGAGGAGGGGTCCCGCGAGCTAGTGTGTGCTGTGTTCGTGCTTGAACACAGTGTTCAAGAGCTATGCTTGTAAGTTGAGCTGGAATTGGCAATTCAAGGCTTTAATGGTGACCCTGAACTGTGTGATGTGTATTTCGGAAACAGGTTAGTTTGGAAGTGAGCTAATAGCAAAATGAATTGCCCTACCGGAATCCCAGTGCGTGTTACCTGACTCCTTACCTCAGCAATGACCACCAGCTGTTTGTAGCAGTCATCGTGGGTAAGCGTGCAATCAACAGCAGTTTTCAACAGTATCCCACTGGGAAGCAAAAAATACTAAGAATACTACAGGGCTGTTGCCACTTCCATACAACTTTTCTGCTGGCTTTTTTCCCTAAGTATCTTCAGTATGTCCTGCGTCTGTGCGAGTTCACTGTAGGGTAAACGGCATTCAAACATAGTGAGGAGAAGATCCCGTAACATTTACTGGGAAATGGCCAAGGACTGGGTTTGTGCAAAGAATCAATGCTACTGTGTTACTGTGAAAGTTGGTCAAAGAACTCTCTAAGACTCTATTTGGGGTTTTAGAAAGCAGACATCCTTTATTGCAGCACTGGACATAGAGGGGTTGCTCCACCTCATGTGTGCATGATGGTTTAACTATGGAGGTTTTTTATTAAGGTAAAACATAAATATGCATTAGTTTTCTAAGAAACCATTAACATATTCATAATTTTCTTAGAGCTCATTATTCTATGTAAATGGTTTATACACATGTGCACACAGTCTCTTAGGTGGTTGTTTGGGGTCCTCTGGTGGTCTTCAATACTCTTCCTCACTGTGTCTGCTAGATGAACTCCAGTTTTGTGCATTCCCTGTTGTTCTCTGGCTGCTGTCCATGACTATGTTTCTCAAAACTTGCTCATTCAAACATTTTGGTCCACTCTTGTTGCTGTTTCAAGGGTATAGTGTCACATGACTTCCTTTTATCTTGTCTGGACAGGATGAGTTTACTTATTCTTTATCAGGGTGGCTAGACTTCTCGAAGGTAGGTATCAACTGCTCTTGAGGGCTTTTGGAGAATGAACCCAAGAGTCTTGTCTCATTCAGAATACTCATGGTAGAATACGGATGATATAATGAAGACTAATCAAGATTGTCATAACTTGCACTCTCTCTTGACATTTTGTAATGACAGTAGTCTCTGCTACGTTATCTTCACTACTGCTTACAGGTGTTGATTGTTTTCCCAAGTCCTTCCTTACCTCTCTGCTTAGAACGTATTGGATGACTAATAGTTCTCTGGGATAACTGCTTGTTAGTCTTTTGCTCTTAGATAAGCAGTGAATAGTGGACAGCCTCTGGGTGGTTGATTATTCATACTCAGGCATCAAACTGTGAACTTCTGAATAATTATTCATTAATGGAAAAGACTACTTGTCTCCTGTGGAACTAAATGCATAGTTAATATAAGTGGTTTGTATTTTTTGTAATGATTAAGAATACTTGAAATCAAGTTGATGGGGGTTTGCAGTATTTGAATATTTTCATACACCTTCAATGCTTTAATTCAGTAAACAAATAAGTCTATAGAAAATGTGTTCAATATGTGTAAGAAATTAAAAAGTATATAAATATTAACTAAATGCACACATTTAAGAACTATTCTATTTCTTGTCTTTTGAGTGAACAGTGAGGTTTTGATTTCTGGTTGTATAGCACCTGCTGCAGTGGAGTCATAGTCCTGGTCCCTTGCTAGATCTTTTAAGCACTCTGATGACACTAATAAGAACCTTCTCTTTTTTTTTTTTTTTCCTATGGGGAGAAAAAGAAAAAAGTTTATTTGCCAATTTCTTCAGTTTCAGTGAGTTCTGCCCATAAGATGTGGCTGAAGCAAGACCTAAAAATGTAGCCTGAATTACTTGTATGCAACCCTGACCCTCACATAGAAAAAAATCCCAAGCACCAGCCTCCAGAGCTGATAATTATAATATTATGGCAGCTGGTGTTTTTGTTTTTCTGTTAGAAGTGTAAGAGCAGGATGGATTCTGCTATGTGCATTACTACAGTTGATTCACGCTACATTAAAACTCCTGGAAAGACAATGGACCAATACATAAATTAGCACAAAGATTAATGAATTTTTACTATCTATGTTGTTTGTGTCACGGTATGTTTAAATTGTGGCTTTGTGAAAGCAGAGCCCTTAAGGTTGTGTGTCAGGCCATAATTTGCAAGGTCATAATTTGTTTATATACTAATGCCTGGATAGGTCAATTATAGGAATATCAAAGGTACTAATGACTATAATGTTATGCTCACATAGAAATGACCTATCAGCTGTGGACTCTACTATCTGATGGACAGAAAATTTATTTTCTAAAAGGCCTTTTCAGTTTAATTATTAAAATCATCATCAAAGTTTGAAATAATTGTGAAGGAGGAGATGTATAATACAACTTTGTCTCATGATATTCTTCTCTACAGATCTATCATCTTGTTTTGGCAGTCACTGACGCATACTTTCTCCTAAACTTCTTTAGAGGTTGATGGGAAGATGTCCTGTACTGAAATTTTAAATGTTTTACTAGGAAAAAAGCACAAAAAGCATCTATGCTTGAGATTATAATTCAAAGACAAAAGGAAAAATGAATTATCATGTAAAGGGCATAAGTCATTGGTGTTATGCCCTAGGGGAAAAAAGAAAGTTAATTATTAGAGACATTGTAAATACAGGCACAACAGGAAAAAGTGAATAAATAAAAGAGAAAGTGAGTACGCATTTCTCAGGAATAAAACAATACAGAAAAACAGAAAAGAACAAAAACCACTGATGAAGAGTAACGGATGGGTCCACATTCTAAAGTTCCGTGGTCCTAATTCTCTAAAATGGGTTAGCAGAAATCAGAATTATCTTCAGTGTCAGAAACTGAAGAGCACACCGTTATCTTTTTTGAAGCTACAAACTACAAAAGCTCTGACTGAAGTAGACAAGAAACAAATTCAAAGTGAATTTGCTGTATTATCTATCTGGATACGCTAAGTTTAGTGACACTTGCGGATTTTCGATAAACTAACCTGTTTCAATTTTGCTACGTTTTCTATTACAATGTATTCTTACAAGAATACATTGTAAGTATTCTTGCAGCTAATACTAACAATTTACACTAATTTCTACTCCAGCTTGTACAAGAATATGAGTAACTTGAGAGGACTATAAAATAGAATTGATTTTTAAGTATTCCAGTTCTGTTTAGCAGAGCACCAAGTGTCATGACCGTCTGTCACTGTTTAAATGTGCAAAGCAGCAGTCATATGTAAGCCTTCAACGTAGTGTTAGAATTGAGGCTGATGCTTTTCACTTCGTGTTTTTAAGCCTTGCTAGTGGAAGGTCAATGTGAGTAAATGCTTTCTAGAGATTAATTCAGAATCTGTCACCTTAAGGAAAAAAAAAAAATTATAGTGAGCCACTGTTGAAAGTCATCATAATAATGTTTATTCTTACCTTTTGAAGGGAAGCAAATGGTAATTAAAAATCCTGCCACTTTTTTTTTCTGGTATTTCTTCTTATTGAAACTTTTCTTCTTATCTGCAAGGAAAAAATTCATGTAGGGAAACCAAAGTCCACAAAATTGTGCCTGTTGATGCCTGGCTATTCAAATGAAGATGAAAATTCCTTAGTTCACTCTTGGTAGAAATGAACTTAAATATTTTTCTGGTAGTCTTTTTCACCCCTTCAGTCTTAATTTTTCCACTTGGATATGATGTTTGCTGTATCGAGATTATAAGGTCTAACTGGAAAGAAAACAGGGACTATTCTAGAAGTGCAATGTGTTCTTTCTATGTGTGGTGTTTTCTTACATCTTTTCAATAAATGTTTGTATGCAAACCCTAGAGATCGTCATGTTTGAGTATTTTTGAAGCACCTTGATAACAGCAGGGATTTAAAAAGCCTTTGAAATGAACTGTGTAGTGCAGCACAGTAGATCATAGTTAAGTATTAAAAATCAGTTACAGTGTTCAAAACACTTTAAAAGTTTAAACTCTTAGTTTCACTGTACAGCCTACCAGCCACATAATTGAAAGTATCCAGCAGTTATGGTTAGGGTGGTTAGAAACAGTTATCAGAATCAGCTGCCCAAACAGCCATTCCCTCGTGAAGGAATTGTCTGCTGGGACTCTAGGAGTTTGCCCACATCTCATCAGTATTCCTTCTTTCTGATTCTTGGTGACTTCTCTTTTGATGAGATGGTAGCTTCAAGAAGGTTTATGAAGCAGCAGAGTAGTTTCAGCAGTTAAGTGCATTCCTGTAGCACAAAATTCTGGCTGTGCTCACTCTAAAACATGAAAAAAAAAATGGAGTTTCCCCCTTCATCTCAAGGGCTCCTCCTGCAGGTGTGTGGGATTGCAGGGGTTTGTTGGGTATTTGTACAACTCGGTGATGCTGTCTTACCCTTAGCTGCTCAGGATCACCCATTCTGTCCTTAGCTCAGAGAACTACCATCTGATCTTTTCTGTCACTTTGTTCCATTACTATAATCTGGATTTTTTCAGAGGTTTTTGGTTGGTTTGTTTTATTTTAACAGGGTCTTCATTATTCCCTTCAGTTGGCATTTTCTAGAACTGTCCTGTTTGGATCTTCCAAACTAGCATAGAGATGGGGCTTCCATCTTGTTGAGTCAACCCTACTTGCAAGCATACAACAAAAAGGCACTCATCTCTCTTCAGCCACGTTGACAGTAGAGGAAAAATAAATCAATTTTTAATAAGGCATTCTGTAAGAAATTTCTATGTGGCATATGGTCTTGTGTGATTGGAATAAGTATAATGATGAAAGCTACAATTAGATATTAGGTACATGTGTGTACATGTAAAGCATGTATGTGGTTAATGTACTGTTGACCTGATCATAAAAAAATTAACCTTCTATGCCTAATTATTTGAATCTTGCCACTTGACACACTGATCATATATAGTATGGACCTATGTTACTGGTCATTCATAAGTTCCTACTACTCAGTGGGTCAAACGGGGGTACAGTGGAAAACTTGAGCTTGAGGTTTGTTTCTATATACAGTTGAGCTCTTCCATCTTGATCAAGTCTCCCTTTGAGAAAGCTGCTCAATGCCTTGACCTCAATTCTGCATTTGTACTTGGGCCTTAAATATTAATGAATATGTTCCCTAAGCTGTTTTCAGTAAACTGCTCAAATACTGTTGCAGTCATTGTGTAAACTTCAAAATAAATAGCATCCTCTTATTTCAATGCAGTTAATACCATTTTTTTTTCTCCATTGTTGTCACAAAATGGATAATACAGTTAATGGTTGGTTTTGTCATCTATTAAATCTCAGAAGTGGTTATACTGCCTATTTATTTAGACCCCTTTAAAATCTCTTATGATGAAAAGTACATGTAGACATAAAATACAATGGTATTCTTACCTTCATTTTGTAATGTAATCTCCTTTTAAAGACACACTCAAAATTTCATGTTGGCACATTTCATTAAATGCATTATGGATAACTTTGGCTCCCAAGAGTATGTTTGTGTCCTTGAATTTGCATTTAAATTGAGAACAGAAGTTGATGTTTCACATTTTTGCTTAATATTTGTAGGAATAGCTGCATGTGAAAAGGAGTGTCATTGCCAGTCACTGTGCGATTCAAGACATGCATTCTAATAGAGACGGGTGATTTTTGCAAGCACCACTAGCTGCTGCCCTGCTGGCATTAGTCCTAACTATTAGAGGGGGACACTCAGACACAGAAAGGTACATCTAGAAAGTGCTAATAAACTTGCTTAGGTTTATATCGTGAACAAGCCGCACTACTAATTATCTAGGAAGCCATTAACATTCCTGCTTTAATTAGATTTAGAATTATAGAATTAGATTCTGTAATTAGGTTAGATTACAGAATTCTGAAGGATTTTTATTACACTGTTGCAGTGGAAGATAGAGGATTTGGAGTTAGCACAATATTTAGCTGTAAAACTGCTTTATTCAACCAGTGGGCTGCCATGTGAAAGGTATGAATGCTTATTTCTCAGTTTTGGAAATGGTGTGGATTTTTGTTATGTCTTGCCTTCCCCCCCCGAATAACTTGGTTTACTTCAGTGGAATCAACACGTAATTTCATCAACATGAGAATCAAAATGAGCAATATAAGAGGGAGCCTACAGAAAACCTAACAAGTGGTGTGCAGATGAAAGCCAGTGGCTAGTTGAATATTTATCATTGCTGAGTCAGTATTCCATGCAAACTAAGCAGAAACTGCTCAGTGGTTTCTATTGCATTATGTATCATACATATTCAGCAGATTTTCCCCTGCATGTTTGCAAAAATATTGGAAAAACAATGCTTTGGAATACAAGTATTTGAATATTGATGTCCTGTTAAGAAGCAGATGACTCTGGTCTTAGATGACCAAGTACACTGGCCTTGGTGCATTTTACCTTTCATCGCTTAGATTTTCAAGGTTTATGCTTAATACAGTAATGCTGCAGTTCAGGAATTACTTATTTTGTTAACTATTGCTCATGGTAAAACTCTAAACAAAAGAACAACTGATGATGGAGGTACATTCCAGAAATATGGGAAGAACTTGGAGGGAGCAGATTCAGACCAGTATGTCTTGTTTCTTTCAAAGTAGGGAAGAAAAGTAAATAAATTAGTCAACAGCTCTGTAGTTTGCTGTGTGATTACTGACCATTTTTCATTACCTTCAAGCGTGATTTCTCTTCCATATGCAGATATTTAAAATGTTCATTTCAATAATCCACTAACAACATTTTTTTTCAGGTGTGCAAGACTTATTTTAATGTGATTGTTCATTCTCTGTCAGAGATCCTCACAATTGATTCAACTGGAAGACTTGTGTGTTTTCTCCTTGCTGCTCTACTCAAGATAGTCTGTGTAACTGCTGCAGGAGCTGCGTCATCACAGACCAAGGTAAGAACTCTCACTATTTTTAACTTCAGTATTTCTGTAATTTCTCTTTGAGTTATGCTGCAAGCATTTTGTTAGATAAGATTATATGTAAGAGACTATCTTTTAGGTATCATTCTAATAGAAACTCTCAAGTTTCTTAGGCAACTGCAGATGTGGTTACATTGATGTTTTAGTTTAAATTAGTATTGCATTTTTGAAGGGCATTGCTCACAGGCCTCACTGTGGTTTGGTTCATGTTGCAGGGTGGTTGAGAAGTGCAGCCTTGATTCTCTCAGATGAAATTAAACTGGAAGATGGGCTCTAGTCAATCTAACACAGCCCAACCACTAATGGGTGTGCAGGCCACAGGAATGGGGTAGGGCTAAGCTGCAGTAACTAACTGAAATAGTGTTTGCTGGCCGTTGTTTTGCTTTGTAGTCTCTACCCTTCTATCAGACCAGGTAGGCCTGGCCTTTTTTCCTTCAATGTTTTTTATTTCCCCTAAATGAAGAGTAAATATTTAATCTCTTAAACACTTGTAAAATCAGTGAATCATTTAGACGGTGGACCATTTTTAGTTAGAGCTTTCCTCTTCAGCAAACATCAGCTGGGATCATGTGAGCATTCTGGTGTTTTTCTTTGCTTAGCACATTTTCTCATGGGTTTAGTTTTGCAGAATGACTAACATATTAAGTCTGTAATGTAAGGCTGCTCCCTCACTGTAGATGGTAGATGACCTTAAGTTGCTCTAGCTACTGAACACTTTCTGCTAAACTTACCTGGAGACAGGTAAGTGCAGGTAAGGTGTCTAAGTTGGATCTATTTCATCATGAAGATGGCAATCTAAGCTTTAAATTCTAAGTTCAATTCATTAGTTTTGCTTTTCATACTTTTATAAAAAGTTATCTAACTTTTTCCTAGGGAAAAGTAAAAGGCAGAGTCAGTCCCCCCTCTACTCCCTTGCCACTTTAGAATGCCATTCAAATTGTTCACATTGTTTGTAGAAACACTAATAATTTAAGGGAGCACATGAGGTCTTTTTTGCTAAGCAGATTCTTTTAGGCACTTTTTTAATCATGTGCAGCTACAACCACATGTTGAAAGTACTGGCTGTATACCCAGAAGTGTGTTTTCATCACACTGTCATTTCTTTTTGTGGCAGCATGAGGGCTGCCAGACTGATGTTATGGTAGCCATGTGGGAGAAAAGGAGAATTATTGCAAAAGGTCCTGTAATGTGCTGGTCAATAATCATGACAACAGGACCCTTCATTACAGAATAAAATCCCCAACAAATAGCACTTCTGGAGCTAAGGATTGGCTGTTGGGAGAAAAAGTCTGTGTAGCCATACCATGGGATCGAGGGTAGTGTTGGCTGTATAAAAATGCATCTAGTTCTTCTGGGTGTAGTATATTGGATTTTATTTTTTTTTTTAATAGGGAAAAAAGTAGATAACTACCATGGATAATAAGAAACTAACAAGAGCTTCTGATGTTGAGAAGAGGGAAGAAAAAATACTCCACTTCAAATTCTTAAGTCTTTTAACTTTATTATATAACCAAAATACTAACAACTGTAGTTTTGGGTCTCCATTTCACTTCTTCCATGATGATCTATATAACAATTACATAATTGTTATGTAATAACTATTCCATCTCCTGGTAATACTAGAGTAGGAATCAGAATAAGGCATGAAACCCACAACCTGCACTTTTCAGCTAATGCTTCTGTGTACATATATGCGGCATGAATCTTGGCTTAACATCTGCCACATCAATATTTTAGGCCTCAAATTCCCACAAGGTACAATTCTCATATACATAACTTGTATAATACAGATATAGTAAATTTGGAGATGACTGAGATACTCTGTACACAGACTTCAGTGCATACAATTCAAAAGGGGAAGGACAGCAATGCTGAAGTAATGTGCATTTCTTGAACCACTTGGAAAAAATACCAGTTGAAGTTAATTTTAATAAAATACAAAAATATCTATCAGCAGAAGATCAACACATCTGCACTGGAAAACAGGGGCATCTAGAGAAAGGAATCTTCATTTAGGCAGGTTCCACTGTAACTGTATCCATTCACTACCATACAAATGCAGCTCGCTCTCGTAACATTCTGACACCAAACCGCTGCCATTCTCGCTGATATATCCACAGCTCCTGAGTTGTATCAAGACAAGCTAAAACAGCACCTCCCTTCCATGCAATTAAGCGGGGATCCATATCCTAAATTCAAAACACAGATTGTACACAATCACTGGTCTAATTTTGCATAGTTCTCCAAAGTTGTACGTTAATTTTTCCAACAGAATTCACCTCTTAGGATCTTGAGGAGGAGGATGAGAAAAGAAGTTTTTAAAAATTACTCAGGAAAAAACAGATAAAAATATGGAACGATTTAAGATGTTTCAAGAAGTCACTTTTTAATATGCCTTCTAGGCATGTCACGAACATCCCGCATTCAGCAAGGTAGGCTCTGAAATAAACTCCGATTTTGATTTTACAGATTTGCCTGATTAATGCTAAGTGAAAATGGCTCTTTTAATGCCATCCTTTATTAATAATAATAATAATAAATCATAATGCAATTTCTTGCTGAGCTTTCTTAACTTCAGAGACCAGACTGCTTCTTTGAAAATATGGCTGTTAGTTAATTGAAACTACTGGTCAATACTAGTACCACTCTTGCTGCACCTCTAACATCCTGCCTATAATGGAGAGTGCTGTGTGCTAAAAGCTCTCCTAAATCTCTTCAGATGTTCAACTAATCTGTGGTTTCGAAAGAATCACAGAATCATAGAACAGTTAGGGTTGGAAAGGACCTTAACATCATCTAGCTCCAACCCCCCTGCCACGGCATGGACTCCTCACTCTAATCCATGTCACCCAGGGCTCTGCCCAACCTGGCCTTGAATACCGCCAGGGCTGAGAGAGTATGTTTTTTTTAATCTTTCAAATATTTCAACCAATCGTAATTTATTAACCATTTACTTTTCAGTAGACAGCATACCTTGGGTCTTGTGATGACTTCAACATTTTCAACCACTCTTCTGAAAGAAGGTGGCATTTTGTTTAGAATTCGGTGTTGAAGAAACTCTTGAGCTTTATGAAACATGAGGCCTCCTCCCACTACTAAGATAGAGCTGTACATCTTCTTTTTTGTATCATCAGATGCTGGTATGAAAGGATATATAGAAATATAACTGGGTTTTAAAGTTAAAATGGCCTGTATTTGTATTATAAAGAATTCAGTGCAAATCAAACTAGATAGAAAACGTTTGCTTTTGAAATTATTTTTCTGTTCCCTGGAGATTCAAAATATTTAGCTCAAGAAATCTCAACAAAGATGCAAATATAAGGAATAGTGTAGCTACTCTAGAAACTATAAAAACTTAGGGACATATATCTTAATTCAGTGAAACCTAGGAGTTACCCTGAATCCACACTGACACTGGTATTTTACAGAATTGTAAAAGTGGAATTCTTACCACAGCAGTCAATACTATGAAGAATGGCTTTGTCAAGGCCTAAGGCTTTGCCTTCAAACTGAGAAATAGCTGTTTTCCTGGACATGTGTGCTGTTAAAGGTTCCTCTGAATCATTTCCAGACATCATACAATCATTCTGGGAAGATCCTAGTTCTACTTCTTGTGGGTACATCCTCTCTGAAATGTCTGAGGCTTGGCCTCTCAAGTCTCCTTCAAATGCACCAGGCTTTGACATAGATTTTCTATCAGCTGTAGCTTTTGAAGACTTAAAAAAAGAGAAAACAAGGTAAACTATGAAAGATGTAAAAATACATTCAGCAGGTTAGAGAACAATACAAAGACTTAACTAAATGCTGTCATATTTCCCTTTATAACAGAAATGTTAAGCACTGCATAATTACCTCATATAATTTACATTTTAATCTGCACTGTCAAAGTAGCGTTTTATTTTGAACTCCATCAGATTATCAGTGCCATATGAAGCCCTCAGACTCTGAAAATACACAGTTCTAATTAAAAAGTTGTCTAGACATCCATAATTCCTTAAGTAAGTTTATTCTTTCATGCTCTGATCCAGGTAACAAACTTTGGTTTCCAAGGTGAGCTAATAAGCTCTTATTTTATTCCCCAATTAAATAATACTTAATGAAAACTAAAATGAGCATTCACATACCTGCTCCTGTTTACTTTGTGTGGCTACCAGATAATGTTCATCATGAGGATCCTCAGGGTCACCTTGCGACCTGTGTTGCAAAGTTGTCATTTTTTGTCCAACAATTCCAAAGGTTGCTGGATAAAACAGAGCCATTGGAGCCTGAAGAATGAGAGATTTCGCATGTGTTTACTCCACAGTTTTACTTTTTTTTGGCACTTACTATTAAAAAAAAAAAACACCACAAAACCACCCAAAAAAATCAAAAAACCCCACCTTGTTCTATTTTCCCCAGAGTTAAATAAGTATATCTTTTTCCATAGAGGTTTGTAAAATGCTTAGGTGTCCTCAGCTTTGTGTAATTAAAACCAAAACAAACCCACAAACTAACAAATACACTTGTACATAATGCCAGATTCTGGTATTGTACAGTAAATAAGTACTCAAATGCAGTTCGTTACCAAATTAGAATATTCAATGGCGAGCTGAAAAACTTGTAAAATTAGAATTCTTTGCACTTGAAAGATAAATATCATATTTAGTTGAAGCTACAACCATTCTTACTAAAGCTAGTAAGGAAGTCTTGTGCACCCACTGTGCTGCATTAGGTGCCTTCATGCATATAATAATTAATTTTAAAACTATCAACAAGTGTATGCTAAGAACACTGCATAAATCATGTAAACTTAGTAGCACTGGGCTCAAATGCTGAATATAATTCTTGTCATTAAAAAACACCAAATAGATCACCTGTAATTTTTCATCCCCTAAACGGAACTGGTACAGTAAAGCTGGAGAATCTGGATGCCGAATTTGGAACTCATGATCTTGCAATCCAGAAATATCCTAAGGTCAAAAACAATGTAGACAAAAAATGTATTTTTGTGTCTTTTAGATACACATGATCCACTTAAACTGTAGGAACAACTAAGAGTAACAAAACTATTCAGACTATGAATGTAATCTGCCTGTTCTTGAATTGTTTAAGTATTTTCCCTTTAGCATGATCTGCCAAAACAACCTTCTACATGCCTAAGCCTCTAAAATGAGAAGAGAAAAAAGAAGAGGCCTGCTGGCCAAGTAACTGAAGTTGAATAACAGTGAATATGCAGCTACTATCAGCTTCTTTCTGTAAGAAGGACAAAGAAGCAACCTTCCTAAGAGTTGGGATTCCTTTTAACTAGAAGAAAAGTAAAAGAACTTTCAAATATTTCAAGTTTAAAGCTTTTCAGACTCTTGTCAGTATTCTACTCAGTAAAATATTACTATTTATTCTGTTTCTAAGCAATTACAGGGTCACCAAAACCAGCATTCTGTAAAAGAAAAAAAAAATTACTTGGAGAATACATTACTTTCCCCTTCTCACCTGGTCTAGATGACAAAATGTCTCCTTTAGGTGCTGAAGCAGCAGGCAATCTAACTTATTAGTTAACTGGCAGTCTCTATATGGGAATCCTGCTCGTTGCATAAGCCAATAAAAACACCTTGAGACATCAGATCCTCCATATGCAAGGCACAGCCTAAAACACAGGGAGGAACAAGAGTATTTTATTTATTTGCCAAAATACTGGCCTTCTACAGTAGGATGCATAGAAATACCAGAAACATTTCAGACATGCTGTGATCATGACTTATATAAAGTTTGCAGAGCACAGTATCAATTCTGCCCATTCTCTTCTTTTGAAGATGTCAGAATTCTTTAAGGTTCATATTGTAACATGATGATCTTCTTAGACGACTAACAGTAAAGAAACTCTGTTATTTATAGAAAAAAATCTCATTTTTAAAGTCAAATTTTTGGTAAGCAGTAAAGTACATACTTATATTTATTCTGCATATTAAAAGATACCTGGTGTTGCGATGGGAAACACCATCTTCTACACAGCAAACACTTGTCTTCTGATCTCCCACATCTACAATGCATGCGCTGCTTAAACCACTTCCAAAGGTGGCACAGACAGATTCCTGGTGTACAACAATTCCTAGCAGTGTAAGAAAAAGGTATATCTAATTTATGCAAAGTGCCAGAGCCATGTTGCTGATATTTAAAGGACACCTGAATCTCTTTTAAAATCTACATAATAGCCTGATTCTGCACAGAGAGAATCTGTATATTTAGTGAAGACAGGGGTGGGCTTAGAGATTTTTTTGTTGGGTATGTCCTTAAAAGGATTGAGAAAAGCTATGAGAAGGGTTGATGCCTGTATTCCAATGTTCTTATTTTTTGTAAGATTAAAGATACTGCTGTCAGACTTTACTTGTTTTTTTTTGTTTTCCTAGTTTTAATCAAGTATTATTTGATTAAAATGATTACAATTTGATTATCAAATTACATTATCAAATGATAATAATTTGATTAGTATCACCTGTAGCATTTTATATATGACCTTTAAGTAATTATAAAATAAGGTCTAATTTCATCATTGCTTTCCTTTAAACCCCCCATTAGACCTGTAAAAGAATACCATTAAAAGAGACACCAGTTATGGGAAAAGCAAAATTTGGAAGGTGTTAGTCTCAGCCAAACTGGGAGTGATGTGCAAAAATGTGCCTTAATGGGAAAAAAAACCTAATCTTTACAGTATGAATCATCAAGTGTTTGCTTATGTATGGTTTTACCTGAGAAGCCCATCTTCATTAGGATCATATTTACCAGTTCTTTCACGTGTTGTTTATTATAGATGTCTGGAATCAGTAAAATGCACCTGTAGTACTAAAGATAAGTAAATTAAAGCCAGCTCTCAAATTAAGTTGCTCTTTACATTCTTGAATACCTGATTCTAAGGAAGAAAGCGTAATACACAAGTTATTCAAAGAAGTGAAATTATGGAAAGGGAGAAGATTTTTATTACTTTAAAAAATGAGTTCAAAGGAAGTACCAAGTTAAGCGTTTATAGGCCACTAAAATGTTTAGAAGCACATCAGATATGAGAAAACATCTACTTGGCAAGGACAATAAATTATGCAAGTATTAGGCAACCATTCCTTGGTTGCATTCTTTACATTCAACACAAAGGAAAAAAAGAACCAAACCAAACAGACTAAGACTGAAACCTCCTTGCTAGAAGTTCTATTAACAATTCTTATCTTAAAGACATGGACAAAATTCCAAATTAAGTCTTGGGAACCATGCTCATCAGCAGAAATAATTTATTTCTTAAGAAAACCATCAGTAAGAGGTACCAATTACAGCAGGTTGCTTCTCTGTTACAATGAAATTTGCAGAACTGGATACATGAATGTGTTCACAGCTCACCTTTAGGTCTTTTAATGGTATTTCCAGACATTTTTGTATTGCATGTGACCATATAACTTCAAGGTCTGCTAATACTGCAGTGAGGGAGCCACCAGGTCCTGGATGGAGATTCAACTGCCCTCTTCTAATAGGCCAATGTATATTGTATGAATCTAGTGGATTAACATACAGTGCCTGAAAATAAGAGATGATATTCCACACATTGCTGTTCCCCACAAATTAGTATTAAATACTACACAAATATTTCAGCAGCAGATACAAGACATACAGTAGCAAGATGAAACATCAATACAGTAGGTTTCTTTTTAACAGGGCCTGATTATGAGGCTGTAAATAAAAAAGACATTAAATACATGGTTTAAATCATTTAAATGTTCATATCCATGGATATTTACTGAGCATAATGGTATATTTTTCTATCATCTGAAATTAGTAATTAAAATAATTTAAAGACTCTTTTAAACTCATGAATACCCAATTACTCAGCAGTGATTTCATGTACTGATCCTTTAATCAGTTTCTTGTGTTTTTTCTGAATTGTACCAAGTGGGCAAAGTTCAAGCCTGGTCCCTGCAGAAACACTGATTTATAGCAGTAAAGGATACAGGACACATCTTAGGCAAATGGGGGAAACTGTCTCATCTTGCTGAATGTTAATAAATACTACACTGTTAGACCATAGTAAGCTCCTCCTGTATTGCCTGACTGAATTTCTGTGTCTTTCAACACATGCTAACAGAGCAAACTACTACTGATTACACAAGTGCATTAAAATATAATATGGAACCTCATTTCAGCAGGAAAATGAATCTTACCTCTTCTCCTACCAAAAATTCAGGATGATTTGATGTGTTTGTCCACTTGGCCCCAGAACTGTGATCTAAAATAGCTGGCCGCATCTGTCTATTGTATGACCTGGCCTGAAATGTCATCAAAGCAAATGCTGTTGACAAGTACTTTACCAACCACTTTTTATGCATGAAAGAACAAAGAAACATCCCTCCCGAGCCCAGCCCTCGAAGAACCATTTTAAATCTTAATTTTCTCAGATCTTCAGAGTTCAGATCTTCAAACAACAGCACTATCCGTATTTGCTGTATAAAGGGTATCAATGCTTGTCCACTAAGACACAGCATCACACCAAATGGCTTTACAAATGAACAATTTAACAAAACGTTAAGAATGAGTTACCTGATCAGGTGACACTGGTATGCGCCTCGCGCCGTTTGACATCTTTTTGGACCATATTGCTTGGTCCACCATTTTAAGGCCATTTTGTCTCTGCTCAGTACTTTCGGGTTTCTAAACAAAACCCACAAATATGCAGTGTAAGTACTTGCTTTCCAACTACATGTCAGTACACTGGTAATACTGAAGCTCTTATTAAACAACTAAATCATTACTGTAGTCAATAGACATTAGAAAATACAGAGGTTATGCAATGTAGAAAAACCCCATGTTTATTTTAAAGAAACTCTTTCAAACTAGAGTTCCCAACAGCTATTTTTCTAAGTCACTTTGAATCTTTTAACTGATTTTAATGGCTGCTGAACTTTATCTCCAGAGTATCGCACTCAGGACACTATCTATTTAAGTACAGAAATATTAAGTAAGAGGAAAAAATGTTTAAATAGATCCCAATTATTTTAAGGTGAGGTTTAATATTAAAGACATTAATTTGACTATTTATTTTTACAATTTCAAATTATGAGTAAGATCACCACATATATTTTCTGAGCAGGTTGGACTAAGATGACTTGCTGTGTTATCCTAGTTACAAATCTACTTGTCACCAGCACATTCAAAAAGAGATGTCAAATTCTAGTTCTACAGTTAGCATTCTGTGAACAGAAATACTGTGTGTGATATGAGACCATGGGGCAAAGAAATCAATGTGTACTCAACCTATCAATTTATTAGATTTAGTTCATTGTGAACAAATCAAATAAAATGCTTAGACTGGTGCAAGTCTATGGAAGGTGTCCCTACCCATGGCAGGGGTTTGAAATTAGATTATCTTTAAGGTCCTTTCCAACGTAAACCATTCTAGGATTCAATGACTTCAGTAAAGTGGCATCTACTGCATATTAAAAGAGGAAAAAAAACTATCTTGAGACAAACTCCTCTTTTCTGGAAATGCATAACGCACAAGGGGAAGACACACATGGCCCAACAGAAGATACAACGGAAACAGAGCATTAAAATACACGTTTTCGCAAGCTCGGTGTACGCTGTCACCGGCGTGCTGCCGCTTACATTGAGCCCGTCCCTAAGGAGCCAGCTGTCCCGGTAGGTCGCCTGCCCCTGCTGCTTGTGGCGCCGCGCGATAACATGGGGAATGCCCACGGGCAGCGTGTCCGTGGCCCTCCCGAGCCGCAGGGTGGTGGAGCCGGGGTGTATCACCACGATGAAGTTGCTCTGTATTTGCTGGAATCACAACAACGCGAGCGGGAGTGAGCCAGTCCCTGCACCGCCCAGCGCCCAGACCTTTAAAAGGCCGAGCCCAGGCCCAGCTGGGCCCGCCCCAGTGCACCCATCCGGCCTGCCGGAAGGGAACACCACCCCGAGGAGCCGCCGCTCTGCAGCCGGGCCTCACCTCCTGCAGGGACTCGGGCACTGCGGCGGGGACGATGGGCCGCTTGACGCCGCGTTGCTCGCGCTCCCGGTCCCGCTCCTTGTCCTTCCCGTTCTCCGCCTCGCCCTTCTCCGCCTGGGTCATACTCGCCGCCGGGCGGAAGCCGTTTCTCCGAGCGTCGAGCGGCGCTGCCAAGCCTGCGCGCGGCGGAAGCGGGTGGGCGTGAGCGTGGCACCGCCCCTCAGGCAGGTACCGGTGGGTGGCTCGGGGGGATCCTTCCCGGTGGTAGCCCTGCGCCGTCTCGGTCCGCCAGCTACCTAAAACTACGGTGTCTGTAAAATCACCTTAGTGCAGCGACAGACGTGATACATGTATTAAGAACTAACGGTGACTACTTGCGCACAAGCCATCTGTGTGTGAGAAGTTCCTCGATGAACTATGAAGATGTGGCATCTGGGTGGCATTGGGGCAGACGCGTCTGTTGGACTGAAGGCCATTAAAAGATAGTGACTTTGTGTTGGCTACCTGTAAAAGCAGCAGCAGGCAGTGGTGGGGTGATTTCACCAAAGCCAGCTAATTAGATGTGTATGCTAACCAAGAGGCATTGCTGGATGTTACTAAAGAGATTATTAGAGAAGTGTAACTAGAAAAATTGCAGTGGCACCTTTGTAGAAGATAATTTGGATTCTTGGTAGCCAGTCTTTTTTTTCTAAGAGTTGCAGCTCTCTCTGGCTACACAGAAAACTCACCCCGAGCCCCAAGACCAGCAGTAAAAACTCCCATCCTGAAATGGAGCAAATTACTTAAAAGGTAATTACTGTTTAAAAGAAACTCTTCTGTGTTAGCACTTGATATTTGAGTTTACTGGTACTTAAGTTTTTCTTCATGTAATAAAACCAAAGCGTTATTTGAGAAAAGTCTTGTGCAGCAAATAGGCTTTTATGGTAGGGTGTTTATATTGGAGAAGGAAGCTGCTTCAAGAGGTGCTTATGAACCAGGTATGCTGTAAAACCCATTATGGCCCTTAAGGAAGTGAGTTTGTGGAACGCATGGATTGTAAAAGTAATTTGTGAGTTGCATATTAAAAGTGGTCTTCGGCTATGATTAATACCATAAAAATACAGAACGTTAGTACTGACAAAAAAATACGAGTACATACAAAACCTATTGGGAAGCATTTCTATGACTCTTGAGGGACCTTCTGTAGCAATTATGTGTTCTTCCTCATTTGAAAAGGGTTTTTTGTACTTCAGACAGATTTTTCTAGGAATGATGTGACAAACCAAATTATTTATTACTTTGCAGCTACAGTAAAATACTCGGAAACTATACAAAGACTTCAGACAGTAAACATTTAATGAAACTGTGGTTCAGTTACACTGGATCCTTGAAGGAGTTCCCAGTGCAACTTCATTAATCTGTATCACAGAACAGTTTCCAGTTAGACATGCACATTCACAGCATTCAAGCTCATTTGGTCCACTGCTAAACTCTTCTTCCGTTTCATCTTGCAAATGTGCATGCTTTTGCTTGCCTCTTCAGCAGGTGTTTACCTAAAAGACAAAGTAATTACAGGACCTTTAAAGGCCTTTATTTGTGAGATAAAAGTATGTAATATTTTTTTTTTAATAAAATCATTCTTAATTTAGCTAAATGAGACATGCTAAAGGCTTCCAAACTTCTATTCCTCAGCAGATTACACAGTGCTGGTATTACCTAAAAACTCCTCTGGCAGCCTTTGCTGGCCTTATGTCTTGTCAGAAAGAAAAAACCCCAAACATCGAAAAAGGAAAAAAAATATCGTGGAAAGAAGCTTATCCTTCTTCTAGGGAACTGAAGTCCTGGTGCATGTGGTTTTTGGAATATGAACTTTTCCCTACAGAATTTACAGGTATTAACCACCTGCATGCGTTTGCTTCTTTTTTCCTTGTAACTTTCGTTATGGTAACAATGGGGAGTGGTTCATGAAACAGAAGGATTGTTTACAGAAGTCTTAAAGTAAATCAAACAATACTATACATACATCCGGTCTTAGATGAAATGCGCACCAGCCAAACTAATAAACCACAATTAAAGTTCAGGCACTTATAAGAAATACGAAGACCAGGGCTTTTTACTTCTTGGTGTTTTTTTTTTCTTGCCCCCCTCCTCCTTTTAAGCAACTCTGATTTATATGCTTTACTAGAATTGAAGATTTGCATAGCTATATCACAGTAACAGAAGAAAAGATTTCTACTAATAGTCCTTTAACAACTTCATTAATTTCTTCCTTTCCTATTGAGAAGCATCTAGTTTAAGCAAAAAAAACCTCATGTGTCATATAAGTATTAGAAATGCAAACAAAGTTTCAGTCACTATTGTTGACAGGACTTGTCATTTTGTTGGCTGCAAATTTAGTTATAAATATTTTTTACCAGTGTTCAAAAATTTTTGCTGTACTTTGTATATCTATTTCTATGCAATTAAAAGTAGAAGCTCAATGTTATGAGCCAAAACCTTTTACTCTCCCTTCTCTCTCCCTGCCCTCCTTTACTGCAAGTACCTAAACACTTTGATTCTCTTCCCAGTTTGGTAACTTTTGCAAAAGAAGGACAAATGGAGGACTCCATTCTACCTTAATTTTCAATTACCACTGTTACGAAAAAAAAAAAACGAAAAAAAAACCCAGAAAACAAAGTTCAAAGCAGGATACAGCAGATTTGGAGTTACCTTCCTCATCCACCTCCAGCCATTGGTGGTGGACTGGGGCCTCCAGCCCAGTGATTTATCCGACCCATCCTACGGCGAGGAAGTGCTGGAGGCCTGAAAAGAACACAAGAAGAACATCTATTTAATCACCATTGAACTGTTACATTAGAAATAGAAGAACACTGTCTCTAAATGATGGTAATTAGAAAATCTGAACTCTGGAAGAGTTGTTTAGTTTCATGTGAAAAGCTGTAAATTTAAATCCCACCCCTCACAAAAATTCTCATATACAAACTATTCTAATTGCTTCTGTCTCTGAAGAGAAAGATGTGGCTACCTGAGGCTTTTATAGAGTCTTACAAAAAAAAAGGTAGACAAGCCATTAAGAAACACCATACCTGTAGTGTTTATACAGATTATATTCCTATAAGTGTTTTGCTTTATCTGTAGGTAATCCAGTACATGATTGTTTTAATGTAAATCAAATGCTGAATATAAGCAAGTGTAACAAAAAAGAATTCAACACAGATGCGTACTGTCTATTAGACAGGTCTGAAAAACAGTTTCAGTGTGAGTTAGACTGTAACATTATTACAGCTACCCAAAGCTACCCATTGTTATCAGTGAGTTTCAGACAAAATACTGCAGATAAATAACATTTTAGTCTTACATGATCCAATTCAATGACAACTGTAATCTGAATACGCATCACTTTGCTAAGATAAATCAGAAAAAAGCAGAACTAGTGTGAACATGAAAGAATACCCTCTGCCGTCACTGTTTCCTGAATAGGATGATGATGTGTAGCCTCTTCTTCTCAAATCTGGATGAATAATGCTCTGGAAACTGAAAAATAGAAACAGGTGTTGGGTGAACTGATTACTGGATATAGTTTCTGAATTTTTTGGCTGTGATACAAGAAATGGCCTGAAAAACAGTAAGTAGTTTGCAGGAGTAAACAGCGTTTTCTTTTCAAGATCACCATTGTTTAACGTATCTTGGCAGTTTTTTCTCCTACATGTGAAAATAAAATCTGAAGTAATTCTAGATTATACTCAGGCTTAAACTAGAAAATCACAAATTTTTGTGATTACTGATGTGTCATTATTTTTACATAGCCAAAACCTACTGTCAGTGGTAGAAAATCTTAAAATAGTATCTTGATTATTTGACCACCTATTAGAAACTGTTTAACAAAACCATATGCTTTTGACTTTTTGCATTATTAAAATGGAAGAAATGTCAGACAACTCATCTGGAGTGCCAGTAAACTAGCATCACTTTTTGTTAAATATACTCTAGGGGGTAATAACTAAAGACACACAAGAATAAAGCATGTGTTTTGGGGACAGTCTGTATAGAACACTGAAGAGTAAATCTGACGTTTTTATTGCTGTGTTATGTACAGCACTAAGTAGCTTCTACACAGGACACATCTGAAACAAATCTCACCAAAAGGATTAATTGCTACTTACAACAGAACCACAAAATCTGCTATAGACCAGAAGAAATCTGTTATAGATGACAATCGCCAAGGAGCCCGGCTCCGGTTATCTAAAACTTGTCCTGCAACACATCAAAGCACATATGAGCCAGGGATGAGTGTATGACAGCGGACGGTGTTTTACACCGCAACCTCTCTGTCCATTCTGGAGTTGACACGGGGCTAAGGTGGAGAACGCGGCCTTCGTTGGCAGCGACGGGAGCTTTAGTTCCCTGTCGGGTGTCGTCCAAGCCTCCACCGCCCAATACTGTGTAGGTGTGAACCTACGCGTACGGTCTCTGCTTCCCTGTCTGCAGTTGGAGTCCTTCCCGTTTACGCTTCGGAGGTTTACGGAACACATTTAGGAGCCCTTAATGGCTGCTCGGGAGCACGTACAGGCTCGAACGCAGACTGCAGAAGGGCTGGTGTGGCAGCGGGAAAGATGCTGGGCTCTCCCCAGCAGCGGCGGTGCGCGTTGACAGCGCCCTGCGAGCGCAAACCCGGACTCCCCTCCACCCACCGCCCGTCGCCGCTCACCGTTTGAGATGTATACCATGGCGGCGGCCCCGTGCGCTGCCGCGTCACCTGTCCTCGGCCCTTCTGCGCCTGCGCGGGAGGGAGACGCATGCCCAGACTTGCCGTGGGCCAGACCCTCGCTTCCGCCGGGCGGGGCTGAGGGGAAAGGGGCGGGGCGGTGTAGGGATGGGCGGTGCTTGCTTTTATGGGTGCCGTGGTCCAGCGGCTACCCGCCGGTTCCCCCTTTCCCCGGCAGGGATCGTTGTGATGGGAGGAGCCTGTTCAGGTGCAGAGGCTCCTCCCTCAGAGAAGGCTATTCTGGTTCGCTTCTATGGTGTGTGTGTTGTAGAGTTTACATCGTTGTGTGGTGCTGCCTCGGAGCTGCCGTGCTGTTCCCGAAAACTGGATGAGTTTTCCAACAATAGGAGGAAACAGTAGGCGTAGTTAGTAGTGTGCCTGGGACTTTTCCATAAAAATTGGAACTGGGCCTCAGACAAAAGCCTGTGTTTTGTCTTGGGTCGCTGCTTCTTTTATTTGTTGAAGAGTCTTGTCTATCCCCATGGCTTTCTCTCATGGGCTACTGACAGTGGTAACTCAATGTAGTAATATTAGAAATATAACCAAATGCAGATAATTATTTAAAACTGCTCTCCAGAGGCAACTTTTACTCCTTTTATGTAGCAACTATGGCAGTGTATTCCCATTGTGTTGGCTGGAATGTTCTGCGCAGACTGTTTATATCTTTATAAACATACAGTCCTGCAAATAGTGGCTAGCATTTCTTCTCATGGAGAATCTATGCTTGTAAAGTTGGAGGTAACAATATGCTATACAGGCAAATTTAACGGAATGCCTTATCATTTTATTTTTTTTTATTATTATTTTAAGGCAGTAGAGAAGGAATGTGCAGTTCTACTGGGAAACAGAAGTAGTGAAAATGAGTAGAAAAGTATTTTAGAAGTATTTTAAGACTGCATTTGCAAGACCTATCTTTTCCCTACAATGACAAGGTAATCTTTTGCTATAACACAAAAGTGTTGTCGGAAGTTGAAATATAAGTAATATAAGGTCTCTGACAGCCTAGTTCTTCCCTAGTAAAGAAATTGTTGCAGCTGACAGGTGTTTATAAATGTCATATATTTCAGAAATAAGCACTTGGAAGAGAATGAAAGTAATTGTGAAAAAAAGTGTAACAACACACAGAAAATAAATATCATGATCATTTATCATCAATATAGGAGCTAGGTAATATACCACTTAATAAATGGGGAAATACAGAAGCCTTTAGGAAATAGTGGGTACTACACAGTGCATAATGCGCATAAATGCAGGCAGTAGGTTAAAATTATTCAGGGACAACACCTATCTTTTTTCTTACTTGTGTCTATGATGATTTTTTTGTTTTTTTTTTCTTTCAAGTAACAGTCAAGTGTAATCATACCAGTTTCAGTTTATGAATTGCAAAACACAGCCTACATAGGTGGGGAAGAAGGCCAGATTTAGTCAGTAAGTCCTTTGACCATTGTAGGTTCTCAATGAAACCAGGTAAATGGAGCAATAAACTGGAAGATATATTTGTGTACTTTTAATTTATGGAATGCATAGTAGATCTGATATTGTGTGTTAGGTGATACTGTTACATAAATGCTAAGCTTATACAGAAAATGAAAATACTACTTTAAAAAGGTATTGTCAAATTATAGAAAAATAACAGTACCCAGGGAAAGTATGTAACAAATGCACACCTTTAGTATGCTAACATGTAAAAACAATAGAATCTTGTTTTAAAATGATTTTTATCAATATGCTTTGTTTTCACTAGGCTTTGAGACAAAACAGCAAATCAACTTATGTTTAAAGAACTATTGCACAAGTAGATAGAGCATGTACCAAGGAGAAAAACAAAACAAGGGAGGATGGGAAGGGAAGATAATGGCAGCAAGTAGAGATAAAGGAGGTAGTGTAAATTTTGTGATGTATTGAGAACACACACAAACTGACCCCTGCTAGTATAAAAACAATCATCAGAGTCTAAACTTTTCACTGTACTTTGGACAGAAACATAATAGTGAATCTGAATATGAGCAGGTAGCTATTCCACCTGAAGTCATGCTCTGTATGCAGCTGATGTTGTCCTGCATGAATTAATGTAATAAGAGTTTGAAAAATTCATTCCCTTTTTAATGTATTATCTTTCAGAGGGAATGTGTTAATCACGTGGAAAGAACAATGTATTATTTGTTTTCCAAATGACAAAAAACCATAATCAAACCCGGTGCCCTAATATTATATAACAAAAAAATATATAAAAATTATATAACTAAATTAAAACTTTCTCTATGAAGTGTTTTTTGTCAATGAAATGAAAGAAAATATAAAAATACTTTTTATATGGAAAGTAATTGTGTGTATATATTCCTAACACAGTTTTAATTGTCTAAGAAAGCATGTTCAGGTACTTAGCAGTGGCAAAATAACCAACCAATGCGTAAAATGATACATGAAAACGTTAGTATTTTTAAAGTACTTGCATATGTATTATTTATTTAATTTGATATTCAAGTTTTAGATACGAAAATGTGAGATTGAAAAGGTGTGGTTAAAAAGCAGTGGTAGTGTTGCATTATTAAGCTTGTTATCAATCTGCCTGTCCTCGGGTCAGGGATGGAGTAGAGAGAGGAATAGGAAAGTGATCATTCATGTGCATTTGCAGTTTGTGGTACCACGGCCTACAGTCAGGACAGGAGGTGTGGATATGGGTTCTGGTGGGAACTAATTTCTGGTGGCATCCCACTCTGAGCACTTGCTCCTTTACCAAGGACAGGGCAGGTGTGTCTACCTGTTGCTACTTAGGGTCCTTCAGTGACTTGCACCTTTGCTTTCAGTCTGCCTGCCTGATGCTGGGAAGTTCAGAGGACCGCAGCTGCCGTGCATCTGTATTTAAGGAGAATCAGCAGAAGAGAGCGTTTTGAAAGCCAGCAACTGAAATACAGAGCAGCTGAGCTGCACATCTGAAGGTGGATACCATGAGGAAAAGAGCCAGGCAGTCATTGGTGCATAAGAGCAAAAAGTTAACATCAATGTGATTTGGAAACTGGTGAGATTTGATGATCTGATGGCAGGCAAAGTAAATACTGTAGGATGCTATGAAGAGAAGTGTAGGCTGTGTATTAAGTTAAGCAATTGAAAAATACCAATACTAAATGGGTTTTTCCTTTTTAATGCAATCTGAACTCTCAGTGGAATACCTTTTGTTGTTAGGTGGTTTGGCATTTTAAGCTCTATTCTAGATGTACATATTAATAGTTTGATTCCTTGTGAATTGTGTATCAATACCTAAGTACTGATGTCTGAGCAACATGTTACTGTGCTTTGGTGAGTTTTTCCATTTTTTCATTAAAAGTAGCAAAACCACAGGTCAGCTATTTTTGTAGCATTTGATATACTAAGGGACAAACTTTTAGTTGTGATTCAAGAGAATTTAAAAATTGGGGGTGTGGAGAAGTGGTGATACAGCATGCACAGGGCTTGTACTCTCTAAAATTTATGCTACATTTTTAATATGAATGTAAAGAGAAAATAATTTTAAATTAAACACTAAACCGGGGGAAATTTGACTCTGCCCTAAAGAGGATTTGCACATTTGAACAGCAGAAATAGAAAAGATGTCTTTTTTTTTCCTGGACTATTATGTTTGGGATTTGTTTGTTTTTTTCTTTTTCTTTTGCATAGTGATTATCATGTTGCAGCTTTATATAATTTAAATGGAAACATTCAAAAGGGTTTTTTTTTCTTAAATTATTCATAGAAGACCTTATTGTCATGTAGCATTTGTCTTACACACACCAGAATTAATAATGTATGTATGACAGTGAAAAGGTCTTCTAAACCCCAGTTTATAAATGTAGAACATTCATTGCAACATTAACAGAAAACTCAGGAGGTATTTCACTGGGTTTGTTTTTTTTTTAATAGCTTTTATAAGAGAAGTTAAAATAATTTGCTGTGTGTGGAAGAGCTGAAACTCAATTTTTAGAAATAAATAGGTTGATTTAATGTCAGAATTTTCATCAGAACTTATCTGTTTAAAAAAAGCTTCCATTCTGAATGATTGGTTGAAGACCTATTGGGATTTTTTTATTTGTTGGTGCCCCCAGGCAAGGATATCCTTCTGTACTGGGGGGGGGGGGGGAGGGGTTGAGTTAAAGGTATATGGTGCAGATTTCAACGAAGAGATATATTTTGCAAAACCATCAGCTCTGATCTCAGCATAAAATCAGGTCAAGAAAATAAGCACATAATTCTGTAAGCTATTCCCCTCCCACCTCCCCTGCTGGAACAGAGATTGGATGTTCTAATAATAGGATTTGTCTGCAAATTATTTTTTTTAATACTATTTGTTGATATCTGAATTATGGGGCTTTAGTGCAAAATCACTACAGTTAACAGCTTGAAAGCAAATATATGCTGGAGAAATGCCAAAGGACTGTTTTAGGATTTTATGTTTCTTTAGATAACAGCATATTCCTACATAGAGAAAGCCACAACTGTCTGTTCCAAATTCTTCTTTAATAGCAAAGGCTTCAGCCCTCAGTAGAAGGAAATAGTTGGTTCTTAATATGAAGTTGTATGAGAGTCTAGAAAGAAACTTTGACACTCTTTTATGCAGGGTGAATAGTGTGTTACGTCTTCAGACAGAGAAAGTGTGCTCCGTAATTGGTTTAGAAATGCTCGTTTCTTGCACGGTTGTTGAGTAGTGGTGATAACTTCGAATATCCATCAGGTGGCAGCGTAAAATGTGAAATAGCGCTACCTGCTTTGTTTAGTTACTCTGCGAACTACCAAGTTAGTCATAACATATTTGGCTTCTCTGTGATACAAAAATCCGTGTCACTAGAACGTATGTAATGCAGAAGTATCAGATTTGTACTGTATTAAGGACCACTGTTGAATACGTGAATATATAATGATTTGGGAATTTGTTAGAAGTCTCAGATTGGTAGAATTTTGGGTGAACTTTAAAGAAATACTCTATATTTACATTTGTTTATTAAACAATGGGTAAGATTGGGGGGATTTGTAGCTTTTGGTTGTTTTTGTTGGCTCCCTCCCAGTCTGGGAATAAGCTGAGAGCTCTGCTGTGGAATAGCGGATTTCCTATTTTGTTAGTGTTTTGTTGGCAATTTTTTAGTATAATGAAAAAAGGTTAATACAAGTACCAATGACCTTTTCAAGTATAGTGGGTAGGAAAAATAATGGAAGTAACAATGACCTTTTCAAGTACAGTGGGTAGGAAAAATAATGATCATCAGATGGGTCAACTGATGTCAAAAATCACATCCTCAAATGTCCACAGGAAGTTACTGGCAAAGCCTGAAATAGATCTGACTTTGTTATTCTCATACCTGTGTTATTTTCTTGAGCATATGCTTGTAGGTAGAGGAAACAAAAGCAGTATTTCTGTTAGTATTTTGGTTTAAGGCAAATATCCTTTGCCTTATTATGCTTTCTGCTAAGGCATGAGAATTTGATTTGTCATTTACCTTATGAGATTGGATTGTGAGTGTATGCACACACACAGTGCCTGCTTTTGTTCTTCCTACTCTTTTTCTGAGCTCTTTTAAAAATAATGAGCTTTCAGTTTAATGAAAGGTAAAATTTAGCACAATGAAATTTGAATGATAAATGTTCAAGTTAGGGATTATCCTTTTGCGTTACTGTTCCTATATTTTTAAATGCTTTTTGTAAGGTTAGCTTGGAAGCACATGGCTATTTCCATTTCCAATTATCCCATTGTAGTATCTTTAGAAATTAAAAGGAATGATTAACCAGAGGTATGGATTTGTTAAAATGGATAGTGTGGATGTTGCCTTTTCTGACAGACTGTTTAGCCCACAGACCTACCTCAGCTGCAGGTGACAATGAGGTTGAACTGATGTTGTATTTTTTTACTGCAATTTTGATCTTACCTGCATACAAAAACACAACACACACACAAACAAAAAATTTTGGCAAGGATAAAGATGGGGGGGGCGGGAGGAAGCATTTCAGAGTGCTGAAGAACAGTTTAAATGTCAGACATTATCATATCTAAGCAAACCTGGTTTTATTCAATAGGTTTTACATTGAATGTGTTCTCTGGGGCCTGCCAAGGCATATACTGTGTTTCTATTATCTGTAAAAGGTCTATTAAATGTTTGGCAAATATATTAGACTGCCTGTTTTAAGTGATACCTTGTTTATGAATGCATGTAATATGGAGACGCAGTCCTGGAATCATACCTGACTTCAGCAAATGAAGCCTTGTTTTTTGCCCTTTGCAGCATAATGGCCAGCAATGTAGACTTGTCAATGGAAATTATATATGACAAGGGTAACATAAATTCTGAGAATGCCCAGTACTTTATTAGAAAGGGCAATGCAAGTAAGGTGACAAATTAAAATCAAAGCTCTAGCTGTTGCTACAGACCTTAGCTGTTGAACTTCCTTTACCTACTTCAGACTTAACAGCCAAGATAAAAATAGCCATTAAGGAACTTGACAGAAGTAGGTGAATGAGGCCAATTCCAGAATCTATTTGGTGAATAAGAAAAGTGATGTGATAATTGACACATTGTTCTGAAGAGCTCTTATGGCTGTCCTGGAGTATTAATATGAGGTTTTGTCTTCTGAAAAGAACTCATTACTTTAAATGGAATATGCTAATGCAGTCAAAAACCTTGAAATGGGTGCAAGCAATGTAGGTAATCAAAAAGCACATAGCTGTGATTTTTTGGGGGGTGTCTGGGAAGATGTAGATGCTGTGAAGCCTGGAATGGGTGCTGGCATGATGGTTCTGTAGAGGTTTTAAAAGCAGATTGCATTGAGGTTGCAGCATTCTTATTCCATTCTTACTGCTCCTGACGTTGATTTTTCTTTGCATGCAACGTTGCCGTGCTTTGTGGGGAGTAAGGGGTAAGATTTTCATGAAAAACAGTCTGCGAATGGGCTCTGAGGCCTTAATGCTTAACAAGTCCTGAGGCGGTAAGTTGGAATGTTGAAGCACAGGAAAGGTCGAAAAACAAGCTTCGGGAGGATGGGCCCGGATGTTGTTGTGGTGGGAGTCTCAGTTGGAGCCAGCCGATACAGGGGTTGCCAGAGGGTCTGAAACAGCGGGGTGAAGCTGTTGTGAACGTGTGCTCAGCATTGTGATTGGACTATTTACCTGGAGAGTTTTACTGGGGCCAGTGAAATTGAACGTGGCATATTTGTGCAGGTTCGGGAAGTACTGAACAGGAAGATAAAAAGGGCTTGATTGTAATAAAGTTGGATTTGAGTCTCCTCATCAACTTGAGTCTGTGTCGTGATACACCACACTTCTTGGTTTTACTGAACATAAAAGGAAAGCCACAGCCATGACAAAAGTTTCATTGCAAAACCAGCTTTCCTTTTCTGAAAGATGCGTTTAAAACAATGGCCTTCTGGTAGGAAAAATTCCCTAGAAGCTGTAGAATAAATCTGGAACAACACCCCCCCAAAAAAATTCACATTTTTCTGGAGGTTGGTACATAATGTTCTAATGTCTCATGGGTTGCAAAAAAGGTTTTGAGTTACCACATGAAATCAATTTAGGCACATGTGAGACATTCTATTGTAGAGTTAATCAAAGAAGTATTACGTAATACCTGATTGGGGAACATATACATCATCTTTGGTTTAGCTTTTATGTGAGTACCACATTTTATTTCTGTCATTATTAGATGATAAGGACACAAAAGAATCTGATTTCTAAAATGCAGGTGAAATTCTTTATCCCATTTATTGTGTTTTCAATTTTTTTTTAATTTAAGATACTCCACTACATTTATATCTTATGAGTTAGAACATAACATACACTGGCTCAATGTTATCAGAAGCAGAGCTCGCCCCCAGTATGAAATAATTGCATATAAATTTATTTAATATTTTTATCTCCATCAGAGTTGGTGACAAAACTATGCTTTCAGTTCCCTACGTCCCTATTGTCATGACTTTTAAAATTCCCCATTTTCTGCCTGTCTTAAATAAGTAGATTTTAAAGTTGGAAGGAACAACTTCAGGACAGCAGAAGAATTCTGAGTAACTTCTTTATGTTGACAGTTAATTTCAATTGCATTTGCATGTGTTTCATGCTCAAGGAAGAAAAACCTAGCCTGTCGAGAATTTTTAAGTGTTATTTTGTTCACCTATAACTATGGTAAAAATTAAGGTTCTCCAGCAATCCAGTCATCATGAAGCTGAAATTCAATGGTACAGAAAAAGTAATGAGATAATAAAATTTCTTGTTAAATTCTTCCATAGAGTAGTATGTTGACTTCTAATTACTGCATCATAAAAAAAAGATATTATAGCAGTACAGAAAATGGTAATAAAAGTTGATTTCTTTTAGAAGCAAAGTCAGGCATAAAAACAGGTATGCAGTAATACCTAAGTATCTGAGATGATAAAAAATAAGAGCATTTAAATATATAAAAAATGTAAATGGATTAAGCATGAGAAGTTTTGCATTTTCCTTGGTAATAAAAACATTTGATGTCAGTGAAAATTAATGGGTGATAACAAGTATCAGGAAGCTATTTATGCTGTCTTGATAGAAGGACACTTCCATGCAGAATAGGTTGTGCTTCAAGCAAAAACCCCACCAAACCCTCCACTGTTAAGACTATTTTCCTTTAAAAAGGCTTTGGAACCAAGCATTTTAGTTTTTACGCTTTCATAGTAGGATTTGCACATTGTAGGCTACTGTCAAAGTCAAATTTCTTTTTTGAAGAAGGAGAGGTGTGTTTAATGTATGACATATTTTCCTTGGGCATTGGATTCATTCATTCTTGTTGCCCTGGGACAAAAAAATAAAAGAAAAATGTCAGTGAAAATCAAAAGAAATTGGATACTTTTGACTAAGAAAAGAATTTTAATTTATGCTTTAAAAGCATCAGGAGTGTAAGTAGGTGATCATGCCTGAGTTTCCGAGCAATAGAGATTAAGCTGAAATGTTTGACTGAAGTAGCTTATTGCCATGTTTATCTCATATGGTATCTTTCATATTGTCATGGTTTAAATACAGTCAGCCATAAATCATGCAGTCTCTTTCCCCCCCCCCCTTTTTGCCCTCCCCCTGCTCCCAGAAGGATGGGGAGGAGAATCAAAAGAATGCAACTCCCATGGGTTAAGATAAGAACAGTTCAGTAACTAAGGTATAACACAAATCACTACTGCTACCACCAATAATAGTAATGATAAAGGAAATAACAAGGGAAGAGAATACAACACCTCAGCACCCGCTGACCGATAACTCACTTCACCCTGCCTGACAGAGCACCAACCGATACCTCGTCCAACCCTACAGTGCACTAGACCTTCCGGGTAACTCTCAGTTACAACCCGGGCATGACGTGCTGTGGTATGGAATACCTCTTTGGTCACTTTGGGTCAGGTGTCCTGTCTCTGCTTCCTCCCGGCTTCCCCTCCTCCCTGGCAGAGCATGGGGCTCAGAAAGTCCTTGGTCAGAGTAAACATTTGAGCAGTAACTAAAAACATCAGTGTTATCAGCACTGTTCCCAGGCCAAAAGTCAAAAACACAGCGCTGCACCAGCTACTAAGAAGGAGAAAAAAATGACTGCTACTGCTGAACCCAGGACATATACTTTCATGTGTTTGACATCAGGTACTCAAAAGAGCTATAGCAAAGCATTCAGTGCCTGGAACTCCTTCCAGAGACTTTCCAGTCATCGTTGTTGCCTCCTGCTTACCCTGCTGCTGCAGATCTGCAGCCTTTCTTAGATATTAAAAGAGTCATTAGGCTTCTAGAATATTTGCCATTATCTGTCATTCTGTTTGTGTCACAGCTTCTTTTTTTTTTTTTTTTTTTTCCCCCTCATCATTAGCAGAAGTTTACACACTGTTTTGGCAGTGTTTCTTTATTTCTAAGGTGAGATAATAACATACTGTGTGGTCCCAGTGCATATCTTGCTGAGAGCCATTAAGCGTCAGTTCAAGCTGATAGTGAGAGTAAAGTCAGGCACCAGTGTGAAAATGCATGGATTTTAAATTAAAAAAGTCCTCTGGCTAGCTTTCATCTCGAGCATATACCTCAGCTGAACTTTAAATGCTGCCAAAGATGCAAGGCTACATTATTTATTAAAGTTCTCTAAATTATCTTGAATATCATTTGTATAATGCTTTAGATTGGGTGTGACTCATGGAGAAGGTGCTCCTGAATGTTCCTCACCTACAACATGACCCTGTTGGCTAGCCTTTGCTGTGGACCCAACACACCAAGCACATTCCCTTGTGTGTTCACTGTGCAGAAAGTCTCCAGGTGTGTGACAGCAAGGTAAGCAGGAGACAGCTGGTGAAGTTCTGTATTTTCTCAGGTATTTCCTTGAAGATTCTTTCTGCACCTTTTAAACTTGTCATTATTTGAAGTCATTAAGTGTGTGAGAGAAGAGGTAAGCAATTGAGAGAGAAAAGGTAAACAGAATTGATTCCTCTAGGCTTATATTTCCACCCTGACCATTTTGGCTCTCTCTTCTGCTATTTCCCAATTTGAAAGAAGACTCATTCACAGAGTCTTCTCCATTCTTTATACTACAAGATTCTACAAGATTTTCTAACAGGCTGTTAGCCAGGTACTTGAACCACTGCATTTCTAATCAGAAAAAACTAAAGTAGTATGAGGGAAGCTTCCGAATAATCGAACTCACAGTAGATTACAATGCTTTATTAGGCTTGTTTACAGATTCTTCTCTTAAAGCTGTTCAAATCATGCTCCTGAGAGCAAATGTAAGGAAAAAAAATCAATAGAGTAGTTTTGGCCATCACTTACTCTTCTGCTGCAATGTGACCGGTCTTATCAGACTTGCTTAATGCTGAGAGGTAGAATCTCAGTTTTGGAACCAGTGAACTGTATTTTGTCAGGTTGCTTTCTTTTGTCAATTACAGCTGTTCTGAAGAGACAGGAACATCACTAATCACTTCTTAAATCTCCTGTTACTTTGGGTTAGTAGCTTTCCATGTATAGAAATGTGACACTGTTGCCTTCAAATTTCAGATATGTTTCATTGCTTGACAGCATCACGCATTGATTTGGCATTTTTTTGCCTAAGGCTGATTTTCTAAAGCTGTTTTTCAGATGACACCTCATTGCACTGATACATTTTCTAAAAATAAAAATTTAATGATAGCTTATGCAATAAATGTTTGTGCATGGAAATTGTATAGTTTGCTAGTAAGTTTCAAATTTGCACAGACAATAATAGACTACTGATATACTAATGAAAAATCCATGTCTTTTGGGGAGGCAAATGTAGAGATCTTGTCTGAGTGTTTGCTTACAAACAATATACAATCTGAGGGTCTGTTTCACTGGGTAATTTGCTTGTATGGTTTTGTATCTTTCTTGAACCTTAAATTCAGCAGATACTGACACATTTACAAACACTGCAGTGATAACATATCTGGAGTCTGAACATATCCGGTATTTGGGTACCCAGAAAGAAATGTTTCTGCAAGGAGTGATTAAGCACAGAAGAGTAATTTATTATTAGACTGATATAAAAGAGAAGCTGTAAGATAGCTTGGTTGGTTTTTTTTTTCCGTTTGAGGCCATTATTTGAATCTCTTCATGTTGACTACATCTGTCTTTTTCTAGCCATTCTTCCTTTTTGATGGTCTTGAAGCAACTCTTCACATTTTTGCAAACAGAAGTGGTAAAAGCAATGATCAGCATTTAAAGATCTGAGGTTTTGATCACAGCATCCTTCCTTCTCTTTCCATTAATTTTCCAATTAAGTTAATGTTACATTTTTTATTACTGCTGTTGTTGAAATACTTATAGTCGGCTCAAGCTATGTATGGAATAAAGATAGGATACTTCACTACACTGCAGATTTCATTTCATGGATGAAACTGAATAAACCTGATACTTCTGGCAAAACCAGTTTCCTAATAGGAATAATCAATTACATTTTCCTCTCTGCCACATGGCCAGACATGCAGAGCATAGCTTTCCACTTGGGTTCATCATGTCATTTGAAAAGACAGAATTAAAAAGGACAGAACAGGGATTGCAGTCCTCTCCATTTCATCACACAAACTTTCCCTCTGTGCAGCTGGTGCATTGAAAGCGTACCTGCTTCAGAATAGACTCAGTAGATGTTAACTGTGAGAACAAAAGACCTTTAATTCTATGGTGTGCTTTTTGTCCTAGAGAATCTGTATTAATGATTTTGCAAGGATCCATATTCATCTCAATACTTCGACATAAAATGAGCTCCTTTGCAATACGCAATCTGTATCAACAGATGCCCTGCAAATGATGCAGTTATCCTTACCTCAGCAGTTAATATCTTCAGTATTTTATAGCTGTGCATAGCCACTAGCAAGAATAAAATAGTTGGGATAAGCAGAAAGTTGAAGGAACACATATAAATAAATAAATAAATGTAGAAAAAGGAGTAGAAAAGTGTTTGTTTATGTGTCCTTGCTGGTGTGGATGCAGCTGAAAACTCGGGTCATCTTCAGAGTTATTCCTCTGTACAGCCGCTCACTTTTAAGTACACATCTTTGTGGCTTTCTGAGCTTCCAACAGTAACTGTGTTTCTGTAAGATGGTGTTGTGGCTTCTACTGGCAAGTACAAGGCAAATACCTCTCTTGGGTGAAGAGGTTATCTGTTATATAGAGATGGTTTTCACAACCTGTATTGTGAAGTCAGTTTAATTCTCTAATTCATTATTCTTCAGCTAGGATCTTCACAGGGTCTTTATAGAGTTCTTAAGCTTGATCACCGCTTCGTAAACTGTGTTGCTATTTGAAATCATAAGAGTCTTTGAGCTTTTAGGCCTGCTGTGACTCAGCAGAACTCTTACAAGCTGTTACTAATATTTTTGCAGGATCTTTTTTACTCTTTACATATTGATATATTGTGCTCTTCTCTCATATAACTTGTGCAGCATTTTGTTGTAAACTGTTGTTGTAAATCACTTTTATGGTTTGAAATATCTTTGCAAGGTGGTGGAACGACTTTGCAGAAAATACTGCAGTTGCTGACAGCAGATTCTTTCCCTTAAGAGATAATGCTTGCAAAAAGAAAACGTAATATGATAGTGTAAGCAGAAAAAAATTTGGAAGACTTGTTGCCCATTTAAATTCCATGACCTTGGATGTAATTAAAAGACTTCCTATCTTTGTCACTCTGTGTATATTGTATATATCCTGTACACAAACTTGACTGATTTGATGAAGAAAGAGGAAAAATGAACCACAGACTAGAAATTTGGCATGGAAGGTACTTATGTTGATTTTATTTTTTCCTATGAAATTTTTCTTTAAAATTGTCCCTTCTGAGATCTGAGCAAATACAGGTTTTCCTACTTTTGGGGTTTTCTTTTAGTATCTTTTAATTCCTGCTAATGGAGAAAATCTACTAAGGAAAAAAAGCAAAACTGTTTTGGTTTTATTTTTGTTTTACATGCAAACTCTTATCTAATTAAAAAGGCACACGAATGCCTGTAAAGGGTGCCCACTTTATTCTACAGTTATCCGATTAACTATTTAGTTCATTACTGCGTATGTATCCTTAGACCCTCCTAAATGAAAATAGGACATTTTAATCTGACCATGTTTGTTTTATCATGGAAAATACTATTCCAATTATTTTCTGTTTTCCTTTTATCAAGGATTTTATTTTAAATATCTGATAGCTGTAGTTATGCGGCCAGGTTATGTGAAGTCTGATTCATGCTCTCCTAGCACATATCCTTTATTTTACTGTTGTTAACCAGATCAGATTTAAGTATGATCAGCCATAATGTTTTGTTTTGTATCACTCTGACTTAATCCAGTGCTACCATGTCTTTCTTTTCCTGTGATTGCACAGAAGTTAGCAAGGCAGTGCTATTTAACATTTTTATTTTGGGGATTTTTTTTCCCCTTTAGTCTGCTCATTCTGTGTTTCTCAGCCTCTGGAGGACTTATAAGAACTCCTATGCATTGCTTGAACTCCCAGGAGAGCTGGATAGGCCTGGGGGAAGAATGTCTGAAGGTAAGTGTATTTATTGATGTACTTAGGCTGAGACTGTAAGAGAATCACCCTGACACCAAAAGAAACCCCAAACCAAACGCAAACCCCAAACCGAACCGCCCCAAAACCCACCAAAACTCCCCACCACGAACCAGACTACCACAGGCTTGCAGATGGCTGTGGGTAGCATAAGACTGCAGTGGTACTCAGTGATAAGCTCCTCTAGGACCACAGTGTAACTACTCCAAATTATGAAATTTCACATTAAAAAAGACTGTAAACTTCCCAGACTGTCTTGCCTGTGGCAGATCTGAGGGATGTGTGGTTACATTTGGGGTAATGGCTGCTGGTGCTTTCTGACAAAGCTGGTTCCTTCATGATGAGTGTTTTTTTAAAGAGGGAAGAGTACATATGTTTTAAGCTCAGTGCCAATCATCTTAGGGCAGTAGCAGTAGGTGATACTTCTCTCTCTCTCCTGTTATTACCATTTTATCCCAGATTCAGTAACACTCTGACCAGTATTGCTGTGATTAAGGAAAGAGACAGATTGCCTTGTTGAAGGTACTTCACAGAGTATGAAGAAAATAATTTGAGAACTGCGTAGCTTAATAATTCATAGTTAGCTGATGTGGCAGGACAAACAAAGTACACTCAAAGTTCTGGTTACCTGAAGATCATGAATGTCACTGCATCCTTAAGATAATGGACAAGATGCTGCTTCGGGACTTTCAGGGACAATGTATTCATTGTTTTTCAGTTTGTCCAATGTAGCAATTAATGTGATTAAGCTAGCGCCAAATCTGTTTAAATACTGTTGCACTGGGTCGTTAACTTTAATGCTGTCATCATGTTCTCCCTACTGCATTTACCTTATTTAGGGAAGATACTAATGCTTAGTATTCACTTGGATCAAGAACATATTAATGCTTCTCCAGTTCCCAAGATATTACTCACAATGTTCATGTATTATGTTGGTCCAGTAGAATAAAATAATTCAGCCCTAGATCCCTTAGCTGCTTGAAAATCCCACTGAAATGATAGCAAGTGTCTCTAGATCCATAATTTGCAAACCTATTGGTATTCAGCCAGTTGTGTATGTGGTTTTTATCTTGATGGATGCTCTGTTAGGATACCTTCAAAATTGGCTAGAATAAAAAAAGATAGGACTATTTGTAGGTCCTGTAAAGGATGTGATGCAAAGTAGCTCAGAAGACATCTTAAGATAATTCTCAAGCAGTTTTTTTATTCACAGATATGTCAAGGCATGCTGGATTTTTTAGAGAGAACTGCTGTTACTGGCTAGAGTTAGCTATAAGGGGTGCTAAGTTGCTGTAAGAAAGGGAGAAAAAAATGCATTGATTTTCATTGTTACAGATGTTAGTTTGGCACTGCTCTTTTTTTTTTTTTTTTTTTACACTTTGGAAAAAGAATGAGAAAAATGTTTTAATTAATTATTTAGAATTTGTGCATATTTAATCTTATGGGAACAGGTCTTTGGACTTGAATTTAAGATGAAGAGGTAATATATTCATGTGACTGAATATAGAATCATAGAACATAATCATAGGGTTGGAAATGACCTTAAGATCATCTAATTCCACCCCCCCCTGCCATGGGCAGGGACACCTCACACTAAACCGTGCCACCCAAGGCTATGTCCAGCATGGCCTTGAACGCTGCCAGCGATGGAGCATTCATAACTTCTCTGGGTAACCCATTCCAATGCCTCACCACCCTTACAGTAAAGAACTTCTTCCTTATATCCAATCTAAAGTTCCCCTGTTAAGTTTTAACCCATTACTCCTTGTCCTATCACTACAGTCCCTCGTGAAGAGTCCCTCCCCCGCATCCTTATAGGCCCCCTTCAGATACTGGAAGGCTGCTATGAGGTCTCCACGCAGCCTTCTCTTCTCCAGGCTGAACAGCCCCAACTTTCTCAGCCTATCTTCATACGGGAGGTGCTCCAGTCCCCTGATCATCCTCGTGGCCCTCCTCTGGACTTGTTCCAACAGTTCCATGTCCTTTTTATGTTGAGGACACCAGAACCGCACACAATACTCCCAAGTGAGGTCTCACGAGAGCAGAGTAGAGGGGCAGGATCACCTTCTTTGACGTGCTGGTCATGCTCCCTTTGATACACCCCAAGATACAGTTGGCTTTCTGGGCTGCGAGCACACACTGCTGGCTCATGTTCATTTTCTCTTGAACCGACACCCCCAAGTCCTTCTCCTCAGGGTTGCTCTGAATCTCTTCTCTGCCCAACCTGTAGCTGTGCCTGGGATTGCTCCGACCCAGGTGTAGGACCTTGCACTTGGCATGGTTAAACTTCATGAGGTTGGCATCAGCCCACCTCACAAGCGTGTCAAGGTCCCTCTGGATGGCATTCCTTCCCTCCAGCGTATCAACCGAATCACACAGCTTGGTGTCATCGGCAAACTTGCTGAGGGCGCACTCAATCCCACTGTCCATGTAACCGACAAAGATGTTGAACAAGACCAGTCCGAATGCAGATCCCTGAGGGACACCACTCGTTACTGGTCTCCAGCCAAACATTGAGCCACTGTCCACAACTCTTTGTGTGCAGCCATCCAGGCAGTTCTTTATCCACCGAGTGGTCCTCCTATCAAATTGATGTCTCTCCAATTTAGAGACAAGGATGTCATGTAGAACAGTGTTGAATGCTTTGCTCCAGTCCAGGTAGATGACATCAACTGCTCTACCCCTGTCCATCAGTTCTGTAGTCCCATCATAGAAGGCCACCAAATTGGTCAGGCAGGATTTCCCCTTAGTGAAGCCATGCTTGCTGTCACTAAGCACCTTGTTGTTTTTCATGTGTCTTAGCATGCCTTCCAGGAGAATCTGCTCCAAGATTTTGCCAGGCACAGAGGTGAGACTGACTGGTCTCTAATTCCCCGGGTCACCCATTTTCCCCTTCTTGAAAATGGGTTTTATATTTCCCTTTTTCCAGTTGTGGGGAACTTCACCTGACTGCAGTGATTTTTCGAATATGATGGACAGTGGCTTAGCTACTTTATTCGCCAGCTCCTTCAGGACCCGCGGATGGATTTCATGGGCTTGTGTACATCAGATTTCATTTCATGGGCTTGTGTATGTTCAGGTCCTTAAGGTGGTCTTGAACCAGATCCTCTCCTAGAGTGGGCCCAAGGTCTTCATTCTCACAGTCCCTGCGTCTGCCTTCCAAGACTTGGGTGGTGTGGTCAGAGCCTTTGCCAGTGAAGACCGTGGCAAAGAAGTCATTAAGAACTTCAGCCTATTCCAAATCCAGGGTAGCCAGTTCTCCTGATAGCTTCCTGAGGGGGCGTACATTGTCCCTAGTCTGTCTTTTATTCACTATGTACCTATAGAATCCCTTCCTGTTATCCTTAACATCCCTAGCAAAGTTTAATTCTAACTGGGCCTTAGCTTTCCTAACCTGGTTCCTAGCTTCCCAGATAGCATCCCTGTATTCTTCCCAGGCCGCCTGTCCTTGCTTCCATATGTAATGAAAGTGCTTGAATAGTCTTGAGTAAGCACATATATCTGCTAGTGGATTTCAGACATGATCTTCAAATATTCATGTTACTTTACTTTTAAAACTCTCCCAAGTAAATACAGATACTAAAATCTCAAGGATAATGGGTCCACCTGCCATGACATGTCACAAAGTCTGTTAAGAACACCTGTGGATATTCATCTGTGAACTCATTTCAGGTAAGATTAGAATGCCTTCACAACTCTGAGAATAGGAGGTGGGAGTTGGCAAAATGATGAAAGAGTGCAGGCTTGAACAGTCAAACAAACAAAAAATGTATCAGTCCCATTGGTAAGAAATAGATAAATTAAGAATAGTGTCTGGTAGACAGGCAGAAGGTTAGCATGCGTATTATAGGGTGCCCTTGCAATGTGAAGGGGAGAGGAAGAGAGGATAGTAAAAGTCAACAGGAATAGGTGGTAAAGGACACACAAAACTTCTAGCATATCAGGGCACAGATATTTTCCAGGCTAGGGAAATTGTGCATAAGGTCTTTGTGGGAGGAAAAAGAAAAAAATGTAAGTTGGCCAGCATGTGTGCAATCTGCTCAGCCTGTGGGACAACAAAGTGTACAAACAGTAATAGGAGAATTGGTCAGATGTGCCTGGAAGGGTTTTCATGGGGAGAGAATAGAAAAAAAATTGTTGTGAAGTTATAGTTTGCTGACTTTCCATTAAATCCTTGGAAATACTGTTACAGAAATCGGAGTAGGCTGTTTTGTTCATAGCGAATGGTAAAATAGTGCCTGAAAAGGGAGTTAGGATGGGCTGGTGACTGCACTGTAAAGTTCTCCCTAGCTTACAGAGTACTACTCTTCCACATGTAGAAAAGCACAAAGATGCTTGTATACATGGCAACAGTTATCATAGTTAAGGTAGCTTTACTAAAGAAAGTTTAGACTTCAAGAAGTGACATTTGTATCACAGTAAAGACAATGAGAGGGGTTCTCACTGAAGTGTAAAGTGATTGTGAAAACACTAAATTTTACTTTTGATACTTCTTTTAAAAATGTGCAAACTTCTATGAAGTGCATAAAGCTATTGGATCTCTTTCTGGAACAGGCAGTGTTACATTTTTCTATACTAGTCTATATGAAAATCTGCATTTCATTAATTATTTTTTTCGTGCAAGTTCTCATAGCTTTCAGAGAAATTCCCTGTGTTTTGCAGTTTGACCTGCAAAAATAATTAAATGTATACAAAACTCTTCCTGTAGAGTTTGTGAAGAATATAGTGGATTCTATCTCCTTGGTGTAGAGCAATAGACATGCTGTGTTAATTAATTCTCCTCGTACCTGCATCGTCCTTAAGGTACGTTCTGGAGAAATGCTTGTAGTCCTGCAGAGAGGTTCACTTTTTCACTTCCAACCCTCGTGCATAACATAAACTGAATTACTTCTAATAGCCTTTCTGTTCTAAAATTGTTGAGGTTTATGTCTAGGCAGCCTTTGAAAGCATATGTCTGCAGTACTGTGTATCTTGAAATAAATTGAGAGAGCTTTCACAGTTCTGTAGAATGATCTGACTTGATAAGTACCGAAGAAGATTCAGTTTTTCTTGTGCATTAGCCAGATGGGTTCCGCGGATTCCATATTGCACGTTCTAATCTATAGTCTGGGCAATAGTTAGTTTCTAATGTACAGCTTAGCTTTAGTCTTAAATTTATGATGACCTTCACTTCATTAGTTAGTGAGTTTAAAGTGTGCAATCCATAAGCTGTTTGTTTGATCCAGTAGCCATATAGTTCTAGAAATTGCTTACCCTTTTAGTGCTTTACAGTTTTGGAGGCAGGGTGGGAGGGAGGAGAATTTCCTGCTTCTTGGACACTTCCAAAATTTGCAATATTGAGATCAAGATTACATTATGCTTAAGAAAATTTCCTTTTAATGAGCTAGTCCACTTCCTTGTGAGAAAATTGGACCTCTTCAGCCAAAATCCTCCAAAAAAATATGTATTTGGGCAGAGGAGATTTATCTGCTCTTCTACCCATTATATGTTCCCCAAATACCAACATATTTTTGCATATATAAAATGACAAAACAGTTTTATTTGGAGATTCCTTATTTCCAGGTACTAGGGAAAATAATGCAGTTGTTTATTAGAAATGTTACTTAGCTATCGCTCCTGCACAACTCAGTGAGAACTGCAGATGTTTGGCACTTTTCACTATAGTATTCATCATATAACAGGCTGGGCAATCAACACTGGTGATTGTCAAAATCACACCTTAAGTTTTAAATCTGACTCACGTGCATAGCAACCTTGTTGAATCAGACAACTAATCTTTCTGAAGTAGTATGATGTCTTTTAAGGAAACAAAGGCTTTCCTATGCAGCAGTCAACTGAAAGTAGTTAGAAATACCTCACAGTTCCTAGGAGGACTTGCTTTTTCTGTTAAAACTGACAGGACCCTAAATTTTTTTATGACATGAGCCTGTTATGAGTAGTGTAGAGGGTGGGTGGAAAGTGAGAAGATATTTGTCTAATTAAGGGACCCTGTGGAATCCTCACCTAAGACAGGAAGAGAAAGACTTGTGTGAATGTATCCTGGGCTTGCTTTATGGATAAGCAGAGAGGAATGACTTTATGACTTATCCCTCCAAGATAAAGTGGTAGCAGCCTGCTTTGATTTCATTCCAAAGGATACGTGGCACATGAAACAATTTAGGGAGGTAGAAAATGTTAGGCAGTGATCCCAAGATGTTTAGATGTTATTTTCTGTAGGTTCAGATAAAAAAAGTAAGATTTCTTTTGCATAAATTTTTTTCACCTATGATGAACTCATTAGTTCCTCAGAGAACACAGACCTATATGAGGATAAGAAACTTTAGGTTCCAGACTACTGAAGAGTTATCCCCAGGATCATTTTTTTTTCTCAAATCTTTCAGATGGAAATTATGCAAATTGAAAAAAATATACATTTCGAGATTGGAAGTGATTATTGGAATGAGATTAATGTACCTCCTCAAAAATGCGTAAGTTACGCTTTTGTAGGTGAAGCGTTTTAAACTATTATTCTTAGTAGTGTTGCTGCCAGTATTTATAATATAGAATCTAGGAAGTTCTGTCTCTTGTTAACTTAGATGTTTGGCAGAACAGTTAATGTTATTTGCAGACAGCTATGATTACTCAATAATATTAAGATCAGGTGTGGCATAGCAAAGAGTTAGTGGGCATCTCTTGGCTGATATCCTGATGCTAATTCATTGGTGGTGCACTAGTTTCACTCACTGCAATAGCTTTAAGAACCTCTATGATCAGCATCATAGGTCAAAGAGACTGTTCTCACTGTACAATGTATTAATCATTAATGTGTAGTCATTTTTTGATATATTTTCTTGTGGGGTAAAAATAAGCAAATTACAAATGTATCCAGTTAAAAATATGGCGCTAAATGAAAATGTAAATTTTGTGAATTGACTGGCAGATAGTGCTTTGGTTCTTGTTTTGATAAATTGCTTTTATTGGCTTCTTACAAGGATGACAAAGCAGATGTATTTAAATTAAGGTGGAGCAGTTTATAAGCAGAATAGAATGGTCATAATGTTTCAAACTGACAACAAGTAAAATAAAATAACCGTACCATAAAAATGAACAAAAGAGATATAAAATCTACATTGTGGGCATTGCTGCTTCATTGTGAAGAACATTTCTTAGGGAATTTTTTCATTTCACAGCTGTTGCTAGCACTTTAAACTGCATTTTGACCTTGGTTCTAAGTATAGTCTAATGTTTGGAGCTTAGTGACAATGTAATGTGAAAACCTACATTCAATAAATGGCTTGCATGGACAGTATAAATATCAGTGTATATGTATAGATAATTAACATATAATTACCAGTAGCTGTCATCATGCATACAAAATTCTGTTGATTCTGGGTCCAAAAAATAGCTACCTTTCTTTCTCTCTTTTTAATGCTCTTATTCTCATGTGAAAACTACCAATTCTTTTCCAGCTTACTTTTACATGTGCTGTTCCTTTCTGTGAAAAACTTGGGAAAAATCTGAAAAAATGAGATTTTTTTTAGGCCTTTATGGGCAGTTCATATTTGACTTTTCCTAGCACGTTTATCTCCTTTGCAAAGCAAATTTGTTTTAGATCAGACAGTTCACTAAATATGCAGAATGTCTGTGGTATCATTTATATAACTGTATCCTGTCAGATTCTGTGCAGCAGGTTTTCATTGCAGGGACCATCTCCAAATTACTGATCGATGATTTGTGTGTAGTACATGCTGTAATAGTTCCATTATAGCATGCACTGCAGAAGTCACTCCAGTCAGTTTCATCCATTTTCGCACAGAACTGCATGTCACGAGTTTGCAAAAAGCTGTGTGTTATTCTCATCATACAATTAGACTTCAATCATGTAGATTTCTTGTGAATTTGAAAAACGGCTGTGCAAATTTGTGAAAGACAAATTCTTGAAGGATGGAGAAGCAGAAAGATACCACTCTGGGTCAAGATGTCTGAGTTTCAAACTGGTAGAAGTTGGGAGAGTATACTTTGGAATTACTATTTTAAGCTATTTTTCAGGTTTTTTTCTTTACATCCAGTCATGGTATCTATTGGAGTCAGGATACTGAGTTGGCTGGCTAGCTTAATGCAGAGATTCTTATGCTAAGTTCTTGCAATACTTTAATGATTTTTCAATACAAAATATGGGTGCTTCAGCACTTAGCAGATAAGGTGGGTGGGGTTGGTGATACCTCAAAACTGGGGGTAAATGTGTTTGTATCTACTTGAATCTAAACACCTTCCTTGCTGTCTCCTTGAACCCCTATTGGGGTTCTATCAGCAAGATTAAGCTACCTGATTAGAACTGTTGTTCCCCTGTTTTTAAGATGGTCAGTGGTGGCTGAGTTGCTACCCTGGTGCAGAATGGGAAATGATGTGAATAATTTTATTTATCTTGTGGGAAAGTCAAGTAATTGGGGCACAGATGGAATTCAGCTGTATCATTCCATCTCCTTCCATATAGGTGCCTGTACTTGTCTTAGCATATCGCCCGGTTTCATCAGTGTAACAAATCCAAAAAACTGTCAGGTTTCCATTATCACCGTCTCTTTGGCATGAGGTAGATCTTAAGTACATGATTCATGAGAATGTGTTTTTGGAAAGGACTGTACTGAAATGTGTGTGACAGATGTCAAAGAAATATTGCTAATATATTTTAAGTGCTGCTTCCAACTGGGGCATCTTTGAAAGTGTAAATATCCTACAGCAACAAGGAAAAAATTCCTTCTGAGGTCTTCAAGAAGTGCTGTGTGTATAGTTTTCTGGAGCTAGGCTGCATATTTATGATACTGACAACAGATATATTCCTGATAATGGAGAGACATGGAATAACAATATTAAAATCATCCTGGATAGCATTCTGAAATACATTGCTGTGCTTCTGTGCTTCTTTGCAGGTTTTGTCTAAAGGTTATATCCTCTTCATGCGTTTTCACTTAGCACCATAAATAGGACATTTGTTTTTCAGCTTGCAAAAAAAGTTTGTGTAAAATGCACAAAAATTTACGGGCACCTTGCAAACGACAATTATAATAGCAGATATACAGGTGAAACTCCTGTTAATGTCAGTCAGATTTCATTGTATACATGTGCATGAGTGGGACCAGCTTGGAAAAGTTAATCAGATGGAAAAGTTGCCACATGTGTAAGAATAAATTAAATCTTCTAAATAATTAGTTACATGTCTTGTGAACTAAAGTACCATTTTGATGGAAATTCTTGTGATGGAAGTTCTTAAGAAATGGGACAAAACAAAAACCAAAGCCCAGACTCCCAAAATATTTTAGAAATTCCAGATAAGATAGTAGGACAATAAGGAGTAAAACCTGTTCATACAGACAAGAGTGAAGAGTTATGTATGCCAAGCCTAGGACAAGGACCCTTTTGCTCTTGTGGCTGTTCTGTAAGAACCACGAACAGAAAAAGTTGAAATTAATGATTTTGACAAGACATACTCACTTGTGAATGGCTGAGAGACCACTGTGTGTTCGCAAGGATGTTGACAGAAAATCTGACAGTACCAAAGGACAGTGGCAGTAGAAGGGAGTGAGCTACTGAAACTCTGCCAAAGCTTTGTGATTTAGTAGGTGACTCCATGAACTGAGTATGTTCAGTTTCTGGTTTTATTGGAGGAAATTCTTGCAAGATAACAGATCTGAAATGTCTTTATATCTAACAATTTTTAACAATTAATATGACTGTTAAATGGCACTGAAATTAAAGGGTATTGTAGTTTTCTGAGCCCAGTAAAAATGATTAATTTTTTTTCACTGTAAAATACTGAGGGAGTTCAGTGGACCAAAATAGAATACAGTACTTGCAACTGCAGTGATACTGAAGAGCAAATATGAATAACAATATATGTTTAAGTGAAAATAAACATCAAGATACTGAAAAAGTTACTAAATATACAGTTAAAGAATAATTTAAATTTAAATAGAAAATTGTGATCAAAATTTCATATTTAACAGCTTGATAGCTTTAGTCCTTGCTACAGGATCAGATTTGTTTCAGGACAACAAGCGCAAGAAAAGTCTCTGTAATCAGGTATGTAAATCCCCTTCCTATGTTAAAAAGCAAATCATTAGGATTTATCTCTTGTGGAGGCAAGAAAGTTAATAGTGATATTTTTCCAGAGTCATATGGATTTTCTGCTAGTATAACATTTACGAGTATTGGCAGATGATTATTTGCAGAAGCTGCTCAGCCTTTTTGTTTCAACTGTTTCTTTGGATTCTGGTAGGTAAAAATCACTTTGGATGATCAGCGCATAAAAATTCAACTCCATAAGTTGGTCTATAGAGTGTGCTCATGAGCACACTGCAAGAAGTAGGGTTGGAGATAAGAGTACATTCAAGGCTATTTCTAGCAGCAGCAGAGACACTAAGTAGACTAAGTACCTATATACCTTGGATCTAACTTACATCTGCTTAAGGCAGTGGCAAATCAAGTATCTTCTGGCTTTAACCAGAGAAAATACACTTGAAAAAAATGTATAGCAAATGCAGGAGATTATGTGGCTGAGACGTACTACTTATCTGCTTTGAGCACTTTTAGTAGTTAGGTTACATATATTGCTATAAACGGTTTCAGTGGAAGTGCTGACATCCTTAACTGTAGAAACAAAGTGCACTGCTTATTGTAGTATAATTAAAGATTCTACTTCTACCAGTCTTTAGCATGAAACATAGAGTTGTGGCTGCAATAGCAATGATTTTTTCCTTCCAATAAACTACACATACTTTAAAAAGAGAAATCCTTTTGGTTTTCTGTAATTAAGAATAAACTTTTGTAAGAATTCAGGTAAACACTGTTTCAGATTCCAGTCATTCATCAGAATGGTCCCAAACACTGATCAAAATGAATCCTGATGCATTCAACTTCAGTGAAGTATTCACTGGCTAGTTTACAGAGTCAACGCACTTATTTTTAATTGTATGTTCCCCCCAGAGTTGTGTCCTGTGAGTTGAAGAAATGTTTTCAATAATATACCCCAATGATAATTTCTATATTATGTTCTGTTTGGGAACATACTTTTTAAAAATTATTTTTAATTACAGATAAAATTATCCAGTCCATGTCTGTACATAACTAAGACAAGACTACTGGATCCAAATGTGCATAGGGAATTCAGAAGGGTGGCTTTGTCATGCAAACTTTCCATCTTTTGAAAAAGATTATAAATGATATAAAGAAATATGTGCTAGGAACTTAAGCATATAACAAAGTCAGAATCAATTATTTTTGTCTAGAGATGTGACCACTCATGTAGCAACCAGTGTTTTGATTTATAAATGTTTGATGGAACACTTAGACTGGCTTGGTTGTTAGCAAACTATAGATAAATGAGTTCCTGTGCTTGCCTTAGGCTTGCTGAATGTTGTCGTCCATACCAGCTGCTGTACCTTTTAAGAGGTTGAGTGAGGCTGTAAGAGTTGCCACTGTGAATTTTGTTTATGCACCTTGATGTTTGCAGTAAAACAAAATCTTAGTCAGTATCATGATTTATGATGCTATACTTATATGTGTGTGTGTGTGTGTGTGTGTGTTTATGTGTGTGTATGTATTTCTATTTGAAAGGCTTAATTCTTGCATTGTGTCAGGTTGCACAATGATGGAGTTAAAAATCTGTTCTTTTGTTTTCATACTGTATGGGCCATGACCTAAGCAATGGCCATAGAAATCATCTTTCCTCTTGGTTTCTGTGAGTTAAAATGAATTCCATGATGTGATACTGTCAGCTAGTTTTGCACTTTCATGTATTTGCTCAAAAAGAAGCGCACTTTTGATGTTGTTCTACTTATGTCTCATCAAAGGTTTTGTAGCAGCTGCATTTCATGGCTCTCTGCAAAACCACCTGGAAAACATCCATCGTCTGAAAGCGATATTCTTAAGAGTGTCTTGCAGACTCAGATTTGCAGGTCGCTGAATGCTGCTAAATTGAAAACGACCTTATTTGAAAGGAGATGGATGCCATCAATCCTTTAAGAATATCAAAAGCTACAGTACAAACAGCTCACAAAATGTAATGGGTGTCTAGAGATGCAGCTGTAAAGCTGCAGTGCTAGTGTAATCTGTTGAATTTTAGTTTTATAAAGTAAGATTTTGCATATCACTCTTGAAATGATTTTATATTGAATGGCTAGTTAAAAGTTTACTGAAAATGTGATTACCTGTGTTTACTTAGAGACAAAGCCTATACTTAATGGAATTGTACTTAAATACTCCTGTAACCTTTGTGTTTTCCCCTAGCAAGCTGTCAAAGAGAAAGCCATATGTGTTAAGATTTAGATCTGCCTTTCCAAATGTATATGCATTGAAAGAATCATTGAAAAAGAATCATTGCTGCAAGTCAACAATGTCTGGAAGAGTATTTGATTTATTTTTTTTTAAGAGAAAAGGAGTAAATCGTGCATGTTCTTGATGAAGTTACTCATTAAGTCCCACAAGGATTTGTCCATAGACGTGCTGTTCTATATAAATCTATACATGCATAAATTATTAATAAAAAGGGTAAATAGTATGTATTTAACAACAAAGTTTGTTTTCTCAACTATTTTAAACAGTGAAAACTTAATTGGACTGCAGAGAGTCTGAGAACAATTTCTTAGTACTAGATGATTTCCAACCCTAACTATTCTATGATTCTATGGTTCTATGATGCAGTAATAAGTACAGTAAAATATTTTTTTTTAAGTGACAGGTAATATGAAGAGGAAAATCATAATTATACAGAGTGATCTCTAAGTTGGCTATTGTTATTTTGTTATATTGTTTAGGGAAAAAAATAAAAAAGGGGAGCATTTTGGATGGTTCTCCAGAAATGTCAGCTGAAGCCTTGCACTGGATTTATCCAGGCTTCTTTAGGAAACATTTATGTTGATGAAATGTAGATTCTTTTTTAACAAATCCATTTTGGAAAGCAACAGCTTTATTAAAAGTGTTCTGATGTCCAGCTTGTTTCTTTAAAAGGAAATCAGTCAAAGAAAATTGAGATACTTAAACAGAAAATAATGAGTAAAAATGCAGCTCTATTGTCTTTTTTGTTTATTTTGTTTTATATTAATCTGGTATTCATTTCCATCAGTCATGTCTAGTGGCACTTAATGCTGTGATTCATACCATTAGTTTATTTAAAGAATTACATAGATAGTATGTAATAATTAACTACTACATTGTCTAGTATTGTTTTCACAGCCTGCTACATGAAAGGACAGATATCTCTATGCTGATCTGATATCTTACTGTTCAGGTGATATAAAGGAGCCAGATGCTGGCTGTAATTAATCAGAGGATGATTGTTCTTTCGTGGAAAGCTCTCAGCTGGAATAAAACACACGGCGCTGGCTTCTACCCCAAACACTTCTGCCTCTCTGACATCAGAAAAAGGACAAAATTTTGATCCATTAATCTATCTGATGGGTAATGTCTTATAAAAAACATGTGTTGCGATGTTAGGCTGCTGTTTGCGTGCCCAGACCATTGTGGAGCTGTAATTATTTCATTGTTTTTCATCTGCTGCACGGGTCAAATGAAGAATGTAGGAGATAACATGATGCAATAAGAATTTGGACTCTACCATTTTTCTGAATAATAGTTATCCAGTTGAAATAAACCTAATAAGTATTAGGGAGATGTGAAATTAGGACTTTATTTCTCCTGCAACATCTACAAAATATTGTGAGGATGTCATAAGTCACAAGACATACAGTGAAGGAGTACTTAAATAAAATGTTGCTTTAAAAAAGGAGATTTATTGTTTTGCTTTTTCCACAGACCGACTAGTAACTTGTCTTTCTCTCTGGGTCACCCAAGTAAGTAGCATGCATATGTTTTCTGTTAAGCTGTTTCCCTTGTTGCTTCAGTACACTGCATTTTAAGGGAAGGAAGATAAAATCAGATACAGAATGAAAAATTGAATCTTTATTCAAACATATAAAGCTAAAACATTTTGTGGAGATTTTAATGATTGTTTAAAAAGTATGAGGTTTAATTCTGTTGTGGCTTTATATCATTTTCTTATTCTTTCCAAATCACAGAATAAAAGAAATCTCAAATAAATTGCTGTTGGGGAGATTAAAATGTATGGCTTACTTCAAGCATTTATTGTGAAGACTTCAATGAGAACTTCTCACAATTGGTAGCCAAGGGGCCACACTCAAATTGTTGGAAATCGCAGCATAAGTGAGACAAATGTTTTTAGCAGCTTGAGCTGCAGTATTTACTTCCTGTGCTGCTTTGTTTTTTCCACTGGGTGTCTCCACACTACATAGGAAAGACATACGGTGTTTCTTTTCAAAGCAAATACTTGAAAGCAGAATGAATACTAAAAAGCATGTTTGAAATACAGTTCAACATTAAATTACAGATAATAGGCATATGTAAACGAATCTTATCTTCCAGATCTGAAGCCTTGAGTGGCACTTTTCTTCCATTCACCAAAGAATTGAAATGATGATAAATATTATATGTTGATCTAACTTTGAGGAATTCCTGTCCCAGTGTAGTATCAAAGTGGATATGGGTGTCCAGTGGAAAGTGAAATTCCCAAATCCTGCTGTCCTCTTTTTTTTTTTTTTTTTAAGAAAAAATAAACCTTTTAATGTACATTACTTACCGAACTCCCATCCAGACCTTTCTTTTGAATTAGACATTTGTTTCACCTTTGGCTACAGACAGTCGTTCCTATTTCACACTGCAATGACAATGACTGATAGCTTTGAAATTAACTACCTATCAGTAATCCCTGGAGCCCATTTCTCCTAGGTGAGGTTCCTGGCTGCACTCTTAACTGCAGTCATAATGGCCGTATCCGCACTGCTTTTTAGTATTCTCGTGAGCACCATGACAGAAAGACTCTCCTCTGCTTTCTTTTCTTCTCAGCATCCATCCCATCAGGGCTTACAGGATCTTTATGCTGGCTACAGAGATGTACTGAGTTATCCATCCACTTTTGCTTTTTGTTTTGGAGTACAAAAAGTTGGCATTGTTGCTTTCAGGAGATGTGATGAAACCAAAGTGTGTTTGCGTGGTAGAGAGATTACATGTTATAATCCCATTTCTCTTTGGGGTGATCAATAATTCTGACAATCAGAAGAGATATAATTTCATCATAGTTGCCAAACACTGTGCAATTCTACAGACCTTTGATGTAGGTTTGATTCCAGCATCAGCCATACCTCCGGATTGCTGATGATACAGTGCATTTCACAGTTAGTGAAAGCAGCGAGACATGTAGGGGACAGCTGGGTAGCACTGTTGGTTTTATGTTTGAGGGAAGTCTGTCTTAGGGCTGGTAAAATAGCAAACCCTTGAATGGATATTAAACATTTTGAACTTATAATGCTGAGAAAAGGAATCTTTCAGTTCAGCAGGAATCATTACCTTCTTCATTCATATTTTTTCCTCTGGAATTTCATGTTCAAAATTAATCTGCAATGAAATGGATGTTATTTCTCTATTCTAATATGAGCCCACATAGGAAGAACACCAGATTGCTGGTGTAGACATTTTCCTCATCCCTCATAGGCTGGTTTTCATCTGTTCCTTTTCTAATGAGATGACAATCTACTGCCTATTCACTTCAGGGTCTGCTATCTTTTTACTTCACTCTTGCAATTAAAAACTTAATGTATAGAGGTGTTGCTACAGTTCAGTGGAAGTCGCAACAGAATTAGTGTTAAGAAATGTAGAGGTCTCTCTTTTACAAGTGTGAATCGTGTGCTTTCAATTATATATTTTTTGCAAGGATAGTAAAATAGAGCTTATCAATGACTGGCTCAGCTAAAAGTCATTTCCCTATTGATTTGGTTAACTTTTTGCTGCTTTTGCCATGCAGGCCAGCAAGCAGTTTTGTTTTCTTTTGTGAACTTTATTGATTAGGAGAGAAAACATGGAAGAATATATGCGTGTTTATATCAAAACATTTCTCCATGTGTTTCAGCAGTGTTCATACCAAAACAATTCTTGTGTTACATGAATAGCCCTGTAAGAAAAAGCAGTTTTCAACTAAGCATGGCTATTCATTTTCCCCAGGAGAACATGGAATGCATTCATTAAAAATATGCAGACAGATGCAACTGGTGGTACCATTGTGTACCATTGGGAAGCCTTTAATGATTGGTTCTTGAGACTATGTTTTCTCTATGTGCTATGAATTGATGCATGTGAGAATAATTATTAGTTTGAGTGCAATCTGTACCAGTGCCCTTTTTAACAGAAAGTTCAGGCTGCAATGTCTAATTGCTAGGTAGATGGATTTATAGCTGTGGTCTACAGGTCTACACTGCAGAGCTGTGTGCTTCCAGCTTTTTTTTTTTTTTTTTACAGATGATGGACACCGTCATTTGTGGTCTCTCTGAGTGAATCAATAAGGAAAAAAATCTTGCCATTAGTACCCTCATTCGCTTATGGTTTCTGGCCCTTGTATTCAATGACGCCGGAATAAACGGAAGCCTGTTCTTTTGCAGATGCTTTCCTGCCCATATTTAGTTGGGTATCCCATGAGCCACGTTAAATGCAAAACCAGTCAATTTCTAACCTACCTTCTTATATTAGTTAACATGGTTTTAACATGGTGGTATTTATTGAACTTAGTGTATATTTTTGTTATCTTGCCAATAGTGTGCTATGTCATTTCATACGCGTGGTATTTTCTATAAATGTGGAAATACACCTGAAGAACATTTTTTATTCCCATTTTGCATACAGGATAGCTGAAGCATAAAAGTGGAAAGGTTCACTCAGAGTCCACAAAAAGGGTGCTGTATAGCTAGCAATAATCTGAAGTCTGGAGACTTATGCTCCTACTTCAGTATCCATAACTGAATCAATAATCTCCTATTTGAGATATAAGCAAATCAAGATTTTGTTTAAATCTGCTAATAGAGGACCCTGTGCTAAATACCAGTGAGTGTAAGTTACTGAATCCACAATATAAAGATTGGGTTCTCTTGTTGTTTGGAATAAATTGCTTTCTAAATTATTTTTAACTACTGTAAGTACATGACCAAAACCAAATTTATATATTATGTACAAAAAAAGTCACCAGCATGTAGTGTCTTAGAAAATAATTTTAGTTTTAATAAATACACCAAATAATGTTTAATATAAACCAGGTCATGATTTGATGCAAAGAAATTATAAAATAAGAGGCAAGGAAAGATCCTTCACTTGTGAAATTAATAAGTATGCCTGGTAAAGTGTAGTTCTAGAATTTCAAAGGACTGGTGGTCCACAGGAATGCGTTGGTATTATGATGTGCACCACAACATGAAACATGGTTGTGCAACATGTGTTAAAAAGATGCTTCAAAGATATTTGTTTTAATTAAATTAATAATAAACATTCACAGAGCTTCCTGATTGTAACTAATTAACTGACACAGAGCCCAAGCACATTCTTACAAAGCCAAGGAGACTTGTGCCATATATATATGCATGTGCATGGGAAATATGTAACAGAATCTGTGTTGCAAATAGCTTTGCTTCAGTTAAAAAGATTACCTTACCAGAAAGGCTTTACAGTTAAATATATATGAATACATAAATAGATATTAATAAAAGAACTGTACAAAAAAGTAATTCTTGCTTGTATTTCACAGTTAATGTAAAATACTTTTGTTACCTTTTAAACAGCTGCTTCCTTGAGTCTTTTTGGTATATTCCAAATTTTTATATGTTCCCATAAGGTTGAGGTTCTTGAGGTTACGGATGACTGTGGTGCTAAGTTTTAAATCTTCAATTTCTGAAAGCTCTGTGAAGTCAGCTGCCAGATTTTATTCATTGTTTCCATTTAATCTTTCCTTAATATTTCAGCATTCTCAGCTTGTAGTTCAAACTTCTGAGAAAGGTTGTTTTGCAGCTCCAGCAAGTTCTTCAACAGCTGCTGCTGGTTAGTCAGCATTTTATTGATGATTGTCATTGTACAATATGGCTGTAAAAATGCTGTATTGAATAATGTTGTATATATTTAACAAACATACAACTTTTGAGAGCAACATAAACTTTAAAATGCTTCCTAAAATAAAGAGCTTTCTAAACGTCTTTTCACCTGTTACACGTACAAAAGATAACATATTTTCTGAGGCTTCTTTTAGAAATTTCTGTAGTTGACAGCCACAACATGTTTTTGAGTCCGTCTTTGCTGGATACAGGAACTGCTCTGTATTGAGGTGAGAATGCTTTCATTTGCAGCTTCTATCATGGGGAAGGGTTTTATTTTATGAGAATATTGTGTGTGTGGTGCTTTTGCAATGAGCTGTGAAAGTAACTCTAAAATTACTCCAACAGAGCATTCCCCAACCGTAGGATCAGAACTGACAACACCTTGGCCCTAGTCCTCAGCTGCACTGCAGGCTCTTTGCACCATGCCAGCAGTGCAAGGTGACTCTAAAGCCAGTTTAATTGGCCATGGAAGGATGTGCTCAACATAAGCCTACTCCCTTGAGACTCTGCAGTGTGCGGTTGGGTCTTCCTTGTGGAACTGCCAGGCTGGCTAGTGCAGAAGCCTTTGGGAACATTGGCAGGCAGTGTAAATCCGATTAGACCCTGGACAGCTATAATTTATGTGAAAAGACTAGACCAATGAATGTGCAGCCAGCCCACTCCTCAGCCAGTGTTTGCGAAGAGATATTTACAGTGTAATTATGTGGTATCAGGATGGGTTCACGTTTGTTGTATATGAATTCTGTACTATGTTAAACACGATTGTTTCAGTTAACATTCTACGAAAAATAATCAATGTATTTCTGGTTTTGCTCATTTGTTTGTTTTCCTGCATAATTATCATTGTGATAGAAATGTCCCAGTCTGTGAATTTAACTTTGAGGCTATTCATACATAGGGTTATGTACAACCCAGTGTAGAAAGCTCCTTATTCCACTAGAAAGGGTTAATAACAGATGAAGAACAAGCGATGTGCAGTCATTTGCATGAAATTGTCAGGGGAGTTGTGGGAAGCATTTTAATTTTATAATTTTTCATAAATTATTCATTTTTAAAATAACATCACAAATTTGAGCCCAGTTAAAAGGTGTCAGGCTTTACAGTATATCACAGATTTTGCAATCACAATGGAAAATGTGTCGTTTATGTTTTCTTCAGCCATTTCATCACAGAGAAAGAGGAAAGATATTCGAGTTTTTCTCCTCCTCCTCCCTAGAAAATTATGGCACTGAGTCAAGTGGGCAATTCAGAATAAAAAAGAGTAGTGTTTGTTTGCATTCTTGTATCTATTTTTTTAGAGCTCTTTTTATATTTCAGAATTATTTTTTTTCTGGTATTTCTGAGTGTGTATTTTACAGACTGCTCACACTGCATTTACTGATGATGCAATGCCATTTGTTCTTCTCTGAAAATGTAGTAATGATTTCATACCCCCCTCTTTTCCTCCCCTCCTCCATCTCTCAGATCCTGGCAATAACTGACTTGTTCCTCTACTAAACTTCAAAAAATATTAATTACCACAAAGGAACCATAGTTCAGAATCACTTTTTGAGTCTTGACATTAGAAGTGTACAAAAATAATAGGGCTACATACACATGGAAAAGACTATGTACATGCTTTATGTCTCCTAGAATCTGGGTAGAAGGAGTACCAGAACTGAATGGATTGTTAGCTTTGCCATTACTGTGTCAAAATGGTGACAGTGGAATTGTTGGAGTGGTGATGGAATACAGAGCTTGCTGCTATTTCAGCTGATTTTACTTTGGCCTGAGTTGGACACTGGTGCACTGGAGTGTCATGTAATAATCAAGTTGGTGGTATTGATCTACACATTGGGAAACAGATCAAATCTTTTGGATTACCAAACCTTCTTCAGTATAGGCAAATTATGTTTAGCAGAAAGAGAAAGGAATGAATAGGTACAGAGGCAGACTTACCGTGGGACAGGTACACCCAGACAATGATTGAAGTGTGTTGGCAGATCAGTGTTAAAGCCTCTATGGCTATTTCCTTATGTTGGACCTATTGTCTCAAACATAACTTAAAATTTACATTGCTACCTCAAAAGTACTTCTAATTTATGTTTAAGTACTTATGCTTATGTTAAAAATTATTGAGAGAAATAAAATTGTTCTATATTGCATATTTATAAAAATAAAGCTATAACCTAGCTGCAATGTTTTATAATCATCAAGTAGTCAGCGTTTTACATTCCTTCTCAATAAAGATAGAGAATGCTCTTCCAACAAGAGATGCAAAGGCAGACATGAGGTGGAGGTGCAGATCATATTTGAAGAAGCAAGTTTATAAAGTGTGGGCTCGGAACAGCCTATTTTATTTGCATAATGTGCTATCTAAAGTTTCAGAGCAAAATGATATAGGTCATTGCTTTGTCTTTCTATGAAGCAGCCCATCAAAAACTCTTTCAGAACTGTGTTTCTGACTATATTGTGAAATGTTGGAATTGGAATGATACAATGTGAAAGATTATTTCCATACTTAAATTCATGGCACTACATCCCTTTGGCATTTCTGCTGTTCCTGTAGCTTTTTTGAAGTAGTCGTCCTGTATGTTTTGTCATACAAAGCATAACATAATACTGGAAATTTTGATAATGTGTTAAACTACATATTTTGTTGATTCCTTAATATTGAATATATGGCACATTTTGACATTTTATTTTGTTTTCAGCTTCTGCCAAAAATAGTTATATAGAGGATTCTATCATGTATTTGCCATACGCCTTCCTTGATAGTCCAATTTAGAAAAAGTATTTTATCTCCTGGACATAAAATAAATTGTGGTAGCAATGGTGCTTAGCATTATGAGAGGGTAAAAATCAGTCTCCAGTTAAAGTGGGCCATTTAAACAGCTTGGCTAATGTTTTTCCTCTAATCTCAAATGCTAATTGTGACTTGAAATTGGAGCAGATAGACCAGCAAAACAATGTAACGTCACCTGAAAAATATGCCCCTGCAACATTTCACAGTGGGAGATGCAGGTATGCATGGCATGTGAAATTAAAGGTATGTCACATACTGGCGTACCAGCTGTGTCATTTCACCCACGCTGTAGCATTGCAGACTTTAGGTGACATGCTACAGTTGAAAAGCCAGCATATGACAAGCTCTCCATTTAACTGAGTGTGCCAGATGCTAGGAAATTCTGCAGTCTCCATTCATGTTTTGTATGATCAGTTTCCATGCCATTGTGCTATCTCAAATGTGGCTTTTGAAACACCATTTAGGCAGAACAATGATTATCTATACTTTAAGTATGCATCTGGAATAAAAATGAACTCTCTTCCGCATCATCCTGCCCCTACATCTGTAAATCATTTAAATCTAGCCATTTATTTCAGGACCCTACATTTGCCAGAAATCCCACATGATGTCCCAAGTGCCAGATTTTGTATTTGGATCTCTGATTTAGATGAATAATGTGTAAAAGTTCATGAGGTGTGAAACTGCATATAGATAGCTCCTCACTGGTTTATGTACATGAGGGCATTAAAGTTTCTTCCAAGGTCAGTTCAATTTATGCTCACCAAATAATATTGGAAATGTCACTTGCCTTCAGACATAGCAAATGACTGAGCATTTTGTTAATATTAATTTATTATCCCAACATGCTCGCTTTTGAAAGCCCCATATTAAAATACAAAGGACGTGATGACTCACACTTTCTCAAAGATGTCATGATATATTGTTATTATCATTTAAAAATAAGGACTGGTAGCTACTGTGGCAGTCTTTATCTTCCATATGCTTAAGTGCTATGAACTAGATTTGATACTATATTTGGTTCTAAGACTTGTTTAGAAAATAATCACAGTAGCTGAAGACATACCTGTACTTCCTTTTTTTATAGTTGTTTCAAATGTACTCATCTGTTCTTTATTTGGACTCATCCATCCTGTTACTCTAAAGCATATTTATAGCAATGTATTTTATTTTCCTGTTCAAAATAATTAGTTGACCATATAAATTGGCAAGTGATTTTTTTTTCCCTAAAAAACTATATTGCAATTAATAGCACTGTCAGTCTTTGTTAACTGTGAATAATTGATAACTACAGGCTACTGCAAATGCCACAACAAAGATTTGGTTTTAAAGCATGCAGGTATATGCTAAAGAATTTACTGAATGGATTCAGTTAAATCGGTTTGGATAAAAATGTTGGCTAACACAAAGTGGAAGTTGACCAAAAGGTACAAAAAAAATGGTCAGTGAATAACATGAGATAAATGAAACTAGTGGAGAAGTCCAAGAGGAAGAATCCATGCCTTTTATTTCATTTTAATTTATTATACTTAATATTTCAGTGGTTCAAATATATTCCAGAAACAGAAACTTATTGAGATCTGAGAAATGTTGAGACATTCAATGAAAAAGGCTCTCATTCAATGCTTCTGATCATGTAATTCTTTGTGTCATAACAGCTTCCACATTTAAATTTTCAATCCCTTGCTAATGACTCATCAAAAAGTGGAATGATTAACATGAATATTAAAGATTTATGTCTGCCTTGTCCAGGAATGCCCTTTTGTGGAATAGGAAAAGACATGTCTTTCTTTCCAGCAAAACTGTGTACGGAAGGTTTTCTGTGACTGATCAGGTATGTGTGTCACTGAATACTACCAGAATGGTAAATGTTGGTCTTCCCAATTTTTTTTTTTCATGATCTCTGAGAAGCTGCTGATGAGAACAAATGCTTCTGAAATTTTGTTTCTGAGTTTCTGACTATATCATATTATGGAGAGTAGGACTTGAGGATTAAATCAGTAGCTAGTATAGCATAAGAAATGACAAAATGAGGCATTGTTTATGTCTTGTCTAGAAGAGAAGCTGCTTCAAACTGTGCTATTGAAATTTCTACAAGCCTTTACTTTCAAACCTATGCTAAAATGAGTAGCCATAGTTAGATACAATTCTGCAAAAATTTTTACTTTGAAGAAAATTAGGGATAGTTACATTACTATTGCTTATAACAGAACGGCAAGCAGCTTTATGTTCACTTCAGTGCTTAGTACTCTTACACACTTGTTTGCTCTCTCCTTACTCTCCATATGGGATGGATGGTTTAAGCTGAAGTACTGAAGAACTTTTCACTGGAACAATAGGAGATTAAGCATTTTTGTCAAACTGAATTTTTTAGTCCAGCCTAAGTAAAGGATAAGATCTTAAAAAATGCTTTACATTCATGATGGCACTGCCTCAAGGGAAGTGCACCTTCTTATTGCCTGCAGCCATTCTTTGTCACCTTCTACCAGCATCTTTTAGAATAAGATCTTAATCTATTGATGGTTCTTGAGAAAGGTACTTACACCATTATCATGAAATATGTTGATTGAATTTAAAGCCACAGCCTACTGAAAGTTTAGGCTGGATTATTTTGGTCATAAAGCTGCAATATATTTTGTATAATTTTAAAACCTTGACATACAGAACTCCATTAGTTTTATTAGTATTTCAGTCTGATGTTAATGCCTTTTTTTATAGATTATGGGGATGACATGTAACACACGTATACAAATATTTCTTAAATTTTGAAAAAGCAAATTACTGAACTATATCTTATATTCCCAAGTCACTGATTAATTTCAAATAAATTATAATAAATGGTGTGGAATACTTTCATGCATGGAGAATTCCATAGAAATTTCAAATATTAAAAAATCAAGACAACTAATTCCTTCCTTGTATACATAGTAATTGGAAAAACATTTGTATTCTTGTAGCTATTGACATATTTACAGTTGTATAATATAAACTACTGTAGTTGAATTAGAAATAGCAGGGGAGGCTCAGCATTGGATTGCATACCACTGCTGTTTTCTAAGTGTTTTCCTATAAACCTCTTCACTATGATGTTGATCAGGGGTCAGGTTAAAGTATGACTCATCTTCAGCTTTTCACTGTCTTGGTGGTTTTAGTCAGGGTGCCACACCACTGACCGTGAGCAGATGTATTCTTTCTGGATTTTTTTTTCCCCCATGGAAATACATTTGTATTTGTTACGAGCAAAGATACTGTATTTCTAGTCAGGTGATTAAAAATGTAAATATGTTATTCCTTAAATTTTAACATCGTTTTGTGGGCTTACTGAAGGGGAGAAGAATCGGCTAGAGCTTTAAGAAATATTTGCGGATATAAGTTGAAATGTTGCTAACTGCACAAAGAAGGTCTCTGATTCAAGCTTACAAGAGGCATTTTTAATGCCAACGTTAATTAAAGTTTGTGAATCACACTATAAGATTAAGGACCATGAGGTTCCAATAAGAAGGGAAATTTTTATAATACTAGAATGATTTAAAATCTTTGTTCAGCATTCGATTGATAAGTAAAACATATGTTCCAAAATAAGTACCAGTGTTGTCCCTTGAAAATTGCAGAAAGAAATGTCTTCAAATTCTGGCATAAATAAACCACATTTATTTGGATGAGAAAATATGTAAATGCTGACTTTGTTTGAGAAATGATACCTGAAGTAACGTAATAAAGTTGCTGTTGCTGATGGTTTAATCATTATGTGGTGCTAAACACAGAGCTTGTGAAACTATCAGAATTTTTGCAAAAAAGAATAAATGATTGCTTCGCTTGCTTGGCTGTCTGAATAGAATTTCAGATACATATTTGCTGTTACAGTTGTATAGGATGTAAACTTTTTCTGGGTTGCCTATTTGACTCCATCAAATTATACAAGCATGAGCTTTGCATGTTTAGTGAAGAACAGCTCAAAAGATGAGGAACAAAACATTTTTGTAGAACTAACATGCACTTCAGATATGTGAGTGCAGGAAGAGTTGCTTAGCCGCAAATGGTTTCTGTCAGATTCAGCTTTTAGGATGTTCCTGAAGGAATCTGGATTAACCTAATGAAAGCGTTCATGAGCCATCTCATTGTAATTCTAGAAATTTCAATGCTGAATAACACACGAGGCTTTATTATCAAGCTTCCTGACTGAGCCTTTTTATTTAATAGGGTATATTTTCCACATATAGTTTTGTTTGCATTCACTTTCCTGTATGTCAGCTATTTTTTTAGTCTAGAATTTGAAAAAAGAAGATAAAATATCAGTAGAATTCTGAGCATCATGATAGCATCCAAAATATCAGACAATTACATGTTCCCTATATTTTCTAGTGCCCTTTGTAGTGAACATGTCTAAGGGGATGTTCATTATATATTGCCATGGATTCCAAATAATTACAATTAATTCCATTTTAACCCAGTCTTGAAAATATATATAATCCTTCATCTGGATTTTATGGTAGGGTGAGGCATTGCTTGTCACTTCTAAAACAAGTTTGACATTCAAGAACAATGAATCATAAAGAAGTAAGTACATATATAATATGCCTTATATGCTGCATTAGTCTTGAATGAAACTATCTGGATGGAAAATCTTTAGAAATACAAAATATTTGCAGTAATATCGAAGAATTTGCAAAGATTTTTCTTAAACAGGGTTTTTTCTTCTTTCCCACATTGGAAATACAGAGCAAATGTGATATATAGTGGAAGAACTGATGATGAAGGGGGTTTTCTGTTTCACTCAAGTTATTGACAGCTTTTATTACAGCTTTTTATCACTACATGAGTGTGCAGCACTTTTTTTTTTCTCTCTTCTTGCTCCTGTTTCAGCTTTTAAGCTATTTTCCTTCATATAGTGTATGATTCCACTACTCTTCTATTAAAGGTAGAGAGTTCTTTACAAAGGAAGTAAGGTTGCCGTCAGAGATGACAACAGAATTTCTCTGAATGCTTCTGATCAGAATATAAAGAATATTTGGTATAAAATAGTTTATTTTGGAAAGAGCTCTGTTGGATATTCAGCTGTTCTCCAGTTCAAATATATTCTTACTTTACTTGCTCAGGTGTCTTTTGGTGTTCCCTGTTTCAGAGCATCTCAAGACAATCCAGAGTGGTGTAAGCTTTTTTCCTTTAATGACCTGTGCTCCCATATCTATTTGACACAGCTTCCTGAAAGCAAAAAACATGAGGCATGATATGAGGCCCATGGAGAGCTCATTTTGGGCCACTGTCAGCGCTTGTTTTCAGTCTGTGCCAGGGAGTTACCACACTTTCTTTGCAAATACTCAGACTTGGTACCTTAATTTTGGTGAGCTGGTAGATACAGAGAATGAAGTTATATTAACTTGTCATACATAGTTTTTGCATGACGATAATGTGCCATGTATAGATTGCCAGACACATAGCGTTACTAGCACAGCAGGGCTAGATTTAATTTATATGGTCCTATGGGATGCTGGGGAGGGACTATTCATTAGGGACTCTAGTGACAGGACAAGGGGTAACCAGTTAAAACTTAAACAGGGGAGGTTTAGACTGGATATAAGGAAGAAGTTCTTTATTGTAAGGGTGGTGGGGCACTGGAATGGGTTGCCCAGAGAAGTTGTGAATGCTCCATCCCTGGCGTTGTTCAAGGCCATGCTTGGATGACATGGTTTAGTGTGAGGTGTCCCTGCCCAGGCAGGTGGGTTGGAACTTGATGATCTTAAGGTCCTTTCCAACCCCAACTATTCTATGACTATGATTCTATACCCAGGAAGTCAGTTTCCCTGCAGAGGAAGAAGCACAGTGAACCTCTTATCTAATTCTGAGATTAGTATTTTCATCATGTTTGTTTGTACTAGCTTTTATGTTCAGCCAAAAATAAGACCCTTGTCCTTTTTCAAGTTTCTGTGAAAAGATCAGCAGATAAAAAGTTCTGATTGCAGCTCCTGTTGCATCTAGTCTTGTTTTAAAGAACAGGCCAAAACACTTACCCTATGTCTTGCCATAGTAGCTCCCATTCTGTTGGCCTGCAGACAAAAATGCTATATAAAAGTGTACGTAATGAATGCAAATAGTGAAAATGCTTCTCTGATTTGCCTTTATATTGATCATAATGACTCAGTGAAAATTGCTAAGTGAGAGTTTTTTAAAATTCCTCTGTGATGACTAAAATGTTAGAGCAGTTTACTTAGATTCAGATAATAGAGTTCCATTGTACTTTCAGTGGTACTTGCCATAGTAAATCTTTCATATTCAACATTTAGAGAAAGTACTTGGTGCAAGCAGGTCAATCTGTAGTGAAAATGCAAGACATTTGAGGTATCAGAGAGCTCAAGGTAAATTCATGAAGCTTTTCATCTATCTATGTTTCAGCAGAAATCCAGAGCTGTAGGTTTCAGTAGCAGGCATTCAATTAATTTTTGGCCTTAGTGCAATTCAGGATTGTTATTCAAATAATTTTTAATAAAATTTCTCTCCCTGTGTAACTGTAAATATTTTGATCATGGAGTCTTTTGCAGTATTATCTGCTGCTTGCAATATCATCTTCCTGTACTGTTTGATGATCATGACAGAACTCCTGTCTTTACTCATGCTCCTGGTGTCTGTGGCACTAGTTTCATCAAAATATGTCTGCCCTATGTGTCTCATTGACCTAATCAATCTGATTGATTTTGACCATGTAAGGCAGGTTATTTCTTCTTAATATCTGTGGACATACTTTTTCCTAGAAGAGAAATGTAGCTACTTGATACTAGTTTTTCTGTCAGTGGATATATGAGGAGTATAGTTCAGACGTAGCCTCTGGACATTTTGGCTTGTTATAAAATCAAATGGACTTCCAAAGTGGAATTTCTTCTCATTCAGACACATCTTCCATAAGAGGTGAAATAAAAAACAAGGTGAGAAAGTGCAAATGTTGATAGGGAATTTGATGTATTCTGGCCCTTGCTTGGGGACAGAAAGTGAAAGGAAGGAAATAAAAGTTATAATTTGCAACGCCTTAGGGAGAGGATGCATTTCATACCATTCACAGACTCATGTACAATACTATTTTTCAGTGTGTGAAAGGTACTTGAAGGCCTCTTCCTATGGAGTGCACTTGTTTTTACTATATGCTAGTGAAGAGGCAGGTAATAAGAAGAGAAAAAAGTTTAGAACAAATAAATGAACTGCAACCCCTTGTTCCGTTATCCATTAAGGAAAGAGCATGACAGGAAGCATCTGTGTTGGATAATAACTCTGTAAAACCAAAAAGAGAGCTGATATTAGTGATAATGGACTTTCTGCCTGTGGAAGGTTCTATGTCTACAGAGCAAACAATTTGAAATACACTCAAAAGCAGAGAATAAATACTGAGTGAAAATGCTGGATGGCAGACTGAAGCAAAATGCAGCTTTGCAATGCAGTGATTGGCAGTAGGGAAAGACATTAATTGGTATAAAAGTGCTACTGGGATTTACATACAACATTCAAAAATTTGAGAAAAGCAAATTAATGTAGCTCATATGTCAAAATCATTGGAACCAATTTACAGGAGAAATCAATATAGCTATTTTGTAGCTACTGATTCCCCAAAACACCCTGTAGATGTCGAGAGTACTGGAAATTGAATTAGAACATGTGATTATGTGTGCTGGATTTTGGCTTGCATTCAGTTACTTAGGGTTTATGGTCACTTCTAAGCTTACATATAGATTTGTTAAATCTTGTTACAGTTCTGACATCTTCTTGTATAAAATTAGAGTTAAAAGTAAGGAATAACAGACTGCCTATATGCAAATGACAAAATGACACTTGAATAGTCTCTGTAAGGAAAGCAGGTTCTGGTGAATATATTTATGTTCTGATCATGAAGACTAGATGATTTTCTACCTTATTTATTTATTTATTCTTATTTAGGGATGTGGATTTTTTGATTTTATAGTGATTTCATACACCAGGAATACAAAGATGAATAAAGCAAACCTTAGGAAGAAGAAGTGAATACTTCAAGTAAGTATTTTTGCTTCCAAATTTCTGGAGATGGAGTTGATATACATAAGTGTGTGTATCATAAGTGTATATACATAAGCATGTATATCATAAGTGCGTACAAGTGTGTGTGTGTTTATGCACACCTGCATACCTGCACATGGTACATGCTGAGACATCCAAGGCAGCATCTGAAATCTGAATAATTTATTCCATGTTTCAAACAGTATAGCTACTTCATTCTGACTAGTTTGAATGTTGGATTGTAAAGCAATTGGTGAATATATCATATTGATAAAGGCATTTTCCTTTTAAGTGAGTGTTTTGTACCCACAGGGAAATGCATGAAATTGCCAGGGTACTCATGAATTTTCTTGAATTCTTAGGAAGATTAAATGCCTACAGTTCAATAGATATATGGCTCTGTATGGAGTGAAAAAGATTCTGTCTACAGCCATTCTGACAAATTCCAGGAGAAATGACTTCTAGCATGCCATGGAAGCCTGTAACTAGATAGATACTGACTGGCTCATAGGGCCTCTTGTCAGACAAGTGGTAGTGTTACTGGGAAAGTGCTTTCATTTGATGGAATCTGCCTGATATTGCTTTCCCCTGACTAATCTAATTTGCTCCTACTTCATTCTACCACAGCCAGAACAAATGTCATCTTCACAAATTAGAGGATTCTCAAGAACTGCTATAGTGCTTTGCAAGGGTGCTGCTTTACCATGATGAGCACCTTGTGATTTCTTTTGCAAGCTTGTATTACACACATAGAAACCACTTTGATATATTGTAGTGTTCTATTGCTTCTAGGCAAAAACCAAAGACAACACTAAAGGTGCCTAGGTGGTGAAGACAGATTGAAGGCAAGAAATTATGAACCTTAAGTATGTGTTGTTTTGGGGTAGTATGTCCGTCTCAGAACTGGGAGTTGATGGGAAAGCTGTTGCTATGCAAATACGTTTGTGAATTCAGGGAGTAGCTGCTATCAATAAATAGAAGCTCAACGATTGCAGGAGATCTTACTAAGATACTTAATTCCACAGAGATGATGAGACTTTCCAGATTTCAATATATTTTGTTTCTCAAAACTACATAAAGATTAGCCTTTGAACATTTACATATGGACATATGGAGCAGGACAGTAGGCATAACTGCACTCACACTTTCAGTCTAAAAAACATAGACCTAGCAATTTTAAAGTTAAATGTTATGACATATCGCCACAAAAAATGTTCCATAGTAGTGACAATTCAGGTTAAGAAAGTCATATTTAATATATTATAAACATTTGCCTTGAGTTTTTTAACACAAAATATTGTTGCAAGGCCATTGCCTAAATATACACCAAATAGCCTTATACTAATGAGAGTACACAAGTGGCTCTGTGTTCTCACTGCCTTTAACTGTCATGCAATAATACTGCAAGTTGGAGCTATAGACCCAAGCTCACTTTTTAAATAGTAATATCAGTTACTTAAATAAATCTAATTAGACTCAACTAAGAAGAGATTCAGGTATCTAACAAAGTTAACTATTTTATTTTAGTGAAAAATATAGAAGGCTCTCTTGAGCTGAAGTGAATTCTTTTTAATATGGAAGAGACTTTTGTCACTTTTGTCTAATTCTCTTCAAATAGCTTAGTTCTGCACAAGTCAGAGACTAATTTACTGTTTTGTTCAAACATAAAACTGCAATGGAGCTGTTTCTTAGGTTCTTTTTCTCTTGTTTTCTTCTCTCTCTCTCTTTTGAGGGATGGAGAACTTTTTGGCTGCTGCTAAGCAATGAATGACACTGACAGAACTTGGTTATTTTCAGTGAAATAGAATGAGGTTGATTTGAATACGGAATCTCTCACTTATGCTAGTCAAAATGTTCAGGGACAAAGGGGAAAGAAGGGAGAGAGTGGGTGGTGGAAGGACTTCAGATGCTTTGTTTTTAGGGGAAGTTCAATAGCTCTATAAATGTAAAATTAGAAATGTGTGCTATATTGAGAAAGTAGTAAAGAAGGTGGGCAATCCCTCTGAGACATCTAACAAAACTATAATAAAATTATTTCTCAAGGTCAAATGCCTCAATTTAATGCTGCTTGACATGTCTCTAAAATACTTACATACAGCTGTGTGCAAATCTGAAATCACTTCAGTCCTATAGTGAAGGTTATACAGTGAAATAGATGATAAATCAGTGGGAGAAAGCACATCACAAAGCGTATCTATAGATCCTAATAATGGCGTTTTAAGGCTGGAACACCTAGTAGGTACTACATGGACTGATAAAAAGGAACCTTGTCAATAAATGTTCTCAGTTTCCAAGCTGGTTTTGCATGATTAGCTCCAATGGCTGTTACTTTCAAACGATTTCAAATGTTTTGGACTGAACTTGAAACACGTGATGCAGCACTTAACTGAATTCTGTCAGAGGTGTTCATGCATTTAAAGACTCTTACCAAATAGTTTCCACCTGTATTCACTCCTGGGTCTGACATTCTCTTGCTCTCTTTGTGCTTCTATGTTTATTGCATGCAAGTTTTACTGCATTATAAAGACGAAACAGTATTTTGCACTGTCATAGGATCTTGCTCCCAAGCAAATTTGTAATAATATATTAACACCAGCTTAAAGGTATGTCTGCTCTGAGCAGTGGATCATAATGTAGGGAACCTCAGACAGGCTGATAACTTCACAGATCTGGACAGAGTCAAGGTTGAGCTTCCATTAATAGGGAAATAATCTGGACTCTATATCAAGACCGATTAACGCGCAGGATGTCAATATAGCTCTGCTGCTTGAAAGACCTAGAAGACCTTCGATAGTACTTTTGACTGAGTTGTTTTTCTTTGCCTGTCTGGCACTGAGAATCAGTCCCATAGTTTACTCTGGGTATGCTTTTGATACATCTCTCTCAAACAGTCCCTATGATTAAAGCACAGTTGTGATGTAAGTAGAAATAAACACCTATTTTGCTTAATTTGATGATAAAAAACTGAAATGAGGTCTTAACACCACAGTGCAAAAATGGTAGACTGCAGTATATGCATTCTCTTTCACAATTTCTTTGCAAACAGATGTAATCTGTATAAGTGAAAGAGAGGTTTGGTGGCTTTGTATCTTAGGTAGAGGAAGGTGCTTGACTTTGGATACCTCTGCATAAGCCTAATAGGGATTCCTTTCATGAGCTCCTGTGAGGGAGCTCACAACAGTGATGCTTGTGGGCATCAGGAGGCAAGGGAAATTTCTCTGCCAATTGCTCCTGGCCAGAGGGATACTTGTTTGCTCACAGTACTAAAAACTTTCCCCAAGCTAGTACTTATCACCAATAGCACAACTGTAAACCAGCTGAAGACATCCTTGCTAAATGCATCCTAGTCCACAGGTCCTCAAGACCATCTAAGCAATTTTACTTTGATTCATTACTTCAGCAAAGACAATGCCCTATAACTTTGCTTAATGTAATTTTGGTTTGCAACAGCATGCGGGATTAATAGTAAACATACCAATGTCCATTTAGCAGGGTTTTAGTACAGGGTTTTAGTTATAAGTGTGAAAAAAGTGAAATGAGTAAAAAATATACTTCTATTACATATTTAACAAACATTACCAGTTCTTCTATGCCACTCATCTGGAGCACATTTGGCGTTAACTTAGGTTCAGAATCTAGAAGCTGCATTTGGATACAAATGCAAATGCTTTTGTTGCTATGCTTGGCCAGGTGCAGAAAGCAATCTAGAATTAAAAGTAATTTACTGGAGAGAAGGAGGAGAAGAAACATGGGACATCTAATTCTTCATTAACTTCTATCTCTGACTTCACTCCTATGACATTTGCTAGGAGTAGGTTTCTAACACTACAGCTGCGTTATCTCCTGAGGAACCAAACACTACATAACCTTATGTAAGAAACTGAGAGTGGCCTAGTGTAGCATGTACATCCCTTACCATCTGGCTCAGATCAATCCCTCACTCAGAGTGTATCTATCTCTGCCTTGGTCGGATATTTTATCAGTGTCTATGTCAAAGTATCTGAATATCAACATATTTTGACAAATATTTTCCAAGGATAGGTTCAAATTATGACCACTGATATTTTAGGTCTCTCCTGTTTCACCAAGTGGGTGAGACTAACTGTGATTTAATCAGATTTTTCTTTCCTAATGCTTCAGTTTGCATGGAGATAGTTCCCATCTGTGCATCTTTTCTTTTTGCCTTGAGGGATTTAGCAGGAAATCTAGTACACACTCAGGCAATACTAGAACTGAATAGTTTAGTGATTTCCATTCTGGTCACATCATAAATAATCCTCTGAATGCTTGTTCCAATATGTCATAAAGGAGTTTGGGAAAGATACACACAATTGTGTTGAGTGGAGTTGATTTGGGATCACTAAGTACTATTAAACCAGCATGTTTGTACCTCCTTATTTTAAAATGTTGCCATGAGCTATAGCCATGTGGGTGAGGGAGATTTCTAAAAATTTCTGACATATAATAATGAACACTAATATTTCTTTACATTGAATAGCCATTTAATTTTCTGGATCTTATAAATGTAAATGAATTTTATCTGTTACCTCTGTGCTTGCAAGCACATACAGAAGCTGTAAATTGAAACACCAAAGCAGAAGTAAATGTTGAACACATTTAGAAAAAACAAAAACTTTGTTCATAAAAAGAGCAGAACCAAAGAGCAGAACAATGAAAGTCTGAGTGCTTTTGAAAGGCCCTGGTGTTAACAATGAGTTTAAAATTTGGGTTTAATGAGTTTTAAATTTGGGTTTAATGAGTTTGTTTACTGGTAGCCTTGTTTTTATGTCAAACAGATTAGCAGTTGTTCCATTAGTTGACCAAAGAGGAAAGTTAAGTCAAAGGGGGTAAAGTTTACAGCAGAGTCTTCATGCTATCATGGGCTGAGCCAGTTTAGTGGCAAATGTCCATACCTGATTTTTTTCAGAGAAACATGAAATCCACTGTAAGCTGGGATTCCTTTCTGTCTCACATTCCTGTATTTTCAATACTATGTCCTGTTTACCAGAACAATGTGTTTTCCAATCTACTCACTTTTACTAGACACTATTTTTCATTTTTTCCTTTGAATATCTCAGTTCATGAGAAATTTGCAAGGGTATGAGATCTCTGAAATGCCAGAGATGTTCTCGATTACTGAAGGCTGATCAGGCTCTTGGAAAGTAAATTCTTACTTTAATTATATTTTAAAAAGATGGAAAAATGTCGAATGTGTTACAAATATTTCTGTCCTATATGCTATTTTAATGCTTAGAAAAAATAGATCACCATTCATTAATATAGTAGGAAAGTTTGTTTTAATGCAGTAATATTAAGGATAGAGTCATAGAAGATTTAGGGAAACACACCCATATAAGTTATACTTAGGCAACTTTCTGAGGTTGCTCAATTAGCCCATGTTGCATGCCAGGGTTTTTTATTCAAGTCAGGAGATGCGAAGACTGCTGAAATATTAGGATATATGTATTAGGTGTTTAGACATGGACTTCAGTGCTGGCATACAGAAATAATGGCTTCAGATATTTTAATTAGAGCACCTGCAACTGAAAAAATATTGTTAATTTATCAGTTTATTTGGCCCCAAATTATATCTCTTATGCATTTTTAGCACATGCTATTATCAGCAGCATGTGTAGAGATAATTTGTGTTCTTGAGCTCAGATTACTCTTCATTACAGTAGTGCCTAGGGACTAACACAAATCAGTGATAATAGTAGAGATAATGTATTTTGATATTTTATCACATAACAGTTGTCTTCTCTGCCCACAAAGCACCTTAGCTAGCTCTTCTATTAAAGATTTTTGTCTGTCTGTAAAGAAACAGGAATCCTCTAATCCTTCAGGGCAGTCAAATTGCACCTCTCTAGAGCAGTAAAAGAAATTACTCTTTCAAACAAAATTGTCACCTAAAGAAAACATCCTACTATTTATTTTTTTTAACAATAAAAATATTTCATTGTTGTAGGTCATGGATCCAGTAATTCCTGAAGGTTGATAGATTATTTCTAAAGCATTCACAATAGCATGTCCACTTAATACAGAGAAACTTAATTTAAGATCATCTTGCAGGGTGAATTGCACAGGTAAATTTTGTAGTAAATAACTCCAGAAATGTGCAAACTAGTGAAGGTCTTTTAACAAAGTCTATGTGGTTGTTTTGAAAAACACCATCATACGTAGGTGGACCTCACTGAGTGCCTCATTATCTTCACCAGTTGGGACCAATCAACGTGCTTTAGAAACAGCAGCTCGGATAATAGGAGATGATGTTGGGTGTGGGGAAAGAGTTGTAGATGAAGGAAAAGGTGGGAAATAGGGACTGTGGTGTGTAATGCTGAGGGGGAGGGGGAGAGGGAGAGGGAGAGGGAGAGGGAGAGGGAGAGGGAGGGGGAGGGGGAGGGGGAGGGGGAGGGGTTAAGTTAAAGTTTATGTTGGAGAGTTTACTCTTGTTTTGTGGGCAGACGAATGTGGGTTCTGTATGTTAGGGTGAGTACATTCTCATTTACTGTGTGGGTGGATAGTCTGACTTCATTCTGATTTTGCGGGTCTAACTGTTTGTGAAGTATGTGTGGTTTGCCGTTGTAGTAGCCTTTGTAGTATGTGTGTAGTTAGCAATGTTTCTGGTGCTAGACCTTCTTGTTGAAATACTTCTTATTTAAAAATAAAATATAGTAAGATGATGTACAAGTCCTAGTTTTGCAGCAAAACAATAGAATAAGTAGTTGTCTTTTCAGCTTTGGGTGGGGGAGAATAACACTTTGTGGTGGTACTGTGAGAAAACTTTCTGGTAAGCTTTAGGTTTATCAGAATTAAGTGTTTTTAAGCTAAGAATACTTAAGTGTCTTTAGCAAGCTCTTTTCTCATCTGATTCAGGATTATCTAACTTCTCTTATTTTCTTGTTCTGATATTTAAAAGCTCTTCAAAGACCCTACCCCAGCCTTTCATACCTTTCATCCTCTCCCCCTTTTTTAAACTTCCACTCTTCTGGGCTTATAATTTGAAACTCAAAGTAGGTAGACCCCTTGATGTTCTTTAGGGGTCTGTATTTTGCTTCATTAAATGTCAACGATGAATGAACAAACTTTACTGTAAAAATAAGAAGTTTCATGTAATAACTAGTGAAAAATACAACAGCATGTCTTTTCTTAATATTTGCCTGAAGTCTCCAGTTGCTACTTCAGGTCAACTTGGTATATCAAACTGTAGCTTTAACTTTTGGGCAGTGTATGCTTAAACTGAGTATTAAAGGTTGTGTAAAGCCCGTGGGTATTAACGCTGCTGCGCCATCTTCTGGCCGTAGTCAGGCAGCAGATTTTTAATACCTCGTTTGTCAGCCTTCAGTAACCTGGCATTACAAGCATAGCTGGATAGCCAATTTATGTTTTCATGTTTGGACATGCTACCAAGAGCTGCAAGATCTTTGAATTATTAGCATAGCTCTTTAGAAGTGACAAAGTAATTTTCTGAAGTGGCTACTGCTGTATCAATTTTCTTAGACAAATAAAGCCTAAGCCAAGCTGTTTTACTTTCTTAGATGTGCCCTGGTGTTCTTTACCTCTGTTTTGGAACAGTATAGCAATATTTCGTGCTCACCATTTCCCTATAAAGTTTAAAAAAAGAAAAAAAAAATCATGTTTCTTGTTAACGGTCTTATTGCACATAACAGAAGTGTCTTGAAATCTACTTGCCTGCATTATTGTACAGACCTTGGTAGCTCCTGCTCATAACGGTGCACATGGTAGTATCACCTGCTGCTCATATCGCTTTGAGTTTTAAGGGTCTGCTTAATGCTGCCTAGTACTTAATGCACTGAACACTAATGTTTCTGGATGGGCTGTTTCTAGCCCATAAGTATTGATACTCTGAAAAGAAAATACGCTTTCTGTGGTCTTTTTGGTGTTCCTATAAAGAAAAAGCTCAACAGTGGTGGTGGTTGTGGTTGGTTTTTGTTGTGTGTTTTTGTAGGTTTTTTTGAGCTTTTTTTTTTTTTTTGGTGGGGTATTTTTTTGAGCTTTTTGGGGGGGGGGGGGATGTGTTCTGGTTTTTTTGTTTGTTTTGTTTGAAACAACACAACCTCCCTGTGGTCTCATGGTAGAGAATGGTTTTACTGTAGTGTGAGCTTTTTAGAAGAGAGATTAATAAACTCTGTCCACTATTATTCCCGTTCTGGTGCAGATTTTCTTGTAAGTTGAGAAGACTGTGTGCTATGAGAAGTCTCCATTAATGCATCAGTACTGCTTAAAATGATGCTTTTCATTTATGCAGAATGGAAGTGTAAAACTGATGACAAAATCAGGCATGGCAAAGTACCCTGAGGTTTCATAAATACATAGAAGCAGATACTTGTCACTTCTGCCACAAGTCACTTGGGTAGATTATTTACCTTCCTACCTACCCATGCCCTGTTATTTTTAGGTTGTGGTTAGGTACCACGTTTGACTTCTGTTCTTGCCTTGCAGAGAAGTAGCTTGGAATAAGAACTTCTCAAATTATCAGTCTAAACGTAGGACTATGCTGCGTAAATTAAGCCCAGTGCTGAGTGTACCAATGCGCTGTCACTCAATTTATTTTTTGTTTTATAGTGAGCAATGTGGGAATATTGGTGTAGATCTAGGTTTCAGATAACCAGTGCTTTGTTCTTGGGCTGGTGGTGAAGTGTTGCTCATGCTGGTATAAATACTGTGCCTGTCTGCCTGGGGTACCTTGGGAGTTTCTATGTTGTACTCAAATGTTTTATTAGTCTTTAACTGTTGACTTATGCTTCACTTGGACTTCCCCAAAGGTTATTAAAGGAGCATTAAGGCTGATAAAATCCTTCTCACTTCTTGCATCTTTTATTCACCATTACTGGATTTCCCATCCCCATCACATATTTCTGTCTCCTGGCACTGCATGAGAACTAGCCTGAATTGCTTAGTTTCCCCTTACACCTTGTACACTAGAATTATGTATGAAGTAGTGATGGTGGGAATCTGTGGGCTACTCTTAAAGGGTCATTGAAAGGTAAGAGCAAAAAGTAGCTACTGTCAATAACTTGTATTTGTCATATGGGGAGTCTAGTTGAAAACAGCTGAAAATGACTGATCTAAACAGTAATGCACCTGCACGAGCTTCGTTACAGTTTCTTCCGCTCCTCAAAAGCTGCTTGGCTTAGAACAGAATCCCCTAGGGGATATTTTGTCCTTCCTCTATTGCTATAACTTTCCTGCTGAATCATGCAAGTGCTTATTCTCTGATCCAGCAGTGCCCTTCTGGTCTAAAAAGACCTGTCAAACCTGTTCTTTCTTTTCAAAGCTTTCATATGGTGTGCTTGCTCTGAAGGTCTAAGTCCTCATGCAGGTGATTATGTGGTTAATGTCTTGAAGTTCTGATATGAAAACCTACAATTACTAGTAATAACTTTTGCACAACGGCATCTTTTTGGAATGCCTAACTATTAAGATTTAAGAACTGAAGTTCTTAAGGACTTCTGTTTACAGGAATATTTCTTGTGTTAGTAAGGAGATACATGTTTTCATTTGCTTTTGTGATCTTTCTGAAGTTTGCAGTCTGTCAGACTGTATTCTAAGTGTTAAAAAATTAATTAGAACCTGAATTCTAAGTGTTGGGAAATTTCAATAGTATAATGTGAATTTCAAATTTATCATAATTTAGATGGTGCAGTAATCTGCTTTCTCCCCTTCCTCCCTCCTGTTTCTTCTCCATGCTAATTATGTCTCCTCTGAGAAAGATCTGTTCTAGCTTGGGTCCTATTGAGGTGTGAGTTCTGGCTGGATTGCTGCATTATCATTACGTTCAGTCACTATCCTCTAACTCCTCCTTCTGCTGAATCATCCTGACTCTTCTACTAGTGTCTTTGCTTGTGATCAGGTGGCCTAGTGACCTTGGTGCCTGTAAGAATTACTTTGGTTTCTCTACTAAATATGAAGTCAAATGGAAGTTAGAGCTTATTCAGAATGAACCTGTGATCCACTAATGAGTAATATAAACTGCACAAAGGAAAGAATTTGAAAACAAGATCTAATAATACCTTGCTTATGCCTGGCATTTCACTCCAGCCCTTAGATAAATATGCCTTACCTTTGGCATCCCTTGCCCAGTTCTCTTAGGGACCAAATTACAATCTGCTTGCTGCAGACTGTTAGCTTGCTGCAGCTGACAGCTGCAGAACTTGGGACTGGCCATGAAGCCAGCAGCAGTGAGTTTGCAGACATGCTTATGCTCTGTATGTCTTATGCAATCTTAAAATAAAAATCTGTAGGCAGATGATGCTGGTGGTGACTGAATTTACATATATCTGCTTTAAGTGTGTCAGATAATCTGCATATGTATGTGTTTTATCTATTAAAGAAAAAAAAAAGGTGATCCTGGCTTTGTCTTGTTTTCCCTGGCCCTTGTGTTGTTATATCCTTATTTTCTATTACATGAAAGAATGAGTTGGGGGTAGTGGCAGGAAGGCAAACAGGAAAAGCATGATTTCTTAAATTATGAATACATCTTTAGAAGTACAGGCAAATATGTCACTGTCTTCACATCAACAAAGGAAATGCCATGTACTGGTGTTTGTCAGGGCAGAAATGTATGGCACAGAGGGGACAGTACCATACATTGAACTGTAAGAATAGTATGCATATTTTCAATTCAGTACTGAAACTGTCCAGTTCTGTTCAAGAATTGGGAAGTTACAAATAATTTTTCACCTTTAGGGATTTTCAAATACATGATCTTCATGGCTATTATGTAAAAGTGCTTATAACCATCTGTGCTAGTAAAAACATAATTTCATAATGTTCTTTTTTCATAAATGTCATTTAGCAATTTGGGGGGAAAAAAACCTCTAAGGTATGGTAAGGTGAAAGTACCAGTGAGACTCTCTATGTATTTATCATAGAGTAGTTTGGGGGTTGGAAGGGACTTTTAGAGGTCATCTAGTCCATTTATTTAAGACAGTTGCTTCCAGTTCTGACTGAAACTAGGGAGGAACCTGGTACATAAAGAATGTAGAGAAACAAAAGAAAAGGCAAGTTATTTGATGCATCCAAGTTGTGGATTTGCTTTGATAACTGAACATTCCAGTTAGATTTTTCCCTCTCAAGCCTGTAGGCTTCCTCCCTTGAATGTAGCAGGGGTGACAAATCAGTATTTCACTACCTGGAACACTGTGGTGCAGTTATTGTCTATGTGAAGAACGATAGTAGCAGCAGTAGGGAATTTCCTGCAACTGTCTTGTCACATACTGGCTTCAACAGTCACTTTGTTAAGCAGCTGATATAATACTAATACTGATACATGATCTCTGGGGCAGTAACAATACTCTGTATGCCCATGCAGAAGGTCCTTGAAGGGTTGTGGGCAAATTTCTGGAATCAGATTGTCTCCTGCTTAATGGAGCAAGGAAGAGATGATTTCCATATGACTTGGAAACTAACACTCTTAAACCTTGCAGTTAACGTGCTTCTCTCTACTTTCCTTTTAATATGTATACTTCAAATTTGGTTGCTTTATTTTTTGTGAAACACCACTGTGTTTTCCTTTCTAATTTACCTTATTCTTTTTGGTTTCTACGCCGACTGTAGAGACAAAATGATTGAAGTTTAAGTGAATATGTACAGGTGAAACTTCCTTAGAAATGAAAGATCACTTTGAAAATAGGATTGGTCTAAAGAAGCCTTTCAGGGGTGCTGATATACATAAACTATTTAAATAGTGAAAGTCAGTGTTTCCTCATCTTTATATTTACCCTTCATCACTGTAGTATTTTCCCATAAAATGCGAAATTGATCAATCTCTTGATTTGATAGCTTTGGAAGTACTGGATAAGAATACCTGTTGTGATGGGTTGAGCCTGGATGCCAGGTGCTCCCTAAAGCTACTCTATCACTTCTCTCTTCAACTTGACAGGGGAGAGAAAATAAAATGAAAGGCTCTAGGACAGGGAGAGAGGACTTGCCAGTTACAGAAACAAGATTAGTTTATTACCAATCAAATCAGATTACGATAAAGAGAACTAAAACCAAGTCTTAAAAACACTTCCCCCCCACTCCTCCCTACTTGTGGGGCTTAACTTCACTGAATTCTCTACTCCTCCTTGCCATTAGCAGAGGGACAGGGGATGGGGGTTGTAGTCAGTTCATCACTGTTGTCTCTGCTGCTCCTTCCTCCTCAGGGGAGGATTCCTCGCATTCTTTCCTTGCTCCAGCGTGTGGTCTCTCCCACGGGAAGCAGTCCTCCGTGAACTTTTTTCAATGTGAGCCCTTCCCACAAGCTGCAGTTCTTCATTAACTGCTCCAGTTTGGGTCCTTTCCATGGGGTGCAGTCCTCCAAGAACAGGCTGCTCCAGTGCGGGTCCTCCACGGGGTCACAGGTCCTGCCAGCAAACCTGCTTCAGCATGAGCTTCTCTTTCTGTGGGGCCAATGTATGCATTCTGAATGATAATTCTTCTTTGGTGCACTGTCCTACTTGCAGCTTTTCCCTGGTAGACAAGTTATACTGATGAATGGTTTCAATCTTCATTTAAAAATAAGTAATTTCCTGTCTGTTACTGGTGTTTGGGTTTTTCTGGATTCTGTGTAATTTGCAGATTTATTTTTATTATACTGGAATTCTGTACTCTGTTCCAATCGAGTATAGAGGAACATAAAGTGTAAAACAATTGAGTCTGATAAAAGAAAATCGTTCTTCACAGTGATTAGTAAAGCACAAAGGTGGTGCTTATCTGTGTGAGCACCAGATGCATGTGTAGTACTCATTAACTTTCAGGATCTTTTGTGCTTTTTTTGAAATACCATCTCCTTTTTTATAGACATTGTATTACTCAGGAAAGAAAGTTTGAATACTTAGCCAGAAATCAACTGTGACATTGTATATATCTAAACCAGTAGATAATAACCCATCTGGTTCACAATCAGCTATTTCAAGAACTGGATTCAATAATATGCTTTAAAGCTACGGATTTTCTTGGATGATTGTAAAGGAGAATTTATCAAGCCTTCTTTTTCTAATGATGATATTCAGTGCTTGTGATTCTGGGAACCTGTAAACCACAGGTATCACTGACTTTTCAATTATGAAGTAGTAAGATACTTTTGTATTACTTCAGGGCTTGGATGATTGTGTGTGTGTGCTGACAGTGTGGTGAGCTGTCCTGTAGAAGGAATTTTTTGTTTGCTTGAAAAGCAAACAGGAAATATTGATAATAAGTCATAACTTGACAGGCTGAACCATTACTTTTAAAAATAACACAGCAAGTCCTGTAGTAGTTGAACCATTAGCTAGTCTTTTCATTCAACATCACATATTGTGAAGAAGGATAAAGCCTTCCCAGGTGCAGAAATGACTTGCTAGTTGTATTCCATTACTTCCAATTTTCTACTACCTATAAAACACACTTATATTTTTTTCCCTTTTTTTTTAATAAGTGAAGGTTTATGGACCAACATTAACCAGAGCGGATAAAGTAAGACTTTTTTTTTATTCTTAGAGCACAAAAATGGGGGTCGAAAAGTGTTATGGGCTGTAATTTTCTTTGGAAAGAAAGTAGGTTAAAAAGGTTACAATATGCTCTTTTATTGTCACTCATAAAAGCTAAGCTGTTACTGGGGCTTTGTGGAAAATCATGTTTTAGTTTGGTCAATGCATTATCAATTTGCCTAGGTATGGCAGGTTTGGGGTTTCTTTTTCCCTGTATTGTAATTAACATTCTGGAGACCTTGCATGTACCTCGCTTCACTTTTATTTACATGCATTTAAAAAAAGAAGTCCTCTGCAGAGCAGTAGCCTTCATAGCTTTAATAGACCTGGGAAAGACACCCCCCCACACCCCCCACTTTGGTGGTGGGTAGTCATCTTGGCTTGTTAGAATTCTGTGAATAACAATTGGGATTTAATTCCCCAGCCAGGATATGTACAAAAGAATTAAGAGAGAGAATGGCTGGAAAAAGATTAAGATAGGTCTTCAAGTACATTTTGGGTATTTCTTGAATGATAGGTGAAGATCAAATATAATAGCTTTTGTAAAGCTTTGTGTGCTTGGACCTGCAAGTGTCAGCATGGGCATGTTTTCCATTCAGTTAAGCATGTGTATACTTGAAACCTCTTTTAATATATGAGAGCTATGGCCCATAACTGATACAGAATTTCAAAGGTCCTGTAGCTGTTGATGACTTTTAAAAATTGTTATGTTATACAGCATGAGATTATTATTATCAAGTATACTCCTCAATGTGCATATTTATAGTTTACACGCTGCGTGGTAACAGGCTTGTGTCACCTCACAGATATGAACTGATTTTTTTACCTGTGGGGGAGAGGAGAGGAGAAGTTCCCCATAATTTGTGACTTATTAATGTAGGGAAACTAAATCTTATGCTTAGTTGAGTTTGGTATAAGTTGAATTATGCAAGAGCTATGATATTTAAGGAAGGTAGAGTCAGATGAGCTAAACTTTAAATAGCCAGTATAAAATAAACCCCCCCAAACAACAAATGTAGTAGTAGTCTTTGTGTCGTGGTTTAACCCCAGCCAGACAGCTTTTCACTCCCTCCCTCCCCCTTCCTGCCTTCCCTCTATTCCCGGAGGGACAGAGAGGAGAATCATAAAGAATGCAACTCCCACGGGTTGACATAAAAACAGTTTAGTAACTCGGGTATAACACAAAACACTACTGCTACCACCAATAACAATAATGATAAAGGAAATAACAAGGGAAGAGAATACAACACCTCAGCACCAGGCAACCGATAATTCGCCCCCCCCAGCCCGACCAAGCATCAACTGATACCTCCTCCAACCCTGCAGTCCCCCCCAGTCCTTCCGGGTAACTCCCAGTCATATCCTGGGCATGACGTGCTGTGGTATGGAATACCTCTTTGGTCAGTTTGGTTCAGGTGTCCTGTCTCTGCTTCCTCCCGGCTTCCCCTCCTCCCTGGCAGAGCATGAGGCTCACAAAGTCCTTGGCCAAACCAAAACATCATTTTTATCAGCTCTGTTCCCAGCCCGAAAGTCAAAACACAGCACTGCACCAGCTACCAAGAAAGAGAAAAAATGACTTCTAGTGCTAAACCCAGGACAGTTGACTCCTTGGAAATGATTACAGTAAACCAGTGTTTCAGATGGTGCTGAAAGAGAACAAATACTGAGCAATGCAGCTAGATGTGAGGAGGTTTTAGTTTAAGTACCGTGTGGACTCTTTACTTGAAACAAAGGCATATGTGGATGCCAGAAATGTCTCTATTATGTCCTTATTGCAAGGAATCCATATTTTTATTCTTGGGATATGTAACTGACTTGCATTTTAAAAATTATTATAATAATTTATATAATGGTGAGGTATTGCAATATACAGTCCTCAAGTTCTTGCAGTACCCACATTTTTAGTTTCATTGTCATCAAAGTATTAATACTGCTTGGACTCTTAAAGCAGAGCAATAAGACCCTTATGTGATTCTGAAAGATGATTCTAATTTGCACGTGTTCTCTTCTTTGTTTCCACATGCTACTTGTCAGTTTCATGACCTTGAGTTCCTGAAAATCAAAAAGACAAACAATGGAATGTCTCCCCAGCAAACCTTTTTTTGTTTTTTTTCTGTGTATATTTTGGTTTTACTGCAGTTAAATAGTATAATTTGTGTTTAAGTGATTGGGGATACCAAAAATCCTTGGTCCCCAAGAAGTATTTCCACATGTATTTCAGTAGCATCCTACAGGTCTTTGTTTTGGTGTCTTTTTAACTGTCTGATAGAAGGTACCCGTTTCTAGACTAACAGCTTCTCGAGCTATCACTTGCTTGTGTGTGAGTTCTTGGACTTTGCCTATGTTTTCAGGTCCTTGTCTTGCTGTAACTCAACAAAAACTAACAACAGAACAAATGTTGCCTATCAGTGTTCTATTTCATATCTACTACTCTCTATATAAATGCTATATATAAATTTTCTGTTATTTATAGAACATGTGTTCTATAAATACATATTTGCTCTTTGTCTGGAATATATACTGTTCTTAACTTTGCCATCTGAGGTATACTGTGAAGCTTTAAGAGGAACTGGATGATATTCTGAAATGCATTACTACCTGTTTTGCATCTTAAATGTGCAGCAATAGTAAAACAGGAGCTGGGACCTTCTGACCTCCTTTAAGCAGCTGAATTAAAGGGTTAAATTAAATAGATTTACCATTAGTATCAGTCTTTGTGGGCTGGAGGCACTGAGTTGCAGTAATCTGTATCTGCCCTAAGGAAAGGGGGTTTGGGGAAACCTGATATTGAAGACCTGCTTTTACACACCTGAATCTTGATGGAGGCAGTCTAAAAAGAAATTGAAAATAACCAAACACAGTGCAAGAGATAAGATTACTGAAGTGATATATTTTGTCCATTACTTAAACAGAAAATCAAAGCAAGGAAATTGCATGTTTGTCTTGTTTTTTCTCTTCCAGTAGTCCCTCCTATCCCCGCTTTTGTCTTGGACTCTGTAGAGATTCTGCTTAGATGAAATGGGTCTGAGTTTTGACTAGGGCTTGCTTTCTCTTCTTTACAGACAAGTATAATTCAGAAAGGAATGCATTTTCTGAGAAAATGAACATGAGCTGGTAGTGTGCACTCACAGCCCAGAAAGCCAACTGTATCCTGGGCTGCATCAAAAGGAGCATGACCAGCAGGTCGAAGGAGGTGATCCTGCCCCTCTACTCTGCTCTTGTGAGACCTCACTTGGAGTATTGTGTGCAGTTCTGGTGTCCTCCACATAAAAAGGACATGGAACTGTTGGAACAGGTCCAGAGGAGGCCATGAGGATTATCAGGGGACTGGAGCACCTCCCATATGAAGATAGGCTGAGAAAGTTGGGGCTGTTCAGGCTGGAGAAGAGAAGGCTGCGTGGAGACCTCATATCTGAAGGGGGCCTATAGGGATGCTGGGGATGGACTCTTCATTAGGGACTGTAGTGATAGGACAAGGGGTAGTGGGCTAAAACTTAAACAGGGGAAGTTTATATTGGATATAAGGAAGAAGTTCTTTGCTGTAAGGGTGGTGAGGCACTGGAATGGGTTGCTCAGGGAAGCTGTGAACACTCCATCCCTGGGGGTGTTCAAGGCCAGGTTGGACAGAGCCTTGGGTGACATGGTTTAGTGTGAGGTGCCCCTGCCCATGTTAGGGGGATTGGAACTAGATGATCTTAAGGTCCTTTCCAACCCTAACTATTCTATGATTCTGTATGGTAATTTTTAGCAGGGCTCTCTCTTTAATTTCAGCTCAAATGGAACTGCACTGTAATACTGCAATTAGTCATTCTACTGCAAACTTGACAAATCTTTTTGAAGATCTGAATAAGTGAAAATGGGAAGAAATCAAGTGTGGGTTTGTGTTTTCAGCGTGCAGCTCTAGTTGTACTCCTTGCACTCCCAAGGTTTTCAATTCCTTGTTCCTAAAACCTGTGTTTCTGATTTTATGCAAACCGCTATACTTCAGTTCTGAGGTGGTGATCAGAATTTCTGCTTGAATAAAGGAATTGTGATGTTTTAATATTATCCTCCCCCAATGCTATCTGAATGGAAATTAGTGCTATAAAAATAAATGAGAATGTATCTTTTATTAAAGTTTCTATTTTGAAACTTTATATAATCAACAGTTCCAATGCCATTTTGAGGATTACAGAAGCTGCATATTTGGAAGTTCCAAAATACATGGCTCTTTATTGAGATGTTTCTTGAGTTTTATCAGCTGTAAGGAACAATTCAGGATAAATCTCGACCAACTCTCCTTGATAAAGATGCATTAACCCACCCTTTGGCTAGAGAAGTGTAGACTGTTCAGTTCTACAGCTGCTCTCTAAGAACTAGAAGCATGTGCTTCTGCAGCTATTATTTAGTTATGAAGGACTATGACTTGTCTGTCTGTGCCTTTCCCTGCTTCCTTCTTTTCATGTGCTCTTGACTATTACGGGCACATCACCAGGCCAGCTTTCTGTTTTAGTAGTCCTATATAAAATTAAGGGAGAAATTTTCAAAATATGGTCAGAGTAAAAATGGAAATAGTGATTTTTTTTTTTTTTTGTTTATATCTCTTTTTGGTGCTCTTTATAATAAGGAAGTTGAAACGTAAAAAATCTTCAGTGACAACCTCGTGTTAACAGTACAGTGATTCCCAGAGCCTTTTGTAATCATATGGATTGTTAGTGATTACTGAATTTTCTGGCTCCTGCTGCTTTGGATGATTTCTGCTTTCTCTCTGTTATCAAGGGTCAGGAGAAAATTACGGTGTCTTTTCCTCTGTGTTGCTGAACAAAGTGCTATGTTTCCTGACTTCTGAAGTAAACCAGTCTGAATTTGCTTTATTCTTGCATCTAATTCATCTTCTTTCATACAGTAGTATGAATTGCCATCAGAAAAAAGAACCCCAGTGTTAGGTTTTCAACTTTGCAGTGCTTGCAAGGCAATCATTAATAGAGGTATTTTGATATACTGTTTTCCATGACAGCCTTAAGCCGTAGCCACAACTAGGTTTTAAAATCTTTTTATTTGAACTGTTGTCTTAATTTTTATGTTTTTTGATGACTGGATGCTGCATTTCAAGTTTCTTAATGTATGTTGGACATATGAAAACATATTCAAGGCCTCTTCTTAAGTGGAAATGAAGAGTAAAGCCCATAAATAAACCATTAGAGCATTGCTTTCAGAGATGTCACACCTGTTGTAGAACTAGTGTTATGAACCTTCACAATGTCAGACAGTTTTTTGGGAAGATTCTTCCTAATGGAGAGAGGGAAAAAAAAAGAAAAATAAGAGGAAAAAAAATCACTTCAAGGAGTTCCTTGTCTGATTGTGTTGGCGTAAAAAAAAACCAACAAAAAACAAAACCAAAAAACTTGATGCTTTGATCCTTCCATCAGATGAAATGACATGAAAAGGGAGAGGGGAGGGAAATATGCGGCTGCAGAGTAATATGCTGTCTGTAAGCACCACTGAAGATGTTTGTAGACTCCAGCAGACTGTAGTATAATATGCAAGATTTTCAGTCACTTAATGGGGTTTTTGTGCATTAAATTTTTGGTGGTGGAAGGCTAATAAATCAGTAGTAGTTACCTAATCAACACTTATTAGGTGAATGGGGATGTATTCAACATTACTTTGCAAAGAATGAGGATTGTCAATTATGTAATGCTCACTGCTAGTATAAACAGACATTGTTAGGCAAACATATTTACCTAAATACACTGGGAATTTGTTGTGTAGCTCTTACTGGGGAGGGTGAAGAGTCGATCTATCAGACCTACTGTCTGTGAATTTCACCAAACAAAAATTCTACCATTTCCATTTCTGTCTCCACATTTGAACTTTGCTTTATTGTGAACAAAAGAGAGAGGGAAGGGGTTGGGCTCTAGCATCTTGGACTGGTGTGTTAGGTCTTCTAGTTCTTATTCATGATATGCATAAAAGCATTTTGGGGCTTTGAGGAGGGACAGGGTGTAGCAAGAACAGCAATGTATATTGGTTGGTACAGGAACCCACTATACCCACTTGTGATGAGTTTTGTTTGAAGCCTACAGCTGTTAGGGGAGAGGATTTGGTGCAGAGCCCACAAGTGTATAGAGCTGTGGGGAAAGAAGTGGAGGGCAGTGAGCAGGGGAACTGCTTCCTATTGCTTAGTTCTTACTGTCTGAGAAATGGGACTTTATACCATCTCACTAGAGATGAGCAGGATGGCATCGAGAAATATTTGGCTCAGTCATTGGTTTTGCCTGAAAACAATAAACTCCAGGATCCTGTACTTGGTATCTGGCCCAGGAAGAGTTATTTCTGTTCTCTGGTGTTGTGATTGTGAGTTGCTTTTGAAGCCAAGCTTTGCAGCTGACCTTTCAAATTTGAAGTGCTATCTTCTGTAGCTGAATACAGAACTCCATTTCCCAAGTAATACTAGAGCATTCAAGGTTTTCTTTTTCTAAGACTTAATTTTTCTAATATTCTTAGTTTTCCATTGAAGAGGGTAGAAGAGGAGGAAAAAAGTACAGTAGCAAATGCTTTTTATTAAAGATTCAAATTAAGAGCAATGCAAAATTATTTTTAGTATTTAGTCAGCTCTAGTCACAGTTTCTTTTTTGTCATCTTTATTGTAAGCCTGTAATAATTAAGTTGAATACACTTCTTCTCTGCAGGTTCTGGTATTTGCATCTCATTTGACTTACTCCTTTTAGTGAAAATGCTGACCTAAAAACTGTCATGTCTGACCAGAGCAGTGGTTCTTCTGCTCCACTACCTGCATCTGATAGTGATTGCTGGCAGCTGTTCTGTACAAGAGTAGGAATTAAAAAAAAGGTCTATAGTGGGAATATATGTAACAGCTCTTGCATTTTGGGAGAACTCCTAGTACGTATGGTAGTGTGGTAGGAAACAAAAGAGGACCGTAAGGGGTTCGGTAGCGAAGATGGGTTCTCTTGCCAAATAATAAAGCATTGATTCAAAAAAATAATAGAATTTGTAAAAGATTTACTTCTTGGATTAAAACTAATTCTGAAATTGACAAAACTTCTAATCACAGTAGGAATATAAAATCAAGAACCAAACCTGCAACACTCTCTTGTCCTGTTAACATACAATTGAACTCACTGTAAGGTGAGCTAGTAGTTCTGTTACTATGTGCTGTGGCAACATCTCACGTGCTAACTCTACGTTACTTGTCTAAAAGCCACAAGACTGAATAAATATGCTTTCCTGGGTTATGTAGGTACAGGAGGCACAGGACATGCATGCCTGTTAAGTGTTGGCTGGTACAGTTTGTGTTTAGTGGTATTCAGATGTATTTTGTGCATACACTGGTTTTAATGAAAGTGGTTTGTATCATTTTGGAAATGAATAATGACTTCACAGCCTGTTATTGTTTTTATGTAACACTTAAGATGAGCTGAGTAAGAATTATTAGTCTGTTGGGTGAGAAATGCTGGCTGCTGTTCTTGGGTGGAAAGCAACTGTAGCCAGTTCTCACCAAGTAAAGCATCTGAAGTGCTAGATGCTTTTGAAAATCCTAGCAGATGTCTAACTCTAGGTGCTTAAACAACATTTTAAAATCTGGTCTGAAAAAGCTAAAATCCCCCTGAAGATAACACTAGAATTTTAATGATCAATTGACTGCTACCACTGAACTCAGGACATGCTGGTACACAGATTATCTGTTTTATTGTTTTCTGTAAATGCTGTGAACATTTTGCCAGACTTGCGGCATATTTTACTTTCCAACAATGTAGCATCACCAGAAACTCGCTGAAACTACTGAAACTGAAATTGTAACAAAGGTTCTTTTTCGTGGTATTATTTGGATACAGAGATTTTTACTTTTGGTACCACCATCAACGGCTCTTGCTCCTTCTGTATGTTATTACCTATGTGTACCTCCCTTGAGGGAGGACCAGACCTTTGTTTCAGTCATATCTGTGTGCATACCTTAAAGCCTTGTTCCATTACCATCTCTTTGCAGAAGCCATCTTCCTGGAAGGCATTTTTGTTTTTTCAAGAAAAAGAAAACCCATTCTGAATGTACCTTATTTTTTAAATTATTTGCTGGAAACTTCAGGTAGACTGTCCAGCTCTTTGTCCAGTACCAGAAAGGGCATGATCAGGTGGGTTTATTCAGGGAGTACATCCACCCTCTGTATTTTTGGTGTGCAGAGGTTGAAATATAAATTCTGTTATGAGGGTAGAAGTGTCAAGCACCCACAATATAACCTAAATATAAGGTAGTGAGTATTTTAAATTGTATCTGACAAAGATGTACTTCCCAAGCCTTTACACTTTTTTCTCCTTCTATTGAGGGTTTCTCAAAATGATTTCTGGACTTGGTATTCCCAAAGATGTTATTAGTTATGTTTGAGGACTGAGAGTTGGTTAGGTGGCTGCTGTGAAATTTTTGCTGTTCTGGTGCTAGGGTGAACCCTCTAACCTTCCTATCCCCCCTATGCACAATGGTAAAGAATAGCTGAAGGAATGCTTAAATTGGAATTTGAGATGGTGGTTTTGCAGATAACTTCTCTTTGCTTCTTCTGGATGAAATTCATTGTGGGGATGTGAAAGAAGGCCCATCAGTGAAATGGAAAATTTCTGGACCTTGGCATGTGGTGACTCTGACCTTTATAATGACATTGATTGATGTTGTGGATGACACTGCCCAGAACTCCCTGCCAAGCAGCCTTGGCCATTGTTCCCTAGGAAAAAATAAAAGGCATGGGGGTGGGGCTGCAGCAGCAAGCTGCTTAACCTGAAAGAAAATCCTGAAGCTACTGCTAGGTAGACCATTGGGAGCTCAAATCTTTGAGACCTCCCTATCTATCCTAGGATAAGTGTTCTTTGTTTTAAGCCCATTTGCTGAAAGAATAACAAAATAATCACCTACATAACTAGAGAGGTAAGGGAAGGCATTCCCTAAAGCATTTCCCAATGAACTGCTGTTAAGTATCAGTCTCAATCTTATTTCCCCCACACCATTCACTTGGTGTTTAAATTCTACCCCACCACTTTTGTTAGCCATAGGAACACTAGTGCCACCTGGCCTGCTTGCTCTTAGTAGAAGAAATGGTTTATCCATAAAGAATAGTATCCATCTCATAATTTTATTATTAATGGCTATGAATGGGTGGGAGGCAGCAGCAATTTAACAGTGAAAAAAAATTTGATGGAAATTATTAAAATTGCCATGAAAGTGGTAAAAATTAGCCAACCTTAAAAGATGCTATTAATATAGCCAAGATCTACTTTGCAAGGTAGATTTACTATAGAGAAATTTTTTCTTATCTCAATTTGTGTGGCAGCAGGCAATCAGAATAATTGTGTGCATGGTTTTTGTTTAAATGTGACAGGAGAATGGGAATATTTCTTACCTTTTTTCTCAAAATGTACTTATCACTTGCGCTGCTGGTACTGGCACTACATGGCATATTAGAGAAACAGTTACTCCCAGAAGAACCTGATGGACTGAAGAAATAAATGTTTAAAACTTGCATGAGTTTGCGTGCTTTGAAGTATGATTATTTAACATATTGTGTATTTGAGAAGGAAGCTGTTCATGGTAGCAGAAGTGATGTGCAATTGTGATTTTTCACAGATCTATTATCTTTAGAATTTATCTGATAGATGGTTTTCCCTTTTTTTGCAGAATTGTCAACATAGCCTGTTTCTTGTGTGGAGTAGTATGTGAGAGGTCTCAGTCTTCAGATGGCTTAGTGAAGGGAAAATAGAAACTGTGGAGCAATGTATGAAGTGACCAAGTGAGAGAGTATATGCCTACATAGCCTTAAAACCAAAGCAAGCTGTTTTCAAATAGTGTTGTGCTCCTGCCCCTTTGGCTTGCTCATTAAGTAGGAAGAATATGATGAGCAAGCTATGCTTACGTCTTCCTGATTTATAAAGATCTTTGTTTCAGTGTAACAAATTATGCTTGTGATTGTGACTGCAAGAATCTCTAAACTTGAATGAGAGAATCTTTACAGGATGTTAAAAATATGTAATGGTTTTGGTAAGTAGTTCTTATTTTAGGAGGAATTTTCCCAAAATGGCATGTGAAACTAACAGCTTGTTAGTTTAAAATCTGTAAAGAATTCAGTGTGTGGTGTTTTGTGGGTTTGTGGTTTGTTTTGGGTTTTTTGTAGCTATAGTAAATAATAAAAATGTGTAACAGATTGAAATGGGGAGTAGTGTGCAAATGGTAAATAGATCAAAGCTTTTGCAAAGTACTGTTTTATTTTCCAAGTGGATTCTCTGCATACATCATCTAGCCAGCAAAAGGAAAAATGTATGGAGTAAGTACAGCAGAAAAGGTGAGCAGAGGTGGGGGTAAGGGGCAGATAATTTGATAAAGAAGGAAAGGTACAGATTTTTTTCATGTAAAAGATCAAGGATGGATCCAGGTGGTAAAAACCAACTCTGTTTCTACCTAATTTCCCACTTCACAAAACCAATGTGGTTGGCTTATGTAAAAACAAGGCTTTGAGAATGTTTTGTGCAGTGTTCTGGGCCAGAAGATGGTAAAGGCTTAACTTGGCAGGGAAAAATGAAGTTGAGTTTAGCTGTTGCTACTTGATCCTCTAAACTGCTGTTGCTCTGGGTACCAGTAAATTATCCTTTGATATTGACAGTTTGGTTCTCTGCATGGGAGCCTTGTGCTGTGCAGGTGTTAACCTGCACAAGTGATACATAGCTGACCTATGTATCATCTCAGTACCTGTCGGTGAAGATTTTGTTTGAGGAGCCAATCTAGTGTGTGTTTCTTAATCTGCCCCAGTATACACCATCAGGAAGGGCTTCCATGGAAATGGGCCACATCTGCTGGCTTTAAAATAGCCAGCCTATCTGTGCCAGGCCAGCTTATAGCACAGATGGGCACTTGGCATGGAGGTAGTGATGTCTAATTGCGAAATGGTTTGAAAAGCAAATTCGTATCTTGGAGACCTGAATGCCCTTTCTCAAAGGGTTCATATGGTATAATTTTTTTCCCCCTGCTTTCCCTGATGGGTGGGGGGAGGTCAGGGACTAGGCTGTGGTCACTTCCTGAGGGACTGGGTGCTAGTGTTTCTCTTGATGCATTACTGGATCTACTGTGCAGTAGGATGGGTGCTTTCTTGAAGATGTGCATGCATAGATAGGACTGCACTGTTACTTTAACAGGATTGTCCTACTTGCATATGCTTCATATAGCATTTCCTTTTCCTAAATCCATCCCCAGAATGGGTGTGAAATTATCTGCTACAAAGTAAGTGTGCATTTTCTTTCTCAAATGAGTCTTCAGTCTTGAGAGAATTTGAAATAAACCACAGGACACATGAGGAAAGGACAAGTTATCTTTCTAGACAAGTCCAGGGTGGCTATACTGATATCTTGGTAATCGTTCCAGAACCAGTACAGTGACATGGCACAAAATAAAAGCTGAAATCATTGAAAAGAACTGGGTAACTTTAGTGTCCTGTTTTGCTTCAATGGGTACCCTGTAATGGCAAGTTTTTCAGAAGATCTTTTCAGTTGGTGACTTCAAAGCCTTGAAAGTTTTAGCTAATGCTTCCTTTTTGTTGATACTGTGAGCAGCTGCTTAAGCAGTAATTTCCCTTAACTGTCCCAGTGTTGATCTGACACTTCTTTTAACATCCTGGTTCATATATTTAACATTTAACTGGTAAGTTACTCTGTTTCCTATAGTCGATTCAGGGATAATTCCTTCCTGAAGGGACTCAGCTGTCAGAATTGGAAAGTACTGTGTATTTTCCAGTAATAACTAATAGGCTTTTCTCAATCTGAAGGTTTACTAGCCTGTTCCTTAGAGACTGACACATCTGATTTGCTTCCTGCGGGCATATAACTATTACTAGTATCACTGTTTGCCACTTTACAATTCAATTAACGCATAGCTGCCAAGGTTTTTTCCAAGTAGCCTAAGGCTTCAGCTAAGAAGAAACATGTTAAATATGCTCTGCTAATGCCACCTGCTGATGTCAAGAGTAGGTATCTGCCCGCAGGTTCACTTTATGCAAAGTTTTTATATGCAATCCTGTGTACATTGTGTAGCTTTCCACATGCTTTGTCATAGTGTTATTTTAGATCTGTTGTAATGGGTTAGTTCCATCTCTTTTCCAATGTGCAGCATTTTCATTCTAGATGTAGTCCAATTCTTAAAGTGTAGTTCTATTTGATAAAAGCAAACAGAGAAGCCAACAAAAAGTTGTTTAGTCCTTGCTCTCACTGTTGTGTAATAGTTCCAGGCACTGTGAAACAGCAGACTTAGGGATTTTATAACACTTTAAAGAATTGTTTATTATTTCTGTCTCATAAAAACTTGCTTTGTGTGTCCATAAGCATGAAAGATCTTGGACTTGTACATGGCACAGTGCAGTTAAACTTGGTTTTATTATTGTGACCCAACAATTTTATTTCTCTTCCTGCTGTAGAGGACTTGTGTGCAACATGTCCCTGGTGATCAGGATCATGGGGTATTAAGAAACTGCAATGTTTTTACTGAGAGTAGTGAACTTTACTGGTTGGCAGGCATGCCTGCTGACAGCAGTACAAGACACGAAACAGTTGTGCTTTTCTCTGTTTTGTTTTGTTTTGTTTTGTTTTTAATGTGTTTAACAGTGGATTGTTTTTGTTTCAAACCTTGTGCTTGAGTTTCTTTGCTTGAACAGCTCAGTATGATGTAAGCTATCAAGTCCTAGAATTACATTTTGTCAACCTGTAGATCAACAGTAATGAGTGGATCTGAAGGAGATTGCACAGAATGAAGGGAACACATTGAAAGTTGCAAGTTACTCAAAGTCTGATTTTTCACAATAGCCTCCCCTAAAGGCATGGTTTGGGGAGTTGGAAGAGAGAATATTTACTGGTAGACTAGAATGTGTCAGGCATCATCTTAAACTGCTGAAACAGAACTAATATAATTTTAGGAGGAAATAAAAAATGCTGAGCTATTAGCACCATTAATTTACTCCTACAGTAGCATGTCCTCATGCTTGACTGATCTACCCCCTTAAGGGGTGAGGATTCTTTCACGTCTGGTTGTCTCAGTGAAGATCAAATCCTTCACCTTTATAGCTAAGGTCATAGTAACTGAAACAAGATCTGCTTCTTAGTTTTGATTGTTTTGTTTCTTGAAGTATTTAATTACTATCTATGATTAAGTATTTTACTGGTCATTCTTAAATGTGTACTTTGCTGTTCCTCTCATAGAACCCCTATGTTTATCTTGCATAATTCAAACAGCTGTTGTCAAAATACTGAAAAAGTTCTATATACCTTATTAAAATCCAGTAAATTTCTTTTTATTGTGTTTTTACTCTGATTTAGTTGCACATGTCCCAGAGTAATCATATTTCCCTTTATTCAAAGACAAGTAGTGATCTCTCTGTTCTTGTGGGGCAGTTGTCTTTTGTCTGCCCTCAGCCACTGTGCTTTGTTCTTGCATGGCAGTGCATTTCTTGGTTTAGCATCCTAGGTTGTCTTATTCCCCACAACTAAAACAAAGTTCTTTTCTTGTATTTTTTTTTTTTTTATTGTCCTTCATTGCTCTGTAAGGTTTTTCACTAATTTACAGTAAGAAATATGTTTGGACTCTTGACTTTTCTCATGCTTTACCTCAGGAATACTAATCTTGTAGGTCAAGGTACAGAACTGAGTTAGGACCTCTGCTGACTGGCACAGTCAAATGCAATAGTCTCCCACAGTATATGTCTTCCTGTGTGGGAAGCTTATTTAGCAAGGATGTTGGACTTGCTTCAGGGTATTCTTTGAGTGCATGAAAGTGAAAAATACTGTTGACAAAAACTATATTAGCTTGATTTTTATTTTTTATTTTTTATTTTTTATTTTTAATGTAGAATTGCAGTTTACCTTTTGGTTTTTGAGTAAAATGGATTTTTAAAAGGTTTTTTGAAGGTGTTAAGATGAAAAAACTTTTATTTCAGTAGATAATTGCTCATCTAGAAGTTAAATTCTAAAGGCAACTCTTACTGCCCAAAAGAAGAGTGGCTGAGGGAGGGAAGACTGACTAGCTTGGTTCCCTTTAAACACCTTGAAGCTGTTTCTGTTGTGCTTGCAGATCCTTGATTTGAGAAGGTGATTTTGATGTGGCCTATTTTTCTAAAGCCATAGGTAAAATTAGAATGGCTTTTGCTTGCCAGTTCCCAGCTGTCATCCTCTTTTCTGCTTGACCACACCTCTCCTGTCTAAATGTCTGCTGCTGGTCAATACAGAATGCAGAATTTTACTGTGAAGATAAATTGGCACTGAAAATTAAGGACTGTTTTGGGAAGGAAGTAGCTAATTTGAAAATTTACATTGTAGTTTGGTTGATTATGGGCTCTGCTGTACAATAAACTGACGTTCCTATCACTCTCAAGTGGATGGTATGAAGGTAACTTCAATATATTTTGGTCAGTCTCTTAAATTCTCACATTAGGGTAGCTGATGGTACAGAACCATAGAGAAGAGACAAGTTAAGCATACCTGAAAGTGGAGTTTCTGCCCTTGTTGATGAGAAGGTATCAGAGAAACCTATTGTTGAGGAAAAGGCCTGCTCAACATGTTACATGCTGAGGAGAGCCGGCCCACTGAGTCTTCTTGTCTGTGGTGGGGAGCATAGAAAGGGAACCAAAAGACCACTGAAAAAGGGGAAAGGTAGTTGTTGTAGTAGTATTTTCCTAATTTAGTTTTACTGTTAGTTGATATGCATGTGTATAGAGCTAACAGCATGTTTCTGAACTTTGAAAGATCCCTGGTTACAACTGCTTGAACCCATGCTTAACTTCAGTGTGTGCCTCTTCTCCCCTCCACCCACAGCATGACTCCCTGAAGTGGACTGCACCTTCATGCTATGAAATACTGCAACAGCAGCTAAATAGTTGCTAAAGGAAATGTGAGGGGTGAAGCTCACACTTTAACAAAGTGAGAGTCATCTTTTGTTTGGAGACCTGCTGCACATACAAAGGTACCATGCAAAGACCATGTAACCTTGAAACACCGTTACAGAATGAAAAGTGTAAATGATGGGCTGTGTTAATACAAAAGAATAAAATCAAGAAATGTTACAGAGGGTCTAAATGTATCCAGCTTTTGCCTTTTCAGTGTAAGAGTGGCTTGATTAGTGTTGTATTGGAGCACCTACATATCAGAATGAGACTACACTTCAAATGAAGGGATCTCATAGTCTTCCAGTATTTTCTTTTGAGGAGAAAGACTCAAAGATGCATTACGGAGGAAACTGCATCTGATCTGCATGTACTCCCGAGTGAATGAGTATTTCTAAGTGTACTCTTAGAAGTAGAGTAAAAATATGCATGCCTAACTAACAGTGTTCAGATGTGTGTGAAAATTGATCATACTCCTCCTAATCCAGAAATCAAGGTCCAGCTCGCTGGCAGATCTTATATGCATTGTAGAAAGTTACGTGCACACTAGCAAAAGGCTCACCCAACCTTACTTAGCCTGTGAACTTTGAACTGAGTAAGTGGAGCAGAGTATTTTGCTGTCAAGTTTTCATTAAACTTTAAAATACATATGCGGGTTTGTGGTGTCAGCAAAGAAAATTGCTGCAGCAGAGTTCAGATTCAGGACTTCGGTACCTGTGTTGGTGGGTCACTACTCCAGCTGTTGCTGGGGTGCTATTTATATAGTGTGATGCATAGCTAGGAGCTGAGGGCTCTGCCCCAGTGGAGGTATATTTGCAGTGCATGCATAATCTTTACAGTTTACAGTGATCGTTGTTACAGCACTTGAAATAGCTTCCCTGCCCGCAACAGAGGACTTGCAAGCTCACTGTACATCTCTTCCTAACCTCTTGCTGAGCCTTGGCAGTCTGGCACAACTGCAGATTCTGCAGCTGTTTTTCTTTAATGAACTGGAAATGGCATTATAAGGGTGCAGGCTTAGTGTTAACCTGTGATTGATGTGTTATTTCACTAGGTAACTTACTATGTGCGTGTATTAGTGCAGAACAGATATGTTTCACTGCACACAATAGGTTCATTCTTCACTAGGTAAATATAATGTGCATAATTGCAGTTCATTATGTAAATAGCTTTGTATGAGACTTTTATGGAGTAGTAATGGATTTTGCAGAAACTTTTTCTCCTATATAGAATACTGTTTTTTAAAGCAATGTAATGGTGGCCATCAGGAGGTAGGCTTCTAAAGCCTGAAACTTGGAACGTTCTGTTACAACTTTGACTTGATTTGAATTGGAGAGAACAACCCTGACTATTCAACCATCTAACCACCCTACTACTGGGATGGTGGGGAGAAAATTCCCTTCATCATAGGCTTCCCAATGTTTTTTCCAAGCAGCTCAGTAGTTCAGTAGAAAAATTCTTGGCCACTGAAAGGAGATAATGCTTTTAAATATCTGGAAATGCTGATTTAGCAGTGACAGCAGGCCAGAAGACCAAGTGAAAGGCTATTTGGTGTGATAAACTGTATTGTTCATGTTTTTGTTTTTTCTTTTTTGTAGTTTTTTGTTTTAAGGCATCTAGATCATGGAAGGTGAATAGGGTGAAATTTAAAAGAGGAGAAATATACTCCCCTAAACAAAGGGAAAGTGAAAGGAGGGATTAAGAGGGTATGATTGAGAAGAGGAGAAATTAAGGTCTACAAGCAGTTTTTTTCTGGTAGTACCAGAAAAATATCTAAAACAAATGAAGGCGTCTCCTAAGTCCTAAACTTTATGGGGTTTATTTCAAGTATTTCTTTTCCTATCTGCATATTTCTTAGTATCAGTACAGATATGACAAGAAATTTTTCAATATAATACCAGAAGTGCATTTCAGTTTGAAAAGTATGAGCAGGTCTTCTGTTGCTGAAGGACCTTGAAGAAAGAAGTATTAAAGAGCTGAAAATATATCCCTGTTAACCTGATGTGTGGGTTTTTGTTTCTTGTCTAACTCTGGTTTTAAATGCCATCTTCTCATTTAACTGCAGCTTTCTGCCTCAGTTTTTCATAGTGGCATGCAGAAAAACCTCAGCCAAACAAAAAAACTTCAAGCAACATTTATTCTTTTCATTGCAGTGTTTTTCATCATTTATTCCTTGGATTGAGGTGTTTTTATGGAGCTTTTCTACTTGGAATAATGTAGCAAGAAACCCTAGTGTCTGGGCACTGAAACCTAAATCTCTGTAAATGCACTTTCTCATTACTGTTGGATTATTCTCTTTTGAAAATAGAGGATAGTGTCTTTGGTTCTTACATTGTCTGATAACACCGAGACACACAACAAAGTAATGTCAGCCTGTTCTGTGAAAAGGAAGGTTACACAAGCTTGAAAAGTCAGATCTTTCTGTTGTGTCATGGTGAATTCCAGCCAATACTGTAATGTATCTGGAGAACCTTAGCAGGCTTCCACTTTAACAACATCTCTAAAATATTGACACAGAAAGGAAGCCTTTATGGGTTTGTTTTGCTGCAGCTAAGATTCTTGCATATTGAACAAAAACCTGTAATGAGGAAAAGAGTTTCAACTGGCTTAGAAAAACAGCTCAGGTCTATAAATGAATGAATGGAAAAGCCAGATAACACAGCTGCTTTATGTAATGGCTAGCCTGTCTTCAAACAACTCGGCTGTGAAATGATGCAAGCCTTGAGATTATTACTTTTCCCTGTTGGCAATTTGTATTCCTGAAGAGCGTGCACACTACCGTATTTCAGTGTCAGGGTGGGGGTGGCAGTGTACTGTGTGGCTCAGATGAAGCTAGTTGTAAGTAAGGTCAATTAGGACACTAGTTTTTTCTAGACAAATGGCTAGTCACTTCATCTACAATCCTTCAAAGTGTATAACACCACTTTTCGTGGTAGTACAGTTACAGCAAGGTGGCTGGAACTATGACATGTGCTGCCTTCAACAGCTGCACTTATCTGGTCTTGCATATTTCTTGAAGCAGTAACTGCTGCTTGAAGTGTCTGCTCTTGTGGAGTGCTACCTTTCCCTGGCCCTTTCCCTGACATCTGAACTGTGTTATCAGATGGTACCCAGGGTAGTATGAAAGAGTTTTCAGCTTTGTCAAAGAATTCTGTTGACTGTATGCATCAGCAGGTTAAAGGCTGGACATGCACTGATTCTATCCAGAATAACTTTAAACACTGCCTCAGGAAACTGTTAGAAGCTTTTTGTTTACTCGGTTTTTGGAGAACTTATCTCTTCAGAAATCTGCAGTTTCTCAGCTCTGTGTTACGGCTACATTCCTTTGTCCAGGAATAACTAGTTTGGTTAAGCATTCAAGAATAGTAGCTTTTTGTAACAAATTCCATACCATAATTTCCAGTTATGATTTTATTGATGTGAATAACTTATATTGAACTACATTAAATGTCCAGAAAAGGCATTTAGTTGTAACTTCGTTCTCCCCAATCTCTCTGACTCAGTGCTATGTGTGTGTGTATATATATATATATGTGCATATATATATACACACACATTCACAGGCAGGTATATTTCTGTATTTCTGTCCTTTCCTAAAACTTAGTTTTAGTCACTTCTTGGCAGGGTAGGTGAAAGAATAGGAGAGCTAGTTATTCCAGCTACTACTCCCACTGCCACGTGCAAGGAGCAGTTTGGATGGGAAAACTGCCTTAGGAGTACAGTGTTTGCATTAGGCCTGAGTAGTCTGGAAACTTATCTGGACCTGAGAGAATAAAACCAGGGTTGCACTGTGTGATGCAGCATCCTGATAAAACACACCAGTGAGAATGCTGAATTGCCGATGATTTCTAATATTCAACCATTATAGAAACTTATATAGAACATAGATGTCTTTAATCTCCTCATAGGTTTTCTTTCTTCTGAATCTAGGAAGAAATAAACAATCAAGTAATTACTGTGATAACAAAAGTATCAGCAATATAAATGTGTTAACACATTAAGTGGAAATATGTAGATATGAAGCATCTCCAGAAAGGCAGTTATCTTCTATGTCTGATTAGTACTACAAACTTGTCAACAAGAAGTACTATTGAAATCTTGTGGTGGTAATTATGAATTATTTTCCTTAACAACAAAATGAGCATGGTATTTCTTTCCTTCCGCAACTAAAAAGGTATAACTTAAATGATTTAAAAAGATATGCTAAAGCTTGAAACAAAGTAAGGGGTTTCTTAGAACAGCTGCTTGGGAGGAGAATTCTAAATAGTGTAAGTAGATGACACCTCAGGTGGAGATTTCCTGGTGAGAAATAAACCCCAAGTGAATTAGCAGTGCACTGATGAGTGGGTCAGTGGTCTCAATTGGTGATGGATGATAATAGCTACTCTTATAAGCCTGCAGCTTTAATATTTGATTACTAGGCAAGCATCACATGGGCATAGTGCATCTTATCAGGAAAGCTCTTCATGAATTTCTGACAGCTCCTGTTCTGGAGGCAGAGCAACTTCTGCAGTTTGAATTCATGGTAATTTTGGATAAAATTGAGCATAGGCTGGGATTTAGATGGTTCTCTCTTTTCCAGTCAGACTATGGGCAGTAGTCTGTATGACTCGGAAGGACACGTAGGCTGAAATAGCCTTTACTGCATTTGTGAAGAAGAACTGGAACATTGAATTTAGGGGTTAAAGAAGTTGGAAAACTGTTTAGGGAATTTACATGGTGGTGTGAGAAAATGGGGAGTAGTGTTCTGTTGATTGGAAAAGTGGGACTTTTATTGGAGGAAAGAAGAGGGGAGCCTTAGTATTCAAGTACCAAATTATGCATCAGGTTGCATAATGCTTACCAGAAGCTCTTGGGGTCTGATGCCTATTTTAAGCTTTTCTGTGAAACAGTGACCAGATATTGTGCTGCTTTCTTACAGCGGCACTTGGGTAATTCTGAAAATACCAGCATGGGTATGGTTAAGAAGCTCATCCTCCACTAAAATGGAGGCAGTTACTTCTAGTAACATCTGAAAGATGGGGGGATAAGAAATGCACAAACCTTTCCTATGGTTGAGAGGTCCTTGTTAAATGGCATATACTATTTATTAACAAATCATCACTGGCCTTTGATCAAATATTGTATTGAATCAGTTATCTAAGTTTAGTGTACTTTTCCAATTTTATTAACAAATTGGAGATTTAAGCAAAAGTGTTTTCATGACATAAAAAAGCAAAGGAATGGTAACAAAAAGCATTGGGGTGGGGTAACACCTGAGACTAACAAGTTTGGCTTAAAATTGTGCTGCTGCTTCTATACTTTCTACAATTATCTAGCATTGGTTGCTTATAAGTAGAATCATAGGCAGTTGTGGATGGCTTCCCCCGCCCCTTTTTACATTCCTAGGAACAATGGCTATATTATGGCCTGAACTTGTTAGTCTTATTTTTTAAAATGGAGCAATATATTAAAAAGTAATGAGCATAGCAGTCTGAGTGTGTCTCTTGCAATGTTAGTGACACCATGATGTGTTAACAGCTGGTAAAATAGAAATGCATGCTCTAGTAGATATTTTTACCTAACACTTATTAGTATATTTATGGGTATCAATTTTGGTTTTACTTTGCATTTTTTGAGCATAATAATGCTTTAATGTATTTTAAAAAAAGCCACAACAGCCTAATAAATCTGCTGTTCTGCAGCAGGTGAAGCCGGGGCTTTCCATGGTATAATGTCAAGATACATTATGAAAATAGAACTAGAATTGGACCACTATACCCAAGTTAGAATTTGAAATCCCCTGAATAAAAGAGTATCTTGTATTTCTTCTGTGGTAGGGTATTATTCTGTGATGCTGGAATTATTCATTATGCCCCTGACTTAGGCTATTATAAAAGTGTCCTTAATAACAGATTGTTTCAATTTCTTACAGGCAGCAAGGTTTCAATTTAATGTTCACTTGCACAGGTGGAAAAAAAATACAATCTCAAATTTGGTTCTTACTCAAAGTAACATTAAGTGCTGAAGAAGAGGAACTTGCTTTGCATAAAGCAGCAAGTTTTAAATAGGTTGGTTTTTTTTTTCAGGTTGTCATTTCACTTTAAGACAATGAGTTGCCTACATTATTTTGATGGTAACTTTGAAAAGTTAAGAAATGTATTTAGTGCTTCCTAGTATTATTTAGTCTTATTGAAACCTGTTTGCCTTTTGATAACTCTTGGTGGTCTTACTCTGCAGTTGTCATCGCATATTTAAGACAATTTAATATTCTAACTCTTTAGGACATATATATCTTCTTACTGTAACCAGTTACTGGAGTTCATCACCATAATGTGTTTACTTTTTAATACATGCTATTTCCAATAGCCTTTTGAGATCACTTTGATTTTCAGGGTCAGTCAATGTTCATGATAAATAAACAAGATTCACCAAAGTAATAGAACAGAAATGGATCATAGGTTAGCAACTGCTGCCATAGAATTATACAAAGTTCATTTTCTGTAATATCTCTTAAGGTAAATTTTGTTGACTAACCTACCAATTTCTTGATCTGATATTCAAGACTTCAGAAAAGCCACATTTCACCCTCAAATCATACTCCTGATGCAGGAATTGAGTGACAGACTTGTAGGTCTCTAAAGTACCTAATGGCTTTATGTAATTACTTGCCATTATACTGTTTCTCAAATCAAAAGCTATATTATATTTTCAGCTTTGCGGTAAGGACAGTGTTTTGAAAATAATTATATGTTAGACTACAGTTTGCAGGTTGCTTTCAGCTAAGCAGTTGGAAATTCACCCTCTCTGTTGACAAGGGGTCAATAGATGACACTTCATCTGTTGATGCAGAAGGAGTTCTTTTGAAATTTTGCTTGGTACTGCTTTCTTCTTTCTCCCCCATCGAATGCATCATTTTTGGTACCTAGTGTTTATGTGTCACTAAACCTGTCAAGATTTGAAGTAAAAGCAATGCTGCTCCTAACCTTTGAAGTTTCTATATTGGGTTTCAGCAGGGTCTGGAGGAATTTGCAAGGTTTGGGTGAGCATTCACTAGCCATTATAAATTTGATAAGGGGTTTCATTCTAGTGTATAGATAATAACAGATATGCACTTACATATGTTGTGACCTTTTGGTCTTCATTTGTAGGACCAGAGAAAGAATGATAGATTTATTTCCACAGTATTCTGTCCATTATGTTACAAGCGCTCAATTGCAATTTCTCGTTCTTTATGTCTTATCTTTGGTTTTCAAGTATTTCAGATGCATTGAAAGCATTTACATTTACAACCTAGCACTAGCCTTGGGAGTAAAAAGGTAATTTATGTGTTAGAGAAGAGCTAATTGCCTAGCATGAAACACTCAAAAGAAACCAAATGCAGACTTTGTCTTAATAGTTGAAAATTCAAAATAAATGAAGCTTATGCAAAATGGCACTAACAGACTAGAGCTACAGTGGACTGCTGAAATTGGATTTGGTTAGCTATAAACATCATTAGCTTAAAGCATTCTGGCTTACCATGCAGTGTGAGCCCTCATAGCCTGGGAAGTGATAATGCTTTGCTCTTTTACATTTTAACTCCTTGTGGAGATGCTAAAGCCAACTGAACATAGGCTTTGTAGAAGACAAATTAACCATGCGTTCCTTGGGGGTTTATGGCAAACTGTGAGGTTTATTTGCTGTTGATGTGTGCTAAAGATAATGTGACAGTAACCTAAAATGCTCTATTCACAATGTATTGTGAGTTTATATTAGTATTTTTTAAATCTTTAGAGATTATACTTGAGTAAATGTAGGTTGCATATGCCCTTAATATTGTCATGAACTGAAATACAAGTATTTGATTTGACCTGAACAGCATGTGAGAACAAGATGATGATTATTACAAAGTTGCATAAAAAATACTGACACAGTTTAGACTTCTTGCAGGATTTCTATTACTGCAAGTCACTAGATCATGCCCATTATGTGAAACTGCGATCATTTAATCCAGTGAGTAATGTTACTTGACCTCAATCTTTGGTTTAAGTGGGTTGGCACTGGTCAATAAATAGACATGCCTGTATCAATGAAACACATTTATACACATGGGACTTTGATAAAATCCTAAGAATGCATGTACATGTGTTAAGTCTCTACACAATAGGTCTAATGTGTATTCTCTTACTCAGATGTATGGCTCACTTGAAGCAAGTAAACCTGTGTTCTCACAACTTGCAAGCACTACTTGATGAATCCCTCCACCATTGGATTGTTTCCAAATCATAAATCCTGAACGTTCAGATTTTGCCTTTCATGCGACAATCTCAAAGTGCTTTGTGAAGCTGAAGTGACTTTTGTTATCTCTCTGCTGCTTCTGTTTTCATTTTCCATATGTAAATGTACGTGGAACACTATAGTTGCAAATAAGTAAGGAAAATGTTGCATGCAGTAATTGAAATCTAGAAGGATTTTCAGTAGAGAACATTATATTAAATTGTTTATTGTGTGAGGTGGTTATAGCCCTTTGCTCTTCCTGCTCCAACCCCTGTTTATTTAAGGGATCCCCTTGTAAGAGAAAGGAAAGAGGGGGAGGCATTTTGATCTCTTGATTCAAACAAAAAAAAAGCACTGTGGAGAACACATCCGAGGATTACAATCTTAGTGTTTAGAATTACTAATATACTCTATTAGGAATAGGGTATTAATAGAATAGCAATATACTACAAAGCAAGTATTAACACCACATCATACAGTGCAGTTAGGACTTGTCTGTTCTTGCTTTATCTGAATCTTCTAATATATGTGGAATATAAACTGCATTTTCTTTTTTGTTTGTGTTTGTTTGTTTTGTTTGTTTTTTAAATTAAATTTTCAGTTGAGGTGGCTGGCCTCTTTAGTAAGGCTTTTAGCACTTTAGTCTTCTGTGTTTATTCCTCTGAGTTTAGAGCTCACTATACATAAGCATCTGCAAATAGAAATACAATAAACATTTGTGTTAATTATATCATTTCCTCCTACTCTTCTCCCCTGCACCATATGTTCTCTTCTCTCTATGCCTCTCCATTGACTTTTTATTAGGGCTTGATACGTGTCTAATGGGAAGAACTCAAAGTATGCTCTGCAAATTTGACTTTGTTACTGCACCCTTTAATAAGTGTAAATATACCTGTAGGTCGACAGAGGAAAGAACAATGGGATTAATTTGTCAGGTCATTACCATATATATTTATATACAGGGCTTTCATGTAGCCTGTGTTCTCCACTTGAGCCTTTGTGTCAAATCTCATGTTACTTTTTGCCCTTGACCTGTAGGTTGTTTTTTTTTCTGGGGGGAAGAAAAGGGAGGGGAGGTTGTATTGTTTTGGCAGACACCCCCACCCCCCCTCTGCCCCCAGTCCCTTGGTTATTCGCCTCAGTGTGGTCCACTGCAAAAGCTTTGGGGATTCATCAGCTTTCTCTGACTGTACCTGTGACTTTCTGTCGCAACACTCCATTCATGTGTCCAAATTTTACTTCTGCTTTCACAGGGAAAACAGACTCTTTAATTTTCTAAGAGATACTAAAATGTGGCATTGTACGTGATCATCAAAGACACAGCAAGAGATTAGATGCCATTTTTATCCCTTTAAAAATAGGGGGCTGGGGTCAATCCAACGTAATACATTTGTATGGGGAGCTCTGCTTCTGAGACCACTGGCATGTAACTTGCCTACATTTACTGCTGAGATGCACTTTGGTTTTAGGAGTAAGTTTGTTAAACTCATAAACATTTTCCTTCTCTGATCAGTTATCTATATGTATGTGTTTTTCTAGCAGGACCACTACTTAAAGATTCTTCAGATTTGGCAGTTACCTTATAACAGCATAAGGACATGATAGAAATACCACATTCCTTCCAAAATATAAATTCATTGCTATGCTGCTTTGAAACTTATCCTTCTTCTGATTTTGCTCCAGGATGTTACAAGATTTATCAAGTAATGAAGCACACTGCTGTATCCCCAGTTTATACTGGGCTTGAACCTTTAAGCAGAACTTACCATTTCTTTTTTGTATTTGTTTTACTTGGTGCAAATGCAAACCATGTAGGGAAAGTTTCTGTGTCATTGAGGATAACATAGGCAGAAGAGTGAAGTTGCATTTGAGCGTGATATCTTGACTGCAGTGATCTGCATACCAGGAATAGTCGGTAGTGGTCAGGCCAGGATACAATAGTTTGGCAGAAAGTGTTGTCGCTTCTGGTGCTTCATGTGAACGGGTTGTATGTGATAAAGCCCTCCTATAGTACAGGTTTGCTTTTCATTCACTGAATTATTAAGAGAAACAAAACTGCATGAATGTAACAGCTGTGCATTACTGAAAGAATCTGAAAGCACTCTATGGCGTAATGCATACAAATGTTCGTTAGCTCAAAAGGAGGTGGCCAGGCTTGTACTGTGTCAGGTATCAATTTCTGTTTCAAGTGAAAAGTGCTGCTTTTTTTTCTCTTCTCTGAGATTAGCCATAGTAGAAATAGATGTTCTGTATTAAATGTGTCCAGTTATACATGCCAAAGGCATAAATTGTAGATTTATTATATAATCAAATGTGTAATAAATGTAAATAAAGTCAAGGTTTGACAGGTGACTTTATTATATTTTCTTTCCAATGGTGATGGTATTAATACCTGTTAAATGTCAGGTCTTTTGAATTCAGGCACAGTGTATATACTTTCAAAAAGTTTCTAGGGCTTTCACTAATTCTTTGAAGATTGAAACTGTTAAAAACTGCTACTTGTCACTTTGGCACTGTTAACTTGAAGCGCGTAAGGATCTGTGTTAATGTAAAAACAAAGTTTGAGTCCCACAGAATTAGCCTTATGAAAGTCCTTCCTGGTATTGTTTAGCATGTGAAAAAGCTAAACAGCAGCAGTAGTGAGGCAGCCCACTATTCGTTTTTATTCCTACGTTTGAAAAGATTCTGTTGTTTATATAATATGTTCAAAGGGGCACATAATTAATTATATATGGTTAGTCAACCATGTGCATTTTTACATTTCTGCCTGTAGGTAGGCTGAACATCTGGAGACACTGTAGTGTACTTAAAGTACTGCTTAGAAAATGTACAGTAACAGCACAGGTACTAGGACTTTCAAAATGGTTGATGAATACACAAAATAATTGTCCCTTTCAACAGGATTTTCATTATTGCTTTCACATGATGGTAACAGTGCAGACAGAAGTATGATCTATTTACTGGTGGGGATGGGTAGCGGGTGGTGAAAGTTGCAGTGTACCACGCTATGTTCTACCCCGTTTCCCTAGGGTAGCCTTTCTATCTTTAAACCTCGCGTTTCTTCTGAGAAAGCAGAAAGCTTTTATCAGCCAGGTGTTCAATGGAGCTTTTGCTATTTAAAGCCAACTGTTCAGTGCTCTTAGAAATGTTACTGTGGAAAAAAACCCACAGGTACTACATATCTAGCTTCAAGGCACAAAGTGTTAAACAGGGCAAGAACAGTATACAAAGAGTGAATATTTTAAGGTGTTGATGCTAACTACAGAGGGAAGAAACTGAAATTCTGGAGCGGGCACAGGAGCTGTATTGTATGATGCAAGGATGACTCAGCCCGTGCTCAGATCATCTCCAGGTCTTGCCGTACTTATTTACATTAAAGTTCAATTGCTATTTTAAGTCTGTGCATTTAGTTGAGAAGGTGGTGAGAAACAAGCAGAGGGAGAAGAATAAAAGGAGAAGGCAGGAGGGGAGATTTTAAAATGCAGCAACAACAAAAATACCTGGACTAGTCCCTTCTACTCCTTGAGCTGCTCTGTCTCTGTGAAGGAGCTTGTAATCCTGTGTTTGCTATATCAAGGGGATTCTTCTGTGAGCACAAATTAATAATTTATTCATACGCTTGAGTCAGTTAGCCCGCATTGATTTACTTATGCTGCATCTCTCTTCATTCATAAGCCTTTGCTAGTCCGGATCTCTCCGATACTGACTCTCTGCAGCGCTCGGGCGTGGGAAGGCGGCAGCAGCAATCGTGTCTTTATGCACAAGGACGCGCTATGTAGGGCTAAATTAAATAGGTGAAAGCGACCGGAGCCCCGGACTCGCTCCGGGAGCTGCTCCCGCTCGCCGGCGATGCTGCTCCGGCAGGGATCGATCCGCTCCGCTCGCCGCCTGCCCGCCGCGGTGCGGTTCCGCGCCCGCGGAGATCGGCTGAGCTCCGGCCGCCCCCTGCCGCGCCGGTCCCTGCCCGAATTGGCCGCTCTCCGGGGGGGGTGGGGGGTGTGTGCGTGCCCCCCCCCCCCCATCCCTCCGCCCCTGCCAACCCGCCGATCCCTCCCCAGAGCAGCCCCAGGCGATGTGCAGCGCTCTCTTCTCTCCTGCCCGGCAGGGCTCAACTCCACTTTCGGCTCTTCCAGACTTTGTCTGCCTTTGCCATCCAGAGGCACCCTCCCTCTGCTCCAGCTCCTCCTTTGCCTGCCTGTCTCGGCGCTATCCCGTTAAAAGGCTGCTGCTCCTGCTCCACTGAACCAGTGCACTGGCTGACTTGATCTGGGATGAAGACTGGAGGTTATCGGCGAGGGAGAGGAGAACTCTAGGCAGCTTTCCATTTGCAAAGTGAGCAGTAATTGCAAGAAGACAGCCTCCCCAGTTGGAATCGATAGTCTGCTTTCTTGCTGCTAAGGGCACTTTGGAGCAGCAGTAGGTCACTGAAGTAACTCCAGCACACTGCTGACTGCGGAGTTGTAAAGAACTACACGCAAGTGGCTGCAGTAGCGCTGGAAAGCGCTTTTCTGTTACCAGGGACACAATAGTTTTCAAGTCATTAGAGCTTCGCTTCTGGTCCTCTCCTTCCATTACACAGAAAGGGTCCTCCTCTGGAAGGATGAGGATGGAGCTGTGATTTCTTTCAGTGTTGTTCTAGTGGAGAGGGGAAAGGTGGGGAAAGAGGCTTTAGAAGCTAAACCCCACTACTGCTGCATTCAGCTTTACCTGAATTTCCCCAAGTCTTTCCAGGCACAGAGAAGCACAATGCCAGCAAATGTGAATCTTCTTCGGGCTTTTGGGTTTTTTTTCTTCTGGACAGCTTTTAACACAGCCTTAGTGGATGTGGTTGGATCGGAGCAGCAGATCCCCTTGTCTGTGTAAGTGCTTTCATGCTACTGCTCTCAGGACAAGGATGAGAACTTGACTCCTCAAGTTCTTATCTTTTTGTATTGCAGATATTTGACTGTTCAAGGCACCTTTGCTCCTGTCAGATGTGCTTTAAGTGGTAGTCTCTAATGCGCTCAGTGCTACTTGGATTTTATCGTAGGAAGTATGTGTTGGTGGAGTTTGTGACCGCAAAGTCTTAACTTGAGTGTTTGTGTTTACTGTTAATTCCTTCTCATGTAAGAATTTATCATTCAGAACTGTTTTGCCATTTTTATCTGCTGCTTTCTTTTCAACTGATATATGCTATATAGTGCCAAAGCATGTTTCTGTACAAGCTGATTCTTAAAATTTGAACAGTGAAGGTTGGATAGGTTCATAACAGAGGCCTTACCTTAGCACAGCGTCTGGTTTGTGCTTAGACTTGAACAGCTGGGCTGATCTTTTGCTGTGCTTAGGTTTCTTAGCGAGCTGCTTAATGCAGAATTGCTAGGATCCTTCTGAGTGCAGCAGAGGCTGTTACAGTCTGTGTTGCTTGCTATGACATGTGTATTACATTTCTTCCTGTCTTTTTTTTTTTTTTTTTTTTTATCCTTCACAGTGTAAAGCTCTGGGCCTCAGCATTTGGTGGAGAGATCAAATCTATTGCAGCCAAGTACTCAGGTTCCCAGCTCCTGCAAAAGGTAAGGAATCTCTTCAGTTGTGATAAGGTTTTAACAGAGAAAATGGAGGCAGATTTAATTTTTTTGAATGAATAGGTGCTGAATATGCTTTGGTCCAAGATCTATTTTCATATTGCATGCTAGTCCCTGATTGCTCTTTGCATTGCACTGTACTATTTGGAGAGCCGTTGTTTAAACGGGTACTTCTCTGTTTGGGTAATTTTTATTTTTTATTATTTTTTTTGTTGTTATCATTAACTAGTAAAGTCCAGCACTTGTTTCTTGAAGTCTAGGCTTCACCCTAGGTTGCAGGTATTAAATCTGGTTGCTGCACTGTGATGATGCTTCTGCGTAGAAGCAGCTGCTTCTTATGAAAAATGTTAACTTCATTGAAGGAGCAGAATAGTGCACATTGTATTGTTTTCACCCTGAGCTCTATGTACGCAATTCACTGTATCAGGAGAAGGCAGCTGTACTGTTGTTTGTCATCTCTGCAGTTTTTACAATTCCATTATTCCCCCAATCATCTCAACCCAGTGCTGGGATGTATTACATCATTACAGATAAGAGGAATGAATGTGGTTATCTTCTTGCTTAGCTGCACAGCTGGGTAATAAGCTACTGAAGTATTGCAAAAACTTGAGAAATGGGTATAAGTCTACATAATTGGGGCAGAAGGTAATGAGAAAGCGGGTTTGAGTATTGGGTATATATCAAGGGATTGTGTCTATGATAATTTAAATATGTCACCTATAGTAAAGTTTTGTATTCTAGACTATTTTTACAGCAGTTACTGAAAAAAATATGAGACACTAAGGAATATGCTAAAGATTGCGATTTTTTTGTGGCATTTAGTATGTGATCCTCAGAATGCAGTATGCAAATGGGAAAACATCAGGACATTCAACCCATATGTTAAATTTCTGCAGGATTTTTAGATGTGATTTTTAGTTCCGAGCAACACATTAAATTTTTTTTTGTCTGATTACAAAGGAAATTGTTCCTTAATCTTGTAGCACTTATTTTGAAAGGCTTGTAGATGTATTAAATTATGTAACAGACAGTACATGTAGCAGCTGAACCAAAAAGCTTATGCTGTCCATGTAAAATGAAAGCAGCTGACTTAACGATTACTAAAGGCATACAAATTCCTTAAAATTATCTCTGTCTTTTCAGTGTTGTATACCCAGGACTGCAAAATGTGGCTAAGCATTCATTAAGCTAAAATACAGAGCTATTTGAGGTCTACCTTCCAAGGCCATTAAACGGCTTCGCTTAACTATACTGGGCAAACTGATTTTAATCTGAAAATCTGGACATTGAGTACTTATACTTCTAGCTCACATTCTTTAAAGTCTGCTTAGTCTTATCACATTTTTGTATGAACTACTTCCATTTATAAAGCAGATGGAGCTTTCAGTTTAGATTAGCATCTAATCAAGTATCATTAAAAGGCTCTAATTTTTTATTGGACCATAACAAACAGGTACCTTTATTTAACTTTGGAAGTGTTCCATGTGCAGCCATTTTTGTACTAAAATGGCTTTAAAACTTAAATCTACCAGATACAGATGGTCCAACATCTTTCTAGAAAAACATGGACTCTACTGTGTTTTGTAATCGCACTACAATCCACAAAGAATCCATCTGAGATCCTTAATCATTCTTCCCTTCCTCACAGTAGACACTGCTGTCATCCTTTCTGTAATGTATTTTTTTCCTTTGAAGTAGCAAGATTGCTTCCTATTGGTTGTTATAATTGTAGGTAATTGGAAGCTGTTCATTTTACCTTTTCATCAGCATCCTTTCTATTTCACTAACAAATCTGTGATCCTGTTTTTGAAGGTGGACACTGTATGTTTAGTCTAAGCTGTTTTGGTTTTGTTTCTTTCTTTTGTTACGCTATTTCATTATTGAATGAAAGAAGAAAGACAACGCAAATTTGACAGGTATTTGGAGCATTTTGATTCCTCTGTCACATCCTTTTTTCTTTTTTCTTTTTTTTTCTTTTTCTCTTCTTGTTGCAATAGTTTTAGGAACCCTCTAATGCTTTTTATTTAGATTTCCAAGTGTTTCTGTCTCTTCAAGCTTGCTCTTTCTTGCTGTTGATTGTGGCAATTGAGTCTGGATGACAGATGACTTTAACATTATCTTTTTTGTATTGATATAAATTCTAGTTCTCCTGAAAGCGTGTGTGAATAAAAACGTACCAAAGTTAAAGATTTTAAATCAGTGACAGAAAGCTCTCGTAACAATTAAGGAATGATAGCACAATAAGGCTTCTAAATGCAAATGTGGTTGGTTTTTTTTTTTCTCCCCCCTCCCTCCCTCCTAGCCAGCCATCAAGAATCCATTTGGTATTTACTGTGAGCTCTGAGTGATCACAGTCAATGTTTTACTAAAGTCAAGATTCCACTTTTAGAAGCTGTGCAGCTTCTAACATTACTGGGGAAATCCATGTTTTCCGATTGCGAATTAAGCATCATTAAACAAATGAAGATATAAAATGTGTGTATAATTATGTATCTAGGCAGTATAGATTTCTCAATTACCAGATGCTTTGTCATGCCATTAAATTTAATAAAGGCTTGCTAAATGAAAAATTAACATAAAGGTTACTTGAGTAATTTTGTTAGCGTATATAGCATATACAGCGAGCACTAATTTCAAAAGAATGTGTTGGAAATCAAGGTTCTGATTCCTAAATGTTTTACACATTGAGTCATTTGACTCATGATAAAATTTCATTGAGCAAATGAAGTCATGAGAGATACTCAGTAAAGCAAAAATTTGCCAGGTTATATTTACAAGCATTGATTTTAGTTATTGAAATTCTCAAGTCTTGCTGTATGGTGAACATCAAATGAGTAACCAGCATTGTCATCCTCTTAAATTTCAAAAAGATGTATAAAAATATTTTTGTCTCTTTTGGAAACTATTTATTTTCTTAAAAAAAAAAAAAAACCCACATGATGTTATTTTCATTGAATGTTTTATTATTTTACTATATTATGATACTCTTATTCAAGTATGTTGTTATGCCTCTTAAGAGTAAATGGGATATATGGTTTTCCAAAAAAAAAAGACTTTATATGGCACACTGTAAATAGCTCAGAAAATAATAACAATAGTTCAGTAAATAACTTCAGAAATGGTGATGAGCAAAATTAGCATTTAAAAATGTAGCATTTCAATGTTTTACTACTTACTTTCAAGGCGAAGGAAAAGCATTCAGTGTTCAGATAACGTGGGAATAATATTGTCCTATTTTCTTCTGTGTGGTTATCTGACTTACAGAGATTTTACAGTTGTCATAGATTTGGCAGGATACAAGAAGCTGCTTGGTGCTGTAGAGGCATGTATACTCTTTACCTACTCAGCAAATACTGCTGGGGCCTAAGAACTGGTTCAAATTTTAATTGTCTCTTAGGTGCTTATATTTTTTTGCCTAGGCTGTTGAAAGACCTCTGCCTTATTTGAATCTTGATGCTGCTTTAAACTCTTTTAAACACACTGATTATGTTTAGTGAATGTGAGAGTGAGTGCAGCCCACTGGCAAAGCTGCAGGCTTGAAGTATAGGATACAAAGCAAGGGTTAGGTACCAGGAAGATACTTACTTCAGTTGCTCCAGTTAGAATTTTTGAGGAACAAGCTTTGGGGAATGCTATCGTTCCCATTACAGTGTCCATGATAATAATGTGTTTTCACTTCCACACTGTTGCAAAACAGTACTAGTAATAAAATGGTAGAAAAAAATGCAGGTAATTTGCCTTCTGTTAACATTAAAAATAATTGCTGCTGCACACGGAAGTTTTTCTAATATCAGTGAAGTGTCTGCTTCTCTAAAAATGCAGTGTGGTCTCTACTTTCTCAGACTTCTTTTAGAAAGACTATTTTTTAAAATAACTTTTAAATATTTTGAGCTTTTATAATTCTTGAATTGGTCCTGAATAGTCAATATTATTTGATTGCAAATGTAGGAAGAGTTTCTAACTGAAAAGGAACTTTCATTTGTTGGTTCTGCCATAAAGGTTTCTTACTGAAGATAAGCTTGTTTTAAGGCTCCCTCAGATCTTTCTTATGTAAGTTGTCCGAAGGAGTCTAGGCTTTTACGCAAGCACTGACTGCCCTGGTCTCAGCAGTCTGTAGTCTGCATCTGTTGGCTTCTTTCAGCAAATTCTACCTTGTGTTAGGACTTGTGAAATCATATTATTTTCTCAAAGCAGGTTTTTCAAACAGTATAGCATTCCTGTTTTTAAGGGTTCAGAAGTGCATTTTGTCTTACTGACTAGATTTGTTGCTGTATCTTTTCAGTTTCTTAGAAGTATGGAAGTGCCAGTGCAGAACTAATACAACAGGGTGTGATAGATCAATTACGATTCAGCTGGTGTATCTAATTCATGCAGTACATCTATCTTTAGTTTTAAACTGTATAATAGTTACTTAAATTCTTAAAAGTTTAGTCCAATCATCTTGATGTTGATTGCTTTTCTTTTATTCAACATTATATTGGTTTTGGTCTTCGTAGGCTGATTCTTCTTTGCTCAGGACACTGCAAATACTGCTTAGAAGGAAGGGTCAGTAGGTTTGAGGCATGCAGGTTAAAGGGTAGACATGGATTAGCTTATTACATACCAATTTAAACTTTAACTGAACAATTTTTAGAATAGTAAAGATAATACTGATTTTTTTCCTATGAAAAACTGGTGAAAATGACCAAAACCTGCAGACATGACTATGATTTAGAAAGAAACACAAAGCAACAACCCATCACCACCCACTGCAAAAAAACCCAAGAGCAACCTGCTGCCCCTTCCACAACAAGAACAACAGAACCAAAACCCAAACTCAAAAACCCCATCAGCTAGGTAAATGGTATAGAGTTTACCAGAAGCTCTAGTCAGAGTCAATTCATTATGACACAAACTCCTGAAACCTGGATTGTGTAAAATGTGTCTTCTAGCACAGAGTTAAAATCAAGCATTAGGAAACCCAAGAATCTTAAATCACTTGAATTGCAATGATTAATGCAAGTGATGCTTTGGAACTTGTGGAGCTTGAACCACCTTCCCCTTAAACTCTTACAGGTTTTCATACTACAAGGTTATTCTCTGTGCCAAACTAGTTATGGACCATTTCAGTGTGTTTGGTTAAGTATTTAATGTTGTTAGCTGCAGACATAAAACTGTCTTTTAGATAGATATTTTAATTTTTCCTTGTTCAAGAAAAAATATAATTACACACTGATCCTCTATGAGTGTATTGGATGGAAAAACCTGCTGGGTCCAATACTAATTTTCCAGTAACATCTTGACCTGTAGAAGAAAGTATAACAGTGCTATCAAACCTTCAGTAGCGTGATCTCTCTTTCTCAAAAACAGTGTAATTTTCCTGGTTTCTTTGTAACCAAGTTCTGCCTTCTCTGGAGGTATTGTAGAATTTCTTCACCTTCAGTAGAGTTAGAACTACATCCTGGATGATCGATGGCCTTATTCTCATCTTCTGTTTGAATGTTATGGCAAGAGTAATCATTTCTTGGTGTTGTTCATGTTTTTAAAATGTAGCCTAAATCAGCCTGAATATCAATCTTTATATTTTATATTTATCCTTAACTAAAAGGAAAGCCCTGTTTAAGCCATGGTGAATTTATGCTGTTCTGCCACCAGCACTTTATATTTTGCAGTATTTTCTGCTTTCTGCATTTTGCAAGCACAGCGTGATCCTCTTACTTGTATTATTGAAAGTAACTTTTTAGTATGTAATCGAAATGTGAGATGGCTTCAGTAAGTTTATGATACGTGCATTACATTTTTTGTAATGTTTTTAATATGGAAATTATTGAGTGGACAATCTAGCTAGGAAACACCAGATCTTGAAAGGAAATGAATGCTAATTCCTTTGCTTAATGCATTTATGGTTAGTTGCTTTCACATCCTGTATTGGGAAATGCTTACATTTCCAGGTTAAAAGAGCCAGTCTCCATGCAAATTATCTTGGCAGTGAAGGTACGTAGAGCCATGAATAGATGCTGCGTTGTAGTGGTGATTCACTTCTAGGCAACTGCTAATCAATACTCTATGCTTTCAAATGTCATTATTGTTCTGTAATGTACAGTTTTTTGTTGCTGATAATAAGTGGTTATACATTGTCAACACAAATTATATATTGATAGGATAGATTGTATCATAGGTTGCTGTAGAAGCTCCACTGTAAGGTTTTCATGAAATACTAGAATTAGTGTGTTGTTCCCATGAAGTTCCATTTTGCTGTTCCTACGTTATGTATGTTATATACATATCTATGTATATTATTGCAGAGTTGCATGGTCATTTTTGTAATCTTATTTAGCATCTGCGCAGTTCACTTGTAAAGCTTGAGCATTTTATCAGAGTGAATGACAAAAGCATTGCAAGGTATGTATTTAAAAAGGAAGGAATTTAGTGCAAAACCACTTTTCTTTCATTATAGTTGGAGAGAAGTTGGAAGCATCTTGCAAGCTTTTCCACAGTTGCTGAATCCCAGGGAGAGATACTAGTATGCTGTATGTATGAGGATGATAAGACATGAAGAGATTGTGATTGGTAAAGAAAGACAGAGTTGTACTCATAGGAGTGTACAGATATTACAACAAGTGTATTAAATTTAATCTGGGAATAAAATAGTAGATAGTACAATACAGAGTACAGGAATTAAGCTGTTATAGAAGAGTTGGCTTCATGCAGTCTTTAGCAGCATCTTAGCTGTAGCCAGAGCATTTTGGATTGTATTAATAAGCTAAACTTGAATTGGCAGTAGACAGAGTAGAGTTTGGAAGAAAATTATTTCTTTAGCTGGACAAAGGCAAAATATGGCTGTTTCATCAATCGTGCTCTTTGAGAATGAAGGGAGAAACAGATTTAAATTTATAGTAAAGCTAGTGTTAGGTGGTTAAATGTGTGCTTGAAATTACTTGGATTCAAATCTTGGACAAGTCTGTTGGTGTGGGGGGTGTGTTTTTAAATGTATCTTCAAAATAGGAATGCCTGAGCAACACCCAGTGCCAGGCAATTTTCAGGAAGGAGATGGTGGTGGAGTTGGAGGAGGCGATGATGCTATAGTGAAAGGTAGAAATACTTAATATGCTTTTCTAGATGCTTTGTAGAGGAATATGATTTTCATCTTGTGCACATGAGTTCAGGTTTGTTTCCTAGAAGATACCTAACATAGGAAAAAGGTGGGTTTTTTTTTTTTTCTTCCTTTTTTTTCCCCCTCAGAAGAGTGTTTCAAGCTCTGTGAGAAAGCAAATTACCTTAGCAAGAATTTTGGTGGCAGAGATGGGCAGAACTGTTGCTTCTTCTCATAGACTAATTTATGTAAGTAGATTTATGTCTTCTACAGATACGTTCAGAGAGACTGAACTTTTTCTCTAGCTTCCTGTTATGCTTGAGGTGTTTCCTTCCTCCACCTGCTGTCAGATGCGTCCATCATAACCTGTTATGGATGTGTCAAGTTCTGACACTGATTTGCAGAAGTCATCAGAGGAAGTCAGAGACTCTAGGTGTTCTTGTTACTTCTGCTGTCTGTGGCTATTGTGAATATACTGAGGGGATCATGAATGTTTCACCTTCAAAGATTCATCTGATCTGATGCATTTTACCTGCTTCCCATTTATGCTGTATGTTCTAGTGAAATGGCTGGTGTGGCTATCTTTAATCTCTGTAGAGAGCTGAGAATTGTCTGGGAACCTCATGTATGATAAAGCATATGTCAAATCCATATTTATGAGACTAGAAATGTTCTAAACCATAGAAACTCCTAAAAGTAAGATATTTATGTCACAGAGATAAGGGACACCCAGTCCCAAATTCCAAAAACCCTTTCAATGTCTGATGCAGACAGGTATGCTGTGTGAAAGAGACAGTCTTAATAAATTAAGGTAGAAAATTGGAGGTGGTGGTGGTGGGAGACCCAAAGTAAAAAATAAAAAAAAAAAAAAAAAAAGCTTTTCCTTTTGTACTGAAAAAAAAAAATGTGGAAAAATGTAAATGGAGCAGTGGAGAGGGAAGAAAGGAAGAAGAACTAGGTCTGTTTCACTGGACAGTGATATAGTGCTATGAGCCAAGCTGTGCTTGAGCATAACTAGTAAAAACCTTGAAATATTGCAACGTTCTTCACCTGCAGAAAACCAGGAAGAAGAATAAATGTGTTCTCTATATCCCTGGTAGATGAACAAGAACTGGTCTTTAAACAGAAGAATTAGGTTTTCTTACCATCAAAATGATGGTAAGAATAGTGTGGAAACCTTCCGTGGTGCTTTTCAGAACAGGTTACCTGTTGCTAGATCTCAAACTGCCTTATGTTAGGAAGATGAGCTACATCATCTTTTGGACTATAGTAATGAAAGTAATTATGTTTATTCTTTGATGTCTATATCAATACACTGTTAAGTTTTGTGCCTTTATCTCCTTAAGACACAGCTGGGCAGTCCTTCAACTTTTAGAACAGAAACAGGTTCTAAACCACTGTCACTATTGCAGTTCAGGTTGGCCAGGTTGGCTGAACTTCCCCCCTTTTTGTTTCCACTCCCCTTTATAAGCAATACAATCAAATTATCTTATTAAAATATATGGTTTTGCTATTGATTTGTAGAAAAACTCTAAGAACTTGACAAGAAAGTTTAAATTGACAAATAGGCATTCTTTATTATGGTGATGGGAGACACGGGGGATAGCTCCTCCAAGCGTGTCCTGCTTAAGCACCAGACAAGCTGTGATTAGATAATTATTAAACATATATATTCGTTACATGCATATTCATGAAGCTATTTATGCATTACATCATACCTCCAGAAAATTCTTCCAGCATACGCACAATAATGTGGTAGTGGTCTTTGTGACCCGGGGTGGTCATTTCTTCATTATCTTCCTCTTCATTGCTTCATCCTTTGGCTGAACTTTGGAATTGGCCAGACTTGTCCATTTGCCAGCTCATTGGTTCTAACTGGTTTCCCTGAACAGTAACTAAAGAGTTCTCTTCCTTGCCATTGTTATAGAGTCCATCTGGGGTCCAGGTCGCTTAGTTGCAAGCAAAATGTTTGTTCTATATACAATGAGCTATCCTTCATTCTGTCTTTCTTGTTCTTTCCCCATCTCACTATAGAAGGAGAAATACATTAAATATAACAGATGCAGTCTTCATGTATATGACTTGAGGGCCCACAACCACATGGTAAGGCTTCAACAGAGGTTAGCTTTTCAAGATGTCCCAATGTGTCATTACATTAAGTGTGACTATGAAGCTTGTAGGTAATAGAGCTCTGCTAGGGTTTATAAGATAGTGTGATGTTCCAATAACAGAGAAGGAAATGGTTGATTAGATGCAAACTTCTGGATTATTTGCTATGTACCTGCCACATGTTCTAGTGCTTTGTTATCAGCAATAGTTAGTGTTCAGTAAAGTTTGTTCTTCTCACTCTTGAGAAGAGTTCTTCCAAAGTATTACTTTGGGGGAATTTTTGGTATTTTAGGAAGAGCCTGTTTGGTTGGTTGGATAGGGTTATCAAGGCATATAGGTTCTGGCAATAACTCTTAATCAGGAGGGTGTTTGACAGGTGGTTGTTTCTAGCCATTTGTTCTGTCTGTCAGGATTCCTTAAAGAACTGTAAGAAGTTAAACTGATACATTTCATTGAAGTGATCAAAACAATTTCTAAAATATTAGAAGGCATTCTCTGTCAGAGCACTTGCATCTACTCCTGTTTTGCTTTTGCCTTCCTTAATTTGACATGTTGTTTTATTGTTGCCTTTGTCTCTCTCTGCCTGTCCTCCTCTTTCTAAACCACCTTATTTATCTTATATTTGAATCTTACTGTTTTAAAATGGGCAGATGTTCTAGAGAGAAATATTTTCTTCCGAGACTGATGTCAAATGTTTTGCATAAATCAGTTTGCAGTAAGGAGTCATTGAAAAAGACTATTATTATTATTTATCCTTCAAACTAGGTTATGAGATCTTAAAGCACCCAAGGCAAGGAAGTAGACAATGTAAGAAAAAATTGTTCTCAGGTTCATTAACAAAACAAATCATACGGTGAACTAACTTAGTTCATAAGGTTGGGGCTATAAGGTGGCAAGTGTGTGTGTGTATAATTTATTCTGTGTATTTGGGCTTAATGTGTGGATCCTGTTGATGATTTTGATTGCTTAGATTTATGAATGGCAATAGTCTCCTTATTTGAAAATTTGCTCTTAGGTTTCAGAAAAGGGCAGAAATTACTTTTGAGATTCTAATAGCCTCATCAAACATTTTCCATTGGTGTACTCAAAATACGGAGTTGACAGGCTTCCCTGAATTTTGTGCAGCTGGCAGATTACGTATTATGTTAACACTGTTCGTCTGTAATGTGCAAGTTGAGTAAATCTCCTCTCATTAATTTTCTTCTGAGTACAGTGATACTGAATTAAAAAATATAATTGTAATCTTATAGCTGAGACTTTTGAGTTTGTTACTAATGACTCAGCAAAAGTGGTTCTGGGAAAAAAAATCTCATTTTATACAACTGTCTTATTGTCTTCTGCTGTGGAACTCTGGTTTTAATAATTTCTGGAATCACAGAATAATTCTTCTAAATCTTTTAGAATGGTATTTTAACTCAAATTCCTGCACAAAGCAAAGTCAATGCTGAAATCTGCACAGGTTTCTTGGGCCCCTGTTGAATCTGATCTTCAGAACCTTTAAGGACAGAGATACTGTAACCTCTTCTTTGTTCGAATGCTTGCTTCTACTCTGGATGAAAAGTTACTTAAGCTGGAGCTTTGCATTTCAGGGTATGACTGCTGTCTGTCACTTCCATGAATAGCCTTGGTTCATCTTCTCTGTAACCTCCTTGTAGGTGTGGAAAGGCATGACAGTGAGTCATGGCAGGCCTCTCTTAGGTCCCAGTCATAGACAGTTTCATACCATCTGCTTAGTTGCGTCATCAGGTCTCAACACGTTCTTTTCTGACCCGTTCTTTAAAATAGCTTGCACTCACAGGCTCTTAAACTGAACTTTCTGATTTTTAGTATTCAGATGGACTTTTTCCCCCCACAGACACTCCTGTTCTCGCAATAGGAGTATGTAACTGCTCTCATAACTATGAAGTCTCAAGAGTAATTTCCACTCAGTCGATTGCACAAATGGGAGAAGGGTGGTGGCTTTTTTTTGGTGTATTTTTATTTGTCATGGTGACACAGGAATTTCTCTTCTAATCCAGGGCTGAACCAAACCCTTTAGCTCACAGTTGCTGCATTAGCCATTTTCTTTTACTGTCTTTAGCAGATACAGTATCTTAAGTGACATCAGTGTTGAACAGAAATACTTTGTCAGCTGATAGGTTTTATGCCTTACTGTCTGTTTTTACTTCTACAGTAGTTGGCAAGGAGCTGCTTGGTGCTTTTACACACTAACAAGGATTTGACATGCTTTACTGAAAAGCAGAGTCCAGTTTACGCAATCATAGTATCTCTAGCCTGTTTGATCAAAGCACTTTAAAAGTGCTATTTGGAAGGCATTATGAAAACTTTGGTGAGGGCCACTGTAGTTCCTCTTGTTCCTCTAGGTTATATTTTAATATTTGGCTATTCAGTATATTCTCAAGATTTGTGTCAAGCTATCTAAGTTGCTCATTTTCAAGACAAAAAAAAAAAAGGTGCCTAATACTGGGTATTAGAATTTTACATTGGGAACACATAATTGGTCACAAAATCAGATAATTATCTTTTAAAGTGACAAAGCTTCAAAGACAAAAAGCAGCAATATTCAAACTTCAGCTTTACCTTGAAGCTAAATGACTATCATTTTATGACAGCTGTGCAAAACGTATGACTGCTGAGCTGTTTGTACATGATGCTATCGTATTACATTAATAGAAATTTTCACTGATAATGAAAACTGGTAGGAGGCAAAGAGTAAAGATTTATGTTATGACTTGCAGCCATTGACTATCTGCATCCAACAGATTTATTGCCCCCTATGCACATCATTCCTTTTACAGTATCTTCTGCCATTTCTTCAATAAAGTACAAGAATGATGATGATATAGATGGCATGACATAAAAGAAGTGAAAACTTGAGTACTCACTTCACATTTCAGATTTCCGCCTGTCGTTACCAACTGCAGTGCAATTTTGCAGTAAAAGTAGAGATGAGTTCTGACACCCCTGGAACTTCCAGTGAAAAACTTTTGCGGGTGGAGTATGAAAGAAAATAGGAAGTTTTCTGGTGGCCAGCTGGCAGAAGACTGAGATTCTGATGTATCTGGCTTCTTAAATCTGTGATAACTTGCTTAATGATCTGCTTAAGTCATGTAATCTTGGTGGCCAAAATTCAGTCAAGCACTGAAGTATGATATTAATTTAACCTGTAATGTTACACATGCAGATCTGGCATGTGTGGTTGATAGGATTTCATCCAGAATGCCAGAAGCCTTGAACTGAAAGTTAAAACTGTAAACAAGATTCCTCCCCACCTGCCACATTGGCCCACCAAATAAAGACATCTTTGCGTAAGTTTTCCGTGTAGAATGGGCCTATCAATACTGCATTTTTCCTTAAATTTTTAAACTTTCAAATTGTTTGGATCAGGAGCGACACTTTTTCTAGAGTGTTTAGCATATGGAGAGGATCAGGTGGTGAAGACCAGCATATCCATATGCTGGTGAGGACGAGCATATCCATTTACCTCATGGATATTGAGGTAAAGCAAAGTACCTGGAATGGATCAGCTCTGAGAGTTATAAAGCATTAATTTTACCACACTTCTAAAATAAGGTTTATTTCACTACTGGGAAGATAAATGGTTTCATGTAACAGTCCCGAATAACTAAAAAATTGATGGAAACCCTCTTTTTTCTGTTGTTGGTATTTGGTATCTGTAGTTGGCCATAAATCTCCATATGGTATTGTGCTGGCAAGAGCAACTGAAAATTCTCTTGTCAGAGAATGAATCCTACTTAGAATACAAAGTGATATGCTACCATACTACTTTGCAATATATAATAATATCTATACTAAAAACAATTTTCAGTTTTGCAAACACTTTCTTTGCCTTGTAAATCCATTCTTCCCCCGTCCCCCTTCTTATCTGTTTTCCACATAGCTACAGTTCTGCACTAGTTCTTTTTTTGTCTAGATCCTTCAGACTTTTTCTGACTTTTTCTGACCTTTTCTGATTTTCTTCCAAGTGAGATCCATCCAATAAGAATTCTTACAGAGTCTAATTCACAAATGTCAAATTCAGTTACATTGTTAATCAAACATTTTTTTTCTTCCTTCATTTATGGTTAGTTGGTTATTTCTTTCTATATTGCAATTACCATGGAAATATATTTCCTATGTGTACTTTTTCACTCTGTCCTTCTCTGTGCTCTTGCTTGTTTATAGCCATTTCTCTTTTCCTCTGGAAATTTTTACCATTAATGTGGTTTTCAGTGCTTTGAGCAGATGTGTTAGTATGATACACTGAGGATCTGGTCAGCTGGAGAAAAATATGCAGAAATGGATAATGGCTTAAAAACACTTTAATACACAAGAACGGCAGGGAGGTTATGCAAATACACAAGTTTTTAAAGTTATCTTTTAAATTATGATTCTTGAGCCTTTAAAGAGAAAAATAAATATATTGGGATCTACTGCTGCACCTTCAATGTTGTGAACATTATAGGAAAGAGAAGGTTATTTCCCCAGTAACTGCCAGTGTGCTTAGTTGCACCTTGGGTGGTGTTCAGGAAGGTGGTGGGGTTGTGGGGGAAGAGGAAACAGTGTTGTATCCAGACTTGAATGGAAATCTGCCATAGCAGGGGAGGGAGATTTTACAGCATCTTTCTGACAATACAAAGAGCAGGGGGGAGCCAATATCGGGAAACAGATGATGTCTATTTAAAAAACAAGTAAAGGTGACAATAGGGACGTAAAGTCAGTAAGACAAAGAGTAATTGAATTGAATTCTGAAGAAGCAGGATTACCAAGAAAGCGTGATTTTTTTTTTTTAATTATTTTTTCCCCCCTCTGTAATTTAATATAATTGAAGAATGCACTTGCATGAAATTCAATCAGTATCTGTGTTCTGGTGGTTATTTTTGAAAAATCTATTACATGAATAATTTTCATAATAAAACTATATAAGCCACAGTCAGAAGGTCAAGTTTGCTATTTTTGAAATGCATGAATACCACATGACTCTAAAATTTTTGCCAAGAACTGAAATTAAGAGGAAATTATGTTCTAAGAAATGTAAATTTCAGCTCAGGAAAGACATCTGAAATTAAACTGGACATTAATAATGACATAATTCTGACTTCTCTATTTGGCTCCCCACATGCTTAAAGTTTGATTGCTTTAATATTATTTTTAAATTTGATATTTCTGAAATCCTTTGTTACGTACAGCCCCAGTCTAATAGGTATAAAGTTCAACTCCATTCATAACTTGGCACTAATCCTGTCCAGTCCACCTTAAGCATGTTGTATTGATATAAACATGTTTCTTCACTAGAATTTCCTCAGCATTACAAGATGTCTGGGGAATTTTATCTGAAAAAGGATGCTAGAAGGTGGCATTATATGTGGGATTGGGACCCTTGCTTATGTATTGGAATAAGTCAAATGTTAGTGTAAAGAATTATTCATATATGGCCACATTTATCTGATTGCTTACTGCTTATTTAGCTTGGTTTATAAATATTCAAGGTTGTATGACTGAAAACTCTTAATTATTCTGAACAGAATTTGTACAAAATCAGCTGCTAATCAGCTCTTTTCAAGAATCTCCAGTAAAATGAGCAACCAAAAAAAAGCATCTTGAAAAGTACAAAATTCCCCTTCTTCACATAAACCTCTGTTCCTATCTGATAGCTTTCTCTCAAGAGTGTAGTAAAATCCTATGGCTTTCTGGTGTGTCCAGAAGGGCAACAAATTTGGTCAGACTGTGCTGTGCATTGCTTGAACTTCATGTATTCAAAGCAATGTTTTCAGTATTACAGGGCAATCCTATAATTTGGCAGAGATGATCCTTTCACATTTTAGTTAGTCTGAAATGTCAATATGCCTGTTGTGTGGGTGGTGCATTCATTAACTTGAACTAAATAACACTGCTTCTGCTTTAGAAGCCTTCAGAAAACTATAGTCCTGGCTTGGCCCCTGACCTGTTGGTTGACCTTTTGCAATTTAACTCTCCTATATGTCTGGTTCCATACTGATAAAGGTGTGAAAAATTCTGTTTACTGTTCACAGTTCATAAATGAAATGATGACAATTTATGTGGAAAATATGCCCCCCCCCCCCTTTTTTTTTTAGTATTCTTTGTTTTGTGGTGCTGTTTATTTTTTGTTATTTGTGTTGTGATGTTTGGTTTTTTGTTTGTTTTGGTTTTTTTTTAATTAATGAAATTACTATTTCTTGTATGAGTTGACAATAGATCTAGTTGACTGAACAGGTCAATTTTCTGTAAATTGCCACATAGTAGCAGTACTGTCACAAAAGAACGGCCTTGGAGTCTGGATAATACAACATCTGTTTCCAAAGGCTTAGGAACTTGAATGAAACCAAGGTGTGTGCAGGATTATAGTTATTTCAGTCTCATTTAAGTGTAAACTAATTACCACAGCATTTAAATTCACATCAGTTCAGCAGAAATTGAGGCAAATGCATATGGGAGTTATGTTGCTTGTTGATATGAGTGACATCCCCTTAGTAGCCTTGTGCCTGGAATAAGGTAATTTTTTGGTGACATTATAGAATCATACACTTGTAGAATAGTTAGGGTCGGAAAGGACTTTCAGATCATCTAGTTCCTACCCCCCTGCCATGGGCAGGAACACCTCACACTAAACCTTGTCACCCAAGACTCTGCGATCTGGACTTGAATGCTGCATGCTTTTAATGTACTTGCATAATGTGAAGTAGCTCAAGCATTTTAAAAGAATAGCTAATTCTGCATTGACTATTTAGGGCTGAAGGTGTGGTTGTTGTTGAGAATTGACATAAAGAAGAAAACTGAGGAAAAGAATTGCTGCTGGAACTGGCAGCTAGTTGAGGTATGTGCAAGTAAAAAAAGTGATTTCCACAGATATCTAGGATGTATGAGTAGGTCTGTGTCTACTATGATTGTATGCTGCCTTTCAAGCCTTTAAACTGGTACTTAGAATGCTGACTATTGTATAAATTGCAAAAGGATTGGCCTTGCAATCTGGAAGCTTTCTTTTATATTCACGATAGTCATACACAGTAATGAAGCTGTTATCTGTAATGAGACTATATTCTGTTGGAAAAGAGGTGGAGAATGTTTGAGGGTGCAATGTTCTTTAGACTGAGAAAGAAACATTATTGTTTAAATACAAAGAATAATTATAAATCTCCTTGATGGCTTCCCATTAAGTCAAACCGTAATTTATTTTAACTGCAAAAGTGTATGTACTTTACTAATTTTTACTTTTTCTCCTTGGTGGGTGGGAGTATAGAACTGAAAAATAGCTTTGTTTCCTTTTTTAATTGCCTAAAAAGAAAAGTAACTGAAATAGAATCCAATTTCTTGTAGGTGAACAAATAAGATTCTCTCAGCTAGTGATTTCAACATCTGTATTTTCTAATTCTTCTGTTCATTCCCTTCTATAGGAGCTTTCAATCCTTCTGTAGCTCTGAAGGAGCTCTTCTTCATTCTGTCATGTACAAGGAATTGCTTTTTTTCCTTTTTTAATGCGAATGGCTTGATATACAACATATCTTCCTTAAGCCTTTTACTTCTTCCTGATATTGTTTCACTTCTTCCCCCAGTTCTTTGTCCCCACTCCATATCTCTCATGTTATTTGATAATTGGCTCTTTCAGGATATAGCTTTTGTTAATCCTGCTTTCAGATTTATTTCCTATGTATTAACTTAAAAAAAATATTACATTAATACATGTGTAGTAAAGCCATTAGTACCTTCTCAGCTCTTGACATATCCCAATGCTTATCTCTTCAGAAACATATGTAACCTTTATGTACATTGAATCTGGACTCAAAGAGTCCAGATGTTAACCTAGCACTGCCAAGTCCACCACTAAACCATATCCCTCAGTGCCACATCTACACATCTCTTATGTACCTTCAGGGATGGTGACTCAACCACTTCCCTGGGCAGCCTGTTCCAATGCTTGGCAACACTTCTAGTGAAGAAATTTTTCCTACTGTTCAACCTAAGCCTCTCTTGGTGCACCTTGAGACTACTTCTTCTCTTTCTATCACTTGCTAACATGGAGATCTCTATTTCCAGCAATGTAATTCTACCTCCAAATGCCTTTTGCATTTGACTATATTTAATATAGAACTTCTTGGCTGTAGAATGTAATCTCCTTTTAAACGCTTCTCTGTTCTAATGAATATTTTTCCTCACTCTTGCCCTAAGTCCATTCTGTAATCTCTAGTGCCCCACTGATACTTCCAGACAAAGGAAATTGTATGAAAAATTAGTAAAACATGAAAATAAGTTTCTTATTTACCATTGTCTAAGCTTTTCGAAGCTGGAAGAATTGTTCAGTATACAAAGGGAGGGTTGGCATTGGGAAGTGGGAATAGAAGAAACAGTAATTAAGGAAAACATTGAAAATCTTCATGGCATTATTTCTCGTACTGTTTCTCTCATTACCAACTTCCTAGTGGTGTCTTCTTTAATTTGATAACAAGGAAATGGGACTCTGGAGACCCAAGTCCTGTGATTATGTCTGATCTTGAGCAAATGATTCTGTCCTTCATACAACCTGTCTAGTAGCAATGTCTTTGAGACAGCCTAGTTCAGTTTTATGCTATAATAGCTGTCTGGCACTTTGCATCTACTGGGTAGTTACAAAGGTGCTCTCTGAATTTTTTTCTTGGCTTGCCACTGTACCTACTGCTCTGTTGCCAGGAGGATTGCAGCCCAGTCCTTCAGTGCGTTTCATTCAAAATATTCTTGTTCACCTTCTGCTGCTTGCTGTAAACCCCACAATTACACTGCATTAGGGTCAAGTTGCTTCCACTTCAGAGAGCAGTTTAAAATATATCTTCTTTTTCTGGTGTAATTTGCTTTTCTCAAGACTTCTTCATAGGTACTGCTTCATTTTCTTCTTGCTCCTCTCTACGCATATAGATCATACTGCATGAGTACACACTTGGTTTAGCACAGAAGTATTTAAATGTATAGCAATGTGATTTTGATGATTTAAATAAAGAAATTTGTTATATGTAGGAAAGATAGGTTTCTTAGTGAAAGAATACTGTTTTTCTTAAAATTTTTAATCTCATATTTCCCTCCCCTTTTTATTTTCCCTCTACAAGAGCCTGTTTTTCTGGGTGTCATCTGGCAATACTTACGCTTGTGTTCAGATAAATCTTTGAAGTGAAGATGGGGAACCATCATTATTTATTCAGGATGAGCATTAAAAGCAATTAAAATTCCCTTGCACAACAGAAGCAGAGTAGGATTCTCACATTGCATTATCCTTTTCCAGGAAAAGTTAAAAACGTAGCCTGTGCTTGTGCTAGAATTATCTGTTGTTTGAAATAGTTATGTATAGTATTGAAATAATATGTATATGTTTGAGGGAGAATAATAAATGTCACAGAATAGGAAACAGAGGAGGAATGAAACAGCCTGAAGTGGTAAAGCCCTATAAAAAGTGTTATTTTCCTTTAAATTAACATGGTTGCCATTAAAAAACAGGTAACTGCATTGGTTTCTTTGTGCAGCTATAGCAAATTATATGACCTTAAGCTAACTACTGTGGCAGAAAGGAGTAACAATAGCTTTCTTATAGCTTTATGACTCTTTTCATTCCATGTTGAAAATTATGTTTTTAAAACTATTTATCTGTCCCAGGCATATCTTAAATTTTCTTTCATTGTTACTTGAATGGAATATTTTATAAGATATTTTGTATATATATGGCCTTATGCTACCCCTAAAAAAAAAAAAAAAAAGCCTCGCTCAACAAAACATCGAACCAACACCCCCCTCCCAAATCTCAGAAAATCTTGTACTAACTTGTCAGTACTATATAACTGTATAAAGCATTATGAGGTTAGGGAAAGTAACATAAGTTGCTGATTTCTTTAAATGTACCTCATTGTCTGAGATTGTGAAATGTATCACTAAAGCGTTGCCTTCCTTATCTATGCTTTGTTTCCTTCCTCTAAGTAGTCTTTAAAAATCATATAATAGAACAAAAAAAAACACCCCAAAAGCAAAACCCCAGACAAATTAACCATACAGATTCCCCACCCTACCATGGATTCATTATACATTCGAGGATTGCTCTACCTGTGCAGGGGTAAAAATACCAGAGTACTGCAGCAAGATGTTGTACTGCAGGAGCTGTTCTTTGAGGCATGAAGGAAAGGTCTCTCTTACTCTGGTCTTTCTGGAATGTGGAGAAATTGTGGAGAAAGATTTACTCTGTTGTGCTGCATATGTATTAACAGTAATTTGTTATGAAACACAGAAGTAAAGGAAAAAGAAAAAGGTAGGTGAAATTGGATCTGATTGTTCATTGTACTAGATAAGCCAAGTCTCTTGTCTGATGTTCCCAGAACAGAATATATTTTAGTTTTTTAGAAGATATCTTTTGAATCCCTGTTGACCTTTTAAAAATAATTTCCTTTGCATATAAAAAAATACCCTTTGCAATTCTGTTACCAAAAAGGTGTTGCATACTTGTAAAAGAATAAGTAAAAAAAGACAGTTCTGGAGTTAAGCTGTTTGAAAAATTGTTTTCCATACATCTAGAAAAATTTTCTTTTGCTTCTGTTTCTTGACACTGAATTTTTTTAAGGTTTCTTAGCAAAATTAGCAAAGATATTGTTGTGGTTTAAGCCCAGCTGTAACTCAGACCTGTGCAGCTGTTCTCTCTCTCCCTCCCTCCCTCCCTTCCCCCTGCCCAGCTCCTGGAGGGATGGGGAGGAGAATCGAAAGAGTGTAACTCCCATGGGTTGAGATAACAGTCCAGTAACTAAGTAAATAACTAAGTAACTAAGGTATAACACAAAACCACTACTGCTACCACCAATAATAATAATGATAAGGGAAATAACAAGGGAAGAGAATACAACCAACCACTCGCCACCCGCTGACCAATACCCAGCCCGACCTGAGGAGTGATCTAGCCCTTCTGGGTAACTGCCCCCAGTTTATATAGTGGGCATGAAGTGCTGTGGTATGGAATACTTCTTTGGTTAGTTTAGATCAGGTGTTCTGTCTCTGCTTCCTTCTGGCTTCCCCTCCTCCCTGGCAGAGCACAAGACTCACAAAGTCCTTGGTCAGACTAAACATTACTGAGCGGCAACTAAAAACATTGGTGTTATCAGTGCTGTTCCCAGGCCGAAAGTCAAAACCACAGCTCTACACCAGCTACTAAGGCGAAAAATGACTGCTACTGCTGAACCCAGGACAATATCCACCCCTTATTCCATACCATTCACATCATACTCAGATCCCACGTTTTCAATATACCATCACTCTTATACATATAAATATATATATATACACATATACACCCACACACACAGAGAGAGATCATTCCTTAGTGCATAGACCAATCCCTATAGAGCTGCTGAGTCCATCTGATCCATGATGTCAGGCTTCATTTCTTGTAACAGTCTTTCAGAGCAGGAGAGGCTGTACGCAGTGTTGGATCGTTGCCTGTTGATGCTGATCGTTCCTTTACCACAGAACTCATCTGGTTTCATCGAAGTTCATTCTTTGTTGGGATGATAGTTAGAGGGAAGTCAGGACCAGTTGCTGGTGACCTGAAGACATGTAGTTGGTGGGCTATAAAAGTGCTACATAGCAGGCAACAGCATACAATTGAGCTCACTGGCTGTTTTCCCCTAAAATCAAATCCCTTTGAGGTACACATCAGACTTCCCCATCTTCCCACATTACCCACCAAGTATATCTGGGTCCCTGAGTAAAAGCAACCACATGAGTGCATTTGCCTTTACCTGAAGCAGGAATAACCCAGACTGTCTTCCCCAGCAACTTCTTTATGTGCACCACAGGAACTAAGTCCCCTTCTACAGTATGTAAAAGTTCTGACTGGGCTGAACCAGCCCTCTTGGCAGATCCACTGGTGTTGACCAACCAGGTGGCTTTTGGTAAATGTGTATCCCAATGTTTGAAAGTTCCCCCACCCATTGTTCCCAGTGTATTTTTTTAACAGTCCATTGTACCATTGAATTTTCTCAGAGGCTGGTGAATGCTAGGGGATGTGATATACCTATTCAATGTCATGCTCTTTGGCCCAAATGTCTATAAGGCTGTTCTGGAAATGAGTCCCATTGTCTGACTCTTAATTCTCTCTGGGGGGCCGTGTCACCACAAAATTTGTTTTTCAGGCCCACTAACATTCCCACCAACCCACCAAAGCAAGTGCCATGTGCTTACCATGCTGGAAATAACCACCAGATGGCTGGAAACATATGCTGTGCCCCATGTTGGGTGCCAAAAAAGGACTGTCATGGTTTAAGGCTAGCCGTAACTCAGAACTACGCAGCCAATCTCTAACTCCTCCCCTTCCTGCCCCCTTGCTCCTGAAGGGAAGGGGAGGAGAATCGAAAGAATGTAACTCCCACAGGTTGAGATAAGAACAGTCCAGTAATTAAGGTGTAACAGAAACCACTGCTGCTACCACCAATAATAATACTGAGCAGCAACTAAAAACATCAATGTTATCAGCGCTGTTCCTGGGCCGAAAGTGAAAAAACACAGCACTGTGCCAGCTATTAAGAAGGAGAAAAAATGACTGCTACTGCTGAACCAGGACAGATACAAACAAAAAAACCATAAACTAAGAAAAATACTAGTTATGAAAATAGGCTGAAAAGGTTTTAATCATCTGGATATAAGTATACTGACTTTCTCTTAAAAGGGAATTATTGACTCTTATTTAGAACTCAGTCTACTCTTTACCTTATTCAAGGTGTTTATTTGGAAGCTGAAGTTAATTTGGTTTACTATCAAATATTTTAAACTAATAACAATGGCTACTTATCTTTATTTCCCAGAATGGCCCTATTAGCTTAAAATGTGTTGAGGCAGTCTTCTCTTTTTTTAAAATGTAAATAACCAATAGTAATATGGTTTCAAAACTGGAGTTTGAAACTTGTTGAGCTTAAGGAGAAGGCAAAATCCATAATATACTACTTCTGTAAGCAGAGATGCTCAGGGAAGTGATTTCAGGTTGACATGACTTATAATGGTTTGTAGAGGTAGTGTTACCAGTACAGTATGTGACCTTTTATTCTTGCCTTGAGAATGCTTTATTTATGCTTTTCTAATTGTATGCTTTTCTGACTGTATGCTTTTTGATGAAAGGTTTCAAGCCTGTGTGATGCACCACACCTTTATTGAAAATATGTAGATAGCAGCGAAACCCCAGTGTGGTCAGTGCCATGTCTGGCTGGTGTTGATTCTCTAGCTAGAATGATGACTTGAGCAATTCGGATAAGAGTCTGGAGCATGACTTAGCTTCCTGGTGGCCTTGCTTTCCATCTAGGTGACCTCTAAGAGTTCCTTTCCAACCTGTGCGATTCTGTATTCTCTGCTGAGTTGCTGTGTCTCATTTAAAACACCTATTCAGTGATGATTAAAACTAAAATGAACACTAGATCATGAAAGTTAAAGAAACAAATACCACCAGCCCCCTCACCCTCCCCAGGGCAACTGATTTCCCTAGAGCATGCTGCAAAAGAGATCTTAGTTTTGGTTTGGTTTTGGTTGGTTATTATCTTTCTTTCTCCATCCCAAGTTTTTTAAGCTATTCAGTATAGTAGCAATTAGGTACTTAAATCATGTACATCAAATACCATGCAAAAGTGGTGTTTTAGTAGTGCTTAGCTGCTGTCTAGGGAACTGCATAGCCTAGACCTGCTACTATTGTCATGTATTCAGGAGAAAATAGTGTTAAAAAATTCAAATGCTAAAAATACTGAAAAATGTGAGGTAGAGGCAAGAGGGCTCCCTTACTCTACACCTCACCAGTTTATTTTTGTGGAGTGTAGGTCTATACAATTCTCATTTTGCTTGGTACACAGTTTAAACAAGCTCAAGCTAAAATAGGATGTTGTAAAGAAAACTTGACATGTGGAATTGTGTTCCACAAGGTTTGGTGTGTAGCTGACCACAGAGAGGAAATACTGGAAAAGGAATCTGTTCTAAACGAGTTTCCAGATCATAAGGTTGCATTGTAGCCTAGTGTAAAGGCAGAGGTCTCATGGGTGGCCATGTCTCATCCTCCATGAATCTGCTGAGGTTGCTTCTGATGAGTCTTTTTGCCCCAAATGCTGTTGGATCAGAATGTACAGCGAAGGGTCCAAGGGAAGAGATTTTGTGGTTAAATCTTTAAACTTAAAAGTTTTAATTGAAGGCCAATTATTAATGCCTTATCACCTATCTTTTTATGTACTCTGCCCATTTTGCGTCAGATACGTAGACAAATGTGTTTCTGAAGATTACAGTGTTGCTTGGGTACTCATACCTCATTTCTTCAGCTTTTCTGTCCTGAAACTCGTAATAGCAGCATAGTAAGACTTAGGCTGTGGTGTTATCACATTTCTGTACAAGTTTGAGGTGACGCCTTGTGGAAAAGACTTCCCTATGGAAGCAGCAGACTAGTTGACAGCTGTGATGTCTTGAGTTATTTTGATTTATTTAAGATAAGCTGCAAAGTTTGGGCAATTTACATTCTTGGCTCTGAGTCCTTTCCTCTTGAAGTTGACCTAGTTGTAAGTTATTTTATGGTCCTTGTTAATTTTGTTCCTACTCTGAAAAACTGTAGCAGTCACTTCTTTTTGTGTGTGAGTGGTTGGCTTTTTTGTTTAATGTTGTCTAAACTAAAACTTGTTTGTCCCCCACTTTCACATCACCTTACATCTCTTTAAGAGGAAAACTGTGTATGTTGTAATTATCAATTTGGACTGTACCTGCCTGTCTCAGTAGGTCTCTTCTAAAATTTGTTTTTCAATACCAAAATATTCTGAAGAGAAGTGACAACAAGAGGAATAGGTAAAATAAATGAAAATTCGTAATATTTTTAGCCTTCAACCTTTTTTGTTCTGGGTGGATGAAAACCAGGTTAATGCAAGTTTTAGAGAAACTGGATTAATAGAAAATACTGTATTAATATGTAGCTTAAGAAATTTAGGGGTCTTTTAGGTATAAAAATGAAAAACACGTTTTCCTTTGGTTAGCCATCCATTTGTCAATATTTACCTGGATACAGGTATCTGAACAAAAGTATTGTGTATGAAACACCTTTTTACTTGTCAGGGTTGCAGGGTTTTTTGCTCTAATTGCTTGTTTTCATTAGGAATTTGAGGCTTTAATTTTAGAGCTTTGTGGGGAATGTGAAGAGTTTCCTTTAACAGTAGGTGTTTGTCTCTGCCTAGGTGTGTTTCTGTCCATTTTTTTCTCTGTCCAGAGAAAAATGTATTCCTCTTGTAAACAGTTGGCTTTTAGTTAATTGGCTGATACTAAAAGATAAACTGTGGAACTTCCAGCAAGTGTTCAGTCACACTGGGAATCTTGGTTGCACTGATTGCAGTAAGACTAAACCTCAGCAGTGAATCACTGATGTACAGATCTCAATCCAGCCCGTAATTATCTAAAAGCCGATTCTTACCTGGACATCAAGAAGTTTAAGCCTTCATATCTGGAATCAAATTAATGACAAAACCCCCTTGAACTCTGCTTCTGTCTGGGTGAGCTGCCTGAAAAGTTCCTGTATTCAGACTCCACTGTTTCGCATGTTTCTGTTATGAGCCTTTCTCACCTAGGTGGAGTAATAAACAATGGATGGTTATGAGCATTGAAAATGCAGTGGTGAACATGGTATTTTGATCTTTTTGTGCAAACTGATCAATATTTAATTTTCTAATACTTTTTGATTCTAATACTATTTTGAATCTAATACTATTGATTCTAATACTAGTTTGATTACTCAAGGTAACTTGCCCTCCTCCTCCTACAGGAGGATGTAAATTCCATCTTTCAGGAGGTTCTCCTTAAATCAGTCCCATGTGCAAGCCAGGCTTTTTAGCTCATCTAACTTGTCTGAACTTTTAAATATAAACCCTGCAGTTCTGCAGTTGCCTGAGCATTTTCCATCTATGATCTATGAATCTGTGGTCTGTGCTTCTCACCCACCCTTCCTCCTTTTAAATCCTGGTTAGTGGCTGTGGACTTTGGTTTCTATCTTCAACACAAGTGAAAGTACCTACAGACTGTTTCAGTCTGCTTTGACTTCACTAGTCCAACTGCCAATTTTTCTTCTCAGACACGGTACAGACTCAATGACTATGTCCATACAGCCTTATGACAGGCAGCCATGAGAATGTCTGTGAGAACAGCATGGTCTGCGGTCTGTTCGTTTTCCATTCATGTGAGTACTTTGGGAAGCAGACTGCCTCCAGACTGCCAGTCTGCAAAGCTTGGGCAATGTATTAAGCTGCTGCCTGTGCTGTATGTGGAGCTGCCAGACATGCTCATGCAGGTGACATCCTGCATGGTCCCGAAGGCATTCTCCAGCTGTATTTTAGGTTGCCTGTCTAGACAAGGCAGGTGCTTGTCATCAAGTTTGTCCTGATGTTTCATAAAAAGTTGTATTTTATTTTTTTATTTAAATATTTTTTCTTCTTTTAAGCCCAGATCCCCTTTAAACCACTGGTGATTCTGATGAGTTTGTAGGGTACAGTCAAGTTTGAGTTTCTTACACATCTTGTCCCTTTCCTTCTGTTTTAGTATCACTGCCCATGTGCTGATACTTGAAGGTAACATATATTATTGTCAAGTCCTGTTTCACACAGTAAACTTGGTACTTTGTCAACATGGGAAGGGGGGGGGGGATATACAGGGAAAATCTTACCTTTCTAGGATTTATTACCATTAGGAATAATCAGAACACCTTAAGAATACTCAAACTTTGACTTGAAGTAACTGCGCGTATGCTTCTCTTTTCAGGAGTGCTCAGCCTAATGTGTAGATTTTCCTTAGAGCCCAGTTCAATCTCATTTCATGTGTTATGGGTACTTTATTTCACCAAGTCAGGAGAAACATTTTAATCTTCTGACACTCTGCCTTGAGGCAAGGTGTTTCAAGAAACTGTTACCTGTTATAGCAGGCAAAGGAAGAAAAAAATCACACTGGATCCATAATAAGCTTTTATTAGCTTGACCTATTTAGTAGTTTTGCTTCCTTTTGTGACAGTTTCTGGAACGGAGATTAGAAGTGTCAGTTTATCACTGTGAAAATGATAGAGCAATTACACAGCCCTTTAAGGCATTATATTTTGAAGTTTTATGTTTAATGCAAGACTTTCTTGTAAGCTTAAAAGATGGAAAGGAATTCCAGAAGCATTTCGGTAATGGTTTAGGGGGTTTCTGTGGAACTTTTTTCTTGCATTTACTGTTTTTAGTCACAGGATGGCAGCATGAGTAAAACCCTAGGAAGGGATAGTAGTGAGGCCTTTTTGACATGTTTTAAAGATTTGTACAGGGTCTGCTTTATTGCTCTTCAAGGGGAGTGGTCAGATATAAATTTGCATCATAAAGACTGTGAATAGCTAACCCTCCAATGCTTGTGGCTTGTCATATAATCTGTGTAGTAAATTACGAACACATAAGAGGTGAAGTTGATAAAACTATCATGTGAAAGATGAAGTTTCCATTCAGATCAGGCTTTTAAACGATTTTAGCTTTTATTTTATCGGCCTTTTGTTTTCAAGATTAGAATCCAGACTTCAGTTTGAGCATGCTTGCATATGATTTGGAAATCTTTTTGTTTCTAGGTTACAAACTTCTGGCTTTTGAATGTATTTCATAAAACATATATCTGAATCAAATGAATCCCTAAACTCTGGAGAAGCTTAGTTATTCTTAGAACTGTGTAGAACAAACCCGTATTTTAAAACAGTTATTTAAACCAAAGATCAACCAGGTCCTGAGGAAGAGCTTTCAAAAGATCACTCGTTTGTGTAGGACAAGCTACTACTTACTACTAGAAATGCTGTGTCATATGCAGTGATTGTATCTCAAAAATATACCATATTTCTAAGAGTATACATGAGCTTGTACATCTGTTTCAGGCATCTGTTTTTCAGATTAAGTGATTCTTGAACATATGTGGTCTGATTCATACAAAATTATGGATCAACTTTTCTTGCCTCCTCTCGCCTCAATCATTGAAACCATTGGCGTACAGTGGTAGGACATGAATGGAAGGAACTCCCCTCCTCTTCATAACCTTATACTTTTAGATTTTACTTGTTACTTAAATCTAAACTTTCTAAGTTTAGTTTCCTCTGAATTATAGCCTTTGCTGTTCTTGTGTCCTGCTTGACCATTATATTTAGGAGCTTTATAACTGAGCATTCAGACTCTCAACACTTGGTCCAACTTTAAGAGATATGAAGAAATATCTTTTCCTTCTGAAAACTCTCTGCACTGTGGACTGAATTATTTTCTTATGTTTCCATAGATTAATTCAATACCAAGATTCTAGGAGCATCTTTGTGGCAAAGTGCTGTGCCTTATAAAGGTTCACTGCTTTGGGTACAGAGAGCAGTCTGTGTTCATCTGTGCCTACAGGAAGCAATTTCTGCCTGAAATAAAAACAGCATTTACCATTATAGTTATACAGCTTCCAGAATAACTGTGGCAGTTCCTGATTAAGCAAGTGACTGTTTCCAATGTTATGTCAACAAACAGGAAAAACATACTTGTCTTCTTGTGTCATCTCTCTTCCCTTCCCATAATGGTTTTAATGAGAGATGAATGAACCAAATCTTGCTCTTTTTGTATTCTTCCTTTCGCTTGGGGTTGGGGGGCAAACCCTTTCGATTATAACTTTGGAACAGGGTTACTGTAAGCAAAACAAAAGAAAAATCAATTATGCAGAATTTTGGTGCATGATGTGAACAATCAGTTCTGTCCATGTAATTCCTAGTATTTATTAATTTATCCAAAATAACTATTTTTCACAGATAGCTACTAGCAGTAAAACTAGAATGGCACAGTGCAATAGATAGAGATCTATTTTATTTCATTTTTGTAGGAGCAGGATTTGTTGTTATAGGGCATTGTCAATAGAAGGGTGTAATTGGTGAGGAGGTATTAGGTATACCATGAGTTTTAGGTGGTGCATGTGTTAATGTTAGTGTGTAATTCTGACTATGTAATCTCTCTTTCCTTGCAGGCTTCTTTAATAATAGATCTTCATTTGCCCCTGCAGATAATTCTGTAAAAAAAACACTTAAAATTGTCATATTCCCTCACATAAAGCTACATCAGCCACAAAGCTAACAATGTCTTTGATCAGTTATGTGGTGTTTATCAGTCACTTTCCTTTGGGGAATTGCTGGGCCCTTTTGAAAGCATCAAAGAATTCTTCAGTAATCTCCAATCCTGCAATAAACCAAGATACCCCTTTAGCTGAAGAGGGCTCTGCATTATCTCTCCAGATGCCGTTGGTGCTGGTTCCGATTCTACTGGAGAGTTCATGAAACAGCATTATAGTACTTTTCTGCTACTGCTAGGGATCTAAGCAAACTTGTTCTGTAGTGCTACCACCTGCCAGTAATTTTTAGGGGCTTTAACTATATTGCTTGCTGTGCAGATTTACATTTACAAACTCTATTACTTTATCCATTTTATTCTGTGAGTGGTTCATGTCCTTCCTATTCATTTTCTGCATATCGAGTGTTATTTCAGCTCTAATTTGTTTGACGTTCTTGCTAGTAGTGTATTTGTATTCACAGAAAAACATGTGAACAATTTCATCTATTGATGCTGTACAATGTGCCTATTAGATATACAAGTAGCAGTTGAATATATCCCCCAACCATTGTTAGGCCTCTTCAAATGATAATGTGGCCACGTTCCTCTGTGAGGCTGATACAGCATGAGAATGAGCCTGCAGTCTTCAAGGAGCTGTATGTTGTGCTAGGAGTGACCAGAAACTGAAAGTAATTACTGCCATTAGTTATGCAGTGAAAAGCAGAGAATATCTGTGGTTTCATAATGTTCATTAGTTTTACTTGTAGATGACAGCCATTAGTAAATCATACCATTGCAGTTCAACAGACATTTTCCCATGATAGTATACTAAGCAGAAATAGAGCGAAAAGCTTTACTCCATTCCCCAGTTATTTCTAGGTGAAGGAGTGTAGAATCAACCAAAGGCTTTGTAAAATACCTAGTTATTCCATATCAGTTCCTTCACTAAAAATGGCTTTGTACAGTGCAACATATTATGCAATGATAAAAAATACGTACACAAATCTTCTTATTGGCCTTTTTCTACAGAGCTGTCTCTATGTATTTGGAACATGTATGAGCATAAGGAGATTTGCTTTCAATACTCCAGGAAAGAGAAATTATGCTTATTTTGTCTTTTTTGGTTAAAGGTTCTAACAGGAGTAAGTGATATTACAAAAAGAGATCTCAATGTAGCATAGCTAGGGAGTTGTAAAGCCCATGTTCTAAGATCCCCTTGAAGGCAAGAACTAAGAATGACAACCTGTTAACATTCATTTCCTGAACTGAATTTTGGGCAAGTCTGCGTCTTTTACAGAAGCAACTGCGTGGAACAGCGAGCATGTGGGAGTCCTTGTCAAGATCACACTGTGCTGCTACCAGTAATCTCACTGAAAAACAGTAATGAAACAAGAAGGATGTAATGTAATAGTAATGTATGTGCTAGTGAATGAGTTCAAATGCATCACACTTGCAAAATGGAACAAGATCTGCTTAAGTTGTATGTTAACTGGGCATCTTCTTTGGGCTTACATTGATTCTCACTCTTGAGAGTGAACTGGGGAAACTCATGATGCAGAGTTCTTGAAATGTTTGCCTTAATGTATTTCTGGCTTAGTGAAGTCAATTCAGTTTAACTGCAGAAACTCCTGAAGGCATTTAAAATTTAAATTTAAAAGCTAAAAATACTAAAATATGAAATAGGAAGATAAACTTGTAAGTGGCTCAATATTGAGCTTTTCATCTCAATTTGGCTACCAAAAAACAAAAAAAAAAAAGAAGATACTGCATAACACCTGAATATTGAGTTTTTTACATCATCTGACAACAGTTAAACTGAGTGCTTTGAGTTGGTTAGTTCTTTTCCTTCAAGTGGGATGTTGAGCCGTAAAGTGGACTGTGAGGGAGAGTGATAGAACTGACAGAACAAAACCCAACCAAACATTGTCTTCAGCAGTCTGCTTCAGGCAGCTTCCATCCACAAGTACTTTGCCTAGAATATGTAGTTTTAAACATCTGATATGCTTCCAAAGAGAATTATTAACTTTGAACTTGGAGTGCAGCATTTTCAGTTAATGGAGGTGAATTCTGTAATATCTGCTCTGTAGTCAGTGGTATCTGGGACACATACTGCTGCTATTTGGCCTGTAGAGCGCAAGACTTTATTCCAGGTTAGCAATTAATATTCAAACTTTGGCATAATTACCAGGCTTACCTTTGCTTTGGCCTATAGCTCTTTGCTGCTTTACTTGCCTCCATTGAGATGTTGAGGTCTTGTTTTTCTGATGTCTTTGTGTACTGAGTACCCAGATGAGAAATACCCTATGCTCTTCTTATAAGTAGATCCACTTGTGATGAAGTAACTTAAAACATTTGAAATAATCTTAATAACCCTTCCCCCAGTGAAAGTATTAGTGTGAGCAATTTAGCATTTTGCTGTAATGGGATGGCAAAGGGGGTGGAGAAAGGAAACAATAGATTTTAAAAATACTTAAGACTACTGGAGAATTGAAACCTGAATTTCCTGTGCTTTGAGACATGACTGAGAAGCAAGACTTAAACTTGAGAAACAAGCCATACTTGCAAATTCCCAGCTTACATCTAAGGCTGTTATTTGGCATTCCTGATGGGGACGGTTATGAGAGAAGGAAGCATTCAGTTTTCCAGCAGAAAATCAGAGGCAGACAAATTTCCAGTCAGGATAACTTATGGAAAAGGTGAAGTAGATTTCCTTCTTGTACAGAGAGAAACAGTGGACTATTGCTAGTCTTCAGTCCAATGAAGGTAAATTATTGTTGTTGATTTAAGAGCCGTTATTTCATAATGAACTTGAAAAGGAAGCAAACACACGTCAGAAAGTGACAAGTTATAACAGACTTACACAGGGAGAGGGGGCTGTGTGTGTGGAAATAGATTGAAAAGGACATCAGAAGGAAGAAATGAGAAAATAAAATGTGGAGAAGGCATGTAAATGGGCTAAAACCATGGCAGCGACCATTGGATGGTAGAAGTGTGTGTGTAAGAACAGATCTTATTTGGGAAGTTGGTTCTTTGACCCCTGATCCATAAACTCCCAAAGTCTCCATTGCTCTCCTTCCTCTGCAAACTAAGTTCTGTATGAAAGAATGAGTATGCCTTCCTTCCTGCAGTTTCCAAACCTGAGAAAAAATCCTGTGCCACTAGCAGAGCATTTATCAATGTGCATAAATGGCAAAGTAGAAGAGAGGAGGCACTGCATCTTGTTCACAGGTAAGGTTATGACCAACTGTTGAAATCTAAGTGTTCTTGCAGCCATTTCCCCAAATAGCTTTGCAAGCCCTAAAGCTGAAATGAGTGAAAGATACTTATTATGTTATTACTCCTATTTTTAGTTTTTAAACTAAAAGATGAGAATTGACTCCCTGGAGGACAGAATGAAATGAAATGAAGCTCCATACCTAGTGGAGTTTATGTTCAGGTTAACCTTAAAAAGTAAATGCAATACCCTAGAATTGCTATCATGTCTTTTCAGGGGTTATTAGCTGCTACAAATAAGAGGTTCTATTTTGATATGTAACTGTCTTCCTGGGTTGCACTGGTTTCTGTGTTACAGTTAAAGATACCCTGAACATTCTTCCTGTAATATATGAAAAATTATTTAAAGAATATTCACATCTGTCTAGAAAGTGGAAAATTGGATCCTCTCTTCAAAGAGAACCATTAGCAAAAACTGTGTGGAAAAGCATGTATCATTGTGCCAACCTTTTTTCATACTGAAAAATATTAGGTGTGAAAAATGAGACAGTAAAAACTCAAATTTCTTTTTCAAATTTCTACAAAAAATACTTTGAAATGTATAGTGGAAATTTAAGTTTTTGTTACAAAGTGACCAAAATGTTCCTTCTAATACTTAGGTTCCTAAATGGAAACGGAGTATTTTTAATATCTATGGTTCTATTTATTTGTGAATGGCTTTTTGTCTAAGATTATCCCATTATTTTACCAGGCTTCTTTTCTCAGATAAATGGTTTTCATAAATTTAGAAATACAGAACTGAAATATTCTTCATTTAAATTCAAGGCATATTTTAAAGGGATAAAATTCGAGTTCTGTATATACTGGAGTAGCTGAATGCAAATCAAGTGTTTAAACTTCCTGGAGTTTATTGCTGAACATGAAAAGAAAAATTAACATTTTGCAGATTTTAGGTACAAATAAGCTCTTTTGTCTGTAGTTAAAAGGCTTTGGTTAACCTTTCCCAGTCAAACGCAGTATTTGGCAATTGTATGATGTGATGTATGAGTACACTTACAGAGGGCAAAAAGAAAGTTTCACACTTTTTTTTTTTTCTTTCAATATAAGAATGGGTGTAACATGGGCTGTTGCTGTGCAGATTACATGACATGAGGTATTCTGCACAACTGGTGCTTGCTGTTCCTTCCACACCAGGATCCAGGCAGAATGGTACCTTTTGTCAATGGTAAATTTTTGGTAAATGAGATTTTAGAGGATGCGGAGTACTAATTACGCTATTCTGACAGAAAATAGAGCAACAGCTTTTTAAAGCATCTTTGAATTTCATCAAGGGTACTGAAGTCAGTAAAAATCGTGTGACTTCACTGGACTTTGCATGAGATTCTTAACTATTCTATCAATTTTAAGATTTGCTTGATCAAAATGTAATTTGATTTGAATTATTGGAATAGCGTGTTCAACTAGCCATAAAAAATTAAAAATGGTGAAGTAGGTCTTTTTTGTGCTGTTTAGGTTTGTAACACTGTATTTCTGTCTCTGGATGGATACGGTCCCTAGCTGTTAACTACTAGATAGATGATCTAAAATACAGGAAAAATAATGCAAATTCTGTGCATGAATATAGTCTGTATTGATCATAATTTATTCCAAAGGGCAAGCCCAAGGTTGAAGAAGTCTCTTCTTGGTACCATGTCTGTGTGTCCTAAGTACCATTACAGGTTTCTTTTCTCTTGTTCATTCACCCATATATCCTCCAATGGATTACAATAGTCTAACATGTTATATTTTACACTCAATGCCATTAATCTTAAGTGAGTAATTTAATTTATTGTAGGTTATTAGCTGTTCAACTTGAAAACCTGTGAATAAAAGTGAAATGTATCCTGATGTCTCACATTATATATTGAAAATGTAGTGGATAAGTTCAGTAATTGTCATTAACAGTGAAAAGGAGACTGTGCCAGTTAAAGTACTATTTTAGATCAGCTATAACGTAGTAACTCAAGTAAATCATAAAATCATGCAGTTTGGTGGCTTGAAGGAATATCTTATCCAGATTTTTTTATCTCTCCTCACCACAGCATCAAGATATTCTAGAGTTTGCTTAGCAAGTGGACACCCCCTGTGTCCACCACTGTCTTCAGTTTATAGTGCTCTGTGTTGGATTCTGGAAACTAAAATGCTTACTGAATTTATTAGACTTCTGGGAAAAGGTATTACTGACGCTTACATGTATTATTTTGTTGTCGGTGAAGGAAGGATTTAGCATCATCATTATAAGTCTTCAGAATTTTCTTAGAAAAGGATAAATCAGGATTATGTACACCTATATACTCTTTGATCTGAAGCATGTAGAGGGCGTTCTGAGAAAGTTTTTTGTTTCTATAGCTGATAAGTTAAAAAGGGAACTCTTCTGAAAAAAGGATGGCTTTTGCATTAGAAGTGTTTTATGACCAATATTTTATCATCTTACAGTTAAATATTTTTGAACAATTTTTTTTTGAGGTTTTTACTTTAGATGTAGAAGTTGCCTTTTATAATCAGAATTTAATAAACACAACTTAAATTTGGGTTGTAAATTAAGATCTTGAGTTAATGGGTGTTGCTTTTTCTCTTTTTGCAGTTTAATTTCTGTCAAAGTGTAATGTCTTTCACATAATTTAAATTCATAGATTCTGATACTTGTAATTGTACATGTATTTCAGTTGCAGGGTATGGTGTTTTATTTTACTGCAGTAACTGCGTAATGGAATAATAACTGAGTTTCCAGGAATTTTTTTTTTCTTCAAGATGTGAGGAAAAGTAATGTTTGCTTTAAATGTGGGTGTGTTTTAGTGTTCTTTTTTTGGAGAAAGGGGAAAGAGGATACATGTAGAGGAGGCACAGCCTGGGGCTACTCCCCTCTCCATTATTTCTCTCTCCCCTTATAAGCATACACTTTCTTGACTGCTTCTTGCCATGACTCATTCTGTCTTGAGACAGAAGAACAAAAAATGTCTTGGCATTATAGCAATGACTGCAGTTGGTGGAAAGCAGCTTCAGCTAGAAGGATTTTGTGAAACTTGTTTTAAGTTATTAAATTTTTTTCCTTATCTGTTTTGTGGGTATGGGCACATTGATGTATGCAAAGTACTTTCTGGAAATTGAGGGAAGGTGTTTGAAAAGTATAAAGCACAGCCATTCTCACATTCTCTGCCATAGTCTTAGAAAGGGATTAAACTTAAAAGCAGTCTGTTAGGATTAGTTCTGAGAAAGTAGCAAAGGGTTTCAGCTCATTTCACATGGTTCAAAATTTGGCAGAGGCTTTTCAAATCAATTGCATTTGCAACGCTAGACTTAGCCATGTTTGTTTGCTGTCTTTTGTATTAAGCCATAAAATTTTCCTTAACCAGAGATAGCTGATATACTACTTCATATTTTGGAGTGTACAGGAGGGTCTGCTGTCACTACTAAACCCCAGAATCTCGAAAAATGTTAATCTCAAAAACAAATTATTGTCTGTAATGGATAACATTCCATTTTCTTTTTTTTTTTTTTTTTTTTTCTTCAGTTTCTGAATACATTTTGACCTTTCTCCACAGAAAACCCTGAGCAGGAGGTGGGGTGAGGGATTGAGAAGCATCATGATTTTGCGTGGGAGTTACTGCTGGTTTGTCCTCTTTGGAAAGAAGCTTGTGATTATTAGAGATGGTGACTTGGTGTGCTCAAAGTCTGATATTGTGTGAATTATAGATGAAGAGACTGTTTTAATATTTTTCAAAAAACAAAGTGAGAACATTTAGAGAAAATTTAGTGAGAAATTTAGAGAACATTTTATGTATAATATTATGGGAAGAAAACTCATTTTGCAATACAGGTTTGGGATTCCCGAATAATTGCCCCTTTCAGGTGACCGTTGTGGGTCCACTGTAAGTAGCTTCCTGTATAAGGAGGGGACTACTAAGGCTCAGAAAAAATATACCTTTCAGAATTTCTACTTGCTGTGAAACCAAAAGCCCTTACAAAACAGATGCTACAGGATAGAAAGCAGCTTTCACTTAACAGATATTGAAGAATCCATAGGAACACGACTGAGTACTTGGCATAGAAGATGGATAGTTGCAGAATATTGGAAATGTAACTTGCAGGGCAGAATACAAGCTGTTCATTTTGATTATTCTGTTTGTCAGTGTTCATCATTTGCCAATGGAATTTTATTATTTCTAAAAATATAAATACATTCTAAGAACATTCTGATACATTTCTAAGAAAGGCCTGTGATACCATGGTTGAACTGAGTTGTTATAGCAACTGAAATAGCTCAGATATCTGAGGATAGTATTGTAATAATTAGAGATCATGTTGAGCAAACCTCAGTAGAACCAATCTTTTGTAAGGTATAGGTAGCTTTGCTGGGGACAGCTGTTCTCAGAGATACTAGAAATGGTATTTCTCTGGTTCCAGGATGATTTAAGATGGTTCTCAGGCTCTTCTTTAGTAGGACTTCCTAGAAGTTATCTTAAATCAATTAGTAATTTCCCCCCTAAATATCATTCCTCTGAAATGTATTTATGCCAATTTACCTTATTTTTGTTCTCTGTGTTGTGTATCACAAACTGATAAAACTCGCGGTGTTTGATTAAAATTAACAAATCTTTGCTAGGGCTAAAGCTTTTTAAACATAGAATACTAGATGTGCACAGAATGTTGCAAATGAAAAAAATCTAAGGACTTACTAGATAAGTAATCAGGTTGACACTTATTTAAGAAGTCTAGCACAATTTCAATAGTTCTTAGGACAACAGCTGGTTACTTTGGTTTTGCCCTTCTAAAAACTCAAACCAGTTTCCTTTAAAAAACATAATTTGCATATATATGCACAACCTCCCCCCCTCCAATTGCTTGATTTAATATTTATGTTGTTTCTTCTTAAGTTGCAACATGTAATCTCTAGAAAAAGGAGCACCGATAGAGCTTAAAGGAGCTCTTTTAAGACTTCTGTCTGTTTTCAGACTTTTTCCACTTACCTCTGGCTATCTTAACTGTTGAATTTGAATTGTAGCATGCAGGTACAGTACTGCTTGCACATGTCAGACATTCTGTATTTGGTCATAAATATTTTGTCCTCTTCTGGTCATGTGTCAAATCCTTATTTCTTCTTTACTGTCTTCTCTAGAAGTGAGATTCATTCAGATACTGCATGCAGTAAAAGATTTCTGCTTATTTTATGTAATATTTTAAATCCTTCACTATTTGGTTTGGATTTGAGATGTGCCTCTATAGAAATGGAAATAAGGCTTCGCGACCAACTTGTATTGTGGACTGAATTCCACCAGCTGCACAAGTTAGTGAATGGAAAGATGAAAGAATCTCAAATGAGCTTAAAAAGATTTCCTCATCTTACTTTGGCCCTTCTAATTTTTGAAATCTGTCCTATTTTATATTTAAAAATTAAAGTGAACCAGTACTCTTCCTTAGGATGGCATATTTCACTATATTCTTAAATTTGAAAGATTTAAGAAGATGGTTTTCTTAATGTGTGTTTAAGATTACTGCTGAAAGAAATAACTCCTTCAAGCAGTATAGATAAATGGGATAATATTCATGTGACCAAGAGCAATTTCAAATGTGCAGTTGGTTACATGCCTCACAATTGGAAAGCACCATAATATAGAAACTGTGCAAGCCACCAATATATCCTAATATGTCCTAGTTCATGTATCTACTATTCCTTTAGACTGAGTCCTGCGGTTTGAAAAACTAGAATAGTGAAGTGCTACGTTAGTTATGATTGCTAAACAGCAGTGTCTGCTTTATAGCATTGATTTGGTGCTTGCAGGCTTTGTAGTAAAAACACTGTTCAGTTCAACAAATGACCTGGTCAGTCTTGATCTCTGCCTTTTGCTAAAAACTCCACACAGTTACCTCTGAGGTGACATAAACTATCTCAGGGGAAATTGTATCTCTTAAGGGGATATACTGCTAGTATTTCACAAAGGGAGAAAGTACTATCTTCTCAGCCTCTCTTCAATTCCTCTGATTAGCTTTACCTATGAATTTGCGGGAGAAGTGCAAGTTTGCTTGTGCAGTTAAGACCTATGGAATTACGCTTTAAGCAGAGTGGAAGTCAAAAGTGGCAGAGAGGACACTAAGAAATGCTGAGATCTGAACATAAAATGAGATCAATTACTAGGCTGTGCTATTAATCCATGTTGGACTCAAATCTTAAGTAAAATACTCAGTGTTGATTTTCCATCTCTCTAAGGTTACAGTAGAACGGGAGAAGCTGAAGGGAAATCTTTCATATGATGAGATGATGAATTTCACCTTTGCATGGTGAATTAAGACTAGCAGAAAAGAAATGAAGAGAAGGAAAAGGGTAGCTTGAAAGCTGTGAAAAATCACTGATGACAGGAGAGTAGTAGTCAAGAAATTCAGTTTCTCAACAGAAGAGTTGAAGAGATTGTATGCAATTCAGTTACAAGTTATTTTATAAAGAAGGTGCTGTTTCTGTTAGACATAATTATGTAATTCATTGTCATAGAATATTACCAATGCCAAAGTATAAATAAGTTCAAAAAGCAATTAGACAAGTGCACAGAGGATAGGATTACCAAAGAACATTAAAAAAATAAATGGATACTGATGTTAGTTTTGTCTGAAAGTTTTTACATCACAGATTATTGATGCCTAGAAGAATATATTGGGAGACTATTAACTCATACTTTCATCTTTATAGCAAGTTATTTAAGCATCTGGTGCTGGAGACTGTATAGGTGAAGACTCTGTTCATCCAGTGTAACTATTCTTGTGTTCACAATGATTATTCATAGGCTATGTAAAGAATACCTTGCTCATTTATGCTAATTATGGGTGACAAATCACAGTGAACAACGCAGGCGTTAAGTTCCTGTGCCTAACAGCAACAAATCTTCAGAGCGTCATCGCAGCTCTTATTTATAACTTGGCTGTTTTCCTTTCCATTCTAAGTGTCTTTTGTGTGTATGTTGGATTGTTGAGTGTATGACTTAAGCATTGTATTACAAGTTTTGGTGATGTTCCAATATAAATAATATTTGAGAGTTGCACACTAGGCTTGAATGACATGTGGCATCTTTAACACTCTATCAACTGCACCAAACTATTTCTTACAGCTACTTCAAATAATTTGCCGTGTTATTGTGGATTATATATTAGTTCAATGATTCTGAAATTCTTTGATAGCATAATTTCTTAGTGTGACTATTTGCAAGGGTCAAAATTACCTAACCACAGAGAAATCAACTGACATCTGAAAAACTGGAGGCAGCATTAAGTGTCTGATTCACTGACAAAACCGGATATGGAGTGAACAAAATGGACTTGCATAGGAAACCTCCCCTGTCAGTTACGTTTACTGAAGGACTGTGAAAGGCATCATGAGTAGAGTTCCATGTCGGAATGTTTGTTCTTGTGTTATTTCACATCAGTTCCGTAATATTTATTGCTAGCAATTAATTGTTTGGATGTAAAACAGCAAGAAAGAAAATGAGAAATACAAGCTGATTCAGTAAATCTTTGATACATAGTCAGCATGGTTTGTAGTCCATCTCTTTAAATAAATTATTTAGCTGATGAGGTATCTGTAGCCTCCTTATGTGTTTTCTTTATAGATGTAATAGCAGATCTGGGTTCAACTAAAGTTAATTGTAAAAGGACAAGTCACAATATTTACACCTCTTTTTCACCTCTTTTACCCTTTGTTAATTGTGAAGAGCTGTAAGGCTCTGTAAAACTTGAAAGTGGGCTGAACAACTGACGCCTACAATCCTTATGGCTTACTTATTGTGTGGGAAACTAACTGCAGCATCATTAATCAAACTGTCAGGTACAATGTGAAAGTCTTATATTTATTGCATAAAGAAGAACACCATGAAGAAATGGAACCTCTGTGATGAATAGACATTGGACACCAATTATTGTGGTGCTATTAATCATTATAACTGTAGTTAACACTGACTAGGGACTATGAACTTAAACTTCTGTGGGAAAGAAATAGGCGTATGTTCATGTTCATATATATGATTTTGTGAGCTTTATAATCTTAAACATTTATTTGATGAGATGACAACTAGAAATGAATGTTGCCAGTTTAACTTAGAAACACTTATAATAGAAAGTATGATGGATGAGACATTTTCTTGCCATGCATGCTCTGGGAACACATGCATCACACCAACTTCACTTTCTCTTGCTGTCTTCCTTGTGAGCTCTAAAGTTATATTTTAGAGGAATTTCTCATATTTGTCCTTAAGATGATTTTCTTGTTTCTGGAGTTGGAAAATTTCTCTTTGTATGAGAATATGAAAATGATACGCTTACGAATGACCAGAATGGTCTCGTGCGTAAACAATACATGTTCCAACTGATAAGAAGTCTTTGCACATCTATTTAATGAATCTCTATTTAAATTTCTGTCAAATTGATTTCCTTGTGTGGTAGACATCATCATGACTTCCAGGTTTTCATATAAGGTGACTGAAATTTTCTGTAAATAGTTCTGTGACAGGTAATTTTTGGGGTCTTTATGCATGTTTATTGTCTTGTAATTCTGGAAATCCAAGTGGCTTAGTGAATTTGACACAAGTAAACAGAAAACCCAAAGTGTAGAGGCAGCAGATCTCTAGTACTTTATTGCTGCGTAGCACCATTGCAAGGCAGTCTCTGTTGTCAAAATGTTGCATAATCTGAAGTGTGTGTTCCGCTTGAAACTGTAAAAAGTAATTCATGGGCAAATTGGAGATTTTTCAGAAAATGCTGGGAAATCAGTAATTTTTGTGGACAGAGACCTTCCTCTTGAGTAGGAGCTGTACAAAATGATTTGGATGTTATACCTATTTGAAAGATCTTCATGAAATCATTTCCAAAATGGTATGTATTTTAGCCTTCTGTCTTTTGTTCCAACATTACATTTGAAAACTGTTTTATTTTTTGTTTTGTGTTAATTCCTCTCTCTGAATTAACTCTCATTAATTTCAGATATTTTGAGTAATAACCAAATATAGTTAGTTGGATGACCAGTGCCGTAAACCAAATAATGAGATTTAAACTCTCTTCAGTTCATCTACTTCATCTTTCACTAGCATTTTCACTGACTATTGTGAGCTGTGGCAGAAATCTGAAGTTCACTTTTACCCTGATAGATATAGAACTGTACCGTACTTTTTTGTTGTTGTTAAAGCGGGATGTAAGTAGAAACCCTGTCTGCTGCTTTGCTTGTGCTTTTCAAATTATCACTTGAATTCTGAAGAGTTTTCAGCTTTCCTTGTCCATTTTTCACTCTGCTGCAAGCAAACGTTGCCGAGTGTTTCACTGTGCAGAGAGGAAGCGAATCACACGAGGCCGCTTTCTGAGCAGTCAGCCACTGAACATTCAGTCAGAGCTGAGCAAAGCCCCAGTCAGAATTAATTGTCAAAATTATATAATTACAGCTGCACTGACTGAGACTAGACCACAGCATCCGTTCCAGCCTCAACTGCATTTATTCTTGCTTTTAGGGGAAAAGTGCAAACTAGGATACATTATTTTCTGTGCCATTTTATGAATTGCTAAATAAAAAATGTGGTTTATTTAACAGAATATTCTCAAGTGAAATAGATATTTTAAAAGCAGCATATGGTGATAATGTTACCAAAGAACAACGATCATGTAAATTATCAATTAAATTCTGAAGGGTTAAAATAAGCTCTCTGAATCTAGAGATTACTTTTATGTAATCATCATGAAAGAGAGCAGCAACTTAAAAATGAAAGTTCCCTGCATTCCAAGTCCAAACAAATTAATGTTGGGTTTATGCGTGCATGTTTACCTCTAAAAATCAAGTGAAATTGTGTGGAATAGAGAGTGCTTTTGAACCTACAAAGAGAGTGTGAAGAAACAACTAATATTACCAATAGCAAAAGTCTAATTTTCTCAGTTGCTGCATTTTCATAATCTGAAATTGGATTATTTTCATGCAATTTAAGTGTATGAAAGGCAGTTTATACTTATAAACATTGGTATATAAATAGGCTGAGCCCTCTCTTCTGGTGTATAAGTGCCAAAATGAAGGCATGGATGTGCTCTTCTCAGTTATCTAATGGCTTTGCTTGTCTGGAACCAAGTTGTAGCAGAACTGGCCATGCTGAAAACAGCCATGTATCACATGCTTGGGGAGGGAGAAGAGAGGAAAGGGGGGAAATTTACTGGCTTTCAAAAAGCAGAAAGAGGAATTGAAGTTTCAAAACACACAGTAGGAAAGGCAAAAGCTGCTTTGAGTTCCTTGTTTGTGTGGTGACTCTTGGTGTCCCACTCACAGGATCTATTTCTAGGTTATCAAGCAAGCAAGGAAAATGTCCTCCTTGCCTAACAGTACCAGTCCTAAGCAGTTAAAAATTGCGCATCCCCTTAAAACATGAGATGGGCTTGAGTGCTAGAGATAGAACCAGTATATTGCACCTGTTCTTAGTTTTAAATCTTGAGGTTTACCAGTTTTCAGGATTTACTCTAACATCATGAAACTTGTGTATGTATGTGCTTTTAAATTAGAGCTCAATTTATATGTAATAACTTTTTTTTTTTTTCCTCAGAAAATGAGTCTTTAAGAAGGCTTCCAACAGCTTGAGATTTGCAATGATGAATAGGAAAATCTGGCAGACACTGTTCTGCTATGGAAACTCTAGGAGTTCAGTGTTATAACACAGCATTTATTAAAGCTAATTTATTGTCAAACATTTCAGACAACAGCTACAGGAAACTTAAAGTATCTGCATATTTCACAAACATTTAATTCATAAATTGCATTCCACGGAATCCCATCCTTTTTGAGATGTCTAGTAGCATGTTGCTGCCGAATCCTTGTCACCCTCCTTTTTATGTTAACATCCCTGGTTTAAAGTACTTTTTTTACACCTGTTAGATTTGTTGGAGTCTCATTTAAATGGTGTCTTTCCTAAAACAACCAGACAGAACGTGTGAGGCTCAAGTTTAATGCAAAATATCAACTAAGAACTGCCGCTCCAGTTCAGTCATTTCATCTATTGCTCTGTCTTTCTCAGAAGGCAGTTGTTTTTTGGTTTTTGTTTGGATTTTTTTTCACACATACAATAAATGTCAACAATATCTGTCAAATGTTATTAAATAAGACAGAGGTAAAATTGGATTTCACAATAAAAAGAGTACTAAATATTATTTAGTGTGTAGTTTTTTTGCAGTGCCAATCTGCAAAGTTGTCTGAGTTCTAGTATTATGAACAAGGTATTTTACTGACAGGATTGTTAATGTGCTTAATTGTCAGCAACCTTTGCAAATGCATGGAGGCACAGTGCAGGTTATAGCTGTCATCTTACACTTTGTGATGGTTACTAAAATTACATTTTAACATACTTTCCTGTTACACAACTTGGTGCAGAGAGAGAAGTTAATGACTGCATATAAAACGAGTTTTTGAAGATCACGTTTATTTATGACCTGCCTTTTTTATATAATGGTTAACACAATTTAAACTGAAGTCAGAAAACAACAATTAAGATGATGACTAAACAATAGGCTTAATATAGTGATAATATTTCTACAGTTTTCCCTCCCCTTATATCCTAACAAGTATACCTGAATATGTACCCGTGCTTTGCACATAAGGGGTAAAATGGGAGGTTATCAGTCCATTAGTTACAAGTATTTATCCACTTACTATGGTTTTCTTCATGTTTTAAAAACTCAGTCTATTCTTTTATTCTTTGTGGGGCAAAAGACCACATGGACTGTTTTCTTTCTACTTGCACCTGACTCTTAGTGTCTGCGTTGTAAGATCACAATCTAAGACAGATCTTAGTAGGTAGCTCACAGAGAACTGGTGAAAGGTGAAAGTGAATATGTGATAGACATATAGATTATATATATATATAGATAGACATAGATTAAACCTTTAAGGCATTTCTATTTTCTTCAAAAGTATCTGTATGTAATTTGTCACATACAGTGTTCCATGAAAGAGGTCTTCAGCTCATGCTTCAGTCCAGTTGTATAGCACTTCTCAATTCTGGATTAGTAAAATGAAATCTACTTGCTGCTTTCTGGTTGTTAATTCTTTACAGTGAAGTACTGAAATAACTCTGTTATTTTGGCAGACCTATATATAATTATTTCTTAGTGAAGTACTCAAATAACTCTGTTATTTTGGCAGGTATATATATAATTATTTCTTAGTTCTAATTCTGATGTTAATATTTGTTTTAAGGTGGCTGCGGACAGCTTGGAAAATGGGGCTAGGTGCCAGGATATACAAGGGACAATAAAGGAGTTAATTATGATGCTATGGGAGAACTTAGTTTACTAAAAGGTAGCCTGGAGATGTTGTAAATATTGTTTGGCCTCTGAATATCATGTCAGTTTTCAAGAAACATGCTACTTGCAGAAAAGGGTTAAAGAGATGTGAGCTACAGTTTGGCTACATGTGGGGGGGTGGTGTGTGATGCTGAAAAGCAGCAGTGCAGTCGATGTCTTGGAGAGCTATGACTATTAAACGATACGTGAAGCTTTTTTCATTCTTCAGGACATATCTGGCCTTCCCACTTGCAGGTTTTAGCATGCTGGGTTTTTTGAAAACATTTTCTCTTGCTATTGCTGTGTGTCTATAACTGTTCTCAGCTTCTGAATTAGTGAATTTATTAATGTAGTTTGCATAAATAAATGTTGGGTTTTTTTTTTTTGTATTTTGAATTTTTTTTGCAATGTACTTTTTATTATAAATGTACTTTTATTATAAATGTCCTTCTTATTATAAATCCGTATTTAAGCAAAACTATTTTCAGAATTCCACAATAGGTGTCTTTTTCCGCAAGTACTTGATACTTTGTGAGTTCAACCAGAAGTCTGCTTTAGAGTTGCAACTGTTTTCAGATTTTTAACACACACACACACACACACAGCCCCCTCCTCCCCCGTCTAAATGTAATTTGGGGAAATTACAAATTGAAGGGGGGCTATAGGGATGCTGGGGAGGGACTCTTCATTAGGGACTGTAGTGATAGGACAAGGGGTAATGGGTTAAAACTGAAACAGGGGAAGTTTAGATTGGATATAACGAGGAAATTCTTTCCTGTTAGGGTGGTGAGGCACTGGAATGGGCTGCCCAGAGAAGTTGTGAATGCTCCATCCCTTGCTCCATCCAGGCTGGATGAGGCCTTGGGTGATATGGTTTAGTGTAAGGTGTCCCTGCCCATGGCAGGGGGGCTGGAACTTGATGATCTTAAGGTTTGGGGTTTGAGTTTAGTCTTTTATGGTATAGGTGTACTTGTATTTAATAATAGCTGAATGGTTTCATTCTGGTATGGGACATATTATTACAGGCATGCTGGGCGGGCACTCCTGCTTTTCTTTGGTTTGGATTTATTATAAAATAAATTTTCACTGCACAGTAACTTCCATCTAAGTATTGGTGACCACCTTGGCAAAAACCACTTCAGGAGTCTGCTTCTATCTAAAAGATGCACATAGATTTGACAAATAGGTAGCAAATATCTGTATATTAGAGGAAGTAGCTGCTCTGTGTGAATTAGCTCTTAAATAATTTCATGGTTTATATACCATTGAGGGGAAATTAACCCCAAACTGAAGGAGGCTGAGGACTCCAATTTGAAATTGACTGATCCGCCTGCCCTAACAATTTGAAGGAGGACCAGAGCCCCTTCAAGACTTTATGCCTCTCCATGTAGATATATAGGGGGTTGTCTTAAATTTTTTGTTTCTGTGAGTGTACAAAGGTTATTTTAGAGGTGTTTTAATGTTGCATGAATGTGTATGCTCTTTGTGAGATAATGAATAAAGACTGGTTATAAAACAATAAGAAACCAAAAAAAATTTATAATTACAAAATTTTCAAGTGAGTTGTCTACCGTGCATCTGTGGTCTAAACCTAAGTATGTCAAGACAACTCTAAGTAGGTCAAGTGGCTGTTTAAGTGGATTTCTTGCCTTTTATTATACATTTTTGTCCACTAAAATGGTGTTAATTATGATCAATCCTATATCCTAATATTTCTGGCTTTCAGAGGTTTCAGCACTCGTGTATTTTCTATTCCTGACAGAACGCCATGGTGATGGAAAGTCTGCTAGTGAAAGGACCCTCTAATAGCTAATTCCTTTATGGTCTCTTTAGACATCAGAATAGTCGGCCTTTGTTTTGTTTGAAAATATGGTAGCTCAGAGATATCAGCAGTCTACAGCATGAAGTTTTCATGGACATGCTTATTTAGTGGCTGACATTTATCCTGATAGGATAATTTTCTGGTGTTACATTCCTGCAATGTTTTTTCCATTTCTTTTTGGATTATGAAATTAGTTTTTATCTCAACTTGACAAATTGGCAGTAGGCATTTCTACAGTGAAAGTGATTCCTTTTTTGATCAGGAAGCTGAAGCTTGTACATAGGTCTTAGTTTGACATTATAAAATGCCATGATGAACAAATGTAATTTGTATTCTATTTTACATGTAATAACTGAGTTTTTTGCAGTTTAATTTGGTTTTTAAATAGTAGCTTCAGGTGAAATATATATATATTACAGGAAGTATTTTCTTCACTGTTGATATGTCACATTTGAGTTCAGTTCTCAATCAATATTGACAATTAAAGGGAAATTAAGCAAGAGTTAAGAAAGTGCTTGTAACTGGCTGAGATTTTTCTGTTCGTTGAGATTCATGCCTGAAAGGTATTTTGATGGAAGCCTTGTTATGGGGCTGTGTGTGATTAAATTATGTAGTGTCATCCAAACTGTATTACTTTCAACAATATCTCTGTAAATTACCTTTATGCTTTTTGCTCTTTTAAGTCTTTGGAGTATGTGTGTTTCTGTGTTTCTGTCTTCTCAAGGGCCCTTCTTTCATAATGAGGGTGCATCTCTTCCCCACATGGTACTTAATGCAGGTGTGATTGCAAACAAAGTGCAGGTTTGTCTAATTTGCTCTATTTATTCTACTGCTCGAAGATACCTATTTCCATTCTTAAAATACCCTTCTGTGATTTCTTTATGGAGACCTAAAGATTTAAGTAAGCAAGTGTAATTAGATTACCACCCTGTCCCCAATTAAAACAGTAGTTTTCCTGTCAATGGGAGGTTTCATTCAACATGTCTGTTTGGTGGTTATTACATGACAAAATTCTGATGTTTTTATTTAACTTAGGTTGAATTCACTTCTCATAATCTGGTGTGTTAGCCCACTGGAGACATTGGCTCTGGTCCTCCAAAACGTTACTCCCTTGCTGTCAAAAAGACAATTTATGATGTTAATGTTGAGCAGGGAAAAAATGAGGATAAGGATTGTAAGGATAACTAGCAGGCCATCTTCTTTCATGCATCCTTTTTGTAATTCAAACAGATTGTGTAATGAAGGCCTTCTTTAACCTGCTGAGGTTGTTACTGAGGCTTTGCCTTCTATTGAGTTGCTGGGATGTCTCATTAGGTGGTGAGCTGAGCAATGCTCTGGCATTCCATTCTTTGTAATCTGAGTCATGTTAACATGACTTGTTTCCACCTAAGCTTTGAAGAAACTGAGACAGTTGGAAACCACAGGTATTCCACTTTTTAGTAATATCTCAATATGCACATAAAAGAAAAAGTGATTCTGCCAATTCGTGGTGGCTTCTGAAACTAATTTCAGTGGTCTGATGTAAAATAATGTGAAAGAACAGCAACACAAGAGTTCTTGAAATATTTTTACATTTTCTACCTTTTGGAATGTCTTTTATGTAGTTCATTATCATAGGCTCCTTCAATTCACGGGAGACATGTAGAGTGCTAATATTCAGGGAATGAGTCTCCACAAAAATATCATACAAGAATATACGCTGTAATTAAAGTGAAACATTCTAACTACTTCTTACAGCTAAATCTTTTCTTTAAATAACAAAATAAGCCTAGGAGATTTCTAGACAAATATGTAATTCTGTGTGTATTGGTATTTATTATATGTGCATAAGGAATAAATGTAATCTAAACAAATTAATGTAAACGTGTGTGAAAAATACAGGATTCTGCTGAATGTAATCCATGGCATGCTTAACGTACGCTTCTTGGAGGTCTTGAGGACAGCACTTGTTAAGGTGTGTGAAATTTCATTAGATAACTTAATTAAGCTGTCTGGTCTCCATGATTTATGTGCCAGGGTATGCTCTTGATTTCGCTTGAGTCATTAACATAAAGCTTCATATTTGAGTACATGTTTTCCAGAATGTGAGAAGTGTACATGCTCAAGGCTTTGTAATACAATACTAAAAATATCATACGAAGAGATGAAGTACACTGGGTTTTGGAAAATTCTGCTCATGTTATTTTGAATATCTTTTAAATGCATTGTGAAAAGTGGAGAAGCAAAACAACAGGGAAGCAAGCCTTCAACAGAACAGTAATCCTTGCTTTATGTGCAGATTGTATACTGTGTTCTGTATTCTTACTGATAGGTAAGGCACAAATTAAAGATGTGACTGATCAATTTAAGTGCAGTTGCATTAGATTATTCCTTAATTCTGGGGAGATATATTTGTGATAAAGTTCTTTGCTATTTGAAAGTGTTTGACTTAACAGGTGAAAATAGGAAATAATTGAAAACTAGGAGAAAACCCTTAAAACCTGGGCTCGGTTGTGTGTATGCCGCCTAGTATTAGGATATGCTACTGAAGGCGGTAGGAGCTGGGACCGTGGTGCTTTAGGTAAAGGAAGAAAGCCGTCCTGAGTGTGAAGGACAGGAGAGTTCACGTTTCTGTTGTGCCAAGGTAGCTGCAGTGGTTTTAGTGTAATGGTGGGGATTTCTTGAAAATGCTGGTAAAGACAAGGCTTTTGAGATGTTAATTTGCACTTATGCAAATTAACCTGTCAGTGGCACAGTGAATGTGGAAGGACCCAACTCTTTTCCTAGAGTGGTTCCTATGGTTTCTGAGGTATGCTTTGTCAATTTGGAAGCTATGAATATTTATGGTATACAAAAAAACCTTCATCTGTGTTGCAGTTTCTATAATTTTTCTTTAATTTTACATTAAAAGATGTCATCTCTATCCACTGCATAGGTAAATGGCTTCATCAGCAATCATTTTATGCATGCAAGTGCTGGCCTGATATACAGAATGCTAAACACAAATGGGTTTGTTCCTAATGCTCTCTAGTAGTTACTGTAGGAAATAGTGCACAGTATATGCCTAATACATTATTTACTGAAGATAAATGCCAGACATGATTATGGTAAATTAGACCTTTTGAATTATTTATGAGAGTCAGTGCTAAATGTTTTTCTCCTCCTTGTGTTACTATAAAAGCTGTTATGTAATTGTTGGTAAACACTTTTTTTGTTAATTATTCAAGATACAGGAAATAAAATGTTTGGTTAAGTGAATGTGTTACTCACTTAGAGCCATCTGGGGTTTTAAAAACATATCTCAACATTTATCTCTGCTTTCTAAGGTAGAAAAATGAAGGCACTATTAGACAACATTCCCTGTAGTCCTGTCATCTAAAGAAACTGAAAAGCAGAGTGCTGTATGCCCCCTTATCCCCCTCTTTTTTTTAATTTTTTTTTAACCATTTCACTTCATTTTCTTTCTAATATTTCCATAACACCTGAGTAGAAATATTTTCCATGTATACATGGCTGTTTTTCATTAAGTGGATTTGTGGCTGAAGTTTGGTGTTTTAGCTTATGCCCTGACTTGCACAATGATTGCCCTCTTTCCCATTTAAATACTTGAGCTTTTGAGGACAACGGGTCTGTGCAGTGCAGGCATAATATTTTGTATGGTCCAGTCTTTAGCTAGTTTGCTGGTTTCCAGTAAAATACCAAATAACAATTCTGATCCTGAATTATGTGTTCTATACAAGGTATTCCTCCTCCAGCTGCTTTAATGCTTGTGTGTTGGGCTTTTTTTTTTTCTTTCTTTTTGTAATTATAGTTTGAAATTGAAATTCTAAGATGCCACCATTCCCAAAGGCCAAATGAATGTAATCTATTTGATGGCAGACTGGCTTTTGGCAGCAAGGACCATGCTGACAATGTGGCCATATACATCCCTTGTCAGTTTTTATTTAGCATGCAAAATGTATTTCCCATGCTGCAAGAGTTCTGCACCAGTTTTAAAGCTATGATAGCAATTATGTGTTAAAGTCTCATTCTTCATTTTTCATGGAGACAATACCCACTGATTTATTCAAACTGAAGCATCTTTAAAGCTCTACACAATGATTCATATTTGTTTTGATACATGTTCCATGTTACTTTTTTTCAGTCAATTGGGATACCAAAGTTGACTTGTTTGTAGTTGTTAGGGCATCACATTTGAATCCACAGTAAAGGTTTTCAATGCTGAGATGCATAGATGGCATGTGGCTTTGGGAGAATAAATTCCAGGAAAATTCTCTCTGTACTTGGTTGAACAAGTTATTTCCCAAAGCACATGAAAACAAGTATGAATGGAGAGGTGCTGCAAGCACATTCAAGGCTGTTGTGTAATTCACCCAGTTCACTTTTACCGTGTTTGAGTGACTTCTGGAAGAAAAATAAAAAGTGAACTGATGGAAGGTGGAGAAAATTGGTTGGGAAATCTTAGGGATAAATATGCTTCTGCTATCAGATTATTTGTAATCAGTCTTTCTTGCTAAGTTGAGAGTTAAACAACTTTGCTAGGCTATTTTGGAAAGCTATTACTGTTTCTTCTTTTAGTTGATAAACTTTCTCCTTTCCCCCTCTCTTATTTTGATTCAGCAAGAAAATGCAAATATTTGAAAGCCCTTTCGTATATCTTTTTTTCTCACAAGTATTTCTGGAAGTGTTTAACTTTTCCCCTATTGAAAATACATTATGAGAACTTTGGGGTTTTTCTGGACATTTTTTTTTTCTTCTGTCAAAAGTGAATGTGTAGCTCAGGGCCAGATCTGAGCTATTTATTTTGGTAAGGCTTTTGTAAGTAATGTTAACATATGCATTTCATTCAAATAGAGGGGTAGAGGACTAAATGCTTAGCACTTAAATACAGAAAAATGGAAAAGAGCAGCTTTAATTTAATTCAGTTTGAAGATAAATTTCTGCATAGGTCCAAAGTCTGAGGTTTTATCCTTACAAGTTAAATGAAGCAGTAATAGTATTGTTTGGTGTGTAGTAGCCTAATGCCTGTATGCACATTTATTCAGCCAGTAATGTCTGAGTCAACAGTAGCTAGTTGAATACATGCTGAGCAATGATTTATGTTTCTCCTCTACCCATTCACCAGAAGAATAAGAGAAGAACAGGTGATTTGTCCATGCATATTCACATCACTTGAGCTATTCACATTTTTTGATTCACTGGGATCTTTTCATAAATGCAGGAACTTATCTGGCTTGAAATTTGGATGTGGTTAAAAATAATACTTATAAAACCTGAACTAATATACAATAAAGAACAAAATACCTGCTGGACTGTAGAAAGTTTTTCATACTGATCCTGAAAAACAGGTTCAGTCAGCCAGTGCTAAAAAGTTGGTGCTAGCCAGGTGGTGATTAGTGCTAATATAAAAATGAATATGCTGTAGTTTGATAATAGTACACTGGACTTCAAGTTCAAATGGAGTGATGGACTGTTTATCATCATTTATACTGCTTGTTTAGGTATCTGAGTATGCAGATTTTGTGCCATCCATTACTTTTTACAGCATTGTGTTTAAGCCCAGTTTAGGAGCCTGATTATAGAGGAAAGATGACGCAGTGCTTTTGAGGACACTAGTTATCTTTTTCCTAACTAGTCAGTCATTCTATTTATGCAATTGATAAAAACTATTTTTAAAAAGTACATGTAATTTGAGGGGCAGGGGGAAGTGGTGAAGAAGGTGTGAGCTTTTAAATTTTCAATTATGACCTTTGAAGTAGGTGCATTACAGTGTTGCTATAGTATGAAAAAGGTTGTAGAATCCCATTGTCCCAAGTTTCTCTGAATTTTACCTCAGATGTGCTTCATTTACAGGGAAAACAATATATCAAAAAAGGAGGTGGACTTGTTTTCTTTTTTGTGGCCTTGGGAAATGATAACTTCAAGTAGGGCAGTTTTGTACATCCTGATCAGTAAAAGTCACTTTACTTATAGTTTCGTTATAGTTTCATTAATAGTTTCATAAAAGACATGAATTAAAGTAAGTTATATATTTTAAGTCTGCAGTTAGCTGCAGTAAAAAAGCAAACAAAATCTGCTGTAAATTAAATATTCTGAGCATAAGTCAGTGTTGTATCCATACTGTATTTTGAGGGATTTAGTTACATTTCACTCCCTTTGTTCATTAGAATTTGTATTTTGTTAAGAAAATTATTTAAGGAAGTGTCCCTATTTATTCTGCTTAAATTTTGATCACATTGAAGAAAAGTTATATGTATCTAGTCTAGAATTCTTTTTTTCTTTTTTTCTTTTTTCCCCTTGCCATTTGGATTCTATCAAATAGAATTAAGTATGGCTCCTCTGTTTTCTCATAATCCAGTGGCAGCCTGCAGCTTTCTGATAAACAATTAGTGCAATGATTTATTTAGGGGAAAACTAAAATGTCTTGAAGTTACCTTATCTGGAAAATTATTCCAAAACTAAATGGTGAAGTAATGGACCCAGGGGGCTTGGTAATTCAAACCAACACCATGTACTGATTATAAGAAAGGTTTGCAAAATAAACCACCAATATTTACAGGTTCAGACAAATGGTGATTTAGCATGCATGGTTGATTTGTACTTTAACAGAAGCCCAGTTGCAAAGACAAAAAGTAACTGCATGTGCTGTTTGTTTGAAATAGGAGAAATGAGATTATTTTAGCTGCTGAAAGTAACTGGAATGTCTGCAAAGGATGTGGTATGTTCAGTCTCCTGCTTTCCTGTTAAAAACAACCACAGACTAGAAAACAAAAATAAAGCAAAACAAAAGCAAATGACTCAACTAAGAAAACAACCACCACAAAACACCAAAACCCAGGAACTGCTTGTAGTGAGATACTGTGGATCACTTATGAGATGCTGATTACTCTCAACTTGCATTTACTTAGAAAGGTGCTGAAGGCACCAAGCATAGTGTGTGTTTGAAAAGATGCATATTAATGATGAACAATGAAAATACAAGTTTTTTTAAATGGAAAATCATTATAGTTTAATGGTATGCTGTTCACTTGTTTTCAACACTTGTTCTTACAATGTAGGGTTAACTTCTCTCTACACCCTCCCAAGAGTACATCAATAATCCATTTAAAATTCCTTACTGGTAATTTTATCGTTGGTAGCAGTTTACTGTGCTTTAATGGAAGTGTTGATAAGAAGCTGTGTGGAGATGATAACAGCCTTTTACCTTTCCTTTTCCTGTGGCCATAATCACGTTTGTTTACTTGTATTGCTCAAGGAATCTTAGCTGAATTAAGGGGATGGCTGTGACATGCTCCTGCAGCTGAGGAGTGGGTCTCACCCTCACCTAGAATATAGCCATGATTTCATCAACTTCTGTTTTCCCTATGTCTTGGTGCCTATAGGAAAAAAAAAATCAGTGTTCCCCAGATTCCAGGAAAAAAAAACCCAACAAACACCACAAACAATCAAACTTTAGAAGCATCCCCTTGTAACCGTGTTAGAATACAAATGATGAGGTGACTCGGGCTGGCTAAAAAAAAAAAAAAAAGCCCATCTTTTCCAAGGGTTTTTGCTTGTAGTGCAGCATAAAGCTAGAATTGTGGAAGAAGCCACAGTATTTTGCTACATGTTTAGTTTCTTCCTAATGTGACTTCCACCCTTGGTAGGAGATTGACGAGGGCAGGTGTCCTATGCTGTAAGAAAAATGTTAAGTATCTCTCCATGTCTGGGTGCGGGTTGTACTGGCTCCTGTCAAGGAGGGATGGTTAGGGCTGTTAGAAGCACAAGCAGCAACGGGTCTTTGTTTCCCTAGTGTTTCATTCATCACTTCCAAAGAAATGAATAAGCTTTGTACTACCCTTGAAGTCCATATAACTAAACCTTTTTCTTGGCAGATGAGATCCTTCCTTGGGAAACAAATGACCTGCTTCTGCCTTTGCTATATCTAGTTGAAAAGGTGTTTAAGCAGGATATGAGCGGACATCTACTTCTGCTTCAAAATACTGGCTGGACACTTCTGCAAACTGTTTCAGGAAAAAAAATATGTTTGGAAGTTTTTAATTTATTATGCTGAGTCTTTAATGCCTCAGTGTTTTAAACAGGGACTACAGGGTGGTTGACAGTGCTTAACTTTGGCAAGTACTGAATTTTCCAGTATCTGATATCAATCACCCTTGAAGCAAAAGTTTGTAGCTAGCATCAGATAGCTTAACTTCACTCTTGCTGCCAAAGTCATCTTCACTGTGTTTTGTGGAGGTGACCAAAGCTCAATGATATTGAGTAGCTTTAAAAATTCTATAGGGGATACTTGCCTATCAATGCTGATATTGCACATAAAGTTGCTCCTTCCACATTCAGTAACAAAGTTCTTTGGTTTCAATAGTTCATTATAAAGTGGAACACATGTCCGTTCTGCACTGATTAGGAGAAGTGTCTCAGCATATTACATAAAGTGAGGAAATTTATGTTCTGCAGATTTCAGTACTGCTAGAAAAATTGGAAACTTAGTCTTTACATAATTTTCAATCCTTCTTTAAATTCATCTGTCCAATTAGTGGTGGATTTTAATTTGAAAAGTTATTAATAACCAACTATATTTTATAATTGGTTTTAGCATTTATGTATCAAAATAACTACAATATTTCTCATTTTGAAAATGTACTTTTTAAAGATTTGGTACTATATTTTTCCTTTTACATGCTTTTCTGATTGTAGTGAAATATTTGACAGAATATGGACAAGCAACCGTTTCTAATGAGTAAGTTGAAAGCAGAAGTCACTTGCTTTCTCTCATAGAATGCAGACTATAATCTGCTTTTTCAAAATTACTTTCCTATATTACTATCTATGCATCTACTTTTTGTCACAGTTATTAGTGAAATATAGAAATTATAGAAATTAGTGAAATATAAATTAGAGAAATTCTAAAGGTGTTAAATAATTGCAGTTATAGACACTGGAATATTTTCATTGACAGTAAGAGATTTGCTTGCATGCAGTGCATGCACTCAGTTCACTGAGACTGCTGAATGCTTATTACCTTCCCCTTAGGTTTTCTTAGAAATTGCAGTTCCCATAAGCTGGAAAAGAGGAAGTGGAGTAACACCTAATATCCTGTGTGCCACTTAACGATTTACAGTCTGTATGAGAATCCTGAGCTGTAGACTGTGGCATTAATGAGTATTTAAATGTCTCATTCAGCATCTCTTTAATGGAACTGAGTGGACAGCTGGAAGCAAGCATCTCTTCAAATCCTCTCCTTTAAGTTTGGTTGTGGTACCTGTCTAAATGAATGTTTTGTGTAGATGATAGTATGAAGGCACCATCTGTTTAAGGTTCTTCTCTTTCAGAAACCTGAGAACCCAACGTTAGTATGGCTTTAACAGTACTAAGTCAGTGTTTCATAACTATCATCTTTTAGCTGCTTTCTGTGTATTTTGTAGTTAGACAAAGCTTGCACTTGTCTATTTTTTTTAAGTGCAGAATTGGTTTTGGCTGTATCAGAATATACAGTATATGCCAATGAAATAATTGCATATATCGTGATTATTTACATTTAGTGTGCCTACAGTTCTAGCATAAGCAAATCTTTAGATGTATTCTGTATCTTTCCTGCCTTAAGTGAGGGGAAATTGGAACTTATCTATTAAATTCTGTTCCATTAACAGGTCTGGAAATGCACAATTTTCTGAACATAAGCAGTCCCATTGGTCCCAGTAGAAATGTTTAAAGAGTTAGTGACTGTTTAAGAGCTGACTGACATAACTAAGGGTACAGCCACCATAAAGCTCTGTGTTTGGTCCCAGAAAAGCTAGTGCCAAGTGTTGTCAGCTATTATAGTAGCATCTGTATTCTGTGAATACAGACCAGAAACAACCTAACCCCCACAGCCTAAGATGTCTGAATAAATAATTGCACTGTAGACATAGAGCTTACTCTAGAAAAACAAATTGAAATGTGCTTTAGCTTAATATATGGGAGAATATGTGGAAAACATGCAGGCACTATCATGATGTCCCTGCCCATGGCAGGGGATTTTAAGGTCCTTTCCAACCCTAAGTATTCTGTGATTCTACGAGGAACAGCAGTATAAACTAATAAAAGACAAGATCTTTCTATGTCTTGAATCGATTTCAACAAAATGAACTTATTACAAAATTGCCTTTAGTCCTCATTAATTGTGTGGCATATTTGCTATGTAAATATGGAAATGCAAAAAGTAGAAAAACAAAAGAACAGTTTATAAACTGGATCTTGTTAGAAAGATCCACCTCAGACTTCCTCACTTTCCCCAGGGCTCTAAGCTTTTATTAACTGATTAGTGGCCCCTGTGTGAAATCTGCTCTACCTAAAGCCACGGTATAATGCCACACAGAGCCCAGTCCCTGTGCCTGTATCAGTAGGTTAGTCCTGTATCTTTAACATGAGACAAATCTGTGATGTGTGATTACAGAACAGTTTGAAACCTGCAGAAAAAAGATGCTTGTGCTAAAACACTGCGTGGAGGCTTGCAAGACAGAAGAATGGATGAAATACATTATGAAGTTCATGTAAAATACATATTCAGATTGAAAGACAATGCTCTCATTTTATTACCTTATTTTTTTTTTGCTAAAATGTTATCAGTGTAATGGAATGATAACATTTGAAGAATTTTTAAATTATGCTTGATATTTTTAGCAATATGCAGTGTTTCCCTTAATCCTTTTTAATAGGATTTACAATGCTTTTTTTATCAGAAGCTTCAAGCCTTTCTGAATCTTCACTAAAGCTACAGTTGTAGTAAAGCCAAAAAAGGGTCATATGAATTTGGCTTGTGGTCTCTTGATGTAATTTACGTACATTCCTACTAAGAGAAACATCCCAACACAAGATTTCTAGTATAGATCACACTTTCTGTAAGTGGTCTTTCATAATGGCTTATCATTAGCTAATTTTCTATATACTTATGTCTTATTTCATGAGAGTATTTTTTAAGGTTTTGAATAAGGTAAGATTTTTGAGATTCATCAATATATTAAAATTAATTTTGAGGGCTAAACCAGCAAAACTCCATTTGTTTAGAGCGTTTACATTGTCTTGCACATAATGTAGGGCCTCATGATAGGTTATGCTCTTTTTACAAAGTATTTTTCTTTATTAATTAGCTTCATTTTAATCTCTGTAATCAGGTGTGAGCACACAGTTCCCTCTCAACCAGACTGACTGGACTGTATCCAGGGTTTTGCCATTAGTGAAATCAGGTGCAGTTGGACCAATTTAGAAATAAGGCACAGATGCATCTGTCCTGATAATCAGATTTGATCACAGAACATAAACTTTCAATAGCACTGTAGATGTGTTAGGAAAAATGTGCTCTCCATATGCTGTAGAAGTACCCTACCCAGACAGTTATATAAATTGTCCTCAATGTATTCCTTTTTACAAAGTTTGCTTGAATTTCAACCAGAACCAGAGCAAAAAGTTTCTAAATTTGTTATAAAGAGTAATTAGATAATAAATCTATGGAAAGTCTAGAGGTCATAAAATTAGTGTTGTGTGAAATTTCACACCTTTTGAGCACATGAATTCTGCTGTTTCTTTTATTTCAGGCAGAATTTAAAAGTTACTTTAAAATTATAAAAGAACTTCTAGGTTACTTTTATATAATAACCCTGAGATATCCTACAAAGCATGGAAGAAATGTTAATTGTATCTGATACAATGCACAATGGGCAGGAAAAATAATGTATCCAATGCTCTGAATTAGGGATAGGGGAAAAATCGTTTTGGAATCTTGGATCAGATCTTTGCAAATGTTTAGTGAAAAAATGAGCCTTGTATCTTTCCAAGGGACTCACAGATCCCAGACAGTGTATAAGAGTCAGCCCTGGGGTGGTCAAATACCCTGAACATGTCCAGTTTTCAAGCCTAAATGTTTAAATGCTATCAAATGGTGTTAGCAACATCTCACCTATTTCAGTTTGCTGTGGTTATCCTGAGCATGGTTCAGTTTGTATGCCTATCCGTTGCAATGTCTTACCAAGGTGATTTAGAGCTAATGGTAAGGAGTAGTTGGAGGCACGATGCTGAAGCATGTGGTCTCTGCACTCCAGGGTTAAATTGTGGGTAGAGAGCTTCACTGCCTGATGGTTTTGAGGAGAATGTGGTGTTAGCATGTTAGAGGAGGAGGTACAGCATGTTCTGAAAGAAAACTGTAGATTCTGCCTGGTGCTTGAAATAGGTATCAAGGAATGGTTACAAGGATATTGGTTTTTGATGGTTGATGCTTTCTGTATTCGAAGACTGGATTTTGCACCTCTTTTGCTCACAAAGAGGGATTATCGTTAGGTACCTGACTTGAGATGATTTTCCCATGTGAGAAAAATAAGCATCGTTTTCCTGAAATGTCAGAAGGGTGTCTTTGGCCCTTCATCCGTATTCAACACTCTTGGGCTAAATGGTTAAATGATTAAGAGCTTTGCATGGGGGATTCTGGAGTTATGTTGAGAATCTTGAATGATGACCTCTTTGTATGCTTATTTTTCCTCACCTCTTTAAATATTTTTACCCTGTTCTATCTGAGATAAATGCAAAGTGTACTGCAACAAAGCCTTATTAGCTGATTAAAATCGTAGGTTTTTGTTATGAAGTTTATCAAAGTTGCTCACTGATAAATTCAGAACAGCATAGAGAGAATTTTATTGAAACTATATGCTTCTGCTGACACGGTTCAACTGGCAGAGACAGAGGCTTTTGGTAAAAAGGCTATGGTAATTACAGTGGGTGGTCTGTTTTTAAAACTACTTTCTGCTCTTATTATCTGCATATCCTTGGGCCCAGAAATGTCATTAAAGACAGTGTATTCCCAGCTGTGCCAAGCACAATGCTCTCAAAATGCTTCCTGTGCATTTGGAAAAGTGTTTCTTTGCAGAAAGAATGAACCAAAGGAGTTAGTGGAGAAAATACTTTGGAAAAAAAGATTGTAAACCAAAGCAAATAAACATATTCCCAGTAATTTTGTTATAAATGCAAGGTTATTACAGAAATTTGGATAGAAAAGGTCTTTAGTGTCTAATCTGAAGTGGGGCTCTAGTCTATTCCCCCCAGTTTATCTGCTTTAGGGGATACATAAATTGCTTACTGCTGGGAGAAGGTTGTTTTTGGATCTGAAATCTGCCAAGCGGGTTCTTGTACCGCAGGGCACTGTGATAACTTGGAAATTCACTGTAGCCCCTGTCATATTCACACTGATGAGCTCTTGTCACACGAAACCGGTGTACACTAAGTATTTTCTCAGTTTAAGCTGTAAATTCCATGGTTGCCAGGATTCCGGTATAAATGAATTTTATTGCATATTTAGGTAACTTCAGCCACAGTATATCATGAGGGTGCTTTAAAATGTCCTCCTAACTGCAGAAGAGATTGCAAACATGTGGTGTCATTAAGCATGTATTAGTTGAGAATAGCCTGTGTGAGAGAATAACCTGGCATCCTAATGTCTCAGTAGACATTTCTTTTGCAAAGGAAGGAGTTCTAGGTTATCAATGTACTCAAATTTCTAGGTTTTACACTTACGATAATGTATATCTATTACTTTTTAAAGTGCAATTTATCCACTCTGTAGAATTCTGTCATTGAAAGATTGAATTTGCCACCCTTTTAAAAAATCATAAATTGGATAATTGCAGAATATAAACCAGTGTTGAACTTGATAAACTTGGTTTAAAAGGTCTATCTCTGTTTCATACTGCCCATGATGGCTGATAAGGGTTTAAGAACATAAGAAGGTAAGTGCAGAAAAATCCCAAATTCTGAAACAATAGAACTGCAGTCCACAAACTGCCCATCCCCACACCCTCCCAGAGCCAGACTAAACCTGCATAAGTGGGATTGCGTGCTTCTATTGGGAAGGCAATTAATCCCTTGGGAGAGAGAGAGCTATTAATGTGCAAATGAAGTTCCTGACATGGTCAGCATATTTTAAAGGGTTGTGTGTCTCTAGCAGGCATTTCCATCAGAACAAAGCAATTTTAACAAATTTGCAGGAAAATGAAGTTCCAAGAAAAGGAGTTTTAAGTAGATGATTATACTTTGAAAAGTGCCAATTAGCTGCTTGTTTCAGATCGTAAAATGGACCAACATTAGTGTTACAGCAGCCAACCCTCCTGGCATGAGTGCTCTCAGGCTGATATCACTTGCTCCCCTTGGCATTTTGGCACCAAGGCTTTAAATCTTGAACTTTTTCTCCACTTGTCATTTCTGTCCTACACAGCCAGAGAACCACTAAGTAAAGACACAGACCGTGCCCTTTTTAAAGAGCTAGTGCATTTCTAATTAGCTGTGGGAAGGAGGTGTAGAGATTCATCTGTGTGATTAAGTTATATGCAGGGCAGGCAGCTGCTGAGGGTTTTGGCTGGTATTGCCAGTGCTTAATGCTTCTGCTCTCTTCTCTCTGTATTTTCCTCTGTCCTGGTCTTCTCTAGCTCCTTCTCCTAGATGATTCTTGCACCAGCCACCCACTCGTTAGCTGCCTTTGATGCTTCACTCCTAGTAGCTACTTGGCAGAGTGTCTTTTGTCGGCATTGCATGTCCTGCCCTTTATTTTGATCCAGTGATGCGAGGTAAACACCCCTCCCCTCCCCCAAATGTGAGCTAGGACAGGGGTGTCAGCTGCCTCTAAAGAACCTTTAGAACAAATCCTAATAATACTGACATTCCCAAGTCAGTCAGGTGTACTTCAAAATCGCCAATGTACTTTTGTCTAGATGGTTGTGATGGGACTCTGATATATTGATGGCTTTCCCTTATGAATTTCACTAAAGGATTTGTGAACTAACGGAATGTGGACTTCTCCCAGCTTTGTCTCTGGTTAAGCTGTGGACCATGAGATCTTTGCAGAGAACACCTCACACCTTACCCCCACAGCTTTCACTTCCCCAGTCTCTCTTCCAGCTGTTAGCAGGTTACACCAGACTCGGGTTTTTCTTCTTGTAGATGGACACTATATGCATCCGGTGAGAGAGCCTACTTGAAGCAGCACTGCCTGTCACAGCAGTAAACACTGCTCTTGAGAAGGAAGTGATGCTGATATGCATTGCTTGGTGGAGGGTATTGGTCGGGGAGGCTGGAATTTGGAGACAAACTGTGAGTGTGTGAGGGGAGTGTTGATACTCTTGTCATCTGAGGACTCTTTGAGAAAGCAGTGAGAATTATTTTGAAGTGCTGTATCTTGTACTAGTGACTAAGAGTCAGGCCGGATCCTGTCTCGCCGACAAATGTTCACAGGTAAGCTTGACAGATAAGAACACACAAAGGCTGTAAAGATGGAAAAAAATTGATTCTGAGTTGTCAGCACTCAATTAAAAGGGTTTGATTTACTTAAAAAAAACCAACCAAACAACAAAAAGAACAACCAGCCAAAACCCCAACAAACAAAACCAAACAAAAAACCCTACAAAACTCCCTACAACCCAAAACAAAACAACACAAAAAATCCAAAACGAAACCCCAAACCCAATACCTCCTCCCCCTCAAAAAAACCCCCATCCAAAACACAACTCTCTAGAAGTAAACGCATAGTTGTGGGATAAATTTTTATATATTGTGTTTCTTTTGTAAATATGTTTTATATTTATGGCTCAAAATAACTTCCTGAAAAGCAAGGGAAAAACTTACTCTACATAGTTGAAGAGGTATGAAATATGTTACTTCTGTGCAGAAAATCCCAGGGCTTCCAGTAAGCATGGTAAAGTGGGGAGCAATAGAGTATGGAGTATTTCAAGTTAAGAGATTGAATAAAATAGCCATTCCATGATGATACAGCAATAGTTTTGCCTATAATGGAAACCTTTTGTTTTCAGTAGCATTAGAAGAAACTCGGTACGTTTTATATTCTTCACATAAAATGTCAAGAGACTGGGAGTGTATTGCTGAGATTGTGCAAATTAGCATAGGAAAATAGTTTGGCAACCTAATTTTATGGTTGTAGTCATTAGGTTAATATTTTTGTGATAGACTGCAGACTACATTGAGGACTAAGGTCTCAAGAAAAAAAATAATACAGTGCTTAAAATGCCTGTTTGGCTTCTGAACAGCTGCAAAATGGAATTTTTGCCATGAGAGTAAGGAAGGTGCTGAGTTACTGTCAGGTATCCAGATGTGCTTGGTCCAGTATTATACTCTGTGAATTTATAAAATTTAGCTAGCTAATCTTTCCCAGTGGCTTACAAAAAGCTGGGGTGTGATTTAATGTACTGAATCTGCTTATTTCATAGAGAAGACTTGAGGATTTGAAAATAAATGTTAAAACTGGAGAGTGTCTTTGAAATGCTTTTCATAAAAGTATTTTTTAAAGCAGTACAAAACTAATACAAAAGGTTTGATTTTTATTCCCCTTGAAAGAATACTTTCCTCTTTAGTTTTTCTTTGCCTTGCTATGTAAGTCATATTTTGATGTGAAAAGACAATTTTGTAGCATAATATAGCTCAATGATACTCAGAATATGTAGTTGTTGAATATTACTTATTTAATACGTTATTTGATGAACATTGACACTATTCCTATGCTTTATAAAAGGAGCAGAGGTATTTTAGAAATATCAAACAATGAAATTGTAAGAAGGAAGAAAAGTCATTTGAATTATAATGAAGTGGTATAAAATTCACAGTACATTAGTTTTCATCTGTGGGATCTCATAATGAGTATTATTCTGCCAGGCTAAAAATTAATGTTGTGAGGAACTCCCCTCAAGTGCTTTGTGATGTTTCATATCTTTTCACTGTGTTAACCATTGTAGGGTTTGACCCTAAGTTCCCAAATGGATCTCATTAACACAGAGATTTTTGCTTAAGTTTAAATAATAAAATCACTGTAGCAGAGTGTTTCAGTTTGTCAGTGAGATGGAAATCTGTAAATCTCTATTGTTTTTACAGAAGTACCTTGGGAGCATCAGTACTTGTCAAAGTAACTTTGTTAACATTTAATGTACTAAGTTGTATAAATTCTTTAAGTTGCATTCTGTGCAGTTCTACCAGTACAGAACGATATCATAGAACTGTGAGGCGACATCCAGAAACTAGGTGCTGTCAGTTTGCATGTTGAGTGCTGGATTTGAAGAGCACAAAGCCACTGTTTGGTCATCTTTAGATTCCCAGATCAGTTATGCATGCTGTCTTTTGAAATTGAAGATTCAGCCTGTTTACCTCCATACAGCTTGTAGGAACTTTGTTCTGTGAAAGTCACATTAATTTGTGGAAGATGATCTCAGTGCGTAGAATAAAAACACTAAGCATTTCTTTTTCAAAATAAAGATGCAAAGGCAAGTCTTTTTAGGGATGTATTTTCTCCAGAGGTTTATAGGAGTGCATAGAATGCAGCTTCTGCTTTTATTCACAGTAATTTTCAGCCGTTGGAATTAGTGTCTGGTTTTCTGAGATTCTAATGATTCAGATCTGCATCTGGAGTTATCAAATGTTGCTGCATCCATAGAAATGTTTACGTAATGCAAAACATTAGAAATGAATAGAAATAAAACAGCAATTAAATATAATAATTTTGCATTAAAAATATCATTACAATAGCAGAATTGCACTTTTGAAATGGTAGTTCATAAGATTGCAAGACCATCCTGTACACTGAAAGTCACTGACCTCATGAAGAAACTCTTAGACAAGCAAGAGTTAAGCTTATATTGTAAATTTTGTCTACATAAGCTCTAAATGTTTTTGCTTTTGCAACTGTAAATTGAGCTTTTCGTAGTTTACAAGTGCTTGAGTTTGCAGCTAAATTGCTTTTTTTTTTTTTCTTAGTGTAGCTTGTTCGTTTTTTATTTCCCTGAGGGTTTTTGTTTGCTAGATTTTACAGATAAAGCCTCAAACAGGTTCTTGTGTTTCCAGCTAGAAACGTTTTTTTGTGATTGGTGGATCTAAATGGCTGCTTTGGTTGCAAGTACTTAATCTTTAGGACTGATGGTAGTGGCTCTTAGCTGTAGAAGATGATTAGCCTAGAAAAACAGATGGACAGGATGCCACCTGGGGCATAAAGCTACTCTGGTCCTGGGCTGCTTCTGCTGCATGACTAGCCTTGAGTCTCTGCCCTTCTTGCAGATGCCCTTGTTCCTCCCAAGGGCTTCCGACCCCTTTGTGGTAGTGCTGCTGTTGGTAGTTATCTTAGTAGCCACTACCTAAGAAATCTACAGTTCTTACCTTCCAGTGTTAATTCTGGCAAGGTAAAAAAGGAAAACGCATCTGAAAATCCTTGCAAGAGAAAGGAGAAACTCTTCCCCTATTACTAACACGTAGAATCCCAGAGAAAATTAGAGCAACATTATAGCCTGTTTTTGAATCCTTGGAGAATATCAACAGCTTTTGCAGAAAACAGTAGAAGTTCTAGTAGAAAAGATAACAAAAATTGTTTATTTAGGAAAACTAAATATAGGGGTTGCTTTCTTTTCCTCTATTTCCTCTTTGCACCCAGGAGATTATTAATTTAGGAGTGGGACAGTGTCCTAAAAATGCAAGGCAGCTAAATCTTGCTTTTTCAGAATGTTTTGGAAAAGTCAAAATTCAACCTTTCAACTGTCTCAAAACTCTACTTTTGTTTCAGAATTGACATCTGTAATTCCTTTAAAAAAAGAGAGGATCAGAAGGGCTAACTCATCTTGACCCAAGCTGAAGTAATTTATTTAGCCACTGAACTGAGAAATCTCTTGATTGTATAACCTCTGTAATATGGATAAAATACTGGAAACAAAAATGAGGTAGAAAGTCATGCTTTTCATACTGTGTATATTTTATTAAATTATTTGAACATGTTTGTTTTAGAGCATCTCATAGTTTGGCTGCATTTAGTTACATATGGGCAATGAAAAGACAATTCTAGCCTCAGAAGTCTGCAGTCTAAATGTAACAGGAGAGAGAACAGCTGGACACTGCAGCAGCATGGGCAGTCTAGGAAGGAGTGAAATAATTGTAATTAGCAGAACAAGCAGTGGTCACAGCACACCAGCTGTCTCACCAAGATGAAGTAAAGTTTAAAGTGGATTAGATATTCATGAGTTTAGCTTCTCTGGTTTACTGTCCTAAAGCTCACAAGTGAATTTATTACTTGTCAGATGGGTAAATGAGAAATTTTTAGTGGCTGAAATAACATGAAAATGTATCTTGGCAACATGGTTGAGAAGAGTCCAAAGATAAGAGGATGACAACAAAACTGCTTGTGTCTTTAGAAGAAGCGAGATTCTTTGAACTAGCTTGAGTTAATCTGCATTTATGTCTGCTTTGTAGTAACACACATGGTAAAACCTGGAACTGGAGAGACTTACTATAGTAAATGAAATGGAACAGCTTATTTGACATAATGCCTTTGGTACAGAAGGAAAAAAAAAATAATTTGCAGGCAAAGCTTTGTTGTTATGCACAGTATGCTGTAGCTTGCAGCGCAATGCTTGTAGGTGCCTAGGTTGGCCATGACCTATATGATTGATGTTGGGAAAAAAAGTATGCTTGTCTATTAGATGAAGGCTAAATTTAGTCCTGTATTAGCCTAATTCTCTCCCCACCCCTCCATCCGATATTCAGACATCCATATGTAATGACAATTAATTGCATTGTAAAGTCACGTCTTACGAGTCAGTGTTACTAGATTTCTTTTCTATACAGGCTATTTTTGTATAGAGGATTAATAAGACTTCTGCTTCCAGAGTATAGCAGCAGGTACATAAAGACACTTGCTAACTATTCCTATTAGTTTTACCTTAAGCATATTATTTTAGTTACTATTAGTTTACCAGTTTATTGGTTTACCAACTAAAATACCTTAAATAGTATGCTTGCTTTTTTAATTAGGCATTTAGAGGAAAAAGTCTTGTAGTTGTCTGTAAGCATGGAATCTCCCATCTCATGTGAATACAAATAGCGTTGCATCCACATTCTTATTTACAGAGCTAATAATTTCTTTCTTTTTAAGCATCTCTGATTCAACATACATATGTCAAGAAATAATTTGTGTGACAAGTGCACACTAACAAGACAAATAGACTAGTCTTCATTATTTTTTTCTTGATATAGAATCATAGAATATTTAGGGTTGGAAAGGACCTTAAGATCATCAAGTTCCAACCCCCTTGGCATGGGCAGGGACACCTCGCTCTAAACCATATCACCCTCAATATCTTCTCATTTACAGCAGTTTTAACCCATGGACATGTCAGGCTCAAACTAACCCTTGAATTTCTTTAAATTATGCTGCCCTGAAAATAACCATTGAAAATTATCTTACAAAAATAAGTGGATTTTTAAAAAAATTGTAATGTCTTATAGTGAAAAAGACATTAATGTATTTCCAGTGTATATTCTAAATTACATTTTTTGATTCTCTCAAACTGAAAATTGTAAAGACTTCATGTGGCTGTAGGGACAAAGAGGAAAGCAGTTAAACGCTACAAGCTATTTCTACTGAAGACTGTAATTTTACCACTGCAACTCAAAACAAATGGAACTGCAGATATTGGTGAAATCTGAATTCCAGGAAGCTACAGGTCTGTACGTGTCTTTTCCCAAAAGGAAGAAACTGGGAACACCATGGCAAAGGCTAAGGTCTTGATGGACAGTGATTTCTTATATTGTCATGGCTAGCTTCAGAGAGTAATCTGTTCCAAACAATTAGCACAGGTTTCATAAAAAAACCATTAACATTAATATAGAATCTGAGGTTACGACTGCTTGAGTAGAAATTTCTGTTACCTTGTGTTCTGCAATTTTTGTACTGATTGTGATAAGAAAATGAATGAAGATGATTGAAGTTGCTAGCAGTAAAATTTTAGGCCATTGCTATTTTAGCTTCACTGGGTTTGCTACTGCGTGTTTTTTAATGAATTGCAAAATCCTGAAGCATCTGAGAACAATTAGTGGAGAAAAATATGTTGCCCTTTAGTGCAAAACAGTAGTTCTGCACTTCAGCTTAGATTTACAGTTTATATTTGCATTGAAAAAAATTTAAATACTTGCATTAAAAGCTGGTCCATTCTAAACCTACTATTTCACTGTAAACAGCAGTGAAAGCTTATATAACTTTGAAAGAAAAGCTAGAAATAGCTTTGAAATTGCAAATATGTTGAAGAGCTGAAACATTCAAATTGAAATTGCATTGCCATTTAGAAATGGTGCAGTGGGTTTGCATCATGAGTTGCTCATAGAAAAACTAACTTCAAGTTGAAAGTTATTTTTCAAAACCTTTGTGCTTAGATTGGATTTTATAACCCCCTGTTATAACAGCTGCCTTAATAACTGGAGAGTAATTACTAGAATGGGCAGATCTGCCCAAATGTTACACATACTTTGGTAGTTCCAAGGAAATTGTATGGTTTGAAGCTATCATCCTTACTAGATGCTTGACTGATGAGGAAAAAAAGATCACCCTAGCGAACAGTTTAAGAAATGTGTATCCTTTATTAAAAAAAAAAAAACCCTAAAAGATGTTCTTGCCACTCATTATTGGTTCAGAGAAAGATATTTCTCTTGTAGTTTTGTATGTCATCCTAAGAATGTTAGAGGTTTCTGTAAGGGTGAAGTGGAACAGGGCAATCTAGGAGATGGTGTTTACAAATGTCAGGGCATAATGAGGTATTGTCCGACTTGATCACTTTTCTGCAGAAAAGTGTTTAATAGGTTTAGGTCCTTTATAGCCCTAAGCAGTGTCTGACAACTGTATTTACTTACTACTAGCTAAATTTCATAAAGGGGAGGGATAAAATCTGCATATCTCCTACATACAGCAGGTTTTGTCAACAAGGCTTGCTCCATGAATATGAAGCCAGAATCCTCAAAGAATATTTGTTAACATTACTTCTTTGCACTTGTTAGTAGAAACACTCTTTTTAAAAAATATATTCACATTTTAAAATCTATGGTAAGTCTGCCAAAAGTACATTAATCAGACCAGGAGGAATATGAGATGCTACTAGTAATACCAGTTTGAATATTTGGCTCACCAGGTGTGCAACCTCAGTGCTTGCAGGTAGTTGAGAGTGCTGTTTGTGTTTCGAATGCAACTGTAAGAAGGTTTCTGTGCACATGCCCACATTCCAGTATGTGTTTGCGCACAGAGTATGCTGACATGCCTTTGATCTCACCCTTTTTTGTGGAAAGCTAGTTGCAAAGATTAGTGTTTGTGTAAAAACACGTAGCTGTTTAAATGCAGTATATTTAGCTGACTTTAATGGTGCCTGTACTGAGAAATGTTGGTGCCTTTGCATTTGAGCATTTGTGTATGTCTGCATAATTATTTGTTTGGGGTTTTTTTGTTTGTTTGTTTGGTTTTTTTAGTATTCAGTTTTTATTTTCTTTCTTTCCTGGTTTCTTGAAGGCATGGCTGATCCACTCAATCTCTCTTTTGCCTCTTTGTCACCGTCCTATATGCTTGGACATATGAAACAAGGCCAAGGAAGATATTTTTATCCAGATAAGACAGCCTTGAGTCTTGCTGTGCCACAAACTTTTTACTGCAGCTTAGTCCTCGTATAAGTGATATTTTATGCTCATTTTACAGTAGTTGAATTTTACTCTTGTTGTTTTCAAAGAGGACAGTCAGATCTCACAGTGCTCACAGTCATAGTGAGAGTAAGTTTCTAGACTTTGAAGGTTGCTTACGCTGTGGCTAAGCAGAGATGTGTCAGACATGGTGTCTTACTACAAGAACATGATGTGTTTATTGCAAGACAGCATTTTGTTCTAAGTCTTGAGGCTTGAGGAAGCAAGGCATTTGTACCAACTTCTGTCATGCAGTGATGCGGATTTTCTTCTGTAAGTAATAGCTGCTGTGTAGTCAGCAGGAAATCCAAGTCAGCAGTCAGCACAAGTGTGCATTCCTCTACTGGAAGTGTGTCATTAAACAAAGATTAAATCAATAAAATGTGGTGGGAAGATAAAACTGTAATTATTAAACTGTGTCTGTTTTGTCTGAAGCAGTAATGTAAGTCTGAATCTACAATATCAAATCTGTAGAACCAAGACAACTAATTGGAAAAATTGTTCAAAAAAATCTAAGAATTCTTAAATGTTTTTCTGATTATTTATCACAAATTCTGCATAGCTTTGCATAGACTTTATGTGAGAGCTTTTCAGAGCATATCCTTCACCAGGCTACAGGAGACTTCAAGGGGCTCTGTAGCCTCTCTTGCTTTGGATTGCTATCTGTTAAAATGTTCAGGTAGCAAAATCTAAACAGGCAGCTTAACCTGTTTGCAAAGCTTGGCCTAAGCCAGGCCTTGTGAAATGCAGTCTAGCAGAAAGGAGTGACATTATGTAATTGTCTTTAACATTAATTACCTCCAAGGAATTCTGGCCCTCTGAAAGGAGCAGAGACTGGAAACGCTGCGGCAGAAAAATTTGTTTTAAATCTGTTGGAACAAACTGATTGCTGCTTTTTAGTGATCATAGCGAAATCTTAGGATAACTGCAGATTATTAAAAGTACCTCTCCTTGCTTAATATTATCTATCTTTATCAGTAATAAATGCCAGTCAGTATTTTTAGTATGTTTGTTAATATGTAGTTGTATAGGAAGTGATATAAGCAATGCAGGGAAGGAGGTTGTACTTGTTTCCTACATCATAGCAAGCAAACAATTACCTTTTTCACTTTTTCTTAAGCATGATTTGTTGAAATAGAATGGACTAATTCTGTGTTAACAATGGCACACAGACACTTAGGATGTCATTAGCTGTTTTTTGCTGTCAGCTGCTTTTCAAAGGGCAAGGATTTTGACATTGATTCACTACCTGTGCATAGCTTTTGCTCAAAGAGGGTATTTAAAAAATACAATATTCTGATGAATTAAAAGTATAAATTATAAACATGTAAGGGTGTATTTCCTGAGTGCAATGCATGCATTTGGTTTAGAGAAGACCTGCGTCTGTGGGAGATTTCCAGTAGGTTTTATGTGACCTATACTTTATAGCTATCTCACAAACACTATTTATTGTCAAATTTTGAACACATACTTTCATGAAATTTTATCTGCATTTGCACAATAAAAATTTTTGTTTAGGTTGCTTCTATTCTTGTATCTGTAGTCTGCGTGTGTAAAAGCTAGTCCTGTTACACTAAGCTGTGCTCTGCACCCTTAGCACAAAATAAATGTGTGTATGGGCAGCATGGAAGAAAAATACCTGTTCTTTAGAGAAGATGTGCCATCTGTTTTGTCTGGCTTTGTATTCTGGGCTTCTGAGGGATATTTTATAACTTAATTTTGTAAATTTAGGCATTGCATTTGCAGAAGCTTTTCTCAAGCTTTCCTTTTCCGAAGAAAACAAGATGAACGGGAATAGTACAAACTTCTGGCCATTCATCCTTGTGATTGTAGGACTAAAAAAAATAAATCTATTGGTTCATATTAAAAGGTCAGTATTTATCCGAAAAGGCTTGGTAATATCTGAACTATTGTTATTCTTTCCTGATTAAACTTCACAAAGCTGTGACAGTACTGTCAGGTGGCTTATACGCTAAGATTCCTAGGCTTTTTTAATATTGCATTTGACAGACTTAGGCAGCTGTTAGATGCAGGAAATGATTAAAACATCTTGGATGAGCATAGATTAACTTTCTGATGATATCATTAGGGTGGCAATGTAATTCCTTTGTGGGGGGGAAACCCAAGGCAACGTTAATATCGTGGAATTAAGTGGAGCACAACTTACGGGGCATAAATAGAACAATATGGAGAAAAATGTTTTGATATTTAAATATTTAAACTGTATGATATTCTCACTGCATTGGTATTTATGGAAAGATCTGTATTATAAGGCCTGATCCTGAAGACATGGGAGTGAAAAAGAAAGCTCTGAAAAGTAGGGTGTGAAACACCTGTATAAGTGCATGGAGCTTCCTCATTACCATCAATAACAGACTAAATGGGGTTGGTTTTTATATCACAATTTTTCTTTGCTTTTCTTACTTGGCCAAATTTAATTTCTTTTGTCCTAAGCTTGCTTGCTTCAAAATGTTTCATGTTATTAAGCCCAGTCCTAAAACCTTTAATGTCTTGCAAAAGATACTCTTAGCAATTAAAACTAAATTGAAGTAATCCTAGTTCTTTTCACTGTGCATTCAGATCTCAACCATGCTGTTTGCATTGCACTGGTGTCTTTCCATGTTTCAGCTTAGCTTTTCATCTGCTGAAATACCCAAATATTTATGGTAACCTTATCAGCAAAATACTTTTCTTAAAAAATGCTTCCAGACTGCTGTTATTTCTGCTGCTTTTTACCACTGTGGATACTATGGTATTGAACTCAGTCCCTGTGTTTAGCCATAGCAAAATTGGAGTGCTTAAGGTCGCTGCTGTATGAGGTCCTGGGAAATCTATTATCAGGCAGAACATTTCACACTTCAGTAAACTCCAAATTAATTACATTGATGGTACATGAATACCAAAAGAATGTGAGCATAATTAATGCTACTTCAGCAAACATCAGAGGAAATATTAGCGATTTCCAATTGATGATAATGCTAAAGTGTTATATAAAAGTATTTTAGTAGAAATAGTATAATGCAGTCTCTTGTAGTGTGAGTGTAATGGGCCAGTTTATTAATTTAAATGTTTTTATTGGCATTTTAAGATTATATCACCATGAAAATGTATTTTAATATAGTCTAATTATGTGCAGTTCACTTGTAGGACATTTTAGGTGCGGGGACAGACAAATCTGAGAGAAAAGAGGAATATGTTATGAAGATGTCGGAAGACAGCAGAACAGCTACCTTGGCCTTCTGGAGAGCAGATTGTGGCTTATTTAGGAGCCTGGTTGAGGGAGTTCCTTGGGAGGCAGTCCTGAAGGGGTGGAGGAGTGCAGGAAGACTTGATACTGTTCATGGAGGAAATCCTAAAAGTGCAGGAGCAGGCTGTCCCCGTGTGTCGAAAGATCAGCTGGCAGGGAATAAGACTGGCCTGGGTGAATAGAGGTTTGATGGAAACTCAGGGAAAAAAAGCAGAGAGTTTGACTCTTGGGAGAAAGGACAGGCAACTCAGGAACAGGCAACTCATGGCAAAGATGTCATGAGGTTATGCAGGGAGAAAATTAGAAGGGCCAAAGCCCAACCAGAACTTAATCTTGATATTGCCATAGAGAATAAAAAAATGTTTCTATAAATACGTTAGCAGCCAAAGGAGAGCTAAGGAGAATCATCTCTGTCCTTTGTTTGGTGTGGGTGGAAAAACACTCACAAATGATGAGGAAAAGCCTGAGGTATTCAATGCCTTCTTTGCCTCAGTCTTTAATGGTAAGACCAGTTGTTCCCCAAGTACACAGCCCCCTGAGATGGAAGTCAGGGATGGGAGCAGAATGAAGTCCTATAATCCAAGAAGGAATGATCAGCAACCTGCTACAGCACTTAGACACACACAGGTCTATGGGGCCAGATGTGATCCACCCAAGGGTACTAAGGGAGTTGGAAAAGTGCTCACTGAGCTGCTTTCTATCCTCTACCAGAAGTCCTGGCTAACTGGGCAGGTCTCAGTTGACTGAGTGAGCAAATGTGGTGCCCATCTATGAGGACTCAAAGGAGGATCTGGGGAACTATGCATCTGTCAGCCTGACCTTGGTGCCAGAGAAGGTTATGGAACAGACCATCTTGGGTGCCATCCTATGGCACATACAGGGCAATCAAGCCCAGTCAGCATGTGTTTGTGAAAGGCTCTGCTTGACTAACCTGGTCTCTTTATATAACAAGGTGACCCATTTAAAGAATGATGGGTAAGGCCATGGATATTGTCTACTTAGGCTGCAGTAAAGCCTTTGAAACAGTTTCGTACAGCATTCTCCTGGAGAAACTGACTATTTGTGGCTTGGATGGGTGTCCTGTTCACTGGGTCAGAAACTGACTGGATGGCCAAGCCCAAAGAAGAGCAGCAAATGAAGTTAAATCCAGTTGGTGGCCAGTCACAAGTGATGTTCCCCAGGGCTCATTGTTGGGGCCACTTCTGTTTGATAGCTTTATCAATGATCTGGATGAGGGGTTTGATAGCTTTACCAGTGATCTGGATGACCCTCAGTCAGTTTGCTGAGCACTAAGTTGGGTGGGGTGTTGATTTGCTTGAGGGTAAGAATGCTTTACAGAGGGACTGGAACAAGCCAATTGTGTGAGGTTGAACAAGGCAAAGTGCTGGGTCCTGCACCTGGATTGCAACAATGCCATGCAATGCTTTAGGCTTGGGGATGAGTGGCTGGAAAGGAGTCTGGAGGAAAGGGACCTGGGGGGTGTTGGTTGACAGCCAGCTGAAAATGAGCCAGCTTGTGCTCAGGCAGCCAAGAAGGCCAGTGGCATACTGTCCTGTATCAGCAATAGTGCAGCCAGCAGGACCAGGGAGTCCTGATCATCCCCCTGTACAGGGAACTGGTGAGGCTGCTTCTCAAAGGCTGTGTTTGGTTTTGGGACCTACACTACAAGAGAGACATTGAGGTGCCGGAGCAGGTCCAGAGAACAGCAAACAAGCTGATGAAGAGTTAAGAGCACAAATGTTACTCGGAGTGGCTGAGGGAAGCGGGGTTTAGCTTGGAGAAGAGAAGGCTCAGGGAGAGACCTTATTGCTCTCTACAACTGCCTGAAAGGAGGTTGTAGTGAGGTGGGTATTGGTCTCTTCTCCCAGGTAATAAACAATTGGATGAGAGATAATGTTGCATTAGGGGAAGTTTAGATTGGATATTGGGAAAAATTTCTTCACTGAAAGGGCTGCCAAACATTGGAACAGGCTGCCACCATCCCTTGAGGTATTAAAAAGATATATGAATGTGGCACTTGGGGGCATGGTTCAATGGTGGATTTGGCAATGCTGGGTTAACGGCTGGACTTAATAATCTCAAAGGTCTTCTGCCTAAATGATTTGATGGTATCTTTTAGGTTTCATAGTGCAGCATTAAGAGCAGATGCTATCTCAACACTGCTTGTAAGTCACTGAGTGGCACTTACATGAAAATATCCTATTAATGGTATTATACTTTCTGTTGTTTACAATAAGAGCCATAATGCATTCCACCCTGCCTATTGTAGAGTACTGTAAGAGCAGCCACTGTAAAATGAGCTGTCGGCATCCAGAATGCAGTTTCTCACCCAGAAACAATGTAATAAGAAATATAATTAGAAGAACACAGTGAAATTATATAAGGAGTTTTTGAATTTTTTTTTTTTTAGATGTTAGCGCTTTATAAATTTGCATTGGAATCTTATTTCAACCACTACGACTGACTTTCAAGCAACAGTAAGCAGCATATAGTTAACCACTGAAGCAGAAACCTGGAGTCAATGAGTAATTATTAAGAGCTTTCCAGAATATTAGCTGTTTCAGTTGCTGCAGTGATGGAATAGTCCATTAGATATTTCTGTTTCTGGCAACTCCTGAGAATTGATTCTCATACGAAACAACAAGCCATTTTGGTCAATACTGTAATTACTCTTATTGATGGATTGTTTTACAATGATAGTCATCATTGCAATATGTCTGCTCAGGAGGCATCAAGACTGTCCGCTGCATGCAGTAATGCGCCACAAATATCTGATTCAAATCAGCACACTATTGAGACTGGGCTGACAAGCGTGAAATTAATTGTTCCACTTCATGTAAGACCTGCATTCTTCTTTTGAGAGAGTAATTTGTTGCTGTTTGTAGCCTGGGAATAGTACAGCCTCAGTGCCATGTTAGGTGTGGCTTTCTTGGTCTTTGTCTTTTCCCCAAAAGATTGGTTCGTTCACGCTTTTAAGCATAAGCAAAGGAGTCCATGACTCATGGGGTCTGAAAAAATTAATATCCTTTCATGTTTTTGAGGAAGGAGTTGCACATCTTGGTAAGAGAAAAACAGGCTTTATGATGCAAGTTATTGAAAGGTTTTAAAATACAGTAATAACACTGAGGCAATAAAATCCAAAAACCTTGCATATGAAAGCATAGCTGAGAGAGATAATATTTGAAAGCTGATTTTTGTGCTTTTTTTTTTTTCTAAATTGTTGAATCATTGCTTGTTTTTCTGTGGGTTTGTTTTTGTTATATTTTTAATGGATGCTTACACTGAAAATGTTATCTTCAAATTGCCTTGGTAGGAAAAAATATTACATTTAGGGCAAGAAAATATTTAGAAACATAAATATTGATGTACTGTGCCATGCCACTATGGTCTATTGACAGTTTGCTTAAGTAATGGAAGCTAAGTAATACAACATTTATTGTAATAATGTAGTGATGGTGACTAGCACAGTTCACAAAATTGTGTTCCCCTTAATACTTTGTTATATTTCAGCTTTAGGTTGATACCTGTGCTATTGAAATATTTGAACTTAAAGGATTTTACCTTCATTCTATTTTGTCATTTCCTTCTCTTTCATATGAATTTTTCTATCTTAATAGGAAGGCAATATAAACTGGCATGCACCCATGTGTGTAAGTTTGCTGCATCTGTTTTTAACGTAACAAAATTAAGTCTTAACTGTGTATGTGTTTCTCTTGTGAACAGCTGGGAGCAACCTCCTTACAGAAGAGCACAACACAGATTCCCTGATTTCGTTTCATAACTGTAAAGCTTTGTGTCTCTTCTGCTCACTGAAAAAAACGCAACCCTGTCTTAAAGCCTCATTCTCCCATCAGCATGGGAGACAGGCAGTCTTTTAAAATACTGCTTACCTACTTGACCTCAGTGTTTGTTTGTTTTGTGGGTTGTTTTTTTGTTTGTTTTTTTTTTAATGGTTATTTCAGTGTTTTGAAGATCTGTTGTGTAAGATGGTGGTGGTGAGGTTTTGCTTCTAAAGTGACTTGTTCATCGTGTTTCAATGTTTCAACTGCATTGCTTTCTTATGGTCTTCCCAGGGAATCTTCCAGTGGTGGAACACTACCAACAAGTTTTTAGTGTAGCCTAAGCAGGTGCATAGATGGTTTATTTTTCATGAATACCACTTAACAGGCAAAACTTTGCTTCTTGTCCAGCAAACTTCTTCAAGGATTTGAGCTGTACTCTGACAGTTTTCATGATGCTGATCTCGAGGTCTCTTCTTCCTCATCTGTTATATGTGTTCCACATTTATCATGCCTTATGCTATAGCATAAGCAGTAGCATAGTAACACATAACAGTGTTCTGATCAAAATTTTATGTACCAAAATTATTAGGCACTGATAATTGCAGTAGTATCTATCAAAAAACGTCACATATGCTGTGTCTCACTGAATCATGTCATCCAGTTTGGCATTCCCTTGTATCATTCAACTCTGTTTTTTGTCCTTCAGAGGAGGTATTGTGCATATGCCTCTGTTACTTTTGTAGTGACAGAGGTTATAGATGATGCCTGTTTGACACCTGAGGGCAGTGCTGAGTGGTGGGAGAAAGGCAGTGGTGTACACGAGCAATGTTGTAACCAATGTGCTCCTGAGAGCATTGTGAGAACTGCTGAACTGAGACTGGTAGAAGTTTGGTTATGGTGCTTTTCAGGTATGGCTTCCATATTGGGATTGTAATGTCGACTGAGCCCTAGTGAAAATAAAAGCAAGGAGTCTTTCCCTAAGCAAAGGGTGGGTGATGTTGTGGTGGCGGTAGTGCTATGTTGCTGAATTTTGATTTTTTTTTTTTAACTATATATGCCTGAAAGTAATGACAGAGAGGAAATAACTGTAAATGTTGTCCAATACTCGGGAATATTCAAGAAGAGACAGTATCTAATAGTTCTTGTCTTTGTCTAAACTTACATTCTAGTCATATCTTGAGCCTTTTTTTTTTTCTCCCTCTGATACTCTAAATTAGCATATCTCAATTATTTCTGTTGATGTTAAAGACATCTTTGTTAAGAAGGACTCATTAAAAGAAAATGATCCAGTGAAAAATGACTAGAAAGATGCGTGTTGCTTGTGACTGAAAATGTCTGCTTTCGCTGAAAAGGTGTTTCCTGAATAACTGCTTACAAAATATTGATGGAACACTTGTCTAATGACGAAATTGGTATTTCTAGTCATTAACAGTACTTCATGTTTGAAAATATTAAAGGAATAAGACTAAGGATGCATAGCTATCCCATCAAATACTTCTGCTTGACTTCCACTGTGTGTAGCTGCATTGCATTAAATGAATTGACTTGCTGCACATTTTTTATCTATGTAATTAATAAAATGCAAAGAAATTAATGCCAAATACTGAATTCACTACATATGTGTAACTGAGTGAACTTTTGTTTGAAGAAGACTGATTATTTAGCAGAAGAAGTTCAGGTATTCTAACTGATATGTGAACAGAGTTCATTTGTTTTCTTTCTCTGCCACTGTTTTTTTACTGTTTATAACTTTTAACAGAAGATTTTAGAATCTTTAGAATGATTTTTAAATAAGGATATCATATACAATATTGAAATAATATTTAAGTAAAACAATGAATTGGAAGTACTGTTAATTAAAAATGTATTCCATATTTAAATCCAGCAAAACCTTTTTTAAGGTATTTTAGAAATACTCAGGAACTATTTATAGGACATAATATTGCTATGAATGAGTCTAGATGTACCTTCTGTGGTCTGAGGTTAGTAGTGTGTATCAGCAGGTTCAGAGAATCAAGTAGAATTAAGAAACATTACATGCTGGAAAAAGTGGTTTCATTAAATCAACTTCTCAGGCAAGGGAGATCCTGATTGACCAATTTGGTGGCCTTCTATGATGGGGCTATGGAACTGATGGACGGGGTAGAGCAGTTGATGTCATCTACCTGGATTTATGTAAAGCGTTTGACACTGTCCCACACAACATTCTTGTCTCTGAAGGGGAGACATCAATTTGATAGGTGGACCACTCGGTGGATAAAGAACTGGCTGGATGGCTGCACACAGAGTTGTGGCCAATGGCTCAATGTCTGGCTGGAGACCAATAATGAGTGGTGTCCCCCAGGGTTTGGTGTTGGGACCAGTCTTGTTTAACATCTTCGTCGCTGACATGGACGGTGGGATTGAGTGCACCCTCAGCAAGTTTGCCGATGACACCAAGCTCTGTGGTTCGGTTGATACGCTGGAAGGAAGGAATGCCATCCAGAGGGACCTTGACACGCTTGTGAGGTGGGCTGATGCCAACCTCATGAAGTTTAACCATGCCAAGTGCAGCGTCCTACACCTGGGTTGGAGCAATCCCAGGCACAGCTACAGGTTGGGCAGAGAAGGGATTCAGAGCAGTCCTATGGAGGTGGACTTGGGGGTGTTGGTTCATGAGAAAATGAGTGTCAGCCGGCTTCACTGTGTGCTCGCAGCCCAGAAAGCCAACTGTATCCTGGGCTGCATCAAAGGGAGCATGACCAGCACATCAAAGGAGGTGATCCTGCCCCTTTATTCTGTTCTTGTGAGACCTCACCTGGGGTATTGTGTGCAGTTCTGGTGTCCTCAACATAAAAAGGACAAGGAACAAATCCAGAGGAGGGCCACGAGGATGATCACGGGACTGGAGCACCTCCTGTATGAAGATCGGCTGAGAAAGTTTGGGCTATTCAGGCTGGAGAAGAGAAGGCTGCGTGGAGACCTCATAGCAGCCTTCCAGTATCTGAAGGGGGCCTATAGGGTTGGTGGGGAGGGACTCTTCATTAGGGACTGTAGTAATAGGACAAGGGGTAATAGATTAAAACTTAAACAGGGGAAGTTTAGATTAGATATAAGGAAGAAACTCTTTATTGTTAGGGTGGTCAGTCACTAGAATGGGTTGCCCAGGGAAGTTGTGAATGCTCCATCCCTGGCAGTGCTCAAGGCCAGGTTGGACAGAGCCTTGGGTGATAGTTTAGTGTGAAGTGTCCCTGCCCATGGCAGGGCGGTTCAAACTAGATGATCTTAAGGTCCTTTCCAACCCTTATGATTCTATGTTGCTTTGTTCTCTTTTTCTCCTGTAGTTGTGTTGCAACTGTCTTATTCTTTCAATTATATCTTGAGACAAAACTTCTGAAATACAATTGTTTTTTGTGTTCTCCTGTGCAATTTTAGGTGTATCTTTTTTATAGATTTTTATGATTTTTTAATCACTCTTTCTCCTTCAGAAGCATGCACACAAATTAATTGACTGCTGTTGTGTTTCCGTGCATTAAAAAGAATAAAACTCTGAACAAACAGAACTCCCTAAACAATCAAAAATTAAACGAACCCCCTCCTACACCCTCCTTCTAAAGAGCGACTCTTTTTGAAGTTCATTATTTTTTTGTTGAGGTTTGGTTCATTGAAATTGGTTTTTGCAATGAACTGGTTGAAATCTATCATTTATCTCTAAATCTTCACCCGAGACAAATCTTTGGGGCAGAGAACATATACCCCTGCTTGAATTTCTAGTAATGCTTTCTATTTCTGAGTGTCAGAAATAAGTTTTCTTGCTGAAATTCTTTGAGATGCTCACTTTTGGTGGGTCTTGTATTTGAGCACTGTTACACCACTAGTTTACTACTTATAGTTTTTTATATAGGGTTTTGTGCCTGTGTTTGTAGCAGTATGCATCTGTGTTGTTTCAGTATTCCTTCGAAATCAAGATTCTACTAGTTCACTGCGAAATATTAATATGTATTGTTTTAGCAGAAACTGGCTATGGATTTTTAAGAAATTAAAATCGCAACAGATTTAGACAGGATAAAACCAGAGTTAAAACCAGAGTTGTTATTTTCTCACTTTCAACAGGGTAATCTATTTATCTTCATACTTTTAATGTTGATTTCAGTTAAAAACCTAACAAACTATGTTAGTTTTGCTATGTAAAAATTCCGTTACAATTTTTAGCTCATGTTAATGTAATTGCTATTGATAAAACACTTATCTAAGCTTTCATATGATAAACCTCCCAACTTTTTGTAGGCTTAAATGTTCATTGATTCTTACTTTTATTTACTAACTTTTCACATGTCTTCTATAGTGAAGGCTACATATTTATCTGTTTAAAATGTGATCATAATGAAAATATTATGTGAAACCGAAATGGAGATATACTGGTTTATTTCTGTACTTTCCAGAATGAATTGGTAAGTCAAAGGAGAAAGGAAAAAATGGTGTCTTTCTGAAAGCTTTGCCAGGTGTACCTTTGGCTGCTTTTTCTCTCATATGGTTATAGTACATCTGAAGTCCATTTTGCAGTTTGATATGCAGTGGAAAATCACCCTTCTTGTGTAACAGACTGCCTACTCAGAGCAAGATGCTTTATAAAAATAAAGAAAAGAAGCAGCTATAAAGAAAAACATGCAGCTATAAAGAAAAACATACAGAAAACTACCGAGTGGGAAATACTTGGGCAGATGGGGTTTTGTGGCTGTTGATACTGTGGATCTTGTACAGTGACAGAACTTGAGTGTGTTATTGAAACTAAACCTAATCCTGCCTTTAAAATCAGACATTTGTCTGTATTTCCAATGGCCATATTTGAAGTAGCAAGTGCTCAGTATATAACTGCTTTGACCAGATTAGCAGATTTGAGGATAGTCTGTCTGTGTTGGAATTGGCAAACACTGCCTTAAAAAAAACCCCACATGCCTGCACATGTATGTTACTTTTCAGAGATTGTAATTTCTTTCCTGTTTGTGATCTAGTCCTGGATAATGTAAATGTAGGCATATATAATGCATTTTATGATTAAAACTTGATTGAAAAATGGATCAAAATTTGCTTTCACTCACTTGAGTGAACCGTCATAAATCTGCCTCTTACAGGTACTGCTTATTCATCTGACATGGCCAAAAATACCCATTGTCAGCTGAGAATTGCCTGTCAACCTAAAGCTTAGTGTATAAGTAGGAATTACTTTTTTTCCTTTCTCTGTATCTCTCTTCTCAGTATTTTGGGAACAAAGCTAAAGTGACTTCATTTTGAAAAACAGACTGAGTGCTTGCAGAAGTAGTTGAACATGTTAGGACTATATAATGGACACTGGTGTGTTCCGCTAACATGAGGTCTGTCTACACTGAAAATTTGCTTTGATCCCTATTTTGTTCCAGGATATTAGTTTTGGCTTGTCTTTGAGAGGCACCAACTTGTTCTCTGCCAGATGTATTGTGGGCACTAGTTTGCTGTAGGATGCTATCTGGGAGTGCTATATACCATGTGTACTGTGCTGAGACTGAGCTGCTCTGCTTAGAAGGTCTTCAGAGGTGCACAGCAGGTTGCATGTATTGAGACATTCCCATATGTTCAAAGGCATTTAGGATACACTCAGTTTTATGCTAGAAAAATCCGGTTTCGTTTTCCTGAGACAGAGCTAATAGATAGTAGTAACATGTCAGGTGCAAAGGTGCCAAGAGCAGATGTAGCACAAATGCTGGAGGGACTTGGCACCTGCTGGGGCAGATTGGCCATGCGTGAACAGTCTGATGGTTCATGATCCAGGGATGAGGGTTTCTTCACCTTGCTCTGATCCATCAAGCCAGCAGAGACTTAGTTGTCCTGCTACCACGAGTTCTCACCAGCAGAGCTACTTGGAGTGCTGTCAGTGCTTCCTCTGGATGCGAGATGGACCCATGCAGGTGTAACAGCTAGAGCAACCACAGGCATGGTTATGGTGATTGGAGCCCAGTCAGCAGCTGTAGGGGAGTGGATAGAATGACAAAGCTCAGTGCCACAGAATTATCTTGAATTTTTATATATATATATATTTTTTTTTCCTCCTAATCCAGTTTAATATTGAATATTTCTGGATTCAGTAGATTTGCATGTGTGTAGTTGAAGGCATTATGTATAGCTGTTGCTCTGCTCTACATAAGTTGAACATTTCTAATTATTTATATACTTGATGTCAGATCTGGAAATAATAGTGCAGCGTGTTTTAGTACTAAAACATTTTTTAAATGGTTCAAACCTGAGACTTGGCCATTTCTCCTTTTTGGAGTGGAAAAGATGAAGGTGTGGTGCATGATATGGACAATTTACATTGGAAGTTTGAGGAAATATATAAACAAGCTGTATGTGGAAATGAACCTCGTTATGTTTTGAAAAACAGGCATCATGCCCGTGCATGAGCATGCTTCCAACAAAAAAATTTCAGTGGCAGATTTATTGAGCAGGCTTGGTCGCCAAATGTCATGGTAAAATGTAGTCACTGCTTTGGATCTGGATCAATACTCTATATAGTAAATATAGATGAATGTCTGTATACAGATGACTGAATTTTAAAGCTAGAATTTAATGAATCTGTGTTTTCTATGGGTTTTCAAGGAGACGACTGGTTTGGTGCACTTTCAGATCTGCAGTTCTTAAAAAAAATTGCCAGTGAGACTATTGGAGCTACTGTAGGAATGGGAAGTACAGTATCAGTACCTGAAAAAGAATAAATTGTTCAGTAGTGAGTTGTAATTGTTTGAGCTCTTCAAATTGTAATAAACCTGATTTTGATATTTTGATTGAATAGAACACTAATGCAAAATACATAATGCAGCGGGGGATTCTTACAGTGCTGTATTTTTAGATAAATAGAAATTGATGATAGCAATCATATCAAGACACTGTTCAGTACACCTTCAGTCTTAGAAGAAATATTGAATTATCCTCTGGTTATAGGATAATATAGGATAACTGTATTGTGAAACATCTCACCTTTTCCTTAATGTGTAGTAAACAAAACTTCAAATGAAGTAGATAGAGTACAAATATGTTTATTAAATAAAGGCAATACCAAATATTCCTGTATCCCTCTGTGAAGTGCTACAAAGCACTGTTTTCCAGTACCTCTGCAGGTTTTTGAGGCTTCGCATTGAGGCAATCATTTATTTAGTTGTAATAGTATCTTGCTCTTTGTATCATATGTAAATCTGATTCTTGCTGTTGCTTGAGTTATATATTGGTATACTTCATACTACTTTTACAGTGGTTTAGACATTTTATTTTGTGCCATCTATACACGCTTTTAGGTTAAAGACCACAGTCTGGTACTTCTACTCCCTGAGTACTATTTGTACAAGTAGGAGCTGTGCTGATGTCAGTTTGAAGTAGGCGAAGGAGGGTTTGCAGGAATGGATCGTATGCTGTATGCAAATTTCTGAGAGTTTAAAATTACTTAGAAGACTTGCATCTAATACATTAAGCAGTTCCCTCCATCTTTATGAAAAAAAATAATAACAAACCAAAAACCAACCCCTAAAAAAAAAAGACTCATCAACTCCTGCCTCAGAAATTTTTTGGCTAATTAAATCCATTTTTTTCCCTTACTCCTTTCCCTCTCCCTCCACCTTAACAATATGAAACAGGTTAGTAAAATCATGGTTTATTTCAGGCTGTTTTAATAACATTAGCCTTACCTTTGTACCTCATTTTCACAGAGGTTTTTATATGTGGTTAATAAGAAAGTTTGATCTGTTAACATTGTGGTTTGTTTTGGTAGAATATGTAAACCTTTTGTTCCATTAAGTTTATTATCACTTCAAAGAGATGTGTATAGTATAGCTAAATACTTTGTGCTTCTGCAAATTCCCATTCAGAAATACATAGTTTGTGTAGAACTTTCTGCATTAATTTTGGCCTAGAGAAATCTGACATACAAGAAAATTTTTTATGCAGTTAGATTTTGGTGTTTCTCCATTGGGATAGATTGCACTTTATGCTTTAGAAAAAATAAATGAATTACGCAAGTACATAATTGTCCAGAGGTAATGACTGTGTGAGTGCATGCTTTGTTCAAATGAAATTCAGGCAACCATAATGTATAGAATAAATAGCGACAACTGTGAATTAGAGACTCATAATTCCACTGAGGAGTTCTGCTGATGACATAAAATGTGAAGCCTGGGTGGTTTGTGAAGTTCCAGAAGAGCCCACAAGTGGAATAAATTCCAGTTCAACTCCTTAATTCCAAATTTATGTGATTCTTCTTTTGTTGGAATTTTCTATATTTGTAATGTTTTTAGTGTTGTCTTCTTTTTTAAATGTCTGAACTTTGCTCATCAGTCAGCTGAAAATCATCATGTTTGATAAAAGCTTTGAGTTTGATATGTGCATGCTTTTATGGAATCTAAATAGAGAATGTGTTTTGTGATTCTAACTGCAATTATTTGAGCCCCTATTTCTTGTGGAGTTATGCACTTTTCAGTCTAGTAGTGGTCTTAAAAATATTTCTATGCAATGCATTTTTTAAGATTTCATTTTTTGATAGGGGAAAATAAAAATAGGACATTTATATTGAAAACTATTGTTTTTAAGTGTTGTAAAGTCCTTGAGATGTTTCATGGTGGGTATTTACCATATGCTCAAGAAGTGGATAACTATTTTTACAATCTGACTAACAGAATATGTGCATAAACATTTCATGGTAGATAAACACACAAAGAAATTTTTGTTTGTTTGAATGTGTCACTCTACTTCAGAATGACAGGTATTCCGTGCTCTTCCTACATAAGGAGCGTTGCTTCTTAGTCTGTGTATGTCCTTGCATGTGGAATAGTTTTAGTCTATCAGGTACAAGCTTTACTCAAAACTCTCTATTTTTTTTTCTTTCCACTTTTTAAACACTGCACAGAGTGTGTATACTGAAAACACAACAAAATGTTATAACCTCAAATATTTATTTGTTTTCCTAGGTTTGAAGTCAGCTAACTAGTTTTTTCTTTTTGTTTTTTTTTTTTTTTTGCTATTGCTGTAATAAGCCTTTGCCTTTCATGCGGATGCAGTATATGTGGTGCAAGTACTGTTGGTGGAATGTTAGTATTGACTACGTTATAACTGTAGTTCCTAGGATTTTTGATGGCGTTGGGATTACACACAACCTGAGACTGATGCCAATTCTTCAGAACAGAAACTAGTTCTCGTTCCTGAAACAAATTGTTCTGGGAGCTGGACTACAGAAGGATTTTCATAGATTTTATTTGAGGTCTAATTTGCAAGACTAAGCCTAAGAGCAAGGTGAAGCTGTCTATAGAAATATTATTATCCTTGTTTAATATCTTGAGAAGAGAAGCACTGAGGAATTAAGTCATTAATTAAAGGTTATGCAAAACCCTGTGGCAGAATTGGGACCTCAGCCCAGTTCTTTCAAGTCCAAGGTTAATATCTTAACCACCAGACCATTCTTCCTCTAAGAATATAGCCTTGATTATAAACCAGAATTTCACTTATGCTAATTTTACTGCAAAACCAAAATCCTTTTGACTTAAATTTTCCATAGTTGCTCTCAAATAACATGGGAGTTAAAAACTGCTTCTGCAAAGTCTTTGGTTATTATTAAGATGTATTTACTGGTAAAATTTCATTTTTAAAAACATCTTTAAACTTAAGTAGCAGACTTTTTTTATGATGCTTGCGACATTCTTTTCCCTGTCCCCTAATATTACAGACCATTTTATTATGTACTTTAGCCATTGCCTGAAACTAGACAGATATTTATCTCAGCAGTATTTGAAATACAAAGCATAATGTTGATATATTTATTCTCTCTCTCAATATATATTCATATGTAAAATGAAAACTGAATTCTGAAAAAATTATTAATAATGTCACTGTCCAGTGATCTAAAATCTAAAACCTCTGTAGAGGGACAGATGACATCAGACTTGATTTATATTGTAGCTCTCATTTTAAAGAATTAAAAGTCTTGTATTCAAGATAAAAAATGAAGCTAGAGTATATGCTGCCTGCCTAGATGACATTTTATTATATGGAAAAACATCCATTTCTTCAAATGCAACTTGTGAATCTAAACCTGCAATGGGAGTTTTTTATTTTACTTTTTGGGGGGGCAGTCCAGTCCTGATAATGGGGAACAAGCCAGGACCAGCAACTGGAAGAACAGTAAGTAATTAGGAGTCTAAACATGCTTACTAACAAATTATTGAGAAATAAATAAAAATACATAAATCTTAAATATCATAGATCTAAGGTGTGTGCTGTTGTAGAAAAAGAACTTGTCTTCTATTTACCAAAACTGTTTCAAAGAAACTCAGTTTTAAGATACAGCTTTGAAGATCGGGTTAGTTAAGATACGCTGCTGGGGGGAGAAGTAAAGTTAATGGTACTTTTGGGTATGTATTCATTCTTTTTTGGTTTGCTCTGTGATATATACTAATACCTGGTCCTCTTAAACTATTTCAGAAGATCTTAAATTCAAACACCTTCAGAAAATCTGTGTAAATATTTTAGTGAAAGAATGAATAACATATTTTAAATGTATAAACATCTTTTCTATACAAGGATATTGAAGAATGATAGCAATTTCATTATCAAACTGCTCCTGTAGGCAAGCTTAATTTGTTTTACAAGTGAGGAAATGAAGACACAGAGAAGTTAAAATAATTCTGTCAAGAGACTGCTGCAGTGCTGTTAAGATAGCCGCAGTGCTTCAAGAGTTTTGTATTGTCTACACGATTGTCAGTTAGCAAATGCTTTGTTTTGACTCTTAGTGTACTGTGCAAAAATAGGACCTATTTATCCTTTTTGTCCATATATAACCCTTTAACCCACCTTCAACTTCTTAAGCCAGAGGATGAGGATGTATAAGGATACAAGGAAGAAATTATTTACTGTAAGGGTGGTGAGGCACTGGAATGGGTTGCACAGGGAAGTTACGAATGCTCCATCCCTGGCAGTGTTCAAGGCCAGGTTGGACAGAGCCTTGGGTGACATGGTTTAGTGTGAGGTGTCCCTGCCCATGGCAGGCAGGTTGGAACTAGATGATCTTAGGTCCTTTCCAACCCTAACTATTCTATGATTCTGTGAGGGAAGTACTATATTTTTATGGACAATGTACAAAAGTTAAGCTCTAAGAAGCACAGCATCAGGTATTTTTTATAAATTTGTTGATCTTTTTATATGCTGTTAGTTATTAACTGATATTATTTAGAAATTGAATTACCAAAGAATTCCAAGGAAAGCCAAAGATGACCAGCTTATTATGACCTTGACTCGTTTGTTGTCACAAAATTTGTAAAGTGTTTCAGCTTGTTAGTGAAATTATTATCTAGGAACAAAGACACTTTTTCTGGGCAGGATTATAGCTTCTGCATCCTAATTAACGGAACAAAGAGATGATGATTACAGAAGCAATAACAGTAAAATATCCAGGAACAGTTGCATTGGGACATTATCTTCCTGTCAGTGTGCTTTGACATCTCTCCTCCTGTCATCCCTCAGTAACCAGAGACTTTTATGATGGCCTCACAGAAACATGCCTCTTTCTGTCCCTGTGGTTTTTCTTTTCCAGAGAGTAATCTTACATACTGGGTCAGCAGAACCAGATGGGGAGAACAAAAATAATCTAGCACTGGTGTTCTTAATGGGATGTTAATGGTTCACCAAAAGTGATAGCAGATGAGTGCCTTCTTTAACCATGAATTGTGAAATAATTTATGGTGAAGTGAGTAATTCTTCAAAAATACATAATGGTGATTTGGGCATCCTTGGTCTGCTTTGGCAGGAGATCCTATGTAGGGGTGGATTTTCCCCCAGTTATTGGGATCATTCATGTGCTCTGAATCTGATAACTGATGGTTACTTTGTACAGGAAAGCACTGATATATGATAAAAGGTTAGTTTTCTAGAAGTGTGTTTCCCTTTTAGTACTCGTTACCAAACATTGGAAAGAGCACATTTATATATCCTGCATTTACTTCAAGTTCTACTCCACAGTTTGATTCAGTAATGTCATCTTGTTGGGGCTACTTGTGGCATTTTCTGTAATGTATACTGTTTAACATCTTGTGGCACCTAAGCTCTGATTTTTAGCTAGTTACTTAAGCAAGTGGGTTAATGCAATTTTGTATTTATTGTTTTGCTAATGAGCCTCCATGAACCACACATCTCTTCTAAAGTTATCATCAAAACCTCTTTGTGTGAAGCAAGGATTAAAATGGGCTGGAGCATGAGTGGAGTATTTGCATGCCTTTCCTTGACAGTTTTTCAAATGCAGTACTGATGGGAAGCTGTAAAACTGACAGGAAAAAACCGAAAATTCTTTCATGTAAGCTGTTATTTCAAAATTATCTAATTTACTGCAATAAATGTTCCCTCTCTCTTATAAATGTATAATTTTATTTTTTTGACTTGCAGGGAGCTAATGATGAACTGATTGTCAGTATTCTTGTGGTTTCACTTTTCATCTCCAGTTGGAAGAGGAAAATTTTGAACAATGAGCCAAAAGCAAATTGCTGATTATGAGCAAGGCATTTTTTTTTTTGTTTATTTTAAAGGCTGGAAAACATTGCCATTTCAGCAAAGGCATCTTTTAATGTAACTCTGATTAGGATGTTCTAGAGACATCTAGAGATGTAAGATCAGTACCTTTCAAGCAGGAATAATGCTCAGGAGTCCTTACAAGCTCTGCAGATATCCATGTTAGCGAAATGCTTCATGCAGGCTTGGGGTGCTCCTGTAAAATGACTTTTTCCATTTTTGCCTTGAGATGAGTTTTGGTGTAGATATTACATAATGTGATCGGAATGCTCCTGCATTGTTTGTAAAGGGCTACCTGGGAATAAGAAACTTGCTGCTTGTGTATTCCCAGCACCACAGAGATCAAACACAACTGTAATAACTGTCTTGACTGTTTGTGGTTGATAGCTATCAGTGACATTGGGTCTGGAACAGCATCACTCTCTCCTTGTGTGCATCTCAGTAGTACTCGTACACCTGTAATCTGGAATGCATGTTAAACCAGATGTGGTGGGCAGGTCTTGCGAACTAGCCTTATCAAATTGTTTACTTGTCCTTCCACCATGGTCTCGGGGAGAGAGGAAGAGTCTCCTTTGACTAGTGACTAGGACCCTTGGAAGTTAGTCCATCTCAATCCCCTGGCTCCAGAAGGTGCTTAGGAAGAGTTGCCTCTTGTGGTCAAACCTCTCACCAGGAGCTTACTGTGTTTGTTCAGATGCTTCTAAAGCAGCAGAATGACTTTCATCTGAGGATGAGTCTTCTACCTACCTTCACTAGAGGCTGCTTCAATTTTTTCCTGCTAAGTGTTTAGGATATCTTGTCAGTGCAGTTGCTTGTATGTGAAGTTTTGTACCTTATTCCTAAAATAAACACCCCCCCCCCAAACATAGATATCACAACCTTGAAAGCAGAGTTGTATTGCTAAAAATGAATGTTATAAGGGAGCTTTACTTTGAAAGAATTAAAGGCAACTGTTTTTGATGCCTTTTTTTTTAAGCCACTGCACAACAATCCATATTTTGTAACTGAAACAAAATTTCATTGATTTGCCTGATGATATCAAAAAAGAATGGTTGAGTACAAAGCTGTTTTTATTATGCCACAAGATTTTCAATTACCAGAACCCTTCCCAACTGTAATAGGAATGCAGGCTTTTCCAGAGATTTTTCAGAGATTAGGGATTTCTATGTAAACATTGAAAGTTAATATAAAATAAATTAATAGCTATATTGTAACAGGTTACATCATGATAGTATGGGTAGAATTCTAGAGTAAAGAAAATACAGGTAGTGTGAGGTATGATTAAAGTGGTGGTTGTGAATTGTTTTCAGGTTATGTTTAAAAAAAAATAAAGTAGATGGTGTTCTTGTGCAGTCTTTAAAGATATCTTGCATCTTTTGCTAGTGGCTATTATGCATTCAGGCACCTCAGGAACAAAGAAATGACAGAGAAATGGATGGCTGGGGTTTAACTAAGTAGGTGATGGTACAGATGAGGCCTGTAAGCTTAACACTTCATCTCTGTGCTGCCACTGTGGTTTGCAAGGAGATTAGAACTGTCTGACTGTGAGGAGGGCAAGCTCCACAAATTCACTCATACATGGCAGTTCTGTAATGAGGTGATACTTCATTCCTTAAACTACTGAACTAGAACTGCACAAACAGATGTATGCCTCTGGCAGTCCTGAGCAGGCAGCACTGGCTCTGCTTGTACCTCCAAATGCAAACAGAATGTGCTGTACCTCCAAATGCAAACAGAATGTCCAGTTGCCACAATTATATTTTATTGCTGTACTCCGATCTTTGTACATTTGTAATAATAAAGGGAAATTTGTATTTTAGTGAAAGGAGAAATTGTGCAAATAAATTCAGAGTGTTTATATTGCAGGGTGGAGTTTGACAAGCATCTAAATAATTCTTACAACTTTTCACTAGGTGAATATGACTAAATCTGGTGCTGGAAATTGAAAGTATTTTGCCCTTGATTATATGCACTGCGTTCTTTCACAGCAAAACTTTTTTAGAAAGCTCACAAGAATGAGATGTGCCGCTACATTATGAATTTTTACACAGTTGCTGGTCAACAGCCAGAGGTTGAGGTCAATCTCTGAAGTTATATTTTTTGAGCTTGACTGCATGAGTTCAGTAAAACTACATAGGGGTGTGTTGACAGAATGACTGCTGGGATGCTAATTCACACATAAATTGCCTTAAGTGCTGACTCGGTTCTATTGAAGCAGGCAGAACACTTGTGATCTTAAGTATATGTTAATTCTGATGTTGTCTAGAGGTTTGAATGCAGTTCACCAAGGTCGTTGCTTTGTGGTGGCCATGGAAGAATTAATCAATAGGTTGACAGGCAGTAACCTGTGATTCAGGTGGCTCTGTTTAACGTCCTGAGGTTTAGTGAAATTGTCTATTTTTATTTAACAGTGAAGCAGTAGCATTTGGCTGATGGCTTTGTTATTATAATGAAGAACATGTTTTAAAAATGGAAACTTTAATTTTGATGTCTTTGTGAAAATGAACTGTTAATTGTAGCAATGTAAAATTTATTTTTTACAAAAATAGTACTTAAAAGAATTCAAACACAATGAATATTAAAATTCTCTTCTTCAGAAAGCAATGGCACTCATATTAAAACCAGAGAACTAGCAGCTTTATCTCACTTCCTCTCCTAGAGGCTTGCTGCTTTACGGCCAGTCCTACAAAGTAAAAGGACCACTAAATCTTTTTATTTCCTAAGAAGGAGATGCCTCTACTAGTTGCCTATCTCTTAAACCTTGTCTTGTTTTTTTTTTTTCCATTGCAAAAAGGGCATTATTTAATTAACTAGTGAAGGCTGAATAAAATAAATTAAACCTGAACATTAAGCAAACACAATTTTTCAGTGCTAAGGCTTTTTCTATTATGGTGTAATGAACCACATAAGGCTTAAAACTGTTCTATACATATGTTACCTAGTTGAGTATTTGTGTTGCAGAAACTCAATTTTAGACAACTGTTTTATATTAATGAATATGCCAACAAGATCATTTAAGAAGCAAACTTTCAAGTTATAGTATTTGAAAATATCAGCCATAGCTGCATATGCTCCTAAACTACAACCTGTTTTCTCTAGATGAGTGCAAATAATTTTTTTAAGTATATTAACAGAGAAAAGATACAGTAAAGAGATAACAGTATGTGTTCTTTTTCTAATTAAGAACTTTTATGTGATTAAAGTGTTCTTCTACTAGCTTCCTCTCATGTGTGAAGGGAGCAAAAGTAAATTAATTACCATTAGCCTGGAGAGCACACTGTATTCTTTACGACTTCATATTATTGATTTGACTATTATTCATGGCTTCTGTTCACTGCTATGCAGATTGATGCATCTTTAATTTATAGATATATTATAATTAATAGTGGTTTATTGACCAAGCAAAACAAAGCTGTTGCTGCGTCCTTTCTAGTGCAAAAGCTCCATACTTTTGCTGATAAATGTCTTAGTTTATGCATTCTATTATGGATTCTAGATTTAGATGGCTCATTTCTATACACTATGGTGATGAGCTGTCATGGTGCTATATGTAATATGCTTTATGTTTTTAGGCAAAATGAACTCTGTTGGTAATGTAATGAATATATAAGTTACAAAAACTTTCTGGTACTTTGAGAATCAGACAAGAACTAAACAAGCATCTCTGTACATATGATGCAAACCCTTGCTAATCTGATCAAATACTTACATGTAGATACAGAAAATACACAAAAATCTAACAGCTTAGCAGTTAACTTATTTTCTTGTTTGGAGAAGTCTGTAATACAAACATGAGACCACACAAATTCGTAAGTAGATAGTCTGGTTATTTTTTGACATGTGTTTTGATGAAAGTGGTATTAGAGTACTGTGTCCACTTAAACAGATGTCTTGTGCTTTCAGAGGTAAATGAGGACTGAGATTTGAGGCTGATATTCCACCTCCTCTCTGAATAATTTTAAATTGTGCAGTGTGTTTATTTTCTCTGTGTAGTGATGTTTTGGAATACCTGCTTATGCAATAGCATAGGTGTGATATGATACAAAGGCTGCTATTCTGTAAATTATTAATCCAATTTTCATTAAAAACAACAGAAAAAATCCACAACAAAGCAAGAGCTACAAACAGCTCCAGCTGTGATTTTGATGTGTGTCTTGTTTAATGCAGAGGTCGTTTTCTTAACTAGGTTTCAAGTTTTGTTTTTAAAAAGGTAAGGGAGAAAAAAAACTATAAGGGGAAAAAAAACATTGGGATCTAACAGCATTCCAGTCTAAGAATATATGTATTATAGCTAAATTATCCAAAGAGAAAAAGATCTGGGCACATTGTATTACACAGGGCTTTAGTTTATATCATATTACAGTCTTTCAAAGGCAACTATTAAACATTAGATTGAATGTGGTTTGGCATTCAAATTTTAACCCTTTGTTTTTCTGTGTGTTTGCCAGTTGGTTTTATGAGGCTTTGAAAGAAATCACTTTCAAAGAAAATAGTGTTCTATCTAAATGTACTGTTTATTGTGAAGTTTTATAAGTGACCGAGAATCACATATGAAAGTGAAAAGCATTAGCTTGTGTGCGAAAAACTCCAATGTGTCTTCACACTTCCAGGCAGTGCCAAATACTATTGTTTGGTTTCCAATTTTTGTTTCTGTTTGTTTGGGATTTTTGTTTTGGTTTATAGTTATCCTGCTGAATTCTCCTCAAGACATCTACATTTAGGCCATGTACATGCAGGTTGTCTGATTCTTCAGAGATGCTGAGAACATACTGACATTGCTAGCTTTTATATGATTGAGGGAAGTTTGGGTTTTTGAAAATAAAATGTTTTTTTTCATGTTCAGTGATCAAATAAAGAATCAGAAGCTTAAATTTAGGCACCTGAGTTCAGATATTCATATGTTCTTTTTCTTGTTATCACAAGTCCACTTTGATGCATAGTGTTCCTATACCTGTCTAAACCCCTGAATCAATATAAATACTTTTATCAGGTGGCTACAGATAAGTGCAATGATGAGATATAGCAGCAGGGATCAATGCTGTGTCCTTCATAGTGACAAACAACAAAATAAAGCCCAGTTGAAGATCCTGTACAAGGGGAATGGTAAAGTTTTAGTTATCCAAGCAGATGAGTATTAGTTATGCTGCAAATTGCAAGCAGAGTTTCTGTCCTGAGCTGATGAGATTACAGGTCTCTTTTTCTGAGAAACAATAACCATTAACTAGTCTAGATGAGCAGTTTTTAAATCTTGTCACAAGAAATGGCTATTGCTAAGCAAAGATTTGTCTTCAGGATGCACTTCATTTTTTGTCTGTGCTCTACTTTGTCTCTAGCTTGCATTGTTGCTCATTTTATTTTATTGCTCACTGAGAGGCAACCATGGAAAGTGGGGATACAGTTGTCTTGCTTTTCTAGATCAAAAATAAGCACTGTCTGATAAAAGCATATGGAAATACTGAAACCAGGACAACAGCTGGTTGTAAGGCAAGCATAGGTCCACAGAAATGGAACAATAAGGAAGGAGAGACATACAGTGATAAAAGGAAGTGTAATGAGAAAAAAACATTGCAAAGAAAGTCTGCTGAATTAGTTTGTGGATGTATCCTGTGACCTTCCAGCACAAAGTAAGCTCTCTTTTTTGGCCGCCCTTTTATCCAGAAACCATAAAGCTCTCAGAGAAGACCAATGCAGGCTGGTGTACAAAAGACAATGTTGTAGTATCTTATCCTAGCTGAGAAATTAGTGAAAATAGTAAATTGTAGAGATCCCTGCTTCTTAATCTTCAGTGACTCAGAATAACTATCCAGGATGAAAGGAACGTATTCTTACGTTCCGTCAGACTTTTGTGAGAAGCAGATTAGACGTACATGCCTCTAATATACTTGCTTTCACTCGAAAATACAGTGATGGCTTTGCCTTGCATGAACATTTCTTCTGGGTCATACTGTGATTCTGCAGATTTATGCCTGTGGGGTTTTTGTCCATTACTTAAAGCAGTTCATATAATACACTGTAGTGAGTTTTCAGGAGTATCAAGTATGTTGATGTGAAAGAAGAGTCTCCAGGCCAGTTCCAGAATGTTCTTTCTTGGTTTACATGGGGACCTTATGTTCTCTTCTAAAATAGAAGCAAAGTTACATATAATAACATAGCTGCTGTAAAATGTATTTGTAAAGCAGTTTTTAATAGCCTTGGCTAACTGGTTCTTAAAACACCCATGCTCGCCTGTGAAGATGTTTCAGCTGCCTAAAGGAATTTACACGACAGTAATTGGCTTTTTCAACCATTTTCAGTATGATTGAATTTATAGTTGGGGAAGATGGTGAGTTGGCACTCTTTTGCAAAGGAGCCCAAAGTCCCCTTGGCCAATGCCAGTGGACGCAGCAGCAAGGCAAACCTCCAATGTTTTTTATTGCTTGGGTTATTCCTGATCCAGAGCAGCTCTGTTACAGGGAAAGATGGGAGTGTATTCCTGACCTTTGTTCAACTGCTTAGAATTAGATCACCTATCTAGACTGTTATTTGGATCACCCATTTTTGGTGATGGTTATTTAGCAGTAGCTTATTAATTACTTCAAGTAATGAATTAGTCTTAGAAAGCAAGCACTTGAAACTCCTGGAGTGTGTTTCCTTATCTTTTTATTTGAGACTATTACAATTTATGCATCATCAGTATGACTGCTGCTTCTAAATTTTATTTGTGATGAGAAATACTCTGTATTTTTGAGTAGCCTGTATCTTTCTGCACTACCTCACTACTTTTACCAGGTATGTATTCAAGACTCCTCCTGTTATTGCTGTTTACATGGTATATCTATACATTTCTAGTTGTGCTAAGGTTTGAGAAGAGGCATTTCTCACACAGGGCAGAGGAATATTGCTAAATCAGGAATTGGGTTGTTTGGTTTGTTTGCTTTTCATTACTGTTCAGTTTAATGCTTTAACTGGTTTGGTTTTGTAGCATTTGTACGTAGCACTGAGGTAAAAAGAGGTGATAAGTAAATATATTTGTAAAGATTAATTATACTGCGGATATAGTGCCCTCTCAATGACTGCAAGATACTTACATTGTGTATAAATTATTTTGCAAGGGAAGCAGTAACTGTCCTTATCAAGTCTGCTGATGATAACAAATTTCCCAGGATAGATGGCTATAAAACACCTGGTACAGCTTTGAGTAGATAATAGTAAAATAGTATGCCACAAATATCTCAATATTTTGCATTTCCAAATGTATTTTATGAAGTAACTAAATGGGAGTTTGAGGCAACAAGAGTTGGTCATACACCAGTGTGTGGTAAGACTCAAACATGGCAGGCTAATATAGGGCCCCTTGGAGGCATTTGATGAAGAGAGTAAAAATTTCTCTGCGCAAAAAAAAATGTATGCCACCACGCTGGTCATTGATGGATTTCATCAACAGAAAGAGGATCAGTAAAGGTTAATAGGAGTGTGTAATGTGGTGTAACATAAACTCCCAATTATCGAGGAGTTCTCTAATGTCAAGGTGAGGAGAAGTATGCTGCTGTGACTCATCTTTCCATGCAGATCAAGCTGAAGTTAAAAAAGTTATCTGTGGTCTGTTGGGTAGGGCACTGGAAGAGTAACTAAGAACCTTGCTCTATTTGTAGTTCTGAACTGTTGTGTGACATTGGCCATGTCATTGAATTTATGTATATCTCAGTATCCTCATGTACAGAATGGAGATTGTCATATATACTCCTTTTATAACGTCTTTGGAGCTCTGTGGATGAAAAATTCTATACCAGCTCTGAACTAAAATAATGTTTATAAATGCTCACCAGCCATCAACAACAGAACAAAACCAGCTCTTACTATTTCTTATTTTCTTAACTTCTTTAAAGTTGCCCCACTGAATGCGTTTTAGAGTAAGGGGTCCAGAGAATAACAACATAATGGTGGCATTCTAGTTTAAAAAAAACACCCATACTACCATAGGGTCAATGTGATAATGGGATAATTTTGCTAAGAAGAGATTTGCTGATGAGTCTATCAGAGGAACGCACCATCTGTAGTTGATATCTCTGCTATGGTACTGCCATCTGAGTATCCTTCTGCTTGGTGGTATTCCGACTCTCATGCACATGTAATTCTGGAGACTACTTTTTATTTGGCTTCAAGTTCACGTTTGTTCCAACAGCTCATATATAATTAGAGACTAACTTCTAATGAAGCATTGAGAGGCTGTGCTGTATAGTTTTAAGTCTTCTGCTGGAAATTGCTCTACAATCTCACATGTGGAGAAGGGATGTGCGCCAGTGTGGTAAAGCGCTGCAAGAGCTTGAGTCACATAAGATTTGAACTTTTGCTGGTTTAGTCCAATTATTTTGAACATGGGTATTATTTTAAAATAATATTGTCTTACAAATTGCTGTGTTGGGTTTTCCACATCAAAAACAATTTATGTTGTTAGTTTTGATTTCAAAAGCCCAGTCAGATTTCACTAATAATGGAAACCTTGCTCTGTGCATAGCACCTTAATTTTCAACAGAACTGCTAATAGTGTAAGGCAGCACCTGATGTGACTATATGGTCAGTTTGATCCACATAAATGATAGGGTTTGGGTTTTATAATAACAATTAAAAAAACCCTGTAACAACAAACCACGTACGAAAATAGCAGTAACCCCCTTCCCCCCCAAAAACCAAACAAACAGCAAGCAACAAACCAGCCGCCCCCCAAAACCCCCTAAACCAGAACTGAAAACCACAAGAGTCCTTTTTAGGAGGTAGGTGTTTTTGAAACCAGCCTAAATGTAATTGAAGTTTTGTGCAGTAGTGTTAATAACATACTAATAAAAAATCATTACACAATGAGAAGAGTATCAAAAATGAATGTGAGATTTATTCTAGCTTGCAATGAGAAATAGATTAGTGAAAGAAAAAACACTTTTTTTGATGCATAAAAAAATAGTGTATATTCAACCTTCTGATCCCTACACTCAAGAAGATCTTGACCTAAAAATCCAAGGTGTCTTTGGGCATGAATGTCAACATCAGAGAAGAAATCCATGGGTTTAGGGGTTAAGAATTAAGTAAGACAGAACTCTTTAAGACTGACATAGCTGTTGACTCTGTAACTAAAGAAACCATATTAAGAGCTGCAAATTGTATTAGCTGTAAGCTTTTTGCAGCCTTACAGCCTCGGTTATTGATTACATTTGATTGTCAAGGCATCTCAAACATAGAATTAAAATAGTTCTAATAAGCCAATTAACTTCTGTGGCACTTCAGATCAACACTTTTGCACCAAAGGGAGTCACTGTAGGAACTTACATAGCAGAGAGCGTGAAGCAAGTTTAAATGGTTCAAGCAGAGCACTGCACAGCCTTTCTACTGGGCAGTAGATATTCATTGAATAGAATCTGGTGATTAAACCAAAAGAGCCTGTTTCTGTAATCTCTTTTTATATTAGCAATGTTGAGACATGAACATCTGAAAGTGGCTTTGGTGTGGGGTGGGGTTTTTATATTTGTTTGGGTTTTTTTGTTTTTTTTTTTTCAAATGGTGTGGAGTAAACACTTTTTTATGGAAACAGTGGGTAAATTGAATATATACTTGATCTTCCATTTGCACGCTGATTTTGCTTTTTCATTATGAAACAAAAAATCTTTATGCACATATGTATGTAAAACATGTGAGAAAAGCTTTCAAATAGCAGTGTTTGTAGAACATGTATGACTCTGCAAGCTATAACTATACATATACCTCAGAGGTGTATATCAGTTCCTAGTAATGCAAGCAAACTGACAGATGACTTTTAAAGGCTTACTACAAAGTTCCTGTTGAGTGAGTAAATACCTTCCTTTAATTAGGATGGTAGTGGTATTTACTGGCCCTGAAAATCCCAGGGAGTGGGAAGACTTTCCATTGTAAATGGTTGTAGTGGTCTGCACATATGCAAAGCCCTCACAGGCTTGTCAGACTGAGACTAAGGATTCTTCTTCACACACCTGTAAGTAACTTGAAATGTTTTTATATACAGCATAAAGGCAATTCCCTTGATTTTGATAGGAGCTGACAGAAGTAGATACAAATGGGAACACAAATATGTTTCTTTTGGGAGAAACAAGGAGAAAAAAATCAAATTGTAGCTGACACATGCTTTCTTTCTGAACTTGTCTTGCTTCAAGAGGGCATTTCTTGTCCTACCTTGGTCACTTAGGCTGTATGGTGTGGTCTTTCATTTGGTTTTGGTTTGGTTTGTGTCTGGTTTGATGCGGGGGGTGTGTGTGTTGCTGTTTCAGTGCCAAATACTTGGCTTGCATTAAATCAGTTTTGTATAGTTTGTATCGTTTGCTTGCTGGTATGTAATTTCTAGATGATCATTTATTACACAAGAAAAAGTCCCCACACGTAAATCCATGAAAAGTGGTAGAAGTTCTGACAGTGAAGTACTGTCTGTCTTTCTCTGGTGCTTATGTGAAATGATCTGGCAAAACAGATACTGAAGAAATGATGTATTTTTTTGTGTGCTTTCTCAAATGATAACGTTCTTGTCTCTCTGGAGAATTTCTTAGTGAATGCTGATTTTTGCAAGCAGAAAGAGTCAGCATTCCAAGTATTTTTCTTTTTTTTTTTTTTTTTTATTATAACTCAGCAAATCAGAAGTTGTGTCTGCTCCATCTTCTAGACAATTGGAAATCCACTTATGAAAAAAGAAGTCCATCTCTGACTCTTCCATACACTTTTGTTATGCAAGTCAATTATTTACAGCAAAGCTAAGGCTGTTTTCTCTTCTTTTAGTCAATAACAGTTGAAATGTATTACTGGGTATGTTACACATGTGGAGAATTTTTCAGTATTTTTACTGGAAGAAAATTATGGAATATTGGGGAAAAAAAACCCAGCCCCCAAACCCCCATCTTTTTACAGTGGAGGGAAACGACTATTTAGAGCACTGTTTAGAAGAGCCATCCAGAGTAACAGTACTACCAAGGTAGTTTGAAGGTCTGGAATATAAAGGATATCCTGGCCTGGAATCTAGGTTGGTTTGTTTTTTTTTTTTTTTTCCCCGTCTGTCTTTGACAGCATTTAGCTTAATTGCAGCTGTGGTGTCACACTGTTTTTTTCTCAAGATCACCTTAAAATAAATAATTTTATTTTAAAACTGTTTCAAATTTATTTCTTTGTTGTTTTAGCTAACTTATTTAAATTAAAAGACACTTAAGATGTAAAAGTCTAGTAGTAGGAAAATGATGACAGCCTGCAGGTCAGACAGCCTTTGGAGTGAAAGGAAGATAATCCATTATTAATGACATCTTTTGTTATAGTTTTATTGTGGTTTTGTTTTTTCACTACCTGCTGTGATTCAGGTTTCTTGCACTGATATAAAATTAGCCGCTTCCTACATTGAATCTATATTCCTTGTCTTATGCATGTTGAGTACTAAGAGGAAGTGCATAGACTTGCACAGGTTAAACTGGTGCCTCTTCCCTCTAGACACAATCACTTGAGCACAAGGATACTAAAAACAGCTCATGTTTTTCCAACCACATAATTTCTCCTGTTTTAGAATCTTCCACTGATGGCTGAAAAAATAATAGAAGTATTTTTATGGGAATGAAATACTGAATGTAAAATGTATATTATTATGTAAAACTCTTATTATGTAAACCTTTTGTTGCCAAGGTCTTGCAGCTCAAGTAAATGATCCTAGTTTGTTGTGAACATTCTTACAGGTTTCCAGCAATTGACTATGAACCATGGAAGATGTCTGTTTTTTTTTTCAAGTAGAACCTAAATAATATCTTCTCTTTCCTCCGATTTTATTTTTTTATTTCTATGTTGGAACTTTGGCATTTAAATTAGGAAAAAATGAAGTTATTTACTATGCAGTAGCATACTTATAAATCATCAGTTAATAAATCTTCTAATTCATTTTGAGTTATTATTAATTTTCAATGCACTAGTGTCATGGTTTAAGGCCAGCGTTACTCAAAACTGAGAAGTGTAGCTTTTTAATGTGTTCTTACGACAGCCTAGTAGACTGTATGGTGTGATTCTCTGTGCCTAGAGAATTTGTTCACTTTAACTGTTCCATTAAGTTCTCAAACAAATGTGGTGAATAATCACCTGGTCTTCTTCACTTGATGGCAAAGCTTAAATCGATAAATCTGATGACCTGAAAACAGTATCTTCAAGTAATGTGTTTTGGAATACTTTCTGACAACTCAAAAGTCAGGTTTGAGGCAAACCCTTTATATCAGAACTTGATATGTTGAGTATCATAGGTGCAGCTTGAAATAAGTTGTTCAGATTTGTACTTGATCTATTGACATGCTAAATACAATAGTTGTTCATGGCAGTGTATTCTGTTTCATTTGCTTTATATTCTTCAAAGCTTCAAATCCTGTAGGACTTTGATGTCATTAACGGGGGATGTTTTCAATTAACTGTTAATTTACTACGTCTTGTCACAGTTATTATTTGTTACAAAAACATTTACTTCTCTTGTTTACTATGTTCTTAAATTTTCTCCAGTAACTAAGAAAAAAATCATATTCTATTTTAGACAAATCACTGTACTATCTTAAATTAATTATTTCAGAGTGGAGAGTAGTGAATTTACTAATGGCTTAAATGGACTTGGAGAGTTGAAATCAGAACTCCTGCTTATGCCTCCAGGTATTGAAATGTAGATGGTTTGCTTGGGATATCTTACCTTGATTAGGTTACTGTTAAAGTCTCAAACTGAAGCCTCATAAAGTGAGATAGTATGGAAAAATGAAATTACTACTGAAATTGCAGAATGTAAAAAAATCAATCTCCTCAATATTTACTGTCGATTTGTGTTTTTTAATAATCTTAATTAAATTAATAATCTAAATTAAATTGTCAGCAAATGATTTTTTTACCAAATATTTCTTGCTTATAAAAACTTTCACACAACTTTTTGCAGGGAAGTGTGAAGTGTAAAACAAGTTAAATGTGTCACTTTCCCTTGAAAATTAGTTTCGTCAAAAGGAATGAGTACAACATGCACAGGCATTCAGTAGAGTCCTCTATCACCAGCCGGGCCATGACTGGTCCTAACTTATTCACTGTTTTGGTCATTTAAGTGTTCATCCTGGTGATCTGAGACCCTGGCTTTGATGGCCTTAATTCTTCCTTCTCTTTCTGGAGTTATATAAGTTTTGGAGGTGATTATTATTCTACAGGCAAATTCTAATGATACCAGCTCATTTTATTGACTCAGGTATTGTGCTGTGAGATGCCCTTAGAATCTGCTTTAGAGGTCTGGAAGACATTTTTTGAACACAGGGCTAAAGTTGGTAGTAGCCAGGCGTGCTTTCAATCTTCCTTGCAGTAACATGGAGGTACAATTATGTGACTTGACAAGGGGTACAAGGACAAGGGGTAATGGGTTAAAACTTAAACAGGGGAAGTTTAGATTGGATATAAGGAGGAAATTCTTTCGTGTTATGGTGGTGAGGCACTGGAATAGGTTGCCCAAGGAGGTTGTGAATGCTCCATCCCTGGCAGTGTTCAAGGCCAGGTTGGACGGGGCCTTGGGTAACATGGTTTAGAGTGAGGTGTCCCTGCCCATGGCAGGGGGGTTTGAACTTGATGATCTTAAGGTCCGTTCCAACCCTAGCTATTCTGTGATTCTATGAATAGGTTAAGGATTTCGTAATGGGAAATAATTAGTTCATCGCAATCATATGTGTTTTAGATAGTGGTAAGCAACAGCTAGTCTGAAAGCCATCACTTCTTAGAGCATTGTAGTAGTGGAATGACATGGGAAATAGCAATGTTCTCTGTATTAAATGCCTTTTTTATCATATTCTTACAAGCTTCATTATAGCACTGGTTAAACAGGAAAACACGAGGGAAAAAGGTTAATATGCAGAAAAAAGAGGATAAAAGATGTTTTGAATATATTTTTAGCACTTAGAGGGTTATTCACGCTGTGAAAAGAGACCATAAGGTAATGTTCATACATATCATATAAAGGATACTTTTCTGCTTGTGTTTGGACGAAGACTCATGTTTATGGTTTATTTAGGGTTTTCTTTGCATGGAAAGTTAGGATTGTCTAGTATAAGTATTCATATTGCAAGTATTTGCAAAGCTCATGAAATAGACATCTACACAAAGTTCAGCTGAAGAGGATACTGTGTTGCTAAAGCACAGTGGATTGCCAAGGATATCACTGTTTCTAAATGTTTTTGTTGTTTTTTTTTATGGAATATGAGTTTTTGTTACTTTTTTTTTTTTTCCTCTCCTGCTGTTCAGTTGTAGGGAGGGAAAAATTAAACGTTGTGAAGGGGAATTCTTGTTTTCCTCCAGTGCACAAGATAAATATTTCTATTATATTTTCTTAATGGAATTCTGATTCTAACCCGGTTGTTCTATCTTGTGACAGTGTCTTGGCACAAAGCTGCCTTCTGTCACAGAAATAAACATCAAATAAATTAAGAATGTCAGCAAAAGTGTAATATGAAACTAATAATTAGTTGTCAAAATTTCATCTAGTTCACTGGAATAACTTTTCCCTGGCTTTGTTTTGTTTTTCTTCTTTTCCAGAAATACAAAGAATATGAGAAGGATGTTGCAATAGAAGAAATTGATGGTCTTCAGCTTGTGAAAAAGTTAGCAAAGAATATGGAAGAAATGTTTCATAAAAAGTCTGAAGCTGTTCGGGTAAGCAGCAGATCAATGTGGTATTTCATTCTATGATGTAAAAATAAGTATTATAAAAATTCAGGTTCTGCTCTGAAAGCTCTACTAGCAATTGAAGGTGTTGAATTGGAAATGCTAAAGCATTCAGAAATATTTTAGGATCAGTTTTCAAGAGAATAAGTATAAAGTATTTATACCATCAATAGAAAAATGCAGGAGTATAACTAGGCTTGGACTACTGGATTCCCATATGAGTTTGTAAGCTATCATTTACGTTCAGTAAAACATAACTACATATAGTTATGCATTAAAATGTTACATTTCAAAATATCAAAGCAGATTTAATTTCACTGCTCACTATTATGAGAATACTATTGCAAGGAATCATGAGAGTTCAATAACTGCCCTTTAGTTCAAATCTAGAAAGATAGTCCTCACTTGCAGGTACCTCGAATAGGACTAAATAAAAAAATCCTCTAATTCTGGTATGTACTACATCACTCTAAGGGCAATTATTAATCATTAAGTAAGTACATCTGTAGCTTTTGCTTGGGTTTTTTTCTGGTTCTCCATTCTGATCGGTCCCTTGTAGTAGCTTTGGTGTCCTATCAGGTTAGACTTACAAAAAAAAAAAAGAAAAAAAGAAAAAATTTGTTCTACGTTTTATTATATTGAACAGGAGTTCATTGTAATACACGTTCTAAAGACTAACAGCTCTTCCTGTTATAGTTTTCATTGTTCTTGCCAGAAATTTAGGTGACTATCCTGTTGCATCTCCTGTAGCAGTGAACTAAGAGGACATTATGGTGTTGCCATTTACCATCAGCCATCTCTTTTTCAGACAGATCTGCCTGCTTAGTTGAGTTGAAGTTCTTTGTCTCTCAACTATTGAGATGAAGGAATTACCTGAAGACAGGGACTCCATTTGTGTAACTGTAGACACAATTTTGCCTTCAGTCTTTTATTATTTGTTATGGTGCAAAAGAGAGGAAGGAATTGGCTGCGTTTTAGAGGTTGAATTTTCTGTGCTGGCAGTGAAGTAAAACATATTTCAGCTTGTAAACTGAGCACACTTGGCAAGGAAGCAGAGAAAGACAATAAACATGGAACCCCGCAATGCTATTTTTACAGTCTGTTTTTCAGAGAAAAACTTCACTATGAGTGCCACAGCTTTCAGAAGCCTGCAAAATATTGACTCGGGGGCAAGGGTGGTGTTTTCCTTGTTCTTTAGCAGAGTAGAATGCTGCCCTGAGATCAGAACAATGTGGAAAAAAACATTCTCAGAGCAACACTCACCAGCAAGCTTAATATTTGATGTCAGAGGAGCTGTGTTCCATCAGTGTGAATTGGTGTTGGGAAAGAGCAGTTTGTCTCTCGATTAAAACTTTGTAACAAATGTGTTGTTTTTTTAATGTTTGTGTTCAGAGCTGGTTTGGCCTCTTCATGCAGATGGTGTTTTTGTCTAAGAAGGAAAAAAATATAGGCCACTATGCTCTGAGTAAAAATAAGCCTAACTTCTGTGAAGTTAGACAGTGAGTGGAAGGGTTTCAGTGCCAGAAAATGTGACAAATACAGAGTCTTCTTTGGAAGGTTGCCATCTTTGGAAAGGAAACTAGAAGCTTGGTTTGGACAAGAATCACTTCCTTTAAAACATGGTCTGTTTAGAGTACCTTCCAATAAAGTTATTCTTCTTTCCATTATTACATAATGTGGTCCATCTTGGTTGCTGGAGATGTAGTGAATGACCTTCTCTGTTCCGGTAGTAATTAGTGCTTAGCGTTTCATGTCCTGATAGGTACAAAATCCTTTGGTACAGTGTAGGTTGTGCATGGATTCCATCTTTGGTGTTTCATAGATAATTTTCTCCTTATGTCTGGGGAGGTGAGATAGAAATTCAAGTTCCTATGGACCTATGACCTCAGCTCCACGCTGAAACAAAGTAATAATCTATCACCTTGACTCCAAAGTAAAAGAATTTTGACATAAGCTTTTGATGGAAACTTGTATGAAGAGCACTGAAATCTGGAATTCAAAGTAGCATTTTATATATGCTGGCAGAAATTTTGGGGTAAGTACTAAATGCAGGGTACCTTGCAAAATGTCTCTCAGCTCTAGAGATAACGGGGTGACCATTGTGAGGGTTCAAATCCAGGTGCTCAGAAAACGTTCTGACATTACCCATTGAGTTAGCTACAAGCAGACATCAAAATCCATGGTTTAATTTAAAGTACTTTTTAGATAAAACATTTTAATCAACATACTTCAGGTTCTAGCAGATACAGCAATCTGTGGCAATTATTCAGAAAGATGCAGTGTATAAAATATTTAATCTGCATGAAAGGCCGAGAAGAAAGACCTGGAAATTTAGAAATAGGATGGCTTGAAAAGACATTCAGTTTTTTTTGTTTTGCTTTCTGCTTTCAAACACATTAACTTGTTCGAAGCTACTAATCACATTTGAACTCTCTTCTCCCTCCTCCCCCTTTATATTCTGGTTGAATTTTTATCTTTCTGTCTCATCGCTTTTCACAGTGATTAGTTGGTTCAGTGTGATTTTTATCATGTTCATCCACTGTTTGAATTACCCTTCACTATGCAATTATCCTATCACAGGCTGTCCTATTTTTGTGCTGTCAGCTACATAAAATAAATGGAAAACTGAAAGTGCTAAACCAATTATATAACCTTTTGTCATCTACTTACTGATGGAAACCCTTGCGAGCAACTTTTCCCCCCCTCCAGTGCTCACTATTTACCTTAAATTTATGTCGGTTCAGGATACTTTGGTTAACTCTTTCCTTCCTAATACTGCCATACTTGATCAATTTTCAGAGGCAACTTCAAGTTTCATTTTGGAAATATTTGTGACATTAAGTTAAAACTACTGAAGAGTGGTTTTGATCTGATGTCACTAATGCTTTATTTCTAGCTGAGACAAACGTAGATATATCTATTTAAGGAAACAATAATCAAATTGGGAAATACCTCACTGCCCATAAGGTGGCATAAGTGGGAATCTTTCCCGAGTTGTTCAGCAGGGAGTTTAATTGTACAGCCAAACCCAAATATTCCTTTGAGAGTCTCACATAGTTCACTGTTACTTGTGGTATTGCTTCACTTGCTTGTCTTGGACTTTCAGTGGTTTCACTCATAGGAATGTGCTTGATCAGTCTAAATTTAAAGTTATTTGTGATTTTTGGATTTTTTTTTTTTTTTAGAAGCTTTAAAAGGCTTAGTGATTTGACTTACTTGAAACTGAAGAGGAATGGAGCATGGTGCCATAATGCTCAGTAAAAAAAAATGACTGCTGCAACAAGATTAATGGTGGGAAAAAAAGGAATCAAAACTTAATTTGGTGCTTTTACTTTTCTGAATTAATAGTGTAGTAGCAAAAAAATCAAAGGAAGACTGAGGGAAGTGAAAAAGAAAGCAAAAGGAAAATAAATTACTAGGGAATATTCAAAAGGCTATTATTAAAACTTTAGCTAAGCAGTTGAATTTCTACTTTTATTAGTGTTTCTTTGCAAGTAAAGAGAATCCTTTAAAAACGACTGTTGATTTACTTGTAAGATGGCAAATTGAGTGTTAAGGATTATTTTTCATTAGGGCAACTACCCTTGCTGCAGTGGAAAATGCAAATAAGAGATTTCTTTTTATTAACTTTTCCTGCTGTAGCTGCCTGGTGTTCATTGTGAAGCTGATTCTCATTATAACTGTACTGTGAAAAGTAATTGCTGTTGTACAGTAATTCAATTTCAGTGCATTCATGCATCAGTAAGCCAGTGGGGTTTATCTAGGGAAACCGTGGACTTTAAAGCTTTTTATCATGAAATTCCACATGCAGACAAACATTCTTCCAAGGAGTAGAATATCAGCATTTGCATTTAACGAACATTTGCAATGAAGAAAAATGGCTATTTTTTTTTCCACCAATGATTTTTACACCAGTCTTTCCATTGTTTTCAGATATTATTAAGGTGATATTGTTTATGCACAGTTGAATTGTAATGTATGCATTTGCAATGTTTGTGCTTATTCATATACATATCTGGTTAGCACATTTTAGTATGTGGATGTATATTTGTGTGGGTACATATCTTTACGCATGTGTATTTTGAGGCTTATGTATAATACCAACAGATACAACTTACTGCTGATTTTTTGCATATATATGTATATATACAAGTAAGCAAATTATTAAACTACATGTACTGCATCCACATATTTCCAAGCAATGCTGGTAAATTGCTGTCCTTATAAATAAATAAATTTTTATTAGAAATTAAGTGATATGTTAATGAGTGCAAAATGAGCTTGGTTGGATGAACATGGAGATCGTGGCAAGTAATCCAAAGTAGAGAGGGCAAGGTCCTGGAGTTTCTTTCTCTATAGAAGTATTTTGCAGTGCTCTGAATAGACTTATTTATGAAAGCATAGTAAAGAATTTATACTGACTATTGTAGTCAATGAGTGTAGCTTTTATTTACAAACCACCCACATGTACTTTACTGTTTTCTTGAGTGTATTTGGAATTTAACTGGTTTTTGGTGTGTAACTTAATTGTAAGATTTTTCCCACTTGATCATGTGCACTGGTGCAGAAGGTAGGTTTGTTTTCTGATTGGTTGAGTGTGGCATTTAGAATGGGAGTTTGAAACCAGACACTTAACTTGTCTGATTTACCCACTGTTAAATACCTTTCCATTCCAGAAGTTATTTCAGTCATTCACTTTAGGATTGCTGCTTCCACTTGATGTCACAGAACTCATTATAAGATTCTAATCACAGAAAACAAACTAAATAAAACTCAGATTTTTGAAAGATATCTTTATATCACATGTTATGATTGATAAGGAAGATTATATACATCTTTTGGGGTCTTCTTTTGTTCTTGGGGTGGGTAATTGTCATGCTCTTCAGTTGAGATTATTGACTGTTTTCTTTCCCCATTGTTTGTTTAAACCTGTTGTCACTTTTGCCAGTGGTTAAGTCCCTGCAAATATCACCAGAATCAGGGACCAGAGTCTATATCCTCCCTGAGGGAAAGCAGAGAAAACCCAGTCATAAGAAAGGAGTGGAGAACACAGTGCAGTGAAAGGGCACTATGGGTGATGTAAAAGGGACTTGAATAAATTATTGAAGGCTTATTTAATGGATGAGGGCTAGAGACAAAAAACTATTGTGATGTTATATGGAAAATGGGAACCTGATGTAGGATTAAAAACAAAACAGTCAATAATCCAAAAAATGCGCCTTTCTTTTCACTAGTCTTGGATCTATGTTCTTAATACCATTGAGCTGTTTTTTGCTTTTTTTGTGTTGAATATCTGTGACAAAAGCAGATATAGTTCTGAATATAGGGTAGTATATCTGTTAAATTAGATAACATCACATTTTTACTCAGTTAAATTTAAAGGAAGACTGGCTTGAATTAATACCTTGCATACATGTATATTTTGCACATAGATTGAAGGAGCATTTAACTCTTTAAGTGGAGGTATGAATCTGCAGGGTTACCCAAGTAGGTTATTGAGCCAGTTATGGGTAACCATATTGCTGATGTCTAAACATTCACAGAACTGCAGAGCTTTGGATCTTTCATGTACTTTACACCTCAGAAAACTTCCCAGCAGTATAATTATCTTATTTTTATATCAAAGATATACATATATCAAATGTAATATACTACAAGACATTGCCAGTGTCTGAGGTCCATTGTGTATTGTTTCTGACAGCCAGGTGTCACTGATGCAGACATCATGCATAAAATGTTTGATATTCCTTCTACTATGGGATTTTAAAATAGCAGCCATATGCATCATTTTTTTTACATTTTATTTCTCAATATATTGTCTGTGAATTAAGAACTGCTGGAAAGTAATCTCTAGTATACATTCCTGCATGCATGAGAATTTTTAAAACCTGTTACTCTAGGGAAGCTGAGGTTGTCATGATGATGTCATTATACCAGTTAAGGTCATTTACTAGGGACAGAATATTTTTGCATGATGGGGTTTAGTATTTAAATTGTATTTTTTTTTTTACTTGGGAGCTGAAAAATAGTGGCTTTGCACAGTGACTAAAGAAAAAATGAGCTGACTGTGAGGAATATTCCAGGTGGTTTTTGAGCCGAGTTTTTGGAGACTGCTTTAAATGTACACTGTCTTCAATAGCCATTGTGTGTTTTTATTACACTGTATTTATATTCTGATTTTCTATCACTTTGGTCAAGGCTAGATTGGGAATGGCATTGTTGACAAGAGAAGCAAATAATCATTCATATTTTATATTCATATAATAGAAGGTAGAAAGGTCTTAAATGTCAAAACATTACTTCGCCAAGCTCACTATTTCTAAATGTAGAATAAGTAATTTTTTGCGATCCACTCTGTTCCCTCATTGAGCTATTTTGCATCTGCAGAATTAGAAGGAAGACAAATGGCTATCAGCATGCACTTTTTAAAACTGAGCTGTTCACTGGGTGCTACTCTGATCTCTCTTTTATATATATATATATATGTATATATATATATAATAGGATGGGTGTTTTTTATCAGCAAATGGAAATGAGGCAACCCCCCATCCCACCTTTATGTTTATAAAATTACTGGAGGAAAAAGTTATAAATGCTTGTGAGTAGAAAGAAATTGTGGTGAATCAACCCCCAGTGTCACTATAAATAGTTAAAAATAGTTTTCAACTGCAGAATAAAGACAACATGAATAAAGGAGAGATAGTTACATTTGTATTAATTACTGCCAACAAACAAGGTTTTGAGCAGCATTTTTGTATTCACATTTAGTATTTTAACTGTAATTGTCGCTACTTACTTATGCTATAGTTTGAATTTTGTTCAGAGTTCTCCTGGTATCCTTTGTTATGTAAGTGATGTATTCCTGTTCTGAAAGCAGTAAGAGCTGTATTTACTTTTTGTCAAAATCAGACTACAGGAGGAAAATGAAAAGATGATTAGCATTCCACTGATGGCCAAAGGGGAGTATTCAGTAGCCTAACGCATAACCCTTATAGTCACAGTCTGAAGAGTATTTAGAGGCAAAGCAAATATTTTTCTTGTTTATTGCCACTGGATTTAAGGGCTGCTTTTGTGTAGAAGTTAGAATCTCAAACAAATGAAGCATTAGCAAACCTACTCTGGGTTTGCTAGTATCAGCTAGATCACACAATGCTGCTTTGTTTTTCAGTTGAGTTTCACAAAAAATGTGTATTTTTGTAAATGGATGTTGCTATGTATTCTGGAGGTGGGGGTGGAGTTTCCTTTTATTGGAGCACAGGTGGGCTTCTCGTAACCTTCATTACCATCACAGAGTTGCAGTATGAGTGCTGAGATTGTCCTCAGGCACGATGATGGTGAGCAAAAGAAATAACAGGATGAACTAAAACAGTTTATCTCATACCTGAACCATTTATGTAATGGAATTAGATAGGCTTAATGACAGTTAGGAATTTTGTCTGTAGACCTCTCTGAATTGTAGCAGAGAGACAAAAAGCAGTGATCAAACCTTCATCTGACTCTGAAGTGTCCTAAAATCCAGGTTAGCTGAGCCTAGAGAAAGCTATTCTTTAAACAGGTAGTGATGGGGTGGAAGAGGCAAAACCTGAAAAATTCAATTGCTTTTTCACATACATACTAAGCTTCTCAACATTTCACTTCCACAGGAAGAAAACAAAACCAGCAAAATTTCCATGATACCATTCTTCTGCTGCTTAATAATTTGTTTAAAGTTTGGGAATTCTTTCATTGCAGTGACTTTAAATGAAAAGAACTTTGTAAATCAGCCCCCCCCCCCCCTTTTTTTTTCTCTGCTTACAATGGATTTTCTCTTTTTTGATCTCTGAGGACTGCTAGGTATTAAAGAAAAAATATGACCTTGCAAGCTACCGTTTTCCAGGAAGGAGCAGTAGATCATGTTGATCATATTTGGGAGATTCAGCGGTATGTATTTGTCAAGATTTCCAGAGAGTTATGTAAATTACATGGTCCATGCAATATCTAGGAGCCACTGTTTCCTAAATGTACATTTCTATGGCTCTTTAAATTTGGAGCTTTTTTTTTGTCTTGGTACAGCTTGAAATCAGTATTTAAAAAAAAAATGAAGCAACTTGAACTATGCTTTGAACTTTGGCCTGTATTTTAAACTCTGGCTTTTTTGTATGTGGTGAAAAAAAAAACTTCCACAAACAGCCCAGCCAGTCTTGGGAAATTTAGTGAATTTAGAAAAAAAGCAAAAAATACCCTTAAAGTGAGGAAAATAAATACTTGTATAGAAGACAAAAGGATTTGCTGCTGAAGACAATTATGATGGTTTCATCTTCAGTGCTCAGAAAAGAAATTAAAAGTATACAAAGATAGTGCACTTATCTGAAAATACAGGCACAGAGAAAAATCAAACCCCAGCCACTTCACACACTAATTCTTATATTAGACTTCGTTGCAAAACAACATAACGTTCGGTCTTTTCCATCAACATAAAATAGCTTTCCACACAGCAGGAAAAAAAAGCCAGTAAAGTAGGTTTGAAAGAATGAAGTGGGATAAATTAGCCTCATGTGGACTTCTTTCTTATTGCTTTCTCAGAGTATTAGCATATTTTAATGTTTTACATAACCATTAATTATTTTAACAAATACAGTCATATCATTCAACTTGATGTTGAGTTCATGATTTAAACAAGTCACTTCAAATAACAATGTATTATAATTAAAACTTAATTCCACTTGCACAACTGTCACCTGTTCAACTTACAGTTATAAATCTTATTTCATATTATAAATATGTATCACTAAATCTGGTTTTGGAATGATAAAGATGATTCTCAGATGTTATAAATACTGGTACTTTTATGTCAATAAAAAATTGAAAATGTTCAGTCAGTTCACTTTTAGAGTGCTTACTGATGCTTTTAATTTAATATAAATATTCTCTTGAGAAGATGTACTATAGCTTGTTTGCTGTTTGTGTAACATTAGCTTGTTTTCTGAATTCAATTTAATTCTTAGATAATGAGAAATGGTATTCTCTTAAAGAGAATGCTCTGTTTGGCATAACCTGCATTAGTTACAGAGTGGGTTTTCAAGCTGCTGCCTCTCTTTCTCATTACATGAATGATACTAGACTCTGTTGTTCAGACTGTGGAGCACAAGAGAATGCTTGGAGCAGGAGAAAGGAGAAGCCTGTTAATAGCTTTCTTGAAGGGATTTAATGAAAGGTCATTTATCAATATTTTGAGTAGGAGAGAGACTCATCTATGGGTGATTCTTCATTGTGAAATGCTCAGAAGCATTTCAATGAAAAGGGCTGTAAAAAGAATTCATTAGGTTTGGGGGTTGTTTTTTTTTGGTTTTGTATTGTTGTGGGTTTGTTCTTTTTTTTGTTGTTAGTTTGTTTTTGTTTTTTTTTTTTTTTTTTTTCCAGAGAATTCACTCTTCACTCTGCTCTTTATTTGTGATAGAGCTTCTAGCAGTTATTGTGTTAGGCCAGGTATGTTACAGTAGACTAAACTGCCACTGGAGCACCCTTGTGAGAGAACAGCCTCATACACAGACAACAGAGGGCAAATGCCCCATTTATCCTTTTCACTTTCACCATTCTTGAGTTTGACTTCAGTGTAATTAGGTAGGAAGATGACTGCTTAACCTAAAATACTTCCAGGTTAATTAATTTGTTAGATTGTTTCTAAGAGCTGATCACGTATTCCAAATGTAGAATCATAGAATCATAGAATAGTTAGGGTTGGTAAGGACCTCAAGATCATCAAGTTCCAACCCCCCTGCCATGGGCAGGGACACCTCACTCTAAACCATATTACCCAAGCCCTCGTCCAACCTGGCCTTGAACACTGCCAGGGATGGAGCATTAACAACCACCCTGGACAATCTATTCCAGTGCCTCACCACCCTAACAGGAAAGAATTTCCTCCTTATATCCCATCTAAACTTCCCCTGTTTAAGTTTTAACCCATTACCCCTTGTCCTACCACTATAGTCCCTAATGAAGAGTCCCTCCCCAGCATCCCTATATGACCCCTTCAGATACTGGAAGGCTGCTATGAGGTCTAGAACACCACTGGTCAGCACAGTTTCTTTCCTTTTAGATTTTTAGCAGTTTAGTGGTTCAAAAGTTACTCTGCCTCATCTGATTTTCCTTGGACACTATAGTTGCTTTTAACTTCATATCTGAATAGAATTACAATTTATAGATTTATATAGGAAACTGTTCATGCTCCTTCCCCTGCTTGAACAGTTTGTTTAGGACTGGAAAACCAAGTGGACTCTGGTAGTATGCACAGGCTCTCTGATGGTTCTATGCAGCTTGAGGGAGCGAGTAAAGAAATTTTGTGCAAAAGCACTGAATTTTAGGTGGCCATAATTTCTGGTTGAGTAAATCAGGAGTTCAGGATTATCACGACTGGCCTAGTGCTATGTGAAACACTTTTGGGAGACAAAAGCAGATAGGCAGTGAGGTGAGATGCTGCTGTTTACTGGAAAAGCAGGGTTTTTTTGAGAGTGAGTGAACTGAAGCATTAAGCATTCTTGTTTTGGAGTGTGTTTTAATAGCTGTGTGAAAGGCAACTACAATGAAGATCAGACTTAAAGCTCAAACCAGAACATCAGGTGTTTAAAACTAGTCTTGATGAATACCAAGAAAAAGTTTCAAGCTTTGTGTGTTACTTTTAGATGTCTGAATTGCCCTAGCTTGTGCTTCGATATTCTTGGAAATTGTCACTGGCTCTTCAAAAAGATGTGTCTGATCAGCTTCCAGAGGTCCTGGCTTCTCTTTCCTTTCTCCATTACTTTTCTTTTCCTTCCATTGCTCTGTGGCAAATGTTTGTGTCGCTGTGGTGAAATAGTCTGAGAATTATGAGAGAATTATCCAGCCCAGAAATCCCAACACAAAAACCCAAGAGGCTTGCTTTTTTTCTCCCTTGTTCATTGCATGAGACACTGGTTTTTGTTGTTGGGGTTTTTTGCTGCCCTTTGCACCTTTTTCCTTTCTTTTTATTGGGGTGGCAGTGATGGCTTAAAACCATATTAAGCCACCTTCCTATTTGGGTGTTTTTTAGTTCTGTGGTGACTGTGCAGGTGTTCAGGGCAATTGTCTAATCACTTGTGTACACAAGATACTTCATGTCTGATACTGTGTATGTTACTGTGCTAAGCTTTTTTGCTCTTGCATCGCATACTAGCAGGTGAGCATCTTTTCCTCCAAATCATTTGTAGATAATTAGTTTCTTATGGATGCTAGCTGCAGAAAGCTGAATTCTTTAGATCAGACTAGATACCTTAATAAAAAATGTTTCAAATTAGTTACCTGAATCTCTAGTGCTTCAGAAAAAATGCAATGGGACTTGAACTTCATTTTCTGAGGGAATAAGGCAAACTGGTTCACACATGGCAACAGTCTGTTTTTAAGTCTGAGGCTTTTGCAAGGCAGAAGGGTCGTATCTCAGGAATGACATAAAGCTGATGAAGACTGAATCTCACAGTGCTCAAATTCTGATGGTACTTCAGTCGTTGACACTGGAGATCAACCAGCCTTAGGGATGATAGGAGAGGTGGAAAGAATCCTACTAAAACTAGCCTTGCTGTTGATCAATTTTACAGGTTTATTAAAATGTGCTTAAAAAGATGTTAATGGATTTCAAATTACTTTCAAAGACAGGCTTTGAATGTGAGGTTACATGAAAATGTCCAGGCAAATCTTTCCGTGTAAACAGACAAAAGGATCTTAAAATATTTATGTTACTAGGATTAGGATTTGTGGAAAGAGCAGCTGAGGATCCCAGCTCTGTAAAGCAGTACTGTGGGGCACTTGTGAAAGAGCAGGTACAGACCATGACACCTGTGCTTGAGATTTATAATCTCAAAATGGAGAAACAAAGATTAAAAATCTGTGTTGGGGTGGGGAGCAGAAGTGTGATTTTTGGTTTTGTGATATTTAAGTTTGGAAGGAAGGGTATTGTGTAACTCATCTTCCTTCTGAAATGCCATTTGATGTATTGTCTTTGGTACTGTCGAAATAGTAAAAACAACAGTGTAGTCATTTATTTCAAGTAGCATCTTAATTTCAATACCATGTAATTATGCCACATTAACTTTGGTATAGGTTTTAAAATTAGACACACTGAAGGGAACAAACAGTAAATTACAGAAAACACTTTATAAGTTATTTTACTATCCGTATAAATAGATACAGCTATGTATTCTTGGATCAAACACATTTCTCTGTCCTTTAAGGTAGCACAGCGTATCTTGGATGATTACTTCTGGCAGTGCTGACCAAGTACTCCAGGAGGGCAAAATGTTTGTGTAAATCATAACAAAAAGGTGCTTCATGGAAGAAAAAGAGTTCCAAGCTAGTACTATAAAATGAAGTTTTAATGATGAATCTGTTCTTTATTACATAGGTTAAATTACAGAAGTCGTTGTGGAACAAAGCACTTCAGAAATATTACATTATAAAAAAAAATGTGCCCTTTATTTCTGAAGGGCCATTTTAGTGCAATAAAAAAAAATGCAACCTAAATATTATATGCAAGACAAAAGAAATAACTGCTCTGTACCTTTGAATGTCTATTTTAAAAACAAGCTGGAATTGGTGAAGCAAGCTATGCTGCAGAAAAATGCACTTAGAGATTTCTCATATCTGTACATCACCCTTCCCAGATTTATCCTGGTATGGGCTATACACTACGACCTCCCCAAAAGGATTACAGGACAACCTTTTACACATACCAGAAAAAATTGTGGGATATCTGAGGTTAATTCTTTGAAGTTAATTATTATGTGTAAGGATGGACAGTATTTAAATTTAACTGGTGAATCTTTGTCACACAGGTAGGGAACATGTTAAGGGAGAACACTGGTAAACACATTATTTGCTAGTTTATGCCTTTTGTTTCATCAGTGGGGTTTTTGGGTTTTGTACCCCTTGGAGGTAGCACATTGAGGTTTGTTGTGCTTAATGTGCTCAACAGACTAGAATAAAATCTGTAATTAAAAAAATTTGGTTTGCATTGTAATTTTTCATCATATTGAAGAAACCGAGTTTTATCAGGAAAATCATATTTTTATTACTCTTTTCCCATATCCTGTGGTGAGATGGTAATTTAACACTTTGTAAATGTGCCAGTAAATTAGTAATTCGAGTCATTAATTTTGCATTTATCTTAATTGTGTTACATTTAGGAATATTTATGGAGTTGTACTTTTTTACACTTGAAAAATATTACTACAGTGTTATTCTTGAGACAGGTCTAAGAAGAATAAATTATCTTATTTTTATGCAAATGTTTTTGATGTATAAAAGTGGAAATACTGCCTTGACTTGTGAATTAAGCAGTTTCCATTTAAATGTCACTGTGAATCATAGAAATGGGAATAGTTATTTTCCTTTCGTTTTTATATAATTCCACATTCATGGTCTACAGATTAAATCACTAACCTCTTCATCTTTATTCTTGACTGAAATTCAATAAGGGATTGGATAAATTTGTAAAAGATGAGTCCAGAGGTGGCTAATTAATATACTGATGGACAACCTTTAACTCAGAAACCCATAAAACACTGACTGCCTGTTTCTTCAGCATGCATTGCTGTCCAGTGCTGGAGAGAGGTTTGGAGGGCTTTTTTTTCCTCTCTTATGTGCTGACATATGTATGGTGTGATAACATAATCTGATTTGCTGTGAGTCTGTAAACATCTTGAAGGGTTGAACTTTAAAAGTTACTAGATGAATGTTATGCTTTCGAAAGACTAAGTAGTTTGCTGAGCTCACAGTACAGTTCTTCAGGAGCTGTTATTATCTTTAACTAAAAAAACCATATTTTCTTTTAGAATATGCTGCATGTTCCTGGCTTTTGTCTTCCTCTTCTACATCATGCTTTCTGAGCTCACATAAGTGTCATGTGGTATTAGACACAATTGCGTGCTTTTACTTCTCTGACTTTTCTGTCCAGAGAGTGAAGTGAGCCACACAGATGATGCTGGCCTAGCTTCTTTGTACAAACCCAAAGAAATGTGCAGGAGACCTTGGAGTGCTGCAGGATAAAAATGCAGCAGTAGCTCCTTGGAACTAGATAAACAGAACTCCAAAATGTAAACCCATATAAAGAGAGCAGCCTGATTGATGTCTTTGGGGTTTTCTTTTTCCTCATCTTCTCTTGGGATGTTGAAAGTCAGCTTTGTCATGTATCATACCATGAATGTTGATGGATGTGAGCAGATGAAAGAGGTATATTTTTACTGTAATTTTAATCCAGTATTTTTCACCTGTTTCAAACACATCTGTATCTCTGAGAATACAGGCAGTATCTTACATTCTGTTCCTGGCTGCAGGTAGCAGTTTTGAACTTCCCCCAGTGGCCCTTTCTCCATTTGAGGACACAATTAATTGGTGGAAATACATTTTATTACTCCATTTCCCTGGCTGTATGCAATATATCACACAAACACTTCATAGAATTGCTCACTGTTTTTCATGTTCCCATTTAAAAATAAAATTGCTGATTACTGTTTTGTGGCTTTTGTAAGGAACTCTGAGGCAAATAATTCACTTGTTTTATGGTATATCAATGCTGCCTGCCACTTTCTTCTCAGATCCTTTGTAGTCAGGCTGCCTCCCTGCCAACATGCTTGCTACTTCTTAAGGAACTTCTGCTTTCCTTATGTTTTATTTGATGTTTATATTTTGGACTAATTGTTGATTTTCTTCTCTCTTTATCTTCAGCCCTCTGTAAATTATTGCTTCATAATCATGATTACGTCTACTTGGTCTCCACTGTTGGGTTACTCATCATGTGGGTCTTCATCTTACATTCTAATCTGTTTACCCACTACCTAACTCCTTAAGTATTTTTAAACTATGATGGTGTACTTTTTCTTTTCTTCCATAATTAAACTAGTGGTTTATCTTTGACATTGTAGACCTAATGAAAATAGCTTTGACTTTCTTATTTCATCTTTCAGTTGTTCATTATGTTTATTAATATTTCTTATTAGAATTATATGTTCATTGTGAACAGATAGGAAAATATAAAGTAATTATCCTAACGTGAAATTCCAGGAAGAATTTACATTTTGTTTGGTATTTCTGAGTTTACTGTTTCCTAAAGAAACAGTGGCTGTAAGTTCTTATGGTGCTCATTGTTTTTAGTGTAAGAGTTTGCAGGAGAGGTACTTTTCCTACGAAGAACGAAAACAGCTAAAAGTTAACAACTATCAGTAACACTTACAAAGATGATAAAAAAAAGAAAAGGAAAAGACACACTTTGCGTATAAACTGGATATTTATTTTGAAGGTGTTTGAAAAGAAGGTTTCTGCCTTTTCAGAATGCTAGAAATTATGAATGAATTGAAAGCAATGAACTCAATTGATCGTGGCTGAAGCTACTTGGATTTTCAGTATGTCTTGTGCAAAATACTCAAGACTAAGACATAGTGGTTTGGCTTAGTTTGGTAGAATTACCTTGTGCCCTAAGGATGCCTTTATGGAATGGTTCCAGCCACTGCCTGTGTCTTGAACTAGGTTATATCTATCGTCTATAGTCTATCTGTCTATCTATCGTCTATCTTCTATCTATCTGTCTGTCTATCATTTATCTATCTGTCATGTATCTATCATTTATTATCTATCATTTATCTAGCATTTATCTATCACTTATCTATCATTTATCATTTATGATTTATCTATCATCTATCTATCTATCTATCATCTACCTACCTACCTATTTATTTTGCACTCTGACTATATCGATACATAGTTCTAAACATTGCTTACTTAACGGTTGTGCTGTTGCATATTTGAAAGATCTTGGTGAAACAAGTCACTTTTTTGTGAAGGCAAAGTAAGAATTATTATGTTTTAGGAACTCAAGGAAGAACAGAGGAGTTTATTAGAATACTTTTAAACATTAAGTTGCTAATGACTAGATTTTAAAGACAGTTGTTTTTCATGCAGGTATAACCCAGACTGAGTTTTGCAAGACTCCTTACTTTGCACACCTATGGGAGTTCTAGAGTGGGACAGGTGAAAATATACGTAGTTGTGTCAGCATGATCCCCGATTATATGATCAGCTGATGGCACGTGTAAGAATATGGTTTTACTACAAGACCAACAAAGAAATAGAATATACTTTAAAGTGTTTAAAAATAAAAGTAATATAAAATAATGGTTTCTATATTACATGTTCTTAAAACATTTTTATGTAATATATTGTGTCAATCTGTAGGCATTTATGGTTTTACTGCTAGTATCTTATTAAGAGTGCATGGCAGGTACAGGAGCACATTATCTTATGTAGTTTCAAAACCTTGGAAGTCCAGCTGCTCCTGCTGATGACTCCCTATGTTAAAGGGATATAGGATGTAGTCAACACAAACTCTAGTTTTTCTGTATGACATAAGTATTTCATCTAAAATGACAGAACTAAGGCAAAATTAGAAGCCTTTCATATATTATACATAATTAAATGAAGTTTAGCTCCATTCTGCAGCAGAAAAGCTGAGAATCATGGTATAATGTAGCTTCATGCCGTAAAGATGATCTTAGATTTTTCTGACTGTGTTGTAGAGCAGAGAGCTCAGGAGGGTGCACAACATTCCAGGTGTAAATATAAATTTTACAATGTTCCACTATTCAGACAAAGACATGACATTTATAAGTAGCCATGAACATTGTACATTTCTTCAAGGAGAATTTATTGCTAGTCCTGTGATACAAGCTCTGTCCAGCATAACCCTAGGTTTGTTAGGTTTGTTTTGCTCCTATATTTGTGCATATCTTACAAGGCTGGAATCCTTAAATACCAGCATAATTGGTAGAAATGAGAAAGTGATTTGATGAATTGCACTGCAATCCAAAATGAGCTGAAATTATAATTTCAGTCTAAAGTAAAGGAACATAAAATTTTATCCAGGGTGAAATTCCATTCAGTCTGATTTCGCTATTGGTTGCCTATAATGCTTCTTGGGAGACAAACAAGTATAGCCTACTGGCATGAAAACAGCCTATAAAATTTAATGAAAATACAAAACTAACAAAATAACCACAAGAGGTTGGTAAATTATTTATTTCAATTTTTTTTTAGAAAGGGCATATCAACCTCACTATTTCTTCCCACACAATTTCGATTCTTTTGAAAATCCAGCCTTCCATTTCTACTAATTATTTCTCATGCTCTTTATTTATGAAGAGTTGAAAGTAGAAAAATTACACATTAATTTTATTCCTTTCCCCTGGTGCTGTTGAATTACCTGTTTTAGTCTTCTGGTATGGCATCATATATGAATTGCAAGAGGCAAATAATTTTAATGCATTGTTTTGGTGCATTTGTCATAGCAACATTAACATAATTGGGAAAATAAAGCATTCTTTGCACTGGAATAGATACAGAAAAATCTAGGTAAATACCATTACTTTGCAACATTGTATATCACTTGCCTACTCTTACTTTTATACAGCTTCCAATATCTTCTCAAATGTTTTACGCGTTATCACACTTGTGATTAAAAGCTATTAAATTGTTCCCCTTTGCCTTTCTTTCATTGGGGAATTTGAGTACTCTGAGCCAAAATTAGCGTTCAGGTCATTACAATGACACTGCTGATATTGTATTTCATACTTAATGAATCTTTATTGGCATCTGGTTCTAACCTTGACTCTGCTTAGTGAATCATAACTTGGCAGTCTCTGAGTAGGTGCTCCATTGTCCTATCAAATTCCAGCATAAATAAACTTCTCCAGGTATTGGCAATTTCATAATAAAATGCAGTTTTGTGATACTTAAAAAAAAGGAATAAAACAAAAAATATCTGTGCTCCAATAAGACCTCATACCACAGGCAGTTGGGCAATGTTTATGGTCTTGAAGAAAAGCGCTATAAATTTCAAATAAAAGCTACATTAGATTTAAACAGTAAACTTAATTCCATGTCTTAACTTTCAGTACCTTAATGCACAGCTGGAGAGATCCCCATCCCTTCTATGGGGCCTGGGTGGGAAGCCCTTTCAGTGTTTCAGTTGTCTTCAGTACTCTCCCCCATGCTGCTTCTCCTCCTTGCCCACTGATGCTAAATGGCACTTTCAGTATTTCTCTTCTAATATCTTTTGATGTCAAAATAGGTAGCACAGAAGAGAAAACAACTACTTTATTCAAAGATGGTGGGATTCTGAGATGTTAGGTAATAGATGACTAGACATGTAATTAAAACAGAAAAATAAAGGAAAAAAATGACTTTCAAAGTACAAGGAACTCACTTTGCCTTAGTGATGGTTAGACTTGACATTTATCAGGGGGTTGAAAGACAGAAAATAATTTGTATGCCAACTTTATAAATTTCATAAGTAGAAACTCAGGGAAGACATTTGAAATCCTTGAACACTAATTGTTTTCCAAAAAAAAAAATAAAATGCATTTCTAGTAGGTGAGTGCAGGTAGTATTGTGATGGAGTGACTAGCATCATGATGCAAGAATGATGTAGCAGAAAAGACCATAAGATATCACTTAGCGGTGACCAAGGGCTTGATGGTCCTAGCAGGAGGTGTAGTTTGGGCAGCCAGCTAGCTCCAGTTTTCAGCCTTTATTATGTCAGTCTATACGATCATGTTTCAGACCTCAAAACCTCACTTGCAATTTGGTAGTGCTGTTCTGGTCTATGCTGAGGCTTTTCACCTTGTGCTTTCAGCTGTGATAAAGGCCACTGTGAACTCCCCAATTCCTGTGTAAACTGTCTGTCAAGGAGTACCACAATTTACAATGCAGCTGCACCTTCAGCAGTATGGGGTTTGGGTCATTCGGCCTTAGGAAGACAATAATGAACTTAAAAAAGTTCAGAGGAGGGAAGCAAAGATAATCACAGGTTTGAATTATTTTATTGTAAGTTGGATTGAATACGTGTGGATTCCTCACTCTGGAAAAATAAGAGTACTGAGGGATGCGATATATAGAAGCAATTAGTAACATCATAAATGACAGGGAGAATTGGAAAGCAGGCAGCTGCTCTCTTCCAGAGCAGGTCCTAAGGGGGTTGCTCCATTCTCATAGTGTCCCCCAGACTGGAAGCCTGGCAGGGTATTCTGGAACATTATCATATGTAGTTGCATTGTTAATTTGTACTTCCTTGGATTTCTTCTTTTGGCCACTTCAGGGACTGAATGCTGGTCTAGATGGGATCCAGGATCTGAGTGCACACAGCTGCTCTCAGATATAGGGGGGGAACTATATAGTCTAGTTGTGGAGTAGTTACAGCCTGAAAAGCCCAGACTCAGCAGCATGCTACCAAGGAGAGGGATTTCTATGTAGAAAGCTAATTAAAATAAAACCAAGTAAGAAAAATTCAAAGGTCATAATTTCTGTTGCAGGGAAGGATGTTTTTAAAAGGTCAGCTCCAATCTAGAATCTGTAATGCCCAAATGTAAGTATGAATGCATTTTCCCAGATGTTTAGATGAGAACCCCCACTGGTTGGCTGTCATGTATTCAGAGGTCTCTCTCACTTTGGCTAGAAATGCCATTCTCGTCTTGCACACACGGAAAGCACTGACAAGTTTTTAATTGAATTTAATTTTTTGATGAAAGCATTGTGCTTTTTGTTTTTATTTTAAGTTCTTTTTAAACCTGAGGGCTATTTTCTTTCCTTTAGGTTTGATGTATATGCAGCTTGTGTACTGATAGTTTCAAGGGTTTATAAAGGACCTTTGGCAAGAGATACTGTTGCAGAGTGGTCCCCAAACAGTGTTTTGGATCTCTTTCTCATTTTAGCAATTAATCTGCCTTTTGCCATAGGGCATAGCTAGCATTTCTGCTCTGTGGATATTCCTTACAATTCAGAATGTGTCATGATAGGTACCATGTGATATACGAGGAAAACGTTGACAGCAAGGGATTTTGTGGGACTTAGGTGAAATGTGGAATGCTGCAATAAAGAGAATATTTAAATGTCTCACTTAAACTGTCAGGCAAAGTAGATATGCAGTGATGCATATGTTCTGAGAATATCAAATCTACTGCATGTACTACCTTCAAAGAGATACTTCAAAATAGGAATTGCAGCTGAAATTAATTCTGTATAGCACTTCCCTCATCTTCTGGAATTGGCATCCAAGAGCAAGACAAAAACTAGGCAGAAATAGAGAGCTTCTGGAAATGGCAAAATTCTCACTGGAATTGCAGAACAGCAAAACTACTAATAAGATTTGGTGTATCCTTTAATATTAATACTGATGTCTACTCTATCTGGAAATCACTTAATTAAAAAAGAAAGAAAGGAATACCACCAAGGCATTTATTAATTTTGGGGTAAGCTGTGTGAAATCTGTTAGTCTTAGGTCACAGTATCTGTGAGCTTCATTTTCTTGGGTTTGAAAATAAACCTTAAACCTCAAGGATAAAATGCCACCCTGGCTCATTTCATTACTTCAAGCAGATAATAAACCAGCCCAGAATTAGCATCCACCTCCCAGCTGTGCTGCTTCCCTTAGGCAACTGCCTTCTTTGAGGAGAGGCTTGTGAGCAGTGCTCTATTCCATCTCTGCAGCTCTCCTCTGATGGATACTGGCCCTCTTATACCCAGGAAAGATCTATAGATCCTTGCACTTGCTCTTTAGCTAGTTCCTGCTAACTCCATGAATGCAACTATGGAATATGGTCTTGGAATATTCCTACATTTTAATGAGCAAGGCATGCTATTTTTAAGCCTTTCACCTCCACAGCTCAACTTGCTATTGGAATGAACAGCTTGTTTGGTTTTGTTTTATTTTCCTCTGTTAGTGGTCAGGCTGTAGAGACAGTAAGCTTTGACTTTCCTCTCTGGCTAAAGGAGAGGATTAATCAGTTTTAAAGTTCCTTAACCAGCATTTCTGAATAAGAGATTTACAATGAGTGCCTGTGGAAGGGAGCCTTCACTTGAAGGCAAATGGCTCTGAAACCAAAGCAGTGTTGGCTGGCTCACAGACATCTGCTCTGAAGTCCTCTGTTAGCACTTGAGGTGAAATTGAAATTCCTGTGAACTGGCTTGTCTCAGTGCTGTTGAAGCATCTGTGCAAACAATTATTTCATCCTGGTAGCTCATAGGAAATACTCTGAATCTTCGTGTGTTTATTTACTCATTGTCCTCTTAGGGAACCAAAATGAATGAAGTAACCCCCAAACCACCGAATTCGCCAAAAGGAATTAGCAGCACTCTGTATTCAGACTGCTGACTCCCTTGTGTCCAGGAGCAGCCCAGGCCTTGGTGATGCAGAGCTGTCTGCTAACAAGCCAGGCAGTTTTTGGCTGTAAACTAAATGCAAGTTTGGAGCTTTTAAAAACGAAGGTTCAAAATAATGTTCAAGAAAGTGGTTCTGCGTTTTGTTTTCTTGAATGTATTTTTAATGAATAGGCAGTGTGAATGATGGGAAGGAGTAAATTCTGGAAACGTGACTGAAACAGATTGAATTTTCAGACAGGAAAATCCATTCTCTTGAACCCAGACATAGTGGGGTTCTTAGTGGCGTTTTGTCTGGTGCTCCCAAACTTCTAAATCCTGATCTGAATAAAGGATTGAATTCAAACTTACTGAATAAATGTATATTGTAGCTGATACTGATAGCTTACTACTTGCCTTCTAAACTCCTGGAATGGAGAAATCTGGGTTCTGCCAGATACCATTCCAGAGATCCCAGAGTAAATTCCACACTCAGGGACCGTGGAAAAATAGCTTTCAAATTGCCAATGGATGTGAATGACTGTGCAATTCCAGTGTGAAAAGAAGCATTAATGGCTTAATTTCTGTGGTGCCTTGGAACTTTCCACAATGAAAGCCTCTGGGAAGTAGGCTTACTTTTCACATGATACAATGAACTCTAACAGGAATGCATGGCAAATAGCCTCAAATTTTGTTTTTGTCCACTCCAAATGCAAAGCACATTCCTTTGTCCTTGCTCTTTCCATTGTATGCAATGTTAATGTGTAGTTTAAGAAAAACATATGAGTGACTGAAAAGTAACAGCAAAAAAGCAACACCAACTCAAGTAACATTATTAAAATAAAAAAGAAACTTGTATATATATCATCTTTCGGGAAGAGGAAAAGGGCATATTTGTGATAAGTGGGAAGCTAGTGTACTGCTAGACTTTAACGTGCCGACACTGCTGTGTGGTGTTTGAGGTAGTATAATATCCTGCGTCAGGTATGAAATGTGTAATTTGAACGTATTCACATTTGCAATCAAGTTATTCTGCTACATATTAACATCTCTTATAGTTTTTTTTTAAACACAAATTAGTCAGTATATGTAAGCTTCTCATTTTTGCAGTTGTTCAAAAATCTGTGCTGCAATCATATTAATATATGATTTGAAAGCATAAGGCTCCTCTGCATTTGATTTTTTTAGATAAAAGCTTATTAAAGCATTTGCCTACAGTAATGTGCAAAGACAAAATAGACTGAATATAGTATGCTTTCTGGTTGCAAAATGTGATGTGAAGAGAGTGTAGTGTTTCCTATTACAAGGTAAAGGTGATAGTTGTTATGCAGGTTGGTTAGAAATGTTTCTAATATTTATTCCTCTATAATGTGAAATAATTTCACAATTTATAGTGTTTCAGGCAACATTAATTGAGGTGGAAGAAATGTGTAAAATCTGTTAAATGAGCTGAGAAGTGAATGACTCCAAACTACTTTTGGGAATGTAAATAGTTAGACATCTCACATAGGAAACCACATAATTTTTCAAGATTTGGTCTTTATACGTAAACAGTATTTGAATATAATTGCCGTGCAAACTTCAGGAATTGAATACGGCAATTCGAGATGGCTGAACAGATATTTTTGTGCAGCTTTACCAGTATACTTGCAGAAAACAATTGCTGCTTTAGAGTGCTAAAGTATCTTCTTTTTTTATCCTTTTAACAGTTGAACCTGAAATAAAATACTGCCCATTTTGAAGCAGTGATACGTTCAAATAAATTTTTACTCAGACGTTTTGAAACCAAAACAGAAAATAACACAGCAACAAAACCTGAGATTTATTTCTTAATTTCAAAAAGAGTGGCTTTGCACTGTGCTTCAGGGAAGGTGACTATGCTGCCAAGGTTATTAGAGAATTATGCATTTCACCTTTGAAGTGCTACCTGTCATTGGCAGTATGGCTATCATTAGCATATCCTTTGATACTTCCATGGCATCAGAAAAAAAGTAAACATAAAGCAAAATAGAGATGGGAATAATAAACAAAATAATATTGCTACTATGTTGGCTCACTTAGTGTGGTAATTTTTTTTCCTTAGGTTTTCTGCAGTGTTGTAAAATGGAGATAAAATTATTTTAAAACCAGTACAAACTTGTACCACAGTGTAAATGATTCATGAAACTGGCCCAAACCAGTATAGTCTGCATAAATTGAAGTATTATGTATGAAACTGCTTATAAGGATGGGACTGAAAATGTTCAAAATTACCATATTAGTACTTTCTACTAGGTTCTAACTTAGCTATCTTCCTCAAAAACATTCTTTTAAGATGACTTGGTAGCACTGATTCACTTTATCAGAACAAGAAAGTAGATTTTAAAACAAAGTACCTGCCTGGTAAAATACTATGGGGCAATAACTTTATTACTTTGGAGGGTATCAAGTAGATCTCTGTATGATGTCTGCATAAATGGGTTAGGGTTGGAGTTGCAATTTCCCATTACTGTTTTCTGCAGTTATTAGAAGTTAATAGATAAAGCACACATTTATAGAGTATAATTAAGACATTATGCTATTTTTCCATGTACCCTATCAGGTAGTTAAGCGTGATGGTGGTCAGCTCAACTTTTGCATCACAGTGTGTCTTAATTAATATATTAATACTCATGTTTACACAAGGGATTGTTTACATTACAGTGCGTACTGGTACTACACTATTATGCTACTGTATTAAGAGCTTTTCCATTCTCATTTTGGTGTTTCACTCTGTCAATAAGGAGCTGAAACATTTACCTGAATATATCAGTGAAGATCTCCAGGTTTTGATGTCTTCTTTTGGAAATTCCTACTGAGAGCCTGAAGAAGAAAGCAATATCACAACTTCCAAAAATTGAGGAATTACCTTTTACATGGTCAGTTAACACATTTGTATGATAAAATTGACCTTGAAGTTTTATTGGTTTTATTATTAGACTTGGCTGTTACCCACACAACTTAAAGATTCATGGAAAACATCTTACATACGTATTTTAATTTTTAATAGCATTTTACAAGTAGTCCAAACAAAAATCCAAATCAAACAAAAAAACCCCACACCTCCTTCCCCCCTCCAAAAAAAAAACGCCCCCCCCCCCCCCCCAAGAAACCAAAACCAACCCCAACCCAAACCAGCCACAAAGTTCAACACCAAAAGAAATTAGTGTTGAGGCTGCCAAGGTAATAATACCGTTCTATACCCCTAAGCCTCTAGCGTATGTATCTAAGAGCCCTAAATAATGTTTTTCTTTACTTCCTCAGTCAGATGAAAACGATCAAGGGAAGGATATTAAAGACATTAAGCCTGGCCACCAGGACATGGTTTTGGGTAGACTGTAAATGGCGCATTCTTCAACAAGTGGTGTAATATGTGCATTGGGAACATGGCAGTCCCCATATGGAAGTCCTGCTACAGTAGCAAAGTACTTTTTAAGCGTAAGTACTGTCATACTGCTCCAAAGAGCTGTGAATTGTGTGGTGTGGAAGCCTGTACCATATCCCTCTTCCATCTGTGCAGGATTGTTATGGTGCCAGACAGGTAGTAGGCTCTGCTGTGCTCTGCTACCCTTCATCTGCTTTCATAACTCCCACTAGTAAAAGCAGAATTATATTGCTGAAATTCAGTTAAATCAATGAAATTCCATATGGCATGAGATTAGTCACTTGTTTTCAATACAGCTAGACTTTAAAGGAAGTGAGCTTTTAATTGTGAAGATATTTAGGCTCTTAAAATCAGAAGAGCTTTGTTTAAGTTCATGGTTTTAATAGATTGTGTGGTTAATGCAATTAAAACCAAGAGCAATAACAATAAAACTAAACAAAAAAAACCCAAACACCTCTCCAAAGTGTATAGAATATATGTACATATTTAACATGCCTGTGTTAATATAACTGATTTTCCCTTTAAAATTTTTTCCGTTTTAAGCTGAAGCTTCCAAATTCTATTTTCCATTTTCAGATTAATTTTCTATAAAATGAGTAGATGAATTTATTATTGTTTTAAGTTTTAAAAATGGAATACAGCATTTTATTTATTTATTTTTAATGCTTGAAAATTTTCCCCAAACTCAAACCAAATAGTCCTATGGAGTGTTTGACTTCCTTTCCCCCTCTTGTGCTTGATAATTCAGTGGCAAGATTACTCACACCTGGTGCTTTTGTTACTCCTCTGTTTTCTGATTGCCTCTTGAAGCTCTTCACAGTTTCATTCTTCTACAAATGGCTCAGCTGTCTGGAAAAAGGCCGATTGTTGTTTGCTTTTGTGTTGAGAAGCTCAGTAAGATACCCTTTTGATCCTTGTATAGTTGCATTTGTTTTAACAAAAATACTTCTGCATTTCTGTGTTTGTTCTTTAACTTATGTGATTTCTTCACATATTGGTATCATTACAAATTGGTCTTGCTTTATTAATACTAGCTATCTTAGTTCATCTCTTCTGCTGTTCTGTGCAAGTTCTGGCTTTTACATTGTCTTGTGAAAATAAAACCAATAATAATGTGTTGGTTTAGGGTTTTATTTTTTCCATGCTGCTGACGTACAAATTTTTACAAGTTTACTCATGACCTCTCTTGACCTGTTCTGGCCCTTCTTTTATCCTCTATTACTTACCTCTTTTGGATGTCTGAGCATATCTTATGCACATGGGATTGTTAGTTCATTTGCTATGAGTATTTTCTGAGACCTCTGTGCAGTCTTCTAAAGCCTCAAACCATTTCCTAATTATACCCTAAGAATTTCTGTCCATGTTTTAGGTTGCCTGTAAAGAATTCTACCTGTATTTTATTTTCTTACATCTCAGAAGGAATCCAAAGGCTCCTCCATGCTGTTAATTTCTTTATTACACTACATCTTCTGCCTTGCCCTATCAAGATTATAGTTCTAAGTTAGGCTGGTTACCTGTAGCTCATTTGGTCCCAGATCACTTTTGGTGATTTTCTTTAGCACTAAGAATATGCTTAGCTGTGGTACTAATGTCATTTCAGGGTACATCTGTATGTACGTGTGCATATCTAAATATTATGAAACAATTCTAGTGAGAATGCGGTGTAACTCCTGATTGTTCCGCTGCTATTAGCAAGACTAGGAACTCCGTAAACAAGGAAATCCATTTTGTCATTTTCTAATGCTGGCCCAACCTTTTGCTGTTACAGTTACTTTCCTCCAACAACAAAATGCCGATTTAGAATCATAAAATCTCACAACCATTTAGGTTGGAAAAGACCCTTAAGGTACAACTGTTAGCCCAGCACTTCCAAGTCCGCCACTAAACCATGTCCCTAAGTGCCACATTCTACATGTCTTGTAAATATCTTCAGGGAAGGTGATTCAAATGTCTCTCTCTGATGGTTTTGGTGTTTTTGCATCAGGGACATCACCAGATGTAAAGGTCTTTCTGTTAAAACCATGCCAGTGTGACACTCATGCTGTATGGTGAAATTTGTTTTTACACCTTTTTATTTTGGCTATTTAGAAGAAAACAAAACCAGCAGAACACTAAATCTCAAAAACCTAAATGCAAAGCATTGTTTCCAAGGTCAAGCACTGACAATGTCGGAAATACTAGAGTTAGGGATGGCAATATATTATTATATTACCATGCTATTGTTAATTTGTTTTAAAATTTTGTTGTTTTTTTTTTCCCTTAGGTTTTCTGACCTAAGCATACAACAGGTTTACTCAAAGGTTAAATCAGTGCTGCATGGAAAATCATGCCTAAAAGAATTTGTATGTGCCTTGCTTCATTTTTCTTTAAATCTTTAAACAGATGAGTTTTCCTGTGTAATGTTTAACATTGTGTGCCACGGCTATCTGCTCACAGTGTCCTCCAGAACCAGCCCCCCCACCCTGCTCTGTTTTTCCTTTCTGCTCAGAAACCTTGCATATGGCAGTCCTAAAGGTGCAGGGTTTTTCTCCTTCATGTTGGCTTCACTTGAACCCTGTGTTTTGTTCTTCATTTTGTTTGCTGGATGTAAGTTGCAAAATATAATACAATTAAATGTTCACCAGAACAATATTAATTTGGTTGAGAAAATAGGCACCTTTTTTTTGTTTGTTTGTTTGTTGGTGGGTTTTTTTTGTGTGGGTTTTTTTTGTGTTTTTTGTTACAGACTGTTGACAAAAGGTGTCAGTCTTCCCCCCCCCCCAGATTCTGTGCTGCCTTGAAAAGCTATGTATGGCAACCATAAGTTATTTCTGGCTCTACTAGATTATAAACATTACTTGTTAAGTAGACATAGAGGGGTGGTGAGGCACTGGAATAGGTTGCCCAGGGAGGTTGTGAATGCTCCATCCCTGACAGTGTTCAAGGCCAGGTTGGATGAGGCCTTGGGTGGCATGGTTTAGTGTGAGGTGTCCCTGCCCATGGCAGAGGGGTTGGAACTTGATGATCTTAAGATCCTTTCCAACCCTAACTATTCTGTGATTCTATATTTGAAAGTTTAAGGGTGGCATACCTATAGTTTTATTTTATTTTGACAGTGGAATATTAAAAGCCAAGACTTGGATGGCAACAGTGATGGGGAGAGAACACTTCGCAAGTAGACTGCTAATGAGCAAGAGCTACTTCCCTTTCAGATTCGGTTAGTGCTTTCAGTATTTCAAGGTTTTGAGACGTTATTAGGATCTGCCATATTAGATCAGTAGGCTGCTCTGTTCATCAGTCAACATGATGAAATGCATAGAAATAACCCACTCAGACAAAAAATCATGGTACAGTACTTGCTTTTCAGGTAGATCCCAGCAAAGCGCAGCTCAGTTCCTTGCAAACTAGTGTTGCAAAAAAGTGTATCTGATGATAAATAACAGCCTTTGCTAAAGACCTGCAAAAAAAAATTGGTTATATATTTTGTATTTTAAATAGTTATTTTGGTTTTTATTTTATGATTGGATAGGGTATCAAGAAAATAGATTTTATTCATTTTAGAAAGACTCCAACCTTGCAATTGTATTTAACTACCTTTATTCATATCTATACAGGCATTCCAAAAGCTCTGATACTGTATAAAACCATTGACTAGAAAGTAACCAATTACAGGTAAAACTTGCAGCATGTTTTGAGGGAAAGTTCAGGATAGTAATGTGATATGTATACTTGTATACACCACGTTTGTGTAGTGGTCACAGCTGAGGGCATGCATTTATATAACTTAATGCCTCATCAAGCCCCAGTCAGCTCTGTTGTCCCTCACCTAGTGGCATGGCGTCTGCATCAAACCTTGCTCCTTCCAGACCACTTGCAGCAGCCCTGCAGTGACCGTGGGTGAGCTTTGAATGCAAAAAGCTGTGTCATTAAGATCTGATTAAGGAAGAGCAAAGCTTGGAACAATTATCTGCACTCAACATTCTACTGGAACCTCCTCATGGAGAGAAATGCTGAAACAGTGCCTGTTTGGGCAAGCAGGTTGTGTGGAGAGGGAGGGGGGTTTTGGTAAGGCTCTCAGACCTGTACTGGAGCAAGAATTTCATCTAGTTAGTTCAGGAAATATTTGAGTAGTCTATAATGCTTGGGAAAGTCAGTAAGGTGCCAACATGATGTTATGTTATTGAGTTAAAAGTGAGGAGAACTAAGAAATTTTAGGAGATCATACCAGTGTAATACTTTGAATTCATTGGAAGTGTGGTAAGCAAATTGTTCATAAGCAATTGAGAATTGTACAGAAGCATGGCAAGAAGAATACAAACTGAGCCATAATTTATTTTATAAATATTTGTGTTCGTTATATATGAACTATCTCTGTATACACTCTCTATAATTACATTGAATCTTTCTCTTAAGGCTTTTCAGCCAATTCTTATTTCAACTCTCCTTACCAGTAGTTACAGGAGACCACTGAGAAATTTTCTGATGCAAGAAGTCATCGATCTGTCTGTCTTTTATAATTTTTATTGCTATTTATTGGCATTTACATAATTGAGGTCTTATATTGTCTATATGGTTTGTGTTATGTATCAGAAATTGAAAAAATCCAGTTGGTGTGAACTGATTCTGCATCACTTTAGTGTTACACGGAAGAGTTCTTCATTTTAATTTGGTGTTTGTTTTTTCAAGGGTCTATGATGACAACCTAATTACTGAGCATGTTTGACTCATCTCTGTATCCTGGTGTAGTAAAAATAATTATAATGTTTTTATTGTAAAAAATATATTTAAATTAATCTTCATTTCAATTGAACCATAGAATGGTTTGTGTTGGAAGGGACCTTAAAACTCATCTAGTTCCAAACCCCTGTCACAGGCAGGGACACTTTCCACTAGAACAGGTTGTTAAAGCCCTGTCCAACCTGGCCTTGAACACTTCCAGGGATGGGGCAGCCACAGCTTCTCTGGGCAACCTGTCCCAGTGCCTCATCACCTTCACAGGGAAGAACTTAATAACTAATGTAAATTTAGCGTCTTTTGGCTTAAAGCCATTCTCCCTTGTCCTACCCCTACATGCATTTGTAAGAAGTCCCTCTCCAGATTTCTTGACAGTCCCTTTAGGTACTTTGGTATTACATATTTTTCATGACAGGTACTGCAAATCACTTCATTCAGTTTATTAGTCTGGAATGGGTTATAAATTCTAGAAGGATATGAAAAGCACTATTTAAAAGCCAAGTCAAATACAGAAGTCTTTACGAGAGGTTGCCCAACAGAGTTCGTAACCAAAGGATGAGAAATTTTACAGTCTAGCATTGCACAAATATCATCAGTTTATCATAAACCCCTTTCACTGGTGTCAGTGGGGTTCCACAAAGGTAATGTCTAAAGATAGCCCTAGTTGTCTGCTTAAGGCAGTCTCCTGCTATCACACCACAAACCCTTGAGCTGGAGGAATTGTCACCAATTCTTACACCTGGCTTTGGCCATGCTATTGCCACTATCAGATTTATTGATAGATTTATTATATAGATTATAGATTTATTGGAGTATACAAAGTCAAGGTGTTCTCAGAGGCTTCAGTCTGCAAAAAGCATAGACAGCTTCACAGAATAAAGATTTAATAAAATGGGGAAATCTACCTCAATGTGGAACCAGAGAGCTATCTTAGGTCTTTCCTTTCTCCTTTGCAGGTCTTATTTTTGTGTTTCTCCTACATTAATGTGTGGGCTTTAGAGTGGAAAACCAGAGAATGTAAGGAGCATCCGCAGTTACAGGTCTTTAGGGCTTCATGGTTTGTTAGGAAAGAAACAGTTTTGCACTTTTCTCAGATACAGAGTTGACTGGAGTTAAAACTGCTTGTAGCAGCATTAGTGACCTTGGTGGTTTTGTCCTTGTTAGGACTTTGAAGGTTGAAGTACACTTGCTTCTTGTAGATGGAGCTGAAGAGCCTGTGATGGTGGGTGAGGGAGTCATTCAGCAAACAGAGGAAGCCCTGCCAGCAGCATGGGGTGGTTCACTACTCTCCCATAATCGAAAATAAATGGAAAGCTATTGCTGTAATTTACTCACTGCCTCTGCAAACATAAGGTGTCAGTTTTTGTTGGCTTGGTTGCATGCAGTCTTTGGTTGTCACTTTTTGAACCTGCAGGTGTTGGTTTGCTATGTGAAGACTGATATTGCTCCCCAAGTGCATTTTAGAAGTAATTTCATAGTCAAGAGGAAAATTTATTAAGAAAATGGGAGTATTCTGTGGAATGAGTTCCCTAGGTCATAGCAAAATCTAGAGGTGTGCAGACTTAATGGAAACGAGGTAGTGTTGCATGTTACTTCATTTTCCAAATAAACCTATATGAACATTAAATGCTGAACATTTCAGTTGAAAAAAAGTAATTAAGAGGTGGAAGTATAGCCATCTTTTAGTGATTAGAAGAATACAAGTTACAAGACGTTTCCTAATAAAACCCAAAACACCCACTGGGTTTGAACTCATTACCTTTACAAAGAAAATCAGATAAGGTTTTGACGATGCAATGCAGCCTTTCCTTTGAACGTGGGAATTTGCAAATGTGCCTTTAATTACAAAGACAATTTAATATTGGTCTTGCGATAGTGCAAAAAATACTGTTATTACAAAAAGATTTATTTTAAATAATAGTGGATAGATGGGCTGGATTCTCTACCTATATACAGGCTTATAAGTCTGTATATAAGCATGACTTTAAAAAGTTATGCCCCCATATTATTCTATGACTTCAGCATTAATTCATAGTGTAACAGAAAATCCTTCTAGGTACATGGAACCAGTGTCTGGTTACTAAGTGCAGACATAAAATCCCAGGGTTAATCAGCTAGGTAAACCTGTAACCAGCAAGTTTGATTGTAGCCTTTTTTTCTTTTTCTTACAAGACCTACTAGAATAATGATGAAAAGACTAAATTATCAGCTAGCCTGAAAGTTGCTTTTGCAGTTAATTCCAGCATCTTCAGCAGCAGTCAAGTCTTCAGAATGATAAAGTATGGTCCAGGAGACCAAAAAAGGTTGGAATTTTATCTTTGAATGTCAGTTTTTTCAAAGAAAGAAACTAGGGGGAAATGCATTAGTTTACTCTCTTAAAAATAATACTGATGTTCTTTTCATGAAGACTTTCTAACACTTCTGTGCTTGGGAACCAGCTCTTGAAATTGGCAGGGATGTGGCCTTAACACAAGGTTTTCTTAGAAAATCTGTTCCAGCTGGATCAAGTTGTTTTGTCATTTGGAAACTGTGCACGTAGAGGCATATGGCCATTAGAAGCATATCAGAGCAAAACTGTCTGTAAGTGAAATCTTTGCAAATTCTTTGCACTGTGAATATTCAGCACATGGCTAAGCAAGACTTTCCTGTGGTTACACTATTAGTTTCTTATGGTTTGAGCCAGCAACAGGCAAGGCAAGCAAAGTTTTTCTCTCCTGAGGTAGTGTCAGTGAATCCATGTGCCTTCTAGACCCAGGAAAGAGATTACAGAGATTTAAGGAGAGAAATTTCCTGTCTCATCTTCCTCTGTGCTGGTGTAAAGGCATTGGAAAATGGAAGGGTCATCATTTAAGGGTGTTTGTTGATGGGTTTAGCAGAAACTGAGGAAGGTTCTGACACAAGGAGAATGGAAAATAATGAGGTGGTTTAAGGAGACAAGGGGAACAGGATTGGATGGTACTTGGATTTGGAAATCTAAGTGGTACAAGATGTTCTAGATAGGTTCAATGAGATTGTACAGGAAATAGAAAAACAATTGGAAATACAGGTTGGAGAAACAAGGAGGTATTGTTATGGACCTGGAAAAGACTGGTCATGAACATACTTGGTAATGTGGATGCCAAGGCTAATAATGACAAAGGAAGAATAATTGATAGGTGATAGAGAAGAGGTGGAGAGTAGTATGAAAAACCTCAGCAATGGAATTTGAGACACCCAATAAGAACTTAGTGAGTTCAAGACATGGGGAGAGAGTGAGGAAAGAAATAGGAGTAGGTCTAGGGCCATGGTCAGGTAGGAAAGGAACAGGAGTAAGCTGATATTATGTTTGAAGGCAGACTTGGGTACATTGTGGCATTGAAGCGGGCCAAAAAATCTGTGCCTAAAAATTTGTACCTCTATAACCTGAGATGTAACACTGATTTTTTTTTTAATTTTTTTTTTTTTTAAGTCTTGGGTCAGTGCTTGCAAAATCCATTGCTTATACATATATAAGTAGGTAACCAACTGCCATCACTCTGTTAGTGTATTTGTCAGTGTTCTAACCAAGCAAAATTGTATAGAAAAAAATATATCGTAATACTGGGGTTATAGGCAATTTCATTCTGGCATTTCCTACCTTAGTTTGGCTTTGTATCCATAATAGTGCTTGAACATTTTAGCATGATATTTTTGTTATAAAATTATAGAAATATAACAACACTAATACTGATTTGTTTAAATTCTCAGGGCAGTTACTGTGACAGGTGAAATATTTGGTACTGTATGTTCACTGTATCACCATTTAAAACTGACTCCATGTGTTGAAGAGACACAACCCCTTTACTTCATGAAGTAGTTCTTTCTTCAGATCTTTGCAATAATATTCTACTTGCCTCAATATCTAGCTTAGAGAATTCTACTTGCCAGTGGGACATTGGGAAGGTTTTAGTAGAAAAGTATGAGTTTGATCCTCTCCCCCCTTTTTTGTTTTAAAGTTTCTTTTTAATTTAATATATTGACAACTGAAATCCTGAGCTGGGGAAGTAAAGAATAGTGATACAATTGACTTCACTTTAGAGAGAGAAATACCTACCGTTTTCATGGCCGGGTTTGAAACCAAAGACAAGGTTCAGTATCTTGTGATTGAATACTAGGCTAGGCAATGGAAATAAGTCCCTGCAAATTCTGGAACTGACCTTTGTTTTGGGTAATAAATCTTGAGAGTTTTTTGCTGCTGTTGTGCGATAGTAATCTGGTTGGAAACTGAAAGAAGGACTGTATATCATAGCTGATTTTGTTGAGCTAGACCACAAATTGCAAGCTGAATTTGAACTAACTTGAGGGATTGAGCTTTAGTGCAGAGGTGAGGAAAATGCTGAGGGAGCAAAGACAACTGGTTTCACTTGGTGCTTCTAAATGTGAACAGAACAGAAACACCTCAACTAGTCTGAGAACTGCTGTCAGGACAAAGTGTTTCCTCAAGACTCCTTTCCCCTATTGAGTGGGTATAGGAATATTTCCATTTTTCTTCAGCTCATTTATGTTTGCACATATGGTGTGGGATTCATTTCCCTTAACTTCATTCATATAAACATCTAAAGAAGAATGCAGTGAAGGAAAAGTTTCAGACTTCTTTGTCTTATGAGTGATTTTAAAATGGGACAAGCAGTACCTTCAGGGTTTTCTGTCTGTACATATGAAGGATGTTTAGTTAACTTGTGTGGAAAGATGATTAACTTTGAAATAGCTGGGGTTAGGTGAGATACATCCTATGGAGATTTGGCAATGGAGGATTTTACATTAAATGAACTTGCATAAAAATAGTTATCCCAAATCTCTCTTCAGTAATGGTGTTGAGAGCTGTCAGAGCTGAAGGTAATTTTTGCTCAGACATTATGTCCTCACTGTACTCAAATGCAGACAGAGAGTCTGTCGTCCAAACAGGGTAGATAGGTAAAGAGTGTGACCTGTGGTAACTTAAATGAGCGAAAAAGATTAAGAAATCAGATGGTTTTTTTTTTTGGTAGTGATTTCATTACAGGGGACATGATTAGGGGTCATAATTGGGGGCTGTTCAGCCTGGAGAAGAGAAGGCTGCGTGGAGACCTCATAGCAGCCTTCCAGTATCTGAAGGGGGCCTATAGGGATGCTGGGGAGGGACCCTTCATTAGGGACTGTAGTGATAGGACAAGGGGTAATGGGTTAAAACTTAAACAGGGGAAGTTTAGATTGGATATAAGGAGGAAATTCTTTCCTGTTAGGGTGGTGAGGCACTGGAATAGGTTGTCCAGGGAGGTTGTGAATGCTCCATCCCTGGCAGTGTTCAAGGCCAGGTTGGATGAGGCCTTGGGTAATATGGCTTAGAGCGAGGTATCCCTGCCCATGGCAGGGGGGTTGGAGCTTGATGATCTTGAGGTCCTTTCCAACCCTAACTATTCTATGATTCTATGATTCTATAATGATACTTAGAGGGTAGTACCGAATAATTACAAATAAACTATTTGCATGTGTACACAGGTGGATAGTTGGGTACATACACAGGCCAGGTTACTTCATTTTGGACAGAGTTTTCCAAAGTAACATTGCAAACAGGTTTTTAAATTTATGTGGAAGAAAGTGATGTACCAGTTGAGAGCCGTTCATTGAAAGCAAAACTGAACAAATTGTGTTGCCATTTTGCAAGTTGAATTGAAAAGGTAGATAAAGGAATTTCCAGAGAATTACCAAACCTTTGGTGAATACAGAATTGATGTGAAATGCTGGTAAACCTTCTCCTCAACCCTGGGGTAGAATGGGTGGCTGAAGCAGCTGCTTGCTGCTGTACCCCAGGCAGTCAGATCAAATTTTAAATAGCCCTGAAACAGCTTTTAAGTTGTGTCTGCAGTTGAACTGATTTCTTGATGGCTGGGACATATGGAATTAAAAGTATGGAATAAAACCTTAGTACTTCATTCCTTCTTGCTGTGTGGTAGACATAATAACATGGCAGGAGCAGATCTGATAATCCGCATATTTTGTATCTTACGTGTTGGCTTTCTGAAGCCTTTTGAGCACAGCAGAACTCAGTACAAGACAAATGTGTTACCTTCTTCATCTGCAATGTTCCTTCCATGCCATGGCAGTCTCCAGATGCCATAACTAAATATAGCATTGACCTAGTTAAGTTAGAAATGCATCTAATTACTCCAGGATTGGCTTAGTCACTGTCATGCAATGTGCAAGTTTCATGTACTTAAATCCGTTTACAATTTCATTTTTGTCTTCCAGCTCTTTGCCAAACTTAATTCTTTATGTTGCTTCAAAAAAACAGCTAGCACTCTAACAACAACCAACCTGAAAATCTGCCAGCCTTGAATGAATATAAGTGGATAATTGAAGTTATTTACAATAATTGCATATGCTAAGCTTTTAATTTATTTTTATCTTGTATTTATAATTTCTGCTTTGATTGTGCTTTGATGCAGCACTTACTGTGACTGAGGATTGTCTAGCTGAGCTGTAGTGGAATTTGATAGTAGTCACAGAACAGTAATTTTTTTGTATGGCATTAATTGCAAGATTGATATCTGTCTTAAGCTACAAGCACTAAGAACTCTAATATCAAGATAACAGGAGAGAAATCATTTTCAGTGTGTCTTAGCCAAAGCAAGAGCAATTTTAGTGATAGAATTACCTAGAAAATACCTTATAGCTGAGGATAACAGTGTGAGAAATAAAATATGCTGATGGGCTTTCTGAAAAGATATTACTGTTTCCCCCTTCACCTTCTCACCCCATCCTCAAGGATTTAAACAGCTGAATTGCTAGTCTTGTCATTGGCCTGTCTAAAAATGCTTGTGTTTCCGATGGTAGCAAATATGCCTCCAAGGTCAACATCAGTCTGTAATACCTACAGTGCTTCTCCATTGGTTATGGCAAACATGCAAAGCTATTAACAATAAAATAGAGATCGAGAGGCCTGTTTGCACATGGGTGCATTCATTGCCGTGTTATATGATACTGTTTTTGAGCACAGGAAATAACAGCAAAACTGATGAGCAACATCAAATATTCTCTATTGGCTTCTTTACCTTCTCCACTAAATGAACTGTGAAAGAAGCAAACCCCAGAACTCTGATGGAAGTAAGGAGGGCTTGTGGTAGAATTACCACCCATGCCAGAATATTACCTAAGCTCACTTAATACTAATAAATTTTGTTCTTTCCCAAAACAACCCGAGCTTTTCAGAAGTTTTCAAAGCACCTGCAGCTTTACAGGTTTCCTGGAAAGGAAATCCCGTTTTCACTTCTGAAATGAATCTTAAAATGGGGAAGGTACCTGGGCAATGTTTGTCAGTTTCAGTAATCTATCACTGAGTGCTCCCACATGCACGGCATAGGTTTCTCGCAAAGAAGCCAGTGAAGAAAATTGCTATGATGATTGAAACACAAATTCTGGTTTCTCTTCCAGGAATATACTCAACTGCTGAACTATGTTTTAAAAAATTATCTGGCTTCACTTTAGGAAATATCTTTGGCATGTTCACAGCTCAATTATTATAAATTTTAGTTGGAAATTAGATGTTCAAATCAATAGTAAGGTTATTAAAGTTGGACCAAGTATTTCATGTGAAGAAGGGTAACTATTGGTAGTTGTAAGTACTTTTCTGTTTTATAGAATACTGCTGGATTTTGCTTGGCAAAATGTACCTGCAAACTTGCTACAAAATATGAAAGAAAACGGATCTTAAAAACAGGGATTAGTTGGGGCATTTTTGCTACCTCCTGTCCTTATTAACAATGTTTTGGTTGCATGTGGTTAAGATAGAAATCCATGTTACAATTCCATACATAGGAGTCCAGGAGGATTTTTAAGGCTTTTGAAGTTACACAGATTCCTGTTTGGGTTTTTTGGATGTTGTTGTTTGTTTGTTTATTTTTTGTTTGTCTTCTCTGTTTGTTTTATTTTTGTTTGGTTTTGTCAGTGTGGGTTTTTGTTTGTTTTGGTTTTTGGGGCAGGAGAGGGGGGGGATTTTTTCCTATGTATTTTGTTTCTAGGTGGTTATGTGTGGTTGGTTGTTTTTGGTTTGTTTCCCAAGACAAACTTTCAGTACAGTGTACTCACAGATTTTTCTTGGGTTTAGACTTTCCGCTATTTTTTAAGAAGGATGACTTTTCATTATTTTTTTACTTCCAAAAGACATCTCAAATCAACCTTGAAGTTACAGACGAGATTAGTGTAGGAGGTGAACCTCAAACAGATCTGATGCCTGGGGAAAATGATGAGAAAGGATGTCAGGGTTTAGGGCTGTTTGTTGCTGTTGGTTGAATGCATTCAGATGCTGGGATATAAGAGCCTCCTACAGGTTTATCTATACTTATTTTTTGATGGCTATGATAGTTTACTGCTCTAGAGCAGGGTCAGAATTTGTGGCCCTTGTCAGATGTACTCTAGATGAAATTCTCATAGACCTTAAATGATAATGCTGCATTGTGCAGGGCAATACAGAGGTAACAGATCAAATTATTAAGATTTACACAATGTACTGAAAGAACTGTTAAAGCGTAGTCTAGTGAGTTTGGAAGAGTACATTAGTAGAAGGGCTGCTGATGAGCTCATATCTTTTAACCAACAGAACTGAAGCCATGCTTCTTGGTTCTTTGTAGCAGTGAGGCATTGTGATTTGGTAACTATTTTTGGCTGTATTTTTAGGTGTTGTATTTGTTCCATCTCCAGCTTCATGCCCTGATTTATCCATGCTGCATAAATCAGTTAATCTTTCTCATATTTACATATATTGTGAAAGTTATGATTAGTTCTTTAACCAGGGAACCTGACTTGAACTGTGAATGTGAAAATCGTTAGATAAAGTTTAAATGCTGCCCTTGACTTGCCTGTGCATGCACATGCAAGCACCTTTTCACATGTAAAGCTAAATACTCCTAAAATACAGAATCTTAAATGGTGTAGCTCTGCTCATTCAGCATTCATAGTTCATTCCGTGTAAATGTATATAGATAACTCAAATTCCCTTCAGGATAACCACAGCTTGGTAAGCACTTCCTTGCCTACAGCAATGATTTTTAGATCATGTTTACTCAAATGAAAATAGATTGGCATTTTTATTAAGAGTGTCATTATAAACTATTAAGTTAAAATCTCTAATCATGCTAATGTTCAGAATCATTGCTAGGTAACTGTTCAGTCATTAAAATCTTTTAAAAGGCATTTTTTGCCTCCATGTAAAAACGTTGTAGTATTACATGTTTTTTTATATTTTTGTCTCTAGAGTGTTAAGGACTTTTTTCCATTGTGATTCATCTCTTTGGGGACTTCTTTAAAAAAAGAACAAACAAAAAAACACCAAAACCAAACCAAGAAAAAACCAAAAAGCCCAACCAAAAAGCCCCCAAATATTTGTATACAATGTCTTCACTGTGATGTCATCTGTATATATCCACTAACATTATTTCTATGGGTTTAGGCTTATTACTAGCTTACCTCTTCTGTAGCTCTCACAGATTTCTCATTTTCCTTCATAATGGTGTTGAGATATTTGAAGGAAACTGTGGTTAAGAGCCATTACACAGAAGATGCAGCATTTGGTTGTGTTGTCTACATTTAGTGTACCAAAATTCTAATTTTGTAGATTTGTGAGGGTGAATTACGTAGAGTACATGTGCGTTTGTGTCCATGTTGTCAAGGAAAAATGTGTCAATACATTGTTCACTTTGTTGTTCTGTTTCCTGTAGAGAATATTGCTAAAATGTAATTAGTTTTTATTTTTGCAAGAACAGACATAACAACTGAAATCTTAATAAATAAATCAATAAAGTACTAATCAGTACATTTCATTCCTGAGCTATCCTCCATACCAGATGTTACTAATATTACCCATCTTATGCTTCTCTAGTTATTTCTTATGGGGGAGGTGGGGGGAGTGGGGGCAGAGGGAGGGGGTAGTGGAAATAAATCTTAGTTTATGTTTACTTAGCTGAGGCAAAATTGTAATTGAAACATATTAGAATCGATACAAACTATGTAAGAAGCCATGGATTGTTTTTCTAACCTGCCAGGTCCTAATATCTAGGCACTGGTATCTCATGAAATACTATAATATTTTTTCTTCTGGTGAGTGAGTAAATATTTCAGCACAGAAAAGAAAAAAACCCACACACCTGAAAAAAGCAATCAAGAAAGAAAGAAACAAACAAAAAAGAAGGAAAAAAAAAAACAAAACATTTTTCTATTTTTTCTTTATTTTTATATGAAGACATTGTTTTGACCCTGCTTTCACTTTTTTGCTCTCAAACTTATCAGAGTCATGATCTTTTCTATTAGGTGTGCACAGACTTGTAATGCAACTGTGATTTTAATATGAAGGAGTACACACCTGAAGAAATGCATTGTATTAGTTATTTCATAAAAAACCTTTTTCATACTTGAAAAATGAGGGCTAGATTTGTAAAATACTTTCAGTGTGTCACTAGTGTTCTAAGATGGACTTCTGAGACCAGTCAAATGCTTAAGAATCTGTTTCAGTTGCTGCAAGACTTCCCCCTCAGAATAGTTAATTTGTCTTACTTTCATTTTTAAATTAGAAATGCAAAAAGTTTGTGGGTCAAATTAATAATTGGTACCCTTTCAAACTGCAAGGTCTGTTTTTACTACTCTTCATAAAGTATGGGAACAGAAGGAACAATTCCAAGAACTTTACTGTTTCATTTGAAATTTTTTTCCATTGCTTCCCCTCCTTAAGGATGCTGTGATGCATCATTAGCTGTTGGGTTCTCTCACCTGTGTATGTCGGAAGGTGAACTGTTACATTTTTCAGTTCAGTTCTGATTTACCCAGTATTGGAACCATTTTGGTTCAGGTCCAGTTTAGGTCAGAAATGTTTGCTGTGACTAGCTGGGTTTACATGCAACAAACCTTATGAAGGTGGACATGGTCAACTGGCAGGGATGTACACACAGCATGGGGCTCTAGGAAGGTGGGCTTCATCTGCTCTCTCTTGCTCTTCTCTATCAACCTGGGCATCAGTAGCGTTTCCAGGTTTTAATCAAACCTTTGCGATCTGTAACTCTGCACTAATGAAAAAGGCATGAAAACCTTCCCACTTGGACCTGCAGGGAAGGTGCAGAAGCCTAGCAGAGGCCTGAGGGTTTACTGAGGCTTGTGCTCATCTCTAGGTAAGCTGCGCAAAGAGACAGAGGCATCGAAGGGAAGGCTATCACATGCTGCTGCTTTGCACACCTGTTGAACCATTTATTCCCAGTTGGCAACCAGAAATATTTTTCTTGGTTCAGTTTCCATTATAGTTAGAACTGTATAGCAATCAATATGAATTCTGATTCCATTTTGATTTATATCCAATGACTTGATGAAAGTGCATACAGTTCTGAAAAGGGAAGCAAATGTGTGCATGCTTCCCACTGCTTGTATCATTAATGGGAGCCTGTAGCTCACTTGCTTCACAGCACAAAATATTTGAAAATATACCAGTGTCTTGTAGATCAAAGAAAATAAAAATAATACATTGAGTATCCTGTGACAGGTTATTATTAGGTTAATTTGGAGTCATACAAGTATGTATATTCAGGTAGATTAAATAAAAACTAGAAAGCATTACTTCCATAGTTAAAATATTCAGAACTTTAAGGAATCCTGAACAAGACCTTAGAAAGGATGTAACATCTTTTCACAGAGAATGTCTGCAGCAAACCCTTATAAAGAATTAAGTTTTTCAAGTTAGCTGTGTTTTAGTGCTGCCACCCTTTATTTTTTTATTTTTTATTTCCTTCAGATGATAGCAGAAAGGAACAATAACATTTACAGGGACTTCTGGATCTTAAGAGGAAAAACATACCAATTAATTGCTGTCATCCAGTGAATGTTACTTCGGTAGTTGCAGAAAAATCTTGTGATTATGCACTGTAGGAAGTTAGTATGTACAACACTTCAAATCTGCTGCATAAACCTAGTTCTATTTTTCGAATCTTTTCGATTTGATGTGTTGTTTGGAAATACCTCTTAATTTCAGTGGCTTGCAATGAAGGGCTTATAAGGAAAATTGTCCTATTTTAATTTTAAGAAAGATTTGAAAAGAGCTTCCATGTGCAAAATAAGGTCCAGTGTGAAAGTAACTTTACTTTGTGTTCTTTCAAAAATCAATATCAGAATAAGAGCCTCAGGATGCTGAGCACTAGTAGGGGAAAAACAATAATTAGTCTTTATTTTTTCTTTATTAGTAGATGAGCTGGTTTGAGAGTTTTGTACCAGCGATCCTGGATGCTGGGGGTTTAAAAAACTTGGTGTTTGTTGGTTTTGATGCGGTTTTTTTTTTTTGTGTGTGTGTGTTATTTTGGTATGGTTTATCTGGATCATTTATTTCTGTTCTATGAAGCAGATATCATGTGTTGACAGTGAATTACACAATTCCCAAGCGATCTCTGTTTTTATGCTGGAAAGAACACTTGAATTTAAAGATGTTATCCATTATTTCAAAAATACACTTTTTTTCTTTGTTTTTTCAGCGTCTGGTTGAAGCTGCAGAAGATGCTTACCTGAAACATGAGTTTGATGCTGACTTACAGGTAATTAATAGTTTCTGAAATGTTATCATCAGGGTATACTATAGATTGCTTGAAGAACTGCTGTAGGAAGCCAAGTATGTGAGTAATAGAAGGATGCTGATTACAGAAAATGGAATTAAGGCTGGCTCAGTATTTTGACAGGTTATGTATTTAGTGTTTGTATGCTGGGAGACCAAGCGGGGGGATTTTTAGAGATTTCACTTAAATTCCCTGCATGTCTGCTTAGGTCAAGATTTTTAAACACAGTAATTAGCAGCATGTTTCATCGTTGCAGTGTACTGGCAAGGAATTGTTCTATAGAGAGTTGAATTTGCAGATGAAATGGGACCCACAGGGATGGGATTAGTATGACCTTGATTTGTGCAAATGGTATGTATTTGTATCCACGTCTAGAGCAGACACATCCTTCCTCTTACCTAGAAGCCCTCAGAGTCAGACCATTATAGTCTCAAAATGTTGCCTGTAGGAATAATGTGGGAGGCAGAAGCACTTTGGCAGTTCACAGTTATAAAATGTTTCAAAGAAAAACCTTTGCTTAAGTAAAACACACAATAAAAATTAAAAAAATGTTAATTTAGAAATCAAGTAATCTTAACCTAAAATGGAAAATTTAACTAGAAGTGTTACTCATTACTTAAATAAATACCTCCTTGCCTGTAATGAATTTCTATATCCTTGGTTTCTTGAGTGTCGTGTTAGGTGAGGTTTTTACTTTGTCTCCATCTAGATTTAATTTTAAAACCTTCTGTGAATAATTGCCCTATGTCTATTTAGATTTTGAGCTTAAGCATTAAGGGAAACAGTAATTTTCTGTATACTTTTTTACCATAGATTTATATAAGAAGTACGCAGATCTGTAAGTTCTATTTTCAGATTTTACCATGGTTACTTCCAGTAATCACAAAACATTTTTTTCTTAATGAAAATATCATGTGAATTACTGATTTCTATGCAGGAAGGGAAAACATAGACCGAACTTTTAAGAGCTAAGGATAAAAAAACCAAACAAACAACAAAACAGTTTTGAAGGCTTCAACAGTGAGATCTCTCAGCCCATGTTGAAGTAAAGACAAAATGAGCGCACCAAAGGTGGTAATTCAGGTTATTGTTGTATTCAGTGAATGCTGGCTTCTGTATTCAAACGCTTTAGAGTTCCATTTCAGCCTTGCAGAAGTGTGCTGCATTTTATTTTTTTTTTCATTTTAAGCCTTAGAGAAATAAGATCTATTGTCTGAATAAATCAGAAACACACTTTACAGAAGATTTTTAGAGGTCTACAGTAAGTGCTTCTTCACTGCAGGATAGTTCTCACTTTGACTAAGTCCTTCATTTGCTGAGGCTTTGAAGATATTAACACTTTCAGGAAGCCAGTTAAAAGCCATTTATGTCAGCAGCATTAACAGGGCAATCAAATCTTTGTGTAGAGCTCTGTTGTTTATTACTGTCATGGTCCATTAAAGCTAATCAATTGTTAATTTTGGTTTCAGCGACCCCTTTGCAACCCTTGCTGGGTGATTGTTATTCTTTATCAAAAATTTCATAATACCATCTGCTCGACATAAAATAATGGCCAGAAAGACTTGATAGTGTACATTCAAGTGAAGGGGGACAGAAGGCTTATATAATATACAGTGTATACAATCCTGCTGTCAAAGAGGAATTTTTTGGCATTTGTGTTGCCTTGGTCGATGTGTGGAAGCCAGGATTAAATGCTTTGAATTAGTGGCATGTGGTAGAGCATCCGTCTATGCTTTTTGTGCTCAGATATTCTGGAAACTGAGAAAGCACATAAAGTGCTTTTGTGATTTTATTGGTCCGGCCTCACTTTATGTGTCTTGAGGACAGGATAGATAATATTGTGTTGGTACATAAAAATGATATAAAGGAGAAATAAAATTATATTAATATTTTTATTGACTGTGAAAAACACCATCTTAAAGAAAATAATAGCAAAGAAAGTTCATCTTTTAGGCTGCTGGTATTCTCTGCAATGCTGAAACTATATTATTTGGTTAGGCTAGACCTGATTCCTTCTGGGCATTTTTCTTAGTAACATTATTAGTTTTGTCCTTAGTTATTCTATGGGCATTCTAATCAATATACTGTAATGCCGTATAATGGTCTAACCACTCAGCTATCTATCCCTGATCTTTTGATGCCACCAGCAAATGCCTTGTAGTTATAAAATGTCTAGTGACTTGAAAGAAATAAATCATAATGGGTGACACGAGGTTTAACTCATCAGCATTATATATTGCGTGTTTGAGTAATGGCTAAACTAAGAATTAGTGAGAACTGACTTTAAAGATTTACTGTGCAGTATCTGGACTTTGGGAAGTTCTTTTTTCTGTTAGGGCTGTGAACCAAGAGCTGTGGTTTTTGCAAATTATGAGAAAATAACCTTCAAATATTACTTATATTTGAACCTTTAACTCAATCCAGGGTTTTCTCACCTGGTGGTATAGTTTCAAGTTATTCTGTGTTTTTAAAATACTCTTTTCAAGTTGTTGCTTAGTGGAATTTAATTATGCCTCATAGTTTATCTTATATCCCCAATTACCATTTGTATTGCTACAGCAGGTTGCCTTGTCATGCTATTTCCATAGGCTTAAACGATCCCTCATCTGGTTTTCTAGGGGACATTGTGCTTCTGTCTCCTTAAAATAAAGTACTTCCTCCTGATTCTGTGGCTTTAACATGATGGAAAAGAATTAGTATAGGAGCCAACTGCCAAGTAAAGACCCAGCAAGAGTGTTGGATGTTATAGGTTTTGAAGTGATTCTACAGCTATCTTTTAGTTTTGTGGACTTAATTGTTTGCCAGAGAAAATTCTGGAAGGAAAAGGTAAAAAAGAAGGTAACACCTTCTGTTAAGAGAGAAGCTTTAAAAAAAATAATAAAAAAAATTTCAATTTACAATTGTTGTAAACTGAAATTTGACCTCCCAATGGTTTATTTCCTTTATGCTTGTGTATGTGTTTCCTTAGATGTGAACTGTCGTGTTCACAGAAACACCATGGTGGAGCAAGTTTTCTGTCATAGTGTTGTATTATTTCTGGTTTTCAATAATCTCAGGAGGTGGACACTCAGCAGAAGAGCTGATGCAGGAGTTCTCAGTGGAGCAGTAAAAGTAACTTTCACTTTGTTTCTTACAAAGTGAATTTTAGAGTCAATAAAGACCTGTAATACTTTGTTCCTACCCTGTTTTCATACTTTTGACCCCAGTGACAGGAAGAATTAATAAAAAAATTCATTACGGGTACTGGTTCATTTGCTGAATGGTTTCATTGTACATACACATTAGCAGGGAATTTCTTTTGTTTTCTGCATGTTAATTAAGTTCATTAGTTCACTCTCCTTACATTCCAGCTGAGTTTTCTCTGCGTGTGTGTGATGTGTTAATAAAAAAGCAAGGTTATTTCTTTTTAATAGAATCAAAGCTAGTGCACAGTTGATGTCACCTGAATTACTAGATGTTTTCTTTTTGGATTGTTGTAGCTTCACTTTCTATGTAAGATTGGAGAGGTTCAAGTACCAGATCTTGACCATATTTCAGCTTTATGTTAGAAGACTAGATGAGGATTAATCAAGCCATTTTTAGGGAAGGATTAATTTCATTTAAGAATACTTCTAAAGTTAACTTAGTGGAATAAAAAAAGAATCATGGTATAAGGCTGCTTTTCATTAATAATATTTTTTTGACCTATATGGCTAAGTCTTAAGAAAAAGGTTTTCAAAACAAACACCAGAGTTAGTACCTGTCTGCCAGATTTTGCTAGTGGTTAACTCTCTAATTGCATTTAGAGTTCTTGAAAAATCTCATCCTTACCCTCAGAGTACACGTTTAGTACATAAAAGAATCTTGTAAAATCAGCAAATAGATAGCTGAAGATTTTTTCTCCAATGGTTTACACAGGTGAACAATATACTTTTTCATACATATTTAATGATTTCTTTTAAAGTTTACAAAAGGTGAGACTGCAAAGGTTTAGGAGAAAGCATAAATAGCAAAAGAGGACTGGGGAACAGAATTAGTCCAGTTCATAAGTTCTACAGCTTCTGGGTCTAATTCTGCAACTGTCAGCATTACTGGATTTCAAAGGATGCTGTCCGACTTCTGGTAATCTTGAAATTCCACAGCTAGGTACAGAGCTTAAATACAGACATGAAAGCCCAACTTAAATTGCTTTTACCTGTATTTAAAATTCTAATCTAAATGCTTGTTTAATATAATGATACTATGTAAAAATTTGTACTGATGGATTATTTAATGATTATGTATTTAATTAAAAATTAATCAAATAGCAATTACATTGATACCAGTTACTGGAAAATACAAGGACAAAAGATAATTGAGAATAGCTATTCTACATAATCTTATTTAAACTCCTACTATAACATATGCATTACTTTCATGTTAGTATTTCAGAAAAGTCTGTTTGCATATTTATTATCTCACTAATTTTGAATGAGGCTCATGATAAGTAGATTTACAGTCCATCAGCATTAATATTTTTCTGGCTGTTAGAATGATGACCACAAGACTAAAGTCAGCTCTTGTGGGGTCCTGAACATCTGCAATGGTAAGGGAAGTTCTGTTGGACTCCAAGCACTCCAAACCAGGGATTGAAATGACTTTTTGAAAAGTACATTTGAAACAGCAGTTGAGCATCTGAAGTTTGATGTACTTCATGGATTATTTATCCAAGCTGCTTACTTTCTAAATTAGAAATTAGTCTTTCTAGGCTCCTAGCCTGGAAACCTAACATAAGATCTGACATCCTAAATTCCTTTTTAGACTTTCTTTGAAATATTTTGCAGACCAAAGTGCTCTCAGCTATATTTGGATGGGATATGGATAGCGTACGTGTAGCTTGTAATGAGGTAAGAGAAAAAGATCATTAACTAGTACCAATCTAAAATGTTAATTTTTCATCGCCATGTGCAACTCTTACAGAAGATACAAACCCTGGAAACGTTATAGTTTATTCAGTTGTAAGATCTGCCTCTGGAGCTCTTCCCCAGGATGCCTCACACAGGACCTGCTCTTAAGGGGTTCCTCTTCTTGTCCCTCTAACATTGTACTGCAAAAGGTTCTTCTGTATTGTTATGTTCATCCAACTGAAGGCGTAATTAAAATACAGCTACGATATATAAATGATGCCAGGACCTGCAGAAGACTTGCTGCCTAGTTTTCTGAATAGTTAGAAACAAATCAAATGTAAATTACTGGAACAATTTTATTTTGATGTGTGCTTGTAACTTCTGAGGACAAGAGTGAGTTTCAAAGCTGCGCACAGAAATGCAGTTTAACTTGCTGTCTCAGAAGCAGAGATGCAGGACCTGATTTTTCAGCAAATTCGTAATTTCTCTGCTATAAATAATTGTCTGTCATTTTGGTGCCATTCTGTTCTACACAGAGAGACGTGAAAAATAAATAGTTACCTGTTTAGTTCAATAGTTCAATAGGTGTTCTATCTACTTTAGGATCCAACAGCAAAGGAATTGGGAGCCATGGTCTGACTTTGCTATTGCAAATAACACGCTTCACTTCTGAGAGAGTTTGGCCCAGAGTTCTGAAGATTGATTCTTCTGACTGCAGTTATAGGACTCATCTTTTTGCTACCCTTAACAGGTTAGACTCATTAAACAACTACCAGAAGTAGTTTCCAGACAGTTCTGGATTTATTGCTGCCTGTCTTTTGTGATAGCAATTGCTATCTGAAGCATGTGAAGAAAACACGGAAGAACACATCATAAATTCAGTTCTACCCATCAAATATGGACATAGTGCTATTTGGTGATATCTGCTGTAAATAATTACAGAAATCTGAAACCTGGAGTTGTCAAAGACCTGAATAACTCAACACATATATTTTGTCTTCCTGATATTCTTCCTTTTATATTTTTTTGTCCCTTTATTATGCTTGCTTGCTACCAGAAATGAGAAGGAAATAGCTTTCTCATCCCATGAGTGTTTTCAGAATTCCATGTTCTCTGATTAAAAATTGAGATACCCCCAAGTTTTTTCTGAGCAAGGGAACCCACCACTTTGGAACATGTCATAATCAGATAGGTGGGTCTCTCAGGATAGGAGAAGCCTGCTCAAGTTGCTTCTCTAGTGAATATTAAATTATACAATGTGAAGCAACTGCAGCAGAAGGGCTTGTGAGGCACTTTGCTAAGAAAAGCCTGGTGGATGGGGCAGTCATTTTGGACCTCAGAAGCCCTGGTCTGAGTTTCTGTTTTGCTTGATTCAGAGGATGGGTTTCAATTGCAGTATCGGTCTTTTCCTCTGGGTCAATTCTTCCAAAAAAAAAAAGGTATTTTCCAAAACCATGGATAATCACAGGGCAGGTCTAACAATAATAATAAGATGGAACAGAAAGCATTTACATATGTATAATACATCTCTACAGTTTTCCTTTTCCCATGCTCAAACTATTAAGTATTTCCAGGCTGCTTTCTTATGGTCTTCATAAGCATCTATAAGAACTAGAGACATGTTTAAAAGAAATAGAAACCAAGATTCTGCATATTCACATAAATTCACAGGGTAAGTTTATAAGTAAAACAGAAGCTCCTATTAAAATAGTGATTGCAGCACCAAATTCTTTCTTTTATTGCTTTTGCAAAGCAATTCTTTAACTTGCTCCAATAGAACAGATAGAATAAGCTAGTATTGTTTAGATAAAGGGATAATGATGCACCAGAAGGAGCCAGTCACATGACAACAGATGCATTAACTTTCAGGGGGTAGGGGGAGAATTAAAAAAGAGACAATATGAGATGCAATTTTAGCAGAAAATTAATAACAATACATAATGACGCAGCCTCAAAATTAGATTGAAATTTCTCATATCAAGCTGAGAGTGAATGTAAACTTGTAAGAAGTGCAGGCTTCAAAAAAATGTTGTCTTTCAAAATGCCTAGCATTTGTTCCAAAAATGCCCAAAGCATTTGTTCCAAAAATGTGGTTGCCTTTCTACACAGTTAAAATAGCATTCGATCCATGCATGCCACAGTTTATAATTGAGAAGCTGGTGACTGTCCCTGCATTTCAAAGCAGAGAGTCATTTAGGAAGATGAGCTTCTCTTGGATTCCAGGTCCACTGGTCTGGGCAGTGATAATATTAGGCAGAAAGAGTTAAGTGAAGCAAGGGGTAACAGGTTTGTGAAAGGACTTTGGAGGATGCAGAAGAAAGCAGAAACAATGCAGTAAAAGGTTAGGTATCAGAAGACTGAAGTGCAGGACAGAAGGCTGGAGAAAGAAATAATTTATAAAAGCAAACCTGTAAAGTATTAATATTTTTGTGTTTCAATGGTAGTGACAATGGTCTTTTTGCATGCCTCTTTAAAACCATTACCTTTGCTTATAGTGAGACTAAAAGGGAGAAATAATTTTCAGCTACTGAAATAAAAAGGCAAACCCCTCTTTCCTCCATCCCGTTCTATGTCAGGTTAGGCAATTATATAAACAGTAAGATGTTGCCCAATATAGCCTTCATTATAAAATGAAAGAAAACTTTAGAGAGATAATAAGAGCAGGTAATATTCAAATGCCATTTAAAAATGAGTTTCAGAGAAGCTGGGCAAAATGAATATGTGCAGGGAATGAGGGAGGAACACTGCACAGGAGATGAGAAAAAATATCACAGTGTGATTGAAAAATCATATGACCCCTGAGATTAGCAGCTTTTCAGTATCTGAAGGGGGGCTATAGGGATGCTGGGGAGGGGCTCTTCATTAGGGACTGTAGTGACAGGACAAGGGGTAATGGGTTAAAACTTAAACAGGGGTAGTTTAGATTGGATATAAGGAAGAAACTCTTTCCTGCTAGGGTGGTGAGGCACTGGAATGGGTTGCCCAGGGAAGCTGTGAATGCTCCATCCCTGGCGGTGTTCAAGGCTAGGTTGGACAGAGCCTTGGGTGAGATGGTTTAGTGTGATGCTCCCTGCCCATGGCAGGGGGGGTGGAACTAGATGATCTTAAGGTCCTTTCCAATCCTAATTATTCTATGATTCTATGATTCCATGATTACCATAAACCTGAGAGAAACTCATCATTGTCAGAGCAGCAAGAGAGTATGTGTCTAAAAACATGTCTGTAGTTTATGGGACTATCTACTTCCAGTTCTAACCAAGAAAACAGATAAAGTGTCAGAGAAAAGAGAAATTATGATGCAAGACAAAGAGTTGACAATGTTTAATGTTTGGCATATTGGTGATAGCAAAGAGAAATTTGGGATTAAAAATCTTCTTACAGTGGAGAGTTATTTGACTTGCCTGTTGAGACTTGTGGCTGAGAAATTAGTGATCATTGGTCTCAGGAAGAAGGAAAGTTTGTCACCTTCTGATAATGCTTTATAACTAGTTATTAGCTTTATGTCTGAGAAAAGGTCAGATATTCGGTGCCTTAAACTCTGAGCCCTGTGCCGTTTACCTGGCTAGCAGCAGCCTTACCTTCACTGCTGAGCAGTTTTACACTGAGAGATTTACATGTTACACTCCTTTAGTCCTGTCAAGATCTTGGTGAATGTTTTCAACAAAATAACTAGCCTTTGTTAAATTGATGCCAAAGGCAAGTGACATCTCTGAGGATTTTGATCCTATCAAGATGCTTTTTGAAAAATGCTGCTCTGGTTTAGCTTTCTTTTATCTGTGGATGTTCAGTACGTATAAGACAGCACAAAGAGAAGGTGATGTACATATTGTTGTTTTTTGATTTGTTAAGACTAGTACACCAAAGATGCACAGCACAGTCTATGATCAAAGCTGTGTGTTTGAGGTGCATGTTTTGCCCAGAGTCACATGCTTTCTGAACAGTCTTGGAAGTATGTTTTAAAGAATCGATTTGAAACGGCTATTTAATTCTGTGTGTACTTGTATGCATTTTGTGTCTACGTTTAGTTTCTAATATGTTGAAGGGACGAGAGCTAAGGTGCTTAGAGGAGCAAGCAGTGCTGGAGTTAATGTTTTTATTTATAAGGCTCATTGGTTAATGGTACTGAGGTCTCCTGCAGGAAAATAAGATCCTTAATTCACTCTTGCAAAATTCAATGCCCTATTGTTCTTACTTTTCTGAAGTACTGTTCATAACATTGCTCTCCTTTCCCCTCAGAGGAATAATATAATTTATTGAAGCAGTTCATTCATAGTCTATGTGATATCTATCTTTTGGGACGGAGATACCTTTTGCATGATGTACACACTGTTAGCTTCAAACTCTTCCTGTTTGCTTTATGTGAAAGGGTTTGTAATCAGGAATATTTATGCATCATGGTACCCAATTGTGCTGTGCTTGCAGTTTTCTGCTCTTAATAGAAAATTACATTTTTTTTTCTTTTTGGCTCACACCTACCTGAGAAGCGAAAGATTTTAGAATATTGCCCTATGGATTTATGATTACTAGGCAGATAGCCAGTAATAAGCAGTGATATCTGATACTACACCACAGACATTCTCTGCCTTTTTCCACCTTTTTCCTATTATCTTTAGGTTTAATAAACTGTAAATGAGAGGAATAAATGGCAGACCATCTTTTCTCCTTTTGTGCTTTTTGGGGGGGGGGGGATGGGGGGGGGAAGGTGCTTGGTGATGAGGTTAATGTCCTAGATTCTTTCAGCCTGGTATTTAGGAATAAGCAAATTATTGAAAAGAATGGAAGTAATGTATTATTCACTTCTGAGAAAGCAGCTTTTTTGCTATGCAAAATAATAGACAAATAATTATAAATGAAAGTAAAAGCGTTATAGCTACAGATTGAATGAATATATGTATGAGAAAGGCAAGATAGAAGTTACTAAGCAGTTCATAGCTTTAGGTGAGATCATATTTCTGACTTCTGTAGTATGAAAGTCAGTAAATCTTAAATGATGATAGTGGAAATATTTCCAGGGTTTTGTACATGCTAATTGTTGTAGGGAAAAAAAAACCCAAGGTACCTTCTTGCCTTTGGCTTGTAAGAATGAAAACCAGCTACACTGGCACCTTAACATTGGAATTGCATATATTGTTTCTTTGTTTCTGAATCTCACACAATTGCTGACTACAAAATTAAAATACCAAGTCCATTATTTAAACCCAAAATAAAACTTGCTTTAGACTTATTCTTTGTCTCTAATTGTAGTGTCTGTGTTTTCAGCTTTATTAACTTGAAACAGAAGGAGCCCCCACTTTTGTGCTGAAGTTAATTAAAGCTGGTAATGATTATTGTCTCAAAATTCTCTGGGTTCAAGTAGGTTATTTTGCCTCTGCTGCTGTTTTCACGCATCATTTCATCAATCATGTGGTTGGTCGATTCATAATATACAGGATTTGTCTGAATTCAGTGAGCTATGGGGTTTTTATCATAAAAGGAGGCTTGCATATTTGTTTAACAGTTAGTTGAAAGTTTCTGCTTGTAACGTAGCCACTGGTGGCTTTTAAACTCAGGGTGTTGTTTTTTTTTTTTAATTATTTGTAAAAATGAAAGCAATTATTTTTCTGTGAATAATGTGTAATAGCACAAACCACAATAGATCGGTGTCAGAGGCCACAGTGAATGGCTTTCAGGTCTTTTTAATTTAAAATTTGAACATTTCAAAACATGACAAATCTATAATATGTAAAAAACCTTCAGACTCAGAAGTACAGTCTTCTGAGCTGTACTTTGCGTGCTAGTACAGTTCGGACCATGACTGATCATATGAAATAATAATGCATATCCGTATGCATGTGTGGTTTACTATTTGTTTTAATAATTTTGTTTAGAATTCTACATTTCAACCTTATGTATATATGTGTATGTGTACATCTTTGTCACTGGTTTTGTGGGTTATGCTGTGGGAGATGTCCTGCTTAAAAAAAACCCAACAAAACACAAACAAGAAAACCCCCAACCAATCAATCAAATACCCCCCCTCCCCAACTCCTGATGGAAGACCATAGACCATGTCTAAGATCAGGCCCAGGGGTATTGTAACAGCATGCACTAGATAAATGGATTAAATAAAAAAGAGGATGTATTTGCATAGGGCAAAAGATTGGAAAAATTGCTGGCAGGTTCCCTGAGAACTCATAGAGAGCAAAATTAGATAAGTGTTTTGTTTGTGTTTCACTTAAAAAAAAAGGCAAAATTACAGTAAAAATAATTTGATTAAATGTTACATTTTGTTTCATATTTCAGACTGCATGGTCTTCTCTACTTTCTGTCACACTTCCCTTCTCACCAGGGTGTCCAGCTCGATTTCCCCTTTCCCACTTAGAATTCTACCCTCATGGCAGAAGCAGCAGAGGGCTGTGGAGGCAGTTTGGAGTCTGCTCTGTGGAGCTGTGGGCTACTCTGGCTCATATTTGCTGTCTTGCCATTGGCAGCATACAGTCTGCTGCCCTGGACATTTTTTTCTGCGTTCAGCATGGTGTTTGGCTGTTGGCTGAGGATCTTTCATAGCAAGCTGTGTGCTACTTTTCCTAAGGCCATGCGTCACTTCAGATTTCTGTAAGTCTTTCTCTGACACAAGTGTCACATCTAATGCATTGATATAGTAGCTGGGGATCCAGCTGTTTCCTCCAAATTCTTCGGAAATTAATAGTCCCATGAAGTATTTCTGTGTTAGTGTCACTTATTAATGATGGAGATAGAGATGTTCAAAGTTAAATACACACCCCTCAGTGAAGGAGTAAGTCTTATGTTGCCATTTGAAAATTGTCCCCATTGTTACTGAAATTCCCATACAGGTAAATGGCTATTGGAATAGCTCTCCAGAGGTCAAGTGATTATTGGTCTCCTAGAAAGACACAAATTTCCAAACATTAACTACCTTTAAAATGTCAATGGTATGAAAAGACATAGTAAGAATGTGAAATATAACATAGTGATGTTATGAAAAATTACTCAGTTTCTATAAGTGTTGCCCTTCCCTACTGCCTTCCATATCTCAGAATTGCAATTTTCTGCAGGTTTTATGAGATCTATGTTCATTGGGATCTATTACAGGTTATAGAATAGAATCATAGAATCATAGAATAGCTAAGGTTGGAAAGGACCTTAAGATCATCAAGTTCCAACCCCCTGCCATGGGCAGGGACACCTTGCTCTAAACCATATCACCCAAGGCCTCATCCAATCTGGCCTTCAGCACTGATTTAAGAGATCTCTTAAGGATTAATTGAAATTCAGAAAATAAGCATGTGTGCTATGGTATTATAAAAATATTTGAATCCCCAAATGTTTCTCATTTTTGGTCCAAGTTTTGCACTGAATTCCATAAAATAGCAGCTCAGTTATCATCCACAGTTACCCCATAGGCAGACAAAATGAATTTTTATTTTTTCGTAATTTCTTGTGGTCTCTTGATAAATATCTTGCTATATGTTTCCTCCAAATGATGTCCCAATCCTTGACTTTTCAACATACTGGCAGTACCAGTGTTCCTCTGGGCTTTTGGAGAGGTGGAATGGTAGTGAAGGATTCTACTGAAAGAAGGTAGTGAAGGGTACAAAATGGAGACAGAGCAGTTATAAAGAAGGACCTTTGAAATCCTGCCTATACAGGTTTATATAGGTTGCTTGCTTTCACTTTAATCAAAGGATAATACTTTCTAGTAGCACGTGGGACTGGTTGGAGTGAACGCTCTTCAGCCTTGCTAATTATTTTCCCATCCATTGGTGAGCATTTTTACTTCCACCCCTAATGTTTCAAGCGTTGTTCCTTCCTTCCATCTTATTCCAATACAGGTTTTCACCTCATCTTCCTGTTTTCCCTTTGTACGTGAGAAGACAAAACTGGGGAATGGGTTTGTTGTCAAGTCCAAAGTGTTTCAACTTATTCAGTTTTGTCTTATATGGGTGACACATACGCATGGTACTTGTGTAAACCACGAGTGATCCTGGTATATCAGGGTAAATGTGGACAGAGACTCAAGGAAAGAATTACTGAGTACAAAATGGTTTCACTTGTTGTCTTTCCCTTTCTCTTCAGACTGCAGTTCAGCTCTGCTTTTGACTGATAATACATTTCTGCTGTGACAAATCCTCTGGTGCACAGCTGAAGATGTCTGATGATTTCATTAGCTTTTACCATGGTTGCCTAGCTCCATGAGTGCTAAGTGTGGTGTGCCTGGTGTGCTTCCATGCTCTTGTTTCCAGTTAAGCCCTGACATTAACTTCTGAATTTGGTGAATGTTGTACCTCAGCCTGTATGTAAGTGAACTCCAGACAGACAGTATCAAAACTTTATTTTCTGAATTGGACTTTATAGAACCATAAACAATGACATCATTGTATATGCACACAAATATATAATGATGAATAAGTAAATAAAATCTTGGATGTTGGCTGGAAAATGCATGCTCCAGGCCCAGATTTAATAGGAACTTTCATATTCTATTCTTGGAATATAAAGCTAACATTTTTTGTCTATTTTGACTTTTGCATTAATAAAATGAAGTCGGGAAATCTGCTAAAGTTTATCTTTAAGAATGTGTTCAACCCATTCACCTTCTTTTTAAAAATCATTTCCGTTTGTTATCTGCGCATTTAAGTAGATTGTGTTTCTTCATGATTGATTCTCTGAAAGAAAGCACTAACAGATTCCTGTAATTGATTATACTTTAATGATACATAATGGCAAGTTCTGTTTTCCATTATTGTTTCCCTACATGCTGAACTGTAACTGCTGTGATACCAGAATGTATATTGATATACAATTGATTTAGTACCATTTTACCTGTGGAACTGTCTTGCATTAACTAAAAGCACGTTGCCACCTCTTCAACAAAAGCGGTCATTCACGTATTCAGGGCAGGTATTGTACACATCTCTGCAAATAGTTCTTTCAGCTTAGTGGAGTTGGCAAAAGACAATGCTGCTGCAGATTGGATCTGCACAATCATTGTTTCTGGGTTTCATGGGTGATTACAGATGGGAGTTGGCTGTTTTTGTATTTCAAATGTTTCGCTTTAATGACATTTTTTTGTTCTTTTTGACTGTCCTTTTTCAACAAATGGTCCTCTAATTCTCCATCCCCCAAATCACTGATGGCAGATAAGGTGGTTGATGATTTGAAAGTATTGCTTATCTTCATGATCAGTATTACCTAATTATTTTCTGGTGGCTCCTGCCTATCTGTATAGATCTCTTTGCTTGTGTTCAGATGAAAAACTCTACAGTAGGGATTACTTTGCATGCATGCATGTGATGGCATGTGCATTTGTAACAGCAGCTAGTGCATCTGAGTTCAGCTTCATGTCTCAAACTCCTGCTTGTTCTTTACTTACACAAATAAATAGTGTGATTCAGTTGCCACTTAGCTGTACTATAACTCTTGGACATACAACCTGTCCTAACCAAAAGGTTACAGGGAAGGTCTGATGAGTTATCTATTGTGTATAGGTGGGCTACATGGGGAAAATAAATACATTTTTAAAAGCTAATTTAGATTTTGAGTGTTGTGAGTGTTTCAAAAAAGAATACAGTTGTTGTCTTTTAAATATGCAAACGACAGATATAGGAAACTTAATAGCTAGAATATTATCATAGTATTAAATTAGTGATGTGTGTTAGAAATACTGCGTAGAAGTACGCAGTATATTCAGGTAATGTAATGGCTAACCCTTTGCATTTGCTTCATTTTAAACTTTCTTTACTGAGAGTAGGATTGTAGTTGAAGCTTATAATTCTGGAAAGTTGTGCCAACAAATCTTGTTTGTTGTATTGTAAGTCAACTTTCACATTGCTTGCTATATTAAACCAGCATGAGATTTCTTAACCAGAAGTTTAGGGGAAAAACCTAGCAAAACCTGCTGTTTGGGCTTTGTGACTGTCAATATTTGGCAGAATCAAAGTACTTTCTAAAAATCTTCAATACTTTTGTGTTTTAGTTTTAGAACCTGAACTTTTAACGTGGTTTAAAATCTGAAAATGAGAAGAATTGCTCCTGAAGCATATAGGCAATTTGGTAAGCTGGATTCCAAGGCAATGAATTACCACCACACACAATTTGTATTTTATTCCATGTTACGTAGATTTTAAAATGTTTTAAATTAGGTCACTGTTTACATCTGTATTAACATTCAACACTTAATTCTGTTAAATATAAATATTAGCTTAATGGCTTTGTGTCTGACATCGATTGCAATTCAGATCTTCCTCCATGCTGTTCTGACTGCTAATAGTAATAACAGCATTTATAACATTCATTTCTTTGCCATTCTAGTCATAACCAGTAATATCAATTAATATATACTTAGGGTTGTGTGGTGCAGAGATTATTGGAGAAATTACTTTTACTATCAGAGAACAGTTTCAAAAAGATAAGAACTTCAAATAGCAATGAGATTAGGTTACTTAAATGGCTTGTTCAGTGGTGATATTTGGTAAATCACAAGTGTCTGTAGTGTTTCAGATGATTTTGGAATATAATACACAGTTTAATTTCCTATTTATTTGCTGTTCTAGAGGAGCAACTTTTGAACTGTGAACTAAAATTTATGCTCTAGTGTTATGTATTTTCAGTTCAACCCCACATTGTAAATGAAACCTCTACATATTTCTTTAATTTAAAAAACATGAGTTCCCAATTAGTTACACATAGACAATGTTAAATTTTTCCAACTGGAAAATGATTAATAGTACATAATTAAAATGAAACCTGGATCAAGAACTCATCAAGTCTCCCTAATACCGTAATACTCTACCCTTTTCCTCTGCAAAAAAATGTGATCTTGCCCAGGGGATCTCAATAACACTCAGGAAATCTGTTCCTGCAAATACATTGTCTTCTCTCATAAGGAATTTCCAAAATTCCCAACCGGGGAACTTCTTTCCAATATTTTCACAGCAAAAATATGCAACTCATAAAAGAATATTAAGTAAATTTTGGAAAATGTCACCAAACGTATATTATGTAGGAAAGTGCTTTGTTAATATTCTTTATAGTTGGAAGTTAGTGGAAGCCAAACGTGCATACATAAAGATCAGGTCACTATTATCCCTATATCTATACTAAATATTTTCTTAAAACTGTGGTATTCCTTCTCACCAGATTTAAAACAAAAAATTCCCATCTACTTGATTCTAAGCTAAGAGCTAACAGAGCGCAGGCAAACAGAATAACACCTCTTCACTTATTCCTTTACATGCTAACCTTTCTTCCAGCCTCCCAACTTTTGCTAGCAAGATACTCACCAGATACTCAGTTATAGCCCAGACGATTGTAATGAATACTGTAGAAAAGTTCTGGAACATATCCCAGCTGTTCAGTGGGAGTAAGTACCATAACTGTGAGAGCCACTAGATGCCACTCTTGTGTCGTCGCAGTACAAGTCCGAGAGCACTTATAGTTGTTTAAAAAACCCAACTATGCCCTCCCACCTCTAAAGCCCCTTTAAAGATGTTCCTTTGGTATTTCAGCTATTTAGCATTTTTTAAATTAAAGTTACAATATAACCCTATTGTTTATAGTGTTCCTTCTGTTCTCAGTAATGCTACATTTGTTTATAAATATTTCAAAGCTATCCCTAGACAATTTTTTTTTATCATGGGCCTCTTGCATAGCTATGTTATTCTATGTCTTGCTTTTGTCTTTGGGTGGAATTCACAAACTTCTGGCATGTGTATTCATCTGTGTTTCTGATGGAATTCGCAGCCACTTAAAGTGCAAGAAGCTCTATGTCTGTTTTTAAAAATTCTACAAAGAACTTCACCTTTGCATTTTTTCTATACCAGGTATAGTAGGAAGCTCTTAAACTTCTTGTATATTCAGTTTCTGCCACTGGCAACCTCTCTACTACATTTGGTGTGACATTTCCATGCCAGTTACCCGTCTGTAGATGCTTATCCCCCAGTCTATCTCTAACAGGACTTTCTTAATCAGATAGTTGGTGAAAAAGAAGTGTAAAACTGCTCAAGTTATTTGAGACAATACAGGAAAAGTAAAAAGAAAAAAAAATACAACCAAACAATCCAAATATGATCCTACAGCCTTCAACATAACAATTGTAATGTTTCATCTGCCCAAATGTAATGCAGACCTGGGCCTCAATACAGTACATTTGAATTTCTTTAATCTCATGAACAGAAGAACTGCACCCCAAAAGGACACACAGTTAAAATATTAAGCCTATCCACCAAATTCATCTACATTTTAAAAGGAAATATGGTGGAGTTCTGAATATCTGTATAAGAATCACTGCTTTCTGCATCTTCCAACTATGTGATATGTGGTGGCCACTTGTTCCCAGAAAAATGTTTCCATATTCTGGAATTTCTTCTAAAATGATCACACAAAATTTATAAGAAGATGTCTCACAGATTTGTCTATCTCACAAGAAAAAAACAAAAGAAATATGTTATGATGTCAGTAACATTGGACAAATAAACCCTCAGATGTTGAAAACATGAGCAGTAGAGACAAATGTATCTTATTCTGTTGGTATGACTGAATCTGTTATGTTTCATTTGTGTGAATTTGATAGAGCCTTTAATTAAGTTTTTTTAATACATTTTTCCATATAGTATCAAATATTTTTACTGCAGCTTTAAATGTAGATTGGAGAGGGCTTTCATGTACTATAAACTACTTGCTTGCCAGCCAGAGTCAATGGAAGTCACCATTTGGTTGAAAAGTACACCGTATATCTCTATTTTGTAAGCAACTTGCAACAGCCTGTGAGTAACAAGATTAAATAACAGTGAAAAACTACAGGCATATAAAGACATCCTGCACATTCTATTAAGTTAGATTTAAACTTATCTGAGTACTTTGTGGAATGCTGTGGATTGATAGATCCAGGGATACATCCATTGAGATGTAGAGGGATACATCCATTGAGAAAGCCCCTTTGTACCTGGGTTAGATTCTGAGGAGCGAGGATTATTGGTGGGGCTCCATAGAGAGAAATGGGATTTTAACTTCAAAATGTATAACTACAGGAAAAAGATCTTTGTGCATAAAAATGTGCCAGTTAAGAGGAGACTGGGTTATTTAAATAAAAGTAGAGCTGTCTTTCTAGACAGCTTATAGGCTGTATGATGATAAAAAGTATTATTCTGGTCTTTTTAGAGAAAAAAACCCCACCCAAACCTCTTAATGGTTTATGGAATTAACAACCACACTACATACAGACCAAAGTACAGAACTGAGGATCCATGTGGAACCTTAACTTTATTACTTCCATATCTTTGAATAATAACTGTGCAACTTGAAAGTTCCCTTTTTGTCATTTGCAATGGAATGATTTAATTTATTTAAGTTTCTGTGATGAACACTTAATGCCTTACACATGTAGGGAAAGGGTATAGTCTGTGACTCAAGTGCTCAAGTCTTGTAACTACAGTCTGTCTGCATTGCTGCAGTGAGGAAGCTTTTTGTGGTCATCAGGAAATGCTGACCCCTCTGTTTGTATACATTGTCTTGACCATGCAGTTGCTGAAGTACAAGTTAAGAGGGGATGTGGTTAAATTAGTCTGCAATTTTATTAACTCACTTGAGACCATAACAGTTATTTATTAAAGGTCACTCTGTAGATCCATTCTCCCCTTCTGTCAGATCTTCTCTTTAGAGTATCTTCCTGATACAGCTCCACAGTGCTTTCCTTTTCTATGAATATTGAAGTGCAACTGAAGAAAATAAATCTTTTACAAAGCTATATTGGCTCACACAAATGTGAGAAAACATTTAGTTTGCTTCTCCCCAAGGGGCAATGGTTGGCAAGCCTGTTTGTCAAAAGAAATTCTGAGCCCTTGGATGGAGACCTGAATGTCAAGGGTTTGCAGATGCCACTTTTGCTCAAGAGCCACCATCTGCAGAAGCAGCAGCTCCTGGGCTGCACACACCTGCCCTCTCTTTTCGCATGCCAGGATTGTCACCCCACAGGCATCTCAACCCCATCCAGCTCAGGTGAGGAGCAGCTCACCATATATGCTCTGCAGCTGAGTACACCGTCCCTGGTGTGTCTTTCCTCACTTTTCCCATTCACCAGAGCACAGCTGCAGCACATGTCCATATGGGATGGTGCTGCTTTGCTGAAGAGGAGTAAAGTGGCTCACTGGCTGTGCCTGCAGACAGTGTGGCAGTGGTGGCTGAAGTGTTGGCTCCTCATCGAGGTAAGATGGGGTGCCACTGCTCTGCTTGCAGGAACTCCTTACTACTCCAAACCAGTTTTGTACTCTGGTTTGAAAACCTCTTATATCTCATGTTGTCACTAAAAGAAAAAAAGAAATCTGAGTATCCAGTACAGTTTTCCTTCCTGTGGAAGGAAGATGTTTTCTGAGTAATGTTTCCTCACCTTGAACCACGGGCAAGTTTCCTATGTCAGGAAACTTCTTGTCTGGTAATAAACTACCTTGCTGATGCCACTTTTGTAGCAACCAAAAGGGAGAGGGGACAGACCTTGGTACAGGGTTTCTGATTCCATAGTTGCGTTCAAACCCCATTGTTGCACCTGGACCTGCAGAGGTGATGGGACCAGGCCAGCTTGGAGTGCTGGAGTGCTCATGGGAAACCTCAGGCAAAGCTTGTAGGGAGCACTGGGGTGCAGGGAGGACTGTGCTCTACAAGGATCAAAGCATGTCTGTTGTCAGAGTTCGGGGTGCGCATGTATTTTTTCCCCCCTAATTAACTGGGTTTTTCCCCCCCTCTCAAAATATTAAGTCAGAATGTTGTCCTCAGATGTAAAAGGGCAGGGATTTTGAAAGAAATTAATTTCAATTTAATAAAGTCTGTTCCAAGACTTAGAATATGCAGTAAGCATAACTTTTATAAATCAAGCTGAATACAGTACAATATACTGAATTTAGAGAAGGGAGATTACATGACCAAATGTTGGTTTTGAGTAAATACTGGGACAAGGAAGTTAGTACAGGTATGTAGCTGAGAGGCCAAGGGCTAAAAATGCAAACATGGTCTAAATATACAAACAAATATAGTTGAGTAAGATTTTATTTTCAGCTTTTGTACACTCTTTCATATGTTGAACCTGGTTAAAAATAATTATTACAGAATGAAAGTAATATGAATAGTTGATGAACTTATGGATATAATCAGTAGACTATATGCTTTTTAGCTGACACAAGCAGTAACATAGGTAGTAAAGAATTCAGGATTATTTTATATTAAAATCAGTACAGTTACACTTATCAGTGTATGAAGTTGTGATTTGGATTAGGAAAGTATTATAAAATAACTCCTAGTGTTATGATGCACCATTTATAATTTATTTATATTTTTTGGTTCCAATGTACAAAATGCATACAAAATAACAATACAACAGTAGACTGCAGAAAATGGTAGACCAGGATATTTTAAAGGTAGCCTTATAACTGTCTGTTGGGTAAAATGCTTAGAAACACTTGAGTCCATCTTTTCTGCAACAACCTTTGTGCTGCATGAGTGTAAGATGCTTGCCTGTCTGCATGGCCATAAGGACAGAGACCATTATCTGTGGTCTTGAAAGCAGGTCTGTGTAGTACGATGCTGCCTCTGCTGTCGTGGACTCTTCTCTTAATAATTCTAATTAACTGGGGCATAGTGCTGTGTAGGCAAGGTAATGCACCTTTCAGCTAACATTTTTTATTCAGAATTAATAGACTTTCTGCTCTTGGCTGTGTTGTACAGAGTAGTTATCCTTAAACACAACAGAGGTCACATCAAATTTAAAGCCAAATGCAAGATTTGAGAATGAAACTTAAATATTTAAGTCAGGTATTTCTTTTTTCTGTTGCACTTTTCATCTTTTCAGGACATGTGCAATTTTGGGCAGAGTAGGACCAAAGTCATAATTTATTTTCTCATGCTTTATTCCTTACATCGCTTTTTTTCTCTGTTGCTTTGCTTTCGCTTAATTTTAGTATCACAGCATCACAGTATCACAGTATGTTAGAGATTGGAAGGGACCTCAAAAGATCATCTAGTCCAGTCCCCCTGCCGGAGCAGGAACACCTAGGTAAGGTTACACAGGAACGTGTCCAGGCAGGTTTTGAATGTCTCCAGAGAAGGAGACTCCACAACCTCCCTGGGCAGCCTGTTCCAGTGTTCCGTCACCCTCACTGAGAAGAAGCTTCTTCTGAAGTTTAAGTGGAACCTCTTGTGTTCCAGTTTGTACCCATTGCCACTGAGAAGAGCCTGGCTCCATCCTCGTGACACTCCCCCTTTATATATTTATAAACACTAATAAGGTCACCCCTCAGTCTCCTCTTCTCCAAACTATAGAGACCCAGCTCCCTCAGTCTTTCCTCATAAGGGAGATGCTCCACTCCCCTAATCATCCTAGTTGCCCTGCGCTGGACTCTCTCCAGCAGGTCCCTGTCCTTCCTAAACTGAGGGGCCCAGAACTGGACACAGTATTCCAGATGGGGTCTCACCAGGGCCGAGTAGAGGGGAAGGAGGACCTCTCTCGACCTACTAACCACCCCCCTTCTAATACAACCCAGGATGCCATTGGCCTTCTTGGCCACAAGGGCACAGTGTTGGCTCATGGTCACCCTGTCGTCCACCAGGACCCCCAGGTCCCTCTCCCCTACACTGCTCTCTAACAGGTCGTTCCCCAGCCTATACTGGAACCTGGGGTTGTTCCTGCCCAGATGCAGGACTCTACACTTTCCCTTGTTATATTTCATCAAGTTATTCCCCGCCCAACTCTCCAGCCTGTCCAGGTCTCGCTGGATGGCAGCACAGCCTTCTGTCGGCCACCAGGTCATAATCTCCCGACTTAACACAGGTTTCTAGCTCCTCCTGCTTATTTCCTATGCTGCACGCATTGGTGTACAGACATTTCAGGGAGCGAGCTGAGCACACCGATTTCACCCTAGGATTACAGGAGGCCTCCCAGTCTTCATCAATTCCGGAGCGCTGTCCCACTGAGGCAAGCCCAGCTACAACCCCATCCCCCTTCGAATCTAGTTTAAAGCTCTCCAAATGAGCCCTGCTAATTCGTGCCCCAGCATCCTTTTGCCTCTGTGCGATAAACCTTTCCCACATGCCAATGGCCAGACTGGTGCCCTATAAAACCAGCCGTTACCGTATGGTGAAATACACACTAAATTAAAAAACTGAGTGTACGTATGAATGTATTATTCTTGCTTACTGCAGGAAAGAAAACACTGGTGAAGGCATGTGCTTGCTAAAGCTTTGCAAATCTTATGTTAAACCTTGTGGAACCATGCCAAGCATTGATGGACTTCAGCTATCATTAAAAGCTTAATTTCAATTAGATTTTTGCTAATGTTCAACGAACTTTTCAAGCAAATTTAAGCCGCATTGCAGTAATCTGAGGACTGGTTCACTGTTCTGTATCAAGCTTTGAAAATCTTTGGGTTTCATGTTTTCAATGTTACAAGTAAATTTTGAAGATTTTTAGATCTGATCCTGACACACAGCTCCAGGCAAAATCCAGAATGAACCAGAGTAGAAATCAAATCTGATTCTTCTCAAACTGTGCGGATAAAACCTGCAGCTTTTTTGCAAGAGCTCTGTATTATGTGCCTTTCAAAGGACTGATAATAGTTTGTTCTTATTTTACAAACACAGGCAAATATGAATTGGCAAACAGCCTTGTGGGAAAGAAATGAAGATGAGAATGAAGGAAAATAGGTACAAAGAATCTGTGAGCCAACCAGTCCCAGAATCGTACTGTGAAATGATATGACTAAAATATGTGCATGGTAAATAGTGTGACATTGAAAAATGAAACATTCAGTATTACAGCCAAGAAGAATAAAGCCAGCTCCCAAAATTGAGTTCTGGCAGTATGTTCAGAAAGTTGAATAGGCGTGTGCTTGATTGCAGTTGGGGTGAAGAGAAAGATCCATAGAGCTGTATTTCAGTTCTTTATGTATTTTCCCACAGTATGAATTAATCAGTTCTAATACTAATTATATACTTGCAACATTCTAAATTCCTGTATAAACTGTGGAAAAATGCAAAGATGTTTCCAAGCTTTAACAATGAATCCATATATGTGCTTTTGCAATTGTTTGCTGTGCGTCATATTCAAACCAGTTATGTTCTGCAGATTTACTCTTCTGTACTTTGATGATGATTTACACTGCTCAAGAAGAAGTTTGGTGAAACTACATCTCAGAAATATGGAAGCTTAATATAAATAAATTAAACACAGGCGCTTGATTTAAGTGAATCACAGTCTTTTGACGTTTATAATTTCAGCACATGATTGTCACTCATGATGATGCTTAAGCTATTGGCTTGGTAGAAAACGTAAAAAGTAAGCTTGTAGTTTTTTAGCTATTCTAGGATGTCTTCTGGCCTGCATCCACACAACCGAGACAGATTCATAGATACTAGCAACATATTAGGAAGATGTCATTGTTAATTATCATTCTGAATTAACGATGCTCTGGTTAGCTTGCCTGTAAACATTAGGTCAAATGAAGAGTTCTTTCCAGGCTTTGAGATAGAGATAGGTCATTATTGCTGCTAAAAGTAGAACCATCGCCTGACTACAGGGGTGAAATTATTTCAGCAGGTATATCTGAGAAAGAGCTAAATTCTGTTGCTAGTGTTGCTCTTGACTGGAAAGAGATGGTGTTACACAAACTGTCGTGTGAAGATTTCGTCCAAAGGGAACCTGTTAGGAAGTTGAATTGATGTGATCGTCAGAGGCAGGTACTGCATTCAGGAATGGCAAGTTTGAGCAGGTTTTTCTCAGCATAGTGTGTTATGTGCTCCAGGTAGAGAATGTGGTGTACTGCTCTGTAGTATTGTGGGTGGTTTATATTAGAGGATATGTTGACACAGAACTGCCAGTAATGCTTTGGAGGGCTAATAATGCTATGGAGCATTTTTCATCAGGCAGTTTCAGTCCTGCAAGAATGACAGATGTGATAATTTCTGTCTTACAGCTGCGAAATCAAGACCAATCTCTTCCCTGAGAGATAAAAATGCTGATATTTTTTGTTTGTTTGTTTTCTGCATTTGTAACAAAGTGGTTAAAGATCAGTATCTATTGAAAAATCGAATTTGCTGAAAATTATTTAATTACATTGTAGAAATAAAAGATATGCTTGGCTTTTCTAATTTGAAGTAAAAGAAATTACAGTTATCTTGAAGCAAAGAAGTAAAACTTTGAGTTTCAGAAACAACGAATTTCACAATTCTTGCTTGAACTTTATTAATGTACTAATGCGTGATTAATAGAAGAGCCTCAAATGATAAGACTTTAGCTTCATCTGCATTTCATATAAACTAGATTTAGGAAGAAAAAAAATAATGAGTAGAATAAGAGAGACATACAAGGTGAAGCTCTTCACCTGTTACCATCTGACAGTATTTTAGCAGGTATGTTGGGCACTAGTATGATGGAATGTACAAATACTGCCAATGGAAATACTCTGATGGTTTCAGAAACATAAATATTGCAGCTAACCAGGAAAAATGTTAGTGAGCTAATCTTGCTGCCTTCCATGGAGGACTGTAGAGGCCTGGCTGTATTTTGAGGGCTGCCTTCTCTTTTCCCATTTGTTAATATTTACCTTAAAAAATCCTGGCTTCCAGTAATTACTATGAAGCTCAGCTAGGAGAAAACCCAACTTGAACTTTGCCTGGAAGATACCAGTGTTGTGCACTAATACATTCAAGTGGAAGCACAAGAAAATGTATTAAATGGGTAGATTCTGAAGAGTCAACACTGCTGATCTCTTTCTAAATGACCTTAGTGAAGATCAGGAATGCAATTTGCTCTTTGGCCACTGCTGACTGTGGATAATTGGGAGCTGTTAAGAGCTACTGCTGCAGTGAAGCATGAAAAGTCAAAATTATTTACCTCATGCACACTCATACTGAGGATTTGGGGAGTGGGTATTAAAATGTGCAGTTGGAAACTCTCTTAATTCTTCTATATGTGTTTTCATATCAGACTAACTGCTTAGTCATGTATACATTTCAAGATAAAGGGACAGCTATTTTTTTCAGCAGTAGCGATCACCATTCACATTGAGTCCGAAGTCTCTGCATCTCTGTAACAGAGATGAGAACCTTTATTTGATTGAATATGTCTCAATTCCTTGAAGTATTTAGGACTTGTCACTGTCTAACTGAACCCAAGATGCTGACAAATATGCAAGTCATTTGTAAAGCAGGTAAAGGACAGGATAGATATAAATAGAGACATTCTTCTGATTAGAAAATAATCTTGTATTAATAATAAGTCTTCCTGTTGTAAAACTCTTTCTAAATACAGTAATATTCAGCATGGGAATTGGAGAGATTTCAGGGATGCCATTTCATTATTCCCAATCAGCTTTACTGTAAACAAACTCTACAAATTTTCAGTGTCAGCATATAGCTCAGGTAAACCTAAGCTCATATTTGTACTCTAAGTACCTGAATGTTTAATGAGGCATTATCCATGGCATATTTCTTTTTCATGATGATGTGTGTTACATTAGGAATTTTGAATGATATCCATTAGCATAAGCCTTTCTGTCTTTGAAACGAATTTTTTTCACTAAAGTTTATAAATCTGGTTTAGGTCTCTATGTTTGTTGTTACAGATGAGTAAATGGCTGAGATGTGTATTACATTTCAGGTTTTCTTCATGATATATTGTAGGTATTGTTCAGATCCTTGTGTGGTCTACTCACTCTATGTATTATTTCAATGAAACAGCTAATGACAAGCTGGTTGTGTAATGAAGTGTTTTCATGTCACCTTATTTAGTAGAGAGGATCTTTTTCCGGCAGTTGAAGGCTAGCGTAACAATATCTAGTGTAATTTTTTTCCCTGGAATCTATATGTAGTAAGTCATCTGTGTGGTAAACTTATGTCCGGGAAGCCTGAATTAATAACCTATGGGTCAGCCTCACACATTTTTCATTATTTCAAATACTTTTTCCTGTTAGTTAAGCCTTTTGCTCAGGAAGACATTGAATTGCAGAGGTTAGATGGCTTATGACTCGTATTTTTCAGGGAAGCTATTGGCACTAAGCATTATTATATTTTTATGAATATTGTTTTAGCTGTTGCAGTAAGGTCAGAATTAATGCATTCAAAATTGATAAATAACTCCCTTCTATAAGGGAGTACATTGTTTTTTTACTAATTTGTTTCTACAGTGAATGGTCAAAGGTAATGTAGGATTTTCCTGCAAATCATGATTAGCAACTTATATGGAATCATAGAATAGTTAGGGTTGGAAAGGAGCTTAAGATCATCTAGTTCCAACCCCCCTGCCATGGGCAGAGACACCTCACACTAAACCGTGTCACCCAAGGCTCTGTCCAACCTGGCTTTGAACACTGCCAGGGATGGAGCATTCACAGCTTCCCTGGGCAACCCATTCCAGTGCCTCACCAATGTAATATTTTTACATTTAGATCTTCTTCCATGTAGATATGCACAGGGGAACTTACATATCCGTATATTGTGTTTTTCATTAAGAAGATAATAACAAGGAAAAAAACACCTATGTGTGTGCTCTTAAAAGTGTCATTCTTCATATGATCTTCTGGTAACAAAAGAAGCAGAACCATAGATAAACATCTGGTAGGAATGAAGGGTTCTTCATGTTTTTTACTAGATGAGCATTTGTGACTGAATAATACTGTATTCCCTCTCATGTCTTGTTGTTTTCAATTTACTCTTTACCAGAGACAGGAAGGGAACAGTGAAATAGGAAATTAAGATGTTTAGAGAGAGTAACTAAAGAGAGCTGCAAAATTATTTTTAATTTGTTTAGATGACTGAGAGGCCTCTTCGTGTGTGATCTTTCCTGATGAACTGAGGGAAAAGCATAAAGACACCGTGTACCCAGCCTGGACTACCATTGTCCGCTGGTGACTTTCTCAGTTCTCAGCAGCTGCTTCACACAAGGCCCTTCCTAGGATTCTTCAGTCTTTGGAAGATGTTTTCTACCCCACCTCTTTAGCCTGCACTTCTAATGCTCACAAACAAGACTGGGAAGCAAGCTGGATTGTGGGGTAGAAGTCAAACTACCCATTATCCCATTGCCAAGATGGGTTTCAAAGTAGAATTTTATATATTTGGTTGCTTTGATTTACTTGATCATCTTCTCTAAGAGTTTATCTGTTTTCATTAAAAATAGACAAAAGTGCTACACAAATTACAGCTGGAACATGGAAAATGGTAATGTTTCTGAAAATCTAAATAGTTTCTTCAGTTGCTTTCACAGAGCCTTACACTGTGCTATGGTTTTGCCATAACTCTGAAGTGCTGTGTAGGAGTACAATAGCAACACAGTCTACAGCTCAGTAAGCACAGTAGTAAATTGTCCCATGAGCAGCTGAGACTTAAAAACAGTGACGAAATAATCATACAGGCCCCAGATAGTTTCGTAACGTTGCTCTGACAAGTTCAGTTTATATAATGTGTTACTCTATTGCTGCTGTTATATCTACCATTGTTAGCCTGTCGTTGCCTGATGTGAAAAATGGTTAAAAGTTGAAAGCCTAGAGAGGCCATTTTTATATTTCATAATCTTAATTCTCGGACTGTACCTCTCATTTATTCACACAAGAATAGGAAGTACATAGTGTGTAGGTGTTCGTTTTACCCATGTAGCTATTATGCATCAAGCAAGCTCTTAGCGTGCCTCTCTTTGGACCTTCTCCCTGCCCCCCAAGCTAGCTCCCAGGCCAAATACAAACTAGTGTTTGAAGCAAATCTGCCTCAGCTGGCTTATGCAGATTCTGACTTCCTATATCTAGGTTTCATTCTTTTTGAATGAAGTCAAGAAAGGACTCAGAATATGATATGTAAAAGTATTTTCTTTGTGTTTTTTTTTAACTTTATTCTTTCAATCAGTGCAAAGCATCACTGTAAAGAATCAGGGAAGTGATACTTGTGCTTCAGCAATAATCCCGTCAGAAGGCATGCTGCTTTTAGCATGATCTACAGGTTTGAAGAGTTCTTTCATAGCGTAACTTGAAATTTAGAATAATATATTAGTATTGAAGTACAATTTGCAAAGTATCTTCTCAAGTTTAGGGCTTCCCCCTTCCTTAATTATTCTCATGACTAATTCTTTTATTTGTGAGATTTCTTTATACATTTCAAATTCATTTTATGAGCAAAATAGATGCTGTTGTATTTTTTTATTTTTTTTTCTTCCCCAGAACTGTGTGATGCTGGAGACATGTGTTTCTTTTATTAAATTAACTCATCATTGTGGTCTTGTTATTTCAACTGTGGGCTTAGCTGACCAAATTTCTATATTGCATGAGAGAGTCATTAATCATTTGAAGAGGATTTGTATACATTCAGTTGCTCAACATCTCATCTCTCACCTTACTCCCAGATAAATTCATTAATGCTGTACGTGTTCTTTTGCTTTTCTTTGGGTAGTCAATAATATTAATTTAACCTCCTGTGTGTATAGCGGGTGGGTGGGAGTAACTAAACAAACCTTGGATTGCAGTGAGCACCATGAAATTTAGTTCTGTTCTGGTTCTTCGATATTAAATTATTTTGATTACCCCCATTGGTATGAGAAAAATATCTGGTAAAGTGCATGTTTAATTCATCATCCAGAGCCACAGTTAGTGTTCAAGTGTTGTCGACTGCTGGATATGAACTGCTTGTTACTTTCTGTTTTAGTAGGGATAGTTGTTAAACCCCAGTCCAGCAAAACACTATATATAGGTTGTCTAGTGTCCCTGGGCATATCTTGTTGAGGAGACAGTGCAGTTCTTGCTGATTACAGAGCAGCACTATACGCATGCCTTAGACTATGAAGAGTCTGGGTTAAAGTTGCTTCTCATGGGAGACAGAGGAGATGTAGAGCTTTAGAAATATTTTTTTTTGGGGTTTTTTTTTTTTCTTCTTTCTGCTTGGAAGTATGAATGAGGTACTTAGGGCATATGATTGTAAAAAGGCACAAAGAAGTCAGATATGTATCCACTGATAATTAGGAACAGCCTTGAGGTTGTCATCAACCTGAATGTGTCAGATGAGCTGAACATACATGGGAATGCACTGATTTTACTTTAAAACTTCTCACGTTATCTGTTTGTGAACAGCTTGGTTTTCTATTTCTATAGCACATTCGAAACTATGTGGAGAGGTTTTTTTGGTGTTCTATATTGAACACCCTTCATTGGTTACCTTGTGGTAAGATGGAAAATTTTAGAAAATATTACTGTATTGATTTTGAAGCAAGTCTGTAATTTTGCTATACTCTTTTACAGCATTATTTTATATAAATTGTTGATCCTGCTTGTTCAATAGCTGTGTTTTGATCTACAGGGATTTAAAGAGAAATGAAGGAGTCCTGTTGTTCTAGTTAGTAATGAAAATGGTATTATGAGATCAGGGTTTCAGCTTTTCTGTATCTGTAAAGGCACACAAATGATATAATTTGGTTAAAAATGCCTTCACAATGCTGCTCAAGTTTAAAATATGCCTATCTTTGTGCCTAGAGTATGGCTAGTAGAAGTCATTATTTAATCCATAAAAGTCACACATGCTTGATTTTTGCTTTCTTCCCAAGTTGCTGAAAAATGATGATCCTCCTCTGTTTTTTATATAAGTGTTAATAAAAAGGCAGATATTTTAAAATCAAAGTGCTATCTCTGTTATGTATCAAACTGCATTTCAGTTTTTGTCTTTAACAGAGAAGAAACCTGCCTTCAGTGTGACTGTGCATCTTACCTGCTCAACCAAGGTGCAGAGGTTTTGTAGCCCCCCACCCAAACCATCATGATAACCTGTCAAGCATGCGTTAAGTATTTTGCATCTCTGTTTAAGCCACACCCCACGACAGTGAGATACTACTTCTAAAAATAAATGAGGCATAGTGAGGGTTCTTAATGTTCTGAAAATAATATTCTAGTCAAACCATACTATGTAATGTTGTATTTTGTAATCGGAAAAGGGAGGATCACCGCCACTGTAGTATAGAAGTAACAGCAAGATTGATATAAATGTGTCAGAAATGTGTTAACATCCTCAAGTGTTAGAAGTGCTTATTAGTCTTCCCTTGTTTTCTTTGCGCTTGCATAGAGCAAGTCCTTTTGGAGTGAAAAGGTTTAGGCTACTTGCTGCTTCTTCCAGAGTGTGGTTTAAATAAAGCCCAGCAGACCTCTCATGTTTGTCAGCAGGAAGAATTTTCTCTGTGTTCATCAGCTGAGAAGGTGCATCCTCAGCACAAGCGCAGAGCCAAGGAAGCTCTGCCTGTGCTAAGCCCAGGTGAAAGGGCAGGATGAAGCATTTTGAGTGCAGCTGGGAAGGGGCTGCCCAAGCCCCAGAAGTATTCCTGTCATGCTCGCTCAGTGATGGGTGCAGAGACAATAAGCATTAACAAAGGGCCATGCTACTGTACTGGTAGATTTTTCAGGTTTGGGACTTCAGGCTTTTTATCATTCCACAGTATTAGCTTTATGGAATTTGTGGCAATTATGTGGTTTTGAAATACACAATTTGCACATTATTTTATTATGGTTATAAAATGATTCACTTAAGTCATGAAATTCTTATTAAAGTTGCTTTAGAAATCTTCAGTAAGTTATCTCCATGGTTTGCTTCAGCTCTATATGAGCATAACTGGCTCTAAACTTACTCATCTGTGTAACTGGTTATCTTTTTAACATAACATCTCTCCTTTAGGAGAATGGAGAAATTATGGTGCCACCAGAGAAGGGATTTGTTTTGCTCTTTAGCAGAAAGTATTCCCCAGGGGTTTTCATGTGTATTGAAATGAACACGCTGATCTCTTGCATTTCTAGACCCAGCAAAAAACATTAGCTCTCCAATAAGGCTTGTCATTCAGGTGTCTGAAATGTCAGACTGGAAGACTTTTCTCCTTCTTTGTTGTGTTTGCTAAGTTTAAAAGTGACCAAAGAATTTTTGTTCAGCCTTGTGACAAAGAAAAGAATCTTAAGAGCTTTTGTATGTAGAAACAGATATTTTAGAAGTTACTTGTCTCTAAGAGAAAAGGAGGCTTCCTCTGAAGCTTGTAACCTGAAGTGACTCTTTTTAACTTTACTGGACGATTTGAAATAGCCATCATAATTGCTTACTACTTGCCACTCTTAGTGAACCACTCTTAGTGAACCACTGTTAGTGAACCAGTTAATCCTTACAAGACCTCTGAGACCTTGATGTGTTATCAATTTATATGTCGGTATAATTGTTTTTATACTTTAATGAAGTATTATTGATTTTATACTTTAATGAAGTATTTTATTTATCCTGTTTAAGACCATTTTAATTGGGTAATTGTATTGAGAGGGAATGGATAGCCCAGGGTAATGTCATCTTAATTTGATTGTGTCAAAACTAAATTGATTGTTTTTACAAACTTATAAGTGAATTTTATGTTATTCCCATAAAGAGGGATTGATCACATTTCAAATGACAGGTGTTTTCTGAGCTTTACTGTTAAAGACATGGATAAGGGGTGGGGGGAGCAGAAGCATTGGAAATTCCTACAGAAGAGCAAGTAAGAACTCTCATAGAATAATCGTAAATATTTCGTAGAATAATTGTAAAGATGGCATTTTACAAAAGATGCCAGTTTTCTGAAAGCTAAAAGCTTCTTAAAATTCAAACCAGTTTTTATTGAATGAGGCAGTTAGCTTTTATGAACTTTTATACTGCTAAACAGCAGACCAAGTTCTTGAAGACAAGAGTTTTAATCATGTGCTTCAAAATGTTAATCCTCCTCAGTGGACAACTGTGAGAAGAGGCTTTTTTGAGCATTAGAAACTGATATGCATTCAGACATCTGCCTCTTCATTAACATGTGAATTAACAAGTGGAGACTTGTCAATATCTTTTGTAGCAAGCAACCCTTCCTCAAAATGGATAACTCTTCTCATTTTGTTTTGTACATATCATGAACATTTCTACCCTCTTAGAGATGTGTCCTACTTGTCAAAGTCTTGAGAAAAGAAACTTGTCTTTTTTTTTTTTTAATTCTCTGATGATAGCTATTTTGCTGAAACTGCAGTAGATATTCAAATTACCATTCATTTCTAGTTGTCTGCTGTTTAATGCCAGGTTTTACGTTCCCCTTAAAATTCTGTGTTATTTACTACTTAATTTTCTCTGTGACGCGCTAGCATTTTGAGGTGCAATACAACTCCCATGAAGTTTTCTTAGTTTAGTGTTTCCCAGAGACAACCATCTTTGTCTTAGATGAAACACTGTGAAAATGGTTCTTGCATTGGTAAAAATTATCAGTGTAACCCCAATACTTCTATAGTGCTGACCCATTAGTGCAAATCATTCCTGGTTTTGTTGTTACACTTTCCTAGTCCTTATAGTTCTGTGAATAGGACTCCTTTTTGTTTGTTTGTTTGCTTGTTTTGTTTTGTTTTGGTAACAATAACTTCTGTACTATAAAAAAAAAAATCAAACTGAAACTGTGGCATGCGTTGTTTCATACCTGTAAAACAAACTACTCCATTTAAAAATATAATGAAAACAGTTGATACGTGTTTCCTTTTATGTACCAAGAACTCTCTAAGTTGCAAAGGCAATTTGCATTAGAATGTATCTTTTAAATGGTAAATATTTATATTTAAATAAATAAGCTGTTTACAGTTGTAATAAATATTTGATAAATAAGCATCACAAGATATCTGTTTACAATAAGATAAATATAAATAGAAATACAGAATATCACTCATCTACCACAGTTTGTACTATATTGAAATTATTCAAGACATGCACAATACTTTTCAGTACTATATCTAAATTACTGATGTCTTGTTTCAGCAAAGTGTCCATTGTAATCAAGGTGCTTGTTTAGTTGAGACATTATGGCAAAAAATAAGCGTCTAAGTTGGAACAGATATCTTCAAGACTTCTTTCTTGCTTTGCAAATCATTTCTCCCCTGCTAATTCCCCCATGGTTCTCACTGGATGCCAGAAACCTTGCACTCTCCCACATTTTCCTGTGATACCTTTGAAGGAATTAATTTTTTATCATCATTAGCATGTCTGTGGCAACCACACAAAGAGATCATACTGCGCACATGTTTGCATTGTGGCCGAGGCTAAATTACGGTGTTTTAAAACAGAACTTGCCTTTGCTAGTCAGCATGAATGAACCTGTAAAACAATTTTGTGGTTGATCTCCTAATAGTCCCATAAGTCTCTCTGTGCTATGATTATACCAGTATTTGGGAGCAGCCTACGGTTCTGCAGACTACTCACAGTATGATTCTTTGGGATATCTCAGATATGGTTAGCTCCTTGCTGAGGCAGGCTTGTCCAGTCCTTGATCTATTGAGCATTACTGATGAGTTTATATTGGCTTACATTGGGAAGGCTTTTTTCTTCACAATGATAAAATATTGCGAAAACTGAAACTCCTATTAGTCCCAAATTTTTATGGCTTTGCTCTAGGTTGTCTTCATTACAATACAGTGGGGCTTTCAAAATGCTTGATCAAACATTCAGAATGACTGGATGCTGCTAAGGAATATACAAATAAGAGACACAAGTGTATTTACTTGAGAAAATTTAATAGCACAAAAGTGTAAGAGTCCATATTTAGACCTTGAGGTGGATATAATAGATTATGTGAATGAGATTTCCTTTGACTACTGATTGTCCTGTTCATTGTTCACTATGCAAGTCTAAATGTAAGGTTGGTGTAAACTCACCCATTGGCCAAGTCACAGTAGAGACTGGCTATGCTCCCAACCTGGATAATTATTTTGTTATTTGACTAATAACTTCTTGGCATGTTTTATTGTACACACTCAGAACTCACCTAGTTAAGGTTACATCAAAGATTGGCCTCCCATGACAAGACTAAATTGAAGTCATTTTCTCTTAGCATTTGGCAGGTAGAGCATTTGTGTTGTCAGCAAACAGGACTTTATCCTCTTTCCCTTAGGCATGCTCTCGAGTGCAGTGTCAGAACACCAGATGGGTTTACTTTCATATTTCCCTTTTACTCCAATCTTTATTTTTAATTTTTCTTCTACCACCTTTCAGCTGTCACGCTCATCAGTTCCTTGGAGGTAAAGTGACAACAGAAGCTACTGTAAAACAGCTCTGATTAAATGCTGATCTTTTTCAGTGTAATTATTGAGCTGTACATTTTACCTGATGTTTAACCAGGTTTAGAACTTGGGCTGTCTTTAATACGTTATTTCTGTAGGCTTCTCACTTGTAAAAAGTAAAAAAACTCAAAAAAACCCCAACAAACCAAACCCAAACACACTCTAATTGAAACAGAAAAAAAAACCAAACCCAACCCAGGAAAATATTAATTAGTGTAATATTGTAAGGACAATTGTATACTGCAATTTGCTTTAATGTCCCCTTACTCCCCCCAGTCATATTATTGTGCATACACTCGTAGATTTGAAAAGGGAAAATACAGATTCAGACCAATAAATCAGTGAATACTAAATATACCAAAGAAACAATCAGTCCTTAATACCCTTAATTGTGAAACAAGTGGTTTCATTTTATTTAGAATATAGCAGATTTTAATACTTGGCTAGCATTGCCACTTGCAGAACACATTGAAGAAGGATGTCTGCTAATTACCTCTTTTGGAAAAGGAAATAACCCACTGAATGAAAGGAAATAATATTCTTTTAGAGGCAGTTTCTTTGTATAATCTGACATTTTCATTTGAAAGTTGACCACTTTTCCTGCAATTTTCAAAGTATTATAAAACTTTTACTTCCTTGAAATCACTATGCCTGTGTGTGAATTACTGTAGAAATTATTCCTTGATGCATAAATTCAGTTAAAGGAGAACAGTATATTTCTACATATTTTAGTACAAATGTTTTTATCTTGAAATGTCTTCACCTTTCACTTAAAGTAGGTGTTATGAATGCTTCCAGTGGTGGTCTTAATAAGAAAACGAAACCCAAACCCCCCTCTTTGTGACAGTCCTGATTTACAAAGCAAAGAAATGTCATGAAAGCAATACAATGACTTATCTGTAGCTCCAGCAATTTTGGAGGCAAAGTCCTTTCCAACAGAGAAAAAGGAAAGCAAACCCCCTCTTAAGGGAGAAGAAAACAAGCGGTTTGGAAAACAGATGAAACAATCATCCACACCCTGCTGCAACTTGACTGTCCAAAGGTTGTGAAGAGGGAGGTGCTTAGCAAGAGAGAAGAATGTAGTGTAGAATTTTATTTATACTGTACTCCCAGAGGATGGAATATCAGCCTTTTTGCAGACTTAGATATTATCTAATATATCATGGTAAAGCTGAACAGCTTACCCTTCCATGCTTGGAATTGGAGTAGAATTGTGTTTTACAACTGTCATTACTGCATGACTTAATGTTAGAAGGAATATTCTGTTTCTTACTAAAATGGGAAATAAGAGTTGGGCTTTCAAGTCTTCTGCCAACTGTCTCTGGCTTTTGCAGAAAGGGTAAACTGAAAAAGCTGCTGTCACATGTGTGCAGCAGGCATGCAGTGCAGCTAATGATCCATGATAAACCTGGATAATAAGCAGAGATGGAGAAGGTTTCTTCCAGATAAAATGAGAACTGGTGTTTCTTGGAAATGATTATGTTTCTTCATCCTTTTGGTTTTGGTATGAGAAGAATAAAATGTGTAACAGTTTCATGGTTTAAGCCCAGCCATGCAGCCTCTCTCTCACTGCCCCCCCCCCCCCCCCGACCTTCCTCCCCTCACTCCTGGAGGGATGGGGAGGAGAATCGAAAGAGTGTAACTCCCACAGGTTGAGATAAGAACAGTCCAGTAACTGAGGCATAACACAAATCACTGCTGCTACCACCAATAATAATAATAATGATAAGGGAAATAACAAGGGAAGAGAATACAACCGCTCACCACCCACCGACCAATACCCAGCCTGACCAAGCAGTGACCTCCCCCTTCTGGGTGACTGCCCCCAGTTTATATACTGGGCATGACGTGCTGTGGTATGGAATACCCCTTTGGTCAGTTTGGTTCAGGTGTCCTATCTCTGCTTCCTCCTGGCTTTTCCTCCTCCCTGGCAGAGCATGACACTCAGAAAGTCCTGGATCAGACTAAATATTACTGAGCAGCAACTAAAAACATCAGTGTTATCAGCACTGTTTCCAGGCCGAAAGTCAAAAAACATGGCACTGCACCATCTACTAAAAGGAGAAAAATGACTGCTACTGCTGAACCCAGGACAAACAGTGACAAACCCCAAATGATATAAAAAAGGGTAACGTCTGTGGGGGTGTTGGATAATTCTAGTAACTTTTGGAATTAATTAATGAAACTACACCATTAGACAAATTATATCTTTATTCTTTTCCTTACCTGGGGCTCCTGGAATTAAAAAAGCTTAAAAAAAAGGACTACTGTGGGTTGTTTTTTTTTTCCTGAACTTGAGGATTCACTAACTGTCTGTATATATTCATGAGGTATATGCAGTAGATTTGGCTCATCTCAGTATAAACTAATAAAGGAAAATAACTTTTAAGATCAAATGTTTAATCACATCAGATTAATTACTCTTAGATTGATTTTCAGATACTGATGTGTCTTAGTCTTTGTTATATGTGATTAATGTTCTGTGGAATACTGAGTTTGTCTGAATATTTCTGTCATACAGAGGAGGTCCTCAAAATCTAGCTAATAGACAGCGACTTTGTGTTCTACTTTCATCTAAAACCCAAACTATGGGTTTACCATTTTGAAAACATAAAACCTAAAAGAGCAGGATATGGAAAGCTGCTTTCCAAGTAATCTTCCATTTCAGATACTGGTATTACGGAGGTTTTTAATGGAAGTGTAGAGATTGTAAGTTTTTAAGTAATTCTTATTTAGTAAAATGAGTTTCATATCACACTAAGAAAGAGTGCTTGTGAAAAGCCTTTTAAGTTTTTGTACTTGCTGATTCTGTTTTAGCTTTGTAAATGGTATAATATGTTTATCCTTATACAGGTTGTATAGATACATGCAGTCTATGAACACATAGATTTATATCTATTATATTGTTTTACTCGCAAGTGAATGGTTAGGACAGAGACTCATATTTAAATTGAGATTCTTCAAAACTAAACGTTGGTCTCTTTCAGCTAAGAAACACATCACAAACTGTTGCCAAGGGTTAAGGTTATTTAAGAGGTTAAAAAGTAGTCTTCACTGTTTGTTGCTTCAAAGCTTGACAGAATTTCTTATTAAACTACATCATAAAGAAATAAATAATTTTATCTAAATTGCTTTTGCTTATCTGGTTAAAGTTATGTACAAAATAGGGCAAATACTCTTCAGGAATCTGTAACAGGTAGGCAAGAATTTCCTGTTCAAAATAAGTCACTGCTAAGTTTATATGTCTGTATTGAAGTATGCATAATTTCACAAAACTTGCTATGATGTACATCTGTAAAATTCAAGATAAAGCTTATATTTTTCTTTCGGAAGTGTCAAGTCAGTACATGTTGGGTAAGCATCAACAGATGCAGTTAATGTTCCCGTGAAGTAAAAATGTTTAGTTTCTGAAGGCATAAATTCAACACTGATAGCAGTTCTTAAACTGAGGGAAATAAGTTAAATGGATCTACTGATATAAGTGATTATCTAGGGATTTATTTAAATCTAGAGACCTTTGTATTAAAAATAGTGCATACATTGATTTTGCTAAGGGTGTTGTTAGACTGCCCCTAACATTTTCAGGGCAGCCAGCGATCTGAGGTAATACGGTGTTTTCTTGAGATGTATTGATAAATCTGGTTTCAGAAATGTACCTGTACTAGCAGTACAGAGGGAATCTGAGAGATGAAAAAAATATCTTGGTCTTCTATTCTAGATGGAGATATATGTAAATGCCTATCAATGAATGATAAATATGTAAAAATATTAAAATCTTGTGGTTTTATGCTGAATATGAATTCTGAGTACTGAATGTGGGTTTCTGTTGCAGTATGAATACTTCAATGCTGTGCTCATAAATGAACGAGATGAAGAAGGAAATTATTTGGAGCTGGGGAAGGAGTTCATTCTAGTGCCAAATGACCACTTCAATAACTTGCCTGTGAATATCAGTCTGAGTGATGTGCAAGTACCAACCAATATGTACAATAAGGGTAAGAAAAGAGCTGGTTTATTTCATCATTTTGCTGACTGAACTAGAAACTTACTTGCTTTTAAAATGAAGCTGGTTTTAGTTTTCCAGTTTGCAATTAAACTGAAATTTCAGCAGTAGAATGCTTCAAGTATGACAGTTCTGTAATATCCTTTTGTTCCATGGCAATTTAGCAATTTAATATGGTCAGTGGTTTGCATATTGGACTTGCATGAATTCTGTCATACAATGTGGTAGAATATGTTTATTCTTATTAATTATTTTCCAAGATCTTCAGTTGAACAAGTTACATTCTGTCTTTGCTGAGAGCTAAAAGTGTCTTTTGAAGCTACAGCATAGATGGGAGGGGAATATTTTATGAGATTAATGCTCTCAAGCTTCTGGGAGTACTTCTAGCTGTATGACTGTATATACAGCTGCTGTGAGTTTTTAGGTAATATTTAGAAGTAATAAACAACATTAAAATTTCTACTCTCCTGATTCTTTGTCTTAGGTGCTGGATAGTACATAGCAGTAACAAATAGCTACATAAGATATTAGGAGATACCCACTTAGGTCTAAAGGTTGGGAATGCAGACTGAACTCAGGTGCACACTTGCTCGTTTTTCTTTTGTCACCTCTTGGATCAGACAGCAGAATATTCTAATTTTAGTGTGCTTATGCAGCACCCATCTACTTATTGTTCCCATGCTTGAAATACAAGAAAAATTAAGCAGGAAAGCACCAAAGTTTCTGAACAATGTCTACCGTATATGTGTCATTGGTCTGTAGAGAGCTGACTAATCTCATTAACTGGTTCTTCTTCTTTGTTTTAACTATGCTAAAAGATAGCTAAAAATACATTAAATGCTTTCCTCGTAATGCAGTCCAGGCTAGTGATTGTAGAAATTCATGCAAGGATATTGTGTAATCACAAATAGAAGGAGAACTAAGTAGGATAGGTTGGGCTGGTAAGAGAAGCAATTGGCATGACAGCCTCTCTTCGAAGTTATGATTCAGACTTAAGAACCCAGAATCATACAGCAAAGTTTAAAATTAGAGATTACAAAACAGTGAAGAGTCCTAGAGATTATGTAAGCACTGTAAAATTATTAATATGTTTAAAAGGTTTTGAAAATGATTAAAGCTTCTAAAGCTGGCAAACCAGTTGGTTTTTTTTTGTGCAAGCACTAATATTTATTTAACTGAGCCTGTCTATAAATTTTTTCATTCCAGAACTGCTAAGGAGGAAGAAGAAGAAAACAAAGTATGGTTGCAAAGGGCTATAGAATTCAGGCAATCACATTTTTCTGGAGAAGCAAAACCAGACTAGGTAGAGTAGTACTACTAGAGAGTAGTAAAACCGAAGGATCTTCAGTTATGTGATATGTAGAATTGCTACATATAGAATACATTTTTATATGCTGATTAATTACAGTTAAAGGCCAAAGTTGAAAGGGCTTGTTGCATCTTGGTTTGTCCTCTAACACAGGGGACTGCCTGTAGAGATGGCGAAGATAGAGCTCCCTGATGATTCCTGTTTCCACTTTGACTAATTCAAACCAGCCAAAATCATCACTTTATGTGGGTGCAGAAAAACATTTTTTTTATTTTATTTTTTAAATCATATTAATGTATTCCAGGTGCTGAAATCTGGTTTGTTGATGGCATTTTCCTTACACATGGACATGATAGCCTCAGCTTAGAGACTAACAGTGTCTGGAAATATTACTTCTACCAAGAAGTAATACTGTATACTTGTATAATACTGTATACTTGTATACTTGTATAATACTGTATACTTGTATTTTTTGTTGTCCATTTCTTCAGTTCTGTAATGCAGAGGGGTGATAACAAGTTAATTAAATCCTAGCCTGAGGGTACAGGCAGCAGATACAGATAGATTTACAGCCAAGTGTCTGCACAGCGCCATTTCTCTAGAAAATGACTGTTGTTCGTTCCAGGTTATGTTTTATTTTATTGAATTACTGGCAAAACCACTGCTCAATCTCACAGTTGAGTAAAGGCATGTGATCATTGAATATTTTAACACAGGACTCTCAAGTTAGAGTAGAAAAAAATGAGCTCTTTATTTGTAAGTGAATTCTAAATGTTCCCCTTTATTTGGTTTTTTTTAGTTGTGCAGATGTTGATAATTTGCAGTGGGTTCAGAGGAGAGTCACAGGATGCAAAGGATTGAAAAAATTGCCTTAGACTGAAAGACTTCAGGAGCTCTGTCCATTTAACTTATTCAAAAGATGTTTAATGGATTAATTAGTTGCTCTCTAGTTAATTACTAATACAAAGCTCTATAATCTTGTTGCAAAAAGTTTAAGATAGATCTGAAGGCCGAAATTGGGTTCCATTATTTTTCCAATTGCACAACTGTGGGTTCAGTTAAAGCATGGGGGTTGTTAGTGGTGTGTTTTTGTTAGTTTTATTTTGATATGAAGATAGTGGTTTATTAGAAGGGTGTTATCCTATGTCCATTCCCTCAAGTCCTTATTCAAGATCAGACTGATTTTTGGGTTGTTTTTGAAATGGTCTAGAATTAGTTTGTGGGAAAATTTTTGTCAGGTCAGCTTGTATAATCATAGTGATCCCTCCCACCTGTAGGATAAAGTGAATGTCCACAGTGCCCAACTAGGTTCTAAAGGAGACTGGTTTAAAAATCATGGGGCATAAATACATTGATATTCTTTATGTATCTTCTGGCTTTTTTATCCTCTGCGTAGAAAAGTGTAACAATATTGATTGGGTGATATGGTTTAGAGCGAGGTGTCCCTGCCCATGACAGGGGGGTTGGAACTCGATGATCTCAAGGTTCTTTCCAACCCTAACTATTCTATGATTCTATGATGATAACAAGAGAACTAAATAATTTCCATTCTAAAAAAGCCATGAAGTTTATAATGTGAAAATAAAAAGCAAAAGGGAATATCTTGACATTCATGATGAAATCAAGAAAGCTGAAATACCATAAATATCAAAACCATTATATTGAAAATTTTACGTAGCACATTTTGGAAAGAAAAATGAGAACAAATGAAAAGCCTGCCAACTTAATTTGTAAGCCTACATACAACTCTAGTGCCATTTTACAGTACAGATTACATGCACCTACTATAAATGTAGAAGAAAAATTAAATTAGTGAATTTACTAAAGAATCAGTTTTGCATTCAGAATACTTTTGATCACCATTGTAAAATATAAAGGGTTATTGATGGGCTTTTGTACTTTCTGTTCTCCTCTTCTGCACACTCTTGTCTCCCAGTTTCTACATGTTTTACAGTGCACATCAATAAATGTTAAAAAATAGAAAAAGTTACTGATCTTTGGAATACGAAGCCTAAAGGGCTCATAAAACACTAGTTCTCATTCCTATAATGTTCATATACTTAATGAATTCAGAAAAAAAGTGGGATGATTGTGCTTTAAAGATAAGTGCTTATCTGTCTGTCACTACAGAGACCTCTCAGCTCTAGGCTGTTTCACAGCAAGGCTGGCAGCCCATTAAAACTGCAGAACATTCTGATGGAGTAGGCTCACTTTTTTTTTTCCCCTGAAAATGCTGCTTATGATAATGTCTTGCTTTTGAAATGTTTAAGCACACATCAGGATTCTAAATCTGTCAGTGCATTCTGTTTCTTCTCTGTAAGTACAGTGTGTATTCACTGCCTGTAGCCACAGGATTTGCAAGCCAGTATCCTTTTAACTGATGAATAAATAATTAAGACTAATTAAGAAGTCCTGTGATAATTGTCTTAGCAAGTGGTAGCTCTTTCTTCAAAGTTGGTAAATGGCAATTATCAACTGCGTACAGATTTCTGACAGGAAATAGGGAAAATGGTTCTTGGGTGAATTAAATCAATCTGAATCTGATCTGGACAACACAGTGCCAAGGCAGAAGTCCAAGTATGAGAACCAGTGGGAATAAGTCACTAATTCAGCTTCTGCTGTTTTGGTTGTTTTTTTTTTTTGGGGGGGGAGGGCGGTTTGTTTGGTGTTTTGGTTTTTTTTTTAAATAAAATTAATTTACATGTGTTATATATCGGCACCAATGTGAGTTTTCATATCTCTTATTATTTTATCTCCTATTATTTTAGAATCCCTCAAATTCTAAAATAATAGGAGACACTACTGTCTCAGACAGTATATACTTCCATAGGTATACCTTCCAAAGATACTCAGATATACCTTTCTACATAGTGGTTGTTATATTTTAGAGAGTTGTGGGACAGATTAATAATAATGAAAAATTATTAATGGTTTGAAGTTTAGCTAGCTTTAACATTTATTTTATTACTTTCTGAAATGCTAGTAGTCTATTTAAAGGAAGCTAGGAAGGTGAAATGTAATTAAAAAGTAGGCAGTTGGAATGTGGGCTAGGCTTTCTGGCAACAATCCATGGAGAACATGCTTTCCAGCAGTAGAATTGCCACTGGGAAAAAGTAGGATTCTATAATGGATTTATGTACATGAGGAGATGACAAAAGAAGGCTTCAGAACACTCAAATCTGATCCTGCAGATGTTGACAGCATATAGAAGAGTAGTAGTTTACCTTCTGTTAGTGTGAGTACATAGGTAGTCTTAACTTCTAAAAATCCTACATTCCTTGTCCAAAGTACGTGCTGTGTCTGAGCTGAGGAACATATTTCAGTTTTATTTTTCTATGTCAACTCATATTTACCTACAGTAGTAGACAGTAAAGACATGGTTTCTGCTATTGTGTTTATATTCCACATTTTTTCAAGTCCTTGGAAGAAGCTATTGAAATACTTGGCTAAATGTGGAATCCAGAGGAATGTAGATGGAAAACCAAAGCCAGGGTGAGGGTGAATGCGTCTTGGTGACATACACTTGGACAATTCTAAAAGATGACACCTGTTGAAAAGTGATACATAGCATAGTACAGTACTATAACTGACATGCAGCAGGATCTGAACTGCTTATGTTAGCATTGCATAAAATCTAGGAAATTCAAGAGGATGCTGATAAATACATTATCTCAACATCAGCAGGAAGCAACTCTTGTTTTTGAGCCTTTGCAATCAGTCTTTGTTTATATGGTAAGGTAAGCTTTACATTTGTAGTTTGTAGAAAGAGAGAAACCCAGATTCTCTTCAATACCTCTGAAATTTCTAGGTGCAAACACTACTCCTTGCCTTTGAAACTATCTATTGTACCCTTCTGATTTTCCCTTAGGTTCCAATTCCCATAGAATTGTGAGCTTTTGTATTTTGCAATTTTTACTCTCTTGTTTTCCTAGTGCTCTTGGCAGATAGGGTATTTTACTGACTAACAAAATTGAATAACAATTAAACTGGCACTGAATTCTTCTTTATCAAGTATTGGTGCTAACTAGAAGGTTGGACTTCTTGAAGTCAGTGGCATTGTTTTGCAAAATTAGTGTTAGACTGCAGTTGCTTCCTCCATCCCTAGGTATGCGAACAGGCAGCCACTTAGATATATTAAATCGAGCATCTGCCTATCTAGAAGACTGATATTTTTAATTTCTTGGGAACTATTCCAGGGTTTCTCAGGATATTTCAGAGACTTGAACTTGTGGGATATTTCCAGAACAACTGTGAAGTATAAGAATTTATACTGATTTTTAAGGGCAGATGATACCGTATACGTTTTCTCAAAAAGTGTCAAGTCTTTTGTTTAACTGTCTTTTGTTGTTACCAAAAGCTAAGCAGTTAGAATTTTGGAGTTTAAGAAGTTCAACGTCTACAGCCTTTGGTTAGGAATCAAAGGTAAATGGTAACATTCTTAAAAATATGCCTCTAATTTGATTGCCTTGACTAATTTGTTTTTAACTTGAATAAACAATATCTTACTCAGACCTCAAGTTGCAAATGAATACAATGAAAAATAATGAAGGCTTTTACAGTAGAAACAGAATAACAGAGCTAAATTAGTTCTAATCACAGCTGGATAGAAAAAAGCAACACTGTCTTCACTGCATCTCTGTTTAGAGTAAATGTGCTCAGTGTAATAATTTCTTTACTGTAAGAAATTTAGACACTTCTGTGCCTGAAAGCGTTTTCAAGTATAAAAATATTATTTCTTTCTAAAATCCTTATGTCTTATAAAATCTTCACTGTAGCTCTGCCTCCAGATTTGGTCTGGATTAAAATATTGCACGCACAAATAAGACCTCTCTCAATGTTCTTAATAAAACCAACTCTTTGAATGGGGTCAGTTTTACTTTCCTGGTATGTATCTGCTACCTCCATTTTCCTGTCTTTGACTCAAAGAATGAATGTGGTTATTCAGTCCTAATTTTGCACTAACTCTTGGGTTAATGTGCACTTTTATCCTCACGCTATTTCATTTGTTCCAGTTTAGGTGTGTACTAACACTAACAACTGCACATTGTGTTCCTTTTCTCACTAAATTCTTTTTCCTGTTTACTGAAGGAAGCACTTTCTTCTTTTTTTAAATCCTGAACTTGTATCTCCATTTTCTGTGTAAGCTAGTTCTTTCTCGATCACCGTTTGTGCTTATAATGACAAGGCATTCTGTACTTATAAAGAAGTTGTGAAGTGTCTCCAGGCACAATTGGATGCATGCTGTCAGCTGCAGGTTATTGAGGGATAAAAAATTACTGCTCTCTGCCACTTGTGCTTGCTGGGTATTACTGTCCCATTCAAACCTGCTGTCATAAGATGTTATGTAAGCTGTTTCCAAAACTGGTTTAGTAAAAGAAATCAGATAAAAAATTTGTTTCTAACCCTGTGTTTGAAAATAGAATCACTGTGATAAAACTAGGATGGCGTGACTGGATGTGAATCTGTTTACCAGCTCTGGACAGTAGTCTCTGATAAATGGTGGAGGAGGCAGACATGTGCCAGTAGAGGTAGATTGGGTAAAGAGGAAGATCTCTTTACTGGTATTAGATCAGATGTAGCTTGAGCACCATGTCTGATTTTGCCTTAAAAATTAAATAAATAAATAAATAAATTTCTCTTGGCAGTAGAAAAGAAGTAGGTTTATGTAAGTTGATTTAAACTAATGGGAGTGTTTTAGTTTTTTTCCTTTTTGTCATTTCTAGTTTACTATATGTATAATCTTGGTTTAATTGTTGCATTTTATAATGGAGGAATATTTCCTAGAGGATATTGACACAGCTGACTGGAACTAAATGCATTCTACAGCTTTGTAAGACTTAGTTATCCTTTGAGGTTTTGTGTTTATTAAGGCATTGAGCAGAAGATCCAAACTTACTACCAGGTAAACAACAGATTTTCATATTCTAAATACTCTCAGTTATTTTAAATGTAATTTTTATTTCATCACTAGTGAATGTCAGAGGAAAAGACATACAGGCACATCTGTGCTACAGGGTGGAGAGCTGTGCAGCCTGTTCTAACCCCAAAAGATGCTGACACAAGCATGGTTCACTGAAGTATTGCATGGAGACACTATGGATACAAGACAGTTCTGTGACTGTGGCTCTACAGCTAAGTTGTCAGGTGTTAGATCAGAAGAATTTTAATTTATTATGTTGCAGCACAAGCTTAAAGTCTCTATTTTGCTTCCTGTCCAGAGACAGCTAGATTTCAGCTCTGCACTGTCTTTCATTTGTACAGCATATGACATACAGCTTTTGAGAGACATTATATTTCTATATGCAGTACTGTAGTGCTTGCTTGTTTTTCCATAGATTGATTTCAGTGAGATTCCATTGTATAGCCTGATGCACAGTTCTTCTCTTTAAACTGTGACTATTGAAGAGTTTTAGACCTGGCTCAGCAATCTGGTGCTCTTCAGCACAGCATCAAGTTTGTGCCACCTCCCCACATACTGTTATGTTTTATAGATTTTTATGGTCTTTTAATGTAATACTTGCTGAACTACTGTGCTCTGCAGGGAGATTAAAGCCTGTGCTTCAAAATTCTGTGGGACTGACATCTACATCTTTTAACTTGGGCTTTTTGTACTTTACTCCTAGTAATGTCCTGGGGTGAATATTGCATGAACACTTAAATGCCAGTCATTCTGGGTGCACACAGGCAGAAGCACCATGCTGGTACAAATGAATAGGCTTGCTTTGAGCAGCCTCAGTTTTGGAAATTTTTCTCCCCTAGTTTGATTTACAGTGATGTCTGTTCAAATTAGTTTAAACAGGGAAATGCCTGCTCTTAGCTTGGAAGAATTCTTGGACTTGTGAGAAGAATTGATCGCTGTCTTTGAAGTGCCCAAGGTGAAATGTTGATTGGTGTGTGGAAAAACAGATGCAGCTGGTAATGTGCAAAAGGAACATATTAACATGACTACGTACAGTAAAGCCCACAATAATAACTGTCTTCAGTAAATGTCTTTCTGATTCAGGAGGGCACTTTGAAGCACCTTCCTGCTTTCACACTTGTTGCTTAAGCTGAACTAAAATACCAGTGTCTGGACATGTGCAGATAGTTAATCAAATCCATTTTCCTGTTTTAGAAACTAGATATCAATAACTGCGCCATCTAAAAGGTGATAGACTCTGCATCAGAGGGGAACTATGTTCTCTGCAGGGGGAAGAAAATATGTTAGAATCAATTACCAATTTTAATAATATGTCATAATAAAGCATAACATTTCCTCAAAATTGTTGCATCTGTAAAGTTACCGTCCAGCTTTCATTTATAATGGTGATTGGGGTTTATACTGTTGAATCAACTATTTCCTTATATGTGTACATTTTATATTGAGGAAGCTATGTGAACTTTTAGCACAGTGCTTAACACTGATTTCTTTTTAATGTTGACATTATTTATACTGAATACCTTTCTCTTAACATTTTCCTACAACTTTGCCTGACATTTCACAATGTGTATGAGTATAAAAGACCGAATTTTCCTATCCTTTGTTATATCAAGCAAGCTATATTTCATATTACAGCCACATGTTTTGGAAATACATTTTGGGGTCACAGTCAAATTTTTTGTCAGTTTTCTAATTGATTGAGTCTTTATTGCCTACTATAATGCGTGTGAGATGGGAGCAGGTGAAAAATATGGTTTATATCAAATAATCACAATTGACTTTTAAAAATCTATTCATAATAACAGTTCCTTCTTTCCTATCCCTGACTTTATGCTATGATACTTGCACTCTGCTAGCTGCTGTTATGGCAGGAAGGAATTTTCTTATTGTCAGATGGCTGGTCTTTGCAAATACCTATGGCAGCCCAGAGACTGGTGAGCTTATAAAACTTCTGCTATCATAAATCAGTAGGTGCCTTAGTAAATCAGCTCACATTATTAAATCACGTGCCCTGATTCTCTGTTAAATTAGGAAATACAGGTTTGGTACAGAGAAGACTTTTTTAAAGGAAGCTGGAGAATAGTGTGAGCATGGTCAGATAAATAATTAATTTCTCAATCTTTTTTAACTGAGGTGTTAAAGAGAAAAAAGGGGAAGGAAGCGGAGTGAGAAAGATGACAAGATGACATTAAATTGCACATTGTTAGGTATATATCCAGGTATATTTAGATAATGAAACTGTAGTCCTAGTGCAAGATGTTACTGCGTCTTTACTGACAGTGCAGAAGAACAAAGATAGAAAACAAAATTTGACTATCAGTGTTCCACAGTCCAAGAGTTAATCTGCTGCAATGGTAAAATTTTAACTTAGAGAAATCTGTCTGTCTTCCTTCTGTTCTTTCCATCTTCATATTGTGGTATTGCTGCTGTTCTGGTGTTTTTGAAGTACAGGAAGGGATTTTATCAGTGCTTTCCATAACTGCAGAGTTTTCATGTGATGGATGCTGAAGTCTGTGAATATTTTCAAGCGTTTCTGTCAACAGGAGATATGGTTTATGTCAACTCAACTAACAAACATAAGGCACACAATATGTTGCTGATAGTCTCACGCTGTGTCATCGGCATTTAAAAAAATGGTTCATGAATTTAAAAGACAATTAAAAGTTCAATAATGTGTAAAGAGTTATTGAGTTCTTCATTAATAATAGTCTAACTTAAATTTCCTTTAAACTAATACCACACTGAGACTAATTTCATGCCACTGATTTGAAATACTTCCAAATATTAGAGCTGTTTTGAGTCTGTAACAGTGATCACTCTGAGTAAATATGGATTTATAAATGAAGTAATTAAAAATAGTTTACAAGTCTGGAAGTCTATTTGGACTTCGCTCATTTCAGAGACAAGAAATATATAAATATCCTATATTTCCCAATGGATTTCAATTCAGTTTTTATTATTGCTCTTGTCATTTTCACAATTCAGTTGCTTTCCATAGAAAGACACCCTATTTACCATTCTTCCATGACAGCTTGTTTGGCCTTTATCTCTTTCTATCTTTGATCATGATATGATTATTTTTTAGTGCATGTGTGCTGTGTTCTACGCCTCTTTTTGTCTCCCTTGTCACCTATCATTTACTGGCTGTTAAAAATATAGATTTTTATCATATGACTTAAGCCTTCATTTAAAAGCTTTTGTGTTATGATGATCATTAACATTACCATAGAAAGTCGGTGATCAATTTTTTGTGTATGTTTTGGTTGGAACGGACCTTTAAAGGTTCCCGGCTATAAGCAGCGTCTTTGACTAGATAAGGTTGCTCAGAGCCCTGTCCAGCCTCACCTTGAATATTTCCAGGGATGGGTATCTACCACCTCCCTGAGCAACCTGTTCCAGTCTTTTACCACCCTCATCATCAAAAGTTTGTTATGTGTGGTCTGATTCTACTCTCTTTTAGTTTAAAACCTTTACCCCATGTCCTGTTGCAAGTTGTTTTCTTTCTTTTCTTGGAGTTGTTTCCATCCTTCTTACCTATCTCCATAGAAATGGAGATGGAAATGTTGTGAGATGTTTTCATTCTTTTCTTGGAGTTATTTCCATCCTTCCTGTCTTTCTATCTTCATAGTCACTAATACTTTAAGAAATTATTTGCAAACAGGATGAATGCAGTAGATCTTTGAATAATTCTGAATTTGGTGTCTTTAGTAACAAAAAGCTTCAGGTTTAGTCTGTTCTTGTCTGGTTATCATATTTACTTCTCAAATGCTGGAAAGATTGCAGAAGTAGGTCTTAGACTTCACAAATTGTCTTTTAAGTTTTGCTTGAACAGTTTAGAGACTGGTAAAGAATGTCACCTGTGTCAAGTGGTATTTCCATTGCAAGATTTTCATTGCATGTTAAAACATGACTTTATGCACTACAAGTAAATAAATGCAGACTCTAATCAAAAGTTTTGCTTGCATAGGAAAAAAACCCACCTGCTGTATGTAATAGAGCTTTCTCTGAAAGACATTGAAATGTGATGAACCACAGCCATTTTTTGATTGAGTTTTTTTCAATTTGATACTTCAAAAGAGCTATGAATATCATTCAGTCATACTTTCCTATCAGTGCCTTCCAAGTGGCTGTCAAAATCGAGATTACCTGTTTTCTAGAATATTAGAACCAAAAAAAAATAAAAATTTCTCAAGTAATGCAGAAAGATTATAATCTGCAGCTAGCCGATATGTAAAATCCTTTTCCTGCAAGGTGTGAAATTAAGAAATAAAATCTTGTCTGTCACTGTCGTATATAATTTTATGGACTATGCTTCTGAAAATTCGACATCCTTGAGTTGTTATTTAAATAATCATGCCACATATTGTCCTGGACCACTATATTTATATTTTGAAATACTTCCCTTGAGTTGTTTGTCTTCATATTTTAAGATATCTAGGACAGTGTTTGCACTATCGTTGGTCATTGTTTAATTTGAAAGGATCTTTCTTAGTCTGATTTAGTCAAGGTTGAAGAGAATTTCCTTACTTCCCATATTTCTTTAACTCTTACTGGCTATTGGACAAAGATGCACAGACTTCTCCACTTGTTCCGTCTGTTTTTTCTCAAATTCTGCCTCAAATCTGATTCCCAGAGTCTACTCAGGCTGCTGCTTTGTTCCTGAAAAGGGCTTTAGCTTCACAGATAATTTTTTTCCCCTTTTTTCAATCCTTTGTCTTTAGCAGCAAACTTTTTGGAAGTGTTGGCATCTCCACACAAGATGTATGCTGTGCTTTATCTTTCTAGTGTCCTACTCTGTCTTTGGCTGTGGATCTAATCTGTATGTTTCTAATACATCCACATCACCATGGCAACTAGATGTCAGATAGAGGCTACATGGTAACATTAAGTTTTTCCTCTAAAAAGCCCTGCTCTCTACCATTCCTTATTCATCAACTGTTGCCTAGTTACTTGGGGTTGGGCTTTGCATTTTGACACATATGAGGCAGTGAAGTTTTGTTAGTACATGCTACCTCAGGTATCATATTAAGAGGCTTTTTGACTTGAGACACCTCTGTTAATCATGATGCCTCCCCTACTTGCTTGTTGCTTCTAGGGGCAAGAAAGTGGCAATAATTTACTATTGGCCTATAATGGTAGAATATCAGTCTATCTCCTCTTTTATCTTTCCTTTTCCTGTTTTACTGTATCTGATAAGTATTAACTCCTCTGGTGACTGATTAAAAGCTGTGGAGCCACCATTCTGGCTCCCATTGTGAAAGGCTGGAAGTAGCTGTTCAAGGCTGTCATCCCTGTCTGGTTGGGCCTGTGTACTAGGTAACCTATATAGGTATGTATGAAAGCATAACCATAGTACACACTGGAGCTCAACTGGAGCATAAAAATGCTAATGCAGAGCATGGAGCTGCAGATAATAAATCCTGCTATAAGGCTCTTCATGCTTGCCATCATGCTAGTTCAGCACTGTGACTTCCAGCACTGGTATCTCAGTATGGTCCTACACTGCACTGACCTGGGTGTATGTGTAAGTGCGCTCAATGTGCGTGCAAGGAAGCTGGTGCCCAAAGCCAGGCATTATTTACTTAATGTATGTGTCTGCAAACACATTCATTCTTTTTCCTTCAGCAGAAATAGGAATAAATTCCACCCAAGAAGGCTTAAGAAACATCAATTAGGCCGTCATTGTTCTAACCCAAATGGAGACAAATTTAGTTGCTTTAAATATAAAAAGTGCTCTCCTCCTTACCTTTATTTTCTGTATTTCAAAACATTGGGTTAGAATTTTTGCTTCCTTCCTTGAAATGCTCTCTTCTGATATTTGGTAATCAATGTGTAGCTTGAATAAAGGTTTGAGGCTATAAAAAAAAACCCCAAACCAACAACAAACAACCCACCATGCAGCTGTTGTCCACACCTCTTTGCAGGGCTACATGGTTGGTTGTAAATATACGTATTACACAGTAAGCATGTCATAGGTGTTATATTCCTAACAATTCTTCGAGAGCAGTTATTTCTGATTTCTGCCTGTGTCTGTGGAGAATTTCTTGTAGGCTTTAGCTCATTATCTTCTAGCATGCAAATTGTTTCCCTTTTTTCCCATAGTAATTTACGTTAAAAAAATTAATGAAAAGGAATTATAATTGGTTTGTTCTCTTTTAAAGTGCTAATTTTCCTTATTTCTATTTATTTCATTATTTCAAGGAGGAAATAGCAATCAGGGAATTGTGGTATGTTCTATTATTGGCTTAAAGTAACAAACAAGAGAAAGTACCCAGAGTGTTCTTTAGTGTGGCATAGGTCAATGAAAAAATCTTTATGATTTGATACAAGATTATTTTTAGTGGACTGGGTTTATGTGCTAGGAGTGCAATGGAAAGTTTTATTTCTTTTTCGTTTATTTTGCTTTATTTAAAGATTTTTTTGAGACTATTTCCTCCATGAGCTATGCTGGAAAAACGTTCTTAACCAGTAAACTTAGTGGTAATTGACATAATAGTTCTGGGCTTCTGAAAACCTTTAGAATTAAGTATGCAAACCGTTTGATTAAATGGTTGTATTGCAAGTGCAAAAAAATTTAGCTTTTGTTTAGTATGGAGCAGAGAAGGTTGACAATTGACAAAGAATCATAGAAATTTATCTAAAGATACGTTTTATTCATTTTGTCTACTATTTTAGAACACAGAAATAATTTGTCTCTCCATCTTTCTGCATAACACAGACCTTTCTTTGATTTTTCTTGGACTGTGTTGTGTGAAGAGGAAAAAAGAAGGCTTGCTCTTCTGGTTAAGGATTAGTATGCTTGGCTAGAATATAAACTGTTTCAAAACGTTGTTTGGCTAAAAACTTACAAAGACATTTTTACACTGTACTTTGTTTATTTAGGTGTCTTTCTTGCAGCTTTTATTTGGCACATTCCTGAAGAGGCAAATAGTGTTTAAGAATCCATAACTGATTCTGTAGTGTATTAATTCCAAGATGCATTTGCAGATCTGTTCAGTGTTTTCAGTATATTATAATACCAGCTTCAGAGATTTTGAACAATATCTGTGAGGCTTTTTCCAACTATTTTTTGAGTAAAACTTCCACTCAGATTATGCAGTCTTTTATGTAAGGAAGAGCACTACAGCAGTAAGGGATCATTGATCTGAGAGGATAACAGATGGTGACTACTCATGCTAATAGACAAGTGTACTGTCATATATGATACTTGCACATTCACACTATATTGCTACTCCCAGGAATGTAGCAGTAGTGGTTTAGTTTGTTATAGCCCAGTACTAATGTAACACATTTTTACATGCTCAAGCATTTATCTCTAAAGGTTCTTACGCCTCCGTTTGTTGTATGCAAGAGGGGTGTAATGTGTTGATGAAATGGGAGACCTTTAACAGCTCCTGTTCAAAGCATTTTTTGCTGGGCCTTTGTCATGACTTAAGTGCAGTCAGTAACTCAGACCCACGCAGCCCACTCACTCACTCTCCCCCTTCCTCCTTCCCCCACTGCCCAGAGGGACGGAGACGAGAATTGAAATGTAACTCCCAAGGGTTGACATAAGAGCAGTCCAGTAACTAAGGTATAACACAAAACCACTACTGCTGCCACCAATAATAATAATAATAAGGGAAATAGCAAGGGAAGACAACACAACTGCTCACCACCCACCGACCAATACCCAGCCTGACCGAGCAGTGATCTCCCCCTTCTGGGTAACTGCCCCCAGTTCATATAGTGGGCATGACATGCTGTGGTATGGAACACCTCTTTGGCTAGTGTGGGTCAGGTGTCCTGCCTCTGCTTCCTCCTGGCTTCCCCTCCTCTCTGGCAGAGCATGAGGCTCACAAAGTCCTTAGTCAGACTAAACATTTGAACAGTAACTAAAAACATTGGTGTTATCAGTGCTGTTCCCAGGACGAAAGTCAAAACCACAGCACTGCACCAGCTACTAAGAAGAAGAAAAGATGACTGCTACTGTTGAACCCAGGACAGCCTTACTGCATTGTGTAGTGTAACTAAGTTGGCCCATTTCTAGAATTCCATGTCTCTGACTAGCTCAGCAATAGGAATTAGGCAATTATTGTGAATGTTAGTGTACAGATTTACATGGTGTTATGTTGTTGTAAAGAATTACAAACAGGTCTGTCCTTGAGAAATTTCCATAAGGATGACTTTTATTTCAAAGTCTGCATCTTGCCTTTGTCATATATCACTTCAACGATAACTGCCAAAATTGTCCCTTTTGGTACGTTCTGTGTGAAATATTTTACAGTACAGTTGCCTTCATTTAGCATCAGTCACATTTGCTTTCTTTTTCTCTAATATGCAGTGTGTTTCACAGGTTTACTGTGTTGTTTCTCATGACATCTTTTCCTGCTGTGCCACTTGCAGAGATTTAGATTTCCTGGTTGCTTATAGTCCCTGTTCCATCAGCCTGTGCAGAGATTCCTTCTTGCTGTGTGCCACAACTGGCTCTTTTTTTTTTCAGTATTCAAGACTAATTTTGCTTCTGTGATGAAATCTCAGAACCTATGAGGTCTCTATTCAGTTTGGTTAATTCCTATTTTCTGAACATTTGTTTCCTATTTCCTACTTGGAAAACTGTTTCTAAGAGTGGTTTTCATGTTCACCCTGGCTCTTAGTTGCACTCTGGCATCCCAGGGTTCTGTGGTGTAGTATCTTCTAACTAATCTTTCAGGTTTTATAGTCTTCAATTCATGTCCTGCAAAAATGTGGAAATGACTGGGTTTTTTTTTTCCTCAAAATGCAGAAATACCCCGGTGTCTGTGGTCAGATTAATTTACGGAGTGATCATCTGTCAGGATTACTGGGTTTTGACATAAATTCTCCTTAGCTAACAACCTTTTAGCAGTTGCTGGGTAAGCAATTATCTGTTGTTTGACTGTGTTAGTGACAGGTGGAAGTACTATGTGCCTGGTTCCTGTGAACAGCTTTATTAAAGAAGCATCTTTCTACTTATTCCTGGGATGGACAGTAAGTGAAGACGTGGAATTTTGCTGCAAGTTCATCCCTTGATTTAAAGAAAAAAAAAAAAAAAAAGAAAAGAAAAAAGACAAAACCCCAAAAAACTGTAATGTTCTGTGTTCATAAGTCCTGCTTAAATGCTGGTTCTAGAGCTTTGTTCTAACCCATTTACAGATCAGCCACATACTGGCTGTTTTTAGCTGCTATATCAGCCAGGTCAGTAACTGAATGGGCGACTTCAAAGGAGCACTGATTTGCTGCAGGATGTTCTTTGTAATTCATTAGCTAGCGAGCTCTTACAAAGTCAGAACTGAATCTGTGTCCCTGGTGTTAGTGAGGAGTTTGAAGCTGTTAATTCTGGGTTTTAAATGAACTAAAGTTGAATCTCAGACCACCTTGTTCACAAAAATCCCAACAAAACCCAACCAACCAACCAAAACAACAACAAAAAAATCCCCCAAAGAAAACAAACCACCAAACCTACTCCTGAAATTCAGCATAATAATAAACACATCTGGCCATAGTCCAGTTCTTCTGCTGCCACTTGAAAGGAGAAGGGGAGTGTTATTAGTGCAATGTTGTAAACTGAAACAACTAAATGCTACTATGTCTTCAAACAGTCACACTCTTGAAGTCTTTACCATCCCATATATTTATGAGGAGGGAATGATTTCTGGCACTGGTAAATAGTTCTCAGCACATAAAACAAAATGGAGATGCACCTTCTTTTGTGCCTACAGATGGCCAAATGATTTGGTCTGTGAGCTGAGGCATCCACATCACCCAGTAGAGGCAGAGGGAGGAGAAGAGATAGAAAAAACCAAAGGCAGTTGTGAAAATTGGCATTCAGCCCCAGCTGTTGAATATGTTGGACCACCCTGAAAAGCATTCATATTAGTGTTGAGTAGTATAATTATTAGATTGTTGGTGTATGTCCCAGCAAAGTATGTGATTTTGTTATTCTTTAAAATAAACCAGACTAAATATGTTGTCAGTATTATCAAAACTAAACTAATATTGTTGCTATCTTTGAGCCAAAAAGGTGCTGGATTTTGCATTTCTTTTCCAGTGTTTGATCCTGTAGGCTGTACTCATACTGTTTTATTGTATGACAGTACTGCTCTGCAATGTTAGGGGTTGCCCTTGACGTTGTTGGATGCCAGCATCTTTGATAGTTTTCCAGGAGAAGTTAATTATTGTATTACAAAGGTAATTTAAAAGGGGAAAAAAAACCTAAGGATCATTGGTAACATTTTTCTTTTCTTAGTAATAAAGCAGAGTATAGCAAGAAAGGGAAGTATTCTGGACTTTCCTCATAATCACTGAATCCCTCATTATTCTTCTTAATTCTCTAAAACACCTGCTGGAATAATTAGAAGACAGAATGCATTATGTCTGTATTAGTTTTGTTCCATAGACTTATTGTATTCTAGATATTTTTATAGATTCTTTGAACTAAAATATATTTCATTATAGCGCTAACGTAGCTGGCTAATCGTGGCTATTGCACATCTTCCAGCCTGAATACCTTGGTTGCCTTTGTTGAGACTTCAGACCTATTTCTTGGAGTCAGCAGTATCTGTGACAGCAACTTAATTGCTACATGCGTTTGTGCTGTTCTTCAGCAATTTTGTTTCAGATTCTTGTCAGTGTACCTATTTGCCCGGGGGATGGTTTTGTATTAAATATCAGTAAAAACCAGGTAACATCTACACAAACAGCAGCAGAGCAAAATCTCATATAATTGGAAACCAGCAAATCTAAAAGGCAAGGGAATGGGAATATTTTAATTATATTTTAGCTGTAACTGCCAGGAAGCAAAAGCAGAAATTATGTTTCAGAATGTGGCAGAAAGCTATTTACGCTTATTGTCTTTGAGCCCCATATCATCATGTTAATGATTTTGCATTTATGTTAAGCTTTATCTTTTCTTCTTTTTCTCCCTCCTCAAATCTCTGAATATTCACAAGCATTACTTTGCCACTGTTGACATATAAATATTTTGGGGATGTAGATGACATTCACCAGCAAACTTAATAATACTGTTTGTATATGAAGGACTGAGGGGAAATTTAGGCAATCTGATGAAATTACTAAAATTGGAAATTGTCCAGAACTGCAAGCTTAACATATAGGTTACTAGAAAATGAGACTAAAATTTTAATGAGGCTATATGGTCAGGAACTCTGTTGCATTTAGTATGGTAGCTCATGTGGACAGAGATGCATCCATATAACTGTCATTATCAAATTTGGAACAAGGAGCTTGGGTTTGCAACCCTTCTGCCTGAAGGTACAGTAGCCAGTGAAGAACTACAATTTCTACATGCAGTCTGCAGGCCTGAAGTTTTGTACTGTGGACACAGTTTTTTCCCACTTCACTTTTCATTGTATCCTAAGGATTAGGCTGAGTGTGAACCTTATTTGCTGTATTAATAATAATGCTTGGTGCATAAAAAGTAACTTGGTATATTGTAAAAGGAACAACCAGCATAATAGATATGTAGTGTGTAGGAAAGAAGTGAATTGTCACTGAGTTTCATTTTGAAGGAGCCCAGTCATCTTAGATCACATTTTAATTGTGTCCTCTTATTTAAAATGTCTGCTTAACGCTTCTTTCAGCTAAATAATTCCTATTAGTTTCAGAGTTGCTGCATTAAAGTTTGTAGGGATCAGCATTTGGATGGTTAGTGATTACTGTTGTCAACTTAATGCAGACTATAGAATGATCCTGCTAAAGGAAAACGTCCTCATTCTATTTTGTCATGGTTTAACCTCGGCTGGCAACTAAGTACCATGCAGCTCGCTCCAGTTTCCATGGAGTTCTCTAATCTGTGGTACAGCTATACGAACATGCTAAGTAGCTCTTCATAAATGGGCTAAAGAAAAAAATCCATTACTGGGTTGGCATGGATAGTTTAATATATAAATACATTTTTTTTTTCAAATGCCATTGGAAGGATTTCACATTCATTTTAAAGCTTAAAGGGTAGAATACTAAAGTTATCCCATTTCCTTATGGAGCTGGAGTGTATACACAATTCAAAGGAAATTATCATTGGGTTTGGAGAGACAGTGAAGGTTCTGGTTAGGTGAGTAACATTATAGTACAGATTAATTGAGAAAGGGCATTAATATTTAGCTTCTGCCTAATACAGGGTAGAAGACATCTGATGAACTGATGATATAAAAGACTAAGGTGCAATGAGCAGGCTTGGCATGAGATTCAAATGTAACTTTTTGAGGATCACTACAGTTGATTTTAAATATAAATTAAAATGGTATTATTCTGTTGGTTTCATTTGGCTTTTCACTAATCCTGGTGAGTTTACAGTCCTCTAGAGGCTTGAGGAAAGGTTCCTGTGTTCCTTGGCTTTCCTCTAAACAGGCTTTTCTAGCAACACTTCCAAGAAAAAACAGACAAAGAAAACCAAAAACCCTAAACCAACAAAATCAACTTTTATGGAACTAAGTTGCTCTTTTCAAAGATGAATTAAACTTATCACCTTATCTTAGTATTGTAACAGTAAATCAATAATGTCACTGTACTTTTTGGTGATTCAGCTGCTCTACCAGAACTTGTTTATAGAAGCATAACCAGAATATCAATGTTTGAACTAGTTCTGGGAAGTTCCTGTGGTTTGAGAATAGGATTCCCAATATATTGCCTCATTTCTCAAGTGATGTCAAAATACCAAATAGTGGATTAATATTTTGAGATGCTGAAATAAGAGCATATTTTTATAAACTGGTCATAGATGCCAGGATAGGCAGTGTTGGTAGGTAATTTGTGATGTCTTGATCACATCTTGTTACTGGAGTAACTGCAGACTCAGAAATGACTGATTTTGAAAGCTACACAAAGCTGAGGACTAGTGACACCTGTTTGCTTAATATGTGTCTTGGTTGGAGATTTTAAGTATATATTTCATCCTCTAGAGAAACAAGTAACTATCCTAGACATGTTTTAAAAGTAACATCTGTTTTGTTGACTTTACTTTTTCAGCAGTCTATGTAAACCTAAATATTTAGATGAAAGTAACAAAGATTTGTAGCTGAGATGTTCCCCTTGTTCTGCTGTTTTTCTTGATGAATGTAGGAAAAGATAATAATTCACTTTCTTTACACTCCATTAAAATCACATTCTAAGTAGTTTTCTGAAATCAATACAGCACTGTTATTTTGCAAGGTAACAGAAGTAGCATTTCAAACACTTAAGCAAATGTTACTGTGTATGCATGTATGCACACTTTTACAAATGAAATAATATGCCTGTGATTTTAATTCTGTTTTTCCCTCTCTATTTTTCTAACTTCACGTGCAGATTGAATTGGGACTATATCTTAATTGTCTCATATTTCAAAATTCACAATTTGAAATTTAGTAACTTCTTAAGATACGTTGATTTATTTCTGATTTTCCAGTACTGATCCAAATCTGCAGTGTAAAACCATGTTTGGGCAGCCTGGGCTTTTAGGAATTGATAGATGGGGATATTGTAAACCAAACCAACCATTTTAAAGCAAGGACATAAATAACAATTAGTGTAATGAGATTTTGTGTTTGTATGTATACCATAACTCATTCAAGTGTGAAATAAAGGGTATTTTGCTTTCTGTTCCCACATGTAAACTTTCAGATATAGTGAGAATGTTGTTACCAAGTTTAAGATTAAAAAAAAAAAAAAAAAATTGTATAAAGTGTTGCCACGAGACATTCCATGCATTTAGGGAAAGTCAACTGAGTAACTAAATGAGTCAATCAAATAGCAAAATTATGTTCTTCAGAACAAGAGGTGCATTAGTTCCAGATACATGGTCTACTGAGCAATTTTAACTTATCTAATGTACCTTTTTTTTTCCTCTCCTTCCTAGATCCAGCCATTGTAAATGGAGTTTATTGGTCAGAATCTTTAAATAAGGTGTTTGTTGATAATTTTGATCGTGACCCTTCTCTCATCTGGCAGTACTTTGGAAGTGCAAAAGGATTTTTCAGACAGTACCCAGGTAAGAAGAATACAAGTTCTTACTTAAAGTATGACAAAGAATGGTGTGGCTGCAATTTTTCACTCAGTATTGTCACAAATCATGACTTTCACAGGTACTTGCAGGTTGTTTTTTTCTTTGTTTAGTTTTAAGAGAGACATTTCTAGTGAATGTTATCAACATTCTGAGGGGATTTTTTAAACCAATTTTAATTTGGAGTTGAAGTTGCTGAGATAACTCATGTACTCATAAGAATTCCTATTAATTAATATATATACATACATCAGAAAAGTAACTCCTAAATAGACTGTGGAGAAGGAGGGCAAAATGATTGGACACTTCTTTATGGTACTGAATTTAGATAATGTGCTCTATTAATGCATACAGTAAGACTTCATTGTATTTCATTATTCAGTTTTTAGATTTCCTCATAACCTTACATCTTACTACCTAATGATTTCAAAAACTTGTTTTAAAGTTTTGCTTTGCACCCGTTTTAATGAAATGCAATTTGATCACTTGTATTATTTCCATAGAAATCTGTTAAGATACAGTAATTTATATTAGACCTTATTTTAAAGGCTGTTTCTTGTCTTCTGGTGAAGTTTAAAGTTTTGCTTTTTATCATATTTCTTTTGACCCACAACTGTGGGATATGAGCAATATATCACATGTATGACCTGTGGATGAAGTACTTAGTATAACAGGACCTGTTGAGACAAGGCACAGGTAGTGAGTGCTCAAGGCTTGAAAGGGGCTTCACAAGCATGTGATAAAGCTAGTATGACAACACTTCTGTGACAGTACTATGATGAATATAATAGTCCTGAAGAAGTTTTCACCTTACAGTAGACTAAAAAGGAGTGAGAAAAAAATACTCAGTTTGTTCATCCTATTTTATTATTTTTTCCAGTATTTCTTATGCTACAATATAATTCCCTGTTAAAGTATTAAACTCCATTAAGTGCTACTTAGGCCAATGCCACAGATACATTTTGAACAGGTACTGTGAAAATATAATTTTTTTTAAATTTCTTTTTTAAAACAGGAATTAAATGGGAACCTGATGAGAATGGAGTCATTGCATTTGACTGCAGAAACAGAAAATGGTAGGCAATAGATGACTACCCATGTTAAGAAATTTGAAAGGAAGTTCAGTATTTAAAAGAGCAAGTTGTCTTTTGTCTTAGGTACATCCAGGCAGCAACTTCTCCAAAAGATGTGGTCATTTTAGTAGATGTCAGTGGCAGTATGAAAGGGCTTCGTTTGACTATTGCAAAACAGACAGTTTCATCTATTCTGGATACCCTTGGAGATGATGACTTCTTCAATATAATTGCTGTGAGTGTCTTTCTTTTCTTCCTTTTTTTTTTTTTTTCTTTTTTTTTACATTACACAATACACTTGAAAAATGTTGCATAAGGGTGATGGATGCAAAATGACATCAGAGCCAACTGGACAAGCACTGTGATTTTTCCAGGACAAGTTTCTTCAGGTGACAGTGTCTTCAGGCTATTTTTCTATGACTTGCAGTCTGAAACCCCTTAATGAGTTCTCTTGAGTTTGGCAGTTGCAAAGAATAGTAATCTGTTTTGTAGTTTGCTTGAGCTTTCTACATTATCTTAGCTTTTAAGTTGGAGATCTGTCCCTTTACAGCTCTGCCTTCCTCTGCCCCCAGGTTAATATAGAAGGATTAATAGATGCCAACATAGCTTCTTGTTATTCCTGCTTTCCTCAGTGCAAATTAGAAATGTATGTGTGTGTATGTACACTGTACGAAGGCACTACTGGTACTTACTAACAGTGATAAATTAGATCATCAGTAGATCCTGTTATTTGTGTAGGGAGTAGGTAGTTTTCCATGGTACAGGTACACATTTTAAATCTATGGCAAGAGGTGACTTCTACAGCATTTAAGAGTAATGTAGTTAAGGATGGCTTTAACAAGTCCAGAACTGACGTCAGACCTATGATTTGCAGGGGGGTATGGGAGGAAAACTTACGGTTTTATAAATTCTTCTTTGTTGATATTCTCTTGATAATACTTCAAAGTACATGGGTTTATCATATGCATAGATCCTAAAAATTTCTTCAAGTGCTTGAATGTAAGGAGGATTCTGACCTTTTTTTCCCTATAAAGGGAATGTTTTTTGTATACTGAAATAAATGACCGCAGTGACACTAGTGCAAGTCATTGAGATTGTATGGAGAATGGAGTATATATGCTGAAAGTATACATGCATTTATTTAAATAGATAGCAAGCATTTAGTTCAGAATATCTTTCATATTAATCTTCTTGCTTGATAATTGCATAATTAGCAGAAACTCATGGAGTGGGAAGACATAATTACATACTGTATCAAAAAAAGATTGACTGTCCTTCAAGAAAATTGTGATTAACTGTAATCTAAATAACTTTAAGTTGAAAGAATGTTTCAAATAAGTAATTATGAAGATACTTGACCAGCCATTTTTCAGTGTGCAATCTCTGTGTTTATCAGTAGTTGTGACAGTTACTGTGAATGATGTAGGAAGAAAAAAGAATTTAAGTGATGATTTTTCCTCTGGGAAAACCAAAAAGCTCATCTATAACAAAAAATATAAAAATGTATGTAGCTAGAACCCAAAACAATGATTTTTTGCAGAAATAGTACAGGACAAATAATATGTAAAGACTTAAAAAAAGAGCAAATATGAAATAACTAAGCATCTTTATTTTTCAATTTAAACTTTAATTGAAGATGAACTGAGCTGTGCATAAACTAGCATGGAGTCACAGAATTTCTGCATAATTTATTACTTGGGAATGCACCAAACTGGTAGCTGAGACTGGTAGTGTGGAGAAAGGAGTGGAGGATGCTTCAATGAAGAAAGGCATAGGTAAACTGGGGCTGGATTTATAAACTCCTTTTAGAATTTGATGTGTTAGAGGAAGACACAAGAAGGTACACAGCAAAGCTGGGGTTACTGTGATCTAAATGATCAGCAAAAATCACTGCTCTGAATAAGCACCAGCAGGGTAGATGATCTTTGTTGAGACTGGAGAGGGTGTGTCAGAGATCAAACCATGCGACTACAAAGCTCACTCAAGAAGCTTCTTGGTGTGAAAGCACTGAAAATCCTTTATAGCTTTTATCTACAGACAAATGTTTGAGAAAGAATATATTTTACTCTTTATAATTTAGGCATAGCCAGGTAATGTGCAAGCAGTTCCTTTTTGCAGGCAAGGTCTTACTGTTCATGTAGCACACAGCTGATACTTGCTCACATCAATTGTTGTGAAGGGCCTGTCCAAATTGCTCTGTAAGGACTGCTGGTCATCTGGAAGTCTAGGCCAAATGGCCAAGCACCTCTTTCTCTTTCCAGGCCAAAATTGGAGGTGGAATAAGAGCTTTATGTGGGAAATCTGGACAAACAATACACTTATTTAAATGAAGCAAAAGTTTTGAGCCTGACTGATAGTCAGGATGGCTTTATTATGTGCCGTGATTAATGGAACAAATACTTGCAATGGAAGACTTCTATGAGGAATCAGGTCAGGAACTGGGAGTCAAATAGATTAAAGAGTTTTCCTTTTCCCACAAGAGGGGAGAACAGTAAAGCATGGCTGCATTTTGAGGCAAAGGAAGGAAGTGCAAGGAAAATAGTGATGAAAGATGTGAGAGGAGACTTACACGTGAGCAACAGCCAGAATGAAGCAAGTGGAAAGGTTACACAAGCAGATGGGAAACTTTTGTGCTTGCTACAGTAAGAAGGAAGAGCACTTTAAAGTTAGCCAGAAGAGAACAAGACGTTAGAGAAGCTGGACTAGTGTAAGACAGGGCTTTGTTGATGGGGGTAGCCAAGGATGGAAAGGAATTAAGCATTGTGAAAATCAGCATCTATGTCAGTGAAAGAAGGAGAAAAAACTCACTGTCCAAAAAGTTGTAAAATCTTTTCAATTTTTTTTTTTTTCAGCGGATTGTTACACATTTCAGTATGTCCACTAAAAAGACATTTAGGATTCCCATTGTCTGTAATGTGAGTTATGATCACTACACACTAACATTGTTAGAAACTCAATACTTAGAATTATGCTGTAGGGTAGGAAAAATAATCCAAACCAAACAAAAACCACCAACAAACCCCCCAAAAAAGCACCAAAACCCCAAAATATCCCACCCCCCTAAAAAAAAACCCCAAAACAAAAAAGACATTTCAGCCAAGAATAAACCTAAAAGCCACCAGCAGTACACTAGCTGGGTTCTTTCATATGCATTTATTTTTCACTAAATATGCTTTTATCTGTATATATATAATATAAGGAGGATTCAGTGTAGCTCTTTGCAGAGATTAACCATAAAAGGGTAATGTTAAAAATAATTTTAGCTTTCATGGGTAGGTTGCTGCAAAATCTATCTGAAATTGATGGACTAGATGATTGAATTGCAAAAAAATATTGAAATACAAGAGTAATTTTGTGCTGCCTGTGTTAAAATTTAAGGTCAGTTCACTGATGCATGAGCAGAGATGCCTGCAACAACAGTAAAGGCATATTTTTCCATTTCACTTTGAAGTATAATTCCAAGTCATGCATTAAATTAATAATATCATAAAACGAGTACTAATTTTGCTGAATGCTGAAATTTTAAAAATGCTTTTATAAAACTGTAAACTCTGTATTAAATTAACAAAATATTAACTGAGCCAAGAATGATACATTAATTTTAATGCTTTAGTGACATTAAGTTAGCAAAATTGATTACAATAAAAGTATTTGCTAATTCAAAGCACAGTGGTATATTTCCCTGGTTTTCGTTTGTAGAATTTCCCATTATAAATGATTTCTGTGTAGTCTCTTCTTAGGAACCCTTATAATCATACAGGGTAGATGATGGATAAACTTACTTTTCAGCGTGCTGAATAATCAGGATCTGTACAGCTCATATGTGAGGGGTCTGGGAAGGAGAAAGGCATAACCTCTATATGATGACTCCAACCAGCAGTCTGTGCATGGGTGCCACTTGTTACACATGGTAGCTCTAGTGGAACTTTAAAAATAGCAGTTTGTTTCCTCTTCTGGATTGGCTTCACTGTTGGATTTTAGATTAGGCTATATTGGGTATCTGAGTATGCCTAGTGTAGTGTGAAATCTTTTATCTGTGTATTGCTGCACAACAGAATGTGAATTTGTTTCTGTTGACCTTTCTCCAGACAGCTTAAATATGATAAAGAATGCACATGAAAATTATGAAGGTAAACTAATTCTGTAAGCGTGTTAGTACCATAAACACACGTGTGTGTATATATAGATATGTATATAACATTTTCAGAATACAAATAGTATCTGTTTCAGTAATGTTGGTCAGCAACTGTCAAACTAGCTATATAGTTCCTCTTAGTTGAGATTTTAGCCCACTTGTTTTATGCCTCTTGTGCAAAGAAATAACTAGAAATAGAGTTACAAAATAATGTGAACTAATAAACATAATTAAATCAAGAATAACCAATGTCATCTGATGTTTAAATCAATAAAAGGTTTTAGAAGAGTAGCTCAGAAATGGTGTAACTGGTTTCTGCTTCCTCCTTCAACAAAACACAGAATATGCACAACTATTGCATAGCAGTTATTACACCACAGCTATCACAACTGTAACATGCAAAAGTATCATATGCCAGAGTGTAGGGTTATGGGACAACACAACAGTAGGAAATCTAAGAAAACAGTGTAATGCAATACTCTTGAAAGGCAAAATGTAGACATTTACTGAGGTAAATTAAGAAGAGATTTATATTGGGTATTGCTGGCAAAGTCAGCAGTTACTAATCAGACTTTTGACTAAAGATCAGGAGGCTATTTCACGAAATGCAAAATTTGAAATCTCTTAAAAAACTACAGAACTGAATTCAAATTGCTGATGGGGGGGATTTTTCCCCTTTTTTACCTTAAGGGTTTGACACAGGTAAAAGAAAGGCATCACCAATAACAGTGCAAAACCCTATGGCAAGGTCAAAGAAATCAAATATATGCTATGAAGCACAACATGGGTCTTTTACTAGAAGCTGACAGTTGTACCAAAGATCAGTTGGAAATACTATTTTAAGCAGAAAACATTGCTTGAATGCTTTCACATAGTGCATCAAAATTCTACAGATTTCATGGACTTGGAAAGGCAGATATTTGCTGCTTTTTGGATTTTTTTTTGGAACTGAAATTAATTTTTCCATAGAATCATAGAATAGTTAGGGTTGGAAAGGACCTTAGGATCATCAAGTTCCAACCCCCCTGACATGGGCAGAGACACCTCACACTAAACCATGCCACTCAAGGCTCTGTCCAACCTGGCCTTGAACTGTGCCAGGGATGGAGCGTTTGCAACTTCCTTGGGCAACCTATTCCAGTGACTCACCACCCTTATAGTAAAGAACTTCTTCCTTACACCCAATCTAAACTTGCCCTGTTTAAGTTTTAACCCATTACCCCTTGTCCGATCACTACAGTCCCTAGTGAAGAGTCCCTCCCCAGCATCCCTATAGGCCCCCTTCAGATACTGGAAGGCTGCTATGTGGTCTCCACTCAGCCTTCTCTTCTCCAGGCTGAACAGCCCCAACTTTCTCAGCCTATCTTCATACAGGAGGTGCTCCAGTCCCCTGATCCTCCTCGTGGCCCTCCTCTGGACTTCTCCCAACAATTCCATGTCCTTTTTATGTTGAGGTCAAAATGGGGTACAAAGCGTATACAGTTAGTAAAGAGTATAAAAATTAATAGGTCATTAAAAATGCACCCTTGCAAGATTTCACACCATCAGAAGCTGCTATACGTTTTATAAAGGTTTTCTTTGCTATGCATTCATTTGTATTTATATAGAAGAGGGCGAACTGCTAACAAATAGAATCCTTCTAGATTATGCTTGTTATCCATAGAATACTGTTACAGAAAAATACTTATTTACACACCTTGGTGTAATACTGTTTCTTCTGCCATGGAGATTACTTTTTTTTTTTTTTTTATAGTAATCTCAAATGCAGATAGTGGCACAATTTTGGTAGGTTTCAGAAGGCTGAATATCTGTGTCTTCTCATGTTCACAGTGACAGCTGAAAAGTGCTTTGTCCACATGTCATCTATGTAATTATACCTTTTATGTGAGAATGAACATTTTTATTCATCCTTTTTTGAAGTAGGTTGATTTTGGGGCTGCTAGGGGACTTCAAACATGTCCTCTGTAAAAGTGTGGACATCCATTTTACTATGTCACTGAATAACAATAAAGGTGTAGCAGGAAGCTGCTGGGAGCCTGTGGGTTATGGTGCAGCTAACAGACATGCACATCTACATGTCTGTGGGAAAAACCTAGTGATATGAGTTACTTAAAATAGTAGTTAAATTGAATATTATAGAGATCTAAAAGACTGAAATCAGGCTATTTAGATGCAAGGTCTGATAGAGTAGGAAGTTGTTTGCTCTATTCGCTGGTGGTGATAGGCCTGGAAAAAAAGTTTTGGTACTACTACAGCATTAGGGAATTCTGAGTTTGCTTGCATGCAGACGTTTCAAAGTGAGACTGTGACTGAGAAACAAGTAGATTTCAGTATCTTATTGCATGATGACCAATTACAGACATTGTGATTGGTATCATATAAAAAACAGACCTTAATATAAATTCCAATGACAGCTACAGAAATTAGCCTGAGAAGGCTAAACTGGAAGGTATATTTATTAATGAACATACTGGAAAAAACTGTGTGAAGATGGGAAAAGTCTTGGGAGTAGGGGCTGGTATACTGGTGTCTGTTATGGATTTTTGATTTTATTTTATTTTTACAATAGAATGGAATATAGTCTTGACTTAAGCCTATAATAAGAGATGCTGCATAGTTTCGGCATTATTATTTTGCAATAACTGTCAGGAGATAGATTGCAAAGCAATTCGAACAGAGGAAAGCACATCATTTATCAGTTCAATTGGCTGTTATGACATATGCACACAGGACACTGACTCTAAAGTGTTCCAGAAATCTTTGCCTAGTTTCTTTGTATTACCTTTGGAGCAAAGGACATATCCACATATTCTTATATGTTGAAATAATATTGATGGGAATAAAATAATTAGGGAAGCATGCAAATCTGCTGCAGAAATTATGTATAAATATCTTTTGATCGTTTCTGTTTGTTTCTATGCAACCAATCAATTACTGTGTCGATGCTGATGTAAGTCGTCTGTAAAACTAGCAATAGCAAGTGAAATTACTTACAGCTAAGGACTGAGCCTAGCACAGTGCCTCAAGAATAGCTTGATGCAATTCAAATTAAACACTCTTCCCTATGTAACAGTAATTAAGTAATTATGAATGTGGTGACTTGTGCACTGTTAAAATGAAAGATGATGCCAAGTGTCCGAAGTGGAACAGGTTGCAGGGGTCCATGGGTAGACCACGTGCATAGAAAAGTGGTGTTAAACCGAAGAAAGTAGAACAAATTCTGAGCTAGAGACAGACATAGTGAGAGCCTGCGGTCACAGGGAACCTTGTCTAAGCAATATTCTGTTGTGAGTCATGTGAAGCTTTTCTTTATTCCTATTGAGGTGGAAGAAGAGTAAATGCATATATTAATTTATGATATGTTTTTCATTATTATTTTTTGCTTGACTTAATGTGTTGTCTGTCTTTGTTTACTATGGATGTTCTGATTCAATAAATGCATATTAAAAGGTGAAAATACTTAAAGCCTAAATGCAAAGGCCTTATAGTTTAATCTGCAATAACTTCTACAGTATATTTAATTGAGAGGAGTAATTAAGTTAAAACTCTGGCTGTACAACTAATTTAGACTGTTTGAAGGTACTTCTATATTAGTTTGACCTGTGTTGAAAGGTTTAAAAGATTTAAGCAAGTCCAATTTTCAATTAAGTGACTTAAGCATCCACGAGTCTGCAAGATCTACTGACTGCAGATGAGACTTTTTAATGCTTAAGATGCTTCTGAAAATCAGATGGACTATCTAATTTACTTAGACCTTGCAAGATAAGCAGATAATTCCTAAGAGATCTGTCACATCTTCATGACTTAGTGTATAATAAGCTACTCTGCTTGACTGAAATTCTGACTCTTGTCAGATATGTCCAGGATTGATTGAAGCTTACAGACTTTTTGGCCTAGTTGTTCCACTATTAACCTTGCAAAATATTAGTTGGTGCCTCAACTATTTGTCAAGACTTCTTTTATATGTAGAAAAAAAATGGGAGTTGTGACTGTGGTGTATCAAAAATGACCTCTTAATACTATCCAGATTTAAGCTTAAAGGATATTTGTGCCAGTTGGTGTGTACAGTACCCATTAACTCCACTTGGGTGTTGGCATCTATTCAATTAAATGCTTCTTTTTAAAAGTATAAACCTCTGAAATGTTAAGAAGCATGTAAAAGGAAAAAAAAGAAAACAAACCACCACCCACATCCAGGTTTTAAAAATCAACCAAGTCCTTTTGTTCTTGCTTTATGTGCATGTTTCACTGTAGTTCTAAATCATTAAATTGTATCTTTCAAAGCTTTTAATTACATTTTTCATCATACTTTTTCTTTCTCTTTATAGTATAATGAAGAACTTCATTATGTAGAGCCATGTCTGAATGGAACATTAGTTCAAGCAGACAGAGCCAACAAAGAGGTAAGGAGTCAAAGCAACAACACAGCAAGGCTAGGATGCAGTGCGTAACAATATGATATAATGATCTTTTCCTAGTACAATGCATTCCATTATTAGAATTTATTAATTATTCTCCTTATGCCATTTCAAAGGAGTCATGTGCCTCAGTAGGAAGAAAATCACTTCCTAGTCAATCTGATTGAATAAATTTAATGGAAATATACAGAAATCACTGAAAATAGAGTTAATAAAAAATAGCAATTATTTTAATTAAAATACTTCAGTTGCTTTAAATTGAACAATCATTATTTTACAAAAACTTACTAAGGAAGAGGTTGCATTCTTAAGACAAACTAATACTAAAGTCAAAACAAAACCTCAAACCAAATGACAACAAACATAGCGTGAATAAAAAAAAAAAAAACATTTCAAAGAGGTGTATCAAAATAATACTGCATACATTCAAGAAAGTCCTGTGAAAGTGTTCACATTAAGTCCTACTGGCATTCTTTAGAAAAAAAAAAACCCCAACAGTGATTTCAGTAATAATTTTATTTGAAGGGAGATTACAGTATGAAACTGCAGCTTGAATTATAGCTTATTGCCTGCCATCCAGTCGCAGTTGCTCTATGCAAGCGTTACTACATCACAGTTCTTAGAAGGGTAAGGTAATATTGTTTATGCCATGTAAAATTATGAAATAGGATAGTTGAAAAGCCCAATGTTTCTTGTAGAGGGAAAAGCTTGTTAAAGTAAGCCACTTGTGTCATTATAGAACTTCTTCCTTGCTAACACTTCCTCTGTTCTAAAACTGACTTGCCCATCTGAGTCTTGCTTATGGCTGGAGAGGGCAGTAGTTTTGTATCGTTCTTTAAATATTTCTCTCTTTTTTATTAAAGGCAGATCCAGAAGACCTGCAGGTCAGCACTGTATTGTGCTGAACATTCAGTGTGATAATTCATTATTGCTAAAGAAGTCAGTGAGATCTTGCAGGAAGTAGAAGACATAGCTCTGAAAGCTCACTTCTAAGTGTGTTAGTGCTAGGTATTTTTATGTATACCAAGACAAAATGACTTCGATCTCATTCTGATGTACTTTACTCCATTGTACTATTCGCCCAAGTTCTTTGCATTTAACCTACATATGCACCTGTATTTTACAGAAATTATGTTTCATGGGCTGCTTCCTTAATATACTTTCTCCACTGTTCTCCACTGTTGATTTTTAGATTAAATATCATTTGGTTACTGCTTGGAATGACATGAATTGTTCCTAATCGTTTAGTGTTGAGCACCCTTATTTGTATGAGTTAACTGTGATGCAGTTTTCTAAATGAACACTTTAGTGTGGGTGCATCTAATGAGCCATATGAAAGCTGTACAAGTTCTAGACTTAAAACTAAAGGTTCAAATATATTGACCAGATGTACTGTCTGGAACTGTTAACCTTTCCATCACTCTGCAACTGATTAAAATGCTGATCACCATATACCCATATGCTACTTAATGTCAGATTAATTTTAATTTAATTGATCAAAAAGTTTTTATGCCACCCAGATGATGCTCAGATTTTATGAACAGTACTCAATTATTCAAAATAGTGAAGTACAATTTCATATTCTTCAGAGTAAGCATCAATATAATTTCTAGTTAACTAATTTTTTTTTTTAATTTTATTTCTGGAATCACTTTGTGCTTTATTTTGCCTATAAATTGAAAAATATATCCAGTGTTTCAGAGAATAACTAAATATGACCTGTTTCCTGTTATTCATATTAGTGAGATAGTTATTGTTCTTTCTTTGAATGGCCAGAACTAGAGAATAAACTTGACATAGGTAACGTGCAATAGTTTGGTGAGCTGAGGTCCTTTTCAAAATCCCACTGAATTCACTGGAAAATAGTCTTCTGGTCAGGTCCATAGACAAAAAGATATTTTTAAATGTTGTTACTGTGCACATTCCAAAATTGGTCAAGAACTATTGGAGTATTCAGCTATGTTTTGAAATTCATTATAAGAATTCAGTCATTTGGACTGCTATATTTATTCCTGTGAGTCTGACAGATATGCCAGTCTTCTGTAGTTTTTTTTTATGTGAAATTGCCAAGTGTCTATTGTAGTATCAGATGATACTCCTTTGAGCAACCTGTTCTAGTGGAAGGTGTCCCTGCTTGTGCAAGAGATTGGAATTAGATGATCTTTAAGGCCCCTTCCATAGATTCTGCAATTCTATGAAAGCACACTTTCTCAACCAGTCTTACAAGGTAAATACTCATTTGTTCACTAGTAATAGCTCTTTCTTTTGTTTATTGAATGACAAAACAGGAAGAAGAAAAATATCACCACAAACACTGTTAACATGTTTTTTCAAATAGCCATTATCAACATATATCCAGAAGTTTCTGTACTGGTGAATTAGAGTAGGTGATAGACAGGCAATGTTTTAAAATATGTGATATTGTTTGAGTTTATATGTGTATACATATGCCTGAATTTTTTGTAGTCTGGTATAGGTCTGAAGGTGTAACTATATATCCCTCCTGGAAATATCTATTATTTGTCATTTAATGTCAAATGTTCTCCTTACTTGAAATGGAGGAAGAATGACCACATCTCCTAGAGCCAATGTAAGCTCTATTAGCATCAAAATAAATACAAGCATTTTAAAATGCATTAAAATGTTTTTCTTTAGGTAGGAAGTATCTATTCCCATATGCTAACTTTAAACAGAAACAATTAGAAATTACTGTAATGGTATTCCATATTGCTATAGTTTTGCCTATGTGTAAAGAGATGTATGGTGCTGATGGTTGCAGGGACTTGAATTTTTAACTGTTCACTCTACAACTCTTTTACACTGTTGTACATACACCTGACCTTATGAAGGACAGGTATTTCTTAATGAAGCATTTATTACGGGAAGCATGCATAAAACCAGTTTTACCAAGCTATAAATATATGCTGAGTAAACCGTAATTTATACCATTTTAGCAGTCTCCCTTCCCTCTCCATGAGTCCCATTAAATGACCCGTAAAAAAAACCCTGTCCCCTCCCCAGTATACAGACACACACCACAGTTCTTGCTAACTGCATCTTTCCAGGTTCATCTGACACCACATGTAGCAAATAAACATAGTTCTTAGGAGCAGAGATAAGAAATTACTTTGAGATGTTTGACTGGACCTTTTTATCTCATGAGAAAAGCAGCTGTTTCAATAACTAAATAAAAATCGCTTTCACAGGATCAGTACCCCAGTCCACATTTGCCTTGAAAGTATTTATTGAAGAACTACTTTGCTGTCTTTATACGAGGCTCAGATGTTTTCACACGGAATCTTGCTACTCTGAGGATGTCACTTAAACATGCTGAATGTCTGTATCAAATCAGTGTCAGCAGAGATACTGAACAAAATGAAGAAATAGAAAATCTTGAAGATTAGGCTATCCTTACCACTTGCACTTCACCAGTAGTGAGCTAAAGGGTGAGCCAGCTACTCAGCAGAATAAATAGGATTAAATTACACTAACTTGGGGCAGGTGGGCCATGGTGGGACTTGAGGAGAGATAAGGTCCTCTTTTGGGGTGGGAGAGTGTGGTTGGTTCTGCTGAGAGAGGTCTCTTCTGCCAGCACAGATGCTGCCCTGCTCATCTTCACCCTTTGCAGAGCCGCCGCAGCAGCCAGCCTGACTTTCCAAGATGTAGGAGTGAGTAAAATAGTTTGGTTTGCCACCCGCAGTAGTCTGCTGCTGCAGGCAGCTGGGCTGCCAGCCAGAGCTTATTCTGTTCCCATGCACAGCCTCTCTAGGTAAGATGAAGCCTGGGAGCATCTTCAGGGAATGGAGCATAAGGAATTTTATTATTCTTTTGTAGGCTGCAGGAAAGTGCTTCAGCCGTAGGGCTTATAGTAGCCTGTGAAATGAGTGCTTTTTAGTGGTGTTGATGCTGAATATTCAATGGGATTACTGGTAGCAAACGAACATGCTTTTTCTTATTCAGGGATGGATTGCAAAACTTCTCCTCTGTATTGCACAGGGAATGTAACAGATTTCCTAAAACTGGACTTTCTGACAATCCAATTAGTGTTGGTAGGAGGGGTGGGTGTTCAGGGAAGGCTATCTGCTATGTCTGGTTTACACATTTCTTTATTTCTCAATGAAACAGTGAGAGTCTTGCATTTTTTTAACTGGTTTTTTTTTTTTTTTTTTTTTTAATTTTTTTTTACTACCTCCCCTCTCCTCCACAGCATCTCTTTTGGGGAGGGAAACTGCACTGTAAACAGTGCTAATTCCACACATTGGCTCTGGAGCACTTACTGTTATTTTCTGGACCACAGCGTGGGAACAACTTCCCTACAAGAAAAAAACCCACTCTCATTAAACTATGAAAAATAATTTAAGGCTCTGTAATGCTCTTATATCCGCTCTGTGGTGACACTCTTCCTGGAGTAATGTGGCTCAGTTTTCTGTTTCAAGTGTCACAAAAGGTACTATACAGCTCACTGACCCACCCCCTACCATTTTTCTGTCTTTTCAGATAGAAACATGGGCCTGACACTAGAGTAAATCTGTACAAAGTGCATACAGAGTAAGGAAGTTGCATTTCTCATTGAAAGACAATCCAGTTATTATTGATGGAGCTGTATTTGTTTCCTCTCCAATGTGTAATCTGTATTTTGGTTGCATCTTAAATTATTATGTCCCCACCCCCATAGTTAATATTTTAGGGGTCTCTTCTCACAGCCATTTTAGTAAAGGGTGACAAGTTAGATTTACTTAATTTATATGATATAGGAGCCCAAGTTAGCCAAAGATTCTTGATCCTGCGTTGTTTGCTAAGTAAAGAGAACAGCATTGAGTACTTTTACCTTTGCAACTTTCACCTTCAATGCATGTTTGGAAGATTGGTACAGATTTCATAGTGACTGGCACAGTGAAGGACTTTTGAATAAGCCTCATCACACCTGTAGGGGTTACTCGGTCGAGGCCACTTCTTGATTAAAGCATTAATAACTATTTCAGGTGTATTATAGTAGATTTTAAAGGATATAGAAAAGTTTAATATAATTAAGCATTTAAATATTTAACATATTCATGCACTTTAGTTATAGTAAAGGGATGAAAGTTGGAGAAAACAGGTTTTCAGCCCAGAAACTTCAGCATGTTGGTCAAACAACACGCTTTTCTTTAAGCAAGAGGATAGACTGAAAGAAGTGGTGAATCTAAGAATCTAAACCTGTTTGCCAGTTTCAAGACCAGCGAAGTTATGCAGTCTTGAGTTGTAAATCTCTATTTTACTTTTCCCTTTTTTTACTGCTAGCAAGAACCTATGACAGAAAGATGCTAATGTAACATGTTTAGAATTTCTGAAGATTGTGATCAAGTATTTTTTATTGTGCTAAATTCTTGGTTCTGTAAAAGTTTGCTGTGTGTAGCTTTCAGAGTAGTAAGGGCCTGATTGCACCTTGAATTGCTGTCGTATGCAAATAGAGAAAGCATACTCCTTTTGAGAAAATCACGGAATCAAGTCTGGTTTATATATTCATACAAGACAAATAACTTCAAATATGACACTGGTGTGAGTGGAGTAAATATATGTGCCACGTACCAGTACTAGAATTCTTCCAACATGCAGTATTTCTGCTTTCATTTTTAGAATAGAAGAACATAATAATCTGTTTTAAGAATAACTATAATTTCAGGTGATATGGCAGATGTTCAGTTGCATCATTTAGTTCTAAAATTTTTTATAGCCTAGAATTCATCCTAAATTTTTTGTGTTGGCACATACCCGCATGGAAGGTTCAGTTTAGATGTGTGGGGACACATTCTCAGAATGTTGTCAGCTATTTCTAATTTACAAAACTTGCTTCAAGTTTTGTTTATCATAAAAATTAAATCTACACTTAAATTGGGTAGTATAAATGAGGTTGAAATTAATCTCTGATCCTAACTGTGGTTTAGTAATATAAAGTATGTAGCCTATATTTGAATTTTACCAGACTGATTTATAATTTGGCATTAGCATTAAACAGCTGCTACCTTGAAGTGTATCAATTTGCTATACACAAATTTAAAAGAGAGTGGGAAATAGTTCAGACACTATTCTGTCACTGTCTGCACTTTCTCCACAAATTACAAACATGTGGAACTGCCTATTTTAATACTAGTTTTCTTGGGCCAAGAGGTTTTCATCTTTGAGAAACTCCATGTTACAATTTACCTACCCCAAAGGAATCGGATGACAATCTGATTTAATGTAACCCCAGATTTAAAGTAACAATGTTACAATATACATTCCTTTTTTTATATGTTGTTTTAATGTACTGTATATGGGTTGAGGAGATTTCTCTGTAAATATTTCCAGATGAAATATATCATCTTCTAGATGCACAGATAGGCACGGTAACTCCAAACTAAATCAAGAACTTACCCCTGTGTAAATTAGAATGACAAAAATAGACAGATGTAGTGTATAACTTAAAATGAGCTTTATTTTTGTCAGCAATTACCAGAAATTAAATAACCAGAAGACTGATTCGCCAATGAAGCTGAGTGAAATTGCCAATAAGACTGGTAAATACGAATTCTGCATATTGAATTTTATATAAGTAAATTACTTAGGTGTATATTTATCTGTCCATCTCCAAAAAAGATTGTTGACTTCATTGCTTTGCTGTTAAAAATCATGAAGTCTCACTGAAATCTACCTTTTTTATAACTGGCTAGCCATGCTACACCCCCAAAACTTCCAACTAGCCCCAGACCACTGAAATTTAGTCTAAAGTTTTATGTTGCAGCCCCAGGCATCTAATTTACCTAAGAATTTGTTTAAAATCTGGATATATTGAGTCTTGAGCTTCTTGTTCGGCATTTTTTTCAGGACTGTTTTACTGAAAAAATCCATTCTACCAACACAACGTGCAAGGGAGCGCAAGCACTTGGGTAATCATCAGCAGCCAGCTAACCTGCAGTTGTCCTGGCAGTGAATTTTAAATGGGACTGTGCTTATACACATTTTACAGATGTGAATGAACATTTATCAATTTTTAGTATGTGTGGGCAAACTTCCCTGTGACACATCAGTAAACATCACTCTCCCACCTTACACATATGCCTTCTGATTGTGGTTGGGGTTTTCTGTTTGTTTGGGTGGGTGTTTTTTTTTAACTGCTTTATATGTTGATGTAGTTCATTTTCACAAATCTACTAAATCTTTGTCAAATATGCCTCAGGAACATTTGAAGTTACAGCATTTGTGAATGAGTATTGGAACGAATACTAGAAATAGCAAAGACATTTAATAGTAAATGCAGTTTTCCAGAGTAACTGTATAAACTGCTGCATTTATCACTTTTGAACTGTTACTTCTCTCTTTGAAATCAGTAGAAACTGCCTTATTTGTGTATGCTAAGATTTGAATACATGGTCCTTGTAACCCCATCTAATTTAGGTATTCCTGTTTATCATAAATGGTACCTTATTTTTGGCGATCACAAGTAAGAGATAGTAAAATGTATCTGCACAGGGTTAAAAGTAAAGCTTTGGTGATTCAGTAAAAATACTGAAAACTGTACAAATGGGAAGTTGGGCATAACTCAACTAATTAAATATCCCTAAACTGGGGGGAGAGGGGGGAGAATCTGGTTTAGCTAGGTAAGCAGAAAGAAGACAGGTGGGGATTTGATTTAGTCAGAAGTTTATAACAGTAAACTTGCTTCTAGTGTACTTCCATCTTGTCAGTAGCAGAAAAACATAGTATAAAGGCAAAAGGTTTTCAGGTCTTCTAGAAAAAGGATCTCATAGTATGCGCCATAGCAAGCTGAACTTACTGGGTGGTGTATCTCTATTTGTGAGGCTTCAGGTGGTGTCCTCATGTTAAGATGTGTTAAAGCAGCTTGTGAAATCTTGTGTGCTAATGAAAACTTGAGCCAAGCACACTCCCATTGTGATTAGCTTTGTCATGATGCTAGGGAAAAATCCATCAGTGAAATTCTGTGATTGTTTGCTATGGTAAAAAGAAGCTATACTGAAACATGCGTGTGAGATATCAATGATTATCTGCCAGCTGATTATGATTAATATTATGCCAGCAATAATGATTAATGATTACCTGCCAGCTTGTCTGCTCTTATTTGTGTACGTCTGAGATGGCATGGTTGTTACAGCAGTTACCTGGCATTTGAGAATTGGAACCCAGTTCTCTGTTTTAATACATCATTACTTGCCTTCAGGTGGGTTTGTTTCCTCAGATGTCAAATGAAGATAGCATACTTTTTTTTTTTTCTCCATTCTTGTTTGTTAGGAGTGTGACCATGTTCTGTTCATTTCCAGGATGTAAAAATTTGACATCTTGTGATTATAAATAAAAGTCAGCTTTTATCTTTTATCTTGGAGGTTAAACCTTGTGAAGCCATTAGAATAGCCTGTGTAATGAGAGACCAGTAAAAGAGATGCTAGAAGTGTCTTCAAATTAGTAAATTATTCTTCAGCTTTACTATGGGCTAGATAAACCAGTGTGTTGTTTTGACACAGAATTGGGAGCTTCTGCCATGAAGGAAAAAATTAGGTTTTCAGTTTTCTGGCCTTCATCTCAGAAAAGTTTTTAAATTGCCTGCAGTGTCCTAAAACTAGGAAAAGCACATCTTATTCTTGCTTGTATTCAGATAGCCCACTCTATGTCCCTATATTGCTCTATGTTCCCAATAATGAAAAAGTGCTCCGAATCATTGCAAAGTCCTACATTACCTCCCAAACACAGATTTGTAGATTTGTTGAAATAAATTACTTGGATTATTTAAATTTATTAGCTATTAAATCCTAATAAGTCAAAGTAAGAGTTTGAAAAATAATTAACAAAAATACAACTCACTATAATGTTTTGACAGAAAATTTTATCCTAATGCCTGAAGTCTGAAAATTTAATGTAATCATCTAACTATGGTCCAAAGTTCCTATAATTGTTGATTAAGTTTTGAGGCTAGCAAAGCCTGAGTGTACCAAAAAAACACTTTCAATAATCTCATTAAAGAGAAACTCCAAGTTCAAGTATAATAAATGGTTATAAATTTATAATCTTTAGTTATGCCAAAGTCAAATGCAACAGTGGTTTGATTTTAATATTCTGTATAACTGTTCTGTGAAGCATACAATATGAAGACCCTTAAAAATCATTTTATGCTCCTCCTCATTTAATTTCTGAAATAGTCCAAATCAAGTTAGGCCACCTGAATCAGAAATGAGCATGTGAATATTATTTAGAACAACAGTGTCAGTATACCCTGTTCTTCAAATAGGCAGATTTGTAAATATACCTAGGACAAGAATCCATTTCCTGATTCCAGGGCCATCAAATATATTTCTTGGTTTGTCTCTGATTTAGAGGGTTCTAACAAACTTTATACAGTTTTAAGAGGAAAACAGAGAACCTTTTTGATTTCCATACATTGGTTATTGTCAGATGCTAGGTTGGCTGTGACTTTCTGGTTTTGTCAGTGGACAGTGTTTATAAACAGACAAATTTAGCAGCATGCAAGGATACAGGACCAAGTGAACATGTTGCTGATGTTCTGGTTTTTGAAACCATGTAGATACATGCACAGACCTTGTGCTAGCTGACATGCACAAGTGGAATTGTATCATCACTCTCTTCAGCTCATGTTTTTCATCCGCTTCCAAATGGATCATGCATACCTCCACAACTGAACACATCTATACTTCCTCACTGTAATAAGACACAACTACTCCTGTCTTGCTCTGGCCCTATAATTTTGTAATCAGACATCAGAAATTGATTGTCTTAATTGTGTGCTTAATTTGCATTCAGAATTACCAAGATTATGCATGTCAATTAGGTATTTGAGTCCACAATTAGATATTGCACATTTTGGTAATTGCACACGGAAATTAGGCATACGATTGCATGTGGATGTTTTTGCACACAGTTGGATAGCTATCCTATTCAAACTCAAGAAAATTCAGATATTAATCTGTAAGGGCTCCAATAGGACAGTAAAGAGAAGCTGAGATGAACCAATATTACTTCTTATGCAGTTTAATAAAAGGAGTTATTTAAGATGTAAAGGTTAAAAGATACTTTTTGACTCAATAAAAGCAGGGACTCCTGCTTTCTGGGACCTGTTGGATTTCTGAGAGTTATTGAAAGTAGAATTAGAGTATTTGTTACCTCATTCCAAGATCACCTTTCTTTAATTCCAAAATTCATTTTTCTTTAAATGGATGTTTCATTGGTTAAGGTTCTGCCCTGAAAGATTTTCACTAGTAGAAGGGTTGGAATATACTTTTCTGCTTTGCAGTGCTTTTGTATGGGACGAGTTTATTCAGTGGCAGTTGAACACATGCGTGGGCAAGTTGCAAAGAAATATTGACAGGCATACAAGTTTGAAACTTTGGATTTCTTGTACGCAAGAATACAATGCTTTTAAAAATGTCTTTTACATTAACAAGGATGGCACTATAGCATGACTGGCAGGGCATGGCTGTACTGACTAGAGATGTGAAATAAGAAAAATGAGTGTTTGAAGATTTGTATTTTTTTCTTATAAATTTACCTTAAACTGGCATCATGACAGATTATAGTTATGCTAATAGTGTGTCCTTTCAATCAGAATAAGGTACCACTCTTCAAGAGGGTAAAGAAAAAGCCAACAGTCTCTGAGGAAGTGCAACAGTACATTTTTATTGTTGAATAATAAACTGTCTCAGCTACATGTACAGTGAACAGTCTGAGGAAGCTATTCTTTGTGCTGCCTGTAAAATTAATCATGATTTCTTTGGCATGGTTCCAGTTAATGCCACACATCAGGGAACCTGGTATAATAAAAAGGGAAACAAAGAAATTTGCATGTAAGAATGTGATTTTTCTAGTAGGCATATAAAGTGCTGAAATTCTCAAAAAGAAACAAAGGCAAGACTGAGAACAGACTTAGTTTAAAAAACAAAAACCCCATAAACCTCCTCCAGACAAACAAAGACCAAACCACACATGCATTTTAATTATTTAAGCGTTTTGCAGAATCACCTTGTAGCATCTGTTCCCTCTGAAGCCTGTGGGCAGAAAACACTGATTTGTTAAAATTCATAGCGCATGAAATCAATTTTTAACACTTTTACTATTTCATTTCAAACAAATGTCACTTACGTTTCTTCATATATCAATAGTATAATTTTCAGAACTTGTGTATATTTGGCTCTAGCAAGAGAAAATATTTGTTCTCCTGACAGATCATGTAAACTGAATTCTGTTTACTAGTAATTTTTGGTAATTTCTTTATGCTGTATGTTCATAGTTGGTAATGTATATTCATTGTAACAAAAATTCCACAATGCTTTTTTCTCAAATACCAGAGATTTTTATAAACTACTGTGTTTTTTTAATACCAAAAATAATTTTAGTTTAATTATGAAGCAGTAATGCATTCCAAAGGGAAATAATGATTTGTATTATATATTTATTTAAGCATATCTGATTTATGAAAATGTAAGATTAGAAATTTATTTCCAGTATAAAGGTTTGGCTTTATCAATTTTCAGAGAACTCTGTTTCGGGGTGAAATCCCTGTGTTAGGGGAAGCATCTGTGATAACTCTAAACTAACATTAGTTCCATGTATTGGGAGAGATGGGCTGTGAACCTAAGGCTTTCAGCAGCTTCAAAATGTCTGGTCAACACAACATCGAAGTTATGAAATAATTTTTGATATAGATGAAACAATAGTAAACTGCTTTTTTTCATATTTTTAAATCTTAACTATTTTAAGAAATATCAGCTGTATGTAGAACTGTTTTAGCTAAGATGCTTCCTGGAAAATTTTATAACCATGATGTATTTTAGGTTGTGAAGAATCCCAATGAACAATTTTAAATTCATATGAATTCTACGTATTTAATGAAAAAGTTGTATTTTCTGAGTTTCTGAAAAGCTTTATTGACTGTAATAGTCTTGTGCTACTGTTAAGTCTTCTGTATATGGACTGATGGCAGTATGTATTAAAGTCACCCTGAGTACTGAAGTCAGTAGGCTCTGAATCTGCCCGTTAGTTACCGTGTTTTGAAATAGCTATGGAAAGCATGCTACAGTGTGCTGCTCAGAGCTGATGAAGTAACTATTGCCTGGGAAATTCCCATCTTTGCACTGCCACTCTCAATTTCCAGGCCACATTAGTTGAAGTAAAAAATATGCTTCTGTGGGTTTTGTTCAGTTTGGAACTAAATTTCAGAGATACATTGAAATGACAGACTGGATCCAGAATAGTAAGAGATCGATGCATTTTTGAATATTTGGGTATTTTATATTCATTCTTTTCTTCATTACTTGTTATCAACATGAGAGGCACTGGGACAGTAGTATTTCAATTCTACAATACTTATATATATACTAATACAATACTTATAATAATGCTTTAATACCAATAAGCTGATAAATAGATTTTTTTTAATCTCTTAATAACCTGTTAAAGAATCTGTTTTATGCAGTTGTGGAGACTGAAATAATGCTTTACAAAAGCACTGCCTTCCTTGCTATTTCCCACCCTGTTTCATTTTCTTCTTATATTATATTTTTAAATGTATTTAAAACAGCAATTACCAGTACTATGGAGATACTGACTAGTATTTACTTAAGTTAGTTATGTTTAAGTTGGGGAAAAAAAGAACCATTTTGCAGTGTAGCCATATGGGTGTTTATGCTGTCCCTGTTTATTGAGACAAACAAGACTGTGCCTTTTGGCTGTTCCAAGTATTAAGCTGCAATGAACCACGTTTACTAGGTCACTATGACGTAATTGTTTTGAAAAAGCAGCCCTTTTTTTGTGACTTCAGAGTTGCCTAGAGGCTAAGATGTAGATTTTCCTGTTTCAACTTCATGAAATTTAAAAATGAAATAAGAACTTCTCTGCCTTCCAGTATACTGCTGTTTGTTGACGTTGCATAGAGAATCTCTTTATGGATAGCATGGTTCATGTTACGTTTTTTAATGATATGTTGCTCCTTCTTATAAAGCTAAGGGAATTTTTCTCCTCTGAATGTTATATTTTTTGAAAGTATTGCTAACATTGTTTTAAAAATGTGCTACTTAACACTTCATAGTGTATATTTTCTCTAAAAAATTGCAATTTAATGTAAATATAATATACTGGGTTACACTTGTTGAGTACAGAATTTGTGAAATTTGTCAAACTTCTGACATATCCAAAGAAATAGCATTTGTTTAGAAAAATATAGGATTAATTCTGACTTGATAACCTCTTAAGAACTGCTTGTTATAAAATTTTGCCTATGCTCCTGGCCAGCAATGTTGGCAATGTGTAATTGTATAAGTGCATTAAACAGCAAAAATCTTAAGTACAGCTACAACATAAAATGAAAATAGTCACATATTGCTACCAAATGATTAGCCCTATTGTCTTGTGAAGAGTAGTTCTTTTCAGTCTAAATATTATAGTGACTTGATAAGCCGCATTTAAACTACAATTGCCTAATGATTAGGTTTTGCCATCTTTTAGGGGAGATATCATAACAAAAAGTAGAATCTCAGTGCTAAATTTCAGGAAGGATTATTTTTCAGGATCTGCTAGTTAATAAAACCTCAAAGCCGAATACTTAGAAATAATGTAGAAGTTACTACTTGAAGTGAAAAGAAGATATGGATATCCCTAAATAGAAATACAAACCAAAAAACAACAAAGGAAAACTATTTGATTGAGTAAGTAGCCAAAAACGTATCTTGTGATACCTTTGCATTATTATTGTTCTAGCACATCTTCAGATTACTGTGACTTCATAAAAGTCAAAAGATTAGCCAGCAATTACTTTGACTTATGAATTCAGGAATCCATAATTTTTGATATTCACATGTATGTTGTAACAATAAACAGACAAAACTTTCTTGTTCATGTTTCAGCATTTCAGGGAACACCTTGACAAACTTTTTGCAAAAGGAATTGGAATGCTGGACATTGCTTTAAATGAAGCTTTCAACATGCTCAATGAAGTAAGTTAATGCTTTTCAGATTTATGCTGCCGACATCTTTTTTGCTGTTTAGCAATTACTGTTAATCTTAAATATTATATAAATCTTAATTAATTATAACTCACTGAAAAATGTGATGATATTACAGTATTATCTATAGATAATTCTATATAATCTGTGTGGTGAAAGATGAACAAATTAAATTTTTATATGTATACATTTTATGTTAATTTATTTTGTGTCTATATTTACAGTATACACCTACTCATGCATGTGTACATTGAATAAGGTTTATTTCAGTAACTGTTCTAGGTGTTAGAAAACTAGAAAACATTAAAATTTCATGGTTTAGATTTTTATTTTTTTCTTTGGAAGAGCTAAAGTTTTAAGAATGGCAGGAATTTCTATATGCATAAACATTTTGTGAATACCCACTTTTACTAGGAATGAATTTACTTTTTACTGGTTTGACTTTTGGCATGACAATTAACATGTCTTAGAGTGTATCTAAAATAAGTTATGGGAACACTTACACTTCTGTAATACTTTAAGTTGGAGAAATGTAAAACTTTGTGTAACCAGTTCAGAGGTATTAATATTATTTGAACTATATATCTGCCAAAAACACGAGGCCAACTTTCCAATAACATTCCTGGGAATAACATCTACAAACAGGAATGCAGTCTCTAGAAGATAAACATCATGATCATGGAGGTAATCTAGCATAGGGCATCTAGTTTCCATCCCAAACTCCAAATGAAATCAGTGTATCGTTCTTAGTTGTCCATGAAAGAATATTTTCATTAAAATCAGATCTGTTGTCTTTGCCTGAAATGGTTTTCCTCACAATATGCGCATCAATCTTTGTGGTTATGATTTTATGTAGTGTATTTCAGAGAGATTTTTTGTCATTTCTTGCAAAGGTAACATATATTTTTATGCTATATATTCCAGGAAAGAACAATCTTAGCAATATTTTAATACAGCTGACTATACACTTTCTTGGGATTGTATATTGGAACAAGCAAGGAAAGAAAGGAGAAAAGTGAACAACAGTAGTAACATGAAAGAGTACAAGGGAACAAACCAATGAAAATAAAATGCACCATCAAATATTTCTCATGATATTATGAATGAAAACACTAAGTAGTGTGGTAGTACCCTCGTGGTCCTTTTCCTTTTCAACTAGTCTTCCAAATCTGTGTCAACTAGAAAAAAAACACCATTTCAGACAATTATCAAGACCATCTGAAATTAGATTTTTCTGCTTTCTTTTAAAATCAGTAAGGCATCTGAAGATACATAACAAATGTATCTGGAGATACACAAATACATAATGATGAATGTGGTATGAAAAAATCTCATTAGATAAACTGATAGTTTTGTTAATAAAAGGAACAGACTTCCCATATACTGAACTGTACCTATGTTGAATAAATCTTTTGACCTGTAGGGTCATGCTGGATCATGCTACATGTATGTTCAGATCTTTTCAAGGTGGAGTAATAACAGGTTTTTTTGTTTGTTTGGTTTCTTTGTTGTTGTTGCTTTTTTTTTTTTAATAAAAAGCTTCAAGACTTTTTCCATATATACTTCCAGAATTGACAGCATAAAAATCATTTCCATTATATACAGGAATGTCAGCAAAGTCTCTTGGAGCTTCTATTAAGCAGCCTAAGCCAGAGAAAAAGCTCCTTAAAAGAGTACAGTTAACCATTTTCCACTTAACCTACGTGATGTGACCTTTATGTGCCAGAAATCTATTCTTGTGAATTATAGGTTAGCTATGGATGTCTTGTCTACATTAAAAACAAAAAAAAGAGGAGGTGGGGGAGGAGGAGGAAAAAAGAAAAGGCTTTGTGTTACACAAATAGTCTATTAATATTCTGGCTGGATTTAAAATGGTTCAGGGGTTATACTAATTAAACTTAGTTAATTTTGCCATGCAATTACCCCTCAGTATTTTCCTAGGTTGTTAAGACTTGACGATGGTTGATCCTTATATCTTTGAAGAGCAAGTTTAAAAATCCGCTTCCAAAATTTCCCAGTCATCAGTGTATGCAGTGTTCATTATACAGCCTAAGAATATGGAAAGTGCTTGGTACAGTAGTTAGGCACCTACTATGCCATGTGACAACTGCAATTATCTCTTTTAGTGACAAACGCAGTCTTTGCAGTGATTACCTTTAAAAAAATCATAGCCAATTAAATAAAATTCTGTGACATTTCAAAGACTGTTAATCACAACCAAATGCTGTAAATGTCAGGATGCATTGAAATTTTTGCTGCTAACTGATGAATCACTGAGTTAATTGTAGTTCATCATAAGGCCCTTGTCATTGTTATTATTATGGTAAACACTTTCATCACTCTTGCTATTCAATAAAATTAAAGTTCTAGACAAATATGAGAAGATATTACTCATGAAAGCTTTTGATTTTAATATCATTCTTCAAAATATTCAAACAAATAACTATGCAGAATAATGCAGATGCATACAGAGTGTTGTTTTAAAATAAAGATATGAAGGCATTCGCCCTTCCCTTTGAAAGAGACAAGGTATATTAAAATATGTTGTCCATATAGAGAATATATCCCTCTACAAAGTAAATTCATCTTTATGAGAGAATATTGGATCTAAGATTTTATTAATGAAGGAATCCCACCTGAACAATTTTGGGTCTGGTTTAAGATTGGAGAAACTGTCATGACTGAAGAATTTGAAGGCTAGACTGTCTTGCAGGTATCACAAATAAGTTTTCACACAGACAGTGACCAGAATATAGCTAAGACTGTGAACTCACATTACTTTCCCTGTAACATGATTCTATTACCATCTGCTGATGTTTCTGTTTGATCAAAAGGAAGCTGATCTGGAGGAGAGGTGCAGATGGTAGAAGTAATTGTTGAATGACATTTATGGATGTGATGACTCAGATATAGAAATGCGAAGGCACAAGCAAAGGTGACAGAGCACTGTTTGAACCTACCATCCACTCCCTTTCCTAACTGCAGGCATGACTACAGAGGTGACATTTTTACAAGTCAAGAACTTTTTCTAGAAAAAAGGCTTTTAGAGTTTTCAGAGCAGTGAATGTATATAGGTGAGTAGACAGTACAAATCTTAAAGAGAGAGCCCAAATTAAACTAGAATACTCCAAATTATTTCTTTATTTTTTAATCCAGAAGCAGGTAGAGTCCCTGCAAGGTAATTCACCTTTAAGCTTAAATACTGCTTCTCAAGTGAGGCTACCTTTTTTAGGATAGGGTTCATTACAGTTCATCTGGTGAGGTGGGGCTTGGCTTTCTTAGTATCAAGAGAAAGGTGATAGGATGAGGCCTTGTCTGATCTCAAAGTTAGTAGTGTACCTGAAAACTAGGAACATCAGAAGGGAATAAAAGGAGATTGTTCATTCACTAGCTTCAGTTCAAATGGTAGCCTGGTCTGTAAAGAGTTGTGTGAAATGCCCGTTTATTGATGTGTTTGCAGTTTTTATTTAGTGTTCGTGCGGAGCAGTTAAAAAACAAATAATTTTCCAACTTTGTTTTTCTTTTGTAAAAAGCTGGATGTTTCTCCTAAGTTCCTTGAATATATAAAATCATGAATGGACAAGTAAGAACCTATTCTGCTACATAGAGACACATGGATTCAAAATTAAGGCACCAATTCCAGAATCAAGAGATCAAAGCTTATTTTATGAGCCAGTCCAATTTGACCAGGAGAAAATCCCTTTTGTGTAACAATGAAACTTTCTTTATATACTCTAAAAGATACCTGTGCTCCAGTACTGCTGTTCAGCAGCTTCAATTACTGATGTGTATTCATTTTGTGTGATAGGAGAATCTGAGAACTTGATTCTCCCAGATAAACATTTTATGAAAAATAACATATGGAATGTAATCCTGAGTGAATATGAATGCCAGATGAATAGTCAAATGTTTCTGTATAAGTAGTGTATCTTCTGTATTTTGCAGTAAAATTGTTCATCATTCATTTCTTCTTGTATTTAAATCAAAGCATGTATGTAGATGCATCAATATAAATCATGTATCTAAACCAGAGGAATACACTTTTAATTTTGGGAAGTAATGTATTTTATGTATGTTTCTCATTTTTTAAGTTGATAAAATGGAGATACATAACAAATCACGATTCTGTTATGGAATTGTGACTTCAGTTGTGTAAGAACATAATATCTATGACAAAAGGTTTTCAACCTCAGACTTTCTCTCCTACTTCTAAGCATGGTATAAGAGCAACATTTTACAAGATTCATGTTTATCCACAGTAATCCTATATACCTTCACCTAACAGGAATGTGCTGTAACTAAAAGGTTGTTTCTTTTCACAGTTCAATCACACAGGACAAGGAAGTATTTGCAGCCAAGCCATAATGTTGATTACTGATGGAGCTGTGGACACATATGATACAATATTTGCAAAATATAATTGGCCAGACAGAAAAGTAAGTGGCACCTCTATTTGTTAGAAAACCCAAAGCTTCATGTCCATATAAAGTTTATGCCTCTTGAAAAGTCAGTAACAGTCTTTCTAATCCTCTAGAAGTGATTTTTGATAACTGGATGTTTCACTAATGACAAAAATAATGTTTATGTGATATCGCTTGAGGATAGAGATGGCATTTTACGGTAGTAATGAATTTAGGATAATAAGATATTAAAGAAACATTTCCCTCCAGGGTACATTTTTGGCCATTGTATAATGATTCCCCTGTGAGATGTCATTAAACACGAAGGAAAAATAACTTTCTTTCTCCAAAAATATTCATTAATAATTCAGTGGCTTTTTAGCACTAAAGAGGGGTAAGTATGGTGGACAGTGAATGATTTTCTATGGCTGGATGTGCTACATCTGATCATTCTCAGTATTTTTAATTTCTGTATTCATCAAAATGAGGGGTAGAGTGGGCAACTGGAGAGATTTTATTAAACATTTATTTGGTTCTATCAACCTGCATGAAATAATTTCCCCAGAATTAAATTACCTTGTTATATAACACATGGATATTATACACTAGTGCAAAAACGCCTTGAAAATTCTCTGGTGAGAAAGCCCTACCTAGTAGGCCTTATGTGTGGATGTGAATTTTTTTTTTTTCTATACCTTTTCTCTTCTACTAAAGAAAGTTTTGGAACTGTTTTAGGATGTTTTCGTAGTTTGAGATACCTGCGTATAGAAACAAAAACCTCGCTCAGTTCAACATGTGCAAGTAACTGATTTATATGAATGTGTTGCATGGGGTTTTACTATTCTGTGGAAAACAGTAGTAGTTTTGATTTTTAGTCTTAAGCACATTTCTGTCATTTATAATATTACATTTGTTTTCTCTTATCCCTTTTCTTGTTTACCTGAACTAAACCTCATCTCTTAGGAATTGGCAAGCAAGAAAAAATGGGAAATTGGTGATTTTTTTTAACTGATCTTTTGACTTTATGTCAATTACTGTCATTTCATGTAGTAAAAATGACATAAATCTATTCTACTTTATGCTAGTTAGGAGGTTTTTATTCAGATAATATAGAGTAATAACTAACAGCCATATGAAGATCGATTTATTTATTTTTTTTTTTTTCTTCAGATAGCTTACTTTCTCCTTTAGAACATGGTTCTCTAAAAGGAGAAAGCTCATAGTTTCTGTGATTTTTACCAGGACATGCCAGGAAGTCTGTCATCTTTAAAAGAACATAAGGATACATTGGTATTTGCAAATATTCTGAGTTGACCTGTAATAGTTTTCATATGACGTGAAGCTAGACTTTGTGTAGTGGAAGGGGTGAGGAAGATCAATATTTAATTAATGTGTTAAGATGTATAACTATATATTATGAAGGACATTCCATTGAATATCAGCATTTGCCCATTTTGGTATCGTACTTTATTAGGTCACATCTTAATATTCAGTGATATTGCTGAAATAGAACAGAAATATTTGGTCCTACTCTGTGACATACAAGTACTTCCTTGAAATGTGGTTATCAACTATTTACAAGGAGAATACTGCCTTTAATCTTGTCTCCTGTTTCAGTGTTTTTCACTTACATTGTTTACATGAAAATATCTCCTTCCTTTTCTTATTCTGTATTTACTGTTGAAGATGGGTGGTTCTCCAGGGTTAAGCTTTTATTGGTTTTTCTGTTGATTAATTAGACATTTTGAAAGCTTAGGCTTTATAAAATAGATTCAGCTACTGAAATTGCTGAATAATTCTGGAAAGAGTAACATACTTGAAGTATAGCTTGGTTTTTAGGTATTTAAATATTCAAAATGGAATCTGTTTTTATCACAGAGGTCATGTGTTGTGTTTTTCTTCCTAAGTAAATTAACGTAATTACCTAATATTATATAGCTTACGTCTTTTATCAGCTGTTTGTCCTCATTTAAATGCCTGGTAGTAATACAGTTTCAGTATATCTCTTAAATCCTTTTTTGTATTCACATTTATTTCTGAATGTTTTCTGAGAGAAACAAGACAACTATAACCTGAGTGTGAAATCACCATTTTGCTATCATCTACTTCAGATCACAAAGGTATATAAACAACAAGCTTTTCTTTTTTTTTTTCCCAGATGTTTGCATATACTTTAGCCCCATAGAAATGGTCTGGGAAATGTTAATTTCAGCTGTAGGTTTCAATGTTTACTCGTAGTATTTTAGTCAATTAAGTCTTGTAATGATTCAAAATTTCTATGGTCACATGATGTGTGTGAAAAATTTTCATTAAGCAATATATAAATTTAAACAAATTAAATAGAGGACATCAGGGATTTTATTTGTCTTTGGAATTTCAATAAGTATTCCTGGCACATTCCTGAGTCCACTAATTTTTTCTCCTTTCCAGTTTTGATATGACTGAGTGGCTTTGTAGAATACCATTAGCTCTGTTTTATGTACATCTAACTTATCTTGTTGCACTGGAAAGGAGTCTTAAGAGTAAAAAAAAAATAATAATAAAAAAAAATTCATCTTGAAGCCAGTCTTCCCTCTTTTATTCAATGGGATATTGAAGTCCTTAACTGTTCCATGAGAACATTTTGCTTTATATACCAAACACTGATGCCTAAGAACATTAGAGAGTTTCTCAAAAGGATGTGCCCCTGATGTCTTGTATTTTCTTATACTATGAAGTTAGTTCCTCTCTTAAAAATAGAAAGAGACTGTGGGGAAACAATCATCAGAAAGAAAAGAATTCTCTGAGACAGTCAACTAAGTGTTTTCACAAAACCTATGTATCTTTCATGTGCAAATCAACAACTATATCTGAGATGACAACACTTAGTACAGCTGTTGCAATAAGCAGCAGGACAGGTTCCCCTTTGGGTACACTGCTGCAAAGGCCTAGCAGGAAGAATCCTACGTTGTTTAGCAAGAGCATAGTGTTTAAGGAATAGCTTGTACTTAATACACAATATTCCAAGCAACTCTTCCAAAATATTTAATATGTTATAAAGTCTTCAAAATTCTATATTTGAAAACATAGAAAAAAGATCAAATCAGTTTGTCCTCTTTTCAGCTTCAAATATTTCAATCTGAAAAATGTTAAAGGTTTCCATATGTATGCTTTAATGCATTAGAGCTCTCAGTGTTCTTTGTTGGATTTGTTGTACTGGAAAGCAATTATTGAAAATACACTACGTATTTGTAATGTCAGTATGCCTGAAAATTATGCATAAGGTGCTTTTCAGGATTCCCTCTTTTTGCATTACACCATTTTTATTCTCTCCAAACCCATATTCTATATTTATAAATCACACCTTTGAACCTCTTAGTAGAGGTTTTTTCCCATTGTTTTTTGCTATCTATTCATCTGTATATCACCTTGTCATCTTTCTTATGATTTATATTTTTCCTGCCATTTTGACATTGTGGTAAGCAGTGACAGACAAAGTAATAGCTCTAATTAAGGTTATTTCTGAAGTTTGTTTACCTCAATTACAGTCAGCAAAGTACCTATATCAGTTATGTTTAATCTTAGATAATATTAAATGCATCATCATTAGTTGCAGCAGGAACATCTTGTTCTCTTACAGAAAGGAATGAATTCTTCATATAACTGTAAAGGCTTTGCGGGTTTGTTGGTGACAATCTCTAAAAATAGAGAGTGAAAACATATTGGCACCATGTAAACAACAATTCACATTTTCTTTTTTCAAGTCATCTGTATCTTTGCAAAAGACAGTCTTTTTTAAAAAGGTATTGTGTAAAGGGAGTTAAGAGCACTTTATCATTGTAGATATAGTCTGCCTGACAACTGATTAAAAGGCTGCTTCTTTCTGATAATCTATTAAATATAAGTTGTGTTGAAGTAATTTTGAAATGGAATAACTTGGCTCCAATTAAATCCCCAAAGTGGCTTAACTTAGTAATTGAGGATTTTGGGAATGATATCAGCCTGTTTTTTTTTTCATGAACTAGAGAATTATGGCCATCAAAAGACTATTTAAAATTATCTTCTGGACTGTTTGCCTGAAAGAAGGAACACTTTCAGTTTACTGTGTGTTTTATGAATCCCTGCCTCAAAAGACCTCCTTCCCCCCCCCCCCCCCCAGTGTTTCCCAATTCTTAAAACATTTCCCATTTTCTTAATACCTTCTGCTACTTAAAGTGTAAATCTAGTAGATGCTATTTTTATAACACACTATGTTTCATTTGTATGAGTAAGGGTCTGGTTGTTAATATCTTTTTCATTTTTAATGTGTCCATGCCCACAATCTTGCACCTTAAGGAGCTAGGTTCTCACGCATTACAGATGAGTTTATGCTATGCACATAGTTCTACTCATTCACAGAACTTACAATTCACTATTTTTAGGTTTCCGTAATTAATTCATGACAGCTCTGCTACATGAAGTACCAAAAAAAGAACAATTAATCTGCAAAATTAAATCCATCTGCACTGTCATATAAGAGCCCAGGTTTTCAGCATGTAGCAGAAATAAGTATTTAAAAATAATAGTACCAAGGAGGTGTTTGTTTACAATTCCATCTTAGATATCCTGTTTCAGGAGAAAGCCTTTAAGTCTCAAAATATCTTTTTGATGTCAGATGGAACAGAGAGGTTCATGCTTTTACTGTATATTATTGCTTCTACTGTTATATCCAAATGCACCATCAAAAACCAAGCAAAATATGCACTTACATATTTCACTAGGTTCCTTATTCTAATTTGAAAGCATGAAAAGACATTGTTGGGGGGAGAAAGGAGGTGCAGGCAAATGGACTACAGGAAAAAGTAGGCCTTCATATTTGCTCCTAGAAAGTAATGCCACTAATTGTCTCTTCTTAAATAACACAGTCCTAGTTCCTCTGTATTGGAAAAGTCCAGGAAGTATCTCATGGAAAATTCCAGGAAGATTAACCATGTAAATGTTGATGAAATGCTATAGCATATCTAAAAATTCAATTGCAATGAGATCAGAGACATTATCAGAGTTTTGAGCCCTATCATGCTCTATGTTGAAAGCCGCTTTAGTAACTAATTGAAAATTAATACGTTTGGAAAAGAAATTATCTACTCAAATAATATTTACCATATTTTGACATTCTAGATATAGCAAGACTGTTCTCAGTGTGTTGTGACATTGCAAAGGAAAATAATATAATATACTAAATCCTGAGATCGCTTTGTGTGGTGATATTGTAGCACATGACAAATCTGGAAAAGAAAGCAAAAGAATCATTGAATCAGTTGAACTGTATCATTCCCTTTGGGTTTATCCTTTAATCCTAAATAGCACTTGTTTTCATAATTATCTGTGCTAGCTATATGCTATGGTATATATCTGCAAATCCAGAAGCAATAACCTCTTACTATTTAGTAAAGTGAAATGGAAAACAAAATCCCACCTAAAATGTCCTGATTTTCTAGAATCAAATGCAGCTAGACAGGCCAGAAGTCTCCTGTATTTTGCCTCTGGTGATAAGAGGGAAAGGGTGAATGTGCTCTAGAATTCAGGCTTGCTTACTTTTTTTATTTATTTTTTTATTATGAGGTAAAACTACCTCCCCGTTCAGTTGCCTTGTTCATTATTCTGCAGCCTTTTACTTATTGGACCAAGTAAGAGAGACTAGAGCTTCATTTGTCTATCTCCCACTCTGTGGGCTCTGGGTAGTGTTCATTTTCTATGGGAGAGAAATACTTTCTTCTGCATATGAACTATAAGAACAAGGGAGAGATTTAAGATGGTTTCTGTCATTGCTAAGACTTCAGGTAGGGTGAATATAAAGAATAACTGCAATAACATCTTTCTTCCTGCTGCTAAATAATTATGATGCAGAAAGACCCAACAGCTAATGCTGCCTATGTCTGAACAGAACTGTTGAAATTACAAGATAAACAGTTCCATGACTTTTACGTGTTTATACGTGCTTTTGCACCTGCTTTATATGAAAAATTTCACAGTGTGGAAGGTCTCTATGCCTATATACAATACTTAAAATTGTAATTGAATCCAGAGATTAGCACCTCAGAATTTGCTGGTTTTAGATTTAATTTCATAGTAGTATAATACATTTGGAGAAAATAATAATCACTTGATAACTCCTTAGCTATGTGGGAGTTTAATGCATGCTTTCACAGGATCAGTACTTATGGTACCTTTAGTATTAGATGGCATTAAGCTTTTTTGAATATTTAAGAAAATATATGGTCACTACTGGTCACTTGGCCACTAAAGACCTTTATTTCAATCCACTCATTTATACTAGTGATCTTTGAAATAAATATTTAATAATTTAGCATTTTATTTTTTAATTAAAATTCTATTTAGTCAGTTTAAAGATGACTAACAATCTATTGGCTTCAACTGCTCTGTATGAAATGAAAGTCTGAGCTTTGGGTATATGTAAAATTCCCCAAACATTTATATTTTGCCATATGACAGAAAAGAATGTTTACCTTACTCTCCTTTAACAAAGGAAGATGAAAACGTGCATGGTTTTGTTTCCTTTGTCTGAAAACTATCTGAAAGGCTATGAGAAAATGGGTAGCTGTTTTGTGACATTGCATTAGTGACAAATCATCTTTGTCTTCATGTCTGCTATTCACAAGGTTACAAACCTTTCTGCAGATTTTTAACCAAGTCTCTGTAGCTTTAGGAACCTGCTGATGTTGGCAGCATGGAATGTTAGTACAGCAAATTGAATGTCTCGTGTACAATGTAGTCTGGATGTTATTAAATTGATTTTTTTTTTTCCTGAAAAGACTGCAGTACTTTAGAGGTGGATGTTATTGCTACTACTCAAAGCGTCTGCTTTATTACTGGTTATCTCAAGAACAAAAGAAGGTCCAGGCATGTTACAGGCCTTTCAATCTATGGCAATACTTTCATTAATAATTACCCATCTTTCTCGGCAGCCCTGCAGTATGGTGAAAAATGAGCTATGAGATCAAGCAGAAGTTCTTGAATAGTGTAGAGAGAGAAACAACTTGCAGAAATGCTGTTGTTCTACTTTCCTGACACACCTGCAATTTTCTTTTTTTTTTTTTTTTTTCTGGAGGGGGGAGGTTGTGGATTTTTAAAAAAGGTAATATTCTTCTGCATTTCTTTTTCCTTTTAAAGAGGAAAAGAGGCAGATAGGTTTCTATTTAATGAATGCTTTTTTTTTCTTCTTTTGTCAGAACTGCCATTTATGAATTGGTTACTAGTATGTCTATTTGTCTTCTTTAATGTGATGCTAAAGTAGGTAAGAATTCTTTTCTAGACCAAAGTCAATTTAATTTGCCATGAAGAAACTTTTTCTGCAGTGTTTAAAGCCAGAAGTGGGAGATGTTTTTTGTGAAGATAAGGGTAATTCAATCTTATCCTTAGGGTGTATGTGGATTGTTAGAGAAAGGATTACTGCCTTTCATATACAATGTTATATGGTTGGCTAGAATTGTATGGTGACTAATGCTTTATGAATGTTTTAAGAATTTTAGTTGGGATGGTCATTTATACACAGGATCAATATAAGTCTAAAGTGCCATTACACTGGTAATGTTTGTCATGTAATCAGAACTAGATACAAAAGTAAATTAAGTGTGAGTCATACAGAATACCTTATAAACAATGGGCAGTCAAAAGGGAGAATAATCCACAATCTCAAATAGATTGCCCAAAGTACTTTTTGGGAACTCATGAGTATCAATAGCATAAATATTATTACTTTTCCTTGTAAAAAATAAATGAATTTTTATGTAGTATATATGTAGACATAAAAAGTTCAGAAATTAAGATAAAATATGTGCACATAAAACGTGCCTAGATGACTACAAGTAATCATTATTTGCATCTGGCGCAAGCTCCATACCACTGAAATATGTGGCTGAAAGCCATTATTAACAAAAGAGACCAAAGTATTGTAAGTATCATAATTAGAACCTGATATCTTATGGATTCTGTTTACTGATCCACAAAATGAATATAATAAAACCTGACCCGATATTTGAAGTTCTGTAAGGCCATGATTTTAAAAAACATTATTTTTGTGAAGTTGTTATGCCAGGACCAAGACAGTTCAGGTAGGCACAGTAATTGTGCACAAATATGCCCGTTTCATTCTGTGGACTATGTATGTTCTTGAGGTACTGTTTTTTGTAAAGAATTACATCATCCACTTAAGGCAATAGTGAGACCATTTACTTCTTGAAGCTCTTCAATAGCATAATAAAAACTGCATTTTAGTTTGTGTAGTTTAAGCTGAACAATACTGCAATTATACTGAAAGCCGGGATGCAGCTCATAGTGTGTTTTTTAATTCTCTTTCTAATGTGTGCATCTTTTTAAACACTACAGGCAAAAAAGAGATGCTGAAGGCTGTCAGAGCTGTTCTATTTTAGATGAGTATCTTCAGTCTCTGCATAGTATCAAGAATGTATATTGTTAATTGTGAGTGACTAACCAACAAAAAGGTGACCATAGCTGCATATATGAAACCCATTTGGGTGCATTTGGATGTAAAGAGATAACACAGTATTCCAAACGAACAATCTGAATTAATAATAATTAAAAAATTCAAAGTACATATAATAATTAAAAAAAACCACCCAGACACAAACAAAAGACCAAAATGATGTTGACTTGAATGTCTTCCTAAATTACCTATTTAAAGTCTGGCTTCTGGCAGCAGTTGCAATTTTCTGAATTCATATTACAATACAGAGGAGAACCTTGGTGAAAAGAGACAAAACTAAGGTTATGCTCAGTCATCTCTGCTTCCTTCAGCTGCAGCATGAAATAAGAAGGGTATAATAGACCTGCAAGCCAGCTTGCTTTATAGGCACCTTCTGTTTTGTAAAGCACAAGGTACTAAGTGAAAACTTCTCACTGTCTTATCAGACAGGGAAGAATGAAAACTACATATGTATGTTCAAGTAAGTTTTAATAAGCTGTCCTTATGATCTATCAGGTCCCTCTTATAGCTTTTGGAATGCACTCCAATAAAATTTCAATTTTCTAATTTTTCCCCCCACTCCCAAGGTAAAGCTTGATTCAAACACTGTATTATGCGGCAGACAAGCATTAATGGGATTAAAGATATTTTTGTGACTAACAAATAAGAATGTTTCTAGGTACATCTGGCAATACAAATAGAGGAGGCAGTGCAATGGTGATTCTTAAACAGGAAAATGGGTTACTGAGTCTTTTCCTAACCAATAGGTCAGATCCAGTGAGGTATAGCAATTCCAGTAGCCTGTGAGCAGTCAGTAAGTACACTGGAAAACTATTGACCAGTACAAAGAATAACCGTTTTCAGACATTTCCGCCTGAGTATTGAATTATATTTCTACCTATCTTGTGTGATCCATTCTTAGCTCATTCCTGTATCACTTTTCCTTTAATGACATCTTCATACAATTCTATTTTATATAACTCTTACTGAATTAAAATAAGCCTTAGTGTGTCATTTCATTACATAGTGAAGCTTTAAGTTGACTTCTGGTGGATATTTACATTAAGTTGAGAAGGTTGGTAAATTGCATGTTTAAATATCAAATCTCAAGAGATGTCTATGATTCTATGTTTGGAAAGGGAATGTTACAAAGGGAGGAAGTTAAATGTTTGGTATAGTATTCTCTTGCTGGCATCTCATTACATACAGTAAATGGTATTTCTTGCTCATTTCGCTCTGAGAGGCCAAATTCTGCCGGTTTGGAAATATAACAGACATCGTTTATATGAAATTATTCATATATAGCATTTTCCCAGAGTACCTCTGTTATCCTTAGTGGTGTCTGGCTATAGAACAATCCCGCAATACATGCACATATATCAAGACAGTACAGAAGATTCATTACATGCACGGATCATATATGTGTAGTTTAGTATTCATTTCAGCAAAGCGCTTACATATGTGAATTATTACATCTCTGCTAACCAAAGCAATGGATTCAGGCATACATTAAAAGTGCTTTACTGAATTAAGACCTAAACAAGTTATCAAAACAATCCTGTCCTTAGAACTCTGTTGTGGGTCTGCTTACTCTTTGTGAGTGGTTGAATCTTTAACTGTGTTAGTGGTTCTGCATTTTATAGATTACCCATGTAGAGTGCACTGCTTGTTTATCTCACTATATTTATATATACATTTTCTAAACTGGCATAGCAGCATTAACTGCCTTCTGAGCCTTCTGAAAAGCATGGCAGTCTGTGTAGACTTCTGTGTTCTGTTCCCATGTGCAGACATCTGCTGCAAAACTGATAAAAGCCTATTCTTCTCTAGGAGGTTCTAAATGCCATCATCTCATAATCCTCTCTCCTACCCTTACTGTAATTGGCTCTGTGCAAAACTGACAGAATGAGATTTGCACATCTGAATAAGTATGTTCTGTTTCTGTGGGATAATGCTTGTGCACTGACTTCTGTTAAGATTTAAGCTCAGTCACAGAGGTTTCCCCTTCCAAGTTTTTGAAACCTTTTTGCTGGATTTTAAGACTGAAGCTGAGTTTAGTGCATTGTTAGAAAACAGAAGTTATGTCATTAGACATTCATATCTTGAAAAAACATGTAGGATTTTGAAGCAACCAGGGCTTGTTATTGAAGAAGGCTTTAAAATCCATTGTAGTATTAAAAGTGTAAATCCCAATGGCTGCTGTTCAGCATGTCATTATGAAAACAGAAGGGGCTATAAGTACTTACTTATAAAATATTTTAAAATTTGTGTTATATTGAGGATCATAAAAAAGAGCACCTATAGAGCCTATGACACTTGGAACAGGCCTTTGGTTGAGGAAGAGATAAAAGAAACGTACTTTTTTTAACATGATAATTTTGTGTATTCTTATGTATGTACATAGAGAAATAACGAAAGAAAGCCTACTGGATACAAAACAGGATTTGGTTTTTTTTTTTTTCTATTCTGGCTTTTCTGGACAATTCAAGACAGGAGCAACTTAGGGTGTCTTTTTGTGGAAAACTTTGTATCTCAAAAATTGTGCAGTCAACTTCCATATATCTTATGCTTTGATAGGATCTGGAAGTATTCAGCAACTTCTGGTAACATTTTTATGTTCACTTCACCTGTTTTAAAAATAAATAGAAAAGGTTATCCTTGATTGAGGAAAAACATTGTCACAGACACCCTCAGAAAGTTTCCTGTTGTCAAGAAGCCTAAAGGAAAATTTGGAAGCGTGCGTAAGTGGAGACAACAGACATATCTGCTAGGCAAGCTCCTGGGCATTTCTGCTAGTAAGAACAAAATATGATGGAATTGTGAAATACAGTAGTTATTCCAAGAATTTTTTTATCATATGGTTCTGGTTTTCAACCTCTAACTTTTAGTAGAATTTTCTGGTTTTTAATAATGTCCAAGCTAGTACCAGTTATGGTCTGTCTCTGCAGTTTTTGGTTGGTTTAATAATACAAGCTATCAGTGAAACCATGAAGAATGTTTCCTTAAGTATAAAGAGAAAAGATAGAATAATACTGGTCTTTTGATTAATCATTTATATTTCAGTCACTTTTGGTCAATCTAAAGCTTTAAGTCTTACTAAATAAATATGCATTTCCAATACATAAACTAAAGAAATACATATTTAATATGTGAGATAGCTGCGAGCAGGTTTTCAACCACTTTTCTCGTAGACTTTTTCATCTCCAGATAATAAACAAGTTAATGCAAAAAAGGAATAGGTACAACATATTGTAAACTATGGAAGACCATCTGAAAGTTAACATTTTCCATATGAATCTACCGAGTAGACTTTGCAAGAGTAAGAAATCATGCCCAAAATTACAAGGAAAAAGGATAACGGAAAGAATAAGAGACTGAATATAGTAAGAGGAATTAAATGCAATGAGAATCAAAAGGGGATTTCTCAGACTGCTTTATGCAGAATTCTTTCCTTCTGGGGAAAATACCTTATGTGGTATGGCATGGAAGGCTGGCTGCAGGGAGCAGTGAATTACCAGTATGTGCAAGCCTGGGAGAAGACTGTTGCCAAGCTTTGGACTGGTGTTGCCAGTGAATATGATTTCCAGCAAACTGATTATATGGGGCTGCAGCTGACTTCTCCTTCCAATGTGATGTATGCTCCTGGACACATGTAGTACTCCTCATACAATGCTGGGTTACAGGTCAGTTGCAACATGTCACTTATTCAAGATTCCAGTCTGCCTCTTTTGAGGTGCACACTTTCCCCAGATTCTGAAGTGTCTACAAACATCTACCAGCCTGAAAATTACTTCTGTAGTTGCCCTGCAGTAGGTGTGCAGTTGTTTTCAGTTATAAATGAAGGGAAAAATCCCTAGGCAGTCCATCTTCTCTATTAACTTAATCTACAAGAGTGAAATTAACTGAGTATACATTTATTGGTTTTGCTCTCACTGTGAAAAAGAAATGGCTGACTTTTCCATAAAATGAGAGTTTTGTCTAAATATTGAAACATCTGTGGAAGATATGGGTGAAAACTCTAAACATTTGCTTTGGCTAAGTTTACATCACATTTAGAGGTGAGTTTGCATCAAATACTCATGCTACCAAGTTTTATGGGCACAAAAATTCATGGAAGATGAATTTCATCGTATATGTAAAGCCCACTGTGGTTAGATTATCTTTCTATCCGTCCATCCATTTCTTCTGACTTGCAATTGAAAAAGAGTCCCTCATCAATCTGTGGGAGCACCAGCAGTGTATCATTTTTGCCCTTGTACTGCTGGCAATTTTGAGTGGGGACCGCAGAAAGCGGCTATGGCATATGGATAGTCTGATATTCCATTGTTGTATTGCATAGAATTTGAGTTTGGTCCTATGTTTATATTATATTGAAAAGGCATAATCAGTCCACTATTCAGAAATTAATACAGATTTTTACTGAGGCCAAGTTATTTCCTCCTCATTCCCCGACTTCTTCTTTTGCTATGCTATAGTGTCAGTACTAGTCACATTTTCTCTGTGCAATGTTGGGAACATTGCCACTGGCAGCACTGTGCCCTTGTGGGACAGGTAGGGATTCATGAGGATCTAAAAATCTCTCGTCATAGCTTTGGTAGGGACTACTTATCAGAGGAGTGCAGGCTTTTTTACTACAGTGTTCGTCTCTGCTGGGTCTACATTGGGGGCATCCGGTATCCTAGCTAGGTTTACCTTGTTTTTCTAAAAAACCTATGCTTCCATCTGTGCTGTCACTGGAAGTCTGACAAGTGGGCAGCACACACTGCCTGGGAATTAATCAGTATAACAATGAAGAATTTGTTTAGACAATAGCTCTACTTAAGAGACCAATAGAGTTAGTTTCCTTCGCTCTTCATCTCCTACAAGGGGGGGAATGTTTGCCAAGACAAAGGAACTTGTTAGCTGCCTTGTGAAGTGAGTTTTTCTTTTCTTAGCTACAGGTATTTTATGGGACCTCGTGTGTTATTCAGTACAATCCTGTCAAAATGGGAGTTATCTCTTATTCTGGGACTGTCTCTCTGATATATCATGGATTGCATGATGAATAGTACCCACAATATCTATAGAGTAAATGGAACTGTTTAGAATTAAAAAAAAAAAAAAAGGGTGATAGAACTCAGTCCATAAAAAACACAATGGAAATTTAGCAGTATTACTTACTAAAGAATTTAACAAACAATTTTATCGGTATGATTCTAAGAACTATGATAGTATATTTTAATATTTTGATTCATTTAAACAACCCAAACCAAATTTGCACAAAATATTCAAATGTGTACACAAACAGCATGAGAAAATCGTGCGCACAGAGATTTTAGCACCATATCTGATAATACTGAATTTTTGGCTAAAAATTATGCTGGCTAACTGAGTACATTCTGACACATGGCACCCCATTTTGAAACAAACTGTTTTATTTAGGCTGACCTAAATTCTCCTTAAAAGGTCATGTATGGAAACTAGTGATGGGCCAGACATCTGAGGATGCCTTTGTGGTAAGTCATGTTTATGCAGTTTCAGCCAGAAAAATGCACTTGGCTCTACATTTGTGTGCAGCAAGAGTGACGTCTAATAAGGTATTAGATCAATATAATTTGTGGGGGTGTTTTTTGCTTATGGTATAAGAGTGTTATATACAATACCAAGTTGTATTCAAAGGTGAAACTCAAAACCAAGTTTCTGACTGTGCTCTGCTTGCTAATGCAGCAATAGGAAATAATAAACATAATTTTCAAAATCTTAGTTTGGTTCATAATTAAATAATCACATGCTTTCTGCATGTTGGTAGACATGACTAGACTGAGGTCAGTCTGGTTTTGGTCACACAGCAGCAAGGATGTAGGGAATGTCTTCCCCCTTCTCCTTCATAGCCTTTGCCAAGGTTGCTCATGGTGTTTCTTCTCCCAGGCAAGGAGATGACAGACATTAATCATTGTCAAACAGCCAGAAGAAACTTCTTACTTGACAAATACTACATCTTTAAGGGAATTAACAAATTCTTTTCATAAAAATGTGAATCCCTCTGTCAGTGCCCTCACTCCATTTAGGTAACTGGTAAATATTGTGCCACTCCGTACCAGGGCAACTTTTAGGTATGCTCTTCTATAAGCATGCCAGATCCTCGCTTCCATCACTCTGAAGCTTTTAAGACGAAGTGCTTAGCAGGGGTGGACAGGATAACCAGGGATTCTCAGGAAAAGGAGAGGAATACAGAGGGCAGGTGCTCATACTGTGTAAACAACCACAGCTGCTTTTCCTGAAGTAGAACTTTATGTCAGCTTCTAAGGGATGGCAGTGCTGCAATTTTTTCATGCATTTTTTAAGATTCTTTTTGTGGCTGTTTTGCTTTATTTCTGAGAGGATTTTCCTGGTAGATGTTAATGATGGAAGCTGGCCATATGATCTTGCTTGAGCTATATTTGTGTGGAGACAGAAGAAAAATGGCAGATGGGCTTCACATCCTAGTCAGGTTAAGATTTTCATTCATAAAAACCTAATATTGTTGGCCCTTTTTTGTATACATTCTGCAAAAGATTGATACAGCAATTGCTACATCTAAATACACAGGTGCACAGTATTCCATAATATCCTGGGAAGGAGAGCAGTTGTCTATAAATTTTGGAGGAGTTTCATAGCAATTGTTCCTTTTCTGCTGCAGGAAAAGCTTTGGGGCACTGCAAAGCTGTTGTATCTCTGAATCTAAATGCTCAGTATTATTTCCTCTGGGAAGCTATGACCCTAAAATAGGGCTGAACTTCAGTGACAACCTCAGTCTTATATTTTCATTTCACCTTGTGGAGAAGAGATAAGATGAAGGTTATTTTTAGCTTTTAAAACCAAGCCCTTTAGTTTTATTTATAAGGCAAATTGGTAATTTTCTAGCATTTGCACATAACTGTTGATGGCATATTATCTGTTCAAGAAGCATGTGTGTTGCAGTAAGACAGTGAAGCAGCATTTTGAAAAGATGTATTTTCTGTTGATATACTAGAAATGAACAGTAAATCAAGTCAGAAGGAAATTTAATAACTATTTCAGCATTCAGTGTTACTATGTTATGTGTTTTTTACGTTAAGGTCACTTTTTGTAGGATGTACCTTTAAACATTGTAAACTGTGAAATAATGTGCAGATTTGCAGGAAAAAATTGAGATAATTTTTTATCATTTAGTGAGCAATAGATGAGCAAACACCTGGTTTAGTTGCAGTTTAGTTTGCTGCTTTTTAAATGTCAGAACATTTAATAGCCATAAGAGAATAATGATGTAAAGCAAGCCATATAAGAATGTTTAAAACACTACTAATGAACATTTTTTCTACTCATGTGTGTATTTAGCCTTCCCAAAACAAAGTGGCTCAAGAAAACATGTGTCTTTTCCTCCTTTCTTCAAAGTGACTTATTAATGGGTTGTTGAGTGGCAAAAGAACCTGGTGTTCATTCCCACATTAATATTTAATCAAGTGCTAACAGCACTACCGTATCTACAAGACCCAGAATTCCTCACAGGAGCTATGTCAATACAAGGTGTACTTGCCCTCAGAGTGAGGTTGGATTATTAAATTAAAAGCATAGGCAAGACTACTAAGCAGATATCTTTGCGATTCTAATTTGCTTGATTAATTTTGCTGGTACTTCAAGAGTAAAAAGTGCTATGTGGATTTGCTTGTCTGTGTATGACTGCTCAGGTTGTGACCCATTTCCCTCTAGGGAAATTTCTTTCAAGGCATAACTTCTTGTAAGTAGTTTTCTGAAACATTTTGAACTGAAATTGTAAAAACCTGGTCTATGCTGTGTGCGTCTGCCTCTAAATTTTGGAAGAGGTACATAAAAATCAGATTTCAGTGAGGAACTTTTGTACAATTCTTTTTGTAAATTGTGTAAATTTATACTTAGATGTTTACATTTATTCTAGAATGCGTTAATTGAATGTAAACGTAATTTGTTAAATTCTGTCTGAAAGTGCAGAAGAGACTTGGTTATGGCTGAAGATATGGACTTGTTTTTAATGTGCAAACTTTGCGTGGTTTGTTTTGGTTTTTGCTGTTTTGGGTTTTGTTGTTGTTGTTTGGTGTTTGTTGTTTTTATGTTGTTTTTATGAATATCTTAGGAACCAGTGAATCATAGACTCATAAGGGGTGGGCTGTAAAGGACAATTTCAGCCCTTGTTAGGAGTGGATCTTGTGTTGTAGTGGTCTGTGAGACCTTGTAGTTTGATGCGGCTTCCACTGCATTCCTGACTGCAGTACACACTTGCAGAGAGAAAGCCATTCCATTCCCGGTAGTTATCCATCAGCTTTCGCATAAATGCTCCATCCCTGGCAGTGTTCAAGGCTGGGTTGGACAGAACCTTGGTTGACATGGTCTAGTGTGAGGTACCCCTGCCCGTGTCAGGATGGTTGGATGATCTTAAGGTCCTTTCCAACCCAAACCATTTTATGATTCTAAGATCAGTCAGTGACAATGCCAGAAGAGCACATCCGATGATTGCAGTCCAATGTTAACCACAGCCACTGAATCATTCTGAATGCTAGGTGCCAACACTGAACAGTGCTAGCAAATCTGTACATGCAGCATCTCTATGGCCACACTAGAAGCCCTTTGTCAATGCAGTATTAAATTATTCCTGTGTTGCTGAAATTCTTTTTACCTGCTTTCAATGAGGATTAAGTAGCTGCTGTATTTTGTACAGATAATGCATTTACTTCATGGCAGACACAAATAAGCAGTTTTAGTGTTTCTTTGACACTTGTTTGTCATCATGAATAGTTGTAATATTTTAGGAGTGTTGTACTGTATTAACTACAAAAGTAGGCAAGACAAATAAAATGTACAAATAAAAAAGTAAGAAAATCTGTACTGCCTAACAAAATGTAGGGCTTAATAAAACTAGAATATTCTGAAATTGAACAGGGAATTGTCTCCTTGAAAGATAAGTTGGGACTTAGTTTTTCTTATCCTGTGATTTATCAGTCTGGATCATAATATCAACATTAATTAAAAAGAGTGTGAGAGATGGTTATATTTTAATGTATTTAGCAATTCTATTGCATTTTGTCTGAACTGTATAAATTCAGAAAAATTAAATAAATCATTTTATGTAAGCATGTCTTTGGCTAATCTGTTACATGTTTTCCTGCAAGTGCTGCAGTCTGTGCTGCTTGTATGATTTTCTGTGACAGTACTGGCACAAGCTGTGAATAAATTAGGCCCATAGCCTCTTGATGGCAGTGTATTTCCTTCTTGAGTTCATAGGCCTTACAGAACGTTTATGTCTCATTACAGCCAGTACAGCAGTTTATGCCCTAATAAATCAGAAGAGCTTTGCAGAGATGATCTTGACAGTAATGAATCTTTATGTTGGCATTTCCACTTCACAGACACAAATAATGAAGCAAAACTGCCCCATCTGGCCACTCAGTAAGAGTCAAATCACAGTGGGAAGCTGTTTTCTCAAGCATGACAAAGGTCATTGTGTGCAGCAGGAGTGAGCGATAGCAGGTTGAGCTGTGAGTGACAGTGTAGAATGAAGCCATTTGTGAGCTTTTATCATTATAATTACATTTATTAGCTCTGCTGCCAAGGTTCTCCACTCCCTTCTACCAAGTCGGTGTGCGCTTGCATCAAAAGCTACCTTAACTGATTTCTGCAGATTATTTGCACAGTTTTTGGTTATTGCACTGAAATTGATTTAATCAGCTCAGTCAGCTGTTGAAGTGGTATTATTAACGTCTCTCAGCAATAAAAATAAAAAAAAAACAGCACCAAAACTTCTGCAAATGTATTGCCTTGAAAGAGCAAAAACTAGCAAAAGGTGTTGTATGCTAGTTTATTTGCAAATAGATAAACAGGTTCACTCTGCTTTAGGAACATAAGGCAGAAATACAGGATGTGTCATCTCAGATTGGCCTGTGGATTGTCTGAGCCCGCTCTCTTGCCGTTGGCATTGTGGGAGCAGGTGATCTTCCCACCTGTTCTGAAATCCTCAGTTCTTTGCCTGACTTTGTTATGGCATGTTCTTGTTAATAAAGCCCTTGCAGCACAGGACTTGGGTACACACCAAGTATCCTTGATGATTTTTCCAGGGCCCATTTGCAGAGCATCTACTGCACGTTGGGCTTCTGCAGCTCTACAGTACCCCGGTATTCCTATTTTAAAGCATATTTCTTCCATTCTAATTTTTCCCTGCTTGATATTACTGTTGTGTTCAATTTCTTCGTTTTCTAAGATAAACAGCTTTCTCCTTTCTTAGTTTGGGGTTTCTACACTGAATCAAACAATAGAGTTGAAAAGAGATTTCCTTCTATTGGGTTGCTCGAGTTATTTTCTTTTGTATTTTTCCTGGTCTATTTCGTGCCCTCTTCCTTCATTTTCAGTCATATTCTAATCCTGCAAAACCGGTGTGGTAAGAAAAGGTTCTTGCATCTTAAGAAAACCTGGCGAGAAATCATTCCTAACAGCGCCACCAAGTGATGTCACGTAGATGTCACCCTAGCTTCCTTCATGGATCGTTGCTCTTTGTGGTTTGGTTTTGTACAAAACACATTTTGAGTATCTGTAGATGCATACATTCACTATTCTGCCTTTTTTCCCCTATTCTGAAGTGCTGTTGTTTCTGTAGGCATAACTCAGCAGGAAATTTAAAGGGATCAGCGGAGAAAGCAAGTAAGTTAATAGCAACATGTGGCAAGCTTTGTACTGATTCCCCATTCACCTCAGTACAAGTTTATACTGTAAAGTCCAGGTGTACTCTACAGGCTGTATATTTAGGGATCACTTGTCCCTCTCAGGAATGCAGGTATTCATTCTACATCAACAACGTGACATAATAGGAGTTTTAGAGGGGAAGTCTGAAAACCTATTTTTCCAGTGGATGTTTTTACAAGGGTTACATCGCATGGTGAGAATGCAATGGCCTGGAGTATAAATCAGTCCAGAATACGATCATAATAGCATGCTTGTGGGAAGCACCAAGTGTTCTGTAATAACCACAAGTAGGAACTCAATTTTTTTTTTCTAACCTTTATAATTTTACACAATTGTATTATTAGCAACCAGAAAGCTCCATGCTAATGCTTTCAAATTTGTATTATATTTTTTTTTATCCTAACATAAGTTATTTGTATTTTTTATTATTCCTGGTATTCCTTTTTTTTCTTTCAAATTGCAAGCATGAAAAAATACATAATGAAAACTGTATTATACCCTGCAATAGGAATGTAGGTCTGGAAGAATCAACTTGGGTCAAATGCTGCTCAAATTTAAAAATTGTTCTGAGTGTACTGGGCTGAGTTCCCTGCTGGAGCCACAAAAGGAAGGGAAAGGGACAAGGAGTGACTTGGTCAACAAAAGCCAGGGTAGCTATAGAGCAGGGAAAGGAGACAGAAAGAGCAGTTCTGAGAAGGTGCAGTCAGTGAGGGTCTGACTCAAAAAAGGGGCCAGAATTGACAAGAGCATGTACTTTGATACTCTCTCCACACACATTTGCAGTCTGTGTAATCCTGTGGTGAATGCAGTTTTGCTATGGAATACCAAAATGCTTTGAAATGCCTGTGTGTCACAGGAAGACAAGAGAGAAAAGAGAGAGAGTGAGAGGAGACACCTTTGTTCTAGTCTTAGATGTAGCACAAGATTGTTAAGTGAAAGTGTGGTGTGCTGCAGCGGAAAGCAGCAATTCCCTACAGGTCCTGACAAATCTGATGCGTATATAATCTAATCTTTGGTTAAGAGTGAAACCTGCTAGCCAGAGCTTCAAGTGTGGGGTTTGGTTTTAGTTTTTGTTTGTATTTTCTTGCTCATTTTTGTCCTTTCAAGAGTACAGCTGTACTCTATTTCAGTCAGTGAGACTGGTAGCCATGGGCTGCCACTAAAGCTTGAGAGGAAAGGGGCAGAGTAGGAGTCATGCTTTCTTCCTCAGTAACTGATCAGCAGAAGTCTTGAATATGACATTAACTATCTTTTTTTCCTATTAAAATGAACACCTACAGCTTGTTTTACATTTGGCTAGTGTTGGGATATCTTTTCTCATTTAAAACTAATTATCACTCATTTGCCTGTTAATTTTATTGTTAATAGGTCAGAGTTTTATGCCTCACCAAGAATAATGAAGAAGTTGTAACGGTGTTAAGGCAACAATGTGCACACATGAATTTTATTGAATAATGAAGCAAAATATAATAGTGTACATATTCCTGGAAAAGAAAGTTCATGATTTGTATGAGTACTTTTGCTGGGGATAGCTCTCAGCTTAGTTCTTACACTTATTAATCATTTAGCCCAGCAACAAAATCACAGGCCAACTCTGCAGTGCCAGACAGGCCAAGGAAACTAAATGCCATCAAAAGGCCATGTTTCTCTGAGAAATTATTCTCTATGGAAAGATGAGAGCCAAAGTACCAAAAGGTATGTGAGAGAGACTGAGAAGACCCTGAGTAGTAGCTACTTGCTCAGTGTAGAAAGCTTGTAGCAAAACAGCTTAAACCAGAAAACTGTAAAATCTGGCAGTAAAACGCCCCTGGAGATTACTTACATACTACTGCAAGCTGTTCTTTATGAGCAAATGCTATTCCAGTGGGTGTCCGGTGGGGATGAAGAAAAGAAAAAATTAAACTGTTGAACTGAAAATATAACACAGGAGATGTTAATGTTGAATGAAGAATATTAATAAATAAGAAGGAAGAAGAACATTGCTATGAGATTGATGTTCTGATATGAGATTGATGTTCAGGCGGATGGCATCTAAGAAAAGTAACATCTAAAAATGAGGAGGTAGGTGTATATTTACAGTTCAAAGATAAATTATATTACAGAAGAAAACGAATCTTTAAAAGAAAAAAATATTTTCATTAGTTGAAAGTAAAGGTAGATGTGAATTAACCTGATTAGTGGAAGTGTTATCTGCAGCTAGTGCTGCAATACTTATCTTACATGTGGTGAAACTCTCAATCAAGACGGTGAAATAAGTAATATCTTTCGCAAAAGATGAGCTCGTGTTCCAAGAAAATAATAGAGGTGGCACAGTTTGTGTTATAGACTGAAGAACGTGCTACATCACTAACAGCATTAGAGATCTTGCTTCTTTCCGTCTTTGGCTGCAAACTTATCTTTGTCTTCATCATCCCTGTTCTGCACTAAGTTCACTGATTGCCCTCTAATCCCATTTTGCCCCTGCATTGAAATCCCCAGTGCTGAAAATTCTTCATGCTGCTTTCTGTTGGAATCTTGTTTATACCTGGGACAACTCCACATTGGTTTCTAATTTCTTACATGTTTTTACATCTCTCCCTTGCTACTGTCTGTATTTGGGAAGTCCTTTCTGATTCAGTTCATCATCAAAATGCCCTCCTCTTTCTGTTTTGCCTAAAAAAATCTGTTGTTGTTGTTGTTTTTGTTTTTTTTTTCCAAAGACCTCCAACAATCATATTTATATTCAAATTTATTCAGATTCATCCCAAAGCAAAGTAATTTTTTTGCAGGACAGAAGGAAAATTAAGTTCCGAAGTTCTGCTTTAGTAGCAGCATACACATTTTCCCAATTTATACAAGCAGTGAAAAGCTTCAGGCAGTCTTCTTGCTCTTTAAGAACAAGAATCAAACGTACAAATCCTAGGCTATTTGTAGGCTTTTTGTGTTTTATCCTTTTTTTTCTTTTTTTATTTCCATACCTGAGCACCAACAAGTTGAAAGATTATACCTTTCAACTGCTGTCTTGGCATGTATTTATCTGTGGGTTTTATTTTGTCTGTCTTGTGATGGGAGTCACTATAAACCTTCACAAGCCCTTGTGCTAGCATCTGTGAAAAGCAGGGAAGGAAAAACACTTTTAAAGGTTTTGTGTCATGGTTGCGATTTTGACTGCTGATATATGAGCTACCTTTCATAGTGCAGAATCACTTGATTTGTGTGTTTTTATACATTAAGTGATAATATGCTGGCTTTTGTATTTAGAATTGATGGTGCTTATTTCATTAGCTGTGAAATAAGTTCATTATGAAGTTTCTATGTAAATTGGTTATTTTTTTCTTAGTTCTTTCAGTCACAAAGTTGAAAGGAAGGATCAAAGTAAGTAGAATTAGTGTTGTGTCAATTCCTTTTGCTTATATCTTTTCTGCTTTCATCAAAGTATTTGGCATGTGTTGGCTCAAGTTCTCAGTGAGAAATTAATTGCTTTTATTTTGAAAAATTACGCACTTTAGCAGAAGAACATATTATTAATTATAGCTAGTAAATGTTAGTGTCCCAAAGAGTATTTTAAATCAAAGTAGTTCTCCTTTTTATGCTTGTCACGTGTTGTACCTTATGGTCAGCATAGTATAACTCTGATGATCTTTCTCTTAGAAGCACTGGTCTTGGATCAGATGTGAACTTGTTTTGCTTTGTTTGGTATGATGTAGCAATAACAAATTTGAGCTCCACAGATTTTGCAGTTTTAAGTCTGCAGTTTCCATGCTTGGAAGTTTTGCTAACGTGTATGTGTCAGCTGTAATAAAGATCTCTTTACCTACCATTTCATTAAGCAACTTAAACCATTCCGAATCTATACTGCCACTGTGATATGTGGCACCACCTGCCACTGTGATGTGTTTGGTACCAAAGTATGATCGTATCATCTCCATTTTACTGTCACTAGTGTTTTATGTGCATACTACCATAAAAAAACCTACCTTAAAAAAATAATAAAAATTGTACTCGGAATGACTAAGTGAAAGATCAAGCCAGAGAAAGTGAATGAAACCAAGTGGTTGATGGAAAGAACATAAGAGCATAGCTTCATGGTTTAAAGTTGTGTGAAGCTTAATGTGATGTCCTTTTGGCTGAAGTTTCATGAGACATCTGAGTCAGTTTAAAAGTGTCGATGATGTGTAGGGCTTGAGAGATCGTGGAAGGAGCCAAGGTAGTGCTGTGGGCAGGTGGGGGGAGTTACGACCCCAGGAGCTGTGTGCCAGCAGCCAGAGTAGATTGGTGGCACTGCAGCCCCTTGGTCACCTGTTAAAGCCCCAGGTTCTCCACCCTAGGAGAGTTTGGGATCAGGAAGCAGCAGAGAGGGCCAGGGCCAGTGGAGAGAATTGGGCTGGATCTCTGTTCCCAGCCCTGTCTTGTTTGCATATTCTGTCCTGTCCTAGCAGTGCAGGGGAAGCTGTGACCAGCCACAAGTGCCTCTGGACCTGGGCAGACAGTGACACCATCAGTAGGGAGGGGTGATGTGGCAAACAGGAGGCAACAGCTGTCTGTGCATCCTACTGCAGATATTTCTGCTGCTGCTGAAGAGATATCCCCTCCTTTCCTTTTCTCCTACTCCAGCTTCAAATGTGTGGTCCCGAGCTGGCTCCAGCAGCTCAGAGAGCAAGTTCAGATGAGTGAGCAGGCTGACAACCCAGCAAATGAAGCAAGTACTGTAGAGAGCTGAATGTGTCTCACTGAAGGCTGTCAGAAGAGAGACAGAGGTAGTATAAGGCGGACCATTTTTTATCCTGGGTGTTTTAAACTGAAAGTCTCTGGTTTAATCCTGGTATGGTTACAGACTAGAGACCACACAAGTATAGTGTTTGCTAAATCTTCCTTCTAGAGCAGTTTTGGTCTTATACCAATATTATACTAGTTAATTTATTTACAGCAAGCAAAAAAGAGAGATAACTTGAGGAACTGTCAGCCTGATCATACTTCAGTGACATGACATGTGCCTGCAAAGTGGGAGAATAATATGTTTGCTTTCTAAGAAATATTCTCATCATTTATAGAAATGAAGAAGCAGTACTGATAGGAGTAGTTAAGGCATCCTTCTCAGTAGTTAGTGCCCTTAGCATGTGAATAGCCACATTTCTCTGTTCTAAGTCAAGCAGAGCAGAAACAGGAAGCTACAGAATGCTCTAGAGCATTAAAGCTTCATTTGTCTCCCATTTGTGTATCATTCATAAGCTTTTTTAACCATGAATCGTGTACTTGCATTTCGTGTATCTTAACTCCTGTTTACCCGTACCCTGTAAAATCTAACTTAACTTGATAAGCTCCTTAAAAGCAGGACTGAGCTTGCAGTCATAAAAAGTATACTTTGAAGATTAAAATGAAGGCAAGATCCTTCAATACTAACCCAGTAGACTTCCACAGTTTCTACCTTCTGAGTGTTTTGGTTTTTTTGCCTTTCAGATTACTTGCTTACCTGCTTTTCATTCCTGATTCCATCTTATTAACAACATGTATAATTGATCATGATTTTAGCATATTTGAGTTCCAGGGCCCTTCCGTGCTTCCTAGACTGAGATGCAGAACCTTCTGGTTTAGGATGTAAATTCGGTCTGGTTTGAAGGCAGCCAGCTTCTCAGGGAAGATAGATACTATTTTATTCCCAGATACAGTGACTTTAAAGTTCCTCGTGGCAGACAGGCAAGTTTGTCCACTGCTGACTAGGAGTCATCTTTACTTCTTAGAAGAGACACTGGAGGTATATCCCTAGGCAAGGGAAGTTCAAAACCAACTGTCTGTGTGCAAGTATGATGCTTTTGGAAATTAGACTAATGAGGCGCTCAAATCTGATGTTTTCTGGGCTGTATCTGTATGGTAATGTGCCTCAAAACATACACTGAGCATTAGTAGTAAATACTATACAAAATTTACATACTAACTGAAGTGTATACTTGTTTCACAAGCCAATTTGTTTCTCACTTCAAAGATAAGATTCCCATTTAAATGAGTAGGATTTATGCAGTATGACCTTCTGAAAGAGGTTTATACTTCACTAATCTCTGTTATGAAATGTTAGTCCTAATATTTTAGTTGTTTCAAATACGCACTGGTTTAAGAGTGTCTTTATTAGAGAAATTTATTCCAAATTAGAAAGTGGATGCCTAACAAAACTCTTACTGTAAGAATGTTTGGAAATGTATACAAAGACTTTGACTACAGAAGGGTATTTTTGTATTTGTGTTTAAAGTGCTCGCTGGCAGGAAAACCATTCCATTCATCTTCAGGAGATCAGGATGTCAGTATTCACTTAGCAACAAATGCACTGTCAAAAAGTGCAATTAAAACATGCATTGGTAAAACACAAGTTCTAAATGTGGTTTGAGGGCACTGGGTTAATCATGCTAGATCAGGGAGAAACTTCCTTGTTCAGAGCTGTGTTGCCAAGAGCTCTTTTTAATACATATTTGTGATGTCCTTTATATTATGGTATACTTAAGCTACTGGGGTATTTTTTAGATGTCTTCAATCAATCATACTTTCCAGCTGGTAGGAAAATTATTAATAGGCAAAACAGTAATTGCAGTAAAATAAGATCAAATTATGATTCATTTGAAATATTGGCAACCTAAAAATATTTCTTTTTTCCTATTTAATTCTCATTATAACTCCATTGTTTGATATGCTTACAGTTCAGTAACTTGTATTTACTTGCAAAAAAAAGCTAAACTGTTTGCCTCTAGCTCTCCTAGGATAGAACAAATACTGAGCGTCTTTCACCATTTGCTAATACATGCTCTTTGATGAAAGCAGTCAGAGTCCTTGAGATGTGTGTAAATTTGGCATCCATTTAATATGCAAAAATCCCCTTAAATTTGTAAACTGAATTTTGGGCTTTGGAAATACTGTCTGAATAATTAGGTATTAGTGTATGGTGCTACTACTATACGTTTCTCTGAAGTGTGTTTTAGATTGTATTAGTTTCATCTTTTTAATGCATGTTTTTTCTGGATTTCCTTTACATATTGACAAGTTGGAGAGATGTTTTATGACTATTTAAAATCCTTTTATCCCAAGCCAAATCTTTTAAAAATGCTAGAAGCATCTCTAAGTAAATGAAAGATTAAATAAATCCCTTGGTAATATAATTTATCAACAACTGCTTAAGATATTACAGGTAGGGGTCTTCTGCTTCCATTGTGCCATTCTGGAGACAGAAACCATCCAAAAATAGGGCAAAAAAGCAGAATCTCTTTTGCAGTGAAAGATTGAGCCCTTTTGCAGAAACAATAAGTGTCTTCTCTTTTATCCCTTCTTTGCAGTACTGATGATGGAATTGTGTGGATAGGGGCAGAATTAAATTGAATTGCAGTATGCTTTTAGTTTTCTTAAAAAAGGGGCTGTGACTGGCAGCCAAAATGATGTGAAGAATTTACTGGATGTGAGCAGCAGATGGGAGCAGACTTCCAGCTTGGGAAAGCCACATGATATGATCCTTGGTCAAAGTACTTCTTAGTACTGAAAAACTATATTTACATATCACAAAGGTATAAAAGTCATCTTCACCTGTGATCAAGACAAGTTTACATCATCAGGTCCACCCACTGTAGGTGGTTTAAGGTATTTTCCTTTCTAGTTGTAACAGATTTGATACTCTTCATGGTCTGCTATTTTAGGTTTTGATTCTACAGCCCTACTTTACAAAATTTCTGAAAGCATCCAACATATTTATTTCCACATATTGCCACATACTCTCTGAGCTGTCATTTGAATATGATCTTGATCTTGGGAAGGTGGTGAAGGGTTTCTTAGATAAGTTACCTGACCAGTAGAGCAATTTTACAAAGCCACCTGGAATAAAAATGAAGATGATGCATGTCTTATACTGTGGTATTCGTCTAGAAAAGGTTCTTTAGCGATTACCATTACACAAAAACAGGAAACATATTTCTGAAAGAAAGCTTTCTGCAAAATCACTGCTAATAATCTCTGGTTCAAAGCATATATTCAAATAACACTAATAGAAGAAGTTAATACTCTAAGGCAGATGCACTTCTTGCATATCAGGGAGCTTATTGCTGCATCTAATTAGAACAGCCTTTAAAAAATTTAATCTATTAATAAATTACTTTGCATACACATTAAGATGTTAATGTTCATATTTGATTTTCTATTGAGTAACGATCAAAGCTTTTTTTTTCATTAATTGGTTTGAGGAGATGATTATGTCTGCATCTTACCATTATTTAATTAAAGCATTGGTTTAACCTTCATAAGAATACAATTACCTATATGTGCATACTTTAAAGTGTGCTTTGGTACATCTCGCCTCTTGCATGGTTTTTTTCAGAGGCAACATTTTTCTTTCAGACTTCATTTTTTTACATAAATTTAGTTTGCTTTTCATTTATAGACCTTTGTGATCATCATGAGTGATGCATGTTCAAGTGAAAAATTAAATTGAGCAATAAATAAGGCAGTATGTACATAAAACGATCATGCTAGTGCATAAACTTCTTTAGCCTTTCTCTTCTGTGGCCTTTAAATGTGCAATTTTTCCCCTGGGATGGAAGTGCAAATACTCAGAGATGGAGCCAAGGCAGGTCCTCTTATGAATGTAAAACTATCTCTAAGAGATGTACAAGTTCTGTCATTTTTTTCTCCCATGTCAAAATACGTTGGAAATATTATTGGATTACTCCATATTAAAGGAAGGGGAGGAGACTTGCTGTCTCCTTTCACTGTTAGCTCAGGTAAGCATTTGTAAAATCATTGCACTTTGTAGAGAGTAAGCCTTTTAAAGCATTCTGATGGTACTTCCATTTTTAAGTGATACCCTCTTATAAGATAGGAGTTTGGAGAAAGTTTTATGAACAAGAAGTCTTTCCTTTTAGTCAGTTTTTGTTATAAATCAGTGATTTGGCTCTAATTTCTTTTGGATTACATCCTCTGTGGGGAAGACACATTTAATTCAACACTGGGACTAGCCACATTCATAAAACAAAATAGAGTAGGAACCACTGCCAGGGGTTTCAAATATAGTACACTGGCTGTGAAATATTACACATGAGTAGAGCATCATATTTATATTAGATCTCTTCACATAAGAACATTATCTTTTATTTTCCATTTGTAATGCTAGTGAAGAACTGGCTAAATAGGGAGGCCCTTGAACTCTTTCCATTTTCCTCAAGTTTTGGAACTGAAGATGCATACAGAAGTGGTAATAAGCTTACAGATGTCAGCATGCTAAAGTGCCACTGTGCAGTGTGAAAATCTTTAATATGGCTTTTGTGTGCATTTCTGCAAGAGCACTGCTATGCAGTACATATCTCAAAGTCTAGAAAACCAGATTACAGGTTGGTGGTTCTCAGTGTGTAGGCTTATCTTACATTTTGAACTGATTTCTGTAGTTCTTAGCAAGAACTTTGCTCTTGAATAGAGAGCATAAGCTTCACTATAAAGTGTGTTTCCAATGTGCAAGAAGGAATCTTGAAGGAAAGTGAATAACAGAATTTGTGTGTAATTTTCTTCACTCCAAGCTGTAGAAGAATGTAGAGAATTAAGCTAATTTCTCTCTGGTTCATCAGAAAAGAGTGATAGTGCTGGAATTATTCCTCACTGACTTACAGGAACTGTGGGCTAACCTGCCAGGGCTGGTAAGCCCACATACAGTCTTTCCTAGCAGTATTATGCAGAACAGTTATGCTGATGCAGTGAATACAATCTTTAGGAATTTTGAATGTTTAACATGTTCACAGTTCTGTACAGTGACTAGTTAGTCCTCTAATGTGTATTTACTGGCATTTTCTGAAGCTTCCAGGAGTTTTACATGGTGGATGTTGGTTTTGAAAATAACAGTTGTCTCCTCTAAAATACACCTATGTGTGCATCTATCATTTAGGAACCTTAAAAAGTGGTTCTTAAGATGGGAAACCTTAACACTCTTGCATCCTTCTTTTGTATCTTTCTCTTGTAAGACAAATGAAAAAAATCTTTCTTTTCATGCTATAGGATTAAGACACTGATGTATTTTTAACTACAAATGTTTTGAGTTTCTGCAACTTTAGAATTTCTGCATACTTTAGAATTTTTTAGAACATAATGTATTAATTGACAGCAGTGTATTTTTATTCCTTTTGCAAAAGCACCATAGTATGGAGAAAAATCCTGTACCTCGTCACATGCCGTTTTAATAATATACATGTGTTTGAATGTTTGAAGTTTCTTTGACTTGTGGTCTGGCTTGGGGTTTATCTCAATCTACTGTGTAGGAAGTTAGGTAATAGTAAATACAAGCATACCATTAGACATGCTAGAAATTGACTGGAGTGGCTACACAAAAGTGTAAAGAGAAGTGCTGAATTTGGAAAAGAGGAGAGCAGAATCCAAAAAAAAGAATAAGAGTCATCATGACTATGAGAGAAGAAGGATTGAACACAGTCACCACTTTGTTGATGATGAGAGAGGCAGGAAGGAATTCCACTCAAGCTGTCACATCTGTGCAGCATTAACAAGAGAAAAAGCAAGCAACCTAGAGGAAGATTCATTAAGAAAGGGGATTTTATTTTTAAACAGGCTTGTGTATGCATCTCTGAAAATCCATGTGCTGTATCCTCATGGGCTGGGCTCGGTGGAATGCCAGTGTGCTGAGTCCAGGAGTGCAAAAGTGGTGCTTGAAAGTAACTTTTTTGTCACTTTCCAAGTGAAGCAAAGTATCAGCATAAAAAACAGGAGACCATGTAAAGTTTCGAGTTTGGTGAGAGCAGCATGACAAAGTGCAGCTTCTTTGCATATGCTTCTTAACAAGCATGAGGTTTTGCAACAATAATATCAGTGCTAGCAGCTTAAAATAGCACCCTTCTGTCTATTCTCCACTCTTATTATAGCCAGGCTTTATTTAGTCCTGATAGAAAAGCAAGCCATCTGCATCTGTTTTTCCACCTGTAAAACAGATAATTATTTAAAGAAAAAGGCATTATATGTTAATAAATAGTTGATAAAAGCAAACAAACAAAACAACAAACTCTGAGCAGGTAAAGGATTGATAAAATGTAAAGGACTTATTCAATGAAGCAGCACAGATTTGTAGTTTGCTAGGAAAATCTGCTTGTGTATTTATCATTGTCTCACATTTAGCTGGAGTGTCTGTGTGTCATAGAATTGAAAGATACTTTCTTCCAAGTCTGTTCCTCTTTTTGCCAGTAGCAAAGAAAACTGGCCTTAGTTGTGGGGAAGATACAGATAGCACAGTCTTATGTGACAACCATCAGTGCAAAGTATCTGGTTCCATGTATGCACACACACACACACACATATATATATATATATATACACATACGTATGAACATACCTGGTCTATATTATTCCTTTGTACTATTCTGATTTGAGGCTAGAGGCTAATTTTGGAAACAAGGATTAATCCTACCTTTGCACAACCATGCCTAAGCACCAATATGTGCCAGCAGCATTTGAAAACCGATGTATCTTATCTTGTGCTACTAATTTAAATTGAGATTTGTAAACCCCATGGACAACAGAAAACTTTAAAAAAATGCCCAGGTTTGCTGACTGGAAATGCTTATATATATTTTGTTGAAGGGGGAGTTTTTCTGATGATATTTTTGTGACCACATGTAAGATTTACTATGAATTTTCAGTTCATTAGCAAAATAAGTTTTGCAGAGGATCATGGTGAACACTTGTCATTACCAGCTTTCACTCCTGAGTGAGTCACCTGTTAGAGAATAAAAATGGCTAGCTTTGCAGCACAAATGATGCCTCTGACCTGTTGTCTTGAGTATCTATTAAAACAGTCTGTGTGTGTATGTGTGTTTGTGTTTACTCTTGATTTTGAGAATAGAAATAGCACAGTTTTTACTCATTTTTCGTGCATTCCAAAGAACAAATTGGGCCAATTAATTTTGAATTTGAAAGCACTATTCAAAGTTTGTTCAAGTAACACGTTTTAAAAGATACCAGATCTAATATTGGAGGACAAGAAGGGAGTATTTTTCTTAGTAGGAACAAAATGGAGCTTAAGCGAATAGGGGAGAAACATTTCCCTATGTTGGCAAATTGTATTTCTTCATTGGTAAAGTTAGCAAATGTTTATCTAAAACTATGGATTTAATAGCATAGTTTTGCACAAAATGCACTACCACAGCCATGATTCAGAATTCTGTAACCTATAGTATTACATTTATATTGTCATGTTTTGTTGCTTAAATTTTATAGAAACAGTTATATCCATAATATATTACGATAACTTTAATCTCCCATCTACTGAAAATGAGAATTTATCAGTCTGTTCATTCTAGCTTTCCTGGAGACTGGGGTAGGTGTAACCTACCAGGTAGCTTGTAATAACAATAAAAACAATAAGGTACCAGAAACTCAACAAATGGAGCTCCAAAGGGGATGTCTAAATTATTTTCAATAGCTTCTTATATTACAAAGCCATGAAGGGAGAACTTAAATTTTGATACACAGGGGTCCTGGGGGATTTCAGTAGATTTAAGGATGAGTCACAACTTTGAGGATATTGAAGGATGTCTTGCAGAAAGAATAGAATGCATCACAATGTATCTTTCTACTCAATTTGTTGCTATGTTTTCTGGTAAAAAGTTTAGGAAGCCCTTACACTTCTAGTAAAACGTTGAGAATTTTGTTTAGGAGAATCTGATGCTGAGTGTGATAATGTTCCCCACCCTACTTCACGATATTGAATGTGTACAAGCAGAAGTTAAACTAGCTATAGGAAACTCATGTTTTAAAAATATAATCCATTTTCTAATTAGAAGCATTAAAAAAAAATACAAAAAAACCAAGCCAAAACAGGAAGGTGCTAGTTATAGGAAATTCCTGTTACTCAGAATCAAAATGAGGGGAAAAAATAAGGTAGTTGACTGAGGAGAAACAACAAGGAAAATTGAAACTTATCTTTCTACACCAGTACAGATGAAGAGTTGTATTAATAAAGCCAGTAATTGTTATTTATTTATTTTTAATTTCAAAATTCTACTCAAACTGAACAGACTGTAGTGAATACATGGATGTTCAAGGGAAGTGACAAATCATAGCTTGTCAAAATTTCTTGTCTATTCTTTCTGAGTAGAAACTGGTTAGAAATCACCTGAGTTACACAAGCGTTGAACTGGAATACTGTTCTGGTAAATCAAGCTGTAAGACTATAATATTCTGTAATCTGCAAGGCTGAACAGAGTATTTTACCCTTGTAATTTTACTAAATACATAAATTTGAATATATTAAAAAAATTTTTTATTTAGTAAATGAAAACCTTTTGTAGTTCTGTCCACAGTAGCAAAAAGCATTGATTTAGTTTTCCAATACCTTTGTTTTTTTCCTACATTAAAAGAATGTTTTTAATCCTGGAAGTAGATTTTGGATTATGGTCATAGACAGCAAAAGGGTACAAGGTTTACAGCTAGCCAAAAGAAGCATATTGTCAGTAGACTGGCTCAAAGTTTCATGTTGGAGCTGTTTCTATGTTAGTCTATATTTGTTTGGGGGCTTAAGAATGAGGGAAGTGCTCAGAGTTGTAGGGCTAGGCTCCTCATTGCCTCTGGATGCATAATGCCACTTTTAAGTACACAGTTGGAATATTGCTCACTGTCAAAGAATTTTTCAGTTCATAGTTGTTCTTCATTAGTTCATAATGTTACAATTATATTCAGGGCAAACACATGTTTTATTTGGCTCACCAACAGTCTTTGTCATGTTTCTGATTTTGTCTGTTTGATATATATACATTCATTAAAAGAGAAGCATATTGTAAAAGGCGTATCAATGGTAATAGTCAAATGCTTCAAATTTTAATAGGGATGTCAAAATTAAAACCCAAGTGAAATTGTTTGGTTCTGAATGTCACACAGAAAATTGTCTTAGATCAATTAAAATTATGAATACAACTGATGTGCATATTATACATTTTTATTTGAAACATTTTTCACTCTAGACTTTTATGATAAACTTCATAAAATGCATCTTCTAAATGTTTCAATTGCCTTTGAAATTTTCACAGTTGACCAGATGATAGTGATAATACTGAATAATAATTCATTTTGATGTAATGCTTAAAGTCCTCAAAATACTTTACTATTCCTGGAAATAGTATGGATAGGGAAAACACATTGCAGAGAGGTAGAATAATTTGCTCAAAATTCAGGAACTGGTAATATAGCCAGGATTAAACTCTATTTGTAATGACTGTGCAACAATAGTACAGGATATTATACAACATAACTACAGTTTTAGTTACAGATCAAAGAAAACTGCCCAGAACACCATGTAGCTGTGTAATGTAAACACATTACTTCTTGTAGGTATGTGTACTTGCATGGTTTCAGTCTTACAGTTTTCTGAACCCTGCAGCCTAATGGAAACTCCATTAACACTGGCAGTCTCTCTTAAGTACTAAATGATTAAGCTTATATATACACAAAGATGTTTCTGTTGTGGCTACAACAAAAATAGACCAGAGAGAATAATCCTGAGCTTTGTCTTTCCCTTGTAATAGCTGTGGTTATGTCCTACCTGAACAAGCCAAGTACTCACCTCACCCCTGAGAACATGGGGCACTGCCTGCTGCAACTGAAAGGCAGAGCTTTAATTTTATCAGTTGCTTACCTGTTCTGGCAACAATGCCACTTAAAATCCTTGTGTCATGGCATGCCGTTTTTTGTGTTTAGGGCAGAGCTTGTGGTGCTTTGTGAGGATTGCCAACAGGCAGGCGGAAGGCAGGATAAAGCCTCCTTTCCTTGCAGAGCTGTGTGTTGCAGCAGGTGCTGGAGTTGAGCTGGGCAGAATGGTGCATAAGCCTTTGGGAGTCTGGGGTTGATTCACACAGCCAGTCTGCATTCATTCTTCTATCAGCGTCTTTGCTATTATTGTGCATTGACTTTGCTGGATAAAAACATACTTGAGTATTTCTGTTAATGTGCAACTCCTTCTACTCTTCCTGAAACATAAATATACTCTGGGAAAGTTTTATTTCCTTTCTGGATTATTAGGTTGACTTTGTACTTTAGAAGATGGTAGCTATAGTAGGTAGATGATGGAAGGGTTGGGTGACTTCCTGTTCACTTCTGTTAAAAACACATGGACTAGCTATAGCTGTTAATGTGATTGAACCCAAAGGCTTTAAAAAGTGTATTTCTGTCACCTTTCAGTATTTAAAATTTTTTGCAAAACTATATTTATTTTAATTTGATTTTTAAGTTTTGAGGATTTATTTATTTATAGTAGTAACAGGGGATCCCAGGGTGGGCCTTGCTACTTTTGCATGCAGTGTGGCAGGGATTTAAGCAGAGGCTTAAAGTTTTCTTTGCCACAGCAAGGTGGTATGTTACTGTTCTCTCTGATTTACAGTCCATTCCTATGCATTGCCTCAGTCCAATTTGAGTTGATGTCATTGAACAGTGTAAGCTCTAATAAGCAAGACTGAGAGAAGATTGTAATGCATTTGATGATTACTAAAGAAATACTTTTTAATGTTCTCTAGTCATGGCATTTTGTTCCCTGAACAGCCTTGAGCATGGCAACTGTCAAGATATTGATTGGATAGTTTCCACTAGGTACTATAAATGCTGTGGTACTGCATCACATAATTCCAGCTTCTGTTTTTCTTTCATCATTTAGAAAAGGGTATACAGTCCAGATGGGAATTTTATGGTCTGCTACCCCATTGGACAGTTTATTTCTTTTCTTCTTGGTGGAGAAAGCCTTTGAAAACATCTGTAATCTAGAAAGTATTTATATGGAGTATGTCAATGCTGATATCACAATAACTGAAAAATTGATAGGGGTCAGTATTCCCTTGATAATGAATGAGAATAATGCAAACTTGTATAGGGTGAAGAAAAACCAAATACCCCAAACTGCATATAATAAATTCAAACATTTGTCACTGGTGTACTACTAATGTAGAGTTCAAGCTTTACATTATGGTTTTGGCACATTGAAGTAGTATGAGGGCAGAATCATAGAACCATAGAATAGTTAGGGTTGGAAAGTAACCGGTTTAGTACTTAGCACTCATTGGTGGAGGCTTTCTCCTAGAACTTCGTTCATAAAGGGTGAAGGGAGAACTGCTTTTTTCTAGTGGCTCCCTAAAATAAGCAAGAGGTTCTTTCACTAAAAGCTTTAATTACAGGAGATTTGTATAATAATAAAAACTGCAGTTAACAGGAGATTTTCTAAAAATAATGTTCTTGAGATTGGATACACAGTGGGTTTGTTAATTCTTTAATCTGTAAATTAGTCATGAGTTAAATACTGCTTATGACAAATACTATTTTGTTACATTGTGAATGTGGGAGGATGAAGTGAAGGGGATTTGCAGACTAGTGGAAAGAGTTTTAGACATTTCTGGATTGGTTTCATGCTGGTAATTATTAAGTCTTTTCTCAACCTCCAAATTCTTTTTCTTTTTTATGGCATACTTGAAAACCTGTCTTCTATAGCTAAGTCCCCCAAAACTAAAAATAGTTGGCATCTCTGTCTTCTATGTGACTTTAACACGTTTGGTCTTTAAAATTATTTTTATTCATGTTAGTTACTGGTTGTATTTAAGTAGTTATTAAATATTTACATGTGTTTTGCTTTAAAAGCATTATTCAGAAACGTTTTAGTCAAGAACTCTTCACAGTGGATGTTATTAAAAAATCATGGTTCTCTAATCCACAATGATGAAGATACTACTACATTGCTGCAGTCAGCGGAAGATTACCCAATGTTCACTTATTAATGTCCACTGTAAATTCAATTAATTAGCAAGTGATTTGGAAAGAAATGTCATTACTATTCATTACTTACTCATGATTATTAACAACCGCTATGAGGCATTTATTAAATACAAACCCAAGTACAACTGCTAGTTGTAGTGGTAGTTTGAAGTTTCTTTTTAATTCTCCTATCTTTTGACATTGTTTTCTGTTTTATGTTAAGATGCAGCTGTGATACTGAAAAGCCTTGTTGCAGTTGGTTTATTCAAAGAGAATTTTTGGTGAAAAGCATTTTAATTTGTTACCCTGTCTAAATACTCTTATTTGAGTTCGACACTTCTGTGAGCAGATCTCCCCAAAACCTGACACCTTCTAACCTTACTGCCTGAATTTTGAGCTCACGATACCTAGAAATCAAAACTGGCATCACTTATTCATGACTGGAGAATAGCAGTAGCTGAAACCATTTGAATCTTTCACATTTAATAATTTTTATAAAATAATATCATGGCTGTAATGAACCATTTGGACAGGAAGTTGTGTGTCAGGAGACTACGAATTTCTCATTAGCCCATGTATTACTAGCAGTTTGACTTCATGATGGGATGAAGGCACTCCAGAGGATTCCCCCTCAGGATGGGAATTGCATCAGAAACTGGATCTGGGATCTTTTTCTGCTTCACTAGCTGCCCAGCATATGGAATCTGAGGCCAATTTAGGTAATTTCTTGCTTCACCCAGGAATCATTAAAAAGTAGCAGGTTTTTTGGAAGAAAGTACATGTAATATTTCTGTGTAACAGAGGGCCAAAATCCAGGTACACCAGGCACATACAGGAGGGCAGTAGACTGATATTTTGTGTAGCGGGACAATGGCGTTACCTAATAACTGTGATACCATTTGATATTGTGGCTTTACTGTCATATCTGTGTTAGAGTCCCTGAGGCAACACATACCCTTGTTTGCCTAATGATATCTGTACAACATGACCATGAGGACAGATGAAAATCGGGCATTGAGTGGTAGAAAATACCTACCTGGCGTTAAAAGTTAATGGGGCACTCTGGATGTTTGGTGCAGAAAGGGGTAACTCAGAGGCGTCAGCCTGTGCCTGAAAGACTTCCTGGGTGGTCAGATAGTAGTTTGTATTGTGTGTTTGTAGGTAGTGGAAAAATTTCAGGAAATAAAATGAAGTATTTACCTATGTCTGTACAAGACTTCAGAGCCTGAGTTTATGAATTCAGATATAAAGACCTTGTCCTACTGCCTCCAAAGCAAGCGGTGCTGGTGTTTATTATTTTTGGTAATTATTTGACATAATATATGTAGCTGGCAACTGCAAAATCAGCTTATACTTTTCAGAAAGTTTCTCAGATTTCTTTGTGTTTTAATAATGTGCTTAATAAACTTATGGAGATTTTCTACTTAGTTTCATAAACTTTATTCAGGAGCTAGAACCACAACCTGTAGGTTTTTAGAGAGAATTTCTCATTAAAGGTGCCCTGTGCTACATCATTACTGTGATCTGCCTTGGAAAGTTGAGGAAAAGCTACCAGGAGAGTTTGTTTTAAGGACCTTTTTTCATGAAAAAATAAACACCTTGTATGTCTCATTCTCCCTGGCTTGACCTGTATATTATCTATCGTAGCCTAGATTTTCACATGTGAATATCTACTGCAAACATTGTGTACATGAAATCTGCTTTATGCTTAGAACGTAGGATATTTGAAGAAATAAAAGGCATTGAAATCTCCGCTCAAAAATTAGATCTTCCAGATTCTGTTCCTGCCTTAAGGCCAACAGTCTGCTTAGACCCCTGGAGCTTTTGTATATCTTGGCTTTTTTAAATGAAGGGATGAATAAACCCACAAAATTTCCACATTGTTTGCAATTCTGTCTGCATAAGTTCTTCTTTATTTAACTTCTTTATACCCCACCTGACTGGGAAATATCTGGAGGGTCTGTCCTGTTAAAAATTAAATGGTATGTGCTGTCTGTTTCAGTGTAGCTGAAGTTTTGCATACAAGTTTTAATAAAGTATGGAATTTCATAAATAGCTGGCTGTAAAGCTTAGATTCTGGGGTCTACAGCTACTAAAGACAAAAAATGGCCAAAAAAACCCCCAAACAACCCCAAACAAAAATAAACCAGACACTGAATGGATAAACCTGAACAAAATCTCTTTGATTAGAGCGTTTGGGATAACTGCCAGGCTGGACTCTCAGATGTTTATAAAAGGTTATGTGTTGATTGAGGAGAGGAGCATGAAAGGTGCAGTTTTAGCACCCCCAACCTATGCCAAAGTATGCAAGAAAGTGGGGACTGCTGTTTGGACAGGGGACAGATCAATTAAATCTTTTAGGACAGGATGCTTTAAAATGCATGTTTGTAAGTTAAGACATAATCTAAACACTTTAATCACAAGAGATTCGAAAGTTTTATCCACCCAGTGAGTTCTTGGTGGGGAATCAACATTGAAACAGACTCTCCTAGGTCTGCAGCAATTCACTTCTTTTCAACCATGTAGCTTTTGAATTGGTGAAGCATTTAAAATTCATTCTTATCCCCTGCTAATTATAGACTGTACAGAGATGTGGTGATGAAGCTTTTCTTTCAACTGCAGATCGGATACAGTTTGTTTAATTTATTAAAACACATTTTGAATTCTTTTAATATAATAAATAAATCTTGGCAAAATGTCATGGTTGAACTGTAATCTTAACTAGATATGCAATTTAACCTTTCTGATTCCCAAACTCCTAAACAACAAAGAAGGTTAAACAGGGCTTATTATTTAAGGAGGCAAGACACTGACAAAATAAAAACCAAAAGTAGTTACCGTTATTTTCTCTGGCCTTTACAGATGAACAATTCTCATGTTTTGGTACTTTTACTAATAGTAAAACCTGGAATAAGAATCGGTTATTACACATTTTGTTTGTAAAATGGCTCTGGAATTAGCAAATTAAAGCATGTTGGTAAGTTAAAAGTGTTGACCAAGAGATACATTCAGTGTGGAAATAATGTGTATTTCAGTAGATGGAAAAAGTTGGTTGTCATGGAAGAGTAGCGATGGTTTTAATCCAGAAGGTAAAGCAAAATTTGACCTGAAATGTACACTTGAAGACATATTCCTTGTTGTGCTTTACATTATCAACATTGTTTAACTTTTGATAATCTTCTTGTGGGTTATCTTTTGGAATATAAATTTATTTTTTTTTTGAGACTGTGGATTTTATCCCTGAAAAACCTTAGGACATTTGAACAGTTTTGTAGTGTAAGGCATGTTGTACTGCTGTGATTTTCCTATTTAGAACCTGGTTTTTGTGAAGTACTGCATTGTGACATCGAGGTCAGCACAGCAAGCACTTAAGCAGATAAGTAGAGCTCCTGAGCGTTCATTGACAGAAATATGATGAACGCCAACAGAGCAGAATTACCTTAGTGAAAAGAAAATGCTTTAGTCAAGGTGAAACAATAGAACTAGTGCAAAACAAAGATGAAGAAAATGTTCTGTCCTGATAAAATCATTAACCAAATCAATTAGTATAGTAATTGTGAAGTCCTCCTTAGTTGATAAAATTAGAAATAATAGCTTATGTAGAATGGACTGAACATAAGCAAAATTGTAAAGAGAATAAGCAGGATGAGATTAAAACGTCTGTTTTGAGATTCTGGAAATTAAAGACTGAAGAATGTGGGAAAAGTAGAGTGAATCGTTTTCTTTTTAAGAATGGAACAAAGATATCAGAGATGCATACAATCTGATGGTAAGCTTATTTCTGCTTTATGAGATAGCTTAAAGTAGCTCTATTAAATTAAATGGAAATAAAATTTATGAGATAAATGATTGGCACTGCAACAAGTTTCACTTAAAAAGTAACAAGAACTGATGGCTTTTGACTTAAAAAAGCTGGCAAAGTACAGAAGAATACAAAGAATATTGAATTTATGTGTAACAAATACATAGGTCTGTTGGTCACTTCTGAGTTCTGTAACAGTATCTAGACATAAATTACCAGACAGACTAAAATTCAAAGTATGAAATGCCTTTTTTCCCTAGCTGTTTTAGTTTGCTTAAATGCTTTCAAGTAAAACTGTTTTCATTAATTGTTCCAAGAAGAATTTTAGCATCTTAATTTTAAAATAACAGTTATTATTTTGGTTTTTATTTAGTGTACCTGAAAGTGGAACAATGATAGCATGAAGTGAGAAATAACAGCAACTATTTCTTGTCATAAGTCTTTTGTAATGACAAACTGGTGTATATTCATTTTGATACTAATGTGATGCTGGTCACAAACATTCTTTGTAGACACTAGTAAATTCTGGTTTTTCATATTGTTGTTTTTTGTGGTGCTAGTAATGATGTGTATTCGTATGAAGACAATCATGAATTGGAAAATTTGCTCATAAGTTACTGCAGTCAGACTGCAAATAGGATATTAGGTAGGCATGTAAAGACACTTTCTGTACATTTTTGACAGAGAAAGGAACTGATTTCAGGTCTTTGAATTCCAGATCCCCGCATCATTCTTTATTGTCTGGGTGACAGCTACAGTCAGTTTCCTGAGCAGTGCAAAAGTTCAGTATCTCCTGAGGCAAAATATTAATGAATTCACCTATCTAATTATTGGACCTTCTATAAATTTGTTATTAATTTTTATTATATAGGTAACAGTAAAGTGCCTTGGGCATCCTTGCATAAAATAGCTAAAACAATATTAAGTTATCAGTGGAACAACAAACTCTTTTCCTGTTTCTGTGTTTGCTGAATTACTTGCTTTGCTGCAAGTCTCTGTAAAAAAGATGGCTCTTTTATTAAGTTTTAATGAACGTCATAGATTCTGGACAGTTTCAGGCATATGGTGGATCTTGTTCTCAAATAAAGACTTTCTAATGGAAAATGCTCTAATGCTGTCCTCTTTTAAATTAAGGACAATTTAAGCAGCTTCAAAAGCTGAGTGATCCAAATGACACTCTCAAATAAACATTGTCCAAATTATTTGGGATTGGTAGATCTGACTTTCCTCTTGAAGCTAGTGTAGAAATGATATTCTGTATTGTTTTAAATTTCTGAATTGACTTGATATGTTTCTCATGGAATGTATTGCCACAGCCTGATTTTAAGAAAAAGAGTGATCATAGAAGGCATGACATCTGAAATAAATGATTGCAATTCCCTGGCTAGTTGCCCACACGGAAAGCTTTCCTAGGCTCATCTGCTGGTTCCAGAGCAGCTAGAGGATCTGGTGCAGCTCCTGTGTTACTAATGTGCATAACAAATGGCAGGAATACATGCTGCATAAAAAGGGAAGATAACCTTTTCAGTGTACAAGCTGACTTCTTCCTTCAAGTATAGTGGCATCATTTGAGCTTTCTCAACAGCAGCCAACTAACTGTCATCCTTATCCTAATCTCCCTCTGACAGTGGCCCAGATAATCAATAGCACTGGCTGGATGAGGGGAGACTGAGGTGGCTGAGACTTATAGCTCCCTATGCATATTTAGTGAGAAGAAATAAAAGAAAGCACATAAGAAGTCCATGTGCAGCTCCCCATATGTGAAGTACTAGCATCCTCTGGATGTTCAGGAGGCCTTATGTACATCTTTTTGTCTGAGGGATACCTTGAATGGTGTATTACATTTATATATGTTCTGTACTTCTAGTGATGCTTTAAAATAAAGCCCTAGTACAATTTATCACTCTGCTTTCAGAAAAAGGTTACTTAAGGAAGTATGCTTGTATGGGAAATTACATAAATCTACAAACATACCTCAGCTTAAAAAAAATAAAATGTTTGGCAGTGAATAAAAAATACACCGAAGATCACTGAAAGATGAAATTCATAGGTAGGAACAGGAGTGCTGTAGAAGAAGGCATCTGGCAATAAAAGCTCATAAATAACTTTCTGTGGGGACAAAAAGGTTACAGAAGATGCTTGCAGATTGGTGTGTAAATTGTATTTGCAGTAGGTGTTGCTTGAATGGGGAGGGTTGTTCATGTTCATTCTAAACTGCACCTGTAGGGCCATTGGGTTGATCTTAGAATGACATCTGAAGTGTCAAAGTTGACAGCTATAAACTAAGAGATGATAGTGTCTCTGTGCAATCGCTTCAAATGAATGCACTGCTGGAAAATTGTATTTAGTTTTCTGTGAGATTTCTGAGCTACAGCAAACTGTATACATATTATGATTCAGAATAACACCATATCTATCAGATTTCATCATGGTGGAGCTCTAGTATGTAGTCTAAAGAAATACAAAGTAAAACCTTTTACCTAAATAATAAAGGCCCTTTTCTGTCCAGGGCCTCCTTTTCCTTCCTTTTCTCTTCCTTCCAGTGGAAAGAAATATGTGGCATTATACAAGTACATCTCATATCCATGTACTACAGAGCACACCATATATTATAGCCTGTGCTTGGCAATATTGAGAAGTATCTATTGAATTCGAACGAGTATTTCCAGACTCCACGTCCAGGTATTCTTGTCCTTGTATCTTCCAAACAGATTAAACTGATAAAAACATTAGCATTTGTATTCTGAATTAAGTGTCCACTCATGGATTTATTCAGGAATAAGTCTTTTGTTTCAGTTCACATATATCTTTATTTCTGATCAATGTTTAAATATAGCAGTTCTTAAATGCTATGTGTGATGTTAAGAAATAATACAGACACCAAGTGTTTTTCCTGTGGAGGAGAAGACAGTGGCAAACCCAAAGGATTTGTGGAGTTGGGCACAAGAATAGGAAGGGAATGATGGACAGACAGGCAAACGATTTCAGTGGAGCAACCTTTGTTTTCTTGCTCACTGGCATTAGCCAGGATTCCTGGAGTTTTATTGCCCCCAGCTGGCCGTTTCGTTTCCTCTGGCACCCACCTGAGTTCCTTGCCTCCCTCTGGCAGAGGGAAAGATCAGTGCTGGGGATTGGACCTTCCCTCGGTGACAGCTGTCCCTGCTCGGGGCTGTGGGACTGCTGGGCCCTCAGACTGATCTGGGCAGGGACTTATTTCCATGTGTCAGACGTTGTCTGGCTCAATTAACCTACTTGCACCTTTTATTGAGTAACCCCTTTTCTCTTTCTGCTGTCTCATTAAAAGGTTGAATAAAATCTCTGTCTTAATTTGCTGCACATTAGATATCCTTTCCTGGGGCATACTTTTTACAGAGAGAACTTGCACATGTTCTCTCTTCTGTCTTTTTGTGGTTTTTTTGGTTTTGTCTTGGTCTCATTTTATATGCAGTCAATATTTCCTTTTACTAGACCATAAGATACAATGTTAAGCTCATATCTTGACTTCCTAATATTTTATTATTTTTATTACATTTCCTTTGTATCTCAGCTTCACACTTTTTCCGCTGTCTTGCCTGACAGTGGATGAAGGAAGTTTATTCAATTTCGTGACACTAAGAGCTCTCGATGTCTAGTTTTCGGTGCAGTTTGTTAAACTCTCTGTTTTATAAAAACTCCTAATTTTGTTCTGCTGAGCAAAGTCTGCCCTTTGCTGTTCTCCAAAGTGCTGTCCTCATTCTAGTTTAAGCTATTTTCTTTAATGTTGACTTCATCTTCTGACTTTCATTCTTGCTTCTCCTGTCTTCTATTTGACACTGAGGGCATTTACTTTGTTCTTTTTTAATCTCTTTTTTTATTTCCAAAGTATCTTTTTTATATGATTGCAGTGATACTAAGTGCTAAGCAGTCACTTTGTCCTTCGCTGAAGATAATTGATCCTGGGGACAAATCTGTGGTCTACAGACAGCTCTCTCTCCAAAAAGGCACTTGTGATGTCTCTGGAAGCCACAGAATTGTATGTGGTTTGTTCTGTAATGATCAGCTGAAATTCACTTAATTAAGGATATCATGCAAGATGTGATATGTGCGGGTTTTCATTTCATGTATTGAAAGCTTTTTTTTGAAATTCAGTAGTATTTTCTCCATCATTAGCTGACGTTACCCTGCAATGTAGAAGTAATCTTAGCACACATGGCAATTCATTCTTTCTTGAGAATTGTACTATCTTGCTTCCTTTCTGCACTCCAGTGAAGAGAATGGCTTTTCCTGCAATGTACTGTTACATAGGGAAGCTATTGCGTGAGAATACCACATCTCCACTGTATCTGGTGTCTCCTTGAAATGCAGACCTGGATTTAGGACATCTTTTTGTCTAGCTGGATTGTGAAATCACTCTTCATAGACAGACTTATTACTAATTCTGCAGTGGGTGGTGATATGTGCTGAAGGGACAGACACTTTCCGAAAATGTTTTCTCTGTACAGGCCATTACCATTCTACTTGTAGGTAGAACGTTTTTTATTTGTGTTTGGGCCCCAAAGGCAGCAACAAGCAACTGTATTAAAAAATTACTGAAGGTTTAGCATTTTATGTAGATACTTGAAACAACTCCAGGGGTTAGACATGTCCTAGAGTTCTGAATTGCTGATCTGATTTTCAGATACTGTAACTGGCATACTGATGAAGGCAGTAAAAAGCCAGAAGAGCTGCTGTTTGAATAGGCTCGATTATTTTCTGCAAAAGATTGCCACAAGGATAATGTAGTGTGTCACGAAGTTTATTAAGAAATCAGTTGCTCAGTGTCAAAACTCCTCCAGCAAAATGAATTATTTTATCCTTTAACTTTGGAGTTCCTTGTTTTTCACCACTAATGACTTTCTTGTATTTCTTAATGTCAAATATAAGTCAAATATAAGCGTGCTGATGCTCAGTGTCCTCATTTTGTTTCCCATTTCTAGTTCTTCCCATGTTTCTCTAAAAGGAGGAGGAAACCCTTTGTTTAGGCTACATGTTCTAAGAGCGAGGAGTGTTTATAGAGTATTCATCTGTTTTTCTTGTCCATGATACATGTGGTGACATCACTGCATACTTTTATATGGTTTGGACAATGCAAAACCAGCAGTGAAAATGGAGAAAGCAAACAGCATGTTTTTATAATTAAGTACAGAACTTAGAGCATAGCGTGTGAGTCATGTTAAACAAGGAAAAAAGAAAGAGGGGTAGGGAGGAGGGGAAGAAAAGAAAAAAAAATATAGCTCTCTACTCTGAATTCAAAGGAGGGACCTCCCTAAGCTCTTTCTCATAGTTAGTGTTCAAAGAAGTTCTGCTCCTCATTCTTCATTCTTTCTAGCACCAGGTTTAAAAAAGTCAAAATAGTTCTTTCCAAACACCATAACTGCTGTTGCTGATATTTAACAAGTGCTGGAATGTTAATAAATTCAAACTGAGAGGTAAGAACCCCCAACATTTTGTCAACAGTATGGAAGGGAAGACATATACCTAGCTCAGTAACCACAGTACCTAGAGTCAGCCACAGGGAAAATCATTGAATAACTCTTTCAGAGCACAGTCAGAGAAGAATTAACAATTATAGAATCATAGAATCATAGAATGGTTAGGGTTGGAAAGGACCTTGAGATCATCAAGTTCCAACCCCCTGCCATGGGCAGGGACACCTCACTCTAAACCATATTACCCAAGGCCTCGTCCAACCTAGCCTTGAACACTGCCAGGGATGAAGCATTCACAACCTTCCTGGACAACCTATTCCAGTGCCTCACCCCCCTAACAGGAAAGAATTTCCTCCTTATATCCAATCTAAACTTTCCCTGTTTAAGTTTTAACCCATTACCCCTTGTCCTGTCACTACAGTCCCTAATGAAGAGTGCCTCCCCAGCATCCTTATATGCCCCCTATTATGATGAAGCAAACCTGTTTTTTGTATTTAATGTTTAATTACCTAGGATGAACATTTTGTTACAATGCATGTAGCCTTAACTGAAATGGATCTTACTGTTGGATGACATTCTAATTTACAGTGCTTATCAAATTATCTGTGATAGCTAATGAGAAGTAAAAGAAATATTCCTGTGGACATGCAGGGTTCCTGCTTTGTCACAGGCTTTTCTAAGTCTCAGGCAGAACAGTGAACACAAAGTCTAGCTAAAGTTTTTTCCATTTTTCTTTATCACAAGTAGAGCTGGATGGGCACCTCCTTTGTCTTGCATTCATGACAAGTATTTATTGCTATTTTTCAGAAACATGCAGCAACTGTTTGATATTTGCTTTTCTTTCAGTAGTTTGCCACTGTTGACCCACAATGAATTTGTGGTTCTTTTTAAAATCTAGATTTTTCTTTTTTTTCCTGGTCCTCTACTAACATATTCCTCATCTTTTGTCAATGCATTAAATTATCCATCCTAATTATGTACTCACTTGAACTGGGCTTAATCCTGTTCATTTCAGACTGTTTCTTTTGCACAAAAATACTACTTTGAATTCTGATTCTGTATTCCAAAGTGTTTGGAACGACTTTCAGCTTCATGTCATTTGACAAATTCTTAAGTGTTCTCTTTAGTCAGTCATCTAAATCCAGAAGCAGATTATTAAAATGTGCTCAATCCAGGCCAGATCATTCCCCCCCCACATCAAATTCTCTTCCTAATATGACAATGAATGAACTTTGAGAGCACAGCTGAGAAGTGCATTCACCTTATATTCATTTTATTCAGCTAGTAGTCCTTAGAGGTAGCAACATCACTAAGCACATAACGCACTATGGCTTGTTTTTCTCTTAGTCCCAATTGAAAGTTCTCGTGGATAATATGCTGCCTATGAACCCTAGATTGGTGTTGATCACCATACGTCTCTCAAAAATACTTACAGAATTTATCCAAAATACCTTTCTCCTCCTGTTTTCTCTGATGTAGTACTGAAGATACTTGTCATAAAATGAAATCAGTTTGGTTTCACAGAGTAGCTCTTATATTGATGTTGGCTATTTCTTTCTAAATTATGTGTATATGCTTGTGAATTGATTTATCACCTATTGTCTTACTGTTTAGTAAAATCTAGAAAGTAATTCTAAAGGGATTTTTCCTTTTTCTTGGTTTTGAAAATAAAATCTAAGATTATTTAGAAATATGATTCCCTTTTCTTGTCCTTGACACTTCCTTTGCTGTCCATAGATCTTCAGAAATATTCACTGCTGGTTTGAGGATTTGTTTGATTAGTTCCTTGAATACTCTCTGAATAGTTACCAGATTTCATTGATTTAAACACATCTTACTTATCTACCATTCTTTTCCAAATATGACCTTAGCTCGTAATCACATAATTAAAAATCTTTATGTCATAGTGAATGCTCAAGTTAAACTTTCTGGTAAAGGCAAAAATAAATAAGCTATTGACTGGTTTTTGTACACTTCCTGTTAGAATTAGCTTGCATGTACTTTCTTATGGCTTGATCTCATACATACTTACCAAACAAAGCAAATGTTTTTGACTGTTAGAATTTGAAACTGTATTATGGTGCTAGATCTTGACCAAGTATTGCAATACACTGTATTGGCCTCTGTTATTTCAATGGCTTCACACCTGGTGTGATAATTTTCAGATCAGTTGGATTACAGTCATGTTTTATAAAACTATTAAAAAATATTGTCTATGAATCAGAGCATCATGAATTTGTTTAGAAGACAGCTAACACTTATGGAACAGAGCTCCTACACAGTTTAGCATTTTAAAGGTAATACCTGGTATCCTGAATTTCATGTGGACATGAGTTAGCAGACTATGTGGGTTAAGGCACAGAAAATGCAATGGTCTCCTTTTGGTCTGACTCAACGAGTCTGTGTGAATCTCCTGCAAGTATCATTTTCATAAGTTTTACTGTCTAGAAGATTATGCTTATCACACTGCACATATGTTTGGAGAGCAGGGAATGGAGTTAAATGTTCTCTATTTTTACCAAGTAGAGTTTTTTTCAAAAATCAGCTGCCCTTTCTGTCATGCAAACTGTACTATTTAATGTGATTTCCCCGAATTTACCAGTTCTGCAGAAGAATATCAGAAAGTTTCCAAGATTAGACAAACTGGAAGAAATAAATCATAAGGTGAAAAGGTTGTGCTCTTACATCTAGCCTATAAATGATGTTGCCAATTTTTGTGACCTGGTTTAGTGAAAGGGTTAAACAAAGTGTTATGCACTGTTTGCTGTCTTTAGGCATTTGTTCTGTGTCCATGGACTTATTTTAATGTAAATAGGCACCTCAACAGCTGTGTCCCCTTAAGCACATTTTATTTAGCAGCTGGGTTATACACGTTACTTGGCAGCCATGGATTTTCAATTTTTCCCCGTGCCAAGGGGGCAGCTGGAATAATTTGAGTGCTCATTAATTTGGGAGAAATATGAGCTGTGTAAGTCAGACAACATGAGTCTTCTGTATGGTGTTGTACAAGGATAAGCGGATCACGGTAAAAGCAATTTGCCCTGTCCCAAGGGGGTCTTCGTTTTTTAATAAGCTGATTATGAAAATTCTATTTCTTTGCAGTTTAAAGAGTCTAATTAGAGTCTGTAATTTCTCTCATACAACTGGAGTGGATGAAGGTTAACGTTAGGCCTCCAGAGTCTTTTCACAGTCATTTACAAACTTAAATCAGGTAATAGTTTGTAGGTGATTATAGAATCATAGAATAGTTAGAGTTGGAAAGGACCTTAAGATCATCCAGTTCCAACCACCCTGCCGTGGGCAGGGACACCTCACACTAAACTGTATCACCCAAGGCTCTGTCCAACCTGGCCTTGAACACCGCCACAGATGAAGCATTCACAACTTCCCTGGGCAGCCCATTCCATGTAAGAAAATACACAGAAGTATTCTGAAAGCTGTTGCAGTCATTGCAGCTGCATATGCGTTAGTAATAAACACTCATAAAAATTATGGTATCAGCTAAAATACCAAAAGTGGAGTCTGGAAATGTATGTTAAATATTTATCTACTCTCTTTATTCCTTAATGAACAAGTTTTACCTAGCATTTACATATATATTTTAGATAGCATTTACATACAGTTATAGCTAATGTGTAATCATCCCACTTTATGTGGTCAGAAGGCCACTGAACTTCTGAACAGGGTCTGACAGACACGACTCATGACTCACAACAGAGCAAACATCCATTGGTGACACCCTGGAAGTAGGGCGGACTCTCCTGATGCCCTCAGTCCTGGTCGTTCACCCACTGGCTGTGCTTCAGTTACACTTCTCTCGTTCTTGACAATCATCAGCTTTGTGTCCTACTTCGATTCCTACAGCAGGTCACCGCTTAACCTTCTCACTGCCACCCCTCTCAGTGGCTGCCCTCATCCAGTAGACAGAGAACATCCTGTCAATGAAATATAACAGTGTATTAAATATTTAGTTTGACTTGACTTAACTGTGAGAACACATAAATGCTGTAGGGCTACAAAAAAGATAAAGTAGAGCTAAATTTAATTTTTAATCAAAGATAAAGGCTGTATAGTCATTTTAATACTGACTAGTATGGTATGATAGTCTGAGCAGCAATTGCTTTCAGTTACTTGAAATGTCAAGATAGAGACACACGATGTCTATTTAATGTCCTTGTTGTACCACTTTGATGCTTCAATCAATTTATGGTGTATATGCACAGTGTCTGAAGGATTAAAGGCTTTTCAGCATTGCAGACAGTTTTTATGTAAAATCTCATTTGTTTTTCTATCCACTAACTCAGCATATTAAGAAATATTTTTTTAAAGGAATTGTATTGCTTCTACTCACAGAAAGTCCAACAATAAATAGACATTTTTACCAGTTTGCCAAGCAGTGGGTTTACTGTTCTGTCGGAGCAGTTATCTGCCTTTGCAGCTTTTGTTTTGGCTGATTTTTGGTTTCAATGAATTAGTAAAGTGATCTTAAAATTCTATGCACAAACTTTTTTCCTGTTCTTGTAAGTAAAGCCTTCAATTTTTATTCTGCTTGTAATTTGTAAAATTCTTTGCATTATGTGAGAAGATGTAACTACACTTTTCTGTGTTGCTTCATAAAACTTCCTGTTGCTGGTTTGAACCTTGAGCCATTGAAATCAGTATAAAAAACTAGCAAAATTCAGTTGTGCAAAAATAAACGTAGGCTTACAATGTTGAGCTCAGCACTATATTATTGGCTTTTACCTAAAATGGTTGCTTCAAAGTACACAGGCAGGGATTTACATCTCCTTGCTCAAGTCAAGTCTGCATGAAAAAGGTAGGTGATATCCTGAGTCCCAAAACAGAAACTCACTTCAACACAATTCTATAAAGCTTCCATGAAACAGATATTTTATTCAACTGGACATTTTTAGTAATGAGTTTCAGAGCACGAGTGGCTTTGGTTCGAATTTTTCTGGATGTGTTTTAAAGATTATTTTTTTGTTCTTCATTGCACAGAATTTATTCTATGAAACAGTTTTGTTGATTAAATATATAGCCTCCAACTAATGCTACTAACCTACAATATATATAATGACATTGTACAGATGTAGCTGAGTGGATCTACCAGAAAGCCCAGAAAGACCTTGTATCTAATACCTTTTTCAATTATCCTTTCTACAGTTTGATGGCTACAAAATCATTTTGCCTTCAGTAGCAGAATTTGGTGCTCAGACAGCAATTACATTATTAGATTTTAGCTAGCGAAATTTTAAAATCCTTTTTACAGGCCGAATTCTTATTTCAGGTGAGAATTGTGCATGCTGATTTGTTTGACTCTGAGTACCTTAGTACCATTGTCTGCTTATATGTTAATGCCATTGTACTTTAGACGAGTCTCAATTGCCCGTCTTCTTCCTAAGCTTACCCACAGGTTCAGTGAGCTGATTTCTTATCCCATAAACTGAGTACAGCCCCTTCATCTTGCCTAAAGATATAACCTATATCCTCAGCAATTGGTCCTAATAGCAATGAAGTCCCTTGTTCATTTGTGAATGAGGCTATGTATCTAAAACTGGAGTAGTAACAGTGGTGAAATACTTCAAAGTGAAAAGAGACAAATCCTGATAAATGGAAGAGGTCAGCTAATAACTGAGACAAAATACAGAAGAAATATCCCGTATTTGACAGAATAACAGACAAAAAAAAAAAAAAAAAGCAAGCAGCTGTAACCACAAAACAGTCAAGATTTTCTAGCTATAAACTTGTTCAGGCCTCAGCTTCTTGGCTCATGATCTGTACCTTTAATCTCAAGTTTCCTTTCCAGCATTTTTTGGATGTTAGAAGCTCCATTACAGATTGGTAGAAAATCAGTGATAAAACTTCTAAATATCACCTTATTTTGTTACACTGCTTTCCCAGTTGCCAATTTTTATAAAATGGTTTATGGCTGTAATAATCCTCTCAAAATCAGCTGTTATGGGAGATAATAGCCGGTTGTCAGAACATTAACCACCCTTGACTTCACTTTGCGCCATTATGTATCAAAAGAATGAACTGGTGGTGAGGTTGGCAGGTGTATTAAATTATATGATGAATTAGAGAGATTCTGTAGAGGGGATAAGTATCCAAAAGAGACTAGTGGAGATTGCCAAACCCATTATCTGATAGGACTGCAGGCTGGACATAATCCCAAGGGTGAAAGGCCAGTGCTTTATCTGTTATGTCATCCTCTAATCTGTGTCTGCACCATGCACAGTGAAGTATACTGCAAATGAGTTACCATTGTTCTATGTTACATCCTGGAACTATGTAATAACAGAAGTGGAGACATTGGCAGTATTTGGTTACTTAGAATTTAGTCTGATTTTGTTCTTTTCTAATGGATTCTTGCAAAAAATATTGGTTGATATGCAAGAAAGCCTAAGTATTGCAGTAGTAAAAATTGTATGAGCCTGCTTTTTCCACAGAAGCTTCAGTTAGATCCAAAAAAGTTGGTTATGTCATGGTTTTCACACTAATCCTTTTCCCTCCTCTCCATTCAGACAAATTAATTTGTTTAGGCTACTATTTTGCATTAAAGGAAAAAAAATATCTGTTCTACATTTCAGCAAATCCACTTGCATTTTGAAGAAATGGCAGTAATCGGTATAGTTGAATTAACATCAGGTATTTCATTAGCTTGGCTGTTAATGGTTTGTAATGTCTGATCTTGAATCTTGCATATCATAACTGGAAACAAGAATTTCTTTAGCCTTTCAGATGAGAGCACAGAACTTGTTCCTAGCTCTAATGAGTAGAATCATATTTTACTTTGAAGTAGTGACATTGTTATTATAGAAAACTGATATTGGGTAATTTTTGGAAGTTATGAAATAGTAAGTTAAAATTTTCTTCTCCCTCTGGACCTCAGGTAGTTGAACTCATGGTATCATGGCTGGCTTTACCAGTGGAAGGATATAAAAAGTAGGAGAAATAAAAGTTTCTAAAGCATAGTAAAATATTTCTAGTTTTATTATATACACACTATTTGGAGGCGCTGAATTGAATCAAGATTTTATTGGAACACTATATATATACCTGAAATATTTATAACAAACTTAACTCATTGTCTCAAAATAATTTGTAAAGGTGGGAAAAATGATATAGCATGTGCTGAAAGTAGAAGTTACAGCAAAGGTAAGATGGGGTTTGGTAATGTTGTGGAGGCATTTTTTGTGTTTTTGTTCATTTGTGTTATTTTGTTTTTCAACTAATCATAACCTTTTGAAAAGGAGACTCTGGCATGTAATTTTCTATACATAGTCTCAGCCCAAAAGTTAAATATTCTCAAAATCTGTGAAAATTTTGTCTTTGAATTAACTGTTAAACAGCTAAAAAGAATTTCGTACATTCAAGATATATAGTGTTGTATTACACTTTGTACCTTACTGATTAGTTATTTGACAATATTAATACAGCTTCATCACCTGCTCTATCTTGCACAGTATAAAATAGCATAATCTCACCTTCCTCTGCTAACAATATTCCCAATGTATTGGGTGAATTTTGACAGTGGGAATTTATTCTTCATAAATCTTGATTTATGTTATAATTTTCTGTAAATCAATAAAAGATGTCAGCAGATTTTCAATGTTAGAACTATCCTAACTTGATGTCTCAAGTAAAACATGTAGTGTGTTTGAATTTTCTAAGAGTGACTCTCAGCAGCCCTGGACCTAAAGAGTGGATCTAGAAATGCTGCTGAGAGACGAGTGGGACACAGTAATGCTGTCCCCTGACCACAAGGGATTAACTGCAGCATCGATTTCCTTCTTTCTTTTTTTTCCTGCACGTATTTTCTGAGGTAGGTCTATACAAAGAGCTGTTGGGGGTGCAGATGTTTGGGAAAGGAGGGCTCAGCTGCTCAGCTGTTTTTCTTTGTTACTGTTTTACTTATACTATCTTGGTTTCCAGTTAGTTAGACCTATTAATTATTTGGGTTTTTTTCCATTAGCTGTCCCATCAGTATTTAGGGTACAATACACAGTGTTTCAGATATCACTATGATAGAAAACACTGTTATAAGATTGTCTGGGTACAGGCTGAAGAAAGGAGAAAACATGAAGAAATGCACAAATGCAGACTTTTCCAAAAGGGGTATTTTAAATTCTGCAGGAGGAAAATTAACAATGAAGAACCTTTTTCTAAGTAACTTAAGGTTTAAGGATTCAATTTCATGAGGTAATAGCTTCAATTTCATGGCTTCCTTGCACTGAGTGCAGTGTAAGTTGAGTCTTTCAGCACCTTACGGGGTAAAGGTCTCTAATAGTGTACAAGATATTGTAGTAGTGCTATCTTGTGTTGTATCACGGGGCTTTGTAACCCTTATCAGTAGAATTCTGTGTGCTCATTTAAAACATTGTTTTAATGGAATTTCCTGTTATCAAATAGATCCTTAACTCATTTTTCAACACTTCATAATAAGAACTAAATTGAAAAAAAAAAAAAAGCTATGAAGACATTTGGAGAAAAAGGTTAAGTTTCTAGAGTGACCTTGCATTTTTACTGCTCTTTTCCCATGCCTGTTCATTGCCTGGGATATTATGCCCTTTACAACAACCAGCTACACTGGAGTACATTTGGAATTTGTTATTATTGGATTTTTTATTGGAATCATTTTTATCAGATTATTTTATGTGGGGGGGTGTTAAAATTAGAAGGTATAACACGTCTCAAAAATCAGTACGAGCAACACTTCTGTCTTTTCAGAGTTGGAAAGATTATTTGGGCAGAGATCTGTGGCCTGTTCAGGGTTTCTGAATGTGAATCTTGATGAATGGATCCAGTACAACTCTCAAATATCTTTGACTGCGTCCACATAGGATGTAGTCATAAAGATTTCCTCACAGGAAAGTGTGGCAGGGTAATGCACATCTCCTTAACACAGGAAGCAACTGCAGTACCAATTGCCCCTTTACCCTCTGGCCTCTTCTGAGGTAGAGCCGTATAAAAAAGGTTGCAGGACAATGGGGATAGGAGGATAAGATTAAGTACAGGGGAGTGATACCAAAGGCCAGTCTTGAAATGCAAAAGGCACAGTGTAATGCTGGAAGGAAAGCAGTGGTAGTGTAAATAAAACCTCAGTCTTTTTCTAAATTCAGGAGTGAATTTACATTACCTACTTTTGGAATTTGAACCTAAAAAAGACATCAGAAAATTATAAAGCAGCAGGACCCCAAGGAAGAGAAGCCACCAGTTATTGAGGTGGCTGTGCACCTCACCATTGAGGTGGCTCTGCACCTGTGCAGTTATTGAGGCTTAAAGGACAAGGAGTTTAAAGGTTATCCTATGGAACTTATTTTAAGAATACTATGTGCTATAATAAAAGGTTAAAAGAAATGGAGCATGAAAAATTTCATAATTAACAGAAAGAGAAGCTGGTTTGTAGAGACAAGTAATTTACAAAATAAAACTGAAAGAGCAAAATAATAGAATGAGAAAGGTTTTTAAATTTTATTTTTTTACTTCTTGATAGACTTTCAAATAGTGGGGAGCCTCCCTAATGCTATTTTTCTGAATAGAAAAATGGGTCTTCCTGGAAGGGATGCAAATGAGAGTTTCCAAAGGAACATTTTAATTTTCACCTTAAGCTCTTAAATTTCCCTCTATACATCCCATGTGCTCTCTTAGTCATATTCAAAGAGAATTCCATCAGAACTTGTTCTTTTGTCAGCAGTAGACTTTGAGAATGAAGCTCTGTTCTAAATTGTTCATTGTTCTAAATACAATGAAGTTGTATTTAGAGGAGTGGTACCAGCTCTTAAGGAAAGTTATTAATCATTCTGCTCTCCTTTTAATCAGAAATAAACACTTCAATAGACATATATATTTATATGCTTACCTATGTAAATGTTCAGTGCCTTTTAGATAATGTATGAATGTGTTTTGGCAGAGTAGGAAATTAAATGTCAGTACAAAAATGAGTCATCTTTTTCCTGGTTGCCCATCTTCACTATTCAGATGACAGTATGGAGCACATTTTAAAATATGTTAAATGTAGACCAGTGATTTTTCTTTTTGAAAAGTTCTTTAACAAGTGCAGGAGGCCTAAATAAATGGCAGACATTTTCATTATTAGGTTCACAAAATTCAGGCAATTAGAGAATTGATTTTGTGAATCTTGAATTCAAACCATATTAGGACCAGCTCTGGTCTCATCTGCTCTTACTGTCATTTTTTTAGCTGTTGATCAAATGAAAATCAAAGTTCTTTGATTAGTGCACCATTGAGACTGTTGCTTTGGAAAGGGTGATACTCAGGTGGGGAATCAAGCATCTTGACCAGGATGGTCACATGCTCTCTAGATAATAAAGGTGCCTGCGACAGTATCTTCAGCTGCATTGGGTGAGATGCTCTAAATTGCTGTTTTGCTGAATCTTTGTTTCCAGTGGGCTTCTGGTTGCATATCGCTATTCCATAAAAATGATTCGTTATTTATTATCAAAGTTGTTTGCAAAATATTTCCTAACTATCTTAAGTATGTTCAAAAGACTCTCTCCTGTGTGACTGTTCCTCTCGCTTTCTACTATGATAATATGGACGTGTACCATTTCCCTGTGCAGTTTGGTCAATTCTAGAGCAGGAATTGCCTGAAGAAGTCTCTGGGATGGCCAGGTTCTCCAACCGAGTATCTAAGGAACACTTCGAACTATACAAATAGTGTCTATCAGGTGGTCTAGCCATAGCATGAGTTGCCTGGGAAAACCTCCAGGACTCTCCCAAGTTCCCACTTTCAGAGCTCCTGTAACAATTAAGCGAATTCTTTTGTGGTGAGGCTACTTAGGAATTCAGGCAATCACTCAGTCTCAGTGTTCCTAATCAGTCCATTCAGTCATCTATGCAGAGACTAGCTAGGGTGTTCCTGGACCACCATAACTTATAACTATGGGAACTTGAATTTCATCCCTATATCCCACTTATAGCTTGAATTCCATAGCTGTTGCCACAGGACTATTTTTATTTCTTGCTGAGCCAGAAAGGAAAGACTATTTTGCTAAAGCTGTCCATGAAATAGTTTGCAGCTGCAAACAGAGGTCTGCACTCTCAGGTGCAAGCAGAAGTCCCCTTTCCCCTCCCACACTATATTTTAAGTTTCTGGAAATACTATTTTACTAGCTGTTTGGCGTGAAGATATGACTTTACAGTTCCAGTGTAGAATATTGCAGATTGACTTGTCTTGCTTAACATAGATAGAAAAAGGTCCCTATTCTCTTCTCTATCCTGCTAGTCAAATGAAGTTTCAGAGGTGAGGACAGTTCAGGGACTGCAGATTAGTCTATGCATAATGGATGAAACTGTTAAGTGGATATTTCAGATGAAGTGGTTAGCACTGAAATAGCTGTCATTTAAATCATCAGTATTGGGTTTCCCCGCTAACAGCTGAGTGTATGCATCTCTGAGATTTTATATAGTGTGTCTGTCCAGAGTTTAAAGGTTCAAACTTTAGAATATCCTCTAGCTGTAAAATCAAGAAACTTATTAACTTCTAATTTTTCAAAAATTGAAGGGATGCTACAAAAAAGAGAAAGCAAACCACCTGTGCAGCCTAAACCATCATCTGTGCCTAGGTAAAGTGACAGAGGTTGAGAGACTTGCTGTAAAACTAGGGAGAAAGCAAGTTAAAAATAATGATAATTACACAGCTAAAATATCTACTGATGATTTAAGTATTTTGTGTAAGTTTTGTATTCAGTTTTGTTTGAACTACTGAGCTTGGTGGTTCAATGCCTTAATATTTAATTTCTCTGTGTAGAAGCACAACTTGTGACAGTGGTTGATATGTTTTTCTTCTTCTGAATAGCTTACTATTGACTAGTGATTTGGACCTGAATCCACAGTCTTGCATGTAAAACCTCACTATCATAAAATGCACTGTTGAAATTAGTCTGTTGCTTAGAGTGAATATGATTCCACAGTTCAGAATCATTTGAGCTTATGCAGCAATCTTGTAGTAAGAATAGTAACTGAATGGGAGTGCTCTTTCACAGAGGTAATCCTTCTAGGTCAGGAATGAGACATAATAACAAGGTAATCTATGGGAGGTTTCTACAGCTGTTTTGAAGGTAACTAAAATACATAAATCTCAAATGGTATTCTTTGCCATTCAACACCCACTTTAGAAAATTGTAGAAAAATATGAAGTGAGAAAGTCACAAGCTCTGTTAAAGAATCTAGTTTTATTGTCTTTCCATTTCTGTAAGGTTACTATGGAGCCCTCACCCATTTTCTGTGAACACCGGCTTAAAAAATATAGACTATGGCACATCTCTAGGAACTACATGCTGTGTAGGAATAGCAAGTGTAGTTCCAAAGATTAAAGGTTTTGCTCTTGGTGTAAGTTTTGCTTTGCATTCAGCGAATCTGACATCTACAATTTTCAGCTTTGTGTATAAAATATATCAATTTAAAACTAGTGTTTCTGCTTAAGAATATTTCCTTTCTCCACAGCTAACAGTTCATGTTAAGCCTTAATATAGTGGCGATTGTATTTTAGGGCTCAGACATTGAAAATATTCTGATTCAGGTATTTCTCTCAAGTATCTTACAAAGCTTTCAAAATTACCCACACCTGAAGGGTTCTCTTTCTGTCATATGTTTTTTTTTGCCAGAGAGGTGCTTACGCTCTCTGGTGCATATTCCTTCTCAGATAAAAATGGTCTCTTCATTCAGTCACAATGCTTGGATATTGAAAGGTGTTTTTCTCATTTGGCGTATACTTAGCCAGAGCATATGTAGACATGAAAATGTTGTTACTGAATCTTCTGGGACCGGCTTGTAACAACTTTGAATTTATTCAGTCTGCCTTGAGTAAAATGTTCTGTTCATATGGATTCAAAAGAATTTTTAGTGTCCTAACACTATTTTGTACCATAAGATGCTGATACACCTGTATCAGTGTATATATATCTATATATATACAGTGTATATGCTTATGTTAAATCTCATACTTTCTATTGTGTTGTTATATTAAGGACCAATATAAGCCACAGAATGAGACAATTTATACTTCCTTATCTATTAGAAATTATAGAGATTTTAAACATAAGTCTCAGTACTATATATACTTATGAGTAGAATGTACAATATTAGTGTTATATCTGGATTGTGTGAATAAAATAGGCACTTTATGCAATCATTTTGCAGAACAGAATGGCTCTGGCACAATTCCCATTCAGTTACTTCAGATACACAAAGAGAAAAAATTGGTGATCACTATTAACAGTATCTTCCTAACAGCATTTATCTTACGAGGTATCTGAGAATATAGATGGATATTAAATCTGGTACCTAATGTCTAGTTATTTACAATGACAACTTCAGCAGTAACTGTGATACAGCATGTCTTGTTTTGAGGAATATGTAGCCCATCACTGCATAGGTCTTGTTCATGTGCAGAAGTTGAAGTAATTTCATAGAATTACAGAATGGTTTGGGTTGGAAAGGACCTTAAGATCATATAGTTGTAACCCCCCTGACATGGGCAGGGATGCCTCACACTAGACCATATCACCCAAGGCTCTGTCCAACCTGGCCCTGAACACTGCCCGGAATGGAGCATGGAGCACTTACCACTTTATTGAGCAACCCATTCCAGTGCATCCCTTACAGTAAAGAACTTCTTCCTTATATTTAACATGAACTTCCCCTGTTTAAGTATAAACCCATTACTCTTTGTCCTATCACTACAGTTCCTGATGCAAACTCCCTCTCCAGCATCCTTGTAGGCCCCCTTCAGACACTAGAAATTAAGGTAGTACTTCTATAATATTGACTTAATTGTATTTTTATGTAGATTTGGAAAACAGGTATAAAGTATAAGGTATAATATATAATTATGATACATTGTGCTGGATGCTACCAGCACATCTGGAATTATTACATAAAATACCTATCCAAAAGAGTAAAACTAGTATAGTATAAAAGATATGTAGATCCAAGTTTGATTTGAAAAATGGGATTTAGAAGGTAGACTTATTCACTCAGGCAAGTTTCAATTCTAAAAATTTATTACTGAAGTCATTGCTATGATCTCTGAAAAAAAATACGGCAAGTATTTGTAAAATTACTTCTATAGGGAATGCTTAAGAACTCATGAGTGTTTCCTACTGCAAGCTCACAGTGAATTGTGCTTACACTGATGAGTTCACTGAATTGATCAAATGAAACTTTTAGAACTATAATTAGAATCATTTGCTACCAGAGCTGATTTTGAGGTTTCTTCTCACAATTATGCACAGAGTATTAAACAATATTGATAATACCTATTAATGTATCTTTAAGGTCAATGTAAAAGAAAAACTTTAATGCATCAGTGGGATTGTTTTTAACTATAATACTTTCACGTGACCTTAAAGGGCTATTTTCTTATGAAGCTGCTATGAATACTAAGTCATTTTATCAAGTAATGACCAACTTTAAAATTATAGATTACTTTATACTTTGTTTTATTAAAGATTTTAGATGTCATGTTGACACTAGTAAACATCATTTATATAACGTGCACAGCGAAAAGTGCATGGAGAAAAACACACAGCTCGCTGGGCTAGGGAAGGAAAGCAGTACTCAGGCTCTCATCATTAATCTTCAGTACTAGCTCTTTACTCTCTAGCTGTTATTTTTATTTTTTTAAGTAATGCCACAAAATTACCAGTACTTTCTATGTTGCTTAAAGTATCTTCTAGTGAAACTGGAGATAAACTATATGTATAAAAGATGCCCGGAGAAAAATCATTAAAAGCCTTTCCACAGTATCATGAAGGCAGCCCTTTCCTTGTAGTGATCTCTGATACCAATTTGTTGAAATTTTATTCTTTTCAGCTTTAACACAGTTAGTTTGCTGCCTACACCTACTGGCATGCTTCCTGCACATCCTTTTAGATAAGGCTGGTCTCTTTTCATTAGGAACACAGTGTAGTATGATTCTTTATAGATTAAAGCAGATCATTAAATATAAACTTCTCAGATGTATTCTGTCTCATCATAGGCTGTATTCAAACATCATTTTCAGGAAGATAAATTGAGACAGTGATTTATGCTCTATTTTGAGGGTATAAATCTCACTGTGCCTTTTCATGTCTGTTTAGAGAATAAAAAATTCTTTATTAATGCTTTTGTAGCCACCAAAGCATAAAAGTACCATTCTTCTGTTTGATGCTGTGAGCCTTGGATAGGATTATATGCGTACTATTTAGTTCAAAGTATTTAACCACAGTACACAATCGGTGTGTACACTTTGGAACTATATAGATTATGATTGAGTTCTATGTATATTTTATGTTTGAAAGTCTGGGAACAGGTTTGTGTTTGAAATCTGGTCTGTAGGCTTGATAATAATGTGAAACACCATGAATGTCTAGAAACAGGTTCTGGCATAAAGAAAATGGACAAAAGAGCAGTGAGGGCATATAGGATCATAACTGACAGTAAGGAGGGAAACTTTCAGAGGGACTTTAAAATTGCTGTAAAAAACCAACCTCATGGGAACTTAATATAAAGTTGGTATGCTTTACAAATAATTTCATTTGACTGAGAAAACAGCATTAATTAAAAAACTAATTCTTTCTTTTTAATTGCAAATTAATAAAATTAGAGGTCTTCATAAGCTTCTCGCATCATGACTTTTTTTCTGTGTAATTAGCTTTGAACATAATTAAAGTATGTCTATTTTGTGAATGTGAGACCCAATTAGGTATTGAATAAAATGTTCTGGAGCATATATTTTGTTGTGTAAAGCTTTTTATTGGTGATAATAGAGTTTCTGTAAAAACAGTTTTGATCATGATGATTCTATTAAGTATACTGATAAAAAGGTAAAAGAGTTTTAGTTTACTTACTATTTTTAGTGTTACAGTATGGAGTTAGTGATTTTCTTTCTTCTCATCCATAAAGATAGCCCATGTTTGCAGTTACAAATTGTAATTTTCCCTTCCTAATGTAATTTGTTTTATCCTCAAAATAATAAAAAATAGAACAAGTTCATTAGAAATTTGACTGATTCTCAATAGGAAATCAAATTTTTCATCTCTTGTGTAAAATATTGCTGATTTCATAGAATCATTTAGATCAGAAGGAACTTCATCTTGTCCAACCCTCTGCTCAGAGCAGGTGAAGTTAGATCAGGCTGCTCAGGAACTGTTTGGTCAGAGTTTTAATGCCTCCCAGGATGCAGTTTCTGCATCAGCTCTGAGCAATCTTTTCTAATATTTTATCACCCTCATGACAAAAATGTTTTTCCTTATAGTGAGTCAGAATTGTTTAGGACATTTTTCTGACATTTGTCCCTTGCTGTATTACCCTCTTAGACTCTTCTTGAAGGTGGATGCTGTCCTTTCCAGTATGTCAACGTCTTGTATGGGGGAATCCAAAACTGAGCTCAGTGGTGCAGATATGTTTTTTTTCGGTGGAATAGAAGAGAATGATTGCTTTGTATTTGTTTTACTAATATACCAGTATGCACTTGGCCACATTTACCAGGACAGATCATTAGGGAATGGGTAAAAAGTTGTCGAAGTTAGGCGCATGGAATAAGAAACATATGCCTTAGCATGGTAAGAGCTGCAGAGTGTAGAATATGGGCTTTAGCTGTACCTGTCAGGTGCTGTTCCCAGTTCTCTTGCTGGGAGCTTAGATGGATCAAGTGAGGCTCAGTATGCTTCATCTTACCCAGCTATATCAGATGGTAGGTATGGAACTGTCGGGTTTCTAGATGGAATATGCTGAGACCCCGGACTATGATTTCTTTGCTCAGCACACACCTATGGTGGTTACAGACCCAAGCTGAACAGGTGGGCTGTGAGTGCCACACAAACTTGTATTAGTGAGGTACAGGAAGCTCTGGACAAGATGCTTCTGTTCCATTCTCTGTTTATCTAGCTAAAACCTACTCAATTATCTTTGCTGCAGTTTCCCATGTATAAAATAGGGTTGAGAGCAGAAGGTATGGTATAGAAAATGCTGTCATCAGCTTCCTGTGAGGGCAGATTGGTAAATTTTTTTTTTTAAATGTAAGTATTATAATATGGAACTGGGGAGTCCAGACAAACACATGTTATCATATCAAGGCCTTCCTTGCATCTAGCATTTCCAAAATGTGCCCTTATCTGCCAAGACATTTTATCTGGGTGGAATTATAAGGCACACATCATTTTTCTAGGATTCCTGGACAAAGGTTTATAGGTCTGTGTGCATGTACATGCATAGACCAACTGTGCAGCTTTTTGTACAGACATTTCTACCTCTGAAAGGTGGCAACCCGGCACACAATTCCGCTGTTTATCACTTGATAGCACAGTGCCGCCTGGGCAAGTGCCAAGTGGGTACCTGCCTCTAAGTTGACAAAGATACTGTACCTTATGGACCTTGGAAACTGAGGGGAATTTGCTCTCCTGGTGTTTCAGATCCTTTACCTACAGAAGTATCTGCTAATTAAGTGCCTCTTCTTCCACACTGCAGCAATTTTCTCAACTCATAAGTGAATATTATATTTGTCTGGAAAGTGCAGTTTTGCTTTGTGCCTCAGTGGTTTTAGTTTATTGTCACTTTAACCATTTAACCATAACTTTAGTTAAATATCAGATATTAAAAACATCCAAAGAGATCAGCCGTTCTCTTACATTGAACAAAAGCCACATTTTGTTATTAGAAGACATTACTGGTAAAGATTTTTTTTTTTTAACCTACTGTGCTGTTTAACCAGTAATACTTTCTTTAAAAGAGCCTATCCATATGAATTACGCATCTGTATCTGAAGTTTCACTGTATAAGATTTAAATGCAGTATTAATTGACTTGATCTTTTGTGTTGTGCTCTCAGGTTCGTATTTTTACCTATCTGATTGGAAGAGAAGCTGCCTTTGCTGATAACCTGAAGTGGATGGCCTGTGCTAACAAAGGTTAGTTAACCTTCAACTGTGAAAGCCGGGTTTTCAAAACCCTATTACTGAGCCTTCCTGCGTACATGATCCTTCTGCAGATATGGTATCACTGACAACTAATCAGAGAGGATGGGTTGTTTTTTTCCGGGAAAGGAAAAGACTTACTTGTCTCATAGCATACAATTAAAAAACATTAAACCCCCCTCCTCCAAAACACAACCAAAACAAAAAAAAAAAAACAACCAAAAAACCCACAAAAAATTAAATGCATTTTCTACAAAGCTTTTAAAATTTGTGATTTTAATTTTTTGTTCAGAGAACAAATTTTAAAGCATTACTTCCACTATAGCTGTTATTACTCAGAGTCAGTTGGATTCCTAAGGAACTGACAGTGTAAGTGAAAAAAACAGGTTTATATTCTTTAAGGAAGGCGCATTACACGTGAACAATGCTGACTGAAAAGCTAAAGTAAAAGACTGACTAACATAAGTAAGAGCAATCTGAAAAAAGCCCAACAAACAAAACCCTTATTAGTCTTCAGGTTTTCCTTTTCCTTTCCTCTTGGAAAAAACAAATGTTCTTTTTTTTTCCTTTGTGCCACATTACATTATGATGAATTGCATCAGGTGCTATCCATTTAGTCATTATTTCTTTAACTACTGTTATGTCCAGCTGATGGAAATTACTCAGCTTGAAGTCTTGTCTTAATCAGCTAATATTACACCATAATTTAGTTTAAATAATAGTATAAGAATTCCTTTGAAGCATCTTTTTTGAAGGCAATTTAATCAACAAAATCTGTTAGGTTTTTAGTCCAGCTCTACAGATTCATAAGGATCTAAGTACAGCAACTCAGAAATTAGGACCAGGCAATACAGATTGCCTTAGCAGATCATCTGGTCCATGTCTTCCTTATTCCCAGAGGGGGAAAAGTGGTCACCTTTGTCATTCTTCAGGACTACTTTGTTATTTTCAGAGCCATGTTGTCAGAATCTTACCCATATGAATCAGTTAAACAGATTAATGAGTGTTTCTTCTATGGGTCCCCCCCATCCCCTCCCAGTTTAATAGTTACAATATCTGCTCTCTGACAGCTTACAGTGCAAAAAATCGTTACCACTAATCAGTAATTAAATACAAAAGTGTCTATAGCTTTGAAAATCAGTTGGAAACAGCGTCAGTCACTGTCGCACAGTATGGATTTAGGTCTTCTTCTTACAGTTTTCAGCTACAGCTTGTCCATTTTTTATCAGTGAAATGAAGGATTACAGCACAACAGATGAGGAGTGTAGTAATGGTGGTTTAAAGATTGGCTGAATGGCTGGACTGCGGTTCACTACTAGCATGGGTGGGCCAAAGTATGTTGCTGCCACTGAGGGTCAGCGACCTTAAAATCAATTTTCCTTGCAGTGATTTTCCCCTTGGAAGCATAACATAGATGAAGGCTGTTTGCAGGTTTCCAGCTGACTGGACTGTGGACAGCAGTCCTTTCCTTCAGAATGGGTCACAGGGGAAACTCATACCACCTTGCAGGACTTCTTTAGCTTCTAGATTCTGATGGTGAAACCTTGAAAAATCCTAAGCATGTCTTTCTGTTACATTTTTTTGTACAAGTAGAGCATATCTAGCGGGACTTGGCTTAATGAAGGAAAGCAATAAACCATTTTAAATACATTAAAACATTCCAGAACCCAAAAGTCCCTCTAGAGCGGTCTGTGAAATTTGTAGTGATTTCATCTTCTGTATCGTAAGCAAGTGCACACAAAGGAGAAGAATAAAGATTTACTAAGATTCTGAAGTGAACAAAAGTAAAAGTTTCCTACTGCTTAGTGTGCATGTGCCAGATTTTAAAGTAAGCAGGCAATACTTTTCCTCAGCAGTCACTTCCAACAGAAAGCTGTAAAGATAGATGGGAGTTGATGCATTACTTACAAAACAGCCAGGATTAATTTTTTTCCCCAGTAAAATTATCTATTTCATTAGTAATTTGACAGCCTGTTTTTATTATGAATCATCAGTGTGGCTGGCGTATTGTAAAATGGACAAAGGAGAAGATTCATCAGTGCAAAGGAGCAGAGGCTGAGAAAGCAAGGTAGAGAAAAGTGCTTGGCATACTGGAGGCTGGACCGTGGCTCTTTAACTGCCAGCAGAGGACAGATCAGCCCTGAGGCAAATTGTGCCCCAGCTGTAGTCATTTATAGACTATTGTATTAGCAGAGGAGAGCTTCCTACAGGAAGCTCCAGTCACATCCATTCCCATTATTAGCATGACCCCAGCACCTCATGTGCTGTGGGCTCTTGGGGGGTGGCAGGCAGCCAGTAACAGAGACTGTTCACCTGCTTGAGAGGCCCCTGAGGTGGAGGTCATGGTGGATTTTCCCTGGGAGTTTTACAGCTGCAGTAAAACAATGAATTCCTTCCTTAGTCCCTAGCAGAAAGGATTTTTTTAATTCTGATATTTTATTAGTTGCAAGAATATTGCATCTATTTTGCACAGTGTCCAGAAACCAAGAAGTGCTGCAATTCATGTAAAAATCCACTGTAGGCATTTGAAAAGCTGTGAGTCTAATGATGGACAGTTTAGAGAAAAACAAGCCATCCAAACACTTTGCAAGGACTGTGTAATACAGAAAGGCAGCCCGTTTGCAGAGCCTAAGTGTCTGTCTTTAACCACATTATTATACATATCTCACGATTGTTATTACCAAATCTTACCCATTTCCTTCACAATTTTTTTCCTGCTGGGGATGAGAAAAAATGAGTAGTGCTGACTGTAAGGGGCTCAAAGATGGCATAATTCACACACCAGGGAGCTGAGAAGCAGGTGTTAGAATGCAAAAACTTAAGCATGGGTTTGCTGCTATTGCTTCCATGGCTTCAGCATCTGTGCTAAAGAACTTCAGAGTAAGTGTTTATCGGATCATTAAACCTTGGTATAGGAAGAGTAAGGTTTTAAAATCCATGGGGTACCACCAATCTCTACATAAGAGATAAATTTAGCAGTGTAGAAAGCTAATTCTTGTGAGGTTTGTATTTGTTGCACAGAGCTACCATCATATGAATCATCAAAAAGTCTAAATATTCAGTGAAAATGAACAAAGAGAATGTTACCTAATGCTGTCCCTAGCTATAATATAGTAACGTTCGGTAGAGTTTTCTCATTAGAAGATTGAAAAAATAAACATCAGAACAGGCATTAAAAATACAGAAAATCTGAATTCACAGAATATAGGTAATTGCTCATGTTGCATGAGTTATGGACACTAAGATCATTGTAGATTCTTCTAATGCAAGCTAGAAAGCACAAACTATACTTATAAGGAGGGTAATCAGACAAAATGTTTAGTGCAGGGAAGGAGCTCTTCCCAGAAATTACAAATGAAACCCACCCTGAGATTACATTAGAAAAAAGCTAGAGGGAATATTCATAGTTATGTCTTATGACACCGTCTTCATTTAAGTCTTCTTTTACATATCTTTAACAGCAATTTTTACATTTCACTAAACTCAGTTCAAGCAACCTGGTTAAAAGGAATAGTTTCTAACACTCTTTCAACTTTTCATCTGTTGCAGCTTCAGATATGAATAAATCTGTGAATCACAGATATGATTAGAAAGATAGGATTTTTTCACCTAATCTCTTTTTCTTCCACTTGCTAACCTTTACTTTTTTTAACTGTCATACTCACTGGACAAGGAGGACTGTATGAATAGCCTTGCAACTACATGCACGCTAGTCTGCTACATGTTCTGATTTACCATCTGGCTGCTTCCAGATAGGATGCTCCGTGTCATTTCTTTCAATCTTGGAATAGTCACAGATTTTCACTTGTTTTTGAGGGCTTTATTTCTTTGCAAAGTTTATATGGAATTGATTCAGACTTATCTCATTTAATCTTTGGAAATTAGACTAAAAACTGTTTACTCTTGTACAGTTTAGAGATATGGTTTGCAAGTACTAAACCAAGAAATGAATGTCTTTAGCATGCTGCCTAGAGAATTCTGTGTAAGTTGTGATATTACAGCATGCATTTTCAGAAATACTACAGAGAGAAATATGTAATGTAATACACATCCATATGAGGAATACTTATAAGGGCACAAGTAGGTGTGTATGTTCTTGTTGGTTGTACTTGGTCCAGATGGATCTCTTCCCTTGAAAGGAAAAGAAGAAAAAAGATGTTTCAGCCTTATCAGTGTCTTGTATCATGTATAAACCCATATGGCACAACACTGAAATGTTTCAGATTGGCTTCTGTTTTCTGATTTTTTTTATTTTTATTTTTTTAGTAATCTATCTAAATTTTTTCATTTGAAAAACTCACATAAAAACATTTCAGGAGGCAATCAGAACTCATGCTCATTTTTCAGCAAGTTATTCTTTGTCTCAAAGGTAATTTACAGGCTGTGATTAAAGAATTTTCTAGGCATAGACATCCAGGAGCTTCTTAAATGAGTCTTTAAGCTTTTGATGACATAAAAAAGTGTTAACTAATTGTGATTTCAGCTTGTATGGATAAGAAAATACTGCTTGATTAAAAAAGACCTTTCTATCACCTTAGCTACAAGACAAATTTTTTCAAGCAGTTAATCTCCTCTGCCTTTGCAGACATTATTATCCTCATATATGTATTGTTTGAGTGCAGGTGTCCTGTTGTTCACTGCACACTAATCAGTGCAAGCAGATCTCTGCTCCAACTGTAATTTTGCACATTGATAGAAGTGCAAGTACCGGCATAGCATGCACTGAAAAGTGCATGGGCTCAGCACAACAAAGAGTATTGGAGTAGTGATAGAATCATAGAATAGATAGGGTTGGAAAGTACCTTAAGATTATCAAGTTCCATTAGCTCCCTGCCCTGGGCAGGGATGCCCTCATACTAGACCATGTCACTCAAGATTCTGTCCAACTGGTCTTGAACACTCCCAAGGATGGAGCATTTACCGCTTTGCTGGGCAGCCCGTTTCAGTACCTCACCACCTTCACAGTAAAGAACTTCTTCCTTATATCTAAGCTGAACTTCCCCTGTTAAAGTTTGAACTCATTACCCCTTGTCCTATAGCTACAGTCCCTGACGAAGAGAAGATTATGTAGAAAACTCTGAATCAAAACAGTGACTAAATCTGCTTTTTAAGGACAATTCAAAACTTGTGCATGGGCACAACTGAATGCATGTGGTTGGTAAAAGGACAAAAGGCAAGATGAGCGTATAAGTAGGTCGCCTGCTCTAAATCTCCTACAGAGAAATGAATAGAGTTCACATGGTGTTTCCCTTTAGTGTCTTAGTCTTCCCTTATGGCCACTGTACACTAGCCCAAGGTGGAGGCGGAAAGGCAAAAGGCCAATTAGTCTATTTGTGCTTCTGTTTAACTTTTTCTGAATTTCTGAGTGTCCTGTAGTCTTGAGTATGTAACTTGAGGCATATGAACTGTGCTGAATATGGTCTCTAAATATTGGCTCTCTTCTAAGCTTTCTGGAATGAGACACCAAATTCAGGCACTAAAGCTGCTTTAGAAAAATGTAGGCCATCACCTGTAAAATGAGTTATCCACACAGTATTTTGAATCCTTGATTGAAAGCGTTATAAATCACAGTGTGTATCTATAAATACATATATGTGTGTGTGTATATATATACATAAAACTTATGAGGTTCTCTATGTGAATAGCTAATATTGGGAAATAATCATATTTTGACTATGTATTGACATTAACACCAAATTAAAAGGACCAGGTAGTGAAGTGACCCTTATTACTCACAAGAGGGAGAAGCATGTACTCTGACTTGGGAGACTCAGCAGTCCCAAAATTGCAACAGGCAGCATTTCAGAAAGAGTAATGTATGCATTGCTTTTTTCCTGTAAGTGTTCTAAGCCAATAATTCATGAAAGCACGTTATAATTTTCTCACCACATACATAGAATTCTGCTTTCTCAAGTACATATTTCTTGACTAAACTTAATGTCAGTCATTTTACTCTATGGCTGGAAGAGCTTTCAGAATCTTAGACAAAAAAATATCCCTGCTCTGAAGCAAGAGTTAAAACTCGATAGTATATGTAGTAGTCAGTTAACATCCTCACACAAGTATACTCTTAATAGGAAAAATATAAAATTAAATTCCTTAAGCAGAATATTGACTATTTGAACAGTATAAATACTACACTATGATTATGAATCCTATATGAAAAATATTTGAGATCATATTATAACCAAATTAGCTTTGCAAAAAACCCCACAACCTATGCTTTTTCTTGTTAAGTTGAAAATAAGCACTAAGCTACTACTAAGACTCATTTAATTTTATAATTTCTGCTATAAAGTCTATTCTTACACTGTCTTAATTCATACATAAATGAAATGTATATAGAAACATCAGTTTTGTACTGCATGTATGATGGGCAGGTGTACTGAATCAGAAAGTTCTAACATTCAGACTACAAAGCACCCTTTTAATCTTGCTAAAATTGGCCCTGTCTGCAATAAGCATGGCTCAAAAGCTCTTTGCAGTTGTCATGTTTTCTGCTGTAGCTTAATATTCCAGCTCCACAAAAGTTGTGATCCTGTCAAATGACTAAAATTGTAGCAAGGCCTCTTTCATAAAAATTATATATTGGTCTTTCCTCATTAAAGTATATGAAGTGACACGTTTAAATACATCCTGATGAAACTGTGGCCTTGAAATTTGTCAGAAATTTGCATGATGTGGCTCCAGATGTCAAGTTTGTGATGTATGAAGGTACTTAACATCTCAGCACTGAAAAGGAAGTGGTGATAGCTTAAATAGCTGTGGCTTCTGCTGTTCTTAATGCTGTCAGGTTGTAGGAGATGTTTTAAAGGATTAACAGAGCTGTGATCACTAAGGCAAGCAATTCCAAATGTAGTCTACATTTTCTGTGACCTTACATTTGTAAATAACATATCGCTGTTATCTGATGTTTAGTCACATTCTGTAAGGATGATGAGCATTTTAGAGCATATGGGACTACTCTTTGGATACTGTAGACTTAATCTCTGATGTTTCTTGAAACTGGACGAACAGGATGAAACATTGTTGGACAAAATTAATACCAGTTCTAACTTTTAAAGTATGCGTCATTTACCCCATCTTCCCCCTATCCCCATCTTCTTTACCGTTAAACAACGGAAGTTTACTGAAAATAGAGCACTTAGGAAAGTCAGTGCAGTGGTTCATAGGGGTATTAGGAACACAGTGCAGGATTGGACAAAAGTTTCAGAGATTTCTGTTTTTACAATTAGTACTGTTTGAGACTGCTTCATATGAACCATTCCTTTTTTGCATTTCATTTTTTGAAATAAGCAAGCAGAAAACATAACAGGCCTAACCACATCATAATCCTTGTTGCAATCTTCCTTAATTTGTGTTGTCTGGTTTATAAGTCTGAATTGTGTGTTTTCACAGGGTTTTTTACTCAGATCTCTACCTTAGCTGATGTTCAAGAGAACGTCATGGAATATCTCCATGTTCTTAGCCGACCAAAGGTTATTGACCAAGAGCATGATGTAGTATGGACTGAAGCATATATTGACAGCACTGTAAGTCTGCATGATAAAGGATTTAATTTAGGCTAATTGCATATGATGAGGAACTGGGAACAAAACTGCTGTTGTAGAAACACTAGTTGTACATCTGATTCTGTTGCTGGAATGTGCTAATTCAGTGTTGATTTATCTATATTACAAGTACATAAGTGAAATTACAGAACTTTACCAGATATTTATACATTGTAAATCACATAAAAAATGAAACAAACATGAGTAACAGCATGATTTTAAAATTTATTACCTCCAAATGTATATTTAATAATCAAAAAATGGGCATCAAACAGAAATTTATTAGATTGAGTAACCATTTTTTCCTATATGGTTTAAAACATAGCAATGAATATGGCAACATAACACTATAGATTGACAAGAATTGGTATTTTTAGTATATAAAGGTGGCTCAATATTTAGGGGACAACTGTGATGTCTTCAGGAAGAATGGTAAGAAGAGTCTACCTTTCAAAGTTAATTGGGTGTGTGATATGCTAACAAAATCATCATAAGTGTCCAATCTGACATCCTTGTAAAAAAGTAGAGTTCACAGTATCACAGTATCACAGTATGTTAGAGATTGGAAGGGTCCTCAAAAGATCATCTAGTCCAATCCCCCTGCTGGAGCAGGAACACCTAGATAAGGTTACACAGGAACGTGTCCAGGCAGGTTTTGAATGTCTCCAGAGAAGGAGACTCCACAACCTCCCTGGACAGCCTGTTCCAGTGTTCTGTCACCCTCAAGAGTTGAAGAAGACCTTTCTGTTATGCACTGACTGAGTACTCTGAATACTTCTGTACTATTAGTGATAAATGATCAGATTTGTAGATAAAGGTTGCTCATTTCCATGGGCTGGTCTGAAATAGCTTTTTTTTTTTTTTTTCTGTTTGCTTTTTCTTCCTATGTTTATTTTGATCCAATTAAAATATTTTAGTTTGCATATTATTCACAGAACAAGAATTTGTAGCAAATATCTGTCATTTAGTACAAGTAATGCCAAGTGTTCAATTTAATGAATAGAAGAAAATAGATGACCAGTGGCAAAGCTGTTTTCGTTTTAAATTTTTACTTTCATGAATATGGGGCAAGGTTGGAGAATCTCACCAGCTTAATTTTAATATGAGTGTGTGTGTGTGTGTGTTTGTTTGTGGTGGTGTTTGTTCTGAGTCTGTAATGCATCTAGATGGTTTAGCTTTAAGTAAATACAAAAATATTCTAGGACAAAAATCCACCCTGGAAATAGTTTTGCCTCATTTTCACATTTGCTTAGGTCTTTTGTATTCTTCAGTTGGCTGTGGGTAACGTAAAATAAATAATAAAACTGCATTTATGAGGGAGAAACAGAAAGTTGCCTCAAAATAGTGCTTTGGAGGCAATTTACTTATCCCTGCTTACTTTTATTTTTTAAGGAACATATTAATTCAGTCTTCCCTTTGTTCTCTTTCTTCTACTGAAACATAAGGATGAGGCAAACAGAAACCACCTGTTATCGCTGTCCCTTCAGGGCATCCCATGAAGTCAGGAGATGACTACGAGAACCTACTTTTTATCTCTTGATTTTATATGCTTGAAGTAATCAATGTGTGTATGTGTTGAAGTGAGTTTGTGTATTTCCTAGAGAGAGTAGCAGGAGTTGATCCATGTAAGTGGTTTCTCCTTCTTTTGCTTATGAATATTGCATTGAAAGTGCTGCAAAATAATCTTCCTCCTTTCTTAACACCAAGTCCTCCCCTTTACCTAACAACAAAGAACAAAATGCTGTTTCAGAATTCATTTTACACTTTACTTTCTTTTTCACCTCATAATCTGTATTTCTTTGATCATTACAGGGAGAAAAATATTTGGAGAGGTTAGTCTAATTTTCAGTGATTCTCCTGTAGGTTATGGAAAGGCTAAGGAAAATGAACAGCTTAATGCTGTGTGAAATACTAAGTGAATACAGCAGGGGTGAGTAAATGCAAGTGAACTTAAAAACACTAGAGGGAGTGTAGAGAAGGAATCTTGAGAAAACAGGAAAATAGAAAACAGTGGAACTGCTACATTCTTGCATAAAGGAACTGTTTAAATCCAAACAAAACCTGTTTTACTGCAATAAAAATACTTCCAGGTTCTTTTCTTTCTCTTCTCAGTCTCTTGAGTAAAGCTGATTAATGTAACTATACACACTTGTAAGTGTATATGTATAGATACATACACACATATGTATACATGTGCACTAATATGCATGCTTACATGCAGACACATTTTTAAGTGTCTGGAAAATCCACTCAGGACCCTAATGGGTTGGATGCTATAAGAAGAGATTCAAAAATAGAATTCTCTGCTCTGCTTAGTTGCAAACTACCTTCCTCCTCCATCCCTCAAAAAACCTCATAGGCAATAGGATATATCATAGGATAAATTAGGGTAGGAGTGATATTTTCAGACAGATTCTTATGCCATCTCTAGTGCCTTGGCATTGAAAGTGGAATCTTAATAATTGTCTCCATCCCATAACTTGTTGATTTTCACAGACAATTTTTGTCCCTTCTCCTCCATTGCTGCTGCTTGGACCTTGACAAGTTAGAAATAGCAGCGTATTTCCAGACAGCTTAAATGTTCTTATCATCCAGCTGTGTCAAAACAGCCATGGCTAGATTCTCAGGGTTATATGTACATGGTTATAATCAGTGTCTGTGCCCTAACAGCATGCAGTATACTTCTCCATTCCCTTCTTGCCAAATATCAGAGCTAATTGCCCAGCTGTGCTGTTTCTGAGCAAGCAACATTAGGCTGGAACATACTGGGATCCAGACAGAAAGAAGCTGGACGGTAATAGTCTTAGGATACAAAACATTCCCCCTGATGCCCCAGCATGTTCTCATCCAGTATTTGTCCAGGAAAAAGTAATCTGTGAAAGCCAGAAGTTAGGTCATTTAAGTGTTTGATATCATTTAGGAATATTCCCAGAAGAATTTTGCTACTAAAACAAGGCATGTAATTCCTGCATCTGTTCACCTTTCCTGCAAGAGGATGTCTGCAGAATGTTCCCGCAGTGCCTCTTCAGCCTACCTTTGACACTCAGAGGGGCTTCACTTGCTGTTAGAAAAAAGTATGGCATTTATAGAAATGGAAATCCCTGGCCAGATATCGTATGAAGAAAATTTAACATTAAGAACCTTGGATGTATGTCAGGTCTGTGTTGCCTTTGACATTGTCAGGCTCTGAGAGCTGAAAAGATTATAAAGCAAATGAGCCTAGGTCTTACTGGGTGACTGCTTCACAGGAGGCTGAACTGGCTTCCTTTTTTCTGCCTCTAGACTTTGCTCTCTCACCAGTGTTTCCTGCCTTTTTCTAGAGGTAACCAGCCAGATCCTAGGGTAAGGTTTAGTTACCCTCCACCAGAAAAGTTAAGGAGAAAGAAGGAGGACTTGCCTCGGCATCAGAATATCCAAGTGAATTAATACATAGAGATAGTCTGCTGGGATTATGGATAAAGCTCAGAAGCCCTTAATTCATTCTTATGGTAACATCTGGAAGCAGAGAAACATTACTTTTTGCTGCAGGAAATAAGAAAAAAGGGCTGGACTGGCCCCTGAGTTCTAATTGTTTAAAAGACTGTGATTGAGAATTTGTTTATTGGGGTGCATAATTTGAACTACTTGGACTTTTGTTGACTTCCTGGTGTAATTTTTTTTTCATAAATGTACCTGAATATATTCTCTAGATCTAATGCACCATTGAGTTCATCTCCTTCAGGCTATTAGTTTCAAGCTGTGAAGCAGGTTCAGGCATACTTTGCAATGGTGGCTTTGTTCAGTTTCCAACTGGAGGATTTCTTTGCATAAAAAGAGCCAATTATTACTTAATTATTACTTATTTAGTATTGCAAGATGACTGTCCAGTGCTGCAGAATTTATTCATAAAAAAAAAACCCAGCGTTGTGAGTCATTATAGGTCATGATTTGCCAGGGAGTGGTTTTTACTCTTTCTACTTTTCTTCAGTGTTAAAGTACCATATGTTGATTTTTCATTTGCATTATCCCCATCTTCTCATAGACATACATTAAATTATGGATTTCAGTTTAATTCTACAATTGCTGTTAAAAAAAAATATATCCCTTTTCTTTTTTCTTTTTTTTTTCTTTTTTCTATTTTCTGACCAAGAGGCTGATACTGTGCTCGTAAGGTAACCTGTCCAAGACCCCATTAATCCTTATGGATGGCAGTAATTAAGGTCGCTCCACTGAGCTAAAGACTAACTATTTCAGATATGTTTATGATGGATATTACAGTTACAGTATTGCATAGATGACAAAATTTCAATTTATTTTCAGCCTTAAAAACAATCAAGTGCTATGTATGCACACTTTTCACTCTGGTTTGGGTTCTTTGCAGAAATTCAGTATGAAGTACAGGAAGCTCACACTTCTCAGATAGCTGTCACATCAGAATCTAGGTGTTTTAAGTATGGAAATTTAGATTCCAGGATACAGCTCTTTGTCAAGGGATAAATTCTGAGCCAGTTCTAGAGAAGCAAGGGAAGCTGTATTTTGAAGTCTGTATATAATGGACAGATATAACAGAGTCCTATGGACTGAAAGCCATTATGCTGGCATTTTTTCTATCCAGGAGTTTCTGGCAAGGTATAACAATGCTGATTAGTGTTTCTCCCATTCACACAGTTTTCTTTGTGTTCAATGCACAGAAGAGCTTTCATGAAGTAACAAAATTAAATAGTACCCTGTTTCCACAAGCTTCTATTCCCAGAGATATCTTCAAATACTTTTGGTGGCACAAGTTAATTGTGCTATTATAATAAGTGGGTGTAATTAACATTTTTATCACAATAAAGGTTCCCTGGGCCTCTGTTTCAAAACTAGCTTCTAGATTGTAGTACTGGTATCCATTAAAATGCATCAGAGTGCTCAGAATGTTCATGTATGTCTACGGCAAATAAATATTGGTAATCACTGCAGAACTGAATGTCAGGAAATGTCATTAATCAGCAGCTGTGAAAAGAAAATCTGCATTGCTTTTTTCCCAAATCCACTTTGGACTTGGTTATATGCTCTCACCCTCCCCTGTGGCCAGCATCTCTTAATCTCTAATAATTTACAGCTGTTTACCAGAGAACGTTGTCACCACTGACTATGAGGTTCCCATGAGAATTTCCTTTGACACTTGAGTGAATTGGGTTAGGGAAGGAAAATCTTATGCATGGATATCAGGCCTTCCGTCAAGTAGGTTTGTTCTTAAAATAAGGTTCTTCAGGTTCTGCTTTGTCTCCTATAGATCTGCAGTGGTCTTTTGAAGAGTCTGATATGGGAGAAAAGGTAAAAAGTAGCCCTGGGAATGTTTTCTTGTCAGCGCTTCAGTTGGAATCAGTTTTTCTGGTAAAATATAACAGCTCTGACCATTTCATCTTTTCAGAAGCTCTATAGGAGCATGATTGCAGTTTGAAGTTGCAGATCGTCTGGTTCAGCAATTATGGTCTGCTCTATTTGCATTGGGATCTTATAGCTCTGGGACAGTGCTTGAAATAATAACAATAGTGATCAATGCAACTACTTGCACGCACATTAAAAAAAGATTGTGCACGTATTTACGGGTAGGTACAACATCTCTCTATGCCGATGATTAGTGGGGTGTCTGTGGGATTCTTCATTGACAGGTCAATAAAAAATAAGCCTTTAAGCCATGACTTTTATGATATCTGTAGCCCAAAGTTTCCAGTTGCCATAATAAAATACTGTTGTTTTCTCCTAAACAGTTCTAATCTGTTTATTTTACCGCTGGATCTAGAATAAATGAATTACCATTAACTGTTTCAAATTCTGGAAGATCTGTGTCAACTCTCAAAACATAATGAGTGCTCAAGAATGAATAAACCTCTCAATTGAATAGAATTAATATAGTCATTATCTTTCAGATGCAGCTCAAAATAACAATGTATGTTCTTTTTGTTAGAAAATACATATCTGATTTACTTATGTCAGGCAGCAGAGTGCTAATCAGTGCAAGGAATGCTGTGCCACTTATATCTGAGTTTAGAGCCCTTGCTCACACACCAGTACCAGAGTCATGGTGCAGTATGTCCCAATAAAGCACACAAATTGAGACCCCTGAAATGAAAATTGGGATGTGCAAAGGAAAATAAAGTCCATAATGACCTAGTGAGAATAGGGATACTTTAAGAATGATTGTGCATTGTTCCATGGAAACAGCATATACAAATAAGGACATGCATAAGCATAGATAGCACCTATGCATGTGTATGTACGTATGTCTATATGTCTGTGTACCTTTCAGTTTTTGAAGTAAACTATTTTATTTGGTAAATTACATGTTTGCTTTACTCCACTGCTAGTGCTGGAACTTACACTATCAGGGCAATTTTCAGGGATTGCATTAAGCAAAGAATATCACTACAGAGAGCTAATTGCTAGTTGTCAAAGTCACTAGAAAAAATGTAGGAAGGAAACAGCAATATTTATTTTAATGAATTAGCACTTTTCATGTGTATTGCTGTATATGGTATTTACACTATAAAATGGTATATGTGATACATCAAAAAGATGTTTAAAACATCAAAACCAAAAACAAAAGTCCTGCTCTTAAAGAGGAACATAAAATTTCCTGCTGGGGATGTGGAACATGGAATGCCATCTGTATTATATGGCACTGAGAAAACTGATTATGTTTGGACCTCTATTTCATAGCAGATGGGTTCATTAAATTTAATAGCCTCCAGGGCCTTTAGAAACAGTGTTAAAAACATGTGGAACATGCTGAGACACTTCACTTCTCGCCCCACAGTCATTATAACTCTGGCACAGACTATAAATATTACAGTATTTTATTTCCATTGAAACAGATTACTATTATAATTATTTTTGTAGTGTACATTTACATGAGAAATGTAGAATGCAAATTGTACTTTTTCAAACATTAAGATATGCAGTTGATTTTTTTAAATGCATTTTACAATTCTTTGCACTTGGAGGCTTTGATATAGAACTTATTTATATCTTCCTCCTGCAACATCAGCAAGCAGCTGTAATGCCACAGTAAAGCTGGGTCTTAAGCAGCTCTGCTCCCAGGGTGGTGCAAATAAGACAGGCATTATGTTAAGCTGTAGAAGGGAAATCAGAGCAGTGTTACATCTTGGCTTTTAAGCTATATATTGATTCTTTTTTCTAGCATTTTATATGATATGTTAACTACAGTTTGACCTTAGTCTCTGTTCATCTTTCATCACTGGAGCACTAAGAGATTAAATATCTAATTCAAATTGTAGTAGTTCCTAGAGAAACATTGCTTTAAGTAGAGTAAAAACTCACCTCTTTTTGAAATACTCTCAGAATTTGATAGCTAAGGGAATATTTTAGTGCTATTTATTTTTTTTATTTTTAATGATGTTTCAAAGGAGAAAAGAGTTTTGCCACGTTTAAGTGTTTTGACATGTGTCTTAACATTCTTCCACCTCTCATTTACATGTCCTGTTGTTTAAATTACTGGTTTTACAAACTGTGTCATATTTGATCATGCTTTTTAAAAAACTACCCAGTTTCCCAATAATCATATCAGCTTGTTCTTGTTCAGCATAATTCTCAGTAATGCTCTTCTGTTTCCATTTCCTTTCCTACAAAATGCTGTGACTATCCGCACTGTCTTTTACTGTTTTCTAAGGTCAATCTTGGTTTTAGGTTATACAGACTATTTTAATGTAGATTTCCCCCTTCTTTACACCACTGACTTCAACTCTAATTTTGTCATTCAGCATTGCTGGTATTATTATCAAGACCTGCTAATTTTAATAAACCGCTAAAGTACTACTAGGGTAGATGATGTATGATGACAGGACTGAATAACAATACCTTCCTCATATAATTTACGTTCAAAGCACTAGGTGAGAATTACCAGTTGCTGAGAAAGGGCAGAGGGTATAAGGATATTGTACAACAGTCTAGATCAACACGGTAACAAATTATCAGTGTACGAGATCTCAAGTATAAGAGTTAGTATACACATGTCCAAGCCTTTCAAATTGTAGTGTCCATTTCTACAGGATTCCCACACAAGTGTTGTTTGTGGGAATTAAGGCCTTAAGAGTCATGGACTTCTTGTTTGTGTGTGGTTAAACATAATTTCATGGAAGTTTGGGGGTATCCAGTATTTACAATTATAATTGTGTTTCAAAGCAGTCACAATTCAAAAACACATTCTGTGCATAAATTTTGGAAATCAGAATATTCAGTAAAGTTTGAATGTTAAAGGAATACATTTTGCTTTCTGAGAGCTGTCAGGTACAATGAAAGGTTTTTAGGACTTTGCAGAGAATTTTTAAGCTTTCCTTTGCTGATTTTGCTGTAAACATGGTGTGTCTTGTGACATGATTGTTTTGCACCAAATTACTGTTTCTTCTTACAATCGTAGAATTGTTTAGGTTGGAAAAGACCTTTAAGATCATCACCTCCAACCATTAATCAAGCACTGCCAAGTCCACCACAAAACTATGTCCCTAAGCGCCACATCTGACATCTTTTAAATACCTCCAGGGATGGTGATTCCACCACATCCCTGTGCAGCCTGTTCCAATGCTTGACAACCCTTTCAGTCAAGAAATTTATCCCAATATTCAACCTAAAACTCCCCTGGTGCAACTCGAGTCCATTACCTCTTGTTCAATTGCTTGTTACTTGGGAGAAGAGATCAACACCCACCTGACTACAACCTTCTTTCAGGCAGAGATTGATAAGCTCCCCCTGAGCCTCCTTTTCTCTAGGCTAAACAGCCCCAGTTCTCTCAGCCGCTCCTCATCAGGTTTGTACTTTGCTAGCTTCATTGTCTTTGGATGCACTCCAGCACCTCAGTGACTCTTGTAGTGAGGGGCCCAAAAATGAACACAGTGTTCAAGGTGCAGCCCCACTAGTACTGAATACAGGGGAACAATCACTTCCGTGGTCCTGCTGGCCACACTGTTGCTGACACAGGCCAGGATGCCATTGGTATCTTGGCTGCCTGGGCACACACTGGCTCATGTTCAGCGGCGTCAGTCAGCACCCCCAGGTCCTTTCCCACCAAGCAGTTTTTCAGCCACTCTTCCCCAAGCCTGGAGTGTCGCATGGGGTTGCTGTGGCCCAAATGCAGGACCCAGCACTGAGCCTTATTGAATCTCATACAATTGGTCTTGGACCATTGGCCCAACCTGTCCAGATCCCTCTGCAGAGCCTTCCTTCTTACCCAACTTGGTGTTGTCAGCAAACTGACTGGGGGTCAATTTGTTCGTCCAGATCATTCATAAAGATATTAAACAGAACTGGCTCCAACAGTGAGCCCTGGGGAGCACCACTTGTGATAGGCCACCATCTGGATTTAAATCCACTCGCCACCATTCTTTGGGCTTGGCCATCCACCTAGTTTTTTACCCTGAGAACAGTATACCCATCCAAGCCATGAGCAGCCAGTTTCTCCAGAGAATGCTATGGGAAATGGTGTCAAAAGCTTTACTAAAGTCTAAGTAGACAACATCCATGGCCTTTGCCTCATCCAATAAGTGGGTTAAGTTGTCATAGGAGAACAGGTTAGTTGAGCAGGACCTGCCTTTCATAAATTCAACCAGGACCTCTCCGGTTAGCCAAGACTGCTGAAAAATAACTGAAAGTGGCTTCTTATGTGAAAACTGATTGGATGTATGCTAAAAGGAATTCATTGAATTGCAAATGTCTGTAGGTTTCACCTGCTGGATGTTCTCCCACCAGTTGCTACATACAATTTATAGAGAATTGCTCTGCTGTTGAATTTGATTAACAAGCATATTCATGCCAAAGGGTATTGGTCTCATTTGCAAACACCTGCACATGAGAGAGCAGCTTGGGACCATTTCCAGCTGTGGCATGCCAATGGCATACAGTGCATTTAGGTGAGAGGACAGAAAACGCTTTTCATTTCCAGCTTGTTTCACAGGAAATTTTCTGTTTTGTTTGTGACACAGAAATAAAATAAAAAATTGATAAGTAACTACAGGGAAAATTTGTTTCTAGATCTCTATATGCTATGGTTTATCTAACATTTAGGGGGATATGTCTGTTCTCAGTGAAAATAACTACTTCAGTACATTCACAGCTGATAGCTGTTTGTCTCTTTGATCTTATTGCCTCCATTCTGACTGAAATTGAGCTAATTCTAAGGAAATGGAAGCTATTTTGTCAGATGTATTACCTTTTCTCACTCTGATTTTAACATAAAATTTTTTAGGGTAAATGATAACGTAGGAAAGCAATGAATTTAGTATAATGTTCTAAATTCCATCCTTTGATCTCATATGTCATTCTTTGACTTTCTGGAAGGAGCAAGGCAGTGCAGTGAAATATAATTTATCTGCACTGCTGGACTGAAAACATCAAATAATAATAAAGACTTACTAAATTATTGCTGCCATTCAAGTTTTGCTGCAGTGGCAGAATTTACTGCAAAAAAGTAGAAGAGAGAATAAAAGGAAATAATCTGTCTATTGTTCTGCGGGTATTGAAGCTGTTATTTATAGCTCTCCTTTTTGAATAATCAGAAGATCTCACACACAATTTAGCCATGTACTTATACAAATAATGTTTATCACAGTCATTATTATTAATATTTACTTTGATGTTAGTAATTCCTGGTGAAATTATTCAGAAATGCACTTTATTCTACAAGGAAAAATAGGATGTTTCCCACTCTTGTTCTTGCTGCTTGACAGCAAGGTGCTCATTTTTTGTCCAAATCATTGTATTTTGTCAGGTCAGATCTTTCCAAGCAAGTATTTCCTGTAATGATTAGTTGAAAGATGATCTAACCAATCGGCAAATGCATAGCCTCCGCAATATCAATATAAGCAGAAGAAAGCTTAGAATGGTTATGTTTTCCCTGAAAGTCATAAATTTCAGCTGCACTGAGGCCAAATTTTTTGGGAGGAAAAATACAGTCACCCAAAATATTCATTTATGTTGCATAGTTCTAGGTAACCCATTAAACTGCCCAAGGACTCAATACTGAGGGTTAACGAAAGGAGACTACAGGGCCATTCCATTTAAGGACTTCTTTTACAGAACATGTTTTTGTTGTGTTCTGTTTCCTTGTTTGGGTTTTGGTGTTTGGGGTTTTACTTTGGTTTTGTTTTTAAATAGTATTCATTTTGGGATGCTTAAATACTACAAGAGAATTCACATTACAAACAGTATGCTAATACCAAGTAACAGTAAACTTACAATGTTTGCCGATGTCTTTTTGTTCTGTTCCAGCCGATGAATAATAATAAGGGCCTCAGTTTTCAATATTGTCAGGTTTCTTCCAGAAAACTGTCAAAAAAAAAAAAGTAAACTACCTAAGTCAGCTATATGCTTGAATTCCATATGGGTTACATTTGTTGATTATTCTTCTTTCATTTACTCTGCAGTAAATCAGTAGTATCTCCATTTATGTACCTGGAGTTACGTTGATATAAAACAGAAGACAGATTTATTGTATTAAATCTCAGTTTAAGGTGCTTGGATTATACTTCTATTGACTGATGGAACAAGTCTTTTTCTTTTTTGGATTAAAGCCTTAAAGCCACAAAAATTTAGGAGTTACAGTGAACAGCAAGTTCCCTTCGTAAAAAAAAAGAAAAGTTTAATTTTTCTTCTCTCTTTCTCTGAACTGTTACAGTTCAGTTTAAGAAAGTGGAGATACAGTAAAAGCTGCTTTTGCAATAGTCAGTTTTTTTAGGTTCACAACACTTTTGCTGTGTAGCCAGCTACAAGATAATGGGATTTATCATGTTAGGTCCTAGCATGCCTAAAAAGTATGCTTTAATGTCTGCAAACAGTTCTAGCCCTAAGACAGCGGAAAGAATTTTGAGACCTTTTCTTCTGTATTCTTCTAATGAAGGAGTGAGGTGGGGGTAAAATTTGCTTGGCTTGCTGGATAATGCAATAAGGGCAAAAGAGCAGAAGGTGATGAGGAAATCTGCCTCAGGCAGAAACAATTCTTTAAACTAGATTTCACAAACATGGTATTAAATAATGAGAAACTGCATATTTTACATTAACTTAGATCATCCAGAAAGGTTCTCAAATTCATGGTCTTACAACAAATCAGAGTATTAGCTGTTGGCAATCAGGTTCAATTGGCTTTTAAGAAGCTTTGAACTTTCAAGTTGTACAGAGTAACAGCAGAAAGCTTCTTCCAAAATAAAAAGGTGAGAGAAATGTAGTTCTTTCTACAGAGTGAATCTTTATAGAGTTGGATGAATTCAACTTGCAGTGTGGAGTCCATAAAATGCTCCATGTTTTTTTTCAATACAGTGTAGCTATAAAATCTCAGTGTAAAACTAGAATAGTGATATACATTAGTTACATACTTATCCAGAAGGATCGGAAGGCAGAACCTGTTCCTCAAAACAGAGCTAATGATTATGCATTGGTTATGTCATTTTATCTTTTAGAATGGTGGCAATAGCTGGATCTATGGTAGTGATCTACCCACAAACTAATATAAAAATATTATAGATGAGAAAGAATGTATTTTTAGGAGTTTATCCAACTAAGAGATTTCACAATGTTAAATGATGGAGCACATTATATGCTTTAAAAAAAAATAATCTGTTTTATCATTTATTTTAAATATGATACTTGTATCAATTAGAGTCTTAAACCTGCCTTCTGATCTTGTACATCTCTGTTAGCTAATAAAGTAAGTTATTTGTTTATGCATGCAAACTGAAACACATGTGTTTCTAATTTGGAGACACATGATGGCCACCTTGCTACTAAAATGTAGTATTTTAGCATATTGTTAACTTATTTCCAAAGTGCACATTGGACATTTGATTCCTCACCGTTAATACAAAGCTTGAACACAGTATTTATGGAGATTTCTTTTTTGGTTTTAGGAATATGCCTCCTTTGTTCACACAGCAAACCAGTACATTTACACATCCCTCTAAGCAAAATTTCTGGGGTCTTGACTGTAGCTTTTATACAGTATTTTTGCATGCAGTTGGTTCCTTTTACTTTATGCTTCATTTGAACTTTCACAGATGTGCCTTAAGATGGATCCATCAGTGTTTTCCTCTTTCAAAGGGGAAATTGATAAGAGAAAAGGTGATTCCCTTGGAAAAACTGTGAAGCTTTTCATTTACTAGTTGTGATTAATCTGCCTTTCCTGCTGCTTTCTAGTGGCCTTGACCTATTATCATATCTGTTTTCTTCTCAGAAAAGGAAATTGTGCTAAAACGTTTGTGCCTGCCTTCTTGCTTTAAAATGCATCCCCTACTGTTTATCAGCTCAGACAATCTCATCAGCGTATGATATCTATCTCATTATGCCCTCCAGAATACTGGTCCTTTCAGAGCAGGTCTGGGCCATTGGTTACTGTCATAACCTTTGAGATATTTTGTGCTACCTAAATACAAAATCTGTGCAAGAGTTTTGCTCATTCTGAAGTGATAAACGGGGAAAAAAGAATAAAATATTTATTGTGAATATATTTGCTAAATAACTGTTAAAGCAGGTTATTCCATCTATAAAAGATTCAGTATTCTCTAAAAAGAGAATATATTCCAGCACTTAAAAGGCCTGTACTGATTCCAGTCTTTAATCAGACTTCTAGAATAGACTAGTTGATTTAAAAATATTTTTGGAAGGACTTCTTTCTAAGCAAGTAAGGAGAGAAAGAGTAAGTCCAGTTACTTACAGCCTCCTCTCCTCCAAACCTAGCTCCATTTTTCTTTGCTTTGACTTTCCTAGAATCTTTTGCATCACAGATTCATGTTCTTACAAGGTCTAGCCCTCTAGTTATCTAGAACAAATAGATTACTTTTATTGTGTGCAACTGTCTTACTGATGAAACTCTCATTGCTGATTTTTTCCCTATGCCAAATTCTTTGTAGTTTGTTTTTGCATACAGAACTTCAGTTGTTTTAAGTCAATCTATACTCTCCCTGTTTTTCCTCTGTGATTGTGTTAAACATTCCACAGTAACCTTGCAAGTGCCCTGATTTTGTCCTGGTATTAGCCCAAGTTTCCCTTTTAAAATTACAGGTTTATTCTCTTCATCATGAAGTAAAAAATAAACTTTAACAAAAAGAAGCTTAAATAAAGATAATGGGAAGCAAAAGCATATTTCATTAAATATTGTAAATAGGTTCTTTCAGTCCACTCAGGGCAGTTTTAAACAGAATACTATTTTTTTATTATTAACCCTGTGTCCTTGATACAAAATTACGTATAAACCATTTAATAGGTCAGTTTTGCCTTCATGCCTGTAGATAGTGTCCCCTGCAAATAAGAAAATGTTTACTTCTACTGGAAACTGCTGGACATTAAGTAATTTACAGTATGTTTCTCCATTGCATGTTTTGTGGTCACTGATCTGGACTGTTTACACCTGAGTAAATGTCAGGAAAAGATTCTTCTTCCTTATGGAATCCACATTTCACAGGGTTAAACTTGAATGTCTGGTATGAGTTGTGCTTAATACAAACTTTCAAAACTAGGCCCTACAAAGCTTTCATCATGGTAGATGCCTTTACTCCTCTTAGGTTGTGAATATATAGCAAGGGAGAAAGGATTCTTAGTTTTCTAAGTTGTGCCCCTAAAATGCAGGGATTGACAGAGAGTAAGGGAATAAAAGCAAAGTCTTGCTACACCCTTGACTACTAGCAGAGCAGTGCTCTGGACACACAGGAAAACTGGTACTCCATGGAAAACGATGGAGAAAAGAGTGGCTTGGGACAATTCAACTATAGACGTTCTTATAGCGATTCCCTTTTTAAGGTAAGTTGAATGATTGCAAAATAAGACTATAGAAAAACGCATTTGTTTTAGAAGTAAAATCAACTTAATACAATCAATTACATGCTGACAATCACAGACACTATTAGTAAATCTGTTTTAACAGAAACTCTGAGTTACCTTATTCATTAAGTCAAATACACTTTCATCCCTCTTCAGAAAGTGGTTATTTTAAGATGTTGGCCTTTAATTGCTGTAGAGCAAGTAAGATTTAATATAGAGCAAGATCAAAACCCCACTGAACTCATTGCGAGATTTTCATTGATAGTAATAGGTACTGCATAAGGCTTTTGTTTAGTTTTGCTTTGAGGCCAGTGTGGATTTTATCATGGGAGAAAGAGGACGTGTGTCTAGCTCCTACGAAGATTTATGATTTAGAAAATATTTTTCATTTCTAGGACTGTCAAAGAATTTGTTATTTTCCCAGACGTGAAAGGACATTTTTGTGAGAATAGATGAAGAAATGATTTTTATATGCACCTATCTTTTGAGGTTGATTCCTTTTTTCCTTCCTCCCTTTCCTCTCTCCTTTCGTAGTAACTCAGAACGAGTCTTTACAGTACAAAGACTTTGGGGTGTTTTTTTTGGTTTGGGTTTTTTTTCTTTTTTCAGGCCTTGTCTTACTACAGTGAAGTTACTTGCCTCTTACTAACTGTTTCTCTGGGAAAAATTCTCATGCTATTATCTATTGTCTTAACAGTCTTTCTAAATGTCTCATTTAGAAATAATTAGCATTAATAATAATTAAAATGACACTATCTGTTCTTCTAGAGGTGGTACAGATGCTAATAAGTACTAAAGAGTACTGAGGTTATGTAAGGAGAAAGAGACTAACCATATAATTTGTTGCTATTTTATGTAGGTGAGAACCAGAATCCTATGTCGGATGTCTTATTATGTGTAATGATGTTCAATTTTAGAAATTTCTTTTCCTTTTGATTTTATGAGTAAGAGCAAGGCTGAAAAAATTCCTGATATCTAGAATATATGTGTACGGTTTTCAGTTCTGTTGTGCAGACAAAATGAATATTGTATTATTGTTTTGTGCAATGTGAACCCACTTCAGTGGACTTCAGGTTGAGCAGTACATGCTTAACTGGAGTGTAGTGTGAGGGTTGGTTTTTTTTGCCAGGCTTTAGAGGTATGATTAGAAGCTCTTAGTTTCTGCCTTAATTCACTTCTGCACCCTGGTCTGGCTTCCCCGGCTCTTCTCTTTGTATGCCTAAAAGCTTTTTGAAGGGCTATTATTTAATACTTCATGATAAATTTGCTTGTAAGTTGAAAAATAAATTCTGGTCTCCCAAAAAGGATAAAGAACTGTTATCATTTGGCAATCCATATGCAGTTTTTAGTCCACTTTTGGGGATCCAGGAATTCTAATGATTTTTCAACTTTTAAATAAAAATTTGTGATTTTAATTGAGCTTTCTAAACTTTGTGGTGATTTATCAAAGCAACTAATGCTAAAAGCAAGCACACTAAAAAAAAGTTGCATATTAAATATTTTAAAATAAATTAATAATATTAATAGAAAAATATTTAAATACTGTTTTCCTCTATCTTCAAAATTTTACTTTTATACTTTACTGTAGGTAAGCTCATATTCTCACCTTTTACTAATCTCTGATCTGGTGTTATAATGTAAGTTTAAGTTGATCTTGATCTTAGATTGGTAAAAACAACATATTCAAGACACAGATAATTCTTATAATTTATTAATATATAATACTGTATTTCTATTACTTGAAAGCAAACCCAAACAGTAGTTCAAACAAAACAAGCACAAAACCCCAGTGTGCAGTGTACATAATTTGTATTTTTTTTTAAGGCAGCAGAAGACATAATAGTTTTCTCTGTAAAAATATGATTGCTATACCATAAAACATTCAAAAATATTTTAAATGTAACAGTAGTAAAGATGTTAATTTCTTTTAATTCTTTTCAGATTTGTGTAGTGTGCAGTGTGAAATATGATTGTAAATGAAATTTAACATCATATCTGGACATGGCTATATATTTTCTCAGTAGCAGCAGGAGTTAGAATAATAGAATCACAGAATCATAGAATAGTTAGTGTTGGAAAGGACCTTAGGACCATCTAGTTCCAACCCCCTGCCATGGGCAGGGACGCCTCACATTAAACCATGTCACCCACGGCTCTGTACAACCTGGCCTTGAACACTGCCAGGGATGGAGCATTCACAACTTCCCTGGGCAACCCATTCCAGTGCCTCACCACCCTAACAGGAAAGAACTTCTTCCTTATATCCAATCTAAACTTACCCTGTTTAAGTTTTAACCCATTACCCCTTGTCCTGTCACTACAGTCCCTAATGAAGAGTCCCTCCCCAGCATCCTTATAAGCCCCCTTCAGATATTGGAAGACTGCTATGAGGTCTCCACACAGCCTTCTCTTCTCCAGGCTTAACAACCCCAGCTTTCTCAGCCTGTCTTCATATGGGAGATGCTTCAGTCCCCTGATCATCCTCATGGCTTTCCTCTGGACTTGTTCCAACAGTTCCATGTCCTTTTTATGTTGAGGACACCAGAACTGCACACAATACTCCAGGTGAGGTCTCACAAGAGCAGAGTAGAGGGGCAGGATCACCTCCTTCGACCTGCTGGTCATGCTCCTTTTGATGCAGCCCAGGATACGGTTGGCTTTCTGGGCTATGAGCACACACTGACAGCTCATGTTAAGTTTCTCATTGACCAACACCCCCAAGTCCTTCTCCTCAGGGCTGCTCTGAATCTCTTCTCTGCCCAACCTGTAGCTGTACCTGGGATTGCTCAGACCCATACTACTTTCAAATGATTTATTCCAAATTGCTGTGTTCACTTCTGTACCAGTAATATAAAGGGATGGGCTGGCTGACTACTGACACTTACTAAAGCAAAACAAACCAAACCTGCTAGCTCACTAAAATTTAAAAAAAGTCTATTAATGGAAATATGTGAATTATCAACAGTCATGTAATTTAGTTACAAATTATTGTAATTATTACAAATTCAGTTATTGTAATAATATATATTTAAACAGTACGAAAGTTTCTGATAATTTTCAGAGCTAGAGACATTTAGGGACCTGGATTTAGCTCTGACAATTAGTTCTGAAACTCTGCTCAGAGATGGGCACTCTATGAATTATTCTGTGAACACTATGAATTAAAAAAAAAACCCTACTAATAAGTAATTTCTTAATTTATCTGATACCCTTGCAGCTTCTGTGTTTTCTCTTTGGCATGTTTCACAAGAGCTAACTTATTCCCTTTCTGTCGTCTTTATAAGATGCTTTTAAAATAGAACTAGAATTGTTGTTTTCATCTGTATTTTATCACTCTCTTCTCCATACCAACATTTACATATCCTCTGACTGGTATACTTTTTATGCTGTGCACAGTCTATTCTTGACTAAAATGCTTTAGTTAATGCAAAATATGTGCTAGCACATTAAAACAATTATGTGAACAAAGAAGGATTTGATATTGAATCCCCTGAAAAATTGTGTGCATTTTCCTCACAGTTGTTGGCACAGAAAGCTGCACGTTAATGTCACTCTTTTCATATTTATACTGAAATCTTAACATCAGGAATATCCCAGTAGGTGGCTGATTTTTGTTTCTTCCTCCATGGATGCATATCATTATCTGATGCCTCTAGTACTTACATGGCTCTAGGAAGTGGGGAATAAGTGCATAAATTGTAAAAGAAAAATTGCCAAAAGCATAATATTTAAATGCTATATCTCATAGCAACTGAGTAAGTGGATTTTAAAGGTGAAAATTTATATTTTCTGCTAAAAATTGGGAGTTTGAATGTTCTATTTTCTCCCAAGTTTTTGCCAGTTTTGGGAAGAGCTGTGGAAGTCTTCCTAGCAACATATATAATGCTTTGCAGTTCTTTATACACAAAAATAAGCTATTATCTACCCCTATGTTTAACTGCATGATGCCATAAACAACCTATATTGCAGAGTACCTGGCGCATGTAGGCGCTAAGCATTCAGTTTTTTTTTTTTTTTGTCTCGTTTTCTTCTGAGGTGCTTCAGCAATAGGTATGACATCTTCCTCCTTTCTGTGGTGTTAAGTACAGGACCTATATGTTTGCCACAATATTTCATATCTTTCCTGTATGTGTATTTCTCAAAAGTAAAAGTTCTGATATATACACTTACTGCCAAATTCAGAGGCAGTATGCGATATGTACAGGGTGAGTCTGAACATTGCAAACCACAGTAATTTTTTCTATGCATAGATGTTAAATTGGGTGCAACTAAGAAACTATTTACAGAAATGGCTGTACTATCAAAACTATCTTTATACTTGTTGATTATTTACTGTCATGTTTGTACTTAATTTCTATTGATTTGTATTGTATCTGATTATGGAACAATCAAGTCAGTAGGGCTGTTAGCCTTGTTCTGAGACTGGTGACATTTAAATAGTTTGGCAGGAGAATAGGACTGGAAATTAGGTCAATGAATCTAAAATAAGAGTTCTTTCTTCATTTATGAGTGCTTTAACATAAATATATTGCAATAGTGTAGTTTTTTGACAAATGTAATTTCATGCAATCATTAAAGAGGAAATCAAAGTTAATCTCATAGTGATGTAATTTTTGTTTAATAATAGAAATCATAGGGTTTTGTTTTAATGAGAAAATGTTAACTAGAATTTAGTCTTGCAGGAGGGTGGCTTTTTTTTTTTTTTGTTCTTCAAATAAACATAAGGTTGAATTCTGATCCAGCAGAACAAATATGTTTTCCTTTAATACTTCTAGACTTGGTTTCTTGAAAATCAAGGACCTACAGCTACATAATGTTGCAATGGCTGTAAAATATTTTGGAAGTGTATGGATTTTTTGATTTAAAATTGTCATGCACTCATTTACAAAATCAGCCTTTCTGAACTTTTAAGGCTGAAAGAAAACAGCCTTGTGGGGTTTTGTCATAGAGTACTTAGTAGGACTACTGGTCCTGTTACATATGCCTGCTGCTTCTAAAGATAGTTTCTGATCTATCAATGGCCTTGTTTCACTCAGGTTGGCCTCGCAGTTATCTGATCCAAGAAAAGGTGCAACATCCTTGATGTTGGACTCCTTTCCTGTCTTGGTTTGTTTTACCACATTAGTAGTGTCTGTAATTTTTTTATAATACCAAGCATTTCCAGTCAGGGCTAAAACTGTACTAGAGTGTTTGCAAAGTGGAAAATCTGACTCTATAGTCAATAATAGCATAACCTCCCCACCACCTACAGTTATTTATTCTGTGCTATATTGTGTGAAAAGACCCCAAGTTGACCTGAATTTAGAGGTGGAATTCTCAAAATGTCTTATTGGCATCAAGCATGCTGTGAACTTCAGGGGGCTTGTAGCATCTGAAGGGTACTGTTTTACAGCACAAAACAGAAGAAGAATGCTTTGGTAAAGAAAATTAGTGGTTTATAGGAAATTATGGTTTATGGGAAAGATAGATTAACAGAAAAGTGTTTGAAAACAAATCCCCCTCCATTATCATCACTGTGTGTCCTTGCAAGTCTGTGATCTATAATCTATCTATAGATATCTATCTTTAATCATCTATATATATAATATATATATAATATATATATATAATCTATATGCACTATAATCTATCAAGTTTTCAGGTTGCAACAAAATTTACACAGTTCTATCAAGATCCCTAAGTCTGCTTTTCTACATCAGAAAATCCTCTCTGGTTTCCCCTGGTGCTTATAAGTCTGCAGGCTTCTGTCCCTGCCATACCTTGCAGTTCTGCAACAGCCTCTTCTGTGGAGGAGTGGTTCACTTCCCTTCTGAGGGCCCTTCCTAACCCAACCTGCAGCAACTGGGAGACAGCAAATGACCAGATCTCCTCCCTGCATCACAGCCATAGTCTATTTAAAAGAACATGTATTACCCACATGGTAAACTAGGGCATGTATCTGTTTTATTTGCTCCTGTCACACATCTTCTGTAGAGACAACCACCAGAGAGAGGAAACTAATGGAAAACAAAGAGGAACAGGCAGTGCTTTGGTATGGTTGGAGCTGAATAAAGATGCCAAAATGGCACAGCTTACCGTAGGTGTAAGTGGAACAGAAAGATCCACAGTGCTTTCTGAGGGCCAGGGAAAGATCACGTAGCTTACTTCAAACTGCCTCATAGCAGTATATAAAGGAAACCACAGGAATCGGAGGTACCTGCTGAGTTTTACACAGAGACAGGCAGTTTTTAGACTAGGCAATAAAGGGTCAGACCAGAGGACTATTACTGTTATTGTTAGGAAAATTATTTGTTTCCTATGGCCTCCCAGAAGGGGTAATAGCAGACAAACCCCCATAGTTTATTCCAAAGGAATTTGTAGCAATTATTAAACTGAATTGCTGAAATACAGGACCGTGTAACAGCCGAGTTTCAAATAAGCCACGAAATGAAGATTTGTCTGGCTATAACAAAGACAGTGAACCTGGATTTTGCAACTTCGGTTGTAAGTTTATTTAGAGGTTCAATTCCAGAATGCCAGCCCAGAAAAAAAGCATTATGAAATGTAAATCTCATCTCCTGACCCTATTATTCTTAATCAAGCCTTTGACTACTAATACATTTTGCAGCAAGAAAATATTCTTGGTTTTATAAAAGACTATAAATGGGATTGGCAAACAACTGAGCAGCAGACAAAATGGAACTCTGATTTGTAAACTCTTATTAATGTGCTCTTGAAAATAATCTTAGTAAAAGCAACAGGGATAGCTGGATTCAACTTCAATTTCCAGTCCCAATGGAGCATTTGTGTGCATGCATTTGTTCTGGGCTTGTGTGTGTTCAGGTTTTTAATATTCTTCCCTACCCCACCCATCTCTTCCCTGAACCTACCTCCACTGTATGTGAACTATAGGCTTTCTAATTTAGTTTGAATATCACCTGAAAGAAGCATTTCTGCAATGACACTCTGCACCTAGGATTGCATATGCTGCTTTGGATGCCTTGACTGTAGTTGAAGTACTGCTTTTTAGAATATGGGGTACAAATTAGCTTGTTATGAAAACATACAATTTTGCTTAGGTAAACTGTAGAGTTCTTTAGTATTCACTGCAAAGGTGGGAATTTGGACATAATTCTTTACTTCACTTGTCTTTATTAGACATACCAATCAAAGGATGCTTGTAATTTTCACATGTATTTAGCAAGAAGGTGTCATTAAAAAAACAAACCCCAACAAAACAAAAACCAAACCCAAACAAAGAACCCTCAAAATCAGTGCTAGAGAGAAAACCAGTTTTAGTGCTACAATGGGAAATAAAAACAATTATACCACAGCTTTCTCTTTTTGCTTGAATGAAAAAAATAAAAAGCTTCCACTTACCAAAGCAGTTAACTAAGTTGAAGACTAATAAGTAGATAGACATTCAGAAAAGCTTTAAACTGCACTAAGTAATGCACTGACCTGTTACACAGTATTTAGCTCACGTATCTACAGTTAATCTGGTATCTGCAATTTCTGCAGCAACCCTTGTAATAAATTATTTAAACAACAGGCTTTTAAACAAACACACATCGGTCATGCTTTAACATGATCACAGCTCATATTTTGCTATTGGATTATGCAAATTGTAAGATAAATACTTTTACCTACAGCATTCCTTCTTGCCATGAATTTTGTTTTATGTTGTGAAAAGAGACAAATTGTGGCTGGTTGCTTTAGTATTTGTGAATGAGAGATACTGTAACAATTCTCTTTCACAATATATGCTAATGTGGACATTAGCTTTTAGCAGAGTGCTATATGGAAGTGTATTTTTTTCTATCTTTTTTAATTCAGAGCAAAAACAAAAGATCAGTCAGAAGCTCACTAGAGATCTTGAAGGTCTTTTTGCATTTGATATTGATTAACCTGCCTGTTTCTGTGTTCACCTGATGCCTGTAAAGTAACAATTTATATCAGAAATTTTCCAAGAAACACAAGACTAAATTGTGTACTCTCAATTTCTCTATGAGTATGAAAGTAAGAGGAGACAAATTCAGAAAAAGGGAAAACTATTGTCTCTATAATATTTTATTTTTCTGAATTTTTCTCTGGTTTTCTTTTTTCCTAAAGTCAAAACACAACTCATTTTTCAACTCTTGATAAATAAGGGGTTTTTTAAGTACAATGGAGTCTACTGCCTGTTCTCCATGACATTTTACATGAGTTGTTGTTTAAGTGAATGTGCATACAACCAGGTGTTGTTAAACTTGTGCAAGAATATCTCTGTGATATAGATACACATATATGCATAAATACTTTTATTTGTTTATATGTACTTACAATCATACTTGTGTTTATAGTACAGAAATGTATTGTTCTATGCATATATTATTGAATATTATGCATATATGGTAATATGTTTGCACAAGCAGTAACTGTCTATTGCCATTTTGTTTTTCTTTCCTCTGTCATAGAGAATACAATCTTCTATTTCAATATGACAAACTGCTCTTAATGTCAACGTCATTCATAAGTGTAGGTTTAGATGTTTACAAATGAAAAATACCTAGTTTTAAATCCCTAGTTTCTGTAGTTTCTTTGTTTTGTATTATGTTTGTGACTTTATGAACACAACAGCTAAAGTAGCTGTTCAAATTTATGTATAATGATTGCTTGTTCTGTTTTGTTGTTTTCCAGCTCCCTCAGGCTCAAAAGGTAAAATATTTTAATTGAATCTTAGTCATTCAAAGTAGTCACCAGTCCTTCAGTTCCCATGGTGTTGTGAGTATGGTACAGTAGTGATCAGTGAAACAGTTCGCTGCAGCAGTGGGGGCTCTGGAGTTGAACAGCAAGAAAGGTATCTGACATCAAGGCCAGCTCAGGTACCTGCTGAGAGCAGCTCTTTAAACATAGAACCTATTTAACATGCTAGACGTATAGTAGGCTATAACTTTGAAACAATGGGGAGGCTACTCTATCAGCAATTTGAAATAGTAAGAATAAAAAAACACATCATCCCATTACTCCATGTGAAACATCTCTGTTCTGTCTCTGTTGTATTGACTTCAGAACTCATGGTAGAGCTGATACCCTTTCACTGCTCTCCACTGTATCAACACACCTTTGAATACATCCAGCATATGACTAATAGGTTGCATACAGTTTTCATATAGTATGCTCACGCCTTTAAACAACTTCTGCATTTGATAGTATGTTAACAGAGTCACCACTGCACGTTGTGATAGCAGAATGATTGTGACAAACTCAAATAATTGCTTGATGCATGTTGCATCATAGAATCGCAGAATCCTTTGAGTTGGAAGGGACCTGAAATATCATCTAGTTCCAACTCCCTGCCATAGACGGGGACACACAGTCATCCTTGTATGTTTCACATGTATAATTAAAGCTTCCAGGAAACAGAAAATCTGGATGCAGTTTTGAGGATTGCAGTGAAAAATATTAAAACAAAAAAATGAAGATGCTGCAAAATTGTAATATTCACTCTTCCAAGTTGTTCTTATTGTAAAGAACAACTAAGTAAAGCATATATAGGTAAATAGAATACAATTAATGAGTTGAACATCACTGTTATTAAGTCTTGGATGATGACTTTAATGAAAGCTGTAGGTTAAATGATTATCAGTGAATTGCTTTTGCAGAATGGTGAGGGCATTCATGGAACTATAAATGGTTAATTACTGTTATCCTCTTTTTAAATGAAAAAGCAAGAAATATGAGCACGTGAACTTTTATTTTTATGATGCTATGTATATTTGAAATTTCCTTGCTTATTGAGCTCAGAAAATTCTATTTTAAATCTGTACATAATATGCTATTTTGTGACACTAGACTATGTCCATAGTTTGTTCTTGTGTTTTGATAGTTACAGAGCCTATCAAACGGGACATGGTAACAAAAATGGTTGCTTTATTTTTATTCCACTCCCCTCCTCCTTCTGGAAATAAATGGTTGAAAGAAATCTTTTATTTACAGCTTTCTAGAAAAGTAGAGGACTAAAAGACTGGCTAGATTGGCTAACTTTGGCTTTTTCATGTTCACCTGCTTGTCTAAAAGTTTATGGCAAATGCTCTTAACAGTTTGCAGAAAGAAGAGAGAGATGGAGGTTATAATACAGTGGTGCAGGAAGATATAACCAGTTAGGCTGTTTACCAGATTGTGTCATGTGGTGCAGTATTGTATGTTCTGATGCCCACAATTCAGAGCTTTAAAATAATGTTCTAGTACAATTTTCACAAGTTCGAGGCTAGTGAAAAAGTGCAATTTTCATGGAAGGTCAAAAATGTTTATTTACCTCTTGAGCAAACTCAGTCACAATTAAAACCACATATTTTGTATGTATGCATAATGTCTAGTTGACTGTATGCTACTTTCACGCAGGGAAAGAGGAGTAGGGTGGGAGTGAATGAATGGGATAGGGAGGGAGAACAGATGCATGTGATCCACAAGGGCTTTTGATAACTTCAGGTAAGAAATAAGCCTTTTCATAAGCATGGCTTAGTAGCTTAAGAACAAAACAAGAGACTTTCTTGCTGTCTGCAAGGTGAAAGGGAATCAGCACAGGGCCAGTGCATGCCTTTATGAATGACTTAGTCACTAGTGTACGTTTTGCCATATGGTGTCTGAGCTTGTAGTGTATTTTTTTTTTAATCTGTGTATCATCTTGCAAATGTTTTCTCTATAAACATTTCAAACAGTCATGTCTCTCTAAACATGCTCACTTTAATCTTTGGGTGATCTGAAAGAAAAACGTTGCATTCCAAGTTTACCTTTACTATTTTATATCAGTTATAAATACTTCATCATCTTGGTGAAATGCATTATGTCTTTTATGTGAAACACTTTGGCTACAGTCTCTTGGTGTTTACTCAATGTTCTGTGCTGATTACATATTGATTCTGAATTCCTGTAGGTTCTCAACTGTCTATGGCAGATAAATAACAATTAAGTCTGTTACTGATACATTATCTGCTCTAAATCTAATTGCTGAAAATTCAGAATTGGAGGGCAGGTGAAATGATGTATGAGGAATTTCAAGTGGATGTCTTTTGCACCATGGTATTTGTCTTGAAAAGATCTTTGTGAAATAACCTATTCTTATAATAGAAAATACCACAAAGCAAAAAATAAATTAATACATTTCCAAACACCACAATTTCATATGATATAGATGCTGATTTAATATGGTTATGTAGCTTTCAAAAGAAAATATTAGGAAGAGCTTATTTATCTAAAAGAGCAAGCTGCTATCCAGACAACAAATGTATGTGGATTTCATATTTCCTGTATGTTGCTTTTCTGCATGTTTTTAGGTAACCATTCCACAGAGCTGTGAAAATAGTAAAAAACAAAACTAATAACTCAAATTTACCAATTTTCAGGCTTTTCCAGTTTGGCTTCCAAACTGACATTTATCTTTCAAACAGTTTTGAAGAGCAGTTTTTGTATTCATCGATGATCAAAAGCTATTAATAGCTCAGAAAGGTATTTTGTTTCCTAGTAGGAAACCTTTACTTGCTTTCTCGAGCAAACACAGCAGGATTCAAAATCTGTTGTCCTACTCCTGCTGCGATGTTTTGTTCTGCTTAGCTTGTATGAAGAGGTAGAAGTTAATAAATTAGGAACACAAATCAGAAGCAAATAGTGTTTAGGAACACTTAGATTGTGGGGGTTTGTTCTGTTTTGTTTTTAATTTTAATGATTCTTTCATGAATGGAATCGAATTTCCTCCATGTAGAAATGTTTTGATGTTTGTTGCCCTAAAGTTCCTGACAGCTTTCTTCTCTCTTTCTGTGTTATCCCTTACATTCTGTAAGTAGTGCTCTGCTCTCCTTTTATCTTGATGCTATCATCTTTCAGCCATTTGGGAGCATCATTTATCATTCCCTGCATCATTTACCTTCTTATACTTTGAAGTGTTGAATTAACTGTCACTGGGAACAGAAAATACAAAATTTGCAAAGCTGCTACTTAATTGAAGTGCATGACTAGTGATTTTTGCATTTTTGTAAAATTATAGGAGTTAAATTTAATCTAATGAAGTACAAAATGATAATGAAATAAATATTTTGACCCTGATTTAGCATTCTTTTGGATCTCTTTCCTGCTGCTAAGAGGCTATTGTCTTTCAGTTTCATTATGTTTATGAAGTTGAGTGATCCATTCAGAAAGCTGCATTAAAATTTTCACTTACATGTTAATCACAACCTTAAATTTAGTTTACAAATTTCCTACATTCCTCAACAAGCAAGCTGGCTTTTAATAATATTTTTGAGACAGCAATGTGCAAACTCTAAGTAACTATTTTATAATTTGAGGGGGTTTTCTTGTGCTTCATTTCTGTGTGATAAACATGGAAATGTCTCTCTAATACACTTGTAGAGGTTCCTGTATTGCCCCAGGATGTAATTTAAATCTAAACCAAAATAATAGCTATTCTTTATTCTTGTAATCTCTATAAACCACAATTAAATAGTCAAATTCCAATTCTCTGATGCTTGCAGCCTACCTCATGACTATAGTTGGAACATAAAAGCACAGTAGTCACAGGAAAAGACATCTTGTGAAGCAAGCCTTTGTGGAGCGGGGAAAGGAAGAACGAGAGTGGGTTGGGAAGGTGGCAGACTTAAAAAAGCTTCAGCATGAACCTTATACTTCAAACACATCCCAGTGAAACTGCTGACTGCTGTGGGTAAAGTTTCAGCAGCAGTATTATGGCACTTTGGGGCCTAGTCAGAGGGTTTACAGTGTTCCCATGTCCCCCAGTTTCATCCCACTTTTATTTAATCTTGATATGGCAGTGTTTCCCCCTTACTTTCCAGTTGTGTGTTGGTAACCTGTTCGTATTTTAATTAAATATTTTGGAAAACAAAGCTCTTGTGGGATCATGAAAAAACAAGTAAGGGCAAACATGAGGACCGTGTCAAACAACAAAAGAGTTAGTGTAAAAATTATTTTTTGTTTTGCTAGGCATTGTTTAAATTGGGGAATGAAGACTGGATAGAATTAGCACTACAGAAGTTAACTTTTGGGCTGAGCTGAACAGTCCTCCTAGGATTTCTGATATATATCATGGCCATAATAAATATGTATATGCAAAAAGATATTTTGAGGTTTCAGTTATAATATTTTCTTGGATTAATGTATTTTAAATGTCTGAAAATTGATGAAAAAATTCTAGAAATCTTGACACTAGTTGTGGTTGCCTAAAACACAGAGTCTAAGCTATGAAAGATACTGAGAAAAATACAAGGTTTAGATCACAAAATTTGTCTCTTTTCTGTTACTAATTATAGTTGAAAAATCAATGACAAAAAAATAGAATTGTCCCATCAAATTTGTCTTTTATTTAATTAATTTGCATATTGTTTATTTTGCCTTTTTTTATTCATCCATAACAGTTAGGGAATATGTACATCTAACATAAAAATACCACTTCATAGCTAGCTAAAGTGAAAGAATATTGAGTATTGGTTTTGGAGAAAAAACCCCAACAAAACAGGAATATAATCTACAGAAAATGGATACAGGCTTTGTTACTGTCCTTATTTGTCCTTTCATCTCAGGACATATCCACTGGTTCATTGCTGCCTGAGCCCGGCTTCATTATAAACATTGCACAATATATATAGACAAGAATATTGTATTAATAGTAATAGATATGGACACTACTACCTCTGTGTCAGAAATTCTGGGCAATCTGCTGTAACTCTTCTGACTATAAACTCCTAAGGAAAATATTTCAGTGATCCTTCTCAACTTCCTTTTGCCACATTAGAAACACCTAAAGAAATACATATTCTTTCCTGTCTATTTCTAAAAGTTTTCCCCCCAGTTATGAAACTATTACTGCTAGGCATTGGAGATCTGTGATTCTCTCAGAGATTTGTTTCTTTATTCCAAACAGCCGAGAGTCATTTTAGCCTGGGAATGCAGTATTCCTCATTCATGAGATGATTTTTAAAGGCTTGTTATTGTTCACTAGGCGTTTTACCAAACTGAGTGTTCATGAACCTTGTAGAGATTCTTGTCTAAAACTGTTTCCAGTAGGTCTTTTCAATACAATGAATTTCTGTGACAAACCACTAATGTGGTCTCTTTAATTCATCATTTTAGACCATAGATGATAGCTTACAAAATCCTAGGACCTAGTTGAAAACTCTGTGTTTTAGTTTGGGGTCTAGTTTTAGGCTTCCTTGCCAGTGTCATCCGAAGTACCCTAACAATTCTGAGACAAGGCATACTGGTGTATGTTGCAGAAAATGCAAGAGCTTACTGTTTTGCAATACTACTGGATGAACATGTTGAAAAATGAATATTCCATAGCATAATTAATCCAAAATTCAAAATAATTGAACTCAGCCATTGAATTACATATATATTTTTACCATTGTATTTTCATGTTTTAGAGAGCCACAGGAATAATAACAGTTAAACAATTCGGTTTTATGTGAGGCTATCTTTCCAGGCTTGAAGGAATGAGAAATATCTGAAGGGCTGTACAGTTCAGTGATTTCCCATATGCATGAATCCATATACTTAGAATCACAGAATCACAGAACAGTTAGGGTTGGAAAGGACCTTAAGATCATCTGCTTCCAGCCCCCCTGCCATGGGCAGAGACACCTCACGCTAAACCATAGCACCCAAGGCCTCGTCCAACCTGGCCTTGAACACGGCCAGGGATAGAGCATTCACAGCTTCCCTGGGCAACCCATTCCAGTACCTCACCACCCTTCTTCCTTACATCTAACCTAAACTTCCTGGTTAAGTTTGAACCCATTACCCCTTGCCCTGTCATTACCAGTCCCTAATGGGGAATCCCTCTTAGTATTTCACTGAACCTAATTCCCCCCCCCGAAATCTTATTGTACCAATTTGACATTTTTGTAGGTCCATTATCCAGTCAAACATTGTCAAATAACTGGCATTTCATAGCTCTCTGAGGCTAAAGTTTTTTGTTGTAATTGTGTAACTGCTCAAATATTCCCAGAATCACCTGACAAAAGGTCTACTTGTTTCACTTATGATGTAAGATGGTAACGTCTTTTGCTAAGGGAAAGAAGAAAATAAAATTAATGAAGATCCAGAGTTGAAGCTAGACTCGGGAGATTAAATTGAGGCCTATTTTGTTGCTTTTGGTTTGTTAATAAACCCTAGAGGGAATTACATTATTGTAAACATTTATTCTTAGCAGAAGTTGAAATTTGTATTGTATTCAAAGGTAGAACTAAATCAGAAATTAACAGCCCATCAAAAAGGTAGAAAAGGAAAGAATTTTTAAAATGGCTGGTGTAACAACAGCTGCTGCAATATGAAAACATACCTGTACACTGGCAGTACTGAAAAACAGTCATTCAGCATAGAGCAGAATCATTTTTCTGGATTTCAGAGAATAAACCTGAGTATGAAAAAAATGCCTTACCGCAAAGGAGCTCTGCACATGGTTTGCTGAGGTTCAGGGTTTCCAGTACATGGTGTACCTTTGCTACATTGACTGTAAGGAGCCTTCGCATTGCTTTCACATTACTGGGAATAATTTATTCAGGATCAAACCACTTGTATAGACAGCAAAAGCTACTCAAATCTGATACATTCTTGGAGACCCCCAAACACATCCACTGGTTCTCTCTTGGCTGAAAAACCAGGCAGATCAGTACTGGTTAATAGATTACACTGACTAGTAGAATAGTGAAGGCTACTGAGGTTTGAAAGAACCGAGTACAGAAAGGAAGCATAGACTTTTTATGAAGATGCCTTCGCATGTGAACTGGCATAGACAATCTGTTTTTCCTCTTTTGAAGGTATCTTCCTGATTCATTAAGTGAGATGCTGATTACAGCACTTATCAGCTGCAGTCCTTTATCAAAATGAATCAGAGAACAACTTAATTGCATTAGAGCAGACGAAACAGAAACTGAACTAAACTTTAGGGTTTCTTTTGTTGTTTTCTTTTTCTTTTTTCTCTCTAAACAGTGACCACTGTGTTTTCTGGGGCAGCCTACTTCCCCCTATTACATTCCATGCTTGCAAAATAAAACATTCCCATATTCAAATGGATAAACTGTTTCTTGAACAAAATGTCTTTGCAAAATTCCTGTGATAAGGTAAACTCAGGGTTTTGTTTTGAAATGCATAAGGCTCATGTAAACATGCTAACTTCTTGCTATTCTATGGGGAATAAATATCTAACAGAGTAAGGAAAATATGAAAGGACAAGCACTTAGTACCATACTGCCTATAATCAGACCTCTGTATTGTTTAGCATAAAGATGCATTAGTCTGCATGCTGATGCTAGATGTTTAAGATGGTTAGTGCTTTTACAAATACAGATCTAAATACATACAGGAAAGTATATGTAAATATAAATATTTATTCTATAAATAGAAATAAATAATACAGAACTGGCTCCATTTGCTTTCTTGAAGAAATTACTCACTAAGAAAGTGACTGATACCTGTAACAGCTTTTTAAAAAAGCCATGAGTAATTTGTTGCATGTTTTTCCATTTTGACTTTACCGTCCAAATTTTTTTGTTTATTTTCTCATTTAATTTTCATTTGGCTAATTTTAATTTTCTGACTGAAGCATGTGACAATGTCTTAGACATTGTGCTTGAATTCCTATATTTTAGTTGTGTTAGTGTCTTTCTGTTTCCAGTAATCCAAACCCAAGAATTTGAGGAAACTGGAATTCACATCCACTTGAGAAACAGTGAAGTACATCAAAAATTGCAAGGAACCTTAACAAGTTTGTCTATGACAATGCATTTAAGTAGAATTCTAAGTTAGTGCACCAATACCATTACTGACCTAAAACTGTTAAAACTGTTTTCCAATGATTACTTTATGGTTATATTTTGCCAATATTCTTAAAAAAGAATCAACAGTTAATAGCTGTCTAGAATTTTCAGAGGCCTAATGAAATTAGATGCCCAGGTCCTGGCAGAAGTCAGTGGTATTTGGAATCTAAGCTTCCTGGAGCATCTTTGAAAATATAATCCCTTGGAAATTGCAGCAATATCTAACAAAACTTTTATTTGAGACTATTTTTGTATTATTCCAGCAATCTGGATTTTGGTTCCATCTTATACCCTTCAGGACGCTGTACTGTATCTGGGAAGTGTTTAAATGGATCTGAATGCTACTTCATATATTATTTGATTTTACAGCAAAAAATGCTGAGCAAGTGAAAAGCACTTCAAAGCTTGTACCTTTTCCTTAGTTAACATCTGCTGGTAGCCTCAAGTTTCGGATCTTGCCAGTGGAGCTTTTATTTTTTTGGAGGACTGGGGATGAAGCAGATTTTGTTTCTTTGCCTTTTTCTTGATATTATGTAAGTACTTGAAGGAAATACAAGTGCAGTAATTATTAGGCTGCTAAACAGGTAAGAGACAGGATTTTAACGTCAGTCAGAGCCTATGTGTAATTAATATGGTGCCCCATGTAAAGAATATGTTTAGCACTTATCAGGGCTATAAAGACTGAAGGAATAGAAAGGAGCTTAATTTGTTAATACTTTGATGTGTAAAGAGACACTATTAAGCATTGGAAAAAGTATTAGAGGGGAAGAGAAGAAACAGAGGGTTATCTTTGAGAATGGAACAAGAATTCAAAACACTGTTGGAGGAATTGAAAATTATTAGTGGCTCTACATGTATACCTAGAGGAAGTTCCAACATCTGGGTAAACTTTGGTCCAAATTAATCCTTATTTGTGAACACAGTTCATCTGCCAGCAACATTTTGTTTCAGCAGAAACTATGCACATAACAAACAATCGAGTAACCTTAGCTTGTAGCTTTAAGCAATTTTGAATCATCAGACTCTGGGGAATTATTATGCAGAAAGCATACCTCTGTAAAAATGGCACTTACTATTAGTGTTAGTTACTTCTAAGAGACTGGAAGGACAAAGGTGGATAAGGTACAGCCTATTTAAATATTGAGATAAAATTCATGGTGCTTCTGGTTTCAGTCATTCCCAAGGACTCTTCCCTGAATGTAACTAGTAACCATGCATCTAGCGATGTTGTTGCATTATGTTAGGATAAATATAATTCTTCGTATTTGCCAACAACGCTAAAAAACCTCCTGATTCTGTGTGTAACCAAGTTACTTGTTGCCTGCTTAGAAAGATGTATTTTGTGCTTATTGAAAATAATAATCATTCTTTAAGATGTTTCCTGTAAGGAATGATTGACTACAGTATTTTCTTTTTTACATGCCTTCATAATTCTTCTGTGATCCTTTGACTTTGTGATGCCCAGTTGATGAATCTTGGAATCATAAGGATTGTCTGCTTTTTGTTTGGGGGAAAAACAAATAATAATTGAGTGCCCAAAGAGTTTGTTATTAATTACACAATAATATCAACTGCTAAATTTAGTATATTCATAGACTTTATCATTTTAGATTGATTTTGTTATTCTGAGTTTGTGATATTTAACATTTTTCTTTAAGCATTAATCATTAGCAAATACTTAATTAGAAGTTAAAAAAAAATAATACTAGCCTGTCCTGGGGATATCAGTGATACATGTTTGTTCTGACTGTAACTAATATAAGCTGAAGTTTTATCAGTGATTACAGAGCATATTACTGGCTTTTCTTCCTCAGGATCACTAAATTTTTCAGACAGTTGCATGAGCTATTACAGAGTTCTTGTATATGTAAGAAATTGTCAGACTTGCAAAGCAACAATGCAAAATACCTAGATCATGACTTCCTCTGCAATTTGTTAATGGACTCTAGTATTAATTGTCTTAGGAGAAATACCCAGTGGCTGGCATTCTACCATTTCAAAGTTATTTCTGCCAAAATGTCATTGCTCCTTTGCAGCAGGTAATTTCTCACCATCTAAGAATTTTTGTGAAGCAAATACTGCAGCTTGAAATGGTGGCTCAGTGAAACATTGCAAATACGAGTCATCCATCATCCAGTTCTTTGCTGGCCACTTAGGGAAGTAGCCAACAATCTGTTCATCTGCCAAACAAATGAAAAAAACAAAGAGGCTGGACAGTAACATTGCAATTCTATAGAAATGACTGCAGCAGCCAACCCTTGGTGGTACTTGTAGATATCACAATTACAGGGCAATCATTCTCTTCATGCTTCCATAGTTAGTTTTGAGAGTTAATGGTCTGTTCTCTCAGAATTTCCCAGGAACTCTAGGCTGCTGTTTTTTTTTTCTCTATTTAAAGAATTTCAAACACCCTAAAACTTTACTGACAGTCCCTTGGCTGGCATTCTGTCCAATAAATTGTTTCTGGTAATCTGTTGAGAGTAAGTGGAGTTGTAAGATAATAGCGATACTTGACAAATACGTAATGTCAGATAACAACAACCCTAGGCAATCATATAAAATCTCTGAACACTCCAAGATGTTACCCCATAATCAGCAGAATGCTTTCTTACTTCCTGGCGTACATGTGTTTGGGACTGTCATACCACAGAAGGCTCCTCTCCATAAAAATCATGTCAGTGTGCTTGATGTACTACTCTGGCCAAGGAGCAAATTTTTTGCTGGTTCTAGCTGAATTTGACTTTCAAGTGCACCTCCTGAACTCCCAGTGTTTCAGGAAGTTGTTGGTTTTGCCTTTTTTTGTTTTCTTTCTGTTGTTGGTTGCTTTGGTTTTTCTTACTGTTGCTTAGTTGATCAAGGATTCTATCAGGGATGGAAATATCTCTTCTTATTAAAAGGAAAACAAACCAAAAAAAGGAAACATTGTCATAAGTTGGTTCTACCTCACGTCCCTATTGATTCTTTATCAGACATAAACCTTCTTGATTCTAAACCTTATCTGTGTTCCTGTCTGATGTCTGCAAACATTCCTCCCCTCCATGCGATAGTGCCATGCTTCAGGAAATATACTTGTTTGGCAATCTGAAAAACCTCCTGAAGCAGACTGGGAGCTGCAAGACATGTAATGTTCTAGATTTTATTTGTCTGATTTGTTAATGTGAAACATGCTTCATAAAATGTCTTGGTCATAATATGACTTGTGTTCTGAAAGTCTGGGGAGCTGATAGCTGTTGCTTCGTTAGTAACAAAAGTTTCGTTAACAAAAAATAAAAATCACAGCAATTCTCAAAAAAAAAAAATCAAAAAAAAATCTGCCTGAGTAAAGAAAATGTGATGCTGATGTAGGAGTAGTAGGAGAACATCAGTTACAATTGGGCATGACTGTCACCTACAGTATTTCTCAGGAAGATTGTCTCTATTGCCTTGGCTAAACACAGATGCAACAAAGCAGACTTTAGTTGAGTTCTATGACATCTCCAGTTGTGATTATAATTGGGTATGTCCTGCTTTTAAATGTTGGATAAGCTGCTTCAACTTTAAACATCTTCCCAAATTAGCGGGACAGAGAGTTTTAACAGTATCTCTCAAATTCCTTCTTAAGTTATCTTCCATGTGCAGATGGTGAAGATCTTTAGGCACTCGGAGCTGTGCTTGTCTTGAGCATCATAGTTAGCCTTTGCCTTATGGAAAAGATGTAGTCTGGCCAGAGGGAGTGAAGAGTGAAGAGAAAATTGTCTGAGCAGTGTCACTCTCCTGTGGCCAATGATAAGCATTCTACATGTTTCTCTTGAATGGAACGAAGGTCAGGAGATCTCTTTTCTCCTGAAATTGAAGAAGTATGTTGAAACCTGATGTGCAGAATCAGCTAATCACAGTATCACAGTATGTTAGAGATTGGATGCTAATGCTTCATGCCACCTCTTTGCGCAGCAAACTGAAACTGGATGGAGCAAAGATGCTCCTGGGATCCTAACTGGCTGTCATCCTTTCTGCCACTATGTTAACTTGATGAGATCTCAGTCTGGATCAGAACAAAGTGCATGCAACACATGACCTCTTGTTCCTTGCTGGGAGAAAATAGCCTAAGGCAATTTTGGCAGAGCTGACACTGGGAAAGATGTAGAACAGAGCTCCAGCTGCTTTGCTACTGCACATGCTGCTTCCACAATCCACATTTCAGCTCCTTCGTAACTCTCATGGGAGACTGCAATAGAAATGAAGATGAGGCATCTTTCCTGCCAATGCAGACAGTGGGGTGGGCAGAGCTGGTATGGTTGAGATGGGACTGGGGCTGGGCTGGGCTGCACTGACTGCAAGTCTAACTACATAAGCATCATTTAGATAATTGCCTTTTCAATAAACCTCATTTAAAATGAAGAGAATGTAATTGAAAAATGCAATCACATGACTGTAATTGTTCCTTAGTTCTTAGATACAATATTTCTTTTTCAAATATAGCTTGCTGATGATCAGGGATTGGTGTTGATGACGACTGTTGCCATGCCAGTATTTAGTAAGCAAAATGAGACTGTAAGTACTCAAGACTTTCTGTTATGGGATAATGGTGTGACTTAAGTGAAGTTGCTTTCAGGGACCTAATGAGATTTTAACCAAGTCTAAAAATTTTTCTAGTCATCTTATTTTGTCTGCAGTTAGTATCCCCTTGTTAGCATGAAAATATGGACAAATAATCCCACATACACTCTAGAAACCATATTAAATAATGAAAACCTATGCCTCTCAGATGATGCTAGGCTTTAGCAGATTTTTTACTTCTATATTACCTTTTTGCAGCAAATATTCTATATCCTTTTCTTCTTTGCACTGATATGCTCCTATTACATAGGTTGAGAATTTAATTTCTATATTATATATATATCTGTTTACTAATTTAATCGGTTAGTAAGAGAATTACATGGACTTTCCCTTAATGCTTATTTTTCCTCTTTTCTTTGTCAAATGGCAGGAGAAATTGGGAAAGAAAGGAGTAACTGTTTTTAATTCAATTTTTGTGAGGAAGTTTTCTGTTGAGGGACTCAATAGCTATCAAAAGTTTGCATGCCTTTTCTATGTGAATTGCAGCTGATGTAGAAAGAAGTGATATTATTGATTAAATTACTATTTGATCAGATGAGTTGTACCAGCATCTGCTTTTCCCAATTTTTAAAGGATTTGTCTAATGTCTATTCACTTCTGCAAAGTAGATGCAAAGTGAAATGAGCAGTGAAAATTCATTATTATTGTGGTTCTGAGTGCGTCTTTTATTGTTCTTTTCAGAGATCTAAAGGGATTCTTCTGGGAGTAGTTGGCACAGATGTTCCAGTTAAAGAGCTTTTAAAAACTATTCCAAAATACAAGGTAATACACAAAGGGTAATGTCCTTTATACTTAGCTAAATTATAATAGCTATGATATAACTTTATTTATTTGGCATGCTTATATTTTTTATACTGACATAGTTCCAAAATTTCACTCATTTTCCTCAATAATTCTAGCTCTGTAATGTCTGAGATCAAGTGCAGTTTTTAATACCAAAATCAATATATGGCTTGATCTTCACATTTTTGCTCTAGAAGGTAATACTAGGTATTTTCCAGAGTAAAATCAATGAAATGATTTAACCGTGCAGTATAAGCAGAATACAGTACAAAATAACCAGAAATTCACACTGAAAATTTGCATAACTTCATATGAAAACGGTACAAAAATCTATCCTTAACATGCCTTTAGGCTTCAGATTCGACTTTAGGAAGAAGTTCTTCCCTGTGAGGGTGCTGAGGCGCTGGCACAGGGTGCCAGAGAAGCTGTGGCTGCCCCATCCCTGGCAGCATTCAAGGCCAGGTTGGAAAGGGTTTGGAGCAACCTGGTCTAGTGAAGGGTGTCCCTGCCTGTGGCAGGGGGGAGTGGAACCAGGTGCTCCATAAGGTCTCTTGCAACCCAAACCATTCTATGATTCTTGTCTCTGTAACATGTCCCAGCTTAGTTGTCTCATTGAATTAAAGGAAGTGGCACATTTCAGGAACTTGAACAGTTTTCCAACTAACCAGACTAGTGGTTCCTCCTCTCCTATCAAGTACTTGCTAAGTATTTTCCTCTACTTAGTTTTCCAAAGTCAGAGACAATTCTACCATAAAATTCTTACAAAATAATTATCATAAACATTTTCAAAATTTGATGTAGTTCATCTACTGTGAAATTCTTACAACTCTGTCAAAGTAAGCTTCAGGCAAATGCAAAAATATAATTACTTTTCATTTAAATTTGATGCAATATATTAGTATTTCACTACTTCTCGGTGTCTGAAAGGCTTTATTATTAGTGCTGTTTTATTCACAAATGAAAATTAAACAAATGTTTTCCAGTTAATTCTTAGTGGATTTTTTTTTGCTTTTTGCCAGACAAATAAGCACATAACACTATATCATAGACAGCCTTTAGTAAAGAGGCCAGCTATTGGAACAGCTACATTTGGACATGTACGCATGCTGAGCATAAATTTGTTATGTCATACTTTCCCTTTGATTTGATGCCATGCTCTCATATACTGATTTCTAAGAGGGTGGAGTAATAAGCTGATTTGTGAGTGCCTTTGAATATTCCTAGATGTTTTGGTTTGGTTTGTTTTTTAGGCATCCTCCTATCAATTATAATTCTAATTTGAATACATTAGCAATAACCAAATTATTTTGTAGATCAATTAGCAGTAACTGGAAAATTTAAGTAAAACAAGAATTTGACAAAAATAATGCATAAAATGCTGGCAATCACATTGATAAGGTGCAATGGAGTAATTTCCTGGGATCTGGACCTTACTAGGTTTGGTGCTTTGCCAACACGGAACAGAAAGTCTGTCCCAGTTGAAAAAAAGTTTGTAGACTGTGGGAAGAGGCAACAGATACCTACACACTGATATAAGAACAAAGAGACACTTCTGGTCAAGATAAATGAGAGCAGTCTCAGTGCACTACCACTGTTAACTGCAGCTTACATTACACTTTCGGGTATGCAGAAATACAGAATCAGTAGAAGGTAGAAGAGAAAGGAGCAAAATTTGGAGCAAAGGAAGCAATCCTTGGGACAATCTTCTAAGGAGTGATGGGTAGAACAAGTTTTACTTGTAATAAGAAGGAACAACAATGTTGTAGTAACAGCAGAAATAAAATCTTGGTCGTTCATAGATGGATAGAAAAGGTAATATCACAGTGATATTATTCAGAAGTCATCTTTATGATGTGGACATAGTATGAATACAAGAACCTAAAGAGTGTGGGGCCTGAATAACAGGTATTGCAGCAGAGTTAGAGTGATTCAGAAAAGGAGAAGATAGGCAGGAAAATAAAAATTTCTGGTTTTGTCATATGGCGATATATTTTTTAAGGGTTAGTTTTCTGTGGAAGTAATATAGATCCTCTCTCTGAATAGTAGACATTTTATTTGAAGGAACTCTTTATATTGCTGAGTGTAATACAAGAGAAGATTACTACAGGAGGCACCAATATCATGCAATACACTTAGGTTAGTGAAATCACTTGAGTTATAACTTCCAGTCTCGCATACCATAAACATTTCTGAGCAGTAAAAAGACCATGCAATTGCAAGAGCATAATCACCCCTGGGACCCATTCCTGTAGAGGCAGCATGTGAAATAAAATTCACACAGGGATATAAAATGATTGGTTGGAAATAGAATTCTGCTGACCTGGAATTCTCTCAGCTTCCATTAAGTGGATTTTACACCGAGGAAGATGAAAAATAACAATAAGCTATTTTCAGCAATCATTACCTAGACTAAACTTCCCCAGATGCCAGTGGCAGTTTGTCCTGAATTAAGGTAGGGTTGGATTTAGTAATACTTAGTGTTCATGTGGCATTTTGCAGCAGTTAGAAAAAATTTTTGTTTCTGAATCTGTCATTTAGAGGCAAGAGCTCAAGGTTCAAACTGGCAATACTGCTGCAAGAGGCAGTATCTCTCAAACTGAAGCATTTTAAGTGTAGAGAGTGTGCGGTTTCACATATTGCACAACACACAATAAAATACTACCTGTGGAGTCTGGGTATGCTTCAAATAGGCAAATATTTTTTTCCTCTAAAATATACCACCCACATTGGTTTCCTTACCTAACTTGCATTGCTTGGATATCATTCTGCAGCTACCAACACAGACAATTATACTTGAGATCTGATATTTAGCCAACAGCTAGTTCACTTGTCAGACTATAATAGGTAAAATATTTCCACTGTTATTATTTTGGTTATCCCTCCTTTATGCCAAGAACATGCCAAGAACATATCACCTTCTATTACTTTCACTGAAGTTTATTGCTTCAGGAAAACCACTAGTTTATAAAACAGTCTTCTATATGGCAGTTACAGTTGACCATGTCGAATCATTCACAGAAAGACAGTATAAATCTACCTGGTATGTTTTCCTCCATGACCTTGCCATAATATCATACTCTGGTTTATATTTCCAGAAAATTACAGAAGCTTTGCTGACCTGCTTGTCCCTTAGAAATGATTCTCACTTGTCAACTTTGCTCACACTGCTTTACGCCAGACAAACTCCTAAGGTCCCACTTCAGCAAACAATTTAAGACTGTACTGAAGCAAAATAAAAAGCATTTTGGTAGTGAGAAATGTAAAGTAAATATCAAAGTAAGATAGTTCTGGAAGTATTTGTTTTTAATATCTCAATGGAATGAGATGCTTCAAGATATATCAGATATTAAGTTACTTCAGAATTGAAGAAAATGGGTGAGAAAGTGTAATGAGATGTACTCTTTGCATGGTAAAAGTTACATACTAAAGCTGCTGAAAGATTCTACATTAGCAGCAAGCTTTTATGCTAAGAAGGGATGTTTGAATGACCACATGAACGGTTTGAAGGTACATTTACTGCATTCAGTGGGTACAATCAATTGTGCAATAGGCATACTGTTAAAAGAGTACTATTGTTATTTAAATAAGTACAGTGCTAAATTTAATTATATATACCGTTAGGCCTCATAAAGCATTTCACTGCTCTCAAATGATCTCCCATAGTTCCACTTGCTACAACTCTGTAAATTTACAACAGTTTCTTTAGCCTTTTCTGTGGCTCCAGATTAAGCCTTTTCTGTGGCTCCAGATTAACTTGAATTAACAGAGAGGTAAATGCCTTTAAGACTAGAAGGTGTAAATACAAGGTATGACAGGCCACTGCTTACTTCTGTAACTGTACATTCAGTACCACTGATGTAAACAATTCTTTTACAGTATGTCTTGAACAAGTGAATTAAGTTGAACTTAGCCACTCCTAGCTGTATGTAAATTTACTAAATTCCAGTACCCCTCCTGCTTTGGCACATGCTGTGGTGTATGCCACATACTATGGTGTCTAATATACCTGTGCATATCTAATTCAATCTAAAGCCTGTAGAAATAAGTGCCCTAAATAGCAAAGCATGTGTGACACTTTGAAATTGTGCTATATGCTGAATTCATCACAATGACAGGTTCTTATTTGCACCAAATGTCAGGGATCAGAGCTTTGCATATGTTAGAATGAAATACTATGTGGGTAAGGATTATGAATGACAGCTTTAAGCCCTGGATAACTATATTCTTGCCTGAATTTATTTATGTATGTATGTATTTATTCATTTATTTTGGAATTTACTGGAGACTGTACTAATTAGTGTTTCTTTCTCATTTATTCTTACAGTTAGGTATTCATGGATATGCTTTTGCAATTACAAACAATGGATATATTTTGACTCATCCAGAACTTAGGCCTTTGGTAAGAAAGCTATTTACTGACGTACTTTATTTAGCTATATATGTTGCATTTGTTTTTCTTTTAATATGAATAGATTAACATCAATTAAAAAATTAAATACAACAGATCAGTTCACGGTGCTTTGTTATTCTTGGTAAATTTATGTCTTGAAACAAAGGTTACCATGAAAAAGTGAAGGTAGATAAATAAACAAATTGTTTCTGCAAAAGATGCAGGCCTCCATTACAGCAAATTGCAAAGCCAGAAATTGCTATAATTATGTTCACTTTACATTGACGCGGAATGTTCTATTGCTATGTAATAACCCCTATTTGTCATGTTAAAGTGTTAAAGCTAATTTAATATATTGCTATGTAATAACCCCTATTTGTCATGTTAAAGTGTTAAAGCTAATTTAATATATGTGCAGAAACTTCAATAAAACATATTCTTAAGCAGAATAGCTGCACAAGGGATTTTTGTATTAAAAGAGGAATAGGAGCAAATTTCACCTTTAGTTTCCCTTATCATCTCGTTTGCATCAATTACAGCAAGAAAAATAGAAGTGCATGTTACGCAAATGTTTATCAGCTTAACACCCCAGAGAATTGGTACATCCTTGATCACATCATTGTTTAGGAACAGCATTTGCAAGTGTTCCATCACTATCAAATCTTAGCAAAACACTGGTATTAGTACTTCCACTGTTGTGTACACATGGAGGCCATATGTATTTCTCACATCAAGCAACAATATTTTAGTAGAAAACAGTGCTATTAATTGGATTGATAATTTCATATAAAAATTAGATTATAGAAAAGCATGATTTATTAAGTCATTAGCATATCTGATGTTTTCATTCAGCAAAAGGATTTGTCTTTCTAAGATTTGGGCTAGGAATTACACACTTCATTAACATTTGTGTTTACACTTACTGTTTTCCATTTATTTTTTAACTGGAGTAGAGCTTATGAAAAGTTCAACAGTGCGACTTCCATGAATGGAAAAACATTTTCTCACTAGCATCACTCTAAAATGAACAGAGCAAACATAGTACCTTGGAAGGAACTTTAAAATAAATGATTTGTCTGTTTACCCATTCTTCCATGTTCTTTCCTTTTCTGACTGAGATGACTTGCTGAGGTTTGTTTGGCAACCATGAGAGAAGAGGCAGGAATAGGGGCTGTATAAGACCTCATTAGAGCACCTGAATTGTATGCAAAGATTCTTAATGCACCTTCAGATCTCTTTTGCTGCATCTTCACTGCTTTACCTCAGCTAACTTGTCCATGGCAAGTAACTATTTTTTGTAATTTTGCTGTTATCCAGCTGGACCACAGAAAGAATCTAAAAATTGCTTAAACAGCTGAAGTTACCAAGTGCACTGACCAGATCTAAAGTTTGACTGTCATAGCATTCTGTATCTTTTCCAACAATTTGCTATTTCAAAATTTATATTAGACCAGTTATGTTAATTACCCTAGTGGTTAAAATGCTGCAATAAACGTTGTTGTGCTTAGAATCATAGAATAGTTAGGGTTGGAAAGGACCTTAAGATCATCAAGTTCCAACCCCCCTGCCATGGGCAGAGACACCTCACACTAAACCATATCACCCAAGGCCTCGTCCAACCTGGCCTTGAACACTGCCAGGGATGGAGCATTCACAACTTCCCTGGGCAACCCATTCCAGTTGAAAAAACCCATTCCAGTTAGGGAAAACCCTAACAGGAAAGAATTTCCTCCTTATATCCAATCTAAACTTCCCCTGTTTAAGTTTTAACCCATTACCCCTTGTCCTATCACTACATTCCCCAATGAAGAGTCCCTCCCCAGCATCCCTATAGGCCCCCTTCAGGTACTGGAAGGCAGCTATGAGGTCTCCACGCAGCCTTCTCTTCTCCAGGCTTTAATGTAAACATTTTATATTAAACTTTTTTTTTATTGTGGGAAATGTTTGGGGAGAAGTCTTCAAAATTGGCAACTACCTTTAGAATATTTTTTTCTTATCTCTGTATGTATTAAAATCCATGTATTTTTCAATATTTTTCAAAATTCCATAAATGCATTGTTTTTTTATATCATTCTCCAGTTTTCATAATACTAAGGTCAGGACTTGGTCTTGATTCCTAAAATGCTTTTGAAATCTTCAGGTATCACAAGTACATCTGGCAGCCTATATTTGCAAGCCATAGGATTATGTAGTTGAAAGTTCCTTCCACACATCACAAGAGTTTGACAATGGATGTATTTGATGTACTGTCCCTGTTTCTTTTGGCAGATTTCTTCCTTCAAAAATATTAGTATGTATTCATTACAGAATAGCTATTTTAATAAACAGAAGGTAATGAAATCCAGCAACAGAGGGCAGCTTTAAGTTAGACTGACAAAGGCTGTTTACCCTCTTTCCTTATTCCTGTTGTGGTGGTGTGTTTTAATGAGGGAAAGGGTGGTTTTCTGTTACTACCCCTCACCTAAGGTGCACGTTGAGGGCACTGATTTCATTACCTTATACAACAGTCACATTTTAAAAACACAAATATTGGACAGTAGCCTGCAAGCTGTCAGCTACGGGGAACTTGTGATATATTCATGATCTGTTCATTTCATTTTTCTGGAAGAGTCATTTTTTTAACTCTGGGTTCTGTCAGTAGTGTGTAACGGGAATCTTTTCTGTTGACTTCGGTGGAGTTTTTGAGAGTGAAGTGATTGCTGGCTTTAGCCCTTAGACTCATGCTGCAGGCTGAATCCTGATACTGCTGCAACTAGTGGCAAAACATTCCATGAAATCTGTGAGGATAAGTATGTGAAGATACGCATGTAGGACTGGAACTAGATAGCTCACCAGAGATAATATCTAAAATTATTTGGGCGGGTTAGAGTTTACATTCAAGTTACTTTAATTACTGACCTGATCCATGCTGGTTTATATTGTGATTGTATTTTCCTGTGGTGACGTAAAGCTAGAATACTCTTAGACTCCTGAGTTACTAACCCCAGTGGCCATATATGTTAGTTCTGAAGCTGACACACTGCTTTTTAAGGAACTGTCTTATGGGACACTGAGCAGACAGGCAGGATAGTAAACAGCCTCTGAGGAAGAGTGTTTCCTGTTGCACCAGATTTTTATCTTACCCTGACCAGTATATTTAATCATTTGTGCTGATTACCCTATTGGGTTTATGTTTAAAAATGTTTTTCTTGGAGATTTCCTCTGTTTCTCCTGCCTTTTTTTTTTGTTGTTGTTGAATAAACTTGGCTTTCAGTTAGGATGACTGGTTGTGTGCACATAGAGTAACTGGAGGAAGAGGAAGAAAAGTTATTTCTAGATACATTCAAAGGTACTTTCAGACGTTTAAGACAGTTGTTGAAGTAGCCCCCAGACTTCTAACTCAGTGCTGGCTGTGAGTTTTCAGGGATGACTGTTGCCATGGAGGGCGCAGAAAGAACCTTTGATTACATTCTTCTGTTACTGGATCGATGAGTCTTGACAAATAACTTAATAAATCATGATAATCACGGAATAAGGAATCCCATGGAAATTTGCTTTGGAGAATGAAAAGAGATAGCTTTAGAGGCCTTGGCAATTAAATGATTGACTGTAAATGACACCTATTTCATATACACTGAAACTCTTATTATCTCCCTTCCTTTTGTTGCCCATCTCTTTCCCAGGCCGCCTTAGGCTGCTCCATCTTGTTTCCCCAGCGATGACCGGCTGCCCTGTCAGTGACCTACCCCCGGGGCTGCCGACACCGCTCCGGAACGGGCCCGAAGCCATAAGCCGTGCTCTCGGCGGTGGCTCCCGGCCTCGGCCGGCTCCCACGGGGTAGGCGGTGCTGCCGGGGCTGCGCTGAGGGGCTACCGCCATGGGGTGGCGCCACAACACCGCCGAGGGCGCGCCCTCCCGCGGCCCCGCCCCGCCGGCGGAGCTGGTGTGTGTGTGTTGCAGTTAGTTACTGCTGCAGTTAGAATTCAGGAAGTCTACTGCGATTTAGATAAAAAAAATACCTTTGTCACAATTCTTCTGTGTTTCAAAGCCTTTTTTGGGGTTTGGGGGTTTGGTTTTATTTTGTTTGCGGGGGGGTTGTTTGTTTGGTTTGTTTTTGTTAGACGGTGGATGTATGCGTTTTAAATGGTTTCACATTCACACCGTTTAGGGTGCATTTCCTACCAAAAGTACGCCCATGGTACGTAAGACACTATGGCTGGTGGTAATGACATTTCGATTTATTTGTTTTTTTAATATTGCTGTATCAGGATGCTCCTGTATGCTGCAATTTGACTAAGTTCTGGATTTTTACTGAGTAGTGCTTTATTTTTCCATGAGAGATTGTTTTAAATAGCAAGATGTAATTTGGATTTTTGTAGTGTAAAACCACACCTTACTCTTTAGAAAAAAAAAAAAAAAAAACAAAACAGAATTGTTTGGGAGTTCAGAAGAGAATTTTGAGATTTTCAAGGCAGTAACTTGGTTTCTGGGGCTGCTTGAAGCACGCACACGAGGAGAAAGTCTTTCCCAGCGGTGGTTATGTGTGATTGAATTGCTTGCCTTTCAGGATCCTGTAGCACTTGCAGTGTGCTAGGTACTACTCCATTAAATTTTAAAATGCATAATGTGTCATGATGATGTTACAGTTAGCCAAAGAAATGTGTTTATGTAAAGAAAAAGTAACAAACAATATACTTCTCAAGTACACTGAAGTACAATCACTGTATTAATTGTGGCTGATGGCTCATTACTGTAAACGTCATTGCTTTGTCTGTTAAATCTTGGTGCCAGAGGAAAACTGTTTTCTTTGGAAAGTGTAGTGGGATTACAGAGAAATTAAGGAATGATACTGAAAGATGAGTGTCTGCCACAGTCACAGAATGACACCTTCCTGAATCTTACCTGGTGTTAGGGGTTTGTACCCTTGTCTCTCAGTCCTAATATTTGTGTGGTTTGCAATGAATAATGGCAAGGTTGCAAGTAGGTTTTGTGAAGACTGTGGCTTTTTGATTCATAGTCAGCAATGGAATTTGTATTTTTATTCAGGGAGGAAAGAGGGATTTTGTTTTCAGTAATTGTTAGGTTCATTTAGGATAGAATACTTGAACTTCCTGAACAAGGAGCTCAAATTCCTTAATTAAAGAAAACATGCATGTAAAGATAAATACCTGTTACAGAATAAAATTGCATCTTTTATTCAGATTCTACCATTTTTTAATAAATGTAAAGAATGTGGTATGACTTACGAATTAATCTAATAACATCCATGATGACTAAGGATTTTCTAATATTTCTGATTTTAAACCAAAATTCTCTGTCGCTCTGAGAAGATTGAGGATTATATTCATACTCTCAGTATAAGTTCCGTAAGGCTAGTAATAGTGATTTTTCAAATGGCTGTACATGAATGCTGTTTTTATCACTCTAAACCAATTCATTGCTTTCTTTAAAATGATGCACATCTTTTAATTTGACTAGTTTTAATAGGGAAAGTTACACACAGAAATCAAAGCCAATGCATGTATCACAATACCCTCACCAAAACATATTAGTGGTTTAGCTGCCAAAGCAACCATTTTAATCTTATAATGTTGACTGTCACAATATATTGTATTAGAGTAAAGGACCTGGAGTATTTAAAGACTGTCAGATCAATATTCAGTTCTTTGTAGCTGTAAATTCTGGGGGGGAACACCACCAAACCTATTTCTCCTAACATAGAAAAACAGAGAAATCCAAGTCTCAGGGGAAACATTAATGCCCCACTTAAGCAGTGTTAGCCTTTCATAAGCAGCAAATCTCATTTCTCTCTGGGGAGTCCCGCCTGGAACGTAAGATAACCTACACTTACCCTTGCTTTATTCAGCGACTCTATAAAACTCTACAGCTGTAGCTGACAGCAGAATATTTAAATGATTTGAACAGTGTAAATGCTTCACGTTCATTTAAATAACTGAAGAACGCAATCACTTGAATGCCAATGATTATTCCTATTGGAGTTTACATTTCAAAAAAGACAGCCCATCTGAATCCCTGTGAGAGCATTAAATTGCTATCTAATTAGAAGCGCAAAATTACATATATTTAAAAGATAATTAAAGGTTTGAAGGCTGTTGAATAACTGGTTGTACATATAAATGAATCACTGGAAATTTGTTAGCAATATGTGAAGCTTTCTTTTATTCTTTGCTTTCAGCTTTGAAGTTAGGTATAACTGAGCTCATGGGTTTAAGTCTGGTAGTATTAAGATAAAGGCAGATGTTTTTAATTATTTCTACTCAACCCCCAAATAATTATAAGCAGCTGCCAGTTTTGCATAAGCCCAAATGATAAGGTCCTGAAAATGCAAATAAAATCTTAAATGGAGGGATTGTTTTTTTCAGTGGAGGAAATCGCATACATGTTGCATTGCTAAGCAACTGCAGTCCACCTGAAAATATGAGCTCAGCCCATGTACTCTGTCCAGTTTGTAGGTGTATTTTTGTATTTACTTTTACCTCACTCCATATATTTCCATATTTTGTCATATCAGTTTAAACATTACTGCACCATTTGTAATGCAAACATGGGTTATGAGTAGGCAGAGTAATTTAGGTACACATGACATGAGAATTAATTTTTTCCTGTTACTTTGCAAGATAGTTCTTTGTACACAGTACATCAAATTGATCCTACTTTTTCAGTGCCTGGAAACTTAGAATTGCATTATTCTCTTTTCCGTAGCAAATGAAATGGCTTCTGTTGTCAGCTTTTTTCTGCAGTATTTTTGCAAATTTTATATTGTGGCAGTTTTCCCTGCCATCTGGCTTGAAAAATCTGTTCAAGATAACTGTTTTCTACTGCCAAACATAACCTAGGAATTTCTTGATTAACAACTTAATAGGCTTGTCATGGAAGTCTGTCTTTGGAACGGGAAGTTGTTCTTCCTAAGAAAATCAAGATATTATGTTTCTAATATTAAAATCGGGAGCTTTGTGTAGGAAGCAACTTAGTTTTGACTGGACACCTGTCAGTGTTCTACAAGTTCAAGGTTAAGTGCACATCAGTACAAGGTCATCTGAGGCTGCAAACTAAATGGAAATTGTGAAATACAAGTATCACAAAAGACAAACCAGGATCATGTGAGCAGGAAAAAAAATCCAAATTAAATAAAGAGCTTAAAAGCCAAGCAGTAGTGATTTACATTGCGATAGGATGCTGCTTCACATGTATCCCCAGGCAGAATGTTTTGGATCTATGTAGTTCATGATGAATGAAAGCTCAGTCACTTGGAGATGCTATATAAACAGGTGAATCAGGAAAGGGAAATTTGCTGTTGTTTTCTTGTTTGGGTATTATTATTAATATTTTTATTATTATTATTTTGTTTGTTTCGTAATGTCAAAGTATGAATATTGAAGTGATCTCCTGTATTCTCATGACCTTTTCTGTTACCTTGTCTTTGTCCCATAATATGATTTTATGATAGAAATTTTATTAATGGACTAACGTTGAAGGGCTTAATCCACATTTAAAGAAATTTTAAGTTTTGCATTATTACAATCATTGCTGGAAAGTAGGAAGGAAGCATCCCTGTCCCCTTCCTTTCTGTGAACGTTACAGAAACAGATGATTCTGCTCTGAAAGTTGGTGTAAACAGAATTTTCCCCTTGCAAAGTGTCGTGGTTTAAGTGTGACCCAGTACCAATTTATGCTGGCATGAATAGCTGATAAAGTTCTCAGTATTTACTATTGCATTGACCATGTAAAGCCAGGTTCAATGCAGCTTCCATTTCAAACAGCTGCAGTCTTTGCATTACATCAGTCAGAGCTACACCAGAGAACAAACAAGTAGTGATGTTAAGTGTCCAGAATCTTAGAGAAGGGAAGTACCTGAATGACTGACTGGACCAGGGAATTGCAGTAATGACTATGTATTCAGTTTGCCATCTGTTTATTTAAAACCATATGCAAAAATGTGTCATTTTAGATAATGATGCTTTTCCTTGTATATTTGTTCATTCAGCCTTTCCTATCGGATTTTGGAGATAAGAATACCTTTACAGGATGGTTGATATCAGTTACAGTTATGCATGCAATTGTATTGTGTATTTAATTATGTAGAATTCAAGTTCAGCAAAACATGTTCGCGTATGTGCAAGTTCATCTCCTCTAAACAAAAGAATTGGGATAATTCCCAAATCCTTTTTAGAGTAATACATTATCCTAATTTTGTAGTACTAATCCAAAAAGATGAAACTTAAATCAATTGGTGCTATGTTTTAAAATTGGAGGCATTTTTATTAGTTCCTGATTCCTTTCTTTTGTATATGGGGTAGAAGTTTGAACAATGAAGAGGTTTCCTTTAGGATTATTTTAACTCTTTAGCTGTTGGTTGTTATTTAGTAGATATTTTGTTGCTATAATATTTTTTCACAGATGATTCTACAAGTGTGGCTAAGCAAGCTTGCTAAAATCTATTGACACTTCCAAGACTGCTATCACAGCAACTTACTCTCTCCTGCCTCCCCATTATCCAGATGGAGCATGTCTGAGAAGCTCCAGTCACCTTAGACCCAAGGCTTGCAGCTATTAAGATGTAGCTTGCTCCCTCTGTGATCAGATTGCTGCACTCTGACTTTATAAACACGTGGCAGGTCACATTCAATGCAGATGGTCTGGGACTGCTCATGTTAAAAAAAAAAAAAAAATATCAAAGCAGAGAGTTTAATAATGGCACATGTAAATGCTTGTATATGGGGTGGTGAAAACATGCGATTCAGTCTTTAAACAGTACCTGTCACATGTTGCTTGAATCCAGTAGTATGAGTTTAGCCAAGCCTCAAATAAAAGACACTGAGTAAGATAAAGCTCGTTCTGATGACCAAACAAAATAGTTTCCAGTGGTTTTTTCCACAAACAAAAATACACTGGACCTATCATGTAGTTTTGAGCAGACAAAAAGATTCTTGTATTGCACTCCAGATAGCTAAAAATTTTCCTCCTTCTACACTCCCTGCTCTCTCAGAGGTTAACTGCTGCATAATATCACTGTACTTTTTATACTGGCCAAAGTAGATTAACAGCACACAATTTAAATCTAACTCTTTTCCTCATACACTTAAATCAGAGTAACTTGGTAGAGCTCCTAGTTTCTATCTTTCCCAGTGGGTCTCTTAATAACTTGTTTCAGTGCTTTGTAGTAATCTTGCAGATGGGTTTGGCTTCAGCCTCCAATCAGTATTTTATACTTAACTGAGTAGTCTCAGAGATAAAAAGGTTTGCTACCGGAGAAAATGATACAGACAAATGCCAGTTTTAAAAGCTGATGAGTTGCTTCTATGTCCATATGTAACTTTTATTAAGAAATTAATGAATAATAAAACTAGAAAGAAGCTAGAGAAGCATGGCCAGTTGAACAGTAGTGTTATGAAGTATTTTATATTTGATCCACTAGCATTTAAGTTTTAGTCCCTAGTTACATAAACATAAAGATATGTAAATTTACTGCTGGGAATAAGGTAATATCTTCATGAAGATAAGATTTGTGAGCAAAGTTACCCAGATGTACAAATAATTGCTTTTTGGTGGTGGTGGTGGTTTTTTGTGGGTTTTTTTTGTTGTTGTTGTTGTTGTTGTTGTTTGGTTTGTTTTTTTTATGTATTCTGTCCTTGCTGGAAGTTTTTTTTCATTTTTCCTGCCATCTTTTTTTTTTTTTTTTTTGCACCATAACTTAAATCTGCTCTTATTGAATTCCTGTGTAGGCAATTGAGTGATACCCCTAAAGCATAATAGCTGAATTGAAGATTTAGGCATCTCAGTACTTTACTAGTTCCTGTCCTAAACGTGTTTAAGAACTGCACTTTCAGTTCCTTTCAGTGATTATAGAGCCTAACCCTTGCTTGAGTATTGGGATTTTGGCTTTGTTTCTGCATATTTTAAGGCATGAATGCTTCCAATTCTGGCTTTGCTGCAGAACTTTGAATGTTTTATCCAGCTCTTCCTTTGATTGCTTTTGGTTTTGGTTTTTGCTCTTAAGAGTGCAAGGTGTGGAATCTGTATGATTAAAATAAATACAAACCTCATAACCAATATTATGCAAATGGTTTGCCTTTTATTTGAAGCCTACTTCTGCTGTCAGACACAAAAGATCAACTCCTATTGTCATAAGTAAGGATTTGCACATGTGTCTAAAAATGCAGTATAGCCCAGAAACTCTTCGACATCTGTGTGTAAGGATGTAATTAAATATTGGAACCAGTACAGGAGTTGTTTGCTCTACTCAAATGATCCCAGCTAACTTCTATGTAACATTTTTCAGGTCTCAGTATTTCAGAGCTTGCCTGTAACCATTTCTATACTAGAAGGATTAAAACAGATCAAAGATTTGCTTAGTTAATTGGTGCAGCTGCAGAGAGTAGACATAGTTACTTCTTGTAGAGATTAAAGATAATGTTGATATAGCTGCAGCCATAATGAAAGGCTTGCAAAATATTAGCTACAAAAAATCAAGCCCTGTTAATGAACCGGATGTTATCCTTTCATGTTTTATTCTTGCTAACTACATTGGCTGCAAATTTTGTACTTTCGCATTTGGATATAGTTATCTCCTTCAATATCAAAGCTGTCATGTAGCAAGAATTAATGGTAGTGCTGGGCTGCTTGAATTCAGTCTAGCATATATGCATGTGCTGAAATTCTTTACATTTCTCTACCCATCTGTTGAATACCATTAGCCCAGAAGTAAATAACCTTGTTGTCACAAGAATTGTGGCTTCTAGTGGAGAAGAAGGGGCAAGAAAAAGCACCTGAAAGTACTTTTCAATTGCATCTGCGTGAATTCTCAGAACTTAGTCTAAGATTTACACCAAGAAACTTGCTAGCGTTTTTTGTTGTTCAAAAGAAGAACACTAACTGATTCAGGATTTTATTCCACATTCCCAAAATAATAATCTTAGAAATAATTGAAGTATCCAAGTTGTTACAAGCAACAATTAAGGAGGTTCAGTGAAGCCTGTGCTACCAGTATCACAAAATCTCTTTGCCAATAGTCAATATTTTTAAAAGGTTCCTGTTCTTCAGGAAGATTTTGTCATCCCTGGCTTTAAATACTGTGGTCTACAAAATCAACTGTGGGATTCACATACGAATCGTTTAATTTACAGAAGAGAAAAGTCAGAATGGGAATGACTTTCTTATTTCTCAGAGAGCAAGTTTTTCTTTGGCCTTTCTTGTTTCTCTGTAATCTGCAGAATGTGATTGAAAGTTTCTGCACCAGTGGCCCCAGTGATAAATTGGCTGTTTCAAATACTGACAGGTTTGGTTTACGGTATAGTTGGTCCTGCCCTGAGGGAGGAGAATTGGCTATGTATACTGCCTTACAGGTGCATTTTCTATGTTTCTATGATGCTGTTGCTGGGGAGTCACAAAAGCAACTTGGGGATTCTTCACAGTATCCCAATGTCTCCTGTCATACTTATAGAATGACTTGTGGTTTTCCCTCCTGTTTATATGTGACATAAGAGATAAAAGACCTCATTCACATTATGTTGATCCTCTCCCAGCTTTATTTTTCAAACGAATTATCATAATTTTTCGTAACCATTCAGATTCTTTATTCATAGATCTTTTTAAATACTTTTTTTCTTCTTCCACCAAGCAAGGTTTTTGTTCCTAATGCTAGTAGGCTCCCTGATTTTCAGTGTGCAGCAGAGGGCAGAATTTCCTATGTTATAAACACCTTGGTGTCAAATCAATTTGTCACTAAAATGTTTGTTTTAAATGTTTGTGATTTACAGCTTAACAGTGTCTAGTGATAAAATCACATAAATTATCATTCCTATTACTTTTTCTCCCATGAAGTTGTAGATAAAATGTAGTATCAGCAAATGTTAACACCATACTTCCCAAGACTTGCATCTTATCTTGTTTAAAGAGAAACGGGTAAACATTTTGTTGATAAGATTATAGTAAATATAACTTCCTGTACAGCTGAAAGAGCTAGTTTGAGACATTTAACATAAACTAGAAGATCAAGGTTTCATGTGTTTTCCATGTGGGGAGAAGAACGTACAACTGCTGGGTTTGACTTCCAGTGTGTCCATCAAGATAAGGTTTGTATTACAGCAAGACATCATGCAAATAATCATGTGTGGTGTAGGTTTTTAGTACACAGATAACACTCATGAAGCAATATGGTGTACTTTGTATGAATTAAACTGCCTACTGTTATGTGTATTACATACAATCAGCATGCATCCATCAAATTTGTAACATGTTCTGATAAAAAAGCTATGTTCAAATAAACCAGGATGTGCTAAGTGTTTCACCTTTTTTTATGCCAGTATGAAGAGGGGAAGAAACGAAGAAAGCCCAACTACAGTAGTGTGGATCTGTCTGAGGTTGAGTGGGAAGACAGAGATGATGTGGTAAGTGATGTGTTTAAAAACCCTGTCAGAAGACATCCTTGCATCCCACTACCTGGAAACTGTTTAAGTAGTCATTAGAGAGGACTGCTTTCATAAAGAGAAAGGCAATAGCCCCTTCATTCAGAATTTTATAACTGGTTTGTATTGATTCTTCCTTACATATGCATTTACTGCAAACAAAGACTCTGAATCTTTGGTAAAACTCAGTACCTTTGCATTCTCCATGCATCCCATTGTGTATTTTTGCATAGTGCTAGAGAAAGGAATAGAATATCTCTTTAGGGCTGGCACAGACAACTGCTGAAACTCAAATGAAGGAATGATTTTTAACTTCTTTCCATGAGATCCCTCTTTCCTTAATGTAAGTAATGAGAGCTGTTCTCCTTACTGTACAAAATCTAAAAAACATCAGACGAATAAGCAAAATTGGATTCTTTGACCTCTGTTCTGAGAACAGATTCACTCTAAACTTCTAATTTCAGACATATGGGTAGCTGCAGAAGCATGTGTTCTATACCTATCAGCTGTTATGCACACGGTCCATTCCGTTAAACTAATTTTTCAGCGCTCCATGTACTCTGTAGTTCACTCTTACCTTTCAGCCTTAGCCTTTTCTGCAGTACTGTATCAAAAGCTTTCCTTATGTCCACGGCTTAACCTTTGCCTGGTCTTTCTGTTACTTCCTCAATAAATCTGATTTGTTAGGCATGATTCGTTTTGTGTGAATCAGTGCTGACTGTCCTTAATTAAATTGTAACTTTCCAGGTGTTCCCTCTTTCTGTCCTGTAATTTAGTTTTTCCCATAGGTACCCTACTGCTAAAGTCACGATTTCATGTCTGTATTTTTCATAGATGTCTCCTCAATCCCTTCTCAAGTATCAATACTTTGTTAGCTTCTCTCAAGTCCCTTGTACTTCTGCATTTCCAGAGAGGTTTTGAATATATCCACTGAAGGTTCCCATGTTTACTTTGTCATGTCCTTCTGAAATCTGGGATGGATCACGTACGACCGTCCCTGGAGTCTTGTCAGTCTTCAGATGTACTAATTTCTTGATCCCTGTTCTGACATAAGTCTGTATTTTCTTTCTCCCTTACAAAATATATATCTTATGTTCCTCCCTCTCTCCACCCCCTTTGTGAATAGTGAAACGGTTCATTTATGTTGTAAGCCCTGTCTGTTTCATCGGGTGATAGATTATCCTCATCCTCTCCTAAGAGGCCATCTTACTTCCTTATTTAAAGTTTTGTGTTGGAGCGCACAGTCAAACTTTTAAAAATGTTTCTTGTATAGCTTTGTGCAGTTTTCTATGCATACACTCTTTAAGGCTTCCTCATTAGATTTTTCATATACTGTAGCAGCCTTCTGCAATCTTGGCAATCACATTGACTTCATATTTTATACCTTGCCTTTTATCTTTGATCACGTATTACTCAACCAGTTCTCTGCAAATGACCTTTTAAATTTTCCTCTCTCCTTTCAAATGTTATCCCTGTAGTTAAGTGCAGCTTTTAAACCTTATAGAATCATAGAATCATAGAATAGTTAGGGTTGGAAAGGACCTTCTTTTATTATTTCTCTTCTGTCTGTTTTTCCATTTTTATATCTTCCAAATACTTTTCTGCTTAATTTTTAAAGTTTTAATCCCCCATTTTTCATCATATTTTAGTAGAAATTCAGAGTTTTAGTTAATTCCTTGAATAAATCACCATCAATGCTAATAATTCATTAGTGCATGCCTGGATAAGCAGGCATTCTTTGATAAATAATCCACCAATAGGTAGGTTTTGTAAAACAGCCTACACATCTGGTGTTTGTTGAGTAGTGACCAAGTGTTATCTGAAAAAAAAAAAACAGCAGGTTAAATATTCTAGAAAAATGTATCAACATTCCAAATGTTGTCCTAATACTTCAACAATGACACACAAGTGGAGACCTTCATGCACATATCTAAGTAGAAAAAATGCAATGTCAAACAAACAATGTTTTTACAACTATTTTTAAAAGTGAGGTATGTCATTACAAGTTTTTTGGTTTTGTGTGAAATAATATGTAAGTCATTTTTATCATTTTTCTAAGACCTGCAGAGGGGCTGGTGGTCAGAAATGCTAACAGAAGAGTAAAAAAGAAGGTGTGAAATAAAGTAATATTGGAGCTACAGGCAAAGTTGTTGGCATTAGAGCTAGAATGAAAATGGAATTTGAGGGAAGTTCTGTAGATTACTGTAATGAAATCCATCTATTTATGAAACTTTTGTGATGTGAGTGTCCAAAAATGTAGGTTATTTTTGTTACTCTTCTGTAACAAGTGATTCCTTAATGTTGTTATTTTTGAGTGAAAATGGTAAATATTCTGTAAAAGACTTAAAACTTTGTGAAATAAATTATTGACTTGAGAGCTACGTGTGACTGTGCTTCACCCAAGGCCCTAGATTTGCTGATCTTGATTTTTTCCAAGCTTGGGTAGTAAAGCATTGTTTATTTAACTGTAGAGGGAAAGAATTAATGTATTCATGTAGCTGCTTTTAATAACATAAGCTACTACTGGTGTATTTTCCTCTCATGGATCACTTATGTGGTAGCTGATTAAGATATTTTCTTACTTTTACCACATAAATTCAATGGCTACATGGTTTTCCAAGAATACAGAGTGATGTCATACTATAACAGTGAAACTGGGTTGTTAGAAATTGATTGGAAGATATTTATTTGAAGGAGTAATAATACATGTTGCTCGAAAGAGGTAAAGAAATCAGTTTTCTCTAATCATCCAGTAAGGAAACAGTGGCAGATCGAAGGTTATATTTTTTTTTCACTATGAAATAGAGTCAGTGTAAATATATATGTATCAGATAATTTTCCAGGTTAACAGTACCTGCTATCTTGCTGTTACTGCATTTCATTAGAAATAGAAATCTTAGCATTAGCTTATTAAACTAATAGTGTCTTCCAGGAAAGTTTGGGAATGCACAGTACCAAGGACATTCAGATAGATTGGGCAGAAACCTTTTTCTCATTAACTAGATTCTTAAAATTCTTCTTATTATAATTTCTACCTGAATGCAGTATTTTTTTCCAAATTAAAAAGACCATGAATGAATATTTTGGGGCTTGAAGCCAACTGAGGCAGAACTTATTTTATGCATTTGAGGAGGGAGATGAAACTGCAGAAGAGCTGAGAAACCAGATTACAAAGCCAAGAAATGTAATCACAGCAAGGAAAAAAAAAATAAAAAAAAAAAGAAGAAAAGTAAGACTTTAAATCCCACATGCAGACTTGATCTTAAACACTACTGAGAGTTTGGAGGCCCTTTTTGTAAATCTATGACTTGCCTGAGGCTTGTGGGAGGAATGGGTCTTAGACAACTGCAGGCACCAATAGGAGAAAAATGAAAACCATGTTAAAGATAAATTGAACTGTTCTGTAAATGTTAGAAAGTAGATGGTTAATTAAGACCAGCTCTCCAAGTCCAAAACCACAAAACTTAAAATAGGAAACTATTTCCAGAATTGCTTATTATGTATTGTTAAAAAAAATCTGCAGTAAAATATATGCTTTACTTTATACAGGCCTCCAGCTAAAAATTATTCTTTTACACTCACTGACAGAAGAGTAAGACTGTTAATTCAAATCTGGATGCCCTAGAATTAAATTTAAAGAGCTGCAAAGTTTGCAGTTTTTGATAGGTCAGCCACACTCAACTTGTTCATGAGAATAAAACCAGATACTTCATTGCCAAGTTTGGCCGTTCTCTTCATTCCATACTGACTTGGAAAGCCTGCAGAGTGCACTGATACAGCTATCTTCAGTTTTTCATTAAAATCTGACTGAATTGCCCAATTTGGCAATTGGGCAAGTACTGGAGAACAGGAGATCTTTATTCAGCAAGAACACAATGTCCAAGATTATGTTTAGACAAGCAATAGAAGAGACATCAAAATTTTGTCAATATTATTCTGCATTTTGAATATCCCTGAAGAGGGAGTGTGAATTGATCAGTGATAGTGGAATTTTCATGTGAAAGATTTATAGGTGCTTCTTACCACAAAACGCAGAAGAATTACTTCTTCCATCTAAAAGCATTGAAATAAAATGTTTCCATATATGGGTGGTATAACTGCTATGTGATAACTTTCTTTTCTTCCCTAGAGTCTTAAACTGGTAAATAAACAAAATCAAAACATTAAGGCTGAAGATTTCTCAAAACCCATGTCTTTTCATTCTTCCATTCCAGGCCAGAGACCTTGCGCTCAGACCAGCAGTGTCTGGGTCGTGTGGGATACTGCAAAACAGGGATTTCTTTACTCTTTGTCATCCTGGCATGATCAGCTAAGAGAGAGGCTGTGTCAGCTGGTACCCTCTTGGAGGAAGGCTCTTCTTTCCTAGAGAGCAAATAGGTGTGCTGAGGGAAGACTTTTTATAGGTTATGTGTGAGGGACTTTGCAGCTCAGATCTGCGAGACTGCAGCTCATGTAGATGCTAGAAAAAAAATTACTAAAAATAGGTGTTTGTGGTAATCTAAAAAGTAGCAGACTTAAATTGCAGAGCAGCAGGTAGATCACTGTGTAAAAACCCTTTTTCATTTGTTTTCTGTTTTTTCCCTAGCTGCTTTGAGGTTTTGGTTTATACGGTAATTAAACCTGGTTGTGAAGGGGATTTAGAAGTCTTTTGGATGAATTGAGAGGGAGTGGTCCAGGCCAATTCTTAAAGCTGTGACTGACCTAGGGCTTCCATTACAGAGGTAATATTTGTCATGTTGAAAGGGCAGCTGGACATCAGTGGACAATCAGAGGGAATCACTGAGTGCAAGCTGTGTATACCCATTGAAACAGGTTACTGATCAAATGGGCTGTCATTCTTTTGCTAGTTCTAATTTCTGATGCAGATAGGATGCAATTTAGGATGCAGCCCAACGTAGGGTATCGAGCAGAAACACAACGAATAATGTAGGGTAAGTGGAGGTTTCTCTTTTATGCTTTGTTATTATATGTATAATTGTCAATATATTTAAACACTGGGCCTTTGTCTAACTTCAGCAAAATCCAGTTGGGAACTTAGTCCTTATCTTCCTATGCAGTAACTGCAGAACGGTAGTCAGTTACACTGTTTATCCCTCGTCAGATCCAGATTAGTACACAAAAAGGTATTTTATTATGAAGAATGCTAAAAACTTACCTAAAGTTGTGTGACAGGAGTCTTGGCATATACAGTCAATAATAAGATCTCTAAGGGGGTTGTACAGTGTGTAGTAGAGCTACTGAAGATGAATAAATGAAGAAAAATAAGTACTGCTTGGGCCAAAAGAGTGTACCAAAGAGCTCAAAGGATTACAGAAAATGCAAATAAAGGAATTGATGTGGATTTCCTTTTATTTCAGCTCCGAAATGCAATGGTCAATCGAAAAACAGGGAAATTCTCAATGGAAGTGAAGAAGACAGTGGATAAAGGGGTACAATGTATAAAATATTATTCCAACTAAGTATAAAGCAAGCAGTTCATTTTATGAAACAATTTTAAAGATTCCTATAAATATGATTCACTGCAGTATATTTTTTTTTCACTCACAGAATGTAAACATTATTTGTCATTTTATCAGTGACTAACCACTTGATCTTTTATGCATTTATTATAGCAAACTAACTTCTTCCTCCCTCCCCTTCTGACTTTCTTGTTCTGAATCTAGAAGCGGGTATTGGTGATGACAAATGACTACTATTATACAGACATCAAGGGTACTCCATTCAGGTAGAGCCGACCATAATAAATGGGCATTTCATCTGACTCATTGGATTTGCATTTATACAGAACTTGTGAACTCATTGAAAGCTCATCAGCAGAAGTTGACAATGAAATATTCCTGGACAATGCTGAAAATGGCAAGGAAAAGGAGCCTACCAGCATTCTTTTAAGCTTTTCCAGGGATGGAAAGTTTGTGCAAGCTCACACAGTCAAACTCACAGTGTTTGTCATGGCTTATATTTCATTAAAAAAATATTCAGTTGAGGTTTACATTGAACGAAACGCTTTTGCAAGTACTTGGAGAGCTATAAATACTATAATCCGTTTAAGAAACTACATATTGAGCCCCATTTTGATTTTTTTCCACAACAAAAATGTAATGTAAAATGAGATAGTATTTCACTTCCAATTTGAGGTTTGGATATTTTGTTTCTCTGAACTACCTTCAGTGTATTTGTATAACATAAAACTGAGTAAGTCAGCCATGTTATTTTGGCATGCATATTAGGAGGAAAAAAAATGAAAAGAAAGACAGGAAGTCACTTTTCATATTGCTCATATTTGAATTAAAAATAATCCATTAATAAAAGAACATTAAGTGTACCTTACGTTTAAAGCAGGAGGCTTATAGTTGCAATACTCAACTGAAATTTTCTTCAATGGAACCATTTCACAGAGCTTGAGATACATTATGCATAGAGAAAATATAGGCACATTTCTCTGATCTCTAATGCATGTGCTTATTGTTAAAATTCACACATGGGAGGTAAAACTCGGTGAGGTCTCTGGGATTTTTTTATTGTTGTTTGTGCTTTTTTGTCTGTGGGTTTTTTTCTGTGGCACTGCGATTCTTACCCTATTTGATAAACATATATATGGGGCTACATATATTCGTACAGTAAGTTCTGATTCTTAGGACAGAAATAGGGTAGGAAAACTGTCTTGCCTTTTTCAGCATGGTCAGTATCTAGTTTTGATGGGTAGGAGTACAGATTCAGGAAGACAGCAGGGGCAAGATTTATGAAAATATACATTGTAGTGTCAAAGATATTTACTGTTCAGCCCATTTCCAGATTGAGCTGTTGATTGCAGCATGCGTACTCTTGGAGTTGATGCCTCTACATGTCCTTGAAGTATCAGCTCATGCATTTTCAGTGTTACTGATTATTGGCAGATTCCTAGCCCATTATAATTCCTTTGAATGAACGAATGCCAGAAGATACTCTGTGCATGTGTTCAATAAGAGGCATGGGATCTCCTAGCCCTTTTATTAAACTTGCACAGTTTAAATGGGAGACTAAAAACCAGACCAAACTGGGTATATAACTGCTGACAATTTATGAAGCTGAAGTTAATGCAAAAAAAGTTAAACTAGCTAAAACTGTGAAACACAGAAAAATTAGTCTAAGAGGACTTATGATGTTGTCACATATGAAGTTCTTTTCCTCTCAGTAGCTCCATTGATTCCCATACTTACATTCTTTCTGAACAGCTTAGTCTGATTTACAAAAAAATGTCTCCCTCATTGTAAGGCCCTGTTCAAGGCTCAGCTGAAGAAATCTCATGCTGAGTGAACAGCAGTGAGCTGAGAGGGGCTCGTTTATTAGTTTGCCAGAGAAAATGGTTTAGAGCACCTCTAAGCACACATAAATACAACCAACTGTTACAGGCACATCAGAACTGAAACAGCATTGAAGCAGCCAGTTGAACAATGTATATGATCAGTGAGGGTTTGGAAACAAACAGTTTTAAAGTTAATCAAAGTACACTAGCTGGCAACGTTAGAAATTAAAATAGCTCTGAATGTCCATTACTGTTTGTCTCGCAGTTTTCAAGGTCTGCTCTATTTCTCTGCACAGTTTAGGTGTGGCTCTCTCTAGAGGACACGGAAAATATTTCTTCAGAGGGAATGTAACAGTAGAAGAAGGTAAGATACCTACCTTCTCATGTTGCTTACACAGTAACTTTATTGTTATTTTGGTAGACCTAAAGCCTGTGTGTTTGTCTGCAGATTATGTGAGGTAATTAGATTTTTTTTTTTTTTAAATATCGTACTTCATGGGATTTTTTTCCCCTCATTTTATTAAGCATAGTAATTGTTCGTAAATGTTCTTTAGATGGGAATTATCTTCTGTCTTCCTCTCTTAGTGTTCCAGGTAATCACTTGGGGTCCAATGTTAATCATTTGTGGTGTTTCCTGAATGAAGCAACCACTAAGAGCACTGTAGTGGTTATGGCTTTTTTTTGTTCATGCTATACATTATAAACTTTTTCAGAGCCGTAACTACTTTGGGATTGTCTACAGGGATTTACATTTTGCATGTTTATATTAACAGCAGAAGTAGCCAGGGGAAGGACTGTCTGTCTTTATGGTTTTACTTTTCGTAAGTCCACGGTTAAAATGACTGGAGGCATCAACTGTGAGTGGTGATAAAATAGTTTGACAACAAGACAAGATCAAAATCAAAGTTTCCTGAAGATGAAGGAAGAGGCATTTCAGAAGACAGAAAAATGGGTTAAGAAGTTTTAGCAGTTACTGAGCAAAAAATGTTTCAATAGAGGAATGCTTTCTGATCTTATACTGAAGTCTCCGTTTCCAATTCTGCTTCTTGTTTTGTCAGTGCTGTTAAATAAGACAGTTAATTTCTTCAGGCGTTTGTTCCTCAGCTGTATTTTGGGATTTGAATATGTTTCTGTACCCAGGAGAGATTTAAAAATAAATGCTTTGAAGTTTGAGTCCCTTGCACAGCAAATACATGTCTAGATAGAGAGCACAGCAGGAGACTTGGAGCTGCTTATTCTCCAAACTGTTCCAAACATCTCTTTTACCTGTTTTCTTTCACCAGCCATCATCTCAGACAGTCTTGTCTGATGTTTCCTCCTGGGTGCAGCACCAGAAATGTTAACATAGCCGTAACTAATTGATCCTTTTCTTCCACTCTTCACTGATTCTCTGTCACTAACATCTCACTGTCCTTTCCAAGGATTATAATTGTAGTTCTAGTTTTGACTCCTCTGCTTTCCTTAATCACTGTAGCTCTGTCCTTGTTTATTATGTACTCTGGGGGTTTAAACCCAGACCCTGCCTTCAAAATCCTGTTTGCTTATTGCCTATTGACAAGTGTTTTAAGAGTTTTTAAAATTGCCAAAGTACATTTTTATTGAGCTATATAATTAACGATATAGTTCTTATTTACAAGTATTTGCATGACCTGTTAGTACAATAAACCTATTCTGAACAATCCTTTAAGTTGCTATTTGTGTTTGTGTGCTGTGTACTTAGGTTTTGAGGGAACTATTCTTTTTAAAGGCTTTTTTCTTCTAAGGAGAACAACTTTCATGAAATGAGAAGTATGTATTTTAGCATAAAGAACTTTACTAAACAAATAGAGCAAGGGAGTATGAGTAGGAGACAGTTACCATTGTGTATTTCCTTTGCTCAAGTTTTCGTCTAAACTTTAAATGTATCATATGAGTAATTTGTATGAGTAAAACATAACAGCACAAAAAACAGGTTTTCCTACCTCTTCAGTTTTAGATATGATTTAGTGGGCTTTTGCTAGTTTGTTAGACCCTACAGTGTACTTGAACATAGTTTACTGTGATTTATTACGTTGTGGTAATAATGCACTTTCCAAGAAGTAAGAGTTTATGTTATGGAGTGTATGTAAATAACCATCTGTTACCCAGACTGTTCCCTAAATAACCCATTATTATTCCTGTTACAGGTTTGCATGATTTAGAACACCCTGATGTATCTTTAGCAGATGAATGGTAAGCCTTAAACAAAGCATGAAATTTGTGTCTGTTATCCTTCTTGGTTTCATATTGTTTGTGCTTGCTACGCCAAATTCTTTATGTTCAAAGACAAAGAGAGATCATGCTTATACATATTAACATCTTAATGCTTTGACAACATGTTCACAGGTCATATTGCAACACTGACTTACATCCTGAACACCGTCAAATGACTCAGCTAGAAGCAATTAAACGCTACCTCACAGGAAAAGAGCCATTGCTCCAATGCAAGTATTTTATTGAATACGCATGTAGTAGGCTTTACTCCAGCTAAAATGTTGCACTGAAACTCCTACAAAATGCAAAGCTTAAACAGTGATTAGCTGAGATTGGATTGCTTGGCTGTTGTCACTTTGGAATTTCATTTGATTTTGAGCTCTTTCCAGTGTATCAATAAAGATATTGATGACTGACTTTTACAGTAAACAATATGCCTGAACTAAGTTTTCAGGTTTCTGTTCAGATGGCGTAGCTATACTGTGCAACATTATCACTCCATCTGTTTTTGTAAGTTTAACATGATTGGTCTGAATCAAGCCTTGGATCATGCTTCTAAAGAATATGCCAAATATTTCACGAGTATTCTGGGGAGAATGTGTATGCAATTAGCATTTCTGAACTGTATAGCAGAATACAAAACAAACCATCAGACAGATAAGTCTATGTTTTGTCTATTTGCAGAAATGTAGAGCTTCTGTGACTGTTAGTTGACCAATTGGTTTAGTTAGTCTTGTCATGTACAAATGTGAGCATTAGATAATAAGTACATGAATGTGTTACATGAAGTATTTTTTGTTTGTTTGTTTTAGCCTAAAATTTTTGTCAGTGCACTGAAATGATTCATGAAAAACTGCGTTGTGGTAAAATACTATGTAATATTACATAGTAAATGTTTAATAGTGCACAAATTTTGAATGCATATCACAGATTAAACATAGTACAGTATAAAAAATATTTACTCATCTAAAAAAGTTCCACTTTATATGCACATATGTTTACTGATTTTAATATATTGTAATAGGTGATAAAGAATTGATCCAGGAAGTGCTGTTTGATGCAGTTGTGAGTGCACCAATTGAAGCTTATTGGACCAGTCTAGCATTAAATAAATCAGAGTAAGCAAGCTTTATGTTGGTCATTATGTGTCAGTCATGGCTACATCTTTAATAGTTATGTTTGTGAATGTAAGAAATCCTAATATGAATGAAAATGTTATATTAGCCATTTGATCCTAAATACCACTAATTTTGAGTTAAGTGTTTATGTGTACATAACAATGGTTAGTTGTAAGACTACCCAATATAACTAATGAAATTGCATTCTATCTGCGACTTATAGTTCTAAGTATTTCTAACAAGCAGTTTACAGTAACTGAGAAATATAATGAAAAATTTACCAAATTTGTTGATGGGATTGGTAATTTGTCTCAAAGCAAATTATATATGGAAAAACTTGCACTAGTAAAGTAAATAATATATGTAATTCTTTTGGTTGGTTGATTGGTTAGTTTGGTTGTTTTCCAGAACTGACTAGAATCTAGGTTCCTGTTACAAATAATCAGGATTAGCTCCTCCTTTATAGAGTTTGCTTTACTTCATTTATTTTATGATGTACGAAGGTGTTAAGTAACAAAATGTGAGATATATTAAAGAAAGCAAGTGTTGAGATTAGTAGCTTGCATGAAATAATGTGGTTGAAGGGCAGTTCTGGAGATTATCCTTATTGTATTTTGCTAAATTTGAATAATTTTAGAGTTGAATGAAAACATATATTGCTGTAAAGCACATACTCATATTGAATGAGTAAAATCAGTGTGATAAGGTCTGAGTCATCAAACTAAGGATTAGCCAGTCTCCACTTAGAAGATAAATTGTTGCATGCTAATATGTTGTAGACATATTGATGAATTTATATAGAGGTTTAGGGTTTCTTTGAATCCTCCTGCACAATGAAACAGCAGATGCAGTAAACACGAGGAAGACAGCTGTGGAGAGACGCTAATAGGAGACTTTTGATCCCCTTTCGTGTTTTGACTTACACAAATGAGACAGGACATTTTTTGAAGAATGAAGTATGAGACAGCAAGATGGCCAAGACTATGGTCCCCCGTTTTGTAGTAATATGACTGAAGTTCTTGTACCCATACAAGAACTAGTTTTAAAGTAACTAGCTTGGTACTGACAAAACACAGCAAGACCTGAGACTGAGCCAGGTGCCACATTTTTTCATAAGGTCTAGAGGCTAAAGACTATCCTGACGGCAGCTACATTGATTTAAGTCTAGCTTAGTTTTTGCTTTCTTGAGCAATGGTCTCACCTAATATAAAATAATGACCATTTTCAAGAAGGGGAAAATGGATGACATGGGGAATTACAGACCAGTCAGTCTCACCTCCATGCCTGGCAAAATCTTGGAGCAGATTCTCCTCGAAGGCATGCTGAGGCACATGAAAAAAACCAAGGTGCTTGGTGACAGCCAGCATGGCTTCACTAAGGGGAAATCCTGCCTGACCAGTTTGGGCCTTCTATGATGGGGCTACAGAACTGATGGACAGGGGTAGAGCAGTTGACGTCATCTACCTGGACTTGTGCAGTGTTCAGCACTGTCCCACACGACATCCTTGTCTCTAAATTGGAGAGACATCAATTTGATAGGTGGACCACTCAGTGGATAAAGAACCAGCTGGATGGCCACATGCAGACTTGTGGTCAATGGCTCAATGTCTGGCTGTAGACCAGTAATGAGTGGTGTACCTCAGGGATCAGCGTTGGGACCGGTCTTGTTCAACATCTCTGTCGCCGACATGGACAGTGGGATTGAGTGCACCCTCAGCAAGTTTGCCGATGACACCAAGCTGTGTGGTTCGGTTGATACGCTGGAGGGAAGGAATGCCATCCAGAGGGACCTTGACACGCTTGTGAGGTGGGCTGATGCCAACCTCATGAAGTTTAACCATGCCAAGTGCAAGGTCCTACACCTGGGTCGGAGAAATCCCAGGCACAGCTACAGGTTGGGCAGAGAAGAGATTCAGAGCAGCCCTGCAGAGAAGGACTTGGGGGTGCTGGTCGATGAGAAAATGAACATGAGCCGGCTTCAGTGTGCGCTCACAGCCCAGAAAGCCAACCATATCCTGGGCTGCATCAAAAGGAGCGTGATCAGCAGGTTGAAGGAGGTGATCCTGTCCCTCTATTCTGCTCTCGTGAGACCTCACTTGGAGTATTTTGTGCAGTTCTGGTGTCCTCCACATAAAAAGGACATGGAACTGTTGGAACAAGTCCAGAGGAGGGCCACGAGGATGATCAGAGGACTGGAGCACCTCTCGTATGAAGATAGGCTGAGAAAGTTGGGGCTGTTCAGGCTGGAGAAGAGAAGGCTGCGTGGAGACCTCATAGCAGCCTTCCAGTATCTGAAGGGGGCCTATAGGGAGGCTGAGGAGGGACTATTCATTAAGGACTGTAGTGACAGGACAAGGGGTAATGGGTTAAAACTTAAACAGGGAAAGTTTAGGTTGGATATAAGGAGGAAGTTCTTTACTGTAAGGGTGGTGAGGCACTGGAATGAGTTGCCCAGGGAAGTTGTGAATGCTCCATCCCTGGCAGTGTTCAAGGCCAGGTTGTACAGAGCCTTGGGTGATATGGTTTAGTGGGAGGTGTCCCTGCCTATGGCAGGGGTTTTGGAACTAGGTGATCTTAAGGTCCTTTCCAACCCTAACTAGTCTATGATTCTATGACTTGAAGAATATATGTATCGCGGAAGTATTGAATGTACTGGGAGCAAGATCTGGAATTCCAGCCCGTCTTAAGTCCCTGGTTGCCAGTGGTTATTAAATAGTTGGCACATAGCTATGAGACACTTTTGTATTCTATGGCTTCCATATAGTTTCTCCTCATGAATCCTACCAAATTTACTGTCTTTCACTTTTTGGTGACTCTTGGTATATATAGCATTTCTACATTGTATGTTTTCCAAAAACCACATGAGTTTAACTTAAACCCCAGCATTTAAAAAAAAAATGTTTAAAAAATAAGCACTCTTTCTCAAAATGCGTACACTTGTACTCTCTGTTAACAGTAATACAGCTTTATCTGTTTACTGTCTAGGAACATCATCTTTGCTTCTGTTCTGCTTTATTTCAGGAACTCTGACAAGGGAGTGGAAGTTGCCTTCCTTGGAACACGGACTGGACTATCTCGTATCAACCTGTTTGTGGGTCCAGAACAGCTTACTAATCAGTAAGTAACAAAGCTGTATTTGGCAGCAGTAGGAGAAAAGAAGAAGAAAAATGTTCAGTTTTAGGAAGCCCATTTACTGTTTTTCCAGGGTTTTACACTGGCATTCTGAAATACATAGAACTAGTTTGAAAGATGTTATGAGATCCCTTAGATTCTTTCTTCATCTGGAGCAGCTGGAACAATTAGCTATTATATACCTGTAGCCCATACATTTACTCTCTGCCCAGTCCCTTAGGGTTAGCCTCATATCTTTATTCTTCAGAGCAGAGTTATTAATATGCTACATCTGCAGATGAGGATCACTTTTTTTTTTTTCTTTTCTTTTCACTTTTACTATCCGATCTGTAGGCTTTTTCAGGAATTTTGCATCACTGTTATGAAAACTTTTTTGGTGTTGAAATAAAACCAAGTCACAGTAGAGGATACGTTGAAGCTAATCAGGAGATCTCACCATTCCGGGGGAGAAGATGTAATCTAGTTGGAGGTACAGGTTTTTTAAAACAGAGATCTATAAAATGAGGTCCCATAATTAATGACCTTTTCAGGCACCAGTTTGATAGTGTCAGGCAAATCTATATGCATTATGAATGCAGAAGAAAATCTGTACTTGATGTTTATGATAAACTAGGTGTATTGAATATAAATTTATATGGTGCTTATCAGACCACAAGGAACTGTTGTAGTGTGAGTAGCCTGACAGGTGAAATCAATAGCACAGCAATTTACTGTCAGGCAGCAAACTAGAACAGTGTGGAGACCATACTTACTCTTTTCACTAATGCAAACTTTTAATTGCATATTGTTTGGAAATTAGGTTGTTAAATTAGTTTGTTTCATTGCATAAGAGTGAATGCCAGTGGCAACGAACTACCATATCTCCAGTGCCTTTTCCACTTTGTAAAGTTCATAGCTCTTGCACTGCTCAGAGAAAAAGAGTTTTTAGACTAAGCATTTTTATTTTTACACATCAATAGAAATGTTTTTAGTGGTACTTAGAGACGCTATTTTCTTAGTACTTTTTCCATCTTTCACAACAAAAGCAATTGCAAGTGTCACAAATAATTATTAGGGGCTAAAATTAACCCTTTTGTTGAACAAATAGTATTAGCAAAATTAGCACAAACCATTGCTTTTCCTAAAAGATTGCATTTTGTTTTTTTCTTGTCTTTCAAAGATAGAAATTATTTTGTGCCATGCAACAAACAATAAGCATTTTCTTTCTTTCTCTTCCTTCTTAAGAGATTTCCTGACAGCTGAAGATAAGGAGAATATTTTTAATGCTGACCATTTTCCACTTTGGTACAGAAGAGCCGCTGAGCAAATACCTGGGAGCTTTGTCTATTCAATTCCATTTAGTACAGGTCTATAATTTTCTCATTCTCTTAATGTTGAGCAGTATGTGATGCTGAAAGGATTCCAAGTATGTCAGTACTGGGTGGGCTCTGTAGCTAATCTCAAATGTTAATCTAAAAATATGCACTGAAATTTGAGTCTAATTTACCAGTCCTTTGACCAGGTACATCTTTCACAGGGCTCCAAGTGAAACCCCAAGATGTGTTGTAACAGTTTTCATTTATTATTTGCACTAGTGAAATTTACAGGTTAGTGTTTTAAGCAGCAGAAGTCCAGCAGAGCAAGTATCCACATTAATGAAAAGCCCAACCCTGGTTGCCAATTTTGTTGACACCCTTTTTGCCACATTTAACAGGCAAGGCAAAAATTGATTACTCATTTCAGTGTTTTAAACTTGTTGTTGGGATGCTGGGGAATTTTGAAATGGAAGTGCCTGTACGTTCTGTGCATAGTTAAAACATGATGTTGGCTTTCTAATTTTCTGAGCATTAAATCCTCATGGTCTGTTATTTCAAGCCAGGGGAAAAAAAATAAATCTCAATTTCCTCAGTCTGAAATATCTTCTTTCATTATTTTTTTTTAAATGCACCCTACAGAAACTGCAAACAAAAGCAATGTAGTGACAGCCAGTACTGCTGTTCAACTTCTGGATGACAGAAAATCTCCAGTTGTTGCAGGTAAAATTGTTGTAATCTGTTCATTTTTTTAAAGCAGTTTATGAGTTCACTACTTTCTCTTTTGGGTTAGCGGGAATTTAATATAGGAATACCATATTTTAAGAGGAGAAGAGAAGGAAAAGATGCAGTTGTACCTTTAAGATATAATTGAATGGCTTAGTGTAGAGAACACTTAATGCCTCTTCTCCCTAAGCCTATCCAAGCTCCCTATGAGCTATGGAGTTTGTCATAATGGAAATAAACACTATCAATGAAGCATTTTTAGTAGACAATTTTAGTATCATCATAAATCAAAATATATTATGCTAAGGAAAAAGAAATACAAGAAAGAACTATCTGATGTGTAAATGTTCCACACACTCTTCAGGTGTAAAGATCCTGGCCTATAACAAATGATACAAAGCAGTCATTTGCGTAGATTATCAGAGCTGTGATTTGATCAGAGCATATAAATTGAATGAAGCTCTACAGTCTACCAGCCAAGTGTATAACAGTACCTAAAGACTAAAAAGTGGTTTGACAACTACAGATTAGAGATAAAACATACAGGTGAAATAAGAAAATAAAAGTAAGTAATTTTTAAGTTCTCACTCAAGACCAAATGCTTTTCTGACCAGTTTTCTCTAGTACCCAATGGTTACTGATTTTGAAGAAAGAATTAATTTAGACAAGTCTTATGGTTTATTTTGCCAGAAACTAGCTCTCTTATTTCAGGAAAAATTAGATACCTACCGCACAAAGCAAGAACCATCCTTTTTTAAATCATAAATATGATTTAAAAGACAGTAAGATACAGTGAATGCTGAAAGAGCAAGAATGTGCCAGATAACTGGGAAATCTCTAATCTGTTTTCTCAAACAAAGAATATCTCCAGTGATAATAGTAGGTGTCATAGGGTCAGTGGGAAAGCACCCTCTGACTCCAGTTTGCGTGAATACATTCTTCACAATTTACTGATCTCTTTAGTAAGATAACAGGAAATCTTAATTATGACTTTGTATCCCTATTAAGCATAAAACAACATTTATAAACTAATGATAATGCAGATTATCTGAAAATTGCTGAAAAAGTAATTAAAAGATGTCACAGTACAATGAAGAAGTTTGATGTTATTTCTAGAATGCTCCATCATTTGGAGTTAGTAAAAGGCTTATTGTGCAGTTTGCCATAATCTGTAAAAGTGTGTAGGGCTACTAGGCATCCTAATGTTTTTCTTTTTACTCAGTACTGTTTGTAATTTAGTGTTGACTACAAGGAGGTATTGCACATAACCAACTCTAACTAGTGTCAACAGTTTTATTTTTTTTTAATAGTAATTGTAAATGAGAGAGGCAGATGTTACTTCCTTTTCCCCAGTAATTTTTTTGAATATTGAACATTCAAAATTACTTGGGTGGCATACTTTCTATCCAAAATAAAGACAGGGTCTTCAATGAGTTTTAATACCAATGCATATAAAAGATTTCCATGATACCTGTAAATGTATATTGCCATGAAAATTATCAGCAGCGTATTTACACTGAAGCACATAAGTTTGTTTTGGTTTTGTTTTGGGTGTTTGTGTTTTTTCTGTAAACTTCAGAAAGTGTGTGCTAGAAACATTTTTTCAGTATGAAGCCTTTTAAAGAATTTGCTTTGAATAATTTTCCCCTGCCCTCCTGTATGGTTGCGTGCTTTCTGTTTATTTGTCAGTTGGTTTGGGGTATTTTGGGTGGGGGAAGCCTCTTTGGACCTGTACAAACCATTTTCCATGGAAGTATTATTCAGCCAGCTACAGCCATGCAGAGACAAACAAGTATGTGCAGTATTCTTGTCCTTTTAAATGCAACATGTGAGTTCTACCTTTTCCATCAGAACAGTACCCAGCATCTAGTTAATTTTTTAGGCTTTATGATAAGGTTGGCAACATTCTGTTTTAAACAAAATGGATTTGGAGGCAGAAACTGGAGCAGTGGTAAATGAGAGAAGTAGTTAACATATGGGCATCTGGATAAGTGAGGCGCAGGATTTGTATATGTTACATACTTTATTTCCATTTTTTGGGGGGGTGGGGAAAGGTGATGCTTTCATCATTATGATTTTCTTTAAAATAATCTTTATATATGCTGCTCACCAAGACAGTTCTGGCAAGAGATGGGGACAGAAGAGAATGAAAGGCATCATGGGTTAAAGCAGCCTCTAAAAAATGAAAAATGTTTCTTTCTTGAGATTTGTTAGTGTTGAGAGTGTACATGAACCTTCATATATGTACTTCCTTATAGCTGCATTTTAGCTCAAAAGCTAGAGTATAATATGGGACATTAAGAGAATTTTGTGTTGAAAGAGGCCATTGCTGTTCACAGGAAACATGAAAATTAGACCCATAGATGTTTTATTAAAGATAACGGAACTGACACTATCTTCCTAGGGCAAAAATTTCTTAAAGAACACAGAAGAAAATGTCTGATGAAAATTGTCAAGACTTCTTAGCTTTTATTCTCAGGACAAGCAGAACCTGGAATTTCCAGCCTTATTGAAAAAAGTCCATAGCAGTGCTTAGTAAAATGCTTTGGACACCTAGTCAGAAGAATGAAGGATTAAATCATACAAAGGCACTGTCTTCAGTCTCACAGTCATTTGAAATTTAGAGGTTGCAGGAGATGAGGAGAAATAGTCCATTTTTGTTTAATAACAGAAAAAAAAAAAAAAAAAGGAAAAAAATGCTTGTAACTTTAGAAACTAAGTACAGTTTTTCCTTAATGCTTTTATGCCTATTTTTGTGCAGACTATATACATGTATGGTTGAGGTTGGAAGTGAAATCTTATGATTATCTAATCTGATCCCTTTGGACTAGGTCTTGAGCAGAATATTGAGCTAGGGCAAGGTACCCAGGACTGTGTCCAAGCAGGTCTTGAATTTCTCCACAGGTGGAGAAGCTGCATTCTTTCTGGGAAACCCCTTCCAGGGTTCTACCACCCCTATGGTAAAGTCTTTTCTTATTGTTTTGAAACCAGGTCTGTGTTGTGAAAAAGTATGCGAATTTGTAACAGAAGACCATGAAATGTGCCTGCATTTGTAGTAATGCAGGGCATAGAACAGCAAGGTGATACCATGTGAATATGAGTCCTTCTAAAGATTAGTAAGATTACCGACTCTCTGTATATCACAGTCTTTTCATTTTAGCAAAAGACTATGCTTTCAGTTGCAAAGGACCTAAGCACATGCATTTGAAAAATAAGCCTATAAAAAGATAGCACTACTCCAAAACCTAGTTTGAATGTCAGCAGAATATTCTTTCTACAATAGATAATGGTTTAAAATTATCAGATATATCTTGATACGCTAATTAGATAGAAAAAATGGGGGGGTATTACTATTCCCACCTATTGATAAAAATGTAGAATTGCAAAGACATTTGTTTCTATTGTACCAAAGTATAAAGAATGTCTAAATTATATATTTATTTTCTACAAAAATATTTTATATATAATCAATTTTGTGTTGGACTTCATATTTCTCAAAGCTGAAATTAAGACACAGAAAACACGCAGAAGGTCCTTCCTGCACAAATGCTTTTCTGCTTTTCAAAATCAAGTAATATTTTAATTCACTCATTTTAAAAACATAAAAAACTTTACCAATAGGGTCATATCTGTAGTTTATGAAGAGAAGAACATTCTCATTGCTCTATGTCAACTTAGCTGGAATAGTAGATTGACGGAACCTTAGTGTAGCTAAATTAGAGAGAAATGAAAATACTCCAATAATCTGAAGATTTCTCTTATTCAGCATGATTCTGGAAAGAAAAGAAATCCATGTTGTTCTTACGTACAGGCATCTTTAAAATCATTTTCTCTTGAAGAAGAGTGATTGCCTAGGATGTGCAGTCAAGTGTTACCATAGTTCTCTGAATCTACCCTCACTCATTCTTTTCTGCTGAAGCTACATAAAAAAGAATGATTTCAGTAATTCCTGTTTGGACAGAAGAGAAAAATCAGTAAGAAGGAACTCTGGTTTTCTTCACAGTTGTGAGCTTCTTGATTGGTATTTTTGTTTTCCTTCTGTGTATTAAGCATATCTCATACAGATGGCCTGAAGATCAGATGCTTGCAGAATCTTTTGTGGCAAAGGTTACCAAGAAGTCGATAGCTCTTATAAGAATATTGCACCAATAAGGATCAGATCCTAGCATTCATGAACACGTTGAATAACATACTTTGTATGTAGTCCTTTCAAGAGAACAGATTTACTGTTAATTTCAGAATCATTAAGGTTGGCTGCTTTTTTCTCACAGCCATTATATTCTGCTGCTAAGCAGTAAAAGCTGAAAAACAAATGGGAGATACCTTTCTACCATCCATGATTCCTATCTTTGTATAGGGTCTTGTCTTTACATAGGTATGTGACACTGAAGATTCCAGGGACTATGTTCTTAAATGTATGGCAGGTGTATTTAATTCCATAGTAGCTGATGCCATAACACAAGGTCATGATAAGTGTAAGTTAGTGCCTGTTCTCTGCCATGCAGCAATGCTGAAAAGCTAGTTTCTCAAGTAAGAAATTTATCGGAAAGAAACGTGTCCACATGGCTTAGCAGAATAAAAAAAAAAAGCACCTGCTATTGATTTCTGCTAAAACTGTAGCTCATGCATGTTATTGTGTGTGGATTTTATTTATATTTAAATATACGTTTATGTAACGTAAATATATGTTAAAAATATATGTTTAAAATACTTTAAGCAGAGTTTTGTAGTCAGATATTGGTGTAACTGAATCTGAAGGCAGACTCTACTAGACTCTGACTCTACTAGTCACTGACAGTTTGATTTTAAATGCTTCCACTGAAAATCCTTATTATGTAAACAAGGAATATTATGTTTTGTACTGGCAAACAAACTGTTCTAAGTAAAGCCAGGATCCAGTATTCAACTTTATATATGTATATATACACACATATGTACATACGTGTGTGTTGTATACACACGACCTCAAAAATCCGTTCAGGTTTTGAGGTTGTTTTAATGAATTCTAGTGGAGTTTGCATGCACATTTCTCTTTAAACAAGATCCCAGAACATGCTTTGAAAGACTGACTCCCAATAATTTGATAAAAATTAGTTTGATCTACTGATACTGTTACAATAGCCCATAGAGTAAATATATCTGCTTTGTGCTTCTTTAACTTTTTTTTTCCTTTATTTTTTCTTATGTGCATTGTTTTGGTATTGCTGTATTATTAAAAAGATTTAAGAAAATGTCACTGTCATATACAGACCTTAAAATTTATGATACCATGTATAAAATTGCATTTTAGTATGAAGGCCTAAGGGAAAATGAATATGTCATCATAATGATACACCAACCAAATTTCTGAGGAATTCTAAAATAGATGTTTTCCTTGTCAGGCAAGACGGTGATTTACTTAATCTTTATTCCACATTATAAGCCACAGAAGATTATACTCAGCAGTAGGGTTTAGTAAATCCCTCAAAATGCTTTTCATGCGTTGGTGGAAAACCACTGGTTTATGTTTTTACAGAATTGTTAATTTTGATTATCTTTGTATTTATAAATCTAATATTAGTATGTAGACTAATGTTTTCAGCTTCAGGAGAATTGAAATGTGTATTTGTGCAGTCTGACATTAAGCAACTCACAGACTTAGGTTAAGAGCCATGACTTAGGAAATACAGTTTGTTAGGTAATGCGCAGAGAGAGGTAAGCTTCTCCACAGGATGCTTCAGAGTATGTGGCAAAATCCTGACTTTCTCCATTGGCTGAACAGGGAATATGAAGTTAGATGGCATGTTCACAGCCATTCACACATTTTTATTCATTAGTATTTGTTCTCAATCCATTTTATCATAGAGAATTAGGGGGTGGAATAATTGAATGACAGGGCTTTTTAAGGTGGTACTCAGCTAGTGTTGGCTTGAAAATTCAGCCCTTATTTATCTAATTCTTGGGCTTTCCTCACAGCTTGTTCACAGAGAATCTGGGGCTCTGAAGGGAGAATTATAAAAGTATCCCAACCTGTATGGTATTAACATGTGTAGTAAATTGGATAGAGCATCCTGCTCTTTGCTTCTGCACTTCTGCTTTTTCTTTGGAATCTTTTGTTTGCTTGGCTCTGTTTTAGTACTATGTAATTTGACCAGGCGAAAGATCCCTGTGATCTAGTAGCAATCAGATTCTAGGTAGGTTTTGCAGAACAAGGCAGCAGGATAAACTGTCAGGTGCTTTTGAAAACTTCAGATAATATTGTGCAAGTATGAATCTGGAATCATGTAGCGTATGCATACATTAATACTAGTTTAAGTGCGGTAGATTAATTGTTTTCTTACCATTAGACTGTATTTTCAAGTATTAACAGTGTTTTCCGATGTGTTTGTTGTGCCTTGAAATGAGGATGGCAGTCTTACACGAAAAGTCCAGCATATAGTGTACATAGCCCTGAAACACTGGGGGTTCTCTCTGTAATCAGTAAGAGAGCAACTGCAGCTTTCAGTGGGGATAGTTGAAAAGTATGTAGTCATTGGTTGTTTATTATGGGCTTTTAATGCATACTCCTTCTCCCCTGTTGTGGCTTACTGCCATATCCAAATGATTGATCTTGCTGCCTGTCTCATCTGGGTTACATATAGTCTCATTTCAGGTAATAGAAACCCTGGAAGTATCAAGGCTCTTTTATGGTTATTATTACTATGCCACGTTCAGCCAAGTTGAAAAATCAAAGTTGTAGAAATAGGCATACTTTCTGGCTGTTTAACTAAAGCCTGCCACCTTTGTATTCTGGCCAGCAAAGAGAGATGGTTATTAGTAGGCAACAGTTGTTTGTTTGGGGGATTTTTGTTAATATTGTTAATGATAGATAAGCTATGTATAATGTCACTAAATGTTCTACTATGATATATAAGAAGAGGGATCCTGATTTTGTTTGGACATTTTATTACTAGGGAATAATGAAGCAGAATTCTGATAGACTTTTTGCAAGCTTGGAGTGGAAATTCATATGGCAAGCTAGTTAGTATGTTTCAGTTTAGCTTTGTTTCTTTTAATACAGATTCTAAAGATATTAAAGATATTTTCTGCAAAGAATATTGTCATATTGTAATTTTCAATCTCTGTTCTAAACCAAAATTTTAGAAAGCCTCTTTGAAAGCAAACTATTATGGTGAGCCTCTGTATAAAACACAGGAACATAACAGTATGTCTCTTTTCTCTGTCTTTGTAAATACCTTGCAGAGTAGTGTGTCCTGATATTTTGTTGACTTTGAGGGGAAAAGTGACTAGGAAAAAAATACTGTGTTCACTATAATACCTCTCACAAGATTGCTGATAAAACAACAAAGCTTTCTCAGGAGCCTTTATCTGAAAAAATAAATCTGTGCAGACAACTTATTTCAACAGCAGATGTCCATTGCTAAGCTTTACAAATTAAGGGCAGATTTATGGGGAATCCCTAGATCTCCGGTCTTCCACTTGTTGTAGTCAATAATTGTTTTGGACAATAAATTGTGCCTTTTATCTCTGTTTTTCAGTAGCTGAACATTCTGTTTCCACTACTGAAAAAGAAATAATATTACACTTATTTAGTAATTGAATCAATACTTTTCTTTGTTGAATATCTGCTTTAGCTTGTCATCATAAATAACTGAATTTGTTGAATGTCTGCTATTAGCTTATCATAAATTACTGAATTTGTTAATTGCAAACACAATTGGAAATTTTATATATACTTATATAACTCTTAAATAAAAATTTATCTGGATTTTTTTGGTTAGGATTTTTGTTGGAGTTTTTTTTTTTCTTCTTTTCTTTAACAAACAGCATTTAAAAAGTATAAATCAGATTTTTCATGGATTGGTTTGCTCTCCTCCCATAGCAAAGGAACTAATGGAAGTATGAGATATTTTACTTTCTGGCAGAACTCCGTGTCAATTTTTACAGCATGAAATTCCCCAGAGAATCTTAAATGTGACTAGGAAGGAGTTTCTTTAAATGTTGTTGTGCCCTTGATTGCCTCTTCTTCCGTTTTTTGTTTGTTTTTTTCTTTAATGGTCTAACTGTATGGAAAGCCTGAAGGTCTGTATTGATAGAACTCGTTTTTAAGGACTTAGAAGATTCTTGGCTTGTTCCAGACTAGGAAATATCAATTCAGTTCTCATTTTTCCTTTACTTGAAGATATCAGAAGTGGGAACTTGTTTGCATTGCTGTATCCAAGCCTATTAGAGGCACTGTGGGTGAAATCTCTCTAGAGGTCAGAGGTTTATTAGCTTTCATCTTGGGATGTACAGTTTGGGTACAACTGTGCCTATTGTAGGTTGTCACCATTAGAAAAACACTGATTTGGCATGGCTCAGAACTCATTATTTGGCCTATGGGCAATAAGATCCTATCCTGTATTACTTCAGTCTTCTCTATCTGAAAAACTATTCCATTTATTGCAATAACATTTTACAAAGCAAAATATCAAATGTAGAAAATGTAGATCTACACACTCAAATGACTTAGCTCTGAAAACGGGCTATTCATTATGCTTTACTGAATATTTAAAAGAAAAAAAAAGCAACCTTGCTTCTGAGATACATTGTCAGGAGATCAGATTTAAAAAGCCCGAATACATATATTCTATAAATTCTGTTCTGATGATGTCTCAGCTGAAGCAATGTGCCCAATCTAGGGTACCACGTTTTAAGAAAATGTAGAACTGAAAAGGTTCCAGGGAACGCAGAGGAAAAAAAAAGTTAAAAAGAAAAAAAAGGTTTGGAGAACGTGGCTCTACAAGAAAACCTGAAACAGCTTGATTTATTTAGCTCAGGACAGAGAAGAATGAACAGAGTCTTATAAGTATATGAAGTACTTAACAGTTAAAAAAAAACAACAGTAATTGTTTTCAATGTCTGATAGATTTAGATTAAGACTGAGATGCTTAATTTTATCTGTACATGAAAGTAACTGCAGATGCAGGAATGAGCTTTAATATTTAGGTTGCAATTATTGCTAAGTAGATAAGAACAGGGGTTACATGACTCCTGCCATATAGCCCATTACTCAGTTGAGGCTGTTATTAGAATAGCTACAGAACTTGATATTGGAAACCATCTGTTGGAAGGAGAGTGGAATGCCACAACACAGCTTCTTTTGCCCTTACTGGAGACTGATACTCAGCTATTGCTCTCAAGTCTTCTGCCCAATGGAATAAACTGGCAAGATTTTTACCACAGGTTGAGGTTGCTAAGACTTATCTCAGACTGTAAGCATAGTTGATTTCTGCATTAGCTACCTAGGCAAGTCTTTAACCCTATCACAGCAGAGGGTTAGAGAACACATTAGACATCTGTCAAAAATAGTCCAGATACCTTTTATCTAGTCTTGGAAAACATAGAGGGAGTTGCTGATCTCGGTTGGTTGCTTTAAAGTAATTTCTAAGAATTATAAAAACAAGCAAACAAAAAAAAAAAAAAACCAAAAAAACAAACAAAAAACCTCAGCACGTTCAAAATATTCTTTCTGTTCCAAACTGCTCAAATGGTTTTGGCTGTTATTTCCTCTGATGGCAAAACTGCACTGCAGAAAGTTAGGGTGGACCCTTGACTGAATTCAGCTGAATGTTCTCTCTGTGAGAGAGAACGTGTAAACATGCAATTATATTATCCTCCTAGTGAAGGGCAGCACTGTGATGGGAGCTGCATCTGCAGTCATGATATTTGCAAAATGGAACATTTGTGTGTGGATTTGGGAATAAGAAGCAAGCATATATGCCAGCAGGATAATGGGTAGTGTCTCCTCATATATACTGTATGTACTTATTCAGTGCTCGTATCTGAAACAGAGTAGCATTTCTTCTTTCCTCAGCATTTTCTCAGCTCTCTTCCTTTTTCCCTACCAACTAATTTAAAAATGATATGTGATAGTTAACAAGGTAGTACCTATTTCGTAATTTACAGATGTAATGTTTAATTGTTGTCTTTTAGGGCAGACTGGATGGTCAAAAACACGTATGAATTTTTTTTTTTAACATGTTTAAGTTATCAGTATAGACTGTCTGGTTCTAAAACTGATTGTGAATTGTATTTGTGGATGCATAACAGATATTCTAAGATCTTGAAATATAGTGAATCATTTATAACTATTCTGTATTTTTCAGGACAATAATGCCTTAAGATATATATTCCAAAGAATGTGTATATATATATATATATATATATAAAATAATAAGAGGGGGAAAAAAAGAAGTATTCCAGGCTTTTTAACCGAAGTGAGGGCTTTATTTTCAAGAAACCAGACAGAAGTAACTCAAGCCAAGGAACTATCAAATAGCTCTTTTTCCTCAGGAGTCCCATGTTGTCTGACCGGGGCCAAATGTTCTCTGTGGTATTTAGCAGTAATTGCAGCATAGGCACAACCATAAACAGCAGCTGCCAACATCATTAGACACACAATTCCACAGACAACTCCAGTTATTACTACAGTGGCAATTGCATGACGCAAACTAACAGGCCTGGGCTTCGGTTTGAGTTCACAGTTTGAACGGCTGTTTTCCCCATGCTCACTGTGATGAGTATGCTTCAGAGAACTTCTGTGCTCAGAGCTATGGTGGTGAATGCTAGCCAGATGAAAGTAAGCTGTTTTTAGAGGGCACGCCCCAAATAGCTCATAGGGAACTTTGAGGAGGTCCTTTCCCTTCCGAATCCCTGGGGCTGAGCAGATAATGCCATCACTTATTCCTCCTGAAAAAAAAACAACAACAACAAAAACAAAAAAAGAAAAGCAAAGAAACAACCCAACCAAAACCCGATTTATGGTTTGAAGATTTTGTGGTTTGTGAATTATCTTCATGCAAAATTAACAGAAACCTGGTGTTTTTATCATCATCTTTGACTTTATAATTTTAAAGATTAACAACTACATCTTTAAAATCTTTTTACAGTTAGATCAATAGTGAGATTATAACACTAACACTCATATAAGAAAGCATTTGTAAGAAGCAATTCATCAGGAATTAAGTTATTTATGACTCTATGGATGTAGAACTAAAAAACAAGCATTAGAAAAGCAAGAACTACGTCATACGTGCAAATAAAGAGGTATTGTTAACAGCAAATTCATTCAATTCAAATTCATACCATTATTTCTTTTTATAAAGAGAAATGGAAATTAGTAAAGATTTCCCATTTATTTGAAATACTCCATGAAATAGTTATTGTTCTGACATCAAATGCTAACTGCAATGAAGCAAAGAGAAAATTCAGTAAGTTGTATACATACGATTAAGTTTTTGAATCAAGGTTCATGGTAAGAATATATCGAGAAATCTAAAGGATTTAGGATTAATTATTCTATTCCCTGTCTCAAATGGTAAATTTGATTGCCTAGAGCCAGAATCTGCTCTCTCCCAAAGGATGTTTTTAGTGTAAAGGGAAGTCAAGTAGGAAGCCTCAGTCATGGTAAATCACGAAGTTGTTCCTCAGTGTGTAGAGGAACACACACTAAGCCTTCAAGATTCTAATTAGTCCATACACCACAGCTTTAGGGGTGTAGTGTGTCAAGGAGTCAACAAGGCCAAAACCAATGTTTACATATTTTTAAAATTTAACTAATCAGCTGAATTTTCTTCCACTTCTCTTTCCAAAATAACCCACCTTTCAGCTACAGCCACTAAGCAAATTTTCATTCTGAAAAGACTTTTTCTAAGAAAATGGTCAATACCAATGGACCAAACTGACATCTGGAAACTACTCCACAAATATTTGTGATATTCCAAGACAGATGAGGGCATAACAGCTTGTCTCTTGGTCACTAATAGCCAAACCCAAAGTGTGGTTCAAGACACCCCTGATGGGTTAGTCTGAATGTTAAATAAAACTCAAAATCCTGAAACTGTGATCCTTCTATGGTATTAAGTAGCTAAACATAGAATCATAGGATCATTGAATAGTTAGAATTGGAAAGGACCTTAAGATCATCAAGTTCCAGCCCCCCTGCCATGGGCAGAGACACCTGCCACTCAACCATGTCATCCAAGGCTCTGTACAACCTGGCCTTGAACATCACCACCGGGGTAGAGCATTCACAGCTTCCCTGGGCAACCCATTCCAGTGCCTCACCACCCTTATGGTAAAGAACTTCCTCCTTATGTCCAACCTAAACTTCCTCTGTTTAAGTTTTAAACTGTTACCCCTTCTCCTGTCACTACAGTCCTTAATGAATAACCCCTCCCCAGCATCCATATAGGCCCTCTTCTGATCCTGGAAGGCTGCTGAGTGGTCTCCACACAGCCTTCTCCAGACTGAGCAGCCCCAACTTTCTCAGCCTATCTTCATATGGGAGGTGCTCCAGTCCCCTGATCATCCTCGTGGCCCTCCTCTGGACTTGTTCCAACAGTTCCATGTCCTTTTTATGTTGAGGACACCAGAACTGCACACAGTACTCCAAGTGAGGTATCACGAGAGCAGAGTAGAGGAGCAGGATCACTTCCTTCGACCTGCTGGTCACGCTCCTTTTGATGCAGCCCAGGATACGGTTGGTTTTCTGGGCTGTGAGCGCACACTGCCGGCTCATGTTCATTTTCTCATCAACCAACACCCCCAAGTCCATCTCCACAGGGCAGCTCTGAATCTCTTCTCTGCCCAGCCTGTATTGGTGGGATTTCTCCGACCCAGGTGTAGAACCTTGCACTTGGCATGGTTAAACTTCATGAGGTTGGCATCAGCCAACCTCACAAGTGTGTCAAGGTCCCTCTGGATGGCATTCCTTCCCTCCAGCATATCAACCGAACCACACAGCTTGGTGTCATCGGCAGACTTGCTGATGTGTGTTAGAAATAGAAGACTATTTAGAATAGAATTGACTCCCACCTGAACTGAAGCATTCTCTATAATTGGTTATGAGTATACATCAGATGTCTTTTGCCTTAGTTGGATTGATCTGAAATCTTTTGTAGTTACATTGGAATACAACCAGCAATACTTTTACGTTCATACAATCTCTAGAAATGTTTTATTAGGACTTGCAAGAGGTATCTGTACTGCCACAGTACTGTTTTAGCATATTTCATCATGTGAGGTGATAATTTCTAGAGGAATTAGAATAATAAATTTTCTAAAGGAAGTAATGATATCAGTCTTGATGTTTACCCTTGTGCATCAGGTAAAAAAGCTTTTAAATAGTAGGTTGATTTCTAGCAGAAATATATCAGTAAAATTAAAACAAGTGTATGTGTGCATCTATACTTGTTATATATGTTTATATATGTATGGATGTATATGAATACACACATGACACATGTATTTCCAGTATGTATGTATACATGGTATATGATTGTGTATAATTTCCCTCTTTCTGCTAATATAAAGTTGTTGTGTGATTCTAGTTTTCCACCTGTATTTATGAAAGCACCTATATTCTGACCTATGCATAAGATCAGTTAGATGCTGGTTAAGTGTTCTCAAGTGCATTATATGTAATGAGAAGAATTCCTTACCTCTGTATAAAAAGCTCTCCAGCCACAATTTCAGGCCAAAGACGTTGCAATTACATTGCCAGGGATTATCTTTGAAAAGAACGACTTTCAGGTTTGGAAGTGATTCCAGCAGAACTCTCTCCATTTTCTGAAGTTTGTTATGCTTCACAGAAAGCAAAGTTATATTCCCTGTGCTGTTTCCAAAAGTCTCAGGCAAACGTATAATGCTGTTAGATGACAAGTCCAGTTCTTTTAGGTGTGGGAGGAAACTGAAAGTTTTGTTTTCTACATAATGAATCATATTCCTAGTTAGGTTTAGAACCTGTAGATACCGTAATTTTTGGAAAGCACCTGGTGCCAAACTTGAGAGAGAATTATTAGACAAGTCTAAGATTTTGAGCAACGGTGTTCCAGTGAATGCATTTTGGTTGATTCTCCAAATACGATTATTCTGAAGCTGTAGTATCTGAATTTCTGGAGGTAAATGGGCAGGAATTTCAGTAAATCCTCTGTTCTTGCAGTCTGCAGTCTTTGAAGCTGTATGGCAAAGGCATTTGTCAGGACATCCACAAGCTCTGTATATTAACAAGATGACACTCAGAACCAAAAGCCAGACACCTGTATCAGAAAAGAAAGAAGATTTAAAATGAGTTGAAAATATTTGTCTTTTAGCAATATGAAGGTTATTAATATGGGCAAAGTTTATACAGCTTAATAATATACATAGCATAGAATTCATTTATTTTACAATACATTCATTAATTACAGATATTATTGAAGTACTTTTATAATGCAGAGTGAAGTTAGTGCCTCCAGGTTCTTAAAATGAAGTACTTCCTATGGCTTAATATCCTAAGTACAGATTTTTCAGGAGGACTTGCCACCAGCAGAGCAGTGACGTTTGAAGGTAATGCAGCAGATTTTTTAAAGTTATTAAATTGGAATGTTTATCTTTCTGTGGTAGTTACAAGTTTAAGCCATCTTGTGTTAGAAGAATTGCAAATAGAACTTTCATTGTTCTCTTTTCACTAACTGTACTCACTAAAAAGAATTAAGTCAATGTGCTGTCAAAAGAATAGCAAGTTTGAAAGACATTGCTATAAAACCAGTTAACAGTATTGTTTCATCAATCCGGATTCTGTGAGCTTGTTCTTTAAAATATCTGTGTTTATACTTATTAATTCCTTTATATGAATGCCAGCTGTACTTCCCACAGACAAAAGTTCCTACACAACCAGCAATCAGTTGTTAAGAAGCCATTAAAAAGATAAATGAGTGGAGAGGAGTAATTAGTAATAGTTAGCATTTATAAATATCTTCAGCTCTCTGACGTTCAGGTCAGTTTTAACTGAAAAAATAATAATTTGTACCTTTCATAACTTGCTAATGGTCTTATTTTGAAAACAAGGTGCCACTTAAAGCAATGTGCATATGCACAGCATGGAATTTGAAAAAAAATAAATTAGATGATATAAAATATTTAGTTTTTCTGTGACTAAAGAAAGTCAGAATTTTAAATCCACTTGTAACATTGTTTTTAAGATGCCTCAAATAATTTTTAGCATTTACTCAAATGGTAAAAATTATTATTATTTCAAAATTATGAATATTTTAATTAGTTGGTACTTGAAACCTTTGGAAATAAAAGGACATACTGCTTATTGACTTACAGAAATCAAATTTAGTAATAAAAATTTGATATTAAATAACGTGATTACAACATTGATTCTGGCAAATATACAAATTAAAACTTTGCGACTACATCTTAAGTAGCAAACTACATATTAATTTTCATGCAAAAATGAAGTAGTATTTATATTAAAATTTTACATAGACTTCTGCCATAATGAATTCTACACTGCAGAATTCACTTGAAAGAATTCAGCATTCTCACAAGTAAGATAAGCAATACTGCCAGTTCATTCCATTGTTCTGCAACAGTTGGCTTCATGAAACTGAGACAGCTTCAATGCAGAGTTAAAATGAACACGGCTTGGCAAGGAAATGATTAAAGAACAGAAAAAAAATATTAATCTGAATGCTTTCAGTATCTCACCTTTCATTTTGGTTTGCTTGTTCTTCACCTTGCAGAAGGTTCAGTCCAGTTTTCTGATGTAGAACAGTATCGAACACTTTATTCTGATTCCCACTTCAAATGTGTAATGTGCTCATCCAGTTTCCTTTCTATGGCTATTGGGTGTTTTTTTTTCCATCTATATGGGATCTGGTCTTGTGTAGTAGTGCAATAATTTCTAGTGAGTTACTCTGTCAGCCTGATTTTTTCTTTGTCGTAATCATTCCCCCTCCAACCCCCTTCCTTCCATTTATGACTCTCCGAGACTTACTCTGCCTTTTAATCATTCAACACGCCATGTAAGGAAAGCCTGTCAACTCTAACTGGACAGCTGTAACATACAAATAATGATCTGAGAGCCTTGCCTTTTTGATTTATTTAATCTGCCTCAAAAGCAAGGCAACAAGAGTAAAGCTGCCTTTTTAAATCCAGTACAGGTTCTGAATTATGGTGGATTATTAGCTGTGCTGTGTCAATTTTTGCAATATCAGATGACTCTGAACATGGATTCTCATCATCCTGGGCCGTGACTGGAAGCAGTGGAGTGTGTAATATCACTATAAATAGGACTGTGGCTTGATGACATGGTTTTCACAGTGCATTTGTTTGCTCTTCTAAGCTTATTTATCTGATATCCATTAGTTTTTTTTGACAGAACTTTCTTGCATGGGCACACAGGTCTGGTGGCTTCTTCCATAAAAATGGCATACATACTGGTATGTCACCACGAACACTGAACAAATTAATTTATTTTCAAAGATATTGGAAAGAAATGGCAGATAATATTAAAATTGTACTTCATGAGTTCATATGATGCTTTGACTTGTTTCTGTTACTTCTGCAGTATAACTCGTTCATACTGTACCATCTACAACAATAAAAAGATTAATGACTTATGACTATGAAGGAACTCTAAGGTATTTAAATGAATAAGAGATTTGGTGTATAATAGTCTTTCAAGGTCATGTGATTACTTCATCTGTTAGCAGTCTTATGGAGAGAGAAGCTGCAAAATCAAAAGCTTTCAGACCTATTATATGTAACATAGCTTTCTTGGGTGCAAATTCTGCTTTTAGGGTCTTTCAAAAAGATCATGCAGAGCTCACTTTCTAGGGCAAAATTTATGTTCTGTAGGCAAAGCTATGGAAGGAATCATGGAAAATTGAGATCATGAGGTCAACACTGCTGTTGAAAGCAGGGTCTTAGAAGAGGTTATCCAGGGTCATTCAAGCTTGGATATTTCCAGCAAGGGCAGCCTACTGCAGTGTGTAACTGTTCTCGGCATTAGTAAATTTTGTCTTGCGGCCAGACTGAGTTTTCTTTGGAGCAGCTTGCGTCCACCACCTCTTGTCGTGTCACCATACATCCTCATGAAGACGGTAACTCCATCTTCTCCATAGCTACCTTTTGGTTATTGAAAATATGTGTTTAGGTCTCTGCCACCCTCAGCCACAGGAAAGCACTGTAACTCTTGTTATTGTATGGCTTGCTGAATTATTTCTGACATAAGTCAAGATACCCAAAGGAACAGTGAATACTGCTGAACAGTAAGTGAGAATGTAGAACAAGTGACATTCTGTAAACATGACTGTTCATCTCAAAGATATTAGGATTATTGCTAGAAATGTCAGACTATACTGTCCTTGACACTCTTGAATGACCCATCATCCTGATACAGGATAAAAGTCTGCAATTTAGTGTTGAGGGACAGTGTAGATGTACATTGCCTGGTATCATATCAAATAACTCCATATTCAGTCAGTAAGTCATATTAAATAACTCCAACTTTGCAAAGGGAGAGGGAGATAAACTTAAACATCAGTTGTAATATACTTTAAATGATTGTCAATTTAAGGCGAAAAAGTACACTAACCCTTATTGCACAATGCATTTACTCGTTATTTCCTTCCTAACCCATATATGTGCACATAAATAGAAACATGTAAATAGACCTATCTTTAATATTGAATCGTTTTAATGGAGATAGAAATAAATCTGAAAAGGGCTATTATAAACCATCCTTTTCCTTAGAAGGTCTGTTCTTGCTAGCTTCAGGTTCTCTGTTCTTTCATAGAACAGATTTAGGTCAGGTAATTGTTTCTCCAGTGATATTCCTCTGTCCTTGCAATAATGTATCACTTGTAGCAATGAGACCCCTTTTGATTGCTTCTGATTATATTGCAGGAGGTACTAGGTATTCATAGAATCATAGAATCATGGAATAGTTAGGGTTGGAAAGGACCTTAAGATCATCAAGTTCCAACCCCCCTGCCATGGCAGGGACAACTCTCACGAAACCATGTCATCCAAGGCTCTCTACAACCTGGCCTTGAACACCACCACCAGGGATGGAGCATTCACAACTTCTCTGGGCAGCCCATTCCAATGCCTCACCACCCTTATGGTAAAGAACTTCTTCCGTATATCTAATCTAAACTTCCCCTGTTTAAATTTTAACCCATTACCCCTTGTCCTATCACTAAAGTCCTTAATGAAGAGTCCCTCTCCAGCATCCTTATAGGCCCCCTTCAGATACTGGAAGGCTGCTATGAGGTCTCCACGCAGCCTTCTCTTCTGCAGGCTGAACAGCCCCAACTTTCTCAGCCTATCTTCATATGGGAGGTGCTCCAGTGCTGATCATCCTTGTGGCCCTCCTCTGGACTTGTTATTATTTACTGGTATGGTAAGATTTTTTTTCACACTTTTAAATTCTCTTTTGTATTTAAAGTTTTATTGTGGGTCATGAATTCCAGGAGTTTCTTTTTTAAGTTATTTTTCTTTTTTAACTAATGTTTGCTGACCAGGTGAGCTTACAAGCTCCCGCAACAGTCATCTAATGGAGGCTTAAAATATGCTTCTTAACTGCCTCTCTTATTTTAGGTAAGTCTTTACTACTATAATTGTATTATTTTTAGCACTTGCCATATTAAAGAGATGGTCATAGGAAAAGGTCACTGAAAGTTAAGCACTGTGGGCGGCTCAGATCCAACAAACGCAAAGATTGTTTTATGTACTCAAAATTGTGGTATAAATAGTTATTACTCTTTTTTAAATCTTCATGCTGAGTTCAGATTTGGAAACATATGATTAAATCTGTCGATTTGCTTTTCATGTAGATGTGGCTATTTTTTCCTCATATTGAGAACTCTGAATGCATGCATTTTGTAAACAGAAGTTTCCCCAACCTATAATCCATGTCCTATTCCCATTTATTAGTAATAATACTTTGGTTATAACAGAGAAGTCTGATGTGGTGAAAATTACAGTTGTGACACAGGTAGGGATTTGCCAGAAACAGAATAACCATGAAATCTACTCTGCTTCTGGCCTTTTGAACAACCAGTAGGCTTCTTTTCAGTTGTCTGATGTGGTGCAGCAACTGTGTTATTGTGACTGCTTAAATTAACTTGTGCCTTGCTGTAACAAGGTATGTTTCCCATTGCAAATAGCAAAAGAGCCCAATGAACTAATATCCTATCCCTTTTGGGATATCCTGATGGGATAAGACAGCAAACACACTTGCAGTAGTTACTGCCATCTACTTCAAAGGAGTAGTATGGGTATGAATAATCTCTTTTATGAAAGAAAGAACATTATGTTAATTAAACTGTAGCAGAAACAAAACAGTTCAAATGTTTAAAATATTTAAAAGCTACAGCACTGGATTCCACTACATTGTATATTGAGAGGTGGCAGGTATGGCTATATTAAAAAAAGTTGCTAAGACCACAACAGAAAACTCCTATACATTCTGTTTATTAAACTTATTTTCCTTATGATTTTGAGTGAGAAGGTATTAAAACTGCAACACTTACAAGGAAATGGCATATGCTTTCTCCTTGCTTATGTGTGTCTCCAGATTGGTAATACAGCTAAGATATTGCTGATGACCTTAAATGGAACTCTGGGCAATACAGACTACTTGGGTTTTTTTTGTTTTGTCTTTTGGTTCAGGACAAGAAATAATTCATATTTGTTAGTGAAACAGACAGTACCTCTGTTGTTAAAAGTTTCACCCTTTAGCTGTCGCTTAAGTACAGTAATGCAGCTTGAAGAGAGATCTTACCCTTTACCAGCTATGAATCGAAATTCTGGGCAAAGAAAGATAACACGACACAAGAAATCCTTGCATCCCTCATGCTTTTCTTTCTACAAAGGCAAGATTGTACTTCAAGAGCTCAGGACTCTCTGCCTGGCAACAGGGCACTAGGTTTTCAAAAGCTGACAAAAACTGAGAAAGGCCTACTCCTACCTACCTTTAACAAGAGTATAGCCAATGGATCAAACCAGTTTTGGCTTGAGGAAGATTTATACCTTAAAAAGCTGGCCATGTTTTCCAGAAGAGGTGGCTGCATGGATTTCTTCAGACATTGGTTAGGTAGGAAAAGGGAAGAGTGAGACCACCTAGAATTTAATAACATTGAATCTGGCTTATCGCACAGCATAAGGAGACACCATGGTATCTAAAAAGCTGTTTGTGCCTGTCTTTGGCAGTTGTTATGCGTTGTGTGGTGGTATTCCTTTAAGGTGAGAAACAATATTTTGTGACTCTAGAAATGAGGAAACAGGCAGACAGTTGTGATTTTGTATTTTAGATCACTGGCTTTGAGGGGAAGAGCCCCGTTTTCTTCTTTTCAGTGGCTTGTTTTGCTTTATTTAGATACATCTGGTACTTATTTGTACAATGCATAATTAATCTATGAAACACATTGTTGGAAGTTATCCTTGGGCCAAAAGATTAGTAGGATTCATATATAATCTGGAGCCAATGTTACCTCATGGAGCAAAAAAATCATTTAGAAGGGATATAAACTTTCACTCTTAAGGGCTTTAATCAACCACTAATGGCAAGTTATGGATGAAAACCTTTCCCTGTGGGCAGGTTTTTTTTCCATAATTATTATTTATGGGAATTTTTACACCTTCCTCTGACACCTCTAGAAGAGGCTAGTGTATGGGATGTAATAGTGGACTAGATGAACTGGAACATACTGCATTCCAGTTGGAAATTTACAGTGGGGGAATGGATAGCTGGAGGGATTCATAGCCTTCTTTCTAGTTGCAGCAAGCTGCAGACTGGTGAGGTGTGTGCTGCTCTGTCAGATGATGTTGTTGGGGCTAACTCAGTGCCTTCTCAGTTTAGGCCAGAACTCTGTTCATCCCCAGACCACTCTTCCGGTTTGGACTGGAAAATTCTTTTAATATTCACTTCCCGATCTTTGTTGAGAATATAAACAACTGTTTCTGTCACTTAAAATTGTTCTAATATTCACTTCCAGATCTTTGTTGTGAATCTGTAAACAACTGTTTGTGTCAGTCTTTTGTATGCAGGTTTTGTCAGGGTTTCTGCTCCACTAAAGCAAGACGCAACCCATTAGGTAGATCAGTCAGCAATTTGTTGTGATATAGCTCCAATATAACGTAGTTAGGAGTTGGTGTGGCATAAGTAAGTGAACTGAAATCACTGAAGGTGAGAAGGGGTTACTTGGAAAATAGTCAAGCATCAGCCTTACAGAATGCTGTCATAGGTAGAAAATTTATTAGAATGGATGCAAGGCTTTTAGAATGAGGAGAAGCACAGGGAACAGAGATGCTAGGCTTTGTTACCTTAACTGCATGTAAGATGAAATTGCAGCAAGGGGCAGACTATGTGTCAGCAGAATATTAGTTCCACCACAGATAAGGCCAGGGAGGGTGGGAAGAAATGTGTGTCTGCAGATTCAATTTTCAATCACTTTCTAATGTCAACCACCTGTTATACCTGGTGGATATTCATACATAAAATGTAAATCTGGTATGATTGAAGTTAACCAATGAATTCATTTTGCCATTACTGTAAATAGAAAAAAATATTGCTTGACATAAATCTAACAGAAATTAAAGGAATAAAAACAAGCTAGAAAAATACGTTTAAAAATAAGGTCAGGTTTACATTTTGTTTTGTCTCAGGATTTTAGACTCTTTTTGTTTTCTCTTAAATATGCTAGAATTAAGATCACTCACAGTTATCCTAGACAGCTTATTCATTCTGCACCAAAGACAAAGCTGTTTTCTAAGCTTTTATTTAGGGTTTTTCTTTTCTTACTTTTATATTTAATAAGAATTTCTATTCATGGTTATAGCTCACCCTGGATTTAAACTTAAGAACAAAATACAAATTTCCTCTGAATTCTGAATGGTTTATTTGCAAAGCCAGTTTTTGTAAGAACTGGAAGGATTTATCTTGAATAACTTCCTATAAAAGGGTTTTGAAATGCTCTCAGTGTATGAAGGAAGATTGTAAAGTGCAGTACCAAACAGGACTCGTGCTTCATTAATTCCTTTTTTGCTTTTAAGGCAAATCATGGTAGTTAAGTAAAACTCCCTGTTAAATGTTGGGAACTCCTTTATTTACGGGCCCAAAAGGACTTTATTTTTCTCTGTGCCCTACTAGACTTTTGAACATAAGAATTTGCAGAAGCAGGGATGACATTTGCTGCAGTAAAAAGTCAAATAATTAAACTTCTGTAGTTCTTGCAACACTTTGGAAGTAGCCATGGGATTTTTTTTGTTTTCACTAATTTAAGCAATGTACTAAATAACCTGACGTTAAGTTATGTAGCTAATAAATGTTAAATACATAATTTTTGTGGATTTTAACATTAGCATGTGCTTAAGTGTTCCATTGGATCAGGACCGATGCACACAGTAGCTTTGGATCCAAGCTTTGATGCAGTATTTCCCTGTCATGGACTTTCTCTGCAAGAGAAAAACGTAAAGACTTTAACCCCTGAAAGAATATTGCAGCAGGTAAAGTATGACATACCATCTGCCAACTACATTATAATGTGCATGATACCAGAGTGTAACTCTCTTCAATACTGGTATGCCCCAGTTGTAACTAGCAGACCTCTGAACATGGTAGATGAATAGAACTTGGAACACCAGTGTTCATTGATTATGGGACCATTTCACAAATGGAATTAAGGGTATTGTAAACTTTTTCCATGACTCCAATGAACAAGAATGAGCCAGATACCTATATTTGCTCCTAAAATTCTTAATTTTAATAGTAGATAATTTTATAGGGTGCTAGATAGTTTTCTACTTTTGTGTCTTGATTCTCGCTGGATTTCATCCCTACAGCTTTAATTGCTACAGCAGAAGGCACCAAAATTCCTCTGTGTATGAAAACATCCTAGAGATGACATGGCATGCTGTTGTCTTTCCCTTCCTCTCTTCTCTCCTCCCCACCCTGCTCCGACCCCCCCCCCCCCCCCCATTTTCAACCTGTAAGCGGGTTTTAAACAAGTATGTTATTTTAAAATACTTTGTTTTCTCTACAGCATGCTTTAAATGAAGTGACAGTGTAGGTCAGGTACACAGCTAGACTTCTCATCCCTCAAGGTTAGGTAGTTATGCTGTTTTAAGACATGATAAATCCTTGGGAAACTTAGCAAGTATAAAGGATAATAATCTTTCTGTTCAGAATTTGTAAAATAGGCCACTGAGAGGTCTTTTTTCTTAAAAGAAAAACTCTTTCAGAGGGCATTTTATTGATGAGAATTACAATACTGGAAAATCTGGTATAGATTAGTAAAGAACAGTAACAGTGTATCCAAATGAAACTGGTTGTATAATTAAATTCCTTTAATAGGTATTGAAATTTAAACCTCTTGATACGTCTGACGTAAGCATAACTCTTAAAAGTCAGGGAACTTGATTCTAATAGTGTAATGTGGGAAAGAAATATTGGGATGATGATTAAGGATTTCAAATATCCTGGGAGGAAATTTATACAAAACAATAGGCATTTAAATAAAGAAAACAAACTCAACCAAATATTCTCAACCAACCAACCAACCAAACCAAATAAACCTATAGCCGTAAAATGTAAAATATAAAAAGAAGCTTTAATAAAACCATGTATATGTAGGTGTGCAGTTTATACCAGCAGTAATGAAGCAATGTGTCTAGAATAACCTAATGGCAAGTAAACAAAGTTAAAGATTGAAATCTTTAAGTAACATAACGTTACTGCTATTTTTACACTCCTTTTTACCTGTTCATTATTACCTTCTCTGTTTTGACTGTGTGTTTTTCTTATGTTTTGGTTTCCTATTTCCATGTTGGCAACCACAAAAGGCCCTCATTCTATGTTGGTTTTTGTTTTATTTTTTCTCATTTATAGAATATTATTTTCGTTTGGTTGGGTTTTTTTTCTTAATATTGATTACAATTTGTCAAGTCTCTGCTGTGTATAATATTTGCGTTTTCTTAAATTCGTAAAAAGGCAAATTACTTAGTGAGATTTGATGCAGCTGTTAGGAGGATCATACCAAATGGTTGACTTCCTGTCTGCTAAGGAAGAAAGAAAATGTTTTAGCAAGAATGGCTTAAATGATGGAGTCCTGGCAGTCAGAATACCAAGCTATGCCTAGTTTTCATTTGTACTAATCAAGCTTATCTGCAAGCTTTTAACTGTTGTTTCTGTTTTACTGTCCCCCAAGAGCATGAAGGATGAATTTTCTGGGTCGAGAATGTTAGTTGAAAGGATAACCAATTTCTAACAACAATTGGAATGCCCATGGACAAGTATAAAGAAAATTTACTTTATAAAAGTAATTATTAGCCCTAGAGTTCAGCATTTAAATGTTGATCTCATCTTTTTCTCTTCAGCGTTATATCTGACATATCACTGCTGAGTGATGCTAAACTATATAGGTAATACATATTTAATATGATCCCTTTTCATCCAAAAGCCTTTCTGTCTTAATGCTATTTAATCTATGGTGTGATCTCAGAAGTTCCCAACCTAGTTGAGCTTCCTCTGTCCATATAGCAATTGATGTCTTGGTCAAAAGGGTGTATTTTGATCATCTTTATTTGCTTTCATTTCCTTCTGCAGTACATTTTGGAACATAATGGCAGGGCTGACCTTGGCTACTCATGTTTTCGCTGAGCCTTTTTATCCTTTTCCCTTTCCAAAATGATAGTACATTGCTCAGTGTCCATTTTCTATCCATCTCTGGTGCAGAGTTAGAATAGATGAGTTCAAACAGTACTACTGACTTCTCTGTCTGTAAAGGCACTCATTGAGAGAAGTAAGCTAACTGTTTTTAGAAGTTCAAGTTATGCATCATGTGCCTAGTTTAGTGAACTACTAATTTCCACATCTGTTTTTTTAGTGTCAGTAAGATCTTAAATAGGTTTTCATCAGTTATTGCTACAAACTTCCTTTCTATAAACCTTTTAGAAAGAAGAAAGGGCAGAACACGTTCTCTGTAATTTGTAGTTCATGATGATTTGGAGATGTCATGTTCCAAACATAGGCACTTAAGTGAACATTTGTATTTTGTGCTACTGAAAGGAGCTGTACTACAGGCTTTTCCTGGAAACTAAACACTGTGTCTACTCTGTGCCATCAGCTGGTCATACTTTTACAGATTGTTGTTTTCTTAGCTTTGGTGTTCTATTTTAGAGTAACAGTTGTGCATACTTTCTTCAATTGAAAATGTGAAAACAGTTCTGAAAAAGAAGATACTAATTTATCTGAAGGAGTCACATAATGTTTGAGTGTCTGTAATACTTTGTTTGAATTGAGCTTGGCTGAATTAGCCATACAGAACATTTCAGTTGCATCATAGTGCAAATTTATGCTACAAAAGTAAAAAACTGTTTATTTGCAATCCTCTTCATTGTAATGTCACAGTACTTCTACTAAGGCATGTCTTGAAGTTTTAAGTACCCCTAATTAAGACTTTGGGCTTGATTCTTCTCTTAAAATCTTAGGGAACTCTTTCGTTGAACTCAGCAGAGATAAGATGAAATGTAATCTGTACCCTTTCATCAACATACCATTTGAACTGCGAGTATGGTATGACCTTTCTGTTTTTCTGAATAAGAATAGCATGTAACAGTAAACAAAAATGCCTATTCAAAGGTTCAAAATGTTTTGGACCATTTTGGACAGATGATGACAGATCTAGGTTTCTTTCTGGAGTTCTTCTGAGGCTTAACGTGTTTGTGGGAAAAATCACATCTGAGAGCGAGCAGCTGTTTGATATTTATTGATATTCATTTAGTATCATTAAGATCATAGACTTGATAAATAGGATAAATTATGATGAAAAAATAATTGTAGTGGACAAAAATAATCAATTTGCTGCTTCTCCACTGAAGGTGAGGGACAAGAGAAAAGACTCAAGTAGACAATGTCAGCCTTTAGAAGAAGGAGAACATTTTATGAGTGGACTTCCTTTATATCTACCAGTCTTGTGAGCAAGGGTGTAAAGTCTGTAAATTGGAACTTAAAATAATAACATTCTGGAAGAAATAAGTATTTGTTGTGTTCTCCCTTTTTTTCACATGTCAAGCTTTTCTTTGGAACCACAAATAAGAAACTGATCACCTTCCATTAGAGTTAGTATACACCCATGATGTGATTTTAGAAAATACACTATTTGCCAGATGAAAAAAAAAAAAAAGCTACAAGCAATTTGTGCTGTTTGTAGACTAAAAATTGATGGTTTGAAGAATATGGTTTGAAAACATTTTTTCTACCTTTTTATAAATTAGTACATCCAGTGTTTTTGGAAGTGACCTTTGCTTCTGGATAAAAGGTTTCCCATTCTGTACTGCAGTTTTAAAGGTCTAATCATGCTGTATTTTTCTCACCCAAGAACGCTTCATGCAAGTTGGCATGTCTGTTTCCGGATTGTACCCCAGTCAGTAACATGATTGTAAGAATACTTAACAACTATTGTTGCTTTCTTTCAGAAAATTCAAATCACTTTTCATGGAGTAAGTATCCTTCTTCTCATTTCACAAAAGGGGAAATGGAGCACAGCAGAGTGCTTTGGTCACAATTGCACAACAGATAAACAGACCCTAAGTCTTCTAACTCCAGCTCAGTGCTTCATCCACTGGACCACCCTGTCTTCATAGGCAGATGTTCTCTGATAGAAGTTTCACAGAAACCCAGGTGCTGTGGGAAAATGTCCTTTTATATAAAGACTGTAAAACAAGGCCACTGTTGTCATTTAATAAAAGAGATTATTTTATAGATGTAAGACCAGTTAACACATTTTAACCAACAGCAATGCTGATATTTCCTGGTTTTCAGAGATTAAGATAGGCTGAACAATGGAGGGTTTCCAATGGCAAAAGTACTGCTGTAAATATTTCTTTTGGTAATGTAATTAGGAAGTATTGGCTCCAGTTAATGTAACTTAAACAAAACATGTTGTCCTCGGCAAGCTTGTTAAACAGACATAGCCTTGTCTTAAAAGAAAGCAGGGGCATATAGTGTTTCCATGGAAACTCAGTTAAAATACTGATTTGTGGATATGATCATAATCGGTACCACAATCTAATCTGATTGAATTAGATGAAAAAGTCTTAGTTATGAAGTCAGCACACTCTAAAAATACCTCTACACATGCAGAAGTTGTAGTCTTCCATCCTTAAAGATGCTTTCTGCCTGTGTGTAGAAGCAGGGAAACTTGCGGGGGACCCTTCTCTTTTCACTTCTATGATCAATTGTACCATTTTTAATGTAAAAAATTAAGATCAGAATTTAAAGTAAATCTCTTTAAATATACTTTAATGAAGTTGGTTATAACTTACTGCATTTAATATGTCTGTTTGATTTCCTTTTTTTAATGAAGGGGAGAAGGGTTTTTCCCTTAGGATAGGGTTTATCAACTTTGTACTCAGAACAGAGAAGATAATCTTTGCTTCCCTTATAGACATGCTGAGGAAATTTATTATTCCTTAAAAAGATCCTGACATCTTTCTTTGTAAAATAGCACTGAAATTCAGAGTTGCTTGAATTGACCCCATTAGAAAAATAATGTGTTTTATAAAATGTTTTATGGCAGCATTTCCAAGATAACCTTTGTCATTTAGAAATGTCTACATTTTGGAAAGTGGTATTTCAAAGTTATTTTGAAGTGTACAGTATAAGTATACAGTAGAGACTTCAGAATAATGACCTAATGTTTAGTGATTCCAGTGTGAAGTGCTTCTGGAAATCCCATTAGTATCAGCCTCCCTTTGGTATACATCTTAACAGCTATAAAAGCCTGGCCTTTGGAAGGCTAACTTTCCTTGTAAGTCAGTAATAGGTTTGCCTTTATACAGCAACATAATTTCTGAGAATTCTTGCCAGAAGTCTCTCTTTTTGAGTGGAGATTAGATGACATTTTTTGAATCTCCAGAGCTCCATTTTGGAAGGTGCTAAGTATTCTCCTCATGTGCTGGGCATCCCTTAACACTCACAGGCTTCAATGAGCACTAGCAGCGCTCACCACCTTTCAGGCAGAAGCCCCAACTGAATTTTCACCTATCTTGCAACTTAGTATAAATGGAAGCTATTTAGTATGATAAATTCTTACTTTAATGGAATATCAAAGACAGCTACCTTTCAGCAAACCTTCCTGATTAATTTCAATGCTTTTCCATTGAAGAGGATTACAGCTGGTATCCATGATATTGATTTCCCTCAAAAAGTATTAATTCCTAATTCTAAAGTACACTTTACTGCTGTATTGACAGCTAAATCCTACTAATCATTAGGATATAAATTGTAATATACTGATTGTTGAAGCATCTGGGTAATGTTCTATATGATGTTAAGCATAGTCCATTTATAATTCTGTTGTGAAAGTCATGTCAGCACTTACGCTACTTCCATAAGCTGTTAACTCACCCAGGGAAGTTCACTTACCGTCATAACTTGGCATGCGGATCTCAGGCAATGATTCTATATTTATTAAGAAATTTAAAAAATCTGGCAGTGCTTTTAAATTTTATCTGTCTCAAAATTTAGAAAAATCCTTATTCTTTTGTTGTTTTCTTGGAGTATGTCTTCAAAACATTTATTAATTTTGTATTTGGACATACATTAGTTAATAGATTGATTTTGTATTTTGTGTCATTCGGGAGGTAATTTCAATTTTGTCTAATGAAGCAAGTACTCTCTTGTCTAATTTTCAGTAACATAAAGACCTCCCTCATTTAATGAATGTTCACAGGATCAGACCTAAGCAGTCAGTTCTGCTGAAGAATATGTAGGTTTATGTAGCTATTGTGAAGATATCAATTTGTTACTTTTCCTTAAATGTGGTAAGTAGAAAAATAAAATAGAAATCTATCATTCTATCCCTTCCTGCCTGAACTGTTGGATGTACATTAGCTATTTTCCAGATTGCATACTTGAATTTCAGGTTAGACAAAGCGAAAGACAAATTATTTTCCCCAATATAGTTTATTCCTAAGAAGCATGATTAATATTTCTTGGCAGAGTTTTTTTTTATTTTCAACTACAAAATGCTATGGAACTACCCAAATCTGCTTCAGACATGTAGAAATTTATGCACTGTTTTGGGCACATATGATTTTTATATTTACCTTTCTAAAACTATAGATTAAGACTATGTGTTTAAAAAGCAAAAACATGGTTAAATAAAGTAGTGATTTTTAGAAAAATTAAAACATGAAAACTATTCTGAAGCATTACAGTGAATATTTGACTTATAATACATCCAATAGGTATGGTGTTGAAAGGCTGGATTTGTATGCACGGTGAGGTATTTCTGATCTATTATTTGACTTCAGATAACATTACTCATGTTTTTAGTAATTCAAGATAATATGATAATCACAGTATAGCACAAAAAGTTTCTATAAAATGTCACTATTTTTATAACAGTCCCTAAGAGATCCAAGACTTATTTCCAAATTTCATACATACTGTTTTCTCACTTAGTGTGTTAAGTCTATTTTGACTAATAAAGTTTCATATATTCACAGATCTTGTATGCATATAATGCATACGGTGCATACTCACAATGATATTGGTAGTCACTGTGTTCTGGAGGCAGGAGAAGTTGAATTCTGTAAGCCTCTCCCTTCCGTACTAAGATTGGTAACAGTAGAATCTACGTGTCTTGGCCAGTACATCAGTGGTAGGGTAGAAGGCATTGAGCTGACACAGGAGAAACTAGACAGAGACCTCATGAGCTCCTTTTGCAGTGGATGCCATAACATCTATTTTTAATGTTTCAGCCAGACAGTTCTGTGCCTGGCAGTAGCACAACTTGAAGCTATTCATCTATGGTTAGGATTTCAGTTAGGTAAGGGTACACCTCTTTGGAAATAAGAGCAATACAGGCTTTGCCCATTTCTGAAATTGGCCTGTCTCATGACTCTGAGATATGTAGATATGGACTTCTTTTTCCAGTGTGATTAGGTAGTAACCAGGATCAAGTCTGACAAAAAGAAAATTCTTTCAGAGTTTGAACATGTTGTATTTCTGTTACAAGTGGAAGCAGAAAGCCTGACATCTCCTGAGAGAATCCAGTCACAGACTCCAAGAATTCAGATAAGTATCCTAATTTCTGGATCTTTGTCTGAATTTAGAACCTCTTAGGGTTCATTAATTGCAAACTTGAAACCACGGCCTTTTGGCTGAGATGTGAAAGTTATGCTGGCTAAGCTACTCTAAACTAGGACCTTAGCTGTAAGAAGTAAAGCTTTTATTGAGAACTTGACAGTCATAGATCCTCCCTTAAGACTTATAAATGTACTTACAAATATATGCCATTTTTTTTTTTCCATTTCAGTCCTGGGATATACTTTGAAAATTGCCAAAAACTGAACAAGAAAACACTAAAAACGAAAAAATGGTTAGGGAGTTATTAAAATACCATCACAGCTTCGTTATTTTAATGTTACTGTGGCCAGATTTCGGTCTTCACGTGCTTCCTGTATCATTAGAATTCAGAAGTATTTGGCTCACTAGTGACCATGCAGGGGAATGTTGGAAGAACCAGCTGGCTCATAGGAACTCCCTATTAAAATATCTGCCACCAGCAGACTTTCCTGTATGATGGGGCTTACCCTTCTCTCTGTGTGCCACTGAAACATTCCTGAGGCTAATAAATATACTATTCAACCCACTGTTTTCCCTTTTTTTTCTTTTTTTTCTTTTTTTTTTTTTTTTTTTTCCCCCTTTCTTTTTTTGGTAATGGAATCAACCAGGGGTCAATAGGTATCAGGTATTTTCTAAAAGTCACAGGGAGGATACTCTAGACACCAGACAGGACTTAACTGTGCCTTACCTTACCCCCTTCAAATTATGAAGTCTAAATCATTCTTTTATACTATCGATGTCCTTCTTGCATTTCTCAGGAGCAAGGGTATGTATCTTTCCAGCAAAATGTACTTAGAGTAATTTTGCATGCCGAGTGGTTACCTCCCTCCAAGCTTATGGGAGGTTTGTCTTTTCTTTTTTTTTGGGGGGGGCTGTTTGTTTTATTGTTTTGTTTGAGGGGGTTCTTTGTTTTGTTTCAGGTTGGTTGGTTGGTTGGTTGTTTTTAATTGCAAACGGATTCCCAAGTACCTCCCTTGAGCTGTGCTCCGGCTATACAGAGTTTATCACAGGGGAAATTTCTGTGGAGCCCTTTGTTAGGGTGTTGGCAGCACATAAAGTCTGAAATACAGCATAACTGTCTGAATGATAATTTACAGATAACCTGTTTCCCTCCAAGCTCCTTAATGAAGCCTCCTGAAAAGCCAATGAACTGTCAGTCAATAGTGTCTATATTTTTTATGTTTTCACTCAATTTATATCCTTTTTGTGTTTCCTCCTGCTGCTACTTCATTAGTCCTCCAGCAAGAAGATATGTGTCATGGAGTCAAAGGGAGTCTGGTTTATGGTGTTGTTCACAGCCTGCCCTCTGCAGTTGTCTTCGTCAGGGACTGGCTGCAAACCAAGCCCTTCAGCTTTCACTGGTGGTTTGAGTTTGGAGGAACTTCAGCATCCCAGCAATCATCATCCTGCTCCCCTTTCAGCTTAGCCTCACATCAAGTTCCCAATATCTCCTCCCTTTCTGCTTCAGCTTGGCCTCCAGGAAATACCAGTTGCCACTGCCTTCACTATATCTTGGGAGTTTCCATTCAGATGGCTGCTTCCACCACTAATTCTAAAAATCATCTGGAAGAAAATAGCAAGTTTGAGGTACATGAGTAAAGAGGCAGAACTTAACTTCCCATTGTCCATTTGGCAAGAATTTACTCATTTACATATTGCATCCCGATAGTTTTGGTAAAGGAACTATTTGTGTTTCCATATAAAAACACTATTTGTGTTTTCATCTTATACTACGACATAGGAAAAAATCTCTCCTAAAAAATTGATAGTTATATAGGACTTAGAAATTTATATGTATGTGCAGTCATTCCACTAATTTGATGATAAAAAGACAAAGATAAGGTAGCAGTAGTAATACAGGATTTTTTCCTGAATATTGTTTAAATTCCAAGACTACATGCTAACTTGCACATTGAAATTTTTTGTATTTTACATTTTATCTAGGGTAATAAAAGACTAATTTTTTGAAAAATTAATCTCAAATGTTAATGAGACATGGTAGCTCAAATTTAGGTGGAAAAAGTGGGTGCATCTTTACATGTATTTCAAATACATTTACGATTCAAATAATTGTAAAATATGGAAAAAAAATCAGGGTAACTAAATATAAAGTGCACGTTTTGGGGTTAGGCAAGAAAGCTTCATGTCAGAGAACCTGCAAGAAAGGTTATAAAAAAAAAAAATTAGAAATCTTCACTCAGTTAAATAATAAAGTATAAAAAACCCAAACCAAAACTAAAACCAGATCAACATTGCATCGGAGAGTTTATGAATAATAGTATCTTATCCAAATGCATAACTGCACCACTGGGGTAGGAACTATGCTTTATTATAGAAAAAACAGAAGAGCACACACAACTGCTGATTAGTTTGGCCAAGGTTTTTGTCAATTTACTCTTTTTATCACAGGCTACTTGTAACAGTTCATTATAAAGATAGCTGTTATCACCACCAAGTATTGAGGTTGCCTAACACTTACAACTATAAGCTTATGTTTTCAGTGTATTAAAAAAAATTGCCAGACTTATACTATTGGGCTGCTTTTTGTTTATTTTTTTCTATTTTGTGCTGGGTTTCTGGATCAGGTTCAGACATTCTGGATAGCAAAAATAATATTTTTTTATGAAAATAGTAAATTCCGGGAGTCTTCTGTTTGAAGAGAGAAAATGAAGAGGAAGGTACGGGTAGAATGGAAAAGATCACTGAGATCAAGAAGGAAATAGAATGAAGTGTGAGATTTGGAAGGATGAAACTGTATTTTACTGTGCAAGTAAACTGAAACTGGGATTAGAAGCAGTCTGGAAAGTGCACATTTGATGTATGCTCATTCATATTTTTTTAATATATCCTGCGTATGATGAAAGAATGACTATCCCTGGGAATATAGCTATGTTGGATGATACTGGAGCGTAGTTATATTACTGTAAGAGAGTGCCTGTTGGAATACGTCTAATTTATTAACCTAGACTTGCCATTTTTCTTCAAATGCAGTATATAACACATGTAACAAGTGTTTTTAAGGGCATCATCTTTGGTGGTGGGAGTCTTCCATTAATCTGTAGTAGAAGTACTTATTGGCAGTTACGGTGTTTATTTCTCAGTATTACATGCTGGGGTGTAATATTCAGCAGCTCATTCTTTGGGTGAGCTGAAAACTGAAGACAGTTTGAACTGAAACAGGTTTGGAATATAAACAAAAGAAGTGCAGTCAATGTTTTTAAAGTAATTAAAGGTGTTCTGGAATATTTCACATTTAGTTATTAGATATTTTAAAAGATAGTACTAAGAGGTAATATGAGTAGGAGGAAAGAAAGGAGTCTTAAGGAGTCTACATTTAATACACGAAGGCAATACGGATTAAGAAAATCCTGCTGAAATCTGTCTACAAGATTTCTTATTCTGAAGCCAAGTTAAACCTCATTTGAGATAATGCCATCAGAAATATGAGGCCCAAATTTCTTCAAAATGTTTAATGTCTTTTATATATGGGAAAGAATCTTAATCTATACTGTGTTCTGTGGGAAAAGGGAATGGAGACATAAGATATTTTTCTAACCTTGCTGATCTAGTCCTTTTATATAGTGCAGTGTTCTGTAGCTGTTTCACAGAATGGAAATCCCTTTAGCTTTTACTACTTTTTCCTTAATTTTGTATTTGGAATCCCTCTACCAGGTTTATAGGGCTTTTCAGCTTCCCTCTTGCCTGAAATCAATTAGTCTAATCTATTTTCCTCTCTCTTATTTTAAATAAGAGATGATTATTTTTGCTTAGAGCCTGAGAGCTCTTTTAATACACAGGAGTATCTTGCACACAAGTAATTTGTTGCGCAGAAGTGATTTGTTGAGGAAGGCTTTCCTTATCTTTCTGCCCATTTGCTTTACCATGGAGATCTTGAAATGAACACAAGCAATCATGATCTATTCAGAGTAGTTATTTATTTTTCTTCATGTTTGCCTTGATACTAAGCAGCCGTGAGCTCTTGAGCACTTCCCAATAGTTTTATCCTCAAGTCATCTCATTGAGAGTGAAATATTACCTTCAGCCGTGGAATCAATGAATAAGGAAATTACTTATTTAACAATAATTATCACTGAGCCAAGAATTTTAGTTTGTAGTTCTCAACCATCTGTTATTTCATAGGGAATGCACTAAAGAATAGCAGCCAGTTTATTAAATAAAATAAATAAGTCTCAGGGAGTTAATAACTGTTTTCTATAGGCAGCATTAAAGGTATTAATTGGAATCACCTAAGTAAATTTGGTAATACAATTGAAAAATATTGCATTTGGAATATTAATTTGAGATTATGCATTTTGTGTTGCATGGAGGAAGAGCCTTAATACCCCTCCATCCGTTTGCATTAATTGGTCTGTACATGCCTAGCTCCAGCCCACTCTCCCCAGTGACATTCCAAAGGAAAGGCAGCAGTGAAGACATAACCTTTTCTCCTCATCTTTACTGATTTTTTCCTGGCTGAAGAAAAATAATTTGTACCCCTTGGCCATTTTGATTGACCCAATCCTTCAAGTGTTGAATAATACTTTATAGCATACTTTAAAATGTATGTCCTGTGTAAAGAGCAATTATAGTTTTTGTTAACTGTGTTTTGTTTTGGTGACATGGGAGAAATGATTCTGAGGTTTCCTTTTTTCCCCACATGTAGCCAGCTTGTAAAACATAGATTTAAACATAAAGGAGGTCAGAGCACAGAGATTTCATTCTAAAGTTCTGAAATACTGAAGGTCTAGGGATCACTCCAAAGAACGTATTGGCTCTAAAATCTTTTGAAGTATATTTGAATAGTTCTTCAGGCAATAAATGACCTGACCAAAAAATTTCCTGTTCTAGTTACCGTTTTCTCTAAAAGCTCAGGGGAATAAAATCCTGCAGAAATGCTTTAGTATCACCTCAGGGGCTGAAAACTGTTTTCCCATACACTAAGACTGTTAAGTCTTTTGAATGTAGAAAATTCAAATACTTATTAGCTGAATTGTAGGAAGCATTTATAATTATAATTTATTATATATTACATAGTACATAGAATATTTAAAAGTTACTCATTCAGTGACAAGGAAGTTCCTATATGGAATTGTGCAAGGAACAAGATGTAGAGAAATTAAAATGGTGAGATTAAAATCTCACATTAAGATACAGCTTTTCAAAGGAAATGTCTTTTGCTGCTTTCACCATACCATGTTTATAGCAGCTGTTTTTTCTTCTGTCCTGCCGCATAGGCACAGATCATAGAATCATTTAGGTTGGAAAAGACTGTTGAGTCCATCCATCATGTAGCGTTTCATTATTTAATAGCAAGTACAGGTATTACAAAACTCTAATTAAGGTAATACTTCTCAAAGGAAATATATAATCTGTTGTGTGTTATACTTAAAATACTGCAGTTACAACATTGTATTGCCTTGACCAGAGTAGACCAAGTTTAAGATGTGTTTGTGTTTTACCTCCTCCAATAGCATTGCACCTCAGAGATTAGTGATACAGCTCTTCTAAAAGTTAGGTAGACAAATAAACTGAATCTATTTTGAAAAAGTAAGGAAGACAACAAGTAAATTGATAATACCTGAGCCTTTAGTTTCTACACAAGCTATGCTACTGCTGAAATTATGGGAACCTGCTCAAATGGATTTATCACTTTTATTTTCCCTCAGTCTGTCTGAGAAGCATCAAAATTCATAGGCATAATACTGTGAAAACAAAGATGCAGCTGCCTGTCTTCTCTCATCATGAAGAGGGATTCTCTTGCTCTGCATTTCATAGAAATTAGTCCCAGTATTTCAATTGTCTTTATACTACAGCATTTTGTTGTGCAACTCATTAAAACATTCTCATGGAATCTTTTACAGACAAGCTTTGTTGTAATTATCTTGTTACTGTCTTAGATTCTCTCTCACATGGTAAGTAATTTATATCGGACACTAGAAAACCAACTTTCTTTTTATCTTAGGAAGATTCTAGGCTATATATTTAGCACTTCTCTACAAAAATTTGCAGTTAAATCTTAGAATCATAAAATAGTTTAGATTAGGAGGATGTCCTGAGGTCATCTAGTCCAATATCCTGCTCAGATTTTTATACACATACAACTTAATTATGGGAGAACAATAGTTTTAATTGTTCCTTAATGTTTATTACACTTTCATTAATAGTCTGCAAGAACAAAAAATGACATTTAATCAAAAGCTGCTTTGCCAGGTATTTTAAACAGGCCAGCCATGGCAGATCAATTAATCTCTAAATCACAGAGGTTTATCACTGACATGTGATGGAATACCTTATATTCTAATATCACTGCTATTGGTCTGTATTCATATTTTGCAGTTTAAGTTATACTATAGGTGTTGGATAGATGCTATGTATGTTGGATATTGTAAGCACAAATGGATGTACATCATAAACATAGTGGAATAGATCTTGTCTTCATCTGTTAAAGCTTAATGAACGTTTCTCACAGGTTTAAACCTTAATCTGACGTTTGATAATCTCTGTCCTTTAAATCATCAGGACAATAAATTTTATAATCTTCTCAGTTTTGGCAACTGTTTTTCTGCTCTGGGTGGTGGTCCTTTAATAAGAGTGCAAGCTCCAGAGGATGGACTTTATCAGGACCTTAAATTAAAAGTATCTAACAGCAGTCCACTCATCTGTGCCTGTTAAGAACAGCAGTATTTCTAACTGATAGATTAAGGCTTTAGAGAGCACAGATCCATGTTTTATTCTAAACCTCAGTATCGTGACTTTCTACATCAGATCTTTGTGTGAACTCTGGTATTAATTCCCTTTATATGTCATTTACCCAACAATAAAATAAAATTAAGACATAACCACATTTAATAAGTATTTTGAGATTCCTTTTTTTGCTTTTTTTTTTGGAAATATTCTTTAGTAAATATAGGTAGAGGAAGTTGTTAGTGTTTATGAATGAGTGAGGAACAAAATTTGTAAGGCACCTGAGAACACACCAGACATGGAGAGAAACATTTTGGAGGATTTGTAGAAGCAGTTAAACAGATTAGGAAGCTGCTTTGTTATGGAACCATAGAAATCAATAGGAGTTAATAGCAACTCTGCTTAAACACTTGTGAAAATCTGCATCTTTAAAAATCTAAACACTTTTGAAAATTCCTTTTTATTTCAGGAATTCAGCCATTCAAAATAGATTAGCCAGAAGATGCTGTTATCACTTGGAGAAAGATGCAACTCCCTGGGTCTATATATCTCAATTCTTTCATTCTGCAGGGAAATATGCCTACTGTCTTAAACCTCTGACCCAGCTGAGAAGTGAGGTTGACTCCATGTGATCCTGTCAGGTTACTTTTAAACTGAGAGCTCAGAAACATTTAAAAATTTGTAACGGATTTCAGAATTTATATTTTTTCCAATGTAAAGAAAGCCATTTCTCACTCCAGTTTAGATACCATGTTTTATTGCTCAGAAGGTTTGTTCAGTCTGTATTGTATGGAAAAGAACTCTTATCCTCCATGATCAGAAAGTCTGCAAAATATTACATTCTTTGCAGGTTGGAGTCTTAGACTCTTAGAGTCAAGGTACCTGTTTGTGTAACTAATGTTGATCACGTGCTTTGGTTCAGGGAATTCAACGTGAATGTCTGTGTGCAAAAAACAAGGCATAAACTGCTTGCTGAAATCAATATGGCTTTTACTGATATAAATGGTTTTGCATTAATTCTTTGATAATTAAATGGATTGGTAGAAATGTAATGCGAGATTGAAATTTCAAATACTGATGTAGCATCCAAAAGCAATGTGAATTCCTTGTGGAAAGTTTCTGAAAAGGTCTGTGGTTTGCCTTCATTTCAGAAAAAGTAGGTAGGATATACAGATCACCTGCATGCTAGGAATGAACCTAAAGGCAAAAACATGAATTTTGTAAACTAGTAGCATTTGTCAAATACTTTCATTTGACTGAATTGCACGTAATGCTCTTAATTTCAGTTTTCAAAAAAGTTTTTACTGTTTGGAATAGGCTTCTTGTGTGCCACTGATAATTCATGGATTTAATTACTCAAATGACCACTTAAAATGTTAACCAATGTTTTCATGTGTTTCAGCACAAACCTGTGTCTGTTCCTACAGCTGTTACCAGTAAAATATAAATTTGAGATAACATAAACTTAAATATGTTCAGCATGTAGTTCTTCTATGTTAATTATGGAGACACATGTAATTTAAATTATGTTTGCCTCGTGTATTCTTCACATTGTTAGGAATGTTTAACCAAACTGTAAACGTTTTAAAATGCATGACTGTGTGGTCTCTTTAATTAGTGGTAAGGTTCTTTTTTTAGTTTGGGGGCTTAGTTTCCCTTTTTATTGTAAGATATTTTTTCCTTGTGATTAATTTTAAATAATCATTATGAAGGAATTAAACACACTGGGGTTTTGTTGTTTTTTTTTATGTCTCTCCCAGCTGTAGGTATCCAAATGAAACTTGAATTTTTCCAGCGGAAATTTTGGACTGCAAGCAGACAGGTATATTTTAAAATCTTCTTTGTCACTGAATCCACAAGAGCTTTCTAACTGTGTAGATTATAAATATTCAGGATTTTTTGTCACAAGCAAAACTATTGTAAAGAAACAATGTTTTAAAATAAATAATGGGTAGCTCTTCTAATTTCCATTCCAATTCATCATTGCAAAAAAGATTGTTCCATGGTCAGAACCAGTTGCTTCATCCTGTATTTATGGAAGCAAGTAGAAAGGTTATTAATTTTATTCCCAATATATAAGGATTTACTTTGTTGCCCTGACACATGTTGATTTTCTCCCTCAGAAAAAGTTTAAACGGTAAATCAAACTGTGATACTCATTTTCAGTGATAGTAGAATTACACCTTCTCACTTATTTAAGACCTGTCTTATAATATTAGACTCATAGAATACCAGCTTGGAAGGGACCTCAAGGATCATTTGGTCTGCCCTTTCTTGGCACAGTATTACCTAGACTAGATATCCCAGCATGCTGACAAGCTGAATCTTGAAAGTGTCCAATTCTGGAGAGTCCATCACTTCCCTGGGGACATTATTCTAAATGCCTTATTATTCTCATTGTGAAAAATCTTCCTTGTGTCCAATCAGAATCTCCCCAGGAGTAACTTGTACCAATTAACCCTTGTATTTTTTGTCACAAAAGGCTAATTAATTATTGAGTTGTGGTTGGCATTCATAGTTCTATACACTATACTTAGAATGTTCAGGGTATAGAACTTGCACTAACTACTACCCTTGTATTTTTCGTCACAAAAGGCTAATTAATTATTGAATTGTGGTTGGCATTCATAGTTCTATACACTATACTTAGAAAGTTCAGGGTATAGAACTTGCACTAACTACTAATGTAGTTTCAAAAGATTAGGAGATGCCATCCTTATTTTGAGAATAGAACTGTGTCAGGGAATAAACCCTAAAATGCAGGTCCTACCCCACCCCAATGGAAAGTTTTATATTCTTGTCTACAAGTGCTCTCCAAGCTTCTAATGCATGAAGGAGATTATGGTGTTTAAAATAGTTGAATTTGTTACAGTGTGAATGCACCCTTTTACTGCAGGCAGAAACAGAGCAGGATAGGAGAACAGATTTAAAACTTTCCTAGTCAGTTTTAGAATAATTGCTGTCAGATAAAAATGTAATCAATATAAATTTCTTTATAATTGTGCTCATATAGGGTTTTCAAATGTCATTTTTTTGTAATCATAAAACAAGAGGTGAAAATGTTTTATGGATTTTTTTATATCATCTCTAGTGTGCATCTCTTGATGGCAGATGTGCTATAAGTTGTGATGATGAAGTAAGTATTTAAAATATATTTTCTTCCATTTATACTTCTACTGCAATAGAACATAATGTTAAGGATTTTATTTTGAACATCTCATTGTATATTAAAATCTCCTACTGTAATTTGGAACCACCTTCTAAATATAATATTTAGATAGCGAGACATTTTTTATGATTACTTACAAACATCCATTTAATTACAAGGTTGACACCAATACCTCAAATGTGCATTGTAATAACTTATACTTTGTGAATCGATTTTAAGAAATAATTTGAAACTGTTTTAAGGCATTTTTTACTACTTTATTTTTAATTTTTGAAGGTAATCTTTGACATTCACAGTAGAATTAGATGTGAATTCAGATTTGAATCTGAGAAGGACTAATGCATTAATAGCACTTCAGAAATAATAATTAAAAAGTATAAATAATAGGAAATAAAATTTACAGTAAGCCAAAATGCAAAGGCCTGATGATCGTGCCATCTTTAGCAATGAAATGGACCTTATGAGTCAAAACAAAGTTTTATTTCTTCTGCATTTCTTGCTGTAACAACTTGCAGACTCTTCCATTTAAAGCATCTATCATTTTAATCATTAAGTAAACTTTTCCATACATGAAGTAATAAAAAAACCCTGAACCAGATTCCACCCAGGTGAAGGGGAAAGTGCTTACCTAGCCCAAATTCCAGGCTGTCATTTCCGTATTAACAAGTTTTAAGGTGAGCTCATTATGTTTATTACCCCCTTCTCCAAAGAGTGACCAGATATCTGTTGAAAAGGGAGGGGTTTGAACTGTTAATTACCTCAGTATTGTGCCCTTGCTTTACTGTACCTTGCCACAGACTTCATGTGCAAGCTTTACCTTTCCAGCTGCTCTTTTTTCATCAATGGGTTTGCAGTCATAACCAACCAGCTTGGGAAGTAAAACTGCAGGTAGTCTGGGTAAAGTTAGTGTTGTGTAAAATGTCCTCCTTGTTTAATCTAAGCCTCCATGCTTTTTGGATTAAAGAGTGGACAGATTGCTTCCTTCATTTGCAATAGCGTTTATGATAGAATAGTAATGTTACATAATTTCTTGTGCAAAACATGATGCTGCTGCAAAGAAAATATCTGCTGAACAGTTATGGTATAAACTAAAGCATTTAAAAGTAAGTATTAAGACATCAGTGCAAATAGAGTGCAAAATTGTCATGCAGAGAATTAGTTGATGAGTTTGGGTGATACTTTTGATTCTAAAATACAGAAATACAGTCAATTAGAACTACTATTTTTTATGAGCACTTTGAATTTGCTTGTTTCTTGTTTTCATGATGTTCTATGTTTTATTTTAATGCTCTGCTTTATTTCTTTCTTGTTTTTGGTTTCTTAACCCATATTACATTCCATTAATATTATTGTATACTGGAGCTGTGACTCGAACTTTGTCAAAAGTTGCTGTAATTTGAATGTGTTCTCAGACCTCAGTCAACATTCTTGCTGTGTTTATTCTGGACTTCATGCCTACTCTATTTTACAAGCTCAGGGACTCTCTACCTATGGAACTTTCCTCTTGAAATCTGAAGTTCACTAAACTTGAACCTTTGGGCAAACCCATGCATATAGTTCACTGCTAACATCTTTGAAACTTTGTGAATGAAACCACTTTCATACAGCTCTACTCTGTGTAAACGCTGTTGTCCCATGCCTTTTCCTTGATTCTGAAATCTCCGCTTAAGGTTTGCTAATGAAAGATAAATGCACCTGACTGTCCTTTGTCAGTGCTAAATTTAACTTACAAACTGTTTCTTTAATGTAGTGCTGAATATTGAAAGTTATTTCTCTTGCTGGCAAGCAGGTAAATGAATGGTGCTGAATGAATATTTTTCAACTAGAAATTTTCCATTTCTAAAATGGATTGATATAGAAAACCCTCTTCATATTCCTCAAGAAAGCTAGAGATTCTGCCTATTGTGTTATGCCTATTTCCAGTAATAATGCTGAAAAATCATTATCTCTTAAAATTCTGAATAGTGCTAGTGAATGACTATGGCTTAGAGATTTGAGACATGGACACTAATTCTTGAATTGAGCCAGTGTTTTCCCAACTGCATATAATCCGTAAATTATGAAATTAAACCTATACTCTTTCTTGTCCCGTACAACTGTTTTTATTTATTTTCTATACTGTGGAGAAATATTGTTTCTGAAGCACTATCTTTAGATTAATCTTCCATGCATGAAGACTGTAAATATGTATCCTAAAAGGAGCTCTTTGTTGTCTTAGCTCCTCTCCTAATAAAGTTAGTGGGAGGTTTATGATTGACTTGGGGGAGAGCAGTGTTCTGGTATTACAGTCTACTTCTGAAATTCCACCCTTCACACACCATTGAGGTTAAGTAGCTGCCTCTTCTGAATGCGTTTGCTTTACTCAGTTCTTTGCCAGCTTCAGCGGCTTTTCACATTTCATTTGCCAATTTTTGGCTTTCTAGCAGACCAAAGGTTGGAAATGAGTTGATTCAACTTCCTTTTTGACAGGTTTTCTGTCACTGGGGGTTGTCTGTAGCTTAGGTTCCCCTGTTAGAATGAATATCTTGCATTTGTGCTAGGGAACAATGTTCTTTCCAAACGTTTGAGAGATTTGGGCTTCTTTGCTTTTTTAAAAACTAAACTTCAAGCCAGAATTTCTGCAAATCTCTACTGTTCTTCAGCCCTACAGAACAGTAGTAATTTGTGTCCAAAATGAGAATTAGCCACATCTAAGCTTCTCTTGAAAAATCAGGCTGAATTTTCACAAATTCTTGCACAAATACTACTGCCTGGGACTTCTTTCCTCTCTAAAAAAAGCAGAGAGATTTTTCTGGATGTGCAGTGTGAAGCAGAAAGCATATTTTAATCATGTCTCTGTGCAGCCCATTTGCAGCAGAAAGGGTTTCAAATCAGGTGAAGCCATGATGGTTCCTATTTTGGAAGACATCCTGCATGTTTGTCTTTGGTTTTGCTTTTTACACACATGCCACAGAAAATTCAAGAAAGAATGATAAAATGTTTGCTGATTTAGACCTACCATAGAAATAAGTTAAAGTTTTAACACTGAGTTAGCTATTTGGAAATAATGAAGAGAAACTGAGTTATGTCGAGTTTTGAGTTGAAGCTTATGTTTAAATTCTGAAGCACAGTAATTAAAACTTTGCCTGTAGCAAGTAATTCACTTGAGGTTAAAATAGTGCATGTGTGTATGGAGAGAAGCACTGATTTGGGTTTACCCTGGTTTATACAGTTCATATGTCTGACTTAAGAAAAGCTAACAGTCCTACCTCTAAATCCAGTTCCCAATTAAAAACACAATTTGAAAAGCTTTAGGAGACCTGTGGGGCCCCTTTTGCAGAAGTTTCTGGTCCCATCCCCCAATGAACAAATTAAAAAATATTACCTGGTCCCCTGTTGGTCCTGAGGCTGACACTGTGTTTTCATTAGTGCATCATTAGACTAATGACATTGTGCTGACGTTTTTCTCCACACACAGGAGAAACCATCAGGAGCAAAAGTTCTATACTTTTACAAGCTTAGTTATAAGTAAAACTTTAAACAACAGGTAATAAAAACACTGACCTGCTTTTTTTAAGTTTGTTTATAATTATCTTATATCCTCCCTTTCAGTACACATCTTTGTTTTGCCTGAAACAAATGCATAAAAATTAAATCAGGTAACATCCCATAAGTTGAGACTACATTCAATTAGAAGTTATGTAAGCTGTTATAACAACCTGAAGGCTTTGCCTATTTAGAAGTCACTTAAAATTTGCATAATTAACTTCTTGCTGTATTCTAAAAACAATTAAATGGTATTTTATTATTTTTCAGGCAATCAACTGTTATCTAATAGATAACAATGGATTTATTTTAGTGTCTGAAGACTATAGACAGGTAAGTGAATGATTTTTGTTCTATTATCTCATATAACACATTAATATAAAATTACTTGTTTTTTAAATAAGCCATTATCTTAAAATGTTAAGGAATAAGTAACATAAAATTTTAAAATTCCTTCAACAAAGAATGTAAATTGTTTTTCACAGTAGCTCACTTTCTGTCTCCCACTGGGTAGGCTCTGCTATTAAACTCATAAATGTTCTCTTAAAGGATTCTTTGCTTCAGAAGTATCTGTCTTCCATAAGACATTTTTACCACAAGAGAGGATGATTTTCTGTGGCATTTTTGCCACGTGAAAAGGATGGGGAGGTAGAGTGGGAGGATGCTGCAAACAAAGAGATTTTACATTGAGACTTGGGATAATGAAATATTACAGGGCTGTTAGCTGAGGAGTTTGTTTTCTGAAGTGGATTACAGTCATTGAAGGATTAAAACTGATCACTCAACACCACAACAGAGAGGACAAGGATCACGATTAATGAGAAAATAATTTAAAACATTAATTTGCTTTGTCTTCATGGAAAATTATATAAAAATGAAAGTATAATGGCTAAATCCTGCAAACTGTATGAATGATCCATCACTATTCACATTAACTTTTGCCTGCAAACTGCTGGGATGGTGTCCCAGTTATGCCAGAATTGTCTGAAGTTAGATTGCTTTTATGTGTTGGGATTGTGAAAAGAAAATCCACACTCCTACTTAGCTCTCAGGTGAATTAAATTTGTTATGACAAAGTTGGTTGCTAAGAAACAGGTAATTGCTCTGAGTGACTTGGAAGACTGACTGGGGAGGAGATAAACTTGAAATGAATGCCAAAAAAGAAGGCAAACTGAGCATTTTGCTTTAAAATTTAAAGTTTGAATTATTGCAACCTTAAATCTGACGCTTCTGAAAGTAAAAAGACACAGATATTTTTCACCTTGGCATAGTGCAAAAGTAATTGCATGCCGCCTTGTGATCCGTCTTTCCCTTGTTCTATTTTGGATGAAACTTTGGAAAGTCAATTAGCACATAATGAACAAGGGAAATAAAATTTTTCTGAAACTGTCATCCTTCCAATGGTACTGGAACATAGCAGTTAAGCATGCTGCACTGTCATGCAATAGTCATTCTTCATATGTTATCTTATAGGTAAAGCCAAGCACCAAAATTGATTATTTTGTCTTATTTTATTAAATTTATTGCTTTCATCCCTTTAGAATGTGAAGCATGTTCTGAATATAATTCTAGGATGTATTTTTCCCCAGATCGTATGACGTAAACGTTGCTTAAATATTAACTACAGTATGTTAGAAGTAGCCTCTTTTTGTTTTGTTTTTTATTTCCCTAGTATCTCCCTTTCAAATCTGTGTTCTCTGCTTAGTTGATGAATGAGCTAAGAAAAGCACTCACTGCAGCATAATCTTGTCTCATTATTCCTCCTATTGTTATTACTCACAGGTACTTAATTGTGGCTTGTATAACTCATTTGGTAGTTGATAGTTGGCTACAGTCAAGAAATACGATTAAGTAGAGATTTTCTTTACCTGACACTAGCCATTTAATATTTGTGTAAAGAATATAGTGTGAACAACTGCCTTACCAGAACTAGGCTGAAAATGTGTTATGGCTTGATTTTTTGTTAGGGTGGATCTAAACCAAAGATGGACAGTAAAGTTGTCTGTATCTAATGCTATTGTAAGATCATGATAATTACAATAGTGTATGTTTATATATGTATGTATGTGTATATACACCATACATATTATAGGTAGAGAAGGGGTAGGGAAGTGGAATGACCCATTATCAATTGTTCTCCTGTCCAGAGTTGCTTCAGCACTGTTTTTCTGTGGACTTCCAAAAGTGCCCTGAGCTGCTCCAATAAACTTAATTGGGGGAAATGTAATTCTTCATCTGATTTACAACTAAACCCTAGCATACAAAAAAAATAATGGTAATCTGGCTGTTCCTGCTTTGGAAGATACCTAGCATTTGCAGATGGAGCTTTTGTGGAAAGAACTGTCACTGAAATGTCTTTATAAGACTGAAGCACAACTTGATAAATCAGGTTTATTACTATCTAAGGTTCTACTAGTCATTTATGGTTTGGGCTTTTTGACATTGACTGCCTCTCCAAGACTTTGGATAATGTTTCTTCATCAGTCAGCTACACTTTTGAAGCTAGCATTTTGAGTCACATAAGCTACAAATGTTCCTTTTGTTTCTAGAGGACTTTACACACCCGCATGTTTTGGAAAATGTCCCAGGTTTCCCCTGAGTTTTGTTTTGTTTTGGTTTTTTTTAAAATAAAAGGTAATACATGCTTTTTAGGGAGGAATGCCTTTTTCGGCTAGGGCTGTAACTTTTCTGCGTGCAAACTCCCAGGTGCATACTTGAGGTCAGCTAAGTTCCTTGTAATGGAATTGGGGTTTAGTTCATACAAAACCTATGGAATCCATGCAATTTGAGAGTTTAGTGCCCTTTCCCCCCATAAATTGTGGGATTTCTCCCTTTAAACAGTGCAGAGAACAGACCAAATCCTTCTGGGAGCTGAGGCTCTAAAATAAAAAATGTCTTCCCAAACTAGAAAAATGCTGTACCTGCAAGATTTCTCACTGCCATGTGAATGGCTGAGGATGATGGAGTTGCTTCCATATTATGTACCAAATTCATAGCATGAATGTTTTCTCAACAGAGATTTATTTTTATTAGTCCATATCTAGGACAAAGTGAGTAATTCATCAGACTGAGTGGTTTTAAGTATGAAATGACTCTGAATGGAGTTAAAATTTATAGGATTGATGAAATGTACTGTTACAGCTCCTTAAACAGGTCATGCAAGAATTATAAACAATGCTTTTTAATGCCTGCTTATGAAATCCTCTCACAACCTGTTCATATATTTTTTGAGTAACATTTTAATCACAATGGTTTGTGATCAGATTAGTGTGTATTCTTTCCAAGCTTTAGGTTTGGATGGCTTTTATTTCTGATATTAGATGTTATGTAATGTACCTCAATATATTGTTTAAGCTCTCACATCTGCTCAGGGGTAATAATGTAGTCCGTGTAACTTGCCATGACTGTGAAGTACTCTTCAGTTTTTTATGCAGCAGTAGTCCTGAAAACCTATCTATGTATCTGTCAAAGCCACTCTTGTCAGATTCTAGAATACGCCAGTTCAAATTGCATCCAACGTTGCTCTGCATTTATCTACCCTTCTGGTAATTTCTGACATTTTCCCATTACAGACTGGTTACTTTTTTGGGGAGGTTGAAGGGGCTGTGATGAACAAGTTATTAACAATGGGCTCATTTAAAAGGTAAGAATTAACTTTCTATCTCTTAAAAAACGTAACAAAATGAAATAAAACAAACCCAAAGTCATGAAAAAGAAAGCCAAGACTGGCAGTGTGAATGGATTCTCATTTATACCTCTTTTCCATACGATCCAAGTGTAACTCATATTCAGTGTTAAGAGTACTGGAGACAGCCTACAGTGAGTTTCTTGTTAAGAGTTTATTTGACTATGATGCTAGAACTGTGTGCCTCTCCTCTCCCTGCTGTGCTCAAGTGGAAAAGGGATTGGGCCATATGTACTGCTGAACAGTTTTAAATGGCTCTAAAGCAAATCACTGATGTAACATTAACATTTTGACCTGTAAAAAGCTGGAGATTGCTCAAATTAGGCAGTGTAAAATGCCCTACTGTTAAAGAGTGTTCTACCAGTAATTCATTTTCATTCACATGTTAAGTCACCTTTGAACATTGCTGTGACTATTGACCTAGTCTTACTATCATGATGACAATAAAAACTAATAGTGATTTTATGTATTGTCCTTTAAAATAAATTATGCATCATGGGGAAGTAAGAAAGAACTTTAACCTGTAACTCAACACTAGAGTTCATGTGAAAGTTCATGGCTTTCACATGTTCTAAGAACTGTTCCTTACCCCTTTGTTCTCTTATGAGAGAAGTGCTGACTCTATATACTAGTCTTTTCCCTTTTCCTGTGCATTTCTAGTATAAAAAAAATACATATCACTGATCCCTTCAACCACTGAATTAAATGATTTCATGTAAGGATGTATACAGAGGCCCTCAAACCAGGTGGTTTGTCTGCTTCCTTGGTAAACCAGCTCTCTTAAAGGCAGAAAACTTTCTGTGCTGCCTCTGCACGTTGTAACTGGATATCACTCCCAGTAAATAACTGACCTGAAATGAAAAGGTCTAGTACTCACTGAATCATTGCAAATTCTGGTTTTCTAAGGGTGGCAACCTTTTTTGTGTTTACCACTGCATTCTTAATGTATGCTGTCGAAGGATGTGAAGTAATACATATTTATAGACTGGTTTCTATGATGAAAAGATCTGTTTATACAAAAGATGAAGCATTTAATGTAAACAAAAACATGCAGTCAAAATCAGGGGATAATGCTTTAATTCATTGCAATTTGTTTTGTCCTGCCTAGCAAAGCATTTCAAACAGAGTATCTACTGAACAGTCGATGGTAGTAGGCACCACAATTGAGAAAACAAAGACTGCATGGCTTGAGTACTCCATCTAAACTGCAGTGGATGCCAATTTGGCATGGATCATTGGCTTATGATTTTGCTGGTCTTGAGCTCCAAGGGAGTTGCAGATAATGAAGCCACTAGCTCAGTGCAACTGAGCTGCATGCTAAAGAAAATGTAAACACAATGAGCCGATTATTTAAACACAATAAACTGGCCATTGCCAATCAGTTAAAAATGGGAGAGAATCAAAGTGGTGTAATTGCACTAAATGAGCCACCTGCTTTTCCTGCTGTACAGCAGATAGCTCTGCAGCAGCAGCAACAACAAAAAATATTGAGCTCTGCTAGATCAGACCTTTAAAATTATTCCAGCAGTATGAAGAAGAAATCTTTGCTGGCTCTCATGAAAAATAGTCAGACACATTTTCCATATTTTTAAGATTACTCATTTGTTTGGGTGAGGTTCTGTTTTGTTTTTCCAAAGCTTATTTTACATAGAATAAGAAGAAAATAAAAAAAGCACTGGTTTAATGCAAAAATCTATTGGTGGCCAAGTCTATTACCAGTACCATTTCCCTGACAATACAGATGCTGCATGCATTATACTTGTCATTGTTGCTCTTACCATGGAGACAAAATCAGAAAGCAAGGTCTGTTTGTTAGCATTTCATTCTGATAATGTCCAGAGCCATCCTTTCTTGCAATTTGCTTCTTATATGGCATCTACTGTCCAGTAGGTGAACTGTATGGCTTTACCACTTGTCTTGCTCCTTTTAGTTTAGAAGTAGAAGGTTCTATGGTGCCTGCTCTCCACTGCAGTTATTACTGAATTCCCCAGTACCATGACGAATGGAGGTCCTGACTTCCTTTCACACCAATAAGCTGAGTGGCACTGCGCGTACGTGCTACCACCTCACTGATTCATGCCAGTTTTCAAGCTCTCCTTCCACAAAAGGAATGAAATAACCCTTTGTGCAGTCTCTCAACTACCACTAATTTGGAGGGATATAGAAGTTCTTTTTAGGTTTGAGCTGGAAGTGTCAAACAAAAGGGGGTTGTTTGCTGCTGACTATATTTCTTTTCAACCTGCAGCAGGATGAAATTCAATTTTTGTGTTCGCTGTTTATTTTTTAAAGTGAACTTAAATACCTCCTTCCCTCCTCAATTTCTTTAAACTCAGTACTTCTTTTGAATAATGTGTACATATGTATGTATGTATATTTTCTTAGTTTACGGGTTTTATATTCAAGGAGAAAAAAATATATCTCTGACTCCACAGCTACGTGACATATTCTATGATTTCATTTAGCAAAATGATGTTTATCTTATGCCCTGAATATTGCACATAGTTAAATAATTTAAATATAATTTAAATTTATTATTAAATAAATTGGGATGTGCTTATGGAAAAGTATCTGCTTCACATAACTTAGAAAAAAGTTTCTTTACATTTTCCTGGTTTCCTCAACACTTTGTTTACATAAAAACACTGAAAAAAAAAATAGATTCAGCTACTCAAACATGAAAATTAAAAAAAAAACAAAAAAACCAACCCAACAGTAACATTAGAAAAATGAAGGGCTATTACACCAATAAGATCCCCAAAGAAATGAATTTAATAAATTTGTAAGAGAAAATTAAATCTCTTTACTTCAAAACACTTTCAAAAGTAAGCGATTCCATAAGACATATATGGAAGTAGCATAATTTCCTCTTAACAATTCTGTTTCCACCAGGCATCCTCTTGGCCTGTGAAGAAGGATCTATGCTTTAGTATTTAATCATTTTATCAGGATGTGACTGCAGTGGTGTACCCCTGAATTCCAGCTTTCCTAGATGTTAAAGCTCACTCTAATAAGTTCTTGTTGCTTTGAGATCTTCTGTTTCTCAGTTTTACTTGCTCTGTTCATACTTATTCTTGTGTTTCTTAGTGAAGAATGCATGCTGTCCATGCCCCTGTGGCATGATATGGTCCAAATCTGTCTTTGTCCCTGTGTTCTCAAAATACATGTACGCAGAGGCAGACTTCATCTCTCTGTCTTGACTTGCTATATAAGCAAAAACCAGCAAGTGTTTTGTCTCCAGGTTGTACGATTACAAAAAAACACAGAATTCTTTGCTAAGTTACTTGAAAAGAGCAGAACATTCTTAAAGCCAAACCATGAAAACAGTAATAAGTTGCTCACCAACAGGACACTGAGGCAGTACAGCCTTCCAAATGAAGGTTATTTTTCTTTTTAGTTTAGGCCACTCTTTCTTACTTAAGCATTTATTTTTTTTTAATTTAATAAGATATCCTTAAGTTCTTTGTGAAGGTGTTAAGTGGATATTTGCATTTGACATTTGTGTTATTGTGGATTATTACAGTCATTGATTTGACCTTCTGTTACTTTGGCAGTGTTTTTTAATGTAGACACATACTTTGGAGAAGATCAGTGATAGATTGCAGGAGCAATTCGTATTGGAGTTAGCATATTTAATATTGGAGAAATGGAACTGTGAGGTAGCAGTTCTGCAGGTAGCGGTTCTTATTGAAAAAAAAAACCACAAACCCTATCTTGAGTGATTATTTATTTAATACAAGAAAAAAAATGCTCAAAATATCCTCTATGTTTATGGCATAATACCACAAAACATAGTTAGGTAGATGAATAGGCATTTTTTTCTTTTTTTGGATGGGTAGGCAGAAACCATTCAAGGTAGGAAAATGAAGTCTGTTTCCAATACGTATCTTCTGTATTAGCTGTCATGTGCATTGCAAAGCAAGTATGAGGCCTGAACCCTTAATCTTTGATTTCTAAATGAATGCTATGTGATTGTACCACCCTGAATAATGACATTCCATTTTCATCAGCAAAATAACTGTCAGAAAGGCAATGATGTAGCAGACTGCCTAGTACAGGTTTACAAGTAGGTACGAATGAACCAAGTAATATCTGTAACTTCCCTCTTGTCATTACTGACAAGAGCCATGCTCTGATGACATTTATTTTTTTCCTTTCATTTATAAGATGCGCATCTGATACCTGTGCTCTGAAAAAACCACACTGCTGTGTGGTATGTTTTCTGTTAATGTTTTGTTCATGTGATGTCTAAAATTGAGGTCTTAAAGCTGAGTTTTGTTGAGTTGAAGGTTACATCTCTGTAGAGTTGTTATAGTTTGTATCTCTGTAAATATTGCATTGTTAGAGTTACATTTCTGTAAATATTACTGCTAATTTAATTCAGTATATTAGTGTATGGGAATCTTTCTACCCATTTATGGAGAAACCCAGGCATGTGTGCTATCTAAACGAGTTGTCATTCTGTATGCTGGAAATACAGGTTGAGTTGTAGTTTTATACATGTTGTGCTTTGGAACATCTTGGCAATTGGGAATAGCTGAACAGCAAGGAGAAAGATACGTGATGACACATGTTTTTTTTTGTCAAAATGCTGTAATTTATTTTTATGCTTTTCATTGATCTTTTTCCTGGTGGTGGAAGGTATTAGTCTGACAGATTCTGAACCTTATTAATCTATCAGACAACAAAGGTGAGAGAGCCAGAACAGCAACAGTATGGTATTTCTTACACTTTCCTACTACTTCCCTACAAGGACCCTCTCTATATTTTAGAACCTAGTTAATTCTTCATACCACTCAACACTGTCCTTCCTTCCCCTCCTTGCCAGAATGCCAGAAAAGACTGAATATCTTGTGTCTGACTTAATGAGCATTTTTCCACTGCAAGTGAGCTGTAGTCACCATTAATTTTTACATAGACTACCGAGTAAAGCATAGTATCAATAGTTAGGACTTCCTATATTATTGGCTTCCTTTGCATGATGCTTTGAAGCACTTCTGTTTTTTTCTATGGACTTGACATTTACTTCCGTAGTAAGAAGCTTATTATTCCTACAAATTACATATAAAAAACCCCAAATCTCAAAGCAGTGACAGAACATTTGAAATTTTATACATCAAAATCTTTCAGCTGTTACCAGTTGCCAGTCAGTGATGAAATTTTACAGTATTAAGTGGAAATCCATAGATGGGCTGAAAAATCTAGCTGAAAAAAATAGAATACATTTGTTAACATAGCCTGTGCTGCTGGTGGGTCTTAGAAATTTCATTTTCTTGAACGAGATTCATACTCAAGTTTAAGTAAATTACCAACTACAAAAATTGCAGTTTACTGAATCAGGAAACTGAAAATCAAAAGGTTTTCAGTAAAATGTATTTGACCCCTGACGTTGCATACAATGAAGGTGCACATTTTTTGTTAAAAGTAAGTTATTTGCCATTAGTTAAAGATGATTGCACATAGTCTGTGTTTGTCCTATGACTGATGTTGAAAACAGTTGCTCTTCAGCATCCAGGTGTGGAAATATGGGCAGTTAATTGCATGGTGATGTCAGAAAGTCTCAAGTATGTTATCTGTAGCAAGAACAAAGTTCTCCTGTGAGGTTCTGTAATACATAGCAGGGATTTGGGCACCTAGATGGAATTAAAATTAAATCCAGGAAAATAGGAAGTTATGTTTACTAACTATAGTCAATTGAACAGGATATGGTTAGCTGCAAACAGTTATAAAACTGAAGTATAATCACTTTGGAAAAGGTAATCTGGAAGCCTGTCTTTCTGCACACTGATTTAGGTCTGTCTGAGTGAGAAGAAAGCTTCCTTTAAAAGTCACAGAAAGATATTAGTAATAAAATAATGCTCTGGAAATGACACTGAACAAGGAAGCACTACAGTGTCTTAGGCTGCTATTTTGACTACAAAACCTGTAATTGCTTTTATACGGGATAAGGCAGGAAAGCTCTTGCCTTCCTGTTATGTTTGCAAGAAAAAAAAACCAACCAAAACAAAACTGGATTTGAATTTGTGAATGCCTTGGAATCCCTCTATGCTGAGCCTTAATACCTTTCCTAGTGACAGAGAACCCAGAACTGATTCACTATACTGAAGTGTTCAGATTACAATGTGGTTATAGGCTTTCATCTTTGAAATGTACTTCAAAATTCCTATTTCTTTTTAGCACAGAAGAAGTGGGTCTTTTAAGATCATTTTGCAGTAATGCTATTGCTGGTATATTTTACACATCCTATATTATAGTTGCTGGAATCATCTTTAGAAACTTTCAGATAGGTGTTGAACCTGCTCATTTTGAAAGTTACTGAGACGGAAATGCATTGTTCAAACCCAAAACTCATTCCATGCTTTTGTTAAGTGATCTGTCTACCATGTACCTTCTAAAGATTTGCTCCTCTAGTGTTTTTTTTAACGTGGACACATCATCTGTTTTCTAGTTTCTTCCTGAACCAGAATTTTAATGCTGGAAACACCTTCAAATATACTTCCTAAAACTGAACTCATTGTGATTTCATCCACAGTGGTACTCAAGAATTTCCAAACCATAATTTTGCAGTATTGCCAGTGAATTTGAAGGGGTTTATTACAACTTTTCCCTTCTGACATCACTCTAAAGTTTAGTATTTCTTGTTAAAGTTTTTTAACAATGCATAATTTAATATTATTATTTTAATGTATATTTTATATTGTGTAACCCTTGCTCATAATACAGTATTAGATTGTTGTATACTCCCTACGATATAAAAATATACAATAAATATGATCTAACATGTCAGAGTACAATACTATATTTCTGATTATTTGTCTGATTATCTAGTTCAATCTTGTAATGACTTTTTTTTCTCAGGGCATCTATTACACCTATTACAGTGTAACAGTTACAGAAGAAATGTAATATGAGTACAAACACTGGGGGGGGAAGGCTTTTTCCAATATTTGAAGTTCAAATTATAATAGACTCTCCACGTGGCACACTATCGTAGTATTTGATTGACACTTCTTAGCATAATATTGAAGTCCACAGATTAATCAAGCATTTTTCCTCTATGAAATTGAAAATTGAAAAAAAATGATTGCACTTTCAAACACCGAATGGTCACCAAACTTACTATATTGAAAATTATTTACAAAAAGTAAAGAAAAACTGAACACAATTTTACTTGGAACACTACATACTGGATGAAGCAGGATAGGACCATTTCAATCTTATAGAATTCCTTGACTGCTTTGCAGAGAGCACATTAACATCTGTAAACTGCCTTTGACTGTTCACTTATCACTTACCACCATCACTAGAAGGTCTAAGTGGGCATGCAACACAGTCTTTGGATCTAGAGGAATAAAATAATCAAGCCAACTGAGACTGGAAAAGCTGAGCTGTAGCGATTACCTTACAGGGGTTGGATTCTGACCATGGTAAACGGGGGAAAAAAGGAAAGAATAAGCTAGGGAAAGTGGTGTATTACTTCATGCCACACAGGCAGCACAGCTTACACCATGTACTGCTCTGTTTGTCTTGGCAGATCTGTGTGCGCGGATCTGGCTGTGGGCGTGATTCTGCCAAGTATGGTCAGTGTTCAACTTACACCCATGTTTAGGTCTCTAGTTATGCGTTTGTCTACCATGTGCCTCTCTCTGCCAGTCCACAAAACAATGGCTTCCTAGCCATTTCTATTCTGAATGTAAGATAAAATTAATAATGTAAGCAGTATGACCATGTACTAAATGTTTAGTTGAAGCTGCAAGTTCCAATGTATTAGATATTTTGCCTGTAAGCCAAAAGGAAAATATAGGCATAATAAGCTTTTAGTGATGGTTGCTGTCACAAAATTAGATCAGAAAAATTATGTACAGTTTCTTCCACAATGGATTATGTTTTATTGGTACAGGTTGCAACGTTTTATGGCATGCAGTGCAGAATGCCTCATGGTGATGCTAATGCATTTCATGACCTGGTTTTGGCAGCTTTCGTGACATCCTTTATGTAGCTGAATTTGTGTGCTCTCCTTTCCTCTTCACTTAGAAACAAGGCACACGTTGCCAAACATCAAGTGCCATCTCACATCTTTTTACCATCTATGTCCAGTTGTGTTCCTTTGTCCCTCTGCTGATGCAAAAGTCAAATGGATATGTTCAAATAATACTAGTGACTTTTATATATTTACATTTGTTGCAAATTATCAGCTAAAGATTCTTTACATCTGCTATAGATGTTAAATCTTTTTATGTGGATGGATATAGTTAGTAATTGTTCTATGGACAGACAGATTTAGAGAAATAATCACAATTCTGTATGCTGTCTTTGAGTTCTGGATTTTACGTTTAGATCTCTGAAGTGTATCAATGATGACTAAAATCACAAGCAGAAAGAAATTTCCCCATTTACTATGCATCTGAGGAGGCTTCTAGCAAAAGCTGATTACAGCAGGTACCTGAGATGGAATATTTTTCTCTCATGAGAAGAAGGAAAAGTAAACCTATCCTGCTTCAATTGCCGGTACTGTGAATACACTGAAATTGTGTCCAAGGAAATTCCTTCCTTGGAAGCAAAACCATGTTTTTCCAAATCAGCTGTGCACGGAGATGCTCGCACTGTAGAAGCGTCTTTCTGCTTTTATTGGAGTTCAAGAGTGGTTTGTTGTGAGAAGCCCCTCACGTGCATAGGTTCTTTCACTTTCTGGGGCTAAATGTGCTAATCTTAGTCCAGAATAAATTGTTCAAGCATCATGTTGAATGTGTATTCTTCTCCTTGCATTGTTTATATCATTGTGTGTTACACTGTATGTGTATCTTCCCTGGTTTCTCCCAGTTATGTTTTTGCTTTGTTCTGTAGTCTGATAAAATCCTTACAGAGTTTTCACAGTGTTTCTTACCTTTATTCTCCTTTGTGTAACTTGTATTTTAATGATCCCTTTCCCTCTTTTCCCTGCTGCTCTTACAATTTTTATTTTCCTGTCTGCTTTGTGGGCAGACTGTTCCATATCATAATTTTTATTCCACTATGTTATCTTCTTTTAGTCAAGCAGTTTTCTGTTCTTCTCTGTAGAATTACACTTTATGACTACCAAGCCATGTGTAGAACAAACAAAGAGAGTAGCGACAGTGCCCATAGCTTACTGGACGTAAGTATAGTAAATTTTCTGAGCACCTTTCCATGCAATCATCAAAGAAAATATCTCATGGCCATTGTAAGCCTATTATTTTGATTTGGAATGCTTACAGCTCTTGTGTTTATCCTAGTGCATTTAAGGAATGCTTCATTATAAACAAGTGCAAAGTGTTAGGCATTTTCAAGTTTAAATACTTACACAATCATTTTTAATGCTGGGCCACCATTTCTGAGGTTCTGTCAGAATGTTCTTTGCACCATATGAATCCTAATTCTTAGGACTTCAAAATTTGGTGATAAGTTGTCTTTGTTTGGGGGACTGGAATCACATATGTCTTTTCTGTATATAATCACATGCATGCCTGCAGAAACATTACTAAAATTTGGTGGTTTATTTGTTTGATTGGGTTCTTTTATGAAAAGGAATTGTTCATTGACAAGGCATGTAAGTCAGTGATTTTAACACATTTCCACCCCCAGTATTTAAAGATGCTTTTTAAAGTAAAATTTCAATGCATTTAACCCTTGTCTTGCAATCACATCTGAATACAAACCCTGTCCTTCTGCAGGGCCTGATTAGAGTCAACCTGGGTCTTGCAAGGGCTACGCCTCATTGTTGCTAAATCATATATCTAGGTAATAACCCTGAGGGTATTTTATAATCATGTGTATGTAATCACTACAGTAATCTATCAGAACTGATAAGGTCTTAGATAAAGTATAGGTTTTGAATACTAAAAAGGAACCATTTCAACAAGTATATGACAGTATTAGCATGAAAAATTCTTATGTAAAAACATCAGCAAAACTAGCAATTTTACCAGCCTGGAATTTTACCTGATAGTATTTTTAAATGCAGAAAAAAAAAAAAGAAAAAAGAAAAAAGCCTACACATAGTTAAACTGGTGACTAAATCTCAAAGTTCTGGCAACTTTTAAAAAATACATATAACTTCCATGGCTTAATAATCATATGCATTTGGGGATGTTTTAATTTGCATGTTTACATTACTGTTTTTCAGATACCTGTGAATTTCAGTTTGCATTCATCAGTCTTGTTATCTGCAAAATGCTGAACCTTGAAAAAATATTATCTTGACATGATAACAAGAATCAGGCTGTGCAGTGAGACTTAAATTGTCAAGGAAATAGAACAGGATGCTGTGAATCACATTTGCATGAAAAAAAAACGAAATATGTTACAATTCTCAGCAGCAACCTTCATCCCAAAGCTTGGGGCTTCTCTTTAGCTTGCTTAAGCACCCAGTGTGTAAATCTGAAGTATTTCTCTCACAAGTGGGCTTTAATCCAAGACATTTTTGCTATTCTGATTTTTGTCCAGGCCCTGTTTATAGAGGAAAAAACTCTGCAGAGCTGTTGTGGGGTATGCTGAGACACAGCAAGCATGTTCTTTGTTTTTTTAAGGATAGCCAAACTTGTCCTTAAACCTCAGTGAGTTTTTTGTGATGTTCAACATGAAAGATGGACAGAGCTTTGGTTATTTTATTAACACCCTGTCCATTCAGTTATTTCTAATAACTATGATTACAGAGAAAGTATATAAAAAAAAGCATTAAATCTGGGCAGATTAGATTCCTCAGAAGTTTTTGGTTTTGTTTTTAACTGGTTTTATGCCCAGTTTTTTATATATAAATCATTTAGTTTAGGTAAATATTTATCTTTCCTTTTTTGAATCATTTTTTTGCAGGAATAGATATGCAGACAAGACTGAGACTCTTAAAAGTTCATACTTGAAACAGCATAGAGGTGGACCATAGGCATATAAAGGCTCTATGATTATTACAAGATCTATCATAACATTCTGCTAATATCATGGGAAGCAGGTGTCAGGGCCAGGCCCCTCATTCTATTACAGATTTTTAGGCTGAGGAAGTGAAAGAAAAATCAGGGTAGGACTAGAGTTACAGATCACTTGGTCCCTTTCTTACCAGTACCAATATCCAGATACTTTGTTATTTTCACATTTCCTTAATTTGTTCAAGTCCTAGATAACACTCCAAAGAACCACTTTGTGGCAAATGCATCGGTGCCATAGTCACCCAGCTCAATTCCATTGGCCCAGTGATGGTTTCAATACATAGAAAGAATAAAACTACAGTTTTTGCTGCAGTTTTTTGAAGGAATGTTTTGAAGTGGAAAAGGCTTAGTAAAATCACATTTCATAAGAATGCTTTTATATCAATGTAATGAAATATTTTTCCACTCAAATTTCAAACCAAAATCTTTTTCCATTCATATTGTTGAGCTTTTTCAGATATATTGAGTTTAAAAAAATTTTTTTAGTTCTCATATTAAAATAAATTTATAATACATAGTAAATTTTTATTATGTATTGTCCATAAGTATTAATATATATATATTATTTAACACTAAACAATTTGGCACTATTACAAAAAAAAAGTATGCACAAAGTTAATTACTTGGGTGTGAACTTTCAGGCTTTATGATTTGGAACAAAAATAAATAAGGTGTCTCACAGTCTTTTCATCTCTGGGAAAGACTTGTAGCTTTTTATCTTTTCCTGTAAGACAGTTCTTAATAGGTGAAAATCTTTACTGTCTCAGGTATTATGCATTCTGCTGGCTTGCTATTTCAGCCTTTAATGCTATGGACTGATATTGGCTCATTGCTGTGTGAATTATCAGCCCTGTGCAGAAATACTTTTTGTGGCATCTGAAAACTTCAGATGGCCAATTACTGCTTCAGTATGGCACTACTTCAGTAAAGTGCTGATTCAGGGCAGTTAAGCTTGACTTTAGGTATCTGAGTAGTTCTGTTAGTCAGTATGACTCCTTACACTGCTAAAATACTCTGCTGATAGTGAATCTATAAAGTCTGCAAAATGTTATGCAGCTAGGAGATCCTAACGCAAATGAGTGGGACAAAGATTTCTGGAAACTGTCTTTTCTGCCTGAGATTCTTTCATAAATGAATCATTCTGTTGTATTCTTTCAAAAAATAAAATATTCAAAATGTCAAAGTACTGTAAACAGGATTTTCAAAGCATTTGCGTAGTTCTTATGATCCAGAAAAATCAAGGGAGGTGGGGAGAATCTTAAAAACTACTTAATGTGCTTACAGTGAGCCTTCAATATGACACAGATAACTTTATTTAGGTATATTCAAACTTCTTTTCTAGCCTAATTAAACTGAAGTAACGAATAGAGATTTGCATTATAGAGAGACAAGCCTTTGAATTGCAGCAAAAGAAAAGCTCATATTATCTACCAGAGCTGTTTCTCTAGCAATAGCCTGGGAAATAGGAACCCCTAGAGGTTAAAGATTTAAGAGTCATTTGCAGAACTTTCCTCTTCTGACTACATGACCAACCACCTTAAAAGGAAATTTCATTATTGTATACTTTAATATTCGATATAATAATGTTTGGTTCTTCATAAGAAAAAGTTAATGTTCTTTCTCATGCTACCCATGCATTCAGATATCCGTAACATTTTCTTTACATGAAGCATTCAGTTAAGATATAAATACAGCATGTTTTGCCTTTTTATTAAATGAGTTGCTTCTCTTCAGCCTTATAATGCCTTCTTTGCTGCAGTAAAATGGATTATGACTGAGCTTGTCTTGTAAGTAAACTTTATGAAGAACTTAATATTTGTATGAATTACTGAATATTTATATTTTTGCATACTTATTATTTGTACTTTTTGCCTTTTACATACATTGTGCTGCTTTTATTATATGATTTTAAATATAGTAATATTTGTCAATTTCTGCTTTCTAATTTTACACTGTTAAAATCTGAGAAAATTTTGGCTATGTGAGTGCACAGTTGCAGTTCTATTACATTATTATTCATGGTCTTCACTTATATCCGTATGTCTTTGCTTAGTAAGTCTAGCAGATTGCAATCTACAAACCCAATTTATTATTGTGGTTACAGTTAAAATTTACATAAATGTCTGGCTGTTTCTAATGCTGCTTGGGTTGGCTGTAGTCAGTATAGCACACTCTTAGAGTGATTCACTATTTTGTCTGTCACTTCATGAAATTCTGTGAGATGGACCTTTTACAGTGTATGTCAGATAAGGTGTACTCTGGATGTTACTGAATTTTTTACCTTGCCTAATTCTTCTAACATTTCCAGTTAATATGCAGTAAGCATTTCCTTTAAGAGAGATTGCCTGAGAATTCACAGGGAAATATTAGATAGAGAAAAAGAAACCTTAAAATTTATCATGTGTTATTAACGTATGTTTATTACAATTCTTATTGGAGAACAGATTTAAGTGAATTTTATCTTGACTGAAATAGAACCTTTTTTTCTTTCATGTAGTTGAATTGTTTTAATTGTAAATTGTATGAGCTTTCATCAAAGTTTGAAGTAGGAGTTAAGGAGAATTAACTGAATAGCTATTGCCAAAGGGCAGAGATTGATCTTAAAAGCAGATTTCAAAGTTTAAATATCAGGGAAAGAAATCATGTTAAAATTAGACTTTAATGCTAGCATATCACAGCTTCGAACATTTCAAGAAACTTTCTTGCCTATAAGTACTGTAGTTTCATGTCCATATGATAAACTGAATGTTGGTTTCACGTTCTTCACAATTGCAATAACTGATAGACCAACAAATTTCAGTCCATTCTTCAAAGTAAATAGTAGTATAATTTAGTGAGAAAATGCATTTTCTACATGTCTAGTTAGAGTTTATTAGATGCTGGTTAACCAATCTTTTCTGCTTCTAGAAATAATTTTATTACTTTAGTTCCAGAATTCATGTAAGAAATTATTTTTTGTGTACTCATGTACTTTAGCCAGGACAGTTATAATCTTATGGCTTTTTACTAGGGTCAAAATGAAGTAATAATGTTTAATAACATTCAACAGTAAAAATATTGTAAGCTTCCGTGTATTGGAAATTTTAATGGACACTTCAAATAAGATCAATAATTTTAACTAATAACAGGTAAATCTATGATTTCTTGATTTTAATTTCTTTAATTTCAGAATAAATTCTCAGTGGTAAAATATAACCTAATGAAAATATGAGAATATCAGTAACGGGTGATCCCAAAGTTATGTTAATAACATGAATTTCAGTTCTGTGCTAGCTTTTATTTAAAATAGGGTTAATAGTATCAAATTACTACCAGTTTAGTGTGCTGAAAACATTCTATGGGGTAATATTGAAACTCTAATAATTTCTCTAGATTCCTTGTGGAATTTAATCTATGCAGTTGGTGGCACTCTGATCTAACAGCAAAAGGTAAGTCAAATTTTTCTTCCTGGCTATAATGGCAGAAATTTCTAGATTAAAATGGACTTTTGAAATTCAGATGTACTTAAAATGTTTTAGATTAAATAATAGACATCTGAGAACAATTGTTTGTCTCCCACGTCAGCATCCTCTACTTTGTTAATGTTTCCCAAAACAAAATTCCAAAAAGAAAATTAAGATCTTCTAAGAATAACCTCAGAGTGCTTGTGCCCAGGAATGCAGTACACTACTATAATGGGGAAGTTAAAGCAGTATCTTTTTAAAACCCATTTCCCTTCATTCCAAAACAGTCTTTATGAATAAAGCATTTTTTCTAGAGCTGCTCTAATATGAGGGAGGGGTCAGGTATTGCGCCCTTTCAACAAACAGGAACATGGTCATCTCAGTATAGTTTCATACAGAAAATAATCTTTAAGGCTTAAGATAGTAAATGTAATGCTTTTAATTTTAAACAAGACTGGTTAAAACTCTATTTTGCTTTAGCATTCCGTTCAAAATAAACATTTCAAATTAATAAAATCTAGATGAATTACAATTCAGTTAGTCAAAATAATTTTAAGTAATGTGAGGCTTCATTTGAAATAACAAAACTTTAAGTTCCCATAAGAACTAGGAAATTTCATTGTTAACTGTCTCATATTTTAGCAGACTTCATGACATTTCAGACTCGTTACTCAGAAGTAAAAAGCTAATTTACAAAAGCAGTGCTCTTCAATTGGCTGTTTCATAGGCAAATTATGCTGCATGCCTTTTACTGGTATAATGACTTAAACTGAGTTCTTCACTCATGTTTGTAGATTTGCATATTCCTTAGTAAAACAGGAGATAAAATTGCTACTTTAGGCTTTAGTTTATGTTTGCATTTCCAGGATACTAGGCTGTCTTTATGCCAAAATAATATCCTGTCTGAAGTTCAGATATCAGGAAAATTGAACATAATAACGCCCTGGGATATTCCAGTATTCCCTGTAGTAAGATACTGGAGCAATTCTAGAAGAAAAATCTATCCAGCAGCAACCAAAAAGTATGGCAGTAAATGGCAAAGAACATGTCAGGCTGCTGCCTATCATGTTGTAAATGCTGTGTAGGGAGAAAGGGAGGCTGAGATTGGTGTCTGCTGGAGGTGAAGATAAGAGCTTTCTGGAAATGTAGGTGTATGAAGTTAATATAGCCTTTCCCACACTGATGTAAACTGTACACTGCATTGCAACACTGAAGCCAGTTTTTCTGTCACGTGAACAATGAGCCTGATTCAGGTTGGATGCACATACACAATTAGGGCTTAATGAGAACCAGCAAGACACTGTTTGCTTTTGGGGCTGCTTCATAATCAGCAGTGCCTAGACAGCTCTTCTGAAAACCAGGACTAACTTTCCAGTGATTTCCCATAATCATGCTGAAAAATGTCTCTTACAATGATGGCTGTGCAGGGCAGTAGGGTTTGCTGTGCTAGACCCAGAAACTGCAGAACTGATCCTTGCATCTGAAGAGGAATATCAGGTATGCCAGTCTTAGTCCTAAGTGTTTGCAGAACAGCGCAAAGCAGCCAGTGTAGGAAACAGGTAACTTTTTTCGACTTTTTTCAAGTTTGCTGCACAAATACACCTTAATGTATCCTGATGTGAAACATCTTATGGCATTTGCATTGTATGTTAGTGAACATATTCTTCAGAGACAGTAGCCATCATCTCATGAAAATGAATGTCTGTTTTGCATTTTAAGCATGTACTAACTACAGAAGACAGGCATTAATAACTTGAAGCATTCTTTTCTTAAAGAGAAAACTGTCATTGCAGCATTTTGACAGACAAGTGTGACTGCGGGATTTTAATTAATGTTTTAGTTGAAAGTGAATTTACATAATTCAGTTGTGCCATTTCTTTGGTCAGTAAGGGTGTTGAAAAGACCTCTCATCGTGCTCATTGGAATTTCATCATTTTTAAGGTACTGCTTGCCCAGTTCAAATTTGGTTAGGTGGCAAGTGATACTTGTTTAGAAACCAACACGTGCTAGTAAGGCAAAAGCTAGAGAGATTTCATGAAAGAGAAGTCAGCAGGAGAAAATCACATGTTTAGGTATTTTCTTTTGTAGATGTTATGTTACCACTAATAGTAGTAATAATTATGACTGTACTTCATGAAAATAAAACTAATGATCTTGCACATTTTTTTACTTACCAAAGCTCATAGGGGTGTGGAAATAAATTCCTTTAATGGGGAAATTACTTCCTGCTCAAATTGTGACATTAATAGAGTGTCACATATTACAAAGATCCTAGAGTGTTCCTACACACTTGCCAATTTATCAAACCCTAGTATGAAAAACACTTCTGCACAAGATCTTGTAATCTCAATCACATCTGTAAATGAGAGAGAAGAAACCGATGCCTGAAAGCTTGAGCAACCTTATTATCTTCTAAACTCTAATGCTGGAGATATGAGACGGATGGGTCTTTGCCAGACTCTTGTTACACCAGCCATGCTTCAAGACATGCTTGAGGTGCTTTCCAACCTTGTATTCTATATGTTGATGCAAGTGAGGGTAAACCCAAAATATAGGTGATAAATTTCAGCCATTCTTGGCAATAGGTGAGACGAACAGAAGAGAAAGGGAGAAGGTGCAGTAGAGCTAGTCAAACAATTAAAAAAAAATTAAAAAAAGCTGCATTGTTAAATATGTCACAACCATAATGAAATCCTGAGAAATAACAAAACTTTTCTGAACAACCTTAGTAACTTTCTTGAGATCTGTGCATTTGAATATTTAATTAAATATAAAAATTATGAAGATTTCAGGAATGCAAGTGTTAGTGTGTGATTGCTAATGCAGTTTTGGTCGTTCTCCTGGCACTGCAAAGTAGACACATCACAAGCTCTGAAACTGATTATCTTGAATGGAAGATCTGTCAAGTCCAAGAGCCTGTTTAGTGTAATCTATTTTTGTCATACCTTGTCTTGTTTTTTCACTTAGCAATTAGTTTAAGATAGGCTTAACATTTGTGCTGATGTGCAAGTGTATCTCCATGTGAAGGAAGAATGAAGGGGTGGGGAGGAAAAAGAAAGGGAGTGAGAGACATTGTTTAACAGATACATCAGTGTGAGGGTCAGAAGAGATGCCTTCAGTTTGCAGCTTTGCTGCTGTCCTATACTTTGACCTTGAACCAGTTTCACTGCTTCCTGGTACCTCAGTATTCCAGTCTTTAAAATGTAAACAGTAAATAGTGACACTTTCTTTTCCCTTGCACTGTAGGGCTTCATGTCATGGACTCTTAATCTTGGGAAGCAGATAACAAGCATTGCTTCTGCCCTCCACCCACGGAGTACCTCTAACTGATGAAACTCTGCAAAGGTTTCCAAGCTGTAATAAAAAAGAAAAAAAAAAAAAAAAGTGGCTTGGCTTCAGTAAAATGTATCACAATTTAGATATCAAATAATTGTAAACAGCCATACATAACAGTAAGTGATGCATAATATCACTGAAATAAAAACGACAGTAAGTCCATCTTGAATCTATAGAGAAAGAATAAAAGCTTGTGCTTAAATGTAAAGTAGCTTGGCAATGGCTAAACCATGAATAACTACCGTAAGGGTTATGTCTTACGAAATTATGTTCCATGGATAAACTTTTTTTTTTCTTTTAATTGAAAAAATAGTGTTATGCACTGCCTAGGAAATCTCACAGGGTGGCAGAAGCTGAGTAAGATTTCCATCCTCTGTGAGCTCTGTAGTACAGCATCTCATGTTGTTCAGAATTTTGTCTGCTGTTCTTGCCATGTTAACATGAAGATATTTTTTTCCTGTGCATACAGCGCAGAGGTTGAAACAAACGCTAGAGCCCTGTGATACTGAATATCCAGCTTTTGTTTCCGAACGCACTATAAAGGAGACCACGGGGAATATTGCTTGCGATGACTGTTTCAAGTAAGCCCTTTCAATTTTTTTTTTTTGTACAACTGTTTGTGAGAAAGCAATAAAACTGAATTATTCAAGGTTATGTTGAGGAACGTACAAGTCTGTTATGTTTTATCTTACATAATGACCTCTGTCAGGGTGTAATTTCTCTAATTACAGGGGTCATTAAAAAGTTTGATACTTCTAAATTAAAGCAGTTCCTATTATTTCTACCAAAAAGAGTAAAACCAGTATGCTAATTTCAAATAACAGCGAATGTTTTAAGAGTTTTTCTGCACACAGGCAACATTCTAAGTGCATATTCTGTAAGGATTTAGATAGAAAAAGGCTAGTTCTATTAGCTCTCCTACCCAAGAGTGAAACCCTGCTGGATAGGTTAGAAGTTCCCTTGTGGTACGGTAAGATCTGGTTGTTTTATTTGAATGCCAAACACTGTTTCCTTCTTAGAATTGTTAGGCTGAAAGAGTGTAAAAGGATTAAATCTATTCCTCAAGATTTCACTGCTGAGATGCTGAGTTAATAGAAGCAAATCTCACATGTCAGTGCTGCAACCTTGTCAAGGTAAAGTTGTCCTTTATAGGGTTAAAATAAGAGAAAGACTTCAGTCTAGCTTTCCTCCTTCATACTGAAAATGTCTTTCTTCTGTATTTAGTGTCTGTGTGCAGTAACATTTTTACTGTAGTTATGGTACATTTTAATTGAAGAATTGCATAAGTATTGTTTATGTGAATTTTTGTGCTTCAGTAGCTCTCTTAATTGGATTTCCTTTATGCTGAGAGGTCATCATCGCAAAGGAGATTAGTATTTACAGCAGTAATTTGCCTATCAATGTAAATACCAGGAAGAATTTATAAGTTAAACAAAATTTGTTACGAGTTTCCCTTTCCAGACTAAATCAATATGCAATCAGCAAACAAAGGTGAAAACTTTGCCTCTTTGAAGTCAATAGGTGGGCTTCTGGACCTGCTTCTAAATTTTCTCCTCCGTATCTTCATTGCTTTAAAACAGGAAATAAGAGTAAGTGCACTGAAGATATATCTTAAGTGCTAAAAGTCACTTTTAATTTGCTGCTGGCCAGCTTCTAATTATACAGAAATTATTAACATCTTGTATGAATACTTATTTGTATATGGCTTTGTGGGGTAGAAGTATGAAAGTCCTTAGTAAATTTATTCTAGGGAACCCTTAACTGTAACAATATGTCCCACTGCCTGAAATATACAAACTAGACGAAATCAAGCAGTGATTTTTTTCCACTTGACATATCAAATACAATGTATGTTATACTGCTGTGAGTGCTTCATGCTAGTATTGCAGAATTCAAGCAGCCTTATTTTGTGATCATTTAGCAGAAGTTGTGCAACGAATTATCATACATCCCTGGTAGTGTTCAAGGCCAAGTTGGTCCAAGCTTGGAGCAGCCTGGTCTAGTGGAAGGTGTCCCTGCTCATGGCAGAGGGGTTGGAACTGGTTGATATTTAAAGTCCCTTCCAACCTAAACCATTCTGTGATTCTATGGTTCTGCTTAAATATTGCAAACAGACATGATTCTGTGACAAGATTAGTTTGACAGGACCAGGTTTTATCAAAGGAATGCAGATTTCAGTCTGCCTTGTTAGGTAACTTCAGGTCAAAGGAAATAACTTTCAAAAATAATACAATTCTGCAGTACTTGGACAGCACAGAGTTGGAAACTGAGTTTAGTGAAAATTATAGTATTTCAAAAATAATGCACTAAGATCTTTTTCATAGCAAAACATTTTGTGCTCCACAGTGGAACAAAAAGCTAAAAGAAAACACTGTAAGTTAAAAACTGATCTCAAGGCACCCATTATTTTTCTCCACAAGCAATGGCAAAAACTAAAGAAATAATCCAGAAAAACTATTAGATTCTCATGGGAAAGTTCTTCGTTATACCGTTTACCCACTGTGATTAACAATCTACAAATTGCATCTTAAGATTGCAGACTGCACTGGATTCCAAATATTTTTGTTATAACCCAGGACACTTTCCCGCAGAACAGCTGAGGAATGTGACCCAAAGTCCTTTGTAGACCTACATCTTCTGACCCAGTTTTCTGTTTCATAGCCTCAGTATCAATAAATATTTTTACAAGCAAGTGTATTGCTTAGTACTTGTAATTTAAGAATGATGGGCTCCATCAGTCAAAATTAGGGTTCAATCTTATGCACCATGAGTCTTGAACTGACGCTGTGTTCAATGGTTAATCTTCATGGCATCTGGTGCATACTAGGTCCTTGATTCAGATCCCTTTGAGTGAGCAGAATTATTTTCTGTGTGCTTCTTGGATCATGTTATACATTAATCTGTGATATATACCTGCAAATGTTGATTACAAATAGAAACATATATGTGTAAATATTTAGCTGCATATGCACTCATTACAAACCTTTTGAAAGACACTGGAAAAGTGAGTATATTGTGAACAGGTTTGCAAACAAAAGTTGTGTAAATGCTCTGCTGTAAGAAAATTTGTGTCACAAGTTACTCATTCAAATCACTTTTGTTCCTACAGTGTTAGGCACTGCTATAGAGTCCTTGTCTGAAAAAGGAGGGAAAAAAACAGTCTCTTGGTAGAAGTAAAAATGATGACTGACGTTAATTGAAACGATATTATGTTACTTAGATAAGATATTTTGGAACACAAATACTGTGTTATTGCTAACAAAGTCACAGTCATAGTCAAGAAGCTCACATAGGGAGAGTCAGAAGCTCAGTCTGACTCTGTCCTGGTGTGCTGTTACTGATCATACAGAAATACTGTGTACTTCACAATTGCTAAGGGGAACACTTACCAACTGCAGTTATGAAAACCAAGCCTTGTTCTTATAAATGTTACCAATCAAAATTTTGATCGTGCACGTTTGGATGTCAATCAAAGTATCCACTCAAATAAATCACATAGTAGAAAAGCCTACATGCTAATTACTTCATAAATAGCGGGGTCACCTTCTCAGCCATCTCTGAAAACTTAATCAATTGAAGGGCACCTATACACTTAAGCGGACTTTGAGTCATGCACTAAATGTATACTGAAATATAAAATACACTATATGTAAACTTGTCTCTCACTAGCAAAAAATAAATGCTTCTTTGGGGTAGTTTGCAGTGTTTAAAAACAATTTTCAAAAATATAGGTTTCATTAAGAAAGCAGGAGCCTAAAAGAAAATAAGAATTAACATAAGAATGTCATTAGGGTCAGGGTTTGGCTGTCCCACATCATAATTTGCTGTTATTCAATATCCCAATGATTATTAAATTAATCTCTTATTTAAACAGTAATCAAAAACAAGTTAACCCACATTTTCTAAGCACTGTCAACAAGAGTGGAAAACTGGGATTTTAAAAAACATCTGAAATGCTTTCATATTTTCCAGTAAGCTATTCCCTTTTATAGCTTATAAAAAAAACCCACCATTACTTCTGAAAGCGCAGATGATAGACTTTTGCATGTTTATGGCAGTTACAGTGTTAGAAATAGTTAACTGCTAAAGGGAAATCTTTTTTTTTTTTTCTTAATCAATGTCAACTGGAACTCTTCTGTTGAGTCATAAGTACACTAATGCCAGACAGACTTGATATGGGTTTTAAAGGTGTTTTGCTGCAAAAACACATTGAGATGTATTTTTGATTACACATTAAATTTGAAGTCTTTGGTTACATAAGCATCTCAATGCTGCTTCCATTGAGCAAGTGTGTCAACCAAAGTTCTTCAGCATTTCTCAGTGGTTACATTACCAGTTTTTGATCACTAGAGTGATCTCAGCATTGCAAAGTTTAATTGCTGATACTCAAAAAGCACTAAAAACCTCCAAGCAATGCATCCTTAGAAAGACAAAGTTGTTACAAATTACAAAGGATAATGGCTGTTAGGATGTTTGACCAGTGAAAGTTACCTGATCTTTCTAGTATAACTGCTCATCTGTTTGTAGAGCAGTTTTCTCTAAGTGCAAGTCTTGGTTGTGCAAAAAGAATTCAGATGTTTTCATTCAGCTTCATTTGAAAATTTGATGCTTTCATTCAGCTTTTTTTAGGACAAAACCATTGATTTCAGCATTAACTCAGGCTACTATGAATGTGAGTATAGATCTTCTGTAGGCACAGCAACTTACTTAACTAACTATAGATTAAGTGTATATTTTAAAATTTCAGAGTTACAAGGAACCATTTGAGTGCATAGTTGCCAAAGTTGCATGTTCAACTGTAAAAACTATGGGTGTACAAGTCAGACAGTAGTTGCACAGTCAAATGCTTAAATGTCTGCTCTTTTAACCTCTCCTGTTCATGTGATGACATATTGGACTTGGATGTAGATCAGAAATCTAGCCTTGCTTCCAATGACCCAGGGAGCAAAGCCCCTTTCTCTTCTAATTGCAGCACTCCTGGGTCTACAGGTCAATACCAAAACCCCAAAGAAACTGTTTTGTTCCCAGTTGATTCTTTGTGCACTATCTTAAGACACAAAGAGAAAAGTAAATATGAGAAAGCCATATTCTCACTTGGGAAGCAAGGAATTACGCAGCTACAATCATCCTAACCCTCAGAAAGACTTACATGCATATTTTAATTACGCATGATGAATGTAAGTGTTCCCTTTACTTTGCTGTACATCACATGTAAATTGCCTGTTAAATTTCTAGGAACTACTTACTTGATTAAACAGTGTCCCATGTATTCTATATTTGGTCCATTGCAGCGTTAGTAAGCAGACAATTTAACAGGGAAAATCATCAATAAACTAAATCACTTGCTTTCTTATAGACTGGACACTAAGTGATACTCATTGTTGATAAAAAGAGGTAGATAGCAGTGGAATTACAGTCCAGGATGACACTGAACCCTTCATGTAGATTTATAATGGCAAATTCAGGCTTGTCCATTGGATGTGCTTATTTGGCAGTGAGAGATAACAATGTGAATTAGATTCAGGGGATGAGTATATTAGTGTCAGGAATAGTGCAATCTGAAGACATTAAAAATGGTAATGGTTTTTAAAAACCACTTAATCTTCAGTCATACCACCATTTGCTAAATTATTTCTGCCTGCCTTTCTCAGTAGAAGCTTGCCAAACTACTGCACTTGATCTGTTTAAAATGTGTAAATAAATATGCAGTTTAATTTCCCATGAAATAAATAATCACTTGCCTTTTCAGATGTAGTTAGTTTACTTCCAAACAAATCAGCTTGCCACATAAAACAAGCAAAGCATCAAGGGCCAATTTCTTCTCATTTGGAGCTCTGTGTATATCAGAATATCCCTGTAGATTTCCCATGGTAGTTTGGGCAGTAAATTATAGCAAGTTTCCTACAAGTCATTTTGGTTGTGTTCATTTTACTGTTTCCACCTTATAGGACCCTGAAGAAAACCAAATGTTCTCTGTATTTCACCATAGGTTGTATACACTCTATGTTTTTATGTGCTTGCTTTTTCAGCAATGATGCCAAGTATGTACGTGATACCATGCACATAAATGTTTTTGACTTATGCCCATGTGGAGTCACAGGTGTGCTATAGTCAAAGTGCTTACTGTTGATCCTGGCAACGTTGCACAGATCTTCGTTTCTGAAGGCCCACTTAGATGTGCATGGAAGTTAAGGAGTATCTTCATGGGAAAACTCAGTATTTTCCATACCTCAGTACTTCATTGTTGAAGGCTTAAGAATCAAAATCTTAGTCTATAGTCATCTTGCACCTCTGTTTTGAAAGTCAGCTCTCACAGACTTGTAGAATACTTATGAGCATTAAAATGTCTTTATATTTGCAGCAACAGCAGTATCGGTGGAAACTTATCATAGTCAAAACCCTTAAACTCTAGAAGATTCCCAAAGATATTTTCTTTTTACTGTTCTTTCCTTCTAAAAAATATCAAGTTATGCAATTTAAACTTCCAGAATTACTTGTTAAAGGTCTTTATAATTAGTTTAAAATCCTGTGTTTTGTGTTACCCACACATCTCCACTTGTATGCTGAGAAACTTCCTCTTCACTCCAAAGACAACAGTGATGATGATGATGTTTGTCATGAAGGTGCAATTTAAAGTCACAATATGAGTAATTTACTCCACCCTTTGATAATGTATATTTTGAATGACCAGTTCAGGAAACACTATAAATTACTAATTTCATTTAAGAAAATAGGTGTATGAAATAATAGAGCAAGACATAGTTACTGGGCAGATCTGTGCCTGACAGTCATTACTTTAGCAATCACTTGGACAGGTTTCAAATAGTTTTTTCTGCTTGTTTGCTTGGGGTTTTTGTTTTTAAATAGACAGAGATTTTCAATATCATTTTTTGTTTCAGAACATTTTTAGCATGCTTGTTGAATTCAGAATTGTAGCTGCCTATACACAAAATGCCACCTTATAGCAAAAATAATCTTTCATCATTATCTCAGTTTCTGTATCAAAGGCCTCCCCCCAGAATCAAAACCTTGGAGCTTGTTTATTTAGTTGGCAAAGCCATGTAATTAGTACAAATCTGTAATTAGACAAATCTGTAATTAGACAAATGTGTATTTGGATTCTCCCTCTCAATTTGCTTTGCACTGTAATCATAATAAAAAAAGGTAGAGAAGGAAAGAATCAATGTGGATCAAAGGCTAAAAAGTACATTTAATCTAAAAAAAAGTTCTGACCCTAGTAATCTTTTTCAAAGAGCTTTTTAAATGACAAGGAATATATACTGAATGAGAGAGGGATTCTATAGAAGGAAAAGAAAGATGAGGAAATGTACAGATGTTCTTTTCTTGCAGATGTATACAGCTTTTTCATTAGGAGACTTCATAGCACTGACTGTGTGGTTTATCTGTAAGTGCTATAAAATCCTGGAGATAGGTGGGTCAGCTTCCTAGCAATTCAGTTGATTATTGTTGTCATTAGTTTTGCTGTAGGTTTTTTTCTGAGAAGTAGGTTGAGATGTGCTCTCTCTCTTAACTCCCGACTTCCCTGCTTATGTCATCTAAGTAAGCGTAGAGCTGAGAAGCACAGAGCTTGAGAAGTTTATAAATAAAACTTTTGCATGGGAAGATGGTGATTTCCACCCATGGACTGTTAATAGTTAAGCTCATAGTGCTGTAAAATATAAATATTACTCTACTTAAAAGTAATAAATATTAATAGAATGGTAGATAGTAGCTGATGCAATGAAAGCTTGTTTTGTAATGATAGGAGTTTTTAAAAAGTATGAATGCCAGAATATATAGAGCTGAGTAGTGATATATACAACAAAGATGACTCTGAATCGGAAAACTAATTAAATTCACTAATTAATTTAACTAAAGACTAATCAAATTGACTGAAGTGAATTCTTAAAGTCAGGCACACTTGTGAAGAATTGTTACTGGGAAATTTTGTTTATAATATAGTATAATAATTTAAATATCATTATATTAATTTATGATTTAGTTTATAATATATTTATATTATATTACAAAAATAATATATGACAATCAATGAAAACATTACTTGGGTGCCTGTACATGTCCCATGTCTCTTTATAAGGGACTTGAGAGCTTAATGCATATTTAATAGCTTTTAACCTGGGAAAACAACATGAATCTTAAGATTCGTGTGCCATGCAGGAAACATATTTAAAGCCTGTGGGGTTTTTGAGCATATTTCTTTGCAAAAATTTTGCAGTCCGTTTTAAACCTAGTGATCTGAAAGTCTTCATTGTCTTACATCCTCATTAAGCTGGACTAGTAAGCTTAGGACCGTTGTCAAATTCCTCATTACACAAAGTACTTTTTTCATCCTAAAGTCTGTATATTCAAAGTTTTTGGAAGTTTGTGACATTTTTAATATTCAGTTGGTAAGTTACCTGCATCTGAGCATCAGTTATTGAGAAAACATCCCCTGACTGATGAAAGGGGAATAGCATTTCTGGGTTTTCTTACCTGAAACAAAATGGTTATCAGCCATGCCACAGCTCTCTGGGGTTGCCAGCCTTTGGCAGACATAAGAATGGTGAGGATGATGTTGTTCACTTAAATCATTGAATCACAGAATAGTTAAGGTTGGAAAGGACCTTAAGATCATCTAGTTCCAACCCAGTTACCATGGGCAGGGGCACCTTACACTAAACCATGTCACCCAAGGCTCTGTCCAATGTGGCCATGAACACCAACAGGGATGGAGAATTCGCAACCTCCATGGGCAACCGATTCCAGTGCCTCACCACCCTAACAATAAAGAATTTCTTCCTTATATACAATCCAAACTTCCTCTGTTTAAGTTTTAACCCGTTACCCCTTGTCCTATCACTACAGTCCTTAATGAATAGTCCCTCCCCAGCCTCCCTATAGGCCCCCTTCAGATACTGGAAGGCTGCTATGAGGTCTCCATGCAGCCTTCTCTTCTCCAGGATGAACAGCCCCAACTTTCTCAGCCTGTCTTCATATGGGAGGTGCTCCAGTCCCCTGATCATCCTCATGGCCCTCCTCTGGACTTGTTCCAACAGTTCCATGTCTTTTTTATGTTGAAGACACCAGAACTGTGCACAATACTCCAAGTGAGGTTTCACAAGAGCAGAGTAGAGGGGCAGGATCACCTCCTTCAACTTGCTGATCACGCTCCTTTTGATGCAGCCCAGGATATGGTTGGTTTCTGGGCTGCGAGCGCACACTGAAGCCAGCTCATGTTCATTTTCTCATCGACCAGCACCCCCAAGTCCTTCTCCGCAGGGCTGCTCTGAATCTCTTCTCTGCCCAGCCTGTAGCTGTGCCTGGGATTGCTCTGACCCAGGTGTAGGACCTTGCACTTGGAATGGTTAAACTTCATGAGGTTGGCATCAGCCCACCGCACAAGCATGTCAAGGTCCCTCTGGATGGCATTCCTTCCCTCCAGCATATCAACCGAACCACACAGCTTGGTGTCATCGGCAAACTTGCTGAGGGTGCACTTAATCTCACTGTCCATGTCAGCGACAAAGATGTTGAACAAGACCAGTCCCAACAACAATCCTTGATTCTGAGTGTTGCTTTAAGTAGGTATTCTTACACTAACACCAAATTATGCTGCAGTCAGTCAGGCTGTATGTGGTAGCAGTATTTTGCTAGCTTGGGTTCAGGTTACAGGCCTGAGGTTGAGAGTTTATCTGTCCCTTTTTATATGAGAGAACCACTAGCTGCTTTTTCATATACTTCAGCTGCTGCAGCTCTCAGAAATGTTGTTATTGGCATATATGTTATTTTTATAAATTGCATTGAAGATATTCCATTCTCTATCATTGTTTATTTGGGAAAAAAAAAAAAAAAAGGAAAAATACAACAAAAATCCACCAATAAAAATCCCCAAATAGCTCAACTTGACTGTGATATAACAATTTCATTCATTCATTAAAAAAATGTGATAAGTGAGAGAAATGTCAGTGGAAATGTAGCCAGCAGCCTGGAAAGCACATGATAGGAGTTGAGAAATAGCACAGTGGATATCTGCACTTCAGCTGAATTCTTGAAGTTTGTTCCAGACCATTGGGGTTGAACATTTGCAACCAACAGTTATGTGAGTAACACATATTTGAGTGCAGAGTGCACAATATTTTCCATTTACTGTACCCTAGTGCTGGAATGTTTTTTCTTTCTCTAAAAAATAGGAAAGATTGAGTTTGACAGATATGAAATGTAATCCCAAAATAACAATTAATCTTAATCCAAATTACTCAAACTTCATTAATGCAGGTTGGCACTCAGAAAAATACACTGAAAGGCACAGAGGGAAATTGCTGAATTTACAGATGCTCAAGCATTGAAGCACCCAGTGGGGGATATCTGAGTTGAGTACCGTGGAAATTCAGAGTACTTTTTCACATCTTTGTGCATGTGTTTAGGTTGCCAATTTGAAAATACTGCCCTCAGTTTATTTCTTTTCAAACTACTCACAGTGAAATTCTTCCATGCTTCTTGTGTGGAAGAAAGTATGCTTTGCTCATCTGCATGAGCGAAACAGCTGGTAGCAAAAAGATCTTTTCTGTTGCCTCCTAAAAATTATTGATATGATTATGTACGTGCAGGAGTGAAATATGCTAACGCAACAACGAGCCATTGTTCTAGTCATAATCTGAATGTAAATCCCACAGTCATCACTGTAGCATCAAACAATAGTATTAAGTGTTCCTATGGTCATTACAGAAACAAATGAAAAATGCATATATGGATTTATTTTTTTTCTTCTTGAATCAGGCTGTTAAAACTCCTGAACATGAAATTGAAAAGTAAAATATATAGTTTGTAAAATACACCATCTAGATCAATAATTCTTATGAACAAAGGTGTTCTGCACAATAACGCAGTATTTCTGTGTGAAAATAATAATTAATTTTTAGCGAGAATCACATAGCATTGTTTTTAAACAAATTGAACTGCTTTGAATGTTGGTGTTGTGCTCAAATCACCATCAAATTACAAATAAATATCTTCCATTCTGCAGGATAATGGCAATATATTTTTACTATACTTTTTGGTTCCTCAAATGTAGTTTTATACTGTCAGAATCTTCACAGTTCCCTGCTGCTTATAATTCATTTGGTTCCTCAAACTTCTTGCAACCTTTGCTGCTATTGGAAGAAAGTAGGAGAAAATTTCTCTGAAAATCAGAGATTTCTGGATGCCGTCAGGAAGTTTATTACCATTCTTTGTTTTTGCAGCAAGTCACACAGCTGTGTCACTGGCCACCAGCTAATGGCAGTGTGGCTGTAAGCCAGGAAAAGGAAAATATTTCAGTGCAATTGGCCAAGAAATGATGGTATTTGGGATCCTCAGTCTGAACTGTAAGTGACTGCTTATAAGTAGGCAAAACTTAAGTCTGTTCAGTTTATATCCTGTCCAAAACTTAACATCAGTGAACAAGGAAATGGATTATCTCTCCTGCATTGAAATACAGGGACTAAGCTTCTTAACAGCAATATCGATTTCCTTTAATAGCAGACATAGACAAATAGTAGAGAGTAAACAACTTAAAGGTTAAGTTTGCTTAGCTGGACAAGACACTTCTCTTGCATGTTTGAAACTGAATTAGCTTAGCTTTGCCTCTTATGAATCCAGCTATGTTAGGAAAGTTGAAGCCAGCAGCATTTCGGAGACAAGGTGTTAAGCCTACCACATACAGATTTTTGCACCTTATGATTCAGGTAGTTGTTGTGAAGCAATTATTTGCATTAAGGAAGGAAACGACTGACAAATGCGTGTGATCTTGTGGTTGGCTGGTAAAACATGCATCTTACTTTTGGAGATATAGCAGCCTCATAACTGTAGCAGCCAGGAAGAAAAAAGGGTCTGGATCTGTCTTGGTACTGCTGTGCCTGCTTTAATCAATGTGGGAGATGCTCCGAAATCCCTAAATGGCAGCCTTCAGAGGCCCCACAACAAAGCCACCTGCTGCAGCAATTAATATATTAACCTTCTTCCCTCTGTCCCTTTCCCACAGGGCACTGACTCTGCTTGTCCTATCATCACTGCCCTTTCACCCCATGTTGGAACATCTCCCTCCTTTTCAGGGAGGTTTATCCCCCTCCTGATTGCCTTATTAATGCTTTACTACCCAAGAGGTTGAGGAGCTGGAAGATGAAGAGAAAGAAGCACACAGTGTGGAAAGAGGACAGTATAGCAAAGGGTAGTGTCAGCTCAGTCCCTATCCATCTACTGCCCTGAGTACATCTAATTACTACTCCTCACAGGAGAAATTCATGTAATAAGGAAAATAACTGATATTTTTAAAATTAGGTTTGGGTTTTGGTTGCCTCTTTTTGGTTTTGGTGGGTTTTTTTGTTTGTTTGGGTTTTGTTTAAGCATAGTCTGTGAAATAAATTATTATGATAACAAAATAATATACATTATAAGTGCATTAAAACTTTTATATATACAAGCAAAAGGAAGAGATTCAAACTGAAAACAAAACAAAACAACATTTTGATGTAATGTGCTGGCTCTGTTAGAACAGGTATTGCAGTCTGCACTTGGCTTTAGGCATCACATTTCACTGGGTTCAGGATTCATTTCTTTGCAGGATCACTACTCAGCCATTAAAAAGAGAGAAAGACCCTCCTGCAGAGGATAATTCAGATCACCAAACCCAAGCTTCTGCTCTGAATTATCCTTGAGTAGCCTGTGTCTCTGCATGTACTTTGATAAGTTGGAGATGGTTACCTTTCTAATACAAGAACCTGAGTTACATGCACAAAGGCAGCTGGTGTACCTGCGCTCCAAGAATTACATTACAGTCGTATTGTGATCTTTCCAGATTCTAGGCAATCTTAAGAAATTAAAAGGAGCTGGTTCTTTGTAGGAAGACTAATTTAGTTACATTAAAAGTGAGCTTTCTTATCATGCTTTCATAAGCACGACTTCAACAAATACCATTATGAATGCAGCAGTACTTGAATTCCAAGTCATTTCTTTGGTTTCATTCCACAATGAAAAAATTAATTTTCAATGAACAGGTTAATAAATACTTGCATTTTTGAGCAAGTACTTACTATTTATAAAACATAAAGCTGGTTTGTTTGGGGTTTTTCCCCCAAAAAATAAAATTGTGTGGTATCTGTGCAGATGTTTTTATGTCAGCCAATACAGAAATAAGTTAGAAAGAAACAAAGTGTGTGCAACATGAGAAAAGTGCTGTGTGATGCTCTGACTCAAAATACAGAATTTCTTGCAGATGTACTCTCTGTTCTTGCTCTTTCTTCATTAGCAAAATAGTTTGGCATGACTAGATTTTCTTCCTCCTCCTCTCTTTACCCCTTTCAAGTATTGCATTTCTTCCTTCCTCACCTTCCCTGCAAAGTGAAGAAGTAGTTTGTGCTCAGGTCTGTTTTAAGCCTCTGAACTTGAATATTAAACAAACCAAACTAGTTCCTCAGTGAATGAAAGATGAAGGAGAAATCATTAATAAGGTTCTTATTGACTCAATGGCTTCAACATAATAGAAACCCCAACATTTATTCCATTTTATATATGGAGACATATGCAAGGCTTTTTCCTGAGTATGATGACAATACTGGTGTAAAGGAAAAAGGTTCAAATCAAAAGATTTACATTACTTAACATAAAAGAAATTTACCTTTTAAACACAAAACATCTAGTGTAAATATTAAACCTAGGCTATTAAGCATATACTTTCTTTAGCTTCTTAAACTAGCAATAAAGGTCAATAAAACCCCTTGCTCTGTCCTTGAGAGCTGGCACCCATATTGCCAGTGACACAAACGACAGCCTAAGCCAGCAGGTGGTCAGAAATACTTATTGTAAAATCAACTTCAGAGAATTCACAGTGGAGCTCACTGAAAAAAAAAAAAAAAAAAGCCAAGAAAAAAGGCTGTTTTCATTACTTTGTCAGCACCTTACTTTATTTCCCAGTGCAGTCTTGGAAGCTGGTTTGCTAGAGGTTTTTCTCCTTGCGACTGAGTCGTGTCTTACACAATGAAACATTTTCGTGGAATATTTCAGTATTTGAAAGACTTTGTTCTGACTATGTTTATGCACCTTTTGTTTTCTGTGAATGTTTGGTTCATGAGACTTACTGGCATGCACATTCACTCAAAATGAATCTGAGAGATGCATGTGCATGTTACCATGGAAACAGAAAGCTGAACCCAAACAGTGGACCTGCTGCTGGGATGATTGTGTGCTTTATCCAGCTTGGGCATGGAACCAGTGCCATGTGAATTATCTGAACAGACACAGAGAAACTGCAGTGGTTGGGACTGACAGAAACTTATTTGTCGTTGATTTAGTGAGGGTAAAACCACGTTGTGGCTGGAAAATGATCTTACATTACAGAAGATTAAAGACGTATAGTTTGGTTGTGCACATTCTACTAATAGAAAAGAAAACTTAAATGGACACAAATAGTTTTTTTGCCCCTAGTTATTTGCTCAACTTAATCTCTGTCTTCACTTCTTGATATGTTAATCCTTTCCCTGTGACCTCACAAGTCAATGGCTGGTGAGGACATGCACTTGGCTTTAGAACTTCATTTCAAGATTAGATCTGATAATTGTTTCTTCCACTGCTTGTGGAAGATAAGATTATTTGGGTTTTTATTTACCCCTAGTAGGGTGGATGAGAAGGTAGTTGTTCCACTTTGCAAGGTATTTCTTAAAATATTATGCACCATAGAAAAAAATTCTGCAGTTAGCCAAATGTTGCATCATTGGTGGCTCCTTAGATGACAGTCACATGCTCTGTGGCAGTCACCGTAAGGTTAGATACTTCACAAGAGTCTGTAGTAAAGAGACAGTAGATCTTTAAGAGTGTTCACTGTTTGGTAAACAGAACCAGTGTAATTAGGTCTATTGTATAAGTCCTAAAGTAGAAAAACTTTCTTTGACAATCCATGCATATACTGCATTCCCCAAATTACCAGGTCTAGCAAAATTTTCTGTACCATTTAATTCCTACAAACCTTTGTAGTTTTTGATATTTTTGTCAGAGAAGGCACGTAGTAATTTTTTTCAGTATCATAGGTCTTTAGTGGAAACTCTTCTGGATTAAAGTGCTTTCTTTTCCCATTTCGGCTGAGTGAAATGATAGGAAAAGCTCCCAATCTTTTTTTACTACACCCCCCCCCACACACCCTACTGTTACCCCCTCACCCCGTCTTCAGCAAAGCAGTAGCTTATACTGTACAGCCCTTATGGCATCCCAGCGAAGTGGGTGAGAGAAGATACAAAATGGGATATGTGCCCACCTTTAATGAAATGGCACCTTTAAGCCTGCCTATATGGTACATCCTTTCTCACAGGCTTCTGTAATCACCTGGGGGCCACAAAAAGGGGTTATCACAAAAAGACTTGGTTTCAGGCAAACTGTAAATACAACTGAAGAGTGATAATTCCCTTTTCATCAAAAACAGAAATTAATCATTTCACATCCAGTTACTTTTTAAACACGTTATGCCCTTCATGTCCTTTTCTGAGCTAGTTTTAGAGATGCAATAAATAGAAGTTTCAGACTGCACAAAATTCAAATGGTAACAATTTCTGGGAATGAAATTAATATTTTTTTTTGATCCTTGAGGGTTTGATTTATTCATAACTGTTTTGAGAAATTCATGCAGTACAATTTTGGTGTTATTGTCTGTTAAAGATTTTCCTTCCTTTCCTTTTGTTGGCCCCATTTCTCTCACACACAAATCCACAAAGCCACAGATGCTCCGTTACAATGATGTCAGTCTTGCTACATGCTCCAGCTGTTTGGTAGGTACATTTATAAAGTTCAGCCTTTTACATTATGCCATAAATGTATATTTCATGTATAAACATAAAGCTAACATATTGCAGATCACTCTAAGTGTAATTTTAATGGAGGTTCAGTAAGTTTAAAAAATACTGGAGTGTTTAATCTTTCCATTGGCAACATATTCATAGTCAGTTTTCTAGTTTTAATTTTTTTTCTGAAGGTAGGTTTGAATGTTCCCTGCCCCCTCTGCTATTTCATTCTCTGTGATCTTTGGAGAAAGCAGGGAGTTATTTTAGTAAGGCAATATGTATTTTAAATAAAGATGTCTGAGGAAAAATATGTTTCCACATCTTTTTGGTGCTTAACCCCTCACTTAATGTTCTCTACATTTACCAGCATACCACACTGAAAAACACCTAATTCCTGGAATTGCCAGATATCAGTGCTATTCGATAGGGTGGATAGGCTGTTGATATGACATATAAATTCTGACAGTTTATCAAGAATTGGGTCTGCGCCTTAAAGCTTTTCTTTGTATTGTGTCCTGAATTTCAAAAGAAAGGCTAAGCAGTGCCTATTTGGCTCTACCTCCTTCCCCTTTTCTCACTGGTATGTGCTTAAGAGTTCAGCTCATTGTAACTATGTGGATCATTGAATAGTGCCCACAGGATCCTTCGCTGGTCTCCCCTGGGTGCTTTCCTTCTTACAAGCAATGTCTTTATTTCTTGCTCTCCTTTTGAGTTCCCTACTTTGTCTTAATTTGAATGTGATGCTGAGTTATCACCGTATTTGTACCATGCAGTCATCATTATTCTAAAATAAATCTCCTCACTTAGGAAGATTTTGAGGCTTAATCTCTGTTTTGTTGGCTCAGTAGTAAAATGACTCTCAAGAGGATGGATGAAAGCTGAGATCTTTCTCAGTAGTTCATGATGCTTCAATCAAGACCCAGAGAGAATAAAGACCCTAATGTGATCATAGAGGCTAAAGTTTGGGACCATGAGTTATCACTATGTGGCTGCAGAAGAACCTCCATTAACTTTGCAGATTGGTTTCATGTATAATTAAAAAAATCCACTTCATAAATACATAGAGATTCAATATTGAAATCTGAAAAAGAAAAAACTGATAAACTCCGTGGTAATTCACTTGTGTCCCAGTCTCAGCATTAAGATATCAGCAGTATCCGTTCTGCTTCACCTGTGTCCCTTTCAGCATCACGTGCATGTCAAAATGGGCAACCATTCTGTGAAATAAGGGAAGCATTGCCTTAGACCCTCTTTTTTTTTACAAGGTGTGGTGATACAGTATGGTATATAAAATCAGTGTTATTTGTAACTGTAATCCAGGTGTCAATTTAAAACCTAAGAAAACCTGTTGTCAGAAATACAGACAATATCACCATTATTTGATTTCTTTCTAATTTGCAGGTCTTTTGTTATCCAGCAAATCCCAAGCAGCAATCTCTTCATGGTGGTAGTAGATAATGAATGCTTCTGCGATTCTGTCCCACCAATTACTATGGCACCTATAGAAATAAGATATATCCTTTTTAATTGCAAAGTTGTCAGAAAGATATTCAAGATGCAAATATTGAAAAAATTCTTATTACATAAAACTTGCATTACATGACTTAATAAATAACGCATCATTACCCACTATAAAGTGGTTGACTGTTTGAAATTAAGCTAGGTGAGACTACATTCTTACTTATTTTCAAGGAGAATTCACTTTTTTTTTTTTTTGAACAGCCAATACAAATTAAGCAAACGCATTTATGTGCATCTTTAAGCACCATAAAGTAATGGTCATCTTTAGATAGCTGAACAAACTAGTATAAGTATGTAATTTCCTTATAAAAATGGAGCTCCTGATATTGGGGCTTCTAAAAGTCTTTTCAGTCTAGTTTTTTTTTCTTTATTTCAGGATTGGACTTGAGTATTGAAAGTATTTTGGTAACCTGCTTTCTAAAAATGTAGATACATAGCAAGTAAATCCATCACTTGATTTTTAATTGCCCTACTTTTTTATTTTGTGCTGTTGTAGGATTTGTTTTCTCATATAAATTGGAATTTATCAAAAGTAGCTTACAGTGTGCTTTTATTTTAGACTACGTATGGAAAGACAGATTAGCAAGGTAAGTACAAATCATACTCTCTAAACTGTGAATCACTGAGGAAAAAGTGCTAGAATTACCTTTTTCTTGTGTTGACCACACATATCACTTTGGATTTTTGATTGAGAGAGGAAGTAGCTGGAAGACTATGTTCATTTCAAAATACTCACATAAAAATGGAATGCTCAAAACATCTCTCCTTAACTACCTTGTACATAATGAATCCCTTAAATGTGAACGCTTGAAATCTCAGAAGATAAGAAGGCGCCCAGAGTCCTGTCATGGATTTCATCCTGAAGTAAGTTCCTATTTTATTTGTCTAAAAGAAAAAAAAAAAAAAAAAGAAAGGAAAAGCTACCTTCTGAGATGAAACATCAGGAAATATTCTGAACACTCAGAACACAGTAGGAAAGGGAAGTGGGTTACTTTTTAAGTGCTGCATATCTTTTGAGTACTCCTGTAGGCAATGTGTTGATTTGCTGCTTTAATAGACTATTTTGTATCATGTAAGAGAATGTGGTAGGATGTGAGCATGAACTGGCAGCCAGGAATATCTGAGAATTTCTCTGGCTCAAGCACAGACCACAATATTCCTCGTTAGAGATGTCTGGGAACTTTATACTGTTAAAGATTTTTTTCAGTAACTAGCTTTTGTATTTCAACTCTCATTATATTTACACATATTGCTTGGGAGAGATCGTTACTGCTCTGTTCTGCGTAGTAGGCTTATTTGTATAGGGACAAAAGTATTTGGTAGGGACTGGGACATGATTACAGTGGATTGTGCAGCGTATGTTCATAGACATCCATTTGACTCTGGAGTAACTTCTATGCCTTCGATGGTGTAATGCAATGTAGAATGAGACCTAAAGTATGTAATGGAGGGGATATTACATGCCTGTTGATCATGCTCACTTTCACTGTACTGTGTAAAGTTGTTCAAATGAAAGTCTGTACCTGTATTAGTTCCTGAGTATGTTTAGTTCATGGGTTTTGTTGTTTGAACCTATGCTGCATAGACAGAAGAGGGTAAGAATGATCATGTGTATCAAAATTGAGTGTATTTATTTCCCTCTTTTTTGTGTGTGATTTTTTTGTTGTGTTTTTGTTTGTTGTTTTTTTTTTTTTTGTTTTTGTTTTTTATTTTATTGTTGTTTTTTAGGAAAATGCAAGAGAATGTGGTGGTGTCTCAGGCCTTAGTGCTAAACCTCCTCTTGTTGCTTTTGTTCTTCTGCTATTGACGATTTTCTCAAGGTGACATTGACTGACATATTCAATTGGCATGCTAATACATGGATAAACTGTGAACTGGGAAATGGTGCAACATAAAGGACATGAAATATAGTCAGAGCATCAGCATTTCATAATTTTAAACTGTTGGTGATATAAATTCTTAAAGATATGTTGAAAAGAGATTTATCTTTTTACTTTGCAAAGTCATGCAGATGTGAATTTGGCATATGATAGTCATGATTCATCAAAAAGGACTAGGTAGATAGAGGTGACCATTGCTTTGTCCCATTGAAAATAATTTAAAACTGTGTACTTTTTTCAATAAAGTATATTAAAATCACAGTTTCAGAGTGTATTTTAAGTACGATAATGTATTTGTTCTATTAATTAATGATGGGAAGAGAATAAAATAAATGGAAGATGATTTATTATGCTTTAAGGCTATTTCTGAAAAGATTAAGAAGAAAACGTGGAGTTATATTTTTAGAATAAGGTAGAAGAACTTTTATTAACTAGTCAAAGAAACACATGTGCATGTATGAAGCTAAGCAGGTAATATGCTGTGCTGAATTATAGTGAAGGTTTGGTTTCTGTAAATATCTCAGTCACATTTAGAGAGTGAGCCAAAGCCTGATTAAAGCCTTTTGCCTAACTTGGTCAAGATTTAGATCAAATAGGTTGATTTGGTTGCAGATGGCAAAATTAAATACTTTTCATCTGTTACAATTTGTGGGAAGATATGTAAAATAACTTCTATAAAAGGATGATGCTGTTCTGTTAGTGTTCTGCCCTACAGACATCATGTCAGCTGTGAGAAGCTCTTTATTAGGAAATTTATAAGCAGAAAAAGTTTGACTTGCAACACATCTGTATCAGTAGAACTCATGGTTTTCACTGAGAATTCATTGAAGCTCACCCTGAGTGAGCAAAGATCAAGACCAGTATTTTTTTTGTTTTAGGCCTTACATTATTCTTTGTAAGGGAAATGAGAATATAAAATAAGATTTTTTTTGAGTCTTTTAAAACCCTTTCCATAGACGGATATTTATCCTTCACCTCGTATGATGAGTATATTCCTCTTGTAATTGTTAGCAATGTCTGTTGTGGATATGTTTTACGAAGATCTTGATCTTCAAAGTATGTTAATCTCTCCATTTATCTTTGCCATTTTATATGAAGTAGAGTACTATCAAGTGAATATAATGTACTTCTAACAATATCATACATTAGATGCAAAATAAAATGCCACTATTCTAAATCTGGTGCTTGAAGATTGAAGTTTCCTGATTGGGAGTAACTATGATTTTAGCATTAGATAAATTATAAGCAGATTTATTCTGTGTCTTTAGATGAGAATAGGGAGCTGAGACAGCTAAGGGGCTTTGTTTTAAGGAATACTATCCAGCTTGTAAGAGGAAGAACTAGTAAAATAAGATTTCCACTTCAATGCTTTAGCAGGTTCAAATGTGCACTGGTACTTCCTCTGGTTCTGAAACCATAAAGAATTTTGTCTGGACTCATAATTTTCATTTCCTCACCTTTTTTGGTTAGGAATGTTTTTCTACAGACTTCTCTGTCCGTCCTTGTTGGTCTCAAAATCACTCACTATGGGAATAATTTTCCAGCTGGCATACAGTCTATCTGTTGTCCTAGCGACATGCTCTGTTTACTAAGCTAATTGGGAATTCAAGGCATTTTCTACACTTGGAGTGACACAGATATCCTGCAGTTCTTGCTTGGTTTTGTTCTAAGCACCATTCCTCCTTACCCTCCACCATTCTTCCCAAAATTAATCTCAATACTTTATTTATAATGTATTTTAGTTTCTGATTTTGCTTCTGATTTTCCAGAATCAACAACAGTATAGACTTATAATGATTTTGTATGTCTGATGCTTGTTCTTTCTTAATGCAATTGAAATGGGAAATGTTTATAAACCAATAGAGTCCAGGTGATTTTTCCTTTTATTAGAAGTTGAAAAGAAAAATCTTTCTCATTAGAGCCATTGAAAAGCTCTGCATACAAATGCCCGTACTGTCTGATGTATAAATTATCATTGCTCTTGCAAAGAAAAGAAATACATTAAAGGAGAAAATTTATTTCTACTGAACCAAGATTAAAATGTCTAATAATAGTTCATCGTTAATTTTGTAAATGGGTGGACAGTTCTGTAATTAGAAAGAAGCCAGGGAGTAACAACAGAGATTAAAATATGACAGTCTAAATTAATATTGTGAAAAGGATTGAAATGTGGATATGTAAATTAATATTGCTCAGAGAAATGTGACAGTTCAATTTTCATACATTAAGACAAAGTTTTAAAGGCAGAATGTATTGGTGTACGTAAACAAGTTTCTATGTAAAACAGAATAGTCCAAATAAGTTGCTAAGTGTAAAAACACTTATGAGTTGAAATTTTTTGCTAATGAAGGTGTCTATTTAGTTTTCTATTTATTCCTTTAGAAGTTTCAGATACAATGTGGATTTAGGTATGTAAAGCCAGCAGTTTAGGAGAAATAGAGAGGTTGCCTTGGGTTCATATTTATAGATCTTTGCCTGAACAGGTTCTCCTATTCAGTTGAGTATATTCAGTCAATTTCAAACATCAGTCATGAGTGCATATAATAGATCAATAGTATGCCAGTGATAATGCTGTCAGATCTCTTTGAATTGATTTATTTGAAACAATTGGCTGCATCTACACTAGTAAAGTGAGCGTGTCTGGAAACATTTCTTAGCACTGAGGCCAACTAAGTGGCGTGTGTATATGCTAGTAAGATTTCTTGGTCTTCAAAACAGAGTAGCTGCAATACAGTCTACGTCCAAACACAGAAACAATGATTATGAGTTTTATGGGACAGAGCTAGCTGACACAGACTGAAAGCATGCCGACTGTTCAAAAGTTTTACAGAAAAGCTGATCGCATTCTAATTCATTGCAATGTTCCTGACTGCTGTTAAATTTACCAGTCTGTGTGTCATCATTAGCTCTGTACCACTGAGAAGGGCTTAAACTTCATAACCTTACTAGTGCTACTCTCTCAAATTCTGAAAATATCATGCAAGCTCTGATCCAAAGTCTGATGTAGTCCATACCAAAACATGGATGTATACGAATGCATACATACAACTGAATATACATAAATGATACGTACTTTTAATAAACAGCAAATTCAGACACCATCTATATTTTTTATTTCCTTGAACCTGAGGTCAAGTCAGGAGGACTAACTTCTTGACTAACTTCTCAAGAACTTGACTAGTTCTTGACTAACTTCTCAAGAAGGAGAACCAGGACAACTGTACAATCTGTTTCTACACAGCAAGAGGTATTGCTGGAAGTTTCAGCTTCTGCAGGGCTTGGTTTTGTTTTTGTGGAGGCTTTGTTTTGTTTTGTTTTGGGTTTTTTTTCACTGTCTTTGTTAATGGCATTGATTTTCAACTTATTAGCCCCATCTGCCACCTCTTCCTTTAATCTTAATACAACAAAAGTTGTCTGGGGGAGCAGGACTGGCCGTGGACACACCATTTTTAGTAGCTTTGTGTGGGAAAACTATCTGCCCATAACTGTCAGTGCTGCAAACAGTCCTTTAAAATCCTGTAAGCCAGAAAGCCTCAGGCAGGTTTCTGCAGCTGTGCTATCTCCTCTTATTGTTTTTGTGACACCGGGACTGCCTGACCCACTACATTTTGCTGCTGGGGCCAATTCTGCAATATATATGCTAGGTGAAACAGGTGGTTGCCTAAGGCAAGAAGATATTAAAAGCAGCAGTGGTTGTTTCATTGCCTAAATAGCTCCAAGAGACTGTTTCAGTTTTTTTTCTGATCTCTAGAACCTCCAGAACAAGGCACTGGTCCTTTGGGTTCAGAAGGCGAGTTAGAGTTTTGGCTCAAAAGATCCATGGCCAGAAGATGCCAGTTATTTCCATTTGTTTCATGAGCCCTTTTATGGCCTCCAAGGGCTTTTGCATCTTGGGACTTTCCAACTCATGCAACTTTAATGTAAAAAAGCATTTGCAGTTGGAAAGTTTCTGCAGAATGGTGCATCAGTATCTTTCAACTGTATAAAGTATTGTTTATTTAATTTTCCTACTTGATTATTCTTTTCCCTGTGCTAAGATACTTCCATTAGCATGATTTTTTTCTTCTTGTCCAAGTTCTTCCCCATGGTTAGAAAGGTTTCAAGTACGTATTTAGCTGACTTGCTATTTATCTGTTTTACAAAGATGTACTCTTTCTGACAGATCCAGCTCCCATTTATCTACTGAGAGAATGTGGTTCCCATATACAGCATCTTCAGAAGATCTCACTGGAATTTATCCCAATTCAGTCTGAAGGCAATTTTCTTATGTCTCATCTTTAGCCTTTAGCCATTAGGGTCAGATCATATTTCTTCCAATGTAATAATATTCTAGCTATAGTTCCTTGGGAGAATTTACCTCGTTTTCGAGAGTCAGTCCTGTTTCTTCCCAGGAATATTTTTGGACACAGATGCTATAAGTTGGATATACCAAGTCATAGAGTATTCTTGTGATGCTCTGAGTGGAAGGATATGCTTCCAACTCTTTCAGACTTCTTTTCCTTCTTCTTGTTCTATTGGTCAACAAAGCCAATGTTGTTTTATTTTTTTGCAATTCCACTAGAAATTATTTAAAAAGAAACACAGTTCTGTCTACCAGATGCTTTGAAGAATTTCAAAGGACTTTGCTAATCTAGGAAGAAGCCATTGAGTTTTCATTGTATTAGAGTTAGAACAAGAGGCATTTTTGTGTTAGTGTTAATTTAGATGCAGGTTAAAAATAGTAATAATAATTAAAAAAAACTATGCTACCCTTCAGTATCCAGTATTAACAAAATGTATGCAGTATGTTTTAAAACAAAAAATTATACCTTACGTAACATTTTTTAAATACCAGATGGCTGCTCAATAATCAGTTTTAAGAACACAAAACATTGTTTGCAGAGCTAGATCTAATTCCAACTGAAATGAGTATAAACAAGGCATGCTCTTTCATTGTGAAAGCACTGTATTCCCATGTGCGAATATGTTAAATATCTAATTACTGAGGGCCCCTTTAGTTCTGTAATTTAAAAAGAAAACTGCCCTTTGTTGAACAGAAAATAATAATTAGAGTTGTAATTATTTTCTCCTGAGTCTGATGGTGGCCTTACTTAAAAGTAGCCAGTAGAGCTGTGAATTGGTCCAGCCAACCAAGTGATGAGGTGCTAACACCTTAAGAAGACAATTTCCATTTCAACAGTTTTACAGATTTGGTTGCTCATCAATGTGGCAGAAATAACCAGGTAATTGTGTTTATATCAAGATAGCCTCTAACACCTCACAAGGTGTGAAATCTCACATTTGTTCTCTGCTCTGCTGCAAACTGAACAGCATATGGGGTGTGTGCCTACAGAGAGAATTGTAGGTAAGTAATTCACCCCAAATTAAAAACAAATCAATACAGTATTAAGTGACACAAAAACAACTGTATTCCCTGTGATATTTTCATTAGTAACTGAAAGTCTTTTATTATCTTTATGTTAAATGGAATTGAGTCTGAATTTTCAGTTTATCATGTCAAAGTGCTGCAGAATCCAAGATGCTTGTTGAAGAGTTGAGCTCCAGTTCATTCAAGTAGTGCAGAGTTTGGTTATCTCACTTGAATTCTTTTATCAAAAGGTTATAAGGAGTTGACAACTAGTAGGGCCTCTGTAAGATCAAACATGAAAGAGGGCTTTTTTGTTCCAGATGTGTTCTTGAACTGTACTTATATGTGTTTAAAGCAGCCTTGTAAGAAAAGGTTACACTTGACAATTCTGAGAAAATTTGAACCTTAATACCAGAAGTTCAAGTGGTTAATTTTGGGTTTGTTTGACTATGTTAAGATTTAGTTTGCAGCTTTAACACACTGAGTATTTCACTTCCAGGAGAAAGGGAAGATCAGATTTCAGTTCATAGCAAGAAGTGTTTCAAATAAGCTATTTAAATGTCTTAGGAAGAGTGCTAAATGTTTAATAGAGAAAGCTAGTTGGGACTAGTTGGGATAGCTCAGCTAATCGAGAATGCTTTTGGCAGACATGCAAATGTGCAGATGGCTCCTGAGACAGGAAATAAAGAATTGTTTTGTTTCATTTCTTTGTTAGTATTTTGGCACTGGTCAGTTGGTTTTAGCTGGAAAATGGAAGATTATTTTTCATTTGCCCATGTTGTTTGTGGGGAAAAAATAGATAGAATTAATTTGTAAGCAGCCAGCTGCATTCCTGGATCCCTGTCTCTGAGATATTACTGTGATATGTGCAATAGTTAAGATATAATTCCAAGTTCCTGTCAATATTTTATTATCCGTTATGGTTAATAAAGCTGTTTAGGTACATCTGTTTCATGTCTGCAGATGTGAGTGAAATATTTAGAGAAAACATCATCCACTTGCGTTGCTAGTTTCTAAGCATCAAAAACAAAACAGAGCCACAATTAATTTGTAATTTCATGTCATTTCATTATCTCTAACATATTCAAAAGAACAAGACACAAAACCTAGTGATAATGGAGACTTGTGATTTCCGTTCATCAGGTCTTTGTGGGTTTCAGAAGGGCATTTTGTTTTAAAGCAGACATTTTTCCTGCTTTTTTTTCTTCAGTGTTTCAAAGTCCAAACCCAGATAATTTCAAGGACTCCCAGGAAATCTATTCTCTGGGGAAATGGTGAGCAAAGACTATTTTGACTTCAGCTTAAAACCTGAAGTTAATGTGATACACTTAAATTCATACAAGTATGGACTCAATAAGGAATATATAGTTAATATCCTTTAGGTCCACCAGTAATGATAAAAGCAGAGCTCTCTGTAGGAAAATAAATATTCTGTGAGATATGAAGGTCAAGAATTGTTATTTTCCACTGATAAAACTTTCTTGGCAAAAAAACTCCTGATTTTATTTAAAAGAAAAAAATAAAAACTTGGCTTTATGAGAACTTAGAGAGGCATTGCTTAAGTCCATTTTTTAACCGTGAAATCCTTTTGACATATGGCAGTCATTATGTATTTGCATTTGTCTATCTTGAAAGTTTTTTTTCTAATCGAAGATACACATTTAACGTATTTTTCAATAAACACATGAAAACTTCTTAACAGTAAACAATGATCTTAAACTGCCTTGCCAAGCATGTAAATGATCTACAACTCCTAATGCACCAAAGATTGTTGCATATTTTCAGCTCTGCATTTGGGACCTCTAGGCAATGCTGTTTCAGATTAGGACACACCATGAATTTCTTAACTGTTTTATTTGATAGAAGAAGGCTTTATCCTTCTGATATTCATGGCAGAAAACCTGGAAATTTGTCCTGCCCATTCCTTTCCAAATACAGCAACCCTATCTTCATTAGTATCTGACAGATTTGAGATTAGTGGAGAATATACTAATGCAAAAAAAAAATAAAATTTAAATACTCTATCAGAAAAATAAATAGAAAATAAAAACACCTTTGACCTTTATACTGCTTTCCCTGCCCATTCAGCTATTGCCTCAGTCTTGCACAAGAAGAAAAATCCCCTGTTACATGGCTGGCATAGAAAGGAAATATTATGGCCTTTTGAAAGTGAAGAAAGACACATATTTTCCTTCTGCTGTAGCAGTCAGTAGAAGTATCCAAGCAATGTTCTTGGAAATATTCTTGCTTTCACATAGACCTACTGGTAAAACTACCTATGAACAGGTAAGGCATATTAGATTCAGCTTGTTTAGGTGTTAGAGTGCTATCTAAAAATGAGCGCAAACCAGAAGAAGAGACTCAAAGCTGAAGCAGTTGAAGACAAGGGGACAGAGGAGGGAACTTGGCTTGGAGTAAATTCTGAAAAAATAACAAAACAAAAAGACAAGCTACCCACTGAGCTAGGTTAGCTCTTGTTTCAGCAGAGGGTCCTTCTTAAATTCTTTACCCTTATTGTCCTGATTTTATGGTTTGGGAGATGTAAATGCACAGAACTCAGGATGTGAATCCCTTGAGATTTTATGTTTCTATTTCAATTAGGAAGTGGAAGTAGTCTATCGCTTGACCTGACTGGGTTGTAAATACTTTGCCCCAGAAATGTTACATCAATCAAATCAGGAACTAAAATCAAGGAGCTTAGTCATTCAGTCAGTTGTGTGGAAATGATGTGAAGCTATGGTCCCAAAGAATTTTACCTGTTACCTTCATATGCAGCCTATTAAACTATGCTGTCCTGAGACAAGGTAGGCTGATCATTAAAATTACCACAGAATAAGAAGTCAAGTGAAAAATATCTGCTGCAAATGCTACTAGACTCTTACCAATTTTTTAATAGAAATAGCAGGGATATAGGCACAGGTATATTTCACATATCTTTAGTGAACTTTAGCTTGGAGCATATAAAGTCCTTCATCTGAAATATCTGTTATCCTAAGATCAATGATATAAGTGTAGAAGCTGATTTGAAAAATAATTCTTAGCGTATGTTGTGTTCATCATGCTTACAGAAGTTCAATTTTCTCTCATAAAAGGGAAATTTTGAATGGTTCCTATAAGACCTGAAGTGTAATATCCTAAAGAGACTACTTGATAAAAGAAAAGAGTATTAAGTTATTCTTAAAGCCTTAATATAGCTAAGTCACCATGTAACACTGCAAAGTACTCCCGACAAGCCTCTTGGCCCATTTGCTTCGAAACGTCTAGAAACGTGGATTTCTATTACCTGCACTGTCTTCTGGAAGAGGTTTGCATATCATATAAATGAAAAAGCAGGTACTTATCAAACAGACAACACACATCAGTAGATCATGTTTTGCTTGCTTTTTTTTTTTTTTCCTAAGAGACAAATAATCATTGAGGAAACACAATCACAGCATTCATGAAGAAGGAAAGAGAGAGCAAATGGATATAAAATTGTCCTATCATTTTTTGTTCCAGTCTTTGGAGATTGCTGTACTCCACATCTGTTTCTTCTCCATAGTTTTATCATGATGGATCTTTTCTTCTGTAGCTTATAGGGCTCTAGGTCCTTTTAAATTCTTCCATTTTGTGTTTCTATTCCTACTTATTTTTTTCATGAGTTCTGAAAAAAATCCCAAAACACCCAGCAAACCACCAAACCCTAGCATCAGATCAAAAATATTAAGAGCTCAATTAATATTTTTTTGAGTTTTACATATAGTCTGCTACCATTAGAACCAGAAAGATTGGTTTCAAAATACTATTAGGGGACGTGTGTATATGTATATATATGTATGTATAATTGTATACATTATAGTTCTGGAAAAATGTTGTAAAGAGCATTATTTTACTTACACAGATACTGATAAGCAGCATGTCATCCTAGAACGTCCTCACTTTCTGGTTCTGATTACACCCTCTTAACCTAGTCTATACCTATGCACTGGGGTGCAGTAATTCATGAAATATTATGGGCCATGTATATTTCAAGCTAGCTTCTCAAGTGACAACATAACTCTTTCACAATCTTCTGGTCCAGTCTTCAACAGAGAATGTAAATCCTTGTCTCCTTTCCCTCCCCAGTGAATTTGAAGAGTGAGGCAATGTTCCCTCTATCCATGCACTGCACAAAAAAGCTCCCTACATTTCTTTCCATCTGTCCTCCCTCATGGACTACCTCTAAAGTGTCTAATGTATGGGCTGGGGGGAAAAGATTAGAAAGGAACATCTATTGAGAAGCCTCAGATGACTATTTTTCCAGCTCTGTTTGCTTTCGCTTTATATTTTTCAAGGAATTGTTGGAGAGAATTAGCTTCAGTTTCTATTTATTCATTCACATAATGTGCTTTTTAACACTTGTGCTCCACTTGAAGTGGCTTTGCAGGGCCATTTACAGGTAACTGAATTCCATGGTGCACTTTAAAATTATGTTCTTAAAGGCGGTACAGAGTATAGTGCTTTATCTGTCAATTCATCTTTCCTTTAGTTTCAGGGAAAAAAAAAGACACCAGATTTATCTTGAGGCTTGACTGTAACAAAATGCTATTTTTCCTTCTGTTTCCATTGAGTTTGCTGGAAGCTATATCAGAAAGGAACAATGACACCTATTTACAGCAATTTCAGCAGGAAAAAATAAGCGTATATGGTCCTGATTCTGTATTCTACTTCAAGCAGTGGGTGTTTGAGGTGGCCACTGACAAATGGAATCTCACTGTTTCTGGGCTTCTGCAACTTAGATTTTAGTTTTCTTAGCAGAGTTTTAACATCTGTTAGCCTCCTGGTTCTTAAGACCTGCTGGTTCAAGCTCACTCCTGTGCTAACTTCTTCAATTGCAGTGAATTTAGCTTCTTCGTTAACACAATTGCAAGAAGAACTGCCGTTTTATCTGTAGTGCTTCTGTGTTTTCCCCCTTTTACCTATAAAGTTCTCAGAAAATGACTATTCTTATAAGGATTGGAAACCATGATTATTTGCTTTATTCAGTTGTCTCAGGTTAATATATGACCTTTTACCTTTACTGAGGAATTTCCCCATATGTCTGCTCGAAGAATTTCCTTGGATTATTCTCTGTGGATTTCATTCCGTGTTTTGTGGAAGTGAATTATGATTGGATTAGAAACACGTAAATCTTTCTGAGTTTTCAGGAGATGATTTCCTGGATTTCCAAAGTTAGCAATATGTCATTCTATCTTCACCAATGCCACGGGCTCTGTATCACTGTTCCAGGTGGAATTGGTTTCTGCATGGTTGAAATTCATTTGCTTTAAGTAGGAGTTCTTAAACTTTAGCAATCAAAAGCAGTTGAGACCATGCAAATATAAGCAAAGAGTTTTTGAACAGAGTTGTTAAAATGATTCAGAAATCCTACTGCTGAGAAAAGAGTCTAGCTAATTTTCTGTCTATAGAAGACAGCCCTCTACCAGGTGAGATCTATTTGATTCAATGGGATAAGGAGAAACAAAGAGCTAAAGCTGTCTAATTGACAGCAAATTGTATTCTTTTCTTTTTTTTCTTTCTTGCAAAGAGCTTACAGAGTATTGCATATTGCTAGTATTTAATGGTTTGTTATGAGGAGAAATGTGTATTCTTCAGAATACACTTAGAATTATTACAATTATTTCTGATTATTTTTCTGTTGAGATAATGTATACTAATGGATAATAAATGGATAATAATGCAATAAATGGTTAATAATTGAATAAATGGATATAAAAAATAATGGATAATGCTAAGTGAAATGTTAGTTTAAACATGTTTCTTTAAAAATTTGAATTAATATTCTCTTTTTTTTTTCAATATTCCATGAATGCAAAAAGATTCTGGTTTCTGCGCACCTCTGTCAATATGTAGAGTAACGTTAATTGCATGGATTGCCATATCTGTACATAAGAATTTAACATGTCAGGAAACTGTTAGTGAAAGAAACAAATAATAGAGATGCCACATACACACTGTAGATGCTTCTTTGCTTCCTAATTAGAGGAAGTAGAATATTAGAGCTGATTCCTAAGTACATCATATAGGCTTATATTTTTTCCATGAGGGTCTTTCAAGGAGCACTGAGCAGCCGGCATGCTTCCCTGCTCTGATCCAGTGTTGGTCAGCTGTTACAAGTGCTACTATTTCACTAAGAATTGAATAGAGTTCTTGATTAATTCTGATTTTTGATTGCCAGCACTTTCCACAATTGCCACGTCAAAGTATTTGTAGCTGGTGCTTCCTGTATTACCTACTGTAATTTCAAATATTATCTCACCTGCCAGTCTTCATCCCCTGCTGCCCAGTTTTAGTCAGTGCTGATGGGCATTTCCTTCCTGAGGAGATGGTCATGTCAACTCCACAGGCTTCCTTCTGTTTTTTCATCCTCTTAACGTGCATGAGTGTGCTAGGAAGGATTTTCTGCAGGGGAACATTTGCTTGCTTGGTTATACTGGTATAATTATACCAGGTGTAATTACACCAGTCTGGCCAGTATAAGTCCTCCTTTGGATATATTTAGTATGGAATAAAGATATCTTTTTCTCCTGAAAGAGTGACAGAAGCTAAACCAGAGATAAGCACTCATAGTCCATGTATGAACGTTCAAATAGAAAGTTATATTTATATCCCAATTATAACAGTTATAATTAAGCCACTGTAACTATGCTGGTAAATTTCCCAGTGTAGAAAAGCCCTTAATTAGGAGGTATGGTCTGAAAGGTTTTCAGTTGGCTAATGCCACCCAGCTTTAAAACAACACCATGTCCAATTTAGCCAGCAGCGTTTTGTGCCTAGTTCAGAGTGGGGTAAGTCTGAGGTCAGAGGGGGACCTTTACAGGCTGTTCCTAATATATCTGAAAGTACATGTGTAGAGTCTGGGAGAGGGGGGAGGGGCTGGGAGTGGGAAGAGATGATGTGGCCAGTGTGGTTTTTCCCACCTTTCTTAAGGATGCTTGGTCAGGATTCTTCTTTGGGTCAGGTTTGTGCCTGGCAAAGAGCTGAACTGTTTCTTTCTGATGTGGTCCAGGAGCCTTTGCCACTTCCAGATAAAGCAGCTGCAGTGCACATTTGATTAAACCATAGCTCCAGGAAAGTAGATTGATAAAGAACGTTGTCACTTACTTAATAGCTGATGTTGCAATAGCTCAAGGTTCTGCTGCTTTGTCATCTATAGGTATTAGCTCCCATACTGAATTTAATACAATAGTTTTGATTTAGAAAACTCCAAACTAGCTTTTCTATAGCTTTGGACTATGGGATAATAGAATCATGGAATAGTTAAGGTTGGAAAGGACCTTAAGATCATCTAGTTACAACCCCCTGCCATGAGCAGGGACACCTCACACTAAACCATGCCACCCAAGGCTTCATCCAATCTGGCCTTGAGCACCACCAGGGATGGAGCATTCACAGCTTCCCTGGGCAGCCCATTCAAGTGCCTCACCACCCTAACAGTAAAGAATTTCTTCCTTACATTCAATCTAAACTTCCCCTGTTTAAGTTTTAACCCATTGCCCTTGTCCTGTCACTACAGTCCCTCACGAAGAATCCCTCCCCAGCATCCCTGCAGGCCCCCTTCAGATACTGGAAAGCGGCTATGAGGTCTCCACGCAGTCTTCTTTTCTGAAGGCTGAACAGCCCCAACTTTCTCAGCCTGTCTTCATACGGGAGGTGTTCCAGTCCCTGATCATCCTCGTGGCCCTCCTCTGGACTTGTTCCAACAGTTCCATGTCCTTTTTATGTTGAGGACACCACAACTGCACAAAATACTCCAAGTGAGGTCTCACGAGAGCAGAATAGAGGGGCAGGATCACCTCCTTCGACCTGCTGGTCACGCTCCTTTTGATGCAGCCCAGGATACGGTTGGCTTTCTGGGCTGTGAGCACACACTGCAGTTGGCTCATGTTCATTTTCTCATTGACCAGCACCCCCAAGTCCATCTCCGCAGGGCTGCTCTGAATCTCTTCTCTGCCCGACCTGTAGCTGTGCCTGCGATTGCTCCGACCCAGGTGTAGGACCTTGCACTTGGCATGGTTAAACTTCATGAGGTTGGCATCAGCCCACCTCACAAGCGTGTCAAGGTCCCTCTGGATGGCATTCCTTCCCTCCAGCGTATCAACCGAACCACACAGCTTGGTGTCATCGGCAAACTTGCTGAGGGCACACTCAATCCCACTGTCCATGTCAGCGGCAAAGATGTTGAACAAGACCAGTCCCAACACCAATCCCCGAGGGTCACCACTCGTTACTGGTCTCCAGCTGGACGTTGAGCCATTGACCACAACCCTTTGTGTGCAACCATCCAGCCAGTTCTTTATCCACTGAGTGGTCCACCTATCAAATTGATGTCTCTCCAATTTAGAGACAAGGATGTTGTGCGGGACAGTGTCGAATGCTTTGCACAAATCTTTCCAGTGCAATACTGTTGTAGTTCAAATGAGCAAAGGCATCTTCTCTACCTCTGAAGAGTAGAGGCAGTCGTCTATAAATCCCTTGTTAATATCATCCCTTACTAACAAAGCCTCAGTGTGCTGATACATCTTCAAGGCATTTTGCAAAATACATCCTTTTCTATGAGTTTTTGAGCTTATGTGCTGTGATGGAAATTGGATCTCTGTAAGGGATGTGGTGGGTGAGTTTTGCACAAGCTTAATCCCTGTTTTTTAAGGAAGGACATGAATATTTCCATCTTGTCTGCATAGTTTAAAAAGATACAGAAATATTTTGGGTAAGTGCTCATTCTCTGTGACAATTTCTGTAAATATTTAAACGTATACTGTCACATGCACTGATAACCTTTGACCTCAGAATTAGTTATATTTTAGTTGTAGGTAGAATAGTTTAAATAAACTGTGTATACAAATTATATACCCTTGGGGAGCTAGCTGTTAGGGGGAACACCTTTTGATTTATATTTTTTTTATAGTAACAAATTAATCTGTGTTCAGGAACAAGCATTGTAAGAAGCATGGAAAAATTGCTAGAGAACTTGTATGATTTTCGAACTCTAACCCTCGTTTTATAATATTAGATTTTGGCCACTGAAAATAATGTATAATATCAGTAGAGCTTTGCAGCTCTCCGAAAAGACAGACCAAAAGAAAGAAAAAGAGGAATAAATCCTGTAAATTATTGAACACATTCAGAAGGGAAGGGCTTCTAATCCCATTTCAGCTAGTGCTGCAGATAGTGAGTGATCAATGGGGGAAATCAGATAAAAACTGTAGCATTTGCAGATAAAATCTAGAGCTCATAAGTCAGGTGAACATCTTTTGCTGATTCAGAGTGAAATTGGTGAATTGCAGAGATTGATGCTAATGCTTTAATTCAACACTCTCTTGCTTTTCCCAATAATGCTTGAAATGAGAAATGTCTGGTAGTTGACAATCAGTATCTGAGTGGCAGTTTTACAATGAGAACAGAATATTTCCACTGCTGTCAGAACTGTATGCAATACACAAGGCACTTGATTTCATCCTCCGGCGACAAGTTTAGTTACTTTGTCATACTTCCATCTTTCCTCACTTTATTTGGGGGGTCTAATTCTGTTTTTGCACAGGGAAACCTGCAGTTGAAGGTAGGAGATATATAGCTGCTGTGAGACTGTCATGAAGTTAGTCTGATAGTTTTGTGAGGTGCTTCAGGATCCTTTGGGATGGCATGCGCTATATAACTTCCAATTATTATGTTTTAAACTGTTCATTTAAAAATGCCTGCTTAAGTTTTTGGCACAGAGAGGCAGGACTTCTTGAATCAAAGTTGGAGGCATATGTAAAAGCAACAGTGAGTGGTTTTAATGAAGTTCTCCCTAGGCTCTATAGTTTGAAGCACTTCTTGGAGAAGTGTGTGCTGCCAGGCTGTTTTTTCCCAAGCTCTTACAGCTCTAGTAATATGGTTTGAAATGAAAATAAAATACAGAAGCTTAGTTAACTTATGCCACTTCCTTAGGTGTGTTTAACACACAGGCTGACTCGTGAATTTATTTGGTCATTTTGATGATTGGCTAATTATGTATAATACCTTGTACACCGGCTTTTTATTTCCTATTTAATTCTGAAAAACAATTACAGTACCTCTCTCAGAAACAATTGTAGTCTTTTTAAATGTCACAGCACATTAACCCTGCATGTATTTTGGCAGTTGGCATTATTTCTTGAAAGATCTTTTATGCACACTATAGATAAAAGACAACAGATTTTGAGGAAAGATTGCATGCCACAGAAATAAGGAATGGCAGTGGTATAATATGTGTAGCTGCTAAGTTGTATTAAGTTGTGGTCAACATTTTTGGACAAAAACTTTTAGTATGGTTTTGTTGTAACCTTTTTCTTTCCATGGAAAATATTTTATCCTTGGGAAAAAAAAAAAACCCTAACTTTTTTTTCTTCTTAAAAACAAAAGCAAGCAAACAAACAAAACATAAAATCCAAACCTGTTTAGTTCGATCTGACGTTAAGAAACCAAATGAACAGTTTCTGTTCCAGTAGAAGTATGTAATTTTGCATTTAACATCAAAATGTTTATTAGAATGATAAACGTTAGCTTTTTTGTTGACTGCCTGATCATTTTTTTATTTTTTTAAACTTGAGACCTGTAAAACTGCATAAAATTTTAAGTGTATACAAATAGCAGCATGTTTGAATAAGGAAATACAATTCTGATCTGTCTGATTGTTAACTTTGGGAAAAGCAGATGAAGAATGAGACACTGTCCTAAAAATGCTGTCTCTGTTCAGTAAGTTTCCCCCTTCGTACTGCTGTATAACAGTCAGTGGCCCTGATCCAACATGCACTAAACTGGAAGGTTTGTTCAGATTCATGCACAGTTCCATCAGCTTTTGTAGAACAGCTTTTATGCTAAAAATTAAGCACATGCATGAATGCCTGCTGGAGCAGAGCCTAACTTAGCAAAGGGAATTTACCCCCTTGAAGCACAGTGCTTCACAAACCCAGTACTGTGAGACTGTATGCACAGTGTGTTCCAGAGCTACGCTCAGTGACTGATTCATCGTTTGACTTCAGTATGTGCTCATTTTGTATTCTTTGTTCCAAAATGTGGATTTGAATACAAATGAGCCTGAACACAAGCCAAAAGAGGGACCTCCCTCTGTCTCAAAGTGTTAAATGCCTAAGCATCTTCAATTAAAAAAAATAAACAAGGGACCTGACACTAACTGGCCTGAGCTGTAATAGCCATGCGCTTATGTGGTTTTATTTATTTTTCACATGTGTGTAATTGAACACTATCAAGGCAAGCCACAACAAAATACAATGGAACTTCAGCATTAACATCTGTTTGCCGGATGCTGTGCAATGGAGGCAAACAAAGTTTACATTTTAAATCAATCTCTCTTGTATTCTCCTTTCCCCATAAGAGAAGCCAGTGGGCATGTACCAGGCCTTTGGCATGGACCAGGCTTTTGCCATCACACTGTTCATTCAAGTAAGAAACAGGGTGCTGGTGCTGTGTGTGCTTTCACCTAATCTGCTCAGATTGACACCCCTGTGATTTGTATGCCCTTCCTGATCTTGAAAGGAAATCTTCAAAGGAAAATGCAGGCTGATAATGTCAAAGCACTCAGATCCCAGACTGAAAGCAAAGAACAGCACCTTGAACTGCAACTGTTCAGGGAATCTGCTATAAATCCTGTTGTGTCATTAGAGTAGGACAGGTGAAAGCCACCCACTGTGTTTGGCTTGTAGCTGCCACTTGGGTTTTACAAGCCTGTTCACTTTGTTTTTCTGTTAAGATACTTTGGTGGTCTCTTACAATGCCATGTAGTTCAGTGCTCTTCCAAAAGCAGTGACTTACTAGAAGATGAGAATTTTTGATGAAATGCATGTTTACATCAGAGGAGTGACAAGCATTACTGGCAGCAGTCAAGACTTTAAGTGAAGAAAGGGAAAAGCCCATTTCCATTCCAAGGCCTGATGCAGTCTTTAAGCTTTGAGTTTGGACTAAAAACCTGGCAAACTCTAGGTAAGCGGCAAAACACTCAATAATCAGGATTAGGTAATAATTTAAACCATTTATGGGACCTTTGTGAGTCCTGGGCATGGAGACAAATTTCCCTCAGAATTTCCGTTGAATCTGGGGAAAAAGGCAAAATGCCCAAATGAAGATAGAAGTATGGAGGAAGCAGTAAATGATTGCCTGAGAGCAGTTGCTCAGTGAGCCTGTGCTATCGCATTGCACTGCCACAGAACTGCTCAATAGGTAAAGCCTGTCCTCAGAAACTGGCAATTTTGGCAACAAGGATTCTGGAAGGTGCAAGCTCGGACTGTAGGAAGAAGATGCAAGCTCACCGTGCTACAACCTGCATCCCTTTAGTAGGAAAATCTCTGATTGCACTGCAAGAAGAGGTTTGATGAGTGCTGGGTATAGAGTTAGCTGCTCTGGTGCTTTTCCATCTTCTCTTCTGCCTGAAATTCTACAGGAATTTTTCCTAGTAGACAGCAGGTAAACAAGTGGTAGAGTCATTTTCTGGGGGAAAATGATGCCGGAAGGAGGATGAAGCAAGACAGGACAATGTCTATTCTTTGGTTGAAGTCCTTTCAGCTTTGCAGGAAACACAAGAAGGAGTGGTTATTTAGCCACCCTCAGCCCTGCAACTGAGTGAATGAAGTCGTTGCCTACTGCTCTGGACAGTCCCTTTGGTGTTTTAGTTACTTTCCTTGTGCGATCATTACAGGCATTTTCTATAATCCCAAATTTGGAGCAGAACCAGTAGTGAGTCAGGTAGCAAAAAGAAACCCTAATGTTAGAAGTCATTGTGGTGGACTCCAGGCTGTTTCAATGATGCCTCAGGCCAGAAGACTTTAAGCTTGGTGGGGTTGAGTCCAAATGAAATGTGCAAAGATACTTCCTGCAGGAATTGCCACACTAGCGACTGGTTAAACAATGAAAACAGATGGGTTTTTGTTCTGGGTGCTTTGTAATGAGATCTATTCAAATGATTAATGAGTTACTGGAGAACAAGTATAGGCCTAACTATTATTCTGTATGGCATTCATGAACTACGTGAACATAGCTGTTTGGCTGGAGAAAAACTCAAAAGTCAGAGCTTTGAAAACCTTAAGCACATAAAAATGTTAACACTATTTGTGCCTCCGGGAAGCACATAGTAATGTGAAACATCCACCACATGCTTAAATCGTGTAGGATAATTTATATATGTACGTGTGTGTGTATATTTATAGGGGGAGAGACAGTGAAATAAAATTATGTGATACTACAGTTTTAAAGCTATTTGCAGATATTCTATATCAATTTTGTAAAAGCAGTATCTAGAATGAGAGAAATGAAAACCCAGCATTAAAAAAAAAAAAAAAGTAAATCAGATTGTCAGATATCATGCTGGTCTAAAAACTTCATCTCCAAGAATTAATGGAGGAACTGGACCATGAAAGCCAAGAAATGGGGTCTGAAAATAAACTTGATTAAAAAGATAATGCTCAAGATGTACAAAGGAAGACTGATTAGCATGGATGAGAATGTCAATGAACAAGCAGAGGAATAAATCTAACATAGACAGCTGCTCAGATCAGATCGGAACATATTTAAAAGATGAAAGATAAAACATAAGCAGCAATTTCTCATTTAGACTGGAAAGGAAGGCCTCCAACTGATGTGTTCCTTTATAAATGGCTTTCGGCCAAGACACTAAGCTTCATCCACAAGCAAGTACGGTAGTTGGTTTGGTTTTATGCTGTGAATCTGTAGAAAGACCATGACAGGAATTCCCTTATTGGAAAGGGACACAAAATTATGAATAAAACAAACTTAATCAGCAAATACATTTAAAGACAGAAAAGGTCGTAGGTTGTCCGTGGGGGGGAAAGAAGTTACAACTGATAGCTTATGCTCATGTGAAGTAAATGCCCCCTGCACCTCACGGTGGCTTTGGTGGGAAGAGCCCATTTGTGGTTTCTTTTATTTTTTCCAAGGGAATGACCTCAACCAATTCAAAATGTGAAAGCATCATCAGAGTGCAGTGCTACCTGTTTATTGCTTATTGTGATGAGGTTTTAAAGAGTGAGAGTAAGTCTCCAGATGATGGTTCACTCTGTATAAAACTGAAATGCATCATCTCTGCTCTGAAAGACCAGAAAACCCAGAGCATATAAATCCAGGTGGATGTATGCGCTACAAGGAAATGCACATGATGCAAACTTAACTAAGAGAGCTTTTTTCCTATTTTTTTTTTTTTTTATTAATTGGTAGTAGAGGCTAAGAGGAAGAGAACAGAAAGAAGACCTGAGCTTGTCACCTGTAGTTTACCCAGGGTGAGCATACAGACATTTTGTGTGGCCCAAGACAATTGGGTAAGTGGAGACAGAACACCTAATTTGTCCAATGCTCTGTTATCATTGTTACACAGTTTTTTGGTGAGTCTAGCTCTGAACGGACATTACAGACATTACCATAGGGTGGCTTCACCAGCCTGATGCATCTGAACGAACACAAGGTTGGGTATTTTCAGTCAGCACAGGCAGTCACAGCTGTTGCTATTTTTGCACTGACTCCTCTCTAATCACTCAACACGTTTTAAAACAAGATATAATGATAGACTGTGTTGCCAAGACAGAAAAATCAACAAAGTATCTAAGGGAATATGAAAAGAAATAAAAATTCAAACCGTATCTGGAAGAGAAATAGAATAGACAAAAAAACTTTTGATAAAGGTTGTTTGTATAAACTTGGCAATGTCACTGCTGTAAGTAAATATGACTGTCTACCTGCCTTCTTTATGTTCAATGCATCCAAAACTGTATGGGTGTGGAGAAAATACAAGGAAGTCTGTTCTCTTGGTATAGCCAACTGAGTTTTCAGGCCTAATCCATTCTGAAATTGAAATTAACTCAAATGGCTGGATTCTACCATGAAATATAAAATGGAGAATTGCTTCATAAATATGGATAAGAAGATGACAACTATTTGGATGTTCTACACAGTGACTTTGATTAGGAAAAAAAAAAATAAAATATATATATATATTCCCATCAGTTTACCAATTGTATCTCAGAATTTCAGCTATGATTTTATACATGACTTAGAAGCCCTAAATCCCCATTACTAATGGAGTCTCTGTGGGATTATGTTGACATTCTTAATGGTAACCATTGAATGAGTTTACATGGAACCCAAGGACAAAGTTCAATTAACTTCAGCACTGCAGAATCAAACATGAGAAGTAGTAAAAACCCTTTCATTTAAACAAGTTAGGAAACACCATGTTTTAGCACTCCCTTTCTAAGCAATAAAAGTCCCAGTCCAAAACAAACTGACATAAGTAGAACAACTTACGTTTACAATATCAAAGGCTTTTGGCTGCAGCCGCAAATCATGGTGAATTAGACATAATCTAGCTATGCTTCTCTTTTCTTCGTTGTAAGTACTGTCTTTCCATCTCTGTTTTGGGGAGAGTAGGTGGGTGTTTGGTTTTTTATCATTATTTTTTGATAAATAGTAGTATTTAGAATGCCTAAAAATGTTTTCTGCAAATGTAGACCAAAAATCCCCATTGTAATAGAAAAAAATAGGCCTCCTACTGAATCAAGTACTCCATGTACCATTGTAAAAGCTGAAATATGTGACTTTCAGGAAACAGGTCACTGGTAATTAGTAAAACTGTATCATTTATGTTTGAAAAATACACACTGCATCTACATTAGCAAGACATGTGCTCAGCAGGAGAAAGTCTGTAATGTGATGCAGTTGGTGCAGTGTCTCACACCCCAGTGTACAGATAAAGCCAGGACTTGAACCTTGGGCAAAGTTTAACCCAATCCCTTGGCAGATTACCCAACATCTCCAGTACTTTACTGGGTCTTCTGAAACACATCTTCCAGTTCAGGTTCATCCAGATTATGGGTGCCTCCCCATGGCATGAAACTCAGTCAAGCAAGTGGGGGTGTCACTTCAACAAGTATGTACTCAATCCCCCAAACTTCTAGTGTGAGTGCACACAAAATAGGGTTGTTTTTCCTGTTGATGTTGCTGTTAGACATTCTAAAATACTTCCTGAAGACAGAGTCATAGTGTAAAATATATTTGTGGATATTATTTGCCAGAGTTCTTTATGAATTAACTTTACTACCTCTGTCTGAATTACAGATTGTTGTTACTTAAAATAAGAGATATATGGATTACACTGAAAATATGTGGAAAATTAAAAAAAAAGACTGTGGTTTACAAACTGTGTAGGAGGACCATACTAAGTCAACGTGGGAGCTCTTTAATTTCATATGTAAAATTTCATAACTAATGTATTGTTTCAAGTGATATAACCAAAACTGTTTTCCTTCGGACCTCTGTAATTTACTAGTACTGACTGGAGCTAGTCACATAACTGCATCTCAGACTGGATTTTTTCACTTGATGTTCTATGCTATTCTGGGTACTCAAAAATCTTAGTTACCCAAAGTAACTTTTCAGAATTACCTGTATATATCATGCAAATCGTTCTTTTCATTGCTTTGCTGATGCAAGGGTCAAATTTGGGGTTGTTTCCCAGGACATGCAATTAACATCCTCCATTGTGGCACAAATGGAAATGGTAAAATACAGGCAATACGTGCAGCTTTGAGTATTTATTTTTTTTTTAAGACTTCTCTCGTACATTACAGTACCAGGTAAGCTGTTGGCTGGGGACTGTAGTTTTGTTTTGTTTGTATAATAGAAACATGATAAATAAATAATATTAGCAGTAATTCTTATCACACAACTAAACTTGACAACAAGCTTTTGGAGAGGAGGGTCTCACTTATGACCGTTTTGATAATTTACAATTCCCTGTTATTTTCTAATTTAAATATCATTATATTGCTGCTATAAAAGCTGATATTAATTTTAATATTTTTCTTAAGTTACACTAGTCTCAAAATAGCCTTAGGGATAAATCTGTACTCTACACCAACATGAAAAGAACATTTGATATGTAACAGTTCTGATTTTATCCAAATAGAATAATTTTAGCTAATTTTCTAATTAATAAGATTTGCATTACAAGTAGCACAGACTCTTTCTATGCCTACAGCTTTTCAAATATAAATATTTTCCCTTTTACAACATTTGTCTATGGATACTTACTGAAATCAAACCCCAGTGTGAAAAACATACCAAAATATTTTAGGTAGAATATAACAGGAATGAGCAAAGAAGTAGAAACAGAACTCCACAGGAAAGATTACTACAGATCCTCAGTATTAAGTAAGACAATTCAGTCGGACAGTTATTGACATATAGCTCAAACCTGACAATAGGAAAATACTTGAATTATTTTTTCCTCAAATGGACAATTTTCATTTCTCACTTCTTCATAGTTTTTATCAGGGTCCTGTTTCCTGAAAAAAGGCATTGCCTATGTAATGCACCTCCATACTATAATAATCCACACTTGGCACTTTTAAGTTTTCCAGATGAAATCAGATTTGCACCTGTGTGTGTATGAAGTGTGTATTTAAACATACTGGTACTTTTTTCAGGTCTGTAACTTTGCTTTTATTTCCAGAGACCACCTATATATGGCAGGACAGGTAACCCCTGAGGTACCAGTCTCTATCCTGGTCCCTCACCTGCCTGGACCATGAAATCTCAAGTGCTCAGATCCCTGCCTGACCCATTTGCTTCAGCTCCATCCCAAGGAGAACAGGTTGTCCCCACTGCTGGAGCCAGGGCACAGCCAGGAGGAACACACAGGACATCAGGATTCATTTAACACACTCTGACAGCAGCCAGAAAATATCTTGACCCAAATGCCATTCAGACCAATGGCAAGGCTCCTATAGACCAGTGTTTCAGTGTTCAGAGGTTTAGACCTGAACCTGAAATATGGAGTTCAGGTTTGATTATATACATAAATGTTAAGTATTCAAAATATGGCGAGCACTGATATTCGATCTTGAGTCAGTTTGGGCTGTTAATACATTTATTGCATGATCATGGAAGATTCAAGCATAAGCTGATCAGGCCATATAATTGTTTACTTAGCAGGGTTGGAAGCAAATCCTTCAATTTCAGTAGCTAGAGAGCCTCTTAATACTTGGAGGTATTAAATGTAGGAAGCATCCTAGAAGTCTTTAAAAAAAGATTATTTAAAAACAAATCCATAGCAAGTCCCATTTGTGTACCCATTAAACCAGTAGTGTCCACTATTGTCGCATCAGTATTATTACATCTACATTATCACATCTACGTAATGTTGAGAGGAAAAACAGGTAAATATTTCACTTTCGCTGCGCTGTATCTACTCTCCCTCCGAGTACCCCATTAAACAGCTGCAGGATGGAACTGGAATACTCTCCTGTACCTGCTCCACTCTTGGGATTTCTTAGTTGAATTTTAGCTTGGGCACACAGTACTGAGGATCTTGTCAACTGGCAAAGATAAATCTTAAGTGTGTACACATATAAAGAGCTTTATAGGGTGGAATATGAGTGTCTGATTCATCCTAAAGACTGTGGAAGGCCCCACTCAGCCACTGGGATATGGATTGCAAGTTGTCAGGCTTCTGAAGATCATACAGGTAAGGGGGACAAAAGAGCTGAAATATTTAAAGTCAAATACCTGTACAAAGTGAAGTTTATAGGAGTATTCACTGTGTTTATTTTTCCAGAGTCAATCTTATTCTAGATCTCATGCTTCACTTTCCTATCTAAATTGATGTCTTAAATGCCATGTTAAAATATGCTTATTCTGCCAAGTGTAAGGGGAAATATTTGCTAGATTAGTGTATTTAGTTTCTTAACTGCCTCATGCATTTGTTGAAGCCTGAAACAAGAAAACTAAATGACTAAAATTCCAGTACCTTGTATACACGCACATCTTGTTATGCAAAGTCACCCTCAGGTAATACCTGTGCCCACATAAAATAATAGAAACTAGGCAAAATGGAAAAGAGTATATAAAGGAGCAACAGCATGTGATACCAATTATGTTACAGCCAAAAATAATACTTCTGGCCATGTTATTCTTAAACTGTGTTCTGTTAATGTTACTTGGATATAGGCAGTTTTCAATGTACAATTAGAAATATTTCTATTTGAGAACTATTAGGAAAATATTTTGAAATTACAATTTTCAAGCATATGGAATGTGTTACCTCCCACAGTTATGTGAACTACTGTATAGCAGAGCTATATTAGTTTCCCTGCAACTAATGAACCATGTCATTAATTACAGACTCAAAATAAAAATTACTCCAAGGCAAGCCAAATATTTACTATTAATGTAAGGGTCAAGAACTACAAAGTAGCCATTTCATTCTAAACCAATTGTGTTCAATTTTTATGCTCTTTCTCCTCAAATTTGAAGCAGATTAACTTGTTTTTATATGTCAAATCTGACAGCTGTAGATGCACCCCCAATGAGACTTCCGTCAGGGCTAGAATCACTGGAAGATTTTCACTAAAAGCGCTAACTGCATTAAAGATGTGTTTATTGAACTCACGTGACTTCTTCTCAGGATGGGTTTCTCTTGGATATAGCTAGGAAGCTTTTTTTCACAGGCTTCCCTTCAATTGTCTCACTGGCAGAACTGTTCAACTTTCTGTCACTGCATTAGACTAGTAAATAACTGAATTGCCTCATCTCAGAGGAGTCTGGGGCACAGGGCAGAGCCCTGAGCTTGAAACCAGGGCTGCTGGGCAGAGCTCCTGCTTGCCAGAGCAGTGGGAGAAGGAGCCCGTCACCCTCTCTATTTCTTCTCATGCACTGCACTAAATGGAACCTGGAGGGTGCCACCAGCTGACATCTGTACAAGTGTTCTCCTCAGTGTTCACCAGGAGCTGGGGTCCTGCAAAGCTTTGCATGGTTAAACTGCTGGCATAGTGTTAAGGTGCAGATCCCAAAATATTCAGGTAGGGCCAAAAGCTGACTGCTGCTGTTGGATTTGATTAAAAGTGCTGGGGTAAAGAATGTCCACCAGGCTGTATTTGGTGTATCAGAGCCTGGATGTTCCCCTGATGATGGTTGATGAAGCTGTAAAAGTCACCATACTCATTCTACCTGCAGGAAACATGTAGTAAAAATGTGTGCTTTCTTCCTGATTTCACGTAGCCATTTTGCCCCTCTGTTACGTGCTGGGTCAGTGGCAGAGTGGGGCAAATGATTATCATTTTTGTATAAATCTTTCCGTGGAGGAGAGTTTTTCTTGTCAGGCATCTAAGGGGAAACTTCCCAGGTCACTTAGTCCTGCAGGGAGAGCAGCAGGTGTTGGTAGATGAGTGCACTGCCTGCTGACATCATGCAAACTGCTCCATATCCTGTCTTTCCTTCATCTTCTATCCAGAGTCAAGCTCTCTTCACTGCCCTGTACTAATATTTTGCTTGTGTGTTTGTTATTTTGTCTAGGGTTATTTTTGCTTGGTTTGGGTGACTGACTGAATGATTGATTGTTTTTTAACAGTTAATACAGTCCTAAATAATGTAATAACAGTTTCTCCCGTGAGCTTATAATGGTTTGTGTAAGTCACATGATGTTACGTTATTGCAAGCTACATCATCTAATCTTTTATATTAAGCATAATGTAAACTGTTTGCCCTCTACTTTCTTCTTTTTCCCCTTTGAACCACACTATTACCTATCTGAAAGTCAGGAATGAAGGTAGACAGATACACTGACCATATAGATAGCAAACAAGAAGTTTCCCTAATGAAACAACCACATAAAAGCTCTTCAAACACCCCCCCCCCCCCATGTTTGTAACTTAAGTGTTTGGCATAATAAAGATAACAGCAGTAGACAATTAATTTATCTAAATGTATTGCCAAGAACAAAAGCAGACAAAAGGATGATAAAAGTATTACTGCTATTAGGAAGCCAGAAAGTGCCAGAGTTCAAACAGATTCTGTATTATTTTCAGTTAGTTACAGTTGTGTTCACAGTGATTTTAACAAAAGCAAGAATAACAAGAAGAGGAATTGGGTGGAAGCAAACAGCTCAAGCAGGCTTTGCTGGAATGTGGGAAAGTTGCTAAAAGTCATATTAAAATCAACAGAAGCATTCAATACAGGTCTTGGAGAAAGAACTTGTGTTTAAGTAAGGAAAAGGGTCAGCTCTTAGAGAAAATATTTGGGAAATATGAAAAATTACAAATCTTTTCATCAGGAGTTTGGGACTGATTGCATGAGGGTGTACAGACTTAAAAGTGACAACAGCTGAATGATGCTTTCGCAATGAAGTCCTGGCTTCATTCAAATCAATGGCAAAATTCCCATCCACTTCAATGGAGCCAGGATTTCATGTATATCTGTCTTTTTTCATTCTTTTTTGATATTTGTATCCCAGCTATCTGGCAGCTTATTGTCTGTACAGGATGAAATTACAACTTTCTATTCATATGTGTCAGAGTTACTGTCTGTTTTCTCACCACAAAAAGGAGTGAAATATTATGTTATGCATACTTGTAGTGCTATATCATTCACTTTATTGCTCAGAGTAAAGAGAAAAGTATTGTTTGCTGCATCTGCTAGGAGAAGGACAAAAATGCAAGTAAAAGGGCTAAATGCTGCCTGTGTGTAATTTTTAACTCCCAGACTCTTAAAGAACTCTTATTTTCAGCTCTGTGTGTATTAAGTTTCGGATATGGGTGTCATGGGAGTTAAGCAGGGGCAGAATTACCTTAGTGCTGTCTCCCCTTAAAAATGCTTCCTGAATATGGAGAAGTACGGCATGGGCAGGAAGGAAGGTGACTTTCCTCAAACAAATCTGTCATGCAGTGAGACTATTTAACTCATCAAACAAACCCTGGCATTTGTGCCTCTGAATATAAGCATTAACCTAGAGGAATGAGAGAGATTAATGAAAATTCAAATTCAGAGAATGAAAATAAGTGATAACCTACTACTTTGCAGATGAATGATTTTTTTAAAATGCTTAAACCTATACAGCTTGTCAAAATGTACCGAGAAGTGCCCTGGTAAGCGAGAAATGACACAGAGAAAGTAATAAATGTGAATGAGGAACTTTGTGTTCCCCCAGTGCACTATTTGTATACTACAAAAGCTTTAAAAGAGTTGTAATTCTACACTCAGTGTTGCTTATCTTGAGGAAAGTACATGTGGTCTGCAAAGTGGCTATTGCTATTCTGGTTTTAAAGCCCATCTGAGAGCACATGGACATTACAAGCCAGAATATTTCACAAATATAATGGGGAGCCCTAGAAAAGTAAGGAACATTCAGAGAAGTGGAAATCCTTTAAACACAAAGAAAGTTAGAAAAGAGGCAATATACCAGCTGACTTTAGTTTGTGGATGGCATCATGGTAGATAAAAACAATACTCATGGTAGATAAAATATATCTGACAGTACATATATATATATCAAAGATAAATATGTCAAAAGTGAATGAATCCCACATAAGAAAATAATAATTACATAGTACTGATCTCCAGAAAGAATTCAGTGCCAGACTGAGTCCAAGAACAGAGCAGTTTTGGATATGGGCAGTAAATAAGAACATATTCATGTTCTGACATTTTCTAGCCTATTAACTCTTCTTGTTGCTGTTCTCCTAGCTGAAGCACAAGTTACATCAAAAAGAGTACTGTGTCATTACCTTACTGGACAGCTAATCTGATCAAATATATTTGTTGTTCAAAATAAATATGCACATATATTCACAATTTGTTCATAGTTACATACATACAGTCCATGATATAGAGGTTACACGGTCTGCCCTTTTCAGTGTGCGCATGAGCATGGTATTTAGTATGCAGTTGCCATTGGAAACATTTGTGAGTACATCATTAATGTTCACTACCACAGTGGTCATTTCTGAAAGCTGTATCAGCAAATATTTCTGCTAGCAGTCTCTTTCTGCAGCATATTAGTAGAAATTTAACACACTTGGGAAGTGCAAACAGCAGGGCTGACGAGCCTGGGATCAGTGCCAGGCTAATGCAGCTATACAGTCTTTATACCAGTCATCTCATACCCTACAAGCTTGGAAAGCAGCTAAGGACAATGCATCCCTCCATGGAAGGTGTACATAAACATGACCAAGACACCAAGGCAAACATCATAATTACAATTGTAATGCCAAACATACCATGTCTCTTCTCTTCAGCTGGCCAGTGGAAAAAGAAGTCCTTTCTAAGTAGAAAAATTCATCCTGTATTTCCAGTTCTTCAAGGTTGCCTTCTCCTGATTTAATTGTCTTTCTCAATGAGATGCTGAACAGCGTTTTGTTCACTGGAAAAAATCATGGAACTGTCATTTTTCCTTTGTTACATTTGCAATTTTTTTATTTTTATTTTATTTTTAGTTTTTTATACATTGGTAATGATGAGAACTTTATTAAAGCTAGAACCTTAGATTCACAGAGAAAAGCTGAAACAAACATGATTAAGAAGCTTGCTGTAAATTTTATTGACTGCCCTAATTTAATCTGGAAGCCACAGAGAGGCAATAAACATGGTAGCCCCTGTTACCACTTCATATGTTACTTTTCAATTGCAGTAAGAGCATAGCATAATTGTGTTTACCTCAAGAATCTCTTTGGGATATTTCCATAAAATTCAAGGTAATGAAGATTAGTAATTCTGTTTTGGGAGCAAAATTACAAGTGGTTGCCAAAGAACCATGCTGCTTAATTGAGTTTTGATTTTCTTGCTGCTATCTACAAACCCAATTTTTCCATGTGACTTTGTGATGAGATCCAAATATCTGCATCAAATGTTAAAAGCCATGGCAGTTAGAAAACAGAGAGGTTTATGTAATGAGCAGTGGTTGAGGAAAATAAGTTTGTTCTCACTAGGGGAGACATCTAATTGATACTTTACATTATATGCAGACTGATAAAACTGACCAAGACAAACTTTTCAAACTGGCAAAAACACAAAATCAAGATGACATAATGCACATCCTAGGAAATTAGGATCAGGTAGAAACTTAACATGAAACTACTGTATTTCATTCAAAGGGAAATACACATATTGAACCGATTATAAGAAATGTCCACTAAAAGTGGCAAAATCAATTCGTTCAAGAGATAGTTAAAGAAATTGCAGACAGCAATGTTTGAAGGGCACAGGGAAAAGCAGTATCTTTAAAAGGACAAAAAGGCAAAAGAGTTCCTTTGGTTTCCACGTACCTTGAATTTCTAGTTTAAAAAAAATACGGTAGATCAAAAACACAGAAGCAGGAAATTATATACTGAGATATTCCAAGTCTAACATCCCATTCCTGAAATACATCGTCTTGCTCCTATTATATACTAACCTTCAACATGTATTGAATAAGACTTATATGGTCCTCTTGTGGGAAAAAGTCAATTCTCAATTGGAGCAAAGCAGTAGTTCTAACCAGTTTCAGATGAGAGCACTTTCCCTGTCTTTCTTCAAACTCAAAACTACAGAGGTGCAGCAGGCAAGTAGTGAAAACCTGACCATGAAAATCAGTTATGAAATTCCAACTGTTTCCCAGTACTGACTGTTAATAAGGTCAGAATCTATTGAATGGAATCTAGATATTTTGGCCATGCTTAATTAGGTCAGACGAAGCTCTTTTGTCTTAAATGTTCTTTTGGTTCTTTTGGCCATGGATCTTTCTTCTGGATCTGAACATATGCATTTGTAAGCCCCACTGACATGTGAATTAGCTCAGAAGCACTACTCACAGTGAATAACAGTTCAACAGTTGTCTTCTATTCCCTGAAAAAATACTGCATTGTCCTTCTGAAATCAAAATTGATAGGTGTGTTTAATTGTGCCCTCGTACTTAAAAGCATTGTTTCACTATCATAAAGAATTTATATGCATCCAGGAAATTATACTCTTCCTCCTAGAAACAAAGAAAACTTTTCCAATTGATCCAACTTCAGACTGGTCTTAACATAGGCAGGATTATAGTTTTATCCTCATCAGCAAGACTACCTCCTGCATCACCTGAGACAAGACCTCTCAGCAACACCTGGGTAGCTTTGTTTATCGTTGTCTTGAGAACTCTTTGAAATGACGGTGTTTAGCCTCCGAACTAAGTAACACAAGTTGACTGGCTGCAGCAAAGGCTTCATGACACATGATCTTTCCACACTGCAGATGGTGACACACTGTTAAACCTTCCCAAATTCCAGCCAGGTGTGAGCTTTTTAGAGCAAAAGAATGGCCATATCTAACGTCAGCTGTTTGTAGCAAATCTAAAGATTGGGAAAATCCTTGAATAGACAGAGGAAAATGTAGTCTGAAATACTGAGAATTTTAAGAAATTTGACTTCAGCAGGGTGGAAAAAATGCTGATATCTTGGACTTGAAATTTCTTTTGAATATGAGATCAAATAAAGAGTAAGAACTCTGGTTTGGTTTGGTTTGATTTCCCACAGATACCTGGTAAGAAAGCACTGTGCAGCAAAGTAAAGGGACTATAGTCCTTTAGTGCTACAGTGCAAGGAAAAAATCCTTGAAAATGCTCAGGAATCTTGAAGGATAAAATGCATACCTATTTTCTATTGGTAAGTTGAGATCTTGTACTATTTTTTTATCTTCATTTCCATTTTCTCCCAAGTGTCCCTGAAAAGGACAACTGTAGTTTGTCTTTTGAACCAGCATCATTGGGCATTCACTAGCTAGGATAAGTCTAGGGACAGGGAGAAGGCCGCCTAGCTCCTCATACGCAGAAGGCTAGCCGAAAGATACTGAGTCCCTTTTCCCAAACTATGTGCTACATACCTGAATACCTGTGCAAAGGACATCTGCCAGAGGTAAGAAAACATCACTGTTGCCTGTTCAGGCCAAAGGGAGTAGCTTAGACTGTGTAATGGAGCAGCCTCATCAGGGCTATTCTCATTCTAACAATTTTTTGTTCATTGGACACAAGGGACTAAATTTACAAAGAAAGCAAGATGCTAATTTGCTTCACTGGCTGAATCAGAGCCTAAGTACTTGAAGCAGTAGGGTATGCAGGAAAAACTAAGTCTATTTCTTGCCTTGTTTGTATCTACTTGTAGATATGGTTTGTTAATCCCCACAGATAACTACGAAGAAGAAAAATTTGTCTTACCCCTAGAAAGAAGATATTTCTCCTTCTTAGTATAAGCATTAAGACTTCCCTGGCAAGTGTTTCTGCTTTGCTTCTGTTCCAGCAGATTGTTTGAAACTGAGGAGCTGCATTAGCACTTCTTGAGCAAGGAATAAGAGAAATCAAGAGCATGAAAAAGCACTGTGGAAGCCTTCCTACTCAAGACATTTAAAAATTAACTGACTGAAGCTTTCAGAAATGTAGTGTAGAAGACTGACACCAAATTAACAGGTAAATAAAACAGATTTCCTATGAGTAATTTTCAAGTTCAAAGTTTTGCCATTCTCTGGTGTTAGCTGCGGCATTTGCCTGAGTTGTTGCCAGGTAAATGACTCTGTTCCTGCTCCTACAGCAGGCTCCAGACAGGAACTGACAGGATGGAAGGCAAGTAGAAGGTCTTATAGGGTATAACTCACTGGAGGAGTGAGCTTAGCTGGCTCCTGCGGTAGAGTGATCAGCAAAGAGTACCATTAAAGGGTGAAATCAAGCACTGAACATTCAGGTATCTCTACTAGCAGGAACCAAGATAAGCCAGTTTTGCCAATGTTTTGCCAATACGAATAGAAAGTGAATTTTCTCCCTGTGCACAGCCTCACCCCCATCTTAGCTTATAGAAAGGGAGGTAGAATAGAAAATATTTCTGCTTAATATGCCACAGTGCAAAAGGAGTCAGTCTATTGACAGGCTCTGAAGGCAGGTTCACCACAGCTCTAGGGATGGCTGGCTGGCCCTGCAACACAACCAAGGACCAGGCTGCAGCAGGTCAGAAGTTCTGTAAATGAAGTGTTTGATGGAGGCAGTGAAGATCTTCATATCCATTGGTTCAGTTAACATGAACCTTTATATTTAAAAAATAATTATTTAGGGATTCTGGTATATGTTATAACCATATATTCAGGCCCTGACCATTGTTCATTACTGTCATATTCCTAAGAGTGACAAGTAAACCTTCACCCTGCTATTTAGCCTCATCTGCTGTTTCTTGCCTTGTCTTGTCTGTGCATCTGAGCCAACAATGAGAGAACTTTCTTTTCTACTTAAGCAGATGTTTACCTTTCAGCACCTAAGCTGACCTTTTGACTTGGGTTTGAAATTCTGGCCCTGCTGAAATGGGTGGAAGTTTTGGCACTGATTTTGATAGAGCAAGCATTTCATTCCAGGTGCTTTGCTCAATAAAGCATATAAAATTACACACCATAGGCCTTTTAGCTTTCTCAACTTCTCAGTCATCCTAATATCACTAAGTGATAAACACGAAAATCTTGAGGAAATAAGATGGCATCTTAAAAAAAGGGTCCTACATGAATGATTAAAATACCTCTTAATATGTATAATAGTTACACCTATTCACACACGCACACACATATTTAAGATGTCAATGGGATCAAAGCTTTTCTCCAGCACTTTAATAGATGGCATGCACCCTCACATATCTGCTAAAATCAAAACTTGTACATGCACATGCAGGTGCTAGGAGTTGCTTTTTCGTATTGTTGGCACAGAGCCACATAGTAGAGCCATACACCTTCATTTTTTAACAAGCCTGTGTTTTCTCAGGTGTTCATTTATCTCTGTGAAGAAGTTTCTCAGACCTGTAACCTCAGGTTTAGTATGCTAATAGGAAGAGGTGTTCTTACTGCCAGTAAATGGGCTTTATCCTATCCTAGGTGCAAGGATATAACTACAGAATTCTTTTTATATTATTTCAAAATATTTTTTCCAAATGTAAGGATCATGCACATGAAATAGTAACAATTGGCATTTGGAACAGGCTACCAAAGGATGTGGTAGGTTTTATACCACTGACAGTTTTACCACCAAATGTGGAAAACATTCTAAAAGACAAGTTTGGATTCTGTCTACAAGATGCTGTCCTAGAGGCATGAACAACTGTATGAAAAGTATGGCCTATGTTGTAATGGCTCTTCTGGCCTTAAAAATCCATGAGTCCATGCTGGTTTAGGTGACAGAAAGATACCATGAACAAAAGCAGAAAGAAACTAAAGATTATTTTCCTGGAGGAAAAAAGAAATAATTAATTGCATTGAATAATGAAGCAGGGCGAAAGAAGGTGCATATTGCTGCCATCCGTGTCATTAACAGAAGCACTCTGCTCAAGCGGGCAAGTCCTTTAATTCACTGCTAACTTTTAAAATTGCAGAGCAGATTGACTGAATTTTTGAGTGAGTGACTGACTTGTTTATATGAATATCTCTGCGGCAATTTAGGAAGTGACACTGTTCTTGCTACTTAAGCCCTATTACAACAATCGTGCTTTTTCTGCAGGCAATATTGTCAGTTCCCATTTCTCTCAATGCTCTGCATTTTGACAGCAACCTAGGAGTCAAATTACTGGGTTCGTTTTTTTCATTGTTTGAGAGGCCTTTTCTGCACTTGTCTACTTCAAGGGTTCACTCCTCCTCTTTTGCAGTCAGTAGAGTTTTATTGTTGCCTCTCAGGCTAGGTACAGGGCTCTGGTTTTCTTTTGTGCATTTATTTGACCCAAAGAGCTGGACCTTGTTATCTAAATGGAAAGTCACTTTCTCATCCATTAGTCAATGCATGTGAAAGATCAAAAGTCTGGGGGATTTGTTGGTGATTCTAATCTCACAACATTTTTCAGTATTTACTGCTCTTGTAGATCCTGTATTTGAGAATTCGGAAAAATTGTTTTCAATGTCAACATCCACGTACTTCCCATAAATAGAAAAGCTGGAGTCACTTAAAATAGTTTCAAAGACTTCCCCACACAATCTCAAATGGAATGGTCTGTAGTTTCCTGGTATTAATCTATGTTTTTGTTTTACAGTGTAGTATTATGTTGCCACTTCTTTTTTCTAGTCATTTTAGATCACTGCTGAAATGTATAAGGTTCTGAAAAGAAATTATATCTTTAAAGAATGCTAAATCCTTCTAATTTCTGCTTACTTTTATGGGTACTCTGGAAGATGTACTGTTTTCAAATCTTATTAGGATCAAAAATATTTAACTTCTACCTCTTTCAGAGTTTCCTGAATGGGCCTGAAAAAAAACCAACCCCAAAGAGCAAACAAAATCACAGATTACTCAAAATTGTATATTTTTCTAAGTACTAAAATAAGAATAACTTTCAGAGTCATCAGTTACTTCTAGGAGGGGCACACACGACAGAAAAAGGCTTCTGGGGAGGAAATTGGTGTGCAGTAGTATTCAGCTGCCCAAGAGTAACCCAGCACTTTATGGACAAGTTAACATCCTGTGTGTCCACTGCATGGAGCAGCAGGGGCCATTAGAAATATTCTGAGGAAATACTGTGGTTCCCCAGTGTCAGCTAACACTGGCACTGCAAGAGGTGCCTTACAGTGTTTGTTCTGTACCTTTAAATGCTCCATTTCTGCCATTCCTGAGTCCCTATGTTCTACTGTTACTCACAGGGATGCTGCTACCTCACCTGACAGCGATACCCATGAAAACATATAGATACTAAAGACACTGTTTCCAGAAATATGCATTGCATTGTCACCCTTTACCTTAAGGTTTGCATCTCCCAAGAGGTGTCTCATCAAGCAAATGCAAACTTGTGTCTGCTTTCTCTGGGCTGTACACTATCACAGCTCTGGATGGACACAGCAATGTTACAGCCTCCTGCTGTCAGGGCACCTCTGGATTCTGCATGAGGAGGTTTGAGATTTACAGCTTTGCAAATGAAACCTGAATTGAACTATGCCATTTCTCCTAACATGCTGTTTAAAGCCCTCCCTTTTAAATAGCAAAGCTTTCCTCAAGACCATTGTCATACACCAGGGGGAACCTGAAACAGCAGTGACACTGCCAGCAGACAGCCCAGAAGGCCAGGCAGACCTGAGACCGGTGCCCACACTGCCATGTTCATTGCTCATCAGAAAATGTAGAAGCCACTACTCCCAGTAGGATACATCCTTCAGTGTCATCTTTTCTCTTTTTTTTCTGCTGTTTCACAGGAATTGCTTTTAGTAGTTTTTATGGCTCAGTTCCTCTCTTCAATGGACTCAGTGGATAGTTTATTCTCTAATTTCTGGTATGGATTACTTTGGTCAAAGTCATTTTGTTTTCTTAGTACACTCTTTAAATAAAGCAGGATGAATATTGTTTGAGAAAGGATTTGAATAATTCTGTTGGCCTAGTTTGGTCTTTGCAACCACTTAACTTACTTTCTTTAAAATTTCAAACAGGGTTTTTAAAATTGTTATTATTTGTGGACACAGTGATAGGAAGAATAAAGACTGTAAATACATATAGACCCAATATTTAAATTGGAATGCTATGCCTGTTTATTTTGGATATAGTGTCTGAATTCTGTACTCTAGTTTGGGAAGTGAGTGATAGCATGGGGCTCAGGTGGGCAGTAATTATCACACACAATTAATCTGAAATACTGCCCATTGCCATGGCTTTTCACAATCCCTAAGGTGAGTCGAAGTTTCTTAGAGCTAAAGACAAATTTTTAGTCAAACACATTTGCAATGTGCTTGCAAAAATGCTAAAGTTGACTTGAAATAGTTTGCTAACATGAAAGGGGCTGTGACAGTCATACAAAATACCAGACATGGATAACTAGCCATGGATAACTAGTTTTGCCATTTTTTAAGTTCTGATAGATGCAAGCTTTATTTCTACAGAGGAATTTGCATATAATCCTCTTTAAACTTACCCTTAAATTTGTTTCCAAAGAATTACCATCTATTTGTATTTTTCAGGTACTGCCTTTATAACATCCTTTATTCTCTCACTGATGTGTGTCCCTCGCCAGTAAAAAACACAAAGCAAACCTTAGATTTCAAAATGCATGTCCTCCTAAGCATTTTCCTAGGAATTTTGCTGAGCTTAAATGTCTTCAGTATGTGTGAGAAAGAAAATATACAAGTAACAAAGAGTTCTTCCTTCCCTGGGTAAGAGCATGTTATATAATGGAAAAAATATTATTCTTGGCATGATAATTAAAAAGAAATAGCACATTTGAATAGTACTAGCCCACAAAATGCGGGGCTTACAGCTGGCAAGCCATATATCATTATTCTAGGATGAATTTTATTTTTTCTGTTATGGTAGGAGTTACATGGGTATATGTCAGAAGCCTTCAGCTCTAGTTAGTTTTTGTAGTAACACTCATACAACTGAAACCATATTTCATGTATTAATTTTGCAGAAGTAATTTTCTTCTCATTTCAACTGGACAGTATCAAGTGAAGTCCAAACATACTGAATCCAGCACTGTTTCATAACAGTATAATGATTTCTTAATTTGTTTATAAGATTTCTTCTAACAGCCCTAGCAGCATGTTGGAGGTTATACAGAATCTGTCTTTTTTCATCCTCCTTTCTCATTTTGTGCTGTAGCCAGGCTAGTACAGTCCAAGTTCCCAATGTTCTCCCAGGCAGTATGTCCTTTCCTGGAGGCATCATTCTGAGCATTGAAGTATCTGCCACATTAGCGGACAATTTGCAATTCGTACTGTTATTGAAGATCCATACCTTTACACCAAAGCATACACTTAGCATCCTGCAGGTCAAGCATGGAGCCCTGGGGAGGCTGTGAAGCTCTGAAAACAAGTGCTTTTTTTTTTTGTTTGGTTGGTTTTGATGGGTGGATTTGCACAATGACTTCAGTACTGGGACATGGAACACAGTTTTGTTTTAAACAACTGTAACCTCAGAGTGCATAGTCAGTAGTAAGAACTTTATGGAGGAGAACCTGCTGAGGTGATGAAGCAATTCTAGTGCCAGAAAATGCCCCAGCCTCTGTCAGTCTCTGTTTTTCCTGTACCACATTCTCATAACCCCCTAGCGTAGGTGTAATCACCGTATCTCCCTAAGAAAACATCTTTAAAAAGAAGATAAAAAAAACCCCCAAACTCAAATCTATTCATTTCAATTCTAATGAAAGTAATTATCAGTTAATACAACCCATCAATAATATAAGCTGTCTCAGAGAAATCAATGGGGTTTTAGTGATACTTGGTTCCAAGGGGACAGGCAGATGCAGCATCCCATTTTCTCATGGGAGCTTAGCCCAGCACCACCAATGCAGATGTGACAGCCAGGAGCTGCAGTGTGCCAGTGGGCAGGCCGGGGAGCAGTTCAGCATCACCATCTGATGCTGAAATCTCTATTACCTTCAGGTGAATGGGCCGAGCCACAGCACAGGGATGCTGTTGCTGGGTGGCTGGCAGGGGCGCTCCTTGCACGCTTCTGGCAAGTATTTAGAAGGACGGCTGGTGGCCACGCCTGCCTGCAGCCACAGAAGAGGCTTGTAGTTCCCACCTGATAGAAAGGCAAGGACTCTTCCTACATTATATTGCTGGTATATCTTCCTCCACTATAGTTTATTGCAACTAGTCCATAAAACAAGGAAGACCAGTATGAAATCTTCCTGATGGGAGAAAAATTGTAAAAATATTCTTCCCCACTCAAAGTGTGAAGTGTTGCTGAACATGACACAAATACTGAGAGAAGGAAAGAAGAAAGCACATGTCACCTTGTGCAATCTCCCTTCTTCACCACACCAGCCCATATGGAGGCTCAGGGCTTTTGAGCTGAGGAGAGCTGGGGAGGGATAATCTCTGATGGAAGCCTGACAGAGACTTTCAATCTGCAGATTATTTAAAGGCTTTTTATTTTCCACTGTGCATTAGTGTATGTGTGGGCGTGGGCTGGTGGGTTCCTTAGGCACTGATAGCCTTTGGGAGGTCACAGTGTATTCGAGAAGGTTTGCTTTTGGCATCATGCAGCTGGAGTCATTTGGAGTCTGATTGTGCACTAAAGAACATGTCAGGAAACCACAAGACATAGTTTCTCTGTGTGGCGATAATCTGCAGGGAGCCTGGATAGCTGTAATGGTACATTGCTGCTTGCTTTATGTCTGGCTTTGCATTAACTCTTCAATTTGCTTGCTTTGGCTTCCCTGACTGTTAAATACATACATGCAGGGTCACTTTGACATAGTAAAAATTGGTTTCTGGAATTGGTTCCCTAGTCTCAAAACCCTGGAGCTCCTCACACTGGTCTTGTTCCCACATGCTGCATGGGGTTGTATGCACCTCGTCGCTGGGGTAAGTCACCATCTCACCTTCCCTTGCTAATTTGCTGTGACAGTGACAAATTCCAGAGGCATTTTTTAATGGGGTAGGGATTTTCACCTGAGTAAGATTTACAAGGATTATTTTTAACTATTATCAAATGAAAAATAGTTTTTAAAAGGTCTCTGTCTACAACTCCTGCCTTTGCTGTGCCAAACTCCATGAAGCATGGGGCAACTGGCTTTTTAACCCTTTTTACAGTTTTCTCCTTTTAGATCTCTTCTTCTACTAATGCAGAACCTTTGCCCTTTCTACCAGGCCTAGAGTGTTCCACTCCCCTTTTCTCTAGTTCTTCTTTCATTTAGATGTAAAGAGGCTGGACAAAACCAGTAGCCGGAACATTCAAAATCTGTTTTTGGAAGAAGAGATTGTTGTCCTCCTCTCCCCACAAATCAGGACAGTGCTTGCAGGGCTGCAGAGGCACCATTTCCTCTCCCAGTCCACAACAATTTACATAATGAGGTCTCTCAAGCCCAGGGGATGCAAAATATGTTGACCTGGGAAGTAATACCCCCATGAATTTGTGGTACTGGAGGAAACCTTAAGTAATTATTGCTAGATCTAGTTTTTGTTAGTATTTGCTGCTGCTGCTGCTTTGTTAGTATTTGCTTTTATTTAAGCAAATATGCTTTAGCTGCATTATATTTGTGTTGATTGCATCTAGAAAAGCCAGCCAAAATAATATTTGATTAAAATAACCTGTTACTCAAAATGCATTTTTCTTAAATGACTATCATAAAAAGTAAATGAACTAAAAAAATAATCTCCTTATTTTTCCATGCTAAATCCACCCAACCTCAGATTTATTCTGTTTGTGACTTTAAATTTAGATTGAATAGAGACAATGAAGAACTAAATATTAACAACAGAAAGAAAAGAAATAAAGCATCTGACAGAGAACACAACAGATGCCTTCCTACCTAACCTGTTCTTTCACCTCTGCTCTTCAAAAGGAGACTGGCCATAGAACTAGGTGACCTGTAGAAATAGAAAGTTGGAGCTTAGGAAATAAAAATAATTAAGAAAAAAAAATTTAGAGCAGCAATGTAGATGTGTATACCAGAAAATATTTGGCTTGGCTGGAGTGTCAGTTTAAAGTTTAAGCAGTTCTTGATTTTTTCAGGTTGGTTTACGCATCATTAACAAGGACCGCACTACAGTTAGCTCAGTCACACAGAAGCTGCTCCCAGGATTTCGGTATCTTGAACTACATATGCTAAAGGTATGAAGGTATGACTGAAGTCAGGATAAATATACAACGTTTATAATGTATACTCAAAGTGAATAATGCTGTGTTGTCAAATCTCAATTAGCCATGGTTGCTTATTTGGTCTAAGGATTATCTTTGCCACGGACTCTGCGCACTTGAACCTGGCAGATTTCTTAACTGAGATAAAGTATTGAGCAACCCGGGCTCTTTTGCCCACAGGGCTGGCTCAGCTCTGCACACACTGGGCATGGGACCCATTGCTAGGCCAGCAGGACCCACTGCAGTCCTTCATAGCCCGTCCTTTCCAGTCCGTCCTTCATAGTCCATCCTTTGCAGTCCTTTGCAATTCTGGGTTGGATTCTTCATAATTGTACTACTTAGAGATTTTTCTACCAATCTTTTACAGAAACCCAGTTAAGGATAAAATAGCGATTGACCATTATTGCCTTATTAGTAGAGAAAGAAGCACTGCAGCTCACAAATAGTAAATTAGCAGAGAGGTAGTTACCCTCCTTGTCATGAGTGCCTCTGTGGTTAGGGTGATGGTGCCATGGCAGGGTTAGATGGTGCATAGATAACCATGTGGTATATTTGTATATGGCACAATCTGTTGTTACCTGCATAACAGTGTTTTCAGTCATAATATCAAGGCTTGCATTTAAATATAAAATAAGTGCAAGAAATTCCTATCATCTTAACATAAGAGGCAATAATTTTTTAAATAGAAACCTGAATTAGAAGTTAAAAATGCCTTCTATAAAATACTGTCCAAATACGATTTTTTTCTTCAGATAATGCAGATGCTTTAAGACAGATTAAAAAAAATATACAAACCCCAAGCAAACAAAAAAAAAAATAAAAAAAAAACAAACAGTGTTTAAAAAAGCCCTTTCTACAACTCTGTGAATGGATTTAGTAGTAAATGATGTTTCTGGAGTGAGGAGGGGTGAAGCAAGCTCAGCCCTGATGGCTCTATTTCGAGCTCCAATAATATATTCCAGAGTATCTTGCACGAGATCCGATAAATGGGAATACAGAAAACTGAGCATTCTTTTACAGAGGCAGGTCTTTTCCTCAAGCATAAATATTCTTAGTATTTTTTTTTTTTTTTTTGAGATAAAGGCTATATCATTACCAGACCAATGGCTGGAATTTCTCTTTGAAAAGGAATCCTTGTAAATGCTATGCTGCTGAAACCAAAAGCTTATAACTTCCAGTGAAAATCATACTAACTAGCACCTTTCAAACTTCACACACAGGTAATATTACACAATGTTGAAAAAAGATAAAGTTCTAAAACTACTTTCTATGTAAATAATTTGGAGAGTTTTATGCTTAAGTAGATGTAAGTCACTTCAGCTTTTTGAAATTATTCATGCACCTAAATACCATGGGATGACATGGAAGTTAGGGCTGTGAATATGAATCAGTGTTTATTTTTCTTATTTATTATTAATTTAAATCTGAGCTTCCTAAGAATTTTAATTTTTTTAACTTTCTTTAATTAAAAAGTAAAAAATGTAAATATGCAAGCAGTCATATTCCTCAGTGTGTGCATGACAATACATCCACTATCTAAAACTCCATGAAAAGCAAGTTTTACCATCATGTATAATGTACCAGAATATGTTTACGGTAGTTTAGAAGATTATTTTCAGCCAGCACTGAGTTCTAAACTATACAGAAAAATAAATAATAATTTCATTAGGTCTGGATCTTTTAGAGTTGTTTGTTTGAGGATACATGGCTCGATTTAAAAAGCTTTAAGATATTCTTTGCCTTTCTTATGACAAGTAACATAAAAAATAAATGATTTCCCCATATAACAGTAGCCGCTGGTGTCCTGTGTCTGGGTATTAACCTTTTTAACCCTGTCAGTTGGCTGGGGCCAGGAAATATAGACTAGTCTTTTACAACTCTTCTGTGTGTCACAACTTTATTACGCATCACATTTTTACTCTTCTGAAGTGTCTGTAGTACTAAAAAAAATAGCCTTGTAAAGAAAATGCAGTGATACATGGCTAAAAAGGTATGTAGGACTGAATATCATATATTTTTATCAAAGCAATGTCCTTCTTCATCCAGAGTGCGTTATTGTTGCTCTGTAAAATCTTAACATCAAAGAAAGACTCGGGGTTCTGTTTCATATTTTGTAAAGGTGATCTCTGAACATTTCTAAGTTGAATTATTCAATAGTTTGCTGTACATCATTTTGCTGATGACAGGAAAGCTGTCTCATACCTTTAGTAGTGTCTGTATAAAGTTGGTTTGTCTTTCAAGTTAATATAAAGCCATATATAGCTGATTAGCAATAAATATTTCAACTGTTATTAAAGAAATCTTAGTTCCTACAGACAATACTGTTGCCCATTACTCATACAGATTATACTCAGAGAGCTTCCATTGTACAAAACCATTATGAATAATGAAAATTCTACAAGCGCTTAAAAGTCCCTTCATGGTAAGACGGCATCATATTGCTAGGAGAATCGAAGACACCCTTTAATTCATAGACAAACATTGCTTTATCACTTAATTGTAAATCTTCAGAGATTTACGCTTTATTTTCAGTAATCCAGATGGTGGTAGAAGAATGTTATCATCCAGTAAATATAATTTTGTTAAATATATAACAGCTTTGGGCATTACATTGCAAGCTGTATCCAATTCTCTTTTCATTGCTGGGGTTATAACTGATGCAATAGCTTGGCTCCATGTGCCTTACTTTTATGTCCATTTTTTCCAGATTGTCACCCATAATTTACTATTCATGTTTATGCAAAAGGTTCACCTCCAAGCACTATTTCTTCAGACAGCCATGGGAGCAACTTACTTAGAGAGAGTGCCCTCAGTCTGTAGGGGTGTCTGACCACCAGAGACAGGAGCATTATAGCAAAAGGAGTCCTTCCTCCTGTTTTGACCCTGACCTTGGACCACCACCTGGTTCAGGCAGCCCCAGGCATCACCTTTGGCTGGGAAAAGCTGCTCTGCTGCCTGTACTTCCTGCCTGCACTGCTCTAGGATCCCCTTCATATTGCTTACACCTCTGCCACTGCTCTCCTACCTTGAAGCCAGAAAAGTGTAAGGTTTCCACTACTGATGCAAACTTTATGCTCTTTGATGGGCAACCCTGACCAGTCTTACAATGGGCTTCCACTTCCCAGGTCAGAGCCCAAAACCTATTACCTTGGGCCCTCAAAGTTCTTGCTTGTTTTCTTTTTTTCTATTGTTTTTCTTCCCCCCCTCCCCCCCCCCCTTTTTTATTGGGGAGAGTGGAGTGTGTTCATTTGATTTCTTCCTCACAGCCTCCTTTGATTTAACTTCGGGCAGGCAAGCAGAGTAATGTCACACAGATAACCTGAGGGAGCTGTGACATTTATTACCCATAAGTCTCTCATCCTCCACAGCAGGGAAAGAGAAAGCTTAAATATTATCCCAGGAGCATTCAAATGAGGCTTCATCACAACTAGATGGAATTTGGTTCCCAAATTACTATTTCTCCTTTGCAACTTTAGTCCTTTAGAAAAAAGTGACAAAGCCTGTGACAGCACTCACTGTAAGGAGGTTTTGTGTACTGCAGTGGGATTTCAGCTTCATCCCAATCGTTCTGTGCAGTTCTGGCAAACTTTGGTAGACAGCTTTTGGGGAGATGGATTCAATCAAGAGGAGCAGTAAGGAATAAAGTGAACAGAAATTCTCCCATTTGGTGAGATGATACAACACTGCAATAATCTGCAAATAGAGGGACTGAATAGGCTTTTACTTGACTGATTTATAAGTGAAGTAGACAAAATAAAGGAAAATATACTTTCAAGAATAATCCCAGCTCAGTGTTTTCATCTGAAACTAGTTTGAGTTGGTCACTATTCACATTTTCCATTTCTTAAGCTAATCAGTATTCACAGTTTCCAGTTTTTAAAAAAAAATGCTTACCATTCAAAATGCCCAAATCTTAACAAATGTTAACTCATTCTGACCTGAAATAAAACCATGGCATTTTTGAAATTTTACACAAAATCAAAATTCTGGAGAAAAGAAGTTTCCCCTCATATTTTCATTCTGAAACTGTAAAATGTGTTCTCAATCTTTAGACTTATTCATAATTTTGTAACATATTTGTTGTTATAAGCCAGTTCAGTTCCTCACTAGTTTGTGTTATGTCAATAACAGTAATATGATAATACAGTTAAGTATGGTCTGTTCATTTTTAATTAAGGAGAAGAAGGGCTCATCTGGTTAAAAACCCTCTTCATTCACAGTAGGTACATCTCAGCCCCCCCAACAGCACTTTACATCACTAGAAGAAAATCCATAGTGGCTAGTGTGTCTGTATGGTCCAGAGCAGAGTGATGCCAAGAGATTAGCAAGGGTCTTAAGCGATGCTGGAGAAGTTAGAGTCCATAACAGCTCCAAAGTCTTTGGACTACTTGTACGGGATCCACAGCAGCAGGTAATTGATTTGCTCCATTCTTCTAAAGTGACTAGTGGAATTCAAGGTCATGTCTGTCTTTTCACTCTTGAAAATTGTGCAACACATTTCAGTCCATGCTAAGGAGCTAAGGAGGACCAAGCAATCACAGTGACTTTGTGTCCTGTTAGGCATCAGTAATTTTGTACACTAGGTACTTCTACTGTTGTGCCAAAAACTTTAAAAAAAAAAAAAAAAGCATTATACAAATCTCTTCCTAAAAAAAATATTCTAAACTAAACTTAAAAATATTCTAAGATTAAAAACAATCACAGCAAAAATTTGTTAATTTCAGAATATTTTTATAGAGATGTAATTTAACTGAAATTTCTGGTCTAAGAAGTACTCATTGACTTGGTAGAAGGGCAATGTCACCCTTCTTTTTTCTATATCACAGAGCCTGTTTACCTGAGAAATATGCTTTAAACCTTCACATTACATTTTAGATGAAAGTGTGTTTGTTGCTTTGTTTTGGGTTTTATAAACTTTATACATGCTATATAAATACTATCTTGTTTTAGTATAATAATCAATTTTATCCATGCTAAAAATAGAATTTCCTTGTTCTACATTTGTAGCTGAAATATTTTTTTTTGTATTCAAGATATTATTTTCAATTTTTAACCAAGTAGTTAAAAGTAATTAAAGTTGCAATGCTTTTGTTTCCAGCAGCCTCTTGGGATGCATTTCATGTAATGCACGTCCCCGCTTTTCCATGCTTTGCCTTTCCCTATTGTCTTTTTCCAGCACAGCAAATACAATTGCTTTCAATTGCTTTATACCAAATATCACACATGGGGTTTTTTTATTTTTTTAAGGTTACTCCTTTCTGGCGTATTTTTCTAATTTATAATATGTTGGAGTCCATCTTTGCTTTATTCTTATCGTTGGCACAACTGAGAGTTTGGAACTTGTTTTTAGATTTTTGTCTATATGTAGTTAAACGCAATCAACTGTAAAGTGTTGGTCACTTAGTTCAAAATGCTGAAACAACGTATCCTGTTTTAAGGTTTTTGGTTTTTCTTCAAGACACTAATATGGTGTTCATTATCAAAGGACAAAGGGCACTCTGAATTGTAATAAGGACTTTCTGGTTTTAAATTCCATTACTTGCATTAAAACCACTTACTGCCACTAAGAAAAATGAGTATAACTTTGTGCAGTTTGTGGCAAATAGGCAGTCTTTTGATATCTTATAGCAGAATGTTTCAGTTAATAGGCATGTACTTGAAAGTACCCTTTCACACCAATGGTTGCAAGTGCATTCTGTGTTTTAGTTTAAGTCTGACATCCATGAATAGACAACCAAGATCTGTTTCTTATTGTGCTTTAAAGAGGATTCTTTGGAAATTGCTGAATAACTTAGCAATATGCTCTGTATCATTTTTACTGATGACAAGAGAGATATCATCTCTGGTGCATCTGTCTAAAGTATCCTCTTGGATAACTTCTGTATATCGCAATCTGCTTCATTTCTTCAAATAGGAAGCAGTTTCAAAAGCCCTGTTAATTGTCAAATACCAAAATATTTCACATATTTGCAGGAGACAAAAATGGGGCATGCTGACTCGGGAGGAAAAAAAAGCCCACAACACTCTTGCACTTAAGAGCAGAGCTGCTTTTTCAACACATTGTATCATTTTAACCATTCAGGTCTTTGGTGTTTAGTGGTCGCAGCTGTACCAAATTGGTTTATCTTCCAGTGAAGGTCAGGACAGCTGGTCAGTCCTGGAGACCAACTTCTGTTGTATTTTAGTGTTTACATTAATTTTGTTTTGTTTATCATTTTTGTGCTTGGAACTAGAAGATTTCCAAATGCACCCTTTAGAATCAAGTTGTAGCCTACATCTCCCACTGGTAGGCCACCATCTCACCAGGCATTATCTGCAGGATGGCTCAGACCTGCTTGTGCAGTCCTTTCCTCCCAGGTTTTCAGAACTGAAACAGGTGAGTGTTGAATGGGCTGGGAGGCAGCAGAGGTTTTACCTGCCGGTGTGTCTCGTAGGGAAAACGGCAAGTCTGCATGAAAACTTGGTGTAACAGGCACTTGGGGCACAGCCTAAAATATATCAGTGCTCCAGCTGTGTGCTGGTACACTTAGCATATTGGCTTACGTGAGAAATGGGGGAGTCACTGCAACACACAGCTGAATAGTTTTTGAACAAAAGACATTTCCTGTAAATATTCCCCTTCTTTAAAAACAGAACAACAGCAGGAGAGCAGAGCAAAAAGGAAGGGAGACAATGGGAGGGAGAACAAATAGGATGCACCTCCAAGTGCTGGCTGGTGTGCTGGGTATCGTCTCAGACATCAGGTAAGACTGCCTCAGCAGCTAATGTGGGTTCCCAAATATAGAAAGGGACAGCTGGATGGTGGTATTGGTAAAAAGAAATCTGCCATGACTAAGAAAATATCCATTACAAAAATGAAGCAATTTTCATCTCATTTTACTCAACAGTGCTAGCCAAGGATGCTCAGTTAACATAGTTTTGTTGGGTTTAGCCTGTTAAATAGTTGGACTGCCCATTACATGGTATCTCAGTGGAGACCCTTTCCTAATCCAGAAGGCTCAGTTTTATGGTATCCCTTATCCAAACCAATACCTCCCCATAATTTGGACTTCTCGTCTGCAGGGATTTTGTGACCTCATAACTGCCTGCTTGCAGAAGGCCAAGAAATTGGTAGCCTCTAACTGTAAAGTCCTCTTGAAAACAGCAAACTGTTTAGTGAGATGTGAAGAACTTTTATTGCTACCTTCACAGCTTGCTCTACCTTCTCTCTCCCAAAATAAAACATAAAGGATAGAAAAATGTCACCATTTAACTGTAAAAAAAACCTGTCTCTTTTCTTCATATGCTTATGCTTTGTTTTCCTTTTTTAGCAACATCAGTTCAGGCAATGTCCTTGTCATCCAGACTTACATTGTGTATTTAAGTTGTCATCAGAAACATTTCTTTTACTGACTGCCAGTCACTAATTACTCGTCCTGTATGTGGCCATAAACATTACATGCGGATATATTGGTATATAGTATTCATGTGTTTTATGCTCATATAAACATACTGCTAATACTGTGTTTCTCCAATAGAGAGCTCTATAAATCTAGACCTCCAGAGATACCTTTATAATGACTTAAACATTACACTAAACAAGAGATTCCAAGGGGACATGATCAGGATGTAATAATGGGCTAATGTCAAAAAGGATTTATGATTATTATTCATATGACTCAACCATATGCTCCAGCTACTGCTGTAATCTTGCGAGTCTTGGTCTGACATTTGTAGTGATAATGAGTAAAATTGCATTACGCCACAGAAAAAAAATAAAGACACTTTAAAAATAACTAGTGGGCTGCCAGGAGAAACATTGACCTCTTCTATAGGGTCAAGAGATGGTTTAAAAATATGCTGGATGTTCCTGACAAAGTTGGAGCACTCCAAGGATCTGGCAACCAGCTGTTCTAGCTTTATTAGAGAAGAACTCAGGTATAATTGAATTCCTAAACCATATGTCTTTATCACTGCAGTTAAATACCATGCATGATCCTATCAGGTTGACTTTAAAAAAAGGAAGTTACCTATTTCATTTTATGTAGGAAGACAAATGGTATCTGTTCTAAATAATGTGAGATTGAGGAAGATACTTAAATAATGTGTATTTCCAGGATCACCTGAACAGTTGTGGTACCTGTCTGTTTTTCCTGGTTAAGCAGCAAGCTTCCAAGTGACTACAATGAAAAGACAGATATTCCTGGTTTGTTTCCCTCTTGGTCTTGGTCTGTCTTGGTCTCTTACGGAGCAGCTCTTGACTCTGGCTACAGCTGAACCTGGGGCTTACTGAGAAACAGTAGCTTATCGGTGCTGTTTCCAGGTGACCCTCTTCAGCGGGAATTTAGCAAACATGCAAATACTTTCTGGAGAGGTGTGCAGACACTGAGAACTCCTTCCTCATTCTGAATTAATATTTAGTGTTGTGCAAGGTAAATATGATTGTAGACTTCTTTAGTTTCTGTCAAAGTCCATTAATGTTCCATTACTGACTTCAACACTTAGGTGGGAGGTGAAAACTCATTCATTTCTCCACAAGAGAAAACTCAGGTGAAATGGCTTGTCAACCCTCCTAATCCTGCAGTGGTGGTTAGCAGATGGGCACAGCAAGCAAAAGTTAAAGGAGCTCATGCATAAGTGGGCTAAATCACAAATCACCAAAGCTGCTATAAAATCATGGCCAAACATAGCAGTAAAGGACAAATATTTAGGCAGTGTCAGTCAGTCAACTAATGTATGTATCAGCATATTAGTGAGGAAATCCCCAGGAGCTCTGTGGGAGTTCCTCTTTTTGATCTGCCACCACCTGCCAGGCTGCTGGCATTGCCCCTGCAGCCACCAGGCAGGCAGGAGCAGTTCTCCTGGGACTGGAACAAGTTATTCCTTAAGGCAAATAGCCACTTCATTAATTCAAAGGCAGACTGAGCAATCAGCAGTGGGTGAGGAGCAAAAGACACAGAACCAGACTAGAGGCAAGCTTGTCTGCGTGCCCCAGAACAGTGACAAAAAAGCTCCTTCTGTGCTTGTTAATAGCAGCAAATGTTCTTCTCTGCTGTCAGACTTGCACAATCTCCATTTTGCTCACACTAAATTCTGGTGCCTCTCCTCATTCTCTTGAGATCCTCAGCCAAAAGACAAGCTCGACATCTGTGAAGCCTGAAGTCTTGGCTCGTGTGAACACAAGCACTGGTAGACTCGAGATGTTATTTTAAGCACCTGACATCCTCCATCTGTCTTCTTTATTTTTAATTATTTCTAGTCTATAAGTGACCTAATCAAACAAGCTCCCGTCTGATGTCAAGGTTCTTTCTTTGCTTTAATCTCTTCACATTTCTTTATAGTTTCTTTTTCCTCTGGAACTATCAAAGAATTTTCTCTAACAAGCCCATCAATGAAAAATAAAGTCTGCATTCTTGAATTCTAAGTCACACATAAACCTTAAAGATGCTGTTTGCTCAGTGTTGACAGAAGCAGTCGTCTGCCCTAATTTACCTTCATCATATGTTTTTATTAGAGCTGTGAGAGCATGCATAAACTCATGAGGGGGACACGCACGTTACAGGGCTCCTTTCTTAAACTCTTTCGGCTCTAATAAAAACACACAACCTAAAGCACTATCCCGTATTGGCAAAGCAATACCTCTCTGTCCTGTGTTCTTTCAGTATCAAAGCAATTGTCTCTGAGACTCTTCACTCACTGAAAGTCATCACAACAGCACTGAAGGAATGGTCTTTGAGGAGCGATCTTGAGGAACTGTCTCTCTCCTACTGATGTTCTTCTGGCAAGTCCTACCAAAGAGCTTAGTGATGCTTTTCCTCTAACTCTGGTGTCAAGGCTGATAGCCCTATTCTCACTCAATTATTTTTCAGGTGCTTATAAGAAGTAAGCAGTGCCATTGACTAGCAATAACAGGCCTCCAAAAGTAACTAAAATGGCCAACCTATTGCTACAGGCTCATATATTCAAAACAGGATTTCCATATCCAGTGTGAAATTTTTGAGGCCCCACCAACTGACAAATATTAGATATGAATGTATACAACCACATGCATAAGCATCAAAAGGAGACAATACAAGCTCAACAGTAGGAGGGGTATCACTGTGGCTGATTGGGGTGCTTCACATTTAACTTTTAGAGATCACTTAGATTAGAGAAAGGTGTCATTTGATCTTCCATTTTTCCACAAATGCTGCCAAATAGTTTTCTAAATCAGTCCCAAATGTGGCCTGGTCTCTGTGTTGGGCCAGTGTGAGCATAGTAGTGGTTTTGTTCTTCCTTACTACCTTTCCTTCTCCCCCCATGCTTCCTCCCAGACTTTGGGGTGAGGGCACTGAGCCCCAGATTATTGCACAAGTTAGACAAAACAAAGCTCCAATGTGCACTAGATATAATAACCTGCAATGTCTCCCCTGTCATCCCAAATTACTGGAACACACTGTGTTTGAGCCTTGCCTACCTACACTCCTGCCTGTTGGAGAGCAGGACTGGTGCAGAGTCAGGTATCAGCTCCTTGCTGAAATGTGCTTGCATTGCGTTGTGCTTGTCTCCAAGGTCATGGGCAAATGGTGCTTATGCTGATCACCTGCAGGGTTCTTCATGAATTATGTGGCTTCTCAGAAATGTCTGGGGAGTTGCTGAATGTATCCAGTAACACTGGGGAGATTGGTCACTGCCAGCAAGCAAGTCGGGCACACAAGACACCCCAATAACTAGCTGGTGCTTTCAGCAGTGGCATAAACCCGCCTCCCCATCTGGAGCTGGCAGGGGGAAATCTTTCCCGCTGCATTAGGCTGGCAAGGCTGCACATTTGGAAGGTATGATTGTTTAAAAAATAACTCTTCTATGACATGATATTGAAGTCATTTCTGAAAGGATCTCGGATATGCATTCAATAAACTATCATGGGGAGATAGGTCTTTGGTGATGTCATTGATTGCTTGCTTTCTTAATGAAGTTAGTTGTAACTTTGGTCTTTTATCTTTCTAGTGGGTGTTGAGAAATCACTGAAGGCCACAATGGATGGGCTGTGTAGTCAAATACTCTCCAGTCTCTTCTGTGCAAGACACTTCACTGCTGCAGTCTCAGCTGATGGGAGTTTATGAGCCAAGGTACTGTTTCAGCATTATAGTTCTTATAGTCCTAAAATAAGCCAAATCCCTTGAAATGGTTTATATAATAGGTCTTTGAAAATTCATCTCAACCAGGCAGAAACATGTTAAAAAGCCCTTCTTAAAGTGTACAGCAAATGCCAACAGCTACATGACCATGAGTATTTGAAGGTATACACTCTTCCTTTGGATTAGGTTGGCCAAGAAGAAAACATTTTCCAGAATCACATGGTGAGGGAATTCACAGCTACAATTTTATTGCAGCCATTTGCTCTCACTAGCCACATATTTTTTCTTCTCTTTACCCCATAAAAAAGCCAACAATTGTGGCAGAATCCTATAGCCTGTCACACCACCAGTGAAGACCAAAACAGATATTTTTACAGTACTTTCTTGAAGCCTGAGTATATGAGTTTGGAGAAAACATTGTGGCAAGAACTCAAAGGGATTGAAAGGCTTCTTCTGTTTTTATTTGGCTTGCACAATGGAATTTTTTGCTTGCAGTGATGTTATTTAATGATGATCGTGGCAGAAGGAGCTCCTAGTGTCAAGCAAACTTTTGCTAGACACTAGCAAATAAAGTCCTGTTTAATCTTGCATCTATTTTTAATCTTTTTTAAAAAGGCATCAGTGGAGCACTGAATATTCAAGAGAACGCCTGAAAAGTCAAAGTTCAGAGCCTCAACTGCATCTCTATTCCACTTTCAGATGTGAGCTAACGCAGCTAAGAACAGAGATGTAAGTGGAAAAGAACATGCATCATTTTATACGTATGAATATTCAAGGTAAGATATACACTGTTCTAAGAGGATGACTAAATCTTTACAATAGCAGTTGCCTAATTCACTTCTTAGAGCCTGTCTAGAGATTATGCTTCCAAAAGGGCAATTTGGAGCAACAGACTTGGAGAATAAGACTAGAAAGTCATGGCAAGTTCAATAGGGAAAACATAAACACGGGGATTCAGGAGGTTGTAGAAATGGAAAATAGAGATACAGTAATAGGCACTATGGAGAGATTAGTGAAGATAGATACACATGAAGGGATTACAGTTAAGAAATATGCAACTCTTTTCTGCCCATGTCTGGGTCACATAACTGAGCTATGTGAGTGGTTTCCATATCAGGGTGCACTGTACTAAGCCAGGGGTGCGTGGTAACAACATGGCATCTGGATGTTATGAGGTGGAAAATGGCATGGGAAAGATCAAAATCCCAGAGCCTGAAATGGACTGAAGATAGTGCCTGTTGGTGTCATTGCTTCCTTTTGATGGTTGCTTTTGATAATTTCTATTGGTACCATTGCTTCCTTTTTAGCACACCTAGAGTGCTTTTCTGGGCCTAGAAGTATTCAGGAATGCTTGAGTATTGTCAAAGGTGATGGAAAGAGATGTCCCATAGTTTAAAAGTACAGACTGTTAACAAGGTCTTTTGGTAGAATGCAGCCTGTATCACTGCTAATCTACCAAAAATGTTAAGCCAGAAGCAGAGGGTCCAAAATCAACCCAGGAATCAAGTCAGGGAAATTTCCTCCCAGTGGTCACAGTGTGAGAATAATCACTGCCACCTTTGTATCATAAGGATTTCATATCTTTCAACAGACTTTTCTATCATCCTTGCAGTAGTGGTTTGTGAAGTGAATGAGGTCCCATAAGTGAAAACATAAGTAAAGTAAGTGACCTTCATACACAGAGGTATAAAATAACAAATCAAGCATCTCAAGAAGCCAGCAGTGCAGTGTGCACAGATGGAAGTAGACAAAATAAATTAAACCAACGCTGATATCTGCTGTATCCCCCAGTATCTCAGAGGCTCTGAAAAGTCACCATCTTTTTTTTTTTCCACTTGCTTATGTTTGTATTTTTTAAAGTCCAGAATCTTCTTAATTGATGTTTTCCTTGTTATTTTATGACAAATTGAGGGAAAGACTACTATAATTTCAGTAACTAATTGAGGCAGTAATTTAATCATGTTAAATGGCAAAACTTTTATACTTTCATTAGTAATTTTTACTCTGTTTTGTGCTCTTTAATCTAAGATTAAAGCCACTTTTTTAAACCATCATCTTAAAACTCTGAACAAAAAAGAACTTATAAAAGGAAGTAGCTGAATGCTAATTTCAGGATGTTTTTATTAGAATACTTTTAGAAGAAATTGTTGGTGAAATATTGTTCTTGTAGCTCAGTTTTCCTTACAACTGAGAAAAATCAGAAGCAGAAAAAGAAGTGGTTTCTGGTCACACCACAAATCTAGAGAGTTAGGGCTCAGTCTGTGCTTACCACTTCAACTCATAAAATGTGTAGGCTCATCACTTAGCTTAGCGGAGTTGCTTCAGTTAGCTGGAAGCAGTGCCAGCCTTTTCACCCGGTTACTTCCAACCAGATATATGAGCCCATAGTCTGCCTGTCCATACCTGTGTCCCCAGTGCCAACAGGAAGGAGCCAACACATCCTTCTGTAAGAAGAATATAGCCACGATAGTGTATCACATCAGAGATTTCTTTATTGAAGAGTTTGATGTGGTTTATAATGGCACAGAAGTGCCTTTCTGTGTAAATTCTAGCATCAAATTCACACTGAACTCAACAGATTCAAACCAGGGAAGAATTTGAACAATACATCTAGAGCAGAAAAATCAGAAACAGAAAAAACAGGCTGGGTTTTGTTGTTTGGATAGTTTTTCATTTCATTTTGCTGTTTTATATGCTGAGTTCCCAGAGTTTCTGGAAGTTTGAATGCCTCTACTGGGGAAGAGGCCGCAGCAGAGGCACAAACTGGGCAGTTTTGTATACCTGGTCCCATGTTTTCACCTAATGCATGTGTGACATTTGACATATAGCTAACTACATATGCAGCTACACAGCTAGGTGTCTATTCAAACAGCACTGCGTTAACATTTTTCTTTTCTTTGTTGTTTTCTATTCCCAGCCATCACCCATGGGGTCCTAAAGTTACAAAATCACTTACTGCTGCATTAATATGTCAAAACTCCAAAGCAGAGAAAAAGCTAGGTTGCTGCCCTAACAATTCAACCAGCTGAAACATTCTACCTGTTGTAATCAAATGTGCCTGTCTCATTACCACGCTTAAGCAAGCAGCTTAATAGGTGGCTTAGTCCAAGGGCGTACAACTCAGTACAAGAAAACCCTGCTTTGTAACTTGTCTCATGAAAAGCAAACCATAGATTATGCCCTGGAAGGTGTTTACAGAATAGCTCTAGGTCTGACCTGAAGATCAGGTTGGTTTTCAGCCTTAGGATTCCTTCGGCTTAGTTGCTTGTTGGTGTTCCTGTGCTGCCCAGAGCACTGTTTTCCCGGAGAAGTCGGAGTGTCCTCTGGTGGCTGGTACCCTGCTGTGAACCCTGCGGGCCTCCACCGAAAGGAGGGGGGTATCGGGACTGCAAGCTGCTGAGACAAATAACTGCGGCTTTCATTTTGTAAATCAGATAGTGGGTTTTTTGCTATGCAGTATCTTACTTTCCTTGTAAGTAAACAAGCATCCTTGTTATTCAAAACACCCTGGGATTAATGAAAACGCCCGAACAGATCCTGCAAAGCATGGCCTCTCCTCTTGGGTCCCTGCAGTGGCCTTCATGCTCTCACTGGTGCAACCGTGGCATTCCTACCACTGTAAGGGGGCATGACAGGACACGCTCAGTGACTTCTGCCGTGAGATTTTCATAACGACGGGTTGTGTCTGGGAAAGCTTGTAACTCAGCTTGCATGCACCCACATCACACAGTGCTGTGGGAGCTGCTTTTACCATGAGGGCTAAGATTACAGAGCAGTTTCCTCCCAGCCTTGTGACTCCACGCGTGCACGCATGCACGTTTCCAAAATACTCTGTTCTGGGCTATGAGGGTTTTTTTTGCTGGACTCACTCTTTGCCAGAATATTCAGCAAAATCTTTTGAGCTTGCTGGGGGTGGTGAAAGGATAGCAACGATGCTTTTCTTGCTAGTCGAAAAAACCCAACCTCTGCTTATTTCAGCAAGCAAGAAATAAAACTACTGTGGGTCTCACAGTGTGTCTCTTCACAGGCCTCCTCTTCTCCAGTCATACTCTTTCCCAAAAGCATTGTTTTCACTTTCCCCACTGCAAAATTCTCTTCTCTCTCTACTTTCTATCAAAGCTGTTCTTCCTTTTCCTAGAAAATCTTGCTTCTCACTTTTCCCTCACTCTTTTAAATACCATCTGCTCCCCTGCTCAGTTCTTCCCTATTCCACTCCAAATGAGTGGAATTTGGCCCTGTATTGACCTCCTGGACAGGACCCCAAACTCAGGGTTCACAGGAGTGCCCATCTGAGGATTTCAATGCAAAAGACACTATTTTATTCTTTCCATACCATTTTAAGCAAAGGGCTGGATTACCCAGATAATGACAGTATTTGAGCCCCAACGATCTCACAGTTTCTGTAATGAATTGGCTGGAGTATTCCTCAGAGCTGTACTTTGCTAAAGCCCCTGCACTGATTATCATTTTATTCCATTAGCATGACATTTGAGTGGAGTCAAAACCTCTCTCTTCACTCTGCCTGTCACTCAGATGAGTGAAGTTGGCCCATTTGGATGTCAGAGAAGGATATGGTCCTGTTACTTTGTGCTATCTTTCTCTGTTTGTAAATTTTGTCTTCGGTTACTTTAGCCTTCATGAAGTGGGGGTATCTGACATTTTAAGTCAATCTCTTTGTAACATCTCTAAATTAAACACTCCATCTTGTTTGTTAGTTTGGTTTATCTTTACTGTCATCTACCATGAAGCCACAAACTTCACATCTTTTCAGAAAACAAACATGACTGACAGCAATCGTTATACAGAAAAGCTGAAGCAAACCATGCTTTGATGGATTTTCTGTTAGGATTCATAATAGCATGGAGTTAAAAGAAAGAAAATAGGTGCTTTGGAGCATAAGATCGTAAAATGCTAATTTCAGTGACACAGTGGTGGACTGAGTAAATATAGAAAGGATTTATTATGAAGTTCTTTAGTGTTGTTGGCACTAGCAGCAAATTGCTGGGCAGCATTATATCGCCAAAATCCAGGAAATAGCACAAACATTGAACCACTGTATTTTCAATGACAATAATGAGAGAAGCTTTGGTATTGGTTGGCATCCCCACAAAAGGCACATGTTGGCATGTTCAGGAATGTAAATGATAGATCTGCTGCTTGAAGTTTATAATTATTTAATCAAACCCAGACTGCAGAACCTGGAGGGACATCATGTATCCTTAGAGGAGAAGAAAGAGGGAGGGAAAGAAAGAAAAGTCATACTTTGCAAATGACGGAATGTATCAGTGCCCTGGGTGTCCTTGCCATGAATATGTGACTGCTGCAGAATTTGTGGGTGATCTTTTCTGCTTGCTACATCACCATGTATTTAAGTAGCCCTGCAGAAAGCAAATTGCCGACAATCTCTTTTATGTGCTGATGGAAGGCAGATCAATTATCTCTACTTCCTTTCATGGAAGAAGGAAAATCTACAGATCAGAACAGGAAACCACTCATTTGATGAACTATTTCTACACTACTGTACACACACACACATATACACAAGCTCCCCCCTTCTCTCCTGCAAACAGGCACGCATACAGCTAACAAGCCCTCTCTCTTCTAGACACACAGAGAGGCACGTTACTTTCAGCTCACATTTCACGTTCAGATTATTGCTACTATGGAATTTCAAGAAGATTTATTTTGTTTCTATTTTTTGTAAGGGAAAAAAAAAGAGAGAAAGATAATGAACATTCCGCCTTCAGAAATAAATCTCCCAGTACTGTATGTTCTGGCCGGTAACAGGCTGAGTAGCAGAGGTCTGCTACGTTCCCAGCCTGGGCTTTGCTGCCGACTCAACTTTCAATTTAGTCCTAGCGTGATGGAAAAAGAAAAAAGCCTTTCAGAAGCAGTAATTGTGTGTTTCTGGGGAGAGAGAACAAATTACTAAATCAAATTAGCATTACATTTCATTCCTAGACCCTAGGAGATTCAAGGATTTACATAAGATACTTTCTTAAATTATGTTGTTAGTGTAAACATTAAGGTTCTGCACAAGACCCTGAGAAGTGATGCATTGTTAGGTGATGTCATCGAGCACTATTTTTTCTTAGAAAAAGGAAGAAATGCCTTAGATGCACATATCAACATGATTGCTCTATTTTTAAAAATAAAATGCAGGATTTAATTGTATTCTGAAGGGTTTAATGTCATTAATCCATTCACTGTGTGTGCTAGGAATACTTGCATTGTTTTTTTCTTTTCTCTTCTCACAGACAAAAATATTTCCTGTAGGGTATTCATGGCTGGAGAAGATGAAATCCAGGCCCCACAGAAGGCTGTTGAAAAGTTACCATGGATTTCTATAGGGTAGCCATTTGACTCCAGTAGGCTAAATAAGGGTCCTCAATATTATTTCGTTTCCCATCCCAAATTTCTGTATCTAATGACATCTTCCATCTCTTCTGTCACTAAATTCTCTGTTTCAGTTTATTGATTTCTTTTTTTCACATTAAGGTAGAACAAGGTCGCCATGCGGGGCTCTGCAGGACATTGCTCTCCTATGGGCAGCCACGGTCTCGCCTGCTGCCACAACCAGCTGTGTGTCAGTTGGCTTCCTCCAGCTCAAGTTTAAACCTCACTTTGCCAAAAAAAAAAAAAAAAAAGAAAAAAAAAAGATGCAATGGTCGAAATAAAAAAAAACAAAACAAAACAAATAAATAAAGACTTCTTTTTCTTAATTTTATAAGTTTTGGATCCGTTGAACTGTTGCAAATAGTAAAATGAGAAATGAAGTAAAATTGTATTTGTGTCTTAAGACATGTAAAGGACAGGCAGCGCAATTGTTGAATTAGAACTACCCCATTTGAAGAGCTAAGCCACAATACCATGAAGAAATATGCAACTTACATTAATTTTTTTTTTAAAGATGACTTAGTCATAAAAAACAAAGACAGCATTAAAACATATCCAAGCAAAAAGCTTCAGAACTGTACAAAATGATTGTAGTGTTGTTTTATTTTAAATTGGACTAAACAGTTTTGTTAATCCTAGGACTCTCTGTATATGTTTTCTGTGTTTCTGACAATAAATGCTCCCCACAAATTTATGCAATAATATGTAATATATTCATGAAAACTAATTATTGAAGCAATTTATGTTTGGAAAGTTATCTCTAAAGCCAGAGGGATAGAAACATTTTGTGTAATGAGAACTCACATCCCACACATAATTTCTTTTATTTAATCTACCTGTGCATAGAAACCTATTATTAAAAATAATAATAATAATTGGCAAAACAAATTCAGCAGTTAAAAGGCATAAGAAAAATATGCAAATTGTGAAATAAACAGCTAAAATTACAGGCATTTAAAACTCCTTTATTAAAAATAATTATAAAGCTAAAGTTGTGTGCCTATCATAGTATGCTATCTAAATGCACCCTTCCACTGCCATGCAATTTATATTAATAGAGTCCTGGGTAAAAATGAGCAATGACCTATTCTTCTTATTATTTTTTGGCGGGTGGAGGGTGTCTTTTCTTGAAAGGAATTGTAGAATTTACATTTCCTGGGTTTTGTTTGTTTGTCAGCATTAAAGCTATCTCTGTGATCTACATTTTTTGCATTTAATGATTTTCTCAAGCACAATAAGAAATTTTTCAGTTCTCCTTATAAAATCTTCATCTATGATAAAAGAAAGATAGGGGTTGATTTTACAGATCAGAGTTCTTTTAAATATAAATAAATTAATTAAAAAAAAAACCACAAAAAAACACAACAAACAAAACCAGGATCACTTGGGAAAACCTTCAGTCATTGATTAATGTGTAAGGATCAGCAGACAGGTGAAGGAATATCTACAATATCTGATTATATTCATATGAAAAACATAACCCATGCACATTTTTGTGTGTTGCAAAAATTTCCATTTCCTGCTAAAGTTTCTGGGTGCGCTGCTTAGCTGCTGGTCTTTCTCAAAGCCTGAAATTTCAAATGAGGCAGATCCATTACCCAAATACATGTGCTCTCTGCAGCTGATCCCAAATCCAGCAAAATCAAGGGGATACCATGCGTTACGATCAGACATGCGAGCTGCTCCACGCAGGCACCGCTTCACTGAAACCGGACCCACATCACTTCACAGCAGAAGTAATGCTGCACAGAAGTTGGTTTTCACTAATCCTTTAAAACCATCTGAATTTCTCAATGCACAGAAGCTCAGTATTTGAAGCATGTAGAACATCTATTTTGTATGTCAATAGGTTCATTGCTAATAATGCATCAAACTATGCCTATGACATACCTAGACACTCCCTAGGTATGACCAGGAACCATGCATTAATAAAAATCAAGAGAACTGGGTTTATTTATTAGACACTTATGCTCCAAAAAATGTGTTTCCACTTCAGTTATTTCTTTCTTCTTTCTTGTATTTCCTATAAGCCTTCCTCTGAGCTACTTGCTATGTTTGTGAATTTTTGCAAATGCCATCATTGTGACTATGTCATCTTTTCTGTCTACACAAGTCTACACAATTCCTTTCTGGTTGTCCAAGAGTGCTGTGTGCACCAGCAGTCTGTATTTTGGGAATTAAAAAAAATGTAATTGTATGCTTAGATATCTTGTGTCCCTAACTCATTTGCTGATAAGTAGCTGCCAGTGTTTAGTCCTGGATTCTTGGTCTTCTCCAGCACCAGGAGATTTGTGTGTGGCAGGGGGAGTTTTGGCACATTCCCAGGGAGGTGCCAGCTGTGCTTGAGCCAGCTCAGCTTCTCCCTTCTGCTTCTGTATCACTGCATGCATCTTCAGACACCGACATTGTTGACAGCAAATATGTAGCTTAGTTTGTATTACAGCAGCGTTAGATAAATTGCAGCTTCTCTGTTAACAGCCATCTTCCTTTTGCCATTTAGGACAAAATTTGTTCTTCAAAGCACACTGCTTGGTTAAAACATTTGTGTACAATTGTTACCTGAAATTTCATCCTACAAGATTTCTTTTTGACAAGCAGATATAGAGTACACAGTATTTTAATGTGGTGTATTTATATCAGATGTATACATAGCAATTCATCCGCATCTCTGTGTATCAGAGAGTTTTGTGCATAATGTAAATAGCACAACTTTTCCAAACAGCACTTAGGCTTCAACAGCCTAAATCTCCATTCATCGTATGTTAGCAACATGAACAAGTTTCTCCAACCCTTCAACCCAGAAAGTTAAACTTGCGGTTGAGAGGTGAACCCTAAATTAATGGCATGGTCTATGCTGGTGTCACTGGACATGACAGTAATTCCACAGCATAAAACTCACCCAATATAATATCAACACACACAAGACTTCAGACAAAGTTTAAACTGGACCCTTTTCTATGAAGAGTAGTGTTTCACAGTCAAATTATTTTGCAGAAATGTACTTATATAAACAACAATGCTGATGTGGAGAGACCTACACTGTTCTTTCAATTTCTTTCAATAAGAAAGACATTACAATGTGAAATGTTTTATCATTTTAATTAATTTTATTGGATTTTTAGACCATATTACTAATTATACCTGTTTAACATTATAACATTACACAATGATGAACATTCAAAATAGAATATTTAATTGACTGTAAGCCATAATGTTTTGTAGCTTTCAGTCTCATATATATTAATGTTTCAGCTCATGTTTAACCCTTGCAATAATTTATTTTTTATTGCAGAATAGCTATTGAGTTGGAAGTTCTGATTTCTGATCATCTTTAGAAAGCACAACATCAATATTAGGAGGAAATTCTTTGCAAATCTGAAGAATGTAGTCAAAATTTTATACATATATTCATATCTTTTCTCTGTGACTCAATTTGCCCTTTTGTAAAAGGGAGAAAGATAGGCCTTCCATTGTAAGATACTTTGAGATTAACTTATGATGTATTGCTTGTGGAAAATTGTTTTAATCTTTTCTATTATGCTCTTCTTTTTCTTTCCTCACCAGATTCTCAGAAGCATGGAGCTACCCAAATGCTGACTCACCTGCTGAACCTTCAGTCAACTTCCTGCCTAAAAAAGTCTTTCCATCATTTCACCTGATTTTTCTGACTGAGCATGTATTGTGCTAGCATTTACCTGACTCATCTACTCCAGACAGGGCTGTAAATACCCTCATCAGCTGGAGCATGAGCTAGATCATGCAGCCAGCCTTGCTCTTTACTAAATATTGCAGTGTGTGCTATAGGATAGACAAGATCAGGATCATGGATTTTATTTTGAATCAAAATGGGTATCATGGATTTTATTTTGAATCAAAATGGGTTTGGGTTGCACGCAGCTAGATGCAGCCTTTTGGTAACTGAAGTGTGGGCATCAGACAGCACAAATGCATGCTTTTACTTAGTCAAAACCATGCATATGCACCTCCGTTACCTTTTGAACTCTCCCTAAATACATAGCATGAGCTAACTGCACATTACACCTGTCTATGTATATACTCAATGGATAATGTTTTGTTACATGCGTAAAATCAGCCCTGTAGAGAAATTGAGTGCTGTTGGATGAACTAGCTTGCACAAAGAAAACACACTGGAGATTTTGGCTATCCTCTTGGTCTAGAAGGTACTGTTGTGTGGCAATGAGCAGAAGTCTCAACAGTACAGTGCCAAGGGTATCTCAGAGATAACAGTCAGAAACCTGGGGGGACAGGATGTGCAAGGCAGTTAAAAATCTTATAAGGTCGCTGTTGAAACTAAAAAAATAGCAAAACTGCTGTTAAAGTCCTATTTAAATTCTACTCTGCACTATTTTCCATTATGCTTGAAAACCTGGTAGGAGTTCAGCAGCCTATCAAAAGAGAAAAGAAAGGAAAAAAGATTACTTTTCTGCAAGTGGGAGGGAGGACTGACAAGATTACAGCAGCTGGATATCTATTACTCCAGACAACACTGTACAGAGCTAAAATGAATCTTCCTGCAGAAAGGTAATCAAGGTGGAAGAGAAAAAATGGGTTCATTAACAATCCCCGTCACTAAAAAGTCAAATAATTTGTCACTCTTCAGTTGAGTCCAATTACAGAGATATTACTAGAAACTGTTTTTTTCTGTGATAGAGAGCCATGATGGTGGTTTTTCTTTTTTGGCACTTTGCTTACTGCTCGCTTGCGTTGCACCCATTGCTGAGTGGAGATTAACACCTGTTACTATTTTAACAGAAAATGATGAATGGTGCCATTACTGGCACAGCTTTATGTGAAAAAATTAAGCTTGTGTGTGTTAACTTAGTTATAGCAATTACCACAATTACTTTCAAATTATAGCTTACGCAGACTCTGCACCAAAGCTGAACAACTGAGAACAACCATCCTCCCATTTTCTTGGAAAAGGCTGTAGGCATAATGCAAAGTGCAAGCTTGCTCCATGCCTCCCTTGACTCGAGGGAAAGCTATAAAATACACCCCTCATTTTGCCCTCTCAGCTATTGATTTTCATAACTCTGCTCTAATATATGTATAAGGCTCTCACATTTCAGTTTATAGCTACATTTGACTCAAATATGAAATGGGTATTTATAAAGCTTGATTCAAATCTTAAGTGCTTATCTGGATTTTTGAAACCTGACCCATGTGGCTGAATTAATGGGTACAGTTATACTTTGGTTTTAAATATACATATCAGCTGTACTACTAGTTATAATTCATCTCACCTGGTGTTGACTGTTGAAGATTTGAGTTCCAGTCTAAGTTGCTCATCGAGGTTTCTTCTGTAATCATTGGGGATCAAGATGTGTTAATCCGCCAAAGATAGGCAGCTGGTATTAAGATCGGTTGCCATCCAGAAGTGCCTATTCCTTTCCTTTGACCATAGAGGGAGCTAAGACAACTGGTTTACACCAGAAAGCTGAGCTTTTAAGATTGAATTCAAAGCCATCTTGATGAGGTCAAGGAAAATTGACATCCTCAGATAGTCACTGCCTTTCAGCTGGACCAGCTAATTTAGCAGTTGCCTAGTGCGCAGTAGCATGTTCTGCCAGATAAACTCCACTATTAAAAGAGAGATGTCTCTGAAAGCAACTTTTCTGTTTCTCTTGTCAGCAGGTTGGGCTCCTTATAGTGAGATTTGCAAAAATTATAGCACATACTTTCTGAAATGCGATATGTAAAAATGTAGTTGTTGAGATCTAATAATCCTTTAGATTATTAAAACCATGGCTAATAAAAACATTAATGACATTTTTAAAAAAATTCCTGCAGCTAGCCATGAAACTCAACATCCTGTCTCAGTTCTATGGTAAGACCAGAAAAAGTATCCTTGTGATTTAATCTGATGTAAAATGTTCTTTAAAATACATCACAGAAGATTTTTTCTTGCAAACAAATAGATTTTCCAGAAAGAAAAAACCCCAAACAATTCCCATATCACATTTCTTGGAACTAATTTTCCCCATTCATACAAACCAACCATTTTATCTTCCTGTTGACAGCACTGTGTTTTCTTTTTTTTTTTTTTTTTAGTACATTTGTAGCATGTGGATCAAAGGTTTATGGATTCTTGTCTTTTCTTGAACCCACAAGCAAAGTAGCAATGCAGCCAAGCTTTAAAAGTTTGCAAATCATTAAGAAACAAAGCAGAGAAAACATATAGTGTTCCCAAGAGACCTGAGACTTGAAAGCATCTCTGTTGCGAAGTACGCACACAAAATCTGCTGGGACTAGACTTAGTTGTTTAGTATGACTTGGAATGCACAATGATTCAGATCTCCTGTTGTAAATTTAGGGAATCAGTCTATATATTTTGCCACAAATCCCACCAAAACTGTGTCTGTAATGGAGTTGAACCTGTCTTTTACTCTGGTCTTAATTTCAGATTTTAAGACACTAACCTTCATTCAGATTTTATGTACATGTCTCATAATACATGTCCTACTTGAACATAAACTCTGCAGAGGTTTCCTAGGTTTTGGTTTCTTTACAGATCTTATATGAAGAATCTATCCTTACAGAATTTAGCAGGGCTTTGCCACTGCCTTCATGATTTCATTCCTGTTTCTTGCTGTTTCCTTGCTGTGGTCCTCTGATGAAAGACTTTCTGGCATCTTTTCCTTCTTGCTCCACGTGACTATGGTTAGCTTGACTCCACACAGTGAGCAAGAGCAATATCAGGCAGGAAACTGGCACATGCTACCACATGCAATTATTACCCCTTCTATGATGGGTCTACGGAACTGATGGACAGCGGTAGAGCAGTTGATGTCATCTACCTGGACTTGTGCAAAGCGTTCCACACTGTCCCACATGACATCCTTGTCTCTAAATTGGAGAGACATCAATTTGATGAATGGACCACTCGGTGGATAAAGAACCGGCTGAATGGTCACACACAAAGGGTTGTGGTCAATGGCTCAATGTCCAGCTGGAGACCAGTAACGAGTGGTGACCCTCAGGGACTGTTGTTGGGACCAGTCTTGTTTAACATCTTTGTTGGTGACATGGACAGTGGGATTGAGTGCGCCCTCAGCAAGTTTGCCAATGACACCAAGCTGTGTGGTTCGGTTGATACGCTGGAGGGAAGGAATGCCATCCAGAGGGACCTTGACACGCTTGTGAGGTGGGCCGATGCCAACCTCATGAAGTTTAACCATGCCAAGTGCCAGGTCCTACACCTGGGTCAGTGCAATCCCAGGCTGGGCAGAGAAGAGATTCAGAGCAGCCCTGCGGAGAAGGACTTGGGGGTGTTGGTCAATGAGGAAATGAACATGAGCCGGCTTCGGTGTGTGCTCACAGCCCAGAAAGCCAACAGTATCCTGGGCTGCATCAAAAGGAGCGTGACCAGCAGGTCGAAGGAGGTGATCCTGCCCCTCTTCTCTGCTCTTGTGAGACCTCACTTGGAGTATTGTGTGCAGTTCTGGTGTCCTCAACATAAAAAGGACATGGAACTGTTGGAACAAGTCCAGAGAAGGGTCATGAGGATGATCAGGGGCTGGAGCACCTCCCGTATGAAGACAGGCTGAGAAAGCTGGGGCTGATCAGGGTGGAGAAGAGAAGGCTGTGTGGAGACCTCCTAGCAGCCTTCCAGTATCTGAAGGGGGGCTATAGGGATGCTGGGGCTGTAATGATAGGACACAAACATCAAAATGTTTGACAAGACTTATTTTTCCGTAAAGGTGTCTTGACTGGCACCAATTATGTTGTCTTCCTTTTATTTTATACTAATTGAAGCCCTTATCAGCTTTTCCATTACTTTGCTTGGGACTTATGCCAGACTAACTGACCTGTAATTACTGTGATCATTCTTCTTCCTCCCTTTGGCTTTTGGCAACATCGCATACTTCTACTGTTTTCTAGCAATCTTTGGATTTATAGTGCAAGGGCTCTGTGATATAAAAATAGTAATCTCTAATAAAAGGATTTTAACAGTGCTTTCCTGGACAACGTGATGCAAGGGAGTTTATTATCATTGTGTCATGAATAGATGAATATATCATTTTTTTTTTCTTCAAATACTAATTTTAGAGTGTGTCTTCATATGTCTAAATACACTATATATTATTTCTGTCTTATGTGTAATATTTATAACAACATTTATTTAAACAATCCAGTAATGCATTCATTTCATTTTAAGCAATTGCAGGCAAGACAGTATATTTCTGGAAAAAAAACCCCAAAACAAATTCTATTATTCTTCTTAGCAAAATATATTTCCTTAGCTTTCTTTATCATATGCCTACATTTTTTTCACTGCTAATTTATACAGACCACTGTCTAATTTGATGTGTGTTTATGTACATATATGAAAGTGAGAGAAGGTTTTCCATGTTGTACAGCAATGCTGTGTTATGTTTTGGCGTTTTCCGCCAATAAAAAGGATGTAATATCACAAACACTGCTCATATGTAATCAAATGATCAGAAAAGATGTTCTGATGGAATTTAATCCATTCTGTGCTGAATGGTGTTATTTTACCGCCCAGAGCATTTATTCTGATACATTCCAATAAAGATCATAAACCACCCTCACCTCAAGCTTCTCTTTGTTTCCTTTTCCATTGCCCTTTTTTTCCTTTGTTTGAACATAAGTTGTTTGCTAATTCTTATTCTCCTAAACTCATTCACTTTTCGTGCAAATGGTCAGTATACTTATATTACTGTACTGATGCATACCAACATAGCAGCTTGAAGCTTGCCAATGATATCCTGACAGCTGAAGCTTGCGTTCTCAATTTACTGGGTTTTGTATCTCTCCTGTTTACTGTAGCTTCACAAGAGAATTATATTTTATAAACACCTGGTAATTTAGTTAAAATAAGGAGCTGGACTTTTAACAAGAGAGCATTTTTTTTTAAGGCTTGGCATTCAGATATAAAACAGATGTTTATTGTGGCTTTTAAATGTCCAGGAGAACTTGTCAAAAGTGTCTGGCATGTACAGTTATTTTTATGTTATATATAAGTGTATATTATTCTTTGTTTTAATATATTAACACATGTATATTATTTCACAAATGAGTTTTGTTTTCTTATTATGGAATAATGCTTTTGGTAATTGCCCACAGCTCTGCATATAAATGTACTCTATGAAGGTGTTTGGATTAAAGATGTCTGGCTGCAGCTTTATTAAACAAACTGTTAATTAATCTCAAATATTATCTAGCATGCCAAAGGCTTTCCCTTTGTAAACTATGTAGGTTTATCTATGGAATCTCCAGTCACTTGGGCTTTCTTGACTCTTATATGCCAAACCCATTTCAGTTATTTCCCCATACAGAACACTGGGTGTATAATGCATGTGCAGCCTAGACCAAAAGACTTGATATGCATCTTTGCCAAATCACATTACGAGCCTGCACTGGACTGTTGTCCTCACACCGCAGCCTGTGGATCTCGCCTTTAAAGTTGCATAATCCCACTCCTCCCCAACATCACTTTTTTAATGGCAATTTCTGTTGGGATATCAGTCTTTTTCTAGTATCATTCTTAAAAGAGAACCTTTGTTAAGAAAGCAAATCTCTGAGAATAGCAGCCATTTCCACCAGATTCTGCAGAGTCCAGCAGTTCCAGAGCTTTTGGCTCACCTTTTACTCCTGAAATAACGACTGACAAAGCCAAGAGGGACAAGACACAGTTTAGGGCTAGACCTACTGTTTAATGCCAGTCTTATTCTTAGTCGGATTCTGCCATTCTTGATGTTAATTTAAATCTAGTGCAAGATTTCAATAATGTTCCAACCAAGGAAATGAAATTCTGAATTTTTACCTATTGTTCTTTATGTTCTCTTTCATCTTACCTGTTTTGTCTTAGCATATATCCTTTCCTTTGCGTGAGCTAGTGAGTCCCCTTTGCAGCTTTATTTTAGCTTTTATTTGTCTCTGATCTTTTTCACATTCTTCTAATGAAAATACGTACTCTTATCCAAAAGTTGGTGAAAAGGTGTTTTTCATGGACTAATGTACATGAGAGGGGTAAAATACTTCTCTCTGTGTCTTCTGATTAAAAAAGAAAAAAAAAAAGCTAATTGTGGAACACTTAGTGGAGGAAAAAGACAATTCTAAATGAGCTTAAAATTAGGAGTTTGAGTCAGAGCCCACTGAAGAGCATAAGAGTATTTCCACCAGCTTCAAAAGCATATGAAGCACACCTAGCCTCACCTACTTAACAGAACTTTGGGTCAGAGCTGTAGTAGCAACAGGAAATCTGCCTTGAAGGATTAACCCGCCTTATTTTCAAAGGGAAAGTCTGATAAATTTTGCTGGACTCTGGAAGTTAATTAAAGCTGGAAAATTTCAAAGTGACAGCTACTTTATGACTCTTTTTTTTCTACATTTCTTCTTGGGTGGATCAAGTAAAATAAAAGAAAAAAATAGTGTCTTTGTTTTCTGGGAAGTTTTTCATTCAGATGCCTATGAGAACTGCATTCACAGAGAGGAATAAATATTACTGAGACCTCTTCAATATCTTATGCAGAAATTATGTTATGGGTATTTATACGTATTGTCTTGTCATTACACCAGGAACATGCCTGCCATCTTTAAAGCAAACAACTCATCACCAGTCATACTGTTCCTGTGATGATCTCGAGTATCGGAACTGTATTTACAAGTACCTTTTGCTTTAACTGAATGCAAAATAAGTCACTAGTTACAGATTTTAAAACTAATTTATTGAAAAAATGGTTATTCTGATCCACTATAACGATTTCAAGTCTGCTTATGTTCCCCTTTCAACAGGACCAGCCACTCACTTTCTGAAGGAGTTGTGAGGTGGAGATGGTGTTCCCATTCATGTCAGTGGATCCCTTAGATCGAAGCAATTTGAACTTCCTGCTTCCATGAAATATGCTTTTTTTGTTTGGTTAGTTGTTGGTTTTCTTTTTTACTTTAGGGGGTTGTTGTGTTCCATAGCTTTAAAGCAATGCCACATGGTACTGTCAAGGCAAACATGCACCTCAGCATCCAGAAGGCATTGAGGTGACAAGGATCATGCTGGCTGTGCTCACCTACAAATTTATAAGTCTCTGTGTGTTGGGTTTATATGCACAGTATGCTTTAAAAGTGGTGTGGTATGGTGGCCCTCCTAGGGAACGACGGGGAATTTAAAGTCCAGTTCTTCCTACTTCAGTAGTCAGCATGGGATGCTGTCCCATCTGTCTTTGAACTGTATTGTCAGACACATACATGAATATTGCATGTAGAAATGTGTGTAAATGTAATATTTGTATAAAATAAATAAATAAAAAACAAACAACAACTGGTGTCCATATAGACATATATTTAACTATGTACATTTAAAAAAATTCTAGCATTGATCTAAATTTTCAAACATCTTTTCTTTTATTTAGATTCCCTTTGTCCCATTTTCAATTTTCTTGAATCAGGAAACCAAAAGAAACAGCAAGAGTAAACTGTTTTCTCATCTCAATTTATAGATCATCTGATAAAATGTAGGCTTCTCCTTCAAATAAACTGTACAAGAAGTTAGCATTTTGCCAGAATCCCTAAAGTGCCTGTTAAACACTTAACAAAGGGCTTGTTTTGACTAAGGAATATCACCCCAATTGTCAAACCCATTCCAAACAAAATCGGGAGAAGATGAGTGGATATTTTCAGTCAGCAGTCAGGCCTTTGAAAACTTCACTGTGGACAGTCAGAGCTAACGCTGCATTTTTGCCTTATCAGTCACAGTTTCATGGATTTTATTATTTTCGTGAGTTGTTTTCATTTGATGCTTCAGACATAATGTTTGACACGTGGAGAAGATGGACGTGACAGGACAGTGCTTGGACAGAAAACTGCTGAGCTGATTTTCTCCTGGCGTGTGCTGGTATGTGTTAGCCCAGGCTTCAGAGCAGTGATCTGGGCAGCAGTGGTGTACCTGACAGAAGAAACCCAGCTCAGGAGTCCAGGTATAACAACGTTTCTTGAGTTTTTTGCAGTAACATCTGCTGAGAATGGACTGAGTTTCTCCTCCATTTCTCAGTGTCCCACAGGGGTGGTATCCTATGGTCTCTTTGTCTCAATTCTATTTCACTTTGTTTTCTAATCCCTTTGAGGACTGTTCCCCACCCTCTTTTTCCAGCACTTAGAGGTAATTGTTGTCTTCCTTACTCCAAGGTCTTTGCACTTTCAGCTAGAATTAACGACATTTGGGTCAGACAGCCAAGAGAAAACTGGATCCTTCCAGATTAGGAACCAGCTTTGCAGAAGTACCAGCCCTGAAAATTGTTGAAATAAAGGGAGGCTGCATATTCATATCTGCCTGTACATTTTAAAGGCTTTATTTTCAAACAGGGCTCTGTTTTTGGAGAAAAGAAAAACCACAGGATGCACTTAAGAGGAAAATAATTTCTAAAGCCATGCCAGATCCTTATTTCTTTCCTCTGGCCCAGCACTTAGAAGCAATCTTTAAGCTGTTTGCAGAAGACATCTGGTGATCCTGTGGTATAGGGGAGTCATCATGCTCCTCAGCCACTTCAGGACATCTGCTCTTTTTAGCTTTTGGAGAGCAATAGGACCCAGACAGAATTTGCAGCATTTCGAAACAGATCTGTCAGCAGAATAGTCTCTGGAGTACTTTGTTCCTGCTGGTGTAATTTCAGGTTGGTTCTTTCTGCTCTATTTCTGAATCAACCAGAAAAGAAGAAAGATGAGACATCAGAAGGGTGGTTTTTTTTTAAGCAGTTTTTGCCACCTCTGTGGACTATACCCAAAAAGTAGGTTTCCAGACAGGAGGGACATGTTCTGAATGTAATTTTTTTCCAGGAAATGTCTTAGCCATTATAAGGACAAGAAGTGTGTAGCTTTATAGAGTCAGCATGAATAAAGAGCTAGAGATTGTATTAAGCCATTAAGAGCATGGCAGTTAGTAGATCTCTGAAATTCCTTGGGCATGTTCTCAGTGCCAGATCATGCAAGTGCTTGATGTGCTGGTGGTATTTCTGTATGTCAGAAATGCTGAAGCTCCAACCATCAGCACTACCATTCCAGACTCCTTGCACCACCTTCTGCTCCACTGTTCTTGGATTCAAAACTTCAAAGGCATGTTTGCATGGAATTATGATTTAATACGCTTTTTTTGAATTATGCTTCAATTATACTTTATTTGCTACAAAACAGATGAACATAAACTCAGTCTTACTGTTCCTACCTGAACAAAAAAGCAGAGTAAATCGTGAATTAATCACTTTCTCCCACTCTCTGCTGCCCTTTTTTGGTAATGATGGCCTAAACTCCATCAAGAAAATAAGATAAATAAAAAATAGTGTAAGGTAAACTCATTTGCTGTGAACTTAAAGCATATGATATAGAAATGTCCATCCTCCTCCCACGCTATTTGTGTTAACTGCATAATTAGTAACTAATTCTGTCATGTTTCTAACATATTATTCTGTTCATAAAGTATGTCTCACAAGTGCTTTAAACATATTTATCTGGATTGAACCTCTGACAAGTCTGATGTTTTTTACTTTAGGTAAATAAGCACTCATGGAGTACACACTCTAACTTCTATATGGACAAGATGGACTGGGACCTATAGCATGGTATCATCCTTCTTAGCAGAAAACTGGGTTGGTATGTTTTAAAATCTATTTACTCTTTAAATATTATAATCACTTCTTTTCATAGCTTTAGTTAGAAAGCAAAAAATTAAAGCTACTTCTCTATTTGCATTCTAGAATGCAAACAAGGGAGACATAGGCAAATCATTAGCAGGGTTGTGTCTAATCTATAAGATATCCATTGAAAGTGCAGATATTTTTAACCCTTCCCAGAACAAATGCAAATTCTTTGTTGAAGAAAAAAAAAACACAAACAACCCCCCCCACCACCAAACAAACAAAGGTGTGATTCAGTCATTATGTAAAAGAGTAAATTATTCCAATTGGGTATCAAGATATCATATGTTTGGAGTCATGAGAAGACATCAAAATTGCAAGGAACATCGGTGTTTGTGTAAATGTAAATTCTTCTTCAAGTATCTTAAGCACTGAGAAATAAACCAAGCTGTGGAATAAGCAGGTGTAAAGCCTATTGCTTTCAAAAAGGGTCGATATTGTTTATGCCGTCTCTGAATCTGATGCAGAATCATTTAAACCAGTAGATCTGATCTCCTGAAATCATCTTCAGATTTAAGCCTTTTCTACAGATCTTCTAGAGACAGACGTGTCTAGAGACATGAACTTCAGAATTGTAACTACTTTTTAAGACTGCTGGCACCAGTGATATGCATAATTCACAAGCTTCACATTGCAGACATGTTAAGGCAAATGAACTATTGCAGACATGTAGCTAATTACTGTATATATACAAATCCAGAAGTAAATATTGTTCGTACCTCACCGTGAGGTGCAAAACGCCTTTTTGCTTTTGAAATACAGAGGCAGCGTTTTATGCTTTCCATGGTCATGAAGAGACATGAGGGTGAATAGGTGGATTTCATCATTTCTGTCAGGATGGAGAATGGCAGCACAAGTTCCTTTCCACAAGTCTTAATTATTAAAATACGTAAATCTTAATAGTGATTAGAACTTTAATTAGAGGTGCATCCTCTGTTTAATTTTCTCCTTTTCTTTCATTCTTCAGAATCCAAGAGCCCTTTTCTGAATTCAGTGCAAATGTAGTGGAGGTTTTTGAAGCAGTTCATTTGCAAATCTCAATCACAAAAGAAAAGCAGTCACCTCTAAGATACTTGAAGGTACTGCCTCAAGAAAAATGGCAATGTCAACATTCACCACTGAGGTGAATGAATTTTTTTGTTTAGGGAATCCTTAACTTTATTAAAAATCTCTTTGTGTCTCAAAGTCTTTGAAGGGAGCCAAGATGCTGGTTGTTATTCTTTGTCTGCTGCTTATTTGTTCATTCCTATTTGTCTTCTGCATAGCATTAGCCAATACATGAAGCAAAACACCCTTCCAGTGCTCCCCGTGTGCCTGATGTATCAAGTAAAGCCACCCATGCTTCTGTGAGATGCTCCTGGCTTTTGGAGCAGTTCATGGCAGGGAATGCAACAAAAGGGTTCAAATCAGGCAAATTAAGAATGATCTCTAAGATAAATATATATTATTCAGTAACCTTATTTAAATTCCAGGAAGTCTGAAGTCCATACCTCTTGCTTTGTGCTGCCCAAAGCCTGCTCTTTGTCTGCTGTCAGATTTTCAATGTATGACTGGGGGTGACTGACTTTTCCATTCATTTGCAGGCATAACTTTTTTCTCACTCTTTAGCAATGCCTTTCAGATATTTGTCACAATCAAGCTTTGTGACTGTTGCCATGAATTCCATTAGGTCTGAAGAGGAGGGGGGCATTGCACATTTCACCAAGACAACTCAAGTCACTCTTCTCTTATTTCTGCCACACTCAGCTGTCTCTGTCTAATCAGAAAACTTTACCTTTCACCTGTGACTTTATATAGCCTTGATGATACCTCGTGAGAGTCACTATTTCTGATTTTTTAAGTCTTTTTATGTGTACTGTCTTCCTGTTTAACAAAGGAGGTAAAAGAAGGAATAAATAACTGCCTTCAGTTGTTTTGCTTTGACTGAAGAAGGGTAAGCTTTAAATTTTACATACCCAGTGGCATGACAAGGGTGCAAGAAGCATGAAGATTTCATATTTTGAATATGAAACTATGAAAGATGGGTATGAACTACACCTTGCTGCAGTTATTGCTCAAGTGGAGCTCACTTTTGACAAGGCTCAGTAAGTGAGGCAGGGGAATAAATGTTTACCCTTTGGGGTTTTTTTGCATTCATAATAGAAAACGATGCAAATTAGAGCTCTGTCAAACATACAAGATCCATCTCATGCAAGGTCTTGAAATATGGCTTTGTTCCAAATTGGATCAAAGCTCCAAAATTTCCAAATGTTCACTGAAAAATATGTCAGTGAAAAATAACATCCTGGGATGGCTGAATTATTTTACTTCATCAAAACTGAAGTGTTCTATTTTGGCTTTGATTATTTAATTTTTTTGTGATGCATCTAATCTGATGCAAAATAAAATATCTCATTCAAAACTTTAAGTCCAATCATACTGGAAAAAGACACCTGCTGGGTTTCCTCCATGAGCTGATTTAGAATGTGTTTCATAACCCTGGAAGATATTCCTGTGAATTTGCCTTGGTTTAGGACCAGCAGGACCAAGGTCAGCATGTGTGCCCAGATCTTGCAGGTAGGCTTTATGTGTCCTACAACAGCCATTGGCCATAATGAAATACTTAATGGCTGTGTTATCCTTTTTCTTTATTTCCAGGACCTAGCTAGAACACAACCTGGCTGTGTAACTGCGAATATGTGTTTTACAGTGATTGAAGCCAACACTTGTTGAAGGGCTGTCCTGTCCCTTCTGCTGCCACAATGTTGATCCTGTGGAGCTTGTTTGGCTTAGTTTGTTTAGTAATCAAACAGGGGTCTTTTCAGTCATTCTTTAATCATGCAGCAAAACTCCCATCGCAAAGAACTATCATTAACTTATGCACATTTATTTGCTTAAGGAGTCTAATAATCAGTCATCAAATTTCTCCACTTGTTTTGTGGCATTGTATTTCATCACTTGGTAGGGTATGAAACATTATCATTCTTTACACAAGTTTGTTAACAGAATATTTATTTGAAGAGGTTTCAATATAAATAAAGATTTCCTACATATATTTCTTTAAAAAGATTTATTTTTATTTCAACTGTTTGCTTTCCTATGAAAAATCTCTGTGAAAAAAAAATTGTTCAGAAGTGTAAATGGCATGAAAATGGAATTATCCATCAGATGGAAGGGGTGATCACTCCAAGTCAGGTATGCGGCTTTGGGCAGGGTACGACAAATGGCTTCATTGGTTTATATGTTTGGGGGATTTCTCCCCGTATCCCTCTTTCCCCACTACTGTAGACCATTTATTCCTTGAGAAAGAAAAGGAAGGCTGGTATAAATTAGGAATGGAAATGTAAAAGCTTATACCCACTGCATAGAAGTTTTTCAAATTAATACAAGCATTAAATTGCCAACATTTTTTCCATGTACTGCCAGTATTAAGCATGACATGCCTGCGGGGTTGGTATAAAGTTTTGTCAACATTTTTGGCATACAAGGTCTCAGCCTAGGGTCAGTACTTTTTTGACCAAATTTTGTTGTTTCAGTTGCCTTTTTACGCTCATATCTTGTAACTCAGACATTTCCAAAAAAAGTCAAGTTTGGCAAGCTATTAGTCCATAATGTGGTCTAATGCCTTTGGGTATTTTTTAAATGTAAATCTTGGAGATATTTAAGGTTTGAGGTTCAAGAACTGTGCGCACACTTTAACAACTTCTTTTTAAAATATTTAGTATGCCTATTTACTACATATGTATCTTATAGAGACTAGAGATTAAACTGGAGATTACCTGCTAAAATATGCAAACTGCTGTCCATGAATAAACAACCTCACAAATGCCTATTAAAAGTTTCTTATTTAAAAAAAATGTTTAAAACTACAATAAAAGGAAAGGGATGAGGGGCGAGAAAGATGAGGGGAGGAAAATGTGATGTTTAAGTAACTTTAATGGTTTAACTTGGCTACAGAAAATAAAGAAGTTAATTTATTTTTTTTCCTCTAGGATCTAATCTAAAGCACACTGAGGTCAAAATAAGGCTTTCCACCTATTCCCATGTGCACTGGATCCAGTCTCAGCTCCCTGCTCTCTGTTGCTCCTTTACTGTACTATGCTGATGTATACTACATAACACAGTAGCCCACTCATCTGCCATATGCATTACATAGTTTAGGGTAAGTTATGGGTGGCAGAGGAACTGTCCTCTGGAGTGTCCTTCCTTCCTCTGTAAATTTGATTCAGATGTCCACTTTAGCTTTGACATATCAGTGCTTACAAGTTATTCGTTATAGTCCTTACAAAGTAAAATATGGGAGGGAAATTGTAGAATCCTGCAAATGTACGTATGTCCCAGTGTGCCTGTGCATGTAGCAGCATTAGAGACCACGCAGCATCCCTCAGTGTAAGAGTTCTTCTAGACATTAACCTTATTTCAAAGTCATTTCTAACATCAGCCTGGGAATACAGTCTATAATTTTTGTTAGTTACAAATGACAGGATTTGTGTAATCAATGAGCACTGGCGCCATCGCATGTAATCCTCGTTAGAATGCAATTCCTGCAGTTCCTGGACAATCTGTTCCTTATGGTGATTTCTGGGAGCTTGTAAACTCTCACTAAGATGCTGGCAACATCAACCAAACATCTCAGACACATTGTCTTTCTGAACCTGAACTTTTTAAATGGTGGTTAAACATGTTGTCTGCTTTAGTTTCCTGTCTATCTTCATCATAAACCAGCACCTGTTTCTAATAAATTTTACACAGAGCTGTATCAGCAACACCTTGGCAGCAGCTGCCACCCTGAAAAGCAGAATGCCCTTGAGGACAATACACCTGTGAACACATACAGTGTTTATTTAGCTGAAAGGCAAAACTTTAAGTTACATAAAGCAATTATCTAAAGCCTAATGTATGCCCATTATTAACACAAAATAACCTTGTTCTTAAAAACCAATAAAAATCTATTTAAAAGCTTTTTCCAAATCCCAGGGAAACATGTACTAGCACTGTAGATCTGCTATTAGCTTGGGACTTAAACATCTGATGGTGGGAAGACATGCGGGGGAGGATACATGTGCAGTTACAAAGTAATAGGGCACAGATTTCGGGTTCATTTTACATCAAGATGAGAGAAGAAGCCAAATCATTTTCTGAGAGGCTGTCGAACAACAGACTTTTTTACTTTTTTGTTTTGCGTTATAAAGTAGCATTTTGTTGCTGAAGTATAGAACCACTGTGTTCAAGACAGCGTTTGATCTTTCCATCTCTATGAGACAGTAGGAAAAAGTGGTCCCAAGAAAAAGGTTTTCTTATTAGTTCACTACCAACACTGTCCTTTCATGTAACAGCGAGCCTATTTTAGCAGCAGTAAGTGGAGCTGGTTGTTTGTAGCAGATCACAGGATAATGGTAATGAAAAGAAATATGATTAAGATAGAACACAAATCTTAGAAGTTCTAAAGTTTTGGTAAAGCAAGAATACTAGGAACTGTGTAGTTCAAGTAAACCTAAAGTAGATTTTCAGTTCAATATGTATACTTTAAAGATTATTTGGCACATGAACCTTATAAATCTCTTAGAGAGGAAAAAATGTTTCAGCTTGGCGTTTCCAAAATTAACACTAAATATGAAAAGTTTAAACATGGGTGTGCATGTATGTATATATTCCTGTATTAAATGCTCATAAAATGCTTACATTTTAAAGTCATGTTTTACAACACTTTCATTCCCTGTTTGATGCCTCCTGATGCCATTTAAGTGATCAACAGGAATGCTTTTAGGTGAAAATGTGTTTTAACACTTCTGTTTGGCCAGACCTGAAAGCTGTGGAAGGACTTGTTAATGAGTATTACAGCTTTCTTAGGTGTCATTTTTTTAAAACCTTGCAATGCTGAATATAAGTACACGTAAAGTTGTGATACGAGACCATAGATATTCTCCCATCAATAACTTTGTACAGTTAGTTCCTATGGGTTATGTTACATTTTATGAAGTGCAAAATAAACTTCCAAGAGAATGTCATTAGCATAACCTCTCAATAAATACTTTGTCTTTAAAATCTTGCTAAAAAACATACATTGTTACATATTTTATTATAAGATAGTGTTAAGTTTAAAACTAGCTATACGTTTTCTAGTCAACTTTCTCAAAACTGCTCTAACAGAACAAGTATGGCATGTTTCAGAGATCCAAGCTAAAACATATGGATCAAGTCAATGATTCAGTTTCCAAACCTCCAAATGACTGTTCTGATTACTCATGCAAATCTATATTTTTGACAGGTTTCTTTAAGACTTTAATACAACAAAATTAACAAGAATATATTTTCATCTCCTAACGCACATGAGAATATGATACAACGATGGTATCCATAAAGAGATACAAACCTGCTTCTTAATTTCAATTTTCTTGGCTGTGTTTCATTCTAATTGAGTATAAATGCTAAGAGCACCCAGCTAAGATTCCAACCAAAAGGAAATTCATATATGGCTACAGAATAAAACTATTTATTTTCCCCTGGAGTGTTTAGCTTTTATTAAATGTCAACAAATCTAAAAACATGTTTTACTAATCTATGGTGTGCAAGGGAAATAAGTCACAAGCACAAGTCACTGAAGATAATGTTTGCTTCAGTTTAGATAAACAGATTCCAGAGAACAGAAATCTTTCACAAGCATTTAAAACCTACCCCTTGTTTTCCTTTAGCATTTGTCAGATCTCCCAGTGGCGATCAAAGAATGCCAAGCTGTGATTTAATGCTCAGGCTAAAAGCAGACCTACATTTGTGACTGTTCACTACCCTCTGTGATAAGTTTACCCATTAGTTTCTTTTCTGTTGAGTTTCATACACGGTATTAACCCAGAATGTTCTCAAACAGAAAATGGGATTACCAGTGGAAGATGCTGCCACCTGGAAGGCACCTGCCTCTGTGCTGCCCATTGGAGAAACACCTTGGGAGTGAGGACCACAAAAGCACCTTTGTGCTAGGAGCTAGGACCAGCCAGGAGTTCCACCTTGCTGCAGTATAAACTGGATTCCTCCTGACCTCACATCTGCGTTCACACAGGTTTTGCAGATTTTGGGACGTTAAAGTGGAGGTAAGTACTGTACATATGAGAAATGCGTTAATTATAGAAGACAGCACAATATTATCATGCTTCCTTCAGCACAGTTTTTCATAGATTCAAGGACAGTAACAGGGGTGCAGGGCCATGTGGGTCAGTCTAATCTCACCTAAGACATCCCAAATTTGGTTCCATTGATTAGCTGTCATCATCGTTTTTTTCATGCTTGGGCCAGGTAAATGTACAGCTTGACTTTGATCTCTAGTCAGGTGGCATCCAGAAATAGGTATCAAAAGGCACCCACCTCTTTTTTAAAAAGCCAGACAGAAGAAAGTACAGATGTAAAATACAGTTTGGATACAGTAGACAAACCACCACCAAATAAGGCTGGGTATGTATCAGATTGTCTTCTTGCAGACCATTTTATCTCAAGCACAATAAGGTGGAAAGACAGCTGTAGGTATGAGAGTTTTATTTACTGCAATGATTTTCTACCATTTTAATTACATTTCTTCGCACTCATGGAGATACACAAGGCAATAAAAGAAAGCAATATGAAAGTTCACAGTATGCAAGATTCATCTTGTATTCACAAGTTTTGTGTAACCCATTTTAAACTGATGTTTGCTTGTTTAAGAATGCACACCTGCACATTAGCACTTGTGGTAAATAAGTTCATTAGCCAAGGAATGTCTGAACACTTACTGGAAATCTCATGTAAAGGCAGCTATGTTTTCTGCTAAGATCCCTCTTTGGTAAAACATGCTATCCCACTTCCATACTCCAGGGAAAAAAACAAAGCAGTAAATGATGTACAAGCATGCAGGAAAGAAGCAGGTGAAAAGATTCACAGGGCTTAAAAATGTCATATGCCTGATGATTCAGTATGTCTTTCCATGTGCAATTTAAGCATTCTGTTTCATATTAGATTTATGTCAGATCAAATGTTCCACTCAGAGAGTAGGACTTTATTAGAGACTCAGTTGTATTTGTTTTTACTTTGAATTTCAAACCTAAAGGTGGTGACAGAAGAAATTCTGATGCTTGGCATAGGATTAATATTTGAGGGCCATTCAACTTTACTAATCATCCATTTGAAGAGAATTTCCTTATGCAAAGAGATTGCTCCGCTTAGGACAAACCCTTTTTTTTTGTCATCTCTGAACTCTAAAAGAGCAGAAGGGTGGAAAGAAAGTGTGCAGAAGCAAAGGAACATAGGTAGGCAGAGCAAAGTGGGAAGCTTTGATCCTTTCACCAAGGGGCTGAGGCAGTTCAATATGAAAGAATCTCTCACCACCTTTAAAAAAAAAGAAAAAAAGGAAAACTAAGAGAAACAGAGAGAGCAGTAGGACAGGAGACAGAAAGTGAAGCAGGAGGCAATGCCTCAAAGTAAGGGTTGATCCCAGGCTCTGAAGGGGAAACTTTGCAAGGAACAAAAAAGAGGAAGCATCTTGGTCTCCTAAACCAAAGTATCTTCCAAGAGAAGTTAGGAAATCACAGGAATAAAATACATTCAAGTGACTTCTGATTTAGCATCATTCATTACATTTCTTGCACTATCTATATTATAAAATAATTGTGCCATAACCAGACTGAGCAGCCTGGAGCTATGGACAAAAACATGCCAAAGCTATTGAGCAATCTGCAGGAGAAGCTCTGCCCCAAAGCCTTCAGCAGTAGCACTGAGAGACTACGTTTCTAAAGTAAAGAAGAGGTGCAGCCTGGGTGTGTGCCAGGGTCTGGGGAAGGTACAGTGCTGAAGCCTATCTGGGTCATGATCAACATGAGATAGAAGGGGTGTACGGGTGTACCAACAGGTCTATCAGCTGGTTCACAACCCACATGGGCCAGGTCTGCTACATCTGTCTCTCTGATTTAAAATGAGCAGCAAATTAATGAATTTAGCAAATTAATTTTGTCATAACAAATTTGACTGGTAGTTTATTCCAGCCCAGTGAAACTAGTAAGGCTTCCCAGAAAGCTGAGAATTATTACACTTGAGACAGGATCAGTCTTCTAATCTGCTACCCTTATACGGACCAGTTTTCTTTGTTTACACCTTGCAGTTACAATGCCTACAACATCTGTCAGTAAGGATCTTCTTGGCAGGCCAACAAATTGAGGTGGGTACACGAAAAAGCCAATTTATCTGCACCTTCGCTTTTTCCAGGGATCCTAATGGAGTATGAACATACAGCCCAAACACTGCAGTTTGCCAGCACCATTCCTGGCAGTATGTGGTTAAGCATGAACAATCCATGATTTGTTGAAGACCAATAAGAGACTTGAGTCCTTCTTAATCTGTATTAAGATCAGTTTTAGCAAAACAACGTTTGTTATATATGTGGTGCTTAGTATGCTTTTATTTTTGCATGATGGTAACCTCTACTGTCACAATTTATTATTAAAGAACTACAGTGCAGAAGTAAACAGCATACGAATTCAGTGCCTGAATAACTGGCATATTTTTTTTCCTACTAACAGCAGTCACTATTCAGATCTTTGAATGATAGAAACGGAATACACACCTACCCACTGTAATTTATTTCAGTCATTTTCAACAAGATGTCCTCTAAGAAAAAAATCCTTGAAAAATCCACATCAATCCTTCATCTCTCCTCTGAGCAATGTGTATTTATATTATTCTTGAGCCAAGAATGGATCATCATTCACATATGCAAAAGAAAAATTAGATTACTTCTGGAGTTTGCCCATTCTTATTTTATTCTTTTCAATTCTGTGCACAGTTCATGTTAAATGAGTTTGTCTGCTGAATGTAATAGGACTACCTGGAATCTTGCACAGAAACGAGTGCTAAGAGGCTGGGTGAACATTGCTACTTATTTTTGACAGAATTTGCTTTTTTTTATAAAGCAATAATACAAGGACAGTCTTGGGCAAGCTATAGCAAGGTACTGGTGTTCTGAATCCTTCTGGGAGTACTATTTACAAGCATACCAGACCTTTTCTTTGTCTTATTCAATGTTGATGCTCAAAGAGACCAGGATTTCACATTAATTTAGCTGTATATGTTTGTTATTTCAAGTAAAACTCCCAAAGCATCAAAAGACCTCTATATATCAGGTATTCCAAGAAAGCAAACACAGGCACACCAGATCAAATGTATAGAATACAGTCTGATTAAGCTAATTTTTTAAAAATGCATTCAAAGACATTTTCTTTAATTCAGGAACATGAAAACCAAACTGCCTTTGAACAAAAAGTTCCAATGAAATCCAATATTTTTTTTAATAATTCAAGAAAATCAGGGGTTTTAACGTTTCTTTGCTTTTGCCTTTTTGTATGTCAATTAGGGTGGGACAGACTATTGCATGAAATATATATGGGGTCAAAGCCTAAAGTAGAGCCATCAGTAATAACGTCTGCAGAACATCTGAGTTTTCTTTGAATTTCATGGCACTTTAGAGCAAAGATGTTTGCAAAAATCTTAGCACTAATCAACATTTTAGGTTGATAATTAAAAAATAAACAGAGACCAAACCTTTGAAAAACACATAAGTACATTTACAACTATCCCTGTTAAAAAAATTGGAGATCATAGAATCATTTAGATTGGAAAGGACCTTTAAGATCATCAAATCCAACCATTAACCCATCAGGTTTCTCTCTTGATAGTTCCCCTTCCATAGCAGCTCAGATTATACCATTTGTTTTGCTTATCAAGATGCATTGTTTGTATAAAATGTGAACATTCAAAATATTTGCTCAACAGTGAATAACAGGCGATTTTATCTGCACCTTTTACTTCCAAAGGTTGTCATGCTTGCAACAGGCAGCTCCAACCAAAAAAGAAGGCAAAAAAGTTAACTGTAAAGTAATTCAGAAAACCGAACAGCAGCAATTTATTAAGCTGAAGATTGCTTGAACACCTGCATTTTTTTATGACAAGAAACAAATATCTGGTTCAGCAGGCAAACCAGCAGGGCAGATGATTCAGATGGTTGGAAAAAATATACAGAACTATTTTAAATAACATTTCAAAAATAGGTATGTCTCACATATGCACGATTCGGGAAATACAAATCCTTTAAGGAACATGCCCACTCATAAGCACATTTGTATGAATGGGATGAATTTTTAAAGACTGGTGTGCTTTCTTACTACAATAATGATCAATGAGAAGCAAGTCTCTCAAATATTTCAAACAGATACTGTAAAATATGCAGAAAAGAACATTGAGAGCTACTTCTTTTCCCTTCAGGATTTATCCTGTTTAGCTATCACATGGCTGGCCTCACTTAGTGCCATCCTGCCAGTCTCAAGAGATGTAAAGTGTCCCCAATAATCAGGACATGAGAAACTTTATGGGAGAATTTAGGAGCACATAGAGATTGTTACTAACAGAAGCAGTTAGGCATGAGTCTTATCTATATCTTATTTTATGTAGAATTATAACATCTCACTGTATGCTTCACTTAAAAATTTTGGCTCAATCCCTATAATTTCATTAGTTTTGATGCTCTGGTCATCAACCAAAATACTGCTACAGTTTCTTACCCTATTTTATTGATAAAAATTAGGAAGCATGTCTCTGAAGATCTGAAGGTTTGGAATTTTTCTCTTTTCCATTGACGAGAATTTCTGCAGCTAATGGAATACATCTAAAATTCCCCACAAGCCTAAAAGCCTTCACAAGCTTTATTCCTGAGCTCTGCTAACAGCAGCACACTTGATCACAATTCTGGTAGCTTGTATGTAGGAGAATATCCAATAATATCTAGTTTCTGGTCAGGATTTGGAAACAGTCTGGAAATTAAATGCCCTCCTCCTAATTATCATTTTTCCATTCTACAAGAAGTTGTTTCCAAACTGGTTGTCTCATCAGCTTTGGCTTCCTGACTAGCTGGGGCTTTTAATCCCCTTTTATACTGTTCAGTTGTCACCTCTTTCCACAGTTTCTTAGCTTTCATCTTCAAACTGTCCTTCAGAAGTTCCCAAAGTCTCTGAGCAAATAAGCCTGCCTTATGGCATTTGTATATTCCTGAATCTAATGCTCTGGTCAAGGCATCTTGTATAGACACTGTGCTTCTCTAGAAAGAAAGGTACAGTGCCTGCTGGAAGTATTGCATATAAAGTCACCAACGTTATTTTCCTACTGTCAATGGATTCACAAAGTTCATTTTGAAAACTGTTAAGCAAAAGCCAAGGTTATGAAAAATTTTCCCAGTAGCAAGTAAACTTTACTAATTATGCTTATAAAGATGTGGTAACTACAATCAGTGTGAAGGCTACGAGCTTTCAGCAATGGCAAGCACAAAAAACACAGGGTATCAGTGGCTGTTAGTGTATTGCCTGGCATAATGACAGAAATAAGAAAATGTCTATTTAAAAGTATATTTTACCTATTTGATAGGCAGCTAATAACAGCCACCTTGACCACCAGTTGCCTGGCTCTTGCTCATTTTTAGGATACTGATCCAAACATGGGCTTTGGACTGTGATTATAATAAACACAATCCTAAAGACTCACCAAACAATTGAGTGAAAAGGGACTGAAGAAGCTGTCAGACATTCTCATGTCTTGTCTGTGCTGTAATTGTTTCCAGTGGTCAGCGAAAAATTAAATCGAACCATAAGGTTTTAAAGATTAGGCTTAATGTCTCCCGCATAGCCTGATGCATGATATGGCCCTTTCCTGGAACACTGTATGCTCTGAAAGAGAATGATGAAGCAAAAGAATGGGCACTATGCCATTGCATCAGATGAAAGGGACGTTGGTGGATATTTGCCATGGGAATACTTGACTGTTAAGCACTTGATCTACTGTCTGTTAGCTCATGGGAATGGAACTAGTAAACTTGGGAAACCTCAAATAAATTCCCATTGTATACATAATATAATCCAAACCAGAATCTTCCCAGGAACAATTACTAATGATACTGAAAGTCATTCTTGTTTAGTGGAAGAAGAGACAATTCTCTATGATCCATTTCAGTACAGATTTCTATACTGAAAACTTTTACCCAATATTTACAAGGTGGGAAGTCTGTCATTAATGAAATCTCCATCAGCTTACTGGGGTACTACAAAGAATGTTTTCTTTAAAAGCCTGCTTCTGCCACCCTTGCAATGACATGAGGAACCTTTAAAATTACCTAGATGATAAATTACAGTTTCAGAAGAATTCTTGAATGAGCTCATCTTTGTACCCTATCCACCATAGCCATGGTTTCTGTTACAAACCAGATGAGCTGAACATTTACCTTAGATCTTTTTTTCTAATTTATGAAACAAATGTGTAATAAAGACAATGGTAATTTCACGTACAAACGTTTTCACTGACATCTAAAACAATCCAATGGTTTTGTCACTGTATGTTCGGAGATGAAACCCTTTTAAAATTCATCCTCAGTCTAAAAAACTGCTAGATTTTTTTATATCAATCATCTGCAAATACCTCACACTGAATAAGTCATGCATTTCTAGCTGGCTTCCCTAAAGGGGGTTTGTTCAGTGCTTAATAGAAACCACCAAATCACTGGAATCAGAATACACAGCTAACATATTAACAAGTCCAGAGTATAATACATCTGTAAAGAATTTATCTTTTAATTACTAGACACCAAGCAATGAATCAACATAGACTAGTGAATGATGTCAAATATACCTTATAAGGTACATATAAAATTTAAATAGTGTAGCACTGGAATTGGGGACATAAAATATAATGAAATCTTTACATATGTTCTTTTAGGAACTAATATGACTGCTATCAGTTTAATAGATTATTTGTATTTCAGTATTAATAACAATTTTTCCTGCGTTGCAGATTTGTTGTTGGTTTGTCTATTCTAACCCTTGAAAATATGTTTCTGTGTGCAGTCTAAAACCCAGTATCACCGTTCGAATTTTATGTCAAAACATCTTTCTTTCCCATTTCTTTTACAAGACATAGCCAGAGAATAATGTGTCCCAACTGCCACAAAATGCATTCCACAAAAATGAATGCACCCAAATTTGACCCAGGGAACAAGATACACCCCACAGTATATAAAACCCTTCGTATTCAGTTGCCAGAAGAGTATCTGGTAAGCTCCAAATTAAGTGCCTTTTCAGCCCACTTTAGCTACTCTGTTACTCCATAACCTTCCCATGGCCCATTACTTGTATGTACTTCAAAAAGAAAAGAAAAAAATCAGTGTGTTAGAAGACAAATCTTTTCACAATATCTCCAAGTTGCAGGTGAAACTCGGATTTCCTATTTAAATTACGCTCAGTTTTCATTCCTCTCTTTGTCCACAATCTTCTCCCTTTCCTATTTAAATTATGCTCAGTTTTCATTCCCCTCTTTGTCCACAGCCTTCTCCATTTCCCTCTCTTTTTCTGATCTTATTTCCAAATGGATTAAAATTAAATTAAATTCTTTAGAAAAGAAGGGGTGAAAAGACACACACATGCATGTCTTCTCAGCTGTTTTTTTTTAAACTCTCACAGCTCTAGTAAAAATACTGCATACTTAGGCATTGCAAACCAACATTATTTTTGCCGTAAAAACACCACATGGACATTCTTAGACATGAGTCCTCTGTGCAAGACATTTTCACACATGCAAAAACAACTGACATTTCATCACTTTCATGCGGGGATAAACAGAAGAACCATGGAAGAGAAATCCACTGCTGTTCTTGTCTGTTTTTCTAGTTAGAGGTGCTGTTTCTTCAGCATCAGGATTGTGCATGTTGATATCAATTATGAAAGTCATTTTCTTATATACTGTCTTCTGCAGCGTCTTTTACTGTGCAAGTTTAAATTACTTCAGTGTGCCCTGCAGTTGTCACAAACTCTTACAAAATGAGAAGAAAAACTCATTTCCCAAACCAATGTCCTGCTGAACCTAATACAAGTACTAACTTACTATCCCATGTCAGAGAATCACAGATTCGTTGATGTTGGAAGGGAGCTCTGGAGGTCACCTGGTTCAATCCCCCTCCTCAAACATGGCAACCTAGAAGCATTTGCTTCATCTCATGTCCAGATGACTTTTGAAGTCCTCCAAGGATGGAGACTGCAACATCTCTGGTCAACCTGTGCTAATGCTTGGTCACCCACACAGTAAAAAAAAGTTTCCTGATGTTCAGATTGACCCACCTGGTTTCAGTTTCTACCCATTGCCTCATCCTGTCATCAGGCACCACTGAAAAGAGCCTGGCTCTGTTGTCTTTACGCTCTCCCTTCAGGTATTTATACACATTGATGAGATTTCTCGTACACCTTCTCTAAACAGTTCCAGCTGCATCAGCCTTTCCTCATATGAAAGGTGCCCCAGTCTCTTAATCATCTTCCTGGCCCTTCACTGAGGTTTCTTCAGCATGTCCAGTATTTGCCCATAAGGGTGGGTTTAAAGCAAAGTAGAGCCTATGTTAAACATGCTTGAATAAGGCTGCAACACAGTCAGTGAAAGAGAAGATAAAATAAGCTGAGCAAATAAAAAATACCAGAGATAATCTGTTGCACCCTGGATTTTGTACATAAAACCTTAGCTCACAGGAATACAACTTGCCCAGGGCATGTTCTGCTTTGTTTCTGATGGGGTGCAAAGAGGGAAAACCAGGCATCACAGAGAACTACATGGGACAGAGCAGAGATGTTTAGAGGTAATGTGCATGGGTGGATGCATATGTCCATGTGTCTGTATGCATGATCACAGATAGTGATCTGCTACTGCTAGGGCATGGTAATCTGATGCAAACTGTTTCATATATTAAAAAGCTGCATTAGTAAAAAGATCTTTTCAGAAATAGACAGATGTGGTATCTATGCCAAAAAATGACATTGCAAAGGGAATAACTGTTTAAGTGGTCAAATTAAACACGACAGAAATAGTTAGCTTCCCTTGGCCTGTAGCTCCTCTACATGAGGCAGCTTGTCTCAAGTTGCCAATACCTTATTTCTACTAAGGCAAAGAGACAGTGATGTTAGGAACTGCGACAATTCCCAGTCTCACTGTCTGACCTTATGCCTTGTAGTCTTGTCTGTGCTAGGGTAGGATATCCTAATCTCCCTATGCCTAAACCTAGGCCATAGCTGAGTACTTTTCTGGTGTAGCTATTTCTAGAGAACTGTCCTAGCACTTGGCATAGACATGTTTATTCTGGCAGAACTTCACTTTTGCTGCGTAATATGGGTGAAATAAGCTACCCTTGTGAATATGCAGTTTTGTCATAACTGAGTCCACAGCAGGGACTTCTGCTGATGCAACAAGGAATAATATTCTTTGGCTGATACTGTAGTTTGTAGTTGAAGCCTGGCCTAAGTCCAGGACTTGGACCCATAGCCTGCTTATTATTATTCTCATTAGCAGTCTTATTTAGACTAAGGAACTGGCTTGATAGTTGATTCAGGAGATTAGGAATAGTGATGTGCATAGGGAAGAAAACACAGAGGTGCTCTGGCCAGACCAAGGGCTATTCCAACACAATTGTGATGTTTCTGGCACTCAGCTTTAGTTTTCAGAGCAAGCTCAACTATCTTTGGACAGTATTGCCTTCCGCCATAAAAATAATAGGTCCCTTAGAAGAGTAGTAGTTGTATGAGAGAGCATCAGCTGTTTATTTCTTCTTTTCTCATCAGTAGGAAAAAAATACTTTATAAATACCTATTCAGTTGCTTGCTTTAGTCTCAAGTCCCATAGCAAAGTGAGATGTGCTTTTGTTCTATGTTAACAATGAAGGAAGCATCTCCCAAAGTCAGCCTAGTCCTTCCAAAGTCTATACCTAGTCTCTTCTCCTTCCTGCTTGCTTAACTACTGTAATTTTCCCAACCTCTGTGTGCACAAATCCTGCCACTTCACTGCTTACTGTGGCAATGAACAGCCTCTCTACATAGGCTTAGCAAATGCCCTCACTGAGGTTGTCATCTCCTTTAAGCTTGAATAACGTCTCTGCAGCAAACCAGAACCAAGCTGCACATTGCCTTGGCTGCTCCTGCCAGAACCTAATACCGTGAATTTTGAACTAGTGCCTTTGTAGCATACCAAGATTATGGTCTGGCACAGCTCTTGTAGTGTCTTGAGTTAGGTTATTTAGCTTGAGCTACTTAAAAACACAATGGCTTCATACCCATGGGAAGGTGTGCTCCTTCCCACTCCCCTTGCACCTATCAGTTGCAGTGATACAGTCCAGCTGTACTGTGACAGATACGGGCATTCTCCATTTGGCATCTCTCATTTCTCACACAAGGTATCCTAGGTGGTTCATTGACCCTACTCCAGACCACGTATAATTATCACGCCAGAAAGACCAACATAAATCTTCCAGACTCTTCACTACCAAAGCAAACCTCCTACAATTCTCAAACAAAAAGACAGAGATTGTTAAAGTTCCTAACTAGAGGAAGCTGGCTTTGGAAAAAGAATAAGAAATGAGTTGGTAATACTTGCTACTGATACCAGCTTCTGAAAGATAGCAAAAACATTTGCAGAAGAATTGTGGCTAGATGCTAAAATAGCAGTGAACACACAGCCCTGCACAGGCTAAAAGGGTGACACTGAAGTAGTTACTAGCACTCCCAAGGAAATGAGATCTGGAGTCATATGTCAAGCTAGACCATAACAAATCATTGGGAAAGAAAAATAAAACCGAGAACCACCCTGTACCTATATTTTGAATGCCATGTACAATCCTCATGTCTTACCTTTCAAAAATAACCAGAAAAGATGCAGAAAAGGGTACAAAAAATGGTCAGTCCTGCAGAGTGCAGGCCCAGAAGCATAGGCTGGGTAGGGCACAGTCCCTTTGCTGCCAGTGATATTGGAGACAGAATGCAGCTCTTGATGGACATATGGTCGGCCTTTGCATTTTGTGATTTTTAATGTGCAAATCCTTCTTGGAGCTAGATCTGCATGGTCTTGAGTAGGTGGAAGGAAACCTGAGGAACAGGCCAAGTAGCGAGAAGAAAACAGAGAAAATGTCCACAATCTCTGAAAGAGCCAGTCAACACAGCTAGAAAAAATGTTCTGGGTAAATAACTGCAGCCAGTACAAGTGGTGAAGTGCAGTTAAACTACAGCAGTTCTGACTGGACTTTGTCAAAAACATGCTTGCTCAAGCAGTATTGTCAGTATCATTCACAAAGCTGCCAGTGTCAGTGAAGCTGCCTTTACCCCAGATAATTATGCATTTTTCTACTTTTAAATATTCTCTAGATCTACAAAAATAGCAACAGCATCTCCAGTCTTCTACAGCATCTATCTGGAGCATACAGGCAGGGATTCACACATGCACTCACTGGAGCTGCATCTGAAGTCTGGTGAGCTACAGTGAATGCAGCAGCTGCAGAGTTTAGAGTGATCCAGGGGCTGCCTCAGGTGTCAGATGACCAAAGTACTAATACAGCAAATTGCTAGGGAAACACTGAGCACACTACATCGTTGATTCTGTATTATTTGTGCTACATTTCTCATTTATGGTGTCATGTCTGACTATCGCTATGGCTTTGATCACAGAGGGACCTGGCAAAGAACCATTCTAACTGTGCTTTGCATTGTTCTTTCTGTGAGCAGCCTTGGCGTTGTTGGTATCTCCCTGTGCAGGTTGCCTGTTTGCCACATGTTATCCTTCTATGCAGAGACACATGTACATGCCGATTAATAAGTTAATTTAGCGCAAGAATTTGATGATGAGATGGAAGACCCCAAGAGAAAAGTTCTTTCCTGTTGAGATAAAGCAGCAACTCTGTTAGCTTAAGCCAGCAGAGACTTTTTTTACGTTACCCAGAATTGCTTAGACTGAGATTTTCTGAACATCTACGCATTTGAAAAAGACTAAACTATTTGAAAGGAGCTATTAGCATGCATACTTTAACTTCACTTCTTTTTCATGTTTGGCTTTTACGGAAAAATACCAGATTTTGATATGAACATCTGTTTCATGTTTTTCTAAATGTGAGCTTAGTATGAAAATTAACCCCTGAATTTTTGGTTCCAGCTGCCTTCTAGCACCACACCATTCAGGAGCCTGGTCAACCTAGTAGTGCTAGGAACTCAACTCAGCCTGTGGCTGCTTTGCCTTCTGGAAAGAACTTGGCCAACACTGAATGTGTTCAAATGTTTAATGAAGGTATTTTTCATACGGTCACCATTAGGAGTTGTCACTTTTTCTGAGGCACCCAAATAGAAGTAACTCAGCTCTCAGTCTCAGGCAACCTCATTCAACTTTTGTCCTAAGAAAATTTAAGGGAATTACAATCATATTTGCTCTTTCTAGAAATATGGGTTAGTTACTAGCAGGTTACTAGCAGATGTTTAGCAAAGGTGAAACCACTCTACAAAGCACAGATGTGTGCTCTGTGGGGAGTTTTCTCTCCCTCACCAGATGACTAAGGCATTAGACAGTAACATATCTTTACCTATCAAAACAAAGATAATTTTCTTTACTATCAGTTTAGGGTATATTAATTAAAAGTAGTGAAAACTAGTAAATGTCCCCAAATGCAGGAATTCCTTTCAGCAAGGTGAGCACCCAAATGCCAAAGGATTTTCTGAGTTATCCCAACTCCACAGCCAACAAACCCAGACCTTTGGTACCTTTGGTTTCATTCTGGCTCAGGAATCGCTCAGATGTGATCTTCCTTTTTGACAGGTTGCCAGTTCCCATACAGAGTTAAAGGGGGACTATATAAAGAGGGGGAGGGAGGGAAAGATGTAAATATTTCAGACACGATTCAACTCACCAGTTTGGCTATATGTGATCGTAACAGGGTTCTGTGTCAGCTTATGGAAATGGTAGGTATTTTATTCTGTTACTATATGAAGAAACCATTTTTCTTTTACCACGGTGAGAAAGTTTTGCACATGTTTGCACCAAGGTATCTGCATCCAGTAGTAGCATCTTTCAAAGCTAATGAAGCACTGTTAAGCTCCCCTTCAAAGGTGATGTAGGGGCTTTTCTAACACCTGTTAATGGATTAATCTTTTTTACATGCTACCATTGTGTTTCTGAGGCCATCAGTGACATCCAGTGGCCAACTATATTAAGCCTAGGCATGTTTTATAGACATCTGCCTACTGCTTTCCTCAGTAAAAGAAAAAAAACATTTAAATTGTTAACCATGCAGTTGACTTGTTTAGCTTAATTCTCTCACAGGCGTGATGGGAATCTCCCTGGAGAAAAGCTCACAAGCCTGAATCCTCAGTCAGTCCCCTCCCATTGAACTGAAGAAACCCAGATGTTTCACGGAGGCACAAGGACATGATTTGGGCTTTGCCACCTTCTGTACCAGTATCACTGAGGTGAGTCAAAACTGAAGCTGTAATCTCTCAGGATTTGGTTTGTTGCAAAACTGTAACTAGATTTCATTTTCTTCTTGATGCAAGCAGATATGAATCTCAGTATAACTGTGTCTGGTCCTCTCAGTTTCCTTAAATGAGATTTCATTATTGCTAATTTATTTTATATGAACTGCTCTAAAAGCAGTTAACAGTAAAAGCAAGAGAAATACAAATACTTATTCACCCTCAATCATCTGAACAAAAAAGCAGGTGTGAAGCACTACAAAACAGGTAAAACTCAGCACTACAAAAATGTTAGTCATACTGTATCTTATAGAAATATGAAAACAGTATTATGTGCAGTAACAAATTTCCAATGCTGAATTTTAAGCTTGCTTGCAATCGGTGACCATGTTATTATTAACTCTGTTAATAAATGTTGTTGGGTGAAAAAAGAGGTGTTTTGGAGAAGGTAACTGACAATGTTCAACCCCTTCACTGGTGACAGGAGGGCAACAAAGGGGAGTGCTCACTGCGGGTGGTGAAAGTGCATGTCAGGGCTGGGCACCGACTTCTCCTGTGTCCCTGGGGGCACCTGGGATATGCAGTTCAGTTCAGCCCAGTCTTGTTGTCCACAGGTAAGTATGCCTCACATGGTGAAAGTGAATGTGGAGTGATGTTTGCCCTCATATGGTTAGCCTGTGCATAGTATACAATGATTATATTCTTCTTTGTAAAAAAGCTCTTTAAACAGAAAGGGTATGAAAGGAATAGAAGTAAAGGACCAAAAATTCTGGTGTTCAGTTACTAGAGTATATGGACTTGAATTGCTGATTTAGCACTGCAAAGTGTGCACAATAGTACCACTAGTTGCTACCATGGTATTCCAACAGCAGTAGTAGTCATTGTGCTACTAACATGTCCATTTTGTGGTGCCTCTCATCTTTTACTAGATAGTCAATTTTTTTGTGACCTGCTCCAATGAAGTACTACATATGCACTTTGCAGAAATTGAAGAGCCAAATGCAGTACATTGGTAAAGGACATACGTGCCAGCTATTACCGCTGTCATATTTGTGATTTATTTCCCCCCCCATTATCCGTTCTGCATAGCTGGCACAAACTAAAGAAATAGGGCTGCTTATGAAAAATAGTTGTGGTCATCAGAAAAAAAAAGGAAAAATAATAACTTCCAGAACCCTAGTTTAGAATAAAATGTTTTACTTCTGGGAAACATAGTATAAGTATGAAGTAGCACTGAACAAGCACTTAATGTCTGTTGTTGATTAGTACACCAGATAATGAATTAACAATACTTCATGGCTTATAGCGTGCAAAAATGGAATCTGTGCTCATGTATACTATTGACAAGGAGAAAGAGCATGATGGAACTGAAACTCAGCATTTAGACTAATACTGTTGGAGAAGGATCCACCCCTTTGTTTATCATATTTTAAATTCCTTCAAATATGCAAATATGATTCATTTAACTGATCAAGAGAGGACAGAACCAATCCCCTGGTTGCATAAGTTTACATATTCGATGTTCATTAAACAGACTTTAAATTAAAAGTTAATGGATGTTTACTAAGCTTTCTTGATTCTTGTCCCGGGTGGACAGACTGACGTACAGGGCAGATGGCCATAGCATTCTCATTGTAGGCAGAATTTTTTCATCATTTGTTCATTCAATCACAGCTCCACTTTCACCTCTCCCCTTTTCACTGTAGCCACAAGCCACTTAAATGGCAGTCTTGTGCACCTGGCTGTCAGCGAGCAAGGGTGAGGCACCACTAATACAAATATATAAATACTTGTAAGTAATGTATATATAATATATTATACATATTATACATATATATTATATGTACTCTGTATATTATATAGGGAGATAGAAAATTAATTTCATACCAAGCACTTGTCCACAGACCGCACTTTAATGAAGGTGTCATTACAAACAGATTCAGAATAGGAGTGCCTTCATTTTTTTCAGTGAGAGACCAGCAGTTTCCTCCAATTTCACAGCAAACAGAAAGGGCAAAGCTTGTGGAACTTCTGCAAATGAAATATAGAAAAATTGTTGTGGATCATTTCTGTAGTAATTCCCCTGAAAGCCAGTAATACATTTAGAAACTAGTAATTATATGTGCAAGGCATCTTTATTGGCAAGTAGCACTGCAATGAAAGGCTGTATAGTTGGTATTGTGGTTACTGATGGTTTGCTCTGTTCTGCTATATGGTTTCCTTTTTATGTATCATCTAAAGATATTTTGATGATGTTTCACCACTGCAATATACAAACATCATTTTCTATGAGGCAGAAAATTAAAATCCAAGGTGGATGCCCAAAGGCATTGAGAAAATATGTTAGCTACTTTATTTATGTAGTTATTTAAGGAATCTCACAAGAAAAATGGCATAGCTAAGCCAACAGTACTCATTTGGGCAGGACTGCTGAACTCAGGATCTTCAGTTCAACATCAGCTGGATATTCAGCTCATGGCATGGAGATTTTGCCATATGTTTTCTTTGCACTGTGCTGATAACACAGTTTTAAAACACCACTTAAAGCTTTGAAAATACCCCACTGTGAGCAAGTAGGTGCTGTGAGAGGATAGCTGTGCTTGTGGCCTCTGCCTGAAGCCCTCCCTCTATTCCCAGAGCTAGTCAGGGAAGACGTGCCCAGTGGCAGGGATCTGCCAGCATCCCTGGGAAGCTGCAGCACAAGAGCATAATGCAGGTCTGAAACAGGGGAAGGTATAACCCCACTGTTAGCGCTTGTCTAAATGAGAGGCTTTCAGTTTCAGGCCTCTACTGGGGTGTCCTTGGTGGGATATGGTTTTTACAGCAATGAGAAGGACTTGTGCAGCTCGATCAGAAACCATGCACAAAACACCTGTTGATGTTGGGCTGTTTGGAAGCATCTTTGTCAGAAATATCTGAAAAGTGAACAAATACTGGAAAAAAGTACATCTGTTTCTTGGTGTGTCTCGGTCGAGAGGAAGTTCAACCTCAGTTAAGAGTCTGGCAACATCCAAGCAGCCTGCATGAGGGGAGCATCTCGGCAGAAGCTATGGAAAGAAGGCATCTGTATTCTTCACTAGGCTTCCAGATGTGAAGGATGGGCAGTAGCTTCTCCCAAGAGGAGCACAGCTGTGAATGTGTACCTCTGCCTTTCACAGCTTCTCCAGTGTGGAGCATTTACTAACTAATCATACCTGCATTTTGAAAACCTTGCTTTTAAAAGGCCCCATTGCACTTCTAATGATGAGGTTCAGGTCTGCTGACATTCTTCTTGATGTTGCTGAACCTATTTCATTAGCATTTCCTGGCTACACAGACAGCTGATCACAGCATTGGCAACACTGTGTTTCATCTAAGGCCTGACTCAGTTTTGGTCTAGGTTAAAGTAATTATGGAATTAATTATTGGCTGTACAGCTGTTCTCCTCCGCATCCTGCCAAAAGTCAGCTTAGCGTACAGTCTTTCCTGCACAAAATGCTGGTGACAAAGCAAATCTGGTGTGCTTAGTATAGTGCAGAAACAGCAACTCCCATCATATAGCTAAACAAGAGAATTACAGGCAACTGCCTGCCAGGAAAGCTGCCACACATCTGGTGTGCCTGTCACCCTGCAGCCTTTAGACAGGTGTTGTAACACATCTCTGGGATCTGTAACATGCAATATATGAGAGTCAGAGATGCAGATTGGTTTGTCCTTAAAAGGCACTTAGCCCCTGTTTAGATCACCAAATCCTCTATCCACTTGTAATACTGAACTTGCTTCATCAGTTGTAGCAGAATTAATTTTCAAGTACATTCTATGTCCTGATTGTCCCTTATGTGGCCCTGTGCATTTGAGCTTGCTGACATGTTCAGTCTACTTCTTTATTGACATGGACACCTTTTTTTCTCTGAGAACTAAAGGTAAAATTACCAATAATCCAGTCTAATTGATGGCACCTTCACCTCTCCACCTGCTTCCATACATCCTGCCCAACCAGTGCCCCACAAAATGTGCTTCAGAAGAGAAGGGTAGATTATTGCTATATCTTATTTAAGAGTCCAAATAATGATGTGTATCCTTGGAAAGTATACCCCTTGCCTCAACATAACTTAATTTCATTTTCAAGGTGTGATGCTGGACAGCTGCTACTCTCAAATCCCAGCTTGGCACAAAGATTATGAGCTAACCAAATGAACTTAAATGTCGGTTTCACCTTTGAGGATTTAGGTGGCTCCCAGGTGTGTCATCTCTGTTGATGAGCCAAGGAGCCATCATATGGAAACTGAAGTGAGTGCCCCACAAGCTTCCTGTGGCTAGGGAGAGGAACAGCAGTACTTCCCTCACACCTAGTGCCCCATCAAGTGAGTCTGCTGCAGCCCCCTGCCTGCCCCTGCCCTCAGGACAGGAACCAATAGAAGCACCCAGTTCCTCTGCAGGTACAAGGCGTTGGCACAGACCTAACATGTGATTCTTGATTGCATTTCCCTTAGGTTTTTTTCCTTTGCTTTAATCAAAAAGCCAACATGTACCTCTTTCTGCTAAGATCCTGTAAAAAGTGATAAGCGACATTGATGCTCTGAGAGAAATTCAGGAGTCTGTGTGTGAAAACACAGCTGTCATGAAGAAGCAAACCAGGCTGAATTTAAAGCTACAACTTAAACAAAGTGATGCAGTTCACCAGAGCTCTTCCTGATGGCTCTCACCATACACATGATCTAATTCAATAGTCCTCACAGCATCTCAGCAGAAAAGCATATATCCTTGAGTGTGATGCATACTTTTATCACCACTTGTGATGAAATGGAGAACTTGAAGCCTACAGGGATGAGAAGTCAAACTTCCAAAGATAGCACTAATTTTCCATTGCTGTTTGAAGTTTGGTATTCACTGGATGACATAAATCACCCGGTCAATGACCAGAAACAATACCACATTGCTTCAGAACCTAACCACACTAAGTCTTCTGACATATAAACAGTGACCTTTACAGTGAACTGCATGCGTGCTATTTAAAAAGCAAACCAATATTTTAAAGAAATGGCAATTAATTTTGAAAAAGTGGACTAGATAATTTAAAAAAAAAAAGTAACAAAAGCACTCCCTGTTAATTGTAGGCTAACTTTCAGTCTTAACTTTTGCAAAACCAGATCACATAGCTAGGTGTTCTTGCTCTATCTTAGAATCATAGAAACAGAATAGTTAGGGGTGGAAAGGACCTTAAGATCATCTAGTTCCAACCCCCCTGCCATGGGCAGGGACACCTCCCACTAAACCATATCACCCAAGACCTCGTCCAACCTGGCCTTGAACACTGCCAGGGATGGAGCATTCACAATCTCCTTGGGTAACCCATTCCAGTGCCTCACCACCCTAACAGTAAAGAATTTATTCCTTATATCCAATCTAAACTTCCCCTGTTAAAGTTTTAACCTGTTACCCCTTGTCCTGTCACTACAGTCCCTAATGAATAGTCCATCCCCAGCATCCCTATATGCCCCCTTCAGATACTGGAAGGCTGCTATGAGGTCTCCATGCACCCTTCTCTTCTCCAGGCTGAACAGCCCCAACTTTCTCAGCCGATCTTCATACGGGAGGTGCTCCAGTCCCTGATCATCCTCATGACCCTTCTCTGGACTTGTTCCAACAGTTCCATGTCCTTTTTATGTTGAGGACACCAGAACTGCACACAATACTCCAGGTGAGGTCTCACAAGAACAGAGTAGAGGGGCAGGATAACCTCCTTCAACCTGCTGGTCATGCTCCTTTTGATGCAGCCCAGGATACTGTTGGCTTTCTGGGCTGTGAGCGCACACTGCCGGCTCATGTTCGTTTTCTCATTGACCAACACCCCCAAGTCCTTCTCCACAGGGCTGCTCTGAATCTCTTCTCTGCCCAGCCTGTAGCTGTGCCTGGGATTGCACTGACCCAGGTGCAGAACCTTGCACTTGTCATGGTTAAACTTCATGAGGTTGGCATCAGCCCACCTCACAAGCGTGTCAAGGTCCCTCTGGATGGCATTCCTTACCTCCAGCATATCAACTGAACCACACAGCTTGGTGTCATTGGCAAACTTGCTGAGGGCGCACTTAATCCCACTGTCCATGTCACTGACAAAGATGGTGAACAAGACCGGTCCCAACACCGATCCCTGAGGGACACCACTCGTTACTGGTCTCCAGGTGGACATTGAGCCATTGACTACAACTCTTTGCTTGCAGCCATCCAGCCAGTTCTTTATCCACTGAGTGGTCCACCTATCAAATTGATGTCTCTCCAATTTAGAGACAAGGATGTCATGTATGACAGTGTGGAACGCTTTGCACAAGTCCAGATATATGATGTCAACTGCTCTATCCCTGTCCATCAGTTCTGTAGCCCTATTATAGAAGGCCACCAAATTGGTCAGGCAGGATTTCCCCTTGGTGAAGCCATGCTGGCTGTCACCAAGCACCTTGTTGTTTTTCATGTGCCTTAGTATGCCTTCGAGGAGAATCTGCTCCCATATTTTGTCTGGCACAGAGGTGAGACTGACTGGTCTGTAATTCCCAGAGTCAACCATTTTCCCCTTCTTGAAAATGGGGGTTATATTTCCCTTTATGCAGTCATTGGGAACTTCACCTGACTGCCATGATTTTTCAAGTATGGTGGACAGTGACTTAGCAACTTCATTTGCCAGCTCCTTCAGGACCCGTGGATGGATTTCATCAGGTCCCATGGACTTGTGCACTTTCAGGTTCTTAAGATGGTCTCAAACCAGATCCTCTCCTACAGTGGACCTAAGGTCTTCAATTCTCACAGTCCCTGCATCTGCCTTCTAAGACTTGAGTGGTTCACTGGCCTTTGCCAGTGAACACCGAGGCAAAGAAGTCATTCAGAACCTCAGCCTTCTCCAAATCCAGGGTAGCCAGTTCTTCTGATAGCTCCTGAGAGGGCCCACATTGTCCCTAGTCTGTCCTTTATTTACAGTGTACCTGTAGAATCCCTTCCTGTTATTTTTAACATCCCTACCCAAGTTTAATTCTAACTGGGCCTTAGCTTTCTTAACCTGGTCCCTAGCTTCCCAGACAACATCCCTGTATTCTTCCCAGGCCACCTGTCCTTGCTTCCACCTTTTATAAGCCTCTTTTTCCTTTGAATTTTCCTCAGCAGCTCCTTATCCACCCAAGGAGGTCTCCTGGCCCTCCTGCTGCACTTCCTTCTAGTTGGGACACAACAGTCTTGAGCTCGTAGCAGATGATCCTTGAATATCAACCAAAAGTCTTGGCCTCCCCTGCCCTCTAGGGCTTATCCCATGAAGCCTTACTAAGCAGGTTCCTGAAGAGGCCAAAGTCTGCTCTCTTGAAGTCCAGGGCAGTGAGCTTGCTGCACGCTCTTCTCACTGTCCTGAGGATATTGAACTTGATCATCTCATGATCGCTGCATCCAAGGCTGCCCTGGAGCATCACATTTCCAACGAGCCCTTCCCTGTTGGTGAGCACGAGGTCAAGCATGGCACCTCTCCTTTCGGCTCCTCTATTACTTGCAGAAGGAAGTTGTCTTCCACACAATCGAGGAACCTCCTGGGTTGCTTTTGCCGAGCCATACTGTCCCTCCAACAGATGTCAGGGTGGTTGAAGTCCCCATTAAGGACAAGGGCCTGTGAGCGTGAGGCTGTTCCTATTTGTCTATAGAGTGCTTCATCCACAGCATCCTCTTGATCAGGCAGTCTGAAACAGATCCCCACTGTAATGTCTCCCATTGCTGTTCTCCCTTTAACGCTGACCCACAAAATCTCTGTTGACTGCTCACCTGAATCTTCCTGATCTTCCTCACAATGGCTTTACTTAACAGGTAGCTGAATTGTTTTTCTTTTTCACCTAGAAGTACTATATTAGGTATAGAATTGGTAATAAGGATCTTTTTGGAACAACGTATGTATTTTCTATTTAAGTGAGTTTTATTGTTATTCTCTGTAAGCAAAATCTGAATTGGACCTGTAATATCTGTGAAATTATACTTCCATGTCTATCCCTGACATAGCTTGTAGTTTTCAGTGATTTTCAGTAAATTGTCCAGTGGCTCCCTGCCAATCTGAAAGTCTCTGTAAATGCCAAGCAACTCTCTGAGGATCACTTTGGAAGCACAAATACTTTAGGTTTCAGCAATAGACAAGGAAGAAACTAAAAAAAACTTTTTGAGATATTTATTTGTACAGCACAAATATCATGCTGTTGGAGTTTTAATTACCAAACTACATCTTAGCAATTCAGAGCTTTTTCCCTCCTACAGTGAAGCCTGACTGTTGCAGAGGTAGAGAGAAACAAATGAGATTTTTCTAAAATGGTATGAAAGTTATCAGTAACTAAGAGATCCAATTTCACCCCTCTGGTACATATGAATCTGAAATGACCTGAGTGGTTTCAGCTGAGTCATTTCCAGTTTGCACCAGCAATCTGACACTGGAAGTTTGCTTCTGAGTAAAATTCATCAGCTGCTTTTCCTTTTCTCCATTTCAGCTTTTAAATAATTATGTGCTCAAGCCTAAATTTGCAGTCCAACACTCATGGCTCAACTAGCCCAGATTACAGGTGAGGTCTGTAGGTGGCAACACCTGCGTTCAGTGGGTTGGGGGGTGAGGACTGGACCCAGACAATTAAGCCTGGGGGTTTGATGTTGCGGTTGGTTGGTTAGTTGGGCTTTGTTTAGATCTCTGAAGAATAACAAAACTTTGTAAATAAGAGCTGGGCAGACAGTTTGCTGACAAAAAAAAAAAAAAGGAAAATAATAGGAGTGAGCAGATGTTAGGACTGAATTTTCAGCTACCTCAAAACAACCAAGAATTAACCTGGATAAAGCTCTTTGGGGCCAGACAAGTACTTCATTGCGACTGAAGTATTTAGGGTTTAGTTTCTATTTTTGAGTGAAATTATTTCTGGCTAGCTTTTGTTGACCTGAATAGATTTATATTTTTTTAAACAAACTGTCCCAAAACTTCATCCACCTCAGCTGTAGAGGTCGATTTTGCACTGCTCATTGCAGAGCAGTGGAAGTTCATCTATAATTTCTCTCTGCCAATGCAAGAGAAATAGTGGACCACACCATGCTTGGGATCACCACAGCATCTCTGTGTGAGTCAGAATATGTGAGAGCACAGATACTTGCAGGAGGGCTGGGCATCCCCCCCTGCCCATTCACTTGCTTTATCGGTCATAAAACACTGTGTCATTTGCACTGGGCTCACATCAAAAATGTCTTTCTAATCCAGAGAGAATCTGGCACTGAAATGCAGAGGTAAGGATTTGTTTATTTTTTAAGATCCTTACAACCACTTCTTTCTCACTATTACGCTTAGTTAAGAACACTATCTCCTCTGAGGTTTATCGATTTAGTAAATGTATCATCAGCTGAATCATCAGCCTGAATAAAGGAAGATCTGGCCCTAAGAAAACTACTGTGAGAATGTATGTACAGAAATTGCTAATTCTTCACTAGATATACGTACTTGGTCCTTGTAACAAATTATGCAAAATCAAGAGACATGCAGAAAGAATTCACTCTCCTGCAATAAAGCCATTCATCTGCTAATGCTATCACTAAAGACAGGAGTCAATTCAGATTAGTAAAGAGGAGGCAATTGAAAGAGACAGTAAAATATGCTTTTTCTGCTCCTGTTTTCAGCAGCATTATTTTTATAATCATCTTAGAAAACTCCTATAGGATTAAGATGAAGAGTTGGCTGAAGTGCATTGAGTATCTAGCAGATACACAAGACCAAGTCCTTACCCTGGCTTTGATAAGCAGAAGGAATCTGGCCAGCAAATCTTTCTCATTCACTCAGGACCTGAGTCAGCTCTGAACAAGGAGTGAGCAGCCAGCAAAATGTCCAGATACCCTATGGCCATACACTGGTCAAGCACTTACATAAAGTAATGGAAGAGCTGTAAGCTTGCACCCAGTACTGGTTCTGGAGGAAATGGTTTAAAACCAGATAAACTCACCAGCTCAGTGTGTAGAAGTGCCTAAATCCTGTATTGTCCAGCTCTGAACTGGGGAAACTTAGATCACCTGAATTTACTCTCACTGCTTACATCACCGCTTAAGAACTAAAGTAGAACTAAATAGAAAAGAAAGAGGTGGAAATAAAGTAGGATTTCCAAAGTTATGCAACAATGGTGGCACAGATCAGAAATTGAGCCTCTTCTCCCTTTCTCCTGAAAACCAAACCCTACCAAAGTCCACCAAAAAGAATGATCATCAGTGGTGATTCTTTTTGTTTTGCACTCCAAAATGACTGCACAGGCACTGATTATAATAAAACTAATATTGGTTGTGCTTGCCACACCATGACAGCTAGAAGATAAACTTTAAAAACCAAGTAATTATTAGATTAGATTGGGAAAAACACAGCTGCAAAACAAAGTAGACACAAATTTACTTACCATTCTGATCTTCTCTTGGTATGAGAAATACTGTAGTCAGTATTGACTATACTCGTGTAATTGCTTGCTTTATATATCAAGCCTCATTAAAACTACTGCTTAAGTTATTAAAGCACTGAAAAAGATAAAAATTGCATTGCAATGGTGAAGCATTATGCTGAAATAGCCTGTGAATATTACACAGTTCTAAGATCTAAAATAAATCTAAGATCTTAAAATACAAAACCTAACTTTCATCTTTTTCAGGGCAAATAAAACGTGGAGCTGCTAAGCACTAGGGAAAATACAAATATATCTGTTCAAAATATGACCTCTCTTCTATTAAGGACTTCTAAAATTTTTATCAAAAAATAAAATAATTTTGGTGAAAAATTTGGGTATTTTTTCCTTCCCCAATTAGCATTTTAGCATTGATTATAAGTCTTTCTAATGAAATGAAAGAAGGAATCAGTGGGACATCCACCCAGAAAATGCTCAAACTGGGCCCAAACCTGAGTTTACTGACAGTTCTACTCAGGAAAGTAAAACATGGAGTTCACCACTGAGACCTGTGTGATTTCATACACTCTAACTGAAAACCCACAGTCCCCTCTATCTTTAGTATAAACTTTGTGATGTGATAATGTGATGGGAGATTGGAAAACTCCTTTGCTCTGGTGTGAAAGCAGACATCAGTTCAGCTCCCCTGGTAGACACAATCTCATTTGCACATCAGAAATATCTACCATTCCTTTAGCTTTAGAAGAAGAGCACTTTTTTTTTATATCCTTTTCCATTTTTTTTTTATTTTTGTTCCCTTTTGGAAATTAATTTTAACACCTTTTATTCAGTTTATCTTTACCTTAGATAGCAACAACTACCACTTTTTACAGTTGGGAATATCTGTTGTTGCTGGTATTCATATTCAGCAGCAAAGAACTGTGCAACGTGAGCTTTTGGAAACAATCACTGCCCTCAGATGTTCATGGACAAGTCCCACTGAACCTGGGGCATAACTTCACCTTATAAATTCTTTTTATCAGCAGCATAATGTTTCTCTATAAACTGTTCTGGATTACTAGAGCAAATGTAAAATGCTATTTCTGAATAGTAAAGCTATTTCCCCCCAAGAAGTAGAACATGCTCCTGTGTTTGGCAAGAAACTTGCTCTCATCACTGGGATAGATTCAGTGAGTAAAAGGAACAAACCACTATGAACTGGATACTAAAGAAAGAAAGAAAACTCTCCTCCTGCTTGCAAACAGAAGACTGGTTCATTTGCGCATGCTGTATAAAACTTGCCACAGAGTTCTTTGTGCCATCAGCATGAAAAGAATCCTTTGCCCGGGCGGGAGATTAGGGTGGCCAGCGGGAATCCCTGCACCCGAAATTCAGATCAGAATGGGTAAGTTCATGGGAAGCTGAGATTTTAAAGGGATTGTTCTGATGATGCCAAAAAAGCAGCAGTAACAACAGCCAGCTCTATGGGCCCATCCAAATTTCTGTTTTCTCTCCAGTAAAGGTACACTGAGACAGGGTGAAAGGGGCTGGTTTTGTTCACCTTTAAGGGTACTGGACAAGAGTGAACTATAAAGGTGATAGCAGGTACATCAAGCATCTGATTTGAGGCCACCAACTGCAGCCTCTCCCTCCCCTTTGCATTAGCAAACCCTGTGAGATCGGTGATGGTGTCAAAAGCCCTGCATAGAGGTAGCGGTGGCAGCTGAACACTATGGTCTCACGCAACACAATCAGTGCATCAATCTTCCTTACATCGGTGTCTTATCTTGGCTCCCAGAGCCGTAGTCAACTCCAGAAATTATAAGGGCACTGGGGAGCGGGTGCTGAGATGCGGGCGTGCAGCTGCCACTCCCCTCCTGCGCCAGCAATTGTGCTGCCACCTCGGGAGTGCTCCGGCCGCCCGGCGTGGTCAAAAGACCTTTGAATTAACCTTTTCACTGGAAAAGAGATTGTGGCCCTATAGAAAAGTATGAATTCAAAGCAAAGCTTTTCTGCAGGATTAGTCCATTAGAAGCAAAAAGGATAAAGGTTTTTTTGTTGTTCTGCAAAATATAAGTGATTATGGGATTTAAAGAGAAGAAAAAATCGTCTGTCTATAGTGGAGAATATCAATGTTGGAACAATGCATGCTCTTATCCTCTGCCTAAGTCCTTGTACTGCCCTTATCTCCATCACATCTGACTGCCTGCCAGGAGTGTGAGATAAGAGATATAGCGTAACTGCTGTCCTGTGTGGTCCGTTCTTCTGTCCTCTCTCAAGAGAAAGAGATGTGTGTGAGATGTAGATCTGCTTTGGTGTAGGATTTTTTTTAGGGAAGGTTGAGGGCTGTGCAAAGATTTTGTATCAGGGGAAAAAAAGCCAACAAATTCCCACACAGAGTTTCTTGGTTTCTTCTTTTTTCCTTTTTCTTTTTCTTTTTTTTTTTTTTTTTCCTTTTTTTTTTTTCTTTCTTTTGGGTAGCATTTTCTTTCCCTCCACTTTTCAAGTTTATCCCAGTCATTTATTTGTCCCATTAATAGCCAAAGCACTCCCACCAGTTAATCTCACCTCTGGGAGAAAATTAAAAGACAGTGGGCTGCAAAATAGAACACTCTCCTCGTCACCTTAGAAATAAAGGACTTTTCTGTATTTTCCCAATAAGATATCCATACATGTGGATACCTGCTTAGTTAGCATGATTTTTTTTTTATTATTTTTAATGATCAACTATTTGGGGGGGACATTTTCAGTTTGGTGTCAAAGTTGAGTCATTTTAAAAGTGAGATTTCTTTTTTCCCAGGGTTGGAGAATACCACTGGCTAAGACATCTGTTCCTTATACAGTATCTAAAAGGTGGCAGAGCACAAGGAATGAGCACCTCTGTTTTAATTCATCATACAACCTTAAATAAATCTGGAGTTCCTATAGGCCCCAGAGTAACTTAAGGTACATGGCTATTTCAGATCATGAAGTCCTTATGTCAAAACTATTTAGTGCAAACCTTATGATCAGACTTTCGAATAGATTCTGATCTTTGTTTAGAAACCATCTGGCTAAAGAAAAATAGCCAAGTGTTTGATCTCTTTTTCTTTTTTTTTCTTTTTTCACCCAACCCCCAAAATATGTTTTGAGATCAGTATCCCACTTTTCATCCCTCTTTGTCAAATGCGGTGAAGGACTTTTAAATATTCAGTGCACGTTCGTTACACATAACAAAGTTTATGTAATCACATGTTTGTGATTGTAGTAGTAAAACCTGACATTCCTTCCCTTTATGGATGGTGCAGTAATTATCATTTAGCTCTCTGAACATAAGTCAAGGTGTGTATGCACGCCAGCCCACCCTTTTACAGAATTTCAAATGTAGCCAGTTTTCTGGTTGTATGGTAACATTAAAATTCCCCTTTTGCAACACTTTATGCAAAAAATAAACACCTGGATTCCAAGTTTCCTAAAGGAGTCATCTGAAAATAGGTACTTTCTGCCAAAATGTCATGAAGATTTATGTGCTTACATTCACAGATTAAATTGAGGACAGGTGGGAGAACATTCAAGCATGAGAAGGAATGATAGCAAATTTATATGTTAAAAAAATGAAAAGGCAGGGGAAAGGGTAGTTATTACTATTTTTTTGGTGGTTTGGATAAAACAGATATAGATTTTGTAAAATGGAAGGTACCATGCCTGGAAAGCCATCCTTCAGCAGTGAAATAATTATCTATTGTATTGTGTTTCCTTAAAATGAAAATAGAGGAGTTCAGGAATCCAAAACATACTGTCTCAGCTACAACCATTGCACTCACTGAGTGGCACTTGGATGCTGTGCAGTACATTGGAACAGACGTTAATGGCGAGGATTCCCAGTGTATTAGCACAATGCAAGCAGGCACTGAATCACTGCAGCTTGCTTCCCTTCCCTGGCCAGGATAATTGCTTCTCTCCCAAGGACACCCCCTCTCATTATAAAACAGGAGTGACAGCTACTGCAGAGGAGAACTGGATGGTCACTGCCATTCTCCAGATCCCCTCAGATGTGGTGACCTCTAAGCTCTCTGCAGAAAGCTTGTGAACAAGTCAGCACTGGTCACGAAACATGATTGCAACACCTTACATCAGGGTGAAAGGAGACTCAAACCAAATAAGGTGTAGTAAAAGCAACAACACCACCAAGCTGCATGTGAAAATTTGGTTTTAAACCTGATTAGTATTTCAACTTTGAAAAGTGTTTATAGTATTTATACATTTTTAACACCTGGGTATTCTTAAAGTATAACCACCTAGTTACTGGCCTGCTAGAACTGGATGCTGGAGTCTGACAGACGTCCTCTTATCTGGATTTTGGGAGAGGGCACGTGTGTGTGGTGTGCAAAGTCCTGCTGTGTCCAGAACCTATATAGTACACTCTCAAAGTAAATTTACACTGAAGAAAACTGTAACACAGCTCAATAGTGAGCCAAGCTGGCTGTAGTTTCAGCCTCTCTAAAGCACCATCCCAAATATCAGCATCCATGGCTTTGCTGTAAATCAAGTTGTCAATAGGCACTAAATTCCTTGTAGACTAAAATTCACATTGGTTCAATCCAGGTGCCACAGGCTGGCTGTGTATACATTGTCATTCCTTTAAAAAAGCAGTGCAATGAAGATCAACATATTCCCAGCTTTCAAATCACACAAGATGATTACACTGAGGCAAGTGAATACTGGAGCATATCGACAAGATTGCTTTTTTTCCCCCTCTCTGTAGGAAATGACTGTAGAGGCAGGCAGTCTAGTGTTTCACAGAAGTACTGTGTTTTATGTAAATAAATATACAGCTAGCAGCAGCCATGGAGGTTAAAGGGCACCTGTGAAGAGAAAACTATGATTCCTAGACTCTTTGTTAAGTTTATTTAGTAGAGGGACTAGAGAAAGTTTCAGATTGGGCTGTAAGGTGCTAATAGTCCGACCAGATAAATGTTAGCTTCCCAAGTCTGGATGCCAGAAGAAACTGTAACATGGTTAAGAGCTGACACAAAATTCTTCTAGCCAAGAAAAACATGTTATTCTGCACAAAAATTAGGGTATAGAGTATTATATCACAGTATAACATTGATGTACTATGATTTTCAATTTCTAGCCTTCAAGGTTGTGCAGTGTTATTTTTCTATACTAATATTCCCATTTAGTTTTAAAACTGTTAAGTGGAAACCATCAACCTATGCTTCATAATTTAAAATTTATTTTTAGTCACTGTTGCCTATAATTACTTACTAGAAATTTAAAGCTGAAGTAGGTTTCCTGTCTAAATTTATTTTTCCTATATCACACCTGCTTAAAGATTTATCAACATAGAGCACTTGAATTAACTCTGAGCCACTGGAATTGGTGTTCAGTCCAAAACTGAATTAAATTGTTTATACAGGGACAGTGACTGCAAGATTAGGCTTAATTACAGCAACACTTTTGCAAGCAAAACATGTTGGATTTAACAAGTTTATCGGTCATAATCATTAACTCACTTAACTCACCTGTTCAGTGAGTATTTCATAATTAACTGATTTAATGGCATGCATCAGGTAATTCTCTGAAGACAGGGGCATTTTTTACTGTTCAGTTCCCCTGTACCTGCAGGGTTTCATTCCTGACCATGATCAGGGTAACTCTAGGCCATCTGGACCCATCTGTTGTTTCTGAAATCTGAAAGAAGGGGTATTTTTAAAACTATGTCTAGTCATTTCATCCTGCCAGGTACAACTTAAGCTTCTGGGAATTCATTATTCTTCTGATAACACAGTGTTTCCTGTCTAAGGCTCACCAGTTTAACACAGCCTCTGGAAATACTTAAGTTAGACTAACACATTATAGCTACAATGTTCTCAAACCCTTTGAAAAGTGGCAGATTCAAAGCATCCTGTTTCCCCATCAGGATGTTAAGTTTTGTATCTATTTACATGATGGGATCAAGTCGTGCCCCCATTTTCATCTGTACAGTCACACTGAAACCAGTGGAAATAGGTAAGTGAAAAAGAAAGCACAGATAAATGAGGTCATTGTTCCTTTTCTCTAATAGATAAGAAGATTTCACAGAGCAACACCGTCTGGGAAACAATCAATTTTAGACCAAATTAGTCCCTGTGGTACTATTGATTTTTAGCAACTGTGTTACACCAGGGATACACTTAATCCCACTGTTCTTTGTTGTTCTCATTAATAAACCACATTATGTCACTCAGTCTGCATGCAAAAGTGTCATTACTGTTATTTAATTACTTTGTTTTTATAAGGAAAACTACCAGATTATGTTACATGTAACCAGTAAGTGTGGCCAAATCAAAGTTGTGCACTCCAACCCAAATATTTTTTACTTTATTTCTGCACATATAATTGCATGTAATTTTTAGTTGTGTACAGAATTTTTATGATAAAACCTCATTAATCACAAATTCATCAATGCAGCAAAAATACTTCCAAGCAAACGTGGTATAATGTTACAAACGTAAGACATGTTTTAGAATGGAAAGAGGCCAGGATCCCCATTTTCAACTATCCCCTAATGTTACATAAATGACTAAGTCATCATATCAGTGGTTTCCACATGGAAATATAAACACCATTGAAATTCCATACACTATAAATGGCTATGACTCTAGAGTGCTTAAAATTACCAAGAGTACCATAAGAATAGTGTACATGATATCCACTGAAGGATGCGAACAGCCAAGGCAGCACTGGCAGCATAGTGCAGCTGATGGGGGCATTAATTGCCATCCAGGCTTCTGCTCCTGAGTGCGTTATCACCTTCCACTGTGCCCCCACACACAGGTTGCTTCAGATCTCTGGCTATTCAGTCCCCTCCAACTCCTGAAGTGTTTGTTGTTACACTTCTGTCACTCTGGTTATTTACTTCTGAAGGCCTAGCATTCATGCCTATGACTCCTGAGAGAATAGTGTCTTAATTTTATTTAGCTCCTGAAGCCTTATTCTAGCTCTAATGAAAATAACCTTTCATGTAGGGCACTGTGGACCTTTTGCAGCACCAAGAAGCTGAAGCCAGTGGAGTTGCTCCTAATCTATAGCAGCATACAGGTGAGAGAAATTTTGTTCTGTCTTTTGTGTTTGCCGCTAAACCAAAACCAGGCTACATTCTGATCTAATTATAGTCCTTAAATCAGCAGCGTATTACCAGCTCAGGGTCTTTTTAACTTCAGAGTCTCAAGAAGACAATTCACAGACAAGCGGTGGTTGTGAAATCCAGTCAGGCAAGACATGCCTCTGATTCCAAAGCAGAAACTCACTCAATGTTGATGGCACTATTGGCTCAAATATCATATTTACATTCTAGTTTTTAATGGCTTGCAGTTAGGAATCAGACAAGCTGTTCTGTAGGTGGTCTAAATTATATCCTGTGTGCATGCTGCATGCTGAGAAGAGTTTGCTGATCTAACAAATGATAAAAGACTAAGCAATCACCCACTGTAAGTCCAAATCTTTACCCTGGCAAAACATACACTGATTTTTCACAGCAGTTTTGCCTGAGTAATGACTGTAGAATTTGGCCTATTTTGACCACACCAGTGATTAACAGTCCAGCATCAAGACCCCTGTCCCTGTGGTCCACTTTAGGTATTTAAAGCTGATTCACATTATTGCAGTGACCAAAAATCTTACTATCTTCTAGTCTTTTTTAACCTCAAATTTCACTGTGATGAAGAGATTTTCTCCATTTAACGCTAATGTATCTTTTTAGATCTGGTTACCTAAAAATGTAGATGCATGCCTTGTGGGGTTTTCAGGAGTATCTGAGTGCCTGTCTCTCACTAAATTCAATGGAAAATAACTCCTAAATGGTTTTAATGAGCCATACCAAAATGACTAATGAAAAAAATCACCTTAGAAAGCTTTGACAAAACAGGAAATTTATTCTGCCATGCATATGCCAAATCACTACTCAGGTCCTACACTTGACTTCTACTAAAACCTTCATCCTTGTTCAACTTCATGTACTTTAGAAAAGGGATCTCTAAGATATGACCTGATCTTAAATCTTAATCCTGGGAGAGACTGGGAATTACTGAATTAATTAATTCAAATAAATGGGAAAACCTTGAAATGGTAGTGGCACCACTTTCCATTTTTATTTTTAATTTATTTTGAAATAGTCATGCTTGTAAAAGGGCTTCCTTATTTGGGAGGGTGGGTGGGAAAATTTTAAACAGTGATTCTATAACAGACCCCTGAATGATATGAAAACTTAACACCTTTGAGCTATAAAGGGCACATAAGATGCTGTAACAGCTTCTGATGCTCTGCTCCTTCCCAGGAGATAAGTAGCACAGGCTGAAGGCCCAGCCCCAGGTGTATGCACATCAAAGCCTTTTTACCCTAACCTGCTGAGGGCAGAGGCTGCAAGACTCCTATCCCTTCTGGCCTGGCATATTCACTGCTATATATCTATGCATCAAGTAAGTAGGGCAGCCATAGTGGATCTAAATGATGTAGACTCAAAAACAACAAGGGGTGAATTTCCAGAGGGAAGGGGAGTAGCTCTGGGATAGTCCCTGTGGTCTGTGCTCATAGCAACAGCAGCAGCCTGGGAGGTGTTTTGGAGCACACCTCCCAGGAATTTGTACTCTGAAAACACACTGGCTAGTGGGAACAATTGGGAGATTTACCTCCTGATCCAATGTAACATGAGACATCATGTAAGAATAAGATTTAAATTATTGGTTTGAGGGAACTGCAGAAGAAACAGGCCTTCTTTATGTTACTTTTTCATAATCCTGACATAACCTCTGGAAGAAGGCAAATTTTACTTTCCTTCAACACCTACTAATACGTTTGAGATACATGTTGTAGCCCTAATTTCTCCTTCCGTCTTGCTGGTCTTTAGCTTCGTGGGGGAGAGATTTCTGTAGCCATTTCTCTTATTGAGTATAGTTCTGCTTACACTGTGAAAGTTCCTACGCTGTCTCAACTCTCCATCAGGCTTAGGAACAATTTAAATAACAGTTTAGCGTGTAAAGTATGTGTTTCTTTCCCCTCTTTATCCCATCACCCTCTACTATGCTTGTGAATAACCATGGAAGGACAGGAGAAAACTCACCAACAAGACCAAGTCTGCTGACAGCCCTGATGGTCAGGCAGAGAAGGGAGCTGATGGGTCCCCATGCATGAATACTGTCTCACTGGGGTGCAGGCAAGGGAAGCAGGCAACAAAACCTGTGCAGGTCTCACTTATGGGAGCTGCTAATACAGTTCATGGACAGGCCATGGAAATCTGGATCTACACCTTCTTGTAGTAATCAGTAGTATAAGAATCAATATTTTCATTCTTACAGGCAAAAATTACTCTTGTAATGAAGAGTATTACTGAAAGGTCATTGTATTGATGTGATGTAATGTGTTGACATGGACAGTATTTTCAGCCTGGGTGTAACTACCTGCTATTTTCCTGCCCAAGACCTTGGAGAAGGCAGAGCCTCTGCACCATGCTGGTTCTGGCAAGCCAGGTGGGACAATGGCTATGGAGTGATAGCATTTACTCAGAGAAGAAGAGTTTCTTCTTCCAGAAGCAATGTCCTCATCTCCATGCCTTGCAGGCCCTCGGCAGCAAAACCTACAATTCTCCATGGCTTTACTCCCCCCCTTTTTCTCTCCCTGGAGGCTGCCCAGAGCTCTGACAAGATGCCACAAGTTACTGCCTCCTCCCAGCACCCTGGATTGAACCATAAGCTGTTGCACTGTCAAACATGCTTTTTGGTGGGTGCACACAGCAATGTTTTGTCTGCTGCTCCTTCTAACTTGAGTTCATTTGTCTTGGTGTTTCTCACAGATGGTTACAATAAATACTGCAAACTATTTCTCTGCTTTAAAAAAAAAAAAAAAAAGCAACGAAAACCCCCTCTCCTTTCTGATTTCTTAAGTGAAACTTACAAATCTTAGTTAAGAAGTCTATTCTGGATATTATGCTAAACTATCCAGTGAAGTATTTTAGTTTTGCTTGCCTGGAGTTTTAAACAGTCAAATCTCTTTCTTTGGGATGGAAATGTCCCCTCTGCAACCCAGGAAAGAAGAATCTTCTCTGCAGTGTCTTATATGGAAAAAGTTATGTATAATAAATAACAGCATGGCAATATTTTCAACTCTATTCATGGTCATTGCATTCATCAACCCTATGCATAAAAAGTAGTAGTTGTTCTGTGTATTTCTTTCACACTTATAGTTTCTTTTCTTTTTTTCCATCTAGCTTGCTAGATCATGATGGGATAATTTCAGGAAGCCTACAGCTAGATTCCTTCCTGCTTGCACTGACTCTCCACTCTGAACAGCAGGACATCTATCCACACTAATATAAGAAAAATAAGAACAAGTTTTCACTGCAAGAGTCTCCTCTCCTAATTCATTCAGACTTTCCAGAAGAAGGTATGAAAATGGCTTTTGAAATATTAAAGACTGCTATAACTAACTCTTCACTAGGGTTTGTCATACCCCATTAGCAGTGATCTAGAAAGATCAGTGTCATAATGTGTTGGCAATCATTCATCTGTACTAGTATCATATGAATGCCTGGTCATGTTAATGAGCAACCTGTCACACAAACAGCTACAAAGACATATTGTGTAACAGCAAAAAATTGCTAATGCACGTAGACTTTCAGATTACTAAGAGAGTAAAAAAATACATGGAATAACATGCTTTATCCCATAGAGAATGGCACATACATCAGTGTACCCTAGAGAGAAAACATCACCATCACAGGTTTTTCACCCCCTCTGCAGATTATACACTTTCAATATTCCTTTAGCATCCTTACTGTACATTTATTTCATGGCCATAGTGTTTGTTGAAGTTCAGATGTAAAATACAGCTCCGTTGTCTAATAGCACCACATTTTTTTCACTTGCATTCAGTTAGACCCATTTTATTATCTAAACCTCTATGTTCAGTCATTGTAAGGGATTGCTATTACATATTCTTATAAATTGTTCACTTTAAGGATAAAGTGAGTAGGAATTTGCTTCCAAAACATTTTCATCAATATCCTGTCAGCTTACTACTGATACCTTCTAATTACATGGGCTTTTTTTCTGGAGACTTATCCTTAAATCTCTTAATAATCTCAGCAAAATTTTGATGCCAACTAATGGACCACTTCCCTTACAGTGCAATTATATCAAGCAGAGAAAAAGATCTAAATGGTTCCTTCCATTTTTTTTTCAATTTAATAATACAAAATTGTTAAATGGCAATAGAACTTAGGAAATGCCAGTCCACAAATGAGAAAACTCTCAGTAAGACAGACTGGCTTACCGGGCTTCCTCTGGACAGAAACGACTCAGCTACACCTCTGTGTCATGCAATTTCATCTTTTAGGAATTTTATTCAGACTTACAAATGAATACTCATTATTTGGCTTTTGTCCGCAAATGAAACAACAAAGCAAACTATGCCTACAAAAGCTCAGAACAGCAAATAGAGAAGCAAAATTCTGGAATTTGGAGTGAAATTTAGATGTTAGATGGCCGAGCTGTTTGAAATCTAATTGCAGCTGCAAACATTCTAGGGTTGCTCGGTGAAATTTAACAAATAAGTAAAAAAATTGGGTGTGAACATGGCGTTGATCTGGGCATTCGGCAAAGTGCCATCTCCTACAGACCTGTGGAGGTTTTGTGCACATTTTTCTGAGTGAATGCTATTCTCCCAGTCAGTCAGAGCACAGCACAAGTTGCCAGAAATCATTCATCAGCCCCTTGCAGAAAAGGCTGTCAGCTAAGGCTACAGGCCTAGCGCCAGGCTGTCAAGTTTTGGGCTTGTAGCCAGTCTGTCATGGTTTGAGGCTGGTAGCCAAGCAGTAACTTTGATGTTTAAGGGGTTAGCCAACTGGTATGTGAGGGTGGCCTATCAGCTCAGAAATAATATACCGCACTCAAAGGTCATGAGTTCTGAAACTAATCTGGCTGTTATAATATTTCTAATAAAAACTGAGGTAGACCTTTTATATTGCAAAAAATGTTCAAATTATTTCAGTATTTGTTTTGATTAAAATTTCCATTACACGTGCTTTTCATTATGCAACTCAATTAGTATATAAAAGATTTTCTGTTTAAAATGTTCAAATGAGCATAATTGTTCAATTTGGAAAGATTACAATGCTTTTATTTAATTAACACTGCAATAAATACTTCATTTTGTAATGAACCCCATACTTTTGGGCCATTAACCATTCAATAAATTTACAGTATGGAAGGTTCTTTATGGGGAAGAAGATAAATAAAGCTATTTAAATGAATGTGTAACAGCTCTGATGTTAAGCAGCAAATTATAGCTTTTTGCTTCCCATCCACTAGAGTTGTACCTCGATTGCAAACATATGGGAATATAATAAACACTATACATTTCAATTACTATTTTGAACATGAGTTACACAACACTCTGTCAAATTTGCTACGTAGAAATGCACTCTGCATTCATGGCATCTTCCCAGAAAAAGAAGATGAAATAAATTTTCATCTGCCTTTTGCCTTCCCTTTCTCCCACTCCCTCGTCCACAGCTTCTCCAGTTCTGAAAATCTGCGTTGGAATCTCTTCAGTTAGATCTGATCTTTTGTTTCTTTATGAGAATAAAAGGAATCAAAAAACTCCCAGCTATTCAATAGCTTGTTATTTGCAATAACAATATGATGAAGGAAAATCCCCTGGTAGCAGTGCAGCATGGTGCACTAGTGCACACACCAACAAACGAAATAAAGGAGACCTGGGCTCTGACACAATAACAGGAATATAGAGCAAACCCTAGTACTCCAGTGGGATCACGTATTAACATCCCTCCATTCTGAGGCCTATGACAAGTGTGTCTAAATCTGTAAGCCAGAAAGAGGCTTGAGCCGTGAAAGCAGTTCTCTCAGGTAGTGGAAGCTCAGAGACGGATGGGGAGCAAGAGCCTGGAGTCCCCCTCAAGCAGAGTGACCTGAGCCAGCAATGCCGGGACGTGACCAACTGCAAGGTGTTAAATGCCTTCAAATCCCAACAAAGCAGCAGAGCTGGGAGCTCTGGGCACTTACAGAAGCTGTTCAGCATCCTGGTTTACCTCTGGCTGCCTGGGGAGTGCTGCCAGCTGCAGTGTTGTGCACCTGCTGGGTAGCTCTCATGGAAAAGGGATTTACTTTGAGCAATACTCTGTGTCCTTTCATGGTTGTATGCAAGGAGGTAAAATGGACAAAGCTATTCTGGATCAACTGAGCAGCTCAGCCAAAAAAGCTCACAGAATGCTATTTTGATAAAAATGGTAACATAACCAGTTACAAAATTTAATTTGTGAACTTCAATGGTAAAAGCACCTCTTTGTAAAACTCTGGTATCATCTAGGAATATGGATTCAAAAGATTTTATTGTTTTATTAACCACACCTCCCTTCACCTTATCCACATTACAATCCAGAACCTTTCAATGAAAACCAAAACAGACCAAACCAACCAAACACACAAGAACGTACTTTGGAAATGCTTTAGAATTCCCTTTTTCACACTTTTAAAAAAGGCTGGGCAGCATTTTCCTACAATGTCCACTGGAGTCCTTTCAGATGCTGTGTTGTGTTTACAGGATCAATTGTTTACAATAATTATGAAATTAAAATAAGCCACATAACCATGTATTTAGGCATTCCTTATGAACTGTAACCACTGAGCAAACTACTTGAAAAACATTACCACATGCTGTATTTCTCAACTGTTATTTGAAGACTTTTTTTTCCTAATCTGAAAATAATACATAAACAGCACAGACACAGACTAAAGATGTAGATTTGATGAACATTTAAAACTACAGGTGAAAAGAAAAAGTAAAGTACTAATGGAAATTGACTTAGTTTCATTTTTGCTCAAAAGCATTTAAAAATTCCTAAGTATACCTTAAAAAAAGTAAACATTTAAAATAGATTTTTCTCAGGAAATCGAGCCACCTGTTTTTCTATATTTTCTGGAAAGGGAAAAAAGATAAGACTCCTGTTGTGCAAAAATAAATTCTGCAGTTTGTGGTTACTTTAATAAAGATGAGTAATTTTTAAAGCTAGCAGTGAGACATGTTTTAATACAAGAGTCTCTTTCTTTTGGAAACTTTGAATAAGGACATGCCTGTTTTAAACTGTAGATTTACAGGGAGAAAAGGAGCAAACTATTTCAAAATATGAACTGTGTAGTCTGGTCAACACAAGTGTTAAAATTGCAAGCTTAGTGAATTAGGATATGGGCTTCCATGTTTTTCACTGAGGCTGGTCTCATGCAGTAAGTGTGTGTAACAATACTCCTAACATTCCTAGGAGAAGAAAGGATATAATCCTTAAAGTCTGATTGTAGGGCCTATTTCAAGGACCTGATTAATTGATACACCCAAGCCTATTTCAAGGCCTGGTTAATAATCAATACACTTAAGCGTGTGCTACATGTCATGGTACTTAAACACAAGTAGTTTAGTTTAAACCCAAATGTTTATCTCCAATACTAATCTCTATTTGATTACTAGTTTTGTTTCTAATTTCAGACTATGAGAACTGCTCTTTTCTTGCTTAACTGCATGATTTTAGGGTCAACTAGATTGAGAAACGATAAAAGATTCCTTCATAATTAACTGATGTTATCTAACTCCAGACATAAAACTCAAATATTCTGAAAAATCAGGTCTTCTGGGTCTGCAGTCTTGTCTCTGAAGTCTCCACCTAGGGAGGGAGTCATCTCTGTTTTAGAGCTCAGGTACCAAGGAAATAGGACATTCCTACCTTTCATCTATATGGCACATCATGAAAACGAAGACAATCCTGCAAAAATCTTCATCCTTCTCTTTTTATGGCACTATAATAATTGACAGTAACAATGATACTTTCTCCAGTGCTTTCTTCCCTTATACCTGAGCCTTTATTTACTTACAGCCCCTTAAGAAAATAATTGAAATTATCAGAATGGCAGATTTTTCAGCTCATTTAGTACATGATTATGAACAAAATATGTTACTTTATGAAACATGTGTTGTAGGACCCTGCCACTGTCTACAAAGGTAAGCTGGGAATACAGTCAAGAATGGTAGTTTTTTGACCAAGCTGTTTTTTCAAGATGGTAGAAAGCGCTGGGGATTTGCGGCTTCTTCTCTTTTTTAACTTTGCAGAAGTCTGAAGCTGTGCCAGAAAGACACTTCTGAGTTACTTGACCAGCAGACAGTCTTGTCTGGTGCCTTAAATGAATGTCTTGTCCTTTATTATATGGATCAGAAGTTAAGTATTGCATGTCCCATGTGCTCAGCACTCAGCACTCAGTGTGACTCTTCTGAGATCCTTATCTCGAAACCAGTTTTTCATCAAAGTTATAAACATCTGGAAATTGTGCACTATTCTTCCTATAGAAATCAGACACTTGAGTCCTTATTTGATCTCCCAGGAAACATTCCCATTGCTTTCTTCTGTTGTGTATGTGCCATGGGATTTGGCTTTCTATTTGACAGCTTCTTTTCTTAGGTGACGGGGATTCAGGCAGACAAGGATAAATTAGGTCTTTTCTTGCCAGCTGCATTATTTAACTAACTAAAAAATAAAATGTTCAAGAGACAGTAGGTGATTTTATACTGAGGGAAAGTCGTTACAAGGAAAAAGTTAAAGTCTCAGTTGCCCACAAAGTACCCAGTGCCATCCAGGCTTCACCTGTCCTAGAAAGCTGTGGGCCATTATGAAATCCAGAATGTTAAACATGCTCCTGGTTGTGGGTGATATATGTACCTAACATAATGTTTTCCATGACTAAGGAAAAAGAAATAAATAAACAGGGTAGGTATAAAGTGATTTCACCCTCAAGAAGCTCTTGCAGCTTCTAATGGTATCAGACTTTGGGACTTCCTAAGCTGTTTTATTCTAAGAGATAAGACTCAATTCTGTTACATAATTGAAACATTAATACTTTTTCCAAAAGAGAGAGATATTGCTTAATCTGAATGTGGCAAAAGTTAAACTTGGCCTGATGTTTAAGAATGGAAATTTCCATAGCAGCTTCTCAAAAACAGGTTTGCACAAAAAGCTCTCGTGTGTGGCCAGGGCTTGGCTTTAAAGGATTATTGGAAAGTTTTTACTACCTCATCACAATTTTCCCATTTTCTCTGTTACTATCATCACATGATCTCAGTGGCTAATAAAGCATTTGAATTCAGGAAAATAGAAGCATGAACTGCTTGTTGGAGAAACAAGTCTTCCATTTTTCATCTCAAACACATCAAAAGAAAAAGCAAGTTTTCTATCCCCTCAAATTACATGAATTCCCTCCTGTTTTTATTTTTATTTTCATTTAATGTTTCCTTCAGGTAAAGAATAATTCTGATCAGGTCTATTTTTCCAAATGCTCAAATGTAAATTTCCATGGCAGCTTTTCACCTGCAGCATGTGGCCTTTGCACATGAAGCAGGAGTAGCTGGAGGAGCAGGCCTGTTAGAACATCTCATAAGTAGGAGAGACCACAAGCAGGTGAGCAAACGTGTCTCAGATCTCAGTTTACTTTTATGCCCTAAAGCCTCAAGCTTTTTCATATAAATGTCTGAATTGTAAGGCTGTAAATAAGATGCACCAGATTCTGAAATGGAAGTTATGAAAAAAAAACCCAACCCAAAAACCAAACCCCAAACCATTTTTTTTTTTTAACAGTTTACCCCACATCATCAAACTTTCTGAAGGACTGCCTGGATTTCTTAAACCTTTCTTTTTGCCCAACCCCTTACAAGATATTTAAGTCTTAAAACTCATCCAGAAGATCCTGATAATTATGATGAAGGATAACATGTTTCATGTGGGCATCTGAATATTTAAAAAGAAGAAAAAAAAAGTGATGAGACTAACTATACACTGGTGAAGCATCAAAAATGTGTTTATTTTCATGAGTTCAGGGTGTCAAACTAATTTACGAGCAGCTGGATGAAAAAGAGCTATAAGTAAGTTCACGTAAGTGGTCATCCCGGATAAGTAAAAAAACCCAACATTACTACTCTCACATTTAACCACTGGAGATGTTGCCTGTCATGTTGGACCATGTATATTATCTGTGCAATAAGGAACAAGGGGAACTTAATGCTCTTTAAGGGGTCTAAAGTGTACATTTAGTGGTATCAATAAGCAATTGTGCTGCAGGAATCTTCGTGGCTGGCTGTCTTGTTCTGGTCTGGGAATTGTCAATCTCTCTATAGCACGTGAGAATAACACGTTGGGATGCCACAAGTATGTGGGTAACATTTATGTAACCTTCAGCCTTTGTGGGAAAATAAAAGCCTTTGTTACTTGGATTTGACTCTGTACCAGATGGTATGAATAAATGTTTGCAATGCCAGTGTTGTTCAGCTTGGCTGATCAATTCTGTCATACTCCCAAGGAGGTAACAGAGGGCTTAAATAACTGATTCAGGATGTAGGAAATATTTTCCTTTTCCTGTTGCAGCAGTATTATGTAGAAATGATGTTATTCTGACTGCCAGCTTCTCACTCAGTGAGATGCATGAATTACGTAAATATGGATCAGGTTTTTAGCAAAGCCCATTGATAATTATTAAACATATTTTAATTAATTCCCAAAGATGCTTAAGCTGAAATGGTCACCTTTTTCTGCAGTATTATTGTCTGGACTAACCGGACTAACCAGACTAACCAGAAAGGATGCAAAAATCTGTGTTCAGGTCTTGATCAAATACTCTCTCATTTCCAGCCTGGCCAACGGATGCATTCTTATGGCAGAACAATTTAGCAAACCTTTCTTTAGCCAATATGTGTCTGATGAGAGCAATCACTATTTATTATTTGTGGAATATAATGCCTGGTCACTGGCCTGAAGCTGACTCAGGGCTTCTAGGTGCACACTATGAATAAAAACAACAAAGTGATTCATTTATGGAGATGGCATAACTGTTGTTCTTCTTTAAATTTCTCATTTGTTTTCAGAGTCCAAGCTGGTGGATGTCACAAACACAGGCACCAACATAGCTTTGTGGGGTTTTTTAAGAGTTCAATCCCCTACACCCCACATTCCCAAAAGGCTTCAGCCCTTAAAGTTTCATCATGTGTCAAGCTTTACATGGACCCTGCTAAAGCCAGGCAATGGAGCCCAAATTGGTTTTTTGGGCAAAATTGCAACAGAAAAGCTCAGTGATATTTTGTGATTGCCAAAAGCATGTGATACTTTCAACTTCTGTGCTACATACAAAAATTCACTGAAATACCTACTGTGGTATCAGGTAGGAAAACTAAGTTTCTGCATGTTTCTTATGAAAAAATAGTTTCAGTTTGGAAATGTCACGTAAACAGCTTTAGGTTGATTTTGTTCTTCAAATTCCTGGTCTATTTTAAGCCTCTCCTTTATTTATGCTGCACTGTGTCATTTAGAAATTTGTGAAACCTCCAAGGGTTTTTCAGCCCTTTTATATTCTTACCACAGTACATATCAGATGTGCTCCTGCAAAGGATTCCTCACTGCTTTTATCAGACCACAGCAAAATCTCAAGATAATAATTCTCCATACCATGAAGTGGAGGAGATGTGTAAGTATTTAAATGTTGGTGTCTACAAAACTATTGTTGCAAGGAAAAGGAGAACCTCTGGGAAAATTCACATATGAATAATTTCATTGATACCAATAGAGCAAAGCTGTATTTACAATATTGTAACTTAGAAAGAAAATCTCCTATCTCTATCCTAACTGAATTTATAACAGATGCATAAGTACTCTTTGGGATATATGCATTATGAACACAGAACTGTCATCACAGCACTCAGGACCACATTTTAACCTGTACATGTGGTGTACACCTGTGCTCTTCCTGACAAGGCACTTGATTTGCAGTGTGGGAAACTCCCAGGTTCAAAGCTAATCTAGTGTCTTTGTTTTCTCTTATGAGATCTTTTTAAGGTTTCCTCTGTAATTCTTACACAGCTTCTAGGGTAGCTGCAACTTTATTTCCACCTCCTTTAAGAATATGGAACTTATTTTCACTAATACAGAGTTAACTACTAAGAAGAGAAGGACCCATTGCAGAGCACAAAGCATTATGATCTGTCACAGCAATGTTGTTGTTCAAATGCCCTACTCTATATATTTTCTCTCAAAGCCAATAATGCTCAAGAAGAAATCAATTTCATCAAATTCAAAAAAGGACAGAAAGTCAAACCCCACAGTTAAAGGTAAAGCTTCTTCACTGTTTCACTTCAAAAACTATAATCATGACCTCTGTTATATCCACCCTGCAAACAACCCTTGCACTTTCAAGTGATGATCTTTCCATTTTACTCATTCCAAAAAGAGATCACCAGTCTCTTCTCTTTCTCATTCTTCTAGACCAGACTGCTTACGGACCCAAATGCAACCATACACCTTGTCCCCTTTCCTTGTACTTTCCTCACCCTCCCTTGCTGTACTCAGGGCAGCTGCTGCATCCTAAACTCAAGAATAACAGAAGTTGGCTATCTGGTCTCTTACAGCAAAATGGCTATATCCTGTATGTGGAATATACTAGCCTCTTTGTAATTTAATGCTGGCATCTTTGACAAGGTAGCTGCATTCTGTCTCACAGCATGTTGTATATTTTAACTGTTGTTGTACAACTGCTAGCCAGACCGCACAGTATAAAGTAATGGCTGAACAAAAAAGAGATTCAGTACTAACAGGCAAACCACAAAAGTTTTGGCTGAGCATCCGAAACTGTTAATGCTTATCAGGACCTCCTGAAAGCCCCCCTCCTTCCTGCAGCCCAGAAATCTCCACCGCCAAGTGTCCTGATCCTCATTAACTTCATATCACTGTTATTTGCTAGTTTTTTGCAGCAGCAGCCTTCGCAAGCTGCTTGGCACTTCCCAAACACAGTAAGAGGCATGCTTTGCTATTGTTTTCTCCTTTTATTTTTTTTTTTTCTGTTAGTTTTTGAGGATGTCAGGAGACATGAGCTGTGCTGGAGAGATTACAGAGTTAGTGCAAACCCTGCTCTGTCTCTGATGAGAGCAGGAATCTGGCCTCCACGGCTCTTCAGGGGTCCTTTGTTATTATCACACCATCAGGCCTCCAATCCTGCCAACTTAGTCTGAAGCATGGAAGCAGCTCCATTAAGTTCTAAAAAAGACCCATTTTAAAAGTTGTGCAGAAGAGCTTATGTGTTAGCAGAGACAAGGACGCTTACTTACACACATGATATGAGAGTGCATAAGAAGTGTAGTTAAAGGAAGTTTAAATATATCTTGTTATGTGTCTACACCAAGCAGTTACCTGCTCAGGCTTTCCTTCTCCTCTCCATTCCTGCTTGGTCCATGTCTGCAGAAACAGAACTACAGCTGCCATCCACAGCACAGCTGTTGAATGCAGTGCTGAGACTCCATACATATTTCTTGACAGAAATACCATCACTGATTCTTTCCTCCACACTATGGCCAGATCATTTAGGGTTTTATGCAGTTTCTTAAATACAGCCTGGGACCACGGATGAGCTTCAGGATGTACCATGTAATCACAACTTATCTGAAAACTGCAATTACCCTTCCAAAGGGCAGACTCTATCAGAGGATCAACATTTTATTCACTGATTCTTCTTTTTGCTTCCTCTTCCTCCTTATCTGCATGCTCTTCTTCTCCTGGTGTTATTTTACCCATTTGGCTTCCTGCAGCAGACTGCCCTGCTTCCTGCCCCTCTCTCCTCTCTGTGCTTTTCCTTTTGCAATACTTTTCTCCTACATTACAATTTATGAGTTATGTTTGCAGTCACAAGACCGAGTTTCCAAATGGCTGATCAAGTGCAATGACATGTGTGACCCAACACCAGCAGATAGATTAGCAAAACTAATTTTTCTACAGATGGTTAAGACTCACAGTTTTACAGGAAAGCAACTTCTCTATGTCTTGACAAACAAATCTGTGACCCGCCAGTGCCCTGGGGAGTATCTGTTAGGTGTCACCAACACTCGAATAAAAGCACTTGCTAACATGATTTCACTCAGTCAGATGATGTTATCCCCTGGATCTGATCCACAGTGCCAAAAAGGGTGAGTATGTATTGGGGTTTTTTTGTTTGTCAGTTTTTAACGATAGCAAACATGGCTTCTGGCTTCCTTGTGGGTGGTATCTTGAGTTTGTATTTTTCCCCCCTAAAGAGATTCACATATGAATTTATTTTCTCCCCACCCTGCTTGAACCATAATATTGTGCTAATACTAGTTACACCTTGGAGGTGCTACAAATCAGATATGCTAATTTTAGATTTTTTTTATTATTTTTTTTTGCCAAGAGGTAGAAAAAAAATTAGCATACAATGTAGCACCAAAAAAATCCGGATTCCCAGGATTTTCATAACATGCAATGTCTCCTTATAGACATAATCTTGCTGTGGATAACGGTGTAGGTTCAGAAGTTCTGATGTTATTCCTTAGCAAAGGGCAGCAGTGCAGATTATAGATAAAGCAGCAAGTCGTCAGAGATATCACTATAAAACTCCCATGATCCTGCAGACATGTCTCCATGGGAAATGAAGTGACACAAGTACCCATGAAATGGCTCTAATTAACTAAGTAGTGCTTGTTGGCAGTTGAAAAACTAAATAATCCTTTAATTTAGGAAGGAAGTTGAATCCAAATAATAATCCTCTGAGGAAAAAAAAGCTCATCTTCATTGCTGTTTCATTTCTCACTTCTTTGATAAGGAGATGGGTTTTTCTTTCCCCAGCTGGGGCAGAAGAAAATAATGTGCAAGCCACAAAGCGCATGTGTCTTCTTAAACTATATATTAGAATTACCCAAATAATCTAACATGCTGCATTATTAACAAGAAATTGAAGTCATGGGTAATGCTGAACAGCTGTATTAGAAAAGAAGAAGAAAAAAAAAAGCCCTACCTAGAAACATGCTTACTAAAGGTTGGATTTTGTTTGTGTGAAATAATGATCTTGCACTAACTCCTATGAGTGGACACCATATTTTGGCCACACACTAGCTGCTAACATATTTCATAATTATATATTATTGCACAGATACTTCATATCAGATCCACTGCTTTCTGGACATACTTCCCTCATGTTTGCCACTCTGCTGTGTAACCTTACAGTGGAAGGGAACAAGGCCTTTAGTTTATGTGTCATTGAAATTCTGTTTTATTTAAGATAAAAGTATGGGTTCAAAATGTCTAGAAAAGTTTCATGAGCAAGCAACCGGACACCATGATTTCTAACTCTCAGAACCATCAGAAATAGTGACTTCCCACTAAGAAGTCCCATCCAAGCACTTTCCTCCCTGGCTGGGCAGTGTAAGAGGTGTTTATATATATATATACTGGATGATATACAATCTTTGTCTGGCTAAATCTTTTGCTTTTAAGTTTGTTAATCCTGGTATCTTTGGGTTCTAACTTGCAAGTCAGATAGTTATCTTAGGATGCCTGTAGTGATTCCTTCTCTTTGGCGTCTGGACCACCCGCCTCTTGGAGATCTCCCCCCAGTCCCACCTTCATTACATCCTGACTCATCAGCTAGTGGACCAGCTGTCACACTCTTGCATCTTTCATTAAATCAGGAGGGAATGGCAAAAAGCCTCCAGCATTGTGCTCATCTGCAATATGGGTGATGCAGACTTGGGCTCTCTGACACTTTAAAGGAAGCTAAACTCAGTTATCTGAATTCTGTGCAAAAAGGACCTCTCTCCTCTCCTTACCTCCCTTCACAAAGGTTCCATCAGCACTGTTTTGCCATATTGTGTGAGGCCCTTATCTATGAAATCAGGCTGTGCACTCTCATGTCCTTGAACACTGATTTTTTTTTTGTTTGTTTGGTAAAGGAATGAGTATTAATACAAAGCTTCCTGTGCTCCCATTGGAATAAGTTATCCCTAGTACTGGCATTCAACTTGGGCAGATCTATTTGTAACCTTGCCTATTACCTAGAGCTTTTCTGTTCTTGACTTTTTGCCTGCAAACTTTGTTTCAGTTTTTCATGTCTAGGTTCTCTGTCACCTGTCGAAACAGTATTATTTAACAGGGGTTTTTTATCCTCAGACAGTTCTTCACAGAATTTTACCATCTGGCCTGTTTTTCTGCATGTCATCTGGCTTTGATTTAACAATTCTGGTTTGTGGTTTAGAAACTCTCGTCTGTGACCTCTGTATCTTGAATATCCTCTGTGAGTCACCTTCATCATCACTGTCTTTTAATTCCTCTCATTTCTTCTGATCTCCTCTTCTTCTACCTGAATAAATAGATTTGTTTATTTTGGCCCTAGTCTAGCCTCTGATCTTGTGCTTATTTAATCCTTAATCCTCTTAATACCTCACTTGAGATACATTTTTCTTTTGGGGGTGTCTGTTCTTTCTAAATCAATTCTTAACTACAGAGGTGTTTCAAGCAGCCTCTTAATACATAGATCTTCCTCCTTCTATAACACTAATAGCACTCAGAATTTGTTACTGATGTCAGTAATGCAGCGCTTAAGCAGTAGGTGGAATACAGAGCTCAGATACCAGGTCTCCCGGCAATATTTTCATTGTTCACATAAATGAGGCTAGACACATGAGCTTAGGCTGTGAGACAGAAATTCCACCAACACAGATTTTGCTGCTGACGAGATACAAGGCTACCTTCAGTTTGACCTCTTATCCATCAATAACATTATGCCCAGGTTTTCCTCTATTGCTTGTGAAGAGGCAACAGGGCAGTAGACACAACTAAGTTGTTTTTTCAGTACTGAACTCTGCAGACCACTGGCCACCTTTGATAAGACTTTCCTGTTTCAGAAGGGATGAGTGATCCCTAATATTTCTTCATTACCCCTGTGTGCAGTATTAAATTCATGAAAATTTTATGTACAACTGCTGGATTGCAAGAAAGATCAATTAAATTAACTTATGCATTGATTCACTAATTTATCCTACTTTTTCTACAAGACTAGTGATCAGGACGAAACTTGGATCACCAATATAGTGACTGGAGCTACAGAAACATCATGTGGATTGCAGTAAATAATTTAGGGTTTTTTTTCTTTTTACTAGTGTAGCTTCCCTGAAAAGATGACCTCCATTTGCCTAGTTGTCTTACCTTGAAACCATCTGAGGTAGCTGTCAGGCAGCCTGTGTGGTGGGAGCATCACCTGACACATCAAGCATCTGTGCAATCTTTTGGGTTTTTCAGTTTTGCACTGCTTCAGTTTGTAATGCATTGATGGAACACAGCAGATGTTGGGCATATTGATTGCTGCTGTGCTGCTGTCTGGAGATCTCCCCACACTGCTGTCCTGGCTGGCTAAGTAAGCCCTCAGCCATATTTTGGCACTCTGCTCTCTCCTGCAAATCTCTATGAGAGATTCTCATTAAGGAGAAAAGAAACACTTTAAAATATTGTTTTCCTTTATATTTATCCATGCTGGGAAAATGATTCTATACCAAGAGAGGAAAACACAACTGAAATGGTATTTACTGCAGACAGTTCTTGAATATTCAAAAACATAAACTGACAGTAAGTTCTTTGTCAGATAAACAAGTATTTTTTTAGCATTCCTTTTCATTTTGGGCTTCTTTTTTTTTTTATTCTTGTTGTTGTTTATTAAGGGTTTCATAAAAGCATTTTGTACATGGCAGAATATGTAAAAGACAACTACGACAGATCAAAATATAGAAATTCTTTGTAGTATGTGAAAGCTCTTTTGTTGTTCTGGCCATCTTAATCAAAATAGCTCTACAACACTGCTAAGGGCACATATGAAATAGCAACAGTGTAATTTAGCAATTTGTATTAATGATGGGCATTAAACAAGTTTACCTAGTTTGCAAACTCTTCCCACATTTAGATACATGTTATTAGTGATTAATAAGAGTTTGTGTTTCCAGCGGATGCAGGTCTCTTTTTTTTTTCTGCCTTGAAGTAAAGTTGGTTCCTGGAACACGGCACCATTGTTTTTGCCAATGGAGTGTTAAAAATAAATGTTCAGATACAGATGAGCAAAATGTAAGCAAATGTGCCTTACCATACCTGGGAATCATGAGGACTATTTGCCACGCATTTGAATTACGCAGACCCAGACCTTGGCTACAACTTGGCAGAAGGACAGTATGTAGAAATGTGTGGATAATGTTATTATTCCATCATCTGTGGCTCTTGGTAATGATGATGTGAAATCAATCATAAATCACATCTCTGTTGCGGTTTTGGAGTCAGGCAACAAATTCACTGCTTCTGCACAGATCTAACATCTTTAGAAAGAAAAGGACAAAACTTCTAAAAGGCTCCCATTTCATACTTCAGTTGTCACTTCAGTTCTTTGTAAGACTACATTACTAGAACAGATGTGTACAGCTTGATATTGCTTGGCTCTATGATATAATATGAAATAGATGCAAGAAATAGAAATCTTCTAGCTCTGGTAGCTTTACAGCAAGCTGCTAGCAAATTTCTAGTCTTCTACTTTGACTTAAGCTTCCCCCTCCCCAAGTAAGAAGAATGACGCATAGATGATTGTCCTTGGACCTTTGGGAATTGACTGTAGAAATGCATAACTACTCTGCTTTTAAGAAAGGAGAACCTCAACTTCTGTGTTGCTTTTCCAGATAAGCTGCTGAAAAATTTGTGATGGTTTCTCTTTCCTGACAACTGCTTCATAACTTTAAAAATATTATCTCTGTTCACATCTCCTTATTAGGTAATTCTAATCACTCTGCAGACAGGACAAATTCACCCTATTACTGAGAACAAAAAAAAAAAGCCCCACACATAGATTTCACAGTTCAAATAAGCCATGTTTCAGAACATAAAAGCAAGTATTTTCCACAGCAAAATAATTTGTTATCCAAACAAATATAATTGGAAGCAATCTGGTGAAACAGCACTCACAGTCCCAATTAGTTTATAAGAGACTAAGGGAAATCATAAATTAAACAATACCTAGCATCTTTCTTATGTATTTTTGTCTGATTTATTCTAATTCATCCATTAGTCAAATTTTAAAAGTGAAGAAAGTAACCATACTGCCAGAAGCTTGAAGCAATCTTGCCATCCAAACTACAGACCAAGTCTGCACTGTAACAACTTCTCTTCCCCAAAAATACAGTAAATAACTTTACAGTGTATATGACTAAGTTTATCATTGGCCATGCTAATTGGTATACACTTTACCATAACCAGCTTAGCCTAAAGGAAAAGCATTGCAAAACTAAAAGATGCAGAAACAGCCCTAATCTGTATATGTTATATACGCAATTAAATTTATCAGTTTGTAATATTAACAGAACCAGTCTTCCAGAGAGCACAGACTTTTTGTGAAATGTTCAAGCACTCCTTAGCTGTTGACATTCTTTAGAAATGAATAATTTATTTGAGTTTGGGAGAGTAGCACATGATCTAATAAAATAAACAAGTCATTGTCATCTGCAGATAGTGTGCCAGATATATGACTTAAGCCTTGGTGGAAGGAATAGTACTATTTGCATAGAATACTCATTTTAACTCTAACATCCAGAAAGCTCTGCTGACAGTTCTCAGCCTCTGCAGGGAGATATGAATCTTCACCTGCTGTCTGCTCCCACCTGCTGTTGAGGTCTCTCATAAACTTAAGGACAGCCCTTGGCTCCTCCAAAAACTTAATCATTCTATATATAACTACACTCCACCAATCATTTAAAGCATAACTCGCTACCATCAACTTTTTTATTAGTACTCATAGGATCACGCTAGACTGCGTCCTTTGTGAAAATAAATATGAGGGGAGTGATTTGTGATTGGTGCCTTCTGCTCTACTCAGACTGAGGACAAGGGATGTATACAACATCCTGTTCCCAGGCAGCCCTCCTGGCCGAGTAGACATATCTAAGGACTCCAACTGGCACATTCAGCGCTTCATGGTGAAAGGGTGTCACACCCCAAAGGCAGCCACTCCTGTATTTCAATCCCTATCTCCCGAGACAACTGACTAGTCCAATGGAACCGAGTACAACTTGGCACAGGTATCTTTAATACCATCATAGAAAACTGCATCAGCTCCCTCAAGTACATTATGTTTACTCAAATGCTCACTATTTACCATGCTGAAGGGTTTTGTTTTGCCAAAAGGACATGACTAGAGAACTAAGTAGAAGGCACATTTTAAAAGTTCATGGATTTGTAATAAAATTGCAGGTTTCACCAACTGTTACACCATGGGAACTGATAAAATGTACAATATCAATTAAACAGACTTGCTAGTTATAAAAAAAAAAAATGCATGAGCTTTTAAATGTTCAAAGCATCGACTTACAGAGCAGGAACTAATTAAGCATGCACTAATGAGGTATGATCTTATGAAACAAGAATTAATGAAACTTCAAAGTGCTACCTTTTGAAGTACAAAACTGGCAAAAACAGCTCCAGATAATTGCCTAACTACTCAGGAGTCAGGTCCCAGTCCGAGCTCCAAGACTGACCTAAAAATCAGTCGACACCCCTTCCCACAGCCACTAGGAAGTGAACAATAAATCTGGACTAGCTTCTGATGGTGACATTTAAGGATTTGCTCCCCAACATATATATATTTCTATAATATGGACAACCTCCATCAGGAAGTGAGCAATACCATCACCTTGCCAAGAGGAAACAGCTGGGGGCTAAACTACACAAAGCTGTTCAGTCCTTTGTCTGCAAGACTGTTTTGAAGTTAACAGAGAGAAGACAAATTCCTGATCTTGGCAGCTGGAGCTTTACAGCTCTGCTATCTGGAACTTTGTAAGCTAGTGTTTAGGAGTTTCTCTAGCTAATGTACCAAGGGAGTGACAAAATCAAGGGTTGGAGTGTTCAACTCTTGTTGCTTCCCTCCCTGCCTAATGAAGAGTTAGTTAATACAAAGCAGGACAGCTATGAAATGAAAATCAGGAACACATCCAGAAATAACAAACAGTCTGGTAGCTAAGGATGCTTGCCAGACATGCATAAGACTGCCTTGTAGGTCCTGGCTCTGAACCAAGGCCAAGCAAGGACTCGGTTTTGGTATCCAGCACCCGTACCAGCAGGTTACAGAGGTCACAGATGCACTTGTATTCTCCATCAGCAAAATACTTCACTAGGCTATAGAAACACTGTGAAAAATCACTTGTTTGGGAATTTTTCAGAGCTTATCAGCAAGATGTGTCCCTTCAAAAAAACAAAACAAAACTGGGGATGAGGCTACCTGGTGCAGAGAATGAGTTTTAAGATATTTGTCTGATCAGGTCAACCCGATAATCTCATCTGAACTTTCAAGGCTGCAGTAACAATTGCTAAACTTTCATTCACAATTGCCTAGATTCTTTTAAAATGTTCTTAATCCATAAAATTATGTTGTTGGTTCTTTGCTTTGACTACAGATCATGCTTCACAATAATTGGTCCCTAACTGGCTTTCAGGGCCACAGGAAGAATGCACGTAATAAAACAAGAAAATGGCTTATGTACTAGTAAGGAAAATACAACCAGGAAATGATGCATTCTAACATGTTACTTTCCAAACACCACAAAGTCACTTATATGAAACATAACTCTAGAACATTCAATATGTTCCCTTCACCCAGAGTTCAGATCATTATTGACTTTAATCAGAAAGACTCTAAGACCTTTTATCATGTAAAGTCTCTACAGGAACTGTGTCAAACACAAACTCTTTATGAACTACGTATTTTAGCCACTTTCACTAATACCTCTATGATGTTCATATATATATTCATATTTATGTTTTATAAATATGAATACAGTTAGCACACTACCAGTATTTAACATGTGCCTTGAGGAAAAACCTCAAAGTCTAACATATTAAATGCACTTTCTTCCTCCAGGTACTGTAGGAGAGCAATAAGTGACATTCCTAAGTCTCTAATCTGAAGCTTATTGTTTGAATAGCTCTCAGGTGACTGTGTGTGAAGCACGAAAGTCATTGGAACTTCAGTCTGGGTTTATTTCACACCACACTAGAAAATGGTGCTGTGCAACAATATAGTTCAAACTTGCCAAATAAAATCTGCATACTGGATTTTAGATATAAAGAGATAATTCTCACCATTTCATAATTTGTTCATGCATCCCAAGTTTGGATTTAGAATATTCCACTGTTGACCTTCTCTACTGTATCTTGTCATCCACTCAAACTTGTGCTGTGTGAACTGCTGCCTCCCCATCTTTTGCACTGTGTCCACTGTGTATCATACAGATTTTTAACCACAAAATCTGGAATCTTAGTCTCCCAAATTATTGTGGCTTCAGTTTCTTCAACAGCTCTGGTTTTGATCTGATTTATTAGCTCTTGTCCTTCTTATTTTTACTACACATTCAAGGAAAAAAATGAAAACTGTCATGCACATTATTGTCCTCATGCATACACAGCTTTAAAGCCCCTTTCTTTTATTCAAAAATTGTTCATTAAAATACCTATTAAAGGTTAGTATCATACGTATATAAGTACATAGCTATAACTGTCATAAATTAAAATCATACATATACTGTATTAAGCATACAGTATATGTATGATGTATAAAGATTAATATCATACATATAAATATACATACATATAACTGTCATACATATATTAAATTCATATATTTACTGAAAAGCCAGATATGTATTCTTATCTGGCTCTTCAGTATATGCATGATTTTAAAAATTCAAAAACCCTTTCTTTCATTTAAAAGTAGTTCATTAGAATACCTATTAAAGGTTATTATCATACATATATACATACATATAATCGTCATATATTAAAATCATACATATACTGTATGCTTAATACAGTATATGTATGATGTATAAAGTTTAATATCATACATATAAACATACATACATATAACTGCCATACATATATTAAATTCATACATATATGGAAAAGCCAGATAAGTACACGTATCTGGCTTTTCCATAGATATATGATTTTAAAAATTTAAAGCCCCATTCTTTTATTTAAAAACAGTTCATTAGAATGTCTATTAGAGGTTAATGTACATATATAAATACATACATATAAATGTCATAAATTAAAATCATACATATACCGTATGCTTAATACGGTATATATATGATGCACAAAGTTTAATATCATACATATAAATGTACATACATATAACTGTCATACATATATTAAATTCATACACACACCTAAAAGCCAGATATGTGTTCTCATCTGGTTTTTCAGTATAGGTATGACTTATAAGATTTAAAGCCCCTTTCTTTTATTTAAACATAGTTCATTAGAATGTCTATTAAACTGTGCCCAATTTTTCATAGATACATTTTTGCCTCTTTTTTTTTTTTTTTTTTGTCCCCTATAGGAAAATATGTTCTAAGGGCATTTGAATACGTTTTAAACAGATAGATCATATCCTCAGCTGGTGCAGACTGATGACAATCCATTTCTTTCAAGGCTAGCTTTGTGCAACCACCCTGTTTTTTGCCCGTTGTGGGTCAAAAACTATCTGGAAAATAACCACTTTGGAAATGTTTACATGCCGGATGGTCTTATTCTAGCCTCTTTTGTTTATATCTTAAATATTTTGGACTAGAGATATGATTAATTCAGTGGAAATTTTACCCTGGTTACTGATGAGTTGCTTTACAGAGGTTTGATTTAACTTCAGGGAGTGGAGAGATTGTGTTTACTGATGGAGGAGAAAGAAACAGCAGTCATAAACTCCACACTTTGACGCTGCCGATGTGCCGGAATGCTGCATACCGCCCTGTCAGCATTGCACCACACTTTCATAGTTCTCCTCTTACAGCTTACCAGTGAGATTCAAGGTGCCTCCAATTCCCAAAGTACCCAAATCTTCTAGACTGAGGCCAAAATCGAGTTATCACAGTAAACTTCAGTGAATTGTAGTTTTTCAAACTGTATTTATAGTCCAAGAGAAGGATTTGTTTTGGTTTTCCCCCTTTGAAGCTTCAGAACATATACTTTTTAACAAGATATTATCTTCTAATTAGAAAAAAAAAAGAAAAGGCCTTCTGGCCCTAAAATCTATGGCATGTAAAATAAACATACAAGCTTTCTTCTTTCATGTTTTCCAGACCAGACATCTTTACACTCCTGGGAAGCTCCTACCTCCTGTTCCTATCAAAGGAAGAGAGTGAGGAGGGGAACAGGGGAAGCCGGGCTTTCAAAATTGGTTTATTGGGGGATCAATTGTGACTCCGTGATGCTGCTTTTGTTTTACAGACACCAGGACTCACAGCTTCCTTCCTTCCACAGAAACCAAACCTTTCTTGTCCTCTCCACCACTTCTGCAGCTATCAGAACTTTCAGCTACAAAGAAGCTGTAACAAGAAGAATCTCCTACAAAGCCCAAGTAGGTAGGGAATGACTTTCATAAAAAGCTAATTCAAGCACAAGCCATTCTCCCAGCTCAGGGCAAAAAGCTCCCCTGCCACTACCTACTCTTAAAACACTGGGCAAAAGTCACTTCCTTTTGCATTTTAATGAACAATTTTAATGTCACAATACTGACATTGGAAATTATTTTGACAGAGATCTCTTAAAAATACTTCATTGTAAGAAACACAGATTGAGAGAATATCCCACAGACAACTGAATGGGTAGGGAGAACATGTGAATTTAACTCCCACAATGATGTTGAATAATGCTTAATGCGCTGTAATTCCTTATACGCAATAGGAATATAGTGAAAGCACATCAAGTATTTTCAGTTGTCTTTTAATAAGAAATAGCAGGTAGAAATAGGGAGAAGTAGCAGTTGACCACAGACCGCAAGAGCACCACAGACCACAGACAGAGGCCTTCTATCAGGATGGCTTAATTCTGTAAAGCTGGATTAGCTTCCTGATATTCAGTATAGCCAGATCTACACACCTAGAAATTATGAAGGAGACCCCCTCAAACTCATGAGACTGGTTTTAGAATGAGATTTAAGAAAAATATGACTGTTTTATTTGCTTTCTCAGTGTTCAGCCTGTAGGACTAACATTTCTGAGCTTCTGCTTCTAATCACAAGGGCTAGAAACACACTATTTAAAAAATGGAAAATGAGATTTGTACATGCTGTATGGGCTGAGGTGTGAAGAAAAGCCCTGTGCCTTGTCAGAGATGTGATAAAGTCATCATAGTTGGCAGTGCTGTGGATATTGTATAGTTTGGCCTTGTCGAGAAATATTCTCTTTAGCTGCTGATGTTACAAATTCTCCTGGTCTCTACTTGTGATAGCGCTCAGAGTCAGGCAGTTGCTACACCTCTGCACAACTCTTTTGAACTCCAAAATGTTTAGAGTTTATTCCACAGTCAAGTTAGCTCAACCCTGAACAGCCTCATCAGCCAAGGAGCCAACATCAACAGCTTTTCACAGTTTGGTTGGCCCCAGGAGTGCCAAATATACCATAGATTCAATATACCAAATATACCATAATTCCCAGATAGAAATCTGAGACATATAATATTTTTATAAAAAAAGAGTTAATTTTCTCAACATCTAATTGATTTCTCCAGTAGTTTCACTGAGAAGTCTTGTACTGGTTTCATCTTGACATTTAATGAATACTGATTTTTTAAAGAAAATGTTTATTCCCATTAAAAATTTACTTCCCACATTCCCCAAAGTATCAAAAGAAATCGAATGTTAGAATTATAATTAATGTGGTTTGGATTTTAGAAGAAATTTTTTACAGCAAAGAACATTTCCATAAATCATGTCCATGATTGAAAAAACATGGTCATAACTGAAGACAAAACTGCTTCATTTTGCATCTGTTTCACATATATAAATGTGTCAGGTTTACATAAAACATACTGATAAAGATGAGGAAGAGGGAAGAAAATGATAAAAATAGCCTAGGTTATATCAGTAACACCTCTTTTATTATAATTCTCTCTGATACTATTGTGACCAAACTCATTACTTTTCTTGCCTGTTTTAGTCTCTTAAGCTATCAAAAAGTTAAAAGAAAAATAACTTTTATGGAATTAAGCTCTTAGTTCAATCCTAGAAAAAATCTGGCATGCCCAATGTGTCATTACCTTATTTTCTTCTGACCACTTCACAGGTAACAGCCCTAAATTAGTTCATCACAAATGTGATTTCATTATGCTTACACCAAATGTGGGCATATCGATAACTTTGATATCAGGGCCAGTGTTGGCAGGACAATGCTCATTTACATCAGGAGAGGATTTGCCCAGCTCTCCCATAACACAGTAGAAATAAAGTGAATCAGTTTGCCAACAGAACCACTTATCACATGCAATGTCCTACTTGTAGTATTACTCTACAGCATAACATATGTCTTCTGAATAAATAACTTTGCTGCCTAGTTGGCCAACAATCTGCTATTAATAAAAAAGGAACACAAATGTGTTTCTTTCAATATTTTTAATTAAAATATACATCTTAAATATATTTGACTTCTTTTTACCACAGCATTTTGGCATGAAACATCAGAGAGAACAAGAGTATACAGAAAAAATAAATTAAGTGTTTAACCTACCACCATCTTGATGGGAAAGCATATGCAGTAAATTATTCAAACAGAGGTAAGTAATGTGCTACATAACTTTTTTTCTTATAACAAGTGTGTAGTTGGGGTGGCTAATGTGAAGTGTAGCTCCTTCTTCACATATAAAGTCCCTTTAAACATGTTTTCAGGCTCTTTCCATTTATAATGGAATCTCCTTTGTTTACGTAGGACTTAAGTACTTAAGTGTACATATAAACATACACAGTTCTTATTTTCTATAACTTCTTTAAACAGCATTCTTTTAACATTTTTAGGAAAAAAAATGTGATAAATTTCTGCCAATAAGTTCCCCTGTCCTTCAACTGTAAGGTATGGGATTCTGTCCATTCATTTACAAATTAACAGAAAAAAAAAAGAAAAATCCTTAAACATTCTTCAGGAAACGGTAGGCAAGAAGTAAAACAATCACTCAGTTTTCAGGTGTTTTAATTAGGCAAATTCATACGCAGTTTGCAAGCTCAAAGGGATCTAAATGAGACTGACACTGTATAGGTGGGGTTTACTTACTTTTTCTTACTAGTTTTTAGTAAGTAAAAGTCTTAGAAACTTACTGATTCAAACTTTGGTCTACCTCTGCCCTCTCTGTGTGATAGCAATGCAGCATGGCAGCTTTTACTCCTAGAGGCCTGTCCACCGCCACTGCCCCTGCACAGGGGATGGCCACAGGGCCTTCTCCCGCTGTCTGGAGGCAGCAGTCTTCCCTTGCTGCAGGACCTATGGAATGCTCTGGCCAGGGGCCATCCACCAGCGCACAAACAGGGCCATGGGGCAGCGAGGCCCCATGGCGGCGCAGCAGCCAGGGCTCAGGATTCAGCCCTTTACACTCTGCTTTCTCATCCAGCCTCCAGAGGCTTCTAAAGCTGGCGTGTGGCAGGCCTCATTATTGTTTTGTGCTTCCTTTTTATTTTAGTTGGCATTTATTTACTTGCTGAGGGCAAGGTATCCTCCAAACTACAGCAAACCACATTTTTAGAGGCACAGAAAGAAGTGATACAATTTGTGCTGACAAAATGGAAACTCGATTTGCTTCCCCACAGCCCCTGCAGCTGCACGCTCCCTAGCCACAAGGCCCTGACATGGCCGCCCAGTGGAGGCCAGGCCTGCCCTGCAGCCCTCACTCTTGGCTCCCTGGTCACCGGCATCACTGTGGCCACCAGGCAAAAGAACATTCAGGGCTATCATGGCCGTTTGTGAACAGCCCCCCTAGTTGTCCTGAAGACCATGTGAAAGGGCTTTCAAATGTCCTGCCCCTTTCCCACTTGCTGAGGGTGGGCCGTGACTGGCATCCCCAAAGTGTGTGCCCCGCCGTCAACAAGTCACTAGCTGGCCATAAAGAGCCTCACAGCAGGGAAGGGCATGGCTCTGTTCCCTTCCCTGGGGCCATAAAGTGCCAAGCCAAGAGCCAAAATGCAGCTGGTGTGGGCCAGGGGGTCCTCAGGACCCTTCCACCTGCTGCCCAGCACTGTGCAGCCTTGCTGGCACAGCCCAGTCTCCAGTCTGAGGCGCAGATAAACAGGAAACCAGACAAAATAAAAGGGGGGGGGGGGGTGAGGAGGAGGCAGGACAAAGAAAAGAGACAAAGGTTTAAATAAATATAAACAAAACAATGAAGCAACAGATACTGAGGGTGAATCGGACAAATGGCTCCCCTGCTGACAGCCAGCATGGCACTGGGACTCACACTGGAGCAGGACGGCTTGTGCACTCACAAGAGCTGGGGTGTATTTTAGGGGAGCCTTGGTTGTGTTTCCCCCGTGGCTCCCCGAGCAGCCCTGCCTTCTGTGCCTCCTGCTGACAGATTTATCATTGCTTCAACGGGCACAGACACCACAGAGAGAGGAGGCAAGAGAGGAAAGCCGCACCACCATCCCGCACTGCTTAGAGAACTGTGTGTAAACCTGACAAGCAAAGGACCCAATCGTGGGTTTTCCCCTAGTGTGAAAAAGCTGTATGAGAAATTTGTTTTCCATGAGCAAAGGCTGCAGGACTGAGTCTAGGGACCACCTTAAGATGATGAAATATTTCTTCTGATTTGGTTTTTTTATTCCAAATCCTTGCATTAGGCAGCCTCCTAAATAGCAGCAATGCCAAATTGCATTTTACTGAGCCTCAGTCAGCTAGTTTTAGGTGCCAAGCCAAAACAACAAAAAAATGTACTGAGTGCTGCTATCTCAAGCTCACAACAATATATTACTCACAACCTGACATCTTGAGCTGTGCCAAGCATTCTTTATCAAGGAGGTACCTGGATAGGAACCTTAATATGCGAGTGTTTCTGCAAATAATAAACTACTCTTAATGGGAGGAATATTACAAGATGGATGTATTCTGGCTCTGTAAATTTGAATTCTGTAGTGATTTAACCCCATATACAAAAGAACTTACAAGAACAGCTGTACTGGGGTGCATATATCCTATATGAGTCTGCGGCAGTCTCTCAGCTGGCACACAAGGAAATAAAAAAGAAAAAGAAAGGAAGGAAAAAGAGGGGGGAAAAAAAGAAAAAGGGGAAAAAAAAAAAGGAAACAAATTAAATACAAAGATGTTGAATAATCACAATATTGGGAGCATTCTCCCCATCTTAAACTATTTTCAGCTCCACTGACTCCCAGCCCCAGAAACTGGTTTGCTCAGTAACCCTCAGAGGGTCTCTCTGTCATGAGTCCTCCTCCAGTCTTGGCTGAACCCCATGTGAACATCTGATACGCAAGATGTGCTTGGTCCAGAGGTTCTGCTCCTCTCATGGAGAGCTATGGGGTTCTGGATCTGACCCCCCCAGCTCTCACCTGTGAGCCCTTGTTCTGCTGTTAGAGACAGGCAAGAATCAACCCCAGTCCATCTAGTCAACCATTTTCTAAACTTTAAGTAGGAAGGCACTGGGCTTTTAAGAAGTGAGGGGCAAATGAAGAAAAGGGCAATTAGGAGGTAATAGCTCTACCGGGTGAGCCATTGAAACACTTTGATTTCCACATTAAACCAGTAAAACTGTGATGTTTCCAAGTTCACTGGGATGTGTGTCCAAATTGACCTTTTATTGCATATGGTCAAGTGCTGTGAAAAATCCCACCACTTAGCATCTCTCTGTTATCTCACTCACAGGCAGGGAAATTCTCCCCTTCAAAGAGAACCATAAAAAGAGATAACAGAGACTGGGACTTCTGTGCCATCAGCATTTCAAACTCCACATCCCCTCAGGAAAAAGGGGAGAGAGGGGGAAGGGAGGGATAGTGAGGGAAAAAGGGGGTTATTTATAAGAGTAAACGGATGAATGGCAGCAGTTTCTCACCCACCAATCTTATGCAACACAGAAAAAGAAATGCCTCCGGGCTCTCCACCTGGAAAATGTAGTAGCAAACCAGTGCAAGTACAATTCTTGGAGTACTAATCTGGCACCATCGGCATTGGTAAATCGCTTTACCACACACACGTGTTTACAGTTTTCCTGTATAGTTGCAGCTTTCTACCCAACTCTTAGTGACCTCCTTTCAGCCCCCTTTTTACCAAGGAACATGATTTTTCATACACTAATAGATCCGTAGTCAAAACTTCTGCAGTATACTGAATGCCAAAGTAGATGCTGCTGTATGTGGGTGGGAGGGAGAAGGAGTCTGCCAGTATAGCACATTTCATTCAGGGAACTGGTATAAACTACATTCAGACAAAACACTAGCTTGCCAGTATAAGCTGTGGCTACACTAGGAAAGTTTGCCAGAATAGCAAACTGCCAAATCTTTTCTAGCGTAGAGAATCCATGCTATGCCGCAGATAAATGTTGCTTCAGACATTAACTCTCACTAGTCTCACCATACTGCATATAGGAGCTGGTGCCACTGATACATGCTGCTTGTTTTCTCCACAATCTTTCTCAGGTCAGCAGTTTCAGGAGGCCCAAAATCTTCTAGGGAAGATGGGAATGGGAGGAGCCTTTGAAGACTAGGTTATACCCCTATATATTTACATTTGCTGCAATGAGAGAGGTACACTGGGGCATGGCCACTTCCACATACAGAGACAGAAGACCTGGCTTTGCTGCATTAGAAAAGAAAGAGGACTACCTACTGACTTCATTTCAAATACCTGGAGTAGTCACTAGTATCCTCAAATAAATTCATCAAGCTGTCTTCTATTTTAAAACATAAAGAAAATTGATTTACTGGCAAGTGAGACTATTGGACAACATCTTGACAAGTTGGAATAAAAGCATGTAATTACAGTAGGAAAAAAAATCACCTGGAATAGCAACATATAATAATTTCACAGGGTTTCACACACGTTTGTGCAGGACCTTTTTATGTACCACCTGTGGCCATCTTTCCTATACTTCTATCCAGAGTCAAAGCAATGATGGCAACGGTGGTCCTTCATAGACCACACACTTTACAGACTGAGAGAGCCCAGAAAGGCCCTATACCTGACACAGTAAATACCATAGATGCAGAAATGGGATTGTAAGTCTAGCACAAAAAACAAAATAAGTGCATTCTTTTTTATTTTTTTAGATAGCACTTCAAGTTACTTCAAGAGTTTTGCTGGGACATCATATGTAATGTAATATAATATAATCACATCTGAGAGCACACCAAAAATTATTAAAAGGATCATGCTGTATTCAAAGCTTATATCACAGCCTGAGAAAATCCTTCTTATTGTTCGAAGTAATGACTGACCTCAGTATCCAAATGCATGTAGATGGAGCTAAAGAAGCCAGTCAATCATTTAGTGGATTGTTGCATATATGGCTTTTTCTATGCAGGTTGGGTTTATTTAATGGAAATTAGCTCATATTCTCAAAATATTGATAATTAACATAAGAACATTTAAACACTATTTGTCTACCACTGAAACTACCAGAAATAACCTCACGCTACAAAATTTTGGAGGTGATGCCCAAGGCCATCCAATAGTAGCTCATGCTTTATGCCGCAGTGAAGTAACTCATTTCTGGTATAGGTTTAAATTCCAATCCCCCTCCCTTAATAATCAACTTTACTTACTTATTTTGTGTATGTATTTCTTTTCATTTACTCCTATATCATTCTGTCTTTTATTAATCTAATTTCTGAGAAAAATGAAGCCTTCAGATTTTCCTTGCATCCCCAGGCTGGCTGGCAATTGGTTCTACACTGTTAAAGGAGAGATGACATTTTATTAAGCATTAAGCTACAGACTAATGAGTTCCTGCCAAAGCCTGTCAGAATTAATTCATTTTCCAATGAAGTGAAATGAGTGGCTGAATGGATCAATTCAATTGCCTGCAATCAGTACTCCTCCACAATAAATGCAGGAAAGCACTGCCACTAACATTCTGGGGTATTTGCTATTAGTGACTGAAGTCTCAAATTACCCAGCTTTTCTTCTGGCTGCTTTTGCAAAAGAGGTTTGCCAGGGAGGGTGAGGAAATTCAGGCAAAGTAAATAACAGTGTTATTAACTAATTTCTTATTCTCGTCCAACATTTCCCCCCCTATCGCCCACATTTGCCAGAACTCAGATTTCATGTCTCCTTTGACTTTCAGGAAGAAGTATTTCAGTTTCTCGTAAAGGCCAGACTTCAGCTGTCTTACTACTGCAAGGGATCTGGCTTTAGAGATAGTCCCACACATTTCTGGGAAGGGACCAACAAAAAAAGCAACAGTGGAGAAGGGCTTCAGATCAGTGGAAATACACATTCCTGGGTTAGACACTCTTTAGTGTGAGCCAAGGTGTTAGTGTGTTGCCACCAGGTTGTCTAGACTAATTAACTTGAAACACCACTGTTTATTATTAACATTCATTTCACAGCTTTGTGTGTAACTCCCCAGCTCCTGAGTTGGTCCCCGTGACTTATTCCTCAGAATGCTCCTGCTCCATCCCCTCAAATTAAAAAAAGAATAAATTATGAAATCCCTCTTCCCCTTGGCCCAACCACCTTTCCCGGGGATAATGTGACCTAACTCACACATAGCTCGGGAAATGCAAAAGGCTCTGGGACTTCTTTAACATAGCCACTGACTGATTTAAGAGGTGGTTCTTATTTGCTATACATTATGGTAATTCATTTTCATTGTTTGGGAGATTCAGGGGGCTTTGTGTTACCTTTAAAGAAAGTGCTGACAAACTGCCACAAGTGTAAGGAGAGAGGCCACACAAAAGGAGGAAAAGAAAACCAGTGCTAATGGCCGTTTGCTTGAATATGGCTGATATTCTTCATTCAGTCTATATTTATTTAGGAACTCAAGGAATATTACAATTGTGCAACTAGTCGGGGGCTACTCCATTTTATAAATTGGTTCACTTATTCATATCAAGTGCTCAAAGCCAATAAATGTCCTGGTTTGGGATGTATGACACTGAATTGCAGAGCCACTGAGGAAAGCAATGAGTGCTCTCCCACACTCCAGCACTCAGCACTTAGCAATTGCTGGCTACTGCATAAACACTCTGCTGTATTATGATATGTGGTAGGCACAGCCTTGTTCTTTAGTCAAGCCCCAGCACCACTGCTTTGGCTCTGCACAGAAACAAGCCAGCTTCTCTCTTCAAACTTTGACGCAGGAAGCAGAGCCGAGTTTTCCTTTCCTGTGTTTACTTATTTCTTGTGTTTTCTTACTTTTAGTCAAATTAAGTTTGTTGGCTTTCATCAAGAATTTAAACTGCTGATAATAATCCCATCTCAGGGTATCATCACAAGCAAACTCCCTGAGAGATAAGTTGGTCTGTTAACAGCAGAGCCAGTAAGGCCTGCCTTTCTAAGATACCAAGCTGCTGCACAGATGCACCATTACCTGTAATAGGAGATTAACAGTCACTACAACCCATTCTTCAGTAGGGACCCAAGTCAGGTGTCTTTTCTCCGCTGGGGTTATTTTTATAAACAAACAAAAATGGAAGCTGTTATAGAGCTCTTCTGCAAAGTTAGGTTTAAGCATCATTGGATGAGAAAGGAGGAAAACCGACAATCTAAATCCAAAATCCCTTTCAAGAAAGAGCACAAAGTATCACATGAATCAAAGGTTGAAAACTCTAGTCAATTCTATTGCAGGTAAGAGACAGCTAGAATAATTTTTCAAAGACCATGGTTAATATTTAGCTCATTAAAAAACTAAGGCATTTATAAGATTCAGACAGGGAAAAGGAACATACAGTTTAAAAAATCCTCACATTAATCTCAGAATTACACCTCAGAGACTGTAAAGTTGATATATAGTAGCAGAGTAGTGATATTTTTATTTCTTCTTTACTACTTCTAGATTTCATCACTATTTGCTGATTCTAGCTACTTCTAAGACACATTTTTATTTCCTTTTAATTCTGTATTCTGCAGAGATAACATTATAGAATAAATGTTCACATCCCATGCCTGATGTTTTCTTTTGCTCATATACATACATGTGCATTATCCACAAGAAAAGGGGATAAACAAGACATGTTTAAAAGAATAAAGAAATCATTATTTAAAGCCAATATCTCAGTGCTTTGAGGGAGATGGAGGAAAGGGAGAACAGGCAAGATTAAAATGACTATGTCATAGTTTCAGAGTTTTTACAGCTAGTATTCTATGGAGCAGCTTGAAATAAATAGGCTGAAACCAACACGCTCTTTCAGCAAGATACCAACATTCAGAGTGCTCCCTTGATACCTGTGCTTACAGCAAAAGCTGACTTCTTTTCTTTTTTTTCCTGTATTTTTTCCAATTTCAAATCAGAAATCTGCAACTTGGTGACGAGACTGCATATATAAACTATTGGACTAAGTAACAGAGCTCCCTCTAATGGTGCTTCTATAGCTATACTGATTTATGGTATATTGTTATGTCATGTTCTTCCTACTTGTTGCTAATAAAGTTACATCAAGCTCAGGACTTGCTTTGTTGTACATATTTGTGTTTATTCATTCCCATCTGGTACTACAACTTTTCCCTCTGAAAAAAAAAAAAAAAAAAAGCAGTTTATTGCAACAGAATCTGAATATCAAAGGCAGCTTGTGCAGACGAGGATCATTATTATGTATTAAGCAGCCCAAAAAGAGAGCAAAAGCATTAGCATCTAGATAGTATTTAATAAGGCTTTTAATCCTGTTTGTAAATATTGGTTACTTGCTTGCAAAAAAACATGCATTAAGAAAGATTGCAATACTTTCTTTGTATGTTGGGATTTTCTTTATTGTTTTCTCATCCTGGCATACCATCATGGGAGAGGCTTCTGCTGTCTTTGGGATACTGCCAGGCCTATAATTGTTGAGGTGTTTTGAATATCATACAGGATTCAAAGAGAAAAATTGAGGAAAGAAGTGTAAGCACTTGACAAACCTAAAGAAAGATAATATGAAAACTTGCTGATGCAGAACATTAGTTCATTCACTTGTTTTTCATCTAGAAATTGGCCTAAGCCAGGCTTATTTCATATAATTCTCCCTGCTCCACCCCACTTGTTGCAAGCTCAAGTGAAACAATACCCAAAGGCAAACCACTCTTAATTTTGATCCGGAAAAACAAAAACTACAACAAAGATTCTGTTTGTTTGTTTTACCGCCAAAGCACTCACTCCACTTTTGCACAGAAGAGCTCAGAATATTCCAGTGTGACCACAAGTAGAAACACTCTACAGTGCCTCATCTTTGCCTTCATTTGTGCACATCACCAGGCTTAGTAAATTAGCACAATTGCAGCTACTTAGCAAAGGAACAAGTGTAACGTGGAAGGGATATTGCCGGTATGAAATAAGAGGTATTGACATGGTTGTGTAAAGAAGTCAGCACCATTAATTCCCACTTTGCTATAAGTATGAAGCTCATGCACACACCTTCTTATACAAAAGATAGAACTGGACAGAAGCTTTATTATGCAGTGCTGAAAGAAAAATAAAGCAAGGACAATCTGTCCAAAAAAATATATATTTAAAAAAAAAAAAAAAAGAAGAGCTGGAGAGAAAGGAACAAAAGCTACTGGAAAGAAACACGGCTTCAGAAACCTGTAACTATGCACAGCTATGTTTATACGTATTTTGGAATTTATAAAAAATTATGAGTATACACCACATCATTGGTTTAAGAAAAAAGAGCAGCAGAAGTACTGAGAGAAATAAAACACACCCTTGGCTAAGTATCTTGGTCTGTGTCCCCAGGGAGAGAAAGCATTTTTGGTGGTCAGGCAAAAAGGAAAGCAGGGATTCATTATTACTTTTGTAGAACTATATTCTAAATGCAAAAGGCAAGAATATGCAGAAGGCACTTATTTTAACTTTCCCATGTTAGCACAACTAACATTGGTAGCACAACTTTAAATAACTCATTCTCTTTCCGCATAATACCTGCTTATAAAAGGATTAGCCAGTAAGCAGTTCATTCTTTAAGTTTTGGGGTTTTTTAAGTTGGAAGTATTGAAAATCCATCTCCTGAGAAAACTGTCTCACAGGTTCAAAAATCTGGAAATCAAGAGTTAAAAGAAGCATCATTCAGCAGCTGGAACACTGCAGGTGTACAGGTTGCAAGTCCATTTTAGGACTCAGCAGTGGGTAGTAGTGGGTGGCACTAGCAGTGGCTTATTTGATCCTAAGCTACCATCTTATTTGAGTTTGAAAAAAACACCTATTAGTGGTTTTCAAATTATGGAATGAACTTAATTAAACTGTAAAACATTAAACAACACCAGGAAAGATGATATCCTTGTGTGTGTGGGGGGAAATATAATACATTGAGTCCCTTAGTGACTTCGAGAAAACAAACATAAACTGGCTGTAAAAATAATTCAAGAGTTTCCAGTCCAATCCACCATCTTTTAGTGCAGACAGCAAGGTGCATTTGCCTTTTTAGAGAAAAGTTTCTTCAATCAAAGAGAAGAAAAAGCTGATATGGATGCGTGTTCTTAGGGAAGATATATCACCTCCTTTCTTTTTTTTCCCCCTCGCCCTCCTCCAATGCCACTCTGTCATGCTGAGAGGGGAACACTCCAAAAAGTTCAAATGCTTTCTTAAAGCTAAAGAAACATGGTAAAACGTGGAGCGCTACAACATTCTAATTTATCAAAAGCTCGGCATGTTTCTCAATATGTGTGAGTAGGAAGGCAGAAAGAGGCATTTTTGACAGGTAAAATCATGATTGGAGAACTTTATAGGAAATGCAAGCAAAAAAAAAGGAGAGCAAAGGAAAATAAATAGGAAACAAGAAAAGGAGAAAAAAATATGGTGGGGAAACAAATTCACCAGTTTATCTAACATTTCTTTAATAAACAAAACCTGTTGTGAATTGTAAAGATTTTCTATATGGTAATTGAAAGGAAAAAAAATCAGATTTAAAAAAAAAAGTGTTTCGAACAGCTGTCATGAAAATATTGCACAATGGCAGAGAAAACTAACCCTCAGTGTTCTGAGGGGTTTTTTTTCTGGTAGCTTTTATTTTTTCTTTTGTTAATGTATAATCAATGTATTGGAAAAAACTAAACTGGCAAAAGATCACTTCATATTTAACTTTCAAACAAGCAAAAACCTGGTTCTTCTCTCCATGTAAAAATATAGAAGATAAGGTGATACTGAGATACAACAAGGTACTTAACAGTGTGCCCAACTTCCAATCAAAGTGACTGCTCAGTTGGATCAGTGAAATTCTCTGAGTTAGGGCTGCAGCAAAAATCAGGGACAATCTTAGTATCTTCTGGTGTAAGAAAGTGTCAGTAAGAAATTAAAGTCCTTGGTCTTTAGAGGACTCTTGGAACTGAGTAAATTACAGAGATTGACCAGGAATGTGAGGACAAAGACTGTCAAAGAGATAGGCTGGGACTATGTAACACCTTACAAACAAGGAGAGCAATTTCAAAACCAGTATGGTATTTGACTGGCAGCCAATACATTTTCAAAATAAATTGAATGTGCTCCTGTCGTCTCCTTTTCATAAGAAACCTGGCAGCCACATTCTGTGCTAGCTGGAGTTTATGTAAAGTCCCTGGTTCCCTTAACATAGTGAAAACCCAGCCTACACTACAAGTATTTTCACTGTTCATCTAAACCATACTTGCATCTTCATACACCACTCTGTTTTCCCATGATTTTCACTGTATTGCTTTCATGAAGAGTCTTTAAAAGCTTAGATTGCACTGATGAAAAATAAAAAAATTTACTTGTGGTGTATGATCTCAGGAACATCATAAATAGAAGATTAATTCTGTATGTATAACTGCATACTAAACCAGATCTGCTCATTTTTTCAGAAACAAAATTAACTGATCTCATTAAAATTTGGAATGAGCTATTCCTTTCTGGGATTCATTTCACATTAGTACTTGAATAGTTGGGGTTCTTTTTTTTTAATATGGTAGTATTCTTTTCCAAGCATAGTGTATTACTATTGAGAATTAATATTTACTATAACAGAAAAAATGTTTCAGCATCAGTTGAATTCCGAATAATGAGTATTTTCCAAAGATTAAGCAGAGCAGAAACTGGCACCAACTTGGAGGGAGGGAGGGGAGGGAAAGCAAAGGTATTTCAAATAACTGAAAAGAAGGAAAAAGATGCATGCAAGTATGGTGTAGCAAACCTACCTTTAGAAAGCAATGAAACAAACAGCCAAAACAGAAAATGAAAAGCCTTACCAAAATGACACACAATAATCTGCAGCAACCAAATCTGTAAGTGGGGAAAATTGTTACACTTTTACAGGTTAACAAAACTAACTTACAATTAGATTTTTAAAACTCCAATTATATACAAATGTCCAGATTCTTAATATCAGATTATTGATTATAATCTGGTTAAGACGCCATTAGAAACAGACAAGACTGATACAGCAGAAGAATTTTAGGTGAGAGAAAAAAAATGCTATGGCTATAATGTATTGTCATTAATGTCTTTATAAGGGCAAAGAGCAAGTGATTGCTGGATAGATGCTAGAACCAACTTTACTTAAAATCTTCATTAATGATCTCTAAGAGGGAGCACACAGCATATTAACTAAACATGCACAGCACATCAATTAGGAAGTGCTACAAACATCAGAATGGACCTAAAGATGTTTAAAAAGCATGGGAGGAAAAACCAAAAGAAGCACTACCTGGACAAATACAACTAGTATTGTCTGTAAAGAGGCAGTTAAATTCTGCACCGAACGTGGAGGGTTAGTGGCTCTTACAATATATGCTGAAAACAAATTAACAATGCAACACTTGCTTCACATAATGCTACACAGGGCAGAACCATCTAGAATATTTTGTGTGCCTCCTTTCAGAGGAGGGAAAGGTATTCAGGCTTCACTGTGGCAAGGCTAACTCTTCACAGTGTTGTGTCAAGGGAAAAATGGCATGTTTGGCTAGGATTTATCTAGATAACCAGATAAATTATTAGGCTTTATCTTCTCTAATTCAGATAAATTATTAGCCATTATCTTCTCTAATTCCTGTAACTTACATCTTCTCCCCTTTTAAAATTAGAAGAATCCTCCCTCTGATCCCAAATATGAATTCTAATTAAAAAAAAAGGGTATACTGCAGCATGATCACTATGTTTTACAAGTTATTTGTCTAAATTATGTGGCCTTTATATGAATAATTACTCTATATAATTCAGTTTGCTCTCTATAAAGACAGCTGAAAGCTAATTAGAAATTGTTCAGTGGTTAGCCAACACTGCCTTTGATCACTCCTTGCTTTTAAAGTTTGTGCCTGTGCCCGCACTGCATTCCCAAGATGTTTTCATTTACCATCAGGAAAGCAGATAGAATTAGATCATGTCAGAGGAAAGGATTGCTGAGAGGATGAGTAAAATCAGTGCAAAAATATAAGGAAGAGTTAAAAAAATATATTTTTTAAATATATTTTAGAATTTTTTAGTACAGAAAGGAAATTGGTACAGTTCTTCATACATGCTTATGATCAAAACCACAATGTGGCAGCCAAATATCCAGTGCTCATTGCTTCAATAGCTCCTTGTTAATTCACTTAACTCAAATATTGAAGTTATGTTTGGGAAGCCCCACTCAAAATTTACACGGCCAACTGACTCAGAAATGTCCCCCTGCTTCCATTAACTCTTTTTATATCTTCCTTTCAAAGCCTCATCACTCATGGAAAATGAGCCACTTGTGGCAGGCTCCAATTTTGATGGAAACGCCATAAGAAAGGTGATTTACACATAGGTGGGGTGGGCAGAGGACCATTCACGTAGCACTCTCCAAAGCTCTTGTGGATACTGCTGTATTCAGTATCACAGCAAACAAGGAAGTTATCAGGACGGACTCCCCACCACTGGCCATTTGATACCTGATTATGCAGCACGCTTGCCAGAAAGCTTGCTGAATAGGCTTTAAAATATCTTATATGGCTCAGTGGCCTCATAATCCCCATTATACGAGACCTGGAACATCCCTTTCAGAATTCACCTCTGCTTCATTCAGTGTAAGTCTGTCTTCAGCCTAAGCAGAACATATTGATCCTATTTTATTCTACAATACATCTGCTTCAAAGAGGTTTCACCATTAGTTTTTACTGGGAAGAAGCTTCATTATAAAGGGCAGCCTGCTGCCTGCCCAGCATTTATCGATATCTTCAGCAAAAACAAGCTCATTAGCAATGTGCTGCGTGGAAGATCTGGAAACAGGGAAACTGCATAACAAATGACAACCCATAACTTAGTAAAACATGCTGTAGCACTGATGGACAAATTTGACATCACAGCAATGTCCTTGCCCACACCCAGTGAAGTAAAGGAGGTCTGCACTGTGTTTGAAGTTTGTTCTAGAGTAAACAGTAAGTACTTCTCTTGCATTTGTCTTGCAGAATTAGCAGTGTGGCTAGAAATTGCTATTCTGGGAAAAGTTTTACATTTTATGTTCCACATTTTCTTGCGAATTGTTGGCACCTCTGTCTAAATCTTATCAGTAGGTTTTACCAGCTATCTCCTTCCTCACTCCGATTAGCATAGAGAGAAAAGAACATTTGTCTTTGTCTTCTTTAGGGGCTGAGCAAGGTGATAGATAATACTGGATTCATTACGGGAACTTTTAGATCCATAGCTGCATGCACTCTGCCCTGCAGCACTGAGTTCCTGGCACTCTCCAGCCTCTGAGGTCTTCAACAACACATTGCCAGGAGGTTGGTAAGCAGGAATGTGTATTTTAAATATTGTGAGTGGCCTAAGTCTTTAACAGGAACTTGCTTACCTCCTTCAGAAGACAAGACCCAATCTTTCCATGAGTGTCAGTACTGAATTGGCTCACAGATGGATCCAGCTCCATATTCTGCCTCTGACAGCAGTCCCTAGTAGACAAGGAGAGGACAGTAAGGATCGTCTGAAGATATTTATAGATGAGCGTTCAGTGGTACTCCCTCCAATATCTGCCCTTCTAATTTCCAGTCATAAGGTGGCATATGGACATCCAAGGGCTGCACCTGGGCCATAGATTTTAACAGCCCCTGAAGGACTCAGCCTCCATTAATGAACCTAGTTCACTTTTTAACTTATTATACTTTCCACACAGGCCCAAGGTTCATCTCTCCTCCCTATCAGCTCACGAGGAAGGGGGAGACAGAACATGCAGTCGCTGTTTTCTGGCTGCTTGGCTGTGCCTCTTTCGGGAATTTCTGATGATTGCTGAGGTGACACTTGAGAAAGGGCTAAGCAGGACTTCTGTTTTCATCGTTTTTAAGAACAAACTTCCAACACCACCCAAGCAGTCCAGCAGCATACAGTGAAAGGAATTGTATCCACTGCTGCAAGTCCTGTGTGGGAGATCGGTGTATTAGATGTGAAACAAGTAGTGCTGCAGAGCAGGTTTTGATACATGAAAGACTAGACTCCTCACAGACTGTCTCTGCTATTGAAAATAAAGCGGAGTCTTTTTCTAAGAGATTAGAAGGTGCTGAAAACGAGTTTGCTGGTCTGCAAATTAGCTGTGCTGGATATGTTGGCATGTTTAATATGTTGCTCAAGGAAAATAAAGTGCTACAATACAAGATAGACAAAGTAGATAATGAGGCCAGAAACAGGAATTCTAAGAATAGTTCTGCAGGTCTGAGAAAACCAAAACAGGGAAAGGGGATGTTTTCTCTGCACAGTGGCCTGAGGATCTGAAGTACTGGGGGAGGACTGGGTGCTGACTGCTTTGATCTCTGCCAGAGGAGCACCACTGAAAAAGCAATATATTCTGCAGGAGTATGTTACCCAGCAAAGGGAGCCCTTCAGCTCCAATGGGATGCTCCCAGTATTGGACTATCTCAAAGGTGGCTCAAGGCTGGGGAATTAACTCCCCCACCTGCTCACCATCTCTGCTCACAGGGTAAAATACTGCTTTTTGATATCATCTCCTCTTTTGTACATAAATTCATGTATGATGTACATACATCATCTCCAATTGTACATAAATTGCCACAAAACTGCCACAGTGCAGCCTCTTATCTTTGGGATGGGACAAAACTCTCCACAGGCTGCTGTGATTCATGCATGGGTGGAAAGCACCCTCAAAGCACCAAGTGATCCCTACAGCCTCATTTACTTGCTCTGGTGTCTTATTAAACTTACTCTCCTTCCTGCTAAACACAGCACCTAGTTGTTCATTTCACACATGAATGTCTTGTTCCAGTCACATCAAATATTCACCTTAAACTAGCTCAGAGGTCCCTTTCTCAAGACATGTCTTGCTCATACAAGCTATCAACCAAATGATAATAACCAAAGGAAGCAGAAATTCTCAAAATCTGTTTCCTTTTACACTCAACTCAATAGCATGTTCCTCTGACATCAGCCTGCCCATTTTCCCAAGTGCAATATCTAATGAGTACAGTACTTTCAGCTTTGAGGTCATTATTCTGACATGAGGGGCATTCTCTTGGTTTGCATGTGAGAGTAAGTATGCAGAAATTTCTATCCTGAAATCCCTTTATTTTTTCTCCCACTTTGCTGCTCCTTCCCCTCTCTTCCCCCTGACAGAAAGCATCTTCAGCATCTCCTCCTCAAGAACACCAGTAAAGCAGCTGTTCAAAATGCCTACATGGTTTCTGAAGAGAGGCCAGATGAAATGCATGTTTAAGTCTTTCTAAATCAGTGTTACAATTAACACAGGCCACTGTTAAAGTCTTAGCTAGGCAGCTTGTTGTAATAGGGACCATTCGCCTTTTCACCAGTGCTAAAAACATTGGTTTGCTAATCCTGATTTATTCTAATGTTGCATAAACAGAAACCGTTTGGTGCCTGGTGAATAAGAACAGTTTTGGTGCATACAGCAACTGCTCTACATTTACAGCTCCAATTGAGCTTGTTTAGATACCCACAAGTTGTATGCGAATAGGTTTGTCCTGTTACCCTGACGCATTCTTGTCCCTTCAGTCACTGACTGCTGTTGCAGCAGATTACAAACAACTCCTCACATAAAAGGCAAACTAAACGTCATTCTGCCTCTCCATTCCTAAAGCACAGCCACTCCATTCCATTTGCTGCAAGAGGAAACAGCCCTCTTTCCAATAACTCTTTGCTAAATCTGTATGATTTAGGCCTAGATTCAGAGGGTAAGAAACGGGGGCATCATCTTGCAAACACCCATTCACATCAGTAACCTGAGCCTTGGGGGCTGGTTGGAGTCCAAGTGCCCTGTGCCCCACAAACAGTGGCTCACACGTACCAGTGCTGGGCTTGGGGATCGCAGAGATGTTTTGTAAATTTTAGGGATTACTTCAGGAGAAGACTATGGAAGGGATACTCAGAATTCAGAAACAGCTACTTTGATGTTGCACACTTTCCCCCTGTCATTCAAACACATGTTTTTTTGTTTAAGGATGATTAATATATATTTAATGTTTTTCCTAACTGAAGGGAAGCCTGGTCTATATATTAAAAGAGGCTAGAAAAACACCCCGAAAGCTGAGCTGGCATAAGTGGGTAGCCTGTATGTGATGTTTATTATGGTTTTTCCTTAAGATCCTTGTCTCCTCATTTTTCACTGTTTCTTTTTGCATTTGTCACTGCCCTGTTTGAGGCATCTTGTCTTCACTCCCGTGTTAGTCCAAGTCCCAAGAAGAATTCAACCCAAAGCATGCTTTGAGAAAGCTTTAACAAGTGCAAAACTGAGCCAAGCTCCATGCAGAGCTTCGCAGTACTTACAGAGAGCTAACTTTACTGCCACTGCCGTTCAGCTTGCCAAAAATCTGGGTTTGATAGTGAAAGTCTGAGGGTGTTTGTCAGGTGCCTGGCTTAGGGTACAACCTGGGCCATTCAAGCCTGAGTTTGGAAGACCCAGAGCTGCTGCTTTGGCAAGGGAAGAGGAAGATTAACCAGGAGTGTCAGACCAGGGCTCCATGCTTGTCCCGCACAGCTCCACTCCAGCAGCTCTGCAGGAGACCTTTGCCCACTCCTGGGCAGAGCTCCGGCCTTGCCTCTGCCTGCTGTGCATGAAAAGCCCTTTCAGTGCCTAACCCTGAGTCCAGGCAGGTATGGCAAGTCCTACCAAAGGCAGGGGATTACTCTCTCATGGTGACATTTTTCAGTTTTAACACAGGCAACATGGCTGTGCTTGACACAAGGGAAAATAAGTGGCAAAAGAAAAGTTTGTCAGCAAACACTCGGATATGAACAGTTCCTGGAACTGGATTCACAGCATGTGTTAAACACTGGAAGTGGGGGAAGGTATCAGGTTTAGCAGCAACAACTGAATCTGAGCTCAGGCTTGAGTCAGATGAAAGAGATGCTTAAATGTCCAGGAAAAATGCATGTTCCAGCTGGCATGTGGCACAGGCTGTAACATTTTTCAAATAAACAGCAGTCCATGAGGTCCTCACATTCAGTCATTTCTATTCCTATCATTTTCACCTTGCAGATAAGGTGAAAACCTCATTATATTTTACTTTCCTAAGTTTTATGGCTCTGACATCCACTCAGAAAGATTGCCTTTGCTGCTGTTAACTACCTACCGGCACTCTCATTAAGGTTCATTTAGGAATAATCTATTACCAAAAAATAGGTCCAAGTTTCAAGGACGGATTATTTAAATCACAGCATGCCATTTTGCAGCAACAGGAAAACAGCCAATTCCCCCCACCAGCACCTTTCAGAGCTGCTCAGTGGGGAAAGAGGCAGCCCATGGGAGGGCATATTGAATTTCCAGATGGGAAAGTAATGGTAGAAAAGTCAGGACACCAAAACTCTGGACAAGTGCAAAAGAGCAGTATTTCACTCTAGTATGAAGAGCTGTATAAAGAATATACATTCTGTACTCTCCATGAAAAACTATCCAGATAGATGATAAGAATATTTAAGAAAGCTTGTGCCATGTAGCATTATTTGCATAGTGTTCTTCTTACTTGCATTTATAAAGTAGAGGTATAGAAATGCCTAATATATATTCTTGAGAAAGATACAAACATAGGTAGAATACAAGGTGTAAGGCTATTCTAAACTACAGGAAATAATACATATACCCATTTTTTTTGTTTGTTTTTAAAAACTACTCTAGAAACTTAAATGCATGCTTGAATCAAAATTTCACAAATATCATACTTTATATTGCCATCCAAATATTTTTGAAGGTTCACTTTAATGTATTTCCCATCTAATTTACTTTTTAAAATGCACTCAAGTATAAATATTTTAGGAAAAGACAAAAGGAATTGTTAATAGAATAAGAGGGAAAAAAAATCAGGTAATGTTGACTGACATAAAAAAGTAGGCTTTGTTAATGTTATATTCATTACCTTAGAAAAGGTTTTACAGGAAGTGTAGTAAATCCACCACAGATGTGATAAAGATTAAAACCTCTTTTAAAGCAAATCAGTCCATTTAAAATAAACCAAAAGGCATGTGCAACATTTCTCAGCAATTCTCCACATAAATAGCTGATGAAATAAACTCAATATTAAGCTGAAGAATTTCATAAATTCTATGCAAACATAGTCATGTTAATTAAGAAATTATTGTGAAAATCATGTTAGTTAAGAAATTTTGTGAGAATCACAAAATCCACATTTTTCCCTTCATCTGCATGAGATATTAAAAAGTCCTTAGAAGCTAATTTGAAATGGCAGTCCGTTTGCTCTAGAGTGGTGCTACATAGCACAACGACACACAAAGCCATTTGCTGTGCAACATACAGGAGAATATAAGCATTACATTTCCCTTAGAGCACTACTTTAATTAAAAATAAAATTAAAAAAAAAAAAAACCAAACACATTTTGTAATACAAGCATCTAAATTAAGGGTACATTCTATGATACATTTAAGGCAGGAAATGTTACCATTTCATCCACCACATTTCATTTCATTTTTTAATAGATCTTTAGATGAAGCAGGATTAAATATTTGTATTAAACATACCTATAAATGCCATCAAACAGCTGGGTCCTGTCAACCCAGATATCACAAATGACTTACAAGACTCTGTTTACTACATGCATATTAAATCAGCATTAACCTTTTTTACTGAAGAATATATTACAGTACAGTAGATTTCAATGAGAGTTTAAAAACAAGGAATTAAACTAGCTATTTCATCATGAGAACATGTTGCATTTCACTTTCCTCAAATGAGTGTATCCGTCCTGCAGTTTTCATTTAGGGTTTCCATCATTCTGCTATATATTTAACCAATGTTTTAAAGCAGTTGAATCAAAAGGAGTATTTAGATCAACAGTAAGCACACAGAAAAAAAATAATCACTTATTCTACATACAAAAATATTTTGCTGTTGGTTTGTAAGACATGGTATAACCTGATCATTACACACTACTCTCACAAATGAGAGCTATAAGAGAACACAAAAAAGATTAAATGGTGCAGCTGAAGAGGAAAAACAGCCTTGGGACCCAAACCTGCAAACATTTTTTCCCATGATTAACTACTCTGCCATGAGGAATCTCATTTGAATCATTAAGAGTACTCAAAGTACCAAAGTTAAATACATACATAAGTATTTACAGGCTTGGACTTTGATACGACCCGAGGAAGTGGCAGAGAAATTCCATCCCTATTTTTCTTTGTCCTCAGCTGAGCTAATTCCCATTACTAACAAGAAGGATTTCTGCAGGAAAAAGACCAGTCGTTGGATGGCAGCTTCCCCTGGGTACACAAAATTTTAATTTGAAGAAAAAGTTATCTCTCCCCCAACAAAGCAGTATAAAGAGAACATGTGCGCAGAATGCAGCCCCTAAAACAACTATATATAACTTTAAATATTTGCATATCTTCTTATGCTAGCTTGGCAAGAATTAAATTTGCTACTCATGTCTATTGCTGACATTCCAAGTTCATGCCAAGAAATGTGTTTACTACCACACACTGCCATCTTCTATATAACATATGTGTGTTTATACACATATATGCATACACAGTCAAAATGAGCTGTGCCATAAATAATAATAATAAATCAAGTGAAAATAATATTTAACCCACACACACTAAACTCACTAATCAACACAAGCAATGTACAGACAAAAAACTATGCTTGACTTTCATCATGATGTAATTGCTATTTCAGATCAAACTGAGAAAATTAAGATGCTAGCCAAACTAACATGAAGTAGGTTAATTTGGCCAAAACACTCGATTTCTCACTTTCTTTCTGCAATAAAAATATTACTGAAAACTTCCCATTATGTAAATAAGGTAGGAATAAATAAAGCGTTAAAACTATAATTCAGTTCCAATGGAAAAGGAATATAGAAGGGTATGAACCCTACTTCTTAATCAGCCTAATTCTGTGCTGAAAAACAGAGTGTGCAGGTTGGGGTATGCCAAAAGGAACACAAGGGATCCAAATACAGCACCATGTTACAAGGAAAATGTAACTTTTTTCTTAAAAGAAAGCAATGCAGTAAGCCTATGGACTTCAATGCTTAAGAAATTTTCCCCATGGATAGCATACATAATTTGATATATTATATGTATTTCCTTCTACATTTCCTCTGAATTCCTATACTCAAATTAAGTCAGTTGTAGTACTCTTTCTCAACAGGAGCTTTAACAGGCATCAGATCTTTCATTCATCTGTGACTATGCTATTTTCTCACAGAAATAACCAAGAACCAAACTTGCTTCCAATTAATTCCCTGATATCTCACATCTGCAAAAGAAGAAGGCACCAGCCTAAGTGGAGTCCACAGCACAATAGCAATTGTAGAGACTTGGAGAAAACACAACCCCTGTGCCCATGGGGTTGTTGCAATAGTTTCATTCTTTGCTGCTCAGAAGGTGGGGTGTGTTCAGTGCTGAGCAAGAGAGCCATGATTTACCATTCACATTTGTATCAGAGCTTAAGAGGACTTTATATGCAGATGTGGTAATGGTACCAGGTGTCCTGATACAACACTGCTGGGTCTCTGCACTAGCTTTGGTCCAAGAAAAAAAAGCATCTTCTTCTCGCAGGGGGTTCTCACCTGCTGAAATAGTCACTATGCCACTAGTCCCATGTGGCATAGTTTAGAGCAGCTAAACCAAGCAATATAGCCCCCCAAAGCAGTTATGAGGAGAGTCACCCATGTCTACACCATTTGTGTGTCCCTTTTGACATGATTCTTCCAGTTCAAGCCTATAACTGAGCCCTGCAAGAGCTGCAGTGACTCTTACAGGTCACACTATGGCAGCTATACAAAGTATGCTTCCCACTTCACAGATTTCTCAGGCCAACATCAAATGTTTATGTAGTCCAAGACCACATCAGTTATACAGGTCAATATAAAGTTCATCATAAAAAAAAAATAGTCAAAACATTTGGGTCAATACACAAAATTCCACAGAGAGTACCCTCAGGATTTCTCCTAATGAGATGGAGTAAGAAGCCCATAAAATGTAGACAGGTGGTAATAACATCGTGGGAAGGAAGCTTCTATGTACTGCTTAGCACATTTCAGTTTGAAAATGCTTAAGCAAACTACATAAACTGAGTGCAAATCATATATTAGTAATTTACCTTCTCAATAAGGAAAACAATTTAAGGGGAGACTAAAATACACAACTTCAGAATTTGTTTGCATAAGAAAGACACATCCTAATTTTTGTAATGTATGATGTTAATAGTATATATTTAAATGAGCCTGTATATTCTGTCATCCTGCTACACTAAGTGTTTCTTTAATCAGCAGAAACAGGGGCCTGGATGTCAGCAATTCTGAAAAAACACAGCTCTCTACCTTCTGCAAGAGCTGTGCAAAGCTCAGCCCTTGCCAAGAGGAGGTCTCCATGGGGCAGGGCTGCCCCTCACCCTGCTGAGAGGTGCAGATACTTGCTCTGGCATAGCTGCCACCGCTGCACACCACGCTCTCTTCCTCTTGTGAAGGCCTCAAAATATAACCTAGTGTTAATTTAAGTTGGAAAATCACAACCACTATTCAGTAATACACTAAAGTCAGCACAAGGCCAGGGAACTACTGGTTCCTGTCTGCCTTTGCAGATACAAGCCAGCTACAATGTCAGGAAAAAAGTAAGCACTACCCACAAAATTCTTGTGCTGTCACTAAATCTAGGTGCAACAAGTGGAGCAACCAGTAACTCCTATAGTAGCAATTTCAAAAATCAGCATTCCAATATAGAGCTCATAAAAAGCATACATCGCATACATACAAGAAAAAATCATTGTGGATTTTTTTAACTTCAAAGTAATTTATCAGCTCCTGAGAGGTATTAGGATTGTACTTTGTGATGCATCTTTGGCATAAAATTGCCCAGGAGGTAGTTTAAGCAGTGGAGAAGCTTTAACCAGTGCTTTGGGGGTCCTTGGGATTTCTGAAGACACCAAAGCATCACTCAAGCCTCACTGATCTTTGCGGCAGCATGAATAGGAAAGGGAAAGGGATGTGTCCCGTCCCTAATGTCAAAGCATCTCCCAAGCACAGCCAAGGTTGGCAGCCAAAGTGGGCAGAGAGGCTGAAAAGCAGTGACCCTGCAGAGGGGCACAGTGTAGAGGCAGCAGGAGTGGCTGAGCCAGTCCTTCCCTGCTTCAGGCCCACATCCTTCCGTGACCTCTCCACTTTCAGCCACAGGAATATAAACCAACACATGTATTCTAGCAGTTCTGGGAACACAGGTGTCATGGTTTAGCCCCAGCCAGCAACTAAGCTCCACACAGCCACTTGCTCACTCCTCCCAGGTTACATGAAGAGAATGATGTTCAATGGTATGGAATATCCCTTTGGCCAGTTTGAGTCCACTGTCCTGGCTGTGTCCCCTTCCAGCTTCTTGTGCCCTCCCAGCCTTCTTGCTAGCAGGGCATGAGAAGCTCAAAAGTTTTTGACTTACATAAAGACTGCTTAGCAATAACTGAAAACATCAGTATATTATCAACATTATTCTCATACTAAATGCAAAACATAACACTATACCACCTACTAGGAAGAAAATTATCACAGCCAAAGCCAGGACAACCCATCCAGAGATGATTTGTTCCCAGCCCTATGTTCACCAGTAATGGGCACCAGTGCAGCAGGAGGAGACGCATAAGAGCTGTAGCGAACAGCTACAGAGCAATCTTCTTCTAAGAACAAATTCTTCTAAACCCTTAGTCTGCAGTTACACATCTTCTGAGATTTTAAGTGCATTTGGCTATATTTTAATATATGTCATCCTTTAATTGTAATTCTGTCTTTGAGATGTGTTTTGTGTATAAGTAAGTTTCAGACAAAGTCAGATCAGTTGGGGGACTTAATTAACAACTACCTGGAAATTCTTATTCGAAAACTCACCAAATTAACGAGTAAGCAGATAACTGTCACCACTGGGGCTGCTGGAGAGTCACCAAAATCATTTATGAAATACAAACAAGTAGAAGAAACTGCCCCCTGCCCCAGCTGCAAGTTGATGAATGACACATGTGAGTGTGCCCTTAAACAAACCAACAAGACAACAACAAAAAGAGAGAAAAAATAATGAAAACTTTAACAAAATAATTTAAAAAAGGGTTTCTCAATTAAAGAACGAGCTATTGCCTGGAAAAGCAAAAACACATAAAAAACACAGTGACTGTGAGAGCTAAGATGAGCAAAACAGTTTCAGTAAGGAGCCTCTCCAACTTCTCTAAAGCACAAGCTGTAAGCAGTAAGCTGAGCCGACGTCACCTGTGTGGCTGGCAGCAGTTACTATTGAGACCATTAGATACCAAAATGTGCAGAATATTTTAGCACTGATCCTTCCACCTCCTGGAGTGAATTTATCTTTACTTTTTTTTTTCTAATAATTGTGGGTTTGTTTTGGGGTTTTTTAAATACCAACACAAAGTAAAAGGGCAGAACAGGTTGATATGGTGATGGCATTAGGTTTTGATCACTTGCTTCAAAGAAAATACGCACAGCCAAGTATCAAAATAAAGTGAACATTGTTTAATGCTACTTGCCTGACTTTCCCTTGCCTTGTACCTTGTGCAGTCATACAGATCTGAGCCAACAGGATATAAAATGCTACCCAACCAGAACTATCCACAATGCAGATATTTGATACTCATGTTGCCTCTTCTTGTTTCTTCAGTCCTTTTATAAACGTCCTTTTTGCCTTGATCCTCTTTGTAATATTGAAGTAATTTTCAAAAGAATACCAAACCCCCATCTAACACACAGTGTCAGAAAGGGAAAGTCATTTTTCCAGGAAAGCTTCCCTTCCTCTCTGTCAAAGAACAGCAGGCTATGGTGTTCCCCAAAGCAGGTGACTGATAGGCAGAAATGTTCTGTACAGCGAGGACTGTTCTCTGTTAAGCGAGAATAACTGCAGCTGCTACAAAGGTAGTATGTGCAGTATTCTTTTAAATGGCATAGTTATAATACTGATGTGCAATGAGGAGCTTCCACACAGGCTGTTATTTTAAAGTTGTCCAACCAGAAATAACTCAATTTATATATTATTCATAAGGATTCAAAACTTTTAGATATCGCTAGCTGGGAAAACAAACAGGAGCCCCCTGCTCTCTCCAAGCCTCCCATTTCCTATTCCTGCAGTGCAATAAAAATGCTTGCAAAAGTTTTTGGACAGTCTCCTATCTTTTCTCCTGTTTGAGGAGAAAAATAAATGTTCCTCAGATTCCTTGTAACAGAGAGAGGTTTAAAATAGTTTTTAAAAGATTTTATAGCATCTTAAAATATTCTCTTTTATCTTTTATATTTTTCTTACAGTGTCTGTAGATTATGGGCTGAGTTTAAAAAACCCTTGGGTGCTACTTTTGGAGTTCAGAGTATGCATATGGTGCACACATTTCCAGCTAAGTGATGACTTCCATGAGACGTAGTACTATATGTGGGTGGGATGCTGGCAAGTAACAGATTTTAATGTACAATTCAAATAAGGGCATGAAAATCCAAGTTTTGCAATAAAAGAAACATGTCGAAATTCAATGGGAGAAATTTGAAGTTATTTATTCTCTGCCTTCAAAAGAGCTGGGATTTTTGGTTGTGTCCTGAGGCTGTACAAAACGGCTACATGGAAAATCTGTCTCCAACCAAATCTGCCTGGGACTGTGCAGGCATTAGGCTGGTTTTGTGATGTCATCTAGAGTATTGTTTCACAGAAAATATGGAATTGATTGCATTTTGCTAAGTGAAGTGGAAACAAAAAAATTTCTCATGCTCAGTTGTAATCACTTCAAAATTGGGACTAATACATCTCTGTGCCCTCAACAGAAACCTCTTTACCTATAAGTGACTTCAGCAGCCTTGAACAAGGTATACTGATACCATATCAGCCTAGGAAGTGCGCTCTTGATGTTAGCTGGCCAACAGCCATGGTGGCATTAGGATGCGGCTAGTGTGGTCTCTCGAGATGGGGTAGCAACACTGTAAAAATTCTTTGCCCAAGGCACTAGCACAATTAGGGATGGCTCTGATCATTACTGCTGGAGAAGCAGTTATATTGTTTTGCAATTTATCCAGTACCGGCAACATTCTCAGTTCTGTACAGTACATAGTTCACATTTGTTTCCTTCCCCAAGGAAACTATAGGTTGACCACACCATGAAATGTGCTGCGACTGGGACACTGCGTCCCGAATATGTTATAACATGCTCTGCTCTTTGTTGTGTAGACACTGTTACTGTATTGTACTATAGTTCTACATTAATAAAATATTTTTAACTCCTTAAGTGTGCCAACAGCATAGTACGTAACAGATTCTTGAAAGTCTAGCATCAAATTTGTGCAGATCCAAGTGATTTTCCAACAAAAGTCTGAAAGCAAGGATTTGTTATAAAGATAGTCCTAAAGAAAGAAAAAGTTGAAAGTCTAGCATCAAATTTGTACAGATCCAAGTGATTTTCCAACAAAAGTCTGAAAGCAAGGATTTGTTATAAAGATAGTTCTAAAGAAAGAAAAAGTAGCGGTCTGTTTACTACAAAAATGGGAAGATATTCTCACAAATGGAAGGGGTAAATGGTGTCAGCACAAGGCATAGGAACGTAAGTGGGAGAAGGATGAAAAGTTTGGGCGATGCGGTATCAGGAAAGAGCAAGAGGTTACGTAAAACTAATGAGACATGCAGAGCCCCCAAACCACATGCTATTACCCAGGGATCAAATCTCACAAACATCCCATGCAATTTAAGCAAATCATTTTTTTCTCATCAGATCTAAGACATACAATATAGTAGGAAAATACCATCTCCTTTTTTTTTAAGCTTGGCACATCATCAAAGTTTCCTGTGAAGTCAAAGCAAAGCACCTCCACCCTAAACTGAGGGTTCCACATGGGGAAAGAAAACATGGTCCTTTCACTGGCTATTTCTATCATGGAAAGCAGAAAGTAGGTGGGAGACACACAGAGCAGTCAATCTCTTCCCATTCCACCTTAATTAAGCTGGAATTCAGATAGGACAGTGCTTTTACAAAAATGCCATTGAAGCCGGTAGTGATCCAGCTCACCCCTTCACAAAGATGGCACCTTTGGAAGTCCACCACTTCAGCACTGATTTACCCCTGGCTCAGCAGGTTACCCACCCGCTCCCCATGTGCCTGGGCTTTGGTGGCTTTCCAGAGAGCTGCAGAGGCCTTGCCCTCGCCTGCGAGCTGACAGCTCCCAGACCAATGGGCAATGGCTGCAGACTTGAAAGACACACTGCTTAAAAGGCTCTCTCATGTTTCAGCTGACCATGTGTTTTCTCTTAGTACCCTGCGAGTTCAAATACCTCTGTATAACAGAAGTCAGACTGAAAAGGCATTGTGCATAAAATAATTCTTATCCGCATTGGTACGAGCCTTTGTGCTTTCTAAAAGCATATACGAGTAAGCAGGGTACTATTTATGCTACTTGGTGCATAGATTGCATCTTGTTCAAATTCAGTGATAAAAAAAAAGGTTCACAAAGGTTTTCTTTTTAACCTGATCTGTAGCAGCACAAAAGTATTTAACAACATCCTTGTCATTCAGAGGCAACTATCTTTTGACAAAGAACAGATTTCTCTTTCTTCCCATGAAACATTGCTAATTCAAGTTCATGTGCCAACCTCAGGATCAAGCTTACAGAAATAACACAGTTTGCAACAGCATCCTACTCAGTCACAAAGCTAACCCCAAATCACACAGCTGTTTTCTAACATAAACATAAATAAATAAAAATTGTAGTAGCAGTTCTGAAGTTTTGAAGTAGTATTGAAGGATGCAAGTACGCCAGTGGTAAGAAATCAGAAATACACCAACAAAGTGTTTGGTAAACACACATCAGTTCAGGAAAAGTGTTCTCTCTTACTTATTTAAAGCTTCTGGTTTTACAGTTTACTCAATGTATCCAGAATGCCACTAAACGTGTAATCACAGAAGTAAAACTTCCACATAGAACAAGTAGTCACTGTTGCTAAATAAGGTGGTACTGATTCAACTCAGAAACTGGGGCTTCTTGAGGACAGCATCTTAAGAAAGAACTTTAATTAAATGGAGAGGTTCATAATTTACCTTACTTTGCTTTCTACCAAATTACTCATTGTCCACAAGCAAACATTTCAGCAGCACTCCTCAAAGTCTTTGCATTTATACTGCAAACTCTGGCACTTGCTCATAGACATCATTTAAGACAGTGTGATGGACTCTGCATGCTTGTTCTCACCATCTACTTACCAAGCTCAGCCAGTTGTGCAGTCACTGAAGTGGGAGTTAGGAAGCAGCTGAGAGGTGTCTTCATTGATGATTTTAGGTACTAACACAAAATAATCTTGTGGTGGTTAATTTCCACCCTTGCAGATACATAGTCTAACATGAAATTTAGACAGACACACACATACACTTTTCCACTAGGCACTCTCAGCCCAAGGTGGCATTCTAGGTTTGCTGACAAGATTCGGGGAGAGCCTTTCAGTGCGGGTGCCACTGTACAGCATTGTCCTCGCTCTGCAGCCATCATATCCTCCCCCTTGCAGCCCTAGCATACCTTTACCACTCCTGTTTACTTTCTTTTTTTCTAATAAGAGCATAACATAATAAGAACACGATTGCCCACACTGCCCACAGACACTCCAAGCTCCTGCAGACCACACTTAGATTAGTGTCAGGCATTAGGGATTTAGCCAGTCATTCACACAGGTCAGAAATAACTCCTCTCCTCCCTCCCTACCACTCGCTAGTATCTGAAGTCTAAAACCAGAGAGGTCAGCGATGCATTTTGAGGCAGAACAAATAATCCTCTCTTAGGCTGCCAGGAATCCTTTCCCCAAACCAGGTCAGAAGGCCTGGGGGAGCTTCCACTTTTTCTGCACCACATGGCACTGCGCTGCATCCGCCTGAGCAAATGGTAGTGCAGCAGCTCACAGCTGCCAACAGCCTTGTGCAGGGCATCAGTGGGGGGTTCCTACCTGTAGTTTAATTTCCCAGTTTCCCCTAATCAGCTTGTGTGGAGCTCCTCACCACCACAACCATATTATTCCAAGTACATAACTCATTCTGTGGGTTGTTCTGTGCAAACTGCCCTGGGAAACACAGTATGCATGACCTGATGCTCTCCTATAGGTTTTAGGAAACTACAAATGCTTGAAAAACCCATGTTAACATACTGCGTCCCATTGTCATGACAATGTTTATCATTAAGGAAAAACTCCAGTGTCCTAAGAGCATTTACGATAATGTCTATGTCAAAATGGTGTTTTATGAAAGCTTTCTCATTTTATAAAAATCGACATACTTTGTTAAGCAAAATGTTCCCAAGTAAAGGCAAGTCTAATTCAAGAGCAGCAAATAAAACTAGAGCTTGTATTATTTGTATTTGAGCCAGAAACAGTTATAAGATGCTTATTAATGTATACCTTTATTATTATGTTGACTCAGCTTTCCATGTGTTTCTTTTCTTTATACCTCACTCCATACCATCCATCCTCTTTGCTCACCCAGAAATCTGAGACTGGCAGCCTTTAAGAATCACGTTAGCTGGAAGAGCTAGAGTTATATTTCAGATTTCATGTATAAAATTCCCTCAGCCTGATGACCTGTTCTATTCTCAGGGAAAACACAGGGCACATCACAAGGCAGAACTTCAAAGCAATTAGGGACAGGGATTAGACACTACTGGACTAGTCAGGGTGAAGATTTTCTTTCCTTAAGAAAATCCACAAGACTCATGCTTCAGTTCTTATTTGCAGTTTTACTGAAGCACAACATGATCTGTGTTGCCATGGGTTATGAACATGTGTTAGGGAAATTAAGTACCTAATCCAAGCACCACTCAGTTAATTAATATTGTGCTGTTAACAGGGTTATAACTTCATGCATTTCATGAGAATTAACAAGATTTGTTTGCATTAACATGGTCTTACATCTCCCAGGTGACAGCAGAGACCATGCAATGGGGATTTATGTTCTGCTCTGGCTGCTGTCACCAGTGCCCAGAGGGTCTGGGCAGGGACCCTGACACTGGTGCACAGGGGCACCCATTATCTTCAGTGCCTCTGGGGAAGGGCACAGCTCACTCCGTGCTGTTGAAGCCAACTGTACTTTGCATGGGGGAACTGCTGGTGGCTTGGCGCAGAGAGAGGGGAGGCGACCCTCTGGCCTACTGATTAAATGGACTAGAACTGAACTTGCAGCAAAAATAAACACAGCAAGTACACAAATCAGCAACACTTGCGTGACTTTATGAAGACAAAAATCAAATTACTTCAAGATGATCTCTACAATTACGTTAGCAAGTTCAATAGAGCATCAAAGTTGACAGCTGTAGCTTTCCATGGCGAGGAGCCCACAGAAGGCAGTGACAGAGCTTCTCCGGGCTTTGGCAGCAGCAGGGCTGAGCCCCTCTTCCCTCTCATTCCTCAGCCATTACTCAGAAGTGCCATGATTTTCATTAAACAGTATTGGGAAGAAAGTTAGGATAGACATGGTAGTCCTGCTTTGTATACGGCACTAGCTAGGTGAGACTTCTACTATTTTCAGTTCGTGATTGTCTCCATTTCCTTTTCCTCAGTTGTCTGTCTCACCAACTTCGTAAACTCCTCCATCTAGAGAGGAGATACACCTGCACTGCTGCCTGCACACTGCCAACAGCAATGCCCAGAGCTCTAGCGATAGTCCCAGGGTGCTGACAGCAAAAGTGTGCACATAACTCTGCAACAATGAATTTTGCTGTCTATCTATAAGGCTATTCATTCTAAAAAAGAAATTATCTTGCTTTTACACATTTCAACTGTAACAATTTCTTCCAGTAAATCATTCCCCTCCAAACACGGGATTTGCCTCTATTAGGAGAGTTAAATTTATCAATTTTCAGAGGCCAGTAGGACCCACAGCAATTTATAGATGAACACCACACCAAATATTAGGTTTATACCCTTGACAGGTCATTACCATGTGTTTGATGTGGAATACACAAGGTTTAGCCAAAAGATACAGGCCATATTAGAGGGCAAATTTCTGTAGATCTAAGATGAGGTCCACATATTCTGCTAGTTTGCTCATTTGCGAACATCTGTAGCAGAACATACTGATCTTCCAGTACAAAACCACACAAATGGAGTCAGTTCCATTTGTTTTCCATATATGGGAAGAACTGTCTCTAAACAAATTTAATTCTTGACTCCAAGTGGATTGAAGATGCTTTTCAGATAAGAAGTGGTAAAATAAAATCACAAGAGATCACAGAAAATGATGTTGTTATTCCCTTCCTGCAGCATTCATCTAATTTTATGTTTCACATTGGGGCAGTTTGGCCTCCTCATAAGACCAGACAGACAACAGACAAACAGCAGTTGAGCGGTGGTTAGACTGCACTCATATAACCCAGCAATCATAATTCAAGGGAGAAAATGATTTCCTGTCAGAAATATAGACTGAAACTGCCAAGAAAATCTCTCCAAAGCTACAAACTTATCACCATTCACCCATTAGGCTTGTGATGAGGAGAAAAATCAAAATTGCACCACTTAGTAAACCATGGGTGGAATACCACGCAGAGAGGAAGAAAAGAAGACGTAGCCATGAAGTCAGCTTGAGTTCTACTAAATACTTTGTTTTGAAATCACATTCCTAAAAAAAATATCTGAGAAGTAGGTAAAAATGCAGTTGCATTTACAGCCTACCCACTGTGACGTGTTTTCCAGACAACTGGCAATATTTCATATTAGGTACAAAGCCATGTCTTAACAATCCTGTGGATTCACTCGTCTCTCCATCCTTGGTGCCAGAACTACCATGTGTGACAAACAGTGGGCTGGCTTAAGACTCCGTGCATACAATGCGCAACTGAGAGGGACACTGGCCTGGGAGCAAGTGACTGGATTCAGTCCTCCCTAGCTACAGCCCAGCTTTCATAAGGTTTATACCGAGATTACAGTCTTTCCAAGTTAAAGGAATCAGGAAAGTTTGAGAGGTGACGTTCCTTGAGCTTTTTCAAATGTATTTGCCCAATAACAGTAAGTCTTCCTCCTCAGTATGGGGTGTCCTGCTCCTTCAGCACCAACAGGGAAAAACGGCTGCACAGTGTGATTTCCTGATTAAGCTACTTGTAAACTGTAGCCTTCTTGGACTATTTGTTCTGCAGGGTTGTTGGCTTTCTTTTACAGTTTCAACTGCAGAGCCCAAAGGAGACCCATGTTAGAAGTGGCTGGTTTGTAGCAACATTATCTCACGCAGCATCAGAGACCTTCAGATGTGAAATCCTTGTCCAGTTTGTTTCACACTGGTAGCTATAGCAGATAAAGCATTATCACTAATGCATTATCCAAGATATTATTTTAACATCCCAGAGGAAAAACAGACTGGAAATTCAATTATCTATTGCCACAAGTCACTCTGTTACACCATGACAACAGAAAGAGCTCCAGAACACAAAACTTATCAAGAAATGAGAAACACAGTAGGAGCTGAGTCTAACTATAAATTCTGACATACCTTCACTAGTAATGATTAATGACTAAGAAAAAGAAAAGGGAGGCTGCATGCACAAATGCCAACCTGAACTGACATTAAGACATGTAACTATTTTAAATATTTTCCCTTCTAATTACATGTTTCTTACTACTGTAAAATACTCAACATACAAAACCAGATTGGCTCTAGTGCCTGTCTCAAAAGCAGCAGGCAGTTAAATAAGCTCTGAAAAGCTAATTCAAATGCCACAAGTAAAACAGCACTGCTGTTTCTTGCAAAGAAAATCCAAATAAAGCTCATTTACTTGTCTTGCGAGTATAAGGCAGAGGTATTAACAGCACAGCAGAGTTGTTCTACAGCAATACGTGAACAAGGAGACTGAATGCCCACACCTGCAGTCCCTTCTGCAGAAGCCAAGATTTTTACTTACATTTCAGTGGGAGCACAACTCATTTGACTTGTGGAAAGGACTGTAGCCACACAAAGTCAGCTTGTTCACCATTACAAGATTAATCTCCAAAAGAGAGATCTCAAGAGTGCACTAGGAAATAGCATTCAGGATATGCCACTTTGTTCACTACTTTCAAAGGACAAAAATTACTTTTCCTGGGCAAAATGCCTCTTTTTAAGACAGCTTTACAACTAATGCATGGCCCTTCACATTCTACATTACCCAAGTTTCACTGTTCAAGTGCAAAAAATATTAGTTTTAGTATTTCCTCCTTTTATTGACAGGTGTAAATGAGAGGTTTGCAAGCCAGAGAGCATATCTGGACAAAGCTATGCATACAGCAGTAAAGACTGTTTGTGAGAGCTCCGTGGGTCCACATAGCAGTGGGTGTTATATCAGCACCATGACATCAGCAGGAGGCTAAATGCTTGTGGTATAAAACATACCAATGTTATTAGCATGACACCAGCATGATGACCTGCTCTGCACGCCACTGCTCAACCCACCCTGACTGACTGCTGCTTTACCTTCTCCCTCCCAGCCTGGCTCCTGAGGAAGAATGGTGTCTGTGCAGGAGGGGGCTGTGGCTCTCCAGGAAAGCTGCCTACACAAACCAAAGCTGCTGAGCACACAAATTCAGGGGGTGTTTAGCATTTATGGAGGTGGGTGAGGGAGAGTTTCGGTCATGCCAAGGGTCCCAGCTAGGACTGGTTTCAGCAAGGCCACATCTGGTAAAAAGCAAGTGCCTAGTGACAGAAAACAAAACCCATCCCTTAACGCCACTGACATCTTGTACAAAAAGCTTAATAGCGTGTTGATATTTGGGGAAATCAAGGTACCCTTTTCACTGCCAGTTATCGTGCAAGATCAAAATAGCATCATTTGTCACTGGTTCAGTGCCACGTAACACATCTGGAAGCAGGGTGTTGGCGGTGTTTGTGTTATGCTCTCAGCAGGAGACGATTCGCTGGTAGGGATCATGACAGCACTGCTGGAGATGAAAACACCCAAAAAAGTGTCCATGAGTGGCAACTTTTAGTTTGCAACATATGTCAAAATCTTGTCTGTGATGTGGCACAACTAGCTATCGTATGATGTAAGGGCAACAGCGCATATTTTAACATACAATTGTCTGGGAGAATTTAATTTTGTTCCCCATTGCGAGACACATTACGTGGCAGCCACGTCCTGAAAAACGCTCTAGTCCCCTTAAACCAGTACTGTGAGCTGAAAGAGCTTCTCCCAAGGCAGGATGCACTGGGCAGAAATTTCCAGAAGTGAATTGTAAATGGAAAAACCTTAAACAAACACAAATATTAACCAAACTGGATGCAGAATTACTAGTTTGGGTTGGGCCTCCTCAGAGTAATGAAGCAATTCCCTTAGAAATGCCTCTATACATTCAGAGCCTGCACTTAAGGCGGATTAGCCATGTTGTCATCTTATGCGAATACCAGTCTTTGCTTGGGAAAATGAATTAAGACCACACCAAAATTACTCTAGTGAAGAGTTCTCAACAGAATTCATAACCTCAGGGATGCTGTTATAACAGCAAAAGGAACCAGCAAAATACAGACTGGTTTACCAATGCTGTTTTATTGCAGAGCAAAAATATGGTTTATGAAAGTGAAACACACCAAGGAAATACTTTGCTCAGACCCCAGCACGGTGATGCAGTTCCTCAAGAAAAGAAAGTCCTCCTTCATCCCTTTCAACACAGAGCTTAGGAAAAAATCACATCTGATGTGAGTCATCTTCTCATTCAGACATGAATTCAGTTTATCCTTGCTGGAAGGATGATCTAACCCTTACCTTCTCCAGACTTTCTCAACAGATGATCCAGGCACAGGGGTAGAGAGAAGCTCAGTGACAGAGGTGAAAAGAGGAAGGAAAAATATACACAAACACACAGAAAAGTGATAATTCTGGAGCTTTCCTCCAGGAAACCATGTGCCACTGCATGGCAACCAAAATAACCCAGGGGTTCCCTCTCTGCTCCAGCTCCCTGTGAGGAGCCACTTTAAAGCTTTTAGAACATTTGCAGAGTTTGAGAGAAATGGTTTTTGTTTAACTTCAGCTACTTCAGAAATGCCTGGGGCCTGAAGAAACATATTTTTGGATTGCTCTTAAAGAACAGGCTGAACTTTGAAGTTTGGGGAATTTTTTTCAGACCAAATGTTAAATTAATAAACACCAACATGACAAATTGGTCTGAGTACTGGGGAAAAAATTAACAATCAGTAAAAAGTCTTCTTGGATTAATTAATTGTGGCACATTGTTACTTATTCGAATATGTTGATAGGTCTGGCGCTTCAAGTCTTACAAGCCATGCTGCATAATGTGTTTTTGCATTCTAACTAAGCATGTTTGATATTATTGTCCATTTGCCCCTACAAAATGAAAGATATCATCACCATTGAATAAATTTCAGTTTGTGTAACAGTGAGATCATGAATAACTCATTTACTTATAGATCATTTAAGTTTAAGAAATATGCATAGAAACTCAAAGCATCTGGAATCTAAATTACTTCTTTGTACACAGCTTCTTTATGCCAGAAGTTTCATCAATGCCACTGAATTTACCCTGCACTTTCTTGTTAATTGAGGTGCTCGACTAAAGTGTCCCATATGAACCATTTATTATTCATTGTATTGCAAGAAATGGCTGGCTAAGGAAACCTTGACTCCATGGGAAGTCATGGGTCAGTCAGCTGCAAGCCACACACAGACTATTAATTACAGCTACGTGGTTGGAGATTCATCTGCTAACACTGTACAAACAGGAACAGTGTCATGCCACATCCACATTTTTGTATTTTCGCCTCAATTTTCCTCACCCTACTTTCAGAAGAAAAAACATTGATTCATTCCTAATAGATGCCCTATTAAGTATTTAAAAAGCAATAATGTAAAGCAACCTTCCTCTATAAATGCTGGTAAACAACAGTTCACTCACCACTGTAGTTCCTTGCCATCCCAGTGAAGTATGGAGGGGGAACTATTCAATATACCTTCCTGTAAATTTCAGGGACATTTTTTCAGGGATCTCAGAACTGCAATGCTTCAGCAGACCACAAGTACACCTACCAAGGATCACAGGAACAAGTTTGCTTCTCACAAGGTAAAAAATAGGACACCCCCTCCAGATTCTGGTCTATTCTCATTAATGCAAGCCAAGCTAATTGTACCAAGACATTCCTACTGCATGATAGAACTGAGATGGGATAGTTCCTGCGGAGTTTATCCCTGTGGAGTCCAACACCAGAATCACCTCCCTGAAAAACGTGGTCCCTGCACAGGGCCAGATTCTCAGCAGGCACTGAGGGACAGGGTGCTTTGATTAACACCACAAGCTCCTGAACCAGAACATCAGTGCCCTGAGGAGGATTCCAACAAACATCTGTTACCATTAAAAATCACTGAGATCTACACCCAGAGAGGGCCAGGGCTGAGGGATTACATAGTTCCTCTCTGAGGCTTAAACAGCACACAGATTTGAATGTTAGTGGAGCAGCATTTAAGGAAATCAGCTTGGGAATCAGGAATGAGGAACGTGAAGCTATTCATTTAGTAGTTTTTCTAATGCTTCTCCATTTAATATTTGCAAATTTAATATTTACACAAGCAAGCCTTACAAAATTATGTTACAAGGAATAGCTTCTGTACTTCTCATAATAAGCAAACAACCAAAAATACATGGTATGTATAGCAGGGTTTTAGAGCTGGGATCCTATATTACTTCTTACAGCCACTTATCTAAGATCTAGTATCTATAAAAAGCCTGTTTGCTATTTACACAGGTGTCTTAGAGCATTATATAATCATGTGGCAGATCAACATAGCCTTCAGATCTCAAAGTATATAAAAGTACATCAGGACCATGACATAGAGGGGAAGTGTTGGCTACCATTTGACACTGGCCTTTTATTCCTTTCAGAAGTTCACATAGACATGGAAGATAGATAGACGTCTTTAGCTCTTCATGAGGATAAGGCAAAGAAATCACATCTTTTCCTAACCCTGCTTGCCTAGATTTTTTAACTGTAGAGTCATGCTGGCTGCTCACATAAATGTTTAAATTTTGCCACTCTTATGTAAGCTGAGTAGTTCCACTAAACTTGGTAATAGATCTCCTACAGTAAGGCTCACAAGCCAAGGGCCTTACAAGAGCTCTACTTTCAAGAGTCAGGCTTCAAAAGTAAAGCCATAGTAACTTAAAGTATTCAAAATATACCCCAACAAGAAGGACAATAAGACACGAGAGATGACAGAGTCTACACAAAGGCATGTATGTTTCCACATATTCTCTAACCACAGAGAGGATCAGAAACTACATTACAAATTAAAGCAGATTCTGTGATGAAAATGCCCTCCAGAAAAGGCATATATCATCCTTTAAGAAAAAAAAAAGTAATGTACTATCCATAAAATCCTCCACAATGGCTAATCTCTCATTTCAGTCAGCCAAATCCTGAAGACACAGTTTGGATCTTAACAAGGTAACAACAAACTCCACTGGAATGTAAGAGCAAGGGACATATTCAGTTCCTATTATATATGACTTCATTAGAGCTTATTCTGCTTTTAATCTGCTATAATAAAGACCTTACGTTTGAGTAAAGATCTTAGCATTTTACATGTTCATATAGAAATACATGTTGCATGCAAATGACATGGCAAAGGCAACACTAGTACATCAGACCTTGTACTCACTATGAATGAATTACGTTCTTCATTCATGAAGTGCTGTCATTCTTTTGCAAAGCATATGTTATGCAGGATCTACACATACTGCCTTGTTACAAGATACATCAAAATGAAGTTCCACTTCACATTCCCTAAGCTGTGTACAGCTTCTGCTTATGCCAAGATGTTGCACCCTCTCCCATAATTTTTAGCAGATTCCCATATATATTAGAAGGTTGTAGCAAAAAAAAAAAAAAATTCTCATCTATAATGCAATCCACATCATAATACTTTTACAAATTTAAAAACATCGCCTATTTGCAGGTACAAGTATGTCGTCATGCACAGAGGATCGCCAGAGGTTATAGCTAACAAGCATTCCATATAATGCCTGTAACTACCAAGAAGCTGCTCCCAGGCTATCACTGACATTTGCTTAGCTGTACATAGATAAATAAAAGGGTAATATGGCTTCAACCGCACATAATATCCAACCGAAGTAACCATACGCCTGCTTAAGAACTACAGCAACACTGACTCTTAAACGTATTTGTTTGACAAATCTTGCACTGTTTGTTTTCTTTCTAATGGGTTTGTTTTTGTGGTGGTTTTTGTGTTTTGGGTTGGGTTTTTTGGTTTTGCCTTTTTTTTTTTTAGTTTTGTTTGTTTGCTCATTTATTTTGTTTCTGGGTTTTTTGTTTGTTTTTTTTTGTTTTGGGTTTTGTTGTTTTTTTGAGGTTTTTCTTTGGTTATGGTTTTACTTCTAGTTCACTAAGTCCTCAAACTTGATTTACTTACAGGCTCTTTACCCACAAATGTACTAGATAAGATGAAAGCATCAGCAAGGGAATACTTTTGTCCAGAAAGTATAGATACAGAAATACACGGCTTCTCAATTTTAAATGAATGTTAATCAACACCAGTGAAGACTCTAACAGAGTATTTGCCCACCATAACTTGGGCTTTTCCCCATTTTCTTCAGATACTTCACATCTTCAGATAGTTCATGTCTTGCTGAGTAGCAACTTTCTTTTTCATGCTGTGAATCCTATCACCACAAGGAAAGCAGAAAAACACAGCTGAACAGCATTTTACAGCATCAACGACCTCAATCTCCCCACCCCGAGTAACAGCCAGTTCAAGTTTACTTAGGGATTACCCTTTACTCCTCCAAGGCTATGATTTACAAAGCAAAGAGATACCTGAGAAGACCTAAAACTATTTGCCTACCAAGCATTAGCTCTTCTGAACTCAATAGTCATGGAAAGTAAAACCCAGCCCATACTTGAGAAAAGCTGTGTGAAGATGCAATTCTCCTTATGAAAAACACAAGGAAAACCTACCAGGAAATGAATTTGTTTCCTGGGTAGAAAGAAGAGGCAGAAAGCAGCAGCAAACATTAATGAGTAGCAAGCTGCAGCTGCTGCACTCTGCTAATTAACTACAGGGGAGAAGCAGAAGGACAGCCTGGGCTGTGGGTGGTTTCTGAAAATGGTCCTTGCAATGTAACCTGTCACTGAGGACCTGGGAGTCAGCAGAGGAACTGCACAGAGATTATCATCTTGTATTGTGGGGCCCGTTTCCTTTGCTCATGGCATACTTCCCTGAGAGGGGCTTTAAAGAAAATATATGTTAAAAAAAAAAAGAAATTTGGAATGGGTTGCTTTATAAAAACAAAACAAAACAGAAAAGAACTGTGAGCCACGCTATGAACTCCATACTACAGTTTGCATTTTTTAAATTCCTTGCAATGGAATAAATCAGCAATGGGTCAAACCGGTTCAGAAAGTGTTTGAATAACTGCCCATGGAGTGCCCAGGGGTTCTCCGTCAGCTGAGTATTTTGACTGCTGCTGTTCAACTGCCATTTGAGAAAGCAGGACTGCTGGGAAAGACAACACAACACAAACCAACACTGGCTATCAAAGCATACAGTGTACCAATATTCACACTGCACAGTCCGGGTTTCAGAGATGTTACTGAAAGCAGCTTTACATCGCACCGCTCCATGACGCTCCTAGCTAGCAATGTTCAATACAGCCAGAGGTAAGAGGTCTTCAAGAAATTGCAATATCCCAAAATACCTAATTTTATCTCTGCAATAGAAACAGTAATTGACAAATCGTTATTTTACATTTATAAAATACATGATGAGGAACATACCACATGCATTCTAGACTTTCTGTCTGCATTGGAAATCAACTGGGAAATTAGGAGGTATGGCGTAGAAACATCACTACGAATATACTGTATTACTGCTTTTGCAGCTGCAGTCCCAGAATTTGTTTCACAATAATTCAGTTACCCATGTTTAAATAACCAGCCAGCAGAAGAAAGGCTGATATATTTCATATGCATTCTCTTTGAGCAGGGGGGCCTTCACGTCTGGTCGAAAAATGTCAGGCTCATATGACACCACCAGAGTCAGGAGAGATGCCTAACCATAACTAAAAGCAGAATTTGGCCAACACAATTGGAAAATACCAGCAGAGTATATACAAATGCACACACGCAATCTCATATAAGAGCAGAGCATGAGACAGATTGGATTTTTTTAGTTACACCTTTAAAGAAAAAGAAATTTCATGTACAACCCCCTCACAGCGCTATTACATGGTTCATTTATCCCACTGCAGCATAAACAGACATACCAGAGGCTGTAGTAGGGGAGAAGGGGAGAGAGTTTTTCTTTTTTTCCCCCATTGAGGATTTTCAATAGTTTGAAGAGCAAAAGAGCAGATCTGGCCTGCCTTCCAAACTGACTTCAGTAACAGATAAGCCATTTTAAGACGACCATAGTCAGCAAGTATGCACATAAGCTGTACATGAATATATTTATCTGTACTTTTAATAGAGCTTATTTTTTCCCCTTTGTTTTCCTAGTTTCCTTTAGCATAGAGTCTAGAAATAAAAAGTGAATGTCTCTCCTGATTCTGCAAAAAGACCCTTTCACAATGGATCTCTTAGCGGTTTAGATATTATTTCTCAAGAATCCTTACCCAAAGGAAAGCAGTCTTTCTGTCAGCTTCAGTACCGATTTGTGCAAGTTTTCGTAAGATCATTCTTGTCAAACACATCCTTCAGAAAGGAAGGATTTTAGCTTGCTTGCTGCATGCAGTGCCTCACTCGAAGCTGCCATTCATCCAAGTTTCTTGCGTCTTCCTGGTACACATCCTGTTAACACCTTCGTATACACTTCAGTATTTTGCAAAAGCAGGGTGAAAATGGGTAATGGCAAAGCAAACACAAAGATTTGACAAAATTAGTAAAAATACAAGATCCTAAACCAGGGGATAACGGCATTTTTAACAAAATTAAACAGATTGATAAACTTTGCTGCAAATTAAAAACAATTCTGTTGTATCTGAGCCCATAATGATTATTTTGAATACAGATATTTACTGCTGCCAATAAAGAAATTTTTTGGTAACTCTTCTGTTATTGGGAAGAGCTTGAACATAATCCAGTCCAAAAAAATGCTGACTTTCTTAAATAGGGGCTGTGTTTTTGCAATAAAGAATACTGGTCAATATACAAGTGAAGGAAAACTGAACCAGATGTCAGTAATAGGACCACAGAACGTTGCATTTGCCCAGAATCGCTATTTTAAACACACGATGTTGGTCTGCTGGTTTGTGGGATAATACATTCTTGGCAGCCAGAAGGAGTTTCGATATGTTAGAAGGTTATCCTTAAGCAAAAAGAGAATTAAAAAAAAAAAGAAGAAAAGAAGCAGAAGAGAGGTAAAGAAAGGCCACTAATTCATCAAGCTCCCCATAGAAGAAAATTATGACTTAGTCAGGAAATCAGTTTGAAAAAAAGGCAGTCTGAAAACAGGCTTGGGGTTTTGACATTAATGTTCATTTTCTGCGTTACTACCTTACTACTACTACCACCTCATTGTACTTTGCCTTTTTAAGGTTTCTTCCCTACATACACACTGTTTCTGGACAAGAAGCCTAAGGAAAAAAACAGAGGCTTTTTTCTTGTAGCTCCCATGCAGTCAAGTCCAACGGGTGGGGGAATCACCTCCCCCGCGACCGCATGCACAACCCAAACCCACAGAACCTGGTCCCAAAATCCTTTTGCATTGAAAACCTTTGCTCACACCAGGATCCTGCTGCCATCACTGGGAGAAAGCTGTTCACAGGATCAGGCCCCACTGTCCCAGAATCACTACAAACAGGTCTGGAAGCTACATGCACACAAATAACACTAACCCAGGTCTCTGTCCATGGCCAGTTAAGTACTTACCCACCTCTAAAATGCTTTTTAGTTCAAACTCACAGGGATTTGGGACTGGGGATTTTTTTTTATCCTTCTATGTTAAGAAGTAGATAGATCTGTATGCCTTCTTAATGCAGAAATAAAACTTCAAGATGTACTTGTATGCTTGGCGAACAATCACTTCCCTGTTTTACAATGTAGTACATTTAAAAAACCAACTCTGCTCGTTGTTTTAACAAACCCTTATCTGAAAGATAATTAAAACCACTTCCCAATATACAACCAAAGTTTTATTTTTATAGTCTATCTTCCATTATGGCATAATCCTTTCTTTTTTCTTTTTTAAACCAGTGAAATATACAAATCACGCAAGACAGAAATATGTACATTAAATGTACAGAACAGAGAAAAAGGACATAGGAGATTTACATATCTGCATGACAAGTAAAATATTTTACATTAAATAGTGTTTTAATAGCTGGGATCATGAGATTCAGTTCTGCTCAGACCAAAGTCACTAAAAAGGAACATGAGGTGATTCACCAAATGAATGCAAAAGTGATCATGGTTTTTGTACAATAAAAACCAAAGTAACATATTCAATGAATTAGTGCTTTATTTATTTATCTTAAAGATATTCTTTGCAAACATCTGAAGATGAGGGGTAAATATGTCCTTGTACAATAAATTAAGAGCAACAAAGCACCATTTAAGAAGCTGATAAATGATCAAGATGAACTTAATGATACAGCTTAAAGGCTTGTGAAAAGTCAAGGCTTTAGTACAACTAGGCTAAAGTGAAAGATTTTCCTCACTTGGTATTTGAAAAAACATTTTCTTTAACGTGTTGGATGGGACTGAGTTGGAAAGAGGCATCTGAACCAATGATGAAATCCTGTATAACTACACAGTATTGGGGGAACGCACATTATTTGACAATTTCCATTTCAAAAACTGAAAAGCAAGGGCCATATGCAGCACATTTTGGATTTGGAAGGTATCTCCTTTCAGCAACAATCAATAATGCCCTTAAATGTGAGATTGGAATCGAAGTGATCTCCAGACCAGTATCAATTCAAGTGCAGGGTGCTGCCTCTACCAACTGCTCAAGACAGTCCTGAAGCTGGGAAGAGGCTTAATTCTTTGTGACTATCCTTAAAACTTTTGAATTATAAAAGCTTTAAAGCTTAAAAATAGAAACACCAAAAGGTTAGAATCAATCTAGTAACCTTAAGAGAACTGAAAAACAGAATGGGGGATGAACCGCCCCTGGAATTTAGACATTTTATTATTTCTTAAATCATTAAAATATATATGTACAAAAAGCTTTGAAATATCAGACACCAGCAGACCACAGTTCTCCCATATATATGTAACTGCTCAAGTATAGTCTGAACAGTTGTAGTGTATATCTGCAATATATTATCTAAAGCATGTGTATTAAAGACATAGGATGATAAATTTGGTATTGCTGCAACATTTCATTGAACTATAATAGTCAGTTAATGTTATTAAATATGAAACTATTGTCTCCTTGAGTGAAAGCGTTCCCAAAATCTGCAAAAAAAAATATATAAAAATCAATCATTCCAAGAGTGGATACCTAATGATTTATTTTCTCACATAAAATTAGAGGAGTTATTTGTCAAGCTGTGTTTTGAAAGACAGCCAGCTATTACACCATTTTTAAGGCATTTTCAAATTTGGGGAATTCTGTTTTCTATGGGCTTTCCAAGCTGGGAGACCAAAAACTGCTTGCAAGCACTGCAGCTCCCCTCCACTCGGCCACAGCGTCCCATGCAGTCTGCATCTTGGCTCTCTCCACCCTCAGTAGGAGTGAAGCACTGCTCTGTAAGATGAGACACTTGAATGTCACAATTAGCTAATAAGGCCAAATCCTGCCTTGAAGAATATCTTCATTATTCGTCAAGGCAGATCTTTTTTCCTCTTTTTTTGGTCTTGTTAGGTTCTGGAACCAGACATGGTGACTCAGGAATAGCGCAGTTGAAGCCTCTATGATCCTTTGCTCTTTACCCTTTGATGACATTGCATATTCAAGTGGGCACATTCAGATATGGAACTGACAACGTACTTTGTGATGAATATACCCCCTTGTTTACAGAGCCCTAAATGTACTTTACAGCTTTATATGCCCTATTCTGATAACTTCTAGTGTCTGAAACTAGAAGTCATGGACAGCTCTGTGTATTCCTCACATCCGTAAGGATTGTTCTAACATCCCAAGCTCATTACATGGTTGCTCTGCCTACTGCACATGTATTACGTCCCACGGGACTACATGGGGATATGTTGGATTTTCCCCTCAAACTACTCTAGTGTTTTTTAAGAAAAGTCAAGCTTGTTTTTTTTTCTTTACTTTGTAAAATAAATATTCTCATGTTCTCCCCCATTACTGCCAAAAATATAAGCCACACACAGTTCTGGGATGGATGCAGAGAGGGTTTCCAGGCACTTCTCTTTGCAACCTTTATATTTTTTCTTTTTTTTTTTTTCCTTCCCCCTGCCTTTTTTTTTTCTCTTTTTTCTTTTCTTTTTTTTTTTTTTTAAAGAAGACGACAACTCATTGGACTCTATAAATAAATTGGAGATAGTCCTGTAGAAAGGGAGAGGGGCCTGCACCCCTTGCTGGCAGGTAGCTGCAGTTCCTTCCACCTCGCCTGTCCCCTATTTGCACACAAATTGGTCCACGATCTCTGTGCACAGCTTGCATTTCACATAGCAGCACCAGTGGAACTTGCAGTGGCAGCGCTCTCGCTGCACCGTCTTGAACTGGTCATACCCCCGGCCGCAGCACATGAGTTCACAGCCGTCCATGCCCTCTGAGGTCTTATTGCAAAGGCGGCCCTGGGTGCCCAGGGACCCAGTGCTCTCATTGCGCACACAGTAGTCAGGGCTGGGATCGATGTAGACCAGGTCGTGGATGGTGGGTGCGTTGAAGCGGCTGTTCACTTGCACCAGCTTCCCCCGGCTGTTGAGTTTCATGGCAGCAGCACTATCGTATTTCTCCTTCAGGGCATCGCCTACCTTGCGGAAATCAGCAAGCTGCAGCCAACAGGTCTTCAGGCTACAGGAACCAGAGACACCGTGGCACTTGCAGGCCACGTCGGCCAGGTTGTACACAGTCTGGAGAAGCCAGGGAGAGAAAGCAAAAATAATGATGAAAGATTAGCATGGCTGTGAATGCATTTATTCCCCTCATTTCCTCCCCCGTCACATTCCCTCTCGCCTCTCCACAATGTTCACCTTAGCATCCTCTTCCCTCCCACAATATACTACTGGGAAGGAAGTGCAAGACAGCCAACATGCGTGCACCCCCCGTGCCCTGTTAGCTCTCACCATCCTCTCCCCATCACAGAGACAGCAGCCACAGCACACAGAGCCCAGAGAGTAGCATCAGGCTGCAGTCAAGTTTGAGGAATTCAGTCTCAAGCCAGCAAAGGATTTTGCTGTTTCATTGAGAAATGTAAAACATCCCTTTATTTTCTGAGTTATTCTCTCTATTGATCTCCGCTTAAGGCTGCAATTAGGGAAAGAGTTAAGATTCCTCTTGCTTCTGGCTCAGCTGCAGCTGATTGTCTACCCTTGGCTCAGCATCCTCCTCCTATCCCAAATACTGCTCTGCAAAAGAGACTTCATCCAAGAAGAAACCCCCAAGCACCTATGGGTGGAAGACAGAGCTACATAGCAATATCCTCTTTACAAAGCTTTGGCACGGAAATATCAGTCACTTGACCTGTACAAACAGAAATAAAAGCCAGTGTTGACGCTGCCCCAAAAATCCTAGGGTCTGACACATTAGATGATACTGTAGACAACTTCCACCCAGCAGTTACAGAGTATCAGTGCTGCCAAAGGGCACTGCAAAGGTGAAGCTGAGGAAGAAAAAAACTGCTCGAGCCTCCATAAGCAACTGTGAAAGTGTCATTTTTCTTCTTGCTAATAGTAAATTGGCTGGTCCGTTGCTTTCAGACACCCTCCTCTCACATTTAAATACTATTAATTTTCAATTATCTTTCATCCTTCTTCACCCTAGAACACAAGTGTAAAGTCTCCAGCCGACTATTTCTGCCACTTCAAGCTCTAGGAAAATAATGATTTTGGCTCTTCATATTCAGACTATTAAAAAAAAAGAAAAGTTTACACCCATTCATTTAAGGTATTTTCAAGATTAAAGAAACCATAAAGACATGTTTAACCACAGAAGACTGTGTTTTCTAATAGTATGGAAGAGCTTTTCACATCCTTTTAAAGCAGGGATAAAAAAAACTCAGAACAATTCTGCAGCACAATTCCAGCCTGGGAAGGCCAGTGTCCCCCTCTTCCCTCCAACACACACTGCCCTGGGTTGGAAATACAAACCAATGAAATGCTGTTCAGAGAATACACAGCAAGAGGGAACTTTCAATGAAACAATACAGAGGGAAACACAACACTCTGGTCCCAAACCTCACCCACGGGGAAGGCAACTGGGCTGTCAGACAACACAAATTTATGTGCTCCCCACCCACCTACACCCTGTATTTGCTGTTTTCTTGGTTTATGCATTGAAATGGACACAAGGCTTGGTGGCCATCTTCCCCCCTAAAGGAGGGATGGGGGCAGAGGGAGATGCTATTTCACAGCTACTTACTCTTCTCCCGGCCTCGTTGTTGTGCAGGTTCATCATGATGCGGGCGCTCTCATAGGAGCCTCTCTGGTAAACCCTCTCGCGCTCCCGGGCATCAACAAACTCCTTGGCGAAGCGGTACCCATATTCGATGTTATCCCCGCAGCCGCCCCAAAGCCAGTCCCGGGGCAAGTCCTTGGGCCGCGCTGCTCGGCTGCAGCCACAGGAGGAGAGCTCACCCTCCCGGCAGGCACGGCTCATGGCGTTGACCACCCCAGCTGCGCTCACCGCATAGGTGAACGCCGTCTCCCGGCTGCCTGCACAGAAAGACAGCGGTGTTAGGGGAGAGCCTACCACTCACTCCCTGCCTGCTGATGAGCCGTGAGGGTGAAGGCTGAACAGGAGCCACCAAAATTCATCTGCCTATTGAAAGGTAGAGTAACCCTGAACCGTGTTCCTCAAAAGGTCTAAAAACCAAGTGAAACCAATCCACCATAGCACACAAGGTGTTTGTGAAGAGCAGGAGTCACTTCTCATCATGGTTGGATGACGGAGAAGGGAGGAAGGAGGTGAATTGGGTCTGGAGCACAATGCCAGCCAGGCTTAAGCAACGGTGCCTGCGTGTGAGGGGCAAAAAGGGAAACAGACTGTCTTTCAGAAAAAAAGAGATGTTAAATACAACTTTTAAAAGTCTGGTTCTTAAATTACTACTTCTCAAACATGATTTATGCACTTCACCCACTTGTTCCAATTTATTTAAAGTTATAGCATTTTACAAAGCCTCCTGGTATCAAAGGAAATGCATAGCAAAAGAACACGTAACTTTCCACCCTATGCATAAGCCAGGCCCTTCTGTAGGAGGCTATTTAAAACTAACAACAACCTGTGCTGCTTAGTATCCACCATTCAAGCACATGTGAATATGGCAAGTGAGTCCATGGGCAATCATCTTTACAAATTACAGGGAAGGAAAAAACCTTGGCACAAGGCAGCCTTGAAGGTTTTCTCCTGCATCTGGTGCCCTTAAATGGAAATTGAAAACCTCGAGTTTCAAACTTTCAGAAGAAAAACTTACGACACCCACAGAATAAGACATGGCCACATACCATCCTCTTGACAAAATCTAATCCCACCTTTATTCAGAGCCCAACTTCCCCTATTGCTTTTCCAAGGGTGCTACAAGTTCTGACTAAAACTAGAAAAGCTTTCAAAGAAGCAAAAAACAAAACACAAAATTTGCACCAGAGAGTTCACTTTTAGTTTGTTTTTCATCTTAAGAGACAGCATCCCACTGGGTCTTTTCCAAGATTCCCAGAATGATGGAGAACAGACTAAATATTTCTTCTTTTTTTTATTTATACGAGCTAAGATTTATTCCTAATCTTTAGTCTAATCAGTAGATCAAGCTAGTTTTTAATCTTGATTTTACAAGATTTTTCTTAGGGAACAGCATGGGCCCTCATAAAATTTGGGCTTTAAGAGGTTGCATTTTGGACATGTCCCATCTATTTAGGCAGAAACATTTTGAGGCAGAAACTATCTGTACATGACCTACCATAACAGGTCAAATCTGAACAGGAACTTTTGAGCACTTCTGGAACACAAATAATTTGCAGTCTGGTCCATACTCAACATCAAGATGACACCATGCTCAGAGCAGCTTTGTTAATGTAACAGCTGTCATCTACTGGATTAATTGTAGTGATAGACGCTGGTTTTCAATGGGTAAAATCAGAAGTCTTACGTTGATCTTTCAATCAGATTTAAGGAAGATGAGAAGCACTTTGGTCCTTTACTTACAATCCTCACAGACACCTGCTCATGTAAGTACTTACATAAGTTATGGGTATAAAGGGTTACATGAATAGCCTTTTCAGTTAAAAAAGATTTGGCTTTATACAGTGACTTACGCCTTGCATTCACTGCAAACTGTAACAGGGGGAAACTCATACAGATTTTAATGTTCCCATTTGCTCTGTAACACACATTTTTGGATTAAATCCTTAAGCAAAATTTCCACTAGATTGAGAGGAAAGAAACGTGGTCTGCTTTGGACCACAGGACTCGCCTCTTCCGCTCTGTTTTATTCTTTTTCATGTTTAGTTAGCTCATGCTTTCACATGGTTAACTACACATTTTATTGAAGGATTTGAACTCATAAAACTGACTTTTTTTTGACTAGTTTTCATTATTATCCTTGAGCATACTTTAAAGAACCTACTCTAAGTGGGAAGAAGAAGGAAAGGCTGGGGTACAGAACAGGTAGTTGCCCCCCCAAGTTTCCTCCTTGAACATTTAGGCAAATTATAAAATAGCATCAGCTGCTGAAGTAGATTTCAAGCCCCCACAGCTTGCAAGCCAACATGGCCTCAAGTCATCAACCCCAGGAACACATTAAGAGTGATGGTTCCACATGATGAGTTACTCTGATTTTTGTTTTAAATCTTTAGGCACAACTGTGCTTTCCTTCACTGTCAAATATATCTGTCTTTTCCCACAGTCCAACATTTCTCTCTATTGTAGCCATGGCAGGGAAACATACATTCCAAACACACTCGAGTCCCCTCTCTCCCATATATATAAAACATTGAAATGGAACTGTTCAATATACACACACTGTAAGAAGCCACCCACAGAGCAAGGACCTGCCCTTTACACTTGATATGTGTAAGTCTGCAAGAACAGAACAATTTTTTTATACATATACCTGAACGTAAGATACAAAATGCTCTTTGTCTCATATTTTAAAAGCATTCAACATGAGGCAGCAGGCACGAATAAACTGGACCCCAACTATACTGAGCTGCTGGGGGAGGATCCAGTTATTTTATTACATGTTAGCACTTAGGTATTTGCAAAGCCTAAGTGCAGCCAGCCCTGGGCTGGCCCCAAAGCCAGGGGATGGCACAAGGCAGGGAAGGCAGCAAGGACCATGGCCTGCCCTGGGCACCAACAGTGAAGGAAAGCAGCAGAGAACAAAAGCCCTAAAATTTTGCAGTTCAATAAGCCACAGAGCAAGTTTCCAAACCCAATGCTAGGTTTATTTGTACAGCTTTAGCTAACTTTGCAGGATAAATCCTGGAAGAAAGACTGTCCATTTATACACTGGGGTAATTACTGTGCTGTCAGTCAGTGCCTGGCCTAGGCGCTCTTGTGCACAGGCAGTGACGCCTCCTTAACTCAGATGATAAAATACTCCTAAGCAACATGCATTCAGAACCTGACTACCATCTTCTCACGTCAGCAAGAGTAAGGAGCATCTGGCAGTCCCTGACAAGCCAGGGTATGCAGGCTGAATCAGGCTCTAGAAGTACCCATTTTTCCTTCAACTCAGAGGAAGAGCAACTGGTCATTACCAAAGGTCAGCATGAAATAATACAACTGTTACCCACAACACCTTTCTTGTTCTTAGTGAATACACTCTTTAGGCTCTTTAACTGTTGAATATGGCCATTAACCTTGCTTCCATCTGCAATTAGAATAAGTGCCTTAATTACATGATGAATTGCTGTGTAGACATCAGCTAATACAGTCATATTCAGCAGAAGGGTGCAGCAAAGTTATTTAACTTGAAAGAAACCACCTTTAAATAGACCTGTCATGCTTGGGAAGGGCAGAAACTTCTACTCCAGAGACAGACACCACAAATTGCGAGCCCAGTCCTATACCTTTCTTCATACCAACAGTCCCCTTGAGCTAATTTTCACTTGCTTGGATAATAAATAAGGACTAAAGGATGAAGGCCTAAATGTTAAAAAGATTGGTTTTCTGACATTTGTTAGATTATGAGAACAGAAAGGCATACAGAAAAAGCTTTGTTTCATGTCTCATGTGCTTTTAGACTTTTGCTCGGGTAGGGTGAAAAAACCAAACTCTATGAGGGGGGAATACTGTGCTAGTAAAAATCTCAGGGAAGGTTGTTTATCTAAAATCAGCTGTTCCAATTAGGCACTTTTATGCAATAGATTTTTTTTCTATTTGTCTATCTACAAATAAAAACTTCTTTTAACAAAACTTGAGACCAAACGTGAATTGAACCTTAACCAGGGTTTAGCTCATTTACAGATAAACCTGACTTGAGTCTGATTTTAAAACTTTATTTTGCTAAAGCAGGACAGAAAAACATGGATATAAAAGCTTTACCTCTCAACTGAAAAGCACTGTTGAGTTTCTCAGTGTATTGATTACTACATAAAAAATTGTAACTTTCAACCATAAACATAGGCGTTTCCTAGTTGCTTAAACACAATCAGGAATCTGACGGGGAAAGTCAGGGGAAGGTTTCACCATGGACCCAGTTCAACAGCACTGGTTAAAATTTTGCCAAGGACTTTAAAATATGATGTGACAGGAATGGCAGGCAACACATGAGCACTGGAAAAGCACATTCCGAAGAATATCTGATAGGGAAGGAGCTGGGTGCCCATCAAATTGTGGTAAGATGTTAAACAGGAATCTGTCTCTCTTACCAGTGATGTGATTACATTAAAGGCAAGCTACAAAGACAACCACACATTTTGTCCTGCTAGAACTGTTTTCATAAAAACTACCCTGCTAACATTATGTTAACATAAACCTACCTTTCTCAAAAAAGAAAAAAAGCTACCAAATCTGCTATCAAAAAAAACCAAGAAGAAATTGCTTATGAATACTAACAGAGAACACAGCAATTTTCAGTTAACCTCCAGACCAAGAGCAATTTATCATGCAGCCGCTAACTTTGCAACTAGACATGGACATCTTTAATTTTACAAGACACTGCTGTTTTCATTCTCTTAGGTTGCCTTCATTTTGTCTCAGGTTTTCTAAAAGGAGAGTTCAGAGATGCATTTTCCTTTCTCCTTTATTCCCATATGCAAATACATATTCCTACTTTGTGTTCCAAAACACACGGCTGGACAGTGGTGGGAAACCACCTCCAGCTACAAATAATTCAACTCCTTTGCCAACTTTTAAAAACACTTGATTGTATACAGTACTCAGTAAGAACCTGGCAAGAGATCTAAGTGCAATGCAGCATGTACCATATATATCCTTAGACAAGAGTTTAATCATAAAGATGTTGCTTCCTACCTATCTGCATGACTCTGCCAAAAACAGAGTTGTTGTCCACAGTGCTGCAATTCCATCTTCTGTGTCTGAACTGATACTGGCACTCCTTAATGCCCGTCTTTGCACCCTCTCCAATGAACTGCATATGGTCCTGATACAACTGGCAGAGTTTCTTCTGTCCTTGGGAAAGCCCTGCTAGCTGGCTACACAGTGGCTGGGCTCCTATTATATATACCTCTGACATCTGAACAGGGTTCATGGGGTTCATAGGGTTCATCCCTAAAGACCTGCATAAAGAAAGATTTCGATTAATAAAGAGAAGATTAAAAAACAAAGAAAAAAAAAAAGTCTATATATCCCAAACAGAACTATATCTTACACATGAGTATACAACTCCTGGTTTTGCTACCAAGTGAGAAAAAAGCAAAACAAAATAAAAAGCATACTTATATATGAAACTTTTAAAAGACAGTTCAGAAGTTATTAGTTCCCAGCCATGTGGTTATCACAGTACATCACAGACTGAAGTTAAGACACAGACTCGGAAGACTTGCATCTAGATAGCCCTTCACCAACTTAAAAGGACGTAGTAAAAATAACAGAAGTTCCCAACAACTGCAAGGTCAGAAAAATAAATAAAACCAAAAAAGCCCCCAAACCCCAACTTCTTTTAACATGCATTTTAGATTTAAGTTTGGATTTTTCAATTTGTTCTACTATAAAGAATCAGGGAAACATTTAACAAGCCAGAAGTTTGAAACTTGCTACACACTACTCGTGGCTTCCTCCGAACCACACACAAACACACAAAGTCAAGTATATTCACTGTAAACAAAAATCAACTTTGTTTTCTTTGTTCTTAAAGTGCTCTTCACATCATATATTTCAATTAAAAATTGAACATTAACCCAAAAAGGATCATTTAAAGCAGCAGAGAAACACCCATTTAAAGAACTCCCAACATCGTACACCATACAGAAGTAGCTAATTTACCAAAGCAGAAATTTAAATGTATTTCTTTGTAACAAAATACACTTATAAACATTGATGTTACAGGAAAGTTCAAACCAAAACTTTAACAAAAGTTTTTACTACCCAAACTGCTCTGATTCTGTACTTGTAAATCAGCATTCTTGCTTATGTATGCAAAATTTCTAATCTAAGGGAGTCAAGATGACTCTTAAGAGAGGCAATTCTAGTCATTTAAGGATGATCAAATCCACAGAGAATCTACTGTACAACTTTCTAAAAACTGAATTTTACATCACGAGATGTTGAACATTTACACTATGAGAGAGACCCGTTCGTTTTACTACACAACGTATTACAACTAGAACATTACTCCCCTGCTGTCTCGTTCATGTGGTACTCCCTCTGAAATGAAGTACATACATAAGAAGTAAATAGATATTTAATCAACCAAATCTTCACACCCCCTGTTAAAATCAAGTCGACACAAGATGCTTACCACCAAGAGCTGGCTTCTATTACAACCTGGGTAAAAGAAGAGAAAATGGCCAGAGCCACTACGAGGTACTGAGAAGCCATTGTACTGCCAACTGTCCCCAAAGCACCTCCTTGGATTAATACTGCAGTGGATTTCTAGAGGGGGGAGAGAAAGGATCAGATTGTTTATTGCTTCTCAGACTATTTTCGAGCATTCAAGTTTAAACAACGGAAGTACCCGTGCCCCTTTTAACGTGACTCTGACTCGCCTGCCCTTCTCCCCGCCGATGCTCTGGGGCCAGGCGCACGTCGCGGCTCCCGCTCCACCGGGCAGAACCCACCCCCAACCCCGACACCGCCTTCCCGGGGCGGCCACAGCACCGATCCGCACCCGCCTGTCCCGAGGCTCCGCAGCTCCCCGCCAACGGCCGGACGGGACGGGGCCGCTGCTCCGGACACGGGAGACTCCGCTCCCCGCCCGGCCATCCCCCCTACCCGGGGCTATAGGCGACCCGCGGGCCACGGGACGGGCATTACCCCATCGCTCCCCGCTCCGGAGCCAGCACCGTCGACACGAAACGCTCCCCGCCAGCTAAAGGTGCCTTCGGGTTGGCAAAGCGAGCCCGAGCGGACGCGGGAGATGCCGGTGCCAAGACGGGTCGGTACCGCAGGGGGCTCCGGGGGGGGCCAGCCGGCTCTCGCACCGTCGTCGCCCTCCCCCTCTGCCCCCTAAAGCATTTCGCTTGAAGCCGCCCGCTCTCCGCGATCACGGAGGCAGCCCCGAGCTCCTCGCTGGCGCCGTAGCGACAGCCCCGGCGGCAGCCCCCGGGCCCGGGGAGGTATCAGGAGCTACAAGGGCCGGGTTCGCTTTCAGACCCGACCCCTGCAAGAACCAGGCTGCCTCCTTGGAAGTCAAACGCTTCCCCCGACAGGTCCCGCGATCACCGCCTGCGTCCTCACACAGGACTCTAACACTAACCAGTGCCATTCACTGTTTTTTATTTCCCCTCCCCTCGGAAGGAGGGAAAAAAAAAAAAGAAAAAAAAAAAAAAGACGTTTCGACACTTGGGGGCTCCCTATTCATTCTCAAAAAGTCCTCACTGCTGAATTGAAGGTGCTCTTAATTCTAATTTATTTCTGTTTGCGAAGGGTCGGGAGGAGAGGCCGAGCGCAGCGCCGCGACGGCGAGCAGGGCTGACAAGGAACCTGCCGGTATACACGCAGAGAAGCCGCGGTCACTCAGACTAGAGCTCCTGCCACCGTGCCGGGGCTAAGCCTCCCCTCGCCCCTGGCCACTTCCTGCGGGTCCAACACCTCCTGCCCGGGGGGTCCCCAAGTCCTCGGTACTGGGGGGCGTGAGTAGAGCCGGTCTCCCACATCAGAACGATCCCGTCCGCTATCGACGGGAGCAATCCCAGGAAAGGTGCGAAAGCAGAGGGCATATTTAGCTAGGGACGAGGCAAAGCAAGGAGTGCGAGGAGCTCGCTTGGGGCACACAAAAGCCAAAGTTCTGGGGCTCTTCTTTCATCTGTTAATTCTTAAAAATAATAACAACAATAATAAAGAAATGTCGCGGAACTGCCCGAGCCCTGAAGAGGGACACAATGGTGTTCAAGCGGGACACCAACAGACGTGCAGCCGCCAAGCTGCCCCGGAGGGGCGGGTGACCGGGGCTCTCCGGGCGCGGAATAAGCCTGTTGCCGGGGCACGGCGGGGAGGGCAGCGGTGCCCCCGCTGCAAGACCCGGACGTCGGAGCCAAAGCCCCCCTGCCCCGTTCAAAGAGCCCGGGAGTCCCCCCGGGACTGGCAGTCGCCAGAGCTGCATCCGGCCCGAGCCACGGTCCTGAAGCCCACGGGGAGCTGTGCCGCACCGCTCCCAACAGGGGGCGGCCTCGGCCGCCGCAGCGCCGGCAGGCGGCGGGGACGGGGCGGCTGCTGCCCCTCCGACGGCACCTCCCGCCCCTCATCACCGCTGTTATCGCCCTCCTCGTCCTCCTGCCACGGCGCTGCGCGGAGGGGCGGGAGGAGGCACCTGCGGATGGGGGCCCAGCCCCTCCAGCCCTTCGCTTCTCCACGCACCAGCTGACAGTCTGCCATCAAAACAAAACTATAAAAGAAAAAAAAACCAAACAAAAAACCCCTCTCGCCGGCAGCATTGGCTATCAGGAGTGTAAGGCACCGTTTTGAACTTTGTAGGGCCGCGGAGATTGGTTTTTGGTATTTAATGCACCCCATGCGGAGCCCGCGCTCTTTGCTGAGATGAAAAGGGACGCTTTTACAGATCCTGCAGCCGCGGGATCGCCTGTGATCCTGTTTTACACAGGGTGTCTGGAAAGCCTGCGAAGGCATCTGGTTTTCTAGAAGCACTACCTGCGGGAAGGCGGCATCCAGAGCTCCGGCTCCGGGGGGCTGTAAACCGCGGCGGCCTCCGCGGGCGGCTGCGCGGCTCCGCGGGGAACCCACCGGGCCGGCCCCGGCTTCCCATCCATCTGGGACGGGCGGAGCCCAGGTTTCACGTTTGGAGAGAAAGGCACCCGCTGGGTCCCCCAGCCCAGCTCTCTCCCATCGGAGAGACAGAAGGGGAGTCCCGGGGGGCGGGCCAGGGGGCACCTCCGTCCTTCCCTCCTCGCCAGCCCGGGCGGGGAAAGAGCCTCGCTCCTCGGCCCAGCTGAACTCTCTGTGACCCGCCGAGAGCAACCGATTTAGTATACAATTGCCAATTAAAAACAAACAAACAAACAACGAAAAGCCAACAGCCTTTCCAACATGGAGTCTTCGCAGCGCCAAGGGGACCCCAAGGACCGCGCTCCTCCTCGCTGACCCAGGCGGGACCCTCTGCAGATGCAGAGTGATAATCTCCAGAAACTTAGAATAAAATTAAAAAGGACGGGGATGGGGGGGGGGGATCTGACTCTAGGTCCTCCGCTGGCCCCCAGCCAGCTCTTCTTAAAGGTACAGGCCACCATTAGCGCCGACGCCGAACTCCTCCATAGCAATCCTCCTCGGGAAAGTTTGGGAAGTTTGGAAAGTCGTCTTTAAACTCCCGTGAGGAGCCGCTGCCAGAAAGATGCACCGGGACGCGGCGGGCAAAGCGAGCCCAGCAAGTGTCCCTGCGGCGGGCAGCCTCTCTTCGGGGGGAGAAGGGGGGGTGAGGGGGGTCACAAAGCGCAGGGGAAAAGGAAATAAAAGCGTTTTTTTCCAAGCGGGGCGCAGCGCTCTCCATAGTGGGTGAGAGCGGAGAGGTGGGAGCACCCAGCGGCAGCCCGGGGAGGAGAGGGCGGCCCGGGACCAGCGACCCGCGCAGGGCCGCGCCCCGCGGAGGTGCAGCCCACCCTGCGCGCCCGCGGCGACAGCGCCCCGCAGCGCTGAGCACCCGCGCCCAGCGCGGACTCACCTCCATTGCCGCGGGATCACCGAGCGAGAGCAGCCAAGTAATCCAAGTAGAGCAGGAGGGGAAAGGGCGAGGCGAAAATAAAATCCTGGATCGCAGGAGCCGAGCGGTATCCTCCCGGGCAGCGGGCGGCGGCGGCTGCCGGGGGAGCGCGGGGGCCCGCGGGGCTGCCGGGGGGCGGCGGGCGAGTGGTAGCTCCGTCCGGCGCAGGCTGAGCGTGTCCGACTGCGGAGCGGGGCACCAGTGTAGCCTTCTTTCCAAGGTCCATCAGCAATCACAGTAATTAGGGCTTTCCACCACCAGAAGAAGGAGGCGAAAAAAAAAAAAACCCAGGAAAAAAAAAAAAAAGCCAACCCAAGACACGCACACAGCGCCCGTGGGCGTGATTGTGCGGAAGCAAATAAAAATCTTCACAAGCGGCAGCGAAAGCGCCGCGGGCGATGATCCGTCCCACCAGCCCAGGTGGTGCCGCCGCGGGGCTCCCCGCGCTCCCACTCGGCTCCCGGCAGCGCTCGGACCGCCGGCGCGGCCTCTCCGCGGCTGGACGCGGGGGACGAGAGGAGCCGAGCGGGCGCAGAGCTCTTCTCCCTGCACGTCCCCCCTTCACTTGCCTACAGGCTGGGCGGCGCGGAGCCGGGCGTCCGCGGCTGCAGAGCCATCCTGGGGCTGGCTCCCTCCATTTTACACAGAGAAGAAAAAGCCCAACAGAAAAAGAAGTTTCTGCACAACCGGGAAAGGGGGAGGGGGGGCCTTGTGCACGCGTGTGTCTGTCCTACGGGGCGACTGATCCTGCAAGGCGAGCAGGGGCAGGGGGAGGGGAGAAGTCCGGGGCTTCAGGAGCCGCAGCTCCCCCAATCCATCGCTGGTGAAGGCGCCCAGCGCCGATGAGCAAGTTACGCGCGGGACAGCGAGTCGGAGTAGACGGCGTCGCGCCGCAGCGGACCCGTCCTCCTCGGAGCTCTGCCCCTGCCTACTGCAGCCGGCCCGGCTCCCCCCGTGCCTCTCCCTCACTCCTCTCCACCGCTGCTTAAAACTGTTACCGAAAAAAAAAAAAAAGGAAGAAAAAGGGGGAAAAAAAAAAGTTGCAGAGCCAACGGCAGCTGAAAAACTTTCTCCGCAGCGCATGCGCCCGGAACCGACCTATTGCAGACTGGGCTGGATTTTAAAGCTGTACGGCAGCGAGCGGGACCCTGGTGTAGCCCCGTGGCGGGTGGGGGGCGGATAGGCTCCGCAGCCGCTGTGCGTTCTTTGGGATCTGGGAGCGCGCCCGCGCCGGTGTGGCGCAGCAAAGCAGGGCCCGTCTGGGTTTCGAAGCCCGGTCTGATACCCCTTGAACCCAAGCTCTTCCCGCAGCCCGGTGCCCGCCACGAGCGGCGGGATGCGTGCGGGGCTGCGCGCCCGCCCCGAGCCCCCAGCACCCCGGCTGTGTCGTGGGGCGGGGACACACACACGGAAACCGGCCCCCGGGGGCTCCCCCTCGTATACATGTGCGCGCAATGTGCGGCGCACATGGCCGGGCGGAGGGGGCCGCTCCGATATTCCTGGCGGGTGGCTCGTTTGACAAGTCCCGTCCGTCGCCAGCTCCGGGACGCGGGAGGCGGCTGTGTGCGCCGCTCGCCAAGCGGCGGGGGACGAGCGGCTCAGCCACCGTGTCCCTCGTTCTCCAGCATCCTTTTTATTTTTTTTTTTCCCCGCTGTAAATTCAGCAAGTTGTTGACAAAACTTTGGGTTACATCATGTAAGACCCAATGAGAGCTACAGGCGAGGACGGCTTCGCGGACCCTTTGTACTTCAGAGTGTTTTCCCCGCTCTGCAGCCCCCAGCCAAAGGGGTTTTATTGCGTCTCTCACATCTCGCATGCACCCAAGTGCAGGAAATGGGAGCGTTCCCCCGGCCAGGCCATAACTCTGCATTTTTTCCTTTGTACCCGCCTGCGACTGCAGGTCCGGGGGGGATGCAGGGGAGGGGGCATGTTATCAAAGCCGCCCTGGGAAATCCAAACAGGCTGCGAGTGCAGCTCCGCTATCAATAAATGCATTCACTCCTTCCAAATCGTTCCAGTGCTAATAAAATCTCTTCAGAAGCCCAACGGGGGGAAAGGCACATCTCAGCCGGCCTGAGCCCGCTGCCACTGGTAGCGCCCCGACGGGACGGTGACTGCCAGGTAAGCGCAGATCTCCCGGCGTCAGCGATCGTCGCATGTCTCCACCCCGACCGCACAGCCACCCTCCCCGCTCTGCCTGGTGCCCCGCTCCCCGCCAGGCCCGCTGCCGCACCGAGGAGGGGGAGCCGCGCTCAAGCGGGCACCGGCTCGGAGAGCCGAGGAGCGGGCAGATGAGGTCGCGGATACGGAGCGGTGCGCTCCAGTGCCTACCGCGGCGACAGAGGCGGCTGGAGTCCCCCAGGGACCCTGCCCTCCCGTACGGGGCCCGGTGCCGCAGCATCGCTCCCCGCGCGTTTATTTACTCCCTAATATCCGAGGAGCTTTTCCATTAAGCATCCTCCCAACCTGGGCTGCGGGTCACTCCCAGGGACGGCTGGTGAGGAATTTATAAATTAGGTGTAGCACCAGGTCCGGGGAGGGGGGAGAGGAATACAGAGGTTGTTCGTTCCTTTTAGGAAGACCAACCTTATTTTTATGCCTAGTAAATAATATTTTATTGCCTTTGATTTAGTGTGGCATTTCAATTATCCCCTTTAGGAGTCTGCAAACTGCGTGGGTTAAAGGTCATTTCTCAAATCACTAGAATTAGTAAAGAATAGCAGAAAACTGTAAAAAGGGGAGGAGCTGCGCAGTAAACCAGGAAAGATCGCCTGAAATAAACTAATAAAGAGCCCCGAGCTGTTTACCTCTCGCATTGGTATTCCCGAGTGATGTTTATCATCATGTAATTGCATAATGTCATCGAGCACAGGAAAACGCCCAGCTCGGGATGATCAATACAGGCAGGCGAGCAGGCAGGGCTGCGAGCAGAGCTTGGCAAGAGGCAAATCCAACCCAGATCATTTGCCTAGCTGGGATTCCTAGTCGTTGCTTTTAGAAAGAAAACTGAACAGGGAATTTATAAATCACGGGCAAATTTTCAAGCTGTGGCTCATGGAAGTGGAAATAAAGGGCAGAAATCCAAACATCCTGCAAGGCTTTAAGAATTTTAATTTCTCCTCGCTATTTAAAACAGCTGGGTGAAGCTGGAGGGGGCAGGAGGGAGAAGCAGTGACAGTGTTACAGGCATTTGTGGTGCCCAAGCTTTTGTTTTCCAGGTTTGCTGGCGATGGAGCTCTTAAGTTGACCAGACAGTTGATCTGGTTTGCTGTACTGCCAACGTCGAAGCGGGCTTTGGAGACAAAAAATAAGTGCTCAGAGTGATATAATAGGAAGTGCAAAGATACTGCTGAATGTCCAAACTGCAGAACTCTGTACAGCAACACTGCAGGGTTTCAGAGATAAAGATCTGCTATGGCTCTTCAATTCTCTGCAAGACAGAAATAATTTTTGGTCTTTTAGATTAGTTCTTACCATTTTTCTGCAGAGTAATGCATTTTAGCAAAGGGGTGGTCTCATCTACATATCGCACGCATGTGTTCATTTTAACATGTAGTGCTGTGTGATTTCTGTCATTGCACCTTGGCCAATGGTATATATGCAGTCAGAGGCTGATAGGCAGTTTTTCATCATGAAGAATCTGTTTGGGAAGCAGAACTTTTGAGGGAAGAAGGTATTTTCCTATGTCTTTTTAGTCCATCATGGCATTTGAATATACAATACAGAAATTATTACACATACTGCACTGAAATTTTGTGAAGCCAAAGCCCATCTGCAGCTGCTTTGGTGTTACTATGCATAGTGTGTCTGCATATATCCTTTTTTTAGGTGAGGGCCATATACATTGCCATATCGACCGTTTGACAGAGGAGATACGTCATGTTGCTTTGAACATGTAACCTGCATTCTGCCCACCAGCACATAGGCTACAGGGATGGCTTTTTATTTTAAGCTCTGAGGTACTTAGATCCATTTGCCTTGAAATACATACACTCTCCTAAGGCTGTTTTCTTTCCTAAAACATGCTGTTGCTTTCTTCTGCGGACCACCCTGTTATCTGAAAGATGGCTAAACTACAAAAGAAATGCCAAAGACGACAATTTTATGCCAAATCTTGCAATGATTTTTCTTTTCCTATATCCTTAGCCGCTATAGGCAAGAAATAGCATGGGAAGCTCTCTTTCTGAATAACCATTTTATATTTTTAGCTTGCCTAACTGATGAAGAAATTTTGACAAGTTAGGAGAGTACAAGACCAAGAAAAGAGTATGGATGTTCATCATGTCGTCCCCCCCGCTCTGTCCCCTTCCCCTTCCTCAAATTCCCAAATCATGATGATGAAAGAAGCCAGGATATTTGGGAGCAGCAATAACCACTAGACAGGAAGAAATAGAGTGTAGATTAGCATCCATCTTTACCAGGTGAAGACAAATCTTAGACGCAAATAAGAAGCAGAAGGCAAGAGGGGAAAGCTTACAGTGTAATGGAGTGCCACAGATTCTAGTAAATACACCAATCTACAAACCTGGGAAGTCTGTAGGAAAAAAAAATATGCCATTTTATATTTGACGATAACTATACAGATTTGTTATTGCTGGTAATGAACTGCATAACAAATACCCCACTCAAATCACTCAGTATTTTTCTACATTATCAATGGGAGACCGACAGTTGTGGACTCATTTTTAATGTGCAAAACACAGGTGAGTTATTTTCATTCCCTCCTACTGAGATCTGCTAGACCTTGCTGCCACTGCAGGTAACACAGCCCAGGTACAACATGTGTATGCGATGGGTCATGAAGTAAAATAGATAGGAAAATTCTTCACAAAAATGGGAAGTAGCTCTAAAAGCTGTTGAAGCAGGATGCCCACTGGGTGAAAGACCATGAAAGGAAAGCTTCTGATGTTTTTTAGTTTTCTCTCTGGAATAGCAAGGTTGTTGAACTCACTTATCAGAGGGGTAACTTTATGCCCCCAGAAGCGTTTGCTGTTTTGTCCTCTCTCCTGCCTCTCCTTGGGGCAGGTGTTCCTCTCCTTGTACCTTGTGCCTTTGCCTGTAAGCTGTGAATCTCTGTCTCTGTGGTATTCTCCCATCTGCATCTCGGCCATCCCCCTGCTGCCACCATATGTCATTGGAATGTTTCAAGTAGTGAGTCTGGTTTACTTAAAGAATAGTGCTTTTAGAGGAATAATACTTTGCTTTGTTTCCATTAGGACCTTAAAAAAAACGTTTATGGGAGGAAAAATAAACAATCCCACCGCCACTCCTTAACAACAGAGTACTTTCCCTCTCCTAATGCTACCAGTTCCTTCTTTCACTGAGGCCAAAGGCACCTCCCATAAAATCTGGAGGGCTCTTATATGTTTCTTCTGAGTGGCCTGAACATAACTCTCCCCAATATGCACACACACGAAGGCACACAGAGAGTTCATTTTCCAGAGATGACCAGGCAGGGAGCTTTGTCATACAGACTATAGCCCAGCACAGTCTCTTGGTTCTTCGTCAGACAGCCACGGAACAGTCAAAGCATGGAAGGCCATAGCCACAGAGAGCACAGGAGATAACAGGGAAAGGATCGGACAAGGCATTTTTCCACAGCCTGCCTGTATCATTCACGTGTAACAGCCCTTAGCAGCCCTGTTCTCACATGCAGGTCTCTGCCTTGCGGCTGTGCTTCAGGTTCCCAACTGCAGCAGCAGAGAGGGCAGAAGCAGCTCAGCACCAGCTGTAAGGGTGACAGATCACACTGGGGTGATATCTGCTCTTTAAACAGATAATCTTTATAGGCAGACTGCTGCTGCTCTCCATTTACACTGCTAAAACACCCCAGGCAGCCTGAGATGTGGTTTGGGGCTGTGCATATGGTGTGGGGTGGTACATCACCCCACTTGTTTCACCATCTTCCTTGGGCTGTATAAGATGGTACTCCTGTCTTAAGAAATTCTTTAATCCAGTTTTCTGCCTGGCATACCTTCATGGGTCTGTGTGATTGCTGTGCCATTCTCATGACCCACAGGCAAGTAGGACTCAAGGAGATCTTACTAATGGCAAACCAGCAGACCATGAATGGACAGGAAGAGAGGAAAGGGCATCACAGCCTTCCCATGAGCATGGACCACTGACACCCACTCCTGACATGGTCATAACCATGTGGGATTGCCTGGGGCTGTGTCCACTACTGAATAGTGCTACTCACCTCTGAGAAGATTAGAAGATTATGATTGAAGTTATAATTGTAGCAATATTAGATCCTAAAGTCTGCATAGCTCAAGGAGAAATGCAGGTGGATGCGTCTGAAACTCTCACCTCAAAATACCACTAAACATTTCTTTGAAATATCTTCACACACATGTCATCAGTAAGGCGTGTTTAAGAGTGAGAGGAGGGAGCTTGGTTAGCCCTTGTATGACACTTATCTCAAAGACTACTGAGCTAATTCATCATTTCCTTAGCACTAAAGATATGTCGTAACAGCTAAGCCAATGTATATTTGTCCATGACTGCTTAAAGCAAATATAATTCTCAACATAGCTATCAATCTATGCACCATGAGCAACACAACTGATACATTTAACCCTATCTTTCAAGCTCCATAATAGTTTGTGAATTGACCTTGATTCTTACCAGTTTATTTAGAATATAAGATTGCTTGACAACTCATTTTAGAAAGATATTTAAGGTTTACATTAGTTTTGAACTCTTGATTTTAAATGTTTAATTAGACAAACCTTGTGACTTGTTGCCCTGGTGACACTGTTTCTGTTTTTTCATGGAATGATTAAGGTGCCATTTTAGTTCTACATTATTTTCCTGAATTTAAATGAAAATCGTGAAAACTTTTGAAAATGGACAGTGCAAATGTTTTCCCCCATGAATAACAAGAGGATATGCTGATAGCACAGGCATAGAACCAGGCTGAGTAAGTATTAAGCTTCTTTACAGAATAGGTGTAATGGCCGTATGTGTAGACCTGGTACTTACAGCAAGTGCTTCCCCTGCTAAAATCACTAACTCAGCCTTGAAAAGTTGAAAATTGATTTATCATGGACCACCTGTCATTCTCTTCTGCTGTTTAGAGCCTGTAACTGTCACTTTTTGAGGAATTACCTGACAAAAAATGCTTGTAGTATAATTGGAAGAAAAAGGACCACTGTGGTGGAAAGTGTATTGTGCCTCCAGGCAGGACCTGGCCACAAAGGGGATGAGGGCTTCTGCATCAAGTCCTCTGCTCCACTCCAGCCTACCTAATTTCTGGCATCAAAATCCATAGCCTGCGTATGTGTGACTCCCCTTCTTCTTCTGCATCAAAGGCAGAGAAAAACCATCCAAGCGCCTACTGTGCTGTTGGAACTGACAGTCCCATGGACATGGGACATGATCTTCTGTTCTTTGTAATAGTACAGAACACTAAGCTTTTTTATCAAGTAGCTGTATTTTTGTTTCTGGGAGAGCATGACAGGTACTCATTACTGCCTAGTGTGCTGCTTTGAACAGCTATAATAATTGCCCAGCCCTGCCTTATTGGCATCTGTCCTGGTCACAGCATTTCATCTACCCAAACAGTCAGTAATAACCTATAATTCAAAGCATAGTGGTGACTCCATGATACCACTTTTAACAAAGCAGCCAAGCAAGGGAACAGCTACAAAAGTAGCCACTTAATTGGTTGATAATAATCATTTCACTTCAGTTTATCTAATTGTCTTTATTACAGGTTGCCAATTTAGCAACCTTTCTTTATTTAATCAGCTCTTTTCCTAATGTTTTCATAAAACACTTCCTTCCAGAATGTCTGAGGCTTACTGGGTGACTTACCCAGCACAGAGGTGCATGTATTGAGCTACTGCTAGTTGAAGTGAACTCCACAGGAAAACAAAATCTCGTTCATTTCTCTAAGGATTTGTCATACAGAACATTTATTGCATTCTTATGATCAGCTATGTGTATTTCCCCAGAATGATGGATAATGCAGAGGCTGGTATCCTACCTGCTTTTCAAGCAGAAGTGCATTTCCATGCAGTTCCATCATCCTGTGACTTTTTTTTTTCTTTGGACAATATAGTATAAAGTTATTGTGAGGACTTCATTACCACAAGTAGGATATCATGAAGGTATTCTCTATTTCAATAGAGGCTGGCAGTGTTTCTTCACTATCCCACAATACCAGCTTGTGTTCCTCAGGAGAATGAATATACTCAAGTTTTTCAGTATTTTCTTTGTACCTTTCCTCTTTATCAAAAAGGTACCTTAACTACAAGTTGCAGCTTGACTGTAAGAAAGTATAGAATATACATTGTAAAAGTCACTTCAATAGTTAAATGTATGTCACAGCAAGGCTTTTTGCCACTAAGTAGGCAGGGTATTGCCCTTCATAATGCTGGACTTTATACTTGCCATTTGCACTGGAATGAGTATTGACAGTCCCGTCCCTGAGACTAGAATAGTTTTGGGGAAATCATTCCTTGTCTGAAATACAATTTGAGCGGTATTTTATTATACTGTGACCCTGTGAGTATACAATCAGGAGGGACTCCTGGGGTTTATTTCAGCTGATTATGGAACACAGAGCAGAATACAGCCAGTGACCTCTGTAAATGATCACATATTTGACTTTTGGATAAGAAGTCATCTAGTCATAAATGATTTATCTAAAAGATTCTATCTGATCTAAGACTAAGCTTCACTCTGCTGCATTAGCAAAGCATGTAACAATTGATAAATTTCACATACTGTAGTACTTAAAAAATATATTTACATTCTATATTCTTTACATATATCTGGACTGCATTTTGAAAGCTAATTCAAAGTGAAATCAGATTTTTAAAATATTTGTTAAAAAGCCCTTCCTAAAAATCTGGTATTCATTTTAAGATGATATCCTGTATTTAGAAAGAATTGTTAATATTGTCTGTGTAGCATAATTACAAAATTGTACTGAGATGTGGCACTTGAAAGAAGTGACCTTTTCATCTTCATTCCTGTGGTGCAAGTAGGATGTGTATAACATCAAAACTATCTCTTCAGCTGCCGTTTTGTTTGGAACATAGTTTAAGGCAGCAACTTTGAAATTATTTGAATATGGAAATAGGAGGAAATTTAGCAAAATAAAAACATCTGCATTTTGAAATTTGTCCCACTAGCCTGGTGTTTGACCTTCGTGAAACACCTAGGCTATTACACATCAAGGCGCTGTTCCTTTCCTATGACTTATTAGATTCATATATCTCATTTACTTTATTTTCCGACTGCAGCTTAATGTCTGTGTTGCTAAGAAATCCAGATTCTTCTCCAAACCCCCTCTGGTGTCAAGGTCCAACAGATCAGTTGAAGAAAATGCCCCTTCAGTGCAATTTCTCAGCAGTCACTCAGAGTTTAACAAATGTGCATATATCATGATTTGTATTTGGAATTTCAAAAGTGAGAGGGGAAAAATAACCATGGAGCCAAACAGACTAGGCAAGAAACATTGAAAAAAACCCAGCATTTCTAAACAGCTATTTCAGTATTTCCTGATTTCTTTGGGACACTAACGATGGCAACCTAATGGACATTAGGTAAATTTTGTGAGGTTTTCCGTATTTCAGTCTCTATCATGCAATAGGCTGATTACATTCAAATCCCACAGCAAGTAAAGGAAGGAAAGCATTTTCATATAGAGTTCATTCACAGAATGGACCCATAGGTAATCCAAGTCTGAAGCAGGTGTCTTACTTTAGGTGCCTCATGCTTGTGGAAAGTCCTCTGTACACCCCAGAGAAGATGGCAGAGCAGCTGAAAAATATCACAGGATCCTTCAAAAAGAAGTTCTCAAAGACTGCATATGACACTTGTGTGTGAGGGAATTTAGACCTAAAAAATGTGCAAAGCGCTGCAGAAAGCAGAAAAATCAGACCTGTGCGCCCCTATGGCTGCAGTGGAGAAAAGCAAACACAACAGCAGCAAAGCATAAACCTTTTAACTGAAATCATTCCCTGCGATCTATGTAGAGAACAGATGAGGACGAGGATTGCTATGAAAATGTATCAGTATGACCACGAGCATTCACATTACCCCAAAGGCGTTTGTAATTGATTTCAGGATCCAAGTCCTATAAAAAGTTGCTCACATGAGTAGCCGTGTTCTTCTGTAAGCTATCTGGCCAATTAGAGCCAAAAATGCCAAGCACTGATACCCCTTACTCACTTAAATAGCATTACTCAAGGAAACAGTGTGCTACTCCTCTCTGGTTTTAAATTCTTAACCGGTTTCAAAGACACTAATGAATATAATGACATCTGTAGTCAGATTAGTAAACATTTCTCTGTATTTTAGCAGAATAACTATATCCAGTGTACTGCCCTTCACACAGAAGGAAGATTGTAAGATATTTCAAATAACTTACCCGTGAATTTTTATACTGATGGTAACCTTGAAGAAAAAAAGGAAGAATACCTGCACAATACTCAGGTCTGAAGAAGAGACTCTCACTGAAATATTCATGTTCTTACAACGAAGAAAAAATTCCTTACCATATGAGCTGGACAGGTCTTTTCTTGTAGTTTTCAGACCTTGATGTTTTATTGACCAAACTCCCTGCTTTAGACTTGAGCTCATGTTCTCTGAGGAAGTACAAGTGGTAATTATGCAAGTCTTTCCTCCCCTGTCATAGGCAACATTCACAAGGGAGATTTACAACCTTCAGCTTTCAGATATGGAGACTGGTTGTTTAGCTTCAGTGAGAATAACTCTGACATGGTGAATGGCAGCAGAATTGGAACAAATCCTCTAGAAGGCGGCTACCTGGGCAGCCCTCAGAATTAGATGTTGGGGGGTGGAGGGGTGTTGTTGCCTCTTCTTTTTCCTGTAGTAACCCCAACTGAAAGATTGGTCCAATTTTAGAAAACAGACTTCTTAAATATAATGCATTTTACACCCTTAGGCAATACTAAATCTATCTATAGCAATAGCAGACTAACTTGTGGGTTGAACGATACTTATTCAGTCATAACAAATACTATGAGATAAGTAAGCATGATGCAGAGACACTCTAAATAATTGAGAGGCTGTGTTAAGAGTTGACAGGAGTGCTGACCTAGAAACCCAGTCAGGACAGCTATAAATAAAATACATTGTAAGCGAACTTCATTAATGAAACCTAAGATGTATTTTCTTATCACAAAGCATTAAAAAAGTCAGGCAGTTTGTTCATCTGAATTACATTTAACTCAAATTCTGATATATCAAGGAAATGGTTTGGCCCATGCTCCTGTAAATGTACACATCTGCTCCAGAAAGAAGCAAGCAGGATACAATAAGCAACTTACTTTAATCAATAGCCTTTCAGTTCACTGCAGTAAAGTTTTGATTAGTCCCTTAATGCACAACATTATCATGACTGACAGCAATCCTGCTTTCATACGTTTGATTGATCTAAGACAGGAGAAGGTACAGAGGGCAGGAGTGTGACAGGAATACAGCTGGTTTGTAATGACCCCATTTCTATGACCCTTAGTGGATTGTAATAAGGATCTTTTTATTAAAACAAAACAAAATAAAACTATCAGAGCTCCAGGGCAGATCTGTGTTCTTTTTTGGCCTGTGTTAACCTCTAACCAAAATCTGGCCATTTAGAAAAAAGTGTACTTCAGCTGGGTTTCTTTATTTTTGGAAGTTTAAAATGAAATATAAAGCCCATAATAAAATGCATATGAGGACACAAATCAATAGACTTGAGAACTATGTTAAGAACTACCCAACCATATAGGTCTTCATTAACAAGGGTGTTCTCATCATGAAATTCAGAAAATGCTCTTATTCACCCTTGTGTTGTTCATGGTGGTACTTATTTCTATGGTAACAAAAGCAATAAATACAGCAGTATTAGAAAACAATAATCAACATAAAAAAAAAAACCCACAACTTATTGCAAAAGAAGACAACTAAGAGCTAAAACAGAGGTGTTTAGATGATGGTGTAATTTGCTATAATAACTGTTTAGCCACATATTTGGCAAGACCTGGATAACTCACTTGTGAGTAATGCCTTTGTCCAAATGAGAGGAAAATAAAAAATAGTTACCATACTACATTATCATATATTCTGCACAGATATTTCCTCTCTATCGATTTTCCCATGACAAGAAGAATTCTTACTGAACTCAGGTTAACTGTGGACTGATTCTTATTTCTCTTGCTCAGCCTTTCAAAAGTTGGTTAGGTGATGTGGAGCCACACATCATCAGTCCTTTGCTATCTGGAGCTATCCAACTTCCTCGTGCAGCCTCCCACTCGCCTCTCTGCTGTCTGCTCCATCTGGAGGGAGCTGGCTGCTCTCCTCCAGCCCTGGCTCCCCAAACACAAAGCAGCCTGCAGCTGCCAGAACATCTGCTGTCTCTGGGCCTTGCTGGGGTGAGTACCAAAAGTGTGGCCTTTTCAAAGTTGGACAGTCGCCTCCATTAGAAACTGGATGAGTTCAAAGTTCTTGCATTTGTCCTAAAGCTTGTAGCTATGTGGGAATATACGGTATAACTATCTGTAACACAAATTCAAGTGCAAATTTCAAAGGGATACACACATTGTCTTTGGGATGCACTGGCATTTTGCCAGCTCTTCCTCTGCATCTGTGGCACTATGGTTTTAGGAATTGTCTCATTCGGAAGAAGGAGTAATTTTGAAGAGCAAAGAGTGGAAGGAACATAAAACCAAACAAAATCAGTCCTTGAGTCTGCAATTACATCTATCAAGGGTGGGCTTCTCAACAGAGCTGCTGCTGCACCTGTGCCTCCAGGCCGTACAGGCTCTGTAGTGATGTGTCATGGGCTACTGCTGGCGAAGGCAGAAATTGCCTCTTGTTTGAAAAGGTGCATTTGAAAAAGAGGTGTCTTGTCTGAAAAACTAGCAGCATGAAATAATGTCACCCATCTCACAGGATAAAAATCTGTACAGCAGCCCCACATTAGCTGTCCTTTTCATATATGGGTCACATCATGCCCTGGCAACATGCAGGGTTCCTGCTGGCTTCATAATGGGAAATGTATTACTTATTTAGAGCTGACTTGGCTTTATTTAGAATGATTTAATACATTAGTTATTGAAAGGTTTGTGTTTTGGAGAAGCAGTGTCAACAAGTGAAATACAGTCATGCAGTTTTTTGGACCTAAGCTTTTTACTTTCTGACAGGTTTCTGCATAGGGCAGGACGCAGGGTGCATAGTTAGAATGGCTCTTCCAGGATCAAATCCTGGTCTTGGAGCACAGCGTGAAAAACTGGGAGATGCAGTAGGTATTCTGCAATTGGCTTTATCCAACTTGTGCTGGCACAGAGTTGTTCGGGGCTCTCTGAGTATGTCTGAACCAACATGCTGGCTTGAAATGCAAGCTGACACATGGCTTCATCCCCTGAATGTCTCCCAGTGCTTATATTTTTGCATGCTCAAACCTAAAGCTACTTTGGCTTAAGTCTGGAGTGAACAAGCTGGCTCTCTTAGGAAGAGACCTCAAGCTCAGAAGAGGCTGACCCTTATTCAGGCTCTCTCTTATAGGGCTGAGGAGCTCTTGACTGTATGAACTCAAACTTCAATTTGAGGTGAGATGTTCCTGCATCCAGAGCTGCCCTCTCAGGAGCTCCCCACCTCTGAGGCACCCACCAGACACAAACACATTGGTCCTGCCCCTTCCCCTGGAGCCCACACACCCCCTTTCTACAGAGGAAAGAGGGGACTCCTTGCTGAAAACAACGTTACAGAAAATGGGGCTCAAGAACCTTTTACAGTTTCTCCAAATCCGCTGTCCTATGTCCATAGCATGACATGTTGGCATGTGCTGTCCCCTTCCCTGTGCAGGGAGGCAGGAGCTGCCTTTAAAACAGGAAGTGATTAATGCTGAAAACAGAATTTAAAATGTGTGTTTCCAGTGGAGTGGGATTTAGAGTCCCCAAATACGGGTACTCTCTGAATGTAGAACAAGGCCATTGTGAAAAACTGTGCAGGTCTAGGAAGAAGATAGAAGCAACCGCTATTCAACTGATAGTATTGCAACTCAAAGCTAAGTAGGCATAAGTAGAATACACAATAAATGTATATTTAGCTGTAGTTAAAAGTGAAACTGAATATCCTATGTTAGTACATAGTACTCCCTTAGCAAGAAACTAATTTATAGGTAAAGAAACAGAGCTTAAAACTAAGAGACTGTGTGTTTTTAAATAACCTAAGTAAAATGCGTACTTACTTACCTTTTATTCTCCTGCTGTGTGTGCCCTGAGCTGGTCCAGGGAGTTCTATGAGGTAAGAAATTCCTGTTCAACAAAAGTTCCTTTTCTAAAAAAAGTGAACATAATGGAAACGGGGAACCACTTACCAGGCAGCTGAAAAAGGAGCTGACTGTGCAGAGAATTTCACACCTTATGGCTTTTGGTCAGTAAAGTACATAAACAAAATGTAATTTTCTATGCAATTACACAGGGTCACACAAGAATATTATGTTTTAGAAATCCACTCAAAAGCATATTGCTCTCTAAGAGCCCAATCCAGAAAATGGTTCCTCACTTTAGCAAAGTTGCTCGTAAGCATTTCTGGGACTGGGGCCTAGCAGACATTTTCCTTTTTATGCTTTCTTAAACAGTTTATGTGATAGTAACAACAGGAAGATAAATTACTTTGAATGGTAGCAATTAGAGAAATAAGGAGTGTGATAGATTTACCATGTGGAAAACATCTCTCACACATTTTCTTACAGTCATTAAACCTACTTTTAATGACACAACACTGATTTCAGAAAGAAACCAAGTTTATTTGATGAATATAAACAAGCTGATCAACACTAAATACTTCCCATACACATGATAACAATGTTATGAACTCTAAATACCTTGGTACTTTACACTTCTACTAGACATTAAATTACAATGACTGTCTAATACATGCCCACTGGTAATTTCTAGGAATTCCTTAGTTTCATATCAATGTCCTTAACCATATATCAATATCACAATCCAGAACATGCCACTCACTTCAAAAAATTATTACAAGAAGCGCTATCAAATGAGGATCTAAGGTAAATAGGGAATATTGACGATTGCTGCAGAACATCACATTCAAACGTCACCCTACACACACAAAAACATCGCAGATATAGTTTGTGTTAACACATCTGAGGTCTTTTCATAAACACTGTTTAAAAAGTAAATTGAAACCCACTTTCAAATGAAAGTCAATGTGCAGGTACGTGCATACTGGATACACAAAATCCATTAAATACAAAATTCATACTGTACATTTAAATGAAATAAAGAATGTGTAGTACAAGACTGATCTCACATTAAAATAATAGTAAGAATTTTAAATGTTAACCAAAAGTTGGTTTGCTTCTTTACACTTAGAGGAGGAAGGGGGGAACCTACCAAACATTGCTGAAATAAAATATTTCCCAACATCACAGTGTTTATTGTAAACCCCGAGATTCTATTTTAGTATATGAAAAGATTTTCTCCAAACAGCACAGTTATCACATGAAATGAGAAGGGAAAAAGGAAAAAAGAAAGAAGAAAAAAGAAATGCTAGACAAAGTTTTCCTCTTTAGGGGCTAACTTGTAAGCTGTGATGAAAGTTTACATCAATACTCTTACCAACATGAGTGGAGCAAAAATGCCCCTAAAATAATACCTGTGACAAAATTGGCACATACATATAAATATCTAGCTATACAGCTTTGTATCTGTGACCCTACTTCCCCCTAGTTTATTTCCTACTTCAAGTATTCAGTTGCAGAGTTAAGGTAGAGACCTGATTGTAAGAGACACTGACGATTGTCCCCTACTATGACAACAAATTTGTCATGAGAAACTAGTTTTGTTCTCTGAGTTTCCAAGTGCAACATTTGTCATGTGTGCTAAATAAACTGCCAAAAGCTTTGCTGTTTCAAAAACAAAGATCTAAAATGCCATTGATAGTTAAAGGACAAACTTTTTAAACATGAATGAAATTGGGATTATCTACGCTATACTAATTCTATGCATTTTACTCTATTTACTGAAGACACCAGCATCCAGCAACACTCCTGCTTGAATGAATTGCTCTTTGATTGCACCGAGAATTATGGTACAACTAAATAAAATATCACCTCTAGACAATAATTTGAAAGGGGTTACTATGTATGGCTCATGTAGGATGTTTAGGGATAATTGCACCACAGGTTCAAAAAATAATTTTTCTAAATTCAGTGCAAGACTTTAGGAGTATCCATTTAGATTTCTCTCATTTACAGCAGCAAAGAAAAACTACTAAGGATTAAGGCCACCCATGCTTAAATTTATTGTTTGTCCTTTAAAAATGCAGATATTCAATTCCCACTCCCATCAGTATGGAAGCATTTCTTCCATGGACAAAAAGATACCTCAATAAAACAGCAAACGTGCACGTTTGCTAGACTGACTGAAAATGTTCATGGAATCATTAGGATCCTCTCCTTGAGAAGTGGTAGAGATTTGAGTGTCAGTTATAATCTCTCACTCAATGTAATGACTTCACATTTTTTATTTTTCCTTGCATGTGCTTTACATTTATTTTACTAGATACATTTGGTTTTTTTAAATTATTATTTTTTTTATACAAACAGCCTTTAAATGCTGTTTGTTCATTGGTACTTTCTTTAACATCTAAGATTCATTGGGATCCATGTTGGAGACTGGTTTTCAATGTAGAAAACAATAACAAACAGTTCCTCATTTACAAGAGACCTAGTGCATATACTGTATTCACAGCAATCTCATCTTTATTTTTGTTATTTTGGGGTTTTTTTCTTTTTTTCTTTTCTTTTTTTTTTTTTTTTTTAGAGTCCCAGCTTTTACTGTTGAAAACCTGTATGCACTTGGATGGTAAAAGGTTGACACATCCTTGTTTATATGTCCATATATATACATTCATATGTATTTATATATGCCTCAAGCTTTTACCATCCAGGAATAGATACATCTTGTATATAATCTTATGATCAAATTAGATGTCCTATGCATTGTCAGAGACACACACCATATTTTCATAAAGTTATCTTTGTTATCAGTTATTAGTACCAAAAATTGATTTCATTTCCAACCTGGCCCAGAGCTTAATACCGGTTACACTATCGATGTTTTGGGGGTTTTGGTTTGGTTTTTTTGGTTGGTTGGTTTTGGGTTTTTTTGGGTTTTTTATTATTAATATTTTATCAGTAGATCTAAGAAAACAGAGGAGGGTAAAGGATTGGAGTTTATTTTTTGGAAAAGCCTGCATCTAACTGGAGTAAGATTAATGCCAACACCCTTATACAGCATTTTAATAATACCTCTTCGATAATCTAGTGCAACAGAACTGATACTTTAGAATCAGCAAATGCAGATACCACATTTAAGAGAATCGGAATTACTTATTAAAATCAATATAAATTTACAAAAAATTAGTTAAATAACCTGTTTAACTGAACTTCATTAAACTATAGTACCTGAACAGATGGTTTCTTTGTAAAAACAAAATAAGTTGCAAGACTCATTAAAGACAGAAATTAAGCTCTTATGATTTCTGGTTGAGTCACCTTCTTGTTTTCCAAAGTATCTAATTTCATAGTAGACTACAAGAAATAATGGAGAAAATGCCAATTAATGCAGCATTTCATTAGATATCAACCTCTGCATTCATTTTCTGCATCTGTGATCCTTCTCCTGGATATCGCGGTTACATTTGGAGATCCAGTGCAATAGATTATCATTGTTGCCTTCCAGCGCTACATTTTCTTTCTTCCTCTTTCATTAGTTCCTCTGACAACTGTACAAGAGAACAAAATATTTAAATTAATAACATGATTGAAGCATACAAAACATCCTAGTCCTCATCTAATCAAGCTTCTCATAGACACCAGTGGATATATTACTTTTCTATGGACTAAGGGTTAAGTAAGGATTTACATTTGATTTGAACCCACTTATGTGGCAATTATAGGGTGCCAGTTAGTTTTACAGCCAGTTTGTATGACAAGATCTCCCCTAAATGAGAAAGATTTTAAATTTCAAAGATGTGAAATTCTGTTGTGCTCGTGACTCTAAATGGTGAGTTTTCTGATCTTATCTATAAGCACAATAGCTTGAATTGGAAATGCTATTAATAAAACTAAGTATTTTTATTTGGAAACCAAAAGAATCATCCATTGATGATAGCAGGTAGGGATATGTACTACCTCTAGCAACTCCCCAACACGTAAGGTACTGAAAGAAACATTTTATTTCTGTATTTTAAGCTCTTCAAGTCTTCTTTAATTTAAAAAACAGTGGAAAAAGGCTTTATGGATACAAGAATCTCAGATTTATAAAAGTTAAAATACACAACAATCAGTTATGAGTTTTTCGGCTATGAAGTCAGAAATCAGTGACTGTTGCTCTTTATGGCTTGGCTGCCTTTGCTGAAGTCTAGCAGACTTTGAGAAGTAACTTGTGTAAGCCCAAGTTAGTCAGTGGAAAGAGTCTTCCTGTTTGACATGGGCTTTGAATGAGGCTTCGTGTCTGACTGTGACTATGGAGTGAGGCCTGAATGATTTTTATTGTTAACTAGTTCTACTGCAAGCAAATGGCACAGTATTCTTCAACAGAGAGCAATGAAGTAGTCTTATTCACATCATTTGTGTATCACATAAGTGGGAGGAATTAAATGATTCCTTTACAGGGCAGTTGTTCATTTATCCACTGAGTTTGTTTCTAGAAAAGTGGAAATGCAATGCATGGGATTCTCTGTTATTGCCCTTGCATTTATGTAACCTTAGAAACTCTTGAATCATCCAATTTTATGAAAAGGAAATGCCATAGAATGCTTACAATTTTGTTATACAGCTGAATAAATTGTTCTGTTTTGTAAATAGAACTAGTTGAATAAAATGGCCCTTAAAATTCTAGAATTTAATATTTATCAGTGTAATTATTCAGTGAGTGAAGCATGGTTTACAGGATAAACTTGCAAATGACTTTAAATCCCAATTTAAAAGTTCATGTCTTCATGGGAAGTACATATAATAGTTTATATAATATAAACAGATGAGTATTTCTACTTTTCTAATGGGAGGTTGGTACAGTTCCTCTGGTTAAAACACTTAGGGACTAATCCAAACCCCACTGAAACATGGAAGGGTTCCCACTGACTTTAACGGGTTTGGGATCTGGCCCTTGAATGGAGAAAAAATGACTTCTGCAGAGCTGGAAAGCCAGGGAGTTCCTAAAGTAGATCATGTTACTAGTTCTGGCACATAAAATCTTTGCAAACTTTTTATGAAAACTGTAAGTCAGAGCATGCATTACGTTTTGTGAGCAGTGCATAGCTCCCATTCTTTTGTGCGCTGAGTGTTTAAACATTATTCAGAGAGACACATAGGCATAGGAAGCACCCATATAAATTAACGAGGGAATACATTCCAAAAACTGTAGCACAAAAAAGTCTAATTTTAACAGGTTCACTGAAACATAATCACAGCAAATCTTCAATATACTTGGTATTTTACAAGCTAAGTTCCTTTGCAATTAACACTCATTTATGCTCTTAAAAATAAGAACCCACGATCAAATGTCCAATCTGAGGAACAGCAACAAATCACAAAATACAATCTCTCTCTGGCTTGCTCCCCAAATTTTTGTTGGGGTTTTACTATAGAATGAAACCCCTGAATAAGCCCCATCTGCTTAATCAACCTACCCATTCATCAGGAAACCATAGATGTATTGGAAGTGTAACCAAAACTTGTTCACCGCAGGTAGGAAATGCAAAGTATTTCTTGAGTAAGCCAAATAAATATATAAAAGGATATTGCTGTCAAATACCAACTGAGGTTGAGTAAATTAAATTTATATTTGTTTCTTCAATGCTGTACTTGGTATAGGTACTGAACCTCTAAAACAGAAATAAAATTTGGTAACATACATTGGGCCTGAGATTCAGCAGTGCTCCATCTGAAATTAATGTCGTATGAGTTTGGCACCTCTGACAGTCCATTAGATACCAGTCACTGAAAACAGCAGAAGGATGTGAAGATATAAAAGTGTAGTAGCCCACAAATATTTATTCAGATTGTTTTTCCTTTGGATAAAGACACCTGCCTGATTACTACTTTTTACCTCCAATCCTTTCCTCTCAGCAGTGATTTGCAGAAACAAGCTGGAGAGGGTGGGTAAACACAAAGGGGTTAAAGGGGAAACTGTTTAATAACAGTAGTAAAATGCAGGCTATTTTTGACATCTGGGTTAATGTCCATTATGCTCCATATGCTTTCCAAATGTTTGCAACAAGCACCCAGATACAAAAACAGATACCCATTCACATAGGCTTAAATTGCCCTCTCCTAACCTGTTACACATGGTACCTACATAAAAGGCCAACAACTGATATGGTAATTAGTGAGTCAGAAGGAGAGGGAATAGCCACTTTATTGCAGGGAATGGGTATCTGACCAAATGTTAGCAGAGAAGGATATCATTAATGAAAACCTGTTAGGCTATTTCTGCTCCTTAATCTATGAAAAGGCATCTGCATTATAATGTGACATCTTTTAAAAATGTGTCAGGATGAATTCCTAAGTTTCCTTCCCTAGACTCATTCATCCTTACTGCAAGCATAGTACCAACAAATGATGGGGAATTATTTAATTTTCTGGAAACAAGCCACTAGACTGAAATGTAGTATTTAAAAAATAAGGCTGTAACTCAAAGTCTTTCTCAAGTGACCTCCTAGAACTTACCTGCCTCTTTTGCAACAACAAAGTCCAAATGACATGAAGAAAAAAGAAAGCATTCTCCAGTTTTACTTTTGTCTGTGCAAAACCATGGAAAAAATGACTCAGTTAAGTAAGACAAAGCCCTGGCATGGTACTGTTATGAATTCTGTCCCTGCCACTAGCTTTTGTGTGACTAAGGAAAAAGTTGCATAATTTTTCTGTGCCTAACTTGCTCTTTGCTATAGCAGGGATAAACATCAAGCGCCTCACAGGAATTTGCAAGGCTTAATGTTTGTAATGTGCCTTAATAGCCTTGGATGAGTGCTAAGTATTATTATTTTTCAGTTCCTGCATTTGATTAAAAGTGAAATAACATAGTAAAAATTAAATTAATATATTAAGTTACAAGTAAAGAGCAAGCATGTGGTTTGTGGAGCTACTTGTAACACTTTTAATACGAACATGTATTATAGACTGGGTGATTCCCAAGGCCTGTAATGACATGTGCCATGTGGGCATAACTTAACAACTGCAGAATCCCCCCAGATGTTTGATTCAGCCAAAAATCTGTTCGTGGCTTCTGTGTGAGCCCAGAGCTTGGGCCAGTGGGAGCACTGCAGGCTGCTTTCCCCCTGTCCCTGAAGTACAGTTGCAAACATGATCACAGTCCAGATATTTGCAACTCAGCACAGATCTGCTGGAGTGCTCATTGCTGTACGGTTCTCTTGACATAGTATATGAAAATGGCATGATATGTGCTATTTGAAATTCTCTGTCATTACAGTCCCAATAATAAACACTGGTTTTGCTACTTCCCCCTGGCCTAACTCTCATGGAAAGAATAAACCCTCACCTCTTGCTTTCTAAAGATTAAAGTAACCTATTAAAGCCTGTTATATCAACGTGAAAATCCCTAGTGAGGAGGGCCAAGAAGAGAAATAATTAAGATGTAAAGTTCTATCTAACCTACACAGAAAACTTTTAATGCTGAGATGCCAAAGACACCTAAGACACTTGTTGAGCCGAGTGAAAAGGTAAAATCTAGTTTAAATTTATAGCATTCCTTCAGTGTCCCTCTAGGAGTTTGGCTTTTTGCCAGTGTTCCTTGTTAAAAATTTGTTAAACGTGTTTGGCATTAATGCAAACACAAAGTGCTCATTTGTTACAAATTCTATTGGAATGCATTCATTTAAGGCAATGAAGTAGTTACCAGAAAAGAAAAAAATGTTCATTAAGTACATTTTAAAAATACAATGATGTATGCGGTGCATAACTATGGCGCCCCAGTGGCTATATAAATATCTGACAGAATAACCACAAGTTGTGTTTGGTTTGAAATAGGAATCTTTTAAACATAACTGATAGAACAAAACCTGGTTTTGTTTGTTGTCAAAACTGATGTTAGTCTTTCTTGTTTAGAACTAGCTAAAATAACCAAATTTTTGGCATACAATTTCTTGCATCTCAAATCAATAAAGCCCACAGGTTAAAGTAATGCTAAAGGAAGTTTCTTGATTCGAGCGGTAAGCGCAGCACTGCACATTATCTGGAGAACACTGAACACAGAAAGTAAACACCCTGCTTGGAGGAGAACAAATTTTAGTCATTCTTAAAAACTCCACTTGAGGAAATGTTACCTGGGAGATCTGCAGCTGTCTGGCTGCATGCAGGTACACCTAGGCAAATGTGTCCTGCTCTGCTCTCAGTGCAGTAATCCTTTCAAATCTAGTTTACAAAATCGTAATAACACAAAATTTCCCTGATAATGATAACTTACTGATTTTGAATAAGCAATTCTGAGGTGTATTTCTTAGAGGCTAGAAAATATATTCTTAGGTAGTGTAAAAGTAGAAGAAATTTTCTTTTTACTTTTTCAATGACTTATAGTTACTTACAATAAAGCTTAAAAGTGGTAAATACATGAATTAAATATACTTTAAAAGAAAGATCCAGAAACTGTGTAATTTAATTAAATATTGAAAGGTTCACAAAAAAGCATCAGCATAGAAAGTTATTTATACAGACAAAACTAACTTTGTTCCAATCCTGGCAAAGGAATTATTTATCCCATTTGTTGCTATTTATGTTTTAAATTCATTAGACAGTAAACTTCAGAAGGATCTGCAGCTGGTGGTAGAATCACTGCATGAATGTGATGAACTTTCCATATTGCTATAATGCCAGAATTTTTAATCTCTGTCAGGGATAAAAGCAAATACCACTGGGATGAATAAAATCAAATGGATTTAAGCCCTCTATAGAGTAAGAGTCCTTGAAAACTACTGTACAATTATATGATAAAATTAGATGAAGTTTATGAACCTTGAGACTATTTGGACAAGGATTCCTTCTCTACTGGGAATGTTTATAAATCAAAATTAGACAAGTGATATATGACTTTAAAGACATTTTGGGGTATTTTTTTAATAAAATTTTTCTTTTCATAAAACAAGTCTAGTCCAAATCAAAGCTCTTCAGAAATATGAGAAAACTCAGCACATATTTGTCAATCTGTCACTTTCACACCAAATTAAAAAGAGGGATATGGTAAATGTTAAGGGTGGCTTCAGACTGGCACTCTTCAACGGGCTGAGCTGGAGCATATTGAAGATGATGGAAGAATTTCCATCAACTCCTGCAGACCTGATTGCTGCTCACAGGGGCGGCAGTGACTCAGCAGCACAGGGCACAGATTTCTTCATCAAGACATTTATGACTTAAGATGCAGCATGTGAGACCATTAAGACTTCTTGGGTTTTTTTAATTTAAATTAAACAGTAGTGATAAATAAAGAAGAGCTCTTGGGTAAAGTGGTTCAAACAACAAGAGTTCCCAATGTGATCCTAAAAACTGACAATAGCAGAGATTACTTAATGAAATTCAAGGGAACCTTTTTCATCCTTGTTGATGTGGAATGCCATTTATTCTCATGCTAGGGACTAATTAGGGGCCTTTTTTGAAGATCAAGGTTTTGCGATCTCTGCTTCTTAATAACATGGTTTGCCTGTCTGCCACCTGGGACAAGGCAAGGCACTCTCTCTAACTCCTGAACAGCAGGCACTGCCTTAGGCCATTGCAAGTGCAGGCAGGAAACTGATCCTACCTTTTCAGCAGTTTAACCCGTTCACTGCCAGCCCGCCAGAAGCCCATTCAAAGTCCTGAATAGGCAGTGACCAACCCAGTGGGAAAGCATTAATATAATAAAAAAAATCGTGTGGCTGGAAATCCAGCATTAAGGGCAAAATTATTGCATTGTTACAGTGATAAAGATGGCACCACAAACCCTGGTTTACTTACAGACTGGATTGAATGCCTGGGGCAGTGCTTGTGGCAAATCCACAGATCACTTGCTGTGCTCCAAGCAGACAGACAGTTCATGTTTCTGGTGCTAGGAAAAGAAGTGGTTAAATAAAAGCTGTGTCAAGCCCCCAATCTAATAAGTCATCTTATTAGGAAGTTGTGATGCCCTGTTTGCCCTAGCCTGTGGCTTGTCTGCTCCAGTGAAAGGTCTCCTGCTGGGACCTTTGTGGCATTATATGAGGTACAGAAGGCTGCTGCAATATATGAGCCTTGGTTCTGAGCAGCCAAAACAGCAGGAGAACTAAGCTGCAAAGAATTAAACATGTAACAACTTTGTAAAAGCACAGACAGTGATTGAGGTTGGCCTTTTTGCTGTTGACACATTCTGGGCCCTGTAGGTTGTGGTCACTAAGCCCATTAGAGTTGCAGTGTGGCAACATCTAGTTCAGCAAGTTCAGTGTGTTTCTGTTTTATTTCTAAATACTGGACGCAAGCTGGCAGTGATAGGAGAGCGGAATATGGCACCAGAAATATGTCATAAACACAGTCGTCATTGTCAGGGATGTGAAATTACTTTTCAAACTATTTATTTTTGGCAGATGGAGGTTGGGTGTATTTTTGCATTTTGTTAACTGAAATTTAATTGCAATTTGCTGCATGTTTTGTTTAATTATTTTTTAAATGAAACCTCAAGATGTTGTTTTCTCTTAGAAAATTTTCACTGAATAGAGAAATCTCTGTGGCCAGAAATTAATTGCAAAATGAAGACAGAAAACTTGAACCCACTAAAATATCAGCTGGGGTAAGTTTCACTCATGAGCATCCACTTATTTAAATCAACACTCCCCAACGCTCTTATTTTTTTTTCATTTCTTTAAGATAAAACATGTATTTAATTCAGATATTAAAGACTGGCTTGTGAAATGGACAAGAAAGATTAATTAAATTAATGGAAAGAGAAATTACTGATATAATTGAGGGTTAGATTTAAATTATAAACCCTAACACAAAATACAAATTAGAAGAATACCCCCCCCATCTCCCTAAGGACTACACTTTTATCAGGGAACAGTGCAAGGTTTCCATGGCACGATGATAAGGATGCTCATCGTCCCTGAGCTCTGAAAGTTCTGTTTGCCTTGTAAAACCACATTGTGGTCCCATGATTTGTAAATCCCCGCAGATTCATCACTGCCAGGAGTTACCAGCCTGAAGATACGGAGCAAATGACGAGCTGGCTGAACACTTATGCATCTGAAACATTTTTCTCTCTCTCGAGCCTGTTACGTGCTGCCGCTGCTCTCATTCCCAAATGAGCTAAAGCTTATGTAAGAGGTTAAATGTGCAGAGTGTGCAGAGGATGATAAAGACAGGTCACAGCTGAAGGAGGGAAGGGGTTGGCAAACTTTTGTTCTCTCTGTCCACAGGCATTTCCCTGGTGCCCTCCCCTGTTTCTCCATGGGTGAGGTAACAGGGTTTTTGCTCAGGCGTAGCCACCCTTCGGGTGCACCCAGCTCACTGCTGCTGGCTGCGCTGCTGAAGGTTCAGTCAGTTCCGACTTGCTGATCAACAGAAATGTCCAGCCACTCCTTTTGCAGGGACAAAAATGATGTCAAAGGGAAAGCGCATACTTTCTTTGGCCACTAGTGATGAAGGAGTGTTTCTTTACTGTTCTTAAGAGTTTGCCTGAGCCAAGCAAGGTCATAGCTGTGGCTTTTCTCTGGATGAGTGGAATTTATAGAATTTGTAGGACTTCCCCCCCCCCCCCCCCTCATCTTTTCAGATTTGCTGATAGTCTGGGACTAGAAGGAAATTCTTAGAATCTCATATATGTTTGTCTGGTTGTAGGGAGTATGACTTGGTTTTCACCTCATGCATCCTACCAGAGTCAGTCAATATTTAATAACTAAAATTGGCTGGCTGTTGTGCTTGGATAACTCTAGTTACTGTGGCTGTCACCACACTCTGTTGTTAGAAGCATATTGGTTATGAGATGTTTTACCAGAGTAAATATTAATAAATGTGGTGGTTGTGGTGAGGACGTTTAGTCGCAAAGCATTCCAGCCAACAAGCAGGCATAGAAGGGCTGTACTCCTTCTTTTGAAGTACCCAAAGGCTGGATGGAGTTGGGAGGAAGAAGGTGGTGAGGGTTGAGTGCAGGTTTGAGGTATTTTATGTGTGTGCCTGTTTCTTCCCTTAGGAAAAGGCTAGATTCTTGGCTACAGAGGATAAGTCTTCTTGGAAGTGCTGGGCACAGCATGGTGTCCTTAGGGCAGATGACTCTAGTAAACTGGCAGAAGTTTGCTAGGATTATCTTTTTCTTAACTAAGTAATAATATGAACATTAATAAAGATGCATCTAATGGCTTGCATCTGCTTTTCTAATCACTTCAGATTGTCTATCTTCTAAAGCTGAGAATAAACTAATGAGCTTCAGAGTACTGCTCTGTGGATCTGAATATTCGTACCAACTACTCTATGTCCCTATCTATACTTCAGAATTTAGGTAAACCATTAACATGCCATTTCACTAGGTTGTTCTGCTAGTTAATAGCCCTGTACTCTTTAAAGTTATCCTATCAGTTATATTTAAATACTGATTGTGCTGTGGAGGCCATTTTGAGATATGATTATTATATTAATAACAACATAAAAGAAATCAATACGCCAAAGGATAGCTCAGAGTTTTGTTATATACCGAAGCCTGTTTTACAGTACATAAGATATACTTTCATCTTCTTCCCCTCCAAATGATCCTAAATATTATTTATTTTACATGGTTCATGATATGAACCTACTCATAAAAGTGAAGTGTGATATTTACAGTTCCATCTTTTAAGGTCAAGAAGAAAGAGACGCAACAAAGGTAAGTGTTAGTGGGTTTGATCTATTTGAAGTTAAGACCAATGCTGGATCCACTTAAAACTCCTCGAGCTGCTGAAGCATTACAATGACTGTGTGTGGCAGTTTGAACATGACCATACATGCTCGACAGCTACTTATTTTTTAAATACCCATCCAAGCAACATGCAGCATTTTGAAATCTAACTTGTGTGGTCTAATTATGCAATAATTTTTATACTTTAGGCCCCAATATTATGAGCTTCTCCACAATTATGGGTCTGCCCACGCATTTCTCAGTGCCTGGTAGGGAAGACTTGGGGACCAGCTCTGTTAAGTATATATGCATATGTTTTAATTTTTACTCTAAGTGAGACTTAAATGTGCACCTAACATAAAGAATCTGCTTAAGAGTCTATCCTGAAAGGGACCTTACAGGCTACCCTGTTACTAAGGGCATGCATATAATATGCCTTGCAGATTGAAGACCCACAGTTATCAGCATACCAATAATAATGACTACTGCATAAAGGGAAATAATAAAATAGCAATAAGCAACTTGTTTAGGCAAAAGCTTGCCCCCCAATCTTCAAACACCATCTTTTTAACCAATTATGAACTCAAAAGCATGCAAGAGTGTAAGAGTTAGCGAGGTCAGAGGCTTAGATTGCAAGATTTCCAAAGGAGATACTCAGACCTTCCGTGCAAGTGTCAAATGACAGGTAAACATATACAACTAAAAGTATGAACTTCATTATGAAATCATATAAAATTACAAGGGCAACATTTTCTACTTGATGCATTTATAAAAAAAAAAAAAGATGCATTGCAATTAAACTAGATCAGTAAATTTATGAGCAAAAATAATCACTACATTCTATTGTTAATCACAACTTAGACTAAATAGTATTTTTCGCTAGAGAACATCTATTTCCCCTCCCATTTTCTTTCCCCTCTCAATCTTGCATTCCAACTGTCCACAGACCTTATCTACTTTTTTCCTTTATTTTTCTGCTTGTTTAAGCTTTATTTCTCCCCACTCTTTTTGTTCCATTCTCTGCAGTAGTGAATGTAGTAGACTCCATCAGTCTCTGTTGGCAAGTCATGACCAACTCATTGCTGAGTGGTGGTATTGGACTATAGATGGGAATTGTGTGGTATCATCACCATTTACTTTATGTGCATATTGCAGTTCTGTTAGTCGGAACAAAAGAAAACAAGAACAGTAATTCACAAAAACATTTTTGAGGATAACAATTTGCTAATTAAAAGCAGAACTCCCCCCAGAAGATACCCTTCCTGTGCTTGCACATATATGTCAACCCCACTGAGGAAAAAGTAATTTTCAGAGTGGAACTTAACTCAGAAACAACTTGGAAAAAAAAAATAACAATGGCACTACAAAACTTGTTCATTCCCCCATTAATTTTAGAGGGAGAAGCAACAAAAATGGTACTTCAAAAAAGTCTTTCCCACTGAAACAATTATGTTACAAGAAAGACAAAATAGTTTCAGGACCAATTTCCAGAAACTGTTCTTCCTGTACTCTAATTCAAGAAGAGAAAAGGGAATTTGCCAACACATTCTACTTTCTCATTATGCATTCTAAATACGATAAAATTATCCAGCCCATTTTAATTCTAAACTTCCTGATTTTTTCCTCACACTTGCATGTCTTGCCTCATTTTCTATGTGGCCTTAAAAATATAATATAGGTCACCACTGCTATGTACATCTCCATATTCATATTTATACACTCTGCATATGTGTCACAGTGAAACAGCAGAACTGGACACAAAGATGTGAAGTTCAGCAAAAAAAGCACATCTGGACCATGATTTAATATTTTAGTGTACTATATCATGAGGGCTAGAATATAAAATGCAATAAATATGTCAAAGAACATGGTTTCACTGCATTTTTTTGATTATAAAATCTTGGTCTTACAAACATTTGCCCAGGTGAAATTAAACTAAATTTTTATTAATTTGTCTAAGCTACTCATGCTTTTGAACAAGCCAACTGTTGTAGCATATACCCTAACTGTAGTATCAGTTGTTTTATCATTAAAACTAATTGATTAAGCCAGGAATAGCTTTTAACAATTAACAATCATATAAAAAACAACAAAAAAACCCAGGATTTTTTTTTGTGCAATTCATAAGATCACAAATATTTCCAAATGGAAGAATTATATCGCAATAGCCTCTCTTTACATAAAAACAATTTGAAATCTGTATCATCCTCATCATCTTTTTTCTAGTCTTTCCTGTGCTCTCTATTCATTTTCAGTGGCCTATCAGAATGTGTGCAAAGATACGGGCAAACCTTGAACAGGTACAGAGATTAAAAATAGCTTTGTGTTTAGGTATATATTTCTTTCCTAAGTATTTATAATATTGTTTTCCTTTTTTATTACTGTTGCAAATAAAGCTAAATTATCGGACAATTATGTACAATAATTCCAACATCTCCATCCGGAGGAGTTTTAATTTATATTCTGACATTTGGTATGTAATTTTAGGGTTGCTTTTCTGCCATATGCTTAATTTTACATTTCTAAAGGAAATCACATCTACTGTTTTACTGCCCAGTCCCTCAAGTCACTGCAAGCTAGATTTTGAATTTTCAGAATTCCTTCAGTCCTGCATAGGAACAAAATAAATTTCCAAACCATTTTGTGGGAAGGAGCTGAAACCTGCAGGGCAGCTGGGATTGAGAGAAGGCAACAGACATATTTCCATTCTGTGCATACTTAACAAAGTGCCAATCCATGCCTGTGGAATCCTTTTCTGTGCTGGTGTTGCTGGCTGACAGAGTGTCAGCGTTTTTCAGGATTACGCCATTATTAGCCTGGACTGGGACCCTTCAAAACAGCTGAAATAAAAGGGCTCTTTCTGCATATTTATGCCATCCTGCTCTGAGCACTTCCTGTTGGCCCCAGTAAATCTCTTTGCTAAATTTCAATCGGCTCTCGTGGTGTTCCAGCTGTTAGATAAACTTCCAAGGATATTTTTGTGACAGGTACAAACCTACACAGGAAATCTCAAGAAGAAATCCTAAATTAATTATATGTCAACATTCAAGCCACAAGAAGGAGCAATTGTCATAAATTGTTGAAAGTTAGAATCCAATTTTAGTTGTAAGTGTAAAAAAGTTCACTGACTCAGTCATGAGTCACTGCCAATAAAATAATATATTTCACATTCTTTAACAGTTCACTTTGGCTAAACATAGAAGGGAAGAAGGTAAGATTAGTGAACTGTGTATTTAAATCACATAAAAAGACTACAGAGACAAATAACAAGCAGTAGCTTTACAAAGTATAATTCAGTATTGCCTAATATTATCGCACCTTTCTGAAAACACATACAAAATATAAACCAATTTTGTGCTAAATGAAAACATCTTCACTACCTGAAAATCAGATAATGCCGCTAACAAGATCTCTCTGCAATACCACACAACACGTATCCCAGCTCTCTTCCTCTATACACACACACTGCGCTTTATGAATAACTAGTAATACCGAGCAAGCAAGGGGGTGAGAGGGCACAGAGTGTTGAAACACTACTAGCCCATAGAGGGTTGCCCGTGTTTCTCTGGTTGTAGCACTGCAACGGAGTTCTTGACAGCTTTCCCAGCCCCTCTGCGACAAGCCCTTGCAGAACCTAAGGACTGCACCCGGGACACGCAGTCAGTTCGAGTGCTCTGCAGCCACCACTGGCTGTGCATGTGGCAGGAATTCCCTGTCCTGCTCCCCCAGTATTCAAAACATTTTCTTGGGAATGCTGTTGAGTGCCATAACCCTTGCTGTGCTGCTGCTCAGTAGCACAGACAGCAGGGGTGTGCGTCCTTCCCAGCCCCTCAGCTGCACACAGCTGGGAGCAGAGCTCTAACCCTCCCCTGGCTGAGAACAGCTAAAAAAGCCAACCACTGTGCGTCAAGTCAGGTACTCAAAAGTAACCTTGTGCTCTAACCTGCTACAGGACCCTTTCCAAACCCATCTGCCTAAAGAAAAAGGGAGAGCTTTGAGATACCTGATGTCTCAGTAAGAAGAAAAGTGTGTACTGGTGGTAGGGAGAGAAGAGAGAGAGGGAATGGGAGAAAATGCATTAAGCTTTGCAGGTTGCATTCTCAGTGCAGCTTTGGGGCACACATGGGTGATGCTGCTTGTCCTCATTCTGGCCTCAGCTCTGCAATAAGCTGTGGCAAACAGCAGAGCAATGCGGCACTGCTCTAAATCCTGTAGCATTGATACAGATTTCAGGATGCTGTCTGCTAGGTATAGAGCTAGTGGTGAGAAACTGCGCTGGCCACAGCCATTACTCCTGCCCCCCATTAGTCATTTGGTACATAATCCAGCAACCACTACTCAAAAAAGAGAAGCCCAAGCAAGGAGATGCAGCCACCATCTTCATGCAGAGGCAAGACAAAGGCAGCAAGCTTTACAGCAAAGAATCTGATTTACAGCGAGTTACAGCTCAGAGACAAAAGTAGGTCAGACTATTGACAGGAGAAGCTAGAAAACAGTCATCTTGCACAATGGGCAGGAGACCATGGCTCAGTATTCTGTTCATAAATATCCTTTTATAGGTAACATTCCCCCTACTTTACTGAGTGCTTTCTTTTCACAGATGAAAGACACTCAAAGGATCCATCCAAAGCCCCCAGAAGACAGTCTTTCAAATGATTACAGTGGAGCTATGTCAAACTAGTCCCAGGAAGCAAACACTCAGAGATCCGTCTGCAGGCAAAACCTGGCCCACAGCATAAATACAAATACATCAGAAATCCTGCAAGGCACCAGCAGGAACATACTGCACTTAACTGACCACCTTGATTCTGTGTCTCTGAAATGTTGTGGATAAATAACTATTTATGTCACCCTGGGAGAAAAGGAATGTATGATATGGCTATGAAACCACCTGGACTTTTATATATAAAAAGTGTTTTCACTACTTATGGAAAGCCAGACATGTAAATTATGCTACCTTTAGCAGAAAAAAATATGTGCCAAAGACCATGCCTAGGAGCAGAACTCAGGAAGAATGGGGGTATGGTCATGCCAGTTTTGCAGTGTTTTCTTTTACAAGCCTGTTTTACTGCTGAGGTAGGGGAGAGCAGGGTTATTGCTTCCTCAGAAAGCTGTTCTCACAGGATTTGACTATTGGTCATGAAAATCTTATAAGGTCAGACAATCCTGCAGGATTGTAACACATGTTTCCAAGATTTTGGTTATGTCTGTTTCTAAGATGGAAAGTGATCCCCTTACAAAAGTGTACCCCTGGGAAACCAGAATTAAATAAAAGCAAATCTGGAGATCTGAATTCAGTTCCCTTGAAAGCTTCTACAAATTTGTTATCTAAGGGTTTATCTATTTTCAGTATTTCCGCATGGACAGATAAAGCTGGCATTATCAGAAAACTACATCTGCATATTCACTACTGAAATAAATAGGCTTAAGCTGTTTTCTTAGTGCTGAAGACTGATCATTTTGCAAGGCCAAGAAGACACAGAGCCACAGTGTCTCATGCCATTAGAGGTCCCCTCAAGGCTGGTTGTTAGCATTAGAACATTAGCAATCTGTGTATTTATCAAAATGTGGACACTAGAGTGGCTTGAAGTAGTTTCACTTCCTCTTAAATGATAATAAATTGGCAGCGTGAGTGTTGACTGCCTGAAATGCAACTTCATTACTTGAGAGGTTAATGGAGCAACCTCTCTCTGTTGATCTTCCTGTCACCATTGGCTACAAAAGACTCTCTGACACAGTGCAGTTTTCAGGAGAGGCACAAGTATAACGGAGATTAACCACATCAAAAAGAATACTGTCCCACTCCATTATATTCTGCAAAGCTGTTGTGCAGTAAATCACAATGGCCAGCAGTGTGATCTGCCTTGTCTGAAAATAAAATTAACATTAAAAGAGATGATGTTATATCACTGAGACAGCTGCTTTTCCAAGAGAGACAGACAGAGAGAGAAAGAGACAGACAGAAAGAGAAAATAAATAAAAAAAAGGGAAAGAGGAAAAGCAAAGAAGAAAATTAAAGGAACAAAATGTGAATACTTTACTCATGATGTAAAGTATTAGGAGCTACTGCCTTTGCACTATTTTGTGCCAATTCTATAGAATCCCTGTTGTATTTCTCTAAGAAAGCTACCCAGTGATTTAGCCAAACTACTATTCTTTTGAAGGCTGCATTCACGATTTTTCAGGAGATGAAGACTGACAGGAAAAGAGTAGGAGGTGGCCACTGAGATTCAAAGAGGATTACATTTAATGCTGGCTAAGTGAATAACCCACTGAAAAAAATTTTATTCATTTAAGGAAATGTGCCTCTTCTTGTTATAGGTTACTGCCCTGAAATGCCTGGAAGGTGTGATAACTTTCAATAATTCATACCTCCTGTTGATCACTAACAGCACAATGAACTCGTCCCTCACAACTCTGAACAGAGAACATTGTCCAGAGAACATTCTGGACATGTCCTATACACAAATAATTGGAAGTTATTTCTAAGAAGGGAGAATACTTCTGTCCTACAAGCAGCATCCATTTTGCCAAGAACACTAACCTAAATACACACACATACAGGTTAGTTTTCTTTTTGTATCTGGATGAACTAAAATATCTCATTAGAAATGTTTCTTTTTGTTCAATATTCCTGTTTTTTTCCAGCAGATTAACATATGATTACATAACTAAATGTACAGAAGACATGCAAATATAGCACTGTAAATGCACATATCAAGTAATTATATGTGTAGCTGTGCAACGATTCAGGTGTGTTTCAGGTCACTGATATCCACTCTCCGCTTCCCACCCCTGCTAGTGTTTGGGATGGTGTTTAGCAAGTCTGACAACACAGTTACAGCAAATATATCAGATTTCCTTGTTGAACTCTTACCTTTAGGAAGTTTAAATTACAAGTGAACACTTTTGAGCATGAAACACATCAACCTGAATGAAAGTATCCACTTCCTACACACAGTGGCAGGTAATTGGACTTCTTATTAGTAGGCAACATCAATAATAAGAGTGTCTGCTGATAGCAAAAGGGAGGAGAAACCTAATGGAAATTATGGAAGATAAGGAAGATCAGGATTTCTGGCTGGAGAAACAAACAGGGGATGAGATTCCAGGAAGAAACTCCTCTGAATGCCAGAGCAACTGTTACCTTCCCATCTTCCGATTTAAGTGTTGTGAACAATGGGACAGGAATTTAGTGTTCAGCTCCAATTGTGTTAGTAACTCCTTTTGAGGTAAATTCCTTAATCTCTCTCTACCAAGATTTTTCAGTTCTAAACATAAAAAAATCAGCTACTTCTCAACCAGAGAAGATCAAAGCAGAATGTAAATGCTAAACTGTCTTCTGTACTGCTACACCATTTTCAGTATCTTTAATTTGAAAAAACATATGCAGTGCTGTCTGAATTCAGGTTGATTAGAAACCATGACTTACCTTTTAAAAGAGTGAATAGCAGTTCTGGATGACTAATTTGAAAAAAACTAAAAATGTTTTACTTTCACAGAGTATTTACCCTTTCTCTAACTTAAGATCCAAACATGAGGTACATCACTTTGAAGTTGTGCATAGCAATAGCTGCTCTGCTGCTGTACGAAGAAATCCCTTTAGTGGATGATTTAAGAAAAGAATTGAAGAGAAAAAATTGGTGTTTCAATTGCACATTGACCCCGTGAATGTCAAAGAGTTGACAACATCTCTTTCACAAATATATCAGAATCAAAAGAGGTAATTGACTCCTGCAGGTTCTAAAAGTTACCATTTATAATATCTCAAAAAATCGTTATCCCACTGACATTGTTGAGAAACGGTATATTGCACGTAAGAGTGTAAGACAACTCTTAAACATGGGAAAACTCTGCCTCTACATACACAGAGTATCAGAATGCAACAATATATACTTCAAAGCTACATTGCTGCAGACAGAATCAGCCACATCTCGCTTTGTAGACTCCTTTGAAGAAGGAACTGTATGGGTAAGGGGTTGAGTAGCCACTCATAGCTACACAAGAATTGTCCTTCCTTATCCCAATAAGCTTTATTTTTGCTCCAGTCAAAAATGGAATATGGAGCAGCCGGTCAATAGGTTAGGAAAACAGTTTTGAATGTCAGTGAGAATTTCATTCCAGCTTTTTTTCTATGTCCACAGATTTAATTTTATTTTATTTTGGTTAAGTTATTTTTTCACCTCTCTAAATCACATTTTGGCTCTGCTGAAATGTTGCTGCTGCAATGCCCAAATAATACACAGCTAATATAATATTCAAAATCATGTAAGTGCATTCTGCATCATAATGAATACTGTTGGGGATACATTTATATAAAAGCACTTCATGTGAATAACCCGGAGGGGGGGCGTGGGGGGGGGGGTGATGGTGGGGAGAGGGAAGGTCTATTATATATTTTAGCATCTATCCAGTAACACAGCCCAAGAAAATACATGTGACTACAGACGATCTCCTTGGATGAACGTAAGTTATAGGAAATAGGAAACTTGTACCAGAAATCCTCATGGAACAGAAAGTTTTGTGTTTTCTGGGCTAGTATTACCTTATTACTGATATTAGGCATCAGATTTATTAATCTTGATATGTATATATACAGATGCCTTATCACTCAAAATTGCAGCATAACAGCACATTTTTATCTGAGCAAGCAGTGCCCATTCTCAGCACACTGCTGGAATTAAAGCAATGTACTGACTTACAAAAGTAATTGAGCACAGCTTATAAACCAGCTACTGTCAGCTGCATTTTAATGAGATGTATGGCTTCCAGAAAAGTCTATGGAAAGGAAAATAATACTAAACATTTTTAAAATTTCACATTTTTTAAATATTGTGGGTCTTTAAATAGGCTCTGACTGCATCCTGACTTTTTTTTTTTTACTAATAAAAACTCCTTGGTTCTTTCATAATTAGAATTTTCAACAACCAAGGGCAGAAATCTTAGAGGGAAACCTGTACCAATGTAGTTTTGAATGAGATGCAGACTTTTGAATGATTTTCTTTGTAAAAAAGCAGCACTTTTTGATCTTTACCTCCATTTGCATGGTAGAAGTATTCAAAGGAATGAAGTATTACTGTCATTAGTAAGTAAAAGAGATATTAAGTGTACTAAACTCAAAGATTATCCATCAGAAATGAAAGAAAACAAAGACCCTACAAGTATATGATAGCCTCTTTTTCTCCTGGCTGAAATCTTTCATATGGTATATAATGCTGGCAAAACAGAATTTTTCTTTTCAGCTTTTTCCCTATTGAAAAGTAATATTCTCTTTATCTAACCTTTTCTAAACCACCATTGAAAATTGTATTTTCTGATTCAAACAAAACATTGTTTTCCTTTCTGCCTCATATGGCTAATAATAAAGACTTGAGGTAAGTCTCCCTACAGCTGCTTTCAGTTCATTTTAAGTCAATGAAACCTATATAATCCTGTAATACAGTCAATTGTTTCTTTTCTACTGGGCCTGAAGGGCTGCAAGCTTAGAAAGGGAAGAATTACTGTTTTGCTTTTAAGCACCTATTAATATTTTGCCCCTCCAGCAGTTCTTTTTTTCCCCTTTGAAGCCTTTTCCCCACTAAATTAATGTTTAACAATTAAATCAAGCTGAAGGAGATCTTAAAAGATCTAGACAATTACTGATTGGCTAGAAGAACAGGCCTTTAATTTAAATGGGAAACATCTCTGAAATGATGGTATGAGACCCCACAACTAATTACATAATTTTCTGCATCTGAGAAAACATGAGCTGAGAGAATGCAAATAGAGCCATGCAAGTAATATCAGGAAGAAGAGCTGGAACTCTTAACATCTACCTATCATATTTGAAAATAGATCAGCTTGTAGGAAAACAAGCTTTGTGCTACTAGATATACACAGCGCAAAATATAACTTCACCAAAAAGGAAAAATCCAAGGGATGGCATCTTTTTCAGGCAGATATTACCGACACACCTAGAATGGCAATACTCTCTATGTAAACATCACAAGCAGGCCTAAGAGTCCTTTCAAAATTGTGTATTCTTTGTATACATAATACACTTTTGTGCACTTGCAAGATACAAGTGTTCTGAGTTTCTGGCTTTCTTCTATAGTAGTGTATATGTTAACTTAAAAATATATCCACAGCCAAGTAGTAAGGTACAATAATGGGGTTTTTCTGTTAGGCCCAAATAAATAGTTTGTCCTGAATGAAAATCCACAACCTGAATTCAAAAAACTGGTTAGTGATCACTTCCTTTGTCAGATCCTCTGAGCCCTCAGTCAAAGGATTGTGTGCCCCATACAGTCCTTTGGGTACTGAGACCTACTGAGCTCCATCACCTCATGTGTCTCTCCAAATCTCACGTGTACATCAATGTGTACCAGGACTCCAAAACCTGTTATTTTTCCCTCCTAACCCAAGAAAGATCCATCTGCTCCAAGCAGACTAGCCTTGCTTCTTAAAAAGGGTCAGACTGAACTACGACCAGGGAGTGCTTGGACCAAATGTGCATTACCAAAACCTAATTAATAAAGTCAGTGAAGTTATCCTATTTCAGTGTAGGTGCAGAAGCAGCTAAGGCCACCTACTAGAATGTTCATGAAAATGATGGATTGTATCAGCAGAGACCAAACAGCCCATGGTATGAAAATTAGACCCACGCCTTTCAAGTCTGTCTTTCACATAAGTATTAGGAACAAACATTCAATGAACTAGACACCTAATTTCCTGATAGGCCCTCTAAAGCATTTCCAAAATAATCTGACACCCTGCTTCCAAATATATGAGAAACCAGCAGTTTTTAAGAGAGATGATTTATTTTGGTTCCAGTTAAAACATACAATATTTGAACTATCAAGAAACTTGAAGATTTCATTTGCAGTTTCAATGTTGACTGAACTATAGCTATTCTTTAAACATTTCAGGAATTGCACATTGTTCTCCTGTGAGATTTTAAGTACTTTCTACTACAAGACAAGCCATGGGTAAATGAATTTAAAATAATCCCAGCAGATTTACACATTTTCACAATTCAAATACTCGCTTGATATTTTCAATGGAGTTTTCTGTAATTCAACAGATTTACTCGTCCCTAGATAGAATCAAAACACGTTCTGAGGAAAAAGTGTTATTCACTTTTATGAGTCATCAAATGATTTTGAAACACCAAGCGCATTTGAGCTCACCATCTGTTATATAACCTCAATGCAAAGTAAAAGGAAATACTATGTTTTTGGCCAGAAATCAGAATGCCATTTTCAGAAAAAAGGTTCAGATGACAAAGAGACTACTATGAAGGACACATTGAGCCAACCAAAAATACTTCAGCACTTCCAGGAATTAAGCCTCTCATTCCTATATTAACAAAACCCACCACTGACATAAGAAGATCATGTCCTTTCCTGCTTTTGATTTTTTTTAATACAATTTCTTTAGCACCTATTATTCATTTTAAATGTTTTGTTTCACCAAGCTTATTATATTAACAATGTATTTCCCAATTCAGACTGTAACTGATTCATGAATGTGTACATAGCTAAGGCATATATGCACTAAAGAGCTATCAGTCAAATGGCTTCTTTCTGTCCACAGAAAGAACAAATAGGTAATGACCTCACACTTGTCTCATTTACACATGTTGTTAAAACCCAATAAAGCTGGTTGCGACTGAGCCTGGCAAATGAGGTAGGAGCTCAAGGTCTCCCACCACTACCAGCATCAGTCAGGAACAGTCGTCACGTGTTGGCAGAGGCTCTTAAATGACAGATCTGAGGTGTGGCTGTTAAGTGCACAAGTCTCTACTGAGCAACCAGCACTGACTCCAGCACGGACTTACCTGCTGCCACTTTTTCTTCTGAGTCATTCTGAGTGCCGCCAGAAGCAGCTGTCCCACACATCCAGTAAGATGCTGGAGCTCAGCCCATCCCGGAGATCTCCAGCACCTTATGAGGTGTTAAGGAGCCTATTTAGCCAGATAGTTCAAAAGCTGCTCCCTGACCTGAGCACAATGTACTCACCAGGATGCAGAGCAAGGGAACAGGAACAGTAGCTATGGTGGGCTGGTGACTCTGGAATGGATGCACAGGACAGATGGCACTAGGAAGAACAACAGTGCTGACTCCTGCAGAGCCTCGGACAGGCAGTAGCAAACCTCTGCTGTGCCCAAAAGCCTGACCCTGCTAAGCAGCTGTGCTTAATCTCCACATGAGGCAGCAGTTGCTGTTACTAACAAGCTGCAAACCATGTAACCATGTCCTCACTACCCCCTCCATTTCACACACCATGTAAATCCAATGAGGACACTGTCCTCTGACATCTTCTGTTTCAGAGAAACTACAGAACAAGCAAAGATGTTGCTAACACTTCAAGAATGTGCTGAGCTGGGCAGCAAGTTTGCTAAGGATTGCCTGAGAAGGCAGAACCACCCTCCTGGGGCAATCTGAAGGGAGCACAGTATTAAACACTGTTTCTAAGAACCATGAAGATAGGGTGGGTCAAGAAGACAGATGAGGCAGAAAGTAGGAGAGAGATGAATAAAGGCACAGGCTTTGGGCCAAAGAAAAAACTTTCCTTACTGTGTAATGGCAAAGGTGAAAGGGAGTTGACTGGCAGCAAGAAACAGGCTGCAAGTTTCCAAAGGGGGACTCTGCTCCTGTCTAAAAGCCGTATTCCTAGAACAAGAAGAAAATTATGCAAGGATATAAAGAAGTTTCTTCTGGATTCAGTTTATTTCTTATAGTGTCAGAAGTTCAAAGTGAAAATCTCCATCTCAGTCTGAAGAATAACAGCGCAAAGATTTGAGCTTTGGGAAAGCACGAGGATCTTCCTGGAGATCCAGCATGAATGCAGGCCTAAGCAACAGAAAGCAGGTCTGAGCAACTAGGAGAGCATGTCTTGAGAAGGCACATCGGAGTCCTAAGCCAAAGACAGTCCTGGGTTCTGCTGAAAGTCAGGAAGATTGAGAGCACAGCTCTAGCACGATGGGACCTAAAGCAGCTTGGGGAGCATCCAGCCAGGGGAGCCTGTCCAGAGCCATGACACCTATTAACAAATAAATAGCAAAGATATGCTGGTGACAACAAGCAGCATTAGAACTTAACAGGAGAAACCTGGAAAGTGTAGAACATATTTGTGTTGCTAGGCAAAGGCAGTGAAACTAATTCTGGAGTAATGGTGTGTCAAGTAGAGCTTTGTGCAGAGGAATTCGAAGACCAGAAAACGAGGAAGATGAATTGTTATTTAAATTTCCAGATTTGGATCCTTCCCATAAGCCTGACAGAAAAAAAATAATAATTCAGATTCATGAAGGTTGTAATAAAAAGAAAGAGGCCAATATTACATTCTCAACAAACATCAGCTAATGGGCATGGGAAGGTTTAAACTGTTACCATTCATAGCAGTGATGATGAGTGAAAAGTGACACAGGAAACTTGGGGACTGTTTTTAATCACCCTTGCATAGCTGTTAAAGGCACAATAAAATGGCAACAGGACATTATAAATAGAGCATGTAAAAGAGCCTTCTGTGACAGGGAGAACTGTTACAGACTCCCTTATTAGACAGGTTGGCTTAAGCATTCACTTCGTCACCTTCCCCAGTTGGTCAAATGCTCTGTTCCATCTTAAAGATAACTGAGCTTGTTAGTGTGGTTTGGCCCAACTCTGCTTTAATATTAAAAGGGTGATTTATCAGACAGTTTTAAAAGCAAACAAAGCAACAATACAAATATGTTGAAGCTTTTTCAATTTCACAAAAAAGATGCTGGCTTTGTTGGAAAGGCTTCACATGACTTGAAATACAATTTAAAGAATCTGGGATGTTCTGAAATAAATCTGTTCTTAGAAAAGAAACCTTCCTTCCCACAAAGATACTGGGAGGAGACAGAACTTCCTGGTGATTTCTGGTTGTGTCAGAACTGAATTTTGTACATATGTCTGCAAATTACTCCACAAATAGCATTGCACAACATTGTCTTTTGGCCTAATTTTCAGAGATCTCAATACCAGTAACTCCCACCTAAGTCAGTGAGAACACACCACTAATGAAAGGAATCTGCACATTTATGCCATTTATGAAGACTAAATGATAATCAATCTATTTGAAAGGTAGCATGCAAGCGTATTAAATTCTAGATGCTATTCACAATTTACAGCATTTCAGCACAGAGCATACAAACTTAAGAAAAACTAAAGATGAACATTCCTGTTTTTTTAATAATTCAGTTTGGATTCTTATTTTATTGCTGGTCACAAACTGTCACAAACTGTAATACTGAGCATAAAAAATCAACTCATACAGATTGAGAACTGAAGAATTACAGATTTGTTTCCAGCTTTTACTTCTTTTACTTTCTTTTACTATTAAATCACAGATGTCACACATTTATTTTACTAAGAGTTTTGGGCATTTAAGGCGACAGAAATAAAGAAAATGCAGTCTCATTTTAATGACTTGTTAGCAATACTTGCTGTTTGTAATCATATAGCAACATACAGCATGAAGCCTATAAAAAGGAATATTGGTGCTCATGTAATTTAAATTCCTTATTAATTCTTCCTTTCCCCAAATGTGTACTTTGTTCAGCTAATCTCAATTGTCATTTTCAGAAATGTTTAAACTAATGAAAACAAAGTCCTTAAAGAGAAAGATGATTTCCCTTAAGGCTAGGCATAACTGAAGTATTCCAAGGAAATAATGATTAGATTTAAGCGTGTGCTTACTACAGGTTAAGAATTTTTCAATCACACCTGACTCTATGACTGCACAGATTACTTTTCCTTTACCCTTCCCCCTATGGAAAATTAGTTAATGCTGTGGATAAGAGATGCTCACCATGCACAAGACATGGAAGGGATGTACAGGGGGAATACTCTGAATGTTCTTTGTAGTAAATCATCCAGTTTTTGTAAACAAATGAGAATGTAAATAAAGACTTTCACATACAAGTCAACTACACCACACTTCTGCAATCAGGCATGCCTCGCCTCACCTCACCAGGAGGCAACTGTGTGCAGAGTAGACCAAACCTTCAACAGGAACACACAGCAATGAACCTGAATATTATCTTTAATAGCTCCTCAAGTTTGGCATTTTGTTCTGTTGCAAACTACTCCATTAGACATGCTTTAAAATTATGCCACTACTTCCATTCCTTCTCCACTTTGCTGTATTCAAGTATTTTTAAAGGAAAAACATTTGAAAATCATTTTTTTTTCTCGAGAAACATCTCCTTATGTTCAGACTGTTTCTGAAATAATTAAGATTGCTCAATGCTAACCTAGAAAAGGATTGCACAACTCTGAGAAATAACCCCCCAGACATAAGGACATGGTAAATGACAGGATGTCAAAAGCAAAAGGAGGGAGACACCTGCAAATTAATTCTGTCATCTGCTCAGTACTCACCCACTCACATCATGTGTGGCTGAAGAACTAGGGACCTCATCTCAGTGTGGTGGTGAAAGGATCAGAGAGAACAAAGCAGCAGCTGATCATAACAGTTGCAATTGAAAATTGGAAGGGAAAAGCACAGGGAAAATTGAAAAACTGAATTTAAATACAGGCATGGAGAAAGGCCAAGATAGAAGAGATAAACCAGCCTGTGCAATTAAAGAGAGAAGACTGCATTAGAAGAAAAACAGGGTTTAACCCAGTGTGTTAAAGGCAGACTGCAGACCTTATACCTGAGGGCCTCTCTACGCTGAAGTACATTGAGGGGACTAATGGATGTCACTGCTGTTTCTGAACCTGCAGAAAAAACTTCCCTGGTTCTGGGAGAGGAAGAAGGCAGGTACAGGCACGAGTCATATCCACCATCCTTGCTGAACTCCACTGGAAGGCTGCCAAAAAGTGAATGCAGTTGAAGATTAATTAAACTATGAGCAAGCTACCACTGCTGAGCAAATCTTTCCCTCCTCCCTGTGTTTAAGAAACTGAAAAGGGGAAGACTGAAGTGCAGTGGTAGTGCAGAAGCACCCATCATCCTTGTGATGACTCCGGAGTACTCCCGGTGATCTCTGCAGACCTCACTGGTCACTTTTCAAGGGAACACTGCTACTGCTGCACTGCAGGCAAAAACGTACAAGAAGGGAGCAGCCTACCAGGATGTCTTTCCATAGTTCTTGTTTGCTTTTCCATTGTCATTAGAGCAGGTCCTAACACTGGGAGAGAGCTTGCAAGTCTGCAAATTCACCTGACAGTATGCCTTTAAGGAAACATTTGTGTGGGGAAGGGCTGTGTATGTGGGAATCTACCTTTCTTTAAAAGTGTACGTATCCTTATCAATGCACATTTGCCTTCCCCCCCTTGGGAGTGGGTACAAGTATCAGTGTAAAATGATAGCTTGATTGTTCAAGCATTTACATGGTTTTAATGAGTAGCTGCTTAAATGGTCCAGCAATTCCACACATAAATATTTGACCCCAGGGCTACAGTAATTTATGGACCTTCCAATTATGGAAAGTATTTTTTTTCTTTTGCATTGCACTTGGACTGTTTCTTTTATTGCTTACTCCATACCCTTTCCCACTGTTCCCCTACAGAGCTTCAGGTGACTGTGCGAAGTGACAGAGGGATTTGTACATTAACCTCACATGTGAAGGGTCTATTTAGACCATTTATGTTAATGTGAAAAAGTTCCACATAATTTTTGTTTTTCTAGAATAGTGCAAAAGGGAACCTAAGCTTAAAAATAGGGTCTACAGCTAGAGGTTCAATACGATACATATATTTACCTCTAGTTAAACGTTAAAATCCTGGCCTTTCAGGTATATGCCAGTAACTGCTGTAAATGTTTATGAGAGGGAAATCCTCATTCAGTTCAAGCCATGCAAGAAACATATTTGCATTATCTACAGTGATACAGAAACTGCATCAACCACAGCCTGATGGTATTAAAATTTTAATTACAAAGTCCTATGAAATTATCAACAAAGTCTGTGGCTGTTTCTTCATGAAGTCCAACATTCCAGTACTTAAATACTCCTGCTGTTTATGGCAGGGGATTCATTAAAGTACTTTCAAAACATAAATTGTGTTTCTTCCATATAATATTTGCAAAATCTATTCTAAATGTTTTTCTCTGTGCTGGCAATATTACAACAGAACTGGAAAAGAAGAAAGCCAAAAGCAATCTCTGTCCAATTAATAACAATCTTTTTAACTAACCGGACTAGCTAAAAATATACTGCTTGGAAGAGGAAGGATAGTTTTGAGGTAAAAATAGCAGAAACGAAGAATATTTAAGACAAAACAAAACAAAAAACCAAACCCCAAGTCATTCCTAAGAACTTGTGCAAACCTTTAATATTTATAACCTCCTTTCCCAAGCAGAGCTTCAAAACACAAAGAGGACGTGAAATTGATAACAAAGGAAAGATGCCAAGAATGTACAAAATAGAAAGAATTTCTGCATTCCTTCTGCAAACATGGAAGTCCTCCCTCTGAAGCAATTTATCTTGGCTGATGAGGGATAAGTGGGTGTGCCCAAGACAAAACTTGTCAGACAAAGACATGTTTGTTTGCTTTTCATTTATCTTAAGTCAAAAGCACAATACATTGCAGTGCTAATGTGGGCCTTTCCAGATCGTCACTCTTCAGTGGGATATGAGATGGAGAGAAATATTTATTCCAAAGGGAGGACAGATCTGTAACTCTATAGTTATCATAAATTTGTATAATAAGTAGCCTTTGAAATGGCTGTACGAGCATACTGAAAAGTATTCTAAACAGATAGGACAAATAAAGACTGAAAACAGCAGCACGCACAGAGATGACCCAGCATGTTCCATCTCCTACAGTAGAATAATGGTCCACTCATTGCTAGAACTATTAGACTACAGGGCCTTGCTCCCTGCAGTGATGTTCCAAAGAAATGTAGATCCTTAAATTAACATAAGTTAGTCACTCAGAACACACTCCAGCTAAAAATTCAGGCCTAACTGGAAGACAAACTCCCTTATTTTATGTTTTCAATTCCAGTATTGCATACACTGAAAATCTGTTTTTGAAGGCTAGGAATTACCCCAAATGAAAAGCTTCAGGTGCCTGACAGCAGAAAATGCTGCGTAGGGAGTAGGAAGACAGAATGGGTGATCTAATACATGTATTTTAAAATTTCTATTGTCCATGGCTTCAAGTGGACAACTATTAACCTCGAAAGCTTCATTCTTAGCAAGATTAAACAGAATACAAATAAATTTCTCTTTAGAACAAGGACACAAACCCAGAAGATTTCTGGAAAATCAGAGTCAATGCTTCATTTCAAAGATAGGTATGAAAATTTATTCTGACAAAACAAAACAGCATCAAGTGAAAAATGGTCTTGGATATCAACCACTCAATACTGCTTTTTTCAAAATGGAAGTCCAGGAATTCAGTCATCAAGAATTCTTTGCAGAAGATTTTTCATGTTAAATGGCCAGTTCAAATCACTTTATTTATGCCACATCTGGCTTTTCATGCATTATATCTGATACTATTTTATATTTTTAATTGTAGCTTGTTTTAAAATGCAATGAGCTAAGAATTAATGCACTGGACATAGATTCTTCACTCTATAATGTCACAATTTCAAGTAGAACTTTTGGAAATTGGGAATTTTTGATGCTGAAGTGTTGCTACGTTACTCTGGAGAAAAAAATAGTACCATATTAATCCTGACTCTTGATTAAACTTGATTAATTCTAGTTACATTTATGATTTTATTAATCTATTGGGATTAATAGTTTTAGGCTACGCAAGCTAAAATGTATTATCTGATGCAATCATTTGATGAAAATAATGGCTGAGTGACTACTATGGAAAATGAGTGTTTAGTACCTCAAGGGATGAGGGCCTATCAAGGGGATAGCAAGGCACTGTCCAAATCTGAGAAGTTACATAATATTTACTGTTACCCACCCATATACTAAAAACACATAATGCAGCTGGTATTCCAAACTTGAATTTGTTTCATTCTCAGAACATTCTCATGGTGCTTTTACTTGTTTTCAAAAACACACTGAAGAAATAAGATATCCACTGCACTTGCATGTTCCTGGACAAGACCTAGGGTTTGCTTTATGCTGGCTTAGAGGACTTGCATCCTCCCTCATGTTGGAGTATGACATAGTCTAACACCACCTGAATTTTAGCCACATTATGCTTAATCCTGGATGGAATTCTGTTGTGGTTTTTTTTTAAGAAAATCAGAAAGACAGAAAATGATAATACCCGGAACTCTTCAGTAATAAATGGCATTTGATAGTTTAGCTGTGACCTATTTTCCACAGGCGGAACCCTTAGAAGAGTGATGAGATATGCACCTTCCAGTAGCAAGGTGTGATGGAAAGCTTTTGCTCAAATAAGATGCTACAAGGAATGTATCATTTTCTTGTCAGTCTCATGAGTTTCAGAAGAAACAACAGCACTACTTTTTTTTTGTGTGTGTGTGTCTTCACAATCCCTTTTTCTGTGCATTCAACCAGCTCTGTATCACATACCTGTTACTCAAAGATTCCAACTACCAAAGATCATTATAAGAAGCATTTCCATTTTCAGAGGTAGGTCAACAGCAGAAAATTCCACATGAAATGCATAATCTCATGAAACAACATCTGACATTTATCTTTTAAGAAGACAGTGACTACACGGCACAAAAGAAATGTAATTAAGCAGCCAACCCCAGCAACAGCAGCATCAGAAGGAAATCTTGAACAGTCTGCACTGCAGCAAGTTATACTTTTCTATAGGGTTTAGTCCTAAAGTAGATAAACCCTGGAAAATTATATCTTTTCACAAGATTCATATAAAATGCAAAACATTCATAAATATGGTTTTAAGCTCCTTAAAATATAATGCTGCAAATCTTATTTCAGACTTCAGATGTAATTGTTCTGCTGTTTGTCTCATAATGCTATGCCTCTTAACTTTATACGGTTACAAAGGGGATTAATTTTGCCTTAGTCCTTTGTTTTCTTTTGCTAATAAAGACCAGACTTGTTTGTTCGTTTTCTTTCAATTACTTCTGTTTCTTCTAGTGTGAGCTCATATAGATGTAATACAGAAAAACATTATGATCTAGATGGTTCAGGTAAAGTCCTAAAATTTGGACAACATGAAAATAAGTGGAAGCTTTGGGGGTCATCCATTCTTCTTTTATTTCCCTTTTTATTTATCGTTCTCTGTGTTTTCCTTTCATTTTGTACTAATATAAACTTATTTCTCTCCTCTTAACTTAATATGCTTTCCTCTCAGAATCCATTTTTCTCTTTCCAAAATATCACTGGCAATTGAGAATACCTTCACATTAAAGGCTTATCAGTTCATCACCTTCAAAAGTCACCTTGCCAACAAGAATGTTCACTTTTCGAAAAGACCATCTGATCATCCTGCCAGATGTAGGGACAGGCCCCTGAGTTTGTACAGGCCTTTCCTGGTATGAGTGTGTAGGTGTATGGCAGATTTCCCACACAGGGTATCTAGATCAGGTCCAGTAGTAATAATTTCTTTTAAATAGATCATCACCTAATAAGGCTCAGAATATGGGTTTAAAAAGCTAAAGATGTTTCTGGAAAGTCAGCTGGAGTAGAAATGCCTTCACATTTTCAAAATAACATAAAAATCAAATTTATTTTCTATTGTGAGCCCTAATCTGTGCTTTGGTCCAAATACAACAGCATTATGAAGAAAAAGACCAGGGTAGGTAATGCATTATTGCCAAAAGTAAGAGTAAACAGTCTCATACAAATGAATGAAATAAAAATGTGCAACTGAACCAAACATTAAACTCAATACAGATTTTGGTTCTCTCTCCTGCTGCAGAAGCCCAAGATATTAAAAGTAGAAGTTATATAGCTTACCTTGACAATATTCCTTTACATTCTCTCATTTTAATTCTATTTAAAGGAAGAAAAGTTGCATAAAATAAAATTTTTCATGAAAATGGCTCCTTTCATTGTATTCTTCAGACAACACAGGTCCCCCTGACCTGCAATTTTCTGGACTACAGCTTATGTAGTATATTAATGAAGAAGCAAAAGCTCCGACTTGTTTCTGGCAAAATTTTTCCTCAACTTAACAGCAAATAAGCTCTTAGAATGTATATACCAGAAATACCAAAAAGTTTGCTTATAGATTTTGTCACCCATCTCATAAAGTTGTCTATGACTAAAGTTGAAACAATACTATGCTGCTTGCATGGACCTTCCTCTTTCTTTCCCTTCTAAATATATAATATTATAAGCAGCATACGACTACTCTTGTATCTGCACTTCATACTAATAAGTTTAAAGTAGGAAATGATGGTGATGTGATAGCATATGAATGTTGGCAAAATGTCAAATGTCCGGTGTAAAATTTTATGAGCATGCACATTCCAAAATAATGTGGACATTAGCCATCCACTGTAGCTCATTTTGGCAGAAATATTGCAAAAATATAATTTTAGCATATATTACAATTCATTTACGGACGCTTAAAAACACATTCATCAACCTCCCAAGAAAGGTCAAAGAAACACAGTCGTATACCATATGCAAGAGGAACTGGTTATCAGAAAAGACTGGTTGAAAACTGAGACACCGATAGACACATGAAAGCTACTGCACTGGTTTCTTAGTGCTGATTAGGCTAAAAGTAATCACAAGTCTCACAGTAGGGAAAATGTAGGTGAGCATGGCTATGATGGTTTTAGTGTAACTGCAGCAATTTAATCCAAATGATGCTGAAGGCATTAATTTGCAACGGAACTAAAATCTTTCTAATCAACATTAAATACAAGATCTTTTATGCTTTTTGATGGTCCATATATACCTGAAATGGTATCCAATTTCTTTTCATGAAATAAACTATTGGCTTAATTTGTGCATTAAATAGGTTGAGTAGTGCAGTTACTTGTGTGTGTTTAATTATGAATGGAAACTGGAAATCTGTTCTTGCAATCGGAAAGCTGTTTTTTTTAACAATGAAGGGAGAGAGAACTTGGGATGAGATAATAACACTGAATTATATGCCCTGTTGCTGTACAGCAGCATTTCACACTGGCACAAACATAAGCAGCAAACAAGCAAAGTTTGGGGCAGGAAAATCTAGCTAGAATCCACCAAACAGAAAACTAATTGTACATGATGTCTGAGTGAGAGCCACTGATGTCAGTGGCATTTCTCAGTGTGTACAGTGCTTACAGCTCTCAGCTCAGTGTCAAGAGGTGCTGTGCTGATACAGGGGTTTGTGCAGGCTGGTGTGGAGTCAAGCACTTCCAAGCCTCTGTAGACAAAACTTCTGTGCACCAGTGAATAGATTACAGAATGATGCTCAAATACACCTCAAAAATATCTTTATAAATATAGTTAAGTCCACTATGTATAATATAGGCATCAAATGGGGGACACTCATCATAGCAGCAGAGAAAGCAAATGCATTACAGTGCTGAAAATGTTAAATCATTTGAGCTGACAGGTTTTGAAAATAAGATATAGTATTATTAAATTAATTCTTATTTATATGATCAATTCAAGTTCAATAATGGAAATACAAGATTTGCCACCTAGAGAATAATCCTGTGGTGTGCAGTATTTCTTCAAGTCCCAGAAAGCACATTCCTTCTGTAGTTTGCAAAAAACACCTGGCAACTTGAAGAATTGCCCTCTTGGGATCTTCAGCTCTATACACTGTTTTATCACTAATCATTATAATATTTGTGAAAAAGGGGAACCTAGTAAAGGCTTTCAGAACCTCTGCTAGAACTTACAAACCCACTCCTAGACATAGCTCTCTTTTTAAGAAACAAATGACATCCTTCAAAACTTCACCTCTTCCAGACTCATTAGCAGTAAATGATAAAAAACATTAAAAAGGGAGATATTTTTAACGAGCTTGCACAGAGGTTTGTGGGTGTCCCCTAGCAGCCCAACCCCTTCTTGTACTTCTTGGGCTCCTGTCTTATCAAACTAGGTCTTTTTTGAACTGTGATTCTCTTGCTTTGGCTTTTGCCATCACTTTACTAGCTGTAAGCAAGCAAATAAACTAAAACCCAAAGAGAACTCTGCTAAACACCAGCTGAAGTCTTCATTACGGTTGTACAAGAGTCTCCAAACACATCAATTAAGGTGCCCCAGATGGCAACTACTAAGGTTGCTTTCACAGCAGAAGTCAGAACACGTGTGCAGAGAGCACATGATGTCTGCTGCTAGTGACTGCTTAATACTAGGCAAAAACCAAATAGCTACTGCCCCCCACCAAGCTTTCTACAGCCAGTATTATCTCCCCAGGAGCAGGAGCCTTCAGCTCAAAAAAATCATAAAAGCAAAGCTCCTTAAGACTTGTAGTGACTGGAGAGGCCACAAGAAGTTAATGAAACATCTTACCAGACCATACACCCACAAAATCCCTATCATAAACATTTGCTTGTCCATAGGGTTACCTTCAGGCAGACATTAATGGAGAAGACCTCTAAATGTGGAGCAGAAATGTTAAAGCAACACCGATTGTCAAAGGTGCCCTGGGAACGTTGCCCAAGACACTTAAGAACCACCTCAATGACTTTTTCATTAGTCTCCAGAGTTTCCAAAAGTCTAGACTTACTATCTTGAAAATGTCAGTATCAGACAAATTTATGGTGAGAAGCAAAGTTCATGAGATAATGAGGGTGGGGAAAAAGAGGATGTTGGGGAGAGGGGGAGAGAGAGAGAGGGTGGGAAGAGAAAGAGATAATAAGTCTAGACTTTATTTTGAATATATCTTCCCTTTTGTGACAACATCTTGACTTCTAAGCATCTGGTTGATCTTGAGCTCATGAGGAAATAAATCCAGTTCATAGACAATGGCATCAGTTAATTTGATTACAATACAAATTAATAAAAACAATTCTTGACTTTATCTACTTAGACCAGCTAATGACCAGGGATTCATCATGATGAACATACAAGAAATTTCTAACTCAAAAAAGGTATTGATTAAAGATGCAGATAGACTATATAGAAATGAATATGGTGATACACTAACATGAGTGTTCTTATATGTGCCCTTCAGTCACAATTTTACACTTAGGACTAAAAGTAAGGTAGATGGCAGTCCTGCCCAAGGGTCCTTCCATTCTTATAATTCTTCAATCCTTAATTTATGGTTGTGTTGAACTTTAGTTGTACTGTACATATTAGTTCCTATGCAACCTGAAAGCAATTATTGCTTAATAAATATGCCCATTTCACCTGACGAACAAGCTGACCAGAATAAGCTTCCAATCTGTGATTTTGCAAAGGAGAGAGGCAGACCTGAAAACATTAAAGGGCTTAAAAATCCTCTTTGATTATCATTAACTGATCTGCATCTGCAAAAGGCATCAGAGAGCATAATGTGATAAATCTAAAAGGTTAAGATGTTTGTAGAACAAGAATAATCCTTATGTTACATATAGGAAATATTCAACTCAGAATGAAGTGTAATGAAGGCAAAATAAAGCCTAGGCATGTGGAAATGCTCCTCTTTGAGGATATTCTTTATACCAATTAGTCTTCAAAGGTATTGCACTAATGTTTTTGCCAAAAATTTATAATTAAATCAGAGGAATAGTTTCCAATGTTTTTGCATCTAATGTGCTTAAAAAAGTTCTTTTCCTCATATTATGAATCTGTCATCCTTGTATTTTATTTTGGCAATTCATACAAACACTGATTTCAATTGTGTCAAGAATTTAAAAACATCTCAGCCTGTTAATCTAGTTTATGACATGACAAGTAATTAATTGGCAATCATTTCTGTTTTCTGTTTTCCCAGAATATCACATGAGGAGAAAAATTGCCAATAAGTTCCTACTTCTTTCTTATTTCTTCCAAGGAGACTTATTTTCTTATTTTTATTATTACCATTTTTCCCTTAAGAATTAACCACTGTCTTGAACTATTAACAACAGTCTCTTATGATTTCATTCTAAAAGATTCTTTTGCTATGCTGTGTTTCTGTGTTTTTAAAGAGAATTTCTTTTTTAAAAGCCCTGTTAGAAGAGCTGCAGGAAAACATACTTTGTTTAAGGATGCCAAACAAGGCACAGCCCGGGCTGGGAGAAAGTAGCCTCTGGCAATAGGTGCTGATGGAAGGATCCCTGCATATTTGTGTCCTTACAGTTCAGCTCAGGAAGACACTTTCAGATTATCCCTTCCACAACATCGTTGTGTTTAACCTTTTGTTTCAAAACACCTCAGGGAACAGACAGAACATTCTTATTAATCTAAGGTGTTGGTTTTTCTAGATATTAACATAAACTACTAACCAATATATTTAGAAAATACCAATATGAAAGATACCGTATTGACAGAAGTGCTGCACCAGCACCTGTCTGGATTTGGCCTTTCCTTGCTAGACCCTAGCTGCTCCGAATGACAGTTCTGCACTCTTTGTGTGCTTCTTCTCTCATTACTTAATGTCCTACTTTAACCTTTTTTAAAACACTGCTGAGCTCTCCAAAAACAGATCTCATTTTAGCTTTTCATATATTAAAACTGCTTTATAGTTTTGGTGAGTTTGTTAAATCAAAGGATATGATCACCATAATGATGACAGAACATGCCTTCCCTTTGTTTCTTAGCATATTATGAAGACTTTACAGATAAATTCATGTATACAAACTGTATTTTATTCCTCTGATATAATGTCTTTTGTGCTGTTCTTCCTGTAATTACAATGAAAATAAAATAGAGCTACTATGTCAACTATTGAAAGAAAGGAAAAAATTTGTACCTCTCTTTTGTACAACAGTGTATTAAATTAGGAAAACAAGTGCTGCTGTTCTACTCAAACACTGCCATAAATCTGACTCAACTTCAGTGCTTTGTTCAGAATTCACACAAGGAGCCATTACCGTAATTCTCTTTCTCCCTTTTTCCATCACACTTCTTCAGCACTGAAGGAGCATCGCTCATTCCTGTGCTTTGAAGTGCATCTTCACCCTTAAGATCCGCTTCCTATCACACACCCTTCAGTAGTTTGATGCCATTTACCTTCTTAACTACTACATGATTTGAGGGGATGCTTTTTCCAGGCAGCTGAACAATCACGTGTCACTAGTACTAGTAAAGAAAATTTTCAGAGTCCTGAAAATGTGAATGGAGGCAGTATTTGTGCAGCAAGGTGTCTAAACTTGCTCTCTGCAGTTATGGAGTGCTCCAGTCTGCATGTGGAACATTCAGTAACCAGCAGAGAGACGTTTATGGTGAGATACAGGCCTACCAGTAATGACAGCAGTAAAAAATGACAACACAATGCCCTTTATAAAGTGGCTGATCCATTGCAGACAACAAAGTTCACAGGCATGCAAAAAAGGAAAAAAAATATACTTCGCATATACTAACAACTCTTGCATAAAATATAACAGTATAATTTGACAACAGATATTGTCATAATAAATACCTGTACACATTTCAACACTAAGGTCTTCAAGTAATATTGCTGCTAATTTAGAAGAGGGGGTTATTGGGTGAAATGGTCTTAAACTACATCATCAGTGTCTGTTGCTACTTTTCATTCTTTATGCTCTATAGGCTTTTGGACATTATTATAGTACTTTGGATTTACCTAAAGCAGAGTAGCCAAACAGCATTCCTGTTTAATCACTGTGGCCCCTATGCGCCTAATGTTGATTCCCGGGATCTGGAGTGACCAGAAGCCAGAGCTCTGTGGGTCACATTTATTTTTTTTTTTTTTTTTTTTTTTGCAATAGGTGCATCCATTCCAAGCATTAATCCTGATTTTGATTTTCAGGATATTTGAGAACTTTGCAGTTCAGCTGAGAGAAGTATACTGTCCTATTATAGAAATGGGTAGGGGGGACAGGATGGGGAAGCACATAGAAAACAGTTTTCTGAAAGGCAGCCTCTCTTCTAGCAGTATAATTTCAAAATAGCAGTTGAATTGCAAGTACAATTTCTGTTCCTTGCACCTCTAAGTGGACTTGACTGTGGATGCAGAAAAGAAAATGTACCTGTTTATTCTCTGAGGGAAAAGACTATTTAGATTAAGTGTATGCTTACAATTATGCTAATGCTTAGAAAGCTCAGCTATGAAAGGATTTGTGGTGTTTTTTATATATAAGTTTCAGTATGCTCTAATTAATTGTATTAAAAATGCATGACCTTTGCATTCATATCAATTGCTCCTTCTTATTCACAAAATCTCACAAATGTGACTAAGACAGATCAAGTTTCACAGACCAAATTTGCCTAAGAAAAAAAGCAGAATTCCCTTTCACAACCACCCTTACTGCTTTCCTCATACATTCTGAAAAGAAAGGCTGGGAAAATGTCAGTTGTACAGAGAAGAAGGAAACTGGGTCCAAACTTAAGACTTCATGCTATGTGTAGACTATGTATTTAGAAGGAGAGCTTACACGTGCTGGCATTTGTCAATAAAAATATGGCTCTATTTAAATTCAGAGAAGTTGTGAAACACACTGTATTTTGCCTTTAATTTTTACTTATCCTCTGAATTCTACTTCGCATGCAGAAGAATAAAGATTACCTGTCAAAATAAAATGCTGTATGAATGAAATATACAGTATGTACTGTGGGAAAGTACTTGTTTTATTTACAGATGCAGCAGCTGGTGTGCACTACTGAAAAGTGCTTAATTTAATCACCCAGAAAAATAAAAGAGTTTATGGCATATTTCAAGTGAAGACATCTTGAGTTTTTCACATGCTTAGTATTCAGAACTTATTTTAATATTCATAAGTCTACACTGAAAATTAGCATTTCCCATACTAGAAAAGGTTAATTTTTAACTTTCCCATTCGACGTGATATACTATTACATAGCAAGGAAATCAAGACGTCTTTTAAATGCAGCTTCAAATATCTGCACATTCCACAATAAGCTGCAATGCTTAATTTAATATCTGTACAGCACTGGTAAACATTTTAAACAATATACTGTGCAACCTTAGAGACAAAGCCATAGTATTGAGAAGGTAGTATAATAGGTTTGAAGGATGACTGTACACTTGAGAAGAGGCAGAAAAACCAAAAGCAAGGAAACCTTAACACAATTGCCAGAAAATAATGCAGTCGCTATGCGAGCACACCCTCTGGCACTCTCTTCTGTCAGGACAGGAGAGAAGTCTACAGTACTGTCATGGTCCACAGGCTACAAATGTTCCCAATGTAGCTTTGTATTCAGAGCATTTGACAAAAAAGGTCAACAGCTGTGGTTCACTGAAAGTCTGGGGGCAATAATTCTGTGTTTTAATGACATAAATGACAATAGTTTTTCAACAGGAGAAAGAACAGAGAGAAGAGAGACAGCAAAAATGGAAAATAAAATTAGTCTTATTTCATCTCCTTTCTACATTACTAGTTGGGACAGAACATAAAATATGATTCCAAATTCCCTCAAGTGCTTGAAATCATTCTTCAAAATGAAAGGTGTTAATTACCTGTAGCGGTTATGTTCATCTAATGTAACAAGATTTCATTTAGCCTGTCTTAATCTCCTCATAACTGTTATTAGTCTTTTATTTGAGCAGTGAAGGGAGGGCATGAATGTTATTATTAAAAGATTCAAGCCCAGATTTACAAACAAAAATTCCTAAAGAATCGAAGGAAATAAGATCATTAATATCACACCTGTGCATACATTTAAAATTCCATTGCTAAATACTGGCACTGATAGCAAAAAAAATACTACTATTGCACATGACAGTGCAAACTGCAGAAAACACTTCAAGGAGTGATGTAAAGAAGCAGTGTCTAGCAGAGACAATATGTTTCCTGGATGATATTAACATCACCATTTAGGATAAGCCAAAAACCAGCAGCTTCAGCTAAACAGCTTGGGAAACTCTGTCATCAAAATATTCACTAGATCCAGATGTTAAGAAGCTAATAGTAATAAAAATAACTTCTAATCTTTCCTTCTACACTTATTCCTACCATTTCATGATGTGCTTGTTATTTTTCACAAGACCTCAAAAGGTTCAGCTGAGCTAAGGAACCAATGGAATAACTTTCCGCTCTCTTGTTCTCCATAATCTCTTTTATCCCCTAGAACACGCCTTTCACCACTGACCATGCGTGTCGCCTGCACGATCCTTTTCTCCTTCAGTAACTACCAACTGCCTGAGTACCAAAATTTTGTCTCCAATATGATCCCTAAGAGCTAAATTGTGTGCCCCTAATGCAGATTTTCCTCTTCCTGTTCTAAGATTCATAACGAAGCCAATAAAAATGGAGGGTCTGCTCATGGAATCAGTTCCACACATACTTGTCTCATGGAGGTGAATAACCCTGCTGATTTCAAAAGAATGACAAATGTGCATGAAGTTCAACATAAGTGTAACTGATTGCAGGCTCGTGGCCTGGATGCTGATCCCAGGATTTGGCTCCAGCAGCAGAACCTTATGCAGCTTGTGCTGATAAGTCTTATTTTAATATTAGTAAAGGGGATATGGCACAGAAAGTGTCTGTTAAAAGGTTTAAAATACATGTGTATCTTATTTAAGTAACGTTGAATTTCTGGGCAACCTCCCTAAATTCCTTTAGTTTGCTGAACAATTAGAATCAGCTTTGGCATTCTTGTGTAATGACGCAGCGGAGAATTAAATGACAGACCATATGTATATGAAATGTATGTAAATGAATACAAACATGCATTAAAATCAGACATATTATAAAAGGAAAAATGCAAAAGTATATGCCTTTTTGTGCACACAAGGTTCAATGCTGTGGTAGAAAACCTGCTGTGCTTGTCTACGAATTCATCCTAATTTGTTTTCTATATAGAACAAACAAATGTTTAAAACTCTTCAAAAACACTTCTTAAAAGAAAAAGCACATCTGTTCATCAAATCTGACCTAAATTTGCACACATTATTGCATCCTTCAAAACATTTTTCTCAAAGCAAATTTAGATTTTTCAACACAAACATTCCTAATTATCTCCATATAAAGATAATTTTTATACACTCTAAGACAAAACCCAAACCAGTAACATATACTGAATCCTAACAAAAGGAAGCAGACCTCTCTCTTATCTGGGCGCCCAGACACTTTTCTACAAGAGGTTGGAAGCCACACACCCACACATAAGCACTTACATATGCAGGGGTAGCGCTTAGAGACAAGATTTTAGTCATGGTGTTACCCGTACATAACCCTTCACTTACAGAATGTCACAAGTATTTTAACACCCATAGCAAGATGTCACACTGCTTACAAAGCAATCTCTCAGAAGTACAGGCAAATGAGATGATTTGCTTTCCATCATTTCACTAGTGTTATTTTCCTGACATTCACGTGGGATACTTGACCTAGGGGCTGGTGTAATTCCAATGAGAACAGCATGCTGTACAGACCTGCCTTGCATGAAGGGGTTCCCAGCAGGGGAAACGGAACTTGAATTTTCCTGCTTCTGCTCCATGGGAAAAGCCAGCTACAGCAACTGTCCTGGTTTTCCTGAACACAACAGCCTGGAAAAATCCTACACTTGCAGCAGTGCTGATAATACTTAAGAGACAGAGCCATCATTTGCATAGCTGCACAGGGAAGCTACACAGTCACCAGCAAAGAAGAGGCCAAAACATGACATCTATGAGCAAGGGGTATCTACTGCCTGGGCTTCCAGCAACTCTGGGCCAGGATTAGGAGTGCTGCATTCCTGCTCCCCTGGAAGCTCTTATTTGCAAGTCACATTAGACTTTCTGAAACTGGCATGATACCATCTTTTGTATGAATGGATGTTTTTGGAAATAGGAATGAAACTATTGTATTTGCCACTGCATATCTTAGTTGTCGGTTATCTTTTTATAGAAACAACTAATAAAAACTTTGTTTTCAGGCAAAGTGAATTTTGAAATATATCAGTAGTTTTGCACAGAACTGGGAGGGGGGGAAAAGCCTGGGAGAAACCACTTATCTGGAAGAATAAAATTGCTCAGCAGATTTTGGAAGCATTTTCCACAATTCTTCAGGCCAAAATTTCCACAGTCTTTTTGAACCACAATCACAGCATTTAAGCAGGTATGATGACTTGTTGCAGATTTCCATCTAGACTAAGGCATTTACTTTATTAATTTGTTACATATCATAACAAGGAGAAAGTAAAAATAGTTTGTAATAACCACCTGTGAAAAAGATTTGTCAAATATGGACCATACTGATCCATGACAATAGGGAACATGGACTGAAACAAATCCTCCCTCAAAAAGCAGTACTCTAAACATCTCCAAAAGCAACACTTGAATTTTCATTGAAGACCAGGAAAATGTTAAAATGAAAGTCCATCTCTATCAATCCATATAATTTATACATCAATTAGCAAAAGATCAGGATTATCCAAGATCTAAACACCTGCTAAAGTTTTCTTAACATTTCACTAGGCATTCACTACAGTTGTTACTATGTTAAAATTAATTTCTAATTACCTTTGCAACAGGAGTAACTCCGAACAAAAAAAAAAATAGCCAACTATTAACACTGGTTAACACATTAGCAAAAGAGCCATCCTTACTGTGGAATATTCATTATTGCTGTGGACAATCCTAACTACATAAGGAACATTTCCACTGGCTTTTGGTAAGCAGTAACTAAGCCAATCTCAAATTAATTTGTATTTGCTCTTATTTCCCCATTAACTGGTCCAAGCTCTTATTTACTATTTCTTATTTTCTTATTTTTGCTTATTTTGCAATTTCCAACTGGTCTCAAAATCGGAACAGACTTCTTGAATTTATGAATCCCTGTTAGGGATCTGGATAGCTTCCAGGATACAAGATATGAACTTGACCCTCTGATCTGCAGGCAGCAGTTCAATATTTCTAAAGCAAAGTGCTTTTGGAGAGCTCAGTAGGAACTGAAAGTTACATACGCTGCATACAACTCTCTCTGCTCTCCCAACCACTCCCAAACATTTCCAGACCTAAACCAGACAAACTAACACACATTAGCAAGAGAAGGGGAAAACAGTATGTGGTCTGCATCCATCCATTCATTCTTAGTTGTATACGGACTGGGAAATACAGCTGATGTTTGAAAATGGCCTGGAATACAAAGAATAGTTAATGATGGACCAGGTTCTACCTTCAGAGATTTTTATGTCCATTCAAATGAAAGTCAAATTGCAGAGCTAAAAGGAAAGATATCACTCATATGCAAGCCATAATACTAAGAATTTAGTGGTTTTTTCCAGCAATGACTTAGTAGGTTACACACATAGCAGTAAATTTTTTCCAAAAGAATTTTGTACTTGTGCAAGTGCAAGGATTGGCGATGATACAAGTAACACTGGTCACAGATCTTGCTGTAAAACTATTCAGTTTACCAAAAAGGTACAGAAAGTTAGCATTTTTTTCTATTTGAAAATATTTTTCTAACAAACTCTTAAACTAAAATATAGTTCTTTTTTTTTATTTTCATAAAAAAAGGTCAAGCGGCTTTTAAGCATGAAGCTGCATTCCTCAGCAGGATACTATAGATATACAAATGATCACTAAAGAAAAATCCACTAATGGCAGATCCCTTCATCAGAGATACATGCCACTGCAGATTTATCAGTTTAATTATGGCATCTAAGAATGTCTATGCAGCTGTTTTTAACTATGCACCCTGTGGTAGCGCTAAGTTGAAAGTTTTCAAAAGAATGTCATTTAGCTAACTGTTTGCTAACTGTTCAGCAGCGTGGATTTACATAGCATAGCAGAGCTATTACTGTATTTGACAGCATGCTCATTGGAAGTCATACATGACTGAGCCTTGATATTTATGCTATGCACTTTAATCCAGAAAGAAAGAACGCAAACCATGTACCAGTTAATTTCCTGTATTCTATAATGTACATATTCTTTTAACAGTTAGTTTCATACTTTGTAGATAATATTAATCATTACTAATTGATTTCTGATGAACTAAAATTATTTAATTATTTTCAAGAAACTTACGATTTGCCATTAGTTATTTCCAGATCTTCTGTTTCCAAACTGAGAGTATAGAGCAGAAGTACAGTTTGTAAATTGGAAACAGATAACAAGTGCTTTTACTGTGAATGACACAAAAGCAGAGAAGATTTAAATGGCTTTGTGATTGGCATTGTTTCAGTGCTTCAATAATTCATTCCTTGTTTAGTACAAATGTAAAGCTGCCAGATGCTATTTTTTTAGAGCATGATTATGTATGATGTTTTTAACTGGTATATTTCTAAGCTATGTTGTGAATGGATTTAATAATTAAGTAAGTGTAACTAAGTAATTTGGGCAGCCCTAGCCAACTTCAATTTATAATTTTCTCTGGTTGAAAGGAAAAACAATTACTCAACTCTGTATTACTCCCAAATCTTGAAATACATATGAGCTAAATATAAACTTAACATTAAACATAAATAAATGCATTTTAAGCATGAATATTCTCTATCAAAAACATTTATAAATATTAAGTAAAGATTACACATCAAGATTTTCATTGCTGATAGATTCTAATGGATTGATAAAACAGTTACTCTAGAAAGCCACCTGAATTCCATTCATGTTGTTTTATAAAAATATATGCAACCCCCCAACCCTTGTTACAGGGTTATGTAAAACCTTATATACAATGGAGAAGAACATCATACAAAATAGACTCTCTTTTGAGTATCATTGGAATTAATTTTGTATCAACTACTTATATTTAAAATAAGCAAGTTAGAAGGTCCAACTGACAAAACAGTTCTGCACAGTTGAATAAATACTGCTTTCTGAATGTTTTGTTAAAAATGACACAATATAAAACAGTCATTACTATAAAGGAAGGAATTTTTGTGCTCTTGCAAACTGCTAAACCTACATCACATGCAAATTTTTAGTGTATGCAAGTTCTACTACCAATATGACCAGTCTACTTACCAATATGTCAGCCTTTTCTAGCATCTTCAAACCCTGAAATTACTACAATTATAACAGGGGCATGTAGAAAATGCCTCCATGACTTTATTTTTAAATAACCTGAGTGTCCCAGAATGTCTTTTTGTCTACAAGAACAGCAGATCGCTTTCTCTTTGCATACACGCATATAGTGTCTGATACATCTTTTCATACTCCTTAGATGGCATTATCAAATTCAAATTGTAGCTTCCATTTACACCTTGATTTTATAGTCAGGTCATGATGAGTAAAACCTTGTATAGAAGATGTAAGACTTCAGCAGTCAGAGAAATTTCTGTATAGGTGTATAGGCAGAAAATGGACTTTTTCAGTTGTTTATAGGAATAGTAAATCTCTCAATACAAGGATAAGGAGAGCTGCTGAAGTTCTGACTTATATAAATAAGAGAAAGCAAAAACAGAAAAAAAGAGAGATATAGATAAATAAGAAAGTAAATGAATGCAATCAACACCAGCTAGGAAAAAAATAAATACTAAGAAATCTGAATGTTCCATGCAAATCACTACAGGGAAAACTTTGGATTTGACTTCTAGAAGCCATGATTCAGTAAACCAACGGTTGTCAAACCAGTAGCTGACAGGACAGCTATTTCCCGACCAGTGCTGTCCATTATGGAAATAAATTTACTATATCAGTGTGAAAAATGCTGTTAAATTAGTAATTCTAGTGGAGACCCTTTTCCCCCTTCCCCTCCATTTATTATTTACATTAAAATAATGCCCACAGGCTGTAAACAGGATTGGAACCTAGAAACAAGTTTAGACAGCTCTTTGCATAGGGTTGTCTAAGCTTGCTTAATAGGTATGTATACATAAAATGAACATGTGTATACACATACACACAAATACAAATCATCCTTGCTTAGTACACATACAAACATACAGACCTTATTCACAGACTCAAACCCATTATTTTACACTATTAGAATCACAAATATATATATTCAGATAGTATATAAATATATAATATGACCTCCTGGTCTATAAGTGGGCTGAGTAGACACTTCTTTTTCATAAAATGCCATCTAGCACATAATCATTTGAGATCTGATAGTTTCCTAAGCAAAGTCCCTAGTACTAACAGATGTCATACACATTTTAATATTGTTAATTATTTTTCTCCCACCTCTCTTCCATTTTATAAATTTATTACATACAAAGAAAAAAAGCCAAGTTATACTTATTTGTTAATCACCTGGTAAGTATTTTGAATTTGGGATAAAGTTGACATCTGGGTTTGCTACTTTCTCATCTCTGCACCACTGTAACAAATAACTGAACAAGACTACAATAAAAGTCCTTTAGTAGGATTTTCCTTATACTTCCTGTTAAAAGACAGGAAGACATGGCTTCACAGCATCTGCTAACTAAGCAAGTAAGAATGCTCTTCATCTCTGCCCAGAACTACAGAGTATTATATTATGCTGTGGCTGTGAAATCCACAGATATTCTTAGCCTAGACATACACTCCCTCTGTAGATCACTTTACAGCTTGTGACAATTTGTTTCATATATTTGTCTTCAACCTAAACAGGAGGGAAGGTAGACAGATAAATCTATAATACATCTTAGATCTATGATGAGACATTAGTTAACTAGGTCATCCTCAATCACCATCTCTTTAATTGGCATTTTTCTAATATCAGGAAGAAACACCTAATGTTCAGGCATCTGATATTGCATCATAAGGCCACGAGTAATGCACAGCCTTTTCCCTTAGGACACCATGTTTGTCAGTAGAATTATTTCTTGTTCTAAAAACAAAGACTAAGAAGAACTTACAGTGTCAGAAGTGAAAAAAAAATCAGGGGAGAAACAGAAAGAGTGTTACAGGCTGTTTCTAAGAAGATAAATATTCCCTAGCTGAGTGAACACACAATCATCAGAATAGGAAGACAGAAGAATAAGAGAGGACTGTATCACTGGAAAAGCTCAGAGATGAAATGACTGAAACATGCTGATGAAAGCAAAAACGGGAACTGCACGGAACCAATTTTTTCCATCTATCTGCAATTTTCACATGTTTTATATGAAAATGACAGATACTTAAGAAATTCTTCTGTGCAGACTATAAGGTTAGGATTATAATAATATTGTACATGTAGCAGTCTTAAGTAGACTGTCACAAGGAAGCAGATCTGGAGACAGAATGCATAAATAGAGGAGATACCAAGGAGATTCAAAGCTAGATATTAATACCATGTATGACATACCCAGAAATGTATTCAAAAGGCCAATTTTGTAGACAGGGCCTGGAAGCTTTTCCTTTTGATGGAGCTGAGGAGGACATGAATATATAGGGCTGTGCTGTACCTTGCCATCAGATGACGAGAATTATTGGGGTAAGACGACAATTCTTGTTCTTCCACAGGTTCCTGGACAGAATTTTACCAGATATTAAAAATACCTGCACATATTCATTGCTGTTTTAAGATGTATCCTGTAAACTTTTAATCCTGAAGAACCATATCTATTGGAAGAACTTAACTGTTAATATTCTCAGTCATTATTTAAAAATAGCCCTGCAGAATTCAAAACAATGTGTTTCAGCTAGATATTAATGCATTTATTTATGCATTCTTTCACTCCTTTCAAGCAAAATCTGATTTGGCCCTACATCTGTATGATCTGTATGTGTATTAAAGATAAACAGGGCATTATTAAAAAAAAAATTTAAAAAAGAGCTTTTCTTCAGGCATAAGCCAAACACAGCTTGCTGAATGTGACAACAGGTCTTATTTATACACAATTAAAACAAGGCAGTATTTGTGTTATATGGTTTTAAGGGTTTTCTGACATTGATTTAATCGATTTTTTTGAATGTTTATGTGAGATCAGAAACATCCAGCTTTTTTATTTATTTTATGCTGAATTATAGTAACTTACTATCTTTGGTTGCTGCATTTCTGTTCATGATTCTTACTGTGAGGGTGGAGAGGCACTGGAATGGGTTGCCCAGGGAGGTTGTGAATGCTCCATCCCTGGCGGTGTTCAAAGCCAGGTTGGACGAAGCTTTGGGTGATATGGTTTAGTGTGAGGTGTCACTGCCCATGGCAGGGGTGTTGGAACTAGATGATCTTAAGGTCCTTTCGAACCCTAATTATTCTATGATTCTATGAGAAATGTGTTTAGATATTTCTATTGGGAATGTGCTCTAAATAAGTTTACCTAGTATTACGTTTTTATTCATCAATAAAGTGCTAGTGATGAGGAGCTTACGATGTGGGCAATAGAACTCTTTGTCTGAAAATCTACACATCTGTTTAATAGAGAAAGAGAGAACAAGGGCAGGAAGGGACAGGTTTTGGTTATCTAGAACTGGATATATTTAAATGAAAGGATAGTTTAATAGCATTTCAGGCTTTGATTTATTTTCCATTGAAGGGAATCTGTCCCACATCAAAGATGTCTGTTAAAGACAAAGAAAAAAGATTCCTTTAAAAAAAAAAAAGAACAACAAACCCACCTTTAGCTGAACAAATAATTTTCAATTTAGGAGCAGGTGACAGTAAGATATCACCCAAGGGCAGAGTATTTTAGACTTACATGGAACTAAATAACTCTGTTATGATGAAAGCCGGACATTCCTTAGTGCTGGGACCTAATGAAAACGTCAATGTTTTACTAAGTTTTGAAACAGACAATTTAACTATTTTACAAGAACATTTAATATTTATCATCACTGTCTGCAAATTACATTTAGACAAGGGAAACAGTTACATAAAGCAAACAGATCTTTCCTATAGTAAAAAAAAAAAAAAAAAAGCACCAACTTCTTAGGATGAATATACATTTAAGAATTATGCCCCTCTGCAAAAAACTGTCAGCAATAATAGGTTCTTATAAACAGGAAATGGTATTATAGAAAGAGGAACAGATAATCATCATCTGTGGTGACAGAAACTACATACTTTCTTTTTCTCTGACTATGCTCAGTGCAAAGGCTGCAAATTTGAGCCCTTGCATGGACCAGCTAATCGGAAATTCTAAGGTCAGAATAGAACAATGAAAATTACTGTAACACAACTGTTAACAAAACTTCTATGCCACCGGAGAACAGCAGGAAGAAGTTGAAGAGGCAGGAGATGGGTGACATAACCTGGAAGAGTGGGGGTTTAAGTTTGGGAAAAGAGAGTTTTGAAGAGCCTCCTGGTTATTAATACAGAAAAGGGAAAGAAGGGAAAAGAAGCTGGAGATAGGCTTGAAAATAAATCAAATTAAGCTGAAAGTCTGGGAAACAATATTGCAGCTGGAAAGGTTGTAGAGGGAAAGGGGAGAACAGCAGAAAGATCACATAAGAGAATGAAGAGCCACTAGAGACTTTGAACTGCTGGATGAAAAATCTTGAAAGAGCAAATCGGGTGAAATAAGGATAAGGTGCTTCCTTGAATTAGGTAGCTACAGCTGAATATGATGCACATTGGTACAAATGCTGAGGTAGTAGTAACTTGAATGTTGCAACATTTTTCATCGAGATAATTTCTTTTAATGAAATGAGGCACACTGTCTTTGACAGGAGTGGTTGGCAAAAGACAAGCTCTAGGTGCTCAGGAAGACGGCTGGAAGGCAAATGGGAAATGCCACAGTTCAGGCTCTCTGTCATGTCAAGAATCAGAAATGACGAAAGGGACAATACAAACTGATATATTTGTTTGTCCTATAATGCCTAGAACAGGAAGCTTCTTTAGAAATATGTCCTACAACTTTTACAGGTACTAAATATGAAAATTAGTTAAACCAGACAGGAACAGTTTTAGGAACACATGCTTACTTTCAAATATGTCTTTAACTGCCTTACCAACCACTGTTATAAGAGAGATTGCATATGTCTGTTTTGCAAAACACCACATCCATAAGTGAAGCTTGCTCGCATTGAAACACATTTAAATTGTGTCAGATGATGAATTCACTTGCCTGTTCTAAACAGGCATTATTTTAGATTCTTCATCTACAAGGAAAAAAAAATAAATTGCACAGAGGTTTATCACTTTACCATTTCATTAGCACACAGAAAACTGAATCTGTTGGAAATGTGCAAATGTGCATTATGCAACAAAAGCCTATTTATGAATTAGGACTCTATACACAATATGCCTTGGGGATTGTTCCTATTCTAATCAAATACTTTTGCAAATTTGTTGGCTGGGAACTGATAAAGTATTTACCTGCAATAGCTAGGTAAAAGAATGATACTATCAGGCAAATTATATTTTCATACGTACTTTGGATGTCTTATTCACTCAGTAGCCAACTCCCAAAGGCTCCAGAAAAAAATTTAAATCACATAGCTTAAATATTTGTCCGCAAATAACACCGGTTAAGTAACTGCAACATCTGGTTTCCTTTTCTGTTTGCTATTTCAGTGCTTTTTCTGAGTATAATTAATCCTTATAAAATGGGAATAAAGCAAGTTATTGTCTTCTGGAAATTTATGAAGTATATTACAACTACAGACACAGGGGCTGTACTTCATTCTGCACAGCAGTGTTAAGATGCCCACAAAGAGAGTAAGAGGATATGTTCATATGGAAATCGTACCTGCAGCTCAGAGGTCTAGATTCACTTAACAAATTTACTAAAAGTACCTAGAGTAACTGCATAGCTGAAGTGGAAAATTTCAGAAGGAGGACAGTTTGAAGGGATGGGAAATAAAAGCACAAGGAGACATGACAGGACATTTCCTTCTGTCTTGATTTTCCACAATGAAGGCTCTGTGCCAACACAGACTGAATTTGTGGGCTAGTTCAGATAATTAAAGTGAGGAGAAATAAATAACCCAAATGATGTGTGAATGGTGCTTCTACAGGAGCTGTAGTAACATACACAAGTATTTGCATTTTCAGTACAGTATTGCTCTAAGGCCAAAGAAAGTTTTTGTTCTTTCTGTATCTGTCCGTGTGCACAGGAGAACAAAGCCACACTCTTACGAAACAATCTGAGTTTAGGATTCATTACTGTAACACTTCAACCAGCAGAGCTTGAGAGGATAGCTCTAAACCAAGTTGTTAAAAAAATACTATATTAACACTATATTAAAAAAATATATCTTCATTATCAGAGAATCATAGAATAGTTAGGGTTGGAAAGGACCTTAAGATCATCAAGTTCCAACCCCCCTGCCATGGGCAGGGACACCTCACATTAAACCATGCCACCCGAGGCTCTGTCCAACCTGGACTTGAACACTGCCAGGGATGGAGCATTCACAACTTCCCTGGGTGACCCATTCCAGTGCCTCACCACCCTTACAGTAAGGAACTTCTTCCTTATATCCAATCTAAACTTCCCCTGTTTAAGTTTTAACCCATTACCCCTTGTCCTGTCACTACAGTCCCTAGCAAAGAGTCCCTCCCCAGCATCTTTATAGGACCCCTTCAGATACTGGAAGGCTGCTATGAGGTCTCCACGCAGCCTTCTCTTCCCTAGGCTGAACAGCCCCACCTTTCTCAACCTATCTTCATATGGGAGGTGCTCCAGATCCCTGATCATCCTCATGGCCCTCCTCTGGACTTGTTCCAACAGTTCCATGTCCTTTTTATGCTGAGAACACCAGAACTGCACACAATACTCCAAGTGAGGTCTCATGAGAGCAGAGTAGAAGGGCAGGATCACCTCCTTTGACCTCCTGGTCATGCTTCTTTTGATGCAGCCCAGGACACAGTTGGGTTTCTGGGCTGCAAGCGCACACTGCTGGCTCATGTTCATTTTATGATCAACCAGCACCCCCAAGTCCTTCTCCACAGGGCTGCACTGAATCTCTTCTCTGCCCAGCCTGTAGCTGTGCCTGGGATTGCTCTGACCCAGGTGTAGGACCTTGCACTTGGCATGGTTAAACTTCATGAGGTTGGCATCAGCCCATCTCACAAGCATGTCAAGGTCCCTCTGGATGGCATTCCTTCCCTCCAGCGTATCAACCAAACCACACAGCTTGGTGACATCGGCAAACTTGCGGAGGGCGCACTCAATCCCACTGTCCATGTCAGCGACAAAGGCGTTGAACAAGACTGGTCCCAACACTGATCCCTGAGGGACACCACTCGTTACTGGTCTCCAGCTGGACACTGAGCCAATTACAGAGGGCAAATCTTACATATCCTAATATTTCTTTTAGAAATCAGTAAGGCTTTTGCCACTGATTTCCATGAACACAGGTTTAACATTAAAAAGTCAACAATAGCCACTGACTCTTGAAAATACTGTTCTACCCTCTTGTTCGAACAAGAAGGGGGATTAAGCCTTTTTATGTTCTCTCACATCTCCTTTTTCTATTTGATAGAAAAAAATAATCAACCAACCAAAGAAAAAGCCACACAAAACAAAAACAAGAAGCAGTAGTAAACTTAGTGAAAGCAGCCTTTGCCACTGGTCCAGTTCAGGTACTTGGTCTATACATAGAAATCAATTAAAATAAAGGGTATATTTTTGTCTCTCCTTTAAAATCAATTCTGTGACCTCATCAGATTCAATAAAGGAGATTCATATTGATCAGTTAATGATGTCTCTGTAGTGCATTGTAAAATATTATCTACTTTCCATTTCTATTTTGAGGTTTGGTCTGATTTGCCTTGTAAACATGAAGTTTTTGTGACTTTGTTTACAAAAGACACCTTTTATAATCAAAGCTTATTTTATATTTCAAAGGTGTATTAGCCACAAAAGGATCCAGACTTTATTGAAGGGGCTGGTCCAAACCATTTGGTACCTACACAAGCTACAATCTGAACCACAGACTCCAAATAAAACAGTTTGTCTTTTTTTCAAGAAAGCCTCAGCAGGACTGTGCCTCTGGATGTAACCTTCAGTATCCCTCAGCATTTCAGACTGTACAATATATATATATGGAAGAAATGTAAGGAATATGCATAGAAGAGTCACAGAGCCATAACACTGTAGAGCACAAATGCCCACTATTCATTACATTCAGTTTACTAAAACTTTATTTTCACAACGCTGTTAATAGTATCTTAAGAATACGATCTAGACCTGCTGCACACCTAGACATGCATTGAACTTCACTCGCATGGATCAAATTAAAACCATGAATTTACATTATGAGGTTGGACTGGCAATGGAGCCAAAATAAAGTACTGTAGGTATGCCATATAATGCCACTTCCAAAAATCAGTTCACTAAAGTGTATCTTCCTGGAGAAAATATCAGTTGCATACTTTTCAATATGCTTCATATTTCTGCATTTTTTTCATCAGTTTGCTATGGAACTATCTTTTGGATTATCCCTGCTTTTAATGTGTTTGGTGTTTGTTTTTAAGTAGAGTCATAAATGTTTTTCCATTTCATGCTATTCCCAGTTAGGAATAAAATGACGGTACTTCCAAGAAAGAAAATTACCAGGGAATCTGTTCTGCATTTGTAGGAAGGAGTGAGGTATTTTGAATGGAGAAGGAGGATTAAATTAGCCCCAGATATAGGGGCTGAATACTAGACATGTGTTTTTGAAGGATCTGCAAACTCTTTTGTATACATGCTTTACAGGTATAATCTAGTGAAAAGTTTGCTGCCCTACAGCAGGCACAAGTCTATCCAATTTTTAGGCAATGCTTTCATATTTTTTTTCCTCTTCCAAAGGGACCACTAGTCTTTGAATATTTTTACCTTCCCCCACAGCCACCAGTTTAGAATGAAAGCATATTCCATGTTTAAGATTCTATATTTACTTAGTTTAAATATTTATGGGTGAGATGTATATACAATATTGAATAAAACAGAAACCAGGTTCATTCCTTAATGAGTGAGAAAGAATAGACTTCATATGGGGCAAAAAGTAGTGTTAAGAACTGCCACTACTTCCGTAAAGTCATCAAACACAAGAAATATGAAGTCTTCTCAACTACTATACAGAATAACAGAACCAAAAGAAAGTGTTATTAGTTTTTCTTCTATATTATCAGATTTTATGAGAAAGGTTAGAATGTTCAAAAATGTGTTTAAATTTATTCAGCTGTTCTCACAGTTTCATGTTTCACTGGGCTGCTACGATGCGTTATGTTCCCATATGACTGGATTAAAGCTATCGAACAGGCTGGTTAAGTTATTAGTCCAGCACCTGAATACTTGTTCAGAACCTTCTTCATCAAGAATTGACAAGCTGTGAAAGTCATATCTTTTTTTTATTTCATTCTTTTTTAACAGGTTATAAATGGTATTTGTCAGATCAATACTTCTAAAGGCTGCTCTTCCTCCAAAGACACTGATAAGCTAAAAATGGTGTTAAACCCAGTTGTAGGGGGACTGGACAGCCCAAGGGAGAGGTAATGGGATACAGAGACTTTAACCTTTAGGTCATCAATTTAAATTCAGCTCAAGTTGATCATGACCAACATTCCCACATGATGAATGTTTGTTAGGCTGTGTAAAGAAATAAGACACAATAAATATTGGTGGACACATTACCAAGGTAACTGATCCCTTCTGGTAATCTCAGAAGAATACCTACACATTGACAGGGCACAAAACAATCCTGATTCATGCAGTGCCATGGAATCCATCACTAACTGCATTTTCCAAAATAAAGTCCCATTCACAATCAAATTACTTACAACAGGTTTTGGAAATTTTTTTTTCAGTAAGTGCACATTTCAACTAGAAACAGTGATCACCACCGCATTTACCATGCCATAGTAAAGTATAACATGCAAAAAAAGAGATAGAAAACTATATTGAAAATGCCATTAAATTCATTGGTGTTATATGCTAAGTACTACTTCTAGGGTAATTTGGTAGAACTGTTGAAAGTATGGATATAGAAAAAAACAGAAAAACCTGAGACAGCTGACAGGACTCACCAGAGGCATGGAAAGACAGACATATATAGAGTCTGAGATTGAGATTTAGCTTAGAGTCCAGATTAATAAATGTTGTCTGGTATGAATATATAAAATAATGATTATTACAGGCATTTTTTCAGAGCCTGAGTGTTATGAATAAAACTAGGCACAAAGTTTCTTTCCTAGCCTTTCTGGAGATTTCAGAAAGGTCTTGTTAGTATTAGGACAAATCCTTTCACAATTTCTACAAAAGCAGAGATACCCAACCTATTATGGACAATAGTCCAATGGTAATGACAGTTGCCTTGGATGCATTAGATATTCAACTGGGTTTAAGTCTCTATTCAACTGGATTCAAAAAAGGAAATTGAGCCAAAGTCACATGTCTTAAAGGATAATGCCCTAACTATTAGTTTCTGGGTATTGTAATGCAGATTTCTGTCAAGCTTTCTTGTTGAGCAGTTTCATTTTCAATAAATTAGTTATTTGCTATTTGAAATTAAAACTTCCTAGATGGTTTTTTTTAACTACCCTTGACACAAGAGTTTTCAGGTTTGATACAGCAATAATTTCTATCATAAACTGCTAACTTGAAAAATTCCCTAGCAACTTCAACATTTCCAAGAGCAAATGCAAATACTTTTCAGACATCTGTAAACAGTCTTTTTTTTCCTTTGTGGCAATGCTAAAGAGGGGACAGTGAGATCAGGCCATGCAATCTTTTCCTCTTCAAGGTATCAAGTGATTAAAGGCTGGTGAATCATTGCTGCTAATCATCCATCAACAAACCTCCCTTTAAAATAAAAATAACAAAATAGGCAATAAAATTAAACCATTTCTGATCTAAAATTGATGAAGTGAAAACACAACAGCATATTACACTGATTCAAATCAACTAAAATCATATAATATAGTTTATCCATAATTATACAAAATTCATTTTTTAAGATCTCTATTTACCTCCAAAGTTTACCACTCTATTAACTATTAGCATTTGAAATTTTTCTCCTTTGTAGAAATGTTTCCATTTCATTGCTCTCCTACTCAGCTTTCCAAGTTTTCTTTAAGCTCTCTCTATCCTTCTCTGTCATTATAACAGTGGGGTTTTTTTTAGCTATTTATCCCAAATTTGTAATACTCATATCTAAATACCTCCTTTAACATACTAATCAAATCAACACTGTGCTAAGTAGTCCCCTACAGTAGTAGGTCCCCATGCACATAAAATCATTAACATGGTGTTGACTTAGAATCCATATTAATTTCTGTTCACTGTGAAAGGGGAGATAGCATTAAACTGTGCACAGGGTAGCCCTTCTAAAGACAGACTATGAGAAAGTGAAAATTTTGTATGTGGAAACATAAATGCTGCCAAATGAACTGTACATAAATCTACCCAGTCAATAACCAGGATATGGACTGAATCCTTCCTATTTCAGCTGACCGCTATCCTACTATATAAAAAGCTCCACTGCGATGCAAATAGATACTAGTGAGGCACAAAAAACCTCTTTAAAAGCAACAGCCTGTCTTGAATATAAGTTTCTCTTCCGACCTCCAACACCCCCAATTTTCCATACAATAAAGCAGCACTAGTTCACATTTGGCTATCAAACTAGGTGATACATCTACTACCAGAAAAGTAATGTGTAATGAATCATTTTATTCCTCTAGTGTTTTAAACAGGTAGAATCAATAATAAAAGAACTGCCAGGGAAATCTACAGTTCTAATTTTATACAGCCTACGACTTTTCAAACTAAAAATAATTCAAAGATGTCATTTTCAAAACTAGCATTTCTATTAAAAAGAAAACCAGATTCATCCTAATTGATCTTAGACATTGACTTACCAGAATAATTCCACTAAGGCAGATAAATGCACGAATAAGGATCCACATTGTGGGACTTAATAAAAACATACATATTGAAAAAATTAAAATGATAGCCTAGGAATTTTGATATCCATTTGCTTCATAACTGTAATGCAGTCAATTTAGTTGATTATTCCCGCGTTGCGATCTAATACACACTGCTCTACACAACTGAAAAGCTTTAACACATTTAAAGTGATCTCACTTTTTACATTCAAAATGCACTGTGTTTGTCTACAGTTCACAGCTGTCAATGCACTTTTGAACCACAAATTCTTCTCATCATCTTGTTTAATTATAACACGCTTTTAAAAAGTTAACTTTAAAACTGTTTGAAAAGCAGGTTCATAAAATCCCTCAGTTCTACATTCAAAGGAGTTATTAAATTAAACTAATCACAGGCCTAAAAATATGGAATTCAAAATGTGACATGAGGAGAATTTAGGCACCTTCAGCCAAAATGGTGACCCTCAAGGTCCCTATCTCATCCTGGAGACGTTTATCCTCTGAAGACAATACACTTTTCAATAAAATAGGCAAGACAGAGGAGCTGCATCTCTGTACACAGTGGGATTTTACCTACCTGGCTGGAACTGAACATCTCACTGCACAGCTTATGCCTAAGCCTGACTGGGATCTAGACATGAAGCCCACCCCTGCATAGATGATCTGAGGAGTTTGATCCAACAGGTCTTCTCAAAGCCAGCCTAAGGCAGCCTAATAAACACCAACCAGGAGGGTTTCCTATAAAATTCTTCAGGTGCTATTTCTTTCTAAAATGGTACATGAGCAGCAGTCACCCCTAGCCTAGCAGCAGGAGTACTCATCCCAGAAGCAAAACCCCCAGGTCCAAATCTGTTGAAGACTCAAAGCAATGTCTTTTAGCAGAATGTTCTAATCAATGGGCCACAGGCTGTGCTAAATGCTGGGATGAGGATAGGGATATGTAAAAGCTCTCCTGTTGAAGCTGTATCAATGTACAGAAAATAATTCGAGATTTATTGGGCCAGAGAAAGAACACAAGAGGGAGCAAGAGTCTGTAGCCTAGTGATCCGGACACTTGGCTGGGAAAAGGAGTCTTGGGTTCCTGGCCTTTGCTCCATAGGAGGTTCATGCAATTTATCTAACAGTCTTTCCATAATGTAAGTCCTAGCTTGACTCTTGCTATGCTTCCCTTCTTCGTCCAAGTCTATAAATAACGTTTTGTGCAACCACATTTATCAATTTGAATTTTGCATACATCAACATGTCTTTTTTATATTTTTAATGTTAAATTTTAGACAGGGAACATCAATAAAACTGGAATGTGTTAAAACCCTAAAGTTCATTTCAAATTAATTTTGCTTATAAGTGCATAAAATACAACAACTTACTTGACAGCAGGTTAAAACCAGTATTAAAATGCAAACACATTTATTTTCCTGTGTAAATAAATGCTTTGAGTTACTAAATCAGAATTCATTTTTTAATCTCATCTTTTTAAGGATGTGGTAAGATTTTTAAGAAGCTTTAACAACAGTAACAGTCTTCTAATATCTTAATTCTTCTCAGTTTCAGTTTCTGATTTTCACTTCATAGTATTTTCATTTGCTGGATCTCATTCCCTAGCACAACAGTGCAATATCATGAAGGTGACTGTTTAAATCCAAGCAAGGTTACCCTGAAATTCCCACTTCAACAATTTCATGGACATATTTCTGTTTTTGCTAAACATTCTTTATATAATAGCTTCATTTTGGGCCTAAGTCTAAATAACAGGATCCCTTTAAATAATATTCCATGCCTTAGAACATATTACAAAACCTGTTATATCAAGGCAAGTTATGCAACAGCTCTCTATGGTTTTAGCGTATTTACTCTGTCACGCCACATGTGAGACTGCAGCCTCCACAACAAAACCTTTACACACTGAAGTCATTATCTCTGTGAAGTCTGCAACTGGCATTTAAAACTTATTGATGGCCTGGGTATTGGTGGCTCAGTAGGCAGCACTCTTGCCGGAGGCCTAGAAGGTCAGAGGTTCACATTCTGCTCAAAGAACAAGTTGGACATATTCCAGGATTGTGTGTGGGCTGTGCTAGACTCCTAAAGGGGCAGTCCTTAGGACAGTAAGTGAAACCTTTTCTGTTCTGTGGATATCAAAGTCCTCTTGGAAATGGAAGAGTAAGAAGCAAGTTTAACTTGCCTGAAGCAAGTGAATGAAAATTAGTGTATTTGCTGGGAATTTAGTTGCATGTGCTAAATACGTAATGATACAACTACAGCACACTGAACAGCTTTAAGCAAGCCATTTTGGTCTTTGTGGTCAGCACATGTGCAAGAAACAGGACCAATCTGCCAAGCATGCTCAGTATTAACTAACTTCCTACATACCAGAATGACTTTGGATTCAATTTCACTGCATGGAACTATGAAAAATGTGCGTGTAGTTTGGTAAGTGAGAAGTGTAAATAAAAATGGTTTAACGCTGGTAAAACTTCAGAGCATACTATAAACTTACTGAAAAAATCTTCAGCTAAATATCCAACTCAATGCTAGCAACATATACAGAGAATAATATAAACAGAGATTCAACCTGCTCTGGTGTTAAACTTTGACACTTGAATATCCCAGATGTCTCCCTCCTCCTCTTCTTCTTTATAGACAGGTAAAGATGGATCTCTTGAAGGAACTGGGGATCACACTCTAGGCAAAGGTTGGACAGGTGATCAATGTACAGCATGAGATTTTGCCGTGGCTATGTGCCTCCAACAGTGACTGGATCATCTGGTTCAGAAAAACAATTCAAAATTGTAATTTTTCTAAAGAACTTATTTAGGGAAAAGTTAGCAAAAGGGAGAACAAATAATTTTTAAAACACGGAATATATAACAGAACTTCTTCCCATAATTATATAGTTAATTTCAAAAATTCATTTATTTCTTATTTAACGTTTAGTTCATAAACTGTTTAATTCCTTAGCATTTAGTCATTAAAGCATTGTAACCCATTTCCCATTGGCAGAATGTGTTCAATAGATACTGATGAGATATCAAGTTATTCTCATAAGTTTCAATTTCATTTTTTTGTCTCTAACACAACCATACAAAGTGCTTTGGAGCAAGCCACTATTTATTAGTCAGATGGGCTTCTATCCTGTAGTGCACTTCAGGGAAATACCCAGAGAGCTTAATGTTTCTCAACGAAGATTCATCTTCAAACACTCCCTTCATTGTCAATAGGCTGAAAGAGCATTTTCTAAAGGACCATTCAGAGAACCTAAAATGAGACTTTTTCTTCTAGCATTTAGGTAAACCACCTTTTATCTACCATCACAGAAAAACAAATAATGCCCTCCTTCTCAGAAATATCCATTAGTATAATGGACCTTTAGGTTTAGGTTTGGTGAAATCAACCTGTACTTAAGCAACAGTATTTACACATCGTAAGAGAGATCATGAATTAAAAGCATCATGACATCCTTAAGCTATCACCCACTTAATGTGTAAGCAATGAGTTTCTTAAACAAAACAAGTTAATGATGTTATTATTTCCAGTTTAGAAACAGAGGAACTCATAACAAAATCCCAGTGCAAATGTGAAAGGAATTATGAGTCCATTTTGTCCCTAAAACATGAAAAGAAGCTATTTCAAGGAATGAAGGATGTCCTCTTAACCTGTGACAACAAATTTGTTTGGTTTTTACTCTTCTCAATAAGAAAGCAATTACATTTTTTTTTTCCAATAAAAATATCCTTGTCCATATATAAACACTCCTGGTAATCATGTAATTACCTTACCCAATCAGATTAAATTGCTGTCAGTTGAGTTCCCACTGTTGATTAACTTTTGTGTACTCTAAACCTAAATGAACTCTTTCGTAAAGTCACTTAGTCATTTACAAAGGTGTCTCTATGATTCCAAAAAATATAACAGCAATATATTATTTGCTGTAATCATCAAATATCCAAGGTCAAGGATAGATCTCAGTGGACCTTGTTTTTTTAAAACCCAGAGAAACACAGAATTAAACTGTGTTGCTTATTTTTGTGTTTCTTGCCATGACTTCTAAATGTAATAGTAACCTTTGACCTCCACACATTAAACGCCATAATTATGTAATTAAAACTAATTATGCAATTTAACATACATATTTTTGTCCTACAACAAGCAGGTCAATTACCTCACTCATTGACCTTGGAAGCTTTCACAGTTCAAACAAAACAATGAGGCTTTCAATTAATTTTGAAGTACAGAGAAGGAGCAGCAGAACCACAAGTCTTTAAGTTGATATTGCCTTGACAAATTGTTTACAAATCTCTTTATTTTGTATTATATGAACTATATTCTTTCATAGAAACTTCTAAATGTCTGCCTGTCTTACATGTTTCTATCATTAGAAATAACACATTTGTGAACAAATCATTTATACGCACTATTTGCCAAATGCAAGCAAGGAGGCCATATAATACTTTTTTCTTTGTCCCACTTTCTTTTCTTCAGTATGATTTCCTTTGCTTCCTTCTATACTTCTCTACCTCTCTTCCTGTTTCACCTTCATTTTCTGAAGTCTTTTTTCTTCATTATCTTCTCTGTTCCATTCCTAGCTGTAAAACCTGATAGCAATTTATGTATTATCAAAATGCTGTAGCCATTGTCTTTTCCAGTTTCCACTTGCATCCCTAACCTCATCCATGAGATGATGATTCTCATCAGGTCTTGGTGCCAGTGGTTTCTGATGATATTCCAGCACACTGAGGGAACTCTGGCCTGCAGAAAGCTACAGCTAAAACAAACGGTACATGCTCTAAAAACCATTCTAACTTTTCCAGTGTGGGAAGTTTGGTACAAGTGACAGACACTTTGTGCAATTATTGAAATATGCTTCACCTGGATAATGTCTTTATTCTCTTTCTTCATTTCAGTAAACTATATATACTGCACTGAAAAGTATTAAAAACGTGCAACAGAAACTCATGCAATATAACAATGCATCCAAGGAACTTCTTTCTTTTCATAGAGTGAAATTAGCATCATAATTCAGCCACATTTTTATTTTTCAGTAAACTAAATCCCATTCACTAAAGAACAATCCTTAAACCAATTATAAGCCTAGGAGCTTTACATTAGAAAGGACGACAGTCTGCTACCCTGTGTTTTCAACTGCTATCTTAGCCGCAAATAGTTCCACTGAAGGTAACAGACTTAGCTGTGAAGTAAAGTAACAGACAATGTATATATAAGTATATCAAGCAAGCTTTGTTTTTTCAAAACCTTGTTTTATGTGAGGATCAGAAAATAGCTAGTGTCAGAATACATATGCAAATCTTTGCTGACTTGTTGAAAGTAAGGCAACAACATCTACAGCACACTTCCTGGTTTGATGTCATTTCTAACACCATTTTCGGAGTCCTTTTGGTTCTCTGCTTTCATTAGGCCTAACTTCCATAAACGAGCTCAAATAGATATCAGTAAACCTTTGACATAATGGAAACAAAGAGCACTGAACTCTGAATGAGGAGTTACACTGGGAAAGAAACAATTTAAGATGGTAGCAGGCCTTATTGCAATAATAAACCTCAAATAACTGGATATGATTTATATAACATAGAGCAATATATTGAAATAGTGCCCCAAACTTCTGGACATTTAAAGGAAACAATATAGTGCCTGTGTATAAATTCTATCTGAGAAAGAGGAGGAGATTCCTTATACTCTCATTTAACAAAAACGTTCCTTCTGTTTTAAATGGAACATTACAATTCTAATTCAGTTCATAGAGCATCCCAAACAGAGCAGCAAAAGAATCTGTGAAGGAGTCCAAATATGGTGCTATTGAAACAGAGTGGATTAGAGGAATTGGGATAGAATCCTACAAGTGGCTAAGTAGCAGCAGGAGATCAGCTTCACAAACAGCAGGATGCTGTTCTTTCCAGACGTGAGTGACATAATACAGGCATAACAATCAAGATTTTAGCTGATAAATGTATGCATTAGGAAAAGGCCTTGCTGTAGAACTTTCATACTCAACAAACGTTTAGGTAAATTCTGTAGACCTAATTTACACTGGAGAATATTTTGTCTTATATGAACATGTCATGTTAACTGTGTAGAATAGAATCATTTATAACATAAAGACTGTAATTTTGGAAGAGCCTAAAGGCAGAAAGCACAAAAGTATCTGCTTAACAATTCAGTAAATGGATAACGCCAAAAACTTTTGTAGTGTAACACAGCTTCAATTCTGTCCTGAGAAATTCAATCTATGTTAGGTTAAATAGACATAAAAATATTAGCTCCAAATATACAGGATATCTAGAATGAGCAAGTAACAGAATCTATGTAACCTTATTAATTATCTATAAATTGCATGCTACAGCAGCAGTGTTAGAGAAGTTTTAAGGTTCTGAAGGCACCTGTAAGGGACATATTGAGTATCAAAACAAGATGCACTTACTGAAAAAAAAGGACCAATAAATTCTATTAATTTTTAATTTGATGGAATTTTATAAAGTCACAATTTCATTCTAAATATCTATTTTCCACTCACACTATTTTAAAAAATTTTTTTAAAAAGGCTAACTTTTCAGTTACTTTCCATCTTATGCTCTGAGTAACCAGAATAAAATGTATTCAATAGCTTTTTTGCAAACAGTATCTTGGCATTTAATAGCCTGTGATGGACACCCCAATCGCATGAATTCATCAAATCCCTTTTTGAACCAGTAAAACTTTGGCAACTCACAGCATCATGTAGCAAGAAATTCCACAGAATTTAAGTTTATAGGTAGAAACATCCATCCCCCACCCTCCCCAAGTTTTGTTTTGTTTTTTAAGCTCCCCAGCTGCTACTTTTATTTGATACTCAGATTAATCATAATATGAGGGTTAGTAAGTAGCTGTTTTGAATTCACTTCTTCATAAGGAATGGCTTTATATTTTCTAGAAACTCACAGGCATTTGGTTAAACCTTATTTGTTTTCCAGTTATCAACTGTTCAGTTTTCATTCAGAAATCAATTTAAGAGGCAGTTGTGCCTTTGAGGACCTAAACTAGAGTGATTAAGGCAGGACAGAGAAAAAGCCAACCACAAGCTCAAATGCACACAGTTCCCCTGCCAGGGCTTGGGCAACCACATAAGAACATGACATTTGCAGAAGGACACGTGAAGACCGTATTCCCTAAGACCTTTCTCATCACATGACCAGAAGTTCATCTATTATCTGATCAAAAAACAGGCATCTCATATCACATAATTGAGAGAGGGAACATGACAGATGATGTCTGTATTGTCTGTCTATGGATTATGACACAAGTTGTCCGTGATGTTCATGTGTACAACTTCTGGAGAACTTTCATAAACATGTATGATCAGGAATTTGAAATGATATACAGACAGCCGTAGTATACAGCTCTAGCCGCCTGCTAGCTGAGAAACAACTAGATAATGCTGACTTTCTGTTACCTGCAGCATACTGCAGTTATTGAAATATGTAGTCATCTTGTTCTCATCACCACAGGGAGTGTGACTTATTTACATGTACTGCATGTATTGCACATTTATAGCACGTTTGGTACAGAGCAGAGCAGCTCTGCAAAAGCTGATTAGGACATGCTGAACTAAAAATTGGATACTTAGTGAGTATCTGCGTTTTGGCTTTTCCCCAAATGTCTCCCCCCTCCCCAAAGTGAGAGAGGACAGCTGGAGGAGACTAACTTTCTGTACACAAGAGGTATTTTTGAAGGTATTACTTGCATGTTATTACATTTACATAAAGGATCTTTATTCTTGCCCATATATAGTAAATTGCACTCCAGTATGTGAATGTTGTATAGCCATTTCTCCCCCCAACACAAAATAGAATTATCCTCACTGTCATTCAAGCTTTTTTTTCCCCCCATTACAAAGAACTGATGCAAATCTATTTTTGTTTGGTCTGCTTTATGCTGACAGCAATTAATTCCAAAGCCTACAGCACAAAGACATATAAGTATCACATATGTTTTTAATCTATAAGCAGGTTATCCAATTATTTTAGGTAAACTTTATGATCACAACCATTCTTACCAACTCTGATATGATAGGTTATTTTCTTCTTAATGGCTTAAGACTCATATGCACTGCTATGGGGAATATATTCTTGGACATTCCTCATGTTTTGCCTCCTGATCATGAAGTAACAATATAGTCAACGAGCACATTTTGTTTACACTTATTAGTAAAGATGCATTAAAAGCATGCTGGGAAATAATATTCCATGCCTTAGGATTCAAACAAGTTCTCCTTATAAAGAGAGCTTGTGCAAATCACAAAGCTGACAAATTTCATGGATTAGTTATGGTGAAAATATCAGATTTCATGGTTTAAAACAGATTAATAAGAAAATCATATTAGAATCCTGAGTAGCCAAATTCTGCATGTTGTTGAAGAATGAAACGAAAAATAGTGATAGTTCCAGAGTCCTTTCACTTATTTACATTTGCACTGAGTCACATATAGAGTGTAAATCTTTTTCATCAACCATCTGCCTTGTAAAACCTCTGAAATCTGTATTTAACTACATTAGGCAAGATACACTAGAACCAGAACATCATGCATTTATAGAGATGATAGTGCATTCAAGCTATTTCAAAGCATTTTTTTAATCAAATCATCCTAACGAGAAAATACTTTGTCACCTGATAGAAAAACTTTAGAAGAAATAGACTTTGAAATGCAAGCTGCCGTTTACACTATTATTTATATTTGTTGAACTTACTTGAAAATTAGGGAATCTCCTAAAGAAGTTCCACATTAACAGAAATATTTTGTGTATTCTGGTAAAAACATAAAATTCATAGCAATGAAAAACAACATTTGGAGTTAAGAGAAACTATCAGTTTTCATGTAAAACTTCATGGCTTTTAAGTGAGGATGATGACGTAATTTAAAGTGAGGCCTTATTTTAAAAAGAGGTTACATATAACCATGTGATTTAAAGGGACCTGTTGACTATATAACTATTTGGCTTGATGCCTACATCTCTTCTACTTACTTGTATAGACCACTTGTCATCTGTATGTATGAAGACAGCCAATTTGTCAGACATTTGCTCTAATTCTTTTTCTTTGTCTTCTTTACAATATCCTTCATATACTTCCTGGTCATCAATATCATATATCTGACTGGAGGATGGAAATCCATTTGTGTCTCGGTCTTATTTTCTTTGCATGAAATCCTCCTGGGTCTTATAGGATGTACTTAATAAGAACCACATTATTCTGCTAAAGGAAGTCCTTGAGCAGACTTTGAGAAGCAGTATGGCAAATTAGTTTCAGAACGTGGAAGGTCAGGTTGGAAACAAAAAGCTGCAGTTATCTGCAGTATTTTCTGCAGTTCAAAAAGTAAGAAAAAGAGCTCTAACTTTCAGGAAAGGATTTGTTTGATGTTTTTCCTTTAGAAAACTGAAGTAATTTATCCACAAACAATAATGTGTTAGACATTAGCTGAAACTAATTAAAATTAGCTTTTAGCTAGATTCACATTTTTAACATATGATCAATCACACTTCTCTTCCAAGTGTATTTAAACACTTCTGCTTCCATAAACTTAGAATGGTATTTGCAACAAACTCTCTACCATTCAAATATTTAAATTTGGAAGTGTGTTTGAGTTTGAACATAAATAGCCCTTTAGATGGTTGGAAATGCCAGGTTTATAGCTATCCTTTCAACCTTAATTCTGCCCCCTGGTGTCTATAAATTATGGTTATTCCTGACTAATGATCACACGTTATTTTTCACTTTAGGATCTCACTGTCATTCTGTTCCCAGGCTAAATGTTTCTTACAGACTGAAGTTGCCTTTCAATACTACCAAAGTTTGAAAAATTCTGCCTTTGTTAAGCATATCCCTGAAACTATGTTATTATTTATTTCCTGGGCTTCTCTGTGATGCTCACCACCATATCTGGATATCTCTAGAACACTAACAAACCGCTTTCTGTATCTTTGTGATACGAAAAGAGTATTATTATCTGAGTGGAAAAAGATGGTGCACAGACACTGGGCACAGTTTCAAAAGTCTTTGTTTGCTGCAGATGTCTTGGTCGTTTGTGCTAATGCATTAGGTTTACTCGTGTAAAGTTCATTGTTTTTTATAGTCCTTTTCATTTTTCAAACAGTTGTATAGATTTTAACATGACATCGCTATAAAATACAATTTCACGTTTTATTTTCCTCATTTTGCAGATATTAAAATGTGACTTTTGCCTAGGCCACACTGAAAACCATTAGAAACTAAAACTCAGAACCACTGAGTTTGCTCCTGAGGACCAGGTAGTTTTACAACCTTAATGGCAGTGTTTTCATTGCTCTGAGGTACTGTGAATGCTCTATATAGCTGTGACAGATCATGACTGAAATACACAAGTTCACACAATACCTGTATTTTGGTCTACACAATTTTTAGCACGTAAGAAATATGTAGCAAGAGAACAGATAGGGCTGACTTGCCCAATAACATTATTGTCTGATTCTCCCACAGTCACTGTCCCTTTTAATATGGAACTCAAGTATGTTAGTTTAATATAATAAATAGCAAGCATGTCACAGCAGTAAGGTGCTACAGAAAAGGTAGTAAATGGCTGTAGAACTGAAAAGCACTGTAACACGCACCAAAAAGGGCACTAAAATAAAAACTATATAAGCTGCTTTGAATCTGGAACTTCCTAACTTCCAGAATTTTGATTTAAACTATAATGTCCATTTAATGAAAGCATTTGGTTGACTTGCAATGTATATTTATTGTATTAAGAGACAAAAATTACAGACAACTTCAATGATGGCTCATCAGCATCAGAAGCAAAGTTTGAGCTCTTAACATTGAGAGCTGAAGTACAGATATACACCACCTAAAAAAATAAGCCTGTGGTTATTGGTGATCACTTCCAATTATAATGTTGTGCACTGAAAGAAAGTGCTGCTAGCTTATATACCTGAGAAAATGAAAGCATTTTAGTTTGCTTTGTTTATTAAGACACACTGAAGCATAAATCCATCATTCTGAACAAAACCTGAGAACCCTCTCCAGAGTGGCCACATAAACTAAAAAACTGTGAAAGTATGCATTTTATTCTTTAAACCTACCGGCTTTTCCTCCCATTTTGAAATGGATCTGATCCAAGACTCAGCTGGACTTATAAGGAGCTGTTTACTTTATTTCACAGTTAGGTGACTTACAACTTGGAGGAGTCTGAACAGTGCATACGACAGATTAAAAATACCGTATCTACTCTGTTTTACCATCTGGTTTTCAATCACACAGATCTCAATAGATTTCTCATTATCTTTTCTACCATCAGTAAATTAGAATCAACTACAAAATTTAATTACATAAATGTTTTTGTAGAAGCACTGAATGCATCATTAAGACCCAATAATAGTCTCAGTCAAGTCTATCAAAACCCTCCCATTTTCTTTGGCAAGAGCAGATTAAAACTGAAATGCTACAAAAATTCCAATTTACTCTCCAGTAGTGAGTCTGTGGGGGTTTTGTCTGTATTTCGTTCTCCTCAGTGATGAAAAATCATTCTAATCAGGTTTTGGTTATTAACATTTTGGGGTGCAAGGCTTGCAAAAAATATGTTTGATTTTCTATTGATATTGAAATGAGAACAAACCCCACAATATTTCCTTTACAATTACTAAAAAAAAAAACAATAAAATTTTTTTACTGAATTTGCTGAAAACTTTTCTATAATACTCTGTCCTGCACTTTCTCATACACTGAAAGAAATAAGTAATCCATGTTCGTAAAGTGTTTTAATGACCTCAGACGAAAACTACAGAAATGCAAAGCAAGTATAATTGTTGTTATTATGATGAAAATGTCTAGTTCTACTCACTATGTTCATTGCCTTAAGTAACACAGTGGGTAGCCTGTTATTACTAGAGGAATAAACTTTTTCATCAAACACTCTTTATAAAAATATTTCCCTGGAAATGTAACACAGCATGTAGCAAGACTACTACAATTTTCCATCAACTATGAGTATATGCAGCATAGGCACTGTATTTAGATAATTTTACTTGAGCTTTTTGGCAATAGTTCCTCTCAAGGAAACCTACATTAACCTGAAATTTAGAGTCTGTTATCCCCAGGCCAGCTTCATTGGAATTTTTAATATGGCACTGTCTATTCAACAGTTGTGTGTAAAATGCCAATAAATTGGCCAGAAAAGAGCTGAAGGGCTAATTGCCTTTTAACTCCACTGTGATGATAAAGTCACGTAGAAAGAAAGGAAAAACTCCCACTGCTTTAACAAGTTTATCTGACTGCTGCTTTAACATTCTCTGTCTGCATGCACTTTAGTGAATTCACCAATAAAAGGATAAAAGCATTCAAAATCCTATACCCTCAATAACTAAGAAAGTCCAGATTCAAAACGTCTGCTCTGCTCAAATCAGACCATTAGGTCAGTGAGCCTTTTGCATGGCAATTGGTTTCAACTATACAGTATATACCAGGAAAAAGTTTTCCTTTTGAAGCAAAAGATTATAAATCCTGAGGAAACTGGAGTGACAGAAGAAAGGATACCATTTTGAAATAATAATAAAAAGCAGAAACTGCTTCTCACAGATGAAATGGTGAAATAGTGCCAATCACATCGGTTCTGAAATTCCCTTTGACTTTGATAGGTCAAGGATTTAACTACAAAATATAATATAATATAGGAAAATATAGCATCATTTATTTTTTAATCCTTGATAAATATATAATTTCAGTTTTCAATTATTCTCTGGTCCTTCAACTATATTTTATATTGTTCTCTTCTATATTTCCTTCTTCAAAAATAGTTTTATGACTATTATTTTCTTTTTGACCCCTTATGAATGAGATTTTCATTTTCAAAACCCTAAATCTGGTTTTCTGAACTTTTGCACAGTTCTGAGTTAATTTCTTAGTAACTAATAATTAAAAGTAGGCATCAAATAATGTCACTTATGGAATCAATCTTTATAGATAAAAGGCATACTTTCATTTGCTAGAGTGATAACTCTTCTTGACATACCTGATTCCACAAAATTAGATGATTATTAAAAGATATTTCACAGAGTAACTGAAAGGAAGAAACTAGCGGTCACAATTTTTTTGCTAGATCTGTAATTTCTCTTTGACCAGAGAAGGAACAAAATCAGCTGATACTGAATTGACCTGTTCCACTTATTAAAATAAAAGCAGCAGTAAAGGCATTGTGTTTGCCAGCTGCAAACCACCAAGTGTTGCTTTTCTATTAAAAATATCTCTTCCATGTTTTTCTTATTGTAACCTGGACAGAGTACAAAATCTGAAATCCAAAGGAATTTCTATAGAAAAGAATACTGTTAACACCAAAAATTCCTCAAGTACTCACCAAACCAAATGTTGTATCAGATTACAGTAAAATTTAAAAGCAGAAGTTCAAACTAAAAATGAAGTGTCCTTCAAATCAGACTTATGTGCGTCAGAGCCTACGTGTTTATGTACTTCTTTCCATACAGTTCTGCATTTCCTTTATCCATCACTCATAATTTGTTTCAGATTTTGTTATTTCTTTCACATTTGAAGGTACATTTTTCCACATTTGTGTGATGAAAGACTGAATGTGATGCAAGTACAGTGAAATGTTAAGGAAATGGAAACAAAAATTAACTAAAATTTTCAATTTACAAGATAGCAAAAATTTAGTGCTCAGGGAGACCCAGAATGTACATGTTCATGGTGCAAAATAAACAACTTGGCTAACCCTCCAAGTTAAAAATCCCAGTACCTAAGGGAAGTACTGAATTTATCCATAACAATACACTACTTTTAGGTTGTCACTGCAGTTCAGGGGTATTCTTAAAGCTTAGATCTTTGTTACTAGATTAGAAGGCAGAGTAAACTAAAAGATCAAGCTAATCTAGGATAAACTTCTTTTCCACAGTTCAAAGGCATTGGCCTTTCCACAGGTTCAATTGCAGGTTTCTTTGAAGATGTGCCCTAAAGTTCATTAAAGAAATTTCACTGACTTGAACTGATTTCAACATTAAAAGATAATGCGAGACCGCTTTGCCAGAAAGAACCTGACAGACTGACTTTGAAGCTTTTTTAGGTGGCATTAGATTATTCTTTTATTCTTCCACTAAAAGCCTTCTTTATTTAAACAGATCTTTACATTTAAATCCTTAAGAAAACAAAAAAAAAAATTAAAAAAACACAAACTTGAAAATAGAGATTTTTAAAAAAAATACAGTAAAAAAAAAAAATCATTAACTTTTTTTATAGAATCCAAACTCAACCTCTGTGATTTTTTTCCCCTCATTGAGTGTCCAGAACAATATACCCAGGTGGTAGCGTACTGTCAGCTATTGCTTATGCAGCATCTAATCAACTGCTGGCTTTAACAATAAAATATTTAGATAAATGCACATAGCCTTGTCTTAATAATAGGTGCTTCACAGCCTGTGTCAATAATAACATGAAGAGGAAAACAATAAGATTTTCTCAACTTTTGCTGAAATCGACACATTTGCTGATTACAACTTCAGAGTTACACTTGATCATTAAGATAAACTTTTGCGTTTTACACTAGGATGAATGCTAATCTCATTCAGAAAAAAAAAATAGTAATTGTTGATAAGACAATCTTAAGAAGGGCACTTCTATTAATAAACTAGTTGAAGGGGAAGCTCTGCCTAGAGAATGCACATACAAGCTTTCTTACAAAATAGCTTGCAACATACATAATACTGCACCGATGACATGAAAAAGTGAACAGACAGAAAAATTCCCAAATTAAGGGTAAGCCTATCAGCATCAGTTTTCAGAATAACCAGGCACCCTCTAACTTTCTAGCAACACAAGCTGTAGTTCCTGGTTACAGTAAACTTCAGACTTCTGCACCAGACTCACAGAATGGTATTATTTCATTTCATTTCACTTAATGTTTACTCTGAATACTAACTTTCTGACCAGATCCTGTCAAATAAAAACCTCATCATGGAGTCTGACAACTATTGTTTTGTAAATGCTGCTGATGCATGAAACTTGCCTTTTTGGACAATAAATTCTACATATATAGGTCAATTAAATACTTCCATTGCCCTAAAATCTTGCCTGGAAGACAAGCCAAATATTCTGGAAGTACTCTATTCCACCTTCAAATTATTCTACTTTATGAGAAAATCCTAAACAAAGAACTGTCATATGTATGAAGGTTGATTTGAAACACATCATCCTTGGCTTTTTGATGTATTCTTTGTTACTCTTTCTCTTTATAAAAGCACACAGCTGTCCCTTTAAGCCTACTTATTTTATTTACTTCGCTTTTTTGAGTTCAAGATTTTATCTTGTAGATTAAAAAAAATATGCCAGAACTATCTGTCAATGTTGACACACTTAGGCCTTGTAGTAAAAGCTGTTGAGCTATTCAGGTCCCTCGAAAAAACCTGTTTTATCAGAATAAAATCATACAATCATAGAATGGTTTAGGTAGAAAAGACCTTAAAGCTCACCCAGTTCCAAAACCCTGACACAGGCAGGGACACCTTCCACTAGACCAGGTTGATCCAAGCCCCATCCAACCCGACCTTGAACATTGCCAGGGATGGGGCATCCACAGCTTCTCTGGGCAAGCTGTGCCAGTGCCTCACCACCCTCACAGTAAAGAACTTCTTCCTTGTAGCTAACATAAATCTTCTTGTTTATGACTGATATATGTATACATACTGAAGACAAAATCACAGAATCAACTACATGGTTTTGGAACACTTCCAAAAGTGTCTGGGATGGTGATTCCACCACTTCCCTGGGAAGCCTGTTCCAGTACCTGATAAAACACCAAAACTCACATTAAAGCTACTGTTATTTAGCAAATCGCTTGCTGTATATTCAACCTCTTCTAGTGTTGAACAAGCAGGTATTTCACTGATGAAAACGATATTGAGAAGCTGATCCTTCTGTCATCCAGCTTAATGTGATTAAACCCTAGACACGTATCAACAATTTATTTTTTTTTAATTTACACAATAAATTTCCAGAAGTTTACCTAGCACCTTGCATACAATCTACTTAAAGTGTATTCCACACACAGAAAAAAAACCTTCCATCAACATCACCAGCTTAAAAGTCCAAACAAGCAAAATGTAAAAAGTTCCAGAATTAAGATTACCTGTTCAGTATGAGTTTTGCCACTTCCTAGATATTAGTTATGATACAAACCTTAACTCTGCATGTTTTGTTTCTCCCCAGGACTCCTTCCTCAATCAGGACACAGAATGAATGTCAGGCCCTTGCCCATGACCAACTAGCCAACATTTTTTGATACATCTTATCTTTAAGCTTCATTAATTGAATTCCATTCAAACACTACTGTCAAAACAAAATTGTTGATTTCACTTCAGGCTTTTCTACAGCATTATTTATTATGACATTATTGGATTTGTTTACCTGAGTATCCAAATGATTGGATGACTTGAAGTTATCCTAATCTCTTGACTCTCTTCAGTTACCACCATTAGGGATTTTGCTCAGCCAGTTCTCATTTCCCCTCAATCTTCTGTATTCAGTCATTTCATTGATGTACTCTGACCTGTACTTTGCCCACCAATTCCCATCTTATGATCTGCTTTACAGTTTAGAAGTCCCAATTTTTCTTCATGTCTCTGAACCACCAACCATTATTCTGGCCTGTTTGCACAGCTACCTTTAGCTCTACCTTACCTCTACAGCTGATTTACCCTTTCTTTCCTATTCAGTTACACTCCCAAACTCTTTCCTCTCGCTTCAAGTCTTTCATCAGTTTTAGTCCTCTCTGGATCTTATTCTTCCCCCTCAAAATCAACCCACTGAGAAAAATCACAGCTATAGACTGGAAAATGACTCAGAAGATACAGGAGGAACAATTTCTCAGCTTCAGTTCTGGACCTGACACGACAGAAGCTGATCCAAACCGTAAATAAGGGAAATCTTTCTCAGCCCCAGAACTGATGATGCAGATGGTCTCCTAGTTGCTAAACCCTAATGATCTTGTGGAAAGTGAGATTCTTTTAAATTAACCAATTTTAACAAACATTTACTTGGACAACAAAATGCATATCCATGAATACATGCTATTGAACTGCTAAAACTCAGGACACCATCTTGAAGCAATTGGATCACTAAATCCTTTCAAAGAAGTTGCCACTTGTATTGTTTACAGTTTGTTTCCCCATCTATTCTCTCTCTTGGAAATAGCTGAGCCTTTTCAGCTAAGCACATGGAACCATTTGTGCAGAATATAAACACTTGAGACAGATACCTCACTTGGCTCATATTCCAAGTAATTTTATAAAATTATCAGGTAAAAGAAAGAAATTTTTTTATTTTTTTTTATGGGAAAGGTCAGACAACCTTTAAAAGAAGAAAGAACACTAGGCAGGTCTCTAAACTGCAACTATATAATGGATAAATAAACCCATACTACTGCTTCATTGTAATAACCCAATTGATATGTTTATTTTTGCTGTCACAGCAAGAACCGGAATCCTGAAGTGTTGTAATTAAAAATTAAAAAGATACATAAAACAGCTGAAAAACTGCATTAAAAAACCCAGCAGAGCAAGTTAATACTGTAAAAGTTATTTAAACAAAAAATTATATGTTGATATATTTGATATATTTTCCAGGTGTTGATATAAATGTTCATATATTGATATCATTTTGCTAAGGACAGAAGAATCCCTCCAGCATGATAAGAGTAAAAAATTGTTGCATGCATAAAGTTTCAGAAGAAGGGAAAAGGATATATAACATTTGAAAGCTACAGTATTGCCAGAGAGAATGTTGCTGGTTAGAGCTGACTAAATGCATTTAAAGCTATCTCATTCAACTGAGAATTGTATTTTACTTTTAAAATTGTGTAAAATACTACTTTTCAAAATGATGTTAGGGGCACAATTAGTTAGAAATGAGGTCAATGCAATACAAAGTAACTTACGAACAGGTCATAAAACCTTTGTACTTTCTTGAAATAGAAATATAATAGTTCCTACTTACAAGTTTAAATTTCTTAAAAAGCAAAAACATTATTTGTTGCAATTACCAGCAGATACTGGTTAAGATTCAAGGTGCAATCAAAGGTGTCCCAGAGGAGCATAATGCTTAAACTATATACATAATAACTAAAAAGAATGGGCTGCTTGAACAACACCCTTACGCTTCAGCAGTCAAGGTAAAACCTGCTTTTATAGTTTGATGTAAAAGGTAATGGTTGACTTTCAACTGACATTGATGGATTGTAGATCACACCTTCAAACCCAGCTGGATGAATTCCAGTTTTCATAGGTGTGATATCACTGTCAATATTGCTACCCAGTCAAATAATTGGCCACTGACATCACACCCAAATTGTACGATTTTATTTTGAGTCCATAGTTTAATACCACAGTGTACCATGAGGGCCCTTAAAGCATTTCCTTTTTTTTTCTTCTTCTGTTAGCTGGATTATTAACTGTATTAGCAGTACTTCCTATTCTGCATATATGAAATACCTGCTCATACCAGTAATACCTTGTCTAACTGTAAAAAAAAAAAAAAGGAAACTATCCACTATCCTACACTCCATAAATACATCAAGCTCTTAGGCACATAAAAGTGAGACCCTGTGATCCCTGCTTAAAACCGATAGATCTCTGTTAGAGTATTTTGGCTCCTTCTACAGACACCCCACCATTAAATTTGATTCAACTTAATCCTGTCTAAAATTAAAGTAATGGTCACCTGCTATTATTTACTTTACTGAATATGAATGCTTACTATAAAAGGATCAAACCCAACTAAGTAGAAGACATGACAGCAATCACAGCCATTTGAAATATAAGATTTGTCGGTTTTTAACACAGAATTATAGAATTAAAATAAAAGATACTTTAAAATCAGACTTTTTTGCTGAGAAAAAAAAATGGCTGTCTATATCTGTTGAACTCAGCAAGTTGTCTGCCTTATTCTTTAGGGCAAGGCCCATCCATAGGAATACAGATACCTTTTATCTTCCTTGGGCTCTTGGGAATAACTGTTCTTTTCCTAAGACACTGTATAATTAATTTTATGGGAATGTTATGAAAATTCCACCTCATTAAATTAATGCCTCATATAAAATTCAAAATTGTTCATTCTCAAGGATGATGGTGTACGGAGGATAATTTAGTTAGACTTTTAGCCCATTAATTTCTGCATCAGAATTTCATTTTTGTAAAAAGAATTAGTAGAAGACATTGGCTTTTTTCTTTTTTTTTTTTTAATCTTTTTTACTGTATGAACTAAGGAACATGAAAAAGCCTTGTTTACTTTTTTGGTTTTGTTACTTTTTTTATTTCAAAGGTAAAAAGCTCAAACCCGTTTTAATCACTTCATTTTCACCTTAAGACCAACACAGTCTGAAACTCCAGCTAAGTCCAGGATACACTGTTCCACTGAAATTATACATTAATTAAACTTTTGAAAGGTCCATCTTTATTTCCACTAAGATTATTTTTAAATAATAACAACTTCAAGAATCCCTTAGCTGTAGATGTTCAGTTATCTTTAGAATTGTAAAGAACTTTCTCTTTTCCTTTTTGAGGAACATGAAATATATACACCAGAAAATATTTTATTAAAATTTAGTCATCTCATTTCTGGTTTTTTGGACCACAAACACATGCAGAAATGTATAATACTCGGTGCAGACATGTCTAAAAATGAAAGGCAACAGAGTATAAGCCAGAGTCAAATTCTTTCCCAGCATTAATTCCACCCCTTTTTTCCTTCACCATGCATTCCTGCGCCTTGTACAACAGTCCTTGAAGTTTAGCAGCTTGAAATCATATGTCTGTCCTTTAAGCTGCTAGGTATGTGGAAACAAAGTTTTTAGGAGACCCATAAAATCAAACAAGATCAGACAAAATTATCTGCTGCTGATCTGCACTGATACATTACTGCTAGTCACTAAACCAGCCACTTTAGGTCCTGAAAAACATTCAAGGGGCAATGAACTGTGATAGGCAACTTCATTGAAAGCTAGTTAAGCACATTAACAGACAAAGAAGCATTTTCCACCCCCTTGGTTGTCATCTTGGAAAACATTAAGAGCAATTATTACCTCTTTCACACTAGTAGAGACCAAATGAAGTACTACAGCATGACAGCTCTTTCATTACACACATTTATCTGCTGACTAGGGATGCATTCAACTGTTTTTTAATTCTGGGATAGAAATTATGCCACAAAATTTGTAGAGGGGCCTACCTGAAGAAAACAAGGCTGTACGTCAATCACCTTCCCCACTGTCATGCCTGTGCAGATGCCTTCCCCTGTATCTCCAAGTATCTGAGATCACATCAAAATGTGGTTGTTGGGCTTTCCCTGCTCCTTCTTTTCCTTTTGGAACACACTGTATTAGACACTGATTTACCTCCCACTACAGAGCTGCAAACTAGCAACTATGTTTTCTTCTCACTTCTCTCCCCTTTCTGCTGTATCACAGAGAGTGTTCTCCTTTTAGGTTTATACCTTCTAAGGCAAAAAAGGGATTGAGGGCATTGCAACAGTCATTTAAACAGTGTTCCAAATCTTTTTAGATCACCTGCTGATTATAAACAAAATTAGAATTAGCCACAACTGTAGAATTAGTCACAGTTCCACTATATTTACTATTAATGACAGCATGAAAAAGTGTGTGAAAGCTAAATATTGAGTATGCATTTGAGCATCACCTTACAGACAAAGCTCTTGGAGGACGGCAGCGTGCAGGTGAGCAACTTAAATCTTCCTTACTTTATAATGAAATTCTTAACACTTCTCCAGGTAATTTGCTTTGTATTATTCCCTTCGTGGTTAAAGCCATGAGAAAATACTGATAATGCCAAAGTCCCTTCATGACATTATGCAAAATACATCTTCAAGGGATTCCTTCAACAGATCCAGAATGTTTTGTTTAGCTGGAACACTGCATCTTAAAATGAAGGTTTCAGAATGACAGAATCCACCACTATTTTCTGATGTTTGTCTTCCCTGATACAAATTTCTCTCTTATCTGCCCTGTGAGCTTTTCTGGTGTGAAATATAGATTATAATTAGTTCCATCATAAGTTTCCAGTCATCCTAATGGGCTATTTGCAATTTTCAATCCCTGAATGTTATGACAGTGCTTCTAAGCACTTCATCCCGTTTTTCTCTACAGTCACAACTGTTAGTTTTGCTTGCTTTACACTTTTCACTCAGCAGACTCCTTTTACTTATGCCTCCTGCAAAGTCGTATTTCTAATTTCCACTTTCTCTATTCCTGCTCTCATTTTGCAAAATATCACTGGAAAAAGCCCCGTATCTATGAGGCTTCCCTTGCTACAAGTCGTTCTTTTCCTCCATTTTTAATAGGCTTACTTCATTAAAATTATTTCTACTAGCCATGCCTCATTCCAAGATCCAGATATTTATGTGCCATTCCTCAAGTTAACAACCAGTCATATTGTCACTATCTTTGCCCTTTGTCACTATCTTTGACAACCTTTTCAGCTTGTCACATACTGCCATATGAGTTATCTGAGAAAATGGAAATATCAAAAAGTAGATTGAAACAAAGAAAAAAAATTAAAAAATACAACTGTATGTAGATGTGGGACAAAAGAGGTACCAGGCTGTTAAAGTGGTAAAAATTGAGAGAGCATAGGGCTTACCATAAAAGTGATAAAAGATAGAATCTTCTAGGTTAGGTGCATTAGTTCAGAACTACAAAAAATGTTGTTTCTTTTATCCATTATTTGACCTATACACTTACTTGAGAAGAGATGAAAAATAAACCAGAGACATGAATCGTAATTTTTGTTTGTTTTTCCTCATGACATAAAATTAGACAAAATGGAACCTTTGAGAGTTATTTCAAGTACAACTAAATCCCAATTTACTGCTGCTGTATTTCAAATGATCAGGATAAATACATGAAGAAACAACTTGAAGGGTTGAGAATAAAACTGAATAAGAAGAGTATGGATTTCTGATTGATGTGATGAAATACTTGAAATTATTAAATGCATTAAAACTTAACAGATTAAGTCAGATATAGCAATACTCATATGGAAAATACTATTATAAAGTAAAATACAATAAATGCATGCCCTTGTTATGCACTCCTTATTATCTGAATTATGACAGTGTGTGGGTTAAAGGTATAGCTATAGTTGTGAATCACATTCCTAATTATGAATCTTGCAAGCTAGCATCTTCTAATATTGAAATAGTCACCCTTGATACTAATTTTCTAGCTTCTTTTTAGACTCAATTTAATTAGGAGCATTTGAAAAAACATCTTGGCTCTAATGAAATAACTTCTTTACTGTTCTTCCAACAGATACAACAACCCTGTCCTCAAAGACTCTAAAACCTTTGGCTATGAAAACGAGCATCTTTTAAGTCTTTGATGCTTTGGATACTTATCTTGTCCGCATATATCAAGGAAAATAAGCAAATAAATAAACAACACAACTTTGTATTGCTATGCCATGAAGAGCAAACAAAGATATTTGACTGAGGTATGTTATGGTAAGTATACAAACATCATATATACAGTACAATGCCACATTTGTTTAAAACAAAGAAAATAAGAGCCACCATATTGCACCACACACAATACTGTGGTTTTAAGTCTCTCTAAACACACAAAACATAGACCAATATGATGCATATTAGATCTACGTCTTCATCCATTTTTGGCTTTGATCATTGGCTCAGAATACTTTTTTATTAGGGTTTTGGTTTTTGGATTGTTTATCTTTTTTTTTCTTTGGAAGTATAGGGCGAAAGGAAAAGCAACAATCACAGAATGCTTTATAAAGCAAATAATCAGGTAGGATCATTGGAACACTTACGGGCACTAACTTTCTCAATCACTTGCACTCTTGCCATATCTGCCTAGCTCCCTATATTCTCAAAGACATCATCATCATTTATGAGGCAGACACAGTAACAAATTGAAACAAACAAAAAAATCTTTTCCACTACTAAATTTTGGAGGCTTTTCCCACATCAAAAACTCCATGGGAGACATCACTAGGGGAGGCACAAAATGATCCAGGAGTCAGTAACATGTTCAGTAATGTAAACTACCCATTAATAGCTCTGTTACATCTATAAAGTACGTAGTAGTTGTGGATCTCAGCTGAGCTCAGCCTCTTGTTTCAATAGCCCTTCCCTTTCTTCACATTTCTCATTGAGCTGCTGCCTTTACTAAGAGGCATTATTCATCACTGTCTGTGTAAATAATGACAGCTATGATGACAGTATCCCTCTAGTAATTTCAAAAATTACTACTCCTGCTAAGGTTTATCAGACAAAGACTCTCTTATTTTCTGTTGTGAGCAAACATTTAGTGTTTGCTCACAGATCTTTTTACTATGAACAACAAAAAAGTATCTTTCAGAGACAAAAAGCCTTAAAAGCAAACCTACATATCAATCCTAGCAATTTACACTTTTAGAAATATTGCCATTTCTACACCTCTACACAAAAAGTGAATTGTATCAGGTATTGATGGCTTCTGGAAGAGATATTCAGATTATCTATTTGCCCCAGGCAGTCAAAATTAATAGTAACTGAAATTTTCTAAAGAAGGTGGGAAATCACCTACTTAAGAGAAAGAGAATGCAAAGGCCATAACGGTGAGCATGCAGCTCTCCCACCTCTCCAAAGGCTGTCACAATCCTAACAAATTGTGGGGCAAAATTTCCTCTCTGCAGGAATGCTCAAGAACTACTATTCTTCCCTAAGTGCATATTTCCTGATTTGTGACGTCCTGTCATTTACTGAAAGTGAAAATTCAGAATCACACTGATCAGAACATTCAGAATTATTGATTTCTATTACAATTGTACCTATTGTTCAAGGACTTAAGTCCCATGGTGCTATTCACAGTATGGATATCTTTTGTCCAGAATTTCACAACTTATAAAAATAAAAAGAAATAAAGGTAAGATGAAGAGGTAGATACAGCCCTGATTTGAATTAGTATTTTTCAGCTTTGCTTGCTACTTGCCCCTCTTTTGTGAGACAGAAGTTAATAGGCTTTAAAGGATAGCACTAATAAGATAATTATTAGTGATTTAAAGGGTGGCACAGTGAATTTATAGATTTGAACATAGCTCCCCCTCACCTGGAGCAAACACAACAGGAAGTCTGAAGTTATTGAAGGAACAAGTAGATTATACTAGCAATAATGGTTGGACTTCCTGATGCAGCCAAGGACAAATGACAGACATTGTGTCCTGGAATATTGGGTCTCCCTGGTAGAAAGCCTATTTTTTATTGAATATGTGAAAACCAGAATGAGGCAGGCCTAAATTAGTCTAATTAATAGCAGATGCTCTACCAAAAGCAAGCATGTATGAAGATGGAGCACAATGTTCCTTGAGAACAAAACTACAGTAATATTTTTATGCATAATGTATTTCCAAAACCTAAAGACTACCTTTGAGAAATCTAATTAGGCTAAATGTGTTGATAAAAGATATTCATAACATGTTTTGTACTAATTATACCAGAAGCTGGAGACCAAAACTGATACGCTGATAGTTTAAAAATAGCAACCACTACATATATAACACAAATGTCACACATGCATTATCTTCAGAAATGTCACCATTAGGTTTTCTAAAGGGCTCAAGATCTTCCTATGAAAATCTGACACATAAGTTAATAGAAGGTGCTTGGGCAACATATTATCAAACCTGGTGACCTGAAGATTGTCTGACGTTTTAGATCTAGGAAAGCTTTGGGGCAGTCTCCAAAATATGCAAAAAAATCAATCATGTGTATTGGAAAAATGGAGAGGTGTTTCAGTGACCAGCATTTTGAGTGTACATACACGACAGAGGAGCAGAAAAACCAGCACAGGACTGAGACATAGGAGAAATTAAAGCAGAGCTAGGGAAACTCTGATACTATGACCTGGACAGCCGTGCAGATTGAATGCTGCCAAAACCAGGATAGGGCATCCCTGTTACTGGAATAATAAATGTACCAGGCCCAAAATATTGACAAGTTGAAAGTGTTAAGTTTGTCACTGTATTAAAAACTTCGGATATTCATAGCTTCTTACCCTGGTGGACATGGAAGAGCCACTGATACTGGAAGAGACCAGATCACCTATTAAAAGTTCTAGCAATAGACTTACCTTCTACTGAGCAAGAGCACCTGTATGTACTGCTGTGAAACCTTGCATGCACATCTGGGCAACATTTGCTTCTATTTCAAACAAAAGATTTTATTCCAAATTCTTTACCTCTTTTAGTAGGTGTATTTATTCAATTCTTTCTTTGACTGAAAAAAACTAATAAAGTGACTTAGAACTGAAATTGCCCAGCATTCATTTAAAATTATGCAGTTCTGTTTTGGTAACATTTTTAAATTCATAACTTCTCCCTTGTATAAATGCAGATATAAGCTTCCCCCAAACACATGCCAGTAACTACATCTGCCAAGTCTCGTTCTAAAGATGAAATTAATTTTTTTGGCCTTGTCTCATGCTCTCCTGCTGCAAACCTCATGCATTTATAGCATGGTGCTGCTTCCTCTCTCCAAATCCATAACCTAATATGCCACAGACAGCTGACAGGCTAATCAACCATGTCTGTCCAGTGTGGCTTAGATGGCAGTGAGGAAGCAATGAGGGCAAGTCATACAGCTAAAAAATCATTCAACAAGGCCTCTATCAAATGACCAAACATGCATCTCCCTCACACAGCTCACATGTTGGGATTCCAATAAACTGAGAGAGTTGGAGTGCGTAGGAGGGATTGACGTGGAAAATCAAATATGGAGGGGAAACACTTCTTTTATGATGCACAAAACCCATTGGTGTGGTCAACAGATGGAATGTAGCCAGATGCTCATTACAGCAATGCTATTGACATTGCTACAATTAAGGTAAGAGTCACTGTTTCCACTGTAAACTCCTGTTTGCAAGACCTTATAAATTGGCCGTAAAACTTCACTTCAGGCAGAACCTTAACACACAAGGTCTCAGCATTAAAGTATGTTTCACATATATTAAAAAAAATGGTGTGCCTTTCAGATTACATGGTAGCTCAAAACAGGTTTCCCATTCTTGTTCTAGTATTCTCTGCACTCAGAAAAACCTTTGTGTCTACTGAGTAGAATGATGAAATTTTCCATTCTCATTACAATTTTCCATAGTTGGTAGCAGTTTAATTTCTTATTTTACTATCACATTAATAAGCTAAGTTGTTAGCTTTGGAAAACTGGTTATCATCTTTTGAAACAGTATTTTTAATTCACAACACCTCCTATATACCCATTTAACATAACCAAAATACAGCTTCATATTATAAAGCACCTTGGCTGAAAAGGATCCATTATAGTTTTTAGTCTATTTTCCTCACACAAATACCCCTAACATCTCCATCTCACCCACCCCCCCCTCCAAAAAAAGAAAAAAAAAAGTAAAACTAATTCAGCCAGCTAATACAGTAAGTATCCTTTGTCCCTGAAGAAAGAGGGGAAAATTTCCTTGGACTTCAATGGGAGCAGACCCAAGCTTTCAAAATACATGGGTGCATAACACTGCAATTACTTGTTATTTATAGAGTGCTGACAGTAGGCTCAGTGCTGTACAAACAAAAGAAGACATGGTCCCTGCCTCTTGGGGCTTACAATCTGAAAACACAACAATTGAGGCACATAAAACATCAAGTGGTGATACAGTCCACAGTGAAACACTGACATGTTTGTTTTCCCATAAATAAATCGCTCTTTGGGGTAGAGGGAAAAGGAGTAGACAGTCTTCTTCAATTTGCTTTTTAAGAGAGCATTTGAAAGAACGTGTATTCCTAGCACCAAGTCTTCCAACCTCCCTATCAAATAAACCTATGAGAAAAAACCATCTATAATACTTAAGGACTTAGACAATTATTGTTACAGAAAAAAGAAAAGTTTATATTCCCTTTAGAAGGAGCTGAAATGCTACTGTATGTCTGTATTTTTCAACTATTGAAAAGCACACACCTTTCTGCTTCTCTATAGGAGAAGCAACTGTGCTTGTTCACATACAGAAAACTGCATAACTAACCACAGTTAGTACTCTGTTGAAATTACCTACAGCAGGGCAGGGTACTGCACTCTACAGTAGAGCCTCTCTGTGCTTGTGAAACTTGGACAGATATATACAAAGCCAGTGCATTTTCTTTTTAAAGCAAATTAAAACCATTTAAAACAAATGTAGCTGGTTTTCCTAAGCTCAGGAATTACACCTGTCTAACTGCTCTAAGATAGGGTCCATTTCAGCATCCCTCCAGGAGAAAGAGAACATTTCATTCCACTCCCTTCCAGGCTCTTTGCTGGTGACATTCCCAGCAGATACTGAGTCAGACTCACTTGTTCTCAGACTCGCTTTTTCTACAGAACAAATCCCTGGTTTAGTATCAGTAGTTTTACACCTAATTTAATCAGATCAGCTACAATGCAAACCTTAAAGTAAACCCAACAACTCATTTCTCTTAATTTCATCTCTTCTGCATGGCAACAGCTATACAGTACGCCCAGTATGTCTTCCTAACTGCCAAATTAAGTTAGGAAAACTGTTGAAAATAGGAAGACAGTTTGGCACAAGCAACACTTAATCCTGACTAAAGTGCTGGTGCTAATGCTTTAGAAGCACTCCCCAGTTGTGTGTATGACAAAATCCAGTCAAAACTTTGTAAGAGCGAGATCCTGCAAGTAGCAAGCTCCACAGTGCAAGTGCCTGAGACTACAGCTTTGTTTTCTTCACATAAACTTCTTATGACCTATGGCTTCATACAGTTTTTGAATTAATCCAGCCTTGATTATTTATCACATTGGGTCAGTGACAAGCTTTTACAAAACTATTTAAGTAAACGTTTACACTGTTAACTTACGACACTGTAATGTTTTCACAGAATTATAGGGTGGTGGGTTTGTTCTCTGTTGTTTAGAGTTTTTTTAAGTGACAGATCAAGAGTGAAAGTCCTAAAATTTGACCTATCCTGGCAGTGATCCTCCTTTGCATTCACTTATTTTCCTAACCTGCTTACAATTGGGAAAATTAAATTAATGAAAGGCAAGTGATATTAATAACAATCAAATTAATATATAGGGTAATCAAATTAATATATAGGGCAATCAAATTAATACATAAGAATTAACAATAGTAGAATATGAAATAATGTGCAAGCTTATTTGTTTACTGCTATAAGTAATTCATGCCTTTCCAGAAGATTATTTGAGGGAGTGTTCAAATCCTAAAAGTAGGAAGTGGAACACTTTCCATGGAGGCACCAGGAAGAATCCTTCTGTCACACATATGGAAGAGAAAGATACCTGTATTGCATGGACACTCACAACCTACCTGAACAGTGTCCTCATACAAAGAAGCTCTGTGAGGGGACACAGTAGCCTTGACTTTAAGAGTCAGCTTCAAGGACACAAGCATTTTAGTTCAGTGCTAGTGATAGCCCAGCTCAGTTGGGGTCAGCACTGAATTATGGCTCCCTCGATCTAAAGGAAGACTGCTCTAAGGAAACATGAGTGCCATGGTATTTGCGGATTTGTTTGATGATCTGGCAATTACTGACTATAAAACTGAATGGAAAGATTTTCACCATAAACTTTTACCATAATTTGTGGGGGTTGCAACTGAAAACATTTTAGATTGAAATAATGTCACACTTAGAGGAACCTCTCAGGGAAGAATTAACATGAAATGTGGCACTGTGGGAGGCACAGAAACTCAAAACGGGGCTTGTAAAATGAGCACGTTTTAACTGAAGAAAATGTACACAGAGGGGAGATATTGTCTCTGTCCACGACACAGGGACAATGACAAGATCTTTGAAGGTCCCTTTCAAACCAAACCATCCTATGATTCTCTGATCAGGAACCTACGGCATACTAACTCAATTTTGCAATTTTCCTTATAAATCCAAATACTGAAATAGGATACCAAACTATCTCCAATATAATTACACTAAGGTTGAATAGCAGATTTTAGAAGAGATAGTGGAAAACATAGGGGGGGAAAAAAAGGACTACCCAACCACAGTGAAGTAAAATTTGTGCTGACTGCAGCTTGCAACTAAATACATGAAAGAAAACATAAGTGAACACCCATACTTGGTCCACATTTTCACACACGTGTTCCTGAGAGTTCTTCCTCTTCTATGCCCCAATATTACGATTAAACCCACTTATGCTACTTAAGACATCTTTGCAAAGTTACTACATTCAGAGGCAATGAAGACTGTTATTTACACACGGAGTGGAGGTGAATTTAGACAGTGTCTAAAAGTATAACCTGCTATAAGGGATATCTTAAGGATGGAAAAGGAGGTTGAAGTCAACCCAGATTAAGATTCTATCCAGACTTTACAACCCATTCACAAAAAGTTATTTGCAAGTTAGGCGTAGATTGTTTTTTATCCTGAAAATATTACAAAATCCTTAAATACCTTGAAGGGGAAAGTGAAATAGATAGCAAAGAAAGAATTGAAAAATATGTGGTGTAACAGAATATACAGGACATGCTTTGTGCACTACAAGTGCGTTTGATATGGCTGTGCACACACTACAGTCCACAGCCAGTTTCAATACACATGCATGCAATCCTCTGCTTTTCTTGCTGCCTAAGAGAATCTGCCTTCTCTTGATCCTGGTACCAATGTATTGTGGATGAAGGCCACCACTGTCTGCTGACTACTCCTATTGTGATTTATTGTATTTCTCAAAAATTTTCTCTTACATTTCTCTCAGATATCCCCCATTAAACATAGTTATTCATACATGCAAAATACATACATGATTTGAATACAAGCATCAGGTAAGGATTCATTAATAAGCAGACCACTTTAAAAACCAAAACAAAACATTAGGCCCTTCTAAGAACACATTGTGTTCTCACAAGAAAACCTGATGCAACATTCATGCCAAATACCATGTGTTCAGTGTAGGGTTCACTCTTTTACACACCTAAGCAAAGTGATTTAACCATAATTTTGAAGGCTATTTTTAAAATTCTAAAATCCGACTAAATTTTGTCATATTAGGAGAAAAGAAACAATATGAGTAATCTGTGCAAAATGCATTTTATTCTAAAAGACTTTTTGTAATTTGGAAGAACAATAAAACTGCATGCCATAATGAAGTGCTCCTCAGTTTGCATCATCTCAGAAGCCTTTTATTCTTCCATGTTAGGGGATTGTCATGCCAAGCCAGAGAATTTGTTGTGACTTCTATTGCTTTTATTGAGCACTGGAGGAATCAGACTGTAAAGTGCAGGTCACCTTTGGGAATGTAAATTACAGAAGACAGATGGCTGCCACTTATTTATGTATTTTTGGTTTAAGTTTCAAATCCTTTTTTCTATGATTGGAATGGCCTATTATGTACAAGTAGGTATATTTTTATCCACTTTGACTTCATTCACTGTACTGCTCAGTTTTCACTGAAAAGGCTGTACATATTCATGATATATAGTTGTGAAAAATGGAAAACACTGGCATTTTCATTTTCTAGGTTTTAAAAATACTGCACATTTAAATCCAGTGCAAATTTAAATGTAAGTATATTTAATAAATTTATTAAAATATTTAACACATTTCTAGGCAAAGACATATGTTCCTAGGGATTAATCTGCAACTGAAAATAATGTTTTATTAGTGCCAAATGAAAAGCAATTGACTTAACTACCTGCAACAGGATACAAAACTCTCCTACAGAACTCCCCTATTGCTCCTTGCAGGGGCTGGCTCGGTCACAGGGAAAGGAGGAATCTTATCTTTTCTTTGAATAAAAGCCTATTGCAGATACCCTTCTGATATCCAGGAAATATCATGTCTAATGAATAGGCACTTTGTTACAGTTCAACTGCTGGTTAGAAATAAGTTTTCAAGTGATATATATAAGAAATGACAACTGAAATCTATCCAAAGAAAGAATAGTCTGCATGATTTATAGCCTGCAATGATGGGAAAAACTCCATTTTCGTTATGCTGAATCAGTACAGACATACAGGGTGCATTTATACTTGACCGTTAAAGAATTGCTTATGTAGGTAAAATGCAAGGACCTCATGTCATGCAAACCATTTAAAGGAAATAAAAAACCCCCAAATTGGATGAACACATTAGTATTCTAAACTCCTTGTGTTATTTTGTTTGTTTTAGCAGTATATTCCTGAAACAGCACAAACATGCAGCAACTATGAATGTCACAACTGATGCTAATGAAAACAATTTCACAATTGCCTTCAGTTTATCTGCTCACCCGCTAAACACGGACATCCTGCCTTTCTGTACTCCCTCTCCTTGTGCCTCCCACCTCCCAGTCACAGCCATGAATTCTCATCATCGGCCTTTTTTGGCATTACTACTCATCTGGATAACTGGTGAGCTGGACAAGCTCTCATATTCAACAAAGCCAGATCTGCAAGCTGAGCACGAGTACTAATAATGGCAAAAAGATCCTTCAGCCAGGAGTCCGTTCTTTCCTTAAGGGCAGAGGCATCCTTCACAGCAGCACCAACAGACCGGCTTCACAGATGAGAAAAAAACCTTTTGGATATTTTGCACTTTCCATATGCACTGTTCTATCTCTGTTTTTTTATGCATCATTGCTGTGTTCTGACATGCATTTTTTAGTTACTCATATCATATGACTGCAAAATAATAAACTATGATTAATTAGAATGCCTTGCTCTCCTATGAAATATCTTTTGCAGGTTCATTTGATCTCTATTTTATGAAGTTAGGAAAATAGACAAGCCAGGCTATTGATAAAGGAAGTAAAAGGTTTTGTTCTTCAGGTAACAGATTTAAGTTAATTATTGAAAAATTACTATAATCATGTACCCTTATAGCTGGCTAAATTTAATTTAGTTACTATCATTCGAGTTCTTAATAGACAGTAAGAAGTACTATAGAGTTGGCCAGTACAGTGTTACTCATAACATAAAGGGAGAAATCGAGGCCTAGAAGACAAGATTCGGTGTTTCCAAATACAGGAGAGAGGTCCATTCATAGGGTTCTCCTGAATGTTCCAATAAATTCACATACCAAAGTGTACTGGCACTGGTGGAGTCACCAGGCAGGTATATGCTAAGTTCCTTTCATTGCGGTTCAATCTCATATTAAAGAAAGCTATTTAGTCATCTATAGATATACAGGGAAGTTTGATTCTTAACTTCTCTGTTCCTGACTGACTCCTGATGAATTAAAGTCTCTGTACAACAAGCTCCAAATCCTCCTGCTGAGAAGGATTATTTTCATAGAACTTGTGATCTCTCAGTTACATCTGGTAGTTTATTATCATCTCCACAACCTCCTTGATTCATCCTTGCTTGCATTAAATGCCAACAGACAAATAAAAAAATTATTCTTATTTCTATACTACCTGTTTATATATTTCCATATATTTCACTGACCATTTACTCTGAGGTCTTGGAAAAAAAAATTAAAACTCAGTCCAAAAAAGGGCCTGAGTAACCTGATCCAACTTTGAAGTTAGTGCTGCTTCAAGCAGGAATGTCATCTTAAGTAAAAATCTCTTAAAGATAAAATATAGTGGAAAAATGATAAAAAAATAGTAATTTCTAAGCTCTATGTAAAATTCTGATTTAAGCTTTCAGTTTTTCAGTATGGGACCAAGTGTCATAGCACTACCAAACATTAATCAAGTTTGGCTCAGAAAGTATTTATTCCCTTTTATCCATCAGTGAACATGCTTTTAAGAATTATCTGAGCTGCCACTTGGTTGTGAAGTGCCCCAGACATGAGGATGGTTTATATACAACTGCCTATTCTCTAAAAACATAAATCAAGAGTACTTTTTTATATTACTTTTTATGTACACAAGCACTATTCAAGTACATTATTTACAGACTTCCCTTAGAGCTGCTTGCTACACATGTGTATATATTAGATTTTTCCATTAAGCTGAGCTACTCATTTTCTTCAGTACCACCTGAATCATGCCTATTAAAACTTGCCACTCCCATGTAACATAATCCCAGTTAAAATTCACATGCAAGATATAATCTCGACAAGCCACTTGGAATCTTCTCTAAAATACGTAAAAGCCTGCATTCTTCCAAGGGAATAAATCAATATGATAAAAACGTCTCGGATGGATGTCTAATCTGTTCACATGAGAACCTGCCAGTAGAACACTCACAGTGTAAAATTAAACCACCTTTATAATCTGTCATTAGAGTGGAGAGTGACTCATTCCATTTCTGAAACTTCTCTTAAGACTCCCAGTTCTTTCACTCCCTTTCTTTTATAGTTTCACGTTTGCATGGAAACTCAAGCAACAATATAGAATCATAGAATAGTTAGGGTTGGAAAGGACCTTAAGATCATCTAGTTCCAAGCCCCCTCCCATGGGGGGGCTCACACTAAACATGCTCACACTAAACATGTGCTCACACCTCACACTAAACCATGTCACTCAAGGCTCTGTCCAACCTGGCCTTGAACACTGCCAGGGATGGAGCATCCACAACTTCCCTGGGCAACCCATTCCAGTGCCTCACCACCCTTACAGTAAAGAACTTCCTCCTTATATCCAATCTAAACTTCCCCTGTTTCAGTTTTAACCGGTTACCCCTTGGCACTAACACTACAGTCCCTAATGAAGAGTCCCAAGCATCCTTATAGGCCCCCTTATAGGCCCTGTAAATATACATTAAAAAAAGTAAAAATTAAAAAATAAAAAAATTCCACAAATCTGTTTAGTTTTGCCTTTAAAAAATCGACTTCCATTCAAATCATTCCTCCAGAACAAGCATATAAGTTTTAACTACTAAAACTAGGTATGAAGAAGTCCAATTTATGATCATTTTTCAATTTTTCTTTTAAATCAACACATACAGATCTGAAACTACAGGTCATCTTCATGCCTTCTTAATATTGATCAGATCTCCAAGCAATTACTGACAGCAATACAGAAAACATCCTATTTCCAAGAAAAAATTTCAAATGAGGAAGATATCAAGTTAATAAATTATTTTATATGAAAGCTAGTTAAAGTTCCACAAGAAACAGAACTCTACATAAAATAATCAAATGGCCAACCATACCTTTAATCACTAACAAGCAAGTATTGCCAAGAAAAATATATCTGAAATATACAAAGAAACCAAAAATCTTATTTCATGAAGTCTTCTAGAATGGATTTTTTTTTTTTTTAAGATCTTACTTTAGAAAATCGTTCCCACTGATGTTTTTCTCATTACTATTCCTTAAAGGTGTGGCATTCATACTTCAAAAACTACCTCCTGAGAAGCAGAGATCTCGTCTTATCTCCCTAGAGGAACCAGTAGCGGTTACTATTTTAGAGAGTCAAGTCAGTGGCTTAAAAAAAAGCTTTCTAGACCAGGAAATAAATATAACCTAATTCTGGCAGCTCTGCTAATCACTTGATAAATCATCTTCAGAAACAGTATTAGGGCATCTGACAGCAGTTTATCTTTGTAACATCTGTTATTCAGAAAGGTATCTATCCACCCCTTAAATGATGTATATTTGAACCAAGACACTGCAAGCCACACCTCATTTTGACTAAAGTCAACAAAAAAAACATAGCAATGTGACTGAATAGTTTAGGAAGAAATTAAAACATACAGACTCCATCAAAAAAACACAATGGAGACTTACATGAGACAGTGTATCAAGAAAATGACTGCTTAAGTTATATATGAAACTGAAGAGCTCTGCCTGAAAACTGTCATGGTAGTTTGAAGACAGGCTAAAAATGGTGATACCACTAATATGACAGCAAGCAACCTAACTTTTTTTTGGTCATAAGTAGTGTTATCATAATGATTTCACAATGGGAAAAGAAATATATTAGAATAAAAAGTAGCTGGCTTGAATTCTTCACAGGTAAAAACAGCAGAGCAGTAATCAGGATGTCTCTCACCTGAGGTGGACAACCTCAGTGTTGTTTTAGCATCACTTGAGCTATACAGCCAGCAACCTTTGACTGGCTAGGGAACTTAAAATCTTTACCTACGACTCTTCTAGCCACCACAGTGCAGACATCATGTCCTGTAGAATGGACTGCTGTAACCTGGAAGCAATTTGGAAATACCACACGGATTTCCTATCACAAAGTGGGCTACCATTAAGTATGTAAGCATGCAGCTCCAAGCTCCCAGAGACTGTTTATACCTACTTCTAGCACAAAATGCTAACTCCACTTTTGCCCTGGACCAAAGGCATGTCTAAATAACATAATGTAATATCTTCTAGCAGTTATTAAGCTACACCTGAATGTTTGGCCGTCACCACCAGGAACAGCGCAGCTTTGCAACCTGATGAACACATCCAAGAGCAACCTGTTTCTGTAGAGTGTCACATAATTTCATCTCCATAAGGTATGAAATCCTGCACTAAATTCTGACTAGCTCTGTCACTCAAGTTCTGGGAAGAAAATTATCTAAATCAATGTCATTCTAAAATCTAGAACAAAAATTATCATGGCAGAAGAAGTGAGGAGAAAGCCTATGAATAGTCAAGCCTTATCTGGACTACAGAATCATAATTTGTGAGTATTAAAATTGAAAATTACATAAATTCCTGCTCCAGTAAGAAGCTAGAAATTAATAACATGCTGAAAGAAAGAACTGTTATCGTTTACTTCACCTAGGATGAGTTTTCTGTGGCCATTATTTGAGGCAGTATAAATAAACATACAGTAAGCATCTTTCTTCCTCTAAGAGAAATGTCAGCTCTTTTTCATTAAGATTGATCCTACCAGAACATCGGAGTTACCCATGGCAGAGGTCACTTGGGAAATGGGGTTCTGTGTAATCCTTAAAGATGTGTTATTTAATTCTTAAGAACAGGGACCAGTTCGGAGTTTCCACAACCTGTGCAGATATAGCAATTCCTAAAAGTATGAAATACATCAGGATGCTATTTCTAACCTTTAAAATCAACAGTATATCACTTTCCTCAAAGGAACCCTGTAATGACTTATTCATGATGCATAAGGTTTCTTGTATTCTGGCTCACATCTGCTTCTACATCTTTTATCAGTGACTCCTCCATACTGTGCACTTTTTTAAATCATCAAAAATCCCTGATTTGTGTTTCAAAGGAAGCACCATACTGCTTAAAAATCACGCTAAAAGTTGAACATCACAGATGACCCTACTAACTTGAACAGATGTCTTTTTGAGTCCATTGACTTTTATTTTCATAGTTTAAGACACAAATATTTTTGACCAGAGAAAAAAGTAAACAGGGAAAGCAAATGAATATGATATCAATGCTACTGAGAATGTACTTTTTAAAAATTCCACTACTATTTACATCATGGAAAATAAAAACCAGAGACCAGCTGAGGTGTCAGTCTTTTAATTCACAGTAGGGAAAAATGATTACCAGGTTTCAATCCAAATATGCAGTTGAGGGGCTGGATTCAGAAATCAGATGGGAATTCTGCAAACTGTGTTCAGAAATTGAGATGGATTACTCTATCCCCATGAACTGAAGTCCAGTCAGAAAATGCTACCCAGCTACAAATGCAACCAGGACTTGAAAACAGACTCTTTCAAGATTTCCATCACACCTAGGAACAAAGCAAGGGCACAGACCTAAACTGCATAGCAAAGTCAAAGCTACATACACAAGATTTAAAATTGGAATTTCAACTTTAAGTTCTAATGCTGGCCTAACATTGGAAACAGCAGAGACTGAATGCTAACAATCAATAATTATGTGATTTGATTTTTAGACTAAATGATGTAAACAAAACAAAGGCTTGTTTTTTTTTTTTTTATACCACTGGCATATAATTACAATGTAAATAAATATCATGAGACCTTCTTTTAACCTTACAACAGATTTAGGGTACTCAACAGTTTCCTTTTTCATTACTGTTATTATCTTATTAAATTCCAAATTAAAAAAGTTATTAAAGATTTGTTATTGAAGAAGATTCAAGTAAGGGGAAAATTTATTTTTAATAAAGCAAAAAGGGGCACTTGCCTCATCTTAGCCACCCCCCAATAAATAAATAAATAAATAGATAAATAAATAAATAAATAGTATTTTTATGTTTATGGCAAGTTGCCAAAGCTTAAATTGGCCTCCTTGAGAGGCTGATAGAGCTGTTTTAGTCACTACCACTTTGTTTGAAAAACTGAATGAAACCAGGGAGGCTAAAAATGTCTTGGTTTACATTCACTAATATGTAAGAGAAAAGAAAGAGTGATAATGGATATAGTGAGTGTAGCTATGCCAAAATACTTTAAAGTCTGTCTGCTTAAAAACAATGAAAGAAAAAGATTTGAAAATTCTCTCTGAGAACAGGGATGTTCTAATTGCTTTTCATTAAGCAAACTGACACACTGGACCTTCTCAGAAATTAACTAAGGTCTTATTAAAATTTTGAAGGGTTTCAAGCAAAGCATAATTTCTTTATGAGCTCTAAATTTATAGTAAATTCTTTGCTTTCACAGAATAATCTCACACTATTCCACCAAACCCTTCTCAAGATTTTCCCATTAAGGGGGCTCTAATTCACTCCCTGTTTCCATTCCCCTAGCACCCCTGCATGCTGCAAAGCTCTTTAAAGACAACAGGATCTGTGAGTCACAGAAAGGAACAGAATGAAGAACCTAAATTAGAATGCTCACTTCAGATTTGTAATTTGCTCCATGGCAGCTAGTCACATAGCAGCTTGCAAGCAGCTAAAATAAGCATATTCCTTTAAAGTGTCACAGTGGGTACATTCTCATAACAAAGTGCTCTAACACACCAACACAAAAAACTCTTTAAATTGTTAGTAGAAACAAGCATCTTTAGAGAAGACAAGCTTCTACAGCTACTATTACTATTATTAGTTGTAGCAGTATTACAGTTGTTGTTATGAGTCATCATATTTACCCTGTTCAAAATACCAAGGCAGGTATTGGCAGGTATAAAAGGCATAGAAGGAAACAGGGAAAAAAAATTTCCATTTATAAATATTTTCTGAAATGTGAACATTTCATGTTAGTTTTCTGTGCAATATTTTTTCCCTTGTGCAGCTAATCAGGATCTTCATAGACCCATATACATTTTTAAAAAGTACTCATCGTTAGTATTTCTTTCATAACAATTCAACTCGCAGAGAACACAAACCTCATCTCTGAATAAGCTTTCATTAAATTAGCTCCTACTTGTATTCAAAAACCAACTTCTGCAAATGCCAGAAAATGCTTATTTGTACTGTAACTTTAAAATATCAAGGTAATATAGTTATGATTTTAAATACAATAGAAAGATTAGCAACAGATCAAGGAGACAAGCTAAACCGTATTGAAAACAAGGTCAGGTATGTCCGGATTTTTTCCCAACTTGAACTGAACATGATTTTTTCTATTTTGAAAATGGTTTGATGCTTGTTTGACTTAAAACTGAAACACAATTTCAATCACAGTCAAACCCAGTCCAGAGATGATTTGAAAACTTTACCTGTTCAATCGTCTGGCAAGAAAATCTAGCAATGGCACATTTTAAAGTCACTAAAAAGCTGGAAGATCAGTTTCTCATCTCATACATTGTTTGGAAATATACTTTACTGGTCCCATTTAATCCTAATGCAATTTAAATGACATCCAGTGGATTTAAGCAGACATCAGAGCTGGTACTCAGTTCTTAAAAGAATGCCATTCATCATTGTACATAATCAAAAATCAAACGATATCAGAAGAAACTAGATCTGAGCATTTCTTTAGCCCTAGTTAAATTGTAAAAATCTTCAGTACCTGCTAAAGCCTTTGGGATCACTTCACCTAGAGATTATTTAACATTGCGCCTCATAGCATTTAAAAAACAAGAGGAAGTTTCCTGTAAATTTTTATGTTGTTTATCTCCATTAGCATTTTGCATCAGTAAGCCTTACTTTTCATTGTGCAGAATACAGAAGCAGACTCACTATAAGTAACTGTTAATTACAAGTATCACGAAGTATAAGATGGTCTGTAAAAAAAGTCCTACTTGGCAGTGACTGTGAAAATTGAACCAAGGTATTTGAGGATTAATCTGTTGCTGAATGTGGTGTTACAAGGGCAGCTTTGGAAATGAAGATAAAAAACTACTGCTGTCCAACCACAAATCACTTCAGATTAAAACCCCCCAAGAAACCCCAAAACAAAGCAAAGACTGATAAATCACCAAAAAAAGCAAATAAATCATAATGAATGACAAGAAAAAATCCTACTGAACTAGGGCCAGATGATGTCCTCCGTATATTTTAGTTTACAACTACATGAGTGCATTTTGTCTCAAGAAGCAGAGATACATGAAGAAAAAAATTCTTTAGATAGATGTGCACATATCTTGTAAGATTATAATTTAAGTCAATTACAAAGCTCAATTTCAGCATTCCCTATTACTAGCCATATTAAAAACACCAGCAAATTGGGAGGTAAAGCTGCTTTACTAGTGATGCTTATCTGACTTCAACATATCTTTCTTCATGTTTCAATCAAAGAACAGCTGCTGTCATCCTATTAAGAAAACAGTGATAGCAGAACACATAGCAAGCCTTAAAAATTGCGAACACAGGACCCTTATTGTGGAAATAACTCATCTGCTGTTAAATTTCCATACAGGAAAGCGTGGAACTGAGGTGAAAGGGTGGATTTAGCAGTAACATTCTTTCAGTGTCTTGTGCTCCCTTTCCAGAAGGACAGCTGTGAGCCAAAACAAGGCCTTGTTGTACAGGTGATGCACCTTGATCTCCTTCAGATAACCACAGAAAGGGTCTTTCAACTGCCAGGCTCTCATAATGATCACAAATTACTGAAGACATCACTGTCCCATCACAAAACTTTAAGACAAAGTGCAATGTGTCTTAATGTTGACAGCAATTTAAAAAAAAAGTTTTTATCTTTTTATTAAACTAACTACTTCTGCTATATTTAAACTGCTATTTGGTGCAGGGTTTCTGTTTGGTTTTGTGGTTTTGTTGTGGGTTTTTTTTTAAGAGTAGATATTAACTTTATCATTCAATGAATTATTTGGAAAAACATGTTCTTTTAGGCAAAAGATTTAAAATTCTTCAAGTCTGAAGAAAAATAATGTTCTAAATAAAATGCAGTAGCAAAACACAATCTTCTTAATGGCAGGACAGTGCATTGAGACATCATGCCTATGAGAGGAAGGAGAGAATTCCCTGCACTTGCTAGGCTAAACAAGGACCTTCTGTAGCTTTATGTTTGGTGAGATGAGAAGAGATTAAAAGTTTTGTAAATGTAACACTTCAACTGATCTAATTTTAGTCAGTTTTTACATGAAGATCTGTGTAACTTTTAAAACATACGTTTTCTTTAACACATGCAAAGGGTTATATGAACTTTACAACTAATTATAGGAGGATGAGCACATATTCCTCTAAAAGAAAGACAGGGAAAATGAAAAGTGAAAATCCTTCTTGGATTTCACATCATTCCTATTGCTTCCAGGAAATAGCTGCTAATACATAAAATCTCTAAAGATTTAAACAACAAACCACAAGGACCAACATACTGACCTTCAACCTAAAATAACTTTTACTGTATATTGACCTTACTCATACAGTTATTTCTATGCCTCGATAAATAAAACAGAATATTAAGCACACTGCATACTGTACCTTTGTTAACATAAGAAATTCCCATGAAGAAATGCGTGTAAGGAATACCTCAGACCTGGATGTGCTCACTTTGCCAGTTGCTAACCACTTTGGTAAGTAAAACTTCCTGCCAATATGAACAACTAGATCCTTTGGGAAGGAAAACTGGCATGCTCTACCTCATCACGTTGGCCCTCATACCACACAGCTAGTTAAAGAGACATTCAGTAACATATATGCCAGCACACACATGCTGTGATTAAACTGCACATGAACAGCAAATTGAGGCATTATTCCTGAGTATGACTTTTATATCCCCTTCTTTCTTTAACTGGCTCATAGAAAATGCTACTAGTTAAGCTAGTCTCACAAAATAATAAACGCTATCTGTCTACGCCTACAAAAAAAGATACAAACCATATAGCTAAATATGCTAATTAAATGGGATGGGTAAACGCCAGCTGGATTTACATTCATGAGGGTTCAGTTCAGCTATGACTGACTGGAATGATTGACTCTGAAAGCTTCTAGTCACTCTGTGCAAACAGGGATGAATAAAAAACTTTGGCACAAGTACTCAATCCCCTGACCCTGGTGGGAAAGACAAGCCAACTAGTCAAAAGAATTTAGATATAGACTTCCTTGAACATGTCAGGATAATAAAATAGCATTAAAAAAATCTTATTCCCTAAAGGAAGAGCCATGTCATTTATCTTTTTAATCCCAAACACTGATCTATTTATGTTTCAACGCGTATGAAATTCTCAAGCATTCAGGAGCTAAACCAATTAGGAACTCATTAATCTAATCAGTGCAATACCATTACTTTTTAAGGCTATCAGTGTTCTTGCAAACATAAAAATAAACCAACAAAATGTAGCAAGTATGGCCAGGAAATTAATGAGGATTTTTTGAAGTTGTTGTACATAGGAATCGCAAATCGAAATATGCCCTTATAGAACCAGGAAATTATGCCAGAAGCCATTTTGCATTCTCATAATATTGTCTAAATAAGCAGATTGCCTACTTGACTGTTTCCCAATAACGACACTGTAAGAAACTTGATTTTTTCTTTTTTTTTTTTTTTTTTAGCTCAATGGCCATACAGTAATTTATTGAGTGCTAGATAACCTACCAGATTCCTACCTGGAAACTCAGTAAACAGCACTGTCCTAACCACAAAACCAAAATAGCTGAGTCTATACTTTTAAGACTTGAGTGCAACAGGCCTTCTTTTTACTAAGTGGCAAACCCTTGGGAAAACACGACAGACCTGATCTGGAATCTGGTAGACCTGATTTCTGCCCTGACATAAAGAAAGCTCAAATCTGGTGAATCAAACCTTCTCACATCTTTTTAGCATTGGGAATTCTTTGATGAGGTACTGGCATTTTGGTCATATTCTTTACCATGATACACCTCCTTCACCACAGTAATGCAAATAGTGTACAATTCTAAGAAAATCAGAAGGGAAATGTACTATATTTCAAACGACAAAAATAAAGCTAACAAAAGGGTGCATTATTTCCCCGTTCCTCTAAGCATGTGATTCACTGATCTGTTGTAAATGACATTTTGTAAAACAAAAGGATAATAAATGTAAATGACCAAGTCACAGTAAGTTAGGGAAAGCAATACTTTCAAACCCAGGTGCAAAAATATGTGCACAAACCTTTGTTGATTCTTGGCTTACGTCTGATTCATTTTTTCAATCTGTATGTACATACTGGGTTTTGTGTTTAGAAAAGGGTACATAAAAGGATTTGGAAATGTAAGCCTTGGTGTGCTATATCATGCTGCATTCCAGTTTTATGTTAAGATTTTTTAATGACACGTTAATTTTGTTTTAAAATGGAGTTATTTCTTCTAAATCTCCAGGGCTTTTGATTATTGGTTCTAAAGCACATGGATATTCCCATTATAAAGTTACTTGCACTATGTGCATACCCTATGGATTAATAAATGCCAAATTCTACCACTGGTTGCATTCTTTTTGTCCTGGCTTTGATAACCTACAAGCTGTCTTATACAATACAATATAATCTCTGCCAGAAATTGCTAAAGTGAGAACAAGTATTTAAGAGTGAATTCAGCAGTTGCCTTGGAAATTGGAAATAAGGATCTAGAATTTTTACTCTGCCACACACCTGACATCTTGGACTCTTCATTAGGGACTGTAGTGAGAGGACAAGGGGTAATGGGTTCAAACTTAAACAGGGTAAGTTTAGATTGGAAATAAGGAAAAAATTCTTTCCTGTTAGGGTGGTGAGGCACTGGAATAGGTTGCCCAGGGAGGTTGTGAATGCTCCATCCCTGGCAGTGTTCAAGGCCAGGTTGGACGAGGCCTTGGGTGATATGGTTTAGAGCAAGGTGTCCCTGCCCATGGCAGGTTGGAACTAGATGATCTTAAGGTCCTTTCCAACTCTGACTATTCTATGATTCTAGTGGAAGGTGTCCCTGCCTGTGGCAGGGGGTTGGAACTGGATGATCTTCAAGGTCCCTTCCAACCCAAACCATTATGTGATTCTGTGATTTTCATAAAAGTAAATTTATTCTGTGCATTCTGTAATAACAGATTCTTTTTTAAATCTCTTCTGCATATTTACAGGAAAGTAGAAAGCCAAAAATTATGATGCATCCTGTTAGTCTGGAGGGAAAACAGTTAAGATGGATACCTATGAATAAGTTGTACTTGGAGCTCGTTTAAGATTATGCCAATTACCAGTCCTTAACTGTCTTGGTAGACAGTAGAGACCCTGCCTCTTTTAAATGAAAACCATAATGTTGACAATCTATCCACACTGAGGGAAAAAGCAGTTGACTTTATCTTCTGTACAACTTTCTACAACTTTCTTGATTTCTCCTTAAACCCTGAAAACCATTCAGAACAGAAGACAGAGTATTATTAACCTTGAAAACTTTTTTTTTAATCTAATGATATATTAAGTAATAAAAAATGAAAACTTCCTTAAGAGTCAATGACCACGCATAAATTTCTGTTTTAATAATTTTGATTCTTTTTTTAATCAGAGAGATATGAAAAATACTAAGAATTGTGGAATAAAATAATGGTTTCCCCAATTCAAAACTGAAACATAATGCTACATACTATTTAATATGTAACATGATATATAATACAAACTCATTACTTGTTCATCAGCTAAGAAAAGCAGTTTCCAAAGAATCTCTAGCCTCATTGCATATTCTATTTTATATTCTATATCTAACTGCACTGTACCTATATATTTCTAAACCCATTATATAAATCAGAAATCTCCATCCACTAATGGACAATTCTTGAATAAAAAATAAAAATAAAAATTGAAGACTTAAACATGCTCTTCTTCTTTGTCTTGTCTAATCTACATATCTGACAGGGAGAAAGATCAGATAAAATGTCTTTTTCAGCACAGTTTCAATTAGCTTGGGAGAGCAAAAGAACAATTTTTTAGACTGGTCGTAGGGCTATTTTGGGAACTGACAAAAACATCACAAAGAGTTTTCTCACTGTCGATAAGGTAGCGATTCCTAGCTCACAAAAACATCTGAAACAAACACCAACACTTGTAATACTATTGGTTTATTAGTTTGTTGGGAATTCTTTATCAAAATTTGACCTGCTATTCAACTACTGAGGACATAAGTTCTGTCTTCTGTAACAGAATTCACTGGGCAAAGACATAAATTCATTGTAGAAGAAGAATTTTAAGTGTTGAAAAATGGTGTTTAAAGACTTCAACTGTTGAATTAATCTTTTGAATACCTCGGTATATCCCTGTACACTAGAAGTGAGATTCCTTTAATCTGTCCACTTGACATCTCCTATACCTACACCATTTCTTTTTTCTGTACTCTGGTCTGTAGTTTGAAGATAATTTAACTCATTGTGCTAGTTATGACTGTTTCCTTTGTACTGAAATAATTTTGGTTACGCTTTGTTTAGTAACATGACTACTATACATTGCTTTAACTCACTATCAGTAGATTCTTCTGTGGACTGGCAAGATGATGTGAATACTACATCTCCATCCATACTAAAATCCAGCCAATTTATTTTGTAGTATTAAAACTACAATGTAGTGAGTCATCTAGAGGAGCAGGCAATTTATATGTGTTAGTTACTACCTTTAGTAATGAATAAAACAATTGTATTCTATTCTGGAAGCTGGAAGCCAATTTCCTGAAGGGGCTTTCACATTCATAGCCTAAAGTAAATATAACCAAAACAAAAGCTGCTTTGACATAACACAGGCACAACAAAGGTAAAAAGAAAAGCTATAATCTTTCTTTGTGTCTTAAGACCTTACCTCCATCCACTTTCCTGCTTTGTGGTTTCAGCTATGTGCTGCTCATTTTCTGTGCCTGCAGAAGTAAACTACAGATCATGGTAGTGTGGCTATTTGGGGAATCTAAACAAATGAATTAATAAACATCATTAGAAAAGCTGAACAGAAGTAAAAGTTAGATTACCTGATCTAAGCAAATTTCCTCAAATTAGCAAGTAGAAACCTAAAGGCTGCAATAGCCATGATTTTAATTTGGAGAAAATTAGTTGGAACTGGGGTTAGAATGCAAATTATGAACCCTTAAGCAAAGCTGTAGGAAGTGACCTGAGTTTGCAGGTAAGATTATCTAAACATTAAGATGTAGGTACATAAGAAAAAAATCTAAAATGGAAACAAAAGAAATCTCAAAAAAAGTGGCAGAGATGATCTCTCAAAGAATTACTCAGAGTAAAGAAATAATGATGATGTTTGGTTTTCTCCCCATGCCCTAATTCTATCCCTAAAGCTAACTCTTTAGTATACAATTTACCTACCACTTTCACTGGATGTAACTCAAATAACCTCTTTTGTCATTCACCTTTTCACTCCATCATCTCACGTGTTCGATCCTGTCAAACAAACACCACCCCATCCTGGTGCTAGGTTCTTCAGCCCCTTCCTACCTCCACCTGCCTGCAAATATTCATACTGGTCAGCAAGTCTGTCTCTGTCTCAATAACATTCAACAGTCACAGGTTTGCAGAAATCTCTTTTTGTCAGTCTGCAGCCTCAGAAAGACAATTTCCAACTCACAACCAATCTCTTCCTTCTGACTGACGTATAACCAACTCCTCCTCATTACTGATAGTGGAAATGAAAAATCAGAAGCAAAAGACAGCAGATTATTTAGCTAATACTGTTCACTTTTGATCCAAACACAATTGTATACTGTTATTTGATGAAGTTTCATTTCTAAGAACTGCAAAACTAAAAATAAATCATTATTTTACAAGGAAAAAAGCGTATTTCCTGCCACCTCATCATGCTCTATCTCTGTTACTAGGTCTAATTCTATCTTCTTGTGATAGTCTTGATTCAAGAATCCCTACCTTATACAAGTTATAATGCTGTCACAGGCATTGAAACATTTAGTAATTTGACTGAATCCACAGAATTTTCAGGAAGTTAATTACCACTACGTTTTAAAAGAAGTAGCACCGACTACTACCAGAATCTAAATCTCACCATGTTATGTATATATTGGCACATGTAATTAAATTGCAAAACAACCCCAACAAAACAAACCACACACACAAAAAAAACAAAACAGAAAATAAGCAAACAAAAAACCCCTACAAACTAACAAAAACCCCAAAGATAAAGGAGGGCAAACTGAAATAACTTTAAAATACAGACTTAGTGTCATACAATGTAAATTCGTACACATCCCATATACATAAGCAGAGACTGCAAAAAGCTACTTGGAAATGAAACCAGGCTTCTGCGTGATCCCACTTCCTGTAAGTGGTTTAAAACTAATTTTTTCCATTTTATGCCAGTATTTCAAAGCAGCATCTGGCCAAAATATGCTTTTAATATAGCTCAGTGATTTATTTATTGCTTGCAACAATATTTGGCAATACAAATATGCATGCAACAACTTCATGCAAAACTATTGTAAAGACATTCAGAAAAGCAAGGACTTGTAAAAGACAATTAAGTTTGCAAAGAAAGAAGGCAGGCAGTAACATGCATTTTGAATGACACGTCTAAGTTTCAACAGCAGCTTCCAGGAAACATTTACATTTGAAAAATCCCTGCTTTGACCTCTTTTCCCCCAGTTTGCTTGCTGGCAGATAGGAGTACATGACAAATGAACCTAATTTAAGTGGGCTGAATGCCAGATTGCCTGTTAAAAAAGAGCACCTGATTGTACATTAGGTGAGAGGTCAGTGACACTGAACACCAGCAGGTGTAATAACCACCTCAGGCTTTTTGTAAAGGAAATGAAAACAAGAAGTCGCCCTGAGGACATTCAGGACAGCGCCTATCTGCTTAGGTACCAAGTGACTGGCAGTCAGGATTGCACATCAGGAGCCTTGGTAATGCTTTGTTGAGCTATGACAGGACTTTGAGTGGTATGTCACAAAAGCTAGAGTCTTTACCTTAAAACCATAAAACAACACAAAACTAGTCACTGAAAAAGAAAGCAGCTTTACTGCTAGTAATACAAAATACACAGAATAAATCATTCTGCATCTCAGCACCTGTTTTCTCCTTTCTGCAAAGCCCTTATTCATCTATCATAATTTAGAATCACCAGTGTGGTAACTACTTGATCATTAATCTTTGAAACATTTACCAGGAGAAAATTATGTTCTTGCAAACTCTGTACCCTCCACCCACCATTTGTGGGTATTTACAATAAATAGAAAAGATTTTAAAACGTTAATATTCCATTTGATTAAAACAATTTGTCAAACACCTGTCCTGCAGATTTGGAGGTTTTATATTCCAACTGCTGGGTTTTGATCTAAAGTGACTGGTTGATAAACAGTATTTTTCTCACATAGATGCTTGCTGAAATTGCAATATAATACTGATACAAAAGCATACAATTTGTAGCATCCACAGTATGGTCCTTTAATAAAGAAAATACCCAATATAGCTTTTATAGATTTGGGAGATTTATTTTTTAGAATACCACATTCACACTTCATTTCTGGAATATTTGCATCTCTTTTGGTTAAGACTTATTTACTTCATATCTTTTTCAAAAATTCAACCATGGTATTAAGAAGAATGCAGAGTTCTTGGGTGACAGGATAAATATAGTTAATTATTGTTAGCAGGATCCTAGCAAAAAGTATGTGCCATATATCCACAATCAGGTTTGATCACACATAATAAAACTATTAAAAAATTTGCTTAGTAATTAGCTTACTGCTTTTCATTTTCTGAAATAGTGCATTGTGAATGATGATGTGGCAGGTGCTGCTCGGTGACACAGGTGGCCGGATTATCTTTCAGATAAAAGTATTTGCACGAAAATGAATTTTTATACTTTTTATAAAAATAATAAAAATGTATAAAAATACTTATTTTTATACTTTTTCTTAAAATTATGTTCTATAGACAACCCAAATGAGGCTACTTATTAAAGAGACACTGATTTTTCTGTCTTACTAGTAGCAAACTACAGCAGAGCTGTTTTGTAATTAATCTTGGTCATTATATTCTGGTTTGTTCTGGAAAGCAACTTATAATGATGAAAATGAGAACAGCATAGCTGACATTCTCTCAATTTTAAGTTTTATGAGAAATTTTCTCCTTAAAGAAATCAGTGGGACAACAACAGAGATTACTGACATTAGTGTGGCTTCATGTGCTATGTCCTTCCTCTTCAAGAAACATGTATTTGGCACATAATAAATAATATTAGATGAAACCATGAGAAAATAAAGATTTCTAAACCCAGTATCATACTTCTAGAAACAAAGCAAAACACCCACTGTCATTACTTTTTAAATAAAAACAGTCTATGTCTTACAGATCTTCCAGCTAATCAAGTCTGTTTCTGAATGGCTTTTATGTATAAAAACCATGCACATCCGCACCCTACACTATGGCTTCAGCATACTCCAAATGTATACAGCATCTGACTGTTAATGAATTTCTCCAAATATAGAAAGCATACACAACTGAAAAAAACATGGAACAATTTCCTTGTGGAAAGAGCTTGTTTTCTGAAAATAAAAATGCAGTTTTGTAAGTTGCTTAACAATTCTTCCTTTAGAGAAGGTCAATATGACAATTTAGTAGCAACTTTGGTGCATCAGATCACATAATTTCATTAATCTGAATGCACAAAGACAGCATTTGAAATATTTCTAACATCAGTTTATTAACTGAAGTTAGCTTTATGGGTGCTAAGCAGATACTTAGTTTTGTCCTGTCATTCCATTTAGGGGAGAAGGTACTTATGTGTTAATCACCTGCTGGGTGGTGGTGGGGAATCTATCCTTTGATCAAAGGGAGACATACTGGTTTTACTTTACATCCTGTCTCTCTAGCTCTCAACTGGCCCATAGCTGGAGGGATTCATTTCAGGATTTTTCTTTATTCCAAGGATTCTGTTACTCACTGCATACCACCATCCAAGACATCAGGGCTAAACCCAAACACTCTTTGTGATACATCCATATGACAGACTTCAAAACGGAAAATATTTAAGTTAAACCGGTAAGATCAAGTTTGCTGAAATCCTGCAACACATGCAGCTTTTGAACACTTCATCAGATCAAAGTCTGACAGAGTAAGGAGAGAATCGGTACATTTAAACCTATCAATCATCAAGGAAAAACAGAGTACATTGGTAAAAGTACAGTTAACAGTATTCATTTTGTCTTGGTCTTAACAGCAGTTAAATATCTCTAGCAAGCTTATGTTTTTCCTTTGTATACTGTACTCTTTATCTTCTGTAACTAAAGCAGGATTCTCACTCAACTTGTCTTAAAATACATTCTTAGAAGATACACAGCTTTCAAGAGGGAAAGAAAGGGTATTTTTCTTCTGATTCTTACACTGAAGGACCATTTCCAGATGAAATTTTCCCAAACTTTCTTCAAGCAGTAAGACTGTTTCTGTGGAGGATTCACATACAACTTTAGTATCATACTAAGACCTCTCTTTCCTACAAAACCAGAAGACAAGGTACTCTAAGACACTCCTATATTTGAACAAGTAGTCTTCACTTCTCATTAAGAATTAGAGAACTTATCAAACAAGATGCAACTGAAAAAAAATATTAGGTCTTTCAGAATGAGCCCTTCTCTCTCTCGCAATCAGTTTTAGGCCTTTTTGGTTGAGAGGTTCAATTCTAAAACGATTACTAGCAGATATTTTTGAGCATGTATCACTTCTTAAAATAAATGGCAATTCAAGTTATAAATATTTTTCAATCTATTACACACTGGAAAGAGATTATAAGCTGCAACACAGTAATTGTAAAGGAATATTAATTATAAGAAAGTTAATGACAGTTTTGTCTTAAAATTTCTGCCGCTGACTTTAGAAATACAGCAAATTTACAAATGAAGAAAAAGATCTCCTAGAAGATGAATGGCAATTGTACAAAAGATGGAATAAAAGCCGAATATGGTTTTGTAAATAAATCTGGGGAAAAAACAGCGAACAGATTTCAAGCCATTTTAGAAGTCTTTAAAAGGATGACCTACTATTCCTATTTTACAAATGACTGCTGCAAGATCCATGTAAGTTTGTCAACAATTCTGTCAGCATCAGAAAGAGTAGGAGTAAGGGTAAGTTAAATAGGGTGGATAAGGAGTTATGTTCTCATTAAATCCAACCACAGAATTAAAACGTAACTACAACATAGAATAGGGCAGAGCAGAAAGTTCAGACACTTGGCAGAAAGTTCTTTCAATAACATGACATCGAAGGCAAGTCCAACACTGGATCAAGAACTATTATTAGAATATTTTACAAAAGAAGTAAAGCTTTTCACCTTTATGCTTTTTTCTCCCCACAATTAATGCAGGTAGGATATAATACTTAATTACATTAAAAAATGTAAATGTAATGTCAGAACACTTTCTACCCAAAAGACTTGATCACAACTGAATACAATCAAAATGTTACGATCTGTTATTACTTAGACAGGTAAACTCCTGTAAGGGCAGAGAACCAATGTAAGTCACATCTAAAGCCTCTACCTACCATAAAAAAAAATAAATCATCCTAGCTAACAGAATTCCTAAATCATTAAAAACTTACCTCAGTGTTTACATTTGACCCTATCCATATTCTTAGAAATAAAATGAATCCTGATGAAAAGCTTACATGCAGGAACCAGGTCAATACATGTAAAACACTACACGAAGAATGTGACTGTACTGTACTTCTTTGATGGCTCCAACAAATATTTAGGCCTCAGCCACACTGGGGAACAGCAGTCATCCATAAACACTTACAGATAGACTTTAAGATCTGCTATAAAGCTTTCTGCTGTCTGCTTTTGTTTGAGATTCATCACCTTTCAAGGTCCTAGAGCCATGTATCACAAAATTAATCATAATTGGGGCAACAAAGACTTATTATAGTATCTAACAAGGTAACGCAACAAAAAAACAGTTGAAGCACTGGTTTTGTTGGAATTTGACACAGATTTGCTATCCAGAATTATAGCTCCTATGTAAAATGGAAAATATAACTTATTACTTATCTCTATGCTTGCATCTGGTAAAAATATGTCTATCTGCAAAATGAACAAAGAGCTTCTGATTCTGATTAGTTAAACAAGAAAACTGCACACCTTTAATTTAGATTATTTTAATAACTTGATTACTTAAATTGCTGCACAAGCTTTTGAAGATTAACTTATTTCAGTACAAGTCTCTTTATCTTATGGATGTAATTCTCTTCCAGACTGAGCTTTTCCACTTGAAGATATTACTGCCACTAACCTGCTCTTCACTAACCATCAGCTGGATGTTACCACTAGTACATGTGCTCTCTACTCCACACAAGGCAAGGATAAACAGGTTTGCCTGATGAATGGGTATTCATCAGTATTTAAGTTAACCTGTCTGAGTTTGCTTGAAATTGATATGGTACTGATGGGAATGATTTCTTCTGTTGATAGATCTGGGAGGGTAACAATCTGTACCAGAAAAACAGTAATAATCACATAAGGGTGGGTGGTACTAATATCATCAACTGGCACAGCTGTTTGTACAGTGCTCTGCCCATGGCCTATGGCAGTGGACACATACCCTCATCTATATCCAGATATGTCACTGAAAGAGATTCCAGCTGCTTGTCTCCCTCCCTTCTAAGACTATTACTTATTCACATCTTCCAGCAATGCTGTTCAAGTGACTAGCTTGCTCTTTTTTGCCAAAAAGATCTGTTTAAAATATAACTAGTACATCAACTGTATAGCAACCTTGGCTCACTTCGGTACAACTTAGAGTCAGGCTGAAGAAGAGCTTATGCTCTGGCCAGCCAGATGATCTGAAAGGCTCCAGGAGGGAACCAGTGAAATCATCACTGCTCATCTGGAAACAGACCTGTAAACATTTTCACTGGTGAACTGTCTACAAAGCAAAGATCAAAACTCAAGTAAAACGAAGCATCAAGGCTCTGTCATTTGTGATATGCAGGAATACTCCATCACAAGTTGCTCTTTGTCTAGTGGTTTCTTGAAATGGGCAATTAGCACAGTATATTTTTTTGAAGAAAAGGTAATACTGATGTCAAAATGAATGCCTAACTAAAGTAAGACACTACAGCAAAATGAGAAAAATTAACAGGCATTTCGTAACTACTTCTAATCCATCACATTAATATTCGCTACTAGAGTACAAGTATACAAATAATCTAACGTTGTCAAAGCAATGTTCCCAAGATGCTTGACAGTGAACTTAGTTAAGTGATATGAATACATATTATTCCTAGATTTCTGTATTATACTTTCTATTATGGAACTATTATAAATTATCATGTTTCAGCCACTGATTCAAGGCTCAAATTTAAGACAAACCCAATCTTGCCCAATGCTATTTCTTTAGCAGAAAAAGGGAAAGGCTAAGCAAGCAATATACACCTGCTGAAACAAACACCTTCCTTTATTTGTTTCTTTGCATCTACACCTCCCTCAGTCTGAGCTCCAGCCACCACACCCATATGGAATGCTTCAATTACTGCATGTGTGTGTTCTGAAAATCTGCATTAGAAGCCAGTGCCAGAATAACATGAAGCATAAGAGACAGGGATGTGCCTCAAAACTGGCTCCAGGCCTTGTGGCTGGTAGGACTGGATATCTATGACAGCAATCACCACCTATCAGAGTTTTTCCTTGAGGAAATCAAGAGGCATATGCAATGACAAGTGGTATTTCATTGATGTTAGTAGGTCAGCACAGGCAGGTTTTCTTTTTGGTTTTTGGTTTTTTTTTTTTTTGTTTTTTCTTTTTAAAGCAGCATTATAGTATCGTAACTAACAGAATAAACATGTTTATATTAAAAACAGATACTAGATATTTTTTAGCAGGTATTATTTTCTGAACTCTGCTGAATGATTTCTCTTGTAGTTTTCATAAACTTCCCAGAGCAATTTATATAAATCTCATGTTTATTCAAAATTGACTGTTTTCTTCATATTTTAGCATTCATATGTAAAATCTTAAATTTGAAAATTTAGGTCATATGACCTTTGATGTGGTCTTTAGGTCAGAAGTCAGGTGATACTGCTTCCAAAGAAAGAAAGACCTCCTAAGAGGAATGATGTTACCAACCCAATACTCATGTACTCCAATATTGACAAGCAACTGCTTGAAACTGTTTTCAAGACAGATAAAATAATATTAATTTCATATGTTCACATGAAAATTTGTAGAAATTCAATCTAACAAAATGCAATTCATCACTGAATTAACATTTTAAGGCAGAGTTTTCCTACATTTTTCAAGATGCCAGCTTAGCTTCAGATAGTAAACAATATAGAGATTCATTATTTCTTTCAGTGTAAATTCGGTGATTACCTACTCCTGTTTACAGCAACTATATTATTTTGAAACAAAGCTTAGCTGTGAAAACACATACTACCTTTCCCCTTTTTCTGCAGTGTTAAAAATTGGTCCAATATGTTATTTATTTTTACATTGGAAAATTATAAAAGAGCACAACTGATGGCTGTAGGCCCTGTGATTGTTGTCCTTAAGCTGACTCCATCAATAGCTTTGAAGTTTAGTTCAGCAGCTACATTTTCAGATTGTTTGCACACCTTCTGCACCTGCAGTGAAGAAGCTGAGGCCAAAGTTCAGGCACAATGGCCTGACTCACACAGCAAAAATACAAGTGACAGACAAAAAACGATCATTTATATAGTACAGTTCTACAGCTAGACATGAGGGTGATTTGGTGTCTCATAAATACCATGGATAAGGTACACTCCTGTTGGAGAAAAGTAAAAGACACCTAGTTTGCACAGACCTTCTTGAGAATGCATATATGTGTATGCGCAAAGTTTTTTCTACTAAGACAGTTCAGAAAACGGAAACTGCTCTGGGTGTAAACAGTACTGAAATAAATAACAAGACTTTAATTGACTTCCATCGACCCATGGTTTTAACTTCTGGCCTCAACTGTAACGTCTTTGGCCCTAACAGTGTTGTAACAGAAAGTTAAGAATTATGAAACACAGAAAATATTTCACGTTTGTCAAGCAAATTCTGTATTTCTAGTGTATAATCAATAAAAAATAACAAAATGCAGCTAATTAAAGTCCTAAGTACTTTTAATGAAAACCCTTTGAGGGCAATTAATACCTGAAAATACTATCAGTAGTTATGAAATTTTTAAGAAAATATAAAATTTCCCAGTTAAAATAAAAACTATAAACTACTTCCATTATGAATGAAGAATTTTAACAGGAATGAAGACTGGTCACAAATCTGTCCATAGTTTGCAAAACAAGCATTCCTAGGGAGGTCCCTCCTTTTGTTTAGTAAAAACCAAGTTGCAGTAAAACAATAATCATGTCTAAAAATTCACAAATCCAAACTGCCCTTGGGCTCCAGTCAATGTAGCAACACTCATTTAGCTAATTAAGCATAGAGCTAGTATTCATACACTCTATGAGAAATTTAAAATGAACACTGCAGTCATGCTCCTTATTTTTCCATTGCTTTGCATGCTACTGAGACTCATTTCAAAGTTAATGTTTTTTTCCAAAACAGGCTAAAAAGAATATCCAAATACAAAGAAAAAATATTTACAAAACTCTTGACTTGAAATAATGAAAACAAAAAGCAGAACAATAGCTAATAGTTAATGTCTTTAAACATATCCTTATATAGTAACATGACCAAATTTTGTTATGCTTTGTACTGCCATTAGTAAGGACATCTTGAAAGAAAACTGTTCGTCACATCCCAACAAAGACAAAGCTAGGCTCCACATTTATTTTAAAACAGCCTTCTCCTCCTCCCTGAAAACATACAAAACAGATCCAACAGTTAGATGTGAACAGTGAATATTTGCCAGAGCAGTAATTAAGAAGCTTTTATTCTTTAGCCCACTCCCTAGACAATTTTCACTTTGAAGGGGTTTTTTACTGAGTGACACTGATGCCACCTCAAGATGCCACAGTGTCTACTAAGGCAAAATTGTGTAAATACAGGCTTTTATGTTCTGGTCCTAAATCCAACTTTAGCAGACTAGCTTCATGATTCTAGTTTCAAAAACACTAGGCATCGTTTGTTGCCAGGCACAACCTTCAGCCCTTCTTTGTTTCAGGTGTAAAGATAACCCTCTTCTAAGGATATAACAGACAATAAGTTTGTCCAAACACTCCTGAAACCTCTTTTAAGACATCTGATTTACTTCACATCTGTCAAAGAATAAAGTCTACAGCTATGTACAAACAAAACACTGTACAAACAGGTTTTGTGTTGATTTCTATTGCTGACACACACAGACAGCTTGTGGCAAACTCCTGTTTTTCCAGTGTCTGCTGCACTTCAGTGGTAGTAACTGGAAGGGAAAAAACAAGCACTTGTGTGCTACCAGCACACCTCAGCTATACTATGAATCATATTTTCTGAAAGTCACATGGCTTCAGTTACCTATGACAACTGCTATACATGCTTGACTCTTAAAACTTATCATCACCTCCTGATTCCTTTCCTTTGTAAGGGCGAAGAGGGGGAAAGAGATCCTGTTTCTAACAAGCTCCAAACACTGCAACTACATGTGCTACCAAATTTGCTGGCCAGTGAGATTTACCTGAACACCTTGTCTATTCCTTAATGAGTAACTAGCTCTCTATACATTTACAACACATGCTCATCCTGCCACTCTAGATTTTCTCATCATTTCATGTCACCCTTGTGCAGTGTTTGAACACTGAAGTGGTAAAGTTTAAAAAGGACTTCACTCATTTTTAACTAACTTTTTAAACTTTAATTAAAGGACCAGCCTGCGCTGTCCTTACTTCTGTAGAGTGCTACCTCATGACCTCAGGAGAACTTTTCCTTGCATGAGACTGTCTGCATGGTACCTAACACAATGTTAGTGACTTGAAACTAGACTTAAAACAAGTTTCACAAATTAAAAATTCTGGTATCTCAGAGGCTTTTTGTTTTCTACTAAAAAAAAATCCTCTTAAACAGAAGTCAACTCCAAAAGCATACAGTTTACTTTAAACCACTGTAACAAAAGTTAAATTAAGATTTCCTTAGTCTATTGATAGGCAGTTTTCAAAATCATTGTACAATTTGTTTTCTTAAAGCAAAACAAGTGCATCTTTGAGACTGTGAAAGGATGTTAATATGCTTTGGTTCATAAACAAAAGTGTGTGTTGTAATGAGACTGCTGCATCCATAGTTTATATAATTTAAGCTCTATAACTAAATATTATGGAAAAAATACAGATTATAAAAACGGTGAAAATTTTGTCCCTTAAAATCCAAATTCTTGCATTTAAAATACTTTTAAAATTAAATACTTGCTAAAATTACATTTTTCTCTCCAATGTAAAATGTATCCCTCACGTTCAGTCTTGTTTGGTCTGTTGGTTTTCCCATGTTCACAATTAGCTTTTGATAGAAGTCTGTAGTAAGAAAAAAATACAGAAAAGCTTTTCTAGACAGGATATACATCCAATTTAATTGTATTATGTCTATGTTTTAATATACACTCAATTGACTTGGAGATTTGATTTGCCTCAATCATACTATTTGTTCTAAAAATCAGAAAAAGTGAGAGAGGAAGAATAGTAAAAACATGTTTAATCCCATGAATTAAGGGCTGGTTTAAGAGTCCTTAAATTATGAAGAATGAAATAACCTCCTTCCTACACGGAGACAAAGTCTCCATCTCATTGCCATTCCATTTATCTAGTCTCCAAATCTACTTTAGTGGTCTGCTGAAAGCTCACCAGTTCAGCCACTCCTCTACTGCTATCATGTAAAAAGAGTCAAACCATCCTGACTAATCCGGCAGCCACACTGCAAGAAGACAACCAGAGTGAACTGTGCATCCGTCATTCCTGGTGGTGTACAATCATTCAGGGAGTTTTATCACCTTCCTTGGTGAGAAAAACATACAGCCTCCTCTTAGACGCACTGCCTCAACCACAGGTAAGAGCGCTTTGTAGCAAAGAGTTTACACCTACAGCTTTAAAACTCTACACAGAAATGAATTTATTGTAATTACTTGGATATTCTATTCACGCTAAGAATGCCACTTTCAAATAAAAATGCAACATTCACGACAGTTCATTTCACTCTGATTACTAACAATTTAAGCTATTAAATTCACTTAGCCTTAAGTCATATGCATCCAAGACAAATCTTGTGTCTTATTTAAATAGCAATAGAAATCATTGAAATGTTCCAAAACTGAGTAAGAGGCACTAACTACTCTTTTCAATCCTTAATTGCAGCATCATAAAGTGGGTTCTAAAAAGAATATCATACAGCAAATTATAATAACAGAACTGATTACAATGTTCATACTTTTTATAAAGCAAACAAACGCGGAAAAGCAAGCATTTTACAAAGTGTCTGCAAGATTCAACTGTACCATCCTTTCAGTTGTTAGTATTGATTGTAAGTAGAAACAGGAAATGATTCAATTATACAAATTTTTTATTTCCTTAACACGTCCAGGGCTTTAGTCTATGTGGCAGAAAATACCATTGTTAACTTACAATCAAGTAATTTTTAACTACTGCTCTGTTCAAACACCAGAAAGTAGGAATAAAGAACTCGAAAGCAGTTTATATCGTACCTTTTACTCCTCAAGAATACTTCTGAGAACTAAATCCAGTTTTCGTCTGGTTTAATATAAGAGCTAAGCAGCTCAGGTCTACCTAGGCATACCCCACTGCTGAACTAGGTGAGTGGAGACTGCAAACTCCTGTGCTAACACAGCCAAATCCATCTGTTAGCTCTTAAGTTTGTGCACAGTAGAAAAAAACATCCATTATTTTTTCTAAATGTATCTTTTGTAGGCATCTCTTTTGTAAGATATACTCACAGCTTTTAGCAGTGAAAATCAGGAAAATTAGTATTACCACAGGTATTTTCAGAAAGGTTTATAGGTCTGGGACCTAAATTATTTTTTTTTTCCCCTAGGGAAGGAGGTCTATGACATGAATTTTCACCTTATGACAGCCATTCCACTCAACTTGTGGCTATTCTACCTACATGGACAAGTCTACTCGTGAGTTCAGTCTGGGGGCTACGCCTGCTACCACCTATTTGTTGTACTACCTTTGCAGTGCGCTCCCACATGAAAACAGCAAACAAGGTATTTGTCAAAGGTCTGGTATATAATGACACCAGATAAATTATGTTGGCATTTGAACAAAAGAGTCAGACAGGAATGTCTGTTTTTAAATTGGAAATATATATGGCCTGGAAAATAAACAAAGATCTGCTCTCCACACCCAAAACAGAAGAATGATGCTGACAAACAGCTGAAAATTACACTACTTTTAAGTAACATCCTAAACTGCTATTAAAATATCATGCAGCTGCAGTTAACAGAACTTGCTAATTACTTAAAACACAACATTAAGAAAACCCATAAACCTTTTTAACATTTTTATGTGAAAAAGAACAATTCCAGATTCTTTTTAAGGCTGCTTATTTATCGGAAAGCAGAAAATGTAACTAAAAAAAATTAGAATATGTCACATCCTTTCCTACTGTTACCACATGCAACATGTGTGTCCATAAACTCAGAAGTTATCTAGATATACAACCTGTACAAACAAGCATGACTGTTAAAATTGAATCAGAAAGCATAAATCAGAAAAGGTTTGTAAGGTATATAACTATACTCTGATAAACCAGGGTTGCCTTCTTTTGAATGTTAATGGTACCACAGTACCTGTTATTTTATTTTACAATTGCTTATTCTTAAACTTCTCTGCAATAGAAAGCTTCAACAGTTGTGGTTTTTTAACAAAATACAAATTATTAATTATGGATAGCATTAATTTTGCATCTTGCAACTACTCCAAAAGTAAGTATACAAGAAATAAAATTATTTTTGAGATTTGTAACTGATTTGTAACATGGCTTGTTAACGCCACTGGAAACAAAACAAATCATTGTCTTCGATTTGGGGTGACAGGGACCAAAGCAATAAAGAGTATAGAAGGGCAGCTTTAACAACACATTAATCTTTACTTATATAAGTAGGTTGTGCTCCTGTGTAGTCCCATTGTAGTAAATATAATTGTTCCAGTAGGAAGTAGTGACATAAGCAGCATTTTCAACAAGTGAACCACAGGCCCGATGGCCTTAGCAATGTTGATTGACCGCCAGAGTGATCACAAGCTACAAATTACCTACAACTTCAAAGGCAAGCACCAAAAAAGTGGATATGCATTGATCAATAAGTGACACACAGAGACAATATAGTATTTACTCATAATTAAAAGAGACTTAAACAAAACAAGCTGTGCTTTGTACTCTTAAATATCACAACCAAATTATTGTATGGATGTTAGTCCATCAGACTGTATCAGACAAATATCATGTATTGCATAGACAGATTCTACTTATTAAGCATCTGCTGCTTATTTTAAAATTTCACTAAAGCAATTTATCTTAATAGGTATTCTTATTTTTACAATGCATATTATAAATTCTATTCCAGCAAAACTGTATACTTAATCTGTGGCTAACATTCTTAAGTATCATACTTTCATACTCGTTCTGCAAAGGTATTACAGTTTTCTTACAGGGATTTTTGAGATGATATAGCAAATTAACACAAGTTTAAAGAAATTCTTATCTACTGAAAAAAGGAACTTGTTTAGACATACAAACAGACACAAACAGATACAAATACACTCCCTTTAAAGTTATGTATCTACCTACACCTTTAGCCACAATAGGCTATGAAAGTAAGTGAAATCATTAGACCATTAAACCATTAGATGTAGTTTCTCATTATTCATTGTATATGAAAAAACATTTTTACAGGGTTCACAAACACACTTGTCAGGAAACACACAGGTCTATGCATCTTAAAAGAAAACATAACAATTAGACTGCAACTTAAAAGAGATAGAAAAGAGAGTTTCTCACCCCTCAAAACAAAACTGGAACTTTGGTTTATAGGAACGGCTATGCCCATATACCCTCCTCGTCATCCTGTGTGCCAGACATTAGGAGATGCACAGAGAAGATGTTAGCATTGGAATGAAAGAAGAAAAGGTTAGTTACTTTGGTGCATACAAAATACAATATTCTTGCCTAATAAAAACATGGGGTTTTTTTAAACATAAGCCAGCAAAAACACGTGAAAAAGTTTGTGTTACATATAAAAGAATCAGCATCTATAGCAACCAAAACCCCACAAACAGTGACGTAAACATGTTCCCACCCAGTCAGAACAGTGTGTAGGAAGTAGATTACCAGATTAAATATTAAAAGATTATCCATTTATTTAATTGCACACAATTCAAACGAACACTGACAGCAAAAAAAGATCAAACCTTGTACCTAAGCAAAGTAATTACTATAATCAAATTATATTACATTCTGTCAGCTTGATACAAAACTGATGAAGAACCAAAAATATCTATCAGTATCAAAATTGACTTTTCTAAGAAGCTATTAATTAAATCTGCCTTTCAAGCAACCCTTTCAGCAATCTTTTCAGCACATTGTTGAGTACTGTTAGGCAGTTTCTCTTTTTTTTTTTTTTTTTTTTTCCAAACCATTAATGGTTCTCATTTATTTAGATTTTTAAAGGTGGTAAATACAAAAAAAAAAAAAAAATCAGAACAATTTCGTTCAGGACTTTGTTTTTAAAAGGGATTATTTTACTGTAGATACACTGAAAGCAGAAGGTCATTCTTTCTATTTATTAGAAACTTCAAGTTAGAAAGAACTAAATAAAACCCATGAACTAAAACCAGGAGAGTGAAACATTCTTCCCTGGGCATGTTTGCTGAAGATCGTATTTTTAATAATGACTTTTCATAGAGAAGAAAAGCACACACAGATGTGGATGTGTATACATATATCTACATATTGTTCCAGTGTGCCAAATTCTGATGCAATGCTCAGCTTCTAAAACACAGAGGTGTACAACACAATTTTTTGGCTTTTAACTCAGCATTTCAAAATTAAACATAATTTTAGATACCCTTAAAATTCACCCATTAATATTTTATAAATGCAAAAATATTACATTCTATAGTTTCAAACCTTCAAAAGTTAACTGGTGTAACATATTGCTGGCACTTAATTAAATCTAAGAACTAAATATGACGAATGGCAATTAATTATGATTGAAACAGACAGGAATTTTAGCCTGAAAATATACACTGCCAGTATCACTACTGTTCCTAGCCCATTCTTGGAATAAAAAAGAGCTCCCAGATGTCAACTGTTATTAAAAACCAGATGTTAAGATAGATGTCTTGCATGTTGCTGAATTAAGTAAAGAAATCTGACAGTCCACTATAAACTTAGCTATCATTTAACACAGAAGAAATGTGGGTAAATTTTTTACAGTTAACTTGGAACGTATCTTAGTTATAAAGTCTGCACAACTGCACCACAGAGCAAAGGGACAGATTCTGTATAACATTCAATGACCTGGGTTTGCCTCTCTATTTCCCTCTAATTTCTGCAGAAGCTACTTTTATTCAGGCCTACTAACGCTAATTGAACTGACTTTGAAGTTGACAAGAGTTCTGCCAGAGTAAATGTTGAAAAGGACTGAAGGGTTTCTTTTCCACCGAGTAGTTTGATCCTATTTCACTAACAGAATGCATTAGGTTAATCTTTGGTGATATCTTTGAAAACAACAAAAATCAACAAAATGGGCAATTCAGTATGTTTCCAAATGACTCCTCTCAACTATATGCAGCTGTTTTGTTGTTTAGTGTATTGCAATTCTTCAACCAGGCAGACGTTCATTTTTACTTCAATTATTTGGCAGAATTCTAAAAGAGTTGAAAATTCAACTACTGTCAAATACCTTTAAAGAGTATTATAGGAAATTACAGACTACATAGTTTGACACTGATCCTGATATACAATAAGTAACAAATTAAAAGCTGGAGCTAAGTTAATGTCAATCGACATCGCTTTACTGAATATTGGTTCCATCAAAATAATTTTCTATCTTTTTCAATTACACTTTTTGATAAGGTAAGTGCTTTGAAATAATATGCTGAGATTTCTGTTAGTCATTTGATTTTGTGCCACAAAATGTAGTGTCAGCAAAATAAGGTCCATATAGAATGAATGTTGATAGAGAAGGAAGGGGACCTGCAGAATCGTCTCATCCCAAGCTGGTACTGTATTCCCATGATGTGAAAAAGAAGTTTGACAAAGACTGCTTGGAAAAGTGAATGTATTTAGGATTAGCTGAATAAATGTTGTCAGCCGTATACATGTTTGACTGAAATAATGTATACAGTGTCATTATTTGAAAACCTACGGCCAAATATAACAACAGGCAGCTGCATCTGAAATCAATGATATCAAAAATGGCTTTTCATGATGGCAGTGAACATGTGATACAATGTTGAATTCAAAAGGACAAATACAGGCAAAGAAATAAATTCAGAAGGTCTGCTGTATCTCTATGGAGTAGCATAAGACCATTAATAGAATTGCACATCTGGTGCTCATGTCATACTCTTGTGAATATTTCAAAGACTGTAACCAGATCAGGAAACAGCTACAGAATTACTGAAAAATAAACTTGGCAGTGAGAAACAAAAGAGACTAAACCTTAAAGGTCACTCAGAAAATATTAAAAGTTTGTTTGATCACTATTAGCTGACACATACAGAAAAGGAGACAGATCTTTTCTCTAGCAGAAAAAAGCTAGATAGAGATTGGTAGGATGAATTACACTGCAAATACGGTACCTGTTTTTCTTAACAGTGCATTAGTTCTGGGTGACTTAAAGATTTTATATCAAGACTTAGACAATTTCTAAAAGTTGTAGCAAAGTATTTGAAAAAGTACAGATTTAATGTAGAAATTATTGAGTGATTGAACCCAGATTATGATTATGCTCAATTTCACCTTGAACATTTAAAATGAATAAAAATCTTTCTCCACCTTTTTTCCTCACATCTGTTTCAGTGAGAACTTCTATGTCATGATCTTATTCTATATAAAAAGAGTTTATTACTTATTTTCCAATTTTAGGGATTATCACATTCACAAGAAAAAATAGACAGTCATCTGTTTTGTCAACTGAATAGAAAAAACAAACCCTTGCTGGATTTTAAATTTTAAATACTAAGAGCAACCTGAAAACCAGTCTCAACATACTCTCTTGTTTTAAAAAACTGTATCTATATGGTATTTTAAATAGATTTATACCTACCCAAGAAAATCTGTTCATACCTCATTTTGAATTCCACAAACTAATTTTTATAGAAGATAAATAGACCTGCAGTAACCTAAGCAGAGCTCACCCACTTAGCATCCCTACCAAAGAAGTGGTTTGTAATTATGTGCTTTATTACCTACTACGTTACTGTTGTGTTAATTATGTCATACACTGACACTAGGAAATGCACTGACGTAAAAGTCCTTGGCACTTAGTTGAGGAGAAAAGTAAAATTCCTACAGAATCAGACAATGTCAACCCTCTTTTTCATTAAACAAAGTAGGATTAAACCAAAGAACCATAATTTCATCAGATGTGCCGTCACTTTTTATTTAGCAGAAGCCAGAATGTACAGATGCAAGACCTTTAAGGAATACTGAAATAACTCATTGATCACTTATAGTCCCCTTATAGAGACAGGTTGTTTTCAATCCTGCACTACCTCCTTCCAGTGCATTGAACCAAAGTCAACAGATAAAAATCAACTATCATTGTCATTCTGCCGCCCCTTACATCTTGAGGAGTGGATATTTAATAGTGTAAATCATAAATTTCTAAATTGTACAGAAGAGTTTTCTGTATGGATAGGAAGAACTACCTAAAAGCACTGGATAAAAAACACATAAGAGTAAGGATTGTAGTTTTCACTGGTTTTATGAATGAACTACTTTATCAGGAAGCTAAGTTTTGGTACCACAATGCAAACAGATAATGTAAGAGAATACAGAATTTTTCACTGATGTTCTGAGACAAATGAAGTTCCTATTTTTGCATTCTTGACACACTGTGAAGCAAAATTAAAGCTGAAGTTACGCCTTATCATTTATTAATATTGGATCAGAGGCTTCCAGAAGTATACTCAGTCTTTCGTATCAGTGTGTATCCTACAGAATCATTAATCTATGGCTCTTTCAAACAATAAACTATAATCAAGCAACTTTGATTAATGTTTGTGTACATTAACTGCTTTTTAAACTTGGATCTTTCATTGGTTTACAGGGTCAAGAACAGCAATTCAATGACAAAAACTGCAAAGAAAAATCTCAAATACAGACAAGCAAAAAAAGAAAAAAAAAAACCTAACAGAATTCCAGAAATAGCATTTGAATTATTATACACATTTAATTATTATAATTTTATTATAACTTCAAAATATTGAAGATGTTGAATACCTTGTATTCTAAAGACTGACATCCAAGTCTCTAATTTGGACATATATTTAGGTACGATACAATGGTATAACCTCAAGTACTATGAAAGTCTTCGTACACGGGCTACTTATGCATTATTAATTCACTGATTTTATCTCACCTTTTTGCTATCCTTTTTTTCTATGCTGCTACTTATTATATCTGCTTAACATCTTAAAAAGAAATTTCTGGTGTTACTAAATATGATTTACTGTTCTGATCCAAGTGCCACAAAATTTAATGTTAAAACCCCTCAAACCTTGCTTCAAAATAGCAAAATGAGGAACCTAAAGAATTGTGCTTGGAAAACAGTACACACAGATGTATAATGCTTTTATGAAGACGTCTTCTGTTTTATTATTGAAGTGTATCTCAATACAAGTTTTGCAGGCAGATTTCTCAACCATAAATTCTTTAAGGTTCATCAGTTTCAGTAGTAAATTTGAGACAGTAGTTTTCAGATAAAAGTGGCTACATTACACAGGAGGTTAGAAACAAAGGATAACTTTAATCATGGTCTACATGATTAGGTATATCTAAAAAAATTTACTAATTAGGTGCCAGAAATTATAAGCCTACTCATAACTATTCTGCATATAGCATACTCTCAAATGCTAGTGGATATGAACCAGTTGCACGAGATCTTATTTAGCAATATATTGCAACAGCAACAGATCTGTAGCCAATTTAAGTGCTACTGAGAATAGGCATCTGTACAGCACACCTTTCTTGATGGGTTATTCTGGATTAATTTTGCCAAGACTGAATTCCCTTTAGCAATTTCACTGTGCTCGGGGACCTCCTGGAATGCATCTTTCACTTACATTTAATCAAAAAGGAATTCAGTGTGGCCACTCCAACACTGCCTTCTGGGCATGAACCACAGTGCAGGAATAGAAATGATCAGGACATTTGATTCAGACCTGCACTCTTGGTCAGAACTAGAACCCTAATGCAGATGCACTCAGAAACTGCAAAGTTCTGCATTACTGTTAAGACCTGCTGTTGTATAAAATTTAGCTACCTGAAGTGAAGAACATAGTGAAACTCACTCAAAAACCAGACAGCAAATACTTCCATGAAGCTGAACTACAGCACACGTCCCCTTGTTTCTGTGGCATGCAAGCATCATTATAAAATCCATTCTTTAAATTAAAAGGAAAAAAAATAATCCTAATCTCCTTTATCTCCTTTTAGACAAGAGCTTTTGCAACACAGGCAACATTAAAACCTTGATGAGTTAAGCTTTTCTGGCTCTCTTCCCACAATAGAAGACCCTTCCTGACAGGCTCATCACATTACCCTTTCATGTGCTGGCATGCTAAGAATTAATGTCTTAACTTGGGTTAAATAAATCCAGCGATAACCTGCTCATCTCTTGAACTAACTTTCTGATGACTGATTTATGCTACTTTCCTTATTATCTATGGCTACTAATGAGTCATTAAAAATGTAACTACTGGCTCTGGTCTATGAAACTATTCTACTTACAGCAAACAATTGTATTTATAAATACTAATTTTCCCTTGTGACACAAACATCTACCTGCTAAGCAATGACGTTTCTTTCAAACCAAGAACTTAGTCTAAAATCAGAATCTTCCAGAGCTTAGAAAGACTTTTATCTGCTACTCAGTTTCTAGGAGCAAACATTGCCAAGGACTAATCTCACAAACTCTCCATACACAAAACAATTGACTACAGAAGAGTTTTGTGCATGAATGATTTGAAGAACTGAGGCTGTAATTGTAAAGGGGAAAGACTAACAGTGGATGCATTTAGGGCTTTGTTGCGTAGAGTTTTTGAAGATCTTTATTTTATGTTTCTTTTGTATATTTCAAAGGTTGCATAAATCTCAGGAATTGCTTCAGCAATATGGGTTTTTGTCACAGTTCTATTTTCAAACCTATCCAGAACAGAGGGGGTCACAAGTAACCAGTTACGAAAATGACCATAAAACCCATCTCATCATTTGTTTTATTTGTATACAGTTGGGTTAAAATCAAACATAAATACTGGCAATGGGGGTAAGTGAAAGGTTGTTTCTGACCACTTACTTTACAACACCCAGACTAGCATTAACATGAATAAGATATTTCACCAGATACTCATGCTTTCTAAAGTTTTATCACTAGATGAAGCGGAAACTCAATGCTTCTTACAAGAAGTGGTCCGTGAAATCAGATTTGCAATGCAAAAATTTATGGTCCCCTTTGTAGTGAAAGCCTGTGACATGTTATCTCACTTTAAGTAACCAGTGCCAGATATGCAACTTTTGTTATCAAGTTACTGTCTCCCAGAAATGCATTTTTGGCTTTTTCAGCTGGTCTAAAGACCTGTTTTAGACTATGATGGTGGCAGCTAATTTTTCTAGTAAGAATTGTAAGATAAATGTAAACCTCTACATAAGTGTTGTATATTCTAACACACACATTCAGGGGAAGTGAGGGGAGAGGTTTCTATAGCTAAACATGATCTCAAAAAATTCTTCCATATGTGGAAAAAATGGCAAAGCTAACATATAAATATAGATATATATAAATATACACACACTGAGCAGTATGTATACATTTATATCACATTCATTAAACCTCAAAACATAAAATAAATTCATTTCTGTAAGCAAAGGAGAGGTATAACTTTTCAATATATAAAATCCATCTCCTGGAGGTACCATAGACAGCAAAACCTATTTTCTACTTTTTACTTTTAATACAGTTCCAGTTTAGCTGGTCTTTTAGTCAAATTACAAATTTAATATAATTGAGAGGTATATGAAAAATCATCTGTCTACAACATAATTACAATTAAGAGGTAGGAATACCAAAAGCCTTAACAAATCTCACAAGCTTTTACTGGCTTTTACTTACAGTAAGAAACTTTGAGTAGAGCACAATGTTTGTTAACTGTAAAATGGCAGTATACCAAAATCAAGAACCAGAGTATCCCTGAAAGACAAATTCAAACTTAAGAGCACGTCCTTCCAAATTTCCAGGATCTTTGTTTTGTTCCATCAAAACCACAATGTAATCTGCAATGAGATTTAGGTTTGAAACCAACCATATTATCCTCAAAATCTGGACAAGTTCCTGCAGAAGACTACTTCAATTGTCTTTTTAGGGTAGACAGAAATACTCCGATGTCGGAGGCAGAAAAAATCCTTTGTATCTATCTACTGTGATAAGCATATGATAACACTTACTGACTTTTGTGAAATGCTTAGAATTTTTATCCTCATTAGAAAAGAAGTATTTGACATTCAGTGTTTATAATAAACAGTATAGCTGTTATAATGGCATAAAATTTAATCAGGAAATTGACCTTTTACTGGTGACCAGATTGTATTTTATTGCATTCAGTTCAACAAGTCTGAACAATGTGTGATAGGAAACACAAGTTCTTTGTTCCAGGGGAAGAGTATGTGTATCAAAAATGAAAAATCAGAGGAAATACTTAAAAATATGAAACCATTTATATTTGCACTGCACTCCTGACATCTCAAAATAGTAATTTAGCCAATACTACTTATTTACAGTGGATATGGCTGGGACTGTTTATACTAAATGTACCATCAAGCAAACCTTGCCCTGCCCAAATTCCTAAATTAAATAAAGCCATGTGACTCCAATGAGCTTAGTGCAAGCTCAGCAATGTGCTAATGCAATTGCGTGCTTCCTTGCAGCTTCAGGCACCAGCAGAACAAGTTCACAAACATTTAGTGAACAGACAACAGGCAAGCTCACACCTGCCCAAATACAACTTGTAAACATGCAGGATAAAGAAACACACAAGATGCTAAACAAAATCTGGGTCAGCTGTAACATTCAGTACTCTTATATATTAAAACGTCATTGGTGCTTTGGGTTTTCCCTTATTTTTGTTTCTTCTTTCCCGAACAAGTACAGGACAAAAGTTTTAATGTTGCAGAAAACTTCCAAACGTAATATTTCAGTTTTCCAGATACTAAAACTTCTGCTCAGACTGAATGTTCTACTCACAGTCTTAAGCAATTTGAAGAATTTTATGCTTATTTGAATAAGATCAAATAATCTGCTTTAGTTTATGTTTGTCCTCCTTTTGTGTTGTTTGTTTCTGTGTTTCTTTTTTAAAGACAAATCCCAGTTTCAATATTCCTAAGGCCTACTCAGGAGTTTGAGGTTGGCAATTTTCCAGTATTGCCACAGAACATAAGGCATTATGCTAACAGCCAAGGCTGCCAAAATAGACAAAGTAGCATGCACTTCTTTCCTCTAAAATAACATATGGATCAATACAGTGATTTGCACATCAGGTTCTGACACTAAAATAATAATCGTTGTTTGACTGTCCTGTGGCTCTGATTTCAAAGTCAGCTACCTCAAACAAAATTCCATCTGATCTGTTCAGAGTTTTTCACGTATCGTCTTTCAGCAGCTCCAAAGATATTTAGCAGTTCCAGCTGATGAACAAAGACCTGTTGCCAAGACCAGTCACCACTTTACAAATCAATAAACACTTTTTTTGAGAGCACATGGTCTTCTTCAAAATGTTACATTTTTAGTGGCACACTCCAACTTTGCAACAGTCAGACTGTTGTCAAGTTTCATGCACCACTGCATATGATTTCTCAAATGAATAAGTTTACCATCATACTTTAAATAATATTTTTAAAACAACATGTATTTAATACTAAGATAGGAACCAGTTAGTTCTTTAGAAGTTGGTTTTCTGACTGGAAAAGTGGCAGTAGGGGAAGCTTCACAGATACACACTGCCCCATCACTGTCCTAATACGGATAACTTTTCCTTTAGGTAAGAGGATAGTTCAGAAACTTGAACTACCTTTTAGGCCTCTCTGCTGAGATTTCAGAGTAAATGGAAAATTTGATGGTGAGTTTGCAACATGTTATTTCTAAACAACACCACCTTCTAGAAAGGCCATCAAAGATATTTTAAATTGGAACAAAATCTATACATAGAATAAATTAAAAGAGGGAAAAGGATATGCTATATGCTTAGACACCATGTGACATTCCATCCTCAATTAAAGCTTTTAAGAACATGGACAACATTTTGGAAAGCAGCCATCTCCTACAGCCTTATGGCACGCCCTATGATATTCATATTTTTCTGAACATCAGATTCTTTTTACAAGAATATCATCTCTCATCATAAAACAAAATTAAAACACATTTGTAGCCTTGGTGACCATGATGTAAGTCATTCGGCTTTGACTCAACTACAGCTTAGGATTTGAGAAAATTGTTATGATAGGAGAAACACCTTACATTTTATGTCTTTAAAAATCTCCAATACTATGGGGTGTAAGAAGATTTGATCATTCTTATAATCAACAAGATTAGCAATAAAGTCCTAAAGTATGAAAATTCTTTAGATTGTTATATCTTCAGTCTTCTACTGTGCAAATGGACTTGAACTAAGGACCTTTCAACCACATAGCAATGATCTTATGAACTTGAGCAAGAAAGTCCTGGGTGATAGCAAAGGAATGCTATTTGTTTTGTGGAGACCATCCTAGAGTTAGAGATCTGTCATATGTGCCCATAAATTAATGACTGTTTCAGAGATAGCAAGGAATGTAAAATGCCCGCAGAAATTTAATAGGAAGTGAATACAGGTGACTAGAGCTTGAGGCTCAGAATGGGATACATATATGTAGGGTCAGTAAGGCTTCTGATTAGAAAACCAAGGAGAATGAGATGTTGCAATTTGACCAGAGCTGTGGCTAGCAAGACAGAATTCCCTGTTGGTTAGTAACTTAAAGGCCTGTTAAGATACTGAAAGTGCATGAAAAAAAATTACAGAAGGACTGCAGTACAGTAAGGCACCTGTGGCAGGGAATAATACAATGGGCTGATTCCTATCAACTTTAAACAGTAACAGCAATTTGCTTCAAGACCATACAGTCACTTGCGTGATGCAAACAGACGCTTCCTTCAAAACATCTTCAATGCAAGCAAGTAAACTAAAAGATGATGTGGGCAACTGAGGCCAAGAAAAAATGTTTTTAAGGAAAACAAGTAGAAAAAACATGTAAAGGTGAGAAATAAGAGAGGCAGGGAGTTGGACAGCAGGCTCTGTGATGAAGTCTATGCTATCGGGTAGGACACCTTCTAGATCTGGAAATTCAAATTTATGCAGCCATGTTAGCTGATTTTTTGGTTTTGTGGGTTTTGATTTTTTTTTTTTCTTGTGTCCCAGATAGACCTTAGATGCAACGGTCTAGATTAGATTACTGTAATGCACTCTACAAGTGGCTATGTGCTATAACTCCTTGGAAACTGAAGCTAGTACAGAATGCTTACTAAACTTATTTTCATGCTAGAAGTATTACGTCCACACTCCAGGATGCATGCTGGCTGCCAGAATGTTTCCAGGTGGAATTTAAGAAAGATTGCCAACTCTCAAGCCAAAACTGAAGTAAATAAATTTAAGTTTTTACTGTAAAGCTGCAAAATTATCTTTTTCCCCAAGTTTTTTGAAGGTTAGTAAAAATGGTTAGTATTGCAATGTTATTGACATGGCAGCACTCAATCCCCAGAAATTTATTTGTATCAAATAAAAATCAGATGCACCAACATAACGAGGGAACACATCATGAATCACTGTAACATGACCACGTGTATATGCAGAGAAGAGCCAGAGTCTTCCTACTGCTTGTGAAGTTTTCTTAAATCTTCCCCGGACTTTAAGTCCAGACATACAAGAGCAAAATAGAAGACGGTCAACCTATACCTCACCCTAAACAGAAAAGCAGAAAGAGAGGGAATAAAGGCAAGAAGTGGCTGGACACTCGGCTCCCAGGAACAACTAGAAGACCTAAACACATCCACTACGTCTGAAAAACGTGCCCGACTAGCTCCTTCAAGAGAAGTTAGAGATCCTATTGCTTACTACATCTAGAACCATGCTGCCTATACAAGATACAATATTGAGTAACAGTTGTAAGAAAAAGATGGTAATTTAAACAAAATGGCAATACACAAACCAAACATCATCATGTAAAAAGTATGCATATCTCAAGCAGGATGTGTGTGTATATTTCTTCCAAGAGCCTGGTGGTACACCATTCTCTTTAAAGAAGTATAGACTTACAGTAGCATATATAATGTCTTACATCACTGAGAAATGTCTTATTCTTCATGACAAATATGTGCTCAAATGCACATGTACATTACTTTCATAGCCATACATAATAACACACATGTATTTCTCTAATATAAATGTAGCATATACATTTACATTAAGTATTATCCATAGAAATGAGTAATGTTTCAAAATTAATACTATATGTTCAATTATGCCTTTCTCTCTGGAATTTTTTTTTAAACTTTCAAATACCCCCCCTAGCATTCACTAAATTAAATGGCATTTATCTTAAAATATGCACCACTTTCTTATACCCTTAGAAAATTAAAAATGCGCTCTGACGATTTGCAACTTCCCTGTTTTCTCAGTGTATTCTGTGGTTTCAAACCTCTAGCAGTATGTTGGATTATGGCCACATATCTAGATTTTATGTGTAATACACAATTGAATGGGAAATACAGGTTTATATTGCACATGGCAATCTAATTGCTGTACAAAAGAATGCTGTATAAAATGATGAATAAAACAACACAGAAAGTACAAAAAGAAAAAAATCCCTGATTGAAAAATGCAACCTAAAGCAATGGCCACAGTTCACTCATGATTATCAATGACAGTCCTGTTCTCAAAGATTATTTCTGCAAGGATTTTGCTTTGGATCTCCTATTTCCATGCTTTACAAGTAAACATTTTCTGGGCTAATCCATTCTTCACAGAGTCTGAAAATTTAGGGATGGCAGTACTTCAGAAGAACACCTACTCCAAGCCCAACGCACCAATACAAGGTAAAATAAAGCTATTATCATGTGCTACAGATATTCGCCAAACCTGTTCTTAAAAATCTACAAGAAAGAAGCCTCCATTGCACCTATATGAAAGAATGTCCACATTTTCTTCCCACTAGCAGATTTATTAGACTTCACAATGAAAAAAAAAATTATTATTTTTTTTAAATAACTAACCTAGTGATTTTTGGTAAAATTATATTTACCACTCCTACTCTTTCTCCAGTAGGCACTGGAATACAATTGATCACAGTTTTCTTTACAACATTTTACGTATTAGAAGACTTATGTCTCCTCTTTAGTACTTTCTAGACTAAACAAACCCAGTTCTTTAAGCCTTCCTCATAGGTCACGTTCTCTAAAGCTCCTATCATTCTTGTTGCTCTCCTTTGGTCCCTTTCTAATGTGTCTATCTTTCTCTAGGGTATGGTGACTGAAACTGTATACAGCTTTACATATGAGGTCACAGCAGTGCTCAAAAGAACAGAATAATTGCTTGCTGCTTCTTTTCCAGTATTACACTCATCCCAGAATTAGATACAACTTCATTGCAATGGTATGGCATTGTGTAATCCAGATTCCTTTTTCCATGCTACTGGCTCATCAGTGTATGTGATTTCTCCCTTGTAAATGGAATTGTCTTTACTGAATTTCAGATTATTTATTCTAGACTTTCTGTCTAGTTTGTTGAGACTGGAGCAGCCTAGTGACTAGTTTAACTGCTCCTACTATGCATGAAGCTTCTTGCAGCTTGGTTCTTTATCAGCAATATTCATGTTTTCTTCAATTTCATCAATGAAATGATTTCTGAAAGAATAATCTGCAGAAGCAGATAAAGTGCAGACCTCTTTGGAACTCTGCTGTAACCATCCCAACTGTCTGACAATGAGTAATGGAAAATTTGTCTGTAGCATGTTATTTGTATCAGTTGCATACCCATCTTATGGTGATTTCATAATTAATTAAAATAGTATTACTTCTGGTTACAGCTTTTATATTGTAATGTATTTTACATTAACTAGATTACAAATCATGTATTTATTTATATATTGCAAATATATAGTGGGACAGTGTTAAAGGCTTTATGAATGCAAAGAATGTAACAGCTACCACTTTCTTCTTTAGCCACAAAGCCAGTTACCCTATCAAAGGAAATTAGATTTGCTTGACATAATTTGTCCTTGATAAATACGGGCAGACTAAATATAGGATGGGTATGCTATGTAACAGCCATCTAGACCTGCATTCTGTTCTAGAGAGTGCCCCAAAGCTGTCACTAGGAAAGAGAGCAAGAAAAAAAGTGGCTACATAGTGAAAAACAATCTCATATCTTGAAAAAAGTAACATAAAAATAGTTTATCTGGTCTAGGATAGGAACCGCCAGTTGATGATTAACAAAGAGGATAAAGGCAGAGCAAGTATAAAGGGATCTGATAAACACTGAGATGACTGGGTACGTAATGTCATACAGTCTGATACAGACATCAAGCTACTGAAAATGAACAATAAAAAAATTGTTGGCTTTCTATTGATTCACTGATTGAGAATTTATTCTATAACTTTCCAGGGTCTAAAAGAACTCATAGATCCCCATACATTTTATATATAGATGAGAATTGTTTGCTTCCCTTAAGCCTCCAAGGATTTCCTATATCCTGTGTAAGAGCTGCTGAATATACTAATAAATAGTTCAGAGTAAAACTGAGAATATTATTACTAGTAAATACTAGTAAAATAGATAGTACTTCATGTGCCCTATCTTTAATCATATACCCCTTTCCATCAATCATAAAATTTCTTAATTTTTTTAAGCTCTTCAAAATGTTTTGATACATACTTTAATTATGCTTTTTGTTTTTTTCCCTGAATAACCCATTATGTTGCATTACAAACGGCCTTCTTCACTAAATGTCAGCTTGCTTACATTGTCTTGTCCCTCAAATTTTATTTACAGGTTCAGATTTCTCGAATTAGTGTCCAAGTTTCTGTAACATAGAGGTTGTTGTTAACTGTTTTTTTCACATCTCTTGCCTTCATTCTATTTTTCTCATTCTATTCCTTGCACAAAACCCAGAATCTTTTTTATTTCATTTTATGGTTATTTTCAGACAATTTTGCCTTCTTTTCTAAACTCAGCAAACTTATCTCTGTCAATCAGAACAAAAACCAAGACAGCAAGTCCTTAATATCTTTCTCCACTTTCTAAAAGAAAAAGTTGTTCTTAACATGTTTCAAGAACTTGAAGGACTCTGTGTTCTCTTATTCGGGAGATTTTTGGTGGCTCTTTTTTTTTTTTTTTTAAGTTGATATCCAAGCAATTGAGTTCCCGTTCCCATCTTTCGCACAGCTCTTTTGGGTATTCTAAAAATAAGCACCATTTGCCTCTTTGTCTCTTACTCCTGATTAAGTAGCCTATCATACATCCCCATTATAACTTCCCTTCTTTTTTCTACCCAGATATTTTGAATTTATAAAATAATTTAGTATCAACAATGATTCTTCACATTAAATCAACGTTTTATTTTTTCCCAGGGTTCTCTACATGAAAAGAGTTATTTCTATAAACTGTTTTTCCTACTACTGATAAATACATATATGGGTAACTTTCCTTCTTGTCCTAATGTGACTGAGCTCTTCGTAGAAATCCTACAGTTTTCAAGTCTTACTCACTGCAATAGGCTAAAGAGTCATATAGTGAAAAGAAGCCTATCTTAAAATATGAAAGTCATTTTCTGGTGAGACTCCATTGATACATGACAAGCTCTTGCAAACCATATTTATTTGAAATGGAATAGTGGCACCCAGTATCAGCTGAAAACACATGGCATGCTGGCAGCATGGCTTACATATATGTTTAATTTCAAAATAGAAGTTTGTTTCCTGAAATTCCATCAACTACAGTTTAGCTTCTGTCATTTGTATTTCTTGTGGTTTAGCATTTCATATGCACATACATGCATGTACACAAACATACTAAACATTTTTTAAATAAAACGTCTCTGGAATTTGGTACATCTTGCCTAGTTAAAAATACATTGCTTGATTTTAAGCTGTATCTGGTATTTGAAAGCTTCAACAGAAAGACATACTCAAAAACAGCTTAGAACCACGGGTTTACAAGTTGTCAATGAGAAATGCTGCATGGGTTTTTCAATACTAAAATTATTCCCAAAAGTGCATACTTCCGAGATCACTAGCAGTCACTAGTAATCACTAAGTAGGAAATTTTTCACTGATTTCCTACTGAAAATGTTGAGCTACGAAGCACAGAAAATAGCTGCAAACCTTCTAAAGAAGCATAGGGAAGAAAAATATGACACCAGACAAAAAGCCAAACGTTTAAATTGTTTTAGGGGTGAAAATAAATACCATAGCTATTAGTTTCAGTTCAAATAACACATAACTCTTATTTTTTTCTTTGAAATACTTATTTTATATTGAAATATCAAAATAGTAAACTTATAAAACAGAAGGTGAAAAAAGAGGTGACTAACCTGATCTGGAGAGGGTCTGTGGTTGGAGTGTTGTGGCCTCCCAGGAGATCGATGATGGTGGTGGTGGTGATGGTGGTGGTAGTGGTGATGGTCATCATCGTAATTATCTGCCATCAGTTTCATTCTGTTTTGTGTCTGTTTAAAATGTAAATTGAGATGATTCTATTAAATGTTGGAATGTATCACTCGGTGTTTTAGGAAGATCTTAGCTCTTTCTTAGCTGCTTTTATTTTACTTTATTTTTTGGCTGTAAAAATCTAAGAACAGAAGTCTGGACTGCTGGCTCACAAAGAAAAGGAAACAGAAATAGAAGATAAAATTATGTGAACATATCTTCTGTCTCAGTAGACTGCACAAAGTAGGATTGCACAAAGCAGTCAGAAGAGGATATTTATTTAATTGTATACCAAGATCACTCTGCTAAGCAGTAAGTTAAAAGATAATCAAGTGATAGAGACACAGGCACTTAGAAAAATAAGTGCTTATGGAACTTGACATGTTACTGAATGAAAGTAAGTCGTAGATACAGATTTTGAAAAAAAGAGCAGCACTTCAGCTACTGTTGTGTACAGATAATAAAATCTACGTTACTATGAGATAACTGGATGCATCAGTGCACATTATCACTATTACAATTATCCCATATCATGAAATACGTAGACCAGAATAATTCAAACCTTGCTCATAATACCAAAATATCTTACCAGCAATTGCCCAATGACAGTGGATACAGTACTTATTTTTTCTTTACTTTCAGGACTATCATAAGATTGATTTGCCTATGAGAGCAACCCTATAAGAAAATCTCCATTAGGAAAAATTCACTAGTAAGAATATTTTAACGGAAAATGTAAAATCTCAATTCCCCAATTTTAATGTTTGGGGGTTTGCTTCATATTGATTTTTATTGGTGTTTTGGTTTTGCTTAAGTAGAAAAGAGACTTGAACAAAAGCAAACTAAATGCTCATATTACACAATATTTTAAGTAAAACAAAATCTAATGCGATGAGAACTATGAACCACAGGAATCACAGGAAATCCTGATGTGCCTTTCCGGCCTTTTTTTTTTTTAAATTGTCACAGTGCTTCTCAAGCACTTTATGTGTCCATTAGAAGCATTATAGAAAACTATTTCACAGGAGGGGACCTGTATTTAGTTCAAGTAAAAACAAACAGCCAAACCAAACCTTTAAGTCATCACAGGAACAAGACAGAGGAACAACCACACATCAGATATGTACATGCTCTAGCCAGTGTCAGACTCTTTCTGAGCATCTTGACAGCACTAAAAGAGCATCTTCTCAGTATGTTACAGAGTAAATGTCTTCCAGAGGTCAAGTGGTGGATTCCTTTGGACAGAAATTGCTCTGGAACTATATGGTATAATTTCATGTTTTTAAATGCTGTTTTCTGCACAGTTAGAACCATTTCATTTTCTCCCTCCCAGATAAGAAGATGGAAGCATACAACTGTATGAATTTCAACTATGAATTTCTACTGATTTTGCCAAAAGACAAACTCAATCTAAAACATCATAGTTGGTCTGTTTGTCTTTAGATTCAAAGAGGAAGGCCTTTTGAACAAAAGAGTGGAAAAGATGGAGAATTAATAGACAAATAATAACCCACTTACTGTAAACACTGTAATACCCTACCTCTTTGGGGAAGCTCCTAACATTATATTGGTTTATTTTCTTATCAATGAACAGCCGTAAATTTCCTACCTTTCAACTGTGCTCCATAAAAGAATGCAAAAGTTAAACAAGATGATATATGCAATCCTAAAAGTGTCCCCTGTAATGAGGTGTCGGGGATTAAATGTGTCATGGCATAAGAACTGTAAATGAATGATGTCATCTTTCTAATTTGGTGCTGAAATATAAATAAACCACTTCTAATGTTTCTTCCTTTTGGATGTCAGATTGCAGTAAAATGCACACAAAGAAACATTAATGTGATAGTACACTTCCTTTAGTGTGCCTGTTCTGGAAAAGCAAAATATATAAGAAATGTGAAATGAAAATTTCTTTTCCATTCAAGTGATCATCAAATCATCCAAACGTGTACACGACCTGTGATTGTCACTGATTTCTTAAAATGATGCTAAATATTTTGCAAAACATTATTTTTAAAAGCTTTTTGGTTTTATTCATTAGCTCTTCACAATGATAACTAATATGATTTTGAGGTTCTGTTTGTCTTTGCTTTATCTATACTTCCACACTGAACTGTATTTTCCAGGTATACTTAGCTTTGACTTAAGAAGTACAAAACATAATTTCAAACTTTCAAAAGCAGAATGCTTGAGGAGGATGAACAGAAGGATTTCTGAAGGAGTAAGAAAAGCAAAGCCATGCAGAGGAATAATACAACCCTTTCAGGTCCTTCTAAACAAAAATCTATAATGTTACTTCTGTTTGCTTTCCTTGCTAACTCTTTTAATCTTTCATAGGCTTTGAAATGTCAGGTATATTTTTATTTGAGGAAGAAATTCATTAGCCACATTGGAATTCAATCAGGACTCCAGGGCTTCACACCTCTACACCTACATATAAGCACACACACAAACACACAGAAAGGTGTATATATTATAGGACATTGGTTTATCAGACCCACAGTAAATCCTCATGGTCTGGGCCCTATATCAACACATTAGGAGAGTGTTTCAGTGCTCACTGCAAAGGAAGAATACTACCTACCCACTTGGCAATGCCATAATTTCCTGCAACACCTTCAGCACATCTGTAAATCTCCTATTCAAGAACATCCAAGACCTTCTGCTATATTACTTTTGAAAGTGTAATAGATTATTCAAGATGACCTTCCTGGGTGATCAGGAAAGTCAGTCTTGGAATGTACAATTCATGAAAATTACTGTGATGAACATACACACATTTAAATTGTTCCATATCAAATTTCCATCATGTTACTCTGCACGAGTTACTCCATATCTGAAATAGTTAATAGTTCGATATTTTGTTTACATTTTCTTCTAAAAACTATTGCTATTGATAAGGTTTTCCTGAAGACAGGATTTCTTAGAGTTTACATTTCTTAGAATCTACCGCTCTGACAACATAATTATCACACTAACAGTTTGTTTTGAAAATGCCTGTTGAAAACCAGGCCCATTCCTGGATTTATATTAGGAAAGAAAAAATTGTAAAATGCAATAATTAATTGCATCTCCTACAAAACATGTACAGACTTATTAATTTTAGCCTAAACAGTTTTCTCAGATTTTTTTTTTCTTTAAATCTATTGACTACATTCAATAAATACTGCATCCATTTTGAAATAAAGGAATGATAGAAGAATTAAAAGCAGCTTAAATCTAGGTGCACAGGTATATTAACCTTAAGGGCTTGAAACAGTTGTCTTTGATCATTCAATATCACTATTTGCCAAGCTGTCAAGGTCATGAATGGTATGTGTAACTGAATTTTTAACCCACTTACCAAAGCATTTATGATCTAGCACTGTAAGAAAACTGACATATTTCTTGTCCTCCTAAACTTCTGTTGAGTTTAATTAAGGATGTACTGAAGTGAAATGAAAGTCTTTGATTGACTGGTAACAGACTAAATAGCTTAACAGCAATCTGTAACTGTAAAACTGTAATATTAAAACTGTCTTTTAAAAAATATTTTAGCAAGGTGGCAATAGAGAACTATGCTTTGATCTGTCATCTGGATCAAGTTAACAACAAAACTCTCATGAATGAGGTTCAAATGAGGAAAAATAGTAAGATTTGTTGCCCTGGGATATAGGTGTAATACATTCAATAGATGTTACTTTCTTCTCAGTCTCTCTGCACTAAACAGAATTTGAAACATTTCTAGAATATTCATTTTCAATAAGGTAGGACTTTTCCCTATATAATAAGGGGGGAAGGCAGATATAAGGCCTACGTGCTATCCTGGAAATGTAATGTAGTCTGATTATTAAAGCATGGAATGTAAAATTGGGAGACTCACATTCTAGCTTTGATTCTGCAATGGCCTTTTGTTTGCAATGACATAGAACCTCTATTTCTTGCTATCTCACTATTTAAAATAAACATGCTAGTATTTCCACAAAGCACTTTGAGATTTTTATGTGGCAGGTGTCTAGTTCTAGTCTGCCCGATTCTTACTAATAAATTATTTAATCTGAGCTTTTTTATCACGAGACAATTTTAGAAAATACAAATAAAATATTTTTGAAATCTAGAAGGTAACAATCTAAAAAACTGTGTTCTTAAGACTATACAGTTCACCAAGTTTATCCAGAATTTGCATAATCTTAGTGAAATTAACCTGAATTTAATGCAAGCATTTATAACTGCAACTGGTTTTCCAGTATGAATCCAGTGATCCAGGCCTGAATTCCATTAGCTGAGGGTTAACAGAATGTTTGTAATTAAGCCAGCTCTGTACTCAGTTTCTCCAAATGAAATCAGGTTTCATGTCAGAACAATATTTTTACTCAAACTGTTACCATCTGAAGACAAGCAAAGAATTTCTTATCGTTACTACTGCAGCTCAACACAAAAGCTGCTGCCACAGAATACAATTTATAACTGATTTGTTATTTGATAAGTTATAGTTAATTAAATATTGGGCAACAAATGCTGTCTTTGGTCTCAAACATCCTTAAAGTACACCAAATTACATTCATCACTCACCATCTTTTAAAGGACTGTAGCAGTTCACAGGCAATTAAGACTTTATGAAAGGAGAATATATTTGTGCATTAACTAATACAAATTATTTCATGCTTTTGTAATAGAGGAAGACTGTCTGGAAAAGTAGCCATAAAAAGCATTTCAGAAGGCAACACAGAATGCTGTGCTTCCAGGTAACCCTTATAGTGATTTCTAAAACCAAAGAAGTCACCACAGGCTACAATGAAAATTATTAATTAAATGCTGTGCAAAGCCTGTATTTTCAAAACTCAATAAAGTTCACTTCTTTTTTTTTTTTTTTTTTAGAAACACTTTAGCACTTTCCATTTATTTCATTTGTGTTGGCTGATCATTATTAAATATTTTTGTGAGATCAAAAATAACAAGTTCAAGTTCCAACCTGGAACTTCAAAACCACTGTCATTCAGTTCCATCCTCTTTGAGCTTAGTAGAGATACATGCATCTTGGATAACTGATTTGATAAATCAAATAGTAAGCTTAATTTACCATCTAGAAAAGAGACTTAGGAAAGATTACACTGCAAAGTCTCAGTTGAAACTTCATTTGATTAAACTTGAGGTGCTTAGCACAGATTTTTGAGCTGAATCAAAAAAAGATAATTCCAAAGCTATTATTGTTAAAAAGCCTAGCCTTGAGACTGCTCTTAATTCATTTAATGCTAACACACTTCTTAAATTAACAAATTAAATAAGACAAACTGTTAAAACATATCCACTAACTTTGGTTTTGACAGGAGTACTTCTGTCATTTTTCCACAAGCCAAAGGATCTGTTAATTGGCCACTGCTCTGAAGGATCTTTTGCCAATTCTACAGCTATGTGGAACAAGTAGACTTCAATATTGTTCAATGTACTTCAAAGTATTTCAGAGCTTTTATTACTTTATGCTAATTTTTCAGGGCAATTTTAACAGCATAATATTAGCAATGTTAATAATAATGAAATAATGTTAATTATTTCCAAAATAAACTATACTTATGACTTCACTCATTAGAAATATATAATAATAACCAATTCAGGCTTTTTTGTTGCTTATGCAGTGAGTTTTTAGACACCAAGAAAATTTTGATTAAAAAAAACCCCTTAATTTATGAAGCTTACAAGTTTGCAAGCACTCATCAGTAACCAAAAGATAACAAAAACATTACAGTATGGTAACTAACTAGGAACTCCAGATGCTAAGTACCTATCATAATCATAACTGTATGGGTGCTGGAATGCCTCACTATGGCATAGTGTTATGTTGTACTAAGTGCCTTAATTATGCATTTTCTTTTTATAATATCCATGTAATGAAATCTATTCTTCTATTCTTACTCTTAACTGTATTTTAATATGAGTTTTGCTGCTTTGTTTCCTGTCTCCATCGAAGAAAACAATTTTTTTCCCAGTTAAAATTCAAAATGAGCTAATAAGCATGTTTTTCTTTTCCTGTTGTAGCGTATCAATTGGTTTGGAAAGTGTGAGAGACAGGATGCATGCAGGCTAAAAGCACGAATGATAGCTTCTTGGAGAAAAGTTTGCCTGCTCCTCATTTAGCTCTATTTTTTTAACTCATTAATGATACAACTGTTGCAAATGAAGTATAGAACACAGTAAAGTGTTTATACTAAGAAAGCACATAAATTTTTCCAATCTGTGTTTAATTAAATATTAAGCTTAATTCATGTGCTGGCTAAAATCTAACAATTCTTATCATTTGTAACATGCATGCAATCAGAGCACTTGTTCTTCAGGCCCTATCTGCACCCCCCAGTTTCACAGGACAGAGAATAGGGACTAAGAAACAGTACCAAGTTTTCATGAATTCCAACCACCCTCCCAAGTGAAATACAAAAGTAACTGCTGGCCAAATTAGATACTCTTACTCCTCTGCATAATGGAAAGTAGTTTCTAATACAAATCTTTGGATCTGATAATTTAGTGTTGAAAATGAGCATAACAGTTTCACATATATTTCAATTCTTTTTGAATTACAGTACTATTTAGCTGATATTAACAATCATTACACCTGCTGCTTTGCAGGGTTACAAAATGTGACTGGTTTATCCTGAAAAAATGTAGAGCTCATAGTAAAGCTCCCTCCTCATGAGCTGAAGGATAATAGTCTCACAAACACCAGCTGCAATATTAGACACTTGGCAGACAGAGACAGGCAGCAGTTCTAAGTGCCAAGCAGACACTTATCTAAAGTACTAAGGCCAAATTTCAACTTTCCTGACACTTTTGATTGAACTTAGTATGTTGATTTGAACATGGTCTGACTTTTTAGTTGTGGTCTCTGCATTTAGAGCTTGTGTGTTTGAAGTCTTTTTAACTTCTGTGAATTAAAAGTGTGGCTTGAAGCATAGGAAATATCATGTAATAATACAGCATACTCGGTAATGTATAGGCTAAAGTCATGCTAAAGGTATTCGCCTGAGTCCTACTACCAAACTTAGTAATTACATAGAAGTATGTAAGAACATAGACACAAAAAGTGGGTTAAAAAGCATAATTAAAGCGCTGAAACAGTAGCTGCCTGAGGACACGGCAGGCCAGGTCCTACTAAATGCAGACAAGCAATGCAAGAAGGTGAGTTGGGTTTTTTTTTCCTTTTTTTTTTTTTTTTACAAGAGGAAATAACTCATTAAAAGGATACTTCCCCATAATAATCATTTAAAACCAGACATGAATCAGACACTTTAGTACCTAGACCTCTGAAACTGTAAATCTCTGGTTACTCACACTGATTGTCTGTCCACGTCTTTAATGTCTGAATACTTCATTTCAGCTGCAATTTTTGCAATTTTACTACCAAGCACATCTCTCTTTTGTATCATATACAAAATACTACTTTTCTTCCTTTGTATGCAATAAAAATTGATAAATAAAAAATTTTAACACGTGGATGGTATATTGGAATACCGACTGAAATGCAGACAATATTACAACATTGCCTTGATATGCTTTATAGATAGACCTTACCTATAAAAAATACTTGCTTGATGCTAGATTATAGAAATGATAGGTTTTATCCATCATCCCAAAAGCAGAAAATGTTATTTAATTTCTATTTATTTTTATTTTATTTAATGGAGATTTTCACTATTCTTGTGTGAGATACTTAATACCCATCTTCACCTATTAAGCCAGCCAGATCAAAAATTACAAAAGCTCCAGTCTTAATATACGTTATTTCAAATCTGCACCACTTATTTTTTCCATTTCAGATTTTCAGTCTCAGTAGAGTTAAACCACTTGTCTGAACAAAGTGTGTTATAACTGGTATAGGTATTGAGGGGTTCTAGTATAAGTTCACAATGAGATTATCACCACTGAAAAGGGTGCTATTAGACAGAGCTATGCTTAAGATATGACATAAAATCTTCAAGAGTGAAGAAAAAAAAAAAAAGAACAAACAGAAACAGATTTTGAAGCAGATCACAAACTACAAAGCAGGAAAGTACGAGGAACCAGAGCTGAGCTGCCTGGAGGGCCTGACTGCTCCAGGCTACAATTTAAAAAAAAAAAGCCCCTCTCACTGGAAAATGTTTGTGTAAAAATGCCATTAGAAAAAAACTTGGATTCCTGAGAGCAAAAGGAGGAAAAAGTGATGCCATATTCAGCTATGACTTGAGTCCTTTGATTTTTATAATGTAAATTGTCAAATCTTACTGAGAATATGTGAAAGTGTTGTGTGAGCACTGCCAACATTTTCAGTATTTTTTTTAACACAGAACTTTGCTTCTAATTGAACTAATTTGATCAGTCAAAGGCTATTAGGTACACACACCCACTTCTCTTACCTTGCACCACACAGAACCTGCTGCATTAAGCTACAGGGAGAAGTGGAGCTACAGGGAGAAGTGTCATTCTGCTCTTCCACCCCTACACTCATCTGTGCTTAATGGGCTTATATCTAAACTGTTCATACTTGCAAAATTTAGAATTACAGACTCAGATTCAAAACTACAGATTCAAAATTCAGATTACAAATTAAAAGAATATAATATAATATTAAGAAATGCAGAACTACTGTGTTAGGATATTTTCAATTAACGGAAAAGTATACACTACAAGGATTTTTAAGGTAGTAAATAAGACAACTGAATACATGGGCTGCTTTTACTGCTATCAATGGGATCGTAAATATCTTAATATACATTGAAAATCAGAGATTAGCAGCCTTTTTGCTACACTTCCTGAGAATTTTTAGAGCAAAAAATAACCAGACTGATTATGCTCACGTGCGAATTCAGTATATGGAGTTATTAGAACATCTGTACTTACCTGCCCAAAATAAAACTAACAGCTTGTGTAGTATAAATGCATCAAAAATAAAACTTCTCAAACTTAAGGGGCTCAGACTACTTGTTTTTTCAAAGTTAGGTGCTTAAACTTGAGCAAGACCAGTATCATGAGCAACAGTAAACAGTATAAAGAGACAGGAAAAAAAAAGAGCACAGTGGTCAAATATGCCTGCAGCACCCATGTAACTGGCTTTATAAAATGGATTCATTTACTGCACAGTAACATTTAGACTCAACAGTACAATAAACCACTCTCTGAAGTAGATCTCTATATATACTACTACTAGTACTACTACAATAAGAATAGTGTAGTCTACTGCACTCCTATATTATTGCCACCTGTGAAATTCAAGGAAATCAGAAACACTTAGTTTGATATCATCAGAAATGGAAGCAATAGTGATTAGAATCCAGCACAAGGACACAGTATCAGTGCTACTGATCCCAAGGTCTACAGATGATAATGTCTGCAGACGTCATAAGAAACCACTGCAAGACTTTTTTGTTCTCACATTTTTTAAACATTAGTGAGTTTAAACATGATTAATTAATGCACAGAGTTTCAGAAGAATGTTCTGGGCTGCCATCACAATTGTAATTAACTTCTAATCCTATTATTTTTCTTATACAGTAATAAAAACACTTCCAATATCATAAAATATGCAATGCAATACAGCTGAATTATTCTAACCGGGAAAACAGAACTTGGGGTATTTTGCTATTCTTAAGTGCTGATGTCACCACCATAATATTACATTAGCACTACTTCTGATGTAGTATATGCAATGTAACACGTTGTCTTCAATACATTTTACTACTTTGCTGCTGAGTTGAAATATTTGCTTGTAAATTAGTCAGAAATACTTCTATGCATTGCATACAGAGAGAATGTTACTAGTGGTTAATTTGCTGAGAAACTGTGGCCACACAGATTTTTAAAATTCCTTGATTGTTTCTCATCCTTTTTGTTTCATTAGCAATATGTTTTTGTGATGAAATACAGCGTAGTGAACTAACAGACTAGAGAAGACTGCCAAGCACCAGCTTTGCCTCTGGCCAGGGTATTCTGTACACCTGCAGTCTTGAAAACACTGGAAAGGTTTCCAATTTCATGTTTTGAGAAGAAAAATAAAAAGCTCTCAAGGAGCTAGAAGGCCTTGCATTTTGGCCAACTCCACTTACATTTTTGGCTCTATATCCTAAAAGTGAACAGAGGCAACCGGGAAATTTTCTCTCAGTATCCCAGTTCATAATGAATCACTAACATAGCAGTGTCTTCTGCTGTTACCAAAATCTCCTGAGTTGTTCTAAAAAAGGACTTTAAGCTAATTATTTCATGAAAGATAGCATCACTATACAAATTTATCTAAAAATAGCTGCCTCAGAATTCTCAACAGGAATCTTGGCCAGGGTGATTATAAATATTATGTAATCACTCAGCCAAGCCCTCATGGTGATTTAGTTTATCACCATATTTCTGAGACGTTTTTTAAGCCTGCTACAAAGCTCTGTGGCTCTCAAAATACAGCACTTGGTGTGTGAAACAACACAATTTCAGGGGTTCTGTTTTGCTGGGAGTGCATTACTATGCTTCCCATTTATTTAAACCACTAAACAATAAATATTTAACTGACAGGTTTCAGCTGCTAAATTGTACTTAAAACATTACAATTAAATATTCTTATTTCTTATGGGAAGGTGTTTGCAACACAGAGGTCAGTATAATTTGTACTAATTTTACAGATGGATGCACTGTGATACAAATAATTTTCATAGGTTACCAAATTATAATGTGAAAAAACCCTGTAAATGTAAGCCAGAGTTTGAGATAAAAACAATGCTTTCTTTCCGTCTCAGGTATAACCAGTCTTATTTACACTTACACAATCACAATCCATAAAAAGACTGCTCAACTCATTCACACAAATAATATTTTGGTCTTTAATATATGTATATCTGCAGTTTCATGTTTAAAATAAATCACATATGTTCTCATTCCCTTACAAAGGCAGAACATTTAATTTCTTTAAGATGCCTCTTTTTCAGTGTGAAGAACTGTAACAAATTACTTCAAAATCAGTGTTTTGATAGTTTACAATCTGCTAGATGTTCCCAAATGACAGAAAAATTAGAACAGTAAAATCAGAGAAAGACATTCAACTGCACATTTGGTCCTAGGATCATTACTTAAGTCATGAACTATTTAAAAAAAGAAAACAAAAATTTGCAATTGAGACTTCTTTAAACTTTTTTTTTTTCTTTAACATATCCCATTTCTGATTTAATTTTATTTTCACTTAGATTACTATTGGGATGTCTTTTATCAGTCTGCAGGCAGTGTTGAGCAAGGGAAATCAGAAATCAGTACATTTGTCAATGTGGGAAACACTGACATTTTATTACTACAAAGAAAAGACTAATTAAAAAAAAAAGGAAGCAGGTGTCTCTCGGGTTGGGGCACATTTGAGAAGTAAATACTTTGCTTCCAAACTGAGTGATAACTGACTTCACTGTTGTAAGACAAACCACATTAGAAATAAAAGACAGAATAAGGTCAAATTTATGACATGGATATACTAAGATGAATATGCCTAAGCAGAAAGAACACTGTATTTGTTTCATCTTTGCCAGAATGGTGCTTGTTTAGACAACAGCCTGTTACTGTCAGATATTGAAAGCTCTTAGTACTTTCCTTCCTCTCATGCTCATTGCCTGTGGCACAATAGTAATATTCTTCTGAAGAAAGCTTAAGGAAGCTCATGGAGAGTCAAAAAGCTTCCATTTGAAATAAAAAAAAAAATATGCCAGGATGCTTCAGGAGTCTAACAAAGTGATTAGAGAACTTTTTCACAGTGTAAGTCTGTAGTAAAAGCAGCTACATTTGCATTTAGCCAACTCAATCTCAGCACAAGTCTGCAATACATTACAGCATAGTGATAGAATCTGTTTTTCTGGCTTTAATCCAATAACAATAAAATTCTATGAGTAACCTCAATACTTTGGGTTACTACACTGAGTTTAATAGAATTGACCTCCTGAACCTTTAAGACATCTACTGCATACTGTGCCCTATCTCTTTTAATACGAAGCAGGCTTTTGATGCTTAAAATGACCTTAGAGGGCGGAAGCCACCACAGTTCTTATGCAGCATTCTGAGTAGCAATAGATGAATTTGCAAACATTTTGATTTTCCAACTAGGTAGGCACCTATAAGTGTTATGAAGTATATCCATTAAAACTCCATAACCTTTTCCCTTAGATTGTGACCCTCACTGCCCTCATCAGAATTAGGTGAAAGAGCAGTAGCTGACCCTCTTCTGCTCACAGAAATATTAAGGAGGAGTGTTCATTTTTTTTGTATGAAAAACACATTTCGACTCTAGGAAATTTACTTTCATCCACAGGATTTTCCAGAAGAAGACAGTGAGTTCCCTTCTTTACGCTTCAACGAAGATATTCCTGGGCATTTCACATATACAATCAGAAATCTTGGATTCTGATGATTCACATACATACCTCTCCTTCCTGCTCTTTACCAAAAAACAGCCTTTGTAGTTCCCTCAAAAAAATCTCTTTGTACTTATTTTCTTGTATCAGCAGAGAACTTTCCAAGCTACAGTGATCCTACACCTTAGACACTGAAGTCACTGCTTCAATAGCAATAGCAGATCAGCATCCTAGGCTTGGAGTATAATTTTGCATTATTTTAGGTATTACCCATTTCAATGATCCATACATAATAGAGCATGATCTGAAATTACTAGAAATACTGAATTGAAATTGATCAACTATATGACAAAGCCTAGGAGGCCACTGAAAGAGACAGCAGCAGAAACAGAGGCTCAGAGAGTTTCTGAGAGAGAAAAAAACTCCCCAGTATGCAAACAAAAGGCAAAAGCAAATCAATCAAATGTAAGATGATGCAGTACAAAGGTTGAAGTTTAATAACAGCTGATTTAGGACAAAGTGATTCACCTGTCTATAAAGATCACAAAATAAAACTTGACTGAAATAATATTTTCCATTTCAAACGGCAAAGCTCTTCATCACTTTAGGTTAATTTCAAGTTATTACTCATTTACTAAAATGACAAGTTTTGATATACAAGCTGTTCTTGAGAGACATGTAGGAGATAAGGAGAGCAGATGCAATTAGAAGACCAATTGCAGCATCACAACATAAACTCTGCAGTACAATGAGGAAAACATGACAAGATTATCCAAAGAGATGCTAACACTTTGTTTCTATATGAGCTTTGACACTACAACAGTGCATGTAGGTTTCCAGGAAAAGTGAAATTATGTCCAAGCAAATATCTAACTTCAGTTAGCCCTCTAAAATAATTTAAAATGATTTCCCAATGGCTTGGCTACATAATTTAAGACATAATCCATATTAACTGCTGCTTTCCATAGTCTGGGAAATCAGTCTGGTTCTGAAAAGAATACTCAGCAAAATTTGAAGTAGGAATCGTAAAAGGGAGGCAGAAAAATAAGGGGAGTAGAACAACTTTCTTCTGAAACACAGCACAAAACATCTTTACATTTCATGAAGATGATACCTGTAACAGCAGCAATTCTGCAACACAGAACAGGTACAACAGTATTTTTTTTATGTACAGGAGATGCATTATTTGATGTGCAAATCAAGAATGAGAATTCCTCCAGGATATAAATGTATCAGAAAAAATATCTGAATTGCAGCTGCTGAAGAAGAAATGAGGAGCTTGTCTGCAACACATTTATCAGCTGATATCTCTTTGTGGAACAGGGAAAGCATACACCTACTAATGCTCTGCTAATAAGATTTTCAGCCATAGTGTTTCATATGCAGCCTAGCTTTCCCATCGGTAACGGAAAGACAGAGAACCTTTGAGATCAGGAACAAGAAAAGGAGCAACACAACAAGAAACAACTTGGATTCCCTAAAGTCATCTCTCATCCTTTGCCTTACTGCCTTGATAAGTTTTCACCCTCCTGTAGCCATGAACATTAGGCTGTCTGATTGGACAGGTAGATGCATCAAAAATCCATCGGCTATTATGGATATACATGAAGGAATATATATCACTGCCCACCCTGTTACTTTATTTCTCAAAGCAGTAATTCTTCCTGCAGTTGAGAACAGGAGTAGATTTGGAGACCTAATATTTAGCATTATCTAATTAAGTCATCTTCTGATATTTATAAATATCTCTCCCTTCATAATCACATTAGGCTGGAGAATTCAGCTTTCTTTTCTTCTTTCTTTCGGAAGTATAAGAACCATAGAAAGGGGCAACGGGACAATAAGGCCAACTGAGGAACTGCGTGGATATATCACACGGTGTGGAATACCTCACTTCTCCCCTGGCCCAGCATAGTCATAGTGAGGAAGAGTAGCACTAACAAGCTTTTGTTTTGGATGCACAGGTGAGAGCTTTAGGGGGCTGATAGTGTTCTCCCCAAAGGGATTAAAGAAGTATGAATGATCTCTACAGCCTCTATTATCAGATAATTCTTAAGTGTAATAAAGTGGTGACCTTGTTAAACCACATTCCTGTTCCTGGTGTCTTTTTTTTTTTTTTTTGGTGGTGTCTGAGATAATAGGGAGATTATTTTGGCATCAATTTAACCTAGTTAAATAGCTTTACTGAAGATCTTTATCATTATAAATAATGGAGGTATTTGAAGTATTTGGTTACAATTCTAACTGAAGTTATCCAAAACAATGCCTCTCCAGCAATTCTCTTCTACTATTCGTTCACTCTGCCTGAAGGAAGTTACGACTTTTCAGCAAGAGTCTAAAGGTACAAACAAACAAAATCACCACCAACAAAAAAACAATCTCCCCACGTCTCTGATTAACAATTAAAAAACATCCAGGACAGGTATCACGGAACATGGCAAAGTGGTGTATTCATTTACTCTTCAGTAACAAAAGGTAAAGATGAAAAAAAATGAGACAATCTAAAAGAGAAAATAACTGCCTTCTGTTTTCCAAAGCAAACTAATAGAAAAAAATCTCCAAAATTCTTTGGAACATAGCATCATCTGCTCTGATGTAGCACAGTGAGATGAAGTACTAAAAATCATGAAGTATGTCTGCTTATCTAGCATATAAATTTGGGTGAAATATCTCCTGGCCAGCTGACTGACCTGAGACATGAATGCATCATGGCTGGAACACAGGTACTTGGTTAGAATGTCTGTATTGAAGTCAAATCACAAGTGGGTAAGTTCATGCTCAGGGGCTGTTTCCTATTTTTATAGACCTGTGGGAAAAAGCTATAATGATTAGGTGCATGAGGTCAGAGCTATTGGGAATTCAGCATAACAGCAAGGGTTTTCCTTAACTTTCTGTTATTTAATGTATGGAGTTCTGCAGTAAGCAATGCATGATTCAGAATAAAGAATCACAGCATTTACTATGCAGTGTATCCAAACATTATTGAAACAGCATGCTCATTTGTAAAGTGGCAGACTGCCTGACAGCACAGCAGTTACTTTGACAGGCTCGGGAGATCAGAATGATCTTAACAATGGTATTCTTCTCAAGCAACAATCACAGAATTCAGTAATGTCACACACAAGAAAACATCAGACACAACACCTTCAGACATGGTCTGGAAGAAACTTTTTCATTTTTCTGACCTATCCTGAAACAGGAAAGGTGCTTAACAACATACATGACACACACTACAGGTCTTCAGTACCTAGGTTATCTGAACATCCTCTGTCCTCTTGCCTACATTACCTCTTCTGGCTATGACTATTACCTTTGGAGTAGCCACTGCACAGTATGCAGAGTTAAGCATTTTATTTAGAAAGAGAAAATAACTATATACTGTGTCTGGTACATGCGTACTATGTCTAGTATGGTTATTTTCCTCATGAATACAGCAGAATATAAATTAAAATTGCTTATGACAAAATCTATTTCTAGAATTTGTAACTACTTTTTTTTTTTTTAATCAAAACCTCAAATAACTTACACTGCTGAAGACACAGTGATTTTTACTCGTTTGAGAATTTTAGGATAATCATGATTTCTAGACAACCTCTCAGAAAGCCTGAAACCTTCTGAAAACACAACTACTTTACAACAGATAAGCAAGTAACTGAAGAGAAGGCTAGAAAAAGTCTACAGAGTGGACAGATCTCGCATTATGGCAAAGAGCATCTGCTGTCCTCTGTCTCTTGCAATGAAGATTGGAAGCTGCATGAGGACTGAAAACAGAAAGTGCACTGGCTGCATATGAGCCAAGCAAACATGCAGCTAAATAATTAACATCCATAAAGAAGCAATAAACACACTGAACACCTCCTACCTTTCATAACTGGTGTCACATATCAGACCTGGCTTGAAGACTTTCAATATGAGGTTAGAATAAAATAGTAACAATGAAAATAATGCAAATTTTCTATTGCCATGAAAAAATGGAAATTAATGTCTCCCCACCTGCTGTTTTAACTGATGTACTAATCTGTCCTTCTCTCGTTTAAGAGCCATTACTTCCTCTTGAGTCTTCTTTTTCTTTGAAGCAGACAGTTCAAGCAAGGCAATGTTTGCATCTTTTTCACTAATTGCAGCAAGCAAAGCTTCCTGTCTGATTAAATAAAACAAAAATCATTATATTATCATCAAAACAGAACATATATTGCTACCTCATACAACTGTTTCTTTTAACTGCTAGAGGAACAATCAACGACCTTTTGGACACTTTAAATAGCAAGCACTCTCAAATTTAATCAAATCATGAAATAAACTGATTAGCCTAAAATGTTACCTTTATAGATTTTTCATTATGCAACTAATTCATAAAACATTTCTCTCCATCTCTTTTACTACAGTATGATAGCTAAGAATATTTCTGTGAAATGTCTTGCTTTCAAAAGTCTGCTACTTATGTTTTTCAATTCACTTTCCTGAATTCCAGAATATCTCACGTGAATATGTTGCAAATTATTCAAATCATACAGATTGAATAATTATAAGAAAAAGCAATACAGATAAAACATTTTTTTATATTATGCCATTAATTTTGTACTCTAAAGACCTCAGTACAGAAACCTCTAGACATCTCTCTCACGTTTACTTAAATGTTTTCCTATGAATTTATTGTTATTGTTTCACCACATAACTATAATGCCAGAAGTAAAATATAACATCTACAAAGTAAGTTCCTTGATCTAATTGTTTGTGGGGAATATTTTCCTTCGGAATCTTGAAAATAAAGCAAGCAGAAACTTACAGCACTTTTAGAAGTTGGCAGCACACATCATAAATAGTTTGTGTGGACATCTAACAAAGGTAATTTTTACACTATGCAGTTGGAAGCACAGATTTTGCAGTATCTTATTATTTCTTATACTCTAAATGCTCCCGCTGGCAAGGACATAATCTGTCCCTTATTCTACTCAATAAAAGAAATATATTCATCTTCTGCAATGCATTCAATGACAGACTATGACTTATCAGCCAAGAAAAAGCGTATCATACTTAATAGCTTTTAGAACAGAATATGTTACGGCCTATGCCTTTTTCCAGAACTATGTAAGATCAATCATTAAAAAATAAACATGGATAAATGAGTCATAAATTAACTTTAGGCTCCAGCTGCTAATAAATGTAAGAATACGGCTCATGAACTTCATACAGTCAAGGTGAGCTAGAAGTTTGGAATTCTCATAGTCCTTTGCTTGCCAGCAAAAATGTCAAGAAAGCTATTTCACTTTTTTTTCAAAGTTCCTAATGTATTAATGTAAATATTTATAGGACAATATTTCTGATGGAGTCAAAGAAAAACAACCCATTTATTTTACTCTCAAAGTTATGAGACGTGGATCAATTTTAGATAAACAGTTGCATTTTATTCATACACTTAAATAGTCTCATTTATTATTCTGTCTTCATTCTAATCACAGTTAAATGATGTTTAAAAGAGGATGCCATAAGTCTCCAACAGTCTTAATTTAAATGAAAGCTATTAATTATTTTAAATAACAGGTATTAAGGAAAAAAGCATATCAGAAGGTCACATACCTATAATGCTAATTTGAAATGAGATACAGATATATTGTTTTCTATACACTTCATAATGCATAAGAATTGCTGCATTTATAAAAGACGCAGTGTTTTCATGTGTTGTGCTCAAATACCATATCAATTCCATGACATTTTCATTAAAATCTTAATTTTTTAATGCAATGAAATAGAAAAAAGTTGATCTGCCACTGTATTCAACAATTCCTCTCACCTTCCAGAAGCCAGAGAATTTATGCACTGTAAAAAATGGAAATATGCCACCATTTGAGACTCTGATTAAAACAGAAAAAATGTATTTTCTGCTTTTTCTCCACAGTATCTTTTACATACAAGTCTGTACTTTTGGTACATGCGTCCTAGCACTAGAAGGAGGAGGCTTTTTCAGGGGTGATGACACAAGCTTTCTGACAGAAACTGCCAGGAACAGGTATTCTGTGAATTTAAAACCAAAGAAATAGCATATTGCATTACTACATAAAACCTTTTTTTTTTTTTTTCAAATTAAATAAGATTATATTAGCTTCTCTACAATTATTATCTGGCAGCAGACTGTATTAAAATTACAAATAAAATTCTGACTAACCGTCAGAGGTTTTGACAATGTTCTGGTGGTTTGCACCAAGGAACCTTTTCCAATTTTTAGCATGCATCAAACAACTTCTTTTACTTTTTTTTTTTTTTCCTATTTTGAGCATTATTTAGAAAAGGTTTCATGATGTTTTTCTGGTTTTCAGGATATGTAGGACAAAGATTAGCCCTATCTGCAATTAACAGCAGTGGGATTAAATCTTGATCTTTAACTCATGGTAACTCAGTGCTGTAAGGTAAGTACCTCTACTTCAAGAGCAAAGTGTGATTTATACCATAATCATCAGTCTAAAGATATACTTATTTACTATCTGAAGATAAACATTGACATAACCATCATAAACCCAACATGCTCAGAATGAAAATGTTAAAAAAAAATCTACATCTCAGGAATTCCAAGGTTTCAACATACATTTATGTTAATTCTTAATTTATGTAGGGTAACTCCATCCCAGCGAGAGCCAACACAATATGTCTGTTCATCTAGTAGCAAATTTTACAGTAAATACTTGCCATCTACTAGGTTTCTAATGATATATAGTGTATCTAATTATGTGTAACATGCATTGCAGCTGTAAAAAGCCACAGAGTAAAAGTTTTAAACTGAAAACTACATGAAGCTATTCTGAAATTTTACTTATCCTCCAAAGTTTAGAACATTTCACTACCTTGAAATTGGCAGTGAAAACACAAACCTGACTAGCGTGGTAGAAGAATCAAAACTACTGAATTATTTGGTATCATTTCCACATCTGATAATAGGATTCACTCACATCCACCTTTTTCTGCACTTCTAACCAAAATGACCACAGGTTCTTGCGGTCATAACTCTTCAAGTATGCAACACTCTAGCCCCACTTTAAAGCAGCAGATGAGACAAAACATTCCATGGGAAAGGACAGCCAATCAGCATGCTTTGAAAAACCCTGGATTCTGCAGCCCCAAAACCACAAGATTTTGCAGACCCTAGTATGCTTTTTCTCAGCTGAGGGTGCTGAGGGATTGTGAAAGCCAACCACAAGTTATGAGAATGTTTCTGAAAGGGAAAGTTAACAAAATCTTATTTATCTATTGTCTTGGGGCTCACAGGGCAACTCCATTCAATACACCACTTATCCTGTCCTAGAGAAATACTGGGGAAAATAAGTAACCAAACACTTAATTACACAAAATAATGATTTGTACCAAACACATCCAGGAAATAATGGTTCATAGTCATATAAAATAGCTGCTGTCATATGACTCCATAAGTGCTCCACTGAGACACACTAAGATTTGAATCAAACTCACCGTGCGTACACAAGTTTGAATTGGACCCCAATGTTATTGTCAATGTATTTTTTTATCTCTTATCTTCATAGTAAATGTAAGTGGAGTTGCAAAGCCTTAAACTTACACATATTGAGAGATCACAAGAATACAAGGATGGGGATTTCTACAGAAGTTCTTCTACAGCAATGCAGAATGATGAATACACCTACGTAGATGAACAGCTGAAAGAAAACTCAGACTACCAGTAATCTTGAAGCCACCCGAATGTGAGTCAGCTTTAGTTCAGAAGCTCTAAAGTCTCATTTATCTAAGAAACAAGGTGTTTTAACTTGGGAATAATGCCAGTGAACACACTGATGGCTTCCAAGCTGGAGCTGGCTCTCATACACCCTGCTCAGAGTGTGGGCAGAGCAAGCTTGTATCTGTCTGCATCTGCCTGCACAGACGTACTCCTGGAGTATTTCAGCATATTATCTGTGTCTATTATCATGGATAATCTGAGCAGTAATAACCTCAAATATATAATCCAGTGGCATTTAACCAGGTACTTAGGTTAACAAGTGTTCAGTAGAGCAGGACTGTGTATTCTACCACATGTTAGTTGCTTACATTCTAATGAATTAACTACTTCAATATGGAGGGAAGACAGAGAGATCCACCAGTTTTTATTGCTACTGTTTTGCAGAGTACATGATAAAGTAGGTTGCGACAGGGCATCTAAAGAAACCAAAGCAGCCTCCTTTACTTTACTATGTATGGCCTAGCATACTACCAGATGCACAATTCTTCTGCAAAGTCCCTGGGAGACAGAGGTTGAAAAATACCTTGCCCATGCTGGTGAGGAATCGTGAGAGGATACAAGCATATATGAAGCAGCCTGTGGGAATAGACCTGGAGCTCTATATTATCATATCACATTTATTGCATATCTCTACGCTCTTCTACCCACATCTGCGAAAGTTGCTGTGCTACCCCATCAGCATACTTTAAGATTCCTACAGAAGAACCAAATCAGAAGCAATTTATTTTAGCTACTCAGTGACCCCACTAAAACATTAATATCACATTTTTTGCAGCAAACTTGAAATGAGATTATCTAACCACTACAAACAAGGCTGAGACACCAGCAAAACAGCTGACTATAATTACTTCCTCACAAATATGAGGTAAACTCCATTCAAAAATGTAAACAGGTGTCAAGGTCTTTGGCTACATCTCTCAGGTGAGTAATACAGTTCTGCTTTGCTGCTAGAAACTCATGATGCATTGCTGTGAAAGAACTTTTGAAAATCAAGACCTGAACTGGCACCAAGAACAACATACAGTCTGATCTACTCTCCAGCTAACATGCTTAAGAGTGTAAGCATAATTTATAATACTTAATTATCTACTGTGTCAGGAAAAAGAAACGACTATCCAAATACAGTTCTATAGAGATGTTATCACTATTTGCAGCCAAAATGTCTCCTTATTGTTTAATAAATTATGGTAATAAAATACATTTTAAAATAATTTATTAGAGCACTGAATTAAATGACATTCTTTAACAGTAATATTGATAAAGAGTAATCCTTTTTGCTATTAGTAGTTTTCTCTCTTTTTTTGGCAAACTAATCTGTTATACAAACAACAGTGTAGTACTTTTAACACCAAGGAAAATCACTCTAATTGTATATGGTAAAATTAGGTAATCTCTGAGATTAAAAGAATGCATGTTAAATCTAATCTGCATTTGATCAGTCTGCATTTGATCCACATTAGTAATTATTCTGCACATTTTCCTTTGATATACATAAAGCAACTCCTAGGATTCTCAACCTATATATCCTCCACTATAATATGGTTGCTCGTTATAAGGAAACGTAGAATTTCTCCCTGGAAAAACAAAACTTATGAAAGGAACTTCTCCTCCCCTAGCAAAGCCTGACTGCATTCCACTATACAGCAACTTACTAGCTCAAGCTAGTCTTGTTTAATACAAAGACAGTAACTATAACGGCTTCCTGATGAGCAAGCACACTTACAGTTGCGAGGTCAGGTCTTAAGGTACTAATGATTCCAGTGAGAAGTACTAGGAAACTTGCATTAATTATACTTGCCTTAGTATACTTAATGTCACTTCATGCTAAAATACAAAAGAAAAAATGAAAGGAACGTTCCCTTCCTAGTTGCTAGGAATTTATTTATTCATTAAACATTCAAAAATATTCAGGATTCCACTCTGTTGTTTTCACTAACTACATTGGTTGATGGACTAGAAAATCTACTTATCACAATTCATTGAGACTTGATACTTGAGTATCTTCAAATACCACGAAGACAGGAATAAAAATCTTTTGACAAATCAAACATGCCACCTAGAAAACTAAGGAGGAACTCCATATTAATGACCTGTTGTGAATAAGGCAAACATTACACTGTGAAGTATAAACAGAAATAGACTGCAATACAGAGGTGACTCTTTTGATCTACATGACTTCAGTAAGACCTTCGCTGAAATATTACATCCACTCTGGATATGATTCTTCATGTAAAATGTGGAGACTGCTCAGCAGAGTGCCAGCAAAAACTGTCAGAGAAATGACTGATAAGAAAACATTGGAAAAGACTACAATAAATAGTCTATGACAACATGATCATATGAACATTAAATGTTATACCAAACTAAAATAGAACATTTTTATCTATATCCATAGCACAGAGAACAAGAAGTAATATATACAAATTGCAGGAGACAAAGTTGCATTTTTTCCTCCTAATGTCCATACAAGCTCTAATGATAATGGCGGTAAGTATGAATAGCAACTGAGTACTGGAAGAAATTGAGAGGAAAACGGTCACTGCCAGTGGAAGGGTTTTTGAACAATTTAGGCAAAAGTCTGTTAGAAATGACCTGGGAATAGCTGATTTTGCCCCAGGACATGGCAACCCAATTATTCAACGAATCAATGTTTTAAAGGTGTTTACTTTTGTGTCTCATTTATGACAGTAGTCTTTGGAGTTAACATCATGCTTTATCTTCTTCCATCATATGCTTGCTAGCCTTCTTATTACTGAAAGAAAAGGCCTTTTACATTTCAGTTTCTACATCTATAGTAAGATAGAACAATATAATTTTCTGTGAAAAAAATTCTGTGAAAGCAATTGCAGATAATCACCATTCCTCAGTGAAAGTGAAATATGGAGATGCCTTTCTTTGGAGGATCTATCAACTATTAACCTCATAACAGAGAGAGCTTTTAGACAAACAAAAAATATAAAATATTATAAATCTTTTAGTAAGGTCACTGGAAGTAGTGTTAAAGAACAATCTGAATTAAAGAAAAACACTATGCATAGGATTAAAGAAAGCAGATGATACCAAAGCAACTCAGTTATAAATGTAACCTAACACCTGAAAACCACAATCTTATAGATCTCTAGCAATTCAGACACAGGCTTTGCATTTGTGAAAGCATCTGTCTTGGAGTGAAAAAAATTACTTAATATGAAAAGGAAGCCTTAGCATACTAGAAAGGAAGATAAGATAATGCAAGAAGGAATAAATCCACGAAAGACTCTGCTGAATGCCAAACTGAAAAAGTATATTGTCTACAGTATTTTATCAAACTGCAGCCTAAACAAATGTCAAATGGAATAATTTCTTTAACAAATATAAGCAACAACTGAGAAAAAAAGGGTTGTTCACTAGCATATATTTAGTCAAGATTAACTATGGATAAAAAAATGCACTAAGAACAGATTTAATAACCCTAAACTGTCATTCAGGTTGTAGGAGGTATTCAAGATACAGCTAATAAAACACAAAAAATGGTTCTAACCACCCACAAAAAAAACCTCGGTAGTGTAAAACACTGAGGGATGACCACTAAGATAAATGCTTTCTTTTGAGAGCTGCCTTGCAGTTAACCTTCTTAAAGAGTCTCCCAGAAACCTCTAATCATAATACATTGCATTGCCACTTATCACAGTCAATTTAGAAGTGAACTTTGTAAACACTCCTGCTTTACTCCCTACCTCTGTTAGTCTAAGAATAATTTTCTGAGCTTTAATAAAAGAATTCATGACAACTTTTTGGGAGGTGGAGTGAGTTCTTAGAAACATCTTAGAAGTGGTCCAATTGCAATCTATCAGAATTCAAGATTAAGATTTATAGAAACAAGAACTTCTAACTAGAACTTTTACTGTGTTTACTACTTAAGCCATTTTCCACAAAATACAGAAATGTAACTTATAGTCACCATTAAAGTTAAATAACGTAAAAGATGTTTGAACTAATGATACACAGTACTCAGCCAACTTCTTACATGCTAATCATACTGAAGGAGGAAAGGAAAGAAAGAAAAAACAACCAAAAACAGCTCAACCAAATTTTTCCTTTAATTATTGTTTTCTTTCCCTCATGACCCCCAGTATTCAACCTTAAGTTCAGTAGGAGGTGACTAGAGATAGACGGTGATGAGAGATCCTGTTTGAAACAGCTTCTCTCTGTCACTCCTAAAGCAAATAAATGGTTTGTTAAAACATGCTGTTAATCCATTATGGATGTGTATGCATCTTCAAAAATAAACTTCAGAATATTATTGGTATTTTAAAGCTTTTTCTTTAAAAACAAGACATACTGATCACAAGCATGAAATTTAAAATCTGTATATTCAACAAGAGTTGTAAGTCTAAGCTAATTGTGTGATAGACATGTAAATTCAGCCAAAATTAATTGTAGACAATAATCCTAAAATTGTGTATCTGGGACTGACAGAAAATTTGTCTCTCCTATTATATGACTAAATACGCCTTACAAAAGCATTTATAACTACTTTAAAATGAACAATTATTTTTGCACTGTTTTCAGACAATCCCTTTTGAAACACTTTCAGAAGCAAATGCTTTTCAGAAGCAAAACAAGCATGAAATAGCACTTCAGGTTGGCCTAGTGCCCTTACAGCAAGCACAGAGAACTTCTGATGCTCCACAGCCCAAACACACCAAGCAGCAGAGATGACTGATCCATTAACTACAGGACGGAAAGCCAGGGGCCCTGCTCTTACACACCTCAGGCATCAACCCACCAAGCATTTTCCTCACATGGAGGAACTGAACCTTGAATTTATCATCAAATCAAGCTGGTAGCAGGTGTGAGGAGGAAATAACCAAAGGATACTGTGTTAGATAAAGAACAAATACCCTCTGTACTACACCTCTATTAGATGTATATTTTCATTAGTCTAAAATCAAGAAGAAACAGGAAGAAACAGCTGGCCCTAATCTGAAATTTCAGAGTAAATGACAACAAGGAAAAGAGAGGACCTGATTCTGAATTATCATATAGGAATTTCTTAGAAAAGACAGCTTTCTTATCCATTTGTTATTTCACCTCCCCGGAGCCACAGTTCAGCGCTTCTTCCCTATGTTTCACTAGTTGCATAATCAAACCTCTCCTTACATTCCCCCAGTAAAAACAAACATATTGTCTTCACACTGGCAATTTTAAATTATGCCCTTTTTTCCTCCTTTACAACCACTGTGAATGTGCATATAGGTCTTCTGTTAACCAAACAGAAACCATCCAGTATAAAACTAAGAGTTCAGAGAGAAATTTTAAAAGACAAAGAAGGAACTTCATGCCCACCTTTGGGGGCAAACTTTCAAGTAAGAAGCAGGCCATTTGAATTTGAATTCTCTGAAGTTTTTCAAATCCTGTAACATTGCAGTTCTGATGTCTTAATGATTTATGTTTTAGAAATGACAGATTAAGTAAAACAGATGCCCTTGGAAAAAGACATATTCATCTGTGAAAGCAATTACGTCATGGTTTCATAGATCATGCTTCAATAACCATTGCATTATCATATCATTTAAATGGGTGGCACTGCTCACACGTAAGTAAATATAACAAGCTTCAGACTGTGTGAGAAATGCAGAGAAAAAAAAAAAAGAACTCACACTGCTGCAAAACACAGCTAAGTTAGATGATGACAATTATTTCTGGGTTTTGCAGCTTTTTACTAGAATTAGCTCCTGTTGTTCATTTGGTTTTGTACGATTCTCCGTAGGAATGTAACCAACGCTTGGTTAAAATACCTCTCTGCCTGTTTTACACCAATCCACAATGCAGTACAGAAATGGGGGCTGCCAAGAATAAGAACAATGGCATCCAAACACATGGGATTGTGTTACAGCAAAACACAGCACTGCACAGGGTCCACCTAAGTTAAACAGGAAAACCAAGCTATAGGTAATCTGTCATTGTCAGCCTCCTTATCCTTCAACACCGCTTTTTGTGTTTATAGAAGACAAAGATAAAAGTACTTCACAGGATGGATAGTTAAATCTCTACAATGTAGTTCTTGGTAACATTTTTTAACTGCCAAATAAACATTTACACTTGGAAAAAAGTTACTACTTAGAGTTACTACTGCTTTAATAAATTTGCAGAGAATTCAAAATAACTGAGTCAAAGACATACAGAACTGAGATGCAGAGATGGAATATTAAAAAGACAAATTTTTGTTAATTGTACACTCAATTTTGAGTTCACAACATATTCCAAGTACCCATTTCTTGCAAAGTAGATGGTTGGGCTACAGAATGACTGAGGCTTTCTTTCAACTTTTAATAAATGTTGATCAGCAAAATTATCCTTTTAGCAAACAGATAATACACACAAACGTAGAAAAAAAAATAAATACTAAAATCTATTTCCTTCTTTTCCACCGGAAACTGGATAAAAAGATTGGCCTGATTTAAAAAGAACTAAGTTAAGGTCCTACGCTAATTTCCATAAAGTTTCAAGGACCCCCCCCTTTGAACAACATAGATAAGAAAACACATAAAATCCAATGTAAATCATAGTGAACTTTAAAATACATCACAGAGGGAAAAATTAGATCCATTTTTGCACCAACATAGAGAAATCAATACAAATATGTACTAGAATTTATGCCTTGAGCTTTACAATATATAAGAAGACAAATTCAAGAAAGAAAATTGCCCGAATATTTATGATTAACAAAATGCACTCTCTCGGCAGTGCATAATTCATATTTGATAACTGATCTGGGAGCATAGTTTAAATGCTCATTTATTAAATTGGGTGTTAGAGATTATGTAAACTAGTGTCACATGATTTCCACTAGCTGCAGATATGTCAGAGTATAATTCTGTATGTCAGCCTTAAAAGAAGAAACTCCTTAGATTTTGAACACACACACACACAAACACACACACACACACACACACTCTCCCTCAAATAGGCTGACAGTTTTCATATTTTATTCTGATTGACCTATGAAGACAGAATCATCATTTTCATTATTAACATGCTTACATCCATTACTTACCATTACAGGCAACTGGAAGTAGCCTCTCGACTACATGCCTTAGTCCTCACGGGGGATTTTAACTATCCCGATATTTGCTGGAAGACTCACACAGCCAATCATTCACAGTCTAGGAGGTTCCTCCAGTGCATTGATGATAACTTCTTAATGCAAATGGTGGACAAACCAACTAGGAGAGGAGCACTGCTAGATTTAGTACTCACCAACAAGGAGGGTTTGGTTGAAAGGGTGGTGATCAATGGCAGCCTTGGCTGCAGTGACCATGAGATGGTGGAGTTTAGGATCCTGTGTGGGAGGAATAGAATACCTAGCAAGGCCACAGTTCTAGATTTCCGAAGGGCCAACTTTGGCCTGTTCAATCAACTGCTAAGAGAAGTCTCATGGGAAAGGGTACTAGGCGGTAAAGGGGCTCAAAATAGTTGGTCAGCATTCAAGGACCACTTCTTCCAAGCTCAGGATCTGAGCGTCCCAATGGTCAGGAAATCAAGTAAGGGACCTAGGAGACCAGCGTGGTTAAACAAGGAGCTGCTGGGCAAACTCAAGTGGAAAAGGAGAATCTATGGATTATGGAAAGAGGGGCTGGCCACTTGGGAGGAATATAGGACAGTTGTTAGAGGATGTAGGGAGGCAATTAGGACAGCTAAGGCCTCCTTGGAACTTAATCTTGCTAGTCGGGTTAAGGACAATAGAAAGGGCTTCTTCAAATACATAGCAAATAAAACTAACACAAGAGGAAATATAGGCCCACTGCTGAACGAGGTGGGTGCCCTGGAGACAGAGGATATAAAGAAGGCAGAGGTGCTGAATGCCTTCTTTGCCTCTGTCTTTACTCCTGCAGACTCTCCCCAGGGGCCCCAGATTCCTATTGCCTCAGAAGGAGTCAGGACAAAGGAGGAGTTTGCTTTGGTAGATGAGGATTGGGTTAGGGATCAGCTATGCAATCTGGACATCTATAAATCGATGGGTCCGGATGGAATGCAACCACGGGTGCTGAGGTAGCTGGCGGAGGTCATTGCTAGGCCACTCTCCATCATCTTTGGTAAGTCGTGGGAAACGGGAGAGGTGCCTGAGGATTGGAGGATGGCAAATGTCACACCAGTCTATAAGAAGGGCAAGAAGGAGGACCCGGGTAATTATAGGCAGGTCAGCCTTACCTCCGTCCCTGGAAAGGTGATGGAACAACTAATTCTTGACTCCATTTCTAGGCATATCAAGGATGAGGGGGTTATTAAGAACAGCCAACATGGTTTTATGAGGGGGAAGTCATGTTTGACCAACCTTATAGCCTTCTATGAGGAAGTGACTAGGTGGAGGGATGATGGTAGAGCAGTAGATGTGTTTTTTCTTGATTTCAGTAAGGCATTTGATACTGTCTCCCACAGCATTCTCATAGATAAGCTAAGGAAGTGTGGGCTTGACGATCAGGTAGTGAGGTGGATCAAGAACTGGTTGGAAGGAAGAAGGCAGAGAGTTGTGGTCAATGGTGCAGAATCTAGCTGGAGGTCTGTGACTAGTGGAGTGCCTCAGGGGTCGGTGCTGGGACCAGTGCTATTTAATATTTTCATCAATGACCTGGATGAGGGAACTGAGTGTACTCTCAGCAAGTTCGCTGATGACACTAAACTGGGAGGAGTGGCTGACACACCAGAAGGCTGTGTTGCCATTCAGCGAGACCTGGACAGGCTGGAGAGTTGGGCAGGGAGAAATTTGATGAAATTCAACAAGGGCAAGTGTAGAGTCTTGCATCTGGGGAAGAACAACCCCATGTACCAGTACAGGCTGGGGACTGACCTGCTGGAAAGTAGCGAAGGGGAAAGGGACCTGGGGGTCCTGGTGGATAGGAGGGTGACCATGAGCCAGCAATGTGCCCTTGTGGCCAAGAGGGCAAATGGCATCCTGGGGTGCATTAGAAAGGGTGTGGTTAGTAGGTCAAGAGAGGTTCTCCTCCCCCTCTATTCTGCCTTGGTTAGGCCACATCTGGAATATTGCATCCAGTTCTGGGCCCCTCAGTTCAAGAAGGACAGGGAACTGCTTGAAAGAGTCCAGCGCAGAGCCACAAAGATGATTAAGGGAGTGGAACACCTCCCTTATGAGGAGAGGCTGAAGGAGCTGGGTCTCTTCAGCTTGGAGAAGAGGAGACTGAGGGGTGACCTCATCAGTGTTTACAAATATGTAATGGGTGGGTGTCAGGATGATGGAGCTAGGCTTTTTTCAGTGATATCCAGTGATAGGACAAGGGGTAATGGGTGTAAACTGGAGCATAGAAGGTTCCACGTTAACATCAGGAAGAACTTCTTTACTGTGAGAGTGACAGAGCACTGGAACAGGCTGCCCAGGGGGGTTGTGGAGTCTCCCACATTGGAGATATTCAAGGCCCGCCAGGACAAGTTCCTATGTGATGTACTCTAGGTTACCCTGTTCTTGCAGGGGGGTTGGACCAGATGATCTCTTGAGGTCCCTTCCAACCCTTGGGATTCTGTGATTACACTATGGGCATGTGTTAAAAACTGCTACATAGCTTAATTTGATAGGTACAGGAAATTCTACAACTTACAATTGTAAGTTTACAAATTACATCTTAACATTTTTTATTTTTTGAAACTATGATGTTTTTGCTAAATTTGCGTAGCTGATAAAGTACTACAAATACAGAATAAATTTAAACATACTGCTCCAGACATCTCATTTCTGAGGATTTCATTATATTGGGAACCACTGGATATGTACTTATGATCAAGTCACAGAATGCCACCTATGAAGACCACTAATTATTAGTTTTAACATAATAAAAAAAGGTTAAGCATCTGAGTAAAGAAGATAATTAAGATATTTATTCACAAACTAACAGGGCACCATTCCTTTAAGTTTGGGATATCTAAAGACCAAAATGCCTAAAGGCGTTCTGTCAGAGAAAATTTCTTCAAACCCTGCCTCCATCATTTTATCTCAGTGAAAAAAAAACCCACCTTCATTTCTAATAAAACACTGCATGTCCAAAATACAGCACATGAAAACAGTAACTATAAAATAGAAAAGACAATGAAATCCCAGAGCAGGCACAAGAGATTTCATAAGGAGAGAGGGAATTAGACAACAGCACACAAATATTTCCCTAATTAGTATCTTAAAAGATTGGGAATGAAAGAGATAGGATACCACATGATGTTATTTAATTATATGACTTCCCTGCTAATAGAGCTATTCACAAGCATTGCCAGGAGCATGAAGACCATCATATGATTCAACTTTGCATAAAGAAGTTTGCTCATTGATCTTCTTTGGTGGGTTAACTGTTTCAAAATTTGTTTCAGACTAAGGAAGCATTTTAAAAAAAGGCATATGTGCAGTCTTAGAGCTCTAAGATAATACACACTGACTCATCGTGAATACAGTTTGTACTGACTTTATCATAGCAGATGAAAGAAGCATAACGTATTATCAGTGAACTGTATCAGAGAGGTGTAGTGCCCATGTCTGAATGGTAACAAGGAGTCATCACAACAGAGATAACAGTAGTTGGATATTTTAAGATAGTTCCACAACAAATTGTAGCGTGTTTAGTTTTGGTAAACAATTAACTTCTTACATATTATACTAGATTAACAGACTAACACATGCAGTTCTCTATTGATTTGAATAATAGTTCTGAGAATCTTTAGGAAGTCCTCTAAAAGTAAGTTTTATTGAGCGCAAAGATGGAGTCTGCTTTTGAGCTAACATCATGTTAGCTCGTATTTTGCTAAAAAATTAATACTAAAATTACTTAATCAACAGAATTACACTGATTACTGAAAAGTTGTTTGATGATACTTTTTAAATTACTCAAATCAGTGAACTAGAATTAAAAAACAATATGGCATTTACTACTAGTTGGATAGGTCAACCAAACTACTTCTTTCTGATCATTTAAACTATCAGCTCTTTCCATAATTAGATCACTTCCTTCTGTCAATAAAAGGTATATGTCAGAAGTACCTCTTCTACTTGCCTATTCTCAAATATATGTTAAAAATAACTGACAAATTAATAGCAAGTTAAAAATAAATGAAGTGAATCTTCTTGATGAAAGGGATATTAAGAGCTTTTCTGAGGTAGCTACCAAGTCTGATAGGCAAGATACAGAAAGATGTCACCACAGGGATCTGGGGGCCAGCAGCTTCCACAGACACAGATGAGAAGCAGGGCTGGCAGAGGACAGACAGTGCTTCTGAGGAACCAGTGGGAACTGGATAGAGTCTGCTGCCACTCAAAAGTCACTGAGTTCACTGAAAAGGGACACGTCTGCAGGGGTGGGGAGATATATATATATATATAGCTCTTTTAATTTTGATGAGACATTCCCAGCCTTTCACTCATATTGAAAGAATGTTTTAGGGGGAAAAAAAAAAGTAGATCCATGTCAAAACTATGACCAAGCTGTGGCCCTGTCATAAGACATAAGGCTTTCAGACACTTACGTGTGTAGTTATTCAGTCTCCATCAAATATAGGATCTGAGATCCATCCAGATGGCACACAGCTGAGTTTACTCATCAGTTAGACACATATATATTGGCAACGAATGCACTGCTGTAATCTTCAAAGTGGCAGTGGAGTAACAGAAGTGTGCATAGTGGTCTTCTATATATTTTCAAATACTTTCTTCTTAATGAAGAATGCAGCACTTTTCTCCTCAGTCTTTCTGCCCTTATCTTAGGAAAGCTACAGGAATTAGCGATGTTTCCCTCTTACCTCATTGTATCTGCAAGATTTGCAATTCCTGAGAGTTCCCCTCACTGCTACGTTTCATTAAGATGGAGAATACAAACAACAGTTCTGAGAGAAACAAAGTATGTTGAGTTCAGTGTGCAAAGTCTATTTTTAAGGAACAGATTTGGAAAACATACAGAATTAATCTGAAAAGCCATCAATAATAAACCCCCAAACACTCTAAAAAATATAACTTCAGAACATACTATCCGTATGTTAATTCATAAATTCTTGATGGCTGTATCTTAGAAAAATATGCAGATCTCTCATGTAACACTGAATAAAGTGATGTTGATGGTCTTACTAAAATTTAAGAATTCTTTAAGTCAACAAAAACTACAGAAGGCTTAGTATTTGGCAGCCAAGCTACTGTACTAGACATTACAACACAAAAGCAGAAGATAAATTATTTAAACACCATCAGAAGGGCTCGAAAGTATCAAAATGGATTATTACTGGAAACACTGATGCTTAGATCAGGATGGATGACGCTTTAATCTATTATAGTACACTCAAGTTTTACCCAGGCATAAATTTCATATTTTAAAAGAATACAACAATGGGGTAAAAAAAAGCACTGCACAAAAGCAGCATACAGAATGCAAATAAATTAATTTTCAATTTTCCTTTTTAAATCTGACATTCAACAATGATGACAAACTTTATCCCACCAAATTTTAACTCAAGTAAAAAAAAAAAAAAAAAAGAACCCGAACAAAGGAAAAAAAAACACCCTATGGAGATTTCAACAATGGAAAGTACTCAAACAGTTCAGACAGTAAATTCACCCAATCAGGTTTCCGCAGGGATGGTCCTACAAGAGGCAAGTTTGAAAGAACATTTAAATTAATAAAGATTGCTAAATTTCTACAGTGGCTTTGGTACACTCAAAAACTATACATTTCTCCCAAAAATTAAGGTACGGACTGTAAGTGTAACAAATATCAATCATGCTTTTGGAAAAATAACAATTCAAACAAACAAATAAAAAAGTTCCATTAGAATCAAATAGAGGACACTTTCTGAGGCCTCTGAATGGTTCATGGTTGATTTGTTTTTTTTTTTTAAACTGTGTACAAAATTGCATACTTACTATGACTTTAGATGGGCTCCAGAATCCAAGACAACAGAAAAATAGCTTATTTCTAAGCAGAATTTTGAACATTACCTGAATCAACAGCACATCTGGAAAGAATCGTGACAGAGAAAGCCTATGAAGCAGTCGCTATGGAAAATGCTCTCTTAAATTGCTATCCGGGTGGCCTCGTGACTCATACAAATAATAGGATCCATCTTAAGATGAGCTGCCACTAAGGAGGAATGCTAATACAAGTAACTGCCATTGCTATGAGAAATGAAACCACAGCTGCTAATCTCTGCAATGAGCAGAGATTCTGTACAGGTGGTAGGAAATAATAGTGCCTCAGCAGCTCAAAGAAGCCAGAACTCACCAAGTCAAACTCTAGATATAAAAGTAGGTGTAGGCTTTCTTTCCTATTTCACAAAAAACAACTAGTTAATTAGTACAACTCAACTCTGTAGGTAGCTACACTGTTGAATGCACTGTCCGAGACAAAAGAAAACGCACACTTTCAAAATACAACAAAGATCTGAAGTACTGAAGAAATTACTTTAAAGCACATGACAACAGTATTTCCCCAATTAAGAAAATAACACAAAATCTTGCCAAAAGGATGCTGAAAGAGAGAATGCAACGATATCCTTTCTGGAATAGAAGATCAAACAAAGTAAAAAATTCAGGTTAGCAACAGTTGCTAAGAAATATTTTCTATGACTGCCTTAATTATTCCAAAAGACAAACATATATAGGCTACTATTGCATTCATTACAAAAACCTTTGATTTAACAATAGAAACTAATGTTTTGCTTAATAAAGAACTGACGTATTTATAAAAGAAGGAAACACTATGTAAAAATCTAATACAATATTTAAAACGTTAAAAACTACATTCAAGTGTTAAAAATCTAGCAAAGACGTAATTGTTTTGGCTGCTCTTCTCATTTTAAAACTATACTATGTGAATACTGCTCATGATTCCATAGTTAAGGATGACTTAAGCTTATCCTTAAGGCAGAAAGTCATATTATTTAAGTACAAAAGAACAAAGTCTATTCCTCCCCAAATTACTTCCATGCTTCTGAACATTAGTGGAAGTTACTTTGTAATGAACAATTACTAACAGCCACAATTGTTTGGGAGGCACAGAGTGCATATGATGTTTATAAAGGCTGACATACTCAGTTCACATTTACAGGAAGCAGACTAGCTTGAAGCAAGAGAGCTGAAGAACAAGGAACTTAACATATCAGTGCTGACTACCTAAGTGAAAAGTAAATTAGTGTAGTGTATGGAAAAATAATTTCACATATGTTGACAATACCTCCAAAATAAATAATTTCTTATGCTTTCTAAGAAGTCGCTGTCTCAGCCACTCATATTGACTCTGTAGTCAATACAGTGGATAAAGCACATTATAATAAAAGGAGAACACGATAGTGGATATTTCCTCATTTATTTTTTTAACAGGTAGAATACCTATTAATTGTTATAATCACATCTTAGCCAGTGAATTTCTGTTGAACCTGGAATGCTGAATGGGTTGTAACTTTTGAAGTCTTTCTACCCAAATGTAATCCATGTTACTAGCTGCTAACCATTTCCCAGCTAAAAATCTCTTACAGAATAATGCCCCATTGAGGGATGCATTTTGACATTATTCCCATTCACAACCTTGGGCTGTTGCTACCTGCTTTCTTCCTTAGTGGATCCTTCTGCCACTTCTACTTAACCTCAATGTCAACAGCTCTCCTACATCCTGCAGTTGTGCCAGCATTGACACTAAACCAGGAAGCTGGCTAGCCTGAAACGTCTGCCGCCTGCATCCCAGCATCTCCAGTTCCAATACATACACCTGATACACAGACAACTCATGGACAAACTGGACAAACCTATCGGGCACAGTTTATCTGTGCAGTTTATTCTGCATGGTGCATCATCATTAGATTTATGCCATCTGGCAACTAAACATCAGGTCATGACAGTACAGTCAATTGAATAAAACAGAGCACCATCAATATCAGCTCAAAGCAGTTCCCAAAGTTCAACACTGCACCTAAAAATGACCAATTGTCAGAGTTGAGAGATGGACAGTACCCCAGCTATGCCCCTTTCCTTTCAGGAAAGAGCTCATATTCCTCAAAGGACCCAAGCATATCATTGTAATGTTGAGAGAGGCCTTAGTTTTTCAAGTAACAGAATAGGGTCTCAGCAGCAACAACTTTTTCCAAGCCAGTAAAGAAATGATTACTGACAATAACTACTGCACCTCAGCGGTGATTTCCTAAAGATGCTGATAAAACTTCTAGTTAAAAAGCTGTGGCCTTCGTTTTCTTAAGATGGACCTAACACTAATCACATTAAAATAATTTATTACAGCAGTGAAATTTCAGCTGCTACAGGAAAGAAGCAGACCTATGTTAGCTACCAAACAGCAAACAGTGTTTGCCAACATTTACCACACAGATTTTTAGATAGCTTTTTTATGGTGAACTACTCATACTCTGTTCAATGCAGAAATACAAACCCACCAAATTGCAATTTCATACTCTACATGTGACAATATGAGTCTACATGATCTTTAAAAGCTGTCACTTCTTCAGTCTAATGAATTAAAAGAAAAAATAAGTTTTTGTCAAAAAAATACAAAATATCCCGAAGATCCCTTTTACAAAGAAACTAAAATGGTGAGAACCCTACAATTAGCCATGGAATTCTTGACCAGGTAAATATTGGTTATTCCAATAAGGTAAGATCAATTTTGGGAAACCTTACTCAAGAAAATATTTGAAGTAAATCTCATTAGTCACAGACTGTGGCTGTTACTCAGCACAAAGTCATGGCTCCTATGTATTGCATGATTATACCCCACAATAATGAAGATAAACAAAAACATACCTTGAAGGAGTGATAAAAGGTCAACATATCCTGACTGAACAGAATGCCCATAATAATACAGGAAATAAGAGAATCCATTGGCAGGCTTTAGAGCAACCAGGCAACACGTATGAGAAACAGAAGTCCTTTGCTTCTTGCTTGATACACCACTGACCCATAGACTTGAGATAACACTCTTTTGTATCTTCTTTAGCCCTAATCATAGTAACGCATGAGCTAATCTAGTACAGCAGAGCTTGAGGTAAGGATTAAGTTTCATATTGCTCCCGCCAGGAATCCCCAGAAAAATTATCCGAATCTGTCTTTTGAGTACAATAAAATAGAGATATTGAGAATTCCAGGATTCGTCTCAATACAGACAAGCAATACTATAGCTAACTAAACCACAGCAACCCTCTAGTGTAAACAAAATCCAGCTGCTAGATTTGGTCCAAGTCTAATTCCAAAAAGGGACCCCAAGGACTCCAGTCCTCCTAAGGTCACCATGTGGTATTAATTGGACTAATGTGCCTTTCCAAGCACCTTTTTTTGTCAAAGACTCTTGGTTCCTAATGCTCCATCTAGACTGCACAGCTGGCGCACATTATTCTTCAGCTCATCCAGATTGGAGGCCTGGTTTTTACAAGGTCACAGGATCAGAAGGCATACCAGCTCTCTTCTATCTCATATTCTAGAGTTCCCTTCCTGTAGAAGTTAACTATAAAGGTATGTTGATGGGATTACACACAGATCCTGCCATAGTTCAGAGGTACTTTTCATTCTCACACTTTCATTACTATCCAGCAACAAGTGGCTCCCTTTTAGAAGTGCAAGGCTCTGTTTTAAGAAAACAAGTACTTTGATATTCCAAAGGAAAAGACCTTTTGCGTCCAATTCATCCTGGTTCTGGCTTTATCCACCCCTTGCAGACTCCCCACAGAAGGTATACCTCATAATGAAACACAACTGGGCAGGCTATGTGCCCAACAACAGACACTCTCCTGTAAAACAGATCTCAGTCAGGACACGGGCAGTTTAAATAAAAACCATAGCCAGCCTACCAAGAGTATCTGGCTGCATAAATCCTAGGGGATTTTGACAGGGGAGCAGGATAGGTGTCACAGTCAGAATTTAGGTGTGAATCGGTGCAGTCCTAAAGAAAGAAAGTCAAACAATCTCTTCAGGTGAGCATCACCATAGACATCTTCTTTTTCTAGAGCCCTTCCCCATTTTCTTTTGAATGGTGGGATGTTATGGGCCTCAATTAGATACTGGAATAACAGAATTTCTGTATTACAATTATCTGGAAAAAGTAAACCCTACAGTCAAAGTAGAAAACACTGTTCCAGATACTAAAATCTGTTTATAAATTAACTGTATTACATATATAACAAACTGATATTTTCAGTCCAACACATACAACTTTTACATTCCAAATAGTATTATTTCCACTGTACTCTCATTAGCAAATATACACCACATCTCAAACAACAAAGACAACACGGTAAGAGATTACAAAGAATCTCTCAAACATGGCTTCCATTCTCTCACAGTGTAGATTTGGCAGAACTTTTTGTACATGTTTGGTGTTATTCAGTTTTATTCCTTATTTTAAAACATTAAAAATTGGAAGAAAACTAACTCAGAACATTTACAGGCACTCATAAAATGTGCAAATACCACATCAGGAAACAAAAATAAAAAGGAATATGAAGGATCTGATGACAATTCTACGGAAAACTTTAATTACATCCCAAACCAACGACTTCGGTAAGGTGCAAATTTACAGTACTTTGCTAACTAGAAACGATGAGACTTACAACTGCAGTAGTGAAAATATTATTGCTTCTGTAAACTCCAAGCTCAAGTATAAAGTAGATATGTAATCTTCAACTCCCTAAACACTCCAATTTGGCCACTAAAGATGCTGTTTTACATTTCCAAACATTCTCCCTTGTCACTACTTTTTATACTTCAGTTCTCAGGTTGTAAGTATTTGTTACTTGCAAAGCAACTCCTTTTGAACACAGAATCATGGGAGGCATTTGTTACTAACTGCTAATGCAGCCTGCCAAACAAAAACTCCCTGCTGGTGACATGACCACCTAGTGACCTCTAAAAATGTTTTAACAATGTGAAAAATATCTCCCTCTTGTAGGAAACAGCAATTTTTTAAATTAAATGTACATTGAATGTTCGCTTACATACAGATAAATGGTATTCAGAGTCACCTTCTCTGTTTCCAATTTCAATCTTTTGAAACCCAGCCCAAACCTAAATAAATAAACGTTGATACTAAGAGGAAACTAAGAGCTCAAGAGCCTTGTGATTTCACAAACAGCTTTTTTCCATTTTCTAAAATCTAAACTTTGAGCCAGACATAGAACAGGTAATGAAAAGAAACAAGTTTGGCAGCCCCTATGTGGGTCTAAGCTGAAAATAAGTCAGACAAAAATAAGTGGCTATAATTTGGCAGATTTAAAGTCTTTAAAAGTTTGCAGCTTGCTAGACTGAGTATGTAAAATTTGCAAATTGAAACACTATAACTGTGTTGAAAAGGGACTGTTAAATACTGCCACCATAATCAAGCTTTTAAAAATCATTTTACCATTATCTATCACTTATGCAATAGCATCACAGAGAAAAACATAAATTAGGGTATCTACTTATATGATAATGAACATCTAATGCTTAAATACATTATATTTAACAGTCTTTGAGATTTTTTTTTCAAGTTAACAGTATATTTGGAGCTTTCAAGTAAACACATTTAGGTAATTATATCTCATGTATTTGTTCTTATGTGGAAGACAATGGATTAAAAAAAAATTAAGAAAATACAACAGTTTCTAGAATATTAACCTGTAATTAATTCCGGTCATTCATCAAGAATGAATTTGACAATCTCACTCGATCAACATCTTATGATTTTTACCAATACTAATAAGCTGGCTGTGGTGCAAGCCTTGAATCTTTCTCCTACCCAGAACTATTTGGCCATCTGTTACAGTAGCGTATCATTTTAAAATGGGCTTAGCAGGCTAATGCCACAAGGCCGGCAGAAGTCATGGTTCCTTCCATATTACTGACACCACTGAACATAACTTCAAGCATGCCATATAACTTACAGGACTTTAGTCCTATTAAAAGAAAACATAACCTTTTCCTAGATTTAGGCTTCAAATAAAAGGCAGAAAAGCTGAGCTATTATTGCTGAACACCTGAAAGACCAACACCACAAACAATTCAAAGGACCTAGTCAGGGATTCTGAACACATAGCTACATCAACATGCTACATCAATGCACGTCGTGTATTTCCTAAGATATAAGTATGGCTTTCAAAACCTTTCTAATGCATTAATTAGGAGTCATATTCACTATAAAACATGTATAGTTTTAATGGAGTCAGGAAGAACACTCATGTTACATGATGAGAACAGGACTGTTTATCCAGATAAAATTCTATCTCAGTCAGCATAGAACATAATCAGCAACATATGCAGGTTTTACACATAGCTGATGTGTGTAGCTACTAACTACTTTGGGTAACGTACTCCTAAAACAGTTCCAAAACCTTCTTTTTCTAAACCTCATTCATAGGCTACAGTGTATGTCTGCTTGATTCTTCCCTAGTTCTAAAGCATTGTTATTTACACTTCTGTAACTGCAGCAACTGCCAAAAAGTAAAACCATGTAATTCAAGTTCTGAGTAACAGAAGAGAATGCTTTTCACAAGAATAAGACCAGACGCACTGAATTATTTCTCATCTTTGACCCTGACCAACTACTACAGTTATCTCGGCAGCCTTATGCTGGCTTGCACATCTGTCTGGAAGCGATCTGGAGCACAGTGTTCTCCGTTCAGAGGCATTCTTGAACAATATTCAGTATAGACATATGATATAGACTGTAAGATAACTAACTATACCTCATCTCCTTTACATCTAGACAGACTTCTGAAAATACAACCATAAACTGATTAAGAAATTGCAACACCTTTTGTATTCTGTATTGCAACACTTTTTCATCAAGGCAGAATCTGCGAATTTATGTGAAGTGATGCCCTTCTAATACTAGTATGAAAACAGATTCTCAGCGTCAATTCTCACCTGTAATTTAAGTGTGCTTTTATAGGTGAGGTAAAGAGGTTTAAGTAAGACTCCTTAAATCAGATCTCCAGCTGGTACACATTTTGTAAATTCCACTAAAATCACTGGGACTGTCCTAGTTCAAACTTAATGGTCTGGTACCTAAACCTTTCACTGAGCCAAAGTACCTTACATTAAAAGACATTATTATGATTGTTGGGCTTGTATTTACTGAGGTAAAACAAGAAAGTTTTAAAAAAATTATATTTAAATGGTTTTGAATATTTACTGATTTATTTTCTGACTTTCTTCTTTATACTCTTTCTTCATAGGTTTGAAACAAGGGGGCAAGCTATCTCTCAAATTCCATCTCCAAATAACAGTATTACTGACTTTCTGCCTAATACACTATTAGGTTTTATTAATCTTGCTAGGACTACTGTAGAGGAAGAACTACTCTAAGTTTTCTTTCTTCCCTTTTTTTTTTTTTTTCCACAACAGTGGGAGACATGCCAGCTGTGACATTTTAAGTCTCTTTCATTAAAAAAAGGTTAAGGTCAAAATAAGTATGATAAACATGGTAGTTCATCTTCTCAAAACTCAAGATGAAAGACTAAACAGAAGAGAATATTTTAACCTCACTAACTGTAAATTTATTTTTTTTCCTCTTAGTGCATAATTAGAAGCAAAAAGGCTTGGGAACAACACTTTTACTATAAATTTTAGGTCTTTAAATGACTCAGTAGTTGATTTAACAACTATATTAGTCTTAAGTTTATTATCTGTTTTCAATTATCTCAATGACTGACACTTTCAAGTTTTATGAAGGATTATGAAGAGTAACACACTTAAAGAGAAAAGAAATACATTTTCCCATTGTAAAAGAGGAAAAAAAAGTTTAAAAGAGAACTCACATTGTGTTTTGGTTAAATGAGTTGTCCTCTGTCTAAAAATTTCTAAATGCTATGTCTCAGAGGTCCTTGCCTGTAGGAATATATTAAAACCCAGTAAATCCCTACACTCTGGTTTCTTACCCTCAAATACTTTGTTATAAGAACACTGAAATATGTTTTCACTCACTTTCTTAAAGAAAAAAGCAGCCCAAAGGTTATCAGACAAATGGGGACAATAGATTAACTTCCAAAGAACTATATTCTGTTTCTTGTAAACGAAAAGTAAATTTATAGCACATCAAGCTTTTATTCCCAAGTGAATATAATAACTGGAATGCAAAAGTCTAAAACTGGCAACAAGCAGAGCTGGTCAAAGTATATGTAATGAAACTTGAAACTAGGCAAAGAGTTTTGAGAGGTTAAAGGCAGATAGGGCGGGAGGCTAGCAAGGCAGACCTGTTCTCCCTCAAAACCAGAAGAAAAATCTTCAGTACAGTGAAAGCAGCATGAGTTGTATAAATCTGAAGTGACAGATTCTTTTAGACTATGGTGTTATTTAAAGGGTGAGGACAGTTTGGGGGGTGACAGGGACCCATGGAGCACTACATGGGAGCAGCTTTCACCCCAGTCTTATGGTTTAAAGTGAAAGGAGAAATATCAAATGGATCATATTAAATTAACTTTACTTCAAGGACTGGTGCAGTGAGTTACACATGGAGAGACAAGGAGGACAAAAGGCTCAAGTAGCTATTTCTTAAAATACTTTGCCATAAACACCCTCTGTTAACCCAAAAAAATGCATTGTTATTTTTCAGTATTCCTTTAAATCATAAAAAAAAAAATTATCATGGAAGTTTTAATAGATAATGTAATTATTCTTAATGGATAACATAAGTCATGTATCAGTAAGTAAAATGCCCACAAACAGCTGAAACCCAATTTATTAAAGGAAGAGGGAAAGGCTTCTATAGGTTGTATGGTTATAGAGAAAAGGCAGCTCAAAATAGTGCCAGGTGTCAACAACTAATAGCATAACTCTGTTCTGATTTACATACCATATACACTGGGATGACTGACACTGCAAAGGGTGTAAAAGTACGTAAGAATTTACTCTAAAGTGCCTTCTTGGGCTAATTACTGCAATGTGCTCAACACAAGGCAACTCTAGTGCTGATGCAAGGGAAATCTGAGCTAATGCAAGGGGCAGTGATCCATTTAGTAAGTCATATATTTTAGACAGAGATCTTAACACCAATACTCCATGACCTGTGCTGGCTGTCTGCCAGCTTCTGGGTGAAACTGAAAGTGTTAGTTTTGATCTACAAAGTCTTAAATGGCTTGGCACCTGTTGACTCGAAAGATTCCCTCTTACCTTTCTTTTGTGCTGGGCAGCATAGAATACTTCCCTGTGGAAGTGCATGGAGGCAGGGGGGAAGGAAAAGAAACAAGGATGAGGGAAGAAAAGAAAGCATCAAGAAGTGTTCTCTTACTTGTGAAAAAAAAAAATGCACTTCTTGATGTTAAACAGCCCATAAGGTTATGCTATAAGGACCATCATTTTACTTGAGTGCCTGAAGAGGGTATGATTTCCTATTCGTGACTATGTGATGAACACACTAACTGTATTGGCAAAAATTCAGCTTTTGACTTTGTGAATGGTGGTTATTCTGAGGTTTTCTTTATTCCTTGGCTTCACTTACACAGTTTCCTTAAAGAATGATAATAAAATACTTTGAATGGTATATGATTTTTAAGCTATCACTACACAGCTACCTAACAAAAATAAAATAATACAAGACTTTATATTTTCACATGATGTTTTAAATCTATAGCAAAAGTCAAATAGATATTATTAAATATCCACATTTTTATCAGTGCTTAAACCGTGTTCCCAGTTGATTAGTCCCTGCATTCAATGGTGCTACTCTGAATTTATCACTGTGTTTTAAGGTTGAAGGAAGGCACTTAATGTAAAGACAGACATGAAGATATAAAATAAATTACACAGCAGCAAATTTCCAGAAAAACAGCATATCCACAAGAGCAATAAAAATACTTAAAGATTTTGTAACTGAATGTTTGGAATGGTCAATGAATGGAACATTGATAAAATACACTTTCACCACATACCGCATAATGCTTTTGTATGCTTGGCAACCAGCTCTTACTTTAGCATTTAAGCAGTTAAAAGGTACTGAATCACGATAAGGGAAAGTAGCCATAAAATTTGGTTCTTATACAATATATTCTTGCACTGTTTTCACATATACCCTTGAGGAAATGAGAGCAGAAACATGCTGCACAGTTAATACACAGTTCAGCTATGGACTACTGTATGCAAGGAGTAGATAAAGTCTGGGGGATGTCCCACAGGATATCCTTATTAAATACTCATCTGTGATTTAATCTAGTTAGCCACAGGGTGTCAACACTGGTCCACACAGAGGCAGGCTCAATGAATTTGTATTTGCCAGTTTAAAAATAAATAAAACAATCTAGAAATAACAGTTTGAACAATTTGACACGTACAATAAACATATGGAATGACTTACAAGGGAAGGAGACTGAAGTACAGAGCAAAAGTTAGTTAAGGAGGCACCCAGTCTTGTTACTTAAGCAAGCAGTAAAACGGAATCAAATTCTTTTTGCTTAGAGTGAATGGGAGTGGGTACATGACTCAGACAAACAGGTTGTAAATAACAAGAAAAAATAAGATCAGAATAAGTGAAAAAGAGCATCAGGCATTTCCTCCATCCAGTTATACTGCTGTTACCCAAATTCTTTTCCCAAAGATGGCATGAACCCAGTTTAATTTTTCAAAGCTGATCATGCTATAAAGGCATAATTGCATAGCTTGTGTTCAGCGGATTAATCTTCAGTGCAATACTGTCCACAATAAAAGTTTCATCTTACTGATCTCACCGATCATGGAAGACAGCAGTGCTGTGCTTACCCCTACCCATTATTGAGTAAAATAGCTACATTTAGCTGAATGAACTAAAACATGGTTGTTTAGCTTCAAAGTTTACTAAATCTTATGTTTGCTTTATATAGAATCATAGAATAGTTAGGGTTGGAAAGGACTCTTCCAAATCTACTGATACTGTGATTTGAGTTAAACATGTAAAATGCAGCAATAAAGTACGTTTTTGCAAAATCTATTTTAATAATAGAGACAAGACAAAGCAAAAAAGTACTAGATAAAATGCAATCTCTATTACAAAATTTTGACCAATGCCAGTTCCACTTCAATTGGAACTAATTCTATTATTCTGATTATAATTCTATCTATTAATTCTAATAGAAGAAATTGAGCATCACAGAACTGCCATAATTTCTTCAGTCATTTTGTGATCCTATTGATTCAGAAACTGTTTGGGATCAGATAAAAAGTGCTATATTTATGCTGACATTTTTTAAGTGGGAATTTCAGAACAATAACCAAAATATTTTCTTTCTTGTGCAGGTGTTCAAAGAAAGAGGAAGAAAATCAGAGTCCTGAAAGTATTCTCTAAATTATCACCCACCTCTTCCTCAGTTTATCTCAAAGTATTTTACAAAGAGAAAAAAATAGGAATAAAGGATGAAACTTATTCCTCTAAAATAATTCAAAGTTAGCAAAACCCGAATCAGGAGCAAGATTTAAGTTTTGTTTCCCAGAGTACAGCTTTATTCCTTAGTCCCACCGACTTAATTTTGTGTATGAACTGTTTTGTAATGTAACAAGTTTAGGTTTTCTACTGCAAGCCATCCTGCTGTAGGGGAAAGACTGCTAAAGACAACTGCAGCTGAAGAGATGTATTTTAGCTCCCAAACCCCACTTATACAAACAGTTCCACCATTAGTGCCACTTTCTGAAAGCTGTAATTTTTACATAAAGCATATTGGAGCTACTAAAAATTAAAATAATATTTGCACATTATCAAGAATCATTTGTATTCTGTATCCTTGTCGTGGTTTAAGCCCAGCCATAACTGGAACCACGCAGCCACTCACTCACTCCTCCTCTTTCCACCCCCACTCCCAGAGGGATGGGGAGGAGAATCGAAAGAATGTAACTCCCACGGGTTGAGATAAGAACAGTCCAGTAACTAAGGTATAACACAAAACCACTACTGCTACTACCAATAATAATAATGATAAGGGGAATAACAAGGGAAGAGAATATAATCACTCACCACCCGCCGACCAATACCCAGCCCGACCTGAGCAGTGATCTAGCCCTTCTGGGTAACTGCCCCCAGTTTATATACCAGGCATGATGTACTGTGGTATGGAATACCTCTTTGGCTAGTTTGGGTCAGCTGTCGTGTCTCTGCTTCCTCCCGGCTTCCTCTCCTCCCTGGCAGAGCATGAGACTCAGAAAGTCAAAGACTCCTTGGTCAGAGTAAACATTACTGAGCAGCAACTAAACACATCGGTGTTATCAGCATTGTTCCCAGCCCGAAAGTCAAAACCACAGCACTGCACCAGCTACTGAGAAAGAGAAAAATGACTGCTACTGCTGAACCCAGGACAATCCCGGAGTCACAGGATATTAGAAAGAAAAGCTCCATCAAAAATGTGAGACTTGTAAGAACTTCACTGCGTTGTTTCAGTAAAATAAAACATGATAATAATAACCCATGCTATGTTATGCACTAATCAAGCATTTAACTGTCTATGAAGACTAAGGAAAATAATTAAGATCAAGTGAAAACCTGCAAATACTGGAGTTTCATTCATCACTCTAAATGGCCCTGTTTTACCAGTTCAGATCTCTCCCTGACTGTATGTGCCATACACAGCACATGAGAAATGTGCTGTCTGTGGTTTTTCACTGTTGTGATGTTGAGCAAAGCTGCCAAAATCAGTTCTATATCCAGAATTTCATTCATTATCCAGAATTTCCATTCTGGAAATTTCAGTTTTGGAAATTCTGAAAGGGAATTGTTTCATTATGTAATGTATTTGAAATACATTACATGAACTGGTTAAACATGGTTCTCTGTTCAACCCAAATGTGGCATTATCCCTTGTAATGACTTGACCTTTCCTAAAAAAACCCACAAGTCTAGTTTTGACTAGTTTCTTCCATTAAGTACCACTTAGTTATAACTAGCAAAAGAAATTTTGTATCTGTTATTTTAATTTTTTCAAGTTACTGAATATACAACCCATAATGAAAGAAAAGTGAGAAATACTTTAAAAGAGAAACGTGTATGTACAAGTCATAACAGAAACATGACTGTAATAGTTCATTGAGTCAAGGGTGTAGAAAAACCCAACCAAAAACCTGCAAGCACCATTAATGACTGTACTCCATGTCTACAGAATCCCTGAAAGAATATTTTCCTTGACTAACAGGGTCAAGTCCTGAATGCCTCAGCGTGGTCTGCTCCTATTCACTAAAACATTTAAACATACAGTTTCTCATAAGCAAATCAGATTTATATTCAGTAGAACTACCCACATATGTATGTGCTTAAGTGCTTTGCTGGTCAGGAACAGTGAGATTCCTACTTGTAAGATCCTTCCTTAAATCCCCACCCATTTGTGGTTGCAGGAGTTGGTAAAGGGTCACAAATATTTTGTAACATTCTTCATGTTCCCCAGAATCTTATCTGATCTGCAGATAAGAGCAACTATCAATCTTCTTAGCTTTCTGATATCTCTGTTCTGTTCCTTGATTAAAAACTACATTACCTGTTTGTCGTCTACCTCATTAATACAAAACAAGTATTTCAAAGTTTTAAAGATCAGTGGAATGGACAGATTTCTGTCTGAATTCACATGGTGCTGTAGGCAATTTTTCTTCACACCAGAAAAACAATAATTGTAAATATTAAAGAAAAAAATAATATTATATAGACTCAAAAAATACAGACAGGTGAGTGGAAGAACAGTAAAAGCAGTCAGGAAAGAATGGAGACAGGCTTCATATATGAAAGAGTAATGCATGGAACATCAAGATAAATTCAAGAGTAGAATAATATAATGTTTCTAGGGCATTCTCAGACATACATTTTTCCTGCATATTGCTTTTAATATGAAAACACAGTCCCTATGATAGGATGCCTTCAAAAAACTTACAAGACTATTAAACTCAGCAGACCTGAAAAAATGGAGTGATGTAGCATACTAAGTAAAGGGTACTTTACAAAATCGTATCACTTGTAATCCTTCATGCATCCTGTGGCAAACCTCATCATCAGCAGGCACACATGGCACTTCTGGCTTTTCCACAGTGGATATTAATTCAGACCCACTTAGGAATGCATCCAGCCTCTCATCTGTGCTGTCTACAGGAGACAGGCCTACCACCAGTTTAAAAAATGTGGGGATACACTAACTGAAGCTTTTTTCTGAACAATAGTCATAGTAGTAATAATTTGCAAGATTTGATAAACACTCTCATTTGACACTGATGATGCCTGACTGCTCAAAAATTAACACACTTAAAGCAAACCAACAGCATTAAAAATAAATAGCAACTTTTGATGTTGTGGCCAAAAGCTGAGTTCAAGAAGTTTGGGATTTATTGCTACCTTAGATCAATTATACTGCACTATTCCTCACCCAGGCTTCACTTATGTCCATCTTTACAGCACAACATAAATCTATAACCCTAGCAAATTTTGAAATTTCTTTATGTTATAGTAATTCATTTTATCTTGATAGGTTTTAAGTCTAACAAGCCTTTACACTGACCACTAATTCTGGACTAGAACAACATAGCCGATTATTTGAAAGTGTCATCCTTCTCTTCTCCTTAAGCAACTGTACTTTATGAAAAGCCTTCCTGCAAGAATGATCATCCAGTTTTTATGTCAGAGATCATTATTTCTCTGCAGAGAGAATTTATAGAGAAGCAGTGAATCAATTTTAAGATCTTCTGCTAACAGATAGTGCTCTGCTTGACCTTGCTCTTTGCTCTATCATGTTTACATTTTCTACTACAGTATGTCTCTAATCCCTAAAGTGTCCCAGAGGGAACTTCAGTTTCTTAAGTCATGCTCAACTGCTGAACTTTGTAAAACACCGTCAGAGAACAAAACCAGTATTTGAACTAACAAAATAAATGTTTTCTGTCTTAATTTTTTCTCAATTAAATATTAATGGGATTTTTGTTTCTTAATTAAAAACAACCCCTCCAATTAAGATACTCATTTTGTATTTTCTTCTCATGAAAAACTGTACTTTCAAGAAATTCCATGTCTCATTCTTACTCACTTGTAAATGACCCACTACCAAGCTAAGTAGTAAAAACTGTGGCATAAAATTAAGACATAATTTTATTTCACAGAAGTAGCACGCAATATTTCTTTGCAGCTCACAGCTTTTTAGAACACAGGTGTGACTAACTGGCCTGCTAAGTACTTAGAATTTCAACAGACTCCTTCAAACTTTCTATGAGATAAGACTTCATGAAAATTCAGCTACCTTATATGTATATATATCTTGAAATGATCCTTTGGGAAGTAACACTGAAAGCAATTTCATTATTAATCTCTTAGTACACAACAAGAGCATCTTATATTGATACCATTTAGAATGAACAAAACAAATATACTCTTTCTCCATGTTGCAATCATAAAAATACTTCCAGCAAGGATGTATCACTCTCTGCTGCACAAGTTAATGTTATTTGCAGTATTTGACTTTGCAGTATTTGACATTGCATAAGATGAAACAGTTTAATATTTCTTCTATGTTCTTATATCCTTGCCTCCATATGCAAAAGAAATCTAGGCTATCAAGGAAACAATTATTGTCAACAGGCAATGCATTAAGCACATTTGAAGGTAGATGATGAAAACAGGAAGATAACTCACCACCTCTTATAGTGCAGACATGGAATGCTGGAGCTGAGGTAATGAATCTTAGTTAACTGTAAGCAGGGCAGGGTTTTCAGGAAAAGATGAACTGTTAACATAACATGCACAGCAAAAGACATCTGCTCTGTGACACAATGACTGAAAATTGTCATACACCTTAGATCACCTTACCTTCTCTCAGCCTTCTTAAAAATTTCTCCAGAGCACAGTTTCACATCTCATGTGTAATACTAACTAGTCTAGTACTAACATGTCCAGTACCAACCATCTAGCAGAGTTACAGAACACCAGGCATGAGACAATGACATGCCTCTTGTCTCTGTCCTAGATTCTACAAATTACTTTGGAACATTTACCTAAATGCGAATTAGAAAAAGGGTGTTTAAGAGTTAAACAAACAAACAAACAAACAAACAAAAAACCCACCAAAAAAATGAACTTTCTGAAGAAAATACCCTGGAAATTAATAGCTAATCTGTGACAAACAGAAGATATTGCTAACAGCATCCCAACTGTTCACCAAATAGAGTACTGGAAACTCACTTGCTTTCAACACAGTGATACACCTTGTTTTCAGCTTTTCTAACATGCATTGCTAAGAGTTTGAGTAATGAAGACATTTCCGCTTCAGAGTTAAGGTTTCAAAGAAAAGGTTACCTATATTTATGAATATCACTGTTATACCTAGTGATAGATCTCATATAGAAACCTGCTTATGACAGGTGACCCAGGGTATGACTCAATAAAGATAGTGCTGATAATAATTCTAGAACATGATGTGAAAAAGGTTTTCCATTGTTGACCCAGTCATTTTAGAAAATTCTACTGATCTGTTGCTTAATTATGTAGATTATATACACAGTTATTTAAATCTGGCTTGCCTCTTTCACTTCTAATCTACAAAACATGTTAATTTCTACATGTGACATACACAGAATGAGCAATGGTATGTTATGGTAACTTCTGTCAAAAGGCACGTAAAATAAGCACATACATACATAGATACACATGTTTGGCTATATTCTGATACAAGAGAAGGTGATGGGTTTGGGAGTTACAGTTGAGAAATGGGTGTTTTTATAAGGGATAAATTAATCCCTAATGCCATTCTACTGATCTACCAGAAAAAAAAAAACAACCCAGGGATTAATCTGGCCCAGGACACCACCTGTAATAGTAAAATAATTTTGTGCCTGCTTTTGCATGTGGATTTATTATTCCTTACTGTGCAGACTTATATTGTCAATAAATAATGTCTCTGTTACTTAGCAAAAGGCCTTTCTTCTTGGAAAATTATATATGGTAAATCTGTGTTCTAGCACTTTTAACTTTTATAACATCACCTTCAACAGATATTTCAAAGCTTCCTCTCTTAGTATCACAAAATAACACTGAATTTTGTTTGCTTCTAAGAATTGTATTAAGCATTATTTGGTTTATTAATAGTGACGTTTACATCTCTCATTTGGGAACATCTGTAAGCTTTGACTCTGCTGCTAGTTACATGTGTATTTGACAAAACTCAACAGAAGTATTAAGAATGAAGCAATATACATTGGCAGGAATGGATCATAGCTTGGTTTCATTGAAAAATTAGAAAAATAGTATTTACTTACAATTATTTCTTAAGCAAAGTATAAATTTAAATCCTAAAAAAATCTGACATAACATAGAAGTAATAATTTGGAAAAAAATAGTTGTAAGAAACAAATGAGAATATATTTAAATTATGAGGTATCTAACATCTCTGAGCTCCAAAACACAGCAGCATTATCATTATTCAAACATTAATTCACAGACGGTGTAAAATAACTATAATTTCCCCATAATTTATCAAAATAAGTGTATTATATTTAATTTACCTGACATGTCTTATGGTCCCACACAGAAAAACTTCATTTCATCTTTCAGTCCTATTTCAATTAAAATAGAAATCTGGGATTGGGGAATCCAAACATGAGAAAAAACATACACATAGCACAATATCTTCCAAAGGAGCACATGATTCAATAAACTCAAATAAATGAACTCCTAGGGCTGGTGCAGAATCCAACAAGTGCCCCATGCTCCCTCAGAAGGGTCTTTCCTTTTCTTTGAGGCTGGGGGGCTGCTTCCTGCCCTGCTCAGCAGTCCCTCTGCTTAAACTGCTGAACTAATGCTTCTTCTGTCTCTCTTTGGTCCTCAGCAGAGATCCCCTGCAAGCTTTTTTCTCCTTCCATGTTTAGCTCTTCCCCATGGGAAAAACTATTTCCCCTCACCTAGAAAAGAACTCCATATAACCCTGTCATTTCTCTTTTAGAGGAATATAACACAAAGGGAAAATCAAATAAATCAAAGATAAGTCAGTGATGCATCTTTGAAACGAGGCAAATCCATTGCATTTCTGCAATAGTTGTTTGACAACTTTTTTTATTTGAAAAGCTGCTCTACCATTTATACATGGGACTTTTTTATCCTGAGGACACTTCTCATATAATCTTTGAACATTCCTTATTTACTGTTATTCAAAATATGATCTTGTTTTATGGATACATATGCAAATATATAATCTAGAATGTTATTTATACATGCAAGTAATTCTATTTAAATATGGTTTCACAGAAAAGAAAGCAATAAAAAATGTTTCACAACTAGAATTGAAGAAGAGAAACTTATTCATATTCAAAGTATAATAGAAAACAGGTCTTTACTCAGAAGTGCATTCATAGATATTCTTATCAATTCCTACAATAAGACATTTACCATAACTGGATACTTTGCATTAAAGAAACAGGGGTTCAATTTCACTTTGTATATGAAAAACAATTTATGACACAATATTGGACGAAATCCGGAAGCCCTGAAAGCCATGGGATTTCATTTCAGGGTAGGAATAGTTTCTATGTTCAGCAATTCTGATTTATTCTGGCCAAGGGTAATCTTTTCCCCAGTGATCAAAAAATACTAATAGTGGATATAACTTTTTTGTTGTTTTTAGAAAGTGCAATTGTGAATTCATAAGAGGATGTCATCCTTTTCTCAAACAAACTTTCTCAACGGAGGGATGCTATTTTCAGCACAGTTTGGCAAGCTTTCCTTTTCAGTCATCGATATAGTCATCAATATGCCTAGCTCCTAAGCAAGGAATAATCATATTACATAGCCTGGAACATTACCCTCACCTTGATCCTGAAATCACTGCATAGGAAGATAAATTACGTTGCCATGGCAAAGTCTCCATAAATACTCCTGTGTTTTAACATCTTGTTCTCCAGATACGTTCTCCAGGCTTTTTCCTTAACCTTTCCAAAACTACAGTGTCAATTTGATAAACATAGTAATATAAAAGTGAAATTAACTTTGTACACCAAGATCCATAGGTAATACAGTGGAAAAATTAGGCAAAGGCAAGAATGGCAGTGAAGTCTGTCTTGTCTCACATGATGCTTTCTTGCTCAAGCAGCTTGTATGCAGCAGCCATGACCTACCACAAACTAAGTAACTTCAAAGTAGGACAACTGTGGCTGCATCAGCACAGTGCCACATCCCAGCTAACTAGACCAGACAAGGTTAACTTTTTCAGACAGTGATATATCGCTGCATTTAAACTGTTTCTAGAATTCAAACTTGTATTGCTCTATCAAACAGGAAGATCATCCTCAGTCAATAAGGTTGTTTCTGACGCTGTACTCCTGCTAACCTTCTTAATGACCTTCCATTAACATTGAGTTAGCATTTGTAAAAAATGCTCATATCTGTCTATTACACCAGTATGCATGTACCAAAGTTTCACTAGAGAATACTGGTTTAAATTATTCATTATCATGCTACCTATCTTAATAGAAAAAAACATAGCCTACAGAACAGATTACTCATAACCTTTTCCTGATGCTAACATGGGCACTTCTACCCCATAGCAGAAGGCCTATTCTGTACAAAATTACATTTATTCTGAGAAATCAAGTATTTAATAATATTCATTTCACAGGAATCACTTGTCTTTGTCGATTGTCCAAAATGCATTGCACTGTTTTCAGGTTCTGTCTTTTGATGCCCATACACTTTATAGGAAGGAGATAGGTGGACAAACATCTCTCTGGTCAGATTTCCCACAATTCTATACTCACAAGGAGAGCCCTAGATCTGGAGCAGCTCATCTGTGGTACAGGACAGGAAAGTAGCCAGACTTTCAAATAAACCAGCCAGTGTGTATCCATGCTAACCCTTTAAAATCAGCTTCCTCACATGGATTCTCGCTAGTGCTTTTGCTGGCACTTCTGCAGCAGCACACCATATCAGAAAGGCAGGACCAAAGCAAGACAACACAAGATTTCAGATTTTCTCTATGAACTCCACTGAATTAAAAGTTGTCTTTGGACAGACTGCTTCCTTGGTTTGGGTTTGTTTCTGGGATTTTCTTTCTTTCTGTTTATTCCTCTATCGTCTTTGACAAAAAGGCAAGGATTGCCCTGTCACCTCACTTAAAACTTTAATAAACGTAGAGGATTATCCTTCATCCACTAAAAGTCCAGATTTTTTTTTTATTTAATCTTCTTATATACATTTCCAAGAAAGCAACAATTAGCTTCAGCAGCAGACTGAAACAGGAGGGGTCCATAACAACATCAGTTTGCCCTTGACTTCCTTTATAAACCATAACATAAAAGAAAGCCAAATGTGAAAAAGCTAAAAGATACACAGAATGTAGAAGTCAAAAAAAATTTATAGACAGAGTAGATTAGTTTAGCTTTAATCTTTCCCTATTTAACAGCAAAGATCAAACTGCTGAAAACTTCTGCTTTGTAAATCATACATTCTTACAATCTCTAGTATCAAGTAAATGCAGTTTAAACTCATAGCTGAACTTAAAAGTATTTCACATGCTGCACAGACTTGTTCACTGATCTCATTTTTAATACTAGAAATACAAACTGAGGTGTAGTATAGGATGCTAATCAGCAGAACACTTCATAAACTTACTCTTTTGCAACGAACATGATAGCTATGTGCCATCAGGATACAGAAATAGAATTGTTTGGTTTTTTTTTAATGTTTTGGACTTGCCAAATAAAATAATAAAAGCATAATGATAAAACTTCTTCAGTTTCTGTTTCTCACCATTTATTAAGGCTTCTAGACTAGTTAAAGAGTGACAAGAAACCAGAAAAAAAACAGGGATGTGTTATTTTTTATGTTGCAACCACTATTATTAGTACTTACAGTGCTGCACTTTCTCTTAAGACCCTCACCCACGACTGTGTATCTTATGTATCCATGCACATGGAAGACATAAAATATATGTCAAACAGAATAAAGCAAGTTATTAAGTCAAAACAGACTCTAAATCTTAGTGGAAGTCAACAGATAAACATACTATAGGTCTAGTATAGCCTAAGTACACAATGCATAATTCAGAGCTGAACTGAGTTTATAACTTATTGCAATATTTCTTACTCAGAGAGAGGTCTGGTATATTAAAGCATTGTTCAGTCACTAATTCAGTGAAAATCATGAGAAACTTCTTTCTTACTTATACTTGTTTTTAAGAAAAAGCCAGTACAGTGCTCTCTCTCCCATGATAGGCATTCCTGGGAAGAAAAAAATCAGGTCTGAATCTGTCTATAATGAAACACAGAAATTAATTGCTCCATTATTCATACTCAGTGCTCTCACTGCCACATTCATGCATATCTCGCTTTATGCAATTCCATTACGATTGCTAGCAAAGCCTTTTTTTCCTTATCATTGGCTTTCCCAGGAATCCATCCTTCTGGACACTGCCATGTAATTTCTGCTTGCCAGTAGTGTAGAATGTTTAAAATACTTCGTAAAATATTTAAAAATATAATGTGAAGTTAAAAGCATAATAGTTTTATGGAAGCATATATCATCATCACCACTAAAAATACAATCGTTCATTACTATTTCCATGACTAATGAATTACAGAGATGGCAATAAATACATCATGCGATTCATAATGTTCAAATCTGTGCACCAAACCTAATTATTGTAATACTTTCATACCTGTACTTAACCATTCTGGGTGCTCATACCTGTCACTTTGCAATGCTGAGAAGGAAGAATATTCAATCTGCATGTAGAACAAAAGAAATTTCCTTTTCTCCTAGCTGAAAGAAACATCTTCATCTAAACAGACACGTTCATCTCCAGAAGGTACAATATAAATGCATCATGAAGAGTGTAAGGAGACTATCAAGATGTTAGGAGCCCATGAAGGAACAGTAAAATGTGGGAATCATGTAAGATGGAGAAGGCAGTTGGGGTGTATCACAATCATAGAATACCAGGTTGGAAGGGACCTCAAGGATCATCTGGTCCAACCTTTCCTGGCAAAGCAAAGAATAACCTGGATCAGATACCCTCAGTGGAGAAAGAAGACTTTGTAATTTCTACTTCACACCCATCTGTTGAATCTAACCTAGAGCTTACTGCTCCTGAACCCTTCAACTTTCCGTTGTCCAGCCTATATGCATGGTTTAGTTTAGCTCAGGAACTTGCACTTTAAATGCTCTCTCTATGGGATGAAGGATTTGGCACTGGTGATGACAATGTGTCAATCTTCATGGAAAATCACAGGCCACATATCAAAGATGTAAAAGGAAATAAAATTACATTTTTTTTTAAATTACATATACTTCTCTGTTGGTGACAAAAGGTCTAGAACTACCTTCAGACTTTCATGTGAAACAGCTCCAACAGATCAGTTCAGAGGATTTATTGCAATTCAGTGACTGAGGGTAAAAGGTGTCTTATTATTTACAAGTAAATTATTACTGTTGTGAACAAAATTGGTTTCAAGATATTTTACATTAAAATAAACACTTATACAGAAACAGCGCTGCTGTTTATTTCTATCTCCCACAATTCTTTTTCAATGTCTCAGTCCTTTTTCTCTGCAGTACTTCCCTACTGGGTCAGCGTATATATATACACACACCATATTATATACAATTGTTATTTAATTGTCCATACAAATCTCCAAGAATTTCCTCATCCTAATTTTTCTCATCTACTCTCATTTTCCAACATTCTAAAATCCTTTAAGCTATGTTAACATTTGCTCCACTTCCTAAATAAACTTTAATTACCTCTAGTTATAATACCTACAAAATTGCATTCAGTAAACATTGTTATATGATTAATGCCTCCTTGTCGTGGTTTAAACCCTGTTGGCAAGTCAGCCACACAGTCCACTCTCTCACTACCACCGCCTTCTCCCCTCCAAGGGACGGGGAGGAGAATCAAAAGAAACTCCCACAGGTTGAGAAAAGAACAGTCCAGTAACTAAGGTATAACACAAACCACTACTGCTACCACCAATAATAATAACAACTATGATAACGGAAATAACAAGGGAAGAGAGTACAATACCACCCGTTGATACCTAGCCCGACCGAGCAAGTGAACTAGCCCTTCTGGATAACTCTGTTACATCCTGGGCATGACGTGCTGTGGTATGGAATACCTCTTTGGTCAGTTTGGGTCAGGTGTCCTGACTCTCCTTCCTCCCGACTTCCCCTCCTCCCCGGCAGAGCATGAGACTCACAAAGTCCTTGGCCAAACTAAACATTTGAGCAGTAACTAAAAACATCAGTGTTATCAGCACTGTTCCCAGGCTGAAAGTAAAAAACACAGCACTGCACCAGCTACTAAGAAGGAGAAAAAATGACTGCTACTGCTGAACCCAGGACACTCCTCAATTAATTACTGTGTGAACATACTACTTCAACTTGTTCCAGCCATTTAAATTGAACAGCAGTACTATTCCAACTTAGTCATAATGCGCCTTGTTCCAGTCTGCTTTCTAGGGCACTGCCCATGAGTACAGCAGTTGATGAGGATAATAAGCACATGCTGAAAACTATCTTCTATACCTAAGTTACAGGATTTCTGTCTAAAAAGAAATATTTTAATGTTCTCCATTTTTAACATCTGACATTTGGAAAGTTGGGAGTTTCAGGAAATCAGTTTCTGATCAAACACCTTGTAAGACATCCCTTATTCAGGCAAATTTAAAATCAATATTCTAAATTTCAGTTACATGAATTGAAATTCAAAGAAGAATAGAAGTACCAGTCTTCCTGTTTTTTAGTGTCAAATTTCTTAATAAAAATTTCATGTCTGAAGGAAAAAGCTGAATAAATGCATCACTCACAAGGCAAACCCAGGATATGACAAATTATAGGACAATACTTAATTTCATGCCAGTGACCAAATAGCATATTTTCAGTGACAGGCTTGTCATCATTATTAAGAACTTCCCCTGTCTCCCAGTGATGAAGAAACATGTTACAGACAAACACATTAATCTTTCCCCACAGTACAGTGTAAAACCTTAATTACAACCTCATGCTTTCCCCCACAATCACACAACATACCACAGACCTAAGCTGTACATATGTCAACCCTGAATATCTGTTGATGTTCTTGTAGTTAAGGTTTTGTGTTGAACTAGGAGGAAGATCACTGTATTTGAAGGGGTTGGCTTTTTTTTCCTCAATCAAACATCCATCCCTGGCAGTGCTCAAGGCCAGGTTTGATGGAGTCTTCGGTGACATGATTTAGTGCAAGGCGTCCTTGCTTTAAGTTGCTGAACTTAAGGTTCTTTCCAACCTTATCTTATGACTCTATATTTAGAAAATAACCCAGGAAATCCAATCTGTTCTCATGGATTTAGGGCTGTGGGTTTGTACACATATAAGGACACCTTATACAGAGAGGTTTCTAGCAATGGAACTAAATTCTTTTTACATTAAAGGCAGAGTCCAATACAGAGGTACAGTTCAGTAACAAAACCACAAAATGATACAATCAACACACTCAAATGCCACCTGTGTGTCAATCTTTTAGTAACACTTGGTTTCAGAAACAGGACTCAGCTTCTCAATATTCCTCTGTTTTCCCAATACCTTAGTCCAACAGAACCTTGGACAAGAACTGACTGAAACTCAATCCAGACAAAACAAAATAAATGTTTTCCAGGAAACTGAAACAATTAGAGTAACTGAAGGATTTGGGGTTAAATGCTTTTGGTTTTTTTCTCTTAATTCACTGGCACAGATATTGGAACCCAGTTTTCCCCGGGTCTCCCATAAACATTAGGTGGTATTTCCTTTTTCTTTCCGGAACATTATTGCAATATCTCTGGAAGGAGAGACTGACTGCCAGTCAACAGGTTACAATATTTTACTGGAAGGTGAGTGATGTGAATTCAGACACAACCAATCTATTAAAATTGGTTCAGTACCCCTTCTTCTGTAATGCTGTGAGAACCTAAGCACTATCTTTCTTTCATGCTATGAGAGTGAGTGAAATTAAGTGAAAGAAAAAACATCTTAGTTGCTTTAAGAAAGAAACCCCTTCCTCCCGTCATTGGACAAACTGAAAAATAATTATGTAGCTGTAAGTGTAGAAGCTTATTTGATTAGTAAAATGTGGCCACATGCCGAATCTTTTACTAAAATAATTTTAATTCCTGCCTGTTGCTGAATTTGATTGCACTTTACAACTCATTTTCTATTACAGAAAGCCTGTACTGGCCTTCTGCTGCTGAAAAATTGCAGGTCATCACTCCATTTGACCTCCATCTTGTATTATTGCAATACTGCGATTAAGTATTTCCCTTGAGATCACTAAGGCATGTCAGTCAACATACTTCAACATTGCAAGCAAGGATTCCCATGGTTTTGTTCAAAGAAGTACAACTTAATAAATGAGACAACAGACAAGGACTGGGTAGTGAAATTTGTCTGCATAGTGTTCAATAGACATAATGTGAGATACATTTCACAAACGAAATTGTAAGAGAGAACTGAGGACCATGACTTTATTTCTACTTGACTGAGATACATACAGCTTGACTTTTTCTGCCTATCATTAGTGGTCCTAATATGATATGCTGCAAGATATCTAACATGATATCTTGCAGCATATCATATGCTGCAAGATACGCAACTAGATGTGCTGCAAACACTGAAGCTTCTCAAGTCAGACAGAGAATGCCAGAACAGAAATTCATAACTACGAAACACAGCTAAAAGTAGTCTTTTCTACTAGTTTACACAGATTTTAATGAAAAGCTGCAGGTCATGCTACAGCAAAAGCTACTGCTTCTGTTTTATGTATACATGTGTCTGAAAGGCAAAATGGGGTTTCTTTTATTGCTAAAATATTTTATTATATTATAAGGGGACAGTAAAAAACATGCTGTCTGCAGTGCTATGCTGAAATGTCATGGTTCATCAAAATTTTCCAGGGAAGAAACTGGAACTACTTAATTGTTCCTGTTGCCTTAGAAGAAATGTATTTCCACAAAATAATTCAAAAACCTTATTGAAAAACTGCAGACTAGAGACCTATTTCTGTGACATGCTCAGGCTCTGGAACTGTGCTTTTCAGCAAAAGCACTATGCTCAGCATCCTACACGACACATTCAGCAGATCAGCCTCTATGAGATGAGACTTTGCTATCAGGTTCTGGTCATTTTTACAGGGTTTTAGTAAGACAAAGATCAAAAGAAATGTTTGTCTCTGGTCCTCTGTAGATTTATATCACTTCAACTGCCAATATTTCTTAATTCACAATGACACTCTGCAGGGCACCCTTCATAAATATTTATTCAAAAAGTTAGACAACTGAATTTTAGTACTGTGCCAAGCTATAAACTAACTGAAAGACTATTTGTTCTTCCAGTGTACAGATGTCAAGGTACCCAACTTCCTCTTCACATAGGAAATCTACAGACATATCAGTTTCTATATTTATTTATTTATTTTAGTAACTTACTACTAAGTCAAATAGTGATTACTTAGGCTACTAACTGTGCTGGAATTCAGATTGTGTGGTAGGCTCACTATTTGTATTGTTACAGGATAGACCTCAGTCTCTTCTTGAACATGAAAATTATATATAATGAGTAATTTCCTGAATGGAAGATTGCTTTATAGAGCTATTTATCCATTACAGTAAGTTATTTTTAGCAATTAAGTGAAATAAAATTCCCACCAAAAACAGGAACCATGCATATTCTACAGTAGTTTATTTACTTAAACATTATGTAAGCATCATGCATTCAACAAATCTGTGTTATTATCATCATCTACTTTGTGTCATATGGAATATCTAATCTTCGTTCTTATGTTATACTAAACTCAGAGGTGAGTAATTCCACCTCAAGAAAAATCTCACTAATAGACTCCATAGACGTGTAAATGGTATTAAAAAGGTCAAAGAGACTAAAGTCTGGCTTTCATGAGGTCTCACAGCTACAAGGCGTTAGTCTTTGTTGTTGGTGCCAGTTAAGGCATGTCTGGCTTATTTGATCCCCCAGATTAATACAAAGAAGATATCTGAACTGTGAAAAAAAAATACACAACAGGAAGCTTAAATGCAGCCATATGGACCATCTGATTCTTTCAGCCTCTTAACAGATGAGGACTGAAATAACTTCCTTTGCTTATTAGCTAATTAAATCATCTTAACAGTGTATAAAAAGGCTATAATAAAACTGACTTTAACCATAACCTCCAGCTATGTTCCATTAAGTCTCACATTCTAGGTCATCTAACCACACAGTATACAACATATTGCTAACTGAGGTATAAATATATATTCCCTCAACTTAAAAAAAATAATAAAAATCTTATTTTAAAACTATTGCAGTTAACCAAAACATGAGAAAACATAAAAAGTACTTTAAAATATCCACTAATCTCTATTTAAGATTTTTCACCAAGATTAATTAGTTTTGGGTGCAATTAATGCAAAGTCACACTTTAGCCACTATTAAACTTTCTAGCAATGACTACATGACAGTAACTATAGTATCTAAAACAGCTTTCTTTTTTTTTTTTGCTGTTGTTTTTTTAACACAAGGAACAGTCATAAGAGAATCGAAATCTCTTTTTCAAAATAAAATGTGTGCTTTAATGTTGTGCATTAAGTGCATGCAGATACATACTCCTTCTCCACAATAGCTGCTTTATATGCTGCTTATTATGAAATCTAGTGCCCTTTTTATGATGCAGAGCTAAATGATTACATAAAAAACATACCAGTGATTTTAATGCATACATATTGCCAGGACAACAGTTTCTTTTTCAGTTCTTCCTTTCCCAAGTTCAGATGAATTTTTAACTAATACAGCTGAAAGGATGCTGCAAAATACATTCTCTGAACTAGAGCAAAGCTCATGACTCTTTCCCAAATGACTGAAAGTTCCTTTATACCGTTATCTCCAAATGATAACTGTACATTTCAATGTGTTATTTATTTCTCCTAAATAGGAATAGCTAAAGCACATTTCCACAACATATGACTTCCATTAGAAGATGTGATGAATGACCCTCTCTCAGCAGCCCAAGGAAGAGCTCATCTGAGCATACTGAAGTAACATGACTACAGTGATATTTTTCCTCACATGTCACCATATATTATCAAATTGATATGCACGTTAACTTTGTGGGGGTATACCACAGTGCCTGAATAAAAGTAAAATTAATCTCAAAACTATGGTTTTCAAGGATGGCATCTCTCTTTACTGATTCTTTGAAACAACTCTTCCTTAAAATTTGGATTAATTACAATTCACACAATAAAGCTGCCAAAAATTGCTAGTGATACCCTGTTTTTTTTTAATGAAAGCCAAAATTTCCACAGACTTCATGGTCTTTTGTGCTGTCATTTTGAAAGCAGTGAATATGAGAAAAAAGCAGAATTTAGTGGCCTATGAAACAGCAATCATTTGCAAGAAGAAAATCATCCGTGCAATTGAATATATTAATGACATGATTTTACCTCAGCTACAAAAGGTGATATTCACTGAGGCCAGGAAGAATCAAAGCAAAGTACCCTGGCTCACTTAGGTTTGCACTAACTTGCCTTGACAAAGTTGCCAGTAAGAAACTAGAGGGAGGTACTTCCATATTTATTTCATGTTAGTAATTTCTGAGAATGTGGATGGACCAAGGAAGTGGTATTTGAAAAAAAAGCAGGTCTTCTGTGATGATGTTGAAAGAAACAAGAAGGACAACAGGTTACGGAAAATGGGGAAGTCATATTCCATGGATCTGGGAAGACTACTTATTCTCTTATCACCAGCATTGTGAGCTGGTTTACTGTGAGTTAATGCAGAAGAAAGGCTACTACTCACAAACAAAGAAATTAACTCGCTGGAGTTCATTACTCAAGAAACAAAACATATTCTGCTATAAAGTTTTGAATGACAGATCAGGCAAAGTTAATGGATTGTCAAGGATTATGTACCAAAGGAGGGTTTAATGCCACACTTGGCATCACTTAGTTTCCATTTACAAATTTGCATTTCCAAATTTCTCTAAAACAACAAGCACTGAAAACACTTTCTTCTTACAAGACAGAATGCACTTAGAGAGAGGACCCAGTTTTTAGAAGGAATAACCTTTTATTTAAAAATAATACCTTTCAAGCTGAACATACTTATTGCTTTAGCCATCTTCTATACCTGAAATATTAACACTCTAGTTTTTCAAGCCCCAAATTTGGAAGCTTGCCTGTACAGCCCAATTTTCTTTAGCATTTCAAAATTCACAAGAGTAAACATCCATTGGTTCAGGGAAAAAAAAAACCATTAAGCTCCTAGCTTTTTATAATTTGCCTGGTGTTTCAGCTGGTTCACTATATTTTGTGGGTTAGTAACAAGAAAACAGTAATCATACGTTTCAACTTTGGGTACACAGAACCCCTTAGTAACTACTACTGTTTTGTCTGGATTTTCTTTGGAATGATTGGATTTTTAGAAAATATAGGGTTACCTTTCCTAAAAGACTTATTTTTTAAATTATTTTTATTTTACCTTTACTTCCTGGACCATTTGAGGCTTTTCCCAATGAGCCAGCTCATCTTCAACTATAAAACAACAGTCATGAAACATCCTAGAGCTGTTTAGCTCACCAAGATTATGGGAATAAAGAAGGTATCATTATGTATGTTCTATGTATATGTACAGACATGTTTTTTCTAGGAACATTATATTCCCCACTCAAAGCCTGTGAAAAACTTAAGAATCATTTTATAGTGGTCACATATAGGATAGCACTTACATTTTTTTTATATTTCTTTTGGAAGTCAAAAAGTGAGATAAATAATGGTTATGAAATTTTCTCACAAATTGCCAAGACAGAACTAACAACAGAACTCAGTCTCTCCACATAGGGCCCATGATACTATCCTTTTCCTCCTCATCTTTTTATCATACAAGCTGATATGCTTGAACAACTTATTAACAAAACAGGATGAAGATCGATGGCTGGTGAAGCAGTAAGATGCCTGTTTCAATCGAGCAAGCCACGGAAAAACATCAGTTAAATTACAAGCCCCTATGTTACCTTTTAAAAAATACCCACCTGGGTAAATGAGTTCATTTCCACATATGGTAGCAGCAGTAAGCAAAGAAAATATTAAGGGGCTACACTGCAGGAAGAGATCCTTGATTTGATATCAAAACAACTAATTAAGCAAACATTGATCTGAGAATCAGAGAATGTTGAAATGCCTAATGTATCTGTTCTATTACAGAATGGGCAGACCTTCTGCTGAGATGTTTTCAGATACTGTACTAAAGCGGACCATAAAAATGATCCTAATGTTTTTTAGGAGATTACACAACTAGAATTTGCAGAATGGGTAGTGCTGATTACAGCAAAGAAATTATTTCCCCAGACTAAACCTGTCTTTTATCTCAGGTCACTGTAAAGGTGACTTTTTTTACTACAATCTACCCAAACTGAAAGACAGATGCTACTCTAAACCAGCAAATTGCAAATGTTTAAGTACATAATGAGCCTGTCTTATAATACCAGATATCACCTATTAAAAACAACCAGGTTTTCTCTTTGATACAGAAACAACATTACAGCAAATATGTGCTGCATATAACAATGAGCAAAGAAAGTTGGTTTGAGTAGTGAAGAGCGGTGAGGAAGCAGAGTGCTCTAAAAAGGAAACTTGTTTTGCGTGCACCAGTTGTGCTTGCAGACACAAACCATGTCAGAAAGAATTCATGCAAATATAACAAGTGATGCCCTAACAGCATTCTTTTTTTAATTTGCTACAAATCAGAAATGAGCATGTGTGGAGTTCCTACCCCCTTGTTACCCTGTCATATCTTAGAAAATTATGCAAGATTGACTAGTGTAACCCTCCAGCTGCTGCTTTTCTGAACCCTAACACAGCATCCAAGGAATTACTGCTCCCTATTACTACCTAAATAAGATTGGACTCTATCCTCTGAATGCTCTCCATCCTCAACACTGCAAGATTCAGCAGAGTAGCTCTCCAGCTCCTGATTTCTAGAGCTACCTAAAGTACACTGCCTTTCATGAGACTAATACTCACTGTGGTTCTAAGCATTCCTACAATTACTGACCTAAAAATTAACGACCACTTCCTCCCCTTTGTAGTCTGTACATCCTTCCTCTTGCCAATCTATCTAAAATCCTAACTGTCCCCTACCACTCTTCGCTGTACACAGAATATGAATCCATTTGTACTGCTTATGTTTGCCCTCATTTTGTATTTGCAAAGTACCCAGTATTCAGCAAACACACTTATTTTTTAGCTCATGGTTTTGTAAGTCTAACCATAAACTTCAAGTATTCATGTGAGCACAAGCAGATCTACATATTACAAACAAATCGCTATTCCCTGCTGACTTTCACCACTAGCCTCAGTTGCCACAGCACTAAAGATCCTGCAAAATGGAGCTGGTCAGCTTCTAAATCCTTCTAAATCTTAACTGCATATCTTCCCTTAAGTATCATGTAAGGGATCACCCCCATCCACTTACGTTTCATAGTAAAACTACAAACTACTATTTGAGTTACTATCAAAATGATCTGGTTTAGAAAAATCCTTAAGCATTATTAAAGACTTAAAAATAACTTTGGTGCTTTTGACAGAACTAGGGTAGGAAGCAAATACAAGTACAAACAGATTAAAGGAGAATAGTCACCTCTAGCAGAGTAGAAACATGCAGTGTTGAACTAGAAGAGGTAACTTCATAACCAGACTCAGCTGCAGCCAGAACAGAGTGTGTTGGAATGGAGGCTAAGACATGCAAGAGGGTTGAATCAATCAGGAAGAACTTACCAACTTTTTCACTCCATCCACTGGGATTACAGCACAAAAGTTTAACACAAGACTTATTTACTATTGCATCCAAACTAGCTTAAAAACATGTCCCATTCAAAATAAACAAATAACAACATGGTTAAGATAAGCCATTTCTAAAAATATAAAACCAGAGTCAGTGTATTCTACTCCATCTTGTCTGTTTTATCCTAGTAATACTTCAGTACTACTGTGTTAATACAAGGCTGCGCTGTCAACAAGCTTGAATTCATTCTAGGAGGAATGTATAAAAAAATAATAATACAAAAACTATGCTCTAAGCCAAGGGGAGATTCCCAGTGCTGAAATAAGCTGTCAGGAAATCAGTAAGAAAACACTAAGCTGCAGTGACTTACTATGATAGCATGTGAGCAGCAGGATAACACAAACTTGATATTACTTGAATGAATTCATGCTTCAAGATTATCTTATTAGCAATATTACATAAAAGAATAAAACAATATTGGAAGTTCAATAATCCAGTAAAGTAATTTACTTACTAGGCTACTCTTTCCATATTACTGAGGTCTCACGCCCACAGGGCAAAAAACCCCCAGCTCTCTAGTTCAAGTCCCTTTCACTGTCAATCACTCAACACAAAGTTTAAGCAATACTATGTTGCTAACGTAAACAGCAGCAGCAGCATCAAAATTATCATATAACACAGAAGTTACATAATCCTACTAAAAATAATGAGTGAAACCGCATTTGTGACACAAAACCGCAAGCACATACATACTGATTACGGTACAAGAAAGTAGTGTACATTTCCTTGATTAGGAAAACATTTTCAGCCTCGTTTCAACAAAACTAACCATAGCTCTAAATGCACTAAGATCTATACAGTGCCAGAGACCAATGGTGCAAAAATGCTGAAGTGTGAATAACTGCATTTCTATCATGACAGCTGATTATAAAATGTGGTGTTTATTCCAATTTTAAGTCACCTGCAGGAGGACAGAAATGCTTCTGGTAAAATGTGGTAGGATTAGAATAGACTATACTGATTGGAAGGGACCTACAATGATTATCTAGTCCACCTGCCTGACCATTTCAGGACTGACCAAGCTAAAGCATGCTATTGAGACCATTATCCAAATGTCTCTTATAAACATTGACAGGCATTCCCATGTGTCCTATCGCTAGATACCAGGAAGGAGCAATCACCACCTTCCTCCCACTTTCCCTCCTTGGGAAGCCGTGCAGAGCAATAAGGTTGCCCCTCAGCCTCCTTTTCTCCAAACTGGAGAAGCCCGAAGTCCTCAGCTGCTCCTCACAGGAGATGCTTTCCAGCCCTTCACCAGCTTTGCTGCCCTCTTCTGGAAGCATTCAAGCACCTGAACATCCTTCTTAAACTGTGGGGCCCAGAACTGCCCACAGTACTCCAGGTGAGGCCGCGCCAATGCTGAGTACGGTGGGATAATGTCCTCTGACCAGCTGCTTACACTGTGTTTGACGCACCCCAGCCAGGATGCGGTTTGTCACCTGAGCTGCACAATAGCGATACGGTCAGACAATACCTGATCTAGAATAGGATCTGCCAGAAAAAAATATGCTTTCTAAAAAAAATTAACTATAAGGGTAGTCTGTACAGCATTCATACTTAACATTATTGATCTGTTAATAACTGTGCTAAAACTGCATTTACTGTCTCACAAAACAAAAATCCAAGCCTGATAAAGATATGCAGCTGCAACAGATTGGGCCATATTGCTCCCAGGTAAAATGGCCTTGAATTTCTGCTCAGAAAGACAAGTTTGGGGATTAGTATCTCTCTCACAATCAGTTATTTACTGGCAGAACTTCCTAAACATGGTATCTTGAAGAGTCAGTCGCCCACACAACTACAGATACTCCACTGTCTCTATACACCCATTCTTCTTTAGAAATTCTAGGTTGCATTTCTTTAACACTTAATTCACCTTCAACATTCTGCTTCTTCACTATTATAAATCCATGAAGCATACTTGCGGACTTCCCACATTGTAGCACTGTCTATAGTGTTTTTACGATACATGTTGAACACTCTACCAACTGTTTCCCAAGCGGTATCATATACTTAAACTGAACAATGTCCACAGGGACAAAGTCCAAAACAGCTTTACCATTCACTCTCCTCCCTGCTTCCTCGTTGTATCTTTGTGTCCCCTGGCTTGTACTAAAGTTGGTTCATTCCACTCATGAGTTAGAAATTGAACCAACATGTTGACAGTCTGGACAAGAACTGAAGGTGTGAGTATAAGACCAATTGTCAAGATGACAAATCTAAAAAATTTAGAATTTTAGACTCTTAGGAGTCTTTACTAATCTAGATGCTTTCTTTTTTGAGTACCCAACTTTACCTACAGCTGCATGTAATTGGCAGATGGTAATATTTTTTTACTATAAACCTCGGGTTAAACTGTGACTTTAAAATCTTGAGAAGACTGTAGAAGAACAGTGAATAGAACTAATATATCTTGAGCTTTATTCCAGTATCATAAATACTGTGTTGAGTTTTTGCTGGTTTTTTTCAGTCGATTACCTTGATCTAACTTATATCATCAGATATATACTCAGATTCTAGCTATTACTGAATTTAGAATGCCATATGTACTAGTTAGGAATTTTGGGCCCTGGCTAGTGTATATAACACCTAACTTCCCAAACTAAGCATTTTGTTCTTTAATGCTTATTACACTTTTGTTACTGTTTCTAGCTATTTCTAAATATACTATAACTTCTATCAAGTTGTATTGTGAATTACAGATGTAGAACAAATTCCATGTAACAAAAGCTATAGTCAATGCTCACTTTATAATGTAAATACTACATTGTAGCTGTATACACTATAAAATTCATACACTATGGAAGAAAATATTTTAAGCGCAGATGATCTTCAGGTTTAAAAGTTATAAAATAGCAAAAAGGGCATGCGCATACACACAGAGAGCTGCTAAATCACAAGTATGTTAGTCACAGATTGGCATTACATTTCAGCATACTATATTCTCACTTTAACTTTGTTTTCCATGTTGACTTTAATTTTTTTTTATTTGCTTGGTATATTGAACCCTGGCTTGGAATAAATGGATTCAAATAAACACAATTCAGGGCCAGAATTGCCACAGGCACATATTTTTCTTTCAGTGGTCCTGGGAAGTGGTTTGTTAAGCTATTGTTCTCAATTAAAAACTCATGTGTTTGTTCAGTACAATATGGGTCGCTGCTTTGAGTGAAAGATTCCCTTGACATGGCAAAACCTCTAATTGTAACAAGTCTATGCCAAGTATGTTTAACCAGATGCAGCCCCGGGTTTGATTAGCAGCCACTGGATTCCATGTACAATCAGATAATGATGGTTTTGCTTCTCTGCTGAGCAAACATCCTCAGCTTTTAATCAATTATGTATGTGTATCTATATACGTATGTACGTATACGTGTATATATCTAAAAGCCTCTATACACATAATTATGAGCAGCACAACTATTTTAAAACTACAGTTCATCTCAACTTATTTGACCTTTGACTGTTTAATCTTAGGAGGACGTGTGCAGTACCAACTAAAAATAAATGGAATAAAATATTTATTTTGGCAGATACCATATAGATATAGTAAAGAGACATGTGGTGCATGGAAATTTTTTACCGCACATGTAGAGAGCAGAAAAGGCTCTGGAATACATTTTTGTTTTCCCACTTGTGGGATAGCATCTATTGGATAATGATGATATTAGAACTGCAAAGACACGTGCCATTTTGGAACAACATTCCAATACTCCTTAACTATGCCTGAGGGAAGGTGGTGAAGGTTGGTGTTTATTTTATATAAGAGTGGATAGTAGCTAAGTTTGCTAATATGACTTCAAGAATATTTTGGAATTCTGCTATTTGCATTTATTTTTTATTTATTTGCATGTATTCGATCAGGGCTAATAAAACAAAGTTCTATCCTTTTTTTTTAAAGCCTGGACTTCTTATATTCCAAAAATCAATTGTTGAGGGATTCTGTTGTTTTAGGTATTTAAGATAATCTCAGATAAAGTAAGAAATAAATACCCTTCTTCTACACATTATATACACCGACATCTTTAATATTACACTGTTCTGCTCTGGTTTCTTTTGTTCAAAATCACAGAACTGAGCTCAACAGACCAGGGCAAAAAAATAATTAAAAGTAGTTAAGTTCAGTCTAGAATGAATGCAAAACAAATTTTAAACAAACTAAATGAAGGGTACACTAAAGACTGTTGGGGAGAAATTTTCCTGTATCTTTTAAATATTCATCTTCCACAAACAGCAACAACATGTATTCCGCATAGTGCCAATGGCATACTTCCATCTATACTAACATATGAAAGCATATTTATTTATTTGTATATAAACTAGCATTGTTCTTTCACTGAGAAGCATGTGTGAATAATTAGCTTCATGAAATACATAAAAAACAATTAAAGCAACTAAACATAAACCTACACGAACAGTTGACACTATGCCTTTTTTTTTTTTTTAACTTGACTGTTGAAATTAATAGAAGTCTCAATTTGATCATCCCTTCATGGACCCAGTATGTAAACATACTGGTGTCCTTCCTCCTGCAATTCCCATTCATCTTTCTCATGATACAGGTAAGTTAGTTGCATGTACTTTCTACCAGAGTTTTTAGACCAAAGCTGGCTCTAACACACAGTGTCAATTTTCCTATTATATTACTATGCACATAGTGAAGGGGAGGGGGAGCAAACCAAAACCAACCCCAAACTATCCAGCTTACAGTACTGAGCTACGAAGAATACGTGCCTCTAACAACAACCAGAAAATAGCACAGAAAACATTTCTAATTTTCCTCACTTGAGCTTTTCCTTCTCCATTTCCACAGTGAAAGTTAATTCAGTGCAGTATTCCAGACTGTAGTTGTACTTAAAATCTTTAAAGGCTTTTAAGAGCAGCAGCATCTCTCGTCACATGCTTCACAAGGAATTTTCATCGTGTAGAGAAATAGCTAAAACATGGTTGAAAAGCACTCAAAAGTCAATACACGATTTTTATCTTTTTCAGCTAAACTTCTTTCTTATGTTTACTTTGCAAAGGAGAAGATTTGGAGGAAGGAGGAGAAATTATACTGCTTTGTATCTACATTATAGTACTGGGACTGTGTTACACTTCCATGTCATGCTACCTCGTAACTCCACGAATACCTATCAGTTACTCCCTCCCAGTTCTCGGTTCACATATCTGTGCTGAATATTGTTTCCACCGTGTCGTCTTAATTTCCTAATATGCTGTAAATAAACCATGCTGTGAAATAAGTCATGTTACTTTTACTTTAGGAGCTCATAATTTAAAATATGTATAGCAGTACCAATTAAATAATGAGGACTTCAGGCTTTACCTGATTCTAAAAGGAACACTCAACTCTAGGAAAATGGAATATTAGTGTCCATAGATACTCTGGGAGAACAGCAATCTCCCCCACCTCACCTCAAAGAGGCATTACACCAGGCCACAGCTGCAAGATGAATTAAGATACTCTTTTCTTTGCCACTGCAATCTTGCTGCCTGTAGTATCATGGTTGTTTTTTAAAGTAAATTGAAGTGTTTTTAAAATGTTTTCTTCAACACAAACATATCTTATAGGTGTGATAAAGCTGCAAAAAAGCATTGTAGAATTACACCGGCAAAACAAAAGTGAAGTGTTTGCATTTTCAGGAGATTAATTAAAGAAGCACTGGAAAACTGGGCAGTTGAACACAGGGTCTAAGACAGAGAACAGGAGAGCACATACATTCTGACTTCCTAATTCCCAGCCATTTACCTCTCAGTAAAACTGAGATAACGTGCAAACCCAATGGATTCCCATGGAAGAGTAAGAGAAATTTCCAACACTGCATTCCCTCAAGGGCTCTACTAATTGTGGAGAGTTGTGAAGAATACAAACTGACATTGGGTAGCTGCTCACCCCCTGGCATCACTGGCTGTATCACAGTATCACAGTATGCTAGAGATTGGAAGGGACCTCAAAAGATCATCTAGTCCAATCCCCCTGCCAGAGCAGGAACACCTAGATAAGGTTACACAGGAACGTGTCCAGGCGGGTCTTGAATGTCTCCAGAGAAGGAGACTCCACAACCTCCCTGGGCAGCCTGTTCCAGTGTTCTGTCACCCTCACTGAGAAGTTTCTTCTCAAGTTTAAGTGGAACCTCTTGTGTTCCAGTTTGTACCCATTGCCCCTTGTCCTATCAGTTTGTCACTGAGAAGAGCCTGGCTCCATCCTCGTGACACTCCCCCTTTATATATTTATATACACTAATAAGGTCACCCCTCAATCTCCTCTTCTCCAAACTATAGAGACCCAGCTCCCTCAGTCTTTCCTCATAAGGGAGATGCTCCACTTCCTTAATCATCTTAGTTGCCCTGCGCTGGACTCTCTCCAGCAGGTCCCTGTCCTTCTTGAACTCAGGGGCCTAAAACTGGACACAATATTCCAGATGCGGTCTCACCAGGACAGAGTAGAGGGGAAGGAGGACCTCTCTCGACCTACTAACCACCCCCTTCTAATACACCCCAAGATGCCATTGGCCTTCTTGGCCACAAGGGCACAGTGTCGGCTCATGGTCTAGGACCCCCAGGTCCCTCTCCCCTACACTGCTCTCTAACAGGTCGTTCCCTAACCTATACTGCAATGCAATACTAGATGCCAGTGGAACCATCAGCAAATGTTTCTGCCTGGGAAAGGAAACAGCCTTACACTGTACCCTGAGGATAAAGAAATCTTGGGTTTGCTAAACCACGTATGTGTCTGCATAAGAGAATTCCACACTCAACAGACCTCCACTGAGAAAGTCATGCCACCAGATGTTTAAATCACGGGATTGTTAGTGCACCAGCTGATCTCAATTGCTGGTGGTGGTAGTGGAGGAACTTTTGGCTCTCTTCTTTGAATTGGGCTGTTGTCTCCCTAGGTGGGGCTGTCATTTTAATAATAGATCATTGTATTTCCCAGCAGGAGGCCCACTGTCATGACTTGAAGAAGGATGGGGAGAATTAAGCTCCTGTTTAATATTGTGTGTAGTTATGTCATATCTCACAAACAGCATTGTTTTACTCCACAGTCCATGGAGGGATCTTGTGCCGAGGACTTATTTGGAAGAAACAATTTTCAGATTTGCTTACAAAGAAGAGTTAGCTTATAAGCCTGTGCATACAAAACCTACAGAATTTAGGAACACTGACAGAGATCTGACACATTACCAAAAAAAAACTAAATAAAAAAGAAAAAAAGGAAATCGTAGTGCAGTGTATGTGTGGTCTACTGAATTGAAAAAAGGTCTGGTAGCTAGGAACAATTCAATTCTTCCCTACTTAGCTATACTATGTGGCTAAATGCATTTCAATTACAAAGCAGTTGTAACCCAAGCATCACATACACTATATATGTACTTCATGGAGTTAAAAAATCTCATTTATATAAATGAATGCCAGTGTGATGAACAGAGATACATATTTGCATTCCTAAACCCCAGGTGTATTTCTGGTGAAATGAACAAGCAGTGAAGTAGGAAATGCACACCCTGAAGTAGTGTGAAATTATGTACTGCCTAACCCTCATGTTGAGGAAAAACTCCAGTAAAAAGTTTTTAATTCTAATGAATAGAAGTAGTTTTACACCTTCATTTATTTGTAAGAGCTGCAGAGCTACTACCCCTCTACCACACAAGCATGCTTCAAGAATATGTCCATTATGATAGCTTAACAATTATTAAAATACTTACCTATAAATAGGCAGGTGATGTTGTCTCATGTTCAATGCTGTTTGGTTCCTGCAGCTTATTATTTTAAAATATTACCTTAGCTGCAAAACATGCCATTTTCAGGCATTTATAACACACATTTTCAATTCAGATATTTTGCCTCTAACTTTTTTACACATATTTAGAACTCATATTACTGCAGCTGTTAGGGAACCTGTTTATCACTTTCATCACACATAATGCTTCTGTACTTGGAGTACACTATGTAAATGATGTAGTTTAAAAAAATGACAGGAATCAGGAACTGAGTAAAATTCTAATACAATGTAATCAAAAACTTTAAAAGTACGACTGTTCACACAGCCACAATCTTTTCAAATGTTTGACATAACTAAAACGCAACACATTTTATTTTTTCATCTATTAAACATTGACAGTCTTTGTATTCTGTTTTATATAGATAAAAACCTTGTTTTGTTCAATATTCGTTAAGAATTCTTCATAGATATTTTTTAGCACACAAGTCAAATGTCAATAGAAAAAAATGAACGTCTGTATTATTTACAACACTTAGCAAACACAATTCACGGATTAAAATAAAGTATAACTTGCACAAGAGGACTTAATCCATATTAAAGACATCGGAAACCAGCTTAATTTGTCAGAATGGCAGCTATTAACTCTGCAAGGTTATGCAAATACGGCAGATGATTGAGAAAGTGCAGGCCATCCCTACTGTGTCAAATATAAATAAACTCTGTATGAAACCGGCAGCTAACAAATTTGTTGTGTAGAGAAGGCAGGTAAGGAAACACAAACAGTTTTATCCTTTAAATAGGAACAATTTAAATAATTCTACCGATGTTGTTAATGTTTGCAAAACTATACAACTACTTTTGTTCTAAATGCTAACACCCTTCTTTGTCTCTGAGGTTCCCCAGGGGGACTAAAGCTTCAGAATCTCTTGACACTATCTGTGTGGAATTGGAATGTCAACTGGTAATTACAGACCTATAGGAAGTACTTAAACATAGTCTAAGTATAAATTTAGATAAATTAATAATATTGCTAATGAATAATATTCCTGACATGGAAAACATTTTATTTCAAAAGTATGTGATTTCCCTGAGTCCATCAGGTCAACACCTGTTTTTAAATGCAGTAATTCCTGAACCTATTAGACAGCAGAAGGAGGTTAAAGAATCTTTCACATCACTGACAAACAAATACGAAAATCTATGTGTGTGCATATGTGTTTTATAGATGCAGACAGACACAGACAAATTGTCAAAGATCTTGCAAAACTTAATGAAGAAAATTCTGCAGTGAATCATACAGGTTTACAAGTCAGTACCTCACCGTAGCAGCTTCAAACATGTGTTGTGGCTCCCTATTGCTACTGTTATCTGGATCTTCCATACATAGAAGCCCTTTATTCTAAACAGGAATGTGGATAAATACCTGATCAAAGAACCTGTGAAGGGGCAGAGTATATTACCTTGAGAAACAAACCTGAATGCCTTTGTAAGAACTGCTGGTAAGCATGAACGAGGCCATTAAAAGAGATACAGGAACATGTAACTCCATGATTAGTATTTATGAGGGAGGAAAACGGGAGAAGCAGCACCCATTTGAACAATGGTGAATGGCTGGATAACCTGAAATACTGGAGAAAAATTACACTGTACAGGAGTAAGATCATCATGATCTATTATGTTGCACTGGGGAAAGAGTCAGGCATAAATTTCATTACACTAAACACATGTGCAACTAGTTTTACAATTCTGCTTTTTGATTGTTTTTCCTGGAACAATTTTTAGTCCAACTCTTAAAAAAAAGTGGGTCACGTAACTAGCCACACAATCCCAAAAGATGACTACAAATAGCTTTGAGGTAATTGCTATATATTAGGCAGTATATCCAAACAGAAGGTCAAAGAGAAGATAAATTGTGAGAGAGTGCTTGAAGCAAGCTCCTAGCTTTCACTGGGCAATTTCAGAAGGAAGACAGAGGGAACAAAGTTGTTTACATCCTCTGTTTTTTCAGTGCTAGATTGCTGAACTCTTTGAGATGACTGAGCCCCCCTTAACTAACTTCATCAGTTCCAGTTATCATTACAATTGAACAACCCCTAGTACCTCTTGACCAGTGACCTCTGCTTCTTTCCACTCGTGCATCTCACTTTTTTTTTTTAATCTTACTTAACCTCATGAAAGAGAATCTTTCTAAGGTTGAACTCCCCCCCCCCAAGCTTCTCTTCCCTGTCTTGCTATTTTCAGCTTCTGAAAGGGCATTTTCTCCCACCCCAAATTTGCAAATTTGTTTCTCTTTCAACACTACCCAAACAACTTAAATAGCATGAACTTTTCCTGTACTGTCACAAAAGCCCATCCTTGGCTCACTTTTCTTTAGGTTGGCCCCAATTATGCAAAACAGGGGAATTTGCTACCAAACTCCAAATAGCTGAGAATTAATAGAACAAGACATTCGATCTACAATGGGCTACAACATGAACAAAAGTATAAACCACACAACTTGCTCTTCCCTACACACAAAAAATAGTTACCAAACACATTAATATATTTTTCACCATTAAAATGCTTAAATAATGTTTGCCTAAGTAATCCAAGATAGACTCTTCCTTTTATAGATTCCTTCCGCTACCCCCCCCCCCCCATCCCATCCCAAGAACTCAGTCTACACATTCCTGCTAACAACTTTTCTTAAAAGGTAAAAAAAGATACGGAGCCATAGGAAATGCTCCTCTGAAGTTTCACTAATGAGGAAGCAGATCTTAAGGCTCGTGCTGCTATTGGGCTCATTTGTATTTTTTATGAGCTGATGTACTAGTGAGTAGAAAAGAGACAGACTCTCTACTGGCAGATTAACCAGCCCTTTAAGGGTGCCTGCTATTAATTTTGGTTATTCATCTGCACATCTGTCTCTGCCCAACTGTGTCATGACTATTGCTCCTTGCAGCTCACTTCATTCACCCAGAAGCTTTTCACCTCTGAAATCTGTCAGCTTGTTTTGCTGTCTTCCAAGACCTGAACTCTAATGATAATCTAGTTGAAGATCAGATTTTTCATTTCTATTAGTGGGAGTAAAATGATCTCCAATACTAGAAATTTTAATGCAATAGCTATTGACCACGCGTTTCTTCACCGTTACTGACATTATGGTTCTGGACAGCTAACTGTACTTCTCTTATTTTCCTTATGAAAACATGCTTTGTTAACCCCAGACTGCCCTAGCTGTGACTCTAAGTGAGCTAGTCACACTGTTACAAATCTCTGAATAGAACACAGCTTAAATCCTCCGTTGCCTTAAAATTTCATAGACAATTCCCTTATCTTCTAATAGAAACTAGCTAGTACCATCTTTCAGACAACAGATTCTGTCTTCTTGGGTGGAGACAATTTCCCTTTGTTTTGCCAAAGCTTGTCACTCTTACTCATCTTAATGCTAAAGGAACAAGGCATGTGATCTATTTAATATCTTCACTTTCATCTTCTAGAATCTGACTACAATTAACTTTGGATTGTTACTACCACCTGCCTACAAAGCCTAGCACATTATCATTTCAGAAAGAATACACAGTACAGGACTGTGTGGTTAATTTAAGCTTTGCTCCTGTCCCTCTATTGCTTTGTTCACCTAGGCAACTATAGGAGTTTTCTCAAGCATTCAATACATCTGGACTAGCAGAAGCCTGAAACTTGCTGTTCTTTACATTGAGCTGCTATAAACACTTGCCTATACCAACAGAAGACTGTTAATATACTGTATATTATCCATGTCTGCACTTTATGAGACGCCAACATGACTGCTTTATGGTTCACCTCATTTAGAAATAAATGATGTAGCAGAGTTGGGATTAGATCATACCAACTACATTCTGTTTGCATTTTTCTTTGCTTTCACTTGAATTCTATGTTAGAAGTACTTATGGTCTTTCCCACCTAAGAAATATGCTCCAACCATAATGGGCAATGTCAAAAGAACCACCTGACACAGAAACCAGTTCTTTCATTAACGAGGGAGGATTTCTGCTCTCAACATGAATCTTTTATCTGGTGCTCATTCATTCTTTCACGTTTCTTATCAGTCTGAGAGTTAACTATCTGAAGGAATATAACTGAAGAAGACTTTCTTCCTCTCGTAGTTTTTCCAGATTTACAAGAGTACAAGGTTCTCCAAATAGGCTATTTTCCTCAAACACTCTTTAAAGAAGATCCCTGATTGCTTTGTGATGCCAGAATAACACAAAAAAGACCCATAACCACTGCACTTGTCTGTGGACTACCATTCTCTAACCTTTCAATATTATTTTCATTTTTTTGAGTAATACTTAATACCTATTTAGGCAAATTTGGTTATTTACACAGAAGCTTTAGCATTTAGAGTCACCTAACTTAGGTGGAAGCAGGTACACTACAAATCTCTAACCAATTCTTACAAATCCTATCACACCATGCCTCTCTCATGCCACAGCAAATGGAGCCACTTTATATAAACAATAGGCAAAACAGTCTGTTCAGATGCATTAGATCTGTCATAGGGCTGATTTGCATAGGATCAAAGAAAATAAACAGCCATAGATATCACTTATACTACCTCAAAACCTAGGTGCTTTTAAAAAATGCAGGGTAGGAAAGAAGCTGTTTCCTATACGTGGCTTCCATATCACCTATGTCTGGGATTTTTATATGCCTTTTCATAGACTGAGTTAGACAACTATTATAATCAAATTTCAGTAAAGGATACACACATACGGTGACCATTACTTTAAAAAAGCTAAAAATTTAGTTTTGTGAACACTTCTATGAGCAAATTCTTTTCCTACAGTAGTAACTGAAGATCACCTGAGATTGACTGTCTCATTTTAGTGAACATTCATTTACTTTTTGAGATCTGAACAGACTCCATAGAACAGGATGTTAATATGAACATCACTCCCTGAAAAGATTTTTCTCTTCCTAGTGTCTCTGATTCAATAATCATTACGGACTATGAGATAATATTTTCCCAAACATGAACAAAACAAAGGAACTTATTCTGTGATTTCTCTGTCTTTCTGCCATGTCCTACACAGGTTGCTGTGTGATACTTCATGGTTCAGAAGAACTCCCTCTGTGTATCTGTATTCTATGAGGATCATTAAGAAGGCAGCTGCAGATTAAGGTTTGGTCTACCTTGTTGGATGTGTGTTGCCTCTGAACTGAGAGTTAATACAAATACAGATACACCATAGAACAGAGGTTTTATTTCCAAGCTTCCTGTGATTTTTAAAAGAAAAAAGCAATTAAAAGTGTATGATTAGGTCTTAAATTAATCTTTAAAATAGCCCCTGAAATAGGAGTCAGACCAGAACAAACAAGCTTCTGATATTTACTGCCAAGCATACTAGTAAATATGATAAAGAACTGCACCCACCTTGCAACATTTATATGCAAAAGACTTTGAGACACCAAATTACAAGGACCAGCCCCAGTTGCACCACCTGTGCATTCCCAGACATAGGTGAAATGATAAATATGACAAATACATAGCAGCCCTAAAGTTCTACTCCTTTTACATATCAGTATAATCTTTATGGTAAAATTACAAAGCCTATGTCCCTCTGAAAGTGTTATATAAGAGGTGGTTTGCTTTTGGGAAGAGAAAACAAGAAGAAATTTGGTAAGTTTCTCTGTTCATGGAATGAGGAGTGAAAAAGAATAGAAGTTATTTAAGTGACTCAAAGTAGCTACAATATTGGGGGGGGGGGGGGAACACACAACTAATAGCTGGAGAAAATATGAGCAGAAGTAGGAACATGGATTCAAAGAGACATCCCGAATCACCAAGCCGGGTTGCTTCTAGAAACCAGAAATGGGTAAAATTAAACCTGAAATTCATATGTAAAGCATACAATTATATTTACATATAATTTACCCAATGTCTTTTTATATGCCAAAAATCAGTGAATGCATGTGGAAGTCATCCATAATGCCCCAATTGGTACTTGACAAATGGCCCAGAAAACAAACACAGATACTTCCTTTGAAGGGGCATCTGAACCTTATGCCTAACAGAGAGATTGCAGGAAAAGTATTCTCAAAGGAAGAAGATTCACATAGATGACAATGGTGGATCAAGCTTTCTGCTACATGGCTCCAGCAAGGTAAAAATTTTGCAAACGGGACACACAGTGTCTAAGTACTTCAAACAATATGTGTGTTCAATGGATTTTCTTTATACTAAACTTCTGTGCCTATGTTCAAGAGACTTTTGTTTATTTGGGTGGGGTGGGAAGAGAGGGATGGGTTTGGTTGTTTATAACCTGCTCAAAAACTGGAACTCTTGCCTGAATCAAAACATGTGACTAAATGTATAACTTCCCAGTGGCAGAATAAACATCTGGAATCATTCTAAGTAAGCTTCAATTGGCACACTGCAGTCACAGGACCCTCCTAATGTCGCACAATGCAAAGAACATTCTGGAAGCACACAGGAATAATTCTGGCTACCGTGAGTTTTATTGATCACAGTTGTGACAAAATCCGTCCGAAAATGCTAACAAGATGCCCAAGCAATGGCAATCCAAGAAGTGTCTGATTCAGTACTACACTAAAAATAGCTTCAGAACTGTACAATCCTCAATTTAGGAGATAATCCTACGTTAAAGCACCAACAGAGTGAACAATAAAGTGTCTTAGTAACTTAATATAATTTTACAAGTAAAGTAGCCCAAATATTGGGACTTTCCTCTTACTAGTATGTTCTTTCATTTTCTGTTTCTGATAAGTGAGTTACAAACATGAAAATAATGTTGTAGGGTAACTCAAAGGTAAAATAAACACCAGGTTTAGGCAATGAAATATGTTTATCATTAATTACATGTATTTAGTTAAAAAATAAAATAAAATAAATGGATATACTATAGCCCAGTTCAGAATTCCTAATGCATGGCCTTCACAGAATTCTCTATGCTCATATTAGCAGGTTTCATAAATTATAGTGGCACTATGCCTTCCTCAGGGTATCACTTTGACATGGGACAAGAGTCCTTCCACTGAATATTCAAAAATATAAACCAACAAAAGTGATGGGTTCATTTTCTGACCAAATAAAATCACTCTTGAAATATTTCATGGGCATGTATTGACAGTTATCTTTTCTCATGTGTGAAGAACTTGTAAAAACTCAAGTGAGCTTAAAGTATTTTTCATTAGAACAGCTTTAGCTCACAAACCAAAACTGACAAGAAGCAAGCACAAATGTAAAATGTGACAAATATTTCTATTAGGTGAAAAGTCAGTAATACTGACGCAACTGAAAATTTAAAACTTACATTTAAAGAATCTAATTTTATTGAAAAAATATACAGTCCAAACAGCAACAAGATTTTTAGAGTTCACATCTTCCATCATTCTACTACCTCTCTAAATTCAAATTAAAGTAAGCACTGTTGCATTTATATTAAAGCTTGCTATTTTCTAAAGATAGATAGCCTTCAGCTTTAAAATACATATTGTTCAAAATCTCAGCAAAAAGAAATACTTCTGCTGTTAAAGAATGAGCAATTTTTTTCTTCCTCATATGCTGGTTGTGATCCACATGTATTTTATCAAAATTAATCCTTACAAAACAGTAAAATCAGTAGAAAAGAATCTAGTGAAAGCCATCTGCAATGAAGTACAGAATGAATGCTGTTAATCTGCTAAACAAGGGAAAGGAAATTAGGGGTGGACTGGCTGCTGGGAGAAGCAACATCATACATTTAAATCAGCATTTTCTTAAGTTGAAATCTTGAAACCGTGCATCATTCATGTCCTAATATTTTCTGAACAAAAACAAAATCACTGTAACATGGATTTTGACAGCTAATTCCACAGCATAATTAAAACATAGCAAACGGAAGACTATCGTCTACAACAAAACATGAGTTTGTGAAATGATTACCTCCTTTGATTGGGGTTATTGTACCTTACTTTAGAGTTACAAATCATTATTTAAGCTAATAGAATTTTAGATTTGTTCAGCACTTTTGAACAAATCAATCTCAGATCATTTCATATTGGTACCTACCTTTCTGCTTTGACTTTCCACAGCACTACTGAACCATTTGAGAGGTACTAAAATAATCAACATTTATTCTGATCAGCAAAATTCTACCCACCATTCCATGTTCATTTTACGTTGGGTTCCTTGGATGCCCACCATCAATGGTTATGATAGACATTATGCACACTTCCCCAAAACGTGCCAAAATGTTGAACGCTCTCCATCAGATGCCTGAGAAACTCAGAAATAGCTCAAAAAAGCATTCTTAGCTTTCTATCCTCAGACCTTCCTTCCTCAAAGGAATGAGCACTGAGAAAAACAAGTATAGTTCTATTTATGTTCAAAAAATAACAGGAACAAAACACATACAAAAACCCCCACAACCCCCACGGTTCCCCAGGGATGTACTTCTGTAGCAGTGGGAATCAGCATGCATTACTTTATAGCAGTACATTCTGCATGCCTAGCTCTTTAGTATATAAAGTCACTTCATCAACCCAATTATTTCTTTTTTTTCCTGTTTTTTCCCCCAAAGTAATTCTAAACTACTTTAAAACACCTTCATTACAGAAATGATTCAACCAGCACTGCTGCAAACCATGGAAATGTAAAAGCTGTTAAAAATGTATTAAATGCTGTCCGTGCCACAAGGGTACTAGTGTAAAATGACCTTAAGTTTAAAGGCTCCCTATGAAGGCAGAACAGTAATCTGCTCTGCTTCTCCTAATGAATAACAAATGGGCCTTCACAATTCATTTAGTTCAGTACAAGCTGCCATTACAACCCATTTTGTTTTTTTAACTTTGTGGTAATGTATCATCTTGCCTGACTCTATGTCATCTTCTTGAAGGTCATCAAAGGTATGTAACTCCACTCTTAATAATGAAAAAAAGGAGGAAGGAAAAAGAGATATGACAAATTTTGACAAAGCACCGACCAGTCCATCCTGACACACCCTATCACACAGTGAGGCTCATGCTTCCTACACAAAAATGCTTCCTATATTGTAAAAAAAAGTCAGAAAAACACTGAAGTTTTCAAAATAATTCTGTTTTTTTCAATTAATAACTAAAATACAATACCTGGGAAATAATTATTTGGGTTTGTACTTACTTACTCTTGATATTTGTTTGCCCTAAAATAGTCTGAATATGTGCATTCAAAAAGAAATTAAAAGACCACAAATATTTATCTTTATTTCACAGGTATTTAGAAACATGTATTATGTTGCTATGGACAATTAGCCTTTTATCCAATTTTAGTTGGTAGTTTAATTCACCCACCCTAAGGTTTTAATTATCCCCTCAGTCTGCATGCTTAGGCCTCAATTCATGCAGCTGGAAATCTGCCTCAGTGATGTTATAACCTTGTTAATGTAACAAAAGAGGAGTTTACTTAAAACTGTACTGACTGTGGACTTAAGCCAAATTTACATGAAAGAGGAAAGAGACTGTCAAAAATCCTACAATAAACACAGAAATGCAGTTCTTTCATAACCTTCACCTTAATTCATATAGACAAGCAATTTACATGTAAGTGGATTCATATGGCTTGTGAGGGGCCTCCTCTCTGTAGCTGGACTATTCTTTGTACCCTACCCCCATCTTTAACAAAAAAAGCTCCAACAGCTCACTTTACAGAAATGGCAGAGTATCTGCAATCTTTTTTAATCACAATAAAACATAATCAAGATAAACATTTATAAAGCTAGTCAGTATCAATAAAGGCAGCATAATTTCAAGTAAGTTCAGCTAGTCCTTTGTCAAATACATATTTTAAATTCAATAAAGGTTTTATTTGAAGAGTGTAAAGTTGCACTTCTAATGAGGTAATAGTTACATTAGCCTTAAGTGGAAGTTGCTTGTCATATACTGATATCCCCCATTCATTTAGCTGCCAAATTACAGCAGGGATTTCCTAAGCTCATCTGTTAATTAGATTCATTTTTAGGCTAGATACTAACAAAAACCTACATTAGACTAAACAAGACATCATAGTTTTGAAGTGTTGAAGGGAGATCTTTCTGAGAGAAAAAAAAAAAACCACCTAAATTCTATTTCTTAATACAACTGTGAAAACACTGTAGGCAATTTCCATCCTGATTGGATCCTTGTAGTATTTTGTTTTAAGAGGGATCTGACAGGAAGGGTGGCTGTGGGTAACTGGGTGGTACACATGTATGCACAGCCACAAAACCCATAAAAGGCTCTGTTTTCATTTCACCAGTTTTCTTGCAGTTGTTGTCAAAATAATCCAGGTAGGAGAGGAGGGTAATGGGCACTCAAAACAAAACTGGAAAGCAGTCAAGTTTCTTTTATTCATGCTGAAAGTTTAAATATGTTTCAATAGGTGAAAAGTCTTTAAGCTCATCAATGTCAGAGTATTTTCCACTCTGTTAAGAGGGTATCAGGCTGCTGAATGTCAGATGACTATCTACTACACTTCTTGGGCTCCTGTTCTTTAGCTGTTTTGTAATAATCTCTACTCTTCTGCTACTCAATTTCATACTAGCCACAACATCAGCTCCTGCTCCAAGTCTCACAGACACAAATTACTTGGGCAACATACAGGACTTTGCTTTACAGACCACATAGAAAACTAAAAAGGGTTTCTCAAGATAATCATGCAAGACCTGTATGAGGTTGCCCATCTCTCAAAAATACTCATAACATATCAAAACCATTAAAATCCCCTAAATAGTGATGAGAAAATTCCATAATTTGGAGGTTTTAGACTGAGGGGGGTTAAAAGATCAGATTGGTCTTCCTATTAACCACATTACTCCTTCCTTACCAGTCTCTGGGACACAGCTTGCAATAGCATGCAGACAGCTGAACATAACTACCAGGAAGTCCCTTCACTACTTCTCACTGATTAATACAATAAGGTTCGATGCCCATACCTGACTATGTTTTATCCAAATGTCTTACAGCCTACAGAAATAAGGCAGGATATAAAACAGTATTCTTATGGATGTAGATCTAAGAGGAATTAGAAATTCATTCAGTAACTTATATTCACAACCCACATAATATCAGGATTTGAAAGTATCTAGGTTAGCTTTGATCCTGTGTTGCACACAGATGACCTACCTATCCTACCTGGTATACTTTCAACATTTTCTCCTCAGTACCTATCTCTGTTTCCTCACCATAAGGAAAGCTCAGGGGGGACCGAAAAACAAAAGAACAAAGTAGTACTGACTGTCTCTGTTAGACCAATCTACATTTTCCCTCCCACTTAGAAGATGAGAATGCCGTAAACTACTCTTCAAAGAGTGCAAGATGCATTTGCTGGGAAGCAAAAAACAAGAATCCCTACTAACTAGAATCATTTTAGCAATATGGTGATCATCAGAGACCTGTGTGGCCTAATTTTGGTCAGAGTTGAATGCAATGAAGATAAACTACATGTTTGAGGTAGGAGTGGTTAGAAACTGGGAAGAGTTTAGCCACAAAAAAGTATTTTTACATGTCTAATCTGAGCCAGTAAATCACAGTTCCCCCCTTAGTATCTACATATTTACAAAACTAAAACTGGATGGGTTTTCAGAAATTCACTGTTAAATACTAGGAAAAAAATATACCAAGTCCTTCACTTTATATCTTTTATATTGTTTATATTTTTAAATGCTGTGTAATAAGCATAGTATTCCTATTGGGATTATACAAGCTCCTCTACAAAGGCAACATTTCTATATACCAACTACTGAAAAAAGCTTTCCACTAAAAATATCCTGCACAAGTTTGCACTGTCACAACGCTTTTGTCCCACCTTGAAAAGTTGATCTATTCAGTTGAAGCCACTTCACCCTAAGGAAGCAAGCCAAGGTGTCCTTTTAAGGTGATGTTTATCCTGAACACAACAGCTTGACTATAAGATGTAGCACAGGCTTACATAATGTACCTTCTTAAACCATGTAACTTCTTTTAAAAAGGTTTTGCTAAGATACCGTGGTACAAGGCACAACAGTCTGGACAGAGCCAAGTCTGTTCACAAGCAGAGCAAACTGAGATGAACTCATCCTAATTTCCACTGTCATCACATAACTCATTATCTGTCATGATCAGCAGCACAGCATTGAGAGGAAAGTGTTGTGCGTTAGAAATTCAGTGCCTTAGCACATTTTTGTGTGCTATGCCGTATTTTATCAATTATATTTGAAGAATTTGCTATTTACTACAGTATTTCCACACTCACACAGTTTACATAGTGTTAACAGTGATAACAATACATGGTTTTATTATTACCTTGTTTATTATAATGACAGCCAGTGAAGGACGGGAGCCTATTAAGGCTGGCACTGTGTTAATAAAGTATTGATCAGTCTTACGCTCTAAATAGCAACCTATATGTAGTGCAGTGGGAGGGCATAAACACCACCAGAACAAGCAGTGCTAAGTTCTTTTGTATTTAAAATATGAGTGTTACCCTCCCCAAAAGACAGAAACATTTTGATTCATTTCACGATAGAAATACAGGCCTCTATGATAATAAATTCTAACAGATGTCATTATATCAGTTAAAGAGAAAATCTTCCTTATGCCCTTCCAGTCAGAAAGGCGGCTTCACGAGCTCACACCTTACAAAGCATGAGAGAATGGACATTAGAAAGCATTAACAAACGCTCTTAGACATGAGAGAGCAAGACTTCGATCACATCTTGCGCCTTATTACACACACAAGAACCTAATCAGAGGAAAGAAAGCAATACAAACTTGTATTTATACTGTCACAGCACACAGAGTAGTAATTATTTCGCTGGGGGCATGGGAAGGAGAAGAAATGAGGAAGCACAAGAAGAAGACAGCAATGGATTTACTTCGTAGCACCTAAGGAGTAATGGAGAGGCAGAGAAAGCTGACCAAACCTTTCTCTTCTGTCACTGAGAAAGTTGTTCCTGTTTGCTTCTGACTCTGTTCTCTCCTAACTTTTTAAGGCCTTTTCCTTTTAACAGAAAACATCGTATACATTTCTAAGCACACTTTGTATTTTTATACAATAGTAAACAATAACCCAGTAATTTACTTACAATGATCCAAATCACTGATTTTTTTTGGTTCTCCATTTTCAAAGGTCTGAGTTTAAATTAAGTTCAGCATTATCCCACTGGGGAGAGCCTCAGCTCATAATTCCTACCATTGAATTGCATGTCCTGGGTCTCAAGTATGTAAGATTTGCCACTGGAAAAAGGAAAAAAAACCCTGACCCATCATATTTTGAGGTCTAAAATGCAGAAACATCTGCTAGAATCATATTCAGTTGGCTGAGGTTAGGAATATGGGAGCCTGGAGCTGATCAGTGCTGCCCTAGGTCAATAGGAATTACACTGAGAGGTTTCAGCAGACAAGGGCGTAATTCAGTCAGCTTTTAAAAAAATCCATGAAACAGAAGCCTAACTTTTTCTTTCTTTTTTTACTCTCAGCCTCCTACTCCTTCCTTTCTGTCGTTTGAGCCACTTGTTCTTTTGAGCATATTATCAGAGGTGGAGGCCTTCACATTCCCATGCCAGATGAACTTCAACACAAATGCCATCTTATTTCATCATTTTTACCATAACTAATTTTTTAGGTAATAAAAGCACTTACAGTTTTATCAAGATCAGTAATTACAGAGTACATTTCTTTAAACAATATTATTCTTCTGGTAAAATTATTTTATTGTTTATGTTTTTGTACATTAAAAAAATTAATTGTGCAATAGAAACCATATAAAGTGTGTTTAATACTGAATAGATAGCATATAAACTTCTTCTTCTTGATCTAAAAATTAAAAATTACCAAACTTCTCAGGAAGCTATATCAATCAAGATAAATCACAGATTAAACTGGTGTATTTTAAACCATAACACATTTAGAAATTAAAAGACAGAAAAGCATTTTAAAGAGGTCAATTTAAAGGAACAAAAAATGGAAACAGAAGAAAATGTAATGATTTTCAGTTGCCACTGCTTCTTTACCTTTTTTCTTTTAATTTCTTAACTTTTGAATTACAAAAGACTAGGATACTCTGCATCTCAAAGTCCTTCAAGCAGCTTGATATACCTGTAAACCTGAAGCACTTTTAATCCTGCTTGTCTTCTAAGTGGTTCAATCACTAGATAATGTCATGTTACCATCATATCTCACTCCTATAACCTGCACTTTAAAATAATCCTTTTGTCCCTTCTATCATCTTGTAAATCCACTTATACAGTATAGGGCAACAGAAGATGCAAAAGGCTACTCAAAGCACGGCCTTTAAACCTTCCAGAGTGTATTAGTTTATTTAATGTAACTGGTTCTCAAAATAGAAAAAATAAAATTAAAAATCATCTGATCATTCCCTGTGTGTGCTTCAGTGAAAGGGAGCAATTTGAGAGGAAAGAGCTAATACTTCAGAGAGAAAATCATTTAGGAACATAATTCAACAACAACAGGCAGAGTATAAAAAAGCAGCCATTTATGGACCTCTTGTCCATGAATTTGCCTAATCCCTTTCTGAACCAGCTGATGCCACTCTGCCTTCTGTCGAAGCAACTTCCAGAAGGTCACCAACCAACCAATCCATAAACCAACATTTCTCTCCCTTTCGAATCGATCACTGATTAACTTCAGCATGTGCCTGATATTCCTCATGCTGGGAGATCTGGCAAATAACAATTCTACCTTCAGTTTATGCCTTCCTTTGAGATTCTGCAAACTTCAAACATATCCTCCCCCTGCCTTCCCCTCCCCAGAGTGAAATGTCTTTAAGTCTCTCCCTCATAAAGCAGCTGCAGGATCCCCTTGATCTCTCTACCATTCAGGTTCCAGGGAAAGCACTTGACAAATAAAACCCCTAAGAAGTATTGTGGAATTTCCAACATAAAATGTTTGCTTGAGCACTGAATGATAGTTTTCTACTGAGGCAAGGTAGCTGAATGCCTAGAGACAATAATGACAACAAAATCAGAAAAACTGCACTACTAGGATGCAGAGTGGCAACTACCATCAAAGTCCCTTTCTGATGCCTCAAACCATATGGGTTATTCTTACAACTAGAAAGTCAAAAGCATAAAATTTCTAGTTTCTTGAGAACACAGCTCATTGAAACACATGATAATTACACCAAAATACCTATGAGATGAAGAAAACAAGCTGGTTAGAAAACAGACCCATGTTCTAGATAAGTATGCTTATTTATTATAACCAGAATATGCATTGTCTGGAATACACTGAACTCTTTCTGGTTGACCTTCAGACAATGCTTGTGTGCCATAAGAGCACTATTGCCATTCCATAACAGACAGAACACTGCCTTCCTGGGAGGGAAACACTTTTTAAAGGTTGCTGCTGCACCTCCCACTTTCTAAAGGGGACAGGCAACATGGGAGAGACTCCAGCTTCCTTTCCGTGGATACTCATATAAAAGCAGGCAAAACACAACCTCTTGTATCACATTTTGGAGCAATCCTGAACTGCTCTTACTTCCACCAGCAGGTGACAATCTATTCTGAAAGTAAATTATGTCCCTTAACAAGAACAAAAAAGAAATGACACACTTTCTTCCCATGCTGATGAAATTTCAAACATCATGAATCATATAAAATCAAAGTATACTAACATTTAGTCTGAACTTGAAGACTCTCAAGTGAATAGGAACTTGGTGGCAGTCATACACCTTTAAATAAAAGAAATGCTTGGCCAAGTAAACAGTTCACTCATTCTATTCTCACAGAGAGAAACATTTTATTGCTTTGTGCCCCTCTGTTGTTTACAAAAGAAAAACATCTTTTCATTTTAGTCAAGAAAGCTTCTGTTCCAGAGAACAAAGCCTTCATTTGGGTTTCTCTAATCTTTATGGTGTTTGCAAGTTGGTGTCAAAAATGTTAGTCAAGGCATGCTGTGTTACAGGTCTGTGGGGCGAAAGCAGTCACAAGAGACTTTCCACCCAAGTTAGAAGGAGACCACATTACCATTCTAACTACTTCCTATGGAAGTCACAGTTGTATCAACATCCTGCTGTTTTGTTTGTATTTAACTTGGGATATGACTCTCTACACTCTCAGCATGAATCCTACAATTAAATAGAAGCAGTCCACAGGTTACTAAAAAACAGTCCAGTGTTCTACATTTGAAATGGTACAATTTTTGAGACAATCAACTTGCTATCCATTCACTGAGCATGTTTATAATATACATTACCACAGCTGAAACAAGTCAAAATAATCCCTCCAGTAACATTTTAAAAAACAGTAAAACTGCTTTCTGAAAATTATCTTTTTTTCCACAGCAATGTACACACAGTTATCAAAAAATATGTTTAAGAAACCACACGGGACAAATTATCATAGCATTTTTCTCCTCAAAATACAGGCTGCATTAGAGCTAACAAAGTAGAAAAAAAGTATTTTAAAATTCTACTTTCAAAATAATACCTTATTAGTAGTCTAACAAATCTGACCCCAGTGTATTTGCTTAAACTTCGAAGAGTATCTTTTAGTGTCATGTATCCACTATTACTTAGCCTAGAACTATCCCCAGGGCAGGTGCTGGCTCTTTTTAGAATATACTAGTGTTTAAAAAAACCCCATAAACTAAGCATCCTTGCCCACACCTTTTACTTAAACACCTCAGTTTCCAGTGTAGGCAGCATGAACAGTTATCTCTTTTCTTGCTTTCCTTTCTGAAAAGAAGGGGTGGGGGGGAAGCACTGCCTCCCTATAACACAGAAAGCAGACAGTGTCTATAGGGAAGCTACGATTTTAAGTGGTTTTAAAGAGTGAGTTCCAAGGAATTTCAAAGAGTAGTTGTCAACTTAGATCACCCTGCCAGTTTCTCCTACCTTCCTATATTGCTTTTCCTCATCCTTGCTGCTGTATGGAAGAACCACAGAAAGGAAATCAACTTCATGACTACAAGTAGAGTACCTACAATGTCATCAGGTATTTTCCTGATCAATGAGTGTCACGCTTCTGGCCTGTGTGTGCACTGAACAGGTGTGTTGCATACATAATTACTCTGAAATGTTCCAGGTGCACTGGATTTACTAGTCACCGAGATTTCAGATGCACTTTTGACCATGGCTGTACCCACAGTGATGAGGAAGAAATCACTATCCTATTGCGGTGGAGTATTCAGGATATAAATAAAGGAAAATACGTTCAGTTGCTCTCCCTTTCCCTCCCCAGAAGGGAGGTGATGTTTCTGAGATGGTGATAGATGGAATTAGTAATAGGAGAATGTAAGGCAGGGACATGAGCTGATTTGTCCAGGTGCTGGAAACATGTCTAGATTCTCTAGACATCCAACAGCCCTTGTCAGAGCTGCAGCTCCTGCTGAGCTGCTACACAGATGTGAAATCCCCAACTTCTACTCCAGTAAAATTTATAGATGGAAAAAAAGGGTATGTCTGCAGAACCAGATGAATGGTAAACTTTCTTATACTTCTGCCACTAGTACTTCATAAAGCATTCTGACTTCCCTACAAACTCTGACTCTCTAGTTTTACATCTTACATAGTCTTCCCCTTTAGATTGTGATCCCTGACTTCCAAATCCGTTCAAAGACTCTTTTCATCCCTACAGTATCCTCAAAAGTCCACTTGAAGCCATTTGTATGCTATCTGTACTTGAATTTCCTGCATTAAAAGGAAGGAGGGCACCAGCAAGACAAGACACATTCTCTCTGCTGCAAGAGGACAAGCTTCCAGCTTACACTATGAAGCTTCTTATTTATTCTCTGTGGAACCAAGCAGACCCAGACCATGGTCTTGCACCCAAGGCTGGCATCTAGTGGCAAATACAAGTGTCCCCTCCTGTCTGGAATTGCTGAACCACTAACTTGGTGTAAGTGCAGTATGTGTTGAGCACTTCTGCAGAGTGGCAGCTGCTGGGACAGACTGCTTGGTGAAAAAAACACTTTATCCCTTTCTTCCCACAAATATTTCATCCTTGACTATATACAGGTGCTGTTAAATGAATAAAGTAAACATACTGAAAAACAGAGATAAGCAATATTCATTTATTATTTTCAGTGAAAAAAATGGTAGATGTTCTTAAAGGAAGTGATGCTTAATATTATACTGTCACTGTAACAACATTTACTGCAAAATCTAATTTTAAAAGCCTTTTTTTTTTTTGGACAGCAGAGCAATGTTCTATTTTGGTTATTGAATGAAAGGACTGGTAGCTGGTTATTTTATTAGGAGATCTTTAATGCTTCATTACTGAAGTAATCTGATTTATTCCACATAAGGGAAAATATATATTCTTCTGGAAATTTGTAGTAAATTTCAGGGAAAAGTCACTTCCAACAAAACTGATTTAGCAATACCCACAGGTGATGGCATGAACTCTATCAAAGGCAAGGAAATTGCCTTTCAAACTCTTGGCAAGAATTTCCTTCAGGATACATTGAAAGCTTCAGAGCACTGAGTGTACTGAGCTGACTGCTAAAGGAAACAGTAATTAACAGCTGGATCTCAAAAATTAAGAATTCACAGATCTTCAAGTCAAAACATGAAGTTCATTCTGTCTGGGGATTAATCTCATGGTCACCCATTTCTAAGTACAGAGTTTGAGACAGCTAACTAAGTCACTGAAAGATCATCAAATTAATGCAAAACCACAGTGAAATAATTTTATTTTTAAAGAATCTTGTATTTAAATATATTTCTAAGGAGAGTAAACACCACAGTAAGTTAATTTAAGGACTTTTAACCAAGAAAACCCTAAGTTTTGATAAGAAGGTTTAGGGGCGTTCAGGGGAGATGGTGGTTTTATTGTTTGTTTTTAACTTCAGTGGTTGCAGCTTGAAGATTACATGTATAAAATTTACAAGTTGAACTAACAAACAGGGTGATAATAATTTTTATATCTTTTCCCTCACATGCCATTAGACTTTCTTTTATGACTATTGGCTCTCCACGTCAAACTTCATATCTTTCAAAGGGAAAATAACCATTTCTAAAAAGATGATCTATCCCACAGAGTAAAATCTACTTTCCACAAAGATAGGCATTTATTTCACATACGTATATGCAGCAATTTTAATATTATATAAATAGCCATTTGTCTATCTATACAGCTATCTAATTTTGTTACAAGCAGGTTTATGAGTTTTGGAAGGAAAGGACATCTGTATGAAAGCATTGTGGACGGCTTGTGGTCATGAAAGTATGCTCCACAAATATGACATTTATGAAACATCTGAAAAAACCTCCACCACATCACAGCACAGAAACTTCTCCTACCCTCAAGCTCTTCATGTTACAAAATGAATAAGCTTTTCTAGGCAAACCTTGTGAAGGTCTCAGTAAGCTGTGCTCCTTCCTGTGCACTCGCAGAAACAAAAACAATGTCTGGAAAAAGTAGCCCTGATATATATTTTTACCTACCAATTTTTAAGTTCAGGCCAACTGAAACATTTCTATGGATGATAAATAAATTCCTTAAAACACCAACATTTGGTCACACTACGCAATAGACATTTTTAAAGCCAGCACTTACTAAAGAATAAAAAGTGCACTGATTTTTTTTGTTGTTGTTCTCAGAGATATAAAGAGCTCAAAGCATTAAGACAATTAGCCAAAATGATGGATTTGAACACATGCTGCATTTTACTGTTAACATGTATGCGTAACTTCCATTAATGTCAGTATGAGTTATGTGTGCACTGCTAAAATAATATAACCATAACAAAAATATTTCCTCCAGAACTAATATAGTAATATTTTTAATAGACATTTTGAGAAAAAAAAAACAACCAACAAACAAACACATATTTAGAAAGTAATACACAAATACAAATCATTTTCCAAATTTAAATCTTTGGAATTGTTTATAATAGCTCTTATTTTTTCACATGTTGGCATTAAGCTAAGAATAACTTTATGTTTATCTCCTTCCATCAAACTACCTTTCATTTAATGGGCACTCCTCTAGCTTCCAGTTCAAAAAGACCAACCAGATAATGAACAAGATTCAACTTCTATGCATTTTTACTCTAAACTTCCTTAAATAACTGGATGTATACAGGAACATGTAATGACAACTGAAGAAGTTATCTAAAACTGACAACTGATTGTAGCCAGTATATTAAGATGGATCTTCACAATGTCAGCCAGATGGGCCTAGTATGCAGAGTTATGTTTGGAACTTGAATGTAATATAAGCATAGGAAATCATCATGAATTTTCTTAAACACACAGTTCATGCCTATTTAACTGAGAGCTAGCAGCCAAAAACTGTAATCACTCAACATTAAATTTTAAAAATGATAAATAGAAGTTACAGTCAATGCTGCCAATTAATAAATTATCTTAAAATAGCCAAGACATATTCTTTTAGTATATTACTACAACACAGAATTATCATTATTTTGTCCATGGACAGCTGGGTCTTGCTTCTGCAATCTGGTTTTGAGAATGCTTTATTCATGAGAAAAAATTAAATGTAATGCCATATTTAGTACACTCTGTGGTAACGCAGCAGTTTTATAAAGTTTGTTTGTCATATATCTATTTCAGTTAACAATTTCAAAAATTAAACTATTGCAATGAAATACACGAATTATTTCTAAAAGACATTTATTACTAGAAAAATAGAATCACAGCATGGTTTGGGTTACAGACATTAAAGCTCATCCACTTCCAACACCTCTGCCACAGGCAGGGACACCTTTCACTAGACCAGGTTACTCCAAGCCCCGTCCAACCTGGTCTTGAACACTGCCAGGGATGGGGTATCCACAACTAATCTGAGCAGTCTGTGCCAGTGCACCCCATCACACCACAGGGGAAGAAGAACATCTCCCTAATGTCTAATCTAAATCTCCCTTTTGTCAGTTTAAAGCAATTCCCTCTTGTCCTGTCACAAGGTGCCCTTGTAAAAATCCCTCCTCTAGAATTCTTATCAGCCCCTTGAGGTACTGGAAGGGTACTCTTAAGTTCTCTCCAGAGCCTGCTCTTCTGCAGGCTGAACAAGCCTAGCTCTCTCAGCCTGTCTTCACAGAAAAGGTGCTCCAGAAAAGTAAAAGCAAAAAACCAAACAAAAGCAAACCACAAAAAGAAACAACCAACCAACAAACCACACCCCTAAAAAAACCCAAAAATACAAAATAAAAAAAAAAAAAACAAACCCAAAACACCCCCCATAAGCCAACATACATTTAACTAGAAATCTTTACTAACTTCATTTTTTATATCCTAATTGAAAATTTTCTTCTGATTTTTACTGTTTTACGTTAAAAGTTTATACTGTAAAAGCACAGTATATATCTCTTTAAAAATTTCAAACTATTTCTATCTTGGACCACTGATACTGGGGTCTTTCACCATAGTATCATCACCCTTTATTTATAAAATGGAACAGCTTTTATCGAAAGTCAAATTTCACCATTTTTTGCCAAAATCCCTTCTCTGACTGAAGATACATGCCTTTCAGAGCTTTTCTGTGAGGTTCTGTGTACCCAACCAAAAAAAATAAAAATCACAGGAAGAGAATTAAAGATACTGCTTCTTTTTCCCTATGTTGATCAATAATTGGCAATTATAATCAAAAATGAAAACCAAATATTACCATTTGGACAAAAAACAAGTATGCACTCAAAGAAACAAACCAAAGCATTATACAGAAAAGATGACTCCATGAAATATACTGGCAATGAGCATCACAGGTGTATTAATATGCACATATAAAAGAAAATCAGAAAACCTAAAAAGAAAAAAGAAGTATCTATTGTAGAAGGTAATACCACATGCTACCCTAATTCATATGTGCTTCTATTTATTTATTTTTTCATAGACATAGACCTCATTAAAGTCAAAGCAGAAGTTCTTTTGTTCTCACTAGAAACATTTGTGCTTACATGACAGTATTACATGGCAGCCATTGTTAAAACCTAACTTTATAAAATTCTAGTATGTATATGTCTCCATTTCCAATCTGTCTTATTTACAGCAACTTTATTAAAACCATTTTTTCTGATTATTTAACTTCCTTTTATATTAAAGAATATCTACAATTTAACTGAAGTTATACATGGCTTAAGTGCTTGGGGTTTATTCTTCCCTCCCTCAATAAAACAGTTTCAAAATTACAACTGTGAATTTTCTTTGTTGAATGTTAACTACACACCGGCCTAGCCAAGTCACAACAGGTTCACTCTTTTTTGCAGATTTTAATGATCATGTCAGAGCTTTAACATCCCATAATTACAGATATTTACCTTTATTGTGGGTAGGAGGTTAGATTTAAATTATAGGTCTACCCTCCTTCTTCATTCTGTACTGTATGCAAATAGGTTTTTGGTGGTTTGGGGATTTTTACAAATTCAATGCAATAAACTTTGCACCATCCATATAAAGTTAATAAACTCTTTACATGAATTTGGTACTAACAGAAATTCCAACATCGAATTCCCACTGTAGATGGGGCTTTAGAATCTCAACTTCTCATGGAAGTCATATTGTGCTGGTATTTTATCTGCATGTAACAAAGGAAAGCTTTCAAAGAAATTCTTCTCATGTCAATTGTTTAGTACTTCTGAAATGAAGACTTTCCATATGAATTTAACACTCAGAACAACTAGAAGTCCTTAGATTCAGATAAATATATAACAAAACAAAAAAACCCAGGAAAAAAACAACACCCTTCTCATAGCAAAAAAGCAGTAATTTTAATTTTTCTAGAAATCAGATAAATCAATGTACTTACTTCATTTCTAAAATTTCTTCAAGCTGTTTTCTTCGCTCTATTCTCAGGTTAGCCAGATGTGCTTCTTTTTCAGCCAAAGACTGCTGTGTTGAGGCAAGACGTGCTTTGGTAGAATCTAATTCTTGTCTAGTCTTTTCAAGTGCATTCATCAGCTCTTCTACCTAAGAGAGAGAACTTTACAATAAGTAAGTCTCAAATCTATATAGATACGGGAAAAAAAATAAACAAAACTACATAAAAGGAACTATGGTAAACAGCTATTCAAATCTATTCCTGTCTTAACTGTTTTAAAAATGAACAAAAGTAGTATTTTAAATACCAAAAAATCTTAATGTTCCCAGGAATCCACTGAGTAACAAGCAGCATTCATACAAAACAGAACTAATACAGATCACCAGAAATCCATTTAACCTGGGCCACTGCCACATACAGACATAGCTTACAAATATTTTCTACACCATTTATATTATTTAAATCCAGGGTAGTGGGAACTCAGCATAATAGCAATTTCAGAAATTCTAGAAGCATATATAGGTATTTCTTTTAATATAAAACTGGTTATGGCAATCAGTGTATTTTTCATCAAAAAACAGACACCCTTTTGTGCAGAACAGGTTGCTCAGGGAAGCTGTAGGCTCTCCAGTCTTTGGGTATCAGATCTTGACTGAATGAAGCCTTGAGAATCAGATTCAACTTCAAAGTTACTCCTGTTCGAAGTAGGGGTTTCAACCACATTGCCTCTAGTGCTCCCTTGTAACCCCAATCATTCTAGGATTCTGAACTTTAAATGTTTGTTAACTGCTCTAGTAACAACCGAGTTACTTTCCTCATTACAACTGTGAGAATCTCTGAACTCTGAAATGTAGGAAAGTGTGGGTAACCCTACTCTTTAATTAGCACTGGTAAATGCCAGCTGGATGTAGAATAAATGGCTTAACTCCAGGAACTCAGGCAACCTCCATCTTTTCAGAAAACAGAATTCAGAAGAAAAAAAAGATAAGTGTATGATATGGTCTATCACATTCTTTAGAGAACACACTAAAGAATGGAGACTACATAATGACACCTGCCTGGCAGCAGCAAATTTACTTGGGGGATCAATCATTATAGTTGCAGAACTAGACAGTCATAAATAGTCTCTGGTAACCAGAACACCAGTACAATTTCCCTCTATTCAAATGATGCAGTTTACATTAAGAGCTGCAAGTGAGCAACAGATACACTCTGGATTTTTATGAGATATAATGATTCAAATAATGGATGTCCTATTTCCTGTATTTTCTTTCTCACCTCTTTTGTCCAAATATTAACATCTTATAAATTAGTGAACACTTCAGGAAGAATATGTGAATAAAATGTAATGGAAAAGAGGATATATTCCAGTTGTTCATGTCATGCAAGCCATTTGAAAGTGTTCACTTTTGCTGGCGTATTGAAAAGTCTAAAAATAGCCTACTGTGGCTATCAGTGAATATCAGTGTGGCTACAGAGAAAATAAGATGCTTGCTCCAAATTTCATGCAATTTTTTGTTTCTTGTTACCTAAATCCTAATGGCATGCAATCAGTGTTTACAAACCACATTATTTTTGCCTCAATTTGAAAACACATTGCCTCCTATATAACAGATTCAATATAGCAAAATTAATAATGCAGTCTTCATCAAATTATGAGTACTCACACCCTGTTGGAAAATTATATATTGATTAATTACCTCTTCTGCACCAGCTGCACCTGCATCTTTATAAATATTCTCATAAGATAAATGGAATGTAAGAACACATCTGATACCCTTCGTGTGTAAGAAGCTGTATTTCATGAATGCAGAATCAGAATTACCAATAGCATTGAAACTACTGATGGTCAACCTTCCACCCAGAAAGTAAAACCAGCGTAATACTGATATAAGTGAAACAGCAAGGAGTGAAAATGATGCAGTAGAGTCAGTGCAGGTGCAAGATTCCACTAAAACAAACCATGAAAGATGAAGGCTTTAGGTATCTTTGCAAAAGGACTACCTAGTGAACTTTCACAGCAGAAGCAGCAAAGAGAAAATATACTTGAGGAAAATAAATAAAAAAGCTGGATTTGCATTTAAATCGGGGGAGGGGTTATAAAAAAAAAAGCCCCCCAAAAATGCATACAGAGAGAGATCAAATTTCTTTAAAAATATACTTAATTTCTAATACAACACAAGAGACTTCATTTTCTGTTTTAGCACAAGAACACAAACCTATGCTGTCTCCAAAAAGGACAAGGCTCAACTACTAAACCATAATATGACATTTCTACCTGTTTTCTTGGGTTATTTCTCAGGCTCATCCTTGTGTTTTTTAAAAACTGCTTATAGCTGCTGCTGAGCCTCCAGCCCGCTGGTTAACTCCAGGCTACAGACATTAATGGAAACAGCAGTAAGTTTTCAAGACTGCAAAGTCATTCATTCATAAAGACTCTTGCTTTGAGACGGCATCTTTAAACACCCAGTCACTCCGCACGTACAGATTTGTTTGGCAGATGAGAACGCAGGAAGGCAGAATAATAGCACTTCCATATCTTTAGTATCATTGCACTCCTTTTCCTACAGGTTCAGCTGAATTTAGTACCCAGCCTGCTGACTGACTTGAATACTCACCTAAGTTCTGATATATCACATCAGTTACATTTTAAAACATTTCAGGGAATTAAAAACTTGTGGAAAACAAAGCTGTGGATTTGTTAATGTATATTAATAACATATTCTTGTGTTACCAGACAAAAGAGATCAAAGTTTAAAGGAGAGGAAAAAAAAACTTTAAAATTTTAAATATGAAAACTTTCTCAAACCACAAATCGTTAACACGTGTAGACTTGAAAGTTATACTTTCATTTACACTTTCAACCCAATATTTGCCAGCTAGTTCTTCCTTCACTTTTTGAATATGACCCAAGTTCAGAGTTGTATGTTTTCCTAGTTAACTGTCTCATCAGCACCTACAGCAGCATTCACACATACGAGCATGTGCAGAAGAAACTGATTCATATTTTTCTTTAACTCAACTGCTATCCAATGTGAATGTGTGAATGCTGATGGTGCACACACAATCATCTTTGCATGTTTATTATACAACTGTAGAAGATACATTACAATGGAAAATGAACTTTAAACACTGAAGGCAGTATTATCGAGATAGAAAAGTTGGGGTGGAGGGGAACATTGTAAACATACACCAAATTCTTAATGTAAGCACACGTTCTCATCTTTGATATTAGAATTAAAACGATAGCTGAAAGGAAGGGTTAATGTCAGTTTACTACCTCTCAGCCTTAATGTAAGAAATGGGAATAAATTGAGTAGCTAGTGACAGATTTTAGCTTTCTGACCTATGGCAAATGCTCCCTTTTGCTGCATTTAGGAGCACATACTCTTCTGATCATTACGAAGGGTCAAGATGAAGTTTGTATTCATGACCCTATCTGTTACCTGTGCTCATACACCCGTTTGCATCCCAAACCGAAGCACCTGTGCTATGTAATTATCACAGATGCCGCCTTAGCCCCGTTATTCACACAGGCAGGTCTCTCACAGTAACCCCGTTGATCAAGAACACGCTCTAAGGTCCGGCAGGGGCCTCCGTGCATCCCCCATCTCCCACCCCCCCCGCCCAGTGCGGCTCCTGCCCTGCAGCGCCACCTGCTGGGAAGGCAGGTGACGTCCCCCAGCTCCTGACCCAGCACGGCAGATCTGCTCATTTTCTCCCCGTTATCTCTATTAGGCGAAGTAACCTCTAATCAAAAACTCTGCCATTTATACAGCAGCTAAAGAATTAATAAGGATTCATGTTTTGAAAGAATTTACTCTGAGAACCTCTTTGAATACAAAGTTCTTTGCTACTACGCACTCTATGCCCCCAGTACATTATTAACTGGGGTGTTTTTTCCACTTTGAAAGACAACGGCCTCATTTTATCTTTGGATTTTCTAATAGAAATCCCTTTTTTATATATACTTGCAGAAAGTCTAACCAACCGCAGCACTTCAAGGACTTTATTAAAATCACTGCTAGAATTAAGTTTACATCTTAGAATGGCAGAAACCCAGCATATTCTTATAATTCTTCCTCAGTTTTGAGTCTATCTTAAATGAGCACTTCCTACTTCTTCTGCAGCCTCACATTTTCAAGTCCTATCAGCAACGTTTCACACCAAGATAAGAAAAGAAAAAGAAATGAATGTGGCTGAAGTATACATCTGTGTTACCAGATTCTGCAAATTAAAGAAGGTTAGAGTTCAAATGAATGACAGTTTATTAAAAATGCCCTGGAGCATTCTTAATTCCAGATTGGATTCGGCTCAGCACAACTCATGCTAACATAATACTGTTCCAGTTTGTGGGAATAAGGAGGGGGAGGGACAACTGCATGTTTTCTCAGGTCAAGTATAATATATTTCTGCAGGATGACGAAGAGCTGGCAACTTGCCAGCAGTCAAGGTTAGTATTATTAGTACTACTATCTTAAAGGGTTGGCATTTCATTTTAGCAGCGATATTGGTGACAAATGCAAGAGTTTTGGATCTCTCTAACTGACTTTTTCAAGTATCAGTAGCTATACAAAAACTCCCTAGGTTTTTTTTAATTTAAAAACTTATCTTCTGTGAGTACACAGAGATCACTTATGAGCTGTACATAATAAAGTGAAATGAATTCTACTGTTTACTTATCAATTCTTCACTGCTCTTTAATACAAGAATATTAACCATTAGAGATAATTTAAATTTAAAAAAAAATTCACAATTACATTTTTCCAGTTCAGGTTTATATGAGCTGAATTTTAGCAATAAGTCATGACTCAGTGTAAAAATCCATCCAGTGGTGGTTTGGCTGGGTTTGGGTTTTTTTTCCATTTGCCAAGAAAATGCTTTTCATTTCCTTTTTTTTTGTCAAGTTACACTATGTAAATTTCAGTTATCTCCAGTTCTGTGAAGATTAATAAAAACTATTTTTGGTTATTTTTTTTTCCTGTGATTAAGCATGAAATTGTCTCTGTGGCTTTACTATTTCTTCTGTCACTGGACTAAAAAGACATAGATAACACATTCACAGAGATGAGGGAAAACAGGTAATAGCCTGGATTTGTACACACAAATATCCACTTACCAGCTCTTCGCACTCACAGGCTGGAGACTTCAGCTTTTCACACTAATGGATTGCCTATGCTTTGCACACTGAAGGACGAATGCCAGACATCCCAAGAACCTGCACCAGTCAGTGGCTTTTCCCCATGCAGAGAACCACTCTATCTCATGACTAATTCAATTACACACTTACAGGAGGTCCAACACAAGTCATGTGGACCTACTGCTCCTAAAACTGCCTACACTGTCCTACACTATGATTGCAAATACCCTGTTTCTTTATGTTTCTGATGGGAATTTCTCCAGTGTACAACTGTCTAAACAGTTTTGCTACAAAGGTGTTTTTCACACAAGCAAACACACTTAGCAAAGTGTCACACTGAGCTTTGCAAGACATTGAAATAAACTCTTTGTCACTGCCCCCTCCATGCTCTTCCCATCCCATTTGTCATCCATAGCCAAATTCCTCACCTCTGACTTCTTCCTTCACAGCTTTTAAACCCCGGAAACAGGTCTAACAAAACCAGTAGTTATGGAGGCTGATATTCTTGAGCCTTTACAAAGAAATCAGACACATGCTGTCTCTCACGATTTTGGATATTGTCAAAGAAGAAAAAAGTAACCACACTCTAGAAGGTATATAAGTTTTCAAAGAAACATCCTAAGTGAAGGACATCACAGAAAATTAAGCGGAACATTTACAAAATCCAGGATAACGGCTAATTTTCAACTTGGCATTGTTTTGGTGTGTTTTTTTTTAAATCACAACAGACCAGGCAAGTAGGGCCCAGCGATATCAAGTAGCAATGCAGTGGTAGTATAACATCAATTACCAGTAGCACTGAAATAGCAATCCTCATGAAATAGCTCACCATCTCCATAGGAACACAACAGCACAATTATCAAATGGGATGTCATGCTCCATAATTTGAAATCTGAAACCTTGTTGAGATTGCTTTATTACATAAAGTAGGATTTAAAGTATTTTAAGCCTCTTGTGAAACACAAGTAGCCTCCAGTTACAGTATCCTCAATTATTTTCAACTAGCAAGCACTGTACAAAACCCCAGTGTTAAACTGTGAGCGTGAACTCCTACAAAACCAAAAAGGATGGGCAAAATAGTAGAATGCTCCTTGCAAACAGAGCTGAAATGTTCTGCCCCAAATGAAAACCTTTTCATTAGCAGCAAAACACAGTTATATGATGGAGTAATTAACATCAATTCTGATTTTGCAATGCCTATATAATTTATAAAATTAGAAAAAACACTTCAGACCATGTCAACAAAGATAAGGTATTAAAAGTGTTGCAAGAATCAGTCAACTATGTTCTTTGTCCAAGGTAAAGTTCATACTGACAAGGTCTGACTTATGGTCAGTCCCATTCAATTCTAACTGAATGTCATCCAGACATACACTACAATGAAAAGAAGACCAAGCACCTGAACAATCGTGCAATTCCACTTTTCACCAAAAAAAAAAGCAGCATCTTTTCAACTTTCTTATCTAGTTTGAAAATTATTTCATTGACACATCTTATTAGTTGTCTCTCCTTTTCCATTAAGCTTCATGTTAGCAAGTCCACAATTGATTTAAATGCCTGGTGTCTCAGTTCTGCAGTAACTTGCCTGATACTGTGCAAACCTAATTACAAAAGTAGCATTAAAGGTGTTTTGTAGTTGTGCAAATGAAAGCACATTTAGATATAGTATGTAGATAAATTACAGAGCTCAGCCTAATGTTTTCAGAATAATTAAAAAAAAAAGTCCTTGAAATAGCTATTGAACATATGTTGATTTCAGTAGGATACTCAATTGTCCTACAGGATATTGTATCTGGAAGAGAACTCTTACAGACTGAAAACAATTACGCTGTGTGATTTCAGTGTTGAGTCTTTTTAGATAAACCATGCAAGTAAAGCAGAGCAACTCTTTAGCTGGTGTTAAAGTACAGCGCTGTCAAACTGGCCTCTCTGGTTAATGTCAATAGCACTGCGTATAAAAGGTGACTAAAGTGTGTACAAATGTTGATCTTTGGAGAAGGCATGCCTAGAATCATACACACATCTACTATTTCATCCACCAGGTCAGCTTCAGGGAGAGAGGGCAAATTGAGAGTTTTCTTGCCAAAAGTTGATTCTTAACACACTTGTTAGGTTACACAGCACAAAGCTACTTCCCCACTGCTTTTAATCCATAATCCCAATATATTAAAGTTAGAAATTCTCCCTTAGAATATTTCTAAAGGCAGCAGTGATTCACATGGTATGTGCAAAGTCTTACTGTAAACAGGCAATTTATGTACGTAAGAGTTTGTCCACACACTACAATGTGTTTATGTATTGTGAAGTAGCAAGTCAGATTTATTAAAGTGAAAATGCTATTGTATGACAATACCTGAATAGTTTTATGTGGTAAATCTCAGAAAATACAGCTTCCTACCTAATTTTGCTGCAAGCTAAATAATACTAATAAGCATCAAGATAAATAGAGATCCATGAAACTGGTGACATGGTATAGCTTCTGCACCAAAGATATGATAGCACCTTTAGCATTGTGACTTTTAACATCATGTTCACGTGAGTACTAAATGCATCTGCACTGTGCTCTTAGTGCAGATAATCTTTCCCTGCTTGCTTAATTCTACAGCATTTTTACTATACAATTATTTAGGCAGTATTTCAGTGGCTTGGCACTAAAGTTACAGTGCCATGGACATGCTACATGCTTAAAACCTAAAATTAACTCCTATAATATATAATGCAATATCAGCTACATAAAAAACGTTAAGAAAAGTCATGTATGTCTGTACATTAAAGAGCCAAATTCTAGCCATGGCACACGCATTTGCAAATAACTCTTATCAAGAAAGATTTTAATATTTGGCATAGCAAATGGTAGTTACCTCCTTACTGAAATTTATCTAGAGCCAGGGAAGTACAGAACACATGGATCAGGACTACAAACAGTTGACTAAGTCAATCGTTTCAGACATGGTACGAAGATATGCAACACAAGTTTACCAATATGTGCCCTGTCTTTATAGGTCAAATAAGCTGCACTTAAACCCTAAAAATAAAGGTTACAAATATTGTGTCCTTTCCAGTACTTTTCTGGGGAAAGTTTCTTAGAAGGAAATCTTTCTTACTAAAAATAAATAAATAAATAAATACAACAATGCTGCTTTGGAGGATCACTTCAGGAAGAGATCAGTCAATAGGAACAGAACTGAAGTGCTTATGAGTCTGTCCAGAATAGCATAGCCCATAGGACAGTCAGGGAGGCCTGAGGGGGACAACAAAATGTCTGACAACTGGACTCCATTATTAACACATGATAAGCTAGGAATGATCACACGATGGAGCAAAAATATAGACTCAGAATTTGTCAGCAGGAATTTCTTCATGAAGGCAGTTTAAAATCAGCATGTCAAATTTTCAGAGCGCTAAATAGAAATCTTGCTCAAATAGTAGCTCCCTGTTCATGAAACTGCCCCCACAGCTACTACACAGTAATAAGCTTTCTGGATAAATCAGTCACAGATCACAGTGCCTCCCCTCAATCAACACGCTAGAGAGAAATTCCCTGCGGGAGGAAGAAGCAGGGCTGGAGAAGCAGGATGTCAAAATGAACTCAACAACAGGCTCAGGAAATACTTCTTGTGCAAAGAGGGAGCCAGATGTGAGGGTGCTTGCACAGCCAGTTCCCTGTGAAAGCAGGGCTGCTGGCACTTAGCAAAAGCCAAGAAGGCAGTAACAGAGCCCATCGATGCCTCCACGATGCTGCAGGCACACTAGCTCAGGAGGAAACTATGCAGCAGCTAAACAGACCCTTACACGTACTTGCATAGACAGCATGCAGTGCTGCAGAGCAAAGCTGCAAAGAGACAGAATGTGCAGAATTCTACACACAGGGAGTATGTAGAAAAGAAACTTCGTGGGAATGACTCACTGTGATTACAGAGGTGGGAGAAGAAAATAAGGTGGGGAAGAGAACACTGACAAGGTAGGAAGATAGCCAAAGAAATACTGTTCTGAAACTGAAAATCTTTCCTCAACAACTGTCTGAAGGAAGGTAGAGGAAGTAAAGAGACTTTCTATCAATGGCTTTACTCCAGGTTAGCTCCTGAAAAACAGATCTCCATCTCTTTCTGAAGGGCAATAGCAGTTAACAATAAATTAAAACATTGTTGGAAAAAACAAAGATGCTGTATCACACAACTTGCTCTTTTCCAAGCAACAAAACCACATTGTCTGTCACTGAACCAAAACAGGGTTTAGCAGGGATGCCCAGATGAAGAAAAAAGAGTTATCACTTAACCTATTGCCTCACCTACAAAGAAAACAAAGTTTTTAATTGTCACATCTGTTTGTGACAGTTCAGCCCAAGTATAAAAATGCAAATACTGTAATTCAAAGTTCCAGCACCTAGACTTTTTGTTTGCCTCCCCTCATGCAGTTAGTGATACACCAGACAAAATATGCATTTCGTAATGCATTTCTACTGAGTTTTGTTTCACTAGACTGAAAAGAGGAAGGAAGGAAAGACTGTAATATTTATACCCCTATTCAGCTTATCACTATACAATTTCAGAGTACTTACATCATCCCAACATCTACCAAGTGAAAAAAGAGCAATAGAAAAAGGCAATAGAAAACAGTGCTTAGGTCTATTCTGTGAATTCAGTTGCTTCTTCCCTTTTGAAACTGTCCCCAAGTACTTCCCCACTCTGACATTCAGTTTTCTAGGTCTGTTCTAGTCCCTTTTGGCTACTGGCAGAATAAATATCACGGAGCTGCCTCTTTAGCAAGCTCACAGAATTTGCTGAACCAACTCTCCCTCTTCCACTTCATCTTTTCAACTGGCTGGTCCACTGAAACATTTCCCTGTATTATTCTTCTTCAGTTCCATATTCTGGTCAATAGTCACTTCACTAAATGTTTTTGTCTTTTTGTCTTCTCAGCTCAAAGATGTGACAGTTAAAATACTCAGATCTTCCTTACAGAAGTTAACAGATTTCTCAACTATTACCAAGTAGTTACTGCTCAGCCTTTTTGTGGGTTATATACTCAACAACTGGCATATGGCAGCTTTTCTCATTTAGTGATTACAAGCAGTTCTTGCCATCTGCTAGAATAAATATTGAAGAACAGCAGCTGTCAATATTTAGATAAGAGCTTTCATGCTTCCTAAACTGCACTTCATATTACAACAGGAATCCATATGAAAGGCAGCCACATTAGATACAGGAATTCCATTTACAGGTAGTATAAAGAAAATTTCTGCAGAGATAAAGTAAAAGTCAGTTTCAAATAAGAAACCTAGGACAAACTGCACTTACAAGCCTCAGCATGAACTGGGCAACCATAATTGCTCTATGAAATTTACTGAAGATTTTACTGTTGTAACTGTCCTTGTATGAACACTATTTAGATACCAAAGCAATGGGCACTTATATAAAAGCCTAAGTTTTATACAACTATAAGTATTTTTCTATGCAAAATTCATTAGCAGTTTGATAAGAACAATAATATTTCTCAACAGAAGAAAAAGGAAAAAAGCATTAACAGAATCTTTAACTAACACAAGCTGCCATTTATGCCTCAGCTAAAAGTTCAGCTTCCTTCTTAGTCTCTCCAGTCTCTCCCTGAATGAGGTATCACAGGAGGGTTTAAACAGAAAAAATGCAGATTTACAATTTGATACACTCTTTCTCAAGGCAAAACATATGAGCATTAAGAAGACAATCTCAGTGGCGGGACTTACAAAACTTACAGCTGGGAGGCTTAAGCAGGCCTTGATGAGAACTGTATTTTGAATCTGCTTTACCTTCACCATAAACTAACACCTTTGGCATTGTTCATATTCTGTATAATATCTCTTATCAGGGCATATCTTTTATTATTCTTAAGTCCCTCTGATCCAAAGATGGGCTTGGTTTCAGAGGACAGAGATGACACTGTCTACATCAAGTTGTACATTTGAAATACTCTTTTTAAAGATTTAGAGTCCCCATCCAAGGAACACACAATCCCACAAGTGAAGATACATTAAAGCTGTATTAGAGTGCTTTTACAAACATACACATTTACACAGCATGTTACAAATTAAAGCTTGCTTGCTTTCTCAGTTTTGTACAGACATTTGTCCCACAGACAAACTTTACTGCAGAAGTCTTTGCTACACCCAGCAGTTAAGGCCTTTAAAGAATCAAATTTCTATTTTGCTTGTGTAGGTAAAACTTACGAAACAAACATAACCCAAAACATTCTTAGATTTATCTCATACTAAGTAAGGAGTTATACATTAACTATGCAGTTTTTAAGACAGAAGAGCATTTCCATCCAATTTAAGGCTTGTGATACAGAAACAGAACACGCTATCTCTTAAATAACATACATATTGCTTCATATGGGCTATTCACTCTCTTAAATTGCCTCCAGTACATTACACAGTAAATGAAATTTGTGGAGCATCTGATCTGTATTATGAGCAAAATCCTCAGCACTGCATTATGGGTTTTAAGAAATCCCACCTCCAGAATGTTCTGTAAACACTTATTCCTTATCCACAGCCTAATGAAAATACTAACACCAACTGTAAGGATGCGCTCACAACATATGATGTCATAGTTAGTAAACTGCCTACAAAGGCTGAAGTTACGGCTCTTGTGTGAAGCACACAGGACTCTAACAAGCAGGTTCCATAGTTACTTGTTTTAATCTTTGCATTTCCAGTCAGCTGAAAATATATTTTTTAAATGTTTAGGAATGAAGATAGTCTAAACATAATATACTTCTAGTGGAAATAACATTTGCTCCATTTAGACCTCAGGCACTGCTGAAGGCAGAACATTACTGGAATGTGCAGATAATTATCTTTGAGGCTAGTCAACAGCTAGAAGTCCCTCATAGTATCACCTTTAAGATCAAGCCAAGACATTCCAGTCTGAATCAAAGTTTATTTATTAAAGGATTTAGCACTTTTAGATCCAATATTGCCTGGAAGACCACCAATTTCCATTCCCAAATATCTGATTTCTCCAGTTTCTTGGTACATACTAAGACCTTCAAAATCACTTCAGTGAGCACACACACATGCACATAAATGACATCTACATTCCTTCCCCTCTCTAAGATAAATTCCACAAGAAACACCTCTACAAAGCAAAACCTCTACAGAGACTGTAGGAGATTCCAATAATTCTCACTGATTCAGGCAGCACAGTTTAAACAATTGTAGGCATATTTTATTGAAAGTTGGGGTTTTCTTGATCTTAATTAGTATAAAGGATAACGAGAAAAAGTGTTTCAAGGCCAGCAAAAAAATAAAATTAATAAAATGAAATCATTGGTATACAAAATCATCATATCTGTCCATTTTCCTTGGGCTAAAGAAGACAAATGACACAAAAATTAGACAACAGTGGTAAGCAAACGAGTACAAGATGTGCTTTGAATATTTGCTTATCCAGGAGGAGAGCTGGAACCTTAAAACTTATGGTTTTACTTCTTTTCCCTTTAAGAAGCACTGTTTACAATGAATAAATAAAATTATTATTCAAAATTAGAGCTCAACTATTCTCTTGTTGTAAGCTGGCTTTTTCATTCTGGGGTATATTTTTGAGCTGGTGACACTTATGTAAAATCCGCTGTGCACGACAAGATCAAAAGTAATGGTTTATAATATGACATCTGTTCAGTAAATTCATGTGATAGTGTAGTATTAAAGAGTCTTTCTATAATGAACAAAAAAGAAATACAGATTTTTTACATATAATGGATTTGGCCAACAAAAAACTAAATACTCACACTATGATCCTGGTTATCCAAACTTCCCTGCTGTACAGGTCTTCCTGTCTGACAGTGACTCCTCATGATACAAACTGAGTCACACAGACAAATTTAGTGTCATATAAATTGTTTGAATAGCTGGTATCATACTGTACTGCATTATGAATATAATTGAATCTGAGATGTATCTCATGATACCTCATGTAGCATATTACAAGAGGAAGCAAAATTAGCCATTACAAAAGAGTAACCTTCATTGCTATAAACGCACAGCAACATATGACAATAAAAATAACAATTACTATGTTGTCGTATTACTACAAAAGTATTTCATATTAAACAAGAGAAAAGCATCTACTTTTCTAAGGTGGTATCTATAGTATTTGTCTCTCCTTTAGTTGAGTTAGCAGTTAAGCTGCCAAAAAGAGGCCGAGAAGATAAAAGACTTCCAAAACCAAATAACACAAGTTTCCTGGACACAGGAAAGAAGATTCAAGCTCCTTTTCTGAACTGACAGCAACCTCCCTCCTTGTACCCTGCCTTCTCCAAACAGGGTTTCAAAGAGAAAAAAGAAAAGCCAATTATATCCTCTGTCAGGAGGATATATTCTGCTCTCATGTACTGCCCCTGACTTCAGCAGGGTAGAAGCAGTATAGTTAATACAGATAGGAATCCATTATTATTTTTACTCAGAATTGCATTTATAAACTAAAACCATTTTAATATTCTCAGCACAGGCTTATGGTTAAAAGCCCACATGGTCCCATGTACACTGTAATATCTAAAATGAGAGTTTTGAAAAAACAAAGTGAAACAAAGCTAAGAATAGTGCTGTCTTTACCAGAGAAGTCAACTCAGAAATAAACACAACTGTTCATGAGAAAGATATTAGAAGCAGTAAATCTTCTAGTGATGAGTGTTTTTAGGTGTGTAATTTATGTGTGCAAACACTCACTGGTGGTATGACCAGAAACACAGATATCATGGAATGAAAAGAAGAAAAAATATGGGAAAGTAGAAGATGTGGATATACATTCTACTAGGCTGATAAATAAAACTAGCAAACTTATATGAAAGACTTGATTGTGACATATTTTCACAAAAGCAAAAACAAAAACAAATGCTGTTGACTCAAGAATGAACACTGGCAGGAAGCTGCCATTAGGTCTTCTATAGTTTACACTATATTTTTTCCTTCCAGACACTGCCAGTGGGAGGTTTTATAGGATAATGATATACTGAGAAACTTATGACAAGCATGTCCAAACAAAGTAAAACATTCTTTTCACAAAACAGTAAACTCTGATAGCTTCAAATCCATGGAGCCAGAGGTAGCCTGAAGAATAACTATAGCAAAATTGTTAACTTGTAAAACCTGTTTAAGGTATTTAAATATTCTTGACTTATTTCCAGAAAATGTTGTTAAAGAAGGAAGTTATTCTAAAAAAAGAGGAAAGGTATTATTCATAAAAAAATGATGAATAGTAATAAGTTTAGCAGCTTGATGACAGCAAAAATAGACAAATATCATAACTGGCATCAATTAAAAAATTAATCTGGAATAGTAAACAGAATTTTAATGGACTGAGTTGGCACAAAACTTGAATAGGTTTGTATTTCTATGACCTGTCATTTCTAAGTCAATACTGAAGAGCTTGTTAGTAAAATAGTACATGAGGGTGTTCCCAAGTTTGCATATATATATAAATGCATTGTGTAAATGGAGATCATGACAGTCACGACTAATTCCTCATGTACCAAACCCCTCTAAGAACACAAAAAGCCCTTTTCGCATACTGAAACAGATTTATCTCAGTCTGTACAAAACAGGAAGACTGCCAAAGAATTAAAAAAAAAAAAAGTTAAAAATAATATCGGTATAAAATCTTAAATTATCGGCAACTAAAATTTTAATTCCTGTTAAAACACAATCTTGACCCAAGAAAAATCTCTTATCAAGTTAGACAAAAAGGCCAAATCAATCTCATGATTTTCCTGACACTAGAGAAGAATGAAGTATGACAGAGAAGATGAAGTATGCAACATTTTTCTGGATACAAGATTCAGTCCCAAATCTATGCAAGTGCAAGGTCCTACACCTGGGTCGGAGCAATCCCAGACACAGCTACAGGTTGGACAAAGATGAGATTCAGAGCAGCCCTGCGGAGAAGGACTTGGGGGTGCTGGCTGATCAGAAAATGAACATGAGCTGGCTTCAGTGTGCGCTCACAGCCCAGAAAGCCAACCATATCCTGGGCTGCATCAAAAGAAGCATGACGAGCAGGTCGAAGGAGGTGATCCTGCCCCTTTGCTCTTGTGAGACCTCACCTGGAGTATTGTGTGCAGTTCTGGTGTCCTCAATATAAAAAGGACATGGAACTGTTGGAACAAGTCCAGAGGAGGCCACGAGGATGATCAGGGGACTGGAGCACCTCCAGTATGAAGACAAGGTTAAGAAAGTTGGGGCTGTTCATCCTGGAGAAGGGAAGGCTGCGTAGAGACCTCATAGCAGCCTTCCAGTACCTGAAGGGGGGCTATAGGGATGCTGGGGAGGGACTCTTCATTAGGGACTGTAGTGATAGGACAAGGGGTAACAGGTTAAAACTTAAACAGGGGAAGTTTAGATTGGATATAAGGAAGAAATTCTTTACTGTTAGGGTGGTGAGGCACTGGAATAGGTTGCACAGGGAGGCTGTGAATGCTCCATCCCTGGCAGCGCTCAAGGCCAGGTTGGACGAGGCCTTGGGTGGTATGGTTTAGTGGGAGGTGTCCCTGCCCATGGCAGGGGGGTTGGAACTTGATGATCTTAAGGTCCTTTCCAACCCTAACTATTCTATGATTCTATGCCAGAGACTGAGTGTTAACCACCATCTGAGCTTCACCTCTGACAAGAAGTGCTGAGCACGTGTCTTATCATGATTTGCCTCCTTTCCTCCTAATATAAGGAATTAATAATTCTTTAATTCTAATAATCCCTAAAAGGGATTAAATAGGGCATAGTAACCAACATGTGGCTTTCCTAATACAGAGGTGCAATTGAATGCTCAGCAGTCTCGGGAGAACAAAGACAATCTCCTACATTACATGGCACATCTAGTCACAAGAAGGAAATTGTATGTCTTCTTCCATGATCCCAACTAAGGAAATGATGAACAGGTTCAGCTTTACCCAGACACAACAGATCCACCGTGTCTTCCATCTGGCAAGTTACTGCTCTCAGAAATAAAAAGGCTAACAAGCAGCCAGGGCCTTGGGACCACTGGTTAAAGGATCAGGGGCACAAGTGTTCTCCTCTGTCCTTCCAGTTGCAGGGAATGATGAGGGAAGAAACAGAAGAGCCAGCAGCTCAATACATGGCTCCGAGCCTGGTGCCACTAGCAGAATTTCAGGAACTTCTTCACCAAAAGGGTTGTCAAGTATTGGAACAGGCTGCCCAGGGAAGTGACAGTCACCATGCCTGAAGGTATTTGAAAGATGTGTAGGTATCACACTTAGGGACATGGCTTAGTGGTGGACTTGGCAGTGCTGGGTTAACAGTTAATGATCTTAAAGGTCTTTTCCAACCTAAATGATTCTACGATTCTACGATATGGAACAGACTAATAATCTAAATACAACAGCTGTAAAAGAGTACCAGGATCAGATATTATTTGAGCAAACTAACTATATTTTTCACCTATACCTTTCACACGTATCGATGGCATAACACTTACATTCCATGGGTATCATTCAGATTTTGGCCTGTAAATTCTCTAAAGTCACTTTTCTGTTGTTACTGAAGTACTTCTTTAAAAACATACTGACTAATCTATGGTTTCATACATCAAGTAGACTATTTTTCATATACAGACTTAAATCTGGCTTTAAAAACTATACGATGAATTGTAAAAACAGTTTAAAGTTATGATTGGCTGATAAAGTGAAACTCTACTCCATTTCACTTGGATTAGTGTGCAGCTGCAAGATATAAATTCTGTGTGAGAAACAGTACATTTTTTAATGCTCTTTGAATTATCATGTTTTTGCAAAATGAAAGACAACTGGTTTCATATGCAGGTAAGAAATATTGGCATAAGGAATGTTATTTGATTTTGACTGAGTCATGTTGCCAGAATGCATGAAACAGCTGCATGAGCTGACTATCTGCCTGAGGCTACAACTGTATTTCCCCATCCTTTACCACCTGTCTGTGCTAAAGTTACTGGATGCTGTTAGATACCAAACCCCACTGGGATCTTTAACTATTGTAATTATGAAATGCACTCTCTACTATTCTACTGACTTTTAATGTCCAAGTATTTTACAGTAGATGAGACAGCATTATCCCATTCACTTGCAAACTTTTAAAGGAATGTCGTGAATAAACTCACAAAACTACTAAATCCATACTGAATGTGTAAGGCTTAACTCTATTAAGCTTACTCTCTTTGACACATCTGTAAATTTATTAAATGCTTACGCCAAGACCACCAAAGGGTTGACGCTCTTTTACATCACTCTTTACCTAAGGGTAGCACTGCCAAACTAGTTGGGAAACTGTAGTGAGCCACCAACAATTCACTGTTAAACTAGAAAGATGTTTAAAAAACTGGATATTTTGCACGCCATATGATATTCAGTTCTTTTACTAATAATCCAAACACTAAGACTACAAATTTGCAGATAGCATTAGTATGAAAAAACCTCCAAAATATAACATTAAGTTACCTTGCCAAACCTGAGAACTCAAATGGAAAGAAAAAAAAAAATTATGATATGTAATAGGAGAAAAGCAAGGTCATACACTTCAGCAACATTAATCAACTCCATAAATCCAGGAAGAGAAAAAATGATTAAGAAGTTGTCTTTTTCTACTAAAGAAAATGATCAAGACACTAAGGTGACAAGTCAACAGTGCCATGTTATTGCAAAAAACACACGATGGAAAGATGTGTATATAGTAGTAATCCTTCTGTTTTCTTTGGCGCTGGCAAGATCTCAGCAGAACTGGATCCAATTTTATCCACTCAAGGATGTGAACAAACTGGAAAGGCTACAAAGAAAAGCAATGAGGACAATAAGAAAACTAGAAAACATAACCTCTATGGTAAGATTGAAAGAATTAGGGTCTATCAACTTCAAGAAGAGAAAACTAAGGAACATGATCTGTATTTTCAGATACAGGCCATAACAAAGGAGGAGGAAAAAATCAGTTCATTATGTCTAATGTGGATAAGACAAGAAATAACTGCCTGAAATTAAAGAAAAAGCGACCAAGTCAAGATATGAAAGAAATCTTTTAATACCTGTGAACAACAAATCCAGAATAAGGTTATTACAAAGGTCACTAAGAGCAAGCCAGACAAACCTCTCTCAAATAACAGTGGTATAATTCATAGTTACTTAGTACTATGGATGCACCTTCACATCGCTTTCAGCTCTGCTTTCTATGATATTTTAATTTAAAATATCTGTTTATCTTATCTTCTAGCATTAAATGCAAAAAAAAAAAAAACCTGCTAGACAAAACATTCCCGATATGCCAAAAATAATTTAAAAGGAACCTACTTTCCCAGTTAAGAAAGACAAGCAACTTAAAACTATCTGATGTGAGAAAAGGCACACTTTCAAGCAGGACTTCTCAGCTTGGAAAATGCACAACTGAAAAAGACGTGAGAGAGCATAAATGCTATAGAGAAGGTGAATGGGAAACTATCGTTCACTATTTCTCACAACTGGAAAATTATGGATACTTCAGGACAACACTATGCAACAGTCTTAAAAACACATACAAATATAAACCCAAAATTACATTTTAAAATGCACAGTTCAAGGATCTGTGATAATTCTCAGCACCAAAATGAGTGCCAAAAAGTTTTAAAAACTTTACTGATTATAAATTCTATGACTTCTAAAAATGGCACAATATATGCTATTTCCAGCTCAAAAGATCACTAAAGCAACTAATCAGTAAAATCTGAGACAGTACACTGACGAAAAACTACTCTGCCTATTCTTACTTTTTCCCTAATTCTTGTATTATTCCCCACCAAGGTTTTTTTCTGCTGACCAGGGCACAAAAATTAATTAATGTATCTCCTATCTAATCCAGTGTGTCAGTTCTTATGTTGCAGAGATTAAGGAGTTCCAGTTGCATGAAAGAGGGACAGGAATGATGTCAAAGCTGTTGATTTCTTCTTTGAAAACACTGCTGCCATCAACTCAGTCTCAATTCTTCAGGAAGGCATAATTACTATATCAATACCCGCAGAGAGTAGCTGTGATGCAGAACTACAGAATCAGTTACCAAGCTGCAGCAACTAATCACAAAAACTGCATACATGTTAATTATAGGTACTGCTGTGCATGGCTCACAATTTAATATTCATTCTGGTGAAATATGTAAAACCCACCCAGGTATGTCAACACAGGTTACCCTAATTCAGCCTCAGAGCATTAGTAATATAATGCATAACCTTACGTGGAACAAGAATCTACAATAAATACATAAATAAATCTCAGGGTGAAAAGTGCTCACAGAAGTGTAGAAAGTTGCATATCTGGAAGAAAATTCTCGGTCGTTCTTTTGCATAGAGTGAAGAGGCTTAAGATTCAAAAACAGAAAAAGAAATTGCTCTATGTTTCTATCAAAGTGTTAATGATAGTAACTAGAATAGGAGTACTAAAAGCACTTCTCTGTTTCATGAAAATAAAATAAATACTTGGGAAAAGACAAAATATATTATAAATTGAAAAGGTCTTATAAGTATGAAGAGTAAAATGGCTAGCACTGAAGACCAAAAGGCACTACAGGAGCCAGAAGTTTGTGATCTCCCCGCTAAACCAAAGAAGAACTACAAGCATCCTTACCCCTCAGAAAAAAACTTGACTTCTCATTGGCCAACTTTGTCTATAAATCAAGTTGTTTGTATAAACGTGTATTAGTTGCTTAAATACAGCTGTGAGTAGACAGATAAGAACTGATGGATACTCTTAGTCCTGTGGTATACAGTAATGTGGATAGAAGTGCCCTACTGTAAATCACAGTATGTTAAACTAATGCATGTACATTTTTCCTTGAGAACACTAGAATTTAAAATGTATATACAGTGTATCATTACACTCATAATTACTTACTGAAGTTTAATGATCATATGAAAATCTCAGGAAACCATTTGTCTCCGAAGACACTACCCCACAGTTCAGATGGCTCATGAAACAAAGTCAATTGAGTTGCCATTTTGGATTCTTTCCTCAGAAAGTATGACACCAGCTGGATGGATTACGGGGCCTTGTCATCTAGAGTTTATTCTCAGCATTTACAAGCAACCAATGATTTACATCATGGAGTTGTTTTCACCACACTCACAGTAAAGAACTTCTATCCAACTTCTTCTGTCTTGGGGTCTTCCTGAGAACCACTGTTCCTCTAAGTTTCATTAAAATATTAATTCTACCTTTTATAAATAGTATAAAAAATTCTCCACAATTCCATTAGTGCAGATTCCACCCAAATGCTGTATTAAGCCTACCATTTCTTCTAGATCTGTCAGGTAACTGCTGTTTGGTGTGTTACCAGATACTTTTTCTGGTAAAGATGTTTTCTAGATATTAAAAAATACTAGAATTTCTGCTCTGCATAATTGAAAAGCCAATTACATCAGCGAGACTTCTTTTCATTTTAATGGGAAAATGTTAATGAGATCAGACTTAGCTCAGTTAAACCTCAAGTACAAATTAATGCTTGCTAAGAGCAGGAGATGCTTAGTTCTATGAGTTTCTTTGTTTGAGTTGGGGTTCCTTACTGTGTTTAAAAAAGACTTACACCTGCTTATCCTTTTTATCGTAAGCCACATTTTGGCTGCATGTGAGATGAGCTCTCTTGAACCACATGTCTAGTGGATAGGTCAAATAAAATTCCCATGATAGGGTTTCATTACAAAACTGGTAACAGGGCTTTGCAGTAGGGATACAGCTGAGTAATCTGAATCCCTGGCTGGAAAGGGGGAAAAAAAAGTACAAAACAAAACAGTTAAAATTCTGAGATTGCCTTATATGTCAATCAGACATATGAGCATGTCAAAGCAGATTCCCCCACAGAACCCTTAAGACAGAGTCATTTCCTATTCGATAAGCAATCCCAAAAGCCCATCTTCTACATTCCTACTTTCGATTTCCCCAGGCATTAATTCTTGTGGCTCCCATACATAAAAGTTTTGGTCCACATGTTGCAAGATTAAGAAACCCAGTCAACTCTGGAATACTGTCTCACACACCTGAAAGACAAATGTGTATCTTTATCTCCTTTCTAACATAAGATTGTACCTTTAACTAATAAGTACAATGAGAAAAAAGACAGCTTACACTCAACGTGCTACATTTCCTATCTCAACTGATGAGATCAATTCATGATGTATGAGCTAGAAGTCTTGATGCTTCCTGTCATTCCTGATTCTTCTATTCAGCTGCTAACATTCTTAGCAAAGTACACTGCACAGAATTAACCCCACTATCAAAAGCTACGGATTTGTACTGGTGCCCTAACTAGTGCTTTCACAGGGAAACAGACTTTACATTGTTTACAGTAGATATTTTTGTAAGCTAAAAATAATTATTTTTAAAAGCCTGTATGTTGATAGCCTGACATTTCATATAAATGCAATGTATTTTTAGTATTCCATCTCTCTTCAGAAACTTTTATCCCCCTTCAGGCAAGACTACAGTATTAATGTCTGACACTTATTTCCTATACAGTTTTCAGAGAGCCCCCTCTCTGAAGAAATGTCTGTTTACTGGGCTAAACTGTCAGAAGTGTTAGCCGAAGGGTGCAGAAGCCTTCCACAAATTTATGAATCTCTATGAAGACTTCACATGCAGAACCTTCTCTCTGCTGCCTGTCCCTGGAGAAGATGATGCTGAGAAAGACATACAATAAGGGTGGAGTACACTTTTTTTCCACATACTCTTCAGCAGCAGCATGACACGTCTAGAAAAATAACCTGTAGCATCTTCAGGGAAAGAAATGGCTATACATTACACATGTAACGAGCCTTAGCCTGCCATATCGCTACTGCTTAAAAGTTCCACGCAGATCTGCTGAAAACTAATCTTGACTTGGAAAATCTAAGAGAGAGACATCAGAGTGAACACTTCCAGCTTTTTTATTCTCTGTTACAGCAGAAACGTACATGGACAGACACACATGCAAAAAAAAAACGGGGTGGGAAAAACACGAGGGGGTGGAGCGCCTATGCTAACCTACAGAGAGAGTTCAACCTCAGAGATGCACGTAGCATGAAAAAGTCTTTCTAATCTGTTTCAGCTATTGACTTACCATGGGAAGGTGACAAAATAATAAAGCTGCATTCCAATGCACTCAGGATATGCAGTCCTTGCTTTCAGAACAGTTGGAGCAAAAGAGAAATTAGGTTGGTTATGCAGCATTCAGAGTAACAAAATCTTTTATTCTCCCTCCCCTCAATTCCTTGTCAAGGAGCTTTGTTTTCCAGTTCCTCCCCTAATACCCACGGGTTCCTATTGCCATAGTTTACTGTGGTCACTGATCTTCCACTTTCTTTTAACAAACTGAAGGTAAATGGTTACTCAATAGTAGAGTTCAAAGATGAATTATGAACATAATGCAAATTCACATTTCTTCAGTAGCATAACTAATTCTGATTTCAGGGTAAGATTAAAAGTATTTTGTCATGTGAAAGTAAGTGAAGAACAACATACTAAATTTATAATATGTAGATAAACACTTGACAGTTCAGCTGAGGATATTAAGTAATTTCAGTCCACAAAGGTAACATAAAAAGTAGAACTATCTTGAAACTGAATATTAGTCGCAAAACTGTCAGGACTGCAACTATTCTTTCCAAATAACATCTTCACGATACATATAATAAAATTCTGGAAAACTGAGTTTTCAAAATGAACCCTAAAGTCAGCTGGTTTGAGCTGCAATATTTGGCTGAGGTTACATGTGAAGTTTTCAGAACTCTATAATTCAAAAATTGGCCGAACTTCTGCAAACTTCACGCACACCATTTTATTTACTTTTTTTTTTAAATGACAACCTGAGTGTAACCAGGAAAATTTTTAGGCCGAAGGAAAGCTTAAAGCATGACCAGTTTTATAACCTTATAAATGGGGCCACAAACATAACCCCTTAATAATGTGAAGAATAATATGTTTTTGATTTGACCATACAATGTAAGAAAAAATAATGGGAGAGGAATTTGATAGTCTTAACTTCCCAAATCCCATATGGTATGTTTATCATTTACCATATGTATAGTGTCTGATGTGCATACAAAGGCTATGGATTTCAGACGCTTTCTCAGACCAGCAGCTTGAACATATCATATCATATAGTTTCACAAGATTCAAATGAGATGCAGAACATGCACCATTTACTGTACAGGCATGGCTGTCTTCATGAAAGTGGTATTTACATTATCGGAATTTAAGAGATACTTGTTAATATGTGCTCAGAAGAAGCTGAACTATATCTCTTTCCTGAACTATTTTGGATGTCTTAATTATGTAGGTTCACATTCTGAAGCACACAAGGAAACCCAGGTATTCATCATCACTTCCAGCAAAGAAACAACATATTTCCAAAATGGACATAAATACAACTCATAATTTCAGATGATAGCTACAAACTTTTTGTTCAAATTTTGCTGTAATACAAAAATGAGAAACAAAATCTTTGAACTCTCATTTTTCATTCCCTTATACACATACGGTAAAAAGACTTTAACTGGCTATAGAGATTCCTATCCGCTAAGATTCAGAAATAGAAAAGCAGCTCTGGAAAAAAGAGTAAAGAAATAAAGAACGGGGAAAACCATTATGATAATTAGAGTTGTGTGAAACTTGGCTGTTAGGGTATGTATGGTTCATCCAAACCTTTACTTTGGCTTTCACTCATATCCCAACTGTTGCTTTGACTTCTGGGCTTCAAGGAAGCCAAAAATTCCAAGTGAAACATTGCCAAATCCAACATACTTTTGCAGGTTTAGGGTCAAAACCATGCAAACCCACAGAGTTCCTCCTACCATCATAAATCAGGCGAAGTTTGCCAAAATGTTCTATTCTGTTCTGCACAAGCTTTCTCACTAAACTCTTGCCTGTAACATTTACGCTTTTTGCCACCAGTACTGCATTTAGTAACATGATTTCATAGCTTCATATCTTAATGGCTTTCTTATTCTATGACAGTTGACTCTTATTTTTTTTAAAAAACTCTTATGGGGTTTGTTTTTAAATACTATCCAGTTTCCTATGAGTTTACAGGGAGGCATAATCAAAAAACAATTCTTGGCCTTGAAGTGGATGATGCTGAATTTCATTTAACTATTCACTCCCTTCTCCAGGCCTTTTACAAACACACCAAACAGTCACAAGACAAATTCTTACAGGACTTTTGAAAAAACGACTTGTGAACTCATGAGGACTGGCTTAATTTTAGGAAAGTACTTTGCCTCTTTAGTAACATACTATGTTTAGGCACGTGCCCAGAATTCTATTTTTCTCTAAACAATTTCTCTTGATTTGTCCAATACAGATGTCACATACAGAGGCAATTTTCCAAAACGTACCTGGAACCCTTTTTAGAAACAGATGTCACATTAGCCACCTTCCAGTCCTCTGGTAAAAAGGACATTTTAAGCACATTATACAGCAGACTTATAAATCACATCTTCTACCTCTAATTTCCAAGAAATTTAAAATGAAAACTACTTGGATCTGACAGTGACTTGGCTTGACCAAAGGTTACCCTGCTTTGAACAAGAGGTTGAACTTGATGGCCCCCCTTTGAGGTCCTGTCATGGTTTCAACCTGAATTATCCTCTGATCCACTGATCCTATGATGAAGGCATTGTTAATTTTGGTAACTGCTGTCTAATCTTCTCTTCTGTCACCCCACTCTGAGATCAATCTTCCAATACTTTGCCCATAAAAGGATGCTCCAGAAGCAGAAACTACCTAAGTTCCTCTTCTGTGAACACAGGAGAAAGACATTTCTTTCATTTTTTGACCTCATGACCGTATTTTCTGAAAGCACTCTTTATATGTCTTGATTACCTTTGGCTCTTTAGATTCTCTGGCAGACTTCTGCCTTCTGACACTTTGGAAAATGACTAGTTTGAATGCATTTCGTGATTTACTCTTTATTGTGCTTCATGCACTTCATGGTCTGCCTATTTGTGGGTTTTTTTACATTTTACTTGCCAGGTTTTATGATTCTAATTCTCTCAACTGGACAAATTTCATGGGTATTGTTTTGTTTGTTTGTTGTTTGCCTTTGATAGCTTCCTTTGTCCTGCTGTTTAACTACGCTGGTTACTGTTTGGTCTTCCTAAAGCCATTTTTAATAGGTGATATCCATTTCCTCTCAGCCAGTATAATTTATAATTTTCTTTAAATAGTCTTCACGATGCCTGTAAAGCTTTTACTCCTTTGACTGTCCTTTTTCATTTCTTTTACTGCATTCCTTATTTTTGTGCTTATATCCCTTCGTTTTTTTAACAGATACAGTGTATTGCTTGGGGTTTGCAGTTACATTCTTGGTCCCCAGTTTTTTAAACCACGTTTAAACCTAATTTATCATAGCCTAATAGTTCTTTATTTGTCTGAAAATACTATACAACAACAGAGAGTACACTATCAGCCATTAATATCAGTGGTTGTGTCAGCACAGCTGTACCACATTTGTCAACATAAGCTGCATTTTGCTTGCTTTCCAGCTTTACCTCATGAATTGTGAAACTTCATTTACACCAAGGAAAAAAGAAAACCCGCAAGGTTCTCCAAATGGGGCATCTGTCAAGAATATTTCTTTATGGAGAATGAGAATGTATTGATTGTTAAGCATGCACCAAAACAAAATTCTGCAGGGATTCAACGTGGAGAAGCAAGACAAAAATGAAACCATGATACTGCCAACATACATAAAGATATTTGGATCATTTAAAAGATACGGACAATAAAGACAAGGTTTTCTGCAAGTGTTAATGAAGTTTTTGAAAAAGCTACATGACTACAAAAGTGCAGAGGAATAAACAGAACCTTATATATAGATAAACCTCAAGTCAGAATACAAACCAAAATTGGGTCAAATTTTAGATGAATACTGGACAACATTTTCAGATTTCAGGAAAAAAAAAAAAAGTCAGAATATGGCCACTGAATTTGACTGAGACCAAAAGGCCCAGAAAATTCATGTTCTCTTAAGCAGACTTCCATTTTTTCATATTTCAAATATTAATTCTACCAAAGAGAGATTCTTTCCAGAACACACACACATACACAAAACCTCACTTTTTTTTTTTTCCACACAGTGTAACTTCTACATGTATCCAAGCAGTCTACATAATTTCTTAAGCGTAAAGAAACCTGTGGCATTCAGGATTCATACTAGTTTGCAAAAGCTCATATATTCATATTATGGACCTAGTTTGACTCAGATTTTGTTCATTTATGACATTAAAAAGGCAGTAGAAAAGTTCTTTTTTCCTTTTTTGAATACATATTTAGTGATAAAATTTTCATGAAAATACTGACCTATTTTGGGGCATCCTAAAATTCTGAAAAAAAAAAATGAAGTCCTTTGTAACTAGCTCACTGAATTTATTATTGATTAAGCTATTCCTTTAAGGCACAAATGCAATAGTTACATTCTGACTGATTTACTGACTTTCAACCACTGTATGAAACATCTAACCAGCTGGTTTTTTACTCAAAAACTAGACTTGGGAACAATAAATTTGAGGGGAAAATAGAGATTGAAAAAAAAAAAAGACAACAAAAGAAGAGAAGAATGCTACTGCAGGACAATGCTGCACTGGGAAACTGCAGAAATAAACATTCTTTAAATGTCTTCACATGTATTTTATGAGCTGGCTTTTCAAAGCACTACAGCAAAATGAACAGGGAAATCAACATACATGAAATTATCCAGGACAACAGTTATATGAAACTTGCCCTTTTAGCTTTTAAGAAACATCTTCAGGATTTGAGATGTATTATTTCACCTTACTGCCTACTAGGCAATTCAATATATGTTTTACTTTAACAGGTGCACATTTCAATTAGGTAAGGAAAAAATGTAACTTGCAATTGAAAATTGGAATAGAGCCACCTTATAGAACAAACAATAGAGAAGTTAGCTTATGTCAGACAGCTAAGTAGTTAAAAAGTCATACCCTACTACAATGGATTTTAGATATCGTCATGCAGGTATTCCATGAACATATTCATAGTAAAGTTTTCCAGATAGGACACTATTAGGCAATGGTTTGTATGCTAACTTTCTAGTACTCTTCTAATATGCCTATTTCACATTTAGAGAAAAGATACACAAGAGGAGTTTATGATACCAGTTATCCTACTTAAAGCACTAATTATTTTAGTGTTTATCAGTTTCATAACAAAAAGGTGAACAAAGTCATCATGCATAAAGGATTGAGACCTGCTCTGAAAGCATGAGAACCAGACAGCAGCCTTCTAGCAGTCTTTTCTAATGTCTGCATTAAGCAAAGTAATGATATTTGCTATGACTTGGCAGCCAAATGTTCTTATGAAAGAACACCCAGACAGAAAAGCCAATCTTGACAAACCTTATAGCTGACTGCGGAAGGGCTTTCTCACAAATTATAACTCACATCAACAGATCAGATGTAAATGATGAATGACAATGGACTGTTTCCATTTGTACTCGAGATCTGCTTTCTCAATGACCTTTTAAGTTTATTTTTTGTCTGTACGGGGTTTTCTTAATTATTTTTCTCTTTATGTGAAAAATCTTTGTCTGACAAGGCAGTGGCAAATTTCCCATTAACTTTATTAGAGCCAGGAATTCACCCCATATGCACAAAATTTTTTCTTCAAAATGAAGGGACTATAGCATTCATGTGACACACTGCTCACATTGTTGTAATATCCCTTTGAAGTTAAAAAAAAAAAAAAGAGGAGGGGGGATCACACACACCTGGCTTTTATCTTTGTCATAGCTTCTAGATGGATAAATTATGGCAGTTCTCAATATGACAAAGGTATGTGACAGCTAAAGAGTAGGTGTAAAATGCTTCTTTCGTTATGCCAATATGCAACTGTGAAAAGAAACATGACTGGCTCATGCTAAATAATACTGCTTAATAAAACTCCACTCCACTAAAGAACAAATGCGCTTCTAAAAGCATTTCTAATTCACATCACTAAAATATCCAGAAAAATACAAATAATAACTCAAGATTTACTTTTCAGAAGGCAATATGGAAAAAAAAAATCTGCATTCTGTGTCTAGCTTTGGTGTTTAAGATTCAAAGTTAACACTTTTGTAGTTCACCTGCCTCAAACTAATATTTTAAATTAAGTTCACTTTGCCTTACTGACAATTATGAAAGGTGTGGCAGAAATAAACTCTGTATTAAGACATTTGTTTAGTGAAAAAAAATGGGACTTCAGGGGTTTCCATAACCTATCAGGCTTTATCCAAGGTACTTCTACAGAAAGAAATGCAGATTTTTTTTCATGTAGAAAGCTCAAGAGACTGTTTCCAGAGGAAAAAAGAGAAATGGAAAAATACAAACATCAGTAGAGGATCTACAGTTATCTATGGTAGATAGCTGCTTGTTAAAGCAGTAAGGACCTTGCTATAACTTGAAAAAACGGCCTTCTGTAAAATTCAGTATGTTGCACTCCAGTGTTGCAAAGAACCAAACCTTGAATCCATTGTAAAAGCTATCTAAACCACAAATGGCAGTACTCTTCTTTTTCCTCATATGCAGCTACTATAGACCATTCACAGAGAAGCAACAGACCAGTAAAACTACCAGGTTAACAGGGTATGTAGTCTTCCTCATCTTTCACATGCTAAAGAACAATCTTCCAACTGATCACTGAGCCAAAAGCTGTATCAACACCGAAGCAAAAGCTGTGTGAAATTCACCCTCACTAAGTACCTCAATCAGTATCAATTCATTAGGAAACATTTTTCATATCATAAGTAACACTCCATTTCAAATTCTTAACAGTTAACAGTTCAGACCAGTAAATGGAATACGGGACAGATAAAAACTAAGTCTATGTTCCTTAATGGTGCCATCAGCCACCTGGGAAACCTTGCATGTAAGCTTTATTCCTTAATTTATTGCCTCAGTTTCTTTCAATGTATTTGTTACACCTATATTATTTAAAATACTTTGAGATGTATTAATAAACCATGCCTCATCAAATGTGTGGTTTTTTAATTGAATACCTGAAGTTTTACCTTTAGTCACAAATAAGTATTTTCTGGCAGCCTGTGAGTATAGTTTTAACTTGCATTGATTGAAAACCAGCTAGCAACCTGAAATATTGACAATTTACTCTTATGCTTCCACAGTTAATAAGTCAATATCTGAATATGAATTTCCTCCAAATCTGATCACACTCTATTTGTTTAAATTAGAAGTAATTTTCTTTAAATCCAAGATCTGACTGTTCAGCTTGAGATTTGAAAATCACTTCCTTTTTCCCTGACTTATATATTCCACTATCACTAATTTTGCTGGCTAAATTCTGCCCAACTAAACCCTAACAATTCAAAAAAAGGGATTGGAAAAGTGTAAGTGAAATTTGGTCCCAAAGTCTTAGAATGAAATCTGTCTCATGAAAGCTCCTCAAAGCAGATTCATTTACAACAAAGAACTTTAAGAAAACGTTCCAAGGTAGGAGGTAGACATGATTATGTAAAGAAGCACCTTCATACCTTCCTTCTCTTTCCAGTCTGTAGCACAACGTAGTCTGTAAGTAAAATGTATAAGGCTATTATAGAACACTTGTAATGAGAGGTAAGGGCAATAAACCTGGTTTAGTAGCAATCAAACAAAATAATTCTACTTACACTTACCTCAAGCAGAACTTTTGTAACTGACCAGATAGTAACAGGCTTGCATGCTATTCAGAATGATCTATGGAGAGTGACAAACAGCAACAGCTAGCACTGATCACAAACAGGTAAATACAACAAGAGCAAATTGAGGAATTTGCCAGAAATATGAGCTTGATGAAGACAAGTTGAAAATATTTTTGTATTTTCATAAAGGCTATCAACGCTGAACAAAGCATTACGACCCATGGATAAGCTACAAATGTAACAAATTCTGTGGAGATACAGTTTGCATAGAATTTAGCCATTCGTAAGTTGAATATGAACATAGGTACATACTCATATTTTTAGAACATGATTTTTTTTTTGATAGTTTACATATAGGAAAACAGCTTTTATTTGCGAGAACTCAAAATTAAAAAAAAAATCAAAAACACAAAACCTTTTTAAAAAATGCCTAAATTAGAAAATCTATGCCAATACAAATTTCCATTATACTGCTTTTATATTACTAGGTTAAACCACCTATATTAGTCTTACATTGAAGACAGCTACACGAATAGGGTCAGACATTTTATTGCAATTTCACTTTGCAGAATTTCAATCTAAATCATGGGTTTTGTCATTGATTATAATTTATGTAATATAAAGTGTTTAAATACATAAGTTAGTAAAATATTAGACGAGCTATAAGTCAATGTAAAAGTTAAAAATGAACTATATGTGGAATGCTATATTGGACAGTCATGTGCTGAAATACTAACATCTATTATAATGAGGTTATTGATGTAGAGTTGACATATGACTTGATTTGCAGATGCCCTACTGCCTAACCTTTTGCAACTATATCTCAGTGTAAACCTGTGGTAATTATTGCTGGGTAGGGAGAGTTTGTTTAACTGAACTATTTCTTTTGATGCATGTTGAATGTGATTGCCCCCTGGAGACTACAGGAGTCCCACATGTGTGAGTTATTACATAAATATTGAGAGAGAGGAAAAAAATAAAAGGTGTATCACATTAAATTTTTCCTGTTTCCTATTGTTGCAGTTTTGTTTTTTTCCAAAAAAATCTTTTTATTCCTTCCAGTGCCTTGACATATATGCCCTTTTTGACTAACAAATGCATCATTTAATAGAAATAACTGATTTATTCTAAACATAAAATACTTTTCAATGAGGCAGTTCACTAATTTCTAAATAATTATAATAGAACAGTCAAATTTAAGTTTGTTTGCAATCAAGAAGTCCAGATCTTACTCTTGTGTAACTGAGGTCAGTGAATTATCATTACTTAGCATGGGAAAACATTACGTATTTAACTTCACCGTAGAAACTGAGAAAGATGAGAAACTCAGTATTCAGATTTTCTGATATGGGATGCTCTAGAAGTATGTATAATAGTACAAAGGTTAAATTGTCAGTCATATATAATGTTCTATAACACTGCTTACTTGGTTAAAAATCCAAAAGTAATAAATTTGGATAGTTCTAAGAATAAAATTCACGTTAGGTTATATATACTCATGTAACAATTCTCTAGACAAAAGAAAGGACATGACAACTACATACAACAGTTGTACTGATAATTTTCTACTGGCTACACTTTTTTTATATGATAGATGGTTAGACCAACAGCACAGAACACTGAGTCACTTCTTGTCAACATACTAATAACGACAAAGAAAAAAAGATTTAAGAGACTGAGTCTAGTAGAAACTGACCCCCAAGTGAGATTTTCACAGATTATCTATAGGGAAATTTTATAACAAAAGTAGTTTTGGCTTCTGGGGATTACACTGAACAATGAAAACAAATGTCAAACAAATCCCCCAAAGAAAAAACCCACTTCTGGTATTGATCCTCAGACCTACCAATCAACCTTCCTGCCCTCTGTAGACTCTCAGATACTTTTCTTCATCTGAAACCTTTTAGAAATATTTTCTTCAACATAATCTTAAACTACTGGCTGAAGTTCAACACACGTCTCAGCAACACATATGGAATTTATCCACAACTTATGGAACTTCCACAGGCCAAGGAAGGAAAATTCCTAAACGTCCATCCATGTTTACAATCTGAATTTATATTTATATTATGTGAGAAATCTGAAGATACACACACTAGCTGTGTCTTCAACAGTCTAATGTCTGTTTTAATTTATTAGTCTGATTTCTGCATGCACTTCTAATCTGGTAATCATTTATTAATACAATGCACGATACTGTCACCACTTACTTTTTTTCTATTACCCACTGCCTGAGTCTTCACCCAAAGATTTATTTTCTTTTATTGGTTATCAATGCATCACAGGAAAGACAGTTTTGTTAAGTCCTACTTTTTAAAAATGTCTATTAAAAATCCATGTTCAGCCACATGAAAATGACAGCTTTAAATAAATGCTGTTCCTGCCTTTTTCTTAGAGAATCACAAGAGAAAAAAAATGTTCCCTGAGCTGTGGGAAATTTATAATAAACTATACATTTTGCTGAAGGCTGGACATTTTTGAGGTTGGAGTTACTAGCTACACTCTACCTTGGCAAAATCCAGCTATAATTAGACCAGCGGAGAAAAAATAAAGTACCTATGAACGTATCACTAATGCACACACTATCTTAATCTATTGTGCTAGGTTTTTGCCATTTGCTAATACATAACTCTTGCTTTATAAGGGTAAACCTATTTGATATGTACATGAATACTAATTATCTTACAAACTGACCAAACTTCAGTTGAAGCACTCAAAGACGAAACTTTACAGTCCCCAAGGAACCTACAGTTTAAAAACAGAAGCATACAAAAACATGTTTGAACAAGAACAAATTGAAGAGCATTCTGTAGATGTGTTACAGAAAACTAGCATAAAATATTGACTTTTCTATTTCTTTGTATGTTGGTTCATTAATGTAATACACTATAAGTGGAAAACTTAGCCAAACAGAATTTAAAGGTTGCTCACCTGCACTTGGAATCAATTCACTTGTTAAAAAGTATTTGCAACAGCTTTAACAAATGTACCTAGTCATAAAAATTACCATTTTGTAGGAAACACTGGAAATAAGGTTGTTGTAAATATCTTTGCATGGGCTACGATCATAAACAGGGTATCTACAGCACAAGACAATTACAGTCCTCAATTTTAAATGTCAGTGCATCATTAAGCTTCTGCTTTAACTAGAAAATATCTGGTAAAACAAGTTTATACTACAACCATAATAAAGATAAGTTTATCTTCTGTATTTTTCACAAACACATCCATGGGAGCCTTAAAAAGAGAACTTCATTGTAGGTGTAGCTTATCCCATTTTCTGAATTTGTCACTGAGCTAGTTCCGAATCCTTGTGATTCTTTCTTAACTTACACAAAGAGTGAAAGACTTCTTGCAGCTGGCTCTTACACAGACTTGCAAAAAGCTCAACTTTTGTTTCAAAATACTTGTACCCAATAGCAGAAATCTTAACAAGAGGTTAAGATGCACCACAGGCCATATCTTATCCTTTGTCTTGCCTCTGAATACATTTCCAAAAGTTTATCTTCATGATGCTGCATCTGTGTACTTTCATTGCTCATAATATTAAGAAAGGACAATCAAGAGTGGTCACCTACTTCCCCTTTGCCCACAACTGAATGAGAAAGGAGCAATTCTCCTTATCAGAGCTAGACCACAATGTGTGTTTCACCACACATAGTAGAAATCAGAAGGGAATGGTGCAAAAGTCAAAGTCCAATCTTATCTCCATCTTTCCCTGCAAAATGACCAGCCTTCTAAAGACAGAAACATAAAAAAAATCTCCTAAACACTCAGCATTAAAGCCTTCCTTTATAGAGAGGTATAGGTTCACCTTTGGATGCATGCTTAAAATAAAATTCATTTTTAATATGGTAACTCATGATTTTAACTTCTTAAAAGGTTGCATTTTCTCACTGCATATGCATTTCAGAACTAATAATACAAAGCTGTGTGCTTACGCAGTGAATTCTCTCCTGCCTTATGTCAGCTACATACACTAACGCCTGTCTGCATAACAGTCACCATTGTTTCCTCTGTATCTGAACTGATTACACTGCTCTGTTCAGTTTTATTTGAAAGACTTCAGCTCATTCCCTAGCTTCCTCTTTTTATTAATATTAGAGTTTCAAAGTTTTTGAGACAAGGCAGTAGAAAATACAATGCATTAATAGAAAAATCATAGTTAATTCATTTCAGGTATACCCTTTGTTTAGGCAATGCTTCTATTTTATTTTAAGAAGCACAGAAATAACATTGCAATGTGTAATGTCTTCAGTGTATTTTGTATTTCTGGAACTACTATGGAGATTAAAATTATATGCTGAAGCACAGAGCAAAAAATAAAGAAACAAATCAATTTTCAGGATTCATGATGACTAGCTGTTATATTTCTGAAGAGCTATTTTTAGGCTCTGTAAGGCATTATAGATATTCACATGGCAAGAATCAGCAGTAATATTAACTACCCAGTTTTTCTATCTCTTTTCATAGGACTTTCTCCTGATTATGTTTTATTCATTACCTAAGAGGAAATTTCCAGCCAGTACAAAACAACTGAAAAGCAAGAATTCTTGCCTTGCCTCAGTATGTCCAGTGACAAGCCAAGGCTAACATGTTGGACTCTGTTTAAAAAGAGACATACTTACACCTGGAAAATGTATGTGTCGTTCGCAATTTGTTTCACAGGCTTAGAACATTGATCAAGCTGCCTATATATAATATTCAAAATCAATGAGAACTACACATTGTCTCACTCAAAAACTGTTTAAGTGAAATATCTCTTTTCAGCGTCTGGATTTCTACCCAAAGAAAATCCAAGCCACCTAGAAGAGAATTGGGACAAACAATCCAAGCACTTAAAACATTAGGAGAGTCAAAAATTTTCCCAGCAGATAAAACAGAGGAAAAGGTAGAAGCACTTGGAAGTTGTGTAGGTCAGAGCAGATTACGGTACTAAACTTTTTAACTTTAAGGCTCATCCCCGAGTGTCTCTTGTGACATGCATGCACTGGACAGTTTGCATAAAGTTTCTACAGAGAAGTGTTTCTGGACTTAGTACAGATGTGATTCCATAAGGTTTGATTCACCTATGAAATCCATAATTTACATTTACGAAAGGTATGATCAGACAAAAGTGTACATTTGATTTGCTTTGATTATAGCAGGTTTGAAAATCAGGATCAAAACCAAACCCATTCAAGTTTTCAATGTTATGCAAATGTTTTCCTTCTCAGTTCTGCTGAGATAACAGTGTTACTGGAACAAACATGTTCCATACAAGAATCAAGTAAAATGCATCTCAGGAAATAAACACCTCGTATCATTTCAATATCCTGCAAAGAGATTTGAGGAATCATGTACAACTTTATAACCCGTCTCTTAGCTCAGCATTTCTCAAAAAGGCTTATCTTTTTAAGACAGTTGAAAAAAAAAGAAGAAAAAAATGAAGTCATGTTAGATACACCATTCTCAAAAAATTTCATGATAAAGTGTTCGAGGGCCAGCTCTCCTGCTGTGATGCCTTATGTAATATATGACCATCATGTCTGGCAAGATTTGCACAGCTCTGCCCTTGATTTGTGGAAGGAAAAAAGCATAAAACCGTACAACTATTCTTCATTCCCAAGAATTAATCTGAAGTCTGGCTCCCTGATGTTTCCAATTTTACAGAGATCCAAATAACCCCCCAAAACCACACCTGAAGCATCACTCACAATTACAGCTGATAGCTCAGGGAGACCAAAGTGAATGCCCTCCCCAGGCATCCCAGGGTGCTCTCCATCACAGCAGCAGCCCTGGAGTGCTGTCAGATGGGGCCATGAGAGACCCAAACCTGACCTGCAAGCACTGATGGTAGGATATGAGCCAGTTTTGAGAGCCTTTTATCTAAAAAGATAGTGAAAAGTGTCACAAATATACACAATGCTACAAGCCCCAGGAACTATTTCACACTACTGAAGCTTCAAAGAATCTACAGATTTCTGAAGTTCTTCAAACCTAACAGAAAACAAATGGACAGCTCAATGGGAAGAGCTTCAGCCCCTGCTTGAACTGCACAAAATGGATGGCACTTCAACTGACTGCTTCAGTTGCCCTGAATGGCCCATTGACAGTTATACTAGTTTTCTTACTACAACTTTTCCAACACTTGAGACTTGGCTGGAGTGAATGTAATTTGACTAGTATAATTGTTCTTGAATTCTCAGCTGCTTACCACAGCTAGCCAACAAATATAATTATTACATCAGGACAGAGAATTTTAGGATATACTTTACCCTAACAGCTCAATACGTCATTCACAAATGTAACAAGTACACCATAGACATAAGCATTATGTGTTACAGATGCCTATACATATTGGATGCTTCTACTAAACATAGTAGAAGGTATTATAAACAGTAACAAGAAAAGTTGGTCAGATCCCTATGGTTTACTAAATTCTGAATTCAATATTTATTGAAATACTAATTAATTTTATTTTTTAATTAGCAAATGCATACATACTCTCAGAAACTTGTTTCCAAAGTAGATCGTATATCTCATATCATGTCTACCCATAAATCCTGCCTCACTTAAATCCTTAGATCACTACAGTTACATTTTAATAATTCTATATATTATTTATAAACAGAAATTTAATACCAAGACTGAACAAATATTCCACTCTGTCAGATTATTCATCTAGTCAACTCTTACGTCCCTATTTGAATTCTGTGTATGTTCAGTTTCTGTTTTGCTTCTTGAGGGAAGTATTGTATCCTTGGGTTGGTAGGAAAGAAAATAAATTTGCCTGTTACATACTGCATTATATGTATCCTTTTGAAGACATGCCTAAATAAATTCAAATCTAGAACACTCACAAATGTAGCTGCATACTCAGGCTTGCATACTCACACCTGCAGGTGTGTTCCGTTCCTGCAGCCACGCATTTGTGGCTAAATATTACAGCAGTAAACAACTATCTTATGCCAGATACATGAAATAGTTTTATGTGACCATGTACAAAAGCCTCAGATCAAAATCACCCTGAAAGAGCAAGCCATAGAAACCGATCAAAATTACGACTGCATCCACAGTGCTCTTGATCAAAATTTTTAAGAGGAACAACTTGCATTTTCTGGGAAGAAACTCCAGGGAGAGTGAGGGGTATTTTAAACAACTCTCGGGAAAAATTTTCCTTTTTATACTCTGGAGCTTCAGAGTTTGGTTGGCTTTTTACCAGTCAACCACCTACTTCTCAGAGTCATCATATATGAACAAGACTTGATGCTCTCACATAGTATTTGTAAGTACTCTACACATATAAAACAAACAAAACATATCAGTGAAAAACTCTGAATCAAAATACTCTCCACACGTCAGAGTCATGTTACCTCCACTATTCAGTGTCAACCTATTTATCTGCAAGATTCACTGTGGCATTTCTGGAGAACAAATAAAAGCTCCCAACATCTTGCAATGATAAGGAAACCTCAAGCTCCCAACATGTGAGGCAGGGACATGTTTCCATCAGATATAGTATCATGAGATTTTACTGGAAGAATTAATTTTGTGACTAATTTTCAAAAGCAATCCCTAAGGAACTTCCACACAGAATAACAATTCCTTAATATCAAAAGAACATTAAAAAAAAAAAAAAAAACCCAAATGCTACCACTGCCCCATTTTCCTTAATCTTATGAAAGAAACAATCATACATTGTCATCATTGGCAAACAAGCCATTTTCGTTTAGGTGGATTTGCTTCCTCTGTGATCCATGCAGTGACAGCCAAAGTCACTAAAAAAGCAAACTGCAACGAGAGAAACACATCCAGCCCTACGTGAACACAATGGTCAATAGTAAGAAATATTCCAAATGGCATGGGAATAAATAAGCCAAAGAAATGAGAAAACATTTCAGATACAGGAAATTCAACAACTAATTATGGCAGGAAACTGAAGAGAGCAGCAGATTCCCTATTTTGACTATGCCAAAGACATCAGGATTTGCTGTACCAGCATGCCAGCCACACAGACAACCAATACTCATTTCCTCCTCTTGTTCATGTAGCTACTGAATGAAGAGTTAGGGAATGCAAAGCACCTACTAATAGGCAGAAACAGCTGGGATCCCCTCTTTTTCACTTTCCCAGCAGCTCAGGAAGCATAGGATGGGCCACAACACCAACACATAGATACACACATTACTGACAGTAGCATGTTGAAGTACACAATATTTAAATATTAATATTTTCAGGAATAATAACAGAGAAGTAACAGTTTTTACTCAGCTAGTTTTCATAAACTGCTCTTAGTATATAAATGCTTTATAGCAAATGAAAAGCGCAGAAGAGCTATGCACCAGGCAAGGTTTTCTCTTCCTAAATCCAGGCTGTTCAGCCATGCTGCTTCCATTTGGTAGACCCAGTCTCATCACACGACTTGAAAGCTTCTAGTATAGCAGTTACATCAAAGACTGCTAGGAATGACTTCTGTTCTCTAGTGATCACACCACTCTGATAGAGCTTTATCTTTTCAGTATTATTTTGGAAATTGAATTCATTTACTTTACTGAGGCACATTAATTATAACTACTTGCTCAACACTGAATTTAATTTTGATATGTCATATTATCAGACCAAATACTTCATAAGGTGTCATTCCTATATCTAGTGCAGTGGAATGCATGGTGATGCAATCAGTATGTAAAGACCAGGATGATAAAGTATATGTAACACTATACAGATGCATAAATAATGTATCATTTCCTGAATTTGATTATGACGTTTTTGCCACCAAAGGCTTGAAGACAGGTGTTGGCCTAATCTCTCCATTTTGCATATAGGAACATATGACAAATACAGTACCACATGAAGCATGTGAGGGTCAAATTTCATCTACTGGAAATTTTCCAGAAACCCATTAGATTAACCAGATCAAAGCCAATTTGCACTGTAAATTAGACTTGCCTAAGAACACTGGGTATGGAGACATTGATGATGCTGACAGAAATCTGTACTTCACAGTTTTTCATGGTCAGATCTTGGAGAATAATTTAGAAGTCAAGCATCAAACTTGGTTTGTGGCCTTTAATACCAATGCCCTAGACCACACAATGTATCATTTAACCAGATCAGCTAATTATTTTTCAAATCTCAATGCCTGAACTTAAAAACTTGCAAACTGTAAAAATTCTCCTGGAATAAGTTTCAAAGCCTATCTTAAATAAAAAAGAGATATAGGGAAACATTTTTCTTTTTCCGACTGTAAATAAAATGCTGATGTAGGAGCTGTGCAGTAATGATTGTAAGAGATCTGTCAAATGAGACAGCTATAGCTGTCCCGAGTACTCCTCTATGCTACATATAAGTACATATGATAAAAGTGATCTTTGGTGAGGATTCTAAATTTACCATTAATTACCCTGTTAAGCAATCTATGCTCACCCTTTGAACCCCCTACATATGCACATAGAGAGTCTTAAGATCAAATCACACTCCTTAAATGATCTGAGTATGCAACCAGATGATGGTATTCCTGCTGATACATAATTTCACTTTCAGACAGTGGAATTTAAATTAGAGAGCTACATCTAAAAGAAACACAGAACAGGAAGGGGCTTACGGTTCTCAAATGTTATTGCATTCAGTCTCCACACTGGAAAATATGGTGGAATTCATTATACAATTGAATGCGCTTGAAAAACTGGTTTCTATTTTACAGAGATAATCACCTAGATGTCAATCTCTGACCAATAAGAAGAAAATAAATAAAACAAAATCACAGCACGCTATTATGTGATACTCAGACATGCTGAAGTTCTTAACCAGATTATATTACCTCACTATGGCTTGTAGATCTAATGCTGTGAAAAGCATAGAAGTAGAATCCAGAAAGGATAATTAACCTTCTGTTTTCTGACTTCTCAAAAGAAGCCATAATGACTTACTTGCTTCTAAATAAGCAAAACACAATCCTTATGAGGAGAGGGCTTCAAATCCTATTGTTTTTACTCCTCACCATTAAGTAGCAAAAATTTCACAGATGCAACTGAAGTCAGTAGAGCATCCCCCAGCAGGAAAGGAGAGAGCCATCAGCTCTTTGTGGGAAGAGATTCATTACACATCCTAGAAGACACACAGTGAAACAGAAGTGTACTCTGATGGTTTTAAAACCCAACTGAAAAATAAACTCACCTGTAAATGTTGAGCATTGTCAGTCATATTGTCCTCTCGCCTACGAACTTCTTCCAACAACTGTGCATTCTTCTTTTTTTCCATTTGCTGATTGTGCTTCAGATTGGCAACCTTCTTGTTCTGGTCCTTCATATGTCTAAGAATTGCATACACATATGCATTAGCGTTAATGACTACAATCACCTCTTTCTCTCTACAAATTAACTTGTGACTATAACACAAGACTGATTGTTCAACACAGATACAAGTATTCCTACTATCAGACGTAAACAATACAACTTCATCTTGTTTTCAAGACAGCATATGAAGAAAGCTATAATACCAGCAGATTATACAATAATAAAGCAGTTATTCAGGCCTTCAGGATTTTTTCTTTTTTACCATTTGCTCACAAATACTCATACATGTTTTAAGCACTATGAAGAACATTTTTTGTTGTAACAAAGAGAGATTATCCAACAATCCTTACACACTCAGTGAGTTCAGGACAATTTTAATGGGTGCTCTAAGCAGCATTAATTTCAAAGGAAGCAGAAGGTGAAGGTGATGACTAATGTATGTTGTGAAATTCTGGTTTTGAAAACCTGGACTATAAATACATCTTTTCTGAGGAATAAAGTGAGATGGAGTAGAAGGTCAGGTCATAAATATGCCATGAAGAATAAATGATGACTTTACAGATAGCTTTGCACATAACAAAAACATCACATTTCTACCTTTTTTAATAATAAGACTTCTTTCTTTCTAAAAAATATTATCAACAAATAGATTTCTGAGCAACTTCCAGATTTTCCTCTGTTAAGGCTGTACTCCAGTAAAAAAAAAAAAAATTAAATTTTAATTGTTTCAATGTTTAATTATCTTTTACTGTGGATGTTATTCATTAAGTTACCAGAAGCTTTCCTGATTCTGATACTTAGCATGCATCCTTTTAAGAAAGAAGGCAAGATAATTTTGCCTGGCAGGCACTGAAAAAACATCCTTGTTTTCTACCTGCTTGGATTCTTAAATATTATTTTCCTGACTTTCTCTGACTTTGAGGAATTTGCTGCCTTTTATCTACATAAAGTCACGTGCAAATTCCTAATGAGCTTTACTCACTAATCCTATTCTGGCAAATGAAGAGAATATTATTTAATCCCCAAAAGGATCACTGAAAATGTCTCTGTTCCTTCCACATTACGATTTTCAGTGGGAAAAAAACCCAAAAATTGCAAAATACTTTTCCTGCACTGATTTTATTATGCTAAAGGAACTAGGACATGTTATATTTACTTCCATGGCTGGTTTCTTTGTCCTGTCACTAGGGTTTTTTTGACTACTTATTTATACTGAAAAATAAAAATGAATCTATAGTCAATAATTGTTACCATGTAATTAAAAATTCTTAGATGACACTTCATTAAAAGTTTATAAGTACAGTACATAACAGAAAAGCTAATCTATTACCAGTAAAACAGTAACTACAACTTGCCTATAAAAAAAGTGGGTACAACTAATTCAAATGAAAATCTCTGCTTTTTTAAAGAGTCTACATCAAGCTAATAGACTATTTTTTAAAGACAAGTCTGAATTACTTGTCAAATCCCCAAATTAAAGAATAAATAGCACATTACACAATGATCAGAGGAAACCTGCCTACATGAGACCTACCTCAATAGACCTGGGAGTATAACACAGATCACGAGTAGTTTATCACAGAGTTTTAAGAATAGTTAAGTTTCTTCAAGACTCTTAGAGTGATGCCCTTTGTCTTTCTCAATCAAGTATTCAAATACATATTAGATGCTCTGTGCAACTCCAGGTGAAAATCAGTTCTCTTCCATGTGACATGGGTCCATGTAACTTAATTATAAATATTGACCTAATCAGCATATAACCAAAATGAGTATCAGAAAAAAATTACTTTCAAAACATCATATATAAATGTGGTATTTGGCAGAAATTTTGGTGGTGTAATATGACTTTGTGCTGTTAAAATATAAAATGGTTTCCAACCTAATGCTGAGTAAATGATAGATTAATTTATATTTAATCTGCGTATTAAGTTCAATTTTATGCCAACGCTAACTGCTTCTTTCATCACCCTTCCCTCACACAACTTCCCATTTCAGTTTCTGTCTAATGCCACACTGAAAAGTAGAACATGGTAAAGCTGCAAAGGAAAACATCTGGTGCCTGTGATATGCAAAATCTTGACGAGAAGGAAATAAAAGAAAGCTGTATCCTAGCCTCTCTCTCTTCCACAACTGACTACACGCCTATGGAAATGAAAAGAAAATGCTACAGTTAAAAATCCTTAGTAGGTTTTTTTAGGCCTGCATTAAAGGTACAGGAGGAGTTCTTGAGAGGAAATAAATACAAGACCACATTCCCAACTCTTTTTTCTTTTTTAAACAGCAAATATACCGATTATACATCAACATAGTCCATAATCCAGTGTCTTTTTTCTAATACATTTCCTCTGGTATTTTTTCACATCACTCTGCTTCTGAAATGCTTTTGAATAAAGCAGAAGATCAGACTAACAAAAACTTATGCACAAGAAATAGAATAATATTTGAGAAAAATACATAATTGTCACAAAATATCATATTACCATTTTTTTTTAATATTTTTATTATTACCATTATTACCATTACCTTTATTATTATTTTATATATTTATATATAATATATATTATATTTTTATTTATTTTTATTTTTATTTATTTTTATTATTACCATTACCATATTACCATTTTATTGCCATAAAATATCCACAGAGTTTATTATCTATGCTGGTGCACATAGCTGAGTCTACACTATTCTTTATCATGAGGAATTAGTTTAATGTGTTCTGCTACACTTTTTCAATTTAAACCTGTAAGACCACAAAGTTCATTAGATAGAATAAAATAAAATATTACCGTTAAAGATGGTCACCTTCAAAATCTGAAATGCATGCTGTGGGGGGTCTGGGCAGTAGAACTGATCTTACCATCACACACTACTCATATTCAGGTACTAAAACACATGCAAAAGTATTCTTTGCTTGATAGTCTAAGTGCTCCAAATCACTTAGATGAAATCCACTGCTGATTTTCCACATTGTTACAGTTCATGTTGAAGCTTGCTATGCATTCTCTTTTACAGTGAGCTTAAAGAAATGATGTTCTGAGCAATGCCTACATCTGTTTCCCTCAGCATCCAACAACTTTTCCAGTAAAACGGCTTAGACAGCCAATATAGGAATCAATAAACTGTAGAAGCAATACTTCCCAATACTGCTGAAGAACCATCAAACTATAACTGCTAAATCTTTAGGTATATTAAGAATACCACAGATCCAAACAGGGCAGATGAAGGGAAAAAGGCAAAAAATTCTTATACAGCCCTACAGCTTTGTCTTTTATGAAGTCTGAACCAAAGAACCTAGAGACCCTATTTTTTCTTCTATTTTATTTATTTTACTATTTTTTTTTTAGTTGAAACATTTTTGAAAGAAATAGACATCAGTATCCTGGATACTGATACCCAGCTCCTTGATTAGCAGAAAGACAAATATCAAAACAGCAGCAGCACTTAGTTCTTGCTGTTATTAATATTTATAATTGTAATGACTAGCTTTACTTCATTTGTGGCTTTTTCTTGTTCATCTGGAACAGCATACAAATTGATCTCACAGTTCTAACTACCTATGATTCCTTCAGTCCAACTTTCTAGAATAAATATTAACATTTAGTTTCTGCATATATGAGTATCTTTCAGATTTAATTTTACAGTAGTGTGTAACCGTTGTCTGAACTCCAATGCTTTCATCTCTGATAGCTATAGAAAAATCACGCTATTTCATTAAATTCCCAGGTTTAATTAGCCACCTGGGTACCTTGGCCAAAAAGCTGGTAATGTCAGCCAAAAAAAAATGTTACGTGCCCAGTACAGCCTTTACCCTATTTCATAAAGACTTTTTTCCCCTCAAAGCATCCAAAAAATGCAGACATGCAAAATACTCCCAAGACCAAAATCTGTAACATTTCCTAAAGAAATATATCTGCAATAATTTTTATCACTTTAAACAGTAACACAATGGGACCTGGTGTCTATCAGTCAATCAAAAAATTCTCCAGTGTGCTGGGAATCTGCACTCCTTAATAAATAAATCTAAAAAAAAAAAAAAAAAAAAAGCTTACAAAAAAATGTTTTTTTAAGGAAAAAAATAAATACAACAATTTAGTCAAAACAAGAAACTTCTATAAAATTGGGAAGTCTCAAATACAGATTTTAAACTTTAATCCAGTCCCATGTCTTAAATAATTAACCATCTTCAACTATTGCTCCAGGCAAGCACTGAGGAGAATATCACCATTATTTGAAAACAATTATTTTTAACAGGTAATCTCATTCTCCTTTATAAATAGTCCACACCTTTACAAATGATGCCATAACATTTTACTAGGCACTATCTCAGTAGCTAGTCATGCAGAAGACCTGATCCCTGTAAATCCTATCCATGTGAATGCCCATTCTAAACCACATTACTTCAGTAAGACTCAGTGGAAACATTCACAACTGTCTTAAAAATGACAGTACACATAGGTTCCCATTTAATTTATTGTGTCAAGACTAAAACAAAAGCATAAGGATAACTTTAAAATTCAGATCCAACTCCAATGGAATCCGTAAGATAGAATTTCCATTAAGATATGAGCAATGTTAAGTATCATTTCTGTCATTTTCCTGGAATACAAATGTGTTTGCTACTAAGATCTATAAACCCGAAAAACAAAGACAGGTTAGACTCTGTAAACATCACAAGACATATTAAGAAGGTTACCAACAGATACATTCCTCACACAAATATGCAAGGACACAGAGTTTATTCACAGACAACCCTAAGGTGGATTTGTCTGAGGAAAACAGGTATTATCGTGATATGAAAAGATATAGTTATGACACACTGAAATTCTGATATGACAATGAAAACATAACATACCTCAAATAACCATCATTTTTCTAAAAAAAAAAAAAAAAAAATCCTTTCTGTTTGACTGCTAAATTAATTTAATAAGTTAAACTCTAGCCATTTAACTTTTCTCGTTGTTATGTTTATTTTGCTTTGGTTGGTTGTTTTTTTTTAAAAATCCAGATTCTATAACCTAAAGAATTCTTTGCATCCAAGATGTTATTTCAAATTTGAGATTTTATCTTATTCTTAGTCTTTCTTATTTTGTTTTTATTACCTAATATAACCGTCATAATGATAAGAAGTTAAAGAATACCCTAAATGCAAAACCAAAAGCAATCATTCCAACCATTAAGAAATTATTTGCTTTGACATAGCCAGCATGTGCAACAGAGCTTGGCTTCAAAAATACTTTTACTCTTCCTCCCTTGATGGCAAAAATTATACTGGGCCTGACTTTTTTAATGATGGAGATGATGCTCAAAAGCTAGCCAGACTCCTAAGTTCATATGTTCTGGTCCAAATCATTCATCTAAGGAAGAAAACAAATGAAAATTCCTTGACATATAAAATAATATCAATATTTTATTTCCTCAGCATTTTGTCTTTTTCCCTGTAAATGACATCTACTGACTGCAAAATTGCAAGCCATTTCACCATTGTATGCAATGAATTTGTCTGAGAGATCTACTGACTAGCAAACATGTCACACAGCAACATAGAATGTAACTATTTATTGCTAGTGCATTTGCTAAGAGTGAGAAAACAATTAGTATGTCCAAAGCTGCAGAAAAGAAAAGTATTCCTCACTGAAGTAAAGTGTGTCACAACTGCAGTACCAAAAAGCAAAAACAAAGGTACAAAACCTGGCTCTCCCAGAAGGGAATCTTCAAAACATAAAAACATATATATGGTGCAGGCCTGAATGCATCAGTGTGAACTGCCTCAGTTGAAGCCCTATCAAAATTGATCCACAACCCACACTAAGTGTATATTCACCACTGATACGACATACTCCACCCATAAAACAAGTGACATTTGTGTCATAGTGAATGGAGCCTAACGAAGTTCCAAAGCTATAATCAAGCAATTCACCACTTCTAATGTGCTACACCCCCTCCAGAGTAATTATTTCATTTGGGGTTTGTCTCTGCTTCTTCTAACAGTCTGATAATGAAGCTGCTATAAATATCTGTAACTGTGCTAAAGACGGTGCCAAAACTTATAATACTTTCTCTGCACTGCTTCTATTCCATTTGACAACACCATACAATCCACTGAGAATATTAGTGGCCAGATAATGTCCTTAAAGAGGATATGGGTCATACCGATAGATGCAGAACTGAAATATAACATTGGTGTAAATCAGTTCCACTCTCTATTTCAAAGCTATTACACCACTTAGAAAACAACATTTCTTCTGCTTCTTTTCATTTTGGGAGTCTCTGCTTTCAATGTGAAAACTAGACAGACCAACGTAAAAATCTCACAGATTAATGCAGACCACTACATAGGCACATATGAGTAAAGTGTTTTCTCCTTTCCTAGGAAAAAAAAAACAAACAAAACATTCCTCCATTGTTGTATAGATAGACTCAAAAGGGAAAAAAAAAGTATTTTTGCCATGTGTGCTATCATAAAGGCCACATTTTGGAGGGCAACTTCATCCCCAAATCTCAAAGGACTCCCCCTTCTTTACATGTCTGACTAACCTATATACCATCCTACAGAAAAATAAACTTGCCCATCCTATCTCACCTTTGCCCTTCTTGCCCTCACTGTTCCAAAGCAGAAAGCCTACCAGATCTTATTCTCACTCTTTTCCTTATCCGTATAGAACTATATTTTCCCCCCTTCTACTTCCCACTGGAAAGCAGTAGGGGCAAGACTTCAGCTGCCTGAACTAATTGCCTTTATAATTGTTTAAACTCCTAAACTGTGTAACAACATAACCTACCACCCTACAGCTGATTCTGACACACGAGTTCATTTTTACAGTGGTGCTATCTGATCTTGCAACAGGAAAAAAATATCTGTTCTTGAGGGACATAAATGGAAGTAGCTCAGCTTCCTTAGCATGTGTATTAGAATTAGAACATGGGATGAGAAGGAAATTTTGAGTGGATGCCTCCTGGGGAGACAAGAAAACATTGTCACCCTGCATTTGGACTGTCCCTGCTGCAAGGAGGGCCAACAGGGCACATTAAGAAATTCACTTATGAAATAACCTTAATGACAACTGCGTAAAATTTTGTTGCCCTTAGGACAAGAGAATTTTGAGGAAGATAATACTTTCTGGTTAACCATGACCAAATTTACTTCATCTTTTGGTAATAAAGGCTACTATTTTACTACACGTCTCAGAGAATATTATCACAAAAAGTAACTATTGTCATCTTTCTGAAGAAGAATGTTTGGTTTTCTCTCTGCCATTCACATGAAGCTGAGACCACAGAAAATTCCATGTCATAATTCATACTCCACTTACTCACAAGGAGAACTGAGAAGCACTCTCTGTGTCTATGTTGATAAAAGGACTGAAATCAAAAGGAACACCACATACAAAACACAGAAAGATCATTCAAAACAAACAGCATTTTTTAAATCTCCAAAGAATTTCATTACTACACCCCTAATTGTGCAGTTGAATGCATAACTTCTGTAATGCCAAGCTACCAGTTAAGATAAACGAATTTTAATATATCCCACATTTTCATTACATTCCCATCTCCTGTTACCAACGGATTCATAGCTATTTCAGTTGCACTCAAAGAAGCAAGCTTGCAGCCCACAGAGATCTATGTCTCAAAAAAAACCCCAAAATAAATAAATAAAACAAAATAAATCTATAAATATATATATATATATATATATATATATATAAAACCCTACAACCTAACCAAAAGGCAGTTCTATTGCTGGGTTAAAAGTAAATAAATAAACCAAAACACCAAAAATACACAAATTCAAAGAACCCCTTTTTCTTCTTCTTTTCCCCTTCCTTTAAATCTCATTATTCCAAACATCTGAAGCCTAGTTTAAGATTTCTTAATATTCAGATTATGACAGTGCCTCAGTGTGACAACTGTCTTGCCTTCAAATGCACCACAAAAAGATACTGCTGCCTTAAGAGAGCAAATAACTCTGCTTGACAGAAATAAAGCGAGTGTCACAGAAGTCACTGGAACATTTCTCACCTCAAAGACAAAAACGTGTGAGGAAGTGTTTACCTAACACACAATCTGGGAAGTTTTCCAAAATCTGCTTAAGAAGTGTTTAGTCTGACACAGTTCCCCCCAAAGCCCTGGAGAGATGCTAGAAATATTCATACGAGGATAATGCATGAATGAAAAAGACTTACTAAAATCCTGTTCCAAACTATGGTTCATATCACTTTGTTTCAACACGTATCTGCACTGCAACCACTGAAACTCCAATGCAGCACATTGCACTGTCTTCCTCAGCACATTCTTACTGGATGACACTTTATAGGAACATGTGTGAAATTCATAGCAGAAGACTCATCTGTCACACATCTCTTGTACACCCTTTCTTCTGATGTTCTTTAAAAAATTAAATCAAAAAAAAGACACTGCTGGTGACAGGACACTAGATGAGACGGATATGTGAGATGATTTAATATGGAAATTGCTTGCTCAGCTATTTCATTAATTGTTACCATTAGCAATAACTGTAACCAGTAACTGGAAATAGCTCCTTTGCAATCAACAAGTTGTAGCCCTGCTGCTGCTTCATCAGGTCCTTTCCAGCTGTTGTCCAGATAAGCTGGACATCATACCAAAAAACCACACACACAAGCAACTCCTGACTCTGTCCAGTTATTCTCTGCATCTACCTGCTCCACAGCATGTCCAGCTAAGCCTGACAGCAATCAGAATCCATGTTTCATTGCAATCTCCTTCTGAATTGAATTTTTGAACTGCAACTCCTGTCTCAATCTAGCAGTTCTCAGGATAGATCCAGTCATTATCATTCAATATATGAATCAAACTTTCCATGCTTTTGCAGTAACCTCTTCAGATCTCTAAACAAATCAGATACATTTTGCATGATTTCTTGTCTCAATACTAACTTCCCTTCAGTCTAAATTCAGACCACAGCATTTCAACTCAGTCACGATCACGTTGTCTAGACATGTTGCTCCTGCGTTATGGAAGCAAACAATGTGAGTGGAAGAAGTGGTTCCACCAACAGCCCAATTCCTAAATTTAGTTCCCCTGTCTCTTTTCAGTCACAGCTTTTTGAGGGTAAGCTGTGCTATCTCACAATGCTTCTTCACTCACACACCCATTCACTGTACACAGGGAATGCTGACAGCATTGCACCCAGGCAGCCACCAAGCTCCCCAGATGAGAGCTGTGCAGATACTTCATTCACACATTCAAGAGGTAAAGGAATACATTCTGCTGCTCTTCCCCCTGAGGAAAACTAGTACAAGCCGCAGGTCTGGAGAAGCACAGCAAATATTGTTGTCTTTAAATCAGTAACCATGACACAGAAAGAGTAATGGTCCTAATGTTCTGTCTTCCCCAGTGCAGAATTTTGGTCTCAGGTCCAACCCAATCCAAAGTGGATTATTTCACAGAGAGGTAGAGCTCTTTTTAACTCATATTCAATTTCTGCTTCATGTCCATTTCTTTCACCAGAGTATTTTACACTCCAAATCAAAACCAAAAAAAGGATATCTCTGAGAAATTTAAAAATATCCTTCCTTATTTAAATAATCCACTTCTGATTGTCTCAGAGATTATTTTAATGTTTGTATGCTTTTAAGAAAACCAAAAGGGCAAAGTATAAAACTGGACAGGCAGGTTCAGGAGTGAGTGAGATAAAAATAAGCAACAATGCATTATCCTGTCCTAGGTACCTGTTTGTATCTTTTTATTGTTTATCACTATCATTTATGCTTATTTTACAAGTTGTTATTTTTTCTAAGAAAGTGGAAGTCCAAGGAAATGAATTTTTTACTTTATTTCTTAAATGAAATGAAATTCAAATGTATACAAATCCAAAACCACACATGTAATCAGATAAATCTAAATAATCTTTTCTCAAATCTTCATCTTTTTTAAACCATTTAAACTTCAAAATGTTCACAGTATTAAAAGGTTGATTCTGTATATGTAGCAAACAGACTAAAAGAGAAAGACATGACAACAATCTGCCTGTTATCCAACATGACAACTATGCTTCTCACTCAGAATAACCAGTCTCTCAGAAGAGTAATGTATATCACAGATTCTCTCAGTTTTCATTAGTACACTATCTCAATTTCTCCAGGGAAATTATCTATGAACAACATATCACTCTGCCCTTGGAACCATCAAACTGACATTTGACAAAACTGTGGAAGGCTCCTAAGTTAAATTTAAAACTCCGTTAAACCTCGCCTTACACATCTCATTGAGCTTTAGCCTCCCATGGAAACAATCAGGAAGGCCAGCATCAGAGGCTGGTGGGAAAACTTCTAGCACTGGCCAGTATATTATACATGGAAAAAATATCCATCTCCTCTTTATCTGCAGGCAGAAAGGCTTAGGGAGTATATAACCTGCTATAACCTAAATGAAAAGCAGAACAAACCAAAACCAAACAAAACCAATGCTACTGACTGATTCTTGTGCTCAGAACATTATTATTTTATAGGTAGATGTGCATTAAGGGGGGCAGGTTTATGCCAATGTATTTGATTTTGTTCTTTGCCATCAGTATCAAGAGATGTCTAATCATTCTAACCCCATAGAAAACCAGATTAATAAAATGACAGCTAAAATCATATAGATTAGCAGAAATTAAATAAATTAATAGATCTGTTTCTTAAATTAAGTTTTGATCCTAATGATGATTCAAGCTGCAAAAAACTTAACACTTCACTGAAATCTCACAATAAACTCTAATCATCCACTACAAGTTATCTAGGACTCTAGGGATGAAAGTTGGCAGGGTTATGAGGACAGTTTGCTTCAACAAGGTCAGCTGCTTTTTTAGGTCAATAAATCATAACAGAAATTGCACCTCCAACTGCTGAACAAATATTTCTGCATACCAATCACTGAATTCCAGTGAAATCAACCATAATGACAACTGCATAGCATAATACCCTTCCTTAAGCTCCCTCTGGCTAGAGAGATTTTCAATAAGTGATGAGTATGTTCTGATAGAAATGCCATGGTGGTCATATTTAGACAGTAATTTCATCATAGCCAGCTCCAGAGTAAATACATTTCATTAATTTCTGGAAGAAATAAACTGTTTAAGCATTTTTATAAGTGAGGTGTAATAACAACTCATTCCAGCGCAAGCAAATGTGCTCGCAGCAAATAGACAATAAAAAGTGTTTATCTGACTCATTACTCCAATCAGGAAGCTTCAAATTTCAGAAACAAAATCTTCCAGCTGGAAAGTAACTTTCAATTGTGGTGTGCATTAAAGCACATCAGGAAAAAAACCTTGTCTTGCCAATCTTTTCATAATGAGCCACCTTTTGCCATACAGTTCGAAAGCATCCACATGAGAAACTTCTCAAGCATGTCTGAACTGTGAAATATGAACTGTGCTTGAGAACTTTCCTAAACTAGCAACCTCTGCTTGTATATGAATAGAGAACAATGCTGTGCAAGAATTATACATTGACAGAAAAATTCTGAAAACGTCAGATCTGAACATATTATAAAGGCAGACTGACATTTGCCATGATTCTATACAAACGTGCTGCACAACAACCTGATACCTGGAACCGTTACCTGCAAATACAAAACTTTGGTAGCTGAAATCCACCTAGGAAGTCTTTGCAGTATACAGCCTCCTTTATACTCCAGTCCAATTGATCTATGAAGTAGTAAACACTTTCTACCTTGACAATAACTTAAAACAAGGTCTTTCCCTGCCTAAAGCAAAGCTTCTTTAGTACACGAACAAAACTTTCTCCAAGTTTCCATCATTAAATTCAGAAACTGGAAAATAAAGGATGATCGTAAGAGTGAGAACTGTCTTGAATACCTGTCACGGGACGGGGTGGGGGGAAACAAAAATTAAGCCACATTCTGAAGTGAATGGGATAAGGAAGAAGCAGACAAACCTACAGCCCAGACTGTATAAACTTAACTCGTTTCTAAAATAACAAGCAGGTATCTTAAGACTTCACTAGCTTTAAACTTTTCAGCCATTCGCAGACATGAGAAAGAAAAATTAACATCAAGGCCCAATCAGAAACCAAGAAAAGTTGACTAGATCAATTTTTACTTTGAACAAGCACCACAAGACATGTAATAATACTTTATAAGGTAAGATTACTCAAAACCACTTCACAAGCACAAATGTTAGCTAAACTAATTCAAAATCTCAAAGAAAGAGAAACATGAGTCTGACTAGATCATGTTATACACACACAGAGCATATAAAATACACTTACGTACACCTCCCGTCCAGAATCTGACCAGCACAAAGAGCTAGAAGTTTACAAACCAGAAGCTGAACCACTCCAACTCATCCTATTATGTTTGCAGTAATAGTAAAAAGGGTGACGGTAATGCATTAAGAACTCTCTGATCTTAGGTATAAATCTCTCTGCATTCTGTTGTTGTTGTTCAATCCATTACCTACTGGGTTTGGCTGTCTACCAAAAAGTTATTTGAATTATTGAACTGCCTAAACAAAGATAATCAAAGTAAAACTGAAAGAAGAAAAAAATCTTCACACAAAACAACATATAAATTGAATATGTTGTTAATAAATATTTTTTTCTTACAGACTTTTGACAAAAGCATTCATTTACTGTAAAGTTTTTGATCTGGAAATGGAATGACCAAAAACTTCACGATAGGGACAAGCAGAATAAAAACAGACCAAAAAAAAAAAAAAGAAGAAGATATTCTATGGAATCAAAACGGCCAAATAAACAAAACATCAATGAAAACCTTCATGGTGGAAGGAGCAATTAAGTAGGAGAGCAGAAAATACTGACCTGGAAGTTAAGCTGGTTGGAGTAGGGATGAAAGCAGCAGTTTGGAGAAAAACAGATAAGGAGGAGACAGCAAAAGAGAATAAAGGGAGGAACACATTAGTTCTCATGAAATATAACAAGCAGATGTTATATCAGCAAATTTTATTTAAAAAAAAAAAGAAAAAGGAAGGGAAGGGAAAGCAAGAAGTAAAATAAAATTTCTGTAGCAGTAAACCCTTGTTATGCACTGAATTAAACAGAAATTGTAAAATAAAATGGCGGCTTGTCATTTGTGAGCTGTGCAAAGTCACCTATATTTATAATCATCCAAATGCATGTACATACCAAACAGAACAAATAAATTAGGTGGATATTGGTAGTGTTTGCTGATGCATAGATGTCTCTTCTTATACCATGAATTTGTTTTTTGAACCAACAGAGGTTTGGTGACCCATATTCATCAAGTCTTCCCATGAAAGCCAAAACAGCTAAACAGTTTGGCAGCTTGTTCAAAGATGCCATTCTGAAGTTCACAAAGCACTGCACCTAATAACCAAAGACAGAGATTTTCCCACCCCAACTCCCCAGGAAATACAGTCCCTTCTAACCCTGACAGCAATTTTTTTTCTTCAGTCTGAAGAATAAGGTTCATACTTCATCACTGAAAATACTCCAATACTTGATAAGTTGTTTAAAGATACCTAAATGCCCATTCAATTAAGACAGGAAAAAAAAAAAACTTTGCCTGACACCCAGCTAGAAAAATCCTTAAAGCTGTCACTGGTGCCTATGGATGTTCTTTAGAAGCTACAAAAATAATTTTTTTGAATGCAATTATTCCATATGCTGATGTTTTTTCACTTATGCAATGAACTGTCAGTGCTGTGTGGACTTACTTTGTTCAGAATTCAAATCCAGATCAGTTCAGAATGGATTAATTGTAATCCCAACATTTCAAGATCTTAAATGCACATCTGTAGTATTACTACCCAAAACTTACCACTGGATATGAGAAGTGGATATCAAAAACTCAAACTTCTCATTCAAAAACAAATTGGTTTTATCTCCTAGCTATTACAGTATTTTTAAATGAACTTTGCCATTGTTGTAAGCTTTCCTGAGAAGCTATTCTCAATCAAGCAATGACTGACCATCTAACATACCAGTGGAGAAAAACAGATTCAAGATTTTGCAATGTTCTCATCACTTACTTTCTCTTTTGAGTCTAAATTTATTAATGGATGATTTATAACCATTATATTATGTGCCAACACTCTTGCTGAAATCACTTTTCTTTCACCACAGTGCTTACCCCATTGCACATTTATAGAGAACGAGCATCCCCACCAAGCCTTTGTTTTGCCAGAGAAACAAACCACTGTTGTTTCGACTCCTCCTGTGACATGAGCACCCCATTACTTTAATCATCCTACCAGCCCACTCTGCACCTGTTTCCAGCTTTAATTCTCAAATATGACGGATGAAAAGTACACAGCAGTGTTCCACATGGAGTCTTGCTAGTGCTTGATGACATTAATACCTTAATATCCTTACTGCAGGCATTCATTCTGACATATCAGGATTTACACCTCATTATTTAGATAGCTCATAAAGACACTGCCCCTCTACTCTGCTCTCCTGCCCCTCTACTCTGCTCTCATGAGACCTCACTTGGAGTATTGTGTGCAGTTCTGGTGTCCTCAACATAAAAAGGACATGGATCTGTTGGAACAAGTCCAGAGGAGGCCACGAGGGTGATCAGGGAACTGGAGCACCTCCCGTATGAAGATAGGCTGAGAAAGTTGGGGCTGTTCAGCCTGGAGAAGAGAAGGCTGCGTGGAGACCTCATAGCAGCCTTCCAGTATCTGAAGGGGGCCTATAGGGATGCTGGGGAGGGACTCTTCATTAGGGACTGTAGTGATAGGACAAGGGGTAATGGGTTAAAACTTAAACAGGGGAAGTTTAGATTGGATATAAGGAAGAAATTCTTTCCTGTGAGGGTGCTGAGGCACTGGCATGGGTTGTCCAGGGAAGTTGTGAATGCTCCATCCCTGGCAGCGCTCAAGGCCAGGCTGGACAAAGCCTTGGGTGACATGGTTTAGTGTGAGGTGTCCCTGCCCATGGCAGGGGGTTTGGAACTTGATGATCTTAAGGTCCTTTCCAACCCTTACTATTCTATGATTCTATAAGCAAAGTCACCCAATCTTTCTCTCCCTAAACTGCATCAAGGATTGTCCTTAGTTTACAGCAGGCAGTCTTACTGGTCCTAACTTCACAAACATATATTTTGTCCTGTTGCATTTCACTTAATTTCATGACTCAAACTCCCAGGATATTTCATAAACATACTTTTCAGTCTAACACCATTAATGACAGCATTAAACAATATACTCCTTCAATTACATTTCACATGCAGTTACCTCTCTTTGGCTACACCCTTCATATCAAAATTTAAGCTTATCGCTATCTTACCCAGATTCATCTACATTATAAAAAAAAAAAAAAAAAAAAAAACCAAAAAACCCAGACCCAACAAATTAAGCGCACGCCAAAAAAAAAACACCCCTCATTTCCTTCATCAGGGAAACCAAAAAAAGAAAATGTAAGGTGAGAAAACAGCATCCTAAAGTACATTATATGAATTACAAAACAGGGGGACAAGAGGGAAAGAACGTTTTCCAATATGCTTCTGTTGAAGTTGCAGTAATTTTCACAATGCTTTATTCCCATACAGTGGGTAAACCGAACTTTGGCTCCACCTCTTCTTTTCAATAATGAACCAAGCAAGTACTCATTATAAGCAGAAAAAGTAGTATCACTTCATAAAATCTTACATCAATTTACACTCCACCTGACACCCTAGAAAGGGGAAATCCAACGTCAAAGTTGCCTCTCTAGGACACAAACAGGTGGCACGGTTACATACAGATTTAATCTTTAGGTCAGTATTTTTAGAAAATAAGGAAAAGAAATAGAAAATATATTAAATTTTAGAAAAAGATGAGTAAGTAGTAAGAAGGGCTGGATACTCACTGTCTAAAAATATTTCCCTTTTAGACCTTTATCTTGCTGTCAGATTGCTAGACTTACTGCACTAATCAACAAATTTGTGCCTGTGCTTATGCATGTTAGTAACTTCATTGCCAAGGAAAGGGAATAGCTTCTGTTGATGAAATCAATAATAGATATTTTGACATAAATGCTTTTTTTTCTCATTTACAATAATTACTTTACATATTCTGTGTGCATAGGAATTTCGAATTAATCTTGAAAGCTGTAGGTAAGTTACATCAAATGAGAAAGTATATTAAAGTTAACAGAACTCAAAACCCAATCTTAGAACATGATGATCCCCAAAACCTGCAACGTTCTACTATCCTTAGCTGGACATGCCACAGATATCTTATTGTAAGCATACTGGAAGCACTTGAAGGTTCATAGCAAAGCTTTACTTTTACTTCACATTCAAAGTACAGTATATCTTGTTCAAAAGGTCTGTGCAGTACCAAACTATTTTCTGAAAAGTTATTTCAGTATCAACACCCTCATCAACAATAACAGACTGGAAACCAGTGTCCCAAAATGTCACTGATAAAAATGCATCGAATTTTAAAAATATATTAATAAAAAAACAGAAAACACTGCCCATTACATAACCCACTGCAAGGTTCTCAGACAGTAAGAAGAGGTGGTACTCTGACAAGGCCATAGGAACAGCTCTGCCTCCCTTGGCACCTTGTTTGCTTGTAAACCATTGCTTCTCAATTGATAATTCTCAATTAAATTCAGATAAATCTACTACTCTATATCGATTACTTATATCTTTTATATAAAACAAATAAACTATAATTTTAGATCACAAGCTTCCCTACTTCATCATTTTTATCTATTAATCTTGTCATTTTAATATTCAACCACTCAACACGTATGTGACTGCTACTTCATGAATCTCTTAAGATCATCCCCTTGAACAAAAGTTTATCAAACCTGCTATTGCCTCTAGTGCCACACAGTAATTCAGTAGGTTTTATAGCCTAATGAGGATGTCAGTTACTGTATCAGTAAAAACTACACAGTGAATTTCCAACAGTTTTGTCACACCTGGAGTCACTGTATTACAAGCCCAGGTATGTAACTGTCCCTACAATACATGCACTGATGGGTGGAACAGGCAGCACTCTCTTGACCACACAGATTCATTAATTGTGTTACATTTTTCCAACATGTCACTTTAGGATTTTAGACAGTTTAGACAGAACTCTCAGTCATGGTGCCATAGTGACCACTCCATTACCAGCTTTTTCTGGTATCTACTTTACACATTAAAATCAGTGCAACCACTACACTATTCTAACATATAACTGCTAATTAAAGTTGTCCTCATGTAAACAACTCTAAAAAGTTCTATTTTGAGTACAAATCTTTTTTCACTTTAAATTTAAGGTCTTGGCTCTCATGACACTTTGACTGATAACTCTATACTGTTCAGTATTATGATTAGTAAACCATTGCCAAATGTCTGCAGAGATAGATAAGTTTTGGCAACAGATAACTGTGAAAGTTGATAAGTCATCATCAGTAAAAGATGCTCTACAATGTCTTTCTTTCCAAGCTGGCTGGTTTTCTCCCCCTCGGGTAACCAACATTTCCAGCAGACCTTTCCCTCTTTCATAGTAATTCTACCTAATTGGACAGAGCAGTGCTTTGTCTTGACTAGCAATAATCACAACAGTGAGATCCCTTAAACTTCTCTTTGGGAACCATAAAGCATTTTTCTTCTCACTTGACCACTAGAAAACAATTATATAAAATATCTGAAAATATCAAATTCCTTCTTTCATTCATGTAAGAGTGGCCAAGTACAGGAAGGGAACAAGAAATCAGACCCACATAACCTGATTATCAATCAAATAAATGGCAGTATACCATATGGGAGAAGGTTCCCAGAATTATTTAGTTCTGAAGGGTAAGAGACAAATGGACCCCCAAACCCTCCTGTCTCCATTAAGGAAAGACTGTACAACCTTCCCAGAAACAAGACAAACACTGCCTGGTCAGTGTCAGAAAACTGAAGCAGACAAAAACTAGAGAAACACCAAAAATCAGTAATAACTATTAATTAATTGTCATGGGACTGGTTAGAAATACTTACCAATACTTTTCAGGACCTCTGAGAACCGGTGTTGCTGTTCACACTGAAGAAGCATGTGCAGGGACAGTTTTAATTTACCAGTTACTAGAAAGATAGGACTGCCCTTTAAAAGGTTTTCTAGGAGGGTTCTTGTCATTGTAAATTGCATATGGCTTTTTTATAGATGTTCCTTTTATAGAGACTACTGAAAAAGTGGAAACCTAGAATTGTTCCAAAATCAGCAGATAACAACTATTCTGTGAAAAAACACATTCTACAATTAACTTCTCTGCTCTGCAATGAAGACCAAGTAAATAAAAATGCCACTTAATGTAAGACAAATAATACAAGAATTACCTTTCTAGCTCAGCAATTTTCTTATCTTTGTCATTCTTCTCATTCTCTACTTCCTTGAGTATTTCTAGAAGTCTGTCAACCTCAGCCTGAGCTTTGCCACATTCTTCTCTATAGTATGATGCTTCTTTGTCAAGCTGTTTCATTCTGTCTGCAAATTCTGGATTCATCCGTGCCTCCTCTTCAGCCTCATGAGCCTTTGGGATCAAGATTTTTAAAAAAGTAAGGATGATGATAACTTATACAGCTTTAAGAGCTTTAATTCAGTCTCGGAGAGTGGGTTGTTTTTTCTTAAAAAGGATTATGGGTGTTTCTGTCTGATTACAATATTTTCTACAGAAGCATTGAAGATAACTTCATAGTCTAAAATTATACTCAAATGCTATCATCCTGCAGGGGAGGGGATTTACTAAGGTTTCTTTACATATTAAAGTGACCATATTTAAAGGGTGTTCTTTAAATTAAAAAAAAAAATCTACTTGTAATTTAATTCACATTAAGCTTTTAAAGTATTTCAATTATATTGGCAATTTCTTAATAAATCATAGTCTCTCTCTTTCCCCGTATATATACACACACTTTGTCCATGTGTATATATGCACACACAGATACACATATATTGTAATCTGTATCACCAGATGTTTCAAATGTAGTTTGAAGAATTTAAAAGGAAGAAATCATTTTAGGCAGTGCTGTTTTTAAAAGACAAACCAATTAAAAGACAAACCAATAAACTAAAAAGTTGCTTTCAACAGACATTTTACCCAATAATCCTTTTTCTCTTATTGTTTATACTTGACCTGAAACATCAGAAGAACAAGCCCATTGGTGTAAACAGCACAAACCTGGCAAACACATGCATGGATGGGTGGCAGTTTCACAGACAAAAAAGAACGCAATGAATACAACAGCAGTGCAGAGCCCAACCTTACTCCCATGAAACCTAATGGCAAAAAACCAATTAACTTCAATGGGAGCATGATCTGGCATCAAGTACTTTAAACTGTTGGCTGGAATAATCACAGACAGATGGAAACAACAATGCACTGCAATGCTTAGCCTACCCCTTGCTTCCCATTATTCCTAATTGGCATCTTGAAAGAGCAGGCAAGGAAAAAACAAGTAGTTTAAGGCAGTGCACATTAAACATAGAAAATTCAGATAACATTCTCTTAACATACAGGAATTATACAGAAATTCAGGATATTTAGAACTGAAGGTCCTCCAACTATCTGATGGCGCAGAGAAGACATGGACTTACTTATCCTTCTCTAATTTCAAGGAACAGACAATGCAAGCAAAGCAATGAAAGAAACACAAGTCAAAATGAAACATGCGTGCTTTGGGAAAAAAAATAATTTAAACTACAGATTCTAGAAGGTTCATGTTCTTTGCAATGGATAAATTTTTCTGTATAAATAAGAACAAGTCTCACTGACAGTAATTACAACAATTAAAATCTTGAAATTACCAGGAAAGAAAATTAGTGTGTTTGCATGTAACATACAATTTAAGCATGAGGATAATAAGAAAAAAATAGTAGGTTTTAAGTGTTATTTATCCTACTGTGAGATTCTTATTCAGAAGAAATATTTCATTACCAAAATGAGCCAAGGGAACAACATGAGAAGTCTACAAATCCAGTGGCCTTGCTCTTCAAACTCTCTGTTTTGGATAGTAATACATGCTCCAGCCCTGAATCCTAGGCAGATACAGGACTTTCCTAACCCAGAGTTTGTTTCAAGGCGATATCCAGAGTATCTTGATTGATACTGTCTGGGTGAGATGCTAGCAACTGATACCTTTTCATCCTCATATACCTTCCTACTTTACTAATAAGCTTTGATTTATTTTATACCAGGTGTTAATTGTTTCAAGAAATTTACTCAGGGCCAATTATGTGAGAGCTGTGTAGTAGTTTCCAGCTGCAAAGTACTTCAGTTTTCCAAAAGGCCTATCAAGATATTAGACAATGTTTTATCTCTCAAAAAATTAACACTAAGTGTTTTTTAGCAAAGAATAAAAATAATTCCATTGGTTTGTAAAGATAAATTCACTTAAGGAAAAATAAAATTAAAAAAAAAAAAAAAAAAATAAACCCAGACAAACAACCCAGCTCACACCTTTAAAATACAAAGAGCATGCTGTTCCCTATTGCTCTTCAGATTTCTCTTCCTCTCCTAAGGGTTAATTTAGAATTTCCCAGTTACCCTCAAGAGGCTCTCACTCTTTCATATTCCTCCCTGTCACCTTTCTTTCCCTTTCATTTATTTTAGTGTCTAATTCACTTATTTACCAGCCTTGCTTCCATCATTTCATAAACAAGGAAAACACCCACCTTCCTGCCTCTAACCAGTTTTCTTCACTTTAGCATACAAGAACTCCCAGCTTCAGCTCTTTTTTCCCCAGAGCCAAGGTGCCAAATGTTCAGCTACCAAAGAACATTCCTCTCACACAGCACATCAGAAATTTACTCAAGAGATTATCTACTGCATAGCTTATAACTGAAACATCACCTGCTGTATTAGATATAAACTATATTTTTTAGTTTAGCCCTATAAACCTTGCTCAATACCATGCTTAGGAAATTAACTTTAAGTTGCAGAAGTATTTTCAATTCTTGTGCTTTCTGTGATACTCATGTCGCTTCATATTTGTGGGACGTGTTTTTGGAAAATTCTATAGCACATACTTGGTCACTGTATTTCCCTAGGGTTTTCAATATGAAGCAGATCTTGTAGGATATGATTAAAACCAATGTGATTAAGTATCCAACCTATACAGGGTTTTCAGGTGCAGCACAGATATAATATCACATATAAACCAATATAAACATTCAGTTCAAGGACAAACATGAATCTAATCTTAAAAAAAGAAAAAAGATCCCAGTATCCCAATATTGCAAACCAGCAATTAATTTAGTTGCCTCTACTTTCACAAGTATTTCCTATAGAGTATTTTTGGACTGTTGGCAGGAATCAGATTTCTTGAAGGGCATTGTCTTAATGCAAGGAAAGGAAAGTTAGGTAAAAAGAGAGATAAAACATTTAACATTTTAAAAAAGAGCCTTCTGCAGGTGATACTCCCTTTAACGGAATCCTCATGTTGTAAACAAAGCTGCTGATACTACAAGAGAGAAAAACACAATCCATCTGACATTCCCAGGACAAAGGCATAGAATTACTTATAAAAGCCCTATTATATTTATGGCTTTGAAAGATGTGTTTGGATTTGAACTAGGCACTTTTTTTAATTGTTATATACAGATCAGGGGTGATTTGTTGACAGATGGAACTTGACTTCTGAGGTCAAACAGTAGGCCCAAAGGAGATGAAAGGCAGCTCACAGATATTGACCCTGCTCCCACCCAGACAGGGCAGATTTCTTTGGCTTGTTTTGCACTCCGGCTGTGGGAGACATGCTTGGATCACTTCTAGCCAGAAGCTGCATGGTTATCACAAGAATCAGTACGTCTCTGCCTACCACTGCTATCCTCTCTTCTATCCTTTGTAGCATTTCTGTCACCCCCTTTCCTCTCTAAGTTCTCTTTTTTCTTGGAAAGAATACATTTTCTGGTTTTATGGTGTTTCTATGGGTAAGAGCGAAAAGTTCATGCATACCTTTCATCAGCCAAGTAATTGATCTCTTAATCTATCTGTAAATTATAATACTGGTGTGTGCAGATTAAGCTAGTTTCAACCTAGCACACTTGGTTTATGAAGTTTGTCTCTCAGTCTTGTGACTATGTTGTATGTTATTTTTACAATTCAATAAAAATAGCATATCACTCTACCATTCGAGTCTTGCTGATTTTTACAGTGATTATGTATCTGCTCTCATATTTGCTTAATAAGTACTACAAATATTTTAAAAGGAACATTTCCATAGGTAAATCACAAATTTCCTACAGAAACACTGTAGTTATATGACACAGACATGCAACATGATTTAGTCTATATGATACAATCATGCACACATTAGTCTGCATAACAGAAATGTATGGATACAGTATTTCATTTTTAAAGCTTCAGACACAAACATACACAGAAATCAACCAAGTATTTCATAAAAGGAAAAAAAAAAGAAACAGCAGAATTTACATGCAAAAAATTACTTTGTAAGATCCTTCAAATTTTATTACTTTCAGTAATAAACTAAAAAAGTAAAAATTGCTGTAAGCTTAATTTTTTGTAGTCTCCTTATTAAGATTTTCTATCCATAGCTGTGTTTTAAAAACATCAGATTCAGCAATAAATGAAAGCCTTGGAGTTGATAACTGTATGACATAGAAGAGGTCTACCCAGAAATTGACTTTTTTCTCTAATGCATGTGAACAGAAAAGCATTCAAATCTCAGTATTTTAAGAACAGACTGTAATCTGGGGTTTTGTAACACTATTATTCTCAACAACAAAGGTCAAGGAAACATTTTACGTTTGATGATCTGCAGTTATTAACATTTAAAGTAACTGCTGTTATGCCCTCTCAAAGAACAAAAGTGAAATCTTAGCCTTGCAGAATTCAAATATGTTGCCATTAACTTTAATCAAATCACAATTTCATTTCAAGATCTTAGGTGGTTTTGAGGGAGCAGAGGATCATTGCTACTTACATTGTTAAAAATAGGCTGGTATAAATACAAGCAAGAGAAAAAAGAAGAACAAGAAAAGTTTACTCAACAGAACCTGTCTCATGGACACATGACAATTGCTGCCTGGTGCCAACAGAAATGGAACTTGCATCCATTGTTTTGGAACTGCCAACAGGCTGTCCTTTTGAAAATGAAGCACTTAAAGGCAAAAAAATAAAAACCAAAAAAGGACTGACTTGAGAATACTGCACACAAATAGACTAGGAAGTAACAAACAAATTCCATACAGCAGAGTAACTAATAATGAAATAAGGACTAGAAAGCATTTCTTAAAATCAAGATTAAAACTAAGACAAAAAAAAAAGACTCCAGTCTGAAAAGACACGCATAGTGGGAGTGGAACTGATACAAATAGAAAAATAACTACCACAAAGGTGAGCCAAGATGATAATAATAAAAAAGGGGTTTATTTGTTCAAAGGGAAAAAGCTCTTTGACCATCAGCGTGCTGGATGGTAGAGGTGATAATATCAGGGCTTATACTACTTACAAACAATTTATAACTGGATTCTAAAAACAGTTAAACAGTAACTTTAAAAGTAAATACAGCACATTCTGTGGGACTGTTCTTCCCATACAAAGGGCATGACATTATCTATTACAAGGTTAGAAGTTACAAATCTTAGCACTAACAGACTCCAAAGCTGGAATCCTGGTCAATGGACATTCAGTAAAGGCAATTATTTTCCCTAATGCAAAATATCACATTACCTGAACTACAAAACCAGTTCTTCAATAGGTACTAACTATGATTACTAAGTAACTGTAGCTTGTAAATTGCTATTACAGTTACATCATTTGTTCTGTACTGTGATGGTCACAGCACATTAAATGTAAGTCAGCCAAAAAAATGGAAACTGTTCTCTGAAGAGAGAATGGTTGTTACTGCTCTTCCTCAAATTGAAAAAGGGACACAGTCAAGTCAAAAGGGTAGATATTGTGCAATTAAAGCAGATGCTGGGAAGAATAATAACACTTAAAAAGCCCAAGTAATACTGTTCGGCTTTTTCAAAAACTGCCCTTTGTGTTCATAATTTTATATTTCAGCACTTTCTTTGACTAGATAGGCTTGTTTTCATATTCTTATTGTATGTATGCTGAACGTATACAGCCTTTTGAGAGTAAAACTGATCTGTATCAGTTTAATCATATGCATTCTTTAAAACAGTACTAGTCACTTCCTAGATACTATTACGTGCATAATCAACTCTGTTACTTAAGATAAACTGAATAAATGTTATCTAAGTTTGAAGGATCAAATAAAGTACTGCAGAAGGAGGAATTAAAAAGCAAAGCAAAGCAAAAACAAATCTGCATGCTTTTTCTAATGGAGAAGTTGAGGACCCAAAGGCTAGGATGGTTTTTTTCTCAGAATTGCTGTAGGTACCTATTTAACACATTTCATACTTAAGAAATGGCCTTGAAGTCCACAAAGTTCATTTATTTGGGTATAATGAATACAGCATAGTGAGCATCGGAAGTATCCAGCAAAGCTCCACAGAGGAAGGGCACGACAGTAAGGTAATGGATCCTCATGCTTTCATATGTTACAGCGGGCATTTTAAAGAAGAACTTACTGGATTGTACATCTGATTGAACAACTGTTCAGCTTGCTACATTGCAAAGTTGGAAGGGAGTGAAGCACAGACAGGAAGAGAAGGAAAGATCCAGGAAAACAGCATTAGCTCAACAAAACCAGTGCATTTGCACAGAAGAACTTGTCATTAAAAAGTAGAAATTTAAGATTCTAAACATTCCTTGGTGAAAGTGAGAGGCACTGGGGAAACATAAATGTTGACTTTGGCTCCTAAGAAAGAATAGCTGAAGTAAGAAATGTAAGGTTTGTGTTACTTTCCCTTTCTCAAGTTAAATAACCCATGAAATAAAGAAAGGTGTCCACTTTTGATGATACATTAAGTGCTGGTCTCAAGCAATGAATCACAAGAAGTGCTTTTGGCTGAGGCTGCAGTTTATCACCAAAGCTTCAAAGACGGTAATAATAAAAGATTAATTAAATCGTATCATTAAATTTATTACTTTCTTTTTGTTTAACACAAGACTGAATTTTCTATGCAGAATGATATTCAAACAGTACATCTGGGCAGAAAGTACTTTAGCAACTGCAGTATGTCAGTAAGCAAGTAAATTTAAGTTAATGAAAAACAACAAAAGGAGGAAATTTTAGAGTGGATAATAAGATTATATATATATACACACACCCACATATATATATAAGCCACTTTGCTACCTATTAGGTAATTCCTGCTGTTCTTTCAGTAGTAGCAATCCAAAGTGAACAAAAACTATATTTTGGCAAAAAAAAAAATCATTGAGAATTCTTACTGGGTTTATGATTTTTTTTTCTACTTTTATGAATTTCATCCCAGAATCTTTGTCACAGAAAGTTTAATAAAGATGTCTATGTTTTAAAACATTATTTTGTGTAGAAAAATACAGCACAGTCGCATGAATAGTTACTCTTTATGAATATCCTATTTATTACTTTTTGAAATGCATCTACTCTATAGAATTAAAATTGTGGGTTTAGAATCAGTATATTTTCTTCTGCTGAAATTAAAACAATCTAGTTATGTGACACTGAAAAATACTGGGTCTAATCAGACCAAATGAGAACTATATTATCAGTAAATGAATCTTATTCTCTCCAAAAACAGGAAGGAAACAAGGGAAGACAAACTTTTAAGTAAAGTTGTGGGTTGTTTCTTTTGTTGTTGGGTTTTTTTTTAATTTAGAGATTATGTTTGGACTTGTCCTTGCACACATTTTCTTTCAGGAACAGTACTTACTATCATCAGGTTCTCATGGAAAACTAGCTCCTAGCAAATGTGCATGGAATGCTACCTTCATATTTATTAGTTCATTTGTTAAAACATATACATCAACACTAAACTATAATTACTCTATAATATCACAATGAAAGTGTCCCCCCTATAATATTTCTAGAAAGGCGTAATGGGTAAACTGCATTCAAATTTCTCGAAGTAACAGAGATCCCTTTGGAATCACTTTTGGAAACGAGATATAAGCTGTACCCATTCCTCCTGCTTCTCATAGTGGTTAATGTTCATACGTAAGCACACTTATGGGACATGCAGTTTAATTTACTCTGAACTATGTTGATGTTCACTCCTACTCTAACTCAGACATATGCAGGAATAGCCCAGATTTCTGTTTCAGTTAGTTTCCTAAGAAGTGAAAACATGGTGAAGGTAGTTTTCTGGGGACCAATTACTTTTAACACAGGATATTTACAGGTTTGAACATACAGTATTTTATTAGAGAAAATGTGAATTGAAAATTACTGTTTGGAGTCTACTATCATTAACAGTCACTGTTTCTGTTCAACTAAACATGCCCACAAAGAAGGTTGTAACTGCATTTTAATGTGGAAATACCTGGTCTCCTACAAATGTTGGATGAATTTCCATTGGGGCTTTATGTTGCATTTGTAATATAATAAAACTATTATGTTTTCAACTTTCATTTAATAATCCTTTGTATTTCTGTGTAGGGAACATACTCCCTTTTTATACGAAAGACGGCCAGACACTCTCTGACTTTTATAAGTGCTTATTTTTCCATGACTCTATGATGTGTTTATATGCACGGTCATAAAAGATTGACTTAGGATTTCAAGTCCTTAAAGAGGATTTTGATTTTTTTTCTTCTTTTTTTTTTTTAGTGATCTGTGCCTTTAGGGTTTTTATGACTATTTTAAATGAAGAAAATAAGATATGTCAGATAGTAATGAAAAACATTTTGTAGTGAAGTGCAAAGTAAACAAAAAGATTTTCTAACAAAAGAAAATAAAGGACTTCCCAAGAAATAGGTTTTTTGGATATTTTCATTCTGACATCAACAGCATTTATAAGCTATCAAACATATAAAGTACTTGTGTTTCCATTAAAAGCTTTTGCATATGTTTATTGGTAAAGATTCCCTTCCTTCCTCTCTACAATCAAATATTTAACACAGACACCTAATTGCACATACTTAGTCTGAATTAAAAAATAATAGAAGTGTAAAGTTACACTCCGGTATCCTTTATACTTTGCAACATCTTCTTCATGGGTAAGTCTATTGAACAATACTTAAACACAGCGCAGGATACTATTCAACCTGGGTAAAGAGAGTGTCAGAATATTATCCTAACAGTGGCAACCTTCATAGAACAAATAAGCAGTCTTTTCTAGAAAATGAAACATTAGATATCAATATAAAAAAATAAAGTTTGACATACACTTAATCATGAATTGCAGTGGGCAAACATAATGCTTAAACCCATCAAATACATCATGAGATTGGTGTTCAAACAATGAGAGCAGACATTACCAAATGACATAGAAAGAGGTCAAAGAAACAATGTATGGTAGAAAAGGCATCAACAAACTTGCAAATGTATTAAGCAAAAACTATTTGGATGCATCAATTTAAATAAAACCATGTTATAAAATACAGGATTTGTATGTTTTCCCTTAAATGCTTGCTTCCACTACTTGCTGAATAGAAATACTGAATTGCTAGCTGAAATAAACTATACATTATTTCCCTTAATTATCACAAATATGCATTCACCAACACAACCAAAAAAAATGCCAAAATAAAACCTAGCTACAGTTTCAGTTTTGGAAGCAGAATTTTTTTTTTTTGTTAGGAAGTACAGCATTCTTTCAACAAGCCTTTAATTTTTTCCCATGCTACAAACATTTCCAGTCTACTAAAAGATGCATAAACTCACATACATACAAATTTGATAATTTCTTTCTGCCCTTCTACTTTCCCTCTAATGTCCTACTCCCAGTTCATCTATTTGTAGCAGCTTCTCACAATTCCCTCATATTCAGGATAAATTCTGAGGCTCACTAGTGGCTTTGATACAAACCTCATAAGAAAAAGCAGTATTTGATGCAAGCATCAGCAAATAGTGTAAGATGGCTAGATTTTAGATTTACTCCAGAAGATTTTTTTTCTGATTGTTGTTGTTGTGGTTTGTTTAAGATGGAACTTACCTTTTTCAACTGTGCTTCCAACTTACTACACTCTTCTTTCTTTTGTTCTATGGCTATTTCTAAAGACTTAAGTTTGGAGTCTCTTTTCAGCCCTGCTGATGCCAATGAAGATGCATGTTCTTTGAGATCGATTAAACTAGACTGAAAAACGACCAAGAGTAAACAGTTAATTCCTAGTCATCAGGACACTATCTTGTTGCCAACTCAGTGATCACTCGGATCCTGTTCCCCCCCCTTCCCAAAAAGAGTTGACACAGAGACAAGCATTTATAGCAACAGACACCATTTTGAGAATACAACCAATTGGAATCACAGGAGCTGGCACGGACTGAAACACAGAAACACTTGTAATACACACAAGCTGACATTATATTCTGGAGGTACAATGACTTTGAATTCTATTGATCTAACTGACAAAAGAGAACAGGAGCAATGCTGGAATACTTGCGCATACTGGAGGCTTATATAAAGGAATTAAGTAGAGATAATGACACACAATTATGCAAGGACTGATGCAATATTTTATGTACAAAAGTGAGTACTATGAAGAATGATTAAGAAAATAGCAGTCCAGAAGCTGACCACTGAAGTGGCAGAATTTCAGTACTTAAAATAATTCAAGAGTAATCCTAACGCTTTCTTCCATCACAGTAACATAGATAGAAAAGCATAGACTTTACTAGAAAGACTGACCTCTTTTTCTGTCAGTTCAGCTTGTAAAGCATTAACTTTCTCCTTCAGGTCTTTGTTTTCTTTTTTATAAGATTCAATTTCTTCAAGTCTTTCTCTGTCGTCTCGCTCCCTTTGCTCCTTCAAGCGCTCTATTATTCTTTCCTAACAAGGGAAAGAATTGCAAAATGGAAAAGTTGGGAATCATTTAAGAAAAGAGAGAATAAAATTTCTTTACATTAAGTACCACTTAGAAAAATCAGCCTTCAGAAGAAGAGTATAATTATGTTAATGGTATTAAAGTCAATGCAAGATTTACCCTGATTTCAAAAGCATCAGATCAAAGTTTTCAATACTTGATAAGAGTAACATAGCACAGAAACTTCATTAAATGTCTATACTGATATGAATATGTTTGATCATGTGATAAATATGGAAAGCTATTCATGTCATTAATGCATTTCCTGTATTTGTAAGTGACTGAAGTCTTGAATAACAGTTCAAAACAGAGAAGTCATGACTGGTTTACTCAGCTTAAATTTGGTTATGTTTTTTGAATTCTAGTAGACTCTATAGTGCTTGCAAGAAGTTTTCAAGGTTCCAAATGTATTTATAAATCAATCATTTGCTAAGCATCAGTAACTTACAGTTTGCATGTCTTAAAAAATATTTCAAGAGGAAAAAAGAGGACCAATATTTAAAATACTGTTTCACAGAACTGGTCAACATGACTGAAAACTAGTATTAGAGAGAAAAAGCCCATGCTAATTCCTTCTGTTCATAATTCCTTATATGCCATATATACAGACACATGCACACTATATATATATACATATATACACACACATATGTACATATATATATATACACTTATACACACACTAACTTGAAGTTTAGCTTTACCTCATCTGTGGTTATAAAGCACTACAATGCAAGCAACATTTAAGCAGCTGTACTTCCCATTCTACTTTGTAATAAACCAATCGTTATGATGAAAAATAATATTAAGTCATTACTGAAGTTAGCTGAAGTGGGAACACACCATTAAAGGCATATATCATTCAGTCTTAGTCTTTCATTTGTTTTCTCCATGCACTAGACGTGATGTTTATTAAAGCCCCAGAGGATCTTTTGAAGACTGTTTCTGTGGGTTTTTATGCTGAAGGCATACTTCGCAAAAAGCCAACTATCAACACATACATGCATAAAAAGGAGCCTAAAATCAAGCCTGTGATTTTCATTCCAGCAGACTCCAACCTTGGAGATAATCAAAACCCAGATGGACAAAACTATGGGCAAATTCCTTCAGTTGACTCTGCTTTGAGCAGCTGGGTTGGACTACGTGATCTCCAATAGTCCTGGTTCCATGGAATAGGCAGAGACATTTTACAGATTCTGTACCTCAAACACTGGCTGTTTCTCCTCTCCTCAGCCTCCCTCCCCTGTTTTCACAATTTATTCCTTTCTAACACATCAGCATTTCTGGTGGCAAGTGTCCACTGCCTCTGCTTTTCTGTTCCTCCTTTCATACTACTTAGAAAAGGAACTGCTTACTAGGAAATAGAATACAGTGTTTTCAGAAGACAGGTAAGTTTTCTGTAGGTGTTCCCTTTTATTTTCAGCTTATATACATATATCTGCCTTTCATAAAGCATCTAATGAAGATCTCCCATTTATTCACTCTCCTATCATTTAAATGCTGTTTTATCTGAATGTATAAAGTCTAACTGATAACCAGTTTCTGTATGAACTGAATAAATATTCTGTTATTTTAAATTACTGATTTAAAAGTTGATTACACTTAAAATCAATTTTACTTTAATGGGTCATACATTTCCCTGAAAATATTTAAATGCCAATTAAAGAAATAGAAAAATTCAGCTTCTAACATTTATCATTACTTATCTGAAGTCTCTAATGTTTGTGGTTACTTATTAGACAGCTAAGTGTAGACCACAGTGTAACTGCAAGCAAGCATATTAGAATTTTAACTTAAATCTTAATTTTTTTATTTCCTTTTTTGTTTCAAATATTTTTAAATTAACTTTTGCAATATGCTTACATAGCAAATGTAAATTTTATTTTCTAAATTTTATTTTGTACATTTTATTGCGTAACATGAGCTATTAAGATCAAGTATCAAAAGCAGATGTGCGGTATTAATCTTCGTAGATGCTGCTGTATCACTAGTCTGTTATTAGATGTGGAACTAGGCCTAACTGAAAAACGTGATATATTTCAAATATAGAGCCACTTAAAACATCTATCTCCTTCTGATTTTTTTTTTAAGTTCCACTTATATAATACTGGCTTCTAGCTGTAAGAATTTGTTTCACCAATACCCAGCACTTTAAAAAATGCATTTCAGCAAGTATTTTATACTAAATATATATAAAAATAAATTATTAAAATTGAATGTTATTAGAAGGTTTTTAAACAATTAGATTACAATCTTTACCATGTAAGTAGTTATATTTCAGTTTGTAAATAAATGTATTTTGCATCTTTTAGAAACTTAAAAGCAATGAGCATTATACTGAACAATGTTGGAATAAGAATATTGGTATAGTTATTTTTTTGCTGCCTAGTTCCTAAGGAAAACTTTTTCAAAAGTGTGAAAGTTCATAGTGATACTTTCCTTCTGCATTTAGCATTCCCCTGACATCAGGGACTACTTTCCCCAATCTACCTAACTGAACATACGTGTTAGGAAATTAGTGTTACTGTTACAATCTTCAGAGAAAACAGTGCTGACTACACACATTTCTATTTACTTCATTCAGAAACAAATACACATTGATGGCATAGTACGTTCCAGTTTGCACTCAGTAAAAACGAGATGATCAAAACTAGAGTTAGCAGGCTAGCTAAAATTAAATCTATATCCAAGACATTATCAGCTGTCTATACACCGAGACCTCTGGGACTGTAGATGTAGACTACTCCTGGCTTCATTCGGCCCAATGGCAAAATCTCCCTTTAAATCATAGCTGTCAGGATTTCAAGATAGAAATGTGCTCATACAGAATGAAGGTCCTTCAACAGCAACACTGTTGAGTATCACACAAATGACAAACCAGTAAATATATTACATTTTCTTTTTCTTTTTAATGTTACTGTTTGCTGGCTTTTGCTAATACAGATTATGTGAGAAACGGATGATATATTTTAAAAGGAAAGGGAAGAGCTGAGGAACTACAGGCCAGTCAGTCTCACTTCAGTACCCAGCAAGATCACGAAGCAGATCCTATGCATGCTAAGTACATGGAAAATAAGGAGGTGATTGGTAACAGCCAAAATGGCAAATCGTGCCTGGCAAATTTGGTGGCCTTCTACAACAGGGCTACAGCAGTAGTGAGTAAGGGAAGAATGACTGCTGTCATCTGCCTGGACTCGTACAAAGCATTTGACAATGTCCCGTACAACACAGTGGATAAGTTGCTCAGCATGAAGAAGAGAAGTCTTTGGGAAGACCTTACAGCAGTCTTCCTGTACTTAAATGCATCTAAAACAATGCTAGAGAGGAACTATTTACAAGGACATGTAGTAATAGGACAAGGGGTAAATGGCTTTAAACTCAAAGAGGGGGGATTTTGATTAGATATAAGGAAGAAGGTCCTTACTGTGAGAATGGTGAGGCACTGGCACAGGTTGCCCAGAGAAGCTGCTGCTGCCTCATCCAGGGAAGTGTTTCAGAACAGGGTGGATGGAGCTTGGAGCAACCTGGTCTAGTGGAAGGTGCTCACTATGTCAGGGGTTTGGAACTAGAAGATCTTTAAGGTTCTTCCCAACCCAAACCATTCTATGATTTTATAGGGTACTTCAGGTTATTCCGACTAACAAAAAATATAAATCCTTAACCCCTTGAATATTAGTGCTAGAATGCCAGCCTTCACTAAGTGGAATGGTTTAATAACCATTTAGAATGCACCTAGTGATACTCAGACTTAATTTTATACCATTTCCCTCTTTAAAATTTATTTACCTATATGATTATTTTTCATCTCTAACGAATTAAACATAACACTATTTCATCTTATTAATGAACAGTATAATTCTTTTCTCAGTCAATCACAAAAGAAGACTAATTTATCTGTCAGCCGCATAAGGCTAAATGTCAAAAACGTGTTAAAAGGCCCTAATATACCATGTTTTACTTGATTAACAGCTAACTTGCAGAAATTCCAACAATGTGTTCTTGTTTCAGTCTTATTTGCATTGGCAAGCTTTCCTTATGCACTAATCTAGGACCTCACAGGTCTAATCTATTTAGAATTTTTATCACAGAAGCACTTTATCACAGAAGCAGGAACTGAATTGCCACAGCATATAGCTCTATTATCAGACATGCTCAATTGCTTATCTGCTGTATGCTGCTACAGTAGGACCAACTTTATAAATATCAGCTTCATGAAAGCAACCTCTTGAGCTGCTTTGGGCCACTCCAAGAGCTGAGATATTCTTTGAAAAGCTTCTTGTTAGAACATCAAGGAAGCTGATAGCACTGTTCCATATTGTGATTTTCAAACTGGTTTGGTATTTCTAAAGCTTGTTTTTTGTTTATTGAAATTGTTATTTATCGTTGTCAATTATTTTCAGTATTTACGAGGGGCTCCAAATTTAGGGGTAAAGGACTAAATTAATACCTTTGTCAATGTAGCTATAAAATGCACTCAAAAGTGACTGCAGTTGTGCTAATTTGTTTCTGATTCCTGGCAAGAGAACAAATTATACCAGTAATATCGCCAGGATAACCCAAACATTTAAAGGAGTCCATTTTGGGAAATTTTGATGCTGTTTTATGATGTCTACGATGTTTTCTCATTCATTACCAGCTACTTAGTCACTAAATATGAAAGAAAATCAGAGACAGGTACTTGGGAAAAACTATATTCATAGAATCACAGAATCATAGAATATTTAGGGTTGGAAAGGACCTTAAGATCATCAAGTTCCAACCCCCCTGCCATGGGCAGGGACACCTCATTCTACACCATATCACCCAAGGCCTCCCTTTCATGAAGAACAAGGAGCCACAGTACCTAATTCAGAGACAAAATCTCAATCTGAGTATTTTCAAGAAAAATGCAGGGAAAACATAATGCTCAAACATTTGAGTTTTGGACTTTAAAAATAGCCTCATAATTCATTCGTATCATACGATCATATTTTTTCTTCCAATAGAAACTAAGAAAAGTAATTAAATTCCATTTTACTGAATTGTGGTTAAGCAGGAAGCTATAAACTTGATTTCTGTTTTAAAAGAGCTTCTTGGAGTATTTCCTTCATTATTTTTTAAATTAAAATTCAAAAAAACTGTTAAATTGCCAAAGAATTAAGGGAAATCCAAAAAATTTCACATAATCTCAGAGTAGAAAACATGATTCAGCTATAAAGTTGGTCTGATACAATTTCTAGGAAAAGTAAATAAATAAAAAGCAAGCAATGTATTTCCATGGAAACCAGGTGTTCTTGAATGAAAGCAGCAGCATCCTTTCTTGGGAGCATTACAAATTTAGATTTATAAAAGTACTTACATTGATGCACTTGTTAACAAGAAACTATCACTAAAGGGTTTTTGTTTTCTCCTATTTGGACAAAAATTTATTTCTACCAGTATTTGCAGTGGAAAAAGTAAATATTAATAAAATCTGTAGGTCTTAAGAATGTTACTGTAGGTGGGAAAAGGAATAAGAAAGGTTACTGACTGAGAGCAGCTAGGGTGAGCTGGAATGCTGGACACAAATAGGAATGACACACATATGTAAGAATAAAACGTCAAGGTATTTAGCTGCCAGAAGACACCAGAAAAGTAGACACAATAGTTCATCTGGAGCTTCTATAAGAGGTCTGCTGGCTTCTTTCAATGTGTAAGTACATCCCAGAGACTATAAGATTAAGAAATCTACCCTTGAACGAAATTGTGCATTATTTTTTTGTACAACGAACAATAAAAATCATAGAGAGAAGCTTTTACCATGGAAATTTCCTCTTCATTGTGTCTAATGCTCTTAGATCAAGTTACCGTGCTTTCCTCCTCCATTTTTAATCTAATACACTAATCATTCCTCAACTGTAAAAAGATTTGCCAGTGACTGGGACTGACTTTTAAAAGTTATAAAGCCCATTTCTTAGAGAGGGTTTTATTTAATAATTCTGTATAATGTTTTTCTAACAGTAACAAAGTAGCATTTCTGAAGTAAAATAGAACGATAAGCATATCACTAACATATTGAGTACTTCGCTTTATAGACTGCCACCTAACTTCTAGCAATCTCACTATAAGGACTGAAATAGTCACCAGAAACCACAGCATAACTCAGCTTCACACCACATCTCGAAAGAATCAACTTACAATAGATAACCATTGCCTTCATCAGCTGCAAAAAGACAAAAATCTCTGGCAGAGGAAAACATCCCTTCCAGCCCTGAGCATCCTGTGATTGATTCTATGATTCATTGTATGTGATGCCATTCTCAGCTGACTGTATGTAAGCAAAGTGACTACTTTGCACAGAATTCAACCTTACGGACCCCATCTGAGTTCTAATCAATTCCACTTGGAAAAACCACTAATCACACTGATTCTTTTAAAAAGTGTCTGTTCATACATATCCATGCAATTCCAAATGAAGTTGACATGAACTGCAAAAACACATTTCAGAGAAGCATCAAAGTCTACCAAATTTTTCGAAAATATTAAAACTAGCATCATTTCTTGAACTTTGAATCTCCATCAAATCAATGAAATAAAGCTTGACACACAATTTTCATACCATCAGCGACTCCAGTGTTGCCACATTTCAACTTATCATATACCCAAAGAAACTTTACAGCACAATTTTTAATCAAACTCTGGGACAAATCCTCACTACAATATTGAAAATAATACATCCCGAGTTTAGTAAAATATTACTATTTGTATGCCTGATAATAGAATATTTTATTTTCAGATACATACCAAACTTCAAGATTATAAAAACTTTTTACATTTACTAAAGAGTTTATATTTATTTCAAATGATTTTAGAATGGTAGGGGTACAAAATGACTTGAGAACAACTGTTCACCACTCATTAACTTAGGTTAGCTTTTAACCCAGTACCTCTTAATCTTCTGTATTTCTCGTAATGAGAAGGTAACTATATATGATCTATTCAATAGCTCCACACTAGCTGCTTCTACTCTGAACCCTGGCAAACTGTCATGAATTTAATATTTTCAAGAGAGAAATAACATTACAATTGAAGACAGGTTGCAACTTAGCAAATTAACCAGCTAAGAAGTATTGCATAACTGCACTTTCTCTGAAGTGCTGCAGATATAACTGAGGCAGAAAATGGGATACAAATGGCTTTTGACAATCTACTTCATGCTCAGTCACACGGGAGAACTGGCAAGTTTGCCGTGAGACACTCACACTGCTTTGTACATTGACAACAAGTAGCATCATGGTTAAAGGATGGCTTTAAAATCTCAGCTGCCTCTATAGCATTTTGGGCAAACAACAATGCAGACTAATCTAAAAAAGATCATTTACATGGAGGAAAAACAGACTGAAAAGTACTTTGTGTCTTTTTTTAATCATATGCAGTGAGATTGGCAAGTGCTGTGTCCACATTAGCAGTGAAATTTTAAAGCGCATATAACTTTCTTTACTGCATAAATGCTGCAAGCTTATCTGTATGAAGCCACAGAAATAACAGTAATGCCAACTTTTTCACTGTTGTTAACCAAACAAATGTTAGTAAGATGATCAAACATAGCAACAAATAAAAATATCCAACATTAGCATTTCAGGTGTTAATGCCAACACCACTGTGCCATTTTAGACTCTTATACAGTCATAAATACCTTCATAGGATTACACACTGCAGAATGGCACAGAATATGTTAATTAGTTGCACTCATCTGTGAGCATTTAATATGTATATATATATATATATATAAAGATCTGTAAGCTATAAAAAGTGGATACTTGTACTATTTTTTTTTTTTTTTTGCATGAAAATTCACTTGGATTATCTCGTACTCAAAGTCAACTGAAAGAAAAACCCTGACATCACTGGAACTGGTAGGAATGTTGCCACTAATTCAAACAGTTCAGATTTATCCCTTCTGCTAGGCATTTTCAAATTAAAGGCATGTAGCTTTTAAAGAAAACAAAAAAAATCTCCATTCTTTCATGAAATACAGTTTCTCTTATAAACTAAGTGTAGGAAACCAATAGTGCTAACAGCAAGCCAAGGTAACAGCTGGTACAGTCACCTGATGTTGGCTCTTCAGTTACACTTTGCTTAACAGACAGAAGAACAAGACAATCAAGATCATAAAATCATAAAAATACCCCAGACTCTACCTTCTTTAAGGCAGGTGTCCATGCCTTTCAGTTCTTTCAAGGAACAACCACCCATCTTATTGAATAAGAGAAAAATTTCCCATCTCCTGGGCCATTTACTCCATCCCAATTTAAAAGGCCATCCTTCTTTACCACAGAGCCATGTTTCAGTTCATCAGCTGGGAATCACTCCTTGCCCATCCTACCAGAGCAGAGGCCCCTGCTTTCCTGACAAGGCCCATTTTTAAGTTGGTGTGGCTCCTGTTGAAAGGGCCACACCAACTTAAAAAGACATTTTCTGGACACACTTCACCCTTAATAGCAGCACAAAATGCTGTTTCATGGGAAAACATTACCTTTTCTGAGAGAGCTTCTTCTAAGGTTGCTAGTGCTGTGTCTGTGTTACTAGAATCTGTCTGCAATGACTTCACTCTGTCCTTTAGATTAGTTAGTTGTTTGTCTTTGTCCCTAAGTTGTTCCTGTAGATTTTCAATCTGAAAATAAAAACAGATTAGAATATTATCAGCCTTGTTTTAACATTCAAAGAGTGGGTGCTAGCATCAACTGAATGTATACATATTACATGATACATATGCCCTAGTACACTGCAAAGTTTTTACATGGTATAATGTCAACAGTTTTTAATTTCTGTCCTTCCTATTTTGTTTTCCTTTGCTAAGAAGTATTGCTTTCTAATAAATTACAGGAAAAATCTCAGTGGGGTCAGGTATTTTATTATTTAAATATTTTCTGATACTAACCACTTTAGTTTAAGGTACTGCATTATCTCAGTAATTCAAAGTATGTGTGGAATTACCCCTTTAGATTATTCTAGTTGCAATAAGAAGCACAAAGAAAGAGAGAGGCAAAGCAAGTTTAGTAAGCCTTAAACTGAAGAAGAAAGACAACCTACCTATCTAAAAACCTCTTCTTCCATGGCATGCTGCTGTAAAGGAAACTCACCTGGACAGAGTTCAGGATGCTTATATTTCAAAACCCAAACCCAGAAACAAGAAGAAAACAAAACAAACCAAACGTCACCATTTGCGTTCACTTTCTTCATCTGCATGAAGATTTAAAGTATGTCACTCTATTTTGGATATTAAAACAGCTTTAAATGGATGTAGTTCTTCCTCTAGTGAGTATTTAAACATATTGCTAAGGTACTTATAAACACACTGATCTGTTAAACAGGTCATGATTTATAGTGGTTAAGTCAGAAACGTTTTGCACAAAAAATTGTTCACAGGACCACGTAGATTTTGGAAGCAAATCTGAACAGAAGGACTCAGCTTCTGATTATCATGGCAATCGTCTTCTACGGCTGATGACCTTCTGGGCATAAGGCAGAGAAGATGTGGTATGGTATGTCATGTGTGCAAATTTTATTAACTGTCTGTCGGAAGAACCAACATCCCTCCATCCTACACTCCTTCTGCCACTCACTATTACGCCACTTACATAAAACCAAAAATTATTCCATAATACATCTAACATTTGTTCTACAAATAAAGAGCAACAAGAAAAATAAGTAATCTATTATTTTGTCTATATTATAATAATTAATAAGCCTATATTATTTCTACTATCTGACTAATACAACCAGATATGCCTAAATCCATACAGTGTCATCTGTTCAAAACAGGTTTTAAATATGCTGTTAAAATTAGAGAAATTATTACTGTCAACAGAGATTCAAATTCTTACTTTTGTCGGTGATTTTACACTTTGGATCATGTTCTGTTGCTACTGAAATCAATTTTTGCTGTTCATTTCATAATGTAATGTAATATTTCTCATGGCCAATATAACTTCCATTTAAAGAAATTCAGATTGTAACAGAAGCAGGATCCCTCATAATTACTGTTCTTTTACAAACCTGAAGCTGAATTCAGTGCATGTGCAGCTCTGCAGAAGTCAACACCTGAGTCAATAAAAATTTAGTCTCCATATACAAAAATGCATCAGTATAAGCAAACACACTTTAATCTGCAGCATACTTTAGTAAAAATTCTCCTCATGCTGTGTTACACATGTGCATGAAAAGAAGCCTGAAGTTAAGTTTTGACATCATATATATCTATAATTAACAAATCATAAAATCCAGAGTACAGCTGTGTGCACTGTATAAAGTTTGTTTAAATAAGTTTAGATTTTAAAAGAACTTAAATAAAAATTAAAAGTAAAAAAAAATAAATTTGAAAGTCAGTTTGGAGGAGCACATTACAATTAGAAATTCTTTATAACAGTGTGGCAAATACAAGCAGCACTGCAGATCTTTTGGGTTCTTCTACATAGTTTGGTATGTCAGATTGCTGCTACAGCCAAAGATTCCACTTGCGCTGTAAACTACAAAATACTAAGGTACATATAGAAAGGTTTTTGGGGAAGACCTGACATAGAATAGCTCACTCTTGTAAACCACCTCTCGTAACATTTTTCCTCGTGTGTATATTTTATACAGATACAGAAATACGATACATGTGTTAATGAGTTAAGAACTTTTTATTTTATGGCATGTGTATTAGTCACATCTAAAATTACATTAACTGGCATTCAGAGGACTGCACACTATGTTTCTTTACTTTCATCCAAGTATTAACGATTCCAACAACTACCTCATGACACCCTGTGGAATACTTCAGCAATTGCACATATCATCATCACCAAAATAAATTCTCCAGCAAAAAGGGAAATAAAACAGGGGAGTGCATATTGATTACATGTTCTTTGAAACAGAGTTAAGATCTGGTCCTTTATTACCATCAGCTTGACCTACCAATTCTAGGCACCCTAAATTAAAGTACTTATTTCCTATGCACAGTGCTTATCTGAATTCCACAGCATTTACACTATTTCCTTCCTCTTAAAACTAATTTAAAATATGATCCAACCTTTAACCAAGAAAACATGTTCTAAAATCATTCAGCATTTACAAAATTCTTTCCTCAGAGGTAAAGAGAACAGGCAGCAAATTAAAAACATCCCCACTGAATCACAACTACTTTAAAATAAGTCATTCAACGCATAGTCCATAGATAAAATAAGAGGAAAGGATCTGATTATTCTTCTATTTGTGCTATATAAATCTGAAGGAAATACTTTGATGGGAACAGGACCACACTGGGGTATGTGAAAGCAGAATCAGTACACAGAGTATTTGTTTGGTTGCTGGGATGGGCACAGGATTATTAACAAAGAACTGCTAATGTAGACAAGATTTTATGACCAGTTAAGCACAAAGAGTTCTCTCAAAAGATTACAGGAGATGAAGAGATTGAGCAGTCTCACATGCTAAAATGCTGGAACACAAGATATGACATAGTTTTTCCTGGGTTTCTTAAACCCAGAAAGAACAACAAACCCTCTGGTAACCTCTGTCACTCTCCAGCATATATTTAGGCACAAGCATATATGCAAGGATACAATTTTATTGCTGAATAATGACTTACTTTCACACATGTCTGAATTCAATTTATGCAAGGGACTGTTAAGACATTCTTAATCCTCAAGCACTTATATTTTTATCTGTTAGGAAATGACTTACTGTGTAGTTTTGTCAACATGTAATTCTTAACTCTGTAAACTGTTACGTCCCTGTCGTGAACTGTCTGAAGAGAAACTGCCCCCGAAATTTGTTCTGTATTTCATAACGTGTTTATTCCCAGACACTGACTTTAGTCCCTTTAAAAAACAATGCCCTTACAGATAAATGTTTTTCCTATGAAGCATCCTGTCAATAAACTGCAAGTGCTAATCTTGTCACTTTTTGGTGAAGTTTTAGGAATGTTTCTTAAATACTCAAGGGATTAAATTAAATCTCACCCACAGACAGACTTTAAAATTCTATAGTAACCCAAGTTCTCAAAAGGAAATTACTTTCATTATCAAAATTAAGGTAGTGTACCAACAAATCTGAAAGAAAGTTCTATAATAAAAGAAAATGTTCCATGTTATAACAATCTGCCTTTAGAGATACACACTAAAGTAGAAGAGAGAAATTATCAGAAGCTTCCTGGGCCTAGCTAGTGAAACCAGAAAACCACATACTTTCCTCCCAGCTCTGTATTTGAGTTTTAAATAACTCAACATGTATTTTGTAACAATGGGGTTTTAATCCTATAATTCATTTTGTTCCATTCTAAATTTCTCTAAGATGAACTCGTTGAGACTAATTTTGTCTGAAAACACCGGTCACGTCTGTTCCAGTGAGGTAGATCAGTAACACAAGTTTAGTTTAATTTTAATTTAGAACTGAAACACAGGGGAGGAAACAGGACATTTTAATGTTTCATATTCACTATTAAAAAAAAAAAAAAAAAAAGAGCTCCTCACTATTTTAAGGAAAAAAAAAATTCTACTGAACAATTTCCCAAGCATTGGTACATTCTGCTTTGAACAGTTAATGGAATTACAACAAAAGAGATTTAACAAACAACAGCATTCATTCAACAAAAAGACTAATTATAACTACTTTAAACCTTAGCACTCATGCAGGTGCCTCATAGATATACATAAAAGACAAAAAAGCTGTTATCTATTCATGAAAACAGAAAACAATTGCTTAGGTATTGTTCAAAGGCAAATACTCTGTATGTCTATATACAATTTACTGTTATTTGTAAGACTCATAATAAATGTTCTGTCTCATGTGATCCTTTTCAGAAACATCTCAGTATATCCCAGAACATGAAACCAGCTCTGGTAGTGACTCAGTAAAATAGAAGTATGTACAGATGTCCTAACATCTCCATTCATTTATATGTGTGTGTACATGCATAATTTGTAATGAAATACTCAAGAAAAAAATGAAATCATTTTTCCCTACCATGCCTGTAAAAATATTACTACCTGAAAGCTCACGATACAGAGGCATAGTTTTTGGCAAGCACTATAGGTCTTCAGCCAGAAATTTTTATCAGTTATTAAATATCAGGTCAGCCAGAATATTTAAAAATTAACAGGCCTTACCACAGCTATTTGAAGTTTCACCCTATGGGGCGAGAGGGGGAAGCTATGGCTCCAAAGCCTTACACTAACATTCATGATATGACCTAAATACATTTTTGCAGTTCAAACAGGATTTTAATTACCAGAATGAGTTCATTGAAGGGGAACTTCAACAGTTTGACATTGCATAATGGTCTTTCATTTCAAAAGAGACTAGCCCCCAAAGTGTTCCATAATGCAGTACCACTAACTTTCACCTTGTTTTCCTTCCTTTTAAGCAGGTAGACAGAAAAATATTAATTAGGAGTATCTTTTCAAATGTAAAAATACATATAGATTCAAAAAATTAAAACAAATGTTACCTTAAAAAAATATGCTATAATATAAAGCTCTCTAAAATGCTATAAAAATGGAAGTTTGCTACTTGGAATTAAATATATCTATTGAAGTATAAGGTTTGCACTAATCTTTGGTTTTGCCAAGGTAATTGGAAAAAAGCTTGGTAATCTAATCGTGGCATAAAATAATCTCAGATTTCATAAGCAGTTCCAATAGCTTTCATTATTTTGCTCCACAAGACTTTTTTAAACATCTGAGATTTCAGATAGCCCAAAGCATTATGACCAGCTCAATCCTACACTATGAGTATGACAGTAGGTTACTAAACCAGAGACAATAAAGGCATTTGTAAAGCTGTCCATAAATTGTACACAACCCTTCAGGTTATGTAAAACACTTCCAGCCAGGGATACAGTGCATATGCAAGAAGAAAGCAGTCTCCAATGGGTCTGCAAGGTTTTCACAGAAGAGGACTGATCTGTCTGAATAGTTGTTACCTAAACTTCCTTTAGGACTACAGTTCAAAGTAGCAAACAAAGTGCACCTGCACAGCAACTGTCACAAAGGAGCTAATGAAGCAAATGCTGCTTCAGACACCAGCCCTCACATTAACCTGACGACGAGAGCAATAGAGAAGTGGCATGAGCTAGTAATTACCCTATAGCTACCTTTCCAATTCACATAGTCCAAGGAGGAAAGAAAACAGTCTTTCAGAATTTTGCTCTACTTGACAAGCTTAAAAAACAGAAAAAGACCTAAGACCATAGTAAGAAACCAGAAAAAAAAAGTAAACAGAGTATTTTTCCTCAGGTACATTTACATTGTTTCCCTCTGAAGTTACAACATTTTTACGTAACACATTTTCTGCTTCTTTAAATTTCTGCTGTTCTATTTAAGTTTCTGCTGTTAGGATTACACAGCTAATCAGATTTAAACTGTGGACAGAAAACTTTTATGGTTGTTCATTATTCTTATACCAAAGATGATTTTTTCTTTTCTACCCACTAGACTTACATTGCTAAGAACCACCTGCTTGTGCCCATTTTATCCAAAATACCAGAACTATCTTTCCTTTTGCTTCATTTGAACTTGCAAATCTTTATATGCAAACTTGCCTCTAACAAAGTAACAAGTGCTTCCGGTCAGGAGGATATTACACAGTGTTTAAGCAACGTAAGGCTTCAAATTCTAATTGGTGTCCTCACAGAAATAGTGCAATATAAAATACTACATTATTTCACACATGAAATTAAAGCATTTGTCACATGATTTTTTTTTATTGGTGAAATCAATTCATCTCTTTTTCAACACATTTTGTTGGGTAACGTTATCACATTATTTATTGCATTAATGTATATAATGCCTTTCTAAAACAATTTTGTATAAAATCGCTCCAATAAAACAACACAAAACAAGGACTTACCCAAGATATACCTTTATACTTACAAAATACTACTATTATTCAGTATTAACATTGTCAACTGAGTACTTACAGGGAAACTATGCCCCATGGATTTATGCTGTCCTTTGTAATGTGGACTGACACGTTAAGTAAGCCAAGTGTCCCATTTCATAGAGAACAAATGTCAAGTCTTGGGATGACATACTAAGTACAACTAATCTGTTAGGCAAGGAAGGCTACGTGTAAAGACACTTGTGAAAGACTGCATGAGAATTTGATCTTTGCCTTGCTCAGTAGCTACCATAAACTCTCTTGACAAAACGAGCACTGTGAATTCAGCTGAAATTCTGAGCTGAAGAAGCAAGTGCTTGCTTCATGCTTCTTATCACTTGTATTCCAGGACTATCGCATACTTAATTCCAATTTCTTGTCAACCTGCAGAAACTGTCACTAGCGTACTAAATAAAGCATTAAAATGCATACTGCAAATTAACCCACATAAAAAGTTAAAGATACTAACCCCCATGAAAAGAAATTGATAAAATGAAGATGTGTATTCTATTTCTGCACTTGGTATGAAATCATGCAGAAAAGAGAGGGCAACTCATTTTTGTTTATTCACAAGCAAAAACTGAATGTGTAAATTTACAGTAGTGTCAACAGGACATGAGACAGATTATCAACCGCAAGCACTCTTCAAAAGAAATCAGCTACACAGGGTGTATGGCTCACTCCTCAAGCAATTGAATAAGGAAGAAAAACACCTGAAAATACTACCATTAGAGAGAAAGTGGATATGCAAGATCAATAGCAAAGATGACATCTTGCCTCCAAAAGGGAAAGTTGAAAATTATAACAAAAATGCAAACAAAGATAATACAGAAAGCAATACTTTGGATGAAAAAATGATGCTCTTACTACTGAGCACAAAAGCTGCAGTAGCAACCAAACATAAAGAATATACCAGACAAACATAAACAAGAGTTTACACAGATGCTGACATCTGGAGATGGGAATTTCCAAGGAATGAAATGAAATGAAGAAAAAAATCTGATATCAAATGGATACATGCATTTGTAACAACAACGAAAATAAACAGAAAAACATGGCAGCAGCAGAAGTGGCTGTCTTGTAAATGAATTTCCAAGTCTGTCACCACATATCTTATCAATTCCTATGTTTCATCCTGAATTCCCCACTAGCACCAACAGGGCCTCCAGGAGGAAAGACACAAAGACAGGTGTCTTGCAGTTAAGACTTCCTCTGCTTGCAGTTGTTAGACTTCCTGTTTGAACTATCAGTAATGGCAGCAAGTTCTGCATCAGTATCTTTCTTATCTTTTCCTCTCAAACTGCAAAGCTGGAGATATTTTCAAGGCCAGTAATGAGAATTCAGGTACTTATCCAATGTGGTTTTCAGTTTTGATTTTTTTTCATTTATTTTAAAGGAACAAATAAGGCTGAAAATTTCATATGCAATTTCTATACCAAGGTTAACAGTCAATGATCTTAAGGTTTCTTTCCAACCTAAATGATTCTATTACCATCACCAATTGGTCCCAATACTTAGTTGTTATTCTGGAAAGGAAAAACAGAAGAATTCATACTTTATTTATATTTTTACAATGTCCGAAATATAGCATGATTGCAGTCATATATTACACTTGATGGAAAATGCTTTATCAGCATTATTTTATTAGAATGCCTTATTATTTTGTTCCATAAAAATAGGGAAATGCATTTCTTACATTTCCTTTTCCCATTAGTTTATAACCAAATGAACTGTTCTCAAAATTCCCACATACTTCACAGGCACAGTAACCTGAAAAGAAATAAGGTCTTCACAGGTTTGCAGTACTGGAAGCCCACTTTCATAGAAGCTCTACAAACAAAATTTCAGCCCTTCAACTACTCTTAGCTGTCCCATAGCTGCAGGGCTCTGTCACCTGAACAGCAAGCACTAATAGTTGCTTTTAAACTGTATCTTAATACAAGTGTTTTGTCAGGTTTGCTTACAGCAAATCACAGTCCTAAGGAGCTTGTGACTTAGGAATACAGGAATATTTTAAGGTCTAGAAGACATTCTTGCTACTAAACAGTTTAGTCACGTATGTTTTACTCTGTCTATCTATTCATTTGATAGTCTACTCAACACATTCACCACAGCACAGCTGTAAAGCTGCAAGGAACAAAAAGGATATGATTCATGAAGACATGCATCCCACCTAGAAGGAAGTGCTGCAGGAGGGCCAGGAGACCTCCTTGGGTGGATAATGAGCTGCTGAGGAAAATTCAAATGAAAAAAGAGGCTTATAAAAAGTGGAAGCAAGGACAGGCAGCCTGGGAAGAGTACAGGGTTATTGTCCATGAAGCTAGGGACCAGGTTAGGAAAGCTAAGGCCCAGTTAGAATTAAACTTGGCTAGTGATATTAAGGATAACAGGAAGAGATTCTGCAGGTACAGAGCAAATAAAAAACAGACTAGGGAGAATGTAGGCCCCCTCAGGAAGCTCTTGGGAGAACTAGCTACACAGGATTTGGAGAAGGCTGAGGTTCTCAATGACTTCTTTGCCTTGGTCTTCACTGGCAAATCCTCTGACCGCACCACCCAAGTCTTGGAAGGCAGACACAGGGACTGTGAGAATGAAGACCTTGGGCCCAATGTAGGAGAGGATCTGGTTCAAGACCATCTTAAAAATCTGAACGTGCACAAGTCCATGGGTCCTGATGAAATCCATCCGTGTGTCCTGAAGGAGCTGGCGAATGAAGTTGCTAAGGCGCTGGCCATCATATTTGAAAAATCATGGCAGTCAGGTGAAGTTCCTGACAACTGGAAAAAGGGAAATATAACCCCCTTTTTCAAGAAGGGGAAAATGGATGACCCAAGGAATTACAGACCAGTCAGTCTCACCTTTGTGCCTGGCAAAATCTTGGAGCAGATTCTCCTGGAAGGCATGCTAAGGCACATGAAAGTCAACAAGGTGCTTGGTGACAGCCAGCATGGCTTCACTAAGGGGAAATCCTGCCTGACCAATGTGGTTGCCTTCTATGATGGGGCTACAGAACTGATAACAGGGGTAGAGCAGTTGATGTCATCTACCCGGACTTGTATACAGCATTCTACACTGTCCCACATGACATCCTTGTCTCTAAATTGGAGAGACATCAATTTGATGAATGGACCACTCGGTGGATAAAGAACTGGATGGATGGCCATACACAAACAGTTGTGGTCAATGGCTCAATGTCCAGCTGGAGACCAGTAACGAGTGGTGTCCCTCAGGGATCGGTGTTGGGAACAGTCTTGTTTAAGATCTTTGCCGCTGACATGGACAGTGGGATTGAGTGCACCCTCAGCAAGTTTGCCGATGACACCAAGCTGTGTGGTTTGGTTGATACGCTGGAGGGAAGGAATGCCATCCAGAGGGACCTTGACACACTTGTGAGGTGGACTGATGCCAACCCCATGAAGTTTAACCATGACAAGTGCAAGGTCCTACACCTGCGTCGGAGCAATCCCAGGCACAGCTACAGGCTGGGCAGAGAAGAGATTCAGAGCAGCCCTGTGGAGAATGACCTGGGGGTGCTGGTCGATGAGAAAATGAACATGAGCCAGCTTCTGTGTGCGCTTGCAGCCCAGAAAGCCAACCGTATCCTGGGCTGCATCAAAAGGAGTGTGACCAGCAGGTCGAAGGAGGTGATCCTGCCCCTCTACGCTGCTCTCCTGAGACCTCACTTGCAGTATTGTGTGCAGTTCTGGTGTCCTCAACATAAAAAGGACATGGATCTGTTGGAACTAGTCCAGAGGAGGGCCATGAGGCTGATCAGGGAGTGGAGCACCTCCCATATGAAGATTGGCTGAGAAAGTTGGGTCCGTTCAGCCTGGAGAAGAGAAGGCTGCGTGCAGACCTCATAGCAGCCTTCCAGTATCTGAAGGGGGCCTATAGGGATGCTGAGGAGGGACTCTTTATTAGGGACTGTAGTGATAGGACAAGGGGTAACGGGTTAAAACTTAAACAGGGGAAGTTTAGATTGGATATAAGGAGGAAATTCTTTCCTGTTAGGGTGGTGAGGCACTGGAATAGGTTGCCCAGGAAGGTTGTGAATGCTCCATCCCTGGCAGTGTTCAAGGCCAGGTTGGACGAGGTCTTGGGTGATATGGTTTAGTGGGAGGTGTCCCTGCCCATGGCAGGGGGGTTGGAACTTGATGATCTTAAGGTCCTTTCCAATCTTAACTATTCTATGATTCTATGAAATTTGCATTGATATCAAGCTTCTGAGCAGATGTTACACAGTAATTAAACTTTCTTAAAGTAGGCTGAGGAAGGAAGTAAGGCCATGGTAGAATCAAGAGATCTACTCACATAAGGCACAAGTATTCCCCATGCCATTACATATTCTGTATGATTCAGTTTGTTAACATACAGAATATCAACTGAGTTTTAGTAAACCCTTAGGGAAAACAGTACAGAAGCATACAGGATCATTACGGTATCCAAAACAACAAAAAATCCAATAGGATTGGATGTTTACCATTTTCTGGGAATATGCATACACTCTGGTCAGTACCTGCAATGAAGCGCTGCTATACGTGCCCAGAAAAAAAAAAAAAACAAAAAAACAAAAAAACCAAACAAACAAACAAAAAAAACACCAGTTTTTCTCACTGGAAACGTCCATGTATTATCTCATGTACGTTTTAGAAACTGCGAGCATCCTAATACATCAATAAATAGAAGCAAATGCAATTAAAACTGGGGATCAAAAGCGACAAATCTCTTTTCTTGTTCTCCCAAAAGTAGCATGTTTCTTTCATTGTGCAATCACTGCAGGAAATATTTCACCCATTGTTACTTACTGAGATTCTAGATTCCTGCATTCTAGATAATACAGGATTCAAATTCTGGGTATAGGAAGATTCAGAGGTATCAACAAGCATTAAAAAGGAAAATGCATGAACTGATTTTTCCTACAGAAAGAAGAAAACTCCTCTAGGGCTGCTTAAAGAAAGGATCTGCCCTCAAGTCAGCTGATACTTTTACAGGGCTAGAAAAGCAGGTCAGTGGGCAAACTGAGCCAAGAGAGAAGGCTGTCACACAGAAAGGAGCTCCTGGACTGAAAGTTCAGCTTCTGTTGCCAGACTCTAGCTGAGAAAGAGCTGGAACTTAATGCTAAAATTAACCTTCACAAGGAAGCTAGCCAAAAGAAGCCTGGGTTGATAATATCCACTCGTGTATCTGGAAATACTCAGTTTCTGTCTCCTCTTCAGGGACCAATAAATTCTCTGAACAAAACAGCTTGACTCTTGGACTCTTCTAAGCAGCACTCAGTCTTGTGAGACATCCATTGAAAAGTTTTTGTTATGTATTTATTGTGATATAAATGTGACAGGTATTTTCCAGATAGCAAATATAATAATACAAAATAGACTAACACATAATTCCAGTTAGAAAATAAGAAGAGCTAGACATTAATTCTTAACAAAGTAATACTTGTAACAACTGTCTGTACATATTCAGGCCCAGATTTTCAAGCTAGGTTAGTTGGGTATGAATTCCTACATCTCACATTTTACATGTCACAGGGTAATGACTGCTGAACTTTTTTTGAAGTCTAGCCTAATTGCACCTGAAAATATGACCTGTATCACTTCTTCAAGTTAACCATGAAGAATTATACCTTTCTGCTCAATCCTACCTTTTGGGTATTTGAAAATATCTGACAATTTGCTACTCATGGCCAGTTTCGTAGTATTTGGTACAAATGCATATAAAAAGGACGTATCAACTTATGCAATAACTTCTCAAGACAGCTTTGCATGGAAAACTGTTACACTATGTCTTATGCAAGCCAGGGAACTACATATACTCTAAGTCTATATACATGTAAACTCACAGAAAAAAAGCCGCTTTGGTAGACTTACATTAACACAAATCATTTAAGATGAACAGTGATCCACCTTTTACTTTGTATCCTGAAATTCCTTTTCTGTCTCTATCAAGTGAGAAGACCTCTGCCCAAATTAAAAACTGACAGCACATCTCATAAAAAAGTTAAAAGGTGGTGGGAAGAAAGGCAGCACAAGTTGCACAAACAAGTGCTGGGCAACCGGGAATATTGAAAAGGGACGCTACACAGGAAATAGAGTAAGAACAGGCAACTCAAGGGCTGCAGAAAGAAAGCAAGAGCTGGTTAGACAGTAGTATGGGAAGTCTTCCAGAGAAATAAACACACAGAAATCAACATGCTGGATAACATGAATGCCAAGTAACACAGGATGTGTATACTGTGTGCAATATTTTAGAATACACTTATATAAAAATGGAAATACACAGAGAAATAGAAAATTAACAGAAGCTTTGAAATAGATGACCAATTTGTTCTGAAAGCAGATTAAGGTTTTAGTATCCAATAAGAAGCTAAAAAGTATATTATTTCATTTTAAATACAATTATTTCACTTCAGAATGTTACTAAAGTAAACGCAGTCATTAAAGAGCAATAGAGTGCTGATCAACAAGCAGCATTCATCAAAGAAACCAAAGCAGTGAAACAGGAACACTCTCCATCAGTAAAAGACTAAAAAGAGTTTAGGAAAATAACAAGAGGAATGATTTACCAAAACTTATCCTGAGTTACGATTTTACATACTTAGGAAAATGATTAAGATAGGAAACCAGACAGACATCCAGAAGAGACTTATTTCTAATTACAGAAAAGAGCCATCATCCAGAGTTCTGAATTAAAGGCACAATTACGAAGTGTACTTCTCTTCAAAGCAAAAAGGTTGAGCGGGTTCTGATACAGAGGGGCTGGAAGCCTGGCTTAATCCCTAGAGAAGATGCAATGTTTTCATTCACTGTAACAATCTCTTTCCAATCCTGCTTGTGGGCAGTGGAACACAGTATGATACTCTAAGATCCTTTCCAGGACTCTGGCCTAAGTTACACTTAGCACTGAAAAATCTACAGTAATTGAATTTCCTTTCCTATTTAAAGGCTATCCAATCACTTAACAGATCTCCTTGTCAATCTGATTTCATGCTACTCCTTTACTAAGTTTTCAACTGTCCAAAATAATTTCTCCTCTTTTGTGATATTTATATTTTCAGAATATTAGAACAAAAATACCCACCTAAAGATCTATCAGTTTTAGTCAGATACCTGTACAGTCTCTAACTACTTTTGTCTCTTTCACATTTACACTACTGTTCTGACAAGGAGGCATCTGAAATCAAGCATGGTTTTCCAGGTGGGATGACACAAAGGCCTTCTAGAGAGAGGTTATCATCATCTGTTTTGCTATCCAGCATTCCCACAGACAGAAATATTAGCAATTTTTACAACCATATCCCATTGCAAAGACTGTTCTGAACTGCTATCAACAGTTCCCTTCAGCCTCCTGGCATTAACACTACATTTCTTTTTCAGGCTGGTCACTACTCTTTTTCCCCATCTGCATTTAAACTTGGGTTTGGTTTTGTTGTTGTTTTTTTTCCTAAGAGAAACACAGAGGAACACTTTCTAAATATTCCAAGAAAAAAATCTGCCTACTCACTCCAAGTGAGTCCCCCTCATCCTAACCGTAGTTTCCCATTTATCCCTTTTCATACTTCTTCAATTCACTTCAATAAATACAGGGATTGGGGGTTTTATTAATTACCTGAAGGATTTTTTTACTTTATTCTTATTATCTTTTGTTTATTCTTTCCATATTCAATTCAGAAGTATGTTTTATAATAAAATACTTCAAGCTTAGTAGGCCACAGCTCCACTGAGGTATCATATACAACTCCGTTGACAATCCAGTTAAAAAATTAACACCAAATTTAAAATCTATCATGACCAGTGGTCTCCCAGGGTGTTTTGCCTATTTTTCACATACTTTTAATTTACGCACATATGCATTGTAATACTTTCAGAATAGCTGGTTTGTTTATACCAACACCACTATATATTTCTATTGATGGCTTAGGGTTACCCTTTAAATTACCAGCTTGAGTGAAAGAAAGTAATACCTTTATTTCTTTTCCTGGGAAGTTTAAGGAGACATTTAACATGCTTTGTAAGGTTTGAATTTGAAACTCAATATATATCTCATTTAAGCAACTGCTACAGTTTTGACTCCAGTGGAAAACTATAAAAGATAAAGTCTAGACAAAAACAAAATAAATGCACTTTACACATCACACTATTCTACAGGACAGTGTAACTCAGACCATATACAATTATGAGTATAGCAAATAACTAACATTTACTGCAGAATGCACCAACTCATTTTGTTAGAAGCTTCTGGTCATAAACTACATTATAACAGTATCTGATATCTTTTCTTATGTTAATAGCTCCATAACATGTCTTTTACATAGAACTGTATGACAATATTAAAAATATTTGGTATGCACTTCAAAAGTACAGACAGGTAATTCACTTGACATTTAGTGTAAGTTTAACTGCTCCAAAACATAGAGAACTTTCAGTATGCTTTCTTTAATTCAGAGACTTTCAGATAAGTGTACTGATTTTAATTCTAAATGGCAAGTTGATTTTATAGAACACCTAAATCAAACATTTCACACCTGAACAAGAAAAAACAAAACCCTGTAAGTAGAGCACTTTAAAACTGCTCTGTCATCTTTAAATCTTAATTACAAACCTCTTCCTACAGCCTTACAAAATTATTCAGAGATCTCCAATATTCTTTTACTTCCCAGTTTCCCTGTAAAATATTGTAAAAAATAATATTTCATCAAAATCAACTGAGGAAAAATATTAAACTTTATACTTCCTTACTTTCAGAGTAGTAAGGGGGCAGACAGGTTGAAGAGGGAGAAGGAAAGCCCTAAAAATGGAAAATAATTTTAGATGAACAAAAATCTGTAACAGCAAAAAATTTTACATTGAAAGTAAAAATAACAAGCTTGCCCCCTAGCTACAAAAAAAAATGAAGGATGGCTATATGAATTAAATACAGCTATGTTGATTGGTACTAGAAGAGCATCCTGCCCTGAGAAATTGCATTCAATAGAGAACCCAGTTTCACATGGTACTATTTTTATATGAGTTTCCTTAAGTGCCAGTGGTAAAAAGGAGGGAAAAAGCCAGCAGAGGAGCTTAAACAGTTATGCAGTAATCAGCCAGAAATAATAATACCTTTCCTATTGGAAAGTTTCTTTTTAGCTCAATGGTTACAGAGGCCATCCATATTCATATATAAGGACAGTATAATGACTTTACATGAAAGAAAAGCTTTGCAGAAGGATAACATATCTCCTTGCCCCCTTTTTTAAAGATGTCTTTTCTTAACCATGCTAAATCAACATATGGTCAATGTACATAGGTTTTTATCAATTAAGAGTTGAAGTGCTCAGAATGTTGTTCATCAGAGAACTAGGATTCCTGTTACTATGAGATGTAATTTAATATTTGCACTATAGCTGCATGAAAGACAATGCACATATTGAGTTTCACCATTAGTTACTGCAGGCCAGACACAGTCATTCGAAGTATAAACTATCAAAGCACCACTAAACTTAAACTGAAATGTTAAACGCAGCAACTTGAATGTCTTTAATCAACATCTGCTGAACAGTTTAGATTTTCTATAGCAGCAAAGGTAACACACAATGCTTTTATATAAATGTCTGAATAGGAAGTAGAAATAATCTGACATAGTTCAGTGTTTAAGATAGTAGCTTTCGGTATGAAAAATATACCTTTTATTTTCTTTTACTCTTTCACTGAATTTGCTTTATCATGTGCCTCTTCCTCAAAACCAGCAGGTTTGTATATTTAACTTAGCCTCATTCTAATACCATCAACTGTAAAAAAAAAAAAAAAGACACAAATGCTTTTTTTCCCCAACCCAGGTTTTCACTAGGTCATTGATGCCTGGGTTTTATTAATCAATGTAGCCATCCTTAGTCATTTGGCTTTCTATTCATTTTCTATTACTTTTCTATTCATTCATCCTTGCTCATTTTTCTTTTTGTAAAAACCTTGCTGAAAGGACCTATTAAGAACACTCAATTGTTCCTATGGCAATTACAGGAAAATTCACTTTAATATCCTGATAATGCCTTTGGAGGTCATCTGCTATTGCAATGTCAGTGACATTAACCTCATACTATACTAGAATTGATAACACACTTGTAGTATTTTTTTCTTTTATATATTTTTTTGTTCTTTTAATGCCAGAGATTTAAAAGTTTATCTCAAAGAATTACACAGGATGATGAGAAGTTTCAGCAAGTGTCAGATGCAGTTTTCCCTCCCACAGCATTAAGCCTTTGTAGCTCCATGCTCACTTCTGTTACTACCTGTAACATGCCCCTCTCCATTGCGGGCTTGACAGACACTAAGTAAAACCTTCAGAAGAGTGCCAAGTTAGGAGCTTTCAGTTAAGAACACTTTGAAGTCTTTAGAGATGATGGATGTATCAAAATATATTACACATTGACTATCTCTGTAGTTCTGCACACATTAAAATTACTACATATCTTAATTTTCATCAGGCATTCTCTCCAAGAGACACATGTAAGTAACTAAAATTCTTTTAAAAAACTTAAGCACTGCTTAACAAGGAAGCTACAATAGTTTGACAACATTTTCATTCTCAGTGTCTTGCATTCAGATGATAGATATTATGAACAGTCCAGACTTTTTAAATGATTGAATGATGGCCAGCTCAATGCTAAAAAGCTGTCAGACAGGGAAGAGCTTTTTCCAGAACTAAGCACATATGAAGATTATTTTCTGCTGCTGTACTCAGAGAATTTTTATTTTAGCATTGGTACAAGTAGTCTGTGTCAACCCGGTGGTCTGCAAATAGTGTACTAAAACTTAATCAAAACCCAAGCAAATCTTCCAGTTCTGTTCCTATGCCTTTTTTGTGGGTTTGAGGTATTTTGACAGGTTTTGCAGCAGAACACTTAAGGTACAGTGACAAGCAGTCAATGGCTGCAACACTACCCAATCCTTCCCCATACCTAACGCCATCCTCCAAAACAAAAAACAGATTTAGCCTTTACCAAGAAATGTCCTGCAGCATGAATTGTAAAGCAAGTCTCAGTATTTGTCAGCATTAAACACTGCTGTCAACATTACAACATGCCCAAAGGAGAAAAGCGCCTACCTTGACAACGGAAGGCAGTTCACAAGGGTGATGGCATGGACTGGTTCATTTTGCTGCCCTGCCTGCAGCTAGCTGTCTATGAGGTGGCTTCTATTCTCCTTCCCCAAAGTTAGAATGATTTACAGGGACTCATGGAAGGTGTTGCAATTCATACATTCCAAGGCAGAGGATGAATTATATTACATTACATAAAATGACAGCGTACAAAACTCAGGAACAATTCAAGAGTGCTAACAATTGCTGAACATGTAAAATGTCATGCAAGAAATCATGTTTTGTAAATCTAACACAAGGTACAAGACTAGATCCCATGGACAGTTCACAGGGATGATCTCTTTTGCAACTAAATTATCAAATTCCTGTTTTCTATTACCTTCACATGTAGTCTAAATTCTATACTTCGAAGTTCTTCACATTTGTTCAGCTGCTTCCTATCACAGCTGCCTCCTGACATGTAAAACATTTAAAACTCTCAAAAGTCGTGGATTATTTCTTTTAAAATAAACATTCAAATGAAACTATTTATAGCTCCCAGGACAGCCACAACAAAAATACAGACTTAACCATGGATTAAGATTTTTGGATAGGTCACAGCAGGTATTTCACTCAAATCAAAAATGCAATTTTACATACTCTTAGCACTCTCTATCAACAAACAGCTGCTTTAAGAAGAAGAGGTTACAGATTCATGTGTACCTTTAGCAGCTTCTCACCCACAGTCAACATCAGCAGTATGCACTACAGAGAACACCACCCTCAAGTTCCAGTGGTGTACAGTCACACTGGCATGGGGTTAAGCACAGAGCAGTAAAGACAGGCTCCAGACTCTGTGCCTGTCTGGAGACATGAATGGATATTTCTGCTGTTGCATCAAGGCATCTTTTAGGTAATAAACATATTTTTCTCCTGGATATAGAAGATTTTACAGAGGCATAATTACCGCTAGTAAATTCACTGCAGATTTATTCCTAAGTGAATGGCAAATAGGCCCAGTACTTCTTTCATATATAAAAGATTATGCAATGCTATGCCATTTTTCTTTTTAGTTTCCAAGAACTGCTTTACTGCATTCTCTTTATTTCACTTTGATCTTAGCACTGTGCTTAGCTAGGCGTTAAAAATTAAAGTCAGGTGCGCTAGAAGGAAAGGAATTAGATTCAGATTCCATTCTAAAGTTGGATTTATTCTACTCGTATTCAAACACACCACTGCTGATTCTGCCACCAAGAAATACACACTACTTGGAAATGAGAAAATTATCAAAGCAATCCGACCAAACTGGCACCACTAGCTCTGGCTACATCTGGTAACAATAATATGAAGAGAGAAGTATGAAGATAACAATTCTCATTTATTATTACCATTAAAGTTATCTGCATGTGTACTTTTAAGGCTTTGAATTTCATGATTTCATAAAGCCAGTAAGAGCTCCACTCAAAGGTGAGGGGTGATGCTTTTCCAAAAGTGATAAACTACCCAATTTACTAAGGTATTAGAGTCTCTAGTACAGACTGCTCTGTCCGATGGACAGCAATGGAATACCACCAGGGAGCATGACTGTCAATGTCAAGGAGCTCTAGCAATGCATAAATTAAGGTGCTTGATTCTATACCAATAAAAGGGTAGAAATCTAATATACTGCAAAATTGGTAAAAAGCAACTGCTAATGTATATGTTTACTTTTATATTTATTAGGAAATGTTTATTTCCAGATATAACAAACTTGGATATACATTCAGTCAAGTTGCAGATGAGCTGTAACTACATATCCTGGGAAGGAGATGAACAAGAGCAATGGGTGTGAAGTTCTGGTGTCCTCAACATAAAAAGGACATGGAACTGTTGGAACAAGTCCAGAGGAGGCCACAAGGATAATCAGGGGACTGGAGCACCTCCCATATGAAGATCGGCTGAGAAAGTTGTGACTGTTCAGCCTGGAGAAGAGAAGGCTGCGTGGAAACCTCATAGCAGCCTTCCAGTATCTGAAGGGGGCATACAGGGATGCTGGGGATGGACTCTTCATTAGGGACTGTAGTGATAGGACAAGGGGTAATGGGTTAAAAATTAAACAGGGGAAGTTTAGATTGGATATAAGGAGGAAATTCTTTCCTGTTAGGGTGGTGAAGCACTCCTTCATTCTTTTTCAGATACATAGTCTTCCATTTGCCTAAATAATTCCTTTGTGTTCTTCCGTACCTCCCAAATATGACAGCTTCTACTTTATTTTTGCCAAGGCACACTATACATAATTTAGCTCTTTCACACTTCAAAAGAAATTTCCTCCAACTTTATTGAAAATACTACTCTTCAGACAACTTAAATTCCCAGTATGTGAGTTGGCTGCTTTCGCAGCACGAATAAAACTTGGGATCTTATTTAAAGATGACTTTGTTAATTACTATTGACATTTCAGAGCCAAATGGCAGTTTCCTTCCTCACCAGTAGCACTGCTGTCACACTAGCAGTATGAAACCCTTATGTAAGTATCTCATTAAGTTCAGCCCTACTTTGTAAATGGCATATTGTTTTTAAGAGCACTTCTGTATGCTATGTATAACCTGAGGCTTGAAATATTCAAATCTCTACATTTGAGCTCTGTGTAAAGAACCCTCTCAAAACTAGCATGCATATTTGATCTGGAATAACTTACATGATTTACGCTTAAGGATTTATCTTTTAAACTCCGAATACAAGTGATCTATGCATACACGTTTTCTACTTCCAAAAGAGTGATCTTTTTTCTCTCTCATATATTGTACTACATAATTTAGATCTCACGACTGATTGCCTCCTTTCTATACATATAACTACATTTAGAAAGTTAATACTGTATGTATAGTATCATACTACTGTGCTAGGAACTACATAAACATGAATATATGACAGTAACTCTTCAAAGCACTTCTTATTTCAGCCTATTTCTTCAAATAACTAGTACTTATTTTCCCTTACACTAACAATCTCTCACCCTATAGCTCCCAAATGAATTAAATCATATACCCAAAATACTCAGTTTTCCATAGATGGCTGTCGTGGTTTAACCCCAGCCAGACAACTTGTTCACCCACTCCCCACCCTTCTTGCCCTCCCTCTACTCCTGGAGGGACAGAGAGGAGAATCAGAAAGAATGCAGCTCCCACGGGTTGAGATAAGAACAGTTTAGTAACTAAGGTATAACACAAATCACTACTGCTATCACCAATAATAGTAATGATAAAGGAAATAACAAGGGAAGAGAATACAACACCCCATCACCAGGCGACTGATAATTTGCCCCCCCCCAGCCCGACCAAGCACCAACCGATACCTCCTCCAACCCTGCAGTCCACTCTAGCCCCTTCCGGGTAACTCTCCGGTACATCCTGGGCATGACATGCTGTGGTATGGAATACCTCTTTGGTCAGTTCGGGTCAGGTGTCCTGTCTCTGCTTCCTCCCGGCTTCCCCTCCTCCCTGGCAGAGCATGAGGCTCACAAAGTCTTTGGCCAAACCAAAACATCATTTTTATCAGCTCTGTTCCCAGGTCAAAGTCAAAACACAGCACTGCACCAGCTACCAAGAAAGAGAAAAATGATGCCACTGCTAAACCCAGGACAATGGCATACAAAGGCAGCCAAATTTAACCTTTAGGGTTTTAAAATACAACTAGGATTTGCAAACATGCAAGCAGGTTATCATTGGTACATGACACAGACTAGTTTGACCCACTGCAGTTTGACCCTGTTTCTTCAAAAACTGCATACATGTTGTTCCTTGTAATATTTTCTGACAAGTGAAGCTCATTCCAAAGAATAGATGCTTCCCCCTCCAACTGGGGGAATAATTACACTAAACTAAGATATGATTGTAATTTCAGATGCTAATAGTGAAACCTAGTGACACTTATGAATTCTTCCAAACAGCTGGTGTCGAACATCTCCAGCCTTTGTCAGCTGCCATTGATAAAGAGGAGACCGACTTAGACATGATTCTTAACACCAGGACAAGGTACAGTCAATATTTCTTCACTTTCTTGAGTATAAGAACCACCTTTTGTAATGTACTACACAAACCAAAAGTCATCATAGCAGCTCTGAAACACAGGAACTTTCATGTTACACCACAATGTCTCCCTTTTTTTTTTTTTTGATGCTGGTAATCTGCAGTCAGAACATTGATTTGTTCTACAGAATGAGTTAGTTCAGTATTTGTTGTTACACTCCAGAAATACATTAAAACTCTGATTTTAGTGAAACCCCAGTTCACATAACAGCCCACTTATAATGGTCCAATAGAATTTGAAATGTTAATAATATCCTTCATCATGCCACCATGACCCCTTCATGAATTACAAAAATGTGCTCCCAACTGATTAACCATGAAAAAAAAAATTCAAAGGCACCTTCTACTGACAATGCACTTTGCACTTTCTACTTGTTGAGATCAAATGAAAGAAGTTCATTCTTAGGTCTTCCTGGACAAATCGGGATTCAGAAGTTTCAATCTCAGCAGTGCTCTTAGGCAGAATTCCTGCGTCAAGCAATAATACTGATGCAAATTTCTAAGTACAAGAGTAGGACTCATTTGCTTACATTAATATATTCCTAACCTGATCATATGCAAATTTCGTCATTTTTAGAAGACAGCTAACAGTAATGCACAAATTGATTACACAACACATTTTAATTTAACACAAACTGGACAATATCACCTAGTGTGTACAGTCCAGCCACTCCAAGTACAGATTCCAATTATTACATGAGAGCAAAGACTTTATGACATTTCCTACAGATGCTAATTAGCTGGTAGGTTAGGGCCCTTAGTCATGTAGCACTTCATCAATCACAAAGCTTAAACTATTAAAGATGGAAACTGTAACATTTTACATGAAAGTTATGTTGCAAGTCAAACTAGAATATTATATTAGCCCCCTTTACATGGTGTTCTTTTATAATAGTCCTCACAAAAGAATTTCCACAAGCTGTTGTCCTAATATGATCCAGGTCTACATCCCCTACACTGTTCTTGTCTCAACAGCTACTGTTTTCAACACTGAAACTCATACTTCATAGTATATAATTGTTTCTTAAAATACCTACAGATTCCTAGAGAACAAAACACACCAGGAATAGCCACTGTATGAAAGAAGAAACTTGGGAGCAAAAAGGGACATGAAAGAATCATCATCCAGTTTAGCACTTCTTCCCCTTCAGCCTACAACTTGGCCATATTCATAGAACTTGCACGATCTGGTAAGAAATACATAAAGATTTCTGAGGTCTGCCCCTCTGCATGCTAAACTGACAGATATGAGGTGTAAGACTAGATTTGCCAGGTTAAACAAGGCTATTAAAACAGCATACCCAACTTTACTGGCACTAAAACAGAACAGTGGTGCCAAAGATTCTAAAAGAAAGAAATATTAACTAATATTGCACCTCTGACATTGACATAAGTTTATTATTACTCCATGCCAATCTACCTTGATCCAAATCCTCTGAATGCATGCTGTTCCAGTGCTGGGCCTCCCTTAAGCCTACAAAATTACATTGAATAGCGTATCGACTTCTCAGTTTTGTCAAAAATTACACCAAAACCACTGCAAGGGAGAACAATGCATCACTACTTTGTGATCACTACTAATGCCCATTATTTTTTTCTGCAATATGTTGCCTTATGTGTGTTCTTATGCCAGTCCGTGGGGCTCACCAGCTGTTTTGCTGCCACTGTTTTTATTTCTTCCACACCTTTGGTAGGGAGTCATCAACAGAACCTCTCCTGTCATCCAAGTATGACAGCTATCCAGAAAAGAGAAGAAACCACTCCACCTTTGAAAAGGAACTTCTTTAGGTTTGCTTTGGTCTCCTTCGTATTTGTCAACACGGCAGATAAGAGTAGAGTTCACAAGAGAAAGAACATTGAATTAGAAATTGCATCTTTCCAAGTTACATATTCCTTCCTTCTCAGGTTCAGGTTATTACTGACAGAAATATTTTTAAGCACTATATACAAATTCTTCCTTCTTCAATTACTTCAATACAACCATTAAAACAAATATTATTTTAGGCTGAGTAAAACACTTTAGGCTGAGTGGAGAGAGATGTAGCCATCTATCTTGCATCAATAAATTAAGGCACTCAAATCATTGGTTATTCACAAGTTCTCGTATCAAAAGTAAATCACTGAATCATAGAATAGTTAGGGTTGGAAAGGACCTTAAGATCATCTAGTTCCAACCCCCCTGCCATGGGCAGGGACACCTCACGCTAAACTGTGCCACCCAAGGCTTTGTCCAACCTGGCCCTGAACACCCCCAGGGATGGAGCATTCACAACTCCCCTGGCCAACCCAATCCAGTGCTTCACCACCCTCACAGTAAAGAACTTCTTCCTTATCTCCAATCTAAACTTCTCCTGTTTAAGTTTGAACCTGTTACCCCTTGTCTTATCACTACAGTCCCTAATGAATAGTCCCTCCCCAGCATCCCTATAGCCCCCCTTCAGATACTGGAAGGCTGCTATGAGGTCTCCACGCAGCCTTCTCTGAAAGCTAAAAATATGCAGATACAAAGTTCTGGCCTGCATAGAAAAAAAAAAAATGCAGACAAGCATTATAATATTACAATCAGAGAATCCAGCGACTAACAAGAACTAGATGAAAACATAAAAGTAATTCCTTCACTTTCAGAAGGGTTTTCGTATAGTTAAGCAGAAGGCAGGACAATCCACTAGCAGGCCCAGTAATTGTTTCACCTCCTAGTTCCCTATGAAACAGCCCATGTTGCTTTCCACCACTGAATTCTCCACATATATATGCATGATGGGAAGAAAAGAACTTCTAAACACACCACACACAAATGTCTGGCTGCCATCACTTGAAGCAAAAACAACAGTGGAAGAAATAGACAAAAGGTCAGAAGGAGAAAATGAGCAAAAACTGGAGGAATGCAAGAGACATGCGATCCAGCAAGGAGTAAGGATAAAAGCCTAATTAGACTCAAGTAAAGGATAAAATTACTGCAATCAATATATATATACAGTGAATACTTTTCTATCAAAATTTTTTCTTATATATGCTTACTATTGGAAATGTATGTTGCCAAAACTAGAAAGAAAAGAAGTACACTGGACAATCTTAACCTTAAAGCACAGCATCCACCACTGGATTATCTGAATTATCTGAAAATCCCTGAAAAGTGACTGTTCAAAAACATTACAATAAGAATACTACAGCACTAGGAATCACTACTACATACAGCCCAACATAGTTCTGAAACAACATACACTTCTGAATGAACAATCTGCGTATGGATGAAAAAGGGCTGCACTCCCTTTGCCTTTGACAGAACATAAAGACTCTGTGAGGTATGAATGTTCTAGGACACATAACTTCAAGCAGTGAGGATAAAGTTATCTAGAACAGAAAGGCACAAAGCCAGGAAAGCTTCTTGAAAAAAAGTCGACAGCCACCGAACATCTTCCTTTCTACATGTAAGTATCGTGTTCCAGAGATGAGATTGCATCTGCTGCCAAGGACACTGGCATGCGCAAGGAGGATGACCATGGGAGGTTATGATCTAATAAGCACTGCCAAAATTAAGTTGAACACTTGGGTTATTTTATTTTTAGGTATAATACTATTTTTTTTTCCATATTAATTTAAAAACCTTGAACTCCATTGGTGACATACAGAATTTTTTACTTCAGAATTGTACATCAGACACATGAAAAGTAAACAGTGAGAGTATCCTACTTAAATAACAGGAGAAAGTAGAGAAGGACAATATTTCAATCAAATTTTTCTCTAGCCAAATTATCTGTGAGTGAATTTATCTCCAAACTACACTGGAAGCACGGCACAAGTAACAGCTGAAAATATTACCTAAGGGTAATTTAAAAAAATGTATTTTCCAAATATCATATTCTTTTCCTATAAACAAATTGTGTAGTGATGATCTGATATTAGCATTCTGGGGCATGCTAACATCTACATATTAAGATGCTGTGGTTATTAAAAATGCGTCAGAGAAGCAGATTGACACATAATTTTTACATGATGTCAATGAATATTTTTACTTTTAAGTAATCGTCAGAATGCATTTTTCTCTATGTAAACCCAGTATTTAGTCCATAGCAGAAAAATCTGAACTTAGAAGTTCCTGATGAAGCATATTTACCAGAATAAAAACCCAAATAAATAAATAAATCATGTGCTACTTCAGTTTTAAAGAATCAGTTTAGTGCTAACTCTGATTTTGCACCTAATAGATTTATTACGCTGTATACTAGAACTCATGATGCTGTAACGTATTTATGATTTAGTGAAAATAGTGCAGTTTAAGACTGATTATTTTCATTAAGAAACAGGTGCAAAAGAGGCAAGACCATCTGCAAGACCCAATTAAACAGCCATAATGTAATAAAACCAGAGAAAACACATTATGCTGAATATTACTGAGCACACAGCCATGACAGAGAGTGCTGACAGCTCTGTGATGTTACATTCATCCCACAATTTAGATCACTAAATCCACATTCCTCTTACTGATCCATTTCCCCAAGATATAAACACTTGACAAACTGCACATTGTTGGTGTGTTTAGGGGCTTTTTAGAACAAACCATCAGAAAAGACGCATTCTTTTCTTCAAAACTCTGAAGTGATGTCCAAAACTAATGGGCATTCAGTACAGGGTAAAGGGCTTGAATTTTCCTATCTTTACATCATCAGCACTGCTAACAAGGCAAACATTCAAAAATAAGATTAAAGATACTGCAGTTTTGATAGGCCTTATTTCCTAGTCCTGAGAAAGCAGTCTTCCCAGTTTCTGGAAAATAAGGACTTGGCTTTTTAAAGACTGTATTTAACCAATTGCAGATGAAGCAGAGCTGGACCATGTGAACCCTATAAGAATCCTAGATAAAAAACACAGTAATATGAACTACCTACATAATAACAGAGAGTAAGGAGTAGACATTCTTTTGGGTGGCTGTGAGAGGAAGGGAGAAGTAATAGTAAAATGTATGTGATGCAAGAACGTTTTCTCCATTTATCTATATGCTCACGAATGCATCTACATACAGTAGTGATACAAATGCCACACAGAGAACATACCTGCTAGCATAAATATTTTTGTGAGTGTGAGAAAAAGGCTATGATAAATAAAAACCCACACTCTACTACTGTATGCAGAACACTTGCAGAGCTTTCTTTCCAGGAAATTCCCTTCCCACTCCCACATGGAAACTTTAATGATTAAATCCAACTTCTCAAACATAGTAAATGTAGTTAGCTAAATCTGTGGAAAATTAGAAGTAAGACTAATAAAGCTTTTCAGAGAGAGCATCCCTTCTTAACATCTTTAGCCCACAGGAAAAGCAGATAACTAACTTAAATTAGATTTCTTCCCCACCACCTAGAAAAAAGTCTTTAAAGAAGAAAAAGCAGTATCCTAACCTTTGAGCAGTCCCACACATTTTATTTATATTACTTGGGAAGAGAAGTAATCAGTGTTAGTAAGGATAACAGAATCCCTCATGTTGAGAAACGAGAAGTTTTGTCAAAAATTTTAGGACTTTCATTTAGTTCAAATAAATTTGTGGAAACTATGCAACCTAATATTTTTGTAACATAATATGATTAAGATATACTACTATAGAAATGATCCCATGGGAAAGAGCTACTTGAACAGTAACAGTTATAGAATTACTGGACTATTATAGACTCATTCCTTGCATTTTTTAACATATTAAAATGAATATGGTATAAGAAATAAATATGCCTCAAAAGTTTTACAGTGTAGCCTTCCATCAGTGCTCTTACCTTTTTCTGAAGGACATTAATTTTTCTTTCTTTTACTTCCAACATGTCTTTCATATCTCTAATCTCTCCAGCCAGGGTTCCTTTCTCTTCTGTGAGGTCTTGTAGTTGCTTTGTTTTTTTATTCAGAAAGGTTTCTTTTTCTTCCAATCGTAATCGCAAGGCATCAACCTACAGTAAGTAAATCAAACATGTTTTGGTTTTACAAAGGTCACTAACGTATTTCATTTAATTTTATTCATTACCCCTTTTTTTTGTCACTTAAATGTTTTGGAGGGCTTTTTCTATGTAGATTTTCCAACTTCACCTACAAGTAAAAGATTATTTTATTTGTTAAAATGGAATATAAAAATGAAAGCACTTCTAGCACCAAAGCATGAATGGGAAAAAAAAAAAAAGTAGAATAGTCAAAATATGAAACAGCAGTAAAAAAAAGCCGTAACATACGTAAAAGACTTAAAAATAAAATCACCTTGACCTATGAAATATATAACTCATTGAAAACAATGTTCTGTATTTTGTATTTACTTTGTCCATTAAAGCCATGAAGCTGGCTATAAGATACCACAATCACTACAAAGGTTTGGGCACAGATCAGCAATATAGAAAGACAATTGAACAAACACATGGCAAATAAGGAAATTATAAGGTTCTTCACTTTTCTCCATTGCATGTTGCATATGTCTCTCAACAAATGGGCCTTACTGTATTTTGCTGTAATAAGCACAAATCCCTGTCAACCAAAATAAGGGATATCCTAAGGATTTTTCTAAGCAGAAATGTCTTATTAAAGACCCTCACCAAACTGCTGCGCATTACGTAACAGTTTTTCCTTTAGAAACCCTAAAATAAATTTAAAAAAGGAAAAAAAATAAATAAATCAAAAGCATTCTAACAGCCCAGAAGGTGTATGCAGCCTCAATTTTCTCACTTCATTCTTTATAAAAGCTCAAGCACGCGATTTTATTATTCTAACACAACTCAAACAGTTTCCAAATTATGATCAAGCAAATGCTTGCTGGTGGTCTGGAAAAAATCCATAGATCACTTGATACTGGTTACTATTTGTATACTGTTGTTTCTATAAACAGCTCTACTGCTAATTGCAATTAGAAGCTTGGGTACTTATAAAAGCATTTGTAAACAAGGAGGAAAAATAGCTGACTCTCCTCTGCTATGGGGGTGGCAGGAAGCAGCAACCACATTCAAAGACAGCAGCATAAATATTATCAAAACCAAGAAAAGCTTTTTGTGAAGCAAAGAAAAAAGTGGAAAGAAAAAAGAAAATCTAAATTACAGGGTACCTGTTCAATGAAATGAAGGAAGAAGGAACTAGCTTTTGAGGGAGTATAATCAAGATACTGTCAAAATAGGGGAAGAAACAAAGAGCCTGACAGGAAAGCGGGTTTTTCAAGTAGATTTAACAATCCTACTTTACAGCTTCAAATTTCTTGTACCTTTATTAATTATATCCTTCTACATAAGCAGTGCCTGAAGCAGTTACCACAAGGTAAGCTCTAATTCCAAAAGGAAAAGGAGTTACTCTTCACACCGTGAACAGGAAAGGAAGCAGTCACTATCAGGATGCTCACTGATTCAGTCTTTGAGAACTTCTAATATACTATACAAACTACTGGCTCTCAATAATTTCCAAAAAGATATTCAAAGTAAGATACCTCATCACTGCTTCCTTAAATTAAAATACGACAATAGACTGGAATAAAGCAAATGCCTAAGCTGCCTTACAATGATGTGATGGCGAAGTGGAGGTGAAGCCATAAAGTAAAACTGCAAGCTAGAAAATGAAGTTTTGCAAGTTCTAATGGTGCAGCTTTTTATATAGTAGAAAAGATCAAGACAATTATAATACTGTAATAATTCAAGAATATAAAGATCCTGACTGTAGAATGTGAAGAGTTCAAATTATGATGCATGTAATCTTTGGTGACCTTGATAATTAGCAAAGTGAAAAATTGAATATTTCATTGAAATTGAAAAAGCAAATAATATTATTCCTACAAGAATGTTTAAAAACAAAAGTGTATGAAAGGGTGTGCTAAGTTGAATAGATAAATAAGGAATTGTAAAAGGGGTGGGGAGGAACAGAAATTAAACTGAACTGGAACATATATCTCTAGTTTTAAATGTTTATCAATTTCTTTGTCTAATCTAAAATATGCTGTGGGGGTAAGGGGCAGAACTTCATTAATTCTCTAATGCCAAAGAAAGAATTACTCATCACATAAATTCTATTCTTAATACCTTTGTAAGAAAAGGCAGCTTTGTAATAAGATAGTAGACATCGCAGTTCATTAAAGCAACTGAATATGTTTATTTTTAATCATCAGTATTTCAATAGTTGCACTTTGCATGTATTGGTTCCTTCAGGGACCACTTCCACTAAATCATACCTGTTTCCACATTCTGGTTCAGAAATGAAGTTACAAATGAATCACTGAGCAGCTCATGGGCAACACAGAATAGAATACCAGATGGGGATATTTGGGGGTAAAAAAAACAGATTTCATCATATCTCATGTTTTTAAAGACCAAAAGATGGGGGTTTCTTGTTTGTTTGTTTGTTTTAATGTGAGTCTCATATTATTGAAGGCTAGTTTGTAAATAAAATAATGCAAGAAAACATAGTATACCCACGAAATTTTGTCAGCACTTTTAAACATCATACAAGATCAACAAAACCAACTCAGTGTTAAGCATTACAGATTCAATTCTACATTCATTGTGCAGCCTCAAACTCCCAAATTCAAGCCTGGAGTATGGAAATCAAGGAGTTTATTCTTAGTGAAATATTTTGTTTTTCTAGAAGGCTGGTTAACACATCAGAACAAGTCCAGGAGAAGAGATACTAAAAATACTGCCATAGACCTACATTTGCCCTTCCGTTCCACCCAGAGAGAGAAAGATAGTATGCAGCTCAGAAAGCACACGGAGGTGGCAGCACAGGCATGGAGAACCTTTGCAAGGTTTGCAAACCATTTGAATGACATTATAATTTCATGCAAAGTAGAGAACCAAGATAAAGAGAGTGCAATCATTTGATATTACAAAGATGGGTTTCCCTGAATAGAGGCCATTCTTCTGATGCTGTTTTCTTCTGCAGCTCTGAAACCTTGAGGTGCTCACATTAGGTGGACCCATACAGGCTTGTTTTGGCTGCAAGGTAAGCCATCAAGAAGACAATGTTTGGATTGAAAATATATGATGTGGCAGTATAGAGTAATTCTCCGTCTAAAGAGAGCTGCAGGAGGTCAGACAAGTGAGAAATTTTAGATTCACTAATCCAAATTTCAAACATACAAATGTCAGAAAATAGAGAACAAGGGTTTAAAGTATATGTTACATAGAAATTTAAGTTTATTACAAATAAATTTATAATAAAAAGATAGATGCAAGTAACTGAAAGGGCATAAATAGCATTTTTAAGTTCTGCAGTTTGACTAGTCAGAAAGGATCATCTTCATTAAGCACTTATTTTCCTAGTTAATTAGAATATTAGTTCAGTACAAAACAATCAGCAAATTTATTTTACTTATATTCCAAGTTTTGTAATGTTAAATTTATTCAAAGCAGAAGTCCTTGCAATGCCATTTTAAAACATGTTTTGGGACCAATTTAGATGATCTATTGGATCTCAAAATGCATGTTCTCCCTGCTCTTAAAATGGCTCATTGCTTTTCTATACACTGGGGCAAGGAGGGAGGTGAGAGAGGAATTCTATTGGATTTATTTTATTTTTAAGACTATTTTTTACAGTAATACAGTATTAGGATCTTGTAGTATGCAAGCAGTGTGCAGTATGAGATTCAAAGATGACTTTTTAAGTTAGAAAATAAATAATAGCAGCAGCAAACTTTTGGACTTCTTTTAATAAACATAAAAGGCCTCATCTGAAACTCATTACCACATCTTCTTTAGACTTAAACACTTGTTTGCTTCGTGTCTGAAAGCAATCCCTTAAGTCAAATCAAAAAAATCTCTGTTGGGCCTTTAAGCTGCAGCTGAGGAGCTCATCATAACATTGCGGTGGGCACTCCAAAAGGAGTTCTCTTCAGTCACTGCAGCCTCATTTTCCAACTGCCACTAGGCAGAAGCTTAATGCTTGAAGTCAAGGGGAGTTGAGGGTGATTAGACCCACTCATAAACAAAGCAGTGATACTGTTCCCTAGCGACTGGGATAACACAGTAGCTCACACATGCTCTGTTCTGCTTGGCTGAACCACGCAGTTTGAGTCAATAGCCTTTTCTTCTCTATCTATCCAGTCCCCACCCTCAGGATCAAGCAGACAATTCTCACTCTTCTTCACCAATTTCTTCCCACACACCATGACATCACAGCTCAGGGATTCAACACAGGAATGGGAATTTTAGGCATTAAAACTTGGGAACACAAGAAGGAAGGTCGAGTGGTGCTGAAGTCCAAGTCTATGAGTGACAATCTGTGTGTGAAATGGGAGCAGAGGCCTGTCCACTCGTTTCTCAGACCCAATCCTGTCCTCATACAGCTGTTTATACAAACAGCCCCACATGACTGAACCTTTTTGCATTTCCTTTCACTACTAGCCAGCTCATAACATGACCAATACATTGTTTTTATTCCCTAAACAAAGGCACAACACAGAGTTAAAAGATGGGCTTACACCACAGGTACTCTCTTAGTGACTTGACACTTCCATTAACAGCCCATGATGTTACTTTCAAGCCACAACAAATTTGATGTCATACTTAGGAGGTTAAACTGTCTTACTCCCCAGCCCTTCGCAAATGAACCACAGGTCAGCAAATGTTTTACTGTTCTAGCTAGAGTATGAGTTCCACAGAATTATGAGGAATTTCTGTCTTAGAGGAATTCCACCTTCCTGGTGAAACAAAAATCTTTCCCAAATAATAAGCAGCTAGACATGGGTTACTGACATAGCATTTCTGATAATTCAATCAATTTGGATCACGGAGATTCAAACTAATCTTGTAAACCATACCTTTTCTTATTCTTTTATAAGACAATACTTTATTTGATGTTCCCTCTTTTTTCCCCCTTTGTATAGAGATATTTAACCATTAGATATTATAATTTAAGCCAAGTCCATGTAAGTGCTTAGACTAAACCTCTAAGATCAGAAAATAACATGATTTATAACACAGCATGGTTGTAATCTGTGTCATCCTTTTCTCCTTGCAAGTACAGGAAACATCTCTAGTTTTCTCTCTAGTCTTTGTCCCCAAAAGCTGTGTTTTGTGGAGCTCAAATTAAATTGTGTCCTGACACTAATGTTAAGAAGAAAAAAAGAAAAGAAAAATCTGTTAAATACATCTCTGTTTTCTTGTATCTCCTCAACCAGTGGTCAAGATATCTTGAGGCTGATATAGCAGAGCACTAGCTCAAAAATCCACCTACATGATGAAGCCCATGTGTTTTTATAGAATAGGTATATCGTCCTCCAAACTAACATACACAGACAGGAGCCCATCTGAAATCAGTGCTCTAAGTCAGTTTTCAGAGAAGCAGAACTCTGAATCAGTGCCAGTCTGGGAAAGTGAATAAGCAACTCATACTGTGTGTGGTCTTCGATGGACAGATTTATTTTCTATTCACAGGAATGCAATGAGGAGGTTTACAAGAACATTGGTTATGTCAGTCATTTTCTCCTTCCCTAAATTCTTCTCTCTGCCTCCAGTAATCAGGAACCAAGATTTTTACATTTCTCATAACGTGAAATAAAACCACTCAGCCTGAACTTCATGAGACCTTTTACTATATGGTATCTGTTCCGTGCTAAGCATGTATGACATCATTTCATAAGTCAAATCTGAACGTCCAGATGGTGTAAAACTGAGAAGCTGTTAAATCGGTTCCTCATCTTGTGGAAGACAAGCAGCAAAACATACTACTTCATTTATAGCCATGATGAATTTGCCAATATTAGAAATTATCTCTTCCCAAAAATAATGAAACAATGAAGTATTCTAAATGGAGCATGCCGATACACCATAAGAAATGTCTGCCATTTCGTTACCCCTCCTTTTACATCTATGGCATTTTAAATATAATCTGAAAGGAAATTAAATATGGGTCGTTTTACAGCCTCAGGTATATATTTTTATATTTGAAAGTATAAGGATTTCTGGTACACAAAACCCCTCTCTTTGGCTTTTCACTCAACACTATGTAATTTTAAGAGTCCTTGACTTACTTTTTCCCAAGCTTTGGCAGTACATTTACTAGTAAAACTTGGCAATCTGAAAAACACCATAATTTTCCAGAAAAATAAAGCAAAACCAGATCAGATAGCTAACACATAAAGCATTTCAAAGAGCTCTGCCTAAGTAAATTGTTTTTAATTTTGTCTAACTTCTTTTTCCTCAGCAACTACTTATTTCAACTATTTAATACAATAAACTCTGTCACTTGTTCTGGAAATATACAACACACTACAAAAACTTCAGATTTAGGTCGTGCTTTAGAAAGAAAAGAAAAGTTCATGTCAGTGGCAAATATTGCCCAATCCAAAGTTGAACTTTATTAATCTTCATGTCATCACCCGCCACTCATGACCAGCTCCAGTAGTGACGTCTATTCCTTGAAGTTCCCCACTGTTAACTGTTTAACTTATATGCCATATTATATATATATATCTTTTATGAAAGTTGTTTTAGTGTTATGGAGCTCCATGAGGAAGTACAACATCAAGAAGCACTACTGTGTTTCACTGTTAAGAATCATTTACATCATAAACACATTTAATGCAAAGCTTTGGCTGTATTATTTTAACTTAATTCTACATTTACTGGTCAAGCACAAAGTGTACTGTGGTACCACACCTGGGGTAACAGAGAAGGCAAACTAGCCCATCGTTAATCTTCCTCCTAGTCCCACTTCTGTTCCAGCACACACTGCAGTCAGCATTTGCCACTGTGACCCAGAGCAAGTCTTCCATACTATCACTCTCCCCTTTCCTAATGACCACTACAGAAACTTCTGTTAAAGATCTTAGTGCCTGTATTTATACATCCACACGTATCCAGTGAAATGCAATATACTAAGTTTTGATTATAAAAACCATTTTAAACCATGAGAAAGCTGTCACTTCTATTTTCCATACACAAGTACTGAGGTGTGAGTAAAGAGAACATACCCTCAAATGGGCCTTTTTGCAAATATCAAACTGAGCTACGAGTATAGAAAGGATATCACGTGTCTTTAAAATGTCCCAACTGTACTCTCCACTTCAGAACTATAAAAAAAAAATCTAAAGTACAACAATAAAATGAAAACTCTCCCCTCATCATTTATCTCCCTCATTTTTCAGTCTAATTTGATTAAATGAAAAACACGATTTTTTTCAAAGCAATGGCTGCACCTGATAATTCATACTACAACGCATTCATTTCTTTCAAAACCATCTGATCCATGTAAAATTCAAGGCAGAAAAGGCAGAACATGGCCACATTTTGAAGCTGCAGACACCTGAATTTTGTACAATCAATACACTTTACATTCTTATTCCAAATTATAACTTCAGTCAGTTAGCTAGCTTTTCCCCTTTGCAGAGGAAAATTCCACCTTCAAGCATTATTTCAACAACATTCCCACCCTTACTACTTTGGGTATTATGGTTGCTCTAGTTTACATTTTAATTCAGCAAATTAGCTTATCATAGAGCCAATAGTTAACAGGCTTTATATTCTTTACAGGACAACCTACCTTACTGTCTTCCTTCTACTACTTCAGCATTTAAAAACCGAGAAAAGGCTTGGGGTTTAAAGCAGCTGAGTACATTGCAGTTGAGGGAAACAAGACATAAGCAACATTAGATGGTTTATAAACACAGGACAGTGTTGGCTGTTCACATCAGGAAAACCACCTCATACCATCTCGTACAATGGTATGTAGCTTGTACCATACCTTTGCCCTCAAAACCACTGATACAAGCTTTTTCAAACCTTTTGTACAAGGATGAAGAACCACCTAATAGGGTAATACATTAAATGCACTTACTCTCCTTTATTCGCTCCTTGAAAGATGGCAGCTATGGGCTCCCAGCCTCCCTTCCTGATAGCTTCGCCAGCCACCATCTCTGTTAATCAGTCTTGATTTTTCTTTCATTCCTTTTTTTCCACTACTCCAGATTCTCCTTAAAAGAGAAACCTGGTAATACTGCCTGGTCAAACTACACTAGAAAAGGTTTTAGCTGAAACAGAGATTGCAGCCAAGATATAAATGGTTCCCTCAGGCAGTGTGAAACTCATCCTTGTGCAACATTATATGCCACAAGGAACTCTGATCATGTGTAGCTTATCAATGCAACCAACTGCCTAACAGCTGTTTTGTTCAAATTTACATCTTTGCCTACTCCTACCACTAAAATTAGGTAGTTTAAAGCAGCTAGTCCAAAGTTCAAAATTTAGTATTCAGTTCAGATCCAGCAGATTTTGGAAAACACATGGGAATTGTAACTCGTGTGCTAATACTTAAAAGTTTTTGTTAATAAAACTTCCAACACTAACCTTACCTCATTGAACTTACCTCACTGATTTTTATGCTCACTATAAAACTATAGCTGTCATAATATTTTTGAATTACTGCAAAAGGAAGTCAGTCGTTCCAGAGTCAATGTTATTTAGCAACATAATGATAGTTATAAATTCAAAATACTTTAAACCAATTTACTAAACTATCAATCTTGGAAGCTTTTAACTTTTGAAATTTCTGTCTCCAATAACATTCAAATTTTATTATCCTGTAACAGATTAATAGAAAGTGAATTAAAAGGCCACAATGTTCTTTTTTAAATCATGCCAATGCATTTAACTGCTTCATGAAAAATGTGTAGAATTCCATAACAGTGCAAGAATCATCAGTAAATATCTGTTAGCTTTACACATGATAAAAATAGAATTTTTACATGAACTTTTTTTTCTTAGCTTAATTTTTCCTAATAGTACGAATTAGTTATTACAAATAGTTGACATAGCAGTGATTTTCAAAAACCACATTTAGGTTTGTAACCTACTTGGAACATTCAAACAAAGGAGGTGCCTGTGGGTGAACCTCTTCAGCTGAGCTGGAGAGCCTGTGTTACGCTTTGCAGGGGTGTTCTGTACCCTTGACCTCTCTCTCTCTCAATTTCACATGTTTTGAGTGAGTCAGATCTCTTGGAGCAGACTTTTATGATGCACCATGTTCTGACACTGGAACACCTGTGTATGTTACCCGCTTGTTTATCAGACATTCTTATATCAGCAGGTCTAGCTGGAATCTGCTTGGCTACAAGCTTATCTTCCAGACCTATGGCCAGATCATAAATAGAGTGACATAAAGAGGCTTCGGCAATATTTTTCATTTATTCATAAGAACATAGTGAACAGAGAAGGAGGTTAAAACAATAAATTACACATATATTGTTTACTTTAAATATAACACATTTTTGTCAAGAAATACACCATTTTCGCTTTTGTATCTCTCCTGTTCATATCCTTCCAGATACCAAGTTACAGTCTTTTCTCTGCAAACTGATGCATTTTTCTCAAGAATGAGTAAGATTCTACTTCTAAGGTCTCTGATTACAAATACACCTCTAAAATTCTCCAAATATAAAGGCAGAGAGTGTTCTCCCTCCCAACCAGCCAGGCTCCACAATCTTCCAGACAACAGTAAACATCAGCTGGTTTGATATCGGCCTTGAATACTAGCAAGTGTTAGAGGTGCATCACTTGTCCTCAGTCCAAACCTCTGGTTTTCTAGGCACTCCTAGGACTCAGAATTTTCTCATTAGCTCCGGCTTTTGAGGCATGTGAGACAAGGCAACCTCTTTGTTAACTCTCTTTGCATACATAAGGCAAGAAGATACTTGCCTGGTATCAGAACAGAGTGCAGTGTTTTATTACATTAGATGTACAAAAAGGTAATGCCTATAGTCTGTAAAACAAACCATAGCTGGCTTAATCCTAGCCAAAGTATAAATCTGAAAGACAAGTTGCAAATCAACTTTAAAAATTGAAAGTGCTAATCTATATTTTTTTCCTAACAGACCAAGAACTAAAACTTCATGGAATTCCAAAGTCAGGTCTGCTAAAACAAAAAGAGGCAAAAAGACTAAATAATTAAATTACATCTTTCTAGAAATAAAATTAGAAGTTATGTAAGAACACATTACCTTGGGAGAGATCTTTATTTCCATACTGAGTTGAACCACACCTTCTAAAATGTTTGACACAAGCAATAATTAGTAAGAAATGGTTTTTTTTTTTTTTAATATGGACTGAAAGTTCTGCAAATGGGCTCTAAAAGGCCTATTCTGGCATGTAGTAAGATACATTCTTGGTAATTTTTTATCTCTTTATCTGCTAAACATTAATAAGATCTTAAAAAATTATAGAGATCTCCCAGCAAGAACATTCAAAACTATTCAGGATATAATAAATAGCAATAAATAGTTCTTTAACTAGCAAATTTTGCATACCAAAAATGACTGCTACTGCTGAACCCAGGACAGTCAGAGACAGTTTTAATGGGAAATCTGGCACAAGCAAAAGCACTATGCACTCTCTCTACAGCAATGTCTTTTGCTTCCTGCAAATGGTAGGTTACTTTAGGGGACAACTTAATGAGGACATGTGTGTCTCGGATCAAGGGGAAAAAAAAAATTGTAAGGAAATTTGTTTTTTTAAATGAGGCTTATTTCTGAATGAAAAATCACTGATAAACCAAAAAAGATGCTGATGAACTCAAAAACAAATGCTTTTGTAGCAAGCCCACAGTGATCGCAGTGCTAGGAATTATCTACACAGGCATTTAAAATTCAGCAGATGATGAGACGATGGTTCTTTTTACTGGTGTGATATAGCCTTAGTTTCCCAGTTAAGGCATCTTGAAGATTAAAACATCTTTACAGAGGAATGAAAATGCTTAATACACGCAACTCATATAAAATCTACCTCTATACCTGAAGGAGGAGGAAAAGGTGATATTCTGTTTTGTGAGCAAGTAAAACTTGGTATATGAACTTCAGAAACTTTAGTCCAAGATCACAAAGCAAAAAATTTCAGACTTCAAAGTTAGCAGTTAAAAATGTTTGATAATAGATGACAGATAAAAACACCTAACAATACAAATACATATTCACAGTCACAATAAGCAAGGTTTTAAGAACTCTTGAATTACACAGTTTAAAACTATCAGCATTGCTTCAATGTGGTATCTGGACAAATTGCTGCTCCTCATGTGAGTAGCAAACTATTGCTCAAAATTGAGGACTCCAGTACAAAACTCAAAGATACACAGCTGAGCTGTGTATCACACAATTACATGATTTTTTGCAAATAATGAATGTGGGGAAATACGTGTGTGTGTGTGTGTATATATATATATATATATATTGCAGAAATGTAACCCTAATACAGCTCAACTGTAGCAGTGCCTTTAGATGAATCAACTGTTTGACACAACGACTTGTCAGCTGGTCTCGTCTTGTACGAGTACAAATAGATGCTGCTCTCCCAGCTTCTCCAATGAGAGTCCTACCCAGAAACAAGATAAACAAGTACCTACTAATAGTAACACTGTATGTGCTACCTAATGCATGGAACCTTCAAGAGTGCCAAGATGGTAGTATCTTCTCTGGAATCTTGTATCCCTATTATTGATACTAGGAGCTGATACCTGAATAGTGCATTATGTCACTTAGTTTTTGGACCAGAGAATAGTCTGAAAGCATTTAATTTACTAATACAGCCAAAGCCCTCACTAGTGCCTAGGAAAATTAACTTTATGAGGCTAGCTTGCAAGTGGCTTGAGAACAAGATTCAAAGCATACTGTGAGTCTTGTGATAACTGTCTTAAAATCTTAGTTTGGAAATAACAAGTATTAAAACTTCTAAAAAAATCTGGTCTTTACAGCAGTGTACAAAAACTCAAAACAGAAAGAAATTAGAATTTAGTTCACATTTAAAATGTTCACATTAAAATGTTATGATTTTCAGGCTCAACAGATGAGTGAAGATTTAAAATGTGAGGGCTCAGTTATCAGTTTTATGGAAACTAACAGATTTTCAGTGATATTCTGAGCCCTTTAAGAGACTGTTCTGTGAAATGTTATATTATATATTAAGTCTGTAAGTCATTATTTAGAGATATCTTACAGATAGTAGATGGCCCATAAGCTGAAAATGATGAGGCCTGGTAATATTGCTAAGCTATTTGTTAATAACAAGCATCTCAACCAAAAAATCAGACTGTACTCCTACTGAAACAGAAGTACAACCATTTTGCCTATCTCAGACGCTGCAAATATATTTACTTTTTATGATGAAAACAGACTCCCAAACAAATTTCCACAGATTGTGCTGGCTTCTGATAAGAATTCCAGACAGGGAAAGGCTTCTTAGTCCATGAGAGGCTCCTTGAGATGCAGTCTGCCAGGAAAAGACTAAAAGGGCAGTTTCAGATTCCAAAATTGGTAACTCCTTTTTTTATGTCATCTTTGCAGCAACATTCTTCTAGAACTGAAGAAGGCATTTTACTCTAAAAAACTTCAATCATCACCAAATTGGTAGATCTTCACCTCATATTTAAAGAGTTTGAAAAGTATAGAATAATTCATGAGGCTCAACAATGCTGCATAGAAATGCATGAGATTATAACCTCTATTATAAGCACTTTAGTCCCACAGTAATTTAAAATAAAAAGTTACGCAGGAATGAAATCAGACATAATTTTCAGTTGCAGGCTTTCTAACATACTAACAGAGATTAACTTGCCAAATATTTTTACTGAATCCAGTCTGCCAGATCATCTAACAGCAAGTCAGAGACATGTCAAGATCTGATCTTGCATTTATTTATTATTCAGCTGGAAGCTATAGGTTTACTAGTTTACCACAATTATATTCCATCTGGGAGACAATCCGTTTCTCAGGACAGAATAGCATCTGCACAAGAAAGATAAAGCAAAAGCGCTATGTGCTGCTTTCATAAGTCTTGACACTAAACAAGCTATGTAAAGTTACATATAAAAACAAACAGTATCACAGAAGTGGTCTTACACTGTCAGATATGTAAAGGATCCTTTCAGAAAAGAATCAGCAGTGAAATAACTCTCAAAAACTACTTTCTGAGAAGGAGCCAAGCAAGCTACAAGAACCAACAATGGCATCCTCAAAAACAACTTCAAATGAATCATAGAACCAACTAGGTTGGAAAAGACCTTTAAGATCATTAAGTCCAAATGTTACCCCAGGACTGCCAAGACCACCTAGGAATAAAATTCATAACTGCTGGCAATTAAAATGGCCATTAAAAACAGTTCACAGAACAAAGTTACAAAATAACATTCACAAACTTCTCAGCTAGTTCTGTGTGATTAAAATGGGGATCCCTAAAAGAGCCCAAAGCCAGGTACAAATGTGGCAATCACCTCTGCAGAATATTCAACATACAAAGAACGTATGACTGCACCAAGTGGGAAAAAAAGAAAATACACAGAACTGTGTTTATCTGCATTATTCTTGGCTTGGGAGAACTTCATCCATGAAATGGATTAAAGGCTTCCCTAAAACAAGACTCAAGAAATGAAGACTACCAGAATTGTAAAAGGATCAAAAAAAAAATAGCCACTGAAAAAAATTAAAAGGCTTTTCATTTTACTGTACTCAGCTAAAATTTGTGTGATAAATGCTAACTCACAGACCCTCCCTCTACTACCAAACCGTGACATGTAAATGATGCCACATGATGAAATAACATATAAGCTACAAGATTCCGAGTACAATCTGACAAGCCTACCTTATAAAATATAATATTTTTTTTCTTTTTTTTGTTAGGATGGTGTTGTTTAGAGTCCAGTCAGATTACCAGAAGTAACCTGAAATTGTTTAAACCCTCATTGATCCCCAAACTGGAAATTACTGTTCCTTAGCAAACGTAACTGAAAGAGGAACGTCACCAGTTAGCATCACAAGAAAGCAGCTCTCTAAATATCACTAAATCACTGAATCACAGAACCACCAGAGTTGGAAGGGACCTCTGAAGATCATCTAGTCCAATCACCCTGCCAAGGCAGGGCCACCTCTTCCATTATTCTAAATATTCTTTTTAGTGCTGATGGTATATATATTTGGTCTGTATTATTCTCAGTCTCTATATATATTTAGTAAACATATAGACGTGTATATGCACATTCATGTATAAACAAACATTAATGCTAAAAAATTCGAGGTGTAAGTAACTTAACACAGAAGTAGAGGCTATAAGAAAGCAGATTTACTAGCCATGGAAATGAAACCTGAGTATGAAAATTCGCTCCCCGATCTCTGACTGTTGACATTAACCTGGAGCCTTACAAATCTGCCCTTTAAAAATATTCTAAAAGTAAATAAATAAATAAAGCAAGTATCGTTCCTCATCTGTTTTTCTTGTCCTGGAAAGCATTCTGAAAGTAATCTTTTTTCCAGGCAGATTATTTTGCACATGGGTGAAATTCTGCTCCTTCTTCAAATCTCCTCAAAAGACTGGGAAACTAAAGATACATTACAATGAACAGGACAATGCCAGCACAGAAAAGGAATCTTCAAAGTTTAGCACAGATTAACTACGTAGGATCCTGCACTCTGCAAATTAATTATCAGCACACCTAAGTATTACAGTATCACAATATCATCCCAAGGAAAAGGGCAGAGGGTGTGATAAAAAAAAACCCCAACAAAATACAAAACAACCACCACCAAAAAAAACACCCCCAGAAGCTCCCCACCTTTCCAATCCCGTAACTTAAAAAAAACATATGGAAGAACTGCTAATATTTTCTGGGTGCTGTCAAGCTGTCTTAAGCAATACCTAGCAGCTTTCTCTATATAATCCCATGTAGAGACACACATTTCACACAGCTCGACCAAATAGCAAAATGCATAAGCATTTCAGAACTTTAAATGATGCTTCAAAGAATTTAACTTCAAGCACTCCTTTAGTAAGGAAGTCTAAAATAAACAAAGTGAAGAGCTCGTAGTTAAAGAATAAAACCAACCACGTACAATTTATTAAATATAGATCTACCTTAAGATTGCATTACAAAAGCGTAACTGTGGATCCATAGGTGAATTAGCCTCTTTGATTTCCATCTCTCTTTACAAAAAAATGGGGGTTTTTTAGGTCTGCCATTCCTGAAAATTAAGTCTAGGACAGGAAAGACAGCCTTTGTTCTTCCCACATATTTTATACCCCCAGTAATACCTCTGCAGCCTGCCTGCAAATTTGTGCAGATGCAATTAAATGCCTCTGTAACTGAAACTTTCTAAACCCTTCTATTACTTATGCAAGAAGAAATATAACCCTCTATCCTCATTCATCTGTGCACTGGATTGCATGACCTAACAGAGTTAAGAAAATTTAAAACTTTATTTGCTGAATTACATATAGAGATATGAATTTTAATATTAACAACCTGAGGAGCATAAGGTGATTTTTCATAGTAATAAAATATTTCCCATAGTTTCTTGTGATTTCTTTATATATATATGTACAACTTTCATATTTTTATACATATATAAATATTTAAGGTTTTACTTTTAACAGGTATCAACCACTGAAATTATACTACCATTAAGTATGCCCTTAACTAGCTATTTTTCTATTTTAAACATCTTAATTCCAAGAATCTCTCTAAAGACCTAAATAGGCATCATCATCTTAGGAACATGTAAGAGTAAATTAATCTAAGGAATAATAAAATCTTTTGACATCAGGTATAGGCATCCTGAACCTGAAAAAAGTGTACAGAAGATTGACTGCAGATAACTTCTTTAATATCTATTGCTTGGCATAGCAAGGGCTCTTCAGCTCAATTGCTGTTTATAATTAATGACAGTAAACAATGCAAGTTTTAGATACATGAATATTTTTCTGGTGAATTAGATAACACTAAGCATCCAAGGAATACAAAGAAGCACTTAATTAGCAACCGAAAAATTGAAGCGTTTGAAACAAAGACAGGATTCTGAGTTTGCAAGCAGTACAGTCCTACACAAAGGGAATTCAGATGACAAATGGACATCAGGCATCAAAGCTCAATATAGAGAAGACAGCCTTTAAATAACAGTAGCAGCCTTTCCCTGGTCAAGTCTTAAAATGCTGGGTTGCAACCCTCTACAATGGTCTATAACATTTTTCTTTAGAAAAATTAATTTTTTCATAACTTTAGTATTTCTCTTTCAACTGTGTCACGCGTTTGAAAGAGCCAGTGAGACAACTATACATCACACAAGAAGTTCTAGCCTTTCTTTTAGCTTTAACAGCAGGTGCATGATTATGTCACTAAAATAAATGACTTTGAACTGCTTAACTTACTAACACAGTTAAAAGGAAAAAAAATTCCTAAATATGTAATTCATAAAGCAGCATATTTTCCCTAATTAATTTTCTCAAAGTTTACAATATCTGTACTAATTCTCTGTAACTAGATATGTTCTGGATCCATTCTCAGAGGATCTGTGTAGAATAAACATTTGAAACATCTTAAAGACTAACTAAAACCATCTTTCTACTACACTGCAAGGCAAATGATTTTTGGATGTTTTGCATTTTTATGCTAAATAGTGCAGCTGCAATTGATAAAAAGCAATCAGGCTAATTTAAGTCAATCATATCCAGGAGGTTCTCATCACTTGCATAAAAACGCTCTCACACTCAGTTTAAGGCTTTACCACAGCAAATCGCCCGCCTCCCCCCAGTTTTGGTACCTTGAAGTTCCCCCTGCATCTTATGCAACAAAGTATAGGAAACATAATTCTTATGGAATAAGAATCTTTATAGTTTTACTTGCATGTCTCATTTGAATAAGAACTTGGGTTAATAGTACCACTTGAGCACAAATAGGATTTATCACAACAGAGCAACACTGTAACTTTAGTGTACATCAAGGCATCAGGTCAAAGGCAAAGTGAAAACTTCTAGTACTCAAAATGTACAACTGTTACCCTCTAATGCATAATCTGGATTACATTACTGAGATCATAACATATGTTTTGAATTTACTGATTTGATTTATCAATATGGCACATCACAGCTGCCATCCTGAGTTCCCTCTCAGCTGTTGCATTTGACATTTTAAATGGTGATTGTTTGTGTTTTAAAATTGTGTATCAACTATTGCCACTACATTTTAGATCTATAAAACTACTACAGCCATCCCAGAACTCTTTCCTAGATGGGGAAAATCCAGCACAATGGATCTGAATTCTGTTACGATTTTTACCCATGTGGCCAACCCCCATGTGCATGCAACTGCTGACACTTTTCAGCCAGCTCAAAAGTAATGAAATAAATAGAAGCCCTGAACTCTGAAGCACGCCATGCCTTTATTCCTGTTCCCTATGAGACGGTCATGGGGTTCCATACAGTAACTGGAGCTGGAAGCAGAGAACCACATAAACATGCCCTAGATCTCTTTCTTCTTCATGAAGGGATGAAACCAGGCAACAGTAGGTGCTATCAGACTGACATCAATTGCTGTTATGGCTTCTTTTAATGTTCTCTTTGAGCAGCTGCTCATCAAAACCATTTGTTCACTGCTCCTACCAAAGCAAATAGGGAAAACACAAAAACATGAAGAAAACTCACCTACCAGTTATCCTGCAACTGACTAAGGCAAGGTTTGAAAAACATACCCTGATCTTCAAATCCTAAAAACTGCATCTGTCTCATTGGAAGAAAATAAGATACAATAATTTTCCAATAATTTTTCATCTACAGTTGACACAAAATTTTTTAGCAGATAGGAAAGGTTCTCTTTTTATTGATGGACTCTTCTGTTTTTATATACACTGAACTGTTAAATAAGACAGCAAATAATAAAATACGCTTTTCAAACTGTTTATCTTAGAACTCTAAGTGGATAATAATTCTGGGACTTATGTATGACTAATAATAACTATTTGAATTAATAACACATTGCAAATCTGAAGTCATGTTCTAGAAATGCTTCTTTCGATTATGCATCAGAACATAAAATTCCTCACTAAAGCTAAACCAGCACAAAATAAAGCCAACTAACTGAAGGAATAAGCAGCACCTTCCTCGGGGGTGTGGAGCCTGTCTCTCTAACTTGTGAGATCATATCAGAGCTCTGTGCCCAGTCTAGACTTGCCCAGTGCAAAACAGATATTGAAATATTGGCATGAGTACAACTGAGGCCCCATCTGGATGGCCATGAGACAGGCACAAAGTGTACTATGAGAGGCTGAGCCCCAAGTTTGTGCATCCTAAAGAAAAAGCCACAGGGAGATCTTACTGTTGTCCTCAATTACTTAGTGAGAAGGTATGATAAGAGTCAATCTCTTCTCAGGTGCGCTGCAGGATGTGATGAGAGAACTAGAACATGGAAATTCCACCCTGATGTAGAAAAAAACTACATCTTTTACCACAAGCTTGATCAACTACTCGGCACTCGTCAAGTCACACCTGCAAGGAACAGGAACTGGACACAGGATCCTGTACTGTGGTCAGTTTTGGTCCCTGTTAGACAAAAAAAGATCTGGACAGGATGGAGATGGTCCAGAGAAGGGGCACACAATTTCTCATATTTCAAAGAAAGAACTGATAGAATAATGGACTGACAGAATAATTATAATCTGTTTTTTAATAACAACAAACAATATTATGCCACTGTGAACAGAAGACCAGTCTCTTGCCCTCACATCTTTATTATAATAAGGTAAAGTGTATTATAAAGATGAGTTAGCTTGCAAATGGAATTACTCTAGTTAAAATGAAAGAGGCTGAAAACAAGCAGTACACTAGCATAAATGAGAATATATTTACACAAGATTTTAGGAGTAGGTGGTGTATTTAGCAAGAAAAGCCTGAGAAACAGTAGTATTTGACAAATAGAACATAGTCACAATCTTGTGTAGCAACACTAATACTTAGGACCTGACCTGCATCAGCAGTAAATACTTATGTACAACCATGGTAGTAGCAATTACCTCACTGAGGAAGTCTATCAGTTTGGTCAGACATTACTTTCCCTGCAAAAATCCATGATGGCTAGTCCTAATCATCTTTGTGTCTGTCATATATTTGGAAATGGCTTCCAGGATTATTCTTTCCTTATTACAACCTTCCCAGCGATCAATGTGAGGCTTACCAGCCTATAATTCTCTAGATCCTCCTTCTTGCCTTTCTTAAAGGTAAGAATGACATTTACTTTCTTCCAATCCTCAGAAACCTCTCCAACTGCTGTGACCTTTCAAAGATAACTGACACAAAGCTATCAGCACTTGCAGGTGCATTCCAGCAAGGCCAAGGGATTTCTGGGTGTCCAGTTTCTTCAAATATTCCTTGACCTCACCCTCCTGCACCAAGGATAAGTCTGCCTGGCCCTGGACCTTTGCACTGGTTTCAGAGACCTGGAAATGCTGAAGGCTAGTCTTAAAGGTCAAGGTGAAGAAGGCACTCAGTACCTTTGGCCCTCCCCATGCCCTTTAGGATCAGGTCTAAACTACCATTTATCAGTGAGCCATTTTCCCTAGTCTGCTGTTGATGTGCCTGTAGAAACTTTTCTCGTTGCCCATCATGTCTCTTGCTATATTCAAGTCCAGATGGGCTTTCTTATAGCTTTCTTAACCTTATACCTGCATGTTCAGATGCCCTGTTCCTCCCAGGTCACTTATGCCTGCTCCCACCCCCCATTACCAGTTCTTTTCATTTAGCTTCATAATTAGAGGAGGAGGAATGAGAGCTGATTTCAATTATACAAAAGCAATTGTTTATAGAAATGCACAGTACCAAAACATTCTCATGTACTTTAACAATTCCTGAAAGCATTCTTTGACCAGGAAAAAAAATACATCATTTAAGCTTACCCTCTCACTAGCTATGTAACAGACTGCTCCAAAATTTATGACAGAAGATGACACAAAGTTAACCAGCCCACTGCCAGAGCACTAGCACACCAAATCATGCTGGAAGAGAAAAAGATAACAGAGGCAACTGGTACTTCAATGCAGATGGGCCTGAACTTTTGCTTGGCTCATAAACCAACACAGCTGGAGTGTTAGGCAACAACCATGAGTCATCAATGTATGACAGTCTAGGTCAAGTCTGGCAAAGATTTCCTGCCTGATTTAAACTTACTTTATTTAGTCCAGTGACACTTTTCCTAGAAAGAGAGGGCAGGCTGATCACATGTGTCTGTCTGTATTTGTGGCCTGACACTTGGCAGGGGAAACTTCATTATGTTTATGGTTATGCTTAGGAAAACTACTCTCAATTGTTTCCAGTCTGTTGCAAACATAAACCTACAAGCTGTATTAAATATGTACTATTCTATTTACCATAACTTTACAAAATCATGCATAAAATCCTAACATGGGATAAAATAAAGGCAACTTTTCTTTCCCCACCACCACCCCAATTTCTGGCAACATTTCAAAATAAACAAGGAAGCAAACCAATCCTTAGTTTGCAAGGTCAGACAGGACCTTATCCACAGGAAAGATAAAACTGGCTTAAAATAAATAAATTATTCAGGAAGAGAAAAGCGATTTTCTATTATATCATTCATGTAGAAAGAAGAAACAGCTCCACAATGAAATATCGTAGTAATTATCTGTGTCTATTAATGAAGAACATGGATTTTTTTCTAGCCAAAAGAGCAAAATGAAATTTACATTTGCCTCAAAAATGAAATAAACTAAAAATAAGGGAAAACATAACAATTCAAATAATGTGCACTTGACTAGGTATTGCAGAGAATTAATGTTTCAGTCTTTCATTTTCACACTTTCTAATCTCAGGAACCTCACTGTTGCTGACATAAATCGAAGAAATTTAGCTATAAGTATTCAAAGACAGAAAAGAATGCGGAACTATATGAAAATGCAAAATACAGAGAATCATAGAATCATTCAGGTTGAAAAAGACCTTTAAAATCATTGAATCCAATCGCTGACCCAGCGCTAAACCATGTCCCTAAACACCACATCTACACGTCTTTTAAATATTTCCAGGATAGCGAGGATACTTTTTTCCAATACCCAATCTAAACCTCCCCTAGCGTGACTTGCAACTTCTGTTTGAAAGTCAACATAGTGCAAAGACCATTAAAAGCTGTGCACCATGCTATGTTTGAGAGTTCCAAAATACGTAAAGGATCAGTGAAGCATAATCTGGAGCTCAAATATGTCTGAGCACTTTTCCCTCTACAGTTTTCTTCCTTGCCCAGCAAGGACTCTGCTTTTTTTCACATGATTTTGCTAATTTTTTACATTTAAGGATGAAAGGTGAACCTCCAGTACGAATTTTCCCATCAGTGACTCATCCTCCATGCAGGCCACCGACCAAAGAATCACTTCTGGTACGGCAAGCAGGTATCATGAACACTTTTTTCAGAAATCGTTCTATAACTTCTATTACCACTGTTATTAATTTCTACCAGAAATTTTCTTATTACTTTATTATTTGTGCTGAGTTTTAAGGCAACATTAATGCTCTCAGTGAAAAATATATCAACTGCAATGTTCTTCCATATTTTCTAGTGAAAAATACTAAATATGTTGCAACAGAAAGTAACACTCTCTGATCTTGCTACAAGAATGTTTTAAATTCAACCTCAAACAGTACACATTCTTTGAAAACAGCAAACGTTTATTTATGCAAAAGATTATGAATATATAGAGATGGCCAGATACAACAGATAGGATCATTTTAATAAGGTATTCTAGGAAGACAGCTATATTATTTATGAATACTATGATCTATTCCAGAATCCAGCACAGTATTGCTCTAACAGTGTTTGGAACCATCAGTAAATGATGCAAAGTAAAAATAATTAAACTTTGTAATGGGAAGTATTTTAAGTATTTCTTGGAACTTCAACAGTCTAAATGGAAAAATAAGCATGGAGTGAACATGATCCAGAACTGCTTTTATTCACATGCTCTTCAGTCTTTCCCACCCTGTACCAATCTTGTGCCTATCTCACAATGTAGGGCAGGTGTTAGAAAAAACAGCTGTTGTGTTTGTTTGACCCGAGGGGGAATTTGAAAGACAAAAGCAGAAGGACATAAGAAAACAGCTTTCATAAATGTGCTATTCATAAAATTGTTTCAGACTGTTTCTGACTACAGTATACGACGTGTGCCTTGTTTGCATTGAACTTACTTCCGCTGAAAGGCAAAAGCAGAACCTTAGCAAAGGTGATGAAACAATGGTGATTCACAAGCCCAATATGAATACCTACAAAACCAACCTGTTTTAAAAGTTATTACGGATAGATAAATCAACAGCACTCATTACAAAATGTCAGAATTAAGATTTCCCTTTGCAAGTACAGTTTGACCCCTTCCTGCAGAAACAGAAACCAAAGCACCTTTATAGAATCATAGAATAGTTAGGGTTGGAAAGGACCTTAAGATCATTATGCATTTTATTCTATCTTCTGGACTACTTTTGAATCCAACTTTAAACTATTATAAACATTTTCAAAACTCTCTACATACTTGACTTATAACCCTCTGATTTCATATTGCTAGGACTTAGTCCTACAGTACTTAAATACATTTCTAACACTAACCATAGCAGAACTCTACCAGCTCAGCAAATGTTTAAACAGCTCTCTACACCAGCACTCATGCTCCTGTGACAGAACTCTTAAGTAGTAGCATCTTCTGCAATCCCTCTCCACAGTTCCAGGCTCCTTTTTGCTGATTCATTTCCTCCCAATTCTGTAGAATACCTGACTTTCTTCATGAAGCTTTAGAGATAATTATTCTCAAGAAAAATCTCCTTGCCTTTCCTTCTCTTGCAACTGTCAGTCCTTCAAATGCATCAGAAATATTTGTTTGCATTTTTAAAACATCTTTTTTTTTTCCGCCTTTGTAAACATTTCTTCTAGCATGGTACTGCTTACGCAGTTTCTTCTGTAAAACTAAACATATTCACAGTTACTGTTAAGCAAGAACCTTTCAAAAACAGAGAAATGGATCTGTGGCAGAGCATGCAGTGGAAATTCATCAGTATGCACATGGAGTCTTTAACAACTACAGCTGGTAGAATGGACACAGGTAGGAAAAGCGTGGTCATATAAGAGGAAAAAAAAACCTACGATATATGACCACCTGTAACAACATAACTAAACCTTGCATTCTCATCACTTTTTACATACCACGCTTCCTTCTCAAAAATAATGGAAATTAATCGTAGGATTAAATTAATCATCTCTGTGAGAAGGAGTGAACATTCAACAGAGAAGTACAGAGAAAACAATTTGGAGCCTTTCTTTGTATTTCACAGAACAGATAATAACCAAAGGCAGTTATACAGATTCAAGTTACTTAATGCCACATAATGTCATTATTCCTTTAAGAAGTATTACTGCGTTACTAATTCTATTGCATAGAAACACTGTAACTAATACTGGCAGAGGGAAGGTATATGATCCCCTGCAGGAAACACAAACGCAAAGCAATTGTCTGAAGAGCTAAAATTTATGTTATAATGCCATGCATTAAAATAATCACAGGAAAAGAACCAAAGAAACAAATTAAGAACTGCAACACAGTCCACTAACTGAGCAGTTTACTAACATCGTTGACCACTTACCTGACCAAAAATCTAGAAACAACATTTATCAAAGGAGGTGGATGATTTCAGGACTTAGTTACAAGCGCTTTTTCCCCTGTCAAGTCCCACAAATGTTAATTAGCATCCTGCCTTTGAGAATATTTTGTGTTTTAATTACATTAAATTCACAGCCTTCTTATTAACTACATATGTTTAGTAATTTTTGCTCTAAGGACACTAGTATCATTATTTAACTAGGTGCTATCATGCACAGTAGTTGTTTAGCCCAGCTTCTTTTTAAACATCAAACCCCTATTTTCATGGATTTCTGTGCACAACTGCAATTCCTCCCTGTGACAACTGGAAACTAAGATGATTGTTCCCACATGTCTGTGCCAGCTGGTGGGCCACATGGGTTTTTATTTACTAAAGCCTTAAGGCTACACAACTGCCATGACTTACTATAGTAAAGCTGTGGAGTACCAATCTACCTCAGAAAGGCAGTTTTTGCTACACATGTATTATCCTTCACTTGTCTAAATGAAACAGTACATTTATGTCTGGGTTTCTGTTTTGTCCAATTTATGAAATGAAAAAGCAGTTTTCACTTAGAGCAGCCACAGAATTGGAATTCCATTCAGTTTACCACACCTGGTAGTTGAAAATATACCAAATAATGACAGAATCAAATTGCTTAGGAAAAAATGCAACTGCTGCTTCTTTTGCAGGAGATAATTTGTAAACACTTTTCACCTATAACCATGACAAATCTTTCAGGAATTCTAACAGCCTGCATTGCTTGGTCATTTAAGGTATGCAAAGTACTAGGGAAATTGAAAGCATTATGTAATGATATTATGTTACCACTTGGGACATGCAGTGTGTAACTTCAGTTTGCCTTACCTGATTTTACTTAGAGTTTTCCCTAAATATTAGCAGGTCATCTGTGAAACCATCGATCTTCATAAGCTTAGATTCTTACTTTCATTTTCCACTGTGATACCAAGACCTAGAGAGCTCTTTCCTTCTAAAAGTTAAATGGGGGGGGGGGGGGGGGCAGGGAGGGGGAATTACACTACCACATTGCTGTAAATAAAATGTTATTCAGAATCCTATTGCCAAAGAAAAAAAAAAAAAGAATAAAAAAGCCATGAGGTCTACTGTCAGTATGAGATCTCCAAAGATTTCTGGATGGCCACAGCTGCAGAAGCTTTTTTTATTTCAAATGAGCCATATCTCCTATTTTATTAAACTCCGCTTCTGCTGCAAGCATGATATTTTCCTCTGCAGTGATGGAGGGCAGGCTGAAAATACATCTTTGCACCTACCACAGGCTTGAGTGTTGGAGTTAAGTTAATTGAGCTAGGATGCTCTCAATCTGAACCACTAATTAAAAAAAAAAAAAAAAAAGAGACATTTTGCAGTCTCTGGCCTTAGTCCTAGCACAAAGCCTGAACTGTCCCATGTAATATCCCTGCACTGCATCCTTAACACCCATACTAAAATTTAATAATAAAAAATCCCCAAAACCATACAACCCTTACTATGCAAGAAGTAAAAAAAAAAACCTACCTTGTCCCTACCTTTGTATAGCAAACTTTTACCTAACTGTATGTATCCTACACAAAGATCAGCCTCATTCATGATTTGCTGTCTTCTTTCATTTTTACCCCAAGATAGCAGACACAAGACACCAGCAGCCATTACCCTTTCCCTCTTTCACTTTAATGAAAACAAGAGGTATTTGTCTTTGGCCTTAAAAGCCATGGTTCCCCACTTCCCTTCAGTCAGATTACTTAATTCACATCTTCCTTTAAGTGGCTCTAGCCTTTTCTCCTCAGCTGTCTCTCTCCCAGCATAAAAAAAAAAAAAAAAAGAAAACACAAAACTACTTCAGTTACTTCTCCTCATACTTCATCATTAATGCAGTATGTGCAAAACACCATTAACAGTTTCAGACTGGGGGATTTTATCTATAAGTTATTATTCTAATTACAACATCTACAGGTTCTTTGTGTTCCCCTTGGGTTTGTACCAACCTGGTGAGATTTCAATACTGTTTTGAGTTGGGTTTTCCTCGGCATTTTTGTATATAGCGCCAATATACTAGGATCATAACTAGGCCCCTTTAGGTCTAGTCACAGTAAGTATGCAAAGAATCGTTTCTTAAGCAATCCTATTAAACTTCCTCTCAAAACATCTCCAGCTAGAGCAAAGGCTTTAAATTAGTAGCTAACAGTACTATCATTTTTCTCATCATTTCCATCCACTAGAATCAAGCCTAACTGAAGCTTAATTTATCTTATCACAGTAAATTTTCTTGGCTATAAAAAAACATTTAAGCTACGTGAATATTGTTTAAATGGCAAACAAGGTAATTTTCTGTAAATCTATGAACTGGGTGGTAGGGTGGGGATGGGGATGGACACCACAGTTATTTATTACTTTAATTAAATAAAATACATGAAAATGAGAAGTGTTTGGATAGTATGATAAATCTAGCATTCACTAAGCTATCTGTCTCAAACAACTTGCATAAGGTCTTTACATATCAAGTATACAGTGTCTTATCTTTGTATTTTCATCTTTCCCATTTTATTTTTATCTGTTTTTTCCTATCTCTGGGCACTGCTTTCTACCAGCCCCACAAATGGAACTCTCCACTCCTTTAGTCACCTTTCCCACAGGCAATTCCATTTCAGTTTTTATGACAAAAAATAAAGGTGTCCCTAAAAGAATGACAGAACATTTAAAGCTATTATCAAGAATGGATTCAATTAGGGATAGTGGCAGTGTGTGTATGTAAATAAATCAACCAACATTTAATCTTCCTCCAGATAAATAAATGATAGTATATAACTCACAAAGCAGAAAACACACATCTTTGGGACAGTACTACATATCTCGTATTTGAGAGCACTTCATTTGTAGTACCATAAAGTCACTGGGGTTGGAATGCATCTCAGGAGGTCACTAGTGCAATGCTCAAGGCATGAAGAACACCGAAATCAGACAATGCTGTCTGATGTGCATTTGAATCCTGCAATAGAGACACAACAAAGGGGCGGGGGGAAATGGGGGAAAGAGGGGGGAAGAAAAGAAAACACCAAACACAACCCACACACAAGTTTGCCTCAGAGTTTACTTCTATTTAAATACAGCATTTTGCTAATCTGAGGGTTCTTTGGTTTAACTCAGAATTTACTGCCTCACCACTATGTTCCTCTCATTCCAAACAGTCACAGGGGTCCACAAAACATGAAAACTGCCTAGAAAGTGAGATGGCTGGCAAGCGCCACCTGAGATAAAGGTGAAAATTTGAAATACACTGTCAAGAAAGCTCTGAACAGCTGCAGTGACAGAGAGTAAACGGGACACAAGCTTCCAGACTGGTGCTTTTACAACAGGTGATCTTTCCTTCGCACGCATAGCAGATGTACCAGAATGATTCACTGGCAGTACAGCACAAAGACCACACTGAAATATCTGGCTCAGCCTGATTTGAAACAAGAAAAATCACAAAACAATAGAAAAATAGAATTTCAAAGTAAAACTGTACCTTAGAAAAATAAAAACTTGAGACTGAAAGAACTGTAGTTATACCATTATTATTGTAAAATTAAAAGCAGATTTACATTTCAAGCAATATCAAATATCAACATTGTAATAGAAATAAAAACAAAGCATTTGTAGTTTTGTTCCAAGTATTCTGTGCTGTCTGCTTTTATTTGTTCTTTATGCAAACTAAGAACTGCCAAGAAGTCAATCATCTCACAGCCCTTCTCTATAAACCGATATGTTCAAAAGAAAAAACAGACTGCAATAAATAGGCACTATAATCACCTTTCCTCTTCACTGTTATTTGGTCTTCTCTATTAATACATGCATGCTGAATACATCAGTATTCAGTTACAGTACAGACTTCACCTATTTTCCTAATGCATTTTCTGAGAGGACTACAGTCACAATTTACAAAATTTCTTTGTAGACATTTACTTATTTCACAGTTCATTAACCTTCAAACAGCACACCTGGACTTGGAGGTGTGTTATCTAACACAGTGATACACTAACTAATAAAGTGCTAAGTATGTTTGTGTCAGAATTGCTTATGAAATGAATGTTTTTCTTCACTGAGCTACCCAGCTGAAATGAATTTATTTACATCAATTTATGTAGGTTTTTTCCTTGGTGGTAAGAGCTGTAGTTAAATGCCAGTCACTAAATATGTGCAGAGTCTCAGGCTGTACCATCTACCACTTTTTAAAGTATACAAATGATAGTGTCTCATCTTTTTAAATCATCAAAACGAATTATTCAAGCTGTTTAACCTCTTCCCTCTGCATTAACAGTACAAAGCATCGTTTAAAAATTAACTAACTTCTACAGCTTTTTCATAACAGCAAGGAAAATCTGAGCAAGTTTAATACTCTTCCTTTTAACAATTCTGTGGAGCAGAGTGACATTTTCCCTGTTCTGTAGCTGGAGTAGCCTGACGTTGGCTCATTTCTATCTGACCTCAGGGGTTTCACATCATTAATAAAGAGGTAATCAAAACAAAGGCTATATATGTTAGGGTAGGAAAAGTTTGCATGATTTGGCACTATTATCATATATACTCTTAAAAATGGAACAAAATTAAATGCACGTCGCAGAGGTGGTGAACCCTCTAAGGCCTGGTTCCAAGCATTTTTCCTACTGGCAATAAACCATTTTCAGACCTCCCAACTCTGGCCACCATGACAGTTATTGCTTTACAGGATTATATCTTTTTGCTTCAGCTGTCAATAAAAACTTCAAATGATAGTTTTAAAACTCAAACCTATTAAAATAACCCAAAACACTGACATCACTGAGACAACACAATCATCATGCAAAAAAGCACATCATGTTTAGGTTTAGACTTATTTACTGCTGGTTTTAAATTCTCTCTCATCATATGGAAAAGTGCCATTGTACCTGAAATCCGACCCAATTACCATTGTTTGAAGGAAGCTAATTACACTCATGAAAAAGCTCCAGATGTCCTCAGTGTACTTCTGGTGATCTGCTGTAACACATGCGAAACAACTATCTGACTAAGCAGATTGGCTACTCTTGCCTCTCAATACTAGCGAGCATTCTGCAGTGTTTAATATGACTCTGCTTACACTTCATCTCAGACAACTGAAACTACCTATGTAAGAATGAGCTCAAACTTAAACTATACTTGTAAAGTAGTAATATTTTCTGAGCTAATTTTGCAGTAACATCATAAAAATTCCAGACTTGAAATGACACAAAAAGTAATCTACTGAGTACAAACACTGATTGAATTCAGTAACAAAAAAATAACACTAATGAAATTCTAGGAATACCTGAATGACAAGAAGCTACAGTTAATACCAACATTACTTGTGAGCCTCATGGCTATTAGACCTGGCTTGCAAGAACCATGGAGTGAGGTTGATTTGTATCAAGCAGAAGAATCAGGGGACTCAAGCAGAACCAGCATTGTACTCCCGGGATCAATACTGCATCCAGTCCTGTTCAACATCATCTTTAATGATCTGGACACGGCGTAGCATGTAACCTTTAGCAAGTTTGCTGATGGTACAACTGGGAAGAGCAGCTGTACACCAGAGTGTAATGTTGCTGTTCACAGGGATCTCAACAGGCTGAAGAAAGGGGTTGTGAGGGACCTCATGTAGTTTAGGGAAAGGAAATGAACATGGAGAGGAACAACTCCATGCACTTGTATATCCTGGTTTATTATGAAGTAACTGAGATCCTACAGAGGATCTGTTTTGGATTCCTTTTATTACAGGATTTACTAAGCTAGTTTAATTACAGCAAAGTGACTATCAAGTAATCTATTTGGGCACGAAGTTGACACTGCAACTACAAATACCTTGCTCAGTTTCGGGTTAGAACTGGCCTTTGACACTTTCACCTCCAGAAAGAAGCCCTTCAAGGCAGGTTATGAGCATGTTTTAGGCCAGCATAAGGTTGTACAGTGATAATTAACAAAACTATCTATTCTATAAAAACACAATGTGGACATGCAGGAAGAAAGGAGTGGGCTTAATGCAGGCCAAAATGTTACTAACTTTACTCATCTGGGAACGACCAACAATAGCTTGTACAGCACAAAATTCCTTCCATAATGATTTCCACCTGCTGGAAGGCTGCCATTCACCCTTCATCTCCCTGCAGCTGCTTTCCCATCTGCTGCTGGAAGCCACTGCCCTCCCTTTAGATAAGACCTGAGGCCTGGAGATAGAGTTGCTCTAAGCAAACAAAACATTTTCCTAATTCCCGGTTGGAGAGAATGAAACCTGCTATGTCTAGAAACATTGCTGGATTGCTACCACAGCACAGTCTAGCGTTATCTTACTAGCTCAAACCCCAGGTCTCAGAGCGGGCCCTGCTGGCAAAGCAGTTCTTAATTCCTCATACATCTGTATTGGCAGGCCACTTGCTTGACTACCACGTAAACAACACTTGCTCATTTTCATAAAAGACTGGCTGGACGGCAACATATAAAGAGTTCTGGTCAATGCCTCAATGTCCAACTGGAGACCTATAACAGGTGGTGTCCCTCAGGGATTAGTGCTGGGACCGGTCTTCTTTAACATCTTTGTTGCTGACATGGACAGTGGGATTGAGTGCGCCGTCAGCAAGTTTGCCGATGACACCAAGCTGTGTGGTTCGGTTGATACACTGGAGGGAAGGAATGCCATCCAGAGGGACCTGGACACACTTGTGAGGTGGGCTGATGCCAACCTCATGAAGTTTAACCATGACAAGTACAAGGCCCTGCACCTGGGTTGGAGCAACCCCAGGCACAGCTACAGGTTGGGCAAAGATGAGATTCAGAGCAGCCCTGCAGAGAAGGACCTGGGGGCGCTGTTCTATGAGAAAATGAACATGAGCCAGCTTCAGTGTGTGCTCACAGCCCAGAAAGCCAACCATATCCTGGGCTGTATCAAAGGAGCGTGACCAGCAGGTCGAAGGAGGTGATCCTGCCCCTCTACTCTGCTCTCGTGAGACCTCACCTGGAGTATTGTGTGCAGTCATGGTGTCCTCAACATAAAAAGGACATGGAACTGTTGGAACAAGTCCAGAGGAGGCCACAAGGATGATCAGGGACTGGAGCACCTCCCATATGGACAGGCTGAGAAAGTTGGGGCTGTTCAGCCTAGGGAAGAGAAGGCTGCATGGAGATCTCATAGCAGCCTTCCAGTATCTAAAGGGGGCTTATAAAGATGCTGGGGAGGCACTCTTAATGAGGGACTGTAGTGACAGGACAAGGGGTAACGGGTTAAAACTTAAACACGGGAAGTTTAGGTTGGATATAAGGAAGAAGTTTTTTACTGTAAGGGTGGTGTGGCACTGGAATGGGTTGCCCAGGGAAGTTGTGAATGCTCCATCCCTGGCAGTGTTCAAGGCCAGGTTGGACAGAGCCTTGGGTGACATGGTTTAGTGTGAGGTGTCCCTGCCCATGACAGGGGGGTTGGAACCAGGCTATTTTAAGGTCTTTTCCAACCCTAACTATTCTATGATTTTCAGGTATTTAGTAAGAAGGATGCTGGGTTTAGTGCATAGAAAGCCACTCTATCCTATCATGGGTCTTTTGTTGCATGGACTGTATTTTCTGCAGGAAATGTATGAGCTTCATTAGAAGAGCTATTGATTTGATGTTGTTTTGTTATTTAATTTAACACAGCTGAATATATATACCAGGAACAAAACATCAATGGCCTCTGCTGTTATTTAGTCTCTCACACATAACCAAATGTAACATTTTCAGCAAACATTCACATAAGACAAACATTCCCTCTATTCCTCTAAACTAAAGATTAAGTGGAAATGTAAAAGGTCCTTTTGGAAGACAGGATATTTCTGAGTACTGAAGACAGAAACTTGAGTTATATGAAGTTGATACTTGCAAAGTGATTACAAAAAAGTGTCCCCGTAAAACTAAGAGTAGATACAAACAGAGTTCAGAGAAACTTTACTCTGATTTTCCTGCCTTGCTGCATCACATTTAGTTTTACAGGATGTAACAGGAGAATGTGGCCTAAAGGCATGAATTTGTTAACTGAAATGTACAGTGAAGCATACAATGAAACAAACAAAACACTTAATTCTTATTGGCACATACTGGCCGCCTGGTAAGTCAAAATATATGAAGGGCAAATAAGCAAGCAAAGAAATGAGAGAAAAAGGAGGCATTTCCATCCTGAGTAAGTGCAGACACCACAAACACCCTGTTTTCAACCGTTTTATAACTGACTAGTGCCAGGAACAAGATCAGCTCTAAAACCACTCAAACTTAAGGCATCCAATAAGTGGTCTATAGCCTTAGTTACTAGTTTTCACTGAGGTGTTTTCTTGTTGCTTATGTTAAGGAGATGTTCTTTCTGATTTTGTCTAAATATTGAGAAACAGCAAAGACTTTGGCCTAGAGGAGTAGACGTTGCAAACTACAAATTCAGCCTCTGTCCAGCCTGTGTTCCTCAGAGCTCCATCCAGCACATTTCTCTAGAATGCCCACAGTTTAACAGGCTCTCTTTAACAAACTGCACACCCAGTCTGGAAGTTGAAACATCATAGTTTGTGGAGAAGAGACATCTTGGCAATCATTTCTAACCAGAAAAACTCCCTTGCATACAGCAGGGTGGTAAGGAATGCGCTGGAACCCTGAGGATCTTAAAATTATGTAACAATAATGTTAACAATAGAATATCATTAGAACATGCCTTGGATTAATCTCATTTTCTAATCTATGAGACTGCTTAAATGCAGAGATCTGTCACTTGTTTTTCATGATTATCAGAGAAAGCAAGTAACATCTTCACATAGTTACACAGCAGTTTTATGACAAATTCTGTGTTTGGTTATACAAGTGTATTTTTTATGGCTAGCTGAAAGCTCCTGTAAGACTTTATTCCAGGAGACAAGACTGGACAGCTCAGTAGCTTTAAGGAGCTCTTGATTCAAAGTCTATTCAAAAGAGATGAAAAGTATGTTCAGACTAAACACATCCTTTGTGAGCCTCGATGCTGTATAACCCCAGCTCTTCATTTCTAACCCCTGGAAATGTAATCTTTCAGATAGAAAGTTGTACAGGCTGTGACATGCCTACAACAACCTTGAGGCTTTAGAATAACAAAAGTACTGTTTTTTTCCCTGATAACTCCTGGTTTGAGAAATTGATGCGTACACAGTGTGCTGTATTTCTACTACATAAAAGATCCTTTTAAGCAGATTTGAGATGTACTACATCTCCACCATAAAGTACAGGAAAGTAAAAAAAAAAATTCAGTGCATCTTCAACAGATAAAAAATGAGATATAATTAATACTGCCCAAAGTATGAATGCTATTAAAGTATTTCAAGAACAGGGAGTTTGCTGACATAATATAAAGTTTAACAGAAGTTGTTTAAAGTCTCTGTCTCATAGGTAAATGGTGCATATAAGAGCACACCCCGTAATGCTATCTTTCAAAAGTAAATAGAAGAAATTTTGAGACAAATGAAGTTATTGAGGTAACATAATGTAATTACCAAAGCCTATGAAATAAACCCCACCATTTCTGAAGATTCTCACACAACCAAATTCAGGCTCAAGTGATTTAGCAAGTCGATGCAGAGACAGCCTAAACTGTCTAGAACCCAGACATACTGTGAGGACATCTATGAGTTGTTTTGCTTCAGTTTAAAGTCTCTTATCTGCAACAACCCACCTATCTGCATATATCACAAATAACACCATATTAGACCAAACAAGAGGGATTCATTCTCTGCTATTATAGAGCATTCCTTCTATCAAACTACCTCTCTGACAATTTTAACATTAATTTTTCATTTGGTTTCCCTGAGAGACTAACAATAAGCAGCCACAATACAACCAATTGTCACCTGCACACCAACAGGCAACTACAGGTAATTTTAAGTTAATTGCTTCATGTAAAAAATTTGAGCTGAACTGCCTTATGTAAAAAATGGGAAGAGGAATTGAAAACCTGTCTGAAACCAACTGGTTCACTAGGAACACAACCCCAGCAGCCCTTTATCAAGAGCACTCTCAGTTATTAAGGTTACCATGGCCCATCTGTCAGCCATAAGACTGTAATGCCTTAAATACATTGGAGTCTGATAAAGAATTAAGAAATCAAATTACTGGAGAGACAATGGAATTCATCACTATCCTCAGCAGCATGACAGTTAATACAAACATAGCAAAACAGTTCTGCACAGATAAGGATTAAAAATATGTAATCTTTACAACTCAGATGCTAGATTGAGATCTGCCAAAAATACTGGAGTTTTTACCCTTGTTCTATTATGATTATTTTCTATTATATACATATGCTGGCTGGCCTATTAAACACAAACTAGAAATTCCAAGATTTCATCTGTATCTTCTTAATGCACAGAGCGTAAGACATACAGCATAGACTGATTATCAGAATCTCAGAAATATTTATTCCCTGCTTTCATTAGAATGATAGTTTAAGCTATTTTTTTTCTCCTAGAACTTTGCTAGCCAGAAATTTGAAACATTCTGTAAGATTCCTGTATACTTCATAGAACATACTTCTCTTTCTGAATAGAAACTCTTCTATTCATTCTGAATGGAAACTATCTGCACTGCATGAATGAATTTCACAGGTATTTTTGTTTCATTAAAGGGGTATACACATTAAAAATAAAATTAAGAAGTTACAAGCGGAATCAGTCTAATCAGTATCATGTGCTCCAGCCGACAACTTTTTTTAGAAGTCCAGGAAAGAAAAAAAAAATGGACAATATTTTTAACACTGGATTTACACATTCCATCAAATGTGACAACCATCTCAATGGTACTCCATCACCCATATTTTTATGATCTGACTTTGTAGATAGATACGTAACTAATGCACTGGCCTAAAAGAACAAAACAACAACATACAGATTAATATCATGCGCCCTTCAACAGATCGTTTCAAAATACATTAGTATCTTCACCCTTCAGACTAGAAATACACAGCACAAGATAAGCATCAAGCCAGAGCAACCAAAAGGAAAACTCAAGACAACTAACAGATGAAGAAACAAGGAATGAAATCACAGCAATCAAGACACTAAGGCCCAGCTTCCCCCATTAAAGGCAGTGAGAATTAGGCATGTTTTCTTAAAATGCAATCACAGGTGCTTCTAAAAAAATTCTAGAATGAGAGCTGGTATACTACAAAAAAAAAAAAAAAGAATATATTGGCATTTTAAGGGTTTAAAATTATTTCACTGCTCTTTAACAAATTGCCTTCCACACAGACTTGCAACAAACACATCATCACCTTGACACGTTATTAACTAAATATTTCTATTGTATTTTATGATTACAAGAAACAATACCTCTGTCTGAAGTATGGCAGCTCTCTGTTCTTTGGCAGTAAGTGACTCTTTAAGCACTTCAATGTGTTGCTTGCAATCTGAATTCTGATTGCTAAGGGTTTCAAGCTTAGTTTGTAAGGCAAGAAGTTCTGATTCTTTCTTTGAGAGTTCTTGTTTCAGTTGATCAATCTGTAATGGGGGGGGAAAAAGGTTAGATCATTAATTTAATTTCCAATTCATAGTTGCAGTTGAAATTCGAAAGGTGTGAACGACCATGATATGACAACTCAGACACCTGTAAATTCTGGAAGAATTCTAGAAGACTTTTTACACTCACAACTTCAATTGCGTTTGTTGCAATTTAATGTACCTGTCTTAAGAATGATTACCCTGCTGTTGCAGAAGTTAAAAGGAAACTCTTAAAGATCATACATGATGATTTGACCTATAAATTCACCATGGACCTCACTTAAGTTCAAAGGAATTTATCCTGCATGAGGCACGTCTGGCAGGACAGCAAAAATGCATAAGAAAAAAACTGTTCATAAAAGTATAAATTCCACCCAATAGCCTATTCCTTCCAACAGCATGATTCTTGTGACTTATCATTGGCCAAAACGTATCAAGGTTGTTTTAAGGAGCCTGATAAGGAAAAGCAGGCATCTTAACAAGGAAAGGAATACAGAGAAGTGGAATTTTAACCTTATTCTTCTTGAAAATGTGTTGCTGCCCACCATCCCCACCTCCTTTTTCTCTCCCTGGCAGTTCATATGGAATTCTCAGGTACTAGAAAAGTCAAGCCAAAGAGATTAACTTAAGAGAAGTCTGGGGAAAACATTACAAAAAATTTCACAGAATGAAAGGTTTGTGAGATTGTAAAAGCACATCCTAAAGGAAACAGCAGAAACCCAGTCACTAAGATAGGGCTTCTGAATTTAATTAAGGTTCATCAGTAAATGTCATGTCACAATGATAAATGGGAGACGTAGCCACAGAATGTGAAAGTGTGGTGGATTTAGAATATATGAATTTGAACAAAGCACTGGCCAATACACACAACGATGCAAAAGGAGGGTGAATTAGGTGATGTAAAGCTATTCTTCCTAAATCCTGTGAAATAACACTGGTCACCAAATGTCTTCAGATACATTACCTCATGAGGATTATTTGAAATAAAATGCCTCAGTGCACCTGTGTAACTCAGAGACACTTGCTTTATTTTTGCAAAGTTTTCTTGATGACTGTAATACCTACATATTTTTCTTTACATTTCAATGTTCATATGTGCAACGACCAGAGAAGTCCTGGAAGAGCTCTTTCCATCCTCTCTCATCTGTTGCATCCCAACAGATATTTGGGATAGAAGAAATCTAGAAGGGCTAGATGGAAGGTGGTTCAAAAATCCCCAGGAAAAGAAGAAAATGTACCCACAGGCTGATCGCACCCAAACACATCATAAAGACTCATGCATTGAAGCATTTCAGATTCAATACTGTATGGCACAGGCACTGGAAGCATTTACTGCTGATCAAAATATTTCTATTTTGGTTTACATTGTAAGAATATCCTTAAATATTAAATTAAAAAAAAAAAAACTGTTTCTTCCAACTATAGTCCATATGCATGTCTGACTACAGTTAGTTATTCCTTATTTCTTTTTCAAAATCTCAGTACATTTGTCTAGCTGGTTAAGGTACGTGGCTAGCCACCCCTGAGCTACTGTATAAAATCAAGGATCTATAGAGGCACTGAAAGCAATCACCTTCACAGGCTGAAAATCTCAAAATAAAAAAAAAAAAAAGAGCATACAAAAAACAGATGTCAAGAAAACGTAAAGAGTGCAGTTGAGAAACTGCTAGAGAAAACCCTCTTGTTGAACACAAACCACCTTCCTCCATGCCTTGCCAGTACATGTAAGCAAGTATGGCAACTGAGACAGAACTGTATACAAAATGAACAATGGGAAAATCTGGCTACAAGATATAAAGACAAAACGTAGATCTGCAGCCAACCTGAATTACATCACACACTTTATACAAGACCTATGTGAACACTGCAGACAGGTAATCTCTCCAAGACACTCTTCCCACTTTTTTCCATGACACAACCCACACACTGAGAAATAATAATAAAGAGCTTCATTTCAATTGCAGGTATGCTCCTCATGGTTTAGAAACAGAATGTATTTAGTATAAAGTTCTAGTCACAAGACCTACAAATTATCAGGAGGTTAAAAAAGTGTTACAGCTCTCAAATGAAAATTAAAAAAATAAAATAACGAACCCCACATTCAAGTATGTGTTTAATAATAATTATTATTATTATATAATTATGAATAATTATGATAAGAGTGGTGTCCCTCACTGCTCGGTGTTGGGACAGGTCTTGTTTAACATCTTTGTCGCTGACATGGACAGTGGGATTGAGTGCCCCCTCAGCAAGTTTGCTGATGACACCAAGCTGTGTGGTTCGGTTGATACGCTGGGGGGAAGGAATGCCGTCCAGAGGGACCTTGACACACTTGTGAGGTGGGCTGATGCCAACCCCATGAAGTTTAACCATGCCAAGTGCAAGGTCCTACACCTGGGTCGGAGCAATCCCAGGCACAGCTACAGGTTGGGCAGAGAAGAGATTCAGAGCAGCCCTGCAGAGAAGGAGTTGGAGGTGTTGGTCGATGAGAAAATGAACATGAGCCAGCTTCAGTGTGTGCTCCCAGCCCAGAAAGCCAACCGTATCCTGGGCTGCATCAAAAGGAGTGTGACCAGCAGGTCAAAGAAGCTGGTCCTGCCCCTCTAGTTTGCTCTCATGAGACCTCACTCGCAGTATTGAGTGCAGTTCTGGTGTCCTCAACATAAAAAGGACATGGAACTGTTGGAACAAGTCCAGAGGAGGCCACGAGGATGATCAGGGGACTGGAGCACCTCCCGTATGAAGACAGGCTGAGAAAGTTGGGGCTGTTCAGCCTGGGGAAGTGAAGGCTGTGTGGAGACCTCATAGCAGCCTTCCAGTATCTAAAGGGGGCTTAAAAGGATGCTGGGGACTGTAGTGATAGCACAAGGGCTAACGAGTTCAAACTTAAACATGGGAAATTTACATTGGATATAAGGAAGAAGTTTTTTACTGTGAGGGTGGTGAGGCACTGGAATGGGTTGCCCAGGGAGGTTGTGAATGCTCCATCCCTGGGGCAGTTCAAGGCCAGGCTGGACAGCACCTTGGGTGACATGGTTTAGTGGAAGGTGTCCCTGCCCATGGTCCTTTCCAGTCTTAAGGTCCTTTCCAATTCTAACTATTCTATGATTTTGGCTGGTGTTTTATTAAAGTATAATGGTGAAAATGTACTAAAACTCTAATTAAAAAAAAAGTATCAAAAATACCACAGGCATAACAAGAAGGCACAGAAATTTAAAAGTGCTGCATTATCTACTAGTGTGCAAAAGAAATAAAACAGGGCATTAAATTACTGTCTAAAGCAGATGTGTAAACATTTTCACCTTGCTGTATCTTGAGTGGTGTGGAAGACCAACACTCACAACTCAGCAATATCTCCCATCAGTGAAAAAACAAAGGCAAAAATGGTTCTGTACTTTATAAAGAAGAGAATGAAGATAACCTACAAGTTATCTCGCATATTTACAATGTCTAATTTGCCTGTCACTGCTTTTTCACCATGCCCACAATGATCTCTCTTCACCTTCTTTCTTGAAACCCTAGTCCCTTTGCTTCCAATGCTTTGTCTTCCTTCTTAATATATGATTCTGTCAACTCCTATAGTTTCCGTTCCTTAGATAACAACATTTCTAGAAAACCATTTTCCTTTTCCTTACCATCACTGTTTTTACACTCCAAAACCTTACATGACATTACATAGAGTAACTGGGAAACAAAGAAAACAAAACAATCGGATCTTTCCTCCTGATAGTCTAAGATTAATGAGATAAATCCTTAAGTAAATTAGTCTACTAATGAATGAAATGAAACTATGCTGATTTAAGCATCAAAAGGATTTGGTCTTATTTGACAAATGACAACTGCTTGTTCAAGTGAAGGATTTTAGTAAAGGAAAAACTGTAGCAATGCTAATGAAGTGGCTGCATACAGTGGGTTCCGTAAGCCTATCTCTAGATTCCACAGGTTATGTTGGTCAAGATCTATTCTTAAAGTGTTTATCACTTTTCCAGGCCTATGAACAACAAAAAAAAATGCTGTAGTTTTTCTCTTGTATTACTTTTCCTACAGGATCACCTAGAACTTGCATGTTTCATTCGTACAGTGTGAGCAGTTCTTATGCACAGTGCCCTGCTGCAGCCTCATCAATTCTTAATGGTAATTTGCTGAAGTTGTACTAACGTAATTACTAGCTAATCATTAGATTTTCATATTCATTCCTGTGGGATTTAGCACAAGAGTTCTAATACTCAAAGGACTAATTAAATTCAAGAGTGCAAACTCACACCTGAAAAAAATGCATCGGTGTTCCCTTAAGTATCTGGCTGAGAGCCAAAGGTCAAACCCTAGGTAAGGGAAGGAATTCTTGCAGAGCAGAAACCAGAAATCATTTTTTAAAATCCATATCATCCTATATATGCCCTTCACATCCTTAATCAAGATATTTGAAGCTTCATATCCCTTAGCCATGAAAACTTTAAGACTTGTTTGGACAATTTCTGTATTGTGTGCATAATGGCAATTTCTGTCCCTTCAAAAACAGATCAAGAACAGTCTTCACCTCATCAAGTGGGCCAGAAGAAAAAAATCTAAGCAAGTTTCTAATTTCTACAACTTCTGTTTAACTGCAAGTCAAAATTAAAGCTTCTATATTTGGAAGGAGTATTATTAAGAGTTAGCTAAGAAAAGAAACACTCCCCAACATTCTCTGCCACTCGTGTACAATAAATAATATTCAGTTTTGGCCTCCATTCAGCACTCTCCCATTTATTTAAATCAAGAACAAATTTAAAACAAGTTATACTTCAAAAATAAATGTGAAGTATTAAGAGCTTTATAGCACCTAAGATTGTTAACTGTGAGAAGAGTTTTGTTCTGCTCTTTGCCATCAATCAAGACTCCTGTTTATCAGAATTTTTCAACAATCTCAGGTTCAACAAATCAGGTATAATCAGATCTGTTTGCTGACAGCTACATAAATACTTTTCCACCTTGAAAGGTTCTCAGATGAATGATAAAAGTAGTATCTTCTGCTGCAAATCTCAATTTTAAGTGGAAGAAAAGGACTGGTGAAAGAAAACAGACAAAGTTTCATCAGAACATGGCATTTTTCAAAGATCAGACGATTGTAACAAAACAAGCTATGTTTAATAATCTTCTGATCCATCTCCTTTCTGTGGCACAGGAATATACTGAAGTTTTTTCTCTAAAAAACATCAGGAGACTGTTAATAAAATGGGGGTTTGTATATTATTTTTATATCAACAGATCTGCCGAGATGCATAAGTTTTGCTGTGAATTATTAAAACTGAATTGCTTTGAAATTAATGGTAAGTTGGCAAAATACTTTTCCTGATGATAATGCTACTTAAAGCTACTAAAAGCAGTTAAAAGTTCCTAACAGCTACTTTAATTAATATATTCTTTGGGATTTATTTTATTTTATTTTTACTCAATCTGGATTAATTCCACATGTGTACAAATACTTCCATTTCTTCCTGTAGCACAAACCACCCAGAAGGAGATAATAATGCGCTCCAATATCACAAGACACCAGCATTTTCTATGAAGTAGTTTACAAGGTACTACAGTTTGCAAAGCAGGAGACAGTAAGAGCTCATCTAAGATGTAAAATCTTCAGTACCCAACACTACACAGCAGTGAATTTTCTTACTCTTACAATTACTCAGACAAAATACAATCATTTTGTCAAGAAGATAATGAAGGTCTAATTTACAGACTCTCCAGAAGGTGCTGACACCATTTTATTCTCTGAACCATAGACAAGCTTGCCTGACTCTGAAAGAACTGTAATGGTATTTATGTACCTCATAGTGCAAAGTTTGCACTTAACCAGCAATGCTACTAAGTATTTTTATCATCAACAATGGTAGGCAGAGAATTACACTTTAAGTCACTTAACTCTTACTCCTTTCACTTAAATGGCCTCTAGAGAGGTCATATTAGCAGCTCCTCCTCAAGGAGTTTTTTCAAGTGCAAGTACACATTTCAGAAAAAGCAAATAAATTATCTCCATTCACTAGAATTTCACATACAAAATGTCCGTGTACACAACACCTCTTAAATATTTAAACGGAATAAGAATCCAAACAAACAACTGGGACAGAAAGACTGTTAAAATAAATTATCATAATAATCATGACTACTAAAGTGGTGTGCCTAGATTTTACTCTGGCTCTATGGTTAAACTTTTAATATCACTGCAAGAGAGGAGATGGCTTGCCTTCCTCCTCAGTGTTCAGGCTGCTGTAACTTATTTTGCCCTATCTTAGTTTAGCTTATAAATCATATTAAAAAAATGCTATTTCCAAAACCTAAACTTCAGTCTAACACAGTGGGGCCATAAGCCTCAGGCTCCATAACTTCTAACTTCTTTTTTGCCTTTTAATCAAGTACTTTAATTCAGTATTTTGTCATTTCATAAACAAACATATTCAAGGTAGAGAACTGGGAATAAACCAGCATAGACTGTAACATTACATATATTTATTACAGTTTTAAAGTAATTATAAAAATATTAGCCCTCATAAAAAAAGACTATTTGGCGGCTCATCTTTACTCAGACAGCAGCTGAGCACATCAAAATGAAAGGAGGTAGAAAGACCAGCTGGGAAAATAATTTGGACATCAAACTTTACTTCTGATGCACTTAAAAATAATGAGTAAGCAATAACATTTTGTGAGCTTGTTACCAGGAAATGTGTTATATCACTACACGTTTACTATCTGCTTGTGGTCAACTCATAATTATCTATGTACAATAATTTGAAATGAAAGGTACTTTTCAGGAACAGTCATCAGATTTCAAGTCTTTAAAATACAAGAAGATTGCGATTTGGCATCATCTATGGAACAGCAGCTCTTACAGTAATACTACAATCAAAACCAGAAAAATGCACAAATAAAGTTATGCCAAAATACTGCAAATCAAAAATATTAACTAATTCAAAATGACAATATTAAAACACCATACACAAGAAAGGGAAAAGGGAACAGAGTTTACACTCAGGATTGTAGTAGCCTTTGCAGAAGTGGTGAAATAGCCACTTACCTTATCTCTTCCTAAGTCAAAAATTTTTTTATTTATCCCAAATTTTTCACTCTTCCATAGCTACTATTGCAGAGTAGAGATTTAACAAAAGAAGACAGGCAGAAAGCTGCTTATGTTGAAAAGGGTCAGGTTAAAACTTTTGCTTCCATTACTTAAACAGCAATAAGCTATTTTATTAATAGACCTTACCTTATTTTTCATGAACTTAGAGTGACTCTTGTAAACTTCTATTTGTTTGATTTCTTCTTCTCGGTCCTCTGTATTCAGAACTCCATTAGTCTTTAACATCTGTATTTCATCTTCAAGATCTCTTATATTGCGCTCAAGTGAAGCTATTTTTGTATCCTAAGTTATAAAAAAAACAGTATTGAAAATTATATGAAAAATATAGTGTAACAGAAGTATATCTGTATTTGTATGAACATCAAATAATAAGATAGCCCCATTTCCAAATGTACATGACAGCATACCTAGTTTGCTTTGCTAATTGTCTAGGCCTGGCTGTACTTCCCACCTCTTAAACATGAAGTTTAGCCTAGGAAGTCCAGTGCATCATCTCTGCAGGATGACATGCCACTACATTATGTGACTCAGCCTGAGGCTGTGTTTCCCTGTTTCCACAGAGGTCTGCGTGATGCCAAGAGGAAGAAAGGTTGTTTCGTCATATACTTTTCCTCCTCTAATTCAGCCACATCACCAAGAGGAGATTTAGTAATTTTGATTATGAGTCCCAAAGTAAATGAAACCACAACCACTAAAAAGTTTCTACATCACAGCCTCTAAGAAGAGGCAAAGTAAGTGGGCTTGTCCAGTCTACAGAAATGAAGGCTTATGGGGGGACCCAAAAGTAGCCTTGCAAAACCTACAAGTGTTATTTTTTTAGTACAAGCATTGGAAATGGTTGCCCAGAGAGGCGGTGTCATCCATCTCTGGAGGTGTTGCAAGATCTGACAGGATAAAGATCTGATTTTCTCTCTTCATTTGGGCTCTTCAATCATGAGACAATATACTGCAGGCAAATATTCATGAATTCCAGTGGGGTAGAAAAAAATATACTTTCTCTGTCATTACTCCCACAGTAACTGTAGTACAGTGATCTTAACCCTGAATGCCTAATGTCACTGAAATATGTTCAGTATTTCACTAGTAAACTGTACTATTATTTTAGCACCCTAAATGAGTAATGCTTTAATAATTAATCACAAACGGTTTCATAATCTAATTAATTTTAGAAGCAGATGGATGTCTTTCCTAAAAGTAGAACTGACTTCAATACTTCATTCTTGGCTATTCTCTTTTGCAAACAGCATTCTGAAAACATCAGGAAAACATGATACTATGACCATAGCAAGCAGTAGAGCACAAAAATAATCTCATTCAAAAGTCAGTTGAAAATTGGCAGCAGAGTGAAAGACCATGCCTTCATTAAACAGTTCTGTTCAACTGCACAATCAAAACCATAGTAAATTAATATATAACACTACAGTAATATAGTTACATATATAACAGTTCAACCATTCCAAGACAATGGCTTTAAAGTGAACAGCAGGATAAGCACTTGCTTACAGTCATACAAAGTGACCAGGAAATCTTAGTGTGAGTCAGAATTGCAACAGATACGCAGTCAGCTCCTTCCCTTAAGAAGTTCAGAATCAAGTTTTCATTTAAAAAAAAAAAACAAACAAAAAACCCCAAAAAACAAAACCCAAACCACACAAAAACACCACCACACACAAAAATACCATTACAATGATAGCAAAAAGAGAAAAAAAAAACTTGTCAGACTTTGTGTACTTCCAGGATTGTGAACACAAGAAAAATACATCTAGCTTGCTGCTGAATGTAGGTTCATTCACCTGCATCACACTGATATATCAGTTTCATGGCAGATATGTTTCTGAGTTCTACGAGTATGCAAATGTATTGTGGTTCCCATCTGAAGAGTTTTTCAGTGTTTTAATCCAGACAAGAGTTCAGTGATGCAAAACTTTTCAGTAAGAAATCTCAAGAAAAAGGAATTTAAAATAGAAGCTGAGAAGAGCTATCTTCCATGACAGCAAACATATAATTTCATGCCATATAGGCGAAGTAATGCACTTTGAAAGGGAATACCAAATCCCTTCATGCACCCTACAAGTTTCCAAATTAACAGCATCCTTTTTCGGAAAAGGAACAACAGCTGAAAGAGAACAAAGTGCCAGAAGACAAAGGAAACAAACAAAAAAAAAAAAGTGAAACTTGCTGTTTCTTATCTTTTTCCTCACTAGCCATTTCTTTTCTGGAAAATACCTGATACTGAAAATGCTGATGATAATCAGCAGTCAGATTTTCCTTTCTTGAAGTAAAAACAACAAAGGAGCTGCCTGGGAAGGCAACTTCAAAAAAACAACCCACCAACACCACCCCTATTCTGGAAGACTTCCAGCCAGCTTTAACAGTATATGCCTTTATCTTTTAATATAATTACAGAGTTATTTTTTGAATAACACTTTTCAAGATACAGGTAAAATACAACTTAAATTACTTAGTATGTTAGTCTAAGATTGTTAACATGACATTTCCAATAGTAGAATGCTAACATTTTATTGATATTTGTCCATGGAATCAGCATTGCTCATATCCTAGAGCAAAGGCTGTATGAATGATCATGAAAAAAACAGTCATCTTTCTGTTAAATGACCAGCCCTTCACATGACACAAAATAAACGTTTTTACGATGTCAACTGTTCTGTTCACAAAACTATTTTCCGTGAACTTTCCCACCACCACCAAAGAGGAAAGTAAACTAAAAGGTTGGTACAGAATGAAAAAGAGAAAGGGGAAGATTTCTCATTAAATCTTATCATTTGGAGAAATTACTCAAAAATAAAAATACTGAAAGAGAAAAAAAAAAAGAATTTTAAACACTATTAAGGCTTACACACAACAAAAAATTATTGTGGCTCTCACAGATACTGCAATCAAATCCGCTTCCTCCATCAGACTTCGTTTTAGAAATTTTCTACTCGTATTATTGAAGATAAAAGCAAAACCTAAGCTTCACTGCACTGCAGAATGATTTTCACTGAAATATGTTAATACTTACATGACCTGTTATGACATCTCATCTGGGAGTAGTCCTCATCAACTCTCTCCAGCTAAGTCTTTAAGAGTCTGTCTTTTTGTACTGAATTTGTATTTTACATGTTTGCAAATATAACGTGGCAGAATAATTTACAGCACAGCCTGTTATGCTCTTCAGAAGTTTGTACATCACAGAACAGCATCAAAGCTTTCTAAGAAATATCTAACAACCTGTGGAGACATTTTCTGTACTTCTACTTTGTCACGAGTTTTAACCCCCCAAGGAAAAGTTTATTTTTAATCAATGTGCATACTGTGATTACAGCTGTGTAAAAACTAGGTTTTCTATCTACAGAAAAAATGTCACTGTCAGTTTTGTATTAACTTTTTACTGGAACAGAATTGAGAAAATCTGCAAGTTTTGAAGACTAAAATCTGTTTCCAAATAATATGTAAAAAACATTAGGTGATGACAAGACAGAAGAGAAGCCAGACATCACCTTTGTTCACAAGCTGTTCAAGGAGTCAAAAGTACTATTCCTTTACGTATAAACACTACAGGACCAGCAATTCTGCAAATACACTAGACAGGCTATTGGTTTGCCTGGGAAACATGAAAATTTTCCTGACTGGACAACTGCTAGCAAGTGAGGAAACTTCTAAGTCAAAAATAATACAGACAGCCTAGTGTTCCCAATGGGTACTGTCACAAGTCAGTGCAGCTCCCTCACAGGCTGAACAGAAAGGGAGGCTTTGCTTTAACTAAAAGTTTTTACAGAATAGGCACAGTCCCATAAAAAAACCTTCTGATTCGGCTGAATCAGCATTTTCCCACAGAAAACATCAGTTGGAAAGTTTTAACCAGCTCTTGTTGTGGCACAGGGTCTGGCAATCTTTCAGAAGCTGAAACAGGAACAGATGCAGTATTTCCCTCAAACCCCTACGTCTTATCCACATTAGCAACATTCTAAAAAAACTACATGGGCCTGTGTTGAATCACAAAGAGGATTCCTTTGCAGTAATATTAAGGAAGCAGCTTAGTATTAAATGGTACTAATAAATGTCTTTCAGTTCTACAACAATTCAACATTTGTACAGATTTCTCCAGTCAGGCCTTCTAAATCAGTTGAAAGACATTAAGATTACATAGCAGGATTTGTGACATAGATCAGAGTACTCACCCTAATCTATCCCCTCTTTCCAGCAGTAACCAATACCTCTTCCTCATCCCCTTTATTAAAATAGTGTTTCACACATTCTGAGAGAGAGGTTAAGGCTATTTCTAGGCTGGACCTAGCAGAAATCTATCTCTTTAGAACATGAAACAATTAGTATGCATCCTGATGCTGAAGAAAATAACATTCAAGAATAGAAAGGCGACTAACTTTACAAATTAGTTTCTACAATAATGCTTCGTGATCCTTATATACCCAGTCCTTACAACAAGAGTGCTATAGTATGTTTCCTGAACACTTAAGGGTTGAAAATGGACAAAACATTTATAAATACTACAGCCCGTCTTTGTCTGAAACAAAAAATAATGAAATGCTACTCTTCATCAGTTTAAATACGTAATAAATTTAAACTATGTCTGTGAAAAATCTTGCTTGCAGGGCATTCAACAAGCAGTCAGAGCAAATATTTGAAAACTCACATTTAAATCCATGTATGCACACATGCTATCAACAGACCATACACGACTACTCTTAGTACATACTTATTTTAACTTTGCCAAGTTAATACAGAGAATATTCAGGTTTATTTTTGAAGACAAAGGGAAATGAAAGTTCATGCAATCTTAACAGTAAGATTATGTTGCACGGCAAACACACAGACACACCTTTCTAGAACCAAACCCATACCTGAAATATGAAAGCTGGATCAATACATAAAGTTGCCTCTTTCTGCAAGTAAGGTAAACCACAAATGAATACATAAAGATGTCTCTTTCTGCAAGTAAGGTAAACCACAAATATTTTCATTTACTTAACAGCTTACCACATTTAAAGACTTTTTAATACTTGTTGCTAGACTACTTATATTTCAGGATGGCTAATATCCTACACTTAGGATGAGCTTTATGCTGTATCTGTAGGCAACTTATTTCTGATTTTGTCTCCCAAATAATGTCACTTGTTTAAGTTCGGAACTGTCTGAACAAGATCACAGAATCACAGGATGATGTGCATTGAAAGCAACCTTTAAGGCTCATCTAGTTCCAAACCCCTGCCATGGGCAGGGACATTTTCCACTAGATCAGTTTTCTCCAAGCTGTGTCCATCCTCACCTTGAACATTGCCAAGGAGAGGACAGCCACAGCTTCTCTGGGCTACTATGCGAGTATCTCACCATCGTCACAGGGAAGAGCTTCTTCCATATGTCCAATCGAAATCTATTCTGTTTAAAACTGAACCACTCCCCCTTGTCCTGTTGCAACATGCCCTACTAAAAAGTCTGTCCCTGTCTCTGCCCTTGTCAAGCACTGAAAAGCCATAAGAAGGTCTCCAAGGAGCCTTCTCTTCTGCAGGCTGAAAAAGCCCCTCTCTCAGCCTTTCCTCAAGTGTTACAGCCTTCTGCATGCACAGAAATGATCATTTGTGTGGCCCTCCTCTGGACTCACTCCAACAGGTCTGTGCCTGTCTTGTAATGGGGACTTCACAACGGAATGCAGTTCCCAGCATGGGAACTTATAAAAGATGAGTAAGTTTTGACTTGATTTATGTGATCAAGTGTACTTCTTACTGCAAGAATGGAATTAGAAGTGCACTTCCTTTTACTCTTTTTTATTATATTAATCAGTGCTAATCAAACTTCGGTTATCACTCATATTCAGACATATCAGTGTTCTGGCATTTGTCAGCACACAATATGCAAAGAAGCATTCAAGTTTCAGAGAATCAGAAGCTTGACAGAATAACAGAGGCACATGAAAAAAGGAAGCACCCTGCCCTCCTTCAGTCCTGTCACTCTGCTTTCCAGAAGAAAGAAGGGTTTCTGGAGAAGGTCTGTTGCAGACAAGGGAACAGAGAATAAAGAACGTAAGGGAACAGAGAATAAACAAAAGACAAGCGACATCTGGAAGCAAATGTGTCTAAAGCAGAACCAGAAAGCTAGGGAACAAAGTCCTGTGCAATGAATCTGAAAAGATTATATCTGAAAATGAATGAATAAAAAAATCAACAGAAACAGGAGTTAAGACATAGGATGTGAATTTTCTATCTTGGCTGTTTGCCTCCCTCCCCCCCTTTTTTTTAATACATATAGAGAAGATAGTCACTTGTCAAGGAGACAACAGTGATGCAGAAAACACAGGTACTATCAGAAAAGGCAACTATGTGCAAAGCTTTCAGAGAGAAATGAGAAGCATGACAGGAAAGGTAGTACAGAAGAAAAGCTGTTTAGGACTGAAAAAAATGACACGTGAGATGATAGGTATACTTCACTGAATGAGACTGAGGACTAACTGGGAAAAGGGACAGAAGGCATTCAGCAGTGGCAAGGGACAGAAGAAAATCACAGGAAAGAATAGAGGGGTTTATGAAGGAAGGAAAGCTGCCTCCTGGCAGAGCCTGGGGGAGCCGCAGAGGGGACTCAGACAACAGCTAAGTGGTGAAGGGGTGGAAGAGGTTGGGTGCGGTACAGAGAAATGTATACTGCTTGGAGCCTCTGCACGGGGGAGTGTTTGCCCCAGATTGCCGTATTACAGAGTAATTCTCTCCCTCCTTCTACCCTCAACACTGTAGGGAAATAATTGCTTCAATGCTTGATCATTCAAAACAAATGTTCCACATCTTTTTCAAAACAAATGCTGTCTGGATTAAGACAATTTAAATTTACTTGAAAACATTCCAAAGCTGGAACTTGTAATGAAAACTGCTGTTTAATCATGTGGATTTCAACATCTTACATTTGTCCCTTTTTCTTTTCAATATTAGGCCTGTTTTAGACAGGGCAACCCCAAAGAATTGTGTGTTCACCGGAAAAGAAACAACTGCGTGCCTCAGAGCCAAAAGGGAGCCTTGCATCAGAATGCTCCAGCAACAGGATTACAGTCTCATCCATGACAAAGAAACAGTCCTCACTACAAAGATCAGATTTTTAAGAAGTGGAACATCGCACACCACACTGAACTCTCCCGGGAGATACTGAAAAGACTTCTCTGTCTCCAGGGACAGACACTGTTAGACTGGCTGCAAATACAGTCATCACATGTGTCATTTGCATGTCATGTCCATTCCAGCCTGCCCCTGTTTTTTCTAAGAGTTTTGGTCCAGGAAATGGAATTGCAAATTATTTTGCAGCATAACCCTGACATTGTTAATAACCCACATGGAAGACCATAAATTATTCTAACACACTATTTTTGTATCCAAACAATTCAATTTATAATTCTGAATATTAATAGAAAGAAACAAGTTTCTTTCCCATATACTTTGAATAACAAGTTACTGCAAAAATACATTTTAGATTTCATATACAGACTTCTGAATCAGAATAACCAGGGAAGATCCAAGGCAAACACACATCAGAAGACATACTACTAACTGATGTACCTTCTTTGTTACTCATATAATCCAAACTCATTGTTATCTGTTAAAAGGCAGATTCTATATATATGAAGTCCTGCTGTTGCTATAACTGTGTATACTACAATGTTCAGACATGCTGAACTCATTTGTTCATAACAGAAGTCACTGGCAAAATGAGGCCTTTAATTTGCACTTCCTTTTAAGACTGAAAGACCATCATTAATCTGTTTCAGGCAGCACTGCCAACTCACAAATTATCTCAAGTCTCTTGGTATTTTTCTTGAAGATGTACATTCCAGATTTATAGAATTACGTGAAAATATCAGTTTTCACTTTTCAAATTATTATCTTTTGTTACTGAGGGGAAAAATGCCACAACACTTTAGTAATATTATATATCAAAAAGAGTAAACTATATTTAGGACTAAGAAAGGAATTTAATCACATTTTGTCACATCACTCTGATGATGCAATGAATATTTTCCTTAGGTTAGATGCGAAGTGATGGCCAATAACACCAACAGAAGTATTGTTTTAAAAAAATTCAAGAAGAAAGGGCTTTTACAACAACTTTGGACAATTTGTGTTTTCTTCCGTTTGTCAGTTTATTCAATTTATTTTGGCTCACCTGAAACTGCCTCTCCCCAGCTTAAGTATCATTAAAAAGCAATATGCAGTTATTATTCCATAATGCTGAACTTGATTTTTGTAATAAAGTCTTATTAAGACACCAGTCTGAGAGAAATACTAATTATTTCTAAATTCACAGCAAATAAATTGAGAAGTAAAAGGAAGCATTTAATGATTTAATAGCAAAAGTTATAAATGGAGGAGTTGCATATTAACCCTGGTAGGCAGCTAAACGTCACACAGCCACTTATTCACTCCCCCTAAGTGAAACGGGAGACAACTGGAAAAGCAGAAGTGAGAAAACTCATGGATCAAGATAAAGTATATTTAACACATAAAACAAAGCTGTGCAACACAAGCCAAGCAAATTATGGAATACATTCACTACTTCCCATTGGCAGGCAGATGTTTGGCTATTTCCTGGAAAGCAGGGCATCGTGCTTAACAGTTAACCTGGAACAATAAATGCTGTAACTCTAAATGTCCTTCCCTCAAGTTTTATCGCTGAGCATGACATTCTGTGGTATGGAATAAGCCTTTGGTCAATTCAGGCGAGCTGTCCCAGCTGCATTCCCTCCCAGCCTCTTGTCACCCCCAACCTACTTGCTGAGGGTGGGGGGGGACCAGAGTTAGAAATTGAGAAAGCCTTGAGTCTGTGTAAGCGCTGCTCAGTAACAGCTAAAACATCAAAGTGTTATCAATACTGTTTTGGCCCCAGGTTCAAAACATACCACCACACAGGCTGCTATGAGGAAAATTAACTCCATCCCAGCCATAGGCAGTGCATGAGCTCATAGTACAAAAATAATATATGGGAAAACATGCAAAGACCATACCTTCATTTCAATAACTGTTTGAAGAGCCTTCGTCTTTGCTGGCTCAGGCTGAAGCTGGGTTCTTCTGTGTAACTCCTGTGGAGGGACACGATAGAAATAAGCCTGACGACTCATCTTTCCATTATTTTAATCACTCATATGAATTTATTTCAGCAAAATAAAAGTCTGATTATTAGAAGCATGTAACTCCAAATGCTACAGGTGCTCCCCTCTCCATAAGCCCGCCAGCATCGCTGCAGTCCCTATTATATTACAGTCAACTCTAACGGCACATGCGCTATTTCTGAAGCCCTTATCAATAATTCATGTCAACAGTGACAAAGCCAGCAAGTAATTTATTAGCCCAAATACAATGCTGCTGTTTCTGCCTAAAGATCAAAACTTAAATCAGTTGTGTTACTAATTCTCCAATGAGCCATTTAAAATCTATTACTGTAGTTTCTTCTTAGTTTTTCTTCTGGTATCTGAAATAAGAAATTTAAAGACATTATATTTAAATTTGACATTTTAAAGATAATAATTATAGTGGGTTGATGCAGCACCCTCTACAGTAGCAATTACATTTCAGTTTTCACATTTTCATATTATTTTTCATGCATCTTAATCTGCAGGTATAATAAAAATAGATTCCATTAGTTAAAACATAACAGAATTAATGTCTACTGGTCTTTATGAGAAAAAAAGGAGTATGAAGACAGCAGCACTCACTCTTTTATAAAACATAGGAGTTGTACCTCGGCATGAGATATCTCAGTAACAAAACTCGCATGTTTACATAGAACAATGTAAAGCTGTAATGAAACATCATAATTTAAGAACAATAGAAAGCTGTAATGAAACATTATCATTTAAGAAGGCAAAAAAGCCTAAGATGGCTGTGTCATCCCAGCCTGTGTGCGGCTGAGGCGATGGAGAGAGAACTGAGAAGGGCGCCCTCAGCCAGCTGACCGCAGGGAAAGGGGAATTTGAACCTCAGACTCCAGAACCAAGAATGCCACATTCACCCAGACAATCCCATTCTCACCAGCAGAGTTCCCAGGCATAATGGGAGCAGAGCCTGCATATCACCTGGGGCTCCCTCCCTCCCACCATTCCCCTGTACAGGTCTCCCAAAGGGGTGGTGGATGCTCCAACCCTGGAGACATTCAAGGCCAGGCTGGATGTAGTTCTGAGCAAGGTAATCTAGTTGAAGATGTCCCTGCTCACTGCATGGGTGTTGGACTAGATGACCTCTGAAGGTCCCTTCCAACCCAAACTATTCTATGGCTTTAAGAATACCGTGATGCTTATAATACCCTTCCCACAAACTATTTGAGCAAGTTTATTACAAAACAAAACTGAAACAGGACAGATATAGTCCTGTTTCTAGTCCTTCAGAGCCCTTCCTCTAAAGGACACCACTACCATGGCAGATTTCTTTCTCTCCCTGCTCTTTCTACCCCAGTGCTCCACATACACACTTGGACTAACTTTATAACCACAAAAAAATACATTTATGCCTAGTAGACCGAGAAGCTCAGTTCATTCACCACAAAGACATTAGCTGACTCCAGATCCTGAACAATTGTGTCTTCCAAATTATGCCTCTCCAGGGTGGAGGAGTCATCAGAAAAGAAAACCCAAATCAAACCATAACACACACAACACTCTGGGTCTTAATTATCTTTATTCCTACCTTTCAAATACCCTTCTCTTGAGTCAAACAATGTACAACTTAATAATAAATTGATAGACTATTAACTATATAAGCAACTCTGGATTGTGCACATTTGTTATCCTGCCCCACCTCAGCCTATCCACATTTCTGGTCTTGCCTACCTTATAGCCCACAAGCATAAAAGATACAAGTTTTTTTGTACCATGAACTATCCATCAGTTTCTTGTTCTGTTTAATAATAAGCATATTGCTTATCAGTGCTTTTGAGAAATAACCACTCTTTAAAGACTAAGTAGTAGAAGAGATCTGGGGCATGTTGTTACATTAAAATATATTGATAATTAACATCTTCATAAGATACATTAAAAAATTGTGTGGCCTAATACATTAAAATAACTGAAAGGGACAAGTTAGTCATGTGTGCTCCATTTAACTGAACATAGGTTACTTGAAATGTAGTATGTGACAGGACACAAAATCAAGACATCCACCCCCAGAATTGCCAGGATCAGCAACTTTTGGTTTAAATAAAAGCAGCTTTACATAGGTTAACAGAAAACTTCATGTGTACAGAAAAAGATCAATACTATGATCTGTAGGATTACAGTTAAGCAGCCAAGTTATGGTCAAAGGGCTGGTAAATTAAAATCATTTAGCTCATACCAGTTTTTCAGAGTCTTTTGTTCATGATCCTAGCCCACAAACATAACGGGGCTTGGGCAGTTTTCATTCCCTCTTTGTACTATAGCTAACAATAATACCTTAGCCCATGATTGAAGCTCTTGGGCACCCTGGTAATATAAAGAAAGCAGTTAGATATGCACTGTCATGCCTACTCTGTTTTGCCCCCTCTATTTCCATAGAAGGGATGCAAAAAACATAACCATTAAGCTGTTAGATTCTGACCTGAAATAGCCTATTGGTACCTTGACCACAGGACTGCACTGAAGTGTCACATCAGGTGCAAGTATCTGAATGCATACTTAAAGTTAAGTAGATCTGCATGCTTTTTTTATTACATTGAATATATTACAGATACATGTATGTATATTTAAACTACCTCTAACATATGACAACAATGAACTTCAGATTTTGCTTTGGGCATTTATGAAGAAGTACATCTGAATAGTGCTTTTTCCTCAGGTTTGTATGTGTGTTTGGGGTTTTTATTTTATTTGGGTTGTTGGTTTTGGTTATTTGTAGGGTTTTGTTTGGTTGTGGTTTTTTAATACATATATACAACTATCCATATTATAAAAAGAAATTATTGCAAATCACCTACACAGGGAATCCCTCAATCACCACTTGCTGTTTGTTGCAGATGAAGTAAGTACCTTCACTACGCAAATGTTTTTAAATATGTCGTAGATTTGTCAGCTCTTCAGAAGTCACGGAAAAATAGTTGGCCACTCATACCACTATCTGATCAGCAAAAACTACAGCTAATTCTCAGACCAGACTTTGCTCCCCAAGGCCACATAAACTGAGCTGGAATATAAACAGGATTCCACACACTACCCAGGGAGACAAAACAGAGTTTCCACCCCCTTAGCCAAAGATGAATAGTCTGCCAAAGATGAGTATTCCTAGATGTCTATCATAGCATGAAGCTTTGCCTCATAATACTTTTCCTGTTTGCTTTATGAATCAATCTGATGCTGGCTAACTTAAAAGCTTTTCTTTTCTATCCCTGATGGTAAAATGAAACAGACTTAAGGATTCTGGAGAAGATCAGAAAATGACTCCCACTTTATTATTTTGTGTGGGTTTTCTTCCAATCAGATTCAAATGTTTGCAGACTCCCACAAGCCTCAGTTCTTCAATCTATGTTGTTCTATGTATGCATTTTTTCTTTTGGGGTACCTGATTCAGGGATATACTTTCAGGGTACTGATTCAATACTACCACTTTATGCACATGATACCTTATACTGATTGTTTTACTATCAGAGGTCATCTGCAGGGTTTCAAATTTGACTGAACAGCTAACCAAAAGATATTCTGAATGCTTCATGAAGTCCTTACAGCCTACAGAAACCAGATTTTTATCCATTACATCATTTCTGGAATGATGCCGCTTTGTCTTTTTAATTTCTTTTATAAAAAGCCCAGGAAGGCTTATAAAAAACTTAAAAAGAAAAAACCACCATCAGGGATAGTTTCTTTTAACCTGAACTGCATAGAATGGAACTCTTGATGTTTATGCTTTTTATCCATGATAAATTACTTGTGCCATCATCTCTGCAACCATTAAGGTCTATCCTAATAATCCCTCAGAGATGCACTCATTTATGAAATTATACTTTCATTATAACCCTTGACATCTATATCACTCCAATTGGTAGTAGTCCTGAACAACCACTTTGCACATATAAATTCATTATAATTCTGTATAACCAGATGCCTACACTTGGGATTTCATAATGAGTCTCAGTCATCAAGGTGATTAACACACCCACACAAAATTGACAGGTAAATAGATCTTTTTCTTCATATTAAATTTATTCTAACATTGTCTGCTTTTAGACCAAAATGAGTTTTAAAACAAAGCTAGCCACTGCTCTCTCCTTTCATGTTTCTGGGATATTAGATTAACTAGCATCTTGTGTTGGCCTCAGAAGTAACTTAAGCACACAATTTTACCACTAATTTAAACATCAAAAAATCCCAAGAGGACACAGTTTGCATCATTTATTTCCTAAAATAATGGTGGAAGATAAGTCCTGTTCTTTTGTTCAGAAATGGTTAAAAGATCATGTAAGGTTTTATCATTAGCAACTAGTATACATAGCATAGTCTGAATCTAAGACTAATTAAAACCCAACTGAAACTTCTTTTTTACCCCAACTCTATTAGAAGACACTTTATCACTTGGCTGCAGGAAAGTCAGAGTACTGCAAAATGATCCTCCTTTTATTCTCTGTCTGATGTATTATATTAAGGTTCCTAAGACATCACTGACTGTGCATTGCTCTGATTAGATGAGACTGAGCTGAAACTCTTAAATAAAACGCTATACCAGTGCTGTTAATGCAGTTCAAGGTTTTACTTTCTATTTACATAAAATTGCTTAAAATAGCATGATAAAAAGTGCTAGAAAGAAAAGGCCTTTTTCAGAAAAGTAGGCAATTTAGAGAAGGTATCATGAAACTGTCAGTAAGTGCGTGCTTTTCAATGGTAGCTCCTAATGATTACAGAGCAGAAGGAAAATGGAGTTGTAAACCAGAAGACCTTTAAAAATTAACACAAAGTCCAAGATTTATAAAAAACAATGATATAATAGGAACAAAGACATCCGAATCAAATAACCACTGGAAGAAGACAGATAATTAAAGATGGCAGCAACCATACCATACCTAAGGCAATGTAAAACCAGGCATAAGAAACCATTGTGTCAGTAAATCTAGCTTCCTGTATTCCTAGGCAAAATGTTCAAATCTGTAAATCACAGCAGGCAATAGTACAGGAGCTGCTAGTTCTCTCAAACACCTCAAAGCAGACTGCTTCCATTCTCCTGGATAAGAAAGCCTTGGTATTGCTTCTACACGATCAGCTTGCCCGAACTTTAAATTTTAAAATCAGCAGTATAACAATATTTCAATCAATTTTTTAAGTAAAAGCACGGCCACTCTACTTAAAGTGTCTAGTGTTTCTTCAGCCAAAAATACCATTAGAAAGACGAATCAAATTCTATTTAACCAGAATACTACAAAAATGTAAAATACAGGAATTTATTTTCATCATATAAGCTTATCTTCTCTTTCCCCTTTTCTAGCCCTTTGCATCTACCCCCAGCCAAAATGCTCTCACAGTAATCTAGATGAAAGTATATTTAAGAAACACTGATCAAACTCTTATCTTTCTGGAAACCATAAACTGACAACACTGAACACTTCCATGTCTGGTTCCACTATGTAGGAAAACAAAGCCCTGTTATTAGCAAGGATTCCAAAAATCATGTTGTTATTGGTCATCTCTTAAAAACACTCTACCATAGATATTTGAACTCTGTCAGAATCTGTTAAAGAAATTTTGTCAAATCCCAACAAATTTTATGGTTTGAAGAAATGAAAATGTAGATACAAGCATATGAAAAGAAAAATTATGGGAAATTATAGAGAGCTAATAGCTATTATAAAGAGCTAATAAATATTATAAAGCGCTAATTACAAAGACTGTGCTAGAGAGTTTCTTTATAAGCTAAATTCTCATAGTTAAGCAAAATACTCAGATGAATGCCTAATTCTCTCCTTTTAGCATTTTCAAATAATGGTTTTAATGAACATGGAAGAAATTGCATGAACTGAACACCATGGCCGAACTATAAAAGGAAGATCAATAGTACAGACAAGTCTAGCGATAATCTCATTGGCCTCAATGTTAACTCTTGAACAATTCTGACACCGCTCATGGCCTACATTAGAAAACTAGGGTATGTGAGGAAGGGGAGGAGGAGGGAGTTTTTACACTAGATTATGCAACCAATTTGAAACACTAGCCAAAATATTTTTCTACAACAATGATACTTCCATTTACTCCTGAATTCATGCACAAAAGAAGGGTTTATGATATGTTTTACCAATATGCTAAAGCAGACTATAAGGAAAAATAATGTGATCATTAAGAAATGGAGCTTTTCTTTGACATGTATTTAAAAAATACCTTCAAGAAACCAAGTATGTTGTCATATTAGAATAGTGTCCTCTGGCAAGACCACATATAAAAAGTTTCAAGTGAAAAGATGATTTGTGTACGGAGCTTGAAATGCATGTGGGACTATTTAGCTTCTACTTGAAAGCACATAGAATGTTTTCTGAAAGGAGCTACTGGAACTCTACTTTAACCAGAGTTCTTGAAAATTTCTTTGTAGAAGGAACAAAATGTCCAGAGGATCCTTTCTTTTTTTGCCTAGTATCATTAATCTCTTGTCCTCCTACAAAAATTACTTCTCCAATGTTAAAAAAAGGGAAAAGTTACTGCTTCACAAATACCTTCAGAGAAAGAAACTCAACAATAAATGGTTTTCTCTTTTTCCCTGTCATAATTTTATTTTAAAACCCGTAACAAAACCCCTGAATGGATACAAGTAAAGGAAACCCATATATGTTTTCAGGAGTTGTCAGGATCAGAAAATAAAAGTTCCAACCACTGCTTACTCTTCTGCAAAGCATACACACTCTGGAAACATCCTGGCTAAAAAGCTTTCTCTTTGCAGTGCATGCAGAGGTTTAAAACTGCATGGAAATGCCAATTTTTAAAAAACTAAATGTCTAAAATAGGCATTTATTACTATCCCAGCTGCAGTAAAAGGGGTCAATATACATAAGGACACACGAATGAAACATAGGTGGTAGTTACAAACCAAGTTTTTTAGGCATTTGTATTTGGGTACGCGGTTGTTGGTTTTTTTAGAAAAGTCTTCTTTTAAGATCACATTTTCAAATTCTAAAAAAAGCAAAATCCTTATCAAACAAATCCTGTAATCCATGATGTTCAAAAAAATCCTTACCTATCAGATCCATGGTTTAAAGATTACCTTCCACCCTCCAGAAGTGTTTACTCTTTCCTCCCTCTTTGGAAATTTCAACACACAAAGAATTTTTTAATAAGGTTGAAAAAGAAATAAATATCAGATCAGCTTTACAATAAGTGTAACACAATACCGACCATGAAGTAACAGTGGAATTCCACTCAGGGCATAACTAAGAGTAGACTTCCTTAGCTTCTGCCACCAGCAGCATACAGGCAAAGCTTAAAAGGGGAAAGTCACAGCAACAATTGCCAAACAGGATCCTAAGATCCAGAACAAACCACAGAGATGATTCTGTGTGCCAGTTTCACTCTTCATAAACAAAAAATACCAAAACAAACTAAAAAGATAAACTCAAAACCCTTTCAAACCATGTATAGTACCCTGAGGTAGGACATTACAAGCAGTGCCAACATATAATGCTTGCGGTATTTCCATGGGTCAGCTCTATAGGAACAGAATTTTCCAACAGTTCTCAAATCCAAATGACTAACACCCTGCTAGCTCCCTTGAAGTAGCTGAAATACAACTTCTGTTCTAGAAAAGCAAAAAGACAAAGGGTAATAACCACTTTAGTGCTTTCCCCATCTTCCAACCTGTGCACGCAGCCAGTAATTTCCTTAATTTCTGCCCATTTGTACTCCCCTGACACCAAACGCAGGTGAAAAACTAATTTAAATGTTCCTTCTTAAATGGAAGCAAAATAACCAAAACCAGACTCAAACTCAACTACTCAGAGCCAGAATTACTACATTTCACACACTTGCTGGACAAATCTCTAGTTTACTGAAGAATGTATTAGCAGGTGTTAGTAAACACTGAAATTCAGACACGCTTTTTAGAGTAGAAATCAGTTTTATAAATTTAGCGCTGATAAAACATCAATCCTTGAGCAAAGCACCACTGCAAATAGTAAGAGCCAAGCAAGAAAAGTGTTGGCATTCCCTCTGTGATGCACATCCCCGTGTTGCAGTAATGCTTTAAAGCAATAACTATGGGACTTTTTTATTTTGAAAAGCATAGTTTCATAGGTCTACCTTCTACTATCCAGACTTCCTACAAATGGATATACTGCTTTATTATCTTTCAAGCCTACCTTTTAGTCTATTCCTTACCGTCTCTTTTCACATTGGCTCACCAAAATCACAAGCTAAAATTATTTATGGTTTTGATTTTCAGTTCCCCAATTTTCCAGGAAGTACTTTTCTAAATATGGGTGGGCTTTACTTACATGTATTTAAAATTAATGCTGGCTTAGGCTATTTAGTATTTAAACATCAGGCCTTAATTAGCAAAGCCAACAAACATCAGAGCTAATAAGACTTCAAATGTGTAAGTCCCTTGGCTCTTTGGTATAGCAATTTTTTTTAAAATGCAAAGTTTTGTGGTGATATTTGTGGTGCCCCTCAGGGGTCCATACTGGCACCAATACTATTTAATATCTTGATCACTCACAGACAGTGGGATTCAGTGCACCCTCAGAGAGTTTGTGGATGACACCAAGCCAAGTGGTGCGGTTAGTTGCTAATGCTTGAGGGAAATGATGCCATTCAAAGGGACTTTAACAGGCTAGAGGAGTGGGCCTGAGTGAATCACGTGAAGTTCAACGAGGCCAAGGCCCTGCAGATGGGTCACAGCAACCCCCAGTATCAATAAAGGCTGGGGAAAGGATGAATGGATTGAGAGCAACCCTCCAGAGAAGGGCTTAGAAATATCAGTAGATGAAAAATTGGATATCATTATAACAGAATTAACAAAGATTACACTTGTCATAGTCATGTAACAGAATGTCAGAGCTCTTAATTAACCAAGTTATTTCCCCTAGATATTCAGACAAATTCCACCCCTATATTCCCAAGGAGTTAACAGAAGTGCAGGTAAATGTTGGCTTGCTGGATCAAATTAAAACACAAAAGGATCGCCTAAGTTCTATACTCTATATACAACCTGTCAGTTGAGATACGCCAACCAAGTCAGTCTTTTTTCACAGGGAAGAGGTAAGGGTAATGTCTAAAGATTTGAGAATCCAGAACACTCATTTCATTCTGAAACATGTTCTGCAGAAGAGCCTGAATGCATTATTACAGGAACACATTTAAACCAGAATATCATAAAATGCAGTTGATTGTATACAAGAGTATTGAAGTGAAGCAAACACCATCAATGTCATCTGCAAAAACTAGCTGTGATGTGCCTGATGTGTCACTTGCCATTTGTACAGTGTGCTACCATAAGTAGAAGAAAAAAACATTGAAGTCACACGATAAACAACTTGCACAAGCAGTTACTATCCAGTTGAATATCTAACATTCTTTTAGCTTGTCAGGGGTCTGCTAAACCAAAGTTCATACATCATCTCATGACAGTATGAGAAGAAAAAAGACAACTAATAAATAAAAAAAGAAAATCCATTTAGCACTTGCACTTGCTCTGTTTTCTTTTTCCATTGCCTGGGAAATAAACTGTTGCTTGGTAACTTCAACCCATCTGTTCAAGTTTCCTCTTTCAGTCTTCCTTTTTATGAAAAGGAAGAAACCTTCCTTAACATAAAATATGATTGGTGGAAAAATAGGTTTTCTCACTGCATAAAAGATGCTACAGTTCTTTCTCTGCATTAAAATTGTGGCAAGAGTTAAAAATATCTGATATTGTTTCTTTAAAACAATGCCATTTCCCTTTCCTGATTTCTTGCTAAGGAAGCAAAAAAAACCTCTTTGTTTTATTCCTTGCCTCAGGGCAATAAGCACCAAGCCAGCACTTCCTTACACAGTTTAGAGACTGCATCTTTTCTGTAACTACATGCTGAACATGAATATCTGTAGCCCTGGGGCTAAGGCACAGATTACAAACTATTTCATTGTGCATCAGTACTTAAAATAACTGCTGAATGCAGACTGTATCATAAGTATCTAAATGCTTAGCTTTCTCTAAAGATGTAAATCAAAGGCATCTCCACTGAAATTATTGGTACTATCAGTCCCTAAAGACGAATTTTCTGAACTTCAGGAATCCATGTGATGGTATAAACAGGGTAAGATTGGAAAACAGACAAATGGAGAAAAACTACACGAGCATGTAAGATACCAAATTCTGTACAGAACACGCTATCAAATGTATTCAGAAAATCTTACCACAAAGAGAAGTGGTAACAGAGTTACCTAACACTTTCTCATTTTTGTATTTTTAGTCAGTAAATTTACCTCACTATAGAGTATGGAGTTTTGTTTGGTAACTTTTGGAGACAGACTTGCAGAAGGGCTGAATATGACAGCTACAGTTTCAAAAAATAAAAGTGCTTTAATATACTGAGAAAATAATCACATGCTATATATTATCTTGTACCTACATCTATATTTTTCAAACTCAAAAACTTGGAATTACTGCTATTTTAAACATTTTATGTCATCTTTGTTTCAAAATAATGGCAGTCAGTTCAAAGCTTCTCAGAGTGACTGCTGCTTCAGAAGATCTTTAGGGAGAAGAAAGGAACTGAAAGAGAGTAGCAGGCAAGGGCAGAGGTTTAATGCTGTCTCCCTCCTGCTCTTACCCATGCCACCCTTTGTCAGATCTCATTTTCTTTTGTACGTGGAGACCAGGGCAACATAATGCTCATGTCTGACCAAGAGGTACTGCAGGGCCCTCAATTCACACTCGAGCAGCAGCAGCTTTCTCTTCCTTGCATTTTCCTTTCTCTTGTGAAGTCCTATTCAACATCCTGTTCCTTCCATGCTTTGGGGAACAAAATGGATCTTCATAAGCAAAGGAAACACTACTTTCAGAGTTTCAAGGAGAGTCTGAGGCAGAAACCATTATCACAGGGAGCCACACTACATTCTGAACCCTTCCCTACACAACTGGGGAGACTGGATGCCTTTCTGGTTTAGAGCAGATGATTCACAGCTTCTCAGCACAGACAAGGGCAGACAAATTACCATTACAGCAACTTATCACTGAAGAAGCTTGAGGGAATAGACTGACTACAGATAGGTTTGCATAATTTACGATTCACAATGGGGTCCCAACACTGAAGCATCTAAATGCATCCATTACCTTTTTTTCCTTTATACCTTAGTAACATTTTAATTTTTTACAATCTTTACCTGCTTTCACATATTCTAGTTCAAAGACACTGAGCTGCCGAGCCCAATTTGAGCGACCAATTATTGCAACTGGAGTTTAATTTACCCAGTCTAAGGCAAGTATCGTATGTATAGACAAGATGCTTTTAGGCTCTAGTTCAGGCACTTCCTAAAAAGTCCTGTATATCTTGGTAAGCACATAAACTGAAATTTTAAATGGAATTCTGTGGTTTAATTAAACTCTTGTGCCCATTAAAATGATACTTCTTCTTACAACCACCTTAAAAATCCTTTGGGAGCACAATTTGCAAAAGCTACTGTGTTTTATTACTGTTGGTATTGCAATGTTTTACGCCTAAATGTCCAACTAATATGCAAAGTATTTTGCTACAAAGTAAAGAATTGCAACCATGTAGTTTACTATAACTCAATTAGTTTTAACAGATTCAGACCAGAAATAAACTGATTGGTCTGAAAGTAGACTTTTCAAGTACAGTAGTCTTACAGTAAAACATAAATGATTCTTCTGTGAAGATGTGATATAGATGTCAAAACTACTGGAAGAACAGCATCACCATCTAAGTACACACAATTTTAAGGGAAAACATTATTAGAACACAGTGGCATAATGCTTTTTTGAGTAACTTTTTCAAAAAGGTGTCTGCGAAAATCAGAAGAGTATGATAAACTTAGCTGCTGACCCTTCTTATAAAGTAAATGCAAACTAGTGGAAAACAATTACACATACACACCAGTAAGGTCCTGAAAATAGTTTCTGCAGCGATCCTAATTCAGACCCCCACACTAACTGCTGTTATTTTCTGGCCCTGTACAGAAAACAACGCCATGCAAGAAATATTTCATATCACAAAGAGCAAGCAATAAAGATATAACTGCAAGCAAGGTAACAGTCACCTTCTATCAGGTCATCCAAAGGTCAGGTATAAGCTCCTTCCAAGGTATGTTCCAGCAATGCTTTATGCTAAAAGCTTCATAAACTAATTTTAAAAGAAGAAAAAATAAAAATAAAACCTACAATCTATAAAAGCAATTGAAAAACATGAAGAAATTAAGATAGCAGAACAAATGTTCAGAAAGCTAGGAGATCTACTACCTGTATCTTATTAGGTGGTCTGTTCTCTATAGATTTGTTTCTGCTCATCAGCTGACTGCATGTGCATAATCATGAGATCTGTCCCACAGATGAACTGAAGAATATATAAAAACCAGATGGGTTATAGCCATTAAAAGTCTCAAGACTTTTGACTTTGGACTTCCAGACCAGATCAATAATATCTATCTCTAAATCAAGACAAAAATGTTTTCTGAATATCAAACCACTATGTAACATTGACTAGATCCAGCTACAACATGATTTAGTAATCTGAAATTATTTTTCCCACAGTTTACTATGCACCAATAGCATTTACTTTCCTCCTTGCAGGATATGGACATACTGGTCAGCAGCATGAATGAACAGACATCTACGTGGACATTTATAGACCTGAATAAGCTTCACACAACCATTAAGTATAGACATCAGTATCAGAAGACCAGTTCTTAGTCCACAAAATGAGCATTTTTAATCACCAGAAGTGGTAAACTTCTCACTGTGTGTAGGAAAACAGAATAATTTAGCCCACAGTCTCATCCTTTCTGCCTGCTGGACAATTATGGCAGCCTGCACATTGCTACCATTTTCCAAAAACAGCTGCAGCCTAACACTAATCATATGACCATACGAACATCTATTACCTGACAAAAATACATCCATATCCCATATATGAGCAGGTACATCCGGTCACTAAGCCATGCCAAAAGCATTCTGATCACGCATTAGATCTACTTATCTTTTTAAGGCATGAAGGTAGGTCATTACACACATTCAGTGTTTCATATGGAACTATATCATCTGCCCACTGTAATGATTTCACAGCCCCACAAGTCCCAGTGAAGAACTGTTTCTTTATCAGGCACAGTAAGGCAACTTACAGGTAATCCATTAGGGATACCTTATGTGCCAGCCTATGTGCCAGGACCCACAATTTTAAGAATCCACAGTTTGCTTCTTTCTGAGATGAGGGAAGCACACACAACGCTTCTCCTCAGCTTAATAGCTTCTGAGAAGCATACTGAATACACTGCTCTAGTTCCCAGCGGAATCAGGGGAATCTAGCACCATGGGAGGCTAAGCTGTGACACACTAATCACTCCACAACACCTACCTGTTTTGTTCCATTCTTGCTCTCACCCACAGCTACAAAGAGCAGCAAGAACCTCCTCTAAAGGTCCCTATGACATTGAAAAGGATCCCTTAGATGGTTTTCCCTTATCATGAAGCTGAGATTTATTCTCAGCTGAGAAAGTAAGCAAGTTGTTTTAGGAGTACTGACCAGTATTGAATCTTACTTAGCAAAAGATACATAATAGCTATATATACCTTTGCATGATAGCTGATTCAAGTTATTTATTTATACCAGTCAAATTAACATTTCTAACTCATTATTTATAAAGTATTTCTGAGCTGAAGCAATTATATTATGCCTTTTTGATTTGATTAGCACAGGCCATTTTGCCAGTAATTCCCATGACAGGTAAATGCTAGTTATCTCATTAGTGAACAGAGGTTTGTAGAATAGAAATAGAATCCTCAACATACTAAACGAATCCTGTTAAAGTTGTCTCAGTCAATAAGCTGTTTCTACAGCATGTTTGCCTTAACCATATGTTATGTAGCACAACATAGCAAAATTTCCCTTCAGAACACTTTATACCCCCCACAAATGAGCCAAGCACATAAAATACCTGCAATGTAAATGCAAAGGACATACAATAGATGCTACTATAAGCAAAATTGCCAATAAAATTGTTTATCTTATTTCTACATTCTAACTACTTGACAAAGACTGTTTCTACAACAACAGTTTTTACAATGGTCAAACTTCAGTTTGACAAGCAAATCTGGAAGAGCACAGGTTGGCAGAAGAATCTACAATGTTACTATGGAGACTTGCATTTGTATAGTTAGACTTTAAAAGAGCAGTTATCTTTGGAAAACACAATCTGTTGCTGAGAATCCCTAGCCATGCCAAGAAATACAAATCTGAAAAAATCCTAATCTCTATTTGTCACATAATACATGCATTAACACTTCAGAGTCTATACTGCTGATAAAAATCAGCGTAATAAAAATTTGTAGATAAGCATATACCAAATTAATTCTTTTCATAGTAGTCTATGACCTAAAACTCAGAACAGGAAGTTCTGAAACCTTAGTTTGTGTGCTGTCACAGACTATGACATGCACAATAATGAAGGAGAACCACCCTTTTTCTGCCTTTTATTTACAATCTGCTTTCAAAATATAATACATCTCACTGACATATTAATCACTTATTTCTAAAGTTCTTAGAAATAGCTGAGAAAAAGATGATAAACAAGTGAAAGCTGTATCATAAATGGAGTAAATTTTTAGTCAACATTTGCTTTATGTTTTTTGTCTCCACTGTAAAGAAAACTGTATTTGAGGGGATGAAATAATTTTATTTCATCATATAGTCTTAAGCCCAGTTATTAGTACATAAACATTAACATTATTAACTCATTGATTATCATATTAACAGAAAGCTCCTATGGTCTGAGGCTGCTTGCTTGAATATGCTTTACCCATCCTTGTCTTCTGACACTTTTGTCAGGAGTTAAGCACCTCCTAATGTTGACACTTCTCTTAAGGGATTCCATAACTCATACTGACTATTCTTTTATTTTTCATACTATCTTCATACTACAGAGCAAACGTAGCAACCTGCTTTAGTCAGTTTTCTCAGGTTCATTTCTTACAACTCTTCTTACCTTGGTAACTGCCTAAGATGTTGCATTTCACATTAGTTCCTATCTATTACTTTTCATGGGCTTGGACAATGTCAGTCCTAACAATCCTTTCAAAAGTGGTAGTTTACTTTCTATGCCTTCACAAACCTCCCTGTGGGGAACTTGGTCTAGGCCTTCTGTAAATCACTAGGGAGCCTGGATCTCACACTTCTGTCACTGGTTTAAGTATGTATTACGGATTGAACATGTCAAATCTTCAGCCTAGGTATAAATGCCATTCATGTATGTTCCAAATCTTTTATGTGCTACTACTGTGCATTTAGAAGTTCTCAATGAATCTAAGAACATACAATACTGTCACTAAGTAACAAAACAAAGCAAACAAAAAAAAAAAAAAAAACCCTACCAAGTTAACTAGGAACTCTATGAAGTGATAGATTTTCAGTATTTTAAACAACAGTAGCCTGTTAAAAACTACTACCCAAGCTCTGCTGACATCAGACAGCAAAACTCATACATAGAGACATTTTGGCACAAGATAATTTGAAACAGTTATAAACAGTTTTAGGGTTAGAAACTGTAAGATGTAGGCTAACTGTACAAAGAAGAGAGAAACTCTCTAGAGTAAGAACGGAAACCTAGACAGTATAAAAAGTTACCTGGTGGAAAACTGCCAACTACATAACTCTGTTGACATATTACAGAAACAATTTATTTCATAGTTTACTTACTCCACTGCTTCTTGGTTAAATACTATCTAGTTATTTACAGCTCTCTATGGACTCTCCCAGTAGAGTCTAGCAGATTTTCTAGGCCCCTATGTCTTACCACATAACCTCCATTTCCAAAATCACTTCTTCACATATCCTGCCAGTTGATGGACTTATCCCACAAATGTCAAAAATTCCTGGCATCAGCTCCTACCTAACAGAAATCTCTTCAGTAACAGGTCCATAGTCAGTATCTCAGCATGCTTAAAGCTCCCTTTACATACATTATTCATTCTCAATTTGGATATTGCTGTCTGTCATTATTCAGAAGACTGAATTTCAAGGCTGAACTAAGTGGTCAGTAGGTCTCTAGTCTCTATGAACCAATGGTTTGACTCTTTTTATTTGCATCAGCATAAGTTAATATTAATCAATGACAACACTCTGCATCAAAGTCATTGTAGATGAAATCATATGAAAGTGTGCTAAGCATAACAGAAGAGAAAAAGATACTGAGGTATCTCACATTACCTTTACTATATTTAGAGATTATGAAATGGATGCATTTCATTTAGTAGCAAACATACCAACAATAAAGCGCCCTTATAAGATAGATCACTTACGTGCATTAGTCTCATTGTTTAAGTTGTCTGCAACATATATTTCAAAAGTGTATCATTTTATGACAAACTTTACCCCAAATTTTCTTTGCATTTGTAATAAAAACATACTAACATAACTACGTTTTATATACTTTTATTGTAAACTATTCATCTGATTTCAATTTTGGATGATAGAATTTTCTTTAAAACAGTTTACAAGATAAGGAAATATATCTAAAGAAAAAAAATAATGAAATATAATCCTTTTTTTTCACAGGCTTCTTCTGATTTTCCTATCATCTAGGAGGCAAACGGTGGTACACGGGATGATCTCATCACAGGGGTGATCTAAGAAAAAGAATGGTACAATGATGCTTTATTTATTTATTTTTACAAATCAGTTAGGTAAAAGAACTATGATTCTGTACTTTGCTTCATTAATATGGATCATACAGCATTCTAAGACACAGCTAGTATCTAGCCCTCATAACAAATGGGAAGAATTACAAGCATCATTACCTGCCTCAATTTAGTCTTTCAAGCTGGGATCATCAATTTCTTTCTCTGACCTTTCTCTTATGCAATGCACTTCCTACCAGATGATAAGTATCTGCAAGACAGGAAAAGAAAAAGGAACTCTAAATTGATTTATAGCTCATACCATTATCCAACCCCTTAAAACAAAAAAAAAAACAGAGAAAATTAAAATATAATGATGAAGTAAATTTAATTGAAAAAATAGAAAAAAAATATACCAAGATGCACGCACAAATTGTTCCTTCTGTGACCATAAACATAAATATGAGAGTAACTGACAAATAATCCATTTACTACAGCAAACTTACCACAGAAAGGCTTGTAGGACTTCTGTGGTGCAGTCATGACCAGCACCCTGTGTTCGCAGGAAGAAGTGGGCAAACCTGAAGGCCCCCCTTTAGTTCTTCTGCTACACCCTGATGTTCTCCCCATCTGCAGATGTATGCATACAGAACAATCCCTATATACAGAATAATTACCAATTTATGGGGTTCTTTTAATTAATGAATGCCTGTTTCACAAAATGAGAAATTATCAAGTTAATGAGGGGAGTTTTGCTAAGAAAACAGAGTGGAATTTGGTTCAAAATGTCACTTAAACAAGTTGATTCCATTTCCTATCTATGGAAGTCCTAGACCTCAGTATCTTTTCCTTTTCTTTCTTTTACAACAGAACAGCTTTTAAATTCAGCTCTTGGAAATTCTCTCAATTACAATAGCTCATCTGGCAGTTAACAATTAGCTCATAATTTATTTATAATAAATGAACAATACTTTAAAAGTCAGAATTAAAGATGAGGTTTAATACACTGGCATTTCGCTTATGCATTGCTTCTGAATTTCTTGGGGGTTTAAGTGCCTTTTTTGATGTTGTCATTTAAGTAATTACAATTGACCTGAATTATTTTTACCTTAAATTATTCAACACTCTCCAGTCTTACTCTTGATGCAGGCTTTCCATATAGCTATGTCTGCAATACTTGCACACAAAATACGCACAGTGTCCAAGCAAGCATCAGCAAGGTTATACTCAATTATCAACATACTTGGTTGTTAGTCATTATTTACCTTTACACGTCTAATCTTTAAAAGTTCATCTACAGATAGTAGCTGAAGAAAAAGCAAGGTCTTTACTTAGAATATTAACTCTATAAGGTCATCAAATATGGATTGAGGTGACAGTAGAATAGACCTTTCAAGCTTGAGTGAGAAGAGACACTGCCTCAGTGTAACGGCTAAACAACAGAGGAAGAACTCCCACACAGCAGCAATAAATGGAAAGAGCAGGCAAATTATTTTCCAGATAACACAACTTATACAAATAACCTCATGGGTTTCTCTTACTATTCAAAGTCCTGTGACCTTTCAGAATCAGAAAAACTCACATCTGAACATTCTCATGGGTGGAAGATGCGATATTTATAAAGTAAGACTTCCTAAGGTTTACTTGTAATTTGTAAATACAGGTACTGAGGAACAAAATATTTACATGAAAACTTCCTTACAACAGTGGAAGGTACTGCAGATATCTATCACTTCCTCTCCACATATGTTCACAAGTACCTCTAATACTGCGAGGACTAAGAAATGAAGTGTCTTGCCCAAAATTAAGAACTACTTGAACTGAAGAATGTTGTCTTCCTCTTCTGGAACTTAGTTTAACGAGAACATTCAGTGTGTACTCTGCCTACTCTTTCTGTTCTTGAGCAACTAAAAGACACATATACCAATTACTTACACTAAGACTGAAAGACAGGTTTCCCTTCTGAAAGCATCCTAGAATGATGGATAACATATTGCACCTCTTCTGCTGAATGCTCTTTTTTAAGCAGAAAGAAGCCCAGATGCACTGGAGTACACACACAAGATGCAAGTCTCTACAGCTAGTAAGGTGGCTCAATTTCATCTCTTGCTCCAAGGCTATTTAATATATCATCATCACTGCCAGCAATCCTATATTGTATTTTAGAAGAAAGTGGAAATGCTGTTCACTTTTTGGAAGCTTGCATTTACCTGTCACCCAGAGAGGCATCAAAATTATGAAGTGGACAGTGATTCAGGCTTGGATAAAGGGCAGTCACTTTCATTTTTAACATCACTGAAAAAGGTTCCTTCCTACATAAATATTACTTTCTCATTTTCTTAGGGCCTAGGAAAACACTAGCACACAAAACAAAAAGTCCTATTAGATTATTGATAATCCAGCTTTCAAATATTCCTCTGGGAAATATGACATTCCCATGAACACAGAACTTTTGTCATGCTGTTGGAAAGCTAGCGACTTTTCACTCCAGTAATTCTGGAAAATCCTGAGCTGCTACATAACAAGCATTTACCATCGTAGAGAGCTTTGAGGACTAAAATCCAGTTGTATACTGAGCTATCACAAAGACAACTCTCCCTTCTTCCTGCCTTTTTGCAAACAGTAGGAGATTTGCACATTACCTAAGTATAAAAGTTGTACTTTCACATGAATATGTATAAAGCTCACTAAGCTTCAAAGATCCATGCCCTGAACACATCTTGCACTGTCTTCATTTTCTAAAGTTAATTTCTCAAATTTTCCTCAGTGTCCTGCAAGACCAACCATAAAGAAATTAAAGATCATATCCTATCAAGTTCCAAATATCCTGAAATACCAGAAGAGCCTATTCAAAGAAGCCAAGCAAAATCTGGAACAAGTACCTCTCTCTTCTACTTCTCAGACCCTTGCACTGGTAATATTACATGAAAACAAAGAGTCTTGAACATTCTAAATCACAAAATTAGATTTTTTCAAGATTTTGTTAAGTAAAATCGTAACAAAACGGCAACATTCAAAGGGCTTTCCTTCATTAGAAAGCACTGCTGCATTTTTAATGTAAGTAATTTCCAACAGAAAACATTTAACAGAAAGCAGTCTGGCCAGTGCTCAGATTACAGCTGAATGTATTTTATACTTTAGCATTTGCATTACCGTAACACTGCATTATCTCATCTAATTAGATTTTTTCAAAACCTCTAGAAAATGAACTTTCCGCATGCTCTGGATGTTTGTTTATTGACTAAACATGGTGTGCATGAACTTAACAATGTATTGTAGTAACAGGACTTATGAAAGGGCAATACTACAGCCTAATGGCCTACAGAAATAGCTCTGTAAAACCATCACATTATCTCTACCACAATACGTGCCTTAAATATATTAAAGGCCATAACTTTTATAGTTTTGATCTTTCTATTTCTCTCACTGAAAAGCAAAATAAAAACAGCTCCTACGTTAAGGAACAGACCCCTAAAACTTTTGTGACATGTGTAATTTACTCAAAGTACAAATTGCTGTTATGTTTCAAATTTTATTCTGAAAAGTTACAGATTTATTCTCCACTCTTTAAGCAGAAAAATACCCTTCCCAGATTCCAAACTAATGATGTTTGGGTTTCACTGACCTGCCTTAACAGCATTCTTACTTCTGGGCTGTTCACACTATACAAAGTGTGAGATGCCCCACTGACTGACTGATTTGATATTTTTTTTAACTCCCCAAGAGATTATCTGCAGCTTCCCATTACTTCATCTGCAATTCTAAACACTCAGCATTTACAGAATTCTTAGGATCAGAAACAAATAAGCAGACATTTGCAAAAGCTCTGCCTGAAACAACTGAACCAGCAATAAGGAGAAATGCAGTGGCAGAGCCAACAAGAAACATCTTATCTGAAGTCACACGCAACCTCTTTAACCTGTGATGTCACTGCTTTTTTTTCTTATCCCACCTGACATTCAATACACATTCTTCCAGTTTCTAGTGCAAATAATAGAGAAGCTCTGACAAAAAGAAAAAAAAAAAAAAAGCCCACACAACCAACAAACACCCCAAAAAACAGCCCTGGTGGTTTTACACAAAACCCAAGTTTCATGCTTCATAATTTCTTCTGAGTACCTGGCTGATCTCTTCTAACATTACTTTCTAATACCGGAAAAAATGCTTTTAGACATTCTTTTAAATCTGCCTGCTTTGAGTGGAAAGAGAGAGGAAAAAAGTAACAAGCAAACAAACAGACAAACAAAAATAAACAAAATACTCCCCTACCAAAGCATTTTCTAGAATGAAATATTAGACTTAAGAATCTAATTGAACATTCATGAAATGGTATGAACCTGCATCAGAGGATGTTCAGACTGGACATTAGGGAACGGTTCTTCACTGAGGATGGCCGGTCACTGGGACAGGTTCCCCAGGGAAGTGGCCACAGGACCCAGTCTGTCAGAGTTCAAGGAGCACCTGGACAACACTCAGTAATATTACTTAGGGCTAAGTAGCTCTGCAAGGAGCAGGGAGTTGGACTTGATGATGCTTATGGGTCCCTTCCAATTCAAGCTATCCTATAATTCTCTGGAAATTCCCCTAATTAAATTGTGAATATAACTGAAAATTCTGTGGATTCTTTGAAACTTTCTTTGAAGGTTTCACATATAGTGAGCACCTTCACTTCAAGTTCTTGTCAAATTGTACTTTCCTTTCACATCTAGAGTGATAGAAGTGTTCGAGCAAAAGCACAAATGCAACTTTTCTCCCTTTCGGAAGAAAAGAGCAGAAACTCAAAAAAATCCAGCATAAATTCCCCAAACCACCCTCAGTGACAACTGTTTAGCTTGCCAAAGCTATTGTACTTATTCTTCCCTACTATCCTAATGCCAATATAGCCTAGAAGTCAGTGGAGAGCTTGTATTTTTCATATGCCACTCTCCAAGGTACAGTATAAGACTTTTCTCAGTTACCTTCAGATATTTTTGCCTTTCCTGTTTCTGTCCTTTCTCTGATCATTAATAGTACATGCACAGATCATGCACCAGAACAAAAAAAAATAAAATCGTAGCCTGCACTGTTACAGCCTATGTGTTACAAAAAAAGTTTAAAACGCATCCTTTACTTTGTTATTTTATCATAACACTTAAAACTTGCTGAACAGAATTTCTTCCATTAACAACTTATAAACCATGCTCATTAAAACCAAACAAACCAACCCCCGCATCACAGTTTGACTTAATCTCTTAGTGCACTAGACAAGATTTATAGATTCATATGCAAGCACACTGATTTTTTTTACTTGCCTGTTATGGTATAATATCCAAAATCGTTTTTGAAGTGTGTTTTCAAGTCAAAACAATATATTGCTCCCAGCTAACACCTTTAGTGTTGGCAATTATGAAAAATTAATGACACTTCATTATTTTCACCCCTTCCCCAAGGTCAGTCATTAACTCAGTTTCTTTTCAAGAGATTGCAAGCCACTCTCTGAAAATACCAGAGAGCTTTGTTCTTTACAGGTCTATTTCCTCCTTTTTTATCTTGCCATTTTCCAGGTTACGTGAGATTCTGCCTCCAAGTGTGACAAGATCTAAAAATCTTAGGTCCTCAGGAACTTTTGTTAGCAAAGAAAAACATAAAATGTCTCATACTTGGTATTTTGCACTGTTGATAATGATTTGCAATTCTGTCACCACAGTGAAACAATCCCATTAGAGGTTACTTTGTTTGGGTACCAGAGTGCATAAATCCATACTTTTAATACCACTGATTTAATACAGCTAAGAACTTACTGAAAACTTTTAAAGATACTTCCTTTTCCTACCAGGGTTTTGATAGATTGTTCACTCAAGAAAGCACTGAAAAAAAAATATTTTCTTCAGTATATCTCTCCAGCTGCAAGGTATTCTATGAAAGAACATACACAGTTTCAAAATACTATAACTATGTATTGCCCATCCTTCACAGTGTCAGGTTTTGAATGTATCTTTATTTTATGGCAAGAATAACTATGTGTAGTGCTTCAAATCTTGAAGGGTGGAAGGAACAATTTCGACATCTAGAGCTTTTAAAGCCATGCAAAAGTCAGAATTTGAGCAAAATACAGTCTTATCTTTAATTTTATTTCTGAATACAAATAGGTATCCTATAGACAAAAAAAACTCTAGACTCCTACAGTTGTAAAAATACCTAAATTACAAAGCACCTCAGAATGATTATAGCAACTTGAATAATCATATTACTCAGTCATAAATTTGAAGCAGTTATACTTATTAATATAATGGCACTTCACAGATAAAATCTACTCATACCCTGCTGTAGAAGAGAAGTGTGAAGGAAACCTAATGCTGCTTTAAAGTGCATTACTTGAAGACCCACAGAAATAAACTTCTGAGAAAGACTAAAAGTTATAATAGATACATATGTGCAAGTTCTTACTGGTGGCTCTGAAAAACAAATGGACAGAAAATGTCCAGAACTGTTATGTCTACGCCCCATATAACAGGTGAGTTATCTCTGCAGTTATTACGACTGCAATAATGTATTAGCAGATTTCCGCTTCACTTCAATGACATTTCTGAAGCTTGATTCAAGATTCTTCCTCTGTGGATGAAGGCTATGAAATAAGCCAAAAACATCAAGGACTGCACATAAAGTAGTTGTTTTACATTAAAACAGCTTTATTTAACAGAGGCTTGTGAAATAACTTATCTCTGTCAGTACTGAAAATTATTAGTGAAAACGTTTCTCACTTTTAACCTACTACCTGTCACAGCCTTTATCCTATTACCTATTGCCAAGTTTCAGCTTAAGGATAACAGAAACCTTTGCAATTGTGAAGTGTCCAGAGAAACAAATATTATACAAAGTATCATACACAACAAATATACAAAGTTAATATGTAGCCGATTTTGCATTTCATTTGGTGGTGTTTATTTAAAACTAGAGTAACAGAAATATGAGTGTACAAAAATATTAAGTGATAGTAAGAAGGGTTTTTATTTTCATGAGCTGAACACTGTTATAGAAACAGATTTTCTTGGCTGGAGGATGGGAATCCCCAAAATACCTGGGTGCATTTGTGAAACTTAAAGTAGAATTTTTCAAGTCTAGAGGAAAGAAAGTAAAAAGGAATTACTGATAGGCACATAACCAGGAAATTCAGCTGGAAATAACAGATTCAAATCCCTCTTACACATACATTGATTTTACTGGTGCTGTTTGCATTTGTGCAAATAGTAACTAGTCATCATTCCCAAGTAACTGCTTTTGGAATTGTAGGCTGGGTAAGTCAGACAGGTGTGACATCCAGGTACACACACAGGGTTACTCATGTGCCATACGCACCTGCACCAGAGTTACAAGAGCTGCTCCATATTCTGCACATGCACCCTACCTCCAGTCACAGTGCGAAAAGTGGAAGAACAAGGCTAGAACTATTATTCCTGGTCTTTCTGTACTCTGAGTAGAGACGAGAGTGGGAGAGGTTTGTTTGGGGTTTTATTTTTGGAGGGGGGGGGGAGCAGGGGAGGTGCATGAAGGTGGTTGGGGAGGGGTGGGAAGGAAGTAGAATTCAGAGAGGGTCAGAGCATCTCAAAGAAATCCAGAGGAGAGACAAGCTGGTAAGCTTTCTTTTCTTCAGCTGCTTGTCCTTGTGTTTCCCTGCAAGTGAATCCCAAGCAGCATGTAACTCTTTTGGAAAGAAAAGTTCTGAGTATGTTCAGAGCTAGATAATTCACAGCAAAAACCTTATTCAGAGCAAGTCACATTTTTTAGTCTATCAAGAGGACTAAAAACTTAGGGAATGAAAGCTTCAACCTTCAAATATCAAGGCGTTGCTGGTATCTAAGAAGCGCTATATAACTTCTTCATGATTTGAATGTGTCTCAGAAGGAATACAAGTTAGCATATAACCTGATTAAATGTGGAATTCTAAAACTATCTTGGGCAGATGTTTCAAGTACAGCTTCATCAAGATCTACCTCATGATGAAATACAGTAGAGAAACAAAGTGGGACAGAAAAGTCTCAACTGTTTCACCCTGATAGTGGCTGATACTGTCATTACTAAAGTAATTCCACTTTTAAAGTGAAATGGAAAAAGGATGGGAGAGAAAGGACATTGATACATTAGAGCTGAAATATTAAACTTTGATCTGCAAAAGGTGGGAAAGCTGTTCTTATGGAAAAAGAACTCTTGAGCTCCTTCATAAATCTAACCACGAGTCACTGCAAGCTTAGGGTGCAACACAGCGTGTTGAAGGGCTAGAAACACTAATGACTTCTGAGTTCACAAAAAAGAATTTTTACCTGGAGGGAATACAGTCAAATAATTTAGCTGTCAGAGTGGCAAATGTAATTATTCAAATCACACACAAAACCTTTTCCATTTTCACATAATAAGCATTGTTTCTAAATTCCTTTGTGCTCTTATAGATGTCTATATTTGACATTTTTATACTAAATATCTATCCAAAAAGCATGCTACTAAGCATGAGAAGACAGGTGTCAAATAGTTATGTCCTGCAGAGACAAGAAATCTGATCTAGGAGATTACTGAACTTGTCCTTTACAGCCAGCTGAAACAGCTGTGGAAATCCAAAGAACAGTCAGTGTAGGAGATGCTGGCTGAACCACTGCTTTGGCCACAATAATTGCACAGTTATAGGAATGCAGGTATCGGTTAACTTGACCACTGACTCAGAAAACCACCCCTTAGAGATCTGCCCAGCCATAAAACCAAGAATCTTTGATATTTCTGTTTGCAATGAATCCACAAATTAGTAGCTCCCACAACTGGCAAACTAAATATATCAGGTTAGTTCTTTTACCTCTCTTCTCTGGAGAGTTTCTGTTAAGATCGTCAGCATGTTTTAAATAACTGGTAAGCATTTCAAGAAGATCGTAACATGATGATGTATATACAGTTTCCAATCCCTGCTTGCTAGCATGTGTAATTACGCAGCCTACTCTTTCCCTTATTTATGGAGTTCATCGCTGTCATACTGCCCAATAACTCTAGTAGGAAGAAACTATAACAAATATTCAAATACATTTTACATAAGTTAAAACTCCACAATGCTAAATTGAATCAACAATGCCTGTGAAGCTCACCCACCATAAATTAACACACTGGGAACACTCATCCCACTAATAATAAATTCAGAATTTGTTTCCAAAGGGATAAAAGAGATACAGATTTTATAAAAGTTTCTAACTCTGTATTTTTCTATCAGACACAAAATCAGCCAGGTTTTCTGGATATTTAAACCAGTATTTTTAGACTTCGCTGGAATGCAAACCATCCAGAATAAAGGGCTAATAAATTAAAGAACGAGCTTGCATGTGGCACCAGGCTTCCAACTACATGAGACAGAGACAAGAAATCGTCCTGATGAAGGGATCAGTGGAAACAAATGATCAAAGTATCCCTGATCTGGAATCCTTCCAGCAGCTCTGTCTTACCGTCCTGTAGTCCACTATTGTTTTGATAAATTCATCCGAGCTGGTGTTAAAATGAACCTTTTTTTTATATGAGATAAGAAAACACACACAAGAGGGAGTGTGTTTATCTGTTCCCAATCTCTTGGTAAGATACCTTCTTTTCTGGCCAATCATCCTGTCTTAATAATGCAGATGGGATGCAAGCACTGCCAAGACCTCTGTAAACACTCACAATACTGTTGAGAGGCTGAAGGGTAACATTATATTGATAATGGTTTCTGAGATTTGTTATCATCAGAAAATCTTTTGTCTGCCAGATGTACTCCTCTGTGAAAATACGCCTTTTTCAAGTTGAGAGCTGAAAATGACTCTCTCCAAGCCAGTCAGGAATAATTGAGAACAAACTGATTGTTCTGACTCTGAAACGTGCAGGTGTTCAGTCCATCAGTGCTCTGAAACAGACCAACTTTTTGTTGGGAATAACAATGCATCTGCAATAAAAATCTTTCCTCCTGTGCTATGATGGTACACTTTAAAACAGAGTACAGATTCTATTTCCTTTGTGAGAAAGCTCTCTGGAGAGAGACCATGAAATGAAAAAGTTGTTTGTGGCATGTATGTGTAACTGCACTACAGAATCAGAAAAAGAATCTTCAACCCAAGTTTGCTCACCATTATAGTATTTGTTATTTGGTCAAGATACAAAAACTTCCACAGCCATCTCCTATGCAAGGGAAAGAAAAAAAACATATATATACATATATATATATATAACCATACAAAACAAAACAAAAAAAATCATGAAGAATGAAAGCTACATCTTACAGAATTATCCGTATGGCAATTCCCTAGGATCCTGTAATTCTTCATCAAATTTGATGTTTATAGGTGACAGTAAAGGCAGCCATGAGCAGGCAGCATATTGGGTGATCTCATCTGCCCGACACATCCACAGTCAGTTGTAAAAATGTGAGTAGTAAACAGTTGAGTTACTCATATTTAGGACAGATAAATTCATCAAGAATGACATGGCCTACGAGTCTTAAGATGTAGAAAAATAGCATGCTTCCCACTGAAAGCATTGCTCTTATGGATGGTGGCTTCTTCACCATAATTTTGAATAAGGGACTGCTGGAGTCATGAGAGTGCCCTGCATCTCACAGGTGCAAGATGCAGCAGCTCTATTCAGTGGTGCTTGAACTCAATATCTTTCTAAAAACTTGCTAAAATTTGAAATAACCATAGGTGGCCTTCTAATATGATATTGCAGATCACCTGTACACTTGTGTACCTCATAATAATTAAACTGCATTTTACTATAAAAGATGATTCAATTATAATGGCCATTTAATAGTAAATTTTACTCCCATTACAGAATAGAGGCTCCCTGTGTTAAATACAAAGTAAAACTGAAAATATTAAAGACTGAAGAGATGTGCTTAGAAGCATGAGTTTTCGTGATGTGTAGAAGTTAGACAAAAACATCTTGATGGTGCAAGGGTATAAGCAAAATTCTGATTAATTTGTCCTTTTTTCTTCTTCACACACAGTCCCCACTTCTCCCCTCAAGGGTCACTAGTTGTTCAATATGTTCTTTCCTTCTTAATACAGGATCTAATCATGAATTTTTTTTAATGTCTTGCATATATTCTATGCTAACAGTTTCGTGCTGTTTAGAAGTCTTATGTATTTTGGGTAGATCATACATTTTAAAACAAAAATTACAAAGGCCTGTTGTGTGATCTATAAGAGAGGCTTCATTTGAACTTTCTTCCTTAATTTTTGCCATTTTGAATGGGTGCCACCTATGTCTTCTCAAAGAACAAGATAGTTTAACTATTATCTATTACACAAAGATAATAAAGGAACAACAAATGTGTCAAGCACATGAGAGATTCAAGTTTTAGTAGATTTAGACTTACAATTCCTACCAGAGTTAATAAAAAATTAAACTTTAAAAATCTTGTTGCATCTTACTATTATATTTACATGATCTTTTCACCTAATATCAGGTACTTCATTTTACATAATGAATTAATTATAGGAAGTATTTTGTAACATCCTGAAGCCTCTATCTATATATGGCTTTCACGTAAGAGGATCCAAAATGCATCACAAACTATGCGATGCAATGGCCCCTATGTATGTGCTGTCTTTGGCTTCTTCAGTATGATTATATATTACTCTGCCATTACAAAGGCAAGAAAACCTTCTGAGTAAGCTAAGTACTTCAAGCCTATCTTGAAATGCAGTTGGAAATGTCAGCATGACTCAAGATAATCTCCACCATTCATCCTTCAGGCCCCAGTCACATAGTCTCAGTGTAGAGGTGTGTTTTGGAAGTTGGGGTATGAGAGCTCACATCATGGGGAAACTCCGGTGCATTAAAAAGAGGAAGATGACATCTTCATTTGCTCCTTTACTTTTGTAAATTAATTATAAACTTCGACTAACATATTGGGCTCAAATTCCACTAACAACTTCAAGACTGAATTCCTGATTTTGCTTTCTTATTTTTTTAGTCTCCTTGATTTCTTAGATTGTTAGAAGCAGCTATTCCAAACTGTATTCAGTTTACAGGCTACTATAAAAGCTCTGTGAAACTGTTTTTTCCACTGACTTCAAATGAAGATAGTTCTCTTAATTCTATCACTGTAAAATGAGCAATGAAAAATAACAAATAAAGCACGATAATCTGTGAAAATAAGAATGAAAGCCAATCCTCATTCAAGAGTGCCATCTAGTGAGCAAAATAACCCTACAGCGTTTACTTGAAGGATGTGAACCGATCACATTACATATCAGCTGCTTTTGAGGAATTATTTGTAGGAATTCTTTAGGCCACCTCCTTCCCTCCTTCCTCTCCCCCTCCCTTTTTTTAAGAGGCGATATTATATTTGAAGCTGTAGAATGATAAAGTTTCTCATCTCTAACAGGCTACTCTTGCTGCAGATTAGTACTCATAAGACTTTCTTAAGTGACAAGCGTAATTTCAATGTCTGTGACCTCCAACGGTGAATTAATTTTTATACCTGAATGTCTGTATCTTCATAAACCTGCAGATGTGCAAATCCATGAAAATACACATCTCCAAAAGTCTAACTATTCCAGAGGAAACACGGCAAGGTGTATGTTAATGGAGAAATGGTGTTTGGGAATAGTGCCGGCTATTGAGAAAATATGCAACATTTATCATCAAGTACCCTACTAACTTCTCTCAGTTCTGATTACAAATATCCATGTTTAGAGACTGGGTTTTGATATAAGAAGAGAGATGAGATCTTTGATTAATATTGTTTCCTATGCTATGCAATTTCTATACAATGTTCACTGGGACTATTCAATACAAGCATGGGCACAGCTGTACTGAGGTTTTAATGAAAAGAAGGCCTACTATGTTCCCCCTATTGTAATTCAAAATGCCAACAATAGAACTATACAGGAGATACTTTTTCACATCATTGTTTTTGAACTACACAATTAAATTCTGATCAATAAGCACCCTGAAAGACAGGTATGATTGCAGAATCAGAAACCAACAGAAAAAGTGAGTCATATACTCTAGTTAGTGAATTACGTGACAATAGAGTATAAACCAATCAGTAACTTAAAAAGAACCTTGAAAAAGCAAGCAATCAAACAAATATATATTCTACTGTAACATGTGGCTTTTTTTTTCCCCTCCCTAATCTACTCCTTGACAAGAGGATATATTAAAATAGAATACTCTAAGTTTTGCCATGCCTCCAATTTTCATAGCACAGTTCCTCTAAGGAAAGAAAGTTTCACAAGTAACAGTAAAATAGTAAAGGAATAGTAATTTCTAACAGAAAGTTTAAAATATACTGGATACATAACCTGACACTGGTTATTCATTTAACACAATAAAAATAACTAAAATCTCTTCTACATTAGCCAGAACTATGAACTTACAAAACTGAACCAGGCTTTGGAAGCATGGCAGAAACAATGCATCTTTTCTTTTTTTGTTGACACAACATACTTCCTTGAAGTATGGCACCGCTGCTTTCCCTTTAGTAGGATTTACTGTCAACGAGTAAGTAGCAAGCACCACACTTCAAAGACAGCCACAATCAAACCATCTGAACCACGACTTATTCTGCATTTAACTACCACAGAAAATGCACTGCCTCATTACCAAATGATTGTTTCTTATCAAAAGTGATCCTACAGAACAGACTAATTCTTAGTGTTTATATATATTTGCAATCAGCAGTTTCACTTGTAGAGAAACATGATCTCAATTAAGCTTTAATCTTAAAATATGACCTGAGTGTCATTAATAGTCATGAAAAGTTATGCGGCAAACGGGCACAAGTTTTCACCCAAATACTTTTAGATATCTAGTAAAGAATATACCACTCCTTGTTCAGTATCTGAAGAGCACTGCTTCAGTTAATAAACCTTCCAAGAATTCAATTGATAAGGATAAAGCAGGTATTTAATGAACTCACTATTTGCAGGAACTTCCTGAAAAGACATCATGAACCAAGAAATTACTCAAGTTCTCCTCCTAAAGATCGCATGTTAAGAGAACGCTTCTTTCCAATATTTACATTTGAGTCAAGTAATGAGCCAAAGAAAACCACATTATTTAGTTATATTCATCGTTATAAATCTAAACCCAGAGATCCACATGTCTTTGTGAATAAATTTCTATTCAGGAAAATAAAAAATGTCAAGAGCCAGCACTAATTAAAGCAGTGTGACTAAAGAAATATATATATAGCCATTAATTATCTATTAACAGATTAAAATAATGCATTCTGCAAATGCAGACTTTAAGGAGAACAGAGTGAAGCATACTCCTATTAGTAAAATTGCCCTTTATTAACCCTGCTTGGAAGACTGTCACAGGAAACATTCGTTTGAAGTGAAATAGGAATAAGACTGCCAGCATAGCAGAGCAACGGCAGCATAGGAATTTTGTTAATGGAGAAATACGGTAGCCAGAACTCAGTGACACACCACTAAGAACCTGTTTGCAATTACCAAGTGTAGCACTAAGTTGACTAAGCATTTTTCTGTCAATTATTTTTTTCTTCTAAATTGTATCAGTGCAACTTGGATGATAAACAAAAATTGTCCAGTACCACAAGTGTCCAGGATACACAAACTGTATTTAAAAAAAAAAAAAAACAACAAAACAACAAAAGAATTAATCCAATGAAACTGTGTAAAAAGCAGAGTAATAAATAACATAGTAGATATGCCCCTTATACCTCCGAAGTCTACAGAGTAGGAAACACTACAGTTTTGTCTTTCTACACCCCCAAAAAATTGATATTCGTTACAGACTATAATGGGGTATTGCACAGGCACTACTCTTTCAGAAATTAGTAGGAAACATGTCTGATTCACACTTCCCTGAATCACACATCGTTTCTATTTATCATTTCATTTCCTTCAACAAGAACTGTAAAGTGTTATTAAAAGAGCAGCAGAAATATTGCTCAATTCTTTCATGTGAAAGGGGAAGGAACAGGCAAGGGCATACACCCTACAGATATTCCTAACAGTAAGTAGTTCCGAGTTCATTTAACTGCCTGCATTAATACTGTCATAAATCTTAAAATGACAGTCACGAAAACATACAGAACCAATAACTATTCTAAATATACTCTTTATATGTAAATGGGTCTAAAATGTCTGGGTGGTTTTGTTTTGTAAAGTGAGAAGAAAACAGTCTGAAGACCAACCAAAATATTTTTACATATGAGGGATGACATATAGTTCCTAAGTGGAGATAAGCCAAGCAGGTGAAGAAGTTAGCTCCATCCTCAGAAAAGCTACCAAGAACTACTTCCTTCCAACCAGTGTAAACAAGTGGTTACCAAGCCCGAATTAATTTATTCTTTCAAATGTAATCCTATTCACCCTAAATCACTCTGTTAATCCCATTGACCTCATTTGACTTGCTAAAAATCCCAAGCAGGATTTGGTCCTCAGTACTTTCACATACCCAGAATTTTGGTGGATACGTCTTTTAGAGCACATTGGGGTTATTCATCAATATTTTAACTAAGTCTTTATAGTGAGACGGAATATTATCAAATTTAGTAATTGCAAATAAATGTATTGAGAGCTCTATAATCACATTGGACTATCAGTCTCAAACTGTCAACAGAAGAAAAACTGACCTATAATCAAGATTATCTCACAAGCCAATGAATACACGTATGAGCTAATTAGTGACTAGCTACACTCCAGTTTTCCACTAGATCAAAGGTGATATATTTCTGAAGAAAGGGTTTGGACTGTTTCAACAAGAAATGTATTTATGTTCACTAAATCAGAAATCTTGTTTCCTTAAATGGTTTAACCTAAGATCACATTCATCCCCTCATCAACTTGAATTTCAGGTGACACTTCAGGAAGAGTTTACATTATTAGGCATGTTCTACTGCCTATAATACACTTTCACTTTTATTACTGAGATAGACCATGCATACACAAAGGCAAAACTCATGTCGCTACACAGAGTTTAAGATTTGTAGAAGGAAAAAGTTTAGGAAATGAAAAGTTGTATTTCCCTTTTAGGAGACTTAGGGATGAGGAGTTTTTTAAAGATGACTGAGCACATTTCTTCTTTTGGTCCACACAAAAGAAAAAAATGTATACATACACATACATCCACATGTGTAATTCGTCTCTGGCAGGAGGCTAGCTTGTTGCAGTCTTCTGGAAGTCAATCTTACGTGACTGCTTTTTTTACTCTAGGTAAAAGCATGATTCCTAAGACAAAGGAGTCTCAGCTAAAACATGTGATGTGCTGGAAACAGCAGGGCGTTTTAAAATGTAGAAGACTAACCCTAAAAACGACAAAATGGAGTTTACTAATCTTACTCCACCCTTGAAGCTATAGAGGTATAACGGGTTTAGAAGAAGTGTTATTCAACCTATTTTACAAAATACTCATTTCCCTCTAGAATTCTATGGTTTTCTTGTGAGATGATGCAGGATGTAGTAAGAGAGATGGCAGTTTACAGAAACTTTAACAATAACTTCAATTACTCAGATTCTCAGTCTCTCCTTCCAATATTCTTCTGGAGTTATTCATACAGTGGAAAAGCACTCTGGTGATAAAAAAATTCAACAGGTCCTTTCATTTAAAACGGACGATAACTTTTCAGACCTATTTTCCTTCTTGGGTTTGATAAAACAGTATCTAGAATTAAAAAGCTGGCTCCAGCTTGAGGTCCACCTCATAAACACATTTCCAATTCCTTATGCCCACTGGCTGAAGGTCAGTAACTTTAAATGGCAGCAAATGCACCCAACATCACTCTAATGCTTGCTTAGTAGTATGGTCTTAACATTTTTTTATGTTTTTAAATAGGAAGACAGCATCTGCCATAACAGACCATATCATTAACTAATGATATCTTATATCCTGATTTAAATATTGTCCAACAGCTAATACTCCAAAGGAAACTGGAAAAAAAAAAAAAAAACAACAAAAAAAAACCAACAAAAAAACCCCACAGAAGATTCAGTCAGTTGTACCTCTATATGAAGAGCAGCTAGGAGTCATCAAAAGTGGGACACATTCTTTGCATGTGTTCACTGTAAGCAGAGGATTAGAGGGATGTGGTTTAATTAAGTTCATTAGTTTGAGAAGTATGAACAATAATTCAGCACATGAGTAAGAAAGCCACTTAACTGAAGCCTTAATTCTTTGACCTCCTCCTGAAAAAAAAAAAACCAAAACCACCTTTCTCCCTCCCCCCCCTCTTTTTTTTTTTAATATATAAAGAACAGCCTAGAACGTGCATGAATACTATTTAAACAGGTCTACACTTCTTTTACTAGAAAATAGTCTGTGACCCTACAAGACCATGGACTTGGCAGTGCTAGGTTAACAGTTGGATTTCATCTTCATATTTTCCAACTTAAAGAGTTCTATGATTCTAAGAACATAGAAAGCAATGGCATTTCAGAATATCAGCTCTTCTCAAGAGATAGCTTGCAATGCAACAGGAAATTATCAAATGTTAAGGATATACACTTGCCCACATCTGGAACTTAATTGATAAGCCTGAATACTCAAAATGCACAAAATACTGCCTGCTTTGCACTAGGCGGAACTGGTAATCTGATACAGTCTTCAGGTCTGGCTAGCTTGAAACAGCGTGCTTGCAAGAAGCAACTCCTGTACTAGAAATCTCACATCTAAACTGTAACTCTTCCACTCCAAGCATTCAGCTGATCTTAAATCAACAACTGAAAACCCTCTTACCCTACTCTTCACACAACCATCTGCACTACCCGTTTGCTAAGCCTTTTCCTTTCCAGCTGTCTTGTCCTTGCAGTGGCTTACAGTAGTTTCCAGCAACTCACGTTTTAAACAAAACCTGTTTAACACATTAATAAGTTAAAATACATTTTTTTATTCTAAATTTAAAGATTTGAATAGAGACACTATTTTTTCAACTACTGCTGTTCCATTTGCATAGTGGAAATGGATAACAGCAGTCAGGGAATGTAAATGGAACTCAAGCAGATCCTTTCCCTGCTTCATTACTGATTTTCTGAGAAGACCTGGGCAGTTTTCTGACTTACCTTCAGCTTCATTTTCCTCCTCTGTAGAAAAGGAGTGTTACACTCAGAAAGATGCCAAGAGATGATTTCTTAAACATATACTGTGAGGCAAGCAAACATTATCAGCAGCACAGACGAGTGAACAGGTCAACATCTTTATATTCAGAGTACCGAAGTTCTGGAAGATTTCTGTGAAGTATTTCCTTCATTTTGAGTTGACTGATGGCAGCGAGATGTAAGAGGTAATCATTATTTAATATGAGCCATGTATACAATAAAACAATATGCTAGATAATTTGGTGCTTTGCTTTGGTTTCTATACTTGTTTTTTAGTCTTCAGTGAGGTTTCTTTCCCTCAGTTTATTTATTTTCATTATATTTTATGCCGACAACATAACACCATTCATGTTACCTTTTTTTTCCTTTTCCTCTTTTTAAGATTAGGAAACATGATTTCTATCAGATATCTCTGTCTAGGTGTAGCACAGGTGAACAGAGACTTTTAAAGAGGTAGGATGAAAAGAAACAAATCCTATGATACAAATCAAAATTGAGCATTTCTCTCTATTTCATTTCCTAGCCTTTAAAATGTTTACATGCAGGCTGAAAATTGTAGATGTGAGTGGGTAAGCAGCCTTGCAAAGACAGTATTCCACATCTGGGGACAACAACAGTTTTACAGCAATTGAAGACAGTCCCCAGGTTACCTTCCAAAGGATGCAGTTTCCAGGAATGCTGGCAGGATCAACACTTATCACCTCCACATATTGAAAAGTGTAGAAAACTCAGCTTATTCATGAATATGATTTTTCTCTCATTTTTCCTGAAAGAATTTCTTTACTTGCAACTCCAAGACATGTCAGTTTGACAGTCTATTGCAGCCAAGCACTCTAGCAAGCATATCATGAGGCATAACAAAATCTGAATGGGCTATGCCAGAAGCAGTAACTGCTCTCTAGAGCATAATCAGGTTCTGTCTACTTTCTCATGTCTGGAGTGACTGCCAACATTGCAAAGTCCTCCTGTATACTTAAGGGGTCACCTTAAAAAACACATTACTATTGATATTTTGATAGAAAGTAATCTTCTTTATAGCAACTGATAAGATTAATATTTTGAGCTGAGCCAGGAGAAATAAAAGAGGCACTAATGAACCTAATAAAGAGGTTCAGCCTAGAATGGTTGTTAATCTATATAACTAACTTCAGGGAAGAATCATTTGGTGTTGATAAAGCATTTCCTTAGTAAATTACTACTGGCTCCAGTGTAAGACATTTACAGTAAACACCAAAAGTCTGCAAGGCATCTGTTCTATTCACAGTGGAAGAAGGAACTTTGCTCCATTAATAACTTTAAAAACATGCAATAACTAATTCATGATGGCAGTTCAAATCCTATCAGCTGCCTTCATTATTTGACCAAGATGAGTTCAAAGATAGAGCAAAGTTTTAAAAAATGCTTGAAAGTTTAGAAGTACAATTTAAATTATAATAAAGAAGCTGTGTTGTTCTTCTTTCTACTAAATATAAAAAAGCTGTAGCTTTAAACCATATGCAACGACATGATTTTAAGAATACATCCAAGATAAGAGATAAAAATGTATATATAAAATCCTATATGATCTCAGATTCTGTTTTAGTGAAAATGTATGTTACACAGAGAGGGCATGTGTAATATACGTGTATGTATATATAATAAAATACTTGCTGGAATTTTAATATTTGACTTCACTAGAGATTTAGTGGGACTTTGCCTAAGGCAAGTTTTTAATAGCAATAATAAAAAAATACTTAATGGTACTTAGGGTAAATAATGTGTGGTCACTATGTTTAAAAAAAGTAATACCAAACATCTGTGCTAGATTTCCACATGATAAAATTCCCATATTACCTACAGTTCTCCCAAAGTTATAGAGAAACAAATGTTTATTTAAAATTCTAGAAGAGACATGTGATAACCAATTTAAGAACTTTCAAGCAGGCATCTCACATTTTCTGACAGGAATGTATATTTAGTAATTTCATGATATTTAATTCTGGACATGAAGAATGCCATGGTATGACGTTACGGCTTCAAGACAGGTTTTGAGCCATTAACAAACTTGCAGGGAGACTAGCCAGCCCAAGAGTGCCCTTTTTCTCATGTGTATTTGCAAAGACCACTTTGTTCCATATAGAATACATTATTTCCTTACCAAAGAAAATGCTGTATCATTCTGTCCCAGAAAACATCAGTAAAATTCAGTTACCTTTGAAAAACATTATCAAAAATATTTAAGTTAGTTGCAAAGGATCCAGACTAACTTAGTGATGGAAAACTGAGCACAAACTGGGCTGAAGTTCTCAGAAACCATGGAAAAGCGCTCAACATTCTCTCTTCAGTAGGCTGCATCTCCAAAACTGAAGCAAAACCACATGCTTGCACTTTCTGCTATTCAGAGTTTTATTTGTTCTTTTTTGCTTTGTGAATCAGCAACTAAGGAAACTTTTGTTATAACTATCACAAATCTGGCAATCTAGCTATCCTTGTGAAAGCTTATTGCCTAGATTTAAAATTCCTTAATACATGGAAAGAAATCTAATACCATTTCTTGCATAGCTTATTTCCCAACATTTTAACGAACCTTATTGACACTGACATTCTTTGCTATTTCTGTAAAAGAGCAGGACTCCTACTTCAGCTGAAGTGTCTTCTTCCACTTGTATAATAAGCCTCAAATTTGCCATTCCTAAGACCTTCAAACACAAAACTTGGGTAAACCAATCATGACAAGTTTGCCTCTGTGAAACAAAGTTTAAAGATACAGAAGACTGTACGCTGCAGAAAAATACAGTCTTTGAGGGCCACGTAGTTAACACACCAAAGTCAGTCCAATTCTGCTAAATATATTAAAACAAATTAAAAATATGGTGGTTTTCTTTTCCAGAGTTATTCCTATGCCTCTGGTACATTAGTCATTTGTACGTCCCTTCCCTGTACGTTCCCTAAGGAATATAACCTAAGGCCTGGAGAAATTCCAGGTCTTTGAAGGCAGCTGTATTATGAGATTATCCTACAGCTATTCACAGGGGGGACAGAGTGAAGAAACCATCAAAGGCTTAAGAAAGATAATTTTTTACATGACTCTTGGATATTCAGCCAATTATTTTGAATCAGAACAGTTGGTTTCTGGTAACATGCATGCTTATATGAAATAGGCAGAAGACAATTATGAGAAGCATTTCATATTTGACAAAAGGGTAGAGACTGAAGGACAATAACAAAAGTTAATTTTAACTATTTAAATAAACTTTGAAAAAAAACTAATAGAAAAAAGCAGCTCTAGAACAGCAAAGAACCTATTCCTTACTATTTGATTCCTAGTATCACCAGTGCTTGCGGGGGGGGGGCACAGGTCAACCCCCCCCCCACAGGTCAAGGAGGTAGAATTGACAGCAACTGGAGACCTAACGACCTAACAGCATAGAAGAAAGTGCCCTTAATTCCCAGCGTTTCCCAACCAGTTGCTTTAGTTTCTCGGAAAACATATTAGTTTAATTCTCTTGCTTTCATCAAAATTCCGCCCACCAGTGATTACTAATACCAAAATTAATTTCTTCTGCTTCTCATCCATTAGCTTTCTATTCCAGCACGCTGAGAGCTCTGAAAGACTGTGAATGAACAAGAGAGAAGACAGATTCCAGCTCTGGCACTATTTTAAAGAACTAAGAAATTAAGAGCATAAGGGAGGAAGATACGGTTGCATTAGGGGAAAACATGTTCACAAGCTCAGCAAAATATATAAGATTTAGCCTTTCTCCAGCTAGGATTTAAAAGCTAACAAGCTGGTACACAACTAGATTTCAAGAACTGCAAAACTTGAGATTGAAAGCATCTTTAAACTGAATACTAAAACACAGCTTACAAGATGTCATTCTATGTAGGCTTTTTAGTGTAGTGTTGAGGCTGCAGAAAATCAGCAGTCTTCAGTTATTTTTTCCACATTCCAACTCATTTCCACCATTTTCAGCTTTTTTCCATAGATAGCATTCTTTCTAATGAAGACTACAGCAGAATCTATCATTTCAATGATAAATTGACACACTAGAAAACTCAGTTACTGAATAACTTCACTTGCTGCTACAAAGTTTATCTTCCTCAACTTGTTTGAAGTGCAGTGGCAGAAAGTCAAATAGCAAAACTAATTAAAAAACAGAAGCAAGTGTTCAGGATTTGAAATATGTTTATGCATGACAATATACCAGTTTCTCAGAAATATACTCAACACATCAGCTCTAGACTCCAACCTGCAAAATACAGAAAGCAGAATATTTTAGATAAAGTTCTAAAATGACAAATATTTTGTTAAGATATAAAAAGATTAACACAGTTTGAGTGAGTAAGAAATAATTCATGAATGGAATTAATTAAAAATGTATTCAAGTTCCATTTTACTTTTAAAGCATTTTCAGGGAAGAAAAAAAAAAATAATCCAGGAATCCTGCGATGTCGTTTACACAGTTTAAATGAAAACTTAAAGACACTAGTTAAAGAAATTATGAATCCACCAAGGAGACTAGTACAGAAGATTCAACAAAGGAACTCCTGTTTTATCATGTTGGAAAACTGTATTGTTCAGGATGAAGAATATATGTAGTGACAGCCAACCAACCACTACAGAATATTAAGGGCTTATCAAGCTACTCATGGAGATGAAAAATTGATCCATTTGGACTTTTCACAAATAGATAAAACTATAAAGAATAACTGATAGCATGCAGGCAACTTCCCTTAACAAGACAGCAAAACACAAAATTTGAACCTCAGATCATTTTCCAAGCATCCACTTGAACAATCAAATCCACATTCCTGGAAAAACAAGCAGGAATCTTGTTTTTCCAGGCATCTACTAAAAATTTACTTTCCAAAGCAGTCATAAACCCTACACGTCATACGTCCAAGCTCCCTGCAAAACACTTCAAATGTGCAGGAAAATAATCAAAATCCATAAATACCATGTGCAATAGGAAGAGAGCTGGAGACAGGCTTCACCCAAAGCCTTGAATTCTTAAAATAGAGAGGAAATTGTTGGCCAAAATCTCCAAATCAGGAGACAGTTCCTGCCAATCTGACAGGATCAGATTCCAGATAGTTAAAAGTGAATTTTTAACCCTTGACCAGTTACCAAGGCATATCAGCAAGTCATAAGCAGTAAACCCCATTCTATACTTGCAGTACCTTCAGACAAAAGTCTATATATAGTTATACTATGTCTATACATAGTTATATTGGGATTCAGAAGCTTAAGTGATACTGGTGCAACAGGTGAAATGCAAACAATCACATAACAAAGCAAATAACTAGCAAATCATTCATCCTTGAAACAGACTGCACATACTACTCTGAGAATAGCAGCTCTAAATCCAGAAACTAAGTTACAGAACTTCTAAGTTACAGAACTTCTCCCTCTATCCTCCCTCATCACAAACGCAATATCATTAATTCCTTATGCAACTACTTAACAGGATCCATTGACTTTCAGGCTTCATTAACAGGTGGCATCGCTTTCTAATTAAAATTCTGCCTGTGAAAAGATTCAGGATCCAGCTCTTCACAGGAAAACTTTAAAAGTAGTGATAAACTAAATACAAGAGAATTTGTTCATAGCAAAGAAAATATTTTACAATATTCTGTGGATCTACCTATCTGTTTTTAATGTCTGGCATTCCTATGTTTAGAGTTATGCAGAAACAAGTAAAAGTTTTCTATGCTCTTGTACTAACTATATTCATGCTTTGATCTGTCAAGCAAATTGCTGTTTTTACTAGACTGAAAGTTCCATCAGACCACACACTGTTGCTGAGTTTCTAAGGAAACAGACCCATCTATCTTGACTTCCTTTCGGGTAGCTTGCACATGATCTCCCTGCAATTTTTACCCTCCTTAGCAGAAGCAACCAAGGTCTTTCTGAAGAAGATTCACGCTGTCTTGTTTGTTTGACACCAGTCACACAACAATGTTGACAGCTGCTGGGATGTTGAGGAGCAGACAGGCTTGACAACAGGCCAGATTCTTTCAGTTGTGTTAATTCAATCATCCCAGATCCAGTCCCAAAAATGCATTCACAATTGATGCTGGCAGCTGGTGCAGGTGAGATTGGGATTAAATTCAGGACCTCTCAAAGTAGAGCACAGCCATCATCCCAGTGTTTTCATGAGGCAACACTATGTGGTATATTTACCTAAGAAGTTGCGGTACCACCAACACCTTAGAAATACATTAGAAATACACATAGGCAGAAGCCTTTTATATGGAAAGTAAAACACTCAAACACAAGTGGTATAAAACCAAACACATAGTAGCATGCACTCACGACTACTTAGTTTATAGCAGAAGGTGATACTTGCCTCTTCAGTAGTTCTTTTCTTCATTTGCCAAACACTGATTTGAAAAAATATAAATAATAGAGAAACTAACAAAGTAACATTGTCAGATATAAGCCCCAACCACAATTACTTTTCTTCCATAATTTCTTATACTTGCTTTCATGTCATACAGTCTTGTTGTGTATTTAGAATTTTACAAAAAAGAGAGCAGAAACAGAAAACACTTAGACACTGTAACGTGTATTTCAAAAACCGCAGCAAGTACTTCGACAATATCTTTTAAACAAGTAAATTACTTTCTCCTTACCTCTCTAAGATGCATGTTTTCCTTTTCCTTCTGATCTAAAATAACTTCTAAATGATTAACCTGAGATTCAGCCTCTGCCATCCTTCGAGTTCTCTCATTGTCATCTTCCATTCCTTTAGATGGCAAACCTTTACTTTGCAGCATTTCCAGAAGCTTCTTTATTGACTCATCTCTGGCATTTAGTGTTTGCTTTTGTGTTTCAATCCTAAGCTCCATTTCTTCTAGTGTTTTTCTCAACAGGAATAGCTCTTTAGCTTGTCTATCATGTTCTGCTTGAAGTCTTCGAAAATTCTCCTCTGTGAGCTCAATGGTAAAATGCTCAGCTCCCCGGTTTCCACTTTCCTGCTGGAGAAGATGGTTAAGGTCTCTCTGCGTTCGAAGCTCATCTTGAAGTGCCTGGATTGTCATTTGCAGATGCTGCAATTATGAAAAGAAAGGGGAAAAAAATCAGTTTAGGATCTCAATGTAGGATTAAACTTTGACTAAACTTGTATGCTGTTGTAAAAATTCATTAGAATCAATGACAAAAGTGTATCAAATGACCTCATAAAATAGCAAATGCATGTGACTATTTATTATGATATCTTTCAAGTGCTTCTAGAAAAAACAAAACACACACACACACACAAAATAATGGCAGCTACAGACAAAATAAATAGCAAATAAAGGCAAACCAACAAACCCAAACACTAGGCTGTGACATATCTGTAGGTCAATATGTACCTGAAAAGCTAAAAGACTCAGTAGTCTATGTTTTCTGAACTACTTCATAGACTTAAAGGTAATTCCGCCCTTCAAGGTGCTCAACAGTACTGTTGTTTATGAAATCAATCAAAGCACTCACTATAATTAAAGGGGCTTTGGGGAGGAGCTCGGTTGGGGCTGGTTGGTTTTGGCTTTTAGTTTTAGCAACTAAAGCTATGAACATGTTTAGTAAACAGGATTACTGTATCGACAACAAGCAAACAAAAAATACATTAAACAATACTGATTTTTGAAAAATAAAGTGACTGCAAATAGTTGACAAACCTTTGTTCTCCTGGCATCCAAAAACTGAACAGCATGGTGAATGAAAAATGAAGCAAAAAATCAACAGAAATAAAGGTCAGAAGCAAGCAAAGGAGATTCAACAGAAAGAAATGAATTCAACAAAACATACCTTCAACAGAAAAAATAATAAAAATATTGAGTTACACACAAAGGCACCAACAACTTCACAATACGAAAACAGATAAATCTAAACTATACACAGACTTTACTCAATAAATGTGACAAACATCCTAAATAATCAATCCCACAGTGAATTAGAATTTCTGTTTTATCTTGATGCTCTTTATACTTGATGGTTTTCCCAAACACAATTATATTGTCCTAAGAGGTTTGTACCACACCTAAGTACAGGGGTCTTACTCTGTTCAGAGGTTAATTCTTGCACTCTTTGTTCAACACAAATCAAAAGCAGAAGGATTTTACCCATGTTAAGGTTGGAACATAATTACCCTAAATTACTGTAGTTTATGATGTTCAATTCCAATTATTTTTTTATCTGACAATTTATTTTTCTTTTTTCCTCTCTCTATTCACTGCCTATACAGCATACTAAATTAATAGAAATATGAATTCCTGGATAGCCACACACTCTGTACGAGAAGACATGTAACTGCAAGAACCAGGGGACGTAAGTGCATGGCACCATACTTTTCTGATTTAATGGATATTGTGCAACTCTACATTCTAAAAACAAAATGCGGGTGAGGGAAATAAAAGGGTGGGACCTAAACAAGAAAACACCATTTCACTTGATACTACCTTCATGTTTAGCTCAATTACATCTAAAGTTGTCTGCCTGTAACAATAATATAAACTACATGAAAAATGCAAAACCTTAAGAAAATAACGCTTAGAAATCATGTCTTTTATCAGTTATTTCAAATGGAAAAAATATTGCTAGTGGTGGAATTCTGTACAGATACACTTTGAATCTGTTCTGACATTAAGTAGCAGTGTTTTAATAAATGTCCAGATCTTATTTCTCTTATTATTTGCATCTTATTAGACACAGTCACTTAAGACTACACAAATGTCAGCTACTCTTTTGCAGCAGCGCTTTTATTAAATAGTAAACATTTTCTTAATCTCACCTTTTTAATTATCCATATTAACTTTAAATTATATTAATATTAGTATGAATTATATGAACATATTTATATTCATTAACATTAAAGGTCCCAATAAACTTAAAACTACTCTAGATGTAGCAATTTTGCAACTTGAAATCTACTAATATGAGTGTTTATGACTGACAGTTTTAGCACAGAAATTCAGTGCATAAATCCAAATGAAATTTTCAAATAATACAGAACTTGTATTAAATTATTATCATGAACAAGTGAATTAACAAAGACATCAGAAGACAATGACAAAGTGGGATAGATGCTGCAAAGTAAACAGAATCAAACCCGTTTTCTTTGTAAATGCTTTTTCATTATATTAAGTCATAGGGACATTGTAGATTATCTTAACCAGCCCACACAGTAGTTTTGCAGTGATTCCAAACTAAATGACATCTTGCATTAGAGAATACAAGCTTACTGCATTCTCTACTCTTTTGTAGTTTTTTAACACTGGAATTGGAGAATAAATGCTTGAAATCACCAAATTAAAAATAATTCAGATTTTACTGAATAACTTGCAAGTTTCATTTACACAAAAAAAAACCCTCATTTTCTTCACTAGCATTAAAGCAGAAATATGGATGAAATCCTCTTTTAATTGTACTAAAAAAAAAAGGAAAAAGAAAACCAGAAACAACTTTTACATTAAATTCTTCAATATATGACTATTAAGATGGAAAAGGGAAGGGAGCAGGTATTAGAATATCTCCATTGTCATCTTTAAGAACATTTTAGCTTAGCTGATTGTGTTGCAAGGTACTTGGAAATTACACTCAATTGTTTGTTTCAGTAGCATGGCTGGTAAGGGCTGGGCTTGGCTTTTGGTTTTGGGTTGGTTTTTCTTTGGTATTTTAAAAGTCACAATACAAGTTTCTATCTTGAAGCTCAAGGAATAGATATTTTCTGTTCCTGTTTTGTTGTTGTTACTGGTTGGGGGCATGGGGTAGGGAGGTGGGATTTAAATCCCAGCTTCTGACAGAAATAAAGTCTGCCTGAGACTCACAGCTGCCATTTATAAAAATACTTTTTTTTTTCCAAAGGCTTCAAAAGAAACTGTGAGTGTTGCAAATGTGTCAAAAACTTAAAAGACTACAGTCAAATGAAACATTAAAAATTATATTAAATTTTTCATCCATTCTTATAATTCAAGGGAACAGCTTCATTTTTTTATAATTTAGGACTTGGAAACATGTATCTGACCTATATGGTGCATCCTTACTTTCTGGTTGATGAAAAACTGGGCATGACCTGACAATGTGCACTCACAGCCCAGAACGCAAACCATACCCTGGAGTACTGTGTCTAAGCAACCTATATACATGGTTCTTAAATTCTACTCATAATCACATTTGTCACTAAGCACAAGCACAACAGTAGTTGTGGCTGCTTCTCAGTAACTATGTTAAAACTAACAGCCTCAACTGTGGCAGACTTTGATACAAGAGAATCACTTTTTGTACACCTCCAAGACTTAAAACATTCTTAGAACACGACCAGCCAGATTTAGATGTATTCTGGCACAGATTTTTGCATCTGCAGCTAGCTAAGAAAAAGCAAGAACAAATGTTGTGAGGGTGGAAAGAAATTGTATAATTAATTTCAGTGTGGGAGGAATGTAGGAGTGCTGTGAATATCTGTCATGCTGCTGTCATTACACAGACACAGAACTTGATGGGATTTAAAAAAAAAAAAAGTGCAAGATCTACCATATCTTTCATAATTTCTATTAAAAACAGACCAGCGACCTAAAATATTTCCATGCCAATTTCTTGGTAATAGATAAATAGTTCTCTCAGAACTTTTTCATTCTTTCACTATAGCCTGACTCCAAGAGGCAATCGATGGAACTGCACAGGAGATTCCATTATGCTTTCTCTGAATTAAACATATTAAAGTCTTGACTGTGAAAGACAACATGAAGGGTTTGAAGACAGTGGTTATATGCTATTATCAAGTGATGGATTTTGAAATGTACATCCATCCACATGTAATTCACGAGTAGTTCTGTAACACAGTGGTAATCTAACAAGCTAATTCCTCAGACAGGAATCACTCAAATTTGGGCACCAGAGCCACTGAAGGATTCCGAGTATGCCCTTTGATGTTTCTGCTCTAAATAATTTTGTACAGTACTATAACTAAAGGGGACTTGAGTGGTTTTTCCCCACCTAATGCCTCAATCCTCCCTCTCACTCTGCACTTTTTTTACCCTCTCTCTCACAGATCCATTTTTAGCTCCTGTTTCTTTACCACTCCAAACACAATGACAAAAAATGTTTTAGCTTTGACTTCTGGAAGTCTCTTGACTGGCTTTACAAAAAAATGACTGACAAAGTCCTCTCAATGCCAGAACTTCCATATAACGTGGGGGTCAAATTACCTAAGTGAAAGCCAACTGACAGAAAAACACTGCAAGTTTAGAAAGAATAATCAGAGTTCTAGAAAGAGAGCAGGTTCAGACAACAGACATCCACACACTGCTGGGTGGGATATGAGATGAGACTGAACTGCCTTACCTTACACCAGGCAGGTGGCAGTTTGGGAATGCAAAGGAGCATATTGGAATAGATTCATAAAAAAGACTTCCAGAAGAGCTGGAAATCAAATCAAGCTGAAGACACCAACATACTTATTCTTTTTTCCTTTTATTAATGCACATAAAAATCACAAAGGATTTCAACACTTCTTTATGATCTGTTATAACCTTTGAAAAGACATGGTGTAACAATGCCTCTGAATTTATTCTTCTAACAACAGCTGATTGTTTAAGCAGTCTCTGCAACTAACTTCTCGATGGTATGGGATATCTGAATAAGCATCTGTTCACAATCACATCATCTCTAAGGTGCATATTATGAAAGGAATACAAAGTATTAAAATACCCAGTGTCTTGGGACATAAATACAGACTTTCAGGGATGGATATACAGTTGACATTATGTAGTCTTTGATAGTGGCAAACACATGATGATACAGAAGACTGGAAAAAAATCCTACTGTGTAGCTGTACACTGTAAAAAGCTACAACTACATCCAAACGCATGTGAACAAGGATAACACCAAATTATACTGTCAAATATACTCTAATTTTCTAAAACTAAGCTGCATCATTTATTCTATAATCTGCCACTGCTCCATTTTTTTCTTCACTATATGAAGCTCTATCACTGAAAGATAACAAACTACTTAAAGCTTTCTTATGAACTGCATCTAAACAGATTTGTGTGTTTGCTGACTTTGGTTATACTAGTGAAAGAAGTATGAGAATTGTTAAGGATAAACATGCAAATCTTTACTTTCTTCTTTTAGAGAAAATCAAAAAGGGAAGTGGAGATATTCCTTCAGTGGCATAAATGAAGAAATGGATTCTCCCATGCATTTGCTCATCTGTCAAATGTAATTTAAAATTCTGGCATCCAAACACCACCACTGAGGATCAGCTGACAAGAATTCTGCTTGAATAACACAGGACTGACAGGAAGAGGTGAAAAAAGGCAGATGTAATTTGTGAGGAATCACAGGAGATTCAGACCACACACGCAATGCATTTTCAGCATTAAAAATGCAACAGATGGAGGTGCAAAAGATGTGAGAATTCTCCATAACACCATTTGCTGGTAGAAACATTTATTTGAAAAGGGAGAATTCTTGTTTCCTGGCCTTCCTGATTTTTAATTTCTTTATGCTTTTAAATTTGGTGCCTGGTCAAATCCTATAGAGCTTGCACTTAACAACCATGTTTTGCAAGTTAAACACAAATCTTGCCATGTACGTTTAAATCTGCATTTCTTAACACAGACTTGTGGTGGGTTGACCCTGGATGGAAGCCCCCTACCCACTAAACTTATCTATCACTCCCACACTCTACCTACCTGAGAAGAAACTTCTTCTCAGTGAGGGTGACGGAACACTGGAACAGGCTGCCCAGGGAGGTTGTGGAATCTCCTTCTTTGGAGACATTCAAGACCCGCCTGGACACGTTCCTGTGTAACCTTATCTAGGTGTTCCTGCTCCGGCAGGGGGATTGGACTAGATGATCGTTTGAGGTCCCTTCCAATCTCTAACCTACTGTGATACTGTGATACTGTGATACCACATGGTCCTACTACAGAACCATGTGGTAGAAAATAGGATGGAACAAAATCTCATGGGTCAAGATAAAGGCAGTTTAACAATGCAAAGAACAAGGCTGCACATGGAAGAAAAGGAAAAACAAAAGATTTATTCTCTACTTCCCATCAGCAGGCAATGTCCAGACACCACCCTGAAGTACAGCTTCAGTACATGCAGCAGCTATTCTGCAAGACAAATGGAGTAACAAATGCCCCCAGCTCCAAAACCCTAATCATCAACCTCAGGTTTCTCCTGATGTTTTCTGCCAGATGCTCCAAATGAGACCATGCTCCCCATGAGACCATGCTCCCCAGCTGCAGTGTAGAGTACATTTTGCACTGCTGGTTGAAGAGCTACTACACAAGCCATTTCCCATTTGATATGCTCAAAGGCTTGTTGTTGCTCAAGGCCCCACTCACAATAGCTCTTCTCTCAGGTTAATTGATATAGAGGACTTGCACACTGACTATAACCTGAAATACGCATTCTCCAGAATCCCACAAGACCTAGGAAAGCTTGCGTTTCCTTCTACTTAGGTGGTTGAGACATTTTTGCTATCATGTTGACCACATCCATAGGCACATGATAGCACCCACCCTGCCATTATATTTCTTAGTAAGGTCTTATCTAATCTGAACTACCAGACCTCAATCAGCTTCTCTCTGTCATCTTGCACAAATATTTTGGTGCACAACAAAATTGGAAAGACAGTATTGCCTAAGAACTTTAAAGGAAAATGTTGAGTAACTTCAAACAAATTATTTTAGTAGAATTATACAAGTCTTTGAAAAAAAACTGTCTGCAATATATAAGCTGCACATTAAAGATGTAAAGACATAATACTATATAACTATTCCACCACAAAAATCTCAAAAAAAGATGTTTAGAGCATGAATGACAATCCAGAATATTGCTGATCATGTATAGTTGAGCACGTTAATGGGAAATGACAGATACAGCTCTATGACAGAATTCCTATTTTAAGCTTCTGAAATGCTAACAGCCAAATAAGTGAGACCAAGTGAGCAAACACTCTCACAGAATTTCCAAGGATTTTGATACTTTGAATATTTCTGGCTATCTATTTAATAAGCAAAAGCAAAAAAAGAACGCACTGTAAGTACACAAGGTCACATTTCAAACACTGAAAAAACCTGTAGTATTCCATCTTCTGTCCCTCATTTTTCTGTTTGATGTCTTGCTATGAAGTTTATGGGCTTCTGGCAGAAAGCTCACTATTACCTCAGAAAAAAAAAATAAAATAAAAGAATCCTTTTCCTAGTAAATACAGTGCACTCTGGGATTCCTTTTCCTGTTTTGCAATCTACAGGCAAAGAAACATCCTACTTCTTTCATTTAAAAAATATAAAATCTGAGCACAGGAATGTATGTGGACCTTGTACAAGTTCTGCTGAAGCTATCACAGAAAACTGCATATAAAGGAAAACTGTATCGGTACCCAAATAGTGTTTCCAATAATAAGGTCATAAAAGACAGAGATGGTTGCCATCATCAGTGAGTGGTAATGGAGAAAACACTCAAAGATGTTAATTACATTAGAAATATTTTCAAAAATGCTTCCACAATATACAGCACCTATTTGTTTCTCAGGTGACCTTAATATGTCACATACGGGAGAAGTTAACATTTCGCCTGTTGTAACAAGGGGGAAACATAACAGCCTGATACAGCTTGTCAGTTCCTCAAAAAGAGATTCCAGTGATTTTTACACTATATTGAAAGACACAAAATAAGCAAGAGAAGACTAAACAAAACCTCAGCACTGCACTGCAAACGTACATGTTTAATTTACATGTCCCATAGGTGTTTGACGTTTCTATACAGGAAAACATTGACATAAGACAAACACACAGCACCACTGAAAGCTGTGGGAATAGGGCATTTTTGTAGGACCTTCTTACTCTCCGACACCTTTTGATTTTGAAACTTCCTAACTATATTATTTTAATGCAGCCACTATAAAAACCTTAAGTTATTCACATGGTGACTTCAAGCATGGCTTTTAGTAAGCCAGAAATAAAAAACATAAATTGAGTTCCAATTTCAACCTCTGCCTGCTAGATTTTAATCAGGCAAAACACATAAAAGAGCACACTTCAGCTTCCAACTTTTTTTCTCTACTAGGAATAGTACTGGGAGTTGATTAACCACAATACATAATCATTTCCCATTGAAACAATTTGAAAAGGAGCTTTAGAACTGTGTGTTCTGCTACTGTTAAAGAGAAAAAATAAATCAATACAGAGATTTCAGTAGCTCCAATCAAAACAGTGTTCAGATGGCTCCAGCAGAGAAAAACGATGCATCACAAAGCAAGACAACCATCTGGAAAGCCATTTCAACCTAAGTTACCAAAGAAATGCAGATAAGCGGGAAAGAAAAACCACTAAGGAGACAACATCTGGGGCTCAGAAGTCCTATGCAATTTGCAAAAATGTGTTTTCATAAGTGGGGAGACATTGGGTTCACAATGAGCTCTGTTAAATTTATATTTATTCTTGTCAGATTTGATAGCAGTATGTTCTTGTTTGTGACCTAAAAGAATCCAGTACATTCCGTAACCAAATATCTGCTGTTTTACGTTTTCCCACAAGATGGCACTAAATCCATATCTTGAAGAAAATCATTACCAAGCACTATAAAAGCTATGCTCACACACCTAAAATAAAAAAGTAGCTTTATATGAGAATTGTAACTAATTGTCAAGCTAACTTTATATAAAGTTGTAAGTATAGAAAAATAAAATTCACAGCCTAAGCTAGGTCTTTCCTTAGAAGAGAAACTGAAATGTCAATCCTGAGTCTGAAACTGGATTGCCTTGCAAAGGATAATAATTAGAAAGCAAACATAAAACAACTGAACTTAATATCCAGTAGTAAAGCACCCTCTAATTTGGAACACCCCAAGCACACAGACAAGTATCCTCTCCAGAATTACTTAAATGAAGACCAGGGGATCCCTAAACAAAATATTGTCCAAATTTAAATCAAAGCATTATTAGTCTCGAACCTTGCTTAATTAAATTTAAACCCTTAACTAACAGGCTGACTTACCATCACTAATTAAAAATAGCTGCTATTTTTTTCACATAACTATGCAGAACACTGGGGATGGTGGTGTGTGTTATTTTATGTGGAGGGATTTTTTTCTCCTGATCAGAGTTTTGCAAAACTTACTAATCCCTGACTCACATTTAGCACTTAACAACAAACCAAGTTACCTTGGCTCTTTGCTCCAGTTTCTGATACAGAACCACAATATTTTTAAGCTAGAAATTATTTCATGCTCCTGGTTACACTAACACTGGTCAGCCAATGACAAACATTATCACGCTGTTTGCACTGCAAATACTAACAGCCAGATGCAACATTTTGTACTTGCATGTTTAAATATGGGACACAGGCTTCATTCCTAAGAAGCAATTATTAATACAGGACAGCTACATACATCAAAGAATGGTTCTATCTGTATGTCTTCCTAATCACTATCCAACACTCAATACTGCACAAAGCAACTGACTTTTAATTAAACAGTTGAGTATTTAGGATTTTAATATTTAAGTACTACAGACTTACGTTCTTCAAACATTACTATAAAATCTGTTGTATTTCTGTAAGAAAAAATATACCAAACTAACGGTATGATTTTGGAACTGATCCACAAACAGCAAGAAATTTCTCAGCTAAGACTATAGATCTATTAAACCACTACAGGGGAGCAACTGAATTCAGTAAATACTGCATTTTAAACTACTCGAAAGTTCTTTACAGATGTGATTCCCTCCTGCCCCCCATATGCTAGCAGATTCTTTTTCCCCCAAGTACATAGCATAATCTTAATTACTACAGTGCTGAAACAGTAGACTACCCATATGTTAGTCTACCATTTAGTAGTGGTTCAAACTCATGAAGTGCCCAGAAGCCTCCAGGGAGCCGCATGTTGCCAACTCCAATTAAATGAGCAGGTACTAGGGGTCATTTGGGGCCACCTGCATCCCACAGTGCTGAATTTTAAACTGTTAGCATTGTTGTATTTTCTGCCAACAATCCAACAGTCTCCTGTATCACACTTTTTCCTTATCCCTCAAACCCCTTTTAAATAAGCATGCCGTAGGACTATTCCATTTATACAGCTATTAAAGAAAACAAAAAAGAAAAAAGGAAAAAAAAAGAATTATGGAAGCTCTCCAACCACTTTTTAACTGGACACAAAACAAACATTAAGGCAAGAAAAGGTAAAGTGATTTCAGGATCTGGTCTGTGCTCCGAGCCTTACACAGAAAGCAAGGCAAAGCTCCACAACTACACCACTACTACTGATTTAATTTCAACCAGCCTATGATGGGGATAAGAACACCAAAATATCAGTGGGGTGAGTAAGGCATTTTTAAAACACCTTGGAGTACAAAAGGCTTATTTAGTTGTAACTGCTAGTGTTTTTTTCCCCTAATCACATGCTTGCACATCTGTTAGCTATATAATACAAACCCATTGCAGTTTAAGTACAGATTTGTGATCAGAATGAATATCCCCTCCAACACATCCTCCCTTAATCCCCAGTTTTTGCACTGTATGACCAGAGAGGATTTGTTCTATGCTGTTTAAAAGGAGGCGAGAGTATTGAATCAATACTCATGTTGTCATCCAACATACTCCATGCGTCCTGCTCAGCAAATGTCAGCTTCTGTAAATAATTTAATAAAATGTATGCGCTCTTTTAACTCTTTAAGAAATTATGCAGTCTTATATCTCTCTACTACTTAATTCATCCTCAGATACATCTTTATAACAGGATTATTTTATCTTTCTCTTGAGCAGTACACAAAGCATGGAGCATATTAACTATTTGAACTGGCTTTACAGCTTTCAATTTTGCTTGATTCCTCCTTCCTCTTCTATAGTTCACATTTTCTCCGTATTTTCCCATACATTTGCACAAATTCTCACTCTTCTAACTAGTTTACTTTGCCCAACACATACTTTCCAGTTGCAACTTTCATTTAACCCTAACATTTCCCAGATAACATGGTTTCAGTAAAACTCAGACAGTAGCAAAATCTTGAACATCTGTATTATCATGGCTGAGGCTTTTTACTTCCCCAAATGTATACACAGACAAGATGACTACTAAAAATAAATACAAAATAAAACAACAATGAGCAAAATAAGCTATAAGCCAACCTGACAGAACAATTTAAAAAGCCCTTACAGCCATACCTGAAGCAATTTAAATGTAGTGTCAGCTACCTAACATCCTCAGTATGCCTAAAAGGTCTTCCATGAACAAAGCAACATGCTATTCAGCATTTAAAGAAATATCACTAAATCCACACCACAAAAGCCCATAGTAATGGGATGCACTGTCATTGCTTTGCAGTGAGCCACCATACACATATAACAACAGCCCTGTCTGGGGAATTAAAATGATGCCTTTTTCCAAGTGTAACTTCTAGAGAAACTCCACTGAGATGATTACATCAAGTAACAATTATAAAGATCAGAGAAACACAATCTTCTTTGGTGTGGTACACATGCTTTTAACTTCACTTCTCAGATACAAATAACTATATAAAGTGAACTGAGCTTTATAACAGAACACAGCTAATCTATCAGCTTTCATGAGAAAAACATTTGATTTAAACAGAAAGCTTCATGGTCCTTTATTATGCTTGCTTTGTGGTGTTGCAACAGTTTGCAAGTTTTAATGTTTCTGCTATAGATGTGTTCACAGACTGCACTGGCAATCATTATTTAGTGAGACAGGTGTGCTCATACAAAATGTTTCTCAAGTAAAATAGTAATATTTTTCTTCTTTTGAAGGATTACGGTGCTTTCTTTCACACTGATTACAATTTCTATCCTGTCTTTCATAAAAGACAAACTAGCAAACTCATAGTTCATGCATTGCTGCAGTTAATCTCTCAGAAGTCAAACTACCCAGGTTCAGCACTACGCTTCATTCATGTTCTTAGATCATTTCATTATTGTAAAAGAAATTACTGTGATATCAGACATCATTCAGACCCCACATTAGAATTCTAAGAGAATCTGAGGTAAAAATATACTTCTTTAAGTACAAATTCCTTACACAATAATCTGGTAAACCGAAGACACTACTGAAAAACATAACAAAAAATAAAGGTAAATTGATTTCTATATAAAGGTTATGGGATATACATTCCTATCTAAAAGCTAAGGGAGATGAAGCTTCATTCCATCCCTGCTCTGGCTGCAGTTTATTGACCCTTAAGCGCAAAGCAGCTGGAAATCAGATGAAATCACAAATGATCCCCTTCCTACCCTCCATCCCATAGCTTGTATGGCAAAATAAAAATTAAAAAAATAAATCAAAGAGCCTTAACACTGAAGGAAGAGTATGACAAGCAATATGATGCCTTAGTCTTTTTCACAAACTCTAAACGGGTCCTCTTAGCCCAGCTATCACTCAGCAATCCTTACTGTTCTTGCATCAAATAAAAATAAATCTGATTGAAAGCCCTTCATTTGAATTTCCTTCTCTAACAAACAAGAGAATCACCACTCTACAAGGAGATATTTTGCCACTAAATTCTTAGTAACTAAAATAGCATATTTTCGTATTCTTGAACAGTTTTATATGCAATGATTGTACAGAAAAATTAGTATTTCTAACAACTGCACTACTGCTGGAAGTAATAAAAAGTTGAATTGTAGTTCTCTAGGGCATTTTAACCACACTAAGAATTGGAAGAGGTCCTGCTCTGGTACATTCTGATGCTGTACAGAAGAGATCACTAACAGCAGCAAAGCATAAATCACAGAGAAATTGTTCTCCACTACACCCAGTGCTATGGCTCCTGTAGTTTCCAATAAGCCTTCTCACACAATCTGTAAAGAAGTAAATGCATTTATGTCACCTGCTAGGATGTATACAGTAAAATCTGAGCCAGACTACTCTACATTAAACTATTACGCTACTCAGGGGATCAGAAAGCCCCATCCAAAGGAAGTTCTTCTAGCAAACACAGTCTACCATGAGAACTTGTACCAGTTACTATAAATTAAAAACAACATAAAAGTCTGCATCTTAAGCCATTTAATGTATTGCAATTAATACTTCTGAAGAAAAATGAAAAACAAAAAAGAGCTGGTTTAATTCTGCAGGTATTAAGTCTCGTTACCATCAAAATTCTATTAGCCCAAGAAGGCAAGCTTGTATACAGCCCTACATTTAAAATGAGACAACAGAAGTCTGTTAACATTATCATTCCAATCAGCTGGCATGTTTTGCTAGAGATGCACAGAGAAACCAACATTAAACATAACACACTTCTTTGTGCTTCCAAGTAGACATTCTTAACTGCAGCCTGTAGATAGGCTGCTGCTGAAACCAGCAAATGGACTGATGACTAACTACTAGGCTAACGTACTTATTCTCAGTTTACAGGGGGAAGATAAAGTTGCTCCTAATGATAGGAAGACATCCCATGCACATTTATCAGAAATTATTTCTAAACAAGGAAAAATTAATTATGACCTTTTCTCCAGGAATGATCATAAAAATGCTTAGTGTTAGAAACCACCTTAAGATCATCTAATTTCAATCCCCCTGCCATGTGCAGGGACACCTCACACTGACCAGGTTGATCAAGGCCCTGTCCAACTTGGCCTTGAACACTGACAGGGATGAAGCACTTCTCACTTCTTTGGGCAACCTGTTCCAGTGCCTCACCACCCTCACAATAAAGAACTCCTTCCTTAAATCTAACCTGAACTCCCTGTTTCAGTTTTAACCCGTTACCCCTTTTCCCATCACTACAGTCCCTAATAAAGAGTCCCTCCCCAGCATCCCTATTGCCCCCCTTTCAGATACTGGAAGACTGCTATGAGGTCTCCACACAGCTTTCTCTTCTCCACACTGAACAGCCCCAACTTTCTCAGCCTATCTTCATACAAGAGGTGCTCCGGTCCCCTGATCATCCTCGTGGCCTCCTCTGGACTTGTTCCAACAGTTCCATGTCCTTTTTATGTTGAGGACACCAGAACTGCACACAATACTCCAAGTGAGGTCTCACAAGATCAGAGTAAAGGGGCCGGATCACCTCCCTTGACCTGCTGCTGGTCATGCTTCTTTCAATGCAACCCAGACCACAGTCGGTTTCTGGGCTTCGAGCACACACTGAAGCCGGCTCATGTTCATTTTCTCATCAACCAACACCCCAAAGTCCTTCTTCACAGGGCAACTCTGAACCTCTTCTCTGCCCAACCTGTAGCTGTGTCTGTGACTGCCCTGACCCAAATGACACTTAGAGATATGGAACTGTGAGCCAATGAGGTAGAAATATCAGATGCAAATATCAGATTGGCCAGACAGTGTGTTGGAAGACATACCGGAGAAAAGTACTAGGCATTAAAAAGTATGATCACAGAGTTCAGGAAAGAGAGATCAGAAGTCCTAGATGTGAGAATAAAATGGAACTTCAAAGGCATTACACTACTTTTTATCTCTAACAGGAACACCTGCCAGTATGACGGCAGAGAAAAGTGCACTGCAGGCTATTTTTTCATACTATCACTTGCTGTACCTGATACAGAGATGTTAAATGATCACAGAAGAGAACAGAGGTGGTCAATGGAACACTGTCCTTTTCTTAAGTCTTAAACCATTATCTCAGCCAAACCAGGAAATAATTCTACACAATGCTTTCCCTTGTCTTCCTGTTTCAATTCCTCTGTTAGCATTTATTTACCTCATTAAAAAAAAAAAAAAAAGAAACCCAAACAACCCTAAAATAACAAGATAACTGTTTTAAACCTGTAATTTTACCCACAAATATGACATCCTGACCTCACCGATGGCTACAGCAATGAACCAGAACTGCAGCTCAAAGGCCTATTTCAGATCTTTTTTATTTCTAACTTTACTTATAATTCAATGGAATAATGAACCAGTTGCTATCACGTCTACCAAAAAAAAAAAGAAAAGAAAAAAAGAAAAAAAAACCCACATTCAATATATTCAATGTCAAATGAAGTCTGTGGGTTTTTTTTTATCTCTTTATCTTCTTCCTGAAATACCTTAAGCAGCTACCTAACCACAATCCATCTGCCTCAGACTCTCTGTTTAATATTCCCAGGGAACACAAGTTCAGTCCTAGATATTGATATTTGTCTACTAGGAGAAAAAAGTCTAAGCCTCTTGTACTGTGAAACTCTGAGAACATGAAAAAAGCCTTTATAGAAAAGTGTAACTTAAAATAGCACTCTACCATCTCTACTGCCAAAAACCTTAGTAAAACACATTATGTTTTTTAGAAAGGGTTTTTGTTGTTGTCTTTTTTTTTCCTTTGATAAACAGAACCTACAGAAATCCTGAATAAGTGCTATCCATATTCAATACAAATCAAACACCAGGTTATGATGATGTGAGTAACCATTCCATTTTCCTCTGTGTTCCAAATTGCTCATCACAATGAATACTTATTGACAAAGCAAATTCTAGGAAACATCTCAAGCACTTTTTCTAGTATTGATTACTTTAAAAGATAAAGGCTGTCTACTCAAAAAAAAAAAAGAAAAACTCTACACTTCATCACTGTTTGCCCGTTTATACATGAAAATCCTGTTTGCTGCTGTAAAATGGAAACAGGTATCTCGTTTAGACTCATTCCTTTTCACCTCTCAGTTCACTCAAATCCTAGAAGTTGTCTATGTTAATATAATCTGTAACAGGTTTCTTGTACTCGCATGGGAGAAACTGAAAATTGTTTCTGAGAAAACAATAAAAGTAGTCCACTCATAGCCCACTGGTAAAAAAAAAGCTGTGGAAAGGATAGCAGCAGATGCTGTATCATCACTGTATGGCTCTGTATATATAATCTTTTTGTACATTTCACACCCACATCAAGTTCACAATGCTTTGCTGTCTATGAGCTTAAAAGTCTTAAATTCTTTAGACCTTTTTCCTCTTTATAGCAAGTAAATTGCCAAATAATCTATTCATATTTCCAGACAATTATACTTCTGTGATTTTGCCTTATTCTGTTTAGCGGAAGTAGCATTTGGGAGGGGAAGAAGGAAAAAAAAAAAAACAAACAAAAAAAGGTTTAATTTGCATAGTCCTAAACTCTGGTTGGTCAATAACATTCTTCTTGCTTTAAGACCTTTGCTTCTTTTTCCTCCAGTGCCACAGGATGTTTAATCATGCTGGACCATAGAAGATAAATTCCAGGAATCACAAAATGCAAAACATCCTGACCTCCTTGGAGAGTAATACCAACTGTTCACCTGCCAAGGAAAGTCTCCAGCCAGCTGAATCATGCATTTTTAACCATCACTAAATAGAATCAAGGAGAAAATGGTTCCAGACATTTCAGAAAACAAAGGAAAATTACACATTTACTTTGTAGCCAAATAAATTGTAAATAAATACTTCTGAAGAAGCCTTTATTACCTTTTTTCCTCACATTATCTAGAAAGAAAAGGCAGTAATGTCTATAAATCAGGGCAACAAATTGATATTTCTCACTTGGGCAGCCTGACAAAACATCTCAGGAGCCTGTGTTAGAGCCCTATTCAGCTAAATTTGTTTAGTCTAACCAAGAGTTTAAGAATAAACCCTAATAATAAAAAGCAAGTGTACTCGAATTACTGTGCAACTTCACTTACGTATTCTTCTATACTAAATCCATTTCTAAAGGTCTGAAATTAAACTGTGCTGAAAGCTATCCCAATGACAGGTTTGCGAACTACAAACATACCTATGAAAGAAAGTGTTCTGCTAGTTTTTGTGTTAAAATTGTACAAGACAAAATACCAAAAGGCTATGATGCACAGATATAACTTTTTCTAGTCCTGAAGCCTGATTCATTGCAAGCATCTGATAAAACTATTCACTAGACCAATGCACTGCAGCTAGTTATGAATATTATTCACATATAGCCCAATTTCACCAGCCAGTATTCAAATTTTATTTCAGCAGGAATAATGTGAATATTTGAAATAGTTTAAGCTATTCAGAGTGTTCAGAACATTCACGGTTTTGCTGGCTCTTACCCCTCATTGGGAAGCAGAAAGAAATAATAACAGAAAGTAAAATTTACATGACGTAAGAAACATCAAAATGTGCTTATAAAGAAGTTACCAAAAAAGGAAGCTATTTTGGTCATTTGATTTTAAACTTAACAACCCTTTAACAGTCTTCCTTCCTCTGAACAGGATATGACTTCCTTATTTCAAACTTACATGTTAAATTTGAATCACTTCTGGTACTTTGTATCTGGTGCCTTGGATTTTTAAGTGCTTTCTGAGATAACTGCTACCCACTTAAAGGAAGCTTTGTCTATACAGGTCAGGGTAATCCTGACCAGGTGGCACACCTCAACATTTTTATTTTCCTTAATAAAATGTAACCTTTATTAAACCCTAATGCGTTGTCTCCTAAGATATCCTGTAATTGCTCTACTTGACAGTTTTGATTTTAAGTATGTATTTGATAGTGGCAACTCTTGCTTAGACATTGAAATTTTTTAGTGTCTAAACAGTTTTTATGAAGTGAGTTAACACAACCTGCCTGTGAACAACAGGATCTGCTCTAAGTTTGCAGACAATTCATTTCATTTCACTGCAAGCATGGTTCCAGATAGAGATATTCTGGCACTTTTTCCTCCTCATTTAGAGACAGAATCCCCAGTTGAGAGAACCAAAATGAAAGAACGTCTGGAACACAGACTGATGCATATGCCCAGCCAATGTCACCATTCATTGATGGCCTTATGTTATTTAGGACTATGATCAATCTGTTTTTATTAAGATCAGCAAGAGATTTGGAACACAGTCCACACAGGTAATTCATCTTTTAAACTTGAGAGATGGGGAACTCCAGATTAAATGTAGTTAGAATACAACCTAAGTACTTTCTTTTTCTGCATTTTTATAGAAAAGATTGTGAGTGAAAAAACTTCTTACATATAAAAAATAAATTAAAAAAAAATATCTCTGAACCACCTTTTGAACAAGGCAAGAAACAGTGGGGCTCCTAAGTCAGACACCATAGGATATTTCTGTACTGGATCCAACAACCACCCCATATTGGATGCTTAGGGAAGAGTATAAGAGGCATAAGCAGAGTGGGATGCAGTTTCCAGTAGCCTTCAGATCAAATAGTTCTAGGTCCATATTGGGTATCTGTGTATTAACAGTCCCTGAAAGACTTACATAAATTTATGTCATGGCTTCTTGAACTTCTGGAAGGCAAAGTCATGCAGCAATGAGCTAGGAACTCAACTCCCGATTTTTTGCTTAAATGTCTTTTTTCCGCATTCTGACCATCCTACTTTCATCTGCTATTTCCAAATTCTTACTTAATGAAAAACATATTTTCTCAGGGTTTTCTTCATGCTGCGCAAACTTTCACAGATTTTTATTACACCCCACTTCTGTCATCTTTTCCAACCTTGGTAGACCTTCTATATTTTTCTTTACCCTTCCTCTCTTTCTCAGTAGTACCTTCCCTAGGCCTACCCTTCTTGAGATTAAGTGGATCTGAACTTGCACGGAATTCAGGGTATAAATGAACCACAAAATATAAACCGTCACTGTAACATTCCCTAGTTTACATGTCATTCCTACTTCCCTTTTTTTTCTAATTTTTGCTCAGCTTTCTTGAATGTACCAAGCATGCAAGGTGACATTTCAGTAAAAGATAAACTTCTTTTCTGTGTTCTAAAAGCTCAGTGAGCATCACTGCCTATATAAATTTAAGACTGCTTTACCCTCAGGTGCACTACTTTTTCACTTACCAGTACTGATTTTCATTTACAGTTTTATCATACATTCATTCAGTACACTCCTGCAACTCTTTCTAGTCAGTATTCACCGTTATCCTGATTAACAATATCAGCAAAAGATGCCACTATACCCTTTGGCCCCTTTTTCATTTAATTACTCTGCTGAACAGAGGAGATCCCTTTGGGACTCCATAAGCAACCTCCCTGATTTGTTTCAACCTGTTATTATTCCATGAATTATTCTACAAGTGGTTAACGCACAGGAAGAAACTTTAATTTCACATTAGATTAATTATTTTAAGAACCTTTGCCAGGTAAGATGAAAAAAGCTTTTCAAAATCTTGTATGACTATATCAACTATGTCATCAATCAGCAACTCCATGCCATTCACAAACACAAGAGTGATTGAATAATAAACAAATAAGGATGAACAGATTACTTTCTATCAGGTTTGGATTCTAATGACTGGGGGAATATTCCTACATTCAATCTGATAGAAAAATAATTATGAAGTTAATCAGAATTTTCCATATTTTGTGACTTTCTGCCATGGAACATTGCTTATGTTACAACACAAAAAGTACTGATGATAAACATTTCTAAATCTCTTTAAACCACCGTTTTCTAAACTTATTATACTAGTGAACCATGAGGAGGAGACAGGAATTTACAATATGTTGACTGGCCATAAGGTATAATTCTTTCCCATGTCTCCAGCTAAAATGAAACAGTTTCTTTTGTACAGTAAAGGCAGAAAAGATGGACTCCCTCTTGCTCACTCTTCGTATGAGCTGCCTCTGACCTGGAGGTACTGTAGAACACCTGCAGTAAGACTATCATGTAAGCTTCCATGTTCAAAAATTCTAACTCGAATTTTACTCTAATCTCACTGCTTTTAACAGAAAAATTGAAATTTTACAGAAAGTTGTAGTGATAATACCACAAAGATTATGTGATGCTGATAGGTGAAAAGTATTAAGCTTTGCTAATTTGAATCCTAACCTCAAAAGAGCCTGTGACATAGTTTCTGTTGCTTCTGCAGTACTACATAAAGTAGCTACCAAGCACCATCACCATATAACAACAGATGAGTCCCCTCTCATAGTTCTGATTAAATACAGTCCTGCCAATCTGAATTCATTCATAAACGTATCACACACAAAAAAATAAACACAAGGTTCATAAAATCTTGAGCAAAGCAAAGATTGCACATACCTACTGAAAATTTCCATTTCCTCTTCCTGCTTTGAATCATGTTGACTGCATTATGCTACTCCTTATTTCCTACTACAAGCTGTGGAAACTTGATTACATTTTCTAGAATAATCTTACATGATCAAATAATCTATCTACTGAATTTAACCTATCTAGTCAGGAAATTCTCAAGAGTTATAATGGTATTAGTGCTACTATCCCGTATGAACAGGGACTTTGTACCGTATTTTAAAGACTTTCATTTTCAGAGTGAAGTTCTATGAATGAACTTCAGGATCACTATGCAAATTGGGATATTCACGAGAGATTACAACATGACATTAAATAAGTGATGCTCTTCTAACATTATTTCAATAAAAATTATAGAAATTTAATCTCTTGCATATATGAAACTGGAAGGCACCTATGTGACAAGCTATTTTACTCATACATAAGAGAAGTCATGTAGGTGTTTAATAAATTACTGTGACACAAAGCATAAAATTAGAACAAAAAATGAGATTATTATGGTGGCACCACTTCATGTTTCTAATATGCTATTTCAATACATACGTAATTTGTAAAACACAGAAAGCTATACTCTATAGAATTATTCAAGTCTAAATTCTCTTTTCGATGGAGCTTTGTAGGATTTGTACTGTTGTAGAGAATTGTGGAACTTTCTTTTACAGGCAGAAAGCATCCCGAAGACTTCACAGAAGATTGTTATTTTCATTTTCAGACACACTCACAAAACCTAGCAATTTCAACATAAACCTGTAAAGCCTTCAGGTTAACGTAAATCGATATTTCTATAGCAACTAGAAAATGAACTAAACATAAGTTATCGCAAACATCCTTTTCAATAGAATGTCTGTAATAGCTTATAAAGCAGTGGCAGAAACAGTAATAAGACCTAGGTGTCTATGACTATCTAGTCCAGGTACCCCAACAGCATAATTGAGCATAGCTCGGCTTCAATCTAAACCATTCAAATGCTATGAATATATAACACAATCCTATTGCTGATGTCCCAGGGTATTTTTATATACTGGTATCCAGAAATCCATGGAAATGGGGGGGGGGGGGGGAGGAGGAATGTGCTTGTGTAATCAGCCACCACTTCATCTTTTTTAAATAAATAATCACTTCCTGTTTGAAGAATCTGGATGTGGAGCCTTTTTTTCTTTCCATCTTCCCTGAGGACATCCAAAAGGATATGTAGCCCTCAACTCCCTACTTAAGAGAAACTCCAAATGACTTAAAATTTGAGTTGGAATTATAAGTTTTGACTCAGCAAAACTGAAAATTCTGGTTTGTTTTCTAGTGATCTATATTGGCTTGTCTGAATACGGTTGCATAGGATGTACTTGCACATTTTTAGAAGTATGTACATGCCTCAGCACTTGAAAAACACGTAAGTTATCCTGCCAAGTTTCTTGGGTATAGAAATTTAATTCTTACAAGATTTAAAGTTTAAAGCTGAAACTGTCATTAAAAATCAAGAGACGTGAATAAGTTTCCTATCTTTGGATACACTTTTTAAAAATCAAAAACTATGTGAAATAAACGATTTCTGCCTAAATGTGAAAGTTCTGGGTGGTCTGCCTTGTTAATTCAAAGCTTGTTCTAGCAGATAACTGATTAATTAAACAGGATTTATTTATAATTACAAGGCAACTACAATGAAATGGGGACATTTTTAGGTAAGAAAATGATACTGGAGCCTAGCTCTTCTACACCTTCTTCTGCAAATCTGAAGTAGCTCATTAAAACACGTAAGACAACACACAAAAACAAGAGAGAAGGGGATCAGATCCTTACAAGCCTAAGGCTGTCAATCTCCAAGGCTTCACACAAAGTAAAATCAAGTGACTTGTATTTATACACATCACACAGCTAAACGTCATGTACACATTGAATTGGTGAAACTTTTATTATTTCGATAGAGAAATCAGAAAAACTTAATATAACCACTGTTAAACCCAGCATTCAACAAAATATCTTTAAAAATATCATATAAAAAAGCCCAAACTAGTACGTCAGTCTGCATGAAGTACTAAATTTATCTTTTATTTAATTCCAGGTAAGAGGTAAGAAAATATTTTTATAGTAAACATACTCTGTAATTCAGGTAATTCTCACAAGTAAAATTAAACCATTACATTCATACCAATTATCTACCCTATGTTATGGCAAAATAATTGGAGACTGCCAGAAACAGCAGGAAAATCTAAGCAAATTACTCACTTTCCAGCACATAACAGCCATACAGGCCTTCTAAACCCCATTATTTCCCCAGCAACACCTATATAGTTTGGGATACAGGTATATTTGGCCAAAAATGCTGCACCTAAAATCATGCTCCTTCTTGTTAGAATAATATTACAGCCCCTCAGGGCTACTGAGGCCATTTTAGGCCCCGCCCAACTGCCAAAACCCGCACAGAATAAAAAAATTTGAAAGTGATCATCAGCACTTATGATACAATAAACACTCTGCTCAAGCTTAAAGAGAGCTCCCTGCATGAATCTGAAACATAATTTTGGGCCTTTCCCCAACACTTGCAAGAAGAAATAAAATTTACATTTAATGAATAATACATTTATTCTTGCAGGCCCCCATGGTTCTATTATAGAAAACAAATGCATAGTAACATATGGTACATCTGCTTCATATTTTCCCTTTCTGCTGTCATACTATTTCTCTCAACATTCAGTAACACACTTCTGTTGGCACGTAATAATTATTTTAAGCTTCATATGAAACACAGCCCACCTCTACTATCATTCCAAGAACATGATATTCCTCCGCACACAAATGTATAGTAAAATACAAAGTCAGCAAAACCAAAATAAAGAGACACCAGAAGTCATATATTACACTCCACCTCCAGAAGCTTGTTTTTGCAAATGCTCCTACACTGAAATCGAAAGTGATGGCAATAGAAAGATGGCACCAACAGAAAAAATAGTTACAAATCATTTAAGCAAACCCCATACTTGCTCAGAACTGTACAAAGACATTCTCTAATTGTATAAGCATCTTTAGGCACAAAAACCATGCTAAAATAGCCTGTGAGGCAAAAAGCACAATAAGAGAGCTGTAAGCAAGAACAAAGAAAAGAATGGTAAGGAAATGAAACCAGAAGAATGTCATAAAGCTACCAAAAGGCACATAAGGTGGTAAAAGTAAAGAGGCTAGAAGAAATATTACCTATAGGGTGGACTTACAGATGGAAGCTCACTGAGAAATGATAGGCCTAGAGGGAAATAACAAAGTGGGCGTAGAAAAGAGTTCTAGAAAAGTGATCTAGAAAGAGACATAAAAACCCACAATGGGGGAAGCAAGTTAGGAGCTGAGATAGAGGAATGAATATGCAGAGTCAAGATGGATGATACCAAGTTTGAGCACAAACATGGAGACCCCAATTATTTTTTAACACCTGCATATATACAGAATCACCTAGGCAAAAAAGAAGATACAGAAAGAAACCAACTAGTAACAGGCTTTGTGTATCTTATACTGGAAGTTGATGAAGCTGTCATTGCATCAAAAATGCAGCAATAAATGTAACCCCCCCTCCCAAAAAAAAAATCTTAATTTGCCAAAAATATATTTCACCAATCCATCCAAGAAAAAACTAAGTACTCCTTATTGGTTGCCTTTTCCTATGGGCTTTATATCACACTACACAATGGGGCACTGATTGGCAAATATTATGACAACTTCATTAAATAAGCCTTCAATAAAAATAATACAGTATTACTGTTGAAATGACAATTTTAATTGCAAGACTTCAACCATTTTCAATTCTTTGTGAAGCAGATGATAGTTTTGCTGGAAAGTGAAGGACTGAAAGTAGTTTAGATGTGGCACATTGAAAATTGGCACCAGAACTTGTAAGCATTCCATTTCAATACTCTCACAAAGATGAATCAATGAATTAGATTATGATCTATCAAACAGAAGTTAAAGGAGCATTTAACTCTCAGGCTGCTTCACCATTATAAAGTCTAAATAGTTTCCTCTTTGGTCAATATATTATTAAATATATTTTTCAGCATGTTGTAAATGACAAACTAATAAACATCTCCATTTCTAACTTCTCAGACACTCTTAGCATTTCTTCCCTGGCCTTGCTGCATAACCACCAAAATAACTGCATTTCAATAAAAAGTTAACACATGTATATTCAACAAATGTATATTCTCATCAGGAAAGGGGTTTTAGGTACCTACTGAGAGAATACAGTATTAATCACAAGAGGAAAAGGGATTTTAGATATTCATTAAACCAACTGATATAACACTGTGTTACTACATATTATACCTCATATTTTGACAGACCTAAAACATATGATTTTAAGTATACTATTTTATGAATTGGACTGTTGACAAACAATAAACTTTCCAGATATGCCATTGGCACTAAACTGAAATATTAAAGCAGTTTACCATATACTAAAATATAAAAATATCAATATGCTTCCTTGCCTTATGGAAAGTCCTTTATATAAAGAAACGAAGTACGTGCTTTATATCTTTAAACAGAGAATACAAAGTCCCACAAAATTGTTTCTATAGAATAATTCAGAATACCACTAGAAAGGGTATCAGTAGAAAAGCTTTTAAAGAGAGATATATAAACAAATACTCCAATAAATATTTGAGCCTTGTACAGATAATTTTCCAAACAGTTTTAAACTTTAGTGATTAAAAAAGTAAAGTTGGGTCATACTTTCTCAGTATTATTTTAACAGCAAGAGAACAAAACACTACTACCATATACCATGCAATTAAAGCAATTTTCTTCCTCCTTGTTACTACACTGCTACATTTTCAGGACTGAAAAGTGCTACAGACTGTGTATTGAATTGCTTTTTCAAAACTTACATTTTACTTTAGGATAGGATTTGCAAGACTTTAAAGAGAGTGTCACAGCACAGATTCAACAGCTAAAGTTAGTGAAATCTGCTCCCTATTTCCCTAGGGATTTTCCACAATCTCCCTTCAAAGCATTAAGTCCAAGTTAGCACAAACTAATTTTAAAATTAATATTGTTCTCTATCTCAACAAAATATATATCTAAATACATTGCTTATGCCAAAAGTAGCATTGTAGGAGAAGCAAGTACTCAAGGAAAGAAAATCCAGGACCTTCATACTAAATACAGTAAGAAAGCAGGAGTGTATCAAGACTATGCTCACATTCCAGATGTTACCCTACTATCTGCTATGAGATTTGGGTTTTTTTCTTTACCAAGGTACAAGCAGCAGCTACAAAAGATTTAGAAATAAAAATAAAAAAAAAATACACACAACCCCAGGTTTACTGTTTTTCAACTCTCATTTTTACTGGAATATAATTTCATTAATATTTTTAAGCCTCATCTCTAAACATACACTCATTGTAATGACAGATATGCTTTCTGAAACCATATATGCATTTCTGTCACCAACTTTAGCACACAGTAAGAATGATACAAATAGTCTCAGGATGCAGTAAATTAAGTTCTAGGCGTGCATCTAAAATGGAGCACAGTATTCCTAATGACACAATTTCATTGTTTCATTAGTTTTACAACAGAAATGCTTCTGCAATCATGTTACAAATATTATTAAAGTAAGGCAACTGTTCAAAATGATCACTTGTTTTGGGGATTGTAGATGGATCATATACTGCCAATTTCTGTGGTAAGATACCACCCCCTTTTTGCCACACCTCCACAGTATCTCAAAAAGAGGCAGGCAAAATCCAGCCCTTTCCTGGAAACCACCTTCACAAATGACACAAACCCTCAGCTGACATTCAGATACTGGCAAAATGCCAGCCTGGAGGCACTCCAATAATCCAGCAATGTCAGCAGCTGTAAGCTCTGGGCTCCTACCACCACTCACAGTGCCTTTGCCAGTGCAAAGTCTCTCAGTGAGGAGAGGTGCCAATGAAAGCAGCCAAGCACGTGCTTCAGCAGCACAGCAAAGTTGGCAGCTGAAAGGTGACAAAAGTTTGGGTGATAAAATTTCTTGGTGGTAGACATGACCTCACCCAATAGAAACTAGTTGGGACCATGGGATTTAACCCATCAAATACACACCTCTTTCTCCACCTAATGAAACATCCAAATGAACATTCTAACATTAGTATGTTGGGAAAAGTCAGTTACATATTTTTAAAAAATAAATCAAACTGCAATTTCTAAAAAGGGTTAAACTAGTATACAAGATACAAAGCTAAATTTGCAGAAACATTCCCTGTTTTGTGGTATAGAGGAAATTACTCTCGGGACTAATTTATTTTAATATTCACAACCATTTTTCTAATACAGTCATTAAATTCTGGTTTATGAACCGCTCTTCTCATCCAGGCTAGAGCAATTAGGTACTCAAGACAGAACAGTAGGTGTGCCAGTGCTAATTAATATTACCCTCAAGTGAGCCTGGAGTTTGCTTGTGTCCCCAATACACCTGAGGCTGGCATTAATCAAGACACCTATGTTTTCTTGGCATCTCTGGAAGTACAAACTAGGCACTTAAGATCAAGTTTCCTTTCACCAGTACATGTCCTCACCAGCTTTTCCTGCATTAGAACAGAGTCAAATGTGGTGCTACATGTACCTGTAACCAGCATTTTAACTACCTACAGTGATTCGCATCTAATCCACAACCTTAAAATGTCATTAAGAACATCATTTTAGCAATTCGAGTTAATTTCTTCAGGAACCTGACTACTTAACTGATTCGCCAAAAGACAGATTTAATAAAATGTGATAATACAATTAAGAAACTGGCTATACCTATGACACAAGAAAACAACAGAGAGCTACAGAAAACCTCTGAGTTTGTACCAAATCCTGAGAAAAAAGTAGTTCTGAGCACTTCTGTATGGCAGCTACATTTTCCCTCCTTTCTAATGCCTTATGATACCATTTCTTCGCTGACAAAATACTAACAGTAGAGTATTTTTTAAGAATTATGGCTTGTTTAAATATGATTCTGTGATTTTACTCCTTCAGTCTCTGTCATGAGGTAGGCCAAGAAACACCAAGGAATAAAATTTACCATTCCCCCAAGTTTTTAGTGGTTTTATTTTAGGATTTTTTATTTTTTTTTTTTGCTTGTGTTTGGTTTGGTTTTGGGTGCTTGCTTGGGTTTTTTGTTTTAATAAAAAACATTTCAGAAACAGTCTTTATTTTCTGCAGTTAGGCTATTAATAAATGTGTTCAATATAAACATAGCCAACTTCTTTTATTCACATTGTTTCACATTTGCTATGTTAGTTTATTCTTACTGTATATAAAACTGTACCTATATGCACAGGTAGAAAGCTGTACTAGCAAAGGAATAGTTTTAAAGCCTTTTCTGTTTTTTCTGTTAAATTAACAATCAGAAAATACTGAAGTGCTGCAAGAGTTAAGCCTACAGATTTTGCTTTAGTTCATTAATTCAGAATTTTCTCAGAAAAAAATATCAAATTTTAAAATTGAGAATTTTTTTGTACAATCCTTTACAATCCTTTTATTAAAAAAAAAAAACCTAAAACCACAGTTACAGTGTTGTAAGTAGAAATTTGTTTTGTCTTTACAAAGAGTGATTATCTGTAACTTTTCTAAGCCAGAGATGGGGTCATTCTTAGCATACTTCAGTTACTTCTAAATGTAAGCCTGGAAATAAAAAAGAGGGTAACTCTGAAGTTACTTCTTAACCTCAAGATATGCTTTTCTAGAAATTACCTTCAGATTATACATAGTTCACATTTTCTGTTATGTCAGATGTAATGTAGATTTACACGTTTGCATATTTAGATCTACATATAACTTCCACAGATGCTGTTGTTACTAACAAGCTTAATTGCAGAGAAACTGTTCATTTTACAGGCACCTTTAGAAGACATCATGGGCCTGACTACATATTCAGTGTCACTGCTGTCCCAAAGTGTTCACTGGTCTCTCCTAAGGAAGACTATTTTAGATCTGGACATTTCATAATGTGGCTGCTGCTCTTTATACTTACCCAGTTCCAAAGAGAATGGGTCTGTATTTTCTTACAAAAATATGACTCCCATCTATACTTTCTGCAGCTGCTTTATACAGCAGCTACCCAATCACAAATCACTATTTAATATTTTTTACACAAAATTTGAAAATCTTTAGAGTTTCAACAAAACAAGATGTTCCATCTCATAACAGTTTAGAGAATAAAAACAGGTATGCTACACAAGACTGGGGAGGGGAGGTGAACCAAACAAATACCCAAACCACCCACATAGCTTAGTTTCCCCAATAAGGGAAGCAGGAGTCAGTCTTCAAACTACTTTTTTATGACAAGGTATTTTTAGTCTCACAAAGAATTCTGGAATTGCGAAAGGCTGCCAAACATCTAATGGAAGCAAAGAGCACTAAATATAGCCAAGAGTCAAAAAAGCCAAAGTAAAACCAGATTTCAGTGAACAGAAATCTGAAGACTACTTCCATACTTCTATGATATTCTGACAAGCATCACAAGACCTATCTTATTATTTCAGCCCATTTCATTGCAAGTAAGAATGTTACTCATACTTTATTAACATATTCATGTTTTAGCTTACAAAACAGGCTCACCATTAAGAGGTTCACTACCAAGTGCAGAGATAGGAACTAAAACTGACAGTACACAAAGGGGGACCAAAAGTGCATGTTTTCAGTTTCACTCTAAAGGCACAGAATTACTCTACAGGATGACTCCTGATTACCAGCTACAATTGAAAACAATGGATATTAACAATAAGTAATCAGATCCACCAAGAAAAGCATTCCTTTAGACACAACCACTGTTTTTGCACTCTACTGATGTAAAACCTCCTGGTTTATAATCTGCTAATCGATGATGAAAGCGTTAAATTTTGAACTTTTAAATACAGAATAATATTAGTGAAAGATTAACAGGAATATTTATTCAGTAAAATTTATAGTTGTCTTAAAGGTCAGATTTGGGTTCAGTTTTGCTGACATTTAATCATGAAATCCCTTACAGCACAGCAAGAATCCATGCAACTAAAAATAGTGGGACTCGGTCTGAGCTGATGTAAAGTTGACGGGATATTTCACACTAGAAAAATCAAAGCCTCAGTCACTGAAGTATAAAATACTCTTCTGTGACTGATGAAGGCAAAATACTTGATCTGATGGCAGAGATTAATTTTCAAATCAGTGGAGGAATGCAATTCATACGCTTGGAAGCTATGAAACCTTTGACGACAGGGTTTCTGAAATTTAAGATTTGCACTAGATCTAACAGGGTAAGAAAAAAACAAAAGAGCATTTTTATTCAGTATTACCAGCTGCCCATACACAACAGAGCCTGAACTTCTTTACCTGCTGCACAGGTTTTTTTGTTTCTAGAATTAAGCCCCCACAGTTCTCAGGAATATAGACATCTCAAACGTTTCTTAAACACTCAGTCCAGCACAGCTATACTATTTTAAAGATTAATGTACAAAGAAGTAGAACACTCCACTTTCAATACATTACTATGGTCTTATAGTTTGCTAAACTAAATCAAATCTAATTAAATCAAAACCTGAAATAATTCAGGTTTTGCTCTGCCTAAAGGAAAATGTAAAGTAAAACAGAACAGCACTACAGAATCCTGTAAGACTGTATTAAGAATCACTTAACACATTGCTTGGATACTTACTACTCACTTCAAAGAGTAGACTACTGAAGCAAAAGAAACCAAACAAAAAATGGCAGAAAATGGGAAGATATTAAGACAGGAAAAAAAAAAAACCCTACACCATCTCAATAACCTGTAGGCATATCAGAAGAATTGCTTCATATACAATAATTATCAATTTGAAATGCAAAGTTCAACAATGTAGCTGTACATAGGCAGAAATTTAAAATACAAACTACTGCAAATGAGCAGGTATATACTTGTTCTTTATAGCATTTACCACGAACTGCTCTATTTTCTTTAAGAGTCTTATCTGGCAATTTAGTAAACGGGATTATGAACTGCAGAAGTGTGCAGTTAGCTGATTTTGCACACTATTGTAAGTGATAATAGCACTGTTGAGCATTACTGTGTGATCTGCCAAAGCCACTGCTGGGTTCTCCTGAATTCCCACCCGTTTGCTTTTTTTCATCTGTTTTACATGAGCGCATGGAAGCATGACTAATTTTTTTCAGTATAATTTCTTGAAATCTAAAAGAAATTAATAGCTTATTTGAAATAAAGCTTCATCCAAATTTGGTATCACAGGATATCCTCTCCCTTCTGAGACAATTCGAAGTTGTAATTTACCCACTGTTTCACCTACAGGGTCAAATGAATCAACTTGGAGCTAACATTTAACAGGAAGAGGAAAAAAAAAAAAAAGAAAGTGGTTTATTTAAACACCATAGTTAACCATCCTGAAGTTCTCTTAATGCTATGTTCTGCACTGCTTTTAGGGTTTTCTTTTGTCCAGTGATAGGACAAGGGGCAATGGGTGTAAACTGGAGCATAGGAGGTTCCATGTGAACATCAGGAAAAACTTCTTTACTGTGAGAGTGACAGAGCACTGGAACAGGTTGCCCAGGGGGGTTGTGGGGTCTCCTACGTTGGAGATATTCAAGGCCCGCCTGGACAAGTTCCTGTGTGATGTACTCTAGGTTACCCTGCTCTTGCAGGGGGGTTGGACCAGATGATCTCTTGAGGTCCCTTCCAACCCTTGGGATTCTGGGATTCTGTATCTAACAAATAATCTATTGCAAACGTATTGACCTGAAGTTCACTGCTTGCCTCTGCAAGTGACACAAGAATATCCACCTTCCCTATTCTCCTATAAAATTGTAAGAAATGCAAGATACACATGCAAAGACAAAACCACTTCTCCATCTCCAAAGGAAAACACTTCTTTACTGATTTTGTTTGGGTTTTCTTGCTTCACATCTATAGCCTAAAGTTTCATAATTGTAGAATAATTTTAGAATAGAAATGTTTGTCTGCTGCAAACTGTTCAGAACCTTAAACAATTACACTGCTTAGCATTCAAAACAAAGAAAGGAACATCTCCAGCCGTTGTTATTTTATATATCAGTTATTGTCTTTCAGACTGTTGGTGGGTGTTCACTTTTTGATTGGCTTTTAATTAATCTTGTTTTGGCTTTTCCAGAATTTGCATCAAAATCTTCTTTCCCCCACCTATAATTAATAATCTTCAGATTTTAAGTTTTTCCTGCTAGAAAAGTGAATTCTGGTTTCAGTATTTAAATTACCTATGTATATCTGAAAATTCATACTATAAGTAGCAAGTTAACAACTTAGAGTTATCATTTATTTGCTCGTATTCTTTTATTAGAGCAGGTAAATTCCATCTGACTTGCTCCATATTATTGGGAAAGGGATATTCCTCTTTCCTGAATTGTAAAGGGGGTAACATAAGCCTACTTTGATTAAACAGCACCTTGAAATAAGACACAGAATACCACTTTCAAATTTGAACAGTTTACCAATTTTTATGCTCATTATAATGGCTTAGAAATATTTACAAAGTCCTCCATTATGTCCACATCCATGTGCAAAATAATTGCTTGTTTCAGTTTAACTCATCCTGCAGTACAGCACTCCACTACATGTACTTACTCACGGACTACAGTTATACGGGAAAAGGGGAAGATAAACGCCTGGGGAACTGGAAACCTCACCTTCTTTCATGGCTCCTCACACCTAAGCTTTTTATCCTCTCAGATGTGACTTATGCCTGTTACAGTCTTTCGTCTGCACAGTGAAACAGAAGATAGCTTTTAATGACCATACTATTCAAAGCATCAATGAAGAGAAAACAGGTTGGGTTTTTTTGGTATTTAAATGCTTGAGCTTGTCAATCTGAGAAAAGTAGGTGTGCAGCCACACTTCAGAGGGCAGAATTACTAGCTCAAAACACCACAGACCTTAAATTTAGAAGTCAAAGAAAATGCAAAGTCACAGCTGAACAGCACAAGAGAAAAGGGCAGGGTAAGACTCAATGTGTAAATGGTATAAAAAAGGAGTTTATACAAATTGACTCATTCTTTGATTGCACATAATCCTCCCAGTAGCCTTTTGGAGCTGAATTAAAAACAAGAACAGCAGCAAACCCTGTTATGTGTTTCCCAGAATTTTCTACCATCTGGTAAAAAAGAATCAAACAATAAAATGAGAGGAAAAGGATACATACTTCATAAAAGATATTTACTAGATTTTTTGCATTAAAAACTTTCTGCACATTTTACAATACCTCATCTGTTCAGATAATTATCAAAAACAGAGGATTACTTTTTTCTAGAAAAAAAATGAGGAAAATAAGCCGTCAAAGCTGAAAGAACTAATTTTGTTGTAGACACTATTAAGCCAGGGGAAAAAAAAAAAAAACGAAAAAGAAAAGCCACCACCCAAACATTCCCATAGTAGCAAGGAAAGACTAATTTTAATCGAGCCACTGAAAAAATCCAACCCTTTAGATTATATCAAGATAGAATACAAAATAATATTTATGGACATGTGAAAAGAAAATTTTCTGACCAAACACCAAAGATGATATTCAGAGCTAAAATGCTCTACTGACTTGCCAAAAAGAATGTAACTCAATAGCAAATCCTGATGTACACTGCAGTCACAAGAGTATTACTACTCACCATTTTCTCACGATGTGAGTATGCAAGTACAGAATACCTAAAGTAATCTAAATATTATTCTCTGTACCCACTGAGATCTATCTAACACAAAGACTGCAGTGTAATCCCGATTCTCAAGCATTCTTTCATGAAATTTCTTAAGTGCCAGAGGCAGCCAAGCCTCAGTAGTAGAGATTCAGCAGCAGAATCTGAGCTGCTGCCGGAATTTGAGATCCTATTTGCATCTCCTGCACTTGGCCACTCAAACCTCTGCCTGCTTTACACCATCACATGGCTAGATGAGAGCAGAAAATCAACCCAGGTGAAAAAAAACATTAAAAAAAAAAAATCAAACATTTTCTCCTTGATGTAGCACATTTTGCTGACATACAACTTCTAATGACAACAACTGGGAAAGACAGCAGGAGAAGAATTCATGAGATTGATGGTTAGCTCAAACATCAAGTGACTTTGCAAGTGCTCTGCGACCCCTCCCACTAAGATCCAAAGTCCATGAGATGGCGAAAGTCAAAGGACTTTAAGCCACACACATTTGTCAAAGCAGATAAACTTTCAGGTTTGGGTATTAAAATAGTGGGGAAACACAGTCACAAGAGACAAGGAGTAAAATTTGAAATAAATGAAACTTCAGTGAAGCAGTCTCTAAACAAAACTCTACGAGCTGAATCATCCATTCCTAATGGATGTTCAAAAGGTAAAACAATGCCATGAAACATATTGAGTAAACCTTCATCAGAACATAAAGATGGAAATTCCACAAACAATGGAATATTCTTTCGAAAAGGCACAATTACAATGCCGAGTTTCACAAATCTTCAATACCCTAGCACCCACAGGAGGGCTGAAAAACTAACCCTGAAATAAACAACGCCAGCTAGACAAGAACCCCATTCTCCAAAACTAGGAGATACACGCAGCAAACACAGACAAAGGCAGTTGCAGGGAGTGGGGAAGGAAAAACATAACCACACAGAATGCTAACAGAATTTGGGACCAATCTGATGTAAGGCAAAGATGCCTTCTTATTTCCAGACTACTTCTCTTAGATGGTTTTGTTTGGTTCTTTATGCTTGTTTCTTGGGTTTGGTTTTTGTTTTAATTGAGATGTGCTAAACTTATCTGTAATATTAGTAACACAACGTGCCATGAAAAATTTCATAAATATGGGACCAAGAATTTTAATACAATTTTAATATATATATCTAATAAAGAGTAGATTCTACCTCATATTTTCAGAAACAAAATGACTCAACTGAACATATCTGAGAAACAAACACCTAGAAAGGTTTTGGAACCATCAGTTTTCACATAGAGTTTGCAACTGCATCAACTTTCTTCTGAAACCACTGTGACATGAAGGAAAACATATATATAAAATATTCCCAAAGATAATTGTTTTTTTGTAAATTTACAAAATCTTCCTTCTCAGTTTCCATTCTATACTTCTCTATCGATGGCACCACCACACACAGCGAAGCACTGCTTTCTAGATCAGAGTTCTGAAAAGAATGATGCCCTACCTATTTAACATAGAATCTTTATTACTGATGGCTTCAATTCACATTTTATGGTTCTATCTATTTAAGAAAACAAATGTTTTTCTAAAATATTATTTAGAAATAATTTTTCTTGGACTTTGCCAGACTAGCACTGCTTGTTCATTCTGGAGTCCTGAAGTCAGGAAAATCCATGCATTCACATGGAAAAGCCTATCCTGATTAGTCTTGTCTAATTGCTCAAATTCTCATTCTGACAGCTTTCCCTGTTCAGAGGATGAACTGCCTGAACAGGATGAAGAATGCCTGGGTTTGCCTTCTTAAGCAACTTTTGTGCTTTCCACTCCAGTTCCCTGCTCCCTTCTTTAATTCCACTAGGGAATCTGAAGACAAAAGTCTCTCAAATGTAAGGAAAGTACTAGATTATTCATACACAGTTATAAAATTATGCAGTCTATTCATTTCCATATTACAGCCAAACTAAGAATGAACGAGTTATATCTTACAAACAGAACAATAAATATATTAAAATAATAATTAAAATTGAAAAAAACCACACCCACATTATCTACAAGAGGCTGACTGCCTTCTAAGCAGTTGCTGTTTACCAATGATTAAAAGTTATGCCATATCTCTTAAGTATCAGGAACATTCTAGTAAAACTTGCATACAACACAATGTCGTTTTGGACACAAATTCATTAAGAAAAAGTTCAGATTCCCAGAATACTGAAATATCAGTCCAGTGGTATATTGTAATATTCATGGCAATACCAACTATCTCCAGAAAAAGGGCTGTGGGTTCATTTTGGGTTTTTACAATATACATCAATCAAGACAATATAATGTGTACCTAGATTCATTTATGTCAGCAAACTCAGTATAAACCTTTACTTAAAATATAGTTCACCTAGGTAAAAACTATTCCATACTCCAGAAAGCTGTGCTGACAAGCAGGTACATTTTCAGAATAGCATGGAAAGAAACACAACTTGGTCTGTAGAATAAAGGTCAATTAGGAATTTTGCGTTCCCTCATAAAACAGATACAGCTTAGCTTCTGTCACTCAACAGTACAAACTTACGACATAGAGAAGGAACTTAATACATACTGAATGTCCCAACATATATAGATTTTTTTTATGCATACATATGTGCAATTGCAAATATATGTTAATAGACCAGTTGCCTTTTATCACAAACCACTGATGTCAAACAGTCATTTTCAAGTTTGGATTGAAACATTTTATTAATGCTTTGTTATAGCAAGACTTAAATAGCAACCCACCATTTCGCCTCCACCTTCTACTGTATCCAGCAGGAATACCATACCACCTCATTTAGGCATTTCTTCACTGAATTCATTTGGAACATTACATTTTATGTATTAGCTACCTGAAGTTACTATCAAACAGAGAAAACAATTCACACTAAGAGGACTATTATTTCATACTTTCTATGTATAAATTTAAAGAGCTATACAACATCAGTTCACACTAATTTAAATCAAAATACATAGAAAGTATTTAATTCTTAAAGCACAACTCCCTACTTATTTGTGTTGGTTTTCTTTTTATTTGAACATGGATTCTGCAGTGAGGTACAATTAATACTGTATTCAAACAGAAAACCGTAGTCTGTGCAAACAGCAGACCTTCACTCAGGTCTTGCTGCTGCTCTGAAGCTGAATCCCAATGTGTATTATGCTTTTTCCCTAATTTCTGCTAACCTTTGCTTTTCTTCTACAGAAATGTGATGTGGTAGAAACCTCACAGTCTCATTCAATTATAGATGGAACTGGAATAGAGATTACCTTACGAGAACTCAGTTCTCTGAATTTCTAACACTGAAATACTTACATTTATTTGCCTCAGGAATTTACTTTTGGCCAAAACATCATTTATTCCTTTCCCTTCGGGCTTTGAAAGGCACTTCACATGAAATCTACTGCCTTCTTTTCACATGTGTTTTCTGAGCTTTGTGTATCATCCTCAAGCATCAAGAGTAAGACCAGTAACTAAATTGTGGCAGATGCTTATGCAAATTCAAAAAGCAAGTACTATTTCCCCATCCCACAGGCCAAATATTTCAAAATTACTAAACTCAAGAGCTATTTGCTCCTGCTACTTGCAATCCAATTTGAACCAAAGTTATCCTCTAAAAAAAATATCGAGGGCTCCTGAATAATAGTTTCTTTGCTAACTCAACTGGCATATATCCTAGCAATAAATTCAAATTGCAAATCATATCTTTCAACATGACCGCTTTTACAACTGACTCTCTGGCACCAGGGAGATACACAGTTCTATAGTTGGGAATGACAAGACACCTTTAAGACAAGAAACAATAGGTAAAGCCAGAACCTGACCCCATGTGATATTAATAAACTAACGCCTAGACATGCAAAAGTTCAGAAGAAATCTGAATCAGCGACCAACAGGTTAAGTCACCATCATAACACTGCCCTCACCCCAACACAACAATCTGAAACGCATCTTAAGAACTCAGAAACACAGCAGTGTAGAGAAAGGTTAGGAAGTGTCACACAAGTTCATCTTCAAATTATACACTTGTAAAATAGAACCATAGAATAGTTAGGGTTGGAAAGGATCTTCAGGTCATCTAGTTCCAACCCCCCTAACATGGACAGGGACACCTCACACTAAACCACATCACCCAAAAAATAAAGAATATAATGCTTTGCAGTGCAGCTAAAAGGGTTGTGGTTTTTCATCAATAGCCTAGAGGACAGAGTTGCCTACTGCAGGCTAATAGAATATGGTATTATCAACCACCTGATAGATAAACTGGGAACAGCTCTTATAAAATTCAAGAGGAAAATGCCAAAATGAAGGAAAATGTCTGAAATAGTAAGGACTAAAAACATATAATGAGAAAGGAATGAGTTTTTCTTTCTAGTACTCTTTTTTTTGCCCAGCACTTCCTACTATTTCTCTCCCCCACTTCAGATGGTAGAAAAATCTGAAGTCATTTCCAGCAGTTTTTTTCAGATTAACTATAAGACCTGGAGGTTTAAAGGCAGGAAAGAAACCAGTTTACAGAAGCTAATAGAGGAACGAATAAATAAATTAAAAAACAAACAAATAAACCATCTGCAGGCTCCACCACAATCACAAGTAAAGAAACTCACCAAGAATACAGTTTTATATATTATGTATGATACCTGTAAGAAACCCTATTATTCATGAGATCGAATGTTTAGTTAACTTCTTCAGGAGACTTTATTTATGCTTCGTAAGCCTTGCTTTCAAAATAAGTTCCTGTGCTGTCATGTAGTTTACTATGTGATGTATCTAATAGCTCCAACTCTAACAGATCTCAAACTTGTTTACATACAATACTCTCACCTCTCTCCCCCCCGATTGATGTTAATGACAGCATAAAGTACCCTGCTAGAATGCCTGCCCTGGACTGATCCCTATTTTAAAGCAGCAGGAAGCAAAAAGCAGAGGCTGCCACACTTACCAGTATATACTGAAGGAATACTTTCAAGTAGTGCTACAAGCCTAGAGAAATGATAACTTAAAAGGCAATTTCATTCCAATTTATTTCCTGCTAGATCTACATTTTTATAACTCATCATCTTCAAGATCCTGACAGAATCCTGGCTTCTGTACAAAGGGTTTCACCCACAACAGCAACAAAACAATCCCTGTTGAACAACAGAACTGTGCTTCAAAGCCCATCAGAATGGGGAATGTAGAATGCAGTACCCATCTGAAGTTGGAAGTGACATTTAACAGGATGAAACTACTAAATTCAGCTAAAGTATCAAGTAATAAACCTACAGCCTTTCACAAAACTCTACATGCAATACTTCAGTTTTACGCAGCAGATGATAACCCCCATGACAGGGCAAAAAAACCACAAAACACAGGAGCGGCAGCACTTCTTGCACTATCTCAGGGAAATATCATCAAATGTCAGCTAAGGATATGAATATGCTCAAAGATGATGAGGACACAATTCTGAGTCATAGAGCATTTTACAGTTCCAAACACCCTTTATTGGAAAGCTGTTTCAGCTACAGAGTCAATCCATCTTTCCTTAAAATATTGTTATGCTTCTTTATAAAGAACACTCACTGACACTCATTATTCAACACTCATTCTAAGACTTAAAGATACAACTAAATTTATTTTTTTGTTAAAGCTACCACTTCAGTAATTCTCAATTGTGCCAATGACAACAGCCTGCGCTTAAAAAAATAAAAAACCCCAGACCAAAAAAGATCACCAAAAGAAGGTGCCCCAACTGACTATAGTAGGTATTTTCCTCATATTCTTTTAAGTTTAAAAGTTTAAATCATTTTCTCAAAAACTTTCAATTTCCAACATGATGAATAAAGGACCTTTTTTATTTTAAATACAATAATAGTACTGCTTCAGCTGACAGTTACACATAAAACATCGTAAAGGCTACAAATCAGCTCCTTGTTTTGCAAATGCTGGGGTGAACAGTAAAAAAAAAAACAAAAAAAACCACAACAAAACATTAAAAAAAGCAACGTTTTCTTTCCCCAGATCTTTTTATACCTCAAAAACACAGAAAAAGGTAACTATTATTGTCCTTTCCAAAAGACTATTAAGACGCAATATAATTTCCATGCAGCTTAAACTATTAGTTTCTACTATATACTGTATGAATACATATCATCTAAACCAGAACACCACCAAAACCCTTCAGCCAAGACTAAACAAGTACATGTGCACTTACAGGGACACATTTCCCTTATTCTTTTTCTAGCTCAGTACTTACCAAGCTTTTTCGCATTTGAAATCCCATGGTGTGTAGAACAAAATAAAAATAAAAATAAAAATTAAAAACCAGTTAAAAGTAACTACATTCCCTTTTCACCCTTTATCACTTTAGGTTATTGCTTCCTCAGAATTTCCTTGTATAGCTACAGTATAATAGTCACCTTCTCATCTCTTTCCACTCCCCACCACATAGCAGCCTTCCCTGATCATCAGTAACATCAGAAATGCCACAACACACCCTTCTGTCACAGCTTGCTTATTCTGCTTCACACCACATATACTGTCATTCCCCAGCAGAAGAGTCCTGCTATTTTAGCCTTTTAAACTTAGAAAAAAGAAATACTGATGTACTTTTACTTCATTATACTTTCATCTTCAGATAATGAAGTTTTGCTCTAGGATGAATGTTTAATCTATTCCACACATTCAAATGCTTAAGCATTTTGTTTCATTTAAGAAGAAATATTTTGCACTTACCTAAATTTCTGTCAACGTACATGAATTTAAACAAAGAAAACAGTGAAAACATCCAAAACAAAGTTAAAAAGGAACAAGTATGCATGCAGGTTTTAAGACATAAGAAATATTAAAAAAAGCTGAAGAAAGCAAAAAGCAACAGTACAATGAAAAACAGAAAATAAGGTGAATGAGTACACTGAACCTACTGGCATTAAAATACCTTTAAAAGAGACTTTCACTGGTCATAAATACTATATTTTAAATTTTAGTTCAAAGTATTTAAATTGATTATGTTTTCTTGAAAAAAGACATTTACTAAAAATTATCAGCTAATATTACTGTTATTATTTTATTAACATGGTAATACACCTCAGGAAGCATAGTAAAACATAAACAGAACATTTCCATTTCTTAGGTTACCAGCTTTACCTTTTATATGTGACCTTGTACTTCATAAATATTCACAATAACCTTCAAAATCTGTGATGTTGCACACATCTATACAGAAACAATGAGACACACTGAAAGGCACTTATAGTCCCAAAACCTCCTCAGACCACCCATGGTATTTAGAAATAAGGTGGGGGGGGGGGGAGGCACCTTAGCAACCAGTATACACCAAAGATATATACTTTGATACATATTAATGAAGAAAATGGCTACCTGGGAACTCAAACTGAAGACCCAATTGCTGGCAACTACCTGCATATTCCACTAGGATCAACCTTTCAGAATTTCAACAGGAATAATCAAAGTATCTCAAAAAAATATTAATCATAGTCTCAGCAGTAGACAGTGAGGAAGTAACAGATCTTCAACTTTCTTTGACTTGCATTCGGAGGGTGCCAGCAGGGTCTAAGCAATGGCCTGTCCAGTTTGGAAGCATGCAGGGTTGATCCCACCCAGGGAAACCATCAGGGAAAGTTAAAAAGTGGCCAGCTTCTTTAAACATCTATATATTAATAACCTATATTAATACATAACAATTTTCAACTATATAGTTTTACAACTATATATAAATAATATACATAATTTTTAATTATAAGTCCACTGAGTAGTTCCCAGATAAGCCAGCAAAGTTACCGCAAGTTAAGTTATAGCCATTACTAATTCTTTTACAGGGGAGAAAGATAACTAAAAGAGTGTGTTTTGTATGATGCATCAGAAAGCAAAATAAGTATCTGGTATGTCTGGTTTGGGATTATTGGGGTTTTTTTTCCCCTCCAGTTTTCAAAAAATGTGTACATTAGCCTGATCAATATTTTACTAGGAATATTGTTTAATTAATACAAAGAGGGAAAAATTTCACAGTACTTCTTTTCATTTGCTCTTCTACTTGTCATAAATCAAAAATCAAGAGCATGAAATAAAATTGAGTAGCTACTCAGTTCTGAATTCATGAATACCTATACCCTATATCTACTTATTATTTTATTAGCTCTATTCTGTTAATTGAACCATCTGAGTTATTCATATTGCTATAGATATATTAAAAATATCAGGAAATAATTTTGTATTCAGAACTATAAGCCTCAGAGGAACGTTTCACTACTCTTTCTATCCTTTCTCTTCATCTCATTAATCAGAAACAACCTCCTGCAATATCAAGACAGGAATGAAACTTCAAAAGAAGATCAAAATTTATCATGTTTTCAAAGTACACATTAAACAATTGAAAATTATGTGGGTTCCTGTAAGGAAAAAAAAAAAAAAAAAGAAAAAATCAAGCTCACCATTTATTCCCAACAACCTAACTATATCATGAATGAAAGAACCACTGTTCATTGCATGCAGCCATTCATTTTGTATTAATTATGTAGTATTAAATAATGACATAAGTGAAAAAGGGCATTATTTTCTGCAACTGAATTTACAGTTTATAAGTCTCACAGTAAATCTAATTATGATATTGTACTCAGCATGTCAACTGATAAACAATATGTTGTCTTAGAACCACATGCTCCAAATGGATAAGCTATTTGTCCCTCGGTTTTTGACAGACAGGCAACAATTCTGGGAATGAACACTGCTGTCCTCCCAGTTCTTTCCATCTCTTAGCCTTCTGCTCTCTATTGAAACTCTCTACATTAACTCTTCTATATTACACATTGAAGCAAAATTAGAGAGGATAACTACCTACATGGGACCAAATTACAAAATCTGAGATGTTGCAAATTGATGATTCCAAGCTGAAGAACCACTTTGTACTTTAAAAACATTTAGAGTTCTTCTGATCCTATATAATCAATCCATATATAGAACACTAGTAATCATGCTGTGAGAAAGTATGTCACAAAAGAGTATGTAGAAGGAAAAGATAACTAACTTTGGCCTGTAATATCAAAGAATAGGTGCTCAAAGCATATATTTTTAAAAGAAAACTAGCCTTCAAAAGATGTCCATGTTTACTGTTATAAGTTTACTGTCCATAAACTTCATGGGTCTCTTTTTGCCTTCAGAAGGTTTAATTTTCAGTTTTCTGTTGAAATACATCCTACTTTGTCAAGCTATTTCTTCAATTTGCCAAATTTGATTTAATTTTTCATTGTGTTTTCCAGAACATTTTAACCCTTCCTTGCTTGGTATTACCTGGGTGTATAACACGCATCCATCATTCAGAACACTGATGAAAGCCTCGAACACATGACTGATACCTACCAGCTCATACTACAAATCGTTCCAATTTCACTGTGAATCACTGATAATTACACTTCACTTTAACACAGTCTTCCAATCAGGCATTCATACAACAGCAATTTCATCTCATATGCTTCCCACCAGGTTGCTAATGAAAATCTGAGACAACAAAAAGTTTCCCTAATGTAAAAATGTAACTGTTTCTCTTATGCATAAAGCCTGTTTGAAGACAGACTTGTTCGACACTATTCTTATCAAATCCATATTGAGTGTTAGTTTTGTTTTTCCTCGTATATCCCTTATATTTTAGAGTCAAGGATCTTTTAAAAATACAAATAATTCTTACGGTTCACAAATAATTTTCTTTGACAGTTCTCAATATTTTTCCAGAAACCACAATAAAAATACCAAACTTATAATTTGCTTATTTCTCTCTTCCCTCCTCCTCCCCCCCCCCCCAGTCTCCTGTCTGTTAAAAGTTCCTGAAGTTGGCTATAAGCCCATTTCATCATGTACAGGGAATCTGAAAGCAGTTTTAAGTGTTTAAGTAAGAAAAATCTCCATTTAAGAAAGGAAGTTTCATAAACCAGTAATCTTCAGGCACACAGAGATAAAGCTATCAATCTTCAGTAGAGATGTAATAGTTTCAACCTCTATTTTTACCTTTAAAATTATAGCTTTTTGATAATTATAACTGGAATTAGCTGTTTGAAAGAATAAGACTGACAAACTAGCTGCCAAACCAGCTTGGACTTCCAAAGCCATTCTTTCAAAAAAGGCTCTCTCCAAATGCTCACAAGAAAACTAAGCACAATTATGTAAGAGGAATGGTCCTTTCATGCATAAACATTTGATTAGAAGAGAGAAAACCATAGAAACACATGGTCAAGTTAGAAAACCAACAGAAGAACCCCTGTAGAATTTTGCTGGAACCTCTGGATAGGTTCTGTGCTGTCTTGACATAGCCTAAGCAACCCAGAGAACAGAGTGAACAGTAAGATGACTGATTTTCCTCATGATTTTAGGTAACTCAGGGCAGTAAAGATGAGAGCCAAAATCAAATAAGGATTTTATAAGGCAGGCAAGGGCTAGCAGACAAAATTCAAGGGAGATTATGTGAAGTTATGGACAAGTGAATATAACCCTACCTTCATGTATAACAAGCTGCGATCTAAACTGATTATAAGCACTGGTGAGATTCTTCAAATATGATAAATGTTTACATTAAAATACTAGCTCAGTACTCACTAAAGAAAAAGTTAATCCAAAGCTAAAAAGAACAACCTGAGTGTTGGGAATTGCTGGCAGAGACTGAAAGGGCAAACACTGTAACACCAATGCTTAACCCATTTTACAGCTGTATTACAAAAAACATGACCTGTTTTGGTATCCTCATCTCAAAAAAAAAAAAAAAAAAAAGTGATAGATCTGAGAAAACCTTAGAAAAGAATCAAAGGAAAGTCATTTTCATGAAAGTAACTATCACACCTGCTGAAATTCTCATACCTGGAAAATTGTTGATGGAAGGATGTGATGATGGTGTCTAACAAAATTCCAGGTGGCACCAAGTCCAGCACCAAACCTCAATTCTTCAACATTTCTTCCTGTACAAGGAACAGGAAACCCTAGCTACCAAAGCCTAGTGAAAACCAAACGAAAAGCCGTGGTTCTTCACATGACAGGATAAGCTGTGGGATTCACTATTATACAAGGCTGTGGTCACTAGGATTTTATACAGGTCCAAAATCAGATGGGTTAATTCCAAGAAAAGTCCACTGGGAGTTATTAAGCAGACAGAAATGTAGCTGAATCATAAAGGATCGGTGGAGATATTACTGTATACTAAGTCTATTCTATGAACTTTTGGATATTGTTAGCAGCTGCATACTGGGCTACCCAATATTCATATTAACTTACTATGCAGTAAGGATTCATGCTAAATAAACAGCTAAGTTAAAATACGTTCTTTTTTTCTTATGTTAAATTCACACTTACAAGAAAATAAGAGCATTTGTTAAAAATAAAAAGATACATCGTTCTATGAAATGAATGAATGGAGGACACAGAACAGTTACTCATTTACTTTTCCCTCAAGATGAGAAAATTGCTTTGATGAAGAAAAACACACAAACACAAAACAAACACATAACTAATTTGGCAGGTGACAGTCTCTTAAGTACCCAGTTCAGATTCCAAATGCTAACACAAGACTCTGATGTGACGCTTCTGTAAGAAAGGCTAGCAAAATCAGTGTATATTAGAATATTCCTACTCCTATTCTCACTAACCATTAAGCTTTTGAAAGGCAGAACCTTCATCAGACTGTTTCTGATGGTACTGGTTCTGACAATAGGTGCAACCTAGTGCACCTACTCTAAATAAATATTAAGTATTATTGCTGTCAGTCTCGATGCACAAGTTATACAAGAAAATCATAAATCATTTCACTTCACTGAATTCTGGATCAAGAGACAGTCAGATTCCCACTTAAGTAACTGATGTAAGGCTCGTTAGTCCCATAGTTATTTAGGTTCATGTGATGCCTAGGAGGTGGGAAGTTTGGTGAGAAGCACTGATAATCACAAACTCAGAAGTAAACTAAAAATTGCAGTTGTTGCTGCCTGCCAGCAAAGAAGTTTAGATTGGGAATCTGGAAGTGAGAGAAACACAGGATTGTGTTTTTGTCTGGGGAAAGTTAACAGATGGTCTAAAAGAAGCAGCTTTAAAATAAGACCAGCAGCCAAAAAGTGTGTGGAAACAGCAATATGAGGGGACTTTTTTTCATCTATTCTGTGCCACTGTTTTGTATAGCTTTGTGTAATAGCATAGCCTCAAAGCTTGACCTTATAGCTTTATTCATCCAGATTACAAAAATATTTTTATAACTTGGTGAAAAGACTTATTTTGTAAATAAAAGTATCTGAAATTCATATTTACAGGATGCTCTTTTTAAGACACAGGTCTCAAACACTGCTGAAAACACAACCTCCACTTCATTCTGTAACACAGAATTACAGAAGGTTGCATATGGGGATTTAGCATCATATTTTAACTTTAAAAGAAAGTTAAGTCCCTATACAGCTAATACAAAATATGCTTTTGGGTGTTTGTTTATGCTCTTGCAGAGGTGGCTCATTTACCTCTCCAGGAAAGGTTGCTAGGTATAGTAAAACTGTTGTTGGGAAAAAAAAGTACTAGACAGTCTCAAAAATAAGAAAAAGGGTAGTGACAAAATAAATATTCTCTTTAGCCATGTGAAAGAAAGTTGCATGAAGGAAATTATAACCCCATTTGATTCTTATTAATGTGCTTTCCTACTGTTTAGCAGTCAGAGGCAGATAGACCAAGATATACAACTCTTGTAAATGACAAGCTTGTTCCAGCACACGATACAGTACCATAAGCAAAACATGAAGTACTTCACTGTAAATCAACAGGCAAACTTTCAGAATTACTTACCTGATTTTCTTCATGGGAAACTCTCATTTGTTCTTTAAGAACTGACATTCTGGCTGCTTCTTCTTTCCTCAGTACTCTTTCTTTCTTCAGCTCAGGACTCCAGAAAGTTTTGATGCTATTCATGGAGGATCCCAGTTTGCTGTCCTTAATGTCTAGTTCTTTTCTGAGAAGATCATTCTCCCTCTGTAGTTCCTTAAGCTGAGCCTGCAAGTCTAACATAGTACTATCCCTAACCTGTCTCAGCATAGAAGGAACCTGATGGTGGTGATGGTGTGAAGATGTGGTCAGACCTCCATGTTGATCAGTATAAGAAAGGACATCTGTGTGCGAAAGTCCAGCTGAAGCAATATTAGGACTGCTCCCCATAGCTGTGACTCGACCACCATACATAGCTCGATTTGTAGCCCTTCCAAGAGTCATTGTGCCCTTTGGGAAAGTAGTAGAAGCTACACCTTCATGGTCACTCAGATACATTGGTCCAGATGTTGCATAGGCTGCATTAAGGGACTGGATGTTCTCCATTGATAACGTCTTACCTGTTCCTCCTCCTCCTCCACTACTTGTTCGCCTATGGCCCAGGCGAGGGGATCTTGGCAAACGAGGAGACCTGGAGGGACTTCCTTCTAAGTTGCTGATTGTTCTTGCACTTCCATACATTTTTCTTCTACTTTGAGGTACTATTTAGTAATAAATTAGTAACACTAAAGTTGAATATTAAACTTATAATTCCAGCTAGAAATGTTGGCAGTTTCACTGCATTCTTCCAGTAGACAAAAATGTGTTGTTCCTCCGAAGTCAGAGACCTGAAAGGAGATATCATGAAGTTAAGTAAATTTGCATCTTGTAAACTTATTTTCCAAGTAATCAGCATATATCAGAAAATAAAGTAACCCGCTTCCTAAAATAACTACTTTAGAAATAAAGTTTAGTGTGCATTTTGTATTTAGGATGACTAGTTAAAAATGCATCTCAAGCTAATTTTATTAAGAAGAGAAAGCTGTTCATTTTATTCTTGCTAGAAAATATCTTTACTTAGTTTAATTAGTTTTATGTTGCAATAAACATGGGCCCAAAAACATATTTTACCTGATATGTTAATGGCCTGAAATGACTACGTGGAATTACATTAAGAAAAAGCAAACAGCTATTGTTAACATTAAGAACTACCCAGAATAAGATATTACATTTTCAAAAGACAGTACAGAAGTAGTAATTCAGTAGTTTTTTATATCCTCTAATAATATTAACACAGAATAGGGAAATCAGCAAGAGTTTTAATTTTTGTTTGGATTAACAAAGATGGTTTTTTGATAGGAAAAAAAGTGACGAAAGCTTGTTTCCAATTGTTCAGTTATAACCAGCAAAGACAGTTTAGTGAAAAAAAACAATAACATTAAAATAATTTTAGTGAATATTTCCTTCTGAACAATTTTCATGTATTACAACACAGTATTATTTGTTCAGTACTAGCTTGCTAATAGTTGTTGTTAATAAGCTTGAGGAAAAGTCTGTATGACAATAATCTAGGATTCCATTTAGAAAATGAATGCTCATGAAATACAACTTTATTACTTTTTTACCTATGAGTTTCATATTATTACTTAACTACATTTATAATTTATTTAACCTAACAGATAGATGTGGACCAATGCTCAGTTTTCAAATTCTTCAGTATTATTATTAGACATTTACCAAGTTTTAAGTAAGTTTATTAACTTTACATAGCATAAACATACAAACAGGGCTTTAGGGTTAGGCAGGCCCAACGATTTTATTCTAACAAACCTGAACATTTCAGTTTGTGGTAGTACTTAAATTGATGATCATCAACCAGGTTTAGTACCATTTACTTCAAAGATAACTAGAAGAAGAACAAAAGTTGCATTCAGTCAAATCCAGTAATCTTTAACTGTACCCTCAAGGCATCCTCATTATCTATAGATACGTTATTTCCAGAGCTACAAAACATCTGTTCTACATTTGCTGGAAAGAAAGCATTGATGCAGGAACAGGCAGAAGGATGATCTGATGTCATTTATTAATAAGCTCTAGCACATTAAAGCCTCACCAATAATACTAGCGTAAAACACTATGGACATCAATGATGTCAGCAAACAAGAAGTATGCCACATTCTCCAATGACGACTCATTTTCCCTCCACAATCATACACCACATGGTTCTCATTAATTCTAAGAAATGCTTGGTATGTTGTACATTTTCACCAAGCTTAACAGCCAACATAGTCTAAAGCATTTTTGTTTCATTTGAATTACCATTATTGTCCTGGGTTCAGCAGTAGCAGTAATATTTTCCTTCTTAGTAGCTGGTGCAGTGCTATGTTTTTGACTTTCAGCCTGGGAACAGCACAGATAACACCCGATAACACAGATGTTTTTACTTGTTGCTAAGTAATGTTTACACCAACCAAGCAGTTTTTGAGTCTCATACTCTGCCAGGGAGGAGTGGAAGGGGAAGGAAGCAGAGACAGGACACCTGACCCAAACTAACCAAAAGGGTATCAGGGTATCAGTCGGGCTGGGTATCAGTCAGCAGGTGGTGAGCGGTTGTATTCTCTTCCCTTGTTATTTACCTTATCATTATTATTATTGGTGGTAGCAGTAGTGGTTTTGTGTTATACCTTAGTTACTGAACTGTTCTCAACCCATGGGAGTTACATTCTTTCAATTCTCCTCCCCATCTCTTCGGGAGCAGGGCAAGGAAATGGGGGGGGGGGGGGGCCCCGAGAGAGGAGCTGCATGATTCTGAGTTAGAGGCTGGGCTTAAACCACAACAATAATGCTAGTGAATTAGATGAGGTCTTTCAACTACATTTCATCAACAGTGGCCATTCTCGTGAATTTTCACCTCTTTCCCAGGAGGTCACAAAAGTATTGTGTCAAGAATCACAAGACAGCCTTGCACTACACCAAAATGTTGATGTCAGTGCCACTATGGCTGCTAGGCAAAAATATACGAGTGTGGTATTTATTCAACACCAATAATTTGGAAATACTAAACTCTTTGTACAGCACCCAGGCTGTTCCATTAAAAGTATCTGATTTCAATGCAAACAACACCCCTGGCAAAATACATCAAACAAGCTAAAATTGCTCCATACACACTATATTAACAAGACAAGTAATTCTGTCATAAAACATTACCCATTTTTGCCATGTAAAAACATTTTGGCTATGCATAAAGCAAAGGCAGGGGTACCTACTTCAGTGAGAAAATGTAGGTTTTAACTATGTAGGAAGGCAGATACAAAATTACACTCTAGCAAATCTTTTCTACTGCAGGATCACCTAACTGGAGGCAAAAGCCTGATCCAACTCCTTGAGACACGAAAGCCTCTTAAAGCTTTCAGAATTCAGCCTCAAGGGGCACAGGTACCAGATGTAACTTGCTGATTTGTACTTTCAAGTTTTGACATGGGTATCCAAATCTACCCCCCTTTTTCAGCTGTCATCCAGCATTCAAGAGATGACCCACAGCTTGTTTCACAAAAAACTGGTGCAACTTCTCTGTCATCTCAACTTCAACACATTGATCAAACTGTATCTCATCATGGCGACTGGGGACAATGCAATTATTTATCCTAACTCTCAAGTGCCAGCCATCCTCTGGGCAAATAACATCACTTCTAACACACTGAAGAATCCATCCTCGTGTATTTCTAGTTTTCTGAAAACTAGAACTGAAAAAGTTCCCTAGTTCCTTCAATGAGGCTCTCAGATGAGGTGAGAGAAAATCATTTTCCCTCCACTGTCTCATAGCAGGTCTTGAGCAAAACCAACTGTCTTCCAGACTGATACAATTCTCCACTTCCCTCCCTCCTCAAGTCTGGCCTGCTGAAAAAACAAGACAGTAACTATAAACTGTCAATGTAAACTTAAAACTGGATACAATCATGTATTTTTAGATGAAGTAGACATGATACATAGCTAGGTAGTGGAGATTAGTGCAGATTTGTTTATCCTCAAAAACACAGGTATAAGATACCCTTATGTCATTTCAGTACTGTTTTTCCTTTCCATAGCCACTCTGATAAATAAGTAATTTATGCTTCTTCCTTCCAGTCACTTAATATCCTACTGAGCCTTTTCTTTATGCCTCTGATATGTATTTTTAGTATTTGTTTTGCCTTTTAGAATTTATTAGTTGTGCTCCATCTTCTTTTGTCTACTTGCTAAGTTTTGAAAAGCCCTCAAAGCAGAGAACACTTTTAACACTCCACTGCTTACCAATGAGCCCTATTGAAAAAGGGAATCATTATCCCTCATCCAAAGGGAGATTTAACTTCTCCCTGGGTTTATTTTCATAATCATCATCAAATACTGATTTAACACTGTAACTTTTATAAGCCTGTGAAAATGAAAACAACAGGAAAAGAGAATTAAAACACCACCAAAGAAGTGTTACTACATCCACAGCATTTTCAATTATTATTTTTAATTTTCCCCTGAAAGTAGTCTAATCAAGATGGAGACCTCCAAGACCTCTATGGAGAAAGTACAAGCAAACTGACAATATGCTTGGTTTCCTTTCTTTCATGAGCTCCTACAGATAGCTCACAGACCAAAAACTGAAAATTCTGATGTAAGAATTTCTTAGTTTATCTGTTTTCATTTGCCATTCATTACCTTTTATAACCTCAATTATACACACTGGCTCTCTTGCCAACACCTTAAAAAAAAAAAAAAAAGGAAAGCACATGAATGTGTGCTTTTGGGGAGTTTATACATCTTAAGGATAGATCTTGAGCCTTCCCTCACAGCTGTGAAAAATCTCAGGCAAAGTAGAAGCCATATACTATTGCTTTATGGAAGAGGGGAGAACGACATCTACATCATTTTCTACTCTTCATTGCTTACATGGAGCCTTTCTAACTTCAGAAAGATTTATGGAGTGTCTCAACATATCAGGAATTGGAGGCATGAAGAAGCAATATAAGCCTCAGGGTCTCAACAACTGTCACACATATAATCTACTGCCTGTAGAAAAAAGAAAGAAAGAGGAAATCCCTTCTCCCATCTTCTCATAGAACCTGCTGACACAGAGCCGTTCTAGTTGAACTTGGAATGGGCAGGTAAGATATAGATTACTCTATCTTGAAAACTAAATTGATTTTATATTGCTATTTCAATTATTGGGGGAATAATCCAGAAATTACTACTGTAAAGCAATCATTTCTAACACAATGTTTCAAGGATGGTTTTGCTGAACTAAAGCATAACCTTTATGCATCACAGTGCAAGGGGTAGAGAAGGAGATAAATGGAAGGAAGTGGAAACATAAGAATCTCATCTAGGATGGAGAGCTGTAAAGACAAGAACAAGAGTACCCACAACTAAAGAGAACAACCCTCCCTTTTGATAGAAGCCCAGAAGTTGTAGACGTTGCAGTTGTAAGCACAAAGGAGCTCAGATACATCTCATGAAAACTTTATAACCCCCAAAATATGCGAGACAAAAAAAAGTCTAGTTTGGGACAAGCTGCCAACCCACTTCTTGCATTTTCCTCACAAAAGATTAGAGTTTTAAAATGCGAATCTAGAAAATATGAGAAAGAACAGAAGCTCATCTACTTTACAGAATCATAGAATAATTAGGGTTGGAAAGGACCTTAAGATCACCAAGTTCCAACCCCCCTGCCATGGGCAGGGACACCTCACACTAAACTATTCCATCCAAGGCTCTGTCCAACTTGGCCTTGAACACTGCCAGGGATGGAGCATTCACAACTTCCCCGGGCAACCCATTCCAGTGCCTCACCACCCTTACAGTAAGGAATTTTTTCCTTATATCCAATCTAAACGTCACCTGTTTAAGTTTGAACCTGTTACCCCTTGTCCTATCACTACAGTCCCTAATGAAGAGTCCCTCTCCAGCATCCCTATGGCCCCCTTCAGATACTGGAAGGCTGCTATAAGGTCTCCACGCAGCCTTCTCTTCTCCAGACTGAGCGGCCCCAACTTTCGCAGCCGATCTTCATAGGGGAGGTGCTCCAGTCCCTCATCATCCTCACAGCCCTCCTCTGGACTTGTTCCAACAGTTCCATGTCCTTTTTATGTGGAGGACACCAGAACTGCACACAATACTCCAAGTGAGGTCTCTCATGAGAGCAGATTATAGGGGCAGGATCACCTCCTTTGACCTGCTGGTCACGCTTCTTTTAATGTGGCCCAGGATACAGTTGGCTTTCTGGGCTGCGAGCACAAACACAGAAGCTGGCTCATGTTCATTTTCTCATCAAGCAACACCCCCAAGTCCGTCTCCTCAGGCCTGCTCTGAATCTCTTCTCTGCTCAACCTGTAGCTGTGCCTTGGATAGCTCCAACCCACTTATCTACTTGTGTCAGTACTTTCTTACTTAAAAGAAATACTTTTTAATGTCCATGATGTATGACTTAAAAACTAACCATTATAATTGTAACTTTAACATTTTGCCTTGGAAACAAAATGATATAAAAGGATCCAGAAAATTAAGCATTCATTCTCAGTGGAGGGGAGGGAAGAGGCCAGACACACCACACATACCCATGCTCTCATCAGCCTTGTAAATCCCAGCAAATAAGGAATAGTCTATTCCACACTAAAACACCTCCTGCTGTCTGTTCCAATTTAGATTTAGCTTACTTTCCACATTTCTGCTTCATCACCTGCGCTCTGCAGACAATAACATTCACATTATCCACATATCTTAAGTCTCTGACACTGTAATTTTATTTGCCTTTTAACTATCTATTTTTATGGAAACTTAAAAAATAGGATTCTAACACAACACTAAAGAAGGTCTGTCTCACTCAGTTCAATTTCTAAAAGCATTACTTCTACATATAATCATAGTTTCACTGAAATACTGTCTCCACAGAACCCTATCAGATCTAGTTTTCACTGGTCACATACTACAAAAAAGTTTTCTGCATTGTATCTGTCAATCTTTTCATGCAAACAAAAGAATTGTGTGGAAGCACTGTAGTTTAGCTTCAGAACAGACTGGGAGCTATCTTGCCAGTTTCCTGAGCTCTGTGCATCAAAATGGTTCACAAAGAAAAAGGAAACTAGATCTTGCTAGAAAAAAGCCTGTGGTATGTGAGTAAGTTTTAATGAAATTATTAAATTCCTCCTTCATTCAATTCAGAAGAATAGGCTGTTACATTCTATACCTCTCTGAGCCTAAGCTGCCCAGCAATTTCACATCAGTTATTCCAAACCACTAAAAACAGGTAAGAGTTTAAACATTGCTACCAATTCTGCATGAAGCCACAGTGCATATAGAGTTCTCGCCAGTTTCATACTAGAAGTTTCACCAACAAGCAGGTAGGTGCTAGACATAGACAGCACAGTGGGGATAATCTCATGGCAGATTCAACAATGTTACTGAAGAGGATCATCAAATCAAAGTATGTTGAAAAACACCAAGAAACAGAAATTTTCAACAACCAGATATAGAGCCAGAGACAACAAACCTTTCCTCATGAGATATTCCCATGACAGAAAACATAATACAAGCAAATATTCAGACTGTGCTCAGGAAGCACATTCGGTACTAAATCTGGAGTATCATCTTAACTGTACAGAAATCATTCCTCATATTAAACAGCAGCCAAACGCCTTTAGTGAAGGATAAATTGATTTTATTTCCTCCTTCTGTTTACTAGGGGTTTACTTTTTGGAGTTTGGTTTAGTTTGGCTTTTTTCCTCAGACTAGGGCACCCCGTTAGTTTCATAAAGGTCACTGTTACTGTTTCCTTGTCATCAACTGATGACCAGTATTTGAGCATGGAGCTATTTTCTGACTTTGTGTCAATAAATTTTACATACTGACTCTTCACATCATCTTCTTAGGCAGACAGAGTTGGGCCAGGATAGACACCAAAATGCAAAGGGAGGGTAAAAAGAATCCTGACAATTATGCTTAGAGATTTCAGGCCTGATTTACACTTTCTGTGCCTCCTTCTCCGGCCAGAATCACCTAGTCATCAGTATATTTGAATATTAGGAAAATACTTAATATCTTTGCACAACTATTTGCCAATGTTAACATTCAGCCAAGAGCTCAAACATCTGTAATACTAGCAAAAGCTTTAAAGGAACCCCTTCCTTACAGCTATCCTCCCCAGATAACACACAGCGACAGCTGAGTGAGGAAACTATCAATCCTTTTTTTTTTTTTTTTTTTTTGGTACTATACAGTTCCCCAGGTATAAACCAAAAGCAAGAAAATAAGTAAGATGATGTAGAAGACAAAGGTCCTATATTCTGCACCAGGACACATCTTGCCTGTATTTTGAGACACCACTAGAAAAGGGAGATTCACAGAAAACATTTTGTTCCATAAACAAATGTCCTGGCAGACAGTAAGGATTTTACTAAAATAAAAAATCATTTTAATACTGTCACAAAAAAAATAAATCTCTGTATGCCCCTGTATTCAAACGTCCAGGGATGCATGTCTATTTAAAGTAGTGACCAAGAGCCAGAAATATTTCATTTCACCTAGCTCTCTGACTGCGTTAACAGTGGCTCAACACATCCTCATAAAAGAGAGCATTCTTTTCTTTGCATGTTTATTATCTCTGCCAATGTGGAAGGGGTGGAAAAAAGCAACACACCAAGCTGATGCAAACTAGATACAGAGAATCAAAACTTATTGTGCAGTACGCATCCTTTCTCCATTAATCTGAGCAGCATGGCATGCTTCATTTTAATAAAGTAGAAAAAAAGAGAATGAACAAAATGCTGGTTCATATAGGGTTAGTACAAAACTTGCACTGGGTTTTTTAGAAGAGCAAAGTAATTATTTGTTCATACCTATTAGTCTTACCAGACTAATCAAATTACTTATCTCCCCTGTTTTTAATTGTAAGAAAAATCACCTATTTCTGGCAATTACTATTCCATAGACGTTTGAAAAACAAAATATAAGTAACTTTAAAAACAAAATCGTCATAATTAAAGTGCCTTAATGTCCTGAATCCAGATTTCTAATGTCAATCTAAGTCTTGCTACAGCCTACACAACAAATTTTCTATTTACTTGTCAATAAACTTTCATTTATCTGCTTTGTCTTGTAGTTAGTTATGAAAATAGTACATACATAGCTGTGTATAAAGTCAGTTTCAAAGTTTGTTTTGATCTTTCAAGTTGGTCATGTCCCTGAACTCCCACCAATGCTAAATGAAACTATGGGCATTTCTCACCTCACAGGAACAGTTCATCACATGTGCATGTCTTTCATTTTTATTTCATACAAAAAAAAATAGTATGTGAAGGAGAAAATAGGAATGGCTGTTGAATATGCATCCTAATAATATATGTGGAAAATAAAACTGTCAGGCATTCTAATGTCATCAGGTAGTGACAGTAATGAGTACTTCTCATGCAATCAGAAAACTCCAGCAATAGAAATATTTGCTCAAAGTGCAGTATTAAAAAGTATTGAAAAAAAAGCACTTCTGACTGAATTATCATGCCTGTCAATTCTATTACGCTCCAGCAGATTTAGGCGAAGAGTCAACAATAACTTTTTAATTCTCTTGTATACAAGTTTAAGTTTTAAATAAGGCTAGTATCCAGTACAGGTACTTCTTCCAGTGCACTGACTTTTTCCTCTTTATTACAAAGTTAGAGACAGTGTAATTTTTTCAAAACACTTTTAAAGCATAATATTAATTAGAAACATGCTTTAAACGAAAGTAAGATTTAAACTTCACCAACACCTCCATTACTTGGTATTTTCCAAGTTAAGTCTCTGTTGTTGAAAAACGAATTTTATTCCAACACTTCCACTAAAAGAATTCTTTCATACACTCCTGCATGTGACAAAAGAAAGTCTCTTTGGGACAAAACAGTCTCCTCTCCTAAGAAGAGGCAAGAAATTTAGGGTTTATTTTATTTCATTTTTCTTATGCTGTGTCAAACATTAAAGACCTGAAGCCAGATCATTAAAAAAGGCTTTTATAGGCAAGCAATGCCAGAGCCATCACATCTAATTTAATTGGTTTTGCCACAGAACACACCGAGTCTTTATAAAAAGCTATAGGGAGCTTTATCTGCCAATTCTGGGCAAGCACAAGCACCACCTGCACGCAGCTTCTTTCCCAATGCAGACTATCAATATCCCAGTTTATTCCGATTTAATGGTCCATCAACAGAAACAGGGACGCTTAGCATCATCCTTTGTTTAAAACACTAAGCACCAGCGTTAAGAGTGTCGTTAAGTGCTTCAAAGCTGCAAGGTAAATTACCCCCAGTTTAACTGATCAAAGGTCACAACCTTGAGCTCATTGTGTCACTGTATTGCTATTCACCTGCTCCCTCTGCAATTTTTAACGTAAAAAACCCAATTTTCATTGGAGGAGGGAGGGCGAATGGTGCTAATCACAGGAAGGGACAGAAACACATATATTCCGAAACATCGCCTGCACCTCTACGGGGTTTTTCTTAGACTTGTCAGGATACAAAGATATTTCAAAAGTCTTGGCAAGCTTTCATCTTCCCAAAGAAATAATTCCTAACATTTCAATCTTAGCAGGGGTGCAGGTCTCTCTTACTAAATTCCTTACCCTGCTCTGTATTCATTGTGCCTTCCATCCTGCAATTGTTAATCACTTGCCTCTTACTTCTTTCTCAATAAGAAATCTCATTTGTCAATACAAGCCTACAATTACGAACTCCAGTCTTTTGTGGAGGATTATTCTAACGCACCAGACAAACAGTACTCTTAGTTTAGTACCTATTAAACAACAACAGGCAATGAAAAAATTAACTGTCTTTAAGTTTTTACCAAAACAGTTTTCTTCTGGGAAAAATACTAAAATGTAAGTAATCCTGAAGAACAGTGTATGCTTTTAACAATTATTCCTAAGGTTCAGACATTTGCTTTGCTTTTGCTCAAATGCACCTAACTTGAATAACTAGCAGTTTACAGAAACACTTTGTGTTGAATTACCTTTGCAAAGTTAAAGCTTAAAATCAGCATGATCTAAGAAAACCTGAAAGTTTTCTAGCAAAAACTGGAAGACCAGTGTCCCTTCTGTTACTCCTAAATTTAAATTGTTATGCTAATGACACCAAGTTGCAATTCTGATAGAAACCTCGATTTTTTTCTTATGGAATAATTGTGTGCATTTATTTTTTTTCCATTCACATACTCTGGACTAACAGAGCCCATTCTGAGTGTAAGCAACACTTACTCACAAATACTAGAGCAGAAGCTTGTTACATCAACTGTTATATCATAATCCAAGACGGCAAAATGTGTTAGGGATGACTCAAAAATTTGGAAATGAGGAACCAATACAGCAAGCTGCTTGATGCCTCAGACCTTGCAGAAGGAGCGCTTATAATTCAGCTTTTGAGAAGACCATATCTGTATTACTTTTGAAGATGACGCAAGAGATTCATAAAAGTTATATTTTTATTTCATAAAAGAATGTTTTTAATGTTTTTATATACCTGTGCTTATACTAAAGACATTGCTTCAAATTAAAAACTTCTGTAAACACCGTGCAACACCTATTATCTATTTCCCCCTGCTGTACATAATAGTAAATAAGGCCATAAGAGATACACAAGACACAAAATAGTCAAATGCTCCGAAATGACAGAAGAAAAATATCATTGTATTAAGCAAGTATTTCCTTATAAATTTAGCCCACAGTAGGAGAAGTCACTGTCAATGCATCAGCAATATTTTGATAATAACAAAATAAACAAAAAGGCCACAAACTTGTTACACGTGTTCAACCAACATCAAGCATCTATATTGTCAACATTTACACCAGTCTTTGAAAGACAAGGCTGTTTACTTGGTAACACACATACACTAAACATACACTGAAGACTGCAATTATTCAATCAGGAATAAAACCTAGGAGCTGAAAACGAAATTGACTGAGTTTATCATTAGACCTGTAAATTTGTCTGTTTTCATAGTAAGTACGTTTAAGACTATTCTGTCATTTATATTAATGTAATACTTTTCATTTTAAGATGCATTTAAAACTCATAAGCCTACCTTAGAAATAATCCGAGATACTTCTACACAATGGAGTATTTTTGAACTCACTAAGTCTGTTCACATGAATGTTGTCAAATACAGGGTTATATATTTGCAAGCTAAAACTTTTTTTTTAATACAAAGCTTCCATTCACGTAAAAAAAGCAACAGAATAGTCATATGATCAGCTATTAACACTACCTGTGTAACTCCCAGATTTTTCTTAATACTTAAATATTGGGATATTTACAATTTAGCAAGCCTAAATATCTACTATGCAGTTTACGTTTATTTGAATATTACACATATTTGTGCATTCATCATGCTTTGAAGCTATCAGAGCTGAGAAACATGCAGAACATCTCCCTGTTCTCTTCACTAGGATGTAAGAGTATGCACATGTTTCAGGATCACATCAAAAAGAGAAACTGGCTGTGCCTCAGCCACATTAGATCAAAGATCTCCAAGGAACTTAGAGGCTCTGTCAGTAATGCAAGAGATTTAGCAGATTACATCTCGATTCTGCCCCAAAACCATTAGAAGGCACTGCACTTCTGTAATTACCTTTTTACTTATTTATTCACAGAGAAAATTAAAAAGAGTTCCCCAGTCTCTTGGTTGTTAGTTAACAACTTTATATCAAAAACAATCTTCCACCTTTATGCCAACACTGAACCCACCTTAGCTTTGCATGATCATGCCAACTCACAAGTGCAATTTACAAGTCCTTACAGGCATCCAACATGAACATTTTATAATGATGACAGGTGTTATTGTAACTACTTTCCTTAAGGAAAAACAAATCGAGCAGATTTCAAATGAGGTCTGTGAAAGAGATACATAAATGAAAACAAAGGTACCTCATGACTGCCAATGCTTAGCCATCAAAAATAAAAATGCTTTACACAGCAGACTGTCTTCCAGAGAAGCACCCGACAGTACCCATTTCTCACACTACTGTTGCACACTGGTCAACAGAGAACTGTGCTTTACCATGTCACATCTGTCCACTGACCTGAATTGTTCAAAGAACATCAGTGGTAAGAACTGTATTTCAACAACAATGTATTTTGAAGAAAATTATACACTACAGAAAACTGTGTAACTCAAAGTTCACACAGAAGTAACAGACCTATGCTGTTTTATAAAGTCATTAAATGACTCGGACATTGCACATATCACAGACATAATGAAACCTGTATCTTATCAGACTACCTGCAAATTAATCTTACTGACCATGAGAAGTGCTTACTTAACAATACTGAAAACTGAAGCAGCACAAGCACAGTCTCCAACAACATTTAACTCGTATTTGACAAAGAGAAATCTGTTCCTGAAAATTCAAGTACTGTGGTCTCCAAATCCATTCAATTTGTTATTCTTGCAATGAGGCAATACAAATGGATGCCAAATAGTGTAGCCACAAGTACAGACACAGTAAATCTTTCTTAGGAATTGGAATAAAGTTACCAATGCGTTCTGTTAGCCTCTCAGTCAGTAGAACAGTACACCCAAAAAGTCAGCATTCATTTCAAGTAATGTGGGCTACTTTCTTGGAGGGAAACTGTCCCACATATTACCAAAGCTCCATGCAACATGTGATCTGTTGGACTGAATTCAGGAAGGACAGACACTTTTGCTACATTTCTTTCACTTCCTTCCAAATAAACTGCACATCATATCCAGCAAGGCAGTCATTACAGACATTGCTTTCTTTAGTGACTTCCCACCTCCAGTTATCTCTGTAACTGCAACACACCATTTATAACGTTTATCTTTGATATCTTTACTCCTTTCAACATTCCATGGCATTTCCCACACAATTTAAAGTTTTTTTTGAGAGTTTAAACTCTAAAATAAATCTCTCAATTTTCTATTTGTGTAGAACTTAGCTACTGGATTTTACATCTGCACTGTGACTTCAATTACAGGAATAGGTAAGAAGCACAACAGAGTGAGAAGCTTACAAAAAAAATACATAGTATTTGTTGAAAGCGGGATACTTTAACTAAATTAGAAGTACATCAGTCATTAAGGAAGCCCCTTGTTAATTAGTCAGAAAGCATTTCCAGTGAATGCCCATCTGCAAGAGTTTCCAAGGTAGTCCACAAAGTTGATACCCCTTTCAAAAACCTACTCATAAAACTTTTCAGTAAGGCTTAGGCTTTTCTAAACATCCAAAACACCAAAGGCTCCCACACATACAATCACAATTTGTAACTGATATATACCACAAATGTAGACATATTCCATCTGCCATCTTAAAAGCACAGAAATCCTGAACTACACTTCTCCCTCATTATTCTTATTACAAATTAAAAAGAATGTAGTGATACATAACTTTCCAAACATGTAAACAGTCCACATTTCAAAGTCTGCATTTCTAATATTGTGAAGGTCTTCCCGGTCTCCTTGAACAAAAATGGTGTGACAATAATGGAGCCTTATCCAGGCAGTATTAACACTGCAGAATAAGGAAGTTGAGGCAACCTCACCATTGCTAGGTATGAGTCACTCAAAAACTGAAACATTGTAAAAATGTTTTAGAGCAATCCTAAAACTGAACAAATATAAACTAACAAGTAAAAGAGCAGCCACATAAAAAAAATATAATCAGTATTGCAGTAATATTTCCTAGGTGGATCTGACTAATCATCTCAATATATATCCCAGGCATTTTGAAAACTAAATTAAACTGAGAAGATAACAAATGCATCATAGTGGATAAAAATATATTAAATACCATAAGAGATACAGGTGGGAGAACATATGTTGTCTTTGGAAGTGATACACAGGCTGGCAGGCTGGTTGCTTCACCCTCTTTGAGGGGTGAAAAACCCACTCTTTTCTGTTAGTCATCCTTCAAAGTTCTGCAAGAATCATATTTCTAAAGCAAGAAAATTACCATGTGCACTCTTTTTAAAAAACATGCATGCTAACTAGCTAGTTCTCTAAATATCAGGTATATACACGCTAAGATGGCGGCATGTGCTCACCTGATATTTTGCTGATAAGAACATGGGACCCTCCGTCCCTTGCCACCTTTCTACGATCTTCAGAGCAGGCAAGAAATAAGAGGGGCCATTGACATGTGTAACTGTACCTTAAAATCACCATTCATCAGAATTGGACTACCAGTAGGTCAGGGGAGTTGAAAAACTACCTACAGTATACAAAAGGAGCTGGTTCTCCTCCGAATCTTAAGTGCAATGCGCATAATAAGGCATTCAAGCACTAACAGAAGGTAAAAGGAGGTCAGTGCTCAGGGAGATCAGGCACACACAATTTCTAAGGCAAGGAGCTCCATTCTGCACAGTAGGATGGGAAAGAACAAAAGATGTCTCTGCATGCCAACTTTCTCCTTCGTGCTTGGGAAGAAGAAAACCATTTCAGTAACCGAATCCCATCTACTGGAAAAGGGAAGCATCTCAGTTGAAGATAGAAGACACTTCCTAAACATAAACCCACCTTCATGGTATAGGAATTAAAACAACAAAAAAAAAAAACCAAAAAAAAACCACCACAGAATAAGAAACCAAAGCACATGATCTCAATGCTAGAGCAAGGAAGGAAAGTATCATCTTCCACTTTCAAGTAGACAGTGTATCAGCCTAGGTACCTCACCAACTGAGCAGGATTAGAACAGAAGCTAAATGTAATGGAAGCCAAGTCTCCTCTAAAACTGTCTGAACACACTTTCTCCAATACAGAAACCACCTTACACATCTCGGCATTACCCTTCAAAATTACTTACTCCAACTTTCTTGGAGTCAGCGATTTTACTATCTGCTCTGAAGTACACAAATGGCATTTCTGAAAGAAACTCGAGAACAGTTCATTTACGTGACTTCACTAGCAAAATGTTACCTCCTTCCCATTGCATTTGAAGTGTCTATTTGAAGACACAGTACAAATTAACTAGCAATGCAAAAACCCAACAAACACGAAATCTCTCAGTTCTTCACTGGAAGGTCTACCCCACACTGCATGCACTTGCAGATAAAGCAGTTTCTCTGTAAACATTTAGTTTAAACCCGAGCTGTAAAGCCGTTAAACCTCAGGGGCTGCCCTTACCTCGCTAATCCTTTGGAAGAAGAAATCAAGCTCCGTTGACCTGCAGGACAGAAAGTCACTTGCCCCACTCAGTTTCCTCTAGGAGAAATGAAATTGCTAACTCCAATGCCTTTGAAAACTGCTTTACCCAGAGCCTTCAAACAGAAATAACAGTAATTGAAAAATTTCTCTTAAAGCACTCAAGAGATGTGGGAATTAATTCTCACACCCATGAAGCCAAGACCTGGAGTGGAAGTTTCTTGCTTCAAGAAACTGTTAACAAAGGTTTTCGCACAGAAATATATTCCTGAAGGGAACTGGCAAAGCTTACTATTACACATTCCCTGCGCGCAAAAAAACCGACCCTAGAAACTGACATTTTCCTCTTCATATTCAGGGAAAGGAAGAAGTCAGGAAATGCACTGCTCAAGCAGACGAGACCTTGAAGGGACAGAGGCTAAGAGAGCCTTCGCGCTTTCACAGAACAGGTAAAGCACACACCAGCAGCACAGCAACGCGCGGCGGCTCGGCCCCGCGGGGCGCTGAGAGAAAGCGGCTGAGGAACAACCGGACCCCCCAGCCCCCGAGCGGGCTCGACCGCGACCATGACCGCGACCATCGGGCTCTGCGCGAGGCACGCGCCGGCCCCCGCCCTCCCGCAGCTACGGGAGATGGGGCGCGCCCGCCCCGCCCGCCAGGGATGAGGGGAGCGAGCGCCAGGGGCAGCCGAGCTCTGCTTCCTCCCTCTGCCAGGGCCTGCCCGCAGGGAGGTAGAGGGGTTTTACCCGAGCAGCAGTGGTGAGGGCTTGAGGAGGAGGTGGGGAGCCTTCTGTCAAGAGAATTGAAGGAAACCCCGCTGGCAGAGGGGGTTGCTGTGGGGGTCTCTGGAGGGACGCAGGTGGTGACAGGAGGCGCCGCTCTGACACAGCGCCTGCACAGGGAGTTGGGCCAGGTCGGGCTTTCTTAACTTCTCGCTGAGGAGAAGCGAGATGGGGAGGACAGTCCGAAGCCCCTCCGGCCCGTGGGGCTGGGAAACGAGCGACCGTAGGGTGAGAAGAGGCTGAATCCAAGCTGTGGAATCGCACGGTTTGCCAAGGTGGGAAAAGGGCGGTAACTGCTCTCCACAGCATTTTACCCTCAGAGCAGGGCAGCGAGGGTGGGATCAGGCTTGAGACGGAGGAGGCTTTACATCCTCAGCTTCAACACAGGGAAATGAAGGACCAGCGGAGAAGCGACTTGATGGAAGGGGGGGAGAGACCTTCCCCGCTTCTCCGCCCTCCGAAGGGGGGAGCTGGGGAAGGGCCTGCTCGTTCTCGGAGGAGCTGCCGTGAAGGGATCGCGTACGAGGGGCCGCCCTGGGCATGCACCTGGAGGCACGGGAATCGGCAATAGAAAGCAAATCCCAAACAAACAAATAGTTAAGTGAAACCACTGATTTAAAAAACCACCCAGAAAACTAACCCTGACAAGTAGGATTTGCCCTCCTCCTGACTGCACTTATTGGCCGTGCTTATTTGCAACGAGCTTGGATTTGCCAATGCAAGTGGTCGGTTGCTGTGTCCATCAAAAGGGAAATATCAATTCGCCGCTAAGGGAGTAGATTCCCATCCATCCATCACAAGGCTTAGCAGGTAGCCGCCTAGAAATCAATCACTTAATTAAAAAAAAAATATATATATACATATATATTCCTTCTCCATCATATTATTACTCTGGTAGTCTCAGCAAAACAGATATGTAATCCTTGATGGATATATGCGTGGATTTTATCATATGCATCACTCCAACCTAAGATGATCTTTAAAAAAATGATAAATCACACACCATCATAAATGAGGTACCCTGTAAGTATCCATTAATTATATAACTGCAAAATAATACATTAGTTTGTTTCCATTCGCCAGCCACTAGAAGGGAGCAGAAATATCCCACTTTCTTCCTGACACGATTTTAAAACACCAAACATGATCCAGTATTTAGGTATAAAATCTTTTTAAAGCTGATCGGTTCTACCCTAGAAAACTTGAATAATATTTTAAAACACTGGGCACAAACAATGAGACTGATGGCTGCTTTTAATAAAAATAGCAAGAGAGGTTTCTGGTTAACGATTCTGTAGGGAGAGGCACTCTGTTACCAGAATAAGATGTACACTTGGTCCCATTTATTACACTGTATCTCTGAAGCAATATAAAAAGCCTGTTCTGCAAATTCATTTCCAGTTTCAGCTACCAGACAGCTGTAGAAAGCAATATATAGCAATTTCCTTAATCACAGTACATTTGCAGTAATGTATTATAGCCATATTCCTGTTTATGCGTCTCACCTTTCAAATCATTGCCTCTGTGTCTCGTCCTCACATGGATTTTACAACATCACGTTTAGCTGACACCTCATTTGCTCGGAGGAAGGAGGCAGCAGGGCGAGCCGGAGCAACCGAACACCCGCGAGGGGAGGAAGAGGGGACCTGCTGCAGCCGGGAGAGGCTTGTGTGCTCCTGTCCCTTGTCTTTCCGTCCCTCAGCGAGTCCCTCTCAGCCAGCTGCGAGCCTTGCCTGCCTGGGCTGCCGGTCCCTGACTCAACATTCCCAGCATTCCCGAGGAGCCAGGGCTCCGCCAGCGCCGGGCAGCCCGCCGCCGGGGGCAGCAGCAAGCTCGCCGGCAGCAGGCAGGCACCACTGGCAGCAGCAGCAGCACACGTACTGCAAACCCATGGATTTCTCTGAGCATTTGTCTCTGTCCATTCATTGCAAACCTCTGGGTTCCAGCTCCCACCCAGCAAACGTCTGAAAGGAAAGTGTGTTACTCATTGTCAAATGGCCTAAAAATACACCTGTGCCTGCATAGAACTGCAGAGGCAAAATTGCTTCCTTGTCCCTGTTCACCAAAGACCAAAGAAACTCAAAGCCAGCTGCATAAGAACATGGTATCTAAAATGCATTACTATATGTGCCTACATACACAGGAAAAATAACCCCAACTAAATCTGTGTTCTGACTGAAGTGTACAAATAATTAAGACACTTGTTTGTGTTTAAAAAAATAGTATTCAGAAAAATAGATTAACTATGTGAAGCCTGAAAGCCTTTTCTCATCAGAAAACTACATTAAAAAAATACTCCTGATGTTTTATTTATTTAGTTTTATACTAAGGACAGTGAGGGAAACTTCTATAAACCCCACTAGCTTCTCATTCTAGGAATTAGGGTTTTTTTTTTTCATCTTCTATTTTTCCCCTCTTCTCAAATTATATATTTTAACTGCTTTTGATAAGTTAGAACTGATCAGCCTCAGTCCTTAGCTTCAATGCAACTTCATACCTTACCCTACAGAGAATATCATATATTTCATCTGCCTCTTAACCACATTGCTGCAACAATGCTTTTAAAAGCACTTAAAATCAGTAGTTGTTTTACAGTAATTGTTATTTTATTCCTCTCCTGCCCACACATGCACCTATACATGCCACTATTAAGCATTGATAAGAAATGCTTTTATTGAATTACCATTTAAAACTATGTCAAATGAAATTGATTTCAACCAATTATGTTTAAAACTAACATAATCCCTTCATTGCTGTGTTCAAATTATTCAAAGCCAGTTGGAATAGTTTGCTGTCATGACTATTTATTCAGAGATGCAAATATTTGAAACAATGCTAGAACGCCATTCACAATAAAAATACAGGATTTTTCCCCCAAGAAAGGGACATACTCTTAAAATACCTACCCCAACTATAATTTCAATATGGGACAAATACTTTTTTCTGAGTCCAAAGTAATGGGATAGGCCATGATTAAAATATAAACTTCAGCTGCTTTTCAAGCCTCATATTCATTTGAGGACATATCTATTAAAATAGTTATAAAACCATTGAAATTATGGGCAGAGAAAATCTTCCTGGAGAAACTGACAAGAAAGAACATGGTTTTGTATACAAATAATTTCACTTGATCTAGAAAAAAAAACAAAGTATTCTTGAACAGTTAGCAAGTCTGCATCTGTAAGGAAATTAATAAACAGTACAGAATGTGAGTCACTACACTGAATGCTTCAGAGCACAAGTGTCCATTTTCAAAAGTTTAGTGTTTAATTCAAATTTGGTGTGCAATAAGAGTATCTTAAAGACCCGTCTCAGTATTGCTAATAATGACAACAGGACTTTTATTCCAAGTGGTGTCAACTGCTGACAGTTTTTTTGAGCAATATCACACTGTCCCTGTCTATATGAAAAGACAGGAACATCAGGTTCTGCTTTATCTTTTTTGTGACTCATTCACTGGCAAAGGTTATGGGCCTTGTGACAGCCTGCACAAACCAGGACTATACTGACAGAAGAGCAGTAGCCTAACAATCTTCTTTCCAAGGAGCAGTCATTGTGGGAGGACACCATAGAGCTACCATAAGGTTGCAATGAATTAAGCTTGCTATCCTTCAATAAAGCATGTAGCAGAACTAATCATAGACCATCTTGGAGCAGCAGATCATCTGCAAGGGGAGTGCCTGCAGTGCAGTCAATAGCATATATATACCCACTATGGACAAGACTCTTTGGCATAGAGCTTTGTGGGGAAAAAAAAAAAATGTATTTTGCCAAGATGTATTCTGAAAAAGTTGTTATAAAAACATGCAGTTCAAGTAAATGGAAAAAAATAATCAGCATTTTACAACTAATGTACTTACTGTATTAGCAGAAACAGCATCCATGCATCCAACCTCAGGGTCACATAATCCAAACCCTTCAATAATATTCATTCCTTACATTCAAAACCATGCTGCAATCCAAAGGGCAATAATAATAGTATGTACTTAATACTGACTTCTTTGCAGCTGATACAAGTTCTCATTTCAGTCTAACCACAGGAACATCTATGTTGTCTTTTGTGTCCTACTGCAGGTGAGTACCATTAAGCATGACAAGAAGCAAACTGGAAAATGTGAGTAAACTAACACTTCTTTTTTTTCTTTTTTGTTGCAAGAGGCTCTAATGCATTAACTATCAGATACATCTTTCAGCCAACTGTTAGAGGAAATCTGTGTTATAAATCAGAATTTAATTTTTACAAGTGTCATGTAACGCTATACGTAAGGTTTGCACTTTGCAATACTTTTTAACCTTCAGATATATTTTTGCCTGGGCACTTGTGTTTATTTTCTGAAACTGACTGTTTGCTTTCTAAAAAACTTTCTACCCTAAAAATGCAACATATTCATTGTTCCCTTTGCGCATATCATACATCAGGAGCTATGAAAACCCCACTGAAATTACTGACAAGATTAATTTTATTTACATGAGACTAAGGCCCTAAATCATTGAAGTACCTACAAAATACAGATTTTAAAGTCTGCTATTTTCCTCAGCATATGCTATACTGATTTTGGAAACAGCAAAGTATAAAATGTACTCTTATAATTTTACTGTTTAGTTATTCTAAGTATAAATAATTCAAAACAACATTAAAAACATATAATGTTACTGATTGTCCTCAGTTCCTGTGCCTCCCTTTATCCAACCCAGCTCCCCCTTCTCTTGTTACCTGTGGTTACACTTTAGCAGCAGCTAGCTCCCTTTCATACCTTGGGGAAGATGTATGCTGCTCAATGCTTCATTTTTCAAAAACAGAAATATAAACATAAATGGTGCTCAGTCACTGCTGCTGCATAATTAAGAGCAAGCATCTGCAGCTGTATGCTTTAAAAACAGAGGAAAAGGCATTTTAGCTTTATTCCATTGAACCTGGCTCTGATGTATTCGTCTGTGGTTCCCCAGTGGCAGAGCTTTCATTTTCTGTTACAAAAGCTAAGTCAAAAACATGATACAACAGTCTACCTGTTAACCAAAAATTAAAAGTGAAAATTAATTGTAAAAATCAGTGTATTATTGCATTAATGTATGAAAAACTGAAATACTTTCTCACAAAAACACCTATGAAAACTACAGCAGAAATCAAAACAACAGAACGACATGGCAATTGTTAGAAACATGGGAGCTTCTTAAGCAGAAAGAAAGATGATAATGCAGGTCAGCATTATTGTTTTGATGGTAAAAACCAGAAATATATAGGTAATGCTAGACTATCATCAAGAAATGGAATCACTAATTCTGCTTACCCTATGTTGCAATACAAAGCAAGTAAATGTGGTAGCAAGGTCCTTAACAAAATTTAGCTATTTATTGCTTTCACAAGCACTTTTAAAGCTAGTTATAATATTCATATTCTCAGCAGTGGTCAAATCAGAAAATTACTTTCATAATGCAAGTTCTTCCCAACTGGTAAGGTCCAGAAAAAAAAGCAGATTAACTGAAATGTGCAAGAAAACTTACTTTCACATGGAGTATACTGACACTCCAAGGCATAATTGAAAAGAAAACCCACTGAATGAAACCACACTGTGGTGATCAGACTCATGGTGATTACTTGACCCGAACCAAAGAAAAAATTCCAAAGAAGATCACTGAAACAAGCTTAAGTTTTCAGCTTGATTTCAGAATGAGTCCCTTATTAGTTTGGTCCTTGGAGTTATTGCCCCTGTCAGTCAGTACTTTACAGAACTACACTTTTTTATCTTTATCAGTTCAGATATCCACCTCACATATCTGTCAAATTGAATCTTAAATCACCAAACATTAGAATCCTTTACTTTCTTCATGACAGATCCCAATCAAAGTCTGCTGCTCTGGTTTTAAAAATCATTATTATAGTTTATTTCTTTTTAGTCTAACAACAGCACATGCCTTATGGATGATGGAGAAATGTTACTTTGAGATACATAAATACACAATATGCTGTTGTGGAATTCATTATTATGCAAAACCAAACAAGAATTTAATTATTTTTTTTGTAATTGCATAATTTAAGCAACTTATTATGTACTGCACTAATAATCTATTCAGAATAGAAATAGTTCTCTGGCACATGCTGTTAATTGCATTGTTGCAAACAGAACAAAAATAGCCAAATTATTTAACGGTAAAAATACTCATCTAACAAGTTTTTCAGCTGCCACATCTCAAAATGGGGCTATTAATAGGCTTATTTCAACTGTACAGTATATTTCAGACACCTAACACTTCTTCCAAAAATTCAGACTCCAGTGGCCCCTAACAGTATCCAGTTAATCTACTATAGAACATCTTGAATTAGGTTTAATATTTGAAGACCTAAAATTTTATCAATGGTTATTTGCCTAGTTGGACTTTCTTTTTCTGGAAACAGAGTATTACTGCTGCCACTATTTTACATGCCACTATACTCAGTGTCTATACTAGAGCTGCTGCTAAATGAGCATTGAATAGTAAACTCTTAGCTCATTTTTTAAAATCAGTTAGTACACTTCAGAGCTGGAGCCCAACAGGCTTTTCAGTAAGGCTTCAGCATTTAAATGCCTATTTTATTCCTGAAAAGTCAATCTAAATATTAAAACTTCTACTTACAAGCATCAACAGGGTGCAATTTGTCTGAACACAATTGACATTTCCCTCTCAATTCTTCAGTGGGAGAAAACAGATCTCTTTCCTTACTTAGGAGCTCAAACACTGCAGTGAAGCTGGAAGGTACAAACAAAATCAGGATCATAGGATTGCTAACCCCCAACATATCACATTTTCTCAGCAGAGCTACAGGTCAGCTGCTTGGTAAGGGAACCTTTTATTGGTAAGCCAGTCTCCTCCGATTTTAAACAGCTGGTTACTAAAGTCTAGGTTACTGCCTTAATCATATTCACATGGTGGAAAGACTTTGGCAGGAACCAAAATGCCTAAGCTGAGTGGAGCTAGAAATGTGATCCCAAAATGGAATAAAATTTCTACAGTGGATAGCTCCCTAGGAGATCAAATACATTAAGGAACAATGTGAAAGTAGTGAAAAACAGTAGCCTGGTAGGACCTCTTCAATACTGACAGTGAACCTGCGGGTGCTTCATGGTTTTCATAGTAGTTGTGGATTCTGTTGAGGAAGCGCAAGTTCAGCAGAACAGCGAGAAGTATAATACGTCTGACCATGAATGACCCAACTCACACTAAATGCTAGTTATCTACTAATAACTGACATTACATAAAAGGCATGAGGTTCACACTACTGTTAGGTTTATAAGAAGAGGACTTGATAATCTTCCATCTGTTACTCTATAAAGACATGCTGAAGAGGATTCATAGAACTAGTTTTGAGAGGGTAACACTTTATATCCACTTCATAATACTCCACAGGATTACATAAAGTGTAAATTTATGGGAAATTAAGTTTGATGTTATATAGTAGACAATTTACAAGGAGTTTTTATAGGTGTTTTTATATATATACTAGTACTCCTCCTTGAAAACACAAAAAACCCTGCATAAGTTCCCCATTGAGAAACTATGATAAAAAAGCTCAGGTCCCCTCAATCTTCAGCTTCACAACAAAGTCCAAGAAGCTTTAAGAAATAAAAAAAAGAAAAAAAAAAACAAACTATGAGCTATGCTTCACTCGATAGCTAAAAATCCCCATTTTTTCTGCTTTCAGGGTTCATGATTATAGTTAGGGAATATTTTATGCCATCCCTACATTCTTTTAAAATTAATTTTTAATTAATCTGTTATACACACAGTTATACTATGTAAAAAAACATCTAGAGAACACAAGAGTGGAAGATTTCTATCCGTACCAATATATTTTTTTGCTTCATGTAGAACCTATGGTCACATATTAAGGAATACTGTATTCCAGTATCCAGACAGTTGTCATATAATGCATAATCTTCATTGAAGTAGTATTAACTTCATTGTCCTATTTTCTTAGTATTGTGGTGATAACTTGCAAAAAGATCTTATAACCATTGGATTTCACTTTTGTCATTGAGATTCTTGTCAGTGCTGTAACACAGAATAACTAATAGTACATGCCATTCTGAATACTTCATTTATGTTCTGGTCTTTGAAATTGAAGAAAGGTTAAAGATAGGCTTGAAAGTATCTTTTTTATGATGCTATAATTAAATATCAGTATTTCTATGATAATTCTGTGATATCCTGACTTTATGAAATATCAGGACTTCTCCCACATTTGAGTAAAACTTGGTCACTCTTTGAGGATCTAACTTCAAGTTAACTGACTTCAAGTGGACATAACTGGTTATACCCATTTATCTTGCCAGTTCTAGAACTAAAAAGAGATAATGGTCTTTTCCTCGCTTACTTTTTCTCCTTTTTACCATTTAGAACCAGCCCTGTGAACTACATGTAGCACATTTTATTAAATTTATCCAGAACCATTTTCTGGAATAAAGAGGAAATGGCTTAACATTATCTGGAGTCGTGCTTCTGGACTCTTTCAGCTCTCAAAATAGGGTGTTCCGATATAGATTTCTTATTGGGAACATAAACTTATGCTAGCTTCCAGATATGCCTTAGAACTGGGAGGGGAAGTTTGACTAGCTTGAAACACGACGAGTACTGTTCTAACAATTTAAGTTAAGTTCCAGTGCCAAGAAGAGCTTCCTGAACCCATTTAATTTACTAGGATAAATGTAACTGTATGTGAAAGTCATTCTATCCAGTTGATTCTGAAGACATTCTTTTCCTCTCTCTACAGAACTACTTAATGAGTAAGTTCTCCTCAGAACATGAAATGTGCCTTAAAAAAGGCCTATTAATTTTTAATGTATTGATGATTGTGAATGAAGTGCCTTCCTTAGTTTGGGGCATTTAGATACGGGGATCAAGTCATTATTGTCTTTTTCTGTATTCTACCCTTAAGAGTTTCTGCTTTCTTCGTTGCTCCAATCCCACTTTTACATCTTATTCCACTAGTATAGTTTGTTGATTATCTTTCTAAGAGCACTTTGTGACTTCAGTCACAAAACACAACCATGTTTTGCAACAGACGGAGTTATGTATATAATAGTAATGGAGGTCTACATGAAAATGAGCTGGTGACTTTTTTTTTCTTTATTCAGCTACATAGAAAAAAAAAAAGAAGAAGAAAAAAGAGAGGGCTCAGAAGTCAAAATAGAGAGGGAGAAATGTTTTCTAATTGCCAGCTTGACATTACATAACATTTCCCTGCAAATAGGTACAAAATGGCTGCTAATGTACAGGAATCCTTGTCAGTCTGACACATCTATTTCTAGTGGACTGCAAATCTCAGCATATGCAATTTGCAGGCATGAGTATGCCTGAGGTGTGACTGTGCGGTGAGGGAGAAGGTGCCTCTCATAACATAGTTCTTGCAAGTTCAAGGAATTTTTTCTTCTGCTATCACTTGACAAAATATTGTTTAGAGGGAAAAAATCCATATGTGTGATTATGCCTGACCTCCTTTGTCTATTTCTGTGGGCTTTCTCATTGTTTAATTCACTTTATTGAGGGAGTCAAATAAAAATTGAAAAGGTAACAGGAAAACATTAAACTTTAAAGCTTAGGAGCAATAACTAACAATTTTGTTTCCAACCAATTCTGGTTATTGATTAAAAAGACCATAGTAACTAATTTCCACATACTTTTGGTTCTTTATCATTTAGATGTAATCTTAGGAAGAAAATTTAATTGAAGCTGCTGAAAAATGACAGAAACCTCAAAACATAAGAAGCAAATATGGAGCCTATGAACAGCTGTTGCTCTATCCTTCCCTCACCTTTAAGGATGAAGAAACATGCACACTCCTGTCAATCCATTAGCATTGAATAGCACAATATTCTTTTGGCAGATGTGAAAAAAGCAGAAGAAAACCATCATCTCTGCTGAAGCCGTAAAGAAATGTTGAGGAGCAGATTCAGAACTCCCAGAAAAAATCAGGTGATAGAGACAAATAGAGTATTGGTAAAATTCTTTAATGAAATCACTAACTAAAGGAAGAAATATCAGTGCAAAATTTCTACAAATTTATCAGCCATACAGAAAGTAAAAGAAAGGCAATGGAAAGCCTCACAAGTACAGATTATTTCCATTGTACGAAAACCATATCCTGCTCTTCAGGATGTAAAACACCTATATACAAGTGAACTATAAACTATAAACTATAAATCACAAGATTTTTCATGTTGGGATAAAGGAATATTTTGCCGTGCAGTACTGAATTTATTCTGAAATCTTCAGGGCAATTGAAAAGCAAATATGTATAGCAAAAACAGACAGGCAAACCATATGTTACAGCATCAGCAGCCACTGTGAAGGGGAGAATAAATGCATTAATCACTGAAGTATAGCTCCATTAAAAAGATCTTTATAAACCATGAAAGATCAGACTACAATGCAGAGCGTAATTTCTTGATCCCCAAGCAGACTATGCTACTAGTGATTTATGAAAACTGTATACGACCATCTTTAATATAGAAGAACCATAGAGATACCTGGATAAAACAGGAGGCAGTAATTACACCAACAGGTTTCTTTATTTATATGCACTCACATTTCTCTGCTCCTTATTTAAATGTCCTTTTGATTTTCAAAATACGTTTTTTATTTCCTGCATTCTTTTTTATTTAATACCCTGACCAGACAGCTATGAAGAGGAGTACATTTTAAGATGAGTAGGAATATTTTGCAGCTACAGCAATTGGTCTAGGAAAACATATTACCTCTCTGCGCAAACCTTATCTCACTGGAAATATTTTGCCTGCTTCTTTCATGCAGCTAATGGGATTCATGTTTTGGTGTGTTAGTTGCAATTTTAGGATGCTAAACAGCACTGTGGCCTGTGCTCAACAGACAGAAGAGTTAACTTAGAAATAAGAGGGAAACTGAGAAAAAACAATTTGTTGTCTTAATGAGAAAAAAAAGAGAGTTTAGAATTATATTAGTTGAGTGAAATTTACTTCTGTGGTATTGTTACAGAGCAGAGATTCTGGTGATCCAAAATGTGTTATAAGGAACAGAAGGGAAGAAAGAAGTTTGGGCTTAAAAAGGATTTAGTTTGACATAGCAGCAGGTACTCAGGAATGTGAGTTCAGGTTATTTTCATATAAACCCACTAGATCTTCAAAACTGGTTGTTTAGCAAACACGTTATGAAACTTTTGTATCGTAGGCCTACTAATACAAAAGGTAAGGAAAAATGCCTGATAGCAAATATCCTAGTTATGCTCTTTCTTGCAGGGCTCCTACCTGCATTTGATTTTTCATGAGTTCTCTGTAAAGCAGGACATTAGTATGTCCAAAGGCCATGGACCATTTTTTCAGGTCAAACACTGCTCTCATCCTGTTACATACTCTGGCTGCACTATAGTACAGGTTTTCTTTTTTGCCAAGCCACGTTCTTTGCTTCTTGAGAAGCTGCAGGTTGTTGATTTTTCATAGTCCTCTTCGTCCCAATTTTGTTTGATAAACACAATGTAGCAGCAAAAGCAGCTATGGAATTGAATGATGCTATTTGTCAGTTACCTCCTGGTGTGATGAAGCCAGTAGGAGTACAAAAGCACAAAAGAATGCCTTTAAAAGAAGAGTAATTTTCTTAAATATTGAGAAGCAATTCTCTTAAGATAATACTTGCAATCAGCACCCAGCATGTGCAACAGCCACGTTCTGGAAGACAAAATTGGCTGCTCCAGAGAGTTCAGCATAAAGCAGACGGTTGGGGTACTGTAGTTCTCCTACACGAAGTTATTAAAAGACAAATTCTGTATGCTACTGAAGCTCAAACTGAGGTGTTCCAAAATCACATAGCTCTTATATAGAACAGAAAACAGTTAAGATCTGCATGTTGCTATTTGAAATGTAAGCTGTGATCATCAAACCCATCCATGTTAATTAGGGTGCATCTTAGAGATGCTTTTTTGCAGATCAACTTGGAAAGCAGAACATGTTCACAGGCATAGGAATGACTTAAGACACATGAAAGTAGAATAAAATAAACCTAGAACGAAATGAATGAGAGGTGGGGAAAAAGACCAGAATGAAGTACTGCAATAATCAGAATTTTTATTTGTAGGGAAAAAAAAAAAAAAAACGAAAAAAACAAATCGTATATTACAATGAAATTATGGCTGTGTTATGAAATAGACACAGCAAGAACAAGTAAAAACTACTGAGCTACTAATTAAATACTTTTTATTACTCCAACTCCAGCAATGGTCACCACTTCAAGTACAGGGACAGTCCCTATACCAATCACCCCTGGCAGTCAGTTTTTAATGGGATTTAGGCTACAGTATTTTACCTGAGATTGGTGTTTACTTCTTACAGTAGAACCCAAGGTGAACCAGTATCCCCAAAGCTGCACAAAAACCACATTAACTGTTTCAAGTTATTCTAAAACCATCAATATCAAAGAATTCTGTCTAAAAAATTATTTCAATTTTTTTATGGTGGTGTAGATTTTTGCTATAAAAAAATAGACTAAGTGAATCTCAACAATCACCAGAAGGTATTACTTTTGGTGGAAGTCATGGTGGTGGAAGTAGTGTGCTGAATGCAGATTGTTAAGAAGGGAATAAACGTGCTTCACATACAGCCGACTGGAAATTACCTTCACATACCATTCAGATTAGATTAATAGCCTAGCTGGAGATTGTTTATTTTATCATGATAAAATTAATAGAGATTTTTAAATAAATAAATAAGTAAGTATTATGCTCTGGAATTAATATGACAGCTTATGACTGTTCAAATGACATGAGAAACACATTGAGACTTCATTTACCATGCAAAATTGCATATTTTTTTGTAAGGGGAGTTAAGAAAATATTAAACTTTGTTACACCAGTGAACAGGAACAATCGTGTTTATTCCTAAATAAATAGATTATAAGTAGGTAGCTTTTTCCTGAAGTTAGTCTCTTTTCCAGATTTTTTTTTTTTTAAATGTTCATACCATAGTCTTTTGCCACCTGACAACAGGATCAGCAGGGAAGTACTTACTTCTTTTGAAGAACTGCTTCTTCATATAAGATGCAGTGATGCTGCAGATAAAGGCTTGATGCAGTCTCTTCTTGGTCTCCAAGCATTAACATTACCTGGTCTTTGCTCTGCCTGGTTTACATTTTAACTCTTGTTTTATGGGACATTTCCAGAGTTCATTTTATCACAGTTATCAGGGAAAAAAAAAAAAAAATCTCTACCCCAATGACAGAAATGAGGGCATAATCTGATACTTATTACTTTAGGAGCAATGCCAGGTTTAGCATTCCTTGATATCCATCTACTTGATCTACCAGTACGGTACTGCACCACAATGTTTTCCTCTCTTGGAAAAAGGAACAATTCTTATCTAGACAGTGCTGTCATACAGTTAATTGGATAAATTACCAGTCTCTTGGAATAGCATTTTTAAATCTAAAATGTGTGTTTGTGTAATTTTAGTAAAACATCCTGAAGGATGTAGGGGAAAGAGCCTCTCTCAGGGAAGTAAACCTATTGTTCTTACCTGGCCTCCGTGCTAATACTCAAAATGGTACTGAATAAAAAAATATGAACTGAGAATTGATATTTTTCCTTTTTTTCCACTCCATATGTATCAATTTTTCTAACAAACTAAAGACTCAGTGAAGACTACAGAGCTTGTATATAGCTCTATAGTACTGTTAGACATTTGGCTTTGTCATCTGAGGAAAAAAAAATCTATTTATTGATTAGCCTGAGTCTTGCATTTTAGGAAGTATTACTCTGTTCACTCACATGCAAGCTGTTTCCAGCCATCCTTTGGATAATCCCTTATTGTTCAGAAGTGGTGTGTCCTAAGGACAGCAGAGCGCAACTGTGTTTTATTCTTAGCTGTAACAGGATAAGCATTAGATGCCAGAATTTAGCAACTCCAGTAATAAAATTGGCCTCTTGTAGCTTGGGTCCTATTGCCCAGTGACTATCAGTAAGTCTCACAGCTTCTGTCGCATTCAGCCTATTGGTTGGTTTGGTTTGTAAATACAAATACTGCCACAAATCCAGAACATTTTCAATCTAAACATGGATAAAGTATGACAGATGGATGTAGAACACAGATGGAAGGAGGGAATAGAAAGTCTTGGTTGCAACAATCCACATCATGCTGATTATGAACTAAAAAATAGCTCTGTTTCTGCAACACCCATAAAATATTTTTTGAGCTTGAAATTTCCAGAATTACTCAGCAACTTCTGCCCTTTAAGCAGTCAACAATCCCACTATCCCTATTTTTCTCCTTTTATTTTTCACCCATGACAACCAGTTCTAAGTGTCACAGACATCACTTTTTCATTCACCAAACCAAGATTCAAATGTGTAAACATTTTATGATCTCCATGACCTTTGAAGTGGCCTTGAGAGTATTGTTTAATTCCATAGTGATGTTATTTGCTTATTTCAACTTTACAAGTATACAAAGGTCATTCAATGAGATCTTAAGTGCTCTTAGTTGTTAGCTTCCTTGGTATGGAAGAAGAAATACAATAAATAATTTTTTTAGGAAAGAAATGCAAGTGAAAAAATACATATGGACAACAGGTGTTAACCACTTTGATATAGTAGCTATCGCGGGTGGTATGTGCATAGCAAGGCTGGAAAAGGAATCCTTTTCCAAAGAGCTTTTGTTTAAAGGTTCATACACAATATATAAGGGTTTGGTATGTGTTGGAAGGGACCTTAAAGCTCATCCAGTTCCAACCCCTGCCACTGGCAGGGACACCTTCCACTAGAGCAGGTTGCTTCAAGCTCCATCCAGCCTAGCCTTTAACGCTGCCAGGGATGGAGCAGCCAAAGCTTCTCTGGGCACCCTGTGCCAGCGCCTCAGCACCCTCACAGGGAAGAACTTCTTCCTAAGATCTAACCAAATCCCCCTTTTTCAGTTTAAAGCCATTGCCCCTTATCCTGTCACTACCTGCCCTTGTAAAAAGTGATTCTCCAGCTTTCTTCTAGGCCCCCCTTTAGACACTGAAAGCCACCTCTCCCAGACTGAACAAGCCCAACTCTCTCAGCCTGTCTTCACAGGAGAGGTTCTCCAGCCCTCGGAGCATCTTTGTTGTCCTTCTCTGGGCCCACTTGAGCCAGTCCGAAGAGCCATGTCACCTTTGCAGTACTATTATTTTCAGTATTTTGTTTCCCCCTGAGACTGAACAAAAGGATTTATTTACTTTGATGAAATGAAAAAGAAAAAAAAAAAGCCACCTCTTAGATTTTTCCAAAAGTCATGTTGCATAACACCATGTAGCCATAGAGATGGGAAGAAACTGCATTTTTCTGTGTTACTGAAACAAGAGCAGTGTACATGCTATAAAAGTGAGATGCCACTATAATCTAACATATTTGGAGAAAAATCTTATCAAATGGTGTAATGATACTGCCTTATTTTGCAAATGGAAAAGTGAATTAGGGAGGGAAAAGGTCACACTCCAAATATTCTGGAATAGAAATTAATGCGTTTCAGCTCCTCGCCATATGGCTGTTTCACAGACTATCTTTGGACATTCAATTTGGCATTTCTAACAGAACTGTAGCAGCACAACATCTATCTAGCTCTGCATTTTAATTCACTAAATACAAGTCAAAACACACACACACACATACACTCAGCTAAGAATAATAATACAAAATTTCAGGGAAAATATTTTAATCACTGTTAAGAGACAGAAATAGCCATTACTGTGTGTTACTGCTGCAGCCTCTTCCTTGGCAACTTCGTTGATACAACTCAGAGACTTCCATTGGTATGGCAATAAGCCCACTGAAACCACGTTATTTTCTACTTAGTGTACATAAAAGTGACAGATTTTGGCTCATTCTTACTACTATGATCCAATAATGTATGCTTCTGAATTACCACATTGTAAGAGCATACTCAATTAAAAATGTTAAGTACGACACAATATTATAGAATGCCCTTTCAGGAACTGACAATTTTTTTATAACCTGTAAAGAACTGCACAAGTATGAAGCAATTTCTCATAGATATTAGAGTAATTGCTGGCAGGTTCCATTTGTTCCAGAATATAGTATGCTGTAACTATCAGATGTACATTTGCATTGCAGTAGTACAGAAAAATCACTGCAGAAGGAAGACTACAATGACTTGAGCTACAGTAAGCAACATGATAATTTGTTGTCATGCTTGTCATCACAAGTTCAGTCTCATCTTGTAGTAGCTAGATAAGTGTCTTTTTCTTTGAAGCGCAGAACATTTTTGAAAGCTATGCCACAACATTTTTATCTCTTTAATAAAGCTTCTTTGCCTGTTCAAAAGGAATATCCTGAACTACTAGTGTCCCAATATCTTTCTATTCAAGCTTATCTAATTCAACAGTATGAAGCTTTCAGAATGAACAGAACTACAGTATATACTTATATACATTTTTCTGTATGTATACTTACAAGAACAACCCTATATATATGTGTGTGTGTGTATATACACATCCACCCATATATACATAGCTTTCATAGTAGAAACAAAACAGTTGGCAAAGCTTACTCATGAAGTGGGATTGAATCATAAACCATCCAAGGGATCTAAGCTGTTTTCCCAATTTTCTGCAAAAACATTTATTGCCAGATACAATGAACACTCTCTTCACAGGCTGGTAAGGATTACATCTAAATGAACTTACATCTTCAGAAATTCTAAAGCTCAGATGAAAATGACAATATTTAGCAAGTAGCATGTGTTGAGATTTATTAAAATGATTTTGAAATACATCCAAGTTCAAGCTCACCTTGGTTTAAAAAGCAAGTTATAAGTAAAGAGCTTTGCTCAGAAAACTTGACAAAAGGGGAGATTCATACAAAACATGAGAGAAAACATTACATAGGTCATGCTTTCCTTTTCTTGTACATCTCCATCCATTATGATGCATTTTCTGTTTCAGCTATACCCAAGGGTTGAACAGGTTAAAACCAAGACATAAGGATAAAAGCAAAACATTTCCAGTTCTAAAAGCCTTTTTATTGTTAAATTTTGCAGGAGGGAGAGGATGGAATTCAGTGTAGTTGATGGGTTTTATGCCAAATCAATCTCTGCAATTACTTCTTTTAGTCAGAGCTGAACTTAGTATTACTGCTTTTGTTAACTTTTTTATGCACCATTTAGCCAGGCAAAGATTTATGAAGTACAGCACAAAATATGAAAGAAATCCTAGAAACTTACAGAACTGTTAGGACAGAGTTTGTTAATCTATAAAAATTTATAAAATTTCACCTAGCACCAACTGTAATTACAACTGTAAAATTCTTCAGAGGGATGGCAAAACCATAATAAAACTGTCCATTTGAAGTGTATATGACATTTTACTAACTGAGGGACCAATTCACCATCATGTGTAGCCTGTAATGTTAACAGTATCTTTGCAAAATATATAAAAAATGCTACTTGCCAAACAGAATTCTTCATACAGTTACAGGGACTATCGAAAATGGCAAGGAAAAGGACAATCATATATTTACATTTAAGGTTAAATACTCTCATTAATAACTATCATGAAATAAGTTATCAGCAAATGAAAACCCAAGAGGCCAAACAGAAAACTCCGTGAACTAGACATGCAGCTTCTTCCTTCATATTCTTCTTACTCTAGGTAATACAATGTGGTGAGGTTTGCAACAATTTATCACCTCCCCCCAAACACAAGTGTGAATCCAACCACATGTGCAGCTCAAGGGTGAAGGAAAAGAGAAGGTGCTGAACTTTGGGAAGAAACCAGATACAGATAAAGGGAAAGACAAGAGACTATGAAAATGCCTATGCAAATAGCATTGTTTACAGTGTAGAAAGACAAGGGCAGATGAGGAAATTTGGCAGAAAATCCTACTATTTATCCCTTGGCACAAGCACCTTTATATTCAGCCTGCTGATACTCTACTCAGGTATTTCCTAATCAGATTAACACAAATACAAAATCATCTTGAAAATGTCTGTAAAGAAATCTGTTTCTATCTGCCTCTGGCCTGTGGTTGTCTTTCTCTTCCCTTACCACACCCAAGTGCTGTGATCTAGATTGATCATCTTAACAAAACTTCCAAACACAAAAAATAATTACATTTTCCATAAATAACACAATGATGTATTAACTGTTTTTTCTAAGTCATGTTACAATAAAGTGTAATATTGTCTTTAGTATGCCCTCAATATTTTAATATATGCAGTATTTCTATGGTTCCCCCATCAGAAACAATTGGAAAAAGTATAAAAACATAACAGTTTTGAAGAAAAAAGGATTTTTTAACATGCTGTCATCCTGTGATAATGTCATGTCATAAATGAAGGTGTGGTCTCCTGCCCAGTATACAATAAATGGATACATATATACTTATCTTAGAGCAAGATAAATGACAATCATCTCCTCTCTTGTTTATACTTCCATTATCTCATGTGAAGGTAAAAAATAAGCTCATAGCTTATTTCTCAAACCCACACAATTTCTAGCTAATACTGCTATTCAGGATGTTTATTATTATGTCTATTAATTTTTCTGTGTATTATTATTATCTGATACTACAGAGCTCTATTTATTTCCTGTGAAGAAACAAGCGCCTTCATACCTTCCTTCACTTCCCAAGCTGATGCAGCTATGCAACTCAGTATTAACTTTACTCTAAAATCCCTGAAAATTTGGCTTTAAAAACTGAACACAACCAGCCCCAGAAGCTCAGAGCATACCTTTTCAGAGATGATCCATTATAACATGAACATACCCTTTTTCTTTCCTTCAGGGGTTCTTCTGAGCAGTACCTTTGCCTAAGTTCTAGAAATCAGTCGTTCCAATTCTGAATAAGTTAAATCTTATCCCTAGAAGACAAACAATATAATACAAACTGATGGAATTGTGATTACTAGCATTCATTTGCTAAAGCTATCATTTTCTTAAATACTTGTGCAGCTGGTTTAACTTTGAATGTTTCAGGGTTTTCTCCTAGTCTATCCTCTGAATACCTATTTGTCCAAGCTCAGATGAATATTCCCGATTTAGCTGGTCTATTTGTTTTTATCTTGTAGATTTTTCACAATTTATGGACATTTTCTTCATAAGATACTCTGAAGTATATGTATATAGAAAAATAAATGAGATGAGAAAGCTATCTGCATAACACCTGAAGTGCTTGCTCAGAAAAATTCACTGGCTTGATCAATTTTTGGTATGCAGATAACTTTCTCCCCTTTTCCTTCACTTTTTTGTCTTCTTTGAGTTTAAGATGGCATTTTTAGTTTTCAAAGTATAATATAGTTTTACTTTATTAGTGTTTGATTTACTACAGTTTTTCCTTGCTTTACAACAACCACTCATATTTGTTAACAAGTACAAATAAATATCACTACTGTTTCAATTATTTGGTTATTATTTTCTGCTATTCCTTTTAAAGTTGCAATTTAGCTTTTATTAGTGTATGTTCAAATCCATACTGACTGATTTCTTGTGAGGACAGTTTCTGTGGTACTCACATCAGATATTTGTATCTGCTGTGAGATACTAATTTAGCTATATCAAATGCTTCTGCTCATCTGCTCTGTAGTAGAACCTAGTCAGCTCACATGGGAAACTATGCATGAAGTTGAAGCATGCATCAGTGCCAGTAGGATAACTCTTATTCAAAAAGTCAGCTCCTTCATGCCCATCGGATTTTTATGAAAGGGGAAAATGGGAGAAGAAAAAATATCAAGCTTATTAACCTGGAGCAAAACCTCTTAGCTGTCAAAGGATAATCCTGAAATGCTTGCCATGTCTTAATGAAAAACAACATGGGCTGATAAAATGCAGGGAACCTATCTAAACTCCCTGCTGTACAGTGAATTTCTGCCCAGACATCAAAGACTATTTTGCATTCTCTGCAGCTTGCAAATTGTACTGAACAGTTGTCAGATTTCTGCATAAGGCATTTCAGTCAAGACTTGAGAAGTAAGAGTCTCATTTGTAAGTATTTTGCAGGAGATGCTTTCCTGACAAGAATGAAATGTTAAGTGGTAGTGTTAACTTTTATAATGTTTCATTATAAACTATATCAAAACATACTTTTAGGGAAAAAAGATGATACTTTAGATGAAACACTGGTCCATCCTAGCTTAATAGGCTGATCATTAGTAACTTCATGCTTTTAGAAATCCAAAGTTGATGCTACGTATTAGTGTTACGTAATTAACATTTGAATCTCATTCCCAAAAAATAATGTTATTTTGATGCAAGCTTTATTCTTCCCCAACATTTGATGGAGAATATATCTGTAAGGAATACCACTCGATGCCTTTGTGTTTTGACAATCACTGTGTATTACAGTATGGTACCATGAGGTTTCTTTGCTAGTAAGAATATGGAAAGAAAACTTGGTAAAAATCTGCAGACACTTAACTTAGATCACAATCCATTCTTTGCTTTATAATATTTTGCCTTACTATGCAGCATGTTCTACTCCTACACTTTGGACCAATTCTATAATGACACTACACATAAATGTTTTGGCCACAAACTTTGAAGTAAGTTTTGTGATTAATTTGAGATTTTTTTCTTTTTTTCATTTAAGACTGCCATGTGAAGAAATAGGACAGGAAATGGCTGTGACAAGAACCTTGTATAGCTATGTGCAATCTCAGAGTACCACATGCCTACTACACATGCCAACTACACGTGCCTACTACCACATGCCAGCTACACATCAAATATGCCTTTCTGAAGCAAGGCTCACTTCAAAATGTTTTTTCCAAAACAGGTTACTGGAATATTCAATTAAGTATGTTATCCCTGAACAATTCCTATGAACAGTGGTAATGCAAAAGTTCATATTCGCAGAGATACCTAAATATAGAAGATACTTTACAAATACTTATGGCAAATGCTATAAAGCCCAAGAAGCTAATTAAAGAGTTTATCTCAAGAGGAAAGTAGGATTTACTGTTGTTCTGATACAGCACAACTCCACTGGAGCAACAATCGTTTTTGCCGTCCATTAATTTGGCTGCAACCCAATCAAACTGATGGAGTTGAAGGTTACAAAAAGACAAGACTGCTGTAGTCTTCAATTTACATAAATCTGGGTGGATTAGTTCCAAGTTTGTCTTCCTGATTTAATGCTGTTCAGTAATGCATATGCAATAAGCACAGTTTCCTTGCATTCCTTATGTGCTTCTTCGTGGTCCAAACTGTGTATATTTCAGAACAGAAAAGTACCAATCCTCCACATAATAGTCATTGCAAGGGAACAAGTTATACAAAGACAATACAAAGACAATGTCTAGTAGTATAATCTCAAGGATAACTGTAATTTAAATCCATAAATATGAAGGGAAGGAATATGTAATACCCTACACTGAAAACAAAGTATAATACGTATGGTCTGCACATTTCTTGGCCATAAAGGCAGATTTCAGGAAATGCATTCCTCTGCTACATAGGAATATATTTTAGGAATATGCTAGTGTTTAAAAACTTCTCAGTGTGTAGTAATCCATGATATCAGATATAAACTCTAATTTATGGGTATCACGTAAGCTCCTCTTTGGAATACTATTTTAAAATCAGAACACGCAGTCCTGTATCAGTTGGAGTGCCAAAAAGTAACTGATTTTCTTGAAAGCAAGATTTTGTTTGATTTCAACAGTCAGTTTATTTGGCATACAGTTTATACATTCATTTCATTAATTGTCAAGTATGCTAGCTAAAGATTAACACCATCTCATGCTGGCATTTGATTGCATAAAGTTGATAGTTACTCTTCATCATTTTGCTTTTGCAGGAAGCAATCAAAAAGCAAATCTAAAACCATTCATTTACATTCCCTAAAATGTACTGGAAGCAAGACCAACACTGCTTAGGTTTCCCATTTAACTTCTGAACACCTTAAAACTAGATATGAATTTGAACCTGTCCGGTAGCATATAAGACATTTTTATGCTTTGAGGGTTCTTCAGCAGTCACCTGCGTCAATGCTCATCTGTAGAGCACTTGACAGGGATTTGCTGTTCACTCACCTTTGTGCTCAGCTTCTCTATAGTTTAAAATACTAAATTGCATGAAGAAAAAATAAATACACCTTAAGGACATTCCTGATTTACTTTGCCACATCTGAAATGGCTGGGTATCACAGAAACTACATACACATGTTAAAAAGGAGGATGATGATCTCTGTCTGTAACTGCAGGGTATAAAGATACAGTTTCTATTCTGAAAAGGTTTGGGAACCATCCCCAAAATTAAGTTAAAAATCAGATAAAATAGTTATTAATGAAATCAAACCACACTTGCAGTATATTCAACTATTTAAAACACATACCCCCGTGCAGCAACAATGACAGTCTGGTTACATTGCATATGCAGGGCCAAAAAAAATGTATTCTTGGGGGACCCTCAGCTACATTTGTATTGTAAATGAATTTAAAAACCCAACCCCAGGCCAAAACCCCATTGTTCTAGCTGCCAGTAGCCATCAGCAACAATATGAATTTAATCACTGTGCCAATCCATTTATCCACCTAGAAAATAAGCCTAACAATTCTGAGGGGGGTTTTACTGAGTATGTAAGTGATTGAAAAATCAATGGGACTTGTTCTCTGAAGTCACTTAAGACCAGATATTAATGGTATTTATGTGTCTGGAGATCAAGGCAGCCACCTGATGGGACTTTCATAACACCTACCTCCCACTGAAGTCTCATCCTCTTACCTTGCTTATATGGGCTATTAGAAAGTTTAATTAATGAGTGAAGTGCTTTGTATAGTGTTTCATGATCCTTAGGAGAGATGCATGTAGCCTGAAAGCATTTTTATTCAGTCCTCTGGAATAAGTCAAGGATTTAGGAATGCTGGTGATTAATTTATCAGGAAATGAAATAAAGTCTGGTTAACTCTTCCTGCAAGCATTCAAACAGTCCTTGTGTTATAGAAACAAGTATTATCTCCTCTATTCTTCTTAAAAGCATAAGACCTTTAAATGATATTTTTGGACAAGCAGTAGCAGGAAACAACATTTAGATTTCTTCAGATATTTCACATCAACTCCTATCACGCCCATTATACTGGATTCTAACATTCACATGGAATTCTGCAGGTAAGAATCAGTAAATAAAACTACAAAACTTATTTCTAATACAAACGCCTAGCAAGTTAGAATATAGTCCATACAATGAGACATAATGCCATGAATTATATTATAGAGTTTGGAATGCACGGCTAAGGCATCCAGTCCAAAATACAGAAAAGCCTAATGATAATATATAGATTCCATAGTCACATATTTAAAAAATGTATGTCAGCAAAGGCAAGTAATTTCATATCTAGTGAAAAGATACAGGGAAGATAAAACCACAAATTAAGGCTGGAGTTTTACTATCTGATGCAACCTATGTTAAAACTCTTCACATTAAATAGAATAATAGTCTTAAAGTTGAAAGATTCCCATGATTTAAAATCATAGCAAATACTGAAAGATGAAAAAAACTAAGTATTTTTAAAATGTGAATCATAGCAGGATTTATCTTCAAAGACTCCATTATTGTTTCTTAAAAAATACGATAGATTTTCTTGCTCATTTAAAAAGTATGTAAATTTATAGGCAATTAGACTGCCTTAAAATCTGTACTGTCAGCATCAGTGCACTATGGACTCTCAGTGCATGCTGGGTAACTGTCCTGCTGTGGGACAGAGTAATTCTTTCAAATAAACACTTTGATACAATCCTTCTCACAACATATAAACATTACAGAGGGATTCCTTATGAAACTGTGATTCAGTTGAGGGATATTGGATATTTTTAGAATTCTGCTTCTTAATGTGGGAATGACACATGATATTTCAGGAGAAAATTTCCAGGGTAGTTAGAAAGAAAAAAAAAAAGAAAAAAAAAATCTGATAATACAAAGCCAAGTGTTCATTAATGGAAGGAGTGATATTTTTTAGTGTAGGAAGTCCTTTTATACAAGTTAAAAATCCGCTTATTTCCATTTAAATATATAAAAATCTTGCACTTCACAAAATACGAGCCTTCAAAAATGGCATTTGATAAAGGAATGCACGAAGGAAAACTGTTTTGGCCAACTTCATCTGTGCTATAGCTGTTAAAGAATTAATCTGACACTTCACATGCAAGCCAAACCAGTTCTGTTTCAGGTATCAAAGGGCAACAGCCTGTTCAATTCAACAGAGTAAAAGAAATACAGATACTCACATGCTTTATGTACTGAAATTCCATTCAGACTACTAGTCAAACCAAGAGGAAAGGTACATTCTGGTTAATTCCTTCCTCTCCAACAATTTTCACTTAAGCATGTTTTACTTTTTTCCATTTGCATCTTACGGAACAGCATATGTGCTCAAGTTTGGAACAGTAAGGAAGCCCAGTTTTTGGCTTGTGCTGCATGTATATGCATTTACTTCAGAATGAAATGTGCATCCCAGGGCAGAATGTAAACATGAGTCCCTTAAGGATGTGACTTTGGTGAATCAACAGGCCATTTGATACATTCCTTTGCCTTGTAACGGTATAAAATATAAGGGATTTTTCTTTTTGAAGGAAGTTAATTACTAAATTTATTTAGACTAACCAACCCTTACTCTTTTCACTCTCAAGCCTCTGCTGCCTTTGGCCCTGTATCTATCTTGTGCAAATAAGGTATAATGTTTCAGTTAAAAACTGGTTTAAAGATATCTGAAGTTAAATAACTCTTGGACAGAGCTTCAAACACAGCAAGCCAAAAAATCTGCTCTCTCCCTGGGAGTCAGAAAGGTTAGCAGGAATCTCATACACCAGAAGTTATGCAAACACTCCCATGCATGGGGGCAAGAGGTCTGAAAACAAGGAGTAAACCAGCATGCCAACAATGTAACGGGTGAGGATGAATTCAGACAGGGCTACTGGGTGACTTTGTTTCAGCTTTCCTGATTCTCACTTTTTTGTTAATGATACCAAAACCAAACACATGCAGTTTTATCAAAGCACAGCAATTACCATGATTAACTCCATTATGTAGATGTTTACTGTAGACCTGGTATGACCTGAGCAAAAAAGTGACCATTGTTCTGCAGCTATCAAAACTAACCACTGATGTAGTAGTATACTTGCATTACAGCCTTCCTGTAATCTACTGGGTGAATTTTCCATGACATTTCACACACGTTCATTTACAAACAGCATTAAATATAGAATAAAATTAAACACAGAATATAGAGGACTGGTTTATTCTGTCACTTTGAAAGCATTCCCTTCCCCCATAATGCTACAGCCAACAATCTGACGTTAAAGAGCCTGAATTGCTCTTTAATACTTGGGGGCTTTTTGAAACAGACTCGTGATTAATTATCTACTAAGCCTGCATATTGTTCCCTTCAACTCTACTCCATTACAGAACCTCCAGTTCCCTATGTGTAGAACAAGTTTTCTGCATGGTCTTGTAGACGAAGGATAGCACTGGGATTTTTCCCCAAGTCTTGAAACCACTGTGATTTGCATTAAAAGGACTATTTAATCTTAATTCTGGTATCATCCTGGACACCACAGCATTTGATCAACTATCATCTTTCTGAAAGCACCTATTTCACACTAGCCTAGCAAAACTGAGGTTTTACAGTCCTCCTGATTTTCTTTATGACAAAGTTAAACTTTTGAAGAGATGCTTTAAACTAGATTGCCACCTGCTGTCAGGAGGCAAATCAGGAGACAGGTCTGGTTGGCTGTAGTACTTAAAAGTCTGCAAGTATAATAGAAACTTATTAATTTGGCAAATCCATTGCGAAATACGAATTTTAAACTGGTGAAGAATGACTTAGTGCCCACTCTCCTTTTCTTTTGTTTGGCCATGATTGGTCCAGAAAAAATGAGTCAATGAAAAGGAAATTACGGGTGAACTTTACATAGCTAGTCATGCCCTGCTCATAACAATACAACATTCTCTTGCAGCTCCTATCACACAATGACCAGATACATACAGCTGGGAGGAAATCAGGCAGATTAGAGAGCTGATTACTACAGGCACAATGTTTTGAGAGACTGTGGATGCTGCAAGCTGACCAGGAAGAAGAAAATGCTTCAGCCATCTCCTCCATCTATCTAGAGGTGATTGTCTGCAGGACACTAGGATTTAATCTTTCTATAGTAACAGCTCATTTCAATGATTAAGTTTTGGGAACAGTAGGACAGTGAAAAAAAATAGAGTAAGGTTAAGGGGTTTCTAACACCTTGAGTGTTTTGAGGGAATTAAAGAGAACGTAATTAGAAGGTCTAAATGGGCTTTGAAGCCCTTCACTGCTGATCGTACTCTTCAACACAGCCAAATGCTCCTTACATAAGTCAAAGATGCTTTCCCTAAAAATGAGTCAAAATGTAGATTCATTTAATTCGCATGTTTACGTGGTCAGTGCGTAACATTCAGCTCCTAATACGCTTCGCAAGACCGTCAGAAGTGGTCCACGAATACCCACCAACCCCCAGAGCGTGGTTTGGGGGACCCACCGGAAGCAGCGACGATTGCCAAGAGCTACATCACAAGCTCCAACAAGTCAGGCACTCAGAAACACTGCCGTAGCCCCAGGTACAGCAAGCCCCACCGTGCCTCCAGACAGAACCGCCCGCTCCACACGGCGCAAGTTCAGGACGAAACCCGCCGAAGGAGGAAACGGCCCCCGGCGGGGGTCGTGCAGAGGGCGCGGGCCGAGGCTTGCCACCGGACAGCCCTCTCGTCGCAATTCCGTCCTCAGCTACCTCGGGCATCCGCCACCCCGTTCCCGACGGGATCCCGAGGCCGCCGTTGTCCGCATGGCGTCAGTACCCCAGTGGGCAAGTGAAACTCCGCACGCCCGTCTTCCCTACCTTGTTCGCTTTGTCAAAACCAACCACGGGAAAGAGAGAAAGAAAGAAAGAAAAAAGCGAACGGCCACTCCTCCGGAGGCCGTAGAGCCAGACACCCGCGCTTCCCCTCCCGCTACAGCGCGCCCACGTTTCTGTCCCTCACCGCTCCACCATTCCCCCCACCTCTCCACACGACCCCGTTCCTCTTTCTACCGCTGAGAGAGCCCCTCGGACTGCTGCGCTCTGCAGCAGGACTTGCGCGGAGTCTCCCGGTCGCGGGACTCCATCCCCCACAAGGCCTCGCTGCCGCGGGCCCCGCAGTGTACGAAGAATCCATTGGCGAGGTTGCCGCTCCAGGGGGAAGCCTATCGGCTCACGGTTCCTTGCTCGGAGCTGGTAACTGCCGTACACGGGGGAGAGAGGGCGGTGCGCGGCCGTCCCGCGCGGCCCCTCAGCCGCCGGGCAGAGCCATGAACCTCGGGTAAGACGGATGGGCAGGGAGGGGAAGACTCGCGGGCCTGGCAGCAGGAGCCATTACCGTGGCATGGGAGGGACGGCCTCGGACCCTCATGGTCCGCGACCCTGCCCGGCCTTCCCCTGCCCGGCTCTGGTGAGAGCCCCGGGGTCCACCCCCGCTACGACTGAGGCGTTGGTGAAGGGAGCGATCTCAGTGACAGAGCGGGGGGGGGGGGGGGTCCCCAGCAGACTCTTCTCGTGGGAAGGGCTTGGGAAAGGGTCTGCAAAGTGGTTCGGGGGAATGAGATGCTGGAAGCGCCGTGCCCGGCAGGGTGAGCAGGTAGCACCCCATCCAGCCACGGAGCTCCGGCTGGGGCCGCGGTCCCGTGCCGGCTCACGGGTGGCCATGCCAGAACCAGGCCCCTTCCTGCGATCTGCCGCGCCGCCTCACGGCTTCGGCAGAGGAGATGGTGCTGGGCTCGGCTCGGCTGCCGTGTGGGAGTTGACCGCCTGGAGTTACATCTTCAGGCACCTCTGTGCTGTGCTGCGAGTTAGAAGGTTGCGTGCGAGCTGTGCACAGCAGCACAGTTAACGACTGTTTGCAGAATACAGCCCCTCTCTGATCAGCACTGGCATCCAGGGAGATGTGTTCAGCATTTTTAGCATCTATGATTTGAATTGTACCTGACAGTTGATATTGTAGGATTATTAAATGTTTGAGGCCGGCATATTGCTGTGTATAAAAATACAGAGTGGCACCTTCAGCATGAAGATTTACCTTGCAACATGCAAATCCAAATTTTGTATTATCAGTTATAAAAATATACCCTCTTCAAGAGCTGTCGATTTCTTCATATTAAGTAACTTTTCACAAACATAGGAAGCTTGGGGGGAATGAAAGACTATCTATCAACAGTAAATACAGTGTTATAATTATGTACAGTTGCTCTTGTTACTCATGTAAAAATCTTACCATTATCAGATTACTTAAAATTTCAGATTCCCTTCTCTCTTATTTTGCAGTGATGGACTGAAGCTTGAAACTGAAGTGCTGGATGGAAAGCCTAGGCTAATTTTAGCTGCTTATGGTATTTTTTTTAAATCGTTTATCTCAAGTAATCTTTAAAGCTTCTTGAAATTAAATCTGAGATCCAAGCAATGTGAAGCACAGCTTTATTGAAATATTTTTCAGATTAGGAAGAATATATTTGCATTGTTAATTACAAGGCCTCTTGCTCACCAACTTACTGAACAGTAGGTCGAGAATGACCTTCTGTATGCTCTTTCCACTGGTGAACACCTGGCAGATAATCTTGACTCTTTACAGCTTGTCTCTCCATTCACAAAAAGTTAAATACTTTTGTATATTGACTGGCATAACTTGGTAATTTCTGTAATTATAGCACCTTACTTACCAAGGAAGAGGCCTAGTAACTCTGCTTTGTTTACACAGAATTATATCATTAGTCACATTTCTGACTTTAAAACAGCTTTGATATTTGGCAGTTGGTGTTTATAGTTTCCAGTAAGCAATTTATTTAGGCCTAGCTCTCATTACTACCACCTGAAATAGACTTTTCTAGTATATGCTCATAATAAAGCATTAATAAATCATATTTTTGTGATTTGTCAGATGTATGTTTCTATACAAGCACAAGTCCACTTTCCCTGACTGTTCTGTGTAGCAGTCAGGATACAGAAATACTCTGTTTAATGTCGCCTAAATTATATTTCATTGTCTGCATTTGCCATTCAGGTGTCTAATGAGGCATTGTGGGGTATTCTGAGTCACTTAGGAATACCAGTGTATTGAGAACCTTGCAGCACCTCAAAGAGCAATGCTACAAATGATCTTCAGCATCACTGGCTGGATAGGGCTCTAAGATAAAGCATTACCTCTGACTTTGAACTAGCCTTAAACAAGCATAACATGTTTATACAGCTGGTATAAACAACATTTCCTTGAGTTGAATTGTATAAAACAATTGCATCACATTACTTTTGAATTATTTTTTTTTTTCTGCAATGTCAGCTATTGCTCATAGGGGCTAAATTAGGGTTATTCTGTAGTAGTTTAAGGTGCTACTAGTTGTTTCTCTGTTACACAGGGAATAAAACCAACAAGCACCAAACAAACCAACCAAGAAGATAACCCTCAAACAGCACTTTGGAGCCACATTATGCATCCCCCCAGTGATGGCAAAAACACTATTTATGTTTCTTTCTCCTTCCCACAGAGAAGTGAGTTTTGCATAGCATATAGAATCCCACTATTTAGGTTCTGAATAGCCAGAAAGAAGCAAAAAGTGACTTTTGCCTACTCCAATGAAAGACGAATGCTTGTGAACCCAGTGATAAACATGGCCACAGAACTCTTTTGCTACTGAAACATAACCAAGATGGTTCAGGATTTAATGGCTGTCTCTGCAAGACAATTCAGTTGTCTTGTTTTAAAATGTTTATGTAGGTTGGAAACTATTAAGAGTGTGGGTCTGCAGGCTTTAAGAAGTTAGTGTTTTCCACTTTGCCTTTAACTGCTGATACACACACACACAAAAGTATAGGTGCTACCACTGCAAAATACGCAACAACTGCATAGTGCAGCTGAAGAAGCCTTGTTGCTAACAGTTGTGTTCCACTAACATATCATGGCTGCTATTTTCTCAGCCTTTTCCATTTGCTGTATGTGAGGTGTCCCTGCCTATGGCAGATGGGTTGGAACTAGATCATCTTAAGGTCCTTTCCAACCCTAACTCTTCTGTGATTCTATGTGCATAATTTCTTGAGTACCACATTCCATCTATGTGTCAGTATTATGATCTTTATTAACAAGTATATCCAACATAGTACTTATTGAGACCACTACACATCTGTGCATCCTGGAAGATTTGGGTTAAAAGACAGGGGAGTATTTCAGGGCGTAGGTAAGGGGAACAATAATGGATAGTGTGATTATACAAGTATTGTTTCTTTAGGCTTTCAGTGATCGAGACAGGTAACATCATATAATAAGATGGGTTTGGATGCAAGGACTTTCCTGGAAGGGTGTGACAAGAAAGAAAACTGAAAACTCACAGTTAAAAAATAAGCCATTACCACAGAGCTGTCTGAGAAACAATGAATAGCAGGGGAGGATCAGACTGACACAATAATTTTATTAGATCAGTATAAAACTGAAAACAGCTACTGGAATGTATCTTTTTTTCCCCAACATACTTTTGAAGTGTGTATTCTGGAAAAAAAAAAAAAATGATAAAATTGAGGCAGATGTTACAGGGAAAGTACTTTCCCCCACTCTCCCCACCTTACAAAAATCAGATGAATATAACGGTTTACTAATTTATCAAGATTTTTTTCAGGAGGAAATTGTTTTTAACCACTTGTTTCATAAGTTTGTGCTTGTTTCCCAAAAGATAAATCAAAGCCGGCTGTGAAGGTAAGTGGAAAAATTACTTCTTTGCTTAAAGCATACAAATTAAGTAGTTAACACAGAAATTCGAGAACACATTTGAACTGTCTAAATGCTTGTAATCAATGATATTTGTGAAAGATAAATATGTACTTATGGGTCCCCTCCAACTTGATACTCTGACTTCTCAGGTTCTTAAGAGCTGTTAGAAAGGATTAATTAAAAGTTCTATGACTGGAATGGGTTGGCCAAAGAAAGCAAGCAGAAAAAGGTTTCAGTACATAGGAGATAATTGCAACTGTAGGTCAAGGACCTTGAAAAGGATAAAACTTTAGTACAGAATAGAAATATTGACATTGAAATAATACTGGCTGAATGGTGGAGCCAGGCATCAGAAACACCAAAGAAAAGGAAAATTAATGTCTGTTAAGTCTTCTAAATGTTCTGCTACATAAAGTTATTTATCATACTGTCAATTTTAAATATTCACATTTAGGTGTTGTATTCAACTCCGAGATATTTGTCGTACCCATGAAGATACTTCAATAATTTATACTGAGTTAGTTTCTATTAGTGTAACAGAGAATAAAAATGACACTTGACCTGTTGCTTCAATCTTGTTTGTATTTGTTACGCATGCAATTTTTTCAGCTGTATTTCCTTATTTAATTTATGGCTAAATCTTACTGCTTTAACAGATGGGTAACAAAGGCAGGGCATCTAAACAGGCATTGAGAAAGAGGCACACTGCGCATGTTCTGAGGTCAAAGCAAAATGCTTGTATCAAGCAGGAAAACCTAACAAAACCAAGGAGTGAATCAAGATTATCAGTAGCAAAAGGTGAAAAACTGCAAGTCACTAAACATTCCTCAAATGAAGCCACAACGAAAGACCACTCTTTGATTTTCCAAAGAGGTAGCACAAACAGATACCCTGATTCAGAGAGTCCTAATGTTCTTAAAAAAAGCAAACAGAAACCTCAAAACCCATGCGTATCAACTGAAGACCTAAGTAATTTCGTGTGTTTAACACAAGAACAGCTTCAGCAGATTTTGATGACTGTAAAAGAAGGAACTGGAAGCATCTCTGAGACTAATAATGAGAAGCAAGAGGAAATGGGTAAGATACTGATACTTAAGCTAGTTTCATGGAAACAGAGCAAAATATGAAAAATTAACAGAGTTCATTATTTAAGTTTATTTGCAGGCTGCGGAGATGTTATTTGTATGTTTAATCTCAGACAAAATACTGTTTTCTATTATGGATATGAAATTGCCTGTTACTGTTAGGAACCACGCATTTGGTAATTTTAACAATAAAAACTAAGGATTGCTTGTTATATATTTTATTGAAGAGCAAAACTGCAAGCAGTTCTGTCAATATTTCATGCAAAAAAGAAACCATTTTACATTGGGGAAAAAAGAACATAGTAGAACTGCACTGTACCATTACCATTAGGAGTCTGGCAAAACAACACAAACCAGAATGAAAAATACCCACCGAACAACCCAGTTCCTCAAAAAGATAGGTCCTCCTAGTTTTGTGAAGAGTTCAGGTCTGTGTGTCTCAAGAGCAGTATGCCTTTGTCCTCTGGCCCAAAGATTTATCTTTTTGACTAACTGTTGCATAGTTGTGGGTTTCTTTTCCCGTTCCTCTACTTAGAAGCATAAGAACTATTGCGTATCTTCCTGTTTGTAGACCAATGGAAGTGGTCAGTTTTTTGCCATAAGACACACTGCAATTAAATGAAGTTCCAAAGGCTGAGCTCTTAGCCAAGAATAAGTTACTGTAAGTCTAGCATTCTAAAAATACCCTGTGAAGTTGGAATTTAATGTGCCTTAACATTACAATAGTTGTGTTAAATAGTGGAGAAATTGCAAATTTCTCCTGGTTTTGAAGTATTTACTCAATGTGGAAGAAAGGTCAATGGTCATATTCATATATATTAATATATTGATATTCTACCACAGCTACTACTGAGGCATCAGAGGAAAGTATTGTAACATTACTCCAAAAAGCTTGTGAGGTTTCATCTGTTCCAGATGAAGCCAGCTCTGATTCAAGCAGGAAACAAGAAGCAGATCCACAGCCAGGACAGAAAGTTACGTACGTAGATATGCATTACTGATTACAAAACATATGTCTTTGATAGAGTGGTGTGGTAGTTCTTAATCACAGTAAGAATCTTTATAAATACTAATTTAAAAGTTACCTTTAAAATCAATGGATTCGCTTTTGAGGTAAAATTACTTTTTTTCCTCTCCTTTTCTCTAGAAAGGATTCATGGAAACCTGCTGACATGTTTACTGCATTGGGTGAAAGAGAAAGGGAGAAAGCCTTGTTAGAACTTAAGAAGACCCAATGGAAGAAGGACTTAGGTACTTACACAGAATATATTTCTGGTCAATTTATTACATTCAGGATGGCAGGAAACTTGTGTTCCTTATGCTCTCTTAAATTTACTTACATCAGTGCAGTTGCTACAAACTGGAAAGTACAGAGTTTTATTAGTCTCCAAGACAGATTAAGTTTCTTGAATTTCATAATTTTATGCGAATATTATCTATAAATTCTTGCAGAAATGTTTCTTAACCAAATAGCTATTATCTCAAAGAATATATTCAGTTATGCGTACTACTTTAGGAGTTAATTGACACTGATTTTGTTATATTCAGCCAGTAGTTGATAGCCATTATTCTTAACAAATTAATTTGCTTTTTACTGAGAAAAGCATCACCCTAATCTACAAGCGTGACTGAATATATCAAATTGCAGTTTGAACATGAAACAGTTTCTGGTCCTGCCTCATCACCAATCAAGGGGAATCTCTGTAGAAAAACATGGAACATGGTAGTAAATTCTGTCTGACAAGTTAAGCTGTTTATGATTCACATGCAGGAATGTTGTGTTTTGAATTCAGTTGGAGTGTAGACCATCTCATTTCAGGGTTTAATTCTGCATTCTCAGTAGCTTTCATGTATAGTTCCATTTGTTTTAATGATATTAAACTAGTCCAAGCCTACTACAATAAAACTGAGAGAATTTACATATGTGGTTATTTGTTAGTTTTCCCTCTTTCACTGGGAAATTAAGCCTTCAGTGTATTGTAGTGTTCCCAGAGAGATTCCCCAGTTCTCTCTATCTCTGGGCAGAGACTCAGATGCAGAGTCATATGTAGGCTATTAATGTTACCTCCATTTTACAGTCAAAATACAGACATGCACTGCTTTTTTTTTGTTTTTTTTTTTTTAAGAAACTGTTAATGTCTGTATTAGGAACTCTTAACCAGAGTTTGATTTTTTAAAGATGAACAGGTAGCACTGAAGAAGAAACTGAAAGAAGATTTGGAAGAAGTGGGTAATTTCTGGGAAAAACTTGGCAATAATAAAATCCATAAAGAGAAAGTAGAACCACCTGACCCAGATACGGTAAGGCTATCACTAAACACAAAAGAGCACACCGTTTCCACACAGCACTGTTCCAGGCCAACTTAACTTCTAATTCATACAAGATTTTCTTTTCCATATGAATCCAGTAGAATCCAGTCTCAGTCATCACTTTAAAATTCTTCCAAGACATGAATTCCTACAACTCCCTGTTTCACATTGCTGCAGCTTGTAACTTCACAAAGTAAGATATTTGTAGCATGAACGAATCCATTCGTGTCCCTCTAGATTGATTCCTAACTGAATGGTATAAATATTTTCTAGTTTTGTTTTGAGGAACTGTATCAAAGGTAATTCCTGGTTATGAATTTATTTATATTGTTCATGAGTTCTCACATATATTTGGTTGCTTAAATAATAATGAGCATAGCATTTTGACTTCTAGTCTAACTTGTCTTTTAAAAAGTCAGCTGTCACTCTGAAAATGCTGTGTCCGATAAATATATTGTACTCAGATGAGACTTCTCCACTGAAATTGATTGCAATTAAATGGAAGTTAGGGTTGTACCTGCTGTCAGTTTTTATAGCAGAAGCAAATTGCTTTGCTTTTGTGGCATACTCAGCATTCCTATAAAAGTTACTGCTCTGCTCCATAAGAATTGGTTTCAATCTACGTTATTAAGAAATCCTGGATACAAGATGGGTATGAGTTACAAGTTTTGGCTGAAGTTTTAACAAATGGTAACTTCTAGAAGTATAATTTACTTGTTTATTATATGTTAAAGGCTATTTAATACAAACAAAACAGGTGAGCTGAGTAAGTCTAAAAGTAGTCACTTCATTTGCAGACAATTTTTCCAGCTGACTCAGTTTTTACCACTGAAGAAAATTCTGTCCATACTACTAAAGTTCCACTGAATATTTCAATTGCTCCAGCTGGGCAGTCTTCTGATCTTGGTTCTTCTGACTTAGCAGCTGTCAGGTGCACAGCATTTGTTTTCAGAGCAAGATTTTAAATTGCATGCAGGTGTCTTTTTACTTACTGACAACAGATGCATCTCTTCAGTAGATGTGAATTCTTCAGTAGAAACCAGAAGTATTCAGTAAACCTTTTTGCTCTGTCTAAAGAATTGTGTCTGAATGAATGTTTGTCAAAATATTGATGCTTTGAAGACTTTGCATTTTCAAGGCTGATGTGAGGAACAGTACTAGAGGTGTGAGATTTCATGTTAATTAGCTTTTAAGCATGCATTAAGAAGTGGGAACCTATCAGAAATAGATCTAAAATACACTGATGGCAAAAGATTCAAGAAGTAGTTTTTGAGTTATTGCTAGTAGTCACTGAGTGAAGAGTGTTTTTTTGTTAGATAGCATTGAAAATCCTCAGTGCTAATTGAGTTTGTTAAATAATAGAGATACCCACTAATAAGCAGAAAAGAGTGAAGATGGTATCTAGAATTTACTCATGACAGATTACTACTGATTAGATCATGGTGGCGAATCTACCTGGAACACAGACAGAGCAGTGAACCACAGGAAGAAGGAAGGGATTTTTCTGCATGATATATAGGAGGAAGGTTTTTTTCTGGAGTGAGAGGCTGATGGATCAAAGATTGGCTTATTTAGCATCTTCCTAACAACTGAAACATTTTTATGGAGCAGTCAGACACTTGCTACAATTACAAACTTCCACAGCCCTGTTATGCCTAGCAACTGAGGGCAAAGATTTCTGCGAAGTCATTATTATATGACTAGAGAAGTTACTGAATTTTTTGTGCAAGGAAGAGACTAGACTAGCACTTACCTTATTTCAGGAAGCTGTGCCACAGGAACAACCTTTTAGTACTTTGAAGCATGAGCAACAGAAGAAGTAGCTTGAAGAGTTGAATAAACAGAAGGAAGAAGCTAACCTACAAAAACCAGAAAAACTTGATTTATCAAACGTATCTGTGATTTAGAGGGACTTCTTGGAATAAGAGAAGTTTTTCTCCACATTTTTGTTATCAGAAATAAAATACGACATTTTAGACTTAACGGAGTAGCAACAAAGATGTGATTACCTGGAGCATGTCCAGGTTTTCACTATAGCTCCATAGGACAGTCTAATCAAACAGTCTGGTATTGTTCTGGTATTGCAGTGGCAGAGAACAGACTACACATGTCTCACATGATGTGTCACAGTGCTTGCTGCAGAGATGAAGGCAATGATACTGCTATTAATTTTTTTTCTTTCCTACCACTGAGCAAAAGAACAGGTTTGGAAGGCGCTGTAGAGACAATGGCCACACAACTTTTAAAAGGAAATTTTCTGTAGATTACAGAAGGAGATAAGAAAAGAGAAGGCAAGTTACAGATAACTGCAATGTGTCACAGTGGTGTTCAAATCCTGTTTCTAGAAATAGTATTTTAATACACATACACTCATACAAAACCTTTTTAAATGCTTCTCAAAATAGTATTGAAGAAAATAGCATTACCTTTTTAACCCTTTGGTTTTTCAAAGCAGTTGAATATAAGTCTCTTATGCTGGATTTAGAAAGAAACAGTGGCAAATATAGTTAAGTTGCAGGTAGAATACCTGAAGAGACTTTTAATACTGTCACTGTTAGCCAGTTTGGTCAATTTAGCTTTTAGCCCTGGAGGTTTTTCATATAGAAGCTGACTTTTTTCCTTTATGTGTTCATATTTCTGCTAGTAGTTTCAAGGTAAGCTGAATACTTTGCTTTCTTACATAGGCTGATACTGACACAATCTGCCAAAGACATTGTCTTTTGAAGTGAAGAAACATGCAGCGAGATTTTACTAGTGCTTGGATAGATTTCCCAATTACTGTACGCAGCTTCAACCCAGGATTGTATCTTTCACCATGCAGGAGATGTATTCACTTCATGAGATGTACTGTATTATTAGTGAACAGGTATCTTGGTTACCAAAATTTCATTGATATGAGTGTTCATAGCCTGTGGCCTTCCAAATTAAAAGGCTACATTTTTTACTCTCAAATAAAGCATGAGAGTAAATTGTGTATAGTTAGACAATGCCTAGAGAAATTCTTCATTAATTCCATAGTTAGTGATATTAGAAGAGAGCTTTCCTACCCACCCTCCAAAAAAACCCCTTGTTGCCAAGGCAGGTTACATACCTACACACAATTTCATGAACTGTGGAAAGGATCAAATTTCCTTTGCAAATTGAGTTTGTTTAAACTGTGAAAGGAATACAGCTGTGAAAAGTTCCTTCATTAGCCGCTTTGGTTTTTAGTTTGATAGGTGGGCTGTGGGAAGATGGTTGCAGTCACCAGTTAGTAACCTAACAGTAATCTTCCTTCCAGCCTCTTTTTGAAAGGAAGTTAACACGCACTTAATCTCATTTTCTCTGTATCTTTTGTCTTTAGGTCTTGTGTTATACCCACAGCCTTTCTGCATACTGCAGCGCAGATGTGCATAAGAGTAAATTTTCCAACCACTCTGATCTGCTTACACACTACAAAGTTCAAAGGGAACAAAACTCAGTGAACAGGAGGAAGAATAATTTGGATTCTTATTGTATGGACTATGATTTTCTTGGGGTTTTTTTTTAACTAGGTGTGAAACTTTTCTGACACAAAGGAATTTCTGTTTAAGGCCTCACAGAAAGTTTATTATATTGGGCTATGTTATTTTTTAACCTGCAGAATACAAATTCTGAGGCAGCCATTCTCCAGTCCCTCCAGGGAAACTGTTCTTTTAGTCAAGAGAAAACAGTACCTATAGCAAAAAACAAAGGCACTTAGGTAAAAATCTTTTACTAGTGATATATTGGAATGTTCCAATGGCCAACACTAAGCCAAAAAGTAAGTCTGGGTGGTGGAGAAGAGAGACTTGAACTTAGTATGTCACCTCTACAGAAGTTTTAGGTACAGTGGTGGGAGAGATTTTGAAAGAAGGCGTATTTTATAACAGGCCTGTCTAGCTAAAAATAGGCATTTGGAGATTAATATCTCTGCCCAAAGCACATTAACTCTGCTACTGTCCAGAATTAAAATGGAGGGATAAATGTAGGACAGTGTAAGATATGCTGCTTGCTCATGTTGCTAGAGAGTATGCACACAACAGAAGGAGAGCATGGCAGGGTGGACAGGGAACTGATCTCTCAATCAAGCAGTTCCCAGTACTATTAGAAAAATTGTGGAATGGAATAGTAATATAAATTGGGAAAAAAAAACCAACCAAAACACAACAGTACCAAAAAACCCTGAATCCGTGTTAACTTTTTTATTTAAAAATATATTTTTCCCCTGAAAATACAGTAGCAATATGGTTTTACTGTCCAAGTATATGGATCAGCAGTGTATCTTCTCATCTGACATGCATTTAGAGCAACAGAGACACTTCTGTTTTCTCATTTAGGGAATTAACTACTGTCTGTATTGTAGCTCCATAAAAGAGCTTTTCAAATGTTCCTGTCCTACAAAAGGTGCATTGTCTGTTTTGTTACCATACTTTATAGAAACAGTGTAATTGAGTGCTTTTCTGTTTCTTTGTTGCTTGGTATTTAGGCTGAAGAGCATGACAGATGGGCAGCGCATTTTGATTCTTTAAAGAACCACCTTAATGCTAGTGCAAAACACCCCTTAAATGGGATGTACAAAAAGCAGCCTGAAAGTCTTTGCCTGTCACCGGATCCTAAGGACCTGACTGCTGTTACTAACCCTTTTTCACCTGCAGCTTCAGACAGTCTCATGCCTTTAAAGGCAGGAAATGCAGAAAAAACTGCTAAAAGCAGTGCTTTGGAACACAGTCAGAAAGTCAGGTGAGTGAGCTTTGTCACGATAATCATCCTCCCAGCCAGAACATTTCTGTTTCCTCCTCAGAAATTCAAAAAGGAAAATTAAATAAATTCTTTAAATCTGATATTTGGATCTTACTCATCTGGCGTTTGTTTTTTTTTCAGAAATACCTGATATTTCACTTTTGGAAAACACAAGTATTTCCACTGTTCACTAGTGAAATTTACTGCAAATAACTGTACTTTCTTCTTTAGTAAAATGAATTTCATAAATGTGAATTAACATAATGGGATAACTTCAATATGAAAATATTACTTGAAAACTGTTTCTAATTAAGAAAGTCTTTACACTTATTTTCTGGTGACTAAAAACATTTACATGTTTCTTTGTTCATAGTTTCCTCCGTTCAATGACAGCTCTCCTGGACCCTGCTCAGATTGAAGAGAGAGACCGGCGGCGGCAGAAGCAGTTAGAACATCAGGTAAACTTTTGTTTTCAAGTCTAACACTATTTTAATGAGAAGAATGAAAGACAGTGTTGTCTCATGAATAAAGCATGAGATTTAATACCAAAACCCAGTGAAGCACTCTTACACTTCAGTTTACATATTTACAGTTGTTTCATGATAATACATACAGTTAGACTCTGCTGGTTGCTTTTAATATTTGTACAGAGATGATGGCATTTCTGTAACTGAATTCTTGCCTCAAAAAAGGTGCCATGCAGTCTTTAAAGGTCTAGTAGGTTTGTGTGCATTTTTCTTCAGTCTCCACTGTCATCAGGAGAACTAATATTTACCAGTACCCACTCCATGAATCATTAAATTTTTATCTACAGTCATTCACATTACATCTGTGGCACTCCAGCTGAACATGTATCTGCATGATGATGTCTCAGTCTAAAGAAGTCTTAGTATAAATGTAATGGTTGAACTGTTACTCTGCTAGATCAAAATATTTCTTAGAATACCTAAGGTAAAGATTAGACCATCATTTCTCTACAAGAAAAATAAAAGCATTTTTTAAAACATAAAAAGGAAGAGGGCGTCTACCTGCCTTTTGAGAAATTAAAAGAAACAAAAAGTGTTTGAAATAAATGTTCTTGATTTTTTTAACAGCTTTTGATGCCTTAATATTGCATCTTTTAATTTTTTTTTCCCTGATGCTACTAGAAAGCAATAATGGCTCAGGTAGAAGAAAACCGGAAGAAGAAACAACTGGAGGAAGAGCAGAGAAAATGGGAAGAACAAGAGGATGAACTGCGCTTAGCACGAGAAAAAGAACAAATGCAGAAACAGTTTGAAGAAGATATGCTGAAACAAAAACAAAAGAAGGTGGGGCTTTGCTTTTTCTTTAGTGCAGGCAGTATAAAACTGGGGTTTGAGGAAAATGCTTCGTGTTCTTCACCTTCCAAATTGTCATCTCATTGGTTTGAAAATGCAAACTGTCAGAAATGTAGACATTTGAAATCAAAATCTGTTTCCTCAGTTAATAACAGCGCACAAGTTTAAGGTGAGCCTCTTTTTTTTTTTCAGACAAGGGTCTTTTCAGGAAGAGAAATAATAACTAGCAAAAATGGAATTGTCATTTGAAATAATGCAGAAACATGCATTTCAAAGTGCAAATTTTAAATAAGAAAACCCTCAGAGTATGTGGATCCAGTTATTGTTGTTGGTAACTCAGTGCTTTCAAGATGCTTCAGTACCATGAAGTTTCTCACTGGATGTGCTTTCACTCTGCATTAAATATATTTATGTTCTAGAGCTTTGTCCTTTACCTACTGCTGAGCTTTACATACTCCTTTCCTATAAAAGTTAAACCAAAAGTTCTAAGTGAAGATTTTGCATTTGTATACATTCTTACCTTAGTAGAAGGTTAAAAGCCTTGTCTGATGCTTTATTCATCCTTTTGGCACAGTAGCAGCTATTATGGTTTGCTTCATATTTGGAACAGTAGCAGATTCCATGTCATAAGACAAGGTGATTCCAACACACCCCCTTGTCTAAAACCTGCAGAAATACAGATCTGTGATTTCTCTGAGTTTTTATATGGAAAAATAGCATCTGCCTTTAGATTCTGGTAAAACAAACTGGCAAAAAAATGGAAAAGCCATCTTTCTCTGTAATAGCGCAGCTCTGAAAATACATTATGCTTCCACCTGCAAATGCAATAGGAAGTAGGGATGAGACAGCAATAGGGGTTTGGACAGGAGGTTTTCCTCGTCCCAGTCTCCTGCACCTGGAATGTCGAAACTGTCACCCTCATGTTTAGGGATGTTCTGCCTTTAGGAGGAGAGTGGGTTTTAAATTATTATTTACACTTCTTTTATTTGGCACAATCATCTAGAATTCAGAAGTGGCTGAAATCAGGCAGAATTTGGGAGAAGATGAAGTTACTGGAAAGGAGATAAATATCCAAATAAGTTTGAGGATTTAGGTGCTTGCTTTTTAATGCTAGGATTGAACACCTTTCATTAGCACAGCAGAGGTTCTGAATATATCCTTATAGTCATAAAAGTTCTATGTTACACATTGCATCCACTCAACTTGTTCTGGTTTTGTTTGTTTGCTTCAAAAAAAGCTTTACCCAAAAAAAGAAGATTACATGGGGAGTAATCCTATTAATTTTATTCTAAAAATAAATGATCACATTTTTATCACTTTTTTTTAAAGGAACTTGCGACTCTTAGGAGAAATGAGCTCTATCAGACAGTGCAGAAAGCTCAAGAATTAGCACAGAGATTAAAACAAGACCAGCGCATTCAAGACTTGGCTCGGAAGGGACATGACATTTCAAAACTTCAGAAGAATCTTGGTGCTGGCAAGTACAAGGCTTTTCATATTCAGTTTGCTTATTACTTTGGTGTTTGTGTGCAAGTCATTTGTGAGTTTGCTTTGTTGGGTTTTTTAACCTGCATTTGGGTCAGAAATTGCACCTTTTCTTCATGGACCAAATTTCATTTCAGTTTACTTATTTCCAAACAAATACCAGTGTTAACTGATATGCAGAACATCACTGCATTTCAGTAAGCATCAAATGCTATATTGCATTAAGGAAGGAATATAAAGATACTGCCAGGAGTGCATAGGGAATATTCAAGGCCTATGTGCTGTCAATTATTTTTCCAGTGAAAAAGGGACAGTATTAGAATCTGAACCATAGTTCTCAGTCTTCCTTTGAGTTCTAAACCACAACAGTCTGATAATTTGATAGCATGGTTTAAATGGAACATACGTGACTAAATTGAACAATTCTGCTTCTTTTTAGGCGGTACAGAATTTGAAAATTGTAATACTGGCGTTTCACATCAAAGTCATAATTTTTCTGATGACACTAAGAGTCACATTGATCAGCAGGCTTCTCCTCGGAAAGATACTGCTGTACAGACAGGTATGCGGCCTTTACATTCAATTACTTCAATGCACCTCAAGAAAGACAGTAGAATAGCTTTATTTGTGAAACTGAGCCAAATCACTGTCATTCAGAATGGAGTAAAACTAGAGGAAATATTTGGACAGACGCAGATATGTTGGTATATTACAGTATATCATTGTATTCTTTAAATAAATTATAGATCTATAAAGTTGTTCCTTACCAGTTACAGAGTCATATCATGCAGTCTGAAATACAGTGTTGAGCGAGTCATGGTCACAAGCCATGTGGGACTAAATTTACTAAGGCATTTAAACACAGATTTGTAGTCTTCAGTGTGAATGTTCACAGGTTTGATATGGAGCAGGGCTGGGTTCCTCATGAATCCTTGAAAATATTGGCAGAAGCATCCTCAGTAATTCTGGAGTTACAAAACCAGACTCCTTAGAAAATGAGAACTTACATTCAGATCTTCAGAAAAGCTTTCTACAATTCTTGCTAAATACCCTGGCAGCTAGAATACTTCACAGTATTTATCTTGATGGTGTACCACACCCTTAAAAAGCAGCTCAAACTTAGCATAAATTAATGTTGTAGGTGAGGTGTGAATGAGCACATTCACTGCTAACTTACAGTCCCCTTATGCCTTGTATTTATAAATGTATCAGCTTATCACGTGTGAACTGGAGGTTTTATTTCTATTTGCTTAAGCAACAGTATTTCAGATTTTGACAGTGCTGGTAGAAATTTTACTCTGAATTTGGAGAGTTTACAAATTAAATAATGCTTCTGTGAATGCCCCTTAGTAAAGAAAGATGGATTATTAATGATTTAAGAATGGAACAAACTACTTCCATTAGAAGACAAGGATTGGGAAAGTCAGTTATTCCCAATAGCACTTTGAATGTGACCAAACCATCGCCTTGCTGAAAAACTAATCAGAAGCTGTGCTTGCTCTTTACCTTTGGGTACAACGATGGGAATAAATAGAATTATGCATTTTAAAATAATGTAGTTTAAATAGATTTTGCTTTACACTGGCTTGATTTTGTACTCCAATTTCCCCACCCCTTACTGAGTTTGCTTCTGCTGGTCCCATCTATCTTCCACAGTACAAAGAATAAAAAACATAAAACTGTAACAACCAATTTTTCAATAAAATCAATAATGATAGCTTCAGATACATGCACAAGTCATGTATCATGTCATTCAAGAATTATTTAAATAGCTTAAACTTAGAGTTAAAATCTAATTTCTTTATTAGTTTTTGTAGATTACTTTAACACTTCGGCATACACTGGGTCAGCTGAGGAAAGAACTGTGTGTTGTGGATCACCTGATATTTCCATAGAATATAAAGAAACCTCTAACAGTAAAAAATACCAGAAGGAAATGCAGTATATAGATAAAAATTCAGGAAAAGAGACTGGTGGCATTTACAGTGATCTGTATGAACAATATGCAAGAAAAGAAAGACAAATTAAACCTTCAGAAAAATACAACAAAAGACCTGACTGGAACATAAACAAGCCTGGGAAAAGATACATTCCAGCATCAGAAAGATACCCTAAACAGATACAGAAACAAAGGGAAGAAAACAAAGCAAGACGACAAATGGAGCTTCTTCAGCTGGTGGAAAGAAACAACCCATGGAATCTGTGCCCAAAAAAGGGCTGTAACTCAGACAGGTCGTCTTCACCTCACGGAGAAATAAATACAAGGACTAAGGGACACAGAGGCAGAAAGGTAACTATGTGGGCTTTAACACTCGTGTTCCATATGGTTTTGCCTGTATGGGAATTCAGTTCTGTAACTCAAGCACTGAGAATTTCCTATCACTATCCTTTGTGTGAAGAATGGTATTACAGTGTTGTTTCCTTCATCGCAATCAGAAGAATGTATTCAGATTTTGTGACGTAGCTTGTACTGTTATTTCAGTATTCCAAAGTGTTGATTCTCCCATTGATTCGTTACCATTGATTCGTTATGTAAACAAGGACCCTGATTGAAAGCAGTGTGCAGATAGTTACTTGATTAAGAGAATTTTTACTTCCACAGAAGAGTATGCATTACTGAGGATGTAACTCTGTTGTCTTATATATGCATCCTTCTTAGTGAAGTAATTTCTTACCCATTTGCAGTAAAAGCACGTTGGTATTGCTTGTGTCTGGGGGGAAAACCACAATTTTCATTTAAAGCAAATATTCTAGAATATATCCATACCTTCTCTCTCTCCCTGCTCACTCTCTGTATCTTTCTCACAACTTCCAACAGAAAAAATCTGGCCACCTCAGTTGTGTTTAACCATTTGTTTACTGTGCCTACACACACATATTTTAGAATTCAGAAAAACAACGTGAAGATCCACAACTGTTCACAGATGCCTTTAAAGATCTATTGATCTGTTAAACTTAGTTGGATGGTTTGAGGTTAGTGGTCAGAGTTCTGTGCTTATGTGACTGGAAGGTAGAAATTTGTACCCAAGAAATAAGGAATTTTAAGCAGAGTTTTACAATAAAGCATTTTCTGATATGTTAAGAACCATGGGATATGTTAACAGATTTCATTTAAATAGATTTCACTTCTAGATACTGAGGTATCTAGAACCAGGACCTTTCCTTTAATAAGCATGATCTCAGACTGAATCTTTCAGGTTTACAGATGCAAGGTAATTGGAAAATATATAGAACATTTTTGATAGTGCTTAATGCTGCCATAGACACACAAAATTGGAGCCAATCCTCCTGTCATTTGTTTAATTCAGTTCATAGACACTATGAGTCTCTTTGATAAATGTCTTTCTCCTGAACCCAGTCAAACAGTCCTTTGCAAACTTCAGAACAAACTTGTCCTGAAAACTGAAAGCTTTTAACATACAAGCCATGGAGCTTTTTATTTTACCATTTCCTTTCTTGGTTTTCTCCTAGGAAGAACAATTTCATAAGAATCATGTGAATGAAGAAAGGTATGCCAATACACTGCATCACTTGCATGTATAACTACAGTAACATGAAATACACAGGCTTTTCTGCCTGAGCTTTATTTATCAAGAATAGCAGTTTAGATGCTCTTGATTGTCTATTATGAAAAACACACAGGACCAGACAAACTGCAGATATGAATGCAGAATAAATGGGCACAGGTCCAGTCCTCTGAGGATTCTCTGTCTCTACCTATTTGAGAAAATTGTTACTTATGTATTGTTTGGGGTTTTTTTAACTAAATTGTTTCATACAGGTCTGAATCGCCACCTGCTCCAGGAGTTAAGAACCGATTACACCAAATGCAGCAAAACCAGACACAGGTTTCTAATTTCTTGGTGCATAACAACAGTAGTAGAAGAGAGAAAAATACCAAGCCAGATCCGCAGCAGAGGAGCTCCTCTCCTCCCATTACAGACGCTGGAAGACCTCCCTCTTCACAGTTTATTCCGTATGTTCGAACAAATGAAGTATATTATCTTGATCCAGATGCACCAGTGACTAGACCTTCAACACATGACCCACAGTATCGACAGTTCAATGGTACTGAAATGTATTGTGAACCAATTCATGTAGAAGAGAAGCAGTGTTACAGTGATTTAGAACCGAGTGCTGCAGTTTATACTATTTGGTATTTGTTTTTACTGAATTTTGCCGTAGCCCACGTGTGTCACAGCACTGTGCAGAAAGCCTGTGCAGATAGATGATGCTCTGTATTTAGAACAGAAAAGCAAAACAGAAAAAGTTAGAAAATCAGAAAAGCAACAATATTTATCCTTTTATTTGCCTTTTTTGTCTGTTCACCTTCAATGAGGTGCAACTGCATTTCTCAGGTATTGTGTATTGACTTGTGTTTAGCAATCTATGTGATTGTAATCTGAGAGCAATCAAAACCTCATTTTCACAAGCCGTGACAATCTACTGCTTCAGTATTAAACAAAAAACAATAAAGAGTATTGTTAACTGATTTGATCTACATTTACTTTCAGATTCTTGCCAAATGCCAAGGCAGATTCTTAGCTCTGATCATAGTAGAGATCCTCTTCTAAATCCTGATGCAGTTAGAGAGAGACAACAAGCAATTCTCAAAGGATTGTCAGAATTACGACAGGTAAGCAGAATGTTGCTGGATAAAAGTGTGTATTTATACATTAAAAGTCAAGATGAATGTTGCAAACTATTACATAGTTAGAAGCATTAGCCTTTAATTAATTCTTTCATCCTACATGATTAAGGTTTGGGCCCTCTCCTCTACACTTTTGTTCCCTCTCACTAATTTTGCTTTTCATGCAATACTTCCACATTTGGAGTGTCATCCAGAGGGACTATGGACTCTTTAGTCCTTAGATGAGCTATGAAACTGAGGAATACCTGAGAAAGCTTGAAGCCAAGAGGAATGGCTTCATTTAGTCTCCAGGTTTTGATCATTAGGGTTGCTTATAAGAATGTTTCAATTTCAGGGGGAAAAAGAATCATGTTTTAGCAAAACACTAGAACTCTTTTTAATGAAATTTCACTCCTGCATTTCATGAGTGAGCCCAAAAGATGGTAACCATGAAGTTATATATTTTCCTGATTGGAGTCAGAATGCCAGGAAAAAAAGTCAGGCATCTCATTATTAAAACTTGAGTGAATTTGATACTTTACCTGTTTGGCAACAAGATGCGGCCTGTGACAGATTAAAGCTGTTGGTCTGAACAATCACTAAACAGCTTCCTTTTATGCTTCTAAATGTCCTGACAGGGGACTGCAAGACAAAGAAAACACATTCACTTTTATGTTTGCATTTTGTTCTTGTAGAACACTAAAGATAAACATGTATCAGTATCATCCCTGGTTTTTGAAAGGCTCCGTACTAGAAGTACTTTCTTACTAGCAGCACTAGTAATATCAAAATAAAGAGAAAATTTGACAGCCTTAAGTACAGAAAAGGTACCAATAGTTTATGCTATTATTACGTGCTGTGCTTTAGAAAGACACAAGTTCTGCCACACATACATTGTGCTATGGGAGCAGATTAATTCCTTGTGCAAGCAAAAATGGTCATGGCTCTTTCCAAGGTATTAAGAGAAGTTGCAACCCAGGAAGTCTGAAAGGTTGCCAGTTTCTAATGTCTTCCAAATGGGTTTCACTGGGCCTGGTCTTCCCCAGTGCTCATTAATGTTTTTGTTAAATATCTGCAACTGTTCAGTATTTTGTATTCAGGTTTCATTTCTCAGTGGTATTTTGGTTAAGAGTAAAGTGAAGCCACTTTCAAAGCAGAGTTTGATCCTTGCACTTGGCTGAGGAGCAAAAATCAAAAGCTATTGATATTTAAAGTTATTTCAAGTTATTTCAAGTTATTTAAAAATTATTGATATTTAAAGAGGGTGAAGGTGATAATACCCACTTTGACAAACTTAGGAGGCAGGCACTTAGGGACATTTTTGATGCGTAGTGTATATTCAGGCTGTAACAGTAGCTAAGATTAGTCTTTCAGTGGGCCTTGGCTCCGGGAGAGAGTTAACTGAAAACATGTCAAGTTCTTTTTTAAATGTCCTACCAGCTGCAGAATGCACGTAGGACTTTGTCAGCTGCTGAAGTTGGGTGCGCACTCCTAACAGATGGCAGCTGTTTAGCATCAGTTACTCCACTTTGCAAAAAGCAAAGATTACTTTTCTACTTCAGAAGATAATCGTCTTGTTTATAAAATTTTTATATACATGCATATATTGATAGTTTCAGAATATGCAAAAATTCACAACACAGTTGGCCATTCTTTAGTCTTCGTATTTGACCAGTCTTGAGCCTCTGAAATACAGTCAGTACATACCAGAGCATCTCCGTTTCAAAACCACTTGCCAGCAGGTTGTAGCCTACAGTGACTAAGCCAAGTGCCAGCCACCAGCAGGCTGTCCACGAACAGGCAAAGAAAGACCTAGTGACTTGTCCCTGCAGAAGCCTTTCACATTGCTTGTGTCTAGGCCCTTTTTATTACCTTTGCAAACCACATGATAGACTTTGTTCCACTTCTCGGTGCTACTTTTTTGTCCCCTCAGCTCTGCATTGATTTAGGGCACTTTACGGCATGACTGACTTCATTTTGTAACATGCTGTAACAAGCTAAGTGCAAAACCACTCCACAACAATTGATAAAGGGACTGCAGAAGTCACAGTCAGGGTTTAGTACTTATGAGAGCCATTAACAAAGCAGGAACTTTTTACCCTTTGAAAGTAAATGTGTGTATCCTTAACCGTCTGCACTGTTCTAACTCAAATGGCAATGCTGACCTTTAGCTTAGAGTATAATTTAAGACTAAAAGCTGGTACCAGAACAGGCTGGAATGCTACAGCTGTAAGTGACAATGCACAGAAGAGTTAAGAAAGTTAATACAGTGCAAAAGTCACCTCTGGAAACTGGACTGGCTCCTACTTCTGCTACACATGGAGTCTTTTGCACAACATGGGATAACCTCAGGTTCCCTCTCTACTGAATGTGTTACATTGTACTGCTTTTGTCTATTTACAAAGCATTACGCTTTCACAATTCAATAACAAGCAGTGACATGTTACTTCTTTGGGCTGCATGAGGAAGACAGAACATTCACATTAATACTCTATTTCAGGGCCTTTTGCAGAAGCAGAAGGAGTTGGAGACTGCTCTGATGCCCAGCATGGCTCAGGAAGAGAACTTTATTTCACCATTTTGACAGGTACTTGGGAATTTCCTGGATTCTTAAAATGCCAATGCACAGCACTTTGCTACTGTAATGAATTGTGAACCATCTCTTATCTTTTTAATAAAACATTTAAATTATGTGAATTTTGATAGATTACAGCATCATGTTTCTTTTAATATTGAAGATGCATTAAATTAATGACGGTGTGTCTGTTTAGAATGGTCTTCATGCTGTCTGAAGACATGTCCATTTAATATAAGCCATCAAAACAGTATAAAAATGTTAAATGTGGGTTTTTTTTAGAATGTGCTGGATACATTTTGATAAATAAAGCCATTAAGCTGTATTCTGGATGGCTTGGGTAGACTGGGTTGTTATTTTTAACTGTGTGAAACAGCTTGTACTTAACTATTCAGTCACCTTTTAGGCATAGACATTGTGTGATAACTCTAGTAATTCCAGGATTTAAGCCCACGTAAGTGCTAACTCTAAAACGTTTCCCCCTTCTCAATTAAACCAGGATAAGAGAACTTAACACTGCAATGGGCTGGGCCCAAGGCAGTGGAACTCAGTTTAAGGAAGTTTCCTCATAAACAGGGTCTGCAGGGATCAATATTCAGTGCTTCCAGTCAGAATTGTTCAGATGAGTTTGCTTTTAGTTTTCACAGGATAACCTGGGGGAACTTCTTTCTCTTCCAGATCTCTGCAGAAGATGCATAGCCTGAGTTTGTGGTAGTGGTTCTATGACCTGATGTGGTAAATACCACAGAACCTCCAGCCTGAGGATCTTCCCTGGATCTGCTGTTGGTAGCCACAGCCTGAACCTGAAGCCATCTCACAGCAGTGAAGGGAAGAAAGGCTCTCAGGGGTGTGCCCCATCCTGCAGGTGGCAAGACTCTGTGCTCTGCACTGCGGGTGGACAGCAGTTCTTCACAAGAGCCATTGAGGTCTATTGATACAGGGGAGTTTTTTCTTTGATAATGCATTTGCCATGGTTGGTGGGAGGGTGACAGCTGCTATTGCAGCCTAGGACTGGCTTGTTCTTGATGTAAAAAACCAAACAAGTGATAATAGAAGTAAAGATCTTCAAATTTAAGGATAAGTCTACGGGGTTTGTTTTTTTTAAAGCTACCCTTTTTTGACCTGTAGTATTTGTCCCAGGTAATGAGTTCAGAGTCATGTAGTTTCCATCACTGTCATCTGGTATTAAACCACACATCCTCTATAAACACACTAAAATAAATTACAAACAGGAAAAAACAACCAACCAAACCAACTTGAAGCCAAGAGCAGTGACTATAGGAGCAGAGAGTGAGTACCCACAACGCCAGCAGTGTCAGAGCAAGGGTCCTCTAAAAAGACTCCACATCTAATGCCAGCAGCTGCCATTTTCCAGAAGCTGACTTGGAAGATGAGGTATGAAATAAGACAACTGAGAGAGAAACACTGGGAAAAATATGTTATAATTCAGCATATATGAAATTAAAGAAATAACAAATTGATAAAACTCTGTACTTACACCACAATTCCAATTTAAAGAATAACAAAAACCAAGGAAGGCCCCAGTAACCATTACGCTGAAGGGGAAGAGGATGGAGATTTCTCAAATGCAACCTGGACTACCAGAGTCATTAAAGCAGGTCTGTACAGAAATAACAATGGCAAGATAAAGGTTGTGAGATGGCTTTGATGGTGCTGCAGTAAGCATTGAGCAGCCACAGTAGACATGAGGATAATCACTATTCCTCAGAGTTTGGATGTGTTTCTTACAGGCTCTGAAATGAATATAAAAACCACAAACATGGCAACGTGTTAGCAAGTCCCTTGTGCATTAAGAGTTTATTTTATTTTGTAATGCAACTGCACCATTGGTTACTCTGAGGTATTTAGCCAAGATCCAGTCTCTAGTCATTAAACTAACTACACTGACTTATAGTCACATAAAAACATTTGTACAAAATTTGTGTCAAATAAATACGTAAGTTTTTATATTTATGAAAAAAATGTTAAGTTGGATACTCTTACAGTAAAAAACAAAACAAAACCAAAACCAAACCTCACTGTTTCACATATTTTAGGCAAACATTCAGTTTTACAATTAAACAGACCCTCGAAAACTGAAGCCCGGGTACAGGCCAAATACAAATGTAGAAACTTAAAAGTGCCAACAAGGAAGATAATTCAAGTACAATAATGCTAGGAAATATATTTATTTCAATCTTCAGATGCTTCCAACAGGTACAGGCCCTCAGGCTTTAAACAAGACAAGAAAACATTTGAGAACAAGCACAAGAAACGTTTTGTTCCAGAATAGAAATTGTTAACCAACCATTTTAGAAACAGAAACGTCCACAGCGACTTACAAAAAGAGACTTGGGAGTTTATTTCTGGTTTGATTATGATCTGGAAGAATCACAACTTGCATCCCAGCCACCAGGCGATGATGACTTTTCTGTATCCACACTCTGACTGTACGCAGATAGAAAATAGTTGCCCCCTTCTTGGTTTTGATTTGCAGATGAGATGGGGTATGTTCCCAGAAAAGTCTGATGAGTGAGAACATTAAAGTGACTGAACTGGTGGGACATGTTTAACTGTGTGCTGTAAACCTGGAAATTACTGAAAGGAGCTTGTTCAGCCGAACTGTGGTTCTCTCCTTCAGTAGAGCATGTTGTAGAAACTGGAGTCATTGGCTTTATCTCTTCCAAGTCAACTTTAGAAGTCTTTTGCAACAGGGCAGCTGGTGCTGCAGGAGGTAACTCTGTAACTGTCAGACTGCTTTCTCTGCAGTCTGCACCCTTGGCCTTTGCCTGCACAGTTGCCACATGATGAACATCACTGCAGATTTCTATTTGTGCTGTTTCGTCCCCTGAATCCAGAGACATGTCCTCCTCATCCTTTACATCATTTTCTACATTTTCTAGATTAGAAGACAGAGAAAGTTCTATTCTATTGGAATACACACTTGTGTTAGAAAAGCTATACACTACTCACAAAGTGTTATGCTTCAGGTCTGCAAGTCCAGTATCATTTATGTCTTGGTCTTCTGCCACTCAACACACACCACGTAACCCTCTGTGTGACTGTCCAGTTATTCTGATGCTAAAGCTTCTGCGCACTGTGTTCATGCTTAGTGTTGGGAAATCCCAACTCCCAGTTCCAAGGGGGTTAATGTCAAACCAGCATCTAAAGTTACAGCAGGTGAGTATTTAATCAGTCAGTTAAAGGAGTACAGTTACTAACAGCTCAGTTTCAAGTCCATTTCTCTCCTGAGAAAACAGAGGTTGCACCACTCTACTTTCTCAAGCACCCTGCTAGGTAGGCTAGGAGCTATGTGTAACATACACTCTGGTGCTCCAGCCCCACTGCTTTTCCCCCATCATTTAGACCAGAAGAAGAGTAGCTGCGAGTTGGGGTTTCCTTGCCAGGGGCAGTGTTCATTACAAGTGTACAGGCACCCTGTCCCCACGCCCTCCACCCCACCCCATCTAACTCAGTAAATAAAGTCTTAAATGTGTTCCATATTACCTGATTGGGTTCTGTGTGTGTCAGTGGGAGAAAGGCTGTTCTCCTCAGTGACTGAGCTGTGATACCCAACGAGGCTTTTAAAATTGTGCATGAAGTCATCAACAGCAGCAACCACTATTCCATTATCAACATAAATCGAAAGTGGTTTGAGATTCTTTTCTAAAGACATAAAAGAAGATTTTGTATTAATATTTGCACTTATTATCAAAAAAAGGGAGAGAAGCAGTCATGTCATTACCTGTTAAGAAAACAACATGTCTCTGCTGTATGTTTTGAGCCTGAAGCCTGATGAGACAGTCCAGTTCTGGGGCATTTCGAGTCTGAGAATCACAATTATGGTAGGACAGAATCTCAACCAAGTGCTGCTTTTGGTAGGTGTTCAGAAGGCTCAGCAGGCTCAGGGCATTGGCATTCATCCTATGATGGAAAAAGTGTGCTGTTAGATACTTGATTTAAGCTCAGTCTAAATATTAAGTCAAAAGACAGTAAGTTCCACTAACTGGGTGCTGGAGAGCACAGTTAAAGCTGAAGCATTTTAACAACTGGTTAAAGTTGAAGAGCACTACTTACCTCCCCAGCTCTTTAAGTTTCTTTTGTATTTTGCAGTGGACCTTCCACTGCCATTTCCCATCTGGGGTATTGAGCTCCTCCAGGAATTTTAAGAACTGTTTTAGTTTATCTGTTTTGGAGATATTGAATAAAAGTTATATTTTGTGGTATATAAACTGAACATACTGCTTCAGCATACACATAAATCTTGCTGTTTTAAAAATGTAGTTATACAAGTATGAATATTGGCCCAGGACTCCGGGTTTTCTTCCTAGCAGATCAACCAAGAACAGTATCCCAAAACTAAGGTGCTTTTTTTGCAAGTCAGATCCCTAACAGTGGTATCTGCTATGTAAAAGCTGAATTCAGTCACAGAGTCTGACTTGCTAAAACAGCTATTTAAAAACCTGGTAACTCTGTTAAACTATTCCATTTCAAATAAAGAGAAAATGGGGAAAAAAGTAGGTTTTCAGTATTTTTTTCCTAGCAATTTGTGGAGCGAGGAGCAGGAAGTAACAGGCTCCACATATGTAACTACACCACACGTAACTATACCATCTAACACAAACTTAGACAAGATCCTCAAGTCCCCATGTTTCCCAAAAATATGTTCTCCAAAACATCCACCAAGGTAAGGACGAGACTGAATTAACTGAAGTTCTCCAACAACCTCACAAAAATGAGAAGTCTTGGAAATCAGAAAATCTGATTCTTCCCTGTGGTGAGTGTGGCACCTCTCGCATATACTGAATCGTTGGGGTTTTCTAGTCTGCGTTTTATAGCTTCAGGAAGCATCCACTTACCTGTAGAGATGGACTCCGGATTAAGGACAGATTCGTCTGACACAACAAAACCACCAGATACAAACAACTCATTGTAAGTGTGATTTTTCACATCATCCAGGCTATCGACACCCGCAAAGCTGACACAGGAAAGCCTCTTCAAAGTTACTAGGCCAGGTATCTGTTTAAAACGTTATAAAGCAGAGATGTACACCAAAGCTCATACAAAACCAGGAACTACAGAACTTCCCTACTGAGTAGTAGCAAATATCAAACTGCAAAACACATTTTCAAAGAGTAAGAGAATTCTCTTGCCTTGGGAGGTGCTCTCAAAAACACTGCATGAATGAAACAGTGGCAGCTCTGATGCTTCTGGGCACTTACAATAATGGCTTGTCCCATCCAGCCCAGGCTCCTAAACCACAGCTGCTGGGGATGCCAACAGTAACCTCACCTGCCATTACAGCATCACAGAACTACTCAGGCCTCTCTACAACTTTACAACAACTAAGAATAAGCATGCACTAGCACGTATGTGGAGGTGGATGGAGTTAGGAGTCTATGAGGAACAAAAAGGAGTTCTCTATCACAACCATTTTTGTTTCTTCAAACAGCAGCTAAACACAGGGCATTGTTTAAATCCTGTGAGCCTGGCTCACTGGTTCAACAACTGCTTTCTACAGCAGACATTTGTTTTGTGAAGTACCTTATGGATGAGGTTGGCGATGTCTTCATTTTGGATGATAATCAACAGTTTATCCAAATCAGCTCTTCTTTTAAGGAACTGTTCTGGATGGCACTCGGTGTTACCTAACTTTGTGAGATATTCCTAGCACCGCAGAAAGAGAAGGTTAGAAAAAGTGAACAGGTAGCTCAGCCAAAACCATCCCCATATGATGACCAAATCAACTAAGTTTTCCACTCAGGTCAGTCTTGGAGAAACTGCTTTTCTTGTCCTTCCCATACATTAGTCAGAAGGATGCAGCACACACAGATAGGCTGTTTCAGTAGTCAGTCGCTCTTTGCACATAAATGGCCAACTGTCAGTCTGCTGAAACAGCTCAAGTTTTCAACTAAAGCCAGAAGTTTTTATTACTTCACTTTCAATTTCAATCTTAACACATTTAAATACAGAAAAACAGAAACCTCCAAAAACTACCTGTACTAGTAACTGGACAGAAAGGGAAAAAAACCCAAAGCATCAATTTCTCATATATTCTTTCTAAAATGGTACCATCACATTTTTGCCCTTATCTTCCCCACACCACCCCCGCCCCACCTTAAGGCCACCCCCTGCCATTATCTTCAGAAAGAGCCAAACTACAGCCCTGTTCTGTTTTCTGACTCTAAGCAACAGACTTCCATAAAAACTTAATATAAGCAAGACTGCCTCAGAAGCTCAAAGAAGAAACGGGACAGGACAGCCTACTTTCACAATTCAACCTCTTCTGAAACAAGATTTAGACTACCACATGTTTGCAAGTCCAGCTTTATACACTGTGATTTACAACGCGCTCCAGACTATTTTAACATGAGGAGTTGAACTGGAACATACTTACCTTGATTTCTTTACAGAGAACACTTTCCTCCTCTTCATGAATATAAAATTTCACAGTGTTTTTCTGTACATCTTTAATAATTTTAACCAAACTGCTAAAAACTTCAGGTTTTAACTGGCTTATGAAATCAGAAAAGGCTGGTTGGGTTGAAATGTTGAAGTTGTCTGGGGATTTCTGTGTCTTTTCTGGCATCTCTGTCTGATCACCGCTGGAAGAGGTCTGCTCATCACATGTCACCATGTCCTCTGTTCTAGCGTTCACGTGATCTACTTCCTCCTTCACTACGGGCAAGCTTGATGCACGCTGCTCGCTAGAATCCCCATCTTCCACTGCGTTATTACACAACAGCTCTGGGAGCGCCGCTGTGTCAGAGTCCCTGCAAACGGGCACTGTGTTGGGCGGAGGGTTCAGTGCAGCGTTTCTGACCACTTCTGCTGGTTCAGGACTAGAACCAACCAGAGGGGTTTGCCTAATGCATGAAGATGACAAAATAACACTATGCAGCTTTTCATTCAGTGTCTCTACATATTCTTGGACAGAAACCTCCGATGCCTGTAAACAGATGTATTCGGAAAGTCTCATTATCCTCTCCTGGGCAGAGAAGACTGGTGTGGATATACCACTAACATAGCTGATATTCTTTTGCTGCAAAATTTCTTGAATCTTTCTTGCAAAGAGATTATATTCTTCTAACAGTGTATTCTCTATAACTGCACTAATGGAATGCTTAGTTGCAAAAGGGTGGTCTGCTAGCCCACACTGATCTTCCAGTTTCTCCACTTGTCTTGCATAAAGCTCATCTTCTGTTGTCCCCTTTTGTGTGTCTGAAAATGGAGAGTACGGAAACTGGTAATCAGAACTTCTCTGTCTATTTATTACCCGGGGGTCATTAGGAAAGGCATCCTTTGGCGGTAAATACACCAGTGGTTCTTCTGGTGATTTCAGACCTATATAGGAAGAGTTAATCATCACCATCTCATGTTTGAAAGTCATGCACAACTGATAACACTAAAACCTCCAAACCACAGTTTTAAAACTTAAATCCAGACCCAGGTGTTACTGTTAGCTGAGGTACCCAATCACAGCACATTTAATAGCTCCTAAGATGGTGAGACAATTAAGTCAAAGTTTGCTCAAAAAGCAGAACATGAACAATTATCCCAGAGACAAGATCTGATTATGCCTTCATTGCAAACAAACAAATCAGAAATCAAGCAGTGTGACAAATTATTCAAATCTTTTCATCTGGCACTAGGTTATAACCCTCAGACTTCCCAAGGGCTTACTGCAGCCACACACTGCCCCGGGGAGTCAGGCTGCAGTGTGTGGGCTGCACGTCTGATCTCACCACGGAGAGCAGAAGGGTCTGGCTAAAAAGGCAGGACTCCAGTCCCACGGTAGTTACTGCTACACTGAATAATACATTGCAAGGAGTGTTGAACACCCCGCATCATCCAAACCTCCAAACCCACATCTCACATCATGTCTGCAGCAGTCAGTTTTATCATCTGTATTCAAAACTATGGTTTTGCTTGGTTTTAAACCAAATTTAACACTTTGTTGCAAGTAACGACACATATATACCCAGGTATTTCAGATACATACAGGTATTTCAATACATATCTGTTCCATAAACACTTCAAAGAAGGTTTCCTTTGTTGATTTTGTTTGAGGGTTTTTGGGGGTTTCTATGTGTTGCATTAATATTCAGTAAATACAGCTGTAAGCAGAAAACCACATTTCTGGAACAGAAGCAATAACCAACATTGTATAGACAGTTTCTAGAAGTGTTCTTTTGGAAGGCAGCTGGGTTTGTAGCCAGTTAAAAAAGTTCTATTCACTTTCCTGTTTGATCACATCCACCCAGATCTAAAAGGAAAATGTCTGCTACTAACAGAATCCCTTTCTCAAGGTGACAGGATCGCCTCAAAATTACTTTATGCCACCAGTGTTATACAGAAACCAGAGATACGCTTCCATTTTGCCTTCCCTGTCAATGAAACCACACGTTCTTTCTCCATCCTTCATAGCACATCCTTTGAGTCAACTCAAATTTATAGTTTCCTTTAAAAGCACTATCACAGATACAAATCAGGTTATTCCAATTGGTTTCACCTGATTTTATCTGAACCTTTTTCTGTTGCCCTGTACCTTCAGCTTTGCTCTGCACCTTCTGCATACACAAGTATATCCATTTAAAAGACTGAAGAACTTGGTACCAAATTACAATGTTAACAGAATAAACTTAGTTTAAGCTCATTTCAGATATAAGGTACCTAAGAAATGTTTTGTATCTCATTCTTCTTGAGCTGCCCAACACTTGCAAGCTACATCACTACTGCAATCAAGAAATGCTGTACTTTCTATCTACATACTATATGCTTTCTATAGAAGCAAGTGTTAGTAAGAAGATTAAAAGCTATACTATGGCTTTAAATTTGGGGCTGTGTTTGTAACTTTTTACATTTTAATACAGCTAATCAGCCGAATATCAATTTTTAATCATGAAACATTGTTCTGTGGCTCTCCTCTCTGAACCCCCAATACAGCTGGAATTTCAAATCCAGAGGTTACTGAGAATTATCAATATCCCATCCACTCCTCCCGATGTGACGGCAAGTTTCTGTAACAATTATATTAGGGAAAACCTTTTCAGGATATATATGATTCAGAACTGATTAGCTTTACTCTTCACAGGTTATTATTTAAAGTTCTGCAGAAAGAAACAAGCTTTGTTTCAAAAACCAAAAGCCTTTGGTTTTACTACAGGGTTTTATTAAAAGCATTCAGCAGAATTTAACCAGAGGCATGCTGCTGAATATGGAATCCTAAATATTCCCTGACATGTAAACAAAAATGGATTTAAAAAAAAGGATGATGTAAACTAAAGTTACCCTTTTTAAATGAAATTCTCTGAAGGTGGCATCCTTCATGGGCCTAGACCTTTGGGTCACAAGCCTTCACAGAAACAAATGCATGAGCAGGGAGCAAAACCCAAATAAAGACACTTCAGCAACTATTTACGTATCTCCTGGAAGGCATGCAAAGGCACATGAAAAACAACATGGTGCTTGGTGACAGCCAGCATGGCTTCACCAAGGGGAAATCCTGCCTGACCAATTTGGTGGACTTCTATGATAGGGCTACAGAACTGATGGACAGGGGTAGAGCAGCTGATGTCATCTACCTGGACTTGTGCAAAGCATTCGACACTGTCCCACACAACATCCCTGTCTCTAAACTGGAGAGACATCAATTTGATAGGTGGACTACTCAGTGGATAAAGAACTGGCTGGATGGCTGCATCCAAAGAGTTGTGGTCAATGGCTCAATGTCCAGCTGGAGACCAGTAATGAGTGGTGTCCCTCAGGGATCGGTGCTGGGACCGGTCTTGTTCAACATCTTCATCACTGACATGGACAGTGGGATTGAGCGCGCCTTCAGCAAGTTTGCTGATGACACCAAGCTGTGTGGTTCAGTTGATACGCTGGAGGGAAGGAATGCCATCCAGAGGGACCTTGACACGCTTGTGAGCTGGGCTGATGCCAACCTCATGAAGTTTAACCATGGCAAGTGCAAGGTCCTACACCTGGGTCGGAGCAATCCCAGGCACAGCTACAGGTTGGGCAGAGAAGAGATTCAGAGCAGCCCTGAGGAGAAGGACTTGGGGGTGCTGGTCGATGAGAAAATGAACACGAGCCAGCTTCAGTGTGCGCTCACAGCCCAGAAAGCCAACCGTATCCTGGGCTGCATCAAAAGGAGCGTGACCAGCAGGTCGAAGGAGGTGATCTTGCCCCTCTGCGCTGCTCTCATGAGACCTCACCTGGAGTACTGTGTGCAGTTCTGGTGTCCTCAACACAAAAAGGACATGGAACTGTTGGAACAAGTCCAGAGGAGGCCACGAGGATGATCAGGGGACTGGAGCACCTCCCATATGAAGAAAGTTGGGGCTGCTCAGTCTGGAGGAGAGAAGGCTGCGTGGAGACCTCACAGAAGCCTTCCAGTACCTGAAGGGGGCCTATAGGGATGCTGGGGAGGGACTCTTCATTAGGGACTGTAGTGACATGACAAGGGGTAACGGGTTAAAACTTAAACAGGGGAAGTTTAGATTGGATATAAGGAAGAAGTTCTTTACTGTAAGGGTGGTGAGGCACTGGAATGGGTTGCCCAGGGAAGCTGTGAATGCTCCATCCCTGGCAGTGTTCAAGGCCAGGTTGAACAGAGCCTTGGGTGAGATGGTTTAGTGTGAGGTGTCACTGCCCATGGCAGGGGGGTTGGAACTTGATAAGGTCCTTCCTTTCCAACCCTAACTATTCTATGATTCTACAATTTATGATTTCAAATATACTTTTTTTTTCCTCATAACATTTGTAGTCTCCCAGTTGCCTGTGCAATCTGTCAGTCAACTGACAAACCCTTGCATGAACTCCCACATCGAGCATCTACGATATCTTGTTTTTTAGACGCTTAATCATCCAGTTAACTAGTTATCTCAGCAACCATATCCATGTGTATGCTCCTCCAGGAATAAAAGAAACAATGTTCCACCCTAACAACTTCACAGCCTCCATACTCTAACTCTGCAAAATATCAGAACAGATTTCTGATGTTTGGCTCTGAGAAGTATAGAAAATATCATCCAGAATCACCCCATAATGTCATTAAAAGGCCTAAGAGCACTGTGAGGGGAAACCTGCTTTCCTAGCCCTCCTCCCTCCTCAGCCAAACAAGCAAAAGAGAGCTGCTGAGCTACACAACTGGATGGAAGAAAGAGATGTCCAAGAGACAGATTCCAGCATTCCTGGAATATGATCAGAAATCAGTCAGTTTGTACTCAGGAGAATGCAGTTAAAATTCTACTTTGATTTAGTCATACGATGACTTGATTTGTAGCCTTGAATTTAGAGCACTTGATGACTATTCCTACAGCCCAGTTTTCACATGCTTCAAATTCATTCTGTTATGCTCTCCCAAGACTTGACACTGTTGACTCATCAAGAAGTAGAACAAGATGCTTCTTCCACATAATTCCTTAAGATTTAAATATTTAGGCCAGACAAAGACTTGGAAGCACTTCCAGCAGAAGAGCCTGATGCAGTAATAAGTGGACTACTTTCTGTGAGAACACATTTTTCATTACTTTTCTGGATTAGAAGCTGCAGTTATCTGCCTATCCAATCTGTCAGCAGAACCTAGCAAGTTCAAGCACTGAATTCAAAACAGTTAATGTGCTTCACCAGACAAATACTCAAATATTCACATTTCTACACTATGTCAGTATGCACCCAAAGCAATACTCTCCACCAGTACCTGTTTTCATCCAGTGGATTTCTGCATTAAATAAATATCAGAAATAACTGCATAGTACATACACTTGCGTACCAACATGTAATCCAAGAATGGGATCTATGAAAAGTACAAACGTTTAGAGCAAGTTTTCTCTCACTATTTGTAGCAACAGAAGAGTTAAACCCATCTTACCTGTAATTGGAATAAGTTTCCAGTGCATTCCAACTTCTACGTTATTTGAGTTGGAACGCTGGCTGGGATGAACATGCTCCATAGGTGTAGCAGTACAGGGACTGCAGTCTTCATAACTACTCACACTTCCAGTGCTTGTTTCCTAAAAAACAACAGAAATTCCCAGCTGAAAGCTCTTTCTCCTTTGGTAGCTGTTAAGCTTTTACATTCTCAACAGCTGACAGCAAGAACACACTTAAGTTCACCAGATACTGGCAATCTTGCCATCAATCAGGTCAAACTTGGAGATGTTTGCATGTGGTATTTATAGATTTCATTCACCTGTTTGGCAGTATCTGAGACAGATGTCTTTGCTGATGGTGTATCATTAAGTAAACAACACAGTCCTGACCACCTGCCTTAGAGCAGAGGGGCTGGGTGGGGCAGGGAAAACAGGAGGCAAATAGGGGAAAAAAAATAGGAACTCTCTGTTCCTTTGCCTTTTTCAGGCTCTTATCTCAAAAGCTGACTAAAGCCATGAGATGTTGGCATTACTGAGGAATTGCCCGCAACTGGTATTAAGTACTTGAACAACCCTATTTCATTTCACATTCCAGATGGTTAGAAGCAAAACAGCACACAGAGTACAGGGTAGGACAAACCCTTTCATGACTTGGAAACTCGGCTTTGTTTCTAAGTATTAATAATAGAGATCATAGAACAACCACCCTACAGAGTATGGTGATCGAGCAAGCAGCTGGGGCATTCTGAATCCTAAGGACAAGAGCCTTCTTCAAAGGGTGTTCTGCCAGTTACATGCTGTCATGCAAAGCATGACATGTATGTGGAACACATATACACCAAGAGGGCAGAGAGAGAGCAAGGCATGCATTTAAATGCTCAGAACCTTTGTCCAAAACAAAATAAAGCCAATTCCCCAACCACCTTAAACATCCACAGAGCAGTTCAAATCTTCCACTACGCACATTCCTTAACACTTTCTCACTCAGACACTGCTGATACGGATATATAAGGTATCATATCCAAACCACCATCTCTGAGGTTTTCTTAGTTTTATCACAGCAAAAGTAGACATAAGGAACCAGGAACACGTCTATTGTTTAGAGTATTTCCATATATGCTCCTACAAAACAAAAAAGCTTCTTCATGAAAATATTATTCATATTTCCATCTACCTACACGGCAGCTGCACTTACTTTTAAAGGTAGTGTCTGTTCAAGGCCTACTTCATTAGCTGAAAGGTGTAGATCCACATCAACAGGGTAGGGTAAGCATGCCACATCAGTTTCCAGTATCCCTGGGCTCTGTGGGTCCTTAAAGTGAAGATTTTCAGCCTGAGCAGTATTATGAAGCTCATGATCATCTCTGTCCTGTGCTGGAATGGATTCGTACTCATATTTTTGTCTCATATCCTCTTCATCACTGCTTAGTCCTAAAGTTTGATTTACAGACCGTGCCAATGATGAATCCAAGTGTCCTGCACTGGACAGTGTTTCTAAAAGCAGTTTAATGAGGCCGTGTGGGTCAGCAACAGCAGGGTCGGGTACATCTTGCTGCCTCAAGTCAGGATCATGTCCAATTGAGAAAACAGCATGTGGCGAGTCCAAGGTTGTTCTGCCCCCTTAGAACAGGGAAAAGAAGGGAAGAGTAATCCATTATTAACCTTTCCAAGAAAAGCAAACCCAGATTTCCATCCCCCAACACCAGCCACATACCCACAGTCTTACTACTCAGCATCAGTTCATGTACTACACAGGCATCTATTTTCTTATCAAAAAATTTTGAACAGGTAGATGCTGATAAAAAAAGCAGTTTCTAAAGCTAACAGCCTCTCCCAGGTAAATAATGGGAGGGGTAAGTTAGGTCACTCAATAACACACTATTTTATGCCTTCATAGAAGTCACATACCATGATCTATGTATTTTATGGACACCCTCTAAAAATCTCCATTGCTTGTTGAAAGAAAAAGGTTAGTTTGTGTAAAATACTTGCTTTTCTCCATGCTATCACTGTTGTTCCAAAAGCTGATGAGTATCTTAACATGTAACCTCGGAAGTTATCTTAGACTAAGCACAATTCTAAAACACCCTCACACCTACTTATATGAAACATAATTTCAGAACAGGGCTGTTCTTATCCTCATACCCTTGGATAAGTAAATACCACAGGTATTTATTCTTCTTGGGAAGAGACAGGCCAAGGAAATCCTTGTAGTATACAAGTACCTGATGAACCCCTAACTCATTTATCACATGTGGAAATATGGAATAGCTTAAGAGCTGTTTGACTAATAAAAATCTAGTCATGTTTAGATACTTAAGATCAGATTATTTTACATAAGATCTTTTTGCAAGACAAATAAATTCCTTATAGTGTTCTACAAACATGGAATTTAAACCATAGATAGTTGTTGCAGGTTTGGAGCCTCTAAAGGAGTTAAGTAAAAACTCAGTTTTAAACACTGTTCTGATTACAGCCAGGTAGAAATGCATTCACATATTTTACATTAAGCATCAATGTAAAAAGCCCTGAAGGTTCACAGACTTCCAAGCAGGAGGAATCCCAAGATCTAGCACGTAGCCTACCCTCTTCCATCCACACATGCCAGTTATCTTTTGTCCCTCTCAAAAGGGAAACTTATTCCTAAGATCAGCCACTTCACCTTCCAAAGTGATTCACATAAACAAGAATAACCAGTGCAAATTCCACCATTTTGGACCACTCTTCTCCCCCAGGTTTCCTTCTTCTGAAGGAGGCCTGGCTCACTGCCTTGGGAAAAGGGAAACAAATCAAAGATTTGGGCTTTTTTTTTTTTTTTTCCACGAGTATCAGGTGATATCTGTGATAATTATCTGAGACTCAGATGGAGATGATTTCAGATACACAGCAACTCAATCCTATCAGGTTGTCTTTTCAGTCCCACTACACACATTACTGGCTATTTCAAAATGCAGCTGTGCTCATGCTGAGAAGCTTCATTCTCCCCTTCAATCTAAATTTAACAGGATTACAGCAATGCCTAAAGTCAAACTCTGCAAAAGACATCATGATATAAAGTCTGCTTAGTAGTCTATAGGAGAAAGCACAGTTCCACAGCTAAGCAAGCTCTGGAAGTCTGCCCTCTTTCCAAAGAGGCAGAACAAAAGCAGCTTCCTTGACAACTGTTAACTTGTCTCCTACAAAGAGGAAACCTACATAAAAACCAACTTGATCTCTATTGACAGATCCCAGGTCAATGTTTAAGTGAACCACCATATGCTAAAATATACACAGTATGTAAAGAACATTCAACCTATACAGATAATTAAATATGCTTTAAATTGCAATGTTTGAAGAGGAACTCCTAACACTGACTTACCTTCATACTGACAAGTATTCTCTGCCGATTCACACATTTTTAAGTATTTCCTCAAGTTTCCAGACTGTTTTTCCAGCTTCCTTTTCAGACTGCTTCTACTTCTAGGGTCTTCAGAATCAGAATCTCCACTTGTGTTTTTTTTCCTGCTCTGGATTAAGTTAATAAGTTCTTTGAGTCTATCAGGATCATAATCTCCAAACTGAGACAGTTTTCTCCTGGCTTCATACTTTGCACGGATTCTTTTCCTTATTCTTGCATTGGCAAAATCAGAGTCTTCTGCGACTTCATAATCTGAGATGGGACTGAACTGCTGATATTTCTGATTTCCTCCCATCAGTTCCATAGCTCTAGAAACAGGTAGCTGATATGCCTCACAACCAAAAATATAGTTTTGCAAGGAACTGTCAATATGAGATTTATTTCTTGGAGCAGAATAAAGAAATTTTTTTTCATCCAGCCGTGATTCATACCGATACAATATAAATTCTCTATATTTTCCAGACATACTACAGCCTCTTTTCAAATACTCATGTATATACTTTTCCACAACAGCATTGAAATCTGCAGTAGTGTCTTTACGAGACTGGATTAAAGCAAAATGTAGAGACTGAATAAACTTTGTGAATTCTGGGAAGATTTCCTGATTTTCGTGCATCGTAGCTGAATTTTTCTGTGTTCCAAATGGAACACTTCTTTGTGCTGCCATAGGAGAAAAGGGAATTCACAATTAAAATCAAAATATAAAGTTATAAATAAATTATGACTAGTCAGCAATATTTTGTATTATACATACTTGGTGAAAGACAGTTTGGAATGACTGTGGAGAAATAGCCCAAAAGCCAGAATAATTTTTTTGGAGCAAAGGTAACCATCTATAAAGCCTAATTAAAAGTCAGCCTACAGATAGTAATTTTCATAATTCTGTGGTAACCTATATCATAGATACACATATCATTGTGAATATAAACCACTCCAGTGGTTTAGTAAGCCACTTCAAAGGCTTACTAAGGTTTACTATGAAGCAACCTAACAGCCTCCTGCAAGAAACAAGGGGAAGTATTACTCCTTCCCATGCAGTCCTGATGCATTCATGCTATTTCTAAGCTCACTGGACCCTTCCTTACAAAATGATTCAGCTTAGTAACCCAGCAGAAACCTACACAGCTTTTTCCATTCCTTTCCAAAGCAATACAACTCACTAAATCAAAGAGATGCAATTGGAGCAATCTGACCCTCCTTGCAATCACAGACTGAAACTTTTCTTCATTCAGCCACTGAAGCACCCTGAAGACTCAAACCAGTGATTAACCTTGTGTGAAATGTCATCTTGTATCATATTCCCTTCTACCCAATCTAACATGGATTGAATTAACCCAATTGTTAATTGATCAAGAAAAACATAAGGGGTTATTAAAATCAGAAATAGAGACATAAGAACCTAAGAAGCTGTCAGGATGTCGGACAAGAACTATTTGTAAAAGTGAAAAACCTGTGAAGAGCTATGTCTTGATAATATCACTTCTAACTCACAGCAGTCCAAGAAGACTAGTAGCAATTATTGCAAATTTCAACTGTAAAAGATTAAAGTTTGATCCCAAAACCAAGTTCCTGTAGTTATCTGTGATTACTTCGTTGTATCATTATGTTCTTTGTTCTTTTACACAGGTTTTGGTGCATAGCCCAATAAAAATAAACAAACAAACAAAAAACCCACAAAAAAACAAACAGGTACACTCAATGAAGACTTAGATGTTCTGACATTAAAGAAAGCCCTCTCTTAAGTGCAATGCCACTGATGCTCAGTTCTACTAGAATATACAGTCAAGACACTGGAACAAAGTTTTGCTTTCTCAAACATGAACAAAAAGAACCTAAAATATGTTATTTAATAATTGCTTTCATGAATAAACGCTTTTTGAACACCATCACCATGACCATAACCAATGCAAACTGTAACTCCTAGTTTAGGCTGACAGGGTATAACACTACAGGGTCTTCAACACAATCTAAACTACATTTAAATAAGTGTGTACACACCACTCTTAGCAGTGAACAAACTTACCTTGGTTCACTATACCTCTAGGTTCTGGGAACAGAAACAATGCATGCAGCATGCGAGGCCGTCCAGTTTGATAGTCTAGAAGGCAAGAAATAAGACCAGTTGAGAGGACCACTGCTGTGCTTAAAAATCCGGTACTCAAAAACCCACTAAAAGAAATAACCAAAACCAACTCAAAACCAAAAAACCCCCAGATATGCATACCATAAGGGGATATCATTTGCCAAGGAGAAAGAAGAAAAAGGAATCCTCTGTCCAGAAGTGGTTTCACAAGAACCTGTTTTCAACCAAAAAGAGGATATGGTATCAAGCACAAATACATGTTCACTACTAATACTCCTACTGTTTACTAATGGTAAGCTAAATTTCATCACGGGCACAGAAGTGCCCAAGAATATGCCAGCTAAGGAATTCCATTAAGATCATGGATCTTGTAATGCACCTTAATTAAGAGTTAGCAAAATTATTTTTTAAAACAGGAACAGTAAAATCTGTTGCACTCACAAGTTTCTCTTTCTCTAGTTTGTGAAGTAAGCTCTCAAAGTGACTACCAGAACGGGACTTTTCCACAACTTCGTACAGGCTACAGTACATGCCATTCTTCAACACTGACACGATACAAAGGTAGAGAGAGAAGGTAAGAAAAAAAAACATCAAACAATACTGTAACTCAGAAAACTTTAAAATTCCAAATTTAAAAAAATTAAGCTGGAATTACCTTCTCTTGCTCCTACATAAGTTTCTTTGTACAACAGCGCTGGTGAGATCTTTTTCTTCAGTTGATCAATGCTCACAACTTTTTCAACCTCCAGTTTCTCTGGACTGGAGAGGAAGGGGGGGGGGCAGAAGGACGTAAAAAAAAGATAAAGATCTCTTTACACCCCCCCCCCACACTCCTACTGTCATTGATCAAGTAAGAACTATTCAATATATACTCTTAAAAATCAGTTCCTTGGACTATCCCATGAGCCAGTGGAGTTCACTCCTGCAAAAGGGGCGGGGGGGGGGGGTGTCATTTCAAAGGAAAAACCAACCACCAAACAAAAAATTGGTGCTGACAGTATTGTGTGCATGCACTAAAAGCAGCTCTGGATACACACTACTCAAGAGTCTAGTCTGGCATACTTAAAGTGTCTAATCAGTGTGTATTTTAGATTTTCACCTGAATACATCCCAAATTCACCAGTCCCTACTAAAAAGAGTTTTAACAAACCAATATTCTAAACGTGCTGTTGAAATGGAAATACTCACAGTTTGCATGGAAGGAAAGGACGTGCTGCTGATTTCAAGGAAATGTGGCACAAAAGTTTGCCTTTATTCCAAAGCTGTCCCCTCCATAATGTATAGTTGTATTTATCTAAATTAAGATAGAGAAAGGAAGATTACGTGAAACACTTTCAGATTATCTTAAATTTTACTGACTCTTTCTGTATTTTGTGTTGGTTTGTGAAGCAGCTATAGGAACATCTTGATTTCGGAAGTTTAGCCATAATGTTAGCATGGGTTGCTGTGCTACTTGAAATCTGATGCTGTGTTGCATGAAGTCCCTGTTCTCTGTAACATGTTAGCCTTAGTCCTTACTCTCTAGAGCATAATCAGAGTGCCTAGGCTCTATTGTATATAGGGTGAGTTATGTGACAACCTGGCAAGGTAGATATCTAGCGGGCCAGCTTGCAACAATGTAAGATTAGGGTGTCCTTTAGTTGAACTGTCCTCATTATATTCTCATTATACCACTAAAAACCACCCAGGTGAAGACCCTTCCTTCACGCAAATCACTAACCAATCATTGAAACTGGGAGTACACTACCTTGTAATTTGTGTGTATAAACGTAACAAGGAAATGGGCATGGGGTGTGCCTGATTTGTGGGGACTCCACCTAGCACCCAGGGCTAGTAGTAAAGAAGTGCCTGCTTCTTAGTGCTACATTAGCATTAAGGAGTTTTACTCTCCTGACTTCTGGTGACAAAATCACGTGTGGGACTGAAAGGAAATGGCAATAAAAAGGCAGTGAATCTCCAAAAGCAGTATAGAGAAAATTAAGTACTAACACCAGAGCAGATGACAGTATGTTAAATAGTAAGCTAAAAGGTAACAGTATTTACAATCCTGGTAACAGTATTTACAATCCTATCTTGTTTTAACCTGCTATGAGCAGATTAAAGGAGGTTACTATGTCACCGGTACCTATCTATATAAGCACATCCGTGATGCCAACATCTGTGGAACAGTATCCTTTGTCCTTAACTGTCAACCATTTTCAAACATTAATATTTTACCGGAATGAGGTTCAAAAGAAAAGCAGGGCAGAGGATGATAATAATTTAAATGCCACTGAGCAGGAGATTAAGCAGCAGAATTTAGGTTCTTACTTCACTATAATTAGAAAAGGAAGGGGAAGGAAAGACTTGATTTGGTTTAGTTTTGGTTTGTTCTGGTAAATGAAGATGTACATTAAGGTATCTGATCACCCAGTATCATTAAAACTCAGGTACATAGTCAGCATAACTAAGTCGGTTAAAGACAAATAAAACTACATGGGGAAAAAAGCCTATAACCTTCCATAATCACCACCATAAAAGCAGTAAATTTCAATTTATTCTTACCTGTTATTCTATCTGCGTTGAAGCTGTTTGATCTATCAAAAAGAAAAAAAAAAGGCAGAATGACTAGGTTGAAGCAGAAACTTCTGGCTACTGAATTTGACATTAAGGATACTTCATCAGTCTCACAACAAAGCAACACTGATAATTTGCCCTCTAACCTCAAGCTATCAGGCATTTTGATCACTATTTTTTAGCACTACATGGTACAGTCCCCACATCTTGATGCCTTCCTATCAGCATAGCTTTCGTATTGTATCTGTAACCAATTGCTCACTTCAATATTCTCTCCACAAGCAGGAAGACACCACCACAGTGACAAAGTACACAGAAAATACTTTTGGAATACTGTTGTGGTTCGAGCCCAGCCTGCAACCCAGAATCACGCAGCTGCTCACTCATTCCCCCCTTTCTTCCTCCCACTGCTCCAGGAGGGATGGGGAGGAGAATCGAAAGAATGTAACTCCCATGAGCTGAAAAACAATTTAGTAACTAAGGTATAACACAAAACCACTACTGCTGCCACCAACAGTAATAATGATAAGGGAAATATCAAGGGGAGAGAATACAACCGCTCACCACCCGCCAACCGATACCCAGTACAACCCGAGCAGCGATCTAGCCCTTCAGGTTAACTCCCCCCAGTTTCTACACTGTGCATAACATGCTGTGGTATGGAATACCCTTTTGGTTAGTTTGGGTCAGGTGTTCTGTCTCTGCTTCCTCCCGGCTTCTCCTCCTCCCTGGCAGAGCATGAGACTGAGAAAGTCCTTAATCAAAGTAACAATGCTCAGCCACAACTAAAACCACTGGTGTGTCATCAGTGTTGTTCTCAGGCTAAAGTTGAAAATACAGCACTGCACCAGCTACTAAGAAGGAAAAAATTGATTGCTACTGCTGAACCTAGGACAAATACCAAACAAAATAATGCTGTGAACATTTTTAGGCCTGAATTTCCTCAGTTAACAAAAAACAAAAACAAAAAAATCCCCAAACTACAACAAAAAAAAAACAAAACCCCAACCCACTGTACATGGGTTCCATCTAGGCAGAGGGTGTGTAGGTGAAGAGAGCAGCAGAACTGCTTCCTACAGGGGCCAGCTTACTGCATGAAACCAATTCTGTCACCTCTTGCTTTGCATTAGAAATATTTATTATTCTAAGTCCCTGTAGCATGTCCATTCATATTCACCTAAATCACTTGTAAGCTACTGCCAAGAGCTATAAATCCTTCATGCTGCATGCAGCCTTTCCAAAACTCACTTTCTAGCTTACCTTGGTGGAGGAAAGTGTTTTGGTAATGGCACCATTTCATCTTTGTAAGTAAATGACACGACAGCATAAGGACATACATGTCTTGGTCTTCTCCTGATTTCATCAAAGCCATATTCATAAAAATAGTACTAAAAAAGAAGTGACACAATGTTTATTACAAGTCTGGTAACCTGTATTTTGTAAATACACTAAAATCCATGACCTTTCTTCATTGAAAGGTGTACTCTGATTCACAGAAGAGCTTACAAAATATACCTCATGATTCATTGTTTAAACAAAGAAAAGAAGTTTGTTTGGAACTCATTATGCCATACATTAACTGGTATACAAACCAAGTTGTAAGCTACTATAATAAATCACATCTATGTTTGTTTTACCAATGGCCTATTTCTTCAAAAGGTGGTATTTTAAAAAAGCTTCTAAAGGTCCTTCTCATATGTACTTTGTTATACAATCAATTAAGGTCTATTTCCACCTGCTCCTCCATCCTCTACCAAACACTGACAGAATGGACAGTAGTTCAGGAGCTAATCAAGAGTGAAATAGTAATTTTGCAACAATTATTTGAAAGTATATTTTTGATGAGGTATGGGACAAATAACAAAAGAAATCACTGAGGAAAGTATTTCTACGAGTTTTGGAGTCTATCCTTAGTGCAGTCACAAAACTCTGATGTTAGAGAAAAATGTTAGTTCAGGCAAGTTTGTAGTGAGAAATGAAAACATATATTCATCTGCCAGCCACCTGACTCAGTGCCCAGCTCTGACTTACAGAAGTCAAAAGAAGCTGCAATACTAAATAGGACACTTTCAAGTTAAGTATCCTGAAAACTATGGACTTGACAGAATAATCCAACGGCAACAGATTACTGCAGTGAACAGCTGGAGGAACAGAAATGCCTGGAACTGATCCCATTTTGTCCTCCCTTCCCCATCTCCAAACCTAAGAATGTGGTATGGGAAAAAAAAAAAAAAAAAAAAAAAAAAAAAAAAGGAAAAAAAGGAAAAAAAAGGAGGGGGTGGGGGAAGGGGTAGAAGGGATGAAAGGAAAGAAAAAATAAGAAAAATGCTGTTCTTTCCTAGCCAGTTTTACACTTAAACTAAACTCCTCGTTCTCTCCTCCCCGGCCAACATCCCAGTCCCCATATATGTTCCCTAGCTATCTCGTACTCCACCTACATCCTGATTTGAAGGAGCTCTCCATCAGGTCCAGGTACATATATATACACACACATATACATATATATATATATAAGGGAAACAGGAGAGACTGACATGTTCTTAATTTCTACTACAGACATGTCTGTGTTACTGCTAAACATACACCAGACTGCAGCGTTACAGGGCATGGTCAGTGTTTGTTACATCTTCAGTGATTTTATCTCCATCCTGTTGTAACTGTTTATCAAGTCTTAGATAATAAATTAACACATGCACAGCTTTCTTTCACCTGTGTGAGTTCGTAGGCTCGATAAGCCAACAAAGAGGTCACTTTATTTGCATTCTTTGAAACATGACACTCATGCTTTGGTGTTGGATCCAATGCACTCTTTACTGTTGATTCCATTGCTTTCATACCGATGTGGTCATATATGCTTTTCATTTTTCCCTGTAACAAAGCAGAAAATTTGTAAGCATAAGCTTTTTCCTGAAAACTGGCAAAATGCTTCAAGTACTAAAGTAAGTAAGACCACGGAAATGAAAACAGGCCATTAAAAAAGCAACTTATTTAAGTACATTATTTTCATAGAAAACACACAATTTTCACCTTCTATTAAAAAATATGACTTTTTTAAAGCTCAATGTCAATAGATTTTAAGCCTGTAAGGGTTCTAGTTTCTCTACAACCAGCTAACTGTGTAAATGGAAGCTGAGTAAGTTAGGTTTAAATCACCTTTATTTTATCATTGAGCAACAGAATCCTTCAAGAATAAGCAAGGTAAATTTACCTTTATTATTTTAAAAACAATCACATCTCCAGTTGTTCCAGCTTCCAGAGGATTAGGCTGCAATAAATCAGCATACCTGGAGATATATACACCTGAAATATAAAAAAACCTCAACATATTATGGTGAATATAAAAATCATTACAAGTTCAACATATAGCAAACAATAAAGATACAATAATTTTTCTGGAGCAAGATCAGTGAAAGGTTGAAAGGTTGCAGCTTCAAGACAGCAGAGTAAATGTTTACTGGCACAAACACCAGTATGAAACACTGCAGCAGAATATGGACACCAGCTCAGTTTAAAAGGAGCACACCCACACTGTTATTAGTGTTGTGTCTAAGAGGCCAAGCCCTGCCCAAAGGCTCTAGATACTGTTTTCAGGTGGGGCTTTTTTAAAGAGCTAATGTTCCATACAATGCCCCACTGCAGAAAGTGGAGATAAGCACCAAAGATAAGATAGTGAAATAGGGCAAGAAAACACTGGCATCTTCAGCAATCTTTCATCCTACACTTGACAAAAATAGTTTTGGAATCGTAAACTGACACTCAAATGGAAAGGTAAAATAATTTATTGGTTTTCAACACTTCTGCCATAATTTCGTAGATCTTTTTAAGGCCTCAGACACATCTGTTGCTCTAGTGACTACCTCAGATCAAGTAACTGCAACTGAACTGAGTTACTCAGAAAAGCATCCATTTTTGCTTAGGTTCCTCTCATTCCAAGTCTGTATTTAACTGCTTTTATAAATTGCTCCTGAACCTTTACTGACTAAGGTAGTAAAAAAGTATACACTCATGTATCTTTGCTCTCCTCACCTTGCATCTATCCTGCTTTCAACATTCATACTGTCACCTCTGTAGCATGTTTCTATTTTAAAAGCTTTGCAAAACAGGAATTTTGCATCCTGCACTTTCAAATTTTTTAACTGTGACTCTTTCAGGTCTCCAGTTCATCTATGCTCTTCTTGGACTTTAGGATCCAAGAACTTTAGCTGTATCTACATCAATACTAAGCTGAGCTGCAATTGCCATAAAGAATTTCTGAATAGATGCACATACATAGGTACAAACACAGGAGCACACAGACTTAGACTGCATTAGTTCCTTGGCCTCCCTACTTTACAGGGAAGACACAATATACTGGTTCAAGTTAAGCCAAAATGAGAATTAGGTCTTCCCTGCAGGAAAGGTATTAAATAAACTAGTTAAAACCAGAGTTATGAAATAATGTCCTGATGTCAATCTACTCTGCTAAGAACAGTTAAGCTGTGATGATCCTGCACTAAGTGACAGAAAAACGACAGTTTACACAACTGCATCACATTATCTGCCAACTCACACTGAACAATACCAGCACATATAATCAAAAGATAGTTACCCATGGAAGGACTGCCGAGAATTGTTATTTTGGAGTGGCCCACCTGCAACCCCTTTTCACATATGCTTTGGATCTGAAGAGAACAGACATTTTTATTTAAGCAATTCTATCTGAAAAGCCAGAATATGAACAGAACGGTGAGAAATGACAATTACACAATTTTAAACGAAATTCAAAAACTAAATCAAACCCCTAAAACCCTCACAAACAAAACCCAGACTGAACTGCAATATAAACTATTAAACTCTAGAAGTGAAATGCTCAATATAAAGCAATTACACAGATTCACCTGTAACTTAGGAACAGCCTCCCTATACCTTAAACACACTTTATGAACGTTACCTGTTTTTAATACACAAAGCAGAAGGAAACCTGGCAAACGATTTAATACTTAGGAAGTCCCGGCTCTGTAATAGCAGAAAAACAACAAGAACTCCCTGTCCATCACTGCTATTAAAGATGTATAACCAAAGAAGAGACAGAGACAGTAAGGTCCATTTTCTAGTATTACATGTTACCTTCTCCTTAGGGTAACCTCTTCTTGATGCAGAAAAAAATCAACCAACCCAAAACAATCAGGAACCCCCAAAAAATCTACACCGCCAAAACTCCACTGCAATGAAAACATACAACACTCCTTTTCAATTAAAAAATAAACACAAACCCCCTAGAAACCAACATGCCATCCAGAAATCTCCTTTAAGTTATGAAGCAGAGCCTAAAACAGAGAAGATACTTTACAGAAACAGGCACATGGAGCACCTCTAATAGCAGAGAATAAAGGACTTAAAAGGTGACATATCATCTCTTTCCAATGTTGCAAAAAAAAAACTTAGTGATTGTGTCAATAAAAACATTCAATTTAAAAAACAAAACCAAGCTTCTAACTGAAAAACAAGAGAAAGAATTTTGGACAGAAGTTTTTTCTTACCTGAGGTCGATCAACCATCAGAAAGGCATAGGTTTCAGAAAGTTCTTTTTCTGGGCGACCATCAAATTTCAGTTCTCTGCGTTTTTCTGTGTACTATTAAGCAGAAAGTTATTAACCCATAAGAAAAATTACTTGATATCACATTCAAATATCAATGTTCTAAAGCCCCATCTATGTTAGCAGATCCAAGTGTACAAAAATAATCAGAAGAACAAGTTAAATGAGACTATAGTATGCTAAAATTCTATTTCATACCCATTGCACCATAGAAAAAATGTCATTGGCTTCATCTCCCCAGAGATTTAAGGAAGAGACACTCCTCAAACAATCCTGCACAGTAATGTTTTATTGTTATCTTTGTAGCATAACTAGCTACAAACATCCAGCTCAATGCCTTCCCTATCATCTTTGAAATAAGCCTTTTTCTCTTATTAGAAGCAGATCATTATATTTCAGGTTCCACATGTACTTTTGCAGTTGCACCTCACTGCTACTCAGGTGGTTTTCCTCAGTTGCAACACTCGTTAGTTGTAACTGTGTTACAGTAACGAATAAAAACAAATACACATCAGAGCTTACTGTACAGTTTCAAGATAATAATTACAGCAAACCAATTACATATTCTATTACAATATACGTGAAGCTTGTTGGCACTGGGACTGAAACCTTATTTCTCAGCCTGGATTTAAGAGACGCTGTATAAGGTACAGCAGAACTGTTTTAACCAAGCTGCTCAACTTACTAGTTCAACTGATCACCTCTTTCAGGTGGTACTTCTTAGAAAACAACAGTACAGAGACTGTGTGAACTTAGCGGCAGAAAACAATTTTCATCTTAAGTTTCACAGGGAGCATCAGGCCTTTCAGACAAGGCACTGTAACATCTTTCCAGGTTATTAAAAATGCATAAAATTTAAGAAAATGTTTGAAAACTTAAAATGCACAGAGATGAGCAATGCCAAATACAAATATTTTTTTTAGTCTTTTTGAGTATCCGTCAGGCAAGATATTTTATCTATGCACTAACAAACTTGCCTGAAAAATAGCCGTTTACACTTTTGAGGATGTCAGTTTGCAATCATGAAGCCCATGAGTACAAAATAATCTCTAGATATTTGCCTCTGGAATCAGAAAGGCCATTAAATTTCATTTGACTTGTACCTTATTCATAAACAGAAGCCATAAATATACTCACTTCCTTTTCCAACAGTTCACTGTGAACTAAGCTGGCTCTCTTGTAACTAAAATTGGACACTGAACTTGGTTCCAAGTAAGATGAATGCAGAATCTTTACAATATCCTCAAATTCTCGAGATCCTACAGCCACTGGCTGGAAGAGTGCTATAAAAGAGAAGAAGACAAAATTTATTTGTATTTAGAATTTAGAATTTAGAATACAAAATGCCTGAAGTATTTGAGAAAGATGGAATTCGGGGGTAGAAAGTTTAACTTGAAGTTGCCTGGAATTATAGCAGCTTCAAAAAAATGAAAGAAAACAAACCACATTTCCTTAGGAGTTGTTACTCTTCAACAGCTGGTTCTCAGCAGCTTAGAAGGGAAGCACCTCAAGTCTGAATTTACCCTTTGAAAACATCTGATACATATCACAAAACACTGTAATTAAACTTTTATAACTTTAATTAAACTAATTAGCTCTTAATTAAGAACTACAAATTCATCTATATAAAAACCTTAACAACAGATTCATAGCTCTGACTCTCTTTAGAGCCCTTGCGAGGCTTTTTGTTTGTTTGCTTATCATAATAAAGCTAAATATGTATAAATTCAACACTGTCTGAAGAAGTCCAATTAGCTCCTGGTACTAAAAACACACTGCCTGTGTTCATGCTTTATCATCTTACCCTCTAATGAGAACTGCTTTAGAAGGACAGCCTTTCATTTCCTGTTGTAGAAATACACCTTCCAGGCAAACCTTTGCATGAAAGTTTGCACAGCAAAGTGTTCATCTCCCCAAGCTGCTTCAGTTGTATCTGGGTACTGAAGGTGACAAACTGATCAGAAGAGCAACCTGAGAGTAGGCCAGCAGAGAATCTGAGCACTAGTACAGAGAGTAGCGCCTAAGAAGAGCATACTTCCCAGGAAACTGAACCAGTCCAGTATGGCAAGTGTTCTTCTCCTCAGAGTAACTTCCAAAATGCTCACAAGCAGCACAGTATTGTTGTGGTATTTGCAAACTTCAGAGAGTCAGCATTCCTAGCACATATTTCTCAGACTGCTTTTGCTCTTTTTTCTCTACCAGAATAAACCCCCAAACCACCATCACCTGAAAACACTAGAAGTTACAAGAGTTAGGAGTAAACTATAGTAGTACCAATCTCACATAAAAGACAATCTACCATTATTCAAAAAACAAATTAAATTACATCTTCAAGTTCATTAAATCAGATGGTAGTAGATTCAGACGGCAATTTCATCATTTGCAAGAAATATTTACTGCATTAGCCTCAATATAAACCAAGTGTTCTGAATAAAAACTGACCTGGTTTATCTAGTAAAAGCTGCATTCACACAAAAGAGTTTATAATATAATACCCCATGCGCAAACCAAAGTAAAGCAATGATTCCCAACACCAGCAACAACAAATAAGTCATTTTTGAAGAGTGCAAGTTATGGAAGCGATAAGAAACCATTCTTATACAACATCCTTTACAGTAACAACACCTTCATTCTTGAAAAGCTGACAGCAATATGGGAGGAAAGATAATTGGAAGAAAATGAAATTCTCAACTTTGTATTACTAAGATTGAATGCATTTGTACTGAAGAGAAAAACACCAGTAAAATATAATAAAACAAACCTACTATAGATCTACACACACTGGAAAAACACCTCCCATCCCCACACACCTCTTTACTCCTTCTGACAAGGAGTTACCAAACCCCACTGTTGTGGTGCAAGAGTTTCACATATTGCCTGTTCCTCTTGTCTCTGAAAGGACCAGTGAAGGCAGCAAGGTATCAATGCCAGCTGCATGTTCAAATTTCCCATTTTCATATTGGTGATTCCTGTATCTCACCCCTTCCCCCTAGAAACACATGCTCAGCCAAACACACCCTATTTCTTTCATCTTCAACCCAGGCGAGGACAAAGGCTACAGGACTAGCTAGAAAGAGTCACCACAAACTATACACAATGTATTCCCTACTTCCCAGACACAAATCTAGGAAAAGGCACATTATTACATTGATTAGGACCCTGCTATTCATTCAAATATTGTCAATTACGTTCCCATTTGTGTTTAAACATTTCCTGCTTTGCAGAAAGTTCTGGCAAGAGAGCCAAGACAGCCTTGCCCAAGAACAGCAAGCTACAGAGAACCTAGTATACAATTATCTCTCAACAGATTTATGGAAGAGCTCTACTTAATCCCCTAAATTACTGAATACAGCAAATTAGAGATTTTTTAAAGACTGTTGCCTTTTTTTGTTTTGTTTCTTAGCAGAGGACTAAGAAATACATTTTACTCCTATTGTTACATATTATTCGATAATAATTTTCTTGTTCTTCACCAAATTTATATCCTAGACATTCACCAGAGAGACTACTGAAGGCAGCAAAAGGTCCGTTGCTATGCTGAACACAGATGAAAACTGAAATATTTTAAAGTACACGGGCATAAAAGTCCCTTTTGAGACTCCAATTTTTCAATCTGAGAACATATAGAGCATTAAAACAAGGCTGACTCCTCCTAAATGATCACATCAGTGCAAGAACAAGATTCTACATCCACCTTTTGATGAGAAAATGCTGAACAATCCAAAAACGTCACAGTAATGGAATTTCTGTTCCTTTGAATGTGCACTGTCCAAGCAATACAAAGTGAACAGAAACAGCAACTACACTGTTTATGCATGAAGTAAACTCAGCAACTATAATCTTGCTGTAGTTTACTTCATGCATAAATTAAGAGTGATTGGGTTCATGATCTGATGCCATCCATTGTCTGGGACAAAGCAGCACGAACAAGGTTTGTTGAACGTGTAATCCTCACAGAAAGGAACACGCTACTTATGTTCTGAAGATCCCTTATAAATACCAAATTTTATCACCAAAATCAATTGTTCACCTGCCACCTTTTCATAAACAGTACTAGCAGACAATCCACATTCCGTTTGAAAACTAGACAGCACCGACTAGGAATTTCTCTGGGGCAGTCTGCTAATTTTGTGTCTATTGCATTGTTTTTCTGAGTTGCCAAATACTGGATGGAGCATGAAATAACTACTGAAGTGACTAAAGGACAGCACTGTAACCATTAAACTAAGTTATTTAGCTTTGAATTTCAGATCAACTATCATATATGGCAGTCAAAAAATCTGTCAGTGCATGGCATAAACTTTTTTTCTTTCTCTCCTTCCCACTCATCATATGCTCTCAAATCTACTTCCCAGTTGTTCCAGAACTTGAGGCACCGCAGTCTTCAGGTTCCTACTAAAAACCTGAAACACTAGCCAATGAGTTAAGTGGCACAGCAATACTTTTCAATTTCTCATTGAAAAGCACTCGTATTGAGGAGCAGCTATTTTCCAGGTTACAGGCAGTACAGAAGAGCTCATACCTCACCTAGTAGTAAGCACTAAACTAGACCTTCCATGGGAATCACCAAGCCTTATGTCCACAAGCAAATGATGAGATTAAGCTTGTCTCCAGTCCTACATAAAAGACAACAGTATGTACGTACATATTTTTCAGGCTCACTATACAAACCTGATGTTGGTATGCTGCACCTTTATTGACCTGTGTAAATTAAACTGATTTATGTAGGGACTAACTTGCAGTATCCTTATACCACATACAAGTAAACTATTATGGGGTTTGCTGGATTGTTCTAAGTAAAAATAAGCAAAAGAATATTGGTTTTGTTCAGTTTCTACTCAGTGTATTGTAACATATGAGTACTACTAGGTGAAAACTTGTTTTAGGGAATATAGCACATAGTCAAGGGACAGACATTAGACTGGATGATGTTCAGATGTACGTTCATTCCCTACAGGCTTTACACTTCCCTTTCACAGCAGTCTGAATCTTCAACGTAAGAAAACAGTTTGGAGCTAGAACTTCGGTTGGTTTGGGGTTTTGAGTGGTTCTTCTAAGTCAAAATGTGAAGAAGGCAGCAGAGACATTCTCCTTAAGGAAACCTGAACTAACTTTTAAGTGAACTTAAGAAAACTACCCATTCTGTTCTGACAGAATGCTAGCACTCTTGACAAACAAGTGTTCCTGCTACAAAAACTTCACTGAGAAGCACCATTTTAAGTTTTCATTTTTTAAGACTGACACAAAAAATGTATGGTGTTAACAGATCATAACATTGTTACTTCTATGATTTTTTCATCCCAAGATGTCTTTTGCTTTAAAGAGGTCTAAGCAGTTACCAAGTCCAAGGATTACTTAATGAAATCCCCAGGTAAAAATATCAAGCAGTAGAAATACCTCTCGACCGAAGATACGGAAAATGAGCCATCAGATATTATTCAGAGAAGAAAGGACAACCTTGACCTCCAAACAAGTATTTCTAAGACTTTCATGGATAAAAGCAAGACCTTTTTCCCTGACTAAGCCTAAGAAACAGAAGTCAGTTAACTTGGCAAATTATGGAAATAAATGTCCAGTATTAATCAACAAGCAACCGACTGAATCAGTTTGCTACTTGAGCATGTGTTTTGGAATTGTCTTTTGGTACAAGGCCCATTCATACAGTTCAGCAAGTTCAAAAATGCTCTTCCGGTAGTTTACCTTGAAAATCCATTTTCTTCATCCTATTAAACAAGGACCACTGAAGTTTCAGGCAGACTTGGAAACTGAGGAAGATGTGACAACTGAATCAGAAGAGGCCATGACAACAGGCAAAGTACTAAGGTAATAAGAAGACATAAGCTACTCAAGAGAGAGTAACACCAGTACTAAACTGTATGTCCTGGGAAAGCAAACTTGCAAGACAGTTCCAAGTAGGAAAACCAATTCACATACACCTTAAGAAAGATTCTGCATGACAACCAACCACAGTTAGTTGTAAGAAGTATGTTTCTTCCAGATGCATTTCCTCACATCAGCAAGGTTCTGCTACTTTCAGTCCCTCGTCAGTCTCCAAATAGAGGTGAACATGTCAATTCCAGAAAGGCTAAATAAGCAACTTAATCCTGGTTTTTAGGACTTCATGGTTTGGGGTTGTTTCCAGAACACATTTTGGTAAAAAGAAAAAACAAAACCCAAACAAAATCATCCTGTACAGATTTTATAACCTATGCATTACAGACCAGTCTTCACAATCAAAACAGCAGGTGTATCTTTGTATGGTATGTCCAGGAACAAAATGGAGATTTAAAAAGCAGAACAAGGACAACTCCAAAGCAAGGAAGTATGGAGGAAGTTTGCACATGTATTGTGCATGCTGGAATTCAGAATGTAGTCAAGAGAGGTCTTTTGAGAGGTGGCATTATGATTAACAAGATGTACTCAAACATTTGTGCTAAGCCTGTTTTAAGTGTATGCCACTGCAACGTTAAGATGTCCTATGCACCACTGATCTTAGAGCTTAGTTCCAGACTGATTTAACTGCATCATTTCCCCAATGCCAACAGAGAAACTGGCTGGCCTCATCATGGTGGCAGCCCACTTTGCTAGTCTTGCCTGTGACAGACATGCACTTTGTCTTGTGGTATCACAAGATGTAATACCAACAATAATACGCAACTCTAAGATCAAAAGCACCATGGATTTAATGGAGAAAGGTCTATTTGGAGAATTCTGGAAACCCTGTCACAATATGATTAAAATACCCAAGCAGCTTTCTGTAAGCTGAAAGGGCAAGAATAAAAGTACACTAAAAAGTAAGCCCTTCAGAATTAGGTCAAGTGACCTTGACTTTAGTGAGTGAATTTCAGAAGCAGTGAAAGAATGGCTTCCCCTTCTAGATGCCACAAAAGCCTGATGTTTCAACTACAGTCGAAAAACTTGTTACACACCATAGGAGATGGTTATGCACAGGCAAATGATGAATTAGATCACCCAGAAAGGTATTCTGCAGGTTTCTATCCACACTGGAACTAAATGCTAGAGAGGAACTTCAAAAGTCTGTGGTTAAGTACTAAGCGTATCTGAGATATATTTAAAGGTATTCAAACATAACCACCCCTAGGTCTGACATATGGAAGTACAAGAGGCACCATGTTTTATCCAGACATTTTTCTGTCAGATGAATAAGACTTTTTTTTTTTTTTCCCCCTCAAATCAACCCAGTCCTTTTTACAATGTATCTGTGCCAGACTTGTTCCCCTTCATGGGGTGGCAATGGGAAAGAAATGGAAGGAAAATGAGGATATTACTGCCAAAAAACAGAAGGGAAAGACTGGATAATGAAATAAACCTACCTTCATCTCTTCCTTATAGAAGAAAACATTTCAAGAAGTTAGATGTTAGACTCTTCTCTGAAGAACTAGAACCCTATGAGAACACGTTTGACTTTTTTTGATACATAAGAAGTTACTAACACCATGTTGCAAAAGGTCAAGAACTGAGATTAAATTTCTGGGAGAAAAGAAGGTATGTCTTCGTGTCACTTAATAGAAGATAAGCAGAAGCCAAGGGAGTGTGATGAAAAGCAAGAATCACCACAGGCTTCAGAGGAAGAGTTACCTGGGAACAGAAAACCCAAACAAACCCCAAAACAAACCCTGGACACTTGGAAGGGGAATGTTTCCAAGGCTAGGCACGTGAACGTGGGATGTTCACTTCCCTCCTGCCAAGGAAGGCACATACACTACATAAGAAGTCTTCTGAGTATCATCGATGAAGGACAATTATGCTCAGTATTTGCCAGTCTACCCTAAAGAGGATTACACTCCTCTCCTGCAGAGAGGAGGTCAGGGGGAAGAGGAAAACGAATCATCTTCTCTGTGTGTCCATGTCCCAGAGAACCATCTTCGCCGCATGCGACTGCCTCTCCAGAAGCACAGCCAGGATCAGTACTCAAGCCCACCCAGATCACGTCAAGCGTCTCCATCCTTTTAAAGCAACAGTCTGAAATTCGAGTTTTTGTTTTTTCTCCTCGTGGCAAAATAAATACGGAAAAGAAGGAGGAGTAGGAGAAGAATGTAAAAGCCCCTCTGACACTGAAAATCTCATCCCCAGCAGCTTCTCTAGTCCAAACCATGCCACAGCCTCCTCCACACCCGCAGGATTTTGCATGCAGTTGTGTGAGGTGCATAAAGAGCCTATCTAATGAACAAGATGAAGAGGGGAGTGAGGGAGAGAAAGGAAGGAAAGGGAGGGGAACAACCTTTCTTTTCTCTGCTCTTCCTGGGAATGTGAAAGTTCCTTCTAACATGCAGATCTTCTGGGAGCTTAGGGAGAGGGGGAGGCCCCCCCAGCTGACTGCTGAGCGGCTGCTGCTGTTGTTCATTTGCCGTTGAGATGCTGCTCCTGCGCTGGCTGCTCCTAGCAGTGATGCTGAGGTTTGGGGGGACCTTGTCCTCAGCAGCAACAGCAGTCACCAGCAGCGCCTCCCCACTGCTACTGCTCTCACAGCGTCCGCCATTTTGTGTGCTGCGCTCGGCAGCTCTAGGACTCTCCACCCCGACGAGGCCCGCGCTGGTCTCCGTCCGCTGATGGTGCTCCGGCTCCATCTCGTCACCATTAAGCATCACGGCATCCGCCATTCGCTCCTATCTCCGAGAAGCGAAAACTACAGCCCGCGTCTCCTCTTCCTGCCTCAGCGAACTGTTCCTTCCCCGCGCCCATGCACCGCTCCCATCCGCTACTGCTCCCCCTCCGTCCGCTCGCTTTATGGCAACCCCGACACCCCCTCCCCGAGCGATAACATGGCGGCAGCGCACGCGGGCAGGGGGCGGGGCTGCAGCCAGTCCAGCTTAGCCAATCCGCTCGCGGTACGGTGGGAGCCGGCACAGCCGGTGTCGCGATGGGACCGCGGGCCGGTGTGGAGGGTCCGCGCGCGGAGTCGCGTTCAGACTGCCCGTACACCCCGCCGCCGCCTGGGCGAGCCCCGGCAGGCCTCGAGAAAGTTCCTCCGCCTCGCGGCCGCCCGCCGCCGGTCTGCTGGGCTGGGGCGGAGGCCGCCTCCTCGTTTCCCGCTTTCCTTCTACCAGCGGCTGCGCCTTCCTTCGGCTCTGGAGAGGCCCGAAGCGAGGGCTCGGTGTCGCAGGTCCCGGTGTCCGTCGGTGGTTGCGGCGGGACGGGTGCGCACGCAGTGCCCTGGGGAGAGGTGACAGGGAATGTCGCTGGGATAATGCCACATACTTCAGCCTGCACTTCGCAGGCGGCACGGCGGCAGTGCCGTGAAGTGCCTGGCCCACTGCTGCGGCACAGTGCCCAGGTACTTTCGCCCTCTACCCGGACAACAGCCGAGCCGCGCACGAGGTTATCGCCACAGGCCCCCGGAACAAGAACTGGTGTGCTGCCAGCGCCAGTGCCTGCTTCTCCCCCCAACGTGAGGGGGTTTTCAGTACATTGGACACAATGAAAAAAATCTCCAGTTTGAAGAATACAAAATTATTAACCATGAAGGACAGGCATAAATTGTCCTATACTGCAATAGAAGTTGGGATAGTGTCATGATTCATTAGAACAGCACCAAATAACCTTCCCCACCCAGCAGCTTCCTCTGCATTGGGGGCATACACTGATAAACTGTCTTTAGAGTAATGCCTTTGGACTAACACATCTTCACTGTAAGGAGTAATTCTAATGAAAATACCCAAAAGTATGAGAGACAGTTCTTAGTAAACTGTTAAAATACAAGTTTTGTTACACTTTGAGGACAGAAAAAGCAAAGGAAATGTGTGTTATTGCAATGACTTTTTAGTTCTGTAACTTCATTGAACTTAACTCTTACACATTTAATCAAGTGCATGTAGGATCATGACAAAAGACAGGCTCTATAGCAAGGGTACTTCAGTGACAATAGCTACTTGTATTCCATGCCTTGCGAATCTACAAACTGCAAGCAAGTTTCAACGTGAAAAAACAGAATGTGCAAGTAACAAACTGACCTTCTTCAAAAAATAAACAACTTCAGTGTCTCAGCAGTAAGATAAGGAAATACAGATCAACTGAAGGCCACACAATCCACTGCTCATATACCAAAGAGTACTATTTTTCAAATGGAGTGAAACCGAATGCCATAAATGGATGTGGTGCTATTGAAGCTACATCAGGAACTGTTTTCCAGCAGATTTGCTAAGGAAACTGGGATGGTTCCATGCAACATGGGTTTTTTTCCAGTGCAAGAGCTGAGTAATAAGGTGAAGCTGTTACAAGTCTTGTTTACACAAAGAAAACATAAGATTGTATTTATGGACCCAAGCATGACACAGTAAAACTGTGTCACATTGTGACAGAAATGCTAACTTTAATTATTTCTCTCTCACAACATCAATATTGTCTGCTTTGTATTCTGTAATTAAAAGAATAGTGTGAGTGCATTTAATCCTTGTGGTCCTTGCATAAATCAGCTTTTAAGGAAAAAAAAAGGCTTCAAATATTATGCCAGTAACTGGCATTTCAAAACAATAAATAATGAGATGTCATCACACTTTTGTTAAGTATCCAGCTTTGCTGGATTCCTCTGTAGTACTCCAAGGTGTTTCTGCATTTTGTGGTCCATCCTACACCTGTATTGGAGGCCAGTATCAAAACACAACTTTAACACTTACCTCTGCCACCCCTGCTGCAAAGCTTGTAACTTCTGGTAAAAGAAGGGTATGAATATGTGAGAGCCAAAGCAAAGACCGTTCACTGGCAACTCTGAGGAATGAACTAAATTGAAAAGTGCCTGCTGAAAAATAACAGTGCCTAGGAAATGAGAATACCATGTTTAGTTCTACAGGTAACTCACAAAACACTGAAAGTTTTGTTTTCCTTGTTAAAAGTATACTAGTGCTGTTGAACAAATGCGTATTTCATTACTTTTATCAATTATCTTAAACCCTGATAACTGCAGCCATTTATACTGTCATCTCAAAAGCAGCTACCAAGCTTAAATGCAGAGTTTTACCTATGCAAGGAACAAATATTTTCACCTAGCCCTTTTATTGATCACTTTTTAGATTAGCTGCAAATCAGAAGACATAAGTAACTTATCAACCAACAAACGGTTTGGTGCTAACAGTAGCCTCCAGGGTGTTAAGCTAAGCTAATAATTATTAGTTTCTTCTTAGAAGTCTTTGGGGAGCCGCCAAGTTTAAACAGGGTAATTAGTATCTGTAAGTACAATTTACATAAATTACAGAAACATAACACCAAACATTTATCTAATTGCAGAAACATTATCCAGAGGTAATAAAACCCACAAATGCTGTGTTCAACCTATGGGTACATTTAAGATTGTGTCCCTGAGAACTTGATGTCCTGCCTCTGTGAGGGTTCAGTAGTGCTAAAGAGAATATTACAAATGAGCCAACATACTGTCACAGTAATTTTGCTGTGTTTTACCTCATTCAAATGGAATTTCCACCTACAAGTAAAAAAAAATAAATACCAGAATACCAGTCTAGTGTTATTGAAGTCTGTGTTGATCCATCATGCATCTCCAAAGACACCAACCCGTTTTATTAAGTTTCATTTGGTAAAGCTGCTAAAATCACATCCAGGCTGTGTATATCTTCAGTGTATAACTGCTGAATGGGTTGTTTAGATTTGATTCTATCTGGCTGCCTGCATTCACAAATGAGCAATAATACCCTAGTGAGTGAGGCTGGTATACTCACTCTCGTTTTACACATATCACAGTATCACAGTAGGTTAGAGATTGGAAGGGACCTCAAAAGATCATCTAGTCCAAATACGCTTCTTTGCTGTAATTTCTGAAAACATCTAATGATTCTCTTGTGCTACATCCGTCTAAATCATTATTTGAAGGTCGGAAAGAAGGGTGGTGTTTTGTCTAGAAGGGATAAGTTAAATAACAGCAGTTATCAAATATGGAAAATGCCATTACAGAGATGGAAATATTTTCCATGTCCTTGATGACTAGAGTGAGGTTTAAGTTGTATCAAAGGAGATTTAGGTTAAATGTTAGGGAAACTGTCTAGCAGTGGAAGTTGAGTGCAGGAAAATAAGCTTTGGGGACACTCTAGGATTTCTTTAGCTTGTGCTTTAAAGTTAGGTAAAAGAAATTTCAGAAGGGGTTCATATATTTAATGTAGGTACTTGCAACCAGATCATCTATTCTCATTCTCTGAGAATCACTGAAAAACGCTTTGGGCAAGGTAAAAGAATTTTTCAAAAGAAAATGAGCTTTTCCAGTAGCCATTAAGTTGTTGCATATAGAGGTAGTAAGTATATATGACTTCTTTTTATCCTTAGGAAAACATATTTTTTAGCATGTATATATGTATATACACACACAGAGTACATCTATTTCCTTGCTTGCTTGAATTATTGTAACTCTATTGACATACTGTTTACATTAGATGAGGACCTATCTACAGAAAATGAACATGAAGAAGAAACACTAAGTTTAAACTGTGTATCTTCACCATATTCCAGTAATTCTGGAATAGATCTATGTTTTATGTATCAACTATAGAGCCATTCCAGTAAGTTCTACAAGCACTAAAGAAACAACTACAAAAAAAAGTAACGGTAGGAAACTGCTGTCTACTAAAATGACCCTGCAGCTCTGAGAAGTATGCTTACTACCACTTTTACAATAAACACTTAAAAATAACCCTAAAGCATATGTTTACAGTGTATTTCGATGTGCTCAATAACTTAATCAGTTAAGTTCAACTTGCTTAATAAGAAGAAAACCCCATAAAAGTGTGTATCATAACAAATCCAAAAAAAGGTACGAAGTCTTGCTTATTTACCAGACAACATACAAAGAGGTTTTCCTCACCACTTGCTTTAAAGAGATACTTGTTTGCAGTTATACAAAATTATTGTAGGCATTCATTAACACAAGCCTGGGGGAGATCATCACAAACATTATAAGGTTATAAAATCTGTCATAGAATCATAGAATAGTTAGGGCTGGAAAGGACCTTAAGATCATCAAGTTCCAACCCCCCTGCCATGGGCAGGGACACCTCACTCAAAACCATATCACCCAAGGCCTCATCCAACCTGGCCTTGAACACTGCCAGTCACCTTACTGTTTTTCTAGTTTCTGGTTTCTATAGTTTCTGCGGTTTCTGTGATTTGCCAAGCATTCAACCACGACTCCCTGGGCTTGCACTAAGTGGTTTCCCTCCCAGGTATAAGGCAGCTGCAGATTCCTTTGAATCTGAAATCAGATGATACTTAAAACGTTAGTAATAGAGATTGACATAAGATTAATAGCCACAAAAGACACAAGACTGGAGTGCATGAGGCTCCATGCTGAAGGAGAAAACTTGGGTGCTTGCTCCAGACGTTACCTCAGTATTCTTTCATGAAAGCAGATTTAGAAAAGCAAAATATTATTTAGTCTAAGCATATTGTTACAGTTTAATTGAAGAACTAGAAATTTCTGTTTTACTTTCAAAAAAATTATGCCAGTGCAAAACACATTTCTTCAAATGTTCAGTGCTGACTAAACTTTTGGTGCCAGGAGATCAATGGTAGGAGAATTGTATCATTAGCTTTCTTCATAGACCATACAGAGAGGTACCTTCAGAAAATTCAGAGACAAAACCTAATTTACACACTTGGAAAGAGCTTTAGTACCATTTACCGTCCACGGCAAAAACCTGTGATCATAAAAACCCTGTGCTGGTAGTAAAAATGCCTATAATAGTAAAAAGTGAGACAAACAGGGGATGTAGTCTCAAACTTGGCTCTGTAAAGCCATGCATGAATAGCAGAAATTCACCTAGTACTTTTTTCTAAGAAATCTGTGATCCTCAGATGAAAGCCTGAAACTTTCTACTTGTATTAAAAACAGATTATAATTAATAAATTTCTTAAAATATTTTAATGTAATCAAATCAGTTCCAAAAATAAGCATTTATTTCCAGTAGATGGCAGCATCAACCTATAGAACAGATTACATTATTTTAAAGTCAGTATTTGTGAATAAGCAGGAACTCTGGAACCCCTTATTCAAAGGAAACAAATCTTCCACGTATGTGGAACTGGACTGCTGACTGTGTTACGTCCTGACTGGGTGTTAAGTACCAGTCAGCATCACCATAAAACAACAGCATTTTCAAAAAGAGCCAATCCATTAAACTGGTATGTAAAAGCTCTGATGTGTCCTTCAAATTCAAAAAATACCTGTGGAACCTCAAGCAACGTGGTTCCCACTATGTCAGAGGCATTCCTAAGGCAGTATCCCTGGTTCAGGGGGGTCATGCTGAAAAGGTCTGACCACTGAAAAACACTTTCTCTACACCTTGGAGTTCAACTTTGGTCCTGTCCTCTAGGCAGATTATGGCAATTGATTCCCTGGTACTGAACTTCACAGACTTTAAACAAAGTGCTGCTTGTGCCTCACAGCAGACCTTTGTGTCCCAGGAGATAGGTCTTCATCCTTGACTTCTCCTTTTCAGTGCTGCAGACAGTATCTAGGGAACCAAAGACTGCAGACAGTTAAATTTTCTTTTGGTAGTCTTAGAGGACCCATACAGTCCATACTTCCATGGGCATTCCCTTTGCTTACCTTTCTCAGTGAGGACAATCTATCCTTTTACATTTATTCCCTGAGAGATCCAGTATAAAAGTTACACAGCTTTGAACTGTCTTATTAGTGGAGGCACTGTATGTACAATGGTAAGTGACCTGAGAAATCAGACACAACTTTCTGCATAATTTTCATACAGAGGTCTACGCATGCAGAGGTTCACTGCTGCAGACTCTTACTCTGCTGACACCAGGATCACTTAACCACAATGATCCCTGACATACTTTCTTACATTACTTTTTATTTTGTATTCATCATTTTATATTTTACCCATTCTTTCTGGTACATTTTCTCATCCATGCCCACCTCATCACTCCCCAGCCAGCCACAACCAAAAGTCATTCTTTCAAAACAATGGCATTTTAGAAGTGCTAAAACCAAAACAAGCTAACCAAATCCAGAATCATACCAGTATTCTTAAACTGGAAGGCTTAATCCTTAAAATAATTTTGAAAAGAACCAAACACCCCCCCCCCCCAATCCAACATTATTAAGTTTTATCAGATCAAATCAGTAGCTAAGTGCATGTCAACTGCAAAGCAAAACCAGAACACTTGCACTGCAGCACGTTGAACATGATGCTCAGTAGGTTGCTAAATGATAGTAAATAATAACTAAATTCATCTTCTGAGAATCACTGGCTGGGTGGTGGCTTTTTACATGCCTAAAAAATAATAATCTCAATGTTTGGAATAATAAATATTTAGTAGAGAAGTGACCTACAATAGAGAAACTGATGGCAATATGTTAATTTTTTGTTCCACTTTCTTACTAAATTGATTCTATAATACAGAAGTCTTGGGAATTGTGCTGAATTATGTGCCGTGACTTGTTTCTTGGTTACTCTATTATATTAGATCCCAATATGCAACAATTCCAGCAGAACCACAATATGCGCCTTGGTCACATATCTACCACTGCCACTTGGTGTACCACCATACCACTGGGTCACTGTGTGTACCACTGAAATTTTTGTAGTCTTCTTGCACAAACCACCAAACCAAATAAAGAGCAAAACAGTTTAATGTAATTTATTTTAAATGCTTCCAGAGAAGTTTAAGGCTATTATTAAAAAAACCCAAATAGTCAATACACACATTCATTCTTCCTTCCCCATCTAAGCACTTTACAGGCTTTTCACTCTTTTTGAACATTTTGCTGAAAAGGGTTTCTGAACGTGGTTCATCACCTACTATGCTTTCCTCTGCTTTTTCTTTTGCAGACCCTTCCTTTCTCTTATCTTCACTGGCATACTCAATTCAGCTCTAAAAATGAAGCAGTTGAAATAAATTACAAAGCTTGAAACAGAAAAGAAAATTGACTTTTTTTTTAAAAACTATAAATACAGAAATATGTTCTATCAGGTAAAAATGACTTCTTTTAAAAAATAAAAATACCTTGATTTATATTGTTTATCATCTTGTCACACTGATTTCTGTAATGCGCACCAGCATATATATCAGATACTTGACATAGTAAATTTTCTGTAAACTTGGAGAACACAAAAAAAACGTTTTTGGCAATAACTTAGCAGTTTTTCTACTTCTGTTGTTAGGAGTACTTTGCACAGGTCATCTTGGGTAATAAGAAGGATTGTTTGAGTTTATTAATACACAGTTTTCATAGCTTGCCATACAGCACTGGCATTATTTCTTATGTTAAGAAATAAAGCATTACCCACGGGGTTACTGAATAGTAACAGGATGTTGAACTAAGTGATTTAGACTGCATTTAAGTGACTCATCTGCTTCTCATCATAATGAGTAGGTTAAATCAGCCACCAGAAAACACAGTAACATTTCCAATTACTGCATGAGATTAAATGCAACAAACTTTTAAAACAAAACTGAAGAAAAATACAAAGAACGTAATACATCCCAAGGAAAAGCAATTCCCTTTCTGTTTAAACTTTCTCTACATAATCCCATAGGGCATTTTGTAGAGCACCATTTATACAAAATTGTCAATTTTAAAAATCAACTACATGTAATTGTAAACAGACATTTACAGGACATTGTAATGTTTTAATATGAGTTTAGTGGTGTTTAAAACCAACAGTGGAGGTCAGTGGAGTGCAAAATGCTGAAGAGGGCCTATTCACAAGCAAAAGCTTTTTTCCATTCTTATCCTGGTCAGGATAATATACATATCTAGTTCATATATGGCACCGAAAGCAAACTACCAGCTTATTTACAAATACCCAGTACTCTCAGCATTTCACTTGATTCAGTGCTGGCTGTAGAGGTTTGGTGGTTTGGTTTTTTTAGGTGATTATTTTTAGCATTACATCCTTTGATAAATAAAACAGCACTATGCTGACCACTTTAACTGACTACAATTTAGTAAGTTTAGTTGCTGGATCTTAGGGCAGTGCTTCATTTTGAAAAATTCATCTCTGAAGAGTCACATGGTTACATGGCCTGCTGCTTATAGTTCATGTTCATTTTAATACCACAGGAGTTCAGATAGGTTATTGCAAGATGTTTTCCTTGTTACAAGAAACTAATTTTTCCTTCTATGGTTTTATGAAAGCTAATCTTGATACCACCCATCCTGAAACTCCTTAAGTCCAGATCTTCAGCTGCCCCATTAAAGGGCAAATAAAGTACTTAAATTATGAAAAGATCCTTTATGTAATGCATATATAAACAGTAGTTAAAAGATTCTGTTTACAGCAGGACATTGAGAATAACTGGTCAAGTACCTCTTTCATCCACCTTAGACGTTTATGGAATATAATCACAGGACATGAGTTGCAAGAGATTCCAGCTTATACAGATTGGCAGTCACAGTACAACACTCATAGGTACAAATACAAGGACTGCATTGACACTGTCACAGAAAATACTCTAAAAGTGCTTCTCCAAATGGTTCCATGTATGGAATGCAAATACTGTACGGGTAAGAGACAGATTTTCTTCCATAAACTGTTTTTGTCAAACATTGGTTTCTATTTGCTTTTCATGTTCACAAGAGTTCGTCTGTTCCATACGTTCACAGTCGACACTGACCTCGCTGGTGTCCATACTACAGTCTGACTCACAGTCCGATTGGTCCATTCGCTCCACCATGGTTTCTCCCTGGGGTACTCTGTTTCCATGTGGTGACAAAAGGAAAGGTGCTTCCGAGTTCAGCACGCCAGCTTTGCCTGCACATGTAGCTTTCTCTTTGGCCTGGCGGATGCAATTAAGCCACTGTTGCTTGTTGAAGGAGTCATTGGCTTGGAGCGAGTGAGTCTGGCTTTGAGATCCATTTTTGAAGCTGACTCTAAAGAAGTTTTTGACTGAAAAAAAAACAATACATACCAAAACACTGAATGCTTTGGCTGAATAGATTTTATAACCAAAGAGTTTATTTAAATAACAGAATCTGCAAAATCTTTGAGTTAAGGTTTTTTCCTGCCAATATTGCATCAGACCAGAGAGAAGAATTTAGTTATGTCCTTGTTTTGTGGGGGAAGAACACAGAACTTGACAAGCACTTCTAATAATTTCATATTGCTGGATTACGCAATCTTGGTTCTGCCATGCACAAACTACCCATAACACTTCAGGTGAATCAGCAGGATTAAGGCTTCTGCCACACTTCAATGCCTCTCTTCCTGCTTCTCTGCAAAGCAGATTTCCAGAATCTTGACTGAATACTGTGTCTTGTGTCAGCTGGAGATAGCCTCATTTCCTTCATTCACTTCACAAATAAAGTGAATAGATATGAAAACCCCTCAAAGTTTTCACAAGTAAGACTCAAAGCACTCTAGTAATAGAAGCAAGCATCTTTAGAATATTCTTGATTAGGAGGACATTAACTCTTACATCTTGACATTAACATGAATAGCTGCAGTCTTAACACTAAGGACAACATTAATTACCTGTCAGCTGAAAGAATTATGGAATTGCACTCATACAAGCAATAATACAAGGAAAGTTGTAATAGCTAAAAATTTCAAAATACATTAGCTGATAATTCTGTGGGTTTGCCACTCTATCCCACATATTCTCCCTTTTCCAATTCAGTACAGAAGCAGGTGTGTGGAGAAATCCCATTGGCAATATAGTGAACTTTGAGAAACAATCTAAAGCAGTAAGTTACAAGATAATATCACTCTATAGACAGATAGGAAAAGCCTCACGCTCACAGGCCCTTGTTCTCATGGGGGACTTCAACCACCCTGACATCTGTTGCAGAGAGGGTACGGCTTGGCACAAGCAATCCAGGAGGTTCCTCGATTGTGTGGAAGACAACTTCCTTCTGCAAGTAATAGAGGAGCCAACAAGGAGAGGTGCCATGCTTGACCTCGTGCTCACCAACAGGGAAGGGCTCGTTGGAAATGTGATGCTCTAGGGCAGCCTTGGTTGCAGCAATCACGAGATGGTCGAATTCGAGGTCCTCAGGACAGTGAGAAGAGCGTGCAGCAAGCTCACTGCCCTGGACTTCAAGAGAGCAGACTTTGGCCTCTTCAGGAACCTGCTTAGTAAGGTTCCCTGGGATACAGCCCTAGAGGGCAGGGGGACCCAAGACTGTTGACTGATATTCAAGGATCACCTACTAGAAGCTCAGGAGTGTTGCATCCCAACTAGAAGGAAGTGCAGCAGGAGGGCCAGGAGACCTCCTTGGGTGGATAAGGAGCTGCTGAGGAAAGTTCAAATCAAAAAAAGAGTCTTATAAAAGGTGGAAGCAATGACAGGCGGCCTGGGAAGAATACAGGGGTGTTGTCCAGGAAGCTAGGGACCAGGTTAGGAAAGCTAAGGACCAGTTAGAATTAAACTTGGGTAGGGATGTTAAAGATAACAGGAAAGGATTCTATAGGTACACTGTAAATAAAGGACAGACTAGGGACAATGTGGGCCCTCTCTGGAGCTATCAGGAGAACTGGCTACCCTGGATTTGGAGAAGGCTGAGGTTCTGAATGACTTCTTTGCCTCGGTGTTCACTGGCAAAGGCCAGTGAACCACTCAAGTCTTAGAAGGCAGACACAGGGACTGTAAGAATGAAGACCGTAGGCCTACTGTAGGAGAGGATCTGGTTTGAGACCATCTTAAGAACCTGAAAGTGCACAAGTCCATGGGACCTGATGAAATCCATCCATGGGTCCTGAAGGGGCTGGCAAATGAAGTTGCTAAGCCACTGTCCACCATACTTGAAACATCATGGCAGTCAGGTGAAGTGCCCAATGACTGGATAAAGGGAAATATAACCCGCATTTTCAAGAAAGGGAAAATGGTTGACTCTGGGAATTACAGACCAGTCAGTCTCACCTCTGTGCCAGACAAAATATGGGAGCAGATTCTCCTGGAAGGCATGCTAAGGCACATGAAAAACAACAAGGTGCTTGGTGACAGCCAGCATGGCTTCACTAAAGGGAAATTCTGCCTGACCAATTTGGTGGCCTTCTATGATAGGGCTACAGAACTGATGGACAGGGGTAGAGCAGCTGATGTCATCTACCTGGACTTGTGCAAAGCGTCCCACACTGTCCTACATGACGTCCTTGTCTCTAAATTGGAAAGACATCTATTCGATAGGTGGACCACTGAGTGGATAAAGAACTGGCTGGATGGCCGCACGCAAAGGGTTGTGGTCAATGGCTCAATGTCCAGCTGGAGACCAGTAACGAGTGGTGTCCCTCAGGGATCGGTGTTGGGACCGGTCTTGTTCAACATCTTCATCGCTGACATGGACAGTGAGATTGAGTGCGCCCTCAGCAAGTTTGCCAATGACACCAAGCTGTGTGGTTCGGTTGATACGCTGGAGGGAAGGAATGCCATCCAGAGGGACCTGGACACGCTTGTGAGCTGGGCTGATGCCAACCTCATGAAGTTTAACCATGCCAAGTGCAACGTCCTACATCTGGGTCGGAGCAATCCCAGGCACAGCTACAGGCTGGGCAGAGAAGAGATTCAGAGCAGCCCTGTGGAGAAGGACTTGGGGGAGCTGGTCGATGAGAAAATGAACATGAGCCAGCTTCTGTGTGCGCTTGCAGCCCAGAAAGCCAACCATATCCTAGGCTGCATCAAAAGGAGCGTGACCAGCAGGTTGAAGGAGGTGATCCTGCCCCTCTGCTCTGCTCTTGTGAGACCTCACCTGGAGTATTGTGTGCAGTTCTGATGTCAACATAAAAAAGACATGGAACTGTTGGAACAAGTCCAGAGGAGGCCACGAGAATGATCAGGGAACTGGAGCACCTCCCGTATAAAGATAGGCTGAGAAAGTTGGGGCTGTTCAGCATGGGGAAGAGAAGGCTGCTTGGAGACCTCATAGCAGCCTTCCAGTATCTGAAGGGGGCCTATAGGGATGCTGGGGAGGGACTCTTCATTAGGGACTATAGTGACAGGACAAGGGGTAACATGCTAAACAAGGGAAGTTTAGATTGGATGTAAGGAGGAAATTCTTTCCTGTTAGGGTTGTGAGGCACTGGAATGGGTTGCCCAGGGAGGTTGTGAATGCTCCATCCCTGGCAGTGTTGAAGGCCAGGCTGGACGAAGCCTTGGGTGAGATGGTTTAGTGTGAGGTGTCCCTGCCCATGGCAGGGGGGTTGAAACTGAATGATCTTAAGGTCCTTTCCAACCCTAACTATTCTATAATAAGCCAGTTTGAAATAAAAATCAAGATGTGGGATACAGATAATGTGAATTTTAGAGGAAACATCCTGATGCCTCATTGGCAAGTGTTGTAAGCTTATGATGATCCTATATGAGCAAATAAAAAAAAGGTGTAGTCATACTTCTCTCATTGTTGCTGAAGGCACCACGTATGGATCCACCCAGTCGCACCTCTCCATCTTGCAAGTCTTCTAGCACAAGTTCCCTCACAGGAATTGGCTGCCTATACAGCTGGTACCAGAGCTGTTCGTTATGGGTGATAGCTCGAGTGATCACCAGCACTTCTTCAAAGAGGAAGACGTGCAGTTTCTGTTAGAAATTAGTAAGTAATAAAGCATTATTCCTTCTTGAAAACATCCTTAAACCAAATTTATTCAAACTGTAGCATGTTCTAACCTTGTGTTTTCAACACTTATAATAAGGATTCCTCTCGTCCCACAATTTAAAAGTCTCAGGGGGTAACAGCATGTAAATACATAAAAACAATTTAAAAACTTCTAAATTTATTTTTCATGTCCTCAGTTTCTATGTCGCAATGCTAACTGATATTCTAGTGTTACGGCCTTGATATGTGCACGACATTTCAAAGCGCTGTACATCAGCATGCCTATACACATTCTTCTGACACCCACTTTAACTTTGCTCTGCTGTCTGTGCCACTAAGAAACAGGCAGTCTTACTCATCCAGATATTTTCAATGCTCAATTACGAGCAGTACTTTTACAATTCACATGCTGTTTACAAACAGCTTCACCACAACTCTTTGAAGCTCAGAAAATTACTTTTGCTCCTAGGTGGCACAAGTTTATGTTATGCTACCAAAGAAAGGCAGGGGTAGTATACATGGAATAAAGTTCACCGAAAGATGAAAATTGGCCGTTTCTTCCTGATAGCTTGCTATAAGTAACTGCCTGTCCGATCTTTATCAGGTGAACCAGAAAACAGCATCCATTTTATCTATCTTAGCTGTATGACGAAACATGATCCTTTTATTATATGCATAAACATGTTACACAGAAGCAACTCCCAATGCTGAAAAATACATTTAGGATTCTATTTACTTAGTTGTTTGAGGTTTTATTTTTAATAAAATTTTTGTAAGGTCAGCTAATGAGAAAAAGATCTGTTTTCATTGTTCGTCCATTCAAAATTTCATGTTTTTGTTTAACCTTGGGGAAAAACTAAATCTAAGATGACTGGTTTCTCTTCTAATAATCTCTCTATTAATCTACATGTTCTTATGGGCCAGTTTATGATGCTTATCAATAGTGCAGACTCCTGGAGTCTGGAATCTGGAGTATCAAATACCAAATACCTCTGTTCAATAAATCAGCTTTGATTTCAACAAATAATCAAGTAAACCAATATTTATAACCATAGCCTTTGACAGAGTTAACATTTGTTAGTACATTTTGTGTGTTGTAACAGACATTACTGTCTTGTCTCTAAGACCAGAATTATGTTTCTTATTTGCCTTTTTTCCCCTATAAACGTTACTGAAATGTGTAAGATTTACCATTTAGCCAGGATATTGTTAGGTCTCCCTAAGAGACAGAGACACATACAGATGCTTATCTACATAACACAGATATTTGACTGCTAACAAAAATGATGACTCTCACAGATAATACTTAATCAGATTCCTGTATATGAGAGGGTGATGTTTGTCTGTAGCTGTCATGCATAATGAAGTTATCTTTAAAAGCTATTTATGATAAAGCATTTATTCTTACCACTCCTCTGTTGTTCTTCAGTTCACCATGACAACACACAACACGTGAGTTATCAATCAGTGAATCCCTTTGGCCTTCTTCAAGATAAATAAGTCTCTCTTTGTAATATTGGCATTCAGATTCACCAGTTTTTATGTTGATTTCAGCCACTATGCCCTGAATTATATTTATCTGCAAAAAAAAACAATGAAAGAAACCATGAACTTTAATCAGACATTCCAATATTCAGAGCTATTTCTTAATAATGACCTGTAGCTACAAGAAAATATATTTTAATTGACAGTTGTTTTTTTTTTTTTGCAGACCAGTCTGTAAGAGTATAAATATAAGGAAGAGAATCAAGCAGGCTACAGTGTACAAACACAGTTTAGTTTGGCTTCATCACTCTTTCTAACAACTTAAAAATATATTTGTTTCTCTATATCAAACCAAAATAGGCAGAATTAAAATAAAGAGATTTAAGAAATATAACAAGAGGTTTTTTTTGTCAGCTGAAAATGCCACTAAACTACACAAGACAAGTAATCTGCTTTAAAGACATTTATTTAAAATAAATTGTAATTCTCTGAAAACTGCTGTATCGTATCAGAGAACAAGAAACAGAAGACCTGTTAAGATCTTTATCCTGCAAAACATGCAACTAGCCAAACCCACTGAATTCTCACCCTTGGTTCACTCTGAAAGTTACCCTCTGGAAATAAAGTAAACTAATTCTATTTTACAGTTCCACTACTTGCACACACCTGCAATTTTACAATTAAAAGTAATAACAGTCTTCCCTTTTTACTTAAAAAAAACTTTGCCCTTTCTATAGAAATAAATACTCCCCCTATCTAACTTTCTTATCCTATGCAGTCCTTAAGGACCTTGAGACCAATGTCTCCAAAACTTAATATATGATTCATGATTGAGCTTGTGGATGTGAAGGTCTATTGATTTTAGGCAACACTAATAGTGATCATAGGCTGCTTAGACTGATCAAATTCCTCCATTGGATAACTGGAGGAGGAGCAGGGGAATGGGTTGTGATATGCATGCCCAAACAGGTAATTCAAGAATCAACTGATTCCAGGAGATATACTGAGGATCAGCTTGGCCCAATGTGCTTAAAGCAGACTGCCAGACATGAAAAGAAATGTACTTCATAAGCTTAAAACAGTGTTAAGAGCCAACCAAATACAGTAATTTCTGTTTCCTAATTTAACTTGGCAAATACACAATTTACAGAACACATCACTTCAAAAAATAAAGTGTTCTGCTGAAGCAGAATATCACTTTATTATTCATTAATAAGCAAAAAAAAATATAATCTCCTAGGAAAAAATTAACCCCCAAATCCAACAGTAACTTACAGCTTCTTCAAGGTGCTGCTGATCTGTATGATCATTAGGTGTGTGTCTCAAGATTTCTCTGAGTAGCAATGGGTATTTAACCAAACGGCTTCTTGGGATGTCAAGGAAATTCCAAAGGTCCAGTTTGCGACTAAAAGGAGACTCTAAGCAGCGCTGTAGGAAATCTTGCACTCTGTGATCCTGTTTTTTGTGATCCAATAAAGCTTTGGCTGCTACTTGATTGCTGCAGTAGCTATCATAGGAGTTCAGGCACGGAAGCTGAGGAAAGGAATAAATTATTCTGCAGTTGAAACAAAGCAGTTTGCTACATTGTAAGTTTCAGAAACTCATGCTGAAAATATTTTCGTTGGAGATTTATCAAAAAATTATTGATGATAATTTTTCCAAAATACAAAGATTACAAGGGTCCTCTGACTACCTTGTTCCTCATTGAAACCATTTCAAAAGCACTAGCTCATCTCTCAGTTCCTAGAAATCTGCAGTATTATTCCAAAGCATTAAAAGTATCTGTGACTTCAGACTGAGCACTACTTAGTGCAGACAACAGTTAAACACAGAAACCTGATTTTAATTACAAATGGAAATAAAAGCCTAGGAGTGAGTACTCCCAAACTTTGTCTTTTTTTTAGATAAGCAAACTTCTATAGTAAAACTGCTATACTGCCTTCAAAAACCTTGACCACACTAAAATGATAGAACCATGCCTTAAATCTGAAAACTATCTTTTATGTTTATTAGAAGAATATATCCATTTACAAAACCTGCTATATTAACACATTATTATATGTAAGATCTTCAACAAAAGACATATTTGGACCAAGGGAACTTAACTGATGTTCAAACACACCAAAAAATAAAGGTATTTTAAATCACTTTATGCAAAGAAAACTAGCTAGTTTTTGACACTTAGAAGCTTATCACTAACAATCTGCATTAGCTACTAGTAGTAGTCACGTTTCTCTTGTTTACAGTAGGCCACTGTTTCACTCAGAGTTGCTGAAGGTATTATCTCATCCCTTAAAAATGTCAAGGCGTCTTGTCCTGCTAAATTTCATTACTTACATATATTTGTAAGTAAACTTCTCACATATCTAAGTACTTTTAAAATAGCTCTATTAATATAATGATCAATTTTATCAACAAATCTCACAAAAGCTATTTTCAATATTTATGTAGTTGGATGCTAGCAAGAGTGAACTTACCAACTTTTATGGGGCAGCAGTAGCATAGCTCTTTTATCCCTGTCTGTCTTACTTTAAACACTTCTAGAAAATTAGCATCTTTGACAGCACTAACAACTACCTGCTACCTTGACTGGAACAGACCGACACTCAAAAATAACTGCAGGGTGCTCTTGCACAATGTGACTGCTCAAGCTTCATTTCCCCAGGAAACCAGAATACAAATGGGGGCACATTCTTCAGTGATCTATGTCAGGTCAACTCTAGTCTTCATCTTACTTGTTATTTAAAGCATATTAAATGATGCTCATCTCTTCAATAGCAAAAGCTTTGAAAGCAATATCCTGGTCTAAATCTTTTCACCAAAAATCCCCGAAAAGAGAAAGCATTGCATTATGTTTCTAAATAGTTGCCTTACCTTTTACAAATACTCTGAGAATATACTTTTGACATGCTATGCTAGATGTGGAAAGGAAATTGTCTGAAAAAAAATTATGTTGCAGCTCTAAAGTCCCAAAAATTAATTAAAAATGCTGCCTTACCCAACCCACAAGGATATGGCCAACATGTTCTGTTGATCCATCAGGTTTTCTGACTTCTTGAAGTCGCCTAAGAAGATCTAATCACAATTAAAAAAAAAGAAGAAAAACTGCACTTAATGAACCAGATGACTATAAATCTATATGCAACAGTAATGCAAAGACTATTGAAGTTTTACCTTCATGCAGAGGAATGAGAGAGTCCAGTGTTCCAAAAATCTGGTTCAACTCTTGCTCTGTCATTATGGAAAGTTTAAGCATTGGGTCATGATAAGCCTGAAAGAAAAAAGGGAATCTCTGTAATTAACATATCATCGGTAGCTAAAAAATTAGTGACAGCATTTAGAGCTCCCTTTAAGCAAAACCAGACCAGTTGCTGAGAATATTCTGAAGTTTCATAACCTTTTTTAAATACCAGTTTTATTCATAAAGAAAAAAGCAGCACTTTTAAGTGTTTCAGAAAGAATGGGAAAACAGAATTATGCTTTGGTGTTTCGTTCCCCCCCCCCCCACTGTCTTAGCAACTGTAAAAGCAAGGAATATTTTAAAAGTGATATGAACCAATTAATACACTTGTTATATCGGGGTTTTTTTGTCTGTTCAACTTGCTTTTTGAACATACCTTTTTTGCTAACTTCAGATCTTCTATCAAGTCTTCTTCTCCTTGGGAAAGTTCAAAGATAGCCTGTAAAAAGAGACACAAATATCATAAAATATGTTTTATTTAATCTATACTCAACCTGTTGAGCTGATGTTACATTCTGAACAGCTGTCTTAATACCATGGAGCAGAACTTCTCTGCTAAATCTAATTGCAGAAATAAAGTAAGGCTTTATTCCATAGGTACAGAAACTTGTGGTAATTTTTAAAACAGGGTTGTATCAGATTGCTCATAAAATGCTTATCTGAAATAGCACAGGATTCTTTTTTTTTTTCAAACCAACGTGTTTCCAGACAGGGGAGCTATTTTCAGTGTGATGTTTTGTCTCAGCTGTACCTTAACCTTTCATACAGATATTTGCACAGGTATTTGTTATGTTCCATTGTAACACTTGCATTGGTAAAAGTTCCATGTGGCCTAGACAGATCTTCTCTAAAACATTTATGTGGCAGTGAGCACTTTTACTTTGGTACCAGCTTATTTTGGTTTTGTTATGAAGGCTGAGCCCTACTTAACCATCAGCTGATGTTAGTTACTTCTCTCGAAGCAGATTTGAGACTTTAAAGACTTTAAAACCAGGAGATTAAAAATGATCACCATCCTAATACACTGGCTTATCAAAATACCATTGCTATTTACTTCCTGCAAGATTTCATTCTAAACTGGGGTACAGAAAGAAGTTAACAACGTTTTGGTCAGTTAGAATTACCAACTTTACAGCCAAGGCTTTCAACCTGCACAAATCATGGAAGAACATCATCAGCTAGTGCAGATGGTCCTAGTAGCAAACATGCATACATGGAAAGCTTGCCATAGTGTGAGTTAACTGACAGCACACGCATGGAAGTGGTTCAGATATTCTGTTGACATACACAGCATAGGAACCCTCAAGCAGAAGTTCCTGGAATGAAGCTCGTTTATTTGGGCTCTATGAAGGGTCCTGGCTTCTGCCCCAGAACAGTAATGACTGTTAATGCTGTGCAAATAGTTTGTACAGTTCATTTTCCGATGAGCTGCTTTTGAAGGTCTCCATTTTAAAGGTGATTTCCTATGAATTCTTGTACAATGTTAAAACCTGCACAAGAAATGCTTGATGTTACTGTTTCATTCATTACTCTGTTCCTGAACTATTCTCAGATTATTATAAACTTGTGTTGATAATGCTACAAATATTTTTTTAGGGGTATGGGGGAAAACTTCATTCCACAGGAGATCTGTCATTGGCTGTAACATGAGCTACTTAGAATCTGCCATGTACAACACATTAAAACCACTGATGCTTTGGAAGATACATATTTTGATTCTAGCACTGAAAACTTCCTCAAAGACACTCTTTTCCAAGCCTTGCAATATCTGAAGGAGGCCTACAAGGATGCTGGAGAGGGACTCTTCAATAGGGACTGTAGTGATAGGACAAGGGGTGATGGGTTCAAACTTACAGGGGAAGCTTAGGTTAGATCTAAGGAAGAAGTTCTTTACTGTAAGGGTGGTGAGGCACTGGAATGGGTTGTTCACGGAAGTTGTGAATGCTCCACTCCTGGTGGTGGTCAAGGCCAGGTTGGACAAAGCCTTGGGTGCCATGGTTTAGTGTGAGGTGTCCCTGCCCATGGCAGGGGGGTTGGAACTGGATGATCTTAAGGTCCTTTCCAACCCTAACTATTATGTGATTCTGTGTGTATGTATGACTTGAATACCTGCTGCTGAAATAGCATGCTCATCTATCATTACTGGTACAAAACAAAACACCAACCATCACTACAGAAATTGTCATACAGAACATGTACATACATGCAGGCAATCACAGTACAATATATCTTAGTAACTTCCATTTATTAAGGAAATATGAGCTGACTTTGAAGAATATATTGATCTAATATAGCTTGAATTATAAAGACAAAGGATGAAATTCTGCTTCTAGTGGGGGCGATGACATTCTGTTTAATTTCAGGAAAGCTTCAAGTGCTATCCTGATGCCTACTGGCATTCTTTAACTCCATGCTTTAAAGATGACTTCTGAACATGAATATTTACTGTAAGAAAAAATATGTTACCTCTTGACGCTTGATTTCTTTAGATGTAAGCATGTGATTGACACAAACATCAAAGGTCTCACTCCACAGTTTGCTGTCTCTCCGCTTTGTGTTAGCTGGAGGCATATTTCGAGACCATGATCGTGGACTGAACAAATCTGGACGACTTTCACTTCGGAAACTGATAGAACGCTAGAAATAGAAGAATACTTTTCAGTATTAGAACAATTTCACATGACACTTTTTTTTTTTTTCCCCTCTAAGGATTCAATATACATAGCATATAAATAAATAAATATACATATGGAAAGCTAGGACAGCAAAATCTGGAAGATAAACTCATCCTGTGTATTGTTGGATTTTGTTTATTTTTTAGGTGGGACTGTTCAAAGATGTCTGTACTGAGAAAAACTTGGTCCTACCTTGAGGGTACCAGGTGAAAAGGTGCATTATATCAAACATATTAATGGTTTAAAAATAAGATGTTTTCTCAATTGAGCAGACAGTGGGTTCAGGAAGTGAGACTGCCCTTTAAAACCTTTCCTCTTACCTTAGTAAGTGTCTTGCTACCTGATGGTAATCATTAATTCATGCTGTAATGCTCTAACCAAACTGGTTTTGATATGATGAGATACCCTTTCAACTTGTAGCATCCTGCCTACTGAGATGTATAGTGAGATCAAGAAACGAAGTCACATAGAAAGATGTGAAATGGATATCTGACTTAGAAGATCAATCACATCATCTTTAACGAAAAGCTATGTAAATATTTAGTTTTAATGTTCATAACAAGCAATATTCTTTTCACACTAACTGCTCTTGCTTACTTCTTAGCATTTGAAGCAGCATGTTAAACTAATTCAAATAATCAGTGTTAGCAGATAGCAAATTGTGAAATACCAGAACTGTTTTCTACTACTGCAAAATCTTTCTGGAGCCTCTAAACCCTGATGATGTGTACCAGCATCACTGTATCTATTATGTGGTCTGGTCTTAAACTTCTCTAAAAGGAAGTCCAATTTTGAGACTTGAGTTCTCTTTGACTGTACACTCTTTGAAAGACTTAAGGCTAAGGATGGATAGCTAATGCTCTCGCTTTGCTATTCTGAGGAAAAAGATTCCTTTCTTGTTTCATTATAATTAGAGGCTTATTTTGAGGTCCTCTACCTCTGAGACGCCTCAAGTACTTCACATTGCTGAAATACTCTACATTTTTGCTGTTATTTAAAATCCGCCTTACATAACACAACAGTCTTTCAGATGCCTTAGGCAAGATTATTTAAAACAAAATAAATTCTCTTCATTTCCAGGTTGAAAGCAGCATCTACAAAGTACAATATTTGAAACTCTGCTTTGAAAATAAGAGCCCATGAAATGCAACAGTACCTATAAATACAAGGTTTTTAAAATACCAGAAGACTTACTATATAAATACTGTGCCTTTTAACATTAGCGATTTTGAGCCCCTCCTTGGAATTGACAAACCCCCTGAAAATAAACACACACATATATATACACACACCAACCTTCCAAACCTTTGCAAGTCAGGTGCTAATCTTTCTTCAAAAGTTAAGAAGATAAAGAACACACGTTAAATTACATGCCTAGTTTACACTTGTTAATACTGATGAATCATGCAACCAGTTATTTTCACATGCAAAATGGAAAGATTAGGGGGAAAAAGGCAGGTGTGTTGCACCCACAAATCACCAACCATCAGAATGCAGCCAAGCAGAACATTTGACATTCCATGACCCAAGATGGAATGCTCCTTTCCATGCATTCCCATATGCATCCTCCAGTATATAGCTCCTTTGTTTGCAGTGGTGTGTTCTTAAAGGAAATGTTTTATGTTGAATAAAGTACATATAATGAAAAGCACCAGATTTTTAAAGTAAATGCCATGATCTTGAAACCTTTTAACAAAAGGTCATATACCATGTTATAAAATGGTATGCACCCTTAACAGCAAACTGAAATTCCATACAGTGCTATAAGAAAAGTAAGCTTTCACATCCACTGATAGCAATGCTTCTTTATGCTGCATGAGAAAGCTTGATGGTATTCTCTATAGCCCTATACTGTCCTCAGCTGGGCAAAAGTGGCACAAAAAGGCTGAGAAACTCAAAAACAAACTGCCCAAAATCCTGCTTGCTTGCTTAGCATCTTTGCTACCTGGACACAGTAAGTATATATTTAGTTCTTTCATACATTATCCTTTTAATTAATCATACAAAATGCACCTTGCTTAATATTAAATAAGGAACATCAGACTGTGGATATTTATTAGTGGAAAGGAACAGAAAAGTTTTGAGGTGTTATCTAACAATGAGGACAAATTCCACTTCAAGACCAAGTAAGTGGTTTCTTTGCCTGGCATGTTTCCTTCTTTTATACACTAACACAGCAAAGGCAGAACCCCTGACTGTTTTACCCTAGGATGCTGAAATCTAGTCAGGCCAGAAATCACACACTTCAGTGTTGAATCCAAGCTAATGTTAGCTTATTCCTTTGCATCCACATTGCAGACATTGGCTTGTAAAGCTATGAAGAGACAAACTGTTACATCTTCAGGGAAATACTATTTAATGTTAAAATTAATACTTAATCCCTTCATAGCTGAGCACACCTGAATCATCAGTGCTGTAACAGACTAGAACAGAAATGACATGTAAACCTGATATATAAGCTAACTAAAGAAATCCCCACATAATCAGTAAATTATTTCAATAAAACTCCGATAGTTTAAGGTTAATGTACCACATCAGTTTAGCCATTTCAGTTCCACTCCTTTACACTTTTTTTTGGCAAATAAAGAGGCCCATTTCAGTTTAGTGGAACAAAACCCTAAACTGAAGTTATACCGGCAATTTTTAAAAACAAGCTTAAAGGTACTCTGATGGTTGGCTGGTACTTGCCATGAAGGGGGAGGGGAAATCGGTCATGTGACAGAATCCCATGAAGGAATTGTAGGAATGTCAAAAGAGCATTTCTACATCTTCAGTCTTCTAAAAATATTTCCCTAGGTTCTGGCTTTCTTCAAAAATATACCCAGCATACTAGTGAAAAATTCTGCCTATATGGGACTGTTAACATTGTCAGATAATGCAAAAATCCTAAAGGACCTGGGGAATTAACCCAGCCACAGCCTCTGATTTTATTTACTGTATTTATCTGACTGCAATAGCTTTAACTGGCTGTTACAAGACTGTTACTATGAAGGGGCTATGTGTTACTGATGTTAGTTCATGCAATTAACAAACCTTCATTTCAGCTGCAGTAAAGCAAACAGCTTCATGTACTGGGAAATGGGCACTACAGAGTAAAGTCCTAGCATTCAGAAGTGATATTAAGAAGAGTTTTCTTCTTCAGGATTTTTAGAAATTTCCAGTGTTCTAAGACAGATAAAAATAATTTGGACTCCCTACAAGACAGGCTGATGAAAACTGAAGCTGCAGAGGAAGCCAGCCAGACTTTAATTTCTCTTCAGCATCATCTGGAGTTCTTTTTCTGATCCTATTTTCAGCTTTTAAGCCGAACAGCACAGCTGTGAATAAGACCAAGCAGAAACAAGCAGATCATCATAATCATTAGCCTAGCTTGATGCAGACTGAAAATACAGCGATGAAATATAGTGGCTTTCCAGGTGGATGAACAAATAAGAATACCTGCTTAGCATTTGGCATCCTGCAGATATACAGACTCTCTCAGAGATCAAGCTAAGAGCATGATATTAGTTAGTCTACAGTGCTCTGTGTGACAGAAACAGACTATAAATAGTCAAAAAAATAAAAAAGCAAGCTGGAAAGACTTTGCAGATTTGTTTTAGAATCCTTGTGGAAAAGTATTGCCAATAATGTGGAAAACTGTTATAAAGCTAAGAATCAAACACCTCCATAATCAATGCAATACACAAAACAGAAAAAAAATCACTAAAAACTTATCTTAAAATATCTCAGTCAGAGATGTTTCTCTTCAGCCTGCATGCAGGTCTGTTAATATCAAGTAGAACTTAGATGTACAGAGGCAAGGAAAATTATGCACAATCAATTCAGTTTTTTTCCTCTTACATGTATCTTCCATTCAGAAAGAATGTAATAAGGTTTGACTGAAATGCCATAAAGGAAACTCAGAATTTTCTAATTCTTTTTATTGATGCTGTTGGAGAGGTCATTTTGGATGGATGCTCTGTTGACTTTGTTTTGTTTTCTTCCAGGGGAAGAATTTATTTGTTTTAGATGTTGTGCTGTTGATAGTAGTTTTCTTCATTTTACTGATACAGAACATCTAGCAGCAATGCAAGAAGAAAGGTTTTGGCTGAAATATCTTAACCATTAAGATATATAAAAGTTTATCCAGTAAGAAAAATCAGCACTTTTTGCTTTTTACAAGTATTACATGATGAAAAAAAACCCCTGCTCTACAGTGTTCCACGAGGCACAGCAAAAGCTATGTCAATACATAATAAAGTAAAAAAACCATACATGCTTCTCAATGTTTCTAAATAATTCCAAATGGGGCACCCAAGCACAAAGTCAGTCCTTTTTTTCCCCTGTTCTGTTGCTGCTGACAAAAGCAGATAAGAAGTCAATTTACAGCCAGCTATGAAGGCAGTTTTGAGAAACTTCACCAGCATTCATCATCTGGGAATGGATTCTGACCTAGGATTTGAAGGACATTCATGCTGATTTCTCATCACAGTTCATAGTTACTTAGAAGACTAGCTATCTAACTAGGACTAACATCACTGCTTAATCTGCTTAGAAGCAGTTAATGAAAATATATTCTTACAATCAATATGGACAGATCAAAGGAGAAATCTGCCAACAGTAGGACTAGCAACAAAGCCACTGTTTTCTCTTCTGTTCTTGTCAAAATCTGCCCTCAAACACATTTATGTACCTTTCACCCCAGAAAGCTGCTACCACATGTGTGAAAGGATAGTTTGGTTTGGGTAGCCCAAATCAAGCTTTTATTAAATACAGTATTGACCTGGACAGACCAGTTTCAAATGCATTCACTATAGGACAATAGTGTAAGGTACTTAAATGAGGACAACAGCTGTCTAAGGCTGTGAAAAAGAAAACACAGAAGCAGTTTAGCCAAAAATTAATTCACTTTCCACACTCCTCAACAACTGGAACTAATGGAGTCCATCCAAAGCCGGGCCAGTTTTTTCCTGGAAGCAGACTATGGAGGAGATTTATACACCCCAGGGAATACAGGCATGTCTGCTCTAGTCACGCTATAATACACCTTCTGGATCAAACCCAGGCTGAGGGGAGTTCAGACATTTTGCCTTTCCTCTAACCCCACGCATGCAGCTTTTCTATGCAGATGTCTGCACGTCCAAAATCACAGGAACAGAACACAGGAAAACCAATATTAAAGAAACCCTGTGATACCTGTTTTCTACACCGCTATGACAGGAAAAAAATGGTTCTTTCCCATGACTTTTTATTTATTTCTCATAAGACTCCTAGCTCCAAAGTTTTATTTCTTTACCCCTTGAGATTAAGAGGACTTCAGTAATGCACTAATTAAGCTAATTTTGATTAAGTAACATTTTTAATACATTCAGGGTATTTTTATATTTACTCTCATCAAAGAAGTTAAGCTTGTTAAACAATTTTTAGATCTTAGACATGCTTTCTTACATAAATTGTTTTAAGGAGGAAACAGTTTGGCCTTCTAGGCCAGACCCACAGCAGCTTCCAACTATATGCCACTCATCATAACCACCAGGAGCTAAGCACGCAGAAGTTTTGCAGTCTCTAGGTCTCAAAGCACAGTTTATAAAGTTCTGTTAGTCTCTAAATATGTTAAGTATTACAGACCTATCTATAACCTAGAAATTGCAAGTACAACATTATTTAATTTCTAAATGGCATTAAATTTAATTTCTAAATGGCATTTGCTTGCCCTTTATTAATTTTCATCATTAGCTTCGGAAAATGACTTTTTTTCCAATTGTTCACTAAGTCTTGTTTAGGCAAGGTCAAAGTTCATTGCACAGAAGGGAATTTAGCAATCCTACACAACCCACTGTACCAAAAATAACATTTTCAAAGAAATCAACAAAAATGAAAGTGTAGCGCGAATTTCTGTTTGTCAAATATAAAAAGCAATTGTAATCCTTTAGTATAACAACTCTGATATGCTACAGTTGCAATAATTTTCTTACTGATAATTAAAACCATCAATTATCTGGACAGAGAAATTGTGGGGTTTTGGAGTTCTGAGTTTTCAAGTTGAGTAACTGTAGTCGTAAACTGCCTAAACCTGTTTGGGACATTACAAGGGTATGTGTGCTCGTATGTGCAGTCCACATTCCCATGCTAATCCTAGCAGAGGTGGTGAATATGTATGCATTCCCCTTTTAGCAATGTGTGTAATGCAGCAGTGCATTTACTGCCATTACCTGAAGTGTCTGGCTGAACCGCTTCAACGGAGTGGCTCGCACAGGAGGAATGAGACTCGCCAGTGATGTGACTCTGGAAAGCGGCTTCACCCGTTTGTTACTGGGCTCCTGTAGCAGGGGAGGAGAACAAGGGAAAGAAGAAAAAATGGGGGGAGTGTGAGCATAATCAGTTAATCACTCACAGTTTTGCTGTTTTTTCCCAAGAAAGCATTTGTAAAAAGCAAGTTTGTAAACCTGGTATAGCATTAGGGTAGTAAATAAACTAGCAATTTTTAAGCCTGACAATGACATTACTCTTGGCTGGTACATACAGATCCTGGAAACAGCTGAAAAATATAATGATGAAGTTGGCATAGCTGGGAGCAGGGGAAAGGAAGAAGGTAAAGAATGACTAAAGCGTTTTATTATATTAACTCAAAAGAGAAATTTTCATCAGTGCTTTGCAGCAAATGTGTATTATGATAATATGACATTGAAAGGAATAGTTTCAAATAAAACCAATTCAATTTCTTTGCCTCTGGCACTGTCAGCACATGACTCTATTCTGTCAAATGCATTTTATTCCAGAAAATATAATTTAGACAGAAATCCCTAGCTGTAATTGTCCTCTGAGTGCATGTTCCTGTGGAAATACTTCCACATACAGGCAAACACATTAATAACATGTTTACATATATTTAATTTTTGCATGAAAAAGTACAGAAAATAAAAAAATATTCTACCATAATGCATTCAATTAAATGTTTTTCTTTTCATATATACCTTTAACAGCACTTACAGTGATACATAACCACTTCAATATAATATAGCAATTGTCCGGCAGATTTTAAAAACACAAAAGTTAACAGAAATCGTAACACAAGGAAAAAAGTGATTATAAATACATAAAAATAGAACAGTTACCCTTGGCTTCCTAACCTCCATCTGACATATAATGGATCTTGAACAGCACATGCAAAAGGCAACTTTTGACAGAAAAAGAGCCAAACCTTCCAAGTGACGTTAAAAAAGCCCTCCAACATCATCTTTCTTTTTCAGCCATGCTTATGAAGTTTGTGTAGGTTTGCTATGCCTCCAATTTCATAGACATAGCTTTAAGAAAATGAAGCATGCCTATTATCCTGTTGTTCAGAAATCCAAATCCTGCTGGAAATAACTCAGATTTGTCCTGATACAAGAAAATAATAAATCTCAGCAGCAACAACCATCATCGGTATTACTGGCAAGAAAAATTCTCTTCCATTAGCACAGCAACAGAGGAAAGGTGAGAAGCAGCTACATATTTAATTTACTTCTCAGCAGGCAGACCTGGAAATCCATAAATGCCAGCTGAGATGAGGGACAAAGTGTTTAACCCTCTAGCAAAAATAATGTATTCCATCACACATGAAACCTCGCATTAAAGAATTTCAGCAGCCTAGATCAAGCTATATCCTTATCTTCCCCATTGCACTGCTGTTCACATTGCTTCATTTTCAGCAACCATGTCTTTGAGACAGGTTTTTGAAGGAGTTTTTTTGACGTCACTGCAGCACCAGCAGCACGCTTATCTACAGCATCAGCATCCCCACCCCCCTCAACTCACGCCCCAAGAAAGAAAAATCTTGAGATTCCAGTGTAATTCTTCTCTAACTGGTGGCTCAGCCATGGGCTCTGTTTTATTATTATTCAGAATGCCAGTTCTGGTGCACAAATATCTCATGGCAGAGCCTGCTTGTTAGGAATCGTGCTGCACTGCAGTGAAAGGACATCAAGTCCCTGACATATGCCAGCAGCACAGCTTTTGCTAACACCTCTACCTTAGTAGCATGAATATCACACCCCAAAAACAAAATCTGGAAATAAAGACTGTATGGACTTTTCAGAAAACAGGGAGAGGAGGATGAGGATTAAAAGATTTCTCCTTCTTTACTGTTGTATCCTATTATCTTACAACTTTGCTACTATCTTTATATTGTTTGGTTGAAAGGCAAAACTCATTCAAGAAAAGCACAAATTTGATCTATCATACTGTCACATAGCCATATCTTGCTTTCTGAAAGTTAAATGTTCCCCACAGTCTACAAGACTATTTCCACACACACTGTGATCTAGTCACAATTTGGCAATCTTTCAGCCTTAACCTATAACAAAACTAAGTTCAGAAGGCCTTGGATAATTTTCTGAGGAGTCTGCTGTCATCAAATAAAAATCACAAAGGAAGTAAATCCATATTTCAATACATCCCTGCAGCATTTCAGGTGAATGTGTTGCAAAAAAACTTGAATGAAACTTTGAGCAGCGCTTAAAAATAAGAAAGTAACAGCAAGTCAGTCCATCCTTGTCTGCATACATCCAAATACTGTGTGTGTGACTGCAGGTGCAGTTTGTTAGTAGCCTAAGCCTGTAGACTAAGCACTCAGAACAGGACCTAATTTGCTCTGCAGTGTGGGGCACATAAACCTCAGGCAGCTGTGAAGGTTGATGCACAACACTGGAGAAAAATCAGCCTGGGTAAAAAGAACGGAAATAAGCTTCTTTCTCTTGGAGTGTGAGAAGAAGTGGAATAAAGAAACTCCTTTTCCCCTTCTTCATGCCAGACAGCCTGAAGGCCCTTTGAAACCTGCACTGTTTCCTAGCCCAGGATACCTACAGCTCCAGGGGGGAACACAGTAGAGCCGCCACCAGCCCTTTAAAACTTCCCCATCCATTTCAAGGAGGAAAGTGCTAAGACAGTATAATTTTTACTCATGTTCCTGCTGCAAACTTGACTGAAAATAAATATATTTGTTACGGACAGGGAACTGCAAATAGAAATTCAGCCACCATAAGAAAACAATAAGCTCTTCTAGAGGTTCTTGTTGCAAGCCACCAGAGGTCAGCACTTCTCTAAGCAGTGAAAGGAAAGGGAGATGATGGATTATGGCGGTACGCCTGCCAAGGTCCCACCCCTTCTGTACCAACACCCCACTTTTGAATTGCTCATGCAATGAATGCACCATATTCTGATCTCGCACCGAAAAAAATCCGATCAGAATTCAAAACAGCTAAACATACAGTTCAAATTAGGAATTAAAATTTATTAAGAGAGATCAGCATTATTACAGGATTTTCTCCAATACAATTATTTCAGGTTACTTCAAAATTCTGAGCTTGACACCTCTACCAATGAGTTCTGAAAGTAAATCTTGTTAATCATGACTTTTTAATTATGGGTAAAGCTTTCAGTATACTTCTAACACGATTTTCATCCTGCTTTAGAAGCTGCCTGGTAGGGTTAAGATAACCTAACTGGGAGTGAAAACTTAGTGTTCCAGGTGTCATCTCCATCAGATAAGTCTAAAACCGAGAGCAAACTGCACTGAGTCACTGCCTCCAGTGTGGAATAATAAAGTTTGTAGAGGTAAGGCTTTGACTGTGCAATGAAAACTCTGCACTACCTGAGCAATTCTAAACCTGTGAGATAGTAATAATGAAACTGTTGGACATTCACAGTGTTTCTGTGGCATGGTCTACATCCATTCTGCCTCTACCTCCCCTTTCATCAGTACCCTTATTCTCAAGCTGTGTCACCTCTCCAAACCAGCATCAAAGAGAAGCTGAACAGACCACTGAGACCAATTATCAGGACAGGGAAAATTCCAGTCAAGTACATGAAAAACAAAGTTTTAAACAGATGCTGTTTGTCTTACCACGGGCTCTGTTCTGCACAACCAAGAGATCAAATGGAAAGAGGAGTGTGTGTGAACTGTTCTGCTTTACCCAGAGATACTGACCAGGAGCTGCACTTGCACAATAAGATCAGGGAGCTGCATTTCAGATGCTGCTTCCCAAGCCTCTTCAATTTTACCTATTTATTTTTACAATAATAGAGTACTTGTGGTTAGGAATTCCTGGCACCTGTGTTCATTATTTTACTAATTTGTCTCTGTAAAACTTCTGATATTCTAGTTAACCAGGGGTCTTGCAATCATGAAATCTTTCAGAGTATGAATCTAAGCGCACAGGAATGCAGAACTGTGATTCCAGTGTCTGGCCAGAGTGAAAAGGCTCCAGTAAGGGCATACTATCTAGGAGGAATGAACATCAGACTCTGGTCTGTACCCCTCTGTGCCCAGAAGACTCAGAGTTACCCAAGGTCATCACTCCTCCTCTCCTGGTTCAGCAAACTTTGAAGCAGATGGGATTGAGAGATAGGATTTAATGGCTGGATCCACTTGCAAAAACCGTCACCTGTCCAAACTGGGAACTGGGCCAAGTTATGACACAAGAAATTCAGGAGTTACAACGCTTTGCCTCACAGTTCAGAGTTGTTATTACTGGTATTAAAACATTTCAGAGTTTGGGAATTACTAAGTGTTAGACGGCATTTTCAGACTCAGGAAGGCTTGCCAAAACAATATGGGAAGTAAGTTAGAAAACAAAAGATCCAGACTACAGTTTGGCAGAGTTTCCAAAATGTGGAGCTGGTGTAAGTGGACAAGTAATGTTAATCTGACAGGGCTTTAAATTTGATATAAGGCTAAATAAAGCTGAGGGAAACACGAGTGCAGGAACTTCAAAGGCTGAACAGCCAAGTGAAATCAAATTAATACCTGACTAGGCTAGAACAAAGAGCAGATGGCTTTTGGAGGGAGCTGTGTATTTGAACTCAAGATGACTTTGGTAACGTTTGACTTGAGAGAGCAAAAAAATAAAGCTGGAAATACTGTGTGTATATATACACAGCCTCAAAAAGAACTCTTGAAACTGTGAACAAATTGATAAAAGAAGCAAATCTGTGTCTAAGCTCTGACAGTTCTGGAAACCACACAGTGGACATCTCAAACAACTACTGTGTCCTTACGAGAGAGTGTATTTTTATCATACACATTTTTAAAAATTCATAGGAAGAAAGATCAGAGTAATCACAAAGCATGATCACTGATTATCACCAAATTAAGACTGAGAATTCAGGTAAAATGTTTTAAAGATGTCATGCCTCACCATTCTTCTGATTTGGAATAAAGGACACAGTGCTCTAGATCTCTTCTTCACTGCAATTTATTCTATGGATCCTATATGTATGTACAATTGTATTTCTAGTATCTTCTACATATTAAATTCTGACCTAATGATTTAGACGTCTGAGTAAGAAAGGAAACCTCTAGCTTTTCAAATGTAACTCAACACAAAAAAAAAAAAAGCCTTCTGCTGTTGGTCAGCTGGGAAATGCATACAGCAAGAAGCTTCACTATAGTGCTACTATAGCAATACTCTTCTGAGTAAATTCTGCCAACTCCTTCTTCACTAAAATGTAAGTATTTTCACCTTGCATAACTGAATGAATTGTCGCTTTTTAAAACTGATATGGTAATTTCAAAAAACCAACATATTATCAAAAAGAGAACTTTTGTATCACTAGTTTTTGCTCTAATGCACATGGATTACCATTTAAAAGCCTGACTCTTAACATCCTACACCTGCTCTAGGGCAAGCTATGCATTCAGCAGCCACAGAAGATAGTAGATCCTCTAAAGAAGTAGGCACTTATATGAGCTGCAATGTACTGACAGCTAAGTTAATGTTATTTTTATTTCTTCATCAGTGAAGCCGGCACCTTATAATTGGATATATCTAATAACACACTACACAGATATGAAAGCTTCTAGTAGGCTATTTAGGGGAAGAAGCTAATACTTCTGCTTTTTATCCACAAAATAAAATATCCCTCTTACTAGTTTATGTAAATAGATTTTTTTCAAAGTTCAAAGCAGAGTGTCAGAGTGAGTTAAATCAATTTAATCATATCAATTAGTTTTCTATACATTGTCATTCCACAAGACCCCCCACTGCTTAATTAGCACACTTTGATGACTAAATAACTCTAGCAAAAGATTTGGTTTCATTTTCTAACAAACAGAAGGAAAGCAAACAAAGAACTAGGCCAAGTTCCCTTTATATTGCCCTAAGAACAGCAGAACCAATGACCTGGATAACACATTGAAGAGCACCGAATAGGAGTCTAAGAACCATATGAAAGGTCTTCATTTGCTTCAGTACCTCACTTCAAAACTCTTTCACTCTATGCTCCAGACCGCCTTAGCCACTCATTTCCTCCCAGTGAACAGTAAAAGCAAACGTATGTTCACTGCTGGTATGATTGTTTTTCCACCTGAGTCTCCCATCTCTTATCAGCAAATTCAACAACAGTCTCCATGTCGGAAAACTGGTGCTGAATTTGACAAACAAGGGAAAATATTTCCCTGAGGGGTCATTACACTTGTGTCTTCAGCCCACGTGCAGCACTACTGTGACCACTTTGTGTTGATTTTTCTGCTTGTGTTTAAAAACAGACTCAACGAAATGAATTTACCGAGATTTTTAAGGCAACCCAGAAGATAAGTGCTAGGTGGAAACATACAGGAGCTTATTAGAATCTACCCCACTTATCTTCAAAGGCAAATTTTCTCTCAATCCATGTACAAACCAGCCAAAATTGGCAATACTTTTAAGAACATCCTGACTTGCTGGAATTCAGCAAGGTCTGAGATCATTATGTACAGCAGTAATTCTGGATTTGGGGTTGCTAACTTTGACATTTTATGAAGAATACGCTGGTTATTTTTTCCCCCTATTTGATCTACTTTCTGTTTGCGAACCAAGGCAAACAGATAACCAAAGCATTCATTCTGTGCTATGGGAGCATTCATTAGTGTAAAATGTTTCCACTTAAATTAGTCCCCAAAGAGTTAACAGTGTAATAAATGGAAGACACTATAAATTGAAGCAGTACAGTAACCTTTGTTTCAAACCTAATTCACAAGCGGTGCCAGCAAACTGAAACAGAACCACTCTGTTTCAGACTTGATGGAACTGGCTACATTTTCATCCTCCTATACTTTAAAGGTTATTAGTTTTTAGTCTACTTTATAAGGGTAAGTCAACATTTGTCATGGCAGGAAGCCCAATATTATTATTTTTATTAGTCTGCTACCAGTTAAATTGGCCTAAGATTAAACAGTTCTAATAAATGCCCCCAAAACTTGGAGATCAATAGAAAAAGAAATCAACCCAAACACATTCAAGCTCTGTTCCACAGGATGTTATCAGTATTTAACCTTCAGTAGGATTAAAAAAACCCCAACAAAACAAACAAAAAAGGTCAAATATAGGAAAAACAACCTATGTTACAAAAGAGTCTCTTAATACAGCAAGCACTTAACCTAAAAATAAATTAACCCCGGCATCTCAGGCCTTTTGCATCTTGAGAGAGAAGCAATTCTAAAACTAAACCAACATTTCCAATTGCTGTTGGCACCAGTAGAGACTACTTGAAACAGCACAGGATTTGCCTTTGCTTAATAGCATCATAGAAATATTCTGATTGGGAAATTCTAGAACATTCACTCTTTTAGAGCTGAGGCTGATGGTCAAGACAAACAAAGCAGGTGACCCTAAAGCAGCTCTAATTTTAGTGCTGCACAAAGGTAAATGTAATTGGCTATGCAAATCCACCAGTAAACTGCCGGCATCACAAGAAGAATTTATTACGCGATTTAAGTAAATTAATGCATAAAGACAACTTGATCACCCAATAAACTGTGTGTATCAGTGGTACAACTTTTAGGTCCATAAGGTTCTATTCGTCACCTGAGCTCTCTGATGGGGGCAGGAGGAGGTTTGCTATTGCTCCTCTGCAAGTCTCCAAAGAGCCAGCAAGCAAATAAAGCAAAACACAGAGACATTTTGTTTTAATCACAGTGTTACAAAGATGACCTGAAACAATAGTTGTGGTACAATGAAAAGCCATATGGAGAAGTGGTGAAGTATTCTCAGTCAAAAAAAAAAATCAGCTCAAGTTTGCAACATGCTATCCCATCATGTGTTCATCAGAGATTGGCTTCTTCCCACAAACAGGCTGCCATCACTAGTAGCCACTCTCAAGACCTCAGATTTCATTTGCTGCATGTAAGACAGAACCACCAAAGTGTCAGCAGCATAAGGATAAGTTGCATCCAGCTATCCTGACTGATCATTCATGTCTGCAATATCCAGAAATCAATATATCTACCAGGAGTTAGGAAATGAAGGCAAATTAACAGAAAAACCTCACACTGAGGTGAATTAGCACAAGCAACAGAAACTCTGAAAAACCCAGACAGCTAATGCAGAATTGATTAAATTCTGCATTTCCTCTCATTAGAAGCTGCTTGTGCAGGCTACCTAAGAAAGACCTGTTCCATTCTAGAACATACTGGATATGAAGCTGGCCTGCCAATTAATAAGCAGACATCATATGGTGAGTTACTGAATGGAAAAACAAAGGCAAGCTGTTTGTTTCAAATTGTCATTAAGCAGAACAGATCAGCAATTCCATATGGGTGTTTGACATGTTTCCACATTTAACTCACTTCAGTTACACTGCAGATGAACCTACCTGAAATATACCAAAACTGCAATTTGCTAGTATTTCATTGAGAATTAAATACATACATTTATGAAGATCAAAAGAAAATTCATGACTTGCAGTTTATCTCACAGTCTTCTGGTCCCGCTCCCTCTGGCTCCATGCCTGGTTCTCATGTTAATGACGTGCCATGGCCTAGAGATCTGCGGCTTGCCCTTCAGGTTAGCCCTTCCTCCACTCCCCATGCTGAATTGAACACAGTCCCGAGTTGAGGCAGCCTACGCCTCCCGCACATCAACACAGCAAGGATATCAGGAGACAACAAAAGACAGATTGCAAACAGCTCTGATTCCTAGATCTAAGATTTCTGAAGTGCAAGAGATGTAAGCAGACATACAATCTACCAGAGGTGCAAAGGGATTCTGTGCCACTGCTGTAGTCTTTAGAGCTTCAACCTAGGGTCTGTACTAGATCCTGCACAGCAGAACGGAATATCCTTACTCCAGGGGATTCATGTCTTCACGTTCAGACCTTTAAACCTCAATCTGTGATTATGCGTGCTCGCTCTTATCTGCTGCCCACCCCACTGGCTGTGCTTCACTTTGTTTCCTTTAGAGGGGGTGAGAAGGGAGTTGCTTTCATTAGCGGAAAAAAAAGGTATTTATCATTGGGAAAGATGTGGGGCTTTTTATCTCTTAAAGCAAGCAAATTTCAAATTTTACTATCTCTATTTTTGGATTATGTAAAAGCTGGAAAGAGCCTAACACCTGTGTACCTTTTACACCCAAACTGCAGCACAGTATTTGATGTGGGGTATGTATTTAGAAAGCTAACTGTACTCTGACTGGAGGTACGCTACCGTTTACTCAGCATCCAGACTTCTACTGTTCACATACATTTTGGACATTTCATCTGTCATTGTTTTGCGAGTGTGCTACTTCTATGGAGTTTATGCCAAGGAACTGGTGTGGCTTAAACAAAGAACTGTAAATAGAAAACCTTTGTTCTCTTCTCTTTTTCTACCACTAACTTGTTCCTCAAAAATATCCCTAACTTTCCACAGTTGCTCTGCTGGCTCCAAGTGAAGCCTAATACAGAAGAATTAATCTACTGCCAATAAGCTTTGGCTTCTTAACTGGAGACCTCCAGCTGAAAATTTAGGGAAAATTCACCAGTACAGTATTTCTCAAGATTTTTGCTGAATTTCATCCCATGTAAGTACTATTGATCTCCAGACTATATTTTGTATTTGTGAAGATCAAACACTAAAATATTATTGTTTAATAAAGTCACAGGAATTTATAATCATGAGTTCTGATTTAAACCCAAAACACAACATTTATATTGCAGATAATCTGTTCTATTCCCCACAGACATTTAATGCACAAGTTAGCTTATTAAATAAATCAACCCACTTTAACAACTGAAATAAAACTCAGGTTTTCAAAGCCAAGAAATTCATAACCCCTCCAGAGCAAGCTGGCTTTCTGGTGCAGTAACACTAAATCGTGGTAGAAGGCGCCCAGTAGCTTTTATTTAGCTTTGTAAACACCAAAGGGTGGAAGAACAGCTTAACATGAGAGTTTGAAAAGAAATGCGGATTTCTCACCCCCATACATACAGATCACAAAGAAACAGGCGCCTTTCCCAAAGAGTACTTTTTATTTCTGCTTCCTTAACCAAATGTTTGCAGTGGCAGGTGGTCTTCTCATACCCTCCTAATGCAAACAGACTGTTTAGAACTTTCTTTTTCAGAATGCCGCAAGTACCTCCTGCTCACAGAAAACAGTCTGAAAGCATAGGGCGCATTTTATTAGTTGCAGGAAACACAAACTGGAAGATTATAAATCCAGAACAACTGTTTGCACATTGTAATTTTGATGGATCACATGTGTTATTAGATACTTCCTCATGCTCTAAGCTTTCACTGAGACTTCTTTGAAACTTGACTATAACCAAGCTGCCCTTCCTAACTGTCAAGAGTGCAACACCCCAGCTCTTCAGATTTGACAATTCCATTCATTCACAAAAATCGTTCATACAGTAAAGGCTAAAACCATACTTCAATACCACAGTTAGCAGAATGAGCATCCCAAGAGAACCATACACAGACACAGTCAGAGTGTTACTTTTCAAAAACACACAGCTGAAAAAATTTCCCCTTTCATTAACTGCAATAATTATATCCCTTTTTGTAAAAGGGAACAGAAAAACAAGAGTGCAGCATCTTATTTGCTCTTAGCTAAAGCATCATGATTAAATAGAATCACTTAGATCATCTAACTTATACTTCAGATGCTGGAAGTAATTAATCTTTGATGCAGTTGTATTAACTGCACCCAATTCAGTAAGTTGTCTTCAAGTTACTCAGCAAACAAGACCAATGAAGCAACTATATATTTAAGTGATAAAAACTTCCAGAGGGAAATTCTATCCTTCCTCCAGCACAGCCTGGCAGAATCCTTCAGGTCACTGTTGTCTTTCCCAGCCAGCACACGAAACAACATTAACCTGAAGTATCGAATATTCAAGTCTTTCACAAACATTTGGTCCTGAAACATTCCACACCATGTGTGAGAATTTTTGCGAGTCAGTATGTTGAGTTTGGGTTAATGAATATGAGTTTTAATGCCACCAAAAAAGACTTCCTGCTTTTTAAGAAACAGAAGAGTCAACCTGCTGATACAGGGTAGAGTTTTCAGATAACTGTATTACCGCATTAATTTCTTGGTTTATTTCTAATGAGGAAGACCAGTAACACTTTAAAACAGTTTTACAGATTCCCTCTTGGTTCCTGCGTCAGTTTAACAGTTTGTAAGCAATAGTTAGCCCTGGATTAAAATACATATAAATACCTCAAACTAAAGATCTAAACCAGGTGTTTCTCAATTAGCTACTTAAAAGATTAATCTGCATTCTTAAAGTGACAGAAGACAAAAATCTCCATTCTTTGTTCCTTGCCTTTATCTCAGTATGTAGACAAGGCAGCAAAGGATGCCTGAGACCAGGTATCTACACACAGAAGCCTATTCTCAAAGCACGTTACTTTTCCCCAAAGTAATGCAGATCACAGCATAAAGACAAATAAAGCTGGCACCGCGTCAGCAGTAGATTAAAGTACCTCCGTCTCTTTAGCTGGGCTGGTCACCGGCTGCACTTCCAGGGCACAGTTTGCCCTTTTAACGGAGAGGTAAAAGGGATAGTCCTTGGCCACCATCGTGGCTGCCGGAGGCGCGGTTTCGGGGGTCACCGCTGCTTCTGTCCGAGCACAGCACCGAGGACGAAGCCGAGCCGCCCCTCACGGCACCCGTCACCGCCGAGCTGTGCGCGCCCCGCACCGCGACACACGGCGGCACCTCCGGAGGGCGGGCGGGCCGGGGCGGGGCCACGGCGCAGGCGGGAGGAGCGCCTGGGGTGCCCGCAGGATGCTGCGGCCGGGCCCGTCATGGGTCGTTCCCCCGCTGCGGCCGGGCCCCGTCACGGAGCCGCCGGAAACCCGAGTCCTCTCGGGGGGGACTGCAGCTCGGTCACGGCTGGGCTGCTCGGCCTCCGGCAGAGAGCAGGGCAGCCTGGCAACCAACATCCCCAAGTGGCACAGCAGTCATGGCCCGAGCACAGACTGGCACCGGCACCTCCATTCCACGTGCTCATGGGAGAAGGAATGCTCCATCACGTTATGCTGCCACAACATACAGCATTGCTTACTGCCTTTTCCGTTTTTCTTCCCCCATATTGTTGTTTTTTTCCTGTCTGGCAAACTGGAGTTTTGTTTCTTGTGTTTTTAAAGTTCCATTTTTGTTGCTATTGTTTAGCCAAGGAGCTCCCCTGCCCGCACCCCTCATTGCAACAAGCTGAGAAAGTGGAAAATACCTTTGCCTAACCTAGCTCAAAGGCCATTTCAGTGTCTGTGCAGCCAGGCAAATTCTCTTTGATGTCTACCTTTGGACAAAGGTAGTGAAAATTTCCTGAAAAGAGAGGAAGCATTAGGGGCCCGTCTGGAATACAGGACTGATCTGACAAAAACCATGTATGGGAGACGAGGAAAAGGAAACTGAGAAGGAAGCTGGACACAGGGAGGAGGGAAGGATATTTTCAGCTAAAGGGAAACAACCAAGAATAGCTTCACAGATCTTGAAAGAATTAACTGGTTTTAAAGGGATTGATGGATGTTGCTTTACAAGCATTTAGGTTCATAAAGGTTGTTAATCAGATAATGATGTCTTTAGAATAACCTTAGTCTTAGGCAGGCAGTCTGCATTTAGACACCTTCCTTGGGCTTCACCAGTATCCCAAACATACAAAGTCTCTCACACTTAATCCTCCTAGGCCTTCTCCAGAGGAACCACAGTATAGCTAGACATACTATCTGCTATCCTGCTGCCTGTTATGTAGACTTCCCTATTCTGTACTAGTCTGCCCATAAAACAAAAAAACCACTAGTTTCCCAGCACTGCAGTTCTGGAGAATTGCTAGAACAAAGTTGAAGATCCTTCTAGATGTTCAATTATTCTAGACGAAAACATGCCCTTTTAACATACTGAATGTTAACATGTAGTATCGCTTGTCCATCAGAGGTGGATGAGGAGAATACTTAAGCAGACAGGAAATTTCAGAGAAGAGACAGAAATCAGAGCAGGCTTGATAAAGTATCTACGAACCACGGGTGACAGAGGAAGCAAGCAGGGAATGATATTTCACTGCATTCAACTAGAAGGGGAAAAACACAGTGCATCAGACTAAACTAGATGGTGACAGATTCAGAGCAAAGAAAAACAAGCTACTTCTTAAAAATATGTACAATTTCTTTGTTATATACAGCAGAAGCATTCATCACAAGATACTGCTACGAAAGCTTCTCAAACACAAGTCCTTGGCTACTGGGATGGTGTTTTGGAGAAGCATCGTGATAGGCTATTTCTGTTCTGTACTCTTCCCTAAGTATCTACTGGATGCTTCCCTAAGCATCTCCACCACTGGAGATTTGGTATGAGGTTAGACCAATCTTTGCTGCAGCCCCTTTCCTTTCCATATTTCAAAATGTATGAAAAGAATGTAGCGTTTAATTTGAAGATTACCCATTTTACCCGAGAACTTCTGAAGCCACGAACAATTACTTCATTCACATGAACGTGCATTCATTTCTGAAAGTCTTCCTTGGTGTGACATTCAGAGGACATACCTCTGAGTACAACCTGTAATGGTGGATGGTTTCTTCTCACATTTCAACCACATCAAAACACCGACACCCACAGGTTATACAGAATGGTCAAGAATCTCCTGAGAAATCTGCAGCTGCTCTTTAACCATTTAGGCCCAAGAAACCTTGATTGATCTGTGTATGTTTGTGAATGTTTATGCTAACACCATTTTAAAACTCAGCTTCACTTAAATCAGTTAGACAAAATGCCTTCAGGGCTTGCCCTCAAAGCATTCTAATCCTGTAACATGCTTCACAGCATAAAGAGCACTTCACACAGAACAAGAGTGTACTGGTTTGCAGATTGAAATAATGAACTTTGGTTTATACATGGAAAAAATATGCCAAGATTATGTCATTTCTCAACTAATCAGCCCAGTACACTTCAGCTTGACCAAGCATTCTTGAGAAACAAGAGGATAATCTGTCTTAAGACTCAAAAACAGGCAAGACCTTCGTATCAGTAAGTTTCAAAGTATCTTCCACCTACAAGGTACACTTCAATTCATGTCTAAACCAGGATTCATTTGACTCTTTGGATGTTTGCTTACTTCACCAGAAAAGTGTAACTATGGTTTTAAAACTGAAATTTGGACCTAAAGTTCATGAGGAATAGCACCTAACTTTATAAGCACCATATTATCTGATGGAGTAACACAATGGTACAATTTCAAACAGTTATCTCTTCCAGAGAACTGAATTTGTCTGTAGAATGCTATGTGCATTCCTGATCAAAACTAGGTCAGTTAAGTCATGGCACTAAGACCCTTCTGTATTGTGTATCAAAACCCAACATTTGGAGCCCATTCGGAAAGATCTTACAAACTTAGTCAGAACTGATTTACATTTACATTCCATTTCCACATTAATTTAGATTGCAAGTCACTGTAGTGTGTGTATATGCCCACCCGCCCAAGCAGAACTAAATGTCAGTTCATAAACTCATAGCTGAAAGACTCTCTAGTCAACTCCAGTTAACAGCTGGAGAAATAAAGGTTTCAGTGATACCTCTAAGGAACCTTGTGAGACTGGAGCCAGTGAGTCCACTCATCCAAAAAATTAGACTAAAAATCTACCCTAGCAATACAAAACATGGATCTGAACTGCCAGCTACCAAGCTTCTTTCAAAAAATAAACTAATATACAAGATAAACCAATGCTAGTGACTAGATTGCACAGCAGACCAGTGCATCAGTTTTCCCATTTCTAGAACTGGGTTTTTTGTGGGTTTGTTTTGGTTTTGTTGGGTTTTTTTTGCTCCAAAGGTGCAGTTTAGTCTGATAGATACTTATCTGTCAGGGAGAAGTAAGCAAACTGTTAACTCTTGAAAGTAGTGCTTAAGAAAGGCTTCTACCACTGTTGACCTGGTTTTGGACTGAGGTTCACTGACAAGAGTTGTTCTGTGGCTGTCTTGTTCACATCAATGCCTCTAGTTAGTTTCCTCACCCATTCAAAACTTAATGCTGAAGCAATTATTGCAAAAGCATCTGTCTGCATGGCAAAGTCCTTTGAAATATTTAGGTTTTGAACCTTAAAATGTCTTCATATGTGGCTAGTATTCCTTTTCATCTTATGCCGATCTTTGAGATTCATATGGCTTTGATCAGTCATTTTATAATTAAAATGCAGTTGATTAAAGATTTCTCAAAGGATCCAAAATACAACGGCAAAAGAATATAAAACAACAACAAAAAACCCTGATTCCTTTTAAAGGACAGTTAAGAAGCCATTATGCTAAGCAGTCACAAAAGCACTGAAACATTTAATCTAAATGTTTAAATAAGGAAAGGCCCAATGAAGCAAAGAATCTTCAAACATCAAAGTCATGGGCTTTAAGGACTTCAGTGGAAGAGAAAATCATCAATTGAAGCTGAACTCTGCTAACAAAGAAAACCCACAAATAAAGATTTGAGATGATGTTTCTGTTGTGTTGTTTACAACATGACATGACATGTTTACAACAAAATACATGTTTTAACATGATCTTTGCCAACATGATTTAGCTGCCCTTGGGGCAAAAATGCAGAATCTGTGATTAAACAGAAATATTTTGAGTTGTCTACACTCAGATCTCAATTACCTCCTTCTTCCCGATACGTTAATGCTAGTCCTTTCCCCATTAAAAGTCAAAATCTGTTTTGCCAAGGTGTTAAAATAATAAAATCACATAAATACAATTATTTTTTAGTAAAATATTGTTATGCCAAGAAATTAAAAACTCCCAACACCTGTCTGCCTGCCTCTGCTTTTCTTCCTTCACCCAATGTAAAACAGACCTTGGCTTAGTTTTGGTCTGTGTTTGACTCTTATGCCTAAGAAGCCACCTCACCTTAGTTGCCACAATTCAGTCTAATTATCTCTTAATTACAACTAACAAAGCAAAACCAAAGCCAGTAACTATTTCTCCTGTGGTTCGTATTTGTGGGAGCTTTTCTTTTTCATCTGTCATTCTGATGACTTAGAAATATACATTTATGCACATATATTTCACCAAGAAAGCATCTATGCCTATGTGACAAGTTTCCAATAACAAGACAAGAATTTAAGGAACGGTATAATGCTTTAAAAATATCCAACCAACAAACAAAATTAACTGTGCTGTCACTGTCATCTTCTGATATTCTATATTCCCAGCTGATTTTAAGAAAATTACATTAAGAACAATGAATAGATCATTTCCTTTGTTTTCAAAACAGATTAACTGCTGTAAGAATATCAAGTTATCCAGTAGCCTCCAGGTCACGTTGAGTAGCTCTGCTGTCCAGCTAAGTTACTCCATGTTTATGGAATAGTCTGCATATACATATATATATGCACCTATCCTATGTATTTGGTTTCACAAAACAAAAAAACAAAACAAAACAAAAACAAAAAACAACAAAAAAAGGGAAAGAGGGGAAGGGAAAGAGGGGAAAGGAAAGCAGCAGAAGCCACTGCCCAGGAGAGGTACAATTTCACTAAGAATATTCAAAGCAATTACCCTACTATTCCTACCATCCTGAAATAGCCAGTAAAAGTTAACCAAGCTAATGCTACACATAAACCCACAATTTTGCACTTACTGAGTATTTCTCAAGCCTTTGCTCAACACAGAATCACAGAACCGTTTGGGTTGAAAGGGACCTTAAAGATCTCCTAGTTGCAATCCGCCTGCCATGGGCAGGGACACCACACCCCAGTATCTCTTCAGGGTAATCATTAGGAAGCTTTCCTTTCAGAAAACAAAACAAAGAATAATAACCAACCACCACAACCACATGCAAACAGCCAAAAGAAAACTTCTGAAGTGGCCATTTCAACCAAGCATTATAAATCTGTATCTACTTGGGAGCTGGAATGCAGAAACACTGACAGTGACAAGTAGCTACTAAGCATATAAACTGCTAGATAAAGGGTATTTTTCAGGCAGTTACACAGCTGTTCAAAACTCTGCAATCTCTTCATTGCAAATAGGGCTTGTACACATGGTAATAAAGAGTTGCAATTTACTAGGTAATAAAAATTAGGAAAAGGCCACTTGATTAAACACACTGGTGCTTAGAAATTCCAACAAAAATATGATTACAGAGTGATTACTATTAAAAACGTGCTCTCAGAAACCACAGCTGTAGTTTTTCCAGGTAGAGTCTTAATCCTGGAAAATCAGTGCAGAACAAACACAGACATCTCTGGGGAACATCTGACATTACAAAACTGAACCCCAAATTTCTATTCTGTCTAGATTCTTCATTTGAAGACTACCTTTCATATGACAGTTATTTGTGCAGCTTAAGGAGTAGTCAGAGAAGGAGAAAGTTATGTTTCCCCAGTGCTATCATGGGCTGTGTTATGGGATTTGCAGCCAAAATGCCCTGAACTATTCCCCTAATTTTTATCAAATACAATAAATAGCAGGAATCATCGTCTTCCACTGTGAAGGATGGCTACTTCAAAACGACACCTTTAAACTGAAGTATATTCATGTTGCACTGATGGGGAGACACAATTCTCATACAAATAATCATGAATGCTTTATTGTATAACACACATCCAGTTTGTAAAGCAGTCTGCAGGCTTTCAGAGGAAGGCACACGTTTTTTCTTCACATAAACATGACCTGGGGAAGGACTCTGCAGAGGGAAACAACCAGATGAAACAACCTTCCAAGTTGTTTTGTTTTGGTTGGTCTGTTTGCATTTTGCTAAATTCATGCAACTTTTAATAACTACAGGAAGTACCTTGCAGTTAAAGGATGCTCTCAATTGCAGAAGCACTCCCTTCATAAGCTTCCATTAGGAAAACAATAATAACCCTTTCTAAAGTGCCCCTCATTCATATGTAAATACTGTTCGGGTGACCAGTCCATACCTTAAGACTAGCAATGTCCCATCTAGGAAAATGAGGATGGATTCACAGTTCTCCACCCCTCAACCCCACCCAGCAGTGCAAACTGATTACACACCACGGTGGTCCCTCACCACAGGGTGTGGTGAGGCTGGATAAAATGACCGTTCAGGGGAAACACTTGTAGCAAAAGAAGTTGGTCGAGTTGTCAAGTGTTCTTCCCTCGGGAGAGCAAAAAGGAAGAGGTGGGAAGGATTGTACTGAGTTATTGATAGGGGTCTGAAAACAGCCTGTCAAGTTCTGAGGAGGGTGAAATAATGACACAAAATGTAGTGTCCTTTTCTGAAATTTTACATTGAAAGAGGCATTGAAGGGAAAGGAAGTTACTGGAACTGCTTGTATGATGTTTAAATCAGTTTAAATGCAATTTAAATACTTTTGTTTAAGTTACAGGCAGTTTTGAAGCAGGAATTCCTCTCCAGAGCACTCCTGCTGACTGGAGAATTGAGTAATAAATTTCTTTGTAAGAAATCATTGTTTCTAATGCAAAGAAGAAAAGCACCAGACCTCATTCAATGCTGGAAAAGCACACAGGTGCAAGTAAGGACAGGACAGGGGAAAGGCTAATTTTTCTCCTCCTAATAGATATAAACTATTAGATCAGCTTGTTTCATGAAGTCATACCCAAATAATACTATCAGGATTTCAGTATTCTGGATGAAAGTTTTGGATGAGAAGCTTTATTTATTTATTTACAAAAACAGACCCACCTATTAATTTCCATAACAACCATGCGCTGTTAGTCATCATCGAGTCATTTGCGCCAATTTGAGTATCTTGAAATTAAGAGAACATCTGCACTTCTTGAATAAATATTTAGAACACAGTCCTTGAGACTGGTTTCATGTTCTCCTGAGCATGATTTTCTAGGCCATATACAAGGAGATGGCAGCAGTGTTTTTAAACCCAAAATTAAGCAACTTTGACATTATGAATAGATACAATTGATACATTTTGACATTATGAATATACAGATTATAAGCTACCCATGCGAAAAAGAGTGATAATCAAGCAAAACAGTGATACTATTAAGTGCTTTACAAACAGGAAGAACAGTCTAGGATCTCAGCTACAGTAGAGCAATCTTGAATGCTTTCTTTTGCACTACAATACTCACTGACAATCCAGTGCAGAAACCCTCCACCATTTAGTCTTGAATAGAGTTTTACAGATTACACAATGCCTACAATCACAGCAATGTCCATAATGCAATATTCCACTACTGTGGTCCATTAATCCTTTTAGGTATGCTGTTCAATTCCCATGTGCTACGACATATTGTATGAAAAAAAAAAAATCAGAAAAATGAACACAAATTAAATCATCTTTTTCTTACCCACATCCTCTCCCCATGAGGAGGGAGGAAAACCATGCTATAACTTCAAAAAGAAGTGTCCTTGCAAAAACTGATAATGCATCAACAAATGACAGAACTAACCTACTCCCAGTTACCAGCTGTCCTGTAGACGTATGACCTTAAAGACAATGTAGCATTAAGCAACAATGTGACTGATCTTTAAGAGACAGCTGAAATGGAACATATCTCCAAACAGACACCAACAACTCACACTAGAACAGAACTTCTTTGTTTATACCCTTTGATCAAGAATCAGGGACTCATGAAGCCATTTCCAAGAATGTTTGGCTTCAGGTTACAACAATGTTTTAAAGTTACAAAATAATTATCTTCCCAAGTGCAAACAGAATGAAGTAATCCCGTATGATACAGAAGTTACTATAACAAGTTTTAATTGGAACATAAAAATAGAAAGGAGAAACAGTTTTCCAGAATAGTTTTCTTGGGTCAACAATACTAACTATCATTTCTGAAGGCTGTCTCCTCTCTTGTCAAGTTGTTAACTAGAAACTGCTATCTGGTAAAAAGATCAAGTACAACTTATTTTTACACAATCTCCACTATCAAATCTGCAAGCACAGTCCGCTTTAAGTGTTCCATTTCCCAATGACTATGCATTTGGACAGGTTCCTCACAATCACAGTTAACATTGTTCCCAAAATAGCAGAGATAGTTCATAACTGGAAATGGAAAATAGTCTAAGAAAGTTATTCCAACCACCACAGATAAAATACTGGTTATTATTTTAGAAGTTAAGAAATACATCAAAATTGCACCAGAATAGAATTCTTCCATCTACCAATCCTGAAAACATTGCAGCTGACCAAACACAAAAGCAAGATTATATATTTTGGCAAACATTCCGATTTTACTATATAATTGGGTTTGGTCTTAAATTACATGGATGTTAACTATTGTATCTTCAAATCCCTGCAAAAACATGAACACCCTGTCCTCTTAAGACCCCACTAAATAGTAAAGTGCTAACATAAGAGACTTTAGGACAACATGAGACATATATGAATGCATAGCTATAAAACTATATTGTTCTTATGATGCATGTTAAACAGAAAATAGAGCAAACAAAGTAATAAGGAGGTGGTATACTTTTAACAGCAGGCATTGGTTTCAGAGTCCGAGATGATCAACAGCTTTCAAGTATGTTCTGATCATTATGTGACTTTTGGGGAGTGTTCTTCTGAAAATACTGGGGGGGGGGGGGGAAGCACACAGATTAACAAAAAGTTAAGAATGAAGGCTGCTAGACCAGACAGGAACAGGAGGGAACCACTTCAATGGCAGAATGATTTGTGGGATTGGGATAAATAATTTATCTACCCTTTCAAAAGCCTTTGTAGTTTGTTTGATGCAAAATAGAAGTTGTCAGAGTAATGCAAAGAGCAGCACAGCATGATCAAAGTGATCACCTAGGAAAATGGCTTTTGTAATAACATTTGGCTATATACATGAAGGCAAAACTGGTTTTGCTAAAGTCAGAAAAAAAAAAAAGGTTGCTGCAATAACAAAAATACAATGTAGTAAGATCCTGAAGGAGAAATGTACTGCACAGAGGAGTGGGGTGAAATAAAAAACAAAGAAACCAAAACTAAACTTGCAGCCATCCAGAACTGCTAAGGTAGGCTAGAGGAAAGACATTCTGTCACATGTAAAAGCTGAACAAGGAAGTAAAAAGTGCCACAGGGATAAACTCCATGTTTTTCCAAGCTGCAGGATACAAGGCCTTCATTTTGATTTCCAGTAATAATTATTAATTAGAAACAAAATGCACTCCAGTGCTTGTATACTTAACTTATTCCACATATGATACTTAAATAATGGTAAGTACAAAGTACCAAACCATTAGGAGAAAAAGCAAGATCAAACAGAGTGCTGGCATGTGAGTATATTGCAATAAGGTTGAAGAAAAAAATGTTAATCCTTATCTTATACTTTAAGCACGTTTTCTGCTACAGGTGTTCTCAGAGTGCTCTGCAAGCTCTTCCTGAATTCACTACTCCATTGCTCCCTAAAACCAAACAGGACAGGGGAAGGGAGCACAGACTGGATATTCAAGACGACCTAAGGGAGTTGCAATGATAATCCACAAATTAAAAAAAAGCTAAGTGTTTAAGTCCTATGAAACATCCAGCCATTGCACTGATGAATCAAAATTGAAAGGCTGAAAGAACAGCTTCATAAAAGCATAGCTGTATAATAAAGATCGGAATGCACTTCATATCTGGAATAGGAAAGCAGGTATGTTATTACATACCATGCTCTGGAATTTGGTGGGGGTTTGTTGTTTGTACAAACATTTGGAGACTACCTGCTTCTGTGGCTTCTTTTCATAATTGCTTCCTCTAAATCTGGTGTTTGTATTAAAATAAAGGGTATTATCCTCCCAAAATGACTGCAGTTTTACCACAATAAGAATCTATCTATTTTGTTAGTTCAGGAAGTTACATTTCTTTTGGTACGTGCTATCTAACAGCAGATGTGCATTAAAATGTGTCGTTGCAGGATATATTAACCACATCACATGAATAAGCCAAACAGCTGAAATAAGAAGGTACAAAGACCTTTTTGAACATGAGCAGCCTCCCTGATCTCTATGAAACTAAATCACCTGTCTGATATTACTCACACATATGGGAAAGATACAATAACAAGGCAATAGATCTTATGTTAAGGCACAGTCTGATGCCTTGCAGCAGTACACTTGTCTCACAACTGCTACCTACCCTACTAGCCTTTTTTTTCCTTTTTCCAAGTTATACATTTAGATCTATCTATATACATAGCTATATCTACAATAAAATTGTGACATAGATATCTCCCCGAGATACAAAAGCTTGCAGTGTGTAAGGGAAGTTGGTTTGTGGTGTTCCAGTTATTTCATCATTGCCTGCCCTTGCATGATTTCTCAACACCTACAACATCTAAGCTGCAAAATCCTCTAATCAGCTTCTGATCTAACATGTCCATCAGAGCTGCAAGATCCCTGCACCCTTTTTAAGGTGCAATGCAGTCAAAAAAACACCTTTGCAGAGTTTTATGTTAGTATCCAGACTAAAAGCAATTTTGAGCGAGATACTGCCTATTTTCCAAAATAATGGTAAAAGAAAGAAACCAAATTAATAAATTACTACAAAGAGAAAAAGAAGAAAACAGAAAGGGGGAAATCTTTAACCCTAATGAATCCATCTGGATTCCATCTCTGGTGTTTAGAGATTAGCAGCTTTCATTAGGACTTCATACCGAAGTCAGTAGGAAAATATCACCAACCACCATGCTGAAAATTGCCGTCGGAAAAACCATACAATGTTTCTCATCCTCTGTCTAACATTACAGAAGGGTACCTTACAAATCCAGTTTTGCCTTCTGACCATGATATGCCCATGTACAGTTATCTCTGTACATTTTGCTAGCTAGCAAGTGGGCTCAAGAGTCACACGTTCTTTGCAAATAAAAGCTAAGCAGATTTTACTGGTAATCCCCAAACTATGGGGACTGGGGACAACAATATGAAGCCAGCGATATGCTTACCAACAGTTCAGGTTTGTAATTAGGATATTTTTTTTTCCCCTAAAGATTGTATGGCTACAGGAAGCACTGAGGTGCTCTCAGGGACAGTGCTACCTGCCATACATAACCACACAACAGTGGTTTAGACTTCTTTAGTAATTAACAACAGGCATGCTCATGAGGTGACTGATAGCAGCAAAGCAACTGAACAGTTCACATGACACAAAAAAAGTGAGGAATGAAACTCAATAGCCCCCCCCCCCCAGTATTCACCAGTGAGAAAAAGGCAAGGATACTAAAAAAACACTTCTAAGAGATAATGTATTCGCTTACAGTTTGAGATTCTCATCATTTTGCTAAATAGCTTTCCTTATGTGAATGAATTCCAGTATCTAAGACCACAGTTGCCTTTCTACTGTACTCAGTTCTTATAGGATGGGGATTACGTCTTGTTTGTGAAACTGGGTGGAAGTTTTTAATGGTCCTTTTCAGGAAGCAAGCATCTGTTTTTTAATCCTGTTCCTTCCTAAACTTGCTAAAGTTGGCCCCAAAAATGTATCAGGAAATAACTGAAGGATGAGGGGGATGGGGAAAGAAACTTTAAAGACACCTTGTCTTAATTAAATCTAAAAGTGTTACTTCTTCCTGTTCCACTGAGTCACATATAGCTCTACATATTACACCTGACTGGGGGAGGGGATGTGTAAGCATCACCAATAGGTTCCTATTTCAGCTGCCTTCTGTAATTGGCAGCCTGGAATTAATTAATGAGGTGGAACCAGCCTGTACTTGAATGCAGCATACAATTCAACATGGCAAGCAGTACAGAAAGGCATTGCTGCTTTCTTTAATACTTTTTTACTGCTACAAAATGTGAAAAGGTGAAACAGGAAAGCCAAATGCAAATGAACAGATGACAGTGCCTCTAGCAGTTGTTTTTACCATTTGGGTCTCCCAGTCAGCTGCTAAGCTATTACCTGAACAAACAGGTACAGTAAGAATAGTTGTCCTACTTAATGAACAACAGTCTTTGCCTTTTATAGTCTTTTTGGTCTTAGAATTATTTTAAATAATCTGTCTAAAGCCGTATGATTCATGGGGCTGTTACAAACAGTCTCAGCTGGAACCTCTCAGTACACAGAATCAACATTTCAACTGCTAATTCAGCTGGAAAGCCAGGGTCAGGAATGCCATCAGCTCCGTGTACTCATTGACTCACAACAAGAATGTCATTTCTGTAACCTTGCTTCTCTATGAGCTCTTAATGCTCAGCACAAGTCACCTTCCCAGAGATTAGGCCAGATATTTAATTGCTATATTTTAAAGAACAATCCTTGGATTGGTATAGAGTAAAACAAACAAACACAAAACTAAAACCCCCAACAAACAGTTATTTTGGGAGCATTTCGTCCCATTTATTTTTGTTGTTAAGTAACATTAATCTTGTAAAAATAATTCTACCATCCTGAGAGAGTCTCAGTGTAAGCAGGTGCCTGCCTGTCATCATTCTTAACCCCATCCCCTTTTTTTTTTAGCCTCAATAAATGTTAAAGAAGCTCTGCTGTATGTTCTGGATTGTTTCTCTTGAACGAAGCTTCCTTTTTTAAGTTCTGAGCAAACACCTATAACAAAACAATTTTCCTCTTCAAAACACCCTACAAACCTCTTATACTACTGCTAGAAAAGAATGCCTCCTACTTCAGGAAGGAGAATGCCAAACCAAGTGAAAAATGATGCAAGAGAGAGTCCAGGATGGAAGTCATATCTGGAATAAATTTTAGATTTTGGGAGTTCCCAATTCTGTATGTTCTGTTCCAGTTGTTGAGTGGTTTTTTTCCTTCCTAAAAGCTTCAGTATAAGGTTTGCTTTAGCAGTTTAGTGAGATGTCCATCATGGACAGGCTCCTAATGGCTCCTTGCGCTCCTAAACTGGTCTGGAAGCCCTTGATTATACTTCTAAATATATTGCATACTTAAATAAAAGCTTATGAGCAAAGTTTGTCTAGTATCTCATCTTTAACCATTATTCTCCTCAGTCAATTTTTGGTGACAAAGAGCACTTCATTAAGCAACTCGGGGTTCAGAGAGATTCATTGTGAGGAATAACTAAAAAACGCTTCTTTAGTAAGCACAGGGTTGGGTTTTGCTGGTAATTAATCTTGTATAGAGCACCTGCAAAGCAGCAGGTAATTCCTTCATGAACAATGCACACACAAAAAAAATAGCACATATTAATCCTGTAAATTCATAGCTACATCACAGAAATAGCTACCAGAACCTACAAGTGCCAATGACTGCTGCTTATAGCAGAACTGTACTGATCTGGAGCTTCACAGACCTGTCATTGATTCAGTTTTGCTATATATACACAGACCACTTCAAGTACTTAATAATAATTCTATTAGAGCCATTCAAGTATATTTCAGGTGATGCCATTCCAAAATCACAAGTGCAGTCTTGGCTGGCTCAACCTTTCCATATTGGGAAATACCAGTAACCTGAGAACAACAATTGGTTCCTTCTTTAGCTTTTATAATCCCCAAGGATAAGACCTACTTTTTCCATATAGAAGGTGCCACATGGAAGACCTATAACAGTTAAGCTTTTCTGACAATCCTTTAAGAGAAGAACGATGAATATTGCCATTAATGATTTCTTCCCACTTCCATTTCCTACTCCTTTACCCAATAGGAAATTTTAATTCACTTTTCTGGAGTTACTTTTAAGAAGTGGGAAGTTACACAGGCTATAATAAAACATGGCATAGCTCCATTACCCGTGTAGCAGTAGCTATAGGTACCTAAAGTACCACAGGACAGGTTTTACAAAGGCTCTATCAATCCTTCCATTCTCACTTGTTTTGTATTTTGGAATGACCACACATACGATCAAAAGAAAAAACCTAAATGCTGCTGAATACACCAATTTTTTTGCTTCAAGGTCACTAAAAGGAAACTAGAGGATGAGAGATTTACCAGTAAATCCATCCAACACTTGTATATTTAAAACTTTGTGGCCTGTTTAATGTTAAGAGCTGCTTTTCAAGATGTCTTCAGCCATATCTCTCATTTGTAGAAGCTTTTTAGCCTACTTAAAACAGTGAACACCACAAAGAGGAAGTTATTTTTAAAGAGCACTAAAAGTGACTAACGTGAGCAAATACATTATTGCTTACTAATGGATGAAAAATTATTAATATGCTGACACTATTTATCTTTTCTGCTAATGTCAATAGAGACCGCTAAAAGACAGATGACAACAGTAAGAAGAACAGTGTAGCTATACTACTGCTAGAGGCAATTATTCTGGAAACAAGGCATCTCATTTAATGAAAGGGAACATTCATTCTTCCTATGCCCAGACACAGGAAAAAGAAGTATAACAGAAATATCTCCCTCCAGGAAGCCATAGGGAAAATTACTTTCCAAAGGTATACCATCTTCACTTCCTGAGGAGTTAGGCAAAAGCTGCCAGTTATGCATCTAATCCCATCCGTGACCAGATGCAGGTGGTATCCTGTTACACTAGTCTTTCCCTGGTCTTTCTCAAATGAGAATTTGATACAAGTATTGCCTCGACAAGGTTCTGGCAGACTGAGATGGGGATTCAGTTCACAGTTATCTCAGCCACGCTCTTCTTTTTTTTTTTTTTTTATCTTTTATTATTTTTAATTTTGTTCTTTTCTCTATGTAACAGAACAACACTGCATTGGCTTCATGCAGCAAACTGATTTTAACAGATTTGTACTGAAGTATTCCTGGCATTATTTCTTTCATTTGTTTCTCTATTTCTTCTTTCTTCTTCATCACATCTTTCATTTGCTTCTTTCACAGCTATGCATCCTACATCAAAAGACTATCTCAACCACAGCAGGTCCTGAAAGGCTTCCACAAGCAAAGCAAGCTCACTTCCAATCACACAATGTCTGGACACATAACAGAATTGTAGTTTCCATTTTAATAACATTATGTACAGCCCTTTAAATTTGATGAATTAGTTTTCTTACTATCACTAAGGAAAAATAAGCTCATCAGCATTTTATAGCCAATGAAAACAAGCCACAGAATGGGTGATACACGAAGGTCACGTGAGAAATGTGTGCCATAACCACAACTAATCTCATAACCTAGATAGGTACAGAGCCAGCCTGTGCAACACTTCTTTGGCCATTTCCACATTGACATGGGCAGCAAGTTCATTATCCATAAACTGTTATAAATGTCATAAAAGATTTCATGTGAGTAGAAAAGGGCATAAAAACCTGCAAGAGGTTCTACTCTAAAAGCAAAAATGTCTTCAAGCACCAGAAGACACAAGCTGCTTGAATTTCACAGTGCACAGGAAGTCACTGTGCTCTTCTGAGATGTAATGGTAAAAAAGAAAAAGTCACCCAAAGGATCACAATTAACATGCATCAATGTAAGCGAGAAAGAAAAGATTATGGAAACAACAAATCTTCCATTACCACAATGCTGAGACAACTCTCAGCTGTATGCCTCGGAATCAATTGATCTGGCTTAAGAAGCAACTGTGGAGCTTTCATAAAAGAAGTAGAAAAACTTCATCCAACTACTCTGTACTACCTGTAAATACTTTCGGAACTTCATCAGTTAAATATTCTAGTGCAGACTCTAAAAGAATGCTTCTGCTCTCATAATAAATCACATAATACAGCTTGCCCCTTCTTAAGTCCTGTTCACATGCCATCCCATACACACCACTGGCTGCATTTTAGACCCAAGAATAGATAAACATTAGACAAAAAACATCTGATTTAGATTCTGACAGACCCAATACAAAGATACCTGTAAGTAATAAATAACTGCATATGCCTATTAAGACTTGCAACTAGTCTTTGTTAGTATTTTCACACAACCAGGGTCCCTATTCTTTGGCTAAAATCAAATGTTTCTGGAAGAAATTCCATCAACTTCACAGGAAGAAGAAAAGTTCTGCCAGCATCTCCCCCTCCAGCAAAGGGCTTGTATTTGTGTTGTTAATTATTGCAGGTCTGGAAGAGTAATTGGTTTCATTTACTTTTAAAACTCTTCAAAAAAGGCCAAGTAATACACAGCCAGTTTTAACATTTCAATGAAGAACTAGCTTGTGACACAGAAAAGCAAAATCATAGAATTAAAACTTTCGGCTTAAACAGGTAAATTGTATTTCCAGTAGCACGATGGATACTCTTCGTAATTACCAGGGCATCTACATAGCTTACTCTTACACCAGTAGGAACACATTAATGGTTTGTGTAATATGAATTCTTAAAAGTTTTATTAATCAGTTATTTACCCACATAAGAGTAAAACTAAACCATTATAAATTGCCTTCATTTTTCAGCAATATTCATTAACCACCTTAATTCTTTATTCTACTTTATCAAGCTGATAAGTCACTTATGCTGTAATATGCTACCACATCAGCTTCACACCCAACATATATTAACATCAAGTTTGTTCCAAATGCAAAAGGATGACAAATTTACTTTTCTTGACAAACATCATAAACAACATTTCCAAACACTTATTTGCTGGGGGCTTTCCCCACTCCGCACTGCTTTTCACACCATAGTGTAAGACAGAAGGTGCAGCTGCATAAGGAGTGAGTCAGAAGCTGTAACCAGATGTCCTTGAGCTTTCCAGATTCCACAGCTACAGGACCAATGGAATGGTCAAAGCAATTGAAAAAAAAAAACAAAAAAAAAAACCAACCCAAACAAATAAAAAAAAACAACAAAAAAGTGAACCTAGGAACTACCAAATGAATCGGGAAATCACTGCTATAAAGAATGATCACCACAGCACTGCAAGATGCCCCCAGAGAAAACAAGTGAAATGTCTATGAAAAATCATATTACACTTCTCTGTTATAATAAACTTTACCAGTCACCTGCTTATTTGTACCTACACTATTCTGCACTGAAGTGACCTTGGTTAATACCCTGCACTGACATACACCCTCTCAATTGCAGTCCTCAGCAACGGCACTGCAGAACATGCCTCTAGAAATACCTGCATTTTGCACACAAAGCAGCTTAGGAAAACAAACAAGAACAGTGATTTGTATTTTGCAGATAAGAATCTGCTCAAGATAGAGGTCGGATGGTTCACTGGAGGTTACACAGAAAACTTCAGGCTCATGCTGGAATAAATACAAGCTAAACAGACCATGTAATCTCAAATCTCTGTGCAAAACTATTTTGTCATCCTGCTTTCACCAGAAACAGAAAAATCTGTACAGTAATACTACTACTGACAAAATAGTGATAAGATTTATAGTTATGGGGCCATCTTTGTTTTTTCTGTTGTGAAGTTCTTGTTCAAGAAGTTATTTGATAATTATTTTTATGTTAAAACGCAGCCAGTTTAAAAAAAAAAAAAACCACTAATCAACAACCACCTCGTATAACAGGTTTCTTCAGAAGACACAGGCAGGTATAATCTAGTATTTAATGAGAATGTGACCAACATACTGATAAAATTACTTTAACTTCCCATTTGCTGAAACAAACAGTTACTCTTCTGATTCGCCTAACAAAAAGAAACAAATTAACCATTGCTGCATTTTACTTTTTTAAAGCTATTATCTTTAACCCCTGTAAAGCAAAAGGCATCATCTGAAATAATTTTGCTTATCACTAGGCTTTGGCTACAGTGAAAATGTAATATAGGATCCCCTGTCCATGTCTGTTCAGTGGATATTACCGTCTTAAACTGGTCTGAACTATCATGAAGCAGTTTCTGAAACTAGTTTGTGACTAGGAAAGTCTTTTTAACAGACACAAAAAAGCTCTAGGCTGGATTTGCCTGCAGAAGCAGCAGAGGCTTACAGCTAACTTGCAGAAGTATCTGTAATGAGTAACTTCATTATCATTTAATGCAACCACTGAGAGAGCTGGATGGCAGAAGTGTCCTCATGAGGCCTATCCTAACCCTATGATGTTACAGAGGCATTCCGGTATATTTATGTACAAACTTAATTTCCTGTTACAGTTGGTCACTTCTAGAGGCAGAGCCAAAATGTAGTTGACATTACAGAAATTTATGGACTTTAAAATATACAGTCATGCTAATTCAATGAAATCCCGGATTGACTTCCATTTGAGACGTCAGTAGGCACTGGACTATGTCAAGCACTCCCAGCAGTTACCTGGAGATGAATGGGACATCCTTTCCCTCTTCCACAGAGTAATTATAAGTAGACTGTCTCAATGAAAAGTGGAACCTAACTTGGAAGAACTCAACTCTGACTAAAGGGCACACACAGCACGTCGCTTACACGGAGCCTTCATTTTTTTTTTCCCCCAAAAATTCTGTCTGCATGCTCCATATTACAGATTCAATATAAAATCAAGTTAGCAATGATGATTTATAAAATCTAATTTTAGAAAATGCATTGGATTGTAGAATATTTTTCACTATAGAACTAATATCAGTTTTTATTTTGACCTCTGAAGAAACCAAACTATAATAACTCTTGGCCCTTGATTCAATTTAATTACAAAAACGTAACTACATGGCCTCTGCGACTCTTCATCAAGCCAATCGCCACATGCATTTCTTAACGGATATCCAACTTCATAGCTGTCAGTAACATCTGGCTAATTTCTGTTCACAAATACTCCTGATGTTGCCGTGCTGAAAATAAGCACACATCAAGTTTGATTCTGTAACCCAGAAATAATTTAAACTGAATTCAAACTTCAATTGCCTTTTTCCATTATGGAGGAATACCATTAAGAAAAACAGCATAATTCAAGAAAATAATATTCTATATATCAAATTACTACACTGCAGAGATATGAACAATGAGTGGAAAATACCACACTGCTAACCACCATCTGCCTAGATAGTCAGTGTCCTAAAGACAGCATAGGATAGAAAAAGATACTAAAGGACATTAATCAAAACCTTGCTTCCAGTATACCATACACAAAATAACTGCTGTAGCTTAAGTGCTGGACTGCAGTTTATGTAGATGTGGCCACACGAGCTTTAGAAGCACCTACTATAAGCAATATAATATAGTGCTTCAGACCTTAGTACAAATTGCAGATTTTATGTATATCTTCTATATAAACTCCCATTTAAATAACATCTGAAAGCCCCTCTGCCCTCCCCTCATTTTGTCTGTTAATACTTTACCTATGTTAAACTTACTGCTGATACAGCAGCAGCTTCAGTAATTCTGCCAGAACACAATGCTGATTATAGTTGCACTTCTATTAAAAATAATGATGTTTTGCTATTTAGTTGATATTTTTTAAATGCTGGCATAAGTAGATATTAAGCATATACATATTTATATATAAAGTATATAAATACTTTAATTATTACTCATTAATGCAAACTATTCCTTTTCTATAAAATATAAAATTAGAGACCCATGGGCAATACTTGTTTTCCTAAGGCTTTATTAGTTTGCCAAAGACGACGGGAGCCTATCTCCCTAAATTATATCTTCCTTCTCTGATCCCATTTTCCAGTCATTTTTCAGATATAGGCCCCACTTGAGTAACAGGTACTCTTTACTCATATACTCTTTCTTTTTTGTCTATAAGCAGAACTTGTTTTATAGGAAATACACATCACATTAAAACTACTGAGACAATCTGAACACTGCTTCTGAACAATAACGAAACCCACTTTTGGAACCCTTAACACATACAAGATTGGTTCATAGTCTTGCATACAGGCAGAGTTGTGCTGAATTTGACATGTATGTTTATTAACCAAAGTCTTTTTTCTTCCATGTCCAATTTCTGAAAAGAAATAAAAGAAAAAACAAAAGGGAACAATTTCCCTGAGGTCAGTGGATTCTCTGTAATGTAGGAAAGGATGCTGTATTCAAATGATGTCTTGTACATGAGTTTAAATTGGAGCAGACAAATAGTTGCTTTAAAGTCACAGTGACATAGTTACAGTTTGAGATAAACCATAAAGAAAGTCAGTTTTAACAATTATACTTCTGCTTGGTTGTTAATCTCCGCCAGATTCTGAGAAGCTGTTCACGTAAGTAAAGAGCCATATTGCAACACTACACAGGAAGCCTGGGATCATTCCAGAATGTGTGGAAAAAAACAAAAAGAATGCAGCATAACCAGAGGTTTATACGTTTTTCAAATAGAGCACTTGTAGGCCTTGTTTAATGAGCAATAGCAAAAGAATAACAAAACATAGCCTTAAGATATATGACATTACACTATTACAAATATCACCAACAGCAGACAGTGTCTCGTCTATAACAATCATATGATGGATTAATAATGGATTAAGAACAGTCACTTTATAATGAAGTTTGAATCCAGATGGAGCACTGACCACCTACGCAATAGAGCAGTATTAAGAAGTCATGCATAATTCAGACATATTGTATACCTCTTACTGGGCAAGCTGGAGATCTTTTATACTCTGAACATGCCACAGACCAGAGTTTATAGAAATAAAATGACATAGATAAAATGTATATTTTAATTATCTCAACTCTGACAAACTGATATAGAAGTAATCCTCTCTAAGCTTTTTAAAGCTAGCTTGCTGTGCCTTGTCAATCAAATATTATTGAGTTTATAATTAAGTTTAATTAGGTCAAAAAATATTTCTGTTAAATTGACTCTCAAATACATAACAAATGATCACTCAGCACCAAAAGCAATCAAAAATAATGAACTCTGATCTAGTGTATGCAAATGTAGTTAAGTCTGGGTAACTTCTTATTTGTATTTTATATTGGGGTGCATTTTATTAACTTGCAAATTGACAGATGAGCAGTCAGACTTCTCCAGTTCAGAATGCACTAATAAATTACCATTTGAAAGAGTTTTATTTTCAGTAATAACTGCTCTGTATAACCACAATAAATAACTCTTCTGAGGCTTAACATACGGAATTTTACCTCCTTCTCTGTTTACTTGTCTAGTTCATCATGTATTTGTTTTATGTTCCTTCTCCTCAACAGCAAAAGAAAACAAAAGTAACTTCCATGAATTCACAACAGATTTTGCATACAACTGATTGCAGAGAAGAACTGCACACCATCGCCCTGATTCCTCTTCTGCACAGGATTTTGCTAAAGTAAGTGCAATTTTATTCAGGAAAGTGCAAGCTTTCTATTAGGATTTACCAGCTTTTTGCTCTGGATACCTCCAGAGTCAGTTATGATTTTACAGATCAGAATCATGAGGCACATGGTATCATCTATCACCATTACAAGATTTCAACTACTTTGCAGTTACCCCTTTTGCAATGGCCATTAAAAAGACATTGCTTTTAACTACCTTGCTGAGTTCTCTGTATAAAAATCTCCAGAAAACAGTGCCCATCACCATTTTGCTTAGTGTGACATACTACCCATATATAACAGCTCAAAACTGCAAAAGAGCACTTGGCTTACATAAACTACATCAATACTCTGTTCCCAAGCAAGGTCCAGAACCCAGCTAAAGGACTGGCTAACTGACCCTGACTGAGGAGCGCAAAGCTCCAGCACTACACCAGGCTCCAAAGAAGGTTGCATAAATTGAAGACCCATGTTTCAAAGCCTGGGTATTGCAAAACAACAAAAGCAGCAGAAGCAGCAAGGTGTGAAAACACCAGCAGAAAAAAAAACATCTCAAAGCAGCTCAGAATTTAAGGGGAGATACAGTGTCCGCACAGGGGAGGAGGTGTTTTAAACACAGACAAGTACTTGGCCCTTTAAAGTTGTCTCAGTTTCTCTGTCCCAGTTCTCCAAGCTTGAAGGATCAGCTATAAAATCTGAAGTTTATACAAGCCATCTTAATTATATAATGTTTGTAAATCAATAAGCTTATGCAAATCTAGAACATATCACCATTTTAACAGCATGAGGATGAAATGCACTACAGGCTGAGTTAACTGTATAGGCTGAATACAAGTTAAGCCTTGCAGGCAACACCAACATGAGCAAGAGCACATCAGATACTATCTAAATTTTCCTTTAAATACAGACTTAAGACTGCAGCAGCCCTGTGCATTCATGTCCTCAGCCCTCACAGTCTGCTGGCTACATCTGTCACAAGTTATCACAAACTACTTGACATTGAGGGGATTTACAAATCCACTTCTTGAAGCTGGCAATAAAATGAGCCAAAAGCAACCAGTCAGTTTCATAAGCCAGTTCATCAACTCCTGAAGCATCAATGCCAGTCCAGATCACTAAACAAATACAAAGATCAGTTAACATGCTTAGGTTACCAGTCCTTGTCCTGAGTCAGCATAGCTCCAACCAGCATTTCCTGTGAAAGGAAATTCTGTCATCTTGACTGGCTCCCCTGGAAAAGCCAGGTGTGCCTGGCTATGGTCAGTCATAGAAAAATAAAATATAAAAATCTATTTTTATAAAAAGATTGTAGACAGATGATGCTGTAAATTGGCAGGAGACCCATAGGTATGTTGCTTTCCAAGGTATGAAGTAATCCAGTCTTTAAATAGTTAATAGCCTCCTTCTTTGCCATCTCCCACCCTCTCCTGGCCAGAGGTGCTGAACAGATGCACTTACACAAACTGGAAACTTTAGACAGTAAAATATGGCCAGATCTTTCCACTGGCAAGTACAAAAAAGCAGCATATCTGTGAGCCTGTGAAGCCAGCAGCAGCAAGTGCAGCATGGGATTGACAGCACTTCCTTATGGCAGCAGCTAAGTGAGCTGGAAGAACGGAACAGGAGGCATTCACCTAATTATGTAAACCAGAAAGCATGCTGCACAGGAAAGTCTAATATGCTTATTTGTTAAATACATATGCTATTTAATAAAAATAACCGATTTTATTACAGTCTTGAGAGATTTATTATCTGTAAAAAATTTAATAGCATATCATTATCCCAGTTAGAATCTAAATCCATAATAGCGAACACATGCATTTCAATTTTCATATTCTTCACCACTGCCCTGGAAAATAAACGCTTTCATTTAGGATATATATATATAAGCAATTTGGCACATCTTTTCAAAGACGTAAGAGAGTTGGTAGAAAAAGGGAACGTGAACATTTAGTTATATGTATCATGGCACAATCCAAAGGCTCCAACTAATAGCAGAGCCCTCACTATGTCATTTCAAAACTGCCATTGCTTGGAAGAAAAAAGGTAGCAGATTGGGCCAATTAAAGGCATCTCAGAATGCTGATCACTCAGGCTAAGGATGGATCTCAGGTCAGCACCATGTCCAGCAATGGTAATAGAAGAGGTGTCCAAAGGAGGCATATGAAAGCAGAGTAACAAACACCTACACACATAGTTTACTCTCCCAGACTTCAGAAATATTTAAGTTCAAGGATTTCTTCAGATGGATGGTTTCACTTGGTCTAATAATCTTGATAGATTTTTTTCCATGATTTGGTCCAATCTGTTTTTTGAACTCCTGCTAACCTCTGGTACCTAGAACACCCTGCGCCAGAATTCTGCCCCTGCAGGTGCAGTTGAAGAAGGAGCCCTTTTGGTTTGGTATGAATCTACAGAGAGTTTCATTTTGTGCCCTTAATCACAAGAAAAGTAATTACCTTACACGAATCATATTTCACAGAACTTATCACCCACCTTTTTTCCCCCCCCCGATATATCTGATTTCAGTTTATGTAAGTTTCAGTATGTTTGACTGCTTCTTACTATGGAAACGGTTGTAACTTTTGATTATTCTAGATACTTTTGTTTTTCCCTCTGTTTTTTTGGGGCATAAGTTACCTTGCATACAAATAGTGAAGAGCAACACAAAATAAGGAAAGGCGATTTTGCATAACACCACTACAGTTGGTTTCTGTGAGGTATGAACTCATTCTTTTTTAATTTTGCCTTCTTTTTGAAATTTGCTTTCTCAGACATCAAAACAAAAGACAACCAGCTCTCTGCCATGTAAGAAAACCTCTCATTGTTTGGAATGCCAAATATGGCTCTCTAAGAGCAAAACCCAAGCTGACAAAAGGCACACCTCTCCCCAGTATAAATAGTATCTTCTAGCATGTCTCATTTTTCTTGCACTTTTTAAGCACACACACACAGAGAATAAAATGCTTCTACAGGTAAGTATTCAGCTACAGAAGGCTGGATTTCAACTGCCTATCTCATGCTACAACATTCCGTAGTGCAGCTAGAAGACTAGTATTTTCTAATGACATGAGACACTTGGGACTGAAGGAGCAGGTATTCAATCTAGATACATACTCAGTACTGTCTTCATCATTATCCATCAGCAAAATATGATGTGAAAGGATAAACAATAGTTTAATTGTCATGTCCAGAAGGCTCACAAAGGTGACAGTCCTCCTTTCTAGGAGGATTATAATCCAATTAGTAGGAACACAGATCATTAGGAAAAGCATAATTCTTCCTGCCTAACTCATTTTAATGTCAATGGCACCAAGTTTGATGGGCACACTTGAACCATTACCTACAGCTAAGCAACCTGAGGGTGTTGTTCATGTGCCAGGCTACTTTCAAAACCAAACGCATCTTCCCTCTCAAAGGAAGTCACCCTGACAGTTACAGTATTTATATAAGTATTTACAGTATTTCTATAAATTGTCCATTTAAATAAACTGGCCATTCTTCAAGATACACCAGAATTTGTCCAGACTTGAATTGAAGGGAGTGGAATGGGAAAGCAAAAAAGGAAAATGAAATTACTCACACTTGTATCGAGGCTGCAGATACTGATTGTATCTTCATCTTGAGTACTCTGTTTTCGTTTTTTCTATAAAACAAAATGTACAGAAAAACTCAGTTTTGACTAATAGTACCAAGTACCTCTAGCTTGATCCTGAGACAGGTAAATACAACGAAGTCATACACATAAACACATGTATATATATGGTTACTAATTTTCTATCATCATCATTATAATCACCATGCATATGAATATAAATTCTATTTTCACAAGCTGAAAACCTACCTATTAGCACATTAGTAGATTAAATGCTGTTCCTTTTCTGACCTAAAGAGTGTTAAGTTCACTTCAATTACGAAACTCATTTCTAACTAAAAGCATGAGTATTTATTGGATATTGCAAATTGGAATTTGGCACTTCTTATGACCTTCCATAACTAATAAAACTAATAAGTCAGGAGGAGAAACTCTTGTGTCAAAAAACTATACTTAGATTTTTCAAAACACATATTCAACAATCAAGAACTATTCCCAGACATACTACATAGTGAGGATAGCAGGTAATAGGAATTTCATTAGATGCAGGCATTACATTCACATATATTTGGATTTCACTATCTATGTCAGTGACAGCATTCTGCTCTATTTTCCAGTTTTGTTTTAGAAAATGGCAAGCCCTCCCTCATGTCATTTCACAGGTTCACCAAAAGATTAATCTTTATGCCCTTCAAGAAAATATGAAATCTCATTTGACGGAGCTCTGCATTTTCCACCAGGCCAGGAAGGTTTAGGAAACAAAGGAGTCACAGAATACTTGATCCTTATTTATCCAGCTGTGTTGTCATCCACTGTCAACTAGAGAAAAGCATTCACACCGAATAGCCAGGATTTAGTTTCCAGTCTACAATAGTCAAAAGATGAGCAATTTAAAGCACAAAAAAAACCCCACATAGATACCATATGGAGCTCCTATTTTATGATCTGATAAAAGCTCAGCTAAATGACAGAAGCTTCACATTGTAGTTATTTTTTAATTATTAACAGAAAATTATAGATAAAAATTGTACACGCGCCCCCCCCTTCCCAGTACCCATGCTTCGAGCTGTTCTGAAGCTGAGAGATTTTTTTCCATCAAAGCCAGTAAAAACCAACATTTCATCTACTAGGTCAAGCTATGGTTTCTGAGAACTGTTTCTTCGATGAGCAAAGATACTGAATATTTACCATAAAATCCAGAAGTTTTGATTTCATGGTTTTAAAATTAAACTACAGGTGTCGAAACTTTTTATACTTCCTCACTATTTTCCACCTGATCTTAGACTTGCGCAATCATATTTAAATACAGTTTTGCTATTTTTTAGGAAGTAACATGTCTCGTTTTTTTTCTCAGAATGATAATTATACAGTCAAGGACAGCTGTGCTTTAATGCAGTCATAATTCAGAAACAGAAACTGGATCATAAGTTCTCTCACCCTCGGACTATGCATAACCAAAGCCTCTCAGCTATAGTCCAGATATTTAGCAACAAGCTAAAGGACAGAGTAGAACACAGAAATCTCTGGACCAGACCACAGTGAGCAACAAACAGAAAGATCTGGAATAATGGAGTATATTTGTTTATCCTGTAGTGGTGTTTATTGGGTGGTTGGATTCTTTTTTCTTTCACTGGATAAACTAATGTGAATTATTATTCTAGGGTGAGCCAGTGTGAACTGATGATGATGAAAAAAACCAAACCAAAACAGGGATGAGATCTGTAAAGTCAGTTCTTTGCCCCAAGGGTAATATTTCCTAAGATCCTGGTGAACAAGTTGCAGACTATTCTTCAAACCTAATCAGAATTCTGTAGATACAAATGCATATATTCTTTAGTTTTTCTCAAAAAAATTATATATTGATTCTAATTACGTTGACACTAAGTATTAATTTTGCGAACAAGAAACTAAGAGGTACCATCCACCCCCTACAGTGAGCACAGGTTAAATCAAGACAAAGGACACTTAGATTTGGAATACATATTTCTACAAGAGAAGGGTAAGTGACAGTGGTCTACGGATGTGGTAACCTGAATCTGTACTTATGATTCTGGGGTACAGATGGCCGGATGCAAATTACACAATATGAAGTACAAGCAAGGCTACAGGATTAAAGTGAATTTGAAGAAGACAGGACATCCTGTTACTGTAGAAGGAAAGTTACACAAGGACAATTACATGTGGTCTTCTAACTACTACATTCAAAGTGGGTCCAAAACAGAGAGGTATCATGAGCAACGCAGTGTCCATGAGGACAAGTGTCCAAAGCAAGGCTATTTGGCTATTCGGGTAGTTAACGTTACCATGCTCATATCTTATGTAGAGACAACCTCTTTGGTTATATAACTGAATCACAGTACACTCATGAGGAACAAACCAGTACCAGCCGCGATGCACACACCAAAAGGGATGGAAAAAACAGATAAACTGTCAGAAAAGTAATTACATGTTGAATGAATCTGGGGCAGCCTCCACAATGTAGATGCCTTCATCTACCTTATACTTCATTGTGCGAAACAAAGGTTCACCCCATCTTTATTTTAAATCTTCTACTTACTGAAAAGCAACACAGGCACACAAATCCTGCTAACAACATTTATATGGTACTGTCCTGGTTATCTAGAAGTTTGCAAATATTATACTAATGTTCTCTAAGTTTGTCTCAGCTCCTATGCGAGACAAGTCATTTCATACAGAAATTACGAATGTCAACCACTGCAGGCAAGACTAAGGTTTTAAATTTTCTAAGAGTTTCAAGGGCAGCTGCCATTGTACAAGGGGGGTGGGATGGGACATCACAGCAAGAAAAAAAAAATTCCAGTAAATTGAGCTACCAGATAAATTTCTTTGCCCATAATAAGTGGATTAGAAGCAAAGATTGCAGTGGATATTGTGCAGGGAGCATAAGGTGCTCATTAAATTAATCCTTGCTCTTTGTGAGCATCTTTTACCCAAAGGAGTTACAAGTCCTGTCTCAGTTGCCATAGCACAACACAGCTGACCTCTGAATCTCTCATGTTCCAGAAAACCACCCCTTAAATGTTGCTCTCCATTTTATGTTTTAAATCACAGGGCACATCAAGTAATACAAACTTCACTCCATTTCAGTATCAACAATTTTGTGGGTATTCCCTTCACAAAAGATCCTGGAAGAATAGTGTAATAGCTTTAAGATTAACATGAGCAAGCACTCTATGCACACATTTGTAGTAGAATAAGCTTCAGTTCAAAGCCAAGAATCTTTGACAATAAAATGAATTTATAGCCCAAATACTGAAACCAGTTAAATGGCATATTAATGAAAGAGTTGAACTTACTGAGACAATTTTAATAGGCATTGCTTCAAGAGGATCAAGTATCAATCGCACACATTGTTTGAATATCAAATAAACATAACAAGTCCTAACTGCACCATACTGTATCATGGTAGGGTTATCATACCAGTTTATATTGTCACACAGGACTATGTTAACCAAAAAAACACAATGTGTGAATCTTGAATTCAACATGGCCCCTGCACTGCCCCAGGCATAGCATTAGGGATAAAGTACTGATTTCTTCATTCGTTTTATTACCTTGCACATTAAGTATCCCTAGTTCTTAGTATTTCTTATATGGCTGTAGCAATCAGCAGTTTTAATGCAATTTAACAGCTCTTTTTTAGAACTCCATGGCTTGAAGAAGCATGTGTACTAGGGAGAAAAATCCCACACTGAATGTGCTATATTAAGATGACATACACTAGTAAGCCTAAGATATACCCACACAGAGATCTGACAGAAAGTTACAGGTTTATCCACAAACATGTCAAGGGATAGAAAAGCTGATCCCCTTATGGATACCTGAGCATGCCTGAGTTACATTAACTTGTGTAAGGAACTCAGGTTCTCCACATGCGTAATATATAATCACATTCTAATATACTGCATACGCATGTTGTTTTAACAAAGCCATGTAGTTAATTGTATCGGGGTTTGTTTTCATTAAAATCCCGTAAGAAGCCCTGACATATTATGGATGATATGAAATAAAGGAAAAAGTCTTAAGACGCATGACCATTAGAGTTCTCTATCTCTGTTATTGGGAAGCACATTAAAGCTACTAATGTGAATATTTCTGAAATTTTAAGCTGAACTATCCAATTAGAACCCAGCCCTATTTTAAATTCAGTGTAATATCAAAAAATAATCCAATTAAAAGGGTAGCATACTATCCTTACAATAGACATGATCACTCATCTCCAGTGTATATTAGGTACACGAGTAATGCCATACTGCAGCAGTGGATGAAATACGCTAAATACACGATCCTGTGATGACTCCCTATTGGACTATGAGCAATGGACAAATGCCACCTGCTATTTCACTGCAGAGGATTTCCTTATTAGTACTTGGGTGTACTTGAAACAAACTGAACTGAAAAACATTATGAAGTCGTTCATCTTGCTGGCTAAAAAGGACAGCTTGCGATGCTGCGGTAACTCCCCTTTTCTGCACATTATCTGTAGAACTTAAAAAGCATGTACAGGTCTGCATGAAAAAAGCATACCAATACCAAGTATCTATTCTGAACAGAGACATGTCTGTGTTTTCCAACTAACCATAAAGATGCATTATATGAATAGAATGTGTATCTCTAGACTGAAAAGCATTTTCTATTGCATTTGGGAGTTTGTCTTTTGTCCCTGCCCATGGCAGGGGGGTTGGAACTTGACGATCTTAAGGTCACTTCCAACCCTAACTATTCTATGATTCTATGAAATACAAAAGAAACCCAACCAACAAAACCTTAAGCCCCCAGTCCAAAATGTGTATAAAAACTAGGAAACTTGAATCTTGATACTGTTGCCTGAAATGCTGTGGTTACATCCATGGTTATAGAGACAGAACGCTTCCTGGTCTTCACATAGCAGGAAAGAGTTGTTCTCAATAATTATCCCACAGGAGATGAGAAAGTAAGAGATCCAATTATATATTAAAGCAGTGATTTAATTAAAGAAATTAAAGCAATAAGACATTGTTATAGGAAGACTGAATTTACATCCTCTCTCCATCACAGAGCTTTAGCTATTAATACCACAGACTTTTATTTTACCACCTGGGAGATGAAATGCAAAGATGTACAAAAATAGCTTGATAGAAAAAAGCCCATCCTGTGACGGGGAAGGAAATGCTTTTCAGAAGATTCGCTGACTTCTGCTAAATCATCTGTCCATTCTAACAGCTTAGAAATGTGCCTGCACACAGACTGGCATCAAAATAAATAATAGTTCAAGACCATGTATGTGCATAGGCACATGATATCCTTAAGCCTTTTAAGGCAGACAGACTCATTTCAAAACAAAACACAAACCAACTTATTTAAGTCCATTTTTTTTACAGAGAAATCCATTTAACAAATGAGGATCCATTCATTCTACCAAACGAGACTTTCTCCATCCCCAAAACCAGAAAGTCCCCACCACCAAAGAAAAAACAGAAGCAAAAACACCAAAAAAAAAACCCAACCAAAAAAAAACCCTAAAAAGAAAAAAAAAAAAAAGAGAAACCATTTCATTATTTTGTATTTCAAATTGTTTTCTTAGGAAAGTAACTAGAAAACTTAGTCTCTTCAGCACACCTGGGCACACTGCTAACCGGAAGAAAATTACTTTGGAAAAAATAAAATGAGGTTTTCATATACGAGATAGAGAAATGTAAGTAGAGGTGCATAAATATGTACACACACATATATATAAAAATATGCATAGATGAGCATACACAAATACATATATCATGTACATTTTTCAAAACCCAAAAGCTTCCCACATTTTCTACTACAGTTCCTTCAAATGTTAAAGAAATTTTTTCATACCAGTAACAATCCAAATGTTCTTTCAAAGGATTATAGGTGGCAAAATGCAACTTAAAATATTTTTTGGCACGTGCAATAATGAGAGAAACTGGGGACTCCCAGTCCCAATTCTCATAGTAGAACATCACCACACACTGCATTTTCAAAGGAAAACATCTAAAAAGGCATGAATGCAAACATATGTCTCTGTTTTATATGTGAACGATTTCCTCATCAACTGCCTCTTTTTCTGAAAGAAAACTGAGTCATGAATAATGATGCAATGAATGCATTCATTCATTAATGTATGAATGCGGCATTTTTGTTAAGTCTGTCCCATGGAATACAAGTTTAGACAAAAAAATACCCCCTCTGCCCCCCCAACAAAACAAAACCAAATTTGCAATAATCCAAGGAAGCAACAACATTTTGGCCAATTTTTGTCTCATTTTTACGTTGCAAGGAAAAGGCAGGAAGGGATTCACTGTTCAGGGTTTTATGTTCTCTTCAGTTAATTGTACATTACTATCAAGGACAACCCAAAGGACAGTATCTCTCTCAGACTGAATTAAAAACCAAGACCAATAAAAAAAAAAATTTTGAAGAGATGAGGTATAGTAAAAAATGATGAGGCACAAATAGAACAAACCAGATGTTAAATGGTAAAGTGAGGTAGGATGAAAGAAATAATGATAAACTGGACTGGGAGGGAAATGCACAGCATTTCAATTCTCCAGAGTAATTTGAAATGTTTCCAGAAGTTCCATGGATGACACAGACAGAAAATAAAAAAAAGAATATTTCAGTTTGGTGTTCTTCATACAACAGGAGGAAATGCTCCAACATTTTTCTCACCTGCCGTTATCATTAAGTTAATAAAATATGCCTTGGATTCAACTTAAATTGGGTATAAAATTACTAGGCAAAAGATTAATAACCTTCTATCTTCAGGTTAGCAGAACAATCACTAATTTAACATTTCCTGCCACAGGTGGAGGGATAAAGCATCACAAAGCAGACTTCAGAAGTGAACTAGAAGACGCAGCAGTGGTATCACATTACCCACCTTTCTGTATCTGCAATAACCAACTGGAAATATGTGAATTTCCTGTTGAATATGGTGTTCCTCCTAAGTTTGGTTCAGAGCTAACTCATTCCAATTTCACAAACAGGTGATTCATTCCCCAGTTTAAGCTTATTCAGAGGTCAATCTTCTGTCGTTTTTTAAGGCCACCCTCTTTTCACCATAGGCTACCACTCATCTTCATGTCAGTGCCAATAATCCTTCTGCTTATCTTTCAGTTCCATGGCCATACCACTGACAGTTCTAAGAGCCTGAAAGTGTGGGAAGACAATGGCATCTTAAAACAAGTTCTGTCAGAGCACGGTGCCCTTCTTTTACCCAAATGATGCATCACACGTGCTTTTGGGGACCATAACTTCAGAATACCTAATTGTAATGCCGAATTTTAAAATCGGAACGGAACTTTATACACTGCATTCCAGTATCACAGTTACACTGTTGTTACACTGGCAAAAAAAACTTGCTTAAGCTCTAAAGAGAACAAAAAATACATTTGTTTTATAATATGACTGTTTTCTGTATTTATTTCCGCTGCCCTCTGCTGTTCAGAAAACCAAAGTCATTACGGGTTTCATTTTCTCGAGAGTGACACACAAACCTAAACAAAAGCCTTGTTCCTTTTGAAGGAGAAACAGAGATGAGCTGATCACATAGTTTGCACTGAGTGTGGTAGGAAGCTCTGCGGCTCTTCTCCCCACTCTGCACATGTCCTGCTGTCAGGCTCTTTGTGTTCTCCTGTCAGCCCCAAGCAAAACAAATGAATTAAATAACAGACTCTGCTCTGTTACAACACAGCAGAAAACTCAGAAAAGGAATTGAAGTCATCTACGACACTTAACGACTTCACCACTGAAGCTATCCAGTCGCGTCTGAGGAGTTTCACATCTCCGCCAAACAAAATGGCAGCTTCTTTTCACCTTTCCCTGATCACAGAGAACAAGCTTTATTTCTACAGCACTTATTGTAATGGATTTGAGATTTTCCGGTCAGTCTAATATAAAATGAACAGTGAAGCGAACAATGAAATGAAAGTTATATTCAATGTGTTTAACATTAACAACAGGAAATGGGTGTGCATGTACGGGATGCTGTAAGGACAAGGATCAGCAGAGCTTTGTTTGACGACTGGTATTTATTCTGTCTTTATTTAACCTTCTTCCTTCCCCTTTTCAGAAAATAGGGAGAGTATCAGTCACTGGAATCTAGCAGAGTTAAACATGCTGAAACTTTTTCACAGTTTATTAGAAAGTCTGAATCAGATTCAGATAAACAAGTTACTTACTTGTACTTCTTTCTCCCTAGGAGTTCTTACTTACACGAGTGAACAGCAGTCTTTATCACATGATCCTTTCTCAGTCACAACTTGAAGACTGCTACATAAACTGTGCTTTTAATTAAACATCATCAATATCTAAGGATTCTAATACCTAGCATATATATATAAAAACTAAGATACAATTTAAGAGCCCATACACTACTTAGATTTATTTTCTGTTTTTCTTGCAAGCACTTTTCAGCTGGGATCTGTCAGATCCAGTTCTTTGCGGTCCCAAGTAATGTAATAGTCAGCATGCAGACAGTCCAGAGATTATATTTGCCTTTGGCAAACTGACATGATGAAGGTGCAGTTCCTCGCCTTGCATGTCTGTGTTCAGGGAGTTTATTATAGGTCCAGTTGTAAAAGCAAGAATAATCAAAGTTGGGCTATTTTAATGCTCTAACTCTACCTTTAAAGGTTTTGTGTGCTTGAAAGCATGGGGACTGGACAGCAATAGCCTGCACTTGCCACAATTGACCATTTAACCATGGCTGTCAACCACCAGTTCTGGTTCCAAAACTGTTACATCTGCGTATGTAAGAGGTAAAGACTTTGAGAACAAAAACTACAATGAAATTTTCTCACTTAAAAACCAGATTTATTTAAATGACTTTTTTTTTCTTTTCTTATTTTTAGATTTGTGTGTTTTACTGTTTGTTTTTAAGACTCCAACAGAGCTTCTCACTATAAAAGAAAGCTTGGATTGCTGACGCTGTGCACAGCCCTAGAACCGCATACAGCAGAATGAAACAATATCTGTAAACTAAGTCTCCAACTGGCATTCAACTGGCTTATGCTTGCATAAACTGCAGTCATCCCTTCTTGTTCTAATAATCCCCTGCTAGTCTGCTTTCCCCCAGCCTGCACTCAGCATCATTATGATGCCATACCTTTAACAGACAGATGCCTACATATGGCTTTTGATCTAAGCACCCTACATGCTGCTCATCAGCATCACAGAGAATAGATAAAAATGCTGCACCCAAAATACTGGGTTTTTTTCTGTATATAAAACCAATACCACTTTTACTAAAATTACATGTTGCTGTATTCATCTTGGAGTTCCATATATATATAAACACAAACATAGGAAATAAGGCTTATGGGATATCGGTCAATATCTGTAATAAAAAATTCCAAGTGAGCTTAGCAATATTAGCAGACCCTAATCAATCTGTGTTATTTTACTTCACAAATGCATCTCCCTGGTGTTCCATGGGAACTGTGGCATTTTCAAGTGAATGATATCTAAAATACATACCCACAGCAAATATGCATAAGTACATCCAAAAAGACTACAGCAGTTTAACAGCATGGCAGTAAGAAATCACCAGTCCCATTCTTAAGCTACTTAATAAAAAATAGGAATCCAAGCGTATAACATCTACTAAACTGATTTTCACTAGTTGACAGTCTTAAACTTTCGCAGCCTGTTGTAAATTTTATTTATTCTCAAACATGACTGAAGTCAGAACTGAGTAAAGCATTCCAGACAACACCTTAAAAGCATTCTGTGCAATTAATCCGTCTCAAACCATCTCTCACTCCTGAAATTGTCACAAAGAACATAAAAGGCCCCCAATACCTAAATAAAAAATCCAGTCTTAAATAACATTCTCCATAGCAAATCTGAGAGAGGACAGGCCCTTGAACATATCACTGACCTTTGTGCCTTACACTACAGGCCTCTACCTTTATCCTATGTTTATGAGAAATATATAGTTTTATTCAATATATACACAAATATTTTGAAATAACTTTGCTTCTTACAGTTATTACCAATCTTCCTACTTTTCTGTCCATATCTGTCTGAAGTGCAGTGTCTAAAACTGTGGCTAGTTTTACAGGTGATGCTGCACACATGCTGCAGAGCAGAATCATCACACGCTGTAAATAGGATCTGTTAAACAGCTTTCACTTTGACAATGGACAGACTTATGCACATAGCTATAAATCTTTCCATTTAAATCCTAGCACCAGTCAAAATCCTCATTTTCACACTAGGAGACAGAGAGATGTTTACATATTTTTGATAAAAAAGCAAAACCAAAACCATAAATCCACCATCCTACACAAAGAAAAACAGTCATCCATCACACTGGGGATATCAGAGGATATTATCTAAACTTCTAAGAAATTCCTTTCTTTACAGGAGGAAATATTCCTGCTAAGCAACAATTTGGTTACATTAATAACCACATTTTAAGTCCTAGCATGCTTGAAAGCAGTATCTGTGCAATTTCAACTTAATACAATGCCACACACACAAACAATAAAAAGTAGCATGATTTCAAAGTTACACTTACCTGATGATGCACAAAAAAGCAACACCACACCATGAGGTACTTCGTATTGTACTTGGATTTTAGGAAGTTTCTTAATATTCAGCGTGATAATGAAATGTCTTTGCTACAAAGGAGTCCCTATGTGTGTCTCCTTCAGTTTTCAGCAGGAACTCCTCCCCATGCAGCCACAGAGTTCGCTCTTGTTTCCTGTCATGCAGTGTACTACAAGTGTCAGAAGCTGAGTGATATGTATTGTTGTGTCTATCTCTGTGTGGTTTTCCCTCATAGATTGCTTCCAATAATATTTTAAACAGACAGAATTGTTTTTAAAATCACTCACAAGGGAACAGCACAATTATGGTAAAGTTAAAGAGATCATTAACTTGTTTTTCAAGGTAGGGCTTTGAGCCTCAGTACCTGAAACACAGTCCATCTCCTACCTCTGCAATTCTCAGTCTTAAAGAGCAGCAATGGCCTGTAAACTCTAGGGCACACAACTGTGTCCAGATGTAGATGCCTCAGAAAACAAAACAGCTGGTAGACACTGGGTGGAACTTTTAAACATTCAGTTTGCAGAAAACTTGCAGTGTTTCAGAAATTAAAGGATCTCCAAAGAGGGAATTCTTAAATTAAAAGGCATAATGGCATGAACTCAGAACAGAATGATTTCAAATCAGCTCAGAATCAAGGCCCAAAGATAAACTTGGCAGAGTGCCTACATTTTGCACGTAAGGATGTGCGAAGGGAGTGCAAAGTCTGATTTTTTGATTGGTAGTTCAATATAACTAATAATCTCCACTTTTGCTGATTCTCCACCAATCTAGATAAGGAAGCATCTTGCAACTGCATCCTATGAAGGCCTGTGAACCTTAATTTCACTGGAACTGGGAGATCTATACACCTTAAACATCAAGAAAGCATTCAGCTTCAAGTTACTGCTGCCTTAAAAATACCAAAAAAGACTGTTGCTACCTCGAACACATAAAATTTCCCAGCGCACTTAAAATTTTAAGACTGTGGATCTCCTCCTGCAAAGATTCCTTGGATATACACACACTGGCCATCACTGGGATTTACAGCTTGAAGTTGGTAAAGCTACAGGATTAGTTAGATTCCAGACTTGTAATTTAAACTGCAAAATAGATTGGTCCTTGAGAGCTCTCATATTTGCATGCCAAATCATTCTTTGGACAAGAACGACAAAGACATACCGACCTGGTAATCGGCAAGCCTTTGGTGGTCTCTCTTGAACTGCTAGTATGGTTACCAGCACTTTCTAGTACATGTTTTCCTTTAATATCTACTCAGTTAATTGCCTCTTTTGCCCATCATATTAAGTTACACTGCTTCAGTGTAAGAAAAGCTAAGTTTCACGAGGTTCTTATCAAAACACATAACTTGGCATGCATTATATGGAAATTTATATTTGCATATGAGCCGTATATACCAGTTTCCGTGTGCATTTGAGCAGCTGTCTTCAAAATCAAGACAACATAGCTATCAACTTCCCTTAGACAAAGTTAGCCAGAAAACAATACAGAGTATTGACCCTGAAAAATTGAATCCATAATCATCACAAGAGATCGAACCACAATGCTTTATGTGGCAAGTGAAAATGAGTGATCTAAACCAGCTTTCCTGCATCACATACTGAATTTACTATTTTGGGCAAGTGAAACTTGTCCTCAGAAACTAGTAAAAAGTAGCTATTGAGAGATATATGATATTTGGGTTCTTTTTTTAAAGCATATGTGGAATCTAATGTAAAGAACAAGCACAAACACAGGGAAAAGGAAAACCCTGGAACTTTTCTAATCCTTTGTACATACACTACAAATCCACAGTGAAAAGTTTCCTGAGTGTTTACCTTTTAAAATAATGTCTATATATTTGTAAGATAATGCATTCTTGGGTTTAGAAGACTTACTGATTATTCATATTATACGACTGAATATTTTCCTATTACTATTCCAAAGACACTTTGTTTGTTTAAGACTTAAGTAATAACTACGTGAAAAGTTCAGGTGAGCATCCATAATGGGCAAAGAGAAACAGCTGAATGGATTAGTCAACAGCTTCATTTTAACATACAAAAAAGTTTCCAGTATAATAAACATAAAATGAATACATTTTTGTCATAATTTCTACATTACAAGATTTAAGGTTTTAACTACATATTTAAGATTTTAACTACATACTTATCTAAGCACGCCAACTTCTTTTACTACATTCCCTCTGTTAAGTTAGAATTAGAACCTTTCAGGTGCAGGGAAGGGTGTCTTTTGATAATAGCTTGCTAACCTTAACCATTAAATCCATGTTTTGTTAACACTACCACTAATATTCAAGTAAAAATATGCAATAAGGAGATTAGAAATTATTTCAACTTTTGTATGCCATTTACACTTTGACAAGTCCCTGCTTTACCAAGTTTTTTCTTTTCAAGGTATTTGCTTGAAACACATTTAACTTGCGCTACTGGTAACTGCACAGTTCCTCTACAGGGACAAAAAAAGTGTGTGTTCTGCAGCACCTTCAGTATTACACACTTTCTTGTTCTATGTTTGAGAAGAGATGCATGTAGCAAGCAAAGCTATCAGAAGCTGAAAGAAATAACTATCTAACGTGCAATAAGTTAGGGTACTGTCTTCCACTGAAGGTATTCCACAATACTGAAAATATGAGGCCAACCTGGGACTTGCATTTCATTCTAGTCTTTACTTGCTGCAAACAAGTAATTTCACTTCTAAGCCAACAGCACTTCATCTGTTCACATCACTTACAGATTAATTCCACTCTAAAAAGTGCTTCAAAATTTGTTTTAATAAGAGGCTTATAGGTTACTGAAGATTCCTTAAATCATAAGGGTAATAGATCAGTCTAAAAAAGAAGAATAACCGTACGAGATGGGCATGCACTAAGGAGTCAAACATGAATAAATATGTAGATTTAAGATCTGATGCCTGACCAAAGAAAAAAGTAATTTAAAGGAATAATTATCTCCTTTTCCCTTTGATGAAATTAATTAGTAATATTTCACTTTTTCTTAAACATCTTGTACCCTGTAAATTATTAAGATATATATATATATATATGCGCACACAGAGAGATAATTACTTCATGCATCCTACATCCTTACACCTCACTCTTGACCTGTTCTTATTCTATTCAGTCTTCCATTATTTGCTCAGATCTACAAACTCAGAGCTGGCTTTGCTAGGCTCAAATTCTGCAGACTTCCAGTAGGCAAAAACGTGAAGACCAATCCGAGTTTGAGCTAACAGCAATTCAAACTTCATTTTTCAAGAAAACAGGTCCCTAGTGAGCTGGTACAATATTTCATCTGTTCAAAAGTCAATTAGAATAAAAAGTGTCTGCTGATGTGAAACTGATACCAGTCAGCAACCAATTTCTTCAGCAAGAGCCACGACACTTTAATGGTGCCTACAGACATCACCTCTTGGATTGCCTTTGGCAGCATTTTATCTAACTGAAATTCCTGGCGGAATACCTCATAGGCTTGAACACTGGCACGTGCTAGAAAGTGCCTGGTTGTGTCAGCTGAATCCTAATTCTGTGGTTAAAATCAAGTAGAGATCCAGAGGGCTTGACCTGGTTCTTTCCAAAGGCTGGGAAATACATGCATTAGTGGCAAATTCTCTGCAAGACTTCCAAATTTGCCCGTCCTGCCTCTCATAGGAGAAACCATCTTGAGTTTCTCACATACAGTCTCAGAGAGAATGATTTGGAGAACTCTAAGATGATGCTTCCTGAAAAGTGAAAGACTGTCATGATTTTCTGAAGGCATTGGGAAGAGAATCATTTTTATTATTCCTTATAGGACTATAGCAGGCCAGAAACAAGTGTCACACCAAACTGTACAAGTCATTGCCCAAACGAGTACCCTCAGAAAGCCCTATGATTCTCTCCAGTATTCTAGGATCCTTACAGTCAGGGAACGCAATCTAGTCTTCTTAGGACTGGTGTAACTACTGCCTGAGGACACAGTGATTGTTGAAACAGACAATTTCTTTTGAGGTTATGAACCACTGAAAACTTGAAATAGTGTTTGGAAAAGAAATAAGACTTCCAAATTCAGTGGGGAGCCTACTGGCACAGAGACAGATTTTAATTACTTTCTTATTGTGCATTATGAGTGTTTTAAGGATACTAAATTTAATTCTCTTTGAAAAACTTTACAATTAACTGCAACCTAAAGAGAAACAGCACCACTAATCAATTTCTGAATCAAAAACAATGTAATAAATATTTTTAAATGTGCATTTTACAGAGTTTAAGGACATTATCTCAAACTATGTTAGGACTGCATTATATACAATGCTTCATACATCTTCCATTAGATTTAATATCCCATTTCAAAACATGCAGCAGAACCCAGAAATTATGAAATCTGTCATCGTGAGTGGAATTTAAGAGCTTCAAAAGATCTGAATTTATTTAAAAAATTTGATTTAGTATTATGTAGGAAATGTTCCAGTGCATTCTTACAACTGTTTAAATTACAAGTTCTTTAGAGAAAAAAAATAGTTTGTTATTATGCTTACATGATACCTAGAAAAATCGAGGCCTTGTTTTCTGGTTGCTACTGTAGTAACAAAATTTGTTTCCAGGCCGCTATAAATAACACACACCATCATATTGCTCTTATTGTGCATTTGTGTTACATTTTAAAATATGGCCATACTTTTTAATTGCTGTGTACATTCTAAACACAGAAAATAGCATTAGCTTTCAAGAAAAATCTTGTTCTTATGTTTAGATTAAAATAATTAGGACTCATTTAAATGTCTCTGAGAGAACCTGGCTGTGAAAACACTTTTACAGATGAACAGCAGTCTTCATAGAGAGTACCAACAAACACACTCAAAATGCTTCTTCCAAGTGAAAACATCAGAAGAAACTCAAATTTCCTTTTCTTTCTATATCAGCTCTTAAGGAGTGTTTATAAGCTCATTCAGATGTTTTCAAAAGGATTTCCTTCTCTTCTGGTCCTTAAAAGAGTTTGTTTAACTTTCTGTCACAAGTTCAACTTGACAACCTAAATCAGAACCTGTACAACTGGAGATGGAGAGGCAGATGTTTGAACAAAAATCTCTATTACAGCACAGAGGATTTCCCAACTGTTTCTGCAAACAATGCCTTTGCAACCTTTTCCAAATGTGTAGCCCATTTTGTTTACTTTTTATTTGAAACTCCTTTTATTCAAAACAGCTCTACTCAAAACAGCACAGCCAAATTGGCAACTTTTACAATCAACTTACACTTTCACAGTCTGAGCACTAGGAAGTAATATGACAGACCATCACAACGATTTGGTAAAAAAGGAAAGAGCGATGTTAATAACACTTTTGTAACAGGTTGTAGTAACAGCAAGCTCTGCTGCAAACACCATGACTAGTAAAACCAAGCAAACAAAACCAATTTAGTCATGTATGCAACCATTCATGTTCACTAGTCATTTTAAAATAAGCTTGATGATCTGAAATAGTGTAGCATCAGTAAAATATCAATACATAGTTCAAAATTATTTCTAAAATGATGGTTTCTCAGACTGAGTAGCATCAAGTTCAGCTGACAACAGCATCGCTCTGTTAACTATTAGAGGTTTCTGAAACCAAGTCATGGGAAACAGCAATTTCACATCACATGTTCTGAAAGAGCAGCCACTGGTGGGGTGGGGAGAAACAAATACAAAGAAATGGGCAGAGTTTGGTCTGACTTAAATTGAACAGGGGTCAAGTTCATCTGCTGTTGAGCAAAGAAAAGAATAGTAAATGACAGCAGGAGTACAAGGTAACACCCAATCTATGATTAAAGACAGGAAATCTGCTATATACCAGAACATCAAACTCTGGTCCAATTGTCATTCTTTTAGGCTATCTGCTTTGTCACATGTTGCTTCTAGCTCAGTATTGTTTATATGTGAAATATAGTTGCCATGAGGGTTTTACAGCATACATAGAATATTTCTATAATAAATAATAAACTACACCTGGAACAAACACCAATTTGTTATAAAGCACTTAAAGATCCATAAAATAAAGCCCTATAATGTTAACAGAATGACTGCATAAAGTGTTTTTCAATAAAATACCTATCTAGTGAAAACATGAAATTTAAGACATTCCTTCAAATGGGAGATATCAAACTATTTTCTTTATCAGAAAAAATCCAAATATTAATTGAATAACTGAGCTTTAATAAACAGAATACCCACCCTTTACAATAGCAACAATGATGGAAAGTCTTGCAGATGTAAAAGCCCATGACAGTCTCTTCATTTCTAGAATGCATTAGCCAAGTGCTCTATAAACATGCCTCTAAATTCCTGCCCCAAGAAATGTGCAATCTAAAGTGTATTTTATATAACTAACATATAATTACTGGAAAGTAGCCCTGTAAACTAGGTAACTGGGCAGGTTTAATGACTCTGTACTTAGCTTACAGATTATTTTAGATGTAAAAGCTGCAACAGTTTAATAAACTGCTACTGAATTGAGTTAATGAAACATTGCAACTGCTAAGCATTACAGCACTCTAGAGACAGTAACATATCATAAAACAGGCACAAGTATTTCTGCCCAAGTCCCAGACTCCTAGAAACCTGGTGGAGACTAAAGGCCAGCCTGCATCATTCTCCTTTATACCCCATTTACAAATACCTCATATGTGTCTCTCCAGCACATGTTCATTGTTTTTGCAGTACTACTGTATGCAAAGAACCTCACAGTTTTCACCACCCACTGATCCTACAGAAAGATACAGCCATTTACCACAGACCTAGGAACACATGCATCAAACAATGTTTTGCTGGAATTTCAAGACACTGACATACCTAATTTAACATTACAAGCTGTGGATAGAACTTCTGATAATCAAACCACGCTGAGTCAGCACATCAGTTTGGAATAATACATTCTTGAATTCTTCACAATTGTCTAACTGATTACACTGAGTTACTTTTCAACTTCAGTGTATACATTAAGAATACAACAATTCTGCTGTGTGTTTTGGAACTGCAGATGGAATTGACTGCTATCCAGTTACGCAAATGCCACACAATGAATTTCTGATAGCATCAACATTGGTTTGCCAATGTAAACTTTGCTGTTCCAAGAGAAATTAGTCTTGTGACTAATCAACAACAATCCCAATGGTTTGTTCAAAAACAAAAGCAATAATAAGCTAAAATATTAAAAACTCCTCCCATAGATTAAGCATTGAGACATCAAACCCAACTCTTTTACAAATAAAAATCAGTGGCCCAGGTGTCTACTTCGTACACTTCATAAGCTCTAGTCAGAGAACTACAAATTGTGCATCATGGAAGGGAATTTTCAACACTCCTATTGCCCCCTACATTGCTGCTACAGTCAGAAGTAAAGTCTCCCTGCTCCTGCAGTGCTCCAAAGAATGAACTGCAAGGCCATAGAGAAACTCAGCTTCTACTAAGCCCATTATAAAGGTTTTACTATTGCAGCATATGTCTTATTATACATTAAAGCAGAAACACTTATAGAATTTCTTCTTACCACTTTTAATAAGACCATGTATCATAGACATTCTGGCCCAAGAAAGGTCAATGCTGAACAGAGGCACAATAGTACCTCCACAAAGGCAGAATAAAGCAAGCCTGAATAAAGACAGTAAAAGAGAAGTAGTGCTGGGGTAATTAAACTCTTAAATGGAAGAGCCTAAACCTGCTAGAAGAAGGGGGAAGAAATCTAAAAGGAGCAAGTCAAGCACAGAAACACATCATCAGTTAGAAAGGAGAAAAAGGAATATGAAATTTGTTCTTTTTCTTTCCAAAGAAAAAGGAAGATAAGACGGGTCAGGGATCAAGCTTCCACTTCGCATCTCTTTAACCTACTGCAGAAGCAGCAGGAGACTCTATGGAGACTAGTGGCAGTACCGAAGTAGGGACGGGGAGCAGGGATGCTAGCAGTACTCCCCCCAGTGGAGGAGTTTGTCCGTGACACTTCACAGGTGTAACTATTCTGCACACAGCTATGCTGTCAATTATACTCCGGGAACTTTTTCCCCACCGCGGAAGAAGCTACTTAAATTGTGTATGGAACATACAAGTATATTAAAACAGCAGAAAACCACATGTGCATTTTAGTATACGTATGCCAGCTTGTGTTTTAAAACCTTATTGGTCATAATATGAGATACTGGTATGTAAGAACATTTGATCTACAGACATTAGTGCATAATTTTGCTTCAACAACTGTGAATAAAGGTCTGTCTGAGATCACTTCAAAAAGCCTATTACAGGTAACAACATTGCTTAAGCTTATGCACTTGAGTATCAGTGCATACAGAGATTAAGTAAACCCAGTCAGAATCCACAAGAGGTAAAGAGGTGTTTTCTGTGGAAGTATGTAATTATGTAATATATGCATTTAATCATTGATTTAAAGCTAGGAAAGAACTTCTCTACTTCTCTCTTAGAAACTTTTATCTTGTTTTGATTCATGCACCCTGAAAGGAGTAACTGAAGTCTGCCAGCTGCACAAAATAAATGTACTGTTTCATAAATAGTCTGAAAAGTACAGACTTCTTCCCATTTGGCATGAAAGACACCTTTTTCCCCCCACAAACACACTTGCAGCAAACCTAGCAGAGAAACCACTGTATGTCTAAAATTGACCTTCAGCACATTTGTATGTCAGGCTTCTCATAAATCAGATCAGCCTTCCTCACAAGTGACCACATCTGCAGCCTGGTTAGTCAAATGCTTTTGCAAAACTAAAAAGGAAACAAAAAAGGAGATAGGAAGAAGCCTAGCTGCAGTAAATTACCTTCCATCTTTAGACAACTGCACTCCAAACACATGCCTCAGACTATTTCAAGTAGAAAGTGTTGGTTTGGATTTCACTATTTAATTATTTTTAACACTGAAGTTCTTCACCCAAATTTGATGTGTAGCAGGGTAAGGCAGAGAAACCATCATAATGGTTCAGATGTTTGTTTAAAATATGCAGGAAATGATGCTAGCTCTTGGTGGAACAGTAGAGACACAGTGATAAGTGGAGACAAAACCAGCACCTTGTTCAGTTATACCCACAACCCTAGTATTCTTCATTAATCAGGTATCCGCTTTTCTTTTGATTGTGTGGCAGCTTATTCATAGCCCTCTCAGTGTCATCATATCAACAGTGGGACTATTATGTATCACTACTTTTGCAAATGTATCTAAATACATCATAAGAAAAAAAGTAACTCAAAGGCTTTCAGTAACACGAGCCCACCATTCACATAACTAAGTCTAGAAAATGATCCTGCTGCCAAAAACAGAAAGTGGGTGATTTTAAGAGAGCAGGAGGGGAGGCACATGAAGAAGCTGAAATCCGAAACTCCTCAGGAGAGATTCTTAGTCTTCTTGAATTCAGAACTTTCTTATTTATAAGCCTGACTCCTCTTACCATGGAAAAAATAGCACACAAATGTGTAACTCAAGACTGTATCATAACTACCAAACAACCACAGAACCTTTAATCCTGACATCTTCTATTACTGCACGTGCATGACTGTACAAATGTAGTCCTCACTTGATGAGATCCTTTATTAAATAAAACTTTCCCATCCTATATGGCAACATAACGCATCATTTCCATAGACATACTGAACTGCTGGCTCTTATGTATAAGCACCAAATGGTGAGGAAAGCCACTCACCTGCATCAAGCTTTTAAGGGAAGGGTGGCATGGAGATGAGAAGAAGAGTAAGAGTTAATGACAGCCAGAAGAAAACTCAAAACTAGGATTATTACCAATCTCTTGTGCTGAGATTTGTGCTGTTCTTTTCTTTATAGATGTAACCTGCCTCAGAACTACCCCCTCCCATCAGATATTCATGCCTCTTCTTACCAACCCCTGGCCACAAACTGCTCCCCATCCACATGGCATCTTCCCAGGGTCAGTATTGGCAAAAGCTGAACTCATAAGCCTGTAGTGTTTTATGGAAGACTTCTGCCTCCACTCCATACTTCCATTTCTCTGCTTTCGCACTTAGAAACTTTCCTCCATTTCAATACGTTATCCATTTCCACACATCTTTCACAGCTTTGCTTTCCGCATCCTAAGTATTCCTCTTCCTAAGTTGCAGCTTCCCCCTCTTCCTTTCTGCTGTCTTATACCCAGTATCTTCCTTTGCTTTAATCCTTTTCTAATTTAGAAATTGCTTATACCACATCAACTACCTAATCTTCCGTGTTCTGGTTTTCCTATCACACTGTCCCTCCAGCTTGCAATATTCTTGTTTCTACAGGTACTGTGTTCTTCCTCCAAAATTACAGTTCTCGCTAGAAATACCTTCCCTCTAGAATCAGCTATTTGCTGGACACCTGACCATAAAACCTCTTCCAAGACCAAATTAACCCAATGCTTTGTGTACGTGTAGGAGGAGCATAGAGCAGAGAGAGTGCACTGCCTTAAGAAATTTTAAATTTAGACTGTATGTCTGAATTTAATTTAAACCAGGATTTATTTCCATATTAAAAAAAATAAAAAAAAAACCCTCCCTTCTCTCCATTGATACCTAAACATTGCCCAAAGTTCAGGAAGTAACTGCTACCATTATCTGAAAATGACAGCATTGGTGGATACACATAAATGAGATCATCTTGTAATGGAAATCCCCACTGAGAGAATTAAGCATGATCTCTAACATAGGGCTTGAAAGAGCTGCTCAACACAGAAAAAACAGCTTCTCCTCATGAAATAAACTTAAGAAAGAAGAGCCAAAGCGAAGTGCAGAGGAGTTTCCTTGGTATATGTTTATCAGCTGGGCCTTCCTTATCTTACTTTGAGGTTTACGGTGGTGTATGTTCAAGGATGCTTTAACACACTCACTTTATCAGCATGGTACACAGACATATAAAGCAAAAATCTGTGAACCGACAGCAAAGTGAAGACAGGTAGATGAACACAATGTGACATGCAGTGCTTAACCACCACCTCAGTTTTTAGAATCATAGAATAGTTTGGGTTGGAAAGGACCTTAAGATCAAGTTCCAACCCCCCTGCCATGGGCAGGGACACCTCGCTCTAAACCATCTCACCCAAGGCTCTGTCCAACCTGGTCTTCAACACTGCCAGGGATGGAGCATTCACAACCTCCCTGGGCAACCCATTCCAGTGCCTCACCACCCTAACAGGAAAGAATTTCTTCCTTATATCCAATTTAAACTTCCCCTGTTTAAGTTTTAACCCATTACCCCTTGTCCTGTCACTACAGTTCTTCATGAAGAGTCCCTCCCCAGCATCCCTATAGGCCCCCTTCAGGTACTGGAAGGCTGCTCTGAGGTCTCCACGCAGCCTTCACTTCTCCAGGCTGAACAGCCCCAACTTTCTCAGCCGATCTTCATATGGGAGGTGCTCCAGTTCCCTGATCATTCTCGTGGCCTCCTCTGGACTTGTTCCAACAGTTCTGCGTCCTTTTTATGTTGAGGACATCAGAACTGCACACAATACTCCAAGTGAGGTCTCACGAGAGCAGAGTAGAGGGGCAGGATCACCTCCTTCGACCTGCTGGTCACGCTCCTTTTGATGCAGCCCAGGATATGGTTGGCTTTCTGGGCTGTGAGCGCACACTGAAGCTGGCTCCTGTTCATTTTCTCATCGACAAACACCCCCAAGTCCTTCTCCACAGGGCTGCTCTGAATCTCTTCTCTGCCCAGCCTGTAGCTGTGCCTGGGATACTTAAATGTTTTGTTGGAAGAAGCTCAGAGAAAATACATTTATATGGTCTCCTATATACAAAACTGAACTCTGTGGATTCAGTGTAGGTCAGTCCATATTACAGGTAATGGTAATTTATTATACCAAATGAAGTTTGCAAGGCAGAAAAGCCCTTTAACCAGAAGATTACAATAAGACTATGATTTAAATACAATATGTAGTGACAGCTCCTTCTCCTAGACTGTATCCTAGGCTACAGTACTTACAAGGCAAACACACTATTGACATCTGAATGCTACCACCATCACATTCAGTTTTCCAACAAACCACAGAATGACAGGATGGTTTGGGTTGGAAAGGACTTTAAGATCACCTAATTTCAACACCCTTCCATGGGCAGGCACACCTTCCACTAGACCCTGTCACTCAAGGCCCTGTCCCACCTGGCCTTGAACACTGCAAGGGATGGGGCATTCACAACTTCCTTAGGCAACCTGTTCCAGTAACTCACTTATCTAACAGTTGGGAATTTCTTCCTTATACCCAACCTAAATCTCCCCTGTTTAAGTTTGAACCCATCACCCCTTGTCCTATCACTACAGTCCCTGACGAAAAGTCCTTCTCCAGGGGACAAAGAGTGGAGAACATGAATCTCAAAGAATTAATCTACATGCGAAGTACAAGTCTGAAACCTGAAGCAGAAACAAATAAAAGATCCTTTATACCACCAGCAGATATTAAGGTTCTCTGTTTCACTTGTATGGCTTCTTCATATACCTTTTCAATTAATTACTGTTGGAAAACACATGCTTCCATATTTACTTGCTCAGCTACCCAAACAGAAATGAAGCAGGAAGGAATGTTACAGAGTATGACCAAAATAATATCAAAAACTTACCCCTCTGAAATTCCAGCTCTTGGTAGAAGGAAACAAGGAAAAATTGTTCTGTTGCTGTTGTTTCGGCCTGCAAGATGAGACAAAGGAAAGTGTTACATTTTCAGCTCATTTTCTGTATCAATAACAGAATGATTAACAGATGGAGAAAAGAAAAAGACAGTCTTCAAGTACTAAGATACCTTAGATATCCTTGGCTGTTCTTCTGATGGGTTTCTCTCTTCAATTCAGTTAAATGTCTTAATTCAGATGGAGAGCTAAGAGACATAGCAGCCTTACAAACCTTCAGAGACAGTGACTTGATGTCTGACAACAGCTCATTACTCCTACTCATCTTCAATAACCAGACACAACCCAGATGTGAACAGTGTGGATCTATGAAGCTGCAATTATGCCATGTGATGCAAGATGGTGCAGACTGGCAGCTGTACTTGATGGGGACACTGAAGAGCCTTTAATCCTAATAGGAAAGCTATGTGAAGCCCCAGTGTAAAGCAAGCTAGCCATACCCTTGTGTGACGCTGAAAAAATAAGCTGACTTCTGTTTTTACTCCTTCCAAAACCCTTTCTCCTACCCTATAATTATCACTGCACAATTATTTCTGAAAAGCAATGTAGCATTCTCCACTCTTAATAAGTGCTTTTCACCAGTAAGGTCTTAAATGACTTGACAAAACATAGGCAAACATTGCTGAGATTTTACACATGAAGTCAGATCAAAGCTTGACTGACCTGTTGTAGCTGACCAAACCAACAAATTGTTTGACAGCGGGACCTAAGTGCTGAGCACACTGCAACTCCAACTATACAATTATAGCGATTACAGAAGCCATCACAAATAACAATAGGAACAAAAAACTTTGTTAAATAGCAAATGTAATGGCTGCCTGTCAAACCTCACCACCTAACAACAACAGAACACATTTGCAGTTAAAACACTGGACTAACACATGAAAGATTCAGGAGTCACTGCTGCTACTTATAGCTCCTGAAGGGCTCCAACACGCTGTGCCCCAGTTTCTTTTCTGTAGAGGCAGGATAGCAGTAGTTCTCTCTTTTTTCTATCTTCTCTATTTTGGTGTAAAATATTTGCTGGCATTTTTCTTATGTATGTTAAAACACATCATCAAGCAAATGATCACAGTAGATGGTTTTAGATGCCAACATAACACAAAAAATATATCACAAGAACTGAGCCATTTTTGTACCATCAAAGGTTGAGATGCAAGTTGTCCTGGGTTCAGCAGTAGCAGTTGTTTTTCTCTTTCTTGGTAGCTGGTGCAGTGCTGTGTTTTTGACTTTTGGCCTGGGAGCAGCGCTGATAACACCAATGTTTTTAGTTGCTGCTCAGTAATGTTTACTCTGACTAAGGACTTTCTGAGTCTCATGCTCTGCCAGGGAGGAGGGGAAGCCAGGAAGAAGCAGAGACAGGACACCTGACCCAAACTAACTAAAGAGGTATTCTGTACCACAGCACATCAGGCACAGTATAGAAACTGGGGAGAGTTAACCGGAAGGGCTAGATCTCTGCTCGGGTCAGGCTGGGTATCGGTTGGCGAGTGATGGGCAGGTGTATCCTCTTCCCTTGTTATTTCCCTTATCATTATTATTATTGGTGGCAGCAGTAGTGGGTTTGCGTTATAACTTAGTTACTGGACTGTTCTTAACCCGTGGGAGTTACATTCTTTTGATTCTCCTCCCTATCCCTCTGGGAGCTGAGGGAGAAAGGAGGGGGGAGTGAGTGAGCGGCTGCATGGTTCTGAGTTACTGGCTGGGCTTAAACCACAACATAAGTCTTACTGGTTTTTCATTCTAACAGCCAGCCAACCAGAAAGAATATCAGTATTTGAAACACACTGATAAAATAACTGAAAAGCACAAGGCAGCTTACATGACAACCTTTAGTTACCATTAAAAACCATCCCTCTAATAAATCTTTCTATTACAGCTTTCGAAGTTAAAATATGTAAAACTGAATTTCTAACCCAAAAGCCTCACTGGAACTTTAACTTTATGGAAGAAGAAAAGTATGATTAACAACAACAATTTACAGTTTAGAAACTGCCCTAACAGTGTTTTGCACCATTTTTAGTCACAGGTAGTCTCACAGCAGAACAAGTCAGTACTGAGAACTTTCTATAGAGGGTTGTGCTCCTTAGGAACTTCAAAAAATAAAATAAAATCTCATGTTTAAACTTCCATTTCTGCTTTTTATTTTGATATTTTAATGCTGTTCATGCCTTTATTTTCTCAGTTCATTCAGAATTGCACTAGTTCTGGTTTAGTTAAGCTGAATATAGGGGAAATAAAAGACATTTCATTTTCAGTATAGCAGAATTTCTGATGGACAGTTACAAGGGAAAAGAAAGTTTCATTAAAAATTATCTCTCCCACAATCATTCTGTAACAAGAACTGAGAACTCTGTAATAAGCAATACGTTTGTCCTATCATTCATCTATACTAAAGCAACAGCCATCCACTAGAAGACTGATGACTAACCATGTTATCATGGATCTACCTTCCTATTCACTGAAAGCACCCCAGACTACACAACAACAGCCAGTCCTTACAGAGAGCAGACAATATTAAATCTGTATTTTGCCAGAACAAACCTCTCTATTATTTTATTATTTTAATACTATTGTGGTGTTATTAAAGAGCCTTAAATGCAGCAGCCTAAGGAAACAAGCCACTTTTGCTAAAAGGAATTAATTAAAGAGGTAGTGAAACATTGAAATCCCTATATGCTCCTCCATGACTCACTGGCCTGATCTGATACATACACAGAGTGTAACTAAACTCTTTGCAAACTGTTTTTTTCCCCGGAGTGTGCACAGCTCTTCTAATGAGCAGAAATCAGGCTGAAGTATTAAATTTACTTACCACCCTATGGGCTACCTTAAAGCATTTCTTCAAAAACTTCTGCTTTTATGCATCTGGCCTGGCCACTACTTTCTTATTTTTTATTCTGTCAGGGGTATTCAAAGCTTAAGCTTGTAACACAGTGAACACATCAAGTTTAGTTTCCCATTACAAGCAAGCATTTCATGCAGCCAGTCTCAAACTTACCAAGATATTAAGGCTGCAAAAGTACCATTCCATTATCTTACTTACAGACTGGTTAGAAATCTCACTGCTCCCATAACTAGAAATTGTCTAGGCTAACATATTAATAAATAGTTTATAACCACCATTCTGAACCAGCATTTTTCGGCTGAATAAACCCCTAAATCAAAATGAAGTAAAATAGAAGTTCTGGTTCTCAACTGCACCTCAAGTAACAAAATACAGTTCTACCAAAACCAAGACCTCATTACAGTGTTAAGTTTGGTCCTTCACTATCTTCAAGTTATTTTGATCTCTTGATCTTCCTGTCAACATCAGCGGGAACTGTACTGAAAATAAGGAGAATATTGCAGATTCTTTCAAATATATTTTAAATCGATGTCTTGCTATTTTTGTTTAGGGCACTACTCCTGTTACTTGTGAACATTCTGTTTACTGGGTAATTCTTTTCTGAATTGTAGCAGTATATAAGCTAACGAAGAAATAGCCTGCCTCTATTATAAAACTATTAAAATACTAAACTGCTATTTGATAATTTATATACAAAACCACAAAGCTACAAAACTGTCAACAGATTCTATTTTTCAATAACCAATAAATGTTATGCTTTGATAGGAGGGGTATTATATCACTATGTGTATTAGAACCACTAGCTTTGGAAATAATTTACCAGACCAATAATAAAAGTTAGCACTGGCATAAGTAGGTAGCAGACAGAACAAAATAAAACGTTAGCTTAAAGATGGAAAGAGGAGACAAATTAATGGGCATTAACAGTGACGAGCAGATCTGACTTAGGCACCTAAGTCTAAAATAAATTACCTGGATAATACAGTAAGACTTTTCAGATGTCATGAGCAAGACAGGGGTGGTTACTGCAATTGCATGCAGTGTGACTAGCACTCTTGAAATACATCAAATAGATTATCACATACTAAGGTCATGGTTGAGAAAAAGAAGTACATAACGTGTGAGGGAAAGAGAGGAGTTCCTCCCTACAATTACTTACAACATTTAAAAGTAATTTAAAAGCTGTAATACATAATACTTGACCTGTCTTAAAGATGGATGTTTCTTCATTTAGCTAGAAGTCACGAAAACATTCTCTCCCCGCTACTGCAGCTTTAAGAATGAAAGACTAGAAGGTGGGATTATGTAGGAACTCTTCAGGCTGTAGGAGGGAGGGGGTCACCAAACCTGTCAGCTGAGCTTGGTTTGGAGATCTCTATGGCAAGTTTACCTTGGAAATAAAAGCCTAAAACCAAGTTCATCCAATCTGAGAAAAGTGCAAGCAGAGGCCTGTCACTTGGATAGGCAACTAGGTGGTGAAGACACTTAACTTGCAGCCAAGTCTGAGTGTCAAATTCCTTCTCCTCCTCCTCTTCACTATATATTTTAACTGTTTACCTTCCATTTAATCTTTAAACTCTAACCCTGGCAAAGTAAGTCATGCAAAATGGAGTCTTCACAACTTGGTTACTCAGATGTTGTCGTGGTTTAAACCCAGCCACGCAGCTTGTTCACTCGCTCCCCCCCCATTCCTCCCTCCCCCTACTCCCAGAGGGATGGAGAGGAGAATCAAAAAGAATACAACTCCCACAGGTTGAGATAAGAACAGTCTAGTAACTAAGGTTAACACAAACCACTACTGCTATCACTAATAATAATAATGATAAGAGAAATAACAAAGGAAGATAATACAACCCCTCACCACTCACTGACCAATAACTTGCCCCACCCCCCCGACCAAGCACCTACCGGTACCTAGTCCAACCCCACAGAGAACTAGCCCTTCCGGGTAACTCCCGGTTACATCCTGGGCATGACATGCTGTGGTATGGAATACCTCTTTGGTCAGTTTGGATCAGGTGTCCTGTCTCTGCTTCCTCCCAGCTTCCCCTCCTCCCTGGCAGAGCATGAGACTTACAAAGTCCTTGGCCAGTCTAAACAATTGAGCGGTAACTAAAAACATTGGTGTTATGAGTGTTGTTCCCCGGCCAAAAGTCAAACCACAGCACTGCACCAGCTACCAAGAAAGAGAAAAGTGACTGCTACTGCTGAACCTAGGATAAATGTACCTTAGAGCTGTTGAAACATTTACCAGGGAATGAATGTACCGTACTCGCTTGCCTACAATTTTCCTAGTGATCCTGCAGTTCAGTAAGGATAATTTGGGATTTTACTGAAAACAAACACACTTATAATGTAGGAAATTCTGACACTGGTAGTAAGTATCCTCTGAGTTGTGAGGCTCTGTCTTTAACCAGTGTGCTTCTACCATTATTTCATAGTCTGGAGAGTAAATGACCACAGAATTAAATACATAGTGAATTACTGGATTAAGATTTGTAAGGTCTCTGATTCTATGAATCATAGAATCATAGAATAGTTAGGGTTGGAAAGGACCTTAAGATCATCAAGTTCCAACCCCCCTGCCATGGGCATGGACACCTCACACTAAACCGTATCACCCAAGGCCTCATCCAACCTGGCCTTGAACACTGCCAGGGATGGAGCATTCACAACCTCCCCGAGCAACCCGTTCCAGTGCCTCACCACCCTACCAGGAAATAATTTCCTCCTTATATCCAATCTAAACTTCCCCTCTTTTAAGTTTTAACCTATTAACCACTACAGTCCCCAATAAAGAGTCCCTCCCAAGCATCCCTATAGGCCCCCTTCAGATACGGGAAGGCTGCTATGAGGTCTCCACACAGCCTTCTCAATCCAAGTCCTAAATCAACATGAATAAAAGTTCTGTAACTTCCAGTATCCATCAGTTAATTTATATTAATTAGCTTAATTACAGTAAATCAACTCCCTATGCTTTTTGTGACACAATGCTGTATTAGACACTGCCCCACACAGAGCAAACCTTTAGCAAAGAAAAGCACTTGTAGAGGTGGGGAGAAAGATAAACTATAAAATAAAAAACTACCACAGATAGAAAAATGCTGTTTTCTTTATTTTCCTTCTAAGTATGTATGACAGAAGTCTGTATACAATGAAGACAAGATGTTGCCATAACTCTAATAAATTAGGAAGTGGATTAAGGATAAACATTGGTTGGTTTTTACTGAATTAAAAATAAAGTATCTCCATCAAGGCTGAATTAGGTATTATTTGCCTTATAGTATGTTTATGTTGTCCCATCTGCTGCTGCCATTCAGAAAAGTAATCTGGTATTTTATATTAAACCAGCATCACTATAAAGGTTTGTCTGGAAACAACACACTGATCCTTCTTAAAATGATTTCACAAAAAAATCCCAAACATTAGCTGAGTAAGTACATACCTTGCATATTACAGTTCCACCTTGGAGCTTAAAATTAAAACTTGATTTTTTTTCTTCTCACCTTTTACCAGTGGCAGTAACATTTACAGATCAATGAAACCGTAATTTTTGCAATGACTGGATATGACTTTTAGCTAGTCTTTCTGCACACAACTCAGGACAGAACCCAGTCATGTTCCCCAGAATGTTGCTGACAATACTAAGAAAAAGAATTAAAAGTCATAAAATAATGCTTTAATTCTTCAGCTGTGCAGAGTTTTCTGTTTAGGTTCCCTCACACATGGTACTATGAATAGATATAATGTAAACATTTGGTGGACAAAGACATCCTCACTGAATTCTTTATTTAGACACAGTTTTCAGACGCCAAATTAACACGATTCCCCAAATAAATCAGTGGAGGGTTTCTGCGCAACCCTTACTGTGCTGTACATTATAATGACAACACATATATAACGGAATCTAAAGACTACAGCATGCACTGAATGTTTTAAAGCTTCTGCTACATTCACTAACAAAAGTGTGCTATCTTTTCTGAAGCATGACAAGATAAATGAACGATTTATGTCAGTTTACATTAAGCTCACGTAACTTTTACATCTTCATCTGATCCTGCAGTCCTCCTGCACACAGAATCACTGACTACAACAGTATTTTTTTAGATATGAACATTCAAGCTGTGTGTGCTTTGTTTAAAACTACTCAGCTGCTACATCTGTTTGAAGATAAAAGCGCATTTCACCAACCTACATGAATACTCTCTCAGATAATAAAAGGAAAGCTCAAATCACTTGGAGACAAGCTGCACTAAGTAAAAATTCTTTTCAGTCTGCAAAAAAGAGAAAGGTTACTACAGCTGTGAATATTTTATGAAGATACTGTTAAATAATAAATAGCATGTGCTATTCAGAACTTCTCTTTGTAATGTCATCAGCTCAACCTATCAAAAGCATACACTATGTACTGTTCAGAAAAGCACTTTTATTTTAACGTACTGGGAGATTTGTGATACTAATTACAAAGAAAAAAAATCAACATGGTTTACCTGGTGAAGCCTGAGATACACAGGAGCATTTCAGCTTTGAACAATAATTCTGAACAATACTGATTTCTCTTGGACGTTTTAAGTTACAGATATTTGAATTAATGTACAATAATAAACTAATGTAATTGAACACTTACTACCTTGAGGGAAACAAAAATACCCACCAAGAAAAAAAAGCCAAACAGATGGCTGGTTTTTACTAGCTGGGCTGACTTCCTGAATACTAACATAATCTTTTATTGTCCTACTATCATGAACTATGTGTCATAAATGTATTAAGAGTGAAAACAGCCCTTGTGAATCTGGCTCTACACAGAGGAAAACAGCAGCACTGAAGTAGGTACATCTGAAAGTGAGCTGTCCCACACCTACTCTTTTCCCATGCTTTCTTCAGAACATGTTTACTTATACAATGAAGCAACGCACAGCACCATAAAATAGCCCATCAATAATAAACCCCAAAGAAGCTGCAAAATGTAGTTTTCTTGTTTCTGTATTTGAATAATTTCCTGTAGAAATTAATACTAATTTTATGGAAGAGGAAAAAAAGCTGAAGACCACATAAAAATCTACATTTCTATCCAAAAATCATATATTCCTAATGTAACATTTCATCTTTTGAAGAAATACGGGCTTGTTTTAAAGCCTTAAACATCTTTCTTAATATATAACTACTGCAGATCAATGCAGTAAATAATGTCTGGTATACATGACTATAAAAACATCCCCCTTGACATATATGAACTCTACTCCCAACTGGAACAAAAAGCCCTGGCTACTAGCCAGGAGGAGGCTGCAGGCTTTTCTGCTGTTTGTCAAAGGTATGGCTAATGCTAGGGAGGGTGAGAAGCGAGTCCTGGTATTATGTTTCTGTAACAAAATATCACTGTAAGATCAGAAAGATTATTCACTGGCTCACTTTGAATGCAGAGCCTAAAATTATTCCTGTAGCATTTCAAAAATCCTAGGAAGGAGAAATAGCAGTAACATGTTTGTTAATTTTTAGTTACTACTTCATCCCACTGTTGTATCACAGATACATGCTGAATTCTTTACAAAGAGAACAACTCCTCATTGAAAAGAAATGCTTGCTTGCTCATCTCCACCCTACACAGCCAGCCATCAAGATAAGATCCTCTGGCCCGTGGGAAAAACAAAGATCTGATGATAATGCTTAAATGGCTGCCATCATGAAAGTGTGAGAAAAAGCAAGCCTCGGGCAGAAACATCACAATATTCATGCTCAAGTTGAGAACAAGTCTATTCCATTTTTATTTCAAAATAGAAGCTGCTATTGAGAACCTATGGCTGTGAAATCCACTTAGCTTAGCATGACTGTATAGCTACTGGTTAGACAGAAACAAAAAGGTTCACCCAGAGAAAGCATACCAGGGATTTCTTAGCAATTTGTGAAACACAACCAAACTGCATTTTAAGCCTGTAGAGAAGCTACTAACATCCTCAAATTGCACCAGTCAAGTCCAATCACATCATGTTCTTGATAAAGGAAATGGGTGTTTTCTGAAAGTCCTTTTTGTTTAGATTCACATTATCTGACTCTCTCAGTGAAGGTAAACATGAACTCCTGAAAAGCTTTGGTTGACCAACAGGCTTTTAGAAAGATCAGAATAGAGAGGGCAACACTACTTAAAATAAGTAACGTTTGGGGACAAGTCAATCCAAGATTTTATAGCTCCTATACTGCTATTCCTTTATCCCTTCATTTGCAGCTTCACCTTTTTCTGCATTATAGCTTCTACATCAACTGCAAAGGCCCAAAATGTAGGTTTGTAACAAAAAAAAGTCAAATAGGATGGTTATTAAGCCACTTTAGAGGCTGCTCTGTGTTGAAAAGCAAAGAATTCCTGTACACCTAAAGAGCGCTGTAAGATGTTTTCACACCTTACTCTCAAATATATGGCATCAAGCCAGTCAGTCAAGGAAGGAAACCTGCTTTTATTAAATGTGCTCATTTATAAAGGACTGTAACTTTCAGAATACTGTTTCATTGAGAAAGATTATTCTTGCATGAAGAATAATCTTACATTGAGTGACAAGAACTGCACTTGTAATTTCAATCAGACAGACTAGAAAGTTTTAGATCAAAATCGTAACAGGATGTTACAGAGATGTCACCACTGGAGCTAATAAACTAAACTTCTCCAAGTGCATGCAATCATGCCCATAACTTAATCTCAGCATACAGTAACCACCCCCCAACAACTATCTGATTGTAACACAATTTTATGGGCACTCTAGTTCTGCCCTCTGCCATGTCTGAAGGATTACAGGCTTTCATGGCAAATTCCATTTAGCTATTTTGTCACATATAGTTCAACAGGGACATGAAAACCTCACCAAAGGTTACTTTCTGCAGCATACTGAGTCATCCTCAGCACATGAGCCAGTATTTCACTACGCCAAAGCTAAAACACAGGCACCAGAACTTCTCACAAGCTTTAGGCATTGTCAGTTAATTAAGAAGTTAAAAAGTCAAGAATTCATCAATTTATCAATAACAAAACCTTTCACAGGAAAGAGTTTCAATATTTACAGAAAGTCTGAGGGAAAAGCTTCCAATTATTCAAACAACCTTTCCCTCTTGCTACAGCTTTTTATTCAGAAATTTAAACTCCCATGACTTGGGATTTCCCTCCCTTCCCCACTTCAGGTGCTGTTTTTAAAGATAAAAACCCACCAAACACCCTTTTTTCTTTTAGAGGAATAAGAAATCCAGAAGAGCACACTTCCAGTCTGATATGATAAACCCCAAAGTTCTACAAAATATTTAAGAAACAGCTGAAATATCTGAGGCAAGCAAACATTTTTAGTTATATACCCAATGCAACCAGTTTTCTTTAATAAGCTGCCAGTATACTGAATTTGTTTTACCTCAAGTTACATTATATGCACCAAAATTAACTACGAGAGACCCTGAATCAAAGTTTAAAATAATATGTGGTATATACATACATCAAGATCAAACTAAGCAACTTTTAGACCCAATGAAGACATTTTGATTTGTAAGATTTCACTTGCATTATTAGCAGACTGCCCACTGAAGGAACCCAAAGGGAACAGTGATTTCATCTTCATTTTCATCTGTACAGCAACTCTTAAATTGCATACATAACTGCAAGAGCAACTATCAGACCCCTAGGCTTAGAAAACTCTTTTCGCCTCATATTTAACAAAGTGATCGTCATAATTTTCTTATTCAGTTTTAACATACTCTTTTAGATCTTGAAAAGAATAAGCAGTGTCCTTTCAATATCCATTACTTTCATTTCCCTTGTTTCAGTTCCTTTGATGTAACTCATTAAACTTCTTTTTGTGGCCATAAATCCCCTGAGCTCCATAAGCATTTTTCCTACTCTATGACAGTAGGGGTACCAAATCAAGCCCAAAAATGCTTTCAGTTTAGAAGCTCATTCATATCATAAACACCAGACCAGTTTCCCCTTTGTTCTAAATTAAAGTGAAATAAACACAAACAAGACAACTAGATGCACAAAGGCCAGTTTATGCATTCAAGGAGAGCTAGCTTCAACAACAAACAGTTTCAATAAATATTGCATCCTCTGACAGGATGTTCTGTTTGATACAAACACTGACAAATTTATTTCTGCAGAGAGTTTTTGAAGGCAGTTTATAAATAGACACTGAAGTCAACAAATACTGACCTCTACCATGTGACTGTTGTGATCTTGATCTTCATCACACAGTGAGGTCAGAAGGCTACCAAGATAGTTTTATCATCAAAAATTATGTAAACGCATTTACATAACAATGCTGCTAATAAAAGCTAAGTTATAATTTCTGAGCAGAGGACTTTGTACTACATATTTGGCATTGGAAGTTTCTTTACAACATGAAACATTTGAAGCCGGTGCCAAATTTAACACCTAATGTTTTTAACACTCTTCACTGGTCTGAGGGATGATGCTTCAGCACTACATTCAAAAGGTGTCTGAAACCAAACACCCCTTTCATAATATCTAGATTTTTATGTAGCAGAATGACTTCCCATTAAGTAAGAAAAAAAAACTCCACGCTTTCATTATTCATAATTTCTGAAGGGCTATTTCACCTGAGATGGAAAAGCAAAACATTTTCAGTTGTTAGTTATTATTCACAGCTGGGTTCCTGTGGGAACATTTTCTGCATCACTGTTGCCATAGTAATTACTATAGAAACCCTGAATGCAGTAGAGTAAAACCTGTTGAAACTATTGTTCTGTTAAAGCCCCAATCACAGTTTCAACACAGGACAGAAAATGTTCACTTATCTCTGCTTCTGCCAGAAATAAGTTATGGTTTCTAGTCTCTTCAATATAAATACACTAACTACATTACAAGCATTTCAGCCCAAGACCACTTTACAAAGGCACACAGAAAACTTTGATAATCTTGTTACAAGTACAAAATCCTATAATTATAAAATAACATGATACCAGTGATGACTCTGAATAAAGGTATTTGTTGTTTTGTCCCAGGTGTGAACACACACACTGATTGTTTTATTACTATTCCTTCTGAATTAATACATTTCCTGCAAAACCAGGAATCCACATGTTCACATGGATCAGACAAGGAATGGAAGATTTTGGGACCAGTGATGGGTTGATCTGTCAATGGAGAAAGTTTCCTCATCTCTTTCAAGGTAAGACTGGCTGCCCATGACTGGAACCAGGAAGGCCTATATCTTTCTTATTTTTTGTTAGTTATGAGATTTGTTATCGATTACCTTAACAAACGCAAGTGTTTAGTTGCTTTCCTTCTTCAATAGAAGAAATCCAAACAGATGCTGATTTGATCAATGATGCAAACTTAGTTACCGTTTCCTTTATGGCCACGGATACCAGAACTACTGTTGGTACCCAGAGCAACAGGAACAGAAGGTAAATCCTACCCTACTTCTTTTGAATATGCTTCTAGAGCCAAGCTGTTGAATTTTATCCCATCACTTATAGTATATCTCTTGATTAATAAAATACCATCTTGCTTTTGGTACAGCACTTTTCCAAATGCATAAAAATGATGTTCTGTGAAAAACTGACATGAAAAGATTTCACTTCACCCAACACTCTCCCCACTTCCAACAAAAGTGGGGTCTTTTGCATTAGACACAAACAATTTAACAATGCTGCAAGATTGATTGACAGCATTATTTGCCTAATACCCCTATAGGTAGATCTCTTAAGCTTGACAACCTCAAACTGGGAAATATATATGCAGCAATGCGATGAGTCAATCATTTGGGAGAAGTGGCATAGCAAGGAAGAACATACAGAGCTCAGCCTTGCAAGTCTAATGCTCCAGCACAGGCTCTTTTTTAAGGGTAAAGATTAACAATAAGAAGCTGCTTTCTCATTCTTAATAGAGGAATGTGGCAGCAGAATTAACTGAAGCAGCAGTCATATCCTGTGCATGGCATCTGACCTTGTGATCTCAATCTGAGTGTAAAGAACAGAGAAGCAGCACTGAGCACACATGATAAGCAGACAACATACACTCGCTGGAACAAACACTGCAAGGGGTAGAACTGATGAAGACTGGTTTCTGTGGAAGCAGTACCTGTGTTTCGCCCCACACCTCAGCACATTCTGTCTCATTAGCCCTCCGACACTTGCCATGGAAAGACTCTGGTTAGCGCAGAGCAATACATCTGCTGGTAGGGTCCTGCCCAAAGAACAGAACATGGCTGTACTCTCCGGCAGCCTTCCTTACAATGGTGATCTAACTGGGGTCTCTAACCCCCACCCAGATAAAGTTACATTAAATCTTATGGGTTTTGGCTCTGATATTTTTTGTATTTTTTTTTTAAATGAAACCAAACAATGGGTTGAAAAGTTACTGGCAAGAAAGATAGCACAGTCATAAGCCATTTCCTGAGGAAATGAGGCTTTCTTGAAACCACACACACATCTTTCTGCATATCTGACTTTTCCAGGTAACTTGAAAAGCAGAGTAAATGGTTTCATAACTTCCCACTCCCCCTTACATCCTACTGAGGAACATAAAAGTTGGAGGGGGGTGGGAGTTGTTAAATGTCTTTTTTAAACTAAAAATGTGTCACAACTTTTTCCTTCAAGTGCATTTATGGAAAGGGAAAAATTAAAAGTTGTTCTTTAAATCACCATAATGAACCAGGCACCCCAGTTGGGGAAAACAAGTGCAATGGTTTTCCCCAAAGGCCATAAAAACAGGTGGCTCTTCTCAAGAGAGAAAAATTTAAAATTACAAGCTAGTGAAAAATATTTCATGTTAAACCTAAACCACAAAGAAATCTAACACTGCGTGTGATACGCAAAGCAAGAGCTCTGAGATGATCATGCTAAACCCAACTGCATTGTGAAAAGAAAATGCAGAAAAGAAATAATGCAGTATTTTTAAGTTGCCTTTGAATGGAAACCTCATCAAGCAGTTACATCTTTGCTCTAGTAGAACAGCATTATAGTACACTTGTAATGAATGAGTTCTACTCTGAGAAGAAGCCTCAGCAAAGAAAAATTTGCCCTATAGTGCATTTGAGATTTAACTGATTGCTAAAGTGATATTAAGGCATTAAATTACCATAGAAGACATTTATTGTAATAATGCTCTTATATCATGAGTGTTAATCTTTGCACACCAGATTACAATGTCTAATAGACAATAACATAATAAAAAGTGGATGTTATGACATCTTTACAACAGCTTCATGCAAAACCCTTCCCATTCCCGCAGAAAAATCAGTCTATGAGTCACTGTAAGGAAAATGCAATTCTAGATATTTGACTTTCAAATAAATACAGATAGATTGAATAACCAAGCATTTTTCATCAGAGGTCAGTGCTGGCAACCAAAGAAATCCATGTGCTTTGGCAAAATTTTCACTTCATTTTGTAATGAATTTTGTAACAAATTAAGACAATAGGCATCCATCCTGATCCCAAATTTTGCTCTGCTTACCTGAGCAATTTCTAAGTTGCTAGATTAGGCGGAGAAAAAGGGCTAGCAGTTTCCTCAGGGGAAACACAGCTTGTTGTTTCACCAGGCTACTAACTGTCCTCATACATTCACTCAGCAGATGTAAAACCTAAATCAACTGTGATCTAATGATGGATAAGACAATTCCAAAGACTATCAATACTTTGGCTAAAAAAGACAGTCACAGATTCCTTCCTGGGCAAAAATATATTAACTGGATCCCTGATTAGAAGAGCTTGAGTTGAAACAGGCAAGGAAATAATACTCAAGATCTTCAATGGAACTTAACACAAAACCATTTCCTTTAAATAAGTACACCAGAATCTAAAACAATTACTAGAGTCCTTTGACAATCTTCCTATCTGCTCTTTGTGACAATTACATCTTTCTGTAGGTAGAACTCAGTTGCTGAAAGGCTTGAGGCATGGAAAGAGAAAAACTTGATCACATTCTAGCTGTACTATTTATTAGAAAAATAAACAGAATGAACATTCATGGACAGTATTCCCAGGGAGGCAGGGACAGCTGCTTCAGTTGCATGAACCTGCCACATCAATAGAGGAATATAAGGCACTATTACTCTGTTTATGACCACAAAGTTACTGTATACAGTTTTTGTGTGTACAGAATAAGGGGACATTTCACAGTTGTCTTGCTGTAAACAGACTACTTAGGAGCTGTGAGAGAGACCTCTCCAGGCTGACAGGAGAAAACTATATAAAGCACACATACAAACCTGAAGGACACTGCTGGACACAGTCCAGTCTTACATGCACAGCACACATAAATACTATGAGCAAAATCACACAGGAATAACTTTCAAAGAAGAAAACAATAAATGGTTCAGGAAACCAAGGACAACCATCAGTACGTGAGAGAAGTTCGGCTAAGCCTAAAATGGAACTAAAGCACTATACATTTTTTTTAAATTAAATACCCTATGGAGTCACTCTCAGCCCCACAGAAAAACAAAACCACCAGCTATTCACATGCAGTTGGTAAATACAGCCCCCTGCTGCACAACGTAAAAACCTGGGATGCAGGTACCTTCCTGCCACCGTGCTCCATGAGCTGTCTACAAATTACCGTGTACTCCCTCAATTGCATGCAAAATTCTGATGGCAAAACCATAACAAAAGAAATTCAATTTTCTCACAAATCCCCTACTCTGGTAAACAGAAAACGGGAAGATTCTGAATGTGCAGGTATTAAGCAGCCTACCCATTGTAGGATATGAGAACCTTCCCTTTAAATTCTGTTCTCCCTGTGTTTAATAATATTTCTTTTAATCAAGCTGGTCTCTTCTCCCAAGTAAGAAGTGACAGGACAAGAGGAGCAGTATAACTGAATTCACTTTAAGAAATAGTTTGAGACTCCATTCTTTAAATGAGGATCTAACTAACCACACAGCTGGTAATATACAGTTAGCTTCTGGCCTTCACCACTGAATGCAAAACATGACAGAGCAGCTGATGATACAGCAGGAAACAGTACCTACATTCCTGCCAACAGATTAGGCTAATATTTATGAATTTTCATTTCTACTTCCCACAGTGATACTGAAGTTCATAGTCAGGGAAAACACGTGCTCTTAATCATGACAAATAAGTGGATATTCTAAAATATACTTGCACATTTTTCAGTACTTTGCAATGCTCTTATTTTAGTCACGGATTCTGGTTTTCTATTCATAATTACCTTAATATGAGCTATCCGCATTAGCCCAGGTTTTCTTTCCCACACCAGAATAAATCTACAAATTTAGCTAGGGTATTTCCTTATGTAGTTACAAGGCAATGCAATGACAACTTACTACAGAAAAGTTGTCTTCCATATCTGAGAGATTTGCAGATGACCCACTGTATTTAGCTTGAAAAATACATATTCAAATTAAACATTCATCTATAGAAATTTTCAGGGCCCACAGGAAAATGCAGTTAATTTAACTGATTCATGCGTTCTCCAGCCTTTCCTCCCCCTCCCCAAGGAAAGACCAAGTTCAAAATCAGCCTTTTGTTTCTGATTTTTTTTTTGTTTCCAAATACAACAATGTTTAAACGTTCCCATAGAAACATCATGTTTGTTTTCCTTGAAAACTTTATCACCAGCTCCCTCTACAGTCAGAGAAATAACTAAAAATACATAGTCACTATCTTGGGGGGGGGGGGGGATAAAAGTTCAACTGCCTGATTATTAGAGTATTAACTGGAAGCTTAACTGTACTACATGTTGACCAAGCGTATAAAGTAATAACAGATTGTTTATAAGAACTGATACCATAGTCTTAGAATCAGGAACAAGGAGAAGGATTTCTCTAAGAGAAGCAGGGTGAGCATAGAGGAAACAGATGGCTGGCAATGGAGGATCACGGGGATTCTCTTTTTACATTAAAAAAAAATAAATGTCACAACCACATCACAGAGGCACGTGCACCCACTCAGAGAATCAAGATGTTTCAAAGTACTTAGCAGAAATCCACACTGTCCCACATTTTATATGTATTTACTCCTGTATTTTATTGCAGTTTACTTTGAAGACTTCTTTTTTTAATCTCTAATTTGTTCAGTGGGCTTAAAAGGTCGTGCTTTTTCTAAATCAGCCTAAAAATAAAACAGACTCCCTCAGTAATGGAATGCAACAAAACTGGTATGCTCCGCTAAACAGCGAAAGGTACTGGTCAAGGGAGGAATGTAAACTCCTGTTAACTGTTACTTAAAAAGAAAACCAAAAAGTATTAAACTGATTTCTAGGTACAGATAATAAAAAATGAAACAAAACAAAACAAACAAAAAAAAACACCTCCAAAACAACCACCAACCAACCAGAAAAACCCACACCCCAAAATCCCACACACACCATGAGACTGAAGAGACTGTGGCAGCTAGATTTAAATCAAGTTTAATGGCAATGGGGCTGATTAGCAGTAGAGCCATACTCTGTAAGGAACAGTCAACTTCACATGGATTTGATTAAATCTTCCATAAGTACTACCAGTATCATCTGTTTAATGTCCTATCCTGAAGCCTTTTTAAACAGAAATAGGAAAACCTTACCTTGTTCCTCTGTTAGCTTGCTCAAGACTTACTTACCTAGATATTGTAATACCATACACAGTAAAGATCAAACCCATCTGAGGGAGTTCTTTCAATAGCAGCATTTTTTCCTACAAAATGCATAGTATGTGCATCAAATACGGTGATGTGCTAAAGCAGCTCTTAATGGTGACATTTGTGGATTATTTGGATAGATAATGATAATGAGTAACCCAGACAGTTGAAAGCTCTTCTATACCACGTAAGAGTTTCTGTATATATTAAATGCTTATTGTTTATGATCGAAGCATCACATCATTGCATATTTTACTTAGCCAGTTAAACATTTTTGGTAGTTGAATGGAAATTAAGGGAATTAAGACAACCTAAGAACTTTACAACACTTTCTATCACTGTTAACTTGCTATTGCCACAAGTTTTGACCACCACTGGAATAGACTATGAAGGAGATTATCTTACTTTGCTTGTTAACATGCTTTATATTTTACAAATAGAATTTTCTACTATTTCTGCAATCTGGTTGGGGTTTTTTTTCATAAAGTAATAGAGAAGGAAAAGAAAATGTAGCAAGATGCAGTATATCCACAGTATATGATGTGCAAGGTGAGACTCTATAGCATGGAAAAACAACTCAGATGACAAATTTCATACTTGTTCTAAATTCTGCAAATTCATTTATTCTGTTTGCAAGGCTGCACTGAAGACAAAGCTCTCATCCACTACAATGATAACTTCAACTTGGAAATGACCAAAACTTGAGCTAAGGATGCTGAGGCTCCTTCCAGGGTGACTTAGTTACTTACACTGGTGATTCAAGCCTAATCACCGGCCTGTGTTATTTAGCACCCTGTCAGCACACTGCTCTCATCCACAAAGTGGAAAAAATTCTGAACACCCTAAACATGCCAAAATGAGAAAGCCTGGTTCTTTAGGTACAGCCATACAGATTTAGCTTCAGTTCCAGCGATTCTTGTTTCAGCCAAGAAAGTAACTGCCAAAGTAAGTACAAAGTGACATTCGTTTTGTTTTAAATATCTTTTGTAGGTACCACCAGTATGCTTGAGCAGGAAGAAAGAAGAGACATTTAATGCCAGGTGGACTAGCAAGATATTTATACTCCCACAAAATAACTAAAAGTTATAGGTTTTTAAACATTCTTCACATCCTTAAAAACTAAATATATGCACTATTTGTAAACATTCCATTTACTTGTACATCAGAATATAAAAGCCATGCCACTAGCCTGTTCACTAATACACATTTATAAACAAAATACCACTGAGAGCAGTCTAAAAATGGTGTTACCTTTTACTTGGGTAAAAGGCTCTTGACATAGAATTGGAACCAATTAGGTATTTCAGAAATGTTTTTTTTCCAACTTCCTAGACTCACAGCTATAATAACAGTGTAAAAGAAGGTAGAATACAGTAGTCATAACCAAGCACATAGCAAATGTCTCAAGAGAAGTAATACCAATAGAATATCACCTACAAGCAGCAGCCTTAACCTAGTAAGGTGGCTTTTCAAACAACCACCAGTAACTCTCACGTCTGCTCACATCTTGCTATGCAGCTCCAGAATAAAGCAAAGGGTGGGGTAGAAAGGTGGAAGAACCCCCACCAGAAACCAGAGAGACACCAGAGCAACTCGCTCCTTGATCAGGCTGAGCAAACAGCCTTCCCATGCTCTGGGTTACGGCTGCCATCTTGCGTGACCCAGCGAGCCAATGCTTTTTTCTCCTCCTAAATGCTGCAATCAGGAGCTTCTTGATCCCATCCAGGATGAGGAAATGCAATCCATACCGAGTTTTGTAACACTGATGATTAAACATATGTTTAAACTTGTACTTGCCTCTGGGGTGTATTTTCCTCAGTTACAAAGCCCATTTCATGTGCAGGAGACTTAAGTCAGCAGTTGGTGACTGCTCTTTCGTTAACTATTTCAGCACATTCTCATCCGTCACTGTTCCTGGCTGTGCAGAAGCTGATAAAAGATGATATGAGTCATCCTCTTACGGATCTACATCCAATTCCTTTACAGGACTGGCTCTCAGCCTTCAATTCCCAGTGCAAATGAATTCTTCACGCAAATTTTCAATTCTACTGCTCCTTTTACAGGCAGAGAAATACATTAAATAAACCAGGAAAGTTAAGTAAGATTAAAATGATTTTTTAAATCTACTTTGTAAATATTTATCTGCTTTATTAAAATAGTCTGTTGTAACAGGTCATGCTAACTATCCTGAATATTCTTCAGCTTTCTAACAAGAGCATGTCCTGTCTTTGAAATAAAACATTACTAGAAAACAACTAATTTAAGGCCTCTTGCAAATAGCATTAATTTTATATAGCTTTCTGAAGTGTTAATCTACAATTTATGGGACTTCCTTTCTGCAAACACTGTAACCCTGTATTCTCCAAGCATGTATGTGCCTTTTGTAATCACAAACATCTGCAGTTCGGTTCTGCAGGATGACTCATTTCTACTGATTGAACAAGGATATAGGAGAAACAGGGAAAGTTGTTCAACTTGCTTGTCTTCTCACACTCATTCCAGACACATTAATTCTTCCTTCATCAGTTAGCAGTTGGCAAAAACTACAACAGAATTGTGATGATTTATATGTCACGAAACCTTACTTCCCACACACAAGTTAGGAGTCAGCTTTGAGTAGTTGTCTGTCTGTGAGCTACAGTATGCAGCAATGAGCTACCCTGTTCTGATGCTCATTAAAAAAGAAAGGTTGTATGATTAAAACACATGCATCAAGGTAAGTATCTACCACATAGCATCTACATACTAACTCATCATGAAAACACAGATTTGCAGCTTCTCACCAGTGCTTTCCTGCATACTTTTACTCATGTTACAGTCATGGGCATGTCAGTTCAAGCAGCTTTTTAATCTCAGGTGACCGTGCTATTTCTATTTGTTTTCTAAATACCAGATGAATTAAAACAAAACAAAACCAAACAAACTCAACCACAAATAACTCAAAATATATTTTGTACAGTGCCCCAGAATAACTACAGATAAAACAATAATCAACAGACATTATCATGACCCAAGTGTTCTGGTAAGTAAGCCCCAAGTCCACTGTAGAAATTTTTCCCTTCTTAAATATAATCACATTACAAGCTAGCTGTGTAATTGCAAGCCTGGTGAATCCTAAATAAGTGAATGACTAAAGATAGGTTTAGCTCTGCAACAGCTGTTAAGAACTTAGAATTACAAAAGTGAGAGAGCACCTCACAACCAAGATCAGAGCTCAGCCACAGTAAGCCAAAACCACGATGGATTGAACAGACTGCGTTGCAACAGAAATGCTGCATAGATATGTATATGCACTTCATTTGTTTTCTGGAAAGTGTGATAGTGCAGCAAACAAGCCTGAAGCTTTCCCTCCTCCATCTACTTTCCTTTCCTCACCTTCCACCCTGCACGCTTGTTTGTTTCAAATGCTAACCTGCATTTCTTGCCTTTTTGCCTCCCAGTATTTTTCCTTCTTTCTCCCTTGCTTTCCTGTTTTTGGGGGGTTTGGTTTGGCTTTTATCATTATCTGTGATATAATCTAGGCCCCCCCCAAAAGAAAATACAGTGCTAGAAGCACGCAAACAAAATTCATTAGTGCCTTCAGCACTCTAGGCAGTTCTTAAAGTGGAAAAGCTTTTAAATTTCATTGTTTTAATTAATTTTACAGTGAATTAGTCCCAGTGAAGACAACAGAAGTGCACAGCGTTCACAGTATCAAACTAATCTGAGTATCTTCACTAGATCAAGCTTAACTTTTTTGTGATATACTGTATGTACAATATTTCAAAACCAACAACAGGGACATGATTCTAAGAAAAATGTCTTCAGAGTAGACCTGTATTATTCCTCAGCTGGCTCTATAAATTCCTAGAGCTTCATAGTGCTCCACTAAAGCCAATACTCACTACATGAAACTACTTCCTTCCTCTGCAGACCGCTACATACTGTATATATGGTTTTGAAGCCAGAAATCTTTTTCCAATAATTTAAAATAGTAAAGTTCACTTATGAAGCTCTTCCAAACCCTAGAAGACAAGCCTACCAGATACTGCATCCAGTTATGGAACAGAACAGAAAATAAAGATCAAGAAGGAACACATATTCATAAAGCTAATATTTCTAAATAATTACTTTAAAAAGGTATGTATGAAATTTGGTCAATTTATTTGAGATTACTATTCCTTATATAACTCTATTTTACCATTTCAGGACAAACACCCACTAGTTTTTGTAAAGACATCCCATTACAGTGATCAAACCCTGTGAACACCCACCACTTGGGCACTGTGTTCTACCCAATACTGCAGATTTCACCCTCCGAGTTGTATCTATCTGTAGGGCTGTGCTACATACAAAATTACTAAAATAAAAATTAAGCTCCTTTTGGGAAAGCTGTATTTAAACAAAACTATTTTAATTCATAGAATGGATCAATACAGTATTGGCACAACAGAGGTTTGTCTCTGAATTGGAGAGACATCAATTTGACAGGTGGACCACTTGGTGCATAAAAAACTGTCTGGATGGTCACACGCAAATAGTTGTGGTCAATGGCTCAATGTCCAGCTGGAGACCAGTAACGAGTGGTGTCCCTCGGGGATCAGTGTTGGGACCGGTCTTGTTCAACATCTTCATCACTGACATGGACAGTGGGATTGAGTGCACCCTCAGCAAGTTTGCCGATGACACCAAGCTGTGTGGTTCGGTTGATACGCTGGAGGGAAGGAATGCCATCCAGAGGGACCTTGACACACTTGTGAGCTGGGCTGATGCCAACCTCATGAAGTTTAACCATGCCAAGTACAAGGTCTTACACCTGGGTCGGAGCAATCCCAGGCACAGCTACAGGTTGGGCAGAGAAGAGATTCAGAGCAGCCCAAGGAGAAGGACTTGGGGGTGCTGGTTGATGAGAAAATGAACATGAGCCGGCTTCAATGTGTGCTCAAAGCCAGAAAGCCAACCGTATCCTGGGCTGCACCGAAAGGAGAGTGACCAGCAGGTAGAAGGAGGTGATCCTGCCCCTCTACTCTGCTCTCGTGAGACCTCACTTGCAGTACTGTGTGCAGTTCTGGTGTCCTGAACATAAAAAGGATGTGGAACTGTTGGAACAAGCCCACAGGAGGCATGAGGATGATCAGGGGACTGGAGCACCTCCCGTATAAAGATAGGCTGAGAAAGTTGAGGCTGTTCAGCCTGGAGAAGGCTGCGTGGAGACCTGATAGCAGCCTTCCAGTACCTGAAGGGGGCCTATAGGGATGCTGGGGAGGGACTCTTCATTAGGGACTGTAGTGACAGGACAAGGGGTAACGGGTTAAAACTTAAACAGGGGAAGTTTAGGTTGGATATAAGGAGAAAATTCTTTCCTGTGAGGGTGGTGAGGCACTGGAATGGGTTGCCCAGGAAGGTTGTGAATGCTCCATCCCTGGCAGTGTTCAAGGCCAGGTTGGACAAAGCCTTGGGTGGCATGGTTTAGTGTGAGGTGTCCCTGCCCATGGCAGGGGGGTTGGAACTTGCTGATCTTAAGGTCCTTTCCAACCCTAACTATTCTATGATTCTATCTACCTACAGTATCTACAATGTTTTAGTTCACATTCCTAAAGTCCTGATATAAGAAACAGACCAAACCAAACAAACAAACAAAAAAACCCAAAGACAACAACAATAACAACTTTGCTCCTAATTATAGCCAACAATATACCACATCCCTTGCCTAAGGAAAGAAACAGTTAAGCACCAAACTATTTGTGAGGCTTCAGTGAGGACTTTAAATTGCAAACTCTGTAAAGAGCTAAAACCCAAGAAGAGTTCTACTGTCTTCAGTCATGTCTGATAATAAGACTTGGGCTTTTTATTCCCTGACAAAATGTTGCATTTATTTTAGCTTTCACAAGCTTTTCTGGGGAATTATCTATGATTGTCACTAAGGTGACAGTAATTAGTAGAAAATCACTAATAATTACTAGTAGGAATTGGTACTAATTGCTACTAATACTCAGATCAAAAATTCAAACTAAGAATCACAATTAACTGGGATCCATGAAAGTCATTTTAATAAGGTTTGGATTTTCAAGGTGGAAAATCAACATTTGGGCTAAAATGACTAATTTGCTTCTTATCAATGCATGTTTTTCTCTCATCTCCTTACAGGCTTTAGTTACTGAATATAAGTTTCAAAGTCTCATTATCAAATACAGCACGTGCCATGTTTTCATGGCTAGAAGCCACTCTCTGGAAAAACACGGCACTTCAAATACTATTGATAGAAGAAATTCAGAAAAGTGAATCCTTGGTGTAGTCTTGAGTGATCTACTCAAAATCAGAGACAGAAGACTATTGTTTGGGTTCTGCTTTCTTTTTCAATAGAAAACTCAGGAAAACTTATTATTAAATTGGACCATTTAAAAAGGAAGTGGAAACACCCAAAGGACATCTCTTTCTGGAACACAGAACAGTATACAACTTTTTACTCCTTAATGTGTGTTTATGGCAAATAGTTAATCAGAGGTAACAGCATGTACTTGACTAAAAGATTGAATATTGGATTATATAGTTTATATACACCTGGGAGCATGCCATAAACTCACTCTTGTAGTCAACATTCCTCCTTCTAGTGCTGGTCTAGTTTTAAGAATTGCAGAAGCTTGATGTGCAAGACCAATTAAGTAGTCCGTCTATCCCTGAATCTCTGGGTTTCCATATTGTATTACCTGGTTTCCTGCCTCAAAATCTCTAACACATTGAATTTACAGGGTAAGCTTACAGAATCCCAAGGACAGGCCCATAAAGATGGTCTTTTTTACCTCTCTCTGTCCATTTTGTAGAACACCTCTTTAAATGGGAGCACTGCATTGTAACGGTATCTAACCCTCATACAGACAACACTGAGCTGGAAGGACTGTTATGTGGATACTGAACCAGAAAAGTAGGCTCTTCCAATTTTGTGAGAAAATGTCATGGCATCTTCCTGCAGAGATGGTGTTTTCAGCATGATGACACAGCCATGTGCAGGGCAGACAGCTGACCCCATCTCATCAGAGCGGTTGCATAGCCACAACTGCATGACAAGAACCGGTGCCACACATCACACCAGCCAGTGTTAGGAGACAGATCCCAACAATCTCTCTGCAACGTACATGTATACACGCTAAGACATGACAGTAAGGCTTTCTCTTTCAACATACGCAATTATGGAGTTGGTTTTGCAGTTCAGTTCAGTATCTCAGTTTGTCTTCCTTCTTGCTATACAGGTGAGTTTCAATAGCTCCCCTTTTCTAAGTCACTAAAATAAGTTACAAATTGTCCATTTCTCTAGAGTAAATTTATCAGAAAGCAAGTTATTCTTCTATTGTAGTTTAGTGCAGAAGCATGACTGCAAATCAAGCCCCCCATGAAACACATAACTCTTAAAAAATGACAGATTCCAAATTAAAGGTTTCATGTAAGATATTTAACATTGTTATTTGCACACCACTGCTCTCAGACAAGATCAGCACCAGTACTCACATGCCTTTATAGATTACAAAAATATTTCCATCTCAGACTGCAAAGAAAAGCTGAAACAGCAGAAGACAAAAACCAAACAAAATCTAAAGAAGCTTCTGTCCCCAAACTCAGCTTAAGTTATAAATACAATGCCAGACAGAATGTGCTGTAGTCTACACGTAACAATGCCTGTTCTGTTAGTTTTATGATTTATGATTTATTTCTTTATGCCAGAGTTCTCAGAAAGATTTGCTCTAAAAGTTATGGCAAACTTTAGTACAGAAAAAGGACCGCATTGCATACTCAGTAAGCAAAAGGGCAGAATTATTTGGAGACAGACATGGAAAGCCAAAGCACCACAAAGTTAGTAATGAGACAGAGCCAGAACCCCAAATTTCTATTATCAGCTTTAAAAAGCTGAAATACTTCCTGGTTTAATCCTACGTAAAAAAAGATAAAGAAGTGACTAGCAAGATTTCATCCAGCCTAGAGGAAGCACATTTTAAATCCACACACAATAACAAAAACTGGAAAATTTCCAATTCCCCTGCACATTTGTTATGAAAAACAATGTGCCAGCCAGCAGCTTTTATAGTAAGCACAGACAAATCGACAAAGTTCCCACTTGTTCCTTATCTTTAATTCCTTTCTTCCAATTTTCAACATTAAGAAACTGAGAATGTGCCAAATCAGTAGCTTCTAGAATTCCAATGCTCTCAAGCCTTTATTTGCTCAAATGCTGATCCATACTAGCTTAGAGAGAGAATGGTCATGATATCAACAGGATCAGCTACATTTCTCAGTATTCACGCTTATCAAGAACTACTTAGTTTGGTTCACACACCAATTTCGCTGTGGTACCCTCTAGTTATCAGACATTTACAGCAGTCACGCTAGTACTACTAATAGCATGTTTTTGTTGCTATAATCTTGATTATGTATACTGGGGAGTGAGGAAATCAACAGAATCAACCAAGCATTACAGATCTGAGAATTCAATTAATGTTCTCTCACAGAGGTACAAACTATGCAAACATAAAACACTGATGAAAAGGAATGAAGTATTTGTAAATCACTTTACAAGGTGACTGGGAACAGAGCATTCTGAAATTCAAACTTCCAATAGGAACTACAGTTCTTGTATTTTTTGTTAGGGTTTGTTGTTTTTTTTTAGAAACTTTTTAACATCTTAGCATATTATATTCTTTTCTGGTATTAGCTCTGGAGAAAGAAAGCAGAAAAGGTTTCAGATGTTCTCTTCACAGTCACTACAGTAGTTAAACCATAGAATTCCCAATACCCATTACCATTTTGGGGAGATTGAGATTCATAGCTCTTCCCTTTTGCATGCCTTTCCATGAACTTCAAAATTCTAGCTAGCTAGTGTTGTGTGACCAGTTACATTTCATGTTCTATAAAGTTACGCTACCATCTTCTGTAAGAGGGAAAAAAGTAATTTAGTGAATTATTTACTTTCATTTTATAATTTCCCCTCTGATTTACCCCAGTATAAAAAAACACCATGCCAAAAGTATTTGTGGCAGCTTTAAAACAGGACAACATCCAGCAGAGAATTTACGAGAATAAAATATTCACTGGCAGTCATTAAGAGTGAGAGAATTAAACATTACTTTGAGGAGTGGAACAAGACAATTTACACTTATCACCTGAACAAGGGCACCACACTTTGACTGAGCAAAAGTATCCAACGACATTTATGCGAACAAATTTAGTCAGAGCACTTGAGAAAACTTCACAATGTACCAAGGTTATGTGGATAATTCCACCACAAGCTTGTTGTATAATATTAATTCCTTGATATTAAGTGTACCAACCTGTTGTTCATGTTTAAAAATAAAATATCATTAGGTTGTTCAAATTTCAGTAATAATTCAAGGAAAAAGATTAAGAACTTTGCCTTCTGGCTGTGAGTAAAAATTGCCATAGATCAATCATTTACTCCTCTTTTGTTTGTAGGGGGCCTGAATATAAGGTCTTAGCCAACACCAAAACCTTTTACATGCATCATAAGCAATTGTTAAATGCTAGATAAGGTCTTGCTTGGGGCTTTTGCTTTATAGAGACTTTTGACTGGATTGAATAATTTACATTGTTACTGCATACTTTTAATAGTATACATTCCTGATCTTTCTGTGACTAACACCAGTCCTTACTGACAGCCACATTTTCATGAAAAAAACCCCAAACAACAGAGAACCCATAAAGAATGTAAATACATTTCAAGAATCAAGGAATGAAAAAGCAATCATAAACACACGATGCAGTAATGCAGTGCAACATAGCACATAATTAGGCTGAGAAAAATCAGTTTATTCAGTTCTAACACACAAAACCCCACAATACAAAGGAAAAAAGAAAACTTCAGAAAACTGCAAGTATTCCACACAGATCTGAAGCAAATTTTTACCTCTATTTGCTGCCTTCACGATGTGGTAGCTGAGCCACAGGTAGTACAGATAGCCACGTCTTGCATTCATTATACCACATATGCACCAGACCATTATTTGACTTCTGAAATCAAAAACCCACTAAAATTCCATTGATTGCAAACATGATGGCCTTTTTAACAAACAAGATTTTGGGTTACAAAATAAGAAGCTAACAAAAGCAAAAGTGATATTGTTGGTTGCTACACAGGTTTAAACGCACTTAAGAATATATCAAGCACACCTAAACCTGGCTAAAATACTTCTCTCCTTGTAATTCAGCACAGTATGTCTGCTCCTGTAGATGAGCATTTGGAATTGTGGATATTTATTTAACATCAAATCCCACGGTAATTTTACAATGCCTGAAAAAAGAGGAATCTGTTTTATCCCCTAATTAGAACTCTTAAGCATCCTAGGATATTAAATATAAACATGTATATAATTCATGAAGAAGAGAACAATTACTGCTCTAACCTCTGAATAATTTAGTGAAAAATTTTAGGAAGGCAATGTTTAATGATTAAAAGTATTAGCAAGTATGACAAAATGCATGTCAAAGAACTGGAGATTAGTGTACACAAACAATATAGACGATAATTTGGTGGGGAAAGGGAGTAGCAGGACAGACATGACTGAAGACAAATCAAAGACTAGTAGACAAGTAAAATCTGTTATTTTCCACCACTTTCCCTAAGGACAATTACACATTTGTAACAAATCAAACCATTTATTCATGACACTGTAATACTTGACAACACAAACTGTACTCTCCCACTATTTTAGTCAACATTATCAAAAATTACTACGAAGCAGGACAAAGTTCCTGTTACGAGCTTATTTTGTTGTTTTCTACATGGCAAATAAACTATGTGCCTAAATCCTAGTAGTGGAATTAGAGGCTCTCAGTAGAAGGCTCTCATTAACACAGCTGAAATAGTCTCAACACCCTGTTCCCTTCATGAAAACACCAAACGAGGTGCTAAAAAATTGCATGGTCAGTGGCAATTTTCACACATGCCTTGTCCTGAAGTGTGAGCATTTGTCCAGATCTGTCACTGAACATCACAGTATTTTTTTTCTCCTGTACAGATTAGTTTTGGGGTTTTTTTATAAGAAGTACAACCTATTGACTCTGTCACATCTCTCAGAGCATAAGTCTCAGGAGACCACAACCATGTACAGTACTACAGGGCACTAGTAACAGCATTGCATAAGCATAGCAGCAGCATTGGGAGATTAAGACATTTGCTATATGCGAAAGATTCCATGAGTACAACTGTTGAAGTGAACAGGAGTTTTTCCATTTCCCAGCCCCCATGACACCCTGTTCATGGGCATCTGCTAATACTCAAAACCAAGACAAAAAACTGAGTCCCTTTTTCCTTCTCTCATTAAATAACAGAAAATTAATGCAAAGTTATAACAAAAAAATTTTACTTTATTTATTTACCTTATTTCAAAACTACATCTCCCAATACTGCTGTCTACTAACCTCAGGAAATGAGAAGTAAAGCTTACCAAACTTTTTCTTCCTCCAGTCCTCCTCTGGCACATTGGCTTATTACAGAAGGGCTACTTATGGTAAGTGTTGAGCTTTCAGAATTCATTTTTTTTCTACAAAGGAACAACATGAAAAAACGTGAAAAATGCAATATGAGTGAAGAATGTGTTTACTAATCCATTAGAAAACCTAAATTTTAAGACAAGAACTCTTAAGACTAAATACAGTATGTTTTATTCACTTAAGTAAATGTCCTAAATCAATGGGATTAATTGGATGAATACACTGAGAAGGATTTGGCAGTTTTGTGGACTTGCTACTTATGCCAAACTCAACACTGATTGTCTTTTGTTTACTTCTCTGAATCCATGCCAAAAGAGTTGATGTCAGCACAGCCAGGGCTATACACAGTGTCAGTTATGTTAATTCAAAGCAGCAGTCAGAGCTAGTGTTGCCATGGAATGATCCACACAACACTGGGAAGAAAATGGCAATTTCTGATATGTAAAGATTTACAGAAGCTTTTTAGCATATTTTAATAAGATCCATATTTTAATAACTTAAGATCATACTTTGCTGATTTGCAGAAAATAACAATTTAGTCATGGCTGAAGTCACTCCCAAAACCAGCACAGACATACTCAAACGCTGGCAGTAGCATTTATCCAAGTTACAATACATCCAAAAGGTCTGTATGGCCAAAGGTGCTTCAAGTAAACAACTTGTATAGTAAGAACAAATTATGTCTCTAGATAAGGCAAGTTAATTTCCACATGAACATATTTTGGTAACAGGATCCACAATGTTAACATGGAGCTTCCTCCCCACACCCTACCTTCTTTTAAAAGAGAGATAGGAAAAGTCATCTTATTGCTCCTGATTTGACACCCGGTTTCCATTATCATCAGCACAAAGATCTAACTGATTAAAGGAGAACAGGTTCAACTGTACATCAGTTAATATCTACTGTAACATAACCAGGAAATGGTCTATGCTTGTCAAGATAAGGTATAAAAGATGATTAAAAAGCTAGTTTAACCAGTGTGAAACCTGGGTCAAAATCTGACTTGACAGTCATGGACAGCATGAAAAATTGAGCACAGTGCAAGTGTCCCATCAGCCACGGGCATATGAGGCCAATCTTTACAAAACCAGTACTTTGAAGAAAAAGCTTATCTTGGTTTCAAAATTATGGCCATGCAGGAGTAGCAAACAGCTCTAGCAAGCATGTTGATCAGACTGAAGTCCCAAAAGTCAGCAACCAAATTTGGTTCTTGCTAAAACTGTGGTCATCTTCTTAACCTGCCCTTCACTGTGATCAGAGCATGTGTCACTGCCATGTCAGAGAAAACAGAATGGATTTACAAGTACAGGCCCTTAATTTTGTATTTTATTTTTTTTTTAACATCCCTCATAATAGAAAGGGATAACAATTCCACACAGCCTGTTTCTAAGCAAATTTGTTTCTTGAGATCTTGTTTTAAGGATCAAGAAGACTATTCTGAAAGGGAGAACAACAAATGCCTCACCTCTTTGAGGGCAGGAACAGATACTGAGCCATGTGGCCTCTTTTTGGATCAGTGCCTGACCTCAAATTAACTCCTGATTCTGAAGATGTGTCACTTTGAAAAAATTAAAAATAAAATAAAATAAAATAAATACAGGAACAACAACAAAACGCACAAAACCCCACACTAATTCTAGAAGTGGTTGAGCAGCAGCAGGTGTTGAAAGCTAAATTATTACTTGCCTCTCTAGTCTGTAAGAGCATGAAGAGGGGAGCTGCTGTTAAACACACTTTGAATCAGCAGTGCAAGAACCCCTACTTAACCATCTATTGCAAAGCTCCCATCTTTCAGGAAGCAATTTCCTGACAGGACAAATTAAAAATTCTCTTTTGGTAATGAATTTCTACTCCACATTAGGAAAGCCCAGATGCTTCAATGATCATGCAAGTTATGCCAACAGGAGTTTCACCTCCTCTTACTCGTACAGGTAAGATCAAAGGTTCAAGGGAGGTTAAAAGCAGTCCATTAATTCTCAGTTGGAAGCTGAAAGATTCAAATTACAAGAACACAAGGTTGCCAGTTGCCACTGTAGATGATAAACCCATAAGACACACAGCAAACATCTGCTGTTCACTTGTGAACCACCATTATAGCAGTACCAGTGTTCAGGGCATGACTACAACAAAAAAATCCCACGTTTTCAGCACTTCCTCTCCTACCCTTGAAAGCATCTAAGCAAGCACTCCATATATTTTTTCATTGAGACTTTCACACTGAAACAAGGGTTAAAGCAGAGGACAGAAATTATTAACTTTACTGTGTTACAACTTTTCTATGAGCAATTGGTGATAAAGGTTAACACGTATCTAACAGAAAATAAATTAGATATGGCATACGCCCAATTTATGTTCTCTTACGTTCCACAAAGAAAACCACATAAAATGCAAACAGGAATATATCTTGTCAAACTTCAACTCCCTCATATTTCCAGTCCAATATCTGAGAATGCCAGTAACACATCATACTCCTTCTGCCTGACAACCTCAGAACCTTACAGAAACCTGCTTCTGGTGTTTTCTGTAACACAAAAGGAGGCATCAAGAGACTCGCATATATTCATTCTGATAGCAAGATCTCGTCCACCACACCTTCAGGAAGGTGTCTATATGATGGATAAGACAGCAGGCTTTTTGGATACCGTGAATATCCAAATGCTCTTTCAAGATACACAGTCATGCTCTTGCAGCCTCGTCTGCTCAGTTTACAATAATACAAGAGATCTGCCAAGTCACTCACTAAACAAATACACTCTTCACTTACATGTGTGGAAAAGAGAGGCACAACAGGCAGCTGATACAACGGTGGACAAGCATCCTTCCTCAGCTACTACCGAAAAAAGACAGATGGGAAACACCACCATGCCTGCCTGACTGCCTGCCTGTCCCTCTCCTGCCCTCTGCACTGCAGCAGCCAAAAGCATACTTCTGCAAGTCAGAAGCAGGGAGTCCCAAGCATCCCTCAAACTTCCCAGACCAATGCTCCAGCAATACCCATCACATAATCCCCGTCAGCTGTTGGATCATGTCCTGTAGCATCTTGAGTTACTTTTGTCTACATCAGCTAGTGTCTTTCAAATCATACTCCTCCTCATTGTCTGTCAAGGTGGAAGAGACTGTTAAAGCTTTTCAACCAAGTGTCCATTCAGCACTGCCATCCAGCAGCACTTCTCATTCACACTGGAGAAGCTGCCCAGCAATGACTCAGACTAACTTCTGGAAAATCATCAGGGATACTTTTGTCATCTTATTCTTGACAACAGGTCTACACAGGTCCTAATTCTACCAGAAGCAACAGGTAATTAAACAGCTGAGGCCCACATCACTGACAAGTTTTATGGCCTTGTCAAAATACCAGAAGTTTTTTCATTTCTACATGACACATGGAAAATTGGTCTCCAGCTACACTTTCCAAAGCCATGGATACCAAATACTACCACTGCACTCGAAATTACTTTCAAGTAATTTCCATGAAAACTTCTAAACCTATAGATTCTATCCTGACTCACTGTTGGCCCACAGACTGCTCTTAGACTCTTTCTTCAGAATAAGTAACTATTCTTAAAATAAATACTTCTCTATTTTAAGATGCAGAAGGGGATATCTTTTTTCAAGCATTAAGAATATTTTGTGGAAGAATTTCTAATGAACACAAACTGCTTCAGGAGATCCAAAATAAAACTGAATTGTTCTGTTGTGGAAAGAAGTATTATTGAAAGACCACTGATCTCGAAAAAATAATGTTTACATTCAAGGTGAATCACACAAAATTAAAGCTAAAACTGGCAAAGTAAGATTTTGTTTCTAATATACTGGTTTAGGATTTATTCAACCAGAATATTAACACTATTCCCTCGTATCCACAGAAATCTGCCTCCAGCAATATTAACATCTTAGAAAATTACATTAAATTCAAGAAGCAAAGGAAGAACATTCAGAAAAAAATATGCTATTCACAGGTGCCTTTTTCTGTATCACCATCCAGTTCTTGTTTGGACTTGAACTTTATGGCATAGGCACTACACCTGATGAAACTTGAAGGAGGGAAATAAATCTCTCATCTACCCTCTTAATAACTTGAAGGCAGATGCTAAGACAAGTCAATGAATATTTATTTAAGAGACTCTGCTTCAGATGTATTCTGTTCCTTATCCTCTGCTTGCACACTCAACCTTGACTGTTCCAGATAATGAGCATGCACTTTCATTAGGTGGTGTCCTAAAAATCGTGCTGTGCTGCAATAGGAGGAAGTGGGCAAAAGGCAATTCCAGAACAAAAACATAGGAAAACAATGTCAAAGACTGTATTTATAGCAGCTACGTTTAACACTACTGTCACTATCTTACTGAGGGAACAGCCTTGAAGAAACATCCTTGCTGGTTCTGCTAAATCTGAAATTTAGCATACTTAGTCTTCTATGAGCAAGTACAGATTGTTTAATACTAGAGTACCCAGCATGAAGCACATACCCCAAAGTTATCTGAATAAAGAAATTCATTTTTATGCTTTCATTAAAATTAACTTTATCTGATGCATTATCAGCTCATCTGCCTTAGAGTTGATTATTACACACCATACAGGCAGAGAAAAGCCTAGCAATGGTAAGCACAAGCTCAGGAACTGAAAACTGTTATATTTAAGTGTATTTTATCCATTTTAATTTGGTTCCAGAAGTGCTGCAATTGCTCTTAAATGGACAAAAATCAAAGGGGAAAAAGGATCTACTATAACACAGCACTCAAGCCTCTGAACACTCGCACAGACCAGCATTACAGGATCATTTGAACAGAAAAAAAATTAGGCAGCTTAAAAGTTTTGAAGCCATAACACTCTATGGGCTCAAACCAGGATGTGATTTATATCCAAGAGAATAGGGAAAGTATTAGCCCATCTTCTTAAAATCATATTCCCCACATAAAGCCCACCTTCTTTCTCTCTCATTTTCCTGCCTGTGTTAAAACGGGTAGATACATTTTGATCCTCAGGCTAGAAATCTTTTTTGTGCCTTTCCCTCCACTCCCTATTTGTATCTCTAGACAAATGAGATATTCCTAGTAGCAGTAGTTTAAAAATAAATAAAAATCACATATCATTCAGCAGCTGTTCACTACAGTTAAAGTAAAAATAACCAGTATCTTCTGATAAAACACGTTCCCACAGCTCCTTACCTTCACCAAAATACTTTGCATTGTTGACATAGTATGTCGTTATAGTTGGTTGATAAAACAACTGTGAAAAAAGCTTTACTGGACTTTAAGGCCCCCTCAATGCATAAACTGTTATTCCTTTTAATAAAAAAGAAGGCAGTAGAATCACTGCAGTAATGTGCATCTAATAGAAAACAAAAAAGGAGTGTTTGTGCTTACAAAACCTGAGCAACAGATCACTAATTAGCAACACACATTGCAACATCTGTAATTTTAGAGGTGATTTTCTATTTGCCTACTAGCTGCAGAAAAGCCTGTCATTTCCAGTGATCAAATACATTTAATCTTGCATTGCTTTCTGAAAAGTCCAATTTCCACACACAGTAAACCCATAGTATCTCACATCTTGATAGCACTGAGCTCCTAACCAGCAACTGCCTTAGGCTAACAGTTTGTTGAAGGACAGATTTAAAACAAGCCTCATTATTAAATTGTGTAACAACAAAAAGCAAAACCAACCCTTTATCAAAATTGTTTTTTGGAGACTTTCAGATACTGCAGCTGCCAAACTTCTTCATGCAACTAAAGCATACCTCAGTGAAATCAGAGTTAAAACTCAAGAAGCTCTCAAAAATTTTTTCTCCTGACAACTCCAAGTAGCAGGCAGTGCTAAGAAACTCCACACTGCATAATCACTTCAACCCAAGCCTAGCATACCATACACATTGTTTCACACACACTATAGTTATTTCAAGTGAGTTTTGACCTCAATGAACATGTGGCATACCATTACTTACTCTCTTAAAGTCTTTAAAAATGCACCTGATGCACTGAAGAATTACATTTTGGAAGACCTTTTTAAATACCTGTTTTTGAAAGGGTTTTTATTCCTGTCCTTGGGGCATATCATTAAAAACAGGCATCTTCTGTCCTCTTAAGAAGCACATAAAAGTTTTATATAGGTACTTTATAAAAGTGTATATATGAAATTACTTAAAGGAAGTAGCTCAGAGAGCCACAGGCACTGCACATCTCACTCCGTATTTGACAATTCCATCAGAGCACTCCAACATGATAGAGCGTGTGCCATGTTTGGCTCCCTCTCCCACATACATACTTGCTATAGACTGCAAGACAGTGTCTCCAGCCATATATACATCAGGTTGAAGCCAGAGGACTGGCATGGAATAGTAGTGTTTCATGCTGGAAAAACACAGCCTACTATGAGACACTGTGCTCAATAAGAACAGTTCTTTAGTTTACCAAGACTTTGCTCTTTTCCCTAGAAAACACCAAAAGAAACAAAGGAAGACAATATTACAGTTTACCTTCAATCACCTTGATGGAAGCACATGGAGAAGTTTACCAGCATCAAACAGAGGTTGTGGTCATAATTCAAGACATCTTTCAGCACTGTTCAAATATGTTCGTATAGTAACACACCAGCATCAGAGAAAACATGTGCAGGAATATGCACGTGTTTTAGCCCCAAAATACAAATGCAGATTCTTCTGAGCTGGTTATTGCTGTGAAAAATAAAGATTTATGATAGAACTGAGACTGCTGGTTTAGTCTATCCTGCATACCAGTGCATTATATAATACTGGACATCACTGAGATTAAGAGGAGAGCAACAAGGACTCACCTGCACTGTGCAATCTCCAGTTATTGGCAGCTTTGAGTCTTTTAGTGGTTTTAACTCAGAAACTTTAGCGGTGAAGGGGGAAGTAGGGAATGTTTTTGTGTTTTTAGGGATGGTAGTTGATTGCCATATCCATTAAAAAAAAAAAAAAAGAGAAGAATCTAGTGTTTCAGTACTCTGTGTCTCAGTAATAAACACAACTAAATCTTTTATCTGATTACGGAAAAATCTAGCACTATGAAACACTAGCAAAGAGCTGAACAGAACATTTTAAACAGAAGTTTTATAACGCAGAAGGTGAGCACAAAAAAATTAAACATACCATTTAAGCAGAATGAACAGAAAACCAAGTACTATACCCTAGTCAATGTAAATACATTTTTTGGCAGTGTTGTTAAAATTACTTGCATTGTTCTGAGACAAATCTGTTTCTCTCTGCACCAAAGGATCCAGATATTCCTATTTCAAGCATCTGGCTTCAGCACCAGACAGTAAACAAAATAACCTATCCACTCTATCAGCAGGCAAAAAGAATTCTTCAGCACTGGCCATTTCACTGCTCCTTCTCCCTCTCCAAATTTTTATTTCTTATCAACAAAGCCAGCAAACAAAACACAAGAGTGCAATAATCTAGCTTCTACTGCAGACTTGGTGCTAGCCTTTAGTCAGTCTGACAAGCAAAAAAGGGGCAAAAAGTTATCTGATTGTTTTCATAAACTATGATTTCAAATGCAAATACAACTCCTTCTAATCTAAACATACTGTATTGTTTTGCAGTTGACACTATGCAGCAAAACAATGTTAAGAGGTTCCTTCCAAAGATTATGAGTATTTATGTTCTCAATTTAGTGACTCATACAGCTAGCAATTTCTGAGACTCACTTAACTCTATCCTCCTCAAAAGTTCTCAATCTGAAAGCAAGCACTTTCTTATACAAAAGTTGTGACAAACACAAAGATTTCAGCCATGATTTATTTTTTTTTTAATCTGAATTATATCTAAGGGAAAACCAGTTCCAGAACTAACTATGTGTTACTGCTGTAAAGAGTATTAGAAGGGATAAATGAGCTGGACCAACATGAGGGACAATTTATTTATTTAGTTAGTTAGTTTCTGAAGCTAGCACTTTAACTGTTAGCACTTAATATTCTTCTCTTCCTTTCAACACATTCCTGACTCCCTCACAATAAAGGGGCTTATCCTCAACAATAAAAATAAAAATAAAATTAAGAATAAACAGAAATCAAGAGAAATGCCACCACAGCTGAGACAAACACAACCCACTTTCCCCTTTATCAGAATCATCACTGCCAGGGATGGTAGCAGGTTCAAAATTTTACCTACCTGGAAGCAGAACCAGATATCACCCACTTCAGTTCATGAACAGCAAAACAAACCGATTTTTGTTTAAGGGCATGTGGTCTCACTGGCCACTTCCTGGAAGCAGCTCCACATAATACACCTCTAAATCATGTGCACACAGGACTCCCAGAGCTTGGAAACACATTCTGTCCTTAACATTAAAATGATCTGTTCAGCCTACTACCTTAATAATAATGACTATTTCATTCACAATTGCTGCTGTTTAATAAGTCATTGAAGTTTGCTTATTTAATAGATTAGTTTATTTAATAGATTTGAACAACAGACAAAAAGGTGAAATGTTCCAAAATTGTCTTCTTAGTCTTTACAACTTTCCACCTGCAATTGCTAAGCAGTCAGAATCTAAACCTGCATGGGAAAGTCTGCAAGTTCACCTGCCCACAGTAACTGACTTGCTTGAGAGAAATTGTTCTAGGATATTAGTGAGTTATCTGTGGAGCACCAACAAATGCTTATTTTGACAGCATCTATTTCTGTGAGCCTTAAAATACTTTGCCTACACTCATATAAGAACCTCACTCCATACAAAGGGGTCCCAGGTTTGGGATAGCCTCACCATAGCCTGTGTCAATACAAACATAGGGGCTGTAAGTGCTGTACTGCAATTCATCTGCGCCTCAGACCTCTCCCAACCACCCACTATCTGCATGCACCAGTTAAGGCCATGGACAAGCAGAAGCAGTCAGCGACCCCCAAAAACACACTGTCCAAATAGCTGGTTGTTGTCTTCAAGACAAAGGTGACGGTCCAGACAGAACCTTCTGAGGGAATGCCAGTCAGACACACTGTAATATTTTAAATCAGTAGGATTCCTGATGCAGTACAGACAATGCAATGGACATACTCTTCTCCTAGTTATAGACCCAAAAATCTATTGTGGAAATATGCTGAAATGTTTAAAATAAACTAATGAAAGCTGTACTTCTATTTAACAACTAAAATGTTTGAGAGATGATACCAGCAAAGCAGCTGGTTTTGCTCTACAGCAACAACATGAGGTCAGATAAATCCTGCCAACTTTCCAAGTTTATGCAAGCTTCAGTGGTATAAAGCAAATAAACCTTTTGGAATACAACTTGTATCATACATTTGATTACACCTGCAGAGTTATAAGGGGAACTGCAAGGCTGTGAGGGTAATTAAGCCTATATAGAAAGGAAAAGGGGAGAGGGGTAATCAATAACAGTATAGGGCACATTTCTAGTCACATAATGTTACCATTCCTGGTTTTATATATAATGATTTAACATGAAAAGAAGTTTTATTGCAAAGTCTGCTTCTTGTCCGATTTAAACACTTTTTTTGGAGACAGGATTGCTGGATTTCACTACTGGCCATACCTTCAAGTACTATCCTCAGCAGTGGTCTGTTTAAGACACGTATTACTTTAACATACCTCATGTACTTATGGCAGCATGCTTACTCAGATTTGAAATCCTCAGAATACTCATCAGCACGTGATTAGGAAGAAGCAAATAAATATGCATATACATGTGCCCTTGTGTTTAGCTATTAACAGCCTGATCCCATTAGCATCTAACCACTTCAGCTGGATTCTGTAACGCTGAGCACCTGCAAGTTAATCATTGTTTACATCTCAGTCACTGACAGCATTTCACTTCACGTTCAACCCTGCTTGACACTAGATGGGAAAACAGGTTTTGGGGTTTTTGTTTTACATCCTTTATGTTGCACTTCGAGATGGAGGCCAGCACAATTACATGCTGTATAACTATTTGTTTCAGAGTAGTTACTTTGCAGTTACTACAAAGCATGAGGTGTTTGTTAATCACACGATACTGGAGCATATTTACTGAGTCCTTTAGTTCCCAATTATTTACCAACTACTCTACAGTAGTTCTACATGTTCTTAGAGACTTGTGCAAGACCATTTGTTTACTACAGATTTCATATGACTCGGACAACTGAAATTTCCTACATGCCCTCACAAGTTGAGAGGCAGAATTTGGTTAAAAAAACAAAGGGACTTTTATAGGACCTAGAAAACTTTAAACCTGTGGAGACAACCTTTTTCCCAGCCAGTCAAGTATAGATGCAAACATGGAAATTTCAGGACTTCTCTTTGCCCAGCAAGTTCAAGTATTTTCATCTGTTTCCATCTTTTATTCTAATGTGGTGCTGCTCTGCCCAGGCTTTTCCCAAGTCACATATTAGAATTTATCTATAAAGTACTAGCTTTACCTATTTATCTGTAAGTACTACTATTTACCTTTAAAGCCTACATAACCTTGCAATACTTATAGCCCCAAGATTTAATTACCAAATATATAGCATTGCCTGATTTAATTAAACATTAAGAGACTAAGTTAAAATAAATCAATAGTATGAGCAGGGGGTTGCAACTACATGATCTTAGAGGTCCTTTCCAACCCAAACCATTCTATGATTCTACGATTTACAGCAGCCCAAGTCTTCTAGTCTTCCACTAAGCTTATCATTTGTCAGTTTCCCTTCATATTACACATGAGTAAAACAGCGACTCTTTAACAAATGCAACCCTTTCAAAATGCACATCACACTTAAGGTGTCTGGAATGTAATATGCACAAAGTCCTCCAAAATGATTCTAAATGCATTTATAGCAGTGAGCAGATGTTTTCACAATAATATACTCAGAAAAAATAATGTTTCATCAAAAGATACTGTTCAAAACCCTAAAATACTGCAAACATACAAATAAAACTCTGGCATAAACAGAATTAAGAGGTCAGTTTCATTTTCTTTAGCATCTGAAGCAAAAGACTTAACATACAGAAAACTAGCTCCTGAGCAAGTATTAAGACATTACATGCAAACTCCCAAGCAGAATCAGGTATCACTCCAGTTCATGAACAGCAAAGCAAACAGATTTTTGTTTAAGGGCATGTGGTCTCACTGGCCACTTACTGGAAGCTCCACATAATACACCTCCGAATCATGTGCACATAAGACTCCCACAGCTTGGAATCACGCCAGAACAACTGTCTACACAAAAGCAGTCCTGAGAAGAAGTGCACTATTCAGAACAGAGCAGAGATCTGAGAGAATGTGCAGGAGCAACACTGAATGTTACAGTGTCTTCATAGGTCACCAGGCCTTGTGACATTGCTGACTGATACGCACAATTCTGATGATTAATTTAAACAGGACTGCTGTTCAAAACAATATGGTATTTTATTTACTAAAACTGTGCAATAAATATTTACTGAGAGCAGGCTGCAAATCTACATAAAAAAGAAAAATTACACAGAAGGACTAAATCCACTAAATGACAAGCCAAAGATATTCCTGGCATTCTGTTCATGTACACTGGGGCAGCTCCATTTCACACGCTCCCCTGCAAAACTTACTGTTCTGCAGTAAGTATTTTAACTCCATTTCTTTCCAAATCCCATGGTTTCTCCTATTCTGAACTCAAATTCTGTACAGATACAGTATCTGCCTCTTGACTTGCTGCACATGGCAGCAGACCTCTGTACATGCTGCAGAGCTGGGTATGCAACCAAACTAATCCTGTAACAAGTGTTTGACAAGGAAGGAATTTTCTCTGCCCTTCCACTATGAAAATATAGCATTTGAGGTACTAACGGATAACATTCAACTATAAATTATCACAGAACAGTTTGGGTTGGAAGGGACCTTAAGGATCATTCATTTCCAATCCCCCCGCAATGACCAGGAACACCTTCCGCTAGATTGCTCAAAGCCCAGTCAAATCTGGCCTTGAATATTAATAAATTATATTAATGTATGTATGAACACACAGAAACTATACAAATGAAAGGTCACATATGCACAACACTTAAGAATTACATGGAAAAATTAAGATCCTGACTACCAAATCTGGATTTCCTGCATTAATGTAAGCAGTCCCTCAGAAAACCATAAATTCTGGTCACCGCCCATCCCACCAAGATGACCGGTACAACACCAGCCCTGTAGCCACCTTACATGGGCCGTCACCAGCATTAACTATTTAAACCCCGTCGCTGACCCATGCCGTGCTATTACTGTCGTGTCCCCTCACAGCCCGTTCGGGTCTGCCATGACCACCTCCACAAGAGTCGCGAATTACGCTCGATGTTTGTTTTTCCCCACTTTCCTTTCCCCCACAGGCCTCCCTCCTCACCCCCCCCAAAGTAGAGGCTGCGCTGAGGGAATCAACGGCTGAGAACTAGGGCCGGTTTGCCCAGGAGGCAACCAGCACCTGGAACTTCGGCCTTTCCTCCGCGGGGTTTTCCAGCTGAACCGACACCGTGCAAAACTTCACCCTCGGTGAGCGCAAAAAGTTCTTTAAAGAGTAAATGAACACAAACTGCAGCCGCTGAGCGCCGTGGGGAGCGGGTCAGCGCCCGCCGCCTCACGCCCCTCACTGGGCTGCGGCGCCCAGGGGTCCCTGAGGAGGCGGCTCGCTCCCGCCTCCCTCCACACCGACTCCGGCACAACCCCGACGGTGAGGGACCGGGCACCGCCAGAGAGGGGCGAGGCGGGCGGCGATGCCGTGAGGAGACAGCAGGAGAGTGCTCTGACACCCCCGCTCACACATACCCAAAGCTGCCGGGGGACCTTTCCCCTAACAGAAGCAGCACTCGCGCTGTGAGTCCCGTAAGGGGCGGCGGGACCCTCGGAGACACAACACTGTGGCCAGCCCCGCCACTGCCGCCTCCAGCTGCCCCGGGAGAGCCGGGCCCCTCCAGCTCTGACCAGCAGCCGCCTGCCCCAAACAGCCCTGACACAGGAGACAGAACCTTACCGTGCACTCTCCTGCTCCTCCTCGGCTCCCGGCATGCGGCTCCCACAGCTGCGGTCCCGGCGAGCACCCGGCGGCATCCGCCAACAGGGACGAGAAAAGGCGGCGGGAGCCGTTAGCAGCCGCGGCGCACGGGGTGCCAGAGCCAGCCCGGCTTCTGTCAGGGAGGCGGAGGGCGGAGACGTGGGGGCCCCGCCCGCGCTCCGCCCTTCCTGCTCTACTGTCCCAACGCTGTTCTGCTTCTCGGTTCTTCATCGCTCCCTTCCGCTGCTGCGGGTCCTTTCCTAGCTCCCCACCTCGGCCAACTGCGCCCACCGGCCGCCGCCTTTCCCCAGGGCTCCGGGCTTCACCTCCCCGGCACACCGGAGGTGAGCAGGGACACCGGCACGCCGCTCCGTGCCCTATGGCCGGGCCGCGGGCTTTGCACCTCTTGTGCCGCTCTGGAAGCTCAGTTCCCACCGCAACGTTAGAGTGCAAACGGTGAAAGGGGGGAGACCGACCAGAAGAAGGCACGTGTTCTACGCTGAGAACCTCAAGTGAGATTCAGCAAGAAACCAAAAGCAGGTCCCATTAGGTCAACAAGCTGGGGAAAGCAGTGACAAGATGCTAATAGGCACGTCTGTTCTAGGGGAAAGAAGTATGGAAATACAGTAGGGAGCCTTATTGATCAAAAGAAAATATAAATCGGCTGTGAAGATGAAAACAGGTAGATTATGAGCTCTTTAGGTGAGGGACTATCTTCTGGGGTGCGTTTGTACTGTGCTCAGTAAAGGTAATCTTATTTTCTATGACCACAGCTTATAGGCACTAGTTCAGTATAATAATAAATAGTAACAATCGCATCATTTAACACATGCAAATTCAAATGTAGATGGGAGGGCTTTGGCAGTAGCAGTATTGCCAACATAAAACAGCCAATAGAAAACAAAGGTGAAAAGTAGCCTGCCACCTTTTGTAACCCAGACACCAGAAACACTTTGAAAAAGAATAATGAATTGTGTTTCGCAGCTATGCTTTGGTTTTCCATTTCAAACCTAAGATCCTGCAGCAAGATTTAATCTTTCTGTTGTTTCAAATTGCTGAGGCTAGAAATGCCATACAGACATGGAAACATCAGACCTTTTTCCTCTTTAAGTAAATGTCTTAAATTCCTTTTTTTTTTTCCAGTCTGGGATGCTAAAGTAATCTCTGAACTCCACACAGTATGAAAACACTCTGGAATTAAATTCATGTATAAATGTTTCTTTAAAGAACCTGGTTCTTAAGCTGAAATAATTCTTTTTAAAATAGGGACAATTCAACTAGAAAATACCTGTCAAGACGTCACAGTTTTACAACTATTTCTTTGCTGCTCCTAAAGCAGCAATTCACATAGATTAGACAAGTATGTGAGGAGCTGGCGCTTTTCTAGCCCTCTGGCAAAGTTATACATAGGAATTTATGTTTTAATCAACACTATGTTACAGGCAAAACCTGGGCTCCCAGCAGTATCAATCTAATTAGCAGAATGGGGGAATCTTTGAGGTTGCTCAGGTCTGATGATTTCTAAAACATAGAGGCTTCATCATGGCTGCTGCCCAGAAAACTGGGAAAGAGACATCCCCTTCCTGCATTGGTTGTACACTGAAGTGATGTCTATTACAAAAGCAGAGCCACAATAGACAGCAAGTGCTGCCATTTTTTTATCCAGGGTTTACTGTGCTTGTAAAGGCAACTAACAGTTCTAGTCCCCTGTTTTAAAGCTTAGTTTGGCATTCAGTATCAGGAAATGGAAGATGCTCTGTTTAGAGACCTTTAACTTTTAGTCTATTTTATGCATCCTCAAAATTTCCACTTCCTTATTTGCACAGGGGATAAAAAATTAGTTGATGTAAATTCTATAATTCAGCAATATACTGGAATCTTCTCAACCACATCAACTAAAAATGTTGTCCAGGGAGATATAACACTTTTTAGTAATTACTAACTTGTAATTCCTGGGTTTTAAGATGATAAACTATACAACGCAACTTGCAAATAGTGTTTGTTCAGCACTGTTAAATCTTAATAAGCACGACAGTTTCTTTAGTATGCAAAATACAGAATGCAAGTGTTAAATGTATTACTACTTCAATACAAAAGGTTTTCTTAAAATACAGTGATATCTGAGTTATACTTAAAAAATGTTTTAACAAGCCAATGTAAGGATAAGTCAAGAACATTCAAATGCCTGTCCCTGCACTTCTCAGGTCTGAAGGTAGCCTAAGCAAAGAGGGTCACTTAGAAATAAGAACATGTCCTGTTTTCCTGATTCACTGTAAGGATTATTCTTGCTCCACCCTCAATGTTGACCAACAACTATTCTGCAAAGAGACGGTGGTTTCCTTCCCAACACCGAAATCACACCTTGGCATGTTTGCAAAAGCTACAATAAAGAACAGTTTCCTTTCTGTTGATGACTAATGGCTTTTATGGGTCCATCCCCTACATTAGGCGTTGCTACAGACAAGTAGGTCTAATTCTATTGTCACTTTTAATTATTTTGAAATAAGTGTGATGTAACTGACAGCAATGAAATCACTCCTGATTTTCATCAAAATTATAAAGGAGTCATTCTTGCACACCAGGTTCACATCAAGCAATGTAAGCAGCACCTAGGAGTTCTATGAGGCTGAAACAGGCTCCTGCAGTCTGTCAAAAAGGTAACTCACACTTCAGATGCTGTAGAAGAAATAAAACACATTACTTAACGTCTGCCCCTAATCTAATCTACCTCTTACCTCCCTTGTAGTTCTTGCTGTGCTGCCCTGTTTCCTACCATGCTCCATCAAAAGATTACTTGCTTCATTGGTGCCGCAGACCTCTGGAGTGTACAGTGCCCTGTGGATCGTTCCATCACATCAGTTATTGCAATGGTAAAGGCTCCAACAGTAAGATCTCTAACAAAACACACCAACTGGTTACAGATTCTTTAAAGCAGCACCATTAAGGCTCAAGATTAGGACACAAACCCCTGCTTTGTCTTCAGCTGACACCAGCCTCATCTCTGAAGTGGATCCATTTCTTATCTAATTCCTATCCGTTTCTCATGTAAAATGAGGATAATAACACTTGCTTATGTCCTTTATATCCTCAGTTGTGCACTGAGGAAAAACCCCTGATTTATGACACACCAAACAATGCCTGATTTATGTCCCACTCACATCGTTAGTATCTGATTTCGTAACCAGTCCCACTGAAATGAGTTGAATCATCGAGATAGAAAGCATTAGTAAAAAGGGTGTGGTCACAGCATTCATAAGAGTTTTAGAAAACATAAGTGAAAGCCTTTCATACCATGATTATTGCTCCACAATTTGTATTGTAGATTATTTCCACCAGGCACTAGCTACCTGCTCTGAAAATATTCTTGCCACTCATTTCCTCAATGTATAATCCTTCTGGGAATCTTTTTCTTTGCACAACAGGTTAGTATGGTAACTATGTAAAAAATAAGTTTACTCTCCACATGTTTCATTTTCCCATTGGCTGTGCTAGGCATCCAGTCTTTAGCCAAGTTTAATCCTCTGTAATTGGGTTGGAAATAACATTTTCTCAACCATGAAAGAGGTATCTTCTATTTTTAGGTTTGATCTGTATATTCAGTGTACTGTCAAAGGTAATAAAGAACTTTTGGTCTGCAGTTGTTGGCATTAGTCAGTATTACAGTGAAAGGCAGTGTAGGCTCCAAAGGTTTCTGTACTCCGGTATGGGAAAAACAGTATCAGCCTCCCAGGCTCTTTGTATAATCTCAGGTCCAGGTCTATTAGTAAGAAATGTTATATTCCCTAGGAAAGTATCAATAGCCACATATTTCTGGTGGAGTAAAATCTCATAATAAACATGGTCGGCTATTAAAGAAACTCAGAGCAAATTATGTGAGCACTCTGATGTTGATTTACAGTCACAGGGTTAATACAGAATCTGCAGAGAGTGCATATATGCGTTCTGTATGTGTTACAGCATTTACAAGTACATGAAACCACAGGTGCATACTTCCCCTGTGGAGGAAAGCTACCAATTCAGAAGACTATTATAAGTTACCTGACATGTACCATCATCCGGACTGCTCTCCTGAAGTACAGTTTTTTGCACACCAGTATCAACTGAACAGTTAGAATTCCAACTAAATCAGCAGCCCAACAGGACAGCATTCCATACTCTCTCTCATGCTAGTTCAATCTTCCATCAACTGTCAAGGTCTGTGAACCTACCAGCAGATTCTGGAAAAAAGGTAGTTTGATTTTTGTGGTAAATCAGCCTTGAATGTTACAGCTCCCATCCCTTAAAAAGGAAGTATTTTTATTAAGAAAATTCTCCAAATGTTAATTTATTCTTGCACTGATATTTACTATTGTAACTATTATGTCTATTAATGATTATATGAAACAATTATAGCTAACTACACATGCTTCCCCCCTCCCCAGCATCTCTCATATTCTCATATGAATGTTTTCAAACCTCCAGCCTTCCCAAAGTATCTGCATCAGAGTAAAATACCAAAATTATTAAGAACTGAGCTTTTAGCACTGAGGTAGATATTGGCAAGGACTTCAATTTCTGGTCATTTAGGTGACATTTGACACTAAGGAAAGAACATTTCCTTTTCCTTTGCTTTTTGTGAACAGGACAAAATGACCAAGCTCTACTTTTTCCATGGACTGCTATAAATATGAAATCATTGTCAACAATGCAGCTGACCATAAAAATGAACATAATGGGTAACTCAGACTTTATTAAATCAGTTTTAAGAGAATAAAGAATTAAATTGTATCCCATTACAAAACATATAAATTGACCATTGCTCTCGTTTGTGGGAGTCTGAGAAACAGCAACAGATGATAGCAAGTAAAATAATTTATAGCAAATAGAGAAAAAATTCCTTCAGCTGATCTATAGCACAGCCTTTAACGTCTGACCTTTACAAATAATTTGGGTCTGACTGGCTGCAGTTTGAATGCACATACTGTGTGCAGTGCATGTTTTTCATCGTAACTGAAAAAGGGGGGGAGAGGGTTGGTTTGATTATGTTTCTGGTGGTTTGGTTGGGTTGTTCTTTGAGGGGAGGTTTTCAGTATGAGGTCCCCCCCAACACTTGAACACAAGAGAAAGAAAAATGAGAGCTTTCTTCCTTTCATTTTTTGAGATGTATTATCCATATGCCCATCCTCACATCAAAGCGTATCTTTCCACATTCTCAAAGTGTAAGGATTTTGATCAAGAGGTCCCAAACATGAGGAAAGCATCCTGACTGTTCTCATGTTTTAAATGGAAAGTATAAAAACTAGAGCAACTCCTTTCCGTTCTGTTTCAGCCACAATGTGCCTCATGTACAGGGCTCCAATGCAGAGGCTATAGAAATTAGGACTGTAGAATATACATATGGATAACACTTCCCAAAGATGTCCAGTTCAGATACGGAGAAGTAACTGATCAAGTTCTCTTTTGAATTACTAATGCAACTCTTCAGTGCTTAATGACCCTTTACAATGTCTCTGATTTACCTGGTGATAGAAGCAGAATTAGGAATTGTGGGATAGAGGCCCAAATAGAAGAGGTATAAATATTATGAACAGCATCCTGTATTCAACATAGCTAATGTGTACGCAAACTATCTGGTATTAAGTAAGCAATTCAAGTCTTCAATAATAACTTTACAGACTCATTGCAGATCTTTCTCTAGCAGTCCAGGTTTGATTTTGCCAGACCAAAAGTCCATTATAAAAACCTTCATTTACCTGGCCAACATAAGGAATCTGAGTGGCTTATCTCTGAAATCAGTTTGCAGGGTTCATTGACTGGAGCAGTGAAATCCACTTGGATATAAACAAAAAATCATATAAATCTTAGGTAATTATCATATTTTTGACAAAATTAATCCAAGCCAGGTTATTGTAACTTTGTGGTTGGTGTGGATAGGCTTCATTTGCCTTGCAGAACCATACAGTGCTAGGAGACCTTCAAGGAGGATATAGGAAAAATAATTACATAAAAACATAACAACATAGTTTTAATAAAACAAAAAAATACTAAAAAATATAAAAATCAGTCGTTCAGTACTGTAGTCTTAGAAAACTAATATTTCTTACAGCTGCTTGACTGTATTAAACACCCATCAAAATACTTGTTACACTTCCAGATGCACAGTGTGGATAGCAGTTAGAGAACAGTGGCTATGTGTGTGGTGTGTGTAACTGCATCAAAGTGTTTTGAAGAAAACAACTGCACTCTTTAAGCCAAGCCTTTCACACCACTACGAAAAGCCCAGGGAGAGAAATGAAAAAATGTTTTATTTTGATATTTAACTTCTAAATTACAGTAACATAAAACATTTATTTCTGCAAATGTCAACTGCATTCTGTTTTCAACAGCTCATGTGTTCATGTAGAGGTACAAATTATGGCAACAACTATACTTATCATTCAAAATGCTGAAACACCACCGTATCTTGAACCTTCAGCTTTCCCATGCTTTTTCCACCCTCCCAGAAAATACATCTTAAAACATCCAAACAACGTCCACACACTTGAGTCTAGTAGAGGTTGAAGGGATCCTCTGCTATTGACATTTTTTAGAGTTTACTAATGCTTGACAATAGTAGCAAGCTACCCTCTGTCTGTTAACATATTTGGTTTAAAATTAATTTTTTAACATGGATTTTTGCTGTTATTCTCTTACAAATTCAGTACTATGTCCTTCCAGCACCAAAATATACACTGTATTTTTCTAGTTTTTTAAAGCCTTGTGGCTTTGTAAAAAAACTACACTAAATCAGATTATTTTCTCAATTTTGTATATTTTATGTGGGCAGTCCTACCCTAAATTTTCAACTAATTACATTGTCTTTCTCCTGAGAATATATAATACACTGTTTCCACCTCATGCTGAGAAGGAATAAAGGAATTCTTCTTCCTTCCCCCTCTTTTACCCCAATGGATTTTATTGCCATATGCATAGACCTTTTATAATAAAAAAAATAAAATATTTGCAGGATTGAACAGCGTATTTTGAAGAAATAAAAATAAAACATTTATGACAAGTGATTCTTTGTGCAACTGCCTTTGTTTTTGAAAATGAACTTTCTTACAGCTCAAAATGAAAACTTAATTCAATCTAGTAACACCAGTTCTGCCACTGAATTTAATGGAAACAGAAAATCTTCCCAATCTTTAGTCTAGCATAAAGTAACAGTATGCGAGGTGTGACCTGCCACAGAGGAGAACAGCATCACTTTCACCTGCTAACTGCTAAGGAATTGCCTCCTCCTGGTGTTTTGCAGCTTTGGTTATTTCTCTGTGTGGCAGCTCTTCAGCAAACCAATTTTGTAACCCTTCTGCCTGTGCCTTACCACTCCAAGCTCCTTCTCTAATAAATCAGCAAGAAATGCGCTGAATCAACATCCTTCATAGCTGGATTTAGTAGAGGATCATTCACTTGGATATTGTGAGTTTGAGCTTTTCCAGTTAGTGTTCTTTCAAATTCAGGAAACAGGAAAAGTAAGGAACATCATGTTTATGGTCAAGGCTCTCCAAACCTGACATATACATCCAAGTTGACCACAGAATTCTATCATACAATTGCAAAGCTTGCCACAGTTCTGCCATCAATGGCCATGGTCAAATAATTGTTACAGCACTTTCTTACTCCATCTGTGACAATTTCAAGAGTCTTTTGTTTGGAAATGCAAATGATTAAATATAAACTGGCACAAAAACCCCAAACCAAAACAGAAGCGTTACAGCTACTCAGCCAAAACCATCCCTGGCTTAATAGTTCTACCTCATTCTATTAAAATGGATAATACAGTGTAAGTTACCAATGTCCAATTCTCCTCTTTCAAAACTGAGAATATCTGAGGTGTTTGAGTTCTCCCTTGATGTATTCCTAAAGTACCTCCTATTAGTGGAATGTGAAGACAAGTTAAATGAGACAGAATCTGTCCCCACAAGCACAATTAGCAAAGGCACATTTATATGCTGTTCTTTACTATTTGCTGTTATCATGCTTATTATAATAGTCCCCAGACTTGTAGTTACATAGCTGGGTTCTACTTATGAGAAGTTGCTCTTTGGAAACAGCGGGGATATTTTGGGTGATGGGGTACTGACCCAGTCACTGCAGAAGACAGGACATGTGTGCTTTTTCAGATGAACATGTCCAGTGCAGTTTTAGCATTTTTTTTTCTTAATATAACACTAGTAATATACTGTCTTCAGCCCCAAATAATGATAAGTAGTGTGAACCTCAAAATAACTCATTGGCTTCTGTCTACTGGTTGGCTCAAACCAAAGCAAAGCATTTATGCCTGTTAACTGCTTAACTTGTTTTACCCCAGGTGATTTGTCCTTGAAGGGTAATTTGAAATCCCCCATAAAGCATATTCAGCTCATGGCTAAACAAATCCAGAATGATATTTTAAATACAAAATCTGGTCTTCCTTCCCCCATATCTTTAAAATATTCTTTTTATCAGCCTTTCCAGGAAGAAAACAGGAAGTTTTGTTTCCATGGTATCACCCAGCATATGCAAGATCTATATATTTGCCTATTATACAAATGATACTTCAGGCTCAGTACAGTACTACTTGTGAGTCATCATAGCCAGATTGTGGAGAAGAGACAGGAGAATCATACATAGAGGGAGATGTGCTTATCCGAAATTAAATACTGAGACATGTTAACATTTGGGAAAGAGCAGACCATAAGGAAAGGAGCTCAAACATTTTTAAAGGAAAATGATTTCTTCTGATGTAGAATTTCTCGATCTCACCTTTGGCATTTTATCTTCCTTCTGAAAATATTCTGCTCTCATTCACTACAACACTCCTGCCATCAAGTATATCAGCACTTAAAACTAGAGGCTGGACTACAAAATTTACTACGACTTAATGTTCCAAACTATTTTATGTGCAGTTGCAAGATTATTTCTAGTAACAAAAAAGAAGTCAGTTTTGTATATGGCATCTGTAAACAGTGTAAGTATTATGACATTTAAATTAGTAGTAGGAATATTTTTTAAATGTATTCTCATCTATTTTTCCATGGTGCGTTTTTCAAATCATGAAAGACTTTCATATAAAGACCAATAGATTCAAGTTTACAGGCCATAAAAAGATCTTTTAGGAATAACGGATCTTCTTCAGGGAGCATTTGTTCCTTCAAGTAGATTTAGTGCTGAGACAGTGTGGTAGTTAAAGCACAAACAGAGGCTGTTGCTAAAGTGGCAATGCGTAATAATGCTGTAGTGTATTATAAAGGAGCAATTGCCTGCAGTTCATCAGTGTGGATGTGGCAATGAAGTTCTGCTTTACATATTTCAGGCACTAAGAATTTTGTAGCAGTGATTACAGGAGGTTCTTCTTCCCCTATAAAAGGAAAAAGAGTGAGGTTAATTCATTGAAATGTTTTGTATTTGGTCAACATTTTAGAAATAATGCAAAGAAAACTTATGAAACCTCTCTGGATCATAATGCCATGATTCTATGATTCTATGCCATATATTCATGAGGCTCAGCTACCACATTCTGTAACTCCTTATTGAAAGAATTAATACAAATCTTCTCCCCAGGCAGGGCTGCTTAGAGAAGACATCATTAGTGAATGGACCTAGTAAAGGTTTGGTTGTTGATACTTCCTCAAAATTAAGTTGGTTAGAACTTCAGTTGATGATGCCCAATATGATGATCAATTTGAGAATCTTTGCAGCTCAGTAGTCTGTGCATGAACTGCACTGAAAGACAGAAACTCCTACAGTTAATGTGATTTAGGATTTTAATTGAAAAACGAAACTGTCCTTTAAATGAGAATGGAAAGATCTACCTTGACATGCTAAATGGCAGATCTATTCACTTCTGTTCTGACCAAGTAATGGATAAACAATAGCTAGCCAGGTACTGTGAATTCAAAGTAATCATTTGGACACGTCCAAGTCTTACAAGTACAAAACTAAAAAATCCAGCTACTCCTCTCATTATTACGCATATATTAGGGCTTTACATTGTGTATGTCCAGGACAGTAGAAATACTTAATGGGCTGCAGTCCAAGAGGCAGTTGGTGCTCAGTTCTAAATACAATCTCCTTCTTAACCTTGTACCTAATTAGGACTATGGTTTGGGTGAGAGTTGGTCAGGATGGTGCTTTTGGACAGGGGGAAGAACACGAAAACAGCAGAAGTTATTGTGGTTCCTTAAGATGTCGGAACATCAGTTTTAAGACCCACCACCCACCAGTCAGTGCTGTGATGTGTAACCTCTATAGCTGAAACATGTTAACAAGTAGGTATGTGACTTGAGAATTAATTACTGGAAAGACTGCCTCTTTCTTCCAGTGCCTCCCTAGCAGCTGGGATACCCAGCTGACAGCTCTGTGGTTGAATCAGAAGGGGGTACTGGTAAAGCATTCTTACAGAGAGGCCGTAAATTTTAAACTAGCATCCCACTTTCCTCTGACACTAGAACCTATACAGATGTCGCCTGTAACTCTTGCCACAGATGTGAGAACAGGCTATGTTAGAAGATGGCAGGAAATTAAAGAATATAGTATTAATTTTGTAACATTAACAAGAGTATGGCTTATGTAATTAAATCAGCAAATCTGTATTTTTTTCCGCTTGAAAAAGTACAGATTTTTCAGGCTTTAGCAGTTTTGTCCTATAGACTGTCTAGCCTACAGATATAGATGCTGTATCTGTAAATCATGATCTGTATTCCCTCCACCAAAATAATTCTGGTATCAAACAGTAGTTATGAATTATCTAAATAATAAACATAAAATCCATTAAGCCAAGAGAAAGTCTAGCAGATTAGCTCACTGTCAGCACTCATTCAGGAAAGCAGAACAGCACAGCACCATCAAAACGCAATATTCACCTGCTGCAGCTGCTTAAGGAAAATCTTAGTGAACAGCAGTTTTATCCTATTAATACAACTGTTGCAACATTCCACACTGATGTAGGTGTGATGCCAGTTCAACGTACTGTAACTAGGAAGGTCAGATCAGCTTTTTATACAGCCTGAGGCTATACTGACACCTTCTAACTGTGGGTGTCTAAGCTGGATATCTATTTTGGAGAGTGTCTTCCAAACATCTAAATTCCTCCACTGAGACCCATTTGTTCATTCCCTCCAGGCCCACATCCAACAAGAAGCCTAATGTCTTTCTGAAACTTGAGTTAACCACAGCACAGACTATAGCCCTACAGATTCTAGGGTGTGCTGGAGGAAAACATGATGTCAACTTTAGATTTACAGCAATTCTGTAAGAATGCTTCATTATATTACCCTCCTGATTAAATCACAGAGCTGTTAGCTGAGTATCCCAGCTGACCAGGAGTCCCTGGAGGAAAGAAGCCGTCTCTCCAATAATAAGTCAATTAATGAGAAGTAACTTTATTAATAGAATTTTAGAGAAATCTTACTTAGGTAAGAATCCCTCCCTCCCCTAACGTAAGTAAAGGAAAGATTCATTTTATTAAAGTCACCGAAACCTACCTTTTTTACCATCTTTAAACAATATTTATCTTTCTCTGCAGCCTTTTATATAGCTCCTCACATTTTAAGTATTTTGAGCTGATACAAATATGCTCATAATAACTGAATACAACTTTTAAAACACTGCTGTATCTTACCTAAACCTGATGATGAAGAAACACTCCCTGTAATGGAAGATGTTTCAATTTGGTCTGTCAACAGTCCTTCCATTAAAGGTAGAGATAATTCAGATGAAGGAACAGATGAATCATAGATTCCAGAATCTCGAGGCATATCTTTAAGATTTGAAGCTTTAACAACATGTAACAATGGCTGAAGAACAGAGTTGCCACCACCTTGAATGTCCTGAGTTTCTATGTCTTCTCCAAGGTTTAAGTGCTGAATTATACAGTGAGTGTCTGAATTCCCAGCTGAAATAATATTTATATCTGTTTTCAGGTAAAAATCACCATCCTGTTTATTCACCAAGTCATTTAAAACCAAGCCCGAATCAAATTTTTCCATGACAGGTTCTGAGTAATGTAAAGAAGGTGGAGGGAAGGGAATAAATTGTTTCTCAAACCAATCTGGTTCCTGATCAATGAACTGATGCATATTGCAAATGGCAACATAAAGGGACCTCCCAGATTTGCTCCTGAAATAATTCCTTTTGCTAATGTTAGCAGGGAACACCTCTGAATCCTGTACACCAAGATCTCTGGAGTGTAAATGTGAATACAGCTGAGGCAGATTGTCCATGAGTTTGTATTTCGTACTTAGATCCAGAATACCCGGGATGTCTCCTTCACAGGAGTAATCGAAGTAGACTGCGATGAACTTGCAGAGATCATTTGAATTCTGCTTTGCCTGACGAAGCTTCTCTGCAACAGTCCACACAGCAAAGAGAAAGAGTTCTCCTTTTCCGGCATCTTTGGTTATCCCTCTGTGTTTCCAGTTCTTTTTTTCAACGAAGTACTTCATTCCCTTGGAACACACAATGATGATAAACTGGGACTCATTTATTTTTTTAATAAGCCACTCTTTCTGTCTTTCTTTACAAATTTTTAGATCTTCCCACAAATCTAGAGCCACCTGGAAAAGAAAAGAACATCCTGGTTGATATTCATTATTAGATATATTTGCTAACATATCTAATATATACCAGTGTTACATATAAATTTATGGAATCAACAAGTAACAGTGCAAAGCCGGGTAGCTGTATGTAAACTGGATAGTTCCTTAAAAAATAAAACTACTATAGATTTGGTTTATAGTGGTATTTCCAGGGGAATAAAAAGAACATAGAAAATGTGGCTGGACCAAGTAAATTAGTATTTACTTATCTGATCAGATTTGATGTTATCAATCCACAATAAACAATGCATCGTGCCTGACTCAAGCCATTTAACTGTTGTAAATCTGGGTCCATGCAAGGGGAAGAGTAGTCAGTTTACAGCTGCTTGGAAGATACTCTGATAAAGGTACAATGCAGGTACCTATGTCCGGTTTTGTTTCTTTTCTTCAAAATACTGTCTGATCTGCTATCTGTGAGATAGGATTTTTAGTATGGTCAACTTATTATGTTAAATGGCTATGAAATGCTACTGGTTTTATCCTTTATAAGAAAACATTCCAATGCCACATGAAGAATACTTGTGCAACTGTTCTGTTATGCACTGAGCACCACATAAAATGCACTGAGCAACACAGAAAACTCCACAGTTTTAATAATCATGCATATTATTTCTGTATATAGATGCTATCAATATTTTGATATATAAATCTAAAATGATGCCTGATCCCATGTGTCCCATAGTACATAGTTACAGTAGCAGCTCCCCTTACCACTATTCCAAAGAGATATAGTGTAGCAGAGCTAAAATGCATCGCTAAAAAGGGGATTCAAATAAGTTACTTTCAAACACCTTACCTGAACTACTTTAAATATGGGAATAAACTGTGCACATCCCCACCAAACATGTGAGGCATCGGTTGTTACTTTGTGTGGCCACTAGAGGACAGATTTGCTGTACATATGGAAAAACAGCTCATCTATTTAAACGTTGCACTGGCAGGATGAACATGAAGCAAAAGCATTGTCTTGCCTTTTTATACTTGAAAAGTGAAAGACAGGCCACATATTGACTAAATTTTAGAAAGCAGGCTGAGATTCTAAGCCTAGTCATTAAAGTAAAAATTTGAATATCTTTCTCATAGATTGAGCCAAACAAGAAAAAGACATGCTGATTTTACAACATTAACAGAAGGCAAGTAAAACAAACAAACACTGACATAGTGTCAATAATTAATCCTAATTACACAGATTTTGCTTTATGAGTAAGAGTTCTGATAAACTGAACTACTTTAGAACTGCAATATAAAACATATTTCATGAATACTGAAGTGTATCGGACAGACACCAATACCTTTTTGTGGCTGCTGATTATAAGGATGCAAGACCTACTAAACAGAAAAACCAGTTACTACAAATGAGTTAAACAAAGCTGAATGCAAGTCCTGGAATCAATGCAGTACACATTTTCCACTATCCCATGGTTGTTTGTTTTTTTATGTAGGCTATGATCTGTTCCTTTTGCTAAGTGAAGAAAATCTACATAGCCAATATTTAGAAGAAAAACTAAACGTTATCTTTATGGGAAAGAGAGATTGAAATACCTCCTTTTCAATCATGTATTATTAAGGTAATACTAAGGAAAAAGTTCACAGAAGAAATGCTGAGTTTACCTCACAGCCACAGAAGTCCTGAAGAAAATAAGCAAAGCATTGGATGACATTAATGTGTTTCTGGCAATCTTTACTGGAATAGCAGATGAACACTTTTGGCCGGGGATGGAGTCTTTCCACATGGAGACCTGCAGCATATGCTGATGATTCTGAGCTCTCCTCATCTAGATGGGAATATATGTTTTCTACATTGGAAGAGAGAAAGAGAGTTCACACTATAAAAAGCTTGGTTTTGTTTTGTTTTTCAGACTTGTGTAGGCTCATTACTAACATATACAGGAAGGATTTATCAAAAGATACTTCTTCCCCTTCCAACCTGAAAAGGAGAAGTTGCAAATGCTCTATTGATCCAGCATATGAGTTGCTACATATGTGGAACAATCTTTGAAAGTGAAATGAGCAGTTATTACTGTACAGAAAACCTAGGAAAGGTTTACTTTATAAACAGAATAAGGGTGTTTCACCTCTATCCAGCTACAACAGTCTTCAACTCTCTGTTCAAATATTATAAGCCCTAGGGCTGTATCATCATCAAATGATGATAAAAAACCCACAACACAAGACAGATAAGAATATTAAACTCCAGGAGCACAGATACCTTCAGAATATCATACAGGACCTCTCCGGTATGTATATATATATATATATATATATATATGCACATACATATATATATACACGCACACATACGTTTGGACATCAACTTGACATTAATGCAAATTAAGATGTTATTAATTATTAACTACATATTAATTTAAATAAAAATAGATATTAGTGTTTCTCTCCTTGCACAGATATTTTAATGCAAGAACAAAGAATGCCAGATGAATTCAATCTAGTTCTACAGCTGATTAAGTTAATTTAGAATAAGTATGAATATTTCAAAATATAACTATCCACCATGGGATTTAATTTAGAATAATTCATCAGGAATGACTATTCTGGAACAACTCTCTCTGTAGAATAATCCTTGGCATTTATCTGAGTTTTCTGTTGGAACTGTGCTAACTGTGAGCAAAGGGATAACTGCAGAAGACCAGAAGGTAAAAGGGTTTAACCCAGATGGCATACAGCACTTGCAGTATGCCTCGATGCCAGAATTCAGATGGATAGCACAGGTATGTGAAGTCTGGGGAAATAATCACTTTTTCCGTATTCATGAAACCACATCATTCCCTAGATTCTACAAAAAATGCCAACTGATTTTAACATCTCAATGTAACAAGTGTGGTTTGCCAGCTCCTGGACACAGAGGAGAGAGAAGTCAGCAAAGAAGGGTGGAATGTAATTCAGAGGCACATCTGCAAGTCTTAGAAAGAGTAAATTTAGGAAGATGGTTTAGGATGAAGTGTAAAAGCAACTTCCAGGAAAGTGGGCAAATCTGGAGTAATAGATACTGGTAGTATTCCAGACAGTACTGAGAATTGCATTGGTATCATTTACTTTCCTTCTGGTTTAAAAATAAGTAAGAATTGGACATTTGTATTCTATGTGGTCATGTAGTACCTCACAAATAAAAAGAAACCCCAAACCAAAAACACTTTCCAGCAGCAAATTCATTCTCTCCTTTTTACAGTGAAGTCTTGAATTGTGATATAAATCTTTTTATGGCAACAAATTACCAACAAGCACCGCTACAAGTCTGAACACACAAAAAGCTGTGGGTAGGAAGGAGAGAGAAGCGGAAGAGAAAAAAAAGAAGAAGTCTCTTCAGATAAAAGGTATTTCTGGAACAAACCAACCAGGAAAGACTTCTTTTGATTGCAAAGGTACATCTTTAAATGGAATTCCACACTGAATAAACCCTCTTACCTTGCTGTTTCTTGCGGCACATCACTGTGAACAGTGTTGCAAATGCCGAAATGACAACTAAAGGGACTGTGATGGCAACGGCTCTTATTGGTCCAGCCCAGGGAGAATGTACTTTGGAAAATAAAACAGAATTAGCCATATGCATGTAAGTTACACTGTAATTATCTAATCGACTCTTCACACTGGTAATGTAAAACTGCTACAGTACACTATTATCAGGTAATTCTCAAATATACAGTAGAATCAAACATCATGTTCTGCTCCATTTTAAATAGGCTTTATGCTGATTGCCCCCACCCCTCCAGCATTAGAGCAACTAACATAAATTACAAGTGCTGCACGCCAACTCATCCCTTCCCCCCATGAGCAGAACTTCACACGAATAAAGATAAGATATGCAACAGTCATTTGGATCTGACAGTTTTCTGTGCCAGGCTGCTGAGCTAGCCACTCAGAACAAACTGTCTTCCTGCACAGATTACCTTTAGCAACGTGCATTAGGATCCCATCTGTTTTACACGTTGCCTTTATCAACAGCTTTGTTTTGTGTCTGCAGTTACATTCTGAAATCCCTATTTAGCTTCTCGGTGACACACAGACATGCTAAGCAATCACCTGTCAGGTTTTCCAGAATGCTTGATTTGATTTCAGGGCTGCAGCACACAAGCAGGTAATGTGTTTAAGCTGCTCTCACAGTTTTATTACATTTCCACACTACTGCGTGCACCAGCTGTATGCAATTAGGATACAGGCTGTGATTCCTCATACTCTTATTTACAAGAAAAGTTACATTCCCACAAAGATTTCCAATGATACACTGATCTAAGCTGTACTAACTATAAATATGCAGAGATGCACATGTGTATCTGCAAGTGTGTATGTCTGTTCTTTTTTCATCAAGCCAAAAAATCACGGCACAATTGCCTCAGTAGTCTTGATTATGGCAAACAGAGAAAGATGAAATCAAGATTTATTTCCAACATAATTAAAACTGAATCTAAATTAGTAAGGTAAATACTATGTACTATGTAAAAACCAAAATTCATACCTGGTTTTAGTGCATAGTGCATCGTTTTCCTTGTTGTGTTAGTGTCATCAACCAGCTTTGAAAAAGTAAAAGTTGAATTTTATTTTGCGGAAATTTGATTTAATTTCTTTTCTGCAATATGTGTATAACTACAACAGCTTTCATGAGCAAATATGAAGAAATTCACTGTTCAAAAAAGTTAAAGAGCACCACAAACTAGTAGTTAGTAAAATCATTTGTCTTTGTTAGTACACAGCTTAGCATTATAATACTAACTTTCAGAGTTCACATACTGTCAGCATCAAGAGAAATACACAGCTTTTAAGTATAGTAAAAATTGACCAAACTAAAGAATTCCACTTTTATAAAATCAAAGTCCAAGAATTGGAGGCACAGATGAAACTGCCATGCACTCAGGGAAGCAAATGAAGTTCAATTTTACCAGTGTGTGACTCGAAATAGTTTAATTTCAGTTAATTTCTCCACTAACATACTCATTTAGCTGTTGTACAAATTACCATTTATAAGTATTACCTCAATTATATAATCCCCTGGAGACATGTTCTGAAGAATACAACTTGTGGTATCTGTGTTTTGCTCCTACATCAAAGAAAGAGAAGACTTTGCAAACCATTGACATACTTTTAAAACCTAATAAAAAAATACATTTACATTGATTTAACAATATGCAGTGTCCTCCTGTATTAAGACACCTTAAACCAGCAAAACCTCTCCATTCAGATGTGAAATGGAGATTCCTATCTCTATTCTCTGCCTGCACAACTAAAATATGATTATCAAGAAAATCTTCAAAGTTTGGTGTAACTGATAAAGTCTACATAGCCCCCGAAGCTCTCCAGCTTTCAGACTTAGCATGAGAGGTTCATCACTGAGAACAAACTTGCCATTGTGTGAAATTTGGTGCCAAGGTAAAATAAAAAAGTAGGAAATAACATGTATAATAAACATAATAAAACTGCAGTTTGAAGTACAAACTACTTGTAGGGTCTTCAAGAGAGAGCAGTCTTGTCTCATTTGCTTATAATATCCAGCTCCAAAGGAACCCTCAAGCCTGGTTTTGACTGATGAGTGCTATCACAATACTGCTGAGTGCTATCACCATACAGTTACTATTTACATGAACAGTACCAAATAGCACACAAATTTTAAAACTCAGAGTATTCTATATTAAGTTTTCAAAGTTTCTAGGAAACCTTACTACATCTCACATTAATAGGTCTTGTACTTTAAAGAGTTGCAAAACTTAGTAATGTACCTGTTTGCAGGTCTTCTGCTTAAATGGCCCTTCATGCTTCAGTTTGTAGTGAAGAAAGTAATATCTAAACCCAAAGCTGTGAGGTGCATGATCGAAGGACACTTGCATGTTAAAACCCTGCTGGGTAACATTTAGATTCCTTGGCTTCCAGTCTGTCAGAGGAGATATTCGTGAATTGGAAAAAAAGTCTAGAAACTTTTTGAAAGATGAATATAGACAAAGTGTGACATTTTACTTACAAGGTTTGCAGACAAGGTTTTCTGGCTGTAGCAACAATTCACATGCTACAAATACATACACAAATTATTAATTATACAGTATCAAAGTACTATGCTATTTAAACAGAAAAAGAACAAAGACAAAAGAAGGGAGCTCATAATTTTGAAGACAATACCCCTATTTCTTTCTCAGTTTCTATTATGCCTGAAGTAAATACATTTTGCACGCTTAGCTGCTTTGTTACGATTTTAAGCCCCTTCTCATCTTTATATAAGAAACAGATGTTCATTAATGTGAAAACAGCACTCCTCAGTGAGACAAAGGGATAGTAACAGGCACAGTTAAGCAGGAGAGGAAGTTACTAGAGAAGAAACTAGTCTTAAATACATCTTCTCAGAGTAAATAAGTAGCCTGAGCACGATTGCAAAGACAAATGTTACTGCAGTCTGCATCAACAGACAGACTTGAAAACACTTTAAAAAGTTTTGTACAGCAAAAAAAACCTAAGTGGGACAAATATCAACATTTCAGCCCAAAGAGTCCTTGCTGTTTCCCAAACTATTTAAGTACTAAGGAGCTTTTTCAAGCTTCTTTTCTCTAACTCCAAGGAGAATTAGTAAGCAATTTTGACAAATTCACCTTGATTTGTTGCCATATAATTTTATATTTTCTACATGTAGTAATCTATATCTAGCTTTAGATACGCATTTACAAAACTCTGGTCTCAAAACCAAAACCATCCTGAGCTCCTTCACAATATCCAGAGAGGAGGACTTAATGAGTGAAATGGTTCTGAGAACCATGAGAGTAATTTTGTTGTAGGCAAACCTGAGACTTTCCTTCTGGTTGTTGCCTAACGCATTATCGTAAACCACAGACTTATCTGTGGCATCCAAATTCTTTCCACTTAACACCCAGATCTTACTCCAAAGACTATGTCAATAACTGTTTCAAGCCAGACACATCTAACATCATCATCTGCTATCAGTCCTTTGTGGGGAAAACTAAAGGTTGGGAGAAAGGGAGGTGATACGCAATACCACACTCTATGCAATACTTACGTCTAGTTCGGAAGAAAAATGGGTGATAATTACTCTCATTTTTAATGGAAGGAAAAGGAACAATCTTTACAAAGTAATCAGTTTCAAACTTGAGATTTAGAAAGGGCTGGGATTCCACTCCCTACAAAAAGACAAGATTGCAAAATATTTAAGATCAACTATTGTAACTGAAATTATCTTTCAAAAACAAGCCCACAGTTTTGCAAACATCAGCCAAAATTAACGTATTAAAAAATCCTTTATCTAACCCTCCATTACACACTGACATGAGGAATCAGTACTGAGCTGGATGTGCACTATTACAGGTACACAAGTGTACTCCAGTCACCCAAATGAGTTTCCTGCTTCAGAAAAGCTCCTACAAGAAGGGGACTATATCTGTCTCAAGAGGGAAAACTATCATTAGCTTAAAAAAATAATACTTTTAGGAAGCAACCTGCATCCTAGTAAACAGCACATTGTGTATATGTTTAGATTCATATGCAGCATATAAACGCTTTCGAGATTACTCATGCAATCAAGCAATAATTAAACTTGTCTTGAAACAAAGCACTTACTGTTCGTTTAAAATTGGGGCTGAGCTGCTTTGGGTCCTTTAAAACCATCTGCTGGCATTGTCTTCCCTCTGATTTTAACTCCTCAAGTATTACTCGAAATCCTTTCAAGTATTCAATCCCTGCAAACAGCAGGGCGTTTAAATAGGAGATTAATATTTCCTAATGCATAATGTGTTATTTAATTTGAATATACTTCATTTGACTTTAAAAATTAAACTTACCATTCATATGAAATATGATTGTGTTCTAATACCTGTTGTTGTATGTCAGTTCTTCCCACATTTTCTATCTTGCCTATTTAGAATTCAACCTTTGGCAAAGGCTCCTATTACTACATACTTGCGTAATGCTTAGAGCAGAGGGGCCCACAACTCAGCTGGGGCTTCCAAATTATCACTGCAATAGAAGTTATCATTACCTCCACCACCCTTGGAGTACTTTATAGAGACTTTACATTCATATTATTAGCAACAAAATTGAATGTTTTGCTATCAAGTTATATAAAATACACCTTTGTAACATCTTCCTATTGTTTCTGAGACCACCAGATTAATGTGATAATGGTTGTTACAACTTCTTTGGTTCTAGTACAGTATGGGATAACAGAAAACTTGACTTAAGTGGAATGGAATTTATTCCAGTGCGTGAATACTTCCAGTTATTTATAACTGATGCCTGAACTACACCCTTTTATTTCAAGTTCCTCTAACACAACAAACTCTCAGCACAGGGCCTTTACCTTTCTTTGTAAACTTCTTAACATGGAATTACTTCATTACGTGACTAAACTGAGTCATGGTGATGTGAATGGCACAGAACAATGTCAGAGTGTCACCTGTGATATAGTTTCATGGCTCAGGTATCAAAGACTCTGCATAGTTCTTCAAGACTAACTACCACTCCTTCACCTAATTACACCTTTCAGTGGAATTAAGTATTGCAGAATACACAGTTATCAAAGACACAGCCACAGCTTTTGTAAGCTGAATGCTACGTAAATAAAACTGGATTAATCTGAGTTTATGCCATTCTTGTCAAGTAAAAACAAAACTAAATCCCAAATGTCTGATTCTCCATGGACCTCCCCATTTCACTGGTTTCATGGCTTTGTGGTGTTAATGTTTTACAGTTTTGTAGAAGATAAAGACCATGAGTTCCCAAATGTGTTCTTGGAACAAAAGCACCACTTGTGCTCACACGAAGACCATGAAAGAGAAAGTGTCCAGTCTCCATGTCACCCGAGATGTTTCAACAGCAGTTCTGTCCTCACGCTTCCAAAGGATTAACCTCTGATCATTACAAGAAAGAACACCAAGCTTTGTTTCCCACAGAGATTTGATCCATCCAGTCCACAGCTGAAGATTACCAAATGCTTAACTGCAGTTTTGCAGAATTAAGTGTAAATTCTTTTAAGCCCCAGAAATGAATCATTATTTTTTACTTTAAAGTTATGGAAGGATGATTAAATAGTGGGAGACAACAAAACAAAATGAAGCAAAAAAATGTTGAGCACAAACCCCCAGTATATTTACCAAATATATGTGCTACTGTGCTAACACGTTATGAACATTTTAATATACACACTAAAAACCCACCCAAATTTTAGAAAGTGTAAGACTAAAAAGTATTTAAAAATATAATTTTTATCTAATGATACAGAAACCTTGTTCCCACATAAAATATTAATTATTCTTTTTGAGTGAGAGCTATGGGATCGAATATGCTTTGCTAGTTTTTAACCTCTTGGTTTGACACTGTGTTATGGCAACTCAAAGGTCTGGTTCTAAGTTTCATTACTTAGTTTTAATGGCTGTAATAGCTGAAAAAACAACCTCACAAAGATACATTGACCCAAATAGAGGAAATGTCTCATCATGTGCATTTACTAAATGATGATACCAATTCTTCACTTCCATCCTCTAATTATGCAAAGGTTTCTCCTGAAATTTGACCTATACTTACCTGCCTTCCCTGATGGCAGAGAAGCGGACATTGTTTTCAGCAACAAAATCACGTCACAAAGAAAACATTTCCAAACATACTTTTTCAGAAAGCTCTTTTCATAGCATGAGTTTCTTTCAAAAGGCAGTTATTTTCTCTCTCACTGTTACACCTTTACCTTGAAGAGACACATTAAGTTGGTTCAGGTGTTTCTTTTCCTTTTTTTGTGTTTCAACCTGCTAGGTAGCACACTACTGACAGCCACTTGTCATCACGGAAAAGGTCTCTTTTTGTGAAAGAAGAATGCTTAACTCAGAGATGAGAGTCTGACAACTCCTAAGCGCTTTGCCACAATACAACCAGTGAAGGCACAAACCATTTCCACAGTCACTCCCCATCTCATTACAGAGTACTGTAAAGATTCTACTATTTAAATGTCATGTTTTTATAAAACTAACAAAACTGATGGCATTGTGTGCACTTCTGGCTCCAACTTCATTGCTGTGAGTTTCCCTGTGAATGATGCAATGACTGACTTCCATGTGTGGCTCTGTCTCTGTAACCTTACACAAGAACCTTTTTTACCATTCCAGTATTTCCCTGGATTATTCCAGCCAGTGTTACTGTGGCAGGAAGAACAAGTGTTTACATAGCAGTATGTGGCTTTTTGTCTTTCACTATTGATTAAGAAAAGAGGTTTCTTGAGATTTATCGTGAAGTTTGGGGAAAAGCTGTACTTAACTGGAGAATTGCATGGCTTCAAACATTGCTGAAAAAAATTCTAAAGGCTTGTCTTCATGTTCGGGATGCTTAGTTTTCAAATGTCTTACCAATCATGATGGCGTCACAGTATTAGCTAATATCTCAAAGTACACTATAGGCTCTTCTGGCTGTAGATCAGTAACGAATGGTGTCCTTCAGAGATTGGTGTTGGGGACCCGTCTTGTTTAACATCTTCATCACTGCCATGGACAGTGGGATTGAGTGCACCCTCAGCAAGTTTGCCGATAACACCAAGCTGTGTGGTTTGGTTGATAAGCTGGAGGGAAGGAATGCCATCCAGAGGGACCTTGACACGCTTGTGAGCTGGGCTGATGCCAACCTCATGAAGTTTAACCATGCCAAGTGCAAGGTCCTACACCTGGGCCGGAGCAATCCCAGGCACAGCTACAGGTTGGGCAGAGAAGAGATTCAGAGCAGCCCTGTGGAGAAGGACTTGGGGGTGCTGGTCGATGAGAAAATGAACATGAGCCAGCTTCAGTGTGCGCTCACAGCCCAGAAAGCCAACCGTATCCTAGGCTGCATCAAAAGGAGCGCGACCAGCAGGTCAAAGGAGGTGATCCTGCCCCTCTGCTCTGCTCTTGTGAGAACTCACCTGGAGTACTGTGTGCAGTTCTGGTGTTCTCAACATAAAAAGGACATGGAACTGTTGAAACAAGTCCAGAGGAGGGCCACAAGGATGATCAGGGGACTGGAGCACCTCCCATATGAGGACAGGCTGAGAAAGTTGGGGCTGTTCAGCCTTGAGGAGAGAAGGCTCTGTGGAGACCTCATAGCAGCCTTCCAGTACCTGAAGGGAGCCTATAGGGGTGCTGGGGAGGGACTCTTCACTGGGGACTGTAGTGATAGGACAAGGGGTAATGGGTTAAAACTTAAACAGGGGAAGTTTAGATTGGATATAAGAAGAAATTTTTTACTGTTAGGGTGGTGAGGCACTGGAATAGGTTGCCCAGGGAAGCTATGAATGCTCCATCCCTGGCGGTGTTGAAGGCCAAGTTGGACAAAGCCTTGGGTGAGATGGTTTAGTGTGAGGTGTCCCTGCCCATGGCAGGGGGGGTTGGAACTAGTTGATCTTAAGGTCTTTCCAACCCTAACTATTCTATGATTCTAGGACAAGGTTCATCCTTGTCAATGGCAAGTGTAAATCTGTAGTTATAATAATCCTGTTAATTTTGATCATTTTGCCCAACTTTGTATCAGAACTGAGTAGAGAGTCATTTTTACCTTCTAATATGGCTGACAAAAAGCCTGTATCAGGAGTAGGGGAACTGTCAGCTCTAGTGTTTTCCTGTTATTTGCATGTGCCCACATTATGAGTATTACCTTCAATCACCTTAAGCCACTTGTCAATTTTATGATGGTTAGTTTAGTTAAAACTAGATAATATAATCAGTAAATCCACTTAACCTGGCACAAAGCAATTGAAACAGTCAAGGTGCTACTGTGAACTCCCCTCCACATTATATTCTTCCTTCAGGACACCTCTCATACCACATGTAAAATGTCAATGTCCAACATAGAGACCGAGTAAGGGTGCCAGTGTCAATGTATATATATGTAATATATTAAATATTATTAAATCTTATTTTTTCAAGATCTAAAATTTTATTCACATGCCCCAATCTTCTTCACATGCCCCCATCTTGCGCATCCCCCTCCCCCTTTGGAGACTACGTGGGCAACAACATACTTCCAATGTCATTTAAGTGATTGAGGAATATTCTTAGTGACCAGCCCCAACAAGGAAACACACTGAGGTCTGTATAGCTATGATTAAATAATCTTTTCCACCTGTGCGACAACTGGCATCCTGAAGAATCTTCAGCAATTAAACTCCATCAATGCCACTGAAACGCACTAAAGCCTTGGGGGACACAACAAAATCAGAGCTACTGCACAGTTCTGAAGAGCAAGAAAAAGTCAACAACCTGGGATAGTACAAAGCAGCATATGGATGCAGGCAGCATCCTAATTTTAGGAGTATTTCAAGTGAGCTAGTGAAAACAGCAGCTTTGTAAAACTGTTAAGAATTTCTTCTTAAGTCTGAAGAAGCAGTTTGCTTCAATGAATCCAAGCATAATTTTTACTTAATACCCATCAGAAGGAAGTTATTACCAAAGACATGATGAATTAGTCCATTTCGCTCTACTACTTACCAATGGCATTTGCTGTCCAAAGTATCATCACTGCAACCTGTTCATAACATGCATACTGACTGATAGTTATATTCTGCACATCTCCAATCACATGCTTTCCCACTGAATTCAGGTAAGGTGTGCAGTCTGAAAATACAGAGAAACAAACACCCTAAGGAAAACATTCTAGCTGATGTTCTTGTGCCATACTAGAGCAAGTAAATCACAACCTGCCAACAGCATCTAATCTTAAAAGACCTATTCAAGCAACCAGTTTCCAACATGATCTGCATCTTTCCACATAAATAAAGAATTGGGCTCATTTCCTAACATTTCTTCAGGATTAAGCGAAGTATATGTTCTCTATTTATTCTATAAAAATAAGTACTATGTAGTAAATCTAGACAAAGTTTTGTCTCAGGACACTGAAAACCAAAAAGCTTTACAAATCATTGAGCACAACCACATTCACCAGTTGCAAAACCGTAGTTCCAAAGCAGATTACCAGATTATAATACCTGTACTACAGCAAGAGTAAAAATGACACAGGTAGGCACTCCCTCCTCACAATTACTCTAAAGAATATGAGGACTGACATTAATTTTGTGTATGTACAGTGCTTACAGCAATGAAATGTCAGCCAATGATCAGAAACGTTCGAGAACAATCAACAATGTGAAGTATTAGAATCAGTGCTCATGAAGTGCTTCTTAACCATGATACTGCTCGATCCTGACCACTAAGAACATGCTGCCTAAATCCTAAATCTGTCATCCATTCAATAGCCACAATCCCATAGACCATTTTACGGCTACTGTATCCAGTCAGAATTGGTTTTGTCTTCTTATCCTCACAAAACACAGAGTATTCTCTAAAGTTACAGCTCTGCAAACATGTAATTGAACCTGTTTTCATTAACCAAATTAAAAAAAAAACATTCTTGACTTTGTTGTTGAACTTCACTATGCCTTTATGCATTCAAACCAAGAAGATAACCCCAGATTTAGTCTTTTTAAAGCCTTACAATATTCAGCCTCATATTTTGTGACAGGAGGAGAAGTAGCAGCCAAAGAACTCAACAGTTCTGGAGCACAGTGTACATGAAGATGTGCATGCACAAACATTCTGCTTTGGAGCTCGTGAAGACAACAAAACCCAGAAAAAGCTGACCTGCAGCTTTATATTACTGACTGATGATTAAGCCTAAAAAAGCTGAGATAACCTATGTGCTATGCATTTGTCTACACACTTGGTAGAAACAAAACATGAAAAATCAGGTGATTTATGCCAATACAGGAAATCCAAATTTAATTTGGAGGTGTGACTTAAAGGCAAAGAAAGAAAACTCATTAACTGAAAAGCAGTTTCAGAAAGTGTCTTTTTATTATGAGTAATAATGTTAAGGGGTCTTTCACGTAACTACCACACAAATAAGAATAGAACAGTTTGTACAACAGTCCCTTTTACAAAAGCAGGGCAGTTGGTACTTTGCTGTTTGTAGAGTTCTGTTGCTATGAGTGAACTCAATGACAGCATGAACTTCCTCTTAGGAGAATAGAGGATCTCTTTCAATGGAAAATTTGAAGTAACAGTTTTTTGCTAGGTCTGGATCTAATTAATAGCAAGCCCAAGATTTTGGATCCTGGTTACTACAATTTTATGGTCAAATGACAATTTGCCAAAATGGAATATAGCACAAATGCCTGAAGTTTGACTGTGAGTCACTGATTTATTTTTAAGGAACAACAGATTTAGGAAGAAACGAGCAGGGAAAAACTGCACTTCTCAGAAAACCACTTCTTTTACTTGAATGCAAGTGAAATGCTAGAACATACAAACATTTGTTTTTCACCTGAATAAATAAATAATCTAACCAACTAATTTAACAACATCAACCACAGCTCACTAGAGTTGCTGTGTAGCAAACTAAAAGCCTTGAAATCACAGCCAGCAAGCCAAGTTTTCTTTTGTGCTGGCTTATTCATGATAAGTATGTATTTCCCTATTATATGAACTCCTTAGCCTTGATAGCAGGGAACTCTTTTCCTAGTTCTGCAGAACTCAAATAACTCCTTTGTCCAGGAAGCAAACAGCGCCAGCAGAATTCTGAATTAACACTTGTCATTGGTTAAAGACAGTTCCTGGTGCCAGAACGAATGGAAAAAACCAAGACAAATACTGGGACTTAAACAGACTCCATTGTGTTAACTAAATGTGGGGATCTCTGCTCTGACTGATGTTATTTCCTGGTTTTCTTTGTGTAGCTTAAAAAAACATCATAACTTTTCTGTAGTGATCACTTACCTCTTGTACAATCTAACATACTTCATTTTTGCTCATTTTAAGTATCAACATCAAATTAGATTTTAAAAATATCTACAGTGAAGGATTGCAAATTCTTAACGTACAAATACAGGAACAAAAGAATGACTGGAATGAAACAAAAGCACTGCTGTTAGGTTTACAGATACATACTCTCACTGGTGAAAGTTTATCCACATTCAGCACCTGAGGTAATTCCTGTGGCAAAAAAAAACCCCAACCAATCTGTGACATGCACTGGCATTAATACAAACATTACTGCTGTAAATCAGGATCTTCTCTTGACTGTACACGCAGTTTATCTTGATGTTGGCCACTAACTACCCAAATAGGTAAATTCCCAAGGCAGTCACTGACTAGACAGCAGAGATGACAAAAACCTTTAAAAAATGAGTATAGTAAAATACAGCAATTTAGCAGATGTTTGAAGACTTCAAGTATTATTGCTGCAAACTGCTTATTGCTGTTCTTATGCTAAAGATTACTTTCTTCTTAGTTTAGGTGCAAAACAGACCACATTTGCTACAGTACTACAGCCATCTGTGTCACTGAAAATGTAGACAGGAGTTTTCCACTAACCTGGTCTTTTAACCCTGTAGCTAATGAAAAGTTCCAACTACTTCAACTAGACATCACCTTCAATATTCATATTCAAATCCCAACTACCTTGTCTACCTTGAGAAACACTTTACACCGTTTTCCCCCCAAAATTACACAAATATATACAAAGCTTGATATAATCCTTTCCTATGAGTTTATGTGGTAAACCTTTCAATTATATTCTTTCACAGAATAAAATCATCATCTATAATTTTCCAGCAAAAAACTGGGCAGATGATGTAGGCCAATTTGAAAGTGAAACTAGTACAAATTATTAGATCATTTTATTAACAGTGAAACACAGACAGGAGAAGATCCATTAGACCCAGCAAAAACAAATCTAGATTTAAAAAATATGCCAATACTACAGAGCTCATGCTATTCTCAGAGCCGTTTTTAAGAGAGACACAGTCAACTAGGTTGGAAAAGACCTTTAAGATAAAGCCCAACAATTACCCCAGGACCACTAAACCATGTCACTAAGGGCCTTATCTACACAGTTTTTGAACTCTTCCAGACACATGGTGAATTCACCACTTCCCTGGACAGCCTTTTCCAGTGCTGTTTCAATGAAGAAATTCTTCATGACATCCAGTCTACACCTCCCCTGGCACAGCTTGAAGCTGCTTCCTATCACTTGTTACTTGGGAGAACAGACCAGCCACCTCCTCGCTTCATCCTCCTCACAAGTAGTTTTAGAGCACAATAATGTCCCCCCTGAGTCTTCTCTTCTCCAGACTAAACAACCTCAGTTCCCTCAGACGTCCCACATAAGACCTGTGCTCACATGTTCCTGTACACTGACAGCTGTGATGGAGTCCTTTATCTTTCTGTATGTAGTGAATTTTTCAACTTACTGTCATATTTAAAGGTGATATTGAGCAGTCCATTGTTCCTGGTGACTGATGACAGCCCCTGTAGAGAAATATCAAGAAAGTAAGTTAAATAAAGCATCCTATTTTGAACTCATGTAGATTTTTATTTTGTAAATAGTTCACTGGAGGACGAACGAGCTTGTGATTTTTTTCCTTCTGGCACATTACCCACCAGTCTGACCACAGGCAATGACAGAATAGGTTGTACACACCTGCATGCACTCACCTGTCAGCAACTTTCCAAATGTAATAATCAAAGAAGTGAAAACAAAGAGAAATTGAAGTCTGAATGTAGTATCTGCATGAAGACATGAAGTTGTGACTTAAGCAGGACGACCCCAGCAGAGGCGAATCACTTATTTCTGAAGGTGATGTAATGTTCTCAACTTCTACCACCCAGGTTAAACATGCCTGTACAAACCCCACATCTTTAATCAGGGTTTAATGACAAGTCAGATTGGGTTCTCCAGGGCAAACAGTGGAAGGGAAGAGAACGTCAGTCAGAAAAAGCTGATGTCAATTCTGCAGTCATGAAAAAGAGTATCAGAAGTTCAAACGAAAAGAAGGAACGGCACTGCCAACCTCTGTGCTCATAGCACTTCAGCTCTATTTTCTTGGTGAAGGTCATTTTCAGGAAAGAAATTAGTAGGTAGGAGCAAAACAGTACAAGAACTGATTAAAGAGAACTCACTGCCTCTCAGACACTGTTCAGCTCCAAACAGGTGCCTGAAGGACATTCTTTCCTATTTGTCTATTGGGCAAACTGACCCACCGCATTTTCAGCACACACTAAATTTATCTATAATCAAGGAATCCTTTTTTCCTAAGTCTAATATTATTCAGTGCTCACAAGAACTACACAGAACTCAAAGCTTAACATAAACTGAGGTACAATAAGCCATGGTTATGCAAAGTGCCTTATGGGCCTGGTTCATCAGCACACCCAAATTGTACATTTGAGAAAATTACTACAGAGAGAGCATCAACGTCCAGAGTCTAGGTACGTGCCTACATCTATCTTTCATCAATTTATCTTATGCAGATATAATTATATGTAATTCATGTTTCTGTGCCTGATATAACTCCTGTGGAATTTACATTTCCATGTCTTACGTGGTTTACGTACTGGATCACTTTTCTGTTGTTTTTTTTGGTGAGTTTTTTTTTAATGTGAGAGGCCTCAGTCATTTTACCACGTGTCGTAAACTTTTTAAAGAATGCCTTGCTGAGAAGAACTTAATTAGACAAAAACACAGATGGAGAACTTAAATTTCTATCTTCCCGTTGATTATTGGCTAAAATCAACAACCAGTTAATGAAGAACAAATGCAACAGTGGATTTTCAACTGAGATAATTTAGATGATGTATTCCATGACTTTTCCAGTAGAAGTTCATATTGTAGAAACCCATTACACTACATCAGACACCTTTTTCCATTATCAAGTACTATTCAAGCAGATACTGCCATTCTTGCCAGTGTCACAGCAACTGAGGACCAGAGAACTCTTCTATTACTCTCCCAAGCAGGAGTGCAGACACACATGCAGACTGGTGAGTCTGCTCTCTCTTCTATAGCTATGGAAAAGAATTTCACCTTAGCCTTCAGAAATCACTGAAATTGGTTATGAAACAGAAAATATTGCATCACCCTCAACAGAGGCAAGGCTGAAAACTGGAACAATGATTTTTATAGAGTAGTATCATTTGCCCTGAAAGCCAAAGGCAAATAACATCATATTTACCATTATGATTTAAAAAATACCACCCATTGACACAGGATTGTATCCAGGTTTAGTACTACAATGTAGAGAGCAGAAATTAACAGTATATAAGGACTCAAACAGTAATTGGATGTTGTCAAGATCACTCCTAAATATTCACTCTATATCACTTAATAGTCAGAAACAGGCAGCTAGAAAGAAAAAACAAGGTATGAGTTAAGTTACTGTTAAAAAAAAAGGTAAAATGCCACATAAAGGATGGAAGTAAATCAGATCTTGATAATACTGTTAGAAGTTAAATTTGTAATGTCGCCTTCTTAGGTGGCTTTTCATTTGTTTACCTTTGATTTAGTTTGGCATTAAACATGCTGCTACACAAAACTGTTTCCTGAAACAGGAAGGCGTCCAGTTTTTTCAGTCTTAACTCTTCTATTAGTACCTGTTCTATTCTGACTCATTTTCTGTTTTGCTTAAACTAAATGTCATTTAAATTATTACTACTACAGCAGAACAAAGACATTGTGTTTGATTGAAAAAAAAGTATTGAGCTTTCATATTTATAAATGCAGATAAACATCATATAATTTAATTTTTACGTGTCTTCCTTTTCTGTCCTAGAGCTGAAGTTTTGAGAGACAAATTTCACCAAACCACAGAGAAAGTTAGCGCAAGTGATTTAATTCATTAGATGTATCTTTTATATCCCATACAGTCAAGAAGTCTAACGTAGCAGTGTAAAGGTGTCATGGCACCTTTAATTGCATTTCTGCTGGTATTATGGTGACATCATAAATATGTAACAGTTAGGAAGAAATCAATATCACTGTCATTAACACAGCAGATGCAAAAAGTAAATATAACATAAGGCAAACTCAGCTGAACTTCAGCAGCCCATGGCACTTACTGGTTGTAAAAATTTGCTCCAAAGTGTACAGAAGTTGAAAAAAGCCTGCAGTAATCTGCAAGAAAATGAGGGTCACCTTAAATTGTTGAACTATACAGCTGTCGTATCAGTAATATGCTAAAGCATGTAAGCTGGTCAGACAATTCCATCATGCTAAACTTTGGTATTAATCCTACAAGTAGTTACTGCTCTAAGTTTAAAAATGTACTCTTCCAGGAAGCAGTCCCTTGTTTGAAGCCATAAATTAACTGCTATTTAAATAGCTTATAGCTAAGGCAACTTGTTTAGAGCATCATACTTTAAAACTGTAACTACTAATATTACGGCCTTAGGGCTCCACATTCTTAGCTAATTAACCACTAACATTTGTTGAATTTACATGCATTTTATTTACATGTAATTTATTCTGAACCTTACTAGAAAGCAAGCCTCCACTGCCTGGAGCTTTATCTACGAAATCCCTTTGGTCCACATCTATGCACACTGACTGAGAAGTTATACATAGGAAAGAAAACAGACAAGACATCTTTTATCAAGAACTATAGACCACTGATGTTTAAACAGATAATTGACATTGAAATGCACACAAATTAAATTGCGAATAACCTTATCTGTTAAAAAGCCAGTGTGTGGGCATATTATCCACAACATTAAACCTCAGATCATCTGAGCTCAAAGCACAGAACACCACAGGAAAACATGCTCCAAATCCAGCATCTATGTTGGGCATTTCCATCATATATCACATACCTCAAATCACAGAAATCAGGGCTGGACCTGTTCCTCAATCCACATGAACAGCTTGAATAGGCAAGGTTAAGATCCTAAGATACCCTACATCAGCACAGTTCTGAATAACACTAATACACATCATCTCCTGAAGAATTAATAACTCATTTGGATATTCAAGGCATGTGCAGGCATTTTATTTAAATACTCATCTTTCAACATGTATTAATAAGAGGCAAAGACTACTACAGGAAGTTAACCTGTATTTTTGTTCATTTATGGTAACAATGAAATGCACTTACAACAAGTCTTTCTACCCATTATTATGCCACAGAATAAGGATTACACTTCCAGAAATAAAGTTTAAATGTAGTTTTTAACCACAGGAACTAAATGTGCCTCCAAGAAAAGTTAAACTAATGTCTGCCATCAGAGGCAGGGATTAAATACAATGGAAAAAGTTAAAAAATCTGCTTAATTTTTATTGTTGAACTTTTCCCTTTTCCCTTTATTCTAGAGCATAGACAGTTTCACATCTTAAATTAACACCTATTTTTTATATTTGACAATTCCTGCCAGAGGCAGCATTGGTGTTTTCAGAACTGTCCTATGAATAACCATTTTTACAAATAATACTGAAATATACTCCAACATTCAACTGTTGTTGAGCAAACACTTTTCCAATTAATAAAGGCAATAGGGGCACTGTCAGGCAGCCACTTTAACATCAATACTAGGAAATATATATAGATGCTAACACTAATTACAGAGATCTGGTTAAAGAAGTAGGAAATCACTATCCCTCAGGCGTAGCCTTGTGCACCAGACCAAAACAGTAATCATGATTCATCTTTCACATGTTGTTAATCAATGCACACATGGTCCTAATTTCACGCTCCCACAAGGCAAACTGAAGAAACAATTGTTTTTGAACTCTAACATCAAGATGAATAATCAAGGTTTATCATAGTCGTTGCTCAGTAAACTAAAAGCTTTATATTTGACATCTGCTCTCTTCATGGTACAGCTTTCTGATGCTTTCACACAAGTTAAAATATTTTCTATTTCTACAGTCATCAGTAAACAGATTATCTGCACTATTTATACACCTGCATTTTGGATGGCTTTCAACAGAAAGCAACAAAATACATAATCCATGCTAATATTTGCTATATAACTTGTATGTATTACATTGACCGCAGAATGAATTCTAAACCCTGGCTTGATGGGTTTATACTGTACTAATCCACTATAATGAAAAAAAAGAAAAAGCTATGTCATATAAGAATCTGGGAAATATAACTTTAAGAGTAACACGTAATAGTTACTTTCATAAACCAAACATAAGGGACTCGTACTCCATTTGTGTAATAATTGTCCAGACCTTTTATGATCATTAAGTATCTTTTTTTCACAAAATGACAACATTATCCACGGTTTTGTGGTTGACTTCCCACATAGGTAATTACACTTCGCCTTAACACATTCTCCTGCCATTTCGCTAGATATGGTTTTCTCAAGTTCCTCCTCTCATGAAAGGATATTGAATTGAACAGCTGCTGACTTTAATCCTGCCAGAGAATGAGCTGGTTCCTATACGTATAGTCATATACAGCTAGCTTCACAGGGGTCTTTTAGGATTTTGGGGGTTGAAACATGCTGATTGAAGATCCCAAACTGTAGCATATCTAAAAAAAAAACCCCAAACCTAAACCAAACAATAAGAAAACCAAACCCACAAAAGAACACCAACAGCAGAAATGCCTTTTCATTACGCTTTATTCCTGGGTATTTTAGTTCCTATTGAAAAAAGGCAATGTGGAAAGTTACCTTAAGACATTAGTCAGTCTGACAGTAAGAAATCACTTAAAGAAGAAATACTAGGAAAAATATTTCCAGCCTGACTCCTCAGTGTGCAACCTGGCCCCACACAGCTGTTCACTGACTGTATGTCAACTGGTTCACTTGGAGGAACAGACGGCTCCTAAAGCCACAATCCAACAACAGGAGCAAGTTTCATCTCTGCTATTTGCTGCCTACTGTGAAAATCTTAAACCTCCAAGTCAAACCCAGGAATTCAACGCGGCAAAAGCATGGCAGGAAAAGGGCACCAGCTCTTATTGCTCCCGTGCAATTTGCAGGTTTGCCTAAGAAGTCTTCTAGGGTTTGCAACATCAAGCTTATTTTTTCCCCAGCTTTCAAAGTCTGGTAAATGCGATTTTCCACTTCCAAGTCAGATTTCCAACTTTCAGTTTGGTAAATAAAGAACTTACAAAACCCCACACAAACAAAAAGCCCCAAAAATCAACAGCATATTTTCAAATAATAGGCACTTCCCACAAACACTACAAAAATGTCTAAGGATATTTGGACAAAAGCCAAAAGTCTGTATTTAAACCAGTGTTCTCTTAACTGTGGGATCTGACCCCTAGCAGGCCAGCTGGGAGAAAAGATGAGGTGTTTGGGAAGGGGAGGGGGAGACAAAGCCATGCCAAGACAGGTGCACAAATGGTGACTGTGACTAGGAAGGAAGGCGGTGCAAAGGGGAAAGTTGTTTTAGAGGAACCCAAGACAAGTTAATTTGAGCAACACTGACTTGCACTAGAAACAACGAACAAACAGAGTAACCCACATGTGAAACAATGGAGGAGAAATGAGTGCAGCCTGTTCTGCATGCTTACTGCTTCACGTATAATACAGCACACTGTAAAATGAACAAGCTAGCTAATTATTCCACTCAAAGAATAGATGTCTTCTTATGGTGGGAAGTTAGTATCCACAGGGCCCCTCACACTTAGAGGAACAATTGCATAAGCTCTAGATTTTAGTTTATGCCCCAACGCTTCTAAACTAACCTGTCTAGGAAAAAGTTACATAATGTATTTTCACTCATTTAATTGACTGCTCACTTAATATGCAAACGTGCAGAGCCATAAAGTGAGGCCCAGACTTTCTCCCCCAGATATTCAAAGAGAATTAGAAGATAATCAAGAAAAGGTTTCAAGAGGTGACTGAAGCATGAGAGAACAATAGATATATTATTTATATTAATATATATAATATATAGGTAGTTGTTCATTCATTTTGCTTACCACAGTAAGAAATTGTGTAGATTTCAAAGGAGAGAACGTAAGGAAAGCAAAGAACAATACTTCAGAGCTATGAACTCTATCTTTCAAGATTTTACACACATAGAGGCTTGTTGCTTCTCCTAAATCAGCAAGTTCTTCCAAGTCAGCCAGATCCAAAAAGAAAGTTTTTTCCTTTAAAGCCTAGCATATGCAATGGCACCTGGAGAACAAATAAAGGGACTTCTTTCCAAAATCATAAATAGTTCACTAATAGCGTATTGCTGCCAGATTCCTACCTTTCAAATTGGAAACTCCTTGCACAAGCTCTTTGTTTGATCCCAGGTTTCATCCAAAGAAACAGAAAATCTGTAAAAGTAACTAGGACTGACTCCGTAGGCTCAGTTTTAAGCTTCAGCCAGCACACGATTCACCATTTTGACTATTTCAGCACAGCTTTTTTCGTTCTTCGCTTCTCAATCTAATGCCAAAGTGCACACGAAAAGCCCTTTATAATTCTGAGAGAAATTGTCATCAAATGTGGATTAATTGCTTTATTCATAACTGTTCTACCTAAAAAACTCTAATCTCAAATTTACTGCATTGCTGGAGATTTTAATTGCACACAAGATTAGAGCAAGCAGACTGGAGATACTCCATCTGCAGTACAGAGCGAGTTTATCTGATTTGTAACTTTTGAAAGTGATAAGAACAGCTGCTTGCAAGGAAATCTTTAAAGCAGAACATCACATAAAGGCTGGAATGTGAAAAATTTGACATAGCACGTCTATTTTGGTTTGTGCAACAACATCTCCCCCAGTCCTAATCCTTCTCCTGTATTATTTTGAAGTCACTGCAATCCTTTAGGAGCTCTGCAGTTGGAAAATATGAAATGCATATTCTTAGGGACTTACTTGAAATTCTTTCTTACATGAATGAAACATACAGGCACAACTAAGGAAAGCATCACATCGCCACAGGAGCTCATGGCTATAAAGAAGACTAATGCACATTAATTTTGTAGGACCAACATATAACGAGCCCAAAGTTTTGGTTCTGGGCAATATGATCACAAGGTAACTTAGCAATAGCTCCACTCTACTGATTAGAGTGCCACAGAACTCATAAAACTTAAAGTAGATTGGATTTGGGATTGTTCCATCTTAATCCCTCTCTTTGAAGTAATGCAATTATTTTGGACATAAAACCCTATTCTTAGGGACTTAGAAACACACAATTGTACTCATCCATAAGATTTTAAAACTGAGGATTCATAAGCAGTATGGTTCAGCTCCAGGAACAATCAATTACTTGCTTGCCAAAATCCCATCTTCCAGCTTTAAAGAATCTTTCACCATTCCTGCAACAGTATTCTTAATACGTCACATGAAACTTGTTTTTGCAGATGAAGTAACTATCTTTAAAACAATATGCACATTTCTTCCCTAAGTTATGATCCTTGTGAGCTATATAACTTAAAAAGGCTCAGGCAATGAGAAGCTAGGAATTTACATGGGATAGGCATCTACCCAGTAGCAATGAAAAGGTACTCATCACTAATTTCAATATCATGAGGGATGTAAGAATAACAACATACCAAAAAGCACCACATTTACTCCATATACAGCCATTCTATATAATCCCCTCATCAAAAGTGACAGGCAGATTACTACAGCTTCAGAACAGACTGGCATGACAACTCTATCAGACTGGATGGAGAGAAAACACAATGGCTAAAATTACTTTTTGGTTAGAAGTACAAGTTCTTGTACATCAACTATACTAATAAAATAAATTACCTTTCCCTGTAAATCTGCCCCCAGGAAGCAATCAAGTATTCCTCCCTTTCTTCCTTTCACAAAGTTAATGGACAAGCTGGATAAACTGGCTTCCTGCAGAGCCAGAAACAAAGTCTTGGTTATGCTGCCCTTCCTTCTAACAGTGTTAGAAGTACAGGCTTTGGTTCCTTCCCTACTACGCATCATTACTGCCCTCTCCCCAAGACAAGCACACAGAGATTCTTGCTGCTGAATTATGCAGTAGTGCAGGGGGGTACTATTTTAGCAAATACATTTCTTCTTAGAGCCTCTGTCTAGTCCTGGTCCACAGAGATGAAAATTACTCGCACAGCTTAAGGAGAAACACATTCAGCAGTGAGGATTAGAAGGTCCAGTGCTTACTACATACTGAGGATCCACATGGTTGAACTTCAGAGGCACAGGCAGATACATTTGGTGGCTGCAGATTTAAAGCTTCAGCTGCCAGGGAATTTATACACTCCTGGTTACCCTCTATGGAGTACAGCTACCATCTGCAGCCAAAAAAACTCCATTTGGAATGTGTCAGAAATACACACAAAGCTGCACAAACACTTCTGATCCACCAGAAGGATACTTGGATGAAATAATTGCCAAATATTCCAGCTACGCTGGCCCCTCTCTGCAAGCAAACTGGAGCTTCCCCGCTCATAGTCATTTAAGTAGGAAGAGCTCTGCCAAATGATGATCAACACCAGGAATTTGAACACAACAAAATAAAGCCATCCAAAATACAGCTTTCTGAGGAGACCTCCTTGAGAATGCCTCTGAGGTCTGCCAAGCTTGAATAAAATTTACCTCAGTATTCACCTGACCATCAAGGCTGACTTTCTTCTCCTAGAGTTCTGGTTATCACGCTCTGCAAAATCCATGTATTTTGTCCCTAACTGTGCCATTCAATGATCTCTTTATAACAGAATAGCTTCTGCCATCAAGACTGTTGAGGCTTTTCACAATGAAAAAAGGATGAAGAGAAGCCAGAACACATTCAAATATTCCTGTGTGCTCATCTCTCTTCAGTACTTGGGTTTGAAAAGCATTAAGTATTGCTGAACGTTGCTGTTGGAACAAAAATCAAGGAAATGTTTGTGTTCTAAGTGTATCTGTGCTGGCAAACTCTTCAGGCATTATGTGATACCAAGTCTTGTGAGGTTTTTAACGACTAAAAAAGGGACCCTAAATGCAATTTTTTAAATAGAGATTTAATGTTTGAAATAGTATTGAAACTCCAGTCTGACTGCATTCAGTTTCCACTAATAAAAGTCACACCCTATGGATATCACACTTTATAATACACTTGAACAAGTAAAACAGTTTAAGAGATGCATTTTTCCTACGTATTTCATGTTAAGTGCTTTTGAAAGTAGGCCAAAGCAAAGGTTACACATTCTATCCATACAGTACTTGGCTAGTTCATAACTGCCATTTTCATACTAATTAATACACTCCTTGACGTGAAACGTGATAGCTGCTAAAACACTGACACAAGCTGTATCACAACCTGCCTGGGCTTTGAATTATTTCAGTGGTGCCACTTGCTTAACTACTCTTAAAACTCTCGCACTATTTTCATTCTAAATCTTTTTGATGAGGGATTGCTCTTACCCAGTTCCTAGAACCTTGGAGCACTTTTGGGGTTTGTATTATTGGTTAAAATTGGATTAGCCAATTAAAAAGCAAGCTCTGGCAAAGAAAATCCGCATCTTGATAACACTTAACTTTTCAGTCAAAGGAGCTTTCTTTTAAATTATAAATTCCCATTCTTACTAAGAAATAATAATATGAAATCACACCTTGGGAAAAATAACAGGAAATCTAAAATCGAATACCTGATGTACAAATGTAGGCTTGGCATATGGGTCTACTCTCATGGCCTACTCTAACAAAATACAGGAATGGTGTACAAAGTGCATTTAGCCTCAGGAAAAACACCACTGCTGCGCTGCTCTAAAGAAATCCCTCTGTTTCCACACAAGCAGCACCAATAAGATCCAGACTCATTCCACGTAAGTCCTTACAAGTGAAAGGAACGCAAAGAAAGGGTATCCTATTCTGTAATTTTACCTACCTCACTTAAATGGATAGAAATTAAAAAATCATTTTAGAATATGTATCAAACACATCAGCTGTTCAAGTGAAAAAAGAAATCAGCAAAGACATATTCTTACATAGCACTTCCATTGTGGTAACACTGGAAAGGTCAAGCTAGGCTAGGTGCCAGGGTGCAAGAGGCTGTAACTGATCGCAACCATGGCGTATTTTATAATGTCCACAGACCAGCTTGTTCCTGTGGTGTTGCACATACATGTAAAGGAGGATGGTGACAATCCTAAAGCCTTAAGGCTAAAAACAGGTTCTCGACCTCACTTCTCACCCAGTTCTCTATGAAACGCCTTATGAAGCACTAACCATTAAAAAACAAACAAAACCACCCCACAAACACTTTTTGCTCTGTTTTGAACAGAAGATTCATCTTGTGATTTCTCCCTGCTCAGAAACTTGGGAAATGCTGGTTGATTTCCTGCTTTATCCATATCAGACACTTATCCATATCCATACCGTATCAGACAACTTCAAGCAACTTCTTCTTAATGCTTTAAACTTTAAAAGATTTCAATTTTCTTTAACAAAATTTAAAAGAAGACAACTTCTTTTAAATGCTTTAAGGTTTCGAGCAAGCCATTTAAAACTTTTTCTGCCTTAACCTCTCATCTGTAAAATGGGATAACAGAATTTCCCTTCCTCCAGTTGTCTATGAAATAACTTCATATAGCAAAGTACTCAAAGGACTGCCATTTATCCTGTGTCCACATACACACCACTCACTTGGTATCATGATGTGTAGATTTCACTTCATGTCCTTTGATGATACCCATAGTAACAACTTTTACAACAAATCCTTAAAATTTTCCTTTCTTTAAAAGGGGAGTGCTTTGGTTTTACATATAGATTTCACTATTTCTTGTAATAAAGCTTTTCTGAATTGCCAAAGTTGAGTAACAAATATTGACCCTACTAAGATTTGGTTTTCAGGTATGCAAAACAGAAAAATTCCATGCACCCAAACAACTTAGCTGATGCAGAGTTGATAAGCTAAGGCTTGACTATGAAAGAAACTAGATGCACAGTTTTCCACATTATAATTTGTGGATTATTGGCCTGAGTTATTTTGATTAGTAATAAGGTGTGAGGTCAAGTTATTGTAATAGAATAGTCAGGGTAAGTGGCAATAAGTGCTTATATAAATTTGACAAGAACTACTTGAAAGCTAAAATACAATCTACTGAGGGTTGGGGGGGACACCTGTAAAATATTTAGGAATGAACAAAGCTCACATTCACAGTGGCAATAAAGTAAGATTTCCACAAGGCGATGTTCAAGACACTGAATTACAATCTAGCAGAAACAGGGTGTCAAGTCAGATAGAAAATCATCTGCTCCAATTTTACTGATGGGGCATATTAACTTTTCTCTTGACTTTTAAGTAAATACTTAGCTTTGTGTAACAATTTTACCATGATTGGATAAAAACCAATCAAGCAAACACAGCAAGTATTACCTGGACCCTATTTAATCTCTGTCTAATCTCATAATGTTTGTTACTCTAGCCCAGATCCTCCAAGGCATGAAACACACCAAATTCACTGCTCACCCATGTTCTGTAAAATAACAAAGAAAAAGCTTCAAAACAGATTTCTCTACTTACAAATACATGTCAGATCAAGGTACACACACTCTCAGAAGGAAATCATATTAAACTTCTATAGTTTCCCTTTGAACACTACCATGAATTCCATTTTTCTTCCATCTCAACTTAGTCAAATCATAAAATAAAATGTGATTAATTGGTTGAAAGCAAAGGACTCAAATGTAAATTACCCATCAGACTCAGTGCTCACATGGCCACTCCATGGTACTGTTTTCTTCCCATCTTCTCTTCTCACAGCATTTTCCCCAAAATAGCACCAGATAAACTGGTTTGCACTGGAAAAGTTAAACTGACACCTCTCTTTCAATAAATGAATTTCAACCAGTCCCATACAGTACTTGTAAAAAACTGTATCCTTTATAAAAAAAGGAAATGCACAATCGTTTCCAAAGTTTTTATAACCACATTTTAATGTGCAGTAGTAGGAAAATGAAAAATTGAGTATTTCAGAATGTTAACACATGCTGAAGATAAAACTGTAGGAAGTTTTACCCCTTGGTTATAACATCCCCTCGATGACTAGCAAACATTTACACTGATCTAGAAATGCAAGAACCATTTTTACACAATGGCCTTACTTGGACTCTGGCAGTAACTCTGGCCAGCCTGAAGTGCCAGCTCCAAGACACCCGCAATCAACACAGCACTTACAAGAGGATCAAGCATTAGGACAGACTGCCCAGGGAAGTGGTGGAGCCACCATCCTTGGGGGTGTTTAAAAGATGTGTAAATGTGGCACTTAGGGACACAGTTTAGTGGTGGGCTTACCAGTGCTGGGCTAACAGTTGGACTCCATGATCTTAAAAGGTCTGCTCCAACCGAAACGATTTTAGGATTCTGTAATTATTTTAAATGCTCTAAATACTTTAAAATGTAAAGCTGTTCAAATACTACTTAACACATGAAAAATACACAGAAACTTCAATCTGACTGCTTGAAATTTCCACTTACTACAGTCCCTGGGTCTCACACTTCAGAACATATTTCCAAAGGAGACAACTTGCAGAAATCCATTAAGCTGAAAGAAATTGATCATCACATAGGAGTTCACACTCTTAAAAAAAACAAACAATTACAAATAAAAAGACTTTGAAGCAGTTTGGCCACCATACAGTAACTCATCAAACTGCTGTTCACTTGGCATATATACATATTTACCTGAAAATACATTATTACTATTCTTTCTGCCTTGAAAAGGTTAAGGGATCAGTACTGAAATACAAAGTATGATAGTAATAAGTAGTATCTTTACATAAAATACTATAAAGCAACAAGTATTTGAAAAAGTATTATATTCTTCTAAAATTAAATACTTCTATGACACCAATATCCACAGTGATTTCTCTGAAATCAGACACTTTTCGCCCTAGACCATAGGATGAAGTGATTTGAAATGGAAATATTTCCTGTCCACTCACTGCCAGTTTCTGTTCCCAGAGTGATATAACAGATGACATCCAGTACAATAAATTCTTTTATTAACCATAAATTTGAGACTGCTTTAGGGATTTGAAGTGTTCAGTTTCATGCTGAAAAAATGTAATGTTATCCACAGCCCATCAGCATGTGTAACAAAAACAGAGCCACAGGTTATAGGACTTTGATCAAATGATGAAAAAAAAAAATCTTCTGAATTTAAAAATACTTGAAAAAGCATCTACAATCATTTCTAACCTTCTATTTTTAAAGAGAGACACACACACACTAACGGATCCTTTTCTGCAGGAAACAATCACTTTAACAAAAGACTCTACATAGAAAGTCAATACCATGAACAAGTTTCCTTCTAGCAATTATCTTATTTAAGAAACCAGAGCTGCAATGTAAGTTTTAAGAGCTTAAGCATTTAAATACACAGACTAAAAAGTTACTGAACCAGTATTTCTCTCAAACTTTCACTTGACTTCTTTTTATCAAAATTAAACTGAATTTATAAATATATAATCCTAAAACATTGCACAGGAAGACAGTACAATACAGAATATAAACCCCTTTCAGTTTAAACCTTCATGTCTAGTAAAATAAAATACATTATTGTAGTAAATTGAGACGTGGATCCAAAGGCCAGCATGTTTTACTCCCAATGTACATAACTTACAACAGCAACACTACTGATTGTAAAATATAAACATGGAAACTATCATTTTCTCCCTTGCAACAAAACCTAACCTTATTGGAGGGAAAGTGGAGAATTCATACCTATAACTACATATTCATACCTATAACTACCAATCAACTTTCCACATACAAGCATGCAAATAAACTACTAGAGTTTTCAAATTGCTAACCTCTGCAGTTAAATGGAATATAAAAAACAGTAACTAAAACATATATACCAAATATCATGTGGCTACACTGAAGAACAGTCATCCATATCTATCAGCACTGTTAGATGATACTGGGGTTATTCTATCACTTACTTTATGATTCCTGCATTTACTGCCAGAATGTAATAAAAAAGAAAGTCTGTCCTCACAGCTCATTCTTTAGTGAGCTGAATGTCCCATTTTCAAACCTCTGCATGACATTTCACGGCTAGTGGTCCTTATTGAAAGAGAACCCCAAAAGTGAATGGCATGATTAGTGAATTACTCTTACAAATGCAACTATATGGAGAAACCAAAGCTATCCCAACCTGCATTATTCCTGACTAATGAATAAAAGATAAAGGTTTGGTTTCCACTGATGCTCTGCAGAAGCATAAGAACAATAACTTTTCACCTGTTAGGGTCAGGGTGAGTTAGGTGTTTGTTTTGGGTTTTTTTGATTCTCATTTTAACTTTTTTTGTGGTTAACCTATTAGTGCTGTCAGAAGGAAAACTAAGGTAAAGTTAATTATGGAACACCACCAACATAATCTGCTGGGAAAAAAAGTAAACAATAAAGCATGTTACTGATTCTTTGAAAAGTACCTTATGAAGTAGTTTTTATTATACAACAGAAAAAGTAAAACATTCTATATTCTTTTAAAACCAAAGCATCAGGCTATACATCTGGTCCTTTCTTCTAAGCAGTATCTGGAGGTCTCAATGAACAAAAAATCTGAGCAGTAAAGTCAAAGCTCTTATAATGGGGAATAATCCTTGACTGCACTCCACAACTACACAAATTTGCTCCTAGATACTATACTATCAGGAGATGCTGTCTCCAGAGCACACAAAGAAAATGAAACTTAGAGAAGACCTAGTGGGTCATTTTGTAATGTTAGTGGTAATCTGCCCAAATTCCATTCACAAACTATAGGTTGTATAGTGAAGTCCCCCCCTCGGGTTACAAATGAATACCCTACCCTTCATTTCCTGGCAGGAAGAGTTGTATAGCGTTACGGTGCACTCTGATCCACCACAGAGCTGGCTGCAGTTCAACAGCCGCTGAAGTGATTTCTGAAACATTATCATCTTCTTGCCTGTGAAAAAGTCACTGGTGAAAAAAATGTTCACATGACAATTCTTGATAATTTAGACTTTAAATTTCATATATGCTCACTATACTAACCTCAAATTCTTTTGATGGTGTACTTTTTTAAAGGTAACTAAATTAGCATCCCTCAAGGGTGGCGATTTTAAAAGTATCTCAGTAGTTACATGGAGCATCTGAATCACCGAATTAGCTTAGAGATTTCTCAACTCCCCTGTCCAGTCATTGGTTCCTCCTTTGTGCTATAGTTCAGCACGTCTGGACCTATACCTAACACGACTGCACGGGGACCTCATTTTATTCATGCCATCAAAATGGCCCTAGTTGTGAAAAGAAAGAAAAGAAAAAAAGGAAAGTAGGGGTACTTTCAATGCAAACAGTTTAATAATGTCATTTACAATGCAGCTCACAAACAGGTGCATTAAGACAGGTGGGAAGGGAAGGGCAAACAGCAAGACCAAAGTGGGAGGAAGCAGATGGGAGTGAAAATTTCACTAACCAGCTTCACCGCTGAGTTAACATAAAATGTAACTACACCCTGGGCCACAAAAGAGAACAAATCCCATCGAAAGTTCATAGGAGTTATAGGGCACACCATTCTTTTTCAGAATCACACTCCAAGCTTCTAAGGATCTGTTCACACTTACAGGGTGAACTTAAATCACCCATTTATACCCCATATCTCTAAGACTTCAAGGCAAAGAAGCCCAGCACAAGCTTGAAAACTTTGCTAAAAGGGTTTGTGATTCAGCAACGCCCCCTTCCCACACCGTATTTGAAGCTCATCCAGACAGAGCAGTCTTTATGCTCAGAGTAAATTGCACAACTTACTGATTCCAACTTCCATCCTCGTTTTGTTACTACTGCCTGTAATTAGGGGCAAGCCCAGGCAGGGAGATAACACTGATCTCCAGAGAAATTGGAGGAGTATGAAGCAGTGCAAGCAGGCTTTACCAGGGCTTTGAGACAAAGATATGGACTGGCACCTGAACAGCTCAGACAGGGAAACTGTCTGGGCACAGCTGTACCAAAGTTACTGTGGTGCATTTAAAAAACATATAATAAAATCTATCCCTCAGGGCCTCTTTTAAGAAGAAGTTATTACTATGTGATAAACCAAGATGTAACTTTACACTGCACTACCTACTCTATGACCAACAGGCTGTATGGGTTGTTCCAGAACACACCTACACCATACTCAGACTGAAGAGAGCTATTATCAAGAAAGCCCCTAAGGATCAGCAGCTGCCATGCCAGCAAACTGCTCTGAACTAGGTATGATGCCACACTAACACAGCTATCCTGCTTCTGGCAGTCAGCTCCCTGGCTCCCAGTTAGCCCCACGTCTGGAACACTGCCCTGCATTGAGAATATTCACCCAGAAACTCTCCACACGGGATTAACTTTGGAAATGAACAGCATTCTGAACGGGTGTCCCAGTTTAGTGGGTAGTAATATTCCCATAGACGCAAATGAGCAAAGCGAGAAGAGGCTTCACTTCCAGGTGTGCAAAGCACACAGCTTTTGCACTGAGGACAGTCACAGCTGCTGAGCACTGGGTAAACCACACAGTGTAAGCCACTTGAGGTGTAAAAGACAAAGTCCCATCAGGATGGAAGTCAAAGTTTTGCCACTGATTTTAACAGGTAGGATTTTAGCTCCTTCAACCAAACAAAAAACCCAACAAACAACAGAAACAAACAAAAAAAAACCACTCGACAAACACCCCAGTATTCTATGTTTAATGGGAAACAGACTGGGGTGTTGTGTCCACAAGAAGACGACAAACAGAGACCTGCATACAGTTAGTGAAATCATTGCATAAAAGATAATGTGACTACTGGAAGTCTCTGAAGTTGTATTTTTTAATGCTTTCTTACTCCAGGCCAGTCACACCTGGAATACACATGTTGAACTGCGCAGCTGATAGCTTCTAGTTTCAACCATTTAGAAGATTTACTGTTTGGAACTAAACATTCCACTATTACACCTTCCTAAATTCACACACAGTTTTAATCCGCATTGAAAAGAAAAACAATTTGTACCCTGTACAATTAAAATTATAAAGGGGACTTTTATCAATCAGATTACTCTTTGGAAGTCCATATGCAGCTAGACAAAACTCTACTTCTATGGATACGCAAACACAAAAGAAAATCTCTTTTCATGAATCCTAGAATCTAACCTAAGAGCTTGTTTTAAGCTTGGAGTTCTACAACTTTAAAGGAAAATATCAGAAACACACGTAAGTATTTATGTTACAAATACAAAACTCTAGAAATTAAGTTTATTTTATAAAGTAGAGTGCATTTTAAGTGATAGTATTATGAGTTTAGGATTCCCATGGAGGACTAAACCCCTCCATTTGAGAATACAAAGCAAAATTAATTAGGAAACATAGTTTGAAAAGTATTCCTGCAAAGAGTTCTTAGAAAGGATCACCTTGAATGTGTTTGATGCTGAGGGGACGCCATAACTTTTCTTCACACAAAAGCAGTCATCAACAGAGCACAACCAGATGTTAAGTTTTCTTTTCTTAGTTTTTGTAAACCTCTGTGACCTCCCTCAAATTAAAAAAGGGAATAGCATTTTTAAAGCCACAGGAGCTATCATTAGTGAAGCATTCTAAGGATTTTCATTAATTCATAGCCAGCCAACCAGGAATTTTCCCACAGCCGTATACAAAAAAAGTCAGAGAAGTCACTGATTGCTTGGTTGGATTTGAATGTAGCCAGAAGTAAGATCAGAAATATCTAGTCCCTCCCACTGATAGGAGAGTGAAGAACATAGGGAAGGTCAGAAATTAAAATCCAAGTCTGCCCACCAACCATGAGGAAAATCCAGCATTGCCATATTAGACTGGATATAGCAACAGTTATTACATACAATTTTGTAAGATAAGAGATTTCATATAGAGAGATTGATAGAAATCAATTCTTTGGAAACCTTTAAGCACAGAAGGTACAGTTCCAAGCAGAACTGTGTGCTTATCATCTCCTCTACACAGCAGCCTCAAGACTCAGACTGATGCTGTGTAGTTGTTAGTATGGCACCCACCCATTATAGTAACTTATGAGATGATACACAGGTTTAGTTGGAGTCCTTTGAACTCTGCAGGTTCCCATTCGTCCCTTAGCGTTTCTGTCAGCCCAGGGTTCCAGCACTGAAGGAGCTTGCACTTTGCATGTTAGATCATCAAAATAAAAAAGGTGACAGAAAACAGACAAATGTATTTCAGAGCGCTTCCCTCAAAGACATTACAATGACCCCTGCATTCCTGTGACATGTTACACTCTGTACAGCATTTGTAAAGGAAAAGCAAAAGGCTGGGTACATACTCAAAGGCTGCTGGCTTGCAGACTCCATGCTGCCAACAAGAAGGTGCATCTGTCAACACAGAGCTCATTTCACCGCCACCTCGGTACGCTGTCAGGTCACCAAGGGGTACAAATTTGATTCAGGTAAGTCACGGGCACACAACTCCAATTCTGCTGAATTTATCAGAACATACATTTCAGAGTTTAGGCTTTCAGGCCTGCAAGCACAGGTATAACACCTGATTGACCATGAAATCTCGCAGGAAAATGCTCTCAAAACTCTATGATTCTATGTTGAACAGAATGAGCAACATGGTCTAGTGTGAGGCATCCCTGCCCATAGCAGGGGGGTTGGAACTAGATGATCTTAAGGTCCTTTCCAACCCAACTATTCTATGATTCTATGATTTGGGCACATACAGAATAAGTAGCATGAGTGATGTGCTTCAAAACCAGATTTACTGTCTTGCTGAACAGCTCAAGACCAGATGCATAAAAGGGTGCTCATACATCTACAGCTCTAAACTTGAGGCAACATGAAGAAGGACCATAATAACGGATTTAAAGCATTTAATTTAAAGCATTTAACGGATTGCTGACATATTCCATATGTTCAATATTCAATTATGCACTACTGATAGATTTTGACACTTCACTGAAAACACTGCTCACTTGTCTTGTAGCCAGCATCAGTGTTTTCCATGCAGTAGGTGAGCTATTAGTCTTTTAGTTCCTACCTGACCTATAAGTGTCTGGCCCTCTCCCAAAAGGCCCTGAGAGCTTTTCAGAAGTACAGTCATAACAGTGAAATGCCAGAGCAAGGATTCTTTGGTCATCTAAAGGAAAGCAGTCCCTACCCCTTCTGGTCTGCATCATGCACACCTGCAGGTTAATACCAAAATTACTCTTATTTCATTTCTACTTAAATCTATTCAAAAGGGTTTGCTAGCCATGATTCCAGCCCTAATTATTGCCAGTATACTAAGAAAATTATTTCATACTTAGCTCTTTTATCCTGCTTATTTTAGGTTAAGGAACTCATCTATGGTCATTAATGGATTGCTTAATTCAAGTTAAAGGCAGCGTTTAATGTACTGGATGGCTCTGGCAGCTACTTTCCTAAGCCAATACTAAGAATTCATCCACCTGTTTGAAGGCATTCATCACCTACCGCCTAAAGGGCCTATCAATGAATTGAGTGGGCTTAAAAAGTATGGAAACAGCCACTTAACAGGTGTTTTTTACTAGAATCTAACACAGCATTTTGAGTTTCAAATGTGTGAAAAATCCACAACACCCAAGAAATGCAAAAAAATATGGGTAACCACTGAAAGGGCTAGCAAATTAGGATGCAGACACTGCCTAGCCAGACAATTAACTTCCTGTTGCTATCCCTTTACTACCCGAACGAGGCCTCAAGAACAGAGTACCAAGAGGCAGTGTTCTAATACACCCACAGAACTTTCCACTATTATCAGCACAAGGAATAGTAATAAATAGGAAGCCTGGAACAATTCTTCAAAGCCAATAGTGATATAAAACTGTAAAAGCCTTCAAGTGAGATAAAATTCCAAAGAACACAGTATCTCCTGAAATGTGTGCTGGTGCTTGCTAAACCTCTAATCCAAGCTTTAATTACTTTTAATCATCAAGTCAAACTTTGAAGGAACAAATCCCTACCTGCACATTTAATTTCCCTCATGTTCTTAGAATCTATCTGCACAGTGGTGAGAGGGGGACAGGACTAAATAGTGATGTGACTTGTTCATGTGGCTTCATGTACTATTGCTTGTATTACCTGTTAAAACATTGCTATTAACCTAAAAACCTTCTTGTTAATCTGCAAATTTCCTTACTGTGAGGCTTCCTCAGTGGGTTCCTGAAGTTTGTTGGGTTTTTAGTTTTATTTTTAGGAAAAAAAAACCCTCAAGTAACTGAAATGTGTTCTTAGAACACCCTCGACTTGCTCAGGTGACCTATTCTAGAACTTACTCCAGAACCATCAGCCGTGCTTCATCTTGTCCCGTTTTTACCATAACAGGCCCCTCTGGTGCTCTTTCTATCTCTTTCACCTCCAACCCTGATGTGTTTAGAAATCTGAACACTGTACTTTGGGCAGGAATGAGAATTTAGTCAAACCCCACGCAGGTGTGACTGGCAGTTACTGCTGAACTGGCAGCTGCTCTCAACTGCCTTGTCATAAATGTTCCACTTTTTAGTGCTCTTTCTACTGGATAGGCTTTAGCTAAACTCACTTTCAACAACTCCTCTGGGGTACCATTAAATCATAGTAAGCTTGTTTCCTCAGAATCATGTTCTTCACTGCAGACACACCATAAATTAACCAGAAGCCCACTGCTATTCTTCAGTCAAGAAACAGTGCATATGGACAGTATCTCCCAAGGTACTTGACTGATCTACCTAAGATAACAGGCTCCATGAAGAGGGGTTAACACCACCAGGTACCAGGTAGCCTGCAAAGCCATTTTTAAGACAGAAAGCTTGACAAAGAGACCCACTGAAATCTGTGTTACTAGAAGACTCAGCAAAAACTCACTAATACAGTTACCTGATGCATCATCGCTGTAAAATGGGTTACTTCAACCCCTTTTCAGAAACAAAACTCAGGCCCTTACCTACACACATGGCCAACCAAAAAAGTCTATGCTCAAAGTGGTTGAAGTCAGATGTAAAAACACTGCTGATAGGCTGAAACCAAACCCAGTTAAGAACCTGCAGTTATAAGGTATTTATGAACTTCACAAAATACGGCATGAAGAATTTATATATTTGTTAGAAATAGGTTTAGTGAGAATCTCCTGGGTTTTGGTGGTAAACAAGAAGTAATTTGTAAGGTAGAACACTTGATATACATAGACCCAGAGAAAACTTAACAGCCACTGTAGTTTATTAAGAAATATTTCTTAACTGCACTTTCCTCTCTTCCTTAATATTTATTGTCTACACGGTTTGACACACTTCCAAAAGTCACATCTGCTTGTTTTACAGCACTGCACCCATTTAATAAGGAGCATCTTCTCCAGTCCAGAGAGGTAGGTCACTAATACTTTTTTAAATCCAGAAATGTCGTCTTAGATATGATGTTGAAAGTACGATTTATAAGTAAAATAGGTTCAAGCATGTTAAAAAACACATTTACACCCTGGCTTGGCTGGCAGAATTCTGGATAATCAAAGTGATAATGGTTAAGTTTTTCTTAAATAAACGTTGCAATAAAACAACAGAAGCAAGTCTATGCATTACTGACATATGCCTGTAGTCACTACTTTAATAAGTATACATCTGGTTAAAGTCCTTATGAGAAAACCATGTAGAATTTTTGGGTGACTCCTCTTGAGAAGACCTGGAGAAGCCAAACAGCTGGACAATGCAACAACTGTGAAGTGTTACATGCATGAAAGGATAAAACCCTTTTTCAAGTTTACACTTTAAAATTTTGATCCTTAAATAATGTCTCACATTACCATAACCTAAAATTAAGTACTTAATATATACTGACATAGCCACAGCTCCTTATTTTAAGTTGTCGTAACTTGCACTTCCATAAGATGATTTTGGATAATTCACACAGGGAGAAGGGTGCAATAAATAAACATCCATGTATTTAATATAACTTTCATGTCTTTTTAAGGTGTGATTATTTATGAATAATGTTCATTTTTAAATACAGGAACAACACATGATACAGAAGCATCAGCATTAACCTAAAGTTTCATGAAAAAAAAAGTGTTTAAATACACTTCACTGTGCTGGTAGCAGTACATGTAAAAACCAAAGAAATTAAACATAAAAAAGTATTTTTAGTTTTAAAAATGGTATTCAGGTTTAACAGTTCTCTGGTAATGCTTCACACTCCTTTTACCCTGTTTGCTTCTAAAAAAGCATGCTGAATTTACGGGTAAAATTCCGCCTCAGAGCAGAATTAAGCAGGCAAGCTAACATCAAAGCTTTGTTTCATCATCTTTAGACTGATCTGTCGGAAAGGACAGCTGGTCCTTATTAAACACCCTTTAAATGTTGCAGTTTTAATTAAGTAACATCCTTGTTATATTAACATTACCAAATAATTAACTAAAGAAAAGCCAGCATCATCTAATCGTGAGCTTAACAGCTTTTCACCAGTGGACTATAAAGTACTAATCTATTAAAGCAGAACTTGTTCTTAAATGAGTGTCTCAAGTTTTTAGATTGCCAAGTGTGACACAGCAGTCACTACCCTTACTCAAAAGCAGATTTTTGGGCAAGCAGTGAGTGGAGTTCAACATCTAAACTAAGGGGTATGATCTAGAGAGGAAATTAATCAGATCTGTAACAGTCCTATTAGACTTCAGCTGCAGAGACCTTGTTAAGGCATAGAATCACAGAATAGTTTGGGTTGGAAGGGACCTTCAAGATCATCTAGTCCAATCCCTCTGCAATGAGCAGGAACATTTTCAACTAGATCATAGGTCAGTAGCCTATGAATTAGAATCATACTCAAATTCCCCAATTCCACAGAAACATGCAAGGGAATAGACATTTTGCTAACACTGAGAGCTAGTTTCAATTACATAAGCAGGCTAATGCTTCTATTATTTTGTTCTCTAGGTGCTGTGTCTGAATATTATTTCTGAAAACCGAGTATTTAAACTGTATAGCCTCAGAGCTCCTGAGGAAACATTCACAGAATCATAGAATCATCTAAATAAGCACTAAGTAAGCTAAATAAACACTTTGTGCATTTTAAGTCAACTTTAATAGCTAGATGGTCACCAGTACTTTCTGACACTGGAGTAAAAATGGCGTCACATTCTCTGCTACACTACTTGATAAATGAAACTTTAAAACCACCAAACCAGGAATGAGCTTGAAGTCAAATTCTAAGCTAAACAAAAGTGATACAGATGCCTACCTGCATGACTGACCATGCTTGCAAAGCCTTGCACTCAACATATTGCATTATATCCAATGAGAGAAACACACTAAGCTTTAAATGACACATCAAATCAATTCTGGAAGACTATTACATTCTTCTATAGGCCAAAGGAGAGAAATCTACTGATTCTAAAAATTCCTAAAAAATGGAGGATACAGAACTGCTGGCATCTGGTCTGCAGAGCTTTCAGCCAACTCTGGAAGTGTTAGATTAAAGAACACCCTGATGGCAAACATTAACACCTTCCACTATGCTTCAACTCAGGTCTGTGTTCTGGTCAATACCCTTTACAATTTGCAACTACTTTGAAAGAGAAAATCTGATTTTGTTTAACTGTTAGAAAATAATAATAAAAAAAGGGAGAAATTTAAACTTTGGTAAATTATCTCTTATCATTTTACAGGGTATTTCTCCTCCTAAATAAAGTTCCCAAAACATGTATTTAGTTGGGAAAATTATTTCAGTATGACCTAGCTCTGTGCTTAGAAAATCCTGTAGAGAAGAATAAGTGTGTGCTGGGAGGGATGCTTGAGGAGATAAATGTAGGGACATAGCAGCATGAGGCTAAAGAATAAGGAGACAGGCAATGCTCCTGATAGTGGAACGGTAGGAAATGGGGATCTTCAGAGTCTGCTCTGAAGCAGAAAAGGAAATAGCAGGCTACTTAAATAAAGATGACACAGGGAGAATTTCAGGGAAGAATGCTCAGGAACAGAGAACCCCAGTACATACAATAAACTTTGCTTAGCAAAGGAAGGCACAACTCTCTGCTAAAGGGCGGGAATAAGGTGGGTGTCTGCTAAAATGCTGTATTATTTATTCTTTCTCATCATACAGTCTCATTAAATTTAAGCTTTATACTGAACATGGCTCAGTGCCAGGAACTTCTGAGGAATTAAACACATGAAAAAAATTACTCATGTGTGCAGTCCCATTAGAATCTACACAACAACTTGAGAGTAAAGTTGCTCATGTGTTTAACACCGAATAAATGAATCTGAAATACATTCAACTCATCAGAGTCCCCGTCTGTCTTCTCTGTACATTTTATGGCTTGTTTATTGCATGAAAAAAATTCAGAGACTGCTTTTCCAGAAGAGCTTCCCATGTGGACATACTTATTCTAGATTAAAAGGGGCCCTTCCCTGATTTATTTTTTCTGGATAAAGGTACACATATGATGTAGTAAGGCCATGCATATGGAAAGACTATCCATATGGAAAGCTACTTTGCAATACTATTCTGCTTCAAGTGAACCCTAATCTGAAATAACATTCAATGTACAAATACATTAAAATTTCTGTTAAACATCAATGAAAGAAATCCCAGCTGTAGGGAAGTCAATCCAAAGTCTAAAACCCTGGGCCCACTGAAATCACTGATGATTCTTCACAACCGTAATGTTAAGTTACTCATCCTGCTGTTCTTTCCTGCTGTAGACATATGTTGATCTCTCAAGACAAATGCCAGAATATTACTAGAGAAAGTGATTAACACATTGGAAGGGGTTTTAAAAAACACACTTCTGAACATTTTAGCTTTGAAAACATTAGCTATTAACAATACTGTCAGAAGCTATGAAACAAAACATCAAATACTTCCTCACACATTCTTTCAATCATAGTCCAGTAATGCATTCTCATCAAGTCAAGCTTTTACTCCTACAAAACACTGAGGAAACTTAAAACTGTATTTTGTAGAGTGAAATGAAGATGAGTATTACTGCATTAATGTACCAGGGTGAAACACGGATTTTCAAAAACAACATTCAAACAATAAAAAAAAGACTCATTTGGGTGGGAAGAGCACCACACAGTCATAGTTTTGGCAGTGGAAAGTATCCAACTTGGGTTTCTAAATCTACATACAAACACCCAGCTACCTACATCTTATTTCTCCTTAAACAACTATTAAAAGTTAACTGATACTTTTCTAGATTGTTTATTTATGCCACTGAGAATTACCTCAATTCAACTGTTTCATTTAATGCAATCTAGACATTTTTACTTTCTGTAATTTATTCAGGCCCTTAACATACATTAATTAGACACTACCTATAAATAACCTGCAATAAGAGTATCTATTTGAATAGGATACAATCACTTCAGGGCTTGTGTCTTTTCAATCAGTCAGTGTCCCTGCAGTGTTTAGAATGGCAGAGGGGAAGTGGCCTGTGGTTAAACAGAGGAAATACCAAGGAATTTTAATAGAGCAAATAGTCTCTTTACTTCCTACAGGGTACTACTTCAAAGGCAACCCTGCTCCAGAGCAGACAATGTGTTAGAGGGGCCATCAGTCATTTAATAGTATGTCAAGTCTACTCAAAACTTACATGCAGACCAAGATAAACAGCACATAACTGAGACAACGGGTACCATCCTGCAGTCTTTACTCTAACAAATGCCGCCCAGCCCTAGTTATGAAGACAATCATAAGACAGACTGGTATTACAAAATTAGACTATGAAGTTAAAACTAAACAGTCAAGATACCAATAAATTGGTGAGGGAAATCTGACCTTGAAACTGAAAATATAGTAAAACCAGAAACACGTGCAAACATTTAGTAAGCTAGGTTGTGAGCAATAAAGACAAAGGGCGGCTTAAGCTAATTGGAAAGTGTGATTTTTGCTGATCTAAGAGACAGCCAAAATAATTAATTGTACTGCAGTACATTCAGGTTTCATACACACAATTATATTATGTAATCAAAAAAATAAATCCAATACAAATGCATCTGAGTATTTCTATAAAGGCCAAAATACACTAATCAAGTGTTATAACTTTTTAATAGCGATAATTTACTTGATAGCTGATGCAAAACTTGACAGAAACATGCACAGGGGTGGTTACGAGCCTGTGCAGCATCCTGCCCACATCTGGTGAAACATACAATAGACACACTGCGCCAAAACATTTTATTCCTCATTCTCAGTTAAAAAGACCTAACAGGGGAATGTAAACCTTAAATGAGTTCCAACCAACACAAAGATTCAGGTCTTAAGCTTTATCAGGATTTGAAGTTGGTTTTTCCACACTTTTTTTACACATTTTTCAATGCTTTCGCCTTATTAAACTATGCCCTACAAACTCCTGAACTGCATGTTGCTGTAACGTTCTCAAAGGAGCTGATCTAAGACCAAGAAAATCCTTAGTGACAGTCTAACAAAAAGGAAAAGCAATGAAAGTCAGTTCTGTTCCCTCCAGTTCCTGGATCACCACGCTTCAACTGCGCTGGCAACTACACATCGGCAGAAAGGAAAGAAAAAAGAGCACACACACAAAAAAAACACAACTCAAAGTTATTTAGAAACACACACACAAAACAGGGACAGCAAACAAGAAAAGTCTGACAGCAAAACACACCAGAAACAGGAACAAAAGGCAAAGACCAAGTAACAAAACGTTTATCACCTTCCTCCCCCTTTTCCCCCTCCCGTAAATTTCCTACATCCTCTGTATAATGATCAGGCCTGAAGCTAAGACCCCAAGCCGGCCTCGCATCATTAAAATAACAAAGCCCAAGAGATCGCTTTTATCCTCCTCGCAGCGCAGGTCGACCTAAGGAAGGGGAGAGCTGGTGGCGAAAGACCTGTCGAGTGACTTTTTCGCCCTCCCTGGTTGTGGACTGCCTCCCACCCCCGGGCGAGACACCCGTACAAGTCCCTTCCCGGGACATGCCACCCTCTCTCCGGGCCGCAAGTTAACGAACTACCAGACGCAGCGCCCCGGGGCAGCTGTATCAGTGGCCGAGGACGCTTTCCCCGCGGTAGCAGCTCGCTGCCCCAAGGGGCCGTGCCCACCCTCAGCGGCACTCCCCGGTCAGCGCCCGGCGCCCAGAGGGTCGCTCTGCAACCCCTAACACACCGCACGCCGCGAACGCGGCTGCCTGCGCGGGGGACCGAGCAGCAACAGCGCTCCGCTCCACTCACCCTCCCTCCGCAGGCTTCGGCTGCTGCCCCCCTCCTGCCGCTGGCTCCTCCAGCGGCCCCAGCGGGCTGGTGGCCACCGAAAGAGGCGACAAGGGCGAAAAGGAGAGAGCCGAGCTCCAACCCGGCTGCCATGGCACGCAGCAAGCCCCGCACCACCGGGGCTCAGGGGCCACTGCCGCCGCTGTGTGCATGCGCGCTACCGGCCGGGGCGGGGGGCTCCTCCCCGCCTGTGCCCGGCCCGGCCCCACCGCCCCCCACGGGACGGCCCCTCCCTGGCCCGGGCCGGGGGCTCGGCGGCACCAGCGCCTGCACTCGCCCCTCCACGCTCGCTCCGTACGCGGGGCCCCTCTCCGCCAGACCCCACGGGACTCGTGTCCCCTCCGCAGCATAACGGGGGCACCAGCACCTGATCGGCCGCCCCCCGCCTCCTCTTCGCCTGTGCGATACTGTGTTACTGATCCCGGCACACCCAGAAGAGCTGGGTGCAACTCACAGAAACCTATGGGTTTGGGCTTCTCTCACAAGGAAAGATCGGTGGCACTTCACTATCGGGGTGATCTTCATAGTGGAACAGCCCAAGTACGCAGCACCACCAGGGCCACTGGCCAAAACTCAATCATAGATCTTTCACAGCTAGAGAGTAATGCATTAACTAAAGCCAGACAAGACGGAGAAATACACTATCGTAGAATCACAGAATGGTTTGGGTTGGAAGGAATCTTATAGCTCATCCAGTTCCAACCCTTGTCATGGGCAGGGACACCTTTCACTAGCCCAGGTTGCTTGAAGCCCCATCCAACCTGGCCTTGAACACTGCCAGGGATGGGGCAGCCACAGCTTCTCTGGAGAGCCTGTGCCAGCGCCTCAGCACCCTCCTAGAGAAGAGCTTCCTAACATATAATCTACATCTCCCCTCTGTTAGTTTTAAAACTTCAACTGCAGAAATTGCAACAGAAGCTCTATGTAGCAATAAATACTTCAGCTTTTTCAGTTGGCATCTCTACAGTTAATTTTGGCATTAACATGCTTTGATCAAAACATTTTTAATAGAAAATAAATCACATTTCTAATAGATTTCAAATGCAACTTACTCTGAGATGCCAGTGAATTCTATCAAGTACATACCCTTCACCTGAAATTCTCTAAGTCAGGTAAGAGAGAGAAGACCAAGGCTCTTCTGAAGAACATAGCCACAGCATAATTCAGCTTGGAAGGGACCTCAGGGGGTTGTTAGGTCTAACCATCTGCTCTAAGTAGGCCTAACTTCAGGTTCAGATCAGGTAGCTCAGGGCCTCATCATACGTCACGTTTACACATCACAACTCCAATGATTTTTGAAACTTCTGATTTTAGTACATTCTGTTGTTATGATTAAAACCCAATCCTGATGGAATAGGGAAATCCTATTTGGCAAATCCAGTATTTTAAAAGACCCTGTAGTTTGGATTACAATGGTATGGGAAAACACCACTAAGCCCATCAGTTGAAAGGAGACACGACCAGTTGGCCATTTTTAAACCTGTGCTGGTTTTACCCCTGTCAAAGGGGTTTCCGTCCTTCGTGACTATTGCAAAAATAACACAATAAAGCTCTCCTCAACTGCTGAAGTCCATGAATCACAGTTACCTTTGAAAAAAGGTTTGTGACTTCCGGATGGCCATAGCCCTGCTTCATGACATGAAAAGAAATTCTTGCCATTGCACGTTTTTCAGCACAAATTGCAGATTAGACTGCACCTTTTAAGGCCCTGGGAACAAGGGATGCTTATTTTCCATCTCCATTTCCTCCACAGGCTGGAATTCTGAAAAAAGGGATATTAAAACTACTCATTCTGTAGGCGGCATTTCACTGAGTTTACAGTGAGGTGTCTTCTGAGGCCAAGTACATTCCAGACCAGAATCAAAGTCTAGCAGATATTTTTTCACTGTATACCATCCACTTCTGCTCTACTGTCCCCTTGCATTACCCAGAACTGACCAAGCAGGCTTGAAAACTATATAAACCTTTTATTTTTAACCAAGTCAGGCTGTATAAAAGCTGTGATCAACTAGTCCTTTTGTGTTTTGATGCATTACAAAGGACAAAGCAACACTACATCGTGGCTAAAGAAAGGAAGACATACGCACAATTTCTTTACAGAACAATAATACCTCTGCCTCTGCTGCCCACAACCACCTGTGACAAGCAATGACACTTTGCTGAACACATTGCCATTGATATGCAAACAAATCTCCTAAATTACAGGGAAATTAGACTGGCTTCTCTGTTAGCAGAGACCAGGCTGCTGGAGAAGCTGAAACTTTTAAGTGAGAACTCAGGAAAATCAACATTATCTGTGCTGCTGCTGCATTAGCCTACAATGATTTTAATACAAACAAAGACAGACTGAAGAGTGATATTTCCCAGGGAGCAGAATAACTGCATAACTCTTTGATACCACTGATCACACTGGCAGCACCCAGAAAGCAGCAAAATTATCAGTCTTACTTCCTGAGACCTCAACTTAAAAGCACAGAGCAAAGATGCTGACAAAAAAATCGTTGATGCCTCTTTCCCCATAGTTAAGCTAAAACCAAAATGACACATCTGAAAAGAATTATCTCCCTGCTGCCACCAATGTCTAACTTACTGGCATGAATGAACTGACTGAACACAGTATTTCATTGCTTAGCATGCATTCAGAATAATTTCCATTGCAATTTTTTGTGGGAAAGAGTAGGGGAGAGGTGGGAATCAAATGACAGCAGTTAACATTTTTAGCTAGTTTCTCCAAAATGCTGCTAGCTAATGGAAGGGCAGAAGTGGCTGTGGGGACTCTGCTTTTCTGTAGGCTCTTTTGTCCTTCTTACAACAGTCTCTTGTTTCCAAATAGTATAGAATGCATAATATCCAAAAGTCATGGGTATCAGTATCATGCATTCTACAGCTGGTTTTGGTTGTCACTCTACCTTTTTTGCTTAAAGCTAAAAACCTTTTTTTCTTCCCTTTTCTTAGCAGCTGTTCCCAGATGGAGGGGACAGTGAGAACACAGCAGTTCCTATAAAAACATGAAAACTCATGTAATAGAAAGTTCTGATAATATGGTTAAAATTTACCTACCATATTTTTCTGTGACTCAGCAAAATTCCTTCTTAGACTTGGAAGTGGTATGCTCCATCCATACTTTGTGTTTCTAGCACTGAAACCTCTTCCAAGAGAGACCAACCTTTACTGCAAAGGAGTTAGGAAAACCACACACTTTGGGGCCAGAAAGCACACATCATGCTTGTAGAAGTCTTCAGCTTAGTCAGACAATCACGACTATTGCAGTATCACATTCTGTTGGAGATAGCCACCATCCACTGTTAGAAGCGAGGATGAGCTACAGCAAACCAAGCAGACAGAGTGCTTAAAGATCAGCAGCATCTCAGAAACCTCTTACCAGTCTGCAATCACAAAGTATCATCTCACTTTCCATAAAAGCACAAATAAGATCCCAGAATAGAAACCCCACAATGTGAGGGTCTTCTGGAACTTCGTCTGGCAGATACTGGAAAGCAGAAAAACAGATCTTTTGAAAATAACCACTTATACTAAAGTGTCCCACGGGCATGGGGATGGTTTACCTGTGGAATGAACACCTAGCATAAAAAGGAAGATAGATCTTCCAGTATCAAACATTAAGAACAAAATCAGAAAGCGTGAAATGGATGTGGATGCTCTTAGTAAGGTCATGAATATTCCCACCGGTGTCACAGGTTCCAAAATTTCTACTCTCATGGAATCTTCTATATTATGACATGCCATAGTTTCAACAGGTCTGGCTAAGCTTAAGTGAAGGATTTTCAGCTGGTGAGACAGTGGCCCCAGGCCATAAAAGTGAATTGAAATGTGAATCAAATCTATCAATTGTTATGAATACTTCCCTCTTTCCAGGCAACTTTTAAACCAGTAGGTCTTGAAAGAAATGCTAAAAATTCATTAAAACATCGAGTTCTAAAAAGAAAATCTGCATTACTAGTCTCATTTTATAGATGGGGATGCTTACGTGTAGAGTCATAAAGATGCCTGCTTTTATGTCTTGCACACATGCTCCAGGCTAAACCAGTAATTAGATTTGGAGTCAGGAAAGCCCCTGCCCCCTGGTAAGACCAGAAAAGACCCCTATGTGTAGTGGGCTTTGTTTTTAATTTGCTGCTTTCTGTAGACACACACACTACTTCCTAAGGTCATCCACTCACTACCAGTGGGTGCTTAAAATAGTGTGGGCCATGGAGCCCAGATCCAGCCTTCAGAGCAACTCCATCCAACTGTCTGCTTCTGTCCTGTGAGTGGCAAGGAGCACAGCATGCTGTCCTGGCAGCCTGCTGCCTCCTGCTCTCTCCAGACATTTATTGGCACTTCTGGAGTAGCTGCTGCTGTGTCCAGATGGACTTGAAAGTGCAATTAGACGCATGAATTGTGCTTTGACGCTGGCAGCCACCATTGCTACATCCAGATGCTTTGCGACAAGTCCTAAAATTGAGCACAAGCCCTTAGTGTGGAGTAAGTTAGAGGTTACAAACCCCTTGTAATGTACTGGCAGTAATCCTTCTCACTGCTCACTTTTTATGTCACACTGTCATGTTTGAGCTTTTTCCTTAGAAAGCTCAACTCTATCTTCAGGTATTTGGGGATGTTTTGAGGCATGCAGAGTTCAGAGTGAATGAGGAGTGAATGGTCTTGTGACCTTTCTGGATGACTTAATGTCTCCTACAGGAAATTGCATTTAATGACAAGGAAGTTTCAGTCCTATATTCCTGAAGGTTCAAGTTAGTGTCAGAGGTAGATTATGGTGAAAAGGAACTGACTGAAATAAATCAGTCATTATATGAAAATTACCTCTGATGACCATCAAAATAACAATTTATCAGTGATCCAAGGATGCAAATCTTCATATATTACCACTCCCCAGACTGCAGAGTTCTCTGTATTGCATGCAGGCCAGCTTGTTCTGCTGGCAGAGAATGTTTGCAGTCAGATGTCAACTCTGTATTTCTGTTTTGTTTTGCATCCATTTAGTCACATGAACATAATAAAGGAACAAACGGTTCTCAGAAATGATTCAACTTACTGATGTGCCACCAAACACACTCCCCTCCCTGCTCCAAAAGCACACTGCATTGACTCACTCTGTGGCCACATGTCTTTTCAGAGGGAAGAGGGAGCAGGGCAGGACTGCATCTTTCAGCAGCAATCTTCTCTTACACTGGATTAGACGTAACATGAAACTACACTTTCAGAGAGAAGCAGATCTGTGATACAAAGAAAATTCAAAATTGCATGAAGAGTCATTTTTCAATAAAGATCCTGCTGAACTAGAAATATGCCAAGCCAAAAACTGTATCCCCAAAGCTATGCATGTTTTATTCTTTAGCAATAACTGAACATTTTTAATGTATTGCAGAAAAATACTATTTTAAATGTATTTTTAATGTATTGCAGAAAAATACTATTTTTTCTGCAATATAGGCATTTAATCTTAGCAATTATGAAAAATGCAAATCAAGATCCCCTCAGTGCAGTTTGAATACATGCTAGAAGTGTTAATAAAGTCACATTTTTACAGAAGTTTCTCAGTCTTACTTCTAGTCTCAACTCTTTCTTACTACAGCACAATACTTTCCATCCAGACAGCTTGTCATTTTCTTGCTGCAGGGAAACAGGGGACAACCCTAACCTGATTTAACAGTCTATTATGAAATGCAACAGCATCCTGTGGCAGCGTCTGCAAAATTAATCCTAGCACACTGAGGGACCCCTCGCTGAGCATAACCTGCCTTAAACCCTTTCCCATTTAACTGAGGGAGAGCTATTTGCTCAAGCACTCCAGGATGACATCATTTGTTATTTGAGGCCAAAAGCTAAGGGTAATGAAGGGTAAAGAAAATGTTTTGAAGATTTTTGTAATTCAAATGCATAGAGACACCAGTAACAGATACAGCTACAGAACAATAGGAACAGGGTTGGAAGAATTAAGAAAAAAAACAATCTACTCTTGTGAAACCATTGTGGAAGAGGATTGGAAAACACTTTGTCAATAGCACCTCATTCTACTCCCACTAAGGGAAATACACAAACAAAAGAAAATATGAAGGCTGAAGCATATGGAAATTGTAATCTTTGCTTATATGGTGGATACATAACATTTCAGAGAAGAATCTGAAAATCTTTTATAGCAGATTTACAAGAGAATCCACAGTAATTCTACAGGACTGGGCTAAAAAGAAGAGGAATGTCCTTGAGGAAGGAAGCAGTTGGATCTCAGGACTGAGTTAGCTGCTTATTTTCGTAAAGAATAAGATAAATATGCAGATAATAGGCTGATCAAACACAATAGATGTGATTTGTTAATACTCACATAGAAAGTCAATTCATGTTAATCTAAGCTATAATAGATAATTAGTATTTGTTTCCAATTAGATGCTAATGGTAACAATCACTGAAAACACCACTCCCACTAAACTGTAATTTATGACAAAATTGATTGCCTGGGACCATCGGTTTACAGGGGAAAGAAGGAAAAGAGTGGGTCCATTTTCTCATTTAAACAACAATATCTGCAAGAAAAGGGGATTTTCCATGTAACGTATTTCACAGAAACACATAACCATAGCCAACTGCATTCTGGGGCAATGCCGATGCCTCATCAGAATGCTTCCCTATGACTTCCTTTCTCTGTCAAAATCAATTGAAACAATTTACAATTATATTGTCAGATAGGCACATCTGATAGCCTAGAATAAGATGCTGTTCCAAGTGAGAGAATTGCACTCCACTGTATGCTTCATATCCAAATATCTATCTGGTAACTTAGAAATATTTGAATCAAGAAAGAAATTTTAGTGGATAATATCACATTTTTTAATACTTCATCCTGACTGAACACTTTGAAATTCATGATAAATAATTAAGAAATGCACAGTATTTGAACAGCACAAAGTCATTTCTTATCCTTCTAATGTGATGAAACGATGAATGAAGAGACTGGTGGTAATAAGTGTTTCCATATGACAAACCTTTACATCATCAACATTGTCTTTATTATCACAGAATAATTATATTAGTAGATGTTGTAGCAGAAGTCATTCTAAGTTTTACACAATAAGGAGAGGGTCTCTAAAGATTAGTCTCGTTTGTCAAATGCTTTCTAGAATGTAAAAAGATTCATCTGCCATACATTGACTGTGTTGGGCAGTCTTACATACATGTATTCATGAAAACGGCCCAAGTTAATTTCGAGGCAAGCTTTTAAAAGGTTGGCTGCCCAAAACTGGTATAGCTAATTATTAAATGTTCAGACTATCAAAAATATTAAGCACCCACCGATCTCACTAGATTCAATATTGACCACTAAGAACTTTTGAAAATCAAACCCAATGTCAAACATTTCTATGCACATACAATGTAAATTTGGTCACGAAGTTCGTACAACAATTCAAATAGGCAGTTACATTTCGTCCACTCACAGCCTAACTCACAACTGCAGGTTTTCCTGAAACTTGAACATGTAGAAATTGTAATTATAAATTCTAGCCACAAGAGGGCAAAAGCAGCCCAGCATTTTTATAGGCATTTCAAATACAGGCTGTTAACCACTGTTGCAAGATTTATTAAATTGAAGTCTGATTTAATATGAAAAAGCAAAGTGCTTAAGATGCAGCTAATATACAGCCAACAACCTTAAATACAGGTTATCTGATCCGCTGTCTTCTTAATTTCCTTAATATGGTCATTCATAGAAACTGAATCCCAAGATACTTTGGAGTATAGTATCAGGGATGCAATACAATTCTAAAGATAAAAAGGGCGAAATCTATTGTTAAAAGATATATATTAATTTTCATTTAATAAATGAAACAGTATTAAAAGAGAAAGAATGGACTAGAGAAAAACAAGAGACAATAAGTTTGTGCCAGGGTTACAGATTATTATCTTTTTTAAGATCACAATGAAATATTAAGTTTGAATCACATCCTATATATGCAATTTAAAAATGGAACATTTCAAACATGTTTGAATGGTTAATAATAAGACTAATAATATAGATAACTTTTAATGAAGGGAACTATCATATACCATCACTTTTTTCCTTTTGCTCGGAATTGCACAAGGTTAAAGAAAGGAGTGAGACAATACTCATTGGGCTCTCCAGCCATCACAGTGGCAGACAATTTTCTGGTTTAGGGAACAGGAAAACTCAATAGGAAAACACAAACATTAGACTGTAAATCCAAAAAGAAGGAATGCGTATTTCCTTCCCAGTCCAGGTGCAGTACAGATCCTTACAAGACCCCAACTACACCAAAGCCTGTGCATCCCTAAGCATTTTTGATCATTTTCTTACCTCACTGCTGATAGACAACATCCTGCAAAAACAGATGTTAGAGGGAATTCAACTGATGGCTTCTTCTACACCTAACAAACATGTGATTAGTTTTCTATTTTGCTTGTGCGTCTAAGAAAGCCAAACTGCAATGCTAATGTTAATGTATCACTTCATACTTTCTCAGATTCTCCTGATTTGGTCTAAGAAAACACTTTGGTCTAAGAAAACACACCTGTTATCATTTTGGGTGCCAAAAATATAAAGACCAGTCTTCCACATTTTCTGTTTAACCCTTTCCTCTTCATACCGTGCAAGTCAAGGGACAATTCTTCAGGAAAAGAATCTAGAACAGTTGCCTCTTTTACAGCCCTAGATTCCTCCCCCTCACTAACAATCCTGTTTGCCTATTATTACCATGGGAACTTCCTTTGTAATGCAATCAGATGGGATCCTGCCCCCTCCCCAAGATGCTAAACAGCCCCAACTCCCTTATAATGATCATTACTACTTTGTCTTACGGTCCCATTATCAAATAGGTATATGAGATGTTCTAAAGAGCTCTAATAAAAGTAACAGAATATGATTTTGAGCCAGGAATAACAGGACATGAAATAGTAATTCAGGTCAATCACCACTGTTCAAAAGTATTTTTTAAATAGAATATATTTCCCATCGAGTTATGTAATACTAATTCCTTTGCAATGAAGGGACAAAAAGCACCAACCTAACAACTGACAGGGAAACTAACGGAATCCCAAGAAATCGAACAAATGAAAGTTATTTTACAATCAGTTTCTAAAAGCTTTGGTTTCATGATGACCAGTTAACCCTGGGAGTTAATCTCAACCATTCAAAATTAGCTTAACTTCAAGTTAGGTATACACAAAGTGTTTGCAAATAATTTTACACTACTGCAAGTCTTGTTAAGTACAGTCACATAAATGTTGGATGATTTTTAAAGCCACATGTCCTTATAGTAGTGTTATGGGCACAGCATTGATCTTCTTACATACAACTATATAAAGTCCTGGGTTTTGTGGCTTTAAAAGTATTTCCAACAAAAAACTTCAAGCAACTAGAAAAATGTAGATGTACCCAGACATACCACGAAAATGACAACATACGGTTTGCTGGTGTGCAAGAGCTTGCTATTTTTAAGCACAGACTGGTTAAACTAAGTAATTGCAAATTCAAGGTTTTAAATGACAATTTAATGCATCGTGTTCTAAACCTGGGCTTTTAATGTGAACATTGGTAGTTTAAAGACTGAGTCTTAAACTACAGTTCTGTGTGGGCTGCAAGCAATAATACTACAATGGAACTTTGGAAGTACCGGCTCTTTGTTATAAATTAATTTGAATCTGCTCTTTTACCATGAGCATAGTTCACCTCTTTTAGACAGCATTGGTCATCAATGGAATTTGTGGTTAGAAAGTTGTGCTTAAGATAGACACACTAATTAAGAGAAGAGCAACAATTTAAAACCTACTGAGTTGCAGCATCCCAATTAGCATCACAGGCGCTGGACCTGTTTCGGGAGGGCACTATTAAAACGTGTAAATGCCATTACAGTCAATGACAGATGCTCATTACCAGACTGACTCTAGCCTAAATTGTAGCTATTGATGAATGTTGACACCAGCTTGCCAATAGTCTTCGAATTAGCCAGGTGTGTTTTTTTTTTTTTTTTGCTAGAACAGTTTTTCACCACCCTAGTAAATTTATCAGCTTACCACAAGGTCAAATGATCACTGGAGCCAACACAAGGCAACATGGCTGGAAGTAAAGGAGGTTGTGGCTTCACAAAGCTCGAGGCCAAATAGAAACCAATATGGCTGAGACTTTCTGATCACAATTCTGAAGGGTAGGTGCAGACAGAAACACTGCAAAGCACAGTATGCAAAACTGGAGTGGGACCAGAGTTCAACCAGTGCTCAGACAGGTAACATTGAGTATTTCATGTGCTATCAAGGTATCCCATAAAGCTGCACAGTATTAGGAAGTACAAGAATAGAAAATCCTGTGAAGTCCAGCCTAACATCTTTAAGAAACAAAACAGCTGTACTTGAAAAAGTAATGGCTCCAATTTAAACCTATGCTGGTCCAAGCAGATATAAATGTAAGCTTAGAGGTTAACTTGATATATTTACTTCAGGAAGAACAAGCTAAGCCAAGATGAAGCAAATAATGCAATAATGCTACTAAACTTCTTGCCTCTTAGCACTATGTGCAACACTTACACCAATCATTCTTCTGGTAACAGTTGCTAATTGAGAGCTGGAAACCAGGGCTGGCGCTATTATTATTCTGCTACTATTCTACTTACTCTTCTTAAATTGCTCTGTCAGGCTTCTGTCACTTGAGACCAGTTCCATTATAAGAGCCATTAGGTGTATTTAGGTATTTGCCAGATAATAGAATAAAGTTCTTAAGCATCAATCCGTACAGATTAGTCTAATCTGTTGCTCCTGGAAACCTTATTTCCAGCAGTAGACAATAGTTTCAAATTACCTACAATAAGGTTAAGCTATGGGCAATATATGTTTTGAGGTAAGAAGAAAAACATAACAGAACTCATTCATTCCCAATACTGTCTTTAACAGATCAGGTAGGTATCTGAATTGAGATTCTAGTTTCTCTAAAAACTATTCCTAATGGATTTGGCTCCATTTAAATTGCTTTATTTGTGAACATTCTCTTAAGTATTTCAAAATGCAGAATACAACAGAAGCTCAGTAATGTTATTTCCTGAATCCAAAGGATGAATAATTAACATTTAAATATTTGATAAAAGTTTGGGTTTTTTCACACAAAAATTGGATTTCCATTCCAATTAAAGATTTTAATGAAGGCAATAACCCCATGAAGTTAAAGACAAAATGGCAAATACCTGTAGTCTGGTTCTAAAGTAATGCAACTTTTCAGTAATACTTTTCAGAAAATAAAGAAAGGGTTTTTATTGAAATAAATCTCCAAAATACCAGCTAAGGACTTAAATCAGATTATCCTTCCTTTTAGCTTTTTCTAATATAAGACTACATAAAATTGTTTTCTATAACCCCTTTTCTCAAACTTACCTTTAATTCTATAGGGCAGCAGATATCATGGATACAAGCATGGAGAAAGGAACAGCAACACTTGGTTTATTCATAACAGGTACAATGTTACCTTGTAAAATCCTAATCTGCATTTTGCAATACCTTGCAAAAACTCAGTGAAGCTACATTGAGTCATCCATTGTAACAACTGAAATGTACAGATGTGCGCTAAGAAAGAGTACAAACTGAAGAAACAGCAGAGCATGTAAGAAGAGAGATAGGAATCAAAAACTATCTGGAAACAGTAGAGATGGATCTTTAAAATTTTAATACCTACCTCTCCTAGAGACTACACTGCAGCAAAAGTAACATGCCACAAAAAAAAAAAAAAAAAAAAAAAAGAGAAAACCAACCAAAAAAAAACCCCAAACCTAACCCAAAGCAAACCAGTCTGTTGTCATTTTATTATTGTTAAACAAGAAAGTGCAAGTGAAGAACACTCTAAATGTATGTGCACTACTAAGACGTTGAAAGAACCTATGGATTATTTCCCCATGTGCTCCCCCTTTCCATTTAGCTGTTATTAGCAATGATAGGTTGATTTCTATGTCCTCAGTGTCCTAACTGACCTCATAGAAGCTGAATGTCTGACTGCAAATGTGCCTAGTGGCTATGGTATATAGATTGAGGATTTTGGCTCAAATTCTTCCTCCAGTGAATATCAAAGTACTTTGTATAAAACTGTTTCCACAAGAAATCTGAAAACCAACGTGACAACTCAGTGGCTAGGCATGCCTTCAATGTGGGATGGTTAGTCTGAGATCTCTATTCTGAATCAGATAAAACCAATCAGATAAGCACTCATGTAATTTCTTCTCCCTGGTTTTCAGCATTTTTTCCTACGTTCTTTTTTTATTTAATCAGATGAAATTATTCAGTTCACTTTGGCCACTGTAAATACAGTTTTGACTCAAAATAAAACTTATTTTTCAAGTCACCTGAGTGGGTGCAATTAACAAAGCTTTATATCTAAAATTCTGGGATTTATGGGTTCTTTCAGGTTTACAGATTGCAATATTATTTAAAGTCAGTGTTTCTGAGGAACCATCAGCCTAAAACAAAGCTATTTTTTCTATAGACAGCTGGGTCCATTTAAAATAAATCTCTAGTAAGAAACACAGCCTGGAATCTTACTGAAGGACACCAGCACTTGAAGCAAGTGCTTAAAGCTCTGCTGAACAAGGAACAGTGTCATGTTCTTACACTGTATAAATACTTACCATGTTTTCCTACATCATGGGAATAAAGAGTTGTTTGGGGTTTTTTCATAAGGATCTCTTTAAGCGTATTACCTTCACGCTGAATAGTAAATATGAGGATAACTAACTTTCAGGTACTGTTTGATAAAAATTAATCCAATGCCCCAAATTAACAACAATGATCTGGATGTCTCATATGGGCCCAACTGATCTGATCCTGTGATATGCTCACTCTGCCACCTATAGATACTAGGGCAACATCCACAATTTATACTTTCAAGAGCAGAGATAACCAAGTTGAAGTTTTGAATAGGCACATAGCTTAAATTAATTAAAATATGATATTAAAAAAGTTATAATTTTCAGCTTCTTTTAACCAAAGAATTGTTCAAGCTGAACAGGCAGTTGAATACTCACCCTTCCATTTGAGATCCTTTTTCTAAAAACCATGTTTGTTATGAAAACTCTCATCTCTATAAATTAGCTATTTGAACTCCAATGTAATGCACAAGGTTTCAGATAGCAACACCTGTTTTGCATATTATATATTTCGGACTCTAAACACACTGTTTTAAACCCCATGAAGTTTTGTTAAGTCATCTCCAGTTAAACTGCAGTAACTTGTATTAGCTGAAAATCTTGTGCAGCCTAGGGTTTGGATTTTTTTAAACTGCAGAAATAGCTACACCTTTCTGAAAATACTTACTAAAATATATAGGAAAAGTTAATTTTTTCTACAAAAAGTAGATTAGAAAAATACTTCAAGTATTTACAGTTTATTTGAATTAAAATTATTATAAACTTTGAAATCTTGATATAATAATTCATAATTAATCTATCATAATTACTTAATACAAGCTATGAAAACTCCAATAATTCTTCATGTCGTATTGTAGTACAACAAACCATCCTTCTTTCTACTCCAGCAGGCTGGAGGTAAAAGTGTTTTTCGCTATTAGAAACTGAGATTCCCGGTGTGATCTTTTCAGCTTTGCACGACGGTTCTGGAACCAGATCTAAGGTTGAAAGAAAAGGCATAGCTGTTCAGCAATACAGCACTTCAGCAGAGTAACCTTTGAAACTTAAAAGATGTTCACATAACTTCACAGTATTTTGTGTAATGACAGTAGTTTGGAAGTTCAGTACAATTTTTAAAGCTGTAGATGAGGGGATGTGGCTACCTGCAGTCATTTTAACACAAAGAAAATCCCCCCCATCTTAACTGGAAAGTGAGGACCAGCTTCACTGTAATTAGCATTAAAAACTAATATTAATTTAAGTGACACTGAATCAGTTGCTGAAATTCACACACAAGTCTTAAGGTATTATTTCTTCAGCTGTTTAATAAACCACAGCATTGAGTTTCTCATCAACCCCAATATAATACTGGCATCAAAAGCTTAATAAACATGAAGCTGAGGCCCAAATTCTCATGTTTATGGTAAGCTCCTTATCATATCGGACTACCTGGAAATCAGGAATTAAAATCCCCAAGTAGACTTTGGTTTTGGCCAATTGAAGACATAGGCTCAAGCACTGCTTTCACTCATGAATGCTTGGACAGTCTCACAAAATACTTAGACATTCATACAAATTATTTCAATATTTGTTTCAACATTGTTTTTCAAATATGGTGACAAGTATAATATAAACAAGATTTGAAAATGTGGAAGCATCCAATCAAGTTCTGCACATGACAACTAGAGATTAACAGAGCAGATATCATGGAAATACTAGTGATTAAAACTTCATCAACACTAAGGAAGAAGGTTTAAGATTTCTGAAGTAATTCAGTGGCTTCTCTTTCACAAATCACTGAAAGCATACACATGTGTAGACACACATTGTTTTAAATCAAGATTATTAAAATGATTGCTACTGCTCTCAAACTATTTATTTCTGTAATAAGAGTAGATGAAATTACAGAAAAGTTCAAATAAATTTTAATTACCTGGATCCTGTCTTCATCTAAATCTAACTTGCGAGCCAGCTCTTCTCTAATGTCAATGCCAGGGTAAGAGTTCATTTTGAAAACATTTTCCAAGACTTCAATCTAAGAAGATCAAAACACACTCATTGAATAGTTACCACTACCTACATAGCAGTAAGAAAGAAAATAAATACAAAAACCAGTTCAGTTTGTTTAACAGGAGACTTCCCAGCAATGTTTGCACAATTCTGGTTCCATGCATAGACAGAGGTCTCCTGAAACAACACTACTGTTAATTTACACTAGTTCTTGATTGCATTTCTCTCTGCAGAAATACATCACACTGAATTAGGCAGCTATTATAGGCTTCTATCAACATGTTACTGAACTACATTATCATTCTTTTCTTAAACGCTGAGAAAATCCCTACCTGGTTTCTAGTGAATGCAGTTCTTGGTCTTCTACCCCTGTACCAGCTCAATTCTCGTTTGAAAGAAAGCCTGTCGGTGACTGAAAGATATTTTTCACATTTCAGAACTTTCTCCTCTTGCACTGGATTACTGTTAGCATGAAATAATGGATTTTCATAGCAAACAACAGGGACTTGCAGATGGGGATTACTGTCATCACCTAAAACTAGAAAAAGCAAGCAAACAAGAGTTTCAGTTTACTGGGTTTTAGTAGAAACATGAAAAGATATCCAATTTTAAGGGAGTAAACGCTTGAGAGCCTGCTGACTTACCCAAGTTGGTGCATGCCTCCATCCATGGTCTGTGAGGTTTCACAGCTGGAATACCATCTTTTTTCTGCTCCAGTCCCAGAATACTTTCAATGGAAAATGAGCACTGTGTGGGTTTATTTTCTACAAAACCAGACCCCTTCCGAAGGTTCTGAGAGGCAGCTGTGTTAGCAGCATTCAGCGAGGTGCTCGCCATGCCTTCACCTTCAGCCAGCACAGCAGGTATACTGTACTTGCATTTCTCCACCAGTCCTCCTTATAGCTATGCTGAGAAGGGGGTTGGATTTGCAACGTCATTAATTCAAATCTTTTATTAGAAAGTTTTAGCATGTCAATGCAAACTCTGCCACCGAAAGGCACGAGCAGTTAATTGTTTATTTGTTTGCAAGTAATTAGCAACTAATGGTGACACTGAGGGGCCACCAACAGGGACAGAAAGTGTTATCTCTCCTAACCAGAGCATCGACTTAACTTTCCCAAAAGAAGCTGTGCACAAATATAGTACTTCTCTTTTATTTGAAATCATTAATGTATAAAATCAGTTTTTTAAAAAAACTTTATACTCTAATGGACTCCACTTACCTAAACACAGCAGCGTGATAGGAAACCAGTCAAGTAATAAGTAATCTCATTTAAGTGAATTTCCTTCCAAGGAAATTTAAAAAATAATCTCTTAATGCTATTAGGGTAATCCCGATGAAAATGCCTCTGGTTTTTCATATGCATATGTAATGGTGAACGTGGTCAATAAAACAACAATAGCTTTTGGCATAAGGCACCTGCAGTGGGTTGGGAATGTTGTCAAAGCTCAGTGTAATTGCCTTCCAAGTGCCTGGATTAGTTAACAGGAACAGTTGCACCAACTATTTTAAATAATTCATGCATTCATTTTTCCTATTAAAATAACTTTGTTGCAGCTTTTTTGAAACATACCATATGTGAAATTTCCTGGTCCTTCTTTACAATATAAAAACAAAACTTATACCAATAGAAGCAGTACACTCAAATGTACTGATTTTAAAACCCCTTTTTACTGCTAGATGTTCCTTCCCTCTTGTAATTTTATAACCAATAAAAATCTATTTAAAACCTACTGTGTGAACACTTAAAATGACTAAAAACCATGAGTAAGGGGAGGAAAGGAGGTAAAGGTTTTGTAGTGAGTTTCAAAATTGGAAAACAGAATTCTGATTTTATTCATTATAGACAAAGTACCAACTAAAACATATCCAAGCTCTTCCATCAGCCGCAGCAGCTTACATGTCACATGTTCAAAACCAGCTTTTGGTCAAGCAAAACATCTCTGAAGAGATTCCTCCTTATTTTGGACAAAGCTTTGTTTTGTAATATGCAAAAATGAAAAGAGTATTTTGATTTCAAGATGCAAAAGTTATCTCTCACATAAAACTTAATTTGGAGCACATGATGTAGGAGCACAGGAGCACGTAGAAGTGTACGCTTTCAGAGCAAAAATATGGCCCTCTGTTTCCTGTTTTACCATTTTCTCACACTAGTTTATTCTGTGTAATCAGTCACATTCACATGGCTAAAGAAATAAGCTGTACCTCTGCTTTGATTTTCTGTACGCTGTAAACAACCCAAGACTCATCTTGAGGAAAAGACAGAAGCAGGACAATTGCTAAGGAAATGGCATGGTCTAGAATTGACAGTGTGCTGTGGGAGATTCCACAGAGAAAAAAAGGCAATTCATATGTGGTTTTATATCAGAAAGATATTCAAGTTGATGAGTGTTGACTTACTGGACTGATTTTGCACTGTGCAAAGAGATGGTTGTCAAACCAAACTATCAAAAAGGGTGACAATTCATAAGTGATCTTACCAGGGACACCTTCTTAGCACTTATCAATGGATATAAAAGTGGCATCAATGTAACAGCAGCGGCCACCGATAAGCTGAGCTCCAATCAGCATTTACCAGCCTCAGCAACCAGGAAGTCCATCTATACAGAAAGGCCATAAGGACCTATGTATGAAACCACTGCTTGCTGGAATGTTTTGGGAGCTGGAGGTGAGTGGGGAGCAGTGTTAAGCAAGGGCCTTGCAGCCCTTTCTATTTCAGTACAGCTGTTCCCAACACAGCAACCCATGACCTTGACAGAGCAACAGCACCTCTTTTCTTGACTGCAGGCGGGTATTTTGAATATTCTGACTCCACACCAGGTCCAGAGAGTACTACGACAATGCAAAGCCGTGATTGGTAGACCAGTTTTCTGCCTGTATAGTCTCTAACACAGACACCAGGGTAATTAATGATTATAATATAAATAGCTAGTTTCCAAATACAGCCCACTGAGTTTTTTAAAAGAACTTAAAACCCCAGCACAAGCACTGATACAAAACACATTTCAGAAAATACTTATTTCTCCTGGATGAATATGAATGAATTTAACCTGAGCTAAGACTCAGATTACCACACACTTCAAGCCCTGCAGTGGCAAATAACCTTCATAGATACTCTCTTCAGGAACCTGTCAAGAACTGTCAATAAAGGCAGGCATATGTAGTATGAGAGACATCTATGAGAGGCAAAACTAACCATTAATTTAAGCAAGTATTATATATTTTAATATTATTATTATTATTTTATGGAAAAATAATTACTCAGGGTAGTCTGATTTTAGCTCCCAGTTTGAAACAGTAATTCTTTCAGAGTTTTTTAATAACTTTCAGGGAAAAAAGATCCTGGTAGCACTCAGAATTTTCATAAACTAGTCCAAACCCAGTTAACTCATTTGCTGGGCAAGGTCAGACATTTACCAACACTGACTGCCATCTGGTGTTAGGGTTTGCCAGAGCTTAAGCTCCTTCAGCAGTTCTGAGAAATGTGTTATTATTAAAATAATTTGCTTAATGGTGAATTTAGTCAGACCTGGAGACTGCAATGCAGTCACTGAAACATATCAACACTCCTCTTTTTAAACAGAGTTCGTGGCTGTAACTGCATATAGAACAGGAAGCAGGAACTCAGAAGGTCATAAGATAGATGCTCACACTATGCTCTCTCACTTCTGAGCAATTCAATGGAATTGGCAACGCCCTTTATCTAAGAGCTTTACAATGCTAACACAGCTCTACATAACTGTTCATAAAAAAAATTCACAGGAAAAGTTATTCTAAAGATAAGTTGGCATTACACCAAAATTCAATTCTGTCCCTCAGTGTTCAAGCTCAGGTTGGATGGGGCTTTGAGTAATCTCATCCAGTGAAAAATGTCACAAAGTGAGGTTGGAATTAGATGATCTTTAAGGAGCCCTTCCAACGCAAGCCATTCTATGATTCTAAAACAACATTTATGTAGAGATAAATTTACTAGCAAGTCTGGCTGAAGGTCTAGCATTCAAAAGTTGCCAGCTTTCCTTGAAGCATGCTTAGTTGTAGAAGAAATCTATTTGCTATCAAGATAAACAGTCACCAAAACTTTCTTTAAGAAATCAGGATGAAAGTATATTTTCCACAGTGCAGAAAGCATAAAGTTTTAGATCTAAGAACAGCTGTTAGTAAAGAATCAGGTGAAATTCCCAAGAATTTCCATTGAAAGTGTAAATATGCCTTGAGCCTTCATTCGGAAACTATATATCATTGATTTGGCCCATTAGGTATGACCAATACTTCCTTTGCAACCCTCATGAAATTACCTATAGAGTTAAATACCATTGTAGGGGCAATTAGAGCAACACAACAAACATTCAGTTGAAATCCTAAGTAATCAATAATAGGAGAAATCAGTGCTCTTTGGATATGCAAATCCAATCCTCTTACAGCATCACATACCTGATGACACAGCAAACTAATCTCTCTTTCAGATGTTGCACCACTGGTTTTTTTGCCCAGGGACAGTAGAGTTCATCTGTTTAAGTAGGTGAAAAGCTCTTGTTCTTTAAAGACTCTGTTTATACCAGAGTATGAAGAGACCACACCAAGAGTTCTCTGGGTCTGAAACCCCAATGTTTACTACTCCTGCCTTTTGCTGTTCTCACCCATTGCTAGTCCACTGCTAGGTCACCTTCTCACAGTGGCTTGTGCAGTATTTTCAGCTTTTTAAAAGGGTATAAAGGGTATATGCAATCTTTCTTGATTATTTATCATGCTCAAGAAAGTTGCCTTTCATCTCACTTTTCCAACAGCTTCTTTACCCCGCTGCACTAGTATTTAACCACCTCAGATATTCTCCCTTTCAAATATGATTTGAACATGTATAACAGAGATTATATTTCAATCCAACTTCAATATTCAAAAGGTTTTTTAGGCAAGAATAACTCAAAATGGTTAATCCCCAATTTTCACAAAACATGACTAAAAACAGTTAGCTATTTCTTGGCTGAAGTAAACGCTATTTTTAACCAGACAGATAAAATGGGCACAGAGAAACTCAAGGTAAATCCGAGAGTGGCACTAGCAACAGTCTTAGAAACAGTATGTTAAACAGCAGGTAATATGCAAATAAAGCCTACCTTATCCAGACAGCTTCACTCTCCAGCAGAAGCAAAATCTTCTTTCCATTAAGGGACACATCTAGAATTTACTAAAGAGTCCTTGGCTGCTCTTCTCCCTGTTTACATAGTGCCACGTGTTAGCCCCCCACATTTTCAAGGCCTCTTAGTATTCTGCAGAAAGAAAGATGAAAAACCAAAACAAAACCACCCCCAAAGAAAACCACCCAATCCCACAAATCCAGACCCCAAACAAAAAAAATACCTCACACAGCAACAAAAATCCTGCAATGCCAAAAAAAGCGTGGCACTAAAACCACACTTAGAGGGTTCAGTGGGATTCTTCAGTTCCTTACTATCAAGTCTCATCTGCTGCTGTCAAATTTGTATCTCAAAACTTTTGGATTCCTTTAAACATTTGTTTAAAAAGTACACAAAAGGTGAGAACAAGGCTAATAATATCTTACAGAAAGCTTCAACATAAGGCATCTATTGCCAAAGGTGACTACTAATTCAGAAAAGGCCTGGTATACTACTAAATTATTACAAAGATCCCTGTCATGCTACTAAGCCAAACTGAATTGTGAAGATCAATAAAAACGAGACTCATGTTTGTGTTATGTGCCAGCTAAGCTACCAAAGCACATTTCTACATATTAAAAATATTTGCTTTTATGTTTTCTTCTATAAAACCATTAATTCTCAGAGAGCTGTTCTCTATTCATAACAGCCAAAGAAATGTTTGGGGTTTTTTTCCCCTATCACTTACACCTGTAAATATACAAAACTAACAAAACTTGATTCTTTTTAAAGTTACTACCTTCCTCAATTCTGCTAGGGAAATGCATATTGTAGAACAAAAGAGAGCATTTCTTACAGAACATCCCAGTAAAACTTCAAGTTAACTGTCTCAAAACCAGAAAGCTATGCATAGGTCATGGACCCATGCTAGTGTTCTCTCACATAATAATTTCAGATACAAGACTTGGTCTTTAAAATACCTGGTATGATAACTCTGCGTTATTATCCTCATGGGACAGGGAAAGAGAGAAGTGGTGTGACTTGCTTCAATCAGGAGTCACCAGCTGAGCTGCTATATAAACTGAACGAACAGAGCTGCAACTTTCGTCACCACTGCTTCCAAAAAAAAACTCCAAACTTGAACCAAACACTCACCCCTCATGTCCTTCAATTGTTTTGTAATTTAATACAAGCCTTTTCCTGCTTTTAAATGTAAAATATGATCCGATACAACATAAAGAAAGGTCTCTATAGCAATACTGCACAAGAGTTAATTATTTGCTTTGCCAGATAACTTTGTGTACTTTCTAATCTGGCTTTATACTAAGTTCACCTAGCCCCAAAACAGAAAAAACAGCAAACAAACATCTGCTTCTTTCTTTACTGTAAAAATAAATGTACCTAAAAAGTTACAAATCATCTATTAAAATGCAGAATTAAGTATCATGAAGTAGTTTCAATGTTGAATCGGGTCTCAATTTCAAACATGATGTACAATTTGTTAGTTTTAAGAGAGAGAACTTTATGCAGCCTCTTGTTTGACACACAGTATATTTTAAACTGGTTTTAAATGAATGGAAATTTAGACAGATATTCTTGATGAGCAATTTGTACATACTCAGTGCCTCCTAAGGGATGTACTTGTAAAATATGAATTGCTTCATGTGCAGGAGTAATGTAAAGTGCAGTAACTTCTGTCAAAACATAATTACAGAGGACAACTGAGGAATATGCTTTTTTTTTAAAGAGCTCACAATGATCTGGTCCAATTCCAATGAGCCCTCACTGTAGTTTTAAGCATTTAAAATTGGTCACAGACCTATAGCAGCAAACTTCGCTAGTCTAAGAAAATAAGGAGTCTATTAGAACTGATTATACTCTTGGTTACGAAGGTGAAAAATTGCAGTCAGCAAAGGTTCTGGTTTTAAGACTGGAGCTTGGCTCACCTGGACGTTCTGAGGTTGTTATCTGGTAACAAAAATTACCGAGTAGCCAGGGATAGAAATACTGCCTTAATAAAATCCCTCGTGGATGGTAATGAAAGACCCGACAGAGACAACAGAAGGCTTAGCCAAAGGGATGCTGCAGGTGACAACAAAGGGTACAAACGACGCTTCTGTCAGGGCAGGATCACCACAGTTAGTCCCACCGTGAGTCCGCCCTCAAGACAACTGTCCTGAGAAGCCTGCGGCACCAGGGCAAACAGGTCCAGTTGGGCGGAGGGAGCTGTAACACCGAGCAAGCTTTCTTGCCTTTTCCCAGCCGCCTTGCTTGACAACCGCCGTCGGGCAAGCACCTCAGCGTGCAGCCGGCCCTGTCCGCCCGGCCCGCGCTCACCTCCCCGCGCTGCCTCAGGCCGCCCATCTCCCCTCCCCGCTCTAATGGAGCGCGCGGCGCCTCACACGGCCGCGCCTCTCTTCTCTACGGGGAGCGCGAGCCCCGCGGCGGGACCGGAAAGCCAACGCCTCGCTCCCACTCAAAGGCGCGACGCTCAGCGCCGACAGCCCCGCGCTCGGGCGCAGGCAAACAGGCGCAGCCGCTCACCAATAAGGAACCGCCAGGCTGGAAGAGAGAGCCAATAGCGAAGCCAAGCGGGGGGGGCGGGACATCCGGCGCGCAGCAGGCGGGGGTGGCGGTGTTGTGGCTGGGGCAGGGGAGGGCTCGGCGGGGTGCGGGGGTTGGAGGTGCAGCAGTGGCGGAGTCAGCCCGGCCGCCGCCATGCCCGGCATTGACAAGCTCCCTATCGAGGAGACGCTGGAAGACAGCCCCCAGGTGAGGCAGCCCAGTGCGGGGCGGACAGATCGGGCTAGGCCTGCCCTGCGCTGCGCCCTTTTCGCTCCCTGCTCCCGTGTACCGTCGGGGGATGTTGGAGAGCCGTCGCGGCGGCTGGGAGGGAGGCGGGGAGGGGAGGCCCTTCCCGACAGCTGGGCGGTGGGTCCGCGTGTGGCCAGGTGCCTCCTGTCCGCTTTCCTCGTGTCCCGGGCGCGGGGTCGGAAGCCGCTCGCTGGGGCTGCCCGTCTGACAGTGCTCCAGAAGGTGCGTCCTGTCCGCACCCCGGCGTTCTGCCGGGTGCGCGGCTGGCTGGTGGGCTTGGCAGAACAGCGAGCTCGGTGCGGGTTTTCCAGAGGCACTGGGCTTCGGCGTTGGGGTAGTGACTCGGCCTCAGTCCCTTACATCAGCACCCTGTGTCTGCTGTCATGGTTTGTTTTGTAGAACTCACGCTGGCAAAACCCGTCTTCACTTCTCGAGACGATCTTTCTTATCGCTGTCTTTTACTGAACACACATTAAGGTTCAATAGATACGTATGAAAAGCAGTTATCGGATGAGGTTATGGTGGCAGTTGTTAGTGCTGTGAGTAGGTGGGAAATGCATGGTGCTGAGAGGCCTTTACCTGCTCTGATGTCTTCTGTTCCTGCTGTTTGACCTTTGTCAGTGATGCCATATATTGTACTGGCATTCCTTTCATGCTGCTGGTAAGCAGGAAACTTTATTCAGTTGTAGTGGTTTCTCTTGCTGGCAGCAACAACAGCGAGTACTTTGTACCACTCTTCCTAGATGGAAAAAGAGTTCATAGTATGTTTTCTTTTATTACAGCCTCTTAAATTAAAATCCTTATTTTACTGCAGTTTATGTCAATGAGCAAGATGTCCTATATGTAATACCATATGTGTTGGTTTGATTCATCAACCATAGGAAGAGAAACTTTCACTTGCTTAAGAGGGATTTTAACCACGGAAATGACAGCCACTTTAACAAACCTACATCAAATGGAAGTACAACCTCAAAAAGGCAAGAAAAGGCAGCCATGCAGAAAGTGTGTCATTGCTTGTAAAGGGCTGTGTCCCAGGTAGCTGAACTACTAGACATTAGGTTTAGCCTGCAGTATGGTCTGTGGCCTAGAGGCTAAACCTGATGCGCTCTCATGAAGAGGAAAAAAACCTTAGAAAGTGTTATAATAATAGTAATGTAACAAAATTATCTCTTGAAAGTCTGTTCTTAGTACATGGAAGTCAGAATTACTCATATTTATAGGAAATGTCAAATGTAAGATAAACTTAGGGTTCCTAGAAAGTGGGATATAGGAGGCTTTTTTTCCAGGCACTTAAGAGTGAAGTGCTGTTTGGGAAGCAAATGCAAAGTAGCTACATATTGGAACATAATTATAAATTTGAAAATCTTCCATTGGAGGTTATTTGTAATACAGACTAGCAAAGCCTAATGCAGCCCTATGAGTTTTATTTGCTTAAACTAGTAGATTTTCCAATAGCTTCTATTTTAGGTACAATATTTTAAATCTCTTTCAGTCAAGCTAGTGTTTCAGGTGAAATCTGGGTAACTGCCTCCTGGAAGAACATAAGAAGGACTCTGTAGTCATCTATTGCATTAGCTCATTTCTGTTATTTTGAAATCAGTGCAATGAAAATGGCAACAAATGTTGCTCAAAGAAGGAAAAACCATAGTTTTCTGTAAGAGCTGCCATGACTTTCTGATTGGTGTATTTGTGCTGTAATATTGAAAAAGATCATCAGACTAGGTTGTTTAGTGCTGAACCATGCTCTGCAGTTTTGCACCTTTAACAAGGTTTCATACACTTACTTTCAGGCTTATAAACATATCAAACTTGGTCTGTATGTGAGGGAAGGAGAGGCCTTTCTAAGATGCAGACCTCATTCGTTTTCTCTTGTAGCAGGATAAAAATCCAACCACTGTGTTTTTAGACATGAACCGAATGCCAAGTTTACATTGTCTTTTGCAATGCAAAGCAGTGCAATTTAAATAGTAACTTAGGACATATATTACACACTTATTCAGTGTTATATATATATATATACGCATATATATATATATTCTGCTCAGACTTAGTTGCATTCCCAAAGCATTGCACAATAAAAAAGCCAAGAGACTTGATCTGCCTGGACTTGTGGAAAGTGTTTGACACTGTCCTACATGACATCCTTGTCTCTAAATTGGAGAGACATCAATTTGATAGGTGGACCACTCGGTGGATAAAGAACTGGCTGGATGGCCGCACACAAAGAGTTGTGGTCAATGGCTCAATGTCCACCTGGAGACCAGTAACGAGTGGTGTCCTTCAGGGATCAGTGTTGGGACCGGTCTTGTTCAACATCTTTGTTGCTGACATGGACAGTGGGATTAAGTGCACCCTCAGCGAGTTTGCCGATGACACCAAGCTGTGTGGTTCGGTTGATACGCTGGAGGGAAGGAATGCCATCCAGAGGGACCTTGACACGCCTGTGAGGTGGGCTGATGCCAACCTCATGAAGTTTAACCATGCCAAGTGCAAGGTCCTACACCTGGGTCGGAGCAATCCCAGGCACAGCTACAGGCTGGGCAGAGAAGAGATTCAGAGCAGCCCTGCGGAGAAGGACTTGGGGTTGCTGGTCGATGAGAAAATGAACATGAGCCGGCTTCAGTGTGTGCTCACAGCCCAGAAAGCCAACCATATCCTGGGCTGCATCAAAAGGAGCGTGACCAGCAGGCCGAAGGAGGTGATCTTGCCCCTCTGCGCTGCTCTCATGAGACCTCACCTGGAGTATTGTGTGCAGTTCTGGTGTCCTCAACACAAAAAGGACATGGAACTGTTGGAACAAGTCCAGAGAAGGGCCATGAGGATGATCAGGGGACTGGAGCACCTCCCATGTGATGATAGGCTGAGAAAATTGGGTCTGTTCAGCCTCGAGGAGAGAAGGCTGCATGGAGACCTCATAGCAGCCTTCCAGTATCTGAAGGGGGCCTATAGGGATGTTGGGGAGGGACTCTTCATTAGGGACTGTAGTGACAGGACAAGGGGTAATGGGTTCAGACTTAAACAGGTGAAGTTTAGATTGGATATAAGGAAGAAGTTCTTTCCTGTTAGGGTGGAATGGGTTGCCCAGGGAAGTTGTGAATGCTCCATCTGTGGCAGTGTTCAAGTGCAGGTTGTACGAGGCCTTGGGTGTCATGGTTTAGTGTGAGGTGTCCCTGCCCATGGCAGGGGGTTGGAACTAGATGATCTTAAGATCCTTTCCAACCCTAACTATTCTATGATTCTGTAGTACAGGCTGTATCTCATTTCACACTGCCATACAGATGATGACATGGAATGCTTAAGAGCTCACTGACTTTGAACAAGGTGGTTTCTTCATGGAGCTTATTACTGGTGGTTTCTTCTGTACCTGCTCACATACATGGGCTGAAAGCATCTTAACATGCAAAATGATGCAAAGCTTTACTAGAAACATAAGTAAAAAATTGCTCTATTTTTATTTTTTTTTTGGCTAAGCAGTAGTCTGCCCTAACTGGTTTACAGTTTCAGGTTATTTGCTTTCCATCAATATAAATCAGTGTCAGTTTGAAGTCTGGACATCAATAACTTTATATTTTTACAATAAAACATAGAAATGCTGTTGTTCTACAGTGTTTGGTTTTAAAGAGTAAGCGTAATCCAGAAACCTTGCAGGATATTCTTTTAAAATGCCATCTTCCAAGTTTATTGATGTTGAAGTTGGAAGGTCATCGGTATATAATTCAGTGGTTATGGTACTATGTAATTTTTTGTGTTCTTTCATGTATGTCTCTTTTAATGGGAGAATCTCAGCTATTAGGATGACACATGTTGCCTCACCTGGCAAACATGAGAGTTCTCCTCCACCTCTTTTCTCCTCTGTCCACCTTTTTCACTTGTTTTATAAACTAAAACCACCATTAAAGTGATATATTGATGATCCTGTTAAAATATTTTTTTAATTATTATTAGTTTTAATTTAAGTATCTTGTGGGCATTGTGTGCTATGATGAAACAGCCAGGCATCTAATTCAAGTTAAATAGAAGAATTTAATGTCAAAAGAATGATCAAATAATATATGTTGTAGAAGTTTAATATGTATTCCTTGATTATCATTAAAAGCAGAAAATAAGTAGCTGAAAAAGACCTCTGTGCTTCAAGGGGAGATGGAATAGAGTATAAGTCATTCTAAGGCGAGTCTTTGACATAGAAAGAACTTCTAATAATAGAACGCCAGCATTCATGCACAGTGTGATCCAGCACTGTGAACTCAGAGAGGTTTTCCTGATATCTGGACTTCTGTCAGTCTTTCATTCTTTTCCCAGGTCCCATAAGTTCATTCTCTTCCTCTTTGAGGGAACTATAGAAATTTAGCCTAGGGATGACTAAGAAAGAGAATTTACAATTTCAGGTGTTTAATGATCATAACTTTTTTGGGGAAAAAAAAACATTTATGTACCTTGTAATTATTTCCATTTTTGGTCTGGACGTTAATTTTAGCATAAACCTAAAACCAAAGCACAGTCCTCCTGCTAAAATGTTACTAAAGGGCTTATTTTGTGGGTCTTGTAAGCAACACTCCTGTTTCTACATCCAAGCATCCCAACCAATATTTTTAATTAGGAAAAGCAAACGTAGCCTCTGCAGAGTTACAGGTAACATGCTTTGTTGTTTCTCCTTTGGGTTTTTGTCTTGGGGGAAGGAAGCTATTCAGTATCCTTGTGGTGAGGATACTTGAGTAGCTTGGTGGATAACATTGCTTCCAAGGGTAAAAAGGATACAGGAAAACTGAATCAGCATCTCATGTAAGCCTAAGGGCCAAATTATGCCTGAGCAACCTGATTTCTTTCTCATCCAGAGTCAATCATTTCATCATAGGGAAGAGCAGTGGATGTCACTCACCTTAAGCAAGGATTCTGACATGGCGTCTGGTAACATTCTTCTCCCTAAATAGGGAGGTACTGATTGTGAGTTGGGTGGAAAAACTGGCTGGACAGTTGTGCTTAGAGTAGTGATGAGTGGCTTGAAGACTAATTGTTGGACAGTGATGAAGAGGTTGATTTTTGAGGTGGATACTGTTAAGAACCTTAATCAGTGTTGTGGGCAATGCAGGAGGATGCATAGTCATTGAGTTTGTGGGTGGCACCAGCGAAGAAGCAGACTGACACAAGCCGGGGTATGGACAAAAGGAAAGATCTTTTCACTCTGTTTCACCATGGAGTGCTGAGGTGGAGACAAGTGTATCTTAAGAACAAGATGCAGATTGTCCTGTTTTGGTTTGGGTTTTAGTTCCTTAGCTTTTTGATCACAGAAGTGACTGTTATTGCACAGGTAAATTACAGGTCCATGCAGCCAGCAACTGTCTTTATGCAGGATGGATGGTAATCAGGAAGCCACAGCCTGTGTTTTGATCTCTCAGCAGAAGAAATGTGTATACCTGGCATGCTGTTTAATAGCAGTCATCTTTACCCTTTTCCTTAGGGATATACCATAATGGGTCCAGTAGGTGCCCAGAGTTACAACTTATTTTGCACTTACACATCTCTCTTGGTCCTTTCCTTTCTGAAAATGTGGTTGCATGGACCTAGAGAGAGGCTGACAGTAGGAGTAAGGTTGAGCTTTGGTATCTTTAAGATTCTGTGGCATGCAACAGGTATCATCCCTGTCAACAGTGCTGGAGGGTTTATAAACCTTTTAGTAATGAAACCTGAAGCAATGCTATTGAACTTTGAAATTCTCTTACATTTAAATGCTGCTTTTCTAACTTGACGTGTGTTTTGGCTGTTTGATTTTCACAGACCAGGTCTTTGCTGGGAGTATTTGAAGAAGATGCTGCTGCAATTTCCAATTATGTCAATCAGTTATTTCAAGCCATGCACAGGATATATGATGCTCAGGTAGTGTTAATTAAATTCCTGAATACATCCTAAAGCTTTTGAACCCCATTTCATGTCTCTTGCTTTTGGTTTTTTTTTAAAATATTATTAGAAGCAGTTTTTTTTTTTAACTTCCGTATTCTTTAAATGTGGAACTGAAATAAAATGAAATAATTTTTCTGTTTGCTAGGGAGTGGTAAAGATAAGTTCTTGTAATTTTCAACAGAATTTGTTATGACCAGTAAAAAGTTTTTTCTGGTCTTCTAGTAGTTCTGTTGTATTTCCCCAGTGTTTCCCATTGCGATCTTATTGTGTATAGTATGTACCAAGTGGGAGGTTATTTCTTACCCAGAGTATGTTGATGTTTTCACTCGTCATCTATAAGTAACTGCACTTTCATGCCAAAGGCAGAACTGTTTTTTGTGGTTCTCTGAACAACAGAGTTTATGGCTGTATTTTTAATTTGTATACACTGGAACCGATTGACTTTTTGACTGATTTGGTATTCTTGCTTTTCATATTTTTATGCTATTGTCATTTTTACTTTAATGACTACTGTGTTTATTGTAGTTTTGCTGCCATGTAGTTTTATTTTCCTGCGTTTCTATTTTGTTTCTAATTTCTGTGCTTTCTTCTTCAAGTGCATCATGAAAGATGCAGTTATTCCATACCATGAATCTGCTAATTAGGTCCTGCTTGTGTACAAGTACAGAGGAGTTAGTAATCAGGTAGTACTGAGGTTCATTTTCCTTTACAGAGGAAAGATTCCTCATACTTAGTAACTAGGGCAGCTAATTTAAAATAATTAAATGCAAATGTACACTGCATAACATGAAGAATACAGAAATCAGTGCACATAGTACAAGGTGTGAATTTGGTGTTTGTAATGACTGATTACCTGCAACTGTCAATGTTGTTAGAGAAATGGAAGAGCAGGATGCTTTAGGTTTTTATGAAGATCTGTAGTCAGATTTCAAATTCCATGTGTGTAATAGTTTCTTCTTCAAACGTTTTTTTAATATTGATTTAAATTAACAACTAACAAGCTTGGGGTTTTGCTCTTTTTAAATCAGAATGAATTAAGTGCAGCAACTCATCTGACTTCAAAGCTTCTGAAGGAATATGAGAAACAGGTACTGTGTAAATCATTGTTGTCTTTGTGTGGTCAGGACTATGTATTTTTGTAGTCTTTTATCTCCCAGAACACAGTGTAGAATGTATTTAGGCTTGATCTAGATAAAATGAACCTATGTAATTGGTGGCTCGAATCTTTGCCAAATCTACTGTCTTCATATTAGTTCTTCCAAATAAAATAGAATGAAGTTCCTGTTACCATGATGAGTATTAGTAAGTTCTGAAAGATTTTATTTTCGGATCACTGTTTTGGGGGTTGCTTAGGATGTTGGTGGTGTTTGATTTTTGTTTTATGAACCTGTTTACTGTTAAGGGCTTCAATTTTACTAGTCACACAGAGAAGAGACTGCATAGCAGTCTCCATTTAACAACTGTAATTTACTCTCTTTGTGAAAATAATTCCATCCCTGAAAGTGCAGGTAGTGAAATCCGTCACGTACTCCACAGGTACCTATGAAGGTACTCCAGTTGCAGCTTTGCTGCAGGTACCCTTTTCCTGAGCTCCTCCTTTAAGGAGGCTGGTGTTCCCTATCCTCATTCTCTACCTAATGAGGTGAACTGGAAAGAATACTTTTTATAAATTATTTTTGGTTGATGAGACTTTCTAGAGGGGTGAGATAAGCTTAAAAATACACAGTGTTTCAACTGGATTATTTCTTTTTCAGTAGTGATCATTTTGATCATGCTCTTGTCTCCATCAGAGCATTATAGAAGTAAACTCTTTTGGATGGTTTAAAAATTTCACACAATTTAACAGCTCAAAGTTTAAGTTGAACACCAAGTATTGCTTAATTTTTGATAAATTATGTGAAAAGCTGCATAAAATTTTCATAGATGCCAAGGCTGTAAATTTCCTGTTTTGTTTTTTTTTAATAAATTCTATTAACTAATTTATAAAATCGTTTAAGTTCATGTATTTTAATTTTTTTTTTTTTTAATGGGAGTTGAGACATGATTAATACAGTTTTGTGAATGGCAGGAAACACTGCAAACAAGTCTCCTTTTCCTTTCTTCCAGCGTTTTCCATTAGGGGGAGATGATGAAGTGATGACTTCTACTCTACAGCAGTTCGCAAAAGTGATAGATGAGGCAAGTGCTTGTATTCGTTTCACTTACTTACTAATGCTTTCTACTAATTACTAATACATAGACTTTAGCTTGCTTAATTATCCCATCCTTTTTCAAGATAGGTGATACAGAAATGGCTTTAATTTCTCAATAAGATACACTTCATTGTATATTGCAGCATCTACTTAAAGTTATACGACCTGAAGATAAAAAGAATCAGTTCAGCAAAAGAGAAAGAATGTAGGTTCACTTCCTATAGACACAGCCAAAACCATTACAGAATGGTAGTTACAAACAGTTTTTCATGAGGGTATTTATATTGCCTGATTTTTAGGTGCCTGACTGACAAAGGAACCTCCTGCTGTCAGTATCAGAGACAGAAACTGACTCTTATTAAAGGAAATTTGGCATCATTAAGATCTGAATCAGGATTTCTTGATGTGATTTCTCTCTTTACATTTTTAACACTACTTAAACATTTTGGGAGGAGGAACATGTTTGTTCTACATCTGTAAGCTGTGAAAGATAGGCTGTGATGTAGCTGGAGGGAAACCAGAGAAATAAACTGACTAGTCATCAGAATGTATGAGGCCATCTTCTAATGTGATCCAATAACTTGTAGTAAAGTTGCAAAAGTAGGGACAAATACTAAACTCTAAAATGAGTCTCCTATAAAAAGCTACTGGTGAGATCACGAATCTACAGACGAATACCTGCAAAAACATGAATGTGTAAAATTATGCTTTAGTTGTACATGTATTTTTTGAATGAAATTGATGTCAGCCTACCTTGATTTGATTTGTCCCATCACTGTTTTCCTAAAATCTCCTTCTTTGTCTTGTCTTTTATAGCTCAGCTCTTGCCATGCAGTACTGTCAACTCAACTTGCAGATGCAATGATGTTTCCTATTACCCAGTTTAAAGAAAGGGATCTTAAAGGTAGAGCGCTCAAATAAATACTGGTTTTACCCACAGCAACAAACAGTAACAAAACCATAGCATTTGATTTCCACAGCTCTTGTTTCACTAAATAGAATACACCACCTATTTTTCAGCTCTCAAAGTATGCATCTCCAATTTAAAAAAAAAAAAAAGTAAGTTATTTCCATTCATGAGAGCGTTACAGTTGAAGGACTTGGCACTATTAAGGTTTCAACAAAAATACTACATCGCAGAAGCACCTTTTATTCCAGAAGAAAATTATGCAGTTACTGTAAACATTAGGAAATAATAATTTTCAGATAACTTGCATGCTTAGGAAATATTTATATATATTGTAATACCATGACACGAATATAATGGTTGGACTGAACTCAAAAGGCAATGTCATGTCTTTTTTTGCTAAGCCTGCCAGACACATAAATGATATATTGGCAGTAAGTAGGAGCAGACTTTCCTGGCCACATAGTGCCTGTGCTAGTAACTCGGTGTATTACAAGGTGTGAACTACAAGTGATCAGTAGTGAAACACTGCATGAGAAACCTCAATATAGAAATGTTACATCAATAACAACTTATTTAAATTGTGATATATTATTTTGTAGAGATATTGACTCTAAAAGAAGTTTTCCAAATTGCAAGCAATGGTAAGTGTAAAATATCTAATATTACAGATATTACTTAGAAAACTAGGGAAGATACTTTCAAGGCTTAAAGTGACTAATTAAGGTGTAATTCTTTTCAGTGATACTTAGGCATGGAGCTTTTGTTGGTTCACTTTGTAAATCCCTGCTTTGTGTGCCAAAGCGTTAAGGCAAATTGATACTACTAGTCTTTTTTTACAATACCTTAGATGTATACCTAATTAGTAAATCATTTATGATTATGCTACTAAAATTGCAAAAAATATTAAGGTGCTAGTTCACTTCTTAGTCAGGACTGAATTCATAAACGTATTTTACCTCACTACAATTAGTGTGATAATTCCCTCCCCTGTTGTCAGAAGTTATTTTAGCTAGCTCTACTGTATCATCGTAGAAAAGATAATCTGTAAGTAAAGATTAAGGGTACTGCTTCTCTCAGTGTAAATTGCTTCATTGCTTTAGAAGCAAAAAGGATGCAGGATTTCATAATGGCAAGTTGTCTCTACTTGTAGGGAGTTTCTGTCTTTGAAGAGTATTAGAAATTTTTAACTGTGTTACAGATTTGTATGTGTTGGCCATATTTGCATCTGGTTAGGTTTTTATTTTCAGCCCAAGTATTTGTGACACTGAAGTAATTATAAACAAGAACAATTCATAAAGGTTTTAATATGACTGCACTTCGCATTCAGCTGGCTCTGCAAAACAGTGGTATAAAAGGTTTTGTCTCTTTCACAAGTCATAAATTTCTCAAAATGATTGTAAATTCTCTTGTTTGCTTAGATCATGACGCTGCCATTACCAGATACGGTCGGTTGTCAAAAAGAAGGGAAAATGAAAAGGTTTGTAAAACAAAATAATATAAAGATTTTTAGAAAAGAAGTAATTTTAATCTAATATGTATATTTTTATGATGGAAAGCAGTGTATGGCAGATTCCACCTGAAGTCTGATAGTTTGTTTTAGCAGTCTAGACAGTTTGCTTCAGGACAGAGAAGCAGGTTTCTCTAATACATGCCTGTTTCGTAACACTGAAAATGCTCTTATGATTAAGATTGTGGGATTAAATTTATTTTTGTAAAGAAATAGCCACACGTGCTGGGGAGAAAAGAAAGCTGTGTTTCTCTTTCATGTATCTCATGTATAAATTAGAGAAGCAGAATTGCAGGGTAAAATGCGCAACGATGATAGAGCATAGGGCAACTGTCTTGTTTTGCATCATGCTGGCTAGAAACCTGTCCAGGAAGCATATGACGAATATCAAGTCTCAAACTTTCTTTTTTCTCCTCTCCCCCTGTCTGTTTCTCTTTAGATCAAGGCTGAAGTTATGGAAGATGTGTATACTTCAAGGAAAAAACAGCATCAAACTATGATGCATTATTTCTGTGCATTAAATACTCTTCAGTACAAAAAGAAAATTGCTATGCTAGAACCTCTGCTAGGATACATGCAGGCTCAGGTAATTTCATATTCTGAAAGCTGTAGGTCTGAAAGAAGATGTGAAAGTATTTCATAGAGATTGATGTACTGAAATCCACTGCAAGACCTCTTTCACAACTCAAGGAAGCAAATGGAGAAAAAGACATGCTCCATCCTCATCCCCGTAGCTGTCATAGCTGCTGCTGTGAATGCTGTCAGTAGCCAGCACTACTCATTCCCAGTCAGTGTATAAATGTCATTAGGATATGCCCTCATTCCCATCAGAGAATCTTTCAGGCAAGTCTGGGTGACAAATATAAAGGTCTAATTCTACCCTGAAACCCAGATTGCTCAGTTTAATGCACTGCCTAAATTTGCATTGATGGGTAGTTCTTTCCACTCAGTCACTAATGTGAATATCTGATTAAACTCATGCAGCAAGTCCCCAGGGGAGTGTGCCATCTTAGTAATGTGGAGACAAACTCTTTCCTGTGGCAGCTATTCTGAGATGAGGTAATTCTCACAGTCACATCACTACTGTTTTCAGCCGAGGAAAGGAAGAAGTGGAATGCTAGAAATCATTCTGGCTTTTTGTTGAATATAAGTGAGTTCATGATTGGTTTATTTGAGGAAGTGCAATAGAAAATACAACTATGAAAAAGTTCTATGGAGAGACTGAGTTTGTGTTTTCAAAATATATCATCAGTATTTGGGTTTTTTTAAAAAAGAAAAAGCCAATCTTTCCAGCATCTGGTGCTGCTACAGTGTCCTGGGTAGAAATTAACCTCCACGTGCTATGTGAAAGCTTTCCAGCTTAAGAGCTCTTGCTTCGTGAAACTTTGCAGTTTGTATTTTAGGACCTAAGCTCTGAATGGCTTCTGTAACAGAACTGATAGTGCAACCTGTTGTTCAGGTGCAAGCTTCTTCTAAATCTAAGAATGGAAAGGGTGGGGCCATGCTTCTGGCTTCCCATTCTGAGATTTCACATTGCTAAACTCCATTCAGATGTGACAGGTTTTCTGGACCAATATGAGTACACTTCTTAAGATGCAGATTATCAGCTTCCCTTGGTAGGGTCCACAGTTAAAGGACAAGTCCTCACAGGTTTTCCTTCTCCTGTGCCCCCAGTAGTCCCACCCATAACACAACAGGTAGCAGAATGGTGGCCTTCACAAAGTATGGAGACACCATGGAATCACTGAAAGATCAAACCTTGTTTCTTTTCCAGAACAGTTTCTGTGTATTTATGTATTTCTTCCAGGTGATTGCACATCCTCTTGACACAAGGAAATCCCACTGCAATGTCAATATCAGCTTTCACTTGGAGAGAAAACCATGGTTTCATCTGTTAATAGTTTATGTAGTTTTATTAATGTAGCTTTATTAAATTCTCCCTTTTTTTTTTTTTAAGATAAGCTTTTTTAAAATGGGTTCAGAAAATCTTACTGAGCAACTGGAAGAATTTTTGACCAACATTGGTACAAGTGTACAGAAGTAAGTTGCTTTGTTGAATTTTGAACTATTACCAAGACAATGATTTTTTTCTGTTTCTACTTCTCTTAATAGATTATCTTTGTTACTAACACATTACTTGCTTTAGTGTTCGCAGGGAAATGGATTGTGAAGTAGAAAACATGCAACAAACCATAGAGGATTTGGAAGTAGCCAGTGATCCACTGTATCTGCCTGATCCGGATACTACGAAATTTCCTGTTCATAGAAACCTGACACGCAAAGCCGGCTATCTCAATGCAAGAAAGTAAGGCGAACTTGTTACTTAAACATTGCACAATGTTTTGTTTTGGGAAAGGAAAGCTAAAAGGGTATGCAATGTTTATTTGAAGTTGGCTATGTTGATGTTACATGCTTAGTTGAGTAAGTCATATAGGAGTTACGCTGTTTCTTTCAACTCCTTCACTTAATTGGTACTAAGTTCATTGTTACATTGACATAGTGTCGTTCAGGTGCAAAGCAGTTACCTTGATTTTAGTCTACTTTTGCCTGAATTTTCACACCAAAAAGTTCAAGTGTAATTACACTGGATTGTGATTGGAGGACAACAGGACTGCAGCTATCAGGATTGTTGTATAAGCATCTGTTAAAGCTTTGGGATTCAAATTACTAATGAAATATGTCAGGCTTGAGATACACAAGGCAAAACAGTCTCTGCAAACTGAAATACACGTCAAATGGTCTCTTGCCCACTGGAGGGAGCTGCTACTTTATTGAAGCCTAGCAGCTGATTTTTATAGTTACTAAAAATAAGTTGTAATACAGATTATTTTTCTGTAATTTATATAATAAGATGCAAGGATATATTTTTTAAAAAATGTGATTACCTTTGCAACAACAGTTAGAATAACATACCTACTGAGTGGGGCATGGCTTCTGTAGTAGAACACAACTGCAGCGATTAATATTGAAGAGAGTACCTGCACAGAAAGGGAGGCTAAACTGCAAGTATTCCTCCTGGGTTTTGGTTTCAGATTGTTCCTTTTTTTCTTATTTTGGGGAAAAAATTAAACCCAAACCAAAACCCAACGTGATCTAAGCAAAATATTGGAAATCTTGTTGACTGGTACAAAATACTGAGACAATGGAGGTATCTTATATGACCAAGCTAATTCCAACATAAAGTTCTTGAAAACTTAGTCTTAACAATGTAAATATAGAGTTCAGAGGTCTTATCAATTATATTGATAATGCATATAATTAGAAAGTGTGTATTGCATAAAACAGTACTATAAAAGCTGATTATCAGAACTGAAATACTTAGACCTTTTTATTCTAAATCACAGAATCATAAAATAGCTAGGGTTGGAAAGGACCTTAAGATTATCCAGTTCCAACCCCCCTGCCATGGGCAGGGACACCTCACACTAAACCATCTCACCCAAGGCTTCGTCCAGCCTGGCCTTGAACACTGCCAGGGATGGAGCATTCACAACCTCCCTGGGCAACCCATTCCAGTGCCTCACCACCCTAACAGGAAAGAATTTCCTCCTTGTATCCAATCTGAACTTCCCCTGTTTAAGTTTGAACCTGTTACCCCTTGTCCTGTGGACCTAAATGGTTTCACATAATTTAGAAAAGCTATTATTTATGTTTTCTTTGCTCAGCAGTAGGTTTAGCGTGAAGAACTACAGATGGAAAGAGACTAATTTAACTGTAAAGCTAACCTAAAATATTAAACAGGTAAAAATGTTTTCTTAAGTGCTGGGGTGGTTTGTTGTGCTGAAATGATTTCCAGCTTAGCTGAACTCCGGATCTACTAAGAACCTCTTTTTATCTTTTAGTAAGACAGGGCTGGTATCTTCCAGCTGGGAGAGACAGTTTTACTTCACTCAAGGTGGAAATCTGATGAGCCAGGCAAGAGGTGATGTAGCTGGGGGACTTGTCATGGACATAGACAATTGCTCTGTAATGGCTGTGGACTGTGAAGACAGACGGTACTGTTTTCAGATAACATCGTTTGATGGCAAAAAGTGAGTATTCTTATATTCCTTATATTGATGTTACCTGTATGTAATACTGGACTCACTAATTCAATAAAGAAGGATGATCTACCTTTGACCAGATTATAGCTTGATAGATTTTGGGGGATATTTAGAACCAAAATCTGGGATGTCGTGTTAACTTCCTAGTGTTTGTTGTGCTTTTCCTATGCGCTTTTTGTCATAAGCTTTATAATGTAGGTGAGTGGTATTTCAGAATAAAATGACCATAATGAGTTTACAGTCATGTATTACTGAGTTTTGTGACTGCCTAAGTATTACATGGGCACAATTAGAGTTTTGTTCCTTTTCTGTTTCCAAAAGAAATGAAAATGCAGGTTTCTCCCACCCCCCAGTTAAATGTTGACTGTACTCAGCATGCACACAGAATCTTCAGCGTTTCTTAATTTGTTGTGCACTGTAGAAACATGAAAATGAAGTTTCCTGTCTGAATGTATTTGAAGTGATGGAATTATCTTTCCCATTCTCCTCTTTCAGGTCTTCAATCTTACAGGCAGAGAGTAAAAAAGATTATGAAGAGGTAAGCTTATAGGAGGTTTGCATGGAGTCCAGTGATTTTCTGTTGCTCAGAAGGAATACATTTGTAATAATAGTTGGAATGCTCATTTTGTGTTCTCTGGGTGGTAAGCAGTGAACTTTTTAACTGACAGAATCATAGAATCATAGAACAGTTAGGGTTAGAAAGGACCTTAAGATTATCAAGTTCCAACCCTCCTGCCATGGGCAGGAACACCTCACACTAAACCATATCACCCAAGGCCTCGTCCAACCTGGTCTTGAACACTGCCAGGGATGGAGCATTCACAACCTCCCTGGGCAACCCATTCCAGTGCCTCACCATCCTAACAGGAAAGAATTTCCTCCTTATATCCAATCTAAACTTCACCTGTTTAAGTTTGAACCCATTAACCCTTGTTCTGTCACTACAGTCCCTAATAAAGAGTCCCTCCCCAGCATCTGTATAGGCCCCCTTCAGATACTGGAAGGCTGCTATGAGGTCTCCACGCAGCCTTCTCTCCTCGAGGCTAAACAGCCCCAACTTTCTCAGCCAAAGTATTAATTTGTAATTACAGGGTATTACTGTGTTTAAATCCTAGAGAAGAAAATACAGTTACGATTGCCACAAGTCCTCTTCAGTAATACATGGAAGAAGGGGAAAAAGAGAAAAGAGAACCCACAAGACAGACAACCCACAGCTAAATAGCTAGGAGTATGGGAATCTTGACAAAATGCTGCTTTTCCTTCTCCTTGTTCATGCCTTCCTACCCTTCTTTCTTTCTGCCTGCTTGTCAGGAATTCAATATAAAGGGTGTTGTAGGTTACAAAGAAATTAGGAAAAAGTGCTGAAACGAAGCAACTTGGGTATTTAATCAAGTTTGCTTTAAAAAACTATGTAAAATTAATTTTTTTTCTCTCCCCTCCCTTCTCTTTTTCAGTGGATATGCACCATAAACAACATATCTAAACAGATATATCTAAGTGAAAACCCTGAGGTAACTTGACTAAAATTTATAGTATCAGTAATATGTTAAGATGTAGATACGTGCAAAAATAGAGATCAGCTGGACCCAGTTGGGTAGCAGAGAATTAAGCTTGAGTACTTCAGACATGTCTGATTATGAGCTTTTCATATTATGAAAACATATAGGCCTTTGTTTCCTTCATCAAAATGGTTATCTAGAAAGTGATAAGAATATCTGACTTTTATGTTTGTTATAGCTTTTTGACATTTTCAAGATCTTGTGTTTGTATTTTGTATGCGACACTTTGTTCCAAAGCATTATGACAAATACTCAGATGGATACAATTAATTCCTACCAGAGGAAACTGACAGTCTTACAAATATGAATTTTAGGAGCATAGCAGTTTTGTAGGGAAAACATATTTTCACTTAATGAATGAGTTAATTTGCCTTCTTAAAGAGTTGGAAATTGATTATTTGTTTCATGTAGAGAATTTAGGTAAGGAAATCAATCTTATTTAGATGGCTTACATTTATATTTATTTAGCAAATTCATATTGATACAGACTTACATAACAATTCTTGCTTCCTAAATTAGGGGAATTAGCCCAACTGAATCTGCTGTTTCATAACAGAGCATTTTTCTGTATGTAAAGTTTGTTGAAAGTGATATTGTACTCTCTAATGTCCTTGCTGAAGTCTGAAACACGTTACTGGAAAGCAGACTTTCAAGTGGTCATATACCAGCATGAAAACTGCAGACAGAGCAGTCAACAGGCAGCTTGTTGAATAATACAGAAAGCCATTGCTCACCTACATAATGCAAGGCTCTTGCCAAATGATCTGGAAAGTCAAGATGAAATAGGAGTGTGTTGTGCCAGGTCTTGGTTTAGGAGCTAAATATAACTTTGTAGATAATGCAAGCACCTGGTCAACTAAGTTAACTATACAGATAGGAAACAAAATGGTCTTAATGCAGAGCACAGTTACCTGAAGCATGTGTTCTGATGAATGCACAGCTGAGCTTCTGTTTAGTTGTGGCATAAATGGGTGCACCTGTTTTCCATCAGTGAAGGTGTGTGCATTTACACCTCAATTTTCGTGCCTTTTCCTCTCTTCCCAATGGCTTTATAGTAATTCTCATTTTCACTTCAGTTTTCTGAGTCATAAACTTACACAAAATGCAGGAGACAAAATGATGAAGAAGCTACACCTTCCTTATCCAAAGATTCTCTTTCCTTAAGGGCTTTCACTGTTGGCTTTACCCCATGAAGTGAAGGAATCAGCATAAAATACTTCAGAATTAGGGATTCCAATTGAAGATTAAAATGGAATTTTTCAACTGTAAATGGTCCCTTGTTTGTTGAAATGATATTGTAACATAGTCCTCACTTGGTACTTGTTCATGTCTCAGTTTTTCAGAAACATTTAAGTGTTCCCAGATTTTAAGGGCAGACTATTGAATCTTCATAGTTTTAGGCAGTAGCTGAGGACTGCATTTCTCAAATGAGATTCTTCTTTTTTTAATCTGGCTACACTGGCATATTTTACCAGAGTTCTCACTGGGACTTTTCTCTATTGCTGATTTTTTTTAACACTTGCAGTACAGCTAAGCAAGTGCATTCATTAAAATTTAGAAAGTGAACAGCAGAGAATGTTTTGCAAGTTACAAGAAAATACAAGTCCGTTAGTGAGAATTTAGGAAAAGAAAAGCTTCTGGATTCTCACAAAGGGTTGCTTATAACTTCTGTCAGTTGCATAAAAATAAAACTAAAATCTTAAAGCTTATTTTGCAGAAAATGTTTTCAGTTATTTTTTCCCATCCCTCTCTTGCAGGAAATTGCTGCACGTGTGAATCAGTCAGCTCTGGAGGCTGTTACTCCATCCCCTTCTTTCCAGCAGAGGCATGAAAGCATGCGGCCAGCTGTGTAAGTTAATGAACTACAGGTATTAGAAGAGCACATCTGTAAAGAGAATCCTGGATAAAGCTCCAGGAAAAACAAACAGCAAAACTTGATAGGCTAGAGGAAAATTTCTTCAACTCACCTTTCTAATATCACTGTTGCAAGTCATCCAGATTTCCATGTGACTAGACAGTTCTATTGATTGCATTGTATATGTGGTTTGTTATATGAACTCATAATGAGACTTTCCTTAAGGTACTTAACTCCTGGAAACAGACCTCAGATGTTTTAACATCAATATATAATCACATATGAAATATAATACAATCTGATACAATTATAAATGCAAATAGTAACTTTAACTTAAATCTGACTAGGAACATAGACCCCTTTTTTGTTTACTATAGCCTGACCATCAGTTTTTTAGGTTTTGTGTTGTTTTACATCCAAGCTGTGGAGTACTGTATTGATCTTCCATATGGTTTAGTTTATTATCAACCAACTTGAAACTTTTAAGATATCTTCATTTTTATCTTTTTTTTTTGTTTTAGACAATCTCGTCCTCTTGCGGCTCGTACTAGCAGTACAGGGTCACTGGGATCTGAATCAGCAGGTTTATCAGCGCTTTCCTTGGATTCACTTGTTGCACCTGACACTCCTATACAATTTGACATAATATCTCCAGTTAGTGAAGATTTTCCTGGTCAAACAAAATCTTCAGGGCAATCGGGCAGGTAGGAAATATAAAAACAAAATCCTGAAGTTAATGTTACTAATTTAAAAACAAGCCAACAAGAAACCCATGTTGATGCTGCAGCTCCAGAGCACTCATGTCACAGAACTTTGCAGTGGTTAGTAGAGTATAACAATCTTCTAAATAGTTAAAGTAAGTTGTAAAAAAAAAAATGGCTTAATTACATGCACTAGATTCAGGGTGCGGTCTTCTATTTAACGGAGCTTTTCTTGCTTTAACAGCTAATGCTTTTATTTATTGATTCATTTTAATCTTTTGGTTTCACAAAGTATTTTCCTTTCCTATTGCTTGCTCACCCAGCAGCTTGGGTTATTTCCTCTTGGAAACTCAAGAGAAATTTGGTAGCCCTGTCTCCAGGTGATGATGGCATACGATGACACTCCTCTTAACCTGAAAGGTGAGTGAAAATGATCTAGGCTTCTAGAGTAATCTCATATACAGACAAATTAAAATTGCCAAAGAGCTCTTCCTGAACTATAAAAACATTTTCTCCTACTTGTTTTTTGTAAACTTCCCACTCAAAAATAGTAAGAAAGACCTGCAGATCTGCACTGCATTTCTGGAACTGTATGTGCAGAATTTGGGTATTAAGGAAACATATTTGCAGATCCAGCTGCTCTTAACAACAGAAAAAGCCATAAAGATGAAAACTAATTAATGTGACTCTAGTCACAGTAATGACTTTAAACCCCTGGCCCTCTAGAAAAATATGTCTGAGTTTTCAGTTGCACCTTACAGATATGTAGGAGTTAAAATTATACACATTTAATGTAGTCAACTCCTTTTTTTGTTTTGGTTGGTTGGTATGGCAGGATAACAGGTTGGGTAGCTAGATTCTCAAGAATGGACTGACCTGTATTCCAGGAAGTGGAGAGGTTAATACTTCAGCTAAATTCATGTCATCAGTTATAATTCTATTCTAGAAAACTTTTTTTTTTCATAGCAGAAATAATAGAGTTGTACTTGGTGTTTTCAATTAACCATCACTGTCAATAAAGAATTGCAGTGCTTGTGCAGATAGGCAACATGCTACTTTAGAAGTATTAGTGATTAAAAAAGAACCCTTTCTTTAGTTTCTGGTACTGATGACATATTAAATTTTATTTTTGCCTTTTGAGAAATCTTGTGAGATTTTGCATTTACAGTTCCAGTCTAATCTGAAGTTACAAAAGTCTGAGCAATAAAAGACACCAATAGAAAGAATTCCCCATTACTGAATTGCCACAGGTCAGCATTTAATGGAGTTTTTCTTGATTGAATCTGTGTTAATTAAACATTGCAGCGATGCCCTCTTGACTTCAGAGTTCAGTCTAGAACAATTTTACTACATTAAACTCAACATTGATTAGTTAGAAGAGTTCATTGACAAAACTGGCAGGTTTTTTCTCTTCTGCAATTTGCTTTAGAACACTAACTGTTGAGAGGTGACACCTCCATTGCTCCCCTATAAAACCTAACTTGAAGTTTACTGAACCATTGACAATAGTTTTTCAGACACCAGTTAGTCAAAGAGAGAGGATTTTGTCCTTTTTTAGAAGGTTCTAGTATTTCTCCATTTCCCATACTCTTTTCAGCATTGCTTTACTGCTTTTGAAAAATGTAGACTTGGAAGCCTAGAGTATTTTCACTTTTTGTTGTAACTGATAGCAGTTCTGTCTTTGAGAGTCAGAAATAGCCACATTTCTCTTGAGCTCTAGGAGTAAAAACCCAGTGATGTTTTCAGAAAGCTGCATTTGAAACAAAACCAGTGACTTCAGTAAGTAATTCAACAACTTGAGACAGTGATGAGAAGGGTGGTGCTCCTACGGAGTACTGAAAGGACTAGCTTTTGACTGTACTTCCTGGAGCTGTTCTTTGCTTTCGAAGATAAAGGTTTTGACTTCTTAATTCAGGTATTAAAAAGTGCTATGTGAGCAAAACTGTCATGGCAGCAATAGCATATTAATACCAAGGTTTGTGCCCTTGAATATAGCAATTTATGTCTAACTCCTGATTAAAATGCTTGATCTTATGATTTATTGTATATTATTCCTCTGGATTACGAGTCTGTGAAGTCACTACAGGTTGATGCAGCATGAGACTACTACATTACTCATCAGTGGTGCTTGTAATCTGACTCCTGGTTTAATGTTTTCATTTTAATAGACGCACAAATCCTTTTGGTGAATTGGGAGGCTCAAAATCTGAAACAGAAGGTAAACCAACTATTTCATTTCAGTGCAAAATAAAAAGAGAGTTTTAAAATTATTTCTCTGTTTTCACCTATAGCTGCTCTTTCCTACTTTAATGCCCGTTTTAGAATGCTTGGTTAAATCAGCAATGTGCTGGACAAGTTGTGTCAAATCAGGTTACTGTCTGAAAGTCTGTTTTAAAAATAATTCATTGCACCTTTTGTGTGCTGTTTGGTAAAGTGTGATGTGCTGTTTGGTAATGGTACCTGTAATTCATAGGCATGAGCAATCTCTCTCCAAGGTATGAGAAGTTTAGAGTTTACTGAGGTCCATCTTTGGGTTTGGATGGAAAACTCAAAATGGAGTTAACTTTTTTTAATACTTTTCTTTGTCTTAGATTCAATTCTTCATCAGTTATTTATTGTGAGATTTCTTGGCTCTATGGAGGTGAAATCTGATGAAAGTCCAGATGTTGTTTATGAAACAATGCGTCAAATACTGGCGGCTCGTGCCATCCATAACGTTTTCCGGATGACAGAATCACATTTATTAGTCACATGTGGCTGCTTAAAGTAAGTTTCCTGCCAGACTTCTACTGATGTTTATTTACAAAATGGTCTTCTTTCACTTTGGTAAAACTTACTTTCTGGTTTGTTTTTCAAAACAAATTTTTAGGTTAATTGATCCACAGACACAAGTTACAAGACTACGAGTAAGTAACTTTACGTTTTAAGATAACTGACCAGCAATGTCATTCTGCTCCTTTAAAAATAATATTAGTGGATGGTAGCAAAAATCATTGACAGCATTTAAAAATAGATAACTACTAGCAAATCAGGTTTAACAGGAGTGATTTCAGTAGATCAAATAGGCTTTTGAAACATTGTATTTTAACATGTTTGATTACAAACATTTATATTACTAATTAAAGAGGTAACATTGAAGTTGGACTCAGATGAGTTCTGAAGCCCAGAAGGGTTTGCTTGGTGTTGGGTTTTTTTGGTTTTATTTTAGGTCTTTTGTTTTTAATGTGTAACTGCATTGAGAGTGTTGTACAGTTTGGGTTTTTTTTTGCCTCGTTCTTTATAAAACATGCACTTGAAAGAAGTAAGTGGATTATTCCTCAGGTTATCAGATAAAGCCATCTTAATTCTTTAGTAATGGCAGTCTTTATTTTTCATGTTTTTTAAATGTTCCACTCTCTTGCTCTTCTTTATGCACAGTTTATGATGCGTCATTTAATTTCTTTGTGTCTTGTTTTAAAAACATTTTTTTGGGGGGCATTTTGAATTACTTTTATTTCCATAAAAGAAAATCCAGATGGTGTGAAAATGTCTTGGTATTTTAAGCAGTGCTTTTTTCTTTCTTTACCTTTGTGTCATTACATTCAAAACTGCCCCAAAGCCAGGAGCTTGTAGAGGTGAGATAAGTCAGCTGAATGCATGTCCAGATTTCTAAGTGTGTACATTTAAGGTCAGGAAAACCTCATCTGACAGCTTATCGCAGCTCTAGTTGGGGCTTTCAGCATTAAAAAAATGACTCTTTACTGTCTTCAGAAGCTACATTTGAAATTTCTAAGTCCACCCTATTTTAGGAATAAGAGTGCAAAATAGTTTATTGTAAGGCAATAATGAAGATACGTTTTGTACATCTTGGGGTTTGGGGTTTTTTTTTTCTTGTATATAGTTCAGGAGAGCTGAACTAATCGCATAAAGGTTTTGGACAAGTAGTGCCTTTACCTGCACCAGATATTGAAATCTTAGTCACAAGTGTTATTTGTATGAATGACGTCTCTTTAAGGAAAATGAAAAAAGGACTGTATTCCCATTTAGAAACTGAGTCACACTGAATTGTGGTCCCTCCCCCGTTCTTACATGTGCTGAGTTTTTAGAAGTTTGCCTGTCTTTTGAATAATTTAATCCTCAGATTCTCATCGGTGTTCTATAATTACATGTTTGGTCAGGTTGTAACTTTTTCTGGTCTGGTTATGCCTTTATGATAGTGAAGTGATTAACATACAGTATATTGAAAGCTCATACAGAAAATACTTTGAACAGGTTTTAATATGTCTGTATTTGATCCTTTTGGCAGTTTCCTTTGCCCAATGTAGTCTTGTATGCTACGCACCAGGAGAATAAGCGCCTTTTTGGATTTGTGCTCAGAACCTCAGGAGGGAGAGTTGAGAGCCGCCAAACTTCCATCTGCTATATCTTTGAATCAAATAACGAAGGGGAAAAGGTATTGGTGATGTTTATACTTGGATCAGTGTGGATTCCAAAATACTGGATCCATTCAAGCTGAGGGATTTCTGTGAGGGGAGTATCTTGTTTATGTATTGAAAAACAGTTAAGTCCGTGATAGTCTTACCTGTAAAGTACTCTAATATGCTGGTATGGCTACTTTGGGAATCTGGCATAATTTTAAAGGCATTTTTATTAGTCTTTTTGATTATTTCTGATCTGTTTTGTGTTTAGATTTGTGACTCTGTTGGACTGGCAAAACAGATTGCTTTTCATGCAGAACTGGTAAGAATCTTTCTGGGGCAAGGGATACCTATGAATGGAAGGGAGAGAGTATGTATAATATGTAATAGAGCATATTCTGCAAGATGTTTATAGCTGCAGTAATACTGTGGTGGTGTACTTTAAGGGATTTGCTTTCTAGAATTTAAACTCAAGATGGAAAGACTGACCAATGTCCGCTCTGGAACAATATTCAAGACAGGATTCAGCTTGTTACCTTTAACAAGCATACCAGTCTTTTAAAAGAATGAGCAAAACAGTGGTGCAACAGTTTTGAGCAAACTGGTAGAGTATCAAACATCTCAGGCTGGTGTTTGTTACTCCATTTACGTTTTTTTCCCTTTAGGATCGAAAAGCATCAGAAAAGCAGAAAGAAATTGATAGAGTCAAAGAGAAACAACAAAAGGAACTGAATAAACAAAAACAAATTGAAAAGGTACATGTATCATTATTAATACTTTTTAAAAAATTCTGCTTACCTTCTTTTGCAGTTTTGTGTTCCAAGCTCCAATATAATATTCTTTAGTGCAAGTTCATAGAACATTGTGGAATTCATTATTAGGAGTATTTCCTGTGCAGATTTTGTATAATTTTGTATAGTGGTTTTTAAAAGGAGCTCTTCTGAGGAATAAACCACAAAGTGTCTTTATAGGAATACTTAAGAGCAGTACTTGAAGGAGCATCTATCACAGGCCCAAAATAATTTCATTTGCTGGTGAGGGATGCAAAAACCACAGAATCATTTAGATTGGAATTGACCTTCAAGATCATTGAGTCCAATCACTAACCCAGCACTGCCAAACCCACCACTAAACCATGTCTCCAAGTGACACATCTACATATTTTTTAATTACCTCCAGTGTTGGTGACTCCACCACTTCCCTGGGAAGCCTGTTTCAATGCTTGACCTCCTTTTTGGCGAAGAAATTTCTCATAATATCCAATCTAAACCTCCCCTGGTATAACTTGAGGCCATTTCTTCTTGTACTATTGCTTGTTACTTGGGAGAAGAGACTAGCCACCTCCTCGTTCCATCCTCCCTTCAGGCAGTTTTAGAGTGACAAAATCTCCTGAGCCTCCTTTTCTCCAGGCTAAGCAGCTGCATTTCCCTCAGCTGCTCTTCATAAGACTTGTGCCAGCTTCATTGCTTTTCTCCAGACATGCTGCAGCACCTCAGGGTAGTTGAAGATACTTGTTCCAATCTGCTATGGTTTGTGAGTTATAGGTATAGCTGTAGTATTGTGTTAGCTGTTCTAATAATGCTAACTGCTGAAATGTAAATGTTTTGGGTTGCTATCCAGGATTTTAATTCCCTCTGTACAGAAAGCTGTCTATTGATCCTATTAGAAGATAGTTTAGAAATCACTGGAATTGTATCCTGTTTCAATTGTAGATGGCTTTGAAATTAATACTCTTTTTCTGATTTCCCCACTCCCCTTCTCAAATTAGGATTTAGAGGAGCAAAGCCGGTTGATAGCTGCTTCCAGCAGATCCAACCAGAACAGTGGAGAAGGACAATTTGTAGTCCTTAGCAGTAGCCAGTCGGAAGACAGTGATTTAGGAGAAGATGGAAAGAAGAAGAGAGAATCTGAAGCCTAAGGTTGCCTACTTTATGAGAATTGGAATCATGGATCAATTTGGTGAAATGGCACGAGTTCTCCAAGAAGTGAAATGCAGGTGGAGGGTCTGCTGTGTCATATAAAAAACTTCACAATACGTAGACCCTGTAATGCCTTGATCATTCTTTTTCAATTAAGTGATTTCCATTTTCATGTCAGTATAATTTCTGTATGACATATGTAGCATGGTGATGCTACCATGTTTGTTGAAAAATTACGTTTTCTCAAGGCCTTCTCTGCAGTAAGGAAAAAACTGGGGGTTTCATCTCCACTTACCTCTCTGTGCAATTGACTGCTCTTGAAGCAAAACTAAAAACCCTTCTTGGACCTCAACAGTACATTGAAACTCATTCTTTACATGCAGTGTGGACACCACCTTGCTGAAAACAAAAAAGGATGCCCAAATATGACAGTGCTAAGCTTTACCCAACTTGTTGCACATAACTGTTCTTAAATTTAGAAGGAAGAATCCTTAATAACATCAGTGAGATGTGCAATAGTTCTAGATAGAAGGATCTTATTTTTTGTTTCATATTGCACTGTATGATACTGTCTTGATTTCTTCAGTGAATATAATGCTGAAAGACTTCTTTCACCAAAAGTAAAAAATACTGTCAGAGCTAGGTAGAAGATGAGATGAAGTTGCACTTTGCTGCATGAGGAATGTATAAAGCATTCCTTATCAAATGATAAGAATAATGTATATACTCTTGTAGCACAAGTGCCATGTTCTTGTTTTTTTTCCCCAGTAGTGTAATGAAAAGCTGTAAGCCTTCGAGTTCACTTTTTATAAAATGGACTTAGGGTTGGAGGAACATCTTGAATTCCATCATTTTAAAAATCTCATGCATATGTAAATGCCTTGCCGCCAGTACACTGCACTTACTGAAAAGGAGTTGAGGCTCTTTAAGTCTTTTTATGGAAATTAATTTTACAAATAGAATGTACTTAGCTCTGAAGTAAGAGGCTATGCTAATCCTACATCCTACAGTCAATCCTGTAAAGTGTGTTTCAAAGCAGTATCTGTTTACAGCTTCTAATCTGAACTCCATATTCCATACCCTATGTAATATTTATTTTGTATAGTACTAAATGCGCATTCACCTTTTGCTCCAGAAGAGAAAACTTGTTTGAAGAGAAATATTTATTTTTGCACTAATTACTATAAATATTAAAGTCCAGTGGAACAGAATATATCTCTCTAATAGTGGCATGAAAATAACAAAGTATAGAAAGAGAAGAATATACTTATACTCCAAGTTATAACAGTTATGAGTGTTTTACAGCTCATTGCAGGCATTTCTGGTGTTCAGGAATGGAAGCAATTTTCAGAACACCTCCTGATCCAGCCCTTCATAGCTGGAGCTGCTCAGTGCCGATACAGTATGTGAGGAATCTCAAGACCTCTCTGCTCCATGCCTGTAGGTGCAGGGAGGGATCAGTGTCCTTAGCCCTCCTCATGTGCTGGAGTGGCCCCGTGCTGGCAGCAGTTTCCTTTGGGTGCACAAGTTCCCAGCCTCTGGCTCCTGTCACAGGAGATCAAGGGGGAGTAGTGCAGCCCTTGCAGCACTGGGCAAGATTGAGAGAGCCGAGCTCCTGGAGCACTGCCACCTGGGGAAGGGCTTCAGCAACTGGGGAAGGGGTGACACTGTCCCTTCCTTGAGAGAGAAGGGGAGGCTGAGTCTCCACGTTCTCTTCCTGAGTCAGTTAGCAAGGCTTGCTCCAGTACAATTTTTGTCCCCAGAGTAGCCTGTCACTTGCAGAAATTTTGCTGTTGCCCAGTCAGACCAGATGGCATTTCCCTGTGGGCAAATTTGGCTTGAATATTGTCACATGGACCACACACATCTGAGGCTTTTGTCTGAATAAAGAGTGGCATTTTTATTTTGTCCTCTGTTCTCTGCTCTCATCCATAGGACACTTTATATTCTTGCCAACAAAAAGGTACAGAGGCAGCAAACCCTTTTTTTTTTTTTCCCCCCCTTTTTGTGCCTAAATCCTGGCTTACAGATCATTGCATGGTAGCCAGGTTGTCTCTGCAGATCACTCCAGTTCAGGTTTCTCTGTTTGTCTGTTGGTTTTCACTTGCTGCTAGTTCTCTTTTCTGTCAAATAATATGGCAGTATAGCTCAAGGTTACTGGGTCTTACTGTATCTTCCTCAGGTACATGCTGAAAATTAAGTAGTTTTGGAACAGCACAGGAAGAATAGGAAATTGGTGGTCTCCAGTTTCTAGAATGTAGTCACCCAGCCTGTCGACTGTGTTGAGCAGTTTAGCTGCAGTAGCCCCAGCTCCATATGGAAGAGTTAATAGATTAGCAGTCTCATCAGAAAGCACTTCTGATGTATAGCCTGTTTTGCATTAGCCTGATTGAAGAAATGCCAGAAAATTGAATGGCTACATTTTTTCTTGAAACCCACCATTACTATTTCAGACATAAATCTGTAAAGATGATGAAGAAAGCAGGAGAGTAAAGTTGGCAGACGAATTTGCTGTCATACAGGGTTTTTCAGATTTAGCAATGCATGAGTGGAATTACTCCATTTGCATAGGTGGAAAGCCTGAAAAGCAATTAAATGTAGTTCTCTAAAACCACATACGAGTGAAGAGCGTTTTGTTTGTGTTGGAGGATTCTCATCCTAACAACTAAAAAAAAGGGGGAAATGATTGAAGAGAGTAAAAGAAAGCAGATTAATATGCATGAATGAAATAAAGGGGGGCAGTTTTGCTTATTTTGGAGAGTCTCACTGGTGTAAAATGAGCAAAAAGATAAAAAAGCATCTAGGAGAGTGATGGAAGCTGCAGGAGTAAAAGGGAGGTCAGAAGAGATGAGGAGGTTAACAGGAGTGGTGCACTGAGTGTGCATTGCCAAGTTTTTGCTTAAGGGGAGGAGCATAAGACTCTTAAGTAGAACCACCTCAGGGCAAAAAATAGCTGCTGAGGTTTTATTCATGCCCTCCTCCCCAGAGTATTTAGTACCTTATTTCCTGTGAGGTTTAGAACTACATCATTGGAGAACGCTTTTGTTAATTAAAACCAAAGTGCGTAATATTTTTCTTGACAGTATGACTTTTATTATCAGCCCCTCATGTCCTCCTGGGAGCTACTGCGGTAGGATTTCAGCACTTGAGTATTTTATTAAGTAAATTACTGGTTGGTTTCCTCACCTCTGATTTATAGCTCCTGTCTAATATTGCCTTTTACTTACAGATTGACGTCTCAAGCACTTTGAGCTGAAGTTGTAGTTTGCAACATGTACACCTACTAGTATTTCAGACACACCTGAAAATACTCTTTCAAGTACCTGATTTTAAAGTGACTTTGCATTGGTACTGCAGCCACAGTGTTGTTGAGGACTAATTTTTTATGTTGCTAATTGAAGCCTTGTAGTTCCTGCCACATTTTTCCCCTTAGGTAAGGGGATATTGAGTTTGTTACACTAGATAAATTTACATGCTGCAGACCAAGCAAGTCTTGCTGCCCATTGTTCCAAGCTACATACATTCTTCATGTATGTAATGGCATGAATATAGCAAAAGTATGCTTATGGGTATGCATTTTATTGCATTATAGATAATATGCAGCACTCCTCTGCAGCCACTAACAGCTTTCTCCAAGTTTAAATCAGAGGACAAGTTAAGAGTCATATGCAGTGTAGTCATACATAACTGGTTTTGAGCAGGTAGTTTAATTTGAATATGATTGTCGTGTCATACTTCCTTCATTTGTTTAGGTTTGAAATTGTATGAAGACAATTTACTGTCTAACAGTGAAATAATATTTAGGACTTAAGGAACATTCCCCCTCTAGCGTGCTGTCAGATTTCATCTTTATATAGATGTAAACACTGAGCTAAAAATTTTGCAACAGCTGAAGCTATTTTTGGACCTATAATTTATGTACATTGATATAAAGAAGCAAATGTGCCTGCACGTAAGTTTAAGGTAAAATCTGATCAATTAGTTGCACAGAATTTGGGAGAAGCCAATGGAGAAAACTATGTTACAATATAGTCTCTTGTTATTTCAGAAATAATTCACATACAAAACGAAAACCTGCCTCTGCTTAGTGAATTTAGTAGAGATATTGTCTAGTCTAACAGTGAGAGCTGGTATTTTATACTTTCTGCTGCTCTATTTTACAGAATCTCTTGCAAGTCAATCAAGGCCTCTGAGGCTTTTCTTTTTATCCCAGCAGTAAGTTGATTTTGTTTTCCTTGCCACAGTGGTATCTAAGTTGTCATGACAAGAACAAGTCAGTGTGTCATTGTGAATGCACTTGTATTCCTAATGAAGTTTCTATTGCAAGCCAAGGATTTTGTACTATCTTTCAGGTCATTTTTATAATAGAGTCTTCAAATTCTTACAATGATATTCTAGATTGGTCCTGTTCTAGTGAAGTGTAAGTGATTTTTGCAATGTTTGAGACTGACTTGCACATTTTCCCAGAATAGCTGTATTAAAAACCTCCAGTGGCATATTTGTGTCAACTTTGATTGTTGTATAATCTTGGAAACATGGATAGTAAACCTGCTGTGCCAGGGCTTCGGTCGTGTTTTGTGGATTAAATAAAAGCTTAACTATAGGAAATTTCTGGGTGGGATTTGTACTAACCCAAAAACCTCCTGCATTTTTCATAACACTGACTTCCAGGAAGTTATTGGTGATAGAATGTGTTCCCTTCCTCTGAACAGTTTTAACACACAGTTATATTGCTCTGTTGTCAAAGTGTATCTGCTCTTAATTCTAACCATATTAGGCAGATAACCTCAGAGGAAGTTATTGTACTTGGGAATGCTGGTAACTTATTGTTGCAACAGTCAGAAACTGAACGGTAGAAGAATATTATTAAACATCGTAGCTGCCTATTCAGTGCACATGTTGGTGTGGTCATCTGATAAGGTGTAGCACTCTACAGAGCTGTGGTTATAATGGTCAGAATTCACATGTACAGAGGCTTATATATACCAGCACAACCATTAACATGGGTACTGATACATATCTTCATGGGCTTTGTTAGTTTATTGTATGATAAACACCATGTAAAAAGCAAACGGTCATAACTGCATTATGGTTAAATTTGTATTTTATAAGGTTTGTAGATTTTTCTGGGGAAAAGCAGACTTTTGGATTATGTAATTTCTGTGATAAAGATGCATGTATAACTAGAAAAAAAATATATGCTTACTTGATAATGAAGGAATAAATACTACTCATGCCAAGTGTGTTGATAAACTTTCTTTTTTTCTAAAATACAGACTGTCAGCAGTGTTTTTAGGAAGAACAGGCTCTGTGTCTGTGTGTACACTGTAAGCCTTCCTAAGACAGCTGTGACTGCTGACAGGTAGTGCTCCAAAAGCCGACACTCCACCTGCATGAAGAGAAACTCCTAAAATTGCAAGCATGCCTTTAGTCAGCAGTGCAGGAGGAAAACCTAGTTCTAGCAAGAGTAATCAAAATACATGGTGGACAATACATATTCGTACCAGAGACTGAGGTGCAGAACTAACACAGCTGTCAGAAATAGTGCCTGCTTGCTCTACCATTGGTATTTTGCGCTAGCTGCTGCTAAGCAGAGGTTTCTATGGCTGTTAATCCTGTTTCACTGCTTAGAATGTGGGATTGCTTCTTTGAGTGACAGGGAAAGAAAACTCCTGCTTACGCTGCTCTGCAGAACTTCACTGTAGGACTTCAAAATAAAAGTTGTAGAACAAATAAAAACTTACTTCTTGGCAAGAGAAAGGGAAGTACAAGAGAAAAAAAACCGCTATGGTTAAATTGCTGACCTTAAACTAAACCCTGATTTTAAGCCTGCAGTGGGGCTAGTGTTACCTGCCATGACAGGCTTTAACTTAGCCATAACATAAGGCTTGTGTTTTGCAGTTCCTTAACTTTCCCACTAAGCATTTAAAATATTATTGCTGTAACTTACAGATAGTTTATATTCCAGTAGATAGGTAGAATGTGATCTCTAATACTTACATTTTGGGGATCTCCCCATTTTCTTCAGGGGGTGAGGGGGAACGCTGGTATTCTTTAATATATATGAGATAAATCCCAACAGAAAAAGGTCTTATCCATGTCAATATGCCCTTCAAACTATAGAACTAATACTTATGTACAGTTGAGTTGGTAGGTGCCTGTGAAATTTTCCTGTCCATAAAGGTCATATTCCTTGTATAGTACGTAGTCTTTCAAGCAGTTTGGCAGTGGAAGGAAGGTCATGAAGACAGGACAACGGAGGCGCAACCGGCCCATGCACATCCGTATCTTCAGACGACAAAGATGCTTCAGAGAGCGAGGATTTGCTAGAAATGAGAAGGCAAGATTGATATTAATTAATTTATTAAATGTCCTTCAATTTATTTATTCAGTACTCTGCTACCTTTCAAAAGCTTGCTTCCCCATTTTGCAGCATATTCACTGCAAATAGAGAAAAGAAATGTGACTGTCCCTGGACAGCCTGACTGGTCAGGATCTACTCTTTTTGTCTCAGCCCATACAGCTCCCAGTTCTATTTACAACCGCTGGCATCTAAATCAACAACTTTTGTTTCTGTCAAGTTGGCCAAATGTAGGTTAATGCAAGTTTAAGGAGTAAAGTTTAGGGAATGTACTTTAACCCCAAATAGCTGGTGTCAGTTTTCTGTCAACCTGAAGAAGCTACTGGAAGTAGGATTTTGAGTCACTACTTCTTAATCTATATACAAGCAAAAAGGCTGTAAAATTAATCTAGACTATAATTAAATCACTCCATTAAAAATAGTGGTATGTTAAACTTGTTCTATCAACTTGAGGCAGGGGGAAATGGTTTTCTCCCCTTTAAGAGGATTGTGTTGTCCATGCCGCAATTAAAGTTCACAAGTGCTCTACATAAATAGTGCAGTTATTGTGTTAGACTTCCAAGAGAAATTTAGGTTAAATCCTACAAAGGCTGATGTTTAAGAGGTCTCTTACTGTCAAAATATAACTTCTGGCCTAACAATGGGTCAAGAAAAGCACAGTCCGAGGTAAAACTAAAATGCAACTAACAAAAATGGCCCCAATCCCCAGTTTGTCTTCCCAAAGGCAAACATCAGATACTTACTTAAAATCAAGTTGATGTCTGGCCAGAGTTCCTGTTCCTTGAGAACTGCTTCTAGCTTCCAGCAGATATTAACATGATCGACGTAATCTAACATTACTCGCACTACTTTCCCAGACAGGTGCTTCAGCCATGACAAGGTTATCACTTCACAGAACTGATAGAAACAAAATGTTCAATAGATAATATTCAACACTCCTGTCAGTGACTTACACCTCAGCAGGGCAAGAGCCAGGAACAATGTGCTATGATACCAGACAACCTAATGAACCAGCCTGGATGTCCCTGCTTTCAGAGCATGAACAACACCATGCTGGGGAGCCAATTCTGTACTGACCATTAGCATATTATTAGCTACATTTCCACAAGTCAAAAATAATGTTTATGCTTGTTTGTTGTCATGAACCGGGCCTCACTGCAACACCTATTTAATTTTAAAGCCTTCTCTATTCCTAAATTTATGTATAAACTGTCTTAAGGTTTCAAAACTTCTTTTTCTGGCACTGCATCAAGTACATTTTCATTTAGTTTTAGGAAGGCTATTGGAAGTAAAGCAATATATGAAGCCACCTGATAGACTTACCGTTGTATCTTTGATAACGGTCGAAGTCCATCCATCAGTCACGTACTGGGAATGTGAAGTGCTTCCCTGAGGGCAGTCAAAGCAGCGGTGCACATCATACCCATAGTTCAGCAGCATTCTTAACATGACTTCATCTTTCAGAGCGTACTGTAGAGCTGATGGAAAATGCGTTGTATTCACCCTGCAGAAGTAATTGACATTTGCCCCATGTCGGAGCAGTAGATTCATTAACTCATAGCTGCCCATCCTCAAGGCTATTTGGAGACAGTTGATGGGATCTTGGTTTGTCAGGGCTCCAGCGTTCAACAGCAGCTGTGTTGAGCGGATATCCCCATTGGAAACAGCAAAGTACAATGCAGATTTCCGGTGGTCATCGTATCCTTTGCGAACTCTCTGATCCAGCATAAAATTGGCGTCAAAACCAGATTTTAGGAGAAACTCAAGGCACTGAGGATGTCCTCCTGCTGCTGCTGAGTGAACTGGACTTATCCCACTTTCTTTAATAGCATCAAAACTAGTAACTGGAACTAGTATTTTTAAGGCTCTGAAGAATTAAGAAAGAAGAAACTCAGAATCTGAAACACTGGTTCACCAACCTCGATCTTTGAATATCTCTGTGTTGCTGGGCTTCACAATTCCTCATGAAAGTATAAAACTGTTTTAATTGTCCAAACCAGTACTATGGCATGCTATACCTCTGCACTGGCTTTAACTGCTAGTAGTTAAATTGTTAGCCAGAAAGGGATACTGACTTTACACTTACTACACATAAAATACCATTCTATTACACTAGTGTTCATGAACCAACCCATTCCTTGCTAGACAAATGATTCCTTCTCAACAGAAGCTTTTCCTAAATGTTGAGAGCAGAGTGTTACTGCTTAACCTGTAGGAATTAGGGAATTAACAGAATACATTATGACATAAATACATACAACATAATATAAACATTAAAATTTAAATGTATTTAATTTATATAAAACAGTTACATAGGAATTAGAATCCTCAGATTCTTAACCACAGAATTCAGATTCAACATTTCCACTATTGAAGACTTGTTTCTCATTTACTGGTTGTGATTTTAGCATAAACATCTTCCAGTAACCTTCCTGTCTTTAAAACAGGGATAACCCTTATCCCCTATATCTAGTTGCTTATTTAATACATTTACCTTCCTGTAATAAGGTGGAGATTAGGCATACCCAAAGATATTGAGGGGATCCCAAGAACCTCAGCATCAGACTGGACAGTGTTATTATTTGTGACAAGTGTGCAAATACTACAGGAATTATGTTCATCCTAGAATGACGATGATTTTATCCTGACTCATATCTTGCATTCAGACACAGATAACTCATATTTACAAGGTAAAAATAATTCCTTCTACAAAACTACAGATTTGCTGCCTGCTTCAAATAAGGTAGAATTAGCAAAATTAGTATTTCTGGTGTCACCATTACTTGATTTTTAAGTATATTAACTCACAGAAAGTGTCCTCTATATGCAGCTCTGTGGATTGGCAAATGACCTGAGTGCTTTGGTACATTGGCATCAGCCCCATATTCTAGTAAAAGACTCAGAGAATCTGGATTTCCTCCTCCTGCTGCTTCAAATAACACAGAAGCACAGTCCATTGCCTGTGAAAGAACATCTGCACCTGGAAAGAAGCATCAAGGATTCTCACAGTGGTCACTGCGAATATCGAGCAGTAATTCTCCAACCCTCCAATGACACAGTATTGTGAAGCCTACATGTTGCTAAATCAACCTACTGAGCTGTAAAATAGAACACAGAATAGTTGAGGTTGGAAGGGACCTCTGGAAACCACCCAGTCCAACCCTGTGCTCAAGCAGGGCCAGCTACAGCAGGTTGCCCAGGACAGCATCCATTCAGATTTTTAGTATCTCCAAAGATGGATACTCCACAACTCCTCTGAGTGACCTGTTTGTTCCAATGTTCAACCACCCTTGCAGAAAAAAAGTGTTAGTTCAGACAGAATGCGCCAGGTTTCAGTTGGTGCCTCCTCTTCCTACAACATCCTATAGAATCATACAACGTTCTATAGAAGCCTATAGAATCATCCTATAGCCTTCTTTTCCTACAACATCCTATAGAATCAAGTCTCACCTTTTTGCAGTAAGAGCTCCATAATTTCTGTATGGCCAGCCTGTGCAGCCAGTGCTAGAGGTGTGAGCCCATATCCACTGCGAGGGTCAGGGTCTGCTCCAGAATGAAGGAGAAGCTTTACCAGATCCTTCCTGCCTACTCTGGCTGCCTCATGTAAAGCAGTCCTCTTGTGGACACACTGCAAGTTCACTTTTGCACCAGAATTTATCAACAAGGAGGCAATCTCATATGAATCATGTTTAATTGCTGTAAGACAATAAGGAAAACGTCAACCAGAATGTTATTCCATACTGTTCTATGCACTATGGCTTCTATTACCTCAGGCTGTTCCTGATAGTGCTATTTATGCACTGAGAAATGTCACACTACACTAAAAGGTTTAACTTATCAACAAGTCTATTCGTTTCCAGGATAACATTAACTATACAAATGAATAAGTTTATGGTAATCTCTTTTTCTTTCTCTAATCCCCTGTTGTGTTTGGTAATGCAACAGAATACCACTTCCCTTGCCACTAGACAGAGATCATATATGGGGACTCGGTGCGGCCAAGAGCTGGCCTGCTCGGAGAGCTCTACTTAATCTTCATAAGCAATTATCATAATATGAAATGAAATTTAGAATTACTGTGTCACATACCTTCTTAGCTTAATAAACCTTATCTGTTAAGTCAGGAGGGATCTTAAAAGGGTCATTTGCATTAGCTCTAGTGGATGGACTGAATAGGCAACACTTTTCCCTCCTTCTCTCTTTGATCTTCCAGGCTGTGTGGGATAGAACATTGCGTGCCCTTCACCAAGACAGATTAGGTAGAGGAGTTTCATGTGCCACAGCTACTTGAAATACCACTGATAGCACACACTCTGATACACCATTATCTGTAACCTGCATGGCTGCTTTAGTTAAATTTCACAAATCCCCATCTTAGGGGACAGTGCATTTTAATATACTGCACTTCAAAAGTATCTAGGAATTCTCTACATATTTCCTAAGAAGCTTTAGCCTAGCAGCCTAGTCTAGCCTAGCTAGACTAGAACATATTTTGCTCCTTATAGCATAATATTTTAGATACTGCTTTGAAGACAAATATGTCAAACTGAAACCTAAAAGGTGTAACTACAATCTCACCTCATTCCCCCACCTCTCTGCCCCAAAATAAAGTATTTACCTATAAATAAAGGGGACTCTCCCTCTTCATTCTTGACATTGGGGTTGCAGCCATTGAGCAGGAGAAAGTGGACATTTTCTACAAAGCAATTTCTTACTGCCACTAATAGAGGTGTTTCCCCTTTTAGAGTGGTCTGTTCCCATGTAACAGCACAGGAGGCTGAAATACAGAAAAGTAGAACACATCTGAAGCTGGATGATTCATCAAATACAACTTTGTAAAACTTTTTGGTGGGAAACCAGAAGGGTTCTGTACCTTTAAAAGTGATTTCAAGGATATTCTTATTTAGCTGTGCTGCAGCTTCATGCACTGGAAGCCAGCCTTGCTGATCTGCTTCTTCAAAAGCAGAACTGTGCCTTACCAACTTCATCAAGGCCTCTTCTTGGCCTGTGATATTTTAAGACAGACACATATCTCATTACTCATCATAAAATTCAGGCAACTAATATACTGAGTGCCATCTATCCCATCAGTGTATCTGGAATAAACAACTTACTTTGTCAAAGCAATTTTTTCTCACAGGGTGGTTTACATGAATGGAACACTCAAAGATTAATATTGATTCAGAAAGCATTTTGAATTATACATTGAAAAAACTTATAATAGTGTGACTAAAATAGTTCAAATGCAATTCTCTCATGAGCAGTAGTGCATAAAAGTTTAATGTATAAACAGGTGCCCTAGTGAAACTATAGGAAAAATATTGAGGTAGCCAAAAGTAAAGTTAAGCTGATTTAACAGAGATGAAACTGATCTCAACAATGATACCACTCAAGTGATTCCTAGGGGTATAGGCTTAGTCTGGTGTATTTGTACTTAACTGCCCGAATTGCTGCAATTATCTTTTCATGTTCTTTACTTGTAACATACTGGAAGCTGCATAAACAGAAAAAGAAACAAAAGAAGTAAAAATTAACATGAATTCAGGATATAATTATACTCTAAATACTCAGTTCTAGACTACACGTTAGATTTCTGTAAGTTAGGTATGCCTTTTCATGGTTTAATATATCAAAACACTTCTTTTGTTGTTCTCCCTCTGCCACTGTAAATAGTGGATTTTTCACACAAAAGCCAACAATTAACTACTAAAATGAAAAGCTACCATACCAGTGTATTTCTATATCACATGCTTATCTTCTTCATAAAGCTTGTACTCATTTAGATATTGATGTAAAACATCACCTGGAAGGTTCATACATTCCATATTTTTGAGGAAAGGGGAATACTTTTTCAGAGAGAACTCAGAACAAGTGAGCTACTAGTGGTTTCCAGTACCCATGAGACAAGATCAGAGCAATACAACATATGGAGTTACAAGGAAAATAAGGTTACTACATGCACATAGTGATGCCAAGAAAACACCCAAAATAGAAGTAGTAACTTACGACCTTTCGTCCTCTGTTGTGCTGCCACTTGCTTCAATTTTATGCCTATCTCGTAAGCTTTCCTGAATAGCTTGTTGGGTAGGGATTTCATCTTCAGAATCATCATCGAATATATACATAGAATCATACATGGCAAATCTGCACAACCTGGATCACTTTTCATAGGAAAACACTGCTTTTTAATTGGAAGCAGATGTTAAATCTTCAGGTTAAATCTGCAGCAATAGAAATAGCAATCACAGTTTAAGTATCAAGACAAATTAAACTTAAGTTTAAAAGAAATTAAGATAACTTCTCCCTCTCGAGGTCCAGCCTTCTCCCCAGTATTTAAGTTTGTGCTGCAAGGAGTTATTCTATTTATAACAGTAAAGAGTAAGAGTAAAGGTTTTCTATTTCAATGGGATTGCTAGGTTTGCCTCTGTTTCACAGACTGAACATATAGAATAGCTACTTGTTCTGGCATTACTTATTAGAAAGCAGCAAAAATAAGTAAATTGAGTTATTTAAGAGTCATTCCCTCTTAAATGCTCAAATATCATTACAATGGTGCTCTGTTCCCTTAGCAGAAAGCCTAAAGGCAGGGGGGGGAAAGAAAAGGGGGTGTGAGTGAGCAGCTGCATGGTTCTGAGTTAGAGCTGGGCTTAAATCATGACAATATTCAATAAAACTTGGGATGTTTTTTCAGTTTGTTCACAGAGGGCCCGGAAGTGAAGGGCAAGTAAAGGACATGCATTTAAAATAATAAAAGTTATTATCTTAAATAATAGGTTTTGTTCAAATTGTTTCAACAACGACATTGTTAAGACTGTATCTGTAGTCAAGAAAGTATTCTAGATTTGTGCTATGTGCATCAGGCTCCCAGTGGATAGGGATATTTGTAAGGGATATATATATAAAACACTGTAGCAGTAGACATCCAAATACAGGCAGAAATAAAACACACTGGTGTAACCACAAGGGAGTTAATATTAAAAAAAAAAAAAGCTTAAGAATAGCATTAGTTAAAAAAAAAGCTTGCCAAATGGAAAAAGTTCAAGCTAAAATATTTTTACCCTTTTAACATTGTAATAAAAACAATGGAGCATAGAAATAAATCCAATTGATACTATTTGTGAAGTCTAAATGTTAAAACTTAAGAAGAAATCAATCATTAAATAGTATTATGTGTGTAGATGTACATTGTTCTGTGCATAAGGAGTCACACTGTTCTTTTGTATATTCACCTACATGCATACATACATACACATACATAGATTAAATTCACAGATGTTCTGTTGGACTCAAAACTCCCATCTGTTTTACCTTAACACAACTTCCACTTTTGTCTTTCAAGAGAGTTGCCCTGCAAAAGCAACAAAAGATACAGGGAAAAGTAAAATAAACTGATTATGTAAAACTGAAAGCAAATAAATAGATTAGCAAAATGAATAAGCAAAATGAAGGAAGTTGCCAACATGCCACTTAAAAAGTCTGGAATAATTCTAGAAACAACTTAAAGTTGAGCAGCAGTAATTCATAGCAAACCTGCATTATTGAATAGTTACCTGATCCACCTATATGATTGCAAGGCCTTGCTCTGTAATTGCACATGCAGCAAAAAGAGGAATCTATTAAGAAAATGTACAGACAAGTAACTGTTAGTGTTTGATTATCCCAACAGTACAATCAATGGATGAAAAGTTTAAATCTAGACTAGTTCAATTTTGTAAAAAGACTAGTAATTTTTCTATGAATTGAGAAAATATACTCATTTTCCTCACCTTCTGAAAGAGGGAAGATCTTACACTTTGACGAAGTGATTATTAAGTTGGAAGTGATATTTCCAGGACTGAAAATGATCTCAGTAGAGCCCACGTCCATTAATAGCTCACTATAAATACCTGATCATAAGATACTCTGGGACTTTCTCTATGTTTCTTTCATATGGGTTAGCTATGTTTAATAATCTGACCTGACAAATTGGGTCAGCAAAACAGGGAATTAGGAGTCTGGTTCCTTTGTAAAAATATTCTTGTTAGAAGTTTTTGGAATGAGAACTTCAGAACTGTAAGCAGCAGCTATGTAGGCAGTTAGGGTCTGGCAATCAGAAGGTGTCGCGCTGTACGGAAAGATAAGACCCCCCTCCGAGTAGCCAATAGGGCCTAGCCTAGGTCGTAAGCAGACGGACGTGACGTTGTAAACCCAGGCTATATAACACCGTGTTACGCGCCAATGAACGCCATTTGCTATCCAGCAGATTGGTGTCCCTGAGCTGGTAGCCCGAGCTGCCTGGGATTGGTCGCCACGCCAACGAAGGCAAGTGGTGCCGAAACCCGGGAATCGTCTGGAGAGGTGAACGGCGGCCGGAGCGGCTGGACCAGCCCGGCGGGGAGGACGCTCCCAAGCGAACAAGGAGGATGGAAGCCCTTGTGAAGGTCGTATCTCAATTACATAAGCAGTGGGGTATTGATTGTAAGCCCAAAGATTTTACTCTCGCAGCCGCGAGGCTTTTACAAACTGGGGTCATTGACCAGCCAGTGGATATTCTCCACCCTGAGGTGTGGGATAAATGCACTAAAGTGTTAGCCGAGGAGACGATGTCCTCGGGTAGTGGGAAATACCTTGAGTCGTGGGGGAAAATTGTACAGGCCCTGTGAAAGGCCATACAAGAGCAGGAGACCTGGAAGGCGGCAAAGAACTCCCAAACAGAAATTGGGAGTCGGGGCAGCTACACAAACTCTGCACCCCCCAGACGGTGACGGCTCTACCGAGCCTAAAGATATGCAAGAAGGCGACACGCCTCCCCAATCCCTGAATTCCGACCCGCCTACGGAGGGACAGGAACGAGCAAAATCCTTCTGGAGAGGGCTGGTCGAGGAGGCCAGGGGCGCCGCGGAGAAGGCGGAGTCCGAGGCAATTGGGGTTAGCCCGCCGCCCTATGCGCCCCAAAATGGCGCTGAGCGGAGAGAAGAGGGGCGGGGCGGGGCGAAGATATCCCCCGCGGGAAGAAGGAGGAAGTGCTAGAACTAAAAAGTGCGAGTACATGGGGGGCGGAGGAGAATCGGAAGGGGGAGGGACGCGCGAGCGCGGGGCGGACAGCCAATCAGAGCGGCCGTCTGAAAAAATGCTGTTGTAGGGCAAACACCCCGCCGAGCAGGGGGCGGGGCGAGCCCAGAGGGCGGGAACGGCCCGCCCGCAAGGGAAGCGGGCGGGGCCGGAGCCCAGTGAAAAGGCACGGGAAACCGGAAGTAACTAGTCAGTCGACTTCCGACTCGGACTCAGACAGTAGCTGGGACGAGTGGCTCGCAACCGATTCAAACTCAGAGGAGGAGGAAACGGAGGTAAACAAAGCTAAGAGCCGAAGGACTCCCATCCGGACTAAAGAGGAACGGCGAGGGGAAGGAGTCCCTCTCACAGACTGGAAGGAAATAGAGCTTGCATGTGCTGACTGGGCCCCATCAGTCAGACTGGCGTTCCCGGTCCAGGTGACAGACGGGACAGAGGGTCCATTCGCCAATAAATCCTAAGGATGTCCAAGCAGTTGTTAAGGCAATTGCGGATAAAGGGCTTAATTCTGCCATGGTTTTCACCCTTTTAGATGGTATTTTCGGGAGAGACGATACGCTCCCGTTCGATATAAAACGGGAATGGAGATGGGGATGGGAACAACGATGCAGGCTAGCCCTTACAGGGTGAGGGTATGCCGCTGTTAGAAAAAATGGCAGAGTTAGGTGGTGCCCACTTAAATCCATTAAACTAGACCTCCATAATAAAAACTAATGAAAATTGTGAGTTTCTGTTCACAGGATTAGATCATTGAACGCCCTCGTAACTCGTACGCCCCGGTGACAAGAGGGGCTATGATGCCTTTGTCTGATTTTGATTTTGGGGTTTGTTACTATAGGGCAAGTAGAATGATCGTGCTGGTATTACTCTTTGGACCCTGTATATTGAATCGCCTTGTGTCATTTGTGAAGAGCCGGCTAGAACAGGTTAACATCATGTTTGTAGAAAGCCACCAACTACTTTAAGACTGTATCTACCAGTATTACCCCCACTTATCCCAACTTGCCCCAACTTACAACCCGTCTCCCTAACTACCCCTCACTAACCACTTACCTGAAGTGCCTTCTACTGTAACATTTTATATGTATATGTGTACTCTTTTCTACTTTTTTACTTTTTATATTAGCCTATTTAATTAAACATAGGGAGGGGGGAAATGTAGGTAGTTAGGGTCTGGCGATCGGAAGATGTCACGCTGTACGGAAAGATAAGACCCCCCTCCGAGTAGCCAGTAGGGCCTAGCCTAGGTCGTAAGCAGACGGACGTGACGTTGTAAACCCAGGCTATATAACACCGTGTTACTCGCCAATGAACGCCATTTGCCATCCACCACATTGGTGTCCGTGAGCTGATGGCCCGAGCTGCCTGGGGTTGGTCGCTGTGCCAACAAAGGCAACACAGCTATTACATTACAGAAAGAAAATTCTTCAGTGCTTTCCTAAGAGAGTAAACTGAAGATACTCTTTTAAGTAAAGTCCTAACAGTAAGACAGTACAAAAAGAAAAACTAAGCCAAATGAAAGTAAACATAAACAAGCAAAATCAAGCAAGAACTTTATTAAAACTTACTACATTTTTCTGATTGCTTAACATCAATTCACATATTAAACAGAAAAACAAACAAAAGATAGAGTCTTTAAATGGAAAACCACAATTTCAGAAAAACAGACCTGTGCTGAAAACTCACGCCAGTGTAACATACAGTAAAGAGGGAACTGAATCATAGATGCCTAGTTAGCTAGTGACTGTAGGACGGAGTGAGACTTGCTTTATTTACTGCTACTGTATTTTATGGAGGGATGCTTACAAAGCAATAATGATGGCTGTGTCTGTATGCAATAGTTCTTTGCTAGAGAGATCTAGGAAGAATGCTTGAGTATTTTTAATATTTTTTATTTTAAAGAAAACAGAAGTGCAGAATCTGTGAACGAATAGAAACTGGACTGACTCTCTGGAGCAGTAGGGAAACAGATAACATTTTAGCACCTGCTACAGATTGTTAAACAATTTCTCATACTGCAATCTTTGCTGTTGCTATGACAGAACATACTACCTACTAGCTTTCCACTGACATGTTTCAGTGCTCTTAATGCTTCAAGTTCATTAACTGCAATGTTTCTCTCTGAAAGTGCAGACCAGTTTCATTTTCCATTAAGATGTATTTTGTGATATTGAAATAATGCATAAAATTGATGTTTAAACATTAATAATATTACTAAAGGCTAAAATCCTAGCTGTATCTTTTATAGATTCTAAAGATGCTAATAATAACAACACACAGTTTTTTAAGACACAATAGTGAGTATCAGAAAATATCTGCATGCCCTCTTATAATATAAAAAAGTCAAGATGTTTCTTTTACACAGTATATTCCACTTCCTCTGTAAGCCAACGAAAAGATCAGGATCTAGTGAAGCCTGTATCTGAACTGTCCAAAGTTAGTCATCCAGCTGGCAGAGCAATGCAACACCTCACTTGATCCAATGTTGTACTGGTTTATTCATGTTAAGCATCAAAGCAATGACAAAGTTAGCAGAATGTCCAGTAGTAGATAAAACTCCTTTGGCTCGCTTGTCTTGTAGAGTGGGCAAATATGCGCATTAGATTTCGAACACTAACTCTTATTATGACTTTATTATGGCAATTGCATTTTCAATACTAGTCAACTGCAGTGTAGCAAATTTTCACCTCCCTATGAATTACCTAGTACTGACAACAAACAAATTAAGGTAATAGTAAGACCTGCTGAAGGTTTTAAGCAACGACTCCACAGAAAGCCCTCTATTGATATAAAAAAATCTGAAAATACGTTATTTATGCATGTCTAAGTTAGTATGATTCATGTTACATGTGTTACATTTAGCCTGTTGATGAAATTAACAGCTCAAGTAGTGTGAAAAGTCTAACAAGCCAAAATACACCATAAACCAAGAAAATGCTCTTACATCATCATGCTCATCAAAAATAGGGCCAATCCTCTTTGGCCATAATTGAACTGTTGCATTCAGTGCAATGTCTTCAGGATCAAATAAAAAATTGTCTAAGAAGTAAAGCAGCTGCTGAGAGCACTTCTGTGAAAAGAGATTTCACAAAACTTTAAGTCTCAGAGATCTGTTAGAATATAGGGTAAGACAATATTATTTAAAAAGATAAAACATAAGTCTACATTGCATAGACTTTTCAGAATTCAGAGCCATTTCAGCCAACCAAATATTAATATGCAAAATACATATATAAAAAATATTAAAATCCCTGACCCGTTTGTAAGCCTGTTTCTCTAAATATGACTCCTGTGGCCTGTAAATCTAAGTGCAAAAATCCTAATATTATTAAAAATATAAACCCCATAAATTCTTCAGAATAAACATGCTATATTTACAGACCTATTACCATAACAGAAAATATGATACATCTCATCACAACCTATAGCAAAGACCTTCTTATCCAATATTGTTTTTGGCTGACCCACACCTTACACAGTTCTGTTCTCTGAGCACACACAGAGTACTACTGGCTAATGAAACATCATCTATATCCTGCTCAAAGAGTAAATTGCTGCTTGTGTGGTTAGAGTTATGACTGGTTTTACACATAATATTCTTTTACACTTGTGTGTTACATTTTTACAAATAGCTTTTTAAGCAGCTCTGAAGTAAGTCTCTAGGTACAAACAATCTGAGTGGTTTACAACCTGCTATGATTTATTAAAAGCTGCATTTCCTCACCAACATACAGAACACATAGGTGTGGAGAGTAAGAAGGAAAGGCATAAAGCAAAGAATGAGCTGGACTTTGGTCTGAAGTAACACTGAGGATACAGTTTACCCGTATCTGCAGCATGATCAGACAAAAGTCTGCACTCCAGAATGAATTCTGTATTTGTACAGGCCAGAATGTTTGGTAAAAGACTAAGAATTAAAAGAGTAATTTACCTTGATCCTTAACAAGAGGTCCTTAATATCTTTGTCTTTGACTTTGTTTATGTAAGCTACTGTTTCCACCATTTCTTCTGCTGTTTCAGGAACTTTTAATGCACGTTCCTTAATGGCTTCAAATTCCCTGCATATCCTATAGATTTATTTTACACAAATATCAAAATTTTAAGATTCGCGTTTGACTGGCTTCGAGCTCAACTTTAACAGAATTAAAACTACTTCTTTAACACCCCACACACCAACTCCATTACTTTATGAAACAAAATAGGGAATATGACCAAGCCAGTCTAGAAAAATACTGCTTCTTAACTTGCAACAATTGATTTGTTTGGATTCTGGGGTCTTGTTTTGCAGTCAATGTTTCAGTTACTATTGGTGAGGATATGAACCTAAGTACAGTATCACTGGCATACACACAAACACTTTCATAATAAATATTTTGTCATTTTGGTAATATGGTTATCACTATAAAATTTGACTATAGCTGTTCATTTTAACCAAAACTTAGTATGACTTCACTTACAATTTAATCCATACCTGCAAAGTAATGTCCTGTTTAATTAATGTGATACCCCTTCTGTGTTAAGGTCACCTGCCTAGTGGGTGAAGGGAAGGCAGTGGATTTAGTTTTTTCTGCACTTTAGTAAGGCTTTTGGTACTATCCTGCACAGCATCCTTCTGGGCAAGCTGTCCAGCTGTGGGGTGAATGAATTCACAGTGCACTGGATGAAGAACTGGCTGAAGCACAGAGTTCAAAGTGTTGTAGTGAATGGCACTTCATATGGCCAGCAACTGGTCATCAGTGCTGTTCTCAGGGCTCAGTTCTAGGGACAGCTCCTCTTTATACATTTATCAACAATCTGAATGCAGGAGTTGAATGCACCATTATCAAGTTTGCTGAGGATATCAAACTGGGAGGTGCTGTTGACTCCCTTTGAGGGATGGGATGCCTTGCAGAGGGATCTGGATAGACTGGAGAATTGGGCTATGACTAATGGGATAAAACAAGTCAAAGTGATGGATTCTGCTCCTAGGATGGAGTAATGCCAGGCACAAGCATAAACTGGGAGAGGAGTGGATGGAAAGCAGCCCCACAGAAAGGGATCCAGGGGTGCTGGTGGGCAGCAGGCTCAGTATGAGTCAGCAGTGTGCCCAGGCAGCCAGGAAGACAAACCTCATCCTGGAGTGCATTACACACAGCTTAACCAGCCCATCAAAAGAGGGAATTATCCCGTATTCAGTGCTGGTGCAGTTTCACCTGAAGTACTGCAAGCACTTCTGGGGCCCACAATTTAAGCAGCATATTCAGGTACTTGAATGCGTCCAGAGGAGGGCAGCAAAGCTGGTGAAGAGCTGGAAGGCATCTCCTGTGAGGAGCAACTAAGGACTTGGGTCTTCTCCAGCTTGGGGAAAAGTAGGCTCAGGGGCAACCACATTGCTCTCCATAGCTTGCCGAGGAAGGGAAGTGACAAGGGAGGTGTTGATCTCTTCTGTCTGGTAACCAGTGACAGGACACGTGGGAATGGTTCAAAGCTCTACCAGAGGAGTTTAGACTGGACATTAGGAAATATTTCTTTACTGATGTGATAAACACATAAATGTATTGGCTTTCACAAGTCATAGGTGTGGTTATGTAGATATAACTGCACAAGCTTACAATAACAGAAACAAAGCTCGCTAAAGACACAAGATTAGAAAAGTTAAAAGGGCCTGAACTCTTGAGCAAAACAGAGTCAAATAGCAAAAGAATTTGTAAAGGTAAAAGATAGAGGGGTGGTTGATATAGGAAAAGTTAGTGCCTGTGAAGTTCTAGAGGTATCTATTATGTAATAAAAGAATCTAGCTAGTCTTTTCTTTGACAGTGCAGTAATACACACTTAAAAAGCCAGAGTGGTAATGAATCCCTTTGATCTTTTGGCGCCTCTGTTATCCAAGTCTATTAGTAAGTTCTCCTACTAGGTTTTGAGTCTAAAACAGAGGGAAAAAATATATCAGCTGCTGCAACTTGCATCAGGTTATTAGTTTGCCAAGAGTCTTCATTAAACACAAGTACGGTATGTTTGTATTTCTTCTACATGCATCTACTATGCATTTAACACATATAACATTCACAAGCAGAAAATTCTGCTTACTTTTCATTTTCCTCTCTGTAATTTGCGACTATTCTGTCCATTAGCACTTTTGCAAAGGCGTTTGCGCTACTTGCCAAACCTTGCTTTAAATCCTCAGAATTCAAATAGACCATGGGGAAATAAGCCACCTCAGGTAAACTCAAGATTTCCTTCGTGTGGGTGAAGAATTCATCTATTAACTTCAGAAAAGCATTAGATTTTACACTTCAGAGCTGTTATTTAAATACTTGGCTACATGAGTCAGTATTATACATTGGAAAAAATGTATTTTTTTTCTATTTACCACAGATTTTTAGGAGAAAAACGACTTAATGTTGTAGATTTGTAGGCAGTCAACATAATATTTAGCTAAAGGTTAAGCACCCCTTATCCTCTGTTTCCTTTTTATTATTGCTCTATGTATAGTGAAAATTAAAGATAAAATGTAGCGTGAAAACTTACAGCAGTGTATTCATCAAAACTATGTTCTTCTGCTACAAATCTTTCTACCCGTGCCTGTGCAGTCTCGTCTACAAGCCAGCCATACTTTTCAACTACAATTCAATTAGATTGGATTAATACTATTATAACAAATACACTGTCCCATAAATTATTTATTATAAAGAAGTGTGAGAAACTATAGACTAGGGTATTGTTTATTAAGATATATGTTAAGCCCAATGTAAAGGTTAGGCAACAAAAGATATGAAATCGCTTATGCAAACAGCCACCGGACACAGCTTAGGCAAGATAAGATGACCGCAATCGCTTACACCAACTAAACCAGAGACCGCTTATGCAAACATAAGATAACTGCAAGATGTTCCAGGAACTGTCAGAAATAAGACAAACCACTCCATATAAGGACATAGGAGTAGAGGAGTCAACTATGGGACAAAAGAGGAAGACTTCTTACTTCGGCCTCAACGACCACCAGGAGGCAGAAAATGACCCCCTAACAACAACTGAAGCATGCGCAGAGTACCTCCACTACTTCATGAACACGGAAGTAAAGATGTATAAAAGGGGGCTGTTTGAACTGATCAGCACGGCAGTTGGCGGAGCGCAGACTCCCCTGTTGTCCAGCGCTGTTTTTGCTCATATTCTACTTGCTATAATTAATAAAATTTTAATTGGATTATGATCCGTTGTGGTCTCAATTTATAACAAGAAGTAACACAGTAAACTCTTCTAACACTCACCATATATTTCAAAATATTTCTTTGGACCTTCTAAGTTGCCTCTGATATGCTTTTTCAGTGTAGATGTGGCCCATTCTAAGACATGCTTAGGAAGCTCAGCGTCCAGAGTTGCAGTGTCTCCCGTTAGCCAAGAACATACCGTTTGGAAGTTCTAACACGAGTGCAAGTTTTAATTATTTAGATCTTAAAAAGCAATACCAGGATATATATAGTTTAAGAGTAAGTTGCAGTCTGCAGAAGACATTGAAAAATGAGACCCCTAATTGTTACCAAGGTCAGGTGCTTCACACACACCTAGAATGACTCTTCCCATTTCAAACAGTTTAACAGGAAACACATGAAACAGACAAAAAAGAATAACCCACTGTTACAGAAAAATAAATTTTGTCCTATGTGCTAACATATACAACTAAATGCAAAACACTTCTTTCAAAGTACCATCATGAATGATTAAAGGCCAGTACTTAGTCCACAGAGATGATACAGCTAAAGGTCTCAGAAAGGCTGTCCTCCCCAGAGTCACAGGTTGGTTCTCAAGACATAAATCTTTACATATTGTATGTATTAGTTGTTAAGAGATTTGAGGTTTTTCTTTTTCTTAGAAAGAAAAGGAATAGCAACTCTAATTTTCTCCGGGATCTTAGTCATTAATGCAAATTTATTATAAATCATCACACATATAACTAAGGTGCTAATTGTATTTCTATACAAAATGTTAGTTTATAGCAAGTATACACAGGAAGACTACATAATTTTCCATGTTCAAATAAATATCTAAATAAATAAGAAGACGTGGGTACTTGTACTTAAAGCACTCTCAGTTTTCTGAATATACCAAATAAGAAAACAAAAGGCTTATTTTCTATCTAGTTTTCTTTCCTGAGTAGGTTTTTAGTCTGAATTTCTTTAATGAACAGGCAGATAATCCATTTGTAGACCTGCAGTTTCGCAGATTAAACCTGCAGACTAAAACTATCAGTAGCAGGGACCCCCATTTTTTATGAACAAGGAATACACAAATGAGTTTCAGAGCTGCCTGGAGTTCCACTGGCCATCAAGATTCATGATGTGACCTGTGGAATGCTTATGGAAAATAAATACCTCAAGTTGCATTCTGCTTCCTATTACCATGGTAGTCAGAGTTCTAAATTACTTATATTTGCAAGCACTGAGCAAACTCACAGTTACATATTTAAAGATAAAAGCACACCTGGAGTGTCTGTCCTATGCGATTTGCTATAAACAGAATTCCTTCTTCTAGGTCTTGCAAGCTTGGATAAAACTCTATTTTCTGGTCATCGAGAGTCAATTCCATCTTAAACAAAGGTGGGCCATTTCTGTCTTCAGGATCAAAAAGTTTCACATAAGCTTCAACTGTTCTTGTCAATAAGTCTTTCACCTAGGTAATAACATATATCACCTGTTAGTTAAAAGAAGAGAAACCCCATCCCACTTGCCTTCATTCAGCAAATCAGAATTTCCATTCATTTTACAACTTATGCCCTGACTAATGGGTAACTTCAGGACTATGAATTTTTCTAAGGCCATCAGTGGGTACTAGTCCCAACCCCTAAAGGATGTAAACTAATGAACAAGTACACAAACATCTCAGTAAAGCCCATGCATTTATTTTTGCTACAAAAGTCAGTCTATTACTAACACATGCTCTAAGTATAAATGAAATATCTGGATTTTCCGATTTTCCTCTGATTTTTTTTCAATATGACAATGACTTGATTAGACTACTGTTTCATTATTTTTCTCAAAGTAAATAAAGGTTTAATACCCAAAATACTGCCTTCTTGAACTGCTGAACATAGATATTCCCACTGATTATTATATTCTGACATGGAACAATGTGAACAACAGATGCTCTAAGTGGAAGTTAAAGGATTTTTAATTTTCAGTAAACTGAGAACTTTGAAAAACAATTGACTCAGTCCAAAATCAGTTATTTTCTTGTGAATGTTCTTTGTTTATTATTATTAGGAAATAAACCAATTGGAAAACCCCAAAACAACAACAACAAAATAACTGAGAGACATTTCATATAACTTCCATCTTGATATAAATAATCAGGGAGGAAAAAGGAAAATTAACTCAGCACTGTGGGATCATTTTCCACACAAAAAGAAATGTATTGGAAATGTTCCAGAACTGTATCTACTGGCATACGTGTGGCAGAACCAGACTTCAGCCTGCTTGTGTAAGTAAGTTTGCTTTCAGGGGAGAGAGACCAGGTTTTATTCATTTTGCTGATATATGACATGTGACTGTAGTGCCAAGATCAGTGATAGGAATGGGCCTAAGAACACAGATACTTTCTTCAATAAGTGAATTACATTCTATTTGGTAAAATAAAGTCTTTTTGCATCTAAAAAGCTAGAAGAAACAGAAGTAGACAAGATCATGTATTTATTTTAAATGAGGGAAGTTAAAAATATATAACACCGAATACTTTACTGGGTCATATGCAAACAGATGGCTAACAATGATTAAATAGGTCCCATATCATATCTTATGCTGACTCATTAAATGCAGTGACCTAAATTTCACATTACGTTTATCAAGGAGAAGAAAGATTTTTACCTGATTAGACATAAGAACATCCACACAGTTATAAAAAGAGTCAAGCTGATCCAACTTCACACTATTCAGTGCCTCATTTTGAGTAAAGAGATTGATAACTCTTTGATACCATGTCATCAGTATTTTCTTTTCTGCTTTAGAACAGCTTAGAGAGACATCAGTCTTTAAAGATTCAGAGTCAATTGGCTCTTTCAGTCTAGAAAAGAAAGTTACACCAACTTGATAAACAAAATTTTAAAACCCATGGAGTAAAGAAACAGTCATCCATACTGTATTAGAAACCCATAATTTTTTTTTAGCAGAAAGCACAGTGGGAACCTAAGCATCACTTCTGTAGACTTAAATGAGGAAAAAATACCACGAATCCCAGGAAATAATGAACAGTTACCAGGAAAAATAACAAGGAAAAAGATACGGAGAATTATCTTTCTGAAAATGATGCAAAGTTCTGAGATTAAAAATAAAATTTATCTGATGAGAACTGGCAAGAAACCTGATCTTTAGCACTGAATTCCCTACTCAAGCCAATTTTTCAAATGCTACTTCAACCAGACTTCTAGAGTGACATGGCATTAAAATTAAAAAAATACTGAGGAGACCTTTACAGAATGTAGGGACTGGCAGAATGAAGAACTGCCTGCTGTAGGAGAAAATCAGGTATGAGACCATTTAAGGAACCTGAAGGTGCACAAGCCCATGGGATCTAATGAGATGCAACCGCAGGTCCTGAGGGAACTGGCGGGTGAAGCAGCTAAGCTACTATCCATCATATTCGAGAAGTTATGGCAGTGAAGTTCTCACAAACTGGAAAACTGGAAACATAACCCCTATTTTTAAAAAGGAAAAACAGGAAGACCCAGGGAACTATAGGCCAGTAAGTCTGACCTTGATGCCTGGAAAAATCATGGAGCAGATCCTTCTTGAAACTATACTAAGGTACACGGACAATAAGGAAGTGATTGGTGGCAGCCAACAAGGCTTCAATAATGGCAAAACATGCCTGAAAAATTTGATGGCCTTCTACATGGCAGTTAACAGCAATGGCAGATAAGGGAAAAGCAACTGACGTCAAATGCTTTTCACAAGTCCAGCTAGTTGATACTGTCCCACATGATATCCTTGTCTCTAAATTGGAGAGGCATGAATTTGATGGATGGACCACTGGTGGATAAGGAATTGGCTGGATGGTTGCATTCAAAGAGTTGTGGTCAGTGGCTCCATGCCCAAGAGGAGATCAGTGATGAGTGGTGCCCCTCAGGAGTCAGTACTGGGACCAGTGCTGTTTAACATCTTTGTTGGCAACATGGACAGCGGGACTGAGTACACCCTCAGCAAGTTACCAGCTTCAAAATCCTATATGGGTTAATAATTCACCAAAACAGACTTTACCTGAGGCTTGAGAAATCCACTAGAAGAAAGTCAAATAATGCTGCATATCCAAAATCCAGTAGTGATTTCATTGTGGAGTGGACAATATGCAGCTTGGAAAGGATTTTACTCTTTGCTCGGGTAAAACTCTTATGCCATGCACTAGAAAAATCCAGGCCTCTGAAAAAGAAAAAAAAAAACCATTTTAAGAAAATCACAACCAGATAACCAAAACAAACAGAAGTGAAGAGTTCAAACAATATGTGAATAAAATATATAGAAAGTAGCATCAAAAAGCTTATTCCCCAATGTGAATAGTTATTTAAGTGCCATACACATATCCTCAATGCGAGGCAGTGGAAGCCACAAAAACACTGTGATCAACCATGTTTTATATTCCACAGTATTTTCAGATCACCCGCTCTTTCAGTGTAAACTTTTAACTTCACCAGCTGCTAAGAGGAAGTATTTATCATCACTATTTAGATGACATGCATTCTGATGCTTCAGCAAATAGTGGCATTCAGATATTTTGCCTACTGGATTCCTCCTCTATTTGGGCAGAGCATAATAGCTTTTCCTTTGGTCTCAAGGTTTCACCTCGTAACAGCAAAGGCATATGAAACCTTGCTCTGTTAGATGCAGTTTTAGCATGTTGAAGTACTGTACAATGCTGCTGTCTGCCAGTAAAGAGCCCCAGACACACACATTTTATACCTGGGATGGCTGCAATGACTTGAGATTCTAGGCACTGAGAGCAAGAAGTCTCATTTGCAGTCACTAGCGCTACTCTATGTAACTGTAACAACAGTAACAAAACCCTGTCAGTGCTGAAACTTCGTAAAGCAGTCATATATAAGATGTTTGAATGCATACAGAAAAGAACATCTCATTAAGGGACTCCAGAATTAATACTGTGCCATAATATAATATTGTGTGCTCATGCAGCTCAACAAGAATTTCACTCATGCAACCCAGCGCGTTTTGCCAGTGGCTCAATTTGCTCTTAATCCACTCACACAGGTAATGAAGGCAAAGGTGCCTCCTCTTCATCTTCAAGTCCTTTTATGTCTGGTTTAAGAAGAATACTTCGCACTAGGAGAAAAAATATGCAAACATTAGAAGAAAATTAAGACGTATTCAATAGGTACTGCTTTTCCTAAGTCATTGACCAGTCGTACTCCAGGTTGAACCAAGCACCCAGTAAGATGGAAAGGTAACTGTATCATCCAAGTCTTCAAAACATATTCTCCCAAAGGTAACTCAAAATCACAGCTTCTGCTAAATACCTATTCAGATGGCTTAATTCCAGTGCTGTCCCCCATTCATGAAGGTTTTCAAAGAGAACAGTGTTTAAATAATTAAATACTGAGTAATTTCTTCACCAGGAGGATAGCCGGTCACTGGGACAGGCTCCCCATGAAAGCGGTCACAACACCAAGCCTGGCAGAGTTCAAGAAGCATCTGGACACTGCTTTTATTCATATGGTTTAGTTTTAGGTAGTCCTGCAAGGAGCAGGGATTTGTACTCAATGATTCTTAAGAGTCTCAAGTTGAGACATTCTATGATTCTAAGTTGCAATTTTGTTTAATATAATGACAGTGGGGCACTATAATTGTCTCACTGATGACATTCTGAAGAACTTAATTCCATGTTTAATTGTGATTTTTTTTTAAATCTACATTTTTAAAAAGATCAGCAATCTACCAAAATATTGTCAAAATTTTACTCAATTTCAGATACTATAAATGTGAATTAAAGACATTAATACATGATTTCAAGGGAATACACATTCAAAATTCCAGTTAGCATCTCTGGAAAGAAAGTTTATAAACCAAAATGAGTGGTATGAGCAATATTTGAAACCAGCCACTTATCTTTAGAGCTTTCTAGTGTGAGCTTCCTCATGCATAGAAAGCAGCATTAATGTAGTATTATTAGTGCTGTGTAGTTTCTGGTACTTACCCACAAATCTTCTCATGCTCTTTTCATAATCCTCCATTATCTCCATTAGAAGCTTTTCAACTAACAGCTTTCTATCTTTGCCTTCCATAACTGACTGTGGCACCAATGTCAGTATGGACATCAGCCACTGGTGCTGAATGGGAGCGATGGGATTCCTTAGCACACACTTTCAGAAAGAGATAGTTTTCCTGGAAGGACAATACTGTCAGAGGCCTAATAACTGGCTATGTAAATATTTTTGCATTAAGCTTGACAATGCAGTCTCTTTTTATTTACCATTTCTTATACTTAAGAGGAAGTGACAGAATCTCATCTTTCAGTACTCACTGACTAGTACCCTAAAAGTTACTCTACAGTTGGGAAAATGGCCTCCCTGCCTCAATGATTAAATATAAAATATAACAATTTTTAGTACAGCATTTTCCTTAGTTCTCTGCTGAAGTTTACGACTGATAATAAACAGTTCAAGGTTACCGTTATTGTTCTTTGGGCAAAACTTTATCTGTCAAAAAGTACACACAAACAGAGTTGGCTATTTTCTTGGCCAAAGGAATAGATGTTTATGCTTCTGAGTGATAGTTTTCTTATAAAACAAAATGTAACAAAACATAATAAAACCTAACATCAGCTAGGAAAAAAAGATACAACTATTTCAGTGCTAATCTGAGTTTAAAGTGGCTCTCAGAGATCAAGCCTTATTTTAAAAGCTATACACAAATTCCAGGATCTGCAGGTGTTCGCCAAATCAGGTGGACAATGTCAAAGACTTAACTTTTCTACAAGCTGAAGTACTGTCTATGACCCCAGTGGAACTAAAAAATCCTGAAGCCTGTTAGGATTTTTTCCAAGTAATGATCTTGAACTACATGAGTTTAGAGCCAAACTTCAATTACTAATGGGCATACTTTCTGTAAAAGAAAAATACTTTCCTTCTACTGGAACACAAGAAGAGATTCTTCTTTTGCTTCTGTCGTGGTTTAACGCACAGCCAGACAGCTTGTTACCCACTCCCCCCCTTCTTGCCCTCCCCCTACTCCTGGGGGAACGGAGAGGAGAATCAAAAAGAAATGCAACTCCCACGGGTTGAGATAAGAACAGTTTACTAACTAAGGTATAACACAAATCACTACTGCTGCCACCAATAATAGTAATGATAAAGGAAATAACAAGGGAAGAGAATACAACACCCCATCACCAGGTGACCGATAACTTGCCCCCCCCAGCCCGATCAAGCACCGACCCATACCTCCTCCAACCCTCCAGTCCACTCTCTCACCCCCTTCCGGGTCACTCTCCCAGTACATCCTGGGCATGACGTGCTGTGGTATGGAATACCTCTTTGGTCAGTTTGGGTCAGGTGTCCTGTCTCTGCTTCCTCCCGGCTCCCCTCCTCCCTGGCAGAGCATGAGGCCCACAAAGTCCTTGGCCAAACCAAAACATCATTGTTTTTCAGCTCTGTTCCCAGCTGAAAGTCAAAACACAGCCCTGCACCAGCTACCAAGAAAGAGAAAAATGACTGCCACTGCTAAACCCAGGACAGCTTCCTATTCCATTTTTCCCCAACAAAACTATTGAAAAAGCACTTCCTGTTTAACCAACATTAATCGCAGATAACACACTAATCCTTCTGAATAGAGAACATTCACTCTTCTACTCTAAAAAAAGCAGAAGAAAGAATTTAACTCACCATCTGTTTTTTTAGCTCATTGTTCATCTGTATAAAAAAGGAACAGAAAATTCTTACGTATTAAGAACACACACACACAAAAAATCAGAAATATACAATTTAATAAATATTCTTAAACAAAGACTTTATTCTGTAGATATACAGGTATCAGTTTCAATGGGACTACTTGAGCACATAAATACATTTATAAATTACTAAGGATTGAGATAAATATCTTTAAGTAAGTACTAAGAAGTAAGAGCCATAAATGCCCAAATAACAAAGAACAGGCCACAGTTAAAATATTACAGAAATACTTTCTCACAGTGGAAGGCAGTTCTGGGATAGGAGGTACAGGTTTTCTGTTGTGTTTTTCTTCCATGGACACATGATAGGCTTTTAAAGCTTGATCAATTCTGAAGTAAAACAGAGAGTCAGATGTGCAGAAAAACTACAAATAATATATTAAAAATAATGCTATCATTTTAAATTATGCAACATGTTTTTTTCTAATTTACCAGTTCTTTTTCATTTCTATAAATACAGAGAAATAGGGGGAAGATGGGAAAGAAAAGGAAAATAAAAACTTAGGGAGTGGCTGGGCTGAGGTTCACTAAAAGACTGTCCTTCCATGGCATCTCAAGTTTTGCTTGAGGCCGAGTATGGCTATCCCAAAAGCTTAACAGCAGGGTTACCCTGGAAACACGATGCACAAACTGACAACTGCATTTCAACAGGTTCTCACAGAGGAGGAGAAAGCCAAAGCCACTTCCTAAATTGTCAGTATGTCCTAGAAATGAATTAAAACAGGCGGTGGTGGAGGCACCCGAATAAATAAAGCTCAGCCAAAGGTAGGCGAGGCCCTATCACGTTTTCCTAGAGCTCTCTCAGCCCAGCAGAGCCCGGGTGTGTGGAGGGAAGAGCCCCTGCCATCGCCCCGCCGCTCGCCCGCCGGCCTCACCTGGCCTCACCTGGCCTCACCTGGCCTGGCCTGGCCTGGCCTCGCCTCGCCTCACCTCACCTCACCTCACCTCATCTCACCTCACTTCTGCCGGTCCCGCGGTCCCGGTGGATCGCCAGGCACGATGGCGGCGCGCAGCCCGCTCGGCACAGCAACGCGGTTGCCAGGCAGCGAAGGGCGGGCGCGCACGGTGGGACCCGCCCAGCCCCTCAGGCCCCCAGCGCCATGTCTCTCGGGACCCAGCCGGGGACCCTGGTGCCCAGAACGGAGCGCTCATTCGACACCCGTTTGTTCACAGAAGGGTGTTTGCCGCGCTCCGTGTAGAACCAGGCTACTGACAGGCTCTTGTGATGGGAAAAAGAGAGCAGCAGCAGAGACTTTTTAGTCTGCCAGAGGGCTTGCTACAACCCAAGGAAGTCGGTGTCTTTGCTCCAGCGTTCTGCCTGCACAAAGCAGATATAAGCTTTGCTCCAGAGGGCAGCACGAATGCCTAAGGAGTTACAACACCATCACGCAACAGGCAGCTGCTGCTGAGCTTCTAGGAAGCTGCTACTTTCTAAGGAATTCCGGAGACTGACTATCCACTTGCCCACATTTGACTAAGAGACTCGAAAATCCTCATTTTGTAGCTGCGTGGCAATGCCCCACAAGCAGAGGCCGCAAGAACAGCTGGAGGGAATTTCAGATGCGGTTTCGGGAGCACTGGGCACCATCCTCACACATTCTCACAGCACAGGACTGCGCAGTCTGAAGTTTCAAACTAGACACGAAATACCTTCTCACAAACGACAAACCCAACCCCTTTGATACCAAGGGATTTACGCAGAAGCCGTTTGCACCGAGTTACGTGGGAGATCAATCCGCTTTCCCGGCTGCCGCTTACCAGGAGGAAGTGAGAGCTTTCCTGAGGGGACGGGATGTGGCTGCTGAGGGGACAAACCCCGCGGTTTATCCCAGCAGCGTCACCTACACGGTGCACAAGGGTTACGAGCTGTGATCGGGGCCAAGCACGCACCACGCAGACGAGGTGAATCACGCCTACCCCTGCTGCCGTTGCCGCAGCGGGGCCGCCCTTCAGTCAGCAACCGCCCTCCTGAGGAAGCACCGCCCTCCTAAGGAGCCTTCCTTCCGGCCGGTGCGCGCGGTGCCTGTAGGGAGTGCCGCTCCGCCCCAACCCGCGCCCCCGAGGCCGTCGCGCGCGGCTCATCGTTTCCGGGCGCGGGTTGCGGAAGTCGCGGCTCCATGTGGCGCCGGCTGCGCTCCGCCCTCGGGAGGCTCCGCGCGCCGCCCGCCGCGCTGCCCGCCATGGAGCGGGCCGTGGTGCGGTGTGTGCCCTCCGAGCCTAAGCTGACGCTGCGGCTCGTGCTCCCCGACGGCAGCGCCAGGCACATGCAGCGGGACAAGGCGGAGCCGCTGGGGCGGGTGTTGTCCCGCATCGCCGCCAACACCGCCAAGGGTAACGCCAAGGCGGCGAAGAAGAGCAAGAAGGCGCGGGCGGCGGGTGCCCCGGCCGAGGAGGCACCGGCGGAGCTGCCGGCCGTGCGGCTCTTCTGCGATGGGGAGGCGGTGGATGAAGAGGTGCCCAACGTGGCGGCTTGGCAGGACGGCGCCGTGCTGCACATCGGGGAGGCGCGGTACCGCGTGGAGCGCAACCGGCCCACACTCACCGAGCTCCGGCTGCCGCGCTCGCTGCTGGCCGGCTTCCCCGTGTGCCCCAAGGTGAGCACCGAGTTCGCCGCGCCGCAGCACTGCCTCTTCCGCTGGTACCGCGAACAGCGGCCCCCGGCTGGCGGGGAGGCGGCGGCCGGTGATGGCCCAGACTGGGTAGAGACGGCGGTCGTCGAGCGCGTTTTCGTCCCCTCCAACGCGCTGGTGGGGCTGCGGCTGAAGCTGCAGTGCACGCCCGGGGACGGGGCGCAGCGGTACGGGCAGCCCCGCGAGGTGGAGAGCAGCGGCCCCGTAGAGGCTGGTCCTGGCGCCTGCATCTTCGACTCCCGGCACGTCTACACCAGGAAGGTGTGCGGAGAGGGCTCCGTCCGCACCGTCACCTACAACATCCTGGCCGACATCTACGCCCAGACGGAGTACTCCCGCACCGTGCTCTACCCGTACTGCGCCCCGTACGCCCTGGAGCTCGACTACCGGCAGAACCTGCTCAAGAAGGAGCTGGCGGGATACAGCGCCGACCTCATCTGCTTGCAAGAAGTGGATAAATCCGTCTTTGTGGACAGCTTGGCTCCAGCTCTGGATGCTTTTGGGCTCGAAGGGCTGTTCAAGATTAAGGAGAAGCAGCACGAAGGCCTGGCCACTTTCTACCGTAGGGACAAGTTCAGCCTCCTAAGCCAGCATGACATAGCTTTCAGCGAAGCCCTGCTCTCAGACCCGGTGCACAAGGAGTTGTGTGATAAGCTGGCCAAGTACCCCTTGGTGCAGGAGAAGGTGCTGCAGAGGTCATCTGTACTGCAGGTACCAGCTTTTACATGCATTCTTTCTTCTACTGCTTCCAGGCAGGTGCAGCCAAGTTGGGTTTGTTGAGTGTTAGATCAAGGAGAAGGGAGCTGAGGGAGAAACAATGTTAAACATAAATAGAGCAGTGGTATATTCTGTGTTAGCTAGATAACAGCAAAAGAGCAACTTAGGACCAAGAACAAAATATCGAGTCTTTACTGAACTGGATGTATGGCATTATCAGAATTTGTTAAAAAAGGCAGAACTGAAGACAGCAACTGAGATTCAGGACCACGATTTGAGCTCATGGTGGTATTAGCTGCCAAGTTTTTCACTACTTACTCTCCCATGTCAGCATATATATTTCATAAAACTTAAACTTTGCAAATAAGTTCTAAATGAGATTCAGTTAATTCAGCTTGCTTTAATAGTGCCATTTGTGACAGTAGGGAGAGAAATAAGGTTGGACAGGTTTGTGAGCTTCTTGATTCCAGAGGGTCTGCCAGCAGAGCTATTGTGTAAATACAAACGTGTAAGCTACAGGTCTGTGTCAGGGATTTCAGAAACACTCATTGGTAAACGCTTCCTATTCGTGGGCTGAGTAGGAGTAACAAGCTTTCTTTGATAACTGAAATGGCCTCTAAATTTATGTTCAGTTTAACTGTGCAGTGCTACAGTTTGCTTGCTAAAACCAGAGGTGGGAGAATAGAAAATAAAAGTCAAGAATGCTAGTGTTAGCAACATCTTATGAAAAAATATGGAATGGATAGAAGCAAAAAAATAAGGCCAAACCAGACACTTATGGGCAAAACAACATTTGTCAAATACCTGGATGTATTGGCTGATACCCAGACTTTATATAGATGATAAATAGACTCAACTTAGGAGCAGTTGTTGTAAGTATCAGACTCTTTGAACTGGATTGTCACAAAGAAATAAGATAACTATTGCATTTTTAAAAATATGTAACCTCTTGAGTTAAGCCTTATCAATGAATGCTTTTTCTCTTGAAGGTTTCAGTTCTTCAGTCTACAAGTGATCCTTCCAGGAAGATTTGTGTAGCTAATACCCACCTATACTGGCACCCAAAAGGTAATTTTGTCGTGTTCCTGTATGTAGAATAACTGGGTTTGTAATGGTTTTTGCCCTTCCCAGGGAGATTTCCCCCCATTCTTTTCTTCTGGAGCTGAGTGTTTCCTTCTTTGCTTATTATCTAGATGAATCAAAGCCAAGCTGCTAGGTCTATTTATTTGCCTTAGAGCAAGATTATTCTCATCTCCCTGGGAGGCAGTAGAATACAGCTGAAAGCAAGACAAGTTGTGTTACACACAATGCACCCAAAGAGTAGACCATAAAACATAGCTGGTGTCATACGTGCTCATGGGTTCCCAGACCTATTGTACCTGAGGTAGCTATCTTGGCTTATTGCCAGAAAAGCAACCAGATTGGGCTATGGAAGCTTTTAGAAGAGATTCTCTTGTTTTAAATGTTGTTTTCTTATGGTTCTGTGTTTTTGGGGAATACCATTAGGATGGCTGCCATGGCCTGGAAAGCTGCTGTAATATGGGGTGTTGAAGGTTCAGACTTCATGCATGTGCAAGTTTAAATTAAAACATTGTCTGCCTCTCCAAAACTTTCATAGTCATAAACTTCAAAAGCTTCCTTATGAAAGCCATTCTAAAATGTAGGGCACAGAAAATTTAAATGAGGTCACTGTTTTGGAGCTATACATGATCTGAGCAACTTGGGAAAGGCCTCCTCTGCTTCAGTGATGTATTTAAAGTAATATGTTTTTATCTTCTTAGGTGGGCACATCCGTCTTGTCCAAATTGCTGTAGCCTTGTCTCACATTCAGCATGTAGCGTGTGACTTGTATCCAAGTATACCAGTCATATTCTGTGGAGATTTTAATAGTACACCATCATCTGGAACTTACAGTTTTATTAACAGTGGTAGCATTGCCGAAGATCATGAAGACTGGGTTTCAAATGGTGAAGAGGAAAAGTGCAATATGGCTCTAAGCCATCCTTTCAAACTGCTAAGTGCTTGTGGAGAACCTGCTTACACAAACTATGTTGGTGGGTTTCATGGATGTCTGGACTACATTTTCATTGACAGGAATTCTCTAGAGGTTGAACAGGTCATTCCATTGCCAAGCCATGAAGAAGTAACAACCCATGAGGCTTTGCCAAGTGTTTCACATCCTTCTGATCATATAGCACTAATATGTGACTTGAAGTGGAAATAAAAGTGTATGGTGCTTTTGGTGGTTTTCAAACAAGAAATTTAATGCTGGGGAACTGAGGCTGCACCCTGGTTTGATAATACTAAAAGGGAATTCAGAATGATCACTGAAAATTTTCCTGTGTTTAATGGTTTTGTTGAATATTATCAGACTGTTTAGAATATTTGCATGACAACTTTTTCCTTTCCCTTTTTATATGCTAATAGCAAAAATATATTTAACACAGGGGGTTTTGAAAATTGGATTATCATACACATTTTACTTGTGTTTTTAAAAGGTTAAGAATTATTTTGTAAAAAAAAAAAAAATACATAAACCTGATGCAAGAGTGTCCAAACTCAACCCTGTTTAATTCAGAACCAGAGGCAGAACATGAAAATAAAAGGATTTGGTTGCTTCAGCCTCAGTGTAATTACTGTCATGAGAAGACAGTTTTTGAAAGCTAAGTTAAGTTCAGAAATTCTCTTTCACTTACCATAACTGTAGCCAAGTTTTCTGTTAAGTGGCATGAAAAATGTACATGCACCTACTACCTTCTGGAAAGCTGTTCTTTAAATTACCAGTGAGTAGGCTTTCTGTCAACAATCAACCATGTTACATTCAAGGTTATAGCTGATTTGGAAGTATTGTGCTTGCCCACTTCATGTTGGGTAGTGAGGGTAACTTTAGCACCTGGTAAAATTGGACTGCTTCTACTTTGAACATCTGTTCCTTCTGTTGTTTACAATCATTGGCAATGAAAGAAATACGAAATCTTAGGACAGGCAACTCTGGATGGGAGGGAAATCTTAATATCATCGACAAGCAGGGGCGAGATACAGAGTAGCTGATGTGGTGCATTAGCTGTATGTGCCTAAATCTTTAAAATGACTTGCAAACCTTTATCACAATTCTGTTTTGTTGCTCTATTGCATACAAAGGTGACCTGAATTTAATAGGGTTTGTATTTGAATTTTTTACCTTCTAGAAGGAGTCTGGTCTTCTGTATTCTGTAGGAGATAACTTGGATGTGGGAGATGTATTTTACACATACCTTCACTGTTGGAAGGGTTCACATGGGTTGGAAGGGTTTTAAACTATTTAACCAGCTTCTTTCCCTGCATCCATTAGTCCATATGGAAAAAGCAATTTCAAAACCATTTCACAGGATCTCCCTCCTTCACTGAATAAAGTTTCCTTTTCAAGTGTCTGTGTTGTCAATTGATTCTTTTCCTACTTGCTGGTGTCATTCATGGCAAAAAAAGTCCAGCCAGGTTGACAAAAACTATGTACCCTGTCTTTGCACAACCATTCACCTCCACTGCATTCTGGTGGCTGTAGGGTATGGCTGGGATTCACTAAAATGTTTATATACTATTAAAACTAAGCAGTTGCTGTTCCATAGAGTATTGCTGAGAGTCATCAGTCCTGTCTCTTGCTATACCTGCTATATTGTGAAGGGTGATGCTTTGCAGGAGCTTAGAAAAGGCTACAGAGCAGCTGTTTACATGTAGTTTCCAGTAAAATTACTAATGTTTTTTGTTACTGGAGTATCTGAGCATCTAACAAACTGATGCAAATAAACAACTGCACTGGTAAAGCCAACAGGCAGGTTTAGCCTCTGGGGCTGTACAAGGCTCAAGAGATACAGGCCCATAAATCATGTCTCCACATGACATGACACCTCATGAACTGTTCAGAGTTTTTTTACTCACTGCACATAAACACACAGGTAAATGGCAATTGGCAAAAGGGCTGTTCCACTAATGCGTGAGTTACTAAAATCCTGTATTATTAAAGGTCTCATTTAAATGTCCTTTGCAACTGTCTTTTTTTCAGCAACATGAGCAGTTAACTTTCCATCTTTTCATCCCAGCCTCTCTTGCCTGATCCTGTTCTACTGCATGAGTTCTGGCTACTTGTTCCTGCTTATGCCATACCAAGCTAAGACAGAGAAGTGAGGCAGCTGAAAATGCAGGGCCTTTAATTTCTCAACTGTATTCATCATTTTAGTGGCTCTTCATATCCTGAGCTTACATTCACTATAAAGCCTCCTGTGGCCAAAGGGCAAGACCAGGCTTGGAAGCGGGAACAAGGGGTCACTGCCTGGAGCAAGGCATTCACTGCTTAGCAGATCTGCTGCAAAACATAGTAACACAATAGCACAAGATGTAATTGAGTGTGCATTTATTGTAACAGGCTTTGGAGGGCTGATATGTAAACCTTCAGATTTTAAGTTTTGCTAAACCAGTGGTTTAGCCAAGACAAGGGCCTTTGGATAAAAAGTGGGAGTAGAACCAGGAATGTGGCAATGGAAGTGGTAATGCATGATGCAATGCATCACTGCAATGGAGTGACAGACAGTATTCACCCTGTAAAATTGGACCCTAGATACTTCAGGTGGGTCCTTCATCAGTTACTGTTCTAAGTCCAATTAAAAAGTAAAGTGTAATTCAATTTTGCGTAGGAGTTGGAGGTGACATCTGTACTCCTCTAGGCTACAACACTGATGATAAAAGTATCAATCATTCCTAAACTTAAAGATGCAGGAGTGGGGAGAAAATCTTGCAAACAGAATGGAGGCTGTAAACCTCTTATCTGGGCAAAGGCTATTTACTCATGTAGTAAATAAGGGAAAGCTCACACCTAGAGATGTAACATTTCCAAGCATACAACATCTAAAAGGGCAGAAAAATTAACTGAAAGATCTGTTCAAGAAGAAAAGCAAAGTGTTAGCACCTTGGAAACAACTGAAAATGACTACATCACAGCTGAATCAGAGGCCGCCTACAATTTGCAAGGCCAACTAAATGCCACTGAGTAATGCAGGCTGGTAGACTGGCAAGAGAAACATCTCAGTCACTTAGAATAGTAAGACTGCAATTGTTAAGCTTGTAAGTGAAGTTACATTATTTACATAGGCTAACTGGGCTTCCCTCATAATTTTAAAGCATTATTTTCCTCTTCTTTAACTACGTATCCATTACAACCGGATTCCTCAGCTTTACTTTCCAAAACCAACACACTAAACCCCTGTAACTCCTCCATACTACCAGAAGATGGAGCTGCTCAGAGAACAGACTCGCCTGGCATTGTCTCCCTTCCAGGAAACAGCAGGTCCCCCTCACTCCCTTGTCTTGGTATTAGGGTTGCAGCCTCTGTCTCCTTGCAGCCCAGGGGAAGCTGGCATCTGCAGAAAGCAAGCGTCAGGGAAATTTACTGGAACAGACCCAGTAAAATTAGACTGCCCTTGCACACAGCAGATAATCCTTTACTATCTCCAGGAGGAAATGCAGCTCCATGAGCTAGTGCTGGAGATTCTCCAGTCAAAGTACCCTTCGTTTATTAGGAAAATGCAGCAGCAGTACAGGCTGACTGCCAAGAGCAGCACTGTCAGGAACTGGTTTCCGCAGTGGGAATGCAGCACTAGGGCCTGGGTTAGGAAAAAGTGACAAATCAAAAGAATTGTGATTTATTTGGGGGGTGAAAAGCAACCTTCAGGTACACCTTGGACTCATATCCCACACGCTCCCAAGGTACATTTATGTCCATGTGAGGTAATGTATGGTGCTTCATATTAAACATAAGGTGTTTTTAACTCCCATTTTAGCTCCCCTGCACATCTGGACCTTGCCCAGCCATTAATTCTTCCTCTTTATATCACCTCTAGAACCCAGATTTGTAGAAGCCCCACTGAGCTTGTCTCCCACTTTATTTCATAAACCTTAACTCACCTGCATTCCTCTTCCAGCAAGTGGAATACTCCATATCCTTCACATCACAAAATTGGGCAAGAAGTTCACTGAATCTTTTCAGTGCTTTGCTCTCTGTAGTTAAGCTGGCAGTTTGATACACTGAAATAAAAACTCCTGTATACAAATATGACTACAGTGACCTCCCAGTGCAGAACAACTTACCCGCTGTTTGAATACAGGAGCTGGTGCTGCACAATGGAAAACTCCAGCTACTATAACTCAGCATTTCCCATTACTACAGTAGAATGAGGAACAAATTTTAGCAGTCTTGCGCGTGAGATTTTGAACTTCCAAGACAACAGCTCAGTTCAGGTATTTGACTTCTGATAAAGAAATGACAAAGTTAGTATCTGAACTGACATGAGAACATTGGATCTCCACAGGCATTTCCTCTGCCTCTGGAGAGCAGGGCTGTATTATGTGTTCCTACTGATACGCAATGTACATACAGGTCATGGTTATTGCTCTTGCCAGGAAACAACAATTTTAAAGAATGCCATAAAAAAAAACCCCAAACAAACAAGTATTTTTACCTATCCACAATGTCTTAAATGACAGTCAGTGCTTTTAAAGCAGAAGAATTGCAGTGTGTTTGGGTAAGAAGACAAATGTACAAGTTATCATTTTGGTCAGTTTAATAAAGCGTCACTGCCACAACCAATGACTTTACTGATGGACAGCCACATTAATGGGCTAGGATATGGATTTCAACACTGCATGTGGTCCTGGTACTAAGAGAAATAAGACAGTATAATAATTAAAGTCATCAGGACTATGTTCTTGTATCAGCAGAAAAGCACCAGCTACAGAAGCAGCACCAACTGCAAAGGAAAAAGAAACCCACCAAGATTCCAGCTCAGAGCAACATCCAGTAAGAATAGGAATAACGAACTGATTCATGTTTGTCATCTGAAGACAGCACAACTGAGCACATGCACTAACCCCAGGGATCGGTGCTTTCAATCAGGAACACTTAATCTAGAGTGTACCTTGAAAATGTTGACTTGAGAAGAGCTGATGAGAATGTAACAACCTGAGCAAATGTTACTCGCTTCTGTCAATTGTGACATTATTCCACAGCTCATCAATTGTTTTGTCCCTTTCACAGCTTATTATTATGAATAAGCTGCTTCTCTCAGAACCAAGAGACCATCCTTCCAAGACAACAACCTTACAGAGGCACAGTTAGTCTCAAAAATGTAGTAGCTGAACAAAGCTCACCTAAGCCCAAGTATTTAATTACTTAAAAGCCTTTCAAATCATTAAACCAATGAAATCGTCATCTCCACCAAACAAAATGTTTCCTTCAAGATACCTGGCCTAATTTGTTTCTATCTGCTTTTTTATTTAAAGTCTATCTCTCACTTCTTCCTGGGAAGAGGAGATGGTGTTCAATTTGTCACAAACATTATTTTAACTTACTAGGACTAGCAATACAATCTGTTATGGACAAGCTGCCTCTTCTGAACAAAGTGTTCTGTTTAAGGTTTATTTCAAGGAACTGCATTGCTGGAAATACGCATATTAACAGCTACAGATCCAGTGCATGATGGATCAACTTTGGTTAATACGTAATCAGCAATTCATTGAAGTGCAAGCAAAACCCTACTCCCCTTACACTGTCTCCTGGGTTTCTGTTACATACTAAGACAGTTAACAACCGTATTCAACAACTCTGGTATTTTCTCTGGTTAGCTGTTCACAGTAACTACTTTCTAGGAACTTAAACCTGTTACAGCAGAAGCTACCTTGGAAGATGCTGTTAACTTAAAACTGGCTTGAGTTTATCAGACCTTGTCACTGGGACTCCTCATAGCAAGGATAACAAGAGCTGAACTAAAAGTAGTAGAGAAGCATAGGCTGAAACTGCAATGAAACCATGCTTCGTGTTTATCAAGACCTGCAACCCACAGAACAGAATATTTCAGCTGAAGGATCTAGCCAGATTTGCATCCATATAGCAAGGCAGGCAATAGAAAAAGAGATACTAAAATATCCATTAGTAGCAGCCTCCAAAAAAACAACATTAATTTCAACTTCTGAACTACAGAAGTATAAGGGGGCAGAAATACGAAAGCAGGCAGCAGCAGCTGCACAGCACTGTTTTTTGGGGGGTGACTATGACCATGAATAGAATATTGACTAAATTCCTGTACCAGTATTCAAGTTAGCTTCCCAGTGAGCCACCAACAGAACGTGTGATTCTCCTGCTAGAACCCACAACAGTTTTCAAATGTAGATACAACTAGGAAACAGACATGCATGCTTTCCAGGCAGTTGGTACTTGTTTTATTACAATTTTTGTAACTGTTAGTATTTTAATATCTGGACATCTTAAAAAGAACTTTAGAGGTACAACTTCGAAAGACACAGAATTCTATGTCTTGCTGACAGCTACTCTACTGCACTGTATACAACTTTGTTGCCTACTTTCCATGTCCTGCTCTACATAGCTCTGAACATGAGAAAATCCAAGACTGATGGTCACATTCAAGCTGCAGGAAAGTTCAGTATACGGAAAAAGTGACAAGTTACAGTTCAATCATTTCAGGAATCAAGAAGAGCATACACAGAACTATACATTTTATCATTTTATTAGGAATAATTCCAAGTGGGTTATGAAGAAACTAATCCATTGAGTTTGATGAATTTCCAAAATTTCCTTATGAAGATATGTTCACCAACAAACAGTAAAACTTCAGCAGAACTATTGTACACTGGGCAAAAATAGTCAGGCTGATACCAAAAAGCAACATGCAACATAAAAAAAGATACGATATAAAGGAAGACAATCTGCTGAATATTAAAAACAACCTCAACATGAGCTCTTCGCAACCAGCACAGAACTATTCTACCCATCAAATCCAATTCACACAAAGGCAAGTTGGGCTGACAGAACCCAAGGATTAATAAAATGTTCCTCAGTGCAGTAGACTGGTATAGTGTTTTAGAGCATTTCCTTGGCTGGAACAAGCTGTATTAGGAATTCTTTTTGGCAAGGGAGAGAAATAAATACATACGGAATGCTACATTTTGAAATCAGCAGACTGTCTGAGGAATGAAACAGGGCATCAGTAAACTAAAAGTAGCAGGGAAGAAAAAAAATTAAAACATTAATTTATTGGGGCTCAAAAGAGTATTTGAAACAGATCTTAAAGATGTCACAATAACTATATTCAGGCATTTAGGCTAACAAGGGCAATAAAATCAGAAGATACACTTTTTCCAAGGTAAGGAGATTTTTACCCAAGCATATTGCTACCTTTGCAACATGTAGCTTGGTAAGCAATAATTGGCAACAAAATAAGTTGAAACTCTGTAATATCCTGCCCAAATACCAGTTCCAGATACTGTAATAACCAAGATGCAAACTAATTTTGTTGTAACAAGCCTAGACCACTTATATCAAACATGTCCCTGGTGAAAGTCATCCAGTTTGAGTTAGCGTTTTGAGAGTTCGTTTGACAGCCAGTCAAGTCCCTCATACAGACCAGTTCCTTGTGTAGCACAGGTAGCCTGGACATACCACTGTTAATGCAGAACACAAACAAAAATTCAATTTAATACTGACAAACAGCAAGCTAAGTTATCACAGCATGTGACACTCACACACACACACATTCTCAAATCGTGTTCCCTGTGCCAGAAGTGGAGTCAATACTGAACAGATGGTATTTTTAAAAACGTTGAGAAGTATATATAAAATAGATGGGGTTCAGGCTTTATCCAGAAACTCAGTGTTGACCTACCAAATGCCAGAACAGAGTTTAGGGCATCAAAGACCAAATACAGAACCTGCATTTAGTTTACGAGCTGAAAACTGGTTTGTTGCTTTTAAAAGACTCCTTTCCATTTCAGGGAATGGACATGAAATTATCTAAATGAACAGAGGTCTACAACATCTATTATGTATATGATCTTAGCGTGTCAACACACAGAGACATCAGATGAGTATTACAGAAGGATAGATGGTTTGTGTGAAGCAACCCCATGTCTCAGAGGCTTATGCAGATGGAATGTAACGATTCAGAAGATACTTAATTTCCCCCATCTTTGTAGTGGTAAGAATGCAGAATGCATTTTCTCCTCCAGAAGAACAAATACTGAGAAATGGAAAAGGCCACCACCTGCTCTGCCAAATATTTCAGTGACAGACTGGAAAATTTGTACTCTTTTCCAGGAAAAGGCAAGACATGAAACACCTGCAACAACTGAACACACTGGACTGTGCTCCTAAATCACTTATTTTGAACAAGGACCATAAACTATTAACTACAGAGTCTTACAGCAGGTATGTGCACCTTTCTACAGAAAGAGGTGAAAACCTCTCTTTCCTTTAGAAGAAAACTTATGTTTATGATCTATAATAAAGGAAAACAAGAATTCATCACCAAGGAAGTTTAGCACTTACAGTTCTGTTACGCAGAGACTGAAGACCTAGTTTATCTGTCATTTCACTGATTGCCATGGCATTTGGCAGATCCTGCTTGTTCGCAAACAGAAGCAGCACGGCATCTCGCAGCTCATCCTCCTGAAGCTACAGAAAAAATAGTCGTTATTAGCTCAGTTGAGTACTTTTTTTGCTTCAACAGTCACTAAAGAAACCTCATTGAAGAGTTATAAACATTTTCATTCTTGCTTCTGAAATCACTAGCAAGTACTGAGTGAAATTTAACTAGCATCCAACAGAACTTCTACAATGAAGGAAATATTCTTTCAATAGGAAGTTTCAATTTATGGGTACTTTGCTGCTGAAATTCTTCATACCTATTTGTTTTTCCAAAATTCCCAATCTGTTCCATTAAGGTTTTATGAAGAAAAGTTCTGACATATTAGTAGTTTTTGAGCTAAAATTCTCTACACAGCTGCAGTTACAACTCAGCACACTTATGGGAACCAGAATTACCTGGTGGATACAATATGTATTGTGCAAAAGCTCTATGGAATTTTCAAACCCTACATCTCTTCGGGAAGCTGACTAACACACAAAACTGTGACAGAGTATAATCTTATTTCAGAAGGCATTGATACTTACCATTTTCTGCAGCTCTTCTGCGGCTTCCTGGATTCTCTCTCTGTCATTGCTGTCTACCACAAAAATGAGGCCCTGTAAGAAGATACGTAGGTTTGAAAAAAAATCAATGTAAACATTTACATATTTACTATTTACAGTACCATTTAAACCCAAAATCCCTCATACTGAATCCTGTCATTGCCTCCTCTCTTAGGTAAGTAAATTTGACAGAAATTTCTGTTTAGGCAATGCAAGATGCCTGTCTAAACAACTAAATAACAGCTTTCAACTGTAAAAAAAATCTTCTAAAGGCCTTCTAAATTAAAGAAGCATAAACCCACAGATGTCAGTTTACAGATTAGTGTGTAACTCAGACTGAAAACTTCACCTTTTCTCATTACCTTTAAGAAAAGCAAAGCATCTTTTAAAAATACTTAGTAATGGGGTTGAATAAGGAACTGAAATTTACTATTATTGTATTCACACAGCACTTTGCTAGCTCCTTTCTGTCAATCCAGACTTCTCTATTTTACTGCACCAATCATGCATTAGGCTGCACAGAAGTTTCTTGGAAACAACTTCAGACTCAACACACAAAACCCCTCAACACCACCACCCGAAAACCAAGAAACAAACCCCAACCAGACACTCCCCCTGTTCTCCCACCAAAACCCCACCCACTCCCAAAGCTTCCTGATACTAATAAGCAACTTAACTTACTACTTGTGAGCTGAAGAACCACATTTATGTCACCAAAAATGTCAGCAGTCACATCAATATGAAGCTGACACTTTCTAATCAGTAACAAGATATTTCATGATAATTTTTGATACTCAGCATACTAAACACACTGATAGAGCAAGCAACAGCTGTATATTTTAAAGCTGATTATTAAAAAAAAGTATGTAGAAGGGTGTTTAAGCAATAGTATAAGCTAATGCCAACTCAAAATAATTGAAGGATGGATACAGCAAAGTTCAAGAGTTCCTCACAACAATCCAGCAGCTCTGGTCCATTACAGAATACTGGTAGATCCTAAAGGATTTCATCCTTGCCATGCTACACACATGACTAGACGCTAAGCCTTCAGGGTAACAAACTAACCTCAACTAGAATAAATTCTACATGTCCCTCAAGACTTACAGGAAGTGAAGAGCCTTTCTGAAAGCAAGGGACAGGAAACAAGTTTCCATTTATACTCTACAGAACACAACAAGACTTTACAAAACAGGTCTTTACCTACTGCCATTTCCGAACTCTTACCTGTGTGTTTTGGAAATAATGCCTCCAAAGAGGTCTAATTTTGTCTTGACCACCAACATCCCAAACTGTGAAACAAATGTTTTTGTACTCTACCGTTTCCACATTGAAACCTAAAAATAGAGTTAAATCATTATAAATAGTTAATGCCAGTGTTAAAATGTAATTCTAACTATGTGAAAGATATCTACTTCCTAAATTACGCTTCTCTCCAGTATATGTAACACAGCTTATCAAAACTTAATTCCTGGAGCAAGAAGAGAATCTACTCAAGAGGAGAAAAAAAAATTAACCACTTAAATCCAAGTACACCACCTTTGATTGAGAAAATCTTTCAGTCACAAACTATGATGCTCATGTCTGGGAGAAGTACTGCTGCCTAACTGGCTCCTGTGCTTAACTTAGCATTGGTTCCTGGCCACTGTCGGACACAGGATTCTCTAGATAAATCTTTCTTCTGACACAGTTGTTATGGCAGCACCAGAAAGCCCATGTTTGTCTCAGTTTTTATACTAACAGCAAAAATCACAAATGCCTATCTCTAAAACACAAACTTAAAGTAATAAGAATGAAGACATAACAGTTGATTATCTTACCAATAGTTGGAATTGTGGTGACAATTTCTCCTAGTTTCAGTTTATAAAGAATAGTTGTCTTGCCAGCAGCATCCAAACCAACTAGAACAAACAGAAAATTTGAACATGAACTACAACCTCTTAAGATATGCTATTTTATGTACAGAGCATTAGGGTTTTTTTTCTTGAAAAGAAACAGCTTTTTAAACACTCCAAGTCATTGCTGATATATTATCATGTGTGTATCTCCTCTACCCAGCACTGAAAGACAACAAGCAGTGAAGAAGAAAAGCTCAGTAACACACTTTCATGCACAACTCACAAGTTTCTTGTGATCTTCCTTAGTATTTGTGTTGCTTAACTAAGTTTTATCATTCACTTTGAAAGATTCTGCTGTGTGTGTCAGGACAGTTTCAAATGTTGAGCAACAATCTACAGTCAGCACCTAATCTCTGACCACGCATTTGCTACTTCATACTCAAATTGGGGAAGGTCTCGCTCAACCGTCAGCTGAGGCCAGTTTCACAGGCACCTGAACCAACAGGAGCTGCACTACCAATGGAAGACACTTCAGCCTCCCCCTTCCAGTCTCTTGTACCTTTGCTGAAGCATTTCTTTCACACTGACAGAAACACACACATTAGGGAACTCTGTTCTCCCTCTGCATACACCACAAGGGCTGTAAGTCTTCAGGATGTCACTTCCATTCATGGAGATCTACTAGGATGCTTTCATTAGGAGTCTCCACTTTTGATCTTTATAAGCAACCTTCTGCACTGAAATTTGCTCTTCTGTTTCAACAACAAAACTTATTACAGGAAAAATAAACTGAAGCCTCATAGCCAATAATAAACTGAGCAGCATCACCAGTACTGCAGGCCCACACTGGAGTTCTCCGAAATTGGCTACGCAACTGCTTATTGTTAGGCATTTCAGAACACATAAGAGCAACTCAAAATACAATTCTTTACATTAGAATCCAATGCCTAGCACATAAGCACCTAAATAAACAGTACATTCCAAAAATCACAGCAATAGTTTGAATAAAATGTCTATTTGTGAAACTTGAAACAATCAATACAACTTTGCTGAAACAAAAATAATCGCCAAAGAATTAATTAAATAATGCTTGCACAAGAAACCAAACGTTATCCTTGTTTGCTAACATTAAGTGTTGCAAGTTAATTTCCTACTTGGCGACTGCAATATATTAAGCTTTAAATGGTTTGATGACTTGACTATTAATAATACAACTGTTTCCTTAGCACTGCAATAAAATGGAATTCAAAATTACCTACTTATTCAGAATGAAACCAAACTCTTAAAAAGCCTCCTCTTTCTCAAGACAAAAACTGCTGTGACAGCAAACTAATTAGAATAGCTATTCATAATTGTCCTATATTCTGATAGTGTCAACAGGATGCCAACACAGTTTCTTTCGTATTATCATAGAATCACAGAACCAACTAGGTTGGGAAAGACCTTTAGGATCATCAAGTCAAATCATTACCCCAGGACTGCTAAGACCACCACTAAACCATATCACTGAGGGCCTCATCTGTGAGTTGGTCTAATTGTAAATATCATAAGAGAAAATAAAAAAAAAAACAACAAACCAAACCTCTACCATCAAAACCAAAGCTCCTTGAGAGGTAATAAACTCCCCAAGTGCTCAAATGAAAATGTAACAGTTTTAAGTTTGCTATTGTCTCAGTGTTGGTCTCTTTCAGAACCACACACAGTCATGCACAGCAGAAGTTTCACAAGAGCTTGCAAATCGTGAATCTTGTAAATGCTGGTGTTTTCCTTACACCAATGAAGTGTCAGATAGCTGTAGAAAACCCTCCAAGTGACCTCTGAAACCCTCAAATACTCCATGTACATTGCAAAACAATGTTTTCAGTAGTACAATGCTTGAAGCCCAACACTATCCTCACACAGCTCAGCTTCAAGCGGGGATTTGTAGGATGTCTATATCTTTACAGCATAATGTATGTACATGATACATATGTGACAGTTTTCCAGTAAATTAGCATTAAGACTGCTTACTGAATTAAAGCTACACATACTCACAAATTCTTCTCCCACCTCCCCCAAACCAGTTATCAGTAGAACAAACACTGACAAGATTTGTTAAAATTAGCAACAAAAGAAGGATGGTGTTACCTGCACAAGTGGTTTTAGCGTGTTCAGGGGTTATACTGAAGGTACAGACAAAGAAAAAAGCTCATCTCATTTCCAAGAACATACACAGGGTGTGAAGAACCATTTGAAGATATGACTCAGAGTTAAGACATTAGAAACTAGTCAGGAATTTTAAACTCTTTGCCAAACAGAAGAAATCAGTGCCCCAGTTATCCACTGTGCTCTTGAACCAGGACCCGCTGACACCTCCACTGCGTTGGCAGAAGACTACCTCAGCTATGCAAGCACAAAGCCCAGAGACTTTGCTTAAATCCACTCTCAGCCACAATTCTGATTAAGCTGTTGGACTTTGCACTGAGGGAGGCTGAGTTATAGATATGGGCTTTCTTCTTCTGACTCCACACTTGAGACAACAGCTTTTAACTGAGGGAAGGCAGCTTTTGCAAATCACTATGACCACATTTGCAAAAACTGCCTTTTTTAGCCAAATTGCAAGTGCTAGGAAGTCTAAGCCAGCAATTGCCTCAAAAGCATAGCCTCCATTAATACTTCTTAGCAGAATTTTCCATTTACCACCCTTTTAAGAGCAAGAAATTTCTTCGCAATTGAAGCAAATCACATTTAATCGTTTTAGCTGCTAGGAACTGTAACTATTGCTTTTAGTGGTCCAAAAATAAACTCATGTTTACATTTGTACTGGAACACTAAATGTAAATCTATGAGCTACTTCCATGTCAGAAAGTTGAAGTTTACTTAGCTCTCAAGATTAAAACCCACATTTTATGTGCCCAAATAATGTAAAGTACATTTATGAATCTGCTTTTTCACTCTGATTCTATGGCCTTACTGACCACTGCCAAGCCCAAGGTGTAAGAATCTTTGTGTAAGGTCTGGTGCTCAGCAGCTGTACCACAAAGCAGTAAGATTATAATGAAGTGCAAGTGGGAAGGCACAGACTTGCACTTGCAGCCATTTATCTTTAAACCAAGTCAAACACCCTCTTCCTCTAGCTGAAGAAAAAAAAGAGGAGTATCTACAATGCTTTCATCTGCTGTTAAACCATTGTGGTTCTAAGCCCTTTACTACTCTTAACAGAGTTTTATTCACAGCTTGTCAGTCGTGTTTCTGGATCTCAAGCTTGCAGTTCACTTGTCCCTGGGACACCACCCCTGTGACCACATGGCATTCCTCATTTACCAACTTCCTACTTTGATCATGGATGCCTGAGTATCAAGCTGCCTCAGTTACCACAGCACAGAATTTCATATAGAGAATTTATTTTTAAATAGAACCCCTATCAAGACCAAGACTTTGTCAGGTTGATCTTTCCAAAGTTTACTATAGAATACAGCATGTTGGTGCTTCCAAAATGAATGTGTCCCATAATGATAAAAGAGGTATTTAATGGGTTCATGACACTCATGTTACAATCAAAAGCCATCTTAAAAACCATAAAATTAACAAATCCCAATTTACTACAGGGTTTGTATTCCTTAATTTTTCTTTTACCTTAAAACCAGTTCTCTCAAAAACTGGTGATCCTTTATATGCTATTTCTCATTCAGGTTTCATTTCAATTGGGTAAGTCTTTGGGGGACACAAAAGGGCAATTCTCAACACAGCTTCTCAGGAACACATACACAAAAAAACTCAAAACCACACAAACTAACAGGGGTTAAAAATTAAAACCAAGTAAAAAGCAGCTAAGGGATTTTGTGCTGTACAGTGACACAATTTCCAAAGAATCTCACCTTTTTTTCCCCTATGCATTTAACAACTACATCTGTATTTGAAGCTCCTGAGTAGCGCTTGCACAACTACACCAAGCCACAGAACACTAAATTATGATAATGAAAGGTTCGCAGTGAAATAATAACTTCTTTTTTAAGCACAAGAAACTACAAGTGAAGAATTTTCCAGGCAGGTACATGTACAGTTAGGACTCAATTTTTCCATTCTAATGCCCTGGGGTTGCCTAGTCTAACTTCAAGTCATCTAATCCTACCTTACAGTTATTTCTTTTCCTTCGTGTTACGTCCATCTATAAAGATGACACAAGAATTATTTTACATGCAGTTCCTCAGAATGTTAACTCAGTATTTCTGAAAAACATGTAATTTGTACATGAACATTTTTTTTAAAAGACAGAAGTTCAGTAACAGTATTCCACTAAATGCCTACCCTCTATAATAAGTGTAGTTTGGGAATGTAAAGGATAAGTTTGTCAGGTTTGCTGTTGTTAATAGTATCTGATGAGAAATAAAACTCTGCACAACTCGATAACACAAAGTCTGTCCTAAGAGCTAAATGAATTCTACTTTAACTTGAATTCTGCAGAAACAGGAGAAAGCTGTGAAAGGGACCTCTGAATTATAAATTAATCATCTGTTCATTACCAAGTGACCCATATACTATTTCCCCCTACATATTTCTCCATAAACACCTTACCCCATAAAGCTACTTCATTGATACAGTACACGCAAAAACTTACATGCCTAATGTTGTACAGTTCAGTTTCAAACCATAAACTGCAACTTACCACCTTGAGGAAAAGTTTAATTCAGCCCCTGCATTCATGCAGACATCTCTCCTCAAAACGCCATGAAGAACTTTTTTTCACTTTACAGGTACAAACTAACTATGTCATATTCAATAAAACACATTCTGCTTCTAAACATGCAGTTTAGGTCCTATGCTACACTCTCATGACAATGTAGCAGAAGTTTTAACCTCTTGTACTAGAGAACAAATCTGGTGCAGTCCCATGGTCTCATCCAGCCCTGTATTTTATTATAATGCTTTAAAAATTGTATTTAAGAAAAGCAGCATTTGAACCAACTGCTGGAAAGCACAGCTCCCTAACTTACAACTAACCTAAATTTGAACTGATGTCCCACCAGTGAAGAAATGAAAGCCTTGCAAGCTCTTTTGATCTGTATGATGTTCTTTCCTGTGTTCATTATTCTGCAGAATGAAACAGAACTACAAATACCAGAGATGCTATCTCATCCTACAGGCAAGCTCATCTGAAGATTTGACTTTATTCATTTAGAGTTATATGAAGAGTCTGGCTGCTAGGGAGACGGTCAAAGCTATTGAAATCAAAAGATGTACCAAGTTGTCTGAAAGACAAAAACTACTGGGGTTATTTTGAAATGGATGAGAGTCTTTAATTTCAACCAGAGAAGATAAAATAAGTATTACTGTGCCTGCAATAAAGAGCTCTGTCATCACAAAGCATACGGAGAACATGGAAAATTGTAATTAAAAAAAGCTATGTTATTGTGTTGGCTGTGCATACACAGGCAGAGCTGAGTAGCGTGCCAAGAAGTTCCACTGTTAGAAACCAGTACCTTTACTGCCCATATTGAAAGAAGCACTCCATATACTTTCTTAGGACAAGCTATTTCAGTCAGTGGCCCCAAATCAAGTTAAATGCACTTTGGTGGCAGAATCTGAGACAAACGTTGGGGTTAGGACCTGTCTGTACCTAATGCTGGCGCAGGAGGGAAGGTGGGTGGAAGAAGGCAGGGCAGAGCTGCAGTGGAGGAGGAAATACCAGATGCAGTATGTGCTTGCTTTGACCTTTTGAACCACAACCTTAAAGTGAGAATCTTCAAGAGCCACCCGCTTCAACTCTTACACGGTCTGTATCAGGAGAACCAGAATTTATTTCTAAATAAGTAATTATGGGCAGACAGTAAAACTAAGCACTAGAAAAGAAACCCACACGGTTTTATGGGTTTGTACACGATTTACAGGAGAATTAAAATGCATAGATGCTATATCAAAACCCCCTTTCACAAGAGTCAGACATACAGACACCGTTGCTACCGAAAGCCTGCCATCATAAAGTAATTTCTGAAGCTCGTGGCGTTAAGCACCCCGGGCTTTGTCACATCCTGCTCGAGGAACCGCACTGCTCGGGGCAGGAGCCGACAGCACGGCCGCGATCCGGCTCGGCTCCCGGTAAGGGGCTCCCTCCTCCTCCGGCCGGTTTGCCGCGGCGGGCGGGCACCGGCTTCACCTACCGAAATTTGATCTTTGTTCTACGTCCTGCTCCCGGCGCAAGCGGAAACGCAGGTGCAGGGCGCAGGGGCTGAGGCTGCCCGCACGGCCCCCGAGGCGGGGGGCTCCGGCACTGCCCGGCAGCGCGGCCGCGACCCCCGGCAGCGGCACCGGGCGGGGGCAGAAAACGGGAACGCGACGGAGAACAAGGAAGGGCCGATATATCCCGATCCACACCCCTTCTCCCGCTGCTCCGTCTCTCCCCTCCGCTCCTTCGCTTCCCGACCGCCCCACAGACCTTACGGAACGGGGACAGGGTTCCCTATCCCCCACGACCCGGGACGGGGCAACTCCCCCCGCCTGGAGCCCGCACCCCCCACACCGGCCTCCCCTCCCCCATCGCCAGCGGGAAGCGGCCGTGAAGGAGCGGGCGGGCCTGGCGGCGGCCGCGGCACCACCAACTGCAGCGCCAGGGCTGCGGCGGGCCGCTGTCGACCCTTACCCATGAGAATGCGCATCTGCTTCTTGCCGAAGAGGCGTGAGAAGAGCGAGGAGATGGTGAGGCCCATGGCGGCTCCGGCTCAGGGCTGGGCGGCGGCACAGGCAGCGGGAGGGAGGGAAGGAGGGAGCGCGGCCCGGCTCCCGTCTGCACTCGCGGATCCCTCCGCGGGCGAGGAGGCTGCGGCGGCGCCGACTGATAGAGCGCAACGGCCACAACGGCAACAGCGGCAGCCGCGGCGCTGTGACCGGGAGCCTCGCTCGCTCTCTGCCACGTCACGCTGTCCACGGCCGCCCCGGCTCCAACGCGGACAGACTCACGTCACGCTCGCCACATCCCCCGGCCGCGGAACCGCCCCTCGCCACACGGCAGCGGCACCCAACGGCGGCGGGGACTGCAGCTCCCGGCAGGCCCCGCGTCCCGCTCGCGCAGCGCTGCCGCCAGCGCACGCCGGGGGATGTAGTCCAGCTCTTCGGCCCCGCCCCGCCGCGGGGCCCGGCCGCCACAGGCAAGGCGCAGCGCGGCGGGACGGGAAGTGTGGTGCAGCGGGAGCCCGGCAGCTCCGAGGGCCGAGGCCCAGCGCCGCCCCGCTCCCCCTAAGCCCAGTGCAGCTTCTGGTCCCGCGGCGCTTCGGCTGAGGCAGGGCGGCCGGCAGCTCTGGTGCCGCAGGGCCGGGGGCCAGCTGAGAGCACGAGGGAAACAGGGGGTTCAGAGTAAAACGACTCCTCAAGAGACCCGCCCAAATACAGCGTAGTAGCAACAGAACCGGGTGATTAAAGAATCAAACCACCCCACCCCCCGAAGCTCTAACACAGGAACACCGATCACCACGGGATCTTCTGCTCACATTGTTGCTGTGCTCTGCAGCATCAAGGCCAACACGGCTCCTGGGCCAGGAAGCAGCAGGCAGATAGAGGGAAGTAATGCAGGAATACAACTGAAACAAGCCCTGGTTTATTAGAAACACACTATTTCTGGAAAGGAGTGTTTGATTTCATAACCAGCTGTAACAGCTCCTTTCACAGCTACTGAAAGAAGCCCATAGCACGGTGATAATTAAATCAAGGCAACATACGATGAGCTGCATTTAATGCTTAAGTGACTGAGCTCCCTCACCCCAGGGAGCATTCGTTCAATCAAAAGCCCTAAAACTCTTCAGTGCTCATTGCTCTTGTGTCCTGGCATAGTTCCCAAACATTTTTTCAAACAGAAGCTATTTATCCTCCATTAAAGAAAAACGTCTTTAATGGTCTTGATAAAGAGACAGTCCTGAATCAGCTAACATTAGGCTTCTGTGAGTGAGACTCTGGCTGTTCCTTTTGTATCTGTCATGTTCAAAGTTTAACCCAAGTTTTAGATTATGTTCTTCTGAACCAAAAAACTGTTTAAAATTAAAAGTTACATTTTAATAAAATATAACTTTCACATAAGTCATGTTTTAACTTAATCTAGGTTAGTGCCCAAGATGTTAGTATGATCCTGATCCACTATTACATACCAATTTCCTCATAGTCTTAAGAGGTCCAGTTCTACGTTTCCAATACTTAACGTGTTTTCTGTTCAGAGCACTCAGTATTTATACCTTTTTTGGCCAGTAAAGTTCAAGTTTCCTGAACTTAGATGAGATAAAGTGTACTACAAAGTATGTGAAGGACTCTTTTTGAAGTTACTTTCTAAGACCTCCAAGCTGGCATGTTCTCACTATAGCTAGGTCATGAATAGATACCTTCAATTATTTCCGTTGTTTGAGTACAATCTAACAAACATTTGCTTTTGGAGTATTCAACATGAACACAAGTAGTTGCTCTGTATAGTCATACGTAACTGTTATTCACAACATACTGTTGACTCCGATCAAGGATGTTGACACTGTTCAAGGACTAGCTGCACCTCTTCTATATTTTACTGAACTTCCTCTCATGTTTTGGTTCTTGGCATTATTTTTACATTGTTTAAAACAAATTTGCTATGTCCCAAAGCTTATGACAGTTTACTGTCCTGATACACTAAGTGAGGCAGTCCTAACTTCTGACAACCCACCTGGGGCCTTTCAGCATCCCTTTACTGAACAGCTGCTACCTCTTTTCTAGGATCCCTAGTATCATCTAGGTATTCTCTCTCACTTAGGGCCTTTATCCTGTCTTGGTCTAAACAACATGTACGTGTACATACATATAGATTCTACTGCTGTCTAAGCATCAAGTTCTTCAGGGATTTAAATGAATAACAACTCCATTAAAAGAAACCTGAATTAGGTTTTGCTTGCAGTATACTTCCCACTACAATGTTTCTCAAGAGCCTCTCAGATGTGTACAGGAAATAGACTGAAGAGAAGCTAATTCTGCTTGGAAACCAGTCCCTGCCATTTGCTTTCTTGAGGATCCTGCAGCTCTATCATACAACCATGATGCATGATCAAACTTCAAAACTACCCCATCACAACAGGTATTTCTGGTCAACAAAGGGGTAAACCTTCTTCAAGTTAAGCAAAACAGCAGCCTCTTACAAGGTGCTGAACAGCTTTGCTTACCCAGAAGAGGAGAAAATCAACCAACCAAACCCATCATCCAAGTCATGTAACTTCCAAAGGAAAAAAAAAATAAAAATCAAACCCTTTATTTTCTTTTACAAAAATACATATTTGCAGTCACGGGATGGTTATCAGAGTTACCAGTTTACATGGTTCCAAGAAACTACACAGTGTTCCAGGCTAAATATTTAACATAATTTAGTATAAGAATGGCCATTTAACTGATTTATGGATTAGAAAAGCTATTTATCAGGGTGTGCAAAATAAAATCTGCAATTAGAAATTAATGCTGAAGTGGTGTAGTTTAAGTAAAATAGTAAAAACATTAAACTTTTGGTCATGAGTAACGGTATACAAACCATAACAGTATTAAAATACATCATTTTCATAAAAATATCGCTGTGACAATTTATATCTAAGTAAGATATTTTTAGAAAGATGATATGAAATATTTATCATACAAAAGCATATTCTTATAGCAGGATTATGTCACAAGTTTGTAAAAATTCTATCCAAGCACTTAAAAGCCAAGTTGTTTGGTTTTTGTATAACTGTGATCCACTTGCCATATAAAGCATATGCTATGGGTACACCATAGCATTAACTTTATTCGTCTTGAAACTGGTCAAAGTACAACACTGCACGTGAAGCAGCTGAGTTTTCATGTACTAATGAAACTTTTCAAGAAGATGAACATCACATTCTTGTTGCTTAATACTCAAGAGAAAATTACTCTTTATGCACGTCTGCTATATGCATACACTGACAATTCCATGCTATGAACTTTTCATGCCACAATCTGACCTTTCCATAGGCTTTTTTTCAGCTGAAGCCATCATCTCCTCCCTCTAGCCCCATTACCTCTTCAAATGCCTTATGTAAAGAAAAAAAATAAAGAAATAACTGGAGCTGACAGCTATCATCTCCAACTGAAACACATTTTGTATCAGCTAACTCTATTGAAATCACTGATTTTAAAATCCATACTAGAACACCACTGTGTTTATTTCCTGTGATGAATACTGCATGCTTACATTTACGCTAGTGATCCACTTTAAATCCTGGATGTCAGCAGTTTAAAACCACCAATTAGTATACGATTACTTTATATTTAAGGCATGTGAGTAAGAGCACTCTGTGACTGTGAATGGAAGAGAATTCTCTTCAGGAAACGTCAGCTGCCTTCACTTCTTGAAAGATGCTAAATTAATATGTCTTTGGAAAGACAGTTAAGAAGGAGGAAGGAAGAAAGTTAAGAATGGATGTGATTATTTCAGCTGTCCCTGAAACAGTTTGGAGAGCCATGATTTACCAGTAAAATACCTCAATTATAATGTATTTTGACCAAGACACAAAATATGTCAGTTGGACTTATCACTACATGAAAACTGAAAGACAAAAGGAAGAAAAAAAGTAATCAGATACTACATCAACAGGACAGTACAGGATCAATATTGCTTACCCCTGAGTTAACAGGATTGGGTATAGCAGCACCAATTGGAAAACATTCTGCAATGCCAGCACTGCACTGTGGTCCTAGACTGTGGTATAGTTTCATTATGCCCACAGATTTTGCTTTAAGAGCACTTATTTCAGACATTATTAGACACAGGATTTTTTTTTTGTTGCATTGGTAGTTAAGTGGAAAAAACAGTGAAAATAGTATAGTGGGCTATATGATTAGTACAGTCCACTTGTAGTGTTAATATACTATTTAGAGCTGTGTTCCCAACTTGATAAGCCACTGTGTTCTGTGAAACTACATTTGCCTTCTCTTTTCTGCACAAAAAAAGTCCAGTAGAAATCATGTTGTGCCAGTTTTGAGCAAGATGTCCTGTAAGTCATCTGGAAGTGCTAGTATAATGTCATTGATGTGTGTCTGCAGCTTTTTCAGTGTGTCAGTTTTCACAGGAAGATGTTCTCTGTCAGCCTGCAACTGCAAAAGTACATAAAACATGATCTCTACTAAAAATGCAATTTTACCTTAAGACACCAAAGCAACATATTAACAGACCTGCAAAATTAATTCCTTTCAGACCAAGAGGGAATTTGGACAACAGCAGGTTTCCTCAACTACCACACAGCAGCATGAGCTAACAATGATTTGGACTTTCAGGAATCACAAGACAATTTGGTCTTCTTTCCTGAGGATTCAGTCTTGCTCCCACTCAGATCAATCACAAAGGTCCAACTAGTTTTAAAACAATGAGATCAGTGCGATGCTTCTAACACAGCTGAACACTATTGGGAGGCCAGCTAACTTTTCAGGCATGGCTGGAATGAACTGTTCTTGTTTTAAAAGCCTGAATAATTGATTCTTTAAAATACCTGTATCTTAAAATATTTTCCTTTAAGTACCTATAAACACTATTATACTTTTATCTAGTTAAATCATGCAAATTTGAGCCCATGTTTAATTCAGTTACTTACCAGTTTATTCTTTAACTTTAAGACAAGATCCACCGTTTCTACTTCAGTATGTTTCTGACTCCAGAAAACCAAGTTCTAAAAGAATAAAAATTAAGCACTGTAATATTTATGGCAACATATAACATTTTCAAAAGCCATATTAATTTACACCTACTGTTCAGAATGGGTCTGTCTTCTCTTTTTCCTTACTCTCATGCCATTTACTAAACTCATTTTACTCACATACTGCCTCTACCGAGAGCTATGGTATCTGCTTTATTTGCATGTTTGCCCAGGGCTCAGCATAACAGGAACCAGCACACAATCACAAATCAAAGAAACAAATACAAATAAAAAACTCCCATGCTAAACAGGCTTAGTTTCAAAACTAGCACCTACAATGCAAAGTGGAGTGAAAGTTACCAAATCAGACCTGCCAGCATCATCAATTATTAAAAAGCTGCCAGACAGCACTTCTTGTTTCTAGGGTATTAAAGGAGAACACATTGTTGATAACTAGTAAAATATACCCATTAAGTGAATTTTATTCTGGCAATTCTGTTCCCCCACCCCTTTACTAGTTACCTATTAAAGACATCTGCTCGTGTACAAAAAGATGTGAACACTTGGATCTAAATAAAAGACTAATATGGAGCAGAATCAGTAGTAAGTTTGTGGCATTTCCTTTTCTTTGCAATAGGTTTACATCACATAGGATCAGATAGCTTCTATGTGATATAATTGACCTAGCTATTGCCATGCAAACTGTTCAAACAGAGCAGCCCAAATAATCTATTTCAGTTGCTACAACGTAATGTTTGGGAATTCACAACCAAGGGATAAAAATAAATAGTTTTTTGAAAACAACCAGCACAATTTTTGTTTGTTTTAAAGCTGTGCTGTTGACTTCTTTTTGTTCTTCCCTTCTCTTTAGCTGCACAATCTCTCCTCCTCTCACAGCACCTTCCTTTAATAGTTGTTTCAACTTAAATTATACATAATGTATTACACTGTATTATGTATTACACTTCAGCTTCTTAAAGAACGGATCTTACAACATAAGATCATTTATGTAGTATTTTGTTTTATGTCAATAAACAGATTTCACTTCTCAGCTTCCAACTACTATGGATCAGTTGTAGGCTTATTTACTATCCCTATCTAATTAGTTGTCAGTTTCCTATGGTGCCCACCTTCAAAGCTACAAAACATATCACAACTGAAAATGTGTTGTCAAATGAAATGCCAAGGAAGGAAGCTGAATGAAATAACAGTATTAGATCTGAGGAAAAACCTTTTTGTGTGTATTCATATTTAAAATACACAACAGAAAATAATTGAAGATACATTTTACAAACAACAGCTATAAAAAATGAACAGTATTTCATATCGTTCTCTTTTGCTATCGTTCCAGATTGTAATTGGTTAACAAAATCATGTTTTGCTAGCTCATACTCAAAACTGATATTAGATTCAACCAATAAAAACAGCAGGAGTAAAACTGACCTGAAGGAGAATATGTTTTTATTATAATACGATAAATACAAGCCCACATTTTTCTAACCTCATTACAGAGGGCTTCTAAATGAAGGGCCTCCAACTTCTGAGTCATTTCTTTCTGCCGGCTCCTAAACCAACCGTCGAAGTTTGGCGATTTCAAAAAATGCCTGGTAAAACACAGAATCAAAATACATTTTATATTTTAATTACAATTTTGGTAATACTGTTTTCTATGCCATCAAATGTAAAGGAATTATGTTTGAGGTTGAAGAAGATATTAGGACCCTCTCTTTGTTTTCTTTCAGAAAAACATAATCTGGAGTACAGCAGGTGCTTCTTTTAATCAAGACAATAAAGATGAGGAACCTTTTCAGGAGAAAAGCAAGGCTCAGTTTGAAATATCCTCACTTTTCTCTTTTTGTTTGACTGGAAGGATGAATCAAGCTAGAACCAGAAATAAAACCACAAATAATACTGGTGTACAGAGACCTGCAGTGTCAGCAGCACCTTATGAAAACTATTAACAGGTTACAGAGAAATTTAAAGCAGTAAAGTATACTAAGCACTACCAATTCCCATTAAAGCATATATTGTAGAAGTAAGTCTTATTCAAATCAATACTGATAACAGAAGTTTGTTCAGGAAAAGAGTATTCATGTTACTGATTTGTCTTCATTTATATAATTTAATTTTTATGCTGATGAAAGAAATGACCTGTAAAGTCCTATCCAGTCCCCTTTTAAACCTGATGTGAGCTGTGGTCCTGCTTTTTCCAGTGTCTTCATGAAGTCATCTTGGCTAAACTGCCTCAGCTGTGGTGGACTCTGTGGAAGGCAAAAAAATAATCATTAGCAGGCATAACTGTTTTCTCTAATCTCCAATTTCCAGCTCCTCTGAATTGTACTTCCTTACCTTCCATGGTGATATGCATTTCTGCAAAGGCATTAGACTTGCCACATACCGTTCCTAGGGAAAGGAAAAAGAAAGGCTGTTTGCATAACCAGCACTAAAGATACACAATCCACGTGTATGTTTACTTATCACTTGTGACCACGCTATTTTCTCTTCTAAGCACCGGTACCGGGTGGGGCCATGCACATTTACCGCATAAGAGCATAAGAAGGAGCTTATCTAATACCATTTGTATTTCCCAACTACAGAGCATTATGTCGGCAAGACTCAAGGAGGACATGAGGGAAAGGACAGGAAGCAAATGTGTACATGGAATATATATATCCTGAACTCCAGCCACCTGCAAAACATCTCTTTTGCTGACAGCTACCCTCGTATCATGGGTTATTCCAAACAGCAATCCCACTTTATATCGAGGGTCTGGAAGTGTTTTTCCAAGTCCTTCATAGGAAAGTTTATGCCTACACTTGTAAGGCAAGGTTTGATATTTAGCTATATATGCAAATTGACCTTGTTCTGATCAGTGGGTTTGGATCAGATGCCCTGGTTAACCTACATTAATCTCCGGTTTTATGATCTAGTGAAAAGTTCTGTACATGCTGGTTTTCCCCAAAGGTACTGAAGTGTTCGAAAGAGCCATCCATGCTAAATTTAATTTGCCCATTTTTTTCTGAAACAGCAGTAATAATGAGGAAAACTCAGAAGAGGTAAGAGAAAGCAAATTCTGTAGCCCCTGCTACATCATGTTTGCCATTAACATTTCTGGACAGGAAATGAGACAAAGATAAAGCTGAGTTTCACAATAATCTTTTTTTTACATTTCTAATCCTGTGAATACTGCAGTAATCTGAAGAAACAGTTGCCTTGTAGCCATCAAACAACTGCCCAAGGAGGTCTGACTGCTCAGATTTGTCTACTGCAGGTAATCCAAAGGCAAAAACCCTCCAAAATCAACAAAGAAAGTAAGAAAAACAAAACAAAACCCAAATTGTTTACTTTTAGAGACAGACATTTTTCTTTGAAAGTCAGATAGAACACAGACAAAAATGGAGTTGCAAAGATAAGTCTGTGAAGAAGTAAGAGAAGTAAACTGATTGCCTAGAGGACAAGTAATGAAGTGCTCCGTCTGGACAAGCAGATGAAAGGAACTGAGATGTGCTAGACAGTTTCAGGCATAAATCAGTGAATGCACAAATATACCTAGAAAAGGGAAAAATTCACTAAAGTTTAATGATTGTGCGGAAAAGCACCCCCAGTAGAAGACAGAATAAATATTTAAAGGAAAAAAAATAAGCCAGTCTAATTTACCAGTTGAATTGGTTGATCTTTCACTTTATTAATAGAAAGATTACCTTCTAGTATCCCCTCAGCTACCACAGCAAATAGTAATGTGCTGCAGGAGTATATGCTTACAGAGCTCTTCTCATTACAAAGTACTTTCCAATTCTACCTTTCCACTACTGACATTTCTCAAGGTCAAGGACAACACTCTTCCACTTAGAAAAATAAAATATAAAATTCAAGAGTAGACAGAGGTTCCGAGTGTTGAGGGAGGATTAAAGAAATTTCCCTCTTGCTCTGTGTTAAAATACACACACAGAGTTTTGCTTTGCATAAATGCTACACAATGCATCACAAGCAAACATCTGAAAATGCTGTCTAGCAACATAAACAAGCATTCCTTTTTGCGATCTGAACCTCTTGTCTAGGTATATAAATGTTTCATTTGTTTCATTTTTGACATTAAGATCTGGCCTCAATAATTTTTATCCTACGTATGGTAATTAAAGAATTGTAAGTCTGTAGTATTTTAGAAAAGCTAAGAGACCCCAGGGGTACACTGCTGGTTACTGCACAGTTCCTGGACTTACTCAGTCAGGGTAATGCCAAAACTCTGTATTACATTTGTAATAAACCCGTTAGCTTAAGAACTCACTAATGGAATAATGAAACTTTCCGTCAATTCCAAAAAATAGCGCCGAAGAATCACACTCTGTGCTTCTGTAGGACGCTTCTGTTGTACTCCCTTAAAAAAAAAGGGAAACGAGTATTACAATAAGTCTGTTACCCCAAAATATGGAAGTAGTTGTGGGGTTTTTTTTAAAGAATATTTATTTCAGTGTTTCTGTATTCATTTGTCATGAGCACCCTGTTCCCTGAGCCAGGAAAAACAATGCAACAAGTCTTTTCACGTGGATATTCATCCCTTCAATTGCTCATTTTTTTACTTTCATGTAATGAAATTCAAGGAAATTAGTATTTCTACAAATAAAACTTGGAAGCTCTGGTTCCCACACACCTCTTGTGTGAGATTTCTAGACCAAAGAGACTGGAGGGAGATGGCAGAAGGTGGAAAACCCACAAGAGATGAACTGATCACTCACTTTAACTCTCCAAATTATTAAGCTAACTTCTTGAGCTCTACTGTTCATGTCATTATCGACACTGCTAACGAGGCAGCAGCCCTGCTTTATACAACAAGGTTGCGCATCTATCCAGTTATGAATTAGGGCAAAGGAATCAGAACCCAGTTTCATTTCACTTACACAGAGCTCAGCTTTAAATGAAGACACCGTATGAGAGTACACAGAACAGTTTCCATTCAGAAGAGACTTGCAGTATTACCTTTTGTAGCTGCTTAACTATTTCTTCATCTTTGTTCAAGTATGGCTTGTAAGAGGTATAAACACCTAAAGAAAAAAAGAGACACACAGCCAAAGGAAAAATTAGGTATGCTTTTTACAGCTTAAACATTGCTAGTTTAACTCTGCAGCAGCTTGTTACCAGGTTTGGAGTCCAAAGTTTTTAGGTTCTTCAGTTTTTTCACTTTCACCTGCTTTGGAACTTCACCTGCCAAAACATTTAAAGCCACATTACTGGAAACCTCCACCTCTATTTCTAGAATATTCCTAGTGTATTCAGAAATAGAATGTAACTTCTTCTAGAAAAAATAATTTGATGGTGTATTATCCTAACTGGTTATTTATGCATTCCCACCATCAGAACAAACAGCTACATTTAGCAATTTCATACAGCAATTAAGAGTACTGCAGTATGTTATTACAGGCAAGCAATTGACATGCTATCCAAAGATCACATTAAAATTCTACTCAATCATGTAAAGAAATCATCCAGCTTGAACAATTTAGTAATGGGATACTGCCAGATGAGAATTATATCATCAAAATTCTGTCAACAAAAAACCTCTTATCTTATAGTAGCATTCAAACTTAGCGTTCACATGGGTCTTTCTGTGCACTTTCTGTGACTGACTGATTACATTCTATTCACCCTGAAATTAACCAGAGTCAGTAATAAATTGTATTTCTCATTTTAATACCTTATTGGTAGAAATCCAAAACCAGGATTGTGTGAAAAGTAAAACATTATTACTAATGAGTATTATCACCTTTTGCATTTAATATACTAGATTTGGCAATACAAGACATACAGTACCGAAGAGCCTAATTTCACTTGACAGATTTACATCCATAAGGATTCCATTAGTATTTAACTAAATTAATTGAACTACATATGTTTGTAAATAAAAAAAGCACAGAGTTATATCTTGTCACACAGAATTGTAGAAGATACTGTACCTGGAAGTTTAAGATCTCCAATTCGGATAATGTGAGGCCAGTGCTGAAGTGTTTTAGCAAAAAACGGATTTGTCACCCCTAGAATGACAGATGGTCTAGAAAAATAATGACAATATTTAAAATACGACAGCAGGAGCTTCTGTCTTAATGAGTAACAAAAGGTCAACTTTCATTCTTAACTTGGAATTATTTTCCTTTTGTATGGGAATTACATTTTAAGTTGCATGTAAAAGCATAGTACGTTTGTCAGTTTTTGACTTCAAGAAAATAGCAAGATCGATGTATCATGAAGCCCAAACAGTACTGGAGAATGAAAGTGATGACATCTGCTTAGACTCTTGGCTAAATGCTGCCCCTTTGCAAAGATGACAACAAGGTATTATCTGATTTATTGTCTGACTTCTTTTTTAAACAAGCAGGAATCTGACCCGTACTTGAAAGACAAATTGCTACTTTTGAAGGTTAGATTACCACAAACGCTCAGTACTTTAATGTGCACGTCAATATGACTGCTGCGTAGATGAGACTTCTCAGTAGAGCTCCCCGAAATTGCTCGCCTCTCACTAAAGGTAATAAAAGACAGATTCTGCATCATTTGGATTCTCCCCTTCTCAGAGCCGCTGCTTCAGAAGCCTATTTGCAATCTATCCATTTTTTGGTTGTTTTCTGTAAGAAAGCCAGAGCAATTCCAGCTTTGTTTCAAATCCTAATGTACATACTGACCAACCTTGCTATTTTGCTAGAGAAACAGATGCAATTTTTAAACATGGGTTACTAAAGTTTAACCAAATTCTTTCTGCAATTATTTTTAGAAACTAAATTACATACTGCATAACCATTCCCATGGAATACAATCAGAAACATAGTGCCTGTGTTTGTATGTTTTTTCCACTGCTGTATCTCTGGTAATATTTTTGTTGAGAAGAAAAGCACAAAAACCACCCCAAACCATGAAACAAAAACCACAACCACCACCACTGCCTGTTCAGACATTAGAAAAAACGTATAAAGCGATCAGTGAATCTAACACATGCACTCTGTTCCCAACTCAAGTTGCATTTAAATAACACAGAATAAGAAACATTAGAGGTTTGCGGTCTCAAAATAAAGGTTACAATAAAAAACACAAGGAGGGGGCGGTGTGGGAGGGAAGCATGCCCTTAAAGCAGTTTCAACAGAAATGTTTTTGGAGATGTATGCTCTTAAAAAGGAAGCTGAATTTCTGAATTATTTACAACATTTTCCTAATAAATTTAGTGAAGGGATATTTGCTTTTCCAATTACAGTCAAAACTATGACACTGACTGGATTAACTTTACAGAACACCTGTACGGATGTTGAATTGTAGAAGTCACTTTGTTTAGTAATTGCTTAAAACTAAAAATAATTATGGAACCATTTCCCAGGGAGCTACAAAGGACCTGGCATAGCATAGACGAACCCTTTATGGAAAGGCAAAACTTACTCTGTACACAAATATCCTATGAAACTCAAATGTTTGGCATTGCTACAGAACTTCTTTATGCTATCTAACTGGAGTGAAAAACTAGAACCAGCTATTTATTACACTATATGAAGATAAATCTTATTTATAAGGAGTATAAGTGTAATTCTCTAATGACAGAAATTCAGAACAGTTAAGCAGTATCTTAAAACAAAGTTACGAGTAGCTTTCAGCAACACCTTCACAACACAGCTTGATTTACTTACGGGGCTTGTGTGCGAGTTGTATACTCTTTGAATTCACTGTCATGTATGGTGAAATACGGCCTGAAATCACTGCAGTACTTCAATGGTGAAATACAACTGCAAGGTAGAAAGACGATAAACTTTTATGTGTATAGTGCAAAATCTCGTGGGAGACACAAGCAAATCTAAAATCTGTAATGCTTTGTTACATTCAGATCAATTGTTGCACTCAGCTGCAATGTACAATGGCTCAGTCATTAGATAGGAAGCTCCACTACATTTACCTAACAAGTGCCAACACAGTTTCTGAAGACTCTGATGGTGATGGTGCCATCACAACAAGCGGTTCTCCTAGTAGTACTAGTTCCCAAAGCATCTGGATGTGAAAGAACACTGGACAGAAACACCTAAAAACACATTGAGGTATTTTAATAAACTTAACATAACCAGAAGATACATATATTTGATTGAGAGCTGGATAAAAAGGAAGTTAGCAGTAGTATTTAACACTCATTTGAAAAATACAAAAAATACTCTTGTAAAATGGAACATTTAATGAACTTGCATATTTACTGCTGTTTCAGCTCACATATTGCTCAATAGAATCATATTGCCTGCTGGTTTTTAGCCAGCTTTACAGAGAAAGAATATTAAACAATACTGATGCTGGCTTACAAGCTACAAGATACGCATTATGGAACCATCATACATTTTTGGCTTGTGGGAATTCGTAACTGGAAATAAGTCAGTCCAAACTCTTACCTGAAAAGATCTACTTCATGAACAGTTGGTAAAGCCATGGAGATCTGAGCATCTGCCTAAAAGACATCGCAATGCTTGTTTTTTTTAGTCATCAGAATTCCTAGGTATTAAATGAAATAGTTTCCCTTAAATGCTTACAGACATTATTTAGTACTAATTATTTACTACTGCAGTATATACCATGTTATTTCCACAAGTAACTTTTTGTGTGCTAGAAGAAAGATTACCCCCAACACACACACCATCCATGGGCATGCAACTACCAGTCCAGAAAAGACAGAAAATACTGAACCTTTTTTAAACAACAATCACACAGCACAGGAAAGCACAGAAGAGATTTGCTTTATATCCACCTTCTACAACTAAAGATTTTTAATCCAATTTTCATCCTCAAAACCCCCCCAAACCAGTTCATCAGTATAGTTTCACCCATTAAAAGGACGTTCAAGTTCAGTAATTTTGTCAGCCAACTATCTCTTCCAGGAGCTGGACGTCCCTCTTCTAAAGAACTTGGGCTAACTGGGATAGAATTCCTTTTCTACAAAGAATCCATAGACTCCTCCACTCAAAGTTTCAAAGACTGTGGATTTCATTATTATCAAAGTATAAGAGAATTTGCTATCAACCTTTTATGAACAAGTTCAAAGTAAAAGAATGAAGGCAGGTATTGGGGTCTGTCTTGGCGTTATATACAAGTATCTCATCTCTACCTGGTGCATATTCTGTACTATTGGTGTTGTTCCAGGCTTGTCACGATATGTTGGTATTCGCAACTAGGAAAGAAAAAGATTTTTTTTGTCCTTGCATCACATTCAACAGAGACTTAAAATGCTGACTTACAGACAAAATGTAACATTTAAAGAGGCTATACTACAGTACAATGGCTAATTGTCTATATGAACAACCACATAATAGTAAATACATAGCTGAAGACTTCAAATCATCACTACAGAAATCAACATGCAACACTTTGTAGTACTATATTGTCAGTTGAATATTGTAACATTAAAACTGTACCTCAGTTAAAAAAAAGACTTGATAACATTAGTCACAACTAATTTCAATAAAAGTATGTTTAAATGTTGGAGAGAATGATCTGAAATAAGGTTGTGGGGTTTTAGGTTGCTACAGAATTAGTTTTAGAAAAATTCCTCTCTCAAAAATCAGATATCCTGGTGGGTATAAGGCAGAATCCAAACAGACTGAACAACATAAATACATTTTTCTGACCTCACAGTCTCCATCTAGAAGTTGAGATTGCTACAAATTTAATCACACTGGAAACTGGTGTGCACAGATGGATGCAACTTATACTCATTTAGAAGTGACTGCCCCGACTGTGAAAAACCAGGGGCAGTATCACTGAAGACAGTAATTATGGCTTTAATCAGCTTAGGAATACAATTTCAACTCTCGTGGATAAAAATTACGGCTGAGATAAATACAGGCAACACCCTAACAAGACATATCTGACATTTCCCATTATCACCTAGCATCCAGAGCACTGCTTTATTAAATCTGTGCTTTCAGAACAGCTTTAGAAACTTCTCCTTCCTTTCCCTGGTGACGTACATGCATCTAGCCATAAACTTGAAAGTAAGAATGTACTTCTGACTGTAACCTCTGGATCCATCAAATCCATTTAACTGTGTTTCATACAAAGATACTATGGCTCCCAGAGGCCCAGTTCCTAAACACCATTTAATCTCTACAGCTCCTCCCCATGCGCTAGATACACCTTTAACAGCTTTCTTCAGATGTATTTTATTTTCACTGAAAATTATCAACAGACCAAGAAATTAATTTCTGGTGTGAGGGCCAAGAAAAAAATTTTCTGTCAAAATTTGGGAACAAGAACGATTTTCATCAATATATTTACTTTGTTTGACTGGAACTTAATTCTAGATATTTTGAAGTGTAACTTAATGTTTGATTTGGCAAATATGATTAGCATTGAAGTCTCCTAGAAACCCCAGAGGATAATAGAGACACTGCAATTAGTAACTGTATTGAAGCACTGCTTGTTAATATCTACAAAAATTACATGTTAACTTATGCACCACAAAAGATCCTCCTCTCCTTCACCCAACTGAGAAACCTAATCAAGATCTCCCAAACCTTCCCTCTGAGTTGAGTACACACCTACTCCTATTCCCAAATAGGAGACACTGAAAACAAGGCAGAACACAGTGAGTAACTACACAGTAAATGGCGGGGAAAACACCCTCGAACAAAAATAAGTGCAGGAGTATTTACCTTCATTATAATACCCATAACAGGCAAATGCAGTATTTTCCCTGGAATTGGCGGTGGCCAACGATCAACATCACTACAAACTTGAAAGAAAATAAAGTATAATTTAAAACAAGCTTACATATGCTATAACTCATAGTACTGTAGTCACCTCTGTGCACACGGCAATCTTCAATTAGTGCTGATAGCCCGCAACACTTCTGCATATCACTTGGTAAGTTCTGAACTCTAAAGAAGTTTTACAGCCTTTTTGATATTCTTAATGTATTATTCAATTAGGATTATAAAGTTTTTCACTTCAAGAAAAGAGTATCCTCTTGTCTTCCATTTTTTTGTAACAACTAGACTCGCAATTAGTTGAAGAAATGTTTTATGAGAAATCATGAAAGTACATATTAAGAAACTGGGAAAAGAAAACACATATTTACATACATTAGCCAGTGTAAAACATAAACGCAAGTAGTTAATGAAAAAAGCTGCCTTTCTACCTTGGCTAGAAAGTTTTTCAGCATTTTGTTGTAAATAATTATGAATACCATTACTAATTTTAGTAGTTTCTGCACAGTTTTGTTCATAACACAATGCCGAAACCCTGTTTATCTACAGGTGATTAAAAAAATACAATTCCTTCATCAAGAAAGGTTTCCACAAACTGCTACTTGGTGAAAGCACAAAGACATGAATGTTGTGTAGGGCAGACACAGTACAAGGACTACAAGGACTAGACACTTCTAGGCAAAGAAGATGCCATCTCGCCCTCTCTGGCTCTTCAAGTTCTACAGTAAGGCTGAGGAACCTGTTTACCAGCACTGTTACCAAAAAACCCCATGCAAGACGATATTTGTACAGTTGCTTAAAGGCTGTCAGAATGCCCAAAAGGACTCAGTTTTGAAGACTGCAAACTAAGGACTGCCATCAGCTACTTGCGCTGAGCAGTGGTCCTGAAACAAACCACAAAACTCTAGGTATTTTTTTAGGGGGGAGCTTCAGTTCTCCCATGGAGGATTCAAAATCAGATTAGCCCTGTTCAATGATCTAGAAACCAAGCCAGGTTGCTGAAGTTTCAACCTTCTACCCTGCAAGAAGACAGAAGCACAAACTAGAACATGACAATGTTGTTTGTTATGTCTCCAAAGAAAGTATGTGATATTCTAAGAGCTCTTCCAGGACAACACAATAGTACCAGTACCTGCTTCCAGGAAAGCTTCACTTTTGTCAAAATACTCTGGAGCTATTTGCTTAAGCATGGTGCGGAAGAGATGGACGTAAGGCAGCTTGCTGATCAGGACCAGCGACTGCAATAGAGTAACAAAACATAAATATAACTCTAAGTTAAGTTTCCACTCAGTTCTGGTGCAGTTCTACTGCTTATCCTCAGAGAACATCAAGTGTGATTCTTCTCACACATGCAAGCCCATCACGCACATGACTACAAGCAACTACAAACAAACTTTGTTCTGACAGTGCAGCTGGAATGTAGCATACCTGAGATAACATCAGGCCAATTAACCATAAATCAACAATGAATTTAGTTAATAGAGCAAGATATTCTTCCTGCTCCTCTGAGGTCACTGAAAAATAACTGATTTCTGAATTAACACTTCCTGAAAGAATTTAAATTACCTTCTGGAAATAGCCTCTTTTTAATGATTTGTCTCGAACTTGTCTGAAATATACATAGCCATAGTAATAAGCTGGATCTTTCTGCAAAAGAAGGGAAAAAAATCAATACAAAAACCTGATGCAGTCCTTCGTTATGTAGCATTCTATATGCTTTTTAAAAGCTTATTTCCCTGCAAACTCCAAAGTTGGTTACATACAATAAACTAGAAAGATTAATCTGTTTATTGGCATTACTTTTTTAATAAGTACTTCAAAGAGAAAACACCAGCGTGTGCAAACAGCTGAGCTTTCTGGCCTTACTATTTTTGTATCTACAGTCTCCTGACAGAACATGAAAGCAAAAGCAGAAATAATTTCCTAAGGAATAAATCAAGTCATAATTTTGCAAAGCAGCACTGAAGCGATTTTAGCAGTTAAAAACCTTAAAGCCCTGATTTGAAAAAGCAGAAACTAGTCTTTTAATGTATCAGTTTTTTATAAAGACTCTTGCAATATTAAAGAAGAATACTCTCACATTTCAAATATAAAACATCAGCTTCATCCTTCCTACAAAGAGGAATTCAAATATTTGCCACAAACAGAATCAGACTCCCACTAGCATAGTTAAAGGCCTTAATATTCCTTTAAATATGGACATGAGAAGAACAATTTTTAGGCCATTATCTCTTCTAAGTAACTGCTCCATCTTCAAAAACTGAAGGGTGGAAAAAGAGAAAAACAACTCAATTTCCTTGGCTTTCTGGTTTTTCTTTTTCTTCCTGAAGTTATAAAGCTCTTCCAATTTCAGGTTTCTAGTAAGTAACCAAATTGGTCTGGTCTTCAACTTAATTCCTTGCAATCCAAAACCCATAATAATTAAAATTACAGAATAGTTAACTAATTGTTAGTTAATTGTAATGACAATGATCTGGTACAAAAAGTATTTGCTGAGCTTTGTCCTTCAGGACATTGAGTTCAGAGATTCTGTTTTACAAGCATTAAATTTAAGTGTGAATTAACATTATCCAGAAGGAATTAGCTTCTTCTTTTCTTATATCCAACCTTTAAGTAAACTGGTAGATCTCTATCCAGCTGGTCCAGAAAACAGCAGAATGAGACTTTCCTTCCAGGAGACCGTCGAAACCTAAAACAAAACTGTGTGTCCCCAAGACAACCTACATGAGGGAAGAGATAAAGAAGTAGACAGTATTCTGAGTTTGAGCCTTCCTTAACATCAGGACTTGCATACAGCCAAAGAGGTACAGTAGTTTTGGTTCATTTATCGTGTACTGCTGTGACCATTTCTCTGTTTATATTCTTATAAGTGAGCAATCTGGCATCTTCGGCAACAATAAATATCCTGTCTTCAACAAGAAAAAAAAGTCAGCCTGCCTCACAGTGAGTTTATGACTGTCATGTCCTTAAACACCTCTGCCAATGGCTGCCACAGAATCACAGACTGGGTTGGAAGGGACTTTAAAGCTCTTCCAGTTCCAATCCCCTGCCCTGTTACTACACATTTTACTGATCTTCCTGTTTAGTCCTGATCACCTTTATCACGTCATTTCTCTGTTTAATGACTGCACTCAGCCTTTTTTTGACACCAAACAGTTCATATACAGTCACACCATAAGAGTGTATTATGCTGATTATGATGTGCAGGTGTAAGACTCACTATTTTTGAAAGCTGCAAAACTTAATTGCAGAGAACTGAGTGAAACTGAGTACTGCTTCTCAGTAATACTCCAAAAGACTGGAGTTTTCCTTCATTTATATAAAACTCAATTTCTAAAAGAAAAAATGTAACTAAGTATATTGACTATTTGCAGTCTGAAATTAATTTGGGCTAAGTTTGTATCAGATATCAAAGAAATTTTCTCCAGGTGGAATATGAGGCCTGCAGTATCAGAACTTGTATCACTCATACTCTCATGGCTGCTCCCTCTCACGATTACAAATGTTGTTTGCTGCTAGAAGAAACTTCAAAGAGACTTTAGCTCAAGTAGAAGCTATATAAACTCCACAGAACGTACTGTTCATGGGAACAGTGATAAGGTGGACTGCTAGAATCTGAAGAACACACAGATACATTACTCATTCTAGCAAACCTGTAATAAAAAGTCCCTTTGAAATGCAGTGTTACTAACAGAACACAATCAACAAAGACACTCTCCCGAGCATTGCCAATGTATGACAAGCAGACTACCTTCACTTTAACAATGAAAATGCTCATGACTATAAAACCCAATCTATTATTAAATTTACAGCTACTGTTAAGCAAACTGACTACAGCAGCAAGTTTCCAGCTGGCAAAGGACACTTCCTTCTCCATACTGCATCTAAGTGCTCCATTAGCACTCTGCTCTTACAGCTTTTGGACATAATTTCTGAAGATCTTCAGGAAGAAAATGAAGTCACTACTGAGCATCTCAATCCTTCACAGCTGTCGTGTCTTACATCAGCCAGTGCTAATTGACTGAACAGTAAAGCAGAGCTCCATTCTCCAAGTAGTATTCTACGGATTTCAAAGCTCAATTTCATCTCCTCTTTCAGTTACATACATACTGCTGCAGCACCAACAGACAGCCCAAACCCACAGTCACATTCGTTGGCTGTCAGTGTCACGAATACTTGCATGTTCAGCACATTGCGATCTAAGTCTTAGAAGCCCTTGAAGTGCAGCAGGAGGAAACCCACAATGAAACAAGCCAAAACAGAAAGTAGAAAAACATGTATGGTGAGATAACCATCCAATTCAAACAGGGAACTAAAGAAAGAGCTTATCAATATGGATCCAACTGTAACAAGAAAAAACACAGCATTTGCCAGTAACACAGCACTGAATATTTGCTGCAAGTTTTCATAGCTGATTCCCTCCATCCAAAGCAAAAAGAAAAAAAGTCATGATAAAAAGCCTTACACAAAAAAACCTGAAAGTAAATTACCCTTAATCATTAATATATTGAAGTATCATTCAGCGCATGATGGTTTCTTATTTAACAAGCTCTTCCTGAATGTAGAATCTGAGAAGACTGGTAAATGTCTGTTCTTCATACAGAAAAGGCAAATATCATTATTTTAATGATAATCGTAATAGAAAACTTAGCTGAAAAACCACAAGAGCTGTCACAACCTAGTGTCACCATGGATTAAATCCATTTCCCCCCTAGATTCACAGCCACTGCAAATCCCAGAATGACAGAATGATACCGATTTGTTGTTGTAAAAGAAAACATTAAAAAGGTTGAATTAATCTTTTGAGCCATGAACAGCCAGGAGAGATGGACCTCAAACCTAGCTGCAAGCTGTAACTTCCTTCACTGCTGTGTTACACAAAGCTTTCCTTTTAACGTTACAGCCTAAAATGAAGAAATAAATTGTAAGAGCACACACTCCTAGCTGATTTCTAGAACACAGAGGCAATCCCTTTACATCATTTCAAACTTCAGCCTGCCACGAGTGATCAAGAACCTGCAGGTCCTTAGAAGGTACATTATAAAAAGCAAAAGGTGGGATTTTTTTTCCCTGCTGAAAGTGAACACTCTTTATGTACATCTATTCTGCCTAAAATAACTTCACTACCACTCTTACTGAATCAAAACCAAAACCCCCGAAATACCCAAAAAGCAAACAAAACAAACCCCCAAAACAAACAACAAACCAAAAAAAATCCCACACCACAAACAACCCTGCCAAAAATTTTGAAGATCAATCTTTGTTCCTAATGCATTATTTTGTACCTTCAATACACCTTCAGAAGGCTGGACAGATTTAACACCATTAACAACAAGAGTAATAGAAGACACAGGTAACTCATCTTTCAGTAACAGAAAGAAGCTCTTCCTCTGTTTGCATACAAGATGTAAAGAACAGAGAAAATATCTTGATTCTAATGACATTGAGACAAAGGAAAAAAAGTAGCCAAGATATTCTGTAAGGAAGTGCCCATAGGCACACTGAAAGCACACATACACATCACCCCGTATCAGAGTTATGCTACAGAACAACCCAAAGCACAGCGTAAGAGCAGCTATAGGGACAAGTCTGTTACTACATGTTTTGACTTTTGTAAAGAAGTAAATGCAAAAGGAAGTGTCTGTACTTCTGCCATATCTTTTTGCAGGTGGTTCAAGTCATCAGCCATGGGCCTCCAATTTCTCTTTGGCAGCAGAACAGTAGTCGTTCAGATTAAAGAAGAATTTAACAAGCTGGACCACACACAGCAACAGAAACATGAAAAACGGAAAAGATACAGCCTAGGTTCTCCCTTCCCAACTGCTCTTTCTAAATGTCTTTGAATTTAAAAGTCAGTTTCAGTGTTAGGAATTTAGAAAACATATTACTCTCTTATGTGCAGGGGGGTCCATATCCCTTCCATTTGCTTTATTAAACCCTTCCAATTCTGTGCCTACACGCCTCTCTCCAATGACAATATCATTACTTTGTTTAAAACAAATTCAAGGTGGTCATTCTTTACTTCCAAAACATTCTGAAACGTCTGCATGTGTGTCATCTGGATGGTCTTACACATTCACATTCCTGATATTTCACTTACATAGAAGAAAAAACGAATTCTCAGACCTTGCTGCAACACAGGTAGAGTTTTATATCTAAGCTTATTTGCAACTTTTCTGTATTTGTAGCATTAAGATAGTCATATAAGTATTTAATCTAAAACCATGAGTATATACTGTCAAATTCTACCTTTTTTAAACATAGCTTAGTCCAACAACAGATGACCAAAGAGTGAAGGAAGCACTTACCTGAATTAGAATCTGGAAAAGACAAATAGCAAATATTGGTTTTCTAAAGGGTGGGGAAAAGAAAAGAGTTGTTATATTTCCTGAAATCATTAAACTAAAAACAAATTATATATATTTATAAGGAACCATGACTTACCTCTTTATCTGTGAGTTTTGAATGTGGAGGATATATTACCTACAGGAAAAAAAGTAGTATTATATTTGTAAATAAACTGGGTACAAGCATTAAGCTTCTATTAAATATTTTTACGATACAATACTCCAATACCTGGCTAGCCCTAGGCTATTTTCAGTGGTAAGATGTTAATACTATGTTCTTGTCTCAAGCTAACTTGATCACCTATCTTTCCAAGGTACTTTGGATGCCAATTGGAGACCATACAGTTACATTAAAGAACTCAGAGTACTGAGTTTTTTGGTGCAACAGGTCTCAAATGAGAGCAAGATGACATCCTTAGACTAAACTTGTATATACAAAATGCAGCAGATCATTTCACAGAAACCCAACAACAATTTATTGTCTGATATCTGTTTCAATGGATAGTTAGCTGGGAGTAATCAAAATTCAATCACTAAACACTCTCTATATTAACACTAACTCTTGGAGGGTGCACACATGCCCTAAGTAAGAGCTGGAAACTCTGAAAGCTGAAGATACCCACTCAAAAAGCCATAGCTTTTGTACTCACAGAAAGAAAAAAGTGAACTTATTTAACACATTATTACAACACAGAAATCAAAACCCATGCAACACAGTGTAAGATAAGGAAGTACTGTCATTTGAAAAAAAATCTGGATGTACAAAATCAGTGATTATGCAAGTGAGTGAAAAAAGAACATCCAGGAAAGAGGACAACCCTGAAATACTTAAATTTCATCTTAAAAGTTCTTCCCCAAATGCCCCAGAACTACTGAACTGGGTGGCTAACCTGTAAGCAAAGGAAATTCAACATAAATTCAAATATTGTATTTCAAAAAAGGTTTTAGTGCTTCCATAAATGGGAACTTCTCAAAGAGCAGAAGTTCAATGCAAGAACACTGATTCCCTCTAGAATCTTCATATTACCACACTGCTAACATTGTTACCTAACTAATCTTGTTTGACAAACATACGCACATGTATCTTCTGATAACATAACGCTGTCTTACCCCACAGAAAACAACAAATACCTCCGCTGGCTGGCCTCACTGAGCAGGCTTTCTGTCCCCTGGCCATTAAGTCTCCAATTCATTTATATTCTCTGATCCAGTGATGTCCAGCCATACAACATACTATTATCATAACTAAAGCTGAAAGAAGGCATACAAGTGGAACACCTGTGTACTGCATTTAGTAAACCCATCATCACCCTTTTTAATCTCTTAACATACTCCCATGCTACCGTACACCAAGCAGTACACTCAAATGTAACTCTTCCAGAAGGTGAACAATGATGACCTGCACCTTGCCAGATGACTCAAGTACAGGCCAGACTTGAATTCATACTCCTTTTCCTCACTAGCTGGTGGATCTTCACAGAATTTAAAGTGCAACTAAAAGCCACTCTTCCTGCAGCAATGTAACTGAAAAAAAATCAGCCCTTAATAATACAGTCATCTGAAGTTTCATTTTGTGTATTCATTTAACTCTTGTTAACAAGAGTTATCTGCAGACAGGACAGAGGCTACTCTGTGCCACAGAGCCTGTAACCCATTTAAGCCACGGGTTATAAAGAAAAGTCTGTCTGTGTTCCTAACACCACCTTACAGCATCAAGTGAATATAACATGAATAATTAGTACAGTAGGCTTGGGTTTTATTTGCATTTCTTGCAGCCAACAATGCACATTAATTATGTATTTTAAATATTGCAATAGCTAGCTTGGCTGAATTTTAGGCCAGTCTGCCATACAGTTATGCTACACCACTTTAACAACAACAAAAATGAAAAGAAGAAAAGGACATTTTTCCCTGCCCACCAATTGTTCGCCGCACAGTCATTTAGGGAATAGTGCGAAACAGGATGTGAAATTGGTCCCAGTGAAAATGCTCCTTTCCAGTTTGTTTTGCAGCCTAATCAGTTCCCCAGTGTGTTTCCGTAAGCAATGTCACAGATGTTTGCCTGTTGCACAAAATGGCAAAGAGCAGGAGTTCAGCACCTGCAGCCTGTGCAGTGTCACAGTCTGACGTTCATTAACGGTGCAAGGAAAATGCTTTTAACATTAAATAATCGATTTGAAGACCTCAGCGATCCGGAGAAGACTGTTAATGAAGACTACTTGCGTTCGCAATGTTATTACACTACCTTAAACTCTTTTAACACCCAGATGCCACGGAAATCACTGCTAGCCGTACACAAAGAGGTGACACCCTACCACCCCAGCCGGCACCTCCAGCCCCCAGCTGTGTCTCACGCAGCCGGGGGCTTCGTGCGGCCGTCCCCGGTTCCTCGCCGGGCCGGACCCCGCTCGGGGTTTTGCACAACCCCGTTTCCCTCAGCACACCGCCGAGCTTCCCCAGCTGCTCGGCAACACCCGCCCAGAGGAAGCGCCCGATGCCGCCGGGGTCCCGCCGCCTCACGTACCTCCACGGCCTGGCCCAGCTCCAGGTCGAAGCCCACCACACACACGCAGTGCAGCCAGGCCGAGAAGCGGTCCCAGGGCAGCAGCGACAGGCACCGGTCCGAACCGTCGGGCTCTGCCAGCGCCTGTGCCGCATCCTCCCCGTCCCCGGCGGCACGGCCCGGGCTGCGCTCCCGCAGCGACATGGCGCTACCGGCGCCGCGCCGGCTGCAGGCCCGGCCCCGCCGCGGCCGCCACGTGACTCCCGGCGCACCGCCCCCTCCGCGCTCCCCCGGGCACCGGAGCCTCCAGCAGCGGAGAAGTCCACGCAGGCACTGGGGGAGAGGGTGCGCGCAAAGCTCGAACCATTCTGCGGGAGGGGGGTGGTGGCGGCAGCCGCAGAGCGCCCCCCCGCGGCCCGCAAGGGAGCAGCTGGCGCCTGCAATGCTCTTTGAGTCGTAAACAAGTGCGGGACCGGCTGGCGAGGGACGTCATCCCGCGCTGCCGCTGGAGCAGCCTCGCCCCGCACAGCGTCACCCACCGCCGCCGGGCCTGGCCGGCAGCGCAGGGGCCTCGGCGGGCAACGGATCGCGGGCAAGAATTGGCCCTTCCCTGCCCGGCGTGCTCGTGAACAGCGCCTGCACGAGAACGGGGCTGTCACTAGCTAATGAACTGGCGCGGTGCATCATGCCCTCGGCAACGTCGGAGCATCCGCAGGCTGACGGACGCACAGCCGCATGCTGCGCGGGGAGTCGGGGTAATAAAAGCAAAACTGATGGCATGTTCTGAAAGCGATCTCGGCACCTTTGCCAAGCGTGGAGCTCCTTACTGAATAATGAAAGAGCTTTCAAATACTTTTTCAGCACAGTCCATCTCCCACTTGTATTTCAGTAGGAAACAATTTATGGAGTTGGAAGAGCTAAATAGCTACTTTATTAAACAAACAAAAATCACACCCATACCCCACAGCTCCCGACCTGTAACTCCCATTATTCAGTTACTCACACTAGACTTCTGGCTGACTGCTACGAGAACTGCTGCAACCGCAGTAGGTGCAGACAGACTGGCTGCCTGAATCACTGTGTGTCCTTTTTTTTGCCAACACAAGTTGCAAATACCCAAACCAAGATGTGGTATCTTGGTTTTGTACCCTGTATATACATAATAGAACATTTACAATTCCTTAGATGAACTAAGACCTATTAACAACATTTGTTTATCAAAGCCAAACCGCTCAAAATTAAAGAACCCTTTGATCATGACAGTAATTTCTTAGACAAAGGAACAAACATACAGCTCAGACGAAATTATAACACAACATTATCAGTGTAATAGTTTAAGGTACAGCAGCCTTTGGTTATCATAAACCATTAGTGGCTAAAGGAATTTCAGATATAAACCAAGATGTATGTGGGCAGAGCTCTGCAGTGTGCAGTGGGAGCGGCTGAACCAGGAGGCTCCTGCTGCCTCTACTCACTTCAGGTGTTCTACCATGATGCCACAGAAGAGCCATGAACATTGCCAACAGTTAACTCCAGAGTTCTGTAACAAGTTACTATGCAGAGTAAGAGTGGGCTAAGATTTGGCTTCCTCAGGTTTAACCCAGAGCAATGACTCTGCAGGGGTGTTTCATTTTCCGTTTCCATTTAAGAGCTGAAACTGGGCCTGGCCAAAAGCTTTTATCACTGAGTTTAAGAAAAGATGCCATCTCATGGCTTTGTACACACCTTCCCTTGCTTATAGTTTTATACTTTGCCTTGTTTACCTTCTTGCTACTATGGGCAGAACAAAATTTTAGCCATTATTATAATACTTTCCCTTCTATTTTTTCTGGCCTCTATTTTTAAGTTTTTATGTGAATAAAAAGTATAAATGAATACAAGTACAGGAAGAATAAAGTACTTTGTAAGACTGATATTCTCTGCTCATTTTGTTAAACAATAGCCAGTTACTTAATTCCACCTGAAGCTTAGAAATAACCTCTTGGAAGAGAAAGAGAACAGAGACAGGATCTTTGAGAAAGAAGCCACTGAAGATGATTCTCACCTAAAGAAGATATTCCCAACGACCATGGAAACACCCATTGAGGAGGATTTTCACCTCGCCATTCCAAATACAATTTTGTTTTGGTACAACATGGTGATCTTCAGTTGAGAAAGGATGTCAGCTGCTTAAGAAAACAGTAAAAAAAAAAAAATTTATATATTTTAGGTTTTGCAATGTTTAGAACAATGGAGACTGCTTTTGCCTTCAAGGAGCATATCAGTGCAAGACAAAATAGAGACTTCAAAGTTAGGAATCTATTACCTGAGTATGCTTTGCTACAGACAGTTAACAGTCTCATGCAATAGTAGGGCACTGCATGTGGAATGTGCCCGTACAAAGCTCTATGAACTCCAATTTTAAAAAAGAGACCAGTCTGTTCATAGAAATATATTCATCAGGGTTTGGACAAGAGCATTTTCTAGAAAAAGCATGCCCCGTGAAGCTGTGATGTCCATTGCTGGCATAAAAATGAGTATAGAGTTTGTGGGGCAGCTGGATTCTAAAGATCCAAAACTGTTCAGCATTTGAGCCCATCTTGGTTTCTTTCACCCTCTTCCTTCTACAGCTGTTATCTCTACTGCTCCATCTGCCTCTCTCAGCAGGGTACTCTCTATCAGGTAGCAGCAAATGCTGCACTGGCTGCTGTTGGCCAGTGTCCATCAGCTTTGGTAAGGAGTGACTGTGCAGGCTGCTCACATCCGTTGAGGAACACCAAAGAACTGGATAAACATCTGCTCATCTCACCCTCCCTTCTCCACCCCCTACCTTGAGATTTCAGTTTAAAGCAGTACTTCATTTGTATTTGAACATTAGATCTGGTCTAATAAATAACTTTATTTAAAGCAAACAAACAAAACCCAGAAATGTCATACTTACTTTTAAAACACTTTTCCTTATTTTTCAAACAGCCACAGAAAACATCAAACATTTCAAAAAGTCAACTTCACATTAATAGAAAAGCAACTAAGAGCTGGTTACATGTTCTACTAAAATGATAAAGCAGTGAAAATATCAGATACACCAACTCGCCTGATTTCCTTAGAAATGAAGAAACATTGCATGCAAAATTAGTTACACATTGGCATAATGCTGCATTAATAACATGCAAGTTACATTATACTCATTTATATATACCTTATATTATCAACATAATACAATATATATGATATGTAGATAGGATATAGGAGTATATCTATAAATGTTTTTATATAATTGCATATGTATGTATTTAATATAATGCAAATTAAATAACATAGTCAACATATGCTTACTATGCATATTACATTAATTGTTATGTTAGTAAGATACTCATTTGTATACTGGGTAGAAATAGATTTTAATAAGCTTAAAGCAAACTAGAAATAGGAGCAGGGAAGGATCTGAAGGAAAATGAGAAATGGAGAATGGACTGACAAGAGATGATTAAACCAGCAGAGTTGCTTATTCCTTAATGCTTGAAGATAATGCAATTGTGCTTTATATTGAGAGAGTTAAAAGATCAGGAACAAGTCTGAAACTAAAGAACAATGATAGTGCTACAAGTAAAAAAGCATAACCACCCTTCAATAAATCTGAGCTGATAATTAAAATAAATTTTCTAATCACTGGAGAAATCAAGTTTTGAATGAAGTTTTCTGACAACAGTAGCGGGGACTTAAATCCCAGGGTTTGGCGAGCTTATAATCCAGGATCGCTGCCACTGGGATGGCCAGACACATGCGTACCGATGGCTGTACCTGCACAGATTTTTTTATGAAGTGGTTAACATGCACTGGTTCAAATGCTGTGTAACAAAGTTCATAGTTAAACCTGAAGTGGAAATCAGTTCTTAGATGTATTAGAATCTTCATATTATCTGTCTTTATTAATCCAGGATAATTTGCTCTTTTCCAGTGCTATCATGAAACCAGCAAATAACCTAATACCAAATACCTGGTGCTGTTTTCCAGTAATGATCATCATTCTGAGGACACAATCTTGCTCCATTTACTTCTTGTGATACACCAACATGGACAGAAACATGCTGCTTGAGAAACCCATTTGTACTGTATGTGTGCTTATCCAGCAGCTCCTAAAACATGTATCCAAAAATTCAAATGGAATTGTTGCTGTCTTGACATACACTTTAACTACATCATTTATTCCTCTGACTGCCCAGCGACACCCACTATCATGCATACACAGAATAGTATGAATTTTATCAAGAACTGTAAACAGAGTATTTCAACAAATTGTAGAATCACCACAATGTCACAATAACCTTGCCACTCCTTGTTTAACTTACTTTGTAAGACCACTTTTCCTACTTAAGAAAAAGGTGATTCCATTTTCAGTCACTGCATTTCAAACAGAACTTTAGATCACCAAATGGTAATAATCAGTAAATGATGATGATGAACAAACTGGTCTGAGCTAGTCCGACATACTGGGCAGCCAGTCTTCTCCCCCCACCTTTGAGTGGACACAAAATCATTGCTGTGAGCTGCATTTTCATAATGTTAACATTCAAATTGACACACCTATAGGTGTAGGAAAATAAACCTATTGCTCTGAAACAGTTCCTTTCTGACTGTTCAGCTTGATTCTAAGTGTCTCAGAAGGTACTTCCAAGACAAGTTTGCTTTGCAAAAGATACATTAGGATGCAAATAACAGTTCAAACTTTGCTCTATGTTTCCAAATTGCTCTACATAAGAGTAATGCCTTTATAGACTGTCATATTTTAAACTTTGGTGTGGCTTAAATATGTGCAATTATACATACAATTTGCTGTATTATGGAAAACCAATGCAAAACTTATTTAGTAAATTACTGATGAACGAGTTTCAGGGATGAGAACTCAGTAGAAAACTGGAGCATCAACTTTCTCCTTACCTGCTTAGTCTTTTTTCATTACCAGTTTGCATCTTAATTTTTATATTAGCAACTGAACTTTTGCTATACACCATGCCCATTCATTCCAAATGTAATAGCTTTGCTTGAGTCAAGATTTCCCACTCAGCAACTGGTTCACAGTATCTGTCCATCGACAATCTTAATCTGATGCATATTAATATTCTGGTAGCCTTTCGGATCATCATTGTACAATACTCAAAACTGGTCCTGAGTTGCCTATAATGATGCTCAGTGTTTTTCCTCTCTAGTCAATTACAGTCAACTTAGAATCCGTATCAGGCTTCTGGGCTTCCTTCAGCAAAATACATGTTTTTCATAAAGTCATTAAGACCAAAGAACCTGTCCTTCACTTTGACACCCTCAACCCAAGACCCAGATCTTTAGTAGGTATTCACATAAACTATCTCTGCTGCATTTCACCACCCTGAAATAGGCACCAGCTCTTTAGGGGACGAATGTGACAGTCACCTCCCTTCCATTTCCCTTATCTAAAATGGCTATAGAGAGGCCTGTGTCTGCCCTTAGCTATGATGGCTTAACACTTCTGTGGACTTCCTGCCCGAAAAAAGGATGGCCACCGCGGTAGCAGCTTGCTGCCCTTACCTAACATGGATGCCAAACCGCACTGCCTCCTCTGGTTGTGTGGCAAGTGTTTTGCAGAAATGAAGCATAAGCTCACACCTCCTCCTTACTCCTGCTGAGCACCTTACAGCATGAAACACAGCTCTACAGTTGCTCTCCACAGCTCTAAGATGGGCAGTTTCTGGCAAGCATCAAATACCTCACAAAATAACCATACAAGAACTGTATCCTCATGTCAGAATGCAACCATTTTCTGTATTTTTAACTTAGTCTGTGAGACCACCCCTGATAACTTCTGAACTCATGTAATTTAAAACAGGAGTGACAAAGTCAGAGATAAATAAAACCCCTACACCTTCTTGGAAAGGTGGCACTCATGCAGAAAAGGAATGCTCAAATTAATGACCTCGCTGAAAAGTGGGTAGTGCTGTTCTTGTATGAGCCACTTGGCAGCGCCAAATAGTATTAGAAAGGCAGCTGGCACATACCATCACTTCCCCCAGAGACTGTCAAAGTGGGATTTCTCCAAGGGATGCAGAAGGGTTCAGGATACTGTAATATGGCAGTAGCTTACAGTTTAAAGGACACAGATGCTTTAAAGTATTAGTTCATTCTGCAGAAGGACTTGAGAAAGATACTGTGCAGACAATACATCATGAAATGTATCTGAATCTTGACATCTAAAAATTATAAATGCTTATAGAGAACATCAGAAAAAGGTATTACTACTCAATTTATCTGTTTTACTTGATTCTCTTAGACTTTATAGATGGTAATGTTTACTTAATTAAGCTCTACAGATGGTAATGGTTCTTAATCTTTAATGTGTCTTTCAGACTTTTTTTTCCATTGGACATGCACAAAAATAATATAGAAAATACTCCCAAAAACCTTATTTTCATCTCAACACATGCAGCACACTTTGCTTCTTTGCAATTCCAAAATAGTCTCGATTATTTCTATTTTTGCAAGTCTTTCCCTCAAATCCAACTCCTGATAGACTTAAATCTTCATTTTCCACACCTTCTTTTTATAGACCTTTCCATCTTTTGACTGCTTATGGCATCTTGTGTGCTCCAAGCAACCTCCATACTGAATTTCCATTTATTTAAAAAAATTAGTAAATTAGGAACATTACTTGTTACAATAGTATAATGTTATAAACAAGCTGATGAAAGCCATGAAGTGCTGTGCTGTGGCAGATATTTTTGGTTTTTTTTTCCTCCTCCTGTCAGGGGAATTGAAAATTATGAACCTACAATCCTAAAGCTTCCACCTATTAGTCTTTCTTTTCTTGTTTTAATCAGACTTGCCTCTCCCCTTGGGTTTCTTTTTTTTCCAAAACAGATATTACAGCCTGGTTTTGCTGTCTTTCTCACTGGATCATTGGAAGAAAACAAGAAAACTAGGCTGAAATGACACCCCACCCCCAATCACAGTGCAGTCATAACGAAAAGGAAAAAAAATGAAGACAGCCCTGAGATGTTTACTGTGCTATTAACTATTAAGACAGCAATCATGCTTTCTCTCATACATTGCACTGCCTTACCTTGAATGTTGTGCATTTCCCTCATCTTTTGCTGGCTAAACTGCCTGGCCCAGCTCTACTTCTCCCCTCCACAGCTGCCTGACCTTTGTGGCATCGGAGAACCCTCCCATATCCCTAAATCCTGACACCTTGTCACAGGGTAATTATAGCACTGGCAACAATTTCAGCATCTAATATCAATCTCCACTTGTTTGCTTTACAGCAAGTGACGGATGTAAAAATGAATTCAGACCGGAGGGACCTGTTTGGCACTAGCGTACCCTATGACCTTGATAAAGTAACCACCTTTCCTTGGCTTCTAGAAAGTGGGAATAAACGTGCCCTTGGATGATGCTCCTGCACCTGCCTACTGAAAACCCTGCACCAGGGACACCACCTCAGTCCCATCACCCGGCCTTATGCCTGCAGCCACAACTCCAAGGGTACCCCTCGCTCCAGCTGCCAACCTGGCAACTAGACAGCAAAACGCGTCCAGCATTCCTTTCTCCCTTCCCAGCATACATCGAATGACACTGCAGCTTCCAAGGATTTCAACCTGGGGTCATAAAACGACGAGAAGAGCATAGGGAAAGCAGGAGGATGTTGAAGAACCTCGGCTCTCCTTCATGAGAGCTCTGCTCATAACGTGCCACCCCAGTTTCGCCTTAAGTAAGCTTAACAGCAAAAAAGCCCCGCTCGCTTCTTTCCTCCCTTTCATCCTCCAGAGGGGCACAGGGGAGGGAAAAGAGATGCGCCGAGGGCTCACTCACCTCAGAGACCTGTCCCCGCTCCCACCTCCTAACACATTCTAGCTGTGGCCTTCCGCCAAAGCCGCTCTCCCAGCTTCACAGGAGACCACAGCCGCCCACACCCTCATCCCCTCAGTCAAACCCCTCCACGCTGCTCCCCAACCCGCCCCGCACACCCGGAAGAAGGCGACCACGACCCCACCCGGCTACCGCGGCCACTGTCGCAGCTTCATCAGGCGCAGTGCGCAGGCGCAGTGTCCCTTGCCGCGCCTGCGCAACCCCCAGCGCCTTCCCTTTGGTCAGGCCCCGCGGAGGGCAGCTCCTCCCTCTGCCGCCGCCTGCCCTCCCCCCCGACCCCCGCCCCTCCCCGGCAGCGCTGCCGCTGCTACACCGGGTAGGTTTCCAGTCACTATGGCGGCCGCTGCGCTGGAGGTAAGGGAGGGAGCGGTGCTTCTGTGCCCCCTGTGCATCTCTTGGGGCCGGACAGCGCTAGGCCGGGGGGAGGCGTGGGGCCGCGCCGGGTGAGGGACGCGTCTGACCCGGTTTGTTTTCTGCTCTGCAGGTCGGAGGAAAGTTTTCGTGGTCGGCGGCTGCCTGAGAGGCAGAGCTCCCGAGCGGGGGGCGCCCGGGCCCGGCCGCCAGGCCTCTCCTGCTGCCGCCGGGCTAGCGGAGCCGCGCTCGGCGGGCGGAGAGCGCGGGGGGCCGAGAAGCGGGGCCTCCTCATGCGCAGCCACCTGCGGAGGGCTTGAGCGCTGCCGAGCGGACGTCGTCTCTTCCAGGCCGCCGCTCCCCGCGCCGGGGGCTTCTTGCGGAGACTTCCTGGAGCAGACCCCACTTGCCTGCCTCCGCCGCCGGCAGCAGAACCGCCGCCGAGGGACGCTTGCGTACTGCTGCCAGCCAGAGCCACCGCGGGCACCTCCTGGGAGCAACCTGTCAGCGCACCTCGTAGGCCGTCCCCGAAGGACCCTTCCTACGCGTTAGTTTATCCCTGAAAGGAGAGTTTGAAGCTCTCTCCATGCCTTATCAAGTTCTTTATCTGAGTGGCTGCCTGAAGCTGTAGACCAGTTCAGCTTTATCTGGTGTAAGGGGGGCAAACAGTATAGCTCTTATACCCCATTCTAAATCGAGGACCACCTATTTGCTTTGGTTTAATAGACGAACATGATGAAATGCGGATTGCTGTGTGAAGCGAGTAGATCTCTGCTGTGGAGTGAGGGCTTTGTATTCTCCTTCCAGCTCCTGATCTCTGTGCTTTGAGAGAGGACGCTAATCCTTCTCACTCATCCCCCTTCCCTAAACCTTTCCTTGCTTCTGTGTTGCATTGGTCAGAATTTTAGTCAATGTTGTTTACGAAAGGGGGTGGAAAAGAAGGCAGTTGAGGTTACAAACAAAAGTACTTGTATGACTCATCTACTTGGATTTGAGATATTCTACCCTTCTTTCAAGGAGCCTTTGCTTCTCTTTGAAGGAATCAGATGCTTGTTCCTATTCTTCCAGAGGAGGATGGATTGAAAGTTGTACATTTTAGACTTTTTTTGGGCCACTGCTGAAAGTATTAAAAGACATAATGGGGCTTTTTCACTGGATTATTGCCAGGATTAGTTTACACACTGAAACAATGCGTTGTTAGGCCTCTGATATGATAATAATTGTCTTGCTTTAATATAAATTTACTGTGGAGGTTTTGGTTAAAAATTGTGGAGGACAGTCTGCATCAGAAGAGGCTCTCTTCATCTCTGGTTGGTGTGGCAACCCCAATCTGTCCTCGATGCCTTCAGCCTTGGCCATCTTCACTTGCCGCCCGAACTCTCATCCGTTTCAGGAGCGTCATGTCTACCTGGACGAGCCTGTCAAGATCGGCCGCTCAGTGGCTCGCTGCCGGCCAGCGCAGAACAACGCAACTTTTGACTGCAAGGTGCTGTCCAGGAACCATGCTCTTGTCTGGTTTGATCACAAGACAGGCAAGGTAAGATGTTTTCTGTATTTGAGAGTAATGAATTGCATGTTTGTTTTAGCAAGTCACTGTAGATTGCAGGTCATGTTGCTTTCCCTGTAATAAATGTGGTTATATGTGGAAGGGGTGATATTTGTGTTATAGTTAAAACGATTACTTTTCAGGTAAGTTGGTAATTTCTGGCTAATTAGAAAGTTTATTATTAAAAGCATATAAAACAGTTGAAAATGGTGATAAGTCCTGAAAAATTTGCATGTGTATTATTCAGTGCTGGAAGTAGATGATTTTTGAGGTGAGTATTAGAAATCTGAAAGCACGGGCTTGAACAAATATGGTGGTATAACAGTATTTTTCAAATGCTGAGAAATGTTATCTGAGTGTGTAAATCTCATTGTGAGGAAGGTCAAAAATCAGATTTAAAAAACTGGATTTGTTTGGCGCTCTTCCTGCTTGCCCTTTTGAAATTTTATAAGGAGTATTTTATCTTTTGAGCCTTGATAGAGGGTTTATTACTGGCAGTAGGAGTATAACGACTGGCAGACAAGATATTTTCTTATTGATAGTGAAAATGGTTTTAAAATATATCCTGCATTGACTTAAGGTCTTAATTGTTTCTCTCAAAAGGCTAGCGATGTTAAGTGAGATTTAGGGGTTCTGTAGTGCATGTTTTGTCCACTAGGGATTGAACTGGGACAACTAAAGTTGCTTTACTTAATGACTGTCAACTTAATTTTAAATATCCATCAAGAAATGAACAAAGATTTCAGTTGCTTAGCGCTGTATTTTATTTTTTTTCCAAATACATTTGTCTTGTGCCCTAGAACTAAATGCTGTAAATCAGCTGGGTTTCAGCTTCACAGTATGCCCTTCTGTGAAATACAGTCAGTGTTGCTCTTGATTTTAACAACAATATGGTTTGTAATTAACACAGTGTTTTTTAGTAGTATGATACAGCATGAGGAACGGTATAATGCAGTCAAAGCTCTTAAACCTTCCATTGTTAGCTCTCCTATGTTATGCAATGCTTGGGCATGATGGGACAAGACAAGCATTTGATTTCTTAAGGCTGGGTTATGGCATGGCTTTCAAGTTACCTGCACGTAATTGTGCAAACTGCTATCTGTATTAATGTTTCGTGAAGCGTGTTGCTTTGACTCTGTTGTGTATGTGGTGTGTGTTCTTGAACACTTTAGAAAACTTAATGCTTGAAATATTTTCAGTTTAAGCTTAGTTTTTAATATTTCTTGTTTAACTCTAGAAGGTAAAATGTCTCAATTTATTGTACTATTGTTAAATTAAAAAGCTTTATGTGTATAGCTGTTTATCAATATTCTTTATGATCCGTAAAGATTTTGAGACCCCCATGTGCTCTACTATGGTTACAAATAGTCTAGCCATATTAAAGATGGTTAATTTGACAAAGCATTGAGTGTTTAGCAAGTCTGTTAATTAATAGACAAGCTTAACAGACAGTCAGCTGTGGGGACTTCGGTTTGTTTTTAAGTATTAGTTAGCTTTGGCTTTCCAGTATAGGTCAAAAAAATGATATGCTTGCTCATTTCATCTAGCTGATCCAAAATAGCAACTTGGTAGTAGTAAGTAAGAGGGTACTGTCATGTGAAGATTTGGTGAGGGTCTTGCTGAAAATTGCCCAGGTGGGTATCTGAATGAGTAGCCGTAGTGATCAACTACAGAGTGGATTTAAAGTAATGGGAATATACTGCTATGAAGTGTGCATGTTAGATGTTGTGGTACTGTAACAGGTTTAAGGCCTCTAATTCTCCATACAGCAATGTAGAGGATTTTGGATTCTGTGTTTGTTTCGTGGCAATACTGTCTAGCTTTGAGTATCTGAACGGTAAATTATGAGGTGGTTGAAGGAGAGGGAAAAATGCATCCTTAGAGATAGTAGATATGAAATGTTGTTGTGAAAAGGGAGGTAGAAGATGTTGGTAAATACAGGCTTAATTGTGAATTGTGAAAGCTACTTTAAAGAGGCTTGTGGTGTTTTCAAAGTACAAAGAAAGATGTAAAACTATGCCAAGACATTTGCATGCAGGAACATTATTATTGTTTACAGAATTTCTGATACATGCATCTCATTTAGGAGTATGTCATTATCCTATCAATGACCTATACTTAAACCTGCATAAATTCTTAATACCACAGTGTTTCCAAGCGTTTCTTAGGAGCTCATGTACAGGACTCATCAATTCTGGGTTTTAGAAAAGAAAACGGACCTTGAAATGTTAATTTAGTAACAGAGAGAAACCTTGAAGTAATTCAAAATAGGTCTTGAATGATCTCGGACTGTGGTTTCATGAGTTGTGGACTTCGCTGGCAATACCAGTTTCTGGCATTCCCAGTCACTCAGTCCAGTGCTCTGTGCTGCCTCTTGAGCTGCCTTCAGTTACACTTTTTTATTTTCTTGAGGGTTTGGAGTTTTGTTTGTTTTGTTTTAGAGAATCAGGTGAGTGATCCTGTTTACTACATAGTCCGTAAACATGTTTGTCAGCATAATCTGTAAAGAAGGGCAGACACTGAAGAGAGGGAGCATCAGTAAACAGTGGCAAGGAAACTAGTATACAGGGTTTTTTCTGAGGCAGAGGTAGGCTTAAGCTGAATTAATGTCATGTAAATAGACCAAGTGGAAGATGACATGTTGCTTACAGTTGAAAGATGTTAATGTTTACTTTATATAAAGGCAGTTCAGTTATGCATGGAAAAAGTTATGTGCCCAAAGGAGATAATGTCTATGTAACACCAGCATTATTAAGGATAAAAGTGGGTTGAGTCTTGAAGATCACCAGTAAATAGCAATTAAAAGCAGATATTTAAAATTGGATTTGCTTATTAAAACATTTTTAATATTATATGCAAGCCTAAAAATATGTAAGATAAAGGTGGAAGGAGATGGTGGGGGGAGTATCTGTACTCCACTTTTTTTTTTGTGCTTAGTAATACTTTTACAACCAGTGCAGTGCCTCTCTTTGCTTATGTTTGTAGAAACTGTAATATATCCTTGTGGATTTTTAATACAACAATAACATTAAAAGCTTATGCTTAGAATTGATTTGATTTGAGTAATTAGAAGTTAATGAATCTTCTTAAGAGATGCCTGAAAAAGTGAGTCACTAAATATGTAGGAAGTGGATGTTGTGCTGAGCATGGCGTGTTCCAAGAAGTGCTAATCAAAGCAAAAGAAAAAGTGGGCTATAGTTCATAAAATCTAAATGTGTTTGTTCAGCTTCTATCACTGCAGAAGCTCTGTAAAAGCTGCTTAATTGAAATCTTAAAGGTTTGCTTGTTTGGTTTGTTTTTGTTTTTAAAAATAAGCAAGTAAAAAACCCTTGAGAATTTGTATGTGACTTCCCAGGCTGAAATGCTTCTGACAGATGTGAAAGCTTTTAGTAGAAACCCGAAGTTTCCGACAGATATCCAGGCTTTCAAAAATAGTGCTTATTCAGTGCCTTAGGTTATTGTGAGTGGCTAATTTTAAGTACCTTTTATAGAGAATGCGTTGCCATAGTTTACTGAAGGCACTGAGAAACTGTGTGAGAAGTGAAGTATTTTCTTAGGCTAAAGGACTCCAAATAACTGGTCATTTTTAGTATCTGAAAAAAGAAAGTGTAGGCACGAGTCTTTGTGTTAAGATGGTATCTAATACTATTGCTTTCATTTAATTCAAAGTGGGTATGAATTAAGTTGAGCACGTTTGTAGTATCTTGGTTACAGAAATGCTAACTAGTAAACTGAAAGCCAAATAGTCCACATCATAGTAAATTAAGTTTATTAAGGCTGTGCTTTATGGCTTTTAGGCTTAAAGTATGTGAGATAGAAATGTGACAGAATACTTTCTGCAGGGAGCACCACCCCTCTTAAAAGAAGACAACCCCTCTTTAAAGAAACCAACCAACCAACCAACCAAAACCCAACACCTCAAAACAACACCACCAAAGGTGTGTACGGCCAGGAAATTGTGGACTGACTAGCTTTGTTTGAATCCCTAGGAAAATAATGGAACAAGTCTTGGAACATTTTTCTAAGCACATGAAGAAAATTATTTGGTAATGGCCAGTATGGATTTAGCAGGGATAAATCATGTCTGATGTGTCCGATTGCCTTGTATGATAAAATAAATAGATTTAAGGGCAAGGAAGAGCAGTACACGCTATTTACCCTGCCTTTAGCAGGGCTTTGATTGCTTTCCGTGCTGGGCACTGCAGTCAGGATGTGCAGACAGATGAGTAGAACAAAACTGGTTTGAGGATCATGCTCAGTGGTAGAATTTCTTTACCTGGGTGCTGGCTTCAAGCAGAATACTACAAGAATCTGTATTATAACTTGCAACATTAAACATTCTTATCAGTGACCTGAAGGATACGAAGCATGCTTTAGACAAGTTTGAAGATGGGACCCTTGTGGTGGGGAACGAGTTGATATGCTCAAGGGCAGGGCTGCCATCCAGAGGGACCTGGCCTTGCTGAATGAGCGGGGCAGACAGGAACCTCAGGAGCCTGAACAAGGACAGATGTGAAGTTCTGCGCTTGGAAAGGAAGAACTTCTTGCAGCTTATTAGATCATGTCTATGATACTGCATCCAATTTTGGACCACCAGTGCAAGAATTGCATTGATAAACAGGAGTTGAAAGATTACGTGCTTTCTTTTCTTGCTGTATTGTATACTAGGAATAAAAGTGTATTGACCATGAAAGAAAGAAAGAAGAGAAAGAATTTGTGAATAGGGAATATCTTGTTCACTTAATATTACATGGAATGTTTTGTGCAGATCAAGAATTTGGCAAGATTAGAGAACTACAGGACATCTCTGGACATCCTGTTTGTTCAGAGGTACTTAATAAATCTATCTTGCAAAATTTAATGAGAAGTGGTATTTGGAGTTTCAGGATTGTAATGGGAGATTTTTTCCTGCTGTTTCTTATAGAAGTTCTTGCACTATTTGGTGCTGATCTATGCAAAAGATACTTAATTATTTAGGTACATACTATGTCATTTATTTTTATTATATCTTCTCACCTTTCTGTTTGGACTGTTGCCTTTGAGAGCTGAACAAATGTTTTACTTTTTAGTATTTCTGATGTTGTTGTACGCTTACAGTCTGCAGTGTAAATGTAGAGGAAACACGTTATCTTCCAAATGTTGAATGTCTATTCCAAGTGCCCTGGGAGACTGACCTGGGACCTGCTATAATGCACAAAGGTGAAATTTCAGGGCTTAGATGCTTTTGGTAAGAGTGTGATGTCAGACAGCCCTTATATACAACTGTTAATATCTTTATGTAAGTGCTTTTCACCCTGGATGAACTATCCAACCTTATGCTGATACGATCATAAAAGTAGTATGGGGTAGGGAGCTCTTGCTTTCAACAGACTTCACTGCCATGCTTTTAGGACCCAGTGCAGGAGTGCTGGTAGCCATTTATTGTAGAGGTAAGTTACTGCTGACAAGGATTTCCCTGCAGAGATACAATCTAGAGCCACTGCTGCAGAGCTAATACTGTAATTCTTGGAGCTGACCCATTGCAGTCATGATGCATCTGTCTTGAGCCAGGAACACCAACGCATTGATGGGGCTTTAAAAACAAGCAGAAATCCCTTTTGTATTTGCAATAAATTTTTACAAACCTTGGGTGAATCGAGTTACTTAGCAGCAGTGAAGCCAGTAAATGTGTTTTCCTTATGTCTCTAAAGGGATGGTTTGGGTTCGCTCCTGGTCCCATGCTTATAAATGTAAAACCTTGCTTTCCTGATGCACTTTCATTCCATAAAGTTATTTCTTACTTTTTCTTTTATTTCATATGTTGGTTGTGGCACTCTGTTGATCATTTGTAGGTGGGTTTACATTGCGCTAGAGAAATACTTTTGATTTGGCTTTGCCCTTGCCCTCTCATATTTTAATTTGAACAGTTTTGGTTGTTGATTTATTTAATAAAAAAAATCAAATTTATGCTGCAATGGGCCATGTGGGTTAGTAATGTCCTAACTGTGTCAGTGTTCTGTTTGCTTCTGTTGATCTAAATCTGATCTAGGTAAAAGTGCAAAATGTGTAGACAAATACTTAAGTAATTTGATGCATTTTGGTTTTTTTGTAATTTCTTTTAATAGATCAGATAAAGTGAAAATTATTATTTTGTGGAACCTGGCAAGTGAAAGGGGAGGAAAAATGCCATCTCCTTCCCTAAAGCTAGCAATTTTACAGGCTATTGCTGTGAAATTATATGATTGTTTGTTGTCTCTGGATTTCCTTTTGAATCACATCAGTAATTGCTTCCTGTTAATGTTGCTCACTTGCTGAGAGTTTGGATTATCTGAGAGCTCTGAGTTTTGTTAAATCTTGCTGTGCCAATGCATTAATGTTCCCAGCTTGTCTTTCCTTCCAGAAACATTTCTGCTTGTAGCAGAGTTGTTGGAGGAAGGCTTACAGCATTGTCACATTTGTGTTGATCGTGGACAAGCTTTTTTCAGTCTACTTTAGGAGTGGGAACTTAAGGCAGAGAGATGGATTGAACTGAATCATCTTATGCAAGAAGATGTATCTGTCTGCCAGAGGCCCAGAGCAGTTTCCTTTTTGAAAAGCGTTGTCCTGGAGCCAGACACTTAATTGGATACAATTTTTGTGTTATTTTGTACCAGAGACACATGTATGTAATTGAGCAATTTCTTAAAGTTTATTTCAGTCTTGAAAGTATAAATAAATGATGAACCTCCAGAAGGCTTATAATAGAAAGTCCAAAATTTCATAGTAACACTGTGGTTGAGTGGAAAACCAAAGAAGATGCTAGCAGGTTTTTTTTTCCTTTTATAAAAATGTAAAAAGTACTGGGATTAGTCAAGGGTTCTTAAGGGCATGAGGAATTTGTAGTATCTTTGCAAAACTATGGAGTATTTCCATATTAATAGTTGAAATATACTGTATACTGGAGGGGAATATGTGCTGTTCTTAGACCTTTTTAGTTTATAAAATAGCACTAACCAACCACTGAAGGCTGAAAAATTGATGATGAGATGGTCACAAATAGTCTAATAGTGTAAATCAGTGAGAATTTGTAACCAAATACAAAAATATTGATAGTGTTGTGCTACTGTCAACATAGGCTTGTCCCTGATGGAACATCTTGTTCAGTTTTGGTTTTCATACAGTAATTCAAATGTGTTGAAAATATTTATTGACAAAAATACTTCCATTTATTGACAGAAATACTTCAGTGTAGGCAACATGCAAAGTCTGATACGAGAAGAGGCAAGTGACCTTTTGTTCTCTTATTAAGAGGCTACTGAAAAGGAAACTAAGAACAAGTTGTTAATGCTGTATATTCTCATAATTACAGTTGTAATGGTTCTTCCATAAAAATAGACCTTAAGGTACAAGAGTTGTGGATGTTTGTAGCTGTGTATTGAGTAATAAACTTTTTAAAGGCAGGCATAGAAATTCTTACGTTTCAAATCAAAGAACTAGCACAATGTTATGGGCCAAATAAGTATTTGTATGGCAAGTTCTTTTGAAGACACTTAGTGCTAGCTGCTGCTGTTTGCGTGTGCCATTAGTCTTATCTGATATGGCAGGTTTTGCTCTTAACTGGCACTTTTTCAGACTTGTTCCTTTTCTGGGTGTTGAGCAAGAGTAAGTTTAAACATAGAATTTTCTAGAACTTTGATGTCTCTGATGCAATATTATTAAAGTTCTGTAAGAGTTTTTTTCCCTTGTTTAACTTGTCCTTTCTCCCCCCACTCCACCAGCAGGTTTTGATGTTTCTGCCTTGCTTTCTATTTTTTTAATTGTTTTTCATGAAGCCAGGTCTCTTGGTTTTGCAGAGCTGGGCTTTTAGCATCCACTTACTGTTCCCAGGTGTTTGAAGAATCTGAAAGCTTTTAGGAGGTATAGTGAATTATTTGTAACCCTTCACGTTTTAGTTTTGTTATTAGAAAAAAAGCTTTGTATTTTATATCTGGTTGTGAAAGAATCCTTTCTGCAGCCAAAACTATTTTTTCAGATCTTTGATCTCTGCAGGTAATTGCAACTCCTTGTTTTCTTGCTGTCATTACAGGGATTCCTCTTGGTGAATGCCAGAGAATTTTTAAGACTATGTGGAGTCAATATAATAATATATTATTACAGGTCGAAAAGAAAGTTTGATGAAGTTTCTTTTGTTTCTATGGATTCCAGAACTGTTATTATGTATAGTTAGGGTGGTATCCACTTTGAGGGATGTTACAATACTATGAATGAGGACAGCCACATTCTAGGACATGGGCGTACTGTCAGAGGATAAATTAGGTTACTTTGGACCTCTGCAGATCATCCAGTTCAGTCCTCCGCACCACAGCAGATCTGTTTATGTTGTCTATGGACTTGGACTAGAACTTTGGGTACAGAATTAAATCTCTACCAACAAATAAGCTTCTGAGGACAGGATCAGGTATATTAGCTAGGTAGGCTAGCTTGCATTGCTATTTGTTTTATGTTCTTAACTTCCAGTGCATGTGTGATGTGTGTATGACTTAGTCTTACAAAACACCTGGAGTACTTTCTATAGCGTAATTTAAAATTACCACCAAAATGTGGCCTGTAGAAATGCTTTTAAAATTTACCTGGGGGACAAGAAGCAGCAAATGAAACACATAAGAATGTTCCTAGTTCCACCCCTAATTCCATAGGAGTGGAAATAATACAGCACTTTCACTTACAGCTCTCAACCACTACTTCCTTTTTAAGAACTGAAAGGGGAAATTATGTATTTTTTTTCTATCTTCCTCTTTGAGGACTTTTCCTAGACTGCACTTTCCAACAGTTGTACGAGAAAGCCGGGACTACAAATTGTCATAGAAGGGGAGTGTTTGTATTTGCTATCTGTGTAACTAGTTGAGAATCAGGTAAAGCTATTGGTTGTGGTTTAAGCTGGCCTTTTGGTAGGTGTATAAATATTGTCTGTGACATTGGAGACTGATGATTTGGTTTATGAACAGTCCTTCCTGTGCAATTAAAGAACTGATAGGCTGCCATTATATTAATGTTATCTATAACATAGGCATGTAAATATTTCAAAGCCTGTTTCAATGCCCTTTACTCATGGTGTCATCCTGATTTTTAGTTAAACTTGCACATCTGTTAATTAGAAAGTTAAAACAATGTGTGCTCTGTTTGGATAATTTTTAACTTTCATGTAAACAGAAGGGAAAATGCTTTTGGTGTTTTTTGTACTTGAACAAACACACTGCACTGACACACATGGACAGAACATCTCAGAACTCGTTTTTGTTTTGCAATCTGTGTACATGTGCTACCTTGCCTATTGAAATCAGTACAGGTTATACACACATTCTGTTGCAGAATATTGCCTCCTGATAAATTTAATGCAGATCTTCAGCTGCATGTGAACTTGCTCTGACCCCCATGTTCCAGAAGTGGGCTTGGGAAGGTCAAGGTTGGCAGAACACTGCACCAACACAGCTGTCCTGCTTTCTTTAAATTGCTCTGAGACATCCAAATGGCATTCCTGTGGGCTCTTTAGGTCATCCTCTTCTGGGATTTTGTCTGCTTCACAGCCTGGGTAAATGTGCCTGTAGTTGAACAGTTTTGTGTGCAGATGTGCATATAGGTGGGGCTTGGTTTTGTCTCCCCTGGTTGATCAAATGAAAACATGCTGAGTTTTCTTCTTCCCTTTCCCTCATAGCTTTATGTTGAACCTACCCAGGGTAGGTGTTGCTGGATGAATTTTAGGTGATGATGTAAGTTTTATAAACTAATATTAAAGGATCTGGATGACTAGTCTTTGTATTGAGATCTGTAACGCGTACTCTCTTTGATGTTATGGCAAGTTTAAACTATAAAACACATCTTCCTTTATAATTGCTGTTTTGTATTTTCTGAGATTTACCAAAGTAATTGCATTGTAGTATCATTAAAACCTTTTATGAAGATGTGGTTTTGAGTCTAATGCTAGGGTACCTGTAATCCTCTAATATTATGTCAGTGGCTGGATATGCTTGCTAGTGCTGTGCTTCAGATTGAATCTAGAGAGTATGTTATATAGTTCTGCTTTAAATACTGCTTTAGACAGTCTTGATGCAGGTGAACAAAGCTGAGCGGAAACATTCTGTCCTGTCCAGACCAGAAGTTTTCAGACAATAGAAGAATTTAAGAAGTAGTAAATAAGTCAATGCTTGCTTATACTTGTGGACACTTGGAAAAGGGGTAGTTTTATTTGGCTGCCGTGCTTATGCTCAAGGTGTCCCAAGTATAATTTTTTTCATGGGACTGTTGTAGCTGTGGGCCAAGTCCCAGCTGTGCTACATAAAAGTGCTGTTTAATTGCTGCCAGTGCTCAAAGTTGATGGTTCATATAATGTTTTTAGTGATCTAAAATTGAGAAGTCCATTATCTGCATCCAAAAGGGAGCTCTTGCCTGGTGGTGTTTAATGAGGTCATTGCTGCTAGTAATAAGAATACTTTGTTGATATCATCAGGGTTAAAGCTGTTTGCTGAGACATGACGCAACCATGACTTCTCCATTCGCGCTAAAACTACGAGTTACTTTGCAATTATGGAATAAATATCTGGTGATCTGAATCTCTTTTGCCTTTCCTTAAGCTGGAATAAAACCCGAGAAATTGTATCATGACCATCTGCTTGATGGCGTATTAAGAAGAAGGAAAGGAACAGCTGACCTTCCAGAATTGAGGCACTTTCATCTTGCCGTATTTTTGACATTTCTGTTACTGGATTGTGCTAGAACTAAGCATTATTACAGCTGATAAAGATTCAGTGGCTTAAGAAGTGACTTGGTGCAACGGTAACTGCCTGAGTGTGAATGTGCAAATCTGTGGCAAACACTAAGGACTTTGGTTTACTCTGTAGGTAAAAGCTAAGGCTACACATACAGATAACTATTATCTGAGTTCTAGGCTGTTCATTAGAATTAGTAATATGTCAGCACAACGTGTTTGGGGGCTGTACTGACAAATCAGTAAATGCTGTTTCAGTGAGAAATTGTATCAGAGTAAAGAGTTTTTACAGCAGGATCCATTTTAGAATGAGAATCTGTGATTATATATGGACAGAAAATGGTTTTTATCTTGGGACTTAATTGTTACAGGCACAGCTGACTAAAACTGGTTATATTTAATGGATGAGAGAGTGGAAGCATGAGTAAGAATCCGCCCAGAAAGGGGTAATCTGCTATGAGTAGACTCCTCAACCTGAAGAGAAGTTGCAATTTCTGGGAAGTTCTAGTTGAAGTCTGAACTAACATGGTGAAATGAACACACAAGTGAAACAAATATTTGGAACATAGGAAGGGGCCAGCTTTTTGCAGTCTGAATAATACCAGTGGCTGTGTAATTACCAGGAAAATAGAAAGTATTTCAGTGACTACTGAGTTGAGTATGAAAAATGGGCCAATTCAGTTTTTCCTCTTAAGATTTTTGACCCTTTTAAGTCATGCTCTGGGTTTTCCTTCCCATAAAGCTAGAGATGCTGCAGTGGATGTGTGGGACCACCCTGCGACTGATATTCCAGTTGGTTGTTTGGTTGATTTTTTCCCTGTTGTTCCTTTGATGGTCTTCTTTTAAGTTCACTGTGCATGTGAAATACTAGGATAGTTATTCACAGAACTTCTGATTGCACTAGAATTTCTCACTTATTGTATAATTCTTGATAAAATGTTCCATGTCAGTGGAAGAAAGAGCACCAGTAATACATTCTGGCAAATCAGACAGGTGTTAGACGCACTGCATTTGCTCATGCAGCTGGCCAGGAGTGCACATTTTTTAGTTGTGTCCATGAGTAGCTCTGAGGACCTTTTGAACAACTTGGCAAGGGTTTTTTTTGTCTTGGTTTATGTGTATGCTGTGTGAATTTAGGCTGGTGGAGATTAGTTCCCTGTTTTCCTCATGTGATGTATTGAATTTTTGAGCAATTGAAAGAGCTATAGTAGAGGTTACCTTTTTAGTGTAGCCTTTGAAGTATGAGCATTGTTTACTGGCATCTTAGGGAGGAGAAAGTTTATCTGCTTTGATAGACAAGCTTTTAGAAAGAACTTTATGACCTTGCTTGAAAGATTATTGTGATGGGAGGAATATGTTGTATATTTATTTTATATAATCAGAAGTAAATTCAGTTAAACGTAGCTTTTTAAAGTGTGAACCACTTAAATACCTGCCTACACTTGAGGCATATTAAGGGTATTATCATTTAAATGTCTGAGTTATAATAATTAAAATGTTGTTTAACATGCTAATAGTATATTAAGCCAAACTTACACATTTTGAAAGCATTCTGATTTAAATACTTGAGTTGTTTTTCTCAAGTGTTACAACTTCAAGTTCTGGAAAATAGACCGTGGATGACTGTTCTTTATAGAATAAAGTATTAACAGTTTTTTTCAGGCATGTTGAAGGTCATTGTTATTCTGGTTTCCACCTTCGTCTTACTACTGTCCCTTCTACAAAGTAATAAAGACAAGATTCACAGCCTTCTTTAGTAGCACCTAAGATTCCTCATGTTCTGTCCAAGAGTGTCATGTGGGCAAGTGTCATGGGGCAGCCACACCTAAGTGATTTTAGGGGCTGGAGAGAAGAAAATTAGAGGAAAGAGGCCTAAGATGAAAGGCTGGAATAAACTTTTCTGATTGTGTGTCTCATTTGTTCTAAGTACAGGCAATTAGTTCTTGAGTGACCTTTCTCTGAATTGAGCCTGCTACCCATTTTTAAAGGTTGTCTGCAGGTGCTTAGGTACTATGTGGGGCTTGAAGCACATCTGTATGGTCAGGAGAACAGTGGAACTGAGCTTCATATCATCACTGAGGCATAAATAATTTTACAGTTTTGGGGATAAAAAAATCAGGTGTGAAGAACACTGAGCAGTAAAGATACCATGGAGTCTGATTGCGTTGGAAATTCTCTGAGGAAAGGATAGAAACAATAGAAGTGATGTTTCCAGTGGATGAACTGATGCAAAAGAGAATATTAAGAGATTATTAGAAACTTAGGAACAACTGAAGTCACAGTTACACACTTTAGATTGCAAGTTGCTCTTTAAAAAAAATAGAAGAACCAACAGGAAACATGTATTAACCACTTCTCCTTTTTAAGTTTATTTGTACCATTAAGCATAGGTGCTTGAAGAGCTGTTGAAAAAGTCATCGTAAAGGTTAAAATTATCATTTAAGGTAACAAAGCTTTGCCTTGAAAATTTTCTGTGTTGTCTGCTGTGTGAATGTTCCATTTTTTTAAATGCATGCTTCTCTCAGCTTAATTTGTGAAGTTCTGTCAAAATATCCTTGATGTTAAAAAGAGCCATCGGTATGAGCAATGCAGAAATGGCAGTTGTAATGAGCTTCAATTATAGCAAAATAACTATTTCTTGATCAGACAGACTTTTTTTTTTTCGCATGGAACTGCTCGCATAATTGGAAGACACGTCATCTCCCGTGAAACATTTTAGGGAAAATAGTTTTCTCTCTTTGTAGAAGACTGTTGTAGTGAGGAGTATCCTGTCTCTGCCATATTTGAGACTTAATTGTTTACCACTTCACCTGTTTTGAAATAGGGTTCTTTTAAGGGTTATTTTGTGACTTGCTGATGAGAGCGTGGGATGTTAGTCTGTTGTTGTGGTTTTGGTTTATGATTTTAAATATCAACATGGAACTACTTATGTTCATTTACATGATTCTGTCACAGCTAAAATAGCTTACTGTGTACGTAATCTAGTTTTGAGTGTGGTGCTTCATGAAGGAATCTAAGAATTCAGTTTGCATTGTAGTTGATACCAAGTAGAGATGAATGTTTGTGTCCTTGAACTGACACAGTGATTACTCCTTATAGCCGTGGAATGTAAAAGTTCCAGAAATTTTCTTTAAAAATCGGTGGTAGTTCTTTTTATTTTCTTTATTAAATTATTCAGTTGAATCAAGTTGGTGAGTTTTTTCTTGTGGTTTTTGTTGGGGTTTTTTGGGGGGGTTATTTTGTTTTTAAAGGTTGTTTGGTGCGTTTTTTCTTTGTTTTGAACCAAATTGTTGCAATATGCGTTGACTTTTCAGTTGAATTTGTGCTGTACATAAAACTGAGAGAAGCAGGAATCTATTGCATATTAAGTGATATTAAGGTTCCAGCTGATCAACTGATTGATTGATTGCGAGTACACTTCAGTCTGGGTTGCAGAGCAAAATGTTTGTAAATCATGCACAGTTGGTAAACCTTTAGAAAAAGGGGAATGAAAGAATAGAAGGTGATGGTTGTTCCTGAGTGAAGTTTTAGAATTATTATTGTCTAACTAGCAAAGAAGTAGATGTACTGCATTCTATTGTAAGAAACTTATCACGGAATATTACTGTTGAGTTACTTACTTGCTTTGTGTCAGTGGTTATTGTTTTCTCTTAAAGTAATAAATGAACACTGAATAATTTGGACATTTGCTATTGTATATATGGGTGACTGATAAAATCCAGATGGACTTTCTGACATGATAGCAGTTTATGTTTGTAAAATATTTCATGCAATATAATTTAGGTATCAATAGCTAGGAAAAAACAGTTAAGTTCAATTGGTTTGAAGTGCCTACTGTTTTTCTGACAGAATAATATCAGTGTTTGTTATCTTGGGATTTTTCCGCTCTACTTTGTTACTTAACTATTGATGTGGTTTACACATTTCTATTTACTAATTTACTGTTTCAGCTATTTAAATTTTCAAGCTAAACCTTTCAAAGGGAAGTGAAGAAAACATCAATGTTTGTGCCTGTGAAGAAACTCTGAGGTTATAAAACTGTTGAGAAAAAGAGAAGGCGAACGTTGCTGGGTGGTGGTTGATGATAAAGTGTGTCATGCTTTGAATTAATTCTTGTTGACACTGGTTCAGTGGATGTATTGGAGGTCTAGAGACTCCAACTGCTGAGTCTGGAAGTTGTCAGCCCACCCTGTTTGTACAGTCAGTAGGTACATAAGCTGCTCAAGTTGTCAGCTTTGAATTAAGTATGAAAAGTGCAGTTTAACAAGGTGAGGGGCCATGGGTAACAGAACGTTTATTTTATCCGACTTGAATCTCATTTTAAGAAACAAAAACAAACAATGGAATAAGCAAATATAATAAAAATACAGCTTTTGTCCCATGAGAACTTACTAACAATTAAATTATGTATTTGTGTGTGTCTGGAAATGCAGCACCCCTTTGATTTTAAGGTACCCTCTCTTGAAACTAGACTATGGGATATTCTGTGGTGTGCTTCTAGTCCTAGCCATTTATGTGCTTTGCACATGTTGCAGTTGCGTGGTGGAAGGGAACCGGTCTACACTCCATTCTTCCATGTGTACAGTTTTGTTTCTTTTCCAGAAGAAACCAGAGCATGTAAACAGGGAGGAAGCTGGAGATAATGCTGTGGTGCAACTCTTAAAGCAGATGTTTGGGAGAGTAGCACAGCTGTGTGCACTGCACAGTGCCTTTCCTGCAGTTGGGTGCTCTGAAATGCTATTGCTCCACAGCATAGACCTGATGCAAAAGGAGGAAATTGTTAGGATGAAAAATAGTTGAAACACTTGGAGAAGAATGAGAGCTGACTCCTGATACTTCCCAACACTTCGATGGGAGAAACTGAGTGCTATTAAAGAATATGCTATTCAGTAAAGCCAAGAGAGTGTGAAGACTGAGGTCGTGCATACTTACTTTCCAGGAACTGCTGCAGTCTGCCATTTAAGAATATCTAACCCACAGCTGCTTCTTCAGCCCCTAGGAACTGCTGTCAGGTGGCAACAGGGGAAAGAGGTAATTTTAACATCAAATAGTAGGAGGACTTTCTTCCTTCTTTTGAAGTCTGTGGTAGGCAGACTTAATTCCTACCTGCTAACAGGAGCAGTATGAAAAGGTGCTTTCATGTAAGAAGGTCTTACCCTTTTCTTGTTACCTGTATCTGCTAAGTTATGTATTTTCAGTGAATATTCACATGGATCTGTGTATAAGCAATCAGGAGAGCTGTTACTGATCTGTTTCTGTTAAAACAGAACACAAAATTTATACATCTTAATTGTTTTAAGACTGACTGGGCAGACTTTGCAGGGTTTTTCCTGGTTTTGTGTGGGAAATACTGCTTTAAAATAATTTTAGCCAAAGTGTCACAAATTTGGTTGTGTGGGTTTTTTTTTTGTTTTTTTTTTTTTGGTTTTTTTTAGTCATGACAGGGTCGAAGTAAGGCAAAGGTGTAATAATACAATGAAACATTCTTCCAACCTGCATCACCTGTAGGGTTTGCTATGCCTGGTATTTGCATTGGACCCCAGTATACCTCTTTGCTGCAGAAGAAAACTATTTTCCAAACAGTTTAGAAGAAAAAAGGAATGGGACGCATACTTCTCCTGAGTTTGTGTTTAACCATGTTGCTCTTAATGCTGCTAATTCCTGGTGGCCCAACCCATTTTCCTTTGAAACAAGCTATGGATAGCGTCTAATCCTAATTCAAAGTTATTAAAACTTCATACTAATACTAGACAATTACAGGTAGCACAAAAGTCTTGCTGATTTTTCTTTAATCAAAGTATAGTCTTGTCTACAGGCATATTAAATTTAAGCTTGGATGACAAACCTCTTGGTATGTCAGAGCTTATTACTTACCAGCAAACATGTTTTTTTGTGGGAAGGCTGTGTTTGTCCTGGGAGTGCAGTTTGAATTTTATGTGAACTTAATTTGAGGGTTCATCTGTTTTGGTGATATGCAATACAGGTTTTGTTTTTTTCATGGAGTAGAAGGGCCAGTGTAGATGGGAGTGATTGGATGTGCAATACCAGTGCATTGCCCTATTATTAAATGTCATTATCATTTTTAATGATTGGAGAAACGAAGCCTGCTGAGCTTTCTTCTGTGTTCTGTCAGGGCTGTAGATTTCAACATAATTCTTTAAATGTCTTTGCTTTAAGTTACTGGTCATATCCTTCTGCCAGTGGTTTTTGTTCTTTTTCTTTTAGCAAATTACTTATTCTTCTGGATTGCTTTAGTTTCTGGACTTTCTCTTCTTCTAAAAGCCAAGGTAATGAATTGTAGCAGAACTTAGTGTGTTAAAAATCAAGAATACATTTCAAGAAAGTGCTACATTTTTAAGGAAAAAGCCGAACTGTTCTCAAAATACTTTTTTTTGCAAAGCAGTATTTTTGAACTGCTGATTAGGCAAGGAAAAAGATTTGCATGTAATTCCAGTTTGTTTGCAGCATATGGCCTGCTTTTAGCTAGATATTTTTTACCATTGATTAGGAAATTCAATTTCTAAATTTCATGTGAAAAGGCTTTGACAGCATTCTGATTTTTACATGTGCTTATTCTGGGTGGAATTTTAGTAACTCATGTAATTTCTGTAGCAGGAACACTCAAGCTGAGAAACCTTATTTTAAAATCTGAGAAGTAGAATTGCTAATGTGGATTTGTAGCTTAAAAGTAGCTTATGTTTGAGGATCTAGACTATAGATAGAATTAATAGTTTAGGCAACCCACGGCATACATGCTATAATTAATGGAAATTTCCTTATAAAAATATCCCCATTCATGATACAAAGAGTCTTCAACTTTAGGTTCTGATATGTACTTTTCATTGAATTGGTTTGTGTTACCAAATCTGGGCAGGAGTTTGTATAATTACGTGGCCCTCTAGTGGTTGTAACTCAGGTTTAAATAGTAAAAAGCAAAGGCATTTTCATGCTTAAGGAAGGAATTTGGTGATGCTTTCTTGCAAATGATTGGGTATGTTGTGTTTTTTACACTAGTAATGTCTTCACTGGTCTGTGGAACAGCTACTTCCGTGAATACTGAGTAACACCAGGACTGTATAGGGAAAACCTAATATGCCAATACGTAATTTGACAGCAGGGGATACTGTTCATATTTGTTATGACAGAATAAAAAAATCTTGATGGTTTTATCATATAATTTAACTTTTTTATAATCTTATGAGATGATCATTAGTGCCTTATTGGTGTGCTGGTTGCAGTCTTTGGGGATGTGCTCATGGGAAGGGTAGAGTGGCACTTTAATCTTTTGAAGAGGCTTTGGATTCAACTTTCAGGTAAGTGGATATTTAAGAAAAAGTGTCCAAGTCTTTCAGGTCACATGGATTTGTTCTTTCGTGATTCTTGATAGGCAGAATGATTTTTTTGGTTCATATTTTCCCTGGAACTGCCCCTCTTTTGTTTAATACTAAGCATCACAACTGAGTTAATGAGAGAAATCACTCGATAGCCATTCATCTGTGGGCAAACAATAGACCAGTTTCTACACTGAGCAGGACAAGTTTCTTGCATGGAAAAGCTTGCTAGACAGAGGAACTAGTAATATTTCTGTAATTCTGCCTGTGCTTTTCAGGATTCAGACTGTCTGTACTTTTTCTGATGATGGTGCTGAACTACAAATAATGACTTAAGTGGTTCAGTGTAGATAGTGTCAGCAGCTTAGTATCACTGTTTTAGGAGGTGAACTGTGAAAAATTTCTCTGTATGTTTCTAGTCATTAAAAATGTGTATCATCTTGGTAAAAAAATGTTATGTCGTGTTGTGTTTTGTCTGTTGGACACTGTGACCTGAAATCTGCATATAGGTGGTTGGAGTTGTTTCATATGTGGAAGGCTCTGCCATTTGGAAAATGGCCTGATGTCTGTTTCAAGAATGAAAACATTGATGAGAGATATTTCTGACTGACAGTCTAGAGCCACTGTTGCTAGAAAGAAGTTCTGTTTGTACTTTGAGAGATGTTTTCCATGTTATAGAGGGGAGTATGACAAAGTCCAAACTAAAAATTGCAAGGCTTGATAATGTATTTGAGAGGTGCAGATGAATACTCTAGAGCTTTGCAGCTGAAAGAGTGTGAGATTGCCAGCAAGTACTTTGCAGTTCCGTTGCCCTGCTCCTCATGCTTACTGGGAAATTGGTCGTGGGCACTTACCATGTGTTCTGAGTACTTTTTATTGACAAAGACTTTTAAAAGGCACTCGGGTTGGTTTTGGGGTTTTTTTTTAAAGCTTGTCTGAAGAATGAAATTCATGGGCAGAGTGTTAACAATGTAGTGTCCTTGATGCCTTTGTGAATATGATGGAAAATAGCTAGAAAAAGAAGACATCAAAATGCTTTGTAGAAAGCTTCACTGAAATAATTGCCTGGTTTGCTAACGTGGCAACACTTGCCTGTTTACTCTGGAAATCTAAGGTACCATGTATGTGATTTTTGCCCTTGTCCAAGACCAGCAGGAATCATGAGTCACTGTGTTTGAAATTGTAATTACCATATCCTTGAACACCTTATCTGCACTCTGCCCATTCCTCTGCATCTGCTGAGGTTGTTCTGGTTTTGTGAACTGCTGAGAATGCTGCAGCACCTGCCCTTTGTTCTGAAGCCAGTAGCATGCAGACAGGGAGATGGCTGACTAATATTCTGTAAGATCCCCTGTCAAAAATGAGCTCATGCAATCTCCTGCATTGCTGGCAGACCCATCTCAATATGTGGATATGTGCTATGGGTATTTCTTAAGCTTAAAAAAAATAAATAAATAAATTTATTAGAATTTGAAACCTGAAAAGAAAATAATAAAATAGTCTTCTTTTTTTTTTTTAAATTGTAAAATTTTTGGTCTTAAGGGAACACCAGAATAATCTGCCTTTGTTCATGAATACCAGCACTCAGTTACTGCTTGCTTTTAAAGTCTTGACCCAGGAATCAGTTGCACATAGCTGCAGCCTCCTCCCAGCCTGTTCTCGCTCTCACTTTGTTGGAGGTACGGCTTGGCAGTGCCTTGAGTACAAATATTAAACTCCCAATTGTCAGATTTCTCCTCTGTGCTGGAAAATGAATTTTCCATCTTTGGATGGAGCCGCACCCTTCTCTGTCAGTGTTTGGTTTCCAGTTAACTGCATTTGCTCTGGGTATGGAATGCTGACGTTCAAAACACAGAATGAAAATAAACTTACTTAAGAAAAAGGTTTGATCCTTATTTGATGCAGACAAATCTTCAGAAAAACATAAAGGAGTCTATTGCTCTGGTGACCCCTTGGTTTTAGTATGAGGAAGTGTGCAGTGAACTCTCACTATACGGTATTTTGATAGTATTTGTGGTTTGGATCAGTTACAATAATTTGAGTTTGACGTGATTAAAGTTAGTACAGTGTCATCTGTACTCTGGCAGTTCTTTGGAGTCAGGACTTTTACTTCTGCATCTTTATTGGCTGCACTGAATTTATATCACCATGACATTAAGCTTATCTTCAGTATGGTCATTTTAACTGTAGTTCAGAAATGTACTGAACATTATTTTTCCTTGTGACATCTGTCATGCGTTAATAAATAGTTCAGGAACAGATGATGTCAGAAAGCAAGACATCTTTGTGCAAAGGATTGATGAATTAACTAGGTCTGTTGTTTAAAGAAACCAACTGTAGTTGAATTAGAAAAGTCTTTTCAAGTGGATTATGTCCCTTACTAAAAGGGAGGGAGAAAACTTCTTAATACATTTTTTTTTTCCAGGGTATTTTTAGTTTTTATGAAGTGTTACTGTGACAGTACCAAACCACTACTGCATTTGGAGGGGTTTGTGAAATCTGATGAGGTTTCTTTTCTGTATCTGAATGTGTGATCCCTGGGAGTTTCCTCTGTCATGAAACAGCAGTATGTAATTAATGGTAGTAGGTAAACACAGAACCCAGTGTGGAAGGAGGACAAATGAGGAAAGGTTAGAATAGTTTCAACAATTTCTCCCTTCATTCTCTACACAGTTGAAAAGTGAACATGTGAGAAGAGATCCTTCTTTGCAAGGAGCAGAGGAGCTTTAATGTAATGATTAACTAATTGGAGAAACTCAGCAGAGCGTAGCAGTTTTTGCAGTATTACACCTGCCTCGAAATGTCTGGGGTTAGGGTGGAGAGTTTGAGTTTCTTGATAAACTAATGAGCTGCTTTATACTTTTCCTTTCACATAAGTAGATCTTCTCTTCCGGCTCTTAGTCTGGTGAAGTATCTGGTAATCTTGGCTTCTCTTGTGGTTTTTCTTCTATTTGCTTATGAGTGAAAAATGTAATTGTTCACTGATAGAAGTTTAATAATGCAAATTTCTTAAGGAAAATGTCAATTTCAGTTAATATTTTGCTAATCACTTATCTCGTTAATTCAAGATTTTTGGGGAAGGAGAAATAAAGCATAATGTTAGTATTGGATTGCTTGGTCTAAATATTTACTGTGCCAGATCCTGACACTATTTTGAGATTTCCATTTTGAAAAAAACATTTGGGTTTCATTTGTCTTCTGCTTTTTCTGTCAGTTCTGCCTGTTCTCAGATGTTTTCCCATTAAAACAATTTACTGTTTATCTTAGTAGGCGTTGTAGACATTTGATTTTAGTTTTTACTTATGCTAGATTTTAGTAAGATCAGTCTCTTCAAATTTAAAGACCAGGAGAGATTTGTGCCTTACCTCTGGCCTTAAATTAGGGCAAAGCTGTGTTGAAATATGACAAATCTCCCTTTTTTATGTCATACTTTTCATTGCAGTAGTTGGAGACAAGACCACAGTTCATTTTGATACTGCACTTTGTAAAGTTGGCCAAAGAATGTTACTATCAAGTTTAACCAGTTCTTGATCATGAATTTAAGAATTTTAGTCTTCTTAATAGTCTAGTGTTTTTTCCTAGTGGAGAATATTAGTACAGGTGCTTTTGCCACTGGAAGGTAAGAGAAAATTGAAATGATAACTTGCAGACCTTTAAGAAAATACATTTGAAAAACATAAATAATTAAAAAGAATCAAGAGTTGTGTATGGAAATGTGCTCGTTACAGAGCTTGTAATTCTGTGTCTGGATACATGTATCCTGCAAATACAGTCTTTAGGACTTTGTACAAGATAATGTTTACTTTTGTTACTGCAAAGTTTGAGTATGTCGTGTTGCCAAACACTCGCTGAATTTATTACAGTAAACAGTAGTGTTTAGCTTTTATTCTGGTTTTGGAGGAAGGTATTCATGTAAGAGCATCAGGATTTATAAGTATTTCAATAATATTTTGCTGAGGTTATCTTAAGTGGTTATCCTGAAGAAACCTGAATTTCTGGGTAACAGCCTATTTTAAGGCATTTTGTTTCTTTATTTGAAAGCCATATAATGTTGCAGTACATTTCTGTAATTGATTAATATTAATAACACGGTAACATTAAGCAAAACCTCAGAAAGTCACCTTGTCTGTATGTTTTCCCCACGGTAAATGTTTGATGTGGTGATAGAAGTTGATGTAAATTATATCAAGTAATCACTGGTATCGCAGTGATACATGATCCATAGCTGTGTAAATGTCTTGCATAACAAGAGACTGAGCTTCCTTAATAAAATAATGCAGAACAACCTCTTTGCAACAAGTCCAGTATCCTTCTAGAAACCTGTTTGGTTTTTTTTAATCTAGTATTTCCCAGCTTTATGAGTCCATTACACTAGTCAGGTTTTTAATATGAAGCAGGGAAGTTGTTTCAAAGCCTCTGTACGTTGTGTAGGATATTGTCATCTATGACAGCAGTAATACAAAGTAAGTCTCTTTGTTGTATTGCTTATTCTAATAAGTCAAGCATCTTGGGACCATGTGTGAGTAATAATTTCTTGGGAATCTTTCCCTTGATCGCACTTTATTGTAAATATACTTTAGTTTGGCACTTAAAGCAGCAGTATACCTTAAAAATCTGTCAGCATCTTCAGGATGAGAATTTCACAGAGAACTAAAATTATACTTTAGCATTTTCATGTAGGTTGAAAATTCGAATATTTTTTTGTTTTCCTTGAGAAAATTGTATAGAATTAGTACTGAGTTGTGGAATATTTTTGTAGGAAACTTTTCTGCTTTGTCTATATTCAGAATGGAGTTGCGTTTCCTTTTTGGAGGCTGTTCATGTCCTTAATCTATTTTGTGATTTACTTAGAAACGGGGGTTTTAAAGCATGACATATGTGAAGGGACAGACTGATTCAGCTGTGAAGAGCATAAATATAAAATTGTTCTACTTGTCCTGGAACCATCCAGCATTCTTAGCAGAAGGCTGATTTCCAGGAATTTGTGAGGACAAAAGTTAAGTACAAGAGGTATTCTAAAGAGTAGTAATTAGTAACTATGGCGACAGATGTCTCACTGTAGCAAGTCAGTCAGCTATATATAAACTAAATTACTTGTAAATTAGACCTCTTCCTCTAGATCTCTTTTTAAAAATAGCCTTTTGCATCAAAAGTATTGACACTGATGTGGAGAGAGAGATCTATTCTCGTATGGTGGTGTCATACTTTGTGGTAAAACATTTTATCTTGAGGTTTTTGGAAAGTGTCTTGTCATCTTTCTCCTTTTGACAGTGAATGCATTTCTGGATTATTTGAATAATCTACAGATAGATTGGTGCTCCTGTGTAACTTTTACCCTTTTGAACTACTTTATTCCATACCTTCTGTTTACCACAGAAAACTTTATTCAGTGAGGGGAATGAATATTGTGTACCATGCCTTCTATCACTTCAGGTCTCACCGTTCAGAATGGATCTTCAGTTCAAGTGTACTTATTCTAGAAGTTGGAGGAATGAGGCGGTACTGCGCAATAGAGGATGGTCAGGACTTGTTTTTCTGTGACTGGGTGTTTTACTGCACTTTGCAGTTATGGAATGTGATTACTGGGAGGGGTTAACTTTACAGCTGTCAGGTTAGGTTACAAATTGTTGTTTCTAGAAAAGAGAGTGTGAGGTTACTTGAATGCCAAGAGAGTGTGAGGTTACTTCTGCCCAAGGAGGGTGAGAGTAAAGAGGTTAACAAGGGGAACCATCCTTTCTGATAATGTTTTTATTAATGTTGGTTGAATTCCGGCTTTGTTATTGTTTGTAATTTTTGGGAGAAGGAAGGGAAGCAGTGGGGTGCAGATTTGGGCACCCAAGCTTCGGATGAGTGCACAATCATAGAGTAAAAGCACTGTATAAGCTATTACTTTGATATTGGTATCCTGCTATGATCATCTTATGAAAGAATTTTTTCCATGTAAATTACCATCACCATAGTATTACTGTATTTTATCCAGAAGTTTTGTTGTTGTAGGTGATTGCAATGTTGATAGTTCCTTTTAGAACTAATGCAAATAAAAGAAATCTGAGAGTGGGTTGGGATGTCCATACAGTTTTGTACTGGCCATTGTTGGGAGGTTCCGTGAATTGTAATGCAGTTTGTTTACTTACATTTTATGAAAGCAAAGGTGATATGGGTTGTCATGGTGGTTTTGTTTTTAATTTAGACAGCTATCTCCTAATACAGAGAACTCCAAATTCTGGTTGCAAAATGTACTTTAAGGTCTTAAGATTCTGACGTGCAGGATTTGATTGAAATCAGATGGTTGACATTGTAAGTACAGCTTGCTCTCTGCCATTCTCTTCTTGAATGACGATGCTGCAGTGGGAGGTGTGAGTATATGGCTTAGGAACCAGCTTCTAAAGTATGCTCATTTTTAGCTCAGGTCATTGTTATATACCACCCAAATTAAACAAACTGAAGTCATAGGAATTCTGCAACCATGCTGAGGTGTTCATCTGTCCGTGCCTTCGAGCCAACTGGCGCAGATAACTAGGATGGTGATGGGTTCAGTTTAGCTGCCTTTATTTTTTTCATCCATTACCATGTGTGAGTTGAAGATGTCAGTCTTGAATGGCACTGTGATTGTGAAAGATATGTGGGACTATGGTTTGAAGTTGAGGGCAGCAGTGAATAATCACAGCAAACTTTGGAGACATGCAGTAGAGATCTTCATCCTCATTCTTTTATGTGTATACATAAGCTTTAAATTGTGAACTTCAGGTTTTTCTTCTGCTTAAAACTGAAGAACTTGGATTGTGATGTAGTTTAATGTCCAAAATTTTTAGCCATCTTCTGCCAATTTCTTTAATATGAATTAGTTTGAAAAAAATTCAGCAGCACTGTTCAAGAATTTTATTTGATGATGAATAGCCTGAACCATTTAAATAAAGTGATTTTAAGCTTCATGTAGCTAGTTCTAAAGCTTAAAAAGTATTGTTTAGTCTTTTTAGTAGCCTTCCTGTTAATAATGATCACTTCCTAATACAAATTAATAAATCCTTTTAAAATAAATGTCTGGCATCCTGTTTCTGAATTTTCCTGATGTGAAGCAAATTATGTGGATTGCTGCAAATATTGAATAATATTATGGGGCTATTGACTAATAATATCCTTGAATCCTGAGTGTTTCACTTTCAGACCGGTAAGGTTAATTACAACTACTAGCAAATACGGGGTTTGAATAGTTGTTTAGAAGGTAATGGGCACAACAGGTAGGAGATGGTATTAGCTCTGCAAACATGTTTTCATGTTTTGGGGGTTTTTTTTTTTGTGAATGCTTTTAATATGCCGTAATTTAAAACTCTGATAGGTGTAAGTGTATCTGTAGAACTCGCCAGTTAAAATAAGCAGTGCAGTGTTGTATGTCAAAAGAAAGATCGGTGCTGAAATGTTTGCAGGTACAACACACCTGGAAATGTTTGCTCTGTTTTGTTGAGGAAGGTGGCATTTTGCTACTGAGCAGCCCAGAGTTGAAGACAAACGTGTTTTGTGCAGAGCTTAAGCTCTTAGAGCCTCTTAGTGTTTGGCATTGCCCCTCTGTGTAAAGTGATTTCTCTTCTCACAAATTCAGCATGTCTTCACCTCCCTTTCATAGCTCCAGTGTCCTTTTCAGGTAAACCTTGCTGACTTTAGCTCAGAGGAAAGTTAAGCTGAATGACAGGGCCTGTAGTGAACTTCAGAGCACTTGAGCTATCAGGACATGGCAAGCAGCAGAGGGTTTAATACTTTAGAGCAGTTCAGATACATCCAGAAAAAGGCTGAACTGTGTTTATACCCAGACTCAGTTATGCTGGCACAAAACTGCTTTTACTGCCACAGTTTATTTTGCTTGACAACAGGTATGAACAACCAGCAGGGTTGTCCTGGCAGTACAGTCAACAAAACTTCAAGGTGTAAATGAACACAGAACAACTTGGTCAGCAGAAGAGCATATTCCCTGCTGTCCCCTTCCTCCTGCACCTTGGAGCTACTGGCAGGTTGGGAAGGATGGTACTGAATTCCTGGTGAAAACTGAGAATTTTAATTTTTTTCATGAGAATGGCTGGATTTACATTAGGCTTACACCTTCAGTTGAAAACTTAGGGTGAATATCTTTTGTCCATTGCTATATCAAAGAAGGGTGGGGTTTTTTTTTTCCTCTTTTTACTGCATAGAAAGAATGGTTTATTATTTTGTAAAGAAGTTACTGAAAAACACTAGCAAGTTGTGCTTCTCTGTGGGTCTCCAATACTTACGGCCCTAAATAACCATTGAATAGCTGCCACTCCTTCAGTCTGTTCAATCAGACTGGAAAATCCCTGTCTCACACGTGGGCAGTTTTAGTTTCATAGCATGTGCCTGCTGCAGGTAGCTAAAATAATCTTAAAAAGGAGATTTGCTAAGAGCTCAGAAGTTAATGCACTGGCTTTGCTGGCAAGTTGAAAGAGCTGGAATTTAGTAAGCAAAGAGCTATTAGATCCATGTGTTGAAGAAATATAAAAGTAAATAGAAAAGCAATTTTGCTTGATGCACCCCACCCTGTGAATTATGCTTGCTCATGGAGACAAATACTTCTACTTCCTTGATAGGTGGGTGGAGTTAGGCAACTGAGAAGAAAGGAATTTAGGATGTGCCTAAGCAGAGCAGAATGAGAAACTCAATCAGTTGGATCTGGAGATAATTTAGCATTTCAACTTCTCTATCTTGCAGCCAAAGGACTGATGTGGAATTCAGTATGGTTTGCACAGTGTACTCTGCTAGCAGAAGTGCTGCTCCCAAAATGAGAAAGTACTCTGTGTTAATACTTCAAGGAAGAGATGATCTTTTAATAGTATAGGAGAAGAAGCTTTACAGTGGCAGTGTGTGATAAATGTGGGCCACATTGCTTGACCCCCTTACTTATTGTTTTAAATTCTTTGTGCACGATTCAGATTGTGCAGAGCCAGTGTACTGGAGAATTCCTAGCAGAATACTTGGCATCAAACAAGTAGATGAACCTAGATCACTGTACAACTCTGCAGTCCAATTTTGTGCTAAAGTATTGCTTTAGGGCAGGTACTGCAGTTTCTAGATCCCTATTTACTTGCTGCATTTGAGTATTAGCTTTAGTACTTGGCCTGCATTTGTAATGCCAGCATTAATTGTTCAATGACTGATCATGTAGTTTGTAGCATGAGTAGGGGAAGAATTTGTCATTGTGACTGCAGCATTTTATGGCTGAACTACTCTAGCTGACAGCCTTGCTGCCCCTTTGTGGCAGTAAAGAAGGCAAAAATGAAGTTGGCGTCCCCTTAGTGGCTGTAATTCAGAATTTGACAAATGAATTTAAATCTTTCTGGTTTGAACTAATGACTCAAAGGCTGTAAGACAGGGCTCTGAAGCACATGGCAGTTGTGTACACATTAATGATTGACTTTCTCTAAAAATCAATGTTCTAGATTTTGATGCTTATTATTTATTATTAATTCAGCTATGGAATAAGGCTGAAATAGGTTTCATTATTGTATTATATATATTGTTTTTAGAAGTAGACTTTTTCATGGAGTGAATGTCACATCTCTGCAGAGAAACTCAGTTCTACAGTAATTCTCCTCACTGTAATTTTCAGCATATTTGTCCTGAACTGCAGTTTCAAGCTGGGCTAGATGGAGTAGAAGTAATGTGCTCTTAAAATGGAAAAGGATGGCTATAGATAGTGATAGCAAATGTTACGTGAGTCTGTCTTGATCACCATTCTTGATTTCCTGCCTTCTTGCAGTACTGGTACAGCTCTGCTGTGGAAGAGACTTGATGTTCTTTTGTTCATTTTGTTGTACTTGGGGTAGTTAGCTCATAAGAGTTTTTGAAAAAACCACTGTTTTAGTGATCAAGAATAGAGCATTTGTTCTTTAAACACTGATTTTTCTGTTGCCCTGTGTGTGGAGCACTTATTCTCCATCTTTACCTTGTATCTTGTAATGAACAGTTACACAACAGAAAGATCTTTCATGCCTTTGGCTTTTGAGTGTGTGTGTATGAGTGATTATTATGTACTGCAGTTACTTGGAGATTAACACTTTGGCTTTCTCAGAACAAAATTAAAAACCAAAATGTCAATCACAAGTGCATTTCTCTACGCTTTAGGCCAATTCTAGAACTTTGTATTAAGTCTCTAGTTTGGTACTCAGGGAATAATGCAGCATATTGAAAGAAATACCATATATCATGAAATTGAAAAAAGGTAGGGCTAAAAGTAAGTCTTGTAGTAAAATATTAAAGTAGGAGCTTGTCAGTTGTTTGTTCTACCATTGTGTTGTACTGTCATTAAATCTCAGGTAAATCACTGAAAAAGTGTGATACTTCTGTGAGCCCATGCTTTGTTTTCCAAGCTCCCTCAGAAGTGTCTTATGCTATATCAGGACTGCGTATGGCTTGAAAAACAAAACACTTAATGTCTTGTCAGGCTAAGTAAGGAGTTCTCTTTAGTCTGCCTCTTGGAAGACATAATGGTAGTAATCATTAAGCAGAATGATTTTTGTTGTCTTCAAGGAAATGTAACAACATAACAATAACAATATAACATAATGTAACAACAGCCTACCTACGTTCCATGGGCCGTCTGTCCTCTGAAGAACAGCAATTTTTAAGCATCCTAATACCAGCTAGGATTCGTATGTTGTATGTGCATAAATCTAAGGTACTATAGTCTAGAATGTCTATGGCAGAACTCTTCTATTCAGGAAAAATCAGGAATTTGTTACAGATGGGAAAATTGTAGTGGTAGCTAACTGCATAAAAATAAATGTGACTTAGCAATTTGTTGGTGGTGCTCTGAATCATTGACCTAGAAAGCAATGGAACTTAAATGGAATGAGATTTTTATACACCACAGGTCAGAGCAGAGCTTATTCATCAAAACTGAATAGTAACTTGAAATACAATAAATAATAAATTTGTAAAATTAATTCGTAATTCCTTGCAAAGCATGGAAATAAAAAAATGCAGGGTTTTTTGCAACTTCTTTAATGCTGTTGTAAAGAAGATGGACAGTACTGGAGGAGTTTGAGTATACTGATGAACCACAGGTTTTACTTTAGCATAAAATCTCCATACATTTTATGGAAGCAGCATGGTAGGATGACTGCAGTTAACAGAGTTTATTAATGGTGAATAAGTGAGAGAGAACAGAAATTACTAAGGAAGAAATATGGGCTAGGGTTTTTTTTTCTTCTGTCTGTGAAGGTGGTGTGATACTGGAAAGTAAGTTTCTTAAATAGTTGTATGGTAATAGTTGTAATTTCAGGAAGAGGGGAAACTACCACTTGAACCATACATATAGTTACCTGAGTTAAGGATGTGGTAACTCCTTAACAGTCTTCAAAAGCTAAGTTGCTTTGAACGTGCATGAGCTACCATTTCTGCTCAAAATGGGGCTAATTGTTAGTACAAGGCACAAAAGGATGGGAGTTGAGTTTGATCTGAAGAGGGGTGTGAATCAAGTATAATTAGGTCAGCATATGCTGCCCTTTTTTCTGGCAGTACCGGCTTAAGCACCTCCTCATATAACTTACATCAGCTCTCAAAACTGGTTTGCAGTGACTAAACAAATGCCTGAGCCAGTACAACTAAAGAGGTGGTGGTGCAACTCAGCAGTGAGCACTGGGGAAAGGAAGGATTTATAATTACTCTTGAAGGCAGCACTGCTGCTGGAGTTCATTGGTTTGCACTGAAAGCAGGAAGGGCAAATAGTGCTGGGCTCACAGCAGGCACTGTATCACAGAGCTGCTGTGTAAAAGGCATTGTTTTGGGAAATGGAACACCCACCAAGGATATGCATAATTGATAGTATGATAAATATCGGTATACTACTATAAATGCTAGTTAACATATACATGTTTGTTTGGGGGCTGGTGCTTGATTTTTTTATTTTCTAAAGGTAACTTTTAGTAATGATACAAAAGTGATGGAGGACTGACCTTTGAGAAAGATCATTTGAACCAGGAAAACTAGCATAGGAGTAACATTTGAATTTGCTACATGAAAGGGATGAGCTTGTGACATTAAAGATAATTGAATCCTTTTTACTAAGTCTTGAAATCAGTGCATTTCTCCTTATATATCAGCTTGTTAACATGTTGCTGACATTACTTCTTTCTTTGCTGGATACAGAAAGTAGAGTGTTTTTATTCTGTTTGTAAAGACTTTAGGAGCATCTCTTCTAAAATTTACAGAATGAAATCAATGTAGTTAAAATGGACATCAGTTTGATAATATTAAACTTAATGTGCATTTTCAGTTGCCATTTGTTTACTTTTTCTTTTTCCAGTTTGAATTTTGTGTCTGCTGTTTTGTTTGATGTTTTGATGAAGTTTTGTTGCTGATGCTCTGTTGCAGCTCCTTTCCTGTGTTCACTCTCCTGTATTTTGTTGTGCCCCATCTGCAGATTCTGCAGATGTGTTTTTGCAAGGGGCAGTGATTAATGGAAATGTTGGAGGGATAAAAGGCACCTATTATGCATAGGAAAGAAAAGGGTGGAGAAGAGTAAGCACAAGTATGTTTCTCCTTGCTTCTGACTCACTTTTTCGTAACAGAAGGATATTCAAATGGAGCAGAAAGCTAATCAAGAACAAACAGGAAGTAAAAACCTAATTATGTCTGCACAGAGCCATGAGAAGGTTCAGTACTCTCAGATTAGTAAATTAACAAGCTAATTAATTAGATTGGCTTTCAAACCTACAACTGTAATAAAAGCTACATTATATACTATTATGTATTAATATATAGTATTTCATAATAGAGTAATATTTAGAGTAGGGTGGGTCTGATTGTTACTGCAGTGAATACAGCCATAATTTGTGTTTACCTTCATCTTTATGAATATATGACTGAGAATTATTTTCTTTTTCTTTAATTTGAGATCAAAGACCAATCTGTTGGGGGGGGGGGGGATATCTTTCATGTGCTGCTTTCCATGCTGCTGTTAACATGCATCCTAGCCGAGCCTTCCTGTGCTGGCATTCCTGTTGATGCATGTAAGATACTTATCATGTGCTTGGTGTCATTTTCCAATATGAGGTCTTTAGACCCTACTGCTGGTCTCCTGTTCCATTTTAACCCTTCCTTTTCCCTCAACTCTGATTTTGAGCTATTTATTACTTTTTGAGGAGTGTGATAATAAGAGGTATGGGAAATTTTGCATGGAATCCTGAGAAGCAATGGCATTTGCCTTTATAAAAAAAACACGGGAATACATTCATTTCTGTGAAGGCATTACTCTGTCTCTCCCCCAGCCTTATGGTTGTGTTGGGACTTGATGAGGTTGCTTACGGGTGCAGGAAGCTGGGGATTTCTACCCTCCCATCAGGTTCCTGTAATAACTATTGTCATTGTGAACTGCTGAAAGTGACTCATTTCAGTAGTTACCTGGCTGGTTAGTAACATTCCAGTCCCCTGTTTCATCCTGTCTGCTGATCAGGTCTTAGCCATTAAGTGTGGTCTTTTGCAAGGTGACTCACTCACAACCTCTTTTCAGACATAGCAATTTTGACCAGAAGTCTTGTGTCATAAGCAGTTTCTGATCCAATAAGTCGCTATTAAAATTTAATTAACTCTACAAACGGTTATTTACAAAGGCACTTGATGCAGCAATTTTGAGATTAACTTAATGGTGTGAACTAGTACTGCTGGAAGGTAAAAGCATCCTATATTTTTTTTCCTCCCTTAGCTTCATCATGGTCTGACATTACAGTTCCTGAACTCTGTTCTCTGCCAGAGTTTTGTCTGGTTCCCTCAGTGCTAGCCTTCCCTACTGGTACATTAAACGTATAAGCAGGTAGAGTTTTTGTGTTGACCAACATAAATGCAAGCAAAAGGTGATGTTGCTACGATGTCTGATGCATTCTATGCAGGCAGTAGGTTAAGTACAATTAGTAGCTATTATTTGCATGGTGTATGTGCTAGAATTTAATCATACATTCAAAATATAAAAATCAAATACAAATACTTCTTGATAATGTGAAGGTGTTACATCCTGAGGAAGGTGTTTTGAGTTTGATGCATTTGTCCTCTTCTACCCTGGGAGCACAAGCTGTATTTTATAGCAATTAAAATTTTATTCGAGCTTATGTTTGATCATACTTATTTTGTGGGGTTTTTTTTCCAGATACTTTACTATCCTTTTTGTTTGTTTTTACAGTTCTACCTTCAAGACACTAAAAGTAGTAATGGTACCTTTATTAATAGTCAGAGACTGAGCAGAGGATCCGAGGAAAGCCCACCATGTGAAATTATGTCAGGTGACATCATCCAGTTTGGTGTAGATGTGACTGAGAACACGCGGAAAGGTAAGGGTATGGATCATCTTTTCTTATTTTCCAAGTGTATTTAGATTCTCTTACCACAACCTGATCTTCAACAGTAAATGGAATTCCTTGCTGTAAGAAAATAGGCTGGTGTTTTGGACTCTTTATTTTGTTGTCTCTTCCCTCCTTTCTGCTGGCAATGAGTCTTTGGGCCACACAGTAAACTAGATCAAGAAAATTATCTGCTAAAGACATGGACTCTATTCCCTCCTGCACCCCCAGCTAAATTTTAACTGGGTTGCTTCCATGACCCACCTTTTTCTGTATGGGTGCTAGTATGTGTAGTGGAAATGCAGATTCAGAAAAGGAGGCTCATCTGGGACTACATGTTTAGCTATTTGCCTCACTGAAACTGACAGCAATTAAAGAAGTGCATCATGGGTGTGTGTGTAGTGCTGTGTTGGGGTTTTTTAATTTTTTTTTTGTAACTACCTTTCAAGCCTATGAATCCTGAAATTTCAATTAATAATGTGGCAGAAGTATGAAACTGAATTTCTTGATAAAATAGTGTAAGTTTGAAGCGGGCTAATTTAATTCTTGTTAAAATACCCGCTGGTTCTTTCTATGACTGCTCCTGATTTTGGTTTCTGCAGGTACCTTAAAAAGAGGATAGAAAAAAGTTGCTAGCTGAAAAATGAGGTGATGGGATTTTTGTTTTGTTTTGTTTTCTTGCTGTCCTCTTCCTAGCATGCGCACTCAGGAGATCCTGTATTGTGGTAATAGCTATGTATCTGGTAATTAGTAAAAACGCAGCCTCAGTCTCTTATCTTTTGCATTTATGTACAGCGTTTCAGGAACCATTTCTTTCTCTTTCTGAAAACTGGTCTGTATGTTCATTATTAGTTTGTAATCAATTTTTCCAAGACTTAAAAGTTGCCCAGTGGGTCTGTTATGTGCTGTAAGTATTCAAGTTCTGGTCAAGTTCTGAAGAATCCTAATTCAGTAACACACAGATAAAATGGCACAACTGCCATCACTCCTCTTCCACTTCACTGATTTCTGAACATTACATTTTTTATGTTAGAATAGAATCATAGAATAGTTAGGGTTAGAAAGGACCTTAAGATCATCAAGTTCCAATCCCCCTGCCATGGGTAGGGACACCTCGCTCTAAACCATATTACCCAAGGCCTCATCCAACCTGGCCTTGAACACTGCCAGGGATGAAGCATTCACAACCTCCCTGGACAACCTGTTCCAGTGCCTCACCACCCTAACAGGAAAGAATTTCCTCCTTATATCCAATCTAAACTTCCCCTGTTTAAGTTTTAACCCATTACCCCTTGTCCTACCACTACAGTCCCTAACGAAGAGTCCCTCCCCAGCATCCCTGTATGCCCCCTTCAGATACTGGAAGGCTGCTATGAGGTCTCCACGCAGCCTTCTCTTCCCTAGGCTGAACAGCCCCAACTTTCCCAGCCGATCTTCATATAGGAGGTGCTCCAGTCCCCTGATCATCCTCGTGGCCTCCTCTGGACTTGTTCCAACAGATCCATGTCCTTTTTATGTTGAGGACACCAGAACTGTACACAGTACTCCAAGTGAGGTCTCAGGAGAGCAGAATAAAGGGGCAGGATCACCTCCTTTGACCTTCTGGTCACGCTCCTTTTGATACAGCCCAGGATATGGTTGCTTTCTGGGCTGTGAGCGCACACTGAAGCTGGCTCATGTTCATTTTCTCATCGACCAACACCCCCAAGTCTTTCTCCGCAAGGCTGCTCTGAATCTCTTCTCTGCCCAACCTGTAGCTGTGCTTGGGATTGCTCCAACCCAGGTGTAGGACCTTGCACTTGTCATGGTTAAACTTCATGAGGTTGGCATCAGCCCACCTCACAAGCGTGTCAAGGTCCCTCTGGATGGCATTCCTTCCCTCCAGCGTATATCAACCGAACCAGACAGCTTGGTGTCATTGGCAAACTTGCTCAGGGCGCCCTCAATCCCACTGTCCATGTCAGCGACGAAGATGTTGAACAACACTGATCCCTGAGGGACACCACTCGTTACTGGTCTCCAGCTGGACATTGAGCCATTGACCACAACTCTTTGCATGTGACCATCCAGACAGTTTTTTATGCACCGAGTGGTCCATTCATCAAATTGATGTCTCTCCAATTTAGAGACAAGAATGTCATGTGGGACAGTGTTGAACGCTTTGCACAAGTCCAGGTAGATGACATCAACTGCTCTAACCCTGTCCATCAGTTCTGTAGCCCCATCATAGAAGGTCACCAAATTGGTCAGGCAGGATTTCCCCTTGGTTAAGTCATGGTGGCTGTCACCAAGCACCTTGTTGTTTTTCATGTGCCTCAGCATGCCTTCCAGGAGAATCTGCTCGAAGATTTTGCCAGACACAGAGGTGAGACTGACTGGTCTGTAATTCCCCGGGTCATCCATTTTCCCCTTCTTGAAAATGGGGGTTATATTTCCCTTTTTCCAGTCGTCAGGAACTTCGCCTGACTGCCATGATTTTTCAAATATGATGGTCAGCGGCTTAGCAACTTCATTCGCCAGCTCCTTCAGGACACACGGATGGATTTCATCAGGACCCATGGACTTGTGCACGTTCAGATTTTTAAGATGGTCTCGAACCATTTCCTCTCCTACATTGGGCCCAAGGTCTCCATTCTCACAGTCCCTGTGTCTGCCTTCCAAGACATGGGTGGTGCGGTCAGAGCCTTTGCTAGAGAAGACCGAGGTAAAGAAGTCATTCAGAACCTCAGCCTTCTCCAAATCCTGTGTAGCTAGTTCACCCGAGAGCTTCCTGAGGGGGCCTGCGTTCTCCTTAGTCTGATTTTTATTTGCTCTGTACCTGTAGAATCCCTTCCTGTTATCCTTAATATCCCTAGCCAAGTTTAATTCTAACTGGGCCTTAGCTTTCCTAATCTGGTCCCTAGGTTCCCGGACAATAACGCTGTACTCTTCCCAGGCCGCCTGTCCTTGCTTCCACTTTCTATAAAGCTCTTTTTCCATTTGAATTTTCCTCAGGAGCTCCTTATCTGTCCAAGGAGGTCTCCTGGCCCTCCTGCTGCACTTCCTTCTAGTTGGGATGCAACACTCCTGAGCTTGTATCAGGTGATCCTTGAAGACCAACCAAGAGTCTTGAGTCCCCCTGCCCTCTAGGGCTATATCCCATGGAACCTTACTAAGCAGGTTCCTGAAGAAGCCAAAGTCTGCTCTTTTGAAGTCTAGGGCAGTGAGCTTGCTGCACACTCTTCTCACTGTCCTGAGGATCTCACATTTAAATGCTGATGGTAAAATTCTCTTAAACCCAGCAAACTCCCCAAACAAGCAACCCTACTCAAGAGACCCCACAACACATCAATAGTACAACAGCAGAATTCTTAGAGGGCATTAAGTGAACAAACAGAAAGGCGAAGCCTCCCTCTGTTGCTCATGCAGTCTACCTGTCTGTAGCCAGGTAGGTCTTAGTTCTCAACCTCTGGAGTATCAGAGGAAGGTTAATGAATACACCTTTAAAGAAAACATTGTTAAGCAATATTGGTGGTTAGTAATTTTGTCATGGAAAGCTTATGGACCTATAGTGTTTTTGAGTGATTCATTATAATAGAGGTTACATCACATTGTTTCATGTTGCTCAAATATGATATTGCGAAGATTTAACTCCTGGATGTCTAGTTAGAGTTGCCTGGGAGTTAATTAAAGTATTATTTCATGTAAAGTGATTGCAAATATTTATGAAAGCTAACAGGATACATTGAATAAATTAAAGGAATACATTGCATCTAATGAACATGGGACTATTCATTTGATGAGATCCTGTCCTTACTGAAAGAAGCTCAATTTCTTCATGTGTATTTAGACCTAAAACAGGTTTTATTTTAAGGTTCAGTTGGAAGAAAAATTGGAGTTCACTTGATTTTATCAGCAATTATTTGCAATTAGTTGATGTGAAAGTTTGTGGAAAGTTCATCGTAAGCGAATTCTTGCCAGGAGTCCTTGGCAGTGGTAGCTCTTCCCAAGGGTTTTGTGTTAGTTATGCAAAACACAGTCCCGGAGACCTGACACTTGTGTAATGAGTGATCAGGTTTTGCAGCCTTCCTTTCCTCCTCTCTAGCTTTGAACATTAGGGCTCATGTTACTCATGAATGTGTGGAGCTAGCTAATAAGGAAGAGCACCCAAATTTGCTTTCCTCCCTCTCTGTGCTCCCCCAAGCAATGAATGAAGATCATATCATCATGCTGGGGCATGAAACAGCTGCGTCACAGTTAAAGTGTTTACCTACCCATGAATGCAATTGGAATGCATGTAAACAGGTTTTTTGCATCTGTCTTAGATGTTACTGTTAATAAAGTAATGAAATGGACATGAAAGTTGTTTTTGAATTAGGGATTCCCTTTTAAACCATTTTGTATTCTGGTGTTTACATAATGCTGTACTTGCACAAGCCGTTTAAGCGTTTCGCTGTGTGTGATTACAAGGCAATGAGAACAGGATAGGCAGCGTTTACTTGCTTATGTAGATTTTGAGTTCTGTACACATTGCTAGAATACATTTATTTCTATTTCATTGTTCAGCCTGTATCTCAGTCATTTCCTTGCAAATGCGATCTTGATTTGGTTTGTTAAAATAGTGACACGTTCAGCCTGTGATTTGCCAGGGTATCTTACACAAGGGCCAGGCCTCAGCTTCTGCTGCCGAGCTGAAGTCATGAACAGGGCCTGGAGAAATGTTCCCAGCCCTCCCGCTTCCTTATTTGTCCACTCTCACAGCACAGACAAGCACACAGGCCAGCACATTTCCCTCTCCTTAATCCAGGATGTACCCATTAATCATCTCACTGTGCTTTTCCCTGTGTTAGTGTGGGATATATTCTATTAGCACCTCCTGAACTTCCCAATGGGGTGCTAGAGCATCCCAGGAGTTCATGGGTGGGGACTCCCCAGTGCAGAGCAAAGCGTCAGGCTTCGGAGCAGGGTCAGATGATGCCAGACGGTTTAATTCAAACGCAGTTTATGCACTTGTTCCTGGTCCAGGTTGGACGTTTCAATAAAGTCTGTTTCGTGGCGCACGGTGTTTGGAAAAGCCAGTGCAGGTGAAGGGACCCGATGCGTGCTGCTGCCCAGCACACGGCGCTGCGAGGGGATCCCCGAGGGGCAGTTCCTTGCCGCGGTTTGATCATCGCAGCGCCGCTGCTATCAGTTTAACAAGTGACTGTAACAATGACACTGTCACTTGGGGCCGGGCCGGGCCGGGCCCCGCGGCCGCCGCCGCTCTGCAGCGCCGCCTGGCGCCGCGGCCGGCTGCGGGCCGAGGCTGTGCTCGGGCGGGCTGGGGCAGGGGAGAGCCGGCCCCGGCAGCGCGTCCTGACTCGACCCCTCGGCAGCGCCGGAGGTGAGCGGGGCCCGTGGGTCAGCTGGGGCGCGGGGCGGGCAGGGGCCGTGGCTGAGGCTGGGCAGAGATTGCTCCATCGCGACTGCAAGCGCAGCTTGCTTTATTGCTCTGTCTAATTATTCCCCAAAAGCAATAATGTAGACTTATTGCTATGCTGTCATCAGTAGTATTTTATATTTTGCTTTACCTTCCCTTTAGGCTTTCCCATTATTTTTCTAATTATAATGAAGTGATAGCTAAAGGACAGACCACAGTTTTTATTTTTTTTTTTTATATTTTTATTTCATAAACCTATTTTTATTTTCCAAACCCTTTTCACATTATCTGTCTGTATGAGACCCTTCTCTGTGTTTCTTAATTTTTTACACAAATAAAGTTCCTGCAGCTTAGAGAGAAGTTTTTTCAGTCTGCATATTGATGTTGAAAAACTTTGACATTATATAATGTCAAGCAGACCGACCTGATACATGACCCAAAGGTAAAGCAGTCTGTTGGTCTTTAATTTCAGATACCCTAACACTTTCTTCTTGAAATCACTAATTTCCTCTTTATGCATTAATGGAAAGATTCTTCATTACAAAAGCGGTGTGAGTATTATGTGCTACAGCTAATATCAGTAATGTTTTGAATGTTTTTTTAAATTTTTATTTTTATTTCAAGAACAGATTTGGCAATTCTGGGGTCTAAGTCTAAAGCCAAGAAAAGATGCCAAAAGCTGTGGATTAATCTGTTTTGAGACTGAGATCCTGGCTGTTCTTCCCTGGCATGTAAATCTAATACTTTACCAGGTCAGCTTGAAAAAACAAGGTGCAGTAGCCAAGAAGATACTTCTTCAAAGCATCATTAGCTTGAATAAAGGTTAAGAACAATTCTCTTCGGTTGGAAAATTTCTCCTGTATTTTTAGATTCTATTGAGGTAGCTTCCTCAAAGACCTGTCACGTTTCCCTGGAGTACTAATGGTGTCCTAAAACACCCATGGCCCTGTTTTTTCAAAGCCAGATTAACTGTTTTACTGATATTAATAACCATGAAAGTAGAGCAGCTACTTGTATGTTGGTGAGTACTTCAGGTATAGTGGCAGATGATAAACGACCATACACTTGTGTATCTAGCTTGAGATAGTATTTTGGGAACATGTAACTGGAAAGAATTCTTACTTTCCAGTTTATAGAACCATACAAGAGAAAAAAAACCCACTAAGACAACAAAAAAGCAACCCCACAACACACAAAAAACCCCTCCAAAACAAACAAACAAGCCTGTAATTTGACTTCAGTGTCATTGAAGATGGTGCAGTAACATTTTTGGGAAACATTGTGAAGAGAGGGTGAACTCAATGGAAGAGTCAAATATTGCATTTTCTCCTCTTATTCTTTAGGATCTTCTTGAGTTCATAGAATATTGACTTTAGTACTGCAGGAGCAAGCTTTCTCCTGGTGAAGCGTAGAGGCCACTTATGTAGGGCTGTGCATTAGATGTGTACTATAAGCATACCAGAAGAGGTACATTGCCTTGAATGACACTGGTCATAGCGTTCAAGAGGGTGTGCGTGCGCTTCTCTGTAGTTCCTACACTCTTTCTTTGTGTTCCTCTTTGATGCTTGTGTTTGTAAATAGCAACCACTTGATAAGTCCCAGATGCTAAAGTGAGTGTTTGGTGATACAAATTGGATGTGTTACCTTTTAAGGCCCTGCATATCCTCATAGGAATCTTGTCAAAATGGTAGCTCATTATTTTGTTCATACTTCTTCATTCCTGTTACCCAGCACAGGGAAAGCATTCTTTTTTCCTCATTTTATGATCAAAACATATGGTTAACTTTTTTAACTTGCCTCAGTAAAGACAACCTTCAGGTACTGCTGCATGTGGAAGAACTGGAACTGGAAGTTCTTCACAGCCAAGTTGAAGTACACAGCATCACCTCATCAGTTTCTAATGGTAAAGCTTCCAGGCTCTGGAGGTCTGAGAAGGCAGATCCATGCACTGATGCTTAAAGGCACTCATGCTTCTTGTTTCCTTCCCTCAAAGTTTCTTAGGAGAGTTTGCTTGGCTACTGTAACATTAACCATTGAATTTAAATAATAATGAATCATCATGACTTGGTGTTTGTTTCTTTTCAGTTACTCATGGATGTATAGTCTCCACAATCAAACTGTTTCTTCCAGATGGAATGGAAGCTCGATTGCGATCAGAGTAAGAATGAGTATCTATTCATATGCAGCAAAATTAAACTACTGTATAATGAGGACTTGATGAATATTATGTTTGAAATCAGCATAGGAACAGTTTATTTTCCCATTTTCACAGAAAGGAAGTAGCTGAGAGCATGGCTCTTTTTCAGGCATTATAAAAAAGAAATCTCATTTGCTTGTTGCTTTTAGAAATTAAGACAACTGTGAAAGATAAAGAAGTTCTTATCAAGTTGTGCTTTTCTGACTGGCTGTGGTTTGGTGTAATGGAATGGGTATTATAAACAGAAGAATATAGGGAAAAAGAAAGCAAATGAGCAAATTATCCTTCCCTCTTTTATGTGGGATTATTATTTTGGCTCCTTTAAATGCGCATAGACTCTACTAAAGTGAAGTTAATGGTATTTCTGTGTGTGTACATGTAATGCTGTTTATATTCTTCAGATAAGTAATACAGTAACTGGTGCAGTTATTTAGTGTCACAATGAAAGCAAGCTTTGCTTGGCATGGGGGAAATATTCATAAAATATGATGGAATAATGTTTGTAAACTCAGATGAATATTGAGAGCACTTTCTGTATATGTGTGCGTGTTACAGAGCAAAATTCAGAGTAGTAGAAACAAAAAATGTTTTGTTTCCACTAATAGTGTACATTACAAATTACATAATAATAATCTTCTTAATCATCTTTCAGTCTTACCAATTGTGTGGTTTTGACTGCTTATTTAAGCATTCTTTTATTGTTAGTATGCAGAAATATTTGCATGAAGCTTTCTGGTCTTTGCTTCTTGGAAGATAAGTCAAAGTATTGCAGGAAGTTTTCGATATAATTGTGTGTTCTAGTAAGAAGTGGTGAAAACATATGGTATTAAATTTTTTATTCTGATGAAAATGTGCAAATATAAACCTTGTTCTAGTAAAAGCATACAAAGTTCTGTAAGTTACCAAATATTATTTTATGCAGTTTACTGAATTTGCATGAGTAGTATATCCACTGCCTTTTCATAGCTGTTGTTTTGTGCATGTCAGTTGGTTTAAATCTTAACAAATCAGTTCTAAAATAATCAAGTACTATATAACTATTGAAATAAAAGTATAGACCTTGGATTTATAATCTGAAAACAGTTCTGTAACTTTGAAAATATTGGTCAGCATAGTATGAACTGATTTTGCATGTTTATGTATCAAGTCTTCATTTTTATGTGACGAATAAACTTAAAAATGCAAAGCATCTTGATTAAATGTGGTGGGGATCTAGATTTTTTTTTTTAACTGCAGTTCTGCACTTTGTATTCACTTTTTTTAATGTTCCTTTTGGTTTTTTTTTTTTTTTAGTGTTATCCATGCTCCATTGCCAAGTCCTGTTGACAAGGTAATTCAGTAATCTGCTGTGTTCTGCCTTATTCAGCTACATGCTGTTTTCTGACGTATCATAAAGATGAAGAAGTAGAGGAATTTAGTTACATGTGTATATGTTTTGCAGTGTCAGTTTTTTACTAGTTTAATATTTTGAGTGACATTTAAGGTAGAGAGGGTAATGCACTGTTGCAGTGTACGTTTTATGATAGCTGAACTTGATCAGGAATTGGTTGTCTCTCTAGTCTCTAAAAAGAAGAATTAACTTAAATAGGTTCAACTCAGACTTCTAAACATAAAGGGTAAAGTTTTGTGAAGCTAAGGAAACTTACTTGTGAAGTCAGCAGTCTGAGGAGTTAACAGGCACTGCATTTGAGTTGAGGTTTCAGAACAGCACATATATCTGGAATCAGGGACAAGGGCATGAATTCTGAGGACTGCAGGTATTAAGTGTGAAAATCAGCTTCAAAATTATGTCAGTGTAGGAAGAGCCTACACGAATTAGTAAATAAATTTGCAGAAAAACCACTCCAAAACAATCCTTCTATTCTCCCCAAGTCCAGAACAATTTGAGGTATGATTAAAGATAATATAAATAGTCCCCAAATCTGACATAGATACTTACAAAGGCAAATTATGAAGATGATGGCTAGTAGGTCAACAGGAAACGTGTGTTTGAAATGTGATGGCATTAAATTGGAATATGAGAGGCTTTATTTCCAATTCTGGAAACCCCTAATTTCTGTTTGTCTGTGGGTTGGATGGCTTCGCCTTTGTGCGCCTTGTTTCTTTTTTTTGTCAGTTTAATCTGGTCTGAAACAAAATCCTTAAACTCTTTACATTTAGACATTTGTGCAGTGGGTCCTCAGTCCAGTTTGGGGAAGTCCTGTCATAAACCAAAGAATAAACATTAGCAGAACAATGAATGAATGAAATTGCCATTATTAGATAATCTTAAATGTACCTTCGTAACTGGGTAATGAATTTTGCATTAAGTTTAATGAAAAAGCCAAACCTATTTTCATTCTTAAGTTCTCTTATTTTTCAGGTTGCTGCTAACACTCCCAGTATGTATTCTCAGGAATTGTTTCAGCTTTCACAGTATCTACAGGTAGGTTTTCTCTTGACAGTATTTATTTCGATGAAATACTCAGGTTTTGTTCAAAGACTCTTCACGTCTTAGCTTGCATTTTGTAAACCTGAACATCATAAGCATTTAACTACCTTTTCTGTAGTGAAATAATGCAAAACATATTATAATTGGACATAGTATGGCTCTATGTAAACTAAGTTTTGCATGAGCAGTATAAACTGTGACTTTCCTAAAAGAAGCATGTAAACTCATTTTGTTTTATAGAGGTATCTATCTACTTTTCATGTCGTTTTTCCTCTCCTGCCTTGCTGTCCCTGATTCTCTTTTGCCCACAATATTTTTGTTATCATCCATTGCTATGGATGTACTATGTATGTGTATAAATGCTTTGATAGAATGAAAGAAAGGCAGAACAAGCGCTCATTCCAAGTGACAAAAATTAGTTTGCTTCTGTGAAGATAATTCCTTGGTGTGAATATTTTTGTCCCTGTATCTATTAGGAATTATAAAGGAGGGGACAGTGCTGGCAGCTCTTCTTCCTCATTGGCATCACCAACCCTTCTGTGCCTGCTCCTTTTTCAGTTTAAATAGGTGTGCTTTTTCCTAAGATTTCAAGTCACAGAAGGGTTAGACAGCAAAAGGACACATATTAAATGTGCTAATATGAGTAAGTAAACTCTCTAGACAAGATCATAATATCAGCTTTCTGGAAAGTATGTGAAAAATCTTCCTGGTACATTCTATTTAGGTTTAATTTATGTATAGTTCTGCTGATTTATTTTAGCCATTCATGTTTGGTAATGGCAATTTTTATTTGTTCACATCAGTGATGAGGTTTTTGAAACAGCTAATAACTTCATACATACTTGCTGACTTAGCAGGAAGCAGCTCCAGCAGATGCTCTTTCTCGGGAGGCTGAATACATACTTGCTTACCAATCTGTTCATTTTTCGTATCCTGGAATTGTTATATGAAGATGCTCTTCAGTCATACTGCCATAAAACAAGCATCAAACAAAAACAGTAGTTCTTGCTTGGCATTTTTCTATTGTGACCTTATTTGAGGATGCACAGCTCATTGCGTGGGAGCTACCAAGCTGCCTTTTGGTGTTTACAATTTTGTTACTCAAACTGATGAAAGTCAAAGTGTTTTTAAGTCCTGGAAAGAATAACTTGATACAGTGTGTCCTCAGCGTGTGCAGCATATGCATGAAAAATGAAGGTTTTCAGGAACCTGAGGTTATATGATAACATTTTCTAATTAAATATCCAAATAAACGTGTGGATGGATAAAATGGCATGGGATTATTATAGTTTTGAATACGTGACACTGTTTGCTACTCACACTTTTTTTTTTTTTTCTTTGTACTTTAGTATCTGTTCTGTTGCTTCTCTTTTCTGAGTTTTTCTAGTTGAACTCACTGGTACTCTTCTCTCTTCACAGGAAGCCTTACATCGGGAACAAATGTTGGAACAAAAGTTGGCAACACTTCAGCGACTACTTGCTGTCACACAAGAAGCTTCAGATACTAGTTGGCAGGTATCTGCAGGCATCTTTTTCCTTTATGGACTGAAATAAGCAGTGACATAAATTTCAGCTATTAATTTACAAACGATGGAGGGGGGAGAGCAGCAGCAGGAGTAGAAAGTTTATGGTGGTTCTCTTAAGCTGTGTAAAAGAGAATGTTTAATAAATTTAGTTTATGTGCTAGTTTGAAATAACTATTAGTAGTGAGTACTGCAACAGAATTAAAGTCTTAAAAGCAGAGCTATACTGGAAGTACATAAAGCATATGTTAATACTAAGGTGATACTTCTTTTCTGCTAGGCTTTAATAGATGAAGACAGGCTGCTATCAAGATTAGAGGTTATGGGAAATCAGTTACAGGCATGTTCAAAGGTAAGTAGTTCACCCCAAGTTGAATGTTAGGAATGCTGAAAAATAGCTCTGTTGAAGTGTTTTGCAATTAGCTGGTTGTAAGAAAGCAGTCGGAAGATGAACTTTCTGAAATGACCCTGTGTTTATTTGGATAATCTATATAGCATGAAAGCTGTAGATCTGTTCTGTATTTCATGGAATCACTTTAAGCCTACATAAATGGCTATTTTTCAGCATTTTTTTAGCCCCATGTGATTTCTTTCATATATAGATATAAGAATGCATGTAATGAAATACAGTAAAGGAATTCCTGTCATTGGTGAGAAGCAACCATCCTGTCCTGTTTCCTTTCCTGTGGATGGCCCTTTCCACATAGGGAGGGATTTGAAAAAAGGTATTATCAGTGTGCTGTCTGATATTCAGAGACAGAGTAACGATTGTGCCATACCTTGATTGTTGTTTAGGCCATCTATGCCTGCCCTGAATTTTTATTTTAATTGTATTTTACTTCTAATTCCTCTCAACTACCTATGTCATAAGAATTTTTTCTGCAGGTCCTGTTTGAGGTCTTTCAGGATGAGACCTCTTAGGTTTCTGGTTTGTCAAATTGTAGGTCTCCGAGGCTTGACGCTGTTTTAGCAGTGTCCACAAAACCTCCATAGTTTTCTTGTAATCACAGGTGACCATTCAATGTGTGCTGCTCTATATGCACTTCAAAAAACAGCTGGTTTGCACCCAGCAATGTCAAGAATCTTTGATCACTGATTTGTTCATGACAGTTTTTCCATCTACCAGAAACTGCTAAACATTTTGGAATAGAACAGGTCTTATCAAAATCTAATATATTTAATCAGCAAAATACTTATGTTCTGTCTTTATATCTGAATTGTTTTATGCATACAGAATCAAACAGAAGACAGTATACGAAAAGAGCTTATAGCATTACAAGAAGACAAACACAACTATGAGACAACAGCCAAAGAGTCCCTGAGGCGGGTCCTTCAGGAGAAAATTGAAGTGGTCAGAAAACTGTCTGAAGTGGAGGTACTGTAGTTTCATGCCTAGTCTCCTGGAAGCACTGAAATAGTTAGAACTGCTGCTGCTTAGATCCCTCTCTTGTTTCCTGTAATATTACAGTATTTGTTGTGTTGTGGCACTTTCAGTATGTTAAGTAGCAGTGTTTATTTTTCCTGTTGGACAATGCTTGGATTGTTAAAGTTAATGATAAACTATTCTTGAAACTCCTACTTTTTCTGCCAGATTTCAGAATTCATGAAGTTGTACTATATTGGGAAATAAGTGAGAGGAAATGATATACACTTATATAAATTACACTTAAGAATGAGTTTTTGAGATTACAAAGTGTTGAACACTTTCTTCAAAGAAAATTTCTGCCCCTATAATATTTTTCATCATTATCTTTTCCTTTATTTTCTCTTGCCATTATAATTATTTGCTGTGTTCCCTTAGGTCAAGAAATATCTTACAATTAAGTGCACAAAATCTCTACCCTCATCATGTTTTTAGAGAATGCTGTCTTGGTTGGGTTAAACCACGACAAGTGCATATACTGCTGTAGTAAATAACCTCATGAGATTTCAGTTAAATACACCTTTTTGTATTGTAATAGTTTTTGGCAGGTTGGTTAATGGTTGGAGGCTTATGTTGACTACTTCTCCTTTTCAGTCCTATACTCGGAGAAGAATCTTGTGACCTATTCTACCGTTTCCTTTGAGTCTTGGAGGAGAAATATTATTTTAACTTTACTACGGGATTTGCTTTAGTGCTTCCTGCCATGTAATTTTCTCTCCAAGCAGAAGAATCATTGGCTGCTGATTGAGAGTTGTCCTTTAATAGTTTTTGAAATACACACCTTTTGTGTAAAGGTGTTTTGGTCATAAATGAGAGCCAAGTCAGAGCTTGTTAACAAAAGAAGAAAGAAAACCCAAATGCAAATGAAAACACATTGTATGACTGAAGAAACAAATCTTGAGCTGTGAGGAGGAAACTATATATACCATTTAGTTGTGCTGTAGTCACCAGCTGTTGCAAACTTCTGGAGCATTCCTTGCCTCCTGAAGACCCAGCTGCCTCTTAAGTAGGGAGATCTTAGTTTAGACTCTACATTATGGAGTACAAGAAAAGGTTTAGGGCGCTTCCTTGGAGCTTTTATAATGTGTTAAATCTTCTTTTGCTGGGTGACAGATGTGATGAAATCTATTGGTTACATTGAATTACAAGATGTTATAAAACTCTCACAGATTAGCATAAAAACGGAGGAGATCACAAAGTTCTTTATACCTGTTGATCACAATTAATCATATAGCATACTGTGGCAGTTTTTGGTTGGTGTTTTTTTACACATGCCTGAAGCCAATATATTTTCACATAATATGTTCTTAAAGTAGAACATTACAAAGGTTTGTGTAGATAGCATTTTTGCTGGGACTTGATGTGCTTGTTTAGCCCTGCTGATTAGGAACAAAGCAGTTAAATGTGATTAGTTCCATACACTGTTTGGAAAAAAAAGATCAATTTCAGTGTTTGGTAGATTATTAGTCTCTATTTTTTTTATTAATTGCATAATAATTCTCTCTTACAGCGAAGTTTAAGTAATACAGAAGATGAATGTACTCACCTGAAAGAGATGAATGAGCGAACTCAGGAAGAATTAAGAGAATTAGCTAATAAATACAATGGAGCTGTAAATGAAATTAAAGATCTTTCTGACAAGCTGAAGGTAATGACAGAACTTTGTGACTTATAATGATACTGTAGTTCATGGAGCAAATAAATGCAATTTAATTTCTAATGTACCTATCAAAGATTAAAAAACTTTAAACAACAGGTTAATGGAAGAAAGATGCATATTGTCTTTTACATAATCTTTGGGTTTACATTTCATGTACTTGAAACTATCATCAGTTAAGTAATTTGCTGAAAAGATTTCCCTTTTTGTTCACTCTGAAAGTTGCCATGTCTTTGGAGCTGCAATATATTTTAATACAAAGTTATATATGGTATAAAATTAAATTTAGCTGCTCTTATACTGACAAATAATTTTCAACCTAAAAACCTTAGAGTTAATGGGAATGAAATCAATTCCTTTACATGTTAATTTTGATTTGTTTGGGGATATTTAAAATGTGTTTTGAGCAGGTAGCAGAAGGAAGACAAGAAGAAATCCAACAGAAAGGACTGGCTGAGAAAAAAGAGTTGCAACATAAAATAGATGAAATGGAAGAGAGAGAGCAAGAGCTTCAAGCAAAAATAGAAGCTTTGCAGGCTGACAATGACTTCACCAATGAGCGGCTAACTGCTTTACAAGGTTAGTGATTAGTGGGGAAGAAACTTTGATTATATGTTTTTCTTTTAATCTGTGAAATATCTTTTTCTTGGACTTCTGTTTACAGTACGGTTAGAGCATCTTCAAGAGAAAACACTTAAAGAACACAACAGTTTAGGTAGGTGTGATCAGTTTCTTGTTTCAAGCTGGTTTCCAGATTTTCTGTTCAATTACTATCATTATTATAATCTTGTAGTCTAGGTGTCTGGGAAAAGAGTAACGTTTTAGTGTTATCCCAGTAGTGCGGCGTTCCTGGTTATCAGTTGAGAACGTTGGAAGACATGTGGTCACAGCACAATGCCAGTAGAGGGCACTGCTGCTGTGGGTGTCCACAGTTGTTCATTGCTCAATTTAGAGCTGTTTGAACCCTCTCAGCTCCAACCTTTCGAAAGCTTTTATATACATATATATAAAAGAAAGGATTTTAAATATATATATATGTAATAGAGAGTAATTCCTTGTTTGATAGTAACCTCTTACATCTTTGAGCAAACAGGAACAAGATCTGTAGTGCAAAGGAAAACAGATTTTGCCTGTTTTGTTTGATTAGGTTAGATACCTATAAGGAAAAGGCAGTATGAAAAGCCAGATGCCTTTCACAATGGTGTATTTGTAAAGAAGCAAAACCCAAAACATTTTGCTTGGTTCCAGAAATAATACCCTTTCTTAATCCTAGGCATACAAGTTGATGACTTCATACCTAAAATTAATGGGAGCACAGAGAAAGGTAGTGTATCTTAAGGCTACCTTTTGTCTTATGGTTAATGTTTGAAGTTGAACAAATTCAAAATGTTCTCTGAAGTTTTACTTTCAATGATATTCTCTTGAAAAATGAAATTGAATTTGTCCACTCCTCTGACCAGCAGTTTTTGCTTAGACTTTCAACCTGAGTGTTTTCAGAAAATTCTATACAATGTAACAAACCAACTTGGAAGTCTTCTTTTTATTTACCTGTTTTTGATGGGCTTTCACTGAATTCAGTAGGAGTCTGCTGAATGATGTCAGGCTTGTGACACGAGAAAGTGGAAAACTCATTGACTTTTTTCCCTTTAATTTTACTTTTCCTTGCAACACAGACACACACCATTTTTCTAATAAATTGGCTGTGGTAAGTAAAGTTAAGAAAACGTATTTTTTCCTAACTGTAACTTACCAAAAAATGCAAGTATATGAAATACAGAAATAGCAGAAACTAACTTTTTAAAAGAGAGCACTATCTTTTATGTTAAACAGAATGAAAACAGATTGAACTGATTTTTTTTTTAATAAGCTTTTTTTAGTTAAAGCTAAGTATTTTAACTAATGTGTCTTAGCATACACTTGCCGTTTTCTTTAATAGAATTGTCTGTCAAGAATATGCCCAATATGACATATAGGAAAGGTTATTCCAGTTATGGTTCTAAATTCGCTAAATTATTCTCTTGGTTAAGATACTTTTGTCCTTTTAAGTCAGTTTATACTTTTTTCCTTGATGTAGCTTTCATGAGCATTCGCTGTGTCTTGCTGGCTAGCGAAAGCTCTGGGAAATGGTGCTAGTATTACAAGGTTGGGGCACCTAAATAGAGAACTTGTAATTTCAGCTAATACAGTGTTTAAGGATTACTGTATACCTTTTTTAAACAAAATTTCACAACTGTCTATGCTCTAACTCTTACCTTTTGGTTTTATTTTTAATTAGAAATTAAGAGCTGCTTAACTAGGGAGACCAATAGCAAAATAAAAAGTTAATCATGTCATAACCTTGCATCTAGTTCTTATTTGGAGCAGGAGGAGAGATTGTTAAACACTGAGAGGAACTGTACAAAAACTTCCACTTAATCTGAGTACTAGTTATTCTTTTATGTCCTGGTGTTTCAGACACTTAGCTATGATGTACTCTGATACTGGAAGCCAGGACACTTAATATCTGTTTCCAGTTCTCTAGACTGCCATACTTTGGCTTTAGTTAGATTGATCCATCTTTCTGATGCATAATTTTAGGTTGGTAATGCTGTTAATGCTTGATAGAATGGTTAAGAAATAATTATTATTTTTTAAATGTATTTTAAATCTTCCACCCCACAAAAGAGCTTCTTTACAAAGCAAAACTGGGGTAATATATAGGGATATATTCTTGCTTCTAATCATGTAAACCATAAAAAGATTTTGAAAGCTAGATTGTTAGAGGTTGTTAGAAAAAAAACATGTAATACTGAGAACAAAAGTAGCCTAGAGCTAAATTGAGACTTCAGAAAAAGGTTTCAAGCTCCAAGTGCAAATACATACAGTTTTATAGCAAAATAATTGATAACATCACACTTATTTTTATGGTTTTTTTTTAACAAACACTTTCTTGTGTGTTTTAAAGTTATTGGTAGGAATGTCCTGTTAGGTTTTTAAATACTGCTACCTCTTATCAGTCTGAGTTTGAAAACTGTCTGAAATACTATTTCAAAATTGAAATCATTATTTTGTGATTGTATAAAAAAAATTGTATCACTGATGCTTTTTGTCAAAGTTGAAGAAGCAATCTCTTTTTGACTTATTTTGGATTGCATAGACTAAGCGTCATCTGGATGGATGCATGAAAATACAGGTTCCTCCATCCTATGAGTAACAGCAGAACTTGTGTTTAAACCTTGGGGTTTTAGGAAGCTTTATGCCAATTTCTTCTTTGTGAATATAGACAACATGTAACTGCTCATTCAAGTTGGCGTTCTGTGTGTTTATACAGTCTATCACCTTTTTCTGTCACACACCTAACTTACTATTTTATTATTCTATAGTGTAGTTTTCCATTATTATGCCTGTTATACCACTTTCTTCTGCATCTCTGCTATACCTGGTCCATCCGCATTTCCTTGGCAATTTACAGCTTTTGGCCTGTATTCTCTTCATGATAGTCCATGCTTTTCTGTATCTTCTGTCCTTTAGTCATGTAATGACAGATGGGCAGTAACATTCTCTGCCAGATTTGGGATTTGTCCTCTTAAAAGCAGCAGGAAGCAGTTACTGGTGTTTTTTTGCTGGGTAGTCTTGCATTGTTTTAGATGAACTAAGTATTTACGATGTATAACATAGATGCAGCAACTTCATCAGTGACTTTGTAGGTATTTTGTGTAAGGAAAAGAACTCACAGTTAAAGGCAGAAGCAGAAGTCCGAAGTCAATTTGGTTTGTGCTGTGTAGCCTGTAAGGGAATAAAAGAAGGTTTCCTCTATTTGTATACAGAAGTATACATGCCTTCCTCCTCCCCCTGTCGGGGAAAAATGGTAAAATCATGTAAAATACTTTTTAAGATGCCCTTAGTGTCTCTATTTCAAAACTTGAGGTCAGGTGCTCAAGGTATGTTTATAGGCATACTACCTAGGTGCTGCATAGTAAGGATTTTACATTAGTTTTATGCTGTGGCTGGCCATAACATTAAAGAGCTGTACTCTGGGTAGAGGAACTAAGAACTCATGTTACAGTCTCTCTAGAGGCTTTTTATAATAAAGTGTTATTAAGATGGTAAGGGTCAAGCATTCTTTTTCTCTCTGCACATATGGAAGTTTTGGTGCAGAAGAGAGTAACCTGCTTATACATCAACCACTGATAAAGGTAGCATAGAACTGAGTTATTTCAGTAAGTGGTATGTTTCTCAGTGAGTTGCACCACACCTGGCTTTCATATTTAAGTTTTGCGAGTCATATATTACGTAAAGAAAGATAGGAGAAATTTCTATAATGTCACTTAGAGGATCATATAAGAAGGTTTAAAAGAAAAAGTTTAAATATGGAAAATAAGTATTATCGCCATAATGCTCTTTTAAAAGCCCTGCCCTTGTGGATTAGAAAAAAAGTTTACTTTTTAGAGTGGCTTTGAAATATAGTAAAACATTTCATAATGGATCTTAACAGCTAAGCTTGGGATAGCAAAAGGCAGTGGTTGAACAGTTTTGTTAGGATGTAACACGTTTTGACAGTTCGTATACTGAAAAGCAACATTTTCAGTTTGCTAGGCTCTTGAGGTCAAGGGATTTTTTAGATGGGAAGCATTAGCATCTTTTTACTTGAAGAGATGCTAGATTCTGATGAAGTTGGGAGCTGAACAAGGTTATATAGCAGGGCTTGGGTAAAACTGGAAATTGAGCCCAGTTTTAGGATGTCTGCTGAAGAACTGTCCTTTCAAAGAATGTTATTTCTGTGCAGTGAAACTTTGCTTAAAAAAAAAAGGGGGATACTCAGCAACACTGAAGATAAATGTTTTTCATTTCAAGAGGGCATTAGGGAAGAGTAAGTATGAAGAATAAAGAAAAACTTAAATGCCCTTTCAAAGCTAATAAAAACTGCTGAAGAATATAGGTTAACTAATGCTTTCTTAGTTCTTCAGTGCTTGGATTTGGTACTTACGATTATCTATGTCCAATTATGAATTAAAAAATAGGAGGAGCTAGAGGCATCAGTGCTGTAGAGTTGTGTGTTTCAGAAGTGTAGCATCTTCTGTATTCTGAATTTGTTGTGATTTAAATATCACTTGTGTGTATTAATCTTTTTGCCAAAAATATGAAATTATCCATGGAATTTTAGTGGAAGTTATTTGTTATCACCCAATCTGAAAAAGCAATATACCAAATGCATAACATTTGCACTTTTAATAATTTGTTCTTACTAACTTTTGTTAAATGAAGTTGGGGTTTTTAACTTAGATTCTATTGAGGTAAGGGGCTTTTTTTATGCTTAAGAACTGTGATTAGATTTCAGCATTTAAAAGTACCCCATGAAAATGTAGTTGAAGTACTTCTGATCAGTTAAAAATAGTGATCTATTTTCTAGTTTCACTCAGGCATCATTTCAGTTACATGTCTTGTCTGCTTGCATATTGACTTGGATTTCAAAAGTTCACTGTAAATAAGCAATTACAAATATTGTTAATATACCTTTCAAATTTTTTGTTGCATCAATTTGAAAAATGATAAGAAGATGTAAACTTAAGTGTTTCTTTCTTTACTAGAGCACTTTCTTTCAAAGAGTGGAGGGGTCTGCACTTTTATTCATCAGTTCATAGAATGTCAGAGTGAGTACAAGAGTGTTCATCACATTTGCTTTAAAAACAACAGAAAACCCAAAAAGGTTGGATAGAAATCAGAATTTGTCACTACTATTTCAGTATTTCTGTGGTAGCAGAAATTTTCTATGCATAGAATCGTGGCATTGGGATATTAAGCACATGCCTGTAGTAGTAGTAAGAGCTTATCTTTGCTCTTGCGAAGCAATGATCACATTGTGTCTTCTTGGCAGTTATTCCATTATTGTCCTCTGACCAATAAAGGGGTGGTAATGTTGCCACATGATGATTAAAACTGAGTGTAATTTTTCATCCTGTTACAAATTAAGAAGTGAAAATTGTAACGCTGTCAGTTTAAGCAAACATCACAGGCAGCAGCAGGACAGAGATAAGGTAGTGATGCCTTTTCTTCATTCCGCATGCCTACAATTTATCTGATAAAGCTTTACACATTCTTCAGATTAATTGTTACAAAGAACAAAAGGAAAACAAGACCTTAAATTTTATGTGGAAATCTAAGGTTCTTTTAAAAAAACAGAAAGCTAATATGCAATGCCAGTCTTTAGAAAGATGTGTTATTCTGGAATGAGAAATGTTTTTCAAAGAAAATAACTTTTGAAAATGTGTGATGAATCTGCACAGTCCTAATGTCTGTAATTAAAGAAAAACTGAAGATGTTAATACTTTTTGTCCACTGAGAGAAAGATATGATTAGGATGAAAAACAAAAAGTGCTATTTAACTTCAAAGGGAACTCCTTTGTAGCATAAAGAATTGTGTTTTGACTTTACAGTTTACAGACATTATGTACCTAGAGTTTGGCAGAGTGAAGTATTGATGAGCAGCAATAAGACAGTATCTTTTTTTGACATTATGCTTATTGGACTCTTCCCTTTTAAGCTTGAATAAGGAAGTGTAACAGACTTAGCTGACTTCACTCCTTCTGATACGGATTGCAGTGCTGCAAACTGAATGACAGTTTACTGCTAATGGTTGTCTTTTGTAAGGCTGAAGTTTAAAATAATCTTAAATTTTGCAATGATCTTGCATGAATGCTCTTTATTTGGTGTCTAAAATGAACTGAAATTAAATGTTTGAGTAAAATTAGTTTTTGTCTAGACTGAAAATGAAGAGCACACTGAGTGACGTTCACATACAAATTGGTTGCCTGATTCAACTGTTTGGATTTTAGCTTAACCTATTTTAGCAAAAATTGTATTACTATCACCTCTGCAAACTAAATGTGAGCAGTCTTGTCAGTACTGAGAAGCAAAAGTTACCGTTGAGATCTAGTAAAAGATTCTAACATGCAATTGAAGTACTAATAAGAGATTAAAGTAAAGATCAATTTACTTATGCCTTCACTTTCTTGAGAGAGTGAAAGCCGAAGTAAAGATGCCGTAAGGCCTCGATTGCATCCGTTTTTGAAGAACGAATGCAACTTCAAAGGGTTCAATATTCAGCATATTTTTGCAACAGAATAACTAGTTTACTGTCTGATCAAGAACAAAAAGAGATTCCAAGTCAGCAGATCATGTTTGTATTCCTGGACTGAAAGTCTGCCTTTCCCAAATTCAAATATGTTGTCAGGCCCCACAAAGCCATGAGGTTAAACTGCAAACTGCAAGGCCTGTTATTTTCATGTTATATATAAGTGCTACCCTTCAGCTGTACTCCTGCTCTTTGCTCTCTGCAGCAGTGAAGGCTGGAAGCTACTGGGGAGAAAAAGTATAGTTGCAGAGATCGCCAGGAAGTGGATGCTGCAAATAGTTAAGTGTAGAACAATATCGTAAAGACTGGCAGTATCTGTAATTCATCACATGATACTATGCTTTTTTTGCCCCAAGGTTTATGTACTGGGAGAGGAGCAGGTTTATTATTAAAAAAATGATAATTCAACAAAACTCCCAGAAACAGGAATCACTTACTGAAGTCATTTTATGTAGGGTGTGCTGTTTTGTAATAGAAGTAGAGGAGTTAAAGCTGTAGGATCTACAAACCACAAGGGAAATCTAAAAAAGGAGAATTGAGACAACTATGCAGTTTGTCTAGAAGAGAAAGTTCTAGCTTGTGCTGCTGCAGTGGGGAAAGTGCATGTCTTTATGGTTCTGGAGAAGCAGCACTTAAAATCGGGTAAGCACAAGCAGAGAAATGAGGAAAACCAGCTTGAATCAAGGAAGTGGGGTGGTGCATGTAAGATAACACAAGAAGGAAATTTAGATGACTAAACAATTAGTCTTCCATATGAATAGTTGCTACAGAGATAGAAATCAATTGAAAGTGGTGATCAGGTAAGAGCAGTTAAAGACCTAGTAGAGCTAGAATTTTTTTGGTGGGGGAGAAGCAACTAGACACAATCCTAGCTGCAGTGCAGCGCAAATGCTAAACTTTGGTACTGTTGTTTGTAAAATCTGGCCTCTGTAGGTTTTTAAAGATATTTTTTATTTCTTATTTTTTAAGCAGAATATGGCTCACAATACCCGGTAACCTATCCTTATCTACAACATCTGTAGAATGCTGTGAAAGTTTGCTCTCAATGATCTGGGAAGTCTGTTACTTTCTGATCATTACATGCAGTTCACTTGTTGCTCATTTCATCACTTTTTTTAGTAACCACTGATGAAAACCTCTGACATCGACAGCCAAAGTCATGGTACTTCTTTTTGATTAGTACATGGCTTACTACCAAAATGGTGATGGTGCATAGATGAGAGAGAGTGAGCTGGTGCCCTGCTGGCTTCCTATCTTTTGCTTCAGTCTGAGTTGTCTTTTATTTGCTTCCTTATTCTTTTCTTCATTTTGTGATTGTTGCATTTATGATTTTAAATGAAAGTCAATTTTTTTGCCATTTTTCTAAGGTTTTTTTTTTTAATTTAATTTCTTAGTCTAAATTGCAATAGGTTTTGGATGGATTGAATGACTATTATCAACTTTTTAATGAATTTATGACTTGCGGGTGGCAAGTAAAGTTAAAGCTTCTTAGCATCACTTTGGTTCAGATGGTTTGAAATTTGTGTGTTGAGGGCCATGTTTCCTTTCACTGGTCTTAAAAACTGGCCTCCTTCAAAGACTGATTTGGTACAAAACTATAAATGTATTGTTACATTACACGTAGTCGTAGGCAGCCTAAATCTAAAGGGAGTTCTTAAATTGACAAGATAGGAAATGCCTAAAAACTTAAAGGAAAGCTGCCTTTGAACTGCATTCATCAGCAGAAAGAACCACAGACTATCTTAAAGATGAACCAAAAGCTTAACGTCAAAGCAGACTGGTTTGGTAAAAACTACTATCTATGATATATGTCAGTAACTCTGCTTTCTGTTAAGGAATGACTGGATAGCATGAAAGATTGAAATTGTTTGTGCCAGAAATTAAAGCTAAGATCCTCACCCTAATTTATATTTTGGTAGCTAACAATGTGCATCTTAATTTGGAGAAAATGTAGATTGAGTAAAAAAAAAAATGTTTATGAAGTTTTCTGAAATAGTAACATGAAAAGATGCAGCGATCTGAAAAACGGGAGTTTAAAAGATAAGGGTACATCTGCTTGTACTTTCTGTTCTCTGGATTCTGCCAATTTTAGTGACTAGGGTGCAGTGCAGAATAACACTGTATGTAGTTCAATGACATCAGTCGTCTGGGTGTCTGTTTATTACAGAAATATACATGGGAATGCTGAAATTAACGAATTTTTTAGCTTTGAAATACACTCATGGTAATATGTTAAAACACAGGGAATGCTCACTTGTTTGGTAAATTAGGAGAGATGTTGGCCACCAAGTGAAAAATACTGTCTGTGCCTGTGCCAGCTTTGGGTCACACTGGACAAGGGGACTTGTGTGTTACTGCTGAAGTTCATTGCTGAAAAAAATAGTGTCAAGAAGAAAACTTTTGTACAATTGTTGACATTCATAATGGCCATTAGAAACCAGTAAAGCCACCAAAATTTGTCTGCAGATTTTTTTAGTCATACAATTGACAATCCTTAAAATGTAAAGAGATGGTTTGGAAAACCATCTGGGTCAAGAAACCTATAGTTTCTTTGTCTTGTACTAGAATTATTCTGATTTTAACAGTTAACTGAATTATGAAAACCCCAAGATCTGTCAATTCTAATGAGTACTCTTCTTCTGTGAACTGATTCTAGAAGCCCATTTTAAGCTAACAGTCTAGCATAGATGAAGTGTTACCCTTCAGATCAAGCGGTTGATAGCTACACTGAGTGTATGGTTTTTGCATTCAGCTTATTTTTTCAGACATAAGGGCAGAATTCCTTAGCTGCTTTGTTGTTTCCGTTCTCCCCACCCCCCTTCCAGCCTCAGCTGAGTTCTGGAATAATCACATATGAAGAGTTTTGTTTGGATATTTTTATTTTTTTAAATGGAAGAGGGCTCATGATATCACTCAGTAACTCCTCACTTGCGGCTGCAGTAACCTGATTCTCTCTTTGATGCCTTCCTCAATCTAGGCACAGTGACTTTCACCACCTCTGATGAACTTGAGGCTGTTTCTGAACTTAGATGATGAGTGATCTCCGACAGTTGCTTGAGATCTGAAGCCAGTCCTGAAAATCCAGTTTGCTGTTCAGTGCATTTCTGAAACAGTTATTTGTAAAAAGTTACAGGAATGCAGTACAGTATTTGTAGATATATAAAGTAGATGAAGAAAATAATAGCTCTTTTAGGCTGGTTTATCTGGCTGTGGGGCAAGGAAGGGGACAGGACAAGCTTTTGGCCATGCAAACCCTTCTTCAGACTTCAGGAGGGTTTTATCTGAAAATGTTTCTGCTGTCTGGAGCTGAAAAAGATACCTCCCTGCAATTCCTGTCCTGCCTCTGTCCTTAGATTGTAATGGTTACAGCGCCATGCCATTGGAGGAGTGCGGAGACTTCTTAATCATCAGAGAAACTTGCAGCTGCAAATGCTGACTAACATCTTTTTGATTCAGAATTTGAAAAGGATTTACTATCATCCAGCTTCCTTAATCTGAACTCTATGTGCTGCTCTTGCAGTCTCCTCGGCGTCTGTTACCTGTTAATAGCACAGGGAGTAGCCAGCAAACTCAGTTCCCTGCCTGATTATTGAGAATCTGGCAGAGAGAGGGCACAGCAGGAGGCAGAAGCAACTTCAAACTGGGTGCTTCAGTGGGTGTTAACAGCTTTCAACATTGTCTGAATTGCAGGGTCTACTTCGTAGAAATTGATGATGTGATCTGGAAGATATGTGACCCTTGATAATTTTGTATGTTGGCATTGCTGGCTCATTCTTAAGGAATTTGAAGTAATGACATCTCTGAAAAATAAATTAACTACTGATTTAATAGTTCTTTTAGAGTCTTTGATTAGTCTGAACCAGTTCTTCCCTTGGTCTTACTCTGTCTTCATGTCCTTGTTGGAGTTAGGATGAAGTTAGCAATGTAGTCTCAAAATCTGTGGTTTAGGTTTTTATACACCTGGCGTACATGAACAGGCTTCCCTGTCAATGTTACCTGTAAACTCGATTTCTGTCAACCTCAATGTGGAATTTTGTGCAGCTCTCTGAAAGTTTCAAGCTTAGAAAGGCTGTTCCCGTGTATCTTTCATAGGCAGTTGTGATGTGAAGGGGGCTTCTCAGTTGCTGTATTACTGTGGCATATTTCTAGATTTCTGCTGTATCAGGTGGATATCTATTTCAGGCAACCAGCTCTTAGAATTCCTTTATTGATAACTTGAGAAATGTATTAATTATTTATTGCTCCCTGTTAGAGTTTAAAAAAAAAAGTTCATAAAAATGAATTTTCCTAACTTCTCATTAGTGAACTGAAGCATTAGTAATGTAAGTTAATAAATTACAGAAGGAATTGTTATGCACTCTGTGACAAAGTTCCAGTAGCCTTGTGTGCTCTGTTTCATTATTCCATGCCAGAATAAAGTTTTTGTTCAAGCCTGAGTAGGAAGTAATATTATCAGCTTTTAATTTGGTCATGGAATGTAGTCTACATAGATGCGTGCAGAGCTTTTGCTTGCTTAATTTGAGCTTGGAAGTAACACTTATTTTGTTTGGCAGACAAGATCATAGACGAAGGACATCTAACCAAAGTGGAAGAAACAAAGCTTTTGAAAGGTTAGACTTCTGGATTCTCGTAACTGTTTCTTGAAGCATGTTTTTTATCTGACTTCAGTGCATGTTCTGTGTTAAACTAGCAGTTGGAATTTTGTTGAATAATCACATGAGAAAAAAAAATCGATAAAGGGGAGGTTTCTTGTGTGCTGAACTTAGCTTCAAATACTACCTGTAGGGTAAAAGGATTTAAAGGAAATGATTTTTGAACATTGAGTGCATGAAATGATAGTCTCAGTTTTAACTGACTTATTACCTGAATGTGCATTAAGAAAAATAATAATGATTTTCATAAATGGATTTAAATCTTTAGTGTCTGCATAAATTTCAAATGGGTTTTTGGTTTTATTTCAGACTAAATAGGACTAATGCTTGGTCTCATTTTAAGCTTTAAGTTAAAGCGTGTTTTCATTCGATTTTTTTCTAACTTACACCTTCATAACTTTAAAATAACTATTATCTCCAAAATGTGCCTTTTCCAAGTGAAGCATATCTGTGCATCTCTTAACTCTTTTCTGTAAAAGAAACCCTAAGTGAAATACAAGGAGATAATTAAAAAGGATTTATCTTGTCAAGGAACAGTCATCCTTATCTCGCAGTGCCAAAATCAGGAATGCTGCAGGCTGCAGATCAGTATTTCCCATGTGCCTAATAATGTAGGTTGTTTGCACTTGTAGGCTGACTCCATTTCTGTAGCATTTATTAATGTCTAGACACAGTAACTCATTTCTTTATCCTCTGTCCTTCTGCAAAGTGTTTCTATATTGAGTAAATCCTGGCTTGTTAAAAGTTCTAATATTTTAGAGACACTTCAATTTATCTTCTCTTACCTTAATGTGTGATATTGCACCTTTAATTTGTTTCTATATGTGAGTAAGCTATAGACAACGTGCCATATTTGGCAGAAGAATGCATGCTATAACTGTAATGTAACACTTGCATGCCAATTATCTTGCAAGGCAGTGAGCTATTTTTAGTGTTTGTTAATATATTCTAACTCATCAAGTAAGTATGATGTCAACACATTTTAATATACTTCGGCATTTTGGCTATATTTATTCAGCCTAGTTTTATTATGGGAAATATGGACAACTGCTGTGAAATAATATAGTACAGGAAAGAGTTTTGTGCTTATGACTCTGGTTCCAGAATAGGAAGCAAGAATATAAATCACTTCTCTTTTTGACTCCTGCTGTTTCAGATACAGACACTGATGCATCTTTGCTCTGGTGTCTGATCTTGTTCCTTGTTTCAGGGACAGGAGGATAGGAGGGAGGGAGAAGCTGGTGTAACCAAGGGTGGGTGGGAGGGGAGTACGGGGGGTGGGGGGGAGAGAGAATTAATTCAGTAGTTGGAACTTGCACTGTTCCTCCCATTTTGCACAGAGCAGGAAAGCTCGTTTCCATGTATGACCAGATATGGTAAAGTTAGTTGGATACACATAGGGCTCAGCTTAGCACTTCTGGATCGGCCACTAACATAAACGACATGGGTGAGGCTTTTAGGCTGTACTTTTCTTAATGTTTTAAAAAGAATTTATTTCTTGGATTAGCTATTATTATGGTTGTAATGACAGTCTTGTAAGCTTGATTCTGTGGTATATGTATAATGTTTTGTGTTGTAGCATCTTTAGGTATTTGTTTAAACCCTTATTCCTTAAAATAGGGAAGTGCTTTCTTTGTTTTAGCAAAGAGCCACCCTAAACATCAAATTTTTAACTAGTCTAGTTGTTACGAGCTTTGAAGGCTGCTGAAGTCACAAGAGAGATGTTTGGAATAGCTACCAAGTCTGAACCTCTAATATGCATTAAATGTATGGATGCTTTCCCCTTCTTCTCCAGCAATTTCAGTTACATTAGGGTAGAAATAGTTTGGCTCTTGGTGAGGTGCTTGGTTTGTATTTGCCACCTTCTGCTTCATGTACAAGTGGATGTTACTCTGGCACAGAGAAATAGAAAACTTTTCCTGTTAGATGAAAGATTATTTTATTTTCCTACTAACCTCTGTGATTTGCTGTCTTGCTCATTTCCCTGTGCATGTGCATGGGTCATCTTCAGTTTCCACTTCTCTCATTTTGGGGGTGTTCTGTTTATTCTCTTGTTACTTGAAAAAGTAATTCACACAAGCTTTCTCATTACTCCTGTTTCTACACCTTTCCATATACTAACTCTGCTGGTATAACACACTTGATTTATTTATTGCTGTGTATCTTTCGTCCTGTGTCCTAGTACTTTTTTGTTGCATCTGCAGTATCTATCTGCATGTGAAGAAATTATTCGTGCTCACTGTGCTTTTCTGCATGTATGGTAAAAGTCTGTACACTGGGAAAGTTGTAATGATGCCTTTTTGTATCTACATCTATCTGTACCTGGAATTTGAGACTCTCTTAATCCTTGGTGGGCAGTGATGCTGTCAAACTAAGGCTCTGAGGTGTCAGCAAAGAAAGACTTCATTCTATGTAACCTCAGCTGCATGTTGTTGACATGGTTCCTTGCTGACAGACATACTGGGTTTGCCCACACCAGCAATGGTGTGCCTTCTCTGAGTCAAGGATAATTCTGTGTGGGAAAGGATGCACTAGTATAATTAAATCCCCTCTCCTTTTGCTAATGTCTGGTCTCTGTTAAAAATCTAGAACTGGTTAAGTAAACACCAACCAAAACCAACTGTGTGGCTTCACTAAGCTGCATGTAATCATGTGGTGAATTGTTTATTAACAGCCTTTTCATGAAGGTAGTTTTTGGTGGAAAGGACAAAGAATGCCTTCTCTTAATAAAATTTAAACTGAAAATTCTGCCTAGAAATTAGCATATTTAAACTTGTGTGATTCTCTACTGGTTCATGCCTCAATTTCTTTTAACAGTACAGTATATACAAGAGTTTTTGCTATTATTTTGTTTATCAAAAATACTGAAGCACAGTTTTGTTCTTAACAGCAGTTTCTTTCTGACCTCCTACAGTATCTGCATTGTTCTAGGAGTTTTCTTTCTTATTTGTTCCCTGAGTGAATCAGCTTTTGCACAGAGTTCCAGCTGGCAAGAATACAGCCTTGACAAAATTTTCAAGCTGTGCATGAGGCAGTTGCATCCCCTATTAGATGCTAGGCTAGATTAACGACTTCAGTGGTGCTGAATCCATTTTAGCCCAGACTTACAAAGAAATAAGCAACCACCAGGTTTTTAAGTGTTTCTTCAACAAAGTTGTTTTCTTTTGGCATTTAGCAGTGCTTAGATAAATGTAGAGAAGAAACTACAATAATTACAATTAAGAGGCTAAACAAAGGTTTTACTGATTGCAGTTGATTTTTCTTGTCTCCTGCAGAGAATCAAGCGAGAGTCAAAGAATCTGATTTGTCAGACACTCTTAGTCCAAGCAAGGAAAAAAGCAGTGACGACACTACAGGTAAGTGTTTAACTGAGGTTCCTGTAACATCTGACTTGTTTTAATGAAATAACTTATTCACAAGCATTTTCTAAAAGAGCAGAGAAGGTATATTATGCAGAGCCAGATACAAGCTTAGAGCAGTTATCATCTATTTTGCAACTTCCTAATCAACTATTGTAAAGTGAGAAGAATGTAGAAGCTTCTCTTTGCTTGAAGAATGCATATATGAAAACCATCTGCAGTTTACCTGCTCTCTGAAAGGTGTGGGGTTTGGTTTATTTTTAGATGCCCAAATGGATGACCAAGATCTAAATGAACCTATTGCCAAAGTAGCTCTTCTGAAAGGTAAACAAATCTGTATTTGTAACTCTAGATGGAGAATCTATGTGTGTATATATAGATATATATTTGTCTACCTGGCTTTTATCAAATATGTATTGAAGTAAGGTGCTGAGATTCAAATGCTTTAATCATGGCAGTATGGAAGAGTTGCATTTAAATATCAATAATGATTCCTTTGGGTGATGTGATATAAAAGCATACTTCTGAATGTTAGTATAGAAATAACTTACGCATAAATCTGGTTTCTGCACTCAGCAGCACTGTTGTAGAAACATACATGGACAACTTTGAGTTGAGAAACAGTTTCAGCATACACTTATGTTAGGGCACCTAGCTGTGTGGAGGAGTGATTCTCCCATCATTGACATGTTTTAAGCATTACCAAATTTTATAACATTTACGTTTGCTTCCATCACTGTCACAAATGCTTCTGTTGTTTTGCATCTGATGGGTTACAAAGAAAATCTAAAATATTTTTCTGGCTAACACAATCAAGATTTGAATTTCCTGTTGTAACTGTATTTAGAATGATTGTTGAACCTTAGCTTTGAGCTTCAGAGCTATAAAATTAAATCTGTTACTGCTCTTTGCAGTGAAGGCATATACTGCAGACTTGATGAGCAACCTAATAGTTACATATGGATTAGCTGAAAAAAAGTGAATAATAATTAGTTGTTACGTTTAGCATACTGAAAATTAATTTTATGTTTTTTGTACAGTTAGGCATTTGATAAGGTCTGTAAAATGATTCTTACATTTAGATCCCAAGCAAGAAGAATTTCACAGTCCTTCGTGGTTCAGAAAGACATTAAACCACAATGAAACTTGAGACCTGTAAAAGATCGTTTTTTTCAGTAATTGTTTAAATTTTGTCTAATTTTATGTCAGAAGGACTTCCAGAAATTGCATCTGTTATATATGTTTCTAAACAGCGAACTAAAAATGAGTTTGTTATTTTCCGCTGGGTATCAGTTCAGTAGTTTAGTAAAGCAGGTTAAAAAAGGAGTGTTTGAGATACTGAGCGTGTTCCATTTGGGCTTTGCTCCCATCTCCAATTAATAAGAAGTATATTCAGTGACTTCTGATGCTAGAAGGTAAAATCTGGTAATGTTGTTTGTAGTGATTATGAAAAATTTCAGTTGAAAAGCATGTAAGTATCAAAATAGGATACGCATTGAGGAGTTTGTTTCCTGTGAGCATTGTTACATGCACAGAATTGACAGCCAGAACATCCCTTTGTACATGAACAGTACCATAGAGAAACTGAATTCAGCTCGTGTCAAAATTCAATTCCGATTTTTATAGTTTTAATATAGGCTCCTAATTGGCTGGATTTCTGTTAACTTCTGCAGTTGCATTAAAAGTTAGCCAATGGACCCCTCAGGCTGAAACCCACTAATTCCTGAATTCTTCTTATATGCAAGTGAAGCCTTCTTAACTTCTGTCAGAAGGGTTTGTTTAACAGCCCAACACCAAGATAAGGCTGCTGTGAGCGTGCTGCTTCCTGTGTTAGAACAGTCTCATGTCATGGCAAGGGGCGGGAACAATTATACTTTTTCTGTTCAGGGTATGTTAAGATGATAGGGAGGGTTAACTGAACTTAGAAGGACTAAAATCATGGAAGCAGTCTTTTGCTAATGTGGATATTTTCATTGCTTCATCTGTCTTTATTTACTCAGTTAAAGACCTAAACCATAACCATTACTGAACTTTTAAGTGAATTAGTAGAAAAATACCTATTTACAGAGACCACTCTGCTATTGAACTGCATATTGCAATTAACTAAAGTAATTAGAATAACTTTTTTTCTCATGAGGCTATGTGTGGACATCCCTATTTTGCTCTCAAGAAACCATGAAAACATATCTCTATAATGAATCATTTGCCCTCGTAATTTTTATGAAGGGGCCTATAAACCTGTAGTTCTGTTTGAGGTTTTGTCAGAGGGCTACTTCACATGCCTGACTTTGCCCTAAAAAGGACTGTGTTTGCCACAGAAAGACTTTCAAGTGGATAACAAATCAACTGCAGTCTAATAATTAAGGAAGAGTGAGAACATTTCTGATCTGGCAGGCGTTTGGAATGCGGAAATGGCTGCTGGAAAAGGCAGCATTCCTTTTTGTTTTGCACATTCCAACAGTTAAACAAATTGAAGGAATAAGAAAAGGATGAGAGTTTCAATTGCTGTAGTTTGCTCCAAGCATATCAATAAACTTTGAGTGCATTCAAACTTTCTACAAGTCGCAATCTGGCAAAGAAAGGAAGGGGAAAAGCTGTCACAGATTAGTACAACTGCCTTTCTGTTTTTTTCCTTCCCATGAGATAAATGACTATTAGCCATTAATAACAGTTCCCTGGATACTTCTATTTAGACAGGCTGTGACTGCTTATTGCAAAGTTACAAACAGGTAAATGTTAAACAGATGGAAAGCTGTAAATGTCACTGGAAGGTTCATCTTGTTTTTATCAACTTCCTTATATTTTCATAGTAACTACAAGACTGATTCATGGAATGTAATAAGTGTTTTCAGTTGAGGGTTTGCTGAATAATGATAGTTTACATGAGAAAGTTTGGAAATCGGCAATGGGCTACTGATTCAGAACGTTAGGGAACCATTTTATGTTGCAGTAGCCAGGTACTTTATTTGAAATATATGATGCAGTTTACTTTATGTGGATCTTACAACACTGCAGAAAACTCAGGGTTTTAATAGTTTAGCTGACTTCACCTGAGTCAGTTTTTTACCCTATTGTAAGTAATGGTAGAATTCCTTAGACTTTTCTGAGAACAGTGCTGAGTACTTCGGGAAATTGCTCAAGTACTGTTTCTTTTTAATTGCAGCTTTTACATTGGCTCTCAAACAAGGGTTTTGTGATGTGAATTTGCTTCTAGACAGAACTGATTCTAAGCCTGGTGATATTTAGTAGTTTTATTGTTTATAAATAGAGCTATCCTACTCATTAAGGAATTTTTCTCAAAACTAGAGTTAGCACAAAAATGTTTGCTTTCAATTAAAAAACATTAAAGAAATTTTCAGTTTGGGTAAGACTGAAAGCCTGATCCTTTCTCATTCTATTTCTTGGCTTTGGATTTAGAACCATGTCAGGCATATGGAAATTCCCCTATTGCATTTGAGTAGAAAGGAATTTTTACCTTGATTGTGCCTTTGCTAAACTGATTATTTTGTCCTGTAAATTGGTTTCCTCATCTCCTCTGAAGCAGTATTATCTTTTATGATGTTTGCTTTCATCGAGTGGAAAATACTGTCTACCAGAAAGTTCATTTAGGGTGTCCATTGTTGGATTTGGGACACTGCTTCTTTATAAGACATGATTTGAGCATAATTTGTCAACTTCCTCATCCATTTCTTCTGAACATTCTCATTAAGGAGGGTTGAAAGTCTGATTGTCCAAAGTCTTTATCCATGAGAAACTAAGAACAAAACACGTTCAGAAAAGAGAACTTGTGGATTTGGAACTCTAATAAACCTTAAAAGAAAGTACATGAATGAAATATGTAGTTCTCTTTGTTCTTTCTGCTCTCATAATTTTGTTCTGAAAACATCTAAAAAGTGCCTGTGTGCCCTCACCCCTACTCAATCCCACCAATTCATTAGTGTGAGAACAGGAAAAACAAAACCTCTTTTCTTACCAGGGTACAGTACAAATAATGCAGCATGATTGGATAAACATTTTAAAGAATAAACCAGCAAAAAGAAAAGTTACAGTTACTTTAATGGTGGTGCATATAGTTAACATGAATGTCAAAAACATGTTGATGACCCAAACTATAGCTTGTATTTAATTATTTTTTTCTTATTAGTGAAAGGTCCAGACAACCAATATAGTTTATCTTTTGGGGGTTATTCTGAGCAATGTGCCTCTATCCCAAATCTGTGGGGTCTATAGTGGTAGATGTTTATTAACCAGGAGCTGTGTAACGCATCTACCTTTTTGTTCTCCCTCTGCCTATGGCTATTGATTGAGGAATTTTGGGAACCATTATTTTATGTTACGTCCAGCACAGCTGGACTTTTGTCCCTAATTTTCCCCCTTTACCTTTCCCACCTAATGGGCTTTATACAAAGCTTTCGCTCTCTGCCTCTGTAGTTTATTAGTGCTGTCTGTGCCTACTGGAAGATCTGTTTCCGCACAGACACTGCTTAAGGAAAATTTAGTGAATGAGAATTTCCTGGCTCCAGTTCCTGGCATTGCAGATGCCTGCAGGGTAGAGCATTGTCTTCCTCTTTGTTATTGCAGCTAGTTTCTAGTGTGTGCCTGTTAGATGGTGCTGCTTTTTAGTTACAGATACTTATTTTTCCTCATTTCAATGTCTACAAGATCAGCATTTAAAGTATTTGTCTGCAACTGCAAGTCATAAGCCCAAGAGGTATTTAGTATGTATTTTAGCTAATACAGAACTAGTCAGGAAGAGCAAATGTTTTTATTTCGAGTTTAAATAACATGCATAGATATCTGATGTTAAAAATATACCTAATAATTTAAGATGTAGTGAAAACAATTTTAAGCGCAGAATTTAGTTTAGTATTCACTAGGCCACTGAATGAAATAGGGTGAGCTTTTCTTCATTTACTTAATTTTGTTTTAGAAAATTTCCCTAAATTTCTCCTTTTCTTGTAGTTATGATCCACAGAGGGAGAGGGGGAAGCTGAGCAGGATTGAAAGGGGTGGGCAGGAGCAAACCAGTAGCACTAACCAGCCCTAGCAGAAGGCTGAGTCTGAGTGTTCCAGTACACTGACTTCCAGGGCTGGTACATGCTGCTAGGAGCAGGAGGATGGAGGGTGGGCTGGGGAGGCAGTATCATTGCTGATGAGTGTGTGCTGGGAGAAGTTAGAGTAGCTTCCTTTTATAAGTTCTAAATGCGGTCAAGTCTTGTCTTATGCTTGATGTTCCTTCATTTTTGTCAGTACAGGAATCCTTGTTAATCTATAGTGTTTTTTAAAATGCTCTAATTCTTGTTTGTTTGGGGTTTTTGTTTGTTTTATACTGCACGTTATATACGATAAATGTTTCAAAGTTTGCATATGTTTTCCTCCTTGTAAAAGTATATTAATATTTTTGCTAATATTTACCTAATCCAGTTTTGAACTTACTTTAACTAACTTTGAGTGATTTGAGTAAAATGTCGGCAGTCCCCACATGACCATGCAAATTAAATTGTTGTGCAAACTTATGCTTTAAAGAAGATGTTCTTTTATCAGATGAATTGCAGGGTGCACAATCAGAGACTGAGGCTAAGCAAGAAATTCAGCAACTGCACAAGGAGCTGATTGAAGCCCAAGAGCTAGCTAGGACAAGTAAACAAAAATGCTTTGAACTTCAAGGTGAGACCCAGATCAACTTGGTTGTGTAGGGTATCCATTGAAATTGTATTTATCAGGTAGTCTTAAAAGGAGTCCAGTTTTGCTAACTGTAAAAAAATTATTTCGTAGCGCTCATATCTCCTGCACAGAATGTCAGAAACTTCAGCTTTTTTTCCCAAACTCTATAGACAGGCTGAGCTCTGACTTTTTGGTTCTAGATAAACCAACATATGCATACTTGAGCTCCGTATATTTCATCCTTATTAAATATATTAATCTACGGGTACTGATAAATCTGTGTTTCAGTGAGATAATGCACATAATTTAATGTATTCAGTAGTAGTTCTTGGTTTAGCTCATCCTGTCCGATATGTAACTGTATCCTTACCCTCAGCAAATCTGGGTTGTTTTTGACAGGAAATAGTATAGTCCAGTTTAATTGCATATTGTTCAGTGTTCTGATGGGTTGTATTTACAGTTTTTTTTTCCTTTTCCCACACCAGTTTGCATTTGGCACACGTGGAGTTTTTGGATCAGGCAACAGATTATATTAATTTCAAATTAATTGTAATACTACCACAATAATGGAATGATGTCTTCATATTAACTTTTTATTAAACTACTTACCACAGTTACTAGCTTTGATAACTTACTGAAATAATATGATTGGTTTAATCTTTGAAGTTAAGGGGAAGCTGTGACTAAAATGAATTACACAGCTGAAATACTTCTTACTAAAACTTTTGGGCACGTTTTTCACTTTCATTCATAGCACTGTTGGAAGAAGAGAGAAAAGCCTATCAAGTGCAAGTTGAAGAATCTAACAAGCAAATAAATGTTCTGCAAGGTAGGAATGTGTTTTTTCACCTCACTCCTTAGGGAAAATGTATAGCTTTGTCTGTTTCCATGGCATCATAAGCACTAATAAAGGAAAATATTAATTGAGTGTATGTTTTATGTCTGACTTCTTTCATCATCTCTTTGAATTTTATCATTCAGTGTTTCCCGTCAATTCCTGTGGTTCTAATCATAATTTAGAAAAGGCAAAATGTAATCTGTAACATATAATTATTATTCTTCCTCTCTTTTCAGTCTTTCTCAGCTTTGAATGATCCAGGGTTTCTTACTGTGACTATTTTATCTTCAGAGCACTCAGAAGGTTTAGTCTTTTTTTGTGCTTCACTTCACTGGTAGGACATTTCTAATCCAGGTCTACATCCAACCTCAGAACAAGCAGTAAAATTTCTGTGGGACACTGTCAGTGCTTTTAGAAAAACCAGTATGACCAATCATGCTTCTTTCAGCCTGTGCATGTGAGTGAGCACATTTGTCAAGAGGCTGTCTAGCCTTAAAATCAGTAAGGGTTTTGTTATGACTTCCTCAGAGCAAGAGTTACTTTGCCCATCTGCTCAGTCATTGATTGTTATGAGACTTGGAGCTTCATACCTCAAGATCTTCGTCAGCATATAATTTGGTTTGGGCACAAAAATGGTTGAAATGAAAATATCTTTAGCAAATTACTTTACAGGGCAGGCAGTAATTTGTTCTGGAATGTGGTACACCAGTTACACTGAGAAGCTTATATAATAGCAGTATTTTAGATGAAAGTCAGCAAACAGTATTTACAGTCTGCCGTTGCTCCTGTAAGAAAAGGAAACTTGCATGATACTTATCTCCAAACAAGAGAGGCAATTTAAATTTTAATCTTATTCTGCTAATACTGAAAACTCTCCAAGTTAAAAATGCTGTAGCAAAACTTAAAAATCAGAATTGGATAGTTGTTTCTATGCAGAAAAAAATTTTTTTCTCACAAAAAAAAATAGAATCAGAGTAGAAGATTGGCAGAACCAATCTGCAAGATTCTTCTTGTCCGTTCAGTACTGTTCTATTTCCTGAACCCTTCTAAAGCGAAGTCTTGCTAATGTTTCCTCTGCTTCTGTCCATTGTAGTTCAGTGTTCTGATGTTCATTGTGCTGGGAAGCTTGCTGCTTCCCAAATTCTCAGGGTGTGACACATTTCACAGCTTTTCCCAGGTTGTCAGGATGTCAGGATTCTCCCTTGGCAGCCCCTGCAAACTGTAGTGGGGGAAGAAAACCCTGGCAGCTTCTTGCAGTAACATTTTGTAAAGTATTTTCATGGACTCAATAAAGCCAGTGCTGCATGGCTTTTCATCTTTGTCATAGAGAAGGTGCCACAGAAACGACTGAGATCCTGTCTCTGCATGTGAAGTTCTGTAGATGAACAGATAAGTAAAGAAAGGAAATTCAAGTAACTTGTCATTCCTTTTTTAAAAAAGAAGGCAGTGAAGCATTCAGTTGAGCTGAGGTAATGGCTTACATAAATAAGAGATGTAATGGAAGTTTTATTCCAAATTATATCCAGTGCTTCAGAAACCATTCCAGTATTCTTGGTACTAATTTTCCTGTGTGAGTTATTTCTACGATTCCACCAAACTTTAGAATTGCTTGTATTTGTTTGGCTTTTCAGTCATACCATGATTGTTTTAATGCCTGAACATTTAAAGGGAGAGTTGTCCATCAACAGTGCAGACAGAAGGGAGGGGGAAATACTATTTGAAATGCTGCATTGCTAAGAGGGAGGAATTTAGCTTGTCTTGATAAAGAAAAAGAATAATCAGGAAGATGTGGTTTGAAAAAGTCCTTTGCTCATTAATGAGCACCTGCTGTGTTAGCAAGCCATAATTCTTGGTGGTTTAGAAACATGGTTTCCTAGCATATTGGTGTGGTAGGTTGAAGGCTTCCAATGTAAGGATACATGGAAAGGCAGTTATTAATATGTGCTATGTTGTATTACTGTCAGGTTGTTCTCATCTACTACTTTGTTTGCTGTTCTGTTACTATAAGCCTGTAGAAACGGTTTCCAAACAAATGAAGTGGTAGTAAGCATCATTAGAAGATCTTTCAGGTTCCTTCCACCCCAAACCATTCTGTGATGTTGTATTTGGAAATCAACCGTGCTGTAGATGTGTTTGTTACAGAACAGACTATTTAACCTTAAACAGAATTGCTGTGAAATCTAACTTAACTGTTGTCTATAATAGCTCTTAAGTATTACAATATATGATAACTGTCATTTTTTCCTATACTGTCTTTTTCCTTAAAAGAGTGGAACTGGGAAGTTCATAGGCTCTTTATCTAATGAACTAAATGTCTTGCTGAAACTTGTTTAGAGGAGGGGAGGGGGAAGTTGTATTTTTATTCTTCACTACCTCAACTAACAGCAGAGTTTCTAGATTGTACCTGTATATGAATTCTGCCTGCATTACTGTAAATGTAGCTACTGAGCTATAATTGTGATGAGAGGGCAAGTTTCTCTTGAGCAGCTTTTATGCTATATCAGTTTACAACAAGAGTCGCTGACATTCTCCATGTCATCTTCTGTAACGGATTGAGAGAACAAAAATAAATACAAGTAATCCGTGAAGGTTACTCAGCCGTGGTTATCTTCCCCACACTTTCCACTGTCCTCATTTTGCCCTTCGCTTCTGAAACATTGAACTTTAAATGTGGAATTCTGACCCTCTGCAGTATCTTAAATTAGGTTTTTGAGTGATGTTAAGAACTTTGCACTTTTTTTCTCAGAGCAATTCTTCATTAACTTAGTAATTTGTTTTTTTCCCAGGTTAAAAATCAGTTAAATGTAATTGAACTGTGATACGTGTTCTTTAAAAAGCAAACCAAAGCCAATGAGCAAGTAAGCACTTTGCTTCCATCAGGCAGGGTTTTAACAGTAATGTTCTTTCTTTCATCCTCCCTTTCTTCTGCATTGTACTCTTTTTTTCTTTTTCCCAACTGTTTGCATGCATATTTATGAAAAATAGTTGCGCTCAGAGATGTGTTTAGTAATGAAGCAGGTTTGAATGGGACTCATAAGCGTGGCTTCATGTAGAAATTTAAAACAACCTCGTGTGTACATGACTGCTGCATATTTACAGGAAGCCGTAAATGCTGAAGGACTTTTAGTTCAGTATGTTTGGTGCATCTGTCTCTCTCCATTAAAAATTAATCTTCTCCTTTGAAATACACTTTTTGCAAGGAATTATTTTTATTTCCTTCATTGCATTTTGAGACTGCAGTAGAAATTAGACTCTGTACCTCAAAATACTTATGGACATCACAGGCTAATTGCTGAACAGGCAAACATTTCCAATGTAGCTTTACAGGCATTTGGCTTGACACAGAAACTGCCTTGCTTTTCTTCTTGTCCCTGAACCATGCAGCATCTTTGTTGTATAATACTTGTTTTGCTTACAGTGGAGTTGGATCTAAATCTTGGTTTCATATTTTAGGAAGTTGCTGTAGTATCACACACACAGCACAGCTGTGCCTGAGAAAGCCTTGTCCAACTGTAATTCTTGTTTCCTTTGACTCCTAATGCATGACTCCACTTACATGTCTCTTTAAGGGTATTTGACAAGATTAATACACTCTTCAACTGCTCTTGGATTCTTTAGTCCTATTAAACATCAGCAAGTTGAGAAAGGGATTAAAGTGTTTGAGATTTTCTGTAAATAGTTTTTAAAATACTAACATGAATGTATGTTTTCCAGCTCAGTTGCGAAGGTTACAAGAAGAAATTGAGAATCTTCGTGAGGAAAAGGAGAATGAAGTTTCAAGCACACGAAATGAACTCGTCAGTGCTCAAAACGAGATTCTGTCTCTTCAACAAGTAGCAAAAAAGACAGCATCAGAAAGAGATACAGATATTTCTGCACTGCAAGATGAGCTGCAAACAGTGCGAGCGGAACTTGAACGGTGGAGGAAAGATGCCTCAGATTATGAAAAGGAAATTGTCAGTCTGCAGGCCAGTTTTCAGCTCAGATGCCAGCAGTGTGAGGATCAGCAGAAGGAAGAGGCTACGCGCTTAAAAGGTACTTGTATGAAAGGGTGTCACAGACCAGTGCTGATGATAGCATCCTTCTCGATCTGATTTCAGTTACTCAGATCACTTTGTCTCTCTATGTATGGTCATTTACTTTATCTATATACACACACGTGTATTTATATATATTTATCAAGGCTTGTAGTGTAACAAAAGCTGTTTTGTGTACTTCATCAAATACTAATTGTCCATTATGCCTAAATCAGCCTAGGTACCCTTTGATATAAGAGTAGACCAAGTATAATTCCACTCAGGAACATGGAAGTTGTAGCATTTGAGGCTGCCACTGATGCTGCCACAGATTTCCAAAAGGACTTGTATAACTTGTGTATAATTTAAGCCCTTAAATGGGTAGCTTCTAACCTTTTAATTTTTCTAGCAAAGCTTCATTCAAGGCAAATCTATTTTATGGCTTGATTAGACTGTTGATTCCATCTCATTTTTAACATAAAAATGTTAAATTTAACGCTTTAGTCTGAATGCATGATGTGGAGTTAAATATGTTGTGTTGAGCCAACATAGGGCTTCTTTTAGGCTTATTCATTTGTGTTTCACTTCACATGTAATGCACCCACAACTCATGAGGACTGCTTGTGAGCCACTACTCCAGGCCTACAGCTTTGGGTCTTGGAGAACGTGCTAATAGAGGTCAAAAGCTCATGCTGAAACTTTGTACATGCCACAGAGAAACTGATATTTGTAAATTATGCTTTGAATTCTGAACTGGTTAATGTTTGTGAAGTTGTCAGAAAAACCTTTTTCCAGTTCAGATTGCAGTCTCATTCACTGCATCACTAAGACATAGGTAACACTGATTTTTATCTATTTTGCCAGGGATTGATTTGTTTCAAAGTTCTCATTTTGACCCTTTAGTTACTGCTTTAAACATTCTGTTCCTTGTGGCAGAGGCATGGTACGGAGTGATTCTAGCTCCTTGCTGTTTTCAAGACTGGTGGATTATTTTCTTAAAATACACTTTTCTGTCACTGTTTCTAAACATACAACACCTGTTTCTACTAGAGCAGACCCATAAATAGACTGGTTTCTATTCCTTTGTGCTTTAGAAAAAGTTTGCATTAAAAAAAAGGCAGCGCTACCTTACTTAATTGCTCTCAAACCTCTTAACAGGAGAAGATATTGTAATGTTTTATAGGTGTTTGTGAGAGAGTTCATGTGCCATGAGTATAATCACATATATTTGAGATTGACGACTGATACCAGCTTTCATCCATTTATTAGCTGGTGATACTTGAAGCAGTCATAAAATAATTTTACTCAATGCAGTTGAATTCTGTTCATTGCAGGTGAACTTGAAAAGTTGAAGGCACAGTGGAGTGCTCTGGAAGCCGAATGCGTTACACTAAGGAAGGAAAATACTTTACTTTCATCTGAACTTCAGCGGCAGGAGAAGGAGCTTTCTAGGTAAGGGCACGCAAAGGATTTATCTAGGAGGGTATCATAGTAGCTGAAGAGGGGTTTGGTTGTTGTTTATTCTTCCCAAAAATGGTACTAGATTTCTGATGGTGTTTTCAATAAATGCATTGCAATTTTATTTATATCGTAATATTGGGCTGAACACATTTTCATTCCATGTTATACCCACCTATTTGTCCTGTTTTGCAAATGCTTCTGTATTACTTATCAGTCATGTTATATTGTCGTAAGGTAACCTGACTTATTTTGCAGCTTTTAATAAGGCCTCGAAAGCCAGTGTTGTGAAATTACTTAGATTTAACAATTGTCCTCCTACTTAAAAGATAACAAACCACAAAGATTTCCTAACCTAGAATTTTCTCAGCATTCACAGTTGGAAATGATTCTCAGATAGTAGGGTGTCTCATGGAAGCCTGTCACATTATAAATAGTAATGGTGGGCAGAAACAGTGTTCTGTATCATGTTTTGGTTAACAGAGAAGTACAAACCTTCTTATCACAAGCACCATAATATCTTTCTGGAGGGATTTTAGGGTGCAGGAGTATTTGTGTTTTACTGTATTTCTTTTTCTGTTTGTGTACATGACATTGCTAAAGGCTGTCTAAATCTTCTGCCTCAAAATAACTTCTCTTATCCCTTCATCAGCCATTATTACATCGTTTTTCAGTTTCAGATAATGGAATTCAGTTCACAAAGTAAATATGGGACAGCAACTTTGTTTTATTGTAAATCTGAATTTTACCATCACGCTGTTTTGATTTGGGGTTTACATTTTCCTTCTGACTTCCTTACTGTTGTAAGATCTCATTGAAAAATGGAAATTTCCCACAGTAAAACATTTCTGTTAGTGGGTTATTTTACAGGTATCAAACCTTTATTTTCTTGTTCCATCATGCCCACCACCCACCCAACAAACAACAAAACACTTGCACAATGGAGATATGCAAGTTGTGTCCCTTATTTTTCTTTCTGTCTTGCACAGGCATAAATTAACACTACTTGGTTATTACAATAAAGTTTGTAATGGCTTATGACTATTACACAATTGTACTGAACACTTCAGAAGATACCAGCTATTAGCTTATGCAACTGGAGTAAGCAGAAGCATGTATGCAAATAAGTGAAATACCTCTGACAACCTTGGGCAGACTTATTATAAATATGCTTCAAAATACTTTGGAGTATATCATAAATATGTGATGAATAATAAAAATAATGCTAAAATTATGCATGATAGATTATTTATGTGATTAATTATACACACTAAGATGTGCGCATACATTTAAAAGCAAGACTGTGGCCAGCCTTTTGTCAGTACTTTGTATAGGGAGGCAATGGGATCATCTACTCTTAGGTTTGCTCTAAGCTATTTCCATATTAAATAAAATTAATGTGTGAAGCTTTGGAGGATGAAAAGTGCTTTAAAAATATCTCTTCTTTGTTTGCATTTAAAAAATGTGAGGAATCAGTTGGATTTTGTTTTTCAGCTCTCAGAAGCAGAGTTTAGCGCTAACCAGCGATATAAGTGTTCTTGAAATGTCTCGAAAGGAACTTGAAAATCAGATGGGATCTTTGAGAGAAAAACATCAACGGGATGCAGCTAGTCTAAAAAGCCAACTCAGTGAAGCTGAGAGTCAAGCAAAAGATGTTCAGAAAGAGGTAATGTGGAACATTATGTTGGTGTTGAGAGAATAAAATGCTCAGTGACTTTTGACTTTTAAGCTAAAAGAAAAGAAATGCCATTTCCTGTAATTAATTTCTTTCATACTTTTATTGCAAGTACTTTTATGGTGGCTGACAATATAGAAATAGAAACTGGAGGTTAAATCTGAAAAGGAAATTTTCAGGTAAAATGACTTGTATGTGTTTAGAGAACTTCCTGAAATTTACCTCCATGCGTTATATTTGTGAATTTACTTTTAAGCTGTTCAGACAGGTAAACCCTTATTCAGAGTCTTCCTTAATATCATGGAATGCAGTTTCATTACCTGTTATGAGTCAAAATTCAATCTTTTTAGTCAGTATGATCTTCCTAGTTAGAGTTAAGCTCTTTTATTTGTCAGTAGGACTACACATTTTTACCAAGGTCTCCTTTCATCTTCCTGAATCGTTCAGGCTGCTGAGGATCATTAGCAAGTACATAAGAAAAAAGCTAGCATTTTCAGCATGTATTTCATCTGCCTGGCCTTTAAAGATTGTCTGGAAGAAGGCCGTAGTCTCCAAGAGTTACTTGCTTTTTCTTAAGAGCATTTTGAGGGAAGTTTTCCCCAGTCACTGGTTTTAGTTTCTTTTGCAGTCCTTTGCTTTGTTTTGTCATTAATTCATCCATGTCACATTCCTTACTGTTTTCAGAATTTGAAAAACCCAGTCTTGTTAGCCTGTGGGCCTCTAACCAGATGTATTTGTAAGATGCCTGATCTTTTCAGTTTGTGGTAAATGCCACTACTCAAAGTCATCGGTCCCAATCTCTCTCATGAGGACTACTAGAAAGCTTGTCATCTATAGAAAAAGTTGAATGTGAGTTTGAAAAAGGAGAAGCTGCCCATGCTATAGGAACATGGGACACATTCACCCAGTATTGTTTGTACTTGACCCCCCGCTGAGGATTATGGTATGATAGTGATAAGGCATAATTTTTTTTTTAATGCCTTATACTATGTGTGAGGAAGGTTTGATTTTCTTCATATAGAATGTTGATTTTTGTACCCATTTGATTGGTGTAGATATTTAAGCTACAGCCTAGATTTAAGACCACTATTTAAACATAAAGGACTCCTTATTCCCCAATTTCTTGTTTTGTCTTCACAGTTAACTACACTTCTTTCCAATCTGATAATGAGTAGTTGTTTGGTATGGGAGATGAATTAAGGACTTGCATTTACTTCATATTTCTTTGTTTTTAGTAATCCCAGCCCTTCAGTATTAGGAACAAAAATCTTCATTTGAAAAAAAAATGGAAATCTAAACTAGGATTTTTCTACCCTGCATTTATGAAAAGAGAGTTTGCTGATACAAGGCAAGTTACTCTAGGCAGATGACAGGAAAGGAAGTGTGCTCTAAGCAAATGTAAGCATGTGCCTGGTGTCCAGGGGTCTGCAGACTCTTTTCTCTTTGTCTTTAGTATGAAAGAACACAGACTGTGCTCTCAGAGCTAAAGGCGAAGTATGAGATGGCTGAACAAGAAAACCAGTCACTCTCGGAGGAGCTCAGACAATGTAAAGAAAACTTGAAGCTGCTACAAGAGAAAGGAAACAACGTAAGTCTGTACAAAATAATGTCGGGATGTTGGGTTATGACACTGGCACTTCTGTTGACTGAGGGAATATACAAGTGTCAAATAAGAAAAGACAGGGAAAAAGAAAGGCTGTGAACCATATATGCAAAATTCCATTCTGGAACTATCTGCAAATTTGCAGGTCATTATGCTGTTACAAGTAAATACGCAAGTTAACTGTATGGTTGTGTGACAGTTTTAAACATGGCCTTACATATCTGCTCTCTTGAAAAGATCTGGCTTAAATACTAGTGAACCAGAACTAAGTAAAACTTGTATCCATATAAATTATGCAATCTTTTTCAACGTTGTTTTATTAGTATTTATTACAGTGGGTGTTCCCTTCTTACTCTTGCTCATGCTTCTTAACAGTGGTTATCCCTGACTGGCTCATGCTTTAAACCAAACTGCTTTAGTGCAGTTAAACTGTCCTTTCTATTCATTACTGAAAATACTCTTTTCTGTTGCAATTACATCAAGACATTGTATCATTAGAATTGAGTTTACAGCTAGGGACAATGGTTTATTTATTTTTTAAGGGTGTGGGAGACACGTTATAAGGTCATAACCTTATTTTAGATACCTTATTACCCTGGGATGGCTGGTTTATTGTCTTCCTGTATGGCATCTGTGATCAGTGCAGGATGAGTAACTGCAGTGAACAGTACAAAACAGGAGGATAATGGGTGTTCCTTAGTAGCCTTTTAGGAAAGTGTTTCTCTGTCTACAGAGAAAGTTTTACAGGGGCTATCCTCTAAAGTCAGCTGGCTGCTAGATGCCCAAAGTTTGTATGAATACTCTTGCCATAGCCAAATACCAGCTGTAAACCTCTATCATAGTAGAGCTGTCAAAGATTAAAGCTTTTCTCACATCTTCAGCCAGCAATTTAGGAATACGATGTTGGAATTCTCTTGGAACCTGCTTCCTGCTTAGAATTCTTCTGCAGTGCTCAGATAATATTGGGTCACTAAAGCAGGCAGAAGTCAAAAACAACCAAAAAACACCCATTTTAATAGGAGGGGTCACACTGAATAAACAATTGCGAATGTGAGATTTTCTGTTGTGTTAAAAGCATTAATCTCAGTATTAAAATGGTCAGTGGACTAAGGGGGATAGTAAAGGAAAGAAATACTATGAATTGGAGTACATGGTGAAAGTGGAAGACCTTAAAAAGTATGGGAAATTTTAAGAGGAATTTGGGGTGAGTATTTAGGTGAAATCAGGAACCACAGCAGTTGCCAAATATGTTTCCAGAGGAGGAGTTAGTTAGAACATTTGAAACCTGGAGGTCAGGGTATGATGAAGAGCATCCATTTAAGGACTCACAGGAGAAGCTTGCTCTTCAAGCAAGCATTACTCACAGTCAGTAATGTAAAACATCTCTATCTTGTGGATTATTTGAAGCATCACTGATACTTGACTGAGTTCCAAGGTCAAATTTTTCAAGTACCATTGTCCCCTTACCCTGGAATCATTATCTGCTACTGCATGCCTGAGGACAGTGACTCACAAAGGGACTTCCCACTTTGGAAGGATTTGTTCCTTTTTACAGCCCATCTGTATTTGAGTTTGCATATCTTCATATTCTAAGACAAGATGCATATTTTCAGTGATGCACCTCATTAAATGCTCCTCAACAATAAGGTGATTTGTTAAATATTGATAAATTCATGAGGGGAAAAATTTAATTGTTTGGAGGCAATTTCATTTAATGTGGTTGATATTGATCATCTGTTTCATTTGCCAAGATGCCACAGCCATGAATGTGTATAATTAAAAAAAACCAAAACAATAATAATAGAAAAATCCATAGAATTATTCAGTGAACTAACACGTTAGAAAAGACAAGGCCTCTGTGCTCCTTTTGGGATGTCATTTGATTATTAAAGTTTTATACTTTAGTTTGACGTTGAGGAAAAGAATTGCAGTGTTGTGTTCTAAAAGGCTTAGCAATGTGGTGTACTACTTGTGCTTGCATGCTTGTAGTCACTGATTATTTCCTGTTGTGCTTTATGTGACAGATTTATTGATGTGAATGGTTTGAGAACATTAGCTGCTCTGGTTGACTTAAATTTCTGGCGCTTGTTTGAATTATTGCTGTGATTATTTCTACCAACACGCTTTCTGTGGGAAGGTGGCACTCTGATTTGTGGCACCAATGACACAAAAATGAACCTGCATGAAAATTGCTTCAATAGTTACACATAATGTTGCTATTAAATATTTGCCCTTGATCAAAACAAATCTGAGTGGAATGGCAGATAATAGAATACCTTCTAAGATTTGTGTTTTGAACCATATTAGAGGTTCAGTGATTAAGTGACTTGTACAAATTCATGACAGGATGCAATTTTATTTATGAATCACAGATTTTTAGAAATTCTTCAAACATTAATTTATTGTTTAGTTATTTGAACAAAATCAAGGTGGCTTCAGCACGAACAAGTTCTTAATATTTGGCATGGTTTGAACTTAACCTCTGTGTGTCTTTGTGTGTGCACGAATACATAGGCTAGGATACAGAGAAAGCAGATGTCTTCAAGGACAGCTTAAAAAGAAGTTAGGTGATTTTTGCTTTTACTTTCTCCTGTTAAGGATGGAGGCTGTCCATTCAGAATGTGAAGTAGTTCACAGTTAATTGAATGTAGCTGAGAGAATGTGTAGATGTTTCTAATGAGACCATAAGCTAAGTGAGCCCTGCAATCTTGCCACCTGGTAGCTTGGCCCAGGTCCAGCATTTGATCAGTTTTCAGAATTGCGTTTGGTCACAAGGCTGCTGGCCTGCCAGAGATGCTGATCTTGGTGGTACCTCTAATCAAGATGTGCTTCCCTGCTTTATAGTAACTTAGTGATGATTATACAGTCATGTTACAATCTCAGAGGTGTCTGAGCTACTGGGTTTGTCTGTGGACATAGCTGTGATTAATTCACTACTGGAGGAAAAAGATTGTTTTTCCTGGAGGCTGGTGATGGAAAATGGGAAAGGCGAAGTAGGAAGGAATGAAGAAGGAGCTGAAAAATTCAGTGTCTGTGTAAGTCTTTTTGCCTTAAGAAATCCAGATGGGATTTCCTATCACTTAGGAAAACTAAAACCACCTAGAAATAAGATACAGGCAAATCAGTTTAAGATCTGTGTTGCTTTTAAGAGCTAAATTCCAAGTTGTGACAAGAGGTTTCTTAGAACATTTTCTGCTTACTTCCCTTTATTTTTAAACTTCCCTGTTCATTTGAGTAGAACGGTGTACTAACTGTGTATACCAGATTAGATAATGCTGTATTGTGTTAGATGTCTTTAATACATTTCAATTAAAACAAAACTCACTGACTTATTTTCCCCTCTCTAAATCATCTTTACCTGATTGATTTATAGCACAAAGTGATTTTTAATATCCCTTCCCTTCTTTAGCCTTCCATATTACAACCCGTCCCAGCCGTATTCATCGGCCTAATCCTGGCTTTCCTGTATTGGTGTTACGGCCCATTGTGGTAGCGAAAGGTACAAGCACTACTGTTCAGTCAATGTATGTTTGTCCCTCTCACCTGTTTGTGCCATTTCTGTATAAAATAGTGCATGGTGAAATACACAGGTATTTCTTTACCTGAAGCAAACCCTTCATTTAATATGCCATTCTGTTGATACTGATGAGCGGAGCAATCAACTAATCATTTAACATCTGTGTGATTCCTTTAATTCTAACAATGAATTTCATTCTAACTGGTTCTCAATGTGCTGCTTCTAACTTGGTCTTGGTTTGTCTTTAGCAAATGGGCTACCTTTTGCACAATGCTGCTATATGCTAGGGCCTGTAAGAAAACTTAATTGCTTAATTAACTATGAAAAATGAAGAGTTTGCCTCTAATAATAAAAGTGAACAGCTTTGGTTCCTATTTATGGACTAAGAAATTCCTCTCTGGCTCTAAACACTTTATTTTTTTCTCACTATTGCTGTGAAGAAGATGGGGAAAAAAGACAAGATGATAAATAGGTGGTTGGTTTGTATTCTGACCTCTTGGCTTGCATCCTCTCTAATGTCTCTCAGTGTGTCCTCCTTAAAATGCTGTTGTTGTCATGAAATGTTGTGACAGTCTGTTAGAAATGATGTTGTTAGGATTTACTGCAAATGAACTTTATACATCTGGATTTAAACATTCAAAAGCTAAGTTAAAGATGTCAGTACTGCATAAACCTGTGTCTAGCAATTACTTGGCACGAGCAATGTTTTAAACATCTTAAACATTCACACATTTAATAGCAGATCTCTTTGGGGTGCGTACAGTAATGAAGCTGAAAATACAGAGCTGCCAAAAGTTCTCCTGATGATCCTCAGTCATGAAGAGTTGTGGAGTTCCCTTTGCTGGAGAAACACGGTTTACTGTGATGCTCTGAGTCAGGATGAGCCTGCAGTAGGGTTCATGAGTAACATTTTAGTGGTGCCTATCAACAGGAACTCAGGACTTTCAGGAACCACGGGGTAAACTGATCAGTGTGAATTAGAACAAATATGATATTGATTTTTTTTTTCTCTCCACACAGAGACAATGGCCTTGGATGCCTGTGATGGCAGCTTTGGTTGCTGTAACAGCCGTGGTGCTGTACCCAGGCCTAACCAGAGCTTCTCCATGAGAACTGTTGTTGAATCCATACACCGTCCTCCCTTTAGAAGCTGGCAACATTCATATACTGAGGGAAAACAGATTAATTCTCTTCCTTTTTACCTCTTAATACAGCACAGCTCTGCGTGAGAACAGCAGTAGGGTCATTTGCTTTAAACTGTATAAAATGTATCTGTCTATAAAGAGGGAATAAAATTGTGATTCATCATACTGTGAGCAATATTTTTGCTTACAATTTCATGCAAGTTTTAAAATAGTATGTTGGGGTTCTGAATACTATAATGGTGGCCTAAAGTAGGCTTCTCGGTACCAAATTATTTATAATGGCTAGGGTTGTGGACACTTACTTTAGAATCTGATTGCCAGATTTAACAGGAAAAATACATTTCTGATTTGGTCACCCAAGCCAAGTAACCTTGCAGATACTTGGTAAACAGATGCAGTGTGCTCAGTGCCTTTCAGTATGATTTTTTTTGATTATGGTTTTTTTTTATACAAACTAGTATACCATTTTACTTGCTGTTAAGTCACTGAGCTGTTGGGAACAAGACTTAAGAAAACTTATCACACCTTTTCAAGGAAGCGTATTTTCTTTGATAAGGATTGCTTTATTAAGAATTTTTGGGAATAAACACAATTCATGTCCAGCCTTAAAAAGATAGAGATATTGTGGTGAAGACCAGCCTAAAGTATTTAGTGTGCGCGTGTGCGAGTGTAAGCATGTGTGTGTTTTTGAGTGAACTAAGATATTCCTGGGAGCAAGTACTTGGTCATTTGATGGACATAGTGCAGTGATTCAACTTACGTTAACTTTAGTTTGAATGTAATTTATTAAATTTCATATATTTACAGAGATACGTTCTTTAAAAGTATGAATACTTTCTCACATATCACATGTATCAAGTTTATTTTTTCAGTCATTTGATACTTTCTGACTTGAGCTGGAGATGCTCTTTGGATAAGCTTTTGTTGACGTAACTTTATTAAGAGACCTGCTACAGTACATCTGTGATTAGCTGAAAAAAATCTTAAGAAACATAAAATGCTACAAAATTGGAATCATTTACCTGACAGAGTATTGTCAGGTGAAGATGATTTTAATTTGGTAGTAAAATTTTGTGCATCCTCATCACATGGCTGTAAGTATGATGCAGTGGTCCCCATTACAAAGTTTATTTTCCTTATCTAAGACTATAAGTATTGCTACTTGCTGACTTTTGGTGGGAATCACTGTAGTTAGTGTTGAATTAAATGTAGACTGTAGTTGTCTTGTTCAGTTCAACAGTTCTGTCAAAAAAGTTTATTAAAGACTTAAATAATATGCTAAAGAATGGTAAAGTAAAATGGCTCTGCTAAAGGAGACTTCAAAATAGGGAGGTAATCTCAGCAATTCAATTGGCTTTAAAGAATGTTATGGCAATCGACAGATAGTTTAAATATTTAAATAGAAATTTAGCATATAATTTGTGAGGTTTTAAGGGTCATTGTCCTTTAATTAAAGGTTCTGTCTTAAGTGGAATTTACTAATGGGAGGATTGTTAGTTGGAAAAAAAGTCTGCAAGTGACTTGTAGAAAATATGTATTGTCATTTAGTTCATTCATTTCATCCTTTTCAGTTGCAGGAAGCCACCCAACCACAGAACACTCGTATGCCAGTGGTACTTAGTACCTCTTGTATATAGGTTATTGCAAATATTGTTCTGAAATGCTTAACTTCAGAATTACATTTTTTAAAGTAAATAATTGTTTTAAATCTATTTTGTAAAGATATAAAAATACAATAGAATTTCTGGAGTACAGATTAAACTATTTGCACTAACACACGTGATGTGCATGATTTAATAAAATAACTTTACTCTCCCTATGCATGTTTGAGTTGAATGTCATTTGAAAACAAAAGATTCATGCTAAGTTTCTTTTGCACTAGGTATTGCCACAGTTACTAGGCACAATGTCTGCAGCATGTCCAGTAATAATAGCAAAAGACTTTTTTTACCATGTGTTTCACACTTGCACTGGTTTAAGATTTTGTCTAGCTCATCTCTCTCCTGTCTGTGGTTTTCAGAAAGAAAGGGGGGAGGAGAGAACCATTGAAGGCAATATGGAAGCATATTGCCATGGGGGGAAAAAAAGGGTATTCACAGCTGAAAGGTGGATAGTGCCTGTGGCAGGGGTTGTGAGACTGGAGGAGCATTGGCTGCAGATAGTGGGGTGATAATGGAAAGTCCTTTGAGGGGAAGGAAGCCTGATGCTGCCTCCTCTCTCTTCTAACATCTTGATCTTCCCGTTTGTTCCTCTTTCAGCTACTGTGTCTTTTCCAATGGATCCTATTCCCTCCTCCCTGCCAGTAGCATGTAGCCATGGTGTGAGGAGGTGGAGTGGAGCCTGGTGGAGCAGTGGTCCCTCCCGGCTGGCGGCAGGGAAGGAGCTGGGTTCCCTGGGACCAGCCTTGGTGCCAGCCTGCACTGCAGTTGGCGCCCCGTACTGAGCAACACTGCCTGTGGCATAAGTGTGTTCTTGTATTAAAGACAAACACTGTGTTGTCAGAAATCTGTAGAGCATCAGAAAGCTGAAATTTGAGACCCAACGTGGTTGTATTAAAGGAGAAAGATTTCTAATTTAATTATGTGCATGTGTGCATATTTATATTATATACACAGGTGCATAGTACACATTGCATGGGGGTTTGTGCTTACAAGTATACCTGTGGTTCCCTAATAGTGCCTTTCCCAGGAGTTCTTGCTACTTGCATGTTCGAAATGATCAGGAATGAGCTAAAATGCACCATTCACTTTTTTTTTGTTGTGAGAATCTCTGGAGAAGAATTGGATAACTGGGAAGCTGCTGTTCCTCAGTGCTTTGGTTCTAAAGCAGCAAGTGGAGTTATTTTGCAAGCACTCTATGCACAAACCTTCCTGGTGTTTCATTGTGTTTATTAATGGTAAATGTGTGTGCTCTTCTACGCTCTTATTTAGGTTCTTTCTTTTTTAGTTCAGAGGCTTGATTAGGTAAGCCCTGGAGTTAGTGTAATAAGAGCAGCTTTTCACAGACGTGTAAGATGCTCTACTTGTAAAACAAGTGCTCTGAGCTTGCGCTGAAGTTTGAGGTTTTAAAAAGGTTCCTCTTAGTAGAAAAAATAGTCTGAGAAGTGTTTTATCAGTTGCTAGTTCGGTTTGGAAGATTTAATATAATAAAATACCTGAACACTTCAGTTTTGTCCTCATGTCCTGACTAAGGCACCTCCTTTTAAACTTGGAAATAATTCTACCTATGTGGGGACTACAATAGAAAGCCTCTTATTTAAAAAATATACATATATATAAAAAAAAATAGCATAATTTCCCAGTTCCTGGTAGCTGAATTAAATACGTTCTTCCAGAGACTTAGCTTGATCCTGCTTGCAGAATCTCTGGAATTTTTTTTGGTGCTAAATGGACCCTGCACAGTTATTGCACAATGTTGTGATCCTGCACAATATATTGCAGAATTTTCTCATAAGAGACTCTTAGTTGGACTTAACATCAAATGCCTGATGGCTGAAGCAAAGGTAATCATCTGTGCGTGTATTTGTGGGGTATATTCCCAAATTACTTTTTCTAATGAAGCCTTCTGAAGGATGTTACCTACTCAGAGTGTCAGTGCTTTTACATAAGATTTTGAATGTCTCATGCCTTAATCTATAGGGTTCTTCTGCTTGCAAGAATCATTTATTCAGCTTGAATCTTCTCCATGACAAATCCACTGCTGAATTCATTCCACCAGCAGCATCTGAGCACTTTAAACCACCAGATCACCACAACAGCTTTTGGGAAGCTATCAGAGTTTGGACTAGCTCTGCAGCTGTGCCTGGCCAGTTTCCACGAGGGGCCTTTTTCTCTCTGGCTTTTCATGCACCATTAGTATTTCATTAGCAACTGTCTCAGGTTTTTGAATCTCTATTAATATAGCAATTGATCATGTGGAAGAATTAAAAGCCATATTCTCTCCTGCACTTACATCTCTGTTTGAAGGGTGATTGCTTCCAGCCAACAGCTGCATTGAATCCCCCAGATCCAGCTGGTTTACTCAGCCCAGTCCCTCTTTGCATATGCTTCTGGACACAAAATTCCTTTTGTTTCCCTGTGGTGGGAAATTGGTCTCCAGCATGGGGCTACCAGTTTTTCCTGCCTTCCTGGGTTTTTACTTTGTGCCAAACTGTCAAATTGGCGAGCAAAGGTTTGTCCACACAGACAAGTTCTGTGTGAGAAAGGGATGCACCCACTCCTGCTTTGAAAACTGGTTGTCACCAGTATGTGACTAGAGGCTCCCAGAAGTAGAAGGCAAATGAGTAACTGAAACAAAGGTTTTGGTGGTAAGGGCCATTGGAGGCTCAAGATTCCATTTGTTGGTAGAGGGAATTTGTATCTGACTGCTTTTCTGGGTATCACAGTCATAAAACTTCACTGGCTGCTTCAACATCAGACCATAATGTCAAGAAGTTAAGCATGTATTTTAGAGAAAGAATTCTTGCATTAAGAACTTCAGACAGAGAATCGGTCACCTCTGTAGGTAAGTGTCCTTGAGTGTGACTTGAGCAACTACTGTATTCTCAAACCCACAAACGAAAACCCAACCCTGTGTTCCAGTTTGTCTTGCCTTGGCTCCCAACCATTGGATTCAATGTATCTCTCTTGGAGGATGTTCTACTACTGCAAATGTGATCCAGGGCTTTGACATACCAACGATCAAAATAGCTTCCAATCTTACTTTATATGAATAGATTGAATTTAATCTTTTTCTTCATCCCACTAGATTTTTGTCAGCTTTTCCTAAATGTTCTTTTTTGAAGGGTAGATGCCAGATCAGAACATGTCCTTACAGTAATTTCTTCACATCATATAAATAGATAATAAGCTTTATATTCTCCTTTGGTATTCCTGTTTGGCTGCCTACAAAACCCTTTTGGGGAATCACTGACTTTCATCACCTGGATTTTAATCTTGTGAATCAAATCTGTGCATTCCTTGCATCACCCCAGCCTCATGGTATCTGACTTTGCAATACTGTTCAGTAATAACCACTGTAGGCAAGCGGTCCAAGGCAACAACCCATTACTGTTCAGTACTTCATCCATGGGTTTTTTCCCCTTTGGGTTTTAACAGGGATGACTACTGAAGCTTTTCTAGATTATTGATCATACACTGTTCAACAGTAGTGAGCCAAAACCAGATCCCTGCAGTACAGCAGGAAAAATATTCATGGAATAATTCCTTCTCTTAGTTTTTGCAGCTTTTTTAATCGGGGTTATTGCAGTGCTGGCAGTGATCACTTTTCAGTATAAGTCAAAAGATTTACAGAACTCTTGGTTTAATAACACCAATAAACATTCTTTTTTTAAACTTATAAATGTGGAATTTTATTTTCTAAGTGCTTTGACAGGCATAAATCATTCTGCATTCTTGAATTTTGTCCTGATTGCTTCCCGTAGTTACTCTGCGATTTGCTTAGACCTTCCTGTGAAGCAAAACCAGCACTTTTCCCAGGATCATACATTCTGCTCTCTTCCCTCAGCCCCATCATGCTGTTGCCCATTACTGCCACTTCCCTCTGCAAGGCGTTTCTAACCCTAAATTATTCATGTGACTGTTTGGCTCAGCGTTATTCCCAGTGCTGGAAACGTAACAGTTCTAACACACCAGAGTGTGTGAGCATGCGTATACGTTGCTGTTCTGAGATTGCACTTGCATGTGGTGAAATAGATCATGACTTGCATTTAGCCATGAGACTGGGGATGGAATTGAGACTCTCAATTCCCAACTGTGGGAATGGAGATGTTCATGTGGAGATGCAATTATTTTATCATGTCAGGTGACATACTGAAAATGCGGATGTGCTTCCAGGAACGTCATCTCTTCATTGTACCTGATGAAGATGAACAACCCCAAACCTTAGGTTAAACTAAAAGTAACTTTTTTTTACCTGATCATATTAATCAGTAAACTTGAGAGAAAAGGGTTAAGTAATCAACTTGTTCTGTTCTATTGGAATAGAGTTTATCCAAACGCGAGCCTGTATTTGTTTCAGTACCCTCTGTTAGGATATTGATTTTTTGTTTAATTTATTTGGGTTTTGGAAACACCGCACACATATTATGAGTGGTAAAGTGCTGCCTTTGGTATGGAATGGATTTACTATTCTAATCTTTTTTGTGCTAGATTGTTTATGAAGTTTATATTCTATTTATATTTCTTGTAAGGAGTTCTTGCTCTGGAAGGTACTTTGGGTATGTCATCAGTTTTGATGTGACAAAACTACTTGTCTTGAATAATTCAGTGGCTCTTCTTTCAAAATGTTCCAAATACGCAATATGTCTTTTGGGATGAATAAATGGTAAAAAATGATAATAAACCTACAACACAACAGAAAGCTGATTTGTATTGTACATAGTCTTTCATTCAGCCTAACTCCAAATTCCAGCGTTTCACTTTGGAATAGCCTGCTGCACTCTGCTTACTGCAGTAGATAACAAGTTACTAGTTAATGAAAGCCATTAAAACTTACCTTAAAATTGGAATCTCTTTACCTGTTTACTTTGTACAAATGGGTTTCAGAGCTATGTGACCTCCCCTCCTCTGTAAGGGGGTAAAGTAGTGCTCCAACAGGTCTGCATGCAAAGGGGGGCACAGAGGATGAGTTCATGCAAGATTTGCAGGTTGTTTAGTGACCGGACACTCAGGGTATGATTCACAGATCATCCTTTAAGAAAACCAACAATCCTACAATCAGATGGAATTCCAGAGGCATGCTTCAGTGCTGACTCAGGAGAAGGACATTCACTGAGTCACTTACATGGTTTTCAGCAAGATTTGGGCAAGTTTAAGGCAGGGAAGTCTCCTCCCTGTTTGCCGTGTGGTTTGGGTCCACCCCTGGGTGTAGTTCAGGCGTGGTTCTGCTCCAGGCTATGACAAGTCCTGGTGTCAGAGCCCAGGGAACTTGCTTTTATTTCTCTGCTTAAAAAGTTAAAATCAGAGTTGACATTAAAAACTTCTACCAGATGCATTAGGCTTGGAGGGGGGGGGGGGGGGGTTGGAGGGGGAAAATAAAAAGCCTTTAGAAAGTGTGAAATATGTCCATTTTAGCTGCTTTTCGTGGGCTACAATTGGTAGCACCTAACATCTGCCAGTAACTTTGGCTTGAATTCTTGTATCCCAGCCACCACTGCAGAGTGCTCGTCCTTTGACTAAGAAGATGAACACTGAATTAGTTTATTTCTGAGCAATATTATATGTGAGAGGCGGTGATAAAGTTTGCTCATTCTTAAAGGTTTGGTATTAATATTCCAGGCTCGTTGGGTGTGATTCTAAAGGCGTTTGAGTTTAATGTTGTCTGTGGCAGTCACAGTGGATTGGCAGTGTTTCTGTTGCAGAACCTGTCTGTAATCAACCGTAGCTGGGCATTGTGATGGACATTTATTGCTCAGGTTTTTCCACTTGATAGTTGTCATGGCACATAAGTGAAAACGTGGCCTGCAGCAACTTCACAGTGATTTTTTTAATTGCACTTACAGCCTGGTGCGGGTGTCTCTGTACTACATGAAGCAGTAGCAACAATGCATCCTTCCTCTGCAGACTTCCCTGAATTATAACCCTTCCTTAGCTTCCAGTACTTTCAGATTTGAAGGGCTCTCATCATCTGTTTACACAGGAAATTTCAAGTTGCTGCCATGGTGCACCTGCAGAGTATTATGTTATAATGTTCCTTAACCATCTCCTAGCCAATAGCAAATTATGGTCAGTCTCCCTTATCATTACTTTACATGGAAGACTGCTTTGGTAGTGAGTGAGGGTATTCCTTAGCACATCTGTGCCCCTGTTCAGGAGGAGACTTGGTAGACAAATAATAAACCAAAGAAACCTAGTGTCTGACATGGTGCTTCTCATTTCAAATCTAGAAAGAGTGGTAAAAAATTATTTGCCCCAAAGTGGTGCTTCCCCTTGTAATTAAGCAACAAATACTGGAATAATTCCAGCAGAATGAGTGCTTCTGGGGTATTTCTTTGGTGAGAATGGAAGTGCTTTGTCAGATGTGTAGGATGTTGCATCTGCTTGGAATGTGGGTCTGCTGGGTGTCTGCTACCGGCTGCCCTTAGATGGGCAAGGAGACTTACCAGTGAAGCGTTGATGTAACGTGTGTCAAGATGGAAGATGGGACTGCTGTGCTGGCAGAGATCTTTCTCAACTGAGGCACCTCAGTTCTACTCACATGCACATGGACTCATGTAACAGTGGCGTTCATTTCATTCATGTAGTGTAAATGGTTTCCAGTTCCCATGAAATACATTTCACTGGAGATTACTAAATCATGGTAAGTTCTTTATTCCAAGGTAAAGAACAGTATCTGGGTATTGAATCATACTTCCCAGCTGTATGGGTTACATGCTTTCATTTCTTGGACTGTAAGCAGGGCTTCACCTAGGTCCTGCAGGCCCAGGGACTTCATCAGAAAACCGCTGTATTATTCTGTAGATTCTGAGTGCACACTGGAGGTCTTCAGTGCTTTTGGTTGTGAAGATACTGTGAAAGCATGAAGTTATAACTGGTTAACGGGAAGGTTGCTTCCTGCAGCCTCTGAAGAGCAAGCTTGGAAGAGCAGTCTGTTTGTTTTGAGTATTACCGTAAGTGTCCGATGATCCAGGTGTGAGCAGCCATCTCCACTTGAGGAGAAGGAGGATGGTGACTCAGAGCAGAGTCACATCCTGTTAATGCTGGTTAGGGACAGATCCAGTTCCCCCTTCCTGGTTCTGACTAACGGAGGTGGAAAGTGGACCCTTGTAATGTGAAAAAGGGAAAGCCAATCTGTCAGAGACCTGTGGCTATGTAATCTTCTGTGCAGGTAGTTTACCAGCTCAAAAGCAGCTCAAGCTCAGTGCTGCGTCTGTGGAGGTTTTTGAGTGAAGTGGACTGGTCTGCTCTGGTTGTAGCTGTTGTTGCCCCATCACTGAGTGCCAGCTATCTACAGGCTCAGGCATATAGTGCCCTTTCTTGCATCCAGCTTGTAACTCTGTGGTTTTCTCTGCAATCACACAGGCTGTGATGTGGGTTCTGGTGGGTTGGAGGAGTGGATTTCATTAAACATGATTGCACTTGCTCCAGCGTGTGCAAGTGTCCAGGGTGGGAGACCCAGTACCCACGTGATAATGCTTTGAACACTTGCCCATCAGTGGAAAGCAGGCTTGCTCTTACATCTCACTATACCACGGTCTGCCTTAGGGCTTGGCTTTCAGCTGGAGTCCAGCATTGATATTCAGTGTATTTATGCAACTCCTGTTTTACCAATAACACATTCAGTGATAAGCTGTGTTTTTGCATGATTCAAGTGAACACTGTAGGAGGAACAGGTCTGTAGCAGAGCATTGCATAAAACTACTCACTTGTATGGTCTTAGTGGGAGAAACTATTTCAAGCTTCTAAATTTCAGCATGTTGGAAGGGTGAGGTTGGAGCTGATACACATGGTGTTTGCTGTGTGCACACATCTCTGCTGAGGCATCTCTTGGTTTGCGAGTGGGTGTTTAAAAACCTTCCCCAAATACACTGGCTGCCTCCCAGTAACTTCAAAGTGATGCTGAAGCTGGAAAGGACCTTCTCTTCTTTTGTGACTGTGCTGCACAGCTCAGTGCTTGCAAAACTGACTCTTTTGAGCAAGGAGCTTCTCCTGATGGCTTGAGATGTCAAAACACACATTTCCAGCACATTTCAGCACACATTTCATTATGGAAAATCCTTCTCCTGTAGCCTTCTGGACAGAGTCCTTGTTGGTATTTGCTGCTTCTGTTTTCCCTCAAATATGTCAGGCTATTTTTGCTGAAATAAGGTACTTGTCATCTTCAATATGTAAAAGCCCTCGTATGTGGTGGTAAGTTGTTTCTGAGTGTGCACCCAGCAGCCCTGTGCTCCATGGGTGATTGTTTTGGTTTCACGGACAATAAGCTGCAGCCCTGAGAATTGTGGCCTGGCCTGTGTCACCGGGAGGGGTGGCAGCAGGAAGTTCCAGGTGTCCTGAGAGGAAGGAAATCAGGGGAAAACACTGTGTTTTGGGGAAAGTTCCCACTCGGTGCAAAGGAGAGGCATGGGGTGGGGGGTAACCAGGAAGGGGAGGGCAAAGTGAGCAGATCTGGGAAGGATGGGGGCATTCCTGTGTTGTACCTCGGAGAGAAAAAGTACCTTTTAGGCCTTGAGAGAGCATCCCCATCTTTTCTGTTCCTCTCTGCTGCCTTCGTCCCTTAGCCAGCATGGTGGTGGGTAGCCTCTAGCCCCCAGCTGCCTGGGGCAGGGAGGAGTTTGCCCCTTGTGACTCTGGATGCAGCAAGGTGGAAGGTGCTATTTGATGCACTGTGCTGCAAGAGAGGGGCCTTAGAGACAGTGTCTGCTTTCCTGCCCTGTGTCTGAACCTCATGGGAAGCCTGCTCCATTCTTTTTCCCTTCCTGGCATTGACCTGTGGGTCTGCTGTGATCCGCAGCTTCCTGTTGCCCATGCAAAGCCAGCACCTTCCGCCACTGTGTGAGCGCTGGGTCCATGGGCATCCCTCTATCCAAGTGCATAAGACTCCTGCTTTTTGCAACAACACAGGTTTTTGCAACCTTTGCTTACAGCACAGACCAGGTGAACGATAAATAAAGTAGGTGTCGGTTATGTCCAGGGGGGTTATGAAACCTTTCTAGTTGCTGAGGTCTCTAGGAAGCAGACTTCAGGAAACCTTGTGGGCTGAGATTTGGTGGAGATCCTCTTGCAGAGTAGAGCATATGCTGCCGTGGTGTGAGCACTGCTGGTGTGAGCACAGCCCTTGCTGACAGCAGCTCCACTGCTCAGAGGGGCAGAACTTGCATAGAGCACAGTCAAGGGTGGACCTGTGCCTGACCACGTCAGGAGAAGGTAAGATCTCTGGACCTCTTCTGCTGTAGGAAGAATGGTGTTGGTGTCAGTACATCCTCTGCGTGGTCTTAGTACTGCTTTGGCTAAATAGTGTATTACGAGTGAGGTGCCTTTGATGCATCTGTCGCCTCATTTGTTGCCTCATCTGTGGAGCTTTGCTTTAGCCATCCCTATGGCGAAGATAGACAAAGATTCATTTGAAACTTCAAAGAATCTTTGTTCTAGTTTTGTTTCGTCTTAATTCTCTCTTGTATATAATAATGTACGTAATATATATGGAAAAAATTATCTTCACTTAAATGTTTGCTCTCTGTGGAAAATGCTTCATGGATACTTCCTACAGGCCCGCAGATTCAGACAATGCGGTTCACAGTGCTGTTTTAATCTACGTTTAATGTGAAAGAAAATGAGAGAGTTGATTTTACCAGAAGCAGATGTCGAGTGTAGCAGACTGAGAGCAAAAAATCCCACAAACCAACAAAGCCCCCCAAAACAAAAGAAGAAAACCCTTTAGGCAGCCCTCAGTGTGTGGCCTAAATACATCAGTGCTTTTGACTCTGCAGCCCCAGCTGTGCTGCTGATTGGGCCCCGCTTCTCACCCTCCTTGGCCCGTGGGATTGGTACACTGCTCAGAAGGAGCCCCTATTGCAAGGCACTAGAATACTGAGTTGTTACAGCAGTGTATCTCTGTGGGAATCAAGAATCAGTTCACACCCTGTAAGTCCAAACTATAAGGTAAAAGTAATCCCTTTCTATTCTCTCCTAAACAGAACTGCTCCTGGAAAGCAGAAACAAACCCTAGTAATTGCTCTATGTCCCTGGAGTCCTTAACAGAGCATCTGCAGACATGACAGGAACAAGACCTGCTACGGGATCCCTGCAGTTTTCCGCAATGGCAGAGATCAGTTCATGCATTACTGTGTGTGTGTGTGCTCAGTGCTGTGGCATTACAAAGAAGATGACTTTATTTTCCTGCTGCAAGGAGGTTGAAATCTTAACATCCTGAACATATGGAAGGAGAGTTTTCTCTGACTGTCCAAAATCTCATGAAATGTAAGCTGGGGGGGAGAGGGGAGGCCTCGTGCATGCTCGGTGTTCAAGAAAAACCTATCTGTGCTTAGTAAAACAGCAATACTTTTTGGTTGCAGCTCTCCTGTGCGGAAGTTTAACCTCCCTAATATGGCCAGAGTGAGAGCCTTGAGAGCTACATCACTTTTAACTTAGCCAGTTTTCTAAGAACAAAGGAAGTATGTGTCAAGTATGTGTTTGGGTCACTTCTGCACCTTTCTCATCTTTCTGTGTTTCTGTTTATACCCTGGCCAGTCCTTGCACTCTCTGACCTGGTGAGAAAGTTACTGGGGTTACTACACTTCACGAGGGAAGAGGCTGGTTTCCTAGGTTTGAACTGAGCACCATTATGTTTATTAACATAAACAATGACGTCATCTTTTACTGCAGAGCAGGAACCTTAAACGGTTATGGGAGAGCGAATTTTAGGAACAGTGTCCTTCTGAGACATACGTGATTCATCTCCAAGTGTGTATATTTAAGACAGACGCTGTATCCCGCGCCACATCAGCTCCGTGAAGCGGGCTTCACTCCTGTTCAAACTGTAATTTACTAGCAAAAATTATTCACTTTTCTTCTTCTTTTCAACTGTGTGCAAACTGTTGCTCGCAGCCTGCTGGGGCATGCTGGCAGCTCCTTCGGCCTCTTCCAGCAATCTGCTTTTGCACTCCTCCAAAAGCCCTTTGTAAACGATGCCTGAACCATAAAGTAACAGTAAGCGCTGTCTCATTTCTGGGATTCAATGTGTTAGTCATTGAATGGTGGTGTTCGGGGCACTGATGAGCTGCCAGTAAAGTGCTTGGTTTCCTACCGGAGGAGTTTGCTGATGGCTGTTAGCAAATACCACCCCATTCAGCTTCAATCTCTTCTACATAACACAGCGTGGAGGAAATGTGCATCCTTTTTGGCCAGAGCTGAAAAGCAAAACGATACACCACAGCATGGCTGTCGTGGCTGCCAAGGGCGAACATCTGCTCTACAGCTTGTCATTCAGCTTTTAAAGATGTCCTGTGAACAGCCAGGAGCACTGGCCTGGCTGGGTTCTTGCATCTGTTTTGTACCTGAACGGGAGATAACTTGCTCTGAAGGGGAAAGCCGCAGACCGGCAGGCTCCGTCTCTGTGTGAGCTGCACATTGGCAGCAACGCGCTGCTGTGTGCTGCTGGCTGGAGAGAGAAAACCCTGCTTCCTCCTCACCTGGATTCTCTGTGCCAGATTTACTGGAAAGAATTGGTCCCGTAGTGAATAGCCGCGAGGAAAAGAGCCATACGCTTCCCATTTCCTAGCACCTGCCTTCGTGCAGGGATGCGGGCTCTGTGTGCCTCTCTTGAAGTAAGGAGCTTCATCTGTGCTAGTCATGCAAGGATGTGGAAGTTCTTTGGGTTTGTTTGTGTGTTTGTTGTAAAAAAGGAAAAGTGTTTAGCAAACATCAGCGATTGTTTTCAGTGAGTTTGTTTTCAAACCTGACCATGTGAGGGGCCAGTGTTCCAGCACAGAGCCAGGAGAGCCTGGAGCGAGGCTCGTTCAGCCTTAACCCACTGCCTGTATCTTCCTCCTTTCTGGAGCTGAGCCCAAGGCTCTTCTGCCACCCCTCAACCCCAGCCGAGGGCTCTTCCCTTCTCAACACAGGACTTTGCCGGATGCTGCTGCTGAGGAGCAGGAGCGCTGTCAGCCAGATAAGCTGTGCAGTGTAACTGCTGGCACACAGAGCGGCAGTGCTGTGGTCCACAGGCCCCCAGCCATGTCCTAAGCCTGTGTGTACCTGCTGTACTCTCCGAATTGTTTCCTCTGTAAGTGAAGACAAACACTGCATTATTGCAGGGGCAGAACAGCGTTTTCCAAGCCTTTCTCATGCAGTGGCTGTTGCCACTTCTCCCTGCCCTTAAGCCAGGGCTGGCTCAGCAAACTTTTGGGTCAGATCCTGATTTTTCTCATCTTGCTGTTGCCTTTTCCTATTGCTGCTGGTAGGGCTGCCCCGCTAGCACCTGGGGTGGGGAGTGCTCATGGACTGACCCTTCTGCCTCATGCCTGGCCCTGTGAAGGCCGCTGGTGCTGCCAGGGTGGTTTGGAGGAGGCCACCAACTTGCTTCTTATGGCTTCTGCCATGTTTAACTTGCTCTGATGTCTGAGTCCCACACTAACACCTGGGTAAAACCACGCCTGAAGATGTTCTGTCTTTTCAGCTCCCTTGTGAGAGAGGTAGCTCCCTGATGGCACTTCATGCCTTATTTTGAGCTTATCAAGTGTCTTCACCCTCATCCCAAACCAGCAGCTTTTACTGGTTAGCCCAGCTGGCATGGGGGCAGAAGTGAGATGGTTTGGGGCATCTCACAAACATACTCCAGCTCCTTACTGGGTTCAGGATTGTCTGTCTTACAGCAGTGCCCCAGGCAAGTCCTCCCCAAAGGGCTCAGCATGGGTCTGCCCATGGCTAGGGGCTGGTGTCCTGGCAGACACAAAGGGCAAGAAGCAGTTTTCACTCCTGCTTCCAGGAAGGTATTGGAGAGGCTGAACCTTGTCTGGAGAAGGTTTTGGGTGCCACCTTCATGTGACAATTCTCAGGAGCGCCCTTGAGATACCATTTATCCAAAAGGTTCACTGTGCCTGGTAGCTTTAGGGATGTGTGTCTCTTCCCTGGTCTTACTAAGATCCTGGTTAGCCATCTGGAAATCTCATCCTGTGATTACTCCAGAATCTGGAAGACCTTTTGTAACTACTAATCCTAGAAACAGATTTTCCCTTCATCCTGTCTGTCAGCACAGCCTTTAACTTATTTTTATGGGCTTCAGCACATGTTTGAAGCATCACTGCCTCAGGATACAGTCTGTGTTTTCCAGACTATTTCAGTGGTCCTTATATCTACATACAGCACTTTCCGAAGAAGAGCTATTTAGTGGGTATTTAGTAGGATCTTCTGTGTCCTTCAAAACTCAACACATCTCCATTTGCACATTTAGAACAGGGATCAGTGTGAAATCCTAGGAGACGGTACTGTTTTGCTTTAACAGAAGTGTACTATGTTTTCATTAATAAGGTGTGATAAAGATTGTGTAGAAAAGTACTGATCCGATTGCAGCAAGAGGCGTAAAGCAAAAAGAACGTTCTGAGCTGCTGGTGCCATACAAGACTCTAAATGTTTTGCACTTCTTTTTGTCTTGTCTGCTATTGTTATGTTGTTTGCATAACTTGTATATGGAGTTTGCTGTGTGAGTCTTAACTGCTTAATGGAGGCAGCAGGATGTGGCAGGTAGGAATCGATCTTCTGTGCAGTGAAAGCATCTGATAAAGTGCCATCTGCATTGGGGTAGTTGAGGAGGGTCCTGTGATTGTGCCTGCAATCATGGTGCCGTGTTCCTGCAAGAACACGAGGCCCCAGGCAGAGGTTCACAGAAACTCACTGCAGGATGAGATCTGCAGGACATCTTCGCCGTGCTGGAGCACGCCTACATGGTGGAAAGGGCAGAAGGATGCCCCTGTGTGTACACACACCACAGCAATGGGCTCACTTCATGTCTGCATTGCTTCCAGGTTTGTTTCCACGTGCTTCTTTGTAGGAGTGGGCCCTGGACTATTTGTGCTGCTTGAGCCCATCGTTGTGCATCTGCAGAGCACCATGAAAAGCCACCCTTTACAAGTCAGGAGTGAAACAGGGAGAGCTGCCTCCTTCGCTCTTGTTAAGGAAGAGTTCCCAAGAAATGTTTCTGTGTTTCTTGAGAACAACAGAAAAGCTTGACCTTATTGCTGCTCTAAATATATGCCTATGGCCCCTGACAGGCCCAGCAGGATATAAAGCCACCAGTTCCAGTTCTCATTTCTGCCAGAACTTCAAAGCATTTCCTTTTATGCAGTAATCTTAAAACTAGTCCAAGAAAACACTCACGCGATTACTTAGATATTCCAGTTATGCCACCAATATGGAAACTTAAATGATGATATTTTCCACAGGCAAAGCCTCCATCGTTAGTTAAACATGATGGTCCTCTGCTTGCTTGTAGGGAAGATGCAACCTCCTTTCCATGGTCTGAGAAATGGTTGCTCGTAAGCTGAGCCAAGAGCGATGACTGATGGACTAATAAAATAGGACTATAACACAGTCACCAAAGTCCTGCTTAGGCTTTGAATGGTTTTTAAATCATAGTCATAACCTCCACTGGAGGAGAAGCTTTGTATGGGCTAACCAACACTTATTTAATAAAGCCTTTGCTATTGGAGTTCTTGAGATTGCAGTTCCCATCTTCATCAGTTGCGCATCATGGCCTGGCTTTAAGTAGAGAAAAGAGCTCATGCGCCTCCATTGATTAAAAGCAAAATGAGAGAGGCAGGACCTGCTCCTGTTCCCCAGGTCTCAGTCTGCTCCTGAAAACGTTTTACACTGTAGTTTAAAACCTACCTCTGCCACTGTGGCCACACGTAACCTGGCAATGCGGTTATTTTGCTCACGAGGACGTTGTGTAGCTTTATTTGTGTGTACTCAATGAGGCATGGCTGGTCTGCTGCAGAGATCAGAACTATACAGTACACATACACTATAAAACATGGGGTTATTTTGCTTGGGTTGTTCTGGGGCTCTCTCAGTGCAATTGTGGGCAGAGCCTGAGATTTTTATATTCCCTGCTGGAATAACCTCACAATAGCACTTGACCTTATAGTGAAGCCAGGACAGGTTTGTCCTGTGTCTGCTGGCCCCAGAAATGCTGCAGCAGATGCTCCGGGTCCTGGTCAGGGGGAATTCCTGAAACACGGAACAGCAGCCATGAGGGTCAGCAGAGACCAGTTGTACTTGAAGAGGTTTCAAGGACGTCAGGAAGTGTGGTCAGAAATGAAGAGATCATTCAAGGATCATTTAGATGTAAAGAATTGCTCCTGGTTAAGCAAATATCCTGCTGAGTTTCTCCTGGAAAAGAATGCAATGTGTAAGGCTGTCTCTTTTCCAGATTATGAGGGATGGGATGCAAGAGAGAGAAACTTCTCTTTCCACAGACTTAGAAAGCATGTGGGCCTCAGACCGTTTTCCCAGTTGGAAAGTTTGCTGTTATGAAAAGGAAATAGATTTTTATAAGCAATATTTAATTCAAGCATTTGGCTAGTTCTCCTGCTGCAAAGGTTTTAGGTCAAAGTCTGATTCATTGATGTAAAACTGGAATGAAAGGGATTAGGAAAGGAAGTGAACTCCGAAGTTAGGAAAACTCTCTGGTTTCTTGTCCACTGACCATTTTTTCCTACCCATCAAATGTATATTTGACCTATGTTTCTAATTTAAGCATTGTAGGGAAACTTATTCCTACATGCCTTCCTTTGCTCTTTTTCTGCCCATTGTCATCAGTTCTGCCATGGGTGTGTTCAGTTTTGCTGTTTCAGGAAGGGATCCCGATCTTTCCATATTTGGGGAGGTTTCTGGACACAACGTTGTCGTACAGATGCTGTGAATTTATACATTTATTCCATTGGGTTAGAGAATGGAAAATGGGTGGTTTATTATTCTTATTACTTGTTTAAAGTGTTTGTTAAAGTAGCGCCCTGTCCACAATGGGATGTTCTGCAGTAACACAGGCGTTGGGGAAGCCGTAGCCGGCACCTTCCCCTTGTTGCTGTGTGTCTGTGTATTTGCACAGGTGTGTCTTGTTCAGGATTCCTACAGGGATCCCTTCGGGATCCACCCAAAAGCTTTCCTTCTGGCAGTAAGGTCGGTTTCCCTCTGACTGCCCTTGCAATCTCCCCACTGTATGTGTGACCCCCAACTCCTGGCAGCTCCTTCCATCCACCGCCCTGCTCTCTCCCAGCCTCCAAAACCATCCCTTTTCCCCTTGTTGGTGCTCTCATTGCTAGGACTTGGGACCTTGCAGTCATCAACCTAATGTCACTTCCAATATCCCATAATATCACGAATGGTGGTTATGAGTGCTTTTCCTAGTTGTGTTCAGTAAGCAGCTATAAGAAGAGGCTATCAGAGGAGGCAGGTCCTCACCCTGCCTGGCTCTGTTACTGTGGAGCTTGATGGATTTACTGCTTTCATAAACGCAGCAAACAGCACTGCCAAACCCAGTGGTTTATCTGGGGCCACCCATGTGCTCTGTGTAAAAAATAGCTCATCCTCAGAGAAAAGAATGATGTGGGGTTTTTCCATGAGTTTGCAGTGATTACTTTGGGAATACTTATGTTGCTAAGAAGAAAGGGAGCTGCTTTTTGTTGTGTGAACAAACAGAGATAAGAACGAGGGGAGGTTAAATGCGACAAGTCCCCAGGCTGGCTGCCGGGCAGCAGTGGGGCCTCAGCCCTGCCTGTGCTCCGGAAAGGGGGGAGTGCATTGGTGATGGGCCAGGAATTGGATGGGAGTTCCCTGGTAGACTGAGGGTGCCCTGGGGGGTCACTGAATAGGTAGGAAACAGGGGCTTGGCAGTGCAGAGGACATCATTGTTTTTCTCTCAGTTTTTACCATGTAATTCATGCTTTGCTCTGTAAAGCATTGTGATATAGTTTGTACACATGATGTAAAATAAGTTGTATTCTATTATATTGAAGAAATACAAATATAAAATAAAGTCAAAGGATGGAGTAAAGTAGCCGTGTGGTAACTGGACCCCCAGTCCCTGGTTGCACTGGTTGTCCCACTCCGCAGTGCTGCAAAGGCTGCGGTTGCAGGGCTCTGCTGTCCATGGAATGGCTCAGGATTCTTCCACATGAAGATGTTAAATACAGTCTGTCCTAGGTGAAAAGCGAAGCACAGATCAGATTGCCACACACTGTCTCCAAGATCCCGGGTTTTCCTGCTGCTTGTGGTGCTGTGCAGCTCGTGTGTCTCAGGAATTTGAGGAAAATTAAGTGTGCTTCAGATTGTTAAGGCTGAAAAAACTCCATTATTGCCCGAGGCACAACAGATAGGTGGGCCCTGTCGGGGTAGTACATGTTGGTAATGGGACAGCATGTGGCAACTTCTAATGTAGGGAAAGCAAAACCTCAGATCACAGTATCACAGTATCACAGTATGTTAGAGATTGGAAGGGACCTCAAAAGATCATCTAGTCCAATCCCCCTGCCGGAGCAGGAACACCTAGATAAGGTTACACAGGAACGTGTCCAGGCGGGCTTTGAATGTCTCCAGAGAAGGAGACTCCACAACCTCCCTGGGCAGCCTGTTCCAGTGTTCCGTCACCCTCAGATCTCCAGGGTTTGCATGGGGGAGGCTGGGAGGGCAGTGAGTGAGGATGGCATGGAGCTCTTCAGAGGCTGTTGCAGAAGATGAATCTTTTATGGGAACAAAGACATCGCCATGAGCTGCCTGACACCGGGGCGAGACCCTGCTGCTGCTGCACTTCATCCCCGAGGCACGAAGGCAGCCCGCAGCCCCATCACCCCGCAGCCCCATCACCCCGCATGCGTCGCGGGAGACCCAGCCTCCAAGGGCAGTCGAGTCGGGAGGAAGAGCCGTAAATCCCAGCGGCTCCCAGGCGCTGCTGCCGGGTCGGAGGAGTCGGACGTTTGGCTCTGCGAGGGCTGCCAAGGAGGTCGGAGCAGGGGAGCTGCCGGCACAGATCCCTGTGCTCTGTGGGAATTTCCCCCCTTGAGGAACCGCTGTGCTTTTAAACCAGAAGATTAATGGAAGGGGCCGTGGAAAGGGCCAGAGTGCCGGCTATGAGTTCATTAGTCTCCAAGCAAGCATGCAGCCGGTGAGTCACCAGCGCTGCTTCCTGCGCGCTGATGCTGTGCTTGGAGCTCTCCCAGCGCCGGGTGATCCGGCCCAGCCCTGCAAAGGCTGGGAACTCGCAAGACCAGATCACCACATGCTGTGACTGCGGGCTGCTAATGCTATAAAATAAAAACTAATCTAGATTAATTACACTGCACATGTTGTTCATCTATAATCCTGCTCCCTGGCCTCTTTCCCTCCCAGCACAGCTCCCCATTGGTTTCTGTGCCTCTCTTAAGGTATCCTTGAGTCCCTTTGAGTTTCTCCATTCCTCCAAGGGGTGGGAAGAAGGTGCCTGCTGCTAATAGCATTGTGCCTCCTCTGCCCATTCTGCTGGGGCAAAGCCCTCTCTGTGTACGTGCAGGCACAAATGGCTGGTCAGAGCATCAGTTGGTGATGAAGGGTTACCAGCCACAGCTCGTGATGCCAGTGAGATGCCACAACCCAGCAGGGCAGATGGCTGGAAGTGCTCCTGTTGTCTGACACCAGAAGTGATGGTCCTGCGAGGGGATGCACACAGGATGGGTCTGCTCCTGGGGTTTTACAGAAATTCATTGCTGCATCCTGCAGAAACTTGCTGAAAATTGATTTGAACATGAAGGCAGCCAGCCTGTAGCTGCCACCGCTTCTTATTGGAAACAGCGTTGTGTCAAACCACCCATCTTCCTTGCATAGAAGTGGTGCTGTGGATCCTAGAATCACAGAACTGTTTGGGTTGAAGGGACCTTAAAGCTCCTCCAGTTCCAACCCCTGCCACGGGCAGGGACCCCTTCCACTGGAGCAGCTTGCTCCAAGCCCCTGTGTCCAACCTGGCCTTGAACACTGCCAGGGATGGGGCAGCCACAGCTTCTCTGGGCACCCTGTGCCAGCGCCTCAGCACTCTCACAGTACATTCACAAGCCTGGTCAGTCCTGGCCACGGCACTTCGGTGTGAGCCATCCCTTCACTGCACTGCAGGGGCCACGAGGAGCAAAAAATGCCAGCATTTCTCATTCCTACAACACACATCGTGCCCGCGGCGCTGCCCCATGGCCAGGGAAGAGAAGCCCCAACCACAGAGCGAGAGCTGAAGGGCTGGAGCATCTCAGATGGCCCCTTCAGCTCAGCCTCCACCACGGGGGCTCCCAGCACAGGGTTTGATTTGCAGTGGCCATGGGGTTTGAGCTCAGAGGGGCCCACAGCAATCACACCCGAGCACCATCACCTGCCTGTGCTGCAGCAGAAAGCTGCTGCCTGTCCCTCTCTACTTGTAGCAATGCTCAGCTCTGGAAAATTTGTTGTTATGACAGGCACTGGGAAATGAAAAGGTGTCAGCTGGACAGATAAGGGTGTAGGATAAGGTCTGGCTGCCGTCTGGAGCCTGTGGCAACGTTCCCGATGACTCGAGTGGGAGAAGCACCAAGACCCCAATCTCCTGAGATGATGAAGAGCCAAGGCTTGCTAAATCTGGATAAAATAAGCTGTACTTTTGTTTAACTGTGAGTTGTGTCAAGCAAGAACAGACTTTGAAAGGGTCTTTGTGCCTCACCAAGGATTGCTGCACTTTCATGTGATGCCAGTGGGATCAGTGGATGCTCCGGTGGGGTCCTGGGGTGAAGTGTCCCAAGGTCTCTCACCCCCTCAGGAGCAGTGGTGGGTTATGGGCATCATCCATGTATTTTCCAAGATGCTCTGAACTGTTTTCTGCTGCGGTCACTTCCCACAGGTGTTCCTAAATGTGGTGACCATTCGCTCCTTCTCCAGCCCTTGTTTTTCTCTTCACCAGTTTGAACGCTGTTGTCACAGGGGACTGGACCAGCAGGGCCAGACCACGGGGCTGGAATCCTTTTCTCTTCTATTTTTCTAATTTATTTTTTCAAACAACTGCATTTTTAAATGACACGTTTATAAGTGTGGACCTTATTTTCAAAACAAAGCACACCATTAACCTCGCAGGCAGCTGTTACAAAAGAGAGCCCAGACTGGGGACCTTTAACATCCATAACTCTGATGTTGTCCCTGCAACAGCAGTGGTCAAGCGCAGAGGACTTTGTTCTCAGGGTATGTACAGGAGAGGCCCATGACCACTGCAGGGCCAGGAACAGCCATGTTTGGACCACTTGTTTTAGCCTGGTGTCCCCAAGGAAGCTGGGCCATCACTCAAGCAGTCCCTTGGCTTGAAACTGGTGAAAATGCTGAACCCCTGGGCAGGGAAGGACCTCCTCAAGAGAAGCCTCCAGGACCCCACAGGCAAGGAAGGGGATTAGTGGGAGAGGAGCTGGCAGTGCACTGCTGGTGGTAGTTGGGCTCACAAGGGCTAACCTAGGGCTGCCACATGGTGCTGGGTATCTTGGCATAACCAAGTGCTGGGGATGTTCCCTGGTACCAGTCACAGAAGAGGTGTCTGCTCCTGGTCCCTGCATGGGGTCCAGCTCTTCCACCAATGCAGTCACCCCCAGCACCACTCTTCCTCAAGAAAACATGCAGTTTCTTACGTGGTGTAAATACTGTAATGTGGGGAAACAGACCCTGCCAGCCCCCTTCACCCTGTGCAGATGTGTGCTGGGAGGTTGTGGGTGCGCCCGGTGTTTACCACCAAACATAACATGTTCGCAGGTACATTTGCAGTGGCCCTTTGTGCGCCTGCTTTAAATTACTTCATATTATAGCAGGGGGTCAGCTCTGTTTAAATGGACTCAGAGGTGAGGCTGAAGAAATGAGGCTTAAAATTCAAAGCAGCCCAACCTGCCCCACTGTGGCGTAACTGTCTGAGTAAGTCACTGGCGTTGAGCCATCCCCCTGACTCCTGGGAGAGATGCTTTAAAAGCTCCTCACATGGGCAGTTCAAGTGATGTGCACATGGGGGGAAAGAAAATAGTGTTTAATTGCAGTGCTGCACATGTTTTTAGGGTAAACAAAACAGATTGGGCAAATATTTATTTGTGCCCCTCTTGCTACAAAGCAAACTTCCCCAGAGCTTTTGACAGAGATAATCTGGTTTTTAGCCACCATGGTGAATTTGTAATGACAAGTTTTCATTTTGAATGTTTCAGGATTTCCTGATTGGTTCTCATGCAATTATTTCGATTAACAGTGAGGTTTTCAGACCAGCTTGAAAGGCTCTCGGAGGCGCTGGTAGAACCTGGCTCTGTTACTACTTTCTCACTGGGATTATTTTCCACACCTTTCTAGCACCAAATCAAATTCTTTGGAAATCAAAGAAAACTGCACCTTAGAAATGTTTCGTATCTGCACCCCTTCTGAGAAGGGTTTCTTTAAGATTAGGAAAACGCTTGTTCCCATATATAAAAGAAGAAAACATAGGGCTGTAATAAGAATAAAACCCCAGGGTGTCTATCTTTGCAAGGTGTGCATTAGCAAAAGGATGAATGCTTGAGATGGTCATTTCTGTGAGAAGGCAACATCTGAAAACAGACTGAGAAGTATTCAGGGTGTTTCTCATTAACAAGGAAACGGGATCTCAAGCTAGGAACCTCTGATGTTTCTCTTTCATTTATAAACATAGGAGGTGGTTTAAGAGGTTATGAAAAAACCCATTAGTGTTGTTTGCTCACATTTCATTTTCCTGCTCTCATAATTTGTATTTTTTACCCCTTTTTTAAGATGCTGTGGAAACCTCAGGCTAGCTTTAGCGTGTGCATGCCAGCACATCCTCACCGTGCTGCCTGTCTCTGTACCCCAGCCGATGGCACCTTTTTGCTCATGAGAACAGCCCTCTGGAGTTCCCATTCCCGAAGAAAATGCCATCAAGGGCAGGTAACTGTAAGCAAAAGCAATGTATAATATATAATGTGCTTGGACCTAGTGTACCCCCGGCAGGGTTCGAATCAGCTGGGTCTGCACCTCCTTGAACTGAATGCCCACAGCCCAACTCCTCGTGGTGGTGTGAAACAGAGGAGACCCCTCTTCTGCTCCCAGGAGATGCATGTGGAGATAACCCAACCTCTCCATTTTCACCTGAGAAGTCATTTATGGCATTTAATGGAACTGCTCCATTGACATCAGCAGGGACTGAGGCCAGGGTGGTTGGGGCACTGGAGCTGCCAGGCAGAGGGCAGGGTCCTGCAGGATGTCTGGTGTGGCTGCAGGCTGCCCACCCCTCACCTGGCCACTGGCACCTCCATCCCTCACCGAACCATAGGGGGAGATGGAAGGTTGATGTCAACCAGGTGAACCTAAACACTTTCGATGTAACGCTGTGAGACAGCCGCTGGCACAGGTCCTGTGTTCACTATTCATTTCCTAGACTAATTTCTCACCTCATAATAAGTTAAATATAGCAGCAGATTTAAGCGTCAGAGTGGCAGAACCCGGTAAGGACTGAGGAGGGTGGGTTTGATACAAGCCGAGAAACCTTTAAATGAAAGAAAACCCTGGTTTTAGCTTTCTGTGAAAATGAAGTTTTCTGAGCTCAGCAATTACACACCCAAACTATCCGAGTTTAGCAAACTTATTAGCTAAAGGTAAGTGCGTTTAGCAGTGTATTTTCTTTCACACCGTGGAAAGTGGAAACATAAACCGCACGTCTGATGTCATCTCTGTACAGACGGGTTTGAAACGCTGGCTCCGTTCTGAAACGTCGTTACTTTTACAGCGGACTGTTAAAAAGTGTATTATTGCTGCTAATACGATGTGTATGTGTTTTACAAGTAATTTCCCTGGACTCCAATAAAGCGTTCTAACAGAGGTTTGTTCTCTAAACAATTTTAACCCGTGCTTCGCCTTTTGGAGCGTACTTCTGGCCCCCAGGCAACGCAGAAGGAAACTTGCTGGCTAAGTAACACCAGATGCAGGAGAGACTGCTGGCCGCTAGAGAGCTCCCAGATGAGAAGGCCTTTCGGGCTGAAATACAAATACGTTTTGTAATGAAAGCAGAAATCCTCTTTCTCTTCAGCACACAGCCATGAAACACAGGCAGGTTTCTTGCTTGCGCTGCAGCAAGAGGCATCATTACCCGCAATTCCATTTTTCATACTTGAAATCAAAAGCCCCAGAGCTGCCCTCCCTCCAGAGCGAGGCTTGAAGAATTATCTTCAATACTGCTCTTTAAGTGAAGTCACAGAGTGGGGCTGATCCCGGGGATGAATGAAAAGCTGCTGCAGCCCTTAAGGGCTTAAGATTCCTTGAGATAAGGGTGTCTGCACAGGGATTATGTGTTGGCCCTCATCTCATGTGCCATTGATGGTGAAGCCCTGGGGATGCTGTGTTTCACCTGGAATTACAGTGCTGCACTCAGAGCCTCCTGCACTGGTGAAAAGGGCAGGGGGTGCCTCTGTCCTCCCTCTGCCTTGCTCAGGCTCCTCTTTCATCAAGGTTCCTATTACTGGAGACAACAGTCACTTTTTGTGTAACTCAGGGTGCATGGATGCTGCAGGGGGCTGGCCACGGTGTGCAGCGATGGTCTCATGGAATCACCTGGGCAGGAAGAGGTGCTGATGGGCACATCCACCCCAGAGGGACTGGCTGAGGTTCGTGTTATTTATGTGGGGGTAAAAGGCACTGGATTCATTCAAGGGTCTAGGCAAAGCCCTGGGGAGCTCACAAGTGAAGGCCAGATGCAGGGTGCAGTGCCAGAGTTGAAGGAGCTTCTGTCATTTGCTCTGAGCACTTCATTGCCAGCAACGAGGACCCATACAGATTCCTGTGGATGCATGGGCTGATGCAGTGTCAAGGATGCGGAGATCAAGCAGGGGTGGGCAGCAGCTGGGCTCAGCACAGCGAGTGCTGATGTGCCCAGGCCAGCCTGCATTGTGCCCATTGGCACTGCAACACTCTGGGTCTGTGACAGAACCTCCACCACAGCTGCTGCCTTCCTGCCATGTGAAATGATAAAATGCCTGGTGAGATGCTCCTGTCCCTGCATCCTGCTCAGTGGGCACATCCTCCTGTGCAGGAGGCTGGTGTTTGTGCTGTCCCTTTCCTCTCGCTGCCACCAGAGCTGGGAGAGACGGCAGCCTATGTGTAACACCAGCTCCAAGAGCAAGGTTTCCTGTGGAGCCATGATTTCATGCCTAACAAGTGGTGTTTGACAAAGCCTTCACCATGACCAGACTTAGTTTGGTTCCCTGGGGGCAGGAGCCTAAGAATTCCCATCTTCCAAATCTGAGCAGTCTACATGGGGCACACGTGGTTGTCAAAGGTAAAAACGCGCCCACAGCAGGGATGGGAAACAGAAAGCAGTGCCTCAAAATGCAGAAAGCGTTTCCATCCCTCAACAGTTGTACAGCAGGGAAGTACATGGAGGTCAGGGCTGACATCATCTCGTAACCATTTTATACATCTTGCTGGAAACAGCAGTAGTTTTTGTTCCTGGTGGCTGGACCTACCCCATCCTATGTATTCTGGTAGTGCCAAGTTCAGGAGCTGGTGCTGGAGCACAGGAAGCTGGAAACTCAGTGGGCTGCAAGGGCCAAGCAGAGGCATCTTCTTCCCTCTGCTCTTGCATGAGCAAACATCCCTTCACCTTGAGCTGGACCACCAATCCCTATCCCTATACCCCGGAACCTTGCTCTGATCAAAGCAAGGAGGCCAGGATAGGTCTGGCTGGGGGTTCCTGGCAGCAAGTCTGAGGATGGGATGTTTTAGGGCCACGTCCCAGCATGCCCTCGCAGATCTGGGTTTCTCCTCTGCCAGAAGCGATTTCCAACCCCTGCAATTTCCCAGGGGCTTGGTGAGAAAGGGATAGAAGTGCTGTCAAAGGTTTTCCCCTTCCCTTCCCAAGTGTAAACCCCCAGGGTCTCCAGCAGGGATTTGGCAGCCACAGGAATGCATGGGAATATGGGAGGCTTCAGGACAGGGCTCAAGGGGTGTAAGTTGTTAAGAGGAAGATCTCATTGTGGGCTTCTCTGCAGCAAACTCACCCCCAAGTCGCAGAGCAAACCCCCCTCTGCCACCCCCCCATGTCCTGGTTTCACTCAGGTGAGTGGGCTTGTTTTTGGCAGCTTGGTGCAAGGGTGTGCTCAGCGTCCCCAGGAAGGGACGGGCGCGGCGGCACAGAGAGCGCGGTCGGTATTTCTCCTTCCAGGGAGTGAAGGAGTTAAACTGTTGGGATGGAGAACGAACTGAAGATCAAACCCGCAGCCTGGTGACCTCCCGCGGCAGTCTCCTCCATCCATCGGCTTGGCGGGGCCGCGGGGAGCAGCAGCCGGTAGGTGCGAGGGGTGGCGCGGTTGGGCATCCTGCGGGGACCTGCCCTCGGCTCCGGCGGGACCCCCGGCTGGGGACGGAGGCAACGGCAGGGTGCGATGGGATGGAGGGGGCGCCGGGAGGGTTGTCCCTGATCCGCTTTCAGAAAAGGGATTGCTTAAAGCCAGTTTGTCCTAACAGCGCCTGGGAAGAGCGGTTTCTTGCCTTTTGGGATGCCCAGTCAGTGTCCTGAGGCTTTGGGAACAATATGGTTTTGTAATAGAACTCCTTGCATGTGGCAAGGGAGGCTGTTGAGTTGCTGTGGGTTTATTTCTCCCTGACAAGGAAGGAATAATGTCCATATTCTGTAGTCCCGTTCTCTGATGATGGGCAGCTACTTACCAATAAATACAGAAAGCATGGGGTGTCGGTTTACACTTTCTCAACACTGAAAGACCTTCTCAGTATAAATAGAAATAGGGTTGGTTCTTGTTTGCCTTGAGCTGCAATCATTGTGGTCTGATTCTGAGTAATAGTAGGCATAGCCTGTTGGGTTAAGTCTGTTTTGTCTCCCTGCTCTTCAGTTTATTAAATGATAGCAAACTCTCGCTGGTTCAAAGATGCTGTGTCAGTAACTTGGATGTTTATTTTGCAGTTATAAAGTGGTATGTTCTTACCTAAGGACTTGCATAAACATCATGTCATTTACATTGTAAAATGCTACCATTTTACATTCTAGTAATAATTCCTCTTATTCAGAAACCAAAGCTGAATCAAAAGTCATGATCATTTCTGGTGAAGAAACAAGAATTGCACTTAGTGCACTCAGTTTTCTAAGTCTGCACTGAGAAAACCACGTAGAACCACATCCCTATAAAATGAAAACTAAAGGAGTATATCATTCCTGTCACCCCAAGATACCCTCAACCCTGTTACGTGGTTTTCCTTAAGAAAGAAACCAGAAAATGTGTTTCCCTGAAATCTGAGGCTGTTTTCTTTTTAATTGGAATGACCAGTTAAAAATCTGGTGTCTGAAGGGGGTTGCTGGGCAGATGTCTGCTGAGGGGTAGGTTCTGACCAGGCGAATGGAATTGCAATCACTGTGTTTCAGAGTCAGAAAAGCTCAAATTGCTCTTCACTGGCCTCCTAGTCACTACAACCTAACTCCCAGAAAGTACTTTCTGGCCAGAGATGAGGCTCTTGATTACAGAAATGCAAATCCCCTGGTAACTGTGCTTGATTTATTCTTCCGTATCACAGAGAGCAAGTCAGTGTTGCTCTTTGGAAGCATGAACTCCTCCAAATACTAACGTGTGGGGAGAAAGAAAACAGCAAGGTTTATTATCTTCTTCACAACAGCCTGCAGGAATGTGCTCTGCAGCACATGCAGGTCCTCCTGCCTCGGCCTCAGCATCTTTCCTGGGGCTGCTGGCACTGCCAGGAACCCTCTGCCACCGGCCAAGTAAGGGAAGCAATAGTCTGAGTGGGGGAAAAGCAGGCGGTGGGATTCAGGAAGAGAGCAGTTCTGAAAAGTCATGAGTAGAAATGCCTTGGGGAGCCCCACAGTGGCTCAGCGAGTCTGATGGGGACTTGGGGGCATCTCCTGGTGCCAGGCAGCATCTGATGTTGGTGACATCAGGATGGGTCCCTGGTGATTTGTCCCTTAGGAGAGCCAGGAAGGGATGCTGGGTGCTACAGCTTTTACTATCTGGCTCATCATCTTGATGCCTTAGCACAGCAGTGGGCTTTGCCCTGCAGACCTCTCCATCTGCTCTTCCTTGTCTGGAGTTGCAGGGAAAAACGCCTGTAGGCAGATGGTATCATGTCCAAGGGAGGCAGAACCTGCCTGGGCTGCTGGGGTTTATTCAGCAGGGACTTGATGCTGCTCCCATTCAAGTGGACTATAAAACTCCCATTGATGTTTTTCATTTGCTTATGAATTTCTATAGACTCCTGATTACTACTGTAGCCGTGCCCGGAGTGTGCGAGGGTGCAGGGGGGTGCACAGTGCTGCACTGCAGAGGAGTCTGCTGTATCCTGTTTTTGTAAAGGGCTTTTCCTCTTGGTAGTTGTAGTGAAAACAAACATGTGGGAGAACAATGGGATTCTTTTTTTTCTGTTTTCCTTTACATTTTAAAATACAATAAAAAGGCCTGTTAAGGTGAAATAAAGCATGTTAACAAAAAAAGCAATACCTATATGGTAATGAGGAGAACAAGCATAGCTATGTGAACACCCAACCAGAAGCACAAAGGTCATTTGCCTTCCTGATCTCAGCCTTTTGCAGTTGAAAGCCTATTCGTTAAACACCTTGTGAAAACAGGGCACTGGTAAAGCAGAACAATGCCTGTGCCATAGAGCTGTTATCTGTATTGAAGGAGGGTCAGCTTCACACCCCAGAGAAACACCCTTGCGTGCTGCAGCGGGACTTTGCCGTCTTATGAGTTGTCATCTCTGCAGGGAGCAAGGGGAGTCTGCAGAAGGATTTCCTTTCTTCAGGAAAAAACCTGGAGGTATTTTATTTGTTGTGTCTAAACTGTTTCATAATAAGAAATAGGAATAATTCTACTTGCTGTAAAAATTGAAGTAAGATATCCGTTCTTCCTAGGAGTAAAACTTGGGATGACTGTTCATAGGACAAATTACCTCCCGTCACTGTGAAATTAGAGCTGAGGTGCAATATGAGTGGAACAACCACCTTAAATTGTTCCTATTTAAATTATGGGTGTTTTAGAGAAACATCTGACATTAATTTTTCTATATGAGAGGAAAAGAATCTACCATAATATGTGGATAAGAGCACAGTTAGTTGTTGACAGGGTCAGCTTGCTCCTGTTTGGAAATATATTTCCCTTGTGCATGGCTGCAGCTTTCTGCCACTGAGTCCTTTTGCTTCTGGGGAGGGAGCATCCCTCTCCTCTGACATTGCTCATCCCCATGCAGGTGCTGCAGCCTGTGACCACGTCTGGCCTCAACCTCCAGCAGCAGATCACGCTCACGAAGCCCTTCACTACAAGGTGGGTTTCCTGTGCCGTAGCCACCCTCCTCCCCGCTCTCCCTTTTCTCGTTGTCTTTTCTGAGCAGCAAATACCACACCAGGTTGCAGCGTTCCAGCATGTTTGTATGGGATGAGAGTATTCATATCACTAACAAAGCCCAGTATTCTTCTGACAGAGAACCTTGCACTGCACCCATTAAAATAAGAGATGAGTTTTGCTTTTCAAAGAGACCACATCCAGGGCCCTCAGGACAGTACAGACCTGGGGTTGCTTTGTGTTTGGGAGTCACCAGTTTATTAAATAATGGTTGCTTGTCACTGCTGCCTCAAGTCCCTGCCCATTGCAGGGGGGTTGGACGAGATGACTTTTAGAGGTCCCTTCCAGCCCAGACTCTCCTGTGGTTCTCTGAGTGTGGCTGTGTGTGGATACCAAGGTGGGGACACCTTCCTGGCCCCATCCATCCACGGGCAGGTGAGAAAGCCTGAGGAGATACCGGCAAGGTCAGATTCTACCCCAGCGTGTTTCATTTCTGCTGAGATTCAAGTGCCGTGTGAAATCAATATGAATTTGAAGGGATCATTTTAAGGGTGAGAGAAAGGAACAAGCTGCAATAATGTCGAAGTACTGCATTCAGTGGTATTTGGGGTGTAACATTTCAGATTGATTTTGAAATATTGTATCCTGTCAAGAATTGGTTTGTTTTCATTCTGCTCCAACACATAACACAAAGTCTAAGGGAATGATTGTGCCTGAAGTGCCTGAAACTGAGAGGAGCAGCGTTTTACCATCCTTCCCCTGAGAGCCGCACACATCAGGGGTTTGGCTCTGCCTCATAGCGATGCTGAATTTAAAAACCCTTTCAAAACAGGGCTCAACCTTTCTCACAGCTCTCTTCATAAAGAGCTGAATGTTGAAGTGATAATGTTCAGAAAAAAGAACACTTAGTATAAACATTTAGTTTGTACCAAATAAATTACATTTGGTCTTACAGTCACGTTGTTGGTGACAGCTCATAGAGCCTGCACCCTTTCCCTGTAACACATCACAACTAAGCAAATATACATTGTTGGGAAAAATGCCTTGTCTCTTGTCAAAGAGCCCAACTGCTGTCAGCAAACATATTGTGGGAATATGAACCTGGAAACAAACAGATCATTAGAGGGTGAGTTAAGGTTTTGTGATTTAATTCTAAACATGTTGAGTGAGGGACCAGAGATGTGCAATGCCAGGAAAACTGCGCACCAGAATGGGTTTTTTTCTCTAATGAAAGCTGGTATTTTCATTGAATGCAAAGTGCTTTGGGTGACAAAGATGGTTACATATGGAAAATATGAAGTTCTGTTTGTTCTAGAGAATTATGAAGATCGCTTGATAAGGAGGAACATTGTACCAATGCAGGTTTTACATTCTTTTCTTTGTGGAAATCTTTCATCTATTTGCAGAACTTTATTAGCAAGGTACAATAATTTTCTGATGTTAAAAAGAGAGTGTATACAGAGGGTGCCTGCTTGCACACAAAACAGCAACTAGGGCTTGTGCAGTCACATCCCTGGTTGGTTTACATCTGTAATATAACGGGCTTGAGACAACAAAACAACTTCCCTGTTCGGAGCATCCTTGGTGTGAAGAGCCTGCACTGGAGGCTTGGTGCTGCCCAGCCTGCTCTGACTGCTGGAGCCACTGGGGCTGAGGACCGTCGGGAAGCCAGGGAGCCAGAGGAGATCTTTGGAGAGGACTGGAAATCATCTGTGGTGTCCCGAGAGGGCCCTGCTGTTCCCAGTGCTCTAGAGAAATGCAGTCAGAGGTGACGGGGGTGCCCCAGGGGGAGGGAGGGAGGGAGGGAAGGAGCCAGGCTCCATCCCTGGCACAAGATGCTGCATCCCCTGGGGTGGAACGAGCGCCTGTAACCAGACTTGTGCCGCTTCTGGGCTTCCATTCTTCTGCTCCATCCCAAAGGTCCCTGCCTCGTGTCTGGACACGTCACTGTAGAACGGATAACCCGACCTGCCCCAGCCCCTGCTCTGCAGGGACAGTCACAGGGCAGCCTGTGTCCTTGTGTATTTTGGCAGAGCTTTGCTCTCTCAGGGAAAAGCTGCTTTGGTCTCTCCCTTCCTATAGCCAGACAGCTACTGTCTTGGCCCTATAGCTATTCTAATGGCAGCCTGAGCTGCTCTGTTGTACTGAAGAGGAGAAGATTAGGGTGAGGGAGCAGCAGGATGTCTCCACCTCAATGTGCATCACCGAGACCTGGAAGTCTTCAAAGGCTGCTTCTCTATCCAGCACTTATCCCCAGAATGCTTCCTTCAGACAATAGCCGCTCAGTCTTGTCTACCTGCTGCTTCCCCTCCAGTACTGCCCAAGGACATCCTGGTTTTCCCTAAAATCCAAGGATCTGCTTCCTGCAATGCTCTGAGAATGAGTATCCCACTTGCACCATGAACCCAAACCCAAACAGGCTTTGAGAAGAGGGGGGAGAAAAACACGAGTTTCCCAAAGTCTTTGACAAGATAGCAAACCACTTCTCTTCCTCAGGAGCAGAAGGATACATTCATTGGAGTAAATGCTCCCACCAAACTGGCCACAGCCTCACAAGCTGCTTGTGGCCAGGGGGACCCTCCCTGCAGGGATGATGGAGCTTGAACTTGGAGGTGGCTTCAGCTGCCAACACTGCTCGTGGTCCCTTCAGAGCCACGTGCCAGAGTCTTTCCCCGTGGCAAGAGCACAGCATCTCTCACCCGTCTGTGGTGCGGTCAGGCTCCCAGTTATTTCAATACTAAGTTTTATTATATAGTGTTAATTTTACAGCGAGGCAGAGGTTGATCAATGCTTTCTGCTATTTCCTGCCCTTTCTCACAGTGCTGGTTCAAACTGTTATTAACAAACCACTCCCCTTCCAAAAAACCCCATTCAGCTTTCTGAGTCCAGTCCAGCTCTCAGGGTAGCGGTCATGGGGGATGCGCTGATGCTCATTTTGGGGTGAAGGAGCAGCTTTTTGCTGCCCTTTTGCACCTAGGAGAGATCACCAAAGCAGGAGTGGGCTGTGGAAGCATGCGAGCACTGCCTGGAGATGTTGGGCTGTAATGAGAAGATACCAGATGGTAGTTACAGAAAATCTGCCCGTTGGGATCTGAGGCTGAGTTTGGAAGTGGTAATGACCAGGATAATGTGTTGTTTATTGCAAACAGGTATCTGCAGTGGCCTCAAAGGTCTGGAGGTCTGACTGCCCTGCTACATGCATTAAACCCCCTGAAACTGTTAAGAGTTTCAGCCCCACATTCAGCCTCCAAAGCCAAATGGTGATGGTATCACATTCGCTTTTCATTTCTGTGTGGGCACCATGCCCATGCAGTTATAACACAGCTGATTCTGATTTTCATATAGTTCATTGTTTACTTATGACTTACTATAAAGTTGAGCTTGTCTTATTTATGAGCAGCCATGAAGATATGGGATTTCATCCACTGGGTGATGACTCATTCATTGGGTTGGACTCTTTAGCTCCTAATACGTGACATACTTTGGACTATTGGATGAACAGCATTTCTGCATGAGCCCAAATTAAGTGTGGTGAATGGAAATAATTAGTTATTTGTTTTTAAAATCATGTTTGTAGCTGGGTTTGTGCTGGTTCAGCTCCCGGCTCGTTCCGCCAGTGTGCGCAAGGGCAGGTTGAGTGGCTGTATGGCTACACTGGAGAAGTGATGAACCGTGCTTCGGGGTCAGACATCCAAACATGTCAGGGGCGGCTTTGCTTTGTTTCTGTTGCACAAGGAAAAGCTTTGCAGCGCTGGAGCCTTTGATACTTTCTATGAACTTCAATGACTGCAGCATTTCTTGCGCTGCTGCAAACAATTTGAGAAACTAATTTGTGAAATCACTCATAAAAAAAAATAAAAATCTCGTGTTCTTTGTGTAATAATAGAGCTCCTTGGCTGGAGAAAGGAACACAAATCTTCAGAAAGAGCAGCTCAGCGGGGCAGTGCTTTAGCTGCTCTTGTCTCGGGCATGCTTCCCCTCCCGTGGGTGTGTCATGCCCAGTGGGTTCAGCAGGAAGGATTCATGCACCGTCAGAAATATTGCCCCCAGTAACGCTCAGCTACATCAGGAAAAGGAAACGCATTTTCAAACCTTCTCCCCCTCCTCCTGCCTCACCCATGGGACAGGTACCATGGGAAACATCGCACTAACGTTGTCGCACTGAGCGGCTGTTATGGCTTGCAAGTTCTCGCAGCCAGGAGCCCTGCCAGCAGAGATTTATGCCTCCATTTCAGCAGTAACGATGCTTCCCAGAGCTTTCGGCTGGCGGATGGCTGGGAGGCAGTGGCAGGGCGTGTGGGGGACTCGCCATGACATAACCGCATTCCTGCGGCATTAGGAGATATTCCCAGGCCTCGGCAGGGGCTGCACATCCCTTTCCCTGCTCCCACCCGGCCGCTGCGGGTCTCCAGGCTCAGGCAGAGCAAGAGAGCCCTTCATCTGTGCTCGGTTTGGTGATTTCCTCGCTGTGGGTTTGTGGGGTTTTCATTGGATTTAACTAGTACAGCGTTTCACTGGGGTTTGTCCTGTGCAGGGCCCCAAGGAAGCATCCCAATGCCCCAGCACGGCGGCAGCATTGTGAAATGTATGTATGGAGGGTTCATCCTCTCCCGGTGTGAGGCACAGGGAGCCCATGGGCTGCCCCTTCCCTCTGCTGGCCTTGCTTGGGGGCATCCACTGAGCACTGGCACCCTGCACAGCTCTGCACCCTCAGGCCGGGTCCTGCATGAGGCACCCACTCCTGGAAGCTGTTGTCTCCCTGTATCCCTGAGTCCTGTCTGGCTGTGGAAGCACAGCAGAACTGCAGCATTTTGAGGCCTCAGAACCCTCAGATACCTGCCCTTTGCAGAGCCCTCTGGGGCAAGGACTGCCTTTACCAGACCCTTTCATCCTCCAAGGCAAGAAGCTCAATGGACTTTGTGCTAATTAGCGTTCCTAAGCTGCCGGAAGGGTTGGGATTTGCTGGGAAGAGAAACTGAACTGCACCAGTCACTGCTCTCCTGCCTTGAGCTTTCCAGGCTGGAAAAGCCTGGAAGCAACCAACGAAGCCGTTTTCCAGTTGCACTTCACCAGTTTGCAACCACGTTGTCACGCACCCCTCTTTGCTACTGGAAACTGGCTGCTGTCAAGCAGCCAGGGAGATGATTTTTGCTTTGCAGAAGGAAAACTGGCTGCTGTGTGAGGACTACAGGAAGCACAGTGGGCCAGTGCCAACCCAGGTTGGCGTGTGGCTGGGCACACCACTGCTGAGGCTGGTGAAGGGGCAGGAGGAAGGCTCCTGTGGCACTGAACCAGTCTGTCATGGGGTAACACAGCTCATCTGCCTGCATGGAACTCTTGGGCCCAGGGATGCAGCTGTACCACCATACCCACCAGAGTGTTAAGAGCCAGGGCTCTCCCTGTGGAATCTTCCCATCTCCTGCTCCCACAGCCAGGCGATAACACAGGTGTGCTGGCATGCACCCCGCTCAGCCCAACACTGTCATCCAGGAGCCTGCCAGCCAGTGATGGTGATGCTGGTGCCAAAAGGACCAAAGTCCATGCAGAACAGAGGAAGGGTTTTGCATACAAAGTTCAGCAAGAAGGAGGTACATCCAGAAGACTATTGCCATGTGGAAAGCAGGATGAGGGGGCTCTCTGTGGGCATGCCTGGCCCTGCTGGTGTGTGTTGCAACCTGAAGGTGGGGAGCTCTGGTCCACAGAAAGGCTGCTGTCACCTCCCCTCCAGGCTCAAGCCTCAAAGAGGCCAAAAGCAAACAAGGGTTATCAGAGGTGCTGGGTGGCCACTGTGCTGTGCCCGTGCCAGCACCCAGTGCCTCTGAGAGGGCAGTGCTGGTAACCCAGAGCTGTGCAAGCCCCTGCAGCCCTGCCCGGGCACTGGTGTGGTCCTGCTGCAGGACCCCATGGGGCTCCCATGTGGCACGACGGGCCCTGCTGGATCGTCTCCCTCCTGCTGCAACCCCTGTTATCCCCATGTCTGCAAGGATAAACGCACCTGCCTGGGGCTGCTGTACCTATATCTCATTCTCCCTCTCCCTCCTGAATGTCACCCTGAGAGCAATGGAGTAACTGGGACTCGGGTGCACTCACTGACCACCCTCAAAAAAGGGGCTCAGGCCATTCTCCAACTCTGTTCCCTGTTAGATTTTGGTCTTGCTCACTCCGATGAGCAGGACTGGGCTTGGTAGGGCTCCTTTTTTCCCCTCTGTGCCATACCAGCCTATCTGTTGGTGTTTTAACCCTTAGGGGAGCCTCAGTGTGTACGGCTTACAAAGACAAGGTTCCTTGCTGGGAGCACTATAGCAGATGGCAGATGCGAAGCGCAGTGCCAACACTGTGGTGTGGCCCAACTGCCCTTTGAAATACACTGTTCTTTGACTGAAAAGAATCTATTTTTGCTCTTTGGTCCTTTTTTCAATCAGGCAGCATGTGACTTGGTATTATCCCCTGTTCCAGGCCTCTGTAAGGCACACAAGAAGCAAGAGGTGCTGGCTGTCCAGCTAGCTCCCCCAGTAACCTTTCCATGCTGGCTTATCCCAGTAGCATACCTTTTATTGCTGGGTTTGTTTTTATTTTAGGTGGTGATTTTGGAGCTGCTTCACAAAATCCAGGAATCAGTTAGGAGATGAGCACGAACGTGGGAATCACAGGTTTTGCCCTACAAGACCAGGGCAGAGCCAGAGCAGAGAGAGGGTTCCCACAGGGGAATCTCACAGCTCTTAGGAAAAGCTCACACCTAGGAAAGCTCCCGGGGACAAGGATGTGCTCGGCTCTCTTCCTGCCCTGTTCTCTCCTGTTTGGGATCCCCATTTCCTCCGTGCGAACCCCGCGGAGCCGCCCTGGGACACCCAGTCCCCCAGCTCCTGCTGGGCTGTGCCAGGCCAGGGTTCCCCAAGCTGCCGCCTTCCTCCCACCCATCCCTGCGGTGGCGTCTCCCACTGTTTTCAGTGACAGCGGCAACACCCTGCCCTTTCCCCCCGGCTGGTGCTTCTTGCACCCGCCTTTCCCCCTTGCAGGGTGTTGCTGGGCAGAGCTCAGCCGCGGGACATCGTTGTGCTGGAATATACTGACAGCAGGACTGACTAACAGCTATGAGGGGGGAATGGTGGCTTGGGACTGCTGGCTGCTGGCAGGGACAAAATGCTTTGCTTCCATCCTTTATTCTTCCTGATTCTCACCCAAATCAATGTGATGCTGTCCTCGGGGGCCTCTGTCATTCCTCCTGGTTCTGCAACATGTTTAAAAGGTTAGCTCTCTTTCGAGCAGAGAAATGCTCCCAAATATATGGCCTCACGCATACAAGCATTTAGGGAGGAAGTTAAATTCTCTAATTGCTTGGCTGGATCAAGACCAGGCTGCCAGCACCGCGCTGGGCTGAGCAGCAGAACAATGCACAGCCCTTGTGTCCTTGTGCTCCAGTCAAAGCTTATCAGCCCGTGCAGGGGCTAATAAAACAGCTCTCAAAATGAGTCAGTAGATTTAAGGCTTCTTAGGCAGGATTTCTGTCTGGGAGTACATTTGTAAGCAATGTTTAAAGGAAAGGAGAGTGACTTCGGCCCTTTGCAGGAAGTAAATCCACTTACAGAGGTTTTTTGGTTTTCACCCTCATGAGAACACTGCCAGGGGACAGCAGACAGGAGCGCTGCACAGCATTGCGCCTGTTCTCTGGGATGTGCGTGTTTTCACTCACTGCATGCACCGGCATCCTCCCCCTTTGGCTGCACATAGGTTAACAGTCTTGTTTATGTCACGTGGAAGGGCTTTGGTTTGCTTAAAAAATATATACTGTTCCCCTGGAAAGCATTCCTTCCTGCGCTTCATCCAGCTGTCCCGGGAGGAGCTTGGCTGTCCCTCTGCAGTCAAACACAACTGTACCCCAGGTTGAAACAGCTCCCAAAGAGTAACCAGGGACACCTGGAATGCCATGCGATCCACAAGCTCTGCCCAATGTAAGATGTTTTATTCTGAGTCCACACCATCACTCCGGTGAACTCCAACTCATGGAGTAAAAGCACAAGGAAAGAAGCTCAAACCCTGAGCAAAATGGGCATACCATTTTAGGAAGCTGGCTGCTCTGGATGCAAACACAAGTAGGTAAAGCTGGAAGTAAGCACAGAAAATGTCTGATGAGGACCGTGCCTGCGGTATCAGATACGGGCAGGAAGCTGTGATTAGCTGCACACTGGAGCATTGTGTGGTTTTGTATAGGCTCTGACTTCCCAGGTCATGAAATCAGATCCTGAGTTATTTTAAAAATGAGTTGCTATTTCAGATTACTTTTCAGCTTCATGTTTGATATGTCAGGTCACATTTATTTGGGTAAGCGTGTTTCACTCGGACACCCACAGCGCGCCATTGCTGCATTCCTGGGGCTCAGTGGGGGTTCTGGCTGAGAGCAGGCGCTGCCTTGGGGATGTTCACACTGCCAGGCATTGTCCTCAGGTACTAACACAACTGGTATTTGGAGTTTGCAAACAGGGAGATGCCTATCCCTGGCTGTGAGTACACATTTTTTTCACTCAAAACCATCTTCACAAATCAGAAGTAAAATAAACCACCCTGCAGCAGTTTAGCAATACGAAAAAGAAATGAACCTAGAAAAATAGATGAACTTTGGAGCATTCCTAGGAACAAGCAGGGGAGGGTATTTTGGACAAAGAAAGGAGGTGAATTCCTGCATGAGACACAATCCCTGTCCCTGCTCTTCCAGTATGTGCTAAATGGATTCCAGTTTGCTTGTCTCCCCTGATTTCAGCTGCCATGGAATAGCACAAAGCATGAGCAGCCTTGCGCTTGGGCCATTTACAGCCTGTGTCAAACCCAGGGCTTTAAATTCCAGCTGTGAGTCTCCCTGGGATCCAAAGCAAGAACAGCACTGTAAGTTCAGGCAAAGCACTGTGTTTGCCAGATGGATGGCTGCTTTTGGCACCGGTTTCAGCTTCTGGATACATACATAATGCAGCAAGACATATATATATACATATATAATGCAGCAAGACCCTCTATAAACAGAAGAAAAATCGTATCCTTCCAGGCACAGAGAGATGAAAAAAATGCCCCAGACACAACTGCTACTACAAGCAACTGTTGCCTAAATATACTTTCGAATGATAAATCTCAATACAAATTCCAGGACAAGTCTTGTATTTTTCAGCATATTTCTAGAGATTTCTCTGCCCAAAGACATTTCTCTCTCTAACTTGGACTGAACTGCTGCTGCATGCTCTCGTATTGCTGTCTTCCCTGAATAACAGAAGTAGGAGGAAAACGAAGACGGAAAAACTCAGAACAAGTTGTATCAAATGTCCTAGCCAATATTTGGATAATGCAGAATTTCTTTGCCTTCCATAGAGCTGCTGAATAAGGAAAATGCAGTCCATGACGCAATCCATTTGATTCATGCTTTGACTTGAACGACTTGTCTCGGTTTTGCTTCGCTTGGTAGAGATCATGGTAACGAAAGGAGAGGCTTAATGACTACTTCATCAATTGAGAAGAAATACTTCTATTGTCTTTTAAAGCCTAGTGAATAGCGTAGGGTGAGAAGAAGATGTGCGGTGAGTTTGAAATTGTTCTCTGGGTGCTGTTCCAGGGAGCTGTGATTGCTGAGCCAGGATCAGGGCTGCCGGCTCCGTGCAATGCCATTAATGGTCCCTAAGTCATGACATCCCATCAAGTTATAGTTTCAGTGGCTGCTGAAAAACCAACCCTCTAACTGGTTTGAGCCTCAGCTTCTCTACCTTCACCGTTACTGGATTAGCAGATGAGTCCTCCCATGGTGCTGTGAGGATTAGCAGCTGCACAGTTTTGAATGTGCTATAATGTATTTCATGGCATTTGTTGTGCATGGCTTTTGTTGCAATGCACAATGCTGTCCTGTGTTTGGATAAGGCTATTATGGTCCAAGAGTTATAAATATTTTAAATCTCATGATAAATTTTTAAAGCTAGCTGGGTGCTATAGCCCATGGCCCAGTTGCTCTTTTTCCAAGCCATTGCCCTGACAACTTCCAAGCTTACAAACCATCAGGGTGCTGCGGCTTTGACAGAAACCTTTAGAAAGGATAGAGGCATCATGCAGGCTTTTCACCACACATTTCTGTTGAGGTGGTTTGCACCTTCAAAGTTATTTGTGTGGGGTTAGCTCTGCTAGTGTGGGAAAAATCAGTGCTCCTTGTGTATGAGCAGCACCACTGACATCTTTAAAAGGTGACATTTCTACTTGCACAGATCTTCGGAGAGGCAGCAACTGAACCATGATTTGCCAGTGGTAGAGAAAAGCTGTTTCACCTGCGAAGGCTCAGCCCTGAATGCTCAGCTATGGCTGATTTCCACTTTAATCAAACTCTGCAGATATTGGATTAACATTTGATATTAATTCTGATTCTTGTCCTCTTACGATCAAAGCAAGCTGTTGCAGAAGAATGCGTCAAGCAGAGGGCATGTAGTGTCCCAAGTGGCCAGGATCTCTCATCAATAGCCCATGATCTGGAGGGATCCAAGAACATATCATCACATGAGACTGTGATAAAGTTGATTACCCTGGAGCAGACCTCAGACTTCATTAGTCACCATATCATGCGCTGCCTGTCCACTGATGTCAGCGAGGGCCGCACCGCTGCTCCCCCCACTCTTCTGCTTTTGCAAGCCAGGCTGATACAGACCTTTCCTGGATGAAACAGTCTGTGGTCAGAGCAACTATTTCCCCTGCTATTTAGGATACTCCAAAAATGGCAAATGTCCACTGAGCAGTCCCACGGTATACTTACAGGGTCTCCACAGATGTGATAAATAATCTGTGCTGAGATTAGATTTCCATTAAGGATTATCACTGATCCCAGCAAGACCAGCAGAAGACCTATAAAGGGCAAACAACTTTTATTTACCTTTACAGTTTAAACTCTGCTCCTGACTCTGTTATTCCTGCCTACAAAGCAACTCTCTATAAATTCATGGAGCCTAATGCCATATTCTGGTTTGAGGGACATTCTTTATTGTCTTTTTGCTAAAAATAGAGAAACCAAATGCCATTACAATTCATTCCATTTGTCAAGGCTGCATTTTCAGACACAAAAGATGCTGAGCAGTTCTATGATAAAACAGTAAGTACATGGCAGTGGATGACCTCTGCCGCTGAACGAACAGGGTCTTTTTGAAGTCCAGCCTTGCAGTGAACTACCATTAAGTGGGAGGAAGAGTACTTTAAAACAGTGGAAAAAAATCAATACCATGTTTCTGCAGCTGCTTAAAGGGAACCAAAAAAAGCAATGACAGTGTTCTTCCTTCCTTATATCTGCACCTAGTGAGCAAAGCAAGAGCTGGAATGGAAAGATCCTTGTCATACAGGACACATGAAAAGGAAAAAGTATTTGCCCCAGAGCACAGTGTTGAAACCTCCCTCCCTCTCTGCATATACACATACGTCCACACAAATACCTACCCATATAAATACACACATAAGGTATCTCTGCAAGGCATACATTAGTTCATTTGTAATAATACACAGTACCAAGACAGTATTCTGGCAAGTACAAATTCTTGGGTTAGCCTGTTTTTACTTCTCTGCCTCCTGATGAAACTTGAAACACGTGTTCACTTGTGTTTAAGTGCCCTCCAACTTCGTTTCAAATGGATTCCAGTTTTTCAGGCCAAACATGACCCCAAGAAGAATCCAGTCATGGAGCAGCACAGGGGAACGCTCTCATTTGTAGAGGAGGACAAAGCATTGACGCCAGAGGTTCTGCCTGGCGCAGTGGTTACTGCTACAGCCAGGTGCCATACTTGTGGCCAGGCAGCTCCCAGGCATGGTGCCTCTTCTGGTCTCAAACACCCATGCAGGCAAAGGGATGCATGCGGGAGCCTCCCCCCTCTGCTGCCCATCCACCAGAAACATTGCTCAGACTGGAGCTGGGGGGGTCATCTGTGAATGGGGAGGAAGGAAAGAAGGGAGGAAGGAAGAAAACAAGATCTGTTCCTCTGAGCAGAAATTATTTTTTTCAATTTATTCTTTTCCCATAAAGCAGTCTTTGTTTCCAAATAATCAGGATGCCTTTTGCATCCTGATTGCTTTCATGATTATTGGGAAACAATAATTCTGTTCAAAAGCCCTGTGTTCAAATTCTGTTCAAAAGCCCTGGGATGTGCAGGGAAGGGCAGCTGTGACACGGGCTGCTGCATCCAGACCATCAGCATCCCATGGTCCCTGTGTGGTCCCAAGCAGCAGCAGCCCCAGCTGTGCTGCTGCCCTTCTCCTGAGACTGATGGGGTGAGCTGGGCTTACATCTCCTCACCAGCTGAGCACTTCACATCTGTTTTCATGCCTCAGTGCTTATGGTGGGATGGATGAGGGAAGGGAGAGAGGAAGGGATGGATGGATGGATGGATGGAGGGATGGATGGATGGGTGGATGGAGTGGTGCAAAACCACTAGAAGAAATCCCTGTCCTGATGTGTGCAGAGCATATTGTTGAACAGTAAGTTGTTAGGATGAAAATTTTCTTTGCTAGGCCTATGGAAAAAATGACCTTTACTGAAAATGTTAGCTAAATATTTTAAGTTTAAAATGAAGGTTCTGGTGCTGATTCTGCCTTTTTCCTGATTAATTTTTTTCATTAATTTTGTTACAGATAAAAAAGAAAGAAAAGGCTGAGGCTTCAACTTTCAGTGTGGTGTGGGTGCTAAAGACTAAGAGAGTGTGCATTACTAGGTGCAGGAGTGGAAAGGAACTGAAATTAAAGTGTTATAAGCAATCACCTAATCTGGATGTGGAATGGTTGCTAAGGCGTTCCAACCCAGGCCAAAGTCAATAAGCAATTAGAATCCATTAAAGATGAAGTATGGGGTGATGGGAGAAAAGCCCTTGAGAAAAGGCTCAGCTTCACGTTTCCAGCCTGCTTTCCCCTGGGGAGCAGCTCGTGGTGGCACGAGCTGGGGCACCTCTGTGGCCTCTCACTGCTTTTGCTCTGTAAATATAATCCTTCAAGTAAAGACATTTTTCATTTGAATCCTTCTTGCCCAGTGATTGAGGAAAGGATTTTGGCTGCTGTGCCATGAGATATACCTCACCTTTTCAGTAAATCTGATTTCTTTGATAGTTTTAAAACAGGAGGCGATGCTGCTTGCGGAGCAACGGGAGTTTAGCCAAAACTCTCACTTTACCTCACTTTTATCTTTGCTTCTTTCTTATTGTCTTCTGAACAAATGTATATAATATAACTTGGTCTGGGGGAAGGAGCTGTTGGGGCACTGGAGAGGAACCACAGTGCCACCGTTTAGCAAAGGTGTAAGAATAAAACCCTTGAAAGAAAATAATTGGAAAACTGTATTCTAATTTCAGTGGAGAGTGGCTATAGACATTTAATTCAATTAGACCTTATTGATTGTCTTTTAATGGGTTTGTTTTCCCTGACAGACTCCTGCGTCTTCCAGCGTGACAGCCTTTCTGTGAACCGATCCACACACATACACTTCGCTTGAAATCGGTGGAGCAGCTCCCGGTAGCAAAGCCAGCACTGTAAGTGTGCGGGATCAGCGAGGTGGGCGAGGGCGAGCGGGTGGGCACCGGCTCCCCCGGGCAGGGACACGTAGAGACACCCCTGCAGCTCTCACTGCCCCAGTGTCAGGAGGCTTCTAGCAACCTGCGCAGATCAGCATGTAGCCACGGGAGATGGGACAGTTCTGTTGACTGTTTGCTGTCATCAAATGAGTCAGCGGCAAGTCACAGTCTTGGATGTCAGCAGGAGTGGCACACCAGGAAATCAATCACAAAAGAGGGGGGAGAGACCTTAACCCCCCTCACAGCCCCGAGAATTTAAGCCTTGCTTGAGAGCTTTTTGGAGTTTATGTTTTCTATATATGGCCGATAAAATGGTGCGTGCCAGCACCGAGCGGGCTATCCCTGAGCAGCGTGCTGCGGCCAGTGCGACCACCACCTCCGATAACCGCACTGTTCCACCGCCCTGGCCGGGAGCCCCCCGGCATTCCCTTGCCTTGCTGCAGGGTTCCCTTCCCTCCGTGCGGGGCGCAGGGCGGCCCGGCCATACACGAGGGGAACGGGGCTGACCCCGCGGCCCCTTGCCAGAGCCAGGTGAGCTGCACTGCTGCCGTGCTTCCAGTGCACGGGGCTGTGCTCCGGGCCTGCAGCCGTGATACGGCGGCAGCTCCCCTGCCACGGCCACAGTCCCGGCCAGGTGAGGGTCGGTTTAGTGGGGGTCCCGTTCCCGGAGGGGCAGGGACAGGGACAGGCGGGCGTGCTCCCGGCCCAACCCCGCGCAGCGCCCCCAGCGGGGCGCGGGAGGCTGATGCGGCCGAGGGCGTGCCGCTCCCGGCGGATAAAGGCCGGGCGGCGGCGCGGGGCCCGCACAGAGCCGGGGAGCGGCGGAGCAGCCCGGAGCGGGCGGGTCGAGGCAGAGCAGGACCAGGCGCAGGAGCTGGGCGGCAGCTGAGCACTGCACTCCCTCCCTGCAGGCAGCGGGCGCGGCCGGGCGGGGCGCGGGCGGAGCGGAGCGGCTTGGATCGAGGAGGCGGAGCGGGGCTGCGCCATGAGCACGCAGGCGCGGGGCCAGGGCGGGCGCAGAGCGGCTGATCCCGACGGCGAGATGCCGGCCACCGAGAAGGACCTGGCGGAGGACGCGCCGTGGAAGCGGATCCAGCAGAACACCTTCACCCGCTGGTGCAACGAGCACCTGCGCTGCGTGAACAAGCGCATCGGTAACCTGCAGCACGACCTGAGCGATGGGCTGCGCCTCATCGCCCTCCTGGAGGTGCTCAGCCAGAAGCGCATGTACCGCAAGTACCACCAGCGGCCCACCTTCCGACAGATGCAGCTGGAAAACGTCTCGGTGGCCCTCGAGTTCCTGGAGCGGGAGAGCATCAAGCTGGTCTCCATCGGTGAGTGCATCCCCAGCGGGTCGGGTTTAGGTTTTTCTCATTGTGTGTTTTTTCCTGCGCTGGATCTTTGCCTCAGAGAGCATGGACGGGATCGGGGCACGGGGCAGCCGCGGCGTGCTGCTGGCCGGTCCCTCGGGGCTGTGTAGTCGGCAACTGATGGGTTGCTGCTTTTTGTTTCTACAGAGAGCAAGTTCTGGGGGTGAAGCGTAGTGTTGGTCTAAAGCTACGTGTGCGGTGTGTGCTGTGAGGCTGTCCCACAGCCCGGCTGCTGGGGCTGGCAATGCTCTCCTGTCTGCCTCGGCGTCTCTCAGTTACTGGCTCATAGGTGAGGCTGACCTCTCAGGTCTCTTTCTGAAAAAATAAACCAGTACCAGAGCACGTTTTCTCCCTTTGCAGGCAGTTTCCCTGTGTCTGGCCAGATGTCTCTGGGCCCTGGAAGGGTGCTGGAGCCTGGGTCTCTCGGGGTGGGTGACCTGTGTGGAGATAGGCATTACCATACGTGGTATAGGAGAGCCCAGCAGATGATGCCAGTGTTCAGATTAGCGTGGATGCTTACCTAAACATACTTGTAGCTTTAGATCAGGCTTGTGCTTTCTCCTGAATCTTTCTGCTGTGGTAGGTCGTGTGGGCAGAACATGTACAAGGACCTCTGCTCACTCCAGGAGATGGGTGGTTTGAGCTAATGCCCACCCTGGCTGGCACTAGGTTTGGCTATCAATTGGAGGGTGCAATTGCTAGGTAACTGATGCTTTGCTCAGAAATTTAAAGCTGTTGGCATACATGTCAAATTGCAGATGATCCCTCAGGAATGCATGTGGTGACCGTTGGGGGAATAGCTCAGGTGTGGCTGCAGTACAGTCTGTAAAGCAGCAATTTGAATGCCTGAGAGATCTCTGGGAAGGAATGTGAATGCCTTTTCTAGCTCTTTGCCAGATAACTGTAATTACTGCCTCCTGATGACTCTGGCCTGGATGAACTGCACAGCTGAATTTGGGTGAGTGCAGCACAGCTCAGTTCTCCAAAACTCTTGGCCAAGGTGAGAGCTGTTTCCCTTCAGAGGCTTTAGCTGCAATAACAAGGGAATATAAGCTATTCCAGTCTGTGAGAGACCTGTCTCTCTCTGAAAACCTGTGGCTGGGTGGAGTAAGTCTAGATCCCTGTTGTTCCTCTCTACTAACTTGTAAAATCAGCTTTGGACAAATGGAGACTGTTGGGTCCCGAAAGGCTGATTATCCTCCTAGGGCGAAACAGCTAGTGTCCTTGCAGCTGGGAATGGAGCTGGTGCTAATTATTTACTTAGCAATGCATTCCCTTTGCACACACTAGGGTTCGAGTTGCAGCTGCGGACTCCTGGGCTGAGCTTACTTTTGCTAACATCAGAGCTCACCTTTCTTCTTCAGCTGCTGGAATAGCTCCTTCGCAGCCCCAGTGCTAACACCAGCCCAGTGTTCCCCTCCTATTGTGTTGTTTGCCCTATTAAAACGTAGCTGTTCCAGCTGCCTTCCTATTTGTCTGTGGGACTTCCCGAGGGCTGTGGGTTTGGGAGATCAAGGTTAGTCCGGTCAGGCCTGGCTTCCAGCAACTTCCTTTATAAGAAATGTTGCTGCAGCAGCACAGCTTTCCTTGCTGGATTAGACTGAGCTGTAGGGTGGCCATAATCTTTTAAGACATGTCTAACTGTTTTGCAGCTTGCTTGTGTTGTGTTGGCTGTTAAAAAAACAAATTAAACTCCAAGCTCCTGAAACAAATCCTTGTAGCTGAAGCTTTGGGAGAATGGAATGGCTGTGGCTGCAAGTGCCTTGCCATATCCCAGCCTCTGCATGAAAGTGGCACATAGCTCCATCTGTGCTGTGCCACCGGAGCTGGAGCCAAATGGTAGCACAGGAGCTCTACTGTACAGCCCTGGATAAATTGAGCCAATCCTGGAAAAACATCCTCAGTTTGCTTTCCAAAAAAGAGGTTTAAAGCAAGCCTTGTGGTGCTCCTCTTGGTTGAAGGGGCTGAAGCCCGTGCACCTCTCCTGCAGGCGCAACATCCACTGGGGTGGGTACCTGTCCTTGCTGTGTTTCTCCCTGCAGGTTCTGAAGAACTTGGGGCTTTCTCTTAGTTTTCAGTCTCTTATGTGTTAGTGAACAAAACCAAGGCTGTTACAGGGCCTGGAGCTGTGTACCAGTAAGGGCTTTTAGGTGGACAACTTTTATGACCAGGTTGGTCTTTAGGGCCTGGGGTGTTTAGGGCCAGCTCTGAGCCAAATCAGCTGGGAAAACCTGACAGCTGCAGCTGCTGGATTTCTGGCATTAATAATGCCATCAGACCTCTGCTAAGTAGATGTGGTGCCTGTTCCAGTTATTATTTAACTTCCAGGAACTTTTTGGAAGCCATGTATTATGGCTCAGCTAATGCTGCTATACTGCAACCACACTTTTAAACTTTTTCGGTAGCAAGCTTTTGGCATTCAGGTTTTCTCCATTTAAAATAAGTCTGCCTCTGAAAAAAAGTCAAATTTGTAGTGTTTAACCATGAGCCTTTCTGATGCACAGTCAGAAGTCCAGCCTCTCCTGCTCTTAACCCCTTCTTTAGTCTCTGCTCAGAGTCTTCTGGTTGTTTTGGGATGCTTTCCTTCTAGGCATGAAGTGCCTTCACTTCAGTGCAGATTTGACTGTGTATGTGGTCTACTGTAAAAACAGCCATCCTGCAAAGATGGGATTGGAAGCTCTGAAAAAGCTACTGTGTGGGCAGGTGACTACTACTACATTGAGTTTTCTGCCTGACACAAGGTGGCTGCTGTGCTACTCAAGTGTTAAAGTGTCAAGTCTTGCTTTTTATTTGTCTGCTAGACTGAGATAATTGCAGATTCCTGGGTGCTGAGTGGCATATGCAAGGCACTGGGGAGTAGGATGCCAGGAATGCAGAGCACAAGGGCTTAGCTCTTGGCTGAAGGAGCTGATCAACTTCACAGATTACTTTGTATGAGACCCGCATTGTGCTTTGGTAAAAGCCATAGCAAGTGGCAGAGAAAGGGGGATTGCAGCTAATTTGGCTTTGAGCTTGCCCCTGGAAACCCTGATACCAGGCAATAGGAGTTACCTGATTTAACTTGGAAACAGAAGCATTTGGTGTCTGAAGCCTGGCAGGTGGTTTCAGGCTGTGACCTGCCAAGTTGCACTGAAGCTTGCAGCTGGCAGGTCCTAGGTGCATGCTCCTGGGCTGTTCAATACCTGTTGGCAATGTCCTTATGGCTGCTGCTCACCCAGCAGCCCTGTATTGCTGGCAGAGGCAGGATGGGTGCTGAGCAGCTGGCTGGCTTGGTTTGTAAAACTGCAGGTTTGGACTGCCACAGTCAGATTGATCAAACTGAAAAACATGTGCTTTCTTTCTGCTGGGTTGCACTTTCACCAGGTAAGTGCCTTGCAACTGCAGGATGTCAAGTGATGGTGCAGGTAAATGGATGGCAGGGCCATCCATTTATCAGGTGGGCTTGGGGTTAATGACCAAGTACTTGATGCATGCACTGTGCTCTATAGTGCAGATGTCCAGCGTGCTCATAAAGATGAAAGTATCTTGACCTGAGTTGGAGTATCTCACGGAAATCTCATTTTAGAAAAATAATGGAATACCAGCTTTCTTCCCTAGGCTACACTGAAGGGTGACAAAGCAAATCTAGAGGAAAGCTTGGCTCTTTTATAACTTGGTAAGTGTGTTGTCCTGTGATGCCTAGAGCTAGGTTCTTGAAAACTGGGAAAAGAAAAATGTGTTTTCAGCCTGTGTATACTTTGGGTCTCTCTCTGTCCCACTCCAGGTGCTATTAACACATCATAAGGACGTAGTCAAAATACTCTTACTTTTTTTTCTGCCATTTACCTGTGACTTCCCTGGAGGCTATTTTCTGGAAAATATCCAGTGTGTCTTGGAAGCAGGTTTCTGCTTCTTGGAAATGTGACACTTAATCCTTCCCCTCAAAACCTATTTTTGATAGACTGGCAGTGGGCCTCACAGCTGGAGACTGGAGGTGGCTTCAGTTTCTGAGGGTGTTTGGTCTGCTCAGGATCTTCTGTTTCAACAGTTGGACTGCTGGTCTAAAGAGAAAGTGGCTTTGCATGAGTTATTTGCTCCAAGTTACAGGAAACTTTAAGGTAGCTCACACACACTGTTCTTGCATTCTTTTACGTATGAGTGGAAACTTGTAAAGTGATCAAACTTAGGTAAAATTACTTGGGACCAGTGAGACTAATGCGCTAAACAGCTTTTTCATTTGAGGCACTGAACACTGTGCCAGCTATTCAAGAAGGACTGAAGTCTTAACTGCTCCATATTCCAATGCCATGTCCTGTATTGATTTACATGGGGATGTTTAAATCTAAATGGGTCAGCATAATTCTTTTTCTAGCCTACAACTGTAATCTAAGAACATGGTTAGCCTTGTGTGTGGCCATGCTCTTGCACTGCCAGTATTGTTCGGTGTCTGCTCCAAGCAATGGGGAATAAAACAATGGTCTCTGAGTCCTCCAGGCTGCAGAGGAATTCTATTTTCTCTGCCCCTCAGAAACAGACTTTGATGTGCAGCTAGTTTAGGATGTGGACAAGGGCCTGCCAAGTTTAGCCCATATGCTGAGCAAGCACACCAGATTGAAATGGTGCATTGCAGGTGATGCTGGTGTGAATAGATCTCTGCTGTACTGTGATATTTGCCATGTCTTCTCTGCCACCAGCATGAGGTGTACCTGCCTGTGGACCTGTCCTCTGCTGCCTGGTGTGCTGCACAGTTAATGAATACAGCACCTGACTTGTAAGTTATTACAATAATGAAGATGCAAAGCTCAGCAACCCAGGTTTGGCTCTGTTAGTGCTTGGTACTGGTGTGCCTGAAGAGCCTGTCCTAGTTCCTGTTGCTTAGGAGGTGTCAAGCCCGAGTTTGGCTCTTGGTGAGGTAGCCAGGCTTTTTGTAGAGAAACCTGTAGGTTCCTGTGAGATTACTTGGTTTGTGTGTATGTGCTGTGATAGTACTGTGGGTCCTGTTCCAGAGCACCCACCCATGGGGAGGGGAATCATCTTCATGCAGGTGCACCAAGGTAGTGATGGGCATGCATGGTAGATGCGGGTAGGTGAGGATTTGTTGCTGCAGTCTGCTTGGACTCTGCAAGAAAAATAGCATCAGATGTTCCAAGCATGTCTAAGGAAGGAAATACCATGTAGCTGTGTGTTAACTGCTGGGGGAAGAAGCCAAAACAAAAGATATGTGGAAAAAGGTTAAGGGAAGGCACTGCCCATCCTTGTAGGAATTTCTGAGCAATCTTTGCTACAGCCTTCATTGGATGGCAGTGCTCACAAGCCTGTTTGTTGCAGGCCGACTTCATGCTAATGGTGTGGAGGAAGAGGTATGTGCCTTTACATTGTGTTTGGAGAAGTAAGTGTAGCAGTTCTGTGCTAGATGCTGGGGTATCTTTGCTGGATTGCTCTAGTAGTGTGTGTGGTAGAAGTGAATACTCACCCACCCATCTTGCAACTGCTGCCTGGGTGGGGTGAGCGGAGCAACCCTTGCTCTTCCTGAGAGCTTGGCCTTGGGTTCAGAGTTGAGTCAACAGAGATCTGAGGCTCGCAGCTTCTGGGCTAAGCAAGCTCTGCCTGTTGATGTGGGTTAATGCAATGATGGTCAAGTGAGGTTTTTTCCCGTAGGTCTTGCCTCTGGGGACTTGGTGCAGGCTTTTTTCCCCCAAGACAGAAGTTTCTGTAGCTTGCACTTTTGCCTGTTTGTGTGTCTCCTGAGGAAGGACCTGTGCTCTGTAATCTAACTGGGAAGACGCTTTCTTACAGGTCATCATTAGGAGATACATCCAGTATGAGGCTTTCAAGTACAGGAACTAGGGTTTATGTTGTATCATAACCAAATGGTTGGTTGGGGTCTGACGTGGTCACCCATTTGCAAGCCTCTCTCAGCTTTCTACCCCTCCTGCAACTAGCCTTGAGTCTTGGAGGTGATTACATAGTAACTGGTATGTCACAGTGAGGACTGACTGCTGTGGTGGGCAAGGGTTTAGCTAACGAATTGCAATTCCTTGTGTGAACACTATTCTGCTGTAAGCAGTTGAAGTCTAACATCCATAGTGAGATGTATGCAGTGTCTAGTTCCTACTGTGCTACTGCATGGCAACTCTAATACTCACAACCACTACAAGAATAAACTGGATTTTCTGTTTTTGTTAGTGAAAACAAGCTAGGCCACTTCAAACAACACCCAAATGAAGCCTTGCCCAAATCCCTGGCGAAGCAAGGGTTGCCTTGCATCTCCTCCCTTGTGCTGAGTAACACAGCAGACGCTGCCCTGGAGCTGCCTAGGGGTGGGCAGAGGATGGAGCAGCTGAATCCTGTCTCCCCTGGTGTGATGGTCTGGGATTGTTTGGACCTCCTGCTGATACTGCCCTTGGAAGAAAGCAGCTGTGGCTCTCTTAAGCTGTGGTTCTGTCTGGAAAGAGTGGCCACATGTGCAGTTGCACTGTCTGGCTGCTAATGGGATGCTTCCTCTGAGTCTGTAGGTCATGGTCCTCTGCTTGCAACTTGTAGAAGTAGACAGCCAATCTAATGGAAAGGAAGCCAATCTCTAAAGCATAAATTCAGCAGGTATTTCTTGAGTTTTCTCAGGGTCACTGAATTATAGCAAGTTTCACTGACCCGTCTGGTAAGCTGGAAGTGGTTGAGCTTTGAACATCCAGGCTGGGATCTTTCCTGCAGAAGGGACAAACTGTCCTAAAGAAACTGTTCAAACACCTAACAGCAGCAGCAGGTTGCATGAGGGGAGTCCCTGCCAATCTTACCCGTAGCACAGATATGGCTGTGGGCTGCAATGACACCATGGACTGCAGCTGTTTCTCCCCGGCTTCAGGGCATGCCGTAAATCATGACGCATTTGTCAGAACACTGAATTACTCCAGCATGAGCTGGCCATGCTGTGTGTCCTCTGAGGGTGAGGTGGGCACAGACAGACTGGCACGCTGACACCCAGCCTGCCTGCTGTGAGGAAGAACTTGGTCAAGGGCTGTCTCGGCAGCATGTCCTGGCATGGCCCAAGCACATGCTAGCAGGCTGTGCATTGCTGCAGATGGGGATAGCATGGCTGGATGCTGTGCTGAGCAACCAGGCAGCGGCTGTGAGCAGCCCTGTCCTCTGCCCATGCTGTTAGGGAGGCTGTTGCTGTCTTCTGCAATCCTGGGTGGGGTTCAAGTGTTTTCAACACTGGCCGCAGGCTCTGTGCACTGCGGCTCTGCTGCAGAGCGGTAACTGAAAGCTGTGGAGCCACCCTTCCTGCCAGCCCATGCATTTCCACCCTCTTCTTGTGCTGAAATCTGGGGTGTGCTACAAACTGCCTGCCTGCGAGATGGGCTCTGGGCTGAGCTGTTAAATGCTGCTCTGAAATGCCATTGCTGTGTCCTGCATAGGTGCTGTGAGCACATCTGGACCTGGGGGCTGCCCCAGCCTGACCTGGGGTGGGATGCTGGCAGCTGGCTCTCCTCCACCACTCACAGCCCACGGTGATCTCAGGCTGTGCCGGGCGCCTCTGGCTGCCTACTGGTTTTGATTAGTCTGTGTCCACTCTTGTGAGGACACAATGTATGTGTCTGTATTTCTGAGCTTATGTTAAAGGGCACTGTAGTGGTTGGTGGGCCCAAAGTGAGCTGTAGGTGGCAACTGGTGAGTTATGCTGGGTAAACAAGCTTTGGAAGTCTCCTCTGGAGCCCTGCAGCAGAAGACACAGTGTACAGAGCTGCTCTGAGCAAACACCCATGGTAGGTGCATCTGAAGGTTATTCAAACACAGAAGAGGAAATACTGTTCCCCTCAGCTAGATACTAACATGCTCTATCTATGCTTCCTTTGATACAATTAACTGGTTTACATTCCCTTTTCTCACAGCAACCTTAGAGCAGTAGGTGCAGCAGGTTTAGTGGACTTCCCATAGGCAAATACTGGCAAGCCAAGTCTTGGAGCTGTTTTAGATTTCAGTGCTAACACATGGATAAGTAGTCTTGGAGGTCTCCTTTACCTTTGTGCAGATTATCCCTTTATTATAAACTGGGTGGTAGCAGCAGGTCCCTCTGGGCTTGGACTACAGGAGTGAAGGGCCTGAGCTGGTGGGTAGGTGCAAGGTCCTGTGTGTGTTTGGTGCTTCTCCCTGGCTGGGAAGTGGCCATATGACAGGTGCACCCTGTACTGGTCATGGTGTGAGACACAAATCTTGGATTAATCTGTCTGCTTGTGATCCTTACTACAGAATAGAGAACAATGGCTTGCTAAACAAAGTACATGTCTAACTGTCATCTTGATGGCGCAAGATACCAAATGTTACTTCAGCATCATGTCTAGACAGTGAATTTCTTAGGGTTTCCTTCTCTTTGCAAGGCTTGGAGTAATTCTGCTTGTTGTTCTCCCAAACAATCCAAAGCCCAGGCACATTTGAGCCTGCTCCAGCACTGGAATGCCACTGAGGAGCTGCTGTTTGCTGTGTCAGTGCTTGTGGTGGTGGTTCTCTGAGCAGATGTCACTTGCTCAGCTTGTTATCAAATTCCCCTGTGGGGGAAGAGTTGGTGTCTGAGCAGACTGGCTGTGGGAAGACTTGGGATGCTAATCGTGTTGTTTCAGCTTTGTTCCGGCTGTTGATTAACAGTGTGGCTGCGTGTAAATATTTGATACTTTATGTAACTGCTTGAACAAAATCAATGATCTAATTAAAAGTCGACTAAAAACAGCTTTAGTTGTCTCTGAGGATTATTTCTTTTGGTAACTCTTTTAGGCTTATGGTGAAACTGTAGCTAAGAAGAAATAGAAGAACTAAGCTGGTGACTGTAAGGAAAATTTGTGGTGACTCTCGAAAGGGTGGTGACTTCCAGTGCCACAGTCCAAACTCAGTTGTGCTGGACCCTGTGGCTGTCATATGTCAGGACAGACACATGGAGGCTTTTAAACTGGGACCACAGGACCCTCTACAGTGGTGCCATCCTAATGCTCTCTCAAAGCTTTGTGGTTGTGTAGCCTCACACTGCGTAGTGCTGGCTGAAGTGAATCTGACACTGAACAGAGGATGCATCATGTGTGCTGTACAGCTGAACAGCTACATCGAATGTGGGTGGCCAAAGGGAAGAGGGTCACCCTTGCCACAACCCAATACAGCTGCTGTCAGGGGAGACCCCAACTGGCAGAGGTTGGCTGCATGTTGATAAATTGGCTTCAGCACTAACACTATTTCCCTGACCTAGCCTGAGTAGTAAGCAGGAGTGAGGATTGTCAGCTCAATCAAGTCACAAACGACCAAGTGAGATGTCTACTCATGGGACCACACAATCAGAGATCAAATAGTGCCTTCAGATCCCAATGGCCCTGACCTACAGCACGCCTTGGGGCTTTCCAGACCATTGCAGAAGCAGGCATGGCTCACAGGTAGCCATTATATGTTTTGCATCCCAAAAAACCTAGAGAAGCCTGAGACAGTCTTCCAGTGGTTCAGGTTCTCCTCCAAAATGTAAGAGTGAAGAAGCACTTGTTGGGTTCAGCTCAGTACTACTGTAAAGCGGGGCAGCCCAGCCCTGCTCTTGGTACTGTTGCACCAGATAATTAGTGGCTGCTAAGTGTGCATTAGTGAGGATTCTAATGACTTGCAGACATCTGCAGTTATAGAGATAGGAGCATGTGGGACTCCTGGACAAGGATACTGCGAGGATCTTTTCCGGGAGAATTAACCACATTACTGCCTGGATCCTCACTTGAGTAGATCCCAATATACTGCTTTCTAGCAGGAAATGGTTTGGAGCTACTCTGCTAGGGTCAGCTCACAGGATGGCTTGCTCTGCCAGGAAAGCATCAGAACAGCAGACTCCAGTGAGAAGCTGCTAGTTCAGACCCTGGAAACAGTGGAAATGTTTGGTGTTTCCTGGATGGAAAGCCCTGATTCTTGCAGGGAAGCCTCCTGATGTTAGAGGCATGAATCCCTACTTCAGCAAATCTACTTCAGAGCTTGCTGTGGTTTTGTAGCCTAGCTCAGAGTTCTGTGTTTAAAGAAACACCTGATATAGATAAATAATTGAAAAGTATGACTTCAACAGTTTTCAAGTGCAAGGAGGAGAATTGAACTGCTTCATCTGAACTGCTGCAACTATTGGTTGAAAAATCTGCCTAAGGCAGAAGAAGCTTTAATATTTTAATTAACTAGCTTTATTACTTTTAAGCATAGGCTTTAACAAGCTGCAGAATATTTCATGCTCTGTATGTAAAAGAAGTAGCTCAGGCTTCTGAAGCAGTACCTGGACAACAAGAGTATTCAAGCTCAAGTGCAGAAGCTGAAAGAAGCAGCCCAATCTTTGTCTAGGAGCAGGATAAACACCTATGGGGCTCTTGTTCTGCCTGGACTGAGGTAACAGCATGTTACTAACATTATGCGTTGATAACAAATGAGGTGGCCTAATGCTGTACGTAGCTGGAAGGGGTATGGGAGGTCAAGCAGAGAAGTGTAGCTTACAGCGTTGTTGCAGTTATTCCAGCTCTAGCAAAACTGGCTCTAGAGCTAATTTTTTTGTGTTGTGCTAAAAATGTGAAATACAATAGGCTTGCAAATGTGAACAATGTGAGGCTGCAGATTAAAATTGAGGTCTTGCATCTGGTGAGGATTTGGGTAATTGCCTGTACCCTGCTCAGTCAGCATGTGTGTGATGGAGGGCTGTCCCTGGAGACCAGGGATAGAGCTGTGAGCTTGTGAAGTCTGGAAAGACTTGTGCAAAGTCTTGAAGTTGGAAGATTTGAAGTCCAGCCTCTGGAGAGGAAAGGTGGTATCCCTCTGAGCACTGGATAGCTCAGGACTTGCTGTTAGCAGCCAGAGCCTGTTATGGCTGAGCAGCTCCCGACAAAGTTGGATTAGACTGAGGAGAACTGCTTCTGCCCCTTGGGAGGAGGACCCAAGCAGAGCCCATGGCACAGGACACGCATGCTGGAGAGCAGCCCCAGGAGCTGGTGCTGGCCAGCCTGTGGCATCTGGTGTGAGCCATGGGGGTGCCTTGGGCTGCTTGGAGCAGTGCAGAACTCGCACATCTGAAGCAAAGCTTTGCTGTGTGGTGAGTTTGGGTGGGAGGAGTGGGTACATGGTCTGCGCAAGCATTGCACAGCTGTGGCTAATATGAGCTCAAGCTGTACCATTAATCCCATATGGTCCTCTTTAAGGTGTTCAGAGACCACCCATGCAGACTGTGCCTCTGCAGATTCACCACTGCTCTCTTGCTTATGAAAGCTCCACTCAAAAGAAGTCTGTCTGATAGCAGCTGCCACCGTTGGATGAATTACCTGGGCCTCAAGCCAAGTGTCTATTCCTTACGTTAGCGGCTTGTAGCTGGAACCGTATAAACGCCGAGCTATCCTGTGTGGGATGCTAAACACACAGGGCTTCAGTCTGGACCGTGCAGGGGCGAGCCTTGTGCTATGTGCAGATGGAAGTGTGTTTATTGCTGGGCTGCACAAGTATACTAAATGTGTTCAAATGACTCCACTGCTTTCGTCACAAAGAGGGGAAAGCTTCCTCCTTCAAAAAGCAGCTGCCTCTTGAAGTGTTCTTCACTGAATATTTTTTTTAGTTAAAAATTGGAGAAAAGTGGCTTTCTTCCTTCTTGGACTGGCATAGTCATGGTTTCCAGGAGGGGAGGGTAGGTGTCTGTATATGAAAACCCATGAGGAATTGACATCTAGCTGGCTTACACACAAAAGCATTAAGACCTCTTCATAGTGGGCATGGAAAAGCAACAGCGTCTGCTAGGACCGCAGGGGTGCACAGTGGATGTGCGTGTTTATAGTGACTGTGCAACTGCCCTGAGCATCCTCACATCTATGCAGTGTGAGGTGTGGGGCTGCTTTCGGTGCTGGGTACTTGTGTCTGGATGTCAAAATGAAGTGTTGAAATGGCTCAGATGTTGGATTTCCAAAATGGCTGTTTCTATCTGCAGAAGGGTACAGTTGCACATGTCATGGTTTAACCCCAGCTGGCAACTCAGCCCCACACAGCCACTCACTTGCTTCACTGCTGGGGTGGGGAGAGCTTCAGAAGAGAAAAAGCAAGAAAATTCATGGGTTGAGATAAGGACACTTTAAGTAAAGCAAGGAATTAATTCACCACGTCCCATGGTCAGGCAGATGTTTAGCCACCTCCGGGAAAGCAGGGCTCTGTCATGTGTAGCAGTGACTAGGGAAGACAACTGCCATCACTCCAGTGTCTTCTCCCTTCCTTCTTTTTTCCCGAGCTTTATATGGTGAGCATGATGTCCTATGAGCATGATGTTCCTTGGGTCAGTTGGTGTCAGCTCTCAACTCCTGTGCACCCCCAGCCTCCTCTCTGGTAGAGTGAGGCTAAAGAAGGACCTTGACTGTGTTAAGTGCTGCTCAGCAATCACTGAAACATCCTTGTGTTATTTATCAACACTGTTTTCAGTACAAATCCAAAACAGAGCATATACAAGTTACTATGGGAGAAATTAACTCTATCGCAGCCAAAACTAGCATAGCGTGTTAGAGACTGATTACCTTTCCTATTGCTTCTCAGTGACATGGTAGGGCAGATGGCTTACGTGCTGATAAATTCTGGAATAACTTTGTCACTAAGCTACCGAGCATCTGTAACAGGGTATTTTGCTTAAATACTTCAAAACAAACCTGCAAGAAGCAGTGCTGTTAGGTGCTCAGAATCAGAGACTATCAAAACCAAGACAAACCACAAATCTCCTGTGTAGCTGAAGTAACCAGCAGGGTGTTTTCTGATGTCTCACCAACCCCAGACCACACAGGGTGCTCCAATCCCGAGCACCTCGGTGCTGCGGTGTGGAGTGGAGATGGGTTGAGCAGTACAGGGCCGTATGAATGGGGATTTCCTTCAGGCAGCCCTTCGCACAGTGAATCACAGTCGGTACAGCAATTCTGGTTGCAGATGGAAAAGCTGAATCTTGGTGTCTGTTGTGGCCAGGGATTTCCCCAAACAGTAATCACTTCTGATAATTTCGAATGTGTTGGTTTTGGCCTCAGAAACTCTATCCATTGCAGCTTTCATGCCTGGTGTCTACTGCACAGAAGATGTTAGGCAGCCCTATCTGAATGGGCTCATTTATCTCGGCAGGATTTTACATGCCGTTTCTTATAACTATCTTGACCTACACCCAGTGTGAGTAAACATGCTCTTCAGTAACGCAGAGGTCACTCTGGCGTCTGGAAACCTCGGAATTACTCACTGCTCTTCAGCCTCGCTAAGGCGGGGTTTTCTTTGCAGCTTCATCTCTTGCACCTTTTCCATCTCCAATGCATGCTGGTGCTGGAGAGTGGATGTTCTTGTTGGTCTCCTGCCCTGAAGCTCGGTAGCCTTCCTTCAGTAGTATAAAAGACAGTGCAGTGCTAAGGACTTGTCCCCTAATGCCCTCTGCCAGCCTCTGGGAAGTCTTTGTAAGAACTAGCCAGGTTTTTAACCTTGAAGCAACCTGAATTGTCCTGGTGAGATTTAGGATTACCTTAATCCTGCAGAGATGGTTACAGCACTCGCACGCTTCAGACACAACTCTTAGTTCTGCTGTGCTACGCTTGTAGGATTCTGCCTCTACAGCTACTTCTATCAGTGCAGCCTTGTTGATCCAGGCTTGGCTTTGCACTTGTGGAAGCCCACCATGTGTTGTGAGGAGGTGCTGCTTTCTTTGTGTGTGTGGAGTAACGACGTCATGACTCCCACACGAGTATTTTGTGCTAAGCTTGGACAACTTTGCATTTGACTGAAACGTTAACGTCTGTCTAAAGCTTTGAGACTTGTTTCCTGTGAATTGGGTGGTGGTGTTGCTGACTTGGGTGTAGCCGCCTGCTCCAGTGTGCCGTGGGAATAAATGTACTGACCCCTGGGGAGCAGAGGCCTGGCACAGGGTCGTTCATTCCCCTTTCACTCCCATGCCATGCCCAGAGGAAGGAGGTGCAGTTTGTCTCCTGCCGCTTGGTTTCAAACTCCGAGCCAAGTGTTTCTCGGCAGTGTGGCAAAGGTGGAACGCCTCCTTCCCTTCCCGCCTTCCCTCCCTCCTTTAACAGAAATCCACTTTCCCGCATGTTCACTCCCCACTGCAGGGACTTCCCTTGACAAGTCATTCCTGAATGATTAATCAGCACGGGGGCAGCTTACATTGCCCTGTCCCCATTGCTTCCTGGTGTTTCCCTCCTCCGGTGCTTGACCCTGGGGCAGTGGGGTGAGTGGTAGTGCGGGTCCAGGCCTGCAGCCCTTCCCACGGCCCAATCCCACACTGCCTGGCCCTTTCTGGGAACATTCCCAAGCTGCCTGTTGCCCGTGGGGTCAGTGCACCCACTGCAGGGTGCTGCTGTGCACCCTGAGCCATTGGGAAGCAGCAATATCCCTTTGCCTGGTGGGGCATGAAGGGGCTGCAGCCATGTTCTTGCCTGGCTGCCACTTATTCCTGCCCTGAAGTGCAGAACTCTGCAGTCAAAGGGGCTTAACATCAGCCAACACAGCATGGGGCGCATCCGCCATCCATGGCAGAGGGGAGCAGGAGCCATGGTGTCCCGGTTGCTACCGGGGCCAGGACTGGCACTGGTAGGGCGTTGGGATGAGCTCAGCCACAGGGAATGCGCGTTGCTGGGTGCGAGGGGCCGTGCTCACAGAGCCCATTGTCGGGGCGGTTTTGGCAATGATGTCATGGACGGTGGCGTGCCGCGGCAGGCCCTGCGCGCTCGGGACAGCCACAGCTGCTTCTCCATGGGCACGGGGTTCCCATAGTGAGGGGTGTTTTGGTGCCCCATGGCTGTGCCAGTTAACAGGCCAGGGTTTTGGGGTCAGTGCCGTGGTGGTGGCTGGCAGGCTGCCCTGTGGAGCTGGAGAGGGGCTCGCTCGCTGCGAACAAAGCAGCACTCATGGAAACTTGCTGCGGTACAAAGGCTGAACATTCACACTCCCTTCTGTTTTTCCCTCCCCTGGAAAGGATCTGGAATAATTAACACAGCATTCCCGTACGTGGCTCAGCTGGATATCTGCTCTGTGGTCCCGCAGCTGCGAGCGGGGACCTGCTTGGCAGTGAGCAACCGAGTCTGAAATAGCCAGTGTGGATGGCAGCTCTTACCCTGCGTTGCATCCTCACTCACTGCTAATCCTGTCCCAGCAGTGAGCAGGCATCATGGAGCCCTCCTGGTGCTCATGGGGAAGATGCTCCCCAGGAGCACTTGTGGCAAGAGGCGGATGTGCCCTGACACTCCTGCCTCAGGCTGTTCCTGAACACCATATCGACACTTCCACTTTCTCATATCCATAACTTGGTATATGGCTCTTAAGGCAACAGAAACCCTAGGTATATTCAGACTGAAAGTATTAAGGGATTCGATCGTAAGCCACCCGCAGTTTGACTTTTTTCCCCTCCCAGCCTAACAATTCCTCATTTTGAAATTCTTGACTTCTTCCAGCCCCAGCCCCCCTGGGTGTTTCAGTTTCTCTTGGAGAAGCTGTGTCAGTCACTGTTGCTGTTACACTGCGGGCTTTAACTTGCTTCATGTTATGCCTTTCTCTTCTGGATGTGAGATATAAGTGGTCTCTGGATGCCCATTAAGAAGTCGGGCAGAGCTTTTCTAATCTGTGCTTCACTTCTTTGAGCTTCACTGGCTTGATTCTTTTTATTCTTTTCTGTATTAAAAGTCTGTATGGTTTTGTTTTTTCTTGCCAAACCTACACTGAAAGGACTGGATTTGAACTTAATTTTACAGTTGCCTGATCCACCTCATAAGAGATCCTTTCCAGAAGCCCAACATGCACCAGTAGACAGCACAAGGTGGTGGATGCATTAATGGCTTGAATGGCTTCAAATCCAGTTAAAGTAAAAACTATTGAAAAAGCTCTGAATTGTAATGTTTAATCTTTTGATTCACGGGTCTCACAAAGGAATCTTAATTTTGTTAATAACCAGACACACTGGTAAGCATAGAGGAAAATGATTGTTGTCCCCTTGCAGCAAAATAAAAACCTATCACTTTTTGCATCCTCCTGCCTGTGCCGAGACCAGCACTCAGTTACAGTTCTTATATCTCTCCTCTGAAATGGAATTCTTCCTCTGAAAAACTCACCTTGGAAGAAGCTTAGTGGGTCTGCTGTGTACGTGGTGTATCACTTAACACTTCCTGAAGGTAGGCTTCCTCAGGTGATGAATGCCCTGAGGCCCATTGGTGGAGCTGACCACTGGCTGAGCCTTGGAGGTGCAGGAGCTAAGCTGGGAGCGGATGAGCTGAAAGCCTGCTGCTATGCAGGTAGGCTGGATGCTGAGAAACAGTTTTTCTATGGGTCACTGCACCAACTGCAAACAGTGCTGAGAAGCAGGGAAGCAATGGGGCTAGAGCATGTTGCTGTTAGAGGCTGGCAGGTCACAGCTAGGAATCCATGAAACTGGCCTGAGTTCAGCTGCCTTAGTGCCAGCTGTGTGCAATAAGCACAGCCTTGTGCTTTTCACAGCCCAGGCTGGCTGCATGGGGCAGGCAACAGCTATGAGCCAAGCCCCAAGAAGCTGTGAGGTGGACCTGGGCTTAAGGGTCTCTGGAGGAAATGGTTGCAGTATGTTCTTAAAGCACAGAGGAACCCGTGTAATTGATTTAAAGACATATTATCCCTACAGAGGATGCCGCTAATGTCTTTAGCAGGCGTGGTAAGCTTGTGAATACATACTGTATGCTTCAGCAAAGGATTTCCTTAGGCAGCTTGCTCTGCTCCATCTCATCTGCATACTTCTGTTTGGCATGCGTGAGCGTGGAGCAGGGCTTTCGAAGAGCTCTCTTCAATGTGGAGTTCTCACTGTTGGAGAAGATTAAGCCCTAGTGAAAGCTTATTTTTTCTGTCCTTCAACTGCTATAGCTGATTAGCAGTAGACAAGAATAATTAAGGTGGGGAAATGCTTGGAAACTTCAAGGTACAGGGATTTAAAATTCCTACAGAGTCTACATAAATGATCCATAACTGAGATGAACTTTGTGTGCTATACCAAGTTTCTTCCATGTCTGGAAAGAAGGAGTAAGGGCTGGTGGTGAGACAGTTCCTTTGTGTAGTATTAAAGGAGCATACATCTTGGGGGAGTTCTTCTGTCTAGTGCATAAACCAGAATTTTAAGTAGGGAAGACATCAAGATTGGAGAGAGTGGGCACTTCTTAAGCTGGATGCAGATGTCACATGTGAAGATTAGCAGACTTCGCCCAAACTGTGAACAAGACAGTGTTCACGGCAGCCTCAACCAAGAAACTTCTTAAAAAACAAAAAAGTTTGCCACTCAAAAGTTGCTTTTTCAGTCCTTCATTTGTTTCACAGCACTTTGAGCAGTCTGTATTACTAGCTTAGTTTAGTAAGGAAGCAGTCTGCTTTGGTAGCTTATCTTGTTTCCCTTAATTGTCCAACAGAAAATGACTTGCAGCTCTGCTCTAGGGCAGGGTTCAAGAAGCATTGCCGCAGTTCTTGTGCTTAATCTGATGCAAAGCAGGCTTGCACATGAGCAAAAGACACTGCTCACAAACTTGTTTGTAACACTGGGGCTTTTTTTGAGTTGTAGAATAGTTTTGAAGAGACCTAGGGAAAGTCATATAATTCAAGCCATGTACTGCAGGTAAAGTTCAGGGTTCTCTACTGGAGTAGATGAACTTGCAACCTTCAGATCAATGCCGGGTTGTAGTTCTGGCATTTGCTCCTGGGGTAGCTGCGAGCACAGATACAGAGGACCCGGCTCTGCAGTGTTGGCGGTTTTCCACTTGGTAGGTTGAGTTGGGAAGTATTTTGTGGCCCAGGTCATAAAAATGACACATGTTTGTCTCAAGATGGTCGTATTGCTGGCTCAGGGTAGTCACGCTGCTGGCTGAAGCCTTGGCACTTTAACATCTTCCTTTGCGCTTTAAGGAGTGTGATATTAACAGTCCAAGTGTAACATATCATATTAATTTTTAGTATAGAGCAACAATTATAAATCAGCTTGAGCAGTTACAACTTGGTTCCTTTTTAAGACGGAGACTGGTGGTTTATAATGGTGGCCTATGGAATTGCCATAATCCATTTTTTGGGGGCCAGTTGCCACTTAGTTAATAGGATAATAAAATGGTAAGAATTACAATCTAGACTCGGAGGTGTGATGGGGGAAGCAAACGAGCTCTGGTCCAGTCTGTTTTCCTCTTCACCCTACCAGGCAGGCACTTAAATTCTAATAGCTGACTAAGAAGCAGGATACTCCTACATAAAACTTAATGTTGGAGGCTATATATAGGCTTTTTTTCACAGAAGAGTGCTCGATTGTTCAGCGCTGGTGGTGATTCTGCAGAACAGCTTATGTCTGGTTGGCAGGTTTTCCCTGCAGTCAGCCTGCAGGTCGCGTCGAGCTGCATCCCGACGCCAGGACCTCTCAGCAGCAGGCAGACTGCAGCCTGACCCTGCCGACGGCTTCTGCCTGCGTGCAGCTGGACGAGGGCTGCATCTTGTTTGATGGCAGTTGCTGTTGTGTTGACATTGGATTGCCATCACGTACTGTTAGAGGAGAAAAGCAAGTTGGAGTAACTGAAGCTAAAATGCACATTGAACAGTGTAGGTGGAAATGCAGATTTGTGTTAAATCCAAACCTGAGTGTTTCTGCTTTTTCTGCTTCTTGCTGGTTTAGGACTGTGTATCTAGCTGTGATAACTTGCAGACTATCTGAAAGTGGTCACAAAAAGCATTAAAGAATTTGGAGTCAGCAGCAGAATGTCAGTAGGACTTGCAAGTAACAGCCCCAAAATTCTTTATTCTAATAAAAAAAACCAAACCAAGCCCTCCAAACCCCTCATCCTTTCCCTGTTCTAGATGGCACCTCTAAAGTTGGTTGGTTGTGTCTCCAATTGAGCCGAAGTCCTCCCAGCTACTGGTCTGAGGCAGGTGAGAGATCCTGTGGCATGGATGGATTCCTGCTTCTTGCCTGGGCTCCCCATAAACGCATCTTTTGAAAGTATAACTGAGATGGCTGTCAGCAGGTGTCCTGCTCCAGTGCAGTGGTGTGACTCATCTGTGCAGGAACTTTGATCTTCAAAGCACACATCTCCTCCTGGGTACAGTGAAACAGCAATTGAGTGCGCTCTGACATGCATGCAAGTGCATCTTGGAGATGTCAGCATAAGCACTGTAATGTGAATAAAGCAAATGATGCAGATTACCACTGTTTCTCTAGGAGAAGTTACATTAAAGCTGTCTACAGTGGTGCTGTGAAGAGTTTGTTCAGCCCCACTAAATTATCTTGGCGGCTGAGGTGCGACAGCTCGCTTCCTCCAAGCCACGGGAAGGCAGGGATCCGGTGGCTGTTGCCTGCCTGGAGAGGATCCTTTAATCTGCGGAAACTTGCCTGGTGCCATGGAGTAAACACACACTCTTCAGCTGAAAGCAGACAATCTGTTCCTGTCTACCTAATTCATTGGCGCTGAAAGCCAAACACTGCTGATGGTGGAGGTGCACCCTCCTCGACTGTGGTTCTGAAGCACTGATGACAAGTGTGCTGTCTCTATATTGTAACTTTACAGTAAACTGGAGAGAAGCAATTGAGAAACGTGGCTTGAAAAAGGCACTGTAAAGGTGCATGGTGTAGATGGTGTGAGTAAGAAGTATGCCTAAAAGTAATTGTAGTAGGAAAGCAGCATTTCAAGATCTGCTGTTGATGTAATCCGTTTTCCACCCTGTGATGGCCAGAAAAAGTGTCTTGAAGCAGACCAGGGAGTAAGGAGAATCCAATGGAAAGCCAGCTGAGCTGGGGTACACAGCAGTGCCTGCAGTAATGATTGTTGGTGCTTAGGTGTCATTGGAAACACATTTTTTTTCCGCTGTTCTAAAACATTGGCAGTACTACACTGTCAGTGTGCACTCGGAGCTGGTGGGGGATGCTGCAAATCTGGTTGTACTACGATGGTTTCAGGGTTCTCTGGGACAATGCTGCGCTCCCTGTGCAGGACCTGTTCATGGATGCTTCTCTTCCTGGGTGCCACTTGCATCTTAATGCCTGAGAGACCTTGAGGAGAATGAACTGAATGTTTTCCGTCAGTTAAAAAGGCAGCACTAAAGTAGAGAGGCTGCATGCTGGGGTGGAGCTGAGCTTTACACCAACACTTGGAAGCCATGCCTGCTTTGGCTGAACTCTAGTTTCTTCCTGACCATGGAGGGTACTTTTGTATCGTGGTAGAGAGAGTGAGCCAGGGTTGAGCTGCTGGTGGGATCCCCTGTAGCTGGGAGCAGGGTACCTGTGGGAAAGGATCGCAGGCAGTTCTGCTGCGTGCTGGTAAGGTCTCTTGTCCTGCCCAGGAGTTCTTCTCCCTCCATCTTCCCCACCCCAATTGAAAGCAGACAAGCCTTCCTACAAGCAGGCTTGGAAAAAATTACATCATGCGATCCCTATGCCTGTCAGGAAGCTGGGAGGCTGCAAGAGCTTGTTAACTGTGCTAACAGAGTGCAGTTGTGGGATGGCACCAGCCCCGCAGGGGAAGAGCTGTCCCATTCCTGTGGTGACCTTTTCCTGTCCCTGGGACAGCGGTCTGGGGCTGGCCTCTCTGGACGAGGCTGATGAGATGGGATATTCTTGCTCTTGATCTGAAGCTGTCTTGTGTACAGGCTCTGTTTCCACAGGTCAAGGACCACTGCCCAGCTGTGCCTTCAGAGATGATGATGGGGTGCCAGAGGAAGCTCTGAGCACGCGGTCGAGTGCTGCAGTCACTGCAGTGCATCTGCTTATAGACACTATTTATGTGCTGTAGATATCACAGTATCACAGTATGTTAGAGATTGGAAGGGACCTCAAAAGATCATCTAGTCCAATCCCCCTGCCGGAGCAGGAACACCTAGATAAGGTTACACAGGAACGTGTCCAGGCGGGTTTTGAATGTCTCCAGAGAAGGAGACTCCACAACCTCCCTGGGCAGCCTGTTCCAGTGTTCTGTCACCCTCACTGAGAAGAAGTTTCTTCTCAAGTTTAAGTGGAACCTCTTGTGTTCCAGTTTGTACCCATTTCCCCTTGTCCTACCATTGTTTGCCACTGAGAAGAGCCTGGCTCCATCCTCGTGACACTCCCCCTTTATATATTTATATACACTAATAAGGTCACCCCTCAATCTCCTCTTCGCCAAACTATAGAGACCCAGCTATGAAACAAGCCATTATTTATCTCTGTACCATGCGGGTAGCAGTGTGCTCGAAGTGATTCTGTCCCGTTGGCTTTCCTCCCTGGGAGTGCTGGATGGCTTTCTGAAGCCAGGTTACTTGTAGCATGCTAAATCACACTGTGTCCACTCCAGTAAAAACGCCCATGTCAGTGTGAATTTGAAACCAAAGCTCAGAGGTGTTCCTGGCGCAGGGATGCAGTGGCTGGCTGTATGCTGCAGTGCTGCGGTGTGAGTGGGTGGTCCTGCCGCGGGGGTGCAGGATGGAGGTGCTGCAGGCATGGGGGCTCACACCGACAGTCTGGGTTTTACACTCTGCAGCCATTAATTCCAGCTGGCAGATCTCAGGCACTATGGTGAGCTTGCCAACATGGCACTGGGTCTCTGTTGTTTAAAATGTAGCTCTTCCTCCTGCTTGAGTTCCTCCGAGAAAGCTTTCCTTAATAGATTGCAAGGGAGCATCTTCTCTCCACTGATCAGTTTGCAGTTCTACTGGAAAGAGGGGGGAGATGGGTTACAGCAGGAATGTTTAGTTGTTGCTAAGAGACAAACTATTGCGTGATGCAGACTTTTACCTTGAAACCTGCAATTAAAACCCAGCAGGGCTTAATCACCTCACAGATATCTATTGTGTATCTCAGACTGGATGTGAAATCATCAGTGAGCAGTCAAGTGGCAGACACTTATCATAATCCTCTAAGATTAGTCAAAACTGGGGTGTTTTATATTAAAAAGCCCTAGTGTAAATAAAATCTGAGTATAAACCAGACTTTAACTATTCAGAGAGGCCAAATACGCGTCAAGGTCTGAAGTTACAGTATTATCTGTTCAGGACATACCGCCCTATTGTGAAACCATGTAAATATTAACTACTTCACCTTAGCATTGGGTTAAAGGGAACACACCCTGGTGCTTACTGTTCTTGGTGGCTATTCTGTATAATCACTTGTTTTGAAAGTCAGATCTGTCTGTATTGATAAGATGGTATTGGGTTGCTGCTGTGTAGCTGTTACAAAGCAGCTGTGCTGCTATCTGTAGCTGAAGAGGCACAAGTAAGGCATGCCTAAGGATGCTGGGCATGTTCAGGCTCAGCTTAGAGGACTCTACTTGTTAACACTCTGAATTTGAGCTGGAATAGGCAATTGAAGTACAAAACGCTTTTCTTTTGCTATCTAGGACTCAGTCAGATCCTTGTGCCTTCTGGTGGCATGAAAGTGAGTTTATACCATTGAACATGTCTTTACCCTAGCATCTGCTCCAGGCACTGGAGAGCAGACAGAAGCTCCCAGGTCACTTGTAGCTTCTGTGACTAAAAAGGAGTTTCTGTAGCAGTTTTCACTGAAATGGAGGAAAGAACAGAAAAAAGCTCTGCTGTAACCTGCTGCTATGACTGAAAGGATCAGTCAGGCTGAGGGCATCCTGAAGCACTGCAGAAGAGCCCTGGTTTGCGTGCGCTTGGACAAACTGGAGCTTTTGGGAATGTAATACAACCTCAGTAGAAGCTACAGTCTCAAAGGGAGTGCATTCAATTTGTGACTCATTAAAACTGAAGTAAATTGCAAGAGTATTCACAAAACTATAGAGGTCACTTCATAAGGCCAAAGTGATGCCAAGAAATATCCTGCCCCTTCAGACAGCTTCTTACAACAGTCTGATCTTGTTACCTTAGTCTTAGCTGCATGATGTGTCTTAAAGTAGAGCTGCTGTGGTGGTAAACCTTTGCTAGGCTAGAGCATAACATGGAAAAGCCAGAGCTGGCTTTTCCTTTTCTCCTAACTCTGCATTTGTAGTGTGAAGGGATGACTTTCTGTGCAGGCACGACTGTGATGGTGCAAAGGATGCTCAATGGGCCTCCACTCTCCACTTTGCTATTTGTGCACAGGTCATGATATATCTGGGTTTTGTTCTAATTCCAAAGTCTGGCTTTCCTGGAGTTCATCATACAGCACTTTTTTCTTGCTATCATTTTTAATGCAAATTATTGCTGTGTGTGAGGAGGCATGTTGCTCTATAAAAATGTGGTTTTCTAAATGGTGCTTTTAGCAACCCGTGTTGGGGTGCTGTTCTTGTGAACTCCGTCACATGCTGTTTTGCCTCTTTCATAAGATGCAAATGCCATTAAACACAACAGGTGGCACTTATCATCCAAATGCAAAATACCAGAGAACTTAAACTGCCAGTTCTTTTAAGCTTAATGCTGTAAAGCTCCAAGGGCAAGTCACACGACCCTTGGAGAGCACAGAGCTCTCAAGACAGCTGGAGAGCACTGAGTGCTTGGACTCCTTTCTTCCCTCCCGTCTAATGCAGGGCATGAAGAATGATGTCTCTGCTTAAGCAAGTGTCTGCAGTGAGCTGGATTGCTTTTCTTGTCCTTGACTGCCTGAGCATAAGTTCAGGCACAGTATTTTAAAAACATGCCTCTTTAGGGTGGGAAGTAAACAGTTATGTGTCTTTTGTCTTCCAGATAGTAAAGCCATAGTTGATGGAAACTTGAAGTTGATCCTTGGCCTGATATGGACCCTTATCCTCCACTACTCCATTTCCATGCCCGTGTGGGAGGATGAAGGTGATGATGATGCAAAGAAGCAGACCCCTAAGCAGAGGCTGTTGGGCTGGATCCAGAACAAAATCCCTTACTTGCCAATCACGAACTTCAATCAAAACTGGCAGGATGGCAAAGCACTGGGGGCTCTTGTTGACAGCTGTGCTCCAGGTAAGTCCTTTGCTCTGATGGTTAGTGTTTCCTTGCTTAGTGTCCTTGTGGCTGCTCTGCTGTTCTGGAGGAGGTTTTCACTGCTGAGCTGGAGACAGAGTGAGGCTTTCAAGAAACCCAAGTCCAAAGAGGCTGACTGTGGGAAGCAGCAAGTTATAAATAAGTTGGCCAAGAGAAATACTGGCCTAAAGCAGAATGTGATTGCATTATTGGAGGCGCCAGGTCTAAGCTTTGTATAGGGTGCAAGGGACAAAGGCGCGAATGCTGGCTTCTAAATGCAAGAAAGACTTGTTCTCACAGCAAGTGCCAACAAACTTTCAACTTCAGGGCGCAGCAGGAGGCTTCATGTGTTCTGCTGAAATAGGATTGCAGAGGGAGCACAGAGCAGCCAGAAGCTGTACACTACCTGATAACTTCAGTGTTTAGCAAGCTGAGGCTGTGCTACTTAAGGCGAGTAACGTGATGAAGTGTGAAAAAGGCACAGTTTCCTCACCTTCTTGTAAAACAGCCTTGCTAGTGCGCTTGCTGGTGTTCATCTAATACAATCTGGGGTGCTATAGCAAGCACTTGAAATGTTCTTTTCCAAATTTGCTGCAGGAGAGCCAGAGAAACATAAAGGCTTGGTAGATGTAGTCATCCTGAATATAGAGTGGTGTCTTGCATAGCTTAACTTTAAATCAGTGCAGTTGTGTGACAAGCTATATATTATTATTTAGTTGATAGGCAGGGTGGGTCTTTCTGATTTTGCTGTTACTGTCTGTGCTGTAAGAGCTTATGGAGATGCTGGCTGTTGTCTCAGAATCATTTCAGTGAGCAGCACACACTCGTTTTGGCTACCTCTGCAAAGTTGTATATGTCTTTCTGTGTAGCAGTGTACTACAAGTGGCGGTGGAGCTTGCACATGGTTTCTTCAGCAAGGGAAGCTCCTTTGCAGATAAGCCCTAATAACTGAAATGTGCTTGCAGGCCTGTGTCCTGACTGGGAGACCTGGGACCCAAAGAAGCCTGTTGACAATGCCCGTGAAGCCATGCAGCAGGCAGATGACTGGCTGGGTGTGCCGCAGGTGAGGCTGTCTGGGCACTGGGACGCAGGCTGCTTGCGGGAGCACAGCACATAGCTCTGTGCTTGGGACTACCTTCATTTTAAATTGAGCCAAGCAGCTGAAGTTGTTGGATGCTTCCAAAGGTTACAGTTTACTCCTGTGAAGTTGCCTGAGAAAGGGCAAATTGTAATGAAACACACTATTACATTTCAGAGCTCTGGTTGTAAGGTTTTGTGCAGGTGTCTCCACTGAAGGCAGCTGGTGTTGCAGCATGTGGGGTGGGGGAAAAGTGCATGTGGAGTGGTGCCTGCTCTGTTAGCCCGTGGAGTGAGTTTGTTTTGCTGCACTGAATTCCACAGTTAAAAAACCCAGCCCTTACCTGGTTTAGGAAATCACCTGCAAGGATGACTTTCAAGCACAGAACAGTGTATTTGCAAACAGGATTGTTTCATGCTGATAAAGTTGGTTGGAATTGCTGAAGTCTCTGAAACTGTTGGAGCAGCTTATGTCGTGGGAGCAGGAGAGGAGAAGAGCCTGGTCACAAGTTATACTTTGCAAGCACTGCAGTTCAGAGCTCTAGCACACAGGATTAGGAATTACTGGTTCTTTCAGTTTTAATGATACCCATGTTGCTTTTTGAGGGGAACATAGCTACCACTGTCTTGCCTTGCTGTCATTTAATTTGACACAGTCTCCTGAAAACCCCTAATCATCAATGCACAAAAAAGCCCCCAAACCACATTGGGGCCATAATGAGCTTCTTTATTTTCTTGCCATGAGGTAATAAATGGTGCTGTGTGTATCAAAGGGAAAATAAACGTAAGAAACTGCAATAGCATGTGGGAGTTTTGAAATGTAAGACTGTGTCATAGCTGTGTTTCTGTGTTGACATGCGGTAACTAAGCACTGTACAATATACTTAATTGTGCTGTCTTTCAGGTTATTACCCCTGAAGAAATTATCCACCCTGATGTGGATGAACACTCTGTAATGACTTACCTGTCCCAGTTCCCCAAAGCCAAGCTGAAACCAGGAGCTCCTTTAAAGCCCAAACTGAATCCAAAGAAAGCAAGGGCTTATGGCAGAGGTAAGGACTTGGTGAACTTAAGCTGCACAGAGTATTTAACTCTTCAGAAAGCTGGGTGGGGTTTTTTGCTTGTGTTGAACTCCAGACCTACAGTAACTGACTTCAAAGTTTCACTTGTATACTCTTGGTGTGGTGCCTAGTTTCAGAAATACATGGATATAGTCCAAAAGACACTCCTAGTTCTAACATGTAAATTCCCCAAAGTCTCTGAACCTGTTCTGCAAGCTGCCAGCCTTGCAGTCCACAGCTGGAAGAAGTAGCATGATACGGGGCTAAAACAGCCCTGGTGTGAAATTTAAGCTGTAAACAGTATTGCTGCTGACAGTTGTTGATCTAGCAGCAAATGCTTCTTGTGATAAAGTGCTCCTTTAAAGAGGAAAAACCTCTTTACATCTGTGTGTGTCTCTGAGCAGGCTTTCTCTAGAGGCAGAGTCTCGTTTCCCAGGCTTGATGGCAGGTGTATATTAGGGTAGACTAATTCTAAATAAGTTATTTGTATCTGTCGGGAGGTGTGAATGTGCAAAGGTGGGTTGTACTCCTTCAAACATTAAATAGTGCAGAGCCTTTGTTGTAAAGCCTGTGTTTGCTAATTGGAAGGACTTGTCCATAGACATTTATGCAACTGCAGATCTACATAGGCATTCTTATTTCTAACTTAGCTTTTAAATGGATAATTTCCTGTAACTTCTGATGTGGTCTACTCCAGATTGGAATACAATCCCAGTGAATGAATAACACATTTTTACCTTTAATATGCTAGGTATTGCTCTTTGCTCTCCATTCTATCTTTTTTTTCTTCTTTAAATTTGATTTTCCACTGGGACTTAACTAATGGAATGAATGGACATGGTCACTATCTGTGCACTGAAGAGCAGTCATTATAGTCAGAAGTGGGTTTTAGCACTTACCCTGCTTGGGGTTTATGTCCTTCATTGGGGCCTTCCACAAACCACAATACACAGACACATTTGTCAGACCCTGAATTATAGACCGCCTGTACTCCACTTACTGTGTAAATGACTGATCAACCTGCTTCAGCTGTAAAATCTGGCTTTAGTAATTTTCTTATTCTTTCAAAAACTGCAATTACTTTGTCATCTACTTCCATGCATACAGTGCTCTGGAGCCATTGTAATGTAAATTATGAAGGGAGAACAGCTCTTCTTGAAAAATGGGGGTTTTCTCAATGTTAATTGTCAAAACAGGATCACTAAATATAATAGACAGTCTGGCTGCTAGCATATGTCAGAACTGAAAGATAACTCCAGTAGCAAGGGCTCGCTACCAAACTGGGCAGGGTCTTATGGACAAATGAGTAACAGGTCTTCATGCTTCCAGAGAACGGTGACTGTCAAGTGTGAAGTGGATCAGTCTTAGCATTGGTTATTGTTGTTTTTCCATGTAGGTTGCTTGTATAACATCACATCATGAGTCTTAGCGCTAGCACAAGACCCTGGACACTGTGGCGGTTTACTGTGAGGGCTGCTGTGAAGTGAGCTTGCAGATGTGCTGTACAGAATCGTGCAGATCCTCTCTGATGCACTATGAGTTTTCATTTAATCACCAAAGCAGATCTCTGATAAAAGAGTAAACCCAGAAGTTGCAATGTAGGATAAGAAAGTGCTGTGACTAATGCTGTCCTGGCTGAATCTGTCTACTGAGGATAAGCTATTCTTGTTGTGCTTGCAGAAAGAGGGATACTTAACTCAAATATCATATCCTAATGCTTGTGTGGTGGACTGAAGATACACAGAGTGAATTTATAGCTGTTTAAACGAGATGATAATCTAGGGCTTAGTTTGAAAGAATGAATATGCCAATTGTTAACACCTTATCAAAATGCTCAGATTTCCTAGTAAAAACATGATCTTCCTTGCATTGCTCTCAAGTTATTGTTTTCTGAAGATAAACAAGTTCAGGAATTCTGTTGTTCACAACCACTTCCTTTATAATCTATCAGACATTGCACTTTCCACTAATTGTGTGATGGAGCAGCAGTGCCCACAGTTTTATGAATAAGCCAGCGAGTAATTCCATTGGAAGGAAGGGTATATGTGTTTGGGCTAGTCTGGAACCAGCAACTTTGGGAAGTTCTTCCACCTACTCAGTCTGACACCATCATGACAGGTGTCATAACCTGGGGCTACGTGTAGGGAGATGATGAAATCTTGCTGGTGTTTGCTGTAGCAGGCCTGGTGCTGAGGAATAAGGAAACACTGATTAAAAGTGAAGTGGAAGTGTCACTGAATTGCAGGATTTTCATGGTTTAGAAATGGTTTCCTGTGTGCCATTTGTACAGTGTTCACTCTGGCAAGGTTGTTTGAGCAGCTTTCAAAGAACAATAAATCTGAGCAGTGTCTGTACAGCTGAGTTCTGAAAGTGGAGTAAAATGGGACAGTATAGGTAAGAACAGTCTTGCTTTGAAAAATCTTTCACCCTTGGCTCTAGGGTAGCACCTTTACCAAAAGGCTTCCCAAAATTTATCTCCTGCCCTCCTTGCCTGCCCTTCCAGTAGTGCAGGACCATTGCAGCATTTAGCTGTGTGAAAGAGAGAAACTCCTACTGCACATAGCCTTGTCAGTGTCAGTTGGGCACTCACAAGCTGTGGAGTGGACCCTCCATACATTGCTCAGGCAAACCCAGTAACTTGCTTTCACCTGAAAGCAGATGCCAGCTGAGTTCCTGACTCATCCAGAGATCCTGAGATGGGTTGAGCCATTGGGATTCAACCAATTTTTACAAATGCTGATACTGTAAGAGTAGGGATGATTGTGAATGTGATGTTCCGGGCAGCTGGTGAAGAGGCCTGGGGAAGCTGGTGCTGGGAGCTTGTGTGAGAATGGATTGGAAGGCTTGCAGGTAGCCTCCAAACTACCTTTTGGGTTTTGTAGCAGCAGCTAATGTACAGCTCTGTGTCTGTCTCACAGGGATTGAGCCTCATGGGAACATGGTGAAACAGCCTGCCATCTTCACAGTTGACACCATCAGTGCTGGGCAGGGAGACCTGATGGTCTTCATAGAGGATCCAGAAGGAAACAGAGAAGAGGTACGTATGGTAAATATTTCATGTGGAAAAGTAAAGCTGCTTGGAATGCTGAAGTTTTTTCAGTAACCTTCATCTTTCACAAGTGAGGTCTTAGCAGATAAGTAATCTAAAAGGAAATTGCAAAATGCTATCTATCAAAAGTGCAAGCCTGAAGATTTTACTCATAATTGCCTTACTGGATGAACTCAAAGAAAATGTCACTATCTGCAATTAAGCAACACAACTCCAATGTCCGGTAGTTGTAGTGCTTTAGCTTGACTAGCCAAGTCTCTATGTTTTTAGATAACATACATCACTAAATCACTGTCTGCCCTTACTCATTCTGCAAGAATGGCTAAAGCAGCTATTTAGATGCCATGAATCATTTTGAGTTAAAATGCTGGTTTTAATGTTTATAGAAACTTCTCGTCCAAGTGCTTCAGTTGATCATGTTACAGCATTCCAGAAAAATACAGCTGTATGTTGGACTTCACGTCTCCTCAGTTTTGGCTTGCCTTAGTAAAGCAATTAACAGCAAGGAAAAGGGCTGGGGGTGGGGAGAAGGTAGCTTGCTTCGTCTCATGAAATAATAAAATCAATGGGGTCTTTCCATATGAGAAGAGGAGGTAGGAAGGATCCCTGCTCTCACAGCAACAAGTCTGACTCTGGAAATAGTTCTCAATATCAAACGCTTCCCAGAGAAGTCTTAGGTTGGTGTGTGTAGGCACAGCTCAATGGTGCATGTGTTTTCTCTCCTAGGCGAAGATAACACCATCCAGTGACAAGAACAAGACCTATTCAGTTCAGTATGTGCCAAGGGTTACTGGACCTCACAAGGTGGGTTGTGCGTCAATAGCCAGTAAGCTTTTGCTAAACGCACTCCTCTTCTGTTTGTTAGCATGAGCCCCTGAGGGCTGCCTGCGTGCTGGCAGCGTCAGTCACTTGGGGCATCCTGAAGAAACATAACCTGCTGTGGCCTTAATTCTCCGTCTAGGCTATCAGTCTGCCCCCTTCTCAAGGGGAAAGGGGAGGTGTTTGGGTACCAGGTGCTACAGCTGACTCTCCACTCACATGGGGCCACTTCTTGCAGCTCATTAAGCCAGTTTTATGAGTTGTCACAAACACACACAGGAAAGTACCAGGTTGTTTCTATAAGATATTTCTTTATTCATGATACTGTACATCATAGGGGCTGTGCAGAGAAAGTTCCTCACACAGCTCTGTCCCAGGATGCCTGCAGAAGCAGGTTTATGGGTGATCCCATTGCTTGGCACTGGCCCAAGTGGCTCGTCCCACAGTCAGCTTGAAAAGGTAAATGCAACTTCTGCTGCCGCTTCCTCTCTGGATGGTGATCTGCCTCTTACTGGTGCATCCAGATTCAAGCATCACCACGTCAAGGAGGTGGCCATCAGTTCGCTGCATGGACAGGATGAAGGTTGTGGGATGGATGGTCTCCCTCACCTCAGAGGCATAGACTCTCTGCTAGGAATGCAGATGTTTGAGCCCCTGCTTGGCTATGTGGCAGTGACACAGATTCTGCTTCTGCCCAGTGGGTCAGAGCTGACACTATCTGTCTTTAGGTTTCAGTCCTGTTTGCTGGGCAGCACATCTCCAAGAGCCCATTTGAAGTGAACGTTGACAAAGCTCAGGGAGATGCGAGCAAAGTAACAGCAAAGGGGCCAGGACTGGAGGCGACAGGGAACATTGCCAACAAGCCTACCTACTTTGACCTCTACACAGCAGGTAAGCAGGATGAACAAGTGCTGAAATCGTGCAGCTTCGTCAAACGTGAGGAGAACCTAAGCCTGGGAGGAATAAACAAACTGAAAAGTGGATCAGTATTTGCAGCCTCATCAGGTTCATAGGTGAAATAACAGCCAGGCTGCTCTGGAGACTTCAGCTTTGTCTGAAACATTTGAAGTATTCTATAAGTATGGAGCTGAGCTGGGGCAAGAAGGTGCTAAGCATTACCCAGAAATTTGCCATGCACTTGCTGAATGGCAGCAGGCAAGTTCCTGGCTGGTTTCTTCCCCAAACTCATTTTAAACAGGAATGTGAAATGCCCACCTCTGATGGATGAACTGTGAGTAAACTGTAAACGCCTCATGCATTCTGTATTTAGCTTTACGAAAGAAGCTGCCACAGTGCTACCTTGAGTTCATACTGAAATGACAAACTGGTGTCAACCTCTATTGTAATTATTAGAGGGCTACTGTCTTCATTAGGGCATCTCCATCATGTGACTTGATGCCTGTTATTAGGCCAATGCTGTAGCCTAGAGGAATGAGTCAATAAGATGCTACAAATGCTAGCTCATTTCGAACAATGTGAAACTATTTAGGGCAGTTACTTGAAGTATTTAAACACCAAAATATGCTGAGTAGCTTATTTTAAATTGCCTTCTGCCTAAGGGTGCTTGGAAATAAAATGAAATGTGGTTACAGTGAGGGGAAGTGTTATGTTCAGCCTCTAATTGGAAGAGGGAGTGGTCTGAATCATGTAAAGACATGTCTGGCCTCTGGAAGTGTCTGGAAAACTGTGTTTGCTGCATGATGGGTTGATAAGATGTGAGAGAAGCAGGTGCCACGAAGGTGAATATGTGTAGTCCAGCAGAGAAGGATCCTTGTCCAGGCCATCGTGCACATTGCCCAAGGTCTTCACCTAAACTGCTTTAAAGCTTGAAAAGTTGAATTGACTGATAAAGTTGTGGACTAGCATGTGACAGAGGTGCTGCAGGGTGGTAGCAATAGGATAAACCAGGCTGTGTGTGTATTCAGTATTGTAATACTGTTGTGAAACCCTGTGGCTAGAGCAGCAGGGTCGTGTTAGTTTGATGGCTTCATGGAGATGCCTCTATCCTGTCTTGCCCCCTCCCCACTTGAATGTCTGGTTGCTGTCAGCAGAAGCTGAACATTTAGGCTGTGCTTAGAAATGGTAGCAGAGGATAGCTGGCGGAGCACAGAGAGCTGGCTGTGATCCTAAGGGCAGTGTGTGTTGCTGTTTGGAAGCCAAGGCTCAGCCAGGCTTGTTTCCTTTGCAGGTGCTGGTGTGGGTGACGTGAACGTGGAAGTGGAGGATCCTCAGGGGAGAAGCCTTGCTGAAGTTGCAATAGAAGACAAAGGCAACCAAGTCTACCGTTGCACCTACAAACCTGTTCAAGCTGGTCCTCACATTGTCAAAGTGACTTTTGCTGGGGAGACAATTCCCAAAACTCCTTGCACTGTTCTCGTTGGAGAGGGTATGCTTTTTAAAAATGAACCTAAATGTAGATGGTCACTTTTCTCCTTGAGTGTGATTACAGAATATGCTTGGTTTTGCCTGGGGCATTCTCTGTGCTTTTCAACATCTTTGACCTGATTCAGTGGGTCACCTGGGTCTTCACAGAGCAAAACAGTGCTCTTTAACAGTAATACAGCTTTTGTTGCTAGTTTCCTTTCTGCCTAGACCTCCGATTAAGCTGCCCTTATTTTTTTTTAAGTGTTTTATGCAGCTATGCAGTGTCTTGCTATTTTCCACCTTTGTTCCTCAAATGACTGTATTTACTGTTTTCCTCCTTAACTGACACCTAACTTGCTTTCTGTTCCATCCTTACGTGCTCCTATGCTTTTAGATCTCTGCTCATCTCTCCTGAGCTACCCTCCATTTGTGGAATTTTGGACTTCACTGCTAATGGCTTCATAGTTGGTAAGAGGTGTGCAGGATGCTTCGTCATCTGTGTGTGCTTTCTGTAAGCTTCTAGCCTGCAGCTTGTCCTGGCAAAAAAGGGCTTTTGTTTTTGTTGGGGTTGGGGAAGAAAGTTGCAAGCGGTGTATGTCCCAGTCAGAGAAACTGGCTTAACCACAAGCTGCCTGACACAGTTGTGCAAGGGCTCTGTGAGCTGTTCCCACCCCACAATGGGCATGCTCCTGTATGCCCCACTGAGTTTTCAGAGCTAGCAGATGGCATGTGGTCTTTGCTTACACCATCCAGTGTAGGATGTGGAGTGATGCTGGCTGCTGCAGGGGTGAGGACGAAACTTGTAAGCTATTGAAATGAGTGAAAACCTAATGAGCAGCTTGGCAGACTTGTGCTCCTGCTGTAAGCACGGTGTATTGTGGGGAAATGCATGTTGGGTTTACACTGCTGGGAAGCTGTCATTATTTGTAAGTCTCTTCAAACCCTTCAGGTTTCTGGAGTTGAAGGCCCTGTGATAGCTGGGATTGTGTAACAAAAATTGTTCACAAGTGCATGTTCTTATGTATGTAGCCACTCTGCAAGCCTAGGGAAGCACGTGGAGTAAAGAGGTCAAGCATAAGCTTCAGTTCAGCCATATGTAACCTACTGCCCCTGCCCATGGCTGCTTTGGTCTGCAGAAGGCTTGATGGCTTTGCTTCTGAAAGTGTGAGCTGCAACAAGGAGGGGTTTTGATGTGACATCACTTGACAAAACACATGTAGAACTCTGCTGCACTGATAGCAGTTGTTCCAGGCATGTGCTTCTGAAACAATAGCACAATAATATGGTTCATGGGGGCTTACATGCAAAGAGAAGCTTCACCCGTTCTGCAGTGTGCCTCCCAATGCAAAAGGTGTCAAGAAGATTGTGCCTAGTATGGTGAATATCTGTATGTGATAGCCATGTAAAAGTTTTATATTGATAATTGGCATGAAATTGGAAAACAACAGTGCTTCAGAATTTGTTTTAATTATAAAAGATGGCCCTCGTAGGGGGTCAGTATTGCCTGGCTGCATTTACTGCCCAAAAGCCATGGGACATAACAATGGCTGTGCAGACTTCTGACTGTCTGCCTTAAGTGTTATAACATTAAAACTTATGCTGAAAGCTAAGCTGTGGTTGGCCTGAATCAACACTAATCTAAAGGTTGTTCCAGGCTGGCTATGCTACGTGTATGCTGAGAGTGAAAGACAGTACTGATGTCTGAAATTCCCTTGCAGCCTGCAATCCAAACGCATGTCGTGCCACTGGCAGAGGTCTGCAGCCCAAGGGGGTCCGCATGAGGGAAACTGCTGACTTCAAGGTTGATACGAGAGCAGCAGGGAGTGGAGATCTTGCGGTGACTATAAAGGGACCGAGTAAGTGTTGGGGTGAATTTGTGCTGTGCTGTGGATGCATTTTGGAGAATGGGGGAAGTGGAGATTGCAAAAAGGAAGAGCAGCAAGGATATAATGACCTGATGGAACCGATGGGATTTGTATCACCATGAAAAGCCAGATTTCTGATACTTTGTGCTTAATGTGATGGTTTTGATCTGCAGGGCTGGGTAAGGTTACACCTGGGTTTAGGTTTTAGTGCACATTGGTTAGCAAAACTGAGAAAATGCACACCTTTGCCTGCCGTGGCCTCCAAGCTGTATGCACTCACATTGTTTCTTCATCTGATCCATAGGAGTAAGTCATGTTCCAGGTTTTTGGCAGGGTGAAAATCCTGCTCTCATAAAGCTGGGAGTGTCTCAGAGCAGCACTTCTGGCTGCACTGGATACCTGGGCTCAGGAGCAGGGTAGGCTGACATTAAGACCTTCTACCAGGCTCTGTCCCCAAGTCCTTTGCTGTGTCAAGAGCTCTGGATGTGGCTCTCTACCTGGGCTTAGGCAGGCTGGGGCGATGGGAGCACTGGTGGATGCTGGCTCCTCAGGCAGCCAGCAGTTGTGGCCGTGCTGCTGCTCTTGGGGAGCTGCTGTGCTGGTGTTGTACTTGTGAGCCGGTCACCTCCCCCCCAGCTGAGACAGCATTAAAAGGTGCATTGTATTGCCTTCACCTCCTCCACACGCACAGTGCTCTGACTGTGTGGCTTAATGCCGTTAAGGGGGGAAAAAGCAACAGACGTATCGATGTAAATTTTAGAGTATTAAGCTTTTCTCCCTAAATTCTTCATCTTGAAGAAAATGAAAAGTAGGCATTCCCTGCATACTTGTGGTTGCAAAGTCTGACAAATGTTAAGCTTTTTTGTTTTAACATATGACATGCATCATACTGCAGACTAAGAAAATAAAACACAAGGGAATCTATTAAGTCTGGTAAGTTAAAATACCTTCTGCTGTATTTCTTCTGGAAGTGTTTGCTGTCTTTGTCCTAGAGGGCAACTAGAACTAACTTCCCATATAACCTGACCTTTTCTTTTTTTTCGGTGGAAGAAATTTAGTCTTGCAAGCTAAAATAAATACTAGAAAACATGAGCTTGTCTCAGTAATTGAAAGCAGGATGGAAGCTGTTAAGTTTAATGCTGAACTGATCTTTCAACAGAGGGCTTGGAGGAGCTGGTGAAACAAAAAGGCTTTATGGATGGAGTATATGCGTTTGAGTATTATCCATCTACCCCAGGGAAGTACGTTGTCATGATTACATGGGGTGGGCACAACATCCCTAAAAGGTGAGTTGGAAGAAGGCTTTTTGAGTTTTGTGCCCTTTGATGGGGTGTGTAGTTGGTGGGCTTTTAAAACAATGCTGACCTTTGAAGAAACTCTGAGGGACAAGTTAGGGGCAAGCAGTGAAAGTTTATCTACAGCCTGTTTGAGGGCTGCAGCAGCTTATATTGAGAAAGCTTTGAAGGGTGATTTGCATCAGTGTTGCTAAATCCAAATGAGGAATACAAAACCCAGTAAAACTTGGTGGATTATGCAGCTTGGACTTTGCTGTGAGTTTTTGAAGGGATCTGTTATTTCAGTGTCCAGGGCTACAGCAAGCAGTGCAGACCAAGTATCTGACACTCAGGATTTGTGGTGCAAGATGGAAATATGTGATGGGTTGGATGACCTCTCTGCTAGAGAAAGAGTCTGCTGGGCACTGTGCCACCACACAATAGCATCTATTAATTTGGAAAATCCAATGTAAAGCTCCATTAAAATGCCTGGGGGAAAGCCTGGATGCTGTATTTGTCCTTATTTCTAATCCCATGCTTTGCTTTTCTCTCGTGTAGCCCCTTTGAAGTTCAAGTGGGTCATGAAGCAGGTCCTCAGAAAGTGCGAGCCTGGGGACCAGGATTGCATGAAGGTGTTGTGGGCAAATCAGCTGATTTTGTGGTAGAGTCCATTGGCACAGAAGTTGGCTCTCTTGGTATGTTTCTTTACTTAGTTTGCCTGAAATATTTATCAGTTGCAACGCTAGCAATGAACTCATGAGAAACAGTAGATTTCCCAGCAGTAAAAAACCCCAAACATGTCTGTAAGACTTTTGGTCTAGACACAAACTTATATCAGAGTATCAAAGCAAGTCCTAGAGACAGGGGTGTGTGTGATGGGGAGTGTAAAGCTATGGTTTTGTGGGATGATATCCAAAAGGGAATGATGGATTATCTCCTATATTGCTGAAGAAGGGTGACAGAGAGAATCAGTTGTCACTAATGCTAATAAAAATCAGTTTGGGGAAGTGGTGTTAAATTAACAGGCACACAAACCTAACATGAGGATCCTACTTGTTACTTTTTCAGGCTTTGCTATAGAAGGCCCTTCTCAGGCTAAAATTGAGTGTGATGACAAGAACGATGGCTCATGTGATGTGAAGTACTGGCCCAAAGAGCCTGGTGAATATGCTGTGCACATCATGTGTGATGATGAGGACATAAAAGACAGCCCTTACATGGCCTTCATCCGACCAGCTTCAGGAGACTTCAACCCAGATAAGGTAGTGTATAAGAAAGAGTTCACCCCTGAGTAACGCATCTTTGATATAACTACAGTAGAGATATTTCTGAAGGCTTCTGCTAATAGGTTTGATTCTTAAGCTGCCTCTGCTTAAAGCTCTGAATTTGCCATGCTCCAGCCAGATATTACTCTGCTTTTTCTAATAACACTGTTGTGGTTTTGACTTAATGTAATGAAGACTTGCTGAATTAGTCCAAATTCTCAGCTTTCACACTAGCCTCTACTTGTATCCCATGCTTCCTGGGTCTTGTGGGAAGGGGAAGGTATTTAGAAATAAATTGCTTAGTTTTACTTCTCTTTCTGAACTGCAAGCTAAGACTCTTGGGGTGGGTTTTTTTAGGTGAAAGCTTATGGCCCAGGCTTGGAGAGGACTGGCTGTATAGTGAACAATCCTGCTGAGTTCACAGTTGAAACCAAGGATGCTGGGAAAGCAATTCTGAAGATGTATGCACAGGTAAGAAGCCAAAGGCAGCCATGTGAAACTTCAGCAAAAGGGCTTTAATACTGTTGAGAAAAATGCCTTAAGTATTTCTACTCACTTACACACCACTTAATTCTGGGCATGTGTAATTCTCTCAAAGCTCCGTGCTTTGATCTGTGTAATGTAGTCAGGCAACAAACCTAACTCAAGACAAGGTGACTTCTCTGTGGCATGTGAAATACATGGCTTTGCTTCCTTACTTGGAATCTCCTCACCTGGTGTAATTTCCTGGAGTTGTCATTTGGAAGCACCCAAAGTGTCTTTGAGCCTGTGAATTTCAGGCAAGCTTGTTAAAATATGTGTTGTAGGATGGTGTTAGAAATGAGCAAGTGTAAGTCTTCCTCATCTAACAGGAGTATGATGTGCATGTTCCTTCAGTATTTCTGAGCTGCAGTTCTGGGAAAAAAAATCCCAGCACCACATTTTGGAACAGTCTTGGGCTGTTCAAATATTACAAACATTTTTAAAGTACCTGAACCCTCTGTATTACTGCTTTTTAGGATGGAGAAGGAAACCCTATTGATATCCAGATAAAGGGCAAGCCTGATGGTGTGTTTGCCTGTTCCTATGTGCCAGTTAAACCAATCAAACATACAATTTCTGTTGTCTGGGGAGGAGCCAACGTTCCCAATAGCCCCTTCAGGGTAAGTACAGAGATGGCTATTACTAATTCTTGCTAAGTAGGACATTCATGCTCACAACTACTTCTCATTACAAGCAGGATGATAAAACCCTTCAGTGAACTTCAAGGAGGTGTGTCCTTCTGCTCCTATTTTTTAGGAATTTGTCCACTTGAAAAAGGCTTTCTGTTTTTACAAGCTCACATTTCAGAGGTCTCCTGTCAGTCAAGCTGCAGCCTGGGGGAATTGGGGCAATTTACTCTTACCTTGGCACAGTTTTCTATAGCCTCTGTCCAAGCAATGCTCTGACTTGACTGTGATCTCAAAGATGACACAGATGTGTGACTCTGACCCTTGTGAATCCATGTAGGTCCTTATAGGTCAAGGGAGTCATCCTCAGAAAGTGAAAGTGTTTGGACCTGGTGTGGAGAGAACTGGCCTGAAAGCAAATGAGCCAACCCACTTCACTGTTGACTGCACAGATGCAGGAGAAGGTAAAGGCAGGCTGGGCTGTTGCTGTAGTATCTGAACCACAGGTCATGCAAGGAGGGGGCTATGTACTGTTTCATGCTAGTTTTCCTTGTTTCATGGAAAAACCTTGGGAAGCAAAACATTGCAATGAATTGTGATGTGATCTGTTACATCAATTAACATGGGTACTTGAACAACTACTGGAAATGGGAATGTGCTGGCTGTTTGGCTAGCAGTGTCTGTACTGTCCAGTAGCACAACCTCCATTTGCTTTTCCTAGGTGACGTCAGTGTTGGAATTAAGTGTGATGCTCGTGTGGTCAGTGATGAAGAGGAAGACATAGATTTTGACATCATCCACAATGCTAATGATACGTTCACAGTGAAGTACGCACCACCTGCTGCTGGGCGCTACACTATTAAAGTGCTTTTCGCAGGAGAGGTTTGTCATCTTCATTTTACAGCCTGATGGTTTTAGAGTGTTTATCTGCTCTTTGATCAACGAGCATGTGCCAGTTAACAGCTGGCTGTGGCAATTTGCAGCTGGCTCCTTCCATTTCAGCTCATGTGCGCTTTGGTCACTGCTTCCAAAAACACTTTTGTAATACTTGAAGGTACACAAATGAGAGGGCTTGGATGGAGAAACTGGAGTTCAAGCATGTGATATGTTGGGCTGGCATAATGAGTGTGGTCTCAGTGATGGGGCAAAGCTGCTTTCTAAATGACAGAAAACCTAAGTGACTCTCCAAGGAACATGGCAGTAAAAATAAGTTTTCTTTATTAAAAAAAGGGGGGGAGCAATCTGTCCAGCTGTTAACTTTGCTCTAGACTTTGAGTGATGCTACTCAGACAAAGCAGAGTGCTTAAATGGGGTGAAAGTTTACTCAAATTGGTGCTGGAGTTGTAGCAACAGTGTCTTAAAATGATTTATGTGTCTGGTTTTTGGCTAGTAAAGAGTTGTTATGTTTATAGATGTGTATTTGTTTCAGGAAATTCCTGCCAGCCCATTCAGAGTTAAAGTGGACCCCTCGCATGATGCCAGCAAAGTGAAAGCTGAAGGACCTGGGCTGAGCAAAACTGGTGAGAGCTGGTTTGGGATGGTGTGGCCAGTGCTGGACCTATTGTGGGATAGTCACTGCCTGGATGAGCATTGCTGGGATGCAGTGATGCAGTCCTGGATGCAGCAGGGTGGGGTGCCAGGTGATTGGAAACAACTCCATTCTCTTGGCATTTTGCTTGACTGGGCTTTATAGGTACCAAATGTTCTTGGGAAGAGTTCCTGTGTGCGAATTCTGCATAAATTACAATTAACATTTTTCCTCAGGTGTGGAAAATGGCAAGCCAACACACTTCACTGTGTTCACCAAAGGAGCTGGAAAAGCACCACTGGATGTGCAGTTCAGCAGCCCAGTGCCGGGAGAGGCAGTGGCAGATCTGGACATCATTGATAACTATGACTATTCCCACACTGTTAGGTACACTCCAATACAGCAGGTAGGTTTGACTTCTGTAGGAATGCAAGAGTGAATGGCTCATATTGCCATAGTGCTGAGACCTTCCTCCCTGGTATTTATGCGCAGAGGAACGAGCAGATAAACCTTGCCAGGGTGTCCTGTCCCCTAAAGCCTGCGGGACAATTGGGATTGGAAAGCAGTAATGCAGTTTTCTAATTTAGTTATTGATAGCTTGTTGCTGTTTTATTTTCTGGGAACAAGTGAAATATTGAAGCAGTAGCAAACAGCTCATGTTGTCATTCCGCACCTTATCACTTGAAGAGGAGAGGTGGTGAACTTTCCCAGGGTCCAAAATGGAGCTGGCTGCTGTACCAGCTGCTCTGGGCTGCTGTGGTCCTGCAAAGTCTGAGCTGTGGTGTGCTGCCCTCAGCAAGCTGCTGTTGTCAAAGGAGCTGTGGTGTAAACCCGAAAAAGGACAAAAAGCACAGGGTTTGGGCGGTGGTACAGCAGCTCCCCAGAAGGAAGACAAAGGAGTTGGTGCTGAGGAAGGAAGCTGGGCTGCAGATTGACTGCATCAAAGTATTTGCCTGTATTTTAGGTTTGCCCTTGGGTTGGAAATTAATTCAGTCTAACTTTTTTTGTTCAAAGATGCTTCCTAGCAACACCATTTAACATCTGAAAGAGGAAGCTGCTAATGACTAGAAGTGTTTTTCCTTATGCTGTGCTTGCGTGTTTGTAGAGGGCCCTTAAATGCCAGAATGCACAGATCTCATATATTTCTAAAGATGTAGGTGCTGTAGTGCCAAGATGAAAGCATTTTGCTGCTCTTACTCTGCTGAACAAACACGTGAGCTAGTCAGTCATCTGCAGCAGCTTCCTTGATTGTAGCTGTATAAAAGTGGACTGATATGGAGGACTGCAGCATTAGTTAAATGGTAATGCTGGATTAGCATTCTTGGAAGCATCATAGAGCTAGCATTTGGTTTTGGATAAAACAGTTGCATGATCTCAGGATGTGGCTGGCATGCCTGTTTGGAGAAGCTTTTGCTTGTTCAATCACAGTTGGTACGCAGAAGGGAAGGGCTCAGTCATCTGAACTCCATGCTTGTGTGTGTGAGCAGTAACAGATTGCTATGTTTCATGTGAAAAACAGTGTTGAGACAAGCCAGGATGCCTAAACCAGGCTTTCCAGTTGGTCCTCCCATCTGGAGGAGTACCTTGGGTCATGGAGGAGCTGCGAACTTACAGGAGATGCTCGCAGATAGCAGTGGCAGGAAGGCAATGGTTAAAAAAAGGAGATGGAAATAGACTGCACAGTAATTAGAGTAGCCTTGTCGTCCCTCCAGGGTGTGAGCGTGTAGGTCATTCCTGGACCCTTTCTTGGGTTTATAAGCAGTAGCTTGTGAATAAGACTCTCGACTCTTCAGAGTAGGGGGAGGACAGACTAGGTAGTTAAATTCCTGAGGGGCTGTGTCAGCAGCAGAGGAGCCTTGGTTTAATGCTGTTTACTCAGCCTTATCTGTCTCATGGTGTTGCTAGAGCTACCCGTGTGTGTGTTTTCTAAAAACAACCAAGAGTAATCATGGAAGCTATTCACTAGCTTGCGTGAACCATCCATGATTATTTCACTTGGGAGCTGAACCGGCCAAGAACGAAAAGTAAGCAAACAGTGAATATAGCTAAAATATGGACTGCGGTAGGAGAGAATAAAAGGAGCACACATCATGGGGCTGGAGCTTGCCATGGCTGTGTGGTATTCCAGCCAAAATACACAAGAGCATTAATCTTTCTGACTTGTATAGCTTAAACCCCTGGTATTTCAGATGCTGTAATAATATGGCCTCTTTGTGGGCTTGGCTTTGGCCTGGCCTCTCTATGTGGTGGAAGGGGATACCTGGTCTGGAGCACTGGGACATTCATTCAGCTGATGGGTCTGAGCGTCAGGAGGGTGGGAGACAGCCTGAGCCAGAGGTTTAGCCAAGCAGCTTGAATGTAGTCTAATTAGTTGTTGGAAAGAACTATCTGTTTCTCTCTTCCTGTGTTAAAAAACATTTAATACTTTGAAGGGCTGAGAGCTTGGGAGTCCATAAACCAGTAAGTTTAGCTGTGGTCAGCTACAATGGATTACGTGAAGTGGTTATGTACTGCTGTATGTACTATCTGCATGAAGTGAGGAACTGAGCTAAACTTGTGAATTCTCCAACTAGGGTCCAATGAAGGTTTTGGTAACTTACGGTGGTGATCCTATCCCTAAAAGCCCTTTCACTGTGGGCGTTGCTGCTCCACTAGACCTGAGCAAAGTTAAAGTCAGTGAACTGGAAAACAGTAAGTATTTCTGGGCTAGAAGCCCCATAGCCTCCTCCTGAAGTGTCTCCTGAATGTGTGTTATAGCCAGCATGTCCTGCTGGAATAAAAGTGGGCAAAGCAATCTTTAACTTGCTACAGTTGGGATCATCCATGTCCAGTTTTATAGCTTGGCCACTCTGACTTATCTGTTCCTCTTGAGGACTGAATTCAATTAAGTTTGGGGGGGGGGTTAGTTGGGGTTTTTTTGTTTGGGTATTTTTGATAGGAAAGGAGGAAAGATTACAGAGCAGCATGGATAAAGCATGTGTTGAGGTTTAGTCTCTTGTGATCAGAGCTGGATTCTTCACCAGGCTGAGCACCTGCTGCTGAAACCTGGTTTCCTTGGTGCTAGATGGCTGTTTGTTCAAATACATGTCACTGCTGCAGCACAGAATTTAATTCACACAGTCTCTCTGTTTTCTAAAAGTGAAAGAGCTTAGGGCTGTGAAATATTGTTGTGTTCCTGAAATGAGCCTCTGATACTGTCAGGCCATGTCTTACAGGCTTGTTTAGCACTGTAGCTTTGTAGCTCCAAAGAAGCAAAGCACTCGCTGCTTCTGTTTTGTTTGGGGTTGGGTTTTTTTTCCCCCCTTAGTTCGGAGGTTTTTTGCATGCAGAGGGAGGCAGACTGAGCAGGGCTTTGCCAGTGCTCGCTCCCTCAGTGGTATGAGAGATTTCTTGAAGTACGGTCTGATGTTGAGTACTTAACGTAGTAATACGCGTTTTTTCTTTTTTAGGAGTGGAAGTAGGGAAAGATCAGGAATTTGTAATTGATACCAGAGGAGCTGGTGGGCAGGGTAAACTGGAAGTTAATATTTCCAGTCCCATGAGGAAGGCTGTGCCGTGTTTGGTGGAACCGGTTCTGGGTAAGGAGTGCAGCACAGCAAAATACATCCCAAGAGAAGAAGGACTGTATGTGGTGGATGTGAGTTATGATGGCAACCCAATCCCAGGGAGTCCCTATACTGTGGAGGCCACACTACCTCCAGACCCCTCCAAGGTAAGTGAATAGTTTAGGGCTGTAACAGCAACTGATACATAAAAACTGATGGTGGGCTATTGCATGAGATTTGGCTTGGTTTTGGCCAAGCCAGACCCAGGGATGTCCTTACTCAGAGCACTGAGTCATTCCTTTTGCAGGTTCCATAACTCATGGAAGTAATTCCTGTAACACTGTATTTGAAAAAACATTGACCTAATTAAGAATACTGCCAGCATCCTGTATAGTGTGGCAAATACAAGTATTGCCCCTAATTTGATAGAAGCAGGCCTCATGAGCATCTCGACTGTATTTATTGAAATGCTTGTTTCTAAGGAAATAGAAATCAAGAAAAACATGCTTACAGCAGTCCAATATTTGAATGTTTCTACCTTTTATAGCCCATGGCTATATAAAAACAGTTATGGTGAGAGTATGAATATCCTTGCCTAGAAACCTCTTTGGATGAGAGATGCTAACTTTATAGTAGAACTGGGAGGAGTGGCAAAAGAGTTTTATAGGAGTGTTTATAAGAGCTTGTTAGTTGAGTCCTACATACAAACAAGCCTGACTAGGCAGTGTGTGCTGGCAATAACATGAAAAAACAAGTTTAGCTCAACTGCATATTCTCTTCTAGGTAAAAGCTCACGGTCCAGGTCTTCGAGGGGGCCTTGTTGGGAAACCAGCCCAGTTCACCATAGATACCAAAGGGGCAGGAACTGGAGGTTTGGGTTTGACAGTAGAAGGCCCATGTGAAGCTAAAATTGAATGCTCAGACAATGGCGATGGAACCTGCTCTGTCTCATACCTGCCCACGAAGCCTGGAGAGTATTTTGTAAACATCCTCTTTGAAGAAGTTCACATTCCTGGTTCACCATTTAAGGCAGACATAGAAATGCCATTTGATGTCTCCAAAGTCGTTGCCACGGGCCCGGGTCTGGAACGTGCTAAAGTAGGTGAGGCAGGGCTGCTGAATGTTGACTGCACGGAAGCAGGTCCAGGGGACCTGTGGGTGGACATGATGTCGGATACTGGTTCCAAAGCCGAGGTCCAGATCGATGATAACAAAGATGGAACCTATGTCGTAACGTACGTGCCACTCTCGGCTGGCATGTACACGATCAAGATGAGATATGGAGGAGAGCAAGTGCCTAAATTCCCAGTCCGCGTCAAGGTGGAGCCAGCTGTGGATACAAGCAGAGTTAAAGTGTTTGGTCCAGGAGTGGAAGGGAAAGGTGAGAATAACTGCTGTTATCAGAGTTTGTAGTACTTGTGGTCCTTTGTCCTGCATGGAGTATTCTGAGCAATAAAAGCTGTAATAGCCTTGCATGTTCCCATGGTGGCTCTCAGATGGGGGTGTTTTGTTATGTTCCCAAACAAGTTGTTTATCATGCTGGTTCACTAAATGTTTTGTCATTGGAAGTTCTTGAAGTGACTCTTCAAAATGTATCCTGCAGATGTCTTCCGAGAAGCCACAACTGAGTTCACTGTGGATGCTCGACCTCTAACCAAGGCTGGTGGTGATCACATCAGGACACAGATCACAAGCCCATCTGGCTCCCCCGCCGACTGTCTCATCCAAGACAATGCTGATGGCACATATTCAGTAGAGTACACGCCGTTTGAAAAGGGTAACCTCTGGGGTTTTGGTTTGTTTTCTTGAGAGGGGAAAACCAAGAGCAAGCAGCTCTTCTGACACTTTCATTTGGCAAACTGCTGAGGTCTGCCAGTAACTTGTTGGCATCTTGGCAAGATTTTTGCCAATGGAGGAGCTGGTTTTGCAGAAAGTAGCTCTATTTTAACTTGAAGAATTGACTTTTACAGTAACTTGGCTTCAGAAGAGCATTGCGTAGATGGCATCTCAAGTTATGAAGCACTAGTGAAGTATTGTGAAATGCAGGAGGAAGTTCTTACCCATATACTGACATTTAAGTCAGTAGCATCTTGTAGAAGTGATGTTAAGTGATGAGAATATTTACAGAATTCAGAATGTGTTTTCCTCCTCTTAACAGGACCACACACAGTCAATGTAACGTATGATGGTGTACCTGTACCAAACAGTCCTTTCAGAGTGAACGTGACAGAGGGCTGCCATCCATCACGTGTAAAAGCACAAGGACCTGGACTTAAAGAAGCTTTCACAAATCAGCCAAATGCCTTTTCGGTTGTCACCAGGTAACTGGGCCTATTTGATCCTTAAGGAATAACTAAGGGAATGAGCATTGCAGGATGCTAAACCCAGTACAAATATTAATACCAAGACCAAGCTGTGTCCTGATTCCTGTGTGCAATACCTCATCATGTACTGAGCACTCTGCAGAGATTAGGGGTCAATAGTGGTTGAGAATGAGATTGTAGGAAAATGTGAGTAAGGTTCTGCTGAATGGCTTTGCATGGCAGAGCACACTGAAGGCTGGACACCAGAAGTCAGGTTATTGCTTTTCCAATAAGGGTAAAAACGCAGTCAGAGCATGCAAAGGCTATGAAGCTGCTGTTAGAAGCAGGTAATACTAACAGTGTGTGTTTCTGTCTTGCAGAGGGGCAGGAATTGGCGGCCTTGGAATAACTGTTGAAGGACCTTCAGAGTCTAAAATTAGCTGTAAAGATAACAAGGACGGGAGCTGCAGTGCCGAATATGTTCCTTATGTTCCAGGAGACTATGATGTTAACATCACATATGGGGGAGAGCACATTCCTGGTAAGAGCTCTAGCTCAGTGGCTTTCAGAAGAGGGAAGGCATTGAGCTAAGGTCTCGGTGCCTTGACTGCATCTCACTTGTGTTGGGGGATGTTGAGGTTTTACTTTCTGCTTTTCCTGGGAATTTCAGCAGAAACAGAGGTGGCACTTGTTCCTCAGACCTGTGGGGGAAGTGTGGAGCTCTTTGTGCTGTGGTGTGGTAGTTTTGAGGAAGGGCTGCAGTCTCTTCTTGCTTCTGAAACAGCCTCTGTGGGGATGTGGAAGAGCCTTGTCGAGACTGTAGCACTTGCAGGGGAGGAATAAAAGAGTGGGTAAGATAGGGAAAGGGAGGCTGACCCTTGGCAAATAACTGAACTGTTGAGTAGACAGTGAATATGTGAAAGTACCATCATTACGCTTCTGGCATTTGCAGGAGCAGAGATACAGCGTGGAGACTGTGGGGTTGTCGCTACTGCCTGAGATCAAGGGATAGTAATAAGGAAGCCCAGGGAAAAGTAGGGAAAAAGACCTTTGGTTTCCTGTAACTGTTAGCTCTGTGGTGTTTAACACTTGTTGCATTAACTTCTAGGCAGCCCTTTCAAGGTTCCTGTGAAGGATGTTGTGGATCCCAGCAAGGTGAAGATAGCAGGACCAGGTCTAGGAACAGCTGTACGAGCCAAAATTCCACAGTCCTTCACTGTAGATGCCAGCAAGGCAGGAGTAGCACCCCTTGAGGTGGTGGTGTCAGGGCCCAGAGGTAAGAACTGAAGTCCTCCATCCAGCTGTGCCACCATCTCTGTGTTTGGGTGGGTAACACGATCCTGACCCTTCTTGCAAAGGTGGTGATACCACTTGAATGAGCATTTCCCTCTGCTCCTGTTCATCTGGCTTACGTACCTTGACAGTTGACCCACATGTCATGCTGCAAAAGGAGAACTGTGTCGTAGGTAGTGCTGCTTTTAGCAGTATCTTTGATGGCTGTTTCCTAATCCTCATAGCTGGGAGATGTGACGTGAGTACCCACCACTGGTGAACAATTCTGGCTTAGACTTAGACATCCAAAAGTAAATCCAAAGTCTCACATGTGAATGGTGACTTGGAAAAAACACGTGACTGAGTTGCAGGAGTCTCTGAAATGTTGTGGAACCCCTCAGTGATCCCCAGAGAGTGACAAGGCTCTCAAGCGGTAGTGTTAATGGTGCTTCCATTAACCTAGGAAGTTGTGTCTCAGTGGCACAGGATATTAAGCTGAAGAGGTTGGCAGTGAGTGCCATTGGCTGCAAGTCTTCCCTTGCTAGGAGGTGAGAGCTGCTTCCTCACTTGATGTGTCAGGTCTCGCTGCTGCGGGTGCCCCTCAGGTAACCCTTCTGTAATTGTAGCAGATGAGATGGATTCCCAGGTATAGCACTCCCCATTGAAAGTGATTTTGGATTTCTTTAAAGGTGATCCAAAGGGTAACACTGAGACAGGTTTGAACTCTCCCTAACTACTGGCAATTTTGGTTCTTGGAAATCCAATAGGCAACAGCAGGAATCATCTGGAGGAGGGAGTACGAACCAGCGGAACTGCTTTTAGGCTTTGCATAGCAACTATACATTTCTTTTGTGCTTGCTTTACTGGTAATCCTTCCTGTGTTTTAAAGACAACTCGTAATTGTAGACTGCTTTGTATGTTGATCTCAACTGGTATGACATGTAATCTGCTATAGATTTAGCTTAATGCAAATTGAAACAATTGATCCTGCTTTCTTAGGACTTTGGCAGCTTGCAGGGCTCTCTTGCCTAGGCAGCAAGCTTGCCTTTCCAAATACCTGGTTGTGAAAGACTCGGTGAATGCTACACGTTAACTGGCTTTAGGGCTCAGTTCTGTGCAATGAATCCCATTATATATAATATAATATATATAATCTTGTAAATGACAGTTCAGGCAGTTATAACCATTACTCATTTTCTTTCTCAAAAGATCTTCAGTGTATTCTGAGCAATTGTTTGTGACCTGGGCTGCACAGAAAGTAGATTTTTCTCCAGTATTTTCATGCTAGTTTTTGTTTACAGTCAGAAGATGGGAGCCCAGAGAGTGGTGGCTAACAAATCTATCTCAAGGCAATGGCTATTGAATACAAAATAAGGGAAATCGATCACTGATCTATGCCCATTGCCTTCATTCAAATACAAAACAAAGGGAATTTAGCCTGTTGCAAGCTGTAAATGAGCAGTGCATCTTGGAGCTTGGTGCAGCAAATGGCTGGTGAGGAACTGAGTTTTAACAGCACAGCTGAGAAAACTCTCTGTTGCTTTTTTAGGAGTTGTGGGGCCTGTTAATGTAGTAGACAACGGAGATGGCACCCACACCGTGGTGTACACCCCTACACAAGAGGGACCCTATATGATCTCTGTCAAATATGCTGATGAAGAGATTCCTCGCAGGTAAGGTGATGAAGATGAAATTTATCTTCATTTAAATCATCTAAGTTTAATGAACTGAAGATTCAGTGACCTGATTGTGCTCCCCCAGCACATGAGCACCATTTAAGGGCTAGCTGTGGTCCTTTCTACTAACCAGTGCAGCTCTTTGCACAACTTCAGGGTTCAGAAGTTCTTTGAACCTGCTGCATCTGTAGTAGAGATGCCGCAGGAGAGGTGTATCCACACCTCAGTGTGTACTGCAGCAACTGGCTTAGGAGGAGGGGGCAATAACAGGTTTTCCTTTAAGCCCCTTCAAGGTGAAGGTGCTTCCTACGTATGATGCCAGTAAAGTGACAGCGAGTGGACCAGGTCTCAGTTCCTATGGCATACCAGCCAGCCTGCCTGTGGAGTTTGCTGTGGATGCTAAGGATGCTGGGCAGGGACTCCTGGCTGTACAAATCACTGTAAGTAGCTACAGAACAAAGCAGGGGTGGAAACATCTTGTTCCAGGTGGGTGTGAGTGGACACCCATCGAAAGGGTCCACAGCTCTTGGCTCTTGATTAACCTTACACTTTGCAAATGGCCAAAATGAGAGAAATAGTGTCTTGTAAGATTATGAAAATGTTGGAATTTGAAATGGAGACAGCCTTCTAGCAAGGCTGGCTCGTCAGCAAGGCCATGAGATAACATCCACACAGCATTACATGAGGATAAATTAACAAACAAGTCTCCCTCAAGGTTGCCAAAAGCCATAAGTTGCTTAAGGAGATACTACAGGAATGTTTTTATTTGACCTTGTTACTGCTCTCCCTGAAATTTCTGGTGCCTGGACTCTGTGGCCTCAGCAGAAAGGTCCCTGGTTAGTGGGCCATAAAGCATATTTCTTAGCTCTGGCATGCTGAGGTCATGGCATGGCTGGTTGTACTTGCCCTTCTGCATTCTTGTTCCTGTGCTCTCCTGCTGCCTGCTCAGGGGCAGCGAAGCAGTTGCCTTTATTCTGGCATGCAAGTAGGCTCTTCAAAGATCCAAAATACTTATCAGACCTCCTAGTCTGGCCATGGCTTTGAAGATCAAGTTCCACAATTCCTGCATGGTGGGAGTGCATAGGTGACCCTCCTCACAGCATTTGTTTGCTTCTTGTTCTGATCTATTGAATGTCAAATGTTTCACAAGCCTTGCTGAAAGAAGTAAGCTCTTTCATGCTGTACCTAGAATACCGAATCCTGTGCAGCTTACACTAGTAGTGTGTTAAGGGATAAAATACAGAGTGGGGTCAACGTGTGGTTCCGTGTATGGAGACCTGGAAGACTTTTTAGAATGCTTTATGATTTGCAGCTAATGAGTTGTGCTGAAAGCTGAGGCTTGAAGTATCTCTCAGAAACTTGCGCAGCGATGATCTTGGTTGTAGATACGAAAGCTTAATGCTGAAGCTCAGATCTGTGTTGTTTATGCACCTCTTTAATTCTTATATTCAGTCTGGCTTTTGATCTGTGCTTCAGGACCCAGGAGATGTTCTTCGTTTCCAGCAGCGATATGACAATGAGACCTAAAACTTCTTCTAATTAATATAGAGTTTGTTAAAACTGCTTGCTGCATCTTATAAGTGTTCTTTTATCAAACAAAGGGTAGTTAATGATAGCACTGATTGTTTTATAGTGGTCTGATACCTTTTTGCTCCTAATAGTCTATTCCTTGTACTAGTCCTTGAGTGAAATATATTTAGCCCTCAAAAAGCTGCAGTTCTGTATTTGTTTCAGGCTATCTAAACATGGTTGTGAACAGATTTTCTGCCCTGCTAGAGGAATTCATAACTAACTTCATAGTGGCTAAATCTTCTGTTTTGCACTCCTCAGGACCAAGAGGGCAAACCCAAGAGAGTGGACATTCATGACAACAAGGATGGCACTTACACAGTCACCTATGTCCCTGACAAAACAGGACGCTATACAATTGGTGTTAAGTACGGTGGAGATGATATCCCATCCTCTCCCTATCGGATCCGGGCATCTCCAGCTGGGGATGCCAGCAAGTGTTTGGCCACAGGTGAGTGCTGGCTTCTTTCTGTTGCTGTTAGTTATACTTGGTAAAACTGCCTTCTGAGCATGGTACAGTTGATGTAATGGGGGTAGAAGATGCTAGAGAGTTGTGTAATCCAGTTGCTCTTACAAGAGTGTTTTCCCAATGATAAAGAAGTGTCCACCCGGTGGGTGAGCAGGAATCTCTCGCAGTCTCTATCAAAATCTTTCAATCTGCCTGGGTGGTTATAAACAGCCAGATGCAACTGAAGTCTGATGCTTATTTTGGCCTAGATAAATCCTGCTGAGAGATCCAGTGAGGTTGATTTAAAAAGAACACATCTGCACACGTTCAGTACATGATGCTCCTCGCACTGTGAGTGTTACAAGAAGTTTTTGTTCCCAGCAAACCCAGAATTAATTCCGAGGATGTAAATACAACTTGGGCTGGCCACTGCGGCACGTTGCCATCTCCCAGCCACCTAAAGGCTGCTCGCAGGGAGCAGAAGTGGCAGGAACTAGTTACAAGAATGGCACTGAATGTTAAATCCCCTGATTTTAAAATAAACAAGGTGAGACCAAATTGAACAGGGAAACTTAATCTCTGTTGGCAGACCTTTGAAAGTGCCCCGACACAGTGCTCACCTGCATAGTTCAGTTGGGGCATACCTGGTGCCTGTCCAGCAGCTGGCTGCTTTCAGGCCTGCTTAAACAGAAATGTATTCCTGGCACAATGGAAAACACAGAGCAGGTATCCCCTTTGCTTCAAAACTTGTTCAAAAGAGATCTTAATGGATGAATGTGATACTCTTCCAAGCAAATTAAATTGCTAACAGTTCAAAATAACTGTGATGGAGGTTACTCTCAGACGCCAGCTTAAATTTCCTCTTTCCAAGAGGTGCCTCTGACTCTGCTGTAAAGCTGAAACACAATCGCTGTAGGAGCAGATGCTGGAATACTGTCAAGGCATTAAACTGGCAGGTTCATTGCCGCTTGAAAATGAGCCATTTACCTGGTAACAAGTGCTGGTCAAAAGCAGGAGTATTAAGTACATACTGCAAATAAGACTTAAGTCATTGTTTAAACACAGCTTTCTTTAGGCTGGATCAGATTGCTACGATTAGAGCATTGTTTCACGATATTCTGTTCTTTTTGGATGTGTTGCAGAACAGTGGAAAATCATTTGAGGGTGGTGTAGGAGGAAACATGGCCATGGCTGCTACTGTGCCCTTTTATAGCTGCTTACAGAGTGAGGTTTATGTTAAAGCAGTGACAGCTGAGTCGCTGGCCAGGGAGGAAGATAGTGCCTTTGGCCCTGCATAAAGGAGTATGATGATAAGAGCACGGGTTAAGGCACTGCTTTCTTCAAACTTAGCTTTTTTCCCCTCTGTTCTCATTCAGCCTCTCTGACTGCAGAGGAGAAGGAAAGCTGGTGGCTGGCTCTTGCATGCCCCTGGGCTGATCAACACTGTTAACCTCCCTTGTTATATGGTGTTTTGGGGCCATGCTTCCTAGGTGCCTGTGGGTGTCCTGCCTGGGAAAAATATTCCCTGAGCACTTTCTGTAACTAAAATTGCCTTGTAGGTCCTGGAATTGCATCCACTGTGAAGACTGGTGAAGAGGTTGGTTTTGTGGTAGATGCTAAATCAGCAGGGAAGGGAAAAGTGACGTGCACCGTCCTGACGCCAGATGGGACAGAAGCTGAAGCAGATGTTGTTGAAAATGAGGATGGGACTTACGATATCTTTTACACCGCTGCCAAACCAGGAACCTATGTGATTTATGTCCGCTTTGGTGGGGTGGACATTCCCAACAGTCCATTCACCGTCATGGTAAGCCAGCTCTGCTCTGGAAATACCTCCCACTCGGATTCCTGCTGCCACTTTTTATTTAGTGATAGGGTAACTCTGTGTGTAAATGTTTCTTTAGGCATTCATTACACTACCAGGAGCTAATGAATCCTTGTTACGTGCAGAGCTTATTTTGAGCAGGCACTACAGTTAAGTGAAGAGGGATAGAAGCCATCACAAGATGAAGACTTGGCTTCTTTGAACAAATGAATTTTTCATTTCCTGACCATGTAGTTCCTGTTCTAAATGATGTAAGGGTGGTTGTAATCAGCTTCTACAACTAATTACTTCAGCCCTTGTCAGATACAGTGCTCTGACTTGTCTGCGTCTCTTTATAATGTTGACCCAAAAGTAAGGAATGGTCTGCTGGCAGATCCCAGGGAAGCAGGCTGTTAGCTCATACTTAAAAATGATTTGCAAGTGCTAGTTAAACTGTTACAGACAAATCACTCTCCCTCTAATCATGTTCCTTCCAGTGTGCAGTACTTCAGCATGTTTAGGTTTAAAAAGCAAGCAAAACCATAGCCCTCCTGAGGAGCAGATTAGGTGCCTCTCAGGGCTCACAGAAGCCCTTCATGTGAAGAAGTGTTGGGAAAACAAGTCTTAGACTTGTAATCTCAGCTGAGGGGGCTTCCAGCACATCTCAGTCCATGAAACCAGACGGCTGTATTTGTGCTGGGTTCGGCTGGAGCTCGCAGGCAAGTCCGTGGTGCCAGGCACAGCGGCTCTTCCTACCTGCCACTCTGGAGGATTGTTGCTGGTGTCTCTGAAGGTTTCTGCAAGAAAAATCACTCCCTTGGTCACTGCTCAAAGCTCACCACAGGAAATGCCTCTTGAGGTCAGGGAGCCCACTCCCAGCCAGCCAAAATTCCCACTTCCTAGCTGACTGTTACAGTACGTGTTTGACTTGGGTGTCTCAGCTGGGAACACGGAACAGCAAAGCAGCAGTATTTCTGTTTTGTGTTGGTTTTCCTAGTGAAGTCTTTCCATGTATATGTTTCCAGTGGGTTATTTTGTGCGGATGGTTTGCAGTGGTGTGAATGGGCAGTAGTGAGCCCAGCAGAGCTGTGTTGCATGAGTGTAAGCTCCAGCCTCTCTCGTTGGGTGAAGTGGGGGAGATGGGGAATTTACAAGTCATCCTCTTGGCATGCCTGGTGGGAAGGGAGGCTGCGCCACGGGAAAACACATCTGATGCCTTGACAACGCTATCCCAGCAGTGAATCAGAAGAATAGCTTTGCAGCTATGACTGGACGTGGGCTGGGTCAGTCACCCAAGTGCATGAACTGGGAGCAGCCTTCCCGCGGCAACAGCCCCCATGCCTCCCAACTTGTTCACTGTGCTGTGCTTGGAGACTTGCATCTTAGGTGTAAACCTTTCAGTTCCCTCCCTGTGCCAGACCCATAGAAAAGCAACTCTGAAATTCAATTCCACCAGTGTTTAGGCACTGCTTCCAGCTTCCCTTCCAAGCTCCCAGCAACAGCACGTACTGGCTAGTGTCTTCCACCCATGCCCAGTGCTTGTGGATACAAGCAATGTCCCAGCTCCCTGGCTGCATCTAGGATCCTTGCAACAGTGAGAGGACTGGGAGGGCTGCATGGTGGGAGGAAGGTGTTGAGCAGCTTGGAGGGAGCTGCATGTTCTGTACTGTGAAAGGCAGGACTGCCTCCATGCTGGAATAACAGCTAACCTGCCTTTACCCCTGCCCAGGCTGTAGATGCAGATGATGCTGCCGTGCGGTCGCAGGAGCCAGTGGGCGCCTCCCCCCCCGGATTCCGCCCTTGGGTACACAATTTTTACATTTTTCAGCTATTTTTCCCCATCTGTGTTCCATTCCAGATGACAGCCCGCTTCTTGGGACTGCTTGAATCGCTCTGGTCATTGTGTTCATTCTTTCTGTTTGATGAATTGTTCTTGGGATCCACACCTTGTTTTTTCTTTGCTGCTTGAAGGGAGTCTTCAAATAAACTTTCATTTAAACACGAAGAGGATCATTACACCTACAGCAGCTTCTACTTCTGCAATGTGTACTGTTGGCAAAAGCAACCCAAATGCATCGCTTTTTCACAGTCAAATAGCACAGTGTCTTGAGTCCAGAGTCGCATTGTGAAACTTGTTTCTTTTGTCCATTTTGTGTTGCAATCACTCTGCCCCATTCAAAAATCACTTTCTCTTCCAGGCCTTAAGCAACTAAATCCTTTCAGATGGAGCCACTTTGGGTCTTGTGTGCGCTACATTGTGTTCCATCCCTTTGTGTTCCATTTTATCTCTCACTTTATTCCAGCATGTCTTCCATTGATTCCGTGTTTGATTCGCTCTGCTCTGCGGTGTGGTGGTGTTGCGAAGGAGAGCTTGGCCAGATGCTGCTCTGGTTGAGCCCAGTCCTGTTGCTGCTGCGATAATCACCGCACGCTCTCTTCTGCTTGTGCTCACGATGGAGTTGCTCAGTGTTCATTTGGGTCTACCCTCCTTTCTGAAGTGACCCATCCTTTTGCTTCCTTTAGGTCACAGAAGAAGCGTATGTCCCGGTTGGAGACATGAACGGCATGGGATTCAGGCCCTTTGATATGGTTATCCCTGTTGCCGTAAGGAAAGGAGAAATAACAGGTACCTGGAGTATGCATAGCCTCTCAGGGAGGTTTTGCTTTTTATGAGCATGTTTATCCATTTGCAGCTAACAGTCTGGGTGGTCTAGATTGCATGTGGGGAATGACTATGCTGCCAGCAACTTGGTTGTTTAATTTCACGTCAAGTGGCACCCACTGAGGATGAGTAGGATACACCCTGCTGATGGTGTGAGTTAAAGGAGGGGATTCTTGGTACTGCCATGGTCCTCAATGCTAGGCTATGAGCTACTGCACTGTAGGACCTATTACTGCTTTTTCCCCTCTGAAGCAGCTACCTGTATCCTTGATAAGCTCCACTATTTATTTTGTGCAGATGCTGCAAAACAGTCTAATCCTGCATTCCTGTCGTATACCTCCTCCAAAACAGGCAACCCCTCTTCCACAGGTCTGGCAGCTGAGAGCATCACCCCAGTAATGCCCCAGGTGTACTAACCTTCACACATGGGCTGTGTCACCTCCTGCCCTCTAGCTCAGCAGTCCCACCCCAAGCCCTGACATGTCCCTGCTGAAGGGACAGTCAATCTCTCCTTTATAAAGGAGCTGTTGGAGAGGGAATGCCTTGTGACGAGGCAGATCAGAGCTTCCCTGGGACTGGCTGTGGAATTTTCAGTGGCTGAAGCAAACAGCTCTGCATGTAGAGTTTGTAAGGTCACAGGACTGTTTGCCAGATGTCTACCACTGTGTTGCATTCATGTAGCTTAAGTAGAAAACATGTCTGGTTAGTGTTCCCATTAGTCTCCTATTTGTGCCTGTGGGTAAGGAATTTAACAATTTAAAATGCTTGTTTTAAATGGCTAGACAATTCTTTGTGGGTGGGAGAGGGGAAGCAGGCAGTTTCTCCTTCTGTAACTCCCATGGTGGCTTTTTGTAGGTGAAGTACACATGCCCTCTGGAAAGACAGATACTCCAGATATTGTGGATAACAAAGATGGCACAGTAACAGTGAGATATGCTCCTACTGAGGTGGGGCTGCACGAAATGCACATAAAGTATATGGGAAAGCACATCCCAGGTGAGTCTGACAAAGCAGGTGAGGAAAATCCAAGTGCAGTGTCCTGGGGATGTATCTGCTCCCTGGTGAGGTTTCTGTAGCTTACTTGTATGCACTGCAGTAAGAACTGCCTGAGATGTCTAAGTATTCAGCAGCAGTTCATGTGCAAGCAGTCTAGAGAGCAACTAAAGCAAAGGAGTAAGTGCTGGCACATGTGAGCTTCCATTGTGGTTTAATAGTACCAGCCAGGCTTAAAATGGAGCTTGGTTTTGGAAACCAGCTTTTGTGGCATTTTTATTATGAAGAAGAAACGTACAATTTTCTAACTGCCATTTTTTTCAGGTTGAAATTTACTGCCATGGTGCTCAACAAAACTAGTGGGTACAGTGTATGTTTATCCTTAGAACTGCATTGGCATAAAATCTCCAATCTGTGGGGAGGACTCGGTGGCTAAAACACTATAGTTACTCTTTCCATCTCATTGCAATAGAATAAAACACACATGCACACTAAGCTGTAATCTTCCTTTCTTCCTGGCTGCTTAACAAGCAGAAACCACTGCCTTTCATTCCCTTTCTCTTCTCTTCTTTTGTCCTTACTTCACCAGCTCCCCAGCTGAAGCTGTGCCTTGCCTGGAGGCTGGCGCTGCCCCGCAGTTCTGTAGGCATGCTGCTGCATGGGGCTAGGACAAAAGGGCAGATCTGTAGAAGAATGTGTAGACATGAGGTAAAACAGCTTCAGCACTGCCTGAACTGGGCTGCTGGTTCTGTTTCAGAAACAAAAGTTAACTTTGATTGAAGCAGGAGGCTCAATAACTTTGATGCATGGTGCTACTTCAGTATCTTGAGCACTTTGTATGGATATAGCACCTCCATAGGTGCCAAGCTGTTGGATGTATTGGTTCAGTAAGACCATCACCCTGCACCTGGACAGGATGACGTGCTGTAATGTTTCCTTCTTGAAGACTGTCATGAATCAAACTTGCTACTCTCTCAGCTGCAAAATCTAGCTTTGGCCTGAAGAGCTATCTGTGCCTTTTTTTGAAACCACTGTTGGCTATTGGTGACTGTACTTTTTGTTCTTGTGCATCAGTTTAGCTAATCTGAGGCTGACAAATATGGTTTTGGATACCCTTCAAATTTGCTAGTTCAGGTTCATTGAGTCTGACAATGTGCTGTGCTAGTTCCTAATTCTGAGCTACTAAAATTCAGGATCTGTGCCTGAACTGAAAGCCTGCTTCTGAGTCATGTTCTGATTTAATGTGCTAAAAATAAACTTGTAATGAATAGGACCCTTTACAGCATCATTGAAGCTTATCTGTGGTAATTTGAGTAGCACTTACTTTGTCATGACTGAATGTGGAACAAATTGTGGAGAAGTATCTTTTGGAAATTAAAAGGTGAGGCTTATCCATTTTTTTGAGTACATTACAGTCACATAAAGGTTCTTAAAATATTCAATAGTGGGAATGACACTGAAGAACGTGGGTGTCAGTAAGCATAAGATCCTGTTGGGTTAGAGCAGTTCAATGCCTGTTTTGCTCTTGCAGTCCAGGCTACTCATCCTTCTTCTTTTGTTTGTTCCCCCCACCTCCCCTTTTCTCTTTTTCCTGTAGAGAGCCCTCTGCAGTTCTATGTGAATTATCCAAACAGCGGCAGTGTGTCTGCTTATGGCCCTGGCCTCATTTATGGGGTTGCAAATAAACCAGCAACTTTCACCATTGTCACAGAAGATGCAGGAGAGGGTAAGTCTGTTCTTTAAAGTCATTCTACCCTAAACTAGGAGCTTCTTGGAAGTTAGGTGCATCAACGTTAACTTGTGTTAGTCTGTCCAACTGTAAATCTCTGGTGTGATTCAGATGACTTGTGCAAATATCAGGTTGTAACTTGCAGTAAAAACTGTTCTACTACCTCTTCCTGATAGTATTTGATGTACCCTGTAGCACAAGGGTGCAAATGGTATGTTAAATTAAAAATAAACTGAAGGCAGCTTAGATATAGTGAATGTTGACTCACTGTTAGGTAAATCTAGCAGACTAAATAGAGCTTTGGTCTTAGTGGATTGGCTTGAGCTCATTTTACTGCCTTTCTTTGAAAACATGCATCTAAGCTGCATTTTCAGTACCAAGCACTGGATCTTCCTCTTTGGACCAAGTCTTTGGACTTGGTATACACAAAGATGTACAGAAGTGCTGTTCTCCTTGTTTCCTAGGTGGGCTGGACTTGGCTATTGAAGGACCTTCAAAAGCAGAGATCAGCTGCATTGATAACAAAGACGGGACATGCACAGTCACGTACCTGCCTACTCTACCTGGGAACTACAGCATCCTGGTCAAGTACAATGACAAACACATCCCAGGCAGTCCGTTCACGGCCAAGATCACAGGTATGAAGTTTAGACTTACGGAAGCATTTCATAATGAAAATTAACCTCTGATAGCATGAAAGACCTGGTTTGTGGCTGAAACGTGAAGTCCCCTGACTTGTTCTGCACTTAACTTCGTGATAATTTCTGACTCATTTCTCTTTATGTATTCAGATGATAACAGAAGACGGTCCCAGGTTAAGCTTGGTTCTGCTGCTGACTTTTTGCTGGACATCAATGAGACTGATCTCAGTCTCCTGACAGCTACCATTAAAGCCCCATCAGGTCGTGATGAGCCTTGTCTTCTGAAGAGGCTACCCAATAACCACATTGGTAAGCTCTGACAGTCATGATCTGAGAAGGTAGTATAGTAGCGTCTACTCCAGTTTACTTTGCTACATAAAGTGACTCACTTCCCTGCTCCTTCCCAGAAGAGCATTGTCAAACTAAGTGACTGAAGTTGTTTGGTACCATTGGCCAAAGACAGAAGAGTATGGAAAATGACTTCTTGTGTTAGCTTACAGGTAGTGATTGAAGTACTTTTTGTCAGCATATGTGAATGGCTTTGTGACCCAATTGAGAACAGTATGTCAACATGTATAAAGAGGGTGCTCTTTCAGTATTTCACTTCTTGGTGTGATTAAGGCATTTGAATCAAGTATAAATGCATAAAAAGTGAGTAAGTTTGTCACATTTCTCTGCTTTGTAGGAATCTCATTCATTCCACGAGAAGTGGGAGAACATCTGGTTACCATCAAGAAAAACGGGAGTCATGTACCAAACAGCCCTGTAACAATCATGGTGGTCCAATCTGAGATAGGAGATGCCAGACGAGCAAGAGTTTTTGGACGTGGTTTGGTAGAAGGACGAACCTTTGAAATGTGTGATTTCATTGTAGACACAAGAGATGCAGGTTAGTTCCATCACAAAGGGACTGTGAGATGCTATGGGAGATGTGTTAACCATGCATAGTCATTATTGCTAGTTATTAACTACAGGCATTGCTGTTAACTTCTAAAATGCTTTGTGTTGCCTTGGCTGACGTCTTCTGTTATAGCCAAAGCACTGTTACTGAGACACTGACGACAAAGCTTTTCTTTCATTTGATTGTGCTTGTTCTAGTGTCGTTGTGTACAGCAACAAGGAAATGAGGAAGATATTTCCCTTTTGGTTTAATGTGGAGCCTTGGCCACAGTCTTTCAAGCTAACTTTACACCATTAATTAAATGAAAGAGATATGCTCAGAGCATTTTAGGTGTTGAATCCATTCTTTAGTTTGAATATGCACTAAGGACTATGAAAATTTCGTTATGGTAACATGCAACTCCCATATGCCCACTGTGATGCAAACCTACTGGCTAGCTACTGCTATGGGTTTGGACTATTTTATGTCAAATTTATAATAGGACTATGGAAATCTGAGGCTAACTTAGCTGTATTGTAGGTTATGGTGGGATCTCACTGGCAGTTGAAGGACCCAGCAAGGTAGATATCCAAACTGAAGACCTAGAGGATGGAACTTGCAAAGTGTCCTATTTTCCAACTGTACCTGGCGTTTACATTGTGTCCACTAAATTTGCAGATGAACATATTCCAGGTAAGCAGAACTGTTGAGTACTTTTTGGTTAGTAGGCAAAAGCCTTACCTATCTGGCCAGCGCACTGGAGCTGCAGGTGGGCTGTGTGATCTGGCTTGGACCATAAGTCTCAAAGATTCAAGAAGGTCCTACCAGTACCCTCCACAAGCAGCAGCAATCCAAGTTCTGGTAACATGGATGTATTTCACTTGGACCTGACTGCTTCTGGCTCTAAAACTTCCCCTATGATCCACTACAATTCAGAGAAAGCTTTCACGCCTCCCCTTGATGCAGTGTGTAATGAGCAGAGGATGAATGACTTGCTGTGGTACTTACAGGCAGCCCATTTACTGTGAAGATAAGTGGTGAAGGAAGAGTTAAGGAGAGCATCACACGAACAAGACGGGCTCCATCTGTTGCAACAGTAGGAAGCATATGTGATCTGAACCTAAAAATTCCAGGTAACCAATGTCGTCATTCTCATAACCATAACTTACACTTGTATAGCTTGGGTGTATCTGAAGCAATAGAAATAGGAACTTCAGTGTTGTTAAGACATCCTCATATAAAGATAGTTGAAGAAAGAGACCCTGGTAGTGTGGTCTCTCTAAATGGTTAAAAATAAACATAAACTTGACTAGCATATACAGAAATAAGTATCAGGGAGGCCTTAATCTATTCTGTGTACAGGAGGCTGGAGAACAGCTTGCACAGCTCACCCTGTCTCCAGGGTTTTAAGATCATCTTGCTGGCTGATAAGTGTTAGTACTGCTGTGTGTCAAATGTAAATGATATAGGCCAGTCTTAGCTGGTTTAGGCAGTTTCTTCACCTGCCTCCATAACGCCTGCTGTAACTGGCCAGGCTTGCTGCTCAGCCACACACAGCATACAATCTAGCGCCTATGTGCCTCTTCTGTCGTTTGTACTGTGTGAGCTCAGGTCCTCCTTCCAAAAACAAAATACCAAACACATTTGTCACTTTCTAATCTGCATTTTTTTTTTATTCTCTTGTTAGAAATTGATTGTGGGGATATGACAGCCCAGGTAACTAGTCCCTCTGGGAGAAACTTTGATGCTGAAATTGTAGAAGCTGACAAAAACACCTATTGCGTCCGCTTTGTGCCACAAGAAATGGGAGTCCACACTGTGGATGTCAAATACAGAGGGCAGCCGGTGCCGGGCAGCCCTTTCCAGTTCACGGTGGGACCACTGGGTGAGGGAGGAGCCCATAAAGTGAGAGCTGGAGGCCCAGGGCTGGAGCGTGGAGAGACGGGTGTCCCAGGTGAGTCCTCTGCTTGCACTAGGGTCCAGTGCCGACCATGTGCAGGTCTGCAGCACAGTGCCTTGGTTTCTACTGACCTGTCTTCTGAAAGCTTAAGCAGAGGTCAGTGTAACACTGTAGGTTCACCCCAAGACAGGGAGAAATAATACTGCTGCGTCCTGCAGGCGGAGTCTGGAACAGAGAACAGTTTCTGTTTTGGAAACTGCTCTCACAGGATGGGCTTGAGGTTGTAAGGTGTGTTACATGGACAGACAGGCTAATTCAAGGCTAATAGGAGCCTCTTGGAGAAACTGCTAAGTGTTATCACCCAGGATGATGGGATGAGATACCTTTCCTCATACACATAAGTATGGGATGCTGCATGGTCTGTTAGGAAGGAGCTGCAGCCCAGAAGCAGCAAACTGACTCCTGTATGTGCTTGTGTGTTTCAACAGCCGAGTTCAGCATATGGACACGGGAAGCTGGAGCTGGAGGACTATCTATTGCTGTAGAAGGCCCAAGTAAAGCAGAAATTGCCTTTGAGGACCATAAAGATGGATCTTGTGGTGTGTCATACATAGTTCAAGAGCCAGGTACATGCCAAGACCAAGTCGTACTGAAATAACACTGAATGCTACTTTCAAAGAAACTAAGGACACTCCCTGTTTCTTTTCTCCCTTCAGGCAACTATGAAGTGTCCATAAAGTTCAACGATGAGCACATTCCTGAAAGCCCCTACCTGGTTCCTGTCATTGCCCCCTCCGATGATGCTCGTAGGCTCACTGTCACTAGTCTTCAGGTGAGACATAAGGAAACATCTCCAAAACTTACCACACAGGCTGATTGCGTCCTTGTTCTCCAAGACCAAAATGGTTGTCCCTTCTTCTTAATAATAGCCTTGCCCTGGCTGGTGCTTGTTTTAAAACTTAGCCTGCAGCCAGAGAGAGATTTTTGGCAGCTGGCCCCTTGGTAAGAGGCTGGTAGAGTTGGCCCAGCTCTAGCTAGCCGAAATAGGAAGGCAGAAGGCTCAACTGAGTGTAATACTTGGGAATTAGGAATAAGAGGCTCTAGAGAAAGCACTGGAGGATGTAAAACTTGTCTTCCACTCACATTAGCCAGGGGAGAACTGAAACATGAATGTGATTGTGCTGATACTGAGTTACTTGATTGGCACATTGACTGAGGAGCAGGGTTTCCGCAGGCAAATCAGTGCAGGGCTGCGTGACTGGAACGTAGCTGCAGCCTTGCTGGAGCATTTGAGTGGGCAGATGGAGGGGGACCCACTGTGAGCTCAGAGCACAGATTTGTGCTGGCTGAGGTCACGCAACCACAGTCGCAGCTCTGATGATTCATGAACAGTAGTGAATCTCAGAGTGAATCACAGCTTTGTAGTTGGTCTGGGCTCGTCTGTTAACCTCACCTTAACCTCACCATATCATTTTGGTATGTGTGTGGCTGCATACATTCAAATAAAAGTGACATTAAAGGCCTGACTTAAATATTTGAAGCCAGAACCTTGGATGTGAGACTGAGAATCTGTGTCTAAATATATGGTACGTCAGTTCTCATCAAGGGGGATAACCAATTAGTACTTAAGTTGTGGTGGTTTTTTGGATATATCCCAGCTGTGGTCCCCAGGAGTTTGTCTGGGCTGCAGGACTCCTTCAGCATGGCAGTGTAAATGAATCACAGCAGTCTGATCTGATAGTATCTCTTCTAACCAGGAGTTACAAGGGCGTTAATTAGTCACTGTGGTATTGATGTTTCTCTTGTGTTTCATTTAAAGACTCTTTGACAGGAATACTCGCTTCAATTGAGTCCTGGAGAGGCAAATAAAGCTGAGTATTCAGTAACAGAGCGCAGTGGGCAGCATCAGCTTTTGCTAAACCCGCATCAGGGACTTGCTTTATATATTGTACCTCAGTTCTACTCAGTTGCATTTATTTCCCTCTTCAGGATTTAGTTGAAAACAAAATCAGGTAAAGTATGTTAAGTGTAAAATATTACTCCTGGATAGCTGCAAGGGCTGCTCTGGTTGAGGACCATTGCATCACGGATGCTGAGCTGCCTTGCCTTCTGCCGATGACCTAACACACAGCAACATCTGGTTTCATGATTTAAATTGCTTTCTTATGTTAAGAAGTCTTGCGGTGGCGTTCTAAATGCAGCCTCTTGTGGCAAATATAAACATGCATATTACTCTTTCAGACAACTGAATTATCAGAGGTTTTCCCCTGAATGAATCTGGAATGAATGAACAAGCTGAAAAATGGAGCTATAGTTTAAACATCCTTTAAATCAAATGCCTGAATACCGCAGGCTGACTTCAGTGATAACGGGTGATTAGCGTCCTAAACCTGCCTCTGCCTGATTTGGCAGCGTTGTTGACTTCCCATACTAGTGTGTTGCCATGGGAAAAATCAGCCTAGCCAACATGAGTGACTGCTGAGTCAGCCACCCCCTGAGAGAGAGAGAGCTTCTGATCTGAGAGTAAAGACAAGTCACAGCTTTATGCCTTTTGTTGAAATTGAAAAAGAAAAAAAACTGTGCAAAAGTGGTTCTTTTCCTGCCACAAATCTTGTGCTGTCTGAAACGAGAAGTTTAGATTTGATAATCTGACTGTTGCATTCTCAGGAGTCTGGATTAAAAGTTAATCAGCCAGCATCCTTTGCTATAAGGCTGAACGGGGCAAAGGGCAAGATCGATGCCAAAGTCCACAGCCCCTCCGGAGCTGTAGAAGAGTGCCATGTGTCCGAGCTGGAGCCAGGTGAGCACGGCTTTACGTTGATTGAAGCAAACTGGGTGACCTCCAAAACACGCTCATGCCCTGTAGAGAGGGAGTTCAATCCCCTTGGCTTGCAAACAAGTGTACCCAAGGGACAAGGACCTGGCTTGGAGAATGACCTCATGCTGTCAAGAGTTGTTTGGTCAGGGTTATAGCTATGCTTTTCCTAGATAGCTCCTGAAAACGACTGAGGCCTAACTTGTGTAAGATACAGATATTTAAGTCTTGGCTTGCCAGCAAAGGTACGGTGATATTAATCATAGATGAAATAATACGTGGTTGTTGAGTTTAGCTAGGGAAGAAGTTTATTTTTCAAAGCTACGCTTCCATCTTTGACTAATAGTTTATTTTTAACTTGCACTCCTTCATACAAAAGGCCAAGGAAGCTAAACATAAGCAAACACTACAGAAAGCTCAGCACTGATTTCAGCAATGAGCTTTTCTATTTCTCTTGAAGCTTGAATGATTTATGGTCTGTGCTACAGACAGCAGCTGTCTGGCTGGGGAAGACCAGTCCCTTCTCTGGGTTAGGGAGCAATCAAAAATGTTAAATATCAGCAAATTGCTAACTGACTTTATTAAATAAAGGTGTGGTGTCTGTGGAGTCAGAGAAGCCAGTGGTAAGATTTGGCCTTCTCTTACCAGCTGCTTTGCTTCTCTGCACTGCTCCCTTGCCCGCTGACAGATTGGGCTGTGATTAAGCTGTCATGTTTAGTGCACATGTGAGGCAAATAACACTAAAACTCACCCTGCAGACTAGATGACAGCTGAGATCAGGTCCTGGTAGACAAGGTGAAAATGCAACCCGTGACACCTCTTGTGATAAATACAGTGTTTTCCTACTTACGTATGATCTTAGCAGCTTGTGTTGCTGAGTTGTCTTAAGGTGAGACCAAAATATGTCAAAGCACTACAGAAGCCTTGCTTGGGTTGCTACCCAGCCCTGCACTGGTTTAATTGCTGTTTCATGGTTCTCCCTGCTGTATGCTCTCTTGCAGATAAGTACGCTGTTCGGTTCATCCCCCATGAGAACGGCATCCACTCGATCGATGTTAAGTTCAATGGGAGCCACGTTGTGGGCAGCCCTTTCAAAGTGCGTGTTGGGGAGCCCGGCCAGGCGGGCAACCCCGCGCTCGTCACGGCATATGGGGCCGGCCTGGAGAGCGGTACCACAGGTAATCCTGCTTCTACAGCTTGAGCCAGACCTGTTGGCTCTTGGATGTTGAGAGAGGCAGAACCTCTTCCTAGGCATGTACATGACTTTCCCTGCTAAGGCAGCTGAACTAACTAACACACATTCTCTGCTGACCTGGGCGTAGGCTAATTTTGCTTTCCCGCATGCTCCTCAAGTCTTATAACCATCAGTTGGTGAGTCTGCAGGTTATGCTAAGACATAACAAACTTAAAACCTCTAAACCAGCAACTACAGCATGAGTTCACTTGAACTGGTTAGCAGCTGAGCTACAACTCTGCTGGTTAGCTCAGCTCCATGTAAGTGCTCTCAAGGTGCTCTGGCTCCCTTCCACGCATGAACATGAACAGCAAAGGCTGGAGGCTTTTGTGGATGTAGATACTGAGTTGGCTGTCTAGCTGAAGGAGTTTTGTTTAACTTGCATACCCCTGTTACTTAAATGGGTGCAAGGCTGTACCCAGTTAACTCTTCTTCAGTGCTTGCATCTCTAAGGAATTTCAAGGTAAATGTTATTTGACGTGTAAACTCCAGGGAGTATGGTGTATTGTTCTGTTTGTAGTGTGCTACACGTGCTTCAGATGCAGTGTGAATGCTGACTCTTCTTGGAAATCTGACACTTACCTGCTGTGGCTGCCCTATCTAATAGTTCTCAACTCAAGAATGTAGGGTTTAGGGTTTGGTGGGTTTTTTTCTTATTGATATGATTTACTGCCTTAGTAAGAAAGTATGAAAACATTCCAGGATGTGCAGTTTGGTTTATTTAATTCTGTGCTCTATTAGGCCACACACAGGTGAACAGCAGAGTAAAACTGCTAGTTTTTTACCTTTTGATAGGCAAGGTGATAGCTCGTTCCTTTTACCCTATCTATTGATGTCTTTTGTGGATCCCATTTCATACCTTTTTGCTTCCCTGGGGGGAAGAAATGTAACTGCTGCAGTTCTTTAGTCAAAGCTTCTGCTGTTCTGGAGAAACCAAGCAGTTGGTTTTGGAAACAGGCAGCTATACTGTGTAAAAATAAAGATATTCTAGCCTGTGCTGCTTTAATAGGTGGAAACAAAAGCACTCATTAATACTAGCCACTGATGCATCAGGGACAGGGCAATTTTTCTTCATCTATAAAAGTGCTCGTGGTTGTTTGTTTTTAATCTAAATAGACTTTAACTTCAGCAAAGTTACTGTGTGCCCCCTTGTTGAGTCCTGGCGGCTGCCAAAAGCTCAGTGCCCTGGGAGCTGCTGTGCAGCAGTTTCTGAACAATGATCTAGTGTAGAGGTTTCAATAGCCGGTGGCTGAGCACCTGAAACATCCCCGCAGGAGGGGTGCACGTCTGCAGCCTCCAACAAAGCAGGCCTTCATCTGGGGCACAGGGAAAGAGCAGTGACTTGGGAGCAAGGAGTCTTCAGTGAGGAGCTGCGTGAAGCTTGCTGGCTTTGGAAATCAATCTTCCTCTGGTTGAGCAGCGCATGTTGCCTCACAGGCAGCACCAGTGAGATTTACTGTAAAGCCCTGGAAGATGGTACAGTCGTCTGTGGGAGCTGGGTTCTTTCAGCGTTGTGACACAGCAGCCTCTTGTGTGGAGGAGAGGCTAGAAACTTCTCCCTAGTTCACCACCACGCCTGCATGCCTCAGTTGCGTGCATGAACTTTCCCATAAGCATCCTGGTTTTGCCTGAGCTCGAGCACTTATTCCTCCTTAGCAGTGTCTCATACAGCAGTCCAAAGATCATAAATATTTGAAGCCAGAGTTCGACAGTAAATTATTTGGGGGCTGAAAGTCTTGCTTAATTTTTTCTTGTGTTGCTGGCATTGTGTCATTGGCTTAGTATTAGCAGCAATAATTCAGCTGTGTTAACCAGATGCTGTAATTAAACAAGCTTTTGTTTCCACAAACTGCTTGGAGTACTGCTGCCAAGCAGTTCAAACACCCGTCTCCTCCAGGAGATCTCCTGTCCCTTGTCTCTCTTGCTTTCTTGTGGGCTCTCCACTGCTGATTTACAGCCCAGGCAGTGAGATGGCTCTGAGTTTTCCCAAGCTTAGCCTTGCAGGAGGCTGTCTGTATTGGCGCAGGCTCCAACACCCAGCAGAAAAGCTCTTGTTCTCAGAGTTTTCTCTGCAATCCAGTCTTTTGATTCCAAATTACTTCCATTTTGTCCCTGAAGGGCTCTCATGACCCGTTCTCCCACACAGTCACGTAACAGGAGCAGAGGAGGGAGCTGAGTGCTGGTGGGGAGGCTGCTGGGGTTCAGAGCCCCATGTGAGGATGCTGGGGGTGTGTGTGTGCTGTCCTTCCCTATGTGCAGGCTTGTCTTGTACTGAACTGCCCATCCCTATGTAATAACTGAGGCTGCTTGTGTAACCTTGGGTGTGAGGAAGAGTGTGTCTTACTGTGCTACATCTTTCTAGGATTGCAGTCGGAGTTTTTCATTAACACGACCAAGGCTGGTCCAGGTACCCTGTCTGTTACAATTGAAGGGCCATCAAAGGTGAAAATGGACTGCCAGGAAACTCCAGAAGGGTACAAAGTCATGTACACACCCATGGCTCCAGGAAACTATTTAATTGGAGTTAAATATGGTGGACCTAACCACATAGTGGGCAGCCCCTTCAAGGCAAAGGTTACAGGTAAAAAGCTAACTGGTGTTTACTGTGTGCCTGAAGTAGTTTGTGTCATTGAGCAAACATGTCCCTCTGAGGTAGTGAGGCATTCAGGTCTAGATGCCCAAAAGCATGAGAAGAGAAACATTTCTCTCCATCACCTCCAAAGCCTAGATGAGGGATCTCAGGAGAGGCTACAGGAGCATTAGCCACAGAGCTTGCTAGCTTGACTTAGTGGAATGCTGCAAATGTTTCGTGGGGGAATATGAAATCCTGACCTAGCACTAGGATGTTGCATTGGTAGCAGGAAAATATGACGTATTTACCCCTTTCCCCTCCCCAAAGCCTGAACCCTCGTCACCTGCAGCATAGGTGATGTCCCTCTTGGTCTCATTTTGGTGCAGGTGTCACCTAAGCAAAGGTCAGTAATGTCTGAGAGGCTTTTAGATGATGTGAGGAAGGCTGTTTTAGGAAGCTATTTCTCTCTCCAGCGCTAAGTGCTGGCTAGAGTTTACCTCTACTGCTGCCCCTGAGCTAGTGAGCCCTCTCCTGGTTGCTGTGGTGCAGTGATGTTCTTGGGAGTGGATGGCAGGGTCTGCACCTCTCTGGGCTGGGACATGCTCTGCTTTCAAAATGGGTTGTTGCAAAATTTGCACCTGCTTTTCTGCCAACTCGAGTCATTTTTGGCATTTGGTGATTGGAGCACAATTAACTCTTCTTCAGCAGCCAGCTTTGCTTAATACATCTTGAAGATCCTGTGGTCCTTTAACCGCTCAAGGGCTCTGGGATGGGGTTGTTGCCAGTGTTGCTCGAAGATGTTGGCTTAAAAATTGAATAGGGAAGTAGCTCCTCTCCAAAAAAATGCATTTTGGATGCAGAATGTGTGCTAGTCATTAGGAGGGTTTTGAAACCTCCTTGTAAATGCCTTTCAGATGGGGTGAATCTGATTATCTGAAACCTTTTCTGTTTCCAGGACAGCGACTGGTTAGCCCAGGCAGTGCTAATGAAACTTCTTCCATCCTGGTAGAGTCAGTTACAAGGTCATCAACTGAAACTTGCTATAGCGCCATTCCCAAATCCACCTCGGATGCTAGCAAAGTGGTTTCTCGGGGAGCAGGACTCTCAAAGGCTTTTGTGGGTCAGAAAAGCTCCTTCTCTGTGGACTGCAGCAAAGCAGGTATGAGTATAGGAACCAGATGGGACTTTCTGTTTGCCTAAATCAATTTGCAGAGTTAAAATTCAGAGCTCGAGAGGATGATTTGGTTCTAAAGAAAAACTCTAAATGCTACATGGTGCTCACCAAATCGGTCCTGATATAGAAGCTGTAAAGATGCCAGTTTGTTTCCACATGGCTTTATCTGAGCCAGGTGCACCTGAAAGAAACCGCAGGGTTATGGCATGAGAACAAACAGGTTGCTGAACTTGAGCAGCCCTCCTGGTGCATTGTAGCATGTGATGCGAGGTGTTCCCGTCAGCCTTGAGAGCTGATCGTTATCCTCTGGGAGCATTGCGGTGGTAGGATTACAGACCAGCCGTGTTCACTGGTCTCTGCTATTAACTTCTAACCAAGTACTTGACCAACAGTGCCTGCTCGTTTTCACGAGCACTGTTAATGTCTCCTGTGCTCTAGTTAGTTAGTGGTAGCCTCTCAGGTCTTGCAAAACGCACAAATGAACCCTTGCCTCTATAGGTTGAAGGCTTTTATAAATGAAATTCCTTCTTATACCAAATTACTTTAACCATACCTCAGACTGCCACTCTGTGAATTAAAACAACAAAATCCTTGTGTTATGGGGCTAATAAATTATGGTACAACCATGCTTGTTTATTTAGGCTTAGCAATGCTAACAGTCTGTTATTGTGCTGTAGGTTCAAATATGTTGTTAGTTGGCGTCCACGGGCCTACAATACCATGTGAAGAGGTATCCATCAAGCATTTGGGCAGCCATCAGTACAACGTAACGTATGTCGTCAAGGAAAGGGGTGACTATGTTCTGGCGGTGAAGTGGGGTGACGAGCACATCCCTGGGAGTCCTTTCCACGTCACTGTTCCTTAAACTCGCTGGGCGTCGGAATCGATCTTTGTTTGCAGTTCAGATGTAGGGTTATACTGGGTGCAGTCCTGTTGCAAAATGCGGTATCTAGATACACACGGCTCACATTTCAATGCAGTCAGATGTAAACTCTGTAACTTCATTTTTTTACAAGCATTTCACTTCTATCCTACTTACCAACCTAATGTCAATCTATTTAATGTCCTCCTCAAATTGTATTTTGGCAGTACTGTCTGGGTCACTGTTAATGTTTGGAGAATCGTGGATAAATAGACACTAATTTCCCTTGCGGATGTTAAAGACTTTAGATGTTAATCAAAAACTGGAATTTGTCTTTGTAATTGGATACCTTAACTACTGATTTTATTTGACTGGAGACTTTACATTTTAGTTATGGAATATGACTTGGGCTGTCCCCAGTTCAAATTCTTTTCTGTAAAGAAATGAGGTAAAACTGGTACTATAATGGGTGCCTTTGTATACTTGATCAATTTTAACGCTTAACATGATAAAAAGCTACTAAAAGTGGCTTTACCACTCAAAATGTTTCTGAAAATGCTTTGCTAATGGTTTACATTTAGGAAAAGTTTATCTTTTATAGCAAACCAAAAGCAGACTGAAAAAGACTTCCTGGAAGCTTTCAGCCTTTCTAAACATCGTACGCTTTGTAAATCTAGACAGGTAGCTTGATGCGGTTTTTAATTCGCTTGGGATTCTGCTGAGATTTCTGTGACTTTACAGCTAACTCCCCACACTCTTTTTGATTCATTTTAAGAACAACTCCTGGGTTGGCTGGGTTAAATAAAGGCCCTGGAGGCTGCGGACCAAGCAAGTAGCTGAGATAGTGCAAAGAAGCCAGCCTGGGGATGGGACCCCAAATCTGTAGCTGGGTACGGGGCAGGAGGGAGGGGGGGTGTATGAACTTACCAATCACAGCAATACCAGTCAACAAACTCGCCTTTGGTGCAAGTTGTTTTATTGTATCTCAGTCCAGGGACATGCCTGAAGCACACTCATCTCTCCTAAAATCCTCCTTGCACCACAAAAGGCTGAGGGATGGGGAAAGAAAACTTCCTTATTAATTTGTCTGTCTGTCCTGGATTACTCCATGCTATTTTCCGAGCCCATATCTGAGTTGCTGTCAGCTGCTGGGTCTTTAGTAAACTCTCCAACCAAGCTTTAACTCTGCAATTAGGAGAAGGTAGGATTTGTTGAGAACCTGTTGAAACGTCACTCTCTGACCCTAGGGGGAAGTTCATGCTTACTGTTCTGTAGTTATGTGTGGATGCACTACTCTCCAGCACAGTCATTGGGAAAATAAAGGAAGGTTGGGTTTTTTTTACTGTGCTTTTTTTGTGCCTTAATGTGAAATGCTCACTACATTGTAAACTAGGAAGTAAAAACAAAATAAACTGGAATAAAATGCAGGATTGTAAAATTGTATCTTATAACTTATTAAATAGAAATGTTTGCTTCATTAAAATGTGCATGTTAAAACCAACGTTGGATTCTTTTCATATGTAGTCAGTAAAGCTCAAACTACAGCAGGCAGCAGCTTCAGGCAGCCCAAATAACCCCATGGCCGTGAGCTGTGCAGGTAGCTGGGCATAACCTGCTGTCGGTCTGATCCTGGGGCACTGCTGGCACTCACCGGCTCCTCAGGCTCCCCATGGTTGTTTGCAGAAGGTGTTTCCCAGCAGGATGCTGTACCTGGAGCTGGCTGGCTCCGGCACAGGGCCATGGAAACCAGCAGATGTTTTCCCAAACATGGTCCTGCTGGAAACCCTGCTGAAACCTGAGACACAGCGGTTACCAAAGGCTCCCCTGCCTCGGGTTTATCAGATTATTTCCTTTTTATAGTTAGCTGTGTTTCATTAGCTGTGTGCTATGTCAGCCTGAACCTCCCGTTTCATGTTGTTAAACAAAACAAACCCCAAACAACTGGCTACAGCTGTTGGGTTGAGTAAACCCCGAGAGTCTCGTGCCTCTGTAATTCCTAATTCCCAATAAGACTGGTCTTGTCTGGCGGCCTCTTGCCTGTTACCAGTTGGCACCTTGGTCTAATCATGAACTGAAGTTAATGGGAGCTGACTGTGAAGCTGATGGACTCTGTTACCTTGTCTGAGGCTGCCACCAGCAAAAGCTAAGCTCTGCTTCAAGCAAGCAGTTCTGCATTGCCTGGGCACTGACAACTGAGGGATGGCCACAACAATGGACTTGCTAAGGGCAGCAAGCATAGGGTGGTGTTGATGACAAGAGGTTTTGGCGCAGCATGGTTGTATTGATCTTCTTTGGCAACAAGGTCCAGCCAACTCCACCAGCTCTGGCAGCTGAAGACTGACTTTCTGTTGGGCACAAAGTGGTGGTTTGGGGGGAATTGTGCTGTGCATTTGGTCTTTGGCACCTTGGCAAGGGTTTTCATTTGCAGTTCCCACCTTACCAGGCAGCTCTGGGGCTGGGGTATCACAGTACCTGGTTACTGGTGTGCCAGTGCCTCTTGCTCAGTAGACTTGGAGTGGTATGAGGTGCACTTCATTATTCATGGAGGACTGGCATGGGTTTTTTGTCTTTAGCTGTGGAAGTGTTCTTTTCTGCTGGTTTGGTTAAAATTAAGTCCTTGCTTCCATCTGTTTCTGATGGCTGTCGCTGGCCAGCAGTATTTTGTATATTTGGGTGTTGCTCAGAACTGAGAATTGCATTTCGTGTTGTGCAGCTCTATTACAGAAATGCAATCAGGAGCATCCACCACTTCTAATCAGTGCTTGGGGGCTCCTGGGGAGAAGTGAGGTGGTTAACAGCCCCACAGTGTACTTAAACCTGCTGACAGCACAGCCCTTGCTTTCTGCACCACGCACAAATGTGAATGGATGCCTTTTGTTTTACTGTGCCTCATGCGGAAGATGCAAGAGACCTCGTGTTAGCTGGGGGAGGCAGCTTGTTACAGGCCCAGCTCTGTCAAGCGCTAACAGTGGTAAAGGTCCCGGTTTGCTGTAGGTGTCCATGCTGGACACAAAGCTGCCTTCTGCAGGGCTGCAGTGCCTGGCTGTGCATCATCCTGGGGGGAGAACCGTGGGCATGGGCACATCAGCTGGTCCCAGGCTGCAGCACGTGCTTTTAACATTCCCAGCTCTGTCCTTTGCCCCAGCATTGCCCTGGCAGCACAGGGTTCACTTTTCAAAGCAGCCTCAGCCTTTCTGAAATATGGTATTATTGAGTGCAGCTCCTTGAATAGGCACCAGGTGCTATTTCTGCTCAGCTGCTTGCCTCAGGCAAGGGCAAAGGTGATCCATCCAGGGCCCACCAGGCACTTGTCATCTACTTCAACGTTTGCACACCAGTAAATGGCTCTCATGCCATTTGACACCTGGCGTATTATTCTTCTTGCACTATAATAAAACCTTGGAGAGTATTGTTTGGGGTGCAGCACCAAGCGCCTTGCTTTATTAATGGGCTAAATCACATTCTCTGTGACGTGTGCTGGTGGCCTCATTGCAGCTTGGGCATATGGTGACCAATGGGGCTACCAATGGGGTGCGTGGGCAGAAGGGAGCTGATGGAACCTTCTTGTCCTTTCTAGTATTAGTATAAGGGATTATCTTAATAAACTAAAGATATGTATCTTCACCAGTTATTAGAACTTTAAGTTATTTCAAATTAATTATTTAATTATTATAATAATATATATATAGAGAGAGATAAAAGGTAAACCAGTATACTTAATTTTTCTTGTGGTTACTGCAGCAGTTGAGTCTCCAATCCATGCCAGGCCTGGGGCTTTGCAGAGTACTTTGTGTGTCCAGAATAGATTCCCTTCAACCACCAAAAAGCACTGAGCTGCTCTGATGTTTATCTGGTGTATTAGCAATGTGGGTTGTGGGGCTGTTGCTTAGCAGGACTCTGGGTTTGGTCAGATTATGCAAACCCTGTAATTAGTTTTCCCTCTAATTGTCTGTGGAAAGTGAGATTGTGAAGTTTCCAGTCCAGAACCTGCTTTTCTCTCTGCTCAGTTTTAGCTCCTAAATGTATTGGTTTAAACTGGTTTGATTGTATTTTCAGCAGTTTTTTACCCCACCCTGGGATGCATTTGCAGCCCAGACAATGCACCTTTCTTACTTAAAAATAACAAAAAGGAAACAGACTGCGTATTAATCACATTTAAAAGCCTGTCCAAAGCGGTTACATATAAACCAACATCACTTGACAGAAACTGGGATGGAGCTGCATGAAACTGCTAATTCAGGGAACGGCACAATGCATTTTACACAGTGATTTTTATTCATTTGAAGAAAGACTCTTTCCAAAGCATTTGTTGCTATGACAGTTGGCTGTGCCGCTCTCTCCCATGGGCCAAACCAAACTGGTTGCCCAGTTTGGCCTCTGCCAGGTCAGGGAGAGCTCTGGACGCGTTGGCATGCAGGGATGGGGTCTTGAAAAGCTGTTGTCAGCATCCCCAGGTTTTCATTCTGTCCTCTGTGCCAGGTGGGCTCGAGGGTCTTATTTCTCTTTTTCCTTATTCTATACATCTCCTGTCTGCATCTGCAGTAGCAGAAAGGAGTGTGTGAAGTTCTACTGCCAGCAGCAGTGGTGCAGGACATGCACTGAAGCACCCAACCATATTGCTGTGGGCTAGGAGCAAACCCTCCTGGTACCCACACTTTCAGCATCAAACTTCCCAACTCCCGAAAGCAAATGTCTATTTTAAACTATATGCTTTCCCTCTGTTACAGTAATGTAGAGAAATTCCCATCCCACCGTGATGTGCCACGTCTTCATGGCTCCATCTGAGCTGGAGAGGAAGCAGCAGGATGGGTACAGCACTCTGCAGCCTGCAGCAATGGTTCATATTCAGCAGGTCCCGCTTGCAGAAGGTTATCAAAACAGCCCCGCTGCCAGCTCTCCCTCCTGTGTGGGGCTGTTTCTCCAGGGCCTCCTGGGAAATGGTTTTAAATGGTGTGTTGGAATTTCTCAGACTTTCAGAGTTAATTTTCATGGTTGTGGGTTTATATTGCACACTTAGAAAAAACAGTGTCACTAGATCAGGCTGGATTTATAGCTCGTGTCGCTATTAATTTGACCGTGATTTAAAGCAAATTCTTTATGTAACATAAAAGAAAGGGTAATATATGTGATTTAAAAGAAAGTAATAGGTAAAATCTGGTTTAGCAGGACCCAGAGGTATGTTTGACAGCTCTTTCCTGTGATGAACTGCTTTCTGCAGGACCTTGGTACTGCAAATATTTACATCCACGCTTAGCTGGAAGCCTGTGAATCCTTCAAGCCCCATGGAAGAGCTGCCCTTGCTGTGAGGGTATTTCTTTCTGACAGTGATGTCTTGCTAAGGTATGCTTTTTGGGGGGTGGGATTTTGCATCTGGATTCATTGAAAATGGCTGGGGTCAGGCCCTTCTCCCAGCTGAGATGCACAGAAAGCGGCCACGTCTCAAAGGCCAGCATTTGCAGAGCTTTCCAGGGAAGGTTTCTGGCTCCTATGGAGCCAATATGGAAATTAATTCCTATAAATCTGTCTCCCAGCTAGCAGCAAATACCCTGCAAATGCTGACAGCTGAGGCACTCTATTTAAAATGGCCCATGAAGTGTTTAACCTTAGTTTTCACACCGGCTAGAAAACGGGGCTGCATAGAAAGTGCGTTCATAGTGGTGTACCAGGTGATAGTGGAGAGGTGGTGGTGCTTAACCCTCAGGATGGCAGAGAGGAACATGGGCTGAACCTGGCTCCAGGGGTTGCAGAAAGAACCCCTGATCCACACTGCTGTTTCCCCCAGCACCAGAAAAGGGGACCTGTGGCACTGGGACCGAACCAGCCACCCTGTTGGAGGGGTATCAAGGGACACCAAGGAGTCCCGTTGAGTGGATGTGTCCCATAACCTGCAGGCACCTGGTCCTGGGAGCTGCTGCCCACAAGCAGGGCAGTCTTGTAAAGGTCATTGCAACGTGTTTCCCAGTTAAATAACTGGGGGCAATGAAAAACAGGCTTGGAGCCAGAGAAAGGTGCTGGTTTTTGTTGTAAAACCCATTTAGAGGCACAGTGAGAGTAGGGACACTTTGGGGTCAGCTGCAGGCCAGCTCTCAACAGTGAATAGAAAAGGTCTGTACAGAGGCACGCACAGGAATGCAGGTCTATGAGCTCCCAGCTATGAAGAAATCGTGTTTCTTTGCCACAGCTGGGTTTGCTGGCTTTGGCATCAGGGCTAAATGCCGTGGGGACACCTCTGGATACAGGGATTTAGAGCGATGCCACCAGAGGGTGCCCTAATAATATTTAATGCATGCAAGGCTCCTCAGGGGGGTAGCCTGGGGGAAAAACCTGCCTTATCCTGAGCAAGGGGCTGGCAGAGGGTGTGGAAATGCTTTTAATGGCCCAAAGGTGGAGAAAAAATACCGTGACTTTTCAAACGGTTTTCCTTCTGAATCAGGGCAGGAAGAAGATGACTGCTGCCTTCACCTGCTCCTCCCCACCTCCTTGGCTTGCTTGGCAGAGAAAAACCCCACCACAGACCACTGTGCTACATGGAAACTGGGAACAAGCTCCATGGGTGCCATGTGAGTGCTGCCCATGAAGCCCTTGCTCCACGCTTTGTCCTTTTCTGCAGTGGATGCTCTATCAGTGAGTGGCCAAGTGCAGCCTGGGGCACAGAGCTGCTTGCCATCACCCCTCCAGATTCAAGGGAGGCATGAAACAGCCAGGCTTGGACCAACTGCTGGTTTCAGTAGTCCCACGCTGGTAGGCTCCTTGATTTTCATGTCTGATATTGCTATTGGTGCTATTGGCCCTGCTGTGTGATAGTGCAACCTGGCATTTCTTGGGGATGCAGCTCAATTGCTGGCTGCACATCTGCCTGTGGCTGCACATCTGTACACATGTACATCCGTATGTTCAGACAGAGTGCATACTTGTCCCAGCCCAAACCCCATCAGTGGTGGCTTTGGTACCTACTGCTGTTGGCCCATCACCCTCACTGCTGGGAAGCAGTGGGAGCTTTGGAGCATGTTGAGGCTTCAATTGCTTATGTCTGTGTGTATTCATACAGTTATACTTTCAGGAAAGTGAAACAAACATAGATGCAAACCCAAAGAAGAGAGGTTGTGCTGCACAGGGGCAGATCTGTTCCAAAGGGCTTAAGAGCCAGGGGCACTTGCTGTGATGCTGAGAGGGGACAGTCCCTGGTCCTAATGACCCCTGTTCCTCTGTGCAGTTCATTAAACAGCACATCCCAGCATGTTTGATGATTGTTTATATGCAGTTTATTTAATATTCCCCTAATGTTGGGTGTTCAATCACAGTGCATGCTCCATTGGTCTGTGTTTGAGATATACAGGCCCCAAATGAACAAGCCAGGTGGGACCCTGTGGGGTTTTACACCAGCTCTCCTGTGTCCTCATTGCTGCCGGTCCCTAAAAGGAGGCAAAGGGAGGTATGTAGAGACTTGCCCAGGGCCAAAGGGTCTCTCATTCTGTGACACAGGCAGAGAGATGTCAAAGCCCACCAGGGTCAGTGGGGAGCAGTGTCAAGGCCAGGAGGAAGACACGAACCCTGTTCAGATGAGTCCTAGGTGCAGATGGATAAACCTAGCCCGTGAGGTGATGGAGGCTATGAGGAAATGGCAGTCTTGCTGCAGGCTGCTGCTCTGCGTTCCTGGGGGCTTCTCTGTCAAGGGACTCACTCCCCCAAGGACAGCAAAACCCATATTGTGTGGGTTTGTGCAGGGTGAGGGGCGGCCTTGGCTCTGTCCCAGTGCAGGGCAGCAGGGACCTCCCGTGGGGCTAGGAGGTGGTCTTGTGGGATGGGAACTGAGGATGCTTCTGGCATCAGGCACTGGAGAAGGGCTTCCCAAGGACCCAAACCTGATGGACTGGGGGATCTTAGCACTTTCTGTTCAGTTGAACGCTATCTGCTCTGTGTTCTCACCTGGCCAGGGATGCTGTGGAGGAAACAGAGTTCAGCTTCTGAAGAGCCTCTTTGTTCCTCTCCCAGCCATGATCTGAGACCTGGCTTGCGTGAGACAAAGTTTGTCCAGGCCATTTCAGATTCCCAGTGTAAAACTTCTGTTTGACAATAAACAAAGCTCAAGAAACCTCATTCACTGAAAGACAAACTTTGGTCTGGCTGCAGAATACATCGAGGCTCCTGCAACTTAGAAACCCCTTTGCAGCTGGGACAGCCGGGTAATGATCCCCGGGTGGGGAAAATCTAGAGACAACATGGACCGTTAAACATTTTGGGATGTAATTACACTATTGCCTAGTGAATGTATGGAGTAAACAGAGGAATATCAATAGAGCGTGTTTTATTCCTTTGTGCACTGCTCCTTTCTGCAAGCCAAGGAAAAGTAGGGATTTATGGGTGACTAAGACAAGCTCTTGCAGGGGGGTTGGACTAGATGATCTTTTGAGGTCCTTTCCAACCCTTGGGATTCTGTGATTCTGTGACTTAGATTGATTTCAGCCTTCACATGAACCATCGCTGCTGTCAGCCAATGGCATTCCTATAGAAATCCCAATGCAAGTATGTGTTCTAAATCAGACTCTTTCCTTTTGCTTTGACTAGAGTGTAACTGAGGGAGCTTATGTAATGCTGTATCGTTTCAAGATTAATTGCTACTGAAAGTTGAAGGATTTCTTGTCTGCCTTGCACACACACTCCCCAGCCCCCTCGGGATAATCTTATTTTTATTTAGTTCTTCCCTAAATTCCTTCTCCCCAGACAGTGAGTTTCACAAAGGCCAAGCTGCTTTCCTCCCCTAAAAGCCCAACTCATTTGCTAGCCCTTCCTGCCCCATCAGCAGGCAAACTGGGGGGTGCTGAATGAAGAGATGAGTATTTGCCTCTACTAACAGTTGGATTATTCCCACTTTTCAGATGCCATCTGTATGGCAGGGTTTGGTTTGCACTAACTCCAGCCTGTGGGCTGAGCTGAGAAAACAGATTGCTGCACCACTATGTTAAATAATCACCATTAGAGACTGGTTCATCAGACAACTTCAGGCTGCCGTGGAGGTTTGGGGGGGTTGGGAAGGAGATATGCAATTCACGTGCACATGATGATGCTGAAATCAGGTTTTAATGTAAGTTTTGTGATGTTCTGTTGCAGTGCTGTCACCTGGGATCCACGGGACTTCTCATGTGAGGTTTGCAGGCAGGGTGGCAGCAGCAGGCAAGCAGGGGTGATACCAGCAGCGCTCTCTTCCTGCTGCTCCTGGCTGGGTTAGTGCAGAAGCCTCGATGCTGTGAGCAGCTTCAAACCCACACTGAGCAAATACTCCATGATCAGCAACATTTTACATTGCAAACCACCAGGCACAGACCTGTGTCCCACTGGTGGCAGCTCTGAAGCAGATACACACACATGCACAATGCAGAAAGGTCCTTTTAATCCTTCTGCCCCTGGAGAGAAATGGCAGAGCTCCAGAGCCCACGTGAACACATGGAGATCCCTGCCTCTCAGGTGTTGCAGACAAAGCACACCAAAGTATTTTCCCTTTGTTCCTTACATTTGAGATCAGTACAGTACATGCAGTACGCTGCTTTTAGCTGATCTATTTTTGCATACAATTAGGAAAATAACCTGAAGGTTTAATTTCCCTTTTTACTCAAAATATTTGAACTTTAACAAAATATTTGGTTCCTTTCCACTAACTATCGCACTTGCTGTGGGTACATCTACATTAGTCTTCAGCAAGATCTATTGGCATCTGGGTATTTCCACATCACTGGAGAGGACTCAGCATGCTCACGAGCTCGAGTGGCGTCTGTTTCTTGGTCTCCTCTTCTTTGTAAACTTTGATTTCAGCCAGTTGAAGAAGCCACCTTTTGCTTTCAACTCAAACTCTACTGGGAAGTGGTCGCTCACCCCCAGTGCCTGCAAGACAAGAGCACAGAGGGGTTTGGGAGCCAGATACTCACACTCTTTCAAACACTGCCCCAGCCGGTTTCACCATGCAGTGGGGAGGTGCAGTATGAGCACTGCATCACTTTGGGAGGATGCAATGGCTTTATGGCCAGGGCCATGTTCAAAACTGCCTGGATACTATTGGCTTTGTGCTGTGTTAGTCCTTGTCCCACTGCTGCAGAGGCCATTCTGTGCCTACCTGCTCCTCGGTCATCTGGAACTCCTTCTGGAAATCAAAGATATTGACAGACTGTGGCATGATGGCATCGACAAGCTTCTGCCCGCTGACCACAATCCTGCAAGGAACAAGGGAATGGGGTGCTGTTATGGGGTGCCCAACCAGCGGCATGCAGCACTGAGCTGGTGGCTGCAATCACAGATATCTATGGTTTGTCCTTACCAGCGGGCCAGGTACTAAGAGATGCCATCACCTGCTTTCTGCTCAGTTTGGCTCATTGTTGTCCTTGACAGTGAAGCACCTAAATGTCTTGGTGTGTGTTGGCCTTGGAAGCCAGCGTTACCTTACTTCTATCTAAACCATCCCTAACAGTCCTGCAGAGCTGAAAGCCGTACTGCATGACAACAAGCCTGGAAAGTGCTTTGTGCTCCTGACTAGAAGTATTCAGACCTTGTTTCAGTCCTCATTTCTCCCTGGACACTGTTTTATCTTTGAAGGCCTTATGCACATCTGCTTTATCTGACACTCATTGATACCTTTTGACATACTTTTTCCCCAGGGAGTCACAGTGAATGATTTGGTGGTGAACACTTTACCTGTCATATGGGCAGCTTGTGCTTCTCTTCACTGTTGTGTCGTTTTTGTCGCCGATTAGCCAGATGAATTCGGAGTAAGTCCTCAGCCGAATGTTCTTCCAGTGCTTTCGGGGAACATAGCTACACCCAGCATTAAAGTCCCCCATGAAGATGAAGTTCTGGAAGGTAGGAGGGGTTTAAAAGGTAATCATGAGGACAGCTTTTCAAAAGAAGACAGCAAGGACTTTTAGGGTCAATGGATGCTCCCAGTAGCCATTGCAGCTTGAATAGCAAGCACTCATTGGGTGTACTGGGGCAAGTCTAAATGAGGCAACAAAGATGCTCACAGGCTGGAGCACCTCTCCTATGAAGACAGACTGAGGGAGCTGGGGCTGTTCAGCCTGAGGAAGAGAAGGCTCTGGAGAGACCTTAGAGCAGCTCCAGTGCCTAAAGGGGCTGACAAGAAATCTGGAGAGGGGCTTTGGACAAGGGCCTGCAGGGACAGGACAAGGGTGAATGAAAAGGGTAGATTTAGATTAGGTATTAGAAAGAACTTCTTCCCTGTGAGGGTGCTGAGGCGCTGGCACAGGGTGCCCAGAGAAGCTGTGGCTGCCCCATCCCTGGCAGTGCTCAAGGCCAGGTTGGACACAGGGGCTTTGAGCAAGCTGCTCCAGTGGAAGGCATCCCTGCCTGTGGCAGGGGTTGGAACTGAGTGAGCTGTAAGGTCCCTTCCAACCCAAACCATTCTGTGATTCTATGCTCCTTCTTTTCTGCTGGGCGTACCACCAAGCACACTGATGAAACAACAGTTTTATTGTGAGATCAAGTTTACTTATTAAAATGTGGTGAACTCAATGGAAATATATTAAAGAGAGACTCAAAATGTGGGGCTTGTTGTCAACAGTTTTAAGGTTACCAGGCTGTGAGTAGTGAATAGCACGCCAGGTGAGTCAGTGCCAAAGCTGCTGTTAGTAATGTGGATGTGGCAACTAACCTCAATTTTCCAGCGCTGTTTTACGTCTAAGTACACATCATAGAGCTCATCAATCTCACGTACAGCTGTCTCTGGTGTGGTGTGTAGAGGGATTATAGCAAATTCTTTGACAGCTTAAAAACAAAGCAAAAGAACAGGAAAAAGAGTACTGGTTAACACACAATGAATCAGAAAGAAACAGAGACTGACTTGGAAACAAGAAGGTTTGTCTGAAGAAGAAAAAGCTGCTGTTCTGGCTGTGGATCAGAGTCATTGCTGTGTAATTGCAGTGCTCCCCACCAGCTGCCCAGTGAGGCTGAGCTGTGATGCGGTGGCGTGCTGTGTCAGGGCAAGGCAAACCCTGCTCTGATACCCATGGCAATAGCTGTTCCCATGGCTGTGCCAGTGGCATGGAGCACATCCACCAAGCCACTGCCCATGGCAGCAGACGAGGCTTTCCTGGGGATGCAGCACGCACTGAGCTGTGGATGATGCTGGAGGCAGCAGCCCCAAGGGGAAAATGCTGCCTGTGTAAGGAAAAGCAGCGTGGGGTCAGGATGTGGCCCCTCTCGCAGCCACCACCACATGCTTGGTTCCAGCAGGGCTATTTTGCTCCATAAGCCTTGCCAGTGGGAGGATGATTTGTTTCTTAAAGGTCTCACCAGTTTTTGGAGAGTGGAACCAGATGGTGAAGGGCTCTCTGGAGAAGGCATCCTCATCCCCAGGCTGGGTGTCCGGGTACTGGTAGGTCTGTTTCACCGATACCAGGTGTTGCCTGCAGCAGAATAAACAGGAAAGGGGATGTCACGCTCACGGCTTGCTGGGACATGTCTGACTCTGTGCTCTAGGCCATAGTCTGCGATGGATACAGCCACACCGGTGGCTCTGCCTGGGACAATCCCATGGCCAAGCACAGCCCATCTCACCCACACAGCCTGCTTCTCTCCAGGCCCCTTGGAGCAAAGCCACCACCGTGTCCAGCCCATCCCTACAGGGCAGGGCAGGGTAAGGGTCTGGCTTGCTGTCAGGGGGAGCTTGCTCACCGGTAGATGAAGGCATACTGCTCCTTGTAGCTCTTCCTTCCCAGCCTCTCGCTGACCACGCAGCGGTATTCCTCCTTCGGCCCCTTCAGCTCTCTGGAAGGAAGGTGGTGCTCCTGAGTTTATTTCTGCATTCATGGGGGGATGAGGAGGAGATAGTTTTGCCCAAGGGCATGGGATGTTGCCTGCCTGACCTCAGAGGGGGGTTGTAAAGACAACCAACCCTTCTCAGGACCTGGGGTCTGGATCTGCTCCACCACTGTCTCTTTCACTCTACCTCCCTCCTGCTTGTTGCTGCTCTACCTCTCTTTCAGCTGGGTTTCACATCCAGCCAGGCATATGCTGCTTGTTCCTCTGGGCTGCCAGTCCAGGCAGGCAATCCCCAATCTACAGCAATTCCCAACCCTGCAGACAGGCAGCTGCCCTGGTGCAGCGCAGTGGAAAGCTCTGTTTTTCCTTTGAGCATTATCTTTAACAGATTGAATCTAAGTTATTTTGATTTAAAAATATGTGTCCTACAGTGGTTTGGAGCTGACTTTGCTCCTGGCCTTCTGCGGGGCTGCCAGAGCCTTGTCCTTTCCTTGATGGCTGGGACAAAGCCCAGACCCTGATCTTTCACCCTGATAAGGCAGCACTGAGCAGAGCACAGGCTCTTGCCAAGCTTCTTTCCCAACATCTGCCTGCTTGCCCATGGCCACCGTACCTGGTGAGCTTCTCCACCAGGAGAGGACAAACCCGGTTCTTGTTCTCCTTTATCTCCATCAGCAACATGATGTCACAGCGAGAAATGATCTGCGAGGGGAAGGAGCAGAAGCAGTTTCGCACGTGGTGGGTTTTGGAGGATTAGAAACAGGTTGGACAGAAGTGGTTACTGGTGCGGGGAAGTCCTCTGTGGAAGAAGCAGCTCCAAGCCCGGGGTCGTGGGAGGGGGGCAGTGGCCTGGGCAGAGTCCTTCTGCTTTCAGAGCTGCCTCACATCCCCACTGGAGCTGGGAGAGGGAACTCGGGAGCAGAGCGGTTTCGGGTTTGTTGAAGAACTTCTGCCCCTGCCCTTGAGGAGGAAGTGTGGAGGGGAGGGGGCAGTGAGAGCTGCTGCTGCGAGCCTGCTTTAACCCCAGCACTGCTGGGGTGCTGCCCTGGCACCCCTGCCCTCACCTATGGCCGCTCACGCTTTTCTCTCCTCCTTGTCCCTTGCCACACTGGTCTCCTTCTCTGCTGCAGACCTGTCCTGCGCACAAGCACCCCAACTCCCTTGGTGCCCAGATGGATGTGGCAGGAGCTTTTGAGGGGCTTTGACAGGAGCCAGATAGGGTCCGTTATCAACCCACTGCAATGGTTTCCATCCTTTTTCTGGTGTAAGCACCCCAAGGGTCCTACAGCTTCATGTGCCATCCAAAAGCTGCATGTGCTGTCAGCATTCACCTGTCCCTGCTTCTGCTGCAGCCCCTCTGAAACAGCCCATGGACCCCAAAGCAACCCCAGGTTTGAAGTGAGGTCCCAGCACCTGTGGGCTGCAGTACAGAAGCTGCAGGGTGCTGGGGGGGGATTGCCCCAGCCCCATGGCCAGCACCAGGATCCCCATGGGAAAGCCCTGCTCACCCTGCAGCACAGAGCACCCCAGGGCTTCCTTCTGCCCATGACTTTGTTGTGAGTGATTTCATGGGAAAAAAAGCCCTTTTTTGCCCCCTGAAACTTGCAGAAATCGGTACATGGCCATTAGTGCTGATGGTATAAGAACAGTCCAGATATGGAAACCTCTCTTCTCCAGCAGTTTGCAACGAAAGGATTAAAACCTAAATGGTTTCATTCCTCATTGCTGGCTTTTGACATCTGCAGCCATCCCTCTAACACTGAGCACCACCTCCTCTCTTACTGTGGCATCTCAGAGGGCACCTGCAACAGCTGTAAGTGCAAAACAAGGTTCTTTTAAAAAGCTGAGTTATCTCCAGCTGCTGCAGAGGGAGCCTGATGCTCACATGAATTAGCAGTCAGGCTTTTCACTCTAATACGATTCTCCCTGCTGTCCTGAGAATATGTGTTTCATTAGACAAGAATACTGTAGAATAACCAGCACATAAGCAAGGTCAATAACGTATCACAAACCAAGGTCAATAATGTATTGCAAACCAAATTCTGTGCATTCAAAGTCATAATTATTTTTCCTGCACACAGAGGTTTTGCTTCTTTGCTAACTCCATTTCCAAAGCAAACAGCAGATGGTTTTGCTGTTCTATCCCCATGCAAGCTCTAACAGCAGTAAACATCCTACTCAAGCACAGGCTGATTTTTACTTTAAGAGAATGAAGTTATTTAAATTATTCACTCGATTTTAACCTGAAGTTCAACTGTGAAAAGATAAAAGTGCAAGATTACACAGCTAGGAAATCCCCAGAAAACTCAATGGCTGTCTCATTCAGGCAAATGAACGTACCTTTACCACGGCATCCACAACTTCAGGTCTGGCTATTTTAGTTTCTCCAAAAGACCTCACATTGAAGGAGCAGATTCTTAGGCTCAGAGATGGGTTGAAATTGAAAAGCCAAAGCAAGATGAAGAGCAACATCTTCAGGGACTTGGACAAAACGAGCTGCTGTGAGTGTGCCTATAAATATCTATGCGTGTGTTTGTGCATCCGTCCCTTTGTGGCCAGTTGGGCGATCAAACTGAGCAGTCAGCTGTGTCAATCACGAACATGAACAGGAATTACCATTTCCTCCTTTCCCTCACTTCCATCTCCCTGCGCAAAGCAGCATGGAGGCTTTGAACATCTGCCAGGGGGAAAACCAGCTCTCCCAAGCCAATGTCCCCATCTTGGAGAAGCAACTGCTCCAACAGACTTCAGCATCCATACCCATAGGGATGCCTCCTATGCCTGGACACCAGCCAGGAACACTATGGGCAGTGTTGGGCCAGGACCAGGCTCCCGGGACCACCCAGGAAAGAGGTCAAGACGAGGAAATGAATGGGGTGGATATAGTGAAAGGGTCTGGGAAGCAGCAGTGGGAAGAGGGAAGTTTCTGGAGGGCACCAGTGGTGGGCACCAGAAGCCCCAGTGAGAGGTGATGGTGGTGGGACACCCTGAACGCTGTGGTTTTGACCATACCCATGGTTTGTTCTGCTTGTGTTGTGGTTGGAAAGTCACGCTGTGAGAAAGCGATGAACCATCCATCACCCCAGGCCACTCACTTTTACCAGCTTCCACCTCCAACCAGAGCTGCTATGTACCCTGCTGTGGGCCACCCACAGCTGATGGGGCCCTATGGCTCAGTGCAGTGCAGCCATGGGGAGGTATGTGACATCTCCAGCACTGTCCCCAAACTCCAGCCAAGTGTCCCCAGCACCACAGTCTCAGGGTGGTGACCCAAGGTGTGTGCATGTGGGTCTGGCTCAAGCTGTGTGTTGAAGGGGGGCACATGAGTTTGGCCAAGATGACACTCACGTGAGGATGCTGCATCTGGGATGGCTTTGTCACATTGGGTGGCTTTTGCAGGGAAACCGTTCCCCTGACCTCCCTTACTCCTCCGTTGTGTGCCTGGAGATGCATTTATCGACAGGAGGTCTATAATGACAGCAGGTATAACAAGCAGTCAGGCTAAACGGCATCAAGTATCTTGGATTTTATTCCCTGTGCTTACAGGTTCCTTCACATCCTCCCTCCTTTCCCTGACACCAGCCCTGCAGCCCACTTGGACCCCACTGTCCTGCCTGCACCGGGAGCTGCCCTGCTGCCCTCCTGCTTCCTAATGAACACGGCAGCTTGGGAGCAGGCTTGTGACCCTCCCAAATCACAGGAGTTGTGCCGTGCCTTCTCACCACTGGGTCTCTAATGAGCCAGCCTCAGGCAGGACAGGCCCTGCAGGAAACTAATAATGAAGAAGGGAAAGCAACAGCTTTAGGGGTTGTAAATCTCCTGCTTGACCTCGCTAAAAGCACAGTGTGAGCTTTTACAATGGTTTGCAACAGCGCCTGCAGCCTTGGGGTCAGAGCCATCAAAACCCAGAGCTCTCCCCAAGCCCAGACGTGCTTTGGCTGCCCAGGCACCAAGAAGCATTTTTTGTGGTGCCTATGAGGACTGTGACCCTGAACTGTGCCTTGACGATGCCTGGTTTGTCCTCAGGACTCACTTAACAGCCCTCCCCTACACCCCGGGTGTTATCAGCAGGCAGGCAGAGCCACCCTCTGCAGTGACATGGGGAGTTCACGCTCCTTTCTGCACTGTTTTATCTCTCTGCTTATTGCATTTTCCATGCATATGCTCTTTGCTCCGTATCACACCATAAAACCCACTTGATGCCAGCTTATGAACCCTGCCCATTCAGGGCTATCCTGGTCTTGCACAAGACAAACGAAGCTGCTGGTGCAATCAGCCTGGGTTGGGTTCTCACCCCTACTCTGAATGATGCTGGGTGAGGAACATCACCTTCAGCTGAGCAGCACCTGTGGGAAGTTCCCTAATAAGGCTCCTTCTCAGCCTCTCCCTGCTCCCAGGAAAGAAGGGACAAGTGATGAGGCTGCAGGCAATGCCAAAGCCAGGCTGGGCAAGAGCTTAGAGCTGTGAGTAGGTGCTGCTCGAGTCTTGCCTGCTCCTCTTCTCGGTGTTCCAGTCAAGCTTTGCTGACAGCCTGTGCTGGGGCTGTGACTGGAGCAGTGATTCAGCCTCTGTCTCCTTCCTGCTCCCAAGCAGGTGCTGAGGGATGGATGGGGTGGGATGTGTCCCCCACATCATCTGCCTGCTCGGGGTCCCCATGCGATAGCAGGGTGCGATGGTCTGGCAGCCATGGGGGGCTCCTCCTCTCCCCCCTGGCGCAGTCACTTCCTTTTGGCCGCAGCCTTGGCTGTTTCATGGGGCACCCGCAGCTTTGTTTGTGCTGGCAGCGAGGGACTGAGCGTTTCTGACGTTTCCTGCGCCTCTCTGCGAGACACAGAGTGAGCCCACATCCCCTCCTGCTCTGCGCAGGAAGCCTGTCCCGGGCTTGCAGGGCATCGTGACTCATGGGGCACCCCGTGGGGCGAGACCTGCGGGGCACGAGGTGACCTAGGGCTCTGCTCAGAGCCTGGAAACAACACTGAGGCTTTATTTTATCTCCTGTGCGCCAAGCGTGGTGTCTGTGTGCTGGAGGGGGGTCAGTGCTGCTGGGGACACCAGCGCGGCTGTTCCTGCCTGCCTGACCCCCAGCTTGTCAGCATCCCCCTGCTGCCCCGGTCAGCATCCCCATACGCCTGTCCCCCCAGAGGAGAGCATGGGCACAGGGTGGTGTTGGGGTGTGGGGACCAGCACCCCCAGGATGGTGCTCCCCAGCTCCCATCACACCTCTGTTTACTGCAGGAGGGACCCATGTGCTTCCCTTCCCATGTGCCGGGCTTTGTGTTGGGTGTTCCTTAATTTTAATTGTTCCTACCTAAATTGCAGCTCTTTCAACACCCGTTGTGGTGAGGGGAGGTCCGTGGGAGAAGCGGGAGGAGCCAGCCCCGAAGTCACAAACATCACCATAAAAGTAGGTTCCTTTGGGCAAATTAAACGACCTTTGGGCTCATGGTGACCTTATCACAACCATCGGGCTGAGCATTTTATGGCAGTCTCCTGGAATTTCACGTTAATGAGTAGCAAAGCACTAGGACCACGTTGTCATGCTAAAGTTCACCATTGGGCTGCAGACCGAATCTGGTCGTTTGGGAAGTGGCTTTGGTGTCAGTCCGATGATAAGTGGCCTGCTCCCTGGAAATTCAGTATAATTGAGGGTTTAAATACGTGGTGTGCAAGATCTATGGGATGTTCTGATAGCATCTTTGATACTTAATCCTCTGTTTATAATTCTGGAATACTAAGTTACTGTCAGAGCATAACTCCTTTCCTGATACAGGGCTCTGATAGGGCTATCTTATTCAACTTAATACGTCAGGATTGCTCAAGTAGTGGATGTCAGGGATGAAAGCCTGCCAGCTAAAGCAGTTCATGGAAAAACACCCCATTGTGTTTCCAGTTTCTTGAAGCAGGCCACTTAGCTGAGGTGTAGGAGAGCTCACAGCAATCTGGAATAAAGGCTGTGACGCATGGCAATTAGAGCGGGCTTTGAAGTTATCCCTCCATAAAGATACTGCAGCCACCGATGAAGGAGGGGTTTCTAACAGTAAGTGCACCCTTATTGTTAGCAGCTAAAGATGTAATTAACTTTGAGTTAAGAGGGTATTATTTAAAGCTGTTAGCAGGCAGGTAGGGCTCGCTTCATAACGTTTTGAAACCCAGGAGCATTTGTATATGCGTTTGTCCCAGGTTGTGCAATGGAGCTGCTCAAGAGTGACGGGGCAGCTGCCTGGAGCCCTGCCTGCAGGGGTTATCTACCCCTGTGCTCACCCAGAGCTGGTTTGCAAACCAGGGTGAGCTGAGAGCTTCTCTCAGCCCTCGGGGGTGAATTTTGGCAGCTGGATGTCAGCAAAGCTTTCCTTTGCTCAGGGCACAGGGAGGTGTTCCTCAGCAGCAGGTCCCATGGGTGAGCTGTGGGGCCATGCTGGGTCTGTGGGGCACCCGCCTGCCCCAGTGCTTTCCCATAGGAATTGCTCATGGCATCGTACCACCGTGCCACCCCTGCATGAGAGGAAACAGATAGGGACGAGTCACCCTGGAAAGCTGATCCACTTTGCCAAAGCAGCGTGCTGTCACTTGTTAAGGTTGCAAACAATCCCTTTGTGCTCCCCAGGGATTCATCACCTCGCAGTGGAAAATAACATGGAAGCCTTTCATCTGGTGGAGCAATGCTGCTCCTTGGTTTCGTGAGGAGTTTCACGTTCTCCACAGCTACCCTGGCCTGAATCCAAGCAGAGCTTCCACCTTCCCATGGAAAACAAGACAGTTTATGTGCCTTATTTCTGGGGTCAATAGGACAGCTCATCCTGATTATTTTCCATATCTTCTCCCATGGCTACTCTGATTCAGAAAGGCATTTTGTTTCCAACTGGATCGTAAGCCATCCTCTGCCCTGCTCACAGCATCAAAGCCGTGCTCCCGTGCCGGGGTGAAGCCTGGCTCCTGACGCTGGCATTAGGAATGAGGAATCCTGGCATTAGGACTGAGGGTCAGGCTAGCTGGTGTGGCTCCAGAAGGCTGGCAGCCTCAGGGGGTGACATGGGGTGGCTCAGTCCTTGCCAGGCCTGCGGCTGTGATGAGTTGTGTCTGTGGGCTGAGAGGAGAAACAAAAGCACAGAGCAGGTCATTGCAGGGGCTGGCTTTCAATTTGAGCTTGCCATGCTGCAGCCACCCAAAACACGGCTTTGCAGAGTCCTCAAGGGAGTGCCCAGAGAGCTGCTGGGGCTTCCCCTCCAGCCCAGGGCGCATCTGCTCTCAATGGGAACAAGGAGCCCAGCCGTACCCTGCACTCCGACACGGCCCCTGTACCACCGATAAAACCCAGGGTCCCCTCTGCTGTGCTGGGATGGAGGAGCAGCCTTGGTCCCTGACCAGCAACGTCATCATGGTGCTGCCAACAGCCTCACTGCAGCCATGACCTGCTGAATCTGTGTTGTTGCCCTTGCGGTAGCTGACGCAGGAGAGCCTTGAAGATTCCTCCTTTCCCTATCACCACCAAAGGAGACACTTGATGACTCTTCCCTATGGCTGAGATTACAAGAGTGGGTTCCCCACTAAGTTCATGCCATGTTTCGACATAAAACCACAGCACCCTCTGCTTTAGCTTTGCTATTCTAAGATCTATAATTTGCTATGACTGTTTACAGGGGTTTTCCCACCAGGTGGCCTGGAATAGCCATGCAGTGGGTAATCCATCCCTGGCGTGAGTCAGCACTGCCCTGCATGTGTCCTGCGGGAGCCTCGGGTCGCGCATGAGAAAGTTGAACAAATAACCTGTGTTTAAAGGCTTGTGAAATACCTCCTGTGTCTGCTTAGGTCATCTTAGTGGAAGCTCATTTTTGCTTAGCCTAGCTTGACTGGGAAGCTCTTCAAACAAAACCCTAAAAAAACTGCATGAATCTGTGCCTTGCCTTCCTAAAAACCAAAAAACCAGGCCACCTAAACCCCTTAGTTTTGATTATACATTCCTTCTGACAGCTCCTGTTATCAAAAGCTTTAGGTTATTGTAGTAAACCCTGACCTGGAAAGCCCTTTATGCCAGTTCTTTTCTTAGCTTTCCCAGCCTGCCAGTCCAAAGGGACATCCTTTGTCAAAGTACACATCAGTGAGGTTTGACCTAATTTGCTTGCATTTAGTCAGAAGCTGATCTCATTTCCAATTTAATGAAGTTCTCTTATATTTCTGGGCATATCTTAAAGGTACATACCAACCTGATATGCGACCCAAGGGGGATGAAAGTGAATTAGCTCATAGCAGAAGGATTTGGACAGCATCTGTAAGAAAAACCAAAGCAGATTTTAAATGCAGGTTGAAATACAGCTCTTGAGAGCAAACAGTGTTAACTGTTCGGAAGAGAGGGCAGGTAACAGGCTTGCAACCTAAGTGGCAGGCTTAAAAATCCTGTTTCAGGTGTAAAAGTATCAGTGGGATGCTCTTGATTTCAACTTTCAGCCTTTGTGTCCTTTCCATGGGAAACGTGGCAGAGCCCTGTGCTCCCTGAATGCAACCCTGTGCCAGGACCTGGGGAAGGGGGAGATGTCCCCTGCCCCCCAGGCTTGTTTGCAGGCCTCCTGCAAGGGGGCTGTGCACTCTCTGTGTGGGCTGTAGCGCTCCATTCCCCTTTGTATCTCTGTGGCAGTTGTACCACATTCCCCTTAACTTCCTTGTAAACCCTGTTGTATCTACCCTTGCATCTCCTTGTTGTAACCCTTTGCAGCCATATTGCATTCCTTTTTTTATCCCTGTTGCATCCCCATGGCAACCCCATTGTGCAAATTCCATCGCCTCATTGCATCGTCCTTGTATCCCTGCTGTGTCTCCTTTGCATACACCCTTACATCTGTTGTTGTGTCCCTGTTTCAGCTGCATTGCATTCCCCACCCCTGTCATGTCTCCCCTTGCACTCCTTGTTGCATTGCCTCTTGGACTGCTACACTGCATCCCTGTTGCAGTCATGCTGCATTTCCTCTTGCACCCCCAACTGGCGTCATAGTGTATCCCCAAAGCATCTCACTCCATCCCTATACATCTGCCATGCATTTCCTCTTGCACGCTTGTATCCCGCTTGTACTCATGTTGCAGCAGTATTGCAGCCCCCTCCCATTCTGTTGTATCCCCTTCATGTTCCCTTTGCACTCCATTAAAGCCCTCTTGCAGCCTCTTTGCATCCCCTTTGTACACTCTATTTCAAGTGCCACTTGCAACCCCGTGGAAACCCTATTATGTCCCATAATCACACCCCTGTTACATCTGTCTTCCACTCCTGCTGCAGCCCAATTACATCCTCCCTTGCACCCCCACTGAAGTCCCATCACATCTCCCTGTTCCTGCTCTGCTGCATCCCTCCTTCCATCTGTTGTACCCCCTTCTTGTACCCCTACGGAAGCTCCATTATATCATCCCCACTGCAGCTCCATCGCATCCCCCCTTGCACCTCCATTGAAGTCCCGTTATATTTCCCCATTGTAGCCATCTTTGCAATGCATCTGCACTCTGCATCCATTGCAGCTCCCCTTCCAGCCTTCTGCTACCCTCTTCTATCCTCACAGAAGGCCCATTATGCCCTTACACCGTTCTATCCCCCTCGGCCCCCCCACTGCGACTCTATTGCATCCCCACCTTGCACGCCCATTGAACTCCCATCACATCTCCTGTTACAGCTCCACTGCATCCCCACTTCCATCCCTTATACCCCTACTTAATTTCCTTCTGAAAGCCATACTACATACTCCCTTGCCCCCTCACTGCAGCCATATTGCATCTCCCCCTTACACCCCTATTTCACTCCCTTGCACCTCGTGTATCCCCTCCACATCCCCCCCCCCCAAGCCGCGCCACATCCCCGCCTCGCAGCGCTGCGCTGCGCCCCCGCGGAGCCGCACCGGCGCGGAGGGACGGAGGGAGGGCGCAGCGGAGCCGCCGCGTTTCACCGCTCCGCGCTGCCATTGCGGCCCGGCCCGGCTCGGATCGGCTCGGATCGGATCGGCACGGTGAGAGGCGGGGAGGGGTGGGGGGCTGACGGTAGCGATCCTAAGACCGGGGGAGACCGGGGGAAGGATGCCGGGACGCCCTCCGGGCCACCTCGCTCTGAGTCCCAACCCTGGCATCACTGGGGGAGGGGAGGGAGAGTGGGCAGGTCAGGAGCGAAGCCAAAATACAAGAAATAATTTAATATATACAAATATTTAATCCATTTTTGTTAACATTTCTGACCACTACCACCACCCCCCCCTCAGGAAATGGGCATGAAGGGCAGCAGAGCGGCATTGCATCTCGGCTGCTGCTCTTTGGAGGATGCCATCAGTTTGCTGGAGGGAGGTTACTTTGGGGCAGAGGGGATGCTGTGTGCTGGGAGAGGGGACCTGGAGGTGGTCCCTGGTATCTCTACTCCATCCCTCCCCCCCGGAGAGGGCTGAGTCCGGGTGCACTCGTGACATGAGCTGTGCTGTGCATCCTCTGCTGTGTGCGTGTGCGGCAGGATGGGGATGGTGTCAGGGTCCGGAAGCAGGACGGGCATGGGATGAGTTTGTAACCCGGCAGCTGGCTGGTGGCACAGCCTGCTTCGGGTGTGCTTCTCAGCCGCCTTGTCCCCAGGCTTGCTGGCAGTGACACTGGGCTTGTCCCGGCTTGTCCCGAGCTTGGGGTGCAGCAGCAGCGATGGGGACCAGCCCAGCTCACATTAGAGCCGTGTTGCACAGATACACTCAGGTTAGAGATGCACGTCTTGTGAAACGGCGCTGCAGAAGTAATGATCTCATTTCTGCCATCTATAAATAAATGAAGGTGAAAGGGCATGTTTCCTACTCCCAGCCCTCTGGAGGCTGGATTAAGATTGAGAGCTGGCTGGCTGATGGACAGAGATCTTTTAAATATTAATAGATCTTAAATTATAACTTCACTGTGACTCTCATCTAAAAGGTCATGGTACAAAATATACCACTGAGGAACTTAGTAATATTAGTTATGTTGTTTTTTATAGTCAGTATTATTTTTCTGGCTGTTGAGGATGCCAAGGGGGAAGTGGATTCCAAGGGAAATGGCTCACTTGCAGGTTTGGGGCTTTTCTTACACAGTTAGCTCTATGAGCTGGAGTTCCTGGGGGCCCCTTCTCAGACACTGAAGCCTCCTGTTAGCACCATCCCGTTACCTGGGGTGGTTTGTTTGAGGGCTCCTCCATGCAGGTGGTATGCAGGGGCTGTGCCTCAGATGCTGGTGTGAGAACTGCTGCTCCTGGTTTGGCATCTGCCCTGTCAGGTGCTCGTCCCGCTTGGCCTTATCACCACAGGGATCACAGCAATTATCAGACTTGCCTAACTGATGTGAGTTAATTTATGAGGTACTCAGAGATCCTTCCAAGAAACAGTAGCAATGCTTGGGGGCATCTGCTGTGACTCTTGGTTACAAGGCACCTCCAAGTGATGGATGAGCTGTAGTCTGAAGACTTACAGTTGTTACCACGGGGTCACTTTTAAGCCCATGATGTCTCTCTAGCTGCTAGCAAAGGATCGTCATTGGGGCAGTGTTGCCCACTCCTGTCCCTGATACCTGGTGCAGCAGGGAGGGTGATCAGTGCCTGTGCAAAGCACCATTGCAGGGGGTTGGTACCGCATGGCTTTGTGGAGCTGATGTTCTAGCAGTGCTGCTGGGTGCACAGGTGGCTTTATGGGGCTGAAGTGCAGAGGATTGGGGTGATGGGGGCAGCCTCTGACCATGGAGCTGGGCCTGCTGGCATGTTTCTTCCGAGCACCTCCATCGCCATGGAGATTGGTGGTGATGCTCTGCCCACGCAGGAGGAGGCTTGGCCACAGCATGGGGCTCCGTGGGTACCCATGGCCAGCGGGGGCCCTGAACGGGGCTGGCTGGGTACGCATGGCCGGCAGTGGGTGCTGGGGCTCACGTGGTGAGCAGTGGCTGCCATGGCCCTGCCGAAACTGCCAGCACAGCGGGGACGGGAGCCCCGCAGCCATGGCAGAGGGGATCTGTAGGGGGTTTTCTGCTTCAAAGCAGCCCTGGGCACTCGTATGGAGGGGAGGGGAGGGGGATCCGGTGCTCCCGCTGCGCCTCTAGCGTGATTTTCCACGGCCAAAAGCTGCCGGCGAGTTCAGGCCAGTGTTTTCCTGCCTCTCCAGTAATTTCCTGCGGCTGCGCTGCGATTCAGGCTGACTCGCATAGGGAAGGCTCGGGGAGGGGAGGCACCGGGAGCGCTTGGAAAATTACATTTAAGACGAAGAGGAAGGAGATAGGAAGCAGCTTATCTGGCTTTGTTCTAATAGCTGTAATCACCTGAAGCGCAGCCATGAGCCTTGCTTCGCTGGGGGCTGTGCAGCCCTGCTGTGGCGGGGGCTGCTGGCGCTGGCTCTCCCCGCTGCACCGCGCTGGCTCTCGATTCATCTCGGATGGCAGCTTGCACTTTGTTCCTGCTTGGAACAAGTGCCCTCGTTGGGCTTTATCGTACAAAAGACTACATTTACATAAACAGGGGAAGGGTTGGTCACAAGGTGAAGATGAGGCGTCTTGAAGGGAAGCCAGTGGCTTAAATACCCAAACTCGCTGTCCTCAAACTCGCCGTGTCACCAGCTACCGAGCCTGAAAGGGAGAGAAAAGCAAAGTGTGATTTTAACCTTTTTTTTTCCCTCTTCTGACAGTGTTTTCAGGCACTGCCGCTACCCACAGTGCGCGGGACCTGTGCCGAGAGGAGGAGGGGATCTCTGCAAAGTAAGCTGGGCTTTTTAAGGCTTTTCCCTTGTTTTGCTTTCCAGGAGCGGTGGAGGCGGTGACCCCGTGCTGGGAACCACAGGGGCTCCTGTATCCCCGCGCTTTTCCCTAGCTGCAGCCTTCTCCTCTTACCGGTTTCGGATAGGAGTGATGGCGATTTTCTGTGCTTCATGCCCTCCCAGTTTTAGTGACACAACGAAAGGCAGCAAGTGCTCTCAGGTGGGCTCCCGAGCCCCCTGCTCTCACACATGCAGTTTATCCGTTGCACAAAGTGTTCAGCTATGCAGAGATCAAAGATCGTTCTGCAAAATGTTAATGAAACGAATAATGGTGTGTTGTTGGGGCTTGAAAAAGGAAATGAGGTTCAGCTTTGAAAAGGAGGTGCCTGGTGGAAATATTTACACTATTCCTCAGATTTCAGTTATTCCTATTTTCCCTGGGGAACGCGGGCAAAGCTGGCTCCTGCTTCAGAGGTTCTGTTGTTTTAATTAGTCATGTGTAAGGTGTGGGGGGTGTGATGGCGTTGGAGGGGGAGAGGATGTGACTGCAGCGATTCTGTTCCTGTTTTACGGCATAACATACAACATGCCACATACTGCCATGAGGCTTGCAGGAAGCAGGAATTAATCTGTCTGTCCTGGCGTGGAAAAACGTGGTGGTGGTGATGGAGGGTGATGGCTGGTGGGAGACCAGGCATTGAGGAGGTTTCGTTTTATGAATGTCAGAAGAGCTAGTGCCGAGGAGAGGGCAAGGCATAAGTTGGTTAGCAAGGGGAATTAGAGGAGATGTGTGTGCCACAGGGTTTAATCTCTTAAGGAGAATAATATCTCCCAGCTGCTCGTGCTGGGGCGAGCTCAGGGCCGAGAATGGTGTTGCATGAAGAGTCACCCGTGTACCATGTGTCCTCCTGCCTGCCTCATCCCCCGAGATATGTCTGAAGGATGCTCAGGAGCCAGGATGGGAGCCTGTGATTGACAAGTGCAAAACATCCGTGGGGCAGGACAGAGGATGTGGGGGTGAGGATGAGTTTGTCTCAGCTAAGGGCTAGTCACCAAGGAGTGCCCTGCCAGGTTGTTTCCTTCAGCCCCCGAGCCCATTAATAGGCTCTGCTGCCTTGATTAGTTCGTGCCTGTGCAGAGTGGTAATGAGAGCCAGGCTCAAGCCATCAATTCTAGGTCAGTGGTTGTGTGCTGGGGATTTGGGACTGGGCAGGGGGAGGGGAGCTGGAGATGGATGCCTGCCTCCGAAAAGAAATGTAGAGCCTGTGTTATGCAGCCCTGCATGCACCCATGGGGGTAAAGGCTGCTGTGCCCCTGGGGCACTGTGTTGCCTGCATCTGTAAACTGCCCCAAGGGCCGTGTTGTGCTTTGTTGCCCCAGATGTGGTCCATGCCCGTTAGGAGGCACATTGCGTGTTTGAGATGTGCTCTCCTGAGAGGTTAACATTGCAGTGTTAGATCCATCAAGGAGCCAAATGAAATAATTGGCTTATTAAAAGTGAAAGACTTTTCTGTGGTCTTGCCTGGTATTCTTTGCCTCTCACAGAGCTGCTTTCCTCTCTGCATGGGAGCAGAGGGGGTGTACTACATATAACATTGACTTGTCATCATTTCTGATGTTTAATGTCTGATCCTTCCCTAAATGCAGGCAGGTGAGGCTGGGCAGTGAAAAGCAGCATGGACCTGGATGTACTGAACATGTTTGTCATCGCCGGTGGCACCCTGGCCATCCCCATCCTGGCCTTTGTGGCCTCATTCCTTCTCTGGCCCTCAGCGCTTATCCGCATCTACTACTGGTGAGTTCTTAGCCTGGCTGCTCTCATTTCAGCCCGGGGGTGGAATTACTGCTGCTCCCCAGCCGGTCCCTGCACGCACGCAGGCGCATGGGGCTTATTGCAGAGAGCCTGTGGGCAGCGAGGCGGTGTGGACAGAGGGGGTGTTCCTGCCCATGATGGTGATTGCAGTGGGTGAGGTGGTGTTTCCAGGGGCTGTGTGGAGCTTTGAGCATCTCTGGGAGAAGGAAAGGGCATTTTCTCAATGCATTTTTGCTGCTGATGCTTATGAGTCCAGGCTCGGCTGGGCTGCTGGCATCTTGCTGTCCTGCAGCGGGGCTCCTGGGCTGCTGCAGCTCCAGCTCACAGGATGTCTCTGAGCTTTCCTGGGTTGTTTTCCCCAAGGACAGGGCTGTGGGTGGGAGAAGCATCACCGCTACTGCGGGCCCCCAGCCTGGTGACCTCCCACCTCATCAATGCAGCTGTCAGCAAGGGTGTCCTTGGCTCTGCTGCGGGTCCCTGGGCTCATGTGCTCCCTCCTGGTTAACAGCCTGCTCGGCTGGCAGGGACTTTTCCCTTGATAGCAGTTACGGATAAGGCTTTTTTCATTTTCTCCCTCTCTTCTGGGCTGCAGCAGCAGAGAAGATGGAGTGATGCTTTTCCTGACCCCCTTGCATCTCATCCTTTCTGATACCGGGAGGCAGGCTCTACATTCTCCATCCTTCCATCCTCCTCTGTCCCTGGAAATCAGTGATAAGCGTGTTGGTGGCTTTCCTGTCTGGATTTGTTGCAGGGGAAAGCTGGAATAAGGCTCCCTTCAGAAGCTGGGGCAGTGTCTCATTGCCCGGCGCAGGCAGCATGGCAGGCAGCATGGCAGGCAGCATGGCAGGCAGCATGGCAGGCAGCATGGCAGGCAGTATGGCAGGCAGCATGGCAGGCAGCACGGCAGGCAGCATGGCAGGCTGCCCTCACGTGCTGCTGGCAGATGGTGGCTCCTGCAGGTTTGCTCACGGGGTGTTTCCAAATCAGTGCCCTCCTGTGAGAGGAGGACATTAACCCACCCCGGCGCTCATGCAGCAGAGTGATGAAGCCTGTTTCTAGCAGCACATTTATTAGCAACCGTTTAATCACAGCCTCTGGAGGCTTGAGAGAGGAGGGAGGATGGGATGAAAACCCCAGTGATTTAGGTTGACACGGGGGAGAATTTCTTCCCGTTGTGTGTTGCATGGGGAGGCCAAACACTGTTCTCCAAAGGAGAGCAGGGTCCTGCCAGGGACATCTGGGCTGCTGCCCAGGGCAGACCTAGGTGGTACCAGGTTTGTCAAAGGGTGTTTTAGTTTCCCTTTGGACATAGAAGTGGTTGGTGGAAGCCAGGGAGGACCCTGATGGGCTGATGAAACTGATGGGTTCAGAGGAGGATCGCCAAAGGGATGCTGCTGCACCAGAGCAGAGACTTCGGAGGTCCACAGGTAGGGGTGGCAGCACAGGGAAAAGGAGGTGCAAAGGGATGAGTTTTGAGGAGCGGGGTTGAAAGGGAGGTGAGGAAGACCCTGTTGCCTTGTCCTTCAGGGTTGCAAGTTAGGGGCTGAATATAAATGCACCATGGGTAGGTGGGTCTGTGTTGAGTGGAGATCAGCAGGGATGTTTCCTTTTGAAGGGTAAGGTCCCTTATCTCTCTTTCTTCCAGCATTTCTGGAAGGATCAGCTCCTTGCGGGAAAAACTGCGATGTTGTGCATGTAAATGGGCTTCTCTGTTCTTTGGGTCACTGGAAAAAGAAGAGTGGGCTTGCCCTTCACTCTTCCTTTCCTATTTGCTACTTTCTGAGTCACTGTTGTGGGGGAAAAGTCGTTGTGTTTCCCCATTGGCAGAGGCAGGAGAGAGGGCAGGCAGCATTCCGTGCTGCTCCCCCCTTTCAGCCCCATGCAGCTTTTCAGCATCACTCCTGGCAGGTCCCCAGGGGTCCCTGGAGACACTTCTTCCTTCTCCCACCACTCATTGCCTCTCTTCTCCTCCCTGCCACTGCTCTGTGTGTCCTCAGCCGGCGGGGGCAAGGGTCACGCTGGGCTCTGTCACTGGTGGCCTCGCTCCCTCCCCTGCTGCTAATGCTCCTCCATGACGTCCAGGCTGACCCCGGCCCCGAGCCTGCCTGCACTGCTGCCAGGGGTTAATCGGTTGAGCTGCTGCTGCTAAGCGCGTTAACACCTTGCGGGGGATCAGTTCAGCTTTGCACAGATTATTTTGCCTTCTCTTGAATTGATCCATCGGGATCAGTTGCTAAAAATGTTATCATCTTGCCCGTCGGCAGTTTACACCGGTGCCTTTGAGGCGAGGGCTCTTAAGACACTTATTAGGGAGAAATTCACCTCTCCTTGTAGGACCAGCCCAGGGCTGAGATGCTGCTTAAGTCCCACTAACTCCCTCTAAAAAGAGATTATGCTAAAAGAGGATTGCACTATGCATAAGCTTTGAGTGGGCAGAGAGCTAGGACAGCCCAGCAGCGTTGGTGACCTTGCTCTTGTGTCTCAAATAAATACTGGTATCACATATAAAAGTATTTGTCAGTATCTTGCCCATCAGGAGCAGCCCAGCAGTTGTCTTGAAAAGGTTTACATCTGAGCACAGGGGAAATGCAGAGGACGTGAACCTGTTCCTCTGTCTTGGACTGCACATACACATCATGTGTCCAAAGTGTCGGTGGTAATCTCTGTCCAGGTCCCCTCTGGGCAGCAGTTTCACTGCATCCTCTTCAAGCAGGCTGCAAGCACCCACTGCAGGAGCCATCTGCCTCTGCTTTCAGAGGAACAACCTGGGCTTCCCTGGGGTTAGGAGTGTTTGGCCCTGTGTAAGGATGGTCCCTCTGGTCCTCTGTGTGTGTATGAATACCTTTGAAAGATTGTATAGTTGTCATTTTGGAAATGGGTCCCTGTGTTATTCCTGGATAACATAGTTGTTTTGGCTGGGATTCAGTATGCTTGTCTGTGGGGTGATGTTCTGCCATTGATGTGGGACTGTGTCCAAATAAACCTGTGGCAGATCCACCTTGCCCACCTAGAACAAGTGCCTCCCTTGGCCTGCCCATCCTGCACACTGCCTTTCTTCTCATATCAACCTTCGGGCACTTTCAGTTTCAGGGTTGCTATCTTGGCCCATTTCCACTGCCAAATCAGTTGGTTAGGGTCTTTTTATAAGTTTTAAATAAGTGTCTCCAGAAACCATCTGCAGTGCAGCCATGAGTAGCCAGCTACCAGTACTGCACCTGTAAGGGACACATGTAATCCAGGGACCAGATGCTCAGGATTAGTCCCAGTTAGTTGCAGACAGTCTCATGACATGAGCACAACCTAACTGTCTTTAGCAAACTAGCCAGTCCGAAGCCTGAGTTTGAACTTGTCACCTGGTTTATATTGTCACTGGGTCCTGGTCTTGCCTCACTTATTGGTATTGTTTTCTCCTTGTTTCCAGGTACTGGCGCCGAGCCTTGGGTATGCAAGTTAGATATGCAAACTACGATGACTATCAGTTTTGCTATTCCTATAGAGGGAGGCCTGGATACCGGCCATCCATCCTGATGCTGCATGGGTTCTCAGCCCATAAAGACATGTGGCTGTCCATAGTGAAGGTGGGACTCCATTTCTACCATGTTGCTGCTTAGTGAAAGTTGATGGTCCTGGGTTGGGGGGGCGGTGGGGACCCAGTGGTTGTGTGTATGGGATGTGACGATTGCTGTAACATGTTGGAAACACCATTCTTATCTCTGCGCTCATTACTTGTTGGATCCCTTTCATCCCTGCGACATGCAGAGCTGCAGGGGAATAGCAGTATGTACCTGCCTCCTCCATGGGAAGCAAGTCTTGGCTGTGGTTTCTTATCATGTCATCATTGGTACATCAGCTGACTTACTCTGGTGCATGACTAACCAGGGGCTGCTAGGAGGAGAGCGACTCCCTGCTCCCACCCGTGGTCGCCAGATCCCATCCCTGGGGTTCACAGATTTCCTGCACCATAACCACCTCTGGTTTGTTTCTGCAGTTCCTGCCAAAGAACCTGCACTTGGTGTGTGTTGACATGCCCGGGCATGAGGGCACAACCCGCTCGGCCTTGGATGACTACTCCATTAGTGGACAAGCTAAGAGAATACACCAGGTAAAAGCCCAGCATTGCATTGCCTCTGCAGATGGATGCAGGGACTTGAGGGTTGTAGGGACATGAGGGATGTTGCCTCATGCAGCCCTATTCTGAGCCGCCAGCCTCAGACCTTTGATTTGCATTTCTCTAATGACCCCATGCTTGCTCTCCCCTAACAATGCTCCTTCTGCTCCCCTGCCAGTTTGTGGAATGCATCAACCTAAACAAAAGGCCCTTTCATCTGGTTGGCACGTCCATGGGGGGAAATGTTGCCGGTGTCTATGCTGCTCAGTACCCAGAGGACATTTGCAGCCTGACCCTCATCTGTCCTGCAGGTGGGCAATGCAGGGGAGGTGAGACGGGCAGAGGGCACACAGGAGCAGGTGTGAAAGTCCAGAGCAGTGCTGGAGGCTTATGAGGCTTTTAGGCTTTTGAACTGATTTGTATTTACAGTCTGAAAATGTCTGCAGGGCATATGAGGAAATCACAGCCTTGTCCTGACTGCACTTTTCCAGGACTTTGGAATTTGCCTCACTGTGCCTTTGTGCGACTAGAGCTGGGACTAGGGCAAACGGCACAAATCCTGCTCTGGGGAAAATGCCTTTTCCCTTTGACGACAGGCATTTTGCATAGCATGTCTGCAGCCTCTCAGGTCTGGAGGGGGAACCTGAGCAGCCTCCCCAGTCTGGCCTCTTGGGAGCCCTGGTGTGCTGGAAGGCTGGGGCTTCAGGAGCCAGAGAGCTCTGTGTCCCCACATGTTTGGGTGCTCTGAGTGGGAAGAGTGCTTGGTGGCTGGGTATGGGTCAGTGGGGTGCCCCTGTGCTCGTGCAGCACCTCTCCATCCCCACCATCCCCTTGGCCAGGGGCTTGGGAAAGCCTGGGCATGACATGATACAGGAGGCATGGGGAGCTTCTCTGCTGGGAAGGGCTTTGCTGCATCCCGGTTGTCATGGCAGCTCCTTCCCCCTCCCACACAAGGAAAGCGGCTCCAGATAAGACACAAGTAATGAAGCACAGTGAATGTTACCTAGCTACCAGGCTCTGGGGGTGGCAAGGTGGGGGTAGGCCCTCTCTGGAGAGGGGTTGGCTGCCTGCTTGGATCTTTCTGGATGTAAAACCTCTGTGTGGGGCTGCTGGTAGCTCTGGAGTTAAGCTGCTGGGGATTTTCCCCACAGTGGTGCCTACAGAAGTGGCATCTGAAATTTTCTGTCCGAGCCGGCACTGTGGCAGGCTGGGTATGGGCATTACTGTTTGCATCTGCTGGCTATATGAAAAATAAGTGCTATAGCTTTTGCCAAAGAACTAATGAATGTTTACAGGGAATATACCTCGTGTTGCATTGAGGGGCTTGGCGGTGTCAAGCCCTGGAGCATCTCTGGGTGCACATTGAGGTGCTCTATGTACAGGTTGTTTTCCTTCCCCTCTTTTTCATTGTTATGTGTTTTTTAATGAGTGACAGGCAGCAGGCCAGAGACAGGGATGAGGGAGGTTGGTACAGTGATGCTCTACCTCTGGGGGTCTCATACGGGTTTTAGCTCATGCCCCTTTCCTCCTTCAACACAGGTCTGCCAAGTACCACTGACAGCAAGTTCATTAAGCAGCTCCGGGAGCTGCAGGAGTCTGAACTCATCGACAGGATCCCTTTAATTCCCTCGACACCCGAGGAGATGGCAGACATGCTGAAGCTTTGCTCCTATGTGCGCTTCAAGGTGCCGCAGCAGGTGAGGAGCCCGGCTGAGTGCAGCGGCTGGGAAAGGGGGGGTCAGAGGTGGAGAGGGGTTTGCTTCTCCTGGAGCCTGCACGGTGGGAGGGGAGGTGGTGCCAGGAGTGGAGCCAGCGCTGCCATTCCCCTGTCACCCCGACGGCACACCCCTGGCACCACTTCCATCACTTTCCCTTCAAACTCACTTTTCCCACTCCCTCTGCCAGCGCCCACTGAAATTCTTCCTCCCCCGAGGACTTTGGCAGTGAGCTGGGATGTCAAAGGGGTTTTTAAGCAAATATGGCTGGCAGGAAGCATTAAATAACTAAAGCGGCTGTTGTCCGGCTGGAGGGGGATTGTCTGTGGCTTTTTTAGCAAAAGTGATGGAAATGTTATTCCTCTATTGTCAGGGAAGAGGAACTTGGCAAGGAGCTGGCCATTAAGCTGGTTTTCCTTAGGAAGTCTGGCATGAGTAGATTGGAGAGTAAGAAAAAGCCGTAAGGGAACACCCTTCTGGCAAAAGAATAAGAGAAGCAAGAAAAGCACAGTCATGGCTGAGGTGTGCTGCTGGCTGTGGGTAGCCAGCCTGGGTGAGAAACTCGAGTCTGCATCATAAAAGGCAAAACTACTTGTTGCTGAAATACGTGTTACTGAAGCGCAGTTGTGAGAGCCAGATGTGAATAGGAGGATGCTTGTGCTGGGGCCAGGCTGTGCAGGGGACACTGGGGCAGTGGGGGAACGGTTCCGGCTGCCTGCCATGCTCTTGGGTGCTCTCGGGAACACTCAGCCCCACACAGGTTCCCCTCAGCAGCTCTCCTCTGCTCCCCTGCAGATTCTCCAGGGCCTCGTTGATGTTCGCATCCCACACAATGACTTCTACCGGAAATGTAAGTGCGTGGCAGCAGCCCCTCACCGGGCTTTCCAGCCAGACCTCATGTCACCTGCTTGCTGCTCAGCCCCAGCACACCCCTGCTGCCTTGCTGAGGCTGGGAGGGGGCAACATCAATAACAGGTTTGGGGATGCGCGTTGGTCACTGGTAGCAGTGCACTGCCAGCCCCATGGGCAGTGGGGTGGCTGCTTCACCCTCACCCTCCCAGCTGGGTAAATCAGTGCTAATACCTACAAGGAGATGGGCTTGGGAGAGGGTCCTTCCACAGCGGGACTTGGTGGCTATGCAAGGACAGCCCACTGGGACTCTGCACATCATCCCTGCCTGGGTTTCCCAGTGAGGGGACACTAGCAGGGCTGACCCACAGGGACCCTGTGAAAAGGGAAGGCAGAGCATCCCCCTGGTCAGACTGACTGTCCTCTTGACCCTCTAGTGTTTTTAGAAATCGTGAATGAGAAGTCCAGGCACTCTCTGCATGAGCACATGAGCAAGATCAAAGCGCCAACGCAGGTCATCTGGGGAAGGCAGGACCAGGTATGCAGCCCCCTTCTCTTTACCCACAGCACCACATTTCCATCTCTGTCCGTGCCCAGCCACAGGGATGCAGTGTGGCACGTGTGTGTCCCTGTCCCCTATGCAAAGGGCTCTCTAAGTACAAAAGTGTAAGCGTTTGCCATGACTCCTTTGCACTGAGCTGGCAGTCAAAAAACATCAAAGAGCTCCCGGCTGTATGAGGAAACAGACACCATGCAGCCTCCCTGCCCTATCCCCAGGCATGGGTACCATGGGATGGAGCTGGCATCACAACGATTGTATCTGCATCCCTGCTCAGCATCTCACTTGAGCTTGCAAAGTCAGCTCTGACGGGATTTCTATGGTGTCCAGCAAAACCCAGCTCTGCCTGTGGGACTGACTATGTTTTCCCCTGCCATCCAGGTCCTGGATGTTTCTGGTGCCAATGTTTTATCGAGCGCTATCCCGGACTGCCACGTGTACATCCTGGAGAACTGCGGGCACTCGGTGGTGGTGGAGCGGCCCCGCAAGACGGCCAACCTCATCCTGGAGTTCCTGGCGCTGCTGCACAGCACGGACAACAACAAGAAGCAGGCATGAGCGCGGCGGCTAGCCAAGCACCCATTCTGGGTCTTTTAAATTATAAAGTACTGCAGCTTTGATAAGTTCTCAGGGATCTTGTGTGAATCGGGTTGAATGTGCCAAAGTCCCTGAGGAAGGCAGAATCAGAACCACTGATACCTAACCTATAGCACCGCGAGCACAGCGACCTAGGGGTCATTGAGCATCCTCCATAGATACAGGAATGGAAGCAGAATCTCCCCCTTTTCTACTTAGAGATAAAGTAGAAACGAGCTGAAATCACCAAGCGCTAGCCATGCCGTGTCCTGAAGCTCCTTACGCAGTGGCCCATCTTACCCAAGTTACTAGCACGTAGTTGTTAATGACTTTTACCTAAGCTATGTAAGTGTAGGAAGGAGGAACAGTCCTGGACCGAGACTTAACAATATGTCTACTACTTAGAGTCCCGTCTCGTTGCATGCTGCTGTGCTGTAAGAGAACCCCAGTCCTCCAGGCGTCTGCTCGAGTGCCCTTTGTGTAGCTCCTTAACTCGTGATTTATGCAGAAAACAACAGAAAACTTCATGCGTAGGAGTCCAGTGACTGTATGTGCAAAATGTTTACACTTTGAGTGGGTTTTCTAAATCCCTGAACAGCTCCCGTGTTTATGTAATGCCTTAACATTGCCCAGGGTACGGCGTCCACACGCAGCCTGCCTTGCCCATGGGATGGTTCCCCCTAAGGGTGAACATAGAGAGTCAAAACTTGGGATGCAGATGGTGGCGTGTGAGCCAGAGGGATGGAAACGACCCGGGGCAATTCGGCCCCTGAGCCTGAGTCAGCAATAAGCCCGTGGGCAGGGTGCGAGTCAGCAAACTCGGGCAAACTCTTGTCTCAGCTCTTCTATCACATCACGCTGCTGAACACGTTGATGTAAATAGCGACTTCCTTAATGAATTCCGTGAATTCTGTGAATGCCAGCATCACTGAAACCAGGCGTGAGGGCTGGAGCAGGCTGTGTGTGTGCATAGCGCAGGGGATGTGGGCTCCTGGGCTCGCTGGGTGGTGAGGAGGGGGGCAGGTCTCCTGCGAGGCTCTGGGCGGTGGCGTGGGAAGGTGTGATGTGCTTGTGCGTCCTCTGCATGGTTGTAACTCCTGAGTGAGTGAATTGTAGGTGGAAACGGGAGATGCAGACAAGATACACTGTGCAGCCTGTGAGGAGACAGATCCTGCATCTCCTTGGGTGCGAACACACACCATGGGGAAAGGGCTGGTCCTGGTCTTAGGCAGGACTCAGACTGTTGGAGGGCATGGAGGTGCATGGGTCTCTTGAAGGCGAATCAGCAGATGGCATCACTCCCAGTGCTCCTCGGGGCTGACACCCCTAGACCAGAGCCCCTCAGACCGGGTGTGCGCTTGCGGTGCTGCCAGCTGTCTTCGCGACGTCTCTCTGAGGTCCCCCGATCTGTACAGGTATCTGAAACTCCCTGTCAGCTTCTCTGCTCTTTTCGAGAGAAGAAGCGTTGTTCTTTTAGCAGATCAGGTTTGCTGTTATTGCTTGGTTATTGTTTCTACTACAGGAGTTGATCTAAAAAAAAAAACAAAACAAAATAAAAATTGCTGATAGTTTTATGTGGTTAAAGCCAGAAAACATCGTTTGGTATCTCTATGGTTTCTCATATGCCACAGATTGCTGTATGCAAAGGATTTATATGGCTATTAAAATCTAGTGATTGAAGGAGTCTGCTGTGCAATGATTATTTTTTCCTTTGAGGAATGGATTTAAGGTGAAAGAGGGTAGATTTTGATTATGTATTAGGAAAAGGTTCTTCCCTGTGAGGGTGGTGAGGCGCTGGCACAGCGTGCCCAGAGAAGCTGTGGCTGCCCCATCCCTGGCAGTGCTCAAGGCCAGGTTGGATGGAGCTTGGAGCAGCCTGCTCTAGAAGGGGTCCCTGCTCGTGACAGGGGTTGGAACTGGATGAGCTTTAAGGTCCCTTCAACCCAAACAGTTCTGTGATTCGATGAATAAGGGGGCTGTGGTGTGGCATGATGCACAGCACAGGGGACTTGCTCTGCTGCTTCTTTCCTCGCCACATTCCTGGGAGATGCAGGTTTTGCCTTGAGCAATGGTGAGGAGATGGTGAGGAACAGGAAGGCTCAAGGCTCATCTCTTCAAACACAATATAAATTTTGCTTTTTTTCCTTTTGTTAAGAGGAGGTGTCTCTGAACACCCCAGAAGCGAGATAGCATGGCTGCTACTCATCTGACTGAACCCATGCCAACCCAAGCTGACCCCATAGCACCAGCTGAGCCCACTGATCAGAGGTAGAGAGACCCAGTAACACTGGCAGCTGTTCTCAATAACCCCCATTTCCTGCTGGGAGCCATAAAAGCCCACACTACAAATGTTGCTTTCTTAGTACTGAGACCTGCAGTGAGCCCCAGCAATGGCCCAGGTAAGGCTGTGTTCCTGGGGCAGAAGAAGGTGCTGCTGCTCCAGGTGGTTTTGGGGGTCCTATGGTCAGAACTGGGGGGAGCCAAAAGGAAACCATTGGGTCCCAGTGTTGGTAAGCCTGGGCACTGGAACCTGCACATAGCCTGGCCATGCTGGCACGCCAAGAGGGAGAGGTTTGCCTTTTGTTTTGTTGTTTGGTGTTTAAGTGTTGTTTCCCTTGTAGTTACATGAATAAACTGGGTCAGTACTGAAGACGAGCTGGGTTGCAAGGCTCATGGATGAAGAGACTCATATGAAAGCTAAGTAAGGAGTCAGCCCTTGGCTGTTATGGGTCTTGCCAAGACTGACTGGCTGTATCCTGAGAAAAGGCTGCAAAACACAACAGGGCTGGCTTGCTGAGAAACTTAACGATGCCTTGGAGCAAGTTGTTCTGCTGCTGAGAATCCAGGTCCACGGTGGTACCCATCACCCTGCCCCTGGGGTGTCAGTGGGAGCAGGAGGGTAGAGCTGGTGGCAACAGCTCCTGGCACTTGGTATGTGCCCAGCTACTGCTGAAGAGGAAAATATGGTGCCCTCAAAACGTGGGCAAAATCACTTCATGCTTCTGCTTTCAACCTGCCTTTCAAGCTTCCAAGCTTCAAACTCTGTTTTCCTCGGACTTCTGAAGGGTTCTTCTGCTTCCGAAGGGCTGCTTCTATGGCCATTAAACAAGTAAGTCTTGCCCTGATAAAATGCAACTACATGAAAGCCACCTTATCTTCTGCCTGCATAGAAACCTGATGAAAAAACCATCAAAAATCAAGGATGCTTGATTTGTCTTCAATTTTACTTTAAAATGAAATTATTACTGATTTCATAACTCAAGAATTATGTGAACCTGAGTAGTTTGCCCTGACAGACACTGCAACAGATGATCTTTAAAGGAAGAATACAAGATCAAGGGCCAAAATAAAGGGCAATATTAATCACAGGCTAAATGTACATATAATTAAGATATAATATGTGTTATATAACTATATTTTATATATTATATACAATGCATTTATAAATATATACTTATATGTTTACATGTAAATATGTATAAATATATTAATAACAGATATTATTACATATATAACTATATAAGATAGAAAATACATATTTATATATTAAATATATAAAAACATTTTTCTATATCAGTCATACAAATGTAGAACATTTCCAACTTACTAGTATTTTAAAATGTAAAAATATATAATATAAATTGTTTATATACTTATATATAATTTATATATTTATAAATACATATAAGCATTTATGTCTGAATATATAACTATACATAATTGTTATAATTGTATAAAATACGAATATATAAAAATATTAATATTATGTATAAATATATAACATGAATTATTACTACAATTATATATAAAAGGTATAGATTTATAAATATCCATATAAAAATAAGAATAACATATATTTTAGGTATATTATATTTATTTATATGCAAATTATATGATATAATATTAATGTATTATAATACATTATTAGTATATTTTATATGCTATAATTATAATTTATTACAATATCAATCTATAGTTATTATAGTAATTGTATATAAATTCTTAAGAATAATATATAACTCTATAATGTTATATATTATATGTAGTTATTTTATATATGTATTTATAGCCTGTGATTAACATTGCCCTTTATTTTGGCTCTTGATCTTTTATTCTTCCTTAAAAGATAATCTGTTCCAGTGTCTGTCAGGGAAGACTGCTCAGGTTTTATTTGTATATAAACATAGATAATTTTTTTAATAGAAAAATAAGTATTTTAGTTATATATTGAAAAAGTTACCTAAATATATATATATGTCTATATATAAACATATTTTATGTAGCTATATAAAAATAGATAATTAAATTTATATGTATATACACACATCTCTTTAAATATATTTATATATAGTTATGGATAAAACATAACAGCTATATATTTTAACATTATATATATTTATACATATATAAAATATATCATAATACTATAAATAGATATATGGCATATATATAATGATCAACACTATCGCTTTATAATATATATGTATTTAGGTATTGCTATAATTACACCTAAATATTCATAAATATATAAATAAGAATATGTACAGAAAATACGTATTTATATTTTTATGTGTATATATGTTGATATTTATACATAAATATAGAGAACACATAAATATATATAAAATATAAATTTATATAAATATATATAAAGTATATAAAAACATATATTGATATATGTTGATATATAAAATGTATATTAATAGGTCTTTATATAATTTTTATTATATATGATATATATTTATATTGGTATTTATAAATATGCTTCTATTGAAAATGTTTATATACTAGTATATATAAATACATATAATAAAATATGTATAATATATTGATATATAATATAAATCCTATATAAAATATATGTGTGTATAACAAATATATTTATTATAATGAACATGTAAGTACATACAAATAATATAAAAGATAAATTTATGTATTTATAAATTATTGTACAATTATGTAATATATAAAATACATAAAGTATTATATATTTATATACATATAGTTATATCTTAAAATATATAAATATATGTACATAAATATGTGTATATTTATATTTACATATAAATATATATAATATGTAATATATATATTTAAGTGTATATATATAACTAACTGGTGCAAGCCTCTTTTTATACTTGTAGAGATGCTCTCATAGAGAAAAAACCTTTTGCTGAAGCTGCACTTCTGGGTCTGTTTTAGTAGTTTAAGAGTAGCTCAAACTACAGTTTTTGTGACAAACTACACAAACGAGATGGACAAGGACTTAACTTGCCAAATGAGCTTAATTGCCAAGGGATTTGTGAAGATGGGTCTTACCAAGGAAACCGTCTACTGTCGCTTTCAGTTTAAAAGAACAAACACACACACACAGAGAAAACCAATCAAGAAAGTGAGTTTTCCAGTTTATTTGCTTGAATTCAGAATCATATTCAGACTGGTGCATATCTCAGAGGTCCAAGGTAAGTTTTCATGCCTTCAAATGCATCATCCTCCATGCTCCAGTGTATCACTTGTTCCCTTCTCTACCTCAGCACATAGAGATCTGTGATAATCCATGAATATCTCCTAGAATTTCCTCCTGAGGAGATTTGTAACAGACTAATGCAGTAAATGTAAGCCCAATCGCAGCTTTTATTGGACATGGCTTCTGTCACAGAATTATTTGCCTAAATGAAGTGATCCCTTTGTCACCAGTACTGTCTGGTGCTACGCTCCACCAGAAGGCAAACAAGAACCAGAAGTGAAGAGGGAAGTGGGTTAAAAAGGAGCAAATTAACCTTAGGGGGGTAGCCCAGAGTAAAGATGTGAACATGTACTTTCTGAATCCTGCAGAAGTGTTATAAAGAGTCAGAAGGACCACTGAAACTCCATGTATTAAGTTGAGCTCTAATCATCACTTCCACAGCAGACCTATGGCTTGTGTTCTATTTATATTTCATGTTTTCTAAGCATATTCCATGGAAACAGCCAACCAATCAGCTGCCCAAAATATAGGAAATAAACTGCCAGCTAGAGATACTGCATGAACCTTAAAATAAACAGCTCTGTAGCCAGGATGGCTGTTTCTAAAGCTCTGACGGTTGTGTAGGATACAGCCTACCCACTGAGAGGAAAAAGCCCTGGCTAAGCTAGTCCACAGAATGAAGAGCGAGGCACAGGCTATTGTGCTGTGTTGCTGCTTCTCTGGCTTATTGAGCAGAACGTTCTAAGGCTGTCTTAATAAACATACAATAAAAGGGCAGCACAACCCTACCAGCTTTTCCTGGTGATCTAGGGAAAAATATCCTTGACCTATAAATCCATGCCAGTATATTCTCTCTTGCAAATATGACATCAACCAGAAGAGGGTAGTATAAACCAGCCTATGTTACAATATCGGAGCTAGGATTTTTTCCAAAGCAGCTATGAAATCTATTTGACAAAATAAGATCAATCTCTCCCCTCTGACACAGTAATTTTGAAACTGGCATTCTCATTATCTTATTTCTGAGCAATGATATTGAGGTGAAAAAAACCCCACGTCTACCAGAATGTGGGTAACTACCTGGGTATTGACCACAACTGGTTGTTCTAACCCAAATACTGCATACAATGGATGCCAAGGTGACCTTGTGAAGATGCAATGAATTAACAATGAACTTATTTAACAACAACAGCAAACCCCCCCTCAATCAAATGGTGTAGCTGAATATGCCTGTTTCTTTGTGGATCATTCTTACTAATAATTTGAGATAATGAAATATATATGAATATATGTTTCATTATATATATTTATATACAGACATAAAATCGTCTTCTTCCACTAATTTAAGATGATTATTCAATCGTGAAAATGAAATAAGGTGACTAATTAGGTTATCTATAATCAACCTAGTTCCTATGCAAAATAATAACTAGTAAGTAATGTCCCATCAAAGTAATGACAATCAAGAGTCACTCAAAATAGTCAGCTAATACTTTATAATTGCTTGAAGTGTTTAATTCTTTACAGATAAGGGAAGTGGAAAATATTCAGTCACTTCAATTATAATAGTTCCTCAATCTAAAGCATGATCTAATGTTTCTCTTTTCTTGTAATGGAACATCACTGAACTGGGCTTTACAAAACCAGCCAACTCCTGAAGTAAAAAAACATTCCGTCTTCCTAATTTAAGGTTTTTCCAAAGCATTTGAACCACCACAATCCCACAAATACCTCAATACCTCCATTCACCTGTTGGTTTGGTTTTTGTTCATCCACAAATGCAGACTCGGATGCTTCTTCAGTGGCTGTTCTTGGACAAGTCACAGGGTGTCTTGAGTCATTCTGAACAGCAGCAGGTTCTTTCACCTGCTTGTGTTCTGTCTGGCTGAATACAGTTGCAGTTGTCAGACACCTTCAAGTTTAGGAGTGATATGGATGCTTCTCAAGGTGCCACCTACCCTACAGACTCTTCCACACTGTGGTTTATCAGCCTGACCTTCATGCAGTCAAGATTTCTCCTTTCCAACATTCTAAGTAGCCTCTGGAGTGCCTTAAGGAATATTACAGTGGATCACTGGTGCTTTGTTTTCTTCTTCCTGTGATTTTTATTCTGTTCTCTCAAGTTGAACTTATTTTCTGTTCTTTGTACAGCATTTACCTCATTGCACTTTGGTTTATTTTTCAGGCTAGATAGTAAACGATATTGTATGTAACATGTTTAAGCAGTTACCAACAACTAAACAACATGTGAGTTAAGGAGAACAATCCAAAGGATGGGAAAAAGGAAGGTGCTATGTAACTCCACAGCTAGCCAGTACAATAATTAGAAATGGAGCAGCCCGATTCCCTACAATTCTGCTCTCATCACATTATGCTTACAATAAACACATCATTATTTGTCTATCTGAATGGAAGTATTAAATGACCATCAGACATCACAGGATACTAAACAGGGTTCAGACAACATTATCAAGTTATACAGGTAAAAATAAAGGGTAAACAGTTAGAGACTACAATTGGCTTTGGCCAACACAAAACATAAATTCAGTGTATTTCATCGCCTCTCTTGTTTAGATAAAAATGTGCCTTTTGGTCCATAGAAAGCAAGCAAAACAAAACAAAGTAGTTCTGCTGCAACACAGGATTTTTATATCTGCTTTACAATTCAAGTGAAATTGTTTCTCAATCCATTTTGTTCATTCTTGACTTCCTGTTCCTATAAAAAATGACAAGATTTGAAAGACTTCCACTGTGAAATATTACTTCATACCTAAAAATACAAATGACAGGAACAACTCTAGAAGTCTTTAAGTGCAGAAATGATGTTAGGCTGCCCTCTAAGAGTATTAACTGGCCAAAAGGAAATGATGACATAAAAGCAAAGGTTTCATTTACATGTGCACCTTTGGGCTTGTTTTCAATAACAGAACTCAAGACTACAAGATAACACCAATAATAAAAAGTTCTGTGGGACTGAATGATGGCAAAAAATAACCCTACACAATTAGATATATGTATATATTTGAAGCCTGTGCCTAGATCTGTGCTTTTAGACACAGGCAACCGCAATAGGCTTCAGCAAAAAGTATTACTCACAGACAAAGCACTGGTGTTGTTGCTGTTGGCAGTTTTCCTTGCACAGTTCCAGAACCACTGTGTTTAAACCCAAAATTATATTCTATGCCCTTATTCTAGTGTTCATGGATAAAAACAAAGCCGAGTTGTCCTTAATTTTTGACTAACAGCTACAATGTCTTAAGGATAAAGGATACTTCAGATTGTGCCCCTGAACATCAATAAATGCCAGTTGTATCTCAGTAATGCTTTTAATTATTGATTTTAGAGAGAAATTTTGCTCCAAGGACATCTCAATGGAAAAAATCAGCTATTCAGCAGTGAACAAAAACCAAATAACCATGTCTGCACTAATTATTACAAACACAAAGTTATCTAAATAGAGTGGACTGAAACACATTTTCTGTGCCATAAATCACAAAAAAAGCAAGCCATAAAGAAAAGATTTTTTTTCTTTTTTTGTTTATTCACCAAATATTAGTAAATGGTAATGTACAAATTTGCTGAGTTGAGATTAAAACATACATTATACTGAATAGCCAAGATATGCAGCAGAGTACCATCATTCTAAGACTTAAGACAGTGTCTTATAGATGTTCCCTTATGTACCCATGTGACTCCACCAGACCATGTATATTAGGTCAGAATACTTTAAAACTAACATGGAACAAGGCAAAAAAATAACAGCTTCATTTTGTGACTGCAAGAGAACAAAACCATTAAAGCATTTTCGTGAAACAGAACTGTATAAACTATGTTTCTCAATTTAAAAATCTTAGGTTTTTCCATTCAGCCCTGGGGTGTGGCTGTGAGCATTTCCTCCTGGAGGACACCCGAGGTATTTAACATGGATCTCACGAAATACACCCATGAAAACCAACAAATATTACAGTTTCAGCACCACAAAATATCTCCGTCAAATCTCATGTAGAATTAAGCAGTTATTGACTAATCTGAATATATTCAATGCTTCTTACGTCAGTACCAATGTTGTCTTGGTTTGATTCTGGTAAAATAAAGAATCTGACACTGGCAAATATACAGACAGTATCCAAGGCACTTCTAAATACAGCATTTTACCAGTTTCTAGTGTAGAAATCAACATGCTAAATGTGTAGGATGATTCTAATACTCAGGTCTCTAGCTAACATACTTTTACTTGCTCCTAATAATACCTACAATGAAGTAGGTACTGTACAAATATAGAAGATATGAGGTATTACTCAGCGACCTTCGTCTAAAATCAGGAAAACCACACCATTACAATTCCAGTGAAAAGAATTACACTAAAATTCATGGGGTTTAGAAAATATTCTCTCAACTCCATTCTGAATTCTAACCATCTCTGTACATCAGGCCCTATCAGCTAAGCTAAAGAGGCAGCAGTGACCTGTCTGTAAGCTGAGTGGCATGTTCCAACAGCTTTGTTTATAATAAGACTGCATTCCCTTAGACTGCACAAGAGTGGAATATGCTAACAATACCACATGTAATAAATAGTTGTAGCAATGAAAGTGACACTTTTTTATGGGGCTTTCACTAATAAATATGACAGAATACAAGGCTGTTGCTTTTTTTCTTCTTCTAAGCATGATCACCAAGCCTGACCCCAAGGCTGCTAATGCTGGGTAAGCCAAGAGACACACAGAACTATTCCTCTCTCAGAATATATGGTGAGCGTGGCACCATGAACAGATCCACTCACTAGCTCTTCTTTCACTGATAGCCAAAATAAATATAACAAACCAAATCTCAAGCAACCTATAACAAAATTAAAGACATTTTAAATAAAAATCTTGTCCCTAATCCAAAATATACAACAGTTACCATGTGAAGCACAATGAGAAACCTTAACAACACATAAAGGACACTTAGAAAAAATTAACCTCCAAGAATCAATTGTGAGGCATTAAACACCACCCTAGAGCTCCTAACACTGAAGCTGAAAGGGTAAAACTTCCAAAGATGTTATATGTATGTAGTAGAGAAGCTCATAGACTAACATGGCTTAAATTATTTACTTACGACTATGTTCAGTGCAATTCAAATTGCGATTGAGTCATGTAGAATACATCTGAGAACTTGCACAACAAAATCCCCTCCCTGGTAATGTAGTAGTTTTGAGTATGTGGGCTAAGATTACATGGAATAGGATAGATTCTTTGGAAAACTGAAACCTGCAGTCTCTGGAGATTTCTGTCTACAGAAATACAAGTACAATAACTGTCAAGAGCATTGCCACCTGGTTACTGATCAGTGCTTGCCCTATAACTCCTAGGACTGTGTTTTTTAACAAGACATACATTTTATGTAGATGCTTTCTGAAATACACTGCAAAAGGATGGTAAATTATTTTGGCAGCTTGTGTTTGCCATATCTCTACATTACACATGAGAAGGAAGAAGGCATTTCTGTTTACAGAGTGGCATTGTGCTTTTATCTGCTTTAGAACAGATGTTTCCTGTTTCTTCTCAGTGTGATCACTTTTGTTGTCTTTAGTCAGGGTTACTGATTCTGATCCAAATCTGCTACTTAGCCTTACAAGAAAGGTAGAATTTTACCATTGTTCTAAAGAGGCGACAGTCTTTGTTTCTTCTTCAGAGCTGGCCACTGTTTGTGAATCCACCCGATTTATGATTCAAAAAGTTCAGAACTGGTTAATTTGTCTTCTTCATACAGCAAAATATTTTCCATGAGCTTCTTTTTTTTATCATTTATCTCTATTTTCCAAGATGTCTCTCTGGCTAATGCTGAAAAACAAAAAAAAAAAAAAAAAGCCCAAATATTAAGAAAAAAATCCACTTGTCCAAGGTGTAGATAATAAAATAAAACAAACACAAACCCAAAACTGGCTTAGGAAAAAAAAAAACAACTGATAGAAAAACAGAAAATGTTTGTAGATTTATTGGTAAAATCATAACTAAGTTAAAAAGATTTACTGAAATGTGTTTAGAAGTAGGAAGAACCTAAGCAATCCTGGAGAAGAGAGTAATTTGTCCCCACTATTGTGGTACTAGAGTACTTTTATAAAGGCTTCAGTTATCCCACAGAAACATGGGAAGTTCTGCACAAACAGCTTGAAGATGACGCATTGAATGTCCCGCATACACACTTCAGACTGATTTAGATTTACCTTGTGAAGAACATGGAGAGTCACCGGCTGTGTGTTTTTGTTGAGCGGTGCTCTGTGCTGTAGACGCTGCTTCCAAGATGTCCTCACTTTTGGCACACGCCGCATTTCTTTCCTGGAGTCCATGTGCAGGCTTTTCCTGCTTGATCCTGTAATCAGAGGCTGCCACGTTTTCAGCACTGGTACAGCTAGATAGCTCATCTGTAGATTTTTCCGAAGGGTTCCATATAAAACTACTTAATTCATCTGATTCACAAGGAACCCTTGACATCTGTTCACAGTAAACATCAGGCAACACAACACCTATTGAAGGTGGGCATGGATTGGCACTGGTCAGGATGGCAGGCTCTGTGCTGTCCTCTTTATTCTTCCCTGCAGAAGGCACGTCCACGCTGAGACTCGCTGTCTCATCATCAGTTTCTTCGGGAGTGTTCATGGAGAATCCAGAAGTGCTGCCTCCACAGAGGTAATGCTCTCTTAATTTATTTTCAGCCATTTCCATCACTTCAAGCACCTGTTTGTAAGAACAAAACCTGTGAATGCAGAGTAATTCCTGTACCCCTCCTCACACATGTTCTCATATGTCAATACTCCCACAAATAAGCAAGGCATGAATGTGTAGCTTTAGACCTTGCTGTCAAGAAGACTAAAATCTTGGTCAATGTATTTTAAATATTACCTCTGCTGTGTTAGAATTCTTCTTTTTCAGACAAAAGCAGATGGCTGAGGCAAAATCAATAGCAACCTCTTCCAGCAAGTGTCCTGCTTTCTTGTCTAGATATTTACAGCATATTTCCTTGGCAGCTAGCTTTTCTGATTTCTTTCCTTTGGAATATGAGCTTTCTTTTGCTATCTGGATTTCATCAGCAATCATATCTTTCTGTTCAAAGGAAAGAGATACATTAGTGAAGGCAAAATGAACATAAACACTCATTTCTGCTTGAATCACTGAGAATATGAATCTTGCCATATATTTGTTATTATTGCTCCTTAATGGTGAGTTTACAGACCTAAAAGCTTTAAGAATCTCCATTCATGCAGCTGACAGAAATGTTTTCACTAAAAGGTCAAAGGTTTTCTCTGCATGTGTCTAATGTCAAGTTCACTAAAACAGACCCACCTCTTCTAGGCCTATGCCTGTTTATAGGAATGGAAAAGATACGTATAGAGAGGCATTCTTGCTCAGGACTTTTCAAATGTGTTAAAGAAATCATAAAACTGGGATCCTTTCTTTTCTGAACCTATTTGAACATTGATGAATTGCTTAGAAATAGTAAATAAGAATACTACAGTTTTCCCTTCAAAGTCTTCAATGAGATGGGGAATCAGAAGGAGTGCATCCCACAAGGAATATAGGTGGAGTCTGTTCTCATGAGGATGGTGTTAATGGCATTCAGTGAGCCTGGCCAACTCTGATTGCTTGTGTAGTTCTAATCACAGGTTGGGCAAATTGGCCAAGACAGAAATTCCAGACAGTAGTGCAACACATAAGCACCTGATAAACACGATGCTGAGCAACTGTGGTTACCGCCTGCCCACGTTTCCCCATTCAGTTTGGCTCATAGCATGTCTTTCTGGCACACAAAAAGCCCCATGCAGCAGCATTTCAGCACAAAGTCTTCTCTCTTAAATAAATACACATGTATTTAAACACCACTATTCTGGATTATCCCCTACTACGATGATCAGGCCAGTACTCATGAGTGTGGTGTGTGAAATGAGAATAAGTATCCAGCCTCTGTCGAAAGGCAGGTAGGCTACTGATGTTAATGGAACTGGAATATGGCTTCCAAATATCCCTTCTTCAGGATGTGTACAGCAGACTCCAAACAACGAACTATTTATATAAAATGAAAATCCATTCTATGACAGTAACCCCATTCACTTGTGTTGGTATTAGTTATTCCTGCTTCTTCTTACCAGATAAATAGGGTCTCTCCCTTCATCCAGGGCCTTAATCCCTGTCAGTATCTCTGCTAAAACCTAGAAGGAATATACGGAAGATAAAACAATCTGTTCAGAATTAATTCTGTTTTTTAAAGTGTGTTTTGTAACTAAAGAAATATTGAACTGCCAGGGCATTTAAATCAGTATTTTTACTTCAGATGCTTTAACAATGCCAGATCTGGGCAATAGTCACGACTTTGATCTTCATGATTTGTGATCTTTATGGCCTATCTCCAAAGCTAAGTCTATTTTATAGTTAGGTACAAAAGACATTGTTGAAACTAAGGATGATAAGGAAGTCATTCTACATCTAGATAAGAAATCACACTGGACTATTTAAATGGAAATACCTGGATACAGGCAACAAGGCTATCAATTGTTTTACTTGAAATTCCAAATTAACAGGTGATGTCTATAGCAGTTCCTGAGGCAAATCTGCAAGAATTCCAAGAACCCAACTGCAGGCATCCTGCTTCTCTTTGTGTTTGGGTTTTTAAATGATCAGCAAGAACTTTTTCCAGCAAGAAACAATTTTGTTTGTGTTGTTCAAAAGATTCACCTCACTTTGCCAAAACTCAATATATTTGGAGTGTGGACATAATTAGAACCAGTATTTCAACACATTATATAGTCAGCAATATGAAATTGTTAGCAAATCCAATCTTATATCCAATTTCCTGTCTAGAAGCACCAAAGAATGCAATGGAACGTGTTAAAAAGGCCACATACCACACCACAGCTGAATGTATCAACTTTCTCTGTTAACTTCCCATGCCTGATAAAATCTTCTGGCAGGTAAGTAAGAGAAGCCTGTAGGACTTTGGTTTTCATCGTAGCATATTCTGATTTTTTATCAACAGAATACAGCCGCAGACCTGAATGTCCAAGCTTTGGTGTAAAGTTTTCATCCAACAAGACATTTGAGCTGTGATAAAGACAAATAACAATACTGGTCAAGTAATCACTTTAACTTGAGGTCAAAAATTACAGTTCTACACTTTAAAAGAAAAGCACTGAAAGTTCCCAGCATTTGGCCTGCTGTGTATGAGTGGAAGGATAAAGAATGGCAGAAAGGGAGAGGGGGAAGAACAAGCAGTCCAGAAATAACCTCAAAAGAATATACTTCCATCACTCAGAAAAGAGATGGCTTAAACATAAAAAGGTGAAGACCCCACAGAACAAGAGACAGCAGAAAGACCCTGCAAATGGATTTCACAATTGTGCATGCTTTCAGCCATTAGTGTTAAAGAAATTCTGGAAATAAGAGGTGACGATGGAAGTGCTGAGTTGCCAAATCCCTCACCTTTTGATATTCCCATGAAGAATTCCGGAATTATGTAAATACTCTGTAGCTCGGAGGAGCCCTACAGCAATGCTAATTCGCATCTCCCAGGTCAGTGGAGCAGAATCATCCTGCAAGGAAACGAAGAAAATGGTATTTCATAGAATAAAAGACTCTAAGACATCAGTAGTTTTGAAAACTAAAGGCTTAGCTTTAGTCTCAGTCAAAACTCCTGCTAACCTAAATCAAAAGTTTGGTCCAAGGCAGAATGTGACAATTTCTAGGCCAAGGAAAGAACCTATCCTTGCATATTGTGCTACAATATGTTTTGATGCTATGGGACACAGTGAGATAAGGATACAGCAAAGATCACACTTGCCCAAAGAGTCAGGTACTGCCCATTACTGAGGCACATCACTGGCTTTGATGGACCGCTGCTCTAAGGTTCCTCTGCCTTACCATCTCCTCTGCAGATGCTCTTTGAATAGGTGTAAATATCTCAACCCGTTCCCTCCTAGCCCTTGTGAAACTTCCTAGCACATTATGCCAGTGAATATGATGGTAGAGTCTACAGAAACAAACCCAAATCCAATGAAACTGTATATGAATAGACACAGTTTCCAGATTCCTTATTACTTGAAAAGGCTCAAGGCTGCACAGCAGAAACTTCCTTTTCACCCGATTTGCTTTGCAGTCGGAAACTGGAAACGAGCTGCAGCCTTTCTAGAACTTGTAGTCAAGATATCTGGGCAATTTCTGTCTGTTTCTCAGTATTCCAAAAGATATATTTGCTTTTCATGCAGTAACAGGCCAGGATCTGTAATCACAAGTAGATTAACAGACCCAGATTATTTGCTTACTTGACACTGCAGTCTGTTTTGTAGTGATCCATTGGGCAGGTATGGATATACCAGACAGTGCAATCCAGTTTCTACTGAAAAACCCAGCAGCTGCAAGATGTTGACATGACAGCACCTGCAGGCACAGATCAGCAGTGGTTTGCAAATGAAATATGAGCAACACAGAAAATATTCCTGAGCTGGAATAAATGCCTAAATTCAAGGCAATTGGAAATTTTCCTGCAGCTGGAAGCAGCGAATGTCCCTGAGCAGAACAGCAGAGGGCTGACTAATCTATTAGAGTGCAGGTAGGAGGGACGCAAGCTGAAGAAGACACTGCTTCTTCACCACCTCAAGGGCTGGCAGAGCATGGTGTCTGCTCAGCATTGCCCTGCAGCATCAACAGGAGGCATGCTATTTACCATGGCTCCAGTAAAGGGTGTGCATAGCCCTCTTCTTGAGAGCAGCACAGCACCCAAGAGAGAGGCTCATCAGTCTTAAACTAAACATATGGGCACAGGCCACAAGCAGGTAATGCACTGATTGCACCTGAAAGCCAACACTTACCGAAAGCAAATCTGTACCTCTGTATGGAAGAACCTTTGGGTGGAATCTGGGCTTGCACATTCCGTCTGAAAAATGAAAACGTGTGCTAGAATGTCAATAGTCATTATTAAAAGGTTGCACTTGTAGAGATCTTTCAGTCTACCTTAGAAAACTGTCAAGTATCATTGATGGCAACTTTGGGTCAAATGCAACAATTCATTGACAATTAGAACAAGAACCAGTGTAAGGACACATCTGATTCAGTCATCAATGCAAGCAGCTATATTGCAGGCTACCCCCATGGCTAGAGTTAATAACACTAGTCACTTAAGTATCTCTCATATGTGTTTGCTGAATCTAGGTTTACTTACTTTACATCCTTTCCTTTTTACCTCTCCTCTCATGTAGCCCTTCTGGTTCCTTGCCCATACAATAGTAAACAACAACTGCTAATGTTTCAGAGATAATAATGACATACCCCTTCAAAGAAAAAGAAAAGGTGGAGTACTTGCCTCTTTCAGTCTTTTGATGATATACTCTATGTTGTTCCTCTGACCTTTGTAGACATCCGCAAAAGTACCTTCACAGATTCTGCTCTTGTCACTGAAACCACTTGTGGCATTAGTAACTTCCCTCTGGGTCCACAAAAGACTTCCACTGGGGAGATCCGTCCTTGTCTCCTGCTGAGGAGCAGGAGAGCTGCAGGGCTACACATGTGCAGAAGAAACGAGTTTCTCTCATGAAAATTCATATGCTTTTTCCTCCTTTCAGTTGTTGTATTTGCTTTTCCACAATCTAAGCAATCACTGTGATTGTTGAAAGAAACTGTGAAAAGTACTGTACATGTGATGTTTTCCCTTTGTTATAACTGTCTTGATGTGTTTTGCTCATATAAAAGTTTTGCCTAGTAGAAGAATCAGTTACCAATTTGCATTTCCACCTTTCCCAGAAAATAGACTTAATTTTGTTTAAAAGTCGATATATTTTTTTGAAGTGATGTTAATTTTAATATTCTTAACAAAGAATATTAATCTTTATGGCTGGGGCATACACCAAGAAACAATTGGATCAGAAAGTAGGTTCCCTCATAATGTATTTATGTTCTGGTAGGAACTTCACATCTACTTCTGAAGCATCTGTCATCAGTTGCACAATAATTCGTTGCTTCCAGTGTGGCAAGTCCTAATGCCAATTGTTATTACAGTTCCACTGTAATAACACACAGCTTTCACAACCTTAATGTGCTCCAGACTTGAGAAAACAAAACATTAACTCCCTCTCAAAAGCTCTGAGACTACTACATTCTTTGTCACAGTCTTCTCTTCTGGCTGGTACCCTTGAACCAGGTTATTCTGGAAGAGCTTAAACCACAGTCTTCTTCAAAACAAAACAAAGCAAAGGAACCAGGCCAAGACAGAGCCATGATGGGATCAGAGCATGCACATGGATCTGTGAAACACTCTGAAAACCCACAGGACAGATCTAGCTAGACTATCTTATAGACAAGAGAGCTGTAGGGAGGCAGGAACAGAGACTGTGATGAAATCATTAGAAACGTGGGAAAAGCTTGCCACAGTGAGATGGTTAGGCACTAGAATGGCCCAACCTTGGAGATTTTCGATTGTCAGCTACACCAGGCCCAGGGAACCTGACTTAAACTTGATACTAGCCCAGGTTTCAGGAAAACTCCCCACATTTTAAGTATATAATCAAACTAATAGTCTGCTGTTCTACCTAGTCAGTGGTATATGTGGTACCATCCTGTGCTCACACCAGGAATGTTAAGTCCTCTGCAAAATCCATACTAGAAATTCCTCCAAAATTATTTGCTATTTGTGGGCATGTTATCCATGCAATATGGTTCATTTTTAGCGTCACCGGTCCATCACTGGCAAAAAGAATTATGCACACTACAAGTAATCTAACTGAAGCAGGACTAATGGTCCGTTAGTCCATTAGTATTCAGTCCATTAGTATTCAGTCCAAACAAACTGTAATCAACCCCTACTTTTTCACTCTATTTTATACAAATAGAGGGACAAACTTTAACTGAGAAAACATGGAATGTTACGAAGACAATTTTCATTGTTATAATCAATGAGGCCTAAACAGATTTACCTTCACACTTGATGAGACAGGAGGATTTGACTGTAAGGATTTCAAAAGGTCTCTTGGGGGAGGTGGTGGCAAAGGGAGTGAGTACAAGGCTCCTTCAGAAACAGCACCTGAAACTGAAATAACAGCATTGAAAGTACAGGTTCTTTTTACAGTGCCACAGCCTGTGACTAATTATGGAGGTCTGGGATATTTTGTTGAATTTCCTAACCAGGGATAATCTGTCAAAATGAGCAATACTGTGTGAAGACAGGCAGCTGTTTTCCTGGTTTCTCTTTGCAAGATGACTGTGCATGTCCCTCTAATCCTGGCTTGAGAACATAGAGCTCCCTCATCTATACTATTGTTCTTTTCAGTATGTCCTGTGGTTCTGCTGCCTCCAGTTGCCAAGCAAAGGGGCCTGCTGACCTGTGCATAGCTCCCTTCTGGCCTAAATTTATTCTGCATGGCAACAGGGATATGGGGCAGGAAATGTATGCACTCATCTAGTTGTAGTATGGAGCCAGGATGGGACCCATGTGTTCACAGAGACCTGGAAAATGCCTTCAGATCCCACAGGATAGATATAGCCAGCATCTTTCTAAGTCAAGAGAGGTGTAGAAAAGATAAACAGGAGGCAATGTGATAAAGCTACAAAGAAATAAAAATAAAGTTAAAAGGCAAATATTCAAATGCAACCCTTTTGAAGAGAAATATTATACTATTCTGAAAGCAAATGGGAAGCAGTCTTATCTACATGGTCATTTCAATGTTAGCGCAAATACAGAATCTGTTTAGTTACTACCTGCTGGTGGTACTCCTGGATGTGGAGAGTCTGTTGATGGCAACAGACTTATCTCGTTTTCTCTGTCTATCTTCTTGTTTTCTGTGGGAATTAAAGATCTGTTCTCTGATTTAGGCAGCTCTACCAGCTCTTCTTTTCCAGAGTCGGCAATATTAGAGGCTGATGTCCCTTCAAAAAACAATAAAGGAAAGATGAAGATTACCAGGGAAAACACAGCCTGACTCTAATCAACTATCAGGAAACAATCCTAGTCAGGAAAACAGACTGTACATTAACATGAATATTAAAATGAACATTCAAGCAATTCACTGAGAAATTGCTGGAATAGTGTTGGTATTTAAGTTCAGACCATATTTATGACATTAACTACTACTGAAAATCAGTAAGAAGTCAGAGTTTCAAACAAATACCAGTGATGACTATGCAAAATATACAGAGTCCCTTACAAAAAGATATTAACAATATAATATACTTATTGTGTCATTTTCTATATAGCATCCTTCAGCCAATGATCTCAAATCACAAATACCTCCCAGCCTAAAGAAGGCATCTAGTTCTTTGTTAATTGTTGTGGGACTGGGAGGAAGTTTGACAGAATTGTGTTTAGTTTAGCCAGCTAAATGTTTTAGGACTGTTTTCAAGTGTGTGGTTTTAGTGTCATGACCCTGCTCATTCCCAGAAAACACTTTCCTGTATAGAACTATTTACAATAACGAATCATCCTGTTATTTATGAACAGAAAGAAACAAGCTGGAGACAATCTAGGGAAAACATAAGAATCAAAGTTCAAGACTTACTAATATATAAGGGAAAAATAAAGGCTGAATTATTGATTCACTGCAGCTCTAAAAGATACTGTGCTGTATACAGCTTGGTAAAATCTCAGAACAGGCCTGACAAAACAATTGAAATCTGGTTAAAAGATGCACAAAGATGCTTTCAGTGTACAGGAACACAAAACATATGTACATCTTAGACGGAATTATTAAAACTAGATTAGGTTAAAGTCAGGATGGTAAAAAATGAAGTAAAAAAAATTCAAGATACTATGATACCTTGAATCTGCCAAAATCTTCTGAAGGAGCAGATAAATTCTTATCTGTGAATACATTCAAAACTGAGGTTGAAAAGGAGCTTGGGAATACCCAGTGTGCACTGGGGATGATAGAAAGACTTCCTATATGCTAACAACTTTTCCTGGTTGTAGTTGTAAACTTTTGTTTCCACCTGCCACCTTTTATCAGCAACACATTGTGCGTTTTCCTAAAAATAAAAATTAAAGTTTTATTTTGCTATAAAGGAAAATAAGCACAGGTATTAATACAAGGATTTTTTGTCATGCTGTTTTATCAGTCTTCTATCTTAAGCATGGTGGTGATCTTGGAATCAAAAGCCATAGGCCTCTATTTGAATGTGAAATTAGACAACAGCTTCGTGTCCCTTTTTCTGTACAAAGCATTGGAATATCTGAAACAAGCAGGAAGCAGTATGCTTCATTTTAATCAGTGCTGCTCACAAGAAGCCAGCACTCAGTAGAACTGTTTAAGAGAAGACAAGCTATGCACATTGCAGTGCACTAAAGATTGAAGAGTAGATGAAAAGCAGTACTGGTAGAAGTGGCCACGGTCATGACAGGCAAGTTTTGTCCTCTGATCTCTGTTTGGGGTTTGCATCCACTTTCTTCAGTCATGTATGAATGCAGGTTTGAATAAAGCCAGCCTTTAGAATTAAGACACAAAAAAAACCTGGTATGTTTCTTTATTCCTTATTGGAATCCTACGAAATCCCAAATTTCATGAGGGTTCAGAATCAGCCACTGAACAAGTCTGCAGGCCTTTAGCTAAAACTGACAGTCCCTGCATTCTGCAGATGGTAGCTTTTCCCTCCTGTATTTCAACCTAGAAGTCTCTAAAATTAGAATCACTTCCCTCTTTCAACCTACTTTTCAGGGTTTGTCATCAATTTAGCAACTTCCTGCACATCAGACAAACAGGTCATCATTGCAGCTAAAGAACTGACAGGAGAAAAAAGACACAATTATTATGGATGTTCAGAAGCTGGCCTAGAGTAGTGCAAGAAGTTGTTGATGAGAGGTACAGCTCTCCTGGAATTAACCTGCCAGGAAAACCAACCTGCGTGTTGTGTCTGGTTCCTTAAGGTCACAATGAATAGAATTACAGTGATGAAGGACCACCTGGTTTTCAAAAGTGCCCAATAGAACAAGCAATGTACTCTTCATATTTGCCCCAAAGGGATCACCTGAGGGAGCATTTTCAGATATAAATAAAAAGGCAGAAATAGAGGGTAAAGGCTTCAAAGATTTGCCTAAATCTAAGAGGATCCTGCTAGAAATCACTGCAGCTTGTGACTGAGCCCACTGTGGAATGTCCGCATTGGGTTCATTCCAAAAAAACCCTAACTACTTCCACATGCTAGAAAAACAAAATAATCCAGACTCTGCCACTCCAATTAATATGAAGCTTTGCTATGGACTTCAATATAAAAGACAACTATAAGAAGCTTTTTTAAAAGATCATTTCATTGTGGTTTTGCAACTTACTGCATTTGAGTTGATCCGAGACTAACATTAATATCCATCATCCAGAAACGTAAGTAAAAATTGATCACTCCACAGGATTTGTCTCTTCCCATCCTCTTTTAAGCCCTCTTTATTTAGCTTTCATACTGCTTTACAGAGTCAACCCCCAAATCACATAACTCCTTATGCAGCCGTTTGTGGAACAGTCCAAGATTGTAGTTCACCCATTGTCACAAAGGAAATCAGAGAAACAAATGTATCTTAGATTTATTACACCAGTTCAATTTCTTAATGAGCTAAATTGAGCATGTCCATTTCTTTCTAAGATCTATTAATATTTACTTTCCCTATTTATTATCTAGCCTGCAGATACCATTATAAAGACCCCTGTTTACTTGCATCAGCCAGCTACAATCTTTACAAACCAAGTTTTTCCTTGGCGATTGCAAAACATACTCTTCCAGCCTGCAGGAACTAGATTGGGGTTTATTTTTAACAGGGGAAACCCTCAGGGTTTTCAGCTTGTGGCAAGTGAAGTCCAAAAAGTCTCAGGAATGTTTTTGAGAAAGCCAAAACAAACCCCAAAACTTTAAGGTAAATCACAGAGGCAGAGAAAAAACAGGTTATAGCTCTTGTACCAGAGGCTGACCTCAGCTACATCTTGTGCAAGCTACAGCAATACAGTGATACTGACACATCATACAGTGATAGGGACAGTCAGACAAGCAGAAGGGTAATGACTTTCTGTGCTGGGATGATTATTTTTGTTTGTGTTCTATCTTTAAGGTTCTATCTTTAAGTTACTGGAAGCTGCTCTGGGATTGGAAGCCTGATTCTTTGCATTTTATACAAGCACCGAGACAAATCTTACTTGGTTCTTGTGTAAGTGACCTTGTCAGAGCTTTACAATGCCGCCTCTCAGGGCTTGATCCAGTGCCACATTCTGGCCTTTGCAGACAGGACCAGACTTAACAATCAGAGACCCTCTGCACAGCCTCTGGGCTTTGGGGGGTCATTTCACTAAATGTGCTATACATCAGTTCAAATCCAACAATGTTGTGGTTTGCAAGCAGTAGCTCTCTGAAATTAAATACATGGAGCTTCTGTTGAAGTGGTTCACCCCTGCAATGTGCTGAACTAACCTACAGTTTGAAATCTGTTCAGGGGCTTGTTTTAAAGACCTGTAAGAGAAGAGAAAACCCTCTACCTGGGGGTAAAAGCAGCAGCATCTCAGTTGTTACAAGAAGTATAAACAAAGGTGGGCCCCAGAATGTGCTCTGACAGGGAAAGCATGCAAGGCCTGTAACTAATTAGGGCTTAAGGTGTGGTAGGTTAAGCTGTGTTATATAAGAGCACCCACAACCTCTCTGTATGGACAGGGAATCAATGGTGTTAAATACTGAACAGGAACAGAGCAAAAACCTCATCACATCATGAAAGTCACTCCCTACTTCAGAGCATCCTTCAAATACCATTATCAGAGAGCCAGGGCTATTGCAGTGCTGATATCAGATTTAATATAAATGATAAAATTGATATTAAAGTATAAATTAAAAAAGAATATATAAATCAAGATTTTTGTCTTCAATCCTGTCCGCTGAGACATGACCCTCACAGTGACTAAATTAACAACCGGATTACCAATATACAGCTTAAACCAGATTTGAACCAAATCATAGACTCATAGAATAGTTAGTGTTGGAAAGGACCTTAAAATCATCGAGTTCCAACCCCCCTGCCATGGGCAGGGGCACCTCACACTAAACCACGTCACCCAAGGCTATAGAATCATAGAATAATTAGGGTTGGAAATCCTGTAGCTCTGTTTGTTTTGCTGAAGAATGAGGAGCAGGAATTGCTATGGTCTTCTATGCTGAATGCCCTGACTGAATTCAGCCAGGAGGCTGATCTGCTGAATCAAAGTGCTGCACAGGGTGGCAGCAAAATCAAAAAAACATTAACTGAGCAATGCTCTCATTAGGGTCTGTGGTTACTGTGTTAGATAGTACTAAGACAGAATTTGCTGCTTGTGCTGTAGCACTAACTATTCCTTTAAAAACACCCAATAAAATGACAGAATTTGGAATGCCATTGTCAGATTTTTCCACCATACCCAGGTGAAGGTTTACAGTCACACTAATTCCCGGAAACTACACAACACAGCAGTGCCACACAAAGAAATGCTGTGGCAAGAAACCCACGACGTAGAGCTGGACTTCCCATGCATGCCAGCTGGCAGCCCTGCCCGGTGGAGATGGGCTGCTGTTGAGCAACAGCCGCTCGTGATGTCACTCAAAACCACTCGTGGCAGACAGCTTCTCCATCACAGAATGGGAGAAGCAGATGGGGCTCCTGCACATTCCTCACCCGTGGAAGCGTGTGCCTTCGTGAGCTTTCCCACGCTCACCTGGATAGTGCTTCTCTAACCAGTTTCAGCCATATAACAACAATTGGTAATGTTTCTTTCTAGTAATTCCCTATGGAAAACTGGTGAAAATCATACAAAGATCTGGTTTCCAGACAGTAGACTTTGTGTGGGAATATGTGTTAAAAAGGGAATGTGGTCCACTCTCAACTTTTTAGGGCTACTCAATACGGAAAGACAGTATGTTGTCCGGGCTTCAACAGATTTGGTGGTAGCACTGGGTTAAGGTACAATCTGGTTTACAAAAATTGACAAAAAAGCTGCAATTTAAACATAATTTTCAATGGAAAAAAAAAATGGAAAGTTATATTTAAGAGCATTGTGATTCCTGTAAGTCAATAGTTTACCTTAACCAGGCACACTGAGCTCAAACTAACCATCCTACCTCAAAAAGATAAACCTGAAATACAGCAAACTGGTGATCAGTGAAAAGAATTGCATGCAGTTACAAAGTTAAACTTCCCCCAAGTTCAACTAGAGTTTAATCTGGGGAGGGACAGAGGAGAACATATGACAGGAACAGAGAAAATATGAGATGGAATAAACAAACAGTAATGTAGGTAGTTGATAAATCATTTCCCCTTTTCCTAATCTTTTTCTTATGGTGCAGGCCAGCAACCTGCATAGGAAAACCGATTATGTTCTTCTGCTCTTCTGGGTTTGCTAACAGAGTATAATGACAAAGTTTCACAGAGAAACAAGAACGTATGAAGAATTAAAATGTGCAGAATCAAGCTCTGTTTAGAAACCCTGTCTGACGCATTGAAGTACCAGCCCTGGCTCAGAGCACAGCCAATCTCTGTGGCACCTCTCAAAGCCACTGAAAAGATGGGATGATGACTGAGAGGGACCTGTGATTCTTTCTCTATGTCACTTCTTAAGCATCAGACTCCCAGCAAAAGGTTTCCTCAGCCAGTGAGATCCATTGGACTGAGGCTGGTGCTCTGGGAGAACACAGATTCCCACAGGAGGAAGGAGCAGCTACTCACAGTCCAGAATGACTTGGGCCGCTCGGTAGAGCTGCAGTGCTCGCAGCAGGTCCAGGAGCTGTGGCACTGTTGCCAGCCTCACTCCCCACCACCACATCAGCTCCCTTGTTATACTGATCCCAGTCTTCTCCATGCACTTGATTTTCCGTAGCTCTGTTTGGTCAGTTATCACATAGGAGGCTATTGGGAAACAAAAGACAGTTCTGTTTAAACTAGAAAATACAAGCAGGTGCAACAGGGAAAACTAAGGTGTGAGACACACTTTGCCTTTTCCTTTGCACACTTTTACAATGAAGGATGGCAATAACTGACCTATATGAACACGAAGAAAGGTCAGTTTATGGAAGTTCAGTTGTGTGCTCATTTGTGGTCCCTGGGGCTGGTGGAGATGCCACCAAAGGTGTCTGTCCTGAGTCAGCCTCCCTCAGCTGACCCACATCTACCTGAAGGAGAGGTGTGGGGGCCTGGAGTGTGGGAACAAAGATTCCCCTGTTCCCACCTCAGCTGGCTTTAGAGGACACTGGACACAGTTTTATGCATGCAAAGACAGAGGAAGTGAATCCCACTCTAAGTCAGCAACTTTAACGGGGTAAGAGTTCACTCAGAGTTAGTGAAGTCTTGAATGAAAATAAGTCATGTTAAATACGAAAGGGAGGACAACTGAGGAAAGACTCAGAACTGTTTGGACTGGGATACAGAAAATGAATAAAAACCTCAGGGACTGCATTTTTTATACTTACTAACTGGACACAGCAGGACCAAGAAAAATGGGGCAGTAAGTATGAGAGAATATACATAAGTGAAGGGAGAAAGAAAACAATAGATCATCTATGCGAGGCAAACACTGGGAGAAGCAGAAGATAAAGTGCAGTGTGGGGAGTGCTAAAGAGCAGAGCGCGAAGGGCGGGAGCCTGGCTGCGCGGACAAGCCAAGCAAACACAGAAGTCTGGAATTCCACCTATTAACCAGCAGTTTCACTTGATCCCCAAACCAGAGTGGTGCATGGGAACTCCCTGTCTACAGGATGTGAGTGCCGGGCAGCAGCTGGGCCAGAGGCCCTGCATGGGGCAGCTGTGTGCCCTGCCAGCACCCCGCACCCTTCCACTGCCCGTCCCAACCATGCTGCCGCGCTGTGCCCCTATCACACTCCATCAGCCCACCTCCCCGCATGCCAATCTCACCGAACCGCATCCAGTCGTAGTCGCTCAGGCAGTCCATCTTCTGGCAGAAGTCCTCCAGCACCCAGGCAGGCATGCTGTGGATGTACAGCACCGGGGGGGAGCCCCCTTTCAGGGCCAAGGGCGGCTGCTGCAGGGTCATTGCTTCACAGTCCCTCTCCGGAGCGTTCTTTGTCCCCGCCGTGGCCATCAGCCACGGCTACACATGCTGCATACCCAGAGCAGGGACGCTCACCACTCTCTGCCTCCTGTGTGGGCTGTGGAGGGTTGATTTTCTCCAAACGCTTCCTCTTCTCGAAGGGGCTGTCCTTCACAGCCTGTCCCCACCCCACCAGACTCACTCTTTGCTGGCGGAAGAGTCGAGCGACACGGGCAAGCGTTTGTTGGCAGGGTCAGACCTCGCTCCTGCTTCCTGCTCTGGCTGACGTCAGGCTCCAAATGCAAATCAGATTTTTCTTTCCATTGAGTGCTGATTGCTCCAGCCCGATTGCCAAATGCCGAGTTTCAAGGGATGAAGGTGAAAGGTGCTTTCCCGCTTGTTACGTACAGCTGGTATTGCCGACAGGCTGGGCAATGGCTGCTCACAAAGCGAGGGCTGGTAGGTAAGGAGCTTGCCTGCTCTAGCCCAGGCACTGGCCACATTTCCAGGGCAGTCTGCCAATGGCTTGGTCACCTGTGTGGGTATAGATATGCCTGTGTGTTTAAACATAGATCCCCCTAAGAGCTGCACCAACTGTGCTCCCACTGCTCTGGATGCTGTACAAACGGGGATAGAGGAAGTTTCAAATATCCCACAAGATCTAAGCAACAAACGTGTACCAGCAGGAGGGCAGTAAAAACCTCTGTCAGCAAATACTGAGCAGTGATGCCTCTGCCTAACTGCTGCCAGGGTTTTGCACTCATTGCAGCATATAAGATTTCACTTACCATAATATGTAGTACAGTAGCAGATGCAGGGTGTGAGAAGCAGTCATCTGGCCAGGTCTTGCTAGTCGAGGATTAGGTTTAAAGTCAGTATTTTTTCTAAATGTATAGGTTTTCCCCTTTTTTTGTATTGAAGCTTCTTTTTATAAACACCTGTAATGACTTTGCCAGGGTAAATGCTACAGATACTGCTGGCAAAACCATCTACTTGGACAGCCTTACAGCAGTACCTCTGCCAGTATGGGACAGTTCACCAAACACAGTTGTGACCCATTCCTCTTCCTGTTCTTTTCGTTCATGTTCAGCCCTAGATCTTTTTGTATTTACTGCAAGCAGTACTATAAGTTTAGAGAGCTTTTAACTTACTATTTCTTTATAATCTGCTTGTATTTCACGGCAGAGCTAACTTGTGTTTTCAGGATCAAACTTTTATACTTTGGCAATTTTCCATACTTCTTACCTCTGAAATCACAAGCCTTCCAAGTACCATTAAAGTAACAATGAATTTCTTACCCCCACTGTGGCAAGGAAAAGCTGAAAAATGTGATATTAATGTAGCTACAAGTTCAAAAGACAGGGAAAAAAATAAATACCTGAATTGTGTAACTTAAAAGACCACAATTCAAAGATTCCTCAGGACCTCCCTGTTTTAGCAGAAGCACTATTTCAATAATAACAGTTGAATTTATGGGGGTTTCCCCTCCTTTTTCTGCTTAGTGTCCTTCTGACACAGCCATGGGAAAACGATCAGAGCACCTCTGAAAGTCACGCAAGATGAGATTGAAATGTGTGTTGCGAAGAAGTGGATAAAAGGAGGAAGAGAAGACTCTTCTTTCCCTTGGGTACTGGAAAGAAACTGGAACGTTCTGGACTATTTGCCTCATGGGAGAACAAGGGGAAAGAACGCACTGACAAAGCCTGCGGCTTCCGTTTTACACTACTGAAGGGTTTTACAAAGGAAGTGAAATTTACTTTTTCACACGATGACTGGAATGATCTTACACACTCCTGCTATTCAGCCTCCACTTGCAAATAATGAGGTATTAATTACACAGGACTCTGCCCTCCTCGAGCCCCCGGGCACTAAACAAACAACTTGTTTGTTTCTGTGGTGTTTCGCACCTTCAGCTGTTACCCACCACTTCCTGCAGCAGCTCATTTCCACCACCACTGCGTTGAGCTAGAGCACAGACGGGCCCTGACCTCCGCTGCTCCCTGCCTGCCAACGAGACACTAACATGACTCCAACTACTACCCAAGTTTGTAATGCATTTGTCACAACCGAATAGCAACTTTCACTCATCACTAATCCAGCTGAGTAACTACTAGGAGGCTCCATTGCCCATCTATTAGAGCCAGCTGGGTTTATTTTCTCATCTTTTCTTATTCTGACCCAAAGGAGCAACCCAAAACCACACTTTCATGCATATGCTGAGCATTTCTTCATGTTTACCTATAACATCTGGGTTTGCTTTCTGTTTCTTTAAACATTTTGTAAATAGAAGTTCTTTAATGACCAAAGCTTTCTAGTATAGCATTTATGCACTGGCTTTAACAATTCTAATTGAACAGGCTTTTATGTCAATTACTTTCTTACATCTGCCAGCACTTTCCACTTTGAATAAATACTCAAGCCACACGTTTGGCTGGAGAATGAAAACCAAATGATACCAAAAAATGTTAGGAGCTATTGCATTCCGACAACAAACAACATGTAACCAAATTGGGGTTTTGCTACAATGCCTCTGGGTAACAAGTATAAAGACATACATCTGGACTGCTTTCTGAACTAATCCATGGCAGCGTCTGTGAGCATCTGGTAATTTGATCAGCCCACCTAAATGAAGGTGTTATTTAACATGCATCACAATTACTGCCATGTTGGTTAAGAAGACAAAAAAGAACCTGCAGGACCTGTAACAGTACTGTCAGACTGTGGCACAAGAGTCAAATGGAACATCAGACGTTACTCAATGGGCTGTGAAAACAAACCCTTGTCACCAGTTTGTGAGAGATGCTGTAATGTGAGAGATGCTGTAAAGTGCTGCTCAGAGAGGAAGTTGCTAAGCTTTTAAACCTCATGTATGGGGGGGGTAGGGGGTATTCCATGACTTGTCAAGAGGAAAAATCAACACTTAGAACACATCTGAAAGCTAAAATTAGCTAAGTACTCACAGAATTCATATCACAAGAAAACACACCCACATTGCAAGAACTGTGGGGGTAATAGGGGAGGCAGATGCATGAGCAGGCTTCTGCCTCAGACTTCGTATTTGTGTTCAGTCCTTTCCTCTCCTAAACTTCTGGCATAACTTTGGAATACTCAATTTCATCTGCAAAATGGAAATAGTATTTCTATTGTTACCTTGTCTCGGGAAAGTATAAGATTTCAAGCATGGATTGCCTCTTGCTATTCATTAAGCAAGTGATTTAACTAAATGTAAAGTTCAGCAAAGACAGGATACTCCTATGATCAATGAGATCAGGAGGTAGTTTCGTATGTTTTTGGCAAGTCACAGATATGTAAGTATGCTTTTCTGTCTGCCAACATGCAGAAATCCAAGGAATCTGATCCAAAAGCAGTCAAACATTGTACTAGGAAAGCATCACTGACTGGCTGTGTACTGGAGGAAGTCACAGACTAATGGAATAAATTTAAGTTATTCTATGAAGCAACACAAGAGATCTTAGACCCCCAACACAAAGAAGGTTTGTGATACGTACAGATCTGTAAAACCTAATACCTACTGCAGTAAAACTAGAGCTGAGCAACCAGTTTTCTGCATCAGTTTGGCCGTGCTGTCACAGTAACCATAACACAGAGTAGCACAAGGACACCAGGAAAGAAACTCCTCTCTTGGATCTGCAGGACCCCAACCTGCAGGAGCGCCCAAGGGCTTCCAGGAGCCGGGTGACATCCTGCTGTCTGCTCCCAGTGCCTGCACGGGCAGATCTGCAGAAGGTGGTGAATGCACAAATTGTTGTGTAGCTACATTTGTGCACAGGCACTGCCTTAAGCTGTGCTAAGTTTTTAGTTTTAGCCACCACTCAGTCTCACAGCCACAGGGGGCTGCACAGTTTGTAAACTCAGTCCAGGAGTATCTGTCATTTATTAGCTATAATGACTTTCAGGAATATCACAGCAACACAAGAATAAAGACCCAAACACCGTGAGGTTGTGTGAGAGAATCAAACAGCATGGATTTACATTTTCAGGACAAAGATCAATCCATACACTTCAAATATGTAAGAAAAAACAAGTCTACAAAAACGGGAGACATTTCATACTTACAGAACAGGTCGACAGTCTCAGTTTTACAGCTGTGTTTCTTAGAATGTGTAACTGGAAAGGAACGTGTCACAGAAATAACCTGCTATAATCTTCTACCATTCTGCTTCTAACAGTGAACAGCACTGCATCTGTTACTTGGTGGACAATTCACGTTATCTGTAAAAAAACTACACTGCTTGGAATGACATGTGTATGTTCACACAAATACACATCCTAACCGAGGCATGAGGGAACAGAACATTTGTAAGCAAATGTTTTCCCTGCTTATCTAGCCTGTAATGAAGCACAAAGCATGGATCTGTGAGACAGATCTAGCAAAAGGCTCATCTGAGCTGATGCAGTTTTCTATCTGTTACTTAGGAGACACCAGCAGCTCAAGTGGTCCCTGCTCCCTTGAAAAGGCCTCCCAGCTACTGGACTACTGCATTGCCACAGGAAAAGGCAGGATCAAAGCATCTACTGTCTATGAACACAACCTGTAACAGGAAGCTGCTGCAGAGGAGAGAAGTGCCCCTGAACTAGGACCCCAGAACTATGTATACATGGCTGACTGGGTTGATGACCTTCAGATCCAAGCATGAAGGATAAATAAGGCATCCAAGGTACAATCTGTGTAAAAATGCATCAGCCTGAGTGGACAAAATATGGACTTACACATGTAAAGCCAAAAGGCAGGAAAACCCCCAAGCATTTACATGTGTCATTTTTCCACCAGCATGATGTTTTGATGTTTCAGGTCAGGTCCCAAGAAGGGGTGTTTGAAACTCTCATGTACACAAACACCCCCCACGCTTGGTTGGTCACAGGCAAATCTAGGTCAAGTGTGAGAGCGAAATTCCATTGAATGCAAATTGTTCAAATGAAAATGGTGTGGGTCTGCCACTTACAATCATTAGTCTGAATTAATCTTTAGCGTAATTTACTGTCTAATACAATGAAAGCTAATCTGTATGCTCCAAACAGATGACCTGACCTTACATCCCTATGCGGTGTTCTGATGCAGTCCAAATAAAACTTCTGAGCTTCCTCCTCCAGAGTTGCTCGTTTGTGACACACGTAACGAACCAGCAGGAACCTGGCGTGCCTCTACGCACTGTTTAGTCTTTGGGAGCAGACTTGTCAAGTTAACTGAGCTCATGTCTCAGAACATAAAATACAGACAACAATTCTTGGCATGTTTGGTGGCATGCTCCCTACTTAAACTCTGTGGTTTGCTATTTGAATGGTCCAGAGTAATCATGTTATTCCAGAACTCCATTCCTCAGTATTTCACTTCTCTCCAGAGAAAGCCGCTGAAGATCCTTCTTAACATCAGGATGATCTTCCAGCTCTTCATATAACGATCGAACAATGTCCAGTTTCCTGTAGTCCACTGGTTTGACCAGACTGCGAACAACCTGGAGACACCGTTCTTTCAGGGTGAACACTGTAGTTAAATACAAACATACACACAGCCTCATCACAAGGGTGCTTGTTAGCTTCTGCCTCCAGCACAGACAGTACTTCTCCAAGTACATGACCCCAGAACATGGCATGCTACATCAGTGTGAAGAACTTGTTTCCTGTGGCAAGGCACAGTACAGAACTCATCACAGACCTCTTCAAAACTGCAAACAGCCCTGTTAACACCACAGCTCTGTAAAGAAATCCTCACTCTCTCTTTATATTTGAGGCAGACCTTATATGCGGACCCCATTTCTCACTAGACCCTGATGCCCAAAGAAACCACATTCATAGCCCACCCCTCCCCATAGCACACATGCTCCCTCTTCACTTACCTGGCAGCGTGATGTCTGCTTTATTCACGTTGGGAGCTGCTATGAACAGCTCCTGCTGGTTGACAAGGAGCCCATCGTTTGTCCCTGCATCCCGGAACAGCCAGAGGTGACCTGGGAGGAAAGGAAAACACTGGCCTTATGGTGCTTTTTAATGAGTGGTTTGAGGAGCTTCTGAACCAAAACGCTCTCCAGCTGGGCTCCCTGCTTACAGGCAATCACTGCAGCCCTGCTCACCTGCGTGACTGGGTGTCAAAAGGAAGAGAGGAAATGAGAACGTTGCGGCCTCCGGAGCTGAACGGAGAGGCCCAGTGGCGGAGTGCAGGCCCTGCTCCCCGGGCAGCCGCAGCTGCTGTATCTGACCCCAAACACCCAAGGGGAAAGCCGGTGCAGCCCCTCCGCCAGCCTGCCCCCCGAGTACCGCCCGTCCTCAATCAGGCTCCGTCCCGCCCCGCCGTACGCACCCCGGTAGCTGTGCATGACCCGCCCGGTGCGCGGCTGCAGGACCGGGTAGTGGCGGGGCTTGCCGTCGAAATCCACCCACACCGGGAGGACGGAGCGAGGGCTACGGTTGTTGAAGACGACCTCGGAGAGCTCACGGGTGTTAACGGAGCGCAAGCACGGCCCAACGCCCGAAACCGGCATCGGCGGTGCCATCACTGCGCCCGCTCCCCTTCGCGGCCGCCTAGAGCGCGCATGCGCCAGGGGGCGGCCCCGCCCCCTGACGCATGCGCGCTCCCGGCGGCCTCGAAGGGGAGCGGGAGCGCGCCCATGAAGGCTAGCGACGCTCGGACACCCGCATCAGCGTTGTCCTCGCTTTATCACACACAACGATGCAGTAACAAAGGGCTCCGGATACGGAGCATAAAAGAACACAGAAAAGACACGCCTCCTATGGAAAACCTGAAAAACTTTAATAGTTGTTAATTCACCTCTAAACACAATGAGCGTGAACAGTTTAACGGCAAACTCGTGCTCTGAGCCAAGGAAGAGGCTTGAGAAATCACAGTACATTGACAGGAGGAAAAAAATATTTGCAACTTCAAGTTATTCAATGGGTAATATTTGGTAACTACTGTGGCACTTAAATCACCTCAAATTTAAACATAATGCCACCTGGATGTGTCTACAGCAGACACTGAAAACGATAACTTGCTAATAGAACTGCTAAACATTCTCCAGTAGTAACTACAGTTAGTTTGCTAAGGCTGTGTGTGTGTGTCCCCTCACCCACGGCAGTGGTACATTAAAAGATGGAGGAGATGTTTACTAATAGCAAGCACTAAGTTGAGGTAATAGGCATGAAAAACAGTAGCATCAGCATCCTGTGTGCTAATTGGCATCTGCTTATCAGACCGTAACGAAACAGATAGTGGTTTATTATCTTAGTGTGCATTTAGGCAACTGTATAAACTACATAACTTCAATCTGGAAAAATCCTACATTAAAGAGACACTAAATCCTTCAAGGCGGCAGTCTGAGTAGTCTTTGTTAGTCACTTTCAGATGCATATAGAAGTTCTACAGTTTGGGAAATAAATTAACCATTACCTCCAAAGGTGCCTCAACATGTTTTCTACTGTAAGCAGAGGAAATTGAACTGAAAACAACACTGAACATGGTAGAGAAGACTCAGGCAAAGGAAAGCATTACTAATTCCACTACAAACTTTCACCACTTTTTGGGTGGTGGGGAGTAAAGAAGTGATTTAAATAACAAGGTTTCAGAACATAGTACAAGCAGTAGCTCTGAAGTTGACTCCTGGTTTAGTATTTGTGTTACCCAATTCTACACAGGTTGTTTGGGTTTTTATTTAGGAAATGTTGGGTGTATGCTCTTGAATGTCTGTTTTAAGAAAATGCAATTCAACAAGTTCTGGAGGTGTTCCTTCTTCTGTGAAGGTTACCAGAACAATCATTTTTCTTCTGCTCTTTCCCAGGTGCGTCTCAGGAGGTACACTGAAGCATGAAGGCCCCCGATGTTCACCCATAAAGTTTGAGCTCTGCGCCAGATGTGGCCCAGTCGTGACAAGGCCTGCAAGGCAAAACACACAGCCAAAGAGTAGTGGTGGCTTCCAGACAAGCATGAATTTCCTTTAAATTATTTTTTATTATTCTAAATCGTATCTGAACAAAATGTCAAATGACTCCTCAGGTCCAAAACTGTGTTTAGATGTTACTAACTAATTATTGCTCTAAAAATAGATCACCTTCTGTCATTTTTCCTCAATATATTTCCAACTGTAAGCAGTTTGATTTTATTTCACAGAACATACCTTGGCAAAGCATTTCTTGTCCTGTGTAAGCAGCACGGCCCTGCCTGTCCCTGGTGTGCAGATCCGGCCCATCTCCATCAAGCAGGCTGGATACAGATCCCAGTTCTTCTTCTTGGACCCAATTCTGCAACATAAATTAAGATTCCCTTTGTGATCACTGAAGAACAGTTAAGTGTTGTTGGTCTTTCACACACGGATTAGCTCATTCAGGACTATGTTTACTATTAATTTCAACCTCAATTTTTAATACAAAGTATATAATACTTCTCAATTAGCCAAGTAACTAAATAGGGAGACTCCTGGACAGGCAAGCACATGCAGCAGCAGCAGCTCAGCACAGCAGCTTTACCAGCAATACCTCACCTCTTTCCAAACGGCATGTCTGACACAACGATGTCTACAGATCCAGTTCGCAAAGGGAGATTGCAAATATCCCACTGGATGATGTCTAAGGGTACGCCTGGGGAAGCATTGCTGCAAGTGCAAAGATGGTTATCTCAGACACGGTTTACAGAGAGTATTTTATATTGAGGAGGTCTATAATGTGGGCAAAAAGAACAAATGGGAAAATACAAACAAGACAGTCAAATGCATGAATGCAAAATGGATTTCTCTGCACACAATGCTACAGGAAAAGAAAATCACTTCTCTCTTTGCACTTCTCACCTTTCTTTATTCTCAATTTTCTTTAGTAAAGAACAGATGTTGTTTGCTGCTTTCTTTACAGCTTGGGGGTTGTTATCACCAGCGATGTGGCAGCAGCTAGGCCATTCTGTAGCTCCCTGGGGGGAAATACTGACAATAAGCAACACTAGCATCAAAACTGATGAATTTAAAACAAAACAAACAGAAGAATCACTCAACCATGACAGAATACGCTGATTTTAAAATCCTGTATCTGTTACAGGCATTATGAACCTTAAAATTTTGAAGTACTTTCAGATTTAGTTTCTTCCTGCTACAGGTTTGGGAAGCAAAATAACAGCCCTTACAAGAAGTGCACCTGTTTAAAAGCTGCTGAGACACTTCTGTAGTTCACTGCTCAGTTATTAACAAGGGAACTTACACGTATCATTCAGCTGCAGATACTGTCATGTTTTACAAGTTATAAAATAAAGGAGGAATCACCTCTATTGGTATTGCACCTGTACCACACATAGGATCAATTACGATGTCCGTTGGCTGTGGATCACAGAGCCTAAGGAACAGAAGAAAAGATGTGGTGAGAAGTCTTAAAAACATGAATTTCTGTAAGGAAGGAAAATGGAACTATTTCAATCACTCTGATTCCAACAAAAAAAAACCCCTCCTATGTGATTCCCCCCCCTTCACTAATTAACATTTTATAAATAGCAGTACAGGGAAATACTTTCAAGCATGTGATACAGAATTTTGTTGGCTAACACAGCAAACGTTTACTTGGTCAGCTGGAAAACATCCACTGCCAATTACAAAGCACACTGCTTCAGCAACTATGCTTATTTTCTTTCTTTCTTTAAGAATTAACAGAACAGGCTTTTGAAGAAGGGGTGGGTGGACAAAGGATCTAATTTCCAAAACAAAATGACTTGTTAACTGAGAATAGTACAATACTATGCAATTGCACTGACCTAAGCATGCTGTAAGCGAGAGTTGAACGCAGAGTTGTGGGTCCAAAATGTGTAATATTCCGTCTGTGAAGACTCTCCTCTGTTAATGCAATACCCACAACTACTTCATTATTGTGAATATTCAGAAGAACCTAGAGAAAAAAGCTTGAGCTAAATTTCAGGAGTAAACAGAAGTTATCCACAGTATGACTGGCAAATATGAGACTCTAAAGTGGCAATTTTAAAAACATGAACTACATATAAAAGAGCACTCCTTGAAGAAAAGCAATGCACTGTTTTATGGCAAAAACGGACAGCATTCTGGAGAGCATTCACACATTTTCTCATTCACACAGAGCCTTTTACACAAGAGTTCAGAAACTGCTATAACCATGATGCTGATTTTTTGAAAGTTGTGTTTTGTAAGTACAGGGGAGAAGTTGGGTCCTGCAAGTCACAGTGAAGCATCTGCAAAGCAGCAATCAAATCATATTTCTAGTCCCCTCCACTGTATTAATCTGGAAGGTGAAAAACTTGCTCTAGGGCAGCAGGACACCTCTTCACATGCCTGCAAGAAAAATAGGGGTTTCTGCCCCTCAAAAACAGTGGACTGGTCCTCACCTAACTTCTGCCTTCCCTATAAAAAGGAGCAGATACTGGACAGTTAATGTTAACAGTTTCTGCCCCCTCACCCATGAACTACAGCTTCCAGATAGTTTATCTTCTGTTAACTTACACCAATACAAGACAGCAGAGTAAGGAAAGATTCATTGAGGGTGAAAGTAAAGCAGAAAGCACTTATGTTGTATTTAAATATGAGTAAGACCAAGTGCTAGAGGAGGAAGCAATACTCAGTACTTGAGCTTTTGCTGCAATTGAGGGAAAGGTGAAAGGTTTTGGGCACCATCTCGGGTGATCTTAGTCAGCTAACTCAAGAAGACAACAGCATCTGCAGAGAAAAGAGGGACCCAAAGAAGGGGACGTGTGGGGGGCACACTGGACCAACAAAAGGGATCACTATGATGGATGGCCAAGGCAAGCGGTGGGATGTCAGGACACACATGATGTGCCCATGAAATAAGTGCCTCTGAGGAGGCCATGACTTCAGCATTTCAATTTTCAGTTCCAGAGTCATTGGGAGATACCTATGTATCAGAACTAAGTTTTTACAACAAAAATGCAGGTATTTCCAAGGCACAACATTGTACCTCCACATCAAAGTTAGTCATGTCAGCTTTCCACTGGAAGTGCTCCTGCACAGCTCCACCGAAGTCTCTCGCAGCCTCGTTTGAGCTAAAACTGTGCTTGTCTCCTGCTCTATTGCACGTCACACGGAACTTCAACACCTTCGCCTCTCCATCGCTTGTCCTGCTGTCACCAGCCTCGGTTTCAGTCCCAGCACCTGCCTGCAATTCATCTTTAGCATCTGGTTGTTCGTTGTTACCCTCCTCTTCCTTTTCCTCATTTTGGGATGCCACTTCTGGTGTCTTTTCTGTATCCTGACCATCAGCAGGTTCCACACCTGCAGTGTCCTGGGCATAGTCCTCCTCTTTCTTGCTGTCTTTTTGATCTGCTTCTTTGTCTTCTCCGTCGCTGTCATGGTTTAAACCAGGACAGTCACTATTCAGCTTCTCCTTCCTCACAGTACTCTGCCGATTGTGTTTTTTGCGTTTTGTCTTTTTCTTTTTTAAGCTGTTGTTCAGCTCCCAAACCTTCAATGGATCAGTCCAGGGCAGCTTTTTAACCAAATCTTCCAAATCCTTTAGAGCATCCTCCTTTAACAGACAAAAAAAATTGTGATTTACAGTCATTCCATCCCTTCAGAAGATATCATTTTCCAAAAAGTCTCTCAAAGTAGTTTCCTAATCATATGCCCACATTCAAGAAAAACTTATAGCTTTTTGTGCTACTTATGGCATAACGACACTGAATGACGCAGAACTCGTAGTATTTCATAATTGTGTCTTGTCAAAAAAACACCTAACACTAAAATGACTGAAGTGATACTTCATTGTCTTGTGTTTGTGTGACCTACAAGCATGGCATTAGCTTTCACCCCAGATTTTGTCCATGCAACATATTTAACTGAAAAATTATGGTAGACAACATGACCATGTTTCTATTTGACAGATCAGCAAAGAGAAATGGGGATAATACCACAAATATCCCCCAACTTGCTCATAAAACAGAATACTTTCTGCAACTAGTGCTACGTTAAAAAAAACGCTACAAACCCCAGAAGCAGTTGAGGGATGATGACTAACTCACCTTGGTTTCTTTAAATTCATAGTTTTTGAACTCTTGAACAACAACAAACAAGTTATCCACTGACCTCAGGCGATGGACCTGGAAGAAACGAGAAAGCGCAGCGCACGTTACTGACCAGGCCTGCGGAGGGGGCTGTGCTTGCTGCTGCTAGCCGGGTACCTTACGGCCCCAGCTCAGGGACCGTGCTCTCCCACTCCACCTCGGGAGCGGGGTGCCCGGCTCAGCGTGGGCCGGGCCCTGCCGCTGCCCACCGCCACAGCCACGAGCGCGGCACAACCGCCCCGGTACCAGCCGCGGCCCCGGCAGCGGGAGGGAGCGGACCTGCGGCAGGCCCTGCGCCGGGACCTCGAAGTAGATCTTCCCGCGGTCCCTGCTGATGCGGGCGGCCGAGCCCAGCTTCTCCTGCACCTCCTCGGCCGCCATCAGCTCGAACCCGGTGGGCACGGTGGCGCAGATAACGGCCGCCAGCTCCGCGCCCTCCCCAGCCGGGGCTACACCGGGACCCGGCGATCCCGCATGGCCTGCCGCCTCCGCCATGTTCCCGCGCCAAGGGACCGCGGGGCAGGACCAGACCCGGGTTGACCAGACACTCCCACAACCCAACCAGCCCCGCCAGCAGCACACAGCACCACGCGCCGCCACAGCTCTCCCCTTCCACTTCCGGGCCGCGCAACGGTCAACTAGCCACAGGGCGACAGCGCCGCCTGCTGGCCGGCGGCTCCAGCCCCGGGGACTCGGGGCGCTCGGCGGGGCGGGCTCCCGGTCCCGGCTCTGGGGTCGTCAGCGCGGCAGCCGCCGCTGCCGGGAGAGCCCTCTGCCTCCGCGTGTCGGACCGTGAGTGGGCGCTGCCTGGTTTCCCCATGTTATAAAAGTACGGAATTCCCTGGGTCTTCGGGATGCTCCTCTGGGAATGTGTCCAGCACCACAACTGATCTGTAAATAAGAACCTAACCGCTATACGGGTTTTTTTAGGAGGCACAGAGAGAGAGGCAGGCCACTCTAAATGTCTTCATAACCATGGCTGCATCAGTGTGACGAAGTATGAACTGCATGAAACTGAAGGAGCGCTGTTTTCCATCCTCTCCTCTCCAAATCATAGCATCAATCAGTCACAGACTGGTTTGTGTTCAAAGGGACCTTGAAGCTCATCTAGTTCCAACCGCTGCCATGGGCATCTTCACCTGTTCCCAGCGTTGGATTTATAAGTGTAAAACCCAGCTTGCCCCTGCAGCTCGTTCTCCCTCAGTGGCAGTACTGGTGACAGCACTGTTTGTTTTCGTTTTCCCACGTACGTTCTGATTCCGCTCTGGCATTTCAGTAACAAGCAGGGTGCCTCAAGCACTGCTCTTGCCATTAAGCCTTCTGAAGCACTGCTTTGCTTTCACATGAGAAGTATGTGAGTGAGAGTGTGTCTCAGAGAGGGAAGGTGTGGGGTTTATGCCATCAGTTTATTTTTAACTTGTGATTCGAGTCTGAAAATACAGAATTTAAACCATGGAATTTGGGTCATAAACACACTGGAGAAAGTTCCTGTGAAATGGGTTCTATGATGAGAATTTAAAAATAAGCTAAAGCAGACAAAACCACTGGGTATGCTTGCATCTTGTGATCTGTAGCTGGCACCCTGAGAGATCTTTCCAGTGTGGTGGCAGTTCCATGATACCAGGTGCAATGGCACTGCATAAACTTATATCCCCATGCAACTGCTGAAGCAGCCCGCGATGCTTCCCCTTTACTGCAGTATTTACAAGGTGCAGATGAAGTTGGTGTGGTTTGCCAGCCAGGGGATCGGAGCATCTCGCTCCGTGCCTGCAGCACCACAAGGGCACACCAGCAGCAGTAGGAACCCCAGCAGGCTGGGTCCTGGGGTGTGCGTCTTGCTGCTCACATCAATATTACAGGTTTTGCTTAGCTCTATGCTGCAGCAGTGCCTGTAGCGAGGGAGAGCTTTGTGGGTCAAATGGGATAAAGAACTTGTACTGCTGAGCTACTCTCAACAGCAGACTTTTCAGCATATTTTGGTGAAGGTATTTGCCAGACACTTAAATTAATCCCATATGTCTGGTCTATCAGCAGCAGCTCTGACCCTTCCCAGCTGGTCTCAGATTGAAAGGTGAGAACCGGTAATGAGCCTGCCTTGCTTCAGCTCCTGAAATCTGTCCAAGCATCACCCGCAGAACCATTTCCTGCCAGTGGCCAGGTCCTGCAGTAGCTGAGGACTGCTGTTTGTCTAATACCCATGCAAGACTCTTAGCATAATGCCCCACTTTGCTTGCAGCTTTCCTCCCAGAAACTCCTGACGTGCTCTGTGGATGTAGAGCTGAAGCATCTTTCAGCTTAAACAGGGGGGAGATGTCACCTTTGTGAATGACAGAGGCAAAACCACTCAGACCAACACTGCACAGCACAACATGTGACAGTGGGAGTGAGGAGAGATTTTTTGCCTGAGGATTTAGGATGAACCCTCCTGTGTGGGAGGCACACTGGCAGTGTTCTATTCAGATCTTATCCTGAGAAGGGTCCCACACAGTGAATTAGAGGACAGGCCTCCCACACGATCTGGAAGGTGCAGACTCAGCCGTCTGCGTGTCCTTGGCTGCCACTGAAATCCGTGTTATTTGTTGAACCCTTAGGAAAACTCTGCAGTTGCTTTCAGTGGGAATGTGGCGATGCCCTGTGGTGATGGCACAGCAGTGCTCTATGGGACGGAAGAGAGCTGACCTGGCAAAACTAAGAACAGTTTCCATGGAATCTAAGTACTTTAATTCTCATTCCTTGATCAACCCTCTGTTATAGAAAGCTCCTGTATATTTCAGATGCTTCTTGAGTGACTGTGAGATAGCACCCTTTGTATTCCAACTGTGTATTATGTCATTTCTATCTCTTTCAGTAAAACCACACCATAGATGTGTTGGTCATTGGGGCTGCAGAAATATATAAGCTGGGAGATAGTGTTGCAAATGTAGACGGAAAAAAGTATCATTGCCATGCTGTTCTGTGAGTAGTAGCATACATGTTCTCATTTATCCAAACAGCCAATGAATTTTTTACATATAGATAATATGGGACATGTGTTTTGGTAGGAGAGAAAAACAATAAAGCGCCTTCAAGAGAAACCGGAGTTGTATTTTCATGTCCATTATGAATCCCTGTTCCCAGAGCCAAGAAATCAAACTGGCTCGCACAAGAGGAAACCTCCAGTTAAAGCAAGAACGTACCTGTTGGGTAGATCTGTTAGGCTTGTTACAGACTGAAGCGGTTCCTGATGAGCTGGCAGCATCGATTTCATGGCTGGTTTAGTCCATACCTGAAGAGGAGAATTGCTGTCCATTTGTCTGGAAGGTTTTGTGTGCTGGGTGAATTGGGTCTGCCCATTTGGAAGGTGAGCTTCAAACAGCAGGCTGAATCCCAGAGGACATGGCGGTTTTCTTCACTCTTGCTCTTCAGGGCTAATCAACAGAGCGATGGAAATGGCAACCATCCAACTAAAGAAAATGCCCTAATATTATCCTGGAGTAAATTATTTGTCTTATAATGTTGGCATATAACTGAAGAACATTTACAGCAAACTTAATGTACTAAACCAAATAACTTATGCTATAATTGGGACTATAGGATGAATATAAACAAAGAATAAACTGGATTTTGCATCATCAGGTACCTCAGAATAGGTGTGTGACTCTGCACAGAGCTCTGTGGTTAGTTTGCCGCTGACTTGCTGTCTGACTTTGGCATAATTTGCAGATTTGTTTTTAAAAAGCACGGTTTGGGTCTCTATGTGGTGAATTGGGGTTTTCTTTTCATTTTTGTTACTAGCTTCCCCCATGAGAAAATTCGGGGTTTCTGGCTTTTTTGGGTGTTTGGGTTTTCTTCGTAGGTGACCTGTTGGATAACTGGATGGATTCTTTCAGTTCAGACCTAAATAAGGCAACTCGGTGGCAAACCATTCAGAAATAGTCCGTTTTCAAAAGATGTTATGTGGCTGGAGATAGTGAAGCAAACAGACAAAACTCCCAAAACCTCAATCAGCCAAATCCTTTCCTTTCTCCAAAGCTCAGTTGCCACTTCTGGACTGTTTGTGCACCACTATGCCCCTGTTTTGCAGGGATCAGTTTTCTCCAGAAAGTCTCTGGAGTTCTTTGGTGAACAGCTCTGAATCTTAGAAGTGAAAATCAAGCAAACGAATGCTTGTTGGCTCTAGGGCAGCATGAGAAGGATGCACTGTGCTGGGAAAAGGTGCACTGCAGCAAGTCAGATTTCAGCAAAACCTATGGTGCAGGGGGAGTTGTTAACATGGACTGTGGGGGATTGAAACACCCGTGTGTTTGCAAACCGGTGTCAGTCAGACAGCTTGCAAGAGCAGCTTAACTCTGTGCTGCTGGTGAGGGGTGGCATGGTTCCATTTGGAACTGCAGTGCCAGCCTTCCAGTGAGCCAGAGCCAGCTCTTGCGAGCAGGAGCACTGGGCAGTGCGGCAGGCAGTGGGATGCTCTCGGGCATCGAGACCTGGTGGCTCTTCCTGCTGCCACATGAGGCTGGCAGAGCAGCGGGCTGGGTGGCAGAGCTGGGAAGCCATTCCCTGGCAGTGTTCTTCATCGAGTTACTTCATTTTTCTTAAGTATTGCTATTTCCTATGTGAAAGAGAAAGATAATATAGTATAGTGCTTGGAAATCTCCAGCTGAAGTATAAAGTCATGTTATTTTAAACCCCAGACATCAGAAGAGGGGTGAATTGGCAACTTAATGGTTACCGGGTGGCAGAGAGTTAGTATTCATGGTAGCACTGGTGAGCCCTGTGCCTTGCTCAGAAGAGCTGTCAACTGAAGCTAGCGGGTTATAAGCCGAGCCAAATAGTTAACAGCTTAAAATGAGAAATTACATAGCAAACCCTTATTACTGGAGGTATTTTGTTAACAAGAGGATGGTCCCACCTTTCCCGTCCCCAGCAGATTTTGCACATGAACTAATAAGCCTCAATTAGCAGCCTCTGTATGGGCAGCACGGAGGTTGCAGAGCTGTGTGCAGATGAGCGATAAGGCCATAAAAGAACAACAAGCTCATACTATAAAATGTAGATGTGCTTAAAATGTCAGACTGATGAAACCATTCAGTGCTGGATTGTGCACCCCTCTGTCTCGAGAAACCCAGCTTTGTTCTCTATGAGGTGTGTTAAATGAAAACTCTGCTGAGGGAGCATAATCTAGCAAGAAAGGTTATGTGCACACGGAACTTCACACCACCACCGGTTTCATGAAAGCAGTGAGATGTGTTCAAAGTCCTTGCTTGACTTGGACCAGAATAAATGAAATTAACTTCTTGGATTGGTTTAATTAATTTGGTAGGGCATAAACAGATTTAGAGATGGCAAGTTTTGTCTGCACCTGCCTTGCCTGGAGAATCTGCTTATATTGAGTTAATTTCAAAGCTGTAGAATTAATTTGGTGTGAACAGGTGTGATTTGTCCTGTAGTGACAGGGATGTGTTGTAGTAATCCCATCCAGCACTTGATTTTGCAAAGGTTGAAGATCTCTGAGCAAGGAAATACGTTTTCTTTTAACCCAGTCCCTCAACACACAGCTGCAAAGCCTGTGACTCTCAAGACATATCTGAGGAGGACCATGGTCTTCATGAGAAGAAGAGCACAGGTGGGGCTCCTCAGAGCAGCCCAGTTTTATAAGAAAGCATAAAGGAATGCTGGGATCCCTAAATATTCCAGGCCATCACGGAAAAGCTGGAGGACAAGAAGATTTAATATCCATGACACATCACCTTAAGAAATCCACATCAAACAAAACCTTTAAAGTGAGACAGTTGATCTTTTTCAGTGTCTGCAATTTGCTACAGACCATCTCAACTTCTACTTTGGACTGAAAAACATCACGATTAATCCAAATTAAACATCACAATTAATCCAAATCCTTGACATCTTCTCACAGCAAAGTCCCATGTAAGCTGCCACATGTCACACCAGATGTGTCAGCCGTTCAGTCAAGCAAAAGCCTGTCTACATTAGTGACGTGCAGCCTGATGTCTCTCATCCAAGGATGACCTGGGCTTTGTGTTGTAGCAGCAGTGTGTGTTGGGTCTGTCAGAGTGATATGGGTGTAGCTCAGTTTTCATGGTCTCCGGGTTCATCTGTCCCCATGTCCGTTGTAATCCTGGAGGCTATTGGGAAGGATGAAGTGGTCAGGGTTTTCAGGATCCTGTCTGCAGATAGCCTGGAATGCCTGATGGAAAAGGCAAGAATAGTGCCAGACGTACTGCACCTTAACTTCATTAGTGGAGGAACTATTGCCTTCAGTTGTTTATTTAAGGTGGTTTATGGCGACTTGATGAGTTAAACTTCAGGGCCAATGGATTTGATTGCCTGAAATGTCCTTGAATGGAGAGAAGCATTTCAGCCACCCTAGAAACTATTCTTTGGCAGAATGGCCAAGAAGGAACCCACAGTAACAGCATCAGTTAGACAGCGAGGAAGGAAAACACAAACAGGTGAGAAGCACTGACCTCCGGTGGGATGAGGACAGAGCAGTCAGCACTCTTGTCTTCCTAGGAATTACCAGATAACTGCAAATGACTTTTTGTACCCTGTGGCAGAAGCAGGATAATTATCACTGCTAGCTCTAGCACCACGCTGCTGTCTTCATTCAGTGCTACAGTGGAAGCTGGGCAGGTCTTACCTGGGCTCAGTACCAGTGTATTCTGCATGGGGTTTTTTCTCCAACTCAGTGCTGCATGACACCTCTTTTGTTTTGAATATGTACATTTCCAGCTGTCTCTCTGTCCTTGCACTAGCATGTCACACTGCAGGACAGAGCTGGGTTATCTATTGGTTGTGGTCACAAGATATTTTAGATCCAAATATGTGAACAGCAAAAACATAGTTCCACACATTTTCCTGTGGATGTGAAGAAAATCTATGTAAGTCTATGTAAGAATGTATGTATGTAAGTCTATGTAAGAATGATGTGCTTTTTATATTCTGCTTATTTAGCCATAACTTCTTTTAAAATACATATGAAAACAGTAGAGTGAATTAATTTCTGGGATAACCTCACTGTCTTTACTAGATACATTTGAGGCTCATCTCAAGGTAATCCTGGGTTCACTGTGATAATTAAAATTTGAAATAGTATAGTTTTGCTCTGTTTATATCTCTTCCTACATTCATAAAGCATTTCCCCTCTGGTGAGCTATCTTAGATCTCCATATCAGAGATCATATCAACTTACCCTTAGTGAAAACAAATGCACTGCAGACCACCAGTGAAGCCCTGTATAAGGGTCTTGCACATGGGCAGGAAATCACTGCTCTTTGTGCGTGGTTGTTAAGAGAAATGCCAACAGAATGAATATTTTCATGATGCTGAGTGTTACTAAAAATGGGTTCCCAAGGTACTCCAGAATTGCGCAGATGTCTATAGACCATTGCTCTGTTTGGCAGTTAGAGGGTAAAAATGAGAGGTGCTTGAAAAGCTGTAGTCAGAGCTAGCCGAAGCCCAAATTTTATTTGAGGATGGATGAGCAAGTTCCCACTAAGTTTTTCTTTGATTTTGGATAAACATATATTTTAGAAAATTAATTTCTTTGAAAAGCACATTCAAGGAAAGAGTTTCCTGTTATTGCAGCTAATATAGATCTGGATTGCATTTTTTTGATTCTGGTAAACGGACTGGGTTGGTCTTCAGTTCAGAGAAGAGGACAGTGGTAGCTCCCAGCTCAAATTCTTGAGCCAATGTTTCCCTTCTCTGTTGGAAGTATGCAAGTCAGTTGTTAGGCATCTGAATCCAGCTGCCGGGTACCTCCAGCAACCAAAGAGTCTTGCCTAATCTTGTAGGTACTAAAAGCTACGGATATCCAAATTTCTGTCAGCATACATGAATGTAACTGCTGAATTCCCAAAGCTGTTCATCAGTTCATGCACAAGGCCTGGGAGCATTCTCAGACACGACCTTCTCTTTTGCCAACGTGCTCATGAAAACTCATCCAGAGATACCAATCTCTTTCTTAAATCAAAGCATCCTCCACCCTTCCCAAAAGAAAGATACTGTGACCTTCTGTGGTTAGCTTTATAGGCTCTCTTTTGTCTTGTCAATAGGGTGGAGGGAGAGTCTCCATTAGAGCTCCTCTTCCACATGACCTGGAAAAGAAGTCTTCTCTGTGGGTGTCCTAGCCCTTTGTTCCAGCTCTGTGTGGGTTAAGCCTTTGCTGTTGTAGTCCCTCTCCCATGTCAGTACTTACTGGACCATTGCCTGGTCTGGGTGCTGAGGTGCTTCCCTGAGACAAAGCTGACCAGGATTCCAGCTCCCCTTCCCAACCTGTCAGAGCAAGGAGATGTAATCCAGCCAGTGGGTGTGGGGAAAGCCATTTTTCCAGAGGAAAAGATAATTTGTCTTACATGCCGCGGGCCAGGTGGTGAATTTCAAGTTAGACACAAGAAGTATTTAACTGCTTTAGAGTTTGAACCATACCTCCCTTCTCCACATTTCCCGCTGGCTAGCTTAGGTTTAGATGGCTTTCTAGATCCCTTGCCGAGTATTTAACCATTCATCTCCATTATGGCACTATGAAGGAACCTGTCCGCACGCCCTGGTGAGTACTGTGGATCTCCTGGCAGCAAAATACTGCCCACTTATCTCCACCCCATAATAACAGAAGCTACTTGAAGCCCAAATCCCAGTGCTTTTCAGAGCATTGAGCTCCAGTGTGATTACACACTGTAAATGGAGCCTAGCCTCCTACACCATTTAGACATACTTGAAAATATTATCCTCTCTGTCGCAGTGTTCCACCTCTAAAATGTCTCAAGTAGTTATGAGAAATTCAATGAAATTACGAGGCGTGCAAATGCTGTGGTAAATAAATAAATACCCAATGAGGAGAAGAGCAAGAAAGTGTTTGAAATATACCAGGAACTTTCACATGTTTGAAGCCTGAGTAGCCCAGAGATGCCAGATGCCCTGGTAAGACTGAGCAAGCAAATTGGTGTCCACCCAGGGGTGGCATTTAGGGCAAAGCAGCTGTGGATTCCTCTGTAAACATCTACAGTTTCCATGTGCCCGACCTTTCTGTGCGATCTGAAGCTAAAAGCAAATCACTGGCACCTCACTGGACACTTGGAGTGTTTAAGTGAGTTTGTGCTCTTGCAGAGCCTTATATCAAACCCTGGTGGGGTCTGACATCCTCCCCAGCAGAGGTGTGCCCTGAGGGGAGGCAGAGCAGTGTGATGCTGTGCGGCTGCAGTGGTCTGACATCTCAAGAGGTACCAGAGCCTGTATGACACCCATCCCTGGGACTCACGCTGGGGCAGTGGTGGTGGCACTTCCCTGTGCTCCATGAGCTGTTCATCCACGGAGGCTCAGCAATTACACTAATGCAACAGCCACAAGGTGATACTTGCTCCACTTACTCATCACTAAAGATCTCATGATTAGCAGGTGAAGAGCCCACTGAGATGAGTTCAACTCTGACAGGAGGAAGGATACTTCCTGCTTCCCTTATGGAGAATTGCGCAAGCTGGTAATAGGACTGGATTTAGTTAGAGCAGGCTTGTTTTGTTGGGAATGGAAAGCAAAACAATGCCAGTTAGGGAATAAATTTCAGAAATTAAATGGGATTTTACCAGTGGTTTCAAATGTAATTTAATAGGTTTGGGTTTTTTTCCTAAAATGTTTAATGCCAGACATTGTATCCCGCTTCCTAGCAGTCTTTCCTTTCTTCCTACTGCAGGCAGCCAGCCTGCATACTCTCTCACCGTGAACCTGTGACCTGAGGAAGCATCTGCGCTGCTCTGGCTGTTGGTTTATGGGCTCAGTCCTTAACAAACACAAGAGTTTAGCAGAACTTGGAGAGTATAAGTCTGATTTCCAGTTCTACCAAATCCATCTCTTCAGCACGTGCAACTATTGGCCTCAGAGAGGTGATTTTCAGAAACAGAGAGCAGTCTGTGGCTTCAAATTTGTTCCCTTGAAGCTGTATGTTATCCCGCAAAGGGCTGTCTCTGCTCCAGAGGTGCTTTGTAAAAATACACTTATGTTTTAACAGCTTGAAGCTATTAAGTAGGTAGTGTGAGCTGGGCTTTCATTGTTTTAAAGCAACACCTACATTGGGCCATTTCTAAATCAGAAACTGGCACAGCATGCTCCTCATCAAGCCACCTAACTGGGACTCCTGCTACTGAGCTGGAAAGTAGGTTTTGACTTAGCCTAATGCTGGAAGGACATTCATGCCTGGATGTAAGGCAGCAGGTTCTTCCAGTTTGTGTTCTGACAAAGTAGATCCCTTAGCCATTTATTGTTACTGGGATCCCTAGTGACCCTGCAAATGAGAACTGTGGGATCCTTTTTACAACAATCACGTTCCTTCACTGCTGAGATGAGATGTTGGTATGTTTTACAACTGTGTGGGTTTGACACACTACAGTAAAACCACTGTAAAATCCTTTGAGTGTCAGCTTTAAGGACAGAGCTATTTTCATGCCTTCTGGTCAGGTCTGGCACATGAAGCTTCACTCAATAATTCCTGCATCCAGTTTGCCAGTGCCAAAGTTTGGAAAAATTAACTTTCCATAAAACCATCAACTGGTAGAGAATCCTTCACGTGAAAGTTAAACTGCTCCCATGATTAATCACTCTTACTGCCTTTTTTACAAGGAACCAGTATTTTACAGGTTGGCTATATACTGTCACTGCCTGGTGTTACTTTCTAAAGCTTTGGAGCAGAGTTCTTTCTCATATCTTGCAGGGTAGAGTCCAAGTTGTCTCCTTGAGAAGTGAAATCAAAAGTGTTCTCATCCAATATAAAAAAGCTGTGAGCAGCATAGGAAGCTTTTCAGTGAAAACAGCATGTAAAGGTGTCGGGCTCTTTTCTTCTGTAACCTCTTGAAGAAAGTACTGCTCTCAGGGGACTCTGGGCAATAGCTTTACCATTTCCTCTTCAAATGTCACTCTTGCTGTGCGCTTTTTGTACTGTTTTCACTCCCTCTTCTGCATTACTTCACTGCTACTCAGAAAGGTGCCATGGATTTATTACAGAAGTGAGGGTTAAGTATTGGGATTTGTTCCAGTCGTTGTCTCTGGAATGTTTTTAGTACATTTTTCTAGCATACCATCTCTGTTTGCTGCTGAGAATAAACAGCCCCATATTTTGTCTTGTCTTCTAATCTCTCCTTGCCTTTTTCTCAGTCCCCTCCTCTTAAAACACTCAATAAACAAGCTGCCCAGCGGTTTGTGCTGCACTGTGTTCCACTGGCTTTGTGTTCCTAACCCGTGACCCACAGGCGCAATCTGAACTCCAGAACACATTATTTTGGCCTGAAGTCTGTTCCTGGTTCTTCCATCCCAGGGGTGTTTTTGCTGCCCAGTGATCCCAGAGCAGGCATCCTGTGTTCCGTGATAAGAAATGGGAATGCTAATCACTCAACAGAGCAGGCTTTGTGTGTTGCTGGGGCTGTTGCAGTGTAACCCTGTGATGAGGGCACTGTCCTTGTCTGTCACATGGTAGACACGTGAAATTCGCGTGGCAGGGCATGGACTGTCTTGTACAGGCACCAGCTACAGAGTCTGCGTGACCTAGCATAGGTGCAAGGTGAGGATGCATGTGCACAGTTACTCTATTCATCTGTGTAATAACCCAGTGTGGTCTCCATCGTTCTCCATCCGCATTATGTGGCATCCCAGAATCACACCCTCCTTGCCTTGCTAGCTCTGTTCCCTATTTTCATTAACAGTTTGGATGGCAGAGTACAGAAAAGGCTTGACTACATTTGCAGGAGCATCAGAGGAGAGGATTAGGATTTGAAATGAACTGAAACCCAGAATGCTGGTCAGCAGTGATGAGTGCAAGGTGTGCTGTTCTTGAGCAAGGGAATAGAGCTGCAGCCCTGCAAGCCAGCACTGCTAGGGTGAGTGTGCTGGGAGGAACCTGGGGACTTGGGTAGATCACAAACTGGGTGTGAGCTTGTGTCATGCTGGGATGATGAACAGGAGGGTATGACCTGCAAGCAGGGGATACAATCTGCCTGCTCTACTGACTCTAATGGGTCTCCTCTGTTTCTAGTCTTGGGCACTGCACTTCCAAAAACTGGGGAGTATTCAAAAGGTGAATGGAGCACGGTCTAAAAAGCATGACTTCTAAGAGAATTTAACCAACTCGAACTGTCTTTTCTTAGACAAAATGGGTGAGGTGTGTGCAAGGGTGATACATTTCTAAAATACCACAAGGCTAAGAGCAAAGGAGCAATCTTTTGCCTTTGTCCATAGCACAAAGGTCGAAAGGTTATTTCCTTTAAACTGCAGCTATAAATACTGAGATTAACTGTCAGAAGTTTGTTCCCCACTCTTAACCATGCTAAGGCTAAAGGGGCATGGGACTGTGGAGACTTTCCTGACAGGTAGGTATCTAAACTCCTCTTGCTGACACAGGACCTGGGAAGCAGGAGGTCCCTACTAGTCCCATTCCTAATTCTTCATTCAGAATTCTTTATTCTTTGTCATCATTCAGACGTGGGGGATAATCTTGTGGACCTGCAATGTGCATCATCACATTTGCTGTTACACCTGATGTGTCAGATTAGCTCCTCACAGAGTCCAGAAGGATACTGATGCTATGAGAATATAAAACTTCTCTGAGATACCATGGATACTGATGAGCATCTTCATAGTTTGCATTTGTGCTTTCCTGATACATTTCATGTGAAGCCTTGTTTTCCTGACAACCAATTTATTAGTGTGTAAATTGAGGCTTGCATATTAAAAGACCTGCCAAGTATCACTTAGGGGCCAGAAGAGAGTCTAATAGAATTATAAAGTTGATTTAGCTATCTTATAAAGTAATTTTAATTATCCTCTAGGATGGAATCTTACAAGATCTATAACACGGAAATATCAAGAGAGTTTTACTGATTTACCTTCTGTTAAATTCTCTGTGACTCTACTATGGGGATGCAAGGATTTGTAAGACCCCTATCTGTTCTGATGTCTGTTGTGTTAAATCATACATTCAAACAATGTATTAGGTGCTCAGCAATCCTGCTGTCCCTGATATTTTGAGCTGAGAAAAATCAGTTTCAGCCTCTTATCTATAAATCCAGGCTGTAGTATTGAAAGTGGTAGCATGTATGAGCTCCGACCTCTTTCTTTCTCTGAAGCCACTGTTATAAGCAGCTGTCAGTAACACTGTCCATACCTAAAAGCTGTTGTTTCAGACCTTTGTTGATAGCTAGGCAATTGCTTCCAATTCATCATTAGTCATTTCTGTGCTAAAGCAAAATTATTTTAGTGCATTTTAAATAGATTACCCTGTCATTTGAGGTGATATTTGTATAGAGAATTAATGAGCACCACACACTATGTATAGCAGTGTATGTGGTGCAGTTCGTCTGTTGACTTTGCTCGGAAATCACAACTTCTTCAGCAGGAGAAACTTGGTGAAAATTGAGTGACCTTGTGACAATGAGTCTGCTGAGAATTATCTTAGCTTGCATATAACCTGCATAGGCATTGCAGTTGAATACAACTGCAAGCAGTTTAGCTTAATTCTAAACTGATTTCTTTAAGTGTTTCCTACGTAGAAGTTTTAAATTACATTGCTAAACCGAAATCCTTTTGTTAAGAGTATTTGAAAGGAGACTGGCACATGCTTATACACTTAAAAGACCTTCTGGGGAGCTTTGGATTTAGGGCTTTAGTTTTTAAAATCTATGAAACTGATCTACTAGTAAAAGTGAATTTCTATTTTAAACCTAAGTGCTCTGAAGTGGGAAGCCTGCACTGTCTTTTAGCATGCGAAACAGACAGTTTGATCGCCTACTTGAATTCTGTTTTGCACAAAAATGGAGCTTTAGAAACACATCCTTGTGCTTTCGATTTCTTAGAGTAGAAGGGCGGCTCAGAAGTGACTGTAACAGGGTTTGCATTGACAGGAAGCTGGTCTTGCTGTGAGTCATTCTGAAAGGGGGTTTCCGTGAATGAAATGACTGAATGTGTGTCTGTGTGACACAGAGAAAGAAATGATACAACACGTGCAGTGCAAGAGCTATCCAAATCTGTGTCTGTTAATGAGGCATGGCAAGTACTTCATTCAGTCCAGTGAACTCTGCCCATTCGCTAACAGAGGTTTTTCATCTCTAAGAGCACAAGATTGTGCAAATCAGAAATCTCATTTGGAAAGGTTCATTTCAACAGAAAATATCATCTGGACGGTGAGGGGTCTGGATGCTGCAGATGTGTGAAATGGAAAGTAACCACGGTGAGAAAAGCTTGTGGTGAAGGCTTGCATGAGAGCCACATCACCTCTGCATTCACTTGGCATTCCTTTGTGCTTTGGGACAAGCTGAAAAGAATCATGTCTTTACAGGCAATTTTTCAAGGTAGCTGTACATGAAGAATAGTGAAAGCAGTGTCATGAATCAGGTGATGCTTCCATCTGTGCTTCACTGTTTCTTAAAACCAAATTCTTATGTGGAGAGAATACTTGTCTCCTGCACATGGAAGGACAATTGGAAGACAGTCAGAAGTGGAAAACCATCTGTGTGCTTCCACCTCGCTAGGAAGTGTGAGGCAGAAGAAAGGCATGTTGGGTTTGGAGGATTCAGAAAATCTCTGTTCTGCAGCTAGGCACAATAAAAAGGAGCTGGTAAGAGATTTAGCTGTGAGTGGTGCCAGACTTCTGGATAATGCTGAAAACATTCTTTCAAAAGTGTTCAGTACCTTTACTCCCATTTTAAAGGGAGAAAACAGGGAAATCACTATTAAAAACAGGAAAAAAAAGTTGTGATTTCTTTCTTGCTTTAAAAAACCCCAAAGCCACCACCCACACATGTGAATGATTTTGGAATCTGCTGTGTTTGTACTGAGTTTGAACACGTCTGTTACAGTGGGATTCCTGTTCTCAACTGTTGTTCTACAGTGACCCAAGGACCCCCCAACTGTGCTCTCTGCTTGTGTTTTGTATTAATTGCTTTGAATTACCGCTACATAAAAGCTGGCTTAAACCAATTAACCCCCCCCCAGAAAGTGCTCAGACCTGAGTTGTCTCCTCTTAAGCACTTGACAGTAAATGGAGAGGACAGCTCATCTGAAAGCAGGGCACCCTGGACAGTTGCTGTTCAACCTCCTTGGGGCACTGGGATGCGGGAGCTGCAGCGCGGGCTCAGGATGTGCCGGCAGATGGGAGCTGCCCGCAAGGCCCAGCTGGAAACCTCTGGGAGCAGCTGAGGAGAATCTGTGCCTCTTTTCCCCTCCCATTCCCTCTCTGACGTGTTTATTCTCCACACTGGCAGCTGCTGCTTGAATCTGTGGCTTCACTTGTTGCACATGCCTTGCCACTGGGATCTCCCCTATCTCCCCTGTGAGCTGAGGGACCTTTGCATCAATCTTGTCTGTGTTTAATACTGGTATCGGGTATTGCAATGTGGTCCCCTTTGCTTTTGGAAGTGCGCAGGGAGCATCATGATGAGAAACAGCAATGTGTAAGCGTTTTGTCCTGTCTGTTCTTCTGCCAAAGGCAGCAATTCCTTTGGTCCCCAGTATTTGCACAGTTCATACAGTGACTTGTGCAGAGTTATATGTGCGTTATGTTCCTGGAAGGACAGACCTTCCTCTTCTAGGGAAAGAAGTAACCCTGACTAATGTGTACGCTTACTGCTACACCTTCATCCTAAACCATTTTTAAAAGATGATGTAAGCAAGATGAAAACTCAGATTTGATAATTAAGTTTCCATTCCAAACCTGCAGTCACCATCGGGGTCTAATGAATCAACACTGATCTGTAGGAATTCTTCGTATATTTATGTGCTCTTTTAAGCCAGAAACAAACCCCTTGCATGTTCTGGTTTATGGATGAACCTTTCAGTATTACTGCCTGTGATGAATGTTCTTTTTAAGCAGATGTCTGAGTGATTACTTAACAAATTCAATGTCACCGCATTTTTAAGAGGCTAAGGCGAGATGCCTTCTGAGTTAGATATTGCTGAACTCAATCTGTGAAATCAGCTGCAGGGAATCCAGGCTTCAGCTGAGCCCCAGCTATTTGGCATTGAATTATGAAGGTATTTTGAAGTGAAATGGGAAAAGTTGTGCAACTCCACCGGGAGAAGGGTCTAAAGCAAACTCCAGGTTTAAATTTTCTGGAATTTGATGTTTTGTTTGTTCTATATCCATGACTACATAGCTGCTAGAAGCAGGCTTTTTTCATCAAATGTGGCTCACGTGGAACACTTGCAGTTGTCACAGTAATTCCTGGTCTGTTCGTCTCCTGGGCTGTAGATACCAATCCTCCGGCCAGGCCTCCCTGCTTTCTAATGCTGCCCCACCAGCGTGCCTCGCCCTGTGCTTGAGGGAATCTCTTCAGCACAAGGCAGTGATTTGTCTTAGCTACAAAACAGTGAAGCCAGAGAATCAAGACTTGTTATTTTGGAATCCTGAAACGTGATGGATCATCAGACTCATTTCATAGGGCCGGAGGATGACCCTTTTGGAGTAATGAGTCCAATATGCTGAGGATACAGGTCACTCACCCAAATTCCTTTCTGTAAGATTTTGTTTTGGAGGGTGCAAAACCCCTCCATAAAGTTACCCCTGTTACCATGTGTGTTCATTGCTTTTGCAGCTTATTTTTGTACCAAACTATACTTCTGATGTGTTTTGTATGTTTTACTTGATGTATGTGTGATAGCTTTAGGGGACCAACTTTCCTGCATTTTGGTGAAAACAGCAGTGCAAAATGACCTTCAGCATTACGCTACAATGTGTTGGATGTGGCTCCTCAATGGGAATGAAAAGTGTTGCTCAATCAGTTGTGAGTTATTTTGTGGAAGTGAACTTTAGGAAGGCATCAGACTTGCTGAATTTGTGGCTTTCCTTGCCTGGTGATTCCCCAGTGCTTTCACATTGTCAGAGAGCATGGAGATGTCAGTCACTATCTCTGCTGACCTGGTTCTCCTTTTTTAACCTGGACACTCTGTGAACTGGAGTTGGTTTGGATGAGAAGTGACAGAACAGGGAACAACAGCTCTTCCCCCATGTTCAAACCTGAACTACACTTACACAGCAAGCCATTTGTGGATTAGGGGCATTTAATTTTGTGTAGGATGTGTTAGAGCAGAAATCTCACAGTGCTGATGCAGAGATTTTTAGCATTTTAAAGCCCTTGCAGTGGAAGGGCTGCAGTGTTTTGCATCCTGTTCCTCTGTGGGCTGGCTCAAGTTTGCTGGTTATGAAACAAGTGACATTGCTGGGTGATTTTCTCAGGAAATGGTGCTCCCTCTGTGCTGGCCCGGGTCTGTGCGCATACAGCATATTCTCTATTAGGCTGCAGCAGCTCTGGTGCTGGTGTCAGCTCAATTTCCTCCTCTTAACTGCACGCCAAGGGCTAGATGCCAAAAGCTGGCGATGAAACAGCTCTGGGAAGAGCCTAGACCAGGAGCAAAGGAGGACGTGGGGAGGATGCCAAGCCTTATGGAAGCAAGAGACAGCAACTGCCAGGATGGCAACTGAGAAAGGACCCAGCACCATTTTCCTTGGTCCAGTAGAGAAGGAAGGAGCTGTTAATGCTAGAGACAACTTTTAGTCTTTTTTCCTGTAAATATCTCTGGGCTGTGTGTGTGTCTACCTGGGAAATACCTAACCAAAACCCCAGACAAAACCTCTATGAAAACACCCTGTTTCACACATACTTTTAAGGGGAAAGAGACTGGGAAGATAAGCATATACGAGAGGGTTGGTGGTGCAGTTCAGTGACTATAGAAGGGGTCTGTGCATGTGTTTGTGAGGATGTGGTGACATCCCACATAGCTCAGGTCCTACTACATGGGAGCAGGAGGCTTGAAACTTGCTTGCAAAGAAAGAAGTGGTGGTTGAACAGGTCCTTCAGCCTATGACAGGAAAAGAGCTATAGAAATAGGTCTTTTTTTCAGTTATTTGAGAAACAGTGTGTGAGAGGATGGCAAAAACATCCTGAGTGCAGGTAAATAAGCACATTGTGACAAAGAAATGTGGGTTTATATGTATGACTTGGTTGACTTTTGATGTGTCATGCAGAAAGTCATATTGCGTGTACTAGAAAAGCACGAGTTCTTAAAAACCAAGATGCTTCCTTTAGTGTAACAGCATTACAATTAAAACTACAGCAGCTCAAGATACTGCTTGTCTTTCACATTGGAGCATTTACTATGCTCCTGCATTGTACTTGTCAGGGTTTTTTGCTGCAGCTTTGGAGCAGGGGGACTTAATTAAAAACTGAGATGAAAGATTAATTTCTTATCACTGGCTGCCAAGGTCTGCCTCAGACTTGGTCCAGTGCTACCTGCTGCGGGTCACTGTGTCCCGCTGTGCTTCCTAGCTGGTGCAGCATGAGGCTCCCCATTAGCTGTTGGTGAGGCTGCTGCCGAGGGCAGGCTGGCCTGGCCTTGTAGCAAGGTTAACTCTGTGTACATCCCTTGTTCGATGCTTGCTGCCACACAGTGACTCAGTTGGCAAGTGGACACCAAGTGCGGTCAGCCCCATGTAGCATGGAGCAGGGGGCCTGGGACCAGGTTTGGGCTCTGCTGGCAATGTGCTATGTGACTTCTACTGAGTTTTGTGCCTTTGTGTCCTCAAACCTCAGCCTGTCTGTTCTGATTTTCATTTCTTTGGGACAGGAATATCACGATTGTCTCTTTCTCAACAACAAATGCCTCTTTGAAGTATTCAAAATTAATAAAGGAAAGAACTCTTCTCTCTTCATTCCAGCCTTTATTTAAAATTAAAATCTTCCCAAAATGCTGCCTCTCACACAAATGATAATGCTGGCCTCGAATCCCTGTGAGAAAGCAGGCTGTGTTACTGTTGAGGTTGCCAGTTAGATCTGACAACAACATTTTGTACCGATTCTGGGCATACGGACAGCTGGCAGAGCACTGGTGGATTCCTGTTTTACACGTGTGTTTTACTCAGTCCCTCGGATTTTGGAGCTGTTGCATCCAGTGCACAACCCTGCAATGCCAGTGCTTTGTAACAGGGTCATGTCCTTACTGAAGAGAGATGTGTTTTTAAAGTGAGAGTGAACTGGGGATCATGGCTTTGCAGTGCTGTGAAATTCCATGTATACCATGTACTTCTTATTATTTTGTGACAAAATACCTTTTGTCCTGTTTTCCCCCTCAAGACATTAAGCGCCTATGGATCTGTATACATTTAAATAATAGCTAATGGATATACCACTGTCACTATAAAGCAGATTTTTCATGCTGCAGTGATTAGAGGAGGGTAGGAAAAGCCAATATAGCAATATGATTGACATATGAGAAACCAGTGCCAAATCAGCACCAATACAGATCAGTGCAGCTTCTTCTCTGGAAAGCAGCCACAGCTATACTGGGACATTCCTGGTCTTGTCTGAAAAGATTCACATGCACCTCCTCAGGTGGCACCACCTGAGGGACTGACCCAGCTCTGCAGGGGCAAACCTGTGTCAGAGGACTGCAGGAGCAGACCTGTGCTGCCGAACAAGCTGTTTCTCTGCCTACCTTCATGTTTCACAGGGCTGCAAAGGCAGCACAGTCAGTTGACACATGATGAGTTTAAAAAAGGGAAAGAAGAAACCAAACATCAGGGTGTAACTGAACAACAGCGGGGCTGCTATTTTTGTCGGAACTTGCCTAGCCTTCCTGACCCAGTCCCACGCAGTTGCTGCAGCTTTAAAGAACACAGCGCTGCATCTTTGCGTAGTGCAGCTCTCCAACTGGAGGAACCTGCTCAAATACAATTGGTTTTACTGCTGTTGTTAAAAATCCCTGCTCTCCTGGGTCTCCCTATTGTAAAAGCATCCCCAGCTTATCAATAGCATATCTATTACGTGGCACTTGTCTTTACTGTGAAGCTCTGCCAACCACTGCCAGGCAGCCGCTCATCACACAGTAATTCTGCTTTTAACTGTGTTGGAACAAAAGCCTAATGTAGTGTGCAAAATAGAAAGAGAGAGACAAAAGTGATAAAAATCAAATTAGATTCACTATGCACACGATTTTCAAACCCAAAGCACAGTGATGCTGGGGTTAGAGTGAAGAAAACAGAGCTTTAACAACAAGGCAGAGCAGCAGATTGCTGTCCTTGCTTCACTTCTGGAGTTGCTTTGCATTCCACAAGCACAACCAAGGGACACCACAGTGGGGCTTAGGCAGATGTGCCTGCGGCTGATCAACTGTGGTGGCTTGGAATACAGCTGCCTCTCTTCACCAATTGCCTGCTCCTCTTCCCAAGGCAGGAACAGCATCCCCGTGGTGGTGAGCGCAGTGGGGTCTGGGAGCCCTGACCTATGCTATGCAGAGCCCTGCAGCTTGGCCCAAGCTGCAGCGTGTGTGAAGGTGCCAAGATTTACAGTGAACTAAAAGGGGTCCTTGCAGCTGAGAGGGTCCAGTGGCCTTCTTCAGAGGGTGGTGCACATGGCTTGGTCTTGGTGACACCTTACAACCGCCCAGGCCCTTCTGCGGACCCAGGAAGGGTGCCTGGCCAGTTCCAGGTGTGCTGATATAGCATCTATTATTAAGCAAAGTGCTGCTTTAGCCACTCCAGGAAAGCTGTATTTATGCTGCTACAGTAAATAGCCTTTCTTCTTGATGGGAAGGTGCATTGGCTGGGTTCAGGTTGTCCTTTGGCTGGGCTGTACTTACAGGGCAGAGGAGCAGAGCTAGCTGGCAGAAACAGTGCAGATTAGCCCTCTGCTTAAAGAGGGAGGATGAGGTGCTCTGTCCCCAAAGCAGCAGCTTTATTAGCACAACAGAAGAAAACCTGTGCTTCCTCTTGCCCTAGTGCTTGTGGTGCAGTTTTCCTCTCCCTCCTTGTAGCCTGTTTCTGAAAGCAGCTGCCTTATCTGGTCAGAGCAGCAACTCTAACGTTGTTTAATTGTGAAGAAAACCTGTGTTCAGGCAACACTGAGGAGGGAAGGGCAGAGAGAACACCACTGAGGACTGTAGCGTCCCGCTGGGCTGTGGTCCAGGCTTGGCATGGATGCAGCTGCTGCCGCAGAGCCATTTCCTTGCTGGGCAGGAGCTCTCAGTAGCAATTACCTGTGAATGCTGCTTATTGTGGATGGAGGGAGAGTGCTCAGAAGTTTGCAGCTTGGTGGTGTGCTCAGAAAACACTCCTGGTCTTCTGAAGATCATGTTCTCCCCCTAGCAGATTCGTCAGCTCCTGGTTGCACCTTTGGGATGTGAAGGTGCTGATGTGTTAATGTTGGTCTGGTTTTGCTCCAGGGATGGAGTCACAGCCAAGTGGAAGGATTTGCAAAATGTGTTAAATGGCCCAGTGTGAGAGTTCTCGGTGAAACGCAAAGCGAGGGCTCTGGTACACCCTGGTTCCCCCCTCTCGCATGAGGGTGTGCTTGCTTGTGCCATGGCTGCAGGCTGGCACTGACAGAGGCCATGCCTTCATCTGTGAATCACGCCTGTGCCCACAGTTACCTTCTGCCTTACCTCTGCCTCCCTTTTCTTCTTTCTTGCATTACTCCTCTACTCCTCTCCTTCTCCCCCCCTTCTCTTATCCATATTAAGCAAATCCATCACAAAGGGGTTAATTGATGTATAGTAACAATAATGATTACCAGTGTTCTTCATCTTTTTTTACCATGTCAAAATACAAGAGCGTATGTGCTGTTATATGTCTTGTACCAAGGGTTGGCTTTACCTTACAAAGCAACTCTGGGTGTAATTTGCACCTTAGCAGAAGGGAATGTCCAAGGAAACAAAGCCTGCTGGAAACAGCATGTTGTAGTGGTGCAGACTGGACAGTTTTCTGTCTGCCTTTGCAGTAGAACCCCAGAGAGCCAGCCCATGAATACAGAGGCTGTTTCCCTCTTCCTGCTGACACTCCAGCTCATATAGCTGGGATTATTTTAAGGTACTTTGCACTCAACTGTGTTGGTGGAGGAAATCAGAAAATCCCTGTCTGATAAATTAATACTGAAGCCAAGATCTTGGGAAGCAACTTGTAATTGGAACTGTGTTAGTGGTTTCTTGTATGTGCCTAGTAGTGGATAACCCATGGTATGAAACAGTCATGAATAACACACTCAACTGTGCCTAGCCTGAGGTCCTAAAACAAGCTCATTCCTCCAGGTGGGCTGCGACTAAGACCTCAGATACTACAATGAAACCTTCAGTCTCTTGGAGCTGCAGCAGTGCATGGGTTGGGCTGTTGGATCTCTGTGCTACCACGGTGCATGCTGGTGCTGCGGCTGCTCACCGCCTGCACACACATCGTCTGTTGAGCAAGCAGAGCTTAGGCAGTGGAGAGAGCCTTCACTATGCAGAGCCATGTGTGAGAGGGGGAACTTCTGACTGGGCAGTGCAAGCAGCCTTAGTTTGCTCCAGATGTGGGAAGAGTATTCCTCTGAGCATTGGGCTTGAGTGCATCTATGCTGCAGAGGGGCACAGACAGGCTACCTGGGGCACTATTCACCTGACTGCAGCAGCAGAGACATTGGCACAGGCTGCAAAACCTGCCTGGGACTTAGCCAGACTTACTGGGGATGGGGGAGGAGAGCTGTGGTTGTACCCCATTGGCATGACTGGAGAGATGGGAAACTCTAGTGCAGCCCTTCCTTGAGGCCTTTCAGCTGCATCCTGCTCAGCACGCCAGCACCACTCATGGCCACGCTGCTCTGTGCACACTGGGAGCTTAGTGCTGCATTGTGAACTGTGCAGAACAGCAGAGCTGTCGTGTCCTTTGCTGTTTGGAACAACTTCCAAGCCTCTGGGACACGTGAAGGTTTCCTGATTTGCTCTTGTTCCTGGATTCTGCTAACACTGAGTTTTCTGCAGAAACTCCACTTGCACAAGCACATCTAGCAGCACAGCTTGGGGTTGTGTACAAAGAAGTGAATGCTGAAAGGATGAACTCCTGTGTTCTGTTTCCTCAGTGTGCAATTGGTACAGTGTTTTAAATGGTGGCAGTCAGTAAAGATGTTTCCCTGATTGAAGACAGGAGGAGAAGCTGTCGCTCCCTTGGGAAGCAGCCAGCAGAGCCCCTTGCAAGATGTGGTGACAGGGTTAGCCCACCCTGGCAGGGAGCAGGCAGAGGCTGATAGAGAGGGTGCGGCATGCTGAAGCAGGATGTAGGATGGGAATATGGGATGTGGGATGTTCAGCCAGCTCCGCTAGCCCTGTGTGCCCCCAGCCCTACTGCCCACTGAGCTCCTGTGCCAGTCCAGGGCTGGGCACCTGACGTTCCTGTGCTGGGAGCCACTGCCTGCCTCCTCCTGGTTAAGACTCATTGCCGTGCAGTGGCTCCACATGGCTTTGGCAGCCTCAGTGCTGGCTGACGGGGCAGTTTGAGGGGGACGGTATTCAGCCCTTGGACAAGGGGAGCAGATGCTGTGGAGGCAGGAGCACATCTGGGAGCAGATGTGTGGCAGAGAGGTGAGAGCTTTATGTGAACTTGTGTGATTAGTTGTGCCAATGCAAGTGTGTTTACCCAACCTGTTACAGTGTTAGGTGGACAATAACACTGAAATTTATCATTTTGTTCTTTCTTCTCTTTGCTGCACTTCTTTCTCATGTTTTCCTCTTTATCACTTTATCGGTGCTTTTCACTGTCCTAAGCAGCTCTGAAAACAAAACAAGAACATGGTCTCCTCTGTTTTAAGAGATGAAATTACTGTAATAATAATCAAACAGGTGAGCAAGATCCTCTGTGATTGTTCTTTCTCAAAAGCAGAAAATGCACTGACTGCTTTCCTGCCTGCTGCGCAGGTCTGGAGAGCTGTAAGGCTGAGCCATGAAGGAGGGGAAGGGCTTCCTCCTGAGGCATGTGTTACTGAGAAGGGGTGCTTAGAAAAAACCCAAAACTTTCCATTCTGCTCCAGGAAATGACACTGTCGTGCTGGAATTTACAATGAAGTTGTGAATGTGGCTGAAGCCTGGGGCTTCTCCACGAGAAGGCCCCTTTGGCCAGCTGCATTCAGCTCTAATGAGAGGGCTAAATTCTCCCTGAAAGACGTGTTTTCCATTTGGCCCCTTTTCCTCCATCAATCGCTGTCACTTTAGACAGAAGGCCCCGCATGCAGCTTCCCTTCAGCCTGTGTGCCGCGCCGGGGCCGCGCTCCGCGGAGGACAGCCTGGCCTACTAAAACGCATCTCTGAGCCCCCCGAACAATAGCGCTTTGTGTGAGCAGCACAGAGCAGGCTCAGTTTCCCAGGCTTTTCCTTTTCTCCGCTCCCCTCTCCCGCTGGAAGCCCCCGGCGATGCGGGAGCGGGCGGGGGCTGCTCCCACCGGTAGCAAACAAAGAGGCGAGGGGCAGGGGAGTCCGTGCATGGGACTGTTCCCTCCTCCCACTGCCTGCTCCAACTGCAGGTACTTGCGGATCAGTTGCTTCCAGTACAACAGAGTCAGCAAGAGATGCAACCCGGGGTGCAAGCAGGGGCCAGCCATGCTCAAACATAGACAGGCAGGGTGCTGTGCCCCAGGGACAGAGGGTGAAGGCAGCCTGGGGTCCCTCTGGAGAGGGCAGAGTGAGCACTGCCCTTATGGTCTGCTCCAGCGAGCTCCAGTGTGCTGGGCAGCTTGGTATCAGAGGCCTCTGTGGATGCGAATATATCCCTGCACTCCTGGTACAGGGACTTGCCGCTCTGCAGCACTGTTCAGGATGGGTAAAGATGCTGGAGTGAGAAAAATCAGGGTGAAATTTGAAAAACAATAATAAAATAGAACCTCTGCAGCAAGTTGATGTTGGAGTGATATCCAGTCTGCACAGAAGCTTTGCATCAACAAACATTGGAGTAAACCACAGAAGAAAGCAGAATGCTAACTCCATCTGAAAGCAAGGAAGCAGGGGTATGCTTAAGTTCTCTGTGCCCCAGATCAAACCCCATTCTGTCCCAGTGGGGCCCCTTTCTGCCCTCCTCCTGCCTTGTATTGTCTTGCTGCTGCCAAATAATGGTTCTGTTTTGTTGCAGGGAGTTCAGGGACCACCACATCCAGACTGGGAAGGGGTCAGTGAAGGGGGTGTTTCACAGTAGCACACAGGCAGGTGTGCCCTGTCCCTGGGCAAAAACTCCCATGTCTGCCCTCTGACTGTGACCAAAGCAGGTCCAGGCTTCAGCCATCCTGCACTTAAGAGCTCTGGATCCAAAAGTGCCTAAAAATGGGATCAGTGGGTTTCATGTTGGAGATGGAGATACGGAGATCATGTGTGACTAAACTGATGGCAAACAATAAAGAGCAGGGACCCCAGTGTCCGAAAGCCAGTCAGTGCACGACAGCCATTGGCGCACTGCAGCATTTCTTTGGCTTCAAATAGACTTGGCACACACGGCTCTGGAGGGGTCTGCCTTGGGGAATGAGCCCCAGAACTGCTGCAGTCTGGTGTCCCATGCCAGTCCTCACCAGTTACCATATTGTCTGTGTTATCTGCAAAGAAAGTGGTAGGAAAAGCTGTTTCTTATTTATAGGGTAGTCACAAGCAGTCCTAATCTGCAAGGTGCAGAGCCACTGGTGATGTAAATGGATCGAGGAATAGCTGCATCTTGCATGTGATAAAAATGGGTTTAATCCTCCAAAAGAAAATTGCCATCATATAACCTACAGAGAGGAGCTGAGAACACAGTTCTTTGTGTGATAGGCTTAATATCTGCAGGATCTGGCCTTGTATCTGTAGTCATTGATACTGCTGGATGTGAATTCAGGGATGATAAAAACGTTGCTAAAAGAGCAGCAAGCTCCTCCTCTAGTGCAAGTTCTTTTTTTGGTCTGTTGCTACAGCAACTCTCTACTAAGAACAAAGATGACAGCAAGATATTAAATTTTGCAGCAACTCAATTGACTCTTGATTTGCCTCCTTTTTTTGCCTTCAGTAACTGAATCCTACCCCACTAATTGTGTTAGATTTCAGATAGAAATCATGCCTTCCTGTGACAAGAATTCCTACTTTGCTTTTTCCTCCTATCCCTTAGAAACCAATTAAATCAAATCAACTTATTTAAATCCAGTGGATGAATACAAACACTGGATTTCTTGGCCTTATTTCTTTTGCATTTGGACATCATGTATTTTACGCCACAACTCATATTCTGTACCAAAATCCCCAAAGCCTTAATATTCTCTCAAAAGAAACAAACAGTTCTTGGCAAGTTTCAGTTTGGCAAAGTTCAATTTATGCCAGGGGTGTAGATGAGAAATGTAAAATCTAAATTACTGTAACAGAGGTCGTCTGAATTTATGAATGTTAAAATTGTTTTTAAGGCAATTTGTGTTCCTTTTCCCCTACCCAACAGTCCTTATTTCTGATAGGCAGACTGGGAGAAGGCCACTGAATGTGCGTCTCCAGGCTCGCCTCTGCACATGCAGAATCACCCAGTTATGATAGAGCAGTCTGACAAATAACTTGCCTCACCTTTGGTGGGACTGTCATCTTCAGAGCTCCAGCCTCAGCTGCTGGAGGTCATGAACTTCAGTGTGGAGACAGTTACAGCCAAACCTTTGGAGCCACTGTCATCTGCGTGTGCGATAGCTCTGGACTGGGTTCACAGTGCTCATCACTGTGGAAAATGGGTGCAAAGGGAAGAAAGGCCAATGAAGTTTGTCTAAGATGACACAAAACATGACTGCTCTAAAACTGTGGTGGTTTCCTGGGAGCAGATAACCAGGGGAGAAGCACAGTCCCATATGAGCAAAGCATAGGTCTAATTGCATCCAAACTACACATTGGAGTGCAACCAACGATACAGGTTTGTACCGAAACCTAGAAGGCCATGAGAAGCCAGGCTGGGGTGAGTGGGAGATGGCAACAGCTCAGGATTGTGCTGTGTAATAGAGCTGTTTCTGCCGGAGGCCAGGGCGGGGGAGAAAATAGGGGAAAATGGGGACAGAGAGCAACAATGACATACCAGGAATGGGGTTGACTGTCTCACAGGAAATATTAGATATTTAGCTTTACTCTGAATTAGTCGGAGTATAAACAACAGTATAGTTCTGGCAGCTTCAGATTCAGCAGGGTGTAGAGGAGGGACTAGCCCAAGTGTAAGTCTGGGTCACTGTGGTTTTGTACAAGATTAAATCTAAGGAAGTAGACCATCGCAGTGAACCAGAAATAAGATTCCTGTTGCTTTTCCCTCAAAGCTGTTACACAAAAGCACTTATTATTTGTGGCCTTAAGTAGTACTAGGCAAAGGACTCCAACCTGTCCTATGGGCAGGACTTAATTACTTGGATTTCAGATGCACACCTTGGATATTCATATGTAAGTGGCAGTGTTGTGCAAGTGATGCCCTTCCTACAAAGCCTGGGAGAGCAGACCCTTTTGCAGGGAAAGCTATGAATATTCCTCTCCCATATTCCTCCTGTCAAATGTGCCCTCTCCCTGAAGCAGTGGCTGCGCAGGCACCAGCAGAACCTGCAGAGAAAGGAAAGCACAGCTTTGATCGCACAGTCTTGGTACCCTCCCCAAGGAAATAAGAGGTAACAGATCTTTAGCAGGAAACTGCCAGCAAGAGACCTTTCACAACCGCTTAAGCAATGTGTGCTGCAACTTTGGCCTTGCAGAGTTACGTCAAATTCTGAGTGTGACTCAAATGCCTTTTACAGGAGAATTACAGTTACTGGGAAGAACTGCTGTTGCCATGTTTTTTATTATAATGCCTCACGCTTCCAGTCACAAGTGAATATTCCCATTTCTTACAGGGATTTGAATTATTGACCAGCACAATACTAAATTCTGCTGTTACTACAAAGGCTTAAAGATGGCAACAGTGACAAAGACAGGTATCCAGATGGTATCTCATCTTTTTAGGGTGCTCTTTTTCTTCTCTGAATAGCAATGTCTTCAAAGATACTGAACTCATATTTTCTGAAGACAACCTTCTACTTACAACTGAGATGCTGGAAGCCAAATTAAATAAACATAAAAAAGCAAATTTCTGGGATGCTGAAAAGAAACATGTTGGTTTCCAAATTATATCCTCCTATGCAAACTCTTTGGGAGCAAAGAAACCCTATTCTATGATTCCCTCTTTGCTGAGAGTTCCCAGTGAAAACAGGCTTGTTACCCATGGACATTAGTGAAGGTAAACTGCAAATAATCTGGACAATAGATAGGGGAAGCTGCTTACAGTGGATTTGCTCCCCCAAGTCTTGTTTGGTACTGCTCACAGCAGAGAACTTCTCCAAAAGATTCCCAACACTGCTGTGTTGGCTCAAGGCTGTTGTGGGATACATGGAGAACTCAGCAGCTTTACCACTACAGCTCACGGAGAGCGTCGCTTCCAGGACTACTACAGGAGGGACTCTGGATCAGATCACCTTATCCTTGTGGATCTGCATCAGAAGACCTGCATAGTATAATAGGCCATGGATGGAAGGTACAGCAACTGCTTCTAGTTCCCTTATTTTTTACCCCATTACAATTGCAGCCTTTCTTTGCTCATCACTGCATGGAGACTGCTCTCTCCCATGCTGTCTGAAGTGTGCTTTGCCTCTCAAGGATTGTAATGAGGCAGTTACAGGTTTGGGGTATTTTGCTGAAAAGGGCTATTTCCAGTCTCCTGGTGGGAAAGGGGAAGAGAAGGAATCCCCAGGTAGTGCCTAGGAGTCAGGAGCCAGTGATGCAGAGCCGAGTGCAGTAGTCAGGCTATCAAAATCCTGCTGCAGTTCCACCATGGAACGTGGGCAGAAAGGGGCTGCTTTTTCCTAAACCTACTCTCTAGTTTGTTCTTGCAGCTCTGTAGCTGGTGAAGGAACCATACCTGAGAAAGGGGACACATTTTTTTATCTGAGCATCTCAAATAGTTCAAGAACATCTTAAGCCTTGAAGCCTCCCAGAGTTTTCACATGGAAACTTAAGCATACGGAAATCAAGAGTTGTGTTTGGATGCAGTTATTTTGAGTGCAGGATACATCGATATAGCAATGTCAGTGCCCAGTTACAATGCACTTCACTACACACAGATAAAAAAGGGCACAGAGGGACAGCTAGGAATAGTTGCTATCACCAAGTAGGGGCCTATGGCAACTTCCCAAATAGGTTGCAAAAGGTCCTGCAACACATCAAAGGTGAAGGTCATCCCACTTCCCCAACTCCATCAAACCAAGGTGTGGCCTAGGGAATTCTATCTTTTGAAGACCTCAGGCAGAAAGACCAAGAAAGATCTGGGGTCATGTAGCATGAGCTGCCTTGCTCTGGGATGGGTAGCTGGCAGCAATGGTGCAGCTGTTAATACCTGTGTGAAGTTGTGAAGGGTTTTAACAAACAGCTGGATGTCCTCATCAGTCAAGGCTTGGCTTGACCATCCAGCCAGTCTCCACCCTACCTTTTCAATGCCTTACCTAAATGAGATTTGGTATGGCCATAGGGTCTGCCTGACTTAGGGCAACAGTATGTAAGTATCCTCTTGAAACAGTATTTGCATACACATCTAAGGCAACTGGGTATATGTTAAGCACATCATGAAACTCTTACAGTCTGAGGCTGGAAACAGAGAGTGCAAGACAGCTTCTGCCTAAAGAATTTTCCTTAATTTAGGAATTGCTTTAAGCAAGCATTACCTCTGCTTCCTGAGCACACACAAGGCTACTGCCCTGGAAATAATCTGCATTAGCCTTACTGGAGTGACCACGTTGCCATAGTTACTGTTGGTTTCCCTATATCTCAAGCTTGAAGTATTTATTATGATTAAATCCCATCCCATTCTTCATTGAAAAATTCTGTGTAGAAAGTGTCACAAAGCGAATTATAATGTAGTCCTTCCTTTTAAATAGCTGTTTTAAGTAGAAATTCCAGGAATGATCTTAGACATTGATATTTATTAAAGATCATTAATTCATGATTGGATTATTTTTCTTCAGACATTGCTGCTTCTTTATTCTCAGTGATATCCAAATAGGAGAAAATCCTGATGCTATATGATTTCAGGATCGTTTGGGTCTTTTCTTTCACCACTACATTATGGACCATTCTGATGGATGATGTTTAACACCCCCAGATGCTCCACTTTGACCTCAGAGGCAGCCACACATGTTGGCACAAATATGGCAAGAAAATCAAAATCTATCCTATGACACAGCTTGTTATTAGAAAACGTTGGTACTTGCTCTCCTAACACTTGTGAGGGTTACAGGGAGAAGTAACCTCCATGGGGATGAATCTGCTACAAAATGGCCTGTGCTTCTCTTTTTCTCTTCATTTTCTCATTTGCAGAGAGCAGCCTCTGAATGATAAGGTCCCAACCACAGTGGTCTTTGATGCAAAGGAACACAACATCATTATCCCCGTGCTTTACAAGCATGTACTTGTCATGTAAGTTAGCTTTCCTTGCTTTGGGAATTATATGCCATAGTTGCACACAACAGTTCTTTTCTTGTTCCAGTGGCACCCTCTGTAGAGACTTGATATTCCTGGAGGATCATTTTCTGACACCTCTCAGCTTTCCTTGTCAAACTCTCTCCAGCCTGGTTCCAACTGTAGACCTGGGAAGCCTTTCTTCCATGACCCTAACCCTGTGCCTGAGTATGACACACAGCATCCCAGCCCCTTCCTGGATTCCCCTGGCAGGGAAGGAAGCTGTGTTCATTGTTCCCAGAAACTCAGGTTTGTGCTCATCCATGGGTAGCACTGGAGCAGCCCTCTGCGGTGTGTGGAGTTTCCAGCAGCATGCGGACCGCAGCAAGCTCAGCAGCTCAGGACTGTCACTTGGCTTGCAGAATGTTTGTCATTATCCTTCTTTCCCACTGGAGTAGTTCTGCCAAAAACTGTATTTCTACGTAGAGCAAGATTTACTACCAAACTCATGTTTTGGAGCAGCAGATAAACATCTAGTGTGAACGGTGCAGAGGAGCAGCCCGTTAATGGAGAGGATTGTGCGGATTCTCTGAGGCAGACTGAGGTTTGTCTCCCAACCCTTTTGTTTGATAGGTGATTTATTATGGCCAGTAAAATGCTCCATTTTCTCCTTTCTTCAGTTACAATGTCCCATTATTTTCTTGTTTTTGTGCCTGCACACGGACACCCAGGAATGAGCTCCCAGTCCCGCCCAGCCCTCCCCTCTTGGTCTGTCACAGATCTGATTTTCTGGACAGAATCCCTCTCAGTGAAGAATCTTGCCATGCTCCCATTCTGTACCAATTTGTGTTATTTTTCTATTTCCCATTATCACACCAACTAGCAGTTTAACAGACCTCTGATCTCTCTTCCATTTCCCCATGTCAGCTGCTTTATTGCCCACCTCCAAGAATTCCAAATACAACCTAAGCAAAGTTTTGGAGGTAAGTTAATCTTCCAGCCACCCCTCTGCATGCAGCATTTTGACTCACTCCTGTCTGTTTTCTGCATCTACTGTACCAAATGATAATGCGTTATACTGCCAGCTGGCTCATCTGTCCTGTCCCACCATTCTCTGCGCTGCAGAACTGCTTAGACCAAGCTAAATTGTGTTTCAAAGATATCTTAACACAAAACATTAAGGGTATTGGTGAGTGAAGCAAACAAAACCAGAGAGCCAGGGCCAGCATGCTCCCAGCACTGCTGAGGGTGTGCAGCTGGTGGATAGACACATCTCACGGGCACAGGTTGGGCACAACGTCCTGGCTTCCCCATCGCACACTAAGAGCTTTTTCCCCCTTGCCCCTTTTCTTCATCTCAGCTCAGCAATTGCTGTTTTCCAGACTTCCTAGGTGTTCTCCACTGAGGTGTCAACACTCCTTCGCTGATGTTTCTCTAATCCCACCCCACCCTCCTTGCTGAGACCAGGGAAGCATGTCCTGCCCTCAGATCCCTCCTGCATCCTTTCAGCTCACCCACGGGATTATTCACAGCCTCTTTCTTTCTTTCTCCATTTGTTTTCTCCTGCCCCTTTTATGCTGACTACACCCAACCCTCCCCCTATCAGTTCCTTCATTCTTATCCTTTCTCCCCACTTGTCTTCCATTCAAATGTGCCTGGCTCCGTTGGATCAGGGGTTTGCAGCCTGCACTGCTGCTTTACTGGGTGTGCTGGGGGCTCCCTGTGCCCTTCCCCTCCTAGCTCACCCCTCTACTTCTGCAGCTGCTGATTTGGGGTCCCTGGTTGCCCTGTGGGTCTATACCAGCACAAGGTGAATCCCACAGAGCAGCTTCACCGAATCCCTGCCACTTCATGCCTTGACGGTTGCTTGCTCACCTCCCAGAGAGGTTTGCTGCTGCAGACCCTGGGCTGTTGGAGCAGTGAGTTGCCCTGCATCATCCACACAGTACAACTAGCTCTAGAGACCATCACTAACTCTGGCTGCTTCTGCCCCGCCACAAAAGTTGGCCCATGCTCATAGCCACCGTTTCAGCACCCTTTCTTACCCAGCCCTCCTCACCCTGTGCACAGGTTGCTGCCCTCTGGAAAGGGTTCTGAGCTCTTCAGCCCCCACAGGTATTGGGAAGGGATGGCTGCTCAGCCCTGCAGCCTCGAGCCCTGGCACTCCGCAGAGGCTGCTGCTTCCCCAGCAACTCTTTCTTTGTCTCCCTCCTCTTTGGGTCTTTTTATGGCTGCTGGAAATGCAGAATGCTCTTCTGTCTTGATTGCTAGGGCTAGGTAAATTATTTGTTTAATAGGCTTGGTTTATTTTTTGTAAGCTGGCAGAATAACTGTGAATCATCAAATCTCCCTGAATTCACTCCACACAAGACACCAACAAAAGGATTCATTGTGCAGCGCAGTAATCGGAGTGTAGCTGGGGCTGGACAGAGGAAGCACACAGTGGGCCTGGCTTCCCAAGAGGCTGTGCTCACAGGCATTGCCACACGGGCACTTGTACGTGCCGCTTTGAAAACTCTCTGCTGACAAAAGTGTATGGGTCTTTTCATGACACAGGTTCCTAACTGATCTTTCTTACTCAAGCAGAAAACCCCTGGAAAAGAACCTTAAATAGCATTGCTGTTCCTGATGGAATGAGCAGATTTTCCCTGGTTTTTCCCCCTTTTTTCCCTAGTTGTTAACAAAAAATGACAAATCTGCTCAAGTGCAGCCCCTCTCTCAAAACAGCTTTTGGATGAAATCCAAGCACCCTGAACTCCTTAAGGTCAGACCCTTAGTCTGCAAAGTGGGTTTCCCTCTCAGTTCCCGGTCCTCCATGTGTCACATCCCTATCTTGCAAGGGGCTCTGCACTGAGCGTTTCTGTTGTTGTTTGCAAGGCTCTGTTTCTGCAGAAATGGTGCCCACACAGAAGAGATTTCCCAACATGTACACCCCTAGTTTATCTGCCCTGGGTGCCAGCTTTCCCAGCCCAGGGAGAGGGGAGGCTGCTCCCATGGGTGCTGGGACCGCCGAGCCAGTGCCTGCCTGGTGTGAGGCTCCCATGGCCCACCCCTCAAGCTGCCTCTTCACTTGGAAATCTGTACCTTTGGACAGCAGTGTAGTCAGATGCCGCTTTGGTTTGCAGTTAATTCTGCCCCCTCAACACGCACAGTTCCAAATCTTGGGGGGGAATGTAGTGCTAGAAAACACACTTTCCAGGGGAGGACTGAAGAGAAGCAGAAGTGGTACAGTAGTGCCTGGTGGGGCTGCCCCAAACGTGGGGCACTTACAGAGCCCAGCCTTTTGCACTGTGTTTTTCCAAACACGATTTTTCCAAACCAAATGTACTTCTGTGATTGAACCAGGGCCAGCACTAACGTAGAGATGGATTTCAGAAGGGAGAATGAAGCGCTACCTCCACAAGCCAGCTTACAGACGCACCACGAGGTGATGCTCTGTGTTACCCAAAGCAGGAGTTTCCTCAAAATGGCCTTCTATGTGTGTGAGAGGCCTTCTCCTGGGGCTGGAAAACCAAAACCAAACTTGTGTTTGTCACTCTGAACAACAGTGTTTGCTGTGTTTTGGGACCTGGTGCTTTCCCAATGCAGTTTCAAAAAGACAGCACCAGTCAAAAGATATTCCAGCTTGAGCCAAATGGCCTTTGAGTTTAATGGGTGCCATAAACCTCTCCCTTGCCACCGTACTCATGTTTATTACTGCTTTTGTGCTGATAAACCCATTGTGGTTGGATGTTGGCCTGTAGGTACAGCTTAGACGTGTGGTCATGGGGGCAAGGGGGAGCTGCAAGGGGTGGTGAGAACACGGATGCTGTGACGGTGCCCACCCGGGTACCCCAGCTGTCAAATTCACTGCACGGGCTAACAGTGTAGTATCTGGTACTTCAGCCTTGGAGAGCAGCTTCCAGCCCGTGCCCTGCCGCAGTACGGAAACTGACTCGTCTGCAGGCAGCGTGTGCCGCGGCTGCGAGAGGGCAGGTCTGGGGAGGCTGCAGAACGAGATCCCAACCCTGCCCTTTGGGAAACGGGGCCATGTGGAGGCCGCAGCGGATCCGTGCGGTGCCGGGGTCACCGCGGCCGGGCCTCGCCACCGCGGGGAGCACCGCACCGTGCGCGCCGGGTAACGGAGCTGCGGGAACACAGCGGCAGCACGAGCCGGGCCCTGCTGAACCGGGACCGGGGCTGAGGATGGGGAGGCGGCAGCTCCCTCCCTCCCTCCCTCGACGGAGCCTTCTGCACCCCCTTTCCCACCACCGGCCCTCCCCGAGGGGCACCGCGCCCACAGCGACCGGTCCCCGCCGGGAGGGACTGGAAGGGGCGCGGGGACGCGCGTCCCGCCCAGTCCCGCCCAGTCCCGCCCCGCCCCTTACGGCGGCCCCGCCTCGCCCAGCGCGCAACCTGAGCGCGGGATCGGCGGCAGGGCCCCGCCTCGGCTGGCGGCGGAGCGCGGCTGGGCTCGGCTCGGGGGCCGGTGGCGCCGCGGCTCTCGCCGCGCTGTGTGCGGAGCGCTGTGTCCCCGGCACCGCCAATGAAGGCAGCCGCGGGCGGCGGCGGGGCCGCGGCCGGGTGAGGCGGCGGGGTCGGCGGTACGCGGAGCGGCGGAGCGGGTGTCCCGGCGGAGCCCGCGCCCCCCCGCAAGATGTCATCGCAGGGCAGGTTCAAGAAGGACAAAGAGATCATCGCCGACTACGAGGCGCAAGTCAAAGGTGCGGAGCGCGGCCGCTGCATTGCGGGGCGGGCGGCGGGGCACGGATGCGGTGCCCGCCTTTGTGTGCGGGGCGGGGCGGGCGGCGGCCGGCCCTGGCTGCGGGGCCTGCACCGCCCTGCCCTCCCCTTGTCGTTGCCCCTGGTGCCTTCCCTTCCGTGGGCACCTCCCGTCGCGCCCGGCTCCGCGGAGGTACCGGGCACAGCCGGTGCCATCGCCCTGCGGGGAGCTCGGCGTGCGGGGCGCCCGCGGTCGCTGGTTACTGAGCCCCAAACCGAGTAGGTGCCCCGTGAATGGGGACAGCGGTGCGAGGCTGCGGCCGGCACCCACCTGGGCAGCGCCGGGGCTGCGGGGTGCGCGGCGGCTCGGGAGTGGTAGCGGGAGGGAACCTGCAGATGCCGGTGTCTGCAGAGTGAGCTCTGCCCGGGCCGCCCGGTAGGAAGCACATTGATCTTGCGGGTCTTACGTAAGGAACTTCGCCGCGCATCAGGCCCAGCGACTTCAAGGGACATAATCATTATTATGCAAGTCCCAGCGTTATTGCAGGATGAAGACCTTGGGAAGCAGACCGCCTTGTTAATAAATATTGGAGAAGAGCATCGTTAGTGGTTATGTCTGTTGAGACTGCTGAGCATCACCCACCAGGCTCCGGATTAATTTTTATGACAGTTAGACTCATTATGGAAAAGTTGGTACTCTCTGAAACATCACGAATGTCTGCAGCCTGGTGAAAGGCCAAGTGTGTCAGAGTGTGTATGGTCAGACAGGAACGAATCAGTCTGTGTAGCCATCCCTCTACTTCAAAAAGAGGAATTTTAGTATCGGTAGCAAACTGTATGAACTGATATTTTTTGATGACTTCAGTTTGAAAATCTGTTCCTCATTGCAACAATTCCTCATCCTGTTAGTTGATGGCAATTCCTTTTCCCACTTTCAGCTGAAGGTACTTAACTGCTTACTGAATGCCTTCTCATTGAGTTGCCCCCTTCGAGTCCCTTTGCTGTTATATAAAATTGGCTCCAATCTCCCCTTGGAAGGCTGTTTTATACAGGTACACGATCACCATTTTGTTATGTTCAAGTCTCTGGTTAAGAGAGAGTTAATTAGAAAAAATATACAATAGCTTTCCTGCAAGTTAACCCTTGAGTGTGCAAACAGAACAGGTTTCCTGTGTTCTCTAGAGGTCACTTGGCGCGTTGGAGCCTGAGCTTGGCTGAATGACGTCTCATCGTTTTGAAGAAGTAGCTGCTGAAATGCTACAGTGCAGTGCCAGATGGAGGGGTTTGGGGAAGGGGCTGTCTGTTGATTTTGTGCCATTGTTTACTTTCGTGCATTTCAGTCTTTTGTAGTTGGCTTTGAAGAGTGAAGTAGCAGTCACAACATGCTCTGCTCAGTGCCAATTACCTTTCTGCTTGTGTGTAATTTGGGCAAATTGATGTTATTGCACCCTGTAGTTAAGCAGATGAAATACTCTTTTAGCCTGTGGTATTGTTCTGTTTTATGGGAGGGGATTTGCATTTATTCGTGGAGCCTGCCCCACGTTTCCATCTTCTTGATGATGTGCTGGGCCACGCAGCTCCTGCTTCTTGGATGCTCGGGGCTGCAGAGGGGTAGCTGGAAGCAGGACAGGGTCTGATCTGTGCCAAAAGCTTCACTGCAGACGTTGCCAGTGTTTTTTCTTGTTGTTGTTTGTAACTGGAATACTCATTTGCCATGATCATTCTTGGCCCGACTTCTGTAGCCTCATGGTTTCCATATGTTAGTTAATGCTGGGGCTATGTAGAAGGGTGTTTTATTGCACCACAGCGATCACGTTTTGGGCAGCTGTAACACAGAGTTTGCTAATGGACCAGTAATAGTTTCCTTTATACTATTCTGTACCTAATTATACCTCCAGAAATGTCTGTTTTCTGGTTTTGGGCACTTGGTCTGTGTTTTCGAGTGAATAAAGGTTAATTCCCATGTGGTTGGGGATTAACTGCGCCTGAAGCTGGGGCAAGGCAAGCAGAGTCAGACCCCAGCGTCTGTGTGTGCTGCCTGCTCGCTACCTTTGAGGTGGTGGCAGCTCCATCCCTGAGGAGCATCAGCTCTGCCGCAGGACCAAGGTGGTCTTGGGGTGACCTTGGTGTGAGGTGAAGGGGCTCTGGTGCTCGTGGCTGTGTCTTGACAGCTGTCACCCTCACTTTCACCTCCCTGTAGGGATCAGGGTGGCTCTGACCTTCCTGTGTTGCTAAACTGTTGGACAGTTTAGCAACATCTGAGTCCAGAGGAATTGGCACAGAGGTCTGTCGTGCCCTGTGCTTCATTGCTAAATGGGAGAGGTGAAAGAAAATGTAACTGGGCAGAAATGTTTAGTGATACGTTGGTTGGTGGTTGGTTGTTACATTGGTGGGGATCCGAGTTGGACTGGCTGCCGAGGACACTCTGCAGGGGGAGTGGGGCTTTTTCCTTGGTTAGTTGTATACTGCCTGTGCAAATACAACCTGTGTGTCGTTGGTATCAGCAAAACCCAACATGGGGAGAGTTTGTCATCATCTAGACCTTCTTCTGAGGCTGTGACAGTGACCATAAACACCCACCTCCACTTCTGCTCCCCTTCTGTGAAGCTTGATCTCTCTTGGCTTAACCTAGGGATTTCATGTAGGCCACCTCATTATCCAAATACCCCATTTATTTCCTTCAGGGATTTAGTTGTTATCCTATTCATATCTAAACTCCTGCTAACCTGATGGAGACAGATACCCAAATCTCCAGAGAAAGACTAAAATGGAAAAGAAATAGGGAGAAAGAAAAAGGGGGAGCGGTGACAAGTGAGACTAACAAAGAAAATGTTGCCAAGGAATACCTGAAGTAGGAAGATGATAGAAGGTGAAAATGTGAAGTGGTGTCTTGTTATAGAGGGTGGGTTTGAAATCTGAATGCAGCACAGGGATGGACCCATGGTGTAGTCAAGAAGATAGCAGGGAGAAAGTTGGAAACCCCTGGATGTGAACTCCAGGGAACACGCTGGCATGGGTGGAAGAGGAATTCACAGCAGAGGTGTGATGCATTTAAAATTCATTTAAAAGATGGATGTTGGAGGTGACTGGAAGCGTTCAGGGTGCTGGCCAGCCTGATCCACTGGGCAGCTGGGAAGCTGTGAGGTGTCTGCGCCTGGGGCTGTCGCAAAGCAGTAACTGATGTGCAGTGCCTGAAGTGCATACACCCTTAGTTGCCGAGGTATTACTAGAGAGTTACTCACAAACAACTGGGAATAATGTGGTGGTGGTGGGGAGGAGAAAGAAAAATGCTGCTTATGCTTGATCTGTAGGAAGGTTTTGCTGAAAACCCTCTTGCCCAGGCTGTTGGGAATAGGGCAAAGGCCCTGAATGGTTCAGGGGCAGCCTGTCAATAACTGAGCCCTGCCCCGACCTCCTGTGCTCCAGGGTGCTGCGCCCTCAGTTAAAAAAATCGATGAGCCCACACTTTATGGGGGGTGCATGATTGGCATAAGTGGAGTTTAACTGGTGAGTAATCTTTGTGCACAGGGGTGATCTGTCAGCCGTAACAGCTCTATCTTATTCCCTCCCTGGAGAACTGTGCCTGCTTTTCTCATGGTGGGAAGGAGCTGTCCTGGAAATGCTTTGAAGAGATAAAGGGTGTGTGCTGCGTGTGCGCAGGGCTGAGTGCGTGCTGCTGCTGCACACCCTCTTGTTGGATGTTGCAGAGGGTTGGGGGGGCTAATAGCTGGGGCATAGTTACACACTGTTGGTAGTGGGGCAGGGTGCCTGAGGCTTTGGGTCGGTGCTGCTCCCACTCTGTTTCTAGGAGTGGAAATACCGAATCATTGCTGCCCGTGGCTGCTGCAGGCTGGCTGTCCTTGCGGCAGTCCGCAGTGTTTGCCATCTGCCTGTGCACGGAGACCTCTCTCACCCCTCCTGAACACACTCATTGCTGACAGGCACTGTCCCATGGTGTGGTCTCTCCTGTCAGTTATCACACTGTGGATCCGTCCTTGTCTTCTGCTTCTCATCTGCATCCTTCTTTAGCTGCCAGCAGAGAGTTGTCCCTAGGATTGCCAGCATATGCTTGCTTGATGGTACCAGAAAGAAAACATTAAGGACACTTTTTAGGAGGCAGGTTTTCTTGTTTGTCTGTCTGAGATGTGCAGACAGGAATGGTCGCATTAAAAATAAATGGCCATAAAGATGTGGCTGCATATTTACAACTGCCACTTTAAAGCTACTTGCGGAATACAGAATACAGTAGATTCTTGGATGTACGAGTTAAAGCGAGTGTTTTCAGACATGCAATTTTAATTGGTTTATCTGGCCAGAAAAATAAACAAACGTCTTTTCCTCATGACTGTCAGGTGCGTGATTTGATGCTTTAAGGCACTAAAGCTAACCAATGTTAATTATGTAGATGCAGCCATCCAAGGGTCGAGGTTGTAAATCTTGCAGAAAATTGGGCATCATGTTGGTTGGCTGTTTAATTTCATATTGCTTCCTGAAGCTTTTCTTTAGCTCTGGCAAAAGCTGGGTCATTGTGTGATGTTTGGTTATTGTTGGCAGGAAGACTGCTGTGAGTCGATGGCATCTTTTGCTGTCAGGTGGCTGGCTGGTGAAAAGCATCCCTGGTGATCCTAAAAACAGTAGTCTTTAAATGGTGCACCTGGCTGCATAGTGCTGAAGGGATGATTTCTTGCACTTCTAGGACTCTTAGTTGCTGTGTAAATTGATAATAGAATTACAGTTTTGATGCATTTAGCATATAAAACCATTAAAAAGGCTTGTAAACCTGGGGCCACAGAAAACTAATGTGTGCTTACATTGATTTGTCATTAGTTTTTAGCTTTATTTTACTTTTTCTATTGCAGTAGCTGCATTCCTTCTTTCATGTCTGTTATCAACTCCTGCCTATTCCTCTCTTTCCACTTAGCTCAGAAAATCTTGGGATAATTCCCATACCAAATTATTTTCTGGGATTATGGCTTGCTCAGGAGGGAAGCATGGCTCGCAGTTGGAAGAGGCATCAGGGCTTGAAACTTGACAGCCCATTTAATAAAATGGTTCTGTGCAAAAGAGAAGTTCCACCCGTTTAGGAAACTGCTAAATATTAATCACAGAAATGGATATAAAATTTCCATTGGCTTAATTGTTTTGCTTAGCAAAATGTGGGCAAGTGTGACCCAAGGGCCAGCTGGCGTGTCTTGGTGTAGCTGTCGGCATCAGTGGAGACATTGGCAACAGATAGCAGATCCTGATGGATCTGATCTAGTTTCTGCTGTGAGACTTCAGAGCAACTGCTCAGCATTGCTCCTTGTTCGGTTGATTCCCATGGTGATTTACTTGTTGCTATCTTCCTGTTATCTGTTGTGTTTCCTCAGTGGTGTCTGATAGTGTGGTCCTGGTTTTACATGAGACCTCAGTGTGCAGGGACAGCCATATGCAGAGAATAGCAGAAAGTACGTATGTGATTCATAATAAAGATGAATTGGCAGTCTCTAATGGAAACAAATTGAATCTATTAGAGATGTTTCCTGCAAAGCTAATGTCCTGAGTGCTTTGGTGGAGGCTGGGATGGTTCAACTGGAGTCAGCAGGCTCCTGCATGCAGCCAACCATCAGTGGTTCTGTGCAGTTGCTGGTGGGATCGACCCTCCTAAAATGCCTTGGATTTGGGCCTCCTCTGTGGTCAGTGGGAAGGAGGAGCTGCCAGCTGGTGGTGACTGGTCAGAGATGTGTGTGCATGTGTGCTTGGGTTCCTTGCTGTGGGTCAGACACAGCTGATGCATGACCTGATGCTCTCAGCATCAGCTGTGTGGGTGCAGCACCAGGCACTGCCTCACCAGAGCCGGCCTCATGGTGCTGGTGCAGGAGGTTGAACTGGAGAGTGCCAAGGCACTGGGGTTGCTATTGCTTGTCTTTGGGCACTATTTGTCAATGTACCCTTTTCCCTGATAACAGTAAAAACCTCTTGCAACACTTACTCATGGCCTGAGCTAGTCCTGGTTCCAGGTGAAGAGTTTTAAGGGCCTTAACAGTGCAGCACCAAATGTGCTTCAGGTGCTTAACAGATATTTATAAGCCTCTGCAAGGTGTAGTATTTTAAGTTCTGTGCACACAGTTTCAGCGCCTGTCAGGAGCAGGATTTACTCTCTCCTTCTACTGGCCCACTGAAGGTGGGGGGAAACCTTGCCCCTTGAGCTCTTAAATTTTCTCTTTGCCTGAAATTGGCTTTGTTTCAGTAGCTGTTAAGCCACCACCCATGGCAGCAACAGCAATCACCTCCTGAAATGCATTTACTGACTTCGGAGGCATCTGTACTCCTGACAGGCAGCTGGTGATGGAGCAGTTCGAGCACATAATGCCTGGCATCAGGCTCAAGGCAGGAGAGGGGTACAGCAGTGTGTGCAGTTGTGCTCCTCATGCCACTTTCCAGTGAAGCTACCATGAGGTAATCTCCCTTTCTTACAACCTGGGTGGCTCTTTAATCTGGAAAGTTGATTTAATCCCATGAGGCTTTTGCTGAGCTGCCAACAAACCTTCCTCTTTAGAAAGATGAGTATTTCTTACTAACAGCTATTGTGTTGTGCCCCACCTCTGTATTTTATTGGTGTGTATCATAGCAGCAAGGGAGGACCCAGAAACAAGTAAACAATGTGAACCCATGCAGTGACAGTGGTATTAAAGGTCTGTACCTGTCACTGATGACCTCCTTAGGGCTTCCAGTCCTCTCCTGGTGTTCCCGCTTTGTGCCTGTGGTTGTTCCATGTACTTTAAGTTGTTCACATCTCCAAGAACCTGCTTGTAAGGTTTTCTCTGAAAACCTGGCCCGAGATGACTTATCTTGGTGTCTGTCTCCTCTGGAAGACAACTGCAGTGGTTTGGGAAGAGGCAGCTCCTGAACAGCTTATTGCAACAGACAGTTTTAGGAGAGGAAGTGGAGTATTGACATTGAACTGAGGGAGTTTATGTCATTGTCAGCTTCCCTGGGCTGGGGTGGAGTTGGTGTGATAGTGCTGGTGTGTTTCTCACTGCCACGATGCTGTGGGACTGCTTAATGACCATGAGTGGTCAGCAGCTTGGTTCAGAGTTTATGTGAAAAATGGCAGCATCGATAGCACAGCAGCCCTCTCATGCCAGGCTGGGCAATATACGGCCTTTTATTTATCCCAGTGTTGTCATTACTCATCAATGAGGAGGCAGCTGTTAGGATCCTGTCCATGGCAGGGAGCGAAGAGGTTTTTAAATCATCCTCTTTGTTTTAAATCATCCCTTTTGTGTTAACTCATTCTCTTTGTTTAAATCTTCCCCTTTGTTTTAAAAACAAAGATATGCAAAAAGGTGTGGTGGGCTAATTCCAGAGTGGAAACTGGTGCTTCTGGCCCAGCCATGGCCTCTTCTAGAAGGTGGGTCCCCAGATTTAGCCCCAGGGGAAAGAGCAGTGCCTCGTGGCTTGTGCTCATGTGCTTGTTCGAATGTGGCCTTGGAGTGGTGTGTCTGTACTGGTCTGACTCCCCAGTTTGGGAACCCCTGGCTTGGGAGTGATGGGAGGGAGCAGGGAGCTGGAAACTGCATGAAAGCTACATCTGTGAGGTTCTCTTGCTTACCCACCTTGTGCTGTTGAGCTGCCTTATACAGTGTGCCTTCCAGAATGACAGAGCTGTTTGCTAGCTTTACTGATGCCCTTTCCTGACCGCTGAAGCCCAGCTGACATTCAGGGGGAGGTTCTCCATGAAGACTTCTGGTGCTGCAGGCTGCTAGTCTGGCAGCGGGAGGGTTTGGGAAAGTTATGGGCCCCTCTGTGTCCAGCAGCTCAGAGAAGGATTTACATTAGTGTCTATCACTCTTTTCCTTCAGAACTGAAGAATAGCTTTGAAGAAGGGGAAGAAAAAAGGTTTTACTTTCCTTTCTCACCATGGCCTTTGGGAGGAACAGTCGTGTGGCAAGGGATTGCACTCACTCTAATGCATCTTGCTTCTCAAAGTAGCTCTGTAAAATATTGCTTTGTCTTGTAGCAACAGCAGGTGTGCAGGAAAGCTCAGTAATCTTCTGTTAGAATGACTGGGGAGTTAAATTGTCCACAGCTTCTTGCTTGTGTCTCTATCAGACAGATGGGGAAAGAGGCTGCTCCTTAGTTGAGCATCCCTGGTTTTTTTTAGCTCTGTCCCTCCAGGACTCTGAGCCTCGGTGGCCTGTCTGTGAAATAGAGAAGAGGGGATGCTGCTCTTTGGGCGACTGCTCGTGGGAACGCCTATGACTTTAGGGCAAGGATTTCATCCAAATGGCTCTTGGCTTTGGTTGTTATCCAGATAGCAAAGCTACCTTTAGTGATTAGGTGAAACTCAGTGGTGTTTTGCTGTCTGGCTTGTATTGTGAGAGTAAATATTTGAAAATGAAAGTAGGATACAAAGCTGTAACTGACCAGAGATCAGGAGACAGGGGTCTGGCTTCAGTGATTCCCATTTAGAGAGAAGGGAGCCAGGTTTTTTCCACTGCCTTTCTCCATCTGTTGGACCAAATTCACCTCTGAACTCCAACTTTGTTGAGCACTGTCACTCACTGAAGGCCCACAAGAGAAGTCCCTGTCAGGGACTTCATGAAACAGTGTCTTCCCTTTCACCATGGAAGAGCCCCAAAGATTGTTTTCCTTTTAGATGTTATAGCATCGATTAACTTTATTTTGTTTGGATTATTGTCTGTGGTCTTGAGGGTGTTCTGTGGAGTGGCTAGAGCCTGAGGCAATGGTCTGCTACATGGAACATCTGGTTAAGAGAAGAAGACCTCCAGAGCAGGATTCTTAGCTCAAGATCACCAGTTAGATCATGTTAGGTTGCTGGCCTTGTGTGCATCCAACATATCTCTCTGTCAAATGCACTGGTTAATCAATAATTGTTTCATGGGAGTAAAGCCCCTTGCTGTAGAATGAAAATGCTTCCCCACTGCCCGAGGTGACTAGAATTCCTCCTTAAAACACAGTGGAAGGTATACTCAGGTCAACTAAATGCTTTTCAGGAAAGCTTATGTGTAACTGTAGAGTCTGCCAGCGGCTGAGATCTGAGAGAACTCCCAGCAGTGAGTTATTCTTTATGTTGATGGTGATGTTCAAAGCTTCTGGGTCAGACAAGGCTCTACTGCAATAGGTGGGACTTTCTGTCCAGTGTTAGTGATCTAATGGCTTTAAGCAAACTAGGTTTTGGGTAGCAGTCTGCATCCCCCTACTTTTCTATTTACTTCATGGAAATTAAACTGATGCTATAATTTAATCACAGATTACAGAAGAACTCTTAAGAGAGTAAGAATTAGAGATCAAACTGTATTGCAGTCTAAAGCTTTTGTGTTGGCAAAGGCTCTCGAGACAGTTCAAGGTTTTCTTTGTGTGAAAAAAGGTTAATTGATATTTAGGAAGAGCCTGAATGATGTTTCAATCAAGACAGCTTGTTAGTGTGTGAAATCTTAAAGGTACAGGCTTTGATCTGTCATTTGACAGTATTGGCAGTGTGGCAGGATTAAAGCTGCAAGCGAGCTTGAAGATCAGAGTTGCATCCTTAGGCAGTGATGATCAGGAGGCGAAGCCTTGCGCAGGCAAGTCCAGTTTGGGAATTTAGTCATGGAGTGGGAACATAGTGTGAAACTGGGGGCTGTGTGTAGCCTAGGACAAGATGAAAACAGTGCTGTTGACCTTGTTGCAAGCTGCTTTGTGTCCTTAGTGGGAAGTGATACACTAAAGCTGTTTGAGAGTATCAAAAGACACGGTGTTGAGCTGGTCAGTTAGGGAAGGAAGAAATACTGTTTGCAAGATTACCCTCCGATAAGCAGAGAGTATGCTTAGCTTTTTCTTAACTTCCCTCCCCCCATCTCTGTTCTTGTTTGCCCTCAAAAGCTGATTAGTTACTCCAGATTCACCCTGATGTTGCAGCAGATGACCTGTGGTTGTTGTGAAGTTGTGTCTCCAGACCTTGTGAGCCGGATTGGGATGTCTGTTCAATGGCATCTCTAGAAGGATGCTGCGGACCACTAACCAGCAGTGACCTCCACTGGAAGGAGATAAGCTGCTGGTTGATGAAGAAGTTTTAGGCCTTCTTAGAAAATGTTATTGTAGGTTTTCACTCCTCTGTTGCATAGGAAGATGTGCTAACTCCCTCAAAAGGACAGCATGCACTAAATGACCATTAAGGAGTGAGAAAGTCCTGCTCTGGCCGAAAGATAGTTTTGTTTGAAAACAAGACTCTGCTGCTGTTGAGCATGGCACTGAGGGAAGGCCCTCTTGAACGGGTGAGGTCTTCCGTTGACCTTGGTGTGTAGTGCTTCATGCCTCTGAGATGATGTGCTGAAGTCCCTGCTTGCATGAGGAATCACACAATGTATGTTGCAAGGTTAGAAAAGAGTCACGGTGAATTCTTCACCTTCCTTTTCATACCACAGTGACTGAAGCCTGTCTGTATTCACCCCTCCGAAACCAGCACTGGTGGGATATCTGGCAAAGGCACCTCCTGTAGTATGTCTCTTACTGTGGATAAAAGACCTGTTGGTTGTCACACTGAGTTACTTCAGCAGTAATGTAGTGTGCAAGAGGATGCTAACTACTTTGATAGGAAGTTGTTTGCACATTATTGCTTAGTATGGTTACACTCTATCAAGTACAGGCTGGAATATCATGATGTATTTTTGTTTTGCGGTGTTGCCTGATGATTGTTTCTTGTTGGAGATGGGCACATTTTCAAAAGGGCTGAGTACTTTTACAGTCAATACTATGTACAGTTAAGCATGCTGAGGTCAGCACAATCGAATATCATGCTTCAGGGTGGAATGTGATTGCTACAGAGATCAGAAACCAATTTCTATCCCCATGTAGAGCATTACACAATTGACTGGATACATTATAGTTTCCCTTGCAGCATCAAAGCAATGTTCAAAATGCTGGGTTAGGTAACTCTGGCATTTCTGTAAATACCCATATGATGGTTTCAAACTGTTTGAAATGATTTTATTTTCCCAGTGTTTCCAGAGGCAGGCAGGAGCGTTCTGCCTGTTTGGCTGGCAGGATGATGCAGAGGCATGGAGACAAGAGGGCAGTAGTTAGGAGTAGGAACAAAAGTCAAGTGCTTGAACTCTGTGTCTCAGGACCAGAGACTGCTTTGGTTGGACATGTCCTCTGTGCTGCCACAGCAATTGGGTAGTGTGTGTGCTGTGTGATTCCTTTCTGTCTGTTTGAAGCTTGCTTGTGTTGTGAGGTCTAAAAAGCTGTGTGATCGGCTGATCTGTGGTGATAAGTGTGGTCGAGGTCCCTGGCCACCTCCTGCCTATTTGCTCAACTCAACTGCCACTTCCTGTTTTCAAGTGGGGATATCTGCTCCTCAGGGCAGGATGATGTCTTCCTCTGTCTGTGATGCAGAAACAGGTGTATCTTCACCACCATGGTACATGTAATGCATGACTTCACATTTTGAGGATGTACTGTGGCTCCCAGAGAAAACAAGATGGCATCCAGCATGGGTAGGGAAATGTGAGTTATTGTAGTGTTGTACAGAAATACTGTAACTTGGGACAGCTGCCCTTGCTCTGTGATGGAAACCAGTTCATTTCACACCTTAGGGGAACTGAACTGTTTTAGGGCTAGAACTCGGTATGTGCATCAGCCAGAGTGAGGTAGAGAAGACAAGACCTACTGCACAGGTCATTCTGCAGCAAACTGCTTGTAAGTGCACTGTGAAGGCGTGAAGATGTCGAACATGCAGTGTTGCACCAGAGGAAACGGAAAGACTGACATCTCAGTCAGAGCTCTCTGAAACGACTGCAGCAGTCATATACAGAAACTCTGCAAGATTAACCTCTTGCTATGTCAGATCTTCCTTAGACCATTTGTCGTTTTAATTTCCACTAAATACACTACGTGTTTTGTAGGGGCTTTTGTTTTGCCTTGTTCTTTTTTACCACTCAAGTGAATGGGACTTCAGATGTTGTAATACATGAAACTGGAAATCAGGATTTCCACTGTAATTGTGTTTTTTGGATAGTTCAAGAAGAACCCGAGGAGATATGGCAAGAAACCATGCAAAAATAAATAGCAGCATTGAACCAGTTTTAACTTGGACTATGTCAAGTGAATTGGGAAGCAAAAGGTTCTTCCAAAGCAATTTTGTGTCTTTTAATATCCTTGCGTGATGTTGTGCTGAGTGATTCACTTCTTAAAAGCAGTTTTTCCTGCACAGTGCTTCTGTGCTCTTGACCTACTCTTGCTAAAACCACTAAAGAAACAGTAACTAAACATACTGTAAGTGAAAATGTCATATTATAAACCCTTGAAAGTGAAACCGTAACAAAAAGAGTACTCCTGTAGTCATTGTTCTTGTGGGATGGCAGTTTGAGATGCACTGTTGGAATAACAATGATCCGTTTCATGTAAGAGGTCAGCTTAGAACTAAGGGTGAGTGGGAAGAAGAAGAGAAAAGAAATGCTTGTTGTTTGCCTCTCCTAATCATACAGCATGTTCTGGTACATCTCATGGGTTGTGCTGTTGGTGTAGTTGCCTCCTGCTTTACAAACACTTCTTTTTGTATGTGATGAGAAGACATCCGTGTCAGATGGGAGAGGAGCGTGTAGCAGATGGTGTACTTCTCCTGAGGCACCAGCTGGAAGGAGATAATTTTGCAGGTCACAAAGCCAGAGAATAACTTCTTCAGAATGAAGCTTGCATTGGGGATTAAAGTTGAATATTCAAGAAAATACCTTCAGGAACCTTTCTTGGAAGCTACTTCACAGAGCTAGATATGAATGTTTGTTTGCTGTTTTCTGTTTCCAGACCCAAACATGCTCCCAGTCCCCTCAGAAGATCTAACATCAGGGCTGTGACAGCTTGTGGCAAATGTCCCTTTTTACTCTATAACCAATGCAGAGTGTCCAGCTAGCTGTGCATCTTACTGCATCCAAACACATTGCAGCTCCGGGTACTGTGCACTGTGGAAATATGGGGAGCAGTGGGCTTGCCTGGGCTATCTCCTTGATGTTGGAGGGAGCAGCAGGGACCCAGGTTTGCAGTCCTGACTCCTGCACCAGGCTTGAGAGCGGATTGGTGCTGGGGCTTTGAGTGGTGAGGCTGCGTTTCACCAAAGCTTCTTCATCTGGAGAATGGGGTTAATGATGTTGTCTCTCAGTGGGTGGCACCTGAGATATTGCATAAGGAGGGATAGTGTTTTGTAGGTTCAAAGCAGTGTATTAAAGATGAGCACACCAGCAGAACTGGTTCTTTGGTCTGAATATGGTGAAATGGGCCCCTTGTTTATTAGCTGTAGGATGCTGTCATTGCTGAGGCAATCCAGCTGCTCTGACAGTTAGTTTGCATAGAGCTTCAGTGGTAAGTTCCACATGAGAGTGGTGGTTGGTCATGGGAACAGTCACAGGTCTTATCCTCAGGAGTTCTGCAGCTGTGAGTGAGAGGCAGGCACAAACTCTGGCTATCCTCTTGGTTTCCAGCGCTTGTTGTCTCATCAGCGTGCCAAGGACTTGTGAATGCTGGTCACATTGTCACTGGTGTTTGCTGCAGTGTCCTTGTCTATGGTGTACCTCACAGTGACAACAAAATAAGACATTTATGGCCACCAAACTAACTACTGAGCTTGCAGAAATTCATGGTGGCAATATGCCTTTGAAAGAAAGAAAATCGCCAATGACCTCTTCCTTATGTTTTCGGGTGGGTCTTTACCAGGCTGCATGCGTGCACAGCTTTCTGGAAAGAACTCCTTGTCGCCAGTAGCATCTCTGTGTGAAGACTCTCATGTTTCCTGGTACCCTAACTGTTCCTTGTTTGCCTGCCATCCAGCTGACTTGCCAAGAGGGAAGGACAGATGATCCTTCCAGGTTCTGAATTGCCAAGGTGTTTGCTGTGGCTCTAGTTGCAGCTCGAATGGGCACCAGACATCTAGGAGGTGGAAGAGGCACCCTGACAGTGCTTCTGGGTTGTCACGTTCTCATAGGTGGCATCCTTAGGTCCATCCAGGATGAAACTGTTTGTGTAGTGTTGGTAAGACTTCCATTGCTCTCCTCTGCTTTTGCCCCTCTTCTAAAACCCCATTCAGTGTTACACGCTGTGGGAGCTCTGCTCTCTTTAATTGTTTGTCATTGTGGGAATTGCTTGTTCTAAAGCCAATTACAACCTGACAAAACTGATCTGCCTTATTTACAAATACATCCATCTGGTTGAGGACTGCCTGGTATCAGTGCCAGAATAATATGAGGCCTTTATTGCTGCTGCTGAGTTATTGAAGGATTCCTGTGCTGGCATTGTCTGGAGCTGCATGGTGGCTTTCTGCACGTGTATTTGTATGCATGTTCTTTGTAGGACAGAAGGAATGAATGTTTAAAATAACAAATCCTGTGTAAAGCAGATAGAGATAAAACGTATACTTGGTATCGGGCAGGGTGGAGCCTTACAGCATGGTTGGAGTGTGTGGTATGATGGAGGGTGCTAACACAGTGGCTGCAGAGTGCTGGTTCTGATGCAAGCTGGTGGGTGAGATCTCTGAAGTATGGGTATAGCAGTTGGTGTTAGGAGCATGCAGGAGGGAGTACAAGAGCAGGGTAGCAGAGAAACCTGAACTGTTTGGAAGGGCCAGAAGTAGATGCCCATCTGATGCTGTTTGGCTGCTGTGACAGCCATGGGAACCAGGATTGCTGGCCACCCTGGGAGAGGTCCAGCTGGTTCTGAGTCTTCCAGAAGATTCTTTGATACCTGAGGTAGGACTAGATTCCTCCTTGGGAGCTGCAGTCTCCTGGTGGGTTTCATGTAGAAAATAGGCAAGAGAAGTAGGCAGGCGTCTGGTGTGTGAGACTGTGTTCCTGGAACTCGATTTTGAAAAGGCTCAGAAAAGGAGGAAAATAGATGAGTGGTATTAGGACATTGGAACTTAAACCCATCACAACTGGTAACCAGAGCTGCTTCAGACTATTTTAGTTTTTCTGTGAATGTTCAGTTGCAGCTTAAAAAAAGATCTGAGGCATTATGAATCAGTGCTGATTTCACCCCCAGGCCAGCAGTTCAAAGCTGAATATAGAGACTTTTAGAAGCATTCACTAAAAGCCTCTATTCCTTGTTTACTATGTGTGCTATCCACAAAGGGCAGAAAGCAGAGACATACGTATGGAAACAAATTGAGCATGAGGGAAACAGAGAAGAGTTGCCCCCTGCATTAAGCCATTAAAATTAGCATGACTAGGCTTTGACATATAACTGGAGGTGAATTAGTCATTATGAATATTGTAGATGAGAAATTTCAGGCCTATTTTTGTTTGTGATTTATCTAGGAATGACCTTTAACTTTTATATTCAGAAATAATCACTCAGTTTTTGCTGGCTGGCTGAATAGCTGAAAATTCATAAATCAACATGAACTAGAAGTACAGAATGCTGCAATCTGCATATGAAAACCTGTGTTGATACGAATTTTAAGTTTTTTTTTATTTTATTTCTCTGTTACCATAGTAACTGAACATTTTCTATAATAGTGAACTACTCTTGCAATGTGAGTGTGAGATAGGACACTTTACTTCCAGGGTCTTAGATGCTGGACCAGATTGTTGGGGTGCCTGGTACCTGCTGGTCCCTTGACATGAGCTGTGAAAACAGGGTGTGTGGAGTCAAAGAGGGTATTTGGTAGCACTGTAGTGAGTTGAACCCAAATCTTCCTCACTAAGGGCTGGTGCCTGGCTCTGTCAGTGGTAAATGTTCCATCCCTGGCAGTGTTCAAGGCCAGGTTTGATGGAGTCTTGAGCAACGTTGTCTAGTGTGAGGCGTCCTTGCCCATGGCAGGGGGTTAGAGCCATTCATAATGTTTTTAAGGTCCTTTCCAACCCAAACCATTCCATGATTCTAAAATAATCTCCACCCAATTAAAGGTCCATTTGAGAAACTACATTCCTGCCGTCATTTTGTGGCAGAAATGCACTATAACATGGTCCAGCCAGGCAGGAGGATGTGTGGCCTGGCAGTTGCAGCCCTGCAGTGCCACTGACTCTTCTCCTGGCATGGTGGTCCTGGTCCACTGCACTCCCCAGCTTGCTTTTAAGCAGGGTGAAGTTGCTCCATGGGTCCTTAGTGGCTCTGTATCCAAAATGATGGAGAACTGCCCCATGCTGTGAGCATTGTGGTTCTGGCCTGCAGCATTCTGTGGCTTGAAGTGGCCAGATTGGCAGTTTTGGTGACAGATGTTCCCCAAATGGGTGGAAGCTTCTTATGCCATGGCAGTGATTGGAGCAGGATGGGATGGCTGCTGTGCCTGTGCTGTGCTGCTTGCAATAATGATAGTCATCTTTGAACCCCCTGTTTTAGCTCAGATCTTCAGTATCCCACCAATGTGGGCTTTTGGTGTTGGGCTTTTAAAAACTGGTAACTTCTGTCATCCCAAAGTTAGTGTCTGTGTTATAACCCTTTGTTTCCCTGTCATTCTCAAGCAGTGCCTCTTTCCTGCTGCTGGCAGGACTGTTAACAGCTTTTTAATAAGAAATTTTCTGAAATTCATTGGATACAAATAGAAACCCTTTGATTCTCCCCTCCTTTCCCCTCCTGTTTAACAAGCTGTAGTTTATTGATGAAAAATGCAGATAATGATGTTCCATGGGGAAATTGTTTTGGACAAAATTATTCATGTAAATACACGGTTTACAGTTCCAAGTGACAGTTTGCTGGTTAGTCTGTCAGCAAGGGGATGTTCTGCAGCCCCCCAGCCTCTCTTGCTCCTTTGTAAAGATCAGTTGAATAAGGACATACCACTGAGTACAATGGATGGGTAAAGGAGGAGGAAATGCAGAAGGAAAGCAGAATAGATACAAAAAGGAACCCGCATCATGTCTTGTAACATAAGCTTTCAGTGTGCATCAAGGCTAAGCTCTCCTGGCCATTGCAGCTCTAAAATAATGCTGTATTTTCTGCTCCTTCTCTCATATGAAATCAGTGTGGTAAAAGCGGCTGTGTCCTATGGGCAGGGTGGAAAAGGCTGTAAGGTGGTGATGGAGATTCTGGCTAATGTCCTGTTTCTCTGTAGCTGATCAGCATGCCTTGGCTTCAGCTGAATCCCTGCAACCCTGCCAATGAATGTGTCTGCTTGTGCAGCTCCTCTTAAAGCAGGCCAGAAATGTGGAGATGCTCAAAAGGAGACTGAGATTGTACATGGTTATTGGCATGGGGGGTTGATTTTGTTCGCTAGTTTTAAATCCAAATAGAAAATCATACTTCCATAATGAAGATATTTTCCTTACAACATAATTATAGCTCTGTATAATGTAGCTGTTCTTTATCCAGTAGTTAATAAAATATCCTAGCTGGAGGCAACTCGCTGGATATAATTTATGTGTAAATGGATCTTGTGACATTTTTTGGTGGGAGAGGGGGAGAGAAAATAATTCATTAACGTTTACATCACAATTGTTAGGATAAACCCCATGTATTTAAAAAAAGTTAATTTTCTCATAATTATTAATGAAATGTATAGCTAAATTTACTTCAGTGTTTGCACATTGCTCAGTTTGGGAAATAAAACAGGACTGGACCACCTTGCTATTTTGTTTTACTCAGTTTCAGTGTTGGTTTGAATCAAGGGCTCCTAAGTTAAGGGGAGATTTTTCACTGGCTTCAACAGTTTGGAATTAATCCCTGCTAAGATACAGTCACATAACATACAGCCTGACATTGTTTTAGGGAAATATTAATATGTAACCTTCAATGAAAGGGTGGAAGCGATGGTATTTTTTGATACATAATTTACACTTTAAAGGCTTCCAATAGAAAATCTAAATGTCAGTTTGGTCTGAAAATAACTTTACCAGTGTTGTTAGAAAAATAACATTATTTGCAAGGGTCTCAGATGTTTTCTTTCAGCCCCCCCCCCCCATCGGTCTGTCCCTGGCCTGCTGCCTTCCGAAGCTCCAGCATATTTTACTTAATTAGTTCCCTAAAGGCCATTATGTGTGAATTTATTTAATTTTTTATCCAAAAAGGCAATGAGCACAAGGTCATCAAAATGATAAAAGGCCTTGAGAGCTCCGGCTGCTGCTTTGTATGCTCAGATGAATGAGGCACCTCCTGCCCCTCCTTTCGAGAGGCAGCACACAGCTCCTGGGAGAAGTTTCATGTTTATTTCACTAACACAGTATTAGCTGTCCCATTTCTGTAGTGATAGCTTTAACTTCATGTGTTTGTGAGGGGAGTTGTGTGTGCTGCCAGGTTAGTGGCCGGTATGCGTCCTCAGCAGGTCTGGGGACAAGGAGGATGCTTTTGCTGTCTCCTGTCTGTGTGGAAGAGGCTGTTTCCCCCCCTCCCTTCAAGCTAATGTTTTATCTATTGCCTTATTAAACTCTATATTATTTCCCCCAAAAGTCTCTTCTCTGTGTTTAGATTCTCCTGGCAGCATAGACATCTTTGACAGATGCTCATCTGATCTGTTGATAAAAGCCTGCAGTGATGGGAGATCTGACATCCTCCCTGGTTAGTCTGTTAACTATTTCTGATTAGACTGCTTTTGTCCCAGTATTTAAACTAAATATTGTGAAGAGAAGCTGACTTGTTTGTGTGTTTCCCTCGGTGCTTATGAGGACCAGTTGATCAGCCACCCTCGCACTCCTTGTGCAGGGGAAGGCTGTTACCATGTCTTCCACCAGTTCTGTCTTTCCCAGCCTGCACAACACTTCCCTCTTGAAAGCAGGCCATGACACCAGTGCTGTGTTTCCACCATACTTTACTGCTACCAGTTAGGTACATGATGGAGCCAAGCTAAACCTGTTTTAAGCATTTCCTGTAAATCAGATTGACATCTGTACTGCCATGTGCTAAATTGAGTAGACATCCTTTGTAAAACCGAATAGTTATATGGCTAAAGTGTTATTACTTTGCTTAGCAAAGAATTTAGAAGGTGGCATAAATCTCCTTTTATACCAATTACTGCTCTGTGAACGAGAAGGAAATGTGGATTGCTTTTTCTGGACTTGATGAGTAAGTTTCAGCGTGATGGATGATGTGCGATGCTTTCACAACCCATCAGTCATGGAGATGCACAAATGGAAAAGCAGTGGTGCCTTGGCTCATCAGCATATGCATTTATCATATTGTTTAAGGCAGCTTCATTGGCTGCATTGTGCTGTGGTGGCTTGGTAATAAGCGATGAGTGGCCTGGCTTCAGTGGCTGGAATTTACCTTATAAAGAACAACTATCAGCTCTTAGTCTAAGCCTGAGCTTGAGCAGGAGGGGCAGCATAGGGAGCACCGAGATTCTAAGGAGAATATTGTTTCGGAGAAATCATTAAACTCTTCTTAGAGCCCAGTTTGAGGAAGTTGCTGTGTGTTAGGAAATGAGAGTGGTTGATAGACCAGGTGGGGTGTTGCTGTTGAGAGGGACCTCAACTGGCTGGAGAGAGGGCAACAGGAGTCTTGTGAGGCTCAGCAAAGGGAAGCACTAAGTCCTGCATGCTGGGAGGGACAGCCCCCGGCACCAGCACAGGCAGGGAGCAACCAGCTGGAGAGCATCTCTGTAGTGAAGCATCTGAGGGTCCTGGTGGACATGAGCTGGGACAGGAGCCAGCAATGCACCCTTGTGACAAAGCAGGCCGAGAGCATCCTGGCTGTGTTAAGGTCTTCTCCATCAGGTCAAGGCCTTTTAGTGTAGTAAAACCAGAAGCATTAAATCTCTAAGTAAACACGCTTTAAGCTACAAAATTGGTTAAATACATGTGTAGGAGTATAGGTGGATCTCCCTGTGTAGCAGAATGCTGTTTTTATGCCTGCCACTGATAATCAGTTGTTATTTCCTAAAGAAAATAACTGCAGATTACAGATATAAACCACACTGAGATTGGTTTCCTGCTTGCAGGTTTAAAGCATGATTGAAATGGTGAGTGCAAATCGGTCTGCTCAGATCCAGACTCTAACTTGCACGCTTGCAGTTTTGTAGCAGAAGGTGTGTTTTTGGGAGAGGATTGTGGAGTTGGAGCCCCATAGGTGGGTGGAAGCTCTAGGCAGCTTCTGAGACCTCAGGCTTAGAGAAGGTAAGTGCTGATTCTTAGGTTTTGGGAGTTGTGGGGCAAGGTTTGTGGAAGGGGGAGTGCTCATATTCATACCCGGATGGAAAAGAGGGAGCACCATCTAGGAGTGTTTCAACCTCTAGTAAGTTCAGTAATTACTGTCTGCTTAAAAAACGATTTGTAGACAAACTTGAATCTCTTTCTCCATCCTGCTTCTTGCTAATATGGCCGCACCATGTTTATAATTATCTTTGATAGAGATATGCATCACCATATCTCAGTGCAAATATGAAAGTTGTGTGTGTGGTTTTGAATTTTGTCTTTCTCCAAACGATGGGTAAATAGCCCTTTCAGACTCATTATACTGTGACATGCTAAACTCCTTTAAAAGCACTCCAATACATTATGGTGGGCTGGACTCCAACTGGATTTAAAATGTTTCAGGTGATTCACTAATGTCCTTCCCATTATGATGCCAGAATGTCTGCTGTGACTTCGAGGAGGTAACAAATGCAACTTGCAGAGAATTCTAAACTATTTATTTTAGGCAGGATTTTACTTCTTACTTGTGGAGCTTCCTGCGATTGCTGAGAAGGCACTTAAATGTTCTTGTGTGCCATTTAATCCAATTAGTGTGCTGGAGGTGCCTCTGAATAGTGCTGTGTGAAGCTATTCAGTTTAATAAAGTTTAATGGGCATTATAAATGTTAAATGCTTGCTTAGGGCAATGCGTGGGGCTGGCTGTGCAGTGCGGTGATGGAATGGTGTGCCGTGGAGCACAGCCTGCGGTGTCACGTTTGGTGGCACTGCCGGAGCTGATTCAAGCAGTTCCTGTTCCTGGGCACTTGCCCTGGCCCTGCAGGTACCTGGTGCTCACTGGCACCGAGCTCTTTGTGATCATTGCCAAAGCAGGACAGTTAATGACAAGGATCGGTATGAGTAAAACCTTCCATTTTCTTCCTATTGCTGTCAATATCTTCTTTTTCTTAGCAGCATCTTTGTCTTCCTCTTCTTGGTAGTATCTTCTTCCTCTTTTTGTACTATCATGTATCTTTAATAATACAGGTTCCTGTAGGATTTTGCTGAGAGAAAACCAGCCATTGTTTGGTAAGATCACGCTTTAGTCAAAAAGCAGAAGCTATCCTTTCGTCATTCCTTGCCATACAGAGCAAATCTTTGCTGTCACAGTAAGGATGCAGCTATTCTCCCTGTTCCTTTGTCAGTGTTTAGTAGGTGTCCTTTTACTGGGGTGGGTGTCATGAACAAGAACTGTCAGTGCTGGTAAAAGCAAAAAAAAAAGTGTCCTATTTTGCATTTATTAGCATGCACTAATTATTCATAGGAATAATTACCCTTTGCCAATTCACATTAATTTAGATCACTTTTGAAAAGCAATCAAGAGGAGCAAGGAATTATCATACATCAAAGTGAATAAGGATATGGCACAAAAGAAATATGGGGCATTTTTATGTAAGAGACCATGTCAAGTCACTGTCATTTTTTTCCCTTCAAATTGCTGTTATTTGAACTCAGTTTGATGGCTGGTGCTAAAGACCATCTGTTAAATCTGTCCCCCACCTCAAAAGTCCAGTCATAGTCTTCTCACTTCTGTGTCTCTTTAATGTGGAAAAACATCATCTTAGGGGCAGCAGTATGAAAATGGACAAAGAGACATGCCAGGTCATCCTACCATTATAAAGGTGCTTGCCTGTCCCTGAACAGGTAGGTTTAAATTCTCAAGTGCTTTATTACCAGGGAGCACATGCAGCTTGGTAATACAATAGATTCTTGCCTACCTTCTGCCACAGACATGGGCACTGAAATCATCTTCATTGCCATGGCCAATGTGTTTCTTCTGCTGTAGGGGTGAAGGTTTTGACAGAGCAGTCAGATCTGGGTGCTGTTAAATGTTACTGTCTCTAGATTACCCTTGGTCTTTCCTGACATTGAGCTAGGCAATGAAGATGAAAATCCTGGTGTCACATGAAACACAGGGCCTAAAAATACTTACTAAGCTTCCTTGCACTGGGTTACAGTGGGTTAGATGCTGCTCTGAAAGCCAAATGTGATGTGATGTGATGAAATACGAGTGCCTTGGTAGACAAAGATATTGAGTGAGTAATCATTAGAGAAGGGCAAGATTAAGTTTAGGTCAGGGGACAGAGTGAGCAGTGGAGTGTAGATGGAGGCTTCATTGGTCATAAGCATATTGGAAGGGAAGAATAATGACCGTATATTGGTTTGGCACTTGCTGTGCTTCAGCAGTTGAAACCTTGTTTTCTCAATTCAGTGAGAGAAATCTCCTGGTTTTCCAAGGAGTTTGAAACTGCTCCTGTGCATGATTGCTGCGGGTGTTTGATCAGCTGGTGCTGCTCTGCAGGAACAGCCTGACAGCTTCATGTGATGCTGGTCAATATTGACTGTTGTAGCTAGCACAGATCATCTTTACTGTGAAAAGGAATAGTCCTTGCACAAAACCCAAATACCAGTGAGTTGTATTACATACAGTTCCTGGGTTATTTTGCTGACATTGACAAAATGTTAGTGGCTGAGCAGAAATCTCTATTCAGGAGTGTTTGTCAGGGTATTGGTTAGACACTTTGTGTGCAGGGGAGGGTGGGTGTCAGTTTGATTAGTCTCAGATAATGTGCTGCGTCGGTACAGGCGGAGCTGGGATGCTGCTCAGGCTGGTCTTGTGTATTCTGCTGCACATCATTAATATGCTGTAGCACACTCCATGTTCATTACTGATGGCTAAGTGAGTGAGTCCCCCTAAGTTTATTTGTTCACTGCTTCATCTTCGTGCTGTCAAATTCCAATAAGGATACTCTGAATGCGTGCGCTGTGTCAGGGCTTGCTCCTACCACAGGGACTTGAGTTAAAGGAAAAACAGAGTTGTATGATTGTAGGCTTTGTTTATTCCTAGCATTGATGGGAGGATGTAAACTTAAAATCAGGAATTCACATGAGGAATGGTCACAGCAGGTTGCCACATTTATTTGTTTAAAAAAATTGTATTTAAAAAAGTCTGTATCCGGCATAAGGATATGAGGAAAATACTTTTCTACCATCATCACATGCCTAAACCAGGAAACAAGCAGTGTGTGCCTACAAGCTGCCTGCTCTGCTGGGGTCTGATACACCACAAAGAGAATCCTGGTAGCAATGGGACAGGAGGCTGGACAGTGCCTTTGAGAGAGGTTGTGTGTGGGGGCAGGTGGCATGGCACCAGGGCTGTAGGAACCTTGAAAACAGTGAAAAGTCAGTTTGGATGCTGTGCTGCTGCTGGTGGGTACGTGTGTTCGATCCTGAGTTATCGGTGTCTCTTTGCATGATGGAGACTGACGGCCCATCTCTGGCTGTCAGCAGTGGCTGGCAGCATTGAGGAGTTGCTCCTGCCTTACTCTCCCCGGTGCTGGGCGGGAATTGCTGCATTGCCAAGGGTGCAGCGTAGCTCATGTTTCTGGCTCTCTTGCCAGTCGGCTTCTAGTATACTGATCAGTTGGGAGAAACTTTAGATGGATAGAAATAAGTACAAAGCAAGTGGGTTTAAAGGGCAGGTGGCTACTGCTGGTATGGAGAACTCCCTGACGTAATGATTTTGATGTTTGGTACTGATCCTGGAGTCTGTGGTGCCTGCCTTTGCAGTAAAGCTGTAGTACCTTATAGCCAAGGGGTGATATGAAATAAAGAATTTTCTCTTCAGTATCCTTGAGATCCCATGGCATTCAGGGATAAAAATATGCAGGAGACATCTTTATACGGTAGCTGTATGTTGAGTGGGGAGATGAAGAGATTCAGACTTCAGTTTAGGTCTAGCTGTTGAGTGAAGAGATGGTGCTAAGCATATTTCAGAATCTTGTCAACTTGGGCAAGCTGATGTATGGGAGAGAATGAGAATAACATGGAGCAAAGCAAGGAAAGGATGGCCTTAGGAGGAGCCTGAAGGGTGCTCATTTCTTAGGAGAGTTAATCCAAGCGAGTGGTGATTGATATCTTGGGGGGCAGAGGTTAAAGGTCCTACCAAATGAGTTGATGCATTTACCGTGAGAACAGGGACGATGTCTTTTGTGATGCTGTTCACCAGAATAAATGATGACAAAGTGATGCTCCAGGAAAGAGAAGAGCTGTAAGGTGGAGCCTGATGGCAGTTAGCTGCTCGCTGGCCAGGAAGGAGCACTCACAAAGAAGCTCTTGTGCTGAATTCTGCAGTTTGAAGATGGGCAAAATTGTGGTTGATGGCTTCAAGACACAGAATGGTTAGAGCAGAAAATATAACATGTGTTTGGAATGCTACCAACATATAACATATTGCGCATGTATTATAGGCTCAGGGAATTATGTTTAAAATAGAAGAGCCTACAGGCTACTTGAACAAAGCAAATATCAAGAACATTAAGTTGTCTGTTTTACTAAGCTTGCCCTGCGCTTGTTATGAAGGTCATTTCTTTGTGTATTTTGATAACCATCAGGTACTTGTCTAACAACTTTGTACTACTTTTACTTTTAGAAGGAAAACATTTTGCCAGATTTCATCAAGCTGTCAATGAGGGCTTCATACATGCAGGAGTGATGGATAAACACATCCCCAAGTAATTTTACTTCTCTTTCACTCTTAGGCTGACAAATCAGGAGAAGCAGCTTTTTCCTGTCATGCAGGTCAAGTAAAGAAAGAGAATGGTTTTCAGAGGACTACAAATGTGCTGCTTTGTTAAAGGAGGCAAGAGCCTCCAATCAGTCCCTGTTGGGAATGGACCGTGGAGGGTCCATTCCTTGTGTTTTCGAGGCTGTTCCAATGTCAAAACCTGTCCTAAAAATGCACTAGAAATTGACTGAGCATATTGACCCCAAGAAGTGATCTTGGGGCCAAGGGAAGCTCAAGATATTTACCCATAGTGTGTCAAAACAGGATTTGGGGAGAGCTTGGGAAAAAGATTCCATGTGGAATATAGACTTATATATAACAGAAGGACATTAAAAAATAATGGTGCATGTAAGGCATGCTGCTACACCTGTATGGTTTAATGAATTATTAATACCCATATGTTCTAAATTATGAGCTCCTGGCAGTTTCTGAATGGGAGCTAGTCTGTTAGGCAAAGGTCTTCTTCAAGGTTTGGGAATTGTGCTCCAAAAAAGGAGTGTGGGTGTTTCATCCTGAGCAAGACTTAGTTGTTGAAGAAACATCACTTCTGAACAGATAATTTTTTTTTTATGATGAATACATGTTAAATATAAATATTTAGACGAAATAAAAAGGTTGTATCTTTTTATTTCATCTAAATAATTGTCCAACCTTCGTCTCTTTTTGTAACAGTTCTAATTGCTTCCTTTGGTCTCTTTCCAATTAGCCTAAGTTAGTGTTGGCCATGTTAGCGTAGTGTGATTGGGCATCCTAAGACCAGATGAAGAGATACACAGGGGAGAAGGTTAAAAAGAAGCTGTCCATTAGCTCAAAATAGAGAACAGCCGCTCAGTGGCTTTTTGCATCTTTGCTCATAAATGCCCCCTGCGTCAAACCAGGCATGTTCCGAGCTGGCTGCCCCATGTGATCTCAGCCTGCTTGCCAAACTGGCAGTGTTTCTAACAGAGTTAGCAGGGTTCTGTTTCTTTGATCTTCTGAAGTGGGGAGGAGGAAAGAAAGTGCACTGCAAGGAAATACCCATTAGCACCCCCCCTTCCCCCCCCCCGGAAGAGGCAAAGGATGTCTCTTTATCAGTTTTGGAAGGGGAAAACATGGGTCAGAGTCCCATTTAGAGTGATAAATGTGATATTGGCGAAAGCAAATTTAGTTAAAGCAGCTTCTAAATAAGCAGGGAACAGTAGTGGATCAGCAGAGAGAAGGGATATAAATACCATAGCTGATGCCGCAGCTGCAGCTGGGATGGCAGTTGGGGGAGAAGTGAGCTGGGAGTTTCAGGGATGTGTTGAGAGATCTGCAGGGTATTTTGATATAGAAGAGATATAGATAGAAGAGAACGAGAACTGGTAATTACAAGGTGCTCTCAAGATGCATGATGCAGATTGAAATGGTTGATTTCCTTAGGTCCTCTTAGGTTGATGAAAACACTGAAGTGGTGACTCATACTTGTACTTCAGTTGTGCAGGTGGTGGAAGGGAGCTCTCGCAGATTCACGTGGACTTCACAGGCACCAGTGCAGTGATAGTGTTGCTTTTACATCTAAATGTCCTGGGTTATGGAGGGAGAGTTCACAACCCTTAACTGAACAGTTTTAAACCAGAAAATATATGATAACTAGCTATAGGTGCTGGTTTTGAGAGATGCGAAGGTTCGGGTATGAGCATCTTCAGGATGTACTCAGCTGCACTGGTGCTCACCCAGACCCTAGCACCTAATGGGTAAGGCAGCAGAGGTCCAGGTAACTGTGGAATTGAAGAGGTGCCCACAGGGCTGTTCCCTGCTGCAAGCATAACCTGAGTAAATAAAATGGCATGTGGAATCTTTTAATTATCCCTGACAAACAGATGAGGGTAAGCGGGCGAGATGTCAGGGAAGACTGTGCTGGGTTCCAGGGAGTGTTGTTCACTCAGCAGGATGCATGCCAAGGCAGCAGTGCTTGCAGCAGGTACTGGGAAATGGAGGAGAATGCAGGAGGGATTGCCAAACGGGGATGCAGAGGAGAGAGTGGGGGAGGCTGAACTCTGTTCTCAGAGGAAGGAAGGAAGGATGGGTTAAAGGCTTGATTGCTCAGTGCTGCCAGAGAGCAGTGACAAAGGCTGCCTATGTGAATGAAGGTGGCAGGATTGAGAATGGGTTATCTGCATCATTGCTGCAAGGTTCCTATGGAGAGCTGCATTTTGGCCTTGCCTGTGGTCCCCAGTGTGTCACCTGTGTGGTGGGCTGTAGCTGGGGCAGCAGTGATGGGAAACCTGCATGGATATCAAGAAGCAGCTTTGAAAAATAGGAATACGTACACAAGAGATTGTGAGGGCAATCTTCCCAGTAAAACACAGCGAATGAGGAAGTGCACAGAACATGAGATAAATGGGAATATTTTTGTCTAATTTGTGTTTGCAGCAGGAGGGAGCAGGGGGAAAGGAAGGGAGCTGTCTGGTCTCCTGGAAAAATTGACTTAAAACCAGTAATTCACAAGTTCCAAACAGCAGTAGGCTTCCTAATACTTACCAGGACTACGGCAGCAGTAGGCTTCATGTTGTTTTTCCAGGGACATCTGGGGAAAGCCAGTGGCATGAGGAGTGCAGTGACCACAGAGGTAGATGGTGTTTTTCTCCCTAGTGTACTGACTGGTCTAATTTCTAAGAACTTGCCTGAAGGAGGCATTTGCTTTTCTGTTACCCTTGCTTTGCTGTAGGGCTTTTCTTCATGGGGAAGCCATCTGCACTGTTTATTCTTTTGTTGTTGTTTTGTTCACCAACTAAAAGTTAAGAGTTGACAATAAAGATGCCTGTCCTTGTGTATGGGTAGGCAGAGAGAGAATTCACCTAGGCAGTGACAGAGGGCAGGGTGAGCATTGCTGGCCTTGTAAGTAAGGCATGACAGTGTTCTGCTGTGGTATGGCCCCTTTCCTGTACGGATGCTCAAGCTTAGCATGAGTATTGTCAGCTTTCCCATGCATGTTAGATGGTATGTCCACCTGTGTGCCAAATCATACATGCATCGTCTGTATTTGCCATAACTGTGCAGTAATGAGGTTATTTAAGCATGGGTCTTGATTTATGTGTAGTCACTCTGTATTCACTGATATACAGGACCATGCGTGCTTTTTGTGTAGCAGATGGTTTGAAAATAAAAGGCTTACAGGCTTCACGTGTGAGTTTCCCCTACCTTGATGTGACAGCGAGTCTCCAGTCCGCGGGAGCATCACTGAGTTTGAATGTGAGACATTTTGATTCCCTGCAGGGTGGTGAGTGGAGGAGCTGGTGGTGTTCTTGGGTTTGAAAGCAGAGCCAAAGCAGTGATAGCTGGCAGGTGTCTTGGAGCGCTGTGCTTAGTGCTAAATGGTGGGGTGCGTTGACATTGTCACAGTCGCAGCTGACAGTTCACAAAGATTAAAGAGAAAATCATGTTTTGATGTGCTTTTGCGATTGAAGATTATCTGGTGATAAAGTCATGAACTGTGTTACATGAGATGTTTATTTGCAGGGAGATTTGTTTATGTAATTGCTTCCTTAGAGCTGACATCTGCAGCCCCATTTGTTATTGTCTTATTGTCTTATTTTTTTAATGAATGGTAGTAACCAGGGACTGACAGGTTTAATTCATCCCCTCTTCCCCCTCTGCTGCAGGGTTGTGCCCATCAAGCCACTTCCCAGTGCTTTCCCTACTTTTGCTCGAGTGAGGCAGTGGTGTGGCTTCTTTCACTTCCTTTTAGTCTTCTCTTTCAGTGCTTGGTTTAGGTAGAAATACATTGCTTTGTGGGCAAGGGTCCTGGTGTGCCCCTTCCTCACTCTGTCCCCCCATATGGAGTTTCTTCCTTTGCTCTGTGTTGTGTTGTGGGGTCCTTGATGTTTCTAAGAGAAACACATCTTAAGGCTGAGGGGTGTCTGCGTGGGGTGGCGGTGGCATAGCGAGGGGTGCTAGCGGCTGGCTTCATGCCCGCCTTCTCTGAAGTTTGGATTTCAGGTGGGCGGGCAGTTCATTAGTCTGTGCAGATTGCAGCCTAAGCTTATTTTAGAAGAGCAAAAATCAGGAGCAATCTGCTTCAGAAGGAAGCTATTAAGAAAGCAGACACCAGCTCTGTCGCATGCAAAGGGCTTGGGCTCTGCACTAACTTCCAGCCAGCATATCCCCATGGCAGCATACGGGCCTGTGTGGACATCAGTGCGACATTTATGTGTAAGCATCTCTGCTGACAGCCAGCAGTTGAAATAAAGCAATTGCAAATGATTAATGTGGGAGCTCCTGTGCTTGCTTTTGTTTTCTGATGTATTTTAGATGTAGGGTGCAGTCCCACAGGCTCAGCAGTGCTGTACAGGACACACAGATGTGTCTGTAGCCTAAGGTTCAAACGAGGCTGCAAAACCCCATGAGGGGAACAGGCTGCTCGAGGATGTCCCTCAGAGCTGCTTTACTCATGTTGCTGGTGAAAGCCGAGGTGAGAATGTGGCACGTTCCAGTTCACCCTGTGTGGGAGCTTTGCACAAAGGTCAGGTTCTGCTTCTGGGTAGGCAGTCAAATAAATAAACAAATGAAAACCTTTATTTGCTTTGCCCTGCTAGGATGACATATTACTTCTTTAAGTGAATACCGTATCTCATTGGTACCTCAGTCAACCTGCAAGCTCCGTGTTTTTTGCCATGTGTGAAGGCATATGAAGTCAAAGACTTGATGAGTTCTGCACATATGAATGTGAGCAGAAAAGAAGGAAGGTGTTTTGTTTAATTGATGCCTTAACAGAAGGCATGCTTACATCCAGATCTTCCTTGCGTGCATGATAAAAGGCAAGTGTGGCAGGAGAGCAGTGCAGAAATTCTGGCTATGTGCATGCCAAGGGAATAAAGTGAAGTATTTGAGGGGTTATTTTCTAGCAGTGACAGACACCTGCAGGGACAGCTGATTTTAGCCAGAGCTGTAGCTGCGGGGAGCACGTTCTGTTCAGATGGTGCTTCAGGAAAGGCATGTACATTGGCGCACACTGGTTGTGTTTGCCTGCTGACTTGCTTCCTCTTGTGAGCTGCCCCACTACCTTTGTAGTGCTAATGCCCTTTCTTATATTCTGGGTGGGAATTTCATACTCATGTACTGCAACAGGCTATTCTTGTGTTTTTATTTGTATTGTTTATTTATAACCATCTGGTTCTGTGCCCACTAATAAATAAAGCCTGAGATGCTGGGGAAGATGATGAGAGGAAACAATATGCTTTATGCTGATTTCCCCTCTTTTAGAAGGCAGTAATGTGATCACTTCATACCAGAGGATGTGATGACTCTCACAGAAATGAAGCAAATGAGGGTGATTATCTCTACTTTGTGGGTGGCAGCTGCACAATCCAGTGATCCCAATGCGATGTGTATTATTAGCCTCAAGTTGAGCTGTCGGCAGCCTGAAACATGCTCCAGGCCTGAGCAGATGATGAACTCCTGATGAGGTTGTGAAGAATTTGGCTGGATCCTGTCTGGTATGGAAAGCCCTTTGGAGACTGTCTCCCCACAGCTGTTGGTTCCTCTATCGTATGTTCTTTACCTTCTGAATATCCATGTGGTCCTTCTGCAGTGCAGTAGTAAGATACAGCAGGTCTGTTTTCAACCTAAAACTGAGTTCAATTAAAAATAGACTCAGCATTTGTGAATGAGCACCCAAACCTGGCCCAATTTTGAGAGCAAAGCAGTCTCATCAAATATTAAACCACTCCAGAGTGCATCGCTGCAGTCTGTGCTGAATGCCTATTCTGGAGGGAATTCTGTTTAAAGGGTCTGCTGGCGTGGACAAAGAAAACTCTTCAGTCACCTCCTAACTGCATCTCTGTGATAAAGACTGTGATCAGCAGGCTGTATTTGATGTGCGAGATGTCCTTTGGCTGCCCCTCACCTGAATGGCTGCCCAGAGCTGCAGGCGGGATGTGAGGGGTCTCTGCTTTCACATGGCAGCCAAGAGGCTTCTCCCGGATCCGGCAGGGAGCACTCACTGCTGTCCTCTGTGCATGTGAATGTGTGATGTCCATACCGCTGGGATGAGGATTGGATGAGGTTGGGGCCCTAGTCAAACCTGTATTTCATTTAGGTTTTAGAGGCTCAAAACAGGTCTCTTCTATCCCTCTCTTCCCTGTGCCAGAGCTGTCTGTGCTCGTTCAGTCTGAGACTGGCTTTGCAGCCATCAGGGAGAGTTATGCTGGTTCTTGCCTCTCAGAGGCACCGAAAAGTGAAATTCCTCCTTATCTTTATGCTTCCTCTCTGCAGTTCCCAAGCTGTCTGGATCCAAGGACAGACAATGTGCTTCCATTGGTCACAGCATAGTTTTCCTTTGCTGTTCCAACATTATGCATTTCCAGGAAAGGAGGAGTGGAGTGGCAGCCTTGGGCTGACTTTTGGCTGATTTCTTCTGAGGCAGAGGCTCTGGAGGAAGCAGCACCATTGATTCCCTGGCAGCAGCTGAGGCTTTCCCACCATGTGCTGGTGAGGGCAGCAGGCAGAGCACACTGTGCGTGCCCTCAGCCTGTCTCTTCCATGCTGGAATTGCAAATGCACAGCGGGGATAATTAACAAAGGGGACATGGAAGAGCAGTGTTTGTAGGCAATCAGGGTATGCTTCCAGTGAAGCACAACCAGTCCCTGCAAATGCACAGGATGTTTTTGTCCGCAGGAATAACTTTCTCAAACGTGGTGCTTGGTACCAGCCCATCACTGGCTCTCCCCTGTGCTCAGCAGTTACACTTCCAAGCGATTTGGTTTAACCCTTTTCCTGACAGATACACAATTACCTTCGTTTTTAATGAGTCCACGTTACAAATCCACTGATTCAGGTGTTTCACTGGGAAGTTTTACATTTTAATTGGGATTCCTGCATAGCAGGGGCTGAGTGAGATAAGCACAGCCATCTCCTTTGGCTGAGGGAGGAGAACATTGCTTTGTATTCAGAGTTACTGCTCTTAGCACTACTGTTCCTGCAGCCTTAGAGCACAGGGTTGTAGCTGGAGAGCCTTGGGGAGGTCTGGGGGAGCTGCTGAGGGTGGGCATTGCTCTTTTTGGTGTCTCCTCCTTGGTGCAGGGGGGATCCCATGCTCCAGCAGGCTCAGGACATGAGCTCAGCCCATCTTGCTTGTGGCCTTCATGGGTCATGGGATGTCAAAACTTTAAATGTGGAAATGCTTTTGGTGCCCTAAGGAAAAGTTGTAATAACCTTTCTGGATCAGGATGAGCTGTGAGCTAATGCATGAGGCATCCATGCTGCCACAGACTGGAAAACGATTGGTCTCTTGTGCAGTTTGGTTAGTATTTATAAACAGAGTGTATGTGGGGTGTCCGTGTGTACTCTCATTCTTTCTTTCACTTACAATGGGAAGTTTTGGGCTGCCTTGAATGTATGTGGTACTCCACCCACTGGGAGTAAGGGATTGTATGGAGAGGCAAGTACATGGCATACATAAGCTACCTTCCCACAGATTTCTTGTGCCAGGAATCTGGAATGCCCTGTTGGTCAGTTACACAGTCTGACAGCTTTCTCCTGGGCAGCCCTTCTAGGGCTTCTTGTACTTCAGAATTCCTTGAACCTCCCCTCTAACACTGTCTGTATGTTGGCTTTCCCTATATTTCATCTCCCTCTTTTGCAGTGTGCTGTACTTCACTCAGCTTCTGCAATGGGATCGTCATATCCAGGCAGAGCAGCAGGACCAGAGGCTGCTTTCTGTCTGTTATGCTGCAGTGAGCTCTCCTCCTCATGCCCACCTTTGAGGCTATTATCTGTGATTGTTTTTCTTTAGAACTAATAAGCCTCAGCCCTAGAGAGCAGAAGCAGCTGATGCTAAAGTGGCCCCAGAACAAATGGTGCGTGAGCTGCTGGGTGTCCTGGGGATGCCTGCAGAGAAGATGGTGAGTGCCTGCAGCAGCTAACTCTGCTGCCCTTCCTGGGGTGTAGATGTACTCTGCAGCTGGAGGAGCTGTGCTGACTTGTGAGCTGAGCATCCTACTGATGCAGACCAGCCCGCTGACTGCAGTGGGTATTAGCTGTGATGCGCTCGCCTTGAGCACATCCGCCCTTGGGCACAAGCTCATGGCACCTCACAAGCCTTTCCTAGCTAGGATTGTCCTTGTCCTCTTCTTGGCTAACTTTCTCTGGGACAAGCTGGTCTTGCTTCGGTGGGGGCATTGGAAGAGGTAAGGTGGGCAGTTGTCAGAGACTGGCTGGGATGGAGGTCTCCCTCCACGGCCATTGAAAGGGATGTGACAGTCACCTCACTGCCATTGAGCTGGCAGTGCTGGTGAGGCTGGGGAGAGCTGGGCACATCCATGCTGGGTGCGATCTTCAGGGAGACTGTTGTCCATGATATTTTTAGGAATGTTAAATCAAGCAAATACAAGAAATTGGGCAACTGCTGTTTTCAGACGTGCTAAAATCTACACTATCCAAAATGTGAGTCTACTCTTCTGCAGTTTGTTTTTCCTTGTCATTTGTTTGTCCTTCTGCGATTGTGAGCAGTTTGGAAGTTCAAGCTTGGCTCCACTACAGAATGGCATGGTGGGGGACAGAACAATGGCAGAGAAGCCTGAGGAAAGACTTTTTTTAACCTATCTGTAAAATTAGTATAGTAATCCTTCCCTCTTTTAGAGATTTTTGAGGATTAAATGATTACAGTTTAGAGGATGCTTTGAGTTGTTAGATGAAATGTCCTTTAAGGATTTATATGTTTGTAATGCATGTAGAGGTGTAAAGCATTAGCCTGGAAGAGAATTGGTTCAGTGGATCCATGAATGCACACATTTTTCAGGCCAGAAGGCACTGCTCAATAATTTGATCCGACTTCTGTGTGTAGTATGTTATCCTGTTACTGCTGTATAAGAGGTTGGGTAGCTCGTGGGGATACCCAAGGCTAACTCATGTAACTAACTGTAAAGCTCTGCTCTCTTAATGATCTGTGAAATCTTTCCTTGTCTGGATTAAGGAATGTGAGGTGCTGGAGTGAACTGTTTAATCATCTGCTCCTTTATTCCATTTCAGTGGCTCAGGGCGTGATTCACATTCTTGTACAGCTCGCTCTTTCTCTGAGCTTGAATACATTCTCCTTTGCATCTTAATAGCCCCAAAACACAGTGCCCCAGTTACGGTTACGTCATTTAGGGGCATTCAGCATATAAAGATTTTCTCCATTGATCCCAGAGACACAATGCCTGGCACTGAATGCACTCTGATTTCTTGCTGGACAGAGCAGGCAGATGAAGGCTCTTGGAGCTGATGGAGGCTGTGGTGGGAGGGCAGCCAGAAGATCTGTTTTCTTTGGGGGAAAAAAACACCATCTGTTTTTGTGAAGCTTCCTTTTGCTGCTCTTAAATCTTGAACAAGCACAACAATGGGTCGGTTTGGCTCTTTCTTCTTCATGCTTTAACCGCTTCTTACAGATTTCTTGCATCTTCCTTGTTCCCCTCACAAGAAGAAGTAGAGGAGGAACAAACCCAGCTAAGGCAGCTGTTTCACTTTCCCTCTTTCTTGTCCTGTTCTGCTTAGGGAGCAGCTGGGGACAGAGGTCACTTGCTCAGAATTCTTGGCTGAGGTGCACAAAGTGGAGGCAGGGATCCCCTAAAAGACATGGACAGCAAAAGATTGCCAGGAGCGTTTGGATGCTGGAGGCTTGGAATGAACCTGCTCAAAGTTTGGCTTCTTTAAAACCAACACAAAACGTGGGAAAAAAGCCCAACCCCAAAACCCTGAGCCCCAAAATCTTGTGTGGCTGTGTGTTTCCTTGGGCTCACTCCACCTTCAGTCATGTAAATTATCCCTCCCAGTGTTTCAGCAAAATCAATACAGGGCCGTGTAGCCTGGACAATGGGGTGTACCAGGGAGTCAATGAGATTTACTTGCTTGGTGTTGCTCAGTCAGACAGAAGTGGAGGCAGATGCAGCCAATTCAGCCTGTGCACAACTCAGCTGTAATTCACAGAGGATACTTGGGCTGCTGATAGATGAATACACTCTGGGCATCTGTGGGTTTTAGTGCAGAATATCCCTTGGTGTCAGAGAATGCTTCCTCTCTATACAGTAGAAAGAACAATGCCTTTTGCTGGGATCTGCACTGATTTCTCCTTAAAGCTGCGTGCGTAAACATCACAAAATCTAGGAAGAGGAGGATTAAAGGAAAACAAATATGGAGAAATTGGGTGGTTACAGGGATTGATTTATTAAATAAAGACATATACATCCCTATGTTAAGCAGGAATATCAAGAAAGTGTGTGATTGGAATGGGTCATTAATGGTCTTGCTTATGACAGCAGGAGGGGATTTGGTTACTGTTCTGTATTCAAAATTTAACTGACTTGCTGTGATAAGCCATACTCTTGTCAATTGGACTTGGTCTTTGTTGTCTGTGCTTACAGGTTTCCTTATGGTGCAGCTCTGCTGATCCTGGGAGGTATGCAGGGGGGTGCCATGTCGTTCCCTGTACCTGTGTAGGGCTGTGAGGTTCCTGGTCAGATTAGTGGGGCTTCTCTGCTTGTCCCTATGGACTCATGGGCCAGAAAGCCGTGACTAGGAGCAGACACTGAATGTAACAGGTTTGCAGACGTGGAGTTAGGATCAGCATCTCCTGCTGCATTGAGGTGAGAGGCTGCTCTTCATTGAGAAGGAAGTCCTGCAGTACATGGGCTTTGGCTTGATGCTTAGTCTTCTTCCTCTTCTTTGATGCTGACTCTTCTTCCTCTCAGGCGACTCTCACTGAACAATACCTTCTATGCAATTGCACAGTTTATCCTTCCTTTTTGCAGTAACAGTTGCAAAAGCTGGTGGCATTGGGGTTTGGTGAAGAGTGTGACCCTTCTTGTGCTGCTGGACACTGCTGCTTCTCCAAAGAGCTTCCTTGGTTTGGGTAGAGATACGGGTTGGGGTTGGAAATGGAAAAAGTAAGTCAAGGGAGTTTTATGTTTATTTCCATGCTACACCATTGTGAGAATCTCTCTTTTCTTTTTTGGTTGTTGTGGCAAGTGATGCTGTTGGATCCACAAAAACCCCAAACCACCAAAAATCTGAATGTCCTGTTCTGAGCTCCCACCTTCATCTCTTCAATTTGGTATCAGGGATCGAGGTCCTTGTGTTCATTTTACATATTGCAATAAATTGTGTGTAATCTGTGGCTGTGGATTTTGATCAGAGAATCATAGAGTCATAGAAGGGTTAGGGTTGGAAAGGACCTTAAGATCATCCAGTTCCAACCCCCCTGCCATGGGCAGGGACACCTCACACTAAACCATGGCACCCAAGGCTCTGTCCAACCTGGCCTTGAACACTGGCAGGGATGGAGCATTCACGACTTCCCTGGGGAGCCCATTCCAGTGCCTCAATTTTGGTGATTGTGAGCCTGTGTTTTGAGCCTGATTTTTCATTTAATTGCTTTCTGATTTTGCTGCAGGCACCTGCAGTTGAGATGGGAAAAATAAGCTTTTGGGGTTTACTGACAGTGACTCTTTAGAACTCAAATAAATAGAAGAACAGAAAACTATAGTTTTATCTTCATAAAACATGTAAAAATATAGTACTGAGTGGAGACACCAGTCAAATGTGGCAGGCTGGCAGGCTTTTCATATCCCATTTGTTTTTCCAAAGGGGTGCAGCCTGTCTAGAGGTCTGCATCCAGTTTTGGGCCTGGTTGGAAATCTGGGAGGTTCTGTGCCTGGTGGCCACACAAAACAGAGCAGGATGCATTGAAAGCTTCCACATTTACTCCTCCTCTGTCATGCCTGACCCTACTGGTTTTCCCTTTTACCTAATTGTTTTTCATCTGCTGTCTTAAAAGATCCTATGCAAGACTCCGTAAAGAGAAAATTAAGTCTTTCTAATTGTAATCTACTTAATCTACTTAACTGCAACTGTAAATAACTTCAACAAGATTGATGCTAGAATTTCAGATTAATGATGCTAACTTTTGCTTCATTTTTAATCAGATGTCTACATACTGTTAGTGTAGAAGAAGCAGCAGTGAAGATTCTGATGTTTGATAGCAGCTTTTCATACAGAGTGGAGTGGCTGAAGGGGAAGTCAGCAGCAAACACAACGTGGTTACATTTTCTGTGCCCATTCCCCCATTACTGTGCTTCTGGCAATGCCCGTGTGTTTTACTTTGATCCATTGTCCAGAGGCTCTGGAATAGCTTCCTTAGCTCCCTTACTCATTTATTGTGGCTTTTCAGGGCTGTTGTGTTTAGCTGTATCCATGCTGCCTGGATGCAGGCAGTGCTCTAGTGGGGAGGATGTGGAGGGCATCCGTGGTATTCCTGTGAGGCACCTCAAATGTGGCTGTATCTCAGGGGTTATTCTATGCATCCTCTTTTGCATACAGCTTGGAGACAGAAGAGTCTGTGTTTGGCAGGCATGTGGGGTTCATGCTGGCTCTGACTTGACTGAGAGCTGTGCTGCTCCTTCTCTGCTCCCGGGCAGCAGCATTGATGTCCAGCTCATCCCTAGCGGGACTCTGCAGACACTGCTATGAATTACAAGTGGCCATGTCTCTGTTCACCAGCACACAAGAAGGTGCCGAGGGCTGGGGGGAAGAGGAGCATGAAGATGCCTTGTTTCCCTTTATTGCACAGCTGCTCTTGCTTGGGTCGGGGTTGGTGCCCCTGTGTTACATGGGGCTCAAGAGGAGGAAAGTCTTGAAGCTGTCGGAGGTGGGATGTGCAAGGACCAATCTGTTGGTATGAGCTTTTCTTCTGCTGAAGCAGGCAATGGTTAAATGAAGCAAAGCTCTGGAGCAGACATCGAGCTGCCAGAGCTCCCAGGAGGTGGACTATGGATGAGAAGACTTAATGTGGCTGTGCTTGCTGTGCTTTCCATTGCCCTGCTCTTTACAGGTATGTGCTGTTATTGCAGCCATGGGAGAGATCTGGCCTGAGGCTCACGGGGGCACCACAAGTGGAGCAGTGTCTGGTCATAACCTGCTTTGCTGCTGCTCTCCCAGGAATGCTAATCCTGCTTCTGGCTGGCCTTATGAAGCAGGAGAAAACATTAAAATATGCATTTCTGCTGCCTAAATTTAGCCCCCAAAGCTTGTTTGGTTGCAGCGGCAACTCATGTGGTAAACCACAGATTGAAAGTGAGGGTCAGCCACATCTTCAACATATCTCCAGCAAGGACGTGGGTAAATACCTGCTGCACACACTCCGTCTGTGCACATACTCCTCTCCCTGGAAAGAGGAAGGAAAAAGGACCAGTTTGAGTTAATTTGTTTAGTTTCTGCAGTACAGAGCGAAATAAAACAGACCCTGTGCTGAGGGCCAGGCAGCTCCAGGAGTTACTCCAGGCTGTATCTGGGCAAGCTGCTCAGGTACTGCTGATAAAGAGCCTGAAAAGTGCAAAGCTCTGCTGAAAACCCGCTCTGTGCAGGCAGGTTCTGCTCTGGGGCTGCAGAGGTTTTTCTTGGCCAGAGCAGGCTCCATGGACCTGGTCCCCCTGACTTCAAACCGGGGCTGGCCGGGTGCCTGCTGGCCATGCAGCGCCCAAGCTGGACCAGGGCATGGTTTCCAGCAGAGCTGCCATCCGCACAGAGCCCATGGGTTTGCTCAGCTTTAGCATGCCAGGGCTGATTCTACTTCTCATTCGGTTCCTCCTCGCTTTTGCCCATTTCCATTTAACCCATCACATCTCAGCTAATGTATGTTCCATACTGCTTAGAGGCAACGGTGAAAAAATAGGTGTCTTAAGAGACTGCTTAAATGTGTTCTTGCTGCAGTTCCTTTGGGCTGGATTCTACCTTCAGCAGCACTGGAGTAATCCTGGTGATGGTTTTAGGTGAACAGTATCACATTTTTCCTGGCTCTAAATGTTAGAGCTTCAGTAGTTGAAGTGATTGGTAAGGGACTTGGGGAACTGAATTGTTTACATTGTGATTTTTACCTTGATTTCTGTTTTTAATACTTTCTGCCAAATCTGTCAGGTTTGTTACCTGTGTCCTGTGTTTTACTTGCTTCAACTGTGTCTCTCTGGGTTCTTCATCCACCATCATTGCTACTGTCCCTTGCACTGCTGTGAAACCAAAGGACATCTGTCATCCCCTGGAGGGGGGCACTCCAGGGCAGCAGTCCTGCCTTCTTGTGGACATCCTGAACCGTGTTCCATGTGCCCTGCAGTGTGCTTGTGGCCAGCTCTCAGGTATGGCTGTTCTGCAACACTGCACGCACTGGCCTTTCCTGTTACAGTGGACACACTTCACTGACAGAGCTGCTGATCCACTGCCTGTGCTGATGCTGCATATCTGGTCTCTGTGCCCTGCCTTCTTATTCCCGTCCCTGGGAAAAAGGACTCACGCTCATGTTCTGTTCTGGTGTCCTCAACATAAAAAGGACATGGAACTGTTGGAACACAGGGATGACCCCCAGTACAGACCAGTCATTCTCATCTCTGTGCCTGGCAAAATCTTGGAGCAGATTCTCCTGGAAGGCATGCTAAGGCACATGAAAAACAACAAGGTGCTTGGTGACAGCCAACATGGCTTCACTAAGGGGAAATCCTGCCTGACCAATCTGGTGGCTTTTTATGATGGGGCTACAGAACTGATGGACAGGGTTAGAGCAGTTGATGTCATCTACCTGGACTTGCGCAAAGCATTTGACACTGTCCCACATGACATCCTTGTCTTTAAATTGGAGAGACATCAATTTGATAGGTGGACCACTTGGTGGATAAAGAACTGGCTGGATGGCTGTATGCAAAGAGTTGTGGTCAATGGCTCAATGTCCAGCTGGAGACCAGTAACGAGTGGTGTCCCTCAGGGATCGGTGTTGGGACCGGTCTTGTTTAACATCTTTGTTGCTGACATGGACAGTGGGATTGAGTGCGCCCTCAGCAAGTTTGCCGATGACACCAAGCTGTGTGGTTCGGTTGATACGCTGGAGGGAAGGAATGCCATCCAGAGGGACCATGACACGCTTGTGAGGTGGGCTGATGCCAACCTCATGAAGTTTAACCATGCCAAGTGCAAGGTCCTACACCTGGGTCGGAGCAATCCCAGGCACAGCTACAGGCTGGGCAGGGAAGAGATTCAGAGCAGCCCTGTGGAGAAGGACTTGGGGGTGCTGGTTGATGAGAAAATGAACATGAGCCAGCTTCAGTGTGCGTTCACAGCCTGGAAAGCTGTATCCTGGGCTGCATTGAAAGGAGCGTGACCAGCGGGTCGAAGGAGGTGATCCTGCCCTTCTACTCTGCTCTCGTGAGACCTCACTTGCAGTATTATGTGCAGTTCTGGTGTCCTCAACATAAAAAGGACATGGAACTGTTGGAACAAGTCCAGAGAAGGGCCACGAGGATGATCAGGGGACTGGAGCACCTCCCATGTGAAGATAGGCTGAGAAAGTTGGGGCTGTTCAGCCTGGAGAAAAGAAGGCTGTGTGGAGACCTCATAACAGCCTTCCAGTGTCTGAAGGGGGGCTGTAGGGATGCAGGGACTCTTCATTAGGGACTGTAGTGACAGGACAAGAGGTAATGGGTTAAAACTTAAACAGGGGCAGTTTAGATTGGATATAAGGAAGAAATTCTTTCCTGTTAGGGTGGTGAGGCACTGGAATGGGTTGTCCAGGGAGGTTGTGAATGCTCCATCCCTGGCAGTGTTCAAGGCCAGGTTGGATGAAGTCTTGGGTGATATGGTTTAGTGCGAGGTGTCCCTGCCCATGGCAGGGGGGTTGGAACTCGATGATGTTAAGGTCCTTTCCAACCATAACTGTTCTATGATTCTATGTTCACACTCATACATGCACACACACTGACTCTCTCCTACTTCTTGCGTTACTGTCTGGTTTTGAGAGGTAGTTTCTATGCCAGATTTTTGTTGCAATGCTGAGTAATTTCTGGCTGACATGGCAATTTGTGTTAAGGAAGAAGGAAAATTACTCTCCAAAAAGAATTCACTCTGAAAAACAGGAAAGTTTTTCTACCTGTATAATTCATGTCAGTGTTCTGACCATTTTTTTAGGTATTACATGGTTGGCTATTCCCTACTGTTCACAGAATTTTTGGCCAAAACTTGTTAGAAACTGAAATTGAAGAGGAGCCCTTATGGTGAAGTTAAACTCATGTTACCATACAGATTTCAACAGCTCAGCTGCTGAAAATTGCTCTTTGAAGACTGGACCAGGAAGCAGAAGTTCTGTCCATCAGTGTTACTGAAAGGTGGAAGCTGAAGGTGGTGGTAGTGGGATGCTGCTTTGTGGGCTGCTTTCCAGACTGGAAGTTCACATATATATATCCTGCTATTTATTTGAGGGACTAGTAGAAACTCAGGATCCTGGCTAAGAACAAATCTAACCCCCAAACATTCCCAATGGGAAATTGGGATTCAGACATGTGGATTTGGCCATTCTTCCCAGTAGTCCTTCCTGAGTCATCATCCTGCCTCTGATGGAAGTGTCTGTAGTTATCTCAAGAGGGCAGGGATGTTTTTTCAGTTATTGGAAGATAGGGTATTAAATGTCCAAATTCTGCTTCATTTTTCCTCTTTTCTAATAATGTTGAACATCTAGCCAAGTGCTTTAGAAACAGTGCAGTCATCAGCACGTTGAATTCATTAGGGGTTGGCATTTAGACACTGTGTGAGAGCAGCTGATGCCCCATGGAAAAAATTGCAATACATTTTCTTGAGGACCAGTTTTGCTTGTGGATTTATCTGGATCTTTTTTTTTTGTCCACACTTGGAATTTGTTTCTCGTATCAGGAAAAGATATTTTGGCGCTGGAGTTCAGCTTTTTGATTTCTTTTTTTAAAGAAATAATTCCCTTCTGCTAAGTTTTATAGTGAGCAGGCAATACCTAAAGAGTGTTTTGTCTGCGATAAGGCACAGCAGTCAGGTACTATGAGCTATACTGCTCCTGGCATCCCTCCTGCTTTCCAGCCTGCTTCCATGGCATGGTGACCTTTCCTCCTCTGAGTGGGGCTTTCTCCTGGAAGCAGGTTTGCCTTCTTGGCCTTGGAAAGGAAGGACCATGTCATCCCTTCACAACACCTTGTTTCACGCTGTGAGCACACAGGGAGGCGACCACTCTCTGCTGTGGTCAGTGTTCCCAAAGAGCAGGGAAGCTGTGGTTGATGCTATAAATGCCTGTTGGTGTCTGGTCCAGGCTCTCTTGGACAGCACGCTTATGCTTTCCATCTGGTGCATGCTGGTTTGAAGTTCTATTTCTGTTTGTAAACTCAACATAGTTACAACACACCATTATATTTGTTGTCAGTCAGTGTTTATCCGTGGAAAGTTTTGGTCCTGAGGCTCCGCTGAAGTTAAGAATAAACACTGTTTGGGTTTTCTGTTGGTTTGGGTTTGGGTTTTCTTCCCTTTCCTGTCCAAGGAGCGCAGGCTGTTCTAGCAGGGTGGAGTTGCCTGAGTGTGGTGATGTGAGTGCGAATGGAAGAAAACTGGGTGCTTTGCTTCACCCAAAACAGGTATTCTTCCCTGCTGCTGGCACTGTCTCTTCATGAGCCAGGCTGGCCTTTTCCATCTGCATCCAGAGTCAGTTTTTAACAGGGAGTACACTGACAGTTACTTCTGTAGCTTTGGACTGCAAAAGCTGATGGCAAATGCCACCACCTCACCAGCTGAAGCAGCCACCATCATGTGGATGGGTTAGGAGAGGGAAAGGGAGTGCATGAAGAGCAATGTGAGATCTGCTGTCGCAGTGGCTCTTGGCAGCAGGGCTTTAGCACCTTGTTCTTAAATGCTTGCCCAGCTTATTTTTAATTATTTCAAAGCTTCATTCCTGCCACCTCAGCTTTGATCTTTGTTCTCAGGCATCAAGAAGCTGCCCTCATCTTCCCTTGCTCTCTGTGTAAGATGAGGGGCTGCTCAGGAGCTCATCTGAGGAGGATCCCCCCAGGTAAATGTGGACTGAGCATCTCCAGCGCATTTCAGATGGGCCTGAAAAGCATCAGTCTTGCTGCTGCTACTGGTGGAGTGCTGTTGTGATTGGGAAATAAGCCTTGAGCCAAATGTAGTGCTTTTGTGAGCATGGTGTCTGCTTAAACCAGGCCTAACTTGATCTGAGAAGTTTCTCAGGGCAAAGGCTGATGCCATGAAATTTCAGTTGGAGGAAAGTCATCATTACATCTGTGTCATGGTTTTATTTCCTTTTGTTCATGGCACCACCAACTGATTCAAAAGCCACTGCTGATTTTGATTACAGGTCCTGCGCAGCAGCAAATGAGTGGGTAAGGCAAACCTTGTGCATGCAGAGTCTCCTGCCGTGGGAGCCTGTGCTGTCTTAGCAGTTGCATTTTGCCTGTAATCATTTTGTGGTATTAAGCTTGTTTGTCATCTGGGAAAATACTTTATGATCTAGAAAGATAAGTGAAATCTGGTGTATCGCTTCTGGTGGGATGGAATTCCCCTCTCTGAAGTGCTGGTGAACGGCAAAATGGAAATTGATGCGTTAGCTCTAACCAGAGTATCAGAAGATCACGTTCATTCTACAGCTGCTTTTCTCATGCAGAATGCCTTGCTAACGTATGTTCTGCAAGCTTAAAAGCTAAAGAAAATGAGTTGGTTACTTTATTTTTGAAATTTTATTACTCTTTCATTTGCATTTTGAGTATCAATGGGAAAGATCGGGGGGGGGAGGGGGAATTACCAGTATTTTCTTAAATGTGGCCAAACCTGTTGCTCTTGATGCAGTGAAGTGCTGGATGCTATAAGGTAACTGTGCTTCATTCAAAAGAGGAAAGGGGGGAGAGAGTAGTTTCTCTTATATTTGGTGTGGAGCTGGGAGAGGCTGCTTCAGAGCAGAGCAACCACACTGATGCTACAAGTTGGGAAAGCCACTTTGAAATGAGCCATTGCCATAAGTCTCAGGATCAGGTGGCCTGACCCATTTGGGTTCAACACACCTCCATGGAAGGTTTCTTCTCTGTCAGGTCCCATTTAAGTGCTATGTTAAAGCCTTGAGTAGCTATATGTTGTGTTACACGGCTTGAGTCGTCCCTGCAGAGGGGTTGTATGCTGTGATGGTGGAGGAGAGGAGGTGGGAGAAACTCTTCTGCTCTGGCATCCACCTCCCTGTCTCTCCTCTAACCATATGGTTGCTTTCTACCAGGAGTCCTAGTGGCCTGAAGAGGAGGAGTGGGGAGTGAGGTGGCCATAAGCACTGTCTGGTGCTTTCTCCAGCTCCGGATGTTTCCCAGTGCACTGTGCTGGTATCTGCTCTGATCTCCCCAGGTTCTTGGTCTGGCTTCTGCAGACTCTTGGGGAAGGAGTGAAGTAAGAAGAGGATGACTTGGCTGGCAGGTCTTTTTCCATGGGTGACATTTCTTGTTGGGGTGCGACAACGCTGGACCCTTCGGCTTGTGTTGTTTTGTGGAAAGCTGCTGTGTGTTATCCCTGTACAAAGGCACTGGCTTCTTCATCAGGGAAGGCAGGAGCACCTTGCTGAACCCTTCTGACCATTGGTTACTTATGGAGCTGTAAAGCTTGTTCATACTGGGATATGGGAGCCAGCAGATTCCGTGAAGAGGGTAACACTTAGAATCACAGAATCAGAGCATCAACTAGGTTGGAAAAGACCTTCAAGTTCAACAAGTCCAACCACTTTGCTGCCCTTTTGTGTGTTTGGCTGAGTTCCCTGGGGTCAGGAGGGTACCAGGACACTAGGGCACTGTTTCGGGAATGCAGTGCAGTAAATGGGATTTACACTCCCTGAAAATGGCTGGAAAGCCATTATATTAACCCATTTTTACCCACACTCCACTTTGTGTCTCAAAGGGAATGCAAGCTGAGATCATTCTTGATATGATGGGCTGACCACAGTATTAAAATGTTAGTGGAAGGAGCCTAAGGAAGGGCAGTGAAGCACTAAACAGTGCACCCTAATGCACACGTTCACCCTATGGTCTGTGTGTGCCTGTCTTGGCCAGGGCTGCTGTACCCAGGGAACAGGGCCAGCAGAAAGCAGCTGAACCCAGTTAGTTACTTGCTCACTTTTCTGTGGGTTTCAAGGGATTCTTGTTAGAAACCAAATCTGTTGGAGGGAGCAGGAGGGAGAAAAATCAGCTGTGAGCAGTAGTTAGCGTGTGCCTATTGCGTTGCTGCCAAAGTCAGCAGGAGAAGGCTGTAACCTCCTGCCTGCCTGCTGTGCTGCTGGGAGGAGATGCTGCAAGGGTTTCTCTTGTCTTCCCCATGTGGCGGTGGCATGGCTACTCGGGAAGCTGTTGGGATGGGATGGTAGGTGTTTAGGGGCTAGAACACAGCACCGATGTGACTTTGGGCACCGATCCTCTGGTGTATCTGTGCCCTGCTTTCAAGGGTACCAGCACAGTCGGTTCATATCTATCATGCTTTGGTTGGAGTTAATTTGAAGGAAAGAATGGCTTGTGTAAAGCTGTTTATGCAAATATCCTCATAGAAGGGGAATTTTTCTTCATTGCTTGGTCACTTCCTTCCTGCAGGTGTAGTAGGGAGTCTGTTATGCACCAGGGTGCTTGGTCCAGGCTTGCAGGAAACCCCAGAACCTGGCTGTGCCCCTTGCCAGGAGTGATAGTGAGCAAGCAGGAGCTTGGGCAGGTCCAGAAACCAGCTTGCCTCACAGCAAAGCAGAGGTGGTGTTTTCCCTGAGCTGCTACTTAGGGCTTCCATAATCCTGTGTCCTTGGGGGATGCTGCCCCCAAGCCGATTGTGATCCCTCCAGAGATGTGGATTTTCTGGGAGGGAGAAGGTCTGATTTCTGATGCTTTCACTTCCCTCTGTAGTAGTTATGAAACCAGAGGTTACCTTACAGCCCAGCGAGTAATGGTGTGAGGGCACAAAGGCAAAACCAGAACTGCTGGGTGGAAATGCCTCTGGTTTGGGGCTGTGTCCGTGAGCCGGCTGGCTCCTGATGCAGTCCCTGGGACTGGGGATTAAAGACACACATGAAAAAAACTGTATGGAAAATGTGAATTCCACATGGATTGCTTTCAGGCTTGGGAAGTGTTTTCTTCTCTTCTAAATCCAAAACTTCTAGTTTTGGATAAAAGGCTTGTCTCACTCTTTGTTGTAGTGAGAGCCAAATCTCTTGTCTTTTCCTAGACAGGGTTGTTTACAGTGACATGTAAGAGAAGGGGAGAGGCTTGCTTTGAGCTGTTTTCTTGCTTTGTTTTCTTTGCTGTTTGCTCTGTGCCTTCCCTGAAGCTTTATGTATTCATCACCACGAGGGCACCCTCAGGCTGGCAGGTTGGAGCTCTGTATGGCAGGAAGAAGCGTGGCTGGCAGCTCTGTTCCAGGTGCTCCAGTCCATGGTCTTCGTCCCTCCTTGGATGCTTAAGCTGAGCACTGTCACCTTTGGGACCTGCTGAAGCCTTGCCCTGGGTTCAGCCATCACATGATGGATGTTCCTTTGGCAGCACCATCCCTCGATTCCCTCTGCTGCTGAACCACGTTGGTGGAGCTGGCTGTGGAGTGGGGTGAGACAGGCAGATGAGAAGGATGGTGCTGGGGAACAGGAGTGTCTGTCTTCAAACACACATAGCATTCCGTGGAGTTTGAGTGCAGGTCCCCAAGCACCACACCATGGAGTGTTCTGGCCACTCTCTGGGCCTGGAACAAGTGGCTTTGGTTGACGGAAGAGCCTGCTTGGTGTTTTAATCATGAATCCAGAGTAGTGGTGCATTAGGATTGTGTTTCTTCCAAGGGAAATGGTGCATATTGTTGAAAAACAGGATGACAAAGCATTAGAAAATACATAAGAGGTAATTCTGTGGTTAAGAGGGCTTGGCTTTTAGTGAAGGCAGCACACAAATAGGCTCAAGTGGGGAGTAGTAGAAATTGGATGTCAGATGGCCTTAGTGCATTCCATATTTGTAGAAGAATTGGATTCTCCTCTGAGTCCAACTTACCATGCTATATTTGCAATAAACTATTGGGTCTAATCCCAGTTGTGAGAAAAATAATGGCTTTTGTTGCCAAGCATATTTTCGCACTTGTCACAAATCAGTGGGGTGAAACATATGTTGGAGCAGCGGCTGTCCCAGACTGCCCGTGTGGAGGAGCAGCCGACAACACTGTTCTGGACAGATAACTCGGCATCCCCAGGCAGGAGTGGTGGATGGCGCTGGGCTGGAGCCTGCTGACAGCAGGGCTTGGTCCTGCTCTCCCTGCTCATGGGAGCATGCAGTGCTGCTGGAGGAGGAGGTCTCTGGAAGCTTTCATCCCAGCCAGCCCGTTGCTAGAGAAACCTCTGCTTTTGTCTGTCCCTGTCTGGGCAGCCGGAGCCTGGCCCTGGGGGCTGTGGAGGGGGCAACGTGCCAAAACCAGCATCTCCTTGAGGAGGAGGGTTCTGGCTTGCAGGGTGCCTGGCTGTGGGATGCAGCTGGTGGGGCTGGGGTGTGTGGGGCTCCCAGCTGATGGCTCTGCCGGCTGGAGCATCACTGCATCCCCATGGCTTCAGGCTTTCATGTGTGCTGGAGCACACTTGGCTCCTGTGTTCTTTTGTGTTTCAGTTCAGGCTGTGCACCTCTTAACTAACTGTATTTTTCCACTGCCTGTTTCTCATTGCTTTTTGCCCATGTAGAACTTGGTATATTTAATAAGGCCATCCTAATTTTCTCATGTGTTGCCCGTATGTGAACTTTGTAAGTCCAGGGGCTGGTCCTGGCTCCCACGCACAGTCTTGCCTCTTCTGACAATGGGCTCTGCTGAGACCCAACTTTAGTTTCTGCTACTGAAGTAACTGCGTGAGTTGTTAAAAGGCCATGGTGTTGGGCTGTGAGCGTTGTGTTGAAGGTGCAGCAGCAAAAAGTGCCATATGAGTGTTCATCTCATATGGCACTTTGACCTAAGATGGGACAAGCAAAAGTAAATGTAGCTGTGAAACATTTATCCTTCTGCTTGTGGTTATTTCACTCAAACTCATTTTGATTTTTAAGGTTTATGAAGAAAGTAGTTTCTAGAGTAGTGGTACACCATGGATCTGCCAATGTACTTCTGCTGGTGTTGGTTTCCACTGTGGTTGATGCCAGTTAAGGAGCATGGCCCCTATCAGCACTGAAGTAAGAAGTATTGGAGCCAGGGGTTACTGGAAGAAGGGGAGGCTTGCAAAATAATTGCCGGAGAACAAGATTGTCTCACTTGTTCCATTTGCTGCCAAAGGATGAAATCCTAGCTCCATTGAAACTGGTGGGAGTTTTGCCACAGCCTCAGCTGGGGCTGATTTCAACATGGTATTTGTTGAAATTCAGAGATTCTGCTGCCCAGGAGAGTGTGAACTGTGTGAAAACACAAGGAGTAAGTGAATAATGATACTGAATAGCACTCGTAGAGGTTGCATTGATCTTGTGACATTCATCTAGAGCTTGTTATATGTAAGAAATGAGACCATATGGAAAATATCCTTCAGCAAAGCTGAGGGTGGGACCAGCTGAAGCAGAAGCAGTGGCATGTTAATAATGAACTGGAGCTGAGTGTGTTGTCTTCATCTTGACCTCTTCACATAAGCATGTTAATTCTAATGTGAGCACTCAAATTGGCCACAGTTTGTCCCAAATAATTTTGTTCTTTGTAAAGCACTGCATCATCGGTGTTGTCAGAGGTATGCTATTTGGATGTGTGTAATTGTTCTCGGGCTCTGTGCATGGCTGCCAGCAGTGTCCTCCCTGGAGAATGGATGAAGTGAACAGCCTAGGAAAGTTAAAAATGAGACTTACCCTGATCTGCTGGCCGAGATGTTAACATCAACCCCAACAACACTTCTGAAGTGTTGAAGAGGTTTGGGGAGTTGCCTTCTCTTTACTCTTTCACCAGCACACTGATGAGTATCAGTTTCCAACCCAAATGCAGAGCTCCCTCAAGGTACAAGAGCTGCTCATGCCGTGGTGGTGATCAGATGAACTCCAGCATTTCTGAAGGTCCATGTTTGCTGAGGTTCAATGTAAGTGCCCCTGGGAATCAGCTCATCCCAGGACCCTGTGTGAGCCGCTGTTGGTGACGCACTGCATGCTGTAAGCCTGGGGTGCTCATTGTTCTGCTGCAACACCCCTGAGCCCTGAGGAACAGAGCTCAGTGCAGCCGGTTGGCACATGAGGCTGGGCACAGGACTGCTGTCTTCCACTGGTGCAGAGAGCTGTGGACGTCTGGGGCTGGAGAAGAGTCTTACATTAAGAAAGCAACCAAGAAACCCCTTTCCATGGAGATCTTTCTGATGCTTTGTTCAACATCCTACTCTGTTGACATCTAACATTGCCTTCATGTACTGACGCCGCAGAGGCTGATGCTTGATAGAAAATGCTACCCGGATGACTGTAAGTCATCTTGTATTGGAGGAGGAACAGCACCTGACGTTACAAAACCCATATGGAAAGGATTGCTTCCTCTGTGTAGCTTTCTGCTGCAGAAGCACATTGTTCTGCTCCAAACTACACACACAGAATTTCATCCAGGCCCAGTGTTGTAGTTGGGTTGTAGTGACCACAATGTCAAAACATACCATCCCTAAGCCCCTTGCCCACCATAGGCTAGCAGAGCCATCAGGAACTGGCTGCCCAGCCATCCCAGCCAGCTGCTGGCCATAAGCATCACTGTTCATGGTGTTGGCCTGAGCTGGCTTTTGAATAGCTCTGTCAAGTTTCTGGGTGGGGTTTTGTGTTGTGCATTTTGTTAATGTTGCCGTTCATTTACAATCCTGTCCAAGGCTGGATGTGAGATGTTTTTCTCGTCTCTGTGCTGTCTCTAACACTCATGTACCACTTGGCTGCTGACAATGGGGCTGGTTGTGGTGGGTTTATCCCCACTCAGCCTGTGCCATTATGGTCACACTTGCTTTCCTTCTGCATTCCCTGTCACACTCCTTTCCCTGGCTTTCAGAGGGATGTGAGCATTCTTGGGGCACTTTGACCGATGAGGGACTTGTGCCTCATTTGGGATCTTGGCAGTCTGTACTGATGTTGGGGCTCTGTGCTGGGCCATGTTAAACATGGTCCTGGAGGCAGTAGTGGCTGTCATCCCACCCTGCCAGACCCCAGGGCTGGAACAAGTCTCCTTGGGCTGTCTGATTGCTGCTGACATCCTGCGTGGTTTAATAAGCAGCCATTGGCTGTGATACAGGCCAATTGACTTGAAAATATTTACCAAAGCCAAATCCCCAGATTTTCTGATTACAGATGTTCCCTCTCCCGGCTGGGTTAGCAGTCCCACAGCCAGTCTTGAGCATTGCTGCTGTCCTTGGTTTGCCAAGGAATTTTGTTTTTTTCCAGCATCCCTGCTGTTGTGTTCCAGAAGAGCTGAGGAAATCATATTTCTTGCATTTGCAACCTCTGATTCTGCATTTCAAACAGCAGGACTGCTCACACTGGAAACTCCTTTCTTATAATGAGAACCAAACAAACTGGGAGGAAGAAAGCAGCATATCTTGGAAGCCAGCTGGCCAGCAGAGTTCAGGGGGACTCAGGGTTTTTTAGCATCCTTGTTTGCAGAACGTCTCACTTTCTTCTCCCTTGGTGCTGTTTGTGATTTCCTATATTGTGATGTAAAACATGGGAGCACTTTGGGCAAACTACTGTTGGAAACGTGACCAGCTATGCAATTACATTTAATGTTCTGCTTTCTGGTGAATTCTTTCAGTTCTTCCTAAAGCAGTTTGGTAGTTTTCTGTTTGTTGGTTCCTGTAAATTCCAGGTTGGGAAACGCAGATTACGAGGTGCCTGTTTTCCTCATGAGGATCTGCAGCATTTCTGTTCACATCCTAATGGTGCTGTGCAGAAGGCAGAGTTGGAGAGTTTTCCTGGTGAGGTTTTCTCTTCATGGAAAGAAGCTTAAGTTGAATCTAGCAAAGACAGCTGTGAACATGGGATATTAAAAACCCCCATATGTACTAGTTGAACCAAGAAAGGGGCTGAGCCAGTTTGGGTCATTTCTTTGAGAAGCCTTTAGCTTTCACAGAATAACTTGTTAGTGATGCTTTCTGAGGTATCCCATTCCCTTTTAGTTTGCCAGTTTATTTTTATTCATTGTAAATAAGGACCCACCACCATTATGTGAATTCCAGTTCTGTACATGTTTCTTCAGCTGTGAGTAGGAGCAGTTCTATTGCTGCAATTTCATAGGAACCGTTATGTGGAAGCGTGCAAGTGGGAAGGTGAGGCTGACCATAGATTCCTGCAGCCAAAGAGCAGGAACGAAGGGGTTAATCCTTGAGTAACGGTGGGCACCCATCAGAGTTTGAACACTTTAGCTCTTTCCTTGTAGATGTTACTGTGGCCCAAGGAAGCATGAACTTTCCTGTATGCAACCACCTGTGCTTTGGGCTTGTCTCATCCACACATTTGTAAAGCCAGTTTCCATGATGTACATCAGTCGACTGCCTGAAGGTGATTCCCCTCCCTCCAGTTCCAGAAGCATCTCTTCCCGTGAGCGTCCTCTGCTTTCTAGCTCTGACTTCCAGAGTTTTAAGGTTTTGGGGTCAGACACTGAAAAGTTACTTTTCTAACATGGAAAATATAATTGGCACTCAGTTGAAGGTTATAATTAAAGCCCGTTAATCCCCCCATAATGGACAGGGCTGATGCAGCTCACGTTGACGCTGCTTGCCAGAAAACTGCTTGCAAACAGCACTGATAAAGCCAGTGTGGGTTTTGGTTGGGATTGTTGGCTGGCACCTGTCAAGGTGTCTGTTACCTTGGATGTTAGTAAGAGGCCTGAGGGGTTTGGGTTTGCTGGGGATCCACTTTCTCTGTCCCCGCTGCATGAGTGGCACACCAGGTTAGAGGGGAAGGATGGAGGGTGCTGGGATCAAACAGCAAGTGATGGCTACTCTGTCTGTGGGGCTGGTCTCCAGCTCCTCTCTGGAGGAGGGATAAAATGCATGTCCTCTGAATGCTCCTGTCCGTTCCCTAGGCAGCAGGCATGAAGGGTGGAAAAAGGCTTTTCTGCCTGCCTGCTTTTCCTCTTTCATGATTATCTGAAAAGGCCACTTAGGAGCAAGTTCATTTTAATTGAATGGAGGGCGCCTCTTAAATGCAGCAGCAAAGTAATGGTGGAAGCAGGGGAGCGACAATGCAGGCACTGTCGGGGGCCGTGTTTGTGAGTGGCTGACTCAGAGACCTCCGGAGCACTGAAGAATGTTGTTTTCTGTGTTAGCTGCTTCTGTCTTTGCATTACTGGTGCCAGCAGCCCTCAGTTTTGTTCTCTACTGCAAACCTTTCCATTTAACATGCAGCAAGAGCTCCTGGGGTCGGTGGCTGTCTCCATTTGTTTGTCAGACTGCTTGAAGCTTAGTGCCTTTAGGGTCATGGCTAGCAGGTTCTCCATGTCTGGAGAGACTGCCCTTTGCATGCTTAGATGGTGCTGGCCTGGCAGAACTTCTGCAAGGAAACTTGAAAGTGTGAAAGCAACACATTGCAGGAGTGCAGAAAACAAAGGAGCTCTGTTGACAAAGTCAAAATGTGCTTTGCTGATGCTGGGATGCCCAAAAGCATCCCTGCCTGCTGGTGGGACTGATGTGCCACTGTTGAGTCCTTGGTGCCAGGACTCTGGGGTGAGCCAGCGCAGGTGGGATGATGAAGGAGAGGGAGCTGGGTCCTGCTTGCTCGCTGGTGTGATGAGCCTCACTGATGGAGCCTGTGGGTCTGATGGGCACAAACTGCACATTCCAGTTATTTGGATCAGGGGGTGGTAAAAGCTACAAGAGCCTCAGTGAGTCTCTGTATGTGTTGCTGCTGTCTGAATTGCCTTGAATGACCCTGTAAGAGTCAAGGAGAAATCGTCATGCAGATACAAAGATCAGATAAGCAGCAGTTGCTCAGATTCAGAAAAAAAGAGGGAGTAGATAGGAAAGGGAAAAGATTGGATAAGCATTACAGATAATTCCTTGTATTTCTGTGCATTGTCAGGATTGTTAAGAGCTGTTCTGGAGACCACTTCAGGTTGTAATCCACTATGAAAAGAGTGGGCTAAAGATGAAATCTCTGTGGCTTTAAATAAAAATCTATGTCGAACTTGCTCAGGAAAGCAGAGTTCTATAAAGCAAGTCCTGTGTTGGCACCAGCAGGAGTAGGAATGTAAAATCCATATGGGATGTAATGAAGTTTCCACTGACCTTGTGTGGGAAGGGAACTCTTGTTGGCAGGGGAATGTGAACGTTTTAAAAAGGTTTTGTTATGAAACCGGTACCTTTGTATCCTGTAGGAACGCAGCAGTGGGTTTCTAAGGCTCAATTCAAAGGCGGTTTCTCTTTTCTACCCTCAGCCCTGGTGAGCACTATTGCTAACTGCAGCAGCTGTGTAAGGGGAATGTGCCTTCCAAAGGGGTGCATGTGGAGCACCATACCATACAGTGTGGTATGCATGCTGTATCCTGGGAAGCAGAGCTCAGCACCAGCTCCTCCCGCACTGAGGCTCTGCTCGGGTGGAAAGCGAGGGAGCTGCCACAAGCCGTGGCTGTGTAGGTGTCCATCTCCTGTTGATCCCATAAGGCATCACTGCTCCTGTACACACACAGTCCCTCGAGAGCAGTCTTCCCTCATGGAATTGAAGCTGCAGTGCTGCATACACGTGATCTCTCTGTAAAGCCATAGCTGGACTGGACCAGCTTTCAGGTGTGGTGATTGAGGACTGCTTTCTGGAGGTTCACTCAGCTCCTGGCATTCCTGTAGCATCTCTGTAGCAAACCCAGGCTAAATGGTGCTGTGTGGTGTTAAAGCATCCTTCCTCTCTCTTCAGAGAAAGTGCCATTACCAGGGGAGTGGATCTGTTTTCTGCATATGAGCACAAATGTGAACAACAGGGGATGGAGAAACAGCGTTGTCTGTGGGTGTGAGGTGTGCAGCTCTGTTTTGGCATGGTGCCGGATATCACAGGGATAAGATACCACTTATTTTGATGCAAGAGTAAAGACCAAGACACTCTGACACTAGTCATCACTGCAGGGATGGTCACACAGTTCTTCAGGCATATTAAGGAATGGAAAATGACTTGGCTTGTGGCTCAGTGCAGTGTGTAGAGTCTCTTGCCAAGACTGTCTATGAGCCTCAGATGCATCTTTATGAACTATTGTGCTATCCTCTCATAAAGTATCAAGAACATAAAGGAAGTGCTGTAAAAGCAGCACCCATGGAGGATCCCACATAAAGTCACTGATTAACTTAGAAGATTTCAGCATTCCTTACTTCCAAGGTTTTTAGGTGACCTTCACGCAGCCTGCAGCCCCCGGTCCCATTACTGCTGTTGTTAAATTACCCAGTAATGAGCTTGCTGCAGGTGCCCTTGTTCCTGCAGCCCTTTGGAGTTCACTTTTCAGGCTGCGAGTGGTTCAGTCTTGCGTGCAAGTTGTTATATGAAGAAATGTTGGAAAATACCAGACTCCACGTTCCTATAATGGCAATTTAAACCTCCTCCACAGGGGATCTCACAAATTTAAAGAGCTTGAAATTGCCCATAAATCTTTGGTTATTTCAGTCAGTGCTTTGCATCATCATTACTTAATAATTTATTAATTCAGCATCTAATATGGAGAAATGACTCTCTGGATAGGAGCTTGCAAAGTTGTGGGACAGCTTGATGCTGGCAGGGAACTGGTAGGGCTAGTCTGCCTTGCATGCATAATACATATGTATACTGAAGATTATTTCAGTCACTGGAATGACACCACTGTATTGTCTTGGTTAGGTCATTGAGCTTCAGTTATAGTGCAGTGATTTCAGGAACATGTGCTGAGGCAGTACAGATACTTCTAGTTTGCTGTGGCCCTTGTGGGTAAGTTACTGTTTGTCATCTCACTGTGCCGAGTTTGCAGAAGGAACCAAGGGTGAGGTGTAGCCCTCTTGCCAAAGAGTTCTAGCATGCCAAAGAGTTCTAGCAACTCCAGGACTTTCTTCTTGGTACAGACTGAGTCCTGCTGTCACACAGACCACGACAGTTCATGTCTGCAGTCTGCTCCTGGTAATCCTTGTGGGTGGCCAAGCACCCCGTACAATGTGGGAGGCAGGTGAGGGCTCTGCTCCTCTTGCAGGACATGCCCATGGTTTGGCAGTGCCGAGCATTCTAGGAGCCTGGAGCCTGCTATTCTGTACTGTCAAACCCTGAGCTGTATGGGGAAGCCTTTGAGCTGAACAAGCACACACAAACGCCTGGCATCCTCCTTCCTCTTGTTATGTCCTTGCTCTCCTTGGCTGGTCATGGAGCCTGAGATGTACTGGGAAAGAGAACTTGGGGCTGCCCAATGGAGTGAGCCCTGATGTGCAACTTCTCCAGTAACCACAGGTTGCGTTACTCCTCTGTGTCCGTGCTTCATCTTATTTAGTGATGCACTGGGTTTGAAGTTAACTGTTAGTTTGTTGTAAGCTCATAAGGTGATAGAGGCAAAGCTGTGACCTGGGGCCTGGGTGCTGTCTGAGCTGGGGATGATGCTAGTTGAAATAGTAGGCCTTCGTGCCACCAAAATAGTGCTCTTTCCTGTCGTGTTTCTGCTCTTGTCCTTTGTTGGCATTTACAGTGCCAGCTTCCTTCAGGTCGTTGTCAGCCGTTTGGTAGGTATTCAATGCTCATTTATCAAGAAAAGATGTATTTATCTGTAAAGAATACAGGACTTCAGGTAGTACTAGATAAATTGAAGTATCATTTTCTAGTTTCAAAGAGGCAATTGAAAAGCTCTGAAGGCTGGTCTCTGTGTACTTACACAGCGGTTTATTTTGACAAAGAGCAAGGTTTGAATACGAGACTGGTGAATGGAATTCTTCAGCTCTCGCTTGGAAAGAAATCTGTTGGCTTTATCAAGCCTTGAATTAAACCTGAGGCTTGCAGAGCTTGTGCGATCGCTCTGGGACAGGAAGGAAACCCTCCTGGCCAGTGCCTGTTGCTGATGTTGCATTTTGTTCTCCTCCTCTCTTGTGTCCATGCAGAAATCCGAACTCAGCTGGTGGAGCAGTTCAAATGCCTGGAGCAGCAGTCGGAGTCGCGCCTGCAACTGCTGCAGGACCTGCAGGAGTTCTTCCGCAGGAAGGCCGAGATCGAGCTGGAGTACTCCAGGAGCCTGGAGAAGCTGGCTGAGCGGTTCTCCTCCAAGATACGCAGCTCCAGAGAGCACCAGTTCAAGTAAGCAGGCGGTGCCGGGGGCACAGTGGTACCGGGACTGCCTTGAGCGCTAGATGGATGCTTGCTTGTAGCTGCACAGTCTGAAGGAGCAGTAAGATGAATACCATTGGTGACCTTGTCTGTCTTTTCACTGTGCAGGGTTCACAAAAGGAACTAGAAATGCCTTTTCCCAAGACTTTCAGCACAGCATTGCTGACCTGTGCTGCCTGAATTAGACCTACTGTGCACTTCTTTGAGTATAATACAATAAATACAATGCAATAAAAACAGAAATGAAGGACTAGGAAGGAGTCCAGCCCCTTGATATTTTTTTTAAAGGGTATTGAATTCAGCCACTGATTTGATGGTGCAAGTAATGGTAGGCCCATTTTATAAACCCTGGTTGCTCTACGTAGCCTATCCTTAGAGTGCTTCACATTGCACAGACCTGTTCACAGGCTCAGACTTGGAAGCAGTTTCTGGAAATCTGATTTATTTCAGTGTGTAAAAATGAAGTACGTATGTTTTCTGTGCACACACCCGTACAGTGTTGAAGCGAGGCACATCCACAGTGGAAATGTTTTGAAACAAAGCTTTGAAATAGGAAGCATGAACTGGATGCTGGAATTGTGTGAAACTCGAACTGATGATGAGAATGTGTGAATATGTGCAAGTGTTCAAAAGCGGCATCTTTTCAGTTTAACCACACATTCGAGAATGGCAGGAACAAAAAAGATCCAAAAAACCAACCCCAAACTGGAGGCAGAACTGAAGTCTGGATGTGGCTGTGTTGTGTGGTGAGGGTACATACATCGCTTGTGCTGCTAGGTGGGATGGCTGGTGGCTTGACCTCAAGGTTCCTGTGAATGCTGCTGTCCTGTCACTGGCACAGGAGCTGGTCCCTGCATGTCAGCTCAAGCTCCCCACCTTTACCTCTTTGTCTCAGTCGTCTTCTGACAGCAGTGTGCATAAAATAGTCTCTCAACTGGGATTATGCCCTTTGCTCAAGGTGAAATTAGTGTCATTCAATTCAATGCCAAAGACTACAGCCACTATTTAGCTTCTTTCTCAGAAGATGGAGGGGTTTGCCGGTCTGATGCACTTAGCCTTGCTAGCCCCTGGCTCTTCACAGGCTTTTTCATTCTCTAACCCCTTGTGGGTTTGTTTTTTCCTGGTTCCGCTGCAAGAGCAGTGATTTCTGCTGTTACGTTACTAAATCCTATTTATTCCATATTACTAAATCCCATTTAATCTGTTTACTTGGTCTCTCTAGTGAGCAAAGCTTTACTGTTGTCTTATGGAGAGTCTGCTGAAAAGGAATTGCCATTCCAATGTTGTCTATTCTTTTTGCATCTGACTGTTGCCTGTCAGTCGTCTGGTGCCAGGCTGATGCTGCTGTACCATGGCATCAAGGATAACTGTCCTGGGGGAGGAATTGCCCAGTATGGGTTGTTCAGAGGCAGAGCCCATGGAGGCTCAGGCTGTATGTGTGTGCCTCTCCCATCAGCTGAGAGCTCTATTGCAGCCCTGCCATTGCTTATTGTACCTACAATACTGGGAGGATGCGATTGTGCTGTATCTACAGGTGACCTTTACCTGGGCACAAGTGCTTGGGGTTTGTGATGGTATTGATAGTGCTAATAGAGTCAGCTTGATTTCAGTGCTCACTTCTGCTGAGTCCTCACAGTCTTGCTCTGTGTTCACTCCCTTAATATGTTTTCCTTCTGGACTGCTTTCTACCTGCCCTTTGTCAGGTTCATCTGCTCTGCTTCCCCAGCTTGCTCATGAATGTCATTATTCTGATGAGGCTTTTGGAGCTCTTAAGAAATACAGTACCTTCAACTCTTCCTTTGTCCCTGTGTAGCCATGTGCAGCAGGCTGTGGCCCAGCCCTTAATAGCAGTAATTGCTGCAGTGCTCCTGCTGGGCTGTTCATGAGGGTTCCAGAAAGTTGGCAGACTCATTCATGCTTTATATGGGGTTGTTTTGTCTATATGAGCACACAGAGATTTGCTGGATTTCCCCTCCACTCTTTGGCTGTGAAGTGGGCTGCACCAGCCCCAGTACCATGGGTGAGAACATCTTGGTTGAGGAGGAGTATGTGTGTGAAGGCTTTGGCTGCACATTGTAGCTGTAGAGAGCATGGGCTGGCTTTCTGGTTGCAAGACTTCTTGGGAAGGACACTCTTGTTTGAGCACAGGGGGTCTGAGGCCCATCTCCATCATGGCCACGTTGCCAGCGCTGTTGGTGCACACAGGCTGCTGAGCCCCGGTGTGCAACAGACCTGTGTCCCCAGTGGGAGAAGCAGTGGGTGCTCCCAGGCAGCTTGCACATGTCAATAGGTGCTGGGGAGGGAGAAGCCTCTGGGACTGGAATACATCCATTGGACATGGCTGTTGGCACATAGGGATGGTGGCACGGGAGGTCTCTGCCAGAAGGGACCAAATCTCTGGAACCAGCACATCTTGTAGGAAAGTGTTGGTTTAACCAGAGAAAATGGTGTAGGTGAAACATTTGGAAAGTATCGCCTGGCTCCCTCATTTAGGGGATGTATCTCAGTGTCTCAGCTGGATGATGTGAAATGTTCTGTTTCAGTTGTATCATTTATGGAGATTTTGATTCGGTTTTGATTAGTTTGCCTTCAGTACTAAACACAGCACACGGGGAGCAGTGCAGGTTTCTCTCAGTGTTGAGATGGAACGTGTCAGAATGAGTTCAACTCTAATCAAGTGTGAAACGTTTGCTGAAATTTCATTCAAGAGAGGTTTTCTGAGCCCCGCTGGCTTCCAGACAAGTCAGGGTCTTGGGATGCCCCTGTGCAGGGTCTCACCCAGTGGAGCTGGGTGCGGATGATCTTGCTCTGAGGATGTTGCCTGGTTCCTGGGGGCTCTTCAGGTTGCCCGCCCTGATGCGTGCTGCCGCTCACAGCAGTCTCCGTTGTCTGCAGCATGAGTTGGATTAAGAGCTTCGTAAATATTCAGCAACCATGAATGTATTCATGTTGTGCACAGACACTTCATGATAATGTTGGATGCAAAACATTTTCCCCAGCACTGTTTGGTGGACTAAATGCAGTACAACAGATTGTGTGGCAAGCGAGCCTCTCCTGAAAAGGAAGTGACAGCTGTATTAATAGTGCAAAGTGGAAAAAAGAAGCAATCCCTTGGAAAGCATTAAAGAACTTAAAGGTCTTTTCCAACCTAGTTGATTCTGTTCTACTCTATTCTATTCTGTTCGATGAAGGGGTTGCCAGGGGTGTTTCCTCTCCTGTACCATCTTCCAGCACCGTTTGGAAAGGGTTTAGTTGCGGTCAGATTAGGCATGTGTGCTCAAGCGCCACCAGACTTCCCTGTGAGAAACACTGAAAGGAACTCTGGGAGAGGCTCTTGGAAACTGGAGCAGGGCCACAGATGGGATCCCTGCCCAGCTGGGGCAGGGGACCAGCTCTCCTGTTGTCTCCGGCTGACATATGTTCAGGTCCCTCAGAGCTGTCACCTGGAGTATCTGCACTGTATTACCATACTATTGCTGACTGACCTTTTTAAAGCATAGGTATGGAGCAGTAGACCAGAGAGCGCACTGGGTGCTTCCAAAAGTTGAGTTAGGGCAGAAAAAACAAGCTGTAGGGCAGATTATATATGAAGATCCATATATACCCCATCCCTAGCAGTGTTCAAGGCTAGGTTGGATGGGGCTTTGAGCAGCCCCGTCTAGTGGAAGGTGTCCCTGCCCGTGGCAGCAGGGTTAGAACTAGATGAACTTTAAGGTTCCTTCCAACACAAACTGGTCTGTGATTTTGTTTTATATGTGTGTTGAGTGAAGCAAAGGGCTGTGCATGGGTCAGCATTAGAGCATCCATCTCCCCTGCACAGAAAGCCTCTGTCCTACCACCACCAGCTGTAGGAGGCTTGTAAATAAGGATGAAGGTGTGGGAGAGAACATCCTGAGGCAAAGAATGGGAATTCCTTGGCCTCACTGAAACCCTCATATGTAATATTTAGCCTGGGAGCTTTTGTGTTGGCACAGAGATATTTAAACACCTTCCTTGCACTGAAGAGGAGGTGCCACTGTGTCAGCTGGTGGGCAGGCAGCCGTGTGTCTGAGCATGGGCTGTCTGCCCGGCCACATTCCTGGCTGGGCAACAGCTTTGGGCCAGCACCCAGCCCTGTTCCAATGACCCTGCGGTGTCTGCCACAAGGACATGGCTCTGGGCTGGTAGAGAGCCCATAGTGTACGGTTTCTGGGAGTGGGAGGCAGCCCAGAGGAGCTCACACACTTTTTGTTGGGGACACAATGGGTTCTAGGGGATGTGTGCAGTGAAGGAAGGCAATGTTAGTATGCTGTCAGCATTCATTTGAAGATTGTGCCTTTTTGACTCGTTCACTTGACCTTTTTGATTTGTTTTTTTTTCCTCAATTCCCTAGGAAAGATCAGCACCTTCTTTCCCCTGTAAACTGCTGGTACCTGGTTCTGACACAGACCCGGCGAGAGAGCAGAGATCACGCCACCCTCAATGACATCTTCATGAACAATGTCATCGTTCGGCTGTCACAGATCAGTGAGGATGTCATCAGGCTCTTCAAAAAGGTAACCAAAGCAATGATGGAGAGTTAGAATAGAATCATAGAATAGTTAGGGTTGGAAAGGACCTTAAGATCATCCAGTTCCAACCCCCCTGCCATGGGCAGGGACACCTTACACTAAACCATGTCACCCAAGGCTCTGTCCATCCTGACCTTGAGTTCTGCTCAGTGAGGTCAAAAATAGAAGCTTATTGTGGAATTCTACACACCTGTGCCCTCCCAAAAATCTAACGAGGTACAAAAATACCAACATTAAAAAGCAGAGAAAGGTAATAGGGCTTTCTACAAAGTACATGCAACATCTTAATGAGAAAACTGGAGAGGAGTTCAGCAGTGAAAATGTAAAACCATTTTAAGGCAGGCCAAGTAAAATTCTAAGAGACAATTTACTAAAGACCCAGAACTAACAAAAAACCTCTCCAAAATCGCAAGAAAGAAGCCTGCTGCAGGATGTGAAGAAGGGGAATAGATGGTGAGGTGAAAAAAACACTATGCAGTAACAGCCAAAGGCCAGCTGGCTTCTTTTCGTTTGGTACTTGTTATGGAAAAGCTTAGACTAGAGATTTGCTGGGGAAGTGCTGGTGTTACCAGCCTGAGGAACCTTATCCAACCGAATTGTCAGTAGATATTGCAGAGCAAATCTGTAAAAGGAACTGTTGCTTATAAGTCTTTCCAGGTAATACTTATCCAAGTCTATTAAATAAACTGAGATATAAAATTGTCAAGTGGCTAGTAGTGAGGTGTGACCTGATTCTTAAACTGGTGTCAGTGCCAGAGACCAGATCAGCAATATGAATTTAAGAACAGACTTGTTGGGTGAAGCTTTAGTAAAGAGCAGAATGACAGGGTTGTAGGCAGATAGAGAGGAGTCAGCAGGGCTTTCTGAAGAGTCACACCCCAGAAATCTAATGGAGGTATTTCTAGGAACCAGTGATCTGTTGGCACGGTCCCTTCAGTGTCTTACAAGCTTCAGAAAAGGTCTCTTGCTGAAGTTCTTGAAGAAAATAAGCTGTTGAAGAATACAGAGTAGTGGTTTCCTGGATTAATGACTGGTTAAAAGACAGAGAACGAAAGGAAAGAGAATTTCAGTGGAGTTCCTAATAAATTATTTGGAGAAAAAGATGAATAGGAAGATGACAAATTCTGCTGATGATACAGAATTATTAATGATAAGCAAATTAAAAATGAGCATCAGACTTTCAGGAATCACAGTCAGGTGAACCAGAACTCTTCAGCTGAAAATGAGGGCAGAGTGTGTAATGTGGTAACAGCATGAAGACTCACAGCAGTTTGTAGGAAGTGAGTAGGAACGAGGACTTTGTTGTGCCTTCTTCCATAAGCCAAGGGAGGTCAGCAGGCACCGGGCAGAAAGAGAAGGCAAAAAGGGAAGGCTTTTTAACATCATTAATACTGTATATATTTTATTATACTTACAATGGGAGGGCAGTGGTACGTGTTTGTAACCTGAGTCCTCAGGCAGTCAGACAGATGTGGAGGGGTGTTCCCCAGCAGCAGCTGCTGGCAGAGCTTTGGGATTGGGAATCATGGCCCTGCAGCTCATCACATGGTGAATGTACTCCATGGCATCACTGGACCTCTTCTTGCGGTTCTGTGCATTTGCTGATGGCCATCCCTAGGGATGCTGTGTTGGGCTAGGTGGAACTTTCACCTGGCTCTATGGCTTTTATGTTTTTCCTTAATTTTTATTGCTTGTTTTCAACAGGGGTAGCTGCAGAACTGTGGTTAGTGAGCAGGGTGAGCCCGCTGGGCTGCCTGCCTCTCCAAACAGGAGAAGGGCTCTCAAATCACTGCTTATCTTGAAATTTTAGCCTGGCCAGGGAGTAAACTTAATGTAATATTTTTATGACCAGTTTCCTCCAGTTTATAGATGTAACCTAGAAGTTAAACCGCAAGATCAGGTTTAGATTTGCTGATCTAATGTGGAATAGCACCCCTTTTCCTGTTCTTCTGGCCTCCAGAAATGGGACGGGTTATGGATATATTGGTTAGGTCAGTTCTGTCTCAAAATCTACTTCGAGTTTGCACTTTGAACTCATTTTTGAGATGTAAATTAAGACTGTGCTTTTTATTTGTCCTGCTTTTGAGTATGATTATGTGGCTGATCCATCACTGCCAGTGTTTGAGGCCAGGTTGAATGGGGCTTGGAGCCACCTGGTCTAGTGGAAGGTGTCCCTGCCCATGGCAGGGGATTGGAACTGGATGAGCTTTAAGGCCCCTTCCAACCCAAGCCATTCTGTGCTTCTATGATGAATGAAGCGCTTGTGGCACTCCTGGGGAGATGGTGCTATAGAGGACCACTGGGCAAATAATCCAGCTCCAGAAGGGTTAAAGGCATCTGCAGTTGTGGTTCAGTTGCTTGGTTTTGTTGTAGATTGCTCTTTGATGGTAAATTAGGGTAACATTTTTTTCCAGAGATGTCAGTTTTAATTTCTCCCATCTAGAATTCATTAATGGGTTGTGACATGCTGTGGGTACACGGAGGAACTGGAAGGTTTTATGTTTTGTGTGTTTATTATGTAAATGTAAACAGTCTCAGCAAAAAAGCAGGGACATAATACCAGGGGTACGAGGATGTGCATAACTAAGAAGCAATTGGTCAGTGTGGTGGAAAGATGCTGGGTGCTGAGCTGCTTCTTGCCTCAGCCTCCCTGGATGTGCTTTGCAGCAGTGAGGTTGTTCATCAGTAAATTGGAGTGCTGTGTTTTGTTATCTCCACTGAAGTGTTTTGTCTTCCCACTGACCGGCAGTGTATGGTCCCTGGTGTTCAGCTGTGCATCACTCAGGAGTGTCAGGGCTTACCCAAACCCAAAAGAGGGGGAAAGTAGGAGCCAGTGGGGACTGAGATGGTAGTGTCTGAGTTGGACACATTTAACTGAACCAGCTCCAGGTCTGACCTCATCTTACCTGGGTTCAGGGGCGGCTTGGACTGGACTTACCAGCAGGGCTTACAAGAAGTAGAGGTTGACTATTAGAGATGAAGGAGAAATTAGATGACATTTGTTGAATCATTGGCAAGTCTGGTTTTGTAGGCTCGGATTCTGGCTGTGTCTGCCTTCAGTGACAAGACAGTTTTGCAGGGTGCTGGTGAGCTGCGGTGGTACCTCGAGGCTGGTGGTTATGCTCCCAGGGAAGCTGCAGTCTTGGCATCGCTGGTGTTCAAGTCCAGTGATAGATGTCAGTTAAGCAATCAACAGCCCTCTTGTTGGACTTTCAGGTACTTTTGAACTGCATCCAAAGGAATACCAGTTGTAGCTGTAGAAACTTACCTCCTTCTTGAAGACTTGCAGGAAAAAGGTACTGAGTTGTGGGATTCATGTAGAGGTGGTCTCAACGCAGAGTGTGGAGATGCTTGTAATTGATATTTGTTAAGGCAGGAACCATTCGCAAAATGTGAATCCAGTCTGGATTTAGACTCTGATAGTTCTTTTGTCACAAAATGTGTAGTTGTTTCTATCCAGTGATTTTTCTTTCTTCCTGTTCCTTTTTTCCCCTTCCCAGATGTGGAATATAGGAATTCCTGTCTCTGGTGACCTGGCTCCATGAGGGTATGATTTAGCTTGCCCTCTGAACTCTGTTTGTTCAGCTGAAACCCTGCACACTGAAGCTGTATAATTTTACACAGTTAGAATCCAACCCTCCACTTATGTTTTTACCCCAGCAGTTGAACAAACTGTGCAATCCTGGCAATGCTTCAGAATCCAGTATTTAACTTACTGCTATAATGGAGATCTTCAACGGCATCCCATTGGTGTGGATGATGAGAGCAGGAACAGCAACATAGACTGGGGGTTCTTCTGACACCTGTCCCTGTTTCTGCAACCCTCTAATCTGAAGCTGTTATAGATACAGATAGATATATATGGTAGTTTCCATAGTGGGAATTTGCTGGAGCCTAGACACCCAAGGCCAACATCTTTCGTTGGCAATAGTGAGGCTGGAGGCTCTGCTCCTGAAGTCTCTCACTGAAGGAGGAGCCCATGGGGATATTAGACGTGTCCTAACATTTTTATTAAAAGGCCCACTAATGACATTATTTACTTGTTGCACTGACTGGTTATGGTGGCAGTGACAAAGGACACTCGTCATCTAGTGGGTGCGGCTTCTTGTTGCATGATAGTTGATGCCTGAGATGTTTTACATCAGAAAAGCATCCTTGAGTGCTGGGACTGGCAGACCAAGCCAGAGGAGGGTTTCTGAGCTCAGACTGCTGTGGAGAGCCCAGGGGCTGAAATGCAGGTCAGAGCAGCTATGGGTAGTTTTCTTTTGGTGGTGGCTCAGCCTGCAGCTTCTCCTTGCAGTCTCTTCTGATGTCATGGCTGCAGTGGGGACCGGAAGATGGGTCAGGCAGTGTAGAGGACAAGCATCTTCTGTCCCAGCATCCCTGGCCTGAAGCTTAACCTGTGCAATTGGAATGAACAGGCAGCCTCCCAGCCTGTTCCACCAGACAGGCAAGCCCTGCTAATGAGGAAAATAGAAGAAAACTCAACTGGACAATTTTCCCTGGAGTTTCCAGCGTGAGTCACGTTCCTGGTGCAGGAGGAGGTTATCAAGGCAAGTGTGTCAATGTTGCTAATAGGCAGGCAATAAATGGAGATGCTAAGATATGTCAGTGCAGAGATCTGACCTGATCTATTGTTGTAGAGAGTCTCCATCACTGTGAAATCCCACAGCACATCCTCCTGCAAAGGCAAACCCTGGATGAGGGTCGCACTGCTGGTGTTTTCTGCCTTTTCCTCTCCTGCCAAGGCTGAAGGAAAGAAGTTTGCTGCTGCTTCTAAGTATGGAATACAGGAAATTATACATTTGAAACAGAGCATTGCTATGTCCGAAATAACGATGCTGTGTTATTCCCCAGTGTGAGATTTAATTATGTTCCGTGACAGTGAATTTAATTACGCCCTATACTGCAGTGTCCTGGATGGAGATTTAATGAAGAAGTGGTGTCTGTCTGGGAGGGAGTTGTTTTCTTTGTCTAAAATAGGCATTCTTCCTTGCCAGTAGTCTGTGTTGCTGCTTCCCCTTACTTTGTCTGCAGCTGCAGGAATGTTAATAAACCATCTAACTGAAGCCATTGCTACCCCAGCAAGAAGCATTGTTTTTCAGTAGGAATGGAAGGTATAAAGCAAGTGTTTAAATTGGAGCTGAGTTTTGCAGATGGTACCAGGGAATTGGAATGATGTTTTGACATTGTCTTCCATAAACACACAAATGTAATTTCTCTGTTGTAAAAGGGGAGGCAGCAAGCTCAGAGGAGAGGTGAGTCCTTCAGCTTCATTCCTGTCTGTCTCTGGAAGAGGCTTCAGCATCCTGAGGCTAGACACCACCCTCTTGGATGCTGGGAGACTTGTGATGATGCCAGAGACTGCTTTGGTCTTCAGGAACAGGATGCAGGATGTAAGCAAATGGGTCTTTAAATGTAGTAGCCACCTGTGGTCCCCCCTCATCAGATGGGATGGCACACTGCTGACTACTGAGCTGGTTTTTGTTGCTCTATTTAGGAGTCTAAAATTAGGTTTGAAAATTACGGCTTTGTGGACTTCCCCTTTACCACAGAGGAAGTCTGGGGCAGAGGCAAGAACTGCAGCTGATCTGGGGACAGTGCTCCTACCACAAGTCTCTCCTCCTTTTGCTTTGGGCATGCTCCAACTCCTATCGGCAGGGTCAGCAAGAAGGGTTATGTGTGATGCTGAACTCCTGCAGGCTTGGGCCCTATGGCTCCAGAATGCCTGTTTGTAGACCCTGACTTCAGTACCAGATTCTGGATGTATCTGGGAGGGGTGCATGCTTTTAATAGCTCTGTTGCTTCTTAGGAAGCCACAGTGAGATTTTTGAGAGCAGCCAGTGACTGCTGGTGTTGGCAGGGAGAGAAGAGGCACTGGGATTTCCAGCAGAAGAGGTTTCCACAGAGTATTTGTCACCCCCCTGGTAACTGGCATCTTCCTGGCACCTTATGCATGTAAGGAAGCACACTGACATGGTGCACATGTAAGTGTGCATCAGTTGTGCTTCTGAGGATGAGACTTCTCCTAATACCATGATGTTAATTCACAGATAAACTATAATTATTGGATATTCCCTGAATGCAGAGGGCTTTTACTCTTCATATTCCTTGCTTCCCTCTTTGTATTCAATTCTAACTTTTAATCACCTGAGGTTAAACTTCTCAAGTCTAGGTTGTCCAGTTAGCTTTGGTTAGACCTCTCTGTGCCATGGGCTTCTTTGGCCACCCAGCCAAGAAGCTGACAGGATGTTGTTTTCCCTGACAGCCTGCACAAAAAATGAGTTATTTCAGGAAATCTGAAAGAAACTGCTTGTTTTGATTCGTTTTTTGGCGGGGGGAAGGAGGGTGTCTATAGTTAGTTTAAATACATCTTCAAGCTATAATAAATGTTTCCGAGCCAAAAAGATTCCACAGACTGATCTGGGGTGTAATTACAAGGCGGGCAGGAAAGCAGTGCATGAACATCTCCAGGAGCATCCAACCTCTGGCTTTCTGAGTAGGAGTTGACTTGATCTGCAGCCAAGCCTAAATGTTCTGCGGCTCCCCAGGTTGTGGCCTCTCCTGTGAAATGCTGTGTTGATGCTGTAGGAGGTCGGTGACTGGATCTGCTTCATCCTGCCTGACGAGAACAGTGAAAATACAAACTGATAATAGGATTTCAGCAGACAAGGGTGGAGGGAGGAAGATGCTGGGAGTTCTTATACTCTGTGAGCTTTGTCCTGAGCTTGCTGAACCCCAGTTGTGAAATTGGAAGCTTTATTATATAAGTGTGGTGTAGCTATTTCATGATAAAATGTCTTTTTTGAGAGGTATTTTGGTTCACTCAGGTCAGAACAGTGAAAATGAGCCACTGAAGACAAATGAGGAGGATGGTCAAAGTAAAACCTGAAATGCCTGGGCTAGGAAGCCATGCTAATCCCCATTCTGAAATGCCAGTTGATTAGAAATTGCAAGTCCTGCAGCAGGTGTCATTAATGAGTCTATCTAATCAAGATAGATTGACAGATGATAGTGTATGACTGGAGAATGTGTATCTAAGTGATCTGTGTACCCACAAATGCTTATTGTGTAGTTTGAGTTACACAGGGAAGTTAATGTAGCTCAAACACAGCCAGCTCAGTGTGGAGAACGCAACAGCCACTTACCCACGTTCCGTAATACAGGCTTTGTTGAAGAACAGGCAAAGTCAAGCTGTAAGACACTTCTGGCTATGGAGCAGGCACAGCTTTTGTGCCCTCTGCCAGTCTCAATGTGAAAAAAGTGCACAAAATGAGGGAGGGTGTTACGTGTTATACCCATGCAGTGATTTGGCTGTGGGCTGGAGGCAAATACTGCCAGTGGAAGGACAAAGCAATATGGCCTGTAGTTCCAGATTCATCCTGTTAGTTTATCCTGTTTGTTTGCAGGATAAATTGTGTGATGGTCTCTGAAACCCTGGTTGAGTGATCCATGGGCAAACATCATCCTCAAATGAGAATGCAGCAATTCTGAAATAGCATGAGGTTTTGCTATACTGTATGTGTTCATGTTTACAATCACACATTTCATTTTGCTAAAGATTTGTAGAAAATATAAAGAAATCAAAATACCAGTTTACTTTTAAACTCACTGTTGCAGGTAGATTGGAAGAGGAGGCCATCTGTATTTGGGCTTTAATGTTTAGAAATGGAAAAAAAACCGAGCCCAGGTGTGGATTGGCAGCCCTGTTGATGATGTCTTCTGAGCTCCTGGAGCAAGAAGGATGTTAGACAGGGTTTCTGAAGTGGTGTGAATACAGCCCCTGATGCATTTCTTATGCTGACGGGGCTGGTTTGTTTCCTAAAACAATATCTTAAAAGGTGCATGGCTTTAACTCTGCTAGAGCACAAAACACGTCAAGTCTTGTGTTTGGTGGGGCAGAGGGCAGATCTCCAGGGGAGCAGAAGGTATTTAAGATAAGGGCACCACCAGAAGCCAGTTGTGCTGCCAAGGTCCACCTGCCCCATTGTCAGCTGAAAGGAGGAAATTAAAACCCTACAGGCATGAGAGGGGTTGCTGTAGTATTGTTCTCTGTGGGATGGGTGTGAAAGAAAGCCTTTTCTGGGGACCAACAGGATCTGCTTGGGCACAGGGGTGGAAGGGCTAGGAAGAAGTACTGCCTTCATCAGGAATCAGGTTGGTCACTTGCTTTAAGAAAAGAGAAGAATTCACTGCTTCCCTGTCCTACCAGTTCAGCAGTGTTCCAGACTTCGTTGCTTCTGTTGGTGCTATGGTGTCCTGTATCAGTGCCCCAGCAGCACTGGAGACCCTCAGTGTACTTTTGATCAGCTAGTTAGGAAAAAACCTGTCACCTCAATTCCTCTTCCCAAGTTTGAGCTGGGCATCCGTAGGGATCCCATTCCTCCTGTCCATGCCTCCTCTCTGTCTCCCGAGTGTGACATGGAGCTGTGGTGTGCTGGAGCGTTCAGAGTGAGGGCTGAGTGTCTGTTTGCTGCTGTTGGCACTTAACCTGTGCAGGGCCTTAATGGCAACATGCTTCTGCTGCTGACCATAGCTAAGGATGTGCCACAGTACTGCCCACAGCATGGGTAGACAGCTCTGGTGAATGTAGCTTGGGGGATAGGATGAAGATGCATATGCACAGAGTATTTGGAGGTCACACAATTTTACTCTTCCCTCCAAGAATTTCCCTTTCAGAAATGCATATTGTGAGCATAACAGTCTCAACTCTTCTTCTTTCTGTCTTCCAGAGTAAGGAGATTGGCTTACAGATGCATGAAGAACTCCTGAAAGTCACCAACGAGCTCTACACGGTGAGTAATGAGCTGACCCTACCCATGCCTACCCTGTGCTGCGAGGGGAGCGTAGGCAATGTGATTTGTTAGAACAAAATGTCCAATGTGGCTTGAGGAGCCTCCCTGCTGCCATACAGCCCATCAGTTCCTCTTGCAGTTGTTAGGAGTGTTTCACTCCTCACTGGTTTTGATGGCTGCAGAGGAGGATTTCCCCGCGGTCCTCCCGTGAAGTGCTTCTGCAGCCGCATCAGGCAGTGGATCATGCCATCTAACTGCTTCACTTAAGCATAAATGGAGATGTTGTAGGCAAGATCCAATGTTGTCCCTGGTGTCTGTAATGCTATCACCTGCCAGGCCTTCTATACCGTGTTCTTGCCTTTAGGCCCCTTTCAGTTTTCACTGTATTGGTGGTTTCTGCTAGTAGGTGCTAATGGCTCAGCAGTTGACAGTGCTGGCTTGTGGCTGAGAGCTGACCTGCTCACCCAAGTCTCATGGCCTGTGGATGATGCCTGATCATGGCCTTCCACTGAGGAGCACTTAAGACTTGTGTGTGCTCAGCTGCATCTCCCTGCTGCCAGGAGCACTTGGGTTGTGCAGCTGTCTCTGTGCCTCCAGGTGAAATTGTACACTGTTATTCAGGACATTGCTCTTCAAGCAGGTTTTCATAATAGGGCGGTGGAAATCTTTGTGTTGCTTCTGTCTCTTGCCCTGTAGCAGTTGGTTTTGCTTGTTTTATTTATTTTATTTGTGGTTTAGGATCAACAAAGCAGTCTAAAGTCCGTCTTGTGTTGGAAAATTGAGATGATGTATTTGCTTTCTTTGGTTGTATCTGTTACTGGTACATAAATAACGCTGCAGTAGGTTTATTCCCAAACAATCATTTTATTCCATCTTTTTGAAAAATAGGCCTAAACAACAGAGCACGAATGGTATTATTTGAAATTTCTGCCATAAATCTTCTCTAAACAGATTTGTTTCTGCATTGGTAGTTGGAGGATTCAGTTTTTCTGAGACCTGCAGTGTGGGTGGACAGCCAGATTGGATCCAAAAGCCTGTGTGAGATTTGGAAGTGCGTTGTTGATGGTTTAATGTCACAAGCTGTGGTGGTGATCAATTAAGATTAATTACAACAGCAGCGTCACTGTTGTAATTAAACAGATGCAAAACAAGGAAAGGCTAAGGTTGGGCTGACCTGAATACCTGTGGGCCAGCGTACTCAGAACCCAGACATGGGATGGAGCATCACCTGAGGGACATGGTTAGGTCAGCATCAGGATCAGAAGTGTGCTGAGGTCCAGAGTGTGCGCAGTTGGTTAAGGAAGAGCATAGAGAATAGTTTTGCTCCCACTGAATCTGTGGCAAATTTCATCTTTGCTGGAGCTGAGATTTTCCCCACCCCACCCCTTCACTGCTTTGCTCCCACATGCTAAGCAGAATGCGTTTGAATGGTGAAACAGGCTGGAACAGCTGGAAGAGCTTTGTGTTTTCTTTGAACTGACCTTGCTGCTGAGATAACAAACCGGTTGTGTCATTTGGCTGAGAGGCAGTAGGGGAGAGACATGCTTATTTCAGAAACTATGATGAAATGTGAAGAAAAAGCAGGCTGTGTTGGGCAAGCAAGATCATGTTAAACCTGCTCAATGCAAAGCAGCTCCCCTCCAGTCAGTAGCTTTCTGTCCTTGAGACATTAGGTGAAACAGGCTTGGTCTGCAGGCTGATCTGGCATTCTGGGGGTGTTCTTCAGGACTGGCATGATGTTGATGTGTTCATTGCAACGTACTGGCTAGCCAAGAGCAACGTGTTCAGTAGCAGTGGCTGCTGGCAAAATCAGGTACAGAATAAGGGTCCCTGGCTCAAAGGACACAAAGCTGCTGCTTGTAAAATGTCATTTGCCTGCTGTCAATGCAAGGAAGTTGTTCATCTTGCCTGTGGCTAGGCCTTGTAGCCCTAGTACATCTGTGCTCTGGCTAGGCTGCTCTTTAAGCCTTTCAGAGGGAAATTCTGTGCACTGTATGGAAATGATACATTTTTTACAACCTTCTCAAGCATTTGCTGTCTCAAACCAAAATAACTAAATTGATTTTAATCCAGCCTTGTCGCTGTTCTGATGCAAGTCACCCTGTGGACTCTGGGTGGAAAAAACTAGACCCCAAACCCGTGCTGATTTTAATTAAAAAGGAAGTAGATGACTTTCATTCTGAAGTAGGAGTTGCTTCTGAACAGCTTTACACAGAAATAATTCAGCTGTGAACTAAAGCCAGCCTCATTCTTTTGATTCCTGCTTACTGACTCCAGCAGACAGATATCAAGTTGAAGTCTGTAGAGGCTGGAGGTTCTTTGTTCCTCTGCTCACGTGTCCCCTTTCGTATTGTATGCATTCCTACCTAAAGAAGTCAGGCTAGAATTAGGGTAAGAAAGACAGCAACCCCAGAGCACTGTTCTGGTAGTATTTTCTGTAGGCTCAGGTGATGATGTACCACTTGGGGTATGGCACTAGCCATGGGTTACTTGGTATATGGGGATTGTTTGCCATAATTCAGGGACATGGCCATAGCTGAAGGCAGAAGCTTGTTGAAGTCCTTGGAAGTACTGTTATGTGAACCGGTGTGATTCTTTGTCACAAGGTGTTATGGAAGAGGAGTAATAATGGTGAAATGAATTGTATTAATTAGAATAAGATCTACAGATACATTACCCACATTAAAAGTAATAAATAAGAGTCATCATTCCCTGTGTAGGAGGTCATGAATTGGAAGTTTTCCCTTTCCATTGGGAGTGCAGCGATGGGGAAGGCAATACCTTCATGGCTTACAGATGTTTTCTGTCAGTGTCATGCTGTAGAAATCATTGACACTGTGGCATGGTGGAAATGTTGCTCTGTGTCACGCCATAGAAATCCTATGAAAGGGACATGTTTGCTCCCATGTTCCCAGGGAGAGGGAGGTCAGTGTGCATTGGTCTGATGAATTTCTCCCTTTCTTAGACCTTATGCCCTGAGTGTCCCTGAGGTAGTGCCATAGGCTCCATCCAAAGAAGAAGGGGCTTGGGTCTTCAGCAGGCTTCCACCTATGGCTGTGCTCATCTCTGCTTCACGCTATGTGCTGGGTTTGTGTTTTGGTTCCCTTGACTTCAGGAGGGCCTGAGCCTGTGCTTACACAGGTCACCCTGTTTCTGATCTGGCTCCTCTGCTGGGTCAGAACCTTAATCACCAGCTCTTTAGAAATATAAAGCGCTTCTAGCTGAAGGCAGCAAACAGTGCCATTTGTGGCTGGCATTTTGGCAATGGCCTTTACAGAACATGTTATTAATATTGGAAAACACAACATGTGTTGTTAAATAACCAATGAGCATTGGAACATATTTTTCTCCCTCCACTGCAGCTAATTAACTTATTTGCAGAAAAGATCCCAGGGACACAGCTGTGGCAGTTTTTCTCGATGGCACAATAGTGTAAGACAGGGACAGAGTGACTTGATTGCAAGTGGTGAGAAGGCACAAGGGAATTGCGGATCAGAGGGCTGATTGCTGCAGTGCAGGTAGTCCCCATTTGAAATTAAGGCAGATATTAAAACAGAAGTATCCCCTAAATTTGGTTGGCACAGTGAGCCGTTTGAGGCATCTGTTTTCAGCTACATGGATGCTGAAGTCTGGGGAAGTACTTTAACAGGTATTAGGTCCTTTGCACTTTGTTAAAGAGACTTTTGCAGGACTTTCAAACCTGGGTCTCATGTTACCTTTCCAGGTTTAAGCAGGGAGAAAACATGGAGAAGGAGAAAAAGGGCCGTTGTTAAGGAAGGTTTCTCCAGTCATTAGCAGATAGATCAATCAGAACCTGTGCAAAGGTACCAGATAGCAGTGGGGCTCGGACCCCCCTTGCACAATGGAGGCCTGCCTTGCGCTCCTTCTTCTGACATTCCTCTTGCACTCACAAGAGCTGGTGAAGTCCATGGGTTACAGCAGGGTGTCCCAAGGCTTGCAGCAGTGGTGTAGCCCTGGGTGAGCAGAGACCACCAGTGAATTGTGCTCAAGTTTTGCTGATCAGGTTACAGTCTCGTAACCTTTAGATTTCACAAAACCCATGCAATCTGAACCACTAATTGTTGTGCTTTCTGTTGCATTGTGTTTGGGCATCTCCGGCTGCTGGAGAAAGCTCTTTCATGACTGCCCAACTGTGCTGAAGGGCAGGACTTTTCTTGCTCCCTTTCCTCTTGAGTTTTTCACAGAAAGATGGAGACAGCAAAGATGGGGAGGGCTCAGTGAAGCCTTCTAGCCTTCTCCTTAGGAAGACCCCAGAAATCATCTGGTTTGTGTGTGTCCTCTGACATTCACTGCAGAAACTGCAGTTCGGGTTTAGAATTCGCAGGATTTTGGAATAAAGCAGCTCAGAAACAGGGAGCACACCTTGGCTTACGATTCCTTGCAGTTGCCTAAAATTATAACTGCCAGTGATGGCACATTTGTACAGGCTTCGATGCGGCATTTGGAGCTCATTTGTGGCTGACGTTTGTGCTTGGCAAGAGGAGACATCATATGTTTCAGTGCAGCCTCATCCAAGTTAAACACTCCTGGTTCCTGCTGACAACCACAGCTGAGGAAAACTCTGTATTTTCTTCATTAAGGCTTGTGTAAAGATACTCTGCTTTTGTGGGTTCCTGCTCCTTTTTGCTTCATGGACCTCAGCCAGCCTGTCCCAGGGCCACTGCCATTGGTGCCCAGGCTCTGTGTGAGGCTCATCTTCAGTGGGAAGTCAGGCATCTCAAGCCTTGTCAAGGCAATGTGAAATACAACATCCAAATCCTGAGGGGAGATGATAAAAGGGGACAACGTGACTAAAGGCATAAAGAGAGAAGAGCAGATGTGTTCCTCTTGCCAGCTCCATTAAAATGATCGCAATGTGCCCTTTGGGCTTTTGTATCTGAAAGAAAAGGCTGTGGTAGCAGTTTTGCCTGCAGGAGTTTTCTTGGCAGTAGATCAGCATCGTCTATCCAGAGACACTGATGGTGATCTTGAATTTAAAGGACTAGGTGTTGCTGCAGTCCACACTGGCACTAACTCTGCTTCCTGGCAGCAGCAAGAGGAGAATTAAGTGTTGATAAGAGACAAACTCCATTTCTGCTTGCAAAGTGTAGCTTCAAGATGGGATCTACTGTTAGGGTGGTAGAGCAGGGGTTATGTCAGTGGGTTGGCTTAGCAAGTTCAAGTGCGGGAACAGAGGGGTTGTGTCAAAAGTGACTTCAGGTTGACTTTGGTCTCCTTGCAATCTCTTGTCATGGGAGACCATTTATCCCAGCTGCAAAGCACTGGACGTTCTCATTTCCCTGTAGGTAGATGCACATTACTCTTTGAACTCTGGTACGTGCAAGAGGCACATCTCAGCCTGCCCCTGCAATGGGGACTGAGCAGGGACAGTGGTTCTTACACCAGCCCTCTGCCATTTTGAAATAAGGCTAGTTATGGGGTTAATTTTGTGTGAGTTTCCTTCCCACCTTATTGTTTCTTAATGCCACAGTGGCCTCAGACAGCCCAGGCACGACTGAGGCTGTTCCATGCTGCCCATGGCTGTCATCCTCTCGTGCACTGGTGCTTTGTGTGCCTGGTGGGCAGGTGACTCTCAGACTTCTGTTTCCTCAGGTGATGAAGACCTACCACATGTACCATGCAGAAAGCATCAGCGCTGAGAGCAAGCTGAAGGAGGCAGAGAAGCAGGAGGAGAAGCAGTTCAACAAGTCCGGGGACATCAGTGTGAACTTGCTGCGGCACGAGGACAGGCCTCAGCGGCGGAGCTCAGTCAAGAAGATTGAGAAGATGAAGGAGAAGGTGAGTGAGGCAAGGATGGGGGAACCAGGCTGGGTCAGGGCTCCCGGCAGGCAGGAGGGCTTGGCTCCAGCCCTATCCATTCCTATGCAGCCATTCCAGTGTCTGTGGGAAGGGTTAGGGGGGATGTCGACCATGTGTCAAAGACTGGTGGTTAAGGTGCTTGTGCGTGGCTGGTACCCAGGGGGCTGTGTGGAAGGCTGAGGAGAGCAGCACACTGGTGTGTCTGGCTGGGCACGGTGATGCTTTCAGAGCTGGACACGGGACCCTGCTATGAGGGCCTATGGTTTGTTTATGGCTTGCTTTGTAAAAGAAGCACTTTTAACAGTGGACAACAGCTGTCCCAGGGTTCCTGCAGTCAGAGACCTGTGGCAGGCAGGAAAAGGGTCAGATATATAGAATATCAGGGTTTCTTCCTCTGCAGACTGCCTGGGAGTTTAAGTGCAATATTCGGCTGGCTTTGCTAGTCAAAACACTGAACTCCATTGTGCCTTCAGCAAATCCCCCCTCGTCTCAGGATCTCCAAAACTGAAATTTTTCTACCAGTTTTGGAGGAAAAAGCAGTAGCTTCTCCACTTAGGACGAGTTTGCTCACACACTGAGCCAGCACTGGGACACTGTCTAGCAGCGCTTCCTTGAAAGGTTACTTTTGTGCTAAACCTTCTGACAAGTGATGTGCTGAGCGAATGCCCCAGCTCTGGAGCACATCTGCTGTCCTACAGTTCTGAATTCTGGGTCCTGTTCTAAATTTTGTAGCTTGGGCCTCTGGGCCAGGTTCCGCTTTGATACAGCTGCGTGAATGGAGCAAGTCCAAATGTATGTCAGTGTTTCTGGGAGGGAGATTTGGCCCTCTAATTTTGATTGATGCCAAAGCCTCCATGAATGCACAGCTGAAGGAGGAGCAGCTGTGCTCGGGATGCACTGGGTGCAGCTGAGCAGAAAGCACTCGTTGTGCATTGGCTGAGGGTGCCAGGGATGTCCAGATGTGATCTCCTCCATCCTGGAAAGGGTGCCTGTTTCCATAGCTGATAACAAATTAACATGTCACACCCAGGGTGCAGGGTGCTCTGGGGCCCTGCAGCAAGAGAAGCTGTGAAAATAGCATCCTGTTTGTGCTCTGACAGCGCATTTTGCTTTTTCAGAGACAAGCCAAATACTCTGAAAACAAGCTGAAGTGTACTAAAGCCAGGAACGACTACCTGCTGAACCTGGCAGCCACCAACGCCGCCGTCAGTAAATACTACATCCACGACGTCTCTGACCTCATTGATGTAAGTGCTTCCTCCCCCTGCGTGCATCCTGCCTGTTTTCTACTGATAAGTGCACAGCTGAATCTTAGGGTCCTTAAATGAGCTCTCATGTGGTGGTAATGAAGAGGGTGATTGTTGGGGCTTTAAAATATGCTTAACTGGGGCCTGAAAATGTGTTTTAAAGTTGAATTTCTTTTGTTTTTCTCTGTGATGGTGTGTTTTCCTCCCAGCTGAACACACACATTCGACTTTCCCCTCAGTTGATGTAGGCATATATGAGCAGAACCAGAGTTGTCATGAAATGGGAGTCATACAATCATAGATTGATTTGGGTTGGAAGGGACTTTAAAGCTCATCCAGTTCCAACCCCTGCCATGGTCAGGGACACCTTCCACTAGAGCAGCTTGCTCAAAGCCCCATCCAACCAACCTGGCTTTGAACACTGCCAGGGATGGGGCAGCCACAGCTTCTCTGGGCACAACTCATAGTCATCCTTCTCTGACCTTTATGGTGGCCACATGATCACCAAGCAGAGTAATTGATTCATATTCATGCTACGTATAGCTGCTTTCATCAGTGCCTGGAAATAAGATGGAGGTTCTCATTGTAACTGCAGGGTATTGAACCAGCCTGAGCCAAATGCTTTGCTGAGTGTGTAAGCAGGGGAGTCTGGATTGAACTTCGTGATTCAGGCAAACTCCTTTACAAACTAGATATTGCTTGCGTATTTTCTGCACCTTCCATGTTGTATTATGAGCATGTTGAGGTCCCATTACCAGTATATTCTGTTCTGCCCTCAGAACCGTGCAGACATGGAGAGACAACGTTAATTCCTTCATCTGCTGATTCCCACAGAGCAGGGTGTCCTGCGGCTGAGGCTTATCAAAGTCCAGAGCCTTTGAAGGAGAGTTTGCCTTGGGGCAAGCCAGGTGGGCCTGAAGTTTCTTCCTGGCCCATGGATTAGTCTGCATTTGAAACAGATAAACTCTTATGAAGATCAGATACATCCTTGGTTTTGTTGTTGAAACAGAATTTCTTCTCTCTACCACGTACATCTGCAGTTTCTATGAGGATGAGCAGGCACGTAGCTCTCCTCAACTTTGGTGGCATCAAGCACAGGCAGGCAGTTAAGCACATGTGGAAGTGCTTTTCTAGCTAGGGAGGAGCTTGCGGAGTTGTATCTGAAGTGCTCTTTGCACAAAATAGCCTCAAGGCACGAGCTGCTGAAAGCAGGTTTCTAGTGATGGTAGGAATTGCTTCTGTATCAATGACTCCTATGAGCTGCTCTTAAATGACTTGAGAGAAGGGATTTCCATTTCTTCCTTTAATAGGCATCTTCATAGTGGCATAGAGGGCATGATGCAGTTTCTTCCTGCTAGAGTTGCTTCAATGAGCACATAAATAACTGATCTGTAAGTACTGAGTTAGTCTGCTGGTTTCAGTGTTACCCAACTGGATAATTTAAAACGTGCTGGAGTGTTTATCTCATTTCCTAACTCGATTACATTATTCTTCTAAGCATTAATTAAAGTAAATCTGATACAAAACCCCTGACGACTTCAAGATTTTGAGATAAAATATTCTTAGCATATTCTTTGTTCTCTTTAAGATGTATTTAGCCATATAAAAAAAACTACTAACTTGATGATAGAGACGTTTGAACAGCAAGGTATGATAATACCTTGATCAGTCTGTGGAGCTTCTGCTTTTATGTTCTCTTTCTCATTTATTTTTTAAGCTAGAATGACTTTTATTAATGGAGTTTTGGGGACTTGGACTTCTTGGAGAGCTGCCGAGTTCCATTTTAGTCCTGGCTGTTTGTATTACTCCTCCCAACTTTATTTCCTTGCTGACACTTCCACTGGAGTCAGCAGATGGCTTTTCTTCCGCACTTCAGGAATCCCTTCAGGGGACTTTAACTAAAGCATCTTCAACTCTGTGCAGTTAAATTCCCCTAGTTATATACATTCTGTTCACCAAAGAAAACAAAATCTTGGCTGTGGGAGCTGCTCACAGGTGTCCTAATTTTAAATCCTCAAAGGAAGAGCAGATTATTTGAGCAGACTTTTGTACAGATTCAGTGTATTGTGCACATGCATGGCGGGGAGAGTTTCAGCACAGATTCCACTCACTGTATCCCACTAGTACTGAAAGTGGTTGAAAGAAAAGGCAGCCATCAGATCCAGCAGCATTGGGCTGCCTATAGATTTGTAATCCACATAAAGGAAAATAAAGAAAAGAGATTGTTTTGAAGTGAAGAAAACAGATATTTTTAGATGTAGTTTTAGAGTTAGAATTTTAATCTTAGTACGTTTAACCATGATAAGAAGATGGTGCTATTTGCAACCACCAGGTCTGTACCATGGTGATATGGAGGATACAGGTCCTCTGTCCCTTGGGGTAGCCCTGCTGTTTAATGGGACACAGCAGTGGGGCTCTGAGCACAGAACGTGAATTTTGCTATTGATCAAGAGCCAGCAGAGCCCTTGGCTGCAACAACATGAGCAGAGTGGGCAATGCAGGGCCCTCTGTGTTTGTGCAGGAGGGGTGCGTCTGCAGGACATGAGTGTGGAGGGGCTTCATGGTAGGAACAGGGTTCTGGTTTAGCTCAGGACTTGGCTGACTCTGCTTTAATGGGATCCCACCAGGGCCCGTGTACTGCAGTTATGGAAGTGCTCCTGCCTTCTCCACCCTGTGTCACCAAGGGGGATGATTAACGATGTAGTAGGCATTCTTCCCAGGACACAGGAGGGGTGATGGTGCTCTCGCACACCCTTTGTATCAAGCACAAATTGCCATGTGCAGGTTTTGATTTGTAGGCAAATCTGAACCGTCAGGATACTGGAGCAGCTGATTTAGCACCATTTCCCCCAAATCCCACCTGGCTCAGTGTCACCCATTAGGCACAGCCTTGACATATCTTGTGCCCTCGGCATCACTGCAGCGCAGTGACTTGTATAACAAAGCCATTCTGCTAATCTCCTGCTCTGGTGAGAAAGGAGGTCCCAGCTGCTCCGGGAAAGGGTGGAGAGTCCTCCTGGGGCTGTGGTTTTAATGAGAAATGTAAAACTCGATCAGAGGAGCCATGAAGTGGCACAGAGCGTGTCTGCCCTCCCTCCGTCTCCAGTGGCCTTTGTTTTGTCCTTCAGAGAGGAAGAAGAAAGCAGAGAGAGATCCAATTAGACTTGGACCCAAAGAGCTGTGCTTCTTCTCTCGAAAGAAGCCTGTGTTTATATTAAAACGCCTGGGTTCATCTCTCATTTCTGTCATTAGCTATGTGACCAAGTTAATCTCTTTGGCCCCATATGTGAAGTGGAGATAAAGCTGCTTATCCATCCCTCTGGAGTTCTGTGTGAAATGGCTGTGAAATATTTTGAAATGGTCACATGAAAGATATCACTAGATTTAGTGGAGTAAAACGTAACGGTCGGTGTCAATACGTCCTGAGCCACCAGAACTTGTTCAGCCTCCTGTAAATCCTTTTAAACCAGCAGCTTGCTTCTCTATGGATTAGTGTGTTTGGCATATCTGAGGCAAACAAGCAAGTAAAAGAGGGGAATTGTGAGCAATTTAATATTGTTACTGCCAAATGATTCAGTCCCTAGGAAACTGAGCTGATGGCATTGTCGTTTTTCACATGGTCAAGTGATGCTTATTGAAGTTATGAAACAGAAACGGCAGTCAAAGTTGTTCTGCCAGAAATCTTCAGTTGGCTTTACTTACTGCACCGTTTTGCAGCAGTGTCAAGAGAGTAGAAGCCAGAAAATATATGTATAAGTGTATAATATATCCTTAAAGAAGGACTAAAGAAAAAATGAGGAATAAAGGGAACAGAGCAGATCAAATAAGAGCTATTTGTTTCCAGCTAGCACTGGGTACTGTGCAGGACTAGCAGTTAAGCTGCTGTTACCTGGTAAGTAGGGTGATCGATGGCAGACTAGCAGGGATGCTCAGGTTTTAATCTGGGACTTTCCACTTGCACCAGTGAGGCACAGGGTCCAGCATCGTGCCAACAGCCTTGGCAATGGGACTGGCTGAGCTGGGCTGTCAGACACCATGCTGTATTCCATGCGTGGGGCTCAGCCTGCCAGATAAGAGGTAGATTCAAGGGTGTGAAAGCCGCACACCACTTTATTAGGATCTATTTTTAGGCATCTCCTGCAGCTCATGTCACGGTTGTTTCTATCAGTGGCTAATGCCTGGGCATGTCTGTGCCTGCAGAGCTTTGCTTTGTGCAGCACTTTCACTGTGTGACTGCACAGGGATGTTCGTTCCCCTGGTCTGAGCAGCTCTGCATGATGCCACTTGCTTTAATGAAGAGATACTGATTTATACAAGCAGTGGGTCTCTTGTGGGGGGTTACTCTCTTGTTTGAAGTGATTTTTTCCAGCATAAAGAGCTTTCCAGTTCCACAAAGGCACAGAGGTTCCTCCCACCCTGTCCTTTGGCTGGGCTCTCTGCCAGATACCAGGCTCCTGCCAGCCCCAAGAGCCAGGTATGTTTTATCATGGAGACTCCATGCAAAGCATCGCCATCACCACACTGTCATGCAGAGCAGCATCTGTAACTCAAAACTTGAGCTCTCCCAGGAGGAGTGTTTGTACAGCAGCTTACCACGTGTGCAGCTGCAGCTAGGAGACTTGGCTTCAGGGTATTTCAAATAAAGTCAACAGTGCAGCAATAAAAAGAATAAACAGCTTCCACCAGGAGGAATTAGGCTGTCTCAAGAGGCTCAGTGCCCTTTACTCCACGGCTCCTGTGTCCCTCTTACACAGTTTACCACAGGGGCAGCAGTTTGGGAATGCCACCACAGCCCACAGCTGTCCCTGTGGCCAGGGAGGGAGTCTGGAAGACAGAAAATAGGTGTTTTTAGGAGGTGCTGTCAGTGACTTTGCAGAGAGCAGTGAGGTGGGTAACTACACAGACACATGAGTGACAGCGCTTCCCAGTGGGAGGCTGCAGTGAATGCCAGTGATTGTCCATGACTGCTCATACAGGGGATGCTGTGCTGCCCTGGGGGTGGAGAACAAAGCCCTCAGCTGCTGTGGCTGCAGAGCTAACCCTTGAGCTTTAACAGTGGGGCAACAAAACATACCTGAGCTTACAGGGAGCCCCAGGCAGTAGTCCTGGTGTGTGAATTGCCAGGGCAGGACAGAGGTTGTCAGTGGAAATGGGTAATAAAACCAGAACTATCCATATGCCTTTAAATGCTTTATGCATTTCAAGAGAATTAATGGGGTAAAAAGGATGACTTCTTTCAACACAGAGCTGCTGTGGATGAAGGAGAGGAGGGGAAGGAGCTGCATTTATTTATTTGAATTCCTTTCAGGAATTTCATAGGATCATAGAATTTGACATGAAATTTGACATAATTTTTTCATCTACCACTACCCCAGTTTAGTAAACTTACATTACTCTTCTGTATGCAGCTAATAATTAATAATAGTTCCCTGTTTGTAAGCAGGAACCATAAATCATCATACTTTAATAACTAAGCTGTTCTCACAGTACTATATTAAATTGCAAGAATTGAACCAATACTCACTTCTTAAATTTTGCCAGTCCTGGCTTTAATAATATGGCAAACCTACATTTTGTTTGCCAAAGTTTGCATGTAGCAAACAGTTTATTCCTCACGTGGATACCGCAGACATTGGCTGTAGCTTGCTAAGTTAATTAAGCCCATGTGCTGAATGTTTTATGATTTAGAAGTGTCATGCAGACTGTAAATCTTTCTGCCTGAAGACTATGATCAGTCTTTGTCTGATAGACCTTGTTAGCCTGGTACAAAAAAGCAACAGTACTTTCCTTTAGAGAGTAGATTTTCTTCTTGATGCTTCAGGCTGCTTTTCCCAGTGGCTTGAAATAATAGGCTCGAGGTTTTAATGTCCTTAAGAGATCAATTTACCAATGCATTCATCTTCAAAACCAAAACACCACCATCTCAAACCCAAACAAGCAAAAACATCCCCAAAATCCAACTCGCCAAACAACTACAAACGCCACTGAAAAGCCTGCAGAAAATCCACATGGGTGAGGGTGTAGGTTAAAAACCCTCCAGAAAGAAGCCTGCTCTGGGGACCATAGAGTTAATTAACAATACTTAAATTCAAAAAGGACTACGTAATATTTGGCTCTGTAATACTTACAGTTAAGGAACCTTTGATTAGAGATAATCAAATCTCATGCTTCAGGGCGCGAGTTGATTACCGCAAGGGTCAGGGAGGATCCTGTCCTTCCCCTGCGGTACCCACACATCATTCCCTGTTTGGCTAAAAATAAATCAGTTGTTCAGGAGTTTTTATGTCTTGGCTGCTGCCTCAGGCAAAACACTGAACTTGATGGACTGTTCCTCTGGAAGAGATTTATGGCAACTGTCAAACACTGCAAGCCAGGCTGTGGCGTGCATGGGGGACCCTTCACTCAGTTCAGGAAACACCTTAAAAACATGTACTTGTCACTGGGTATAGGAGAAAGGATGCCTGGCATCGTACATCACATCCACCTCGTGTTATGGCATGGGCTTCCCCATTCCTGGCCTCAGACCACAGAAACCTAATAGCTCCCTGTTTAATGTGTTACGACAGCTGATGTGCTGTGTTGTGATACAGGCATGGTTTTGTTGTGAGTCAGATACACAGGAACTCAACAGTGGGAATGCAGGGTGGTTTGGTGCTGTGCTGTGCCAGATGTGCAGGTCACACCTTCACCCCATGCAGCTGATGTCTGGGGTGTGAGCTGCATCTGAGCCCCTCCATGTGGATGGTGTCTGGGGGGTGATGCCAGCATTGGCATTTTGTGGGCAGGGGAAGGATTTTGCCGGGTGGTGCTGGGCTGCAGCACACCTCTGCATGGTGAAGGGACCTGCCTGCAGGTTGGTTTCGGGTTCTTTCAGCACCCTCTTTGCCGGAAGATCTGCTTAATAGATTTGGATAGGCCTCAAATTGCTAAAACCTTAAAGATAGGGTCTTTCATTGCCTCTCTATTTAAGAAGTGCACTTTCTAGGGATGCACCCACTTCCCAATGCTGAGAAGTTCAGCAGCCCTTGAACCGCCTGGCACAGTGTGGTGGGTGCCTCCAGCACTGCATCTCCTCTCCTTGGTACTGCCATGCACTTCAGCATCCCCAACAGTGACATCAAACCTGCAGGAGAATGAATGTTAGGGGTGATATTCATCAAAGGGAGAAAGCACTTGCATTTGCTTGCTTCTTCCCATCTTTTCTGAGCAATTAATTTTGGTTGCTGATGCGTTTCAGCCCTTTCTGCCTTCTCCTGGGGTGGTTTAATTTCCTTTGCTGTCTGGATACATCTTATAGCACAGCCTCTTTGGTGTGGTGCAGCATTGCTTTTTCACAAGCATTTCTCATACCTTAGCTGCAATACCTTTCGTAGCAGGGTTTGTTTCCATGCTGCTCTGCTTTGAGGGAAGTGCAGTGATTGCAGGCTGCAGAGATGTGACTGTTTCCTGTATATTTAACACCTAGCAAATGAATGTTCTACATAAAATGAACAAGAACAGCCTGTTTGTATTCTCTTTGAACACTCTTCCTAAGATCTGATTATAGAGGTGTGAGTTAGGCTCTCGCATAGTACCCAGCATTGTCATGGACAAGCACAAACATCATTCTGGTAAAACATTATTTCATGTTTGTGACAGACACATCAAATATCTTTTAATTATTTAACCAGCCGAGGAACCTTTCAGTGTTTCTCTTTCCACTCCTATGTCTAAAATGGAGTTACTGGCACTGGGCTTCACAGCCAGTAGTGGTCTTCTGCAGCCCGTGGCACCACCTCTGGTGCAGCTCCAGAGTGAGCAGTGGGGGATGCACACAGACGTATTTGGTTGCTTCCACAGTGTTTTGTCCCAAACCAGCTCGCTGGAGCTCTGGGGTGTTGGTTTATTTCTCAAGTTGGACACTGTAATATTTCCACCCCTTGCAGGGGTGTTACCAGGCGTAATGAATTAATATACTTAGAGCTTTGAGCTCTCCAGATGAAAGGCGCTGCAGAAGGGCTAAGGATTATTATTTGTGGTTCTAATTTATTTTCCATCAAAGGGATGAGAGGAGTGAGAAAATGCCATTTGTTCTGGAGCTGGGAGCAGGAGTTTGAAGTCTTTTTATTCTTTCTTTTTCTTTTCCCCTCTCCTTTGTGTGTTTCTCTGGGAATTTCATGGAAGTCCCTGAGCTGTCTTTTCTTCTCTGGGCACCAGTGTGTGAAGCAGCCGGCACAGTGTTAATCACCAGGGACTTCAAGGGCTGTAGCATGTTAGGGAACTGCCTGCCCTTGTTTTCAGTAGCAACTGATTTCCGGGCATTGCAGCGTGAGTTCTGCATCAAAGTAAAGGGAAGATTTCACATGGAATTCTTTCTCAAAAGCATCTGGCAACACCCTGAGCCCCATCTCTTTGGGTTCTGTGGCATTCAGTGATTTGCCTTTGTAACAGCCCAAGTTTCGTATGCTTTGGGAATTCCCACCCTCAAACAGCAGCAAATATTTTTTCCTGTTATTTTCTTTCTGTCAATCAGCAATACTTTCCAGGGGATGGGAGATGCACTGGGAAATGTGCGCAATCCTGTTTTCAGGACGCAGAACTGCAGCCAACTGGTCGTGGAGGGGAGAGTAGGATCTTCTCCAGCAATGACATGGGGGTCTCAGCCTCAAACAGGCTGTGGGGGCCAGGTCCACCCTCATGCTCCAAGCATAGAGCTTGCCTCTTGTCTCCTACAGCTCCTGGCCTGCGGGGTGCTGAGGACAGCAAGGCAGCTGGAGTGCTGTGTTGCCTTGACTCACTGGTTTCTGTGTGCAGCCCTGGAGTGCTCGTACAGACAGTCATGCTAAGATTATTTCCTGGGAGAGACTCATGGCGCTAGAATGAGGTTTTGCCCCAGGTGGTGAAGAGAAATTTGCCCTGTTTTCTTGGTTTTTATGTTGTTTGGTGATTTATTAAGGCAGAGCTGTACCAGTCCTTAACTGCCTGTGTTTTCAACTAATAAGATTAGAAGCTAAATAAAAGCAGGATAAGTGGTGGATTATGACCATTCGATAGCTCCTGTAAAAATCCTCATTACTGGATGTGTGGTTTCACTGCTTTAAAAGACTAGATGGGGATAGGCAGGCTGTTGTGTATCTGTGAGCAGGAATCAGCCCACTGTGGTTTTACTGCTGCTTTAGCACAGACTAAATCAAATACAGCTCTGCCAGTGACTTGATCTGAGCTGAGGGTTGTCTCTTCAGATCAGCAGACAGCACAAGATGACATCTTTGTGCTTGTGGCACCAGCTGAGTTTTCATATTTCCCATTTTGAGTTTATCAATACTGATGTTCTGATGCAGAATCACTTTTTGTGCCTTTCTGCACCGGTTCAGTTAATGCCTGTGGGTGCTGTAAAACCTGGAGAAGGTGCCTCTGAAATGACAGCTCCCAACAGGAGCTGCTGCGGAAAACTTGGTCTTGTTTTGGGTCCTCCTGGCTGAGGTTTTGGTGGGGATACATTGGAGTTGAAGCCACTCATTGTAGGCCTGCTAATGCTGTGCTGGGGTGGTTTTGTTACAGCTCAGACAGTGAGAACTTCCTACTCATTCCTTAATCTGTGTAGCAGATTATTCTGCCATATAAATTGTCCTGTGGTAGTTTTGAGGTAATGAGATGTTGCTGGCTACAGTTTGTTTGATGCTACATACCATGGAAGGTATTTCTCATGGCTTCCCTCTGTTTCTCTCATGGAGGTGCCTGGGCACATCTCTGCACATCACAGTGTTTGCATGTAGAGGTACCCAAACAGCTTCAGACCAGGAGTGTGCCACAGCTGTACCTGTGCTGTGCCAGGAGACAGGAAGGAATGCACTGGGGATGTATGATTATGAAATGCCTCACAGAGGATAAAGCCATAATCATCTAGCTTTATGTCGTCTATCAGGAACTCCAGCCCTCTGTTACATCCCAGAAATACATGTGCTTCAGTTTTGGACTGCAGCCCTTCTGTTCCACTGCACTCTCTTACAGCCCCACAGCATGGCTCAGGCTGATGTGTTGCACTCCTGCTTCCAGCATCCTCTGTCTTGCCTTTTCCTGCAGAACATCTGATAACCTCTGGATTTTGGGTGCTGCTTTGGTGTTTATCCTTGCCGCCTCACTCAGGACAGAGCCAGCTAGTCAGACCACAGCCCTGCAGAGGTTTGCTGTGTCAAGGCTCCCATCAGGGGTGGGAAGAGGGTTGCTGAGAGTTGCTTTGTAGCTCAGCTGTGATTAAGCATTCGTAGCAGCAAATCCCTATGCTGTTGCTATACTTAACATGCCAAACTCAATTATATTGAGAAGAGAGTTTAAAAACAGGCTTTTGTCTAATGTACAGTAGTTTGGCAGCAATTAGCTCCGAGTTTTATCATTTTCCCCAAGGTGAACATACGAATGATCAGTTATGCAGAAAAAGCTGCTCCATCATGAGAGAGGAAGGCAACTTCCTAGCGAGGATAAAAGGGTTTGCACATACTGCAGGGCATGTTTCTCAGGGCCACCTTCCTCGAATGTCCGCCTGTGTTTGATAACTTTGGGAAATGGTTTCTTTGTGTAAAAAAGCGCTTGTAGGGCAGTTCACAAGGCGAGAAGGGAAGCACTGGGGGCAGGCAGTGGCACAGGACCTCTGGGGACTTCTTTTCCTGGGGGGTCTCTGTAGGGTTTGCCTTCAGTGGGGCCTCTCTGGTCACAGTGGCCCTGGGACTGAGCCAGCAGCCAGGGAGAGCTGTGCTTTTGGATGATTATTTTCCTCTGTCCTGTCTGAAAAGGTTCTGTGCCCTTCCCAGTGAAGGAAGGGTATGAAACCGTGGTGTGTTGTCAAGGTCCAGTGTGGGGTCGCTGTACTGTCTGGCTGTTTGCTCCCTGGTACCTCTTCGCCTTCAGTCCTTTTTCCTTCTTGCTTTTTCATATGGTATTGAGTACACTGTTAAATGTGCCCCGTTGCAACAGGGCTGGTGTTTCTCTGGGACACAGAGTACTTTTGTGGGTGTTCAATGTACACATGACCATCCAGAGCAAGAGTGGGAGTGTTTGTGTGACCAGACCCTTCCTTGGTGTTTCAGTGCTGTGATCTGGGATTCCACGCCAGCCTGGCTCGGACCTTCAGGACATACCTGTCTGCTGAGTACAACCTGGAAACCTCCCGCCACGAGGGCCTGGACATCATCGAGAACGCTGTGGACAACCTGGATGCACGGAGCGACAAGCACACCATCATGGACATGTGCAACCAGGTCTTCTGCCCTCCGCTGAAGTTCGAGTTCCAGCCTCACATGGGGGATGAGGTATTGTACTCACCCAAGGGGCTGCAGAGCCCTCACAGCCTGGCTTGGCCTGGGTTCCTCTTCTTAACCATCACTGTTAAGTTATTTCTGACTCCTTACCCCTCTGTGCTGTCTTCACACACTGCTATTCGTGTTTCCTTTCTTAATGAGACGCTTTGCTCATTAGGGCTCCTCCTTTCAATCTGCCTCTTGCTGTATATCTCTGCCAATTAGAACGCCTGTGGTTTGATTCTCAGCTGAACTGCCCAACAGATTTGTAAAGCAGAGCTTTGATTTACCTGCTGTAATTGGAACATTTCAGAGGGCTGCTTTCAAAAGCTGGGTAGAAAATGCTTTGTGCTGGCCCAGGTCCAGGGCACTGTTGATGGGAAACTGGGTGTTATAGCCTCCCTGGAGGCAGTGAGGAGCTTGTGGGTGCTGGAGGGAATCATTTGGGTATTTAAATGTGTATGTATGATCAGTACATAACCTATTGAATGCTCTCCTGTTTCAGGTGTGTCAGGTCAGTGCCCAGCAGCCTGTGCAGACCGAGTTGCTGATGCGGTACCACCAGCTGCAGTCGCGACTAGCCACCCTCAAGATAGAGAATGAAGAGGTAAGAAGTTGCTCTGGGTCTTTTGTTGGCCTTGTGGGCAGCATTGAGCCTTTTCCCTCTTATGCAGGGGGTTTCTTGGGGTGCTCAGGTATGAAGTCCATCTAGCAACGATGCTGAGAGCACCCATTGACTGCAGCGAGTGCAAGCACAAGCCTGATTCTTAGGAGCTGTGTGTTGGCCATTTGTTTTGGCTCAGAATATGTCACTTTCCCAGTCTGCTTTAAAACCCTGCTTCTTTTTCTGATAGGTACGAAAAACTCTGGATGCCACAATGCAGACTTTGCAGGACATGCTGACAGTGGAAGATTTTGATGTTTCAGATGCCTTCCAGCATAGTCGCTCCACTGAGTCAGTCAAATCGGCTGCATCAGAGACCTACATGAGCAAAATAAACATCGCCAAGAGGAGAGCCAACCAGCAGGAAACCGAAATGTTCTATTTTACTGTGAGTCTCATCTCATGCGATAGAGGACACAAAGCATTAATTGCTAGGGCTCAGTACAGTTTAAGTGCTCATTAGGAAAGAGCAAGGACCAATTCAGTCTCTTTAAGTATTTGTCTTCTGTCTGATTTGGGTTTGGAATGCGTTTTTCAGTGGTAGGGCAATGCATACGGAATGACAATCCAGGGTCTGCCTTGTTCTATTTGAAGGAACAACCGGAGTAACTGGTTGTGACCAACAACTTACAGATCTCAGTGCGAGTGGCTCAGAGCAGGGCAGTGGGCTCCAGCCAGCCTTGCGCTGTGTCACCATTCAGTGCCTGCTCCTTTACAGTTTAGAACCATCAGTGCAGCCCTTCCTTTTCTGGCTCACACAGCTAAAATTTGCCCTTGATCCATGGGACGAACTGAAGTATTTGCATCTGATGCCAGATGTTGGAGGCTTTGTGACAGCCTGGGTTTGTGTGCACTGGGTAGAGGCACATCTAGGATTCTCTGTTACAGTGCTTGAAATATAAGTAATAAGCCATAAGTTCAGCAGAAATAGCCCTCATTTAAGCATGGTTAATAGGCTAAAGATAATAGCATCTTGTGACATATTACATATGCGCAGAAAAGCTTCTACTTTCTCTTAACATTTTTATTGTTATTATTGTATTGTTTTATTCCAATTCAGGGGGGAAGAAAATGGCAATTTTTGTTGGAGTTGTGCTTGGGTGGGTTTTTTTATACTTTTTGTAAGAATTTGATCTTTCCCATTCTCTTTCCTTTTCTACCTCCTTCTCTCTCATTCCTCTTATCTGTAAAATTACTTCTCCTGAGTGTTACTGGGTGTCAAACAGTCTCACAATGAGATGAGAAGTTGTGCTGCACAGTTAGTGTTGCCCAGCACATAAAGCGCCTGACCTGGGAAGGTCTCATGCGCTGGGAGTTCTCACTCTGCAGCACTTCTTTGCACAAAGGCAGTGGAGGGAGAGCCTCTTTTGATTTTCCAGGCCATTCCCAGAAGCCTGACAAAAGAAAGCTTGCTTTGAACTCTTTGGACCTCCTTGCGTTCCCAGGCAGGAGGTGCAGCACCAAGGAGACCAGGCTAATAAGATCATCAGGACTGTGGCTGGAGCAGTGAGAAGTGATTAGACCGCGCTCAGCCCTGCAGTGCATCTGATGTCTGGGTTGTTAGAGCCTGTCAGCCTCGCCGAGCCCCCTTCCAGCAGCCCCCTGGGCAAACGTGTACATCAATGACAGGCTGGTTTTTGCCAAGAGTCTTTACCCACCTTGCTTGTTTTATTTCTAATTCCAGAAATTTAAAGAGTATTTGAATGGCAGTAACCTTATCACGAAGCTCCAGGCTAAACACGACTTGCTGAAGCAGACTCTTGGAGAAGGTGAGTCGCGGGGCTAGGTTCAGGGAGGAACCTTCTCACCACAGGAGACAGTTTTAAACCAGGCGTCATCTTTGTGTGTTACCTGTGTCTGTGTTTTCCTGAGTGACTGATGGCTTCTGCGGTTGGCTGCTACTACTAAGTTTAACGGGTGACATGCTAAAATCATTATCTCCTTGGAATATTACTCTTTTCCCACCTTTCTTTGGGAGTGCACTTACAGAGATTTGTTTGAATCTTTGTGTGTCCTAAAGTGCTGTGTTACTTCTCCAGCAGCAAGGAGATTTCCCACCCGCTCCAGCCCTTTGCCTTTTTCTTTCTCTCCCCCTTTTTTGCCCTCATAGTGCAGCCCCGAACATGTCCATTTTCTTGTCCTTGATGCTGTGTTTCTGTGTTACAGATTTGACAGCAGGAAATGTCCCCCTTGAACACAGGTTTTTGACTTGCTCTAAACTAGAACTGCAAAATCATCCTTGTTTTTAAACTAGTTTTTTCCATTGGAGGCTCTTATTACCCATGTTATTACATACACACAAACAAGCTTCATACAGCAGAGGGATAGTACCTCCGATGGGAGGCAGGAGCAAATGGCTCCAGGTGGGTTAAACTGCTGCTAGGGTAGCGATGTGCAACCATATCCCTGGGAGAAGCTGTTAGCGCTTTCAAAGGGCTTAAAAAAATTTGCATGATTTCCAGTGTAAAGAAGGTAGATGTGAGTTGTGTCCCAATGCTCCAACAGGAGAGAATGTATTTAAATTAAGATACACAAATGGTCCATGGTCTTGTTTTAATAATACAGAAATTGGACTCCTCATTGCAGAGTTAATAAAAAAAAAGAAGGAAGGAATAGCTTTTTTTTTGGATGTTTTGCCAAATGTTTTCTCTGCCAAATTTATTTCGCCTTAAAATCCTTCTTCTAGTTAGATCCTGCGGTATGTTCCACTCAGTGAACACTGAGCCAAGTCAAGGCACAATATGTAAGCACAAGACAGGCTGCAAGGGTAGGCACTAACACACTTGCTTTCCCCAGGAGTCTCATAACTCCATGTAGCACCTTAGCCCCTCATCAACCTGCAACAGCAGGTCAGTGCCAGCCCTTCTGCATCCTCTTCCAGAGTGAGTCCGAGTTGAGGCTTTGACTTCAGCAAGGGGGATGCAGCATGTGCTGCACAGAGATTGGACCCATCTAAACTCTCCCCCAGGATCCCAGATCTTGGTGCAGAAAAGAGCTCTGTTGACTGGAGACAGTGCCAAGACTCCTGTGGATTGGTGCAGATGAATCTGTTGATGGTCAGTTTGATCACCATCCTGCTCTCTCACACAAGAGCCATATTATCGCCATACTTAGGAGGAAGAGTGCAAGGTCAGGTGTTTGAATTCTCTAGAGTTGGGCAAAAAGCCCCCATGGAAGACTTTCACATGAAAGCTGTTTGAATTTCTCCCAGGCCGTGGGATCATCTTGCCGTGTAGGCGTTCAGCAAATATTTAGCCCAGAAATACCAAATGCTGCATTTCAGCATGAGCTGATTCTCATTAAGAAGAAGTCTGGATTTGCAAAATACTTGTGTGGAATTCATTGCTTTTTCAGTGAAGAATTGGCTGCAAGCTTGCTTTCCGCAGGTGCCAAGGGAGAGCAGGAAGGAGGCATGTGCAGCCAAATGCTTCCTTTTATGTGTAGAAAGAAGAAGAATAAATCAGGTTTCCTGGCCTTGGGAGAAAGGCACAAACGGAACATGAAACTAGTTCAGATTTTTTCAGTGGATTGACAAATACGCTTAAAAAATGAACAGATTTTATCAGTGGTGATGGCTGCCATTTATTTGAGATCCAAGCACTAAAAATACACAAAGGGAATGAGAATATTGACAGCCAGAATAGAGTCTGCCTGATCGTGATTAGATGGGTTGTTATCTCACAGGGAAAGCTGGGGAATTGAATACTCTGCTGCATCCAGGTGCTATTAGTGGTCCTCCGTGAGGCAGTTGGATAATCTCAGGGGCCTCCCTGGGGGCTTCAGCCCTTATCAGACTGCCCCTTTTCCATTTGGCTTGGCCAGTCCCCAGCTGGTGTAACTGAGCACTTATTGCAGAGGACCCGCAGTGCATCTGGTTATTTACAAGATGGGCTTCCTATTGCAAATAAACCTTTAATATCAGTGGGATTTGAAGACGTTTTCTCTCTCTTGTGGCTGAATCCTGAATTTCCAGCATGTCTTTTAGTGGGGGGGGCTTGTATAGCAGCCAGCTCAGCATCTCCCCATCCTGTGGGGCATGTTCAGCTGCTTCTCGCCAGAAGCCTTTAACCTAGGGCTCACAGAACCAGGAGTGAGTGTGTGAGTGTGTTTTAACAGTCATTTGGTGGTGACTAATGTGGAGATGTGATGGAGACTTGTGTTTCTTACAGGTGAAAGAGCTGAATGCGGAACAACCAGGTGAGCGGTTTCTTCCACTGCATCTGCTGCTGGGAAGGGCTCGCACTGGCAGGAGGAGGGTGGCTGTGGGAAGGGCTGTTTGCTTTGCTACTGACACAGCTTGGCAGGGCTCACATTTAACCAGGTGCCCTGGGCTGGCAGGCTGGAGGGCAGGCAGTCCCAGGCTCCCCACATCACTGCCCTGCTCCTCAGCTGCATTGCCTGGAGTGGATTAATTAGGGTGATGACAAACAGCCTCTTGTTTTTGCTGCAGTGTAATTTCTAGCTGGCTGGTTCCAAAGTGCTTGGAAGCTCTGTGTCAGCACGGTGCAGTGCCTTGTAGCATAGCTGGGTTGTGTTCAGACAGTGCGACACTGGGTGCCTACCTGCTCCCTTCCGCCCCTGTTCATTTGAGGACTTTGATAAGTCTCTGTAAGCCTTTCCCAGCTCTGGCTTCCTTGCCTAGTAGTGCAGTGCATGCCTGTATTCAGACTTTCATCCCTGTAGCAGGAGGTAGTATTGGGGGTGGATATAGCAGGGAGGAGACTTTGATCTGTCCAGTCCATAAAGCATCTGCACAGCTTGCCATGAGTTTTCTGACAATAAGACGTGGGCCAGCAAAGCTTACAAGCATCTCCTCAGAACATGCACAGTCTCTCTGTGTTATCCTCTTACAACCCTGTTTCAGTTTTTAATAAAATGCCATACCAGCAAAAAACCCCCCAGAAACAACATTCCATATCAGAAATGTTGCAGCAGATGGCAAAGCCTGGGCTGCTTTTCCAGGCAGGAAAGAGGCTGCCTTAGCACAGGGCAGCAGGACAGCAGGATGCCTTCCGGCCGGAGGGGACTGTACTGCTGGCACCAGGCTGAGAGTGGCGTCAACACTGGGCACCCACTGGGGCGGCAGAGCAGGGCAGCAAGGTGCTGTGAGGACAAAGAAGGGCCTTTCCTGCCTCACACAGGCAGTGTTATCACTGCACTGATGTGCTCCAAGGAGCTGCCCTTGACTGTGCTCCCAGGTCCCCTTTGCATCAGCTCCCCTGCTGCATCCTTTCCCTGGGGGTCCCAGTGCTGCTCTGCATCACCCTGATGCCCTCAGTGCCCCTGCTGTGTTTGCAAGCACAGGGCTGGTTGGGGCTACACACAGCCTGGGAGATGAGCACCTTGGGGTGTGCCAGCAGGGGTCTGCAGGGCAGGTTGGGGAAAGCACAGCCATACAGCTGGGTAAGCTCACAGGGAGAATTTGCTCTGGAGTTCTTTATCAGGAGTGGGTACCCATGGGGTAGTGGTGTTGCAGGCCAAAGCAATCAAAGGAATGAATAGCAGCCTCCTACATGAAGGATGATGGCACAACTCCCTGCTGCTTCTGTTTGCTTGTGCTTCAGCAGTTGTTTTTCCTTCACAAAGGAAAACAAACAAGAGACAATCTCCTTGTGTGAGGCAGTGATGCAAGTGTAGGCAGAACAACCTTCCCACCAGGTAGAGCCCAAGGCCAGGCTGCCCTGGCCACCTTGCACCAGGGCATCACCCAGGAGAGGAGATTACACAGCAGCAAACCACCCTGGGGCTGTTTGCAGCACAGGCCTGCTCAGGTGATGGGCACTATAAGGGTCAGTGGTCATTTCTGCTCCTCAGTTACCAGTTGGAGGAGTGGTTAGAAGCTATAGGAGCACTGAGTCCAATTTCTTAATCAGAGGCATCGGATTAAGGGACCAGCCGATCACAAGTGTCACCTTTGCATTGTAGCTCTTGTGTAAATCATACATGCCCATTTGACTTTGCTCTGTGAGAACTTTTGTATGAAGGCTCCTAGCGCTCATTTTGTTTGCATTTGCAGCCATGATCTCTCCTCTACAGACATCAATACAGCCTGCGGGCATAGGACAGATCCGAAATTGGTTAGAGATAGAGATTTTATGCTGTTTTTCTCCCTTTATTAGATCCAGGCACTTCAGTTTTAATGTCCTTCATTATCAGAAGAAGAAATAAAAATGTGAATAGCATTAATGAAAGCAGCCCTCATCACTGCACTAAAATAAGTTACACGTTTCCATGGCCTCATTTCCAGAAGCAATAGGTGTCTGTTACCCTTGCTGAAGTCAACAGAGTCTTCAAGGTGTGTTCTGCACAGTCACTAGCTATTAGGGGCAGGGTCACGCCACTCCCTAGTGCTAATGCCTACCTTTTCTGTTCTTACAGAGATGCTGGTGGGTTTGCTTATCTCTGATGACTGGGCTCACCTTTTTGTTTGGTGGCTTTCGTCTTGGGAATGCCTGCTGAAAAGATGAAAACCCATTCACATCCCTGTGAATCCCAAATAGAAGTTAGCTACAGGGAGGTTGAGATTTTCCCACTTTCCTATTTCAGACTTTCTATTCCATTTAGGAGACCTCATAGCAGCCTTTCAGTATCTGAAGGGGGGCTATAGGGATGCTGGGGATGGACCATTCATTAGGGACTGTAGTGATAGCACAAGGGGTAATGGGTTCAAACTTAAACAAGAGCAGTTTAGATTGGATATAAGGAAGGAGTTCTTTACTGTAAGGGTGGTGAGGCACTGGAATGGGTTGCCCAGGGAAGTTGTGAATGCTCCATGCCTGGCAGTGTTCAAGGCCAGGTTGGACAGAGCCTTGGGTGGCATGGTTTAGTGTGAGGTGTCTCTGCCCATGGTGATGATCTTAAGGTCCTTTCCAACCCTAACCATTCTATGATTCTATAAACAGAATACCCTAGAGTTTTCCAGGGATAGCTGTGGTTTGTTTCGGATATATCAAGGAATATATAGGAACTCTTCAGCTGCTCTTGGTGCTTTTTGCAGGCTGATGGAGCACTGAAATGGTGGAGGTAGGAGGCAGGTGTTAACAATCCTGCTGAGCACCAGAGCCTTCATTTTACGATGACATTTTACAGTGTCATGCCTGGCACTAGCACAAGCACTGAGCAGCAGTTTTGATACTTGGCATCTCAGAAGAGAGAGAATTGTAGCTGCAGATTGTGGGTACCAAAGACAGTTAGGACCAGCTGTGTTTAGCAGCTTTATTACTCTCTGGCTTGAATGAAGCAAGTCCTGTGTGAAGAGTGTTTCTGGCTTGTTGTTCATTCAGACTGTGGTTCCTAGTGTAGTTACTGCTCTGTCACTGTCTTACTTCTGGAGACAACTGTTTTCCACAATAGGAACTAGGATTCCAGGAAGCCCGCAGCAACAGCTAGTTAGATTGCTGTATGTGGCTGCAGCTCAAGTGTGTCTGACGTGGAAATACTGGAAGAATGTGGTTGGATGGATAGTAGTTTGGCTTATTGCTGTTACGTGCTTCTATTATCAAGATTAACTTGAATTTATTACTTAATTAAAGGCTGCGGTCTTGACCTTGACTTAAAATAATGAACAGCTCTGATTTTGCACCAGGCAGCCTACAGGTTGGCTCTGCTGCTCTTCAGATACCCACCAGCTGCACCCGAGCTCAGCCTCACCTTTGGGACCTGCAGAAGTGAGGCCATCGTGGCATGGGCTCCAAAATGAGTTAGCTGAGTTAGTGCTCTAGTAGCACTGTATGATGTTATGGTGTGGAGCCCAGTGCTTTGCAGGTCCCCTGGTCCTGGTGGAGCCATGCCCATGCTGGAGATGCTGAAGCGTGAGCGGCTGCAGAGTGCATGGAGCCACATGTCGAGTCCTCACAGAGGGATTTTTCTGTTTGATTTATTTCTTATTCTTGGTCATAACCTTTGAGATCTCACCCTGTCATTGCATTTACGTTGGTGTTCTGTTGATTTATTTTGTTCCATTTTCTCCCAGGCCCCCATGTCTTCCCCCTAAGCCACAGAAAATGAGGAGACCTAGGCCTCTCTCAGTCTATAATCATAAACTCTTTAACGGCAATATGGAAACGTTCATTAAGGTACTCGTTGGCTGACAGTAGGAGTTTATGAACGCTCTGAATGTAATGGTGGCTTTCCTGTCCTAACTGCTGGCTGCTTTCCTTCCTCGGTGGTGTCTCTGGTCTGCCCTGCACCCAGTTGACGTGGCCAGCACAAGCGTAGCCTCAGTGACAATTTCTCTCCATAGTTGTCCTCATTTATTCCTTGCATTTCTCATCCTGTCACCAGCACGAGGCAAGGTAGCAGTGAGGACCCTCGTGGCTGGTGGCTGTTGGCCATGCTGGCAGGCTGTGTGGCACAAAGCACTCATCATCCTGTGCTGCTTCCACCCATCCTGGGAAGGAAGATCAGACAAGGACTGCCCCTCAAAGGATCAACAGTGCCTCCTACCTTCCCCTTTTCCACCCATTTTTCGTGGTCATTTCCTCTGTAGCTGAGGAAGACAAAATGACTCAAGCTCCTAGAAAGTGCTTCCCAGTTGTAAGCCTTGAATTGAAATACTACACATGGTTGGCTGTGTGGGAGGGTAGACATGCTATCCTTATCCTTAAATAAAATACATTAATAATAACCAGCCCAGCTGGCTCATCTCTGTGCCAATGACTGATCAGTGGCTGATGCCATCTCATACAGCTCGGTACTTACTGGGAGTCTGAAGGCTCCTTCCCGCAGCCCCAGCAGGAGGGATAGCCGGCAGCGAGGGCAAGCAAGAGCCATGTCAGTGTGGAGCTGTTTGCTGCTCCCATGGGAGCTCTGAGAGCACCAGGAGAGGTGACACTGCAGCTTGCACTGCGACCCTTGCCGGCACTCAGCCAGGGCCCCAGACTCAGCTTCCAGTGCCGGAGCAAAGCGATTCCTAAGCGGCTGTGAATGGTCTCGTCCGAGCCATCACTGATAATGTGCAGCTGTCATAAATGTGAGCTAGAGTATTTTCTTCATTTAAGCTGGGATGAACCCAGATGAACTCAATTAATATCAGTGCAGTCCCAATGGAAGGGGCCCTGCCTGTCCCAGGGAATTACCCAGAAGAAGTGATTTGAGAAGAAAAATGAAGAGCTGTGGATGTGGGATTTGTCCCATAGGACACCTCCAGCTATCTAGCTGCTAATCCTCCAAAATGCAGCACTGTGCTATTGCTTGGCTGCTGGAAAGATTTCCAAAGGAAGCAATGCAGTTCCAGTTGCTTAGAGTGTTTAAATCCTGCTCTGAAGAAAGCTTTAGTGAAAACACTGTAGGAAGCAGTCATGACAAACTGCTGGATTAGGTAAACTAATGGGCATTGTACATCTCAGGTTTATTCTCTTAGGCTCTTTTAGTGCAACCATAAGCCTAAGGGCAAAGTTTATAAGCAGTGCACAGTCACAAGTAATATACAGACCAGACTGACAAAGCCAGTAATCCCTTTAATACTTGTAATTATTCCTTCCTTAAACTGATTTTTATGTCCAGCCTGTCCAGGGCTGTGGAGAAGGAAGTATCTGCAGTAGACATTCATCTGAGCAGATGGGTGTCCTGTGTCAACACAGGCTTCTTACTGACAGTGCTGTGCTGCTGGGGTTGTCCTCAAGTCTGGGGGGGCCAAATGGGACATAGGATACCCCACGCCAGAGTAGCTGTGCTCAGAGCTTTGCCTGCAGGCCAGGCAGGGGCTGGCAGCATCCCTGGGCTCTGAGAGTGCTGCAGCATCAGGGAGGGAAGAAATCCAAGAGGCTGTTTCTGCAGGTCGCTGAGGCTCGGGTGCAGTGTGCCAAATGGGGTTTGGAAGGGAGGGTGCACAGCCTGAAGGCTCGGGTTGGACTTTGCTAAGCTGCCATTGCATTTGAACGTTCATGGCCTCCGAAAGAGATGCTCACCTCTAACTGAACTTATCCTTGCTTAATCTTTTCTTTTTCTCCCGCTCTGCTGCTTTTTTGTGTTCTCAGAGGAAGGAGGAATGCGCGAACAAGAAATCAGGTATTTACTGGAGGCCCGTCTACAAGACGGAGTAAATTAACCAGAGAGATGCAACCGTACTCTAATGGAAAAAACAACCAAACGAAGCCCCTGAGGAAAATAAATGTCCACTTAGGCAGTCAGACACAGCTCACGTTTCTCCTTGAGCTCCTTCCACAAGGGGCCTGGAGAGAAGCAGCTTTGAAACACAAGCCAAAACTCACCACAGGTTCAGATACCAGCAGTTTATTTCATGCCCTGTGGTGTTTTGGTGTTTGGGTTTCTTTAGCGTCTGCTGACAATGGCTTTTCAGGTGAAAATATTGTTATAAACTCTGTTATTGGAAGCCTGTAGCATCAGATATAGCACAAGTTTTATTTCGGCTCAGCATTACACCTTTGAAATTCAGTAGCTGTGATCCGGTTGCATCAGTCCCCGGTCTCCACCAGATAGTGAGCAGCAGCCTTTCACACACTTTGATGAAAGCTTTTTTAGTGCGTAGCTGACTGCACATAGTATACTCAGCACTTTTTGATGGCTTAATGTGCGTAACGCCTCCTTTTCTTACCTGTCCTCTTACTAAACTCCATGACACTGATTTTCACATCTCTGGTTTTGCAATCCTTAATGCATTTTGCATGTTTTGTTATCAATAAACCAGTAACTTTTAACTTTCTCCTTTCCTTTCATGAAGGATTCAGGGCAGGCTATTCCACTTGTAGTAGAAAGCTGCATTCGTTACATCAATTTGTACGGTAAGTTGATTCAGTAATTCCAACAAATTTCTGCAAAGGAAATTAAGTATTTGTAGTTAGCAGTGAAATACAGTAGAGATGCCTACAGCCCTTGATACACGGGCTCATGTAATAATTACAGTGCCATTGCCTGTGATGTAGCATTGATGGCTGGCAAATATTTAGGTGGTGTTAGCACTTACTCAGGTTAAATGATTCTCTCAGGCCCCAAGCCAATGGGAGCCCTTTCAGCACTTTGATTTGGGGGGCCTTGATTGGAGAATACAAGCAGAAATGAATTGTAACAGGCCTTCTTGCTCTGAGCTTTTCCCAGTGCATGGATTCATGGTTTCTCCTGTTCTGTACCGGAAAGTACCAGGTACACAGTGACAGAAATCTCATCTAAACCATTGTTCTGTTCCAGGCCTTCAGCAGCAGGGCATTTTCAGAGTCCCTGGCTCCCAGGTGGAAGTCAACGACATCAAGAATTCATTTGAGAGAGGTGTGTTACCAGGGTGTGAGCTACAGCTGGGGCGCTCTGCTGGGAGCAGAGATGGTTGTTGGGAGTTTCAGTGTGTGGTGGGTGCATTAAACATTGTGTAAAGCCTGTGCTGAAGGCTTTTCTGCTGAGACACAAGGAGCTTTTATTCCCTTCTAGGTATCTCAGTGTTGTATCTCCAGCAGTAGGGAAGAATCACGTAGGGAAAGAGTATGAGAGGTAGGGGTAGGTGCAGAGATCTTTTCCACTGTCATTAACGAGGAGCATGAGAGCCATAAAATAGTTTGTTGAGATCCATTTTCCTACTTCCTGCAGTGGTTTGTCAAGGGAGGAGCAGCATTGCTGTGTGTACCTGGGAACAGTATTGGTTGTGGAGTTGCAGTGATTCTGTTCAGAAAATCATACTGAAGGTGCAAGGCAAGATAGGGCAGAGCAGTCCTTATGTCAGCAAGTGCAGGTGGAGCTGTGAAAGGGACAGTCTAGATGGGAGTAATGGCCTCCGTGGCATTAATCTTTGAGGGTATTGGAAGGCTCAGGGTGAGCGTGCTCAGGAATAAGGCAGTGGTGGGATTCTCAAAGGCTGGAGGATTTGCACATCCCATTTAAGGGGAATCAGTATCCAAATCCTTTAGGCATTGAAAGCCTTTTATAGATTTAAGTCAGTACAGTGCTATCCAGAACCGTTCAGTCTGTTCCAGAGGCATAATTGCATCCTCCAGTTAAGCCTGTCTTCTCGGGCTTTCACTCACCATCATTTATTTCTGCTCAGCTCTCTGTGCTATTGCTTTAAATGCAAAAATGCATTGGGCTGGAAACTGTGAAGGAAAACTGGTTAATAACATCCTCAACTTCAGGAAAGGTTCAAAATACCTACAATAAGCAGGTTTTTAGTAGGTAGGGCTGTAGCATGTCTCAGCAGGATGCTGTGTAACAGAAAACCTTATTAAGCTCTTCTCTTTCTGGGAAAATGCAGAGCGTTACCACACAGAGGAGGGTTTTCTGGTCTGTGGGAAAGTCAGAGTTTCCTCTAAGCTAGCTAAAAACCACATATCAGGTCCCACTCAATAGTAATGCTGGAAATGAAAACTCTTCTCTGGGCAGGTGAAGATCCCCTTGCTGATGATCAGAATGAACGGGACATTAATTCAGTGGCTGGAGTCTTGAAGCTGTATTTCCGAGGACTGGAAAACCCCCTCTTTCCTAAGGAAAGGTTTCAAGATTTGATATCTACTATAAGTAAGTACATGTGACAGCTCCTGGGAGAACAAGCACAAGTAAATGGGGGTCATTAATTGCTTGAATAGGGTCAGCTGTGGTCCTGCCTGCACAGATCTGTGGGTAGCAGTGGTTCCTGTGCCTGCCCATCACGTGTCACACAGTCGTGGCTCCTGGGACCCAAAGGAGTTTTGCTGCTTTAGCTCAGTGTCTTGTACTAAACATAGTGAAGATGAGTAACTCCTGGCTACTCACAAACCTTCTCCAGCCCTTGGATCTACAGAGTTGGTTTCAACCTCACTCCATCAGCTGTTCTCTAAGTGTTTGCTATGTGCATTCCCCATACCAAAGGGAGCCAGAAAGTGCTCTGAGATGTGAGGGGTTTTAGTCACAAAGGGCTGAGATTCCTGTCAGGGAGAGCCCGGTTACTTCTTGTCCTGTCCTGAATACTCCTCCCAGCTCCACTTGTTCTGCTGCAACTGAAGAAACAGATATCCCAGCTGGGGTTTATTTCTCTCAGTAGTTTGTAGTGATGACATACATTTATTGTCAAGTCATGGAAATTACTCCCTGGGGGAAAAGAAGAAAGCAGAATGAATCTGATGTTTCGGAGAGGATGGAGGAGGGTGTTGCATGCTTTGGCTACAGGATGACTTTATTTTACAGGCATCAGGGTTGTTTGGGGGTTCGAGTGTCTCAGTACATGGGTAGCTTCAGGGGGAATGACTGGCAAACATGTACTGATGTCCTGCATTTGGCTTTCACTGCTCATGGCTCCTTTCCCCCTTCTTAATGTGCATTAGTACTGCAGATTTAGTGATGTCAAGACAGACAGATGATATCTAGAGGGGAATGATGCAGGGATGGGCTTGTTCCAGAAGGAGAAGAATGTGCTTTTATTTGTCAAGAACAGTTGTTTTGTACATTAGCTTTAGGAAATTCACTGTTGCCTTTCAGTTTTGTGTGTAAAACAGGCAGCACACCTGTAACACGGCAAAAGGAGCTGTTTCTGCACCAGTTTTATGCCCCAGACAGGGATTTTTAGCCTGGCTTTCAGTGCTTGCCCCAACTGCCCTCCCCAAGGAGCTTATAGCAGCAGAGTGGGGAGCCTGAGAGGGCACAGCCAGCAAAGAATGGGCTGGATCCCCTTCAGTGCCAGGAAATGAGCTTTGTCACAGGCTCATAGGTGATGTGATCTGCGCTTGCAGATAGGCTTGTGCTTTGGAACCATCCCTAATTAATGCCAATTTGAACAGTTTATTAGGCTTTTTTGTTGTTGTTGTTCCAAACATCATCTGTTAATTTTCTGAACAGTATCCTCTTTTCTCTGTTTTTTCTCATCTTAACAAGAATTTTCCTTTTTCTCATTTTTCTTTTCCTGCTGCTGTTGGTACCTTTCAATTAAGGATGGAGTTTAAATGAATTAAAGTGCCTTGTTCCCATTAAAAATCTGACCTTAAGCGCATCTGACTTTCTGCCACATAAATACAGGCTGTGTAATTGGTGTCACAATCCAAACAGATTGAGGAAGCCTGCTTTCTTTGAGAGCCACTGCTCAGTAAAATGCCACCCTCACCCTAAGAGGTTCTGCCTCATTTTGTCGTTATGGTGGAAAGGTTAAATGCAGCCATGTGGTTTGGGCTCCCCAGTACAGTGCATCACAGAGCCACCCTCATTCCCTGGGCTGCTGCTAAGGTTATTCTGAGTGAGTCTTTTGCAGCAAGTGGTGCTGCACAGGTCTGAGGGCCTCTGAGTGTCCCCAGAAGCTGCCACGCTTCATCATTCCCAGCTGATGTGATGGGGAAGCCAGGCTTGCTGGTGGCAGAGGAAAGGCTGGTTTTCCTTTTGCGTATGGGGGACTGAGAGTTTGAATGCATTTCTCAAATGCACATGAGAAATAGATGGATTTGCAAAGGTTCATTCGGAGGTGTGCCAGTGTCGTACAGTGATTGGTGATTACTCCAGTTCCTCTGAATTCCAGGCAGTTGAAACATTTTGCTAAGTGACAAAGGCAAGTGCTTCGAGACAATGTGTTCCTCTGGGTTTCAGAACAGGTATCTATTGCTGCAGCTTTCTCTCCAGTTTCTATTTGTTTATTGTTTTTTTAACAAATGTCCTTTTAAGTAAGAGCAAGCTGAAGAAGTACAGAACCCAGCAAGCAATAAGAAGGGATAAATGTGTTCCTCAAAAGGAAGAATTGCCAAAATGAAATACTATAAAGATTCCCATCATTATACTGAAGCCAAATTTCACTCAGAATTTTGAACAAATGGCAGCCCAGCTACATGCTGTCAGTGGATTTTGTTATGGCTAGCAAATGTCAAAGTTTGAGCCAGCACAGTAAAGTAAGCATCTCTTCCACACGTCTGAGGCTGACTGCTCTCAGAAAGCTTTGGTACTGTTTGTCTGCCTTCTATACAGTAAAAGCCAAAGGATTGATTAACTACATAATACACTAAGGAGCTTAAAAAAGCAGTACTTTGGGGGCTGAAATGTGCTGCCAGCTGCTGCAGGACAGCGCTGAGCCCCCTCAGTGGGTTGGTGCTGGAGCTCTGCAGGTGAAGGGGGCTCCTGAGCAGGGGCTTCAGCATCCTCCTCATGTGGGGCTTCAGGATGATGAGGGTGCAGCACTGGGGTCCCAGGCGAGCGAGCTGGCACTGGGAGCAAGATGGCTCTAAGTCACCTTCCTTCCTGCAGGAAGAAGCTGGTTTGTGATAGCAGCTTTGTGCACTGCTGTGGGGAGAAGTGAATATTGAAGTGCTGACACAGAATCAGTTCCAATTAAATTCCTAGTGGGAATTTAATCAATGGGAGACTGGAGCAGAAAGGCTCAGAAGGACCTGATGCCTAACCCGTGAGAGTAACATGAATAAGAGCCTCATTTAAAGATCTGCACTTAGAAATGCAGTGCTCCATTTTCCAGTGCCGTGGTGACTCAAGCTTTTGAGGAACAGAGTAGTTGTTGAGGAATGAACTAAATAATTCATAAACATTTTAAAAGTGAAACTGTGGAGATGTCTTTATTTGCTGTTGAACTGAATCTGAACATGTGTGTGAATCCACCCACGGAAGAGTGCTGTGCCTGATTTGGCACCTTAGTGCCAAACCAGTGGATTGAATCCGGAAACAGGCTCTTTTCCTTGCATAGTGGGCTACTAGATCTGGAACAAGTCCCTCTGGTGCTGTGTTACCTGGTCCTGAGAAGGTTTAAAGATGTGTTTTCTATCCATGTGTTCCAGAAATCGAGAACCCCACTGAGAGAGTGCACCAGATCCAGCAAATCATCATCACTCTGCCTCGGGCTGTCATCGTTGTCATGAGATATCTTTTTGCTTTCCTTAATCAGTGAGTTTGGGTTTTGTTTTCCTCTTTCACTGAGTTTCTCCTTGCCTCCCTTTTTTTTGAGGGCTCCCCTGTCTTTGTTGCTCAAGTCCTTTCTGGTATTGCCATGGAGAGTTGTATTTTGCTTCTACATGGGCCTTGCCTAGGCACAGCTGTATGTCTGGGGAAGGTGAACTGCTCAGTGATGATCACTTTCTTGGTGGTGAGGGTTTAGTGGTGGTGGTGGGGGTAGGTTATTCTGAGAGAACTGGGGAAGTCAGCACCATGCCTCCCTAACGCTTGTGCTTGCAGCTTGTCACAGTACAGCGATGAGAACATGATGGATCCCTACAACCTGGCCATCTGCTTTGGGCCCACTCTGATGCACATTCCAGATGGGCAGGATCCGGTGTCCTGCCAAGCCCATGTCAATGAGGTCATCAAAACCATCATCATCAACCACGAGGGCATCTTCCCCAGCCACAGAGAACTGGAAGGACCTGTCTATGAGAAGTGCATGACTGGAGGGGAGGAGTACTGGTAAGGAGCAGGGACAGGACTTCATTGGTTGGAGAACTTGAAGCTAGATCCCCTGCTAGGGTTATCTTCTGGCATTGTATATCAAGAGTGAGCCTGTGACAAAATGCAGAGCTTTGGCTGGATTCCTGGCAGACAGAGAGTTGACCCCAGCTCACGTGAGTGTAGGAGAAGGGATCTCAGGAGCAGGTCCCTAAGAGGATGGGGTGTGAGGAGAGCTTTAGGGAAATTTAGACTTAGTCTTCAGGGCAGCCCTGCACAGTGCAGGGGTGAATTTGCCCCTCTGCAGAAGGGGCATGCCTTTTTGCATTTATTCCTGTTAACGTTATGAATTAGGGGTGCAAGTGACATATATTTGATATGCTTGTGCAGTTTTACACTGGTTAAGAATCTTACTCCATACAAGGCTGCCTGCATGGTTCATAGTTATAACTCCCTTCATTAAAACTAAAGAGGATTTTGCATACCTGACCAGTTAGTCTCTACTTAGATGTATCAGTTTTACTTTTGATGTTAGCTTTGGTAGTTAAAACAGAGTAGGCAGTTTCAATTAGTATTTATTTTTTCTTATGCTGACTCAGGAGAAACTCCCCAAACAAACTCTCACATTAGAAGTGGTTAATGTGGTATCAACATTAAGTTATCAATGATGATTTTAACATTGATATTACACAGTTGTCTGGAGGATGCTGGAATTCTAAACTGACACCCAGATCTAAGTTTTGACAAACCTGTATTTGTAACAGACTTGAACTGATTTGTGTACAAGTTTTACACATTTCTGAGACCTAATCTCTAGAATCATAGAGTCATAGAATAGTTAGGGTTGGAAAGGACCTTAAGATCATCAAGTTCCAACCCCCCTGCCATGGGCAGGGACACCTCGCTCTAAACCATATTACCCAAGGCCTTATCCAACCTGGCCTTGAACACTGCCAGGGATGGAGCATTCACAACCTCCCTGGGCAACCCATTCCAGTGGCTCACAACCCTAACAGGAAAGAATTTTCTCCTTATATCCAATCTAAACTTCCCCTGTTTCAGTTTTAACCCATTACCCCTTGTCCTGTCACTACAGTCCCTAATTAAGAGTCCCTGCCAACATCCCTATAGCCCCTCTTCAGATACTGGAAGGCTGCTGTGAGGTCTCCACGAAGCCTTTAGTTCTCCAGGCTGAACAGCCCCAACTTTCTCAGCCTGTTTTCATACGGGAGGTGCTCCAGTCCCCTGATCATCCTCGTGGCCCTTCTCTGGACTTGTTCCAACATTTCCATGTCCTTTTTATGTTGAGGACACCAGAACTGCACACAATACTCCAAGTGAGGTCTCAGGAGAGCAGAGTAGAGGAGCAGGATCCCCTCCTTCAACCTGCTGGTCACGCTCCTTTTGATGCAGCCCAGGACACCAATCACCTACCACCATCCTACTGATGCAAGCAGAGAATAAAATGCTAAAACCCACTGTGAATGAGTGAATAGAACATTTTAACTTGGTATCACTTTCTGTACGTTTTGCCAAATATGAGTAAGATGCTTGAGCAACAGAACATGGTGTTCTGGGCCTGAAAATCGTGGTGCGAGTGTCTGCTGTTCTCAAAGCAATTTCAGAGATCTACTGTGATTTACAATGACCATCAGTTCTATGAAAACTAAAGCCATAACTCTCAAGTATCACTGTGGCCAGAATTTCCCCCAATGGCTTGCTTTCGTTAAGTGCCTTAGGAACAGAATCTCCTTCTTTCTTTGAAAGCATGGTGTATTTCATTCCAGTGACAGCCCGCACAGCGAGCCAGGCACTATCGATGAGGTTGACCATGACAACGGCACGGAGCCCCACACCAGTGATGATGGTGAGTACAAATGTGAGCAGCAGAAAATTGGGCCTGTGTTAGGAGAGCTGTGCCTGCAGGAGGGCAGTGTGCGCTTCAGTCCTGATCAGAATAGGGGCTGGAAGAGTGTCTGGCACTTTGGTGGGAGACAGCGGGTTTGTGTGCTTAAGTAATGAATACGAATAGTAAAAGAAGTTGCATATAGGTTTTCACCATAGGACCTTTGCAGTGGTCTGCTTCCATGGTGGGGTACAAGGATTAGTTTTGTGGAGCTGTTCAATGAGATTGCATTAATCTGCTATTTCCTGCCCTGACAAAATGCTGACACTTTCCAAGGCTGGCAGGGTGGTGGAGGGCTTGCTGGATGCAGGGAGGAGGGGAAGGACACAGCTGGGCTGGACAGCTCAGGACCTGCTTTCAGCTACAGATGGGAGACAACAGGACTAGATGATGAAGGCGAGCAAGCTGCCACTTAGTCAATTTTATGCTTGCATGGTCACATTAATAGCTGTGATTGGAGTTTCTGGGTGATTAACAGTGGTGCAAGTGTAGAGAAGAGGAGCAGCTTTATTTCATGAGTTTACATATTCCTTCTTCCCCTCTCTCTTGCCCCACACACCCTCCCTGATGGGAAACTCAACATTTCATCAGGGCTGTGAGAGCCCTCCTGGCTGCTTCCCCTGTACGTTTCCTTCAGGGCATTCCCCATTGATCCCAAACACCCTGCCACTCCTATTGATGTGGATGTGTATTTTAAGCTGGTGAAAATCAGTCTGCTGAAACGACCTCTCCTATCTCACATGAGGTGGTGAATGAGGCAGGGGTCTCATGCAGCATCTCCCATGTCCTCCTCCATTGTCTCCTCCTTTGTGTGGGTTTTGTCGCCGAGTAGAGCGACAGATCACATCCTGATTGCTGCTGATGCCAAGCCTGTGGTTAGTGATAACACAGACGGCGCTGAGCAAGTTTCCATACTTTAGTGAGAACATGACAGATCATGAGGGACTGGTGGATTTGCCCTATTTTAGCTTTTTATCACCTGTCTGCCTGTCTCCAGGTGGGGTTTAAAATGATCTGGAGTCTCAAATAATCAAGGTACATTAGAGATAGCTAGAGGTAGCTGGGTGGTAGCAGCCTGCTTTTTCACCTTTGTCTTGGAGCAAGGTGAGACAGAGTGCAGGACGGGGACTTCTGCCAATGCAGAGAGAAGCACTGCCACTGCCTTGTGATTGCTGCAGTGCTTTCCCTGGGATTCAGTGCTCCCAGCTGGAAACAGACTTGCAGAAGAGCTGGGCTCCTCCACAGGCTCGTGAATACCAACAGGCTCCTCTCTGGATGCACCACCAGCTCCCACTGTGATGCCCATGGCCAGGGGCTCAGGGGTTCCCGATGTGCTCACAACCTCCCGAAGTGAAGTCCTCCTGCAGCCCACTTGAGTTTCAGGCCCTGAACTCCCAGTTTGTGAATCCCTGGTGTTTGGTAGAGTTTCAGTTAGAAGAAGTGGAGAAGTAGAGTGCTGGAAGGTCTGCAGATGTATTGGAGTGATGCAGAGCAGCTGCCTCGCCAGAGCCGGTATTGGTGTTTCTATGGGCATCCCCAAAGGGGGATTCATTACTCATCAATAATTCAGGCCAGACTGTCTCCAGGATTAGGAAAGGAAGAGAAGGTAGGTGGGGCTTTGATCACAGTATCTGACAGAGCTTGACAGGATCCCAGTCTGGAGGATAATGGGGTTCTGTAACTAAAGAAATCACTTTATAGGTAGAAAATGGGAATGTGGGTGGTGATGCCATATGCACACAGGGAAATTTCAACTACTCCCCATCTGGTTTGTAGCTTTTTGTAATTGCTGGTAGTTTGTGAGTCTGTGAGAAATCCCAGGAAGGCTGGAAGAACAAAAAGACTTGATCAATCTAAAAATAAGATGGTTTGTACTCATTGAAAGATGCTCTTGGGAAGCTAGGGCAGCAGCATTACTGCCATGCTGGTGAGATGTCTCTAGATCTATTGTGCTCTGGGGACTGTTGAATTAAGCTCTTCTCTATCTGTGCTTCTTTCCTTGTCAGAAGTGGAGCAGATTGAAGCCATAGCAAAGTTTGACTACATTGGGCGATCTCCACGAGAGCTCTCCTTTAAGAAAGGGGCCTCGCTCCTCCTGTACCATCGGGCATCAGAAGACTGGTGGGAAGGGAGACACAATGGTGTGGATGGCCTCATACCCCACCAGTACATTGTGGTACAAGACATGTGAGTACAGTGGCATGTGTTGATCGGGGATGTTAAAATCACGTGACTTCACAAGGTTCACTTCATCCACCTGAATAGGTGGTCAGATTTCCCCAGGTTTAATGACTTTGGTGAGAAGTCTGGATCTGTGAGAAATCTGTTTCCTGGAGCTGATAAAGCCAAGCACTAAATACTGTACTTCAGTGTGCCTGATCCCCGTCTGTCATTGACCCCAAGCTTAATACTGGTCTTGCACCCTGTGTACATTGATGTGGCGCTGTTCAGTGTCCACCTGGCATGTAGGCACATCCTAGGGTCCTTCACGGATGCCGCTCCTATTACAAATACTGTACCTGGATAGATTAAAGTGGCAACAACAGTGCAGGGGGACATGGGGACATGATGTTTGCTCTTTCTAAGCTCTGGGTGCTGTCTGAAGTGGTGGCTTGGTGCAGGCCTTTGTTAGCAATCTAGAGCTGCTGGAGTGGTGATGTTCAGGTCCGTGTTGTGGCTGGGCCCTAACCTGTCTCCTGGGGCAGATCCCTGTTACTGATGGAGGTCTCCTTTTCCTAGGGATGATGCATTCTCTGACAGCCTGAGCCAGAAGGCAGACAGCGAGGCAAGCAGTGGACCGCTCCTGGATGATAAAGCCTCCTCCAAGAACGACATCCAGTCTCCGACAGATCATATTGTGGACTATGGCTTTGGGGGAGTCATGGGCAGGTAGGGAAACTCTTTTTCCTATGAACACAGATGTGGTTACTGTTGTGTGGGGAGAGTCAGTGTGTGGTGCAGGGCAAGACAGAAGGGAAGGCTCCAGTAAGCACTGCAGAATAATACAAGCATGGAGGGGGTTTTCATGTGCATTGCTAATGTAGTTCTTAACAGGTAAAGAAGGTACAATGCTGTCCTTTTCTTGGCACTGGCTAAAATGTCTGTCTTCCCTCTTGCCTCGGTCTTCTAGAGCTGAAAGGCTGGAGATTGGTTTGATCTGAGCTCTCAGAGCTGAGCGATTGTCTTACAGCATGCAACCAAATGCTTTTGATCTGACGGACGGTGACCTTAGTCTTGTGATGGATTCTTTGCAGAGTGAGATTGAGGTCTGACGGTGCAGCTATCCCTCGCCGTCGAAGCGGGGGGGACACCCACAGCCCACCCCGAGGGATGGGTCCTGGCATAGACACTCCTCCTCGAGCAGCGGCCTGCCCTAGCAGCCCCCACAAAATACCTCTAAACAGGGGCAGGATTGACAGTCCCGAAAAGCGCAGAATGGCGACATTCGGCAGTGCAGGCAGCATCAATTTCCCAGACAGGAAGGCCTTGTCTGATGGCCACCCGCTGAGATCGACCTGTGGATCGACTAGACACAGTAGTCTCGGAGATCAGAAATCTCTAGAAGCAGAAGCGCTTGCCGAGGTAAGAGGGTTGTGAAGTGGCTCTCGGTGCCCCGGGATCGAGAGGTTAAAGGATAAGGCACTGGGGTAGTGCCGCAGAGCCCCTTCAACACACTCCAGAATTACAGTGCTGTTGTGGCTGCAGTGGTTTAAAGATAAAGATGAGCAGCCGACAGCTTGCCTGCTTTCCCAACTCTGTTGGTTGGTCTAATAAAAGATGCTGCCTCCTTCCACAAACCTTGTTTGTTCAAAGCAATAGGCAGAAACATTCGATCCACCACTGAAATGCGCTGGCAGCTCTTGCCTCCCGCAGGGAAGGAAGCACATTATCTTCATCTGGCGCTCCATAAGGAGCTTTAAGAGGAGAACACTGGATTCGCCAAATCAGAATTTGACTGATGATCAGTGTTTGGAGAAAAAGCTTCAGGTTTGTTATGGGCTGTTGTAGCCAGGACCTCAGAATTGTTAGACTGATCCCAATATGATGCCTCTAGCCACGCAACATCATCAGTGTCACATTAAGACATCAGTTCCACAGTGCTCATTAAATACATGTTACCTTCAGCATAGCCTGCAGGCCTTCTCTCTAGCACTGGGAGGAGGCCACCAGCCAGCTATGGGTTATATCAAACCTGTTAACATCTCAGAGAATGGTCCTTTCAGGGAGCAGGTTTCAGAACTCCCAGCCTCTCAGGGACCCCCTAGTTCAGGCACAGTCCCCACCAATGTGTGTGTCAGGAGCCTGGGTGCTGGCAGTGCTGTGGATGGGCTGTTCAGTTTCCCCAGTTTCAGCAGTTTCCAGCAGTTTGCTTCATGCCATTCTCTGGCAGGAGCAGCAGCAGCTGTGGGATTGTCACTGATGCAGCAGCTTGTGTACCATGGGGTTAGGCAGGCTGTTGTGTGTAGAATCAGCTGCTTTTGGTGGGATAAGTAATGATGGTTGCAGAGATGAAGCACTCTGACTGTCCTGTTTGCTTTTCCACCAGCCAAGCTCCTTGTTTTCTTGCTCTGCAGCACGCTATCCGCCTTTTCTGACCATCAAGAGCTTGCATTTGGCGTGATCCATTTACAAGTTATGGTCATAGTGCAGTATGTGCCCTGAGGGATGGCTCAGCTGGGGACCGTGTCAACCTTGGGATGGGATAGCAGCACCCATGAAGTCCCCAGCAGCCCCAGATGGGCACCCCAGCAATGCAGGGCTGTGGAGGCTCCAGAGGGATGGGTGAATGCTAAGGATGGAGCACAATAGACACAATTTTCTTGGTTTTGAGGGGTTTGGGGTGTTGTTTTTAAGCCTTGTGAAGGATTCTGACTCAGCTGATGTAAATAAATACTTACCTTGAGTCTGCAGGACTGCTGGACTTGGTAGTCCTGTGGCTTAGCTCTGGGAGGATATTTTCTCCCATTACCTGACCAGCCTAAAAGAATTAATTGGAGCAAATTTGATCATTATTTCCTTTCTGCTGATCCTCTGAATGCTCTCTGAGGCTCACCAGGCATTTTGTATGCATTATAAAATTAAGGACTTATCTATCCTAGGAGACTAAAAAGAGTTAACTACACCTACTTTTTAAACACTTGATTCAGTTGCCTTAAGTCACTTTGAGATGGTCTCTCTCTGAGTCAGTAGCCTTAACTGAGTTAAGGCAGATTTAAGTGAAGCCAAACTGGAGCCTCTCTATTTCTGAATGAGACCATCAGTACTGCAGCTGTAGGCAGTTTAGCTAGTTTACTTTAAAGGGACACTTCTAGCTGAGCTGGGTTCACCTTCTGGAGGCCATACGCTAGAGACACAATGAGGGGCTGGGGCTGGTCTCACCCTGCTGCCTCTCTGCGTGCAAGGAGAATTCTTACTCTTCTATTTGGAGCAAGCTGTTATCATGCTGCTTACTCCACGTACATCTGTGTGTGTTTCTAGCCCACATACGCCATTGCCCTGTAGGCACAGGGGCAGCAGAGGTCCTGTTCATCTGATGGAGGCTGCAGGGCCTTCTTTGCTGGGTGGGGGAAAACCAGGCTCAGTGCTGTGGGGAGTGTAGAGATGCCCTGTCTTGTTGGGAGATGTGGAGAGGCTGGTGTTCACCCCATCACTCGTGGTGCTTGGGGTTTGCTGCCTTTGAGCTGGCAATAAAACTCCTGACTTGAGAGACATGGGACACCTTTGTTCAGCCGGAGATGGGGCTTTACATCTTGTCCCAAGGCTGCTGCTTTGCTTGGAGGCTCTGTCTTAGGTCAGAGACACCCATACAGACAGACATGCCATGATGGGGGTGCCTCTCCACAGAGCAGGATGCAGGAGAGCGGGGTGGTGCTGTGGCTTGGTGCTGACATCCCTTTGTCAATGGTGTTCGCAGGACATCGAGAAGACCATGAGCACAGCACTGAACGAGCTGCGGGAGCTGGAGAGGCAGAACACAGTCAAGCAGGCTCCCGACGTGGTCCTGGACACACTGGAGCCCATGAAGAACCCCCCGATGGGTGCCGCCAACTCGGAGCCTGCCAGCCCCCTGCACACCATCCTGATCCGGGACCCCGATGCCGCCATGCGGCGCAGCAGCAGCTCCACCACGGAGATGATGACCACCTTCAAGCCAGCGCTGTCAGCCCGGCTGGCCGGGGCTCAGCTGCGGCCCCCACCGATGCGGCCGGTGCGGCCGGTGGTGCAGCACCGCTCCAGCAGCAGCAGCAGCTCAGGGGTGGGCAGCCCCGCCGTCACCCCCACCGAGAAGCTGTTTCCCAGCAGCTCGGCGGATAAATCAGGCACCATGTAGGCTGGGGCCGGGAATGCCAGCGCCTGGATGGTGGGAGCAGGGCCGGCAGCTCGGCAAAGCCTCGCTCTGCCAAGCGGGAAGTCACATCCGTGCTCAAGAGGAACCTCTCCTCAATGGGAACAAGTGCATAGCCTAGGCCTGGTGGTTGATTGTACATACGTGTGTGTGTGTGTGTATGTACATATGTGTGCACACACACCTCCCCATCCATACAGAAACACTTCCCAAGCTTGCAGCCCGACAGCAGGAGGAGGCGGTGGATGTACGTGTTGGCACTGGAGAATACACGCTCTATGTAGAAGTATATATTAAAAAACAAAGTGTACAGAATTCAGTGACTTTTTAAAAAAAGTAGATTTACCTCAGAAACTGGCTCTGAAATGTCCTCTAGAGATGCTGGGTTGAGTTGAGTTTTCCCCAAGGCTATTCGTGTGCGTGTGTGTGCGTGGAGGTACGTAGCAGCTGTGCGTCGAGCAATACAAGGCCAATCCTGGAGTTTACTTTCTGCACCTCTTAGCATTTACAAAAACGGGAGGGTGGGGGGAAATACAGTGGATGTTGTTCACTGATGGCCTATAGAGAAGAGCTGGAAATTCCCAATTGACAGTGTGTGTCAGGCTGGCTGCTGTGTCTGCTCAAGCGGGATCCTGAGACACCTTCGTGTGTGCCGTGATGCCCCTGCCGGGAGCAGGGACACAAAGCGAGGTGTGCTCCATTGCTTCACACAGGGAGGAGGATGCTGCTCCTGCACTGGGGTACGGTGCTGCCCTGCCTACGCAGTGGGGTCCACAGGACTCTGGATTTCAGAATGAACAAGGACTAGTGACAAACCTGTGGTAAAGCAGAGAGTTGCTTACACAGTTTTGAGATGCTTCATTTCCCTTTCCCCACACATTTGTTTCTTTATTTTTAAACCTAATGGTATCTCAACAGATGGGACTAAGTGGGCAAGAGGAGGCTTTGGTACAATAACGTTCCTTTATTTGAAGTTGCACAGCAGCACATGAGGGTCTTGATTCAGATTGCATCTTCTTGCATGAAAAGCATGAGCCATATTTGACCATATCAGATGCAGAACTGATCTGATGGGGTGGTATTTTGCACTTTCTGTACTGTACTATATAATACAACAGTTTGAGTTTATGCAAAAGAATCTACATTTTGTTTTCCGTCTGAACATTTAACCCAGAGAAAAAAAATATGCAGAAAGAGCTGGGGGTTGCATGGTACTTTGATAATCGAGTCTCCTGTAAGCGCTGAATTCAAGACACTCTGTGCTTCTCCTGCAGTTTTTTCTTCTACAGATTTCCATGCAATGACCCATGGTTCATTTGGTCACTTGCACATGACCATGTACTAACGGCTCCTCCATGTCCATCCTTTCTTCCTGCTATCTCTGATTTCTGCTGTTGTCTTGTGCCTGGGCAAAGCAGCTAGCGAGCCTTATCCAACAGTCGCTGCCCATGGTGGGTTTTTGTTCCCCTCTTCATCTTGCTCTTCTCTCCAGCACCACTGCAGCACCCAGCTTGCCCATGGCCAGAGGAGCAGCCTGGCTTCAGGAAGGCAGCAGTGGCTGAGCCCATGGGTCCTGCTGCATCTCGTGTCTCAGCCAGGAGCTCGCCCTATGTTCCTCCATGTGCCAGACCCATCGCAACCCCGGTGGAACCAGCCTGGTGTTGTTCCCGTGCCAGTGCACAAGCATGTGTCCCTTCCTCCCTGCCCGGCTCTGTATATATTGCTGTACTTGCTTAAATGCTGGAAAGTAACTGTTAACATGTAAACTGTACAAAAAAATAGGCTAAGATTAGATGAAAGCCACTCACCAAATCTTTGCACTTAGTAGGTAGCTCAATGTAAAAATAAAACCCAGTAATAATAATAATGGTAATAATAAAAAGAAGTGAAAAACAAAGCCGCAAAGCTAACCTTTCAGTGTACAGTGGGGGAGAAGTACTGTATGTAGTGATTCTGTCATTGTTCCTCCGTATAATGCTGTGAGGGGAAATGGTGTTTATGTACTTGTCTATTAACATTGTTGGCATTTGTAATTACCATAATTGGTTCGTACTGATGTTTATTTTTTCCTCATGATTTTCCCCCTTCTCCTGACTTAGGCTAACCCGGAGGTCAACACCTCTGTCGTTTCGGGCAGCAGATGTTCAAACAGGCTGTCAGTCTGGTCTGGTAATGAACCAGCAAATGTGCTTCTAGGGGGTGGGAAGAAACCCATTTGGCACGAGAGCTGTCTGTTCGTTGCCAGCCATTCTATTTCTTTCTTTTCCATTTAGTTCCTGGAGAACATTCACTTTGCCAGTGTTCTGGTTTTTTTTATATACTTTGAAAGATGACTTGATAGCAAAACCATGTTTATGAGGTTGGGGTTTTTGTTTCCTCCCTTCTTACTTTTGAAGATGCGGTACGAGTTCCAGTGTCTTTCTATTAAATTATTGCCTTTCGTTTTCCTTTGGTTTGTTTTGTTGTGGGTTTTTAATACAGTTGTTTTCTTATCTTTAAGTGCCTTTTTGAGCACCAGAACAAATGCTTGGAGTTTAACGTCCTAGGAGCTGTACACATCAAGATTTCCTTTGTACAGTTGCGTTGTGCTGGGGTGATTGCTTTTAGAGTCCTTTTTTTATTTGATTTGATTTCTTTTTAAAGACAAGAAAACCAGGACGTTTTGTTGGAGAATAAACTACCCCTTTTTAACATGCTATTCCAATTGTAGTTTTAACTACTGTAAATTTAAGGGAAGAAATGTATTTTTCTGTAAGCTAACTTGGCACAAAATTGAAACGCGTTACCTTGTAGGAGTATCATAACTGGAACCTGCTCATGTTCTATGAGTGACTTTACCCTGATCCTTGATACCTCTCTAAAGGTGTAAAGACTGTAGGCTTCAGAGAGCTCGCAGAGCTTTCACTGTGACAACCTCCGGCCGCGCCGCTGCCGGGAGCAGGTGGTGGGATCCGGGGCAACCAAGAGCAGGGTGTTCATGGAGCAGCTGTTTCTCTGCTGTGCAGAGCAAGTGCTGGCCTCCAGCTCGGCTCCCACAGACCTTCCCCATCCCATGCCGAGGGGCTCCTTGGTGCTTGCCCACCCTCCCCGGGGCTCAGCATCACCTTCGATGGTGCTGGCTCAAGAGCAGCGGCACCCACGGCGGCCTCTTCTGTGTACAGACTCTTCAGCAGCGTGTGCAAGTGTGTTGGTCCCCGGGTGGTGGTGACAGTGCACTTTCTTCCTTAGGCTGAAGTACCCCTGGTAGGTCCTTTTTGTAAACCCTGGGCTGTGTTATTTAACTAGCAGTGTTGTGGTTTTCACGGGGCAGCAGTAGATGTCCCGACCCTGGTCTGGTTCCAAGTGGCTGGGCTGTGAAGTCTGATGAGGATGGGTTTGGTTCTGCTGGGAAGCCGTAGGAAACCACTGGCTGGCTGCCCTTTGTAACGGTCGTCCTCCTCCTCTGGTGTTGTCCCTGTAATGTATGGTGAGATGCCGTTCAGCTAGAGTGTCTGAGTGGGTCCTCTGTCATGTATGCTGATGATGCCATGTAGATGAAGCCACTGGTTGGGTGTGGACTCATCCCGTTGAATAAAACTGCTTAACTTTTCTCAAAAACACTGGCTGTGGTTTCAGAGTATTTGCTGCCTCTGGGAGCATTTGTGCCTGTACCTGTGCTCGTGGCTTCCCCATCCCTCATCCCTTGATCTGGCACCCTCAGTCAGAGGTGGCCGGGGTCCTGCTCCAGAGCCATTCCACAGCACCTTCCCCCATAGCTATGAGTGGTGGCTCACCATGGCTGACGGCGTGTGTTCCATGCTGTGTTCAGATGAACCACTGAGAGCACAGATGGGCTCCTTCCTCCCAGCCCTGGGCATATGATGAAAATACACATGGAAGAGAGATGTGAGCCAATAAAAAACCACCCTGCTGCTTCCAAGGGGTTGAAAACTTGCCCATTTCCCTTGGTGTGGAGGAGCTGTGCTGAGCTGCACCAGCCAAGATGTACCCCAAGTTTCAGAGGGACCATTGCTTCTTTTAAATCTTATCTAAAGCCCGTTTAGGTAACGAAACCCCTTCACAAGCCTCCTGCTGGGTGAGGGCACCTTCGGGTGCGTTACCGCTTGCCCACAGAGCAGGCTGCCTTGGGTGGAGAAGGGGTAGGTGAGGATGGCAGCCAGGGAGCTGTACTCTACACCTGCTCCGGGGGGACCTCACCATCACCTCTGCCTACATCAGTTCCCCAGGACCTCGGTGTGTCTGTGCCTTAGGGGGATCAGCAGCTGGATGAGGCCGGGGTGACACCGAACAGGCAGGGGGACCAGACCGCCCGTCTCAGCAGTTCAGCACATGAGTGCTCGCCTGCACAGGAGAGTGAGGTTAGTGTTGCTCTCAAAATGCAAGGGGTGGCTTTGGCAGTGAAGCGTTGCAAGAGGAGGCTTGCTTTCCGAGAGCTGATTACACAGATGTTAATTACCACGGGAGAGGGGGACCACAACACAGCACTCATGTCCCTCCAGCAGCTCAGCCCTCGGGCCTGTTAGTGCCCATAGGCTCTTCAGGGATGGAGATCTGTGGCAGCTCCCTTATTCTCATATCAAGTGGGGGTTTCTATTCGGGGTTGTTCCTCTCCTCCATCACTGGTCCCCCAAGCAGTTCTGCATGTACCTGCTGCTCCCCACCCCACTCCCTGATGCAGCCCCTCAGGACCAGGGGCTCTGTGCCTCCATCCTCTGCCCACTTCTAATGACAACTGCCCCCTCTCCCCAAATACCTGCTGAGCTGCCAGAGCTGCTTCCCCTGGACAAGGGGCAAGAGCAATTATGTCCTTCCAAAGGGAAGGGGAGAGAGGGATGAGGGGGCTGCTCAAACCAAGGAGACGAACAAAGGCCCTTCCTGCAGGGCAGCAGATCCCCACTGGCACCATGTCCCACCGTCTGGCCCCATTTGCTTCTAAAGAACCATCAGAGCCAGCTAAGTGGATGTGAAAACCATGGTAAGTGCAAGAGGGCATCATCTATCACAGCTCACACTGTGCAGCCAACATCCTGCCCTGGAGGTGTCCATGTGGCACAGCCCCATGCTCCCTGCCAGCTCCCAGCAATGGCATCACCTCGCCAGTGGTCCCCACCACACCGGGTCACTCCTCCCCCAGCACTGTGCACTGGCGGCTTTAACCCATGAGATTTATAACCAGATAAAGCAACTTAATTAAACAGTTTCCTAATGCATACGCGCTGCTGGTTTCATCAAAGGTCTGCCCTGTGTCCAGATTGTTCTTCCTCTGGGATCTCCTCGAGTTGAGAAGGTCCCCATAGTGGTGCTGGTACTTAATGAGCCAGATGAAGCCTTGGTCTGAGAGTAAATGTCATCATTATCAGTAAATTGATGATTGATTTCCAATTAAAACTCCCTGTTGCCCAGGACTCCTAACTAATACAGGCTCATGTTAAGCTATTTATCATTTCTTCTCCTGACAGCAAGGCTTTTAGTGCCAGAACTGGGATATCTATTGAATGGGCATTGGGAATGTTTAAGGTTTGGGCTCAGTACTTGTGCTGAGGTGCAAGCAGCTTTATAAACTTACATTCATTAAGTCCGGTTTGGAGTTGCAGAGCTGCCGCTGCAGCCCATGGGAGGATGAGTTACCCAGGGCTGCTGGCGTGGTGCTGGAAGCCAGTGTTGGCACCTAGGTGCTTCCCACTGAGCAGTCCTGGGTGCGATGCCTCAGCCCCATGCTGTTGTGAGGAGCATCTGGCTGTGAGAGTGCTACACCAGGACCTGGAGAGCTGGGAGTCATTCAGCCAGCCAGGGGATTGCAGTGCGCATATGGCTCGTGTGGCCTCAGTGAAGCATGCTGCCGACGGGAGATGACTTGAGTGATGAGTGGCTATTAATATTTAATTTCATCCCATCTGGCTACCTTCTTAATTCAGTCCTTGTTACAATTCTTCCTGATTGATTGCCACTCTGCTGACCGCTGTCTTGCATGGTGCTGCACACATTCAGTTTCAGCCATCATCAGTGATCTCAGTGAGGAGACCCTCTCACTGCAGGGTGGGGAGAAGTCACCCCAAAGCAGGCAATAGGGTGCCTGGGAACATAGGGGATCGTCGGCCCTGTCCCTCCCCATAGCCCCTCCAGGGTTCCCGTTGCAGACTGTGGAGGTGCAAGGCATTGCTATGGGGCTGGAGCACCTTTCCCTGCCCTGTGCACTAACAAATGCTGTCTCCTGCCCTGGGAATGCCGGGACTCTGGGCAATGTTTCTAGCTGCTGAGTGGATAAAACACTCCACATCTAAATAAGCAGCCCTGGTGAAGTCAGAGTGCACTTCACACCTGAGCTGACAAGAGGCTGCGGCTGGTGGTTTGTTCAGAGCCTGTATTATGTTTCTTTCCATTGTTTTTCACTTCACCTTCCTCCCAGCCCTCGCAGTGCAGAGGAGAATGGACCTCCATGATTCCTTCCTGATGCATGGCAGCTGCAGCAACAGCTGGCACTGGTTTAGCAGTGGTTTGTGTGGGGCCTTAACAGGGAGTGGGCTCAGGGGCCGGTGCTGCTGGAGCTCCATCTCCTGAAGGCAGTCGCCTGCCTGGCCTTTCTGGCAGCTTTGGGCACAGCCCAGGAAGGTGAGCGCAGGGCAGGCTCCAGGCTGCTAGGGTCCTCTGCTCTGGAGCTGAGTTGGGCACCACCATGCCCCAGCTCCCCGGGCATCCAGAGCAATGGTAAGCACCTAGGTCCAGTGCTGGCTCAGCCTGGCACTCGCTGCCAGACATCCTGAGCTGGGGGAGGCTCCCAGGCATCTTCCTAGGAAATAAACCCCGTGGGGCTTTGATGGGTCCGTGGGCTGTGGCTGGGCTGTTGTGAGGGTCAAGCTCGTGTTGACGCACATCCCTAAGTAACAAGTGATAGGACAAGAGGTAACAGCCTCAAGCTGCACCAAGGGAGCTTCAGATTGGATATTAGGAGAAATTTCCTCACCAAAAGAGCAGTTAGGCACTGGAATAGGGCAGTGGTGGAATCGCCACCCCTGGAAGTGTTCAAAACCCGTATAGATGAGCTCCTTCAGTGGCGGCCTTGGCAGCGCGGGGTTAGCGGTTGGACTTGATGATGATCAAGGTCTCTCCCAGCCCGGCTGATGCCGATTCCACGCACGCTGAGCAGAGCCCGGAGCGGAGCCGCTGTTACCAGCAGAGGGCGCCCGCCGACCGCGTACGTGGCGAGAGGCCGGCAGCGACAGCGGCCCATGGCCTGCGGCATCGCTGCCCCGCTCTGAGCCGGAGGGGGCCGGGATGAAGAGGGGTGCTCCAGGGGCTCCTTGAGGCCCCGGCTGCAGGAGGGGACGGCTACGGAGCGGTCCGCGGTAGGGAAAACTCAATGATTAAATACCAGCGATTGGCGGGTGTGTGATGCTCCTGAGGGTGACGGTGCTGTGCAGCGCACCTGCAGTCAGTCTCCTTGACTGTACCCGCGCGATGCTGTGTGCTCCATGGGTAACATGCTGCTCCGCTGAGGAACAGGCTCTCTCCAGGCTGGGGACCTTGAGATGCCCCATGGCTCTACCTGAGCACCTTTCTGCTCAGCTGATAGTTAAGACCAGAGTCATTTCTCCCAACAGGGCTGGTTCCCTGGCTGAAGTGGGAACCTGAAGTTAATAATCATTAACTTCAAGTATAAACAATCGAGGGCATTAATTTCTATGGGCCTAATGTAGCGTTTGCATTTAAATAACTTTCCACACTACTGCACTCAAACATATGTGATGACTTCCCTCTAAAGCTAGAAACACACGCGAATACATCTAAGTACTTCCCAGTCTGGTGTATCAGAGCAATTACTGAACAGAGCTGCTCCCCACAACATGGAAGTGAAACCCATTAGAACAAAGTGGGATTTGGGCCAGGAGGAGCCCATGGCTCAAAGATGCCTGTGATGCCCTGGATGCAGACTGGGGAGGTGAAGTTAAAATTGGTTTCTGAAAGATGGGTACTTCTGTCTGCACTGTATTGTAGAGCCATTCAAAGGTTCCCATTACTGAGATCTGTACAAAAGGGCTAAGAGATTATTCTCCACCAATATTTCTGAAAAGGGGGAGGAAACTGGAGGCAAGCTCACCATTTGGGTGTTAAATACCAATTGACTCTTGGTATTTAGAGTCCCGTTGTGCCTTTATCTTGGTTTACTACCTCCGTACTTACCAAAAAGGACATTAAAATGTACATGTATGACCCATGCATTGTGCTGTAATTATCTGCCAGGCCCACCTGAGCTCTGCCTCGTGAATCTAGTGGCATATGCAAGTGCAAGGAGAGTTATTTACGTGATGACCTGCATGTGTGGGGACCAGTGTCTCCCCTGAGATCACTGTTCAAACCCATCACTCCCCATGGCACTGGTGAGCTTGAGGAGCAGCCGGCCACATCTTGGCTTTGGGTCCATGAGGGCTGGGATGTGTGCAAGCACGGCGCTGGAGGGGCTCTGCTGCTGTGCCCAGGAGCAGGGCGATGCCTTGTGCACACTGCCTGAGCCTTTACATACAAAATAACTGTGGTTTAAAACAAATACCTATTTGGGCTATTTCCGAGTATTTTGCAGTGTGTTTTTGTCCGGATGCCAGGGACAGTTATTGCATTACACAAGAACTAAGCTTTCTCCAGGATTTTTTTTCTCAGTGAGATTTGGGTATTTTATTCAAAGGGAAAATCAGCAAAGATCTGAAAAACATGATAGCAAAAACCAGATTTCTAAATAGGCTGTTCTCAAGCTCGACTCTAAATCTTGTGCAGGACACTTATGACAGCTGAAACTCACTGTACTTGTCCTTAAGATTAGAAGTATGATATATTTTCAGCGGAACTAACTCAAATGATAGCGTCAATGGAGGGATGAAGTTGATCTGTAATCTAAGGAGGAACTTAATGTATTCTTTCTTTCTCACATAGGTTGCTCTAACTGGAGCAGCCTGTTTCTGTGAAGCACACATCGCAGCCTGTCATCTCTGCTGCGGTGTTTTTATCATAGCATATTTGATGACAACATGACTCTTGAGCAATAATGTGAAGAGGGGCCAGGGATTGTTCCTTGGCTGAGCAGGAACAAATGCAATATTTCATGGAGCACATGTGGCAGCGCCTTTGATTTGCAGCAGGACCCATTTGTTTTTCAGACAGTATTGACTGGGAAAGCAGCTCCCATTGATTCCTCCTTGAGGACTCTTTTGTTTTCTTCTTTTCAATAAATGGTGTTTCCTTGTAAAGAACTAATTTTTCCCAAGATAAAATAGACTTGCCTGAGGTGACAGAAAGCAGGATGAATGAAGGCGTTTCCATCTGAGGCTAACAAAGTGTTGCACATGGACATGGTGCACATGCTGCTGGGTCAAGGGCGAGCGGAGGGTCCAGTGTTATCCCACTTGCTGACAGAGCACAGCAGCATTGTGCAGGTGCCAAGGGGCATTTCTCCTTGTCATGAGGCATCCTGTGATTGACAGATACAAGATGTTAGAGGTTTCGGTGTGTGGTTTTATGTGCAGATTTCATGGTTCCAAAGCCCAGACTGCAGAGCAGCTGCCTGACTTGCAGTTTGTTGTGTCCAGGATGGGACAACAACAACTCCCTGTTGTGCTGAAAGGGTCTTGGGACATAGGTGCAGTCAAGGGTGTCGGAAGACACGTATCTTCTGTCAGACCTACTGACATGCAAGCAAGCAGATGGATGTGTATGTGCAGAAACAGAGACATTAATTCACTACTTGCTGGTGGTACTCCTCTTAAAGCTTGACTCCCCCCTGCTGCAGCAGAACAGGGACCTCTGACCCTCCAGAGCTTCGGACCCAGAGGGGGCTGCACAAACCCCCAGTGCCCAGTGAGTGGCTGGGAGTGGAGCCAGGTGCACATTCAGTACAATGTTATCAAGGAATGAGGTCTTAATGGTCCTAATTACATTTACATGTGATGAGTATGAGTGCATCATTACTGGTTTTAAGGCACTGGGTTCTCCCAGGCTGGCTGGGAAGAACAGGAGGGTTACAAAGCCTGTCAGGCTGCGGGACAGGCAGGGCAGCCAGGTTGTCTTGTGTTCAGTTCTGTTCTCCCATTTTACTTTCATTTAGGCCTGCCCCATTATTATGTCCTTACCTTTTATGATAGAATCATCCATGGTAAAGAACAAAGTGGTTTATAGGTATGATGAAAGGAACAGGAGACTTCAATTACACAGTAAATGCAGAAGAATTTGTGCCCAGGAACATGGTTTTTTACCTTTTTCCAGTTGTTCCTGCAATTGATGCTGTTTGCTTTCTTTTGCTTCTAGCATTCATTCCCCACCATCCTAACCTGTGACTCCCAGGCCCCTTTTGCAGCAAGGCCTGGGCTTGGTGTTGGGAGGGGCTGCCTGGAGCCAATGGGACCTGCCACAGCTGAGATGTGCCCAGCAGCCTCTAGCACTCTCCAATGGGAGCGTGTTTTAGCCTAGGAGGCAAATTACCAGATATCAGGCTACAAACCAGTGCTCACCACACTGAATTAACAGTGCATGTACAATAATAGCATGAGAGCAATTTGCAAGGGGATGCAGATAATATCTTGCCTTTGAAGCACTCAGGTGTGCAGTGGAGCAGGAGCTTGCAGCATCCACAGCTACCCCTCAAAAGCCAAATCTTCATGTCCTCCCTGCTATTTGAAGTCTTTGGATGGGGTGGGCTGTGACTGCTCTCTGCCCACTGGGTCTGCAGTAACCCCTAGGGCTGCTCCTGCTGGTGTCTCTGAGCTGGTCTTGCTTTGGGAAAACCAAGATAAAAATCTTTTTCCCCTTCTGGAACCACTGTGGGCTTGAGCATGTCCATCTCCACGGCTTACAGCTTGGGATGCTGCCGGGGCACTGCAGGAGCCAGGCTTGGCTGTCGCTGAGAGATGCTCTGTGGGGATTGCTGCTGCGATGCACAAGATGGGGATCCCGATGGCACCGCAGCCCCATCTCACAGTGAGAGGTGAAGGCGCTCTGTCCTTCCCCTGTCCTGCCTCTTTATGGGCTGAGGGCAGATAGATAGTTTTTCTAATGAAATACTGTTTCAGCACAAACCCAGAAGATGACAAAGATGTCTGGGTGGAAAGCACTGAGCTGACTGGCCCTGCTCCTCACTGGGGAAGGGAAGTAGCACAGCACTTATTTTTAACACTGCTAATGCTTCTGAAAAGGTTACGCTGGTGCTGGGTGCCCTGGCTTTGAGTCTGAGCCCTACCAGGGACCTGAGAGTTCAACATGAGACTGCTACGAACTGCTGAAGTGAAACCTTGGCATTTTCCAGTCATCTCTTGGGTAATTAATTGTCAAGAAATGCTCTGAGGGTAATTTGCCTTTTATTTAGATGGCTCCAATAATTCAGTACTTAGATGGATCCAACAGCCATTCACTGTATGTGCTTTAAAGATGCACCTAAGGGCAGTCTGTCACTTGTCACGCTCATAGCTAATGAATGAAAAAGTGACATAGAAATTAAATGTAAAGGAAACAGTGGCAGAATTTTGAGTGATTAATGCTTTGAACCTGGGCTTGAAGTGCAGAGAGTGCTTTCAGTCTTGCTGACGGAATTAAATAACTCAAATTAGTAATACATTTTATTTTCTTTTCCCCTGTGTAAAGACATTAAAGTGCTTTTAGCAAATGAGGTAAAGATTTTCCATCCATGTTTAGAACAGAAACTGAGCACTGTGCTGTGGTGTGCCCAAAGCCTGCAGCAAGCTCTTGGCATGGACCGTGCGTGGCCATCCTGTCCCCTACGCAAACACTACTGTACTGCCCATGGGTCTGACTGCCCTGGAAACAGCTGTGTTGGTGCTGCTGGTGACAGCAGAGATCTGCACACAGCCATAGATTACACTGAGGAGGCAGTATTGGATCTGGGGTGGCTATCCATCCCTTGGAGAGAGCAGCATCCCCTCCTGGTGAGAGCCAGGGCCCCGTGGGATGGTCTGTGGCAATCCAGGGAAAGGTGGCTCACCCTGGGCATCCTACTTTGGGGGGATTTTACAGACCCTGTTGCTGCCTGCAGCTTGAGCACAATTGTGGGTCCCTTTGGGCAGCACTGAACTACAGGTCTGTGCTCTGAACTGCCTGGAGCTACCCTGTCTTGCTTGCAGTTGACAGATGTTGTGTTGCATTGGCTATGTCACATATAAGGGTCTATATCAATTCTGCCATCATCACTTGTATCTGGACTTCATTGGCCTTGGGCTACTTGGTGCATTTTTTCCTCCATGATGCCCTCTATCCATGGTGTCCAGGGATGCCCAATAGCTACAGCCTCCCAGGGGCTTGCTGCTGTAAGGCAGAGCAAACACAGCCCGAGTTGCATGGTGGAGATTTTCCTGAATGGATGCACATGTGTTGATGCCGAGTTAAATTAGCATTTCACTGTATAATTGATATCAAATTAAATTAGTGTGTCACTGAATATAGAGACTTAGACATAGGCAGGGCTGCACTGGTTCTTAAACTAGAATTTAACTGTGTATAGAGGATATACAGATAAGGAAGGCATGGAACAAAGAGACCCAGGTATCTTCTCTCAAACCAATGTAGGTTCCTCCTGTTGATAAAGCCTGAGAAATAGGTAAATGGCTGCAAAAGAAAACAACTGAAGGAGCCTCTTAGGGTTGTAAATTAGACCAAATTATATTGACTATGTATATAATGAAGATACGTCAGCAGTAAACTGCGTCTTCTCAGTGCGCAATAGGTGGAACGATCCCCCATGTACTATAATAAAGTAATGTTGGTTTCTAACCTGTCATTCTGGTTAGAGAGTTTGTTTCCCGGATTTCGGTGACAGGGTGTTGGAAACTTTCCCTGTGAGCATATGTTTAATTTCCTCTGGAAAGAAGAAAGGATTTGCCAGATGAGATTGATTCTTGAAAGCATTTCTACAAAGTAAAGTGCCTCTGGTCTGCCTGGAGACAGCCGCTCAGGGTGGGGAAACCGGCACCAGGTAGCATCGCTGCGGTGTGTGCTTGGTTTCAATGCCTTCATGGTTTAGTTTTAATTGTAATGTTTGCTTTGAATGTCTTCCTTCTCCAGCATGTAACCAGAACAACATCCCACATCTCCCCGGAGCTGCAGCTCCATTGGGGAAGCTGTTTTGTACTCTTTGCCTACACTGGCTGCTGTAGCAGAGGGAAAAATCAGAATATGTCCTCAACTTTGGTTAACTTTATTTCCTTAGTAAACACCTACAGGCTCGCTCTTGATAGAAACATTGGAAACCAGATTTTAGCAGGCCTTAGGGATTGCAGCATTATCCATCTTCTGTAAATACTGCAGAGCTGTGAGGAGTTGGAAACCTTTTTATGATTGCAGCTCGGCTGAAAAACAGCACTGTGTTCCTGGTGCGCTTCAGGATCACTTCACTTGTCAGTGGGGTGGAAGGCAACAGCTGTTGGAGCGGTTTGGTTTAAGTGTTTCTTGAGAGCCAAGTGCAGGAGATGGGATTTAATGAATTTTAAACATATCTCATGTCTAGTAAGCGTTGCAGGTAAATGGGTATTGCTCTGTACCGTAGATGCTTCTTCCCTCAGAGTCTTAGGCTGGGAGTTCTTGATGCTGCACAAACACTGAAGGTTTGTGTCTTGGAAATGAAGCTCTGGCACTGGAGCAAAGCTTATCCCAGCCCTTTAAATCTAATAATGCCTGTTGTCAGCATTCAAAGGCCAGACACCTTCTTGACAGCTCCTAATTCCACTCTGAGTGGCCATCGGTATGAATAGGACACGTCTCTGTGGACATGCAGATGTGTCCGGTTCTATTTAACAAAGATAAATACCTTGATGAAGGTATTTTGAAGATTAGAGCTGAGCTGCACATTGAGAGCTTGGTGCAGATGCTTTGGCTGCTCTTGCAGAAAACTCATGCAGTCCTCACAACTGTGACAGGATGCAGTTCTGCAGCCCAATGCTACCCGAGATGCTCTGTGGTGAAGGGGTGTCACCGCTGCTGGCCACCAGCCCAAGCCTTCACACACTGGCTCAAAGCAAGCATACCCAGTTCCCACACTGATCTGTCTTGGCCAGCAAGCAATAAATGTTCTTGACAGAGCAGCTTTGACCATCCCCTGATGTGCTGCTGGTGAAGACTGACGAAATTCGTGATGAATTTCTGTCTTCGAACTGTTGTCACATCCAGTTTTTCATCCCCTTCCTAAAAGCCTTTTAAAAGATTACATTTTTAATCATGACTAGGCAAGTGCTGAAGCCACCAGAGCCCTGGCATGGAGCTGGGGCTCACAAGGGAATGTGGCAGCCACATTGCTACTGTGGAGATGCTCAAAGGCAGGAACCAAACAATGGAGACCATGAGCACCTCCAGGGTGGGCCGGTGGCTGAGCCTGCACAGAGCCCTGCTGGGGCGAGTGGTACTGCTGAAACAAAACGCTTGCAGAGCTTAACTAACTAACAGGATAGACATCATCTAGTTTGTTACTGGCTTTGGGGTGCTCCTTGGGGCTTGTAAAGAAGAGTGCATTGGGCTCTCGGGACAGCAGTAGCTTGTCCCAGGAGGAGACTTCATCTTGGTGCTTCTCCAGAGTTTCTCTGGAGTGTTTTTGTATGGGAAGTGTGAGCTGGTTCTGGGCTGAGCTACTGCTTGTCCAGGGCTGCCTGCAGGAGCCACAGAGGAACACCTCCAGCCTGTGTCTCCATGTAGAAGGCAGCCAGTGATGGGCATGAACCTCCTGGATGCTCACTGATGCCGGAGGAGCTGAAAGGAGGAAAAGGGAAGAGAGTGTGGGCTGTTGGTCAGCATGTGTGTTTCAGCACACGCTGTGTTGGGAAGTGAGGTGGTGACCGGGGTTGGGACACAGTGCTAAATGCAGGTGAATGTGCCACAAGAGAGAAAATGGCAGCAGGGACATGGAGTCAGGGATTGCTATTTCACATTGGAACATGCACACATCAGACACTCAGCACACACACACACTCAGAGCCCCAGCCTGGGCTCGGTGTGCCGGGGTGGTCCTGTGCTGTCAGCAGAGATATGCTGATCTGTGCCCATGTGGACATCACCTCCACTTTGCTGTCCTCAGCACTGTGAAACGTGAACCTGTTTTGTGCAATGTAGCTGGTGCACACTGTGGGAGCCCCAGCGGGGTGCTGTGTACCTCTGAACATGTCCCTCACCTCCTGAGCCCAAACCACTGCAGCCACTGGCTCATCCACATAGCATGCCTTGAAGGGGAGAGGCTCGCGTGGGTACCTGGAGCACAGTGTGCTCAGCCATTGACACACAGGCTTGCATTCCCTGGCTGTGATTTGAAAGCTCTGTATCTTCCCTCCGTAGCAGCTCACTGGGCTACCCAGCAAAGGAATCTGAATTATTCTTTGCAGGAGCACAGCCCCAGCTTAGCAGCTTTCTCTGCAATCCCGAGACCTCCTGGCTGCCTCAACACTGAAACAACCAAGTGCAAGGAGGCTCTCGAGAAGCCTCCAGGGTGAAGTGCAGCCTTTTTAAGGAAAAGAAACTGAAAAAAAGGTCTTACATAAGTCAAAACATCTGCTGGTGCATGACTAATGCCTTCCCTCCTCCCTCCTGTTCACAGGAATTATAAATGATTGTTTCCTGTAAAAAATTATACATTGTTCATAAGTCTTTTGGGGACAAACCTTGCTTTCAGCCATCCATTACACTGTGGTGTCTACTCATAGCTTTGGACCTGCTACGTTTCTGAAATGAACCCGCGACAACAAAGTCCAAACCTATTTCTCCCAGGCTGGCTGGTGCGAGGGTGGCTTTATTCCTGCCAGAGGCAACTGAACTGGGACAGTTATCTCTGTTTTAAACCAGAGGTTACTGATGTGCAGTGCTGACAGCTGGATCGAGCGGGCTCCAAGTGATGGCACTGGGGTGTGCGCAGTGTGGTACCCACCGGTGTCCCAGTGCGGCAGTCTTGGGTAGCACCACCCATGCCATCCCAGACACAGAGGTGTTGGTGCCTCCCCAGGGAAGTGCTGACGGGAAGCAAGTGCAATGGCAAAGCCCAGGATTTGCATCTTTCTGGTTTAGGGATGTGTATTGGCACATGCTGCAAAAATGATGTTACGGTCGGGTTGTCTTGCGGGAAGTGCAAGGAAATGTTTTAAAGCCCTGACAGCTAAACCAGCCTCAAGACATTATTTCATTCAAGCTTTCCCATTCTGGCAGCGCTCCTCTGAAATATCTTTATAACTTCTTTGCTCACTTGCTTGCCTCTTGCTGGTTTAAACTTTTGATGGGTCCAGCTGGCTGATGTAGTGGGGAGGGAATAAGGTGCTCCCTGCCCGTCTCTTCCAGCTGCTCTGCAGTGGGAAACCCACAGAGACTCGTGTGGGCTGGAGCCCTCTGCACAGGCAAAGGCTTCTACCTCCTCTGTGTCCCAGCAGAAACACTGCTACTGTGGTCTGCTCAGTACCATCCAGTGGGAAACTGGGATAAATCACTTCTGCGCTGGATTTATGATCTTGCTTGAGGTTTGTTCTTGTTTTCCCACATGGATCTCTCAATTCTGGACATTTTGGATCTGTGTCTCTGTTTAGGCTAGTGTGAGCTCACTATCCATGGTAGAAAGGCTTGGGGTACCAACTCTGATCCCTCAGTCTGAGGTTTCAGAGTGTTTTGCTGAAAATGAGCTTTTTGTCACAAAAAGCTGAAGCAGGAGTGTGTATGCACTGACCATTGAGCTTCTTTCAGAGACAGCGACCCCACAAACCTGTGTGCAGCTGGGTGAGGGATCTGACAGCACATTCACGTCAGACCTTCCTGCCTGGCCCCAGCACAAGGCACACTGGCACCCCTGTACGCCATGCTGCTGGCCACGGTGCCACCTGGGAGAAGCAGCAGTGCTGGGTCCCGTAGGGATGAGTGCTTCTGGCAGAAGGAGCCGGTGCCTGGGTGTGTGGAGCTCCAGCTGTCCAGGATGATGGCTGGGGCTGGCTCTGCAGGGCTGGGGAAACAGGGCTGGTTTGTTTCCTGCAGCCGATGCCTTTCTCCCCAGCACTGCTCTTCCCTCGGCCGTGGCTGAAGCAGCTGAATGGACACAGAGTTTGTCTCAGCTTTCCAAATATTGCACTGCTCTGGGATTCTGCTTTTCTGTGTTCTGGAGGTAAACCGCTGCTAGCATTACTAATGGACTTCTGCTTTTAGCCTGAGTGCTGCAGGCAGCTGTAGGTGGAAATCATGGACTCAATTAAGTAATTACCTGGTGTTCCAGTTCCCAACATACGAGGCTTTTTGGTTTTTACCACTGGCGTCAAACCCTACCTGCGTCTTACCCCAGACTCATCAGCGATGATTTGTCCAAACCACTTTTGCTCTGTGTTTTCAGGTGGATGTGAGGCAGTGTGAGGGAGCCAGGCACCCTCCTGCCCTTTGGAAGTCACCCTCTCCCTGCAGCAGGACTTGAGAAGTGGTCATGGACGGCCAGACCCTGTCCTGGCACCTTCTGACTGGTGCCCCATGAGACTCAGCACAGTCGGGGCTGTGCTCACTGCTGGCATGGAGTGTGATCCTCTGGCCAGCAGAGCTGTGTGGTTGTGCTGGCCAGGAGAATTTAATACATCAAGTTCTGGACTATGCAGAAGAATGGGCTCTAAACCCTGAGTATTTCATCACCGTAACAGGCTTCAGCTCATCACAGTGCAGCACTGACAGAGCCACCCAGCACGGCTCATGTGAACATCAGGTGTGAGTCCTGAGGCTGCTGATGCTTTGGCACATTCCCAACAGGACAAGGATCACTGCAGAGCTGTGCTGTGGGTGCCTTTGTGCTGCGTTGGCCAGGAGGAGGAGCAGAACCGAAGCAGATGTCAGAGTGGATCCTGGCTGTCTGTGGCTGGGTTTGCGCTCTCTGCCATGCAGAGCAGTGCAAGTGGATTCCAGGTGGTAGATGCTGCATTGGGAGCATCAGTCAGAGCCTGTTTTCTAGAGTTTGTAGCTCTGGCTAAAAGACCTGTGGCATTTCACCATGTGCAGGACCTGCCTCTGCTGTGAGAGCATCAGCATCCCAGCCATCATCCCAGTCCTGACCAAGGAAGTCCGTGTATAAATGTAAGTGATATCCAACAGTCATACAGGAGATACAGGCCTGTAGTCTGCTCTACAGGAAAGAGCTGAATGGTTTCTCGGAGGCTGGAACAGCTGCCTGTTGTGGGGTAACCACAGGAAGAGCTTTGCCATTTAGTGAGCAGCTATGAGCAATAAGCAGAAAGTTGGCTTAAGTGAAAAATGCAATACTTCCTACCCCATATTCACACAGAGAAGGAAGCACAGTTTAGCAGGTGCAAGTTTATGGTAAGACTACTTACAGAACAAGAACACTTGGGCACGGCCTCTGTGACCATCTGCCACACCGAACCTCCACTGATTTGTGCTTCCAGTGGATTTTTAATTAATACCATTATTTTCTTTCTCTTGTTCTGCAGTAATTAGAAGCAGAGCATCAGCTGGCAGCAAATACTGCTGTGCCACGACTGCAGGAGGAGCCACACAGCCCCATGAGTACACCCTAGGGTGGGGAGCAAAAAGGCAGTGTAGGGTTAGGGATGAGAAGGCAAGAATGTGGAAAGAAATGATGCAGAAGGGTAATAATGAGAAAGAAAGAATGCAAGAGTTAGCTATGCTTAATGGCCGGGGATGACAGCAAGCTCCTTTTGCCTGTTAAATGATTTCTGGGAGTCCCAGAGAACATGAGACTGGAGGAGAAAACAGATGATTCTGGGTATTGGAATTGTACTGGGGGACCTCATTTAAAATGATCTGGGTAGGGTGTGATGGGATAAGTGATGACAAAGGCTCTTGTTCATCCAGTTGCCCAGAAGATGCACAAATAACAGGGAATGAGCGCCTGTTTATAGTGCCATGAAAACTTTTAATCTCTTTGCTAAACCCTCTGAGGGATGAGGCAATTCTTGTCACTCATGCCTCTGACAGGACTGGTGTCAAGCAGAGAAACTGGGACAGGAACCTGGTCTGGAAGAGCAGCTCCCAAGGAAAAGGAAGCTTTGAGCACAGCTGTGTGGATGCCTGCAGGGAGCTCTGCCTGTTCTTGCTGCCAGATCCCGTCTCACACGTGTGTGTCTGTGTCTGGGAAAGGGCGCTGAATGTGCCACGTCGGGATGTGCAATGGGAGATCACAGCCCCTCTGCCCACCTGTGTGGCAGAATGACTCCAAAACCACAGGCTATAGCTGCATACACAGCAGCTGCTTTAAAGATGACTTAAAAATCACTTCTGTTTCTTTCATCTTCTCTGTTTAGAGAAGAGCAGGAACACCAGGGTCACCCAGGACCAACAGGTAGCACATTTAACAGAGTATGGAAGAGGTTTCTCCTGCAATAACATAGCAGCACATAAAAGCCAGGGGACATTGACATCAATAATAGCGCTTCACTGTTAGGTCATATGTTAGTGTACGAATATATTTGGTCCTGCTTGCACATAGATGATTAATTAGCTGAGATGTCTGATTAAATTGCAAATTAAAGGCTGGCAAATGTCATATGAGTTCAATCACCATCTAGCAAGCAGGCTCACTTGTGCACTGCAAGTACCATGAAGTGGCCGGAGCTGTTTTTTTCCTGCAGCTCCTCTGGTTATGAATTGCTCTTTCTTTCCCTGTTTATTTTCACTGCTAATACATAAATCCAGGCGTAAAAAGGCTAAGTTGACTTGGAGCTGAAATTGCTGTTCATAGTTCTCTTGTTCAAGCTATTTTACAACCCGTTTGAGGAGCAGCAGTTAACCCAGTGCAGTGAAGAGATAAATGCATCGCAGGTGACAAACACAGCAGCACGAGGAGCAGCAAGTCTTTGCTGAGGGACAGTAAGAGAAGCCAAGATCCAGGGAGATGTATCTGCAGCGGAGGCTGAAGACTCATCAGCAACCTGGTGAGACAGCTGGGACAAACTGCTCTGTGGCAGCCAGGGCTGGTGGGAAGGACAGGATCACAGTATGGTTTGGGTTGGAAATTCCATGATCAGCTGTAGGGCTTGATGGCAAGAATTATATTCCTAAATAAACCAAAGTTGGAAAATGCTGGCCAGAGCCAAGTGAAAAGTTCTTCACCCCCCTCTTGCGCTACTGAGTGATAAATGGTGGGAAAACAAATGTGTTCTGGAGCAGTAGCAGGTTTGGGGAATGATGCTTTACTCAAAGTGGCCTTGCTGTCAGCACCTTCCTGCTGCTTGACTCCTTTGACTGCCTCCCTGTGTTCTTCCGACTGCCTTCAGGGAAAGGGAAATATAAGCCAAGAAAAGCTAGAGCAGCTTGTAAAAGATTTATACACAATAACGTGCAGACATGGGAGGACCTCCTGACTTTCAGTCCCTGATCGCAGCGCTGGGCGAGTGGCTGCCAATATCTGAGCCCTTTGTAGGTTTACTAAGTGATGAGCAGGGCCAGAGCTTGAGAGAATAGTGCCCTGGAAGATTACAAGGCAAATCTTTGGAAACCAAAACCAGATGATCAATTTGCTTTACTACATTCCCGAACAAGAGGTTTTGTGCTAAGGCAAAGACCTCTTGATGAGGGAGAAGAGATTTCTGGCTTATGTGGGGAAATAGCAAAAGAACTGTTTCTCCACTGCCATAGCAAAGCAAGCTGTTCAGAGCTGCTGTGGTTAAGCAGCCCACAATGATATAGCACAGAATGTTGCCTTTTAAAATCATTATTGAAACAACTCTTTCAGGGAACTTAACCTTTCCTTAATTCCACAAATGCCTACTTAGCAGAAGAGATTGGGGCTAGAGGTCTGTTTAGATTTAATTTCAAAGCTTTTCTTTTCAAAGTCATGTATTTTATTTCACATATCTTTTGATGATTTGGAATTGCATTAGAAAGTTGGACTTCTTGGGCACTGAGAGAAACCAGGACACAGATACAAACCTCATGACCTTCAGCAAGTCAGTGGAATTAAAATGAGCCTCATCCCACACCTGCTCCCCAACTCTGTATCCCAGGAGCAACGTCTTGCTCCCAGAATGGTGGCTCAGGGATGGTTTCCATGCTGAGCATGTCTTGGCTGTGGTGCTGAGGCATGGGGTGCTGTGACCCTCCAGTAATTTTGGTTCATGAAAAAGCAGGTGGTGGGAAGGTGAGATCACACCTGGGGCTCTTCAGTGCCAGTGCAGGGACCCACTGACCCCGCTCTCTGTATTAAAGCAAGTGCATTTTCAGTTACCCAAATTGTTCTTTCTTCCTAGAGATGCTCTTTTTCAGCAGCTACTGGTGATGCTGCTGCACCTGCATCCCTGGGTATTAGCTCTGCAGCCCTTTGTCTGCTCCCTTCACAGAGAGAATTACTCCCTTCTGTAATACAGAATTACACAAAGCCAGCACCTTCAGTGAAGCATAAATCCCAGCTTTTGCTGAGGTCAAGTGCTCCCCCTCTGGTATGTTCACCCACTATGTTCACAGCATTTTAGACATTGCCTTTCTTCCTCCAGAGCATCTTATTTCGGCTACCATAAGACTGCACTAAATCAAACACTGCTCTGCTCTGCTCTGATACTTGCTGAGTTTCCAAGGCAGAAGGGATGTTCTTGTGGTTGCTGTATCTAAGAACTAACTGCACGGCAGAGATTGATTTCCATGGATTCTTACCTTAGGGATTTACAGGATCTTTAGTAAATCTGACCCCTGGGCTCAGTTCTTCCCTCCCAGTCACAGCATAATATCCCACTGCATTTCCTGCCTGCCCCTGCCTGGCACTGCTCTTGGAGCCAGCATGGGACACATGCCTGGCTTGGAAGCCGACCCGCAGGGCTGGGTGGGAGCAATGGGAGCTGTGCACAACAGCACTGCAAAGGCTGAGACCTGCGTAATGTTCAGGAAGAGGGGAAGGTGCCAGTGAAATGATAAATTACAGCAGCAGAATAAACCAAACCTAATCTCTAGCAAAAGAAAAAAGTCCCAATGATGAGTGTTTTGGCAGCAGATCAGGAGATACATGGCACAAGAGGCAAGGAACAACTTGTATTCAAATCTACTCCCAATCCTTCAGCTGAGAAAGGCTAAGTCTCTGCACGAGAGCTCAAATTTCAACTAGGAAACACTTTAGTTAATGTACCGACATTTTTGCCTTCATGTTTCACCTATTTTACCCATTCTTCCTCTGCATGAGAATCCAAAATATTGTTTTCTATTTGATAGCTACTGTCCGTTACCTGAATTGCAGCTCTTGCTGGGGGGGGAATACAGAGCACTGCATGCTGCCCATGCCCTAAGACAGAGAATAACTGCAGGGGAAGTCACTAAAAGGAATTCAGCGCTGGAAAGTAAAGTGATCATGTGCTGAGAAAGAAAGGGGCTGCCTTTCCTGGTGCTTGGATGCTAAAGATGGGCTCTTTCTGCTGGGACTGTCTCAAGAACACACAGCATCCTTATTTTTCTGTAAGTAGCTGAATTCATTTTTTCAGCTTTTTTTTTTTGGGGGGGGGGTAAGGGGTAAGGAATTGCACCCAGGCTGAGAACCAAGCAGTCAAATGGAGACTCTAAACCAAAAGGCTGGCAAAAGAATAAGCTGTCAGGAATGATCAGATAGAATGGAAAGTATTACAGACCTACCAATGCTTCTAACTGTGCACAGCTTATCAGTTCGATAGTTTTTATATTGGAATAACTCAGAGCTAGTTAGATTACTCATGATTTTCATCACATTTATTGGATCAGCATCAGTGTTCAAATGGGAGGTATCTGCATGTGCTAGAACAACGTCTCTCTAACGTCAACAAACATCTGCTGTGGCAGAAGACCAAAATCAGCAAAGGCTAATTCATCGATGGCTTATTATTTGAATCTGTGTCCCTGTCTTGAGTCAGGGTTGTGATGGGTTCATCTGCTGCCTTCTCTCCCCAAGCTGCCTTTTAAGCAGTCGCTGGCATTTCGCATTGCCCTTAGGTCAGTTCCAACTCGATCAGCATCGGTTTATTATGAAATGCCCAGAGTGATTTTACTCATCGTGTCTATCTCAAAACAGTTCAAGAGAAAGTTTAAATATTATTCCTGGCTCCTTCAGCTGCCAACTCCAACAGCTTTTTCATGAAGTTTCCATGCTGCTCTGTAAAATGGTAAGAGTTCTTTTCCACTGATTTACATTGGCCTAAACCCATTGAAGTGGGCTAAAAAAAAGAAGAAATAATTCCGTTTGTGCTTTCAAGGCATTTCTGTGTGAAACGCAGGCTCTCATGGACCTGTGGCACAGATAAATAGCAGCAGAAGCGAGCTGGCTGCAGCTGAGTGCAGTGTTACCTGCCAGCATAACCTGCACCAGGGTGATGAATATGTTTCAGCACACAGGCTGTGAACATTTTGACTAATCAAAGATTATTAGCATCTCCCTGTTGCCTTTTGGACTTGGAAGGCAGCAAACACAGGCTTCCCTGTTTTTCATCAAAGCAAAGGTAAGAGTAGGCTGCAAACACCAGAGCCTGATTTACAGTGCATTTAAATCCCACTGGGTAAGGGATGCTTGGCCTGATGAAGTTCAGAGCAGTTTGATGCTGTGCTCAGGTGAGCAGGATTTGCTTACCTGGTTCAAGGAGCAGAACCCAGAGTGAGGGTCTTGAGGGCAGCCTGGGGCAGGAAGAGGTCATGGTAGCCCAGCAGGACATGGTGCCAAAAGAGGGTCCTGTTACTCACAGCCAGCTCAGACCTCCAACCACACTGCTTTCACGCCTTCATCTTGCCCCCTCAACACATCCAAACCATTGCACGCCCTTCTCCCAAGTGCCAAGGGCCTTCTCACCAGCATGTTTACACAAGGACAGACCCTGATGGTATTTACAACTGCTGAGAGACCTGCATTGGGCAGACTGGTTCCCCACAGCCGTTGAAGAAAAACCTGTTGTGGAAAAAGCTGCGAGCCCAGTGAGGCTGCACATGGATTGCTGTGGCTCCTGACCTTTTCAAAGCCCTGTTGTGGAGGGCTGCTCCCCTCTCTGACCAAATAAGACAGCACAGTGAGGTCAGCCTGAACACACTGCTCAATCCCAGTCGGTGTGGGCTGGAAAAGAGAGAACTTATCATTGCATTATGATTGTCTCTTTGTCCTGAAAGAAAAGCTGAGGTATAATTAAGAAGACATTTCCTAGATTGTGGACCCTTGTGTCCTATGCAGAGAAAGGATTCTGTAGGCGTGGACAATGATAAGGATCATAATCCAAGTATATAATTTGCTCCATATCTCAACTTTGAAGATCACATTTTTGACCTCTCAAAGAGATGTTACAGCAGCACAATTTTATTCCTTTTGAAAATGAAAAACACACATCAGGAGAAATTTTCATGGGAGGGCAATGTATGAAATGTGTAATGCAGTGGTTTTGTTCTGCTTGCAGGTTCAGCCACGGGAAAAGTGGCAATATAAACTGTAAACACAAAAGCAGTTATTCACATTCACAGCTGTGGATGTTAAAAGCTTCACAGCAGTCAGGTGAAGCCTGATCAGTCTAACAGATAAGGAAAATGAGGCACAGGAGTGGTCCTTGCCTGAAGCTGAGCAAGTGGGTTTGAAGCTGGGAATAGACACAAACTCTCTAGAGAGCTACTGCTGTTACCTGCTAAGGAGCAAGGAGCTGAGTAATAAACACCAGTAGCAATGCTGCAGCAGCTTCAGGTTTGTGCTTTGGGTCGAGCATCCTGTGCATTGGAATACTGATGGGAAGCAGAAGGTGTTGGCAGATGGAACTGGGATGCCCTGTGCTGCCAGCACTGGGATAGGCCAGGAGATACTAATGTACCAGCACATCGGTACCTGTGCCATTCGCAGCTCCAGCACCAGAGTGTCACTGCTGACAAAGGCTGCACAGAAACCCCAAGGAAAGGAAAGTGGCTGCAGAGTGTATGAGTGTCTTACAGGGCCCCAGTGTCAGCTGGAAATGCTGTTCATCAATTTGTAAACTGCCTCTAAAGATGAACTGCCCTTTAAATTGGATTTTGTAAAAGCAGCTATAAAACATCTTGCCATGCAATGCCACCTCCTTTATAAAGTGCTTGTGCAAAATGCTCCCCGTGCTCTGTGCTTCAGACAAGGGGGTGTGCATCATTGCTATGTGGTGATTCAGATTGCCTGTGATGCTCTAACTTGCACAATTCACAGCCCTCCAAGAAAATGATGGGAATGATGGAAACTCAGAATAAAATGCCCTGGTGTCAGGGGCTGCCTGGGCTCCAGTTGTGCAGTTCTCCAAGTGTGAAGCACACAGAACACAGTGAATTTTGGCCAAGCTAGTGCACTGAAACAAACTGCATCGAAAAGGCAGGACACAAGTTATTTCCTGACAGCCACTGCAAGGAAACAAATAAGTTGCAATCACAGAGTTTAACTTTCCATTCTGCCCCATTACTTCAAAGCTTAATTACACCATTTAAAGGACATTGGATCGATGGTAGGAGCAGACTGCAGCATTAGCTTACCCAGCAGAACAGCCCTTTCTCTGTCTCTGCCACGCTAAATAGCTTGTTTGGTCAATACTCCCTTTGCCAGGGTAGTTTAGGAACTGAACAATTTAATCACAGCTTGGAGGCTGTGAACATTTAGTGAAAGGCTTGTAGTTTTTGGTCTAATATATTATTTCATTACAAGTCTTCTATTAATTTCAGGGGGTGTTTCATGTATCTCTTGTCCAAAATCAGGAGGTCCACACTTGGGAAATGCCTGCAGAGCTGGAGGCCTTTCTGTATTTCATGCATTCCCTTGCCCTTTGCTGGTTGCAAGGGATGCTGTTAATGGAAAACATTCCTTTCTCTCTCCATCTTGGCCCAGCTGACTTCTCTTTGCCAAACTTCACCCACTTCACCCACCACATGGCTGACTTCCCCACACTGCTCCGTAGATCCTGATTTGGTGGCTTTGCCACTGTCTTGCTACAAACCAGTGTTCTTTCCTAGGTGAAAAGCACCACATGAGCTCATTTTCTGTTTGCTGAGGACAAAGCACCTAAAATGCATGGTAATGTACATCATCTTCTTCAGTTGCTACTTACGTATTTCTCTTTAGTGTTTTTCTGTTTTGTCTTCGCTTCCTTTAAATCAAAAAGATTCAGCAGGGTCTTTTATACCAGTGTAGGCACATTTTATTCCACATTTTTCTTCACTACATGCTGTTTTCAGCTAAAAGACTCAACAATTAAACAGCACACACGCTGGACAGCAGGGCCTCTTCTCACAGTGGTGGTGACCCAAGCACTGTCATGATGTCCCCTGCCCAAGCTGACTCATTTCACCCAAGTTCTGTTCATTGCTCTTAGGAGTGCTTAGCATTGCTGGTTGACTGACAATGTCTGGACCAAGTATTAAAACTGCATCATCTCATTGCCATGAAAAATCCTTGAAGCAGAAATCATAGAATAATAGAATAGTTAGGGTTGGAAAGGACCTTGATGTTAAATTTCTTCAGTGCTGCCTGTGTCTGAAAAGGATATGGCAGAAAACAATTCTGCATAATCTTGTTAGACTAATGCTATTATTTTTAATGAACCATTTCAGATTGTGCTTTGAAGTAAAAAGGAGGAAAAGGATAAAATTTCCTGCTTCTGATAGTTCTTTCTGTCTCAGAAAAGAGACCTTTGGCACAAGCAGTAGACATTTGCTAGGAATTAAATGCTGACAGTGAGCATCGGAATGTCCCAGTTTTCTGGCCTGTGAAAACAGAAAATGCTGTCTCTGTTGCAGGAATATTGAGAGAATAAATATGTTGATATTAGTGCAATACTTCAAATATTTATGTCCTGGTCTTGCAAGGTGTTAACATCCTGTGGTCTGCACCTGGGAAGGTCACAGAGAAATGTGTGTATCCTTTGAGAACAAGCAAAGGGAGAACCAAGCATTGCCATGCTTGTGGGTGTTTTGTTCTTACCCCATCCCAGGCCAGTCCAAATGCTGAGTACCTTGCTGTGGTTTGTGAAAAAAGAGAGAGATTTAACTCTGTAAAATAATGCCATGCTTCCAGAGTGAACTTTTCAGTGAAATAATTTATATGTCTCATTAAAACTCTTCTCTTCAGCTTCATGCCTGAAAGGTCTGTCTGCAATTTTGCCTAATAGTCAATAGGCATTCTCAAATGACAATCTGGGTAATAGTGACTATTATTAGAAGATTAAGGCAGCCAAATTGAGTACACTCTGGAGACACTTTTGGTCCTTGCTTTATGCACTTCTTTCCATATAAAACTCTTAACAGCAGACCTTTTAAGAAGCGCTGGAGTGTGCTTTGAAAGGCGGAGTCTGAAATACCACTGCAGCTCTCAGCCGGTCTTACTCTGCAAACTCCTGATTCTGATGCTGTAGTGTGGACAGATTCTCTGCAGGTACCATCAAAAATGAGAAGCTGAGCAGTGAGTTCCTCTCGTGCTTGGTTGACCCTGAGCTTGCTCCTGGGAGCTCCACTGTGGCTCCTCAGCCTGTCCTGGCCCAGAGTGAGGGATGCTGCTCCCCACCTGGGCAGGCTTCTTGGTTCAACAGGCTGCAAGGAGCATTTGATGGATGTGACTTCTTTTGCTTCTGTCATCCTGGAAGGTCTGATTTAGAGGGAAACAGACTGCCAACAGATTCCTCAAAAAGTGTTTAGTGCTATCAGTTACTATCACAATAAATGTCACAGCTAGATTACATTTGACTCAAGGCATAACACTAAGGTAGAAGCATCTTACTGGACATTGAAAAGACACCCCTCTACCTTCAGCAGTGGCTCTATTTGAAACCCCTGTGTGTGAACCTTTGTGACTTGCGAAACGACAAAGGTTGTGTGTATTGATTAAAATATGTATATAATTGTAGCTCATAATCTTGACTGCTACTTTGGGAGTACAAACAAGACAAAATATAAATTACTGCTATGTTCAGATGATATTGATTTTTAGCTTAAACTATTTATTACAAAAAGATGATGCCAGTTGATGTGCTATCTATCACGTAAGTAACCTCTGACACTAAATAGTAAGCTCACACTGTGGTGCTAAGCCTTCTCACACACTCAAGCCTTAGCCAAAGACTGTTTCACACTACGTCTTCTCTGTGTTGCTCCAGATTTTTGATTGATGCTGTGTAGTCAGTTCAGTCCAGGAAAGAATGAGTAAAGCTCTTTCTTTGGACAAGGGCTGGGTTTTAGCTACATTCTGGGCCAAACCTTGTCCTGGTTAACTTGTGTTAGTCTGATGGGCTGTTCAGGTTTTCTGCACTGGCGGATGTCAGATCTGAAATGCTGTTATTTTGGTTGGCATGGTGAATATTTAATTCAGATTGCTATTGAAAGGATTGTTTTGACATGGCCTTCGTATAGTCCCATCTCAAGAGTTAGTACTCCATGGTGAGATTTTTCTGTTCTAAAATTCTCAACATCAGACTAAATTTAGTCATGTAGAAATCAATAAATCATTGGCAACTTTAACAGAAGGGCAGAGTTAGGTCAATGTTAAATGTTTTCGAACAATCTTACTTGTGGTATTCAGGCTCTTCTCTTTGGTTGGGAATGACATGACAAGAAACTTTCCACTGCTTTAAATATTAAGGAATCTCTGAAAATACTTAGAAGCAATCAATTCAAAATGTTCCATCGTTTGGGCTTTGTTTTTATTTTTTTTAAGTACAGTATGTTCTGCAGATTTTCATCCAATTTACATGCTCATGTCCCAGAGGCTTGTTTCCATTGTGCATTTGTATTTCTGTCATAAAGTATGTCCAGTGACACGTACGTATGAGAGGCAAATCCTGGTGGAGCATCAGTTTTAAGAACAATCTACTAAGGGCAGCAGAAAATGCGCCACTTGTCAGGGCACAGAGAGAAACAACAGCTCTGTAAGCAGCACTGGAGCTGAAGCACCCTTTTTGAACAAACACTTCTTCACATTATTAAGTTGTTTGTAACCAGCTGGGAAGTATGTTAAACTCCACTTAGACATTTTCTTTGTCTCAACAGTACTTATGCAAATAAGCAGCTTTGGGAGATTTGCTTCACGTTAGGCTGCTCTACCTCCTACTAAGCTTTTCATACATTTCTTTTTCCTAACAGAACAGGGCACGTAGCTTACAGAAATGCAGGTTGGTCGGTACTGGTGTTTTAATTTAAATGAATATTTGAGGTGGTTGGGGGAAGTGTATATGTTCTCTGTTTTGGTGTTCTGTGTATAACAAGTTGTAGTGGTAGTTCAGCAAAATAAACTAGTTTAGTATTGATACAAAAATGCCAATGTGATAGCAGGAAGTATTCCTACCGAGGAAAATAACTGTCCGCACCCTGCAGGAGTCCTTGGGTTTAAATCTGCTCCCTGGGACCCGTCATGCTCAAGCAGGCTCCAGCTGAGTAGGCGGGAGCATTTTGCCTGACCAAATCCTCCTGGCAGTCCAGACTGGAGGAGTGTGAGAGGCTTTGGCTTCCCGGTGCCTCTCCCTGCAGTGGGAAAGCTGCTGCAGGACAGCCCACAGGACTGCATCCCGCGGGGAAAATGCTCCCAAATAACCGTGTCCTTGTAGTCACCAAGGCTGAGGGAGCATCCACAGCTCCTCCAGCCAGAGCTCCAACTGAGATGTCCTTTGATGCTTCTAAGCAACAACTGCCCCACTGTGGTGTGAGACCCCGGGTGATAACAACACCCACCTCCATCCGTGCCACTCCACTTCTGTCCCTGGAGGCACCGCAGGATGGATACTGCCTGTGAGACAGCGCAACCCACAGCCCTGACATTCCTCCCTCTCTACAGGCTACAGGGATAGTTTGGCCACGCTGCCCAAGAAGATGGATGTTCTCTAACTTCTGAGTCATACAGGACTCAGGTGAAAGCACAGGTTTTACAGCTTTATTTTTATATGGTGCTTTTATATTGGAAATAGTTTTAAGTTGCTGTTTATTCAGTAGCAGCCTGTGTGGATGGTGCTCAGCTATAAACTTGTTGCCCTTTGCTGTTCATCTGTCTACCAAAACAAAAAGTAAACGTTGCTGTAGTAATGAAACCCTTGTGTCCATTCCTAGGAAGGATGAGTTAATTGCCAACAAATAAGCTCATGTCAGAAAGCATGCAAACCTGGAATGGGATCTGCGGTGAGTGTGAGGAAAGAACAGGAAATTGGAAAGGAACACTAAGAGATTGATACATTGATTTTTTCACAGCTCGCAGAGAAAGCAGAAGAAATGGATTGCTTAAGGTGAAAGGAACGGTCACTTAAATGGCAATGAAATTATACTGTAAATTCTAGCACTTTTGGCAAGTGTCAGACAGTAAGCAGATCCATTCAGAGACATTATAGTGTGTAAGGCCAGCAGATACCATTATGAACATTTCTTCTGACCTACTCCATTGTGTAGGCCATGGAGTACCTTTTATGTATATATATATATATATAAGAATTATTGAGTGCCAGTTCATGGAGCTTGACTTTATTTTACCTGATTCAAAAATGAGACTCTCACAAATCAGGAATAAGACGTGGAAATTACCCTCCTACAAAGTCTCATAGGAAAAATCAGTTTTCAGATGTTTGGGACACCAGCAGCTGCAAAAAGGCTTAAAGCAAACCCGTGAAGGAAGGAAGGAAGGAAGCAAAGAGACGCATTACTGCTCTGCAGATAAACATATAAAACAGTTAAATATGCATTGTGTGTGTTTGTGTGCAGAAACCTCCGCTACGACACATGTAATCAACAGGAATATTCATGACAGTGTGGAATATATCAGTGTATTGCAGCAGAGCACCGCAAAGGGACTGCCGTTGTTCCCCCTTGGCAGACACCGTGTGTGATGGGGACAGTGTGAGCACTGGTGGCACAGTCTTGGTGCCAGCCTTGGTAAACAGCTTCTGACATTTGAACTGCACCGAGATAGGCAACCTGTTTTGCAATTTTATCCTACACACTCTGGCAATGTGCTAAGTTTCCCCAACTCTCAGGCAATTATTAAACCTTCTGAAAGCCCATTGGCAGTACTCAGCCACAGTCATTGTTATCTGCTATTTTTATGTTTTTCATCCATAAGGCCATGTATTTTTAACATCGGTTTTGTGATATCCCCTCTGCTGAATTCAAAGAGCCTGGCCAGCCCCAGGGCAGAGGTGACAGTAATGATTCTCATTTCCATGGCAACCCAGCACAGCCCTGTACACATCTACTGAGAAGGTCGTTCCCATAGCAAAGGGCTGACATACACCTGTACGGAGAAGCATATGCAAGACATCAGGACTGATGGTGAGGTGGTGGAGTAGGTTAATTGCAGAAGGGAAGTGAGATAGGGGACTGTTCACACCTCATTGACACAGTGCCTTGGATGGTTTTTAAATTAACATCTCCTGGAGAATATTGGTGAAAACAGTCCTGTCTAGCTCATGGGATCACTCCCTGACACATCTCATTTGTCACCTGAGTAAACAACTTATCACTGTGCCAGAGAACTGTGTTGCATCCACAAGCCGTCCCTGGGAGTTCAAGGAACAGGATGAATGGCTAGAAATCAGTGCCACCAGTTTAGCTCCTTTGGGGATGTTCTAACTTCCACACATGCATTTAAAAAGGGAAAGTATTAACAATGCCCAGTAGATGATGCATTTGGAGCTGAAAAATTACTTCAGTTATGAACCGCTGGCACAGGGTGCCCAGAGAATCTGTGGCTGTCCCATCCCTGGCAGTGTTCAAGGGCGGGTTGGAGAGAGCTTGGAGCAAGCTGCTCTAGTGGAAGGTGTCCCTGCCCATGGCAGGGGGGTTGGAACTGGATGCCTTTAAGGTCCCTTCCAACCCAAACCAGTCTGGGATTCTATGGTTCTTAAAGTTTTAAGTGGGTATTTAGTCACAAGTCATTATCAAATGGGATGTATTCTAGCTGTGACACGGGAAGCTCTAAGACGCTACTCAAGCCTTTGGTACTGAGCTCCAGGGCTGCGGGCGGACACCTACCCTCTGTGCCGTTTACCGGGGGCAGAGGATGGTGCGGGCTTCGCGGCGGCCCAGCGAGGTCAGCCCGTGCCCTTGGCGTGGTCCCGGCCTCAGCAGCCCCGGCCCCGGCTCCCGGACTACAGCTCCCGGCAGCCCCAGCGCGCCGGAAGCGCGGCCGTTAACGGATCGCCGGGCTCGGCGCGGGGGATTTGGACTCGCGGCCGGCGGGGTCGGGGAAAGTGGGAGGCCGGGGTAGGTTGGGGCCGGGCCGGCCGCCATGGCCCTGCCAATTCCCGTGCCCGAGCCGCTGTGGCCGGCGAGCCTGTCTTCGCTGAAGGTGCGTGAGGAGCGGCGGGGCTTGCTGCGGGCACGGCGGGAGGGAGGACGGGTAGGAGAGATGGCGGCCGGGGTGTCAGCGAGACGGCGGGTACGCGGGGCGGAGGAGGCCGGGCCGGGCCCTCCGTGTCTCTCCCCGGCGGCGGGGTGAAGGCTCTGGCCGCTCCTCTCCTCCGGGCCCCGTCGGGCCGTCAGCGGGCCCGATCGGAGCGCGGCCCCGCCGCAGCGCTGCCTGCCGCCACTCCTGTCCGTGAGCCGCCCTAACGGCCGGTGAGGGCGGTTTGCGCTGTCCTCGGTGTGAGGGCGGGCAGCGAAACACTGCCTGGTGCGAGCCCTTCGGTGACCTGCTCTTCCTTTGCAGGCAGTGGATAACTTGCTGCGGTGTGGGATATGCTTCGATTACTTGAGCATAGCCATGATCATCCCACAGTGTTCACACAACTGTAAGTACAGTGTGAAGAACACCGTTACTTATTGCACTGGAAGGGCTGTAAGTTTCTTGCTCTTGCAGGACTCACTCTATCCTACTGCCTCCTGTACTGACTTCAGGAGTACTACGTCCATAGAAGTCATCACACAACTGCTGCCTCTTTTCCACTGTAAATCTGTGCCTCCTGTCCTTGATTAATGTATGGAATGACAGTTAATACATCACTATTGACTTGATGGTTGCAGTTTAAATTTACTTGAGTTTTATAAAACATTGCACAGAAACAGCAGTTCTAGTAAAAATTGCATGAGGAGGAGCCAAGGTAATTGTGGCAAGTCAATCCAGGGGTGGTGGGGTCATTCCTCCCTTTATCCTGTGACTTTATGGAGTTTTGAATCAATGTATTTCATATAAATGCACATTGCCTTATGTTCCAGGGAGTGTGTCTTGGCCCTGTGATTCCAGGTGAGCCTAACTTGCCATTCACTTAACAGATTAAGGCAGTCAGGTAGGGCTGAAGAAGGTGTATTCAAAGAAATTTTGAGGGAATGGTTTTGTCTTCACACATCTTTGCCATGAAACCCAAGACTGGAGAGCAACCGTCTGGACCCTGTGGGCCAGCAAAATCCTCTTGCACCTTAGCCAAGTGACAGAAAACTATTGAAAAATGTCTCAAAAAGAGTTTTCTCCTTTAGAATTTCAGAGACAAGTCATCATTTGACCATTTATTGTTTACTGGTGTGTAGAGCAGATTACCCATCCTTTATAAAACATGTAGCTCTTCTTGTGGCTTAGCCAGCACGGACATTTGCCACTAAGTGAAAGCTATAAAGCAGGCAGCAGTCTTTCCTTGTGCAGTTTCAGTCTTCTGACAGCACACTTGTCGTCTGGATTAATGCTCTTAAATGCCACTTATTCCTACAATTCTTCATTTAAATATCTTTCATAACATCTTGAGGGTGGAACAAAATGCGAAGCTGTATGGCAGACAGCATTAAGTGTTATGACCAAAATTTTCCATGCTGCTCTGTCTGCCTCAGGCTGATAACTGCTGGAATGTGGTAGCAAAGCAGTTTTCTGCAAGCCAGATTAGGGGGAAGTTCATTGCCTTTTCTCATGTTAAAATAAATGTTATAATTGTTTTGTTCAGAAACTATAGCACTTCCTCTTCCTTACATGAAGGAGGGCATTGTAGTTGGGCAATGAAATTTAGTTTAGCTTGGCAAAACTATCACGTTGAAAACAGCATATCTCTGGTGGGGAGCACTGATAATTCTCCACAGTAGCTGGTGTTAGAGCCTGCCTATGACACAGCTGAGTTCAGAAGGCCTTGACTTTGAAAAGACACATTTAATTCCACCCTGAAAATTGCAGAAAGGCCTAAATTTTCCATGATAAATCAAGATTTCTTGAAGTATTTTCTACTCTATTGTCTCTGTGTAATCTCTTCTATCCACTGACATTGTACAGTTGGAGCAAAAAGCCCTCTACCATTAATGAGTAATTATTTGTCAATAGATAAAAATGAAATACATTTGCTTACAAAATCTTTTTGTGTTTCTCTTAATGGTTTCATCACCAGGCACATCTATAATTTGTTTGTACCTATAACCACTTGGAATTCCTCCTCTGCTCATTCAGGTGGCAGGGATCGTTCAGTAGGTCTCTTAATGGTGGTTGTTTAACTTTCACAGTGCTTTGGATTGTATCTTTAGTGGCAGAATAGGTGTGCCATTCATATTTCTTTCACACATAAAAAGCACCTGAAGATAAATGTCTTCTTTAATATGGACATCTCCTCAGGGAAGAATGAATTGTGACCCTGAGATTTCTTGTATTTTCAGTCTGGGAGGACAAGCTTGGTCGGCTCATGCTGAGATGATGCAGGAGGTTATTTCTGCCTGGCTGCTTCTTGTGGGCATCACTGCTGGCGTGGGGATGTGGAAGTGTGTTCCTCCCCTGCAGAGCCCAGGCAGCTGGAACCAGCCAGGGGCTGGTGGCTGGCGGTGGTTGAGCTCTGCATTCTGTTGTCTCTGCCATCAGGGCACTGCCCTGCAGCAAGGGATGGAGCTGGGGCTGTGAGCAGGCCACCAACCCCAGTGAATGTGCTGAAGCTGGGGCCTTTATCCCAGCACAGCTCTGAGCGAGTGCAGCCCTGACCTGGGGCCAGTGTAGCTTGGCAGGCTGTCAGGGGAACCTGGATGTGTTTGACTTGCTTGTAGAGAAGTGGCTATAGCTGCTGGAGTGAGCTCCTTTTGTCACCCATGATTTTCCTTTCTTTAAATCTATTGAAATTACTACTGTGCTTCCAGCTAAGCAGGTTTCAGAACTGCTTGCTCACTTAAAAAAAACACCTATGGTATTCAGTGCGTGGTTTATAAATTGTGGCATTACTGACTTTTCTTGTGCTGAGCTTGTTTTATTCCTTTCTTCTCACAAGCTTGTTACTTCCAGTTTAAACTCCACAGACATTGTAACTTCCTGGAAGCAGCTTGCATAATTCCATTCTGTCATTGAGACCCAGTGATGCTCAGCTTAAATTGGTACTTTGGGATTCTCTTTATGTACTGAAACATGGTGCTGTGGCTGAGTCTTGTGACTAGTTTGGTAGATGCAGGCTTAGAGGTGGGTTTGGTCTGTTGGAGCAGATGAAAATGAACTTTGTGGCGCCATTTAATTTTCAGTGTATGTGCCACCTACAGTAGACAGAGACCTGTATTGTTACCCAAGGAATGGCAGGCTAAATCCTGTGCCATGGTGGGGCCATTCCTCCCCTAGGAAGAGGAGGAGAAAAGGGACAGGGAGCAGAGAATTGTGAATCTGTAGTCTTCTTTGCATGGGCCTAGAGCCAGCCCTAAGCACAACATTAAGGCTAAGAGCTTATGTGATTTATTATCCTCAAATGTGCTTCAGCTGCCCTTGGCTATGAGCAGCGATGGTTGCAAACAGAGGTCAGTCCCACTGCTTACCCAAGGTGACTGGGTGTCAGATGCTGGCAGGCAAATTTGTAATTTGATTCATCTTCATACAAGTAAAGCTTTCTCTTTTTTTAATGGATCTCTCCCTCCATATCACATCTTATATGTAATGTAATTTTTGAGTAGTTAGATGGATTTGTGGTTTTAAGTGTCAAATTGGTGCATTTATGCTCCTGTTGTTTCTCTCACTCCTTCATAGAAGGGTTTTGAACTGTATCTGCTTAGGTAGCTGTTGCTAAGTGTGTTAGTGCTAAGGCTCTGTCCAGTAATGATATAGTAAATGAATGTCTGTTTTGCTAGAGTGTGATGAGACTTTTTATATCTTGAAGTGGTATGAAAGCTTACGGATAAGTAGAGAAAGTAGATTAATTGCAAGAATTTACTGTGACAAAATGAAGATTATGGCATAATTCACCAGAGTCTATTGAAGCATCATGTGATGATAATCCAACTGCTGTTCCAGGGAAACAGTTAAGTGTTAAAGACATGAAAGTAAACATCTGCTATTGACAGAGAGACTGAGATTAAATGTGGAAAGATCCTTGCATAAAATACAGATTGGCTTTTGTTTGCTGCAGTCTTAATTTGATGGAAAAATGGTGTGTTTTCAGTATTGGTGTGTTGCAGTATAGTTTGCATATGTTGTACAGAAAAGAAAATCTACTACTACGGATGTTGAACCGAACATTTGGAAGAATGCCTCTTAATAAATTTCGTATTTCCTTTTTCCAGATTGTTCCCTTTGTATACGCAAGTTTCTGTCCTACAAACCTCAGTGCCCAACATGCTGTGTGGTGAGTGTTTGGTTGTCTTTTCCTCTGCTTGTTTTCTGTTTATTTCTTGGTGAATTTCAGGAGCTTTTTCCTTTGAACTGTGCTAAATAATTCTGGTTGTATATTCTTAGCTTTTCTTTTGGTGAGCAGCCCTTTGGGCAAAGTGCACTTGCAACTGGAATTCTCCTGTTTCAGCTACTCTTACGTCAGCATAGGCAGAAGTAGATGGAGCATCAAACCTTGGTTTTGGCTCAGAGCTGTGTACACAGTCTGTCACAAAACATTTAACATTGCTTCCTAGTATTAAAATACATCACTGTTTAAAACATGAGTGCTGAAATTTAAGCAGTTAAATTTTCCATGGCCTTACTTCATCTTTCCAGGAGTTTTTGGAAGTGCCCACAGACCAACCTAGTCCTAAAACTCACGGACTGTACTGTGTAGCCTTTCTGGGGATGAGAGGGCTGTGTTACCCACCAGGGAGAGGTGTTTGCCAAGAGAGTTGGGTTAAATGTGGAAAGCAGTAGAGGCAGGTTCATTCTCCTCTACAGGTTGGTTATTATTGCAATCAGACTTGGAGGCCCGGTTTTGATTAAAGAAAAGAGAATGCAGTTTATTCTAGGCCTTAATCTAACTTTTCATCTTAAACCAGTTGGGCTTTATTGAACTTCTAAAAATGGTAGGCTACCTAAAACTAATGAATAGCGCTTCAGGAATATTGGCAAAATATAAGTAATTTTCTTCTGTGTTTCTAAAGAATGAACCAGGCTAGATTTTTCAAGACTGGAACGCAGATCTGTTTGTAGCTTTGCCAGTTTCCAAACATTCAAACAAGTGCAGAGGGCATTTTACTGCTGCCTTCTTAAAAATCACAGGTATTGGTATGAGAAAGACTCATAAAAGCTTTGAAACAAAGGGAGCAGAGAGATAAAAATCAGAAATTGTATAAAATGGATTAATTGAAGGCCCAAACCCATCTCATAATTCGTATTTTCATTCAATAATCAGAAGATTAACATTTCCCTTCATCTGTTTTCAGGCCTCATTGATTAAGGTGCTTATCACATTCATGGGATCCTTGGTTTGGTATTCAACACTATTAGGCTGGGCCATGATAAAGAACTGTCGGAGACTGGGTGCACTGGATTTTGTTTTCTTTAGCTTTATGCTTCATTTGAATCTATTATCTATCATTTCCCAGACTTGCAGTTCTCAGGCAGTTATTTTAGGTATTTTTCAGGAAAAATGTTTATTCTTTATGCATATTCATTCACACAGCAGTTCAGCAGAGATAGTTGAGGCATTGATCTGAGAAACAGACTATTGATCACCTGAACATTTTCTGGGTACTTGTTATTTTCACTGCATCTGAAGGCTTGTTTGTTATTTTTCTGCCCCTTTTCTTTCTCTTTTTAACAGGCAGTCTCAGAATCTGACCTGAAAAATAACCGGGTATTGGATGAACTAGTAAAGAGCTTTAATTCTGCAAGGTAATCTGTAATTTTATGTATTCTCCCTCTGGTTTGGCAGCGGGATAGGTGTGACTTGCTTTGTGTGGCCAGGCTCGGAGTCCTTGTACAGGAGCAGAGCGAGGAGCAGTGGGAGAATTGAGTGAAAAAATTGTGGTGTCATAGAACTGATGTCAAATGTTTGTCCTTTTGGAAAAATCCCACAGTTTTCTGACTTGAGGTTACTGTCCACTCAGGTGATGTGTGGGAGTTGTGTGAGCTCATTTTGATTTTACTTCCAGTTAGCTGCTATGTAAAGTTGCAGTCTCCCACACGTAAGAAGTTGAGCAGATGTGTCAGGATTCTACAAAGGTCCGTCTTATGTGTGTAGGGGGACTTGTGAACAGAAAGATTTTGTCCAGTGATAATGGTCAAGTTGCAAGAGAAGCCTCTTGGTGAATTCCCAACTAGATCAGAAAACTGTAGGTATTGAGTGAGCTTTACTGGAGAAGAGAAATAATATGGAGTGTTGTGCTTTCACCTGCATTTCTTACCTACCTTTCTCTGAGTTTTTAATTAGTCTTTGATCTCCTCATCCCTTTCAAACAGATAAGAATGACTTGGTAAACACTACAGTAAATATATGGGATTTCTTCTGTTATATTTGTTTGCTCTTGATTAGAAGCAGCTCAGTGATTTGCTGGGTATTTTGTAAGTATTCCTACATCTGTAGGAGAGAAATACACTCTCAGGTTTTTCACTGAAATGAACTTGGAGCTTGAAGTCAATACGATTCTTGCCTTCATATGTGATAGGAAGTGTAGTTCAGTTTATGGCTTTGTTTCTTGAGAGAGTGTCTGTCATGAAGATCTAATCTTCTGTATGATCACTGTTAGATTGAATTGATTTTATTTGATGAATTTAAATTCTATAGTTCCATTATTTTAGCTTGAACTCTATCTTTGGTGTTTCCTAGTGATAAATGGATTACTATTATTTATATTTTTTTTTGGTAGTGTCTAATTTTGTAGGGAACAAGTAGTGCTGACTTGGATGCATTATGATATTGAATCTTAAACGACTGCTTTAATGGATCAGTATAAATCTTACCAGTCAGCGTAGTTTAATAACCCTTTCTTTTGTGACTTGGAGTTCAATCGATTTCTCAACATAGAGTTAGATCAGTCAGACACAAACCGTAGTGTCCTGTGCCAGCTGGGGTAGATGACAGTCAGTGCAATGTTCTTTCTAGATCTCGGTAAGAAAGGCCCAACAAGAGATGGCTTACTAAGAGAACTGCTTTAATGAGACAGACTCATAAGGGGATTATAGATAGCGAGTAAATCTCATGTTGCTTCAGATGCTGTGCAACCTATGTTTGTGCCTCTCTCAGCTCACGATTGGATTTACTCTGCAAGTGGTCTTAAGTTTGAGGGGAATGCTGCTTGCCTGGAGAGGGTTATGTGATATAAGTATCATTAAATCATAAGAGCATTGTTAGTATCTGCCCTGGTCATGGTGGTAGAGCTCAAATATTCGGTCTCCTCCTCTCCTTCCCCATCTGCTTTCTTTCCTTTTGGCCTTTCCCAAAACAAATCCAGAGTCTAGAGATTGACTTTTTTGAAACATGCTAAGCTCTTCAAGTCCATCCTGACTTGACTTTGAGCCTCAGGTATTTTAGCATTTATAAAAATTAGTCTGTAAATCTTTTCAGTACTTCCCAAAATGCAAACACGCTTAAGTCAGGCCTATAGGGAAAGAAAATGTTAATGTTGGTAGTACTCAACAAAGTAAAAGCTGTGTTCTAAGATCAGCGTGTGCATGGAATGGAAATCATTCTAAACAGACCTGAGTATTGATCCTGCTTATACTTCAGCTCCATGTTTAGCTCATGCACAAGTGTTTGCAGAATTTGTGATCATCTCTGCTTGGTGTTGTCTTGGAGTCCTGCTTCCTCCCTGTACAAGCGGTGGACTCTGATGTTTCCCAGTAAAAGTGAAGATGTGTTGTTCGTTATGACCCATTAATATTATATTCTGTGTGGAAGGGTAGAGGAGCAGTCCTGAACAGGATTTAATAGGCTTGAATTCACATTGTCCTGCCCTTGTGTTTGGGTACACGCAAAGATGCTGAGCAGTGAAGGAGTTAAGGGAGTTCATCGCTTTGATCGATTATTACCACAGGATGCTGTCAGGGTGAGAGCAACCTTTGCTCAGCGTTCTCTCTGCTGCTTGTGCTGCGCTTTGCAGGCGTCATTCATCACTCTGACCAGGTCAGGAGAACAAGACAGGGAGTACTATTTGTGCCATCTTTCCTTTATGCAGAGTTTCAATGAAGCCAGTGTCTTCAAAAATAATAAATGTAAAGTTTTGGGGTTGTTTTGAAATTAATTGTCCTCTAAGGAAGAGATCATTTTGTTTAAAAACTGTCAGTTTCTGCATCACCTAGTTAGAAAATCTATCAAGAGCAGTTAAGAGTTACACTTGCATAAGTAGAAAAGCAGTCCTTGCTGAAAATGATTTGGACTTTTTTTTCATACATAGGGAAGAAAAATATGTTTTACCTTCATGTTTGTTATCTTGGTTTCCTAATCAGGATTACTTGACTGACTATGAGTCAGAGGAATAAACACATCTACTCTTAACACATCTACTGTGAACACTTGAGAGCAGGTACTGTCATTTCTATATACTAATTAAACTTCCAGGAGTGCAGGAGGAGTTTCAAGGAAAGACATTATCTTTCAGTACAGCTAGGACTGTCCTGTGTGAGCTGTTCCTGGGAAGATTCACAACTTCATCTCTTCCCTGGAATTCATTTATGTGGAAGTATTAGATTCTTGCCTACTTTCTCTGCTTCATAGCAGCTTGGCAAAGGAGAAGTAAACAGACTGTAAAATGGAAACCTGAATTGTGATGTGGAAGGACACAGATTTTTTTATGGGTCTTGCAGATATGAAGTTTCTCAAGATGGCTGTACTGTTACTAAAGCATGCCTAGCACAGAGGATGCTGTATACAGCATAGTAAGATAACCATCCATTTTTAGTTGAACTAAAAGAAGTGTAACTCCCTGTCCTAACCCAAACTGGTGGTTAAAGAGTGTGGGTCTCAGAGGAGGATATGGGTAGTGGTTGTAACACTGTGTTAGGACTTACTAACATCCAGTTGATGCATCTTTCAGCCTTTAAAGGGTGCTGCTCCTGCTCTTAAGTGGAGGTTTGTCACCTGCGATGCATTTACTGCTTTTGTGCCAGGAAGGTAAAACTGTATCCGTTAAAACCTTTCAGAACTGATAGTAGCAGTAGCCTGTTAAATTCCTGAGTATAACAGGTAGTGTTGAAAACTGCGTGCAAAACAGAGAGCTTTGAAAATTGTGTTGTCCTGTGATTAACTGGTAGAATCAATTTCCAGGTGAGCTGGACAGCCTGCTGAGGGTAGAGGTTAGGATTCTTTAACAAGTGCATGCTTTTTCTTCACTGCTATCTGTCTCTGAATGAGGGATGTCTCCCAGTCTAGTCACACTTGTCCCAGTTCCTCCAATGACAACTGTCAGAATCTCTGTGGATAATGAGCAGTTTGAGTAACTCACTCTGATGGCAATGGAGTGGAGTGGCAGTTGATAAGGGTATTGTCAGAGCATTTGGCGGCATGAGGGGTGCCTGTAGTCCTCTGGCTCTTCCATTCCTGGGCCATGGGGTGCTTGGGTGTGGGGTGCCAGTCTGGGGAGACCACTAGATGTCATTGCACAGCCAGTGAAGCTCTTAAGTGGGTCCAAAATACCACATTCTGGGAAAAGCCAGTCTGGAACTTTCTTCTTTTTTGAATTTAGTACTAGCATTTTATGCATTTTCCCACCAAAAAAGAAAAAAGGCGTACAGAGATTTCATGTGTGTTTTGGCAAACAAGTTTTCATATTCTTGTCCTAGTGTTCTTTCCATTGATTCTGTGCCAAGATCAGATCCTTTCAGGAAGTCTATTCCTAAGTCTTTGTTCTTCAATACGAAGAAAAACTCTGTATGATTATTTGCAGACCAATGATGCAATTAAAGCAACTTTTATTGTCAATTTATTGTTAGGATAAATTTGGGGTTTTATATTGCGTGTCCAGTTTCTCTGTTTTATACCAGATCATTGAGACAACTGTTACTACAGAATCTGTTCGGAAGATTTCTCTGTTCTGGCTGGCTTCATGCGAATGTTAACAACTTATATTTGAAGTGAGATGGTGCTCCTTTGGGTAGTCCATCCTGTCAGCTCTGGAGCACCTCTTCTGAGATCAGAAGTCTATCCTTTTGTATAGGACACACTGTAAAAATGCCAAGCTTTGCACTCAGCCTTTTGCTCTGTGTCTGCTGCCTGCTTCTACTGGCCTCCCTCCAGCCCTTGGAGTTGCTCAGCTGCCCCTTGCTTGGGTTTGCAGTCCGCTTGGGTCCAGACTCACCTCCAAGCATGTGTACTGGGCTGGTAGCCTTCCTGAGGGACATACCAGACTACTAAAGTCTCTGCATTGGAGAATTCAAGGGACTATAAGCTGTACTGTTGTGATACTTCTTGAGAAAGAGATGTCGAGAAGAAGATACATAGAATCAGTTTGAAGTCTGGTGAAAAGATAAACTGATGTGAAGTTTGAATTTTAGGAGTGTTGTCAGCTAGTGGGAACGCACTGGGAAATACATTTTGGCTAGTGAATGCATGTTGTGGAAAAATAAACTGACTTAATTGGTAGTTACAAATAGAGTGTGTTACTTTGACAAGAGGAGGAGCTCTCAAAAACAATGGAAATACACTGAAAAGATGAAGATGATCAGTTGTATTCTCTAGATAAGACGGTGAATATAGGCAATGGGCTAGTTCAGTTATTTTTGCCTTTTGGGGCTGTGTTCTTTGTTTTTAATGGGAAAACTAAACTGATATGATGCCAACGATTGCATTTATGGACCTGTTCTGTGTTATCTGAGCCATACAGAGTTTAGCTTCCTGTAGCATTAGCATAGGGTGCTGGGCTTTTGTGCAAAAAATGGTTGCTTAACAGCCATAAAGAATAATATGATAAGGCAATGTGTTGACTTTGATTAACTACTTAATGATAGGCTGCCTGTATGAAAATGTGGGGGAGTCAGAAGAAACAGATACTTTATACAAGGAGTTCATCCTATGGTTATATAAAAAGAGGGGAATAATGTTAAAAAAGTCTATCTTTGGTAGACTACCCAGCTGCTTCCTTTTGAGGATTAAACTTTGCCTGAGTGCATTAGGAATAAAAGGCAACAAAGTTTGTTTGATTTTGAACCTGTTCGTAGAATATAACCATCTGTGATGACAAGTCTTTGGAGGCTATAGTTTGTTACCCTTAAGTTGAAGAAAACCATGCATTTATCTGCAATAAAACGAGATATTTTGTCTGCCAGTTATTGCTGCTAAAGCTGTGTTGAGCAATGATATGCTGTCAGACATTTCTGCTACTTCTGGATGAAATACACCCCTTATAAACAGCAAATGTGAGGTGGGAGTGGGACAGGGATGCGTGAAGGCACTCTCTTTATGTTCCCATTAACTAGCTCCTGAGGTCCCCATGGAGCTGATCCTATGTCAACAGTAGCTAGACCACTCTGTGTCCATGTCAGCTGGGGGATTAACCTCCTTAAAACCTTCCAGTCCATATCTAGGCATGAGCAGACAGAAAATACATAGTTTTGCTGCCACACTTAATTGCACTTGCTTGGACTGCAGAAAAGTCAGGGAGTCCTGGGACAGATGTGAATTGCTACTGACAGATGTGGTCACTGCATCCAGTAAGCCAGGAAACTTAAACTCCAAATCAGCCTTCTGGATCTGGCTTGACTATAACTATTGCAGGCGTTCGTTGTGGTTCACCCTCTTAAACTGGCAGTATTGTGGGGTTACCCAATGACCTATGTGAACTTCTCTTTAAAAGATGTATGTACAGACAGTTCTTAATTAGTTGTTCTTCTTAGAAAACGTTTTTACCTTAAGACTGAGAAGTTTTCTGAGTACTTGCCCGATACTGAAATGTGTTCCACTGTGAAATCTGAGTGCACAGATGCATTTCAGACTTCTTATGGGCCTTGTGTTGTCATGAAAGTGCTGTAAGAGATAATTTTATGGCAGTGCCTCTTCTGTAGGTACATCACCCGCACTCTGTTCAAGTTGAGGACCTACAGAAGTTCTACTTTCAGAGGCTTTTGTCACCCCTGGTGCGGTGGATTGTGTCTCAGTCAAAGCTGTAAAGCTGTGGCATTTAAATAAAGAGCATGCACTTGCTGAGCAATGGCAGTACTAAAAATCCTAGTGCTTGAAAAAGTCAGTGTGTTACAGATGGGAAGGAGGAGAACACTTTGGTGTTACAGACTTGTTTGTGGTCTTTAGGGGCTATGCATCCATGTCTGAGATCCCCAAGCATCTTGTGCAGTTGTAGTTACTAGTGCACAGGGCTGGTCTCTTGGGAGAAGTGAATATCATCTGTATTGTGTGCCCTTAATGCATCCCTGCCAAGGATACTGTTCTGCCTTAATTTGTCTTTGATCGAGTTGTATAAAATTCATGGTAAAATAAATAGGATTCTGCAAAGAAACCTGTGGCAGGGGTAGGAGTAAAAAATATAAGGAAGAAGTTCTTTACTGTGAGGGTGGTGAGGCTCTGGAACAGGTTGCCCAAAGAAATGGTGGATGCTGTGTTCCATGTAGTGTTTTGAGAGGTGTTTTGTTGTAGTTGCAAAGTGCAATATATTTTATTTGAAAATCAGGAAGCTGATTTTTAGGCTCTGTAGAGCATGGTGAGGCTCAGCTGGCGTGCTCCTGGTTTGTGTGGGCTAGCAATTCCCCAGTGCTGTGTGCGTGTGAGGGAGAGAGGGAGGAAGGAATGGAGGAAAAGCTCCATCTGTTTTTGTTCTGGTTTCTTCTCAAAGAAAAAGCTAATACTGTCCAATGTGGCTAACTGTGTATTGTCTTCTGGATGCTTCTAGACAACAACTGTTCCAGTTGAATACTCCACTGACTCAATCTCCATTGGCCGGTAGCAGGCGATCAGCTGGCAAAAGCCACGTTAAGAGTTCTGTATCTTGGACAGCAGTAAAAGAAGATATGCCAGTGATTGGCAGTTTCTTGACAAAGGAAAAAGTTTGCACCTCAACAAAGGCAGACAGCCTGGCAGGAACAGATGAGAAGAGTTTGAAAACTGAGGAACACCATGACCTTTACAGCAGTTCTGCAGAGATTGATAATAAAGACAATAAAGTGGGATCACAGGAGAGCCCCAAGTGCACCAAAAGTCAGGAAAAGCCTTCTACATCTCTGGTAAAAGCAGTCAGCAAAGGTGAGATGCTTAATTTTTGGTTTTGCCCAGTTCTCTCCTCCAAGTCCATGGCTGTGGTTGGCTGCATGCTTTAGAGGACCTTCAGTACTTGGCATTAATTTCCTTTCTCTGCATTGTTTTCCCTTGCATTGGCATGTTCAGATGCTTCCCATATAACTGCTTCATTCAGATTACTGCTTATGCGGCGCAGCTCTGCTACAAGCATATCTTGAAGAGGAAGTTTGGGCTGATGCCAAGAAATTAAATGGATTTGAGTGCTTACAGATTCCTTTGCTTTGAGTAACAACTCTAAAAAAGCAATAGTTGCACAATGGATTTAGTAAAACTGAAGTAATTTTCTTTTCTCCTTCCCCTTAATGACCAGACAGACATTTATTCTACTCTTGTATTCTTAAGTAACCAGAAGCAAGGTATGTTATAGTGTGTTTGAGAAGTGCACTCAAAATCAAAATGATCATGGCTTCAGTTTTGTTAATATTCCTGTTCAAGCATTTTCCAGAAGAAAATACTCTGCTTTATTCTTCTATAATTCTACAGTGTTAAAATGAATTTATTTTAAAGTATGAAAATGCCTATTTGTACTAATAAACTACAATGAAATGACAGAATCCTCTTAGTTTTGACATGATGGCAGCCGCCCCATTGACACAAAAGCCTACACTAAAATAAAAGGCCGTGTAGGAGTACAACACTGATACTTGCTAGCTCATATTTATCTATTCTTTTGTTTAACAATTTATTCAGCTGGAACTCTGAAGTTCATATTTATTCATTAGCTGGGTAAATAGTGCTTAAAGATGTATTACAGCCAGAGAAGTAGCCATGTGAAAATGGCATCAAATTACTCAGAAGTTATGTTTCCAAGTTTTATGCATCAGACTTGCGTTGGTAATTTAAAACTCATATGAAATTTTACTGCTCATTTGTTCCTGAGCAATTGAAATTTTCACTTGCTTACCATTTTATGGCCTTATTAAATCTTCAAGCATGCATTACATTGAAATTATTTCCACAAATGCAAAGTAGTTGGTCAAATAATATCAATGAAAGACTTGAAATTGAGGCGGTGCTGAAGTGGTTTTAGTAAGTTGTTTTTTTTTCTCCGTGTTAAGAATTCAAATGTTACATCAAATACGATAATAGATGGCTCAGAACTGTTGTGTTATGTTACCGTCCCCACTTCTTTCTTTCTGGGTTTTTTTTTAACCTTTGGCTAGAGTATGATATCATGGGAGCCAGGAATTGTGAAGCAGTGTTACCAGATAACTGCTCAATTCCCACAAGGTTTCATTTTTTTCATAGCTTGTGTTTTGCTTTGTCTTTTAAATCAAAACTGACTTCCTTCATACTGATACAGAGGCTGGCAGTTAAAGAATGTCTTTCTCATGCTGTTCATTTAAAGTCAGCCTTTCGGTTTTGACATGATGTGATTACTAAAGATGAATATTTTAAGTCTTTGGTTTTTGACTGGTTTTACGGGTAATGTTTATAGCTGCATCTAGAAAATAAGATGCAAGAGGAATGCAGAGTTGAGTGGGACTATGCCATAGGGCACGTGAGCTTCTGAGCCTGTCACAGAATCTAGTTATCTGTTCTAAGAAATGAGTATGAGACATGCTTGGATGGTAGGATTCCTGTGAGGCTGAGTTAACTTGTGTCTTGACAGTCCTCTTGAGAGCCATAGATTGGGAACATTACGTTAATGTGAATAAAGTTTGTGCTATAGTCTTTTATCAAAATGAAGCAGCTTCCTTTATTTAGGAGTGAAATACTGCAAAAATGAAAACCATTAGTATGGAAATATGCTGATGTCTGTATAAGCCTCTAGGTTTACATGTAGTATGTATGTTATTCTAGATTTTTATTAGTGATTTCATTCTGTCTGACTGCAGGGAAGATGAGAGTCATTCTGATAATTACACAGAGAGGGAAGTAAGTGTTCTAGAATAAAAATGAGAGCTAAAAATGAAGATTCTGAATAGACATGCCTTATCTTTAAGAAAAAGAAATCTGGAATTTTCATTTTCTTCTATCAACAATAAGCTTTTTAAGATGAAAACATTTGCTCTTTGCTGTAATATACACAACAGTAAATTCCTTCCCCCTTGCTTTCAGTGGCTTGTCCTGTCTGTGAGGTTGCTATTCCAGAGGAATACATAAACAAACATCTGGATACCTGCTTGACAAGAGAAGAGAAGAAGGACTGCCTCAGAAGGTAAGAAGCAACTTTAAGAACTTGTATGTGCATGCAGACATTTTCCTGTGTTGCTTGAAATAAGGAATACTAGTTGATGGATTATAGTATTGTGTTTCTTCATTACCTGCTGTATAGATCATTCTGAAATCATTGTATAAATATGATCATGGTGATTTTTTCCCTCTCAAGAAAGTATGTGGATTGCCAGCAGAATTACATTTTGGCTTTTAGTGGCAGGAAAACACCAGACAGTGTTTTAAAGTATTCAACATGGAGAAAACTTAGCCTGTACCTTATTCTTGTCAGGTTTCTGTCACTGACATTAAAATTCCATTCAATGAGTTATTCCCATTTTTCACTTGGTGAATGGATTGCTTCCCTCAATTCAGATATTCCAGAAGAGAATTGCTTCACTGGCTGTCAAGTTAAAATAAAAATTGCACCTTACTCTGCTTACTGTAGTTCTTTTCAAGCTGCCCCAGGCAAGGTTGTTTCTTTAAGATCTCGATGTCCACAAGATTAATGCATGCCTTTAGCTTTATGCCTTCGCCCTAGAATTTCTCATGGCTACCACAGTCACATCAGAAGTTCAGTTTGTTTTACTTATGAGCATAAATTTAGGCTGTTAATATTTGTAACTGATCAGACTTAAGGACTCTGAGAGACTTTTAATGCATACTTGTATTTCCAGTTCCTCTGAACCTTCCTAGACTTAGGAAGTAGTTTTATGTTAAAGCTCTTGTTTTGCCCAGTGCTTAGAATGCTGTCTATAGGCTTAAGATCTTTAAAGGTGAATAAATGGTAAATTAATACTGAAATCTGATGTTACATCCTAATTTTCATTGGGATGTTTTTAGTGGGGCTTTTCTGTATTCCTCACAAATGGAAATAAAAGCCAGATCTTTCTTTGGTGTCAAGGCCATGTCCCTAACAGAAATTTAAATTTTGCTTATTTTATCTACTCTGCTTGGATATTAAGAACGTGTTATGCAAGATGCTTCTCCTTAGGGACCTGCTGTTGTGTGTTAAATGCTAGCTTTTGGCAATGTATTTGTTTTATGGCTGTGTTGTGCTGTTACCGAAACCCGAACATCTCTAGCTCTTCTCTGAGGAATTTTAGCTCTGTTTATTCTGAAATTAGGAGCACATGGCATGCTATTTTAACAGTTGAGCAGCCTTTCAGTGAAACTGATTATTTAGTCCCCAAAAACTGCACAGGAATAATTACAACAGGTAAGTGCATGTTCACAAAGGCCGCACTGTGTTTCTTAAGAATTGGGGAAAACCCCACCAACATTAAGCTTCAAAACTGTTGTGAACTGTTCTCATGAAGCTCTCTGCTAGCAAAGGTGTTGTCACTCTTCTGGGTCATTCCGCTGGTGAACTGTAATATGTACATGTCTAAATGCTGTTCTTCTATAACAAATTATGTAAGTTGAAGATGAGTGAGGCAGTAGATGGATTTGGGCACCTTTGTACCTAGTTTAAATGTATTTCTCCAGGAGGTGTAGGGAAGACTGAGCTAATTTGTGCACAAGGAAACTTCTGCTAGTATTAGATGACAAAAGTTGTAGTAGGACTTGAATTTTCTGTGGCGGTTTCCTGTAATTGAGATGTTTTCCCTAGCTGTGCCAAGAACGTTGAGTTCTGACATAAGGCAGTATGAAGGAGTAAATTTTGGTTTTAGATGTTATTCATCTGAGAGCACTATTAGTTCTTTTTAATGTCACTTTCTGCATTACCAGATTACCCTTCTGTTAAATGGGAACTATAGACTTGTGTTCAGGTACATGACTGTCTTTCTCGAAGTAATTTTCCCAGAAAGCTGAAAAATCTCCTAATTCAAGTATTGGCTTGCAGTTTTAATGCTTTAAAACTTCACCAGCTGATTCAGCTAAGACATGACCAGTATTTGGGTGGAAAACTTGTGTTTTAGCAATCTGAATTCAGTACAACTCCTCTCGAACTCAGGGAAAATGTAAGGCCTGATCCTAATGAAGGTGGACAGTGCTGTGTTTGCTGATGTTGCCTTTGCTGTAGATATTAAAAACTGAGCCTCGGGGCTAGTTACCTGAGTAGTTCTGCATCATTTCCTACAGAAAATCAGATGAGACCTATTGCTTTCTGCACGTTTGAAATGTTCTTTGTGGTAGATGGAAAAGGTGTTCTGGTTTCTAGAGCTGTTGCCATTTCATCTGTGATGTGCTGTGTCTGTCATGACTGAAGTGATTCTTTCAGGTATTTCTTGCCTGTAAACACGTAAATCAGTATTTTTATTTTCATAGTTTGTTTCCTTGTCCTTTTGCAGTTCTGCTCACAAAAGGAAGCCTCTGCCTAAAGTTGTTTACAGCTTGCTCTCTGATCGTGATTTAAAGAAGAAGCTAAAGCAACATGGTCTGTCTACCCGTGGGACCAGACAACAGCTGATTAAAAGACACCAAGAATTTGTGCACATGTACAATGCTCAGTGTGATTCTCTAAATCCCAAATCAGGTCAGTTAGAAAGTCTAGGAAAGTTGTTACCACTACTAGCTATTTGTATGCATTGCTTCTTCTGTTCTCAGGGCAGGAATAAGGCTGGTTTCTGTATCTGGGGAAAACTGAAACTGGAAGAATTTATCTTGTATTAATCTTGGTTTATGCAATAAAAGGAAATGTAATGAAAACCAGAAATGTGTGCCTGTACTCTGGAAGTATCCAGCAAGGATGTACATTTGTATTGAAGTTCTTTTGATACTTCCTGGTTTATTAACCCTGTTCTGAAAAAATTTCTATGTTTTTATTGACTTTAATGAGTGCTTCCAAATTAGACTTTGAGGCTTTTAGTCAAAAAATGAGAAGTACCTGAAGTTCTTAGTGAGTGAATGGATTAGTAATTTATCTTTTGTTCTGAAGTTGTTCTCTTCTTCATATACACTGAGACTCTCATTTTTCATATATTCATTTTATTCTTATTTTATTATTATTATGATATTTTCTTTTTTTTGTTGATTTAATTTCAAAATTAGGTATCTTTTTGGAGATGACGGGTAACGGTAGAAAGAATTAACAGGAAAGTGTTAAATGTTTTGCTGTAGTTTATATCAGTTTGGGTGCTTGGCAGTATTTTTATACACTTAAACTCAGACTGTATATAAATAGCTATATGGGATAAGGAGAATGTGTTTTAGTCTCTTATGTGAGTGCAATATAAACTTCCTTTAAGCAGCCATCTATTATTTTCCTGTGCTTAGGCTTAATGCTTGAAAAATGCCAGGGCTGGAACAGGGAGGATGAGATCTGGGTAAGGTATTTGTGCTGCCTGGCTTTGTAGGCAATGTGACCATATTTTAGATTTGGAATAGCATGTATGAGCTAGGGGGAGAACTGTCCCAGCTTCTCTTGTTATATTGTTTTGTACAAGATGAATACATGCATCTGTTTTAAAGGTCTGGCATTTGTCATCTCAGTTCAGTTCTCCAGGCGATACAACTGACACCAGAAATACACTGGCGCGTGTGGGTGAGAGACAGACACCAGATTTAGCTATATTATTTTTTTATTTGATTAGAAACTTTTGGCAAACAATCCTTTTAAAGGAATTTCTAGCAGGATCATGTTCTGTTATTTCTCTACTGGGAGCTGCACAGGCGTTGATGTCTGGAGATTCTCATACAGCTGGTATTGCATGTTCTGCACTGGTTTCAGGATGTTGGTTGCTGCCTGCTAGGTCTGTAGTGTAAGTCAGTCCTCCTGTTGGCAAGAGCTGGTCTCGGCTACTTCAGAAGCAGAGAGACGAGAAATATGCTCCTCACTCTCAGTTTGATCTCTTTTATTTTCATGTTTATGGAGGCTAAAATCCTGCAGCACAAGTTCACCACTTCTTCCAGAAGCTCTAAACAGTTCTGAATGTTTCTCTGTGTGTTGAGGGGCTCAGAAACTAGGGGGACCAGATAAATTTTTGCGGCAGTGGGATTGTCAGTAGCTGAAATGAACAAGCAGGGCAGCACAGTGAGCGGGGGGCCAAGGAGCTCCTGCACAGCTGGGCTCAGCAGCAGACAGACACCACCGCAGGTGCACAGCTCAGCTTCACATCTGTTGTTTCATTATCTGCAACAGGAATAATCTGGGGCTAGCATCCTTGGAGAAGGCTGCCAGATTTAAACACATTAAACTCCAATTAATTAATCAGTTATTTAACAAATATGACAGTATAGGGGAGCATTTATTTCAAGTGAATATTAAAAGCTCATCTGTTAACTTCGTGCATAAGTGATTTTGTATGTGATCAGGCAGTTGGAAATCCTGAATAGCCATAACTTCTACTGTGGCATTTGGAAAGTAAAGTAGGTTTTTGGTGTTTAACTGCTTTACTAAACAGGCAGAACTACCAGATGCAGTGCTTTTTGGAAAATAGTCAGTCACTGAGGATTATAAATATGAATTCAGCAGCCAAACTGTAGGCTCCTGCTTTTTGAAACCTTGATTTCACTTGCCAGCTCTTGGTTTGGAATGTGGGAGCAAGTGTATGAGAAAAGCAAGTTTGCAACCAACACTACTTGCTTTTTTTGTTTTGCTTCTTTAACCATTTTAAGAACTTGACTAAGGAGGTTAAGTGCCGCAGTGATTTAGGTGCCAAGTGTTACTGCTTAGCTTGTGCCAAAGTGCTTCCAAAAATAAACATGCTTTCAAAAATTATTTTCTAGGACTTCAGAAAATCTCTGGGATGGTAACCAGCACAGAGTTAACATTGTGTTTGCCTTCAGCAGTAATAGAAGTTTAGGGAGTTTGTGATTTAAGTCTGCAAGAACAGCACTTGCATCAGAATCTCAGTCATGCTAGGGTTTATGTTAAACTTGGAAATGTACTTAAATGCTCTCAAAGAGTCTGTCCAAGTTCCCCCAGCAGCAGGAGTCAATGTACAGCAGGTCATGGAGGTGCTTTGCTGCCCGATGGCTGAACAGGAGTGGAGCAGTTTTGAAGAAGGGTGGAGTGGGCTGGTCAGGAGCCACTGCAGCTCCAGGAGAGGGGAAAGGAAAAGCCATGTAACTGGGGCTGCACTGCTGCTGTTAAGCAGCAGCAAGGTCAGCGTGAGGAATGAATGCTGGTACAACTGAAGCTTCATGTCTGCTCAGGGTGTGCAAGGGTTGGCTTTGTGCAGAGCTGGTTGCTCTCTGTTAGTCCTTGAACGTATTGGGAGGCAATCCTTCACTTGATGCTAGTGGTGAAGTAGTGCCAAGTTTCTTTGTGGTGTTCAGGCCGGCTAAATGAAGTTTCACTATGTGTGACAATGTAGTGACGTAAATAATGCAAACATTCTACTGAGTTCTGGCTCAACACCCTCTTGTAATGGGTGAATTATTAAACTTGCACTTAAGATGCAGACATGCATTTTCAGTGGTAGCAGTGAACTTGAGGTCACTATATAATATGAATAGCTGAGCTTCTGAGGAAGCATAGGTGCCAAATTCCTGGGGATTTTTAAACCAGTTTTGAACAGGTTTTATACCTCCACAGCTAAATAAGCTTTTGCTCTCTGGCTACTTTGCTGTCTAGTGAAAGTGTTTGTTTTAATAAATACCCACTGCTACCTAGTAGTGTGGTGAAAATGGTTAAGTGTAGAAACAGATTTGTAAAAGGAAATGCCAAAATAAGCTATGCATGCTCCTGCATAGCTGCAGTTTTAGTTAAAATGTTAATACACCGTTGTATCTGTTTATATGCTTTTGATGTGTCCAATAATTAGTGTAGGTTGTAATTCATCTTTGAACTTGGACATAAGCCTGCAGACAGTTTTGTGTTGCCTTGAGAGGCAGTTCATGGAGATAGAAGTAAGATAAACAGCAGATGTCATTATTTTATCTTCCATTGAAAGATACATTGCAAAATGAAAACTGTTTTTTCTAAAAGACATACTAGAGTAAGATTCAGATGTGATTTGAAAAGACTACCTTTTCCCATTAATTTAATGCAAAGGAAATGGAGCAGTTGCTCAGGAGGTGGCTCAGTGCCAGGCACTGGGAAGCACAGTAGGGCTGCTGCAAGGCACCTCGGCCAAGGCCATGGCTCCTGACTGTGCCTCCCAGTCCCGACTCTCCAGCTCAGCTGCTATGGGTGGAAGTGGTTTCTCTGCACGAACAAATGTCTGATGAGCCCATGCTCAGTGGATTTGCATGGGATCGGATTCTGAGTTCACAGTTGGAGAGCTAGTGCTGGTTTGTGTCTTTATGGCTAAAATTCATGGTAGTTTCAGTCAGTGCTGTTACATCTTTTTATCTAAGAGCTCCTGTTTTACTGATCCTTTTCTTGTATTTTCAAACAGCTGCGGAAATTGTTAAAGAGCTGGAAAACAATGAGAAGATCCGGCTTCTGCTTGAACTGAATAAACCTGGTGAAAGTGTAAGCTAATTATCTTTGTTTTCAGAGAGGGGGATGATTAGGAGATATTGCAGAATGGGTACTGAACATTTGCCCATCACTTTATTATGGGAATTTCCTGATTCCCAGATTGTATGTTGTAATTCACATATACCATATTATAATAAACATGATTTTCTCATACCACTCATTTGTCCTGGGCAGTTCTTTGCATACTGCTGATGTTTCTGTGCCCAAACCATTTAAGTAGGAACATTTTTTGATGGCAAAAAAAGTTCTTGAGAAATGTTCCCCTTGGTGATATTGGAGGATTTTGACCCTCCATGGCAGTGTGGGGAATATTTTGCTTCCTAGAATTCTCTAGGATTTAGATAGTAAATTCCTTGCTTCCTTGTCGGCAATAGAGCCTGTTCTTTTCCCATGACATATGATACTTTTGTGACTTTTGGATTATGTTTGTTGCATAGCATTAGGAAAGATTTTATGGTCCACACATGCTGGGTGTTGTGTGGGATGGCTTGGCTCAGGCCTGTTAACTTTGTGAAAGCAAATCAAGGCAGCATGTGTATGTACTTTAAACATAGATTGCTGTCTGCGGATGAGATGGTGGGAGCTGGGGGGGTAAAACAGCTGACCCTTCATCCAGTTTTAAGACTCTAGTTTCAAAATATGCAGCATTATCTTTTTGTTTCTGTAAATAAACACCTGTGTGATTTCTATAGAGCTTGACCTCCACAAAGGACAAAACAGAGGAAGAAATAGATAAGATCCACTCTGACTATCGTAAGTAATAGCAAGTTTAGGTTCATGCGAACTGGGTTATCACTTGGCTGGTTCTATACTTTGTTAAAACTTGGGCTTGCAGCATATAAATTTGTGTGTATTAAATCACAAGTGAAAAAACCAAAACAAAACCAGACACAAAACCCAACAAACCAGCAACCAAAAAAAGCCCCAAACAAACAAAACTAAACAAAAAAATCCCTTGTTACCTAATGTTGATTCCCTGTGAACAATGGCATTCACTCCTGGGAATTTTCTCACCTTCAGGTTTGACACTTTTCTCCCTTTTTTTGGGTTCTGGGCACTCTACAGCATTTGCTCTGCAGGCAGTGCTGAGGCTGTGAGCCCTCCAGGAGTACCAGCCTGGCTCAGGTGTAGCTGGGCCACTACAGAGGGAGGTATCTCTGCTGACATGAAGTGTGCTGAGCTGGCAAGATGGGGCATTGGCTTGTTGTCTTGGCTCTGCACTCACCACAGTAACACAGATAGTTGGTTTTCCCATTACTTGGGATATTCCCTCTTCCCCTACACTCTTAATGAGAGGACACTGGTTTTATTTAAAATGCACCTGTATTGTGGGTGGTTGTTGGTAATCCCAAGTTCCCAACTCATCCATACTGCTAAAAAAGTGTGTTTTAACTGAGCAAAAATGGTTTTTCCATATTGTATTTGTATATTGTGACTCACAAATCATACAGGGTTTCACACTCCTCCTCACATTCTCTCCCTTCCTTTATACCCCTCTCCACAAACACTCAAATGTTTCTGCCTCCTCCCTGTCTGCTTTTCTACTTTCCCCTCCCATCCATCTCTGTGATTTTGAAGCAATTTCTTAGGAATAACACTCTGCTCATTTGGTTGACCTCTTCCCCTCCATTCTGTGCCAGTGACTGGGATTCAGTGCTAACTGGGTGATTTTGTTTGTTTGTTTGTTTTGTTGTTGCTGTTTGTTTCATTTTTTACACTGTCCTCTATGTTTGTGCAAGAGACCAGGGCCGGTGTTGGCTATTAAATTTGCTTCTCCCCTGACAGAGTAACAGATTTGTTCTGGGAAATATAACTGGAATAAATGTGTAAAGGAAAGAAGAGAATATTTAAAGGAGAAAAGAGAATTTAAAATAAGAAAAATATAATGAAGAGCTGTAGTTCAGTGATACGATTTTGCTTGGGGTTTTTTTGGTGGGTTTTGGGGGTGTGTTTTGTGATTTGTGGTGTGGGTTTTTGTTACTGCTGTTTTTCATTTTTAGTTTCCAGCAGAGAACTGATTTCAGTTTAACTTGACTGAGGGAAAGTGCAGTATTTTTAAACTGCCTTTCTCCTTACTGTGTGCTTAAACTCAAAAACAGTGTTTTCTCTCTCCGTGGAGCCATCTAACCATCTTTATGGTTAGTTTAGAAGCAAACATCCTTGTGAGAGTTAAAGATTGCAGGACTTGTATCCTGTTGTAGTAATTTAGTACAGAAATGGCTAATGGAAACTGATTTTTACAGATGATTTCCCAAACCTTCTTTGTGTGTTTGTACATCAGGGTTTAAATAGAATTACTTTGTACTTAGCTCTCTAGTGGTGGTTTATTAGTCACAATTTCTTTCCTGTTGTTTCCCACTCATTTCGCTTCACCTGTACTCTGTTAGCACCCTCAAACATGGTAGTTAGCCATGTAATGTTAAACCAGTATTCAGTAGATATTAAACTTCTCTGCTTTCAGCCACAGAGGAGCAAAGCAATGAAGGGACAACTTGTTCTGATTGTACTTAAGGGTATTTAAATCTGCAATATGCTCATATTTCCTGTATTTCCTTGTGTTGCTTCAGGCATATAAATTATTCCGTAATGCAGCTAGATTTAGCCTTGTTGATTTTAGTTGTGTTTCTGTGAGGGCTAAATAAGGGCCTAAATCTTTAGAAAATTTTTCCTGTGCTTTTTGTTACTGTTGCTGAGAATATATATATTTTTTAAGTGTACAGGTGCTTTTTGTGGTTTTTAATCTTAAGTATTCACCTCTAATTCCAAGTCACTGGTTAGTAATTATTCTCTTGCCATGCAGAAATTTCTAGCAGTAAAATTAAATAACTCAAAAAGTAAAATAATTTAAAAAGTATTAATCCCAGGTTAGTTATTTTTCCATGCAAGGCTTTCATAGTTCTGTAAAGCCCAAATCTGAAGCTCGGTGCCTGCAGGTTGCTCTGCAGCTGAGCACATACCTATCTGTTACTGCTCTGCTCCTTAGCGTACTGTAAATGTGGAGGTGAGTCTGAAACAAAAGCTGTTGGAGGAAGGTACCTGAAATCACAGTCAGCTGTGAGCAGGCTTCACAGAATCCCAAGGATTGGAAGGGACCTCAAGAGATCATCTGGTCCAACCCCCCTGCAAGAGCAGGGTAACCTAGAGTACATCACACAGGAACTTGTCCAGGCGGGCCTTGAATATCTCCAATGTGGGAGACTCCACAACCCCCTTCTTCCCATTGATGAGGAACATTTGGGAGCAGGAGGGTGAAGGAGTGGCCATGGGGATGTGCTGCTCAGTACAGTGCCTGCACACTTTTTATAGGGCAGCACTGTCACCAGACATCCTACACAAGAGACCCCCTTAACTCCATTGTTTTCACGTATTAGATGTGCACAAATTCCTCCTAAAGCTGGATCCCTGGTTGCATTCTTGTTGGAACCTTGCAAACAATTGCATTATATGCCTGGGGTGGGGTGTGGAAACAGGAGCCCATCAGTCAGGGCGTTGCTTTTGTTTTCTTGACCTATTATACGCATTTGGAAACAAGAAAGTATTAAATGCCATCTTAATTTTTCAAAACCAGTATTTTATTCAGTTTATATTATTAAAAGGATATGGCTTCAAAAGCAGCAAGATATTGATGTGAATAAATTAGCCTCGGGCAGCTTAATCGAGCACTTAAAAGTAAAAGAAAGAGAAAAAAGAGAAGATAGAAAAATGGTTTAGTTGGAACGTATGGTTTTAAAATTAATAAAAAGTGATGACCAAAGGTCAGTGTTAACTACTGTCAGCAAATTATTTCTAATAAAAGCAACAGGGAAGAAATCATAAGCATGAAGAAAGAACTGGATATTGAAATTAGGGGACAGGAAGAGATTAAAAGAACTGTTATAAAATGCCATTTTTTTCAGTATAGCACAGATGCACTTTAAAAAGCTTTATTAAACAATGTAGGGTTTTTTCCTTTTAATTTAGTACAGTTGCACCCTAGGTCCCCAGTTCATGGCTAAATTCATGAATGAATTAACACTGGCGTAAGTTCTGAATTAAAAATATAAACACAACCATACACGTTTTGTTCTCTATTTCCATCTGAAACACACCACACACTGGAAGGTATGTAGCAGCCTTGTTGAAATTCGAGAATAGAAGCTGTGATGGGAAAACTTACTTATTTTTGCCTTCTTTACAGTTTTCCAAATCTTTACAGTTTTCCAGGCTCTTGGAAAATTGCAGATTACACTGTTGAGGTGGTTGTTGTTTGTTTGATTTTGGAGGTTTTATTTTCCATTTTGGTATTGAAGTGTTCCTGAAATACCAATTAATCTTTTGGCTTGATGAACCTGGGGCTGGTTTACATGCTCACGGGAAGCTCTGCTGGAATGATTGCCAGAGTCTGTGCCTAGAAGGTACAATTAAGTTAGCTGGCCCCTGCAATAGCTTCCTTCTGCTCCGTGGGAGCTCAGTGCCACCCTGTTTGCTGTCAGCCTCATTCTGCTATTTTCATGGTCAGACCTCTGTCTAAAGAGTTAAAAAAATCTACAGGAAAAGAAGTACATTTGATAAAGAAGTTGCTTTTTCTGCTAATAAATTTTTCATTTTTCCATGTGATTCAGAGGCTTATTGACTTACAGCTTGCATTTTAAATATTTGTAATTATATCTCTGGTTGTTTTATTATTGAAATGCCAATAGTTTTATGAAATGTGCATAGTATGTCATGTCAGCACAGCAGTGATTTACAGTGCATCTGAATAATGCCTTGTTTTGCCAGGGCATTTCATTTTTACTTGAAAAGCTTTGTACTTACACCAGAACACAAAACAACAACAAAAAGTGATACGGGAAAAACTGAAGTGCCAAAGGAATTCGGTAATGAATGTGCAACAGTTCAGGCATGAGCATCTGGGACAAGAACTGTCCTTTTATTAAAGAACTTGTTGACCTTATGTGACATTTTCAGCTACTCAGGGCGAGGGAGTCAGTTTTAGATCTGTTTCCTTCTGTGGGGCAGAACTTGATATGATTTTTGTCTTGGCCTTCCTCCCCTCCCATCAGTGCAGCAGGACATAGATCAGGGTTAGATGTGCCATACTCCATGCAGTGCTCTGTGAGGGGTGTCCACTCCTTCTAATGTTGGCCATGCCAAGTGGGATATTGATTTGCTTTGCTGATTTTTGCTCTTGGCACTTGTGGGATGGGGAGGAAGCTGGTGTGTGCACCTGCAGTACAGTGGGCTGCAGTGTCGCAGGACAGGGGGAGGATGGCCCAGTTTGCCCGTCACTAGCCCTTGGCTCTCATTTGTCCTGAGCATTCCCATTCACTTTTCTGCCCATCCTCTCTGCTGTGGTTTACCTTAGTCTCATTCCCATTCACTTTTCTGCCCATCCTCTCTGCTTTGGTTTACCTTAGTCTTTCCTGCAAGTATAATTTGGGTGGCATACATGTGGCTTCTACAGAGCAGAGACTTTCAGTTATGTATATGCAAAGAAAGAAAACAGGCTGTGTGTGCACAGTGGGCTGTACAGTATGAGGTGTACTCATCCTGGGAGCTGTTTGTTTAGTCCATCACTGTGTTGCAATTGTCAGGAAGCTTTCCTTGCTGATGGAAGAGGAGGGAGGCATGTTGGCCACTGCGTTGAGTCCTGCTTCCTGCAAGGATGGATTGGAAAATGCTCTGGCTGGGAGCTCTGATGTCTCTGTGAGCTAGTTTACTGGGTACTGTTATGAGAGGCAGGGTGGAGCCCGCAAGGGCCATGTGTGCTTTACTTCTCATGCTGTTACAGTTGCTTTGCCCCAAGGACATTTTGGATGTCCATTGGGCCTTCCTGCCTCTTTCATGGAAAATGTTATGAACACTTTTTTGGTAGGTAAAAAATTGAGCTAAAGGTTTTAGCTGAAATACTTTATTTGTCTCAAAAGGACAAATCTGTCTGAGTGGCTTTTGTTGAAAATCCTTCCAAAGAAAGGAAATTCACATTTGCTGCCTTCACCATAACATATCAGTATAAAGCCATGCGTATGGACTGGTGGGCTTCCATGGTGTACTAGCAGTGGGGCAACAGTCTAATATGCTTCTTCCATAGAAGTTGCGGCATTCTGTAGGGAAAACAACATGCTCCCTTGATGCCCAGGGTTAGGTAATCCACATTGTCTGACTAAGGAGACCGGGTGTTTTCCCAGCCTAAGTAAAGAATTTGAAGTATCTAGATTAAAAAACAACATTGCTTTGGCTGAATACCAGAGGATTGCTTAAAACATACGAAGTGGTTGAAAAGTGCAGGGTATTTGCAGTGTTAACTGTGATTTAGAGGACCTGAATCAAAACAGTTTAATAAGCATGACACAAAAGCTTTTGACATTGTTTTACTGCAGAGATGGGGGGAAAAGCCCAGAGCAACTTTAAAGCCATTCGCAGAGCAGTTGTGAGTTAGATTTTGATCTTTCTCTCTAGCAGAGGGCTCCTCACAGGACTACCAAGCAAACAGGGTTCTTCTGAGCAAAAATTAAGCTTTCATCTGTGTAAGTGTTCGTGACTACTGGGTAACTTTGTAAAAGCACAGACACGGATTTTGATCATTAATAGACTATGGAACATATTGTAGTGATGAGTTGGCTTTCATTTGCTGTTACAAAAACATTTTTAATTCAGTGTTTTGCGTTTATTTCTGTTCACATCCTTTTCACTTTTTATGGCGTACCTTAAGAGTGCTGTGGCAATGATTAGTAATTCACTCGTCCATTTCAGGAAAGAAACACAGAAGTCAATTTAAGTTTTTGGTGGATCAAGTAGAGAATCGGTGGAAGCAAAGTGGTAAAATAAAAACAGAAAGTGCAAAAAACAAAGAAGTCGCTACTGCCAAAGACTTGCCAGCAGCCACAGGTTAGTAATGTTGTTTAATACAGTCCACCTCTTCATTCCACACCAAGGAATGGGGCTTTCCCAAAGAGAAATGTTCATTTCTCCCATTGTTCTTCTGCTATAGTCCTTAAGGGGAAAAAAAGGCATAAAAATCATAGGCATAAAAAAATTGACTGCTGTTGATTTTAATGTGGTACATAAACACAATCCATAATAAATATATGATTTGTTTGATTTTAGTGGGATCTGTATAGAAGGCCTTTATTTAGGTGCTTATTTTAATTACCTGGTTGAAATGGGACCTTAGGTTCCAGTCCAAATCTGCTGAAGTTGCTGAGAGTGGGCAGGTGGCAATCTGCATCTTTGAAATGAAGGTGATCATAGGGCTTACTTGCTGGGTTTCAGCTTTTCTGTCACTAATATAATGGCAAGTTGGTAATTGGGAGCTGCAGAGTTATTTGTGTGGATTGAAACAAGTATTCATTTGTGCTGAGGTCCAAGAAAAAAATACCTTGGCTTCTTTGAGACTGTTCATACAGTATGTTGTCTCTCTTTAACTCACTCCATTTTGTGTTTATATACTTCAACATAGTGCAAAGTGGGAATGCACAACTGCAGTTACTCAGTTCTTTATGAGTCAGGCACAACATCCAGTGTGTGTTTGTCATACTTGCTACCCACAGCATCAAAGAAATATCCCCCCTTGTGCTATTAACTTGTTCCCTATAGGCATCTTCAGTCTTGTTTGTTTTATGATACTGATTGCTTTGGCAGTGTACGTATATCTTTGGATGTGTGATTTAGAAGAGCATTTCTCAACCTAATGTGTAAATTTTAATCTATTCAAGATACTGGATTTTGGAGAGAATTCTATTGACTAGAATTGGATGCACTGTTGTCTGTATCCTCGGGAAAATCTGGTATTTAGTTTGCATCAGCTCTCACAAATCCCTGCTCTCCTGAGTTGAGCTGAACTAATCTTTGGCTGTCCCTTCACTGTCTCCTCTAGCAGAGCCCTCAGGAATAAAAAGAGGTGAAAACACCAATGTGATAGTATGAATTTTATCCTTATCCTTTCATGCAGACCTTGATGTGACACATAATCCTTTCCATGTGAAGGGTAAAATAAAGAATCTCAAGGATAAGGTTTATCTCGTTTAACATAATTTACAATGACATTCCTCTTCTGTAGCAAAGACAGGAGCAATATATTATTAGATAATGATTTCTAGCTATGCTCTGTGGAGTGATTGGCTGCTAAGAATTCCTGGATTTGTGTCTTCTGTGTAAGCTTTTTCTTCGTGTGCTGAACCACAGACTTTGAGAAGCTGAATTAAAGCCATATAGTTTTTCCAAAAGAGTGTTCAGATAGAAAAAACCTTTATATCAGATGTATCATTCTGTACTTTGTTGACTTACGTATGTGATCCCACCTCTTCTGGTTCTGACAAACCTGCAAAACTGTCATTGTTTTTTTATGCACTGAGCTTTCAATAGTCTTTGAAGTTTCAGGTTTTAGTTTTATCCCAAATATCTGCATCTGTTTGACTGTTTGTAAACCATTTAAACAAAACAAAACAAAATAAAAGAAGACTTATGGGTAAAGGAACAGCTGCCTAAAGCTTGTTCCCCCTGCACTCCTTATTAACAACAGTTGCCTTTTTATCAAATGGGAAATTAAAAATACATGAAAGGAAGAAACCCAGCAGTGGTGTGATGACTTGCCATTTGAAACATAACTGCTAAGAAGAGCAAAGGCTTTGTATGCATTCCTTCCCCACTTGATTTGGGTTCTCATGGAAGCAGTGGAATTACACAGAATTAAAGCATACTTGTTTTGTTTTGTGCTTCTTTTTAGCACCTGCATATCTTTCATCACCCTCTGCTGTAGTGTTGGCTGATGTAACTTGAGCTTCTCTGTAAATCTTGCTCTGGTTTTGGTGATGTTTTAATCATCGGTTCCTGATTTACATCATCTTAAAGTGTTTCATTTCCAGTCTTTATAACTTTTAACATAAGGCTTGGCTTTGCCTAAGGGGAAGCACCATCAGGATTTGATAAATATTTGTGATACAAAATGGTGCTCTTCTGGGTTGCATTATTGCACAGGGCCTGTGCTATTTTTAACCTGTTAATTTCAGAGATGTTTCATTAGGTGGACAACTGACTTGCTGTAATTTGCCAGTTGTTTTCAACAGACGAAAATATGCTCCTGGTATTTAATTATGCATTTCAGCGGAAAGGAAAGGGCAAGCTGTGGCTGGACTCAAAGATTGTATAGCTCCTCTGCACTCTTAATTGCAGTTCTGTTTGGCCATTTCTGTCAAAGTAATTTCTGGAGGGGCAGAAAAGTCAAAGTGACTTGATGGCTATAATAAGGATTATTAATGAGATGTATATGAGTATGGTTTTAATGGCCTGTGCATATTTAACTTTCTAGTTAAATAACTCGTTTGAAAACACTTGTGTATGTGGTGTAAGGATAGTTTATCTTCACATCCCATAATTCCTAGTCTATGTTTGTTTTCACCTTGGAGTGGTAGAAGGTACTTGAGAGAACTGTCCGTGTTTTTATAGGTAAAAACACTTGGCACAGTGGATTTGCTTGTTGCGTTGTTTAGAAATTACTTTTCCTATTAAAAAATGGAAACATCAATTAATCCAGATTGACACTGTCTTAGGTGCATAAGGAAATAAGTCATAATGTTTGTCGTATTGAAAACAAGCCTATTGACTTGACATGTGGAACTTTAAAGTGAACAAGCTCCCTCCTGCAGTGGATGAAGTGAACTGGTAGCAAGAAGAAGCGAACAGCGCTGTCTTGTTAAGTGTTTGCTAATTTCGGAAATGCAGTTCGATCTTAGGAAATGTGACAAATATCCTTACCCTTCATTTCTCTCCTTGTTTGTGTTTGAAGCTCATAACAATGAAATGTTTCTGTTTCAGTCTCTGGTTCTTAGAGGGTAGGGTTTGGTTTTGTTGATTTGGGGTTTTTTTTTACTGTGCAGGAGAAGAAATTAAACCTTTGCAACTGAGAATTTTGGGAAGCAAGTAGGTGGGAATGGACCGTTGGTATTTAAATAAATAATAAAACTTTTTTTTTTTTTGTTAACATCTATCTCAACGCTGCAGAAATTTAAACAATAGCATTTTGCTTTGTCATTCTTGCTAATCTCTGCCTTTTTTCTTGCTAGAACACAGGGAAGAGCATCACACAGGTTTTGCCCTTGGAAAAGACCAGGTACCCAAACCAGATACTCCTGATGAGAGATCAGACTCTCCTACGTTCCCGCTGTCACCTGAATCAACAAGCAGGTTAGTGAAGAAGAGTCTGTTCTCCCTGGTTTGTACCAGATTTGACCAAACATGGAAAAGCTTTGCCAGTAACCTCAAGCAATAGATGTATCCTACTTCATAGGATGGGTGTCTAAGCTGTGGTTGCTGATTCATTCTCCTCTATGTTTCTGGCTGTTTAGTTGCTTGAGGGATGGAGCTGAAATACATTCAGAGTTCACTTAATAGTTTTGTCATGTCTTGATAGAGGAGTGATAGTGTAACACTGAGTGGAATGTCTGTGGAATGAGGAGACCATTTGGTGTTTTTCTTCCACTGCATCATCTTCCCTTCTGTTTGAAGTTTTATTTAGAGAGGTCCAAAAATTGATCTAGCCTCACGTATTTTAATAGCTTTTTAAGTGGAGTATTGCTGTAAGAAACAGATGCCCCATTGCTTGCAGTCAGTGGTAGAATGCCACTGAACCTTGAAGTCCTGACAGCCATTCACTTCTCTTCCTTCATGCATTTAGATTTGCCTCCTGAAATTGCCTTACTTGGTTTCAGAGAATGAAGGATCAAGGAAGGCTTTATAAGTAATATATCCTTTTGATAGTTCAAAGAGAATTTTCTTGGAAGGAGACTCAGCTGTTACTGCTGATAAGGTCTATCTAGTTTTTGAAGGTAGCATTTGTATCTGTTCAAGATATTTACTTCATGGATCATAATTTGCTACCTACTCAATTGTCAAAGATGGCAATGATGAGTGAGATAATCCTATTGCAGTACTGTCTGCTGTGGCCCCAGCTGCTGGAGGAAAAGTGAAAAGCAATTGAAAACAAATACAGAATAACTGACTTTTGATGCTTGTCTAAAAGCAAAAAAGCTCATCTTGAAAATAATCTTGCTGTCTTGTTGATAACAGCAATGAGTGGAGAAGGCACCATTTGAAGGCCTGCAGTACTAGGAGGAAAAAGGTTTCCTATGTTTAGAAGTGGGAGATAATCAGAGGAAGTAACTGAAGGACAACTGCTGGGCTAGTAGTAACATTTCTTCATTTCCCATCCATTTCATCAATAGTATGTGCCTCTTCCCTTTTCTGGAAATATTAACAATAATATAGTGCTTGGCTTCATCATTGTTTATTAAAAGAACAATTTAGTTGTCAAAGTTTAACAGAAACAAATTTTCTTCAATTCATTTTGGCTCACAGTCAGCATGGGGATTAAAGATACTGTGTTTCACAGAGGCAGATATTAAGCGGTGAATGAAAGCCTAGGAAGACACAGGGAAGAGGAGATCAGCTCAGAGGGATTATAGAGCACCAAATGTTAAATGTCTTTGTTTTACATGATGAAGTTTTGCTGCCTGTTTCCAGTTACTTGAACCAAATGAGAGCATGTATTAAACATCTGTCTGTAAATAGCAATATGGTGGCTGGGCAGATCACTTATGTGGAGACAGAAAGGGTCTTTGTGGCAGTTTCAAAGGGTCATTACATTTTTGTTTAGCTTCACACTTGCATTATACCAATAAAGTCATTCCCCTCCTGATGGCCTTTCCCCTCTTTCCTGTGTGTGTCTTTCTGCCTGAATTGCTACTGCAAAATTGAGAAACGTACCGTATCATTGTATTTGCTATCTAATATGTAACAAACCTATTAAGATTACTGATGCACTGGTTTTATCTTGGTTTCTCAGGATGTCATGTAAATGATGATAGTTTTTGCTTCCCTTTGATGCAGGTAACTGTTATCTCAGTGATTTCTTTACTTTTAAAATAGGGTCCAGTGCTCTGGACTCTTGAAGAGACTTGGTTCCTGATTTTAAACACTGAAGCCTTTTTAAAAGTGGACCAAGAACTAAGACCTAAACTGAAGGGGGAGGTAGATGCACCCCTTAAAAGGCACTTGCAGGCTTGCGCTGTTCTGGGTTGTAACTTGAAGCTGCTCCACTCAGGATCTCAGTTGAAGAATGAAATGGGCCAGGGCAAACAACTCTTCAGTGCTCACTTAGAAGGGAAGAAGCTGGCCCTGTGACTCTCTTTTATATGCCTGAAGCCTTAGTTTTCCGGTTTGCAGCTTGGGCCATAGCCAGTCTGGTGCTGACAGGCAGTTCTGAGGAATCTTGACACTTAGTTTGTGTAGTGGTCGTGGGCAGGAGGCCAGGCAGAAGCTCTTCCCTGGGGCTAATACTGGCCCAGCTCATGCAGATCTGTGCGAGATGTCATGTTTGACAGGCGCAGGTATGATAGATGGGGCTGCTTTATCCTCCTTGTGCCTGTTGTTGCAGTTGCCCTAGAGCTCTGATTGTTATTTTAGTTCCACAAAATAAACACCTTCAGCTTGGCTCTTTGTCCTGAATTTAAGCAAGTATTCCTGTTCTTCCATTATTTTACTGAATTTTTATTTTCTTTATTAATTGCAAATTAACCTTTTGGTACTAAGGACCTTGGAAAATTTGGAGTTTTAATCTTAAAGTGTGAGTTCCTGGGTGGTAGAAAGGGCTTGTGTTAGCTCATCATTGTATTAGCTCACTGAGAGCAGCACTGAGGAGAAAGACTTGGGAGTGTTGGTTGATTAGCAGCTCAACATGATGTGGCAGTGTGTGCTTGCACCCCAGAAACCAACCATATTTTGGGCTGCATCACAAGCAGCATGATCAGCAGGTCTAAGGAGATGATTCTCCCCTTCTACTCCATTCTGATGAGACCCCATCTAGAGTATTGTATCCTCCAACACAAAAAGGCCGTGGAACTGTTGGAACAAGTCCAGTAGAAGGACACAAAAATGCTGAGGGCTGGAGCATCTCTGCTATGGAGACAGGCTGAGACAGCTGGGCTTGTTCAGCCTGGGGAGGGCTCCAGGGAGACTTTAGAGGAGCTTCCAGTGCCTAAACAGGCTGACAAGAAACCTGGAGAGGGGCTTTTGACAAGGGGGAATGGCTTTAAACTGAAAGAGGGGAGATTTAGGTTAGGTATAAGGAAGTTCTTCCCTGTGAGGGTGCTGAGGCACTGGCACAGGGTGCCCAGAGAAGCTGTGGCTGCCCCATCCCTGGCAGTGTTCAAGGCCAGGTTGGACAGGGCTTGGAGCAACCTGCTCTAGTGGAAGGTGTCCATACCCGTGGCAGGGGGGTTGGAACTGGATGAGCTTTAAGGTCCCTTCCAACCCAAACCAGTCTGTGATTCATCCAAGGTATCGTTAAATCTCTGTTTCACTGCCAATGTGGTGTGTGGATGACATTATAAACGATTCTTCCAGTGGCCTTTGACATTAAAGTTAAACTTTTATTCTTTTCCTTTCTGCAGACAGCAGTGTATATCAGCCTAAAGTCTGGATGAAAGTGTATCTAAGGGACTGTAAGGAAGTTTGCTAGAGGGTATTAGCATGTGGCAGTTACTAATGATCTGAAGTGCTTTCATGAACCGAGTTGACAGGTTTTGTTGGGAAGTGTGCATTTGTGCACACTATGGCTGGCTCAAGGCAGTTGTTTGTTCCTGCTTTTTGTGCATTCGTTCTCTGCAAATGAAATATTTCCATAAACTTCTTGAATCAAATACAGAGTCCCCCAGTTGTACAGACCAGTGGGTACGTATCACAGATACTTGGGCCTTCTATAAGATAAACACGTGCTTAAGAGCTCCCTGTGGTTTTCTCTTAAATTCAGCTCCTGTGCAACAGGAACAGAAGGACTGGAGTCTGCACAGAATTGTTTTTTCAGAATCTCTCTGGGATCTTCACTTTCCTCCTCTATGCACATCCCTGGTTTGTGTGGTGTGCTTTCCGTTTATTTTTCTTTACATACAAGGCAGTTTGCTTAACCTTAAAAGAGAGCTGCTGCACTGCTCAAGAAGTTAAATGAAGTGGTGGGTTTTTTGGCTTTGTGGTGTGTATGGCTGGTTATTTTTTTGTTGTATGTGCCCTTCCTCTTCCAATTGTGCGTTAGACTCAACTGAGTGGCAGTTGGGCTCTGGAGTGTGCGTTGGGGCAGTACCACTGTAGATTCTCGTCTTTTACATCCAACTCCTGTTTTTATACTCTTCTCAAGAAGAGGTCAAACCAGGAATAATACAGTGAAAGCTTAGTTAAAGTGACAAATGATGCCTTGTGATGATGCATGGGAGGCCCCTCTTGGCTGACAACTGCTCCTTGTTCCACACTGTACCTTTCTGAAGAGCATTCCCAAGTTTTCCTGTGTTTTCTGGGAAACAGGTTACAGGAATCTCACCCGCTCCAAAAAGAGAGGGATGATGTGGGGGGACACATACGAGAAAGAATTAAATGTGCTTTTCATCTTTACTGTTTCTGTTCCTGATAGCTACTCTGCAGAAGCCTGATGTCCTGGGCAATATCCAGCTCTTTGCTTGGCCCTTTGGGATGTGTCAAGTTCTGCCATGTCTGTGGACTAGCTTTGGGCTGTGGACCTCTGGGTGGTGAATGGTGGTTTGTACTCAGTGTGTGGCTTGCATGTTCCTGGTGCAGCCAAAATGGACCTGAATTATGGCAGGATTTGCAGGGACAGGAGAAAGTAGGTTTAGTCATATAAGCTGCATGAAAGTAAGAGGTGTATTTTGTCACTGTGGTTACCATGGGGCTAATGTTTTGTTAATTGTAGCAAAATAAATATAGCACAGATCAAAAAAGAATGATCTAGATTTTGAGGGTTTAAGTAGCATTGTGCTATTGTACCAAGTAATGATTTTCTGAGGCTTGTATTTTATTTCTTATAATAAGAGGATATCCTTTGACAAGGGTAAAGGTTTTTCACATTGAAGTGTCAAAACTTGAAATATATTTGGAAGTCCAGATCTGCTGTGTTTTTATGAAGAGAGCACTTCTAAAAGGAGGGCTGATGATACAATGGATTAAAAAAAGGATTTTGAGCAGTATATAGAATATAACAAAATCTGGAAATGTTTGCTCTGTGAAACGAAGCTGCAAGTAAATTAGGGACTCTTTTCTCCTTCTCAGGGCCTTCTCTCTTTTGTCAGTCTTGGGTCAATATTTTCTAAGGAGCAGTTGGTCAATGTTCTAAATTCATACATTGTACAGTAATCACTGTTGTACTGATATTATTCAAAGTTGATACTTTAATTGAGAAAGTGAAAGGTTTTACACCTGCTGGCAAAAAGATATGGGCCATGAACAGAGATTATATTATTGACTGAAATGTGTTTTGATGATCCCACCAAGGGAGCAAAATGTGCACATAAATTCATGATCCCACCAAGGGAGCAAAACATGCACAACAGATAAACACCAAAACAAAGCCATGACTTTTAAAGGATGATTTTTCAAAGCTATGAAGTCATACATAAAGCTTTCACAGAGCTTTAGTTCTCCATATAAATAGTCCTGTTGTGTCCTTTTACTTTCTGGGACTGAAGCCAAATTTTATGCAACTACTTAAACAATAGGAAACTTAGAAAAGAAGCTAGGAGGGACAATGATAAGCTGGTTAATGAACTGTGTAGAGGAAATATTCTATTAAAAGCATTTTATATAATAGGGATAATAGGTATTTAAGCAAATTATTTTTCTTGAAAACTTTATGTTAGAAGAAAATGTTTGTGCTTGATGACTAGAGTGGAGGACTTGCAACAGTAGACAATATATACTGTTGGCCTTGTTTGGGATACTTAGGTGTACACTGAAACACAGTGATTTAATTTTGAAATCCTGGTGGAGAAGTGCTATTTTCTACAGCTTGCATAAATCGTTCTGCCGTTGGAATGCACAGAGTGACTGCAGCTTCTGCCAGGTTAGATTGATGCCCAAGTAAGGGGCCTCGTTTGCAGTAAATGGGGCTTCTTGGCATTAAGTTCGGAGCTATTGATCACAATCTAAGATCTGGATCTAGCTAGTCACTTATTCTTGGATTTATGTGCTTTGCAGAGTCTGGGGTTTAGCTCATGAGCAGAAGCAGAGGTAGAAATAGGAAGCTGTGCTTCAGTTAGTTTGCAGTTCACCGGGTAGCAGCAATCCTCTGAAAACCTCTTGGTAGACATCAGTTTGTCCATTGACAGGAAGGAACGGTGGAAAGCTGTGCAAGCTCTTCCCTGGCAGTCAGAATTTAAAGAAAGTGTGCTGATCCCTAGGCTGGCCATCACTGTCAAATGAGCGAAGTATATGAAAGTGTGTTGATCAGGGGAATAACTGCCTTTTTCAGTACATTTTTGACTTAATAAATCTTAAACTACTTTGGCTCAGAGATTATGTATATTCTGACGTTAGATAAGTGTGTTTTATCTTTGATTTTTGACCTCAAATATGGGTTCATTCTGGAAAGATGATGATACTTATCTGTTGTGTTGTTGATTCATACCTTTCTTCCAAAAAATGTGCGCTGTATCAAATGGCCAGGAACTGTGAGACATGGTAAATAGTGTCCTGGAGAAGTCATTTCAAACAGCAACAGCTGATGACCTCAGATGTATATGGGGAAAAGATTATATTGTGGCATGTACTCAGACAGGCATTAGTCCCTAGTCTAGAGGCATGGGGTCTGGACATCACTTGCCATAATGCGAATGAAAGCAGTTAAAATGGATCTAGCAGATGTTTTTCTTTTCTAAAAGCAGAGCCTCAAGGGCACACTGTCGAGCTGCAGAGGAGGCCACTGGAAGCCAGGAATGCCTAGAGTCAAGAAAAACAGAGGAGCTTTTGTAATGTTTAGTGTAGATGAGAGCCATGGGGGGTTGTTGAGAAGGTCCAAGCCTGGCAAATCTGCTGTCCTCCAAAGAGAGGAGGATGAAGCTCAGTGGTACCGGGGACGCATGCTTTGAAGAGGAGGTAGTGGGAAGCCAGGGAAGCCTTTGTAGTAAACAGTTAAATCTTGGATGTTAGACAGGACTTACAGCCACTCCAGCAACAAGCTCATACTGTTCATCACAGGCAGGTCAAAGGGGAAGCAGGGTTGCAAGGTGGAGAAAACCATTTTCCCTCACTCCTTGTGGCTGGGCATTCACCTTCAAATGACATTGATAAAATGAGACAGACTGTAATTCATTTCTGATGTCAGCACTGAGGAAAAAGAAAATGCACAATGCACGTGCCAGAGCTCAGTACATAATGCCCAGCAGCATGGGCTGATTAAAGGACCCTGTCTGGTCACCGTGAAGCCAAGAAGGAACTTAATCTGCCTTTAAAATAAACAAATTCAAAGAGACGTTTGCTCCTTTCATTTTTAGAACAAGACATGTTATTCACACTTACGTCAGCCTTTTTCTCTCTATTTTAAGGTGGTCTCTTTATCTTAATAAAAAGAAAGGGTTGGGATTGGAAGTCCAGTCCAAATGATGGTCAGGAAAGGAATAGTTTACTCTTGGTTGCCTATAAGTGCTCAGAAGAAACTAACTCTGCAGAAAAGTGAGGCAGAGTTGGGGAGCTGCCCAAGTCACTGGAGGTTACTGCACTCTCAACATGGAGACAGGAACAAGTCCAGGAAAAGAAATCTCTTCACACCCTGTCACCTGCTCTGTCAGCCTTTTGCATCCTGAGCAGTTAAGTTTCAGAACTTTAATGGTTTTGCTATAAAAATGTACTCATCTGGAACTGATAAGTAAAATCTTAGGATAGAACAATGACCTTTAGTAAAGAACAGAACAGAAAATCTCTTGTGGGAAATTGCTTCTGATTTGGAGGCTGAATAAAGTCTGAGGATGTGTTTTGTTTTGTCTGGCCTCAGTATAGGTAGATATCTATGGGATGTTGAATGGGCAGAAAATACTGAAAAAATGAATGAAACTATTCTAAATTCTGTGATCTCTTTGGTCCCCGAAGGCTAAAATGTATAGAAATAACACCTGTAATGAAGTAGCTGTTCCTTCTTTATTTAATTAATTTTCTTCAGTTTAAGGGCTACTCATTCAATGATAAGAAGAGCTTAGGAGTTTTCTTTTAAGGTATGAATTCAGTTGGTGGTCAAAAATCCTTTTGCTTAGTTGAAAATGATTTTTTTAATTGTTTAACTGTCTGGCATATTTAAGGAGGTTTGGTTGGTTGGTTGGTTTTTAATTTGCAAACAGTTTGTTTCCACTGCATGTGGAAGACAGGTATATAATCACTTCAACTCAAAATCAGACAATTGCTCAGTCTTTGTAAAAGAAGTTGATTTAGAGAGACTAGATGCAGAAAACTATTTCGTAGAGTGGTTGGCTTGAAACAATGGATTATTTGAAGAAATTCCAAAACAAAGGGCTTTCAAGCTACAGCTGGAAAGTTCATAACCCCGCAGCTTGGTTTTGCACAGTTACGTTCATACATCCTCCATCTGTCAAGGCAATTACAGCGCAGGAGTTAATTTGGTTTGCTGGGGGACTGATCACTCATGAGTCGATAGCCCATTCACGTCTACACGTATAGGCCAAGGTGGTAACTCACTCCAGGACATTTTGTGCTCTGTTTTAAAATGATTTGGTAGGCATAGACTGTGAATTACACTTGTGAATTATGAACTTGCATTATTGTTCTGAGCGTTAGCCAGGTTTTTTCACTTCTATTGTTTTGCTTGTGACAAACGCAGTTGGTAATAAATGATAATAACACAAGCAAGTACATCATGTTCGGGCATCAGACCTGTTCTTTTTCTATTTTAGGGGACTGAAAGCATGCACATAGGCCCTTGTGTTGTCCCCCTCCTTTTTTTTTTTTTAAATGTGACTGGAACATCGGAATAGGATTCAGAAATATAATAACTCATTCCTTGGCATCCAGTTTGTGTATCCAAAATGAGGTTTTGATGGACTTTAGAGAGAACAAAACAGGTTAGCAGTCAACTGTATTACCAGGTTGTAGCCATACTGAACCAATACTTTGAGGAAGATACAGTGATCCTCTTCCTTCCCCTTGACTGCATCCCAGGGCTTCTTTGCCTCTGTGCGGGCACTCATGTGTTGGGCTGGGCTCTGGGCAGTGCCTGCTGCTCTGCTGGTTGTTGGGAGCAGTAGTATTTGTAATTGGTGCAGGAGGAAACATTTTTCCCCTATAAGTGCAGGCATTGCTTTTAATTTCAGGTGACTTTGTTTCCATCTTAAAACTGCTCTGTTGGGTAATGCTTGTAATTTGGTAGATTTATGCAGCCACTCATTAAAATTTGCAGGAAATGATCGGATTTTCTAAAATTGTACATGAAACTTCTAATTCCGTCTTGTTCAAAATAATTTTCACCATATGGCACCAGTTCTTTATGTATATTTTTGGTATCTTTTGCCTTTTTATTTTTATGACTAAATATGCATGTGTTGAAAGGTTTTTCTAATGTAATCTGTTGGTGGTTCTATAATTATCACCACAGTCACATCTGATGAATCCCTCTTCAGAGGGATGGACAGGCAGCAGGATGTGCTGACCAGCAGGGTGGGGAACTGGGAGCCACCAACCGTGTCTGTGATTGTGAGAGCCCAGGGTGACAGCGACAAACTGGCTGAGTGGGAGCAGCCAAGCTGACTGCCTGCAAGAGCTCTTATACCCAGAGGGCTCTCCATGAACGATCAGGGTGCACGCAAACCATTCTTAATGCACCCTGAACATTGTCAGCTGCCTGACAGCATCCTTGGGGTTTAAATTCCTTCTCCTATTGGAATTATTATCTTCTCTCTAATGATGCAATGTGTTATGAATAATCAGTGTTTTGGTGAACTCCTGTTCTCAATCTGTGAACCAGGTAGAGAGCCAGTGTTGGACTGCTGTCCTGCACCTGGGGAATGGAAGTGGTGCACAAAACGGTTATTGCTTTTTGATTTGTAACTCCAACAGGGACAGTGCAAAGCAAAGACAATACTGAAATGGTACAAGAGGGCAGCAGACCATAGTGCCCACCCTTTGAGGGGTGCTGGGGCCAAAGTGGGCAGTGAGATGCTTCCACCTTCCGTTCTACCAGGGACTGAAAATGTGACTCCACCTTTGAGAAGTGCCCACTAAACCACTGCATGGGTCTTCTACACAAAGACAGTCTCTCTGGTATGAGACATGTTGTTTGTTAAAACTTTTTTTTTTTGGCAGAAATGCCATTTATAAACCTCAGCAATCATCCATATTATGAAGATTCCACTTTGCCATGCTGGGTATTTTTGGTCTGTTTTCCTTAATATGTGTTTAGAACAAACATGTAATCTGTGTATAAAGTTATGACTTGGGGAATGTATTTTTACAATTTATGTCTGCTGTCTTCTAACAACAGAGCATTCATTTGCTTTTAAAACCTTTTAAAGTCAATCCAAGAGAACTGGTATCTAACTGCTTGTCCCATGGTTTACAGTAGAATCTCTCTCAACTGTTTGTGTAACATGCTTTGTGATGTAATTTCTGTAATGAGGTACAGATTGAGCTGACAGACATCTTTTTGAAGGATAGCTTCCAGAAAACACCATTTTCCCAGCTGATTTCTGCAACCCTGCAATTTGGCATATACTTAAGAGCTTTGCAATAGTTTATGTCATGGAACCTGAACATGCAATAAAAGTTATTTATCAACATTTGACCTAAGAATTATGTTCACTTAATTCAGATTTTATTGAAATTTGATAAAAATTCTTATTTAAATTGCAGGCTGAAATCATCTGTGGAATTGGTTTCTTTGAAACTTTGAGAAGGGGTCTGACCGACATTGCTAAACTCATACCTGTAGTTTACATACGTGTGTGTGTGCATGTCTGCATGTATCTACACACACAGATTCTTCCAGTGTTGGTGCAGTAGTGATAGCTGAATTTGATAACACCCTGACTTAAGTAGCCTCTGTGACTGAAATAATTTACATCTGTTTTATTTTCCCTTTAAGCTCCAGTTCAGACATTTTGAGAGATTTGGAAGGATTTGAGACACGTTCAGCTTCCTCTGATGAGTAAGTAGAATATGAGTGGTAAAGTCCTAGTGACTGACTTAGGTAGTAGTTTCCAGTCTGTGGAATACTACACATTTCTGCAGGGAAAGCAAATGCCTCTGAAGAGTCAGGTTCGTGGAGAACCTTCAGAGAATCATCACAGTTTAGTCAGTATTTTTGGATCCCTGAATACCTGGGTGCTCTAAGTTGAAAATCTGGGTCAGCTGACCAGTTGAAAATCATTGTTCTGAAGTATATTTTAATATGAATATATGTTTAAAAAATAATAATGAGGGAACTGATATTTGTGGAAGAATAAGCGAATCTGATCTTACTGTATTAAAAGTTGCATTGTTGTCACTCACATCTACGTCAAATTGAACATGCTGGAATTGCAGCATCTGTTTTGATTTACTTTTTGAAGAGAGAAGAGCACCTTCTTGTTTTTAAAATCTTAACATCTTATTTGTACTGTATAGTGGTAATATTTAAATTTTGGGTCTAGCTGTGCAAGGTTTTGTACAAAGAAATGCTAAGAAACCATCCAAGGATTCCTGAAGTAACCAAATGAAATACATGAAGATGGAGAGGAAATACAGGGGTCTGTGTGGGTGATAAAGGTGTGCAGTTATAGTGAAATTTGGAATAGTGTAGTGTGATATCAACTGAAAGGTTGTGTAGTTATACAAAGAAACAGGAACAAAGACTGGTAGAGTGTGCAAAAGCAGTACAGTTTACCCTTGCAGCTGACACTGGTTTGATCTGAGATCTCTGAATATCACATCCACTTTGGTAGTTGATCTTAGCAGCGTGATGTGAACCTTACTGTGTTTAATTCTTGTAGTCTGCTTTTTAGAGTATGACACAATTTGTTATCTGTTGCATACATATGTGGTCAATATGTTGTGACAGCTCCTAAAATTCCTGATTAATGATAGAGTAACATTTGAAATTCTCTTAAAATGTGTGGATTTTAAAGGAGCTTTAACAGTAGCATTGGTAAGGCTTTGATTACATTGGCGTCAGAGGTAGAGTGCTTCACTGGAGAAGGTAATCACAGAGCCATTCTTGTAAAGGGAGGCATTGCTTTGGGAAGGTGTTTGCTGGAAGAACACTCACAAGTGCCTTTTATTTTGTAGTACCTGCAAGTGACCCCTTGAGAGGGGAAGCAAAGAAAAAAATACTTGGTTGTACGTATTGCTAGTCTCTTTTGGTGGTGATGATCTGCTGCTGCTGCCATGTATTAAAGAACAAGCAGCCACAGCTCTCTCACAGGTATCTTTGCATCTGCTGCAAGATTTATATATGACTGATGAACTGGGTCAGGGATCATGAGATGAGGGATCAACTGAAGTCCTTGGTAGCCACCTCATTGCATAATTCCATTACCTGTGAAGTATTAATCTCAGCTGCCTATTTCTCAGTGAGTTGACTATAAAATAAGGATTTGTGGCTCTGAATTATGCTTAAGCAGGAATGGGGGAACTGTGCCTACCAGAACTGGAGGACTTGCAAGTGAGGTAGGGGAACGTGGGGCTGGAAACTGTACCCAGCAGATGTTGTGGGGCTCTGCTGGTTTGTGAGGGCTCAGGAGCAGGCCAGGCGGTAACAGCAGCAGAGTAAATCACTCTGCACTAGCACAGGGAACCGTAATGAGGTCTATATTTTTAAAACAAACCTGCACTTAATGGGAGAACTGTAATTAACTGCCATAGGGAACTGTGTACTTTCTCAGTGTTTTCTGTAAGGATTCATTGCAGCCTCTTTTATTGAGGGAAATCTTAGGTTTTGATGATTTTGTACTTCGTGTAGGAGGATATTTAACATACTTCTAATGAGATTTTAATTGTTCATGTAATGCCTGGAATATATGGCAGGGAGGTTGGAACTAGATGATCTTAAGGTCCTTTCCAACCCTAACTATTCTATGATTCTATGATCTAGTGCTAATTTTCTAGGTAGTAACTAGTCTACCAAACATGTTAATAAAATCCAGTTTAAAAGCATTTTGGAGAAATTTTGTAAAATCAAATAGCCAGCAAACAGTCTTCACCTTCCCAGTCATATTTTCCATATCTTTGGAAACTGCCAGCTCCAGTCTTGCAGGTGGTGGACTAGCGTTTCTTTATCTGCAGACAGACAGTGACTTGCAATTAATTTTGGTGGTGGTACAATCAAATTATTGTCTGCTCTTTTTTATTGTGCTCCCTGAACTCCATACTGGAGGTGCCAGTTGGCACAATCGTTTTCTGCAGTACAGGAGATAATATGCTATGGCTTACGGGTTTGGCGTCTGTGGCTTGTTGCACAAGTTGGAAAAACATGTTCCTTAGTGGAAGAAGAAATGGGAATGCCAGTACTGAAAACAGCACTAGAGTTCTTTAATGGAGTGTTTGTCCCTTAATGGATGTTAATGTTAGTTGTGATTATACATCCATAACAAAATCATTTGTTCCTCTGATAATTTCACCCAGGAAACTTCTTGGTCATGTGGTGGTTTTAACTTGAGTGGTAATAAAGTTTGCTCAAATTGGTAAGTGCAGAAGAATGTTAAGTAAAGCAGATCTACAACTTTCATCAAAGTTATCCTTTCTGTTCAGTGCAGAACTGTATCCTGCAGGATGCTGAGTGGCATGGTAGGTCAAATGAGGGCTCTGCTTTGGCAAACTTACCACAGGAAGGCACAGGCCAGCATACCAAAGAACAGGCAGATGGTATATTTCATCACCAGCCCAGATTTTGTAGCAGTTGACTTATGCCAGAAAGATATCATCTCTCTTACTTTATTTTTATAAGAGTTAATAATCATATATTTGCAAAGCAAGAGAACCAAGTGACTGGAACGCTCCAGTTTTTGGCTTTGTGTTTTAATACACTTTTGAACATGAGGTAATTACTATTCTGCTGTGGAAAAAGACAGGCATCAGAGCTAGAAATGGGCGGATTATAAACCAGTAAAGCTAGCCTTAAACTAAATGAGATTTCTGCTTCGTTCTGTGTCCGAAGTAATTTTTTTCTTGCAAGGGTAGTTGTATTTTGCAAATTCTCAAAACCAAACAAGCAGAAAAGGGAAGGTGCAACAGCTGATGGATGCTCTTTGTAAAGTAGCACAGTAGCAAAATTGGTAGTTTGAATGTTGTTTATCTTTGCTGTATGTTGTGTTATAGTTAAGCCTTCCAGATATTTGAACTGCTGGCTTTGAGTTATATTGCTGTCTTGCCTCTGGAGTACATTAAACATTTGCCAGTGGGTTAGTATTATGAGGAGCAAGGTTTTTGCATGTAGAACAAAATCTCTTAGCTAATGGGCAACTTGAATTCCTCTATTAGATAGCATATTTTCATTAGGTGTTTCTTGCTGAAGTTTGAAAGATCTACTGATGGACTGGGCTCAAGTGCACATTTTGTACTGGTAGGAATACTTCTAAATAGGCCATATTCAGACTTTTATGTCTTCTAATACCTATAAATCCTAAATGGCATTATTTGACAGGAAGGCACAAGGACTGAACATTCCAAAGCATTACTGTATGCCCTACAGAATCTCATTTTTGAAGTACCAGCTCTGCTGGTGACAGGTCTCATTCTGGAACTCACTGAGGTGTCTGCAGAGTGAGACCAAGGGGAAGTGTCTTCATTTAGTTACAGGTGTGAGCATGGAGAATACACTTCTTTATGCTTCCTTAGTATGTTAGATGCAAATCCTTGTTATTGCTCTTAGCTTTACATTCCGAAGGACAAGCCAGTATTGTTCCAGAGTATGATCCTTAAAAGGATCGTTTTGTTAGCTGAAATATTTTTTCTTTATGTGAATGATTCATTTTTGTCAAATGTGATTTTCAGTCCTTCTAAAAAATACCATCCATTTTATGCATTTCCACAGTTTAGATTAGGAGTTTCTGGTGTCTCTACAAGGGTTAAATTCAAGCTAAAGCTTCAGTGAAAGAAATAGGAACAGGCTGTTCTTTGCTCAGCAGTGAAAGCATACCTTAATCTTAACTTCATTCATGCAGTGCATTCCTGGGAGAGTGGGAAAGATCCCTGCTTTTTATCTCCCCTCCTCACTCCCCAGCAAGAACAGGATGCCAGGCCTGTGGCAGTACACCTGCACTGTGAAAATTCAGTTTGGGATCCGTGTCTGTAACCCATGATGGTCCTGTGGTGGTTTGTCGGAGTGAGATGAGCAAGGCTGAATCTTTCCACTGCCTGTTTGTGGCTGTTTTCTTTTTAGTGTTTGCCAGTGTTCTCAACAGGAGATTTACAGGTTTCAAACAATTTCAGGTTGCAGGTATCTGAAAGAGAATTAGACCATGTAAACCAACCTTAATTAGACCATGTAAAGCTCACCCTTTATTTATCCCTGGACAGATGAAAAAGTTATGGAAGTGAGATGGAACAGCTGGGTCTCAATTGAAATCTATAGCTTTGGTTTCTGGAAGCAGCCTTCTCATCTGTTTGAGCTTCAGCTGAAGCTTGTCTGACCATAACAGCTTCTTCAGCTGCAGTTAAGTGTTAGCAGGCAGTGAGAGACCCGTGTGAATAGGTGAAGTCCTGCACCAGGATATCATACCTTTGTCAGTGGGAATCGTGGTTGGGCCTTTTTATTTACATGACAGATCTAATAAGGAAGCAGTAAACATTCATATTCTGTATTTAGAAGAAATAGTCTTTGGGTTGGGGTTTTTTTTAAAGCTTTTTTTAAGCTTTTAATGACAATTCCATAATTGTCTCTTTTTGAGACAGAGATTAGAAGACAGAACTAAATAATAAACCCAAGTATTTGTATACAACATCCTCGCTATTAATTTGTAATAAAAGTTGCCCAAAAGGAGCAGTGTAGGGATATGTTAGTGGCAGTCTGGAGTATATTTTTAGTGAAACTTCGTTCCTTTCCTGAAACTGACTTAAGCACAATTTCAGTGTGTTCTGAGCTTTCAACAGCTTTTTTTTTCTTGCTTTTTTTCCTCTGTTAAGTAACAAATCCAATGGCTGTGGAATAATATAATTGGGATGACATAAGTTCATATTGCTGTGTATCTGATGGTTCTGAGGTTTCAAGCTCTCAGTAATCTCTAGGTGAGCACTTACTGAAAATCTCACAGTTCTCTGGTACGGATGTCAAGTAGCCACAGATGATGCCAAGTTAATTGCAGGTTTGGGTCAGTTCCTTGGGCAGTATTGGATCTGAATGCCTAAAAATTAATGTGGATTTGATGAAAGGCTTTTATTGTGACTTTGTCATTAAGTCATAGCTCAGTTTCACTCCTAAATATAGATGTAGCTTCAGTCATTAACTGTGCACTGTTGAAATACAAGTTCCCCACACACCTCAAAGTGTACCTTGGTGTGTGAGGAACAAGTAAGGCAGGGTGCTAGAAATACCATTACAATGTATGACTTCACCACGGGTGGGCATAAATGACTATGTAGTATGTAGTCAGGATATTCTTATCCCTCCTTATTACAAAATGCATCACAAGATACAGGAAAGGATCTGATTTACTAAAGTACTAACATTTGCACGTTTCTGTAGAAGGTCAAGTACATTTGCTTTGCATTCTTAATGGTGGTGGCACTGTGCCATGTGACCAGTGGATTAAAGTGTAGGAGTACAAATGTGTTCTTACCCTAATTAAAATGAACGTGAACCAAAGTTGAATCTGTTTTAAAACCCCTGAAATAATCAGTCTTGCATCCTTACTGCACAAGGAGATGCACCTGGGAGACCATGGGACTCCCAGAAGTTTCCAGACTCACAGGGCTCCGTTGTGGTGACTTACTGCTGTTCAGCTCTGAGGCTGGTGCCATCCCATGTACACGAGCATCCTGGTTTCAGGCCTTCTGAAAGCATATCAAAGATCAGACACACGTTTGGTGTGTCTTTCCAGCCATTCATTGGAGAGAACTTTTTTCTTCATGTTTTCAATATTCCACTTGTAAGACAGCTCAGAGTTAAATGCTTCTTTCCTCTTCTGTAGTTAATTATTAAAATAGTTGACTGCCTTTTTCTTTGTGTGAAGAACATGCCTAGTTCAATCAAAATCACCTTCACTGCCTTCAGAAGAATGCATTTACTTCTTCCCTGTCTGGTTCCACAAGCCAGGTCCTTCAGCCATCTCAACCTAGTCTTTTTTTCCTATGGTCTGTGCCTCTCAGTCCCAGAGTTGAATAGGTATACCTGAATCATTGCCTATTTTTCCCCATGAACCACATATATTCATTAGTCTATGCTGTTAGCAACTTAACTTTTATTGGCAGATAAGTGGTTTTCCATTCAAGTTCAGATGGTAAGGTTTTAATCCTTCAGATATAAATTAAGTTCCTGATCCTGAGCAAGCATCCTTGTGTAGGTAAGTGTTAATAGGTGAGGCATAAAAATTTGAATCACATGCTCCTGGAAACAGTTATATATCTGAATAGCTCTGTTGACTTCAGCATGTTGCTGGCATATAGGATTATGCAAATGCCTGAGACTTTGCAGGTTCATGGCTTGATGAACATTTAATATTACATTGACATGCACTCTGCGTTCAGAAGTCGCCTTATTAAGCAAAACCTCCTGGTGACAATTGCTTGTTTAACCCATTTTTGTGTCTATAGGTCTCCGAGTCATGTTTTTGTGAATGCAACTACGTATTTTGTCATCAAAAGAGTTGGGGGTTTTTTTAGTGAATTTTGTTTTTTACCTTTGACACTTCAGGGGAGGAATGAACCAAGTCACAGGGTTCAGAACGTTGCTGCTCCCTAGGAAGGGCTCTCTGCTCCAGATGGAGCAGTGAACAGGCTGCCTGCTGGAGCAGGCAGTTGTGGCAGTGAGATGAGTACAGGTGAGCAGGTTGCAGCGTGCAGCCATCGTCCTCCACTTCCAGAGAAAGCTAGAGGAAGCTAGCTGGACACTCATTTTAGAAGACAAAGATAATTTTCTGTCTCATTTTGGGGTCTATATTATGCTTTCCAGAGGAGCTGGGATTGGCAATACTACTTTTTTTGCCCCAGACTTTCAGGGTATATGTGATCTTGTCTGAAGGTGTTTGCTGATACCTGACAGTCTTCAGTTAAGGTCAAGACAAAGCCACAAAAGTGTCAGATGAGTAAGAAAATATTTTTCTCTCTGAAGTTTCGTAGGTGCAGTCATTAGTATTCCTCATAACTATAGTAAAAGTAGTATCAGATGGAGTTTGGGAACTCAAATGGGTTTTGTTAAATTACTGGGCTTCCAGTAATTTGTATGCTGTCTTCACAAATCCTGTACTTGTGATGGTGGGAAAGGGGCTTCTGGGTCTTCAATGGCTCAATGCAGATGTCTAGTGATGAGGATTCTGCAGTCTCCTAGGGTTAATTTGCTTAACTACTGCCAGCATTAAAAGGGTGATTATTGTCTTTGCAGCAAAGCAAGTGACATGTATAAGCCTGGTAAGGAGAGAAGCATGCATTTTACACTTTGGAAAACTGTTGCCTTTTCTTCTCAGCCTTATCTTTTCCAGAGGAAGCAAGGCTACAGAAACTGATTTTCCATTGTCATGTTCCCTTGTTCCCTGTGCCTCTAATCCCTCTAGTTTTCCCTTTCTAGCCTCCTTTAGAGGAGAAGGGAACGATGAGGGGAAAACCAGTGTGCCATATACACTTTGTTCTGGGGTTCCAGCTGAGACCTTGCTAGAACTGACCCTCCTGGGAGCATTCTATGAAAAACATGTGGTTTGGTCTGGTTGATGCCCCTTAGTGTCCCATCACCCTCACCCAGCAGCTATATTTCTCCTTTTGAGCCTTTTGAGTATCTTGCATCGTCCACAAGTTCCCCATAATACAGTGGGACCCCATTAACCGTCATATTATTGGACATTATTGCCTTTCTAGTGAAATGTGACATTTCATAGTTATTTATTTCTGAAAGGCTTGGTAGGAATGGTCACTGTAATGAAATGCATAGAGGCAGTGGCATTGAGGCATCCTAATGGTCTCTTGTGAGAGTGATGACATTTGGGTATTCAAGTGAGGTGGTGCAGCTGTGTTGCTGTTCATACCTTGCAGCCTTCTCAGGCTCCAGTATTACACAAACATCTTATTTAGGCACTCTCCAAACTTACATAAGCAGCCATAAATCATGTGAGCAGTCCCAGTTAAGACAAAGGGCATAGTATTTGCAGGGTGGGTCTTTAGATTGATTTTAATCAGTTATTTCTTGGAATGGATTTCTGTGACCAATATCTTCTCTGGCTTAGTGGTAGTTACAAAGCTTTAGATTACAAAAAGTTGAAATTAACTTCCCCATTTTTTCAGTTTCCTTCTTTTTTTTTCTTTTTTTTTCTTTTTTTAATTTGCATAGAAAATAACTTACTAATTCCTACTTTAATTCAGTGTTATTTTTTTTCCTAATGTTTGCATCCTATCCTAAATTCAGCAAAACAGAGGTAGAGTGTGAGATACTTCATGATAGAACAAAATTGGCATGTAATAAAAAGACAAGTTGAGATTTATCTGTAGGATCATGTATAAAGTGGATTAAATGCCAATAAATAGAGGCAGGATTGCAAAAGTACTTACGGAAGTAAAAATAAAAATCAGTTGTCCTCAAGCACTTTAAACTCCAGTAAATGTAATTATTTTGTCAGTGGGATATTTGCTATGAGATGAAGGCTGCTACAAGAGTTTATTTTGCCATCATAAGCTGCAAGGACATTTGGAAATACTTTGAGATAACATCCTCTGGATTTAAATAAGTAATTAAGTTTAGTTTTTTCTTTACTAGAGGGGGAGAATCCTCATCTAAGAGAATGTGCTGTGCCAAAGCAAACACATCTGCAGTACGGACAAATGCAACTTTGATTTTCACTTTCAGCTTCAGAAGATGCCATGGAAAACCATCAGGGTTTTAGGTTTTTAGTGGATGGGCTCCCATCCACTGCCATGGCATACACCAGCACACTTGCTGCCTGGCCTGCCTGCTCTGCTCACTGTCGTCTGCTTCCTGCCTCACTGCACTTTCTGTATAGTAATTGTATGATCATATTTGAAATAATTTACTGAATCTGAAGTATTGCTTTGTATCAGTTTACTGTATAGATAGGTTACTGCAAGCTAGACCTCAACAACTCATTAGTAAGCAAGCAGTGCAGCTCTTCCCAAACTGCGGGAATTGTATCTGACAAGAAGATCTCAAATAAACCAATACAAATTTGTAGAAACACCCCTTTTTCACAGCCTTTCTAGACAAGTGGTGTCTCTGGGAAAGTGCAGCAATTAATGGTAAGGAAAGAAACAGCAAGTGTTTAATGTGTTTTTAGCTTTATATTATGCAGTTAGCTTTTGGAAAAAACCCTTAGCTTGCTTTGTCTGGTTTTGATGGTTTTGCCATCGGGAGTGCTCTGCCGACCATTGGGAGTTAATTTCATTCCCCCATTCATTGGAGTGTGTGGCTAAGGAGGCAGTTCTCTTTGGTGCCAAATGGACACACCTGAAAGGCTCCATCTGGTCTGGAGAGCTACAAGGCTGCTGTGTGCTTGTGAGCTGGCAAAGCCCTGGGGTGGGAAAGCAAAGACAATTAATAGGCTATAAAGCTGCATTGAACAAGTTGTCCATCCAGCTCAGGGTCCTTCATCCATCAGTGGCCAAATCCATGTGCTGTAGAGGATGGTTGGTGTATCAATTCCATACCTTATTCTGTCCCTAAAAGCGTGATTCTCCAGCATCATTCCAGAGGCTCATAATGACCTAACCTCCAAGGTTAATTATCCTCTGCTCATCCATAAGACTGCAGAGCTGGATGGGGATAGGCAAATTCTTCTTGACTTAGAACATAAGATACAGCCTATGTACAGGAGCTGGGTATTGTGGATACACAGAGCAGCAGCTCCTATGGGTATGGCTGAAAGTAGCTGCTTTAAGCTTAATTTAAAAAAAAATAAATAATTTGTATCATGACACTCTTAAAACATCTATGTATCCATTTATGAAACCTTTCATCTGTTAGCCCGTGTGGTTTAGTTTGGTGTGGGACTGCTAGTGGCAATGCAGCACTGTGCTCAGAGATGTAGCAAAACTCAACATTAGCATTTGCTTTGAATTTAAATAATGCAAATAGTGGTTAGGAAGGGGTGTGCCTGTTCACTGTCTGCAGGTGTGTGTGCTTGGTGACGCTGGCCTCTCCAGAGGTACAGAATAAACCAGTGCTGGGATCTTCCTTCGACATGATGAGCTCTTGTTTCCATCATGGTACTGAACTGAACTCTGCAACATGGGTTGTTCCTGTTAATCTCTTCTGGTATATATTTGGGAGTTTTATGTTGTTGTTTCCAGTTGTGAATTCCCAGTTTAAGCCAAATGAATAGTCCTTACAGGATGGATTCATCCTAGCAAATGGTCAAAAAAAGAGTGCATTTATAAGGCATGTTTAATTAGTGATAACTATTGACAGATGAGCAGTATCCTTCATGTCAACACTACATGGAATTTTAAGCTCTGAGGCTGAATGATGGAAATTAGCTGCTTAATTTAAATATGGCTAGTTTAACTTTTCATTTTCTTTAAAATTAACTGTATGACTAAAAAGAAAACACTTCTTTGAGTTTCCAGTGGAAAATTCTTTGTCCATAAATGAGAAGAGCATCTGGCAAAAAGCCTGTTTAAAGATGGGAGTCCCCCGCGCTTTCCTTCTTGGGTAACCGTGACCAAAACCACTTGTCCTTTTCCTTGGTGGCTGTGCCGCTGGAGATGACTCCCTTTCAAGTCGACCTTTTCTGATATAATCATTTAGTCAGTGCCAGGGGCTCTTCTCATTTATGGACAAGGAATTTGAGAGGGTGCTGCTGCGCCTTCCTCTTCCACAGTGGTCCTGTGACAGGAGGAGACGCACTGTCCCTGCAGGCTCAGGATGGATGGCGTGACTTGTGTGTGCTGTCACCTTCTTCGAACAAGACAGCAGAGCAGTATTTCTCTTCACCATCACCAGTAATGCATACATGTGTGTGTGCCACATACTGCTTACAGCACTTTAATACAGCCTTTAGTATTTGCATCTTCAAACCCCTATTTTCCTTTTTCTTTGCTTTTTCCAGAAGAGCTTCCTCAGGTCCGGGAGTTAACAAAAGGGAGTCACATTGGCCCCATGCACTAGGAAATGTTCAACTGCTTCCCAAGCGCAAGAGGAAGAAGAACTAGTGCTGCAGTGCCATGAAGCTTAAAACTACGCAGAAGGCTTAACACTGAGAGATACTTCTTACTTTTTTTTTCCAGTTTTCAGTGTATCTGGGTAACCAGTAAATGCTGAACTTTCACATAGCTGTCAATTAGGCTGCCTTAAAATAACCAGACTGGTGTGCTGATGGGTTTTCTTTACAACACTGCGGGCCATTTAACTTGTTGGGTATGAAGTGCTGGAGTCCAGCTGGAGCCTCAGTGAGCTCTTGTGCCACATGCAGCTTTGCTGCTGAAGTATATGGCTTTGAATATTGCAGCCACTCCTGCGCACATCTCATCCTGCAGGAGCTTGCTCTCTCCTCTTGGAAGCAACCACCGGACAGTGTTTTGCTTGGGGTCAGGCAGATGCTGATGCTCTGGTTCCTTGGCTCAGCTGGGGGAAGGCATGGGGCAGCTGAGGGATGGGGCAGACTTTGAGTCCACAGGAATACACTTGTTTTTAATACATCCATGTATATGTACTCGTTAGTATGTGTCACTACTTCAGTTTGAAGTCATGACATTTGAAAGGAATTGGAAGGTCATTGCACATTCAGTATTCTAGCTTTAAACTAAATATTAGCATTCGAAAGTCTCATCTTTCTTAGAAGATGACAGCTTTGTAGTGGAATACAGCAATGCAAGAGAGTTAAAGTACACCTGAACAAGAGTGCACAGCTTGCAAGCAAAATACATACCATGCAAAATGCTCAAAGGTGTTCTCACTGAGCCTTGGAGCTTTGCTCATAGCCTTCCATCAGAAACGTAGCAAAGACAGCACAAAGTCTGTATAAGATTGAGAGTTGTCTGTCTTTTGACTTTGGGCTGTAGCTGTAATTGGGACCAGACATTGCACATTCAAAAATACTCTTCCTCAAACTGTGGTTGCCAGCAGTATTTTTGTTCAGAGCAGGCTAAATCTGAGGCCAATATGAACTGTAATAACACCACTGAGGTTAGTGGATGCAGAGGAAAAAGGGGGAGCGGATTTGTTTTGTTTGTTTGGGGTTATTTTGTACTAAAAGTGAACCTTTTTGACTTCTGCTTTCAGGTCTGCCTTAATACATGACCAGTCTAATTCTGTGCAGTTCACCAGAGAAGAATAAAAATGTTTGTATGCATAATGGTCAATGAAAATTCATGTAGACCAGTTTACATCAGCTGCCAAGCATCCCTTGGAGGTCTTTATGTTTTAATTATAATTGAGTTAGCAGGGCTTCATTTTCTTTAATATGGTAATAATATCCACTGTCATACCCAAAAATTAGCCTCAAACTCTATCAGTACCAACACTGTGAGCTCAACACTGAGGAGGAGTGTGAGGGTACCTCTGAAGAGGCTGGAGGAGGAGCCCATTTTGTTCTGCTCAGTTTGTGGTGCTGAGCAGCACTGGCTGCTGCAGCAGGGGCCTGCCACAGCCCATCAGCCTTCCCACAGCAGTGGGATCTGAAACAGTACCATTGCTGGCTTGATTTTAGAGTACAGTTACAGACTTAGGCAGGGGGCTGTAAGGCTGGGAGCCCTTGACAGCTGATTCATATTCATGATTCATGGTTCAAGGGCCAACGTGTTAAAGGTCAGCCTGGTGCTGTTTACTCCATGAGGTCCCTAACAATGCTGGGTTGGCAGGGAAAATTAGGATCCTGTGATACTTACCTACATGGGAGCTTTCCTTTTGAGAATTGCTTATGGGCTATAAATATGTTGTATTGAGAGCAGATAATTCTTTGGAACCAGGCGCCACTCACAGAGTTAAATTTGTAGTTAATGACAGTAACTACTGCTGCAAGGTGGAAATGTGTTTCAATACCCAATAAGGAGAAATAGTCAACTTTATTAAGTAAGTATGAGCTAGGAAGTGCTTAGAAAAATCAATATAAAGGGTGAATAAACCCATGAAACATGACATACATACTGTGTGCCTTAGTGCTGCAGAGGCTAGTGCAGCCCTTGTGACCATCCTCCTGGGTGGCAGGAGCAGAGCAGTGAGCAGCAGTGCGGTCCTGACTGTCATCACATCTTCAGAATGTGTCCCCTGACACTTGAGGAACGCAAGAAAAAGCATTGCCCTTGGAAGTTCTACCCTTTAATGTATAAAAAGTCTTAAGCTGTGGAAATGACTTTTTTCCTTCCATTCATTCAATCAAATCTTTCTCCAAGCAGAAAGCCAGAGCTTGGTGCTCCTTTGGTGTGCATTATGAAAGATTCCCTTCCTGTCAGCCTGGGCAGAACGTGCAGAGACATGAGCCTTCCTAAGAGTGCTTTAATCTTATGCATATATTTTCAGTATAACCCTTTTTGTGGCCATTTGCATCGACCTGCTATCTTGGATCTGAGGTGACTTTCCCAAAAGAGAAGTTTTCAGCCAAAATAAAAAACAAAATGTTTATGATTCTGTGATTTTTTTATATGCATCTTCTTTGTTTGCTGCAAATACAAGCCTCCAGTGTTTCTTGTTTTAATACTGATTTTGGCATCTACAGCTGCCCTAGCTTGCATTGTCAGTGTGGCTGTTTATCTGGTGCCTGTGGTGCTGTACGATGCTGTGTGCCAAATCTGTAACTGCATCCGCATTGCCCATCACCCCTGGGGACCTACGGAGGTGGGATGGAGCAAATCCTTGCCCCTTTGTTTCAGCTGCTATAGGTCACATTGGCTTCTCTGTGGGCTATGGCAGTGGCTGAGCTGGGTTTGGATGTGTTCTGGGCTATGAATGGTGCATGGAGGTTGAGATAGGGGGAGGCTCAGGAGCTCCTTCTCAAGGCTGTGTTGGCTCTACTGTTCTCATAATCTGTTTTCACATAATTAAGTGATGAATCAAGTGTAATGCTTCTGCTCCTTCCTCCTGCAAGGTGAAGGAACTCCTGGTGCTGTGCATTGGGGAGGACGAGTAGAAGGGAGGAACTCAGAAGATGCAGCCTCTCTTTACTGGAGGAGCAAAGTCTTGAGGGGACCAGTAACATCAAGTGCAAATCACAGCCCTCCCATCCCTGCAAACATGTCAGACCCTCATGTGAAAATGAAGCCAAGTTGCTGAGGGAGCGTGGGGGATTTTGGAAGGGGTTTAGCACTGGCTTTGCTGGTCTTCGGGAGCAGCATGGCAACAGCAGCGTTCAGAGGATGCAGCGCTCTGCCTTCTGAAGAAACAGCAGAATCTGGTGGTCCTGGAAAAGAGGTGAGTTTGGGGGAGAGGTTGGAAGCAGATCCTGACCCCACGGCCCTGGGACAGTGAGGGATGCATGGCCGGGATCTCTGTCCTGCATTTAAGAGCGGTGTGGTGTAGTAAATGAAACAAATCCAGCCAATGTCTTCCTTGCAATAAGTAGAATTTAATTCAGCTTCCACTTTCTTTAACCATTTTACTTGTCCAGACTCTTTAGGAAGCCCACTGTAATGCAATAGTCCATTTGCTAAGGAAACTTACTAACTTTCCAGTATAGGCAGCTTTAAATCAATTACTTAATGATCAGACAAAATACACTATCATATATAAATTCTGGGATACTGACTTCAATGGGTGAAAGACTCCATCATGAGGTGACCCTGCAAGTCTTGATGCAATCCTCCTTGGCTTGTCTTCTCCTGGCTACCATCCTCTGAGTGATAACAGAACAGCTATTCAAAACAAGTCAGCAGGATGGTGAACACAAGAATCCTGCTGTTAGGTTATGGTTCAAACAGAACGGGCTGTCGTGTTTTCCTTGGGTGAAGTGAACTTCCATACAGAAGCAGTGACCCACTCGAGTCACTGGTTTTGAGAGCACAAGCTGGGACACTTGTCCCAGCAGATAAGCCGTTACTGAGCATCTCTGCAGGGACAGCTCTGTCTCCATGAGGACTACAGGACCTTCAGCAGAAGAGGGGCTGGCAGCTGGAGGGACAGGCCAGAAACTGAGCACTAAACCATGCCACACTCCGTAAGCACCCAAGGCCACAATGAAGGGCTTAAATAAAAGCAGCCTGATGCGAAACCTGAGTATGCCAGCAGTAATGTCACCAGGGTGCTGTGCTGGGGAACTGATGGGCTTTTCTAACACCTGCTTTGTACTGATGGTAATTAACAGAGGTTTATGTTTCAGCAATAGCATCACCGTATCCACTGTGGATTTGGGCTTCTTTTTGGTGGCTTGTATTGCTTTTAGTGCTGCCAGAAAACTCTTGACTGTTTTATGTGTGCCATTCATCACAGCGGCTGAATGGAGGGTATTTATTTCAGTGACGCTCTTAAGGACTGGAAAGCAAATGACTTGCAAATAATTATAAATAGCTGTAAAGCTGAAGATGTTTTTTAGCTTCATTCGCTGCCGAGATATGACAGTTATGGAAATGTCATCCTGCTCCTCAGAAAGGTTCCTTAAAATACCTCATCAGTCAGAAAACACACATAGTGCCCATGGAGTGCTGTCCTGGAGATGAACCCTGGAGTGCAGGCAGCATTACAGAGGTTGAGGGAGATCCGAGGGCATCTCCACAGCTCCATTGTCACAGTGGTCCCCTGCAGGCTTGGTCCCATCTTGACTTTGGTGGGAGCCCAAAGCCAAGCTGCTGTTGGCACAAGCAGCTGGGTCCCGGGTACCTTTGGGGATATCTGCCACAAAGGAAATGATTTATTATCAAATATGCTCATAAAGAAGCCATGTTCCTAAACCAGGCAAGTCTTATCTTCAGCCAAGGAGCAGCTGTGTGGCTGTGACTCACTAGTCCTTGGTGGTGGATGTGAGCCACCAAGAGCTCATAAAGCCATCACCGAGTGGTTTAACGGCATCCTGGTGCTGCCTGCAGCATCCCTGCCTCCTGAGGTGTCCATCCCCACACTGGGGCTGCTGGTAGAGCCAGGGCACAGGCAGCAGCCTCTCCTGCCCCCCAGGGCCAGGTCCCAGGCATGGGAGAGGCACTCCTGAAACAAGGAGGCAGCTTTCTTCTTGCAGTCTCCTTTTCTGCAGGAAACCAGAGCTTTCAAGGCCTGACTCCAGCCTTGCAGCTGAACAAAATCAAGATGCTGGGATTCCAACAGATCCTCATCAGCCAGATGTGCCCGAGGCTCCACTGAGCCAGTTTGGTGCTGGTGGGTCGCAATGTGCCCGCATGGCCATCCTGCCCATCACTGCTCCCACAGGGGAGAACAGGAGGTTAGATTCTGAAGGAGAGGCAAAGGGAGCAGCAGGATTCACGTTCTTCCTCATCAGCGGTGGTTTCTGCTACCAAATACCTGCCTGCAGTGGGCTGGAACAACCCAAGGACTTCCTCAGCACACTGATCCCTCTCCTCCAGAGCCTCCAGTCTGGTTTCTGTGATCAGAAACAGAAGGTCTGCCTGAGAAAAGGTTTTTATAGAGATATTTGTTGCAAACTCTAATTTCTAGGAAGTTAAACAAGGCTGTTTTCAAGGGCTTCCACTGGCTGAAATGAAGTTTTATCATACCAGTGAAATGGGAAAAATATGTCTGAGCATATTTATAGACCCAGCATATCTTTGAAGTGATTTGGGGGTTTATGAAATAAAAATTGATAGAAATTAGCTTAAGATTTAAATGAACTAAAATCTTTAAACATCAAAGTGCTCACTTTTAATCCATATGGTTGCCGAATAAATACTTGAGCAATAGGATTTCTGGGTGAAAACCCCTGAATGTGAGGCTTGTCTGTTCCTCGACCCATGTGCACAATCTGAGCGCTCAGTGTGTGAAGGCAGAAGTTTGATTATCAAATGATCTGTCTTACCTATGACAGTCACTTGGCAGCGCTCTGTTTGGCAGGAGCTGTTTCTTCAGTGTTGTTTCTCCATCACTGCTGAGTATGTGTGGTGTTGTGGAACAGTCGGATAAAAATGCTAGAACAGAGATGTTTATTTGCATGAAGGTTGTACTGTTGTCTAAGCTTCTCGCTTTGATGGCTTTCTTACTGTATGTTGGGGTCATGCACGCAGAATTACCCAAGCTTTCAGCTCTTCTTTGCTGTGCTTGGTTATCCAAGTCCTTTATATTGTTCCCCATTGGCTAACCTGGAGATGGGTCTTTGCGTACCAGTACTGGTGTTTTCCAGAGTTGCTTAATTTGTCCATGTGTAATGGACAGGTTACGCAGAGAAGTTGTGGTTGCCCCATCCCTGGAAGCGTTCAAGGCCAGGCTGGATGGGGCTTTGAGCAACCTGGTATAGTGGAAGGTGTCCCTGCTCATGGCAGAGGCTTTGGAACTAGATGATCTTTAATGTCCCTTCCAACTCTAACCATTCTGTGATTCTATGATTCTTTTGTTTCAGAAGTTACTAAACCTCATTTTATTCAATCAACAATATGATGTGGGGACTGGGAAAGCACATGTGCACACCAAGCGGAAGGTAGCCACAAACCTGACTTCCAGAAGAGGGAGACCAGTGTTATTCTGAAGGCTACACCTTGCGAAGTGATGTGAATGCCCCAAGGAAGGAAGATTTTGCTGTTACTGGAAAACAGCCGTTCCCTCCATGCTGCTAAAGCTTGTGTACATGTTAAAACTGTAGTAATTATCAAAATGTTTAATTTTCCATAAAAACATTCCAAGGTGTGTTTAACAGGCTGTTTGGTTCTGGCAGCTCAGCTCCCCACAGCTGGGTTGCCTGACTTTGAGCCACGTTTCCCATACAACTTGGGAGAGGATTTTAATAAAGGGCAAATTCCAGGTCTGCTGCTGCAAGGAGGAGGCAGGAGCACAAGCAGGAATTCTTCAACCCCGTGAGTCAGATTGCCCCTCAAACACCAGCTCTGCCAGAGAGCTCAGTGATGAATGACACAAACGTGCCAGGGAAATAGCAGCTTTTAAGGCACCATGAGCCATTCCATGAGAGGAATGATGTCCCTTGCCATCTCAAACAGCATTGCTGTTGGTTTATAGCCTCTCTGTAGCAGCAAGTTTTAGGCTGGGACTCCCATTTGCAAAAGTCCATTTTGCTTCATTATATGAGGGTCCCCTCAGGTCTGGACACTGAACAGCTCACATTTATTTTCTTTAAAGGCTTTTTCAGGGTTTTGTAAATCAGTGGCCAGTGAGCAGTTTCCCTGCTGCCTATGACCATTAAGGGGATTTGATGCCCTTTCTTTTGGCTGCATTAAAGGTTGGTGCGAGTGAAACCAGCTCTGAGCAAACTGCTCTAGTGGAAGGTGTCCCTGCCCATGGCTTGGGGTGGAACTGGATGAGCTTTAAGGTCCCTTCCAACCCAAACCATTCGGTGACTTGTAGCACACAGGGAGGGTGTCTGGATTTATTTCCAAGTGGAACAAACTCAAGTTAATTCTATCTAGGGTCACCTGAGCTGCTCTCACTTTGACCCCCCAGGGACCTGTTTATTGTGTTCAGCGTTGAAATGCAGGAGAATTAAACTAATCTGACCATTAGGAGTACTTACTCAAAAAGAAAGAGGAATTGGGTGATAATTGCTGCTAAACTGGTGGGGGCTTGTGCACATACATCCTGTACCTGCTGAGGTTCCGAGGCACTGTGCTCCTGACCCAGCAAAACCAGAGTATTTGCAGGTGCTGGAATGACATCGGCCTCTTTTCCCCCTTTCTCTTTTAAAGCTTGATGATGCGGGTTGGTGAAGCAACCTAGTGCCCTGTGTGCCTGGCAAACAGCATCCCAGGGCAGGCAGCAGCACTACTCTGCTCCATGCATGCATCCCACTGGCCCTCTCCTCACTTCCCCTATGCAGCCTCTGACATCGGCATGGCTGGCGCCTCTGAGGGGCACTCTCACCTACTGCAAACCACCGGTGCTACCGGGTAATGTGGGTCCTAGCACTCAAAGCTCTGAGCAAGCCCCATGGAGAGCATCTCTGCCTTGCCCTGGAAAGACAAGCCTCCTCCTCAGGATGTTCTTCCACACTGCAGGAGCACCTAGCAAAACCCGGACCTGCAGGCTCTGGATGCTGGTATGGTGTTAGTGATCCTTTCAGTCAAATTCAGCTGTTAGTGATTCCTTGCCATGCACCCCTGAGTAAACTGTTAAACCTTTTGTGTGAGAGGAGCCACAGTATTGTAAAGAGCTTTCTCCAAGCAATGGCAAACAAGCCAGGCCACTGCTGGGTGATCACTTGGAAGGATTCAAGGATGAAGCAGGTCAGCAGTTCTACACCACCTTTGGTCAGTGAAATGGTGTGGGTGCATTCACTGAAAATGATTTAAAGAGCCATGCTACCACAATAATTGCAGCATTAAGATAATGAAGCAATTACCTGGTATAGAAGAGAGACAGAACCAGCTATGACGTGTTCAATACAGGCATCATCAAATTGGTTTGCTGACAACCTCTGTGATACATTTTTTCTATCACTTATTATTGAAGTACCCATTTAAGGTCTAAAACAGCTATCTTTGCTGAAGATAGAGACGTTTTCATTCATGTACCTGTGGTAAGCATCTTTACTGATGTCCTTACAGACCTCTGAGTTTAAGAGACTGTTCAGGATCTTTCAAAGGCAATCAGTGCATCAGCTACTCTGTGCCTGTGTCACCTCTTCTTATGTCTTTACAGCAGGTGAGTTGCTTTGTGAGAGAGACCCTGAGGTCTCGGTCACATTGGAGATGTGCAGCACATGGGGCAGGGACAACCATGGTCCCATGCTCTGGTGTGGAGATAGATGGAACATCAACATAGGGCTGTGGACAAGGGGTTTGATCTCCCTTCTGTATGAGCCGTGTGTCAGCAGTAGGGGTGGGTGATTTTCTGTATACATGACAAACCCGAGAGAGGTGTTTGGATGCATGAACCAGCCGTAGAGGTGCGGGTGAAGGCTGCATGGAGCAGACATCTCTGACAATATGGAAGCTTAGGAAAAACGTGTGGATTTGATGGCTGGTGCCTCCCATTCCCATCCCGATGGAGCCTGGGCAGGATCCGTGGCCATGGGCAGGGGCTGCGGCAGCCCTGCCTGCACGCTGCCAGACACAGCACCGGGGTCAAGCTCTAGCCATGGGTGAGTGCTGCTGGGTACAGCCCTTGCTGCGGGTGTCTGCCGGTCCCCTGGGTGCCATAAAGCACTCCTCCGGGGCCGTTCGCTGCACTTCTCTCACCAGCCCTAAATTCACATAAATTGGATAACGTAAGGGAAAAAACAACAACGGCGAAGGAAACGCAGTGTCCTCAGCGCGCTGTCCTGTCCCCTCGCTCCCTTGGGCAGCTCCACTCCTCCGTCACCAAGTCAAGGGGCAACTGGGGAGCAGTCAGGGACTTGTGAACTACTGGGTTGGGGACAAAAGTCACCGCAAAGAGGAGCAAAGGCAGCGCTCAGAAGTGGTGATGCACGGATGTTGGTATGCTTCCTCCTGCCTGAGCATTGCCTTCACTGCAGCAGAGCCCTCAGCCTGGAGGAGGGTGGTAAAAGCAGGGGAAAGCACAATTGTGCCTCTGAAGTGAGTGATCATGAAGCGGGTTACTCCATTCTCTGCACACCTCTTCACTGGGCTGATTCTGAAAGGCGCTGGTTGCACTTTATGATCATCCAGGGCTATCCCCTTGTGCTGGCTGGTGAGTGCAGGGGGATGCAGGATCCTGGGGACCCTCTGCCCTGCCCCACTGCAGATCCTGACCCCTTCACACACCCCCAAGTCAGCAGATCCCAAGCCAGACCCCGGCTCCTGGGACTCCCAGGGGTGACAGGGGAATGGCAAGAGGGGCAGAAGCTCCTGGGAACCCTCTATTGCTGCTGGCAGCCAGGGCCAGGGACACTGCTGGGATATGTGGGGGGCCACGAGCAGAAAGCTTTGGGAACGGCTGCTTTAGGCACAACATCCATTGAGAGGAAATTAATTTAGTCACGGAGCAGTCCCTCAGGCCAGGGCAGGAGGGCAGAACTTGAAACAAAACAATCACAGGCACAGTAAAAATGTCCTGTCCTGTCCTGTTCCCTTCCTACAGACCGGCTCTGGAGCCGTGTGAAAAGGCCGCAATTCCTGGGAATGCTGGAGCAGCAGCAATGGAGGTCGCCTCATGGGCTCCCTGCTTGCTCCCACTCATGTACCCCTCTGAGATGCAATAGCCGGTGGGTTAAGTAGGGGATTGGAAGGAGGAGGTTATCTGGTTTTGCTTTGCAGATTACAGGCAGTTTCTATCAGATTGGTTTTGTCAGGCAGGAATATCTTTGGAAGCAAAAGGAATTGCCACAGATGCGACACCTACTGCTGTTCTCTGAACCCATTTCCATGCCCCTGTGAGTGACCAGGTGCTGGACATGGCAGGAAAGCATCCTGCGCTGAAACACTCTAGCACCAAGTGACCTGGGGAAAATGCAAATGGTGCGTCTGCATCTGCTTTACATGCTGAGAAGAGCAATGGGGTTATTCTAATATTGCTCCTGGTCCCTGGGAACGCTGGTGCTTTGGAGGAAATAAGAAGGAATTTGCTCCTCTCACCCTGTCTTGCTCTTTTCCAGAGCTGACCATGTGCCTGCAGTGGGATGGAGGTGCTGCTGATGTTGTTCTAAAAGGTCTGATTTGAAAAGAGAACTGCACTGACGGTCAAATTCCTTGTGTCTTTGGTTTGATGGTCTGTGTCAGAAATAACAGGACGGCAGCTGTGTTTTGTAGGTACTTCAGAGTCTGAACAAGAGGAAAAACGGGTTTGATTTTCTAAAAACTGGTGTGGTTGGGAAATTTTCCATCTCCACTTTTTCCACTGGGAGCATTCCCGGTTAATGGAAGCTTTTACAGAAAGCATTTGCTTTCTTTAACACCGATGTTTTTTTCCTTGCCTTTCCAGCTCTAATGTCTGGTTGAATTCTTTTACGTTTTGGTGGTTCATATTCTTTAAAGCAAACAGGCAATGTTTTCTGTGGCAAAAGTGTGTTTATTCACCAGTATTACAGTGGGCCTTCAACGAAGGTCTGAAATGCTCTAGTCAAGTGTGAAAGCAGGGAATACTTGTCCCATTTCTGGTGATCGGCTCGTGATGAAAGCCTGCTCTAAATGCAGGTTCCTCTTTCACTGAATCAGCAGAGGGATAAAAATCCCAAACACACCTTTGTTTCCTGGGAAAACAAACCCCAACCTGATGTGGAAATAAAGCAGGAGCAGTTCACCTGCAGGGCAGGGGATCTAGCAGCACATAGCCAGGAGAAGAGGAACTGTGAAGAGACAGATGTGTGTCTGAGTGGATGCATCTCCTTTCTCCCTTCTCACTCAGCTGAAATGCTGAAAGCCATGGGGTTACATTAAAATGACAATGAAGAAACCAACTGGATAAATGATAACACTAAATACGATATAGCTTGCATTAAATCAAAATTCAGCAAACAAACCAAACTTATAAAAGGAGGTATTTTGACAAGTATTTGGAATCAGTGTGTACTGTTCTCCATTGGTCAAACCTGCAGGAAAGCTGCTATGGGAGCAGTGGGAACAGGGGGATGGGTGGCACATAGCAAAGGTAGCACAGAAACACCCAGTATGATCTGAGAGCAGCAAACGTGGGGCATGGCATCCATAATGCTGCTTTGTGGGAAGGTGAGAGGATGGAAAACAAGCCATTCGGATGGGGAAGACCAAGTCTGATGGCATGGCTCGGTGGTGTGTCACCACACTGTGCTCCTGCAGAAGAGGCTTTATGCTTGGAGCAATGTTGTGTGTAGGAAACAGATTGAGCCAAACCGGGAAGCTTTTGATGCTGGCAGCAGAAAGGATTGCTCCTGCGGAGCGCTTTACAGTTCAGCCTGTCTCTGATGAATGAAGCTCATCCTCACTGCAGCCTGTGCTCCCTCTGGCAGCACAGGGGTGGAAGTGGAGCCAGCCCAGCGCTGCCCCTGTGCTTATTTCACGCTCGAGGTGGAACATGAATTCTAATCGCACACTCTGCCCTTAAGTACACAAGGTTTCTAATCACGTTTAGTCTAACCTTTTAAAACTGGCACCTGGTTTCTTGCTTTGCCCTCACTTGCTGTGGGATATTTGATTCACAGTTAGGTGGTGAAGCAATGCAGCGGGTGAAGCTGTGCACAGAGGAAGGTGTGGGCAAAATCTTTGAACCCCCAGCACTGGAACTGGGGGAAAAGGCTGTAGGTGGGTAGCACTGAGGATCTGCACTTGGGATTCCAACACACGTGGTCTTTTTGTCCCCCTCTCATCTTGTTGTTCTGGGTGACTCCCCTTTGGCTGTACATGTTAAGCAGTTACTTTTATGCTTGCATTGGGATTTCAACAGATGTGGTCTTTTTGTCCCTATCTCATCTTGTTCTGTGTGACTCTCCTTTGGCTGTACCTGTTAAGCAATTACTTTTATGCATACGAAGCGGCGTGATGAAATGTCAGTGAAGCACCTTTGTTAGTAAGTGATTTTGTATTAAAAATCATGGCAACAAAAATCTTCTGTCACCTGTGTGGCAGGTGGCTCACAGGTTCATCTCTGTCGGGCAGCGGTGGGAGAGGTTCTTTGAGGTGGTTGGTGGCTCTAAGTACACTGGCCTCCCTAAACCACACTGTGATCCCAGTGGATCCACCCAGGCATACGTGGGCACACCAGGATCTCCAGGTGTGGAATTCAACTGCTCCAGGCCAGGGGCTGTGGGTGTCCCCAGGGAGAACAGAGCCTTGCTGGGGTTTGGCTGCTTTGGGGACAGGGATGTGTGGTCCAGCAGGTCAGGCTGGCACAGCAGCCCTCTCATTTCATCCCTGCAGGGATCTGGAAATCCCCTGGTAACTGTGAGCTCAGTGTGTTGTGTCTGACTGTGGCTAGAAAGGACCTCGGTTTTTTTTTTAGGTTGACATCTGAATCATGTCTCTTTTTATAGCCAAGCAGTTGGGATGCTGATATTGCAGCTCCCAGCCCAAACCCAGCGCCTGCTTGGGTTAACGGCCATCGTCATGCGGGGCACAAGAGAACATATTTTGTTCCTTTCCCAGAGAAGCAAGCCTCTCTCTGGGGATGCTCTTTGTGCACAGGCTCTGCTCTCACAACGGGATCCTGCGAGCAGCCCTTGCTGCTGGCCAGGGATGGGCTCCTACTCACAGGGCTGCACTAACCAGGCTACAGCCCCTGTGTGCACTGCACTGTACTGCACTGCGCTGTGTCTGCACTGGGGGCTGCAGCTTCAGCTGCCCAAAGAAAGGCAGCAAGATGATACATTGCACAGTTGTGTCTTCCAGGATGCTACATCCCCATCACTTGGAACAGCTTCCACTGTTCAGGAGAATCCAAGTGGGGCTTTGAGCAGGTCTTGAAGGCCTCTGTGACTGAGGATTTCTGTGGCTTGGGTCTGCATAGCAAATCCATGCGTGGCAAATCCATGTACAGCTCTCATCCAGGGTATGCCACTGCCGGTAAGGCTCCCAGTTCCCATGTTTCATGGCAGATCAGCCATTCTCCATCCTCTGTGCTCTGGAAAGCCTTTGGCAGGGAATCACAACATGCTGTGCTCCTGTTCCCAATTAGTGACAATTAACTAATGAACTGGCTGATTCCCTGTTACCTCGATCATGGGTGACAAATCACAGCTTGGTTTTCTGATTTGCTCATTAATTGCTGCATTTGTTTGTTCAGTTGTCACTCACACCAGTTAAGACATCTTTGGCTGCTGACCCCTTTTAATGGAGCTAGGAGTTAACCAGTGATGGATTGCATTCACCTGAGGGCAGCTCCATTGCTGACCTGGCAGGAAAGGCTGTGATTTAAAAGCCTGCTGAGTATGTGTAGATAGGTAAGGAATAATTGGTTTATAAAAAAATAAATCATTTCTTTTGCACTCAGTTTGCACAAGTGAAAACTGCTGCACATGTAACATTGGGGCTTTTTGGACAAATTGCTGCTGTCTTGTACTCCATTGTTTTGGCTTTTAAAGCAATGGTCATACATGAGAAAAGTTTATTTAAGGTTTAAAAAGCCCACCCAGACACATAAAATAGAGTGAAAAAATGATGATTACATAGCTTGATCTGTTGGAAGGACCATTGTGACTGGACCCTTTGTCCATACAAGCTGTTGTGGCTCTGTGGGAATCAGTTTGAGGAGGGTCCCATCCATTGCAGAGCTGGGGCACTGTGCTGCAGTGAGTTAACTCTTGCCCAGTGTTAACAGGCATTTTAAGTGGAATATCAGCAGAAGTATTAATTTTGATATTAGGAATTTTTCCAGTCAATGCCTTTCTTTATAAAACAGCTTTTTAACTTCTGATGTTAAAAAGGATGCCTGAGTAAAAGTCACCCACGGTGGTGTTTCAGTGTGATCTTTTCATTTTGCCACACTCAATGCCACTGGTTGAATGCAAAAGCACATGCAGGTACTGTTGTTTTAGTGGGAACAGCACTGTGATCCTGCCTTGAGAAGCAGGGATCAGCCCTGCTGATGAGAGACCCAGAGCTAGCAAGGTAACCAATGTGTGAGATGAGAAAACAGAGTGTGGAACTGTGTGAACACACAGAGCATGAAGCATGCAATGACTGGGGAGAAATGCATGTGGTCTTTAAAACTTAATGCAATAATCCTGAAGAATGCTTTTAAACCTGCCTGTTCAGTGCATGCTGTGGTTTTAGTTGGGTGTCTTGTGTTTTTGCAGAAGTGGTTTATGCATTTCAAGGTTTCAGCTGAGAAAAAGATTCATAATAAGTTATTCTGTATTAGTTTAGACACAGCAGGAGCATCAAAGAGTACCTGCCTGGAGTGATAAAGACTGAGGAAAGGTAGCCCACTATTCCCAGGAGGTTTGAGCTCTATCTGCTCAAGTCCTGCAGGCACTGCTCCTGCCTTTGTGAGGTTTTCCTGGAGCTGTCGAGCCCCATCCCACAGAGCTGGCACTTCGTACAGGCATACGTACCAGGCATACGAAGCAGAGCTGTAGAGCCACTTCCATGCACTGGCCAAAAGCAGCTTACATCCTGCATCCTGTGTCCTGCATCCTGCATCCAGCATCTGTATCAGGTTCTGCTCTGAACCTGAGAGACTGCAGCCAGGGCTGGGTGGCTGGAGCTGAGGATGCAGCTGGTGGGCTGTGCGCCCCTGCCATGGACCTGCGGAGGCTGGAGGTGGGCAGGGGACAGGCAGGGTCCATGGTGTCAAGGTGACTTCTCCAAGGACTGTGTATTTGACAGCAGGAGTTAATAATCAATGATCCTTTGGTGTAAGGAGAGTCCGTTTTGCTAGAGCAGAACTGGAATGCCTTACCCAGGTGCAGGAAATCAAACCGTCATCACTGTTGGGCAAGCCTGACACCAGTCACTTTCTGTTCAGAAGGAAGAATAATCATGTTTTTTCACTCCCTGGAAGTGGAGGAGTCGCTGCGAGTGCTCTGAAGGAGAGGACCTGAATTCAAAGTGATTCTAACAAATTGGTGAGCTGGCTCAAGATCAAGCACCTGAAAGTAAATAAAGAGAAGGACAAATCACTGACTTCAGGAAAGAGGAGGTAAACACATTACTGCAAAAGGGGAATAATTACCGAGGCAGCAAAGGTTGCATAAATGGAGCTGGGCTTCATTTTTGGAGCTCACTGCCCTGGTTAATTATTTGACCCCACAGATGCATTCCTGGGTCCTGGGCAGGTATTTGGTGTGAGAGAAATGGCACAGGAGTCAGGGACTGGGGTGTATAGAAACATACACTTGCACACACTGTATGGGTATTTCTAGGCATATGCCCAATTCTATACTCACATACACGCACACAGGCATGCATATATACTTCATTATCCTGGGAAGGACTGAAGTCCCTTTTGTATCCCTCAGCATAGATTTTGTTCAAGTAGTGATGAGCAGCAAAGTTGATTCACTTTCTTTTACATATATATTAATTGTATAATGTACATTAGGCAGATGCATTTTGGTTTTGTTCTGGCTTCTCTATCTTTACGGTAACAAGGTAAGATGTTCTGCTCATATCACAGTATCACAGTATGTTAGAGATTGGAAGGGACCTCAAAAGATCATCTAGTCCAATCCCCCTGCCGGAGCAGGAACACCTAGATAAGGTTACAAAGGAACGTGTCCAGGCGGGTTTTGAAGTCTCCAGAGAAGGAGACTCCACAACCTCCCTGGATGCACCTCATTTTAATGGACAAAACCATTCCTCTATAGCTATTTGTGTGCATAAATTGAAGCTCACTGTATGGGGCCAGTGCTTGCACGTCATGTGCTTGGTGTTTGATGAATGATTCATAGCTATGTGTACGGAAATATTTAGTTAATATCTCAGATGTCAGGAAGCGATGCTCAGTAATACGTTGCTTTGTACCTTGGTTTTGCAGGTCCCATATAACTGGTTCCTGCTGCACATGCCCTTTTCTGACAGCTGTTTATCAGCATCTTGGTTGGGTCGAGGCCACATTGTCTGCCCAGCATATCCGTGGGCACAGCCATATCCTCCAACTTGGAGCAGCCTCAGGGTGATGGAGGCAGGGTACCGGATCCCACTGGAATTGTTCTGCTTTTTATTCCTCCTTGCTGACAAGTGAGATTTCAGGGCAACTGGAATAAATGAGGTTACACAGCAGCACAGTAAAAAACAGTCAAACAAGCAAAAAAAGTAGTAAAAGTATTATATAATCTCCCAACAGCTTGAAACTGGAGACCCTTTGTATATATTATGTATATGTATTTCCACCATCCTGTGTTAGGCCAGCTTGTTATTCTCAGGGTCTGTGCAGGCTCCATTGATTTTTATGAGCTTTGAGGCCATAATGAGATGAAGCAAGAAGCATTTTAGCATGAACAATGTCATTATGGAGCCATGTAAAAAACCCCACAGCCAGGCAGGTTCAGCTCCTGCAAGAAGGTGCATGGTGAGAGTGTTTATTACCCTTAGCAGAGGTTATATACGTTGGGCATAGCCCACGTAACCCCTGACACCCTTCCTCTCTCCCCAGGGCAAATGCCCTGTGGTCCCTCCCCTGCCTGTAACAGGTACTCCCAAGCCTGCACATGACAGGGAGAAAATGGGAGCATGTGGGTTTCCCTGTAGAAACCCTGGGCATCTGCCTTGTGACGGTCTGCCACAACCTAAACTGGACCTTCTGGATTATCAGATCAGCCTAGATTATGGGATCAGCATGACCAACACCCTACTCTAGTTTTAATAGGCTTAAAATCACTGATTCGAATAGAGCATTGCTACTGTATCCCAGGGGGAACTGGGCTCTAGGGCAGGAGATGGCATCCTTCTGCATTCCTTTGCACTAAGCAAAAAACAAGTGCATCTTCAGAGGCTCTGGTGGGGATTTTTATTTGCAATGCTGCAGTATTAATGGTAATGATTATGGAAATCAGTGCTGGGTTAATGCCAAGAAATTCAGGCTCTTTTTCAAGATTTTATTTCCAAAAATTGAGTGAGCATAACTTTGGGTTCTGCACTGGTGCAAGCAGAGGATGGAGGGTTTAAATAAATAAAGGATTTCTTTGACAGAAACTGTTTGAATCCCATGAACCTTATAGTGACATGGTGTAGAAGCATCTTAACACTAGGTTCTTTGAGCAAGTTCAGTGTTCCTAGATAAACGAAAACAAGGGAAAAGAAATGCTTTTGATACGTGGCGTGAATTCATGGAAATTCTCTTTCTCTACTGCAAACGCTTTCTAAAGCTTGAATGAGTCTGCAGCATCCAAGTTGTTCCTCCCCTCTTGCTGGTCTGTGTGCAAGTCAGCTTTCCTGGCTTGTTTTTCCCTCCCAGTAATGCTTTGATGATGTAGTTTCCAAAACAAAACAACAGCTATCAGAGCAGCCCTGTGCAGAGCCCCAACAAGAAGCCAGTTTGTGCACTAGAGCAGGAATGCTTGATGACAATGGGCTTCTGCTGTATTTTTCCATGAGCTTATTTACTACAGGCAATCTGAGGACTACTTTTGGGGGTTAGTTTGGGGTTTTTAACTAACAAAAAGACATACCATGGCAAAAAGCATGGTTTATGCAGTCAGGTGATGCAACCTGTGGTACGACATTACCAAAGAGTTTAATAGTACTTTACCAGCATCTTAAATTGATATGTAGCACTGTGCTATGTTGTCACTGATCAGCAAACTCATTAACACAATGAATATTGAATAAGTGCTCAAGATCAAATAATTATGTGCATTGCTTGTGTTTCTGTTTTGTCACCAAAGACTCATTGACTCAAGTAGGGTAGGTTTTACAGTACTTACTCTCAGTATGAAAATCTGTATACTAGCTGGGTAGCTATGCAGGAATCATGCTTGGGATTTACTCATGCACACATTTAGGAGACACTCATAATTATCTCTGTCCTTAGTATAGTCCCAAACCTTATCCAACACCCATGACATTCAGCAGCTTTCTACTGAAGCACTAATCTGCCTTCTCCAGGGAGGGGCATGCATGCGACTGCACATCTCTGTATTTTAGTGAATTTACCAAAGTTGGGTCTCTTGCAGACTGAGTGCAGGGGGTGAGGACTAGGAAAAAGCTCTAGGATAAAGAGAATTTCCCATGCAAAACCAGCCAGATAAAATATCCTGGCTTTCTTGCTCTCACTGCTTGCGATGGGCCACATCCATACACAAGAGTTCCTGAGCGGCTGCAACTCCAGCTGTAAAACAGTGGCCTGGAATTGAAGTTTTGCCAGACCTCTTGTATCATGGGGACTGTAAAGTTGGATTCAAGATAGCTATTGGAAAAACAGCTATTTCAGATGCAGCAGTAAACTGAAATGCAATTAAATTTAGCTTGATGCAGTGTTTGTGCTTTTGATTATTCCAAAGCATGTTTTTTTCTAAATAAAAATGTTTCCAAGTGTATGAATTTTGAAAGCTGGGAGGAGCTGGGGGTGACTCAGAAAACCCTTTCATTCTCACAGCATTCTCTGCTGTAAGATCAAGTGTGCTTGTTTTTCAGTTGTGGGGCAGCCACAGCTTTGCCTGAATAAGAACTGAGGGGCTGCAAGGGGCCACGAGCATCTCCTCCTGCTGCTGGATGATGTTGGATGTTGCCCCAAGCCCCCAGTGTCCTGTTTGGCATAGATGAGGTTTTTGCTACCGCAGTTCCCTTCACTCTCTTCCCACTGCAGGCAAAGGGAGTGGCCATTAAAACCTCATGGCTGGATCCTTCAATCCAACCAGGACTAGACCCCAGCTGTGGCCATTCAAAACCCATGGAGAAGCTCTGTGAGGCTCATGTCTATCCGTGAGGCTGCTTTCCCACCACCACTGTGCCCAGGGCTGTGCCAGCACAGCACTGACCTTGTTTTCACTAAGTGCCTCTTTACTGAGCCCCTCGTGGGATTCTGTACTTGGTCACTTATGTGAGAGGACTGACGTGCAGACGGAATGATGAAATCTCAGATTGGACTCTCACGCCTCGATGAAGGGAAACCCCCAGCAGCGGTGTCTGCCAGTACAACAGTTTCCATTTGCAGAACCAAAGCTGTTCCCTCGCTGCACAGACACACACAGCAGGCAACAACCCCACACAATTAGCAGTAAAGCATTTTAATTCCACATAGTGACAGCGTTGAACTTGCTGGCCAGCTCCATGAGCTGCATCACCCGCTGCAAGAGGGCCCTTCTTCCACTGCACGGGCACTGGGATAGTGGGCTCTGGCCGCAGGTACCAGCCATGCGGCACAGAGCTGTGGGTCGGTGCTATGGTTATTTGCTCAAATTAACATTTATATGAATGTGAACTCCTATGGCAGCCGCAGGGTGAGTTTATTTTGACTGGATTTAATGGTTTTGAGAACCAGTTGGAATTTTTCCCCTAGCAGAAGTTGAGAAAAAGAAAATAAACCAAGGAAGGTTGAAAAGGAATAAAAAGCCTCTTTTTTTCTGCTTATGGATCTTTTGCTGCCTGTGCTGCATGCACAGTTTGAAGAGCACCCTCAGCAGCTGTGCTCATCACCCGTGAACCACACAGGGCACTGGGGAGCTCTGGAATGGTCAGGAAGGAGGAAGGTTCTGGAGCCATCCTGGGAGAACTGGAAAAGCCCTCATGCCTCTGTGCAGGTCTGGGCTCCAAGGAGAGCTCCAAATCAGGCAGTTTCCATGCAGGGTGTGATCATGGGCAGCCCTGGAGAGCAATGCTGCAGGCTGGAGCGCTGCCGGTGGGCAGCAATGGCTAGGCTGCCTTGAGAGCCTGGACCTGTGCTGCTGGAGCTGCTGAGGAGCTTGTTTGTTGGTCTAGTAAAGCAGACAGGAAAGTGATGGACACGGGGAGCTGTTTGTATGCTGGGAGTGGGGACACGGGCTGCCCTGTCACAGCTGGTGGGAGCACAAGCCCCCGAAGCATCTGCACTGCTTGAAATGCAGTCCCTGTTTGGGTGTGGAGGGATAACGCTGCAGCCCCTTCCATGAGAGAGCAGAGACCGTGGGGCTGGGCTGCGCCTTGTATAACCAGCTCCGTGCTCCCCGCTGCAGCTGCAGTGCTCCCATCCAGCCTCCGCTGCCAGCAAGGCAGGGGAGGACCCTGCCGCTGCAAGTGCAACGTGAGCAAAGGGCCCAGCCTGCAGCCAAGACACTTAAAGTAAAACTAATGAAAACCTTCCGTGGCTTAGCCTTTTAATCCAAAGTTCAGGGCTCAAGGCGTATGATCCCTCACCTCACCAGTGCGCGGCTCACGGAGCCAGCCGCTCCTGCGCCTCTGAACCACACACAGCTGGCAGCGCGTTAGAAACAGCCCTGGGAACAGGCTGACACTGGCAAGGGAACAAACAGGATGAATCCTAGGAGAGCTCTTTCACAGCTTAGCATTGATGATTCACTATTGCAATAAAACGTATTCTGCAGTTACACACCATGCTTTGAGGCACTAGGCTGCCACATGTCTGAGCAACACAATTGGCATAAGCCTCTTTTCTGCATTAGGAGCCGCTCAGGTCTGGTTTGTGAAGCAATGAGTGCCTGTGTCATTGTAAGTGACACATCATCTGAGGGTAAACAGGAACACTGTCTGCTCTGTCTCACCTGAGGTGGGTGTCTCACCAGTGCTGCTGACCCAGACAGGTCCCACAGCACTTTTACCATCATTCTGTGCCCTGCAAGACACTGAAGGAGCCGTGCAGAAGCCAAAGGCAAGCCTCTTCTTGACTTCACTGGAGCCAGGATTTTACCCAGTCACCTCCTCCTTCAGAACTCTCCCAAAAAGGCAGAACAATGAAAAAAAAAAGCCTTGCACATGGTGAGCTGTTATCCCCAGCGATTCCCACAGCAGTTTTATTGCCTGAAGGAGGAAGAACGTGAACCCTGGAGGGAAGAACTTGCCAAAGTATGTATCATTTCTACATCTTGCATGGAGCTCAAGGTTCCCAAAACCTTTAAAAATAACTGCAGGGATGTTTATCCAAGGCCTAAGGCTCAGCTAAGTAGAGCTGGAGATGTGGCTTTCTGGGGAAGGCAGCACAGGGGAATGTGCATCAGTGTGCTGGATCTGCTTGGAGCTTGGGGGCTGCAGCAGCCAAGCCAGAAGTGTTCTTGCAGAAGCCAGATTTTTGGTTAGAAGGCCTGCGAGTGACCCCTGCTCTCCTGAACATTCCTGCCTGCACTCTTTATGTCCCTACTGCTCTGTTAGGGTGGTGGAACCACAGTAAAAACGGTGCCATGTGCTGCTGAGCTAGTGGCACTGATTGCAAACAATGTTAAACACAGCCACCTTGTCCTCTTTCATAGGAATGGTTTAATGATACTGTAAAATACTCCTGAAAGAAAAAAACAGTTCCTGGTGGTTGTTTAACTGCCAAGTAATGAAAGCAGGAGCCTCCTGGTTGCATGAGGCTGTGCTGGTGGATACAGTGGGACTCTGCTGCGGTGGCCGTGACAGGCTCCAGCAGTCAGAGTGCAGCTCCCGGCGGCACTCGGAACCCCCAGACCAGAGCGGGCAGAGCTTGGGGAGCAGCGCCCGGGGCTCGGGCCGTGCCCTGGCTGTGGTCTGATACATCGCGTCTGCTCCCGGCGGTTCTGCTCTCCCCAGCCCCGGCCTGTGGCTGCAGGACCGGCGGCTGCAGGGCCGAGAAGGGTGATGGGCGCTCTCCCACCCCTCCACGCTTCGCACGCCCGGGGGGCTCGGGGGTACCGAGAGCGCCGCCCGCCACCGGCTCTTGCAGCCCCCGCCCATCACCGTGGGACCCGCCGGCAGCCTCCGCGCTGCCGCTCCCTCTCGCGGCGGCCGCTCCGAGCGCAGGCGGGCGCTCCCGGGCCCGGCGCACGGCAGGGTCCGGCGGTAGGAGCGGGACCCCCGAGGGGCTGCTCGCGGGAGCCGGCGGCGGCGGGAGCGGGGAGGGTGCGGGGATGGGGTGCGGAAGGAGGTGCCGGAGATGGGGGTGCGGGTGCGGCAGCGCCGGGGGGGCGGGAGCGCTGCGCCGGGGACCCTGCGTGTCCCGACCCTTCCCGCTGATCCTCCTCCCGCGCCTTGGTTTTGTCTGGGGGCAGGAGCCTGCGGGAGCGTCGGGAGCCCGGGGAGGGGCCGGGGTGGAGCCGGCGGACAGCCCTCAGCCCAGGGCACGGGCACCGGGACAGGGACAGGCAGGGACGAGCGCTCCGGGGGAAGAGGCAGAGCAGCCCTGCCCGCCGAGGTGAGCGGCGGCGAGGAGAGCGGCATCGGGGACACGGCTGCTTCAAACGGGGACGCGTTCGCAGAGGATCTGCCACCCACCCTCTCTGCTACCAGGCTCTATGTGGGACGGAGCTGGCCATGGAGAAGTTGTACTTGGCGGGGAGCAGCATATGGACCATCAACAGCTCTCTGGGGAACGGCAGCCTCCGCATGGAGAACCAGACCTCCGGGAGGAACAGTACCACAGACCCCCTGAAGAGGAACGAGGAGATGGCCAAGGTAGAGGTGGCAGTCCTCTGCCTCATCCTGTTCCTCGCCCTGACCGGCAATCTGTGCGTGCTGCTCGCCATCCACACCACCCAGCAGAAGCAGTCCCGCATGTACTTCTTCATGAAGCACTTGAGCATCGCTGACCTGGTCGTGGCCATCTTCCAGGTGCTGCCCCAGCTCATCTGGGACATCACGTTTAGGTTTTACGGGCCAGATTTCCTTTGCCGGTTGATCAAGTACTTGCAGGTAGTGGGGATGTTTGCTTCCACCTACATGCTCTTGCTGATGTCCCTGGACCGGTGCTTGGCCATCTGTCAGCCGCTGCGGTCTCTGCACAGGAGAGCAGACCGGGTCTCTGTTCTCCTCACCTGGCTGCTGTGCCTGCTGGTCAGCATCCCACAGATCCACATATTTTCTCTGAGGGATGTAGGGAATGGGGTTTACGACTGTTGGGCAGATTTCATCCAGCCCTGGGGATCTAAAGCCTATGTCACCTGGATAACCCTGATGGTCTACATCATCCCTGTGTTGATGCTGAGCATCTGCTATGGCTTGATCAGCTTCAAAATCTGGCAGAACGTGAAGCTTAAGACAGCTCATGGGCCCAGCATGAGCTCCAGCTCCCACAGGGGGACAACATTTGCCAGGGTCAGCAGCACCAGGCTCATCTCCAAAGCCAAGATCCGAACAGTCAAAATGACCTTCATCATAGTGTTAGCTTTCATAGTGTGCTGGACTCCCTTTTTCTTTGTGCAGATGTGGTCTGTGTGGGACATGAATGCTCCGAAGGAAGGTATGTTCTCTCCCTTCCCATAGCTCTGTGTTTGCATGGACTGCTTAGCTCAGTGGCCGTGGGGACACCAGCAGCAGACTCACAGGCTGCAAGTGGCAGCCAGAACCTCTGCTCCAGGCTGGGTCTCAGGGGGCTGGGAGGGAGGCAGGAAAAGGCCCTGAACATGGAAAGCCCACCCGACAGGCAGCAGTGTCTGAGCCTCAGCTTCCCCAGGGGAAGCAAGGGCTGGCTGAGCCCGGGCAGGTTCAGGGCCACCACAGCTCAGGTTTGGTCAAGCTGTGTGGTTGTGGTGGCCAGGGAGGTTTTTCACTGTCCCCAGGGGTGTGATCTCAGCCCTCTGGGGTGCTCTGGGGTCTGTGGTGGTTTGATTGCCCAGCCGGGTGCTGGGATGAGCCAGGAGAAAACAGCAGCATTAGTGCCCAAGTTTTCTTCTTCTTGTTTTGTCCTCACTGACTTCTTTGCTTTCCACTCTTTTGCCCTCTTTTCCCTCTCCTCTTCTCCCGTTTCCATCCACCCTGGACCATGTTGCTGTTACTTTATCTCTGACCGGAGCATGGTTTGTGCAGAAAGCCACTGATTTATGAGCAAAGGCTTTTCCTAAAGGATGTGGTGTCACTGATTTGTCATTTCTTACACTTGGCGCTGGCTGCTCCTGTCATCACTAAGGCTGAGGCAGAGTAAAATACATTAGTCTCACACACTTGTAGCTGTGCAAGTCTGTGCTGTCACCCGGTGGAGGTGTCTGATGGTCCCTCTGCACCTGCAAGGAAAACTGCTTGGGAAAGCTTAGAAGAAAAACTCTGCACAACTTTGTGAGGTGGGAGAAAGGGAAAAAAGCGCCTCCAGGGATGGCAGCTCTTTGGGATGCTTACCAAGCTCAGCAGAGATGCTGACCCTGGCGATGCCAAGGAGGGGTGAGGAGCTGCAGCCCCCTCCTGGCTTCCCCAGCAGCCCTGCCACAGCAAAGGGCTTCACAGTGTAGGGCACAGTTCGCTTACGCTGTGAACTCTTTTCCCTTCTTTAAGCCTACCCCTGAGCTCTGACCCTCATCTTTTAACCTTGTGTGTGGGAGAGCCTGATGTCTCCTGCAGCCCGCGCATGCCTTGTCTTCCTGGGTCAAAGCTGGCAGGAGCCGAGCGGGCTTACTTCGCCTTCCTTGCGCCTCTCTGCGCTTCTGTTCCGGGCGGAGGAGCACAGCTCTTGAAGCCTCCCTCCGTGCACCCTGCGGCCGGCTCGTTTTCCACCTGGTTTAGGCTGTTTAAACGTCCAGTTTCCAGCTCACCCTGGGGTGAAGCAGCGTCTCTCCCCTTTGCTGTATTTTAAACCTGCAATCTCGAGGGCTTTTGCCTGACGCATCAGCAAACAAACCTCTGCCGCTCTGCTGGTTCCTGCGGCGCGGAGCAGGGGGTGCCCAGGGGCTCACAGATCGCACCCTTCCTCCTGCTCCGGGAACTTCCCTTTCTCGCTCTGTGCAACTGGCTCTGCTATGCTGTTCCTTTTGATTTGCTGTTAGGTTGAGAGGAAAGCTCCAGCCCTGCCGAGTTGTAACAAACTCCCCTCTCCGTCACGTTTCCATTGCTCGGGAGCCCGTATCTGTTGTAAAGGGTGGGAGTTTGGTGTTCATGGCACAAGGAGGAAAAGCTCGGGTGGGTTATTATGGATAGCAAAAGCCAGGAGACCCCAACCCTTCCTCCCAGGCCCACCCTCCTCCTCCTCACTGTTTGCCCAGAGGCAGGGTCAGACCTCTCTGCAGAAGAAAGAGGCTTTGCCTGCAGTGTTCCAGACAGTGTTGTCCTGCATCCCGCATCTCTTTCCTTTGCACCGAGGCTCAGGCTGCCTCAGCTGGGCAGTGTGGCGGGGTGCCTGACAGAGGTGTACCCAGCAGGAAGGGAGTTTGGCTGTTTCTTACCTTGTAGGCAGCATGGGCATAGCATCAGGGAGGAATGGAAGCTGGTGGGCAGGGTGCTCAGGCACAGGCAGGCTGCACCCTGGGAGATGATGTGTAGATCACAAAGGCTGTGTGAGGGAGGGTCACCTACTTAGGAAACGTTTAGTTTTGTCCACCTAGGATGTCACCAAGGGTGTCCCTGACAAGGATGAGTCTGTTTATACCTTACTGAATCCTAATTAGTGCTGAGCAGGGGCCCTACAGTTTTGTGTGCATTGCATCCTGGAGCGTGGTGAGATGCAGATCTTGGGCATTAGCAGAGGGATGCAGGGTGCTTGGTCTGCCGTGGGTACAACTCCAATGCTGCTCAGGGCTGTGCTTTCACCTCTGCAGGGTGAGAAGTCTGCTGCAGTTTAGCATGTGTTGGGGGTAGAGATAAGACTGTCAAGAAAACAAACAGAGGGAGCCCTCCTTTCTGAGCTAGCAAAGTGATGATCAGAGAGGGCTCACTCCGCTAATACCGATCCAGTAGCTTTATACACGAGTCCTCATCACTTCACAAAACAGCTTCAGTGAAATAAGGCAAGTGAGGCACAGAAGCTGCACCCCTGCCCCTGCTGTGCCAGTGTCAGCATGGGGCTGGGGTCCCATGCTGCTGCCCACCTGCCTGGCCCCAGTCCTTGTCTCCCCCAGCCCTGCTGTCACCCTGCCCCGCACACCAGTGATCTCCACCTTTGCTGGCCATGCAAACCTACAGCCCCTGTAAGTGTGGGTTGAAGCTGCACTTTATGGTTCAGGTGCCAGCTTCAGCACCGGGGATCCTTCATAGACCATTGGTTATAGCGAGGTTTCTGTTGCGGGCACCTTACAGATAATATACATTTCATGTGGCATTTTGAGCTTTGAGTCAGAGCTGGCTTAAAGCACCCATGAAGATAATAGCAGGGCTGTGAAGCAGCGTAACTGTTATATCGATCCTTTAATCTTGGGAGCTGGTGTCCTGAAGCGTGGGCTGTGAGTGATGGCATCTATCTGTTTGTGGGAATCAGTGAACAATCCTCAGTTCATCTCTCCGCTGTAGCGGTGTTGGCAGCAGAGGTCCCACAGCACTTCCCAGGCACAGCCTTCTGCCTCCGCTGATCCTTCCTGACAGCAGGACATCCACAGGCCTGCACAGGGGATGTGCAGAGAATGGGGAGAGGGAACATATATAAAGGACAGAGCTTGCTCTTTGGAGCACCTCTTGGGGCTCTCTGGCAGTCCTGACAGAGCAGGGGGAGATCCACACTTAAAACCTGCCCTGCTGTAAACTCCATGAAATTCACTTTATCTCCTGCAGAGAGGGAAGAGCCACAGGGTTTTTTTTAGTAGGTAGAATTGCTGTGGTGTGTTTCAGGTCCTGCACCTAGGATTCGTAAACCACTCCCCATGGATTTCCTTTAGCGTTTGCTTGCAATTAAAAGTGGTTGGACCAGACATCACTAGAGCAGGAATTATGCATGAGTTGGCTAAAGGTGAATCTGGAATGTAGCATTCATTATTCACGCTTCTTCTCTAGTTTAAAAACTGCAAGTGAAGTTTTGCAGAGGCAGAAAGGGGCCAGAAACAGCCAAACATGTATATGCATCCTTACTGCTTGTGTCCCCTGAGAGCACAAGGAGATGAGAGGATGGGCAGAATAAAAGCTCTGTTCCCTGCTCCTGTCTGACTGCCATGAGGGTGTGAGTCCCACCGTCCCTTACTCAGCTGGTGGTGCTGATCTGACCTCTCTGGTGGACAATTGGGTACTTTGTGGGCTGGGAATGAAGAGGAGCAGGAGCTGGGGACTGGAGGTCCTGGCACCCTGCTGTCACTGTCCCCAGCACCACGCTTGCAGCCAGGAGCCATTGCCATGCTCCCAGGCTTCATTACTGAAATGGGAATGGCTGTCATTTTCCCTGGCAGAGCATCGTATGGGAAAAACTAATTTGGGGGAAAGAAAAACTCTGCTGGTCACCAGGGCTGGGATAGCACTGGGCAAAGATGCATGGATGGGGCAGGGCTAACAGGCACTGTCCTGTTGGCTGGGTTTTGGTGGTGGGGAGAGCCCAGGAGCAGGGGATGCTCTGGGGCCAGGGGAGGGAGTGGCTTCCCCACAGCCCCAGCAGATGGAAGCTGCCACCCTGCGCAGAATTAGCTGCTGGTGGGAAAAAATGTTTGTTCCCATCCTACTCTTTGCTATGGCAACTCCAAGAGGCCATGCTCCCTCCTCCCCGCTTTGGGCATGGTAAGGGTAAACCGTGCAGGTGATGCCGGGGGCAGCTCTTCCTCTTGTGAGGCATTTCCAGGGTAATGCCAAGCAGCACAGGAACTGAAGGAGAAATGCAGCCTTTCTGAGGGAAAAAACCTTTAAACCCAAATTGCTTAAACCAAACCTTACTTCTCTCCTTTTATTCACCATCTCTTCTCTACCAGTGCATCAGCCACGGTGTTTCTACAGGCAGGGCAGCCTATCCCTGGCATGGGAGGATGTTCCATGCTGGTGGTGTGTGCCTGGTGCCTACTCCCCCAGGGTGCTGGCTCTCTCGCACCATGCCCTAATGCCGATGTCCTTTCTGCCTTGCAGCCTTACCCTTCATCATCGCCATGCTCCTGGCCAGCCTCAACAGCTGCTGCAACCCCTGGATCTACATGCTGTACACAGGGCACCTCTTCCACGACCTGATGCGGCGCTTCCTCTGCTGCTCCACACACTACCTGAAGTCACGGCCGGCTTGCGACCTGAGCGTCAGCAAGAAGAGCAACTCCTCCTCCTTCGTCCTCAGCTGCAAGAGCACGAGCCAGAGGAGCTTCATGCAGCCATCCGTGATGTGAGGGCATTGCCTTGTGCTGCCACCGTGCTGCCTTCCCTGTGGAAAGCTGGGATTCGGACAAGCAAGGGTTTTCTATATAAATAGGTGTATACATGTCTGTGTAAGCATGTACAGGTAATATACAGATATATCTTATTTAACTGAGGCAGGAGTGAGGGGAGGATTGCTGTTGTCCAGGTTTCAGTACTGCCTGGGACTGGACACCAGAAACCCACTTCCAAGCCCCCAAATCACTGACACTGGTGGCTTTTAGATACCACTGGGAAGAACAGGTTCTGCCCCAAGCTATCCCACACTGCTGGGGCAGGTGTGCCATCTTCCCATCGGATGCAAGGGGCAGGGTGATAGATGCCGCCCTGGCACACAGCGTTGGGCACTGCCCCACCTCCTCCTGCAGCAGGAACCCCACAGGATGCCAGCATCTGGCTGGGGCAGAGCAGCAGGCACCACGCTCTCAACACAGGTATACTTGCTTTGCTTGAAGTATTGTGTGGCAGAGGCAGCCCTCTCCCTGCATCCCCGCATCCTTGTATTCCTGCATCCCTGTGCAGTGCTGCTCGGGCTTGTCAGTGGCACTGCCGACACAGAGCAGAGCAGTCCTGCCATCATGGGTTAGGGGAGCAGTGGGGACAGGGCTGGGGACAAGCCTCCCACGGGGCAACATTAACTCCTGGGTGCCCCTACCCTTGCCCAGCTCTGCCCCATGTGCCTTGCTCCTGCAAGGCTGTGCAACGGGTCAGCAGGAGCCAGGGGAGCAGACACGACTGCAGGGCCAGGGGATCTGTGCAATAACAGGTTTGCTGAGTGTGCTCTAAAGCTTCTCTGAAGGGAGGCCTGTGGGATTACAGCTGGACTCCATGGGGTTTAACAGAGGAACTCCTGCAGAGACCCCTGAGGCTAAGCTTTTGCTTTGGATTTACTGCAGATTGCATTTAGTCTTTTACACCAATGCAGTTTTCTTGCTCTGTAATGCACAAGGTCATGCTTATGGCATGGATTTTTTATTGTTAAGAAATACCTGTAAATAAAGTTTTCTGACTGCGTCTTAATGGAAAGCGGGAGGGGAAGTGCAGATGGAGCAGTAGACGAAGAAAATGAAGGAAACCGATGGGAAAGAACGCTTTAAACAGAAGACCCAAGTAAGTAAGGATGCTTTTAGAAAGTAATACACCAAGCACTGAAAACCTACACTCCCCTTTATTCCATAACATCAGCTCGCCATGCCACAGCCTTTGCTGGGTGCGATGGCTGCGGTGAAGGGCAGCTCTTGCTGAAGGCAGTGGGAGCTTTCCCATGAATTCGGTGGCAGTGGGATCCAGTGGCTGCAGAGGGATGAGCCTGCCTTTGCTCATGCTGCCTCCTGGATCTGCAGCCAGGGAATGTGCAGGATCAAGGCCTGCATGCAAAGGGTAATATGATTTGGCCTTACGTGTTGGGAATGAATACAAAACATGCATTTAAATGTGCACTTGATCTTTTCCCTGTCATCAACAAGTACATTTCACCTTTCATATCCTGGCATTCCTTCTATTTTTCTGTAGTAGCTTCAAGTGCATTTGCTGAACACAACCCAGTACATGCACTCTCAGCGTGTTTTACAAGGTGGGTTTAAATCCTTAGGAAAGCATATAGCATCTTCCTCCCCCTCTCTGGCCAAGTGATGCTGCAGCCCATGGCCAGGCTCCTGCAGCATCCCCAGGCTGCAGTGGGATGGGAATGGGGAGCAGAGCTCCAGGTTTGTGGCAGTGGAAGGATATCAGATGTGCTGCAAAAAGACTTTTATAGGGGTCAGAAGCAAAATAGAGGTGCTGACACGTGAGCCCATGCATCACTGCAGTGGGGAGACCAGGATTTCAGAGGTTTGTTGGTTTCTGGCTGTGAACTACTAGAAAAAACCCAAAAAAATTAAAAAGAATATAATCCCAGTATTGTTTTTAATTCTTTTATTCCCACAAAAAGCTTTAAAAAACACTCATGATAAAAGTGGTTTTGGAGACTGACTTCTCCATACAAATATCTTAAATCACTCCATCCCTCTTGAGGCCCGGTGTTGCTAGACCATGGGTGCTATATTGCTATGGAATAATGCAGTCCACAATCCCAAGCCATTGGATGAGCACCAGAAGAAAATCTGGCTCTTTCTTGTCCTTGGCATGGCACTAGAAGAGACTTTGGCTCCAAGTCTCTGTTGGAAGCCAAGGGAAAAAAGCACATGAATACAATTGAGAATAACCTTTGAACAACGGGACCTCCTGGGCCCTGATTCAGCAAAGCACTTAAGGCCAGAGCCAAAGAAGCGGTTGAGTGCCTGGAGTTAAAGTACGGTTCACGGACAATGAGCTAAACAGATTAATTGACAGGGGAGGACACAGCTCCAAATTGGACTTTTCCCCCCTCATCCCTGTGTTTTCACTGAGCCAGAGCAGCTGGGTGCAGGCAATGTCCTGGGGGAGGCTCCTTCCTCTGCTGCCTTTGCTGTGTCAGGTATACACACTGCTGCAGGCTAGAGCTTACCCAGCATCAAAGTAAGCACGTCTACTTTAGCTGAGAACCAAGCTAAAGCTTGAAGCCAAGCTTGTCGTGTCTCAAGCTAAGTTACCAAGAGCCACTTGTTCTTGTTGCTCCCCACAGTGCTGCCTGGCTGCCGCCTCTGCAGCCCCGGTGCTGCCCACATGGTTCAACGATCCTACTACAGAGCATAGTGATGCCCTCAGATTAAGTTGTGAGCATCAAACTGCCACAAATGGTTTTGCCATTGCTGGTGGCCCATGCATATGCTCCCAGAAGGCAGACACATTTCATGCACTAATCGATCTGATTTCAAAGCTTTGCTGAAATGCAAGCACACATGAAAAAAGGTTTGTTTTCACTATTCTATCCATAAAACTTTTAGTGCATCATGATTTAATACAGAAACTTCCACAACAGCAATTATTTGCAGCAAATAATAATCCATATGCAAGTATTTCTCTTAGTGTCATGCTAGACCAAAGGGATGGAGAAGCAGGCAGGGTTTGGTCTGTTGTCCATCAGCATCTCTGCACCATTGCTTCTTGTTGCAGCCCATGGCTGTGGTCCAGGAGATGCTGCTGTCCTTCCCATGGGAACAGGGTGCAATGCAGGGGGTCCTGGAGGGCCAAGGGCTCTCACTGAGCCTTGTTGAGCTTCTCTTCTCCTAAAACTGCTGGCTTTGGGATAGAGCAATGGGCAGCCCAGCGTGCTTCTGAATGCAGGGAGCATCCCTCACGGCCAGCTGTGCTGCAGGGCCTAGCAGCACTGCGCAGGTCCCTGTGCATGGATGTCCATGTGCCCGAGGGCAGGGCACACTGCAGGAGCCACGGAATCCTGTGTAGAGGGGTGGATGTGCGAGCGGCTGGGTACTGCAGCTGTAGGGACCTAGATCTCCTTCCGGAGAGCAACTCTGATGTTGGTGCAGATCTTGGAGAGTGCCTCAAAGAACGGGTCACAGAAAGTGTGGATGCACAGGGAGTAGATCCGGCTGACGCACTGGATCTCTATCAGGTAGCTCTTGATGCAGGGCACCACTGCCCAGATGTGGCAGAACGAGATAAGGGCAAAAAGGAAGCCCCAGATGACGGCCAGGGGGATGCCCAGGATGGCAGAGAGCAGCCGGTAGCACCAGTACTTGCTGACAGTGAAGGTGGTATAGCTGGCTTTCCAGACGCCGTCAAAGCTGTATGTTCCCACAGGCTCAGCTATCACATCCTCAAAATCCACCTGGGAGGAGAGAATACAGAGGTAAAGGAGGTTTGGGTAATGAAACCTCAAGGCTCCAGTGCAAGGATGAGGATCCACTGCACCATCAGAGCACAACCTGAATGGAGGGGGCTGGGGAGAGCAAGGGCTATGCTGGGGAGATGGATGCTCTAAACCAGGCATGACCGTTCAGAACACATTCCCTGGTCCCAAACCCTGAGCTGTGGATGATGCTTCCAGGCACAAGCCTGCCAAACAGGAGCTGTGCATGGGAGTATTTACTCCAGAGGAAGCCAGAGCCCATTCCTACCCTTTTTTAGCATTCAGGCACATGGGCTGCCTGCTCAGCCAGAAGGTGGCTTGTGCTGATAAAAATCCAACAGCCCTCTTCATTTGTGATATATTAGTTTATGTATGCAAGGGCAAAGTGCTCTGTTCTGTCTGTCTGGGCTCCTTCTGCACAGGAAAAGAGATCAGCTGGGCCATGCCCTTACAGGGACAGTGCTGTTGTGTGCATGTACTGGGAGTGTCTCTGTGGTAAATGCTTTCAAAAGCCTCTGACCTACATGTAAAGATCTCATTTCATGTGGTGTAACTGATTTCTAGGGAATACATGAGCCATGCTATTTGCTGTGAAAAATACCATGGCATTTCTTTGGGATGCTAAGGTGTCTGTTTGCACATTTATGTTAAACCGCAATCTCCATTCAGGTTTTGGAAGCACTTGGATCATGAAATCATTCTGCATCATCTTTAATTTCCTAGAGTGGGCAGGAGGGAGAAAACATTGATATGGGTAAAGAACCAGCAGCCAAGTTACCTGGTGCTGGGGTGCCTGGGGAAAGCCCTGCTGCCCAGGGGCTGGGACTGAGCTGCAGGTCACTGCACAGCTGCCTGGGGAGCTAATCAGGGGTCAGTTAACGAAGGGAGCACCAGGCTGTAAGAGAAGAGTCTTGGGGTTGCTGTTTCCTTTGCTCACAGTGCACCAGGAGGGTCTGGAGGACTGGTGGATGCAGAGTGCTGGATCCCAAGCTGAACCTAGGCCTTGCTCTGACGTCCTTACATGCAGGTACTGCTCTGTTGTTTTATACTTTGCCTAGGAGGAGGCTTTTAAAGCTCTGCAAAGCCTTTGTGGCTGTGCCACCACTGTAGCTATAATGTGGTCTCAGATTCTGACTGTTGCACTGTAATGCTCAGGATGCATTTATCTATGGCCACCTGAGCCCTCCAGCCTTAACCTTCAGCTTTAGCACTCTGCTTCTCTCCTTACCTCCACTAGATGCCTTTCTACTTGCTGTGCTTTAGGAGCATTATATGGTTTCATGCACTGGGTGTTTCTGAGTGTTGCTGCCCACAAGAGAATAGAGAGGCTTTGGTTTTCCCTGCAGCAGCCATGGGGTGAGCTGTGCTTCCTATCTTGGGGCTGGCTCTGCCCCCCATCCCCAGCCTTATCGGCTGTGCTATTTTTAAGGTGGGAGGAATGCTATGGAAGCTGAAGGAGCAGCAGCATGGCCATGTGAGTGTGTGAGCTTGGAAATCCTTTACAGGCTTTTGGGGATCCCTGAGTGGGAACAGGCAGAGTTGGGGAAATGGGGTTGGTGTGAAGGCTTAGCGATGGTCTGGAAAGTGCTGCTGTTACCCCTGGGGAGCAGGTAGGTGTGCTCCTGAGTGCTGCTGGGCATGGGGTCCCATTGGGCTGAAGGCTGTCCCAGTCCTCACCAGCATGGCTGGTGGCAGGGTGGTGCTGCTGCAGCCCCACACCTCTAAACATGGTCTAAGGCTGATGAGCCCCTGGCATGGTGTGACACAGATGTGGGACACGCTGCTGGGAACATGCTTGAGATAGCGAGGTGCCTGGCAGCTGTCACAGCCACGTCTCGCTGTGCCGGAAGGGTGCCCATCTATGGCTGTCGCTGTCAGCTCATCCCAGAGGCTTTGAACTTGACCTGGGGTTTAGCTGTAATAGTGTTTTAATGCATAAATGCAGGCTTATGTTTCAGCTGTGTAATTAGGCTCATGGCATGTTACAAAGCCTTTGTGAGCAGGCTCAGTTCATGCTGTCCCTTCTAGCACGTCATCCACTCTGGTCTCTCAAATACAGTTTTAACAAAACCTTTCCATCTCCTCCTGTTCTCCTTTGGTCCAAGCTTATCTTTGGCATAACACTAACAAAGCTTAGAGCAATTGTGTTTCAGTGGTGAGCGTTCCGGAAAAGGTTTCCCTGTTCAGCTAGACTGAGAATTCCTCTTGATCAAAAATAGACAGGAGGAGGCTTGCTGCACCCTCCTGCTGCTGCGGGGGAAAACAATCTTCACAACAGGACAGCACGTATCAAAACGGTGCTCACAGTCAGGTCCTAACGATTAGCAGGTTTTTCCCCAGGTTCCCTTTAGGTGAGTGATGTGGGCTGACCCTGTTTATTTTTGACTTCCCACTTGCTGGTACAAAGGAAGGTGTCTCCGTAAGTATAAGGCTACAGTCTGTGAAGCTGGAGAGAGCATTCAAGGAACAGGGAATACTGCATTAACTGGAGTCATCAAGCCAGCATGTCTGCCCCTGGCAGCAGGTCTGTGGCTTCTAGCAGGTTATCTCCCTGTTACCCGAGGTAACCACCTCTTGAGGCACTTGTACTGGGGAACTGCAGCCCTGGCTGGGGCCAAGCCAAATACAGAATGTTAATACCAGTACACTGACTGCATTAAGGAGGCAGTGATGCTTCTAAAACACAGCGCTGAGAAAGTCCTACCTTTACAACGTCCTCGTTTATATGCTTCGGGTCTCTGTTCACCAGGTCGATCTCCTTGGTGTGCTGGTCCTTGATGATGATCCTCTCCTCCAGGTCTGTCTGCTCCTCGGCCATGGCCACCCTGCTGCCAGCGTGGAGGGTCACAGCGGAGGGAATGGGGCTCTGCGGTAGGAGGACCGGGGCAGGACGCGGTGTGGAGGCCCCGGCCCCCCTGCCCGCGGCAGCTGCCCCTGGCGCCGCTCCAGGCTAAAATTAATGTCCTGCCTCCCGAGGCCGCCCCAAGTGTCCCTTAAAGGGGCTTTGCTGGGGACAGCCCCTGCACTGTCACCTTGGGGGGTACCTGTATGGGTGGCACCCTCAGGGCAGGGTGGTGCAGGGGGGGCACGCACCCCCAGCAGTGCGGGTGGGATTTGACCCTCGTGTGGGGAGGCAGCATGGGAGAAATGATGCCCAAACTGGGGCAAAAGTCCTCAAAGGCCTGAGAGAGGTGGTTGTTTACAAGGGAAATTACTGATCTCTAAATGAAGAGCCTCAGGGGAGATGGGAATCGCATCTATAAATATCACCCAGAGAAGCCACATTGTTCTGGGACAGCCAGCAGGCTTTGGGGTCCCTGCGGAAGTCCAGAAGCAGCTCACGGTATCGGTTTGGATTCCTTCAGTTCCAGATCTTTCATAGAGAGAAACCTGAGGAATCCTACAAGACCAACTCACAGGTCTATAACAGCCCAAGTATTTCCTCAATGGACACTGGGCACAGTGATATTTAGCATATTAATGAAGTTTTATTTACCTCGTGCTGTATTTTGATAACGCTCATCCATCTCTTCAGTGCTCTCTTGGGTCTTGTCAAGTGAAGATTTGTTTAAAACAAACAGTTTTGTAGGAAAAGGACCAAACAAACCATCCCCAAGCCAAACCAACCAACCACCATCAAACCAGCCACCCAAAGCCTCTGGCAAATCAGTTGTTTATAGGCACTTTCATGTGAAGTAGCGTTGGGATAACCGGCCTCTGTTCTTCCCTTGTGTGCCCCTTTGGTTACGGCTGCTCTGAACTCTCCCTATGCAGTGCTGGCGATGGTTGGTGACAACCTGCTGTGCGGTAGGGGTGGCACAGCAGGTGGTTGTGACTTACCCCTGGGTCAGCACCACACACTGCAGCATTTGGGGGCAAAACCTCTTTGGTGGGGACTGTATATGAAGCTCTATTAATGTTGAGTGTTCAAGAGATGCGTGTGTCTGAGCTGTTCTTGAGCCTTATTTCTTTTCTATCTCACACGTGAAATTGCAAAGATGAGTGTGGTACCTCCAGCTGGGAAGTGCTTTGGGGTTTGTGGTTGGGATGGAACATTGCCGCTGGCAAATGACACCAGAATTGCTTTGTGGGAGCAGAGCAGGAAGGGGCACCCAAAGAAGCCTTGCTGATGGCCCACAGGCAGACCCAGGTCTGGTGCTGCTGTGGGTGCATCCTTTTCCCTTCCTTCTCCTGGGCATGCTTTCTGTGCTGGTACAATACAGCAGAAGTATGAAGGGGTAGAGAGGAAAGGATGTATGGCTCATTTCCCTCCCTATCTCAGGTATCCGTACTTACAGCTCCTTGGAGGTATGTGAAGTGGGGTCCAAATACCTTCAAGCTTCTGGAGCTTAATCCTTCAGTGCCAAGTTATCATCATAAGCTTGGGTTTATTTTGGGCTGCACAGTCTGGTCTAGGAATGTTTATTTGGATGAGGAAACATTGCCTGGGTAGCTCTAACATCAAGAAATAGTGTTTCTTTGTGGACCTGAGTGGAAAAACCCAGAAGGGTGCAGTGTCCTGCTTGAGTCTCTGCTAGTGAAGTGAAATTGGAAAACAAACCTAAGTCTGAAGTAGACCTTAATGTAAAACAACAAAACAAAAAACTCTGGACACAAACTGAAGATCATTATTGGAACATGCAGTTTCTAGAATGCCTTTTCAAAGGACTATTACAGCAGGAAGCAAACAGCTACCATGGAATCTGAATTGTCAGGTAAAAGCCTTCATGTATTGCAAGTCATACACATGTAAAGTGGTGAAAGAAGTGAAGATGTTGGGGCTTAGAGCAGTCTGGTCTGGTGGAAGGTGTTGCTGTCTGTGGCAGAGGGTTGGAACTGGATGAGCTTTAAGGGTCCTTCCAACCCGAACCATGCTGTGCTTCTTAATTAAGGAGGAAGGATCAGTGCCCTGGAGATGTCTATACAACTGTTGAGCACGGTAGAGACCGCTTCAGAACTAATGTGTTCAGCTGGCATGGCAGGGAGGTATTTTAACAGCAAAAGGCTGCCGCCTTCCAAAACCATCAATGCTGACTTTATCAAACCTTTGTGGCTTGGTGCCTGGAGCTTTCAGTTTTGTTCCAGCCCTTTGAGTTGATATAATACAGTGCAAAAATGGGATTGTGCTCTTTCATTTGGCTGAGGTGTTGCGTGTCTCTCGGACATGTTCATTTTTCCTGAGAACTTGTGATGGTGGGAGCCTGGCTGAATGTTACTGCAGGTTGAAGGCTGCCAGCCTCCTCTAACTCCTGCTCAAGGTGGTTTTTCAGGAGTCAGGATGATACCTCAGTCTGAAAACTGTTTTTCTTGGGATTTCTGCTCTAGTGGAAGAAGACGTGGTGATGCCCTGGTTTATGGCACATCCATGGCTAAAGCTGCGATGACTGCATCTTGTCCGAGACACCCCTGCCTCCTTCAGTAGGGAGAGAAAGGGCAGAACTGGGGATGGGAAAGTAAGCATACAAACCCACGGGGTACTGCAAAAGTAAAGGAGGCACCTACAGAGAAGGGATGAACTCTGTGAAGGTTTGAGCATGGAGGTGTGGGTTCAAATCTGGGCGGGTTGCTTCTGGAGGGGAGTGTCCATCACTGACCCTATCCTGGCTGTGCTTCTGCAGGACAAAGGATGCTGGAAAACCCTTCAGCAGCACCAGTTCCCTGTCCCTGGATCTCTCACTGGTGACTTGAGCCGAGGTGGCTCAGTTTGATCCTGTTCCTTTGCCTTCCTGCTGGGTTAACAGGCACAGCTGCAGTGCTGAGAGGGATCTGCAGGCAGTGAGCTGCTGCTGCTGATGGTTAAAAGTGCCAAGAGCTCATAGGGTGTAAAAGTACCTGGAACTCAGTTCAACACAAGCTGCCTGTTGGTCTCTGCCCTTTGGTGGGGCTTTGAGACCCCCTTTTGGTGACCCAGCCCTCTGCCCTTGGTGCCATCACTGGCTCAGCAGCAGTAAGAGCCCAAACCCAGCATGGGCTGGTGTTGCAAGTAAAAACTCCATGCTCCAAAGCTTAAGTCCCGCTCTGTCACAGCTGAATTCCTTTCTGTCAGAGTTCCATAGCACTACTGCTGCCATGGCTGAGCACTTCAAAATAGACTGTGCAGGGTGGTTTTGCAAGGTAAGCTGGTTTTCCCTTACCCGGAGCTGAAGGCACATAACAGTACTGTGAGCGGAGGCGGTGTGCGTGAGTAACAGCGCTCTGATGGAAGAGCAGCACTCGCTTGGCTGGTGCCCAGCACCCAATTTAGGAGCCACAGCTGCTCCTGGCAGTGCTGTCTCCTGACAGACGGAGCAGCACTACACAAGGTATTTGTCCTGCTGCATTTTCCTCCACCCATCCCGCTGGAAGGCTTTGCACCAGGACAGGGGTTGCTGTCCCCATGGTCAGGGGGGCTCAGCCGGCTGCCCTGAGCCCCATGGGCTGTGGAGCGGATGGCAGCACGGTTGTGGGGTGCCACACGCACTCTTCCCTCCTTTGCTGGGCCCTGCCCATCTCTGGTGTGGGATTTCTAGCAGCGTGAGTCACTTGCTGTCTTTAGGCTTGGGCTGGTCCTTGCTGTCTGCACCCAGGCATGCAGCTTTGGTGTCCCAGGCGTGGGAGTAGGAGAATGTGGACCCACGTAGTGGTTAACGTGCAGTTAGCAAGAGTCAAGTAGCAAGGAGAGAGAGGAGGAATATTCTGTTGCACCACAGATGCTATAAATAAATATATTTCCGAGCACTTTAAGACTGTGAATGGGACACAACATAAAAGCTGCTGGTGTGCAGAAGCTGCAGTGGGCTAACAGTAGTATTAGTTTGTTAGTAACTGATAACAACCAGAAGTTTAATTGCTAAGTACAGGTGATAAAACAATAGCGATTTCAGCAATTAGTAATGCTCCCCTGAAGATGGTTATAGATATGCATTGAAAGAATTTGCTGGCCATGCCTTGTCCTGTGGAGACCTTTTCCCAACCTAGTGATGCAGAGATGCCAATAGACGTTAATTTCTTGGCAGTGCCCTTCTCTAGTACCAACTAGTGTAATAAATTAGCCTTGCCTTTAAGTATAAAGTCCAGCTTTCATATAGCAAATGCATTCCTCTTTCCAAATGAGGGGCTTCTCCTTGCAGAGGTTTTCATGCATCAGCCTGCCCAGGTGAGTCCTGAGCTCCAGTTGCTCCTTTCCTCCTGTGAGCACAGCTACCCTCAGCCAGCCCTTGTCCGTCTGTCCAGCATTAAGCATGAAGGAAGGGGATTCAGGGGCCCACAGAAGGGTGGGCAGATGGAGTGTTCCGGCATGCATGGAGTACACCTGGGTGGTTTAAAACCCAGCTCCCTCCCTGGTGCAGGAAACTGGGGTGCTCATGACCAGAAGATGGTTCCTACCCTGTAAATACTGTGTTGCCCATGGCTACTGCACTGAGAAGCCTTTTTTGTTCACTTTGCTGCCATCAGGCTTTCCTGCTCTAAGAGCAGCTCCTCTCAAAGCTTTGTGCTGCAGCACTGGCAGAGGAGGAGGTACAGCTCGGCATCGCTTAGGACATGTGGAACACTCCACTGCTGCTGTTTAGCTTGGAATGTTTTTCCTATGCTCCAAGTCTTGAAGGCTTTCTCTCTCCTAGGAAAATGGAAAGAGTTCCAGGTGCTCGGAGCTGGATGCTGCTCCCTTGCCCACTCCTCTCGTATACCCCAGGTGTCTGTGGGCACATGCAGGAGTCCAAGCCTAGCTGCACTCATCATCTTTTATCTTGAGAACATTTGTTATAAAACCTTGTGACAAGTTTTCCTTTGCAGAAACAAATAGTTACCATTGTGTCCCTGAGCAGCCGCAGGTGTGATTTCAAGGGAGGTTCTGCTTTTTGGCAAATAAATCAAAACCTGGGCTGGTTGTGGGACTGAAGGATTGGTACTGGGAATTTAGAAGCCTTCTATGGGTCAGAGAAATAACCTGCAGTTTGGTCCCAGCAAGCGAAATGTACTTCTCTTGAGCAGAGAAGAATAAAGCTGAAATAAAGCTCTTGGAAATCAAAGCTCCTATGAAAATAAACAGACCAGAATTGCAGTGAAGGGAATAGTAAAGAAATAGGGAGCTTTTGCTATTGAGTCCTCTGAGAGCATGCGGTTTGCCGTGGAAGAGAAGACAGCCAGGTATGAAGTGATGCTGGTAAATTAAGTGTTAGGTTAAAGCAGAAGGAATGACTCTGTGTGTAAGTCCTGACCTCGGGGGCTTTTAATCCTTTGTCTCAGTGTAAAGACGAGAGCAAATGAATATTTCAAGCAACTGGAAGGTGCCGCCAGATGGAAGTGAGGGTAAGAGATCAACTCTGCCTTCAGTGCTTGGAGCAGAGCTCTCCTTTCATCCTTTCTAAAAAGGCAAAACAAACCCTTTTAGCTCTTCCGTCTGTTGCAGGTTAAAACTCACTTTTAATGATCCATTCCCTCGTGTTGCTCCTTCCTGAAAACGGGAACCTACAAGGGTGGTCGTGCTGCTGTGTGATCCTGTCTTTGTTTTCCCTTGCACATTGCCACTGTCGTGCTGCAAGTCAGAAGAAAGTCAGAGCTGGGGCTTTTTTTTGTGGCAGGAGAATGTGTGTGCAGGATTGGTAGTGCTAGGGATGAGGTCTGGTACAGGTCTGCAAACCTAGTGATGGATCTGCAAATACCTGATCCTCTCCTTGTCTTCTTTTGCTGGCTTGAAAGCACCAACTGTGGGCAGTGACTGTGTGCCATCTGAAGTTCGCACCATGCAGCACCTGGAGTTTCATGTATGGAAGTAATTATTAAACAAGTTGGATCAAAATGCACCAGAGAAGCAAAAGCCCCAGGTAAGAAAACTCTTTAATGCATATTCTTACTGGTAAACTTGAGAGCACCTGAGGGAATTAAGCATGCTTCCAAGTGAATGGGATGGGTCTTCTCCATCTGTGTCAAATTCAGATGCCTCTGTTCCTGGTCTCCCACCTCCCAGAGGGACAGAAAACCAAGGTTCTCCTTGATCACAAGTGGTACCTTGCCCTTTTCCTGCCTGGATGTCCTCTGTGATAGTGTGAAAGAGGAATCCAGTCTTGCTGGAGCTAATAGTGTCAGAGCCCTTGGATGAAGAGCCTTGTCCAAGACCAGTGCCTGCCTCCCTGCAAGTGGCTCAGGGTCTCTTGTATTTTAGTCCTTGCTCTTCAGTCCTCAGGTGCTAATGAGTACAGAAGATACAGAGGGTAGGGGTTGAGTGACATTACCTTTTCAGAGGCAGCTGGAGTAGGTGGTTGGCAAATAAAAGTTTGAGTAGAAGCTGTACCATGTTAAATATCAATTAAAATTAAATTTCACTAAGTACAGACATTCATTTATCATTGAAGTCATCATCATTGTTTGTTTCAAATCAAAGTGTTTTGCCCTTTAAAAGAGAAAGTCTATGAATATCAAATTCATGCCCTCTGGATATGCAACCACCTGATACTTTTCCATTATTGTCTCTGTAAATGGTGGGATAGGAGCTTGAAACCTTGTTCTCAGCAGGATGCAGCAGGCTGGGGCTGGAGAGTGAGTGCTTAGGGCAGGCAGGAGCTGCCACTCTGCAGATGTGAGCTGGGACTGTCCTGGTGAAAATCCTTGCCTTTATTTGTAGTGCATCCTCTCAATGTGGAGTAGGTAGGGACAGCTCAGCTGTGAGACAAAGGACATAAAGCTGCGTTTCATCCTATGGGCTACAGTCAAATTCTTTCTTTTGCTTTTGATCATGAACATTTTTTAATTATTACCTGGATTTGAGTTATGAGATTCTCTCACTTTAGATTTATTTGTCCTGGATCTCTGGGATGTGTGGATGCTGTGTGCACACCAGCAGCAGTCAGAGCTGTTGGGTCTGGGCTGTTAGAGTGATGTGCCTGAGGGCTGGGGAGACGGGGCTGCCATCCAGCAGGGATGCAGCAGGTCAATAGGAGACCTGGGGAGATAGTAACACAGTAAGACACCCCAGGTACTGAAGGGTTTCTGCTTTTAATACTGTGTTTAATGATACCAGTGCATTGGGTATCAAGTGAAACATCTACAATGGCATTTCTTGTTATGCAGCTCATCAGGCACTAATTGAGCCTGTAAGTAACAGCCAGCTCTTTCCCAGTTCCCTCTTAATCACATTCTTCTGGCAGTGGGCAAAGAAACGTTTAAGATGTTGAACAAATGACTGTGTCCTGATCAGATGGGAGGGAGAGCAGCCTGCCAGGTGCTGGGGGAGCTGGGACCCTTCTGCAATGACTCTGTGAGGCCTGTCTGTGGGGAATGCCCAAAGCCTGGCTCTCGGATGTGCTGCGTGCTGCAGGGCTGGGGTGTCTCCTGCTGCCCTGGTAGGGGCTCCAGCAGCAGGGTCTCACCAGCCCCTGTCAAGCTGGGCTCTGTGCAGAGCTGCTGCTAAACAGTGCCAAGCCTGCTCTGAGGAAAAACAGCTTCAAGCCGCTCATGTGATGTTGTTCCTCTCTGCTGAAGGCACGGAGGACAGTTTAGGAGCGGCCCCCTTTATCTCGTATTTTTATCTCCTCTTAATCTTGTCTTTTCTCTCACACCAGCTCTCTAAATTCCTGTGGATTTTCATTTTAAAATAGCCTCACTTGGCTTTTCCTTATCAAGTGAGAGTCTTTTCGTGATTTATCACTTGTGACATAACCAGTTGGGTACTCTGATAATCAGATTTAACTAGTCGGTGTGCTGTTGATTAGAACAAGGTCCAAACTTGCCTTTGGCTATTGTTTATCCTGGTGGTGTTAGGTTTTATTTAATAACAAACCATGTAGCAGTAGAATAATGCTTTCCCTTTCAGCAAAGAGAAACACAGCTTCAAGCTGCAAAGAACAGGAGCCAGGCAATGAGTGGAGGCACTGCCAGTGTACAGAAGATTGCAGTAATGGCTTAAAGGAGTGTTTTGCTACAGTGAATACAGTGGGAAGCTAGACAGTTAAAACTGTCTTGCTGGCAAGAAAACAGACCCAAATAGGGTATTTTCAACACAGGCTTAAGGTAAGAAGAAAGTGAATGTGTTCAGTATATGCCCTGGGGAGGGCCCGTAAGAAGAGGGGCTAGCTGCTGTCCTATGCTGGGCTTCATTGCTCAGAAGGGCTCAGCCCAAGCTCCAAAGCCTCCTGTGGAAGACATCCCTGTGGCAATGCTAAGCACAGGGATCTGCAGCTCTCAAACCTGGGTGGGATTCAGAGCCAGCCAGGCAAGCTCAATGTGCTCTCCTGTGGGAGCTGCTCTCCCTGGGCAGAGCCGGAGCCCAGTGAGCCCTGGGAGGCACAGGGATGGCAGGACGGGTTCTATCCCAGTTGTGTTGTTCTCTCCTGACCTCAGCCTGTCCTGGGTGCAGGGGCCAGCACCCTTCTACACCAGCACCTTTTTGCTGCCCATCAATCCCATGAGGAGCCAGGTTGTTGGGATGCGGCAGAGGTGAGGCTGGGAGCAGATGCCCTGCTGCTTTACCAGTATATTTTTAGGAATGGCTAATTCTGCTATTCCCTGTATTGTTCAGCTTCGCTGTGCAGCACCTATTGCCAAAATTATACACAGCTCAACCAGAGCAGCAGTTGTGCGAATAAACAAGTGCTTCCATGACAGCCCAGGGCAGCTGTTTCGGCGGGAGCTGGCTGACTGCTGGTGTAAGTGGTGTTCAGGGACAGCAAGGCCAAGACACTCTCATGTTTCCAGCCTCATCAGTTGAAGCAGGAGCGTTCAGCGGGGTGCATGTAGGAGAACTGGGGTCAGTACTGCTTGCCTTGTGAGCCTCGATGTGATGGTGGAGCCTGGCTGCAGTGGCCAGCTCCCATCGCTGATAGACCTGGCATCCTTCCTCATCCTGCAGCCCTGAGCTTCTGCGGTGCAGAGAAGCCCCTGTTGTGCTGTAAGGACAGACCATAAATACGCTTCTGGTTGTGCTCCTTCATGAGCACAGGCCATGATGCAGCAGCAGGAGCACAGTGACTGTCCTGGGCTCCATGGAGGAGGGTGGGAGAACAGAACTGTGGCACCTCTCCCTGTAGCCTGTCCTCTTATTATATACTCCTGTGTAAAAGAGGGAACACAGTTTAAAGACAGGAGCTCAGAAGCCCAGTCTTTCTTTGAAAGCACAAAGGCTCAGTTGGGCTTTGAGTAAAACACTGCATGAAGTGTTTGTGTGAGGCAACCAACGCTGGATTGCAGAGAGCAATGCCTTGTTACCACTCATAAATAAGAAAAGATGATGCTCTTAGGATGACGTCATGGCAAAGATGTGCAGAGGGATTTTTGCAGTGTTGATCAATATTGCTTGCCTGTGGCATGTCCAGGAGACTCCTAGTGCCTACAGATAAAAGCCTTTCAAGCCCTCAAGGGGGGGGGGGGGGGTTAACCTCTTAATAACCCAGTGCAGAATATAGATGCCTATTTCTAGCACTGCGAGCTTTGCATGTGAAAGGTTTCAGCTGCTCTTCCCTGCCCTGTTCTTGTTCTGATCTATTGTGGCACTCCTCTGCCTGGCAGCGGCTGTCTAAAAGCTAAGTACTGGTGTGGACTCAGGCTCCAAAGTAACTGCTGACCATTTTCCCCCCAAAATAGCAATTTTAGAACTAAGTTTGATGGTCAAGCAGTGTTCCTGTGGCACCAGTGGGTTCGCTGGCAGGGTTTAGGGGGCTCCCTGCAGGTAGCATAAGCCCTAAAGTGGCAGTGGGGTTACTTTAAGCCAGAAGAAAAGATGACAAGCTTGTGAGCACCTAATATCCCAGCTTAGTATGCTGGCAGCTGCTAAAAAACAGTGCTAAAGAGATGGCAAATATAGTAACATGAAAAGAGAGTTTACCATCTCCCTGCCCTCCGGGTGAATGTTTCATCTATAGCATTACACGTGGCAGTGTGCAACTAGAAAAATGCTGTCTGCTCAGATAAAGTACATAGAAAATCAGTGGCTGAGGTTTGTAGGGTCTGAGTGATCTCTCAACCCTTAAAGTCTTTGTCAAAAGTGCCCTTCTGTTCCACAGCAGATCAGACTGTCGGGAATGGGTTGGTGTTTGATTGTGCTCAGGACCAAGTCACTTTTCTGTTCCCTCCTGGGCTTTAGCAGGATAATACATACGTTGGGCTTCTTCACTATTGATGCCTCATGTGGACATCTCAAGCTGGTGAGCTGCTCTCAAGGGCTGCTAACCACAGGCTGCAGCCACTGGGACAGAACTTAAACTTGAGCATCTCCTGCTGTACGGTAAGGACTCTATGGCAAGAGAGCCAGGCACAGACCTTAGCATGCCAAGAGACGGCATTTTCAGAGCTTCAGTATAGTTCATGACTTTAAGTCTGATTTACAGCTGGGGAGATGGGCTTCTAAGTGGAAATGAAAACCCAGTGGTTATTGCTAGAACTCCATGTCTGTTTTGTTCTAATTCTTTGCCCTTGATAAATGACAGCATTTACAGGTATTTTCTTCTGATCTTGCCATTTCATCCATCAGTGCTGTACATCCTTGCAGCCTGCCCTCCAGCTTTGAAGACTCTAAAACCCATTGACACTTGCCTTTCCCCTTTGCTGTTGCTGGCAGTGGCAAGTTGCTTCAGAAGGTGCAGCCAAAGGCACAGTATGGAAAATGGAACTTGGGCTCCAGAACATGTCCCTGCAGGTAATTCCTGGGCTGCCCCTGAAGTGTGGCCACCAGTGTTGGCTGATGAGAGTCACGGACTCCTCAGCACAGGGTGCTGCTTCCAGGCTGCCCATTCTAAGGCTTTGCTTAGCTGAACAGAAGATGGTGCCTTGCAGAGCTAAGCTAGATTCCAAATCCAAGTGCCTTTCTCCTATGCAGCCCCCACTGATACAAAGTCCATTTCCCCTAGCAGATACTGAATAACACTGAGAGGAAGCATTACTACTTTTTTTTCCTGCTGGACCTTATTTATTGAAAGCAAAATAAATCACTGTCCTGGACAAATATTATGACATTTCATTATTCACACTAAGCGTGATAAGTGAGCTGTTTTAGGGACCATGGTACATGATTTATTTAGCTTGGATGTGGATATAAATCCAGCCTTTAGAGGAAGCATTGTAACGGTGTAGGAATGCGGATGCTCTCACATCCACTGGAGCATAGCCAGTACCTATTACCTGATTTCTGGTGTTTTAATGTAAACAGGGCAACCAAGGCTGTTTGTTAAGATCTTATAGGAAATGGGTGATTTCACCAGTGTCTAAGGGGAGCTGAAAAGTGAAAGGCATATATCTGTTCTTAAACAGAATTTCCCTTCTTCATTTAACAGAAACATTCTTCAGTGCATAATGTTATTGATTACTATGGTTAGGATAAAAGGAAGAAATAGAAGTAATACTTGTTGTTTTATTGCCTTTATCGTATGAAAAACTCCTGGGTATTTCAGCCTGGACTGTCATCTCCACGAACAAAACCTGTGGATAAGTGTGTGTTGGGGTTGAGGGGAGGCTGCAGCTGGAGCTACATCCCTCCTGGTATGTTGACAGTGTAGGTCAGGGCACTTCCCCTCATCCCACTGGCTTTACATAAGATGCTTGGCTGGGCACAGCTTTCCAAGGAGCCCCTCTCTCCAGGTCCCTGCTGTGGTGCGATGGGGCACAGAGCTGTCTATACCCCAGTTGGATAGAGTTGCTCCTTCTAGGGCTTATTTTTGTGTCTAAGTTTAAATCTTACTTTAAACTTCAGAGCCTGGGATGCTTTCCTAGGTCTCCAAGATGGATAGCTGCTCTATACAGCAAGCTGTACCCTATTAAAAGAAACAGTTTTAGCCGCAAAACAAAACTTTGAAAGCTGGGAAAACTATAATACATTTTTCTTTTCTATTATGAAAGAGCCAAACCCTGTGAGGTTCTGGTGTATCTGCCATGGTTACAACTGTTTGCAGTCTATAACCCCAACTGGGTTAGCCTATATGGTCATCTATGTGCCTGCTCAGTTTGAATGCTGAAGCTTTCCAAGAGTTAACACTGGGCTGTTTGTATTTTTGTGGGTGTTGGCTGGCTAGGGCTATTTACGACAGCAGAAGTAAATGAGTTAATATTCATAGATGCCTCCTGACTATATAATGTAAATCATGAATGCCTGTGACAGTGTCCCTTGTTCAAACCACGGCACGGCAGTTGCTTAGATGGGGCTGGACTGTCTTTGTGCACAAACTTAAGGTTTCTGAAGAGTGCTGCCTCTGCCTTCAGCAGTGCAAGAGCAGGTCTGCGCTGATCACAGTGATACAGTCCTTGGTGCATGCCTCAGTAGTTAAGGTGACCCTTCATCTCTTGAGCTGTGGTGGCAGCTGGGCAATGGGGATCATCAGCAGACAAGAGACTTGTGGGCTATTGGATCTGAACCTGAGTGGCTTTCCAGGCATCCCAAAGTGATTTTTGAGGCTGATTTCAAATCTAGAGGTTGTTATGTGAAGTGGCATGAAGACAGCTATTAAAAAGCTGTACAAGTGTATGCTGGCTCTGTGGCCAGCCCCCCACAGTCGCGTGGCCACTGAGCACAGTGGAGTGGGTACACATTGCCACCAAGACCTTGCCTGGGCTATGATAGGGTTGACCACCTTCGATGTGACAAAAGATGCAGGGAGAAGGTTGGCAGCAGTGAAGGCGAAGGATGGTATAATTGCCTTTACTGCAGTGCACATTGGGCAGGTCCAATGCAGAAGAGCCATTGCTTTGTGAAGGCTTCCAAGAGGAGTTGTGATACCTGGACGTGGCTGGGTTGCAGGGATGTGGAAACGTGTCCATCTTGGGGCTGCATATCTGGGGTGGAGGCAGTGCCTGGATGGCCCTGTTTGTGCTGGACAAGGAAGGAAGAATGGGGGTGCTTGTGGGGGCTCAAGGAGCAGCTGTGAGCGAGCCACACTGAAGTTAAGGCAAAAGGTGGCCAGAAATAGAGAGTACAAGAAAATGAGTAGACAAGGTTATAATGGATGGAAGGAAAAAGTAGAAGGGAGTTTAACAAGATCCCAGCTAAGTCAGGATCAAAAGGGATTATATTTGTGCAAATCCCTCATTGGAACTGGTATCCATATGTGGAAGAAAGAAATACTGCTTTTCTCCTTCCATACACTATTTCTGGTGCTCTCTATAAAGTCATGCCCCAAGACTCGCTGGTATTTCATGAAGAAAATGCTCAGTCTTTAGGGCAAGCAGTGCCAGAGTCCAGAAAAATAGATGCTGTAATAGCCATGTGATTAAATAAATGTTATTCTTTCCCTTGTTTTTATAATAAGAAAAAGAATTTGGTGAGAAAACTTTATCACTTTAAAGACTGACATCTTCCATCACTTGAACTCTGTTACATAGATACGGAGAGGGGAAAGTTGCACATCCCTGAAGAAAACAAGCCAAGCATGTCAGAGTCTCCAAAGTGTCACAATGCAGCTGGTGGAGAGCTGTGCAGGGGCCCTTGTGCCTTGGTCACCTATGCCATGGAGAGGTGATGCTATGTCTTCTTGCTGAAAGGGGCAGGTGAGTCCTTGTTCTAGCAAAGGCCAACTCAGTGAGCTGGGATTCAACAGCTCGGCTTGGTAGTAGAGAGCTGAGAAGTCCAGGGGTGTTCACAGTCACCTCCATGGCTGAACTGCCCTTCCTGAAGAAGTGTCAGCAGGAGTCAATAGCAAGATGAACCAGCCCTTGTCCCTTGGTGGTAAAACGTAGCCTGAAGCCCTGCTGTTATTGTAGATTTGGAGCCCTTTCTTGGAAAAAGCCAAAATTATTCATCCTTAGGACACAGTGGTTATAAGCAGAAGGGCAACATTTTCCAACAGTTTTTTCCCAGACAAATATAAATACACACGTGAATATTTTGTGTGCCCATGTCTGTTTTGCCATGTTCTTGGCTGCAAATGCCCTTCCCCCACCAAAGCAGAGCAATCAAAAATCCCATTTTGACATTTTGAGCTCAATTTTTGCCAATGATATTGTGCAAATGCTTTGAGGACTGGCGCACGGGAGAAAGAGGTCACTTTGTCCATTTGCACGTCTGTTAAGAGCAAGGCAGAATATAACAGGGTTAAAAGTGCTGGGGAAGAGTCAGGTGTTAGGAGAAACAGGTCCAGTGGTGAGGATGGAGGGTGGTGAGAGTCCTTGGAGGTTGACCTCATGGGGCTGAATGGTGATAGAGATGTATGGCACTTGTAAAGCTGAATGGGAGCCCTCTTGCTATGCTAAGTGGGGTGAAATGCAGTACATGACACATGGGAAATTGTACTTCTGAGGCTTTCTCACTGTACACTGAAGTTCCTTTTCTTTGATGACAGACACAGCTCCTGTTTTGGATGAGGGAGCAATGTTTGCTCCAGATGCAAAGAACAACCTCTGAGCTGCATTGATCTGCAAGTGCAAAGCCAAGGCTAACAACAAATGTTAAATCTCAAGTGGGTCTTACACTGGCAGAAAATCCTTCCTTTGCCTAGTAAATGTGGCGTTAAATAAACCCACAAGCACAGGAGGAGCAAGAAGTGTTGATGTTCCTTTTAGGGACTGGGTGAGGTTTGTAAGTGCAGTCATAGCAGAACTGTGCTGCTCAGGTGTGTGCTGCGAGTTCCCATCTCCAAGGTTTGCTTGCATCCTGTGGAGAGCAAGTGGTGGTGCCAGGGCTGCATGGCTGCTGAGGGTCCATCTCTTTCACTTCCAGCATCTTCACTGCATGTGCTTCCCCCTGGCTCTCCCATTATCTTTTATTATAACAAGGGTATTTGTTACTCACCTGCAGCTCCAGGCAGCTTCAGGTTTCTGTTTGGGAGCCCGCCTCACGCATCTTGCAGTTTGGATACAAGTTCATAAAGTGGCTGGAGCTGAGGCAAAGCTCGCGGATTGCTCTGTGCTCCTTTGGATTAAACTCTAAGCCATCCTGCTTTTACTGCTATTGCTTTTGAGGCTGTATGTTTTTATTGCTTAGTAATCTGTGTGAAATGGCTGTAAAATGAAAATAAGAACAGTAACACTCTGAGGCTTTGAGCCTAACACTGGAAGCAGAGCTGGAATCTGCTGCAATAGCTTCCAGTTTTCTCTTCAGTGCTACTGGCCTTCAGATTGTCATTAAGAAGCAGAAACTTGATGGCAAAGTGTCCATCCTGGGAAATCCAGGAGAAGAAGAGGGGAAGGGTGCTAACCTGGATTACTGGGATTGGTGGTGTCCTTGCAGCATGAGAATCAGGAGGGAAATCATGGAGTGGTTTGGGTTGAGAGGTATCTTGAAGACCGACCCCCTGCCATGGGCAGGGACACCTTCGACTAGTCCAGGTTACTCCAAGCTCCGTCCAACCTGGCTTTGAACACTGCCAGGGATGGGGCAGCCACAACTCTGTCAGACCCCACTGGCTTCCTTTCCAAACCTAGGTGGCTGCAAGAATGGCTTTGTTCCTTTAGGAAGAATAGTATGTATAAATATGCAAAGACCCAAGCTCTGGGTTTACTGACAAGCTCTTCAAGGCAGTTGTTGGATTGGAGATGCTCCGAGATGAGCAATGCCTGGTAGTGAGGCTGTGCTTATTAGTGCTTAAAACAACATAGCTACAGGTCTGGGGACAGAACAACTTGTGTAGCCTGAGGTGAAGCTTAAAAAGAATTTGAACTGTCAAAAGCAGAAAAGGGCATTTGAAAACATAACACTCTGCTTTCCCAGTTACTTGTATAACTAAATCAGCTAACCCATGTGTCATCTACAGTCCAATTCTCCTTTTATAGTAAAAACAAATATTGGAGGGACTCAGGGCCAAATGCTGCTTTTTTTGTCAATCTACACTGTTGGCATGGCTTCCAGTGCTGCTGAGCTGTCACATCTTGACCAGAGGCAGGAGGAGTGATGATGGTTTGCACCTTTTGGAGCTGGGCTGCATCACCACCACCTTCTAGGGAAGACTTTGGTCATCCTCAGCACTGTCAGTCCCCAGTGTTCAAAGCATGTTTCAGGGACATGGCTATGGCTCTTGCTTCTCTAAAATGTCAATGATGGACTATATCAAATGAGCTGATGCCAACTGCAGTGTTATATTAATCCTAAACCTAATGATCAGGTGTTTTCCACTTGGTTTAGAAAACAAAGTTGTGGTGGTGGGGAAACCAGATGTAAGCCCTCCAACTTTCTGTTGAACAGTTTAAATGAGACGGTGGTTGGTGCAGAAGCTCTAGAAATTGAGTATATTCAGACTAAGGACTAAGAGTTTGAACTTTCTGCTGTGTAGCACTCTTATGAAGTAGTCTTTATTCTTTAAAAGCTTTTGTAGAGTCTTTAAAGTAGTTGAAAAGGAAAAGTTCATAAAGGTGACTGAAGCAGAGATGTGCTCCTCAGAGCTTTGAATAAAAAAGTAAATGCTGGTAATAGATATGCCAGCCTTAAATATTTCCTCAAATTGGAATAATTTAACTAGAGCTTTGTTTTGGATCAATATAGTATGGGAGACTGTAGAGCTGGACATGGGGAATTTTGATGCTATCAAAATATGTCAAACCTTGATTTAGAAACAGTTTTCCATTTCAGAGTACCGTATTTTGTACTTTACATAATACAAAGTGAAAAGCCTAAATATGACTGACATTTTCTTTTCCTGGAGTCTAGAGGGCTTGTTTTAGTTCAGAAAGAAGCCAAACTTTCACGTTATGTGTTTTTCTACACAGACATGAGGACTCAGGGTTCTGACTTGCTCCATAAGTCAGGAGGGCTGCACGTCCTCTGTCTGTACCTGCATCCCTGAGCAATGTCAGGCATGTTACCTAAACCTCTGCAGAGGGCAGACAGCCCTGATGTGGTTATGGGTGAGCACTGCAAAACTTTCAAAACAATGAGTATTTCAATATAGTTCTTTGAAGCATGGAGCGGATTTATGCTCTTGGTTACTTTTTCCATGATAATTCCATGGCATTGAGGTTGCATGTAGGGAAACAAGTCGCTCAGGAGAGGCTACGAGCAGAAAAAGATTTGGTTATCATAAGCAGTACAAGGACGGTGATGCTGCCTTCCAGCAGTGAGTTCCGTTCCCGGAGCGACAGCACCATCTAGTGAGAACCGGTCCCGAAAGCACACTCTCCTGCCCGGCCACGGCTCCCGTTTTCCTTGGGGAAGGTTGGATCTGGTGTATTTGCTTCCTGAAGAAAACAGCCAGACTTTGCCAGGGCTTCCTCACATTTCCTGAGAGCAGGCAGTGGAGCTTCCCGGCTTCTGCCTGCCTGGGCAGTGGGAAGCAGATGGCTGGGTGTTTCAGGCTCGCTAGAAGGGGATGAAGACAGCAGTACTTTGCCCTGTAAGAAACTGGACTGGCTGTGCAGGTATGCAGGCAGCAAAAGAGAAGCAAATGACCCTCTGAAAGGCAATAATTCCAGTCTGTCTCTAACCTTCTGCAGGTGTGTCTGCATGCTGGCCCAGTGGACAGGAGTGCTGCAATTTGAGCTGCTCCACTGAAGCAGAGGAGCGTCTACATCTGATGATGGTCCTTTTAGAGGCCCCAGAATCCTGGAGGTCCCCTATTTTTGCACATGTGCCTCTGTCCCCTCACCCTCCACAAGCAGGTTGTCAGGAAATGTTTTCTACACCCAAAACTGCAGCAGTGGAGCGGCACAATTCCTCTCCTGGCCTGGTGCTTCCAGCCCCAAGCACCAACACAAGATGTTAATTTCTCAAGCCAATTCCAGCTGTATCCTTGCGCAGTGATGGAGAAAGAGTTGCTCAGGTGAGACTTTCAGCTGTATGAATTTATCCTTTGGGGAAAAGTGCATGGCTGAAAATACCAGGGAGGAGATGATACGTCCTCAATCCAGAGTGCAGGTAAGGAGGGTGGCTCTCTTACAGGGCAACCTGGGGGTTTATTTCAATAAAGCAATTGGAGAAAACTTGTTAATCTTTCATAGTTGGGGTTTAAAATGGAGAAAATACTTGGGTTTTGAAAAGCTGGGTGGAGCAGCTGCAGCAACTGGGAATGTCAAAGTTGCAGCTCTTTGTGGCACATAAAGATGCTTGGTGTGCTTGAGTCAGGTACAAGGTGTTTCACCAAGACCTCCTGCTTTCATGGATTTTACTGCTTGTGAGAATAAAATCTGGTTTGGGTTAAATAGCAGAGATTTATTTTCTCTTCAAGTTTGAGAAGGAATTAGCTCTGTAAAATGACAGCCTTAACTTCAAATATGGTTGTTGGATGTGTTTGTAACCCACAAAACCCACAAAACAAAGGGATTTTGAAGAAGGGATTCTGTTATGTGGCAACCCATTTCATTCAAAAGATCTGTAACATACAGCTCATATAAAAGGTGCATTTAATAACCATGTTGCTCAAGTGCTCCCCACCCTTCTCATGCAATAGTGTGACATTTCATTTGCAGGGTTGCTTAAACACCATATGAACACGTCTGCATACTGAATAAAATCCTTTAGTTTAACCCTTAAACACTTCAAATAATTCTTCTTAATAAAATAATTTGATTTCCTCTATAGGCAAAATTGTTGCATGTACAGATATAGGGTTAATTTATTATGCAATTAATTCTAAAAGCATTTCAGAGTTTGAGACTCAAGCGGTTAGTTTTTGCAATGATGTAAACCCACGCGTCTCAACTGAAGCTTGTATTGACCTGGTCCTAATCCAGTTTTAATGCTTCTTGTTTCTTAAACAGTTTCTTTGATCCTTTTTGTAGAAGTTTGGTGATCCAAGATATTTTTTCCCAGTCAATCAGGAGGAAATATAAATCCAAGCTTCATCCCCAGTTATCTCTTGGTCTTTTTAGCAATCAGAGTAAGCATTTTGCCACTCACATTAACTCAGTGGCAGAAGATCACTTCTTCTTGCTGATTTCTGGGCAGCCAACTGCTGCAGGGCTGCAGAGAAGATGAGCGTTTCACCTCACTATATTGCAGGCTCCTCAACCATGCTACTGGTGACAGATGAAGCTCAACCCTAGGGAAATGCATTGAGAAGGGGCAGGCTTTCTTGACCAGTATCACTGCTCTCACAGCCACCAGCAAATTGACACCTCACTGGTCATGTACCAGGAGCACTGCTTAGAAGGGCTCATGGTGCCTGCACATCACCCCACAGCTGGTGAGGAGGAACATTCACTCTCTCCAAGGGCAGTGAGTGAGCAGGTAATTCCTCCTGGCTATTTGCTGACCTGGTTATTTTTGCTCTGCAAGGCACTGCCTTTCCCCAGCTGTGGTGGAGAAACAGAGAGGGCTGGAGCTGGTGTATTTTCAATGGCTCGTTTTGATACTGACCCCATTAGGCATGTTTTGTACACTTAAGGCTTGTCCCAGCCTTTCCTAGTTCTCCCTGTTGTCTGTTGTGGTCGATTCTTGTATCTTCTGGGCTCTTAACTTCCTCCTTGTGTCCAAATCACAGAGCTGCTGCAGGTATTGGCTGCAGCACATTCCCTCACCTCTGAAGAGGTCTCCTGGCATGATTCCTGCAGCAGCATTGTTTTCAAAGCTAGCCAAGAGTCGCAGATGCACACAGATGCTGCAGCACTGTCCTATGGTTTCCTTGCTCAGCCCCAGGAACCTGAACCCATGGAGCCATGTTCCCCTTGCAGGAAAAAAACAAAGCCATCTCAGACCTCCCAGGTCTTTTCTGTCCATGAACAATTGCACCTGGAATATACTCCTGCATTAACACCTCCAGAACAGGGGGGCAAACAGCAATACTGACCTTAGAGCCAGGGTGATCAAATCACTAGACCAGACACGGCTCACCTCTTTATTTCACACAGCTGCTGAACACATTTTCTGCCATGGCACTGGTGAGCCTGGAACTGTGGCAGAAGCTGTAATGCTTCTGAGACGCAAACCAGCTCTCACAATCCTTGAAGGGCAGCATGCAGACTCCTCGCTCTGGTTCTTCCTGCAGACCACTAAATGCTACCACCAAGGACATCATTCAGTGGCAGCTAAAACTAGTAAGAGATGTATCAATGACTGCTCTGATCACTAATGAGAAATTATGCAGAGACAGCTCAGGAATGAAGAGGACAGCTGTCCTTTTGATGCGTATCTCCAAAAGCATTCTGAGCTGCAAGGATGCTGGCTGCCTTCTCCTGAGCACCACTATAAGGGGAAGGGATAAGAGGTGGGTTTAGGCATCCCTTTTCCATTATCACCTGGTTGCAACAGCTCACATAACTCCTAGCTGCAGGATCAGATTCTGGCCAAAACAGAGGCCCACGCATTTTCCCCTGCTGTTGAGATTGCTCTGGAACCTCAAAAGGCCCAAGCTCTGCTCGACTTCAGGGCTGCACAGAAAGTGCCAAACCACTAGAGTGAAACCGGACCTCAGCTCAACTCGAAGCCAAACAAGGGGGATGGAGGAGGAAGGAAACACAAACTGGGGTTAAATGAAAGGGAGGGAGGAAAGAAACAGGAGTGAGGCAAACTAACCATGAGTGTCAGTTCTGGCACTTCTGAAATGCCTTCAGCTCCACTGAAATAACTAGTATTCATGTTCTTACTCTGGTCACTTCCACTGGGGCGGGATAGGAAGCAGGGACTTACTTAAACAAGAAATGTCTTTTTTTTTCAGTGGAATTCCCATTTAGCTGTAGAGGGCTCATAAGAACAATTCTCACAGACATGGTGATGCTGCGAGGGCTGGAGCAGCTCTGGTCTGGAGCCAGGCTGAGAGAGCTGGGCTGGGTCAACCTGGAGGAAAGAAAGCTCCTTAAGGGGAGACCTTAGAGCAGCTCCAGTGCCTAAAGGGGGTACAAGAAACCTGAAGAGGGGCTTCGGACAAGGGGAATAGCTTTAAACTGGCCAAGGGGAGACTGAGATTAGACACTGGGAAGAAATTCTTCCCTGTGAGGATGCTGAGGCGCTGGCACAGGGTGCCCAGAGAAGCTGTGGCTGCCCCATCCCTGGCAGTGTTCAAGGCCAGGTTGGACACAGGAGCTTGGAGCAACCTGCTCCAGTGGAAGGTGTCCCAGGGGGTTGGAACTGGATGAGCTTTAAGGTCCCTTCCAACCCAAACCATTTCATATCACGACATTTTTCCATCCCTGGTGATAGGCAGGAAGGTGCCAAGTCCCCAGCTCCCCATCCCTCTCTGGAGATGGGCACTCACTGCAGGGGCAGCTCTCCAGCTCACAGGGCAATTCTCCTTTCAGAGACAGCCTCCTGGAAGGATGCAGCCATTTCATCCTGTTTCAGGGCAACACCTCTCCATGTGCTATCATTACAACCGGCCACAACTTCCCCTTTGTTGGGGGAAGAGAGGGAAACCAATGTGTTTGACTTCTGCAAAAGCTTTGGTGTGTGATGAGAAACATCCTGCACACAGAAAAAAATAACCAGGTAGTTTTGGGAAGGCCTGGCAAACTGGACCTCGAAGACCTGGCAAGCTGGACCTCGAGAAGAGCGTCACAAAAACAGCACTTCCCTGTTATTGCCAATCATTTGGGCTATATAGGCTGAGATACCAGGAACATTGGAGTTACTGCAGATAAAGACTGTGAAGGTAATATTTTATCCTGGCTGCTCTCCTCAGCCAAAACCACTGCAGCAAGCTGGGTTAATGCATGGATTCACAGGCTGCCAGCACCAATGCAGCCCCTGCTGCTGCACCTTTCTCTGCACAAACACTCACCCCAGCTCTAAACCTGGCTCCCACCCACATTTGCCTAGGAGCTCTTGTGCCTCTCAACACTCCCTCGTGTTGTCTAGGTCTGAGGGTGCGCTGAAGACGCTGCTCAAATGCTATAAACACCAGATGAAGGGACAACACTTACAGGGAATGCTCTTTAAGTAATACTTAAAACTAGTGCTCTGACCACTGTTCATTTTCTTGCAAAGCACAAAGGAGCACATTGCAGCAAGCTCTCCTCATTAAATTTCAGTATGACAGAGCAGAATCTAACAGTGTTTGTCGTGATTCTCTTTAACAGTGAAAAGACATCATTACTTTTACTGTTAAGCAGATATCTTGCTTGTATAGGTTTACTAGGTTATTTTCTATGCTAGATAAGATAACCAACTAGAGCACTGGAATGGGTTGCCCAGGGAGGTTGTGAATGCTCCATCCCTGGCAGTGTTCAAGGCCAGGTCGGACAAGGCCTTGGGAGAGATGGTTTAGTGCGAGGAACTTGATGATCTTAAGGTCCTTTCCAACCCTAACTATTCTATGATTCTATGAGTAGTAAGCTCCAGGTTTGTCACATGCATCAACTGCAGCTGGATAATATCTCTACCCTTTTCTTTATGCAGCACTCATGATTTTGGCAGAATAAGGTATTTTATAACATTTAGACATTGTTTAGCCAAATGCTCCTCTAGGATTCTATGATACAACATCAGATACAATGACCTAACTTCTTTTGCTAGACAAAGCTCCAGGGTAATGGATATTTTGTAATATCAGAATTAGCAGTGAAATTCAGAACACTCTTTAGCCAGCCCCTGAAATATGTAACATAAAATAAGACACAGCATCCCTTACCTCACCTTGCAGACAATAACCCAGAAAGGACTGCTCCAGGGAAGCTTACTCTTGCCTACAGATAACAGCAAAAAAAGCATCTGAAGAAAATAACACTTTTTTTTCAAACCCTTTACTCTGTTTTTCTCCCCCAACCACATTTTCTTGCTACTTTCTGTTGCTGGGCTTCTTTTTATGGAGAGTAATGATTTATGAGAGCACTCCTGCCTTTCAACCAGCTGTGGCCACTGCTGAGATCAGGGAACAAACCTGGCCTCAATTAGGCCAGGAGTAACCTGCTTTTTCTCAATACACACACACACACCCCGCCAAATGAACACAGTATATTTGGAAGTATTTTCCTTGTATGAAATTCAGACCAGTCCAGCCCAGTTTAGCTCAGTCCAGTGCAACTAAGCTCAGCCAAGAACAGTTTAGCCCAGTCCAGCGCATTTTAGCCCAGTTCAGACCTCTCCAGATGCGTTTAGCCCAGTATAGCCCAACTAAGCCCAGCCAAGAACATTTCAGCCCAGTTGAGCTCAGTCCTGTCCAGCCCAGCCCAGCTCACTTTAGCACAGATTAGCCCAGCTCAGCCCAGCTCTGTCCAGCCCAGTTTATCCCATTTAAGGACGGTCCATTTAGCCCACTCCAGACAAGTTTAGCCCAGTTCAGCTCATTTTAGACTTGTCCAGCCAGGCTCAGACAGGTCCAGCCCAGTTCAGACCAACGGAGCCAAGGCCAGCCCAGTTTACCCTAGCCCAGCCCAGTTTAGTCCAGTCCAGTCCGGCCCAGTGCATACCACTTCACCCCAGTTCAGCCCAGCCCACTTTACCCCGTCCAGCCCATTCCAGCTCACCCCAGCCCATTTAGCCCACTTTAGCCCAGTGCAGCCAACTTTAGCACAGTCCATTGCAGTTTAGCCCAGCCCAGCCCACTTTATCCCAATTCAGCCCAGTTTAGCCGTGTCCAGACCAACTTAGCCCAGCCCAGTTCACCCTAGTTCGGCCCAATTCAGACCTGTCCAGACCAATTTATCACAGTTCAGCAGGGTTTAGCCCAATTCAGACCAGTCCAGCACACCTTAGCCCTCTTGAGCCCACTTCAGCCCAGCACAACACAGTTTAGACCAGTTCAGCCTACTTTAGCCCAATTCACATCTGTGCAGACCAGTTTACCACTGTTAAGCCCAATTTAGCCCAGCCCAGTACAGTTCAGCCCGCTTTAGCCCTGCCCAGCCCAACGCAGCACAGTTTAGGCCAGCTCAGTCCAGCCCAGTTTAGCTCAGTCCAGTTTACCCCAGCCAGTTTAACCCAGTTCAGCCCAGTTTACAGCCCAGCCCACTCCAGCTCAGCCCAGACAAGCTGAGCCCGATTAGGCCCAGTTTAGCACAATTCAGCCTGGTTTAGCTCAGCCCAGCCAAGCCAAGACCTGATCAGCCAGTTCAAGCCCAGTTTAGCCCAGTTCAGCCCAGCCCAGCAAAATTTATTCCAATTCAGCCCAGTCCAGCCCCATTTAGACAAGCTCAGATTTGTTCAACCCAGTGGACAGATCCTGTTAACTCCCTATCACGCCCCCTCCCCATTACCCCCTATTAACCGCCATTACCCCCCCATTTCCCCCCATTACCCTCTATTAACTCCCTATTACTCCCCACCCCTCCATTGCCTTCCATTATCCTCCGGTCCCCCTTAAGGCCCCCCCATTGCCCTCCCAGTGCAGAGGCTGCTGTGGGGCAGCAGCTCCAAGCGCTCCCAATAGCACTGGTGGGGAAAGTGTCAGCGGCTGGAGTGGCCACCGACAGGTGAGTGCCCCATAGAGACCCACAGGGACCCATATGAATCCATAAAACCCATAGACACCCGTAGCACCCCACAGACCAACCACAGAGACACACAGAGCCCCCATTTCCATCCTTATGATACTATTAGCACCCCATACCCCCCCCACAAACGCCCCATAGACACCCCATATACCCTCATGACACCCTATAGCCTCCAATAGCTCCCCATAAGGACCCATATCCCCCATTGACATCCCATAGACACCCCATTTCCATGCCTATGACCACATAGCCCCCCATAGTGCCCCATAGATACCTCATAGAGCCCCCCATAGAGCAGAGGACGTGCCCTTGGCTGACCCAGCCCCCTGCAGCACCATACCGCCGCCTGCTGGACGCACAGCAACCCGCTGCCTGTACCCCCATTTTTGCCCATTTCTAACCCTTTTTAAGCCATTTTGGCCATTTCTAAACCATTTTTGGCCATTTCTAACCAGTTTTCCCGACTTTAAACAGCTTTAAAGCTCTTTTTTTTTTCCCATTTCTAACCCAGCTTTGCCCATTTCTAACACGTTTGAAGCCATTTGGCCATATCAAATCCATTTTTGGCCATTTCTAACCCATTTTTTTCCTGATTTCTAACATGTTTTAAGCCATTTTGTGGTATTTCTAACCCACTTTTGCCCACTTCAAACCCATTTTAAGCCATTTCTGTCCATAACAAGTTTTATGCCTTTTTTTTTTTTTCTGATTTCTAACCCTTTTTAAGCCATTTTGGGCTGTTTCTTACCTTTTATTCCAATTTCTAACTGGTTTTAAGCCATTTTTGGCCATTTCTCACCTGTTTTTTCCACTTGTAACCCGTTTTAACCCATTTTTGTCTATTTCTAACACATTTTATGTGTGTTTTTTTCCAATTTCTAACCCTTCTTAAGCTCCTTTTGAGCTTTTCTAACACTTTTTTCCAATTTCTAACCCATTCTAAGCCATTTCTAACCCGGTTTTGCCCAATTCTAACTTGGTTTAGACTATTTTTGTTCATTTCTAACCAATTTTAAGCCATTTTGTCCTTCCTAAACCATTTTTTGCCATTTCTTACCAGTTTTTCCATTTCTATCACATTTTAAGCTATCTTAGCAGATTTCTAACCCAGTTTTGGCCATTTCAACCCATTTTAAGCCATTTCTGGTCATTTCTGACTCATTTTCAGGCATTTCTAACATGTTTTAAGCTATTTTTGGCCATTTCTAACCCGGGTTTGCCTTCTTCTAAGCTGTTTTAAAACATTTTCAGCCATTTTGAAAACACTTTATGCCATTTTTTTTTTCTATTTTTAACCAGTACTTATTTTTGCCCATTTCAAGCCAGTTTGGGCAATTTCTATGGATTTCTTTCTATTTCTAACCCATTTCTACAAACTTCTAACCCATTTTAAGCTTTTTTTTCCATTTCTAACCCATTCTTCCCATTTATAACATGTTTAAAGCCTTTTTTTTTTTCCATTTCTAACCCGTTTCTGCCTACTTCTAATCCATTTTAAGCCTATGGAGTTTCTATAGGTCTCAGCACCCCCCAGTGTCTCTTCATGGGTCCCTATGTGTCTCAATGTCCATACCCCCACCCCAGTGTGTTTCTATGGGCTCTCCATGGGTCGCAGCATCCCCCAACGTCTCTCTATGGGTCCTTATGTGTCTCTCTGTTCCCCAGTGCCCGTATGCTGAAGGTGGTGGTGCCGTTGGACAGCGATGCCGGGTGGGGGGGGCCTGCCGGGTCCTGGGACGCTCCCCGGAGGAGGGAACGGGACGGAAGCAAAACCTCCACCGGCACCACGCTCGCCAGCGGCACCTTGGAAGGAAAAGTGGCGGCAGCGCAGGCGCGGTGAGGCCGTTACCACGGCAACGCGGCCGCCGTGATGGGTGAGGACATGTCTCGGCAGGAGGGAGGCCTGCGAGCGTTGCCCGGGCCCGTAGAGCGGACCCCTTTCTCATCGGTACCGGGATTTCGACACATGACGGCAGCAGCGAGCGGCGCCCGGAGCCGTTCCCACCGCCTCCCTACCTCTACCACCTGCAGTACCTACGTTTGGACACATGGCGGCAGCACACTCCCACTTTCCCGATACCGCAGAGGCAACGGGCTCCGAAACTCCCGCTCCCCGCCCGGTTCCCATCGTCCGGGGAGTGTTCCTTGGAGCAGTTTTGTTTCTTTTTGCTTCGGGGTGGGGGGGTGGAATAAAAACGGGGGTGTGGGGAATCTGTAGACGGATGCTGTCGTTTGGGTACCCCAGTGTCACCGGCCGGGGGGGCGATGATTCGGCAGAGGAGCAGGTGAGTAGAGGATGGGGGCGGGTCCGCTGAAAAGAGGGCTGGTTTGGGGCTGATTCCCCCCAAAAGACCTTCCCATGACGGGCTGTGCTTGTGGAGCCGGAGCCGCTGTGGTGGCCCCAAAATACTCCAAAACCCTTGATTCCGGGTCTGCAAGGGTTGAGGCAGCGGGGAACGGTGGAGAGGATACCCCCGCAGAACTCGGTGCGCGGTGTGACACCAGGCATCGCTCGCTGCTGCCACCCTGTGTCCAGAGTTCGGTACTGCAGCCCGGGCTCCGCGCATGAGCCGTGGCGCTCACTTTGCCTCCGCTGCTGTCTCCGGAAGTGGCCGCTGCAGCGGGGCTGCTGCTGGCTCCCGGTGAGCAGTGGCCGCCGCTCCACGTGCGGGTGCCGGCGGGGGCGCGGGGTGCTCGTGGCCGCATCGCGGTGTTCGCGCACCGGCTCCGGTCCCTCCGCGCGCCGTTTCGATGCCGCATGCGCAGCTCCCGGGAACAGCATGGCGGCGGGCAGGGTTCGGGTCCCCGCAGCGGCGGCAGCAGGTGAGAGCCGAGCCCACCGGGGTTACTGGGGAGGGGATGGAGCCCGCCTCCCCGTCCGTCCCCTGGGTGGCCGCAGAGGGGTGTCTGCTGCCCGCTGGCCGCCCGGTGCGGCAGGGTTGCGGTCTGCCGGCGACGGGATGGGTCAGGAGCCCCCAGTGCGCTTGATTCTGCCTTCATCTCCCTTAATGAAACAGGCGCTTCGGAGCCTCCTGGCCCGGCATCCTGCGCCCTGCCACTGTGCTTGTCTCTCTGCCCTGGTTTCAGCTGCAGCAGAGTTAATTCTCTGCCTGGGATCTGGTGCCGCGCTGAGTTTCGCCTTTACTCTGAGAATAACGCTGGTAACGCACCGCTGTTTCCAGTGGTTGCCCCGTCCCGCTTACTCCGATCAAGGACTTTACGGTCCCTCCTTCTGTGCCGGTGAGGAGGGGCACAAGAAGCTGGGAGGGAGCAGAGACAGGACACCGGACCTGAACTAGTCAAAGGCGTATTGCATACATACCACAGCACGTCGTGCTGGGTACTGGAGGCAGTAAAGAAACGGGGCAGTTATCCGGAGGGAGGATCTTTAATTCACACTGTATCTTCATTGCTAGGAAAAGGGACGAAGATGGAAATACCCGTTTAGAAACTAGCTAAGGAATTCCCTGTTTATTTAATCAGATCTACACTTGCAGTTAGTTTGGAAATGAGACTGTTCACCGTAGCTTTAAGATGCTGAAAGATCTGGAGACTGAAATTCTCTCTCCATGAAAGAGTGAGGTCTGCAGCAGCAGCAGGGGCAGGGCTCATTGCCCTCCGTGCGTTCTGCAAATAGACCTTGCTGTGTTGTGCCCTGGGGGAGCCCACCCAGCTCATCGCAGCTTTTCTGTTGAGACTGTCAGCGAGGATTTCTGTTGCTGCTGTTGCTCTCCTGGTTTCCCCCGGTTTGGTCACCTGCCTTGCTCCAGTAAAGCATCAGGTTTCTTCATAAATACACAGTATTCTAGATGCAGAGACAGCGTTGTGAGGGAGCTGATCCAGATCTCAATGTGTGTTGCAAGGTGCTTAAAGCAGGAGATGCATCAAGTTACCAGACTGGGTGGCTTTAGTGTTTCTCTAGTTTATGCCAAGGCATTTCAGGTCTCAGTCTGTTGAGAACAGGCAGAATCCGTATTTGCTCTGCTGCTGATTTGCCCTGGCCGTTGAGCTGAAGGCTTCAGATGTGGGAGCAGTTGGTTTAAGGCTTGTTCGTGGAATTTTCTGCCATCTAAAAATTAAACGGAGTTTCTCTCATTAAAGCTTTACAAATGCCCTTTGAATCCTAGTGCTTTTTATGTATGAGACAGCTGTGGATGGCCCAGTGCCGGGCTATGCGTACAGCACCCTACAGGATAAAACATGTAAGACCTGACTGGTCACGGCGTGTGGCTGAAAATGAGTGTGGTGTCACAGGAGGTTATTTGAGGATGAACTGAAAATGTTCCAGGACCTGTTTCTGAGGAAGTCTCCCGTTTCCAGGCTGTCCTGGTGCTCTGTGGACAGGCTCCTGGCCGTGTGTTGTCTCTGCAGGTGTCCAGCAGGCTCTGTGCTTCATCACGGAGTCGCATCCTGCACTGAGGTGACTCTTAGTTACTGCTGTAGCTCAGGCACAGGCCCTCACTAATGGCTGCAGTCACTGTGAATGCTGGGTTTTGCACATTTTTTTGCAGGGAAACACTTGTGTGGGATTTCTATCTTTAAAAATATACACAACTGTTTTGTTTTCCCCTTTGGTTCCCCTGTGATGACCAGGAAGAAGAAGAACGCCTGGCAGAGATGGGTAAAGAAGAGAAAGGGGAAGAAAAAAGACCAGAAAAACAGTGAGGAAGATGCCAGCGAAGAGCAGGGAAAAGAGAAGCAGCAGTCTCCAGGTTGGGCAAGAAACTGCCCCTCCCAGAGCAGAGTCCCAGAAAAAGGAGGAAGGCAAGAAGTTGGAGTCTCAGGTGAGCATCCTGCTGAGGGAATTTGGTGTCTGAGGAGTTGAATGGCGAGAAATGGTCGCTAGGTTCAGGCAGGCCTCGGTCAGACACAGCAGTGAAGCAGCTATTTATTGAATGCTTGTGCAAAAATGGGTGTCCTGGCAAGGAGGCACACACAGCAAAGGCAGAACTTTGATTTGTATTTCCTATCCCATCTGCAGGTTCCCTCCCTTGTTTCCCCATTGGTTGGGTACTCCAAGGTTTACAGCCTATCCAACGCATATAATCTACATGCTAACTGTCCCACCTCTGTTTACACCTCCCCTTACTCGATTTTGAACACCCCTTCCTCTTATTTCTCTATTTATCTCCTCTTAGGGTTCGATTTCATAAGTCTCTGGCAGACATGTGGTACCCCAACTTACTGCTCAACTACAGCAGCAGTTTGCACCAGCTTAGTTTCGTAGGTTGTACAAAGATAGCATTCTTTTGAACCACAGAGTGTGTCTGTCGCCAGAAGGTGACATCTTTAAGCACAGAGTACGTCTGTTTAAGTCATGGTATTTCAAACCCTTTGTTTTGTCCCCATAGTAACTTAGCTCTTTCTCTCACAGAATTTCCTCAGGTGAACTCTTCTTTCCCTGTTTGTCCCCTGAACTGGGAAAAAGCTGGAAAACCTGCTGTCCTGGGTTCAGCAGTAGCAGTCTTTTTTGTCCTTCTTAGTACCTGGTGCAGTGCTGTGATTTTGACTTACCAGCCTGGGAACAGCGCTGATAACACCAGTGTTTTTAGTTGTTGCTAAGTAATGTTTACTCTGACCAAGGACTTTCTGCGTCTCATGCTCTGCCAGGGAGGAGGGGAAGCTGGGAGGAAGCAGAGACAGGACACCTGACCCAAACTGACCAAAGAGGTACTCCAGACCACAGCACGTCATGGCCAGTATATCAACCCAGGGGTGTTACCAGGAAGGCCCAGATTGCTGGTCAGGTTGGGCTGGGTATTGGTCAGTGGGTGGTGAGCAACATTATTGTATTCCCTTGTTATTCCCCTTATCATTATTATTATTGGTGGCAGTAGTGGTTTGTGTTATAACTTAGTTACTGGGCTGTTCTTATCTCAACCCATGGGAGTTACATTCTTTTGATTCTCCTTCCCATCCCTCGGGGAGCAAGGGGGGGAAGAAGGAGGGGGCAAGCGAGAGGCTGCCTGGTTCCGAGTTACAGCTGGGCTTAAACCATGACACCTGCAAATCTGTTCCCTTGCCTGAGAATGTACTTTTTCTGTTACAGGATCCCAAAGGAAACAGAAGCTGTGAAAATGGAAGAACCATCCAAAATTTCCGGTGACAGCACAGTTACTGAAACAGAGGGGAAGAAGCACCGAAGAAGCAGAAGCTTGTCCATGAGATCCCTGTGGGACCAGTTGCAAATGATGTGCCTGACCTGCTGGAAGGCAAACTGAAGAGCTTGATGAAAAAGAAATGATTGGAGTGGCTCTGCTGGGTTAAAGCTCCAGGTAAAGGAACTGAATTGCTTTGGAATTGGGGGTGGCTCACATAGTGCTGCTGTCATCAGAAGCTGATGGTATATGGTGATAGGACAAGGGGTAATGGGTTAAAACTTAGACAGGGGAAGTTTAGATTGGATATAAGAAGGAAATTCTTTCCTGTTAGGGTGGTGAGGCACTGGAATGGGTTGCCCACGGAGGCTGTGGATGCTTCATCCCTGGCAGTGTTCAAGGCCAGGTTGGATGAGGCCTTGGGTGATACGGTTTAGAGCGAGGTGTCCCTGCCCATGGCAGGGGGGCTGAAACTTGATGATCTTAAGGTCCTTTCCAACCCTAACTATTCTATGATTCTATGATTCTATGTGCTGTTCAGCTAAAGGCACTTGCAACTTCTGATTTTTGTTCTCTTTATGTGCTAGACTCCCAGAATTGATGATCGGAGATCTAGAGAAACAGAAAAGAGAGAAAATCAGCCAGCAGCTTGGAGTCATTCATCTTTGAGACCCAGGGAAGAGAGGGATATAAAGAAATGAGAATGCCTGGAGAGCAGGCATTCCCTCATTCCTTGCTATGCCTCCCCATCCAGCCGCCTCTCCCTTTTTCCCTTTCTCTCCTCTGTCCTGCTCTATGACCCCTTTTCTCTCTTCCTCCATCTCTGTCCTCTGGTCCATTTCTGGTTTTGGTTTTTCTCCTTCTTGGTCACTTCTTACAGAGCTGACACTTTATTTCTTGATCTCTTTGTCCTCTTTTTTTTCTCTCTCTCTGCGTGTCCTGTGCCTTGCCACTGTCCTTGTCTCTCCCTTTTTCTTCCTCTCCTTCTCCCCTGCCCCCACCCCAACCTCTTTATGCCCTGGTCTTGCACTCTGTTTGCTTGCTCCATCTCTCTCTTTCACTGACCGTACCAAAGTTGGTGAAAAATACTTTTTTGCTCTGCTTGGTCATAGCCTTCACCAAAAAAAGGAAGCTTTAGTCTCCTGCCCAGCTTGATGGTAAAGGTTTTGGGGTATTTTTTTGCTTTCCCAGTTGGATGTCAACTGCCACCATTTCACCACGGTCACCCTTTCTTTTGCCATGGAAGGACAAAGCAGAGGGAAGAATGCATTGTGGTCTGCAACACAAGGTGCATCTGTGATGTGTCTGCACTTTTCCTAAGGTGTGTGTAGTATGGCCTTTAAAAATGACATAAAGAACATGACCAGTCTCCTCTGTTTTTTTCTATGAAAGGTTTAAAGGCAAATACTCAACATAAGGTCCATTGTGGGCCATGTTACACCTCTGCAAAGCTTCTTTTAGTTTTCTCTTCCTGAAAGTAGTGCCTGTGTGGTTACTGTTAAATGATAGTGAGCAAATAGTTTTGCACTAAAAGAGGAAAGGAACTGTTTGTAAGAATTAAGCTGTTCAGAAGAAACAGATGTTGTGTGGTTTTTGGGCTCAAGCACACACTGAAGTGGCTCATGTTCAGTTTATCATTGACCAACACCCCCAGCCCCTTCTCCGCAGGGCTGCTCTGAATCTCTTCTCTGTCCAGCCTGTAGCTGTGCTTGGGATTGCCCCAACCCAGGTGTAGGACCTTGCACTGGGCTTGGTTGAACCTCATGAGGTTGGCATTGGCCACCTTTCAAGTGTGTCATGGTCCCTCTGGATGGCATTCCTTCCCTCCAGCGTATCAACCGAACCACACAGCTTGGTGTCATCGGCAAACTTGCTGAGGTGCACTCAATCCCACTGTCCATGTCAGCGATGAAGATGTTGAACAAGACCGATCCCAACACCGATCCCTGAGGGACACCACTCGTTACTGGTCTCCAGCTGGACATTGAGCCATTGACCACAACTCTTTGTGTGCAGCCATCCAGCCAGTTCTTTATCCACCGAGTGGTCCACCTATCAAATTGATGTCTCTCCAGTTTAGAGACAAGGGTGTCGTGCAGAACAGTGTTGAGTGCTTTGCCCAAGTCCAGGTGGATAATGTCAGCAGCTGTAGCCCTGTCCATCATTTCCGTAGCCCCATCAGAGGAGGCCACCAGATTGGTCAGGCAGGATTTCCCCTTAGTGAAGCCATGCTGGCTGTCACCAAGCACCTTGTTGTTTTTCATGTGCCTTAGCATGCCTTCCAGGAGAATCTGCTCTAAGATTTTGCCAGGCACACAGGTGAGACTGACTGGTCTGTAGTTCCCTGAGTCATCCATTTTCCCCATCTCGAAAATGGGGGTTATATTTCCCTTTTTCCAGTTGTTGGAAACTTGAGCTGACTGCCGTGATTTTTCTCGTATGTCACCTTTGTGCTGCACAGTTTCATGAGCCAGATGCAGAGGATGGCAGAAGAACTCACTGTAAAGGATTCACTGGCCACAAGCAAAGGCAGTTAGTCACTCGGTGAGGCTTGCAGTTTGTTGTTGGTCAGGATGTGCTGTGGTCCGTTTGTCTCTTTTTCATGTCTTAGTGTGTGACACTTCCCTGCTAAGTTGTGACTCCAGCTGAGATGTATATAGGTTTCAGTCAGCTGTGACTAATTAAATGTACCTTCCCCTTATCTGAGAATCTCATACTGCAATGAGAACTGGAGAGTATGCTCCAGGCAGGTTGGCTGTGCCAGGGGACGGACAGCCACACTGCCCAAAGCAAAGAAGGCTGTCCAGGGAAACACTGCATGTATTTGCACTGTGAGTGCCTATCTCAATGGACTTCAACCAGATCTTAAAAATACAATTTTTTAATTTTATTTTTAAATTTTATTTTTAACCCAAAGGAGTGTGCCTTAAGTGGCTTTGGGCCAAAGTTAGGCAGTTCATCACTCTCAGAGCTTGTGGCTATTAGAAAGGAGACCAGCAGATGGAGGTGAGTAGCAGTGCCAGTCTTTCACTATATGGGTAGTAAATATGCTGGCAAAGATTAGCTTCTGAACTGGGCCTCTACCACCATCATTACAGGGCTGTGGTACTCCCAAAGGAAAATACTTCAGCGCTGTGGAGCTTCATCACTCTTATTTCTACAAGGGTTTAATTCTCATTTCTCTCCATCTGGTGCACATGGGATCTTGGTTCTTACATGCACTGAAAAATACATAATCAAGTTCCTGCAGCCACAGCAGGGGAGGTGGACATGGCAGTGACAGGAACAGGGACATACTCTTCTTTCATTCTTTGCTCTATCTGTACATTCTCTAACTTCTCTCTGCTGACCCCTCTCTTACTAATATGGCATGAGCTGGCAGAATGCATCCCAGTACCAGACATGTAAGCATCAGTTTTCCATCCTGATGTTCCTTCTTTCTCAGGGAGTCAAGGAAGCTTTTGGCATCTTCTGTGTAATTACTTCACAGCCCTTTGCAGGTTTTGCTGCTGGATCTCAAAGTTACTAAATAGGGTTGAGATACACTGTGCTGGGCCTTTGGAAGTAGGATGCAGGAAGCTCTTAATGTATTAAGCAGACTGGTAGATCATGTGGAAGGGGAGAATTGGATAACCCAGGCACAAGTTGAAGCACGGTCTTGAATTTGCTTCAGTGGAAAACCACTGGGTATTTACTGCCTGTAAAATACAAACTGACTTTATTAAATGCTCCTTATGAAAGGAACTGGCAATGGAGGAGGGAATTTGTTTATCACCTGCATGTAGAAATTGGGTTTACTGAAGGCACTTTGTATAATCAGGGATAATGGGAGAAAAACAGAACCAGGAGATCTAATGAGAGCATAAGGATCATCCAAGTGCCCTGGGATGAAATGTGGCAGCTTTTCTGACACTGCTGCTACAGAACAGTTTCAGACAGTAAGTGGAAAACACTGTATCCAGTAGGAACAGTCAGGGAAGGGAATTAGACAAATATAATTATGGAGGTGGAAAATTAGCCCAGTGATTGTGCTTAACATGTTTTCTTTTGCAAAACATGCTGAAAGATCTCCAAGGGAATAACCTGATTGAGCCGCTGCATTTCCAGCAATGCTGCTTTTCCAGTTCAAGGGGGCAGGGGGAAAACACCGTTTTCCAACAATTGATGGAAAGGAACATATATCCTTTGTGAATTCACATATACTGTGAATGGATGAATTTCTGTCTTAACTAGGAACCGAACTGATGTCCTAGATGGAAAATACCCTAATCTTAGAGGAGCCTATAATACACAGCTGGATTACAAAACTGCTGGTGGGCGTGAATAACCTGACCTCTTCCTGTATTTTTAATTTTTATTGGATTATGTTTTGCAGAACAAAGTGGAACATGAAGTAAGCTCTTGAAGCTTTCATATTGCAGCGAATTTCATTACAAGCTTCCTGGTTTCTTATAATGACCCTGCCTAATGCTTGACTACATTTACTGTTGCCCTCAACCACTTTCAGCAATTGCTTCAAGATGTAAACACCTTCATATATTGATGCAAAGCCATTAGATTATGAAAACAGAGGTCACTGCAAACGGTACAATCAGCTGCTGGTCTCAGCTCTGAAAGCTCTATCCTCCATTAGTGAGTGTTCAGGGAAAGTTAACTTTTGTCTCTTTAGAAGTTATCTGTGAGCCTTATTTTTCCTTTAAGGATAGGCCAAATATAAGACAGAACCATAGAATAGTTAGGGTTGGAAAGGACCTTAAGATCATCCACTTCCAACCCCCCTGCCATGGGCAGGGACACCTCACACTAAACCATGGCACCCAAGGCTCTGTCCAGCCTGGCCTTGAACACCGCCAGGGATGGAGCATTCACAACCTCCCTGGGCAACCCATTCCAGTGCCTCACCACCCTAACAGGAAAGAACTTCTTCCTTAAGATATTAATGATGAAGGATGAAAGAACTGTGCCTATGTATAGGACAAGCAATCAGTGTTTGCAAGGAGATACTTTCTGATGGGGTGTGGAGAGGAACAGGCAGTTGTTTTCATCAGCCAGCCATGCTGAGCATTCCCAGCTTGATCCCCAGCGGTAGTGAATTCTTCTGAATCTTGCATGTATGAAATCCAGATGCAAGCCATGATCTGGTGTTTATCAGTCAGCTTGGGACTGAGGAACCCTCTTCCCACTTCCCACTATACAGGTCTTCACTGCGCTTGTCACAGTTTCAGCTGCTCATCCTGTTAAAACTGATCCTTTGATAACTCTTGAAAGTATAGAGCTGTGTTCAATGCTTGCTATTCTGCTATAGAACAGACATATTTGGTAGTGGTCAAAAAGCTGCTAGGAATGTTTAGAAGAGGAAGAAACAATGAAACAGATACCATTATTCTCACAACAAAAGCAATGCTGTGGTAACACCTTTATTACCATGGTCCTGCCCCATCTTAGAAAAAGGCTATAAAATAGAAAAGGTAAAGAAAGTGAGGACACCTGGTTTGTTTAATTGTTCTTTAGACAAAGTGTTCAGCTGTCCTCTGATTCTAGAACAGAAGATAGGAAATGAAGCTAGAAAATACAAAATTTAAAACAGACAAAAGTGGTGTCAAAAATCGCTTTCATGCAATGCATTGTGAAGCCATAACGAGATGAAAAGTTTAAATAGATTCAAAAATTGATTCAGCACATCCATGAAAGAAAAATCCACCAAAGGATTTTTAGACAACAGTACCATTTTTGGCTGCAAATGAACTATGGTGGAGAAGAATAGTTGAATACAAATGAAGAATGCTGGAAGAGTGAGAGCATTCTCAAAGAGTACAGTGATAAGCTCATTGCATTCTCATACTCCCTGCTGTTCATCCACTTTTGGCCAACAAGACACCGAGCCATTGGTCTGACAAAAACAGCTATTTATATTCTTATGATGGTAAAGCTAAGCAAACCTTCTTCCGTGTCTTCCTAGGATGTTACAGATTTACTCACTGCATTATCTTTACTCAGGTTGTAAGAGAGAGAGGAGACAACCTGTTGTTTGATCCCACCCTGTTACTTCAGAGGCAAATCAGACATGAGGTGGAAACTTGAGCTCAAAGACTGAACTTCCTCTCTTTGTCTCCACTTTCCCTTCCTTGAGTCCTGTTTACCTGATCACACACTGCTCAAATTCTGCCCCCAGCACAGACATGGGTCTGCAAGTTTTGCCTCATTAGAGGCAAGCATTAAGTAAGAATAGGTAAGTAGATAGCAAATTAATTGAATAGTTATTAAGGTTCCAGCTGTAAAGAATACATCGCTTTTCAGCTTCTCAGTTTTGTTGGGTTACCTGTGTTTGTCTGAGAATCAAAACAAATCCCTCTGCAACATCCAAACACATTTAAAAATGTCAAATAATCACTGCAAGTGTTACAGCAGCGGGGAAAAAAGAAAACAAGTAGCCTGTGTTTTTTATGGGCTCCTTTATCACATCTGTGCCTAAAATAAATCACCAAAATAAAGGTTTTAATTCCACCTTACAGCAGTTTGTTGAGTTTATGGCTGATGGTTAAGCTTCACAAAAGTTTAACATGCATTGCTGCAAGGAAGGAAGTGCTGAGGACAGATGTTTTCAAAGAGTGATAATAGGATAATAAATTACTGCAAGGTAAAGACAAACTCTCAACACCATAGACTTATTGCTCTTATTTATGGACCAAAAATATCTTAATACATTCAGTAATAAGTTGGCAGCAGTGTCTGGCTGGTGCTGCAATAGGCAGAGATACAGCGTACCAACCAGTTGTTGATCCTCAGTTCATCCAGGCATGGTTCTGTACATTCAATATGGACCAGCTGGGACAAGCAGGGATTCCAAGCAGCCTCTATGGTATGAAGCATGCCACTTCTCACAGTCACCTTCCTGCATACTGGCTATTTTCTACCAGGTGAGAGGGGGAGTATGAATTCTTCTGGCAGCAGCTATGTTTTGGTACATACCACCTGGGCACATTCCTCAGCAGGCCTCTGGCAGCTGCCAGCACTACACTCTGCTCAATTAGCTCTCTACCCCATAGGGATTTTCTGATTTTTCTGATTTTCTTGTTCCTTCCCAGGAAAGTGTAAGTGAACCTGATGGAGTAGAAGGTGAGGAGAACACCTCTCCATGGACACTGGTTTGAAGCGTGAAGTTTAACTTCAGTTTAACTACACAAGGTTTAACTTCAGCTCAACACACTTTTGCAAAGACCTGTGAATATTACCAAACAACAACAGAGGCTGCGAGCGAGTGAAAGGCTTATTAAACCCTTCTCAGTTTAGGAAACAGAAACTTTCTGGGAGACATTTAACAAGCATGGGAAAAACTATGTTAAAAGCAACCAAAGCATCCTGCTTTTATGCCAGGTTCACTGCTTTTCTGTTGCTTATTCACTTTTATAAAGTAGCTTCTATCACAAGAAAAAACAGGTGGAAAGGCTGAAAGTGGTGTTTCCAGGTGAAAATGTTTCCATATTGCAAGCCTGTAATGTCACCTCATCTTAGCATGTTAAACAGTTGAACCCACCATGCCACTTTAATTCAAGCCTATTGGTAATGTTGGTAAAGGAGGAGGAAAACAGAAACTACGATCTGAAAATAGCACTGTGAATACCTTTGTTTCACATGTGATGAAAACAGATGAAAATGAAATGATTAAATCACAGTGGATGTATGAGGTGACTGTATGAGTCACATGGGCATGCTGTGTTCAGCCTGAATGTAAAAGTGTTGACTGGAGAGACACTTGGTTATCTAAAACTGGCACAGTCCTCTACACAGTTTATCATATGGTAACTCTGTGGTCACTGGTCCTGGTTATTAGGTCTCAGAATTTAGTCAGCATAAAAGGCAACCAGCTACTGGAGACCTGCCGATGATTTATAACGGATAAAGAGGGCTCATGCCCTCTCTAACTCATGGAGAATAATGCATGACTCAAACCAGTACCAGGAAAAAGCTTAGCAAGGCAAAGGGGAATATTCCAGCTCCACAACCAGCTATAAGGGAAGCAGACAGCAGGAAATAAAGAATAGTTGCTGTTGCCTATTTTAACTCATGCTCGAGAGAGACTGGAAGCAGGCATTGCAAAGCCACCATTGTCACATCCTTCATTTGTTAATGAAGTTTTTAAGTGTTTGTTTTGTTGAGAAGGCACAAATCAATAATTTCTAGCTTTTGCTCCTCACCTCAAAAATTTTGAGGCAAACTGGCCTTTTTCAATAGAAATCCTTTCTAGCTTAAGTGTCATGAGTAGCTGTTACTGTGAATAGAGGCCTGAGAGTCCAGGCCATAGTAACAACACAAAGTGTCAGCCCAAAGACTATTACAATTGTGAATGGAGTTTGATGTCCACCTCAGGCACCAGTGTGCAGAGGCTGGAAAAGTAGTGTTACCTCCCCATTTAAATAATTCTGCTCTGGAATGGAGATAGCCAGGGAGAGGGGTTTCCCAGAATTTCTTACCAGCATCTTGTCTGATACAAGCAACTAAGGGTCTTACCACTCCCTTTGCAGGAATAAGATAATTCATATGTGTATTCATTATTTTCTATGCATCTTGTAAATATATTGAGAGGAACCTAAATTTTCTCTTTAGTTGATACCTGTACTAAAGAGAATTGATCTGGAAAGCAAGGTTTAAAAATGTCTTAATTCATACAGTTCCGTTTATTTTTCCCCCTTTTGCCTGAGGAACTTTAAAGCCAAATGCCTGATTATACTTCTCCCATAGGGGAAATAATACAGCATCAGTGGACTCACTCCCAGTCACAGCTGCCAGCCTAGCTTGAATGTCTCATACTGGGTACTCAGAGCTAACTCTTAAGCCATAGATTGTTTTAACATTAAAAAAAAAAAAATTGGGCAGTTTTCTATCTGCCTAAAGACTCTGCTCCAATTTATCATTATTAATTTCATTATTAATTGGTATGTAATACGCTGAGGCAGATTGCACACACATGCAAAGCAGAATGTAAAGGAATCAGTGTCCTCTTGGCTCTGGCTTGCTACTAAACCCTGATGACAGTTCTACTTCAGCCACACACCTCATCATTTAGCTTATAAATTCATGGTTGCCATTGTAATCTTGCTGGGTCTTAGCATAGGTGTAGAAAAGTCTTGTGCTCAAGCTGAGCAGTAAATAACTGAGCTAGCAATCATGAGAACTAATGTCAACATTTCCATGGACATTTCATAGTGCTCTGTTGAACCAAGGCATGAGATCTCTATTCTTTTATTAGCTTTCCTGAGAGAGATATGATTGTTAATATTCATCTTCCTCTGATAAGATTTGGCTTCAGAGACTCCATGGGAACCAGCCAGAATAGAATAATAAAATAACAGTAAATTGCTTGTGGCAGAAATTGTGCATAAAGTCCCTCTAATACATTCAGTCTCTGGACAGCAGCAAGAACATGATAACTGAATTTGACTTTTAACACGATTTTGATGATTGATGAAGCAAATACAACCTTTAAAACAAAAACTTCTCTCTCCCCCCCTCATGTCTGAGCTGTCATTAAAGAAATCTGGTCCACCTCTTTCATGAATTATTAGGAGAATATTATGAAATATTCTCTATTTATATATTGCCTTTCTCAGTGTTCCCATTTGCCACAAGCCCAGCCAACCCAGCTTATTTTGTTCTGGCATTATTAAAAATACTATTCCCATTGCAAAGGCTTCCAAGGGAGATAATAATAACAGTCTCTTACATCAGATTCTGTCAGTTCCTGGGGTGATTAATATTCCTGTCTTCAAGAAGCACTGTATAATTTAGAGAGAGCATATTGCTTGGCTCATACGCTATTCTTCATGGTCTGTGATGAGTGTATTGTGATCTGCCATTATTGCGTTACTGTTTACACAGCTTGAGATGCCTCATAAAGCAGTTAGGAATGAGTCAAAATTCATATAGATTCAGATCTGGGAAATGAGAAAACCTGACACAAAGATCTTCAGGCTGTTTGTCCCTCTTCATCCCCCATGTCACATCCCCACTAACTGTTGCTGTTACTCTTTCTCTGCCTGGGATGCAGATGGCAGCTGTGTTTCTGTATGTACGTCCAGTGAACCCATCCTTGCAAGGATGATCACAGACAATCTTCTGTCTCCAAAGCATCAAGGGCTCCTTACAGTTGTTTTCTATATAAATACCATACCGTGTCTGTGGGGAGCTGCTGCTCTATTTTGAGACAAGTCCCTTCAACTCCTTGGCAAGAACTGTCTAGGAGGAATCAAGATAAGTTTTTATTTTCATGGAAGTAGCCATAATCTGGATCTCCCCAGGAAGCCTGGTGATCAACTCTCATTTGTATAATACAGACATGAGTGAAGCAATCTTTATTTTGAACACACGCTGTTCATGGGCTGTATTCCTGAACACTCAATGAAAGTTACATTTTAATTTATACAGCTTATATACAGCATGTGGGTTCAACAGCGAGTTGCCATGGCAAACCCAAGGGCAAATCTTGCTTTCACAAAGTCTGGTCTGTGCCATAAATGACGGCCACAAGTACCTGATTTTTCAGTCTGGTCTAAAACTAAAAATAAAAAATGCCTAGGAAGATTTGTCTTCTCCACATCAAAGCCAGTTGATGGCTCCTATGCATTTAGTTCATATGTTTCAGATTATTTAGATCACCTTGTTTCTAAAGTGGTTTCCCCCAGAGATCTTTATGGAAGTAGTCAAACCTTACTGACATGATAGGGTCAAAGCTGCACAGGAAAGGAGTTGGGGAATCTGGAAGGATGAGTGGATTGCCATTCAGTGACATGCTGGATGCAGATGTTGGAGCAACAGAAATAACGTTTTAATGACTAAAGAACTCACTAATTCCCTGTCTCGGATACATACCCCTATAGACAAGTGTAGGAATGCAAGCGAGGTAACTTCCCTTCTAACCCTGGAGCAGAATGCAAGCTGTGACCTCTGGGTCTGTAGAATATGCAGCAGTGGAGAGGTGGCAGGAGTGCATCACGTAGTGTCAGAGCAGTCGTGATAGAGGACAGGGCTGGTGGTGTGGGAATATGGGGGAATTAGAGACCACCTCCCCCAGTCCCCACAGTTCTGTTATAACACTGAGGAAACCTTGGGGTAGAATGCAGCTGCTGCTCCCGGGGGGGAGGTAGCTGGTGTTTCTACCCGGTGACAGTTCCCCAGGCAACCTTGGCATATGCCAAGAGAAACCGACCAGAGAGCAGAGCGGAGTGAAGGCCCTGTGGCCAGGCTCTGTCACAGTCCCTGCTGGAGCAGGAGAATGAAGGCACCATGTCCTCAAACCACACAGCAGCTGCCAAAGAAGGAAACTAGACTTGTATTTGTGAAAGCAAAGCGAGAGGATTTTCCACCCATCAGTAACAGACTGTGTGTGACTGGAGCCACTCCAGCTCCGCAGGCGTGGAAGTAAAAATTGGAACTTGTGTTACTATGGAGAAGCCTCTCCTACAAGGTCAAGATGAACAACACTGACGAACAACTGATAGTGGGAGAGGAGGCTTTGCCCTTGTGTAGGCAGATTAGGAAACAAAGCTAAGGAATCTTTAATCAGGAGAGACTATCCTTGAAGCTTGGTAGGTCCTGGGAGCACATGGACTTCATCAACACACGGCTTCATGCACCAGCACAACATGACTAACATGTGCTTCCAAAGGAAATGATGTAACCTCATGGAAATTTGGTGACCATTCCATACATGGCAGGAAGGTTACAGGAAGTTACTAACCTTAATCAAATTGTATAAATACGCGAAATTAGGAAAGGGAAAGCAGGGAAGACTCCATCATAGCTTCTGGGATCAGTCAATGGGCTGAACCTGTCTTGTCCCCCATAGTGACACCCATTGGGTAAGAGCTTTATCTTCTGTGTGCTAGATGACTAACTCACAGTAGCTGTTACTAGTGATTATAATGTGGCTATGTATCACTTCAGGCTTGTGTTTGCCAGAAGATACCAGTACTAAACACTCCCTTAGACATAAACGGTTGACCAAATCTGAGACTGGGATTGAATCCAGCCATACTCAGCCTCTCTAATACCTGAGGATTAGCTGGAAATCAAAGGGGATCCTTCCTGAACCTTGTAACTCAATGGGAGAATCTTCCCAACACATGTTGTGCACTGGCCTAAGGCAACCACCAATTCTGTGAAAGGTGGCTACAGAAATATTCTCTATGTCTAGGACAGGGTGGCTGTACAAGGTACTCTCTAAGCCACAAAAGATGGCAAACCTACTTCCAACATGGATATAGGAGAGGTATTCAAACAACAGGTACTTGTTCCTAGTCTCAGGTGCCATCCCCGTTGCCAGCAACTGGAGCTGGCTAATTATTTAATGTTTTGAAAATAGTGAATTAACCAAAATTGAAACTTAATGTGGACTAGAATTACTCAGGTCTGATAAATTCTTAAATTTTAAAATAAATCAAAGGGAAGACCTCTCTGGAACATATAAAAAAATAACTTCAATGCCTTTGAATAAACCATTTCATCTGAAAACTACAAAAAAGTTTCTTCTAAGTGTTGCCCCAGGCTGATCTTTCCAACTCCTCATTCTGAAGGAGCATTTTTATTTTAAAATCTATCTGAAGGTGGAAGAAGTTTTGAATACACAGATAATCACAGAAATAAAAGGAAAATTGAAATATTTCACTGAATTTAAAATCCACGTTGAGTGGATTTTGAGATTATGTTTTCTGAGCTGGATCTCTGTTCTTGCCCAAAATAGTCAGCTTTAGTTTAGCTTAGACTAAACCAGTCTTCCTCATATCATCTTCACAGGTTTTTCGACAAGACACTGAACTTAAAACTGGAAGTTTGCCCAACTCCACGAATGATCTCACAAAGTAGCAAAGCTCTAAAAGTCATTAATCATATGAATTTATTTAGCACCATCAGAACGAGGTTAATATTTTACCAGAACTGGTGTGGAAAAGAGAAATCCAATCTTGTCCATTCATTGAAGACAGCCAATGTGACCCTGCAGTTTACAAGTTTCCACTGCTGAGCTAGAAGCACACAGTCAAACTTCCAGTCTGGAACACGTTTTTATAGGTTCTGTAAAAGAAACACTAATGAGCCATGAATATTCAGTGGATACAAGTCAGCACTGTCAGGAAAACCAAATAAAATTGGGAAATACACGGCCAGCAGAGACGGCCTGGTCACTGGTACAAGGCACCCACTCTGTGGCATGCAAGGATTCCAAGGAAGCACTGCAGGAAACAGAGGCAACAGAAAAACTGTGTAGCTGGCCTGGACTTGGAAGAACTGCAGAAAATAAAGGACTCCATTGGTGTGGGACACAAAAGCTGGAAGACACTGGATCCACCTTCAAGTGCCTTACAGGAGGTATGGGCTAAAATAGCTCCTAGGCCACGTTGTTCAGTGTTTTACACCTCTGTACAGTTTATTCCATAGGCTGTGTAGATACAGGGACAACTCTGAGACTACAGCTGTCCCTGGACATGGAAATGAAGACTCAGCAAAGGTTCACACCCCCTTTTATCACTTACGAGGGGTTAACTGTATCCAACCCTTTCTGTTTGGACAAGTTCAGTCTTTTAAGAGAAAGGTTTGGGTAGGTTGCTTTTTGTCATGTGTAGATTTTTGACATGAATAGTTATGATATTTCCTCAATAAATCATCTTGCTTGCATTCCTCAGGTCGACCTGCTCATCAGGTCACAACCTGAACACCTGAGTCAAGCTGGAGCCACATCCAGACTGACAAGCCCTTTCTTCCAAACCAGTCAACCACCTGCATAAACCTGCAGGAATCACAAATGCATGTCTGCCTTCAATCCCACAAAGAGTCTCAGTCACAAGGGTGCTCCTTAACTGCTCTTTCAGGCTCCTGAAACAATGCACACAACCCCTGTGTTAAAGATACATATTCTGTAATTTAAAAAGCTGTTTCTCACACAGACACAGATGTTCTCTGAAATCATATTAACAACAGAAGTCTATGTTTGGATACTAAAAGCTTTCCCACTCCAGCCTGTATTCAGGTAGACACACGCATTTCTGATAGCCAGCAGACGTCAGAGCCTAGAGTGCACTTCAGGCTTCAGGTCATACAGATTTCTTTCAGTAACTGTTTTTGACTTCTGCAGGCAGTGAGGGGGGGGAAACCCAAAACCCAAACGAACAAACCCACACCGAAAAACCCCACCCCAAACCAGTTTAATTCATCTGTCGACTTCCAGTAAACAATGGACAGTGTGACACAAGTTCTGCAGGAGCTGGCTGCAAGTGCAACTGCTTTGCCACCCTTCCCCTTTTACCTTCCCTCAACTGACATATACAGCTCACAGATTTACTGAAGGCTCCTGGGGAGCGCTGTAATTTGCAAGCATTAATGTATCTGTGTGTCTGCGCAGTAGATACTGCATAGCTCAGACATTTCAGGGCAGTGCAAACATGAGTTCAGATGCTGGATACAGCATTTATGGTCAGCAGTGCTCAAATCAACTGCACTGAGTGCTTGTGCTCAATTGCAGGGAGCAAGGCTGACCAATTGCTGTTCAGTATCTCATAATTATCTCTGGTGCTGGATTTTGGGTCCTTACCTGGCTGAACTCCATGCTTTTCAACTTGCCTCGTCATTACTCCAGCAAAACAAGGAGATGCTGAATGCTTCCTATTTCCTTCCCACACTGTGTTTTTCCTTCACAGAGGTACACAGACGTTGGCTATCAGTGAGTGTCACCTCACATGTTAGGTGTTCCTTGGGAAGCTAAATTAGCTAAACTACCTTAGCTTGGGAACCTAACCTGAGCCATATGTGAATCACACTGCTACAGGAAGAACCCTCTCCTTAACAGGGATTAACAGGGTTTAACAGGGTTGAAATGAGCTAAATCCAGTCATTGAAAGTGGATTCAGGAGTTTCTTCATGCTCTGCCTGGTCTCAGGTTAAGGAAGAAGGCTGCAGTTCTCTACAGCCACTGTGCTTAATCTCATCTTTCTAGCCATGAAGGCTGACTATGCTCCTTCTTTAGTTTCTGCTACCTGTACCTACGAGGTACAGATCTTTGCATCATGTCCTATTTCCTCATCTGAGGCTAAATCAAAGCCTTCAGTTTCAATATCCACACACCTGGAAGCTTCATGCTTTTTTTTATGTATTGGGAGTAGCTAAAAAATGATGTAAAAACATAGTGGCATTTACTTAATAAATCTTATCATTAACTAAATATATCCAAGCAATGTGTTTTGCTATGCTTCATACAAGCTGTCATGAGTATAAAGGAAAATTCAAGCAGCTTTGTTTATACAGAAATCTGTATCTCTGCAGGATACTCCATAGTGGTCTATTGCTTGTCATGACAGAGATATGAAAGATACACGCAATTACATCTCCCTGAATATCACCACAAGCAAGCCATCCATGTGCATGCAGGCAGGAACAGGAGTCATGCCGTGGAAGCAACAGTGTCTCAGACTGTGGTATTATGTTGAGGTGACTTTGAAGTTCCCATTCAGATTTTAAACCCGCTAGTTGTCACCTAGCAGCACTCCCACCTCCAGACAGTGCAAAAAGGGGTTCTGACCCTGAAGAAAAGGCAAAATGGCAAATGCTCCCATTTTAACAGTGGAAGTGCATGTCCTTTCTGAGGATAAGGCAAAGAATTTGATGAACTAGTGAGTGTAGAAAACACTTCCTGAACTGAATTCACAAGTCCTTGGATACTTAGGACAAATACGGCATAAAGACTTTGCTTTTACTACAAAAGAGATTGCAAATTTTTCGTATTTGTCATAGGGCAAATATATAGCATCCCCAAGCTTGCACTGGAGCTTCCCTCCACCATAAGACATTTCAGAGCTGCAAGTAGTAAATATCAGGCACTTAATAGTGCTCATGTTAGCGCTGTAAGGTGATATACCACTCAGAAAACTAGAGGAAGGGCCTCTAAATTTCTAGCCTGGTTGCTTATGCAGCACAGAGATGTTTAGTCCCCATGAAGAACAACAGAGCTTCACCGACTTCAGCAGAGCTGCTGCCACTTACACTGAGAGACATTTCTTTCCATTAATTGTATATAAATTAACACAAGTTTGAAATGGATAACTTCTAGTCATGGGCTTTATTCCTGATCTTTCAGCCAAGAGATTTTTAAATGCTGTACATCTCTTGCATGAGGGTTCATGTACCTGCATGAGGGTTCATGGCGTGAAGGCCATGTTATGTCTCCTCCCTAAGCACATTAATGCTTTCAGGTTGGTGCTGCAAAAAGGCAGATGGTTTTCCCTGCGCCATTGCCTTCATAATGCCATAACTCTGTGATGGCTAAAGTAACTTAACAATAACTTATCTTATCCTTTTGGGAGGGAAGCAAACCTCCCTCAGAAGTCCTTGCACAGACTATCCATGCATAGAGAACAAATGGGGTAGAAGGTAGATCAGAAATGTCCAGTCTTTTTGGTTTTACTTGCTTATGCAGCATGTAAATCCTGCACCTGGTCCAGCTTGTATGTGTGGAAGAGGATCATACTGTCCAGTACCTGACTGAAAAAACAGCTCTGTCAAAGAGAGGAGAGAAAATAAAGTGTGAAATGAGAAAAAATAGAAAGACAATAGGAGGAAATTAAGTCAATGTGAAACCAATTATGTATCTCTGAATTTTGTTGAAACCAAACAGACATGGAAAGTTTCATTCTTATGGGCATATTTTGCTGTAGGAAGTGTTTTAATTGCTTTCATTCTAAATTGAGGTGAACAATCACTATCATAGCTTCCACTGAATATTGCATTAGCACAGAATCATCCCAAATCAGAAATGGGGTGGTCCCTTGATACTGTACACAAACATAGCAGGGACAATCCTTACTTCAAAAGGGCCTGAGCACAGTAAAGCTGCACAATGCCCACAGGACACTATATGCTAACCTGAACCGAGGATTGGTGGTGTTTGAAGGCATATAGCATTTTCCCATTCTTCTAAAGTTAAAACTGAAACTTGTCATAGAAAGCAGATACTGTCACTGGAGCACACCTTTTGCTGAAAACTCAATTTTTTTTTCCAGCAGAAAGCCTTTTCAGTCAGCGGATTCCAAGCTGGATTCCATGTGGTGGTTTGTGAGGCCACAGAAAAGATGCTCTCTATGAAGTCATTGCCTTCACACCCTTTCCAGTTAAAGCTTTGGTGTGAATACTGCTTGCTGGAGTCATTTGTATATGGAAAACAGGATCTGAAAATGTCAGGGAATCATGGGTCTAGGTGAAGCATTTCCAAACCGCTAACATGATTTGGCAGTTACCAGATTACTCCACAAAACAACAATTTCCCCATTTGAAAGAATTCCCTGTTCTATCTGCACGTTTTCATAAGACTGCTACACACACAAGCACCAGAAGCTGTGACAGACTTCATTACTTTTGTCTCTAGATTTAACCTAGAGGTAAGCACCTGCTTTTCCCAAGTCGCTGAAGAAGGATATGCATTTGCATAATGCAACGTCTCTGATGGAAACTGCTAATAGAAAAGCTCAGCTGGGTAAGATCACCCTTCAGAGAGAAAACCCCATCTGAAGCTATTAGAAGTCAGCAGGGTGCCTGCATCTTACCAAGCTTGTTCTGAAAGGTTGCAGAAGAGCTGGTAAATAGGAAGGCTTCCTTTTATTCTATGGCTTGGCTGAATGCCTTCATTGTGGAAAATAAGCCCTGTTGCAGCCAGCTGTTATCATTTCATCCCCACCTCCCAATGCTTGTTTCCTTTGAAATGGAGCAGAATGTAGAGATTTCCAGAGACCAGTGTGAGCTCTCCATACTCTCCCTTAGCTAAACAGTGTGAAGGAACATAACCTTAACCACAAACCTCACAGCAACTCCAAAGCAAACCAGAGAGTCAGCCAAGAAATGTTTGTAATAGAGCAGTCGGGAAGATGCTGGAAGACCCAAATGCTGTAGTTGGGAAAAACACATTTCAGTCCTTCATATCTGGATCTTGCAATTGATTTGGTCACCTCATGTGAGGCCAGAGACACTGCTAACACACCTAGGAAGTTCACTGCTGTCTTTCAAAGGTCACACTGCATGCAGCATGGCAGAATCTAAAAAGAAAACGTAACTGGAGAACAGAGCTATAGCAAATGGGGAAGAGTAATTACACCTCCTATATTTAGCTCATCTTTTCAAGTTGTTAAGTTAGACAGTTTTGAGGCTCAGCTGTAAAATTCACATCTCATTTGTGTGCTTTTTTAAAAATTGTGTTCCACAAAAGCGCATGAGTCACGTTCTTACATAGTTTACCAAAAAATCCCAAATAACCAAACACAGAAATATTTGTTCCAGGAAAACAATTATTTTTGTCTTCACTTTTGAAGTTTCTTTAGGACAGCGTATGTATGTTATTTTCTTTAATTCTTATTTACAAATAATTACCAGTGTGTGCATATTTACACACAGTAATCATATATATAAATATATATATATGCACACAATAATCATTGTACGCGTGTAAATACATATACAGGTACATATGTAAGGTCAACTACATAATACTCAAAATCATATCATTATGGGAGCACAGTCCTGGGAGGAGTCTTGAAGGTAAGCATAGGACCAAATTCTCTTCTGGAGTAGTCCTCGTGAGGCCATTGTTAACCTGCTGAGAATAAGCGTGTCCTGTTAGGACACAAAAGCTGTGCTCTTGCTCAGTGGCAGTCATTCATCCCTCTGGAGGGCACCAGTTTATCCTCCTGATCTTTCCAGCGGTTTATGGAAGGATTTCTGTGAAGCTCAGGCAGATATTATCCAATTTGCCTATTACACCTGGATCCATAGCCCTTCAGGGTTGGCACCAGAACTTCATTACCGCGGTAGCAAACTATGCAGCACTACACAGCACCTGCTGCTCTGGAGCAGTTCTCTCTCTGTCCCTGGATCCTACTGCAAAGGACAACTTTGATAGCCAGGCTGCTAGAAACTTAAAACTTCCAGGAAGCGCCTTTTTGCCGTTCTGCCTTCTAGGCACAGAGTTCACCCTAGGATCTACAACATTGTGTTATCTTGGAGCCGTTCTACTCAGAAGGTGCTTAAAACCAAACCAATAGCAGCAGAAGTAATAAAAAGAACGATGTTTATCAACTTCTCGTACACTTACAGTTTTATTTAAGATGTCAGCTCTTTGGGCAAGAAAAATGTATTTTTCCTCAGCATGCTTAACAAATAATAACAGCAAATTGACCAACAGATCTTCAGGACACACGGTATCAGAACACATGGGCATACTTTGTTCCCCCTTAGATCTTAGTTGTAGGCTTAACATAATATAAGCTATTGTCTTGCTAAAGAAATCCACATGTAGACCTGTGCTATATGGATTCCATTTCAACTGATTATTTTACCACTTTTTGCACTATATGTACAAAAAAGATTTCACGCTAGATTAGTGCAGATTGAGCAGATTAGGGTCTAAATATGTGTGGGCAGGGTATGTGATACAAACATGTGATGGATAAATATGCACATATTTTTCCTTTGCACTGGATTCTTTGCAATTCACTTTCATAAATTCTCCTTCCTGTTCACTGCAGAGATTTATTAATTCATTAATCTATATCTGGTCAAGGACAAAGGAGGGGGTAGAAAAATGTCAGGAGCTTACTCCTGGTCTAAAAATGGAATGTACAAATTGCTAAGAAGCTCAGCTGGGCAAGGGAGTTTTACAGGTAGATTATACCAACTAGGGGACTTGAAAGCAGGAGAAAACCATGCACTGAAAACCTATGGAGACAGAAATAGGAGTGCTGAATTATGATGTGAAGCAGAAGATGATGCATGAATTTGAAGAGCACAGGAGACAAGCAAGAAAGGTGATTACCAGCTTTGTGTCATGCAGGACACAATGGGAGAACATGACTATTACTTAATCTGAAAATAAGGAGGTTACAGTAACCAAGAAAGTGCTAGGGTTTGGGTAACTTTTGTGTCTGAAAAAATAGTTAAAGAAATTCCTGGAGATATAAATTGTTCTGCAAAACCGAGTCACAATTCCCTTGCAGAATTCATAAATAGCCTAAAATCTTGTTCACAGTTGTAATTTCTATTTGACGGAGTTATTGTCAAAGAGATCAGCAACTCCTTTCAGTTCAGAGACATTTAAATTTAGTAGCAGGAGAAAGAAGCTTGTGAAGTGTGGAATCCACCCCTGCTGGTCCAAAACAATCAGAAACAGGAAAAAGTAATCAAAAGGGAGTTTTAATGAGTTATAGAGCTATTGTTTACTGGGGAGGGTTGAAAGCCTGAAGCCCAAGCCTGGAGGACCTCTGTGACCCTGCACTGCCTCTCGGTGGCAAAATATTTGCTTGAAATTACGTCAAAACAACACAATGTGAGTGTCTGAAGGCCAGCGGAGGGGGAGGACGTTGAGAAAAATAGTGGAAATTCCCTGAGCCTCTGAATGTACCGAGGACTTTCCTTGAAAAACAAGGCAATAAACAGCAGCTGTATTTGTACATTCAAGCTAACATGGGCAGTGTCTCCCACAGCCCTGCACAGGGGAAGGCAGCCCATGAGACAGGAGCAACTCTTTGCTCCCCAGCACCAAGAGTGTGCTGGGCTGACCTTGCTGGGGCACAAGGCACAGGGTGGGCTGCCAGTGTGACCGCAAAGCCCAAGCTCTCCATGGGCAGCAGGCCCGGGGTAAAAAGATGCTGCCATGATATCATGAGGCTGTCAAAGTGAAAGCTTCTCTGGGGGATGAGGGAGCTCTTCCGAAGAGGGTCTGAAAACAGGAAGCTAAATTTTCCAAGGAAATTATAGAGAAGTGCTGGAGTTTTGGGAAACGGGACTTTTGTTGCTTTCCCATAACTTTCCCTGAGGTAAAAAACCACAACATTATCTCAGTTCTCAAAAAGCAATTGGACAATTTTACTGTGATGCTCACCAGCAGTTATTTAATCAGTAGCATGTGCCTGAAAGTAGGCTGCTGCACCTGCCTGGTCAGTGCAAGAGAGCATTCTTCTCTGCCTGTCCCTGGTGGCTTCCTGGGTGGTAAGATCTTTGCCAAAATGCTCCTGACTTTCATTTAATGCAAGTCATGCTCTAGAGAATGGGTAAAGACCGCATCAGCCTTTCCAAAAGCACGTGAGCAGGAGGAAATCAAAAGGTACAAAAATAAGCAAAAAGATGAACATTTCCCAGGGAAAATGGTCAAATTAAAACAAACAGCAGAGCTTGCCATGGAGAAATAGCAACGAGCATTGTGAGTGGCCCCAACAGTAGTGTTGCTGGTGACAGGGGTGCAACATGTAAGTTTAAGTTACATATTGTGACACAACCTGCTCAGCCATACATTGTGTGACCTGGAGAATTTGTTTAGCTGTCCATCAAAGTAACATTCCCAAGACAACAATCCGACCTGGGTACCAGCCAGATCCTTGGGAAAAGTGCAGTAAGTGTGATGGTCATGAGCTAGCTGGCCTACCGAGGCATTCTTCTTAGTCTTCACAAAGTGCTCTCATGCCAGCTGGTGGCATGATGCACAGCTCTGCAGCATCCCAAGAGATTCCCCTGGCAGGTGGGAAGGGACACCTCCTGCACACCGTGGAGCTAGACAGTGAGAGACGCACAGCACATTCCAGGCTAACAGTCTCTATGCTAAATCTGATTCTTCCAATACCCAGCTAAAAAGCAAGCTTCTACATATCACACCCTGGCCCGCATGATGTCACTAACAACCCTTACATTTTGTCATTATTGCCACCAATAATCAACTGAAGAAGACAGTCTTTTGTCAGTCACATACTATTTGACACAGTACTCAACACTTAACACATGTTGAAATTGCTATTGCTTTGTACATCTGTTTCATCAGACAAACTACCAAGCCAGACCAAGTATTTTGATTTAACCAACACCTACTACACTAAAAACAGGTCTGTTAAGCCCATCTTTGTTAAAATTCCAAATTAGCCATATTTCATCTGCCCAAGGTCACTTAATTGGGCATATGCCTTTCCAAGGAAATGTAAAACAATACCTTTATCTAAAGTCATATAATTTTCTATTCACTCATATCACTCCACCAATAAGCCAAAATATTTTACTAATTAACACGTAAAGTCAGGCTCAAGTAAGAGTTTAAAAGCAGAGAACACCCATAAAGAAAGTTTCAAAGTGGCCATCAAAATACAGATTCTTCAGCATTTTGAAAGGCCAGTTAATGATTTTTAGCCCATTAACATCCACAGCACCTACTGCTGCCACTAGAGCTCTAGACAGTCAGCATTTCTGCAGGTCAAGTTCAAACGAGCTGAGGCTGTACTCAACAAAATTAAAGCACTCAAGTTCACTGACTGCATCTTAACATTTCATACACACTCAGTAATACATGCTCATACGTTTACGTGCACACACCTGATTTTCTAGAATGTGCAGTCATGAGCAGTACTAAGACCTACCAAGGACCTGCACTGCAATAAATGAGCATCTATCTTCAAGTGTAGTTCCATCTGATATATCTATACCACATATATTAAACAGCTCACTTTGATGTCGTGCATCTAAGTAAGATCCAAGATCACATTTACAAGTTACTCTATTAGAAGTATAATCTACAAAAAATACACTAGAAGTGAGCTAATACTAAGTTTCTTGGCTTTTACCATGCTGGCAACTTGAGGTCCATTTCTGAATTCAGAATCAGGTTACGGATTTGCACAGATACACCAACACCTGTAAGAATATTCTGCTTACATACATAAGCAGAAGCCTAACTGCAACCATTCTTAACATTTTTTGGTGATTATTTGTCAAAACTACACACCTTCACAAGCACTCATTCCATTGTCAATCTGGAAAATACCAGCATGTCTCAAAATGTTATTTTCAAATGAAATGCAGGTCATTGGCTTGACCTTTGAACCAGAAGAATACACACACACACACACGCATATATGTATATATTTAAGCCAGCAATAAAAAAATAGCTGTAATTTCCTTTCTTGATGAAGGAAAACATGTTTTGCCTTGTCTTGTATCTGTAAGCAAAACTGGATCTGGGAAAAAAAAGACATATAGTAAAAAGCACAACTACCCCCGCCTTCCTCAGTGCTCACTCTCTCCTGCAATTGTGTGAAGCAAGGAAATAAAAGTCCGGTAGAGACCGAAAAACATGTTTTTCTTTGAAAGTCCATCCACAGAAATATTTATCAGCTATTGGCAAAACAGACACACACACAAAACTAATGTTTTTTTAAAAGCCAGAAACAAATACATCCTATGTTCACTGAAAAGATGGGGAACATTTGAAGCCTCTGCTGTGAAAAACATGTTTTCCATTTGCTGCTTTTGTTTTGTTTTGTTCTTTACTGCTCACTCGAAGTCACTAAGGGGTTTTGCTGCTCAGATCAGCCATACAGAATCCAATGCATTTTTGCCTCCTGGTCAGTCACAGTCTTCTTTCTCCATGAATGGCTGCCACCAAAGCTGTCCACGAAGAAAAGAATCTAAAACTCCATTCATCCAGTTGCTGTAAATAATTGGCTAGTATAATGATCAGCAAAGGGTGGGTACACAGAAACAGTCTGTGTCCACACCATTCAGAGCACCTGGAGCAATGTGACTCCTGGCAGACACGATCTGCAAAAAGGGACTTAAACTCTTCTTCTACAAACAGGTGGTGCCCAAGGAAGGAAAAAAAAGATAGAACAAAGTCCTTTTCTTTATTTTTCCACTTCATTGTCTCAGTGTCCATTATGCTGAAATTGCAGAACTTCACAAGACTGGGAAGAATCCTTCATTAGGGCAGGAAGAAGGACGTTTAGAAAACACGGAGATGCAAAAATGTCCCAGAACTAGCATGACTTGAATTCTAATGGCATCAGTAAAGAGGCATACAGAACACTAAAAGAAATTTAAAGAGGCCACTGTATCTGTATTGCAGTGATATGAAAATAATGGGCTGAATTCACCCCGAAAAACAAGTGGTTCCATCACTGTTGCCTTAACTAAGGCATACAAAAGCCATTCTCATTCTGACCATGAAAAGGGTCTGGTTCAGCCACAGCTAGAGGAAATCAAAGCTGTCCTGGAGTGATGGAAACTCAGGTAAAATGTTGTCCAGCTTTCTGAGAAAAAAAAAATATAAAACAAAAAACAAAAAAACACAAACAAAAAAAACCCCAACCAAACAATATCCTGATTTTAGGCATGCAAAGTACCTTTAACCATACTGAGAACATTCGAGCTAGTGGCTGCTCTACAGTCCTGAAAAACGATGCAGGGCAGGAACATTTGGGAACACACTGGAGTCTCCTGCTTACATGCACTGGGAAGGGATAGAGACAATGGCGACAGTATTATTAGAATCAATTACGTTAATGGATATATAAGAAGAGAAGTAGGGAGAGGCCAACTGCTTCATAGACATATGAATAATGAGGTGTTAAGTGTGCCATATCTGTCCTTACAAATCAAAACACTTAAGAAAATTAAATAGCTTCCAATAATGTTGTTTAATTAAATTGTGTCCCTCTTTTTTTTCTGCTTGGATCAAAAGTGGACCCTGAGATCTCTGACCCAGCTTTAGAGGTATCATAAATACTATCACCCAGCATACACAATTATTGTGTGTCTTGCCACTTCAGTCCTCCATATTCAAATTACTGCAGCTGAACTTTCTCTCGATATCCTGTCACTGAAGATCTGAGTCTGGAATTGGCAGGTGGACAAGAGAGAAGAAAATAGAACATGGGAGAAGTTGCAGTATGAGCCCACTCTTTATCAGACGGTAAGGAATTCAGAAAGTTTAACAGCCCAGCTGGAGGGGAGATCTTTAAATCAGACTTGAAATTATGTTTGACTTGAAAGGTGTGACACAAATTTATGAGAAGTTTCATTAATTCCAAGGCTCGAGACTTCTGAAAGTACTACTAGTAAGTGAGCAGAAGATACTCTTGCTCTTCTTTCAGACACTTCCTTATTTTGTGTACACTTTCTTCCCCCAGTGGTGTCTAAAGATATTCAGAATCTATAACCAGGGACTGATTCATTCAGGGGCAGTATTTATTTGGCAGTTGTGCCTACAGAACAAAGAAGTGCTCCAAAGAAATGAGTCCCTCAAATACCTTCCACAGAGAAGGTGAAGTCTGACCCTACTGTCAAAATTAGGAATGAAAGGGACCTTTACACCCTTGAATAGCTGCAATGGCTTACAAATTCTTGTTGGAGGCAAAGCAATGCCAAGGAGAAGAGAGAGATCTCAGTGTTGATACTTCCAGTGAGGAGCATACCTGAGTGCATTGGTTCCATAAGGCTTTCATGTGTCCCTTGTTGCTTGTCCAGCAAACTATGATCAGTATCAGTGGGGCTTCTCACCATACATACTAGTATCCAAGAGCAAGCTGAAAACGTTAATTGCCTGGTTCAGTGAGAAGTGAGTCAGTATTGCTGGAATGGCTCACACCCTTCCTCACATGTACTTCCACTTGAAGCACATCAACTTGCACTGCAGACAGGCCAGGAGCCCAAGAAGCTGGGAGGCACTTGTCTACTGTCGACACGGAAGAATAGGGGGAAAATCACCCTGGCTGCCTATGAGAGAGACTGAAGAAACAAGAAGGAAGATGCTCAAGATAAGACATTTTTGGCATTTCAAAACTTCATCCCAGTTTTGGCTCCCACAGCAGAGCTGGCTCCAATGGATAGATACATCACAAGCAGTTTATCCCTCAGTCCAGGCCATTGTGAAAAATGTGTCCATCCATACAGTTTAGACCAGCTCACTGCCTTAGGGATCACATTCTTTATACCGAATAAAATCCACTTCTGATATTGTTTCAAAACCTACCTGTCCTGGTCTCGATTAGGGTCCCAGTTAGGACTGGCGGTAGGTACATGAAGATTCACTATACCTGCCAACGTCCTTGCCATTATTTGTTTCTGTACTGCAGTTTGAGCCATATGAATAATAGTATCCCTGTCAACACTCTCACAAACATGATGCATAATTACCAGCCACTTGTTTCCAAATATTCAAATCTATGACGGTAAGGGGAATCTTTATCATGACCAGGGCATCATTGCCCACAGTTTCTCTTAAAGATGCAATCACAATTTCCCCTTGTTTCCCCCTAGTTTGCCCCGCTGTAGGGCAAAATCCTTCAGCCCCCTCTAACATCTGCCTTTCTGATGCCTGTGCTTGTGCCTGTGCTTGATTCTTATAGTCAGCACCTTCAGCCCTGTCACTTACAATACCCCTTCTCTGGGGCATTATCATCATGAAATCCAAATTCTCCTCCACATTCATCAAATGATCACACCACTTTCATCTTACCTCTACTCATGCAGCATAACATCAGCTTCTAAGAGATAAGTTTAGGAGTTTTTCCCCAAAGAACAAGTCACAGAAACAGTGATGAACTGGAAACACTGCAGCAGCAATCCTGAGTCTTACAACATTCTTCTTCAACTTATAACTAGGCTAAACCAAGAAAAGGTACATCCAGTTTGTATTTAGCTTAAAACCTGCTGTTTCTTTACCTAATCTGGTGAGGGGACTGAAGATGAGCTTGTGTGCTTTATGATTGGCCAATCTACCACAAATAAATTGCTTCTCCCAGCGAACTTTGCTTCTCCGTTTAAAAGTCACTTGTAGTGAAAGGACCCACTCCTGGGTCTGTGAAAATCAAAGGAACTTTAATGAGAAGCTCTTCTGCTATAAGGCCTCTCCATATACCCCCGGCAGAGGCACCCGGGTGGCCCAGGTAACAGCAGACATAAGCTACAAATACACAACAGCTTCCCTTGTGATACACTGCAGATTACGGTGGCTACAGATATATGTGAAATAATTAGCCTAGAGTTTGAAGGCAGGCATTCTACAATCACCAGCATAGCTTGCTGACAGGAAATTGGAGAGCCTGAGGGGATCCTCCCCTGTAGCACTCCACTCTCAGAAAGCATTTGGTGAGAAAGGAGCTGACTGCAGAGGAAAGGGTTACTGAATGTTGCTGTGTCCTACTGCTCTATTTCCTTAAGCCTGAATACCAGGAAAAATACTCAGACATCCTAATGTCTCAGTTTTATGGGTGGAGCACACAGGGACAGCTCTGCAGATTCATATTCGCTGTGAAAAGGTGATTGGGTAGGAAGAATTTATGTCCAAACCAAAAATAAGAGCAAGGATTTTTCACTGTTTACCATTTTCATCTATTGTGTTTGGTTTTTCTCCGTAAGTGAACTTTAATGCCCATCAGATACAGATGACCTGCATGCTTTTTTAGAAGTACCTACCAAATTTAAACTTTAAATCCAAAGTTTTGACTCTTTGTGCAAATACAAAATTACAGACATTAATATTCGTTTTGACTATGCTCCACGGGCTCTGCTAGCAATGGTCCTTCAATGATGCAAACTGCCTATTGTATATGTATATGTATATGTATATGTATATGTATATGTATAGTTTTCTGCAGGACTGCAATGGACTGCATTCAAACCAGAAGTGATTTTCTGAAACCTGCACTTCTGAAGTTCTCATGGAGGCCTGATCGTAAGTGGCAAACTACTCAATGACCAAAGTATGAGATGTCAATATATTGGGGGGGGGGGGGAACACACACACAAAACAACAACAACAACAAAAAACAAACCACAAAAACCACAAAAAAATAAGAAAAAAACAAAAAACCCCAAACCCTACATGATTCATAGATACATGATTTTCATAGATACATTTTTGAAGATACACCATGCAGAAAATCTGAGGGTGACAGCATTGCCATGGTCAGTCACCTCTTTGATGTGAAGGTTGAGGGACAATATTACAAAATGATGTTCCAGAGGTGACACAGGATCAGTATTTAGTCATGAAGATGGAAAGGGTTTACAAATGCTTCCAATGGATAGGATTATCATCCGCTAATTAACCTTCAGGCTGTTTAAGGAGACAGCAGTGTGGGCACTGAGGGGTGGGAGCAGCAGTGCACAGACAGGCACTTTCCAGCCTTCAGGATATATGAATTATGACCTCCCACCGTATCTGTTATGGCACCCCAGTGGTTAACAAGAGCCTTCTTTGTCCAGGGGTTGCTGCGGAGAGGGTTCCTGTACCTCAGGAAGCAGGGAGAAGAGAAGTTTCCTGTTTTGAAGTAGGTTTAAGAACTATTTTCCTCCAATCAGGCAGCACATGCCTGGGCAGGAAATGGAGAACGCAGCTGCCAGCCCTTCTCCAGGTCAGTGGCTGTGCTAATCAATGCAGCCAAGGTTTACCCTAGCCAAAACGGCCCCAGTGATAAGTGCGTTGCAGAGTTAAGGGAAGGACTTGTGGTGGAAGGTGCCTGGAGCAAGACTGACACTGGAGCGAGACCAAAACAAATCCAAATACTGAGAGGAAATGGGTGTTTGGCTTCCTCCCTATATGTACTTCTCACACAGCACATTGCGCCCAGTATATGGCCCTGATAAAAAAGAGGTGTGTAATGAATTGTTGTGGCTCAAAACAATGCTCAGAGGCAGCAACAGTCATCCTGGTCATAACCTTTCACTGCGGAGGGAGACTTGCATGTACTGGGGGTGTCAAATGCACAGTCCCATCAAACACAGGAAACCAGTCAACATTTCTGCAGCTGGGTGGCAGCTTCCCCCACCCCCCGCCCCTCTTTTCACATGAAATTTAGCAAGAGTGTTTGCTGACCTCCAGGAGTGAGATTCAGCTCTGGCCCCAATGAAGCCAGAGCTGCTGTTGACTTTGTGCCAACGCTCAGCCTTTTCACTTGGTGCCCAATTTTTCTTTCACTGACATCAATTTTACACCTGTGTAACATCTGACCCTCAGTGGTATTGATCCTCACACTTGCTCACCCTGAGTGATGCCTGAAGCATCCATCTGCCATCCTTCAGCTCCCAACCCCCAGTCTGATTCTCTGTGATGTTATTTCCTCTGGTGCTTAATGAAACAGCATCTCAGAGGGTGTGAAAGGCTGGAGAAAACCAAGAGTGACTGCATTAGGCAAATCCATAGTAGTGTGTTCTCAGCTACTTCTGTTTGTTGCCAGAAAAGCTCTACAGGCATTTTGCAAATACGGGCACTAGTGCTTTGCATGCAGGATCATCACATCCTATTGAGTAAAGATAAAAATGTTTCTGGACACATCCTTGCCTAAGCTAAGTTGCATTAAACAAAGCTCTGCCTCCATAAGACCTGGGCCAAAACTGATCAAGGACTTGAGAATTAGGCATCTGGGCAGCTGAGAAGGAAAGCAAATATGCATAGCAGTGAGGAGCGAGTGGACCCAACTGTGGCATTGTATAAGCTCTGAGATTTTGTGCCATTGCATGCAAATTTTATTTTATGCTCTTTTTATTTACAAAAATGCTAAGCAATAGAAATCTCAGAAACTTGTTGCATCAGAGGAGCCTTGGTGGCACCATGAGTCTGAACTATGAACCATGAACACATAAACCTCCTTCCTGAGAGGACTGGTGCTTTTGCTGGGGTACCTTTATGGAAAATGCTGAGTGAAACAGTCAGATGTTAATTTGATTAAGTAAGAATCGAAGATATATTTAGAGTATTTCACAGTTGTGTTCCTTTGTAAGGAATATGAATACAGACTGGTTTCCCAGGAACTTACTCCACTATCCTTCTAGCCTCGTTTTCCTAAAGCATTCCAGAGTCTGTACACAAAACCCATCTTTCAAAATCTAGTATCTCCTGTACACATAAACAATCCTTCAAAACTCGTATCTCCTGCAGTCTGTTGACTTTGGGACCAACTCCCACAAGCAGGTAATGGACAGCATGATTTCAATGTTGGTCAGGAACAACTGGTAATTGTAATCCCTTTCATTGAAAAAAAAACAAACCCAGGTACTGCAAAAAATACTGGCTACGAAGTAACAAACTGCTAGTACAGGAAAGAATATTCATCATCTTGTTGCTGTAACTCTCCCATTCTTCTCTTCCTCTCCACTCCCTTTGTGTTTGTCTTCACTTGTCTTCTCTTGCCTTTGACTAGAATGTAAACTCTTCTGGGCCAAGACTGGGACATATGTTTGACAGGTCCTTTGCTATTAGTTCTGATGTAAAGAAGAGCACAGCTATAGAGTGAAGGCAGTGAGCAAACTATCCATCATAAAAGGTACACTGGTGTTCAAAAATAGGAAGACATGATCTTCATATGCCAGAAAGTATTGTACAGCACTCCCTACTATTCTGACTCTGAGCCTTGGTGTGAGGTGGGCTTTTGAACAGAAGGAAAGAAACCAAGAAAGTGAGGGAGAGTTGACATACCAGTCACTGCAGGATTGCAGCGTTCTGTAGACACAGGAGTTTGTCTTCAGGCAGCAATGACATCAGTCTATAACTGCCCCCAGTGCTATTCCGTAACAGCAAAAATAAATATCTAAAAGGTTACCTACCAGTAGTTACAAGAAGTGGTTACTACTATACTCAGCTCATCACAGCTGCCCGTATTTTACATTTAATTTTACCTGCCATCCCAAGGAATCCATGTGGTTATTAACATGCATTCACTTTTTTCCATCCTGCTTTAGTAAACAATTTCATTTTTTGTAACATGCAGCACCAGCTTACCTTTGAATAACTGAAATGCTTATGTAAAGTGCAGACATTCCCCCATACATTAAGCCTTTCAGATGTCCCAGGCCGCCTTACAGAGATAAACACAAGGGACTAGCTGTCCTATGTCCTATGGATCTATGTGCTTGGGCTTTGGGATGAGTGCTGCTGAACCTATCCCTCCCTCGTGGTTTCCCAGGTAGCAGACTACCAGCTCGAGTGCACCGGGAAATATCAAAATACCATCACAGTAGGTGATTTCTCAGGTAACTAAGACCAGAGATTTATAAGGCAATGTTGGTTTCCACAATTGTACCTACCAGAAAATAGAAAGTTTAGTTCAATGTAATTATGGGGGTGATTCTCCCTATACACACACACACACACACACCCTCCCATGCTGTATTCTCAGTTTGATGCCAGAAAATTTCTTTTGTTAAGGCCACTGACACCAAACAGTGAAAAAGAAACCACAAATCATGAAACCCAAACGTAAAGATCCTAATGAAGAAGAGATAGCAGGGTAGAAGATCATGAAAAAATGCCCTGAAAGACTGCTTATAATGGAACAGACCTCATCTTGAAGAACACATCCACATAATAACATCAAGAGGCTTAAAAATAACAATTAGGATGCACAGGTGGTATCGTATGATAGAGTCTGTAGAGCTTCATTAAAATGACAGAGTGCTAGTTTATGTTACAAGGATAAAAAATACAACTCCAACATGCTAGACAGCCCTGATCCAGCGGTATGTGGATTAGCCCTACTTGAAACAGATTATGCACTTGCTTAGATTTTGGCATGGACTGGTTGGATGAGGCTAGATGAGAACCTTTAAGCCTAGAATGTTCACCTGAGTTTTAAAATGAATCAGACTTATTAAATGGATAGTTGGATTATATTTTGAAGGAAATATTTTTTAAAAAGTCGACATTATTAAAAATTAGCTGGAATTATTAAAAAAAAATGCTTCATTTATCTCAGTGATTGAATAATGAAGTCTGAAAAATGGTTCCTTTGCATTACCCAGATCCTCTCCCTGTTTCTTCCTTTAACACCATCTACAGCTGTCAACCTGCCGGACCCCTGAGAGCACAGCAGGGTACATCCTCACTAAGAGGATGGTGAGGCACTAGCCCAGGATGCCCAGAGAAGCTGTGGCTGCCCCATCCGTGGCAGTGTTCAAGGCCAGGTTGGACACAGGGGCTTGGAGCAAGCTCCTCTACTGGAAGAGGTCCCTGCCTGTGGCAGGGGTTGGAACTCAATGAGCTTTAAGGTCCCTTCACCCCAGATCATTCTATGATTTCACTTCTAGACAAGTAAGTCACAGATTCTCCCTGGGGAAGATGACTCCTCTGTGCTGAACTCTGCTTGCTCCAAGGAGTGTTTTATGTGGTATGGCAACTCTCCACTACAGTTTGCTTGCAAAAGTGGAGATTCTTCTTTTGACTGCAGAAGTTTGATTTGACTCTTTGGGTCTCCTGAACATGTTCACATGCATTCACCTTCCCATTGTTCTATTTGTAATACAGATCATTCCCTATTATTTTTGAAGAGAGTTAGAGGATAAACTGAAAAATTTCAAGCAGTTCTTCTATGGTTCTTATTTGCATTTAGCTATAAAGCTCCTAAAGCTTTTCATCATTTCACTACAGGAAATTATACCCTGGATTGTCTTTTAGACTGACAATAAAGAGAGTATAAGCCTTTTGCTCACTAATTGTACTTTTGAATTTTTTGAGAGATGGATCACTGCACAGATTTTTGTTTCTTTTTCCCTACTGTACCCAAATTGTAGCTTACCTGCTCATGCAGCAGAGTCTTTGGGGTCCAAAATTAGACTGAACTGCTCATGAATACCTTCCTTGGTGAACAGCACAGGCAGGAAGCAGATGGGAGAACGGACCTAAAGGAACTTGTGAGAAGCATTCACTCTTTCCAGAGCCAGGTCACAAAACTAACCATGGGTAGTGCCTGCCAGCAGCCAGACTCTGAGCTACTGGCATGGTACAAGGAGCAGGGGTTGTCCCCTTGTCGCTAAGTCTGGGTTCTGTCAGTGTTTAGCTCCTTTCACAGAAAACAGGAAAGAGAAAAGTCCTGATCTGTTCCATGACATTTTTCACAAATGGGTTGTCTGCATCAAAACCTATGACGTATCATGGTTCTTTGTCCTGCAGCAGACCAAAAAAGAATTTTGAGTGAAGTGCACATTAGAAATCGCACAGTAACTACAAGACCATTGGATCGCTTTTACAAAGGCTTTATTTTGCTAGCATCATACTTAACTGACAATTTTCCATTATGTATCTAGTGATGAGAAAACTTTGCTATTTAAGACTATGTTTTTCAGCTTCCTAGGAAAATTCCCCAAATTCTACAGCCCACATTCTCATGAAAACATGTTTCTTCCCTTCCTGCTGCCCCCTCCCCTAGTGCATTAGTATTTTGCAGCAGTTTAACCAAAATGTTACTCCCCTGGAAAACATTTTTAAGGTATTTTTTTTCCAAATCAACTATACTGTGCTTGATTTTTTTTGTCACTGTGTCACATAAACCTTCTCCCACACTTTGCTGAACAGATTAAATACTATATCTGTATTCCTGAAGCAGCTTCAGATGATGCTTTTATTGACATAAGTTATTTCTGTTGATTGGCATGGACATCAAGGCTGTAGATCACAAGAATAAATCAGGGACGAGCACACGAAGATGAGAGAAGGGCAGATGACTGCTGGTCATAGGTGGTCCAGGGAAACCCATTTAGTTCCATGCACCAGGGCACACACACATCTCATGCTACAATAGAATCTATAGGTGTTTCCATCTCCTCAGCTACACCAGTCACAGTATTAATGAAAGAGTTGCTACTGTGAATTTATGCATCTCCAAAACCATACAGTATTGCAAATGCTTGCTTAGAGGTGTAGTGACATAAGCAGGGTGCCCTACAGAACCAGAACCCAGCTCCATGGCTGTCCAGAGGAGGCCATGAAGATAATAAGGGGGCTGGAGCACCTTCCGTATGAAGACAGGCTGAGAAAGCTAGGGCTGTTCAGCCTGGAGAAGAGAAGCTGCGTAGAGACTCCAGAGCAGCTCCCAGTTTGAACCTACAAGATCTCATGGCTACAAGGATGCCAGAGAGGGACTCTTAACGGGTGATGGGTTCAAACTGAAGCAGGGAAAGTTCAGGTTAGATATAAGGAAGGAGTTCTTTACTGTGAGAGTAGTGAGACACTGGCACATGTTGCCCAAAGAAGTGGTAAATGCTCCATCCCTGGCAGTGTTCAAGACCAGGTTGGATGGAGTCTTGGGTGACATGGTCTGTTGTGAGGTGTCCCTGCCTGTGGCAGAGGGGTTTGAACTAGATAATCTTAAGGTCCTTTCCAACCCAAACCATTCTGTGATTCTATTCCTGCATACCAGCCCCAATGAGAGATACTGAAGCCCACAGAAAGGATTTCCTCTTTTCTTTCCCATTTCCCTCACTGCCTGCTTTGTCTCTTCAGAACTCTGTGCACTAATGTGCAAGGCACTCTGCACCCCATCAGTCACAGTGAGACAGCGTTGAAAGGTCAGGGAAAAAAGCTTTGACTATACTGCAGAGCATCTGCCAGCAGGATGACGTTACTTATTAAGTACTTTGCAAAAGCAGAACTAACAGCATCTAAAGTGAAGTTGCTCAGGATGGTGTTAGCAACAGTCCTGATTTCTGTGGCATTCAGAGTGTCAAAGTAGGACCTGAGTGCTCCACATGCACCCTGCCTGGACAAGGGGCAGCTACAATGTGCTGCTGCTCCCTCTCTCCAGCCTGCTGGTGCTGGGCTCTGGGCTGGCTGCGGACCACCAGCCTGCCCTGGGGAGGAACAGTCGTTTCCTGACTAGGGAGGGACCCACGGGGACAGCTCAGTGCTCCCGGGGGTCCTCTGCCCGGGGAGGGAAATGTGCGAAGTTGCTCTTTCGTGTGTGAGATCAGAGCTCCGCGGGGAAAGGCAGCAGGGCTGTATTATGCCTCCATTGAGAGGAAGGGGGCGATCCAACCTTGCCTGGGGGTTACAGCTGCTGCTGCCCACCCGAAAACAGGGCCCAGACACAAGATGCTCGGGTTAACTTCACTGAGGCAGGAGCTGGCTTATGGGCGAGGCGGAAAGGCAGCAGCCTGTCGCTGCCTGAAACTGCTCTGGGTAAGAGCGGTTTGCGTGCGAGGGCCCGTCCGCGGCTCCCCCGCGCTCGGACGCCGCTTCCAGCAGCAGGTGACCGGGGTGGGGGGGGGTCGACTCCCGAAGCCTGGCGAACTCGGGGCTCCCGGAGCGGATGGTCCGTGACCCATGGGGGAATGGAGCGGATGGGGGCGTGGATGCCTGGATGAATGGATTGGGATGGATGGAGCGGGAGAAAGGACGAAGAGGAGTGAAGGATGGTCGGGAGGAAAAAGGTGAAGATGGGGAAAAGGATGGAAGGAGAAAGGATGGAGGGAGGAGATACGGTGGGAGGGGAGAAGGCAGGAGGGGGAATGGAGAGAGGGGAACCAAGGAGAATTGCAGAGACGGACCAAGGGCTGTGGAAAGCGAGTGATGAACGTGAGAGGCGGACACGCGACAGCGGGAAAGAAGGACAGGGTAGTGCTCTGCTCCCTAAAATGTTCGCGCCCTTGAGCATCCGCGCTCCTTCCTCGCCGCCTCTTCCCCCCGTAGAAGCCGGAGCCACCGGACTCGCTCCGCGGCAAGGGATGCCTGGACTGGACTCCGCGGACCGGACCGAACAGGACCGGACCGAACAGGACCGGACCAGACCCGACCTTACCTGACCTATCCTCTCCTATCCTACCCCAGCCCGGCCCGGCCCGGCCCCCCGCGCCTTTGCACTGACCGCCCCCGCGCCGGCCCCGCCCGCCGCTCCGGCCCCTCTGCCCCGCCCGCGCCGCTGCGCCGCCGTGCCCCGGAGGGGCTGCAGGGCCGGGCGCGTCCGCGAGGGGCGAGGGCGGCGGCGGCCCCCCGGGACAATGCGCTGAGCGCTCGGGGCAGCGGCAAGCAAAGTTGCGGTAGAAGATGAACAACGCCGGTAAGTGCGCGGGCCCGGCGGGATGGCTCTCAGCCTCCAGGCATCTTTTCCTCCGGGCTGGCAAGCGCCGGGCGGGTTTCCTTCCTCCGGTACCGGCAACCCTCCTTCCCTTGGGCCGGCACACCCCGTCTCCAGAGCCAATACCACCGGGATGGCACACCCATCCCTCCCCGTCAGGGCACTGCTCCTCTGGGCTTGCACCCCGTCCCCGTCCCGCATCCCTCCTTCGGGGTCGGCAGCTTCACTAGGGTTGGCACCCCTCCTCCAGGCACCCTGCGACCGTGTTTCCCTCTACTCCTCCGGCTCGGCAGGTGCTCGCTAGCTGCCCGCGGCGCTCCCCGCACCCCGGCGTTGTGCGGGCACCATCGCTCGCCCCGCCGGCACGGGGACGAGCAGCAAGCCCGGGCGAGGCGAGGGTCCGGGGATCGGCGGATCGGGAAGGCCGCGCCTGGTGGGAGCCGCGCTCTGCGCCCACCCTTCCTTTGGGAACACTCAGCCCTTCACAGAGCCCATAGGAAATCTGCTGTTATCTTGTTTCTGAGTTTGGAGGAAGTAATGCTTTTTTTTGCAGAATTTTCTCTCCATGGCAAACCCAAACCCTTCCTCTACTAACTTCCCAGAATTTTTCCTTGATGGAAACTAGGAAGGTGGAAAGAGACAGGGAGAGAAGGGAGCAAATATCAAAGGCAAGGTATTCAACAGTTAAAGCCTTAAAGGAAGTCAATGGAACATCGGGTCAAGCTTTAAATTTTTCCGCAACCCTTTCAGATTTTCAGGGTTGAGCTGTGTGTGTAAAACCCTAGCAATCCAGATAACAACTGTTGCTAACTCTTGAGGCATTTGGGAAAATCTAATGCTGCGTCTAGAATCAAAGACGAAGATGAATGGTCCCTTTTGTATTAGCCTGAAAATCATGGTGGGCACCTCACTTGTATGGGTACATCTTGAAGCCTCAAGATTTCACTGCTAGATACCTTGCCTTAAAACTGTCATGTGCTGGGAAACTGTGAATCATTGTTTGCCAAAGCACAGGAGCATACAGTCGGAAAGGACCTTCTGGGTCAGACCCAGCCCTCTGCTGCCGCACCACCCCTCTGCGTTTAAACCAAAAGGTTCTCCTTCCCCTTCAGATTGGGGAGTGTGACACCCTCCTAACCAAAAAAGTGGTGACATTTCCATTCTATTTTCTGATCCTGTCTGGACTGGACTCTGTCCCTCCCAGGAGACAAACTTAGTTGAACGTTAAGTGGGCCCGCCAAAAATTGCTTTAGCCGTGATGCTCCAACCTCTCTTTCCTCAACTCTCCATTACTTAAATCAGATCGTCTCTAATTTGATCTTGTTGTCAGAGAAAAAGCAGTGTAAGAAATACCAGATATATCCATTTGTAAGAATTTCAATTAGCTGGTTTGGGTTTTTGGGGGGGAATATAGACTGAATGGGACTACCTTCATAACCCAAAGCAGTACCCATTGTTCCAGAACACAAGGTCATGTTACTCCTTTTCTTAATTCATCAAATTATATCTTTAACCAAAACTTTTTAGGTAGCTCTCCTGCTATTGCTCTCACAAAACTGAGAATCTTTTACCATTGCTAGTTCTAGTTTCTAGATCAGATTCATCGCTATTTATTCTTGTGATTACACTGTCCTTTTGCTTAAAAATAGTTCTTTTCCTCCTCTGGTGTTTACCTCCAGGTTGTATTTATAGAGTGCTCATATCCCTTCTCAGCCTTTGTTTTCTACATTCACACAATGCAAGGAATGTCTCTCCCATCAGTGCAAAGCAGAACTTCCTACTGAGTCTGAAGGAGAGGGGTATTTATTAACCGACACAACTCAGGGACCAGCGTTAGCCATCTTTGTATGACAGTGAGTAATACATAGCCCCAGTACGTGGAGTTATATGTGCAGGCGTATATGGAAGCCTTGATGCCACAGAAGCTAAAATATTGACAAACGGAAAACAGGAAGGGAGATATGGAGTATCCTCAGAGATGCAGAACTGATATGAAAAGAAAGATGAAGCAGTCCACCCAAGGTCACGGGAAATCTGTGGTATGAGGCAAGAGACAGACCCCCATCTCCCAGTTTCATAGGAGCTTCCAGCCTCTGAGTACAACTTTGTTTGCCAGGAGTTGAAATGGTGCTGCCCACAGGCAGAAGGTACATATGTTAGACTCCAGATTGTTCAGAGGTGTAAGCAGACTATATATTCTCTCAGCTGCTAATGAAAGTGATACAGGAAAACCTGCCTGTCATGGTTTAAGCCCAGCCGGTAACTCAGAACCACGCAGCCACTCGCTCACTCTGCCACTTCTTCCTTCTCTTGCTCCCAGAGGGATGGGGAGGAAGATGCCTTATGTACCTGTTGGAGAATTGTAACCAACATCTTTGGCTCCTAGGAAGCAGTATATGAAACAACAGGTGTACATAAGCTCTCTGCTCTAGTAGGAACTTCCTGTTGTGAAATCACAGCCAAATTGGAAATACCACTAGCACTCACAGTTAGACAAATAAATGCCAAGATTAGAACAAGATCAGTTAGCTGTCATGTACATGTGGGCTTTCACAGTCAGCCCCTTCCATTCCTCCAAAGTCTTGTATGTACTGTTTGCTAGAGACAGTGAAAATGCTTGAGAATTTTCAGGGTCAAGATTTTTGTGTGTATGTTGAAATTCATCCTTTTCTTATTGTTTTGTATTTAGACGTTTCCCCTTTCCTAGCAGTGTTTCTCTGTGGGATGTTATGCTGTTGTATTACAGTTACAGATAGTTGCAATGAAGTTACATAGTAAGAAATTTGTAAGCTATTGAGCTGATATCCCAGAGTCATAATGCACTGATCTAGTCATGATGGACTCCAATAACGGTACAGAACAGCATTTTATTTCTGCAGAGTGAGATGTGCTCTGACAGCCCATCTGGTAATATTTCAATAAAGATTTGTAAGAAGACAACATTCCCATGGGATAGTTACTACTGACTACCAGTCTGTCCTCACACTAGTGGAGCCTTCTTGCTATATACAGAGTACTTTTGGTCACACATTTGGAGAGTATGCACTCCTAATTGAGGACAGATGTTTCTCAAAATTATCAGACTTATGCAAAGCTGAAATCACAGAATCACAGAGTGGTTTTTATAAATGTCTGAGGCATTTGGGAGCCAATCACCTGCTGGCTTTGTAGAGGACCTCAGATCTCAAGTGCTTAAAGCCCCAGTCCTCAGAAGACGCTCAAGTATTTAATTTCTGATCAAGTCAAATGGGACTGAGGTCCCTTTTGAAAGGAAAACTTGCACTCCTATGTCAAGAGAAAATCTTAGTCTAGATACTGTTTCCAGTCTAAGTGACTCCCATGCAACCTGTTTCCTTTTTTTTATCTAACTTTCGTCATTTCAAACTTTTCTCTGAAATAAGTGCGAAGTAAGCGATGCATTTACATGCTGTAAAACAAAGAACTACTTTTGCAGCAAATATTGCAAAATTCATGACATCTCAGTTATTTACAGTACATTCTGGGGTCCTACCAGTGACAGCATTGGTGTTTTATGAGTTTGAAACCTTTAAAGAGATTGTGATTTCCCTGTAAATCACGCTACCTCGTCTATTTAATCTCCAACATATTGAAGCAGGTTACACAGTTTATACCAGGTACTTAATTCAGAATGACATTCAAATGGCTTATCTATATAGGCAGCTTAAACACATTCTCACTGTCTGACTTGGACAGCTGGCAGAATTGTAATTACAGGTTGGAACTTACAGCTTCCTGTATTGGAAGAGTAATAAATGAGTTTTAGGCAACTCTCTGCTTGGTTTGCCTTCTATTCCTGGCAGCATTACTATAGGAGTTGGTGCCCATGTTCTGGCCAGTTCCAAACCCAGTGAAGCAGCATGTGCTGTTTCACTCCCAGTGAAGCTCTATGTGCTATTTTGACAGGAAGCTCTGTCTACATTCCCTCAGACCAATTTCTTCTGTGAGGAGTAAGCACCATGGTCAAAATATAACCCCATGTATTAGACAAGATGAAACAGACACAGGTACAGAATTTCTCTGTCCTGCTTTGTGAGAACTTGGAGTTGTTTTGGTAGCTGAGGTGTGGAAACATCTTCATTTGACTGTACAGTGCAGTCACACTGTTTCCAGGAGCTTCTGCGTTTGTGCAGCACTTGGCACATGTGGGTCTTGTCAATGGTAGTAGTTCTTAGACAGCATTGTCATGCTTTTATGTGAGAGGGAGTGTGAGCATGATGGCTGCTGGTGCAGGATAAGTTCTTGTTGTTTCATGTCGTTGCCTAGTTCATAGACTAGAAGTGTTACCATGAAATAACTCCTATCCCTCCTGGTCCAAATAATTTTTGTGTCTATAATAGTGTTTCAGCACATGACATGTAAATGAATTCCTATATTTACCACTATTCTTAAGGTTGCTTATGCTCATTTCCTCAATAACTGGGACTTAGCTTGCCTCAAATGGAGAATTTGATTCCAGTCTTTGGAAGAAGTTACAGATTTGCTTGATAAATGCAAAGGCATACGCTGATGGCTGTGTATTATTTTAGCAGCGCATTCTGGTTTAAAAGGAAAGCATCTATATAACATAATGGGTTAATCAGACTGAGGACTGGCTAACTGGCAGTAGTGAATCTTTGTGGTACTTATCTCTGTAACATCATCAAATGGTGGGATGCATAGTGCTGGGACCAGGATTACATTGTTACTGTCCAACATCTTCCTTAGTAGGGGAGCAAATAGGAAAGTATCAGATGACAATGTTGACTTTGTGGTATAAAGACTGGTGAAAGGGTAATTAACAAAGTAGGCAGTGCAGTTATATAAACAGATCTGGATCCTTAAGTTGGATCCATTCAAACAATTTACACATAATTACACTGTTTAGAGGCAATGAGATCATAATTGACAAGCAAGTCAGCCTGATACAGTAACAAGTTGATGGAGAATAGTGAGAACTGGGTGAAAGACGGTACTGAACTCTGTAGATAGCATCATCTGTACCCACTGTCGAATTCTTTCCGTAGGTCTGCCCCGTTAATTTTATAGGGACTATTGGAAAACTGGAAAAAATCCAAAAGAAAAGACTTCAGGAAAGGCGAAACTGTCTAACTGCAAAGATTTAATGAGTTCATTTGTTCAGTTTACCAAAAAGAAGAATGTACCAAGACATAGCTGTAGGGAAGTATTTATCTTCCCCAGGGAAATACTGAAGAATATAAGGAGTTTTAACCCCATGGAAGAAACAATAACAAATGCTGGAGATAGAAGCCAGGCAGCACTAACTGGAAATAAGGGCTTTGTTTTAAAAATGAGTGATTCATTACAGGAATAAGATGAAGATGTTACTAAGGTATATAGTCCACCTTTTGCTGACTTCAGAACAAAGCCTTCTAGAAGACAAGTTTTAACTTTATTTTGTTACAGCAGAGTGAAATTATGCAGCTCCTGATGGGGCTGAATGAGACTTTCTGATGTCCTTGTCTGGGTATTCTTCCTCTACATCCTGTTTTTCAGGAACTTTCCATCTGTGGATTTCAATACCTTCTTTCTGGGCAGAATCAGTAACAGACAGGACCTGTTTGCATTGGTTTCCACTGGGGTTCTAGGTTTGATGCACTGTTGCAATGTGGTCCCTCCACCTGCATTATCACTTCCATCCAGGAGCTCTGCAGATCACTGAACTATGCAGGGCATTTCTGTCCCCTGTCCTCAATGTCTCCTACTTCAGCACATGTCTGAGTTCAATTAACGTTCAAGGCCTGAAGAGAATGCAGGTCCACAAAAGTTCATTGGTCAGAAAAAGTCACTTTCAGCATCTTAAAAGATACCTGAACTGGGTTGTGGCATCAGTCGAGGCTGGGACTAGTGTCTGGATTGTGGAGCTAAGTAATTTCTTGGGCTGCCATCAAAGACCACAAACCTGGGACGAGTCTACAGATATCCCTGCAAATGTTAATTAAAAACCTCAGTGTTTAAGTGTTCACCCCAAAACAAGCTGCTTGATGGGGGAGTGGTGGTGGTGGTAGTGCATAAGGTGTCTCATAAGCCTTAATTAAATCGTAGGCTAATTCCTAAATCTGGACAACATTTGAAAGTGGGTAGTTGCAGTGTTTCAGGCAATACCCCACTCCAAAATGTTTATCGTTTCAAAGAAACACTTGAACAGCGATGGCTGTATGGGCCAATTGCCAGTCCAGGAGAGCCACCAGGCTACTGTTCACTGCTAAGAAACATGGAGGGCAGGAGAGCAATGTAATTTCACATGGGCCATGGCAGGAATGAAACCATGCTGAAATGCAGGTTTGCCTGAAGGAAGGTGGGTAAGGAGAGGAAACGGTCCTTGTCAGTACAAGGAAACATTGAACAATAAGGGGAGGAGCAGGCTAAAGAAATTCCTATTCCCCAAGAGTTTCCTTTTAAGCACAAGGTGGGTGTGTCTCCCTCCAACATAAAACACATCCTAAAATAAACACGCACAATTATTTGTGAATATACACATTCCTTATGGTATGTGTATGGCAGAGTTGTTTTGTGTCCAGGACCTTTCAAGTGGCTCAGACAGCAAAGGAAGCAGAAACCGAAGCAGAATGAAATTGTGGTGGTAAAAGGCAAACAGCAGGCTTTCTTTTCAGTAATTATTTGGGTTATTTTTTAAACAAACACTAGTACTCCTCCCTCCTTGTTTAAGGAACTTTGTGAAAGGCAAGATCAACACACAGAGGAGTTAGGAAAAACTATGGAAGGAATCACTAATGACCAGTAGCTGGCACAAGTGGGTAAGAGTAGGACAATGCGATGCCTGTTATTACCATACTATGAGCAGGGTCCACTACCTTAAGTTCTCTTCCACTAGCAATGTTACTGAAGGTGGTAGAAGGAAAACTCAAGACTACTCGATTGCTTTTGCTGTAGAACTTTATCACCGAAGAGAAAGTGCGTAACTGTGCTTAAGCTATACTTTTTTAAGTAGATGTCTGCATATTTATTTTACATAAAGGAAATGAGTTTAGTACATTATTATATTTCGGATTTCTTTATAAAACAAAGTTTGGAAGATTCTCACATTCTCTACAGTCTGGTCTTCTCCTCATTACTCAGTGTTGCAGTATATACACTCTGTCTCACAAGAACGAGGATGCAGAGGCTGTGCTCAAGCCTTGTTGCATCCCAGGAATGGAGTTGGCATATCCTAGGAAAAGCCAGACACTGCAGGAAGTGGTATAATACCTCCACAGTGATGTTTCTTCCTTGGAGTTAATCCTGAAACCGCCTTGTTCTGGTAGTAAGTGGTCCACTGATTTCTGGTGGGAAAGGTGTAGGGACTCAGTTTTAGCTGATTTCATGCATTTTACTAAAAGAAAGTAAGTTTAGGATGTTCAGTTGAAATTGGTTGCAATATGGACAGTGGGACTGAGTGCACCCTCAGCAAATTTGCCGATGATACCAAGCTGTGTGGTTCAATTGATACACTGGACGGAAGTGATGCCATCCAGAGGGACCTTGACACGCTTGTGGGGTGGGCCGATGCCAACCTTATAAAGTTCAACCAAGCCAACCGTATCCTGGGCTGCATCAAAAGGAGCGTGACCAGCAGGTCGAAGGAGGTGATCCTGCCCCTCTACTCTGCTCTCGTGAGACCTCCCTTGGAGTATTGTGTGCAGATCTGGTGTCCTCAACATAAAAAGGACATGGAACTGTTGGAACAAGTCCAGAGGAGGGCCACAAGAATGATCAGGGGACTGGAGCACCTCCTGTATGAAGATAGGCTGAGAAAGTTGGGGCTGTTCAGCCTGGAGAAAAAAAGCTGTGTGGAGACCTCATAGCAGCCTTCCAGTATCTGAAGGGGGGCTATAAGGGTGCTGGGGAGGGACTTTTCATCAAGGACTGTAGTGGTAGGACAAGGGCTAATGGGTTCAAACCTAAACAGGGGAAGTTCAGGTTAGATATAAGGAGGAAGTTCTTTACCGTGAAGGTGGTGAGGCACTGGAATGGGTTGCCCAGGGAGGTTGTGAATGCTCCATCCCTGGCAGTTCAAGGCCAGGTTGGACAGAGCCTTGGGTGAGATGGTTTAGTGTGAGGTGTCCTTGCCCATGGCAGGGGGATTGGAACTGGATGATCTTAAGGTCCTCTCCTAACTATTCAATGGTTTTATGATTCTATAATAACTGATGTAAAACTCCAAAAGGGAGATCTGGCTGGGGCCAGATTTACAAGATACTCAATACACTTCTGTTCCCTCGCTGTTTTTAACTGGCAAGTTTTCAGCGCTCTGCAGCCTTTGACTGCAGCAGACTTGCTGCTGGCTGCAACAGAAGCAATGGTACATCAGTAATGGAGAAATGTTTGGCACATAATGTTTCCAAAATAATCTGGAGGGGTAGTTTAGCTACCCATTTTGTGATTTCAATAATGAGATATGCCCTGCAGCTCAAAGCAGCAGTGTATACTGTGAAGCAGCAGCATACACTACAGTACTGGAGACTGGCGAATATGCAGTTCTCTCTCCCTCCTTTTCCCCAAGTTGTTGAAGCTGGACTAGATAAAAGAAAGGTACAGAACAATTCTTAATCAGTACATGTGACTGATTACAACAGACTTTTCACTCCTGTGCTAAGATCACTGACTCAGTTTTAAAGTTAATCTCTCTGGTGTCTGATAATTCTAGAAAGACTTTTTCTGACTACAACAGAATGCCAAATTGCCATCATTTTTCTGAGTGCAGAAAGAAATTTCAGCAAGGTTAAGCAGATCAGAAGAAATGGCATCTTACATCTCCCAGGGCCTAACCAAACAACTGTGCCAGCATTAATTTAATGCAGATTACTCCAGTTGAAGATAACAATAAGAAAAGTACTATGACAGCAAATATGGAACAATCAGAGAATCATTTTCAAGCAGTTTGCAGCCAGTATTACTTCATTTCAGTATGGTGCACAGCTGAATTTTAATTCTATTCACTTCCAGATGTTGAAAGTCTGCATTCCAAAATACTCGAAATATAACAGCACAGTAGCTACACTCCCGAGTCTTATACTGTGATTTAGGATAGGTTTTCACATAGGAACCATGTCCAAATGGTGCCTCTTGAGATGATGTTGCCCTCTTTCCTGTGTGTAGGGCACGAAGATTTTGCACAAAGAATTGTTCCTGTCTCTCTCATGGTGAAAGTTTGTTCTGTGCTTTTTTTTACAATGGAGAGCTTCCCCTTTTCCACTAGAATGTGTTAATTAAAAATAGAAAAAGAATTAAAGATTTTGATGGACTGACCATGTAGTTACCTATTGATGTCTAGGAAACCTTAGTAAGAGCAAAATGCTTCTCTTTGCTTCTTACCATCTGTAACCATTTGGTGTGCTGGCTTCTTCACACCACATATTTCATCTCATCTAAAATCTCATGAGGGAAGATCCCTATTGTTGCCTATTTATGTGGCTTTTCAGCATTTCATTTAGTTATTTAAAGAATATTCATTTCAGGATGAAGATAGCTAGAAATGGCTGTGGCACGTAAACTGCACTGTGAGTAAAATGGCCATATATGACTTAATTCATCTAGCTTCAATCTAGCTTATTGTCAGTCTGCTTGAATTCCCCTGCATGAGTGTCAGCACTTTCACTAGAAATAATTTGGAGACCCTGGTTGGCTTTAATTTACAAGATTTTTTAAACATGTACTGACAGTGCAGATTGTACCTGCAAGGGATCCTGGCATTTACAGGAGGTTAGAGGATCTTTTCACTAAAGAAAGGATTGAAGAGGCTGTACAGTGAAAACTTAACCTAGTAACTCCATATTTTGGGTTGAGGTATTTCATCCAGTGCATTACAGCTGCATAACCAGTGTAAACTATTAGCCAAGCTTTTAGCAAATCATCTTATACCTCAGGATTACGTTGTCTGACAAACAACATGTAACTCCATATTTTCTTAGCAGGGTAAAGGCAAATGGGAAGCCTGTGTGTCTGGGCACCATGTGTTCACTTCGGTTTGGCTGGGTTGAGTTAAACCTTGAACTGTTGGTAGAAACTAATTTTGTTCAGTGCTGAATTCTGCAAACTATGTGTTGAAATTAAAATCATTGCTGCAAAGTGTACTTTGTTATAGGAGCGGCTGCTATAGCTGAAAGGCATTTCTTTTATTGCAATGAAACACTTCAGCAACCCTGAATCAAAATGTTCATGTTAATCTTAGGGCAAAGAGATTTCTGGGGCAGAAACAAGAAGACTCTGATGTCATTAGCACTTCTGTGTGCAGGGGTACTGCTCATCCGTGGGTACCTGTGTATGGTACCCTCTTGGCTCTGCAGCCATACATCTTTCTTTTCCCACATGTGTTAGGGCTGCATATAGTTCAGAGCAGTTCAGTTTTAACCTTAAGCCATGCTCCCTGGAATAGCTACACGTAGTGCCACATAGAAGCACAGTGTATATGCTTCACTCTGTCAAGTCTCTCTTAAGAGCTGAACCTTTAATTGGTTTGACATCCTTGGCTTTAGAAGTCACTGGTATAAGATAACGTCTACTGTAGGGTATATTCTGCTGGCTTTAATATGAAACCAAGATGACTGACATGGCTTTTCTCTTTTTTCTCCAGAAATCACAAAGCCACCACTAGCACCGAAACCAAAGATTATTGGTCATCTTTCTCCAGTAGCTGTCTCCAAGTTTTCTCCTTCACTGCCAAGGGCTGATATTCTTCATAACCCAAACTCTATGTCGAGGGGTCCCAAACCACCTATCGCTCCCAAGCCAAAATTCTCAGCTGACACTGAGGGCCAATCAGGTGTTTATACCAACAATAACTTAAATAAATGCGCAAATGGGAAACTGGTATGTCTTGATGGAGAGCTGTATGAAGGAAACCAACACAATGCTGATTGCTCAGAATCTGAGGCAGATAATGAATACATTGTAGTTCCTGAAGCTCAGCTGGCCAGCAAAGACTGTGATGACTTGGAACATGAGCATGATCAGAACCTAGATTCCTCTGTGGAAAATGAAGTCTTGGGAACTCCAGAAGAGCTAGAGATGGAAGAGAATAACATTGCTAATGATGAGGATACCAATGATCGAGAAGCCATTGAAGATGAGCACCATAACGCTTCATATATTGCTGAATCAATGGAACCACACTCTGAAGAGTCAACCAGAGACTGTGACCAGTCTGAAGCACTTTGTGAGGAGTCCTCAAATGCCCCTGATGGGGATAGTGATGCTTCCAAAAATGTAAATGATGAGGAGGAAGATGTAGGTGATTATAGTGAAACCAAAAACAAGGAGGAAACTTCTAACAACCTGGAACTGGTTAAGGACAACAGTGATTTTAAGACTGACACTGATAACACCATAAATAGGGATGAGGAACTAACGGGTGATATGCTTAAAGATACCACTGTAATGCCACTACCTGCAGATGAATCAATCCCAGGTTGTGAGAAGGCAGGACAGGAGGAGGAGGAACTGCTGGAGATTTTAGATAAGGGAGATGGGTGTCTAACACATGATGGTGACCACACTGCGCATGCAAAGCTTGATTTAAACACAGAAGGGGACTTAGAAAATGACGGCTGTGCAAGCCCTGACATGCTGCCTGATGAGGCCAATGAAGAAATCGCTCCTGGCACAGAACCATGTGAAGATGAACCCAGTGCTGAAAGTGGTTTAGGAGAGTCCATCCATCAAGCAGTAGCTGAAGAGGAAGAAGAAGACCCAAATGAGCCCAATAATACAAACATAGGAAATGCCAGTGATGGCTGCCAGATCACTGAGAGGAGCGATGAGGAGACATCAGAGGTAGCCTGTGAAGCAAGCAACGACTCTGTGAAAGGAGAAGAAGAAACTGTGAATTCACAGAGTATGGATGATAGCTGTCAAAATGCTCCATGTGAGAATGAATGTGATGAGGAAATACCCATGGAACATTCAGATGAGAATCTTCAAACAGAAGGGATCTCTCTGGATGAAGATGGTGGGATCTCTGAAAGTCTACCTACTAATCCAGGCACGGAGCCAGAGCTGGAAAATGTGACTGCTGAAGAGCATGGTGAAAGTATGGTGGAAACCTCTAATTCAGATAAGCTGCAACTTGAAGACAATGAGGTAGAAGCAAACAGCCTCAGCCAAAGTGTCCCAAGTCCACCTCAACAGATCCCGCTTGAGGAAGAGTTAGGAGTCTGTAAGCATGGCAAAATGAACGTAGAATGTGGGACTGGACATGTCTTGCATGAAAATCTAGCAGTCCCTGAAGTGGTGATTGTGCCTGAAGAATTTGAGGAAAAAGAAATTAACAATGATTCTCTAGATGACCCTTACGTACTTCCCACAGAAAATGAAATTGCTTATGATGGGCAGACTGATTTAGGAGCTGATCACAATAAACAGGACGAATTAGGCATGGATGGTGAAAACAACTTGCTGCCCATTGATCGTAAAATTACTGTCACCAGGACACGGTCGCTCTCTGGGAAAATGCCAGGCTATGTCCCAGAAACAGTGCCAGAAGAAACTGGACCTGAAACTGGTTTGCCATCTTCCCGCAATGGCCCTGGTACAGATTTAAGCAATAGCTTTTTTACAGTGGAAGGAAAATCAATGGAAGCCAACAGGGCATTACGAACGAAGTCAAGACGTTTCATTTTCTATCCTCGATCTTACTCTGTTGAGGGGAGAGAGCTACCTGTCTCTGTTTACAGAGAAAGTGATGGCTGTATACTGGACGATGGTAGAATAAAAAGGACAGAAGACAATTTGTCGTTGCCTTGTGTCAATGGCTCCTCCGGTAGTTTTTCCCAGAGAAATCATCCTTCATCATGTGGCGTATCTACTCCATCCTCAGTTGTGGATATACCACCTCCTTTTGAACTTGCCTACATCACCAAAAAGCCAATCACTAAAAGTTCCCCTTCACTTTTGATAGAGAATGATTCACCTGATAAGTATTCCAAGAAAAAGAAGTCTTCCTTTAAGAGGTTCCTCACTCTAAAATTCAAGAAAAAAACTGAAAGTAAAGTGCATGTAGATGTTAATGTTTCCTCTTCAAGGTCCTCATCAGAGTCCAGCTATCATGGGCCTCCAAGGCTGATGGAGCTGGACAGGAGAAGCCTAAGTAACTCACCTCAACTAAAATCACATGTGGGCAAACTCCGTGCATCTGAGTCTCCCTCATCTGTGCTTTTCTATAAGGACAGTAAAAGAAAAGGAACACCCAAGTCCTTCAGCAGGAGTGTGTCGAGGGTGGAATCTTTCGAGGACCGGACCAGACCTCCTTTCATGCCACTCCCATTAACAAAGCCCAGGTCCATTTCTTTTCCCAACGCTGACACATCTGACTATGAGAACATTCCTGCTATGAGCTCTGATTATGAAAACATACAAATTCCTCCTCGAAGATCCACCAGAGCAGGAACTTTTACTGAATTTTTTGAAGATCCCAGCAGGGCAATATCTGCTGCTAATGAGAATGACGGCTATGTGGATATGAGCAGCTTCACTGGCTTTGAGAACAAGCAGCAAATCACAGACCAGGAAACAGAAAGGTACTGTAATAAGCTATTATGTAAGACCTGCTAGCCTTGGCCAAAAAGGCAAGGCCTCCTCTGCTATGTATCATAGGCAGATCCTCCACGTTGCTTGGCCTATACCCCTCTCAGGAAATGCTTAAGAGAAAGATTGGAAGAATACAAGATGAGCCTTTGTGAGTGGGGGAAAAAAAAACAAAACAAAAAACAAAACACAAAACAAAACAAAATCCAAGCAAAGAAAAACATTTAAAAATACTTGGTTTATCCAATGGGTCTAATTTCTGCGGCTTGGGTGGGTGGGGGCAGCTTGCTTTGTTCTTCAGTAGGAAAGGTTTCTGACTTCTCGACTGAAGGAAAAGAGAGCCAATTTGCTGGAAGGGGTCCTGTTTCATTTTTCCATTCCAGTCAATTCTCAAAGCAACAATATACACATAATTTATCTTTCAACATGCATCAGTGAAGTACAGACCAGAAAATCCCAAATCATGAGCTAATCAGACTAGACAATTAATTTTAAAAGTTGCTTTAAAGCTTATGATTACTGCCCTCTGACAGAACTGCTGATTTATAGATGAGTTAAATTGCAAACAAAAAATGTTCTTTTCATAGTTATATAGGAGGAGTGCACTCAAGACCTTTGAGTTTGAATATGTTGTCAGATTATAGCATACAATCAGTGGAGTGCAGAGACGTAAATAAGAGTGCTTGCCATTAAGTTCATGTTAAACAGGTAATGAGAAAACAAGGTGCAAAGCCAGTAAATGAAAAGGAATGTCTTTAATGCAGTTGCATTCTGTTAAATATGTGAAAAAGATAAACATCTTAGAAGCAAGGGGTTCATGTCCATTTTCATCTATCATTCTTCTAAAGATATAATACTTCTTTGATGCTTTGTTTGTTTCTTTGCAACATTTGTTTTTTCTGATCTTCTCCTCGTCATTGTGAATGGAACAAACAATGGGCATTTCACACGTCCCTCTTTTGATATTTCAGACTTGAGGAGTAAAAGAACTTCAACAGCTCTGAATAAATCTTGCAAAGGATTTCTAAGCAAGAATGATGTACAGTGCTTTGTATTTCTGAGAGAAACAAGAACTGGCAGGGGTGGGGGAGGCGAGTATGGCATGGGAACAAGGTTGCATCGTTGCTTAAGCTGTGGACCGAAATGTGCCCAAAGCTGAGGAGTCTGGGATGCAGGCCTGTGGTCCAGCTGTGGACATGCTGGCTGCCCACAGTGTTGGGATCCCTAATGCCAACACTGGGAAGTGATGAAGCACAGTGGAGCTCCACAGCGCACACATCTGCAGGGTAGTGCTGGGCAGAAGCTGTGCTAGCAGGGCCAGACAGCCTCTTCCTCACTCTGCTTTCAGCAGTTTGCACTGTGTGCAGCAGGCTGACGCTTGCGTGTGGAAAAGCTGGCCAGTCCTTTGTGTTCATGAAAAGCCGCCCATCTTAGGTAGTTCTTGAAGAACCAAGTTAAAAATACTAAAACTACGTCAATTGCTGTGACTTGGGCCCATTTATGAACTTCCTGTGGAAGCCTGTTGTTTCAAAGGGAGAGCCAATCCAAACTGGTTCAGGAAGTCTCAAGGTCAAGGCATGAACATATTTTTTCAGTCTGCTGCTTGTTGTGCATGCAGTTTTTGCTGTTTGGGGAGAAATGAAGGCCAGGCTCCTGACCAGCCCCTTTATCAAAATAACCAGGGTGGAGGGAAAGAGCATCAGGCAGACAGCAATGCATACATTGCTGCTGAGATAGCTATTATTTGCTTTATTTGTCAGGATATTTTGGACAAAGACAAAGCTTTGGTGAAATTAAGTGGGTAATACACCCAGTAACACAGTATACTTGGAGAAACAGCATCTGGTTTGACCATAAAGCAAAGCAAATCCTACAACGACAAATACATGAACCTATTTATGCAAGCATATGTGATGTATGGACATGAATGTTTTATTTCCTACTAAAGCAGTTCTGCCTAAAATATCTCTCAATACATTTAAGCTCTATAATATGGATACCTATAAAACACAGCCCTACCACAACCACACAGGGATTAAAATTACTTTGAACTCCTGCCTGCTCGTATCCCGAGGCATACTTCAACCATTTGAGATTACAAATGTGCTGGATTAAACCCTTGCAATATGTGAGACTTGAGCCCATGAACTTCTCTTTGGAGCATTCACCTGCAGAGCACTGGTATTTAGTATCTGCTGATCCCTTATGGAATTGCTACATTTTTGATGAATGGCCAAGTTCAACTCTTTCATTACATTTCAGAGAACAGAATGTGAGAGTGCTATAAAAGATTATAATAATCCAGGAACCTCCAATACCCTGTTTGACTGGGGAAGAGCAAGGCGGGAGGGGGTTTTACAGAGATTGACAGGTGAGAAGATTCACTGTTTAATTTTCTTGCTTAAAAGGAAAGCCTACATGGAGTACATTTAAAGCAATAAGTTCTAATTATAAGCAATCAAGTTTATAGAAAAAATACAATAATGACAATGTTCTAGAAATGTGTCTTAACTTAGAATTACCATTGCGAGAATAGAACAGGGAATATTGCCCCCTGAAGTGCAGTTACTGAGGTGCGGTTATCCCCAACATTTAGCTATGTGGTATCAATAATTAAACTCTGATTTGGGTGTATGAGAGTATAGATCATCATTAGCCTTCTGTGCAGTGTAGAAATAGTGGGACGTAAGTGGAATTGAACAAAACTCCCCAGTTCTTTTTTCAGTCCAGATAGCCTGAATCAGACTCAATGTTCATTTGCTTTTCAAAAGTCACTTTTTAGCCCCTTTCCTCTGAAGAGTTACGCTATAAAGTGCAGAGCAACACAAGCCAATTGTTCTGTCTGAAAGCAAGAGACAGGTGTGCCCCACCTCTGGGACAGCACACTGTACCTTATGGCATTGCCCTGTCCCTCGGCAGCTGTAAGTCAGAGCAATTTCACCAAAGTTACTGGCTAAACTTCCATCACATGAAAGCCAGAATTGAAGTATTCTGTCATGTCTTAAAGAATAGCTTCATTAACCCAGCTTGACCTTCAGAGCATCAGCCATGCACATGGCAGTTTGACAAACATTAAGGGTATGGGAGACACCTCAAACACTCATTCTGTAGTCTACCATAGTACCACTTCCAGTGCTTTTAAGAGAGATGGAGAGAGTCTTTTGTCAGAGTTTTGGTACAGTGAGGAGGATGGCACAGGCTGGCTGTTTTCAGACTTTCATTCCCTCGTTTTGCTTTCTACTTAGAATCCGTAATATGGATTTACCAGTTTTGCCAAGTTTCAGTCATTCTTTCTGCCTGCCATAGATCATAGCCTCAGTATGCTTTCCTCATTGGCAAAATATTCTGGAGTATTTTGGAATGTTGTGGTTCACATATTCGTCCATCATTCAAAAAAATGTAGCTATAATTGCAGTTCATAAAACAACTCTGATCTCCTGTTAGAAAAGAAACCAGAACTGTTTTTCAAAGTGTGGTCTGCTTTACTCAAATTCACACACTTAAACTCATTCCAGGAGTACGAGAGAGCTGGGAAGGTTTCTGTAAAGGATGTTAGAAGAGTTTCAGAAGTCTCTGCATGACTGCTTAGAGATGCCTTTCATTCAAATATTAATTAGACAATCAACAGAGACTTTAAAGGATTTTTTAGAAGATGGTTGGGATTAGAGTCTGGCCCTGCAGATTGCTTGTAAGCAAAAAGCACTTTTTCTTTCTTTTTTTTAATATAATAAATGTTATTACCATTCTTTTCCTTTAAAGGCTTTTACTCTTTAATAAGAGGGTAAGTAGGAAAAACCTTCTTCCCCTCTAGTAATCCCTAGCCTCATGTGCTTTAGTCACAGATAGGTGTGTTTGTAAAAGTGCGTGTAAGAAAATGAGTGAGAGAGAAAAAGTGCAGATAGTCTGCACGCTAGAGAATTAACTGCAGAGCTCATGCCATCCAGTGTCTATGCCTGAACTATGTAGCACTCAAAAGCCCTTAAAAACAAAATACAGTCTGTTTGGAAGGTTATTGTCATTAAAGCATGAACATAGAGATGCTGATTCCCTGCTATGCTGAAGTCCTCAGTGGATGTTGGCTTTATTAGCAGCTGGACTCCATTCTGATGGCTACTTTTCTGATTAAATTACAGAGCAGAGAAGGAGGAGTGTGTACATGTGGGCATCTTCATGTCCTGAGGGCTTGTAAGCCTGGGTAGATTTCTTTGTCTTCTCTGTTTACATTTCAGTAATACATTTCAGTGGGGTTACACAAGAGGAGAGAGTCTGCTGTGTATTGCAGATTTGCCCTGGTTGATGGCTATGCAACACAGCCACGATGTTGGTGTGATTTAAGCATTCCCAGCACCACACACACAAAAAAAGCATGTACTGCAGACAGGGTGATGAGGCTGCAGATCAGCAAGATGCAGGCTGTTTAAAATGGTCAGGTTTTTTACTGTCACTGAGTGTTCTACGCATGCCTTTCTCCTCTCCCACCCCCACCCTGAGCCTTACTGAGAAGATTTATTGAATTAGAGGTTGCACATTACAGTTCTGCCGCCTTTCCAGAATCCACCGCTCAACAATATGGGGGTTATCTCTACATTAGATTTGCAACAAAACCAGCAGAATGCTATTGCATTTTAAACAAAACTCTAATCTAGGAGTTTATGGTTTGTTGTGCCACCCAGCAAAGTTATTTATAATGTACAGCACATTTTTAATTATCCTACAAGAGTTCTCCTTTTACAGGACCCAAGGGGGTTAATGTAAAAACCACCTTAAAGATTTGCTGGTCAGTGCCATGCAACAATTAATTTTATCTTGAGCAACCAATTAGACTTAATGGATGGAATAACATATTTAAGAAGCAATCTGTTTTGCCAAGACCCCTTTAAAAAGAACCCTTTCACTTGAGTAATTGGCTGGATTAATTAGATGCTATCAAAAGGCCTGGAGCAAACAGATTTAGACCTTTCATCAGTGAACACCTTTTCCTGCTCTGTCTGGCTCATGCTACATCAGCTTTAACAGTATCACAGGAACATCCTCAGACTTCTCCGAGAAAATACCAGTAGCTACTAAAGAACTAAGACAAGTGGTAGTTGCTTGGATTCAGCAGTCTCCAGCTATTCTCAGCTGTCTCAAATCAAATACCTCTTCAGTCTGCTGGAAGTTTGTCCTTGTGTCTTGAATACATTCAGTAAGTTTGGGCCAAAAACTTGGGTATCAACCCACTACTTCTCCCTGTTGGGCCCTCTGGGCAGATGGACCTATTCAAGGATAGCTAGCTTGGTGTTTCTGATGAAAGCTTCTCAGGAAGGCTGGCGGACCCCCTTACATTCCAGGTATCAGACTGCATTCTTAGTTCTGAGAGCTCGCCACAAGAGTCTCTTCCTTGCACACATGCCCTTCAGAAGAGTTGGACTGCATACAGTACAGCATATCTTTTGAAGTCAGGTCTTCTGGATAAGGACAATATGTGAGCTAAAACTGAGCACCTCAAAATCTTTCCTTTACACTTTCTGCCTTCACGCTGTCAGGCTTAAAAAAATCTGGACAATGGCAGTGAAGAAAGAATGCATCACAGTGAATACCCTCAGGGCAAAGAGCCACAGTGACAGCAACATATAGCAAGGTGACAAAAATGTAAAAACATCTTTTAAACTGTGCTAGACAAACAATTTATCTTGCCCATTTAACTGTGACTGCAGTTCTAGGGGAAAACACTGCTTCAGTGCCTGCAAGAGATTAAGTAACATGTCTGTGTAACTGAAAAGCCTAGGAAAAGGCGGGGGGGAGAAAGGGAATTCTGTAGTTCCCAGCATTTATTCTGATTGTTTCATTTGTGGGGGTGGGGGAGTGGGGTATAGGGAAAGATAGAGATACCAAAGTAAATTCAGAACTAAACCATAGTTTTGAATTGCAGAATTAAGTTCATTTTGATTTTCCATAATTATTAGGGGCAGCAGGATCAGAATTCATTAATAGACCAATCCCAGGCCAATGTCGCAAATCAACACAATTTTTAATCGTTCCAAGCCTGATTTTTCAGCTGAAAAAGCCCCAGCCAAGCAAAACTGTAGCCAGCTCGAATTAGAATTAGAATCTGGGAACTGAAACTGACATTTCAGGAGGCAGAGGAGAGCGTTTCCACTCAGCCTCATGTACCAGCAGTTCAGCTGTTTCTCTCTCTCTGGACATATTCCGGTTAACCACTGGGTGAACCTCTGAAATGCAAGAAAATTCAGTTCACTTGATGTTTCCTCAAAAGGCCAGGGAAAAAAGTCCAGCTAGAAGGTCATGGTTAGTTTAGAATTCCAGGAGCTCTGTTTGTTTTCTTGGTAAGGCTGCAGGATAGTTGAATCTCAAATCCTGTTAAGTGCTTTTAGGTCCAAAGGGAGTCCATACTGGAAGGGCAACTTTTCAGTAATATTAAGAGGTTTCTTAGTAGTGTCAGTTCTTTTCTATGTCTCCAGATCTCTCTGAAAACATAGGAAAGGCTGCCAAACCTCCCTGCCCTTCTGATAGGGAGGTATTTATGCACACCCAGGTTGCAGGAGCTCAGGAACTTTAAAACCCAAGAGGCTGGGCACTGCTTTGTTCAGGACTGGTCTCTGTGAGGGGGAGAGAAGCATTTCAGACACAGTTTCCCTTACACTGCCCGAGGTCACTGAATCTTTCAGCACCAGCACTAAGAACTACTATTACAATGATGCAAGAAAAAGCATTTTTCAGTGTTTTCCTACCCCATGACCAAATGGCAGGATGAGCCTATGCTGGCCTGAGAGCAACAGACAGCTCAGTTCTCGGCTTGTGTTTCGAAGGATCTACTGTCTAAACCCCCTCAAACTTTTCATAGTAGCAGAATTATTTTGGGGATCTTAGCTTAAGGCTAAGACACATTTAGCATAAATTGCCACAGCTTCAGAAAGTGTCTGTGGGAGAGATTTACGCCAGGATTGACCATCTATGAAACAGCCCTCAACAGTAAAGGACATTTTGGTCGATAACAATAAAGGTTGTATAATCTGTACAAATTCCTTTGTGGCTCTGGATGCAAAATAGTTGGAGTAATGCTGATGGCAGTAAGAGAGGAGTTTCTTCAGTCTCACTCAAGTAAAAAAATACTTCCTCCTTGTTTTTGGGGTTGTTGTTATTGGTTGGTTGGTTGTTTTTTCTAACAGGGAATATTACTATTGTCATCTGGACAGCTTTCCTTCTGATCCTAGCTATACTGGATTTTACCCCTGGCTTGTTCCTAGGCCTGACTGCACAGCATTGAAAAAGCAGGTGATCCTGCTATACAGGGAAATGAAAACTACCTTTCCATCTTAAGAGTTCTGCAGGGCAGCATGGTGTTCATTATGTTGAACTTACTGTATTTTCCATGGAAAATATGGAATAACGAACTGGCAATAAAATGAAAATAGACCGTAAAGACTCTGGTTCCAAGTTTGAGTGAATAGATGACACCACCAAAAATAAAGAAAGAAAGAATAATCAGGAACATACCCCTGATCTCTAATCTATGATATGTTCCATTTCATCAGACAGTTTCTTTCTGTGAAATGTATCATCTCTTTCTAATTGGATTTGTTACCCTGAAAACAGGGTCCATCGCCCAGTGTGCAACAACCATTTCACATACAGAGCTGAAGCATTTGTTTACCCCGTTTGAGCAAAAAAGGGGTGTGAGGTGGTATCCTGCAGAGCTGGCACCCATCCCATGCAAAATTCACAGATGTAGACAATTCAGTTCAGATTAGTAACTCCTCATAACCCTCTCACCACTTAAAGATCTGTCAGTCAATTTACATAAGATCACGTCACTACTATCTTTACTATGCATGCACAGGGAAGGGATGTTTTGACATGAAGGCATGATCTTTGGAATTATAATGAGGATAGTTGATCTGAAGGACACCCTAATCATGTTGTGCTGACATGTTGAAGTTGTATCGTGATGGTGTCCATGTGTTTCCAGGACGTATCAGTCTTAAGGATAGTTTTTCCTGGTTAGAGATTTGTTAGCCCTGTTTCTTAATCTCCCTATACAAGGCCAAAGCCTTCTCCACAGCTATCAACTCTTCATTAGGCAGTGTTGCTCCCAGGTTATCCTCACCTCTTTGGAGGCCCCTGTATTTGTTCAGTCTTTCCCATAGTAACACAAATGCTGTTTTTTTAACTATATATCTACATAAGTTCCAATTTTCTAACTATATGCCTACAACAGATTCAGAGGTCATGGTCAGAAAAGTATTGGTAAACATGGCATAATCGGGAAAGTCACTGTGTAAGTGGAAACTGGATGAGAAAACGATACCATGCCAGATGCTCATTTGGGGTACATTGGCATGCTCTGTGGATTTGTACCTTTGAGGATCTGAGCAGCTGTCTATGATTTGACTGCCCTGGTAATTCAGTTTAGCACCTGAAACCGAGTGAGAGCAAACATTTTCCAAAAGGGAAAAATTCATAAAGAGTTCTATGAGAACAATAATCTGTTCTGAGAGAATTTAACGGAAACTCCTGTATGCTGTAGCCTAAGATATAGAAAACCCAGTCTCTGCTTCTCTGAGGTCTGGTTTTCATCCCAGATAATTTTTTTCATTTAAGTGATAAGTGAACACATCGTTTAGGGCAGAGAACAGTGTACCTGCTGCAAAACATCTTGCTATACCATACCATATAGGGCCAGACAAGATCTTTTCAGAGTGGTTAGAATTACCTCTTGACCTTTTACAACCTTTTTTGCCAGTGGCTTCAACACCACAGTTTGTAAAGTAACGCCTATCTGCAAAGGGGTTTTTGTGCACATCAGTGATTTCCCCATGTCAGTCATGTAGCCAGCCCACTGGGAGTGTGTGCATCACTCAGGCCACCACATCCAGACCAAAATAGATAGTATTTTTTTTACCTTCCCACATTGCTTTAGCCTCTTTGATGGACTTGGCTGTTTTGAGGTAAATGTAGAATGCAGATCTCAGAGCTTGAATTTGAAAGGAACAGGCTGATAGGTTTACAATATTTCATCCTGAAAATGTCAAATATCACTTTGGGGCCCCACCCAAATCAAAATTCTTTGGTTTAAAATTAGCACCTTATGTTAAGCTGGATCTTCTGAAAGGATTATAATGAGTTGGATCCATTTGCTGCTGTAAGGATCACATTTGCCTAACTGACATCTAATCACATCTCAGTCCAGGCTAGATTCCAGAATCAGTAGTGTAGTCCCAGCTGTACCATATGTGCAGAAGTACAGAGCGGCTGCTGTATCATACAAATCTAAAGACACTAAGGAACAGGACTTGCCAAAATACTCTAGTTCTGTGGTTCTTAGCGTAGTCAATAACCTCGTTGTGCAGCCATGAAACACATCTAGACCCAGGTTTTTACCTATTTAAAACTTTATTATGGTTGTGGGACAGCAGAAGCACTAGGCATCACCAGGAGAGCCCACACTGCACTAGAAACATGCCTTTGTTCTGCCTAGCTCCATCTGCAAAACTCCTGCAAGTGATTTGTGCAGACCACAGTGTCCAAAGCCCTCAGGCTTACCTGCTTTTTAAACGTGACATTGCTCTGGGATTAACCATTTCTGTTACAGAAATGACAGCCAAAGCACAAAGTTGTTAAGAAACATGCTGAAGATAATGATAAAGAATTTGCAGTAGGGCAAGGGCTTCAGCTTTGCATCCCAGATAGTGGTCTCCCCACAAAGGTGTACTTCTCACACTGAGAGGACTAGCTGAAGATCACTTCTTACAGGAGAGATCTTCTCCTTATTAATGCAGTCCTATGTCCTGGCTTATTCTGTCATTGATTTATGAGAGGAATAAGTCTTTCAGGGGTGTCAGAGTTAAATCAGAGAGTCTTATTCTGCGCAAAGATCACAAGTATAAATATCAAGTGACTCCACTAAAGTCAGGATAAATTCCTCCCAGTTTTTCACCACCATATCCAAACTCAGACTGTCACTAAGATAAATATTTTATAGAGGAGAATAGGGCAAAAGTGCTGGATAGTTTCACTGCCAGAGGCCGTTTGTGTTGTGAGTAGGGGTTGCTCAGCAAATCACTTGAAACCCATCCTGATTAATTAGTAGATACTTTCTTTGCTATCTTCTGTCCCTTGACAGATGTGCAATATGGCAAGTTTCAACATGATGGAGATGTATGGCCTGCACGGTCTGGGAAGGAAGAAGGGTTTCACAGCACAAAATAGACTTTTGTCAGTGCCAAGCACTTGGGTCTTTTTTGCCCCTCTCATTTCAGGTTTCCAAGCATTGCAAGGATTCAGCATAGCAAAAGGTTGCCAGAGATGGGGACCAGTAGTGTTCTGGAGAACAACAGGGCTGTGATTTAGCAAGGGAAAGAATTAAAACAGAAGCATAAGAAGAGCTGTGCTCATTCCTTAAGGAAAACCTCTGCTGGTGCTGCTGGATAGCAAAGTCCTAGGTGCCTGTGAAGCTAATGATTTAATGAAAGTAAAAGCTCTGTGGTGGCTGACATGCGATATAAATAATGTGCCCAAAGGAGTCTATAAAGGGCAGAGCTACCTTTAATAACCTATTATGTATTATCAGCTGCCCCATTGTACCTTCTGGCATGGTGGGCTGCTGGGTGCGGTCCAGGCGAGAGTCAGCCCCTGCTAGTTCATTGCCAGGTCATCTCTAGGGAGGAAGTGTTCCCTGTTTACAGGAAATGCAGGACAAGGGCTGGAGCACCAGGCTGAGCACAAGCTGAGGCCATCACAGGTCATGGAGAGGGGTGTCACTTGTCCAAGGCCCGAGGCCGCTGTGTTGCATTTTCTGGCATGTCCAGCTTTTAGTGTTGCTTTGTTTTTCTAGTGGTTTTAAGTCACAGGGCTGGGGAGGGGAATCCTGCACCCGGAGTACATGTGGCTGAGCCTGAAACATGGACTGGCTGTGCAGGTTTGTGCAGGAACCTCAAGCAAGTGCAGCCCATCCATCTCAGCACACCTGGGACATGGCTGGTAAAAATTCACTGTCAGGCTTTCTCTTATCCCTCCTCTGCTTATCCTGATCCAGGCTGGGCCAGAAGATGTTCCCTGAAAGGGAGCCCAACCCCCTGCCTGGTCCTCACTTCTTGCCTTCCCTTCTAGAGCAAGACCTGCCCCAGCTCCATTGCTCTGTGAGCACCTCCAGGAGCAGTGGTTGAAGGTGGGAGAGTTTTGTCTCTAAAGCTGTTGAGAACTGAGCACAAGCCTTCTGCACCCAACCAAAACTCCCTGTACCCTCTCCTATATCCTGCACCACACCAATGCAAGAAAGAGCAAAATTCAAATTGAAACTTTCATGGTATGAGGAAGAAGTTTCTGGCCTTGGCAGCCCAACAGCTTTGCCTTGGAGTGTGAAACGGGATTATCCCTGTGTTACCTTGCCTTGTCAGGCTATGTATGTTACTAGCAGTCATCATGCCTTGCGTGCCTTTTCCAGACTTCAGCTGTGATATTTGTCTTGATGATCTGCTGTAGGAGGGAACTGGCTGGCTAAACACATGCTGCACTAACAGGCATTTCCTTTATCGGCTTTAAATGCATTTGGACTTTAATTTCCTTTAGTAATGAGCCTTTCTTTTGCAGAAAGACTAAAAAAACCCACCCTAATTTATAAATAGATGCAAGAATTAAATAATCAGTTTTAATAAAACCGGGTCATTCAGCACCCCCCTGCCTCTCCCAGTTACCATCATTGCACTGAGTTCATGTGATTCTAATTTTTTGCAATAAAAATGTCACTGTCTGAGAAAGACAGAACTTGAACACTCTGCTGGCCATGTGACCTGAAAGAAAGCCAGGGATGGGGATACTTCATGTAGAAAAAAGATGCATTCAATCCATTTGGTCCAATAATAGAGGGGTTTTTGGAGGGCTGTGTGTGTTTTTTTCTCCTTCCCTTCTGCATGGAGGGGATTTTTATGTACGTGGGCTTTGCATAACCCAGCCGTGTTCAGGTTAGATTCTGGTCTCCCCCTTTGCACCCAGTACCCTACATCCACTTACGAGCTAAGATACCTATGACACAGGAATCAGACTGGGCACAGGCCGGGGTCTGTGGATGGGAAGATTGTAGCAGCAATTTACTAATCCTCTGTAAAATAAGCATATCCAATTTATGTGTTGATCTCATCATCACCCAGATGGCTTCAGGGAGGTTGTACTTGTAGAGGACAAACTCCACAGAGAGAGAAAAACTATTGGTACCTTCCTAGGTAGTTCCTACAAACCTTTGTTGCTGACTCAGGTCAAATAATTGCCAAGACAATCACCAGTACAGACAGAAAAGTATTTAGGGTTAAAGGCAACATTTGTGTCAGAGCTTGGGTGGATCTAGACCTAACTGAACTCTACACCACTGCCTCTGTCTAGCAAAGAATTGGAAGAATTGGCTTTCAGCAATCTAGAACTGTGGTTTCACTAACAAACGGATGAAACATCCTAAGGAAAAAGCCTTTATATCCCCACAGAAGGCAGTGCAGAAGTGCCAAGAAACCCAGAAAGTTCACTGACTTCCTTTTGCCACTGTGTGAAAGCAGTGAATATGGTGAGCCATGTGTTGATAATTACTGGTAACACCAGCTTTTAATAGTAGTTGTTCCACTGCAGGAATGGGACCAAGGATGTGGTTTCTAGCCTCTTCTACTGCTTTCTTCATCTTGTGGTGACAGTTTGGATCAAATACTGCTTTGATCTTTACTCGCAGGCACTTCTGAAACCATAAGAAATTTCCAGAAATTAAATCAGGGGGCTCTTTGGCCCTTCAAGTATGTTGGTGGTAGAAAAGTTGCATTATCTCTATCCTGCGGTCAGCAGTAGCAGTCATTTTTCTCCTTCTTAGTACCTGGTGCAGTGCTGTGGTTTTGACTTTCTGCCTGAGAACAACGCTGATAACACCAGTGTTTTTAGTTGTTGCTAACTAACGTTTACTCTGGCCAAGGACTTTTCTGAGTTTCATGCTCTGCCAGGGAGGAGGGGAAGCCAGGAGGAAGCAGAGACAGGACACCTGACCCAAACTAGCCAAAAGGGTATTCCATACCACAGCACATCATGCCCAGTATATAAACTGGGGGCAGTTACCCAGAAGGGAGAGATCACTGCCCAGGTCAGGCTGGGTATCAGTCGGCTGGTGGTGAGCAGTTGTATTCTTCCCCCTTGTTATTCCCCTTACCATCATTATTATTGGTGGTAGCAGTAGTGGTTTGTGTTATACCTTAGTTACTGGGCTGTTCTTATCTCAACCCACGGGAGTTACATTCTTTCGATTCTCCTCTCCATCCCTTGGGGAGCGGTGGTAGGAAGGTGGGGAAATGAGCCAGCGGCTGTGTGGCTCTGGATTGCCGGCTGGGCTTAAACCACAACAATCTCATTTGCAGTTTGCATCAGATGCAAAGAAAAAAAAATATCAGGATCTCTAGAAAGAGAAAAGTTCTGTCCTTTTTTTTTCTTTTTTTTTCTGTTCTTCTCCCCAGATCCTATTAAAGACAGTGTCAAATGTTCTCTCTTTCTCTGTCCTGGCACTTGCCTCCCTGGTACTCCCACCAAAGTGAAGGTGGCAGGAAGATAATCCAGTTGTCATTTACTGATTGCTGCCACAGTGGTTATAAAACCTGAGCACACTCTGAGCTCTGTTTCTGGAAGTAATTCAGCAACATATCCTTTGCCTGAACTCTTGAGTGTTATTAGCTTGGATCATCTTTTATGCTGTATATACCTTAGGAGACAAATTATGTTTGGTTCGAATATGAACACAGCATAGGCTCCATAAATGCTTGTTCACACTGTTCTTTACACTGAAAGTATTGAAGCACTGAAACCTGCCTCCAAAAGAAAACAATATCCTCCAAGGAAGCTTATTGCAGCTGGCTGGTAGTGGTGTGTTACACTCTTTGTCATTACTGATAAGCCACACAGCCTTTTTCTCCAGGAAGTGCACTTTGTTATGCTGAAATTTTAGAAGTCCCCTGTCCCTGAAGGAGGTGCTCGGGAGCTTGCTTTGCCCTGAAGATGGGCTCAGTTAGAGATGCCCTGCTCCCTCTCATATGATTGATATGGTGGGAACCCCTGTGGCAATAAAAGTGCGTATCTGAACCCTACACAATGACTTGCTGCTTCAGGAAGGTGTTGAGTTGCCCTTGAGTAACCAACAAATTTCTAGCACAGTTACACTGTCTAAATAGATTCAGTTGCATAGCAGAAATACGTTGTCTGTTACAACACACATGATCATACCTTCTAGACACTGTAATGGTCTACTCCACTGGCATTTGAAGGGACATTGCCAGCACATCTTAGCAACCTAACCAGCTGCATTTCAGGTGTATAAAGAGCCACTTGATGGAATGGATGGGTACTCCATACTATCATAGAGCATGACTGGGACTTCCAGGGACACATTACTATAAACACCTTACAGGAAAGAGCACTCCTCCTCTCCCCTCATGATCACTGCTGGAGCACAGGCCATGAAGCAGAAGGCAAGTGAGATTTATAAGCCTTTCTTTAGGATGGATCACTTCATGTTCAGATTGATTGAAACAAACTGCAGGTAATCTGATCCTTATTGGTGCAGAGGACTTGGCTCACGCAGTGGAAGTGACAGACCTTAGGTTTGGATTTCCATATTTCCAGCAAGTGAGTTGTTTCGGGGGTTTTTTTTGTTTTTTTTTTCTTTTGAGGCAGTTGGTGGCACTAAGGGAAGTATGGCTAAGCAATGAGCATACAGGCAAGCATCCTTATGTGAATAGAAATACATGGTCTTCCTAGATCTTTATTATAGTAACCTTGGCTGGGTATTTTTGCCACTGTTAAATCTCCCAGTTAAATTCTTACATCTCACTAATGCTGACTGAATAAAAATCCTAAAGAATTCATGTGATCACTACCAAGGGAAGGGGCAGAATTGGCTAGGTTATTTGAAGGATAGGTGTGGAATTAAAAGAAGGGCAAGTATCTCTTTGAGAATTGCACATTCAAGCTAGATAAAATGCAGTATTTGCCAGTCTGTGAGTCATGTTCTATGAGCTCTCACACCTGCTTTGTATCTCCACAGTGCTCCCTCACTTCCCATGCACAGACCACCTGTGCTTATCAGACTAGTCCAAACCTGTGCTGCAGAAGGATCATACGTAGTAGAGATTTGTGTCTTGATTTTATTAATAAAAAATCAACAAAATTAACAAAAAATAGCCAGTGCTATTACAGTGGTCAGGTTAGCTTCTCTCTCCTTGATGGCTTCATCCTCTGCTCAGTAAAACATACTTTTCCTTTGAGGCCAAATGCAAACATCACTATAGAAGCACAATAACCAGAGAGTCTGTATATGCCAGAACACCTTTTCTGGATGTACCAATACATGTTCACAGTGAAGGCAACTAGTAGAGTGCATCTATGCAGTTTCTCCCTACTCCATACCTATCAGCAGTTCTGCTAATTGTAATGTAACTGGTGCTAAATAAAAGAGTTGTAATTGTCACCCTGCATTTCTTCAGTCCATTTAAGGCTAGACTGTCCCAGAAGGCCCATTGCTTCCTTTGTGGTGCTTGGAATGATTTTTCTGTTCTCAAACACCTAGTTGGAAGATTTCTCCAATAGTGACAGTTTACCAACATCAAAAGCAATCTACATAATCTCTTGGAAAGTGCCAAAACGTGTCCAGGTGATTTTCACTAAGATAAAGACTTAATGTGTGGCGATGGTAACTGTTTGGGCATACCTGAAAAGTTTGCTCTGTGGATAAGACCTTGCCCTGCATTACAATTACTCTCTCTATTGTCCTTTCATAAAATTTACCAAAACCTGTTGTGCCTCAGAAGTCATCACTGCCACCTATCCCTGCATCCTTGTTGATTTCCTCCAGGCACCTGTCAGTGGGATTAGTGAAGACAGAGCTGTCCAGGGCACTGTCACCTGGTGACCAGTTCCTGGGAACAGTTCAAGTCTTCAGGAGCTAGGAATGTATGGAGACCACAAGAGTGAAGACATATAAAATGCATGAAAGGATGTAAATTCATTGGAGTAAAACATGCTGGGTATCAGGAAAGGCGTTCTGCCCAGGAGCTCTGTGACAATATGGAACAGTCCCAGAAGTAAAGACCTGAGTGCTGCTGGAGTGGCTGGAGAAGGGCAGATTGGAGTGGATGGCACAAACATGTCTGTGCCCACCCCATGTGCAAATGAGACCCAGAACATTTTGGGACTTCTCTTTAAACACGAGGCAGTGCCCCTGGACTGCAGGACTACTATAAATGAAGCCCATGCATCAGTTCAGCAATATTGCAGGTTTTGCTACTGTATGAGCCTTTAATAACGCCATTCACAATGATTATTGCTCTTATATACAGAGAAGCTCTTCCCAAATTATAATGTGTTCTTACATTAGCTATTAATAAGCGTCCTGAGCTGCTCCTGTGTCTGCCTTGTTCTTGCTTTCACTTGTGCTGAGGCCCCTTTGCTGTTGTGGCCATGCAGGATTTTGGAAGTACAGTCATGCTGCCTATACTGCAAACCTGCAGCCAGGAATAACGATCAAGAGAGGGCAATGGTGAGGAGCAGTGGTGCTGCCCAGCCCTCCGTCTGGCCAGACCAAATGCACCGGCCAGCTTGTGAGAGCTCCTCACTCTGCAGGAGGGAAGCACTGGTGCCATGAAAGAAAGGCTGCAGGCTGCACCTACACGGGAGACACAGAGCCCTGTCTGCAGCTTGGGGTGAATACACATGCTTAGGGAGTTCCCTCTCTCCTTCCTTTCTCCTTCCCCCTTTCTCCTTTCCCTTCCTTTCCTCTCCACTCCTTTCCCTCTCCCCCTCCCTTTCCCTTTTTCTTTCCTTTCTCTCTTTCTTTCATTTTCCCTTTCACTTCCAAAAGCAAATGTGAGTCTGCTCAGTGGCCCTGGGAGTCTCTGTCTTCATTGCCCTCTCACTTACCTTAACCCATTTTTGCCCAGCCTCCTGTCTCTCTAGCACTGGCTTTGAAGCTTTGTTATTTGTATACATCTGGGGTCCCCAAGTGGGAGATTACATGAGGCAGAGCTGCGAAAGCAAATTAATAATGTTTCAAAGGAAATGAGAACTAAAGAAATCATATTGTTTGTAACCGATTGTTACAGTATCTGTATTTCATTTTTAATGAGCACCGAGACATTAGTATGATTTTATTGCATTCACTTTGAGGGGCTGACTAGGGAGAAACAAAGCAGTTCTTTGGGCTTTTTTTCCTGACTAAGCCAGAATATTAATCCTTCAGAGAAGCTTGAACAAGTTCAGTTAAGTTCCCACTGCCACTGCTCCTTTCAGATCCTTCTACCTGCCTAAATGGTTGCTGTTGAACCTGGTAGCAAAAAAAAAACCAACAACCAAGCTTGAGAAATCTTGCTATCTATCTATGCCTCGCAGTTCTGCAGGGATTTACTGCCCCCTGACTGGTTACCTCTGGGCAATTGTGCATTTCTTATTTCTGAGTAACAGCAAGTGTCTGGGAACACCAGTGAACCAGTCTGTTCTTTGTCTCTGCAGTGCCTACACTGAGCCCTATAAGGTGTGCCCAGTATCTGTCATATCGATGGAGGTCGTCACATCAGATGAGGAACAGAAGAGTTCAGAAGATGAGGAGAGCAGCCCTGGTGATCCCAGCCTCATCAACAAGGTAAAAAGAGCAGAAAATGGGGAATGCATGAAACCTGGAGATGGAGGAACATTTTGCAGAAGAACCTAGATTCTCAGGTCTCTCTGCTCTTTGCCTGGTGCTTATTTAGAAATGTCAGAGCCATCATACCTTTGTGGCCACCATACTCCCCAGTGCTCTAGCAGCAATTTACCCCTAAGGCATGTGGCAAAGCCAAAGAACTGCAGACCTAAGACAGACAATGAAGGCAAGGCACGGAAGACCTGACTTGAATGTCAGGAAAACATCTCACTTGGAATTAGCTACAATCTTAAGAATTTTAAAACTACATTGAATGAAATAATGACAAATACATTAAAGGGACCAGTTCTGCATTGGCTAAAAAAATGAATAAATAATTTAATAGGTCTCAGGCATCTCAAAATTCTCTCATCATGGGAATATGCACTCATGGTTGGGTTTATTTTACTGACTTCTCATGAATAAAACACCTCTTAAACAAACAATGGAGAAAAACACAGAAATGTGACAACAGCCTAAGACCAAACAAGGCTATTTTAACCTCCAGTAAGCAGACTAACAGTTTGGTTATTAAAGAAATGGCATGAAGTACTTATAGGCACAAGTTTATCTTTGTTTGTCAGAGATTTTGCATACATTTCATAAAACCTAGTATAAGCCTAACAATCTGTGTCTCCAGTGCATAGCCTGTTTGGTATGCATGATACAGATGGGTATGTTCTTCTGAAGTCTTCCAATTTGATCCCCAGGAAAGAAGGTTGCAAAGGAAAACAGCAAATGCTGATTTCCTACACATCTCTCTGGCATTCATTTCGGCCTGGTCTCTCAGTGTCAGCACAGCACAGCTGTAGCTTCTTGATTGTAGATGGCTAGTGTCTGATCACAGATGTGCCAGAGCCTTCAAAAGTCTGCACAGATAGCACTCCAAAACCAAACTCAGTGGCTACATAAGAGTCAACTCTGTCAAGGAGAAGTGTAAGTATATTCCTTCTAGACAGATTGGATCTCTTCAGCATTTCCAGAATGCGAAGCTTTATTTAGGGGCAGGTGTAGAGAGAGTGAAGTAGAAGCTGCCCCCTCACCAGGACACCAATTCTTGAGAACACAAAAAGAAACTGCAAATGAAATGACAGTGAAGGGCAAATGAAATTGCTATTCTCTCATCTGAGGGAGAATGGCTTCCTTTGATTTCCCTGTATGTCATGTCACTTTTAGGTCTACCCTGCAGGGTGCTGAGCTGCCTCTGGTACCAGTGGAAAAGACTGCGGTTTGATCTCCTTGCTGACATGAAACAAATGAAACAGTTGCAAGCATTTCTTACCTTTTTTTCTTCTGAGAGTCATAATTTTTTTGGTTGGTTGTTTTCACACAGGTTTTGAAAGCAAAAGTCTTTACATTTCTGATACTCCCTGTTAATTTTTTTTTCCAGTTCTACTAGCTGACAAACCAGTAGCATTTATGGAGCATACACCTGTGTGTTATCCAAGCTGGTCAGGTTTCTTAGCATCTCTTACTTGTGCTGCCAGTGGAAAAGTGACAACAAAATTGTGACTTGAGTTTAGAAGGGAAATGCGTGCAATCACAATGCACTTGGAAGTAAATTCAATTGCTAAAACCAATTTTAGTGCCTTTTTTGTAGGGTTTTACTCACACCACTAGGAAATGATGGTTTTCTAAATGTCTCCCTTATTGCATCTCATGCATTTTAATTGTTCTGTTGTGCTGGGGTAACCATGCGCTGCAGCTATGCTGCAGAAGGCAGCAGCACTTTTGACAACAAGGATGTGCTTCAGAGTCTAGCTGGATGTATCCCTCCCACTCTTCAGACAAACACAGACTAAATGTCTGTACATGCCTGACAGAGAATCAGACGGGTCTGGTTGGTTGGTTGGGTTTTGCTTCCCAAGATAACTGTCAGCAAGGATCACAGTATACAGGACCAGACATCCACAAGCTCCTGAGGAGCTGTCTTAAAACATGAGTGCAGGCTGTATTTCCAAGATGGCTGATGAATTAGCGCATGTGGCTATTTACCCTGCTGAGAGGCAGGCCAGGAAAGTAGACATTATCTGATTTGCCTATTATAAATTCTGGCTGTAGGAAGATTAGCTATTCTGAAATCTACTGTGCTCTAGCTACAGACTAGAAAGATGTTGGAGGAGCAATAATTTCATCCCTGGATGACAAGCTGAGCTGGGCTTGGAGAAAGCTGAACGCCTGGAGAAAAGAAAGCTTCAGGGAGACCTTAGAGCAGTTCCCAGTGCCTAAGGGGGCTACAAGAAACTTGGAGAAAGCTTTGAACAAGGGCCTGCAGGGACAGGCCAAGGGGAATGGCTTGAACCTGCCAGAGGGGAGACTGAGCTGAGCTCTTAGGCAGAAGCTCTTCCCTGTGAGGGTGCTGAGGCACTGGTACAGGGTGCCCAGAGAAGCTGTGGCTGCCCCATCCCTGGCAGTGTTCAAGGCCAGGTTGGACAAAGGGGCTTGGAGCAAGCTGATCCAGTGGAAGGTCCCTGCCCGTGGCAGGGGTTGGCCCTGGAGGAGGTCTTTTCCAGCACAAACCAGTCTGGGATTCTATGATTCTATGCATAAGACATTTGCTTAGTAAGCCGAATCAGGGATCTGTACTTGTACGTGGAACCAAGAAGAGATCTGAGATGAGAAGTGGCACTGAGACACCTTTGTGCATCTTTGTTCTTGTAGCTTCACTAGGATAAGCATCACTTTGGACAGACAAAGGGGGAAAACATTCAGTGCAGGGTTCTGAAGTGAAGGATGCAACAGATTTAACTGTTGTCTTTCACTTATGCCAGCCACAGGACAGTGACACGGGAATCTTCCAAGGTGCCATGCAGCCCACAATGGTTTCCGACCCTACTGCTCCTGCCTTCTTTTATTGTCTTCTCATGCAAATCTTCTGGGTTCCAAAGGAACATCAACTGCCCTGTCAAAACCTGTCTCTAAAATAACAAAGCACAAATAACTTGTCCAGTTCCCTGATGAAGTGATGTATCCCTTGCAGCAAAATCCTCAGGACAACACAGAATGGCCATACAACATGGAAGAGTTCAGAAGCACTGTCACTTGGGGAGAATTGAAAGGCATGTTGGTCTGGATGCCAAAAATAGTACCATGGATTTTGAAACAAGCTAATCTTGTTAAAACAACTGTTGGAGGCTGGCCTACTAAGAGCTGAATTTGGATTTTATCAAGAGACAAACATCCACAAAAAACCCCAGAACCTGCTGGGGGTTTATGGGTTGATTTCCAATTTAAACAATAGAAACTTCGTTTCCATTTAGTTTAGTTTAAATAATGGAAACTAATTTAAATAATGGCATGAAACAGCCTAGATGATAAAATCTCCTCCCTGTGTTCAGATATATGATTTTCATTTGCATTGGGCTGGATTCTACCTGCTGCCTTTTGCTGTCATCAATGAATTCCATGCACCCCATGAACTCCAGCATGCTTCGTTTTTTCTCAGCTGCTTTCTTCTAGCCTGCTTGCTGGGGAATCGCAAGGCTTGCAGTTTGCAACAGAAATCCTCTGTTTCTTTTTAAGGCTCATTTTAATATGTAAATACGATTTAAAAAATAGCTTTGTACACACATTTCCTGGTATTGTTTCAACAGCTCGTCAACTTTGAATCCCTGCCCCATGGGGACCAGATTCATACGAGTGTGGAGAGATTGTCAGGGCCTGCTGGAACCCCTGTTCTGTGACCAATTCAAGTCATAGCCAATAATATATGTTGAGGTGTTTTTTACATTATAGGCATTATTTTAAAGATCAGACAAAGAGGGGCTTTCATCTCTACTGTGTCACAGGAATTTTTATTACTAAAAACCTATTTGGAATGGAGCAGGTATAAAAATGTAAAACAGGAGGTGAGTTTTGCATTCCTGCCCTTATTCCACTGGGAGTGTCTCAGCCTCGGAGAAGCTGGGCATTTGTCATCAGAAGTCACCTGCTGCTTTTGGTTCTCCTGTGTAAGACTAACAGTGAAAATTCTTTCTTTCTGGTTAAATAAGCACTTTATTTCCTTCTCTTCAGCCTTCTGACATACGGTAACAGCCCAGAGAACTCAAATGCAGGGAATGCTGTAGGTTTTCTTAACCGCGGTGATTCTACTTGGTTATACTATAAAAAGCAATGTTTTTTACACTACCGATGAGATTCACTCTTGTTTTAACTCCTAAGCTGATTTAGAAGAGCTCCTGAGCCATTTCTCATTCATGTGTCTTTTATATATGTTCATTTAATTAAATCCTTCCCAGCAGACCAGAAGGTGACCCATGGCTTTTCTGTACTGTGCTCTCAAGGTTATCTGATGGCATTTTTGCTGCCTGCAGAGAGGAAAACAAACAAACAAAAAAACCCAAACCAAGAAAAAACAAAACAAACACAAAAAAAACCCAAAACAAAAAAAAACAAACAAAAAAGAATTAGGGATTCCAGTTAGAAATAAAAACCTTGTCTCAAATAAACCAAAGACTTTATCTCCAAGCTCTCAGCCTTCACTCACTAGGCAAATGCTCAAAGTCCAGGATGTAGAGCCTCAGATTTTTCCTTTCATCTTTGAGCTGGATTCAAACCTGAACTCTGTGATTGTTTTTTACTGCTAAACCAGATAAATCCATCTTGGACTCACCCAGCTAATGAGCATTAAAGGAATTAAAGGGGAAATGAGCTTAATAGCTCAGATTTGACTAGACACCAACTTCAAACTGAGTTCCCTTTGGCAGAACTTAGGTTTTGTAGCAGAATTTCCACTTTTAAAAGGAAGATTAGAAGTAGACAATATAATCTTGAAAGTCTATTTTTGAGAAGCTCATCCCCATGGTTTGAAATGGACTAAATTCAACACATGCTGGTAGGCTTCACCTACTGCTGGTTATGATCTGAGCTTTTGAATTGCCCCAGTAGTTTGAGGAAGATGCTGCATATGCTGGATCATCAGCTACCCTCCATAGCTTGCACCTCTCACTTTCGTGTCAGAATCTTCAAGCAAGAGTCTTCAGACAGTTCTTTTCTTGTAGACACTTTTTAGGACTTCTGGCCAGTTGATCCCTTTTGCCACTAACCTGCTACAATCTCCAATTGTTACAAAACTGAAGGCAGCCCCAAGACAATTCTTTTAACACACCTAACCCTCCATCTAGCAGAAGAGAAGCACCCAGCAGGGAGGAGTGAATTTTATGCTGGATCCAGAGAACATCAAAACCTATCTGATGCAGATTAGAGATCAAACTTGCAGTCAAGGCAGCAAGCTAGGTGCTAGCCTTTAGGTTCACTGTGGGAAAATCAAGCCTTTCAAGGGATTCACTGAGATGATAGTATCAGGAATGCATTTGCCTTCCTACCACTACATTGATAGCTCCACCCGGGGAAGTAGGTTAGGCTTGGGGAAGGACAAACACCTGTGGGACAAACCACATCAGGGAGATGCAGCAGAGGCCCCATGGTGGTGTGAAAATTTTCTGAAGTAAGTGTACAGAGAGATGAAGCACAGGTTTTGGGACTCCATGGGGATGAGTAAGGGCAGGAACCCATCCACCAAGTTAAGAATTCATTTTCTCCAGCATCTTGCAGAAAGCCATGCAGACAGTCCTGTAACAACACTATACAATGTGTTGTCCTGGACTGCACTTCAAGAGCCATTTCCATCACATTGCTTGATTCAGACTGTGTCACACACATGCTAAAGGTATGCTGATCAAACAAAGCAACAGTCTTAAAATTAAACCTAATAGTCAATGGAAGGCATTTAGACTGTGATCATTGCACAGTTTGCACCACAGTGATAAAAGGCTGAGTCTTCCTTTACAAGGTGCCTTTGGAAGGAGAAAGTAGCGGCTGGGTAAATGGGGTGTTGTAGCATTAGCTATTTTATGAACTCTGTTATACTTAGCAATGGCATATAGCTAACCCTACATTAAGCCAGTAGGCAGAGGAACAATTAAAAACACTCTCTTAAATGGGACTGTAAACACAGGACGAAGTTTGAGCTGAAGAACTGAAGTGAATCTCAGAATATATATTAAAAAAAAAGGATGTGATTAATCTGGGTGAGTACCTGTAAGAATTATAGTCTACAAAGCACTAGGGAATTAATTAATACAAATTCTAGGACAAGTAATACAGCCATAGCTGGAAGATAAAGACATTTCTTTCATTCAGAACGCAGTTCTGTCTGCCAGTCAAATGTATGTGAGATCTGAAAGTAGAGTTTAGTCTAAACCCAGCACTGTGTTACAAGGGACTGTATGCAGACAGCACATGAGAGATGTGACCTTAGCTGGTGGCAAAATGTGAAAGTCTGTAGTGAGGCAAATAGCACGGAACCAGAGCAAAATGGCATAAAAAATTCAGACCAGAATTCAGACCAGATGTGGCTGGGGTTTTGCCACTGAAAGCCCAAAGCATTCTGGCTAGTCAGTTAGGACATAGGTCTAATATAGCTAATCCTATCCAGACTGGCATGAAGGGGAACTTCATACAGAAAGGATCCCTAATGTTGCACTTGTGAGAAGGCAGCATGTGAGGTAGGATGCTTCACCCTTCTCCCAGATAGCAAGCTAACAGGCAGTGGACAAAAAGGGGGGCAACAACCCAGTATGGCAGATGGAGGGGACCTGTGCACAGAACAGGGAACATGAAGCCTATCCACAAAAAATCTCACCACGAGCAGGGCAGCTACTGACTCACGGCAGCAGTACATCAGCTGCCTTTGCTGCTCCTTATCCATTTCCAGTGGGTGGGCTCAGTTTCCAGACTCCATTAATCATTCTGTTTTGCAAACCTTTAACCTTTACATATTAAAATACACACACACACACAAAAGAAATGTGCTGGAGCTGGGAATGACAGATTTGTGTGCCTTGAGGAAGCACCTGATTCAGATGTATTTCAAGAGACAGCTCTTGATTTATACAGCCTGGGAGACAGGAGATGTGAACAGCTTTTCCTTCTCTCTCGCTGATTCGCAGAGCCAGCCTGAAAATGTCACTTGTTCTTGTAATGCCTCAGTTTGCTGTTGGCACTGCTGTGACATCACTGTGAGCTGCTACATAGTTCATAATAATTACAAAAGGGGCATTATGAAGTCACTCAGCTCAGAGGCTGCAGCTTGGAAACTGCTGTAGCCCCTGTGACAGTAATGCTCTTGTGCTGGGTACCATCCAGCTACAATGCATCTACCCTGAGGAATCTGTGAAGTAAGACACACACATAGGAAAAGGCTCAGAGAGATGCAGTTCGTCCATGTCAGCATGGCAAGAGAGTGGCACACACAAGAATGGAGCTGCTGTCTTGATTAGTTACCCTGCTTCTGAAACACAAAACTCAGGTTACTCCCTAAGTGCTCCAGATGAGTGGCTTGCACAGTACTAATGCTCCAGTTCCAGTGTTCTGTGACCTACTTGTGCTGCTGTTAGTCCACACAAACGGATTTGCCTCAGGCCCACAGTTTTTAAAGCTGGATCAGGAAGCCAATCTGGTTCTGATCAAGGTCCTGCAAACAGCTGGGCTCAGAGGGGAGTGTCTGGCACCATCACCAAAGTACCATCTAATCAAAGCACAGCCTGGTAGGGCCTACATCAGATGCCTTGGCATTGTTCAGGACAAAGCCAGAGCATATGAATGACTCAGTACGGTGACATCATCCCTACATTAATGGGATCACTACCACACAGAGAGGGAATCCTGCACTAGTTCAGTGCCACATCAGCACGCTCAACATGGGCCATTAGCCATCTTTCTCCACTGCTCACTACTTGTGCCTTCTCAGCCAGTACATTTGTTCTATCAGAAGGCACAAAAGGGACATGGAACCTGAAGTTTCTCAGTTTGAACTTCTTAAGACTAGTACTTCAGCTGTGCTCACACATGTGCTCTGTAAACAGCTGCAGCCTTTTTGGTCTTTATTGTTCTAAACAAAATCTTTCTGATGGTGGTGTTCTTCATTAAACACTGGGAATCACAAGCTGTTGGAGAAGGAGAAACTATGAGCAAATCATAAGTCATCTTCAGGTCTCAGTATTCCATCAGTAAACTTAGTATCTGTTTGGAGGAGGGCTGTAGGGCTTAGTTTTGTCAGCCACTGGAGAGATGATTGCACAGTATTACCTTTGCTTTGCAAGTTATGCCGATCAGCTGAGCTGTAGCAAGCTGCTAACCTGGTTAAAGTGCTTTGTGTTTGCAGCCTTGCTGGCACCATCATATTTTTCAGAGTGGAGAGAGCAGGGAGATACTTCAGTTATATATTGCAATTTCATGTTGTGTATCGCAAGCATTATATTAAGCATTTGGTTTTGGGAAGGGTGGAGTGATAAGGCTCTGGGATGAGGAGACTCAGTGAAGCGGAAAGCCAAGGGTCCCCACATGGCTGCATGGCGTCCATCTGCTAAGCAGAGGCATGCAGTGAGGACTGGAGTGCAGCTTCTGAAGTAGGAGCTGGGATGGGAGCAGGCTGCAGGGAGCAAGGGTTACTAAAAAGCTTGGCAGTATTACAGTAATCACTTGGACTTTATTTCAGAAACCTGGTGCTTGAGGGCCTGGCACCCCCTCTGTCCCCTATTCCCAGAAGTCTGTCTCCGGACACTGTCGTCAATCTCGGAGTTCATTTCCTGGTTAAACAAACAGCAATTAAGTAACACAAGACAGGCAACGCCTAGAGACACTGTCTCAAACTCGCCCTAGACAGGCCTGTGACACTGGGGTCCCTGTGTTCTGGCTCTTGGCTAAGACATGTTAATCACAGGAGGAATTGCAGAGTGTGACAATGTGTGTATGCAAGGGGAAAATAGGCCTGGCTTCCTGGGGAAATGCTCTCTGCTTCCTGGCACTGCTTGTCCAGAGAGGACGAGTTGGGCACCAGCATTGGGCCAGGTGACCCCAAAAGATACACACCCGCTTTCATTTTCATCTGATCTGTTCTTCCTGCATAGAGGAAATGGGAGAGAATAGAACTTGGTGCCTTTAGTGTGTTCCTGCAGTAGCTGGGACAACCAGGAGAAGCACATCATTACCATCTTCAAGAGGTGCTCACAAGTGGAACCAGGGGGAAGGGGGCAATCAAGTATTTGCTCCCAGAAAGAAAATTAAACTAAGGAAAACATCTTTCTAGTGCATTCTATTAAACTGTAGTGTCATTCTGCAAAAGTAAGGGAACTCAAAGCATGCTTTTTGGCACCCATAAGGTAAAAGACACAAAGCACTAGGGAACATACCCTCAGACTCCTGGTGCTAAAGGAGAGATGGATTAGACATCTGAGACTATTAATATAGTTCATTCTCTGTATTTTGCTTTACCCTTGCAGTCTTCATTTGCCTCCCAGTAAAAGTACACAGAAATAGACTAAAGATGAAAGAAAAGTCACTGTGACCCTGCTTGTTATCTGTACATGAAGCCTCGTTGATTTAGCTCATCATCACTGGTGTTCAAGAACTTTTTCACTTGTATTCACTACTGATTGGATTGTAATCCTCCTTGGGGGTCCACCGCCACCAGCATGAAAACTCACAAAGCAGCAAGGGACCGTTAGCCTCCTCACAGAAACAGAGACCCTTCCTTTGCTCATGTGTGCAGTCAATACTGACATCTATTTGCAACATGCTTTGACTGGTCCTTAGTTCCTCTGAAGTAAGCAGTGGTCAATCCACCTGTTGGTGCTTCAGTTCCTCACTTTTGTATGAATACCTAAAGTTACTAAAACTGGAAGGATCTTTCAAATGTAACTTCTGTTCTATCACGTATTCCTCTTAATTTATGGATGTTGGGCAATGAAATTGCTTTATGTCGCAGCTGACTTTGCTACTGGATTTTTTACACTCCAAGTATTCACATGACTGTATTTCAGCTTCCAGCAGCACTTCAGGAAATGTTTCACTCTTTCCTACACTTTTTGCAGCTTCTTGCAGGCAGAATGAACCATAAACTTCAAAAAGGGAAAAAAAATCCTGAAATCCAGAAGCTGATCCCTCTGTAGATATGAAAGGCATTCACCAGGATGATGTAATGGGACTTTGAGCAACTCAGATACATATATTGTGTGCCACAACACCTGCATCCCTAGGGAATGCTAATGAGAAGGCGGGACAGAGAGTAAAAAGTCTATAATGCATTCATCTTGAACTGGCTTAGACATTTCTCATTGCTCAGATCTGCTACGTAAATTTGGGGTTGGGGTCCTATCAGTACTTTTTATGAGGGCTTCCAATCAAGCTTCATGTTCTCTGACCCCTCCAGACCCCTTATGCAGAATTTGTGGAAGAAATATAGCCACAAACTTCCCACCTGACTTATACCAAGGTACTGCACCATATCTCAGCAAGTCCCAGTCTCTCCTGAGTAGGCTTTCAGAAGCAGGATCTGTAAGCAATAGGCTTCCAGCGTACCTGGTCTGGCAAACAATGTCATGCACTCTTGCTGTTGAGCTCATCTCCCCCGAGTCCACTTCAAGTCACTTGAGGGTTGATTTTCTTTACTACCACTAGACCACTCTTTCAGTTTGTTACTTAAACACTGCTAAGTAAGTCAAACTTTTCCCAGTAGATTCTTTTCAGTAATTATTCCCATGCTTTGGTCATTTCTTAACATAAGGTTGAGTCATGAAATAGGAGCAAAATACTCCAATTAAATGCTAGCACCTCAGAGCCCTACACTTTGCTTCTGTCAGTTTTCTGTGTCTTCCAAGATGCCTACCAATGAAGTAGATGCTGCTGAGATTTCAAACAATGTTGTCTGCTGGAGTACAGAACTCTTTGCTTTCTGGAAATATCTATGGCCATTTAGCTTAGACGCTTTGTGTAGCATGCAATAAAGCCCTTTGTGCTATTTGCTTCCACATATCTCACAGCAGTGAGAACAGTTTGGAATACGACCAAGAACTCCCTTTTCCATGTAGCTAAGAGTTCTAAACACACAGTACGAGCCTCAACAGCCATGAAGCTAACCTGTTCAAAGCTAAGCACTTTCTGCCTCTCTGACAAATTATGGACCTGTAAAAATCATCAGAAAATTTCTCTCCTTCTTCAATAAGAACATGCTTTTCAAACTCGGTGTCTGCCTGAGCAGCTGGTATATCATACTATATTGCTAGAATTTGAATTGTGGAAACACCCTGTCATGGAAAGGACTCCAGGATGCCAGGCACTGAACAACAAAGAATAAAAGCCTGGTTGCTATTTTTACTGAAGGAATATGTCAGTTCAAAGTGCTTTCCAACACTGCTTTGCTTCTTGAAACAAGACATCTCTAACTGTCTCTGTTTTTTTGCTGTTGACAGAAAGAAGGCCAGTCCAGAGCTTACCTCATTGCCCAGGAGCTGATGTCTTCCGAAAAAGCGTGAGTGAACTGTTACAAACCTACCTGTTCTCCTAAAGCTGAAGCTATTCAATCCACCCTTCAGCAGTGGTCTGACAGTAATTAATAAAGGTTTGTCTCTTTCCCCAGATATGTGGAGATGCTCCAGCTGTTATGTACGGTAAGGAAACAATTTTAATCACTGAAACCTAATTGCCCTTCTGGTTAGCTGCAATTTAGAAGACATAAAAGCATTGAAGGGGCTAAGATGAGCTTGAGGAGGAATGTCTTAATGTGAACCATTGCAAAGGAATATGTCTGCCACTAATCTGCTCTTGCTACAGATCCTCAAATCTAGTGTTCGTCATTCACAGAAGAGTGTTGGCCAGCAGTGCTTGCTGGGCCTCTGAGACTCATGTAAGATGCAGAATAAGCCTAGTGCACAGGAGATGGTGATAAATAGGGATGAACCCAGTGTCTTCAGAAAGACAGGAGCACAGCTATGAAGCATGGGGATTTGGTTTGAATTGATTCTGTTTGCTTCCTTTAAGCTTCTTTTTTTCTGATAATGCAATATCAGTATTATCAAGTGTGTCCTGGATATGCTCACTCTCACGCAAGTGGTCACTATGGGCAAAATACAGACTCTGGTGTCAGAAACTCATGAAGGAGCACACACCTAGAATCACTTGCTCCTGACAGAGAGCTCTTGCATGGTATAAACCTACTGGTGGCTTTGTCCCAGAAGACTTTGTGTCCCTTTAACAGAACTGCCACTGCTTTCCCTGGAGACTGGTACACAGCTTAGGTAGCCTTGCTCTCAATATCTTTCTTGGCTGTTAGCTGCAAGCAGTAGGGAATAACATGCACCACACAAAGCATGCCCGCTGCTGCTTGGAAAGAAATTCCCTGAGAAAGCAAAAAGTACCCCCCAGTTTTCTTTGGAGGACACCTCAAACCCTAGCAGTGGGCAGGAATGCTGATGGGGAGAAAAGGGATGTATTGCATTATTTGACACTACTGTACATTGTTTGACACCACTGTACATTGTTTGACACCAGCAAAGATATAGTTATAGTTATTCACTCTCCCCTGGGCAAAGTCCTTTTGGATTTCCAAAAGTATAATTGAGGAAAAAAAAACAAGGAGAAAACCATCTGCCAGCTTCTGAATCAAACCAGAAGAGAAATACACACACAGGAAATTACCATGCACAGAGAGTATTAGCCACTCTGCATCTTCCTTAGATGCATCTGATTAAAATATGCTTAATGTATTTAATGTTCCATTTCCAAGTGCATTTGTACTTTGGTACATTATGGACAGCATGTAAATTCAGGGCTGAACTAGAGTGTGTCTACAGTGCACAATATTTAGCGGAGGTGTCTAGGAAAGTCCTCTCCTTTGCATTCTATCCTAGCATTTCTCATATACGTCTAGGAGATAAAACTGTCTCACTAACATGGCCTGAAAAATCCTCAATATAGACCCAAATCTGGCTGCACACCCTTCCAGCTGCTGTAGCACGGTATTCTCAGGCTGCCTTGCCTATGCTGTTGCTAGGCCAGGAAAGGGATGCTTCAGGAGTTTTCCAGTCCCTTCAGGACTTACTCTGCCATTTCCTCTTTCCTCTGGTAAAACCCTGTGTGGTGAATTTGGCTCTGAGGCTACATGTGTAAATGAGTAATTTATACATTTTTACAATAATTCTATTTTCTGCCTGTAGAAAACATTTGAAAGGAACGGGAAATGTCATTTTGGCACTCTTTTCCAAGTTGACAACATTAACATGGAACAGGGGTTCTGGTTTATATCTGTGCTAGATTTTTCTGGTTTTAAAACACTTATGGATGCAAGTGTTGGACTCCAGCTGGACGGACTCCAAACTGTTGGTAATCCCTAATAGAAGGAATCTTCATAAAAATTGCAGCTCATAGATTAGTCAGGGAAAACCTCTGCTTGACGGCTAAATTTATCTGCCTCAGTGCTCTGGAGTTGGCTCAAGCTACCAGGGAATGAAAACATAGATTTTTCCTGGCTTGATTCAAAAATGTGACTACTGCCTGCTCTCCTGTTGGGGAACTCAGACACTTTGAGCATCAATGTGTTTACTACAGAAAATAAGTGTCATTACCTAGAGCATGGCCGGCCAGTCCTGTAATTGAAGTGTTGAGGCATGAGGGAAATTTGCTCTGGTTTAATCATACTTAATCATTAGGTTTGCATCAGCTGATTAATTTATCAGAGAAAAGATACCAGTAATAGCACTCCTATACCTGAGAAAGTTCTATTTCTGCCAGTCATCAATTTTATTTGGAAGCATTTGTTTGGATTTTATATATGTTTCAGTCCTGTAGCAGAATTTTTCACTGAATCCTATTTTGCTGGGATTTGTTTCCCTGCCTGCCCATCCCACTGGTGCAGAGGGATCTCATGAATGTTTTGCATATGCTCATGATTTCATTAATTATAAAAGTCAGAGCACCAAAAGAGGAGTTAGAATTTCAAATTAAAATAAGAGATAGAGCTAAACTAAACCCTTGAGTGGTTTGCAAAGTTAAGCCACTTCTAAGTTGTGAAATGTCAAAATCACTGTAACCATACACTCTTCCCTTTCCCTGTCCCAATTCTCATTGTCTCAAGTTAGAAACTTCAGAAAGATCTGCATTAATTTGAGGATGAAATTTTGGGTGCATAATTCTGATTAATGATTTTCTTATGCAGTGGAAAAGTATCCTTCTTGCCCCAGCACACACTCCTTTAGGGTTCCTGGAGGGCTTTTTCAGCATACTCAATAAGCAATTTTCTCAAATAAGATTTGTTACTATGAGCTGGCTTTCAAAGTAGTGAGGAGGTATGAATTGCACCTGGGTTGGAGACTGGGAGGAAAGAGCAACAGCCAGTCTGTTTTCACACTACTGCTAGTTCAGACACTCCTTAGTTTAGAAGAGATCAAAAATCTTTATGGCAACAGGATCAGAGGGTTCATGTCTGTGTAGAAAGCCACAGTCCTACACTGTTACCTTTTACACCCCAACTGCTGTTGCATCTTTATATTCAGCTGTTGGCCAGTGCATTACTCCAGAAATCTAGAGAAACCATTACCAATTTTATGTCAAAGTCCTTCAGACTATAGGGGTATTACTGCCTAGCTGAGGCTTTTCAATTCTATCATAGTGCAAAAAGTTACAACGAATCAATTGCTCCTTTTTTGCATATTTGAATAGCCTTAGGAATAGTCACATCAGTAAAAACCTGTGCTTTGCTGTGCACTGGCTGTTGACACAGGTCCCACTGGCAGATGTCACAAGCAACCACAGTGACCACAGAGTCACCAAACTGCCTTCAAGGTACAACACCCCATTCATGGCCAGTTAGGACCAAAGGCTTCCTCAACAGCATAGCTCAGCTCAAGCAAACATTTCTTTCTGTTTCTCATCACCAAGTTTCTCAAGAGAACAGTTTCTAGATGCTCATAGTCAAGTCTCAAGTCTCATCTTTTATAAACCTACATGCTGGTAAGAAAGGCACAGAACTACACCACTGCTTTCAGAAATGAAAATAAAAGGCTTTTCTTAAGCCTGCAGCAAAAGCAGTTTCCCATCTAATTCCCAGGCTTGGCTGGAGCTGCTATTCATTCAATGTAACAGAGTCTGTTTGCCCTTTCAGTGGAGACTTTAATAAATTGATTGATTGCCAGAACGATGACATTTCCATACACCCACTCTGCTATTGAACTGAAAGAGTGGAAACATTGTGTTAGCTCACAAACCCAGCATCAGTTGGTGTGGTTGTAGTGATAATAATCCAAAGGGTTAGCTGTTATTTGCACTAGTCAGAGGTAATGTGATTCTCTGAAGCAGGGAGTTTAGAACTCGTTCTGGACTGAGCAGATGGGACTGTCAGGGCCTTGCAGTTCAAGTCCCTGATGTCTTGGTACTCACTATTTAGTTTTCAAAAATTGATTAGCCTTTGCATTTTCTTCAGGATCATTTAATCCTCAGACTTTGTCATCTTTTCTCCCATTTTTCTTCCCCAGTAATGCAGGCTTCACTTGTCAGTTCTTTCTTAGTGCCTGCTCCTAAACAAAAATGTTTGCAAGTTGCTTTCTCAGCCTAATGTTTCACACATCACCTCTGAGAACCAAGAGTTAGGTGTATTTGCTTCCCTTCAGCCAGTCTGACCTCACTAGAAGTACACAAATCAAACTGTGGATCCTGATGCCTCAGGATCCCAGTCAGTACAGGATCAATCATTTGCTTGATAGTGTACTGTTTACATTTATTTTGTCTTTGGCTGTTGTACATAGAATCACAATTTTTGCACATAAACCCCTTTGAAGTAATTTTTACTTCACTCCAAGGCATTTAGTGAATTAAGGTACCTAAAAGGACAGTTCTGCACTGAAAAAACCACCAGCCCCAAAACCTCCCAGTTCAAAGAAAGTTGATCCTGTTTCCTGGTTTGCATTTTCCTCATAACAATGGGCCACAATTCTTAGAAACACCAAGATCCAGATTTACTCTTCTTCAGCATTTGAAGATATAGATAAAAGTATGATATGAATCAATATAACATGTGCTGGTTCCCCAGCCTTTGGAGCAGCTTGGGATCCAATCTTGCGCTGGACTGAAAAATATACCTTAGGAAATAAAAAAGAACCAATCATCTTAGTGCTCAAGTCCCTAACCCAAAGTTACCTAAATGCAGATTACCATGAAGTCAGGCTCGCTGGTTAAATGCTGTACTTTCACAAATCTTGTGGGCAGCACATCCTTAAGAACAAAAAATAAACATCTAATTTAGGAGCCACTATTACACGTTAGACAAAACAGAACTCCATCTTTCAGATTATTTACACTTGCAGGGAATGACTGCCTGAGCCTTTTTTGCTACTGTGAATTTCTTGGATGATGTTCAAAGTTCTGCTGGACCAATCAAGTCATTACTTTCCTAATGAAGTGCTTTAGTGCCTGGAGCACACAAATAAGGGGTAGCTGGCTGTTAGACCCTCTGAAGCTCTTATCAAAGCCTAAAGACACACTGCTACAAGAGAATAGCCTGCCCTCACTTACAGTAGGCTGGGGTTTTGTCCTATTTTATTTATTCATTGTTGTCTCCATCAGCAGTGGGAAAATAGCTCTGTATTGGCCAGGCAGCTTCTGCATTGGGAATGCTGAGCCAAAATAGCCTTCAGATAATCTGCATATCTCTTAAAAGGAGAGGGAAGACACCCTAGCACATTTGGCATCAGGGAAATTCCCTGTAACAAGCCCCACTGATACAGTATCTGCAATGCATACTCTACACCTGCCAGTTCTAAAACTCATTTGCAGTGTTTTGGGTGAATCTGTGTATTTGTCTGCCTGTGCGTGTGTGCTGAGGTCAGGGTTCCTGACCCACATTGTGCCCTGCAATGGCAGGATAAGAGACTAATTGTGTCTACTGCGATAGTATTTTCTGCTGTTCGTCTGGCATCATTTCTGCTGAGCTCAGCAATGAGAGATTTGGGAAGATCACTGCTCAGTACAGATCAGGGGTCGCTCACTCTGCTACATGAGATGTGCCACTTTCTAATTCAGGGGTTCCACTCTGACTTTATCAGGAGAGAGGCTGCTGGCCCTAATGAAGATACCTCCAAGAACCACCCATGAGTCAGACTTGGCTCACAGCATACTCTACAGCACCTCATTCCTGCAGTCAGCTTCAAGATGGAGACTCTTCTTGCCCTTTGAACTCTTCACCATCCCCTCAGGTGTAATGCATAGATGTCCAAGAGAGCCCTGGATCCTTGCAATATGCAGTATCTGTTGAATCCACCTTCATTTTAGAAGTGAAAGTTAAAGCCTGCACCATTTTACACGACCAGTGGAGATTTTAGTCAAATAAAGTTCGGGCTGCAGTAAGATTTCCTCTTGTCCTCCCTGACCCACTCACAGAGGCTCAAATATGCTTGCTTCACAACATTACCAGTTCATTAAAATGTCAGTGTGACTCAGGAAGCAATTACAGTTCCAGATATACATGCAAAATGGTTTTTGGACGTAGGCTTCGTTATTTACTGAAGGGTATGGAAGTACAGATGCCAAGGGGGAGTTGTGTGCACAAGGTAAATGGTGTGTACAGACCTGATGTCTGCAGCTGAAGAAGTGCCAACATCCCCACCTGGGGACTGAGGCAGGAAAATGGCCACAACTTTCCACTAATGCATCTGCTCTGCACATGCCTTTTATGTGTGTGTGTGTATATATATATATATATATATAGGCATATAGATATGGGCAGTTTTTTCTCCTGTGTAAACTACGCACCTGATGCAGTGGTTTAGCTGACAAAAGATTAGTTTTCACTCTTTTCACTAGGGTCCTGCAAGGTTAAATATTTTTAGGCTAACAAAGGCTAACTGGCAGCAGGGCTGAAATGCAGAAAGGACCACAATACATACAGAATGTATCCATCCTGCAAAATGGCTGTTGATGTGCATACAGGATTGCAACAACTGAATTTTGCAGCTGGACTCAAAAGCATATTCAGCCCTGTTACTGGAGAGATTTAATACACAGCCTCACTGTTTCTGTATCTGCTCGTAACATCTGGGAAGCAAAACCCAGGACTAACTTTGTCCCATGAACTACCCCTTTTGCCTTTGTATTAGAATATCAAATTTCACACTGATGTTGAATCTCAGGCATGTTAGGGATTTGGCCATTGGATGCCTGTAAAGGGCTTATGTATGGGTGTCTAAAATGTAATGAAAAGTTTTATGCTTCAAAAATGCATTTTTATACCACAGTTTCAAACCTTCAGTGTCACTCAGCTTGAGTTATGCTTTCACATGCACACACAAACTGGTGTATGTAGACTGGTGCAGGTGTAGACATAGGAGAGGAGTCAGATCATAGGCTCATATACCCTTGGATGAGGCTGAGCTCTGTGACCACCATGACAGAGCCTTGAACTGAACAGCTTCAATTCATGCTGCTGTTCTAAACAAGTTTTGACCTAGCAAGGAATGATACAGACCCAGTGTTTGGTACCTTCTGTGTTTGGATGTGTGGCTTGGGTGACAGACTTGAGGACTTTCAGGTACCATGACTGATTACAGTTAATGAGATTGCAAAAGCACTTTGCATTTGATTTATGGCTTCCCAGGCACTCAGCATTTTCAATAGTGACACCATTCTTATTTTTTTTAATGGACATTTATAACGATTCCTGTCATGCTGCAGGGTGTTGGTAATCATTAGGAAGCTGGCTATCCAGGCAAGTGGAATGAAATCATTTGTCTGAGAATTAACTATAGTGAAAGGCACAAGCAAGTAATGACTAATTCAATTCACTGAGATGCTGTGGGAAAGGAGCGTTAATCTTGTTGCTCAGCTATGGTAGGAAGTGGACAGATTCAGAGCTGTTCCATGTTCATTTGGAAAAAATTGCATTTCTGTAACATAATAGGTTACCTAAGCACATGAGTAGTGAACTTAGTACATCTATTCACTTCTCCAGGCACAATAAGCTGTAAGCCCCCTTTGGATTCTTTCCCTTTCCCCAGTCTTGATTAATTGTGATAACTGAGGACTTTGAAAGGTTGCAGATTCCTTTGACTTAGGAAAAGCATCCAGAAGATGAATTGACTGGCTTGGGTGGAAAGCCTCTGGAGTGTACACTGGCTGAAGCAGGTAGTTGGATAGGCTCACTCACACACCAGAAATAGCACAACACTGGGTTTATTTATGGTACTGGGGCAGGATACATGGAAATCAGACCCAGATAATTAGGAAACAGATTATGCTTTCAGAAATGTTTATGATCTTGTTTTACCCAGTATATAGCTATTCAAAACCAAAATTGTCACCATGATCTTTCTTTTAAACCTAGTTCTAGTGGCTCTCAGCAAAAAAATGCTTCCTCTCTTGTTGTTGCTAAAAACCCACAGGGCATGCGTGACTTTCCTTTGGCTAGTATCTATCAGATTTTCCAGTCATTCTGGGTCATAGTGAGCCACTGTGTACATTGCTGTTGACAGTGTTACAACAGAAAAGCCAGGACTGAATCTGAGGAGACTAAAAACTGCTCTTGCCTGGAGTCAGTTCCTACTGGTAAGGTGAGAGAAATGTTGAAGATCTTTGTCCAGAACCTCTCCTGCTCCAGACAGAACCTTTCAGCCTGACCACAGTCGTACCAACCAGACCCCAAGCCCACTGAAATCAATATAGCTACCTTGACTTAATCAAACTAAAGTGGACCAACTAATGTAAGATATGGATCACCAGTGAATCATACTCTGTTGAGTTGCTCATGCCTGTAACATCAGCAAGTTTCATGGAAATAATTTCCTTCAGACTCCTCTTTAATTACTCCACATATAATACTTTACTAGACAGAAGGAAAAGTCATGAGAAATGCCATGGTAAATCCCAGTATGGCCCAGAGAACTTTGTAAGATTGTCCCTAAAAGTTCAGGGAACAGAATCTGACTTTTTGGCAATAGTTTTCATGATCACTAGATCCTGACAGAGGAAGATAATCAACCTATCCCATCATGGTTCAGGGCCAGATGAAAGCAGCTTAGCAACTTTCAATGAGCTGTGCAACCTTAGAAGTTTTGTTTTTATCAAGCCCCTGCTTCCTGTCACAGCACATGTGGCCACATCACAGTGGGGTAGAGGCCAGGAAATGGTCTCTGGGTGGAACAATCCAGCTGCCATTTCTATTACCTCATGAAGCAGCATCACCTCAGTGGCTGTTAAAGCAGCTGCATTTTTTCTCTTCTGATTAATTGGCTCCTATGGACTCACAGAGAGTGTTTTAATGTATCTTTGAAAAACCATTGGTTTGAATGATAATGCACTGTTTGCAGAGTAGCACGTGGAAAAACACATTCAAAACATGGATCTGGCCAGACAGGTCATACACTAAAGCTTTCCCTCACTCTAGTTCTGGGGCTGAAGCAGAGCTCAGTGTGAACCTGCTGGAAGAACAGCTCCTGGTGTGATGGCCTTGGGCTGACAGGATGCAACCACGGCTTTAACACCAGCTCTGCTGTGACTAGATGCTCGTCAGGAGCTTTCGACCCTTACAGTTAATGTGGCCTCTCCACTGAGCTGCTGTTTTGGTTATTTACTAGTTTTCACTCTCACATCTTTTTTCCTAATGCTGTGCGATAAAAACTCTGTACACTTCAGAGCTTGCTGGAATGCAGAAAAAGTTTGGAAAAGGCACTCACGGAATCTGTTTCTAAGCAGTCGTATATGAATGCCTGGTTTCTGCTCTCATCACAAACTGGGATGTACTTGTTTTGCATGGAAAGTATTTGCTGGCTGTTGATGGTATGATTTTCTAATGCCTGGTGCCTAATACAAATTAGCACTGCAGTTTCAGATGGTGGCCTTATTCCTCACTTCTGAGTCAAAGCTGCAGAAATATCTATGCACTCTTCAACAGCTGCCCTATTATGTATCGAACTGGCTACATTTTAATACAGAGGAAATTACACCTGTGCCCACATAAGCTATAAATCACTTCAGGATCAAAACCATTTCAAAGATGAGGAAAAAATGCCTAAGTTAGGTTTCATGGGAAAAACTATTTGTTCCATAGCTTAAATTCATAGCTTCTTCCTGTCTTTAAGTTCAGATTTGGAGACAAGAGTTGCAAATCTTAGACAAGACATGTTTTTCATGTCAAGCTGTTGGACCCAATGAAGTGACAGGAGAATCTCATCCTTTTTTTAAAAACCTCATGTTTCTGGTTAAGAAGCACTATAAAAATGAGACCAATTACACCCAGAAAAGCAGGGGGAAAAAAAGGCAGAGCAACAAAAAGATACCAAACTCATTGTACGCATAAAGGTCTGATGGCTTGGTCAGCTGCAATGTTCAAATTTGGGTTGACAGCATCATGGAGTTCAGCTGAAAATGTGAATGAACTGATGGATGGAAGAAAACATATGCTGTGATATTCTTGCTATACTGAGCCCACTCTATCACTATTGCTGTCATATCTTTTAGTTTCTAGAAAGCATAGATTAGGAGTCAAGAAATTGTAATGGTAATTTCAGAGAAGAAACTTGAAGTCTGCCTAATTTCTGTATTGTTGTTCACAGGATTTCTATGAACGTATCTTGAAAGTGCTTGAAGGAGAAGATGAAAATGAACAGGAAGAAGTTAAACTCAAGCAGGGCTTAAGTGAACTCCCTGAAATCTACGAATTACACCAAGACATCCTGGGAGAACTGGAAGAAAGAGTCCTTAAATGGTAAGTATGCAATGGCATAGTTTGATGGCCTTAACATACCCTCTGCAGCATGTGGGTGAACTCACCAGTGTTCCCTTGACTCTGCTAGCAGGGAAGCTGGGCCTCCAGCAGAGGTGAAAAGAGTAGAACCGGAACTACTCTGGCAGATTTTGCATGCAGGTAGGAAGGCAGTAAATGTAGATGCTGCCAGGCTAAGAAACCAAATACTGAAACATTTACGCAGCACCCAGCCCATGGCTCTTAAACAGCCAGTGTGAGGACAGCCTGCATATGTATCGTCCTCTGATGCCAGTTCATGGTCATCACCAAGTGGCTTCACACTCATGGCCTGAAGGTCAGAGACTCGTACTGTGGGAGGCAGGAACAGCAGACACAAGAATTGATCGTAAAGAAGATCATCTGCTTACAGAAATCTGCACAGCAACTGTGAAGCTCTCAGCAAAGGGCACCCCTTGTCCCCGGCACCAAGGCTCTGCATGGGCTAGGCTTCCAAGCCAAATAGACACCGCCAGCCTGCTAAGGGCCTCCACCTAAACCAAACATCCTTACAGGGCCAAGTTTTTCCATGAGAGAGTAAGACCATGCCTAGGACAGACAAAGCTCCAAAACTCATTCAGTTAAGGAGACCTGTGACTTAAGCCAGGCCAACAGGCCCCAACCTATCAAACTGGTGGAATGTCTAAGATAAATTACATCTGCAGACCCAAGCTGAGTAAACTTACATCAGCCAGCACAGCCCCTGGCCTGGCCTGAGCAACTGTGGCTCTGACAGCTTATGATCGACACACCTCCAGCCCCACACCTCCTGGTTCCTGGACCCTGGGAGACAGTGATCACTGAGAATGGCTGACCTTACCCCAGCATTGCCACTGAGCAGTTAAGGAAGTCCATTAGGTCACGAGAACTTTTCAGTAACAATCCTAAATGTAAGGTACAGCCCTGCACTTTCAAGTCAAAGCACACAAGGACAGAAAAGGTTAAAAGAACTGTATATTGGTTCATGTCCACCTAGGGGCCATTACAAATGTCAGAAAGACTTGAAAAATTTCATCAATGGTTTCTGAGTTATACCCTTATAACACAAACAGAAGTGGTGTTTTCCAGCTGGGATCTAAAATGACTTGTGTCCTAAAGAAGTCACAGCCCTACTTCAGCAGTATGCTCCCTGTTCCCTAAGATAAAAGAGAGACAACTGGAAATGCCCAAAGATTCTATCCAGAACTACTCTGTGGCAGTGGGGAAAACAGAAGGCTGCATTGCAAATGCTGCCAACACAACAGCATGACATATGGCACGGGGCTGTGCTCATACAGGTTCCCAGGCCACCACCACCCCTGAACCTTGCAGTAAGACCTCCCCTGTGCCTGTGCTCCCCCAGATACTCCGTTGCTCTGACATCCCCAGAAAATTGTGCTCCTCTCTAACCTATGATGTCTCTTTTGCAAGCTCAGATTTTGTCTAGTTCTCTCCTTGTACATGGTTCATAAACATTTCAACACTTTGCAACCCGGTGCTGAAACAGGTGATGGTGGGATAGTGCTGACAGGGGGCAATGAAGGAGAGCCAAGGGTATGATACTACAGCTGAAGGTGTTATATTATTCTTCACAAGCTGTGCTCAAAGCATTGCAGCACCTGGAAGGTCTGTTTAGAGAAGTGGAAGCTGTGTCTAGAGAGGAGACATTCTACCCACTATGTGACACATGGTGCTGCTGTGGCAAAGGCCCAGTCCAAGGCTCAGCCCCTTATGGTGCCCATTCTATAGCCACCCATTTTGTTGCCCAGTATGTCAGCAAAGCACTCCCTTTTTCCTGCCATTTAGCCTAAGTTTTAGCAGCACAATGCCTTTAGCCATTGTGGGTCTGACAGTGAGAAAGAAGTAACAGCTCTTCTTTACTTTTTATGTACATATTTACTCATTTGATGGTTATTTTCTTTCTGTGGCCCTAGGGAGGAACACCAGAAAGTTGCTGATGTTTTCCTCTCCAGAAAATCAAGGCTGAATCATCACACAGCATACATTATGCAGTTTGATAGGAATTTGGCTTTGCTGGATGAAACCTGTGTTAAATGTTCCCAACTGGCTGCCATAATTCAGGAGTTTGAGGTAAGGCTCCCATGGTTTTTTACCTGCACTCATGGATGGTTGTGCCACAGGGCTTACTCAAAGATATTTTTTTCTGCAGTACACCAGTGTTCACACTGAGAATAGGGAATAGCTCTCTTCACACACTCCTGTGCTAAAAGTGAGACGTTCACATGCGCATGATGTGTTTGTGTGTCTGCTGCCCACACAGCCGTGTCTGTGCATAGAGAATGTATGTTTGTGAATCTACAGTTCTGAGTATATTTTGTGAAATATATGCACATAGTGGAGTAGTTTCTAGGTCATATATTAACTTAGTAAGGTCTTTGAGGATGTGTTAGAGTTAATATTATTACAATTTCTTTATATTTCCTATGCTTTCACTGCATTTTCCATCCTTTCTTTTGTAGTCTAGCCAGGTTGAAGTTAGGGTTAGCCTGTATAGGTGCTTGGCTGCTGGCAGTGATCAACCCACATCTTTACAATTGCACTCCTCTGCATTTTAAATGCATGCTAACTGCTTCCTCTGTTTACAGAGGATGCTGTGACAGGCAATACTGAACTGCACAGCAAGACACAAACTCCACTGGCCAGTCACATACAGGATTCTTTTCATCTGCACTCCCTGAATGATCTGTAACCTCTAGTCCTATAACCTCTGGCCCTGTAGGAAGAAACACACATTTTTCAGTTGTGTTAACTCAGTCATCCGTGCTGAATAACTGAAAAACACCATCAAGATACATGTTACAAAATCCATGATTCCTGATTACATTTAAAGTACTGGCAATGTAACCACTTCACGTAACTTCAAAAGCATAAACCCATATGTGGATGGAAAGCTCAGCTGGGCTACAGTGACTCTATGCAGCTGAAATGGCTAAAAGCTATGCTGCTTTATTGTTGTCTATAAACCCTGTTTCTTTTTATCTGGTAAAAAAAGCAACAATGTTTACTTCAGTGGCAGAGCGGCTGTAGGGATAAATTAGTGATCAGACCTTAAAGGTTATTTATAACGCCAGCTCTGTGAGGCGTGGATTGTGTTTTTCTCTGCAGCACATGTAAAATATTAAAGATAACAATTAATTCCAAAAGACATTTGGAAGCTAGCACTTACAGACACCTTCAGGCACCACAATGATTTCCGGTTATCAGCGGAGCGGAGCTCTGAAGGCTTACACTGCTCTGAACAAGAACTTGGCAAATAGAGGCTCTCTACTGAGAGCCTGTGCTCACAGCATCCCTCCCAGCCACACACCTAACTCTTAACCTTGAGAATTAGCTTTTATTTCTAAGAAAGGAGATGAGGCTTTTCCTAGGATGAGATCAGCAGGATTTAGCTCTAGAATCAGTGGGCTCTGTCACTTCTTGCCCTCTTGCACACATGAATGCACACACAAATGGGGGGGGGGAGAGGGCATGTCTCAAGACTTTCCTATTGCATTTTTCTAAAGCATGACCACCATCAGATTTCCAGTCTAACACAAGAGAATTTAGGGCCTCATCCTTTTTTTTGCTGGCACCTCTGACCTGAGTATGGGGGACTGGGAATGCTTAGCAAAACCCTGAATGCACATTTGTTGAGATTAGCCAGCCAGTTAGAGGAGTAATACAATAAGATACAACATCTCTTCTGCCTTGGAAAATGCTGTCTCTTGCTTACTGGGCCTGATATGTGGCAACAGTAAAGGTAAAGAAAAAAAATGCTACTTCTTTTCCACGTGTGTGTTAAAGCAGATCACAACCTGTATTATTTCTTGTAAACATTCTCTGCATATTGAGTTCCAACTTAATCACAGGGAGATGCTTTGCTGTATTTTGCTCAATTCTATGTCTTGAAATAAGGCTGAAGAAGACTTCCAGTCCAAAAAAGGCATGATGACAAGCTTCATTAGGATCTGATACCTCTGTCTTCAAATGCTATCCTAAAATCTTTACCCAACCTTTACTTTCTAAATGATATTTGGTTTCCTCCCATTTCTGTCTGAGTCCAAACTATTTGTGAATAATGCCATATGAAATAAGGTGTTTACAGGACTTCTTTATAGTCACAAAGCAACCTGGGTAAACTAGAATGGTTCAGCGGAATTTGTATATGCAACTGGTAGTAAATTTTCACAGTACACATCAGGTGGAAATGACAGTTTGCTGCTGAGCTCAGACATCCCTGATCTTGTGTTTCCTTTTCCTTCCATTGAGGACAGCAGAACTCTGGTGGCGGCCCTCAGAGTGTGAAACACCAGCTTTTGAAAGTGGTGCAGCGTGTCTTCCAGTATCGTGTGCTGCTCACAGGTCAGTAAATTCACTCTCAAAGGCACTCAGTTGAAACCCTCCCATGATATTCTGTACCTCCACTGTGCCACGAGTTGATGCCAAGACATCTAAAATATGGCTGAAGCAGTGTGGGATTTCCTGGGAACATCAATATGCTTAATACAGGATTCAGGAAATGTCAGGGAGCCTGGGAAGGAGCACGCACTTCTTCAGCACAACCATGCTGAAAGGTCACACAAAACTGTAAAGTCAGGTGATTTCAGCCATTCCTTCTTGTCTTTTTTCTCCTGTGAATTAGGAGACACAGAGTTCAGCCTCACTGCCAGCAAATGGCTTTGATGTTATTTGTCAAGGGCAATTATCGGAGACAGTAGGGGACAGCAGTCCCCAGCAAGGGATCTCTGCACTGCATCCTGGATGACAGTGGCAAGCACCATCTCTTTCTACTCCATCAACAAAGCAGTTGTGTCCAGTATTGCACCCTAAGTCCTATGTGCAGTACACCTAATGCTAGTGATGAATTTAAGTCAAAATCCCAGTCCAATTTCTCCACACTGTAGTAAGCAGAGATCCAAACCTACATTAAGAGGACATTTACAGATCTTAGATTTACACTAACACCCTTTACATTCAGGACCATCCCTATCACTCCCACCTGGAGTCTCTCTGAGGAGGCTGTGTTCCCTTTGGTGGCTTGTTCTCTGCAAGCCACAGCAAATCTAGCAAGTCTGAGCCTGTGAGAGGAGCCAGCTTTCTGAAGCAGGATGTGGGCCTTAGAAAGAACTGTGAAGTTTAGGTGTGTGACTAATGAACATGTCTTGGGGAAAGCAACTGAAATGTAACAATGAGTCTCAGTGTTGTTATGTGATTTAGTCAGGTCAGAGCCCAAAAGAGCAAGGATTTGTAGACATAAACATGAAGAAATGCTTTGGGAGTATGTACATGTGTGGGTGAAGACGAGTTATGCGTGGGACAGTAAAAAGGAAGCCATAAACCCTGCCCAGACTCAGCAGCCAATGAAGGGCAGAGCATATTAGAAAGGATTCCTATAAATGCAGCAGAACAAAGTGACCATATGAAATTTTTACTCACAGCAGATTAGCAGCAGTTTCATCTTGCTCCAGATGCTTTCATCAAGGATACAACTCATTATTCACAGCTGCTTTTGTTTTGTTTTAGTACAAGCAATACAAATGAACACTGAATGTCAATAGCAGGACTTTTGTTCTGTCTGACTTGTTCCCTCCCTGGCCGTGTCTCTATTGAAGCCCTTCTCCAGACAGTACCTCACAGGCTCACAACAGACTTATAGTGGATTTAGCACAGGCACCCGAATACTGCACCTATAAAAAAGGACTTGACATGTCTCTGTCAGAAACAGCTCCACTGTGCTCCATTTTCTCTGCCCATCTCTGTGGTCCAACACAGGTTTGCTTGCAAACATCAAGCACGGTATTTTGTGAGGGAGCTGGAAGGGCTTCAGTGCAGCTCCATTGATTGGATTCCATCTATGTTTGAAGCAACTTCAGCTCCTCTTTTTCCCTGGTACTGGCACTAACTGGGAAAATGAAAGCTTTTGTATGTAGTAAGGTCTGCTGGAGTTACGATATTCCAGGAAAGAGGTTTACTGCTTCAATTCTTCACCTCAGGAAACCAAGCCCCTCTTTGCCTCCTAGGACAGAGTGGGTCTGAAACCACAGTCCTTCAGATTCTCTAGACAACATAAAAAATTTCAAATGTGCAAGTATGTTCATGTGTCCATAACAGTTTCTACCAGAGAAGGAAGGGTATTTTATGAGGATATTGGTTGCCAATTACTGCACTTCAGCCAAGAGGAGTTGCCCACTCAGTTAAACGTCCATGGCCAAGGACAGAGCTCACAGCTGTCAAAAGGAATGCTAAATATTGCCTGGTAACATCACACAACCCCTTCCTGCCTGCCTGAGTAGAGGCAGATGCTTTCCTGAATAGCATGTAAAAGCCAGGTAGATTTCAGGATGCCAGGGGGGACACAGCACTAGAAAGTCTATGGATAGGATATTCAAGGGAATATGGATATGGCATATGGATAGGATATTCAAGGGAATGGCTATCCATGCACAGCACTATTCTCAGCACAGAGGCCCAGTGCTTGAATGCAGAATTTAGGAGCCTGGATTCACCATCTGCTTCTGGCAGGAGGGTGCTTGTTCCTCAAGAATTCACCAGTACTTGTGAAGGTGGGAGGATGGAGGTTGGACCCCTAATCTTTCCTTGCTGAAGCAGCCGTGGTCAGCTATTTGTAAAGTCAGCTCAGAAGCAAATAGATGAGAAGAAAAGGCTGCTTTGGATGGGGCATGAAGGAACTTGGTCTAATGGAAGGTGTCCCTGCCCGTGGCAGGGTACTGGAAGTGCAGGAGCTTTAAGGAACCTTCAACCCAAACCAGTCTCAGATTCCATAATTAAGATAGATTATGTTTTAGCTAATAACAATATAAATTATGTGGATCAGTATTCTGATTACTGGATATCTGTGTGTGTTTGATTATTTTCTACAGATTACTTGAATAATCTTTGCCCTGATTCTACAGAGTATGAAGCCACACAAGGTAAAAAGACATGAGTAGAGCAAGTATTCTGCTTTGCTAACTCTGCTTCTAAAGAGGTATAGGATCTTTACTGGCAGTATATGGAAGAGGATATTTTTAAGATTTTGTGTTAATACATTAGCTATAAAATCTGTAAGAACTGATCACTAATTCAGACAAATTATTTAGAGCAAGAACCCCATCCTTTTTTCATTGAAACCTGGGCTTCCTGTGGTTTTGGCATAATGAACTTGTACAAGAAATAATCATCTGCTCAAGCATAGTGCAGATGTAGTTCAGTAGTAGCTTAGTCATTGGGGAAATCCTGGTCCTTTTTGGCTCCATCTGTATTTGGCCTGGTCATTGTAAAGTCAACTGGGATGGTTCCACCTGGTTGGTTGTGGTATGCCTGCTGTGAGAAACCCAGGAGGTTTTAATTGTGTATCTGTATTCTGATTTCTTAAGCCTAAGTGAACTTGAAAGGCATTGCATAAAAATCAGTTCTGCACAATCAAGAACAACTCCAGATGTTCAGCTGTTAACACCATCCTTTCCATACGTAAGAGGGATAAAATAGAAGTCTGTTACTCCCACTGAAGTCAAAGTAAGGTTTAGCTGTGGCCTCATTGGGGGTATTTTCCAGGCTGGAGTAAACAGGAATAACATCGTACTAATGAAACCAGCTCACCTGTGTTACACTGAGTATAAATCCAAACCAACTCACACTAATGAGGTCTGTGGCTCAGGTCAGTCTTTCCTGCCCAAGAGTCGTCTCATGCACGATTTAGGGCCCTGGTCAATGATGGTGGGACTACACCCACACTAGTAGTTTAAACAAGGCCAGGGCAGATGCTCAAGCCCTATGGCCAAAATTGCCTATGTTGTTTGTGGTTATCAAACAATGGTGAGCATGCTCCCAGATTACACACAGAAATGGAAAGGATGCCCTGTTCTACAGAGGAAGAAATTTGAGACTAAGATCTGAGCCATGTTATGCCACTACTCTCAGGGCTATCCGTCATGCCCTGGCCTAGGTCATTTGCCAGTGGAGAAGCCTGGTGCTAACTCATATCGTCACGTCAGGGGAAACAGGTCACCTCAGACTGCCATGCTTTTGGATGACTAAAGGTAGGTTACATGAATGTCTCCCTGCTATAAGCTCCGTCAAAAATCTTGCAACTAGAAAACATCACAAAAAGATTTTGTGCCGTGCTAGGTGCTTAAAAAGGGACCTCATGACCTTTCTTGGTTGGCACAAGTATGACTGCAGAGTTTCACACAAGATAATGGTAATAGGGAAGGGGAAATGACAGCACTGTGCCGCATCTGAAATTTGCTCGGCAGTTGCATTCTAAAGGTCCAAAGAAGTTAAAGCAGCTGCTGCTGGGGATGTTGTTTCCTTTTTATAAAAAGGATGCCCTTGTAAACAGAAGGGATTTGGGTTGTTTTCCTACTCTTTTGTGTGATTTATGGTGTTTGCTTTGCTTCATCCCTCAGCTGCCTTATTCATCGTTTCTGAAATCACAGACCGAGCCAATGACAGCATGCTCCAAGCGGTGAGTGCCACCAAGACACAGCTCTCCTGATTGATAGTGTCTTTTCTGCACATCTGCTGAAGTGAATACATATCTCTGCTAAATTCTGAAGCCTCCTCCAGGGTGATACTGAAGGGCTTATACAGATCTGGTTTACAGTATTGCAGACATGGAGTGGGTCTGTGTCCTGCAGTGCCCCTGTGCAAGATGTAAGTCATCACAGCAAGCAGCACAAAATTTTTTCCCTCTTGGGGTTGCTGGAATGGTATATAGAGCAATGAAGTGAGAGATGGGAATTTTTATGGTGCTGTTTCTAGCCTGGGATGGTTTTAGATATGAATTGTTGAAGATGTCACAAATGTACTGTCAAAAGATATATTCTGAGCTCATTTACATGATTTTTCCACAATTCTGGAATTCAGAAGAATAGGTCACGATTTATAGTCTTGCAAACGATGACATAATTGAATAGACTGGCCAAGACTTTTGTAGGTTAGAACTCATGTCTAAATACAGATTTAGGTATCTAAGTAAGTTACATAGCTTTCCAAAGTAATGAACAATTTCTGTAGGGTCACTGTGGTTTATGAATATCACTTATGTGATATTAGAGTCCTAATTTACTGGTAAAGGTTGCCTGCATGTAACTGGTCTTATGATTTGTTTACAAGGATCTAGGTCTGGTTTGTGTCTAAGATGATGCAAGTTTTCTATTGACATCAGGAAGCAGTGTTGGGAGGCATAGGAGGCAGTGGAGAAATTCAGACACAGGATCCAAGAGGTTCCAGAGGAATTCAGCTTGGTGGACCTCTGTGTGATAACTAAAGGCAGTGCTTTTCTTTCTGTCATACCAGCCACCCACCCCAGCAGCTAAATTCTCTCCTGAGAGCCATGTTTGCATTACCTGCACAGACCCTGCATTCACTTCAAGTAGTTAGGAAGAAGTACCTACAGTCTTTACAGTCTAATGAAATGTCGCTCAGTTCCAGAGCAATTCTGTAGAGTGGCCAGATTACATTTCTTTCTGTGATAAAACTCTAGGCTTCTCAGACCAAGGAAATAGTCACAATACAGCCCCAAATTTCAACAAATGCCATTTTTAAGCACTCCTTTTTAAGGCATTTTGATCACCAAGGAGATGTGCAGATGCTAAGGAAGATCTTGACTGTTAGGTGGTTTGTGTTCAACAGCATGCTTGTTAGAGAACAAAGCACCTCATTCCAGACATCCCACATTTCATCCAGTAGTGAGTGGTTACGCTGAAGTGTTTCTTCTCAAAAAGTGTCTCATCTAGAGTATTTTGTCATTGCATTAGGTCATAGGGATTTCAAGTGATTTGGAATGTATCATATTTTTGGGGAAGCTTTCACATTTTACTTTTCATTTGAACACTGCTGAATTTAGCACCCTGCACTGGGATTTTGCTGTATCTTTGCTAAATTATATTGCAAACATCCTTCCCTATGGTTAGTATCAATTCACTTCTTTATCATTTCATTTACTGAACAAGGAGAGGGTTGTTAATAATCACTCAGGCACCAAAACACTGGGCATCACAGCAGACAAAGGGAAGAAACAAAGTAGTAGCCTTCTTATTAAGAGCTTGTTTTCAAGTAGGACTTTAGGTAAAAAGACTGAATGCACAGTCACTACAACTAGGGTGGAGGTCACTACAGCACTGCTGGCTCCGCATATTCCCTTCAATGCCTTTGCCCTCTGACTGCAGGGGAATGGAAGCACTGGGTGATGCAGTGAATTCAGATTGTGACATGCTAAAAACTAGATTAAAGATGTCTTCTGCAACAGCTTGGGAGATAAGAAAAAAAGTTTCAAACCTCAAGGTGCCCTTCATCTGTTAAAACCAGAGCTTTCATGCTCCGTTTAGAGAAGTGGAAACACTCTGCTTGCACGAAATGAACCCAAGAGCCAAGAAGGTTAACTTATGCTCACATCTGAAAATCTGTGCTGCTCAGGTTTAAAAGCTATGTCTCTGATATATGTGCCAAGGTCAAAAATGGAGCTTGTGTGCTTATGGCCTGTTTCAGAACACCACACTCAAGTGATGATCTTCTCATGGCCAGTGACAGACAAAACCCAAGCTTTCTAATATTTGTATCAGAAAGGGATAATTGCAGTTAACCCCCCACACTATTTCCTGAATAGAGAAACCTGTCTTCATGGATCTGCCTCCTTCCCCAGCTGATAGCTGGAAATTGAGATGGAGGCTCTGAACCTGCTTCTCCTGAAGTTAGTGGCAAAATTACCACAGATCAGCATGAAGTCCAACCAGTGGGTTTCTGGTTTTGTGCAGAGATGACCTCAAGCCATGACAAATGACCCAAGAGTTTGAGCATTCTGAAGGTCAAGGTTTTTAAGGTCAAAACTTAAAATTCAGATCTGTATTTTCACTCAGTGCAAACATAAAAAAGCTTGGAACTGTTTATTTGCTTTCGTAAAAAAGCTTGGACCTGTTTATTTGCTTTAAGTCCATTTCTGCTTTTCTGTTCCAAGCTTTTCCACCCCCAACCCTATCCTGGCACATCTACCTCAGAGTGCATTCCCCCTTCATACGGTAACATCAGCTCATTTACTGCATTGCTGCAGCTCTGTGACAACCCAAAACATTCAAACCTTCATTTTAAAGACAGAACTTTTTTTATTGCTCCTGACTGCTGAGGAGAAGTTCCAAACATGACTAGTGTGTAAACAAAGCAGCACACTCTGCTTCAGCAAGCAGACAGCCTCAACACCTTTGCTGAATATAAACTATCAGCTGTGCTGGGCTCTTTGGTTCCTTATGCTCAGCTTTATTTAAAGATACTTTGGGTACCAGCACAAACTATTTTGTCATAGCCATTATACTAGATAGGATGGGGGCAAAAGTTGGGATGGAGGTATTTACAGATGAAATAGTAGTGCGTTACAGCCAAATGTAATGGTGAAGCAGAAGGAAACAAAAAAGCAAAAAGGCATAACAGAAAAGCAAGTACATAGAAATGATGATGTAACTACAGACTAATTCTGAGTGATGTTCAGCACTGACAGCAATAACTAGTAGTTAATTGCTACATAAACACTATTCTGTTGCCAAGCGAGATGCAGATTGCAGGGAGGATGTGGTCTAACAAGACTAGAGTTTTATCATGAAGAAAAATGTCATCTGGGCTCTCTACATGACTCTGAAACTACAGTTACTGAGGAAAGTTTTCCACAGGGCTGATTCTGAGATTTTCTTTCCCCTCAGGCAAAGAATTTATAATCATACTTTTCCACTATTAAGCATTCTTTGTATGAAAATAATACATATTTCATTATAAACCTGAGATCTCAAGAAAAGTTCCCACAATTATCTCAGAGCTTTAGGGATACCTGTACTAGAGGGTGAGAACTGTAAGAGCTCAGTTCCTAACAGATCAAGGTTATACATCTTTCCTGTCATCTCCGCTTCCTTGGATTTCACTCAGGTTTATGGGAGACCTGTATGAATGCTTTTCTGAAGTTAGCAGTATACTTCAGTGGCCAAAATCACATTTGCTGTGTTGCATTACCATGCAATGATTTTAACCATCCACAAAAGTCACCATCAGTTCTTTTCTTTCTCCCAGATATTTAAAAAATGCAAAAAACTCAAGAAGTAGCTCTACTTCCAGAATAGACTGAATAATGCCACTTGAGAGAGGGCGTTAAGAATTTGTCATGTATCTGGTTGAAGTTCTAAGCAGTAATTTAGACTTGGCATGTACCTGGAAGGAGGAAGATTTCTGCTGCCACTTATCAACTCATCAAACTACACTCCTAGAATCTGACAGGAGCATTGAAATATGCTGTACGTTTTCTACAGAATATCAGTGATTCATGATTAGCTGGTTTGTTTTATGAGAGTAACACTCCAGCAGTTTCTCCCTGGCATCTATTAACTCAGGATTTTCAGACACATTATGATATTAACTATCTCCATGGCATTTTCATCAAGTAAGAAAATACTATTCACAATTTTCAGTTGTGCAAACAGTGGAGCAAGGTATACCACATAGCATTGTCTATCTGTAAATCATAGAATCATAGAATCTAGGAGATGTTCACTACTTGAACTAAGCAGGGCTTGTATTGCTTTCTAAACTTCTCCAATCTGTTAGAGGCCCTTAGATGCTCAGAGCTATAAATCATTGTTGGCATTAACAGCTAGTAAATTCCTTGGGGAGGTGCTCCTCCTACATGGCCATAATGATAATAGGATGGAGGCTGCAGTTCACTGCTAAAATAGCCAGAGGATTTCAGCCACTCACATCTGCAGTACCAGCTGGGCAAAGCTTTGCTTTCATTTTTTAATCGAAGGATATTTGAAAAGAGAATGATGATAGTTTTAAGGAGAATGAAGAAAACTATCTAAACAGGGAATTTAGGGGTTACAGTAAAGACATTATACACCCTCTCTGCTGCCCAAATTCCCAGATAAATGACTGTCCTTCACATGTGATGGCTGTTTGACTTCCTACAGGAAATTAGTTGGATACAACTCTGTCCATTTCCTGGTGAACATGTGTCCACACTGCAAACGTCAGCATTACAGCAGGCGCCTCTGCCAGCAGTCCTAAGAAAAGCTGAGGGGTGTCTGAGCTGCAGCAACTTCTCTTCTCCCTCTTGTAGAAACCCCAGTGCTAGTATTGGCCATGAGAACAATGCTCACAGGAGGGCATTGCTTTTCCTGTGGCTGAAGGACAGGTTTCCATTGTGGAAGCTATCAATGTGACAAGTTTTGCTAGGGCTAAAATACCCTTTAGTGATGGGAAAGTCCTTTGCAAATGTCTTTTGCAAATGTCAGCTGTCCTGGTCCCTGGTATTATCTGTCCTATTAGTTTATACATTCTGTTTCCATTTTGCTAGCCTATAGTATTTTAAAAGTGACCTGAAAATTTCCATGTTACTTCCTGCATTGCAAAATAGATACCTGATGGCTGAAATTCTTGAAAATGTGTCAATCACCAGTTATACTGCATGGTCATAATGCAGTCTTGTGCTGTTCAAGGCCTGTAGGTGTTTCCATCTGCTTGACATATGGTTACTGATTAAGAACTAAACTTAGCATCATGCTAAAGAAGTGTTGTATTTCACCAGGGCAGTAACATACTGAGGCATTTCAGACTTACTTGGACAAGCGAGCTGTGATAGGTACATGAGCTGTGTTACCTGAAATCCAGGGTAAATCTGCTTACTAGTTAACCTTCTAAATCCCCTATTGCAAAACCATTAATCCCTTATCACAGAATATAAATCTCTGGGTTATCCGTGTCATGCCACTAATGCATAGGCCTTTGGAGTGGATATCGTACTTAGTCCCTGCTTCCAGCTTATTAGTTCCCAGAGCAACAAAGTCAGCAAAGAGGCCAATGTATAAACACAGTATGCAGTTAGCAGGCCATTCTGAAGGTGAACTGAGGTATCAGAGGTAACAGGACTGTCGAAGACCACGGCAGATGTGTATGCAGGTAACGAGGTTTTATAAAATCTGTAAGGCTGGAAGAAGACTTTCTGGGCGTAAAACCCCTGGGCTCAGTTCTCCCTGAAACTGAATTCTGTAATATCATTTTCAGGGAAATGAAGTGGTAAGGAGGGGTGAGGGAAGGGTTGCCACCATGCCGTTTTCTAAGCACTCTTTCTCTCCTCCCCAGGAAAACTTGCAGAAGCTGATACACATTGAGCACAGTGTGAGAGGACAGAGTGGCCTCCTCCAACCAGGAAGGGTGAGTGCTGCAGGCAGACCTATACTGAAAAGGGCATTGTTTACAGCCAGCTGTATCTCTGGTGTGTGGAAGGCCAGATTTCAGACATCTAGAGGTATTGTTTAATGAGCTACTGTGACAAGGGTCAGAGCTCTGCTTTGTGTAAAAAGCCATCACTCCGGCAGCGCACAGAGGTGTGCTGAGAGCCTTAGGCTGGGAAAGACATGTATTGGCCCTGCCTTCACACAGAGCAGCATTTCACTTTCCACTCCAGCTGTCCTCAGCCACCCCGTGTTTTGATGGAGCTGCTGTTTTTCTCCCTATATACTCCTGTTAAAAGGTTGCAACATGAGCAGGAATCTCTTGCAGCCTGGAAAGACTTGGAGTTTTATTTGGCTGGGTAAGAGCCTTAAATGAGAGGAAATTACTTGTTTTAAAATTTTTATTCCCCCCACTCCCCAGTGGTGCTCTTAATGCAAGACATTGCTTAGAAGCCACACATGAACGCAAGTGTGGGAGTGTGCATATCTCCATCTTGCCATCCACATCAAATGCACATTTCTTCTCCTGGCTTTTAAACCTGTTGTCTCCTCAGCTCCACTTCAGATTTCTTTCTTGAGTTCTGCAACTCTGACTTTCCCTTCAGTCCACCAATATCTTTAGCAAAAGTCATGAAGTGATTTTCAAGGCATGTATACTCAGAGAATAAGAATCCTCATCAGCCAAATACTGCAGTCAACCTGTTTTTATTTTCTCTGACATCAGTATTTTCACCTGTCCCAGCCAGGTAATGCTTAAACAAATTCTGCAAAGCCCAGCACACAGAATTTGCAGGATTGGTCTCTCTGACTGTAAACTGTTGTAGAGTGGAAAACTACACCAGATTCTGTTCTCCATCCAAAAAAAGAGGAGATGGCTGTTAATCCACTGATGTAGTTCAGTTATTCTACACCTTTTCAAATGTTACTGCAATCAAGTTATAGTATGTTGGTTTAGCTGCTTACATACATAGTCCTATCAACATACATAGTAAGAGTGCAGACCAACAAAATATTGTGTTTGCATGTCCAGACTATGTAGGCAGGCATAGTTATGTGGATGTAGTGTGTTGAAACCCAAGGTCTCAGGTTTTCTTTTTGGTCTGTCTATTTTAGTGGATTTTTAAGGACAAGAGTTATTTTCTGAAGCCCATTACATGTCAGCTTTGCAATCTGTGACAGTCACCTCCGAGCACTGTCCACAGTGAAGAAGCAGTGGGCTGAGACAAGTGGGTTTCTGCCCAACTCAGTACTGACACATGTGCAAGCCATGAAGAGCAGAAGGGCTAACCCAGGCAAAGACGAGTAAGGCTAGAAGCAAGTGTTGAGCTATTTACCTCTTCCTGTGCTGATGAAAGCAGTGAGAGTACCTTTCCCCAGGAGGAATATTTTCTTTTCTCAGTAAGATTCAAAATGATAAGTCTCAGGATTACAGTCTGCTGTTTTCTCCTTCAGATCTTTGTTAAAGAGGGAACACTGATGAAAGTCTCTGGCAAACACAGACACCCTCGGCACTTGTTCTTGGTAAGACTGCTTTTATATTTTTACTGTCTCGTATTTTCTCCTGCACTTATGTGCAGCCCTGAACCCTGGCAGAAGACTTTCATGCTGCAAGTCATTTAACCACCAGCAGAGATGTGCTGCGTCAGTTTTTGTTGCTAACAGGGCTGTAGGGAGAGTGGCCATGCCAGAATCTCCAGGAGCTAGTTTTAAGAAATAGTGATCTCAGCAGTAGGCACTCTGAAGCCTACTGATGAGTACTTCCTAACAGATGGTACTCGCTTCCTTGCTGATCTCTCTTCTTCAACACTCACCTCTGCTACTATTAGAAAAAACATCCTGGAGCTGTGGCTAAAGCTGGGACCAAATTCCAAGTTGTTACCATTTTGTCTCCTGGTGTGTTTGTAACTGCCATCATAATCCACCACCTAGGGCACATACTGAAATGTCAGAAACCTAGTTATTGTAACTGATATAGAGAATTTAAAAGGGAGATCAGACATCTGGTTGGTAAAACACATTGAGATGAAATTCATTTAAACTTGGGATAAACTAAGATACATTTCAAGTAGTCCAGAATGATTCTATCAGCTTAAAGGTCACAAGAGGCTGTATTACAGGAATAAAGACAGCACAGAAGTTAGTTTCTGGCACTTTCTAGATTAGAAACTATTTTTGATTCCTGGGGAGAGTTCAGCTGCTCAAACACAGATGTTAACTGCAAAGAGAGAAGTGTCTCTTGGCAGCTGAAGACATTACAGTAGCCAGTGCCCTGTTGCTAATAGATGCTCTCAGTATTCAGAAACAGCATTTCCTTCTTTCTTTCTTTCAGTCAGAGAGGCGAACTGTGGCAAAACTGCTCTCATGCAAACTAAGTGGTGAAGCTAGACTAAACCCTAGTAGCCACTTTCAAGATCAAGGGGCACATAAAACTGGCTTCTTTCCTGCTTTAACACATAAAAGTTGCAACCACTTCAGGCTTCCTGTGTTATGCCTCCTGTTGTGGCAGGGGTGATTTGAGCTTGGAAACAGCTGCAAACTTATTGGCAAATACCTGCGCTCAGGTTCAATGATTTTTTTACTCAGTCTCCCCTCCCCTGAAGCTCCTCGGGGGTATGGCACAATTGCAGGAAAGCCAGTCACTGTGGAATATGGTAATTCCTGCATTAATACCTCAATGGTTTTGCATTATTTGCTTGTCACTGCGAATGCTGTGGATTCTCTGTTGTGCCACCACCACTCACGCCACTACCACACATGCATACTTTAATGTGGATACATTAAGACAACTATTGCGTAGTTATGGCAACGTATTTTCATCTTGGCATGTATCACTGTATTTGAGATAATCACATGTATTTACTGCATCAGTCTTAAGGCCCTACTAATCACTGCCAACACCTTTGTGTAACAGCCAAAGCCTGCATGAACACACCCTTCCTTCCGGCAGTGCATCTAGCCCAGCCGACGCGCTGTCTTGGTTCTGATGCCTGGGGAGACTGTGTGATTAAAAAACCCAAACCCATAAACCCCAAAGACTAGAATAATCTCCTAAACACCATCTCTTAAACCCCACATTTACTTAAAGCCCTCTTCTTCTAAGGACCGCATGATAACCCTTTGCAGCCACTGGCAGATCCCTGATGGGAATTTGTCCCAGTGTAGTAATAAAAAAACCCTTTCAGAACTGGCTTTTTTTTTTTTATCCTTCACATGTGAGCTGCCACTCACAGAGCTCACGTGAAACACTTGCACAGGTGGAGGCTGGTGTAGCTTTGGGTGAAATAAGTGTATTTGCCTTGGCTATCCAACTATCCAAGCTAGATCTTTACATAAACAGCATTTCCTGAAGTTCTTAGCAGTGAACTTCCTCTGACTGAAGCTAAATCAAGCTCAGGACCTGGAGAGAATTTCAGTGGAGAAGCATACACTGAAGGATAACCCTGAGAATTTAACCCCGACACATCCAGAAGAGCACACCAAACTAAAGTTGTAGCTGGAATATGCCACAAAAATTGGCTGTGTCCCAGACTCCTACTTGGCCTGTGTGTTCAGGGTGTGCTTTGGTGCTGTGTGTTCTTCTGCTCTAATATATGCTCATAAGGAGCGATCTATGTCCGTGCAGCCCATATAGCATGAGTTTGTAGGATGCACATTTAGGGGCTTTTGATGTGCATATGTTTCTGTGGGTGTATGCTGTGTGTATCACAAGGTTACTTGAGCTGGCTGTTTTGTCCACGTTGCTGGTATTGTTGAATCTGGTGCTTCCTGGCAGGATGTTTGCTGTGTGCCTGTTTCCTGAGTCCAGTCTCTGTTTACAAGGATGCTGGGGCCTCTTTGCAGCACAGTATGGGCTGCTGACACTGGCAGGCTCCCTAACTGCCCCCCAACCATGGGCCTTAGCAACTCAGACACTGTCTCTTATCTCAGCCTCCCAAGAATTTCTCTACAAAGGCTGCTTGTGTTGCAAGTGGAGTGCAGGAAGCTGCTATCAAATGGGAGACTGTTTAGTACTCTAACTGACGGGGCTGGTGTACAGGAGGCTTTGGAGTCAGAGTTTGGAAAACGCAGCCCCAGCACACATTCAGGCTGCTTCGCTGACACTCGGGGGATGTTTTAACACAGACTTGAATAGAACACCACAGGGTTCATAATGAATTACCCTTTAAAACATTCAGAAAGACAGACACGTGGTAGAAGCTTTTAGACAGAGAGTGCATTACATATGGATGCCAGCAGTTCAGCAGGGCATAGATAAGCTTGTTGGGATCAATAAATTTGGACACTATAGTTTAGAAAACTTGCACTGCTCTCTATTATTGCTATGATGATTACTGACAAATCACCCTTTAGTCTTCTCCCTTCTCTGCATCTCTCTGTCACAGCTTTCTTTCCAAAATATAGTATTACCATCCAATTGGTTGTATTTAAATGTCTCTGTCACAGCGGAATCCAAATGAAGCTGATTTTCATATACTTCTTAATTTCTTGAGAATTCCTGCATTTAAGATGCCTTGTCTCTGGCATCACAAAGTATTACCTGTGCCTTGGTTTTACACTGCCTTGCACATCTTTGCTCACAGAATCCCAGTACAGTGATCAGGGGGCTGACTGAGTTTATGCATATTGATACTGTTGTGAGAGGCCTGGGAAAGACAACAAGAGAACATGACCTGTCCATTCAAGGAAAGCAGAGAATGCATACACATGAGCATTACTTTGGCAATGTTAAGGTTCACTGATACTGCTATTCCTGCTAGTGGTAAGGGGAGGAGAGGCCAGCAAAGACCTACAAGGTCCAGTTCTGCTGTTTCATAGAACCACACACTGGTTTGGGTTGGAAGGGACCTTAAAGTTCATCCAGCTCCAACCGCCTGCCATAGGCAGGGGGACACCTTTCACTGTACCAGGTTGCTCCAAGCCTCGTTCAACCTGGCCTCATATATTGGCACAAAGATGAAAGGCTGCGATGACATCTAACTAATAAAGGTAGGCAGGCGGCGGTGAAGAACTTACCCATTTAGTATCCCTGTTTGAAAAACAAGCATTATGCAAGGAGCTGTTAGAACTGTGTAAGTATATGGGATGTTAAGATACAGATTGTTTTCCCACAGAAAATGAAAAACAGTTTCTCATTTTTGCCCTTCCATGGTCTCTGCTGCAGTCCATAGACTCAGCAGAGCTATCAGATGTCTGGGAAAGTTTTGCCAGTAGTGAATAGTTACTGCTTTCAAAATACACAAACCATTCCTCCTTAAATCAGTCCTCCAGACTGCAGCACCTCTCCTCACTTCCACTTCCTTTTTGCCTCACCACCTCTTCACCTTTGGGGGGAGGGCGGGGAGGGGGGGGAACCGGACCTCGAGAGAGCCAGAGCTGCAGCATCCTGGGCAGTTAGTTGGTATTGCCAGGTAGTAAACAGACAGCCTGCCTTTGCAGCTTGGACATGGCATTGCCCTAAAAACAAGCAGCTGTTTCACCCAAGATGAATAAAAAAGAGCTGATTATCTACTTGCTTAGCCAATAGCGACAGTCAAAAATGGGAAGAAGTCAAGTCCTCGATGCAGACTCCCCAGAGTTTTGTGGAAATGCAGGTCTTGAGCTAAGCTGTGGGGCTTAGGCCTATCTTTAGTAACAGTCCTAGCAGTTAATTAAGTTACTGCTTGTTCTGGGTATCCCCTGGAAGAGTAATGCACAGGCCTGCAAGCCATATTGCAAATTACTGATTTTGTCTTTTTCTTCATACAGATGAATGATGTTCTGCTGTACACATATCCCCAGAAGGATGGCACATATAGACTGAAAAAGACCTTCACTGTGTCAGGCATGAAGGTAATGCCTCATCTGTATTATAGGCTGGAATTAAAGTTGTGTAGTGGGCTGGTAATGCTTTGCTAGTTTATGTCATATCCAACAAGAGGAAAGAGAGGATGGACCTGTTATCAGGGGATTCCCTTGCCTCTTACTGCAGATAGACAGAAGGAAAAATAATATAAAGCAAATATATAAAGATTAGCCATAAAGCTGTGACTTAGTACGACAACCATAATAGTATGTCAGGCTGCATAAATAAGGCAAGCTAAAATCAGATTTACCATCTGATCATGAAACTGGAGAGAGAAAAGATTTATTATCCCATTTTGCCCATTCCTATCTTCATGTCTCCAGCCAATGCATGGCTGTTCCCTACAAGATATTCATTAGGGCTTAGTCCGCCTGGTTTTAAACTCCTGCCACTCGAAATTTACATAAGCTTTCATGTGCCTGGTTTTCACGTGTCCTTCGACTGGTTTCACCAAAAGCATTAATGGGTTAAAAAAAAAATGATTAGCCAACTTTATGGGGAAAAGGTGTAATGGGAGCTATTATATACAATGACATAAACACAGTCTCTTCTTCAGCAAATTTCTAAATTGCACATTACAGAAACTGGACACAATTGTGCTGGTTTTACAGCCCCTAAGCATTTATTGGCTAGTATCACTAGTACCATGAAGCTGTGCTTCTCCTAAGTGGCTGTTGCTATTAGTAGGCGGCTAATACACTACATGGCAGGGAGAAGGTTTTAGCTGAGCTTTTAAGTGTTTGTTTTGCTCTTGCAGAGCCTTGTGGCAGACTGGCATTCACTGCAGTGCTTCACTGTATAATGCCTGCATGTCAGGAATTGATTTCCATTCATTCCAAGAACAGCCAAAACTTCTGCCCAAAATGCTCTGACACTTGTCACTCAGACTAAACCTCTCCTAAGCTTGTTGCATTAACATTGAACCCTGGTTGGTACTTTATCTTTACTTTTCTAGCTAGATTAAATGATTTTTTTTCCCTTTAGCACCACCACCATACTGAAGTAGAGAGCATTCCTCATTACACCAGCAATGCAAGACAGAAAACCCTACCTGCCCATCTCTTTGCATTGAAATATTAAACAGATGGCTGGGACATCATAGATCCATATGCACTGAGACTTCTGTGGTGTACTGCTTATGGGCAGTTTAACTCATGTACACACTCATGTTCATGGCATTTGTTTCTAGGTCAGCCGTCTAGTGACAGAAAAAGCCCAAAACGTCCTGAAGATTGAATGTGATGAATACTGCCTGATCCTGTCCGCAAGGTACTGCTCCCAAAGTCATGGCAGAGCGCGTTACATTCTAGAGCTGTCTCTCTATATTAGTCTAACCAATATCTAAGACTTAACTAGTGCCTCATTCTTTTTTGACTCAGTTTCAATCTGTGCTGTTGTGACAGACAATGGCTGAGTGCTTGATTATGCCATGAAGGTATTCGTTATAAACGCAAAGAAGCCCATAAACTGTAACTTCTATGGGCAAAGAAGCCCATAACATCTACTGAATAAAGACTAGCAGTTGGGTCTTCAGAACATCTTAAAAGAGAAGAAAGTCCGTTACTAAGAAGCCTAAGTGCACACTTTTCCCCCGTGACATTAAGAGTATGCTTTATCTCCTTTTTATAAAGTTCACTTGTTACCTCATATCACTATGGTTGCAAAACTGCTGGCGAAAACAGTTATTAGGTAATACCATGCAACAGATATAAAAGCATTTAATTGTGCTTCAATGACAAAGCCAAACTTAACCTTACTGGCAACCTCATGGGTTCCTCAAAAGGAATTCCACTAATGAGTTTGTGTAGTGCTCATACTGATTGCAACTGGGAGTCAGGATCCCTGGCCTGGAATCATAAGCTAATGTCAGAAAGAAATTGTAGGTCAGCTTCTGATCAGAATATAGCAGTGTACTGTATTTTTTCATGCTTCTAGCCCAAAATTATCATGCCAATTTACTTAGAGCTATAGCAGAAGGGTGGTTGACTTCATTTTCAGGTGTAGTTCACTACAAAATACTAGCAGTGATACTAAAATTAAGTCTTCACTGCTTTTAAGTACTGACTTTTCCATCATCAGTCTCCAGTTACAGCATGGCTGGAACCACAACAGACTTCCCTGAATTACACAGTGCAATAGAAAGACAGGGAGGGTACTTCATTACTCAGAATCAGAATTTGGAGCTTTCAGGTTTCCCAGAGCACTTGCCACCTGTGGGCAGTGCTCAGATACCTGTCAAAGCCTTTGTATTCATTTCCTTTTATAACCAGTTAAAGAGAAGATGTCTGAGATTTTCTTAGAGCTGCACACTCATCAAACCCCTCAGAACATACACAGTACTTCTGAAGTACCTGCTGTCAGTTACAAAAGCAAGATATGTACAGTCCTTCTGTACTGGAAAAGGGAAATAAATGCTGCATATTCCATTTATTCAGGACAGCTGAGGTTGGCATCCCTAGTGAGAAGCTTGGGATGTTCTGCTTGAAGAGTTATGTTGTATCTTGGCCTTATGTACTCACATCAAGTCTGTGCTTAGTAAGCCTAAACAAAGTATGTTTAGGCCAAGGGCCACTATGAGCTATGTTTCTTTAGTAGCAGACAGAATCAGGGCCTGGGACTAAGGGTGCCCTTCTGATAAGAGCCAGACAGACTGGCTCTTACCAGAGCAGATAGAGCCCCTTTCCCTTGCTTGTACTGCTCATTCTGGGACCAAGCTGCTGTAAAAGTCACACAAGAACATTTTTTCCTCTCTTTCTGTACTGCCTGGCAGCACTGGTGAGACACCCATGGGATAGCATGGTCTCCTAACACCACTGCACAACATCCTTGGCCTGCTACACTCATCAAAAGGAGCAGAATGACAGTGACAGCATGGCAACAAAATCCCATCCCAGTCTGGTTTCCGTGTTCCATGGATGTCTCCTACTGTCTAGGAGACTGCAGTGACAATTTGACCCTCTATTTGCTTAAGGAAGAATATATGAGCCAACAGAGATATGATAGCTCAGCACAAAAGATGCAGCCCAAAAATCACAGAAGGACCCAATGTGGCAATGGTGAATCAAGGTCTGAGCTTCTCTGAGCATCAGAGGTTAAGTAAAAATCACTTTGAGCCTTCATGCAAGCAATGAAATAGCTGATTAAGAACAGGCTGGTGTCGATTGAGATCATTTATCTTACTCATCAGCAGACAGGTGTTATTCCCACGTTTAGACACTAATAACCTATGATTACTGCCTAGAGATGTTTAAGGAAGTGGAGAAGAGACTAAAGGGGGCAGTTAGGTATCAGACTTTTAATATCAGATTGTCTCTTTTACCCGTCTTTCCCAAAGAGTTTTTAATTTACAGCACTATATTGGCCATGATTTCCTTTGGGTTTTTAAAATCATATCATTATTCTCAAGTGAAGAGAATTTCCAAAAAGGAATCAACAAGAAAAAGGGTAAAGCCAAAACTGCTTTCAGTGTTTTCCAGGCTGCAAACACAATTTGTCTGGAAAATAGAGACATCTTCAGATTTCTTAGAAAGGGTAATTTGACAGGACTTTTGGTAGTAAAGAAGACTGACTAGTAGTGTGGCTCTTGCCGGAGATGATCTCCTGTAACATAGGCCTGTGGCTTGCAGAGGTTAGCCTACATGCAGTAGTTAACACTGGCTCAGAGTTTCTGTTCCAGGCGTCTTGAAATTTACAGAGGCTGGTGATTTTCAGACAAGGGCTTATGCTCGAAGTGCAGAGGGATGCTGAGTCAGAGATCCTGGATAAATCTGGCATTTCCTCTCTTTTTGTGTCACATGTCCCCACCCCCATCCCCCGGGTTCTTTTTTTTAAGACCACAACAAGCAAATTGTTCTCAGATGTCTGGTTTGGTGCCTTCATAAGGACAGTGTGAGGAAATCCCAGCTGAACAGCAGCTGGCAATTATGCCACTGCTCATTTTTAAGCAAAGTCTAATAGGTAGCTTTAATGTGAGTGGCTGGCATGGCTTAGAAGGGGAGACCACGCTGAATTGCATTGCCTCTGTGACTGATGCCGGGAACAGCTAAAGTTGTGCACAGTATCAGGTGGACAGGAAGCATGCAGTTTGAAGTCACAGCAGGAAAAACAGCTAATGCAGGCAGGACAGCTTATGGCTGTAACAGAACAAAAGCATCTGGGAAGTAACAGGCATCGTAAGAGCCCTCCTGCTTTTTGGGGACAGCTGGATTGGTAGGGAAGTACAACGCGCTCACTTGTTTTGCCTTGTGCAAAGGGGGCATCTAGGGGCCAGTCTGGAGAACTACTGGCCTCCATGCAGAACAGCAGAGGGACAGTGCAGAACTCCCTCCCCAAACTGTTGTCCTGGCCTCTTGCCACGAGACTGGAGATTGTGATGGAGCCAGAGGAAAATGAAAGCATTCGCATCTCCACCATAACTTGTGTATTTCCCAACATGAAGATCATCTGAGCATCCCACTGTAGAGATGAGCATAAACGTGCTTACTTTGAGCAACCCATGCCAACAACACATGCCTTGAGTGCCTAAAAGCTAGGGCAGACATGATAAAAAAGACATTTCATATTATCCTATATGATCCAGGATTGAGCAGCTTATAGTGAAGTCAGAGACTATTTGGAAAAAAAATCTGGGCATTTAGTTCCTTCTCAGTGACAGTCCTAACCATGGGTCTACACTAATTATTCTGCTGAATGTGTGAAAGTCAGTTTTGCTTCTGGTCAGAAAATGACCAGTTAAATGCAGTAGAGAGGGAATACAAACATTCATAAAGCAAAGCTTTTCTCCTCTGATCCAAAAACTCCCTGTTTCAGTCCCTGCTGTGCATAGCATTGACTGGTCTGCTGTATTTCATTCCACAGCTCTTGCTCGGAAAGGGATGACTGGTACAGCTGCATAAGCAGACACATCCCAGATGACTACAAAGCTCACAACGCTTCCACTTTTCACAGCAGCGTGGAGGTAAAAGGAGGCCAAGTCTTTCAATGCTGGAAAGGCGAAGAGGGATGAGGGAGACAGAGAGAGGAAAGGAGGAGGGTTATAAAATGCAGAGTTCCTAGCAGCAAGATGTTCTTAATAACTTCATTTAGACCAGTATGCCAGACTTAGACAACAACGCTCACGGGTCACCAGTGAAATGTTAATCGCACTCTATACTCTGGGGGCTTTGCTTAAATTTGGAGTTTTGGAGGAAGATTATTTTGTTCTAAATGGTAATTAGTTTGGATGAACTAAAAATGCCTACAAACTTTTTAAATTTTAAGAAAACAAACCTACCCAGTAGTTACACTAACATCATATACACAGTAGCCACTGCCATTGCAAAACCCACCAGCAACAGTCTCATTGCACCAGTACAATTCATATATATGACTGATATGTCATCAATTTCAGTTGTACTACTCCCAGTTAAGGACACTAAAAATGCATCTGACAAATAGTAAAAATTCTATTTTAGGTTATGTAGAACCTCAGTTTTACTAAATAAAATTAACCAAATTAGAAAGAGTGCTGACAAGACCACAGCTGGAGTGCTGCATTCAGTGGTGAGCTTCTCAGTATAAGAGAGATACGGAAACCTTGGAAAGAATTCAACAAAGGGCCAGAAAGACGATTAAGGGAATGAAGCATCTCTTTATCAGCCATCTTGAGGAAAGGCTGAGAGCTGGGACTGTTCAGTCTGGAGAAGGGAAGGTTCAGGGGGATCACATCAATGTGTACAAATATCTGAAGGGAGGCTACAAAGAAGATGGAGTCAGGCTCTTCTCAGTGGTGCCCAGTGACAGGACTAGAGGCAATGGGCACAAAGTGAAAGACAGGAAATTCCCTCAAACATCAGGAAACACTTTTTCACTCCAAAGGTGACTGAGGGTTGGCACAGATTCCCCAGGGAGATTGTGGAGTCTCCATCCTTGGAGATATTCAAAAGTGCTAGACACGGTCCCAGCCAGCTGGCTCCAGGCGGCCCCACCTGAGCAGGGGGCTTGGACTAAATGATCTCCAAAGGCCCTTTTTGACTGAAAGCTGAGAGCTTTTTATGGCTATTACTTCAAAAGCTACTAATAAAAAGGTGGCTTTAACTCACATTCTTACCTGCAATTTGTATAAACAATGAATCAGATCCTTGTCTGATGTGGAAGTGTCAGTGCCTGGCCAATAATAGACCTATGTGGATTTTTACCTGTTGTGACTCTGGCTATACAGCACCATGTACTGACTGGCCACACTCTTTCAGTGCTGAAGCAGCTCTCACTTAAAAGGTGCATTAGGAATTAGAAAATTTAGGAATCTTAGCAGGTAAAGGTAGACAAAAATGAGAGAATTGTGTGTGATGGAGCATGGCTGACTATGTGGACGTTGTAAGTGTAGGTGCTTCATTTGTTCTTGTTTGATTTTAAGCTAAGGGAAAGGCTTGGAATACCCTTGGGTGAGAGGCCTCCTACTCTGGTACCTGTGTCCCATGTCATGATGTGCATGAACTGTGGCTGTGACTTTACCCTCACTTTGAGACGACACCATTGCCATGCATGTGGGAAGGTAAGAGCTGTACAAGCTTCTCAAGGAGGCTTTACGCACACGTAGGACACCGGCTGCCATTCTGCAACTGCTGCAAACTTGTAGCAACATCAAGACCAGAATTTGCTTTCTCACACAACTTGTTAGCGCTTTGCTAAATTAGGTTTCCAATGACTTTAGTAGGAACAACAGTAACCTTCCCTTGAGAGTCAAATTAACTCCAAAGGCCAGTAGCTGAAGGCTGCTGAGTCCAGCCATTATATCTGATACACAGCTATCTCTAGAGACAGTGAAGCAACACACTAAAAATACAAGCTCTGTTCTGGACCAGAGCAGTAGCACATCAAGTCCATGTCCTGTCCCTAATAGCAGCTGGTAAAGTTCTCTTCCAAGAACAGTGAAAAAACTCAGCAGCGGAGTATAGTTTGATCAATGACCAAAGAGAAAGTTTCCTCTATGCTCCATTGAAGATCTGCCACCTTTTGTTCTGAAGCCAAGAGGATCTATAAGCTTTCTTGGGTTTGTCCCGTTATCACTGGCTCTTAGAGATTTGTTCTTACACATAAACCTGCAGTCCTGTTTTAAGCCACGGCTGTATTTTTTTAATCTTTTTTCTAATTCCACAGAGAAAAATTAACCTGTACCTACACAGGGATAGCAGGAATGTGCAAGCTTGCTTAAAACCACAAATATTACTAACAAACCTATGAAACCAGAAGTAATAAAGTGGTCTTTTCTGTGACTCACTAGTACGGAAGGTGTAAGTTCCTGGGAAGAGGTGTACAGCAGTGATGTGCAACCAAATACTGTGATCAGTTCTGCTTGGTTTTATAACAGCATACATCTACAGCAATCACATTGCAGTCAATAGACTTACTCCAATTGCCACTTTTTTAGGAGAGAGTCATACTTTGGTCCCCTATCCATCTTCCTCTCCCAACCAGCTCAGAGGATTTGTTTTGCACCTGCATCTATATCCATTTAAATTACATTTATGTGTATCTCTTCTTGCTGGAACAGATTGTATGTCGAAATTGTTCAAGAAACAAGTACCCTATGAAGTACCTCAAAGATCAAGCAGCCAAAGTCTGTGACAGCTGCTATGGGGAACTTAAGAAAAGAGGTAAGATTCCTTCATTCTCAGCAAAACTGACACAATTTCCTGTCTGTATGATGGAGAGGCTTTAGGATCTGCCTACCATGTTCTGTTCAAGCATGAAGCATGTGTATTGAGGTCCCATGAGTGCCAGGCTGTATGACAGCTAAAACTGTTTTAGCAAGGCAGGTTCTCTGAGGGCCTTTGATGAACCAGAATAACAACAAAAACTATGTCCTGTAAGGAGCTGCTGAGGGTACAGGGTTTGTCTTGTTTGGAGAAAAGGAGGCTGAAGGGTGACCTCATTGCTCTCCATAGCTTCCTAAGCAGGAGAAGTAGAGACAGAGCTGCTGATTTCTATTCCCTGATATCCAGTGACAGAACACATGCAAATGATTCAAAGCTTTGTCAGGGGAGGTCCTGACTTGACATGAGGAAGCATTTCTTTACCCAGAGGGTGGTCAAACACTGGAACAGGCTTTCTAGAGAGGTGGTCAATGCACCATGCCTGTCAACATTTATGAAGCATTAGGACAATGCCCTTAATAACATCCTTTAACTTTTGGGCAGCCCTGAGGTTCCTTCCAACTGAACTGTTCTATTCTGTGATGTAATTATAGGCAATAAGTTTTCTCCATGATTTCTAATGAATTATCCATTTAAATAAAACAATGGCTTTACAGTTGCTCACTGTCCTCATCCATGTAGTAGCTTTTATAGGAAGAAATGCTGAGGTAAACTGCAGAGTTACTAAGTGCTTTCCACATGGGGAGTTAATCTGACTACAGATGAAAGCATGAATTCAAAGCAGAAGAGTTACTGTCTAACTGGAACGCCATATTATTGCCCTACTATACACATCCCTTCTCCACTTTAAATACACATCCAAATCAAAGATAAAAGGGGGATCATGAGTTACATATACATATATGAACAGAGAACAAACATGAAATAACATTCTTGCACAGCTATTCCTGTAGAGAGTCTCTAAAAGTAGGCACATTATACTGGCAAGGATAAAAAGGTGGAGGAGACAGATGAACTTGTTTCTCTATCATGATTCAAGAAATTCATCACTAGCTAAGCAAACACGTGAACAGATATTGTCACAACAGCCAAAAAAGCATCCGCAAGCCACTGTGTGTCCAAGAAGTTACAACTCAGAATTGTGCTAAAACAACATTGTGCTTTACTAAGAGCTTCCAAATAGCGTGCATTGCCAGAGGTGAGATCATGAAGGTAAGAACTCAGAAGTGGGGTTGATGGAGATTGGGCAGGATAGCTCTCTCCCATGCAGAACTCTGAGAATAGTTCATACAGAAAGAATGTCCCATTAGTGAACCTATTCTGCAAAGGTGTTACAGAACAGAGACAGATGGAAAAGCCATTTGCTTAAAGCTAATTTTAAATTAGAAGAAAATGCGCTGTGTTTTGTTAGCTTTCTTGCAGATTTCATTCAAGTAGCTGCAGATTGTTACCATTAACCTAGGTGACATGAAATCTACTCAGGTAATCATACTTAAAGGGGCAATTTGAAAGAAAAGCTAAGATAAAAACTAGGTATGGAGTAACATTTGCATTTTCCTTAGTCACTTACATTTGCGTGTGTTTCTTAGCCCTAACCTGATATGTACCAACTCATCCATTTCCCCCTTCCCTTTCTGAATTTTCTCAACCTTGCAGAGCGGCCACTGAGTGTGAGCTTCCCTCCAACTTCATCCAGGTGTTCAAGCAGTGCCTTCTCTGTCTTCCACAATATGCATTATTCATCTTTTAAGAAACAGAAGAAAATTCCTTCAGCTCTTATGGAGGTAGGACCAGGCAGCCTGAGAAAGGCAAGGAAAACTCTGTGCTTGTAGTTCAGCAGCTCTGTCTGTAATCTGTTCTGTGTGCAGTGGTCTCAGCCCATGCCATGGTCTACTTTCATCATGCAATTACTTTTATTCTGTTTTTCACAACAGCATTACCCCACCAGGAACAAGGTGCAAATCACCTTGATGTAGTCTAGGTAGCTATCAGCAGGTATTTGTTGTTGTATCAGAGAGAAGAGGGTGGCAAATATCTTGCTGAACTCATTATACAGCCCAGGCACTGGAATTTCTTGAGGTTTGTTTGTGCTGAGGTGAAACTGAGCCAAGGATACAAGCATGCAATACAGACACACTAATGGAATACTGAAAGAATGGGCACTAAAGCATTGCTTCTCTATTTCCAAGGAGGCAGCATGTGTTTAGCAGCAGGAAGTGTCTCACAGTGGCATCACTCCACAACTTTTTCCAGCTTGCTTTACTCAGGTCTTGGAACATTTCTGTTCTGCTGCTAAACATGCTTCCTGATTTCTCCTACCCTGCTCCAGTCTTCTCTTCTGACAGTGCTACAAAAGCTGGTTTTGACTCTCTGTATGTTGTTTCTAAATCCAATCCTATTGCAGTTTACTACTGTAACTAACGACATACACTGCATTGTGTGTATAGTCCCATCTACTCAAAACCAGGATCTTTAAGAACATTAAGTGCTTAGATCTCACTTCTGAGGGAGTTAACTCTTCTCAGAAATATTATTTCACAAATTAAACCAAGTCATAGTCAAGTGATTAATGTAAACTGATGTAAAACCATTGCAATGTCCTAGATAAGCCCACATCTTTGAAAGTGTACAACTACAAGACTGCAATCCCCTTTTGGAAGCAGGTACTGTCGCTACAACAAAAATAAAAACAAAACAAAACAAAACAAAACAAGAAAAAAAAAACCACCAAACAAACAAAAACCAACCAGAACTAAGAAAGGGGACGAGTTTGGCCCCTCAGAACTCAGCTGTAAACTTGCTGAACTCAGTAGTAACTTGACTGCATATTTTCCATCAGAGTTACTAAGAAGTAAGTTTAACCAGAAATCTTCAAACAGTTAAAAAGATCTGTAATACCATGCTTGCATCTTTTCTGTCTCAGTATTTTTAACAGTCTGCTTATGGTTTAACAGACATAGACCTGGTTGTCTGGTGTGAGGCAAAACACTCATAATTGGGAGGGGGAAAGCTTTTGCTGTTATAAATCCTAATTTCTCCTATGATGCTCCAGGTGGCAGCCTCAGGAGAGGGAGCTACCATCAGCGGTTACCTCAGCAGATCTAAGAGAGGCAAAAGACAATGGAAGAAACGCTGGTTTGTTATCAAAGGCAAAGTCCTCTACACCTACATAGCAAATGAGGTACTGTGCAATTCGACTTGAAATAGTTTCCTGTGTTCTCTTCTTTACTCCCTGCAAGCAGCACAAATGTGACAGGTATAAATGTCAGTTGTCACAACTGCATGACTTCTGAGCCCTGGTGCTAACAGGCTGAGTCCCCAGGGAGCAGTCTAGCTGGACCTTGGCAAACCTCACAAACTGCTCTTCATTATTTGACTTCTTGTTATTTATGCTACTATAAACTGTGAACCTTCGTCTACATATTCATACCTAAAGACTTCAAGGTCCTTCCACATTCTCTGGTTACTTGGTAACTCCCACATATTTTGAAAATAGATGGTGCTATGATCATTTCTGGTGGGGAAGAGAATCTTGTAGCTCTGCAACTAAAAACAGAACATATTTGCCCTCCTAGTACCAACAGGAAGCAGTCTGCAGAGGTGAGAGTAATGCCTTGTGTATTGACCTGTAAGCTGTTCCTTACAGCTTATGAGGCTGGATATCAGCTGGATCATTTTTATGTATTTTGTCTCCTGCCAGTCCCTTTTCTTATTTTAATTTCTTCTCCTTTGTGAATAGCTGCAAAACAAATAAGCTTCAAGGAAGTATGATATAAAGTCTGATGATAACTGGCAGATTTCATAAACAGAAGCATAAAAATTCATTGTGCTGAACAAAAGACACAGAATGCAAGAACTGCTGTAGCGGCAATATTTGGTACTTTAAGCCTTCAAAATACTTAGCAAATATTTATTTAAACTTCCATGACCACTGTGACAGTTGCATGAAACATTATCCCCTTTAAATAAGCAATTAAGACCTTTAGCATCAAAAACTGTATCTGATTCATTTCTCTTACCTCTGCTAACCTTAAGAGTGACAATTACTGGTTCAACAACAGGGAAAAAGCAATAGATGGTTCATTACACTTCATATTCCCAGTTTGCAATTTAGCTTCTAAAAGCAGAGGCAAAGGCAACATACACATAAATGCATTACCTAAATACAGTGACCAAACCTGCAGCTGTCAGTAACAGCTAGACTGCAGTTTGAGTAAGTATTGTTTTCTTTACCTTGTACAAAGCAGTGTGGCAAGCAAAATTAATGGATGTTTCTTGGGAGTAAGTTAATTGCATTACCAGCTCAGAAATTTCAAAGCAGCATTTTGGAAAAGCCAGTGTGCTGTCAGAGACAGTGCAGATCTCTAAAAAAGTTGCCAGTGCTATGAAAGGAAATGACAAGGTACCAAAAAGACTATTACTTGTACTTACAGTAAAAATGGTTAAAAGGAACCTAACTGCACGTGGGTTTCAGACTGTCGGAACTGTTGCTGTCCTGTCCCATACTCTCAGTAACCTCTAGTTAACCTCCTGGACCATTATGTCAAAGTGATTAAAGTAAAGGCTAATTTGGCCTTCATGGTCATATGGAAGATCACAAAGAACTGGGCTTTCAGAGGCAGCATTCAAGTTCAGGACCAAGACTAGATAAGCACATGCAGTATACACACACTGCTCCTGGTTAGGTAAGAGCCACAAGTCCAGCAGAAGATTCACACTACTGCTTTTGCAGCCATGTCAGAGAGGGGTTGTATCATTTTTTGTTTTCAGAAAGAACCCTCAGACTCTTACAAGCCTTCTCTGAATTTTGGTTCACTTCTGGTTTGCTTTCAGGACAAAGTTGCCACAGAAAGCTTGCCTTTGTTGGGTTTCACCATCACCCCAGAAAAGGAGGAAGGAAATACGGATACAGTTTTCCATCTCTACCACAAGCAGACTCTCTTTTACAGCTTCCGAGCAGAGGATAACAATTCAGCACAAAGGTACGGGGGTAGACTTCCACACTAGTGGAAGCCAGTGCACAGGTCCAAAAGCTCTTCCCTCTTCTTCACTTTAGAATGCTTTCATAAGAGGAAACAAACAGCTTTCAGAGTGCTGACTGATTAAGTCCAATCACCTGACCGGCACGGGTGACATTAAAAACCCACCTGGTGTTTTTCATTTCCTTCAGGAAGGAGAATTTGATCCTTGGTATAGGTAAAGAGGAGGCTTAGTCTCACGTGCCTAGAAGCCTGCCACATACGGTTACTTACATAAACTTCTCTACCTATTTATACATCTCTTAGTTTCCTCATCAACAAATAATGGTTTAGATTTCCCATTCTAATGCTACTGCTTCCACACAATAAAAGTTATAACATTAGTAATAAAAATGCTAGCACCCCAAGACACACAGGAAAGGAAGTGAGAGTCTATGAGAGTTGTGGGGTTTTTTTCGCTTTTAAACATACTTCAGTGCTTTCACCTTTCCTATTCTAAGGCAGCACTTGTACTAACTTTGTGATTTTACAATAAATTACTGGTAAAGATTGTACTGGAACACAAGAGTCCCAGTACCCAGTTCCCTGCTTTAATAACAAAACTATAACTCCTCATTAGAGCTGGGACAGGAGATCCAGTCCTCTTCAGGCTTTACTTTCTTAAAACATGTATTGTTTGAATATAAAAATACTTATTTAAGTATTAAATATAAAACTTATATATATTTAAATACTTAATTAAAATATAATTACTTCTATTAAATTATTTAATATAAGTATTAAATATAGGAATGTTTTCCTTAAAATATGTATTTTCTCTGTAATGCATATAATTTTGTATGTATCATTCTTTCTTTCCTGCCCTTTTTAGGTGGATTGAAGCCATGGAAGAAGCATCAATATTATAGCAGCTATCACTCAATGAACTTGGAATAAATTCTCAGACTTTTATACATTTCCAGCAACACTCCCTATCTTACAAAACTGAACAGTGTATTTCAGGCAAACTGGCTATGTACACTGGATATGAACTGTTTCCAGATCGCTCCTTTTACTTCCTCCTTCTTACATTCGCATAGATAATATTTATGGTGATCTTTATATCTGTGCAAGTTCAACCTGTACTGTAAGCTTCTTCTCCAACTCCATAGAAAACTAAGTCTAACATCAAGACAAGGAAACACATGGAAATACTGACTACAGTAAGTAACAGGCTTAGTTTTACTCACTCTAGAGCACTGTCATATTTCATTGGATTGGTTTTGATGTCTACCATGACATGAGAGACAATGTAGTAAACAACAAATGTTCATTTAAAGCACTTTATTTTTATTGAACTATAACTTCAGTTTTTCATGTTTCGAAGGAGTTTTGTGGCCCAACTTATTATTCATCCAGTAACAAGTGCCAGTGTGAAATTATACCCAGTGGATGCTAAAATGCTTCCACAGAAAATGAACACCACATTTAATTGACCTGGTCCATCAACGCTTCACTGGCTATGACCCAGGATAATCACTTACCATCAATCTATGATTTTACAAAGATCACTGTTAATTTATGTTGAAGGGTTTAATTTCATACCACTGCAATACTTCGAAATGCACTCTAGTAGCTCTAAATATCCAAACATTGAATTATATCTCTTATCCCTAGATACTGCATCAGACTTAAACCCAAAGGTTATTTTTAATTTATTATAAAGCTACAGACAGTTTTTATTTAACACTAGTCTACCTAGTAGTGTTAAGATTTTTACTATCATCTATTTAAATAGTCTATCCTTGTTTCCAAAGCTCCTGTTGTTTCTGCTGTTCTTGTTATGAAAAATGTCATCAAAAGTTTAATCCATATAACCAGCACACCATTTGCAATATGCTGGTGGGCTGAAATGCACTTGTCTGAACCTGCTCTGCTGGAGTGCTTGGAACTCCTGTGGCTAAATGCATCTTCCATCAGACTGCTGTTTGTGCACTATATCTCCAGGGCTGGATTCTCAGCAGCCAAGCGTCTGTGACTTCAAAGATGCTGTGCTGCTTTATAACAGCTGAGGATACAGACCTCTGGAGTTTGGGGGGTTTGAATTTGTTTGTTTGGGGTTTGTTTTTTCTCTTGAATTTTATTTTATTTTGGGGTTTGGGGGGGAGGTTGTGTTTTTGGCTTGGTTTTTTTTTTATAAAGAAGGTTGTGAAGTTGTGTTTTAACTATTACACTAAAATGGTTTTATGTCCTATATTTGTCATAATATTTGACTGAGGAATAGAACTGCATTTATGATTAAAATATATCTTTGTATAAAAATACCATGTTCAAGAATTTACTTACATTAAAATATATTCGGGGGTGGATTTTTATTACTTTTTTACCTTTGTTCAAGAAGTTTAATGGTTATCTGAATTTCTGACCTTAACAAACTGTTTAGAATTATCTGAATTTTTAAAGGTCTATAATATGTATCGAAATGATAAACGTAGTTCAATTTATCACCTGGATAAATAAGCTTAAAAACCCCAAATGCCTACCACTAAATAAAAATATAGTTGTTTTGGGGTTGATACATCTAAGTCTGTTAGTTTCACAAAGCAAACAGAAACCAAGTATGAGAAAAGTAAAACTTTTGTATTTCGTTAATAGATGAAAACCCATGTTCATCAATGAACACTCTTTGTTTCATGTTACCGTGGCCTTGCTACCAATACACTGTAAATGTTAATCCTCCCTCATGTTACAACCATGGCCTTGCTACCAATACACTGTAAATGTTAATCCTCCCTCATGTTACAACCATGGCCTTGCTACCAATACACTGTAAATGTTTACCCTCCCTTAAAAATACTTTGCACTGGCAAAAAAAAAAAAAAAAGAAAAAAAAAGGAGAAAAAAGAAAAAAAAAGACATGTTGACTACAGACTGAAATCCCTAACCATGGTCCCAAACAAAAGAAAACTGCACTACAGAACAACAGTATTATGAAGATTTAGGTGCTGACATTTAGTGACTGTCATGACATTTTCAGTTATAAGCAGGAAATTAATACATGAAATTATTTTGTTGTAAAAAGTAAGATACAGTGCTATTGAACATTGTTTCAAGTAACGTGGAAAAATAAAAGAGCAAAACATAAATGCAGTTCTACAGGCTTTTCCTTTATCCTATTTTTACGTTCTTTAATTCCAGCTTTGGAGTTCTTGTTGCTGTTAACAGACACCTATTAACCAATCTTCTGGCAAATTACAAAAAAGCATCAAAACATAATATGGTAGTGGAGGCCTTCTGGTAGGAACAGGATTTAGACCTAATTGCTACAATGGCATATTTCAGTCCAGGCTGCATTTACCTCACTTAGAGCTTGCCTACCAATCAACTCTACTTCAGTTACAGATAAAAATGGTTTCAATACAGCACAAAGAAAGAGAAAAAAAATTTAAACATTCTCACAACTTCAGTCCAGTTGTTAATCTAATTTGAGCAAAGCCAAGTACCAGGCAGAAATCATCTTCATTTCAGAGTTAATCACCGTTTAGAAAATTTTAGCATCTTAGAGATATATACTCAGTTTACCAGATGCCATTTACCTGCAAACACCTTTCTTCCTAAGCTGTAGCTATATTAGTCTTTCAAAACAAAGATTTAGTCCCACACCTTCACAAATGTTACAAAAAGCAGATCTGTAGTAAGTCACAATGTACTAGCTACTCTGTCAACAGCTCAGATGCAAGCTGATCTCATTTGTTTGAAATCTCATTTTCTGCTTACTTTGCCACTCATGGAAAAGCATTAAATTTATTAGCCATTATCTACTATTAATATTTAGATCTATCTTACAGTATATGCCTACTGAAAATCTTTTTTTTCATCAGCTACATTATTTCTCCAAACGAAGTTCAAGTCACTCTAGAGCTGGAGAGCACTCAGACAGGACAAGACCCCATGCCAGGCACACAAGCACCACTAGTCTAGCCCTGGACTATGCCAGTACCCTTCCTGAGCCGATGCTGTGTTGCTAGAGCAGACAACAAGCCCGCTTTTGCTAAGAGCTACAGAGATATGAGGGCAAAAAGCCCACAGGATGGAGGTCACCAGCTTCCCTCAGCCCTGCCCGCCATGTACAAACCCAAACACAAGGCACAAAGACTCGTACTTCAAAAGTCATCTAACAACACGTCAAGATTTGAACTGAATGTGGCATTAACATGGCTGTACTGTTTATACTGTTAAAAACCTTCTTGGTCACTTGTAACTGTGTAACTCTTCCACACTAGATACCAGCTTTGCTCTTTAAATTTTACCTCAAAAGTTTCAGGAAAATTATATGAAGATTTTAAGCACCTGAAACAACAATTTAAAACAAAACAAACAAAACCAACAAACCAAACCAAACAACAAACAAAAAAAAAAACAAAACCCACATCATAACAAACAAAAAACCCCCACCGAAATCCAACAACACAAAAGCCAAGCCCAAGAGAGCTCTACCATACTGTCAATCCCAAACATCAAAAATACATAACACTAAATCCTGCTTTTATTTTGTGTTTGTCTGCCCTGACTTTTGACCCTCTCTTAGTCCATTACATACTTGTACTGCCGAGACCACTACCACCACCACCAAAGGATTTTAGTCTGAGCAGTTACACAGCCCACCTTTGCATCAAAGCACCTCTCTGCTTCCACATCTAAAACATCCTTCCATCCCTGTAAGCATGCACATCTCCCATCTTACCTCTGGTCTGTGATGAATTCAATCCGCTCTCCTGGGTGATGAGCAGCTTCCACAGGGTCTCTTCCTCACATGGCAGCTTTGCACAGCACTTTTTTCTTCTGAGGCAGCTATCACAGAGGGGAACAGCCACAGAGTCCCTGTGACCAGCGTAACACTTTGAAAAGGACCATCACTAAACTCCTCTCTGAACCACGACTGGCACCAGTAAATACTTCCTGAGAGGAACGGCTGCCTGTGGAGAGGAGCTCTCACAGCTACAGGTGAAACGCGCTGTGAGGCCCTAACTGGAACCCCTATCGCCCATGCACCACCGTGAGGGTGGGAGCGGAAGGGCAAGTGGAGAGGCCCGGGGGAAAGGAGTGAAACAGACCAGCAGAAACGGTCAGCAGGAGAAGGTGGTGGTTAATTTCGTGTTTCCCCTACCCCATCCGAATCCATTTTAACTGGTAATTAGTTAAATTTACTTTCCCCAAGTCAAGTCTGTTTTGCCCATGACAGTAACTGGCAAGTGACCTGTCTTTACCTCAACCTGCAAGTGTTTTCATCCCATTTTCTTCCCCTGTCCTGTTTAGGAGGGGGAAGTGAGCATCTGGGTCAGCATCTGGCTGCAACCCAAGGTCAGCTCACCACAGCGTGGTAGACAGATTTCATTATTTTCTTTGCTGCCAATCAAATTATTAACCTTTACTTCTTGAGTGCCCCAGTTCTTTCTGATCTTTTTAACCTCCAGCATCTTCTATTGATCACATTTCTCTCCAGTCACAGCCAAAGCCAAAAAGGGGCTATACAAGCATGGTATACTAATGCTCTTTTAGAAATACGTTATATATACTTAGCAAATTTCAGAGTTATCCAATACAGTATTCCTTATTAAATCAGTTAAGGGCCTACACATTCTATATTTCACTGCAGTTATTGCAAGAACTACAGCAAAATTTGTCAGAATCCTGAAGCAGCATCTTCACTGCCTTTCTTGTTGCCAACCTCAGTGAGCACAGTGGAGCAGCACAGCACGCAGGACTGCACTCTGCACCAGAACTCAAGAGTGAACCTGCTGCAAGGCCTTCTCTTGGGTGGCAGACACAAGGAAGAACAAGGAGATAACTCCTGTCCTCCAGACCTTCCCTCAGCTTGCCGAGCAGGAAGCAGAGAGGGCAAAAGCAGCATATGTCTGATTCTAGCATTTTTCCATTCTTTCTTTCAGTCAGACTTGACAGCAAGTGGAACAAGGAGTTTATGAAAAAGGAATGAAAGAAGATGGGACAGCAACTGAAAAATACGCTAAAGAATCTGTAACCATGTTACATTTAATTTGGCATAACACACAGGATTTTGGAGTTATAGTATTTTTTAGCTATTAACTAACTTTAAATAAGCCTGCAGAGAAGACATTTGTCTCACTAGGGCACAGACAATATGTTTGTGTCACCTACTTCTAGAAGCATCCCAAAAAATAACAATAGAAATAAGAGCCTCCCACTATTGTAACTATCTGTGAGCTGCAATTTCAACACTTCCAAAATTTCAAGCGGTTAAGGAGATTAGCACAACACCATACAACAGAACTCAGAATTTGCTCACTATTTTTAAACACAAGAAACAAACTAAATCACACACTCAGAAGTTATGACACACCAGTACTTTTATTTCAATAAAATCATTAATACTACGAAAAAGCATGTCATTTTAACTGATGAACACCTCCCCCAATCCTCACAACTATCCATGCATACACACCTTGGGATGTTTTTGAAAGGTAACACTAAGCAATCTTAGTTTGTTTTTCAAATTCAAATGTGCAAAACATCCATTAGGGTATCTACAGATTTTGCCTAAGAAGACACACAATTCTCATCACCGTATTTTCATTTCCAGTACCACTCAGAGGAAAAATACACCTTTACAGCATTTTTGTTTGTCTTCCAGCAATCAGTAGCCAATTTATTCATCTGCAACATTCACAACAAACCAGAATTACTACAACGTTCAAGCTACAGAATTTAGCTTTAACAGTCTAGACCACTGGTCTAAGTGGAATACCCTACTTCCCAAAGTACCTCAGACCTTGGGCTTTAACAAAGAAGTAAACTGTGTATGCCCAAAGCATGGTGACGTGAACAGATAAACTCACCTTTTCTTTAGCCTGGTAGATCAGTTAGGCTCTAAAGTGAGCAATCTTCAGTGCTAAGGTCCTCCCACAGCAAAATTCTCACAATGCACAAGCTTCTAGGAGAGGAAGCCCTGATGGAACAGGCTGTACACCCAGGTACGTATCCAGTGGGGTAATGATATAACATGCCTGGAAATTATCATCAGCACACACCTGCTTTATAGGCTTAGCATCCCAGTGATTGTTGGCCTTTTCTGTTCTCCTACTTCATTATGCCACAGCAATCCTTTCACAAGTACACATATGTCTGGTTGCCAATATATACTGTATTATCAAGAAAATCCTTCAGAAACTAACACCAGTTTATGGACACAAAATTTTCCATTTTCTCTTGAGTTACCAAAGATTATTAACACATATTGAAAGGACAGTGCAGATCTTTAATTGTGTAGGTTTATGTGAGAATCCTTGACAGCACTTGTAGAGCCTTCAGACATGATGCTTGTATTTCCAGTCTTTTCTCAGACAAATACCAAAGTTACTTTAACAAGAATCCTGTTCATATTAAAAAAAAAAAAGTAGCGACAAGTCAGAGATGCATTCTTAAACACAACACTGAGGCAGAACACTTGAAAAGGCCAAGAAACAACAGCAACAGTTACATAGGCAAGAGAAGCAGCCTCCCCAGACAGGACGCCTGATGGACTGCCATACAGCAGAAGGGCAGAGGGTACACAAGGCTATTGCTGCAGTGCCTGAGTGCAGAATCCCATCAGTTTTCAATATATAAAGCCATAAGAAAAGCAACCTATGTCAAAAGAGGTTACAACACAACTGTAAGAACAGTTGGAGGTGAGCAAACCAATAAATAAGCTACACTATAGAGTACATCCCTCTAATTTATCAGAGCTAAGCCAATTGGTAAATTCTCGGATGCACCAAGACCACTGGCAAAGCTTTGTCATGACAGCTAACACCTTTGCCCAAGCCACTTAAAAAAATGAACACACACACACACCCCCTCCAAGGATACTCTCACACACTTCTGCACATGGAGTAGTGAAAAGGATTTAGAAGACCAACTGAGTGAAAATGACTCACCTAGTAAGCAATTACAGAACAACAACTGCAGAAAAGTGAACAACTGGCAAAATACAAACATGCAGCAAGTCACTGAAAAGTCCTGGCTCTCTCTATGCATCCACTGAAAACCTCAAAATTTCAACCTACTCCAAATACTGACAGGCAGAGATCAGAAAAGTAGAAACAAACAGGTTAGCAGTCAAAAGCTGACCCTCCCTTTTAAGGGGTGTAGGGAAGAGAATCTGCTAGTCAGGAAAACAAAATTAATTACCAAGAAAAAATATAACACATTATTTCCCTGAAGAGCTCTCTATAATGCAGAAATATAACTGAAAGCATCCTAGTCTACTTCCTCCCCATTCTATATATTCTGATATTCCTGCTCATAAAAGTAACTCTCAAAATCAAAAGCATCTTTATTTCACAGTTGGACTCTCCTCTGGTTTATTCAGCAAGTGACAACCATTCACTGAAGAGTACACAACTTAAGATAACCATTGTTAATACTATGCCTTGTTAGAGAATTCTCTGACCACAAGATTGAAATACTTTCCTACCTAACAATGAACACACAACTGGTGTGAAAAAATTAACTAAAATATTAAAAAAAAACTTAAAATTCCGATAAAAACATTTTAGGATAGCAAATAAAGAACAAAACTAAAGATTCAGTTTAAATCACAACTATGATCCAACAGATGCACATCACAGTTTAAAGCCAGACTAACTGTTCCCTTATTTCACTTTAAAAAGGTGGTTTTTTTCCAAATCCTCTATTTAAAAAATATGCTGTACTCATACAAGCTGCTCCACAAGTCATCGTCCTTGATTTATAACAAGAAAACACATTCTTACCCTAACATCTAACCTACTCCTACAGCAAGGCTATTATGAGAATTTTGAAAATCCCTAAGCTTATGTGTGTTACAGAAACATACTTACACTTTAATACTATGTTTTACAAAATAAATTTTGCTTTTGAAGGGATGTGCAAGTCCATGTTTTGAGAATTTGAAGATTCTTCATATATTTAACATTGCAGTAGTGAACACCCAAGACATTTTTTTAAACATTATCCTTTATTCATGTATTGCAAACACACGTCCTTGAATGTTAACTCCAGTTTTGTAACAGCAAGACTGCAATTCATACACGATTCTTCATTTCTCATCTCCCTGACCCAAGAAGCCCGCTCTAACAAAACAACCGACCAAAACCAAAACCAAAAACCCCAAACAAATTAGGCTGCTACTTGAACAGCAGCTCCTCTTTCAGCAACTGCTACATTCAGCTGCTTTCTCCTGCATGAATTTCCTTTCAGGAGTTGCTATCACTTCAGATCTTCACCTTTTTTTCATCTGACCAGTCCTTAAGTTAGCTTCTGCCAAAACAACTAGACTTAACAACAGAAACTTAACAGAAGGACCAACATCATCCTGAGAAGGGCAAGTTAAGAAATAGCTACACACAGGTACAACAGTGAACCAGGGTCACAGGCCAGCATTCGACAGCCCCAGGAAGAGATGACAAGCACCGGCAGGTGGTAGGTAAGGTCCTGAACCACCTGAGCCGCATCTGCTCATGCCTACAGTAACTCACTCGGAAGCACAACACATTTCCCCCGCAAGCCAGCTCCGCTGGGAGAGCCCCCATCAATCACACCGACCTTAGGGAAGGCAAAAAAACCTCAGGATAGCCTGGCGCTGGCCCCTGTGCCAGCATCAACTGCAAAAGAGAACCTTCGGCTGAGCAACCCTCGGGAGAGCCAACACACACAAGGGCACCAGCACCCATCCCGCACTCAATCACCACCTCCACTTGTCACCTCCAGCCGCGGGCCGGGCTGCGGAGGGCTGCTCTGAATAGGGAAGCGCCGTCCCCTCGCGTTTCATAGTGGGGCGCGGACCAGGATCGTCCAGGCTCAGGTGCCCGCCCTGCGTCCTCTATCCGTCGGGGAGCCGCACCGGCCCAGCACCGGCCTCCAAGGCCCGGAGCCTTCTCTCCCGCCCCGAACTCCAGCGCCGCTGCCATTCCAACAGAACAGGCCCGCGCAGCCCGGCGGAGCGTTCGCGGCGAGGCTCGGAGAGGCCCAGGTAGCCCCTCCCCGCCGCCGTCCCCAGCCCCGCCCCGCGAGGGGGATGAAGGGGCCGCGGCCGGCCTAGCGCGGGGACGAGGAAGCGGGGACACGCTCTCAGGCGGCGGCGGCAGCGGCGGGCGGGGTCACGAACTCTGACCTTTCACAGGGCACGGCACACAAACCAAAACATACCCCCCGCACAGCAGCCCCGCAGCACAGCCCCGGCCCCCCCGCACCCCGATAGCCCCTTCACCACCACCACCGCCTCCGCCCTGCGGGGGTAGGGCCACCGCCAGGCACCGCTGCCCAACACCGGCCCGCCGGGGCCCGGGTCAGGGTCACCGCCAGGGCACGTTTGGCGCCAGTTCCTGAGGTAAAAAAAAAACAAACGGTTTTTAAAATTGAGGCGGCCCGGCGGGGTTTGTCCCGTTGGGGCCAGGAGGAGGGACGGGGTGCGGGGGGGTGAGCACCGGGACCCTGCTCGGGGCAACCCCGCGAGCGGCAAAGGGGATGGGTGGCGCTCGGTTTAAGGGGAGGGGGGATGCGAAGACTCCGGTATTTCGCTGGTGAGAGCCAGCTGTGCCGCTCGCTGGCCTGCAGCTCCTGGCGGGAGAGGGAGGACCATTGTGAGGTGCTGGGCCGATCCGGTGCGGGAGTCCCGTTGCGGAGCCGGCGGGCTGGAATGCGGGCCGCCTGAGCTCAGAGCCGGTCCGGTCTCGGTGAGAGCAGCCTGCTGTCCGGGGGGTCGCGGCGATGACGAGCTCGGGACGCGGACACAGAGAGAGAAGATGGAGTCTGAGCGGGCGGAGGCGGCGGCTTGAACCCGACCCTTTTACCTTTGCCACCGGGAGGGCGGAGGGGAGGGGGCGGCGGGTACTTTGCATACGGGGCTGAGACCGCCGCCATCTTACCGGCCGCTCCCCTGCTGCCATGCCCGTGCCTCTTATAGCCTGACATGAGGATGTACCGGCGGGGAGGGGGAGGGGACCTAATGGCGGCCACAGCAGCCCCGCCTGAGCCTTGGCGGCCAGCCAGCGCCGCCATCTTGTGCTTAGTCGCGTCCCTCGGGTGTTTTCCCTCTTGCTCGAGAGGCGGGGCCGCGGCCCTTACAGGCGGTTGCCTCGGCCAATCGGCGGCGGTGGGGGGGAGTGCTGCGTCTTCAGTGAGGTCATTGGCTGGAGCGGGAGGGGTGTGGTTTCACGGCGTGCGAGGGTCTGGCGCGTCGGCGGCCACAGCCAATGGGGGCAGGTGCCGGTGCGGCGGGAAGGACGCGGCCGTCAGGAGGGGCTGGAGGAGCGGCGGCGCGGGGAGCCGGGGCTCCCTCGTTCTCTGCACCGTGTCCATTGCCGCGCGGAGTCCTCCCGGGCTCCTGCCACAGGGACAGTGAGCGGGGGTGCCCGGCGGAGCCGAGCCTGCGAGACCCGCCCTTCCTGCCCGGTTTTCCAGACCGCAGAGGATGCAGCCGGGCAGGCAGTGTGAACACGTTCCCTCAGGACAGTGAGCCTGAGTTCGGCCTTTCGCCGTGTCATCCTGGCAGGGTCATACCCGCAGAATGTCTCAAACGGAGGGTATAGCTTTCCACTGAGAGTCACTGCAGCTTGGACAGAAATTAATGGGTGTTTGCTGCATGGGACAGCAGAGTGTCTAAACGTGCTAAGGCGGCTGCCACTCTCTTACACTGAAGATACTGGCCGGCTGCCTTGAAATTTTAGGCTCCACTGGTTTTGTTGGCTTGCCTTGGGTTTTGTGGGTTGTTTTATTTTGTTTTCCCTTTATGACCTCTGCTGCTCAGGGGTTTGCTAGGAAGCTGATTTTGCATTGTGTCACGTTCTAGGCATGAGCATCACTAACACGTTTACTCGGTGTGGCTGTGTACAGTCTCTGGGCTTCCAGTTGGGTTTGATCCGATAGCCTCAGCTTATTGCTGTTTTGGGAAGGTCGAAAGTACAAAAATCCTTGATGGATAACAACACCGACAGCAAATCTGTCAGAGACTTACCACAACAAAAACTTCATTGTGTCTTAGAAGGGTGTTCTTATGAACAAAGTATCTCATCTTTAGAGCTTCCTGCTTCTTAAAACACTGGGAAAACCACACGCCACAAGCATATGGTTATTTTCCTTGCTGAACATAAAAAATGAATTTAAAATAGGAGAAAACACTGAAAGGAATTACTGAACCACTGAGAAACCATCCACAAGCTTCAATATTAAATGGGTTTGGTGGAAATGCTTCACGGCACAAATTGAAAACACTTGAAGAAAAATGAGAAGCTGCATGAAAAAAACAGCATAAACATGATTTCCTTAGGCAAATCTCAATTTTGATTATGCATTGTTAAGAATAGTTTTCCTTTGACATATACAGAATAATTTTCACATTTATTTGCCACAGTATGATTTAATCTTTTTAACAGAATTAATTTTGACATTTCAACAGTATTAATGTTGCAGAAGTTGCACTTGAGTTGGGGGGGGAAGGGATGTGCTAGAGACATGGATGCATTTTTCTGTTACATGTTTTTCTGCTGTTCATCTTTTTTTTTTTTTTTTTTTACTTTTATGCTAAATGATTGCTTTGCAAGTGCCACCAGAAGGTTTTCAATAAAACATCAAATGGGTCATCATTCAGGCTGCGTTTTCATTTCCTACGCCTGGGTCAGAATCTGAACTCTGGCTCTGTAATGACCAAGTCACAATTAAAAACTGGATGCATGAATTTGTAATCTGAATTAAATTTACCCTTGGAGAAACACAACCCTAATAATGGTCATTAAAAACATATTGGAAATGTGGGTTGTTTTGTTTTGGGGTTTTTTTCTTCCTTTTTTCTATTCACTTTGTGGCATTTTTTATAACCCTGAAGAGTGTGAAGTTGAAGGTGCAGGCACTCAAAATAGGATGAAATGATTCTGCAGTATTTTCTCCTGAGAGTGATAATACTATCACATTATAATAAAACTAGTTTAGACAATAGAAAATACATTTTAGATGTGAAAGTTTATTTCCCCCATTGTGCAAGACGATGGCAGTTTTACAGAATGACTCAATAAAAATTTGCTCAAAACAGCAATCTTAGGTTGCTGTTTCCTTGTTCTGCACGTAGCGTAGAAGCAGTCCAGGGTTTCTCTTCCCTTGTGTTGAGGAAAGCACCTTAAAGATCTGAATTCCACAAACTGCATGAGTAGTTGACACTCAGTCCTTTCTAATTTATGAAACTAACGTGTCTTCTCTGCAGCTGAATTAGTAAAAATAGTATATTAGAGCCTTTATAAAGTAAAAGGATAACAATGTGCCTCAGCTTTTTGAACAGTATCATTCCAGTATGCATGTACTGTACATATATGTGTGTATATATGTGTGCACATGCACGCATCCATGGCATATTTTCTTATATGTCAAACAGTATTGTAAATGATCAAAAAGTCGTATCAGAGCTTTCTTTAATAATAAAAAGAAACCTAATTTTGTGCCTGATGGAAGTTGCTGGCATCTTTCCAAACAGGTTCTCTAATGATCTTGTTTCACCATGGCAACCAATGTGGAGGTGCTGGCTCAGCAGGTAGTGGAGACTCAGCGGGTGGCTGAGGTGAGTGACAGATGATATCACAACAGTTGGTATCTCAGCTTTTGAAATGAAGATCATATTGGGCAGCCCAAATTGCTGTTTACAGTTAAGCATAAATGGAACAGAAAATCTTTATAGAACAGTATTGCTTTACACTTGGGGACAAACAAGAAACCAGCACAACCCATATGTGGTCTGTTTACCTTACTTTATTCTGGTGGCCTCCGTATTAGGAATGCAAGTAGGAAGTTCAGCATGCATTATTGAGAAGCTTGGCTTTGCTGTGGATTGTTTAAAAACTAATGCAGCAAAATTTCTGGTCATTTGGTGATTAGCTTGACCATTTTGGAAAATAAATGGTTTCTGCTCATCTCTTGAGTTGTCATCTAAATCCAGAACAGTGTTTGAAGTTCACTTAGATTGAATTTACAGTAGGGTGATTCATTTAAATCAGGCTTTTTATTTTCTGCCTACAAATATGAGCAAAAAGAGCACAAAATCTAGTTGTTAAGTAATGTCTTGTCTTGATGTATATTCACTGAAGTGTGGATGCATCAACTTATAAATGCTGAAACTGCATGTGATCATGGTGATAGAAAATAACCTGTTTATTTCCTTCAGTTTGCAAACTTCAGTCAAAAAATAAAATAGATTTTTTGTCTATTTAAAACGACTTGGTTTAATACCCTTTAAATTTACTCTCATTTATCACATGATTACACAATTAAGGGATTTCATAAAGAATTAAGGGCAAATAGGCTAAGATACCTGTAGTCAAGGCCACTTTTTAGGCATTAGTTTTTACTGACCTGCTGAACTAACCTTACTTCTGGATATTAAAAAATATTTTTAGTTTAAGAAGCAGCCTTGTTTATGAAGGAAATGTGTGTCATTGTGCTTCCAGAGATGGATTTGAGATTCCTTATAGCATTTTTCCTTAAAAAAAAAATAAATATGATATCTATGGAAGATATAACAAAATTATTTTGATATAGTGTGGAAAATGGCTTCCTGAAGAGCCTGGAAGTAACATCTAAGGAGTCAGTTCAAAAAGCTCTAAAGTGTCACTGACAACCAACAAATGCATTTTCACTCTAGTTTGCTGGGCCCCAGGTATCAATTTGGCAAGCCACAGTTTTTGAAAACTCCGCCAACCAAGCTTGGAAATAAAACCCTGTGGAAATACTGGCAAACCTTAGACTTTTTTGGTAGAACTTGAGCGCTGTAATCCCATCTGAGGCACGTAGACTATGTGACATTTGTAATTCCTTGTGCAGGACATGCACCGTTGTACCATAGTGTGATGGGTTTATCTTGCCACTGGAGAGATCGCTCCATCTCACGAATGTATGAAGCTCTGTGATTTCTTCCTGGCCAGTGGTTCAACTTTTTATAGTATTCACCTCCTTCTTAAATTAAATTCACTGCATAGCACCATGAAAACTTTGTTCATGGAAAAGCAGTTACAAGCAGCATTATCTCATTAAGAATTAATTAATGCTGTGATTGTATTAACATTGAACCATTTCTTTATGAATGGCTGTCTACCTTCTATTTGTGTCTTCAGTCAGATACAGTTCTTAATACAGTCAAATACATTTCTAAGTTTTTTGAGGTATGCTAAAATTCTATGTTTGTGCTCATTTTTTCAGAGAAAATGTAACATGGATCTTGGCACTGGACTTAAAAAATGAGGCTTTTTCAGAGTATCTTATTTTTCATTGAGGAAAATTAAATGCAAGGAGAAAAAGAATTATGCACTGAATTTTACATTGTCAGTGATGAGAGACAAGTTGCAAACAAGTTAAGGCAAATATTGGCAGTTTTAGTTATATCTGCACGATTTTTCAAGATAATTGCTATGCCTTTAGTGCATGGTTTTATGGAAAACTACGCCAAGCACCAAATCACTGTCATGCAGGTAGGCCATATGTTGTTTTTCTTCCTCGAGCAAGGTTCATCAGGTTTGTTTCCTATGAAACTGTGAATATATCACAAAGTTACTGAGCATGCTCCAGTATTGCGTGTACGTTTGTACTTGGTGTATTGTTAGGACCTTGTAAAATTGTCCTTGTAATGGTTTCAAATGATTTCATTGCTGTGACATGCTTCTGCTTTGTAGCGGTGTTGCTTGTTGCGTTTCTGAATATGTTGGGTGAGAGAGTGACATTTTTAATGTCTGCAATTGCCTTTGCTTGCTGTTCATGTGATCAGAGAAGGAGGAGCTAGGGGATTCAGAGGGAATTTTAGCAATTCCTCATCCTGAGTAACTTTTGAAAAGCACAAAAAATACTTTAGCCTTAATGCAAAAATAAGTAAGGCTGGAGATGCTCTACAGGGAACATGGTGGATTTTCCTTTTAATTTTGCTGATTTGAATTTCATTCAAGATACAGGCCAACTCTTTTCTCAGATTCCATTTTGCTGTCTTACAGCTCACAGAGAATAAGCAAAGTGAGGGGCTTAAGAACAGAGAATAGGAGGAAGGGAAAGTTCGGTAACCCACGACTGTCTTTCCCAGATGAAATTAATCTTACTATTAGACAGACTCCCTCAGCAGCTGGCAAAACAGCAGGAACACATCGATTCTGCTTCCTTGGTTACAGGGAACACTTGACCTTCAGAGGAACAGGGTCACAGAGAGGGCATTTTAAAGCATTACTGACTGCTTTCTGTGATTGGAATACTCAGCAGTGGAGACTGGATGAAAATGTCTGTGGTATGACTAAAAGTGACCTCGACATTTGTCTCGGATTGTTATGCCCTCAGAGGTTTGATGAGGAAAAATGTAAATAAGACTGCAGGAAGAATTTGACACTGTAAGTACTAGAACCTGTACAGTGTACAGCTAGGGAGCTCCATGAAGAAAACAGTACTACGTGTATTAAAGCAGATTATTTTTCACATCTCTTAAAATGTGTTTTGTGTAGAGAAATTAGCGGGGTTTGAGCTATCTTACATCATATGTATTATTTTCTGACTATTGGCTAATTCACAGTATTAGTAGTTACTTTTAAAAGATTGTTGATTAAGCCTCTGACTAATGTGGTGCAGTGAAGTTTTCTATGGTATATGGCCTGCTTTGTTTCTTTCCTCATCTCTTGAAGATGAAGTCCTACTCAAGACTTTCCAGTTTTAAAGAAATGGAATTGTATTTAATTCTTAAAAGTATATTTCAGAATTACAGAAACATCCCATCACTGACACTGGGGGATGAGGTCCTTGCATGTACAGCTCCCAGAGCAGCTGCTTTAAGCATAATACAGGTTTTGTGGTATTATGTTTCTTCTGAACAACAGACCAGAATAGTCATTGTTAATTTAATCCTGAAAGTGGGCCTAATAGAAAGTTAAACTGTATTATCTTCCTGATACAAGTACTTACAAGCCATTTGCTTTCAGAATATTTTTGATTCAATTTATCTGGGAGTCTAATTAACGATGGCTTAATTTTTCCCATAGTATTTGAGCTGTCTGAAGTTAACTTTGTAAATATCTCATAAAGATTTTTTAGAGCATTGCATATTCTTGAACTACTATTCCTCCTTTTTTTCTTTAATTGCCCTTTTTTTAATATGTATTGTTTTACCTAAGACATCAGATTTGGTGCAGTTGACTGGGTAGGACCATGGTAAAGCATTGCATATTTATCCATTCTGATCTTTTGTATGCGTCTGATAGTGCTCAAGGTGGAAATTCAGCTGTTGAACAGAATGACAGAAGATTTTCTTTTCTTTTTTTTTGCCCTCACTCTTGTAAATTATGTATTTCAAAAAATATATTCCCTTTTTGCATTTGATTTGGTTTATTTTAGCATGGTGGTCATTCTCTGTCAACCAAAGGCATGTGTTTTCAGTCTGGAAAATAAACCTGAGATTTTTAGTAGCCAGCTGAAATTGAAAGTTGTTCTTATTCCCGAGTATTAAGGAATATAAGAACAGTAAGTTGTTCTTATTCCTGAGTATTAAGGAATATAAGAACAGTAAGTTGTTCTTATTCCTGAGTATTAAGTAGTCAAGCCTACAAAAAGGTAAAATTTTGCATTTCAGAGTCCTACACCATGAGTATGTATGCATGTGTATGTAAGTAGAGTGTATGTAAATACACATAGTGTATGTAAATACACATAAGGTGTCTGTAAATAAAGTGTACATGCACACTAAAGCATTGATATTACACTAATTATTCTCCATTTGTGCACTGTATCTTCTCAACCAAGAGAAGCTTAAAATATTGTTTTCAGTTTAATAAATATATGTACTTGAATATTTAAACATCACAAACTTACTTTTCTGTATGTTGAACAGGAAAGCTTATATAATCAAGATTTTTTCATGCAGTGACTAAATTGACACTACCCTGTTGTCCAGCTATCAAGGTTTTATAAATCATTCCAAGATGGCTTAAAAAAGGATTTAATAAAAATAGCTTGTGATATTCCTAGTTTTGGCCATATGTCTGCACAGATCATAGAATCATGGAAACGGTTGGAAGGGACCTTAAAGCTCCCACCCTCTGCCATGGGCAGGGACCCCTTCCACTGGAGCATCTTGCTCCAACCCCCTGTGTCCAACCTGGCCTTGAACACTGCCAGGGATGGGGCAGCCACAGCTTCTCTGGGCACCCTGTCCCACAACCCTCATACCAAGAACTCCCTTATATATAATCTAAATCTAGCCTTTAGCTGGTCAACCTGCTGGGGATGCAGCCCAGGGCAGGGTTGTTTTCTGGGCTGTGAGTGCACACTGATGCCTCATGGGGAGCTTTCTTTTCAAAATGAAGTCACTGTTTTCTCCAAGTGAGCTGTACAGACATCACACTTTCAGAAGATTTCATAGATGAAATGAGGTCGGAGACATTAAAACTAAAAGCCAGTTTGATCAGATAGGAGTTCTGTGCATTTTTCCAGCAGGTTCTGTGTATCTCTTATGTATGTTCCTGGGGTTGAGAACATTCTTTATTCAGGGGCATAGGGAAAGATTTTCTAAAAGTGGGCTACTTGAGAATTTAAGAAGTTTTTCATAAAATACTGCAAAATCATTAAAAGGTGAAATATTTAGATTTATACCTTATTGTATATATGGTGCTTTTTGATTTTACAGAAGCAAAAAATGAGGCGAATGTGTAATCAAAAGTTGATAAAAGAATTTCTGCATTTCAGTGAGCTGAAGGATCACATAGCAATTATCCAGTGATTTATTTTGGGGGAGTGGGGACTGGTGGTGGTTGGTTTTCTGGTTTTGGTCATCCATCAGATTAATTCTGTTGCCAAAAAAAAAACTCCGATCTACTGATAATTCATTAAAAACAAATAAAAGTTTGTTTAATTACTGTAACCTTTCTGATAAATTTAGATTCCACGCTATAGGGCCATCTGATCTTTATTAAATATATGTATTTCTAAAAGCATTCAGTACTGTAACAGCAAAGTACAATTCTATGCATTTTTTACAGGTGCAGACTGTTCAGACTTCACTATCTGAATCTCCAGTGATGACCAGTCCTTCCCAGCGTATCCAGATAATTTCCACAGACTCCTCTGTAGCTTCACCACAACGCATTCAGGTAAAACCCCATTGAATATGTAACTATTACAGCTTCTGGTTTTTAATCCTCCTCCCACTTAGGTTTATACGAAAGCATGTTAAAGTCTATGGAAGGCTTCTTTAAATTTTGTGAGAGCAGATCATTTTTAATTCAAAGTAGGATTGTTTTTCTCCCTCAGCATCTATTTGGTGATGACTAGTTGGCTGTATTAATTGTATTGATGATGTGGTCAGTGAGGGATATTTCCAGAGGTTACACTTAGCCTAAGTATACAAATATCCTGATCTTCAGCCATAGTGAATGGCTAGATGTTGTCAATGCAACACCTAAGATAATCTCCAAGGGCATTCCTCTCTCCCTCTCTCTGCCATATTTAGGAACTTATTTAGGGTAAAGTTAGCCTTTGGGAATGCTGCACAGTAGGTCCTTGTTACTCATAGATAATAGAAGAATACCATTAATGTATCAGAATGTATGCAGTGACAAATGATGCAAGAATTGTCAAGCATTAATGTTACCAAAGTGTTGCAGTATTGCAATACTTAGCTTTTGCCTTCCTTTACCTTGTTCTGTGCCAGTACAATAGTCCCATGTACTTCTGACAGAAGTGGTGCTGGAGAAGAAGGTCTTGTACTCAGGACATTTGGATCACTCCTGGCAATGCAGCCCACATCACAGCATGGATTTTTCTTGGGAAGTGTCTTGATCAGAGTGGATGGGTTTTTTAAATGATTTAGACATTGTCATTATACTTAGTAGACATGATACGTTTTTTTCTGTAATGTTATTTTCAAAGATTAAAATTGCAGCATGCATAATGACATACATCATTAGTTTTTCTTATGAACCTAAATATACTGGTATCTAAATATATCTAAACCTAAATATCATTCAATTCTTATTCAGCCAGTTTTTTTCTCTTAATTATTTATCATCATCAGTACTTATATCTGATCCATGTAAAATTGCAAGAAGTCTTTATGATTTTTCTTTACAGACAGCACCCAGAGAGATGTTATTCAGTTAGCTACAGCATTTAGCTATGTGTTTTATCTAAGATGTTATTCCTTAAATTTATCACCAAAAGGTGGAATCAGTCAGCCTTATTGTTTCACATGCTGATTCTGAAGATTCTGTTATGATGGAAGGTTTATAATTTTGATACAGTTGTCTGATAGAGTAACCATTATCAGTATATAGCAATATTTCATTGCAAGGTAAATGTTCTCACAACATGTATAACTGAAACATAATGAATATTTAGCATTTGTAAGGTAGGTGTTCACATTGCAACTTTTGTTGAATTCTGCAGAATAATCTGCCTCCTTACATCACTGATAGTTTTGAAAAGAGCATACAACTCCATGATGAAGGAGATTATCAGGATGAACGAGAAACTTGTAGGTGAGAAACTGAACGTGGCCCAGCTTCAGTGTGTGCTTGCAGCCCAGAAACCAACCATATCCTGGGCTGCATCAAAAGCAGTATGAGCAGCAGGTTGAAGGAGGTGATCCTCTGCTCTCATGAGACCCCCACTTGCAACACTGTGTGCATCTTTGGTGTCCTCAGCATAAGAAGGACATGGAGCTGTTGGAGCAAGTCCAGAGGAGGTCATGAAGATGATAAGGGGACTAAAGCATCTCCCATATGAAGATGGGCTGAGAAAGTTGGGGCTCTTCAGCCTGGAGAGAAGAAGACCTCAGAGCAGCTTTCAGTGTCTGAAGGGGGCCTATAAGGATGTTGGAGAAGGACTCTTCATCAGGGACTGTAGTGATAGGACAAGGGTGATGGGTTCAAACTTAAACAGAGGAAGTTCAGGTTAGGTATAAGGAAGGAGTTCTTTACTTTGAGGGTGATGAGACGCTGGCACATGTTGTCCAAAGAAGTGGTAAATGCCCCATCCCAGGTAGTGTTCAAGGCCAGGTTGGACAGAGCTTTGAGTAACGTGGTCTAGTGTGAGATGTCCCTGTGCATGGCAGGGGGTTTGGAATTAGACAATCTTCAGTTCCTTTCCAGCCCTAACCATTCTGTGATTCTATGAAAAAAGAGTATTCCTGCTTCCTCAAAACAAATACAGGCAGTATTATAGTGGTGTCATTCATAGTCCAAGATTAGATTTCACTGTGGATTGTCCCTTTAGTTAAAATCTATATGAAAATAATGGAGGCTGAAGAGCTCTTGACAGAGAGAAGATATCTCTGGGGAGCTTAACAATTTAAGTTTTAAAACAATGAGACCAAGGGGTAATGGTTGTACTTACACCTTTAAGCTTCTTTGGAGCTTTATGTTTGTAGACTCTGTATACTTACACACTGAATCATTTCTGTGTATGAGTCCTAAAATGGCTTATTCTATTCTGTAAATATAAGAATCTAAAGAGTAAGTTCTGTCTAGTCCAAAATTCAATAGCAGGCTAGCCTCATTCCAGCTTTGAGTACTGTTTCCTTTGTGCAGGTTTATTTGGGCTTGTAGTCACAAAATGAGATTAATCTTTCCCAAAGAGTTTTTGTAATCTAGAAAAATCATCAGCTCTGTAATTCAGCTCCTGCTTAGGGTAGTTCTAATGCCTTATTAAGGCATTCTGGCTTCATAAAACCATTAGCATCATCTTCCTATTTATATATTAGCATATGTCTTACTTTCTGTAATTCTGCAACTTTGTCAAGGGGGGCAGAGGAGTAGGGGGGTGCTGATCTCCTCTGGTGACCAGCAGTAGGATACAAGGGAATGGAATGAAGCTGTGTTAGGGGAAATTCGGGTTAGACATTAGGAGAAGGTTCTTCACAGAGAGGGTGGTTGGTCCCTGGAACATGCTCCCCACAAAGTGGGCACAGCACTAAGCCTGTTGGAGTTCAGAGAGTGTCTGGACGATGTTCTCAGTCACTTGATTTACTGTTGGGTAGTCATGTGAGGAGCAGGGAGTTGGACTTAATGATCCTTATTGCGTTCCTTACAACTCAAGATATTCTATGATTCTCTGCAATGTCTGTGCTGCTGTCTCACTAGGCAGAGTGTACCCTGCATATACACCAGCCATTCATCAGCTGCAGTCCTTCACATTGCATTTTGTGTATTCTGTCTGGGATCCACTATATCTAACTCCATTTGAACAGTTAAATGCTATTACAAGATTATTAACAATAGCAGACTCCTGCTTTTCAGAGCTGTGTAGTGTTTTCACTCTATGCAGTAGGTGTATAGATACGCATACATATGTGTATACATACATACATTTGTATTTGGTTTGATTTTACTGTTTTGTACTTACGTAGGTAGCTGCAATAACTTTGCACCAGTGTAATAAATGTAGAAGTAGCAAAATAATAAATAACAAGGACAACTATCATTCTAAGACAGAATGAAAGGTTTTAAAACATAAGGTTTACTGTGGCTCATAAATTTCTTCAATATTTTTTACAGATTGTGACAGATCAGCAAACAGGTCAAAAAATCCAAATAGTGACAGCAGTGGACTCAGCTGTGTCTCCAAAGCAACAGTTTATTTTAGCCAGCCCAGATGGAACTGGTGCAGGAAAGGTGATATTGGCAACACCTGAGACATCTAATGCCAAACAGCTTATCTTTACCACCACAGACAACATCGTGCCAGGCAGAATTCAGGTAAATGTAGTAATTGAGATAGACCACAGATTTTTGTTTTTCAGTTACTGGTTTTCAGGTTGTTTAAGTCTAATTGTTTTAAGACAAATTGCAACAGTTCTGTAAAGATCTACTGACATGGATTAGACCATTCTAGTTGTAGGCCTCATTATTCCCTGTCTTCACATTCCTCATGCATTCCATTGCGCTCATCACCCTTTGTGGGGTGTTCTCATTAAAACTCCAAAGAGATACACAAGTACTTAAGATGGTGCTTGTGAGGAGTGCCCTGGATTTCAAATGGTCTGTTCAAGACTCACAGATACACAGAGATACGACTCACCTGAGCAAACTAATTACGTTCACAATGTATCAATGTATCAAGAGACTGCCATAAAAGTTCTTTGGAGCAGAAGCTGTCCACTGCTATAGTTGTTTGTGGGTCTTGAGCATAATAGACCAATGGGAACTTTGCAAAACAAATTCTATTAACAAGAATATCTCTCTAGTGAAATTTGAGATTTTTTCCTGGTAGTCTTTAAAAAGAAATAAAAAGCACGTTATCCCTATTGCTACTCTTGCAATGGAGAATGTTTTACAAGAAGTATCATTCTTACATAAGTAAAAATTGTATCAACAGTCTTTGAAAATGGTTTTCACTATGTTAAATGGTTACCTGATGTTGCAGAGGGGTGGTTTATTGCTTGTGGATTTTAGGCGTTTGGGGTTTTTTAGTTTTTCTCTGGTATGTTCTGAACAGATGCTTTGGAATCCAAGGCCTTTGGAAGCTAAGCTGTTTTTATAATGGATCTCAGCTTCAGGCTATCCCCTCTGAACCGTACACCCCTAATAGCTAGAGAAGAGATAGATGGGAACCACATCTGAAGTACAACCATCTTTGGCTAAAATATAGCAGCTGTTGGAGAGTAATTAAAAGAATGGAAGAATATTGTTGACTTCACAACTGAGGAAACTTGTACTGAACAAAGCTAGGAGGTTTATTTGGAATTTGCTTTGCTCTGACCATTGCAACAATCTCACTGTTGACAGTAAAAACTCTCATTAACTTGCAACTTATACTACTTTATTTTATTCCATATGTCATTCTCAAATCCAGCCACCTCTTCTCAGCTGATACACTGCTCTGTAGGCAGAGCTCCTTACTTTCATGTCAGAAGAAAATATTGGCTAATTGCCTCTTTTTGTTTGGAATTTTGTTTTAGATAGTGACAGACTCTGCTTCTGTGGAACGTTTGCTGGGAAAAGCTGATGTTCAGCGGCCCCAGGTAGTAGAATATTGTGTAGTTTGTGGCGATAAAGCATCAGGTAAGGATGTATAGAAAGTAGCATTCAAGAAACTTGGTTGAAAGGATGACTGGGATGAACGGAGGAGTTTTCATGTATTTTAACTGATTCTAGCCATGCTCATGGAAAAAGCAATTGAATCTAAAATGGAAAAAGCTAACAGTATACTTTGTACACACAGAATATTTAAACTCTGCTTGGAAGAATATTAGTTTGTACTTCAACTGGACTATGATAAATTGGCATGTTCTGAAAGACAATGATGATTTAATAGATCTTGGTAACTGAGACTACTTGAAGCATAGTCAGGTAGAACAACCCCAGGTATGAACAGCCATGCAATTAGCATGGCACCTAGAAAAGTCTACCTGCTCCAGGAAAACACTTCTTAGTGCTCCCCAACAAGCTTAAGACTTCCTGGTAGATTTTGGTCTTTTACTATCAGAAAAAAAGGCAAGTAGAGATCAAGGGAGTCCTCAGTGTTTCAGATCCATCTACATGGATCTAACAAGGAGCCTATAAGGTAAAATTTCTACATTAGCCAAGGAAGCAGACTCTGCTGTCATGCTATGGAGAAGTCACCTTTTTGTCTCTGTCTCACTTCTATTTTTGAAAGTGTTTATGTAATTAAAACAATGCCAGAATTCATATGTGTAGGAATTTTCAATAAAGATTGCATTTGAAATTTTATTGTAAAATTGCTGATATTCTAAAATTACTTAGACTCAGCCTGTAGGTTCTTTTAATGTATTATATGATCTGTGACAGCAGATAGAATTGCATCTGTATTTGTCCAGAATGAGAACTACTACTTCACAGGCCTCTCGTTCAGAAATAGGCTTAGCCTTCCTCTCACCTCTCCACTTCCCACTAAAAAGCCCTGACAACACATAAACAAAAAACATCCTATAAGACTTTAACAGTGCTTTCGTGGTCCGAAATGATGGTAAGAATATAAAATAAATTTAAAGGGTGAATTTTACAATGTTTTACTTACTTAACGTAAATATTTCTGTGCTAAAATATAAGTAATTTCCACCTGATAACAATATGTATGTTTCCTAGGTCGTCACTATGGTGCTGTCAGTTGTGAGGGATGCAAAGGTTTCTTTAAAAGGAGTGTGAGGAAGAATTTGACCTACAGTTGTCGTAGCAACCAGGATTGTATCATCAATAAACACCATCGGAATCGCTGCCAGTTTTGTAGGCTTAGAAAATGTCTAGAGATGGGCATGAAAATGGAATGTGAGTGTTAAGTACCCGATGTGACACTGTGCGTACCAAACAATAAATATGTGGATTACTATTTTTTAGTGTGTTCTCTCCATTTCAGTGCATGTTGCTTGAAGGAAACAGAACTTTTGGCAGCCAGAGCATCTACTATACCTTTCTTTTATTACTATTTTATGTCTGAGGTGCAGTAGTGATTTGAACCATGTCTATATTACTGCAGTCTTCGCGGAGTTCAGTTAAAGCTTCACTTAAAATGCATGTTGCAACCACAGTGTATGCTTATAATACAAAATATTATGACATGGATGGACATAAATGTGAGTCTAATGTTCTGTGTTCAGAATCTGGTTTCTTTCTAGTTTATCTTTGCTGCTTTTTCAACCAGTGATAGAAAGTAGTTGATGTCATTTTTCTTTAAAAATGTTGATGTGAGTTGTTTGTGAGCATTGTATTACGAGGCATTGTAGAAAGTGCCATATTTAAACAAATATGCTTTCCTGTTTGTATGCAGTGCTTTGTACAATTGAAGTGCTAGCATCCAAACACCTTTTTCAATGTATTTTGTTTCCAGTTTATAGCACCTGTCTGCTTCTTCAGTCCAACACTTCATGAAGCCTTTTATCTGGTTGTTTTGTGATAACTTTTTGGAGAATTTAAGGTGAAGCAACAAATACTTTTCTTTTCCTACTCTAATCTAGGCAGGGTAAGTTCCAGCCACTGAGTTCAAGGGAGGCAGAACTTTAAGCTGTAAATAGGGAGATCATTGTTGTATTTGCACTCTGGAACTCCAGACCTACAGTGATGGTTGTGCTTTGCACACAGTGTGCTGACTGTAAGGGGGTACATTTGTACAGGAGGGGGCTGGAGCACCTCCCGTACGAAGATAGGCTGAGAAAGTTGGGGCTCTTCAGCCTGGAGAAGAGAAGCTGTGTGGAGACCTCATAGCAGCCTTCCAGTATCTGAAGGGGGCCTATAAGGATGCTGGAGAGGGACTCTTCATTAGGGACTGTAGTGACAGGACAAGAGGTAATGGGTTAAAACTGAAACAGAGGAAGTTCAGGTTAGATATGAGGAGGAAGTTCTTTACTGTAAGGGTGGTGAGGCACTGGAATGGGTTGCCCAAGGAAGTAGTGAATGCTCCATCCCTGGCAGTGTTCAAGGCCAGGTTGGACAGAGCCCTGGATGACATGGTTTAGTGTGAGGTGTCCCTGCCCATGGCAGAGGGCCTGGAACTAGATGGTCTTAAGGTCCTTTCTACCCTAACTATTCTATGATTCTAAGAGAAACTGCTGCATTTCCTGAAGCTAAACCTTTGTTATCCCAGTATGATCAGAATATATGCTCACTGACTTCACTGGGGTTTGGGTCAGATTTCTGATTAATATTTATGTATCTACCAAGCCAACAAAATGCATATACCTCTGTTTAAGCCCCTAGATTTTGCTGACAGTAATAGGATTAACAAAAATAAAGTCTGGAACTAAGTAATGCTTGCTGGTTATGAGGTCAGAGAGAGGTATATCCATGTATTTTACTGTTACATTCAAAAGGGCTGTGGGGGAGGGTTGAATTCTTTTGTTTGCTTGTTACTAATATTAATCTTCTAGAACAATAACTGCTGTATGATAAATTGGTACAATGAATAGTGCAGAAATATTGTCTCCATTTATATTATGCCTTACATTGGCAAAGTGTTGTGAGAATTAATATTAGTAGAACACGTTTAAAAATTCTTTATATTATCTTCATAGTGTTTTATTCATGTTATTATCCTCATTTTCCAATGAAAAATTGATGCAGTTGAATGTTATGCCAAGCTATAGAGGAGTCTGTAAAGTTCAGCCACTTAGATTCCAGATAACTTTCTGTAATCTGTTTAATAACAATACCTGAATATTATAAAGATGCATTTTTCACTTCCTTTGACATTAGCAAGTTACAGTTTCTTACTGTTTTCATGACAAGATTTGCTACACTTGCTTGGCATAATGGAGACTGAGCTTATTTCTTTTCAGTTGTCAAGTAGAAATATTCCAAATTCTGCAGAGGTTGGTTTTGGAACAGTTTTTCCTGGAATGAATGGGTGGGAGTGGTTTTCCTATCATGGAATTAACCTGCATCACTCATGTAGCTTGCCTGTTTTGACTTTTTGGGGGGGGGGGTTAATTCTGGGTTTACACTGTTCTAAGTCATCCAGAGTATGGCTGCATCTACCTAACATTTAGGTACAGGTTTACCTGTAAAAATAAATAAACAGTTTGAAAACACAGTTTTTGGAATGTCCTATCTCATTAAATGCCAATGAAATAGCAAGCTGTGACTCCAGTTCAGCAAAACTTAAAGCAAATGATTGACCTGGGACTTACTTAGTTAAAAATGTACATAATCATAGGTATAGTAAAATTGGAGCCTGTGTTTCATCAATCTTCGTATTTCCAGTTTGGCACTGAGCTGGTACACAGTCATAACTGTGCAAGCTGGAATTCTGCCGTGGGAGTTTTACTTTCTTGTTGTATTTTGCGTTGAATTATTTCCTTTCAAATCAGCATGTTTCTGTCTTTATGTAGCGGTTCAAAGTGAAAGAAAGCCTTTTGATGTGCAGCGTGAAAAACCAACCAACTGCGCAGCTTCCACTGAGAAAATCTATATCAGGAAAGACCTTCGAAGCCCACTAATAGCAACTCCAACGTTTGTGGCAGATAAAGATGGGACGCGGTGAGTACCTCAGCGTCACCCCTCTAGTTTAAGGTTTGTGTGCATATGACTTTGCAGGCACACCTGTATTCCTCCCTGCCCTGCTCTAAGAATTGGACAGAAAAGAGCTCCAATTCACAAATATCTATTCCCATTACCAACACCAACCTAGACTGTTGCTTCTCATGAAGGTTTTTATGTCTGAGTACAGGGGTGGTTTTCAGTTTAGAGCTGGCTCTTGTCCAGCCAGGTCAAAGCACAGATATGGCGGATATGTGATATTCAAGCAAAAAGCGTGTAGGTTTACTGTGTGATGCATTCAGGTTCTCACTGCTCTGAAATCAGTTCTGCAAATGGCAGACTCTGTCTTCCTTCTCCTAAAGATCTAAAAAACAGACTGCAGTGACTGACTCTTGAGATTCAGGTCCCAAGAGACCAATTTCAGTAACAGCAGCTTCATTTTACTGTATAGAAGATACTGCAAGATAGTTCCTTTGCTCTCAGTTGTCTCCATAGGCAGTGGTTGTGGAAATACATATCATAATAAATAGAAGCAAGATTTGTCTTTTTCTGACTAGAATAAAAAAAGAATTCGAGGTTAAATACCATGGTTTAGAAACTGTAGTTTTTGAGTGGATAATAGCCACCTGAAGACACCAGATCTCAGTAGTCAGTGTATATATATGTTTAGTTTGGTTTATATATATATATCTTTTGTTGAACGAATGGCACTGCCACTGGTTAGGAAGATTGGGCTGCACATTTCCTGGAGAACTGTTTTTCAGTGTTCTTGTTTGCAAGTCAGGTTGCTCAAAAGTACTGCTCACAGACGTGTTTGATTCCTTGTGCTACAGATCCCTTACAGTCCTATAAACAATATTAGAGACATTGAGTGTGACTATTTGTGTAAGATTCAGATTCACGTAACACATGATGATTTGCTGCCTGTGGTAGTTCACAATGTTAGTTATTAGTGTCACACCCCTTAAACTATAAACTCCCTGCAGCCTGAACCTGTCATGCCTGCATTTGTATTGGGTTATGCAGACTTGGAGTATTATATGAGTAACAAATAAACTTATCCTTGCTGACTTCAAAGACTTTGCTCTCCATCCCTAAGTTAGGCACAGCAGCAGGAAGGGATGTTTGGTCAAAAAGAAACAGAAGTAAAGGCAGCAGAAGTTTTATGCAGACCTTGATTACATGACTGTTTATGACTGTATCTTCGAATATAAAATACATTTTCTTGACATAACTTTTTATGTCAGCATAACTTATTTCTTAACAAGCAAATGAGAGGATATCTGGGAAGTTGTCATTGCTTTTGCAGAGGAAAGGGAAACATTCTAGTCTTTGTCTTTCAAGCTTCTTTTTGGAAACTGTCTCAGAAAGGCTTAACTCTGGATGAATAAACTCTGAGTTTCATTAAATTGTTAAAAAAATGGTAATCCCTTTTATTCTGACATAGATTGTTACATATTCTTGTTATTAATGTAAAATGCTACTGATTGTCAGATGACTTATGCTTTTGAACAGGTCAGCAGGTCTTCTTGATCCAGGAATGCTTGTGAATATCCAGCAGCCTTTGATCAGGGATGATGGTACAGTCCTCCTAGCTGCTGATTCCAAGGTATTATTCTTTCAGTTAAGTTCCAAACATATATATTAATTTCTTCAGATTATGGATTATTTTAGCTATGTACACAGAGACAAATAATTCTTGCTCTTGGGAAGATAAAGTTGGGATAAGTGTGAAGATGTGTACAAAAGGAGGTAATCAGCTGATTAACAGGAACAGGTTTTCTTTTCATGGGCATATTTCTGCAGAAGGTCAGCCACATGTAGTTCCCCACATGGTATGTCAGCTGAGGCTAGGAATGATGATTACAAAAGGGTTTAAAGATCATTGTGAGGAATTGTTCTTCCTTTAGGTGTTCAGGGGGAAAGAAAAGGTACATAAAGGAAAAAGAACAGAAAGATTAAAAGTGGGCAAAATTTATGTATGATACCTTACCTATAACTGTGATGTACTAATATGATTCTTCCTTTTTAGGGTGAAACAAGCCAGGGTGCTTTAGGAACATTAGCAAATGTTGTAACATCTCTTGCTAATCTCAGTGAGTCACTAAATAATGGAGATACTTCTGAAGTTCAACAAGAAGAGCAATCTGCAAGTGAGATTACACGGTATGCATTTATATTTGCATCTTATTTAGCAATTTCTATTTTGTATGGTGTATACTTAACTCATTGAAGTAAATGAGCACCATGACACCAACCACAGTAGAGATTGCCCCCTACTTTGAAACACAAACCCAGTTCTTTAGAAACCCAGGTTTGGCTGTTGTCCTCCTTTGGAAAACTGTCCCCTGCGTTATCAAGGTCACGTTCTGGAGCTAAAGCAGATCTCGTACTCAGAAAAATAATAAATGATTAGTTTGTGACCTTGAGAGACTCTGCGAATAGCAACACTTCAGTACTGTTTTATTTGATAGGCTTTTGATACGGAAGCTTTTCCTGCAGAGTGCCCTTAGCCCTCCTTTTTAGGGGTCTGTATTAGTGCAGATTTCATTTTGAGATTGTGCTGCCATAATACCTGCTGGTATGGGGGAAATGTGGGGAAAATGTTGAACTAAGATGAGTAAACATCTTTTTTTTTTTTTTTTAATATTTACAAAGAGTTTGAAGTCGTCTTTATTGATAAATCAAATGGGAAAAAGGAACATGGAATCTTAATATTTTCAGCGGAGATTGAGATTTTTACAGTTGGGGGTTTTTTTTAGGGGTTTTGAGGGACAATACAGATCTGCAGTATAGTGACAGAAGAAGAATACTTGGCCTCAAAACTGTCCATTGTTTTTCAAGTAGGAGTTTTTTTTAAGAGGAGCTTAACTTCAGGCTCTTAAGTGTTTTATTTAAACTCTTCAAGTAAGTGAAAAGGTATTCACAAATCCTTCACAAATCTCTTTCTTTAAAGCAGAAAAAATAATTCCAAAAACCCCTCCCCATAACATCTTGATGAAAATGTTGGATAAACAGCACTATACCGTAATACTATCCACTGGTCTGAAGCTGGAGCACAAAATTCTTCTTAAATCTAAGCTCTTGTTACCGTAAGAAGGGAATGTACACTGCTTTATTTCGGCAACGGCCAGCTACAGTTTGAGTATAAAGCTGTCCAGGGACTAGTCTCTTTTCTGTTACTGTCATAAGGTTTCTAAGGCTCTGTCTGTACTGTGAGATCAGGAGTGTTGGCCACACGTCATCTTAAGGGAAAGGAAATTCAGGCATGTTGCATAGAAGAGAACCACTCTATTCTCCACTGTTCCAAGAAACTGGACATAAAGGACAGGGACTGCTGGGTGTTCTGAGTGCATCTGGTCTACAATCATCATTTAATCCATTAAACATTCCAAGGTGAGAAGGAGGGGATAGTGAATGGCAAGTGCAAGAGACTGATTTACTAGTATAAATATTAGCATAAAACTTTCAGAGCAGGATTTACAGTAGTAAAAAGTACGCCCCCGCCCCACAGGAGACATTTCTTAGCAGCTATATATGGGCAGATTTATTCCTTTTGTTAATGTCCAAACAGTATAGAGGGGCCAGACTGTAATGAAAAGTCTGACCTTACCTTAGCACAAACAGTTCCTGTATAGGTTACCTCTTGGTGAGAATGCTTTATAGCGCTTATTTTGACCACTGCTCTCAGTTATTTTGGGGTACAAGGAAGCACTCTTTCATTGTTTTTTACCTTTTTTTTTTTTTCTTCAGGGCATTTGATACTTTGGCTAAAGCACTTAATACCACAGATGGTACAGCAGCTCATAACTTGGCAGATGGGATGGATCCTACAGGAGGAGGGAATATTCATGTAATCAGTAGAGATCAGTCAACACCAATTATTGAAGTGGAAGGACCTCTACTTACAGATACACATGTCACGTTTAAGGTACGTGCTTTAAATGTCTTACTAAACAAACTAACACTTAAGACATAACCCAAAATTAAGTCACTGTTTTCTTATTTCTTATATTTAATTTTGGCAATATAATCTAAGGTAACATCTGGTGTCTTCTAATACAATTTTCACTCTTGCATGCTGTATCTAAAGAGGATAGGTGTTATTTCATAAGACCTTTTCATAGACAAGAGGATGCTTTAAACCTCATTTCACTTTCCAGTGCTGTTGATAATAATTTTCTGTATCATCCCTGATGTCCTGCTTAATTCATTTGTAATTCTAAGTAGTGTAAAACTTTCATCTAAAAGGCTTCTCGTATAAACAGAGGTTACAGTGCCTTCTTAGATCTAGCTCTGGTTAGACCACTGAAAAAGGTCTTGCATTTTAGCATTGCTTCAGCTTCAATTGAATACAAACACGCACATATTACAGAATCATAGAATAGTTAGGGTTGGAAAGGACCTTAAAATCATCCACTTCCAACCCCCCTGCCATGGGCAGGGACACCTCACACTAAACCATCTCACCCAAGGCTCTGTCCAGCCTGGCCTTGAACACGGCCAGGGATGGAGCATTCACAACTTCCCTGGGCAACCCATTCCAGTGCCTCACCACCTTCACAGTAAAGAACTTCTTCCTTATATCCAATCTAAACTGCCCCTGTTTAAATTTTAACCTGTTACCCCTTGTCCTGTCACTACAGTCCCTAATGAATAGTCCATCCCCAGCATCCCTATAGCCCCCTTACTAAACAATGTGTGAGAAACAATAAGGGTGTTCATCTTGCTGTAGTAAAGTTGCACTGTTTCAAGAGATACAAAGATCATTACTGAAATACATGATACTTAATGTAGGCAAACTTTTGTCATAATCTCCTTATTGCCATTAATGGTGTTTTGTGATTGTAGATTCCTATTACATGACTTTCCCATTTGAGATACTTAGATTTTATTTTGCTTCTTTTTAAAAAGTGGTAAAGGATGTTTTACAGCACTGTGAAAAGGGCCAATGCTTCACAGAGCAATGAGATGTATAGATTTATTATTAAAATAATATAAAAACATTTTAAAAGTAAACATTTGAGCACTCTCCCACATAACTTCTTGTCTTCTATTCCCATGTTGCATTTCTTGCCAGTTGTAGTGAGTTAGTTATACAGTTTTCCCATGACGGTTTCTTGTCACACAGTTGCTTATCTGACAGACTGTGAGAGTAGTTTGAATGTTTTCTCTCGTTACTTCTCGATAATCAAAATGGGTTTATGTCTGAACTATATTGTGCTGTACTGTCCTTCTTTGCAGCTGACAATGCCCAGCCCGATGCCAGAGTACCTTAATGTACACTACATCTGTGAGTCAGCATCACGACTACTTTTCCTCTCTATGCACTGGGCTAGGTCCATACCTGCATTTCAAGCTCTTGGGTAAATGTACATATTCCATTGAGTGATTTGCTTCCTAATGAATTTTAAACACTGATCAGAACACTTTTCAGCTATTTTGATTTTTTAAATTATTATAATGTTTAATTTCAATGAATTCTTTAAAATGCGTGAAGATTCTGCAACATTTTCCTTTCTGAAGACTAAAATAGAAGATGGCAGAGGAGAGGATAACTACAGTATCTGATGTTACTGCAATTACAGCAGCTAAAGCCGAATCAAAAGCAAGCGTTTAATTTGTAGAAATATATCTTGGTAAAGAACTGGTGAGCCCTGTTTTACAGATAACCTGAAATGGTTTTCTGTAGTTAGCCTATATCTGCTTTTTGCATTTTGAAATACTTGTGATATGCTAATATATGCCTTTCAGTAAAGTGCTTTGCAATACATTAATCCCTATTATCGTTATTATTAACATAATTACACATGGGGTAGCACTAACCTGATACGAAAACTACCTACAGTTGTCTTATGTATGTTCTGTTGTTTGTAGGCAGGACTGTAATACAAGCCTCGTGCGTGCCTGCTGGAATGAGCTATTTACCTTAGGCCTGGCACAGTGTGCACAGGTGATGAGTCTGTCTACTATCCTGGCAGCTATTGTCAACCATCTCCAGAACAGCATACAAGAAGGTATGTTTTCGGTGTGTGATTCTTACACGTGTTCAGTGCTGTAAACACTAGAGGGACATTTGTATAACATGTCTCATGATGTGTTTCCTAACTGGTGGCAGAATTGTTCCCCAAGTTCCAGAGGAAGGAGAAGCCTTCTCTTGCATAACTGCCTTCCCTCTGGTGATCTACAGCTTCTGTTGAGCTGTTCCATCACCTTTCCAGGGATGGAGGTGAGGCTGACTCTTCTCCTTCCTGGGTTTCCTGAGGCTTCCTGGGTTTTCCTTCTTGCCTTTTTTGAAGACTGGAGTGACACGTGCTTTCCTCCGGTCCCCAGGCACCTATCCTGTTTTCCAAGACCATTCAAAGATGATGGAGAGTGGCTTAGCAGTAACATCTGATAGCTTCCCCAGCAGTCATGGGTGCATTCCATCAGGGCCCGTGGATTTGTGGGTCTCGGGTTTGCCTAAATGATCTCCAGTCCTCTTCGACCAGGGGAAAGTCTTCCTTTCTACAGACTTCCTGTCTTGCCTCTAGGGTCTGGGATTCCTGAGGGCTGGCCTGGGCAGTAAAGACTGAAGCAAAGGCAGCATTCAGTAACTCCGCCTTCTCTGTATCCTTCATCACCACGGCACTCACCTCATTCAGCAGCAGCCCCACATTTTCCCTAGTCTTCCTTTTGCTACTGAGGTACTTGAAGAAGCCGTTGTTGTCCTTAACATCCCTTCCCAGATTTAATTCCAGGTGGATGTTAGTCTTCCTTGTCACATCTGTGAATACTGTGACAACAGTCCCATATTCCTCCCACATGGCCTGTCCCTTTTTCCACATTCCATAGATTTCCTTCTGAAGGATTTCTTCCAGAAGTTCCTTGCTCATTCATGCAGGTCTCCTGCCCCCTTTGCTTGATTTATAGCTCACAGGATGCACCAATCTTGAGCTTAGAGGAAGTGATGCTTAAATATTAACTAACTCTCTTGAACTCCCTTACCTTCTAGAGCCCTAATCCATAGTATTCCTCCAAGTTGGTCCTTGAAGAGGCCACAGTTAGCTTTCCTGAAGTCCAGGGTTATAATCCTACTTATTGCCCTGCCTCCTCCACACAGGATCCTGAACCACACTGCAGCCAAGGCTGCCCCCAACCTTCATATCCCCAACCAGTCCTTTCTTTGTTAGTACAAGGTCCAGCAGCACACCTCTCCTGGTTGGCTTCTCCATCATCCGTGTTAAAACATTATCATCAGTGGTTTGCAGGAACCTCATGGACTGTGTGTACTTAGCTGTGTTGTCTTTCCAGCAGATACCAGGGAGGTATCCCCCATGAGATGAGGTATGCCCCAGTCCCCCATGAGAACCAGAGCCTGTGATTGTGAGGCTCTTTCCACGTGCCTGCACAAGACCTCATCAACTTCCTAGTTATGTGGCCTGTAGTAGACATGCACAACAGTGCCACCCATTTTAGCCTGCCGCTTAATTCTTACCCCTAAGCGCTCAACTTGTTCTTCATCCACCCTGAGGCAGAGCTCAGTAACTCCAGTTGCTTTCTTACATAAAGAGCAACTCCACCACCTCGCCTTGCTGGCCTGTCTTTCCTAAGTACCATGTAGCCATCTAAGACAGCATTCCAGTCATGCGAGCTATCCCACCATGTCTCTGCAACTACCATGAGATCATGGCCCTGCGCTCGTACACAGCTCTCTAATTCTTCCTGTTTATTCCCCGTTCTGCGTGCGTTGGTGTACAGGCAATTCAGAGAGGTTACTGGGCATGCAGGTTTCCCAGGAGGGGTGCAAGAGGATCCACTGTGGTCATACACACCCTTGAGGTGGTTGGCCTGCTGGTTCTCATCTTGGGAGGCAGCTAAGGAACATCTGTCACTGCTGTGGTGGACCAGTCTTGTTCCCCAGTTGGATGCGATGGTGTGAGCAACAAGAATATTCTTGCAGGTATAATAGTTTTGGATACTGCTGTAATGCAGTAATGACTAATTTATTCTGAAGTACCCTCTGAAGCATTAAACAGTGTATTTTCTTGACACTCTTTAACACTTACGTGGTTTTATTTTTTAATTCAGTGTTGGCCTGTTGCTAATGATGACTGTATCTGGAATGCATGACAACCTCTTATAGTTGCTTTTTTTTCATTCTTTTCTCTTTAAGGATGCTCCCAAGCACTATGATTGATTACATGAAAGTAACATTCCATTTTTAATAGGAGCAAAAACCCAATACTAGCAGCTTTAAACTCTGCAAACACAGCATATTACATGAAAGCTAGATAAATTTAAATGTGAGTTAAAAATAGTTACAGAATACTGTTGGGTACCAATTTGTTTAATGATTTTGGTGGTGCCATTATTGTGCACACAGCAAAAATTGGAAAATAAGCTTTTACTGAGGAGAGTAAAACTTCACTGTAGACCTACAAAATGTGCAAAAGTAGATAATCAAAAAATACCCTTCAGTCCCAGTAAAGGACATTTGGTTTAATCTACTTTATTGGCTTCATTATGATGAAGTAAATTAGAAAATTGATTCTTAAATTGATAATGTGCTTTCATAATGAATATGGGGGTTCGTTTGGGAGTTGTGTGTGTTTGATGGGGTTTTTTTAATTTAAGAAAGCCTGGACAGCCCTCAAAGGACAACAAACTGATGCTCCTCTCCTGCATTGAGAGAGAGAGGCAAAAATTTAAAAGACCAGTAGGGAAACATGCGTATTGTATGTTCTGCACAGAATTAGGTTTTTAATAATCTCAGAGTTGTCTGTTCCACCTACACCCAAGTGGAGGGTTTTGGAGGAGGAAGTGATGGGGCTATTCCAGCCTTAAGCTGGCTTCACTTTGGTTCCCATGTCTCAAGAATGAAAAAATGACATTTGTTCTTCAAGCCATACATGCAGTCATACCATGCTCCTGAGCCCTGCGCAAGGAGAGGAGGATCTGTTTTATCATGAGTTCTTGATGATTTGTTTTTATCTATTATTTTTTGTTTGATTTGTTATCTATTTTGAAAAATTATCATTATATTGTGTATTATAACTTTAACATTCAAAACAAAGTGAGGAAATTTCAGAACTTTATCTAGGAAGTATAGTAGTGATGAAGCTATTTGGAAACTCTGGAATTCAAGTTGACATTTCCAGAGTATTTCTGCACTATTATTTCTCAATACAGAAATAAAAACATTACATCACCTGTATCTTGATCTGTCTTGAGTAATTAAACACTTGTATCACAGTTAATGAATTTTAGGCATGTAGATTATGCTTTTATTCTTCATGTTTGAATTTCAAATTAGGATTGCATGATAGCATTTGTTTTGTGCTTCTGTTTCCCAGAATCACTCCAGCCACTTGTAGAATCATTCACCATAATTTGAGTCTCTGCTCAGAACAGTGCATCACTGGCATTAGACTCATGTAGCAGATTATGCAAAACTGGCAAAATCATGCGAAAGAGTTAACATCCTGTTTGCCAGCCCTGTGCCTGACTCAGCTTTGTAAATCTTTAAGTCCATAATCATTGAGGCCATGCTTACATGTTGAGTGGTTTTAAGATAGCAAATGACACGAAATGCTGTAAAATGTCACTTGTTTTATAAGGATATTGGTTAATATATTAGATGTACTTGGGCTCACATGACATAGAAAGAATATCTTTTTTTGTAGATAAACTTTCTGGAGACAGAATAAAGCAAGTCATGGAACACATCTGGAAGCTTCAGGAGTTCTGTAACAGCATGGCCAAGCTCGACATTGATGGATATGAATATGCATACCTTAAAGCTATAGTCCTCTTTAGCCCTGGTAAGATATTTAGTAACATAAACAATCATATGCTAATGTTTTAGCAATTTTTCTAATGAGGTTAATGTCTTGCTATGAGTCTGATCTGTCAAACTGCAAGTAAAATGGTTGTTCCATAATGATTTATCACAAAGAGTATGTGTTTTAAAAATAACTTTGGAGCAACACATCCATGTTATTTACACTTCCAATATATTGGGTGTTTCCTGTACACCCACTTTAGAACACTAGACTCTCAACTACCTTCATCTGAGAGTCTATGAGTAGTAAGCTATCTGGGATGTGTACTAGCAATATCAGTGAAGTAAATGGCAGGAAGGATTAGAGGAAGTACATTCTTACAGTGACAAAAAGAAACTGGCTTCAATTTCAACATTTTTTAATACACTTCTAAGAGGGATGGTTGAAATAGGAGCAGAAATACAACTGTATTTTATATGGGACTTCCACAACATCTCCAAAACTAAACGTAAACAGGTTGTCCTCCATTTGTTACCTCCAAAAATTACAGCAGAATACTAAAGCATGATCAATAGTTTATATGAGATAAGAGGATTTACTTAAAGACGACATTGGGATTTTCTGGAATGATAAGGCGGGGACATTAAAGAAATGGGAAGTGACAGTATATTTATCAAAGGTGGTGAAATTTTCCTAGGACACACAAAGGTTAATTTAGAACTGAGTGAAAGGTAAATTCTTGCTCAGAAATGTGAATTATTTACTTTAATTCAAGGGTGTGTACCACTTTGAATTTAACAAAATACAAAGGAAAAAGAGTGTCTTGTAATCAGGGGTTTGAGGTTTTTTGTGTTGGTGGGGTTTCTTTAGTCGGTATTATTTTTCTCCTTGCAGTAAAGCTTACAGCTTGCTTTAATGACAAGGTATTGCTGTCCTGAAATTTGCTTTTGAAACTTTTTTGCAGATTGTACCATTAGGGTTGGGTTTATTAGGGTTTTTGTTCAAGCTGGAGGAGCAAGAAGCTCTCCAAACTCAAGCTAGCTCTGTCCCATTCAAGGGGAGAGCAGTTTGAACACAACACTGAAGATACTTGGGCATAGTCAGGTATGTGGTATTTTCTGGGATCTTCTGATCATGTGACTGTCTTTGAGGAGCTGAGCCAGCCGGAATTAAAACATGAGACAGACTCAGGAAGGTTAGCAAATTGATCTGTCAAGAAAACAACCCAAGATACTGCTCAATCAGCCTAGGCAAAGTCAGAGGCAACGTATTTAAAACAGCAGCATAAACAAGGAGTGTCACAGCCGGGTACATACCTACAGGCTTAATCTCTTGCCACTTTCTTGTGTATACACACAGCTATAGAGAGAAAAATGAGCAAGCTGATTCTGAAGCCAGGAAGCGAATGTTCAACTCAGTGGTTTACTTTATAGCACTAACACGTTAAATATCACAATACAAGGGAAATACTTAAATGAAATTAAATGCAAGAATCTTATAACTACATATATTTCATAATGTATAGGGAAACAATCGACATACAGAAATGTTTTGTTTCTTTAGATCACCCTGGTCTGACCAGTTCAACCCAAATAGAAAAATTCCAGGAGAAGGCACAGATGGAATTACAGGACTATGTACAAAAATCCTATCCAGAAGATACTTATAGGTATTTATTGTCTATAGTACCCAAAGTAATGTTGTGGGCCGTAGCTGGCAAAAGTACAAAATAACATCACTGATGTAAAAATTGCCTTTTTGACATCTGTTCTTCTTTGACTGCTGATGAGAAAGAGCTAGAACCTCGTTCACAAAAGCATGCAGGTTTGTGTACAACTAACTAGAAGCAAGAACAGCTGCCTCGCTTCTTCCAGGGAAGTGAAACTTGACTACTTTCCTTTGCTGGTTTTTGTTGTTCTTTTTTTTTATCTTTGAGAGAGAGAGACTCATTGCCATGTTTAGAAAAGTAAACAGAAGTCTCAAGAATAACTGCCTTAACCGCCTCAAACTTCTTCAGTTCAAGCTGCCTCCTTTTTCATGTTAGCTGTCAAAGAGGCATTGAGAGAATTAAAGCTTATTATTGCCCTTTGGCAAGTTACTTATGCAGGAAAGTATTAGAACTGTCACTTTTTAAACTTTGGACAAACAAAGATTACATGTGGGGAACAATAACCAACTCTTAAGCTTCTGTTCATAAGACATTCCCACATCCTGCTTATTTTCTCCTTTGATTTTTTTGGAATTTCCGGTGACTTCTATTTGAAAATACCTTGTTTTTTTTCACGTCTCAACTGTTTCTATTTCTTACTTGCTAGAAATAATTCTCCTATTTCTAATAGTTTCCATCAAAACTATTTTAAATTTCATCAACATAATGCTTCTCTGCACTACAAAGGAAATTCTAACTAACTTCTGTCTACCAATATATCCTAGAACATACTCTCTTTTACTGTGAAAAGTAGCCTCACATAAAGAAGCACAATCCCATACATTTAAGAAAGGTCTGAGGTGAGTGTAACCTTAAAAAAAAAGACAAAAAAACTCTCATCTCAGAGAGTGGTCTCTGCACTCATTTTACAGAGTTAACATCCTCTAGGCAACAGAAAGGGCATCAAGATTCCCAGTTAGGTGTAGTGAAGATGGGATTCTCTACTTCAGAAATACCCTCAAATCCCACATACTTCCTCTGTGTACAACTAATTATTCTGGTTTGATGTGTAAGAGCTGGATACCTGCCATAAAAAGAAATACAGAATTTGTTCCATATACTTACTTCTCTTAATAGCGGCTTAAGGAAGAGAATCAGAGTTTTCCAATACAGGACATTTTCCTGTGTCCTGTATTTTAGTGGATACCATTTGTAGCCCTATACTGACCTATAAATAAGTTTATAGTACAAATGTGATTATTTCTGAGCAACTGAATGCTGGCACAAATTGAGATAGAAGCACAAGTGTTACATTTTCACAAAACCAGCAGCATAGCTTGAATCTTGTTGCAATTTTGCAATCAAGTTTATAATATATGGCATATTAGCAGAATGGACCATATATTTCCTCCACAGATATTCAAGCATTCTCCAGAGGCCTGTGTTCAGTGCTGCCTAAGGTTTGCTATTACATGGCTGTGATTCAGGAAATGTATTTATTTTGGCATTTGTGTTAAACGTCTGCCATATAAGCACAGCAGATACATTTTCATTACTGTCCTAAATTGCAAATGCATTGACAGTCCAGCAAATCGATACAATCACTTCATTATGCTCAATCTCTGTTAACGTCCTGGTACATAAAACCCCACAGCATTTGGCAATATGTATGAGTAACAACACATCCCTCCAAATTCCTTTTCTCATCAGAAGCAGATTCTCTTCTCTTCTTTTATGCATATCCAGTCCCATTCTTGCTATGTGCTTTGGCATTAATTTGCTGAGTAACCGAGGACTCCTCTGCTTATGGTTTAATTCTAATTAGATTTACTTTTAAAATTCTGTGCAAATGTTCTCACACAGTCAGTATGAATATTATTCATCTCAGCATTGTGCTGAACTATGAAGTGCTTCGAGAGCTGAGAGTTTCAAAAGCAGACCAGGACTGTGTGTTTGTACATACACGTCGTATCTACAAAGGCCATTGATATCCTTTTCTTTGGAAAACCACAGAGAAAATGGTGGCTTTTCATTTCACTCACAGGATAGAAAAGCAACCATTCTTTTTAAGATAGCTCAATTAGCTTTTATTGCCTCTTTACTCCCATTCGTGAGTTATGGTAATAATAAAAGCAGATCCAGCTCTTCAGCCACAAAGTATTTTAAACTAGTATTACATGTATTTATAATCCACTGAACTTCTTTTTCAGGCTAGCCCGGATTCTAGTTCGCCTTCCAGCACTTCGGCTGATGAACTCTAGCATCACCGAGGAACTGTTTTTTACTGGTCTCATTGGAAATGTTCCCATTGACAGCATAATACCCTACATTCTTAAAATGGAAACCGCAGAATATAATGGTCAAATAACTGGCACGTCTGCGTAGTGGGAACAACGCAATGAGATGGATCAAAGTAGTTTTCACAAAAACATAGAATTATGAAGTTAACAGAATAGCATTTGGGTATGTACAACTGTTTTCAACTTGTTACCAGTTTCCTGTCAGGTTTCTCCTTGTCTGTTTGCTGAAGTTGACAACATTTAAGCAGCTGTTAAAAGACCTGCTATAGGACCTTTTCTGCCACAAGGAATATTTTTGATGCCTTTCATTTAAAAGGCTATAGGTTACTGAACATACTTTTCACATGCTTTGTATTTAGAAATTAGTGGTGGTTAAAGAGAGTTTTATAATATCAGAGATTAATAGTAAAATTACTTTAAAAGTAAAAAGAACAGTATGTATATATTTAAAAGTATCCTTGGAATTAATATCTAATAAATGCCAGGGAATAATATTAGCACTTTGTAATCACTTCTTGTCAAAGTGACATCATCAACATCCTGCTTCTGAGTATGGAAAATGAAAAACCCTGCTTATGTCTTTAGTCAGAATGCCAGTGATTTCAATGACAATGTAGAATGCTACAGGAGACAATCATTTATTCTACAAAAAAAAAAATCACTTGCTCTTATGTTATGGTAATGTGGATTCTGAACTCAGATATCCACATTATATGAAACTGTTCAATCAGCACAGCTGTAATGCACAGTATGGTGCAGTCATGGTGACTATTGTGTGCTACAGGAATTACCCAAACCAAGAGGAAAAAAATGTGTTTCTTGCCACAGTAATGATGAAATATTCAAGTTCTTTAAAGTTTCTATTCAGACCAACACAGTTATGTCAGATGGTATTCTGCGGGGAGAATCAGTCATTAACTGGAAGAACAGTCATTTTCAAGTACAGCTGTGTGATGTCTTTGAATATGCTCTTTGTATTTCCAGATTTACTTCTCTGTACCCCTTAAACACCCTCATAATCAATCCAATTTAAAACCTGAAATGTGTAGAACCCCTGGCTACCATTGCATTACAAAGTTCTCTTTTATTTCTGCACCTCCCCTTCCCTGACTCAACACTCCCATTTTTTGAGTGCTCTCAGCTTTCCTATGGCTGTGCGGGGTTCAACAGTAGCAGTAGTTTTTATTCCTTCTTAGTAGCTGGTGCAGTGCTGTGGTTTTGACTTTCAGCCTGGGAACGGCGCTGATAACACCGATGGTTTTCGTTGTTGCTAAGTAATGTTTACTCTGATCAAGGAATTTCTCAGTCTCGTGCTTTGCCAGGGAGGAAGGACACAGAAAGCTGGGAGAAAGCAGAGACAGGATACCTGGCCTAAACTAGATCCTTTGATCCTGCGATCCTTCAGTCAGCCACACACAGGTGCACCAGCAAATACCTGCAGGATCCTGAAGAGAAAAACACTTTAAACATCAGTTTTCTGTTTGAAATCCCTCTCCTTTAGTTACAAGTAAGGTAGCTTGTTTCTTTTGCCTCTACTCTTGCCTATAATAGAAAAAGGAGAAATACCAGGCAAACAAGTAGTTTGCGTCAAACTATCTGTCCCAGTAGTTTACCTTACTTGCCATACAACAGAAGAGCTGCTGCAGTGGTTTGCTCTGATGGTAAGCATGGGCCTGCTGTGAGAGCAGCACACAACATCTGCAATGCCTCCAGATGTCCATGGAGAATCAACAAAATGGGGCCATATTCACCCAACAGAGGAAAGTAAGGGGCAGAGAGAGGAAGGACAAACTGCCAGTGTCTACTGCATACTGAATGACACAAAATTAGTTTAAAAAACAACTTGATATGAAAGGTTCTCAAGAGGACATAGCAAAGAGGAGAAAATGAAAGCATTTACTTTTTGCACCTTCTGATTCTAAAGTTGCCGAGGCATTTTAACTGTAAATTCTCCTGAACTAAGTTCAAGCTTATTGTTTGAAGAAAAATGCCATAACCCCTCTTGTAAGATAATGCTACAGTTCTGCTTCTGCTGCAATCAGTGGTACCAGCATTATGTGGGAAATACATGTGGAAAAAAAAAGAACATTATTTATCCTGAGGCTGCAGGTTAAAGTGAAGTTCTTTGTAAAGTTTAAATGCTCTAAGTCTGAATACATAGTGGACTTGGAAAACATCAAACCCCTGAATTACCTTATTCATACCATCATAGAATGGTTACTGAGCTTTATGTTGTGTAGTCATGTAAGTAAGTTCATCACAGATAATACCATCGTAATTCTCAATCTCTTTTATCCTCCTACATAAATTCTTTGGAAATGGCTTATAATTGTTACATTCATGCCTGTCTTCCTTCTTTTTAAAGGATTTGATGAGTTTTGACACCCCTTTATTTTGTGCCTCCCACCACTGTGCATTTCTGCATGTTGAATTCTGAACCTCACTTGAGCAGCTAAGGCATATGTACATAGTTGTACGTCTGTGTGTATGAATGTATATGTTTATACCTGTCTAAATATTATGTACAGTGTATAGATTGTGTGTAGTGTATGTATATATGTACAGATATGTAGCCATTTGTTCATACCATTCTGTTAAAGCTTTTAATTCATTTGCTCATCCAGAGCTTCCTAGTTTTTCTTTCTTAGCCCAAACTGAGCCTCACTTAAGCAGGTGAATCCTCCTGAATTTCAGAGATTTGCACCTTCTTCTAAACCCAGCCTGATTTTAGGATTTTCTGCTCGGAACTGACAAATATATTCCATGAATTTTCTGTCTTTTTCCGTTACTCCTTTCACCCTTTTTTTATCTGAGGTGTAGAATTCTGCCACTAAATAGTTAATAGAATATATACTGTAAATACATAACTACACTCATAAAAAAAGCCCTCCCTGTTACCAAGCCATACTCATTGTCTTGCAGCCTTCTGAGAGACTTTTTGTGGAAGTTTTATTTGCAGTGACACTTGGAAGGGATTGATTGGTTTTAAGTCTTCAGCAGTGGCTAACAGGAAGAAAACCAAGCTGCCCCTTATCACTGAGCTGTAGCACACAGAACAGGATGCAATGGATGCTGTTTAAAAAATACTCGTGAGGCCATAATGATAACACGAAACCAAACCATGAAACCAAGATCCTGCTCAGTGAAACAGTGACAGGTCTGTTGCAGCAGTAATTAAATTGCCTAGTTTCTTTCCTAGCAAGCATCAAGATTTTTCACAACGCATTTCAGTTTTATATTCACTTACCAAAGTTCTTCTCGTTATTGTCTAGCTTAAACTGAACAAAGTTGGTTAGTTCATTTAGTCGTCGGACTAATGTCCATGTTCGTGCTCTATCCTTTCCTGACACTATCATCTCTGCAGATCTTGCACTCTGTGTGCAGTTTCCATTCTTTGCGTGAGAGGTGGGCACATGCAGCATTTGTGAAATCAGGCTTGAAGTAATTACTCATAGGGAGTATTCAAACATTTCAGTTATCAAAATATAAGTAGTTCTTGTTCCTTTGGCCTTCAGATGACTTAAGTTACAAAGGAAACCTTCTGTAAAGCAATTCTATTAACTCTGTTTCTTTAAAAAAGCATTTCACAGACCACATAGGGGAGTAGTTCACCAAGTCTCGTTTCTGTCGTATTAAAAAGGTGAAGAGGAATTCTCTGGGCATTTATTGCCATCTTCAGTGTGTCAAAGACTTGGGCAGATGAGCAGACACCAATTAAAACAATGTGAGCTTAAAGTAAAACACAAACCTCTTTGAGAGTCAGGCCCTCTGCTTGTAAAGCCTTTGCTCTGCAAAGTGCTAAGAATGTTCTCTGTTTCTTGCTTATCTTTTAGTATGTGTTTGTAAACTTTTGTTCCAAATATACAAAAAAATGGTAAAGCAGCCGTTCTAACGTTTCAAACTTTATTATTGAGATTTTCTGCAGGAAAATAACTTCAATTAATGGCAAGAATTCCTGTGACAGATGGTCCTTCATTGGTGTCTTGACAATCAATTAGTGCTGTTCGAATAATGTTTGCTTTCCTCTTTAAAGGCTGAATGGAAACCTGAATGTCTGTTAACATCACTGAACTGCAGGAACATTTTTAAAGATTAAGAAGCCAGTTGGGGAATTGATCAGGATTTAATCCATTTTAAAAGATCAATTGAGAAATTAGAAAAGAGCGTATTTTAAGATTGTGAACTTTTTTTATACACTTTTGAATTGTTTGTATTCTGAAGGACAAAATGCACTCACATGTAGGTGGCAACAGAGGCTCTGTTGTAATGCTCTGTGGAAACTGTGGAACGTGAAATTAGCTTTCTCTGGTCACAGAGAGCAAAACTCTGAGAAGCACATCTCCTGCCAGGTCTCTAACACCCCAGAATAACTGGCTGCTTGTGTGTTTTTCTCATCATCGTAGATAAATGATAGCAAGGCACAGGCCCATTTTAAAATCCTTTCAATGACTGTGGGTTGAAAGCAGGTCTGAAGACATTTCACATTAAAAGGATGTGTTTTGAGAAGGAAGCACGTCACTTGCAGAGCATTCACATTACCTTCTCACACATGGAGTCAACAGTGAATATGGGAATCTTTTTAGTGATTACTCTCTACTCCAGAATCCATCGCAGGCCCGTGTTCAGCTTCCTAACTGGCAACCTGCACATTGTGTATGTGTTGTGTCTGGCACACCGAGGAGTTCTGAGCTCCTACAAGAACAGCAGTTTTTGTAAAAGGAATCATCTAATTCCTTGGGATATTTTTGGGAAGTCTTTGTTCATGATAATCTAGAAAACTATTGTTCATGTTACCGTATTCCAAGTTAAAAATCCTGCAGGAGTTGTTAATTCCTCACAGCTTCCTTTGTGAAGTCAGCACTATGTGCGACTGCATTCGAAAATAACAGCATGTTCTTTTTTTAATCTGAATTTTGTATCTGATCAGTGTCTTCAGTCATGAAGAGGGATTTGCATTGTTGTGTTTGTATATAGAGTATTTGCGGTGCATGATTTAGCTTATGCATTTTATTAAATGCTGTTTAATAAATGTTTAATGTAATGTGGCATTATATTGTTGTGGCTTAATACTACTACCTATTTGAGGTTTACCATTAAAGTGAATTACAAATATAAATGTGTCGAGTTTTATTATTAAGTTCAATAAATTTCTTTCTAAATATTACGTGTCTAGGCCAAATACATCATTTATTATCTTTTAGGGGAAAACTGTATTTTCCCTTCACTACTGTGATTATGAGTAATTTAATTAGTTTTAAGAGGGAAGATAAGTCCCATGAACCCTCCTGACACCAGGGAACCCCCTGAAGTAGAAGACCCTTTTCCTCAGGGTTTTAATTCATCCTCTTCGGCCTTCTGTTTTTCTCCGGGTTTTGGAGGAGGCCGTTGGCTGTTAATAGACAGTTCTTCACGTTCTCTTGTACCTGGAAGCTCCTTCCTGTTCCCAGTTCTTGAGTGAAGGTGATGTGCTGGGTCCCAGTTCAGCTCCCTCACACACACTTTGTAATGGAGGTAACGGGCTCGGGCTCTATTTTAAACAGCGGCTGAACTCCCACGTCCAGGCGGGCACGTTCTCCTTGAGCACAAAACGTGGGTTTGCATTTGACAGAGCGGTGGGGCACGTTACAGACAGAAACATGCGTTTGTTCGTGCCAAGTATCCCATCGGCGTGAGCAACTTCCCTGTTCCCTCAGCCGCTTCCGTGAACTAACAACGGAAGGAATGAAGCCGCAGTCCCGCCATTTCCGGCCTTCGCTCTCGCAACTTCCGGCTCTACCACTTTCTCCTCTCGTCACTTCCTCTTCCCGCCACTTCCGGCCGCCGCCATGCCGATGAAAGGCCGGTTCCCCATCCGGCGCACGCTGCAGTACCTCAACCAGGGCGATGTCGTCTTCAAAAGCTCGGTGAAGGTGATGACCGTGAACTACAACACGTCGGGAGAGCTCAGCGAAGGGGCGAGGTGAGCGTGGGCGCGACGGGGCGCGGGGCTCAGCGCCCTCCTCAGCGGCCTCTGGGCTTGCGGAGACAGCCCTGCTGGCGCCTGTGTTCTTCTTCCTTCCAGAAAGTTTGTGTTTTTCAACATCCCGCAGATCCAGTACAAGAACCCCTGGGTGCAGATCATGCTCTTCAAGAACATGACCCCCTCGCCCTTCGTCCGGTTCTACCTGGGTAGGTCCCGCCGGCCTTGGCCTGAGCGCAGCCTCGGCTGCAGCGGCGGCTTCCGCGCTGGAAACGGGGGCTGAACCGGCCGCGGCCTGCACTGCGGAAGGAGGGAGCGGGTATAGGGAAGCAGCTCGGAGGGTTAGTAAAGCCCCTGCAACCCTCTGCCTCCACCCCGAGTCATGCTCTTTGCTTTTCCTGTTTAAACGTTACACTGTACCCGACAGCGGCAGAGAGGCTGATGTCTTAGTTCTGGGTGTTTAAAACACTTTTTTCCAGCTGTTGTGAAAGTGCGTTGTAGGGAAAGGAGCCCTTTCATACGTGATTACAAATCTGTTTTCACAGACAATGGAGAACAAGTTTTGGTTGACGTTGAAGATAAAACCAACAAAGAGATTAATGAGCACATTAAGAAAATCCTGGGGAAAAGCAAGTAAGTGACACTTCATAACCTCCTGTACCCTCTTGCATACATCACGGTACAATCCCTGCAAACTTCTGTCAGGTATACAGAGGGAAATGCAACTTCTCCCTGATGTATTTAGCATGAGCTACGAACTGTAAATCTGTCCTTCTGGTAAACTGGGGCCAGGGGAAGGAGAGGAAATGTCACCATTCAGGCTTCTGATAATAACAAATGGATCTTGTTTCTAGAGAAACGCTTGAAAAAGAGGAGAGGGAAAGGAAAAAACTGTCACATCCGGCAACGTTTGGGCCCAAGAAGTACCATCTGCGAGAATGCATGTGTGAAATTGAAGGCCAGGTTCCCTGTCCTGCTTTTGTGCCACTGCCCAAAGAGATGAGGGGAAAATACAAAGCTGCAATGAAAAATGAAGCATCAGCCTGAAAGCTCAAGCCATGCAGTTGTTTTTCCTCAGGGCTGGATAATCAAGGTACTTCAGTGGGAAAAAGAACTAAAAAGCTTCTGGGAACAGGAACAAACAAGTTCATATAATACATGGGAGACAAAGTTTTCTCAGAGCTACAATCAGAATAATTTAAAGTGAAAAATAAATAGAAGTTGAAAGCCAGCTTTTTTTGGTGCCAGTTTTACAAAGCATTACAGTCAACACTGCATATAAGGCAAACAGAACAAGGGAAATGATGCCTGTATCCTACTTGTGCCTGCATGTATAAGGTTGTATAACCAGATCGTGTTTGCTTTGGATAGAGACTAGACTAAAAGTCTCTTCTGAATCTCCACAGCTTCTGCCTTACCAAACATTCACACAATACCTCTAATAGCAGATAAATACTGTATTGCTTACCATTTGGTAATTGCATGTACCTTCCACTCAGGCTGTCAGAGCAGCTGACTGTGGAGCTAAGGACCGAGTACAAAACTTCACACTAGTTCACATGTCCTGTAAGAATTGTCCAGACCAAACACAGCACAAAATAAACATGTTGGTTTATTTCATCTCTTTACAAAGTTCCCACACAGAGCAGTGCATGCAGCTTTAACAAAATTCAATGCTAGTCCTTTACTGAGCTTTATGGATGTCTTCATTCCCTTGTGCCTTGTGAGCCTCACAACAGCCCAAGTATCAGCGTCGAGTCTTCACTTTGGAGATGACTTTAGGAATGAGTTGTCTAGTCTGTCACATTAACACTGACAAAAGATGAGGTATGCTAGTTTGTTATCTGCTTGTAAAAATACATGTACAATAAGGCTACTTTAGTTATTAGTGTATTAGACTGAAAATACAAACAAGGCAGGATAGCTGCAACAAGGAAAAAACACTTAAAATGTGGAAGCTGAATCCACTGAAATTTTATTTTTCATGTTGGTTCCAAAACAGCTCTGGGTTACAATGCAGGGCACAGTCCTCCTGGCCAGCAAACAGACTTAAATATCTACCTTACACTGCTTCTGTTAAAACACTTCCAGGGGTTACATTTCCCTGTCCTAACATCCGTTTTCTGCTACCTTTGTAAATTTGGTGCTACCTTTGTAGATTTGGTGCCACAGGGCACATTTTACTAGTTTATGACCTTTGAGAATCCTGTGCTCCTTTCACCTGGTGCAAGGTAACACTCAGGGACTAAAAATCAACTCTAATAAAACATTTTGGTATAAAAACTTCATGGTCTTGCTCTGCACACCTTTCAACTTCAGATTTAGGCTACAGTAAGAACATCAAGTGTCTTTAATGGGCTGCTCGTAAGTTATTTTGATTAGTTACTAGTGCTGTTAAGTGAGGAGGTGGCTTGGTTTTTTTTAAACAAGAGTTCTGCAAGTCCCCTCCATCAATTTATAGCAAGCTAAAACCAGAGTCCCCGCTCTCCAGGTAGTGCAATTATTTGTGTCTCTAAAATGTTACACAATGCTTGGGTTACAGCTGTGCTGATTAATATATATTATTAGAGAGTTAGTTAATACGTATCCCATTCCATGAAAGTTTACACTTCTGAGTAAGCCCACTATTAGTACTATGCAGGGTGATCTGTGTGATTTCCTTTATTTCAGCTTTAAATAAATACATCTTTTGGATTAACTTCTCCCTTCCACCCTTTCACACACTGATGCCTGATGATGGACCTCTGCCAAAGATAAAAATCCAGGCAGCTCAGACTCCCATCTCACAAAGACATGGTCTGACCTAACCTGAAGGGATCCCACATTTCTGATACCAGCCTTCAGAGCCCAGCTCTAAGCCCTCCTGCATTACCAGTGCTGGCCATCACCCAGGCATCCCCTGGACCACAGGATCCCAACATCACTCCAATTTGGAGCTTCTTACTAAAAACAGACATGCCCAATTCTCAGAACAACTTCCAAAGGGAATCAAAATGAAACAATTGCTGTTTGACCCTACTGCAGCCACAGACTCTCTCCCAACTTTCACAGAATTCCAGTTCAGTGGCACTTCAGCTCTCCATTGTAAACAAGATTTCTGTTCCTTGAATCCTACAAAAAGAGGGTTCCAGTCTCACAAATGACACACGTGATCATTCGGTCACCCAGAGAAGGAATGTGCAGATTCCATACAATAATTAGGAATTGGAGGGTCACTCCTACTGTAGTCCAAAATGGTGCCAGCCTGAGGGTCTTCTCCCTGGAAACAAGTAGGTACTTGCTCCCTGAAGCAGGGCTCTGAAGTCAACCCAGCATGCTCTATTATTGTAGTTTGTGCTCAGAGCAAAGAGGAGACTAAAGGTGATGAAAACACAGCATCCAGATTTTTAGAAACACATTAAAAAGTTGCTCATGTTAAGATCAGTTAGAAAGTTCTCAGTCTTAAAATCCCTTTTACATATTAGCATTGCACAAAATTGATCTGTATATTCTGCACCTCGAAGAATCACAGTAGCCGCCTAACAGCACTTTCTGCTAACACCATCAGGCACTGTAGCACTGCACCATAACATTACTGGGGTGCAGCACTTGAAAAGTTTTTGTCTCTCTTTAGTTAAAGCCCCACTCGAAAGGCCAATACTATTGTAACAGAAAGGGGGAAAGAGAACAACCAACATTGCAACCATTTCCAAATCACAGTTCCCTATTGGCACTTAGCCACTTTGACCAAAATAAACACAAGACCAGGCAGCACTGAGTGTTGTTAACAAGTCATTCCAAAATTCCTTACCACAGGTGTCTGGGACCAGCAGCATACCTCAGCGATTCTTTCTTCAAGACTGAGTAGTAGTGGAAATGCCTAGCTGAAAGTGCATGAAAGTCAAGACTCCCCCAATTCCCTCTTGTGATCTGTACTCCTCTTTGCAAGTATCTGCTCTACCTTCCCATATTTAACAGCAGATTTAAAGTAATGATTACCAAGCCCCATTGCTTCAGCAGTTGGATTTCTCCTTCTGCTTTGCTAGTGTGCGCTTCAATTCCTTTAAGTTCTCTGTCAGTACCTCCACCTCATCCATTCGTCCACTATGTTTGGCATCAAATATATAAGCTTTGATATTATCTATCTGTTGAAGAAGCAGTTCTTCCTCTATAGCCTCCTCTCCAGAATTCTCACTGTCATCCTCCACTTCAAAGGGATTGGTAGAAGATCCTTCTTCAAATGGATTTCCAGAATTCCAGCTGCCCCCTGGTTTTTTAAATGGATTTTCATCCTCTTCGAAAGGGTTTGATGTACTGCCAGGTGCTCCATTAGTTTGTTCCTCCTCCTCCTCATTTTCAAATGGATTATATTCCTTTTTATTACTTTGCAAAGCCGTGTTAGAGAAAGAAACCATTGGAGAAGTGTCTTTGGCAAATGGGTTAGAAGGATCTTCCTCTAACTGAGGGGTATCTGCTTCATCTTCAAAGGGGTTTAGACTGGCTGGCTGATCTTGGGCTTTGTCACACTGTGGGACATTCTGGGGTGCCAGTGTGAAAATCAAGTGCTCTTTAGCTGGCAGCTGCTCAACAGCAGGAGTTTCAAAACCTGGGTTCCCTCTGATCCGAGTAATATCCAAATCCAATGCACACGCTGTCAAGTTACGGTTCTCATTTACAACTCCGTGCTGATGCTGCTTGACTTCTCTGAAGTCTAAGGAGCGTGTCCTTGAATGCTGAGACATGAGTTTGTGCTGTTCTCTTTCCCACTCCTTTTCACAAAGCACCTGAAGTTCCTCCCTCTGCATCTCTTCCTCTTCTGCCTGTTTTTTGGAAAGCTCAATAGCTTTCAGTGTTTGTTGTTGATCATACTCATCCTGAAGCTGCCTCAGGTTCTCTTGCAACATATGGACCTCATCTACCCTATTCGCAGCCTTTGCTTGCTTAATAAAGGATGTAATATTGTCAATCTGCTGAAGAAGAGGGTCTGCTATCTCACTCTCACGTGATATGCTAGATGTAGGTAACCAGCCTTCAGATTTCCTGACTGTTTCTTTTTTCAGGTGAGTTGCATCACCATTAACTGCAGCTGCAGATCTGGAGATGAAATCTTTCTGCTTTTCTTCTTGCTTTCCATGTGTTTCAAGAGCCACCTAAAGTGAGTAACACACAGTAAGAGACCATGACCATGAAAAGTCCTGTTCTGAACATCTGTAGGTACAATCAACTCACTGATCTTAGACATTGCTGGCTGTCACTGAAAGGAATCAGCTGCATTTCTGCTGACTTTGCAGAGAAAATTTATTTTCATAGTACTACCCAAATGCTTCCCTTCAGTTTGTTTGTGATGATATTGAGCAAAATCCCATGACTTCTGCCTCTACAAACTTAAAAGGCAAGCAGGAGCAGTGACAGTGCTTTATAGAGAACAAGAAATGCTGAATGCAACTGTGCAAAGAGTGCTCTAAGACTGATTTGGACAGCAACTATATCAGACATCTGTAGTAGAGCATCTTGTGTTAAAGGCCATCCGTATCATTAGCTTTCAGAGTGCAACAGTTCTTATTTCTCAACCTACCTCAAGATAAAGCTGCTTTAGTTTACAATTCATGATAGTCTCCCTCCTAACTGAAGAAACTCTTTCTCTCAAGAATCATCCTTATTCCCATATATCCTTTTTCACCACCGAAAGCAGCCTCCAAATTCTACTTGTGCAAATGAACTCCAGAACACAATTTGAAAACCCATGTAGATTAACACACGTAGTTTAGGGCTGCAGAAACAGCACATGCCACCAAGTCACTGCTGCTTTCTGCAGGTGTTCAGCTGCTTACTACACAACTGCTTATGTTCTGTATGATACAGTGACTGTGTTACATAGGCATGGAATGATCTGCATTTAAAAAGATGAAAAACTGAAATCCAGCTGCTCATGCACACACACACACCTATGAGGCTTAAGCTTTTGAAGGAGCCCCTGACCCATGATGCAGCAGATCTTAACCTGGCTTACCATATGCAGTCTTCTCTTCTTCAGTTCTTCATACTGATCTTTGGTTGGCAGGGACATCAGGCCAAGCAGTTTCTCCTGGCAAAAATTGAAACATTTTACATTGTTGCTTGCAGGCATTCAGCCAGTTTTCAAGTACTTGAAAAGAGAGATGCCTCCAACAGAACACCCCACAAAGAAAAAGTACGGCTACACTGCAGTCACTGCTGCAGACCTGACCGGGTCTTTGCTGCCAGAGCTATCCTGCTAGCTGGACACCTCAGCAAGAGACAAAGCCAAGTTTCACACATTCTCTTAGGTCACTAAACTCAATACTGCTCTGACTGCACTCTCTGTAGTCAAGATAGCTCATTTTTGGCTGCCATAAGTTATTAGGAGAAGCAATGGTACATACAGACTATATGGGGAACTAATGACTATACAGAAAATGTCTAGAACTAAGCCTCCTGTCAAAACTGTTGCAAGCCAGAGAACACTACATAAAGTCTATGTTCAGCTCATAACATATGCTCCATTACCTGAACAAAAAGTGTAGCTGAATATCTTATCATTCTCTGCAGCTGTAGTGTTTTAGGATGAGGCTGGGGATCTTCATGCAAGCCTAGACTCAAAATCTTCTTACTGCATCAAAGCAAAGCCTCATCAGTTCAGAAACAAGGGCCAGCAAAAGTGCAACAGAAGGGGAGTGAGACAACATTGGATGAAACTTTCTCATGTTTTTAGGTAAAGCACTCTGGAGGTTACAAGTTGTAAGACAAAAAAAACAAGTTGTTTTTTTTTTATGAAAACAAACAAAACCCAAAACGCAAACAAACAAAAAACCCCAAAACCCAAACAAAAACCAACTGTGCCTCTATTTGTTTCCTCTGGCTTAGTTATTTGCACTGCAGAGAAACGCATGATTTTTAAGGCTGGAAAAGGAAGTAGAAATTGATGGTGCACAAGGACAGCATCTACCTTTTCACATGCTCCTTACAGCTGAACACACTGATTGTCCATACGAATAAGTGGGTATGTGATACACAAATAGTTGGGAAAGACTGTAAAGAAGTCATAAATAGACACACACATGCTGGGGGAGGGGGAAAGGGAGAGATCTTTTACCTTAAGGCATCTATAAGTTCGTATACTTTTTGAATCTCCACCCTCAAGTCATTAGCGTTGTCAAGACTGTAGGTTGTCTCCCCAGCACTAAGAAATAAATATGGCTTCATTGTAAGTCATGCTTCCAGCTAACAATACACACAGCACTAGAAGTTCTCCCAAGATGACTAAGATTTAACAAGTGGCAACTCTAAAGGGGTTGAAAGGATGACACAGAGCGGCACCTCAGTGGGAAGTGGCAATGTTACCATCCACAGTTAACTCAGTGCTACTCTGAAGAGCATCCAAAAGACAACAGATAATCTAACAGTGCTTTTTTAATAATTGACACACTCTTGCAGACTTGGCACAGTTCCTCAGTCCTTCCCACTCTTCTACGGAATAAAAGTACATACATACATTCATAAACTCAGCAAACAGGGCTTACTTCAGTGATTCTGCCATCCTTATATACTCTGGTGCCTTCTGGTCAACTTTCTCCATGCAGAATCGGAGTTTCTTGTTTGAAACAAAATGTATGAGAAAAGAACTTCCATTAAACACTTATGCAAGTACATGCTGACATCAACCTTGCACACTGCATGTGCACATTCAAAGTTAACCGTGAGAAAAGCCATTTAATTATTCAGGATGACAAGACCCTCCCGTCATTTTTCCAACACAGATGGCATAGTCAGGAACAGAGAAAGACTCCCTGAATTTCTGCAAGATGAATTTTGCAGTTAAAAGCTGTTATAATGGACAGCTTGGACAACTTCTAGCCTTAAATCTCTTCACAAAGCACACCAACTCCCATTACTATTAACTTGGGGAGGTTGTGGACTCAACTTAAAAGATACCTGATGATTGTCAGTACCTGCTTTCAACACAGAGTTGAACACAATCTTCCAACCATACACTCTTGATTGACCTCACTGGTTTAAAAAAAACATCTGCCATGAGTGTGATGACAAACAGTGCTGACAATATTGAGTCCTATAGTGCCAGAGCAGCCCAAAGTGCACAGCGTACCATTGGTTTAAATAAGAACTGTTCTGGGGAATCCCAGCTGACACAGCTCACAATTTTGAGAGGTGCATCTCAGAACTATCAGCTCTAGAGTATGAGAATGAAGATGCATCTTAAAATGGTGTTATCATGATATAACTACTGCATGGCAATTAGCTCCATCATTTCAGACATATCTCTGTTACATGGCATAAACACAAAGTAGGATCTATTCTAACACAAGTGAGTATTAAGTCATTAAGTAAGCACTCAGACATGAGATAACAAGCCTGAAGTCAAGTAGTGACAACCACAGGCAGATACACTGAGGATGGAAGCAGCAAAGACTGATTTACCTCATAGAGTTTCACAATCTCTGGAGTGTGCTCTTTCTCATCGATCTGTTGTTCTCTTTTCAACAGGGTATCTTTGCAGTGCCGACAACATCGGATTCGGTCATCATCCTTCTCATCCAGAACTGAGCTCACACTGCTTATGCTGCTAATGCTGCCACGGCGGGAGCCATGGACACTGTTTGGTGAGGAGTTCGGGCTCGTATGAGAACCCAAGGCCTCTCTGCTGGCGCTAGTGAGCTTGCCTAAACATTACACACAGGTAAGTTTTATAGCAACTGGAGAAGCCAACAGATTTTACTGACACAAATGAATTGCACTTTAACAGAAACTTTACATTCAGGTCATATTAGAAAACCAAGTTGAAATAATCTGCTGAAAAAGACACACAGGGAACCTATGACAACCAAGGCTGCAAGTCAGAATTTGGGTCTTCACTGTAAACCTGCTCCATCCTAGAAGGAGCTAGAGAGCAGACTGTTGAGAAGCACCTACTTGGCTTGTGCGTAAAAGCATTCTCATGTTGGAGCTTGCACTGTTATAGAACAGCATGTGCAACAACAGCTACCTTATGTTGCCCACGTTTTGTGCTTAACTGAGCTGTTTGTAAAGTTCAGCTTATTTATTTCAACAGAAAACGCTGTCTCCTCCCCAATGTGCTGGATGAGGAAATTAAAGTTTGAAGGGTTTCTTAAAGGCCTGTGGCTGAATTTCTTTAATGTCAGCATGTGGACAACCATGGCAAAGACTGGAAATACGTGCAATAGTTTCAAATGTCAAGAACCTTGGCAGTTTTAATTCCTAGAGCTTATATCTTCATAATTATGGTACTTGGTAGACTCAAATACTAAATATTAACTGTATTTACTAGTAGTATATCCTACTACTTCTTCTAGTAACTTTTTTAGGGTTATGTAACACTCCCAAACCTGAAGAAGGAATGGAGACAAAGAATGGAGAAATCATTTTTCCTGTTTCACAGACAAGTGGCTGCATGATGCTGAATGACACATTAAGGACCAAGTTTTCCACAGAGACAGAATGTTACCAGCAGCTTTTTTTCTAATGGCAGAAAGGCTGGACAGAGTTAGCACTGAGTGAGCTAAGGAGAGGAGGAATTAACAGCATACACTGTACTTACTTGCCAAAGGAAGACCAACAAGTTCCATGCACTTCTTGCACATAATAGACCCACAAAGGCGGCAGTGGTGACGTCGGTTTCGAATACTGAACTTACTGCCACAGTCTGGGCAGAAGGGAACATCCTGGTCACTGACCCAAGGCACAACAGACTTCTCTATAGCTGTGATAGGGCAAAAGTAGGGAGGAATACACACAATGTAAAATATTCATTCAATTAATTCCTCAGCTGGTTAAACTACAAGAACAAAGAGTCTGCAGTAAGCTCATACCAACCTCTTATTTTGGCTGACTCAGTGTTTGCTCTGTCAAACGATGTAAGCTAGTAGGAGATAAACAACATATTCAAGAAAATGGTACTTTGCAAGAAAAAGCCCCAGTACAGTCCATCCCAGTGAGAAAAAGAAACCTATAGGTTTGAAGAGACAGAAGTCTCAGCCTGTTCTGCACCCGATTCCTGCAACTTCCCTATTTATTTCTAATGCAATATTAATAAAGTAGTTCCAAACAATGACACCAAAGCTGTACAAATCAGAGCATTTGGGACATAATCCTTACAGCATCCAACATTATCTGAGACAAAATGCAAGTATATCATTGGTAGATTTTGAAGAATTGAAGAATGGGAAGCTGGAAGAATCATGACAAACAAATCAGGGAGAAATTTAGCAAAAGGTGAAGAAAATATACAGGGAAAGAAACAGTTCCTGAAGCAGGCGGGTGTAGTATCTTCATCTTGAAACTAGTGCACAAAACAGAAGTCAAATCCACAGTATGGGTTCAGACCAAGCACAGAACTCAAGGATAGAGAAAGAAAACAGTAATGTGTGAACAGAGTATTAGTTTAGTATCCTTTATAAAAGTGGCTGCTAGATAAATGGGCACACTTCATACTAAAGACATATTAAATATTAAAAATATTAAAAGCATCAAATTTACCTTTTCTAACCTGATTATTAACTTATTGACTTCTACTACATAGTGATCAATCCTGGCTGCTCGGTGTTTCTTGAAATCAGAAAGATGGCTTCTCATAGCACCTGGAGAGATAGCAAAAAAGTGTTGACAGTCACCCAGGTGTTCTGAATGGACTTAAATGCCCCTTGAAAGACAGCTCTCCACTACTTATGTCTCATCTTCAAACTGAATTTTAAAGACACATTAGAACCCTACATTTTCATGGTGCTGCCCTAAATAAAACATGCAGGTTAAAGCCCAACCTCCAGGCTAGCAATAAAACAGCATTTTCTTTCTACTACAGAAAACAACAGGCACTATGTTGAAGTCTGCAACATCTGCAACAAAGTTTTTTCCCCTCTTCATCCCTCAGTTACATCTGGCAAGCTATTATCAGCTAGTAGTGTTCTCCAAACCAACTCCACACAATTCCATGCAGCATCAGCAGTACTGTAGCACTTTTCCAATTAAAGAAAAATCCTTGCTGCATCACTTTCTAGTTCTCCTACCGACTTCCTGAGGCTCCCACATGTATGGATCTACTCCACCATAGCTGAATGACTCGTATCGCTCCTGAGATCCAGAATCAGTTCTGTCATCTCCTTCTCGTTTCAGCAATTTCTTCTTTGCTCTTTTGGCCTTCTGGACTAGATCTGAAAAGGATAAATCCAAGTTACCAAACATGGCAGGTAGTCACCAAATATTTGTCACATGAAGTTTCTCATCTTTTACCACAGATCTTTTTCCTTGATGACAGTTTTATCCTCAACATATTCTGCTTAGAACCAGAATGTGGTTCAGGGAATCACAGATGACTTGAAATGCTCTTTGTTATCTGTCACAAAGTAGCACTATGGCCCTGATGACAAACCAGTAGTTTTAGACACTCCATTCAGGGACTTCACTGTAAAGCAGTAAGCTGTCTTTAACTATGGGACCCATTCCACAGCATTCTGGGACATCATGCAGATGATACCTTCATTCTCTTAATTCCTGATGACTTTCTTAGGTTTCAAGGATGTTCAACACTGTCTTGTTGCACAAACTACAAACTAAGTATTTCAGTGTGCTTATACACATAAATACTTTCAGAAGCACTAAACAGCCCCAATCTCCTGTCAATGCTGGCAAGAAGGCAGTCTCCTGAGGCTTGAAACTGCAGAGCTTCTGAAGCTACACTCCTCTCTGTATGCTAGGAGAAGCTGAGGGCTCTACTCACCAGACACATTCAGTTGTGGGAGTTATGCTACCTCCCAAAATTGCACTCAGTGATATAAAACCCACTTCTCAACAAAGCTGTCAAGGATTTCTCCTCCACCCACCTACTCTCAAGCCAGCACTGCAAAGACCAGCTAGACCCTGCAGTTCAAGTTTACACCACCTAAATAAGAAACAGATTTGCACCTGAGACTTCAAAAGCCTGATATACTCAGAAAGAAGTAGGGATGCCTCATGGCTTTGTCACACACACAAACTTTTCAAGCAATCCTCATAATTTTGTTTCCCATGAAGTCCAACTTAACCACGTCAATATGACCCAACTGAATCAATACAGTGATTTGTAAGCATTTCTAGAACTCCAGTTACAGTAGTTGGAGTTGAGCACAGTCCCTACAACAGGCAATTTAAATCAGTGGTTCTGCTGGCCTGCCTTCTTCTAAAAGGGACCTCACTGAATAGACCCTGACATGAAGACCTAGGACAGAAAATAAGCAGACAAAACCAACGTCCTTTATGCAAAAAACATGTATGAAAGACGGCCTGAGAAGTCACAGTACACTAGTTTAAATTAAAACAACACTGAGAGAATAAAATCAAAGTGCAGGTGTTTTGTATTAAATAAAAGCATTTTGGAAATCTTGCCAACCCAAGTTGTTGTTTTCTTTCCTCTTACCACGGTGAAAACCACGTTGTTATTTTGGTTTAAACCCTCACGGAAGCACCTGTGATTCAGCTCTTTGCAGCACTGTACCCGTGTGAGAACACAGCTGCAGTACTGAGCACTCTGCCTGCACTGTCCAAGAGCAGCACAGTGCCAAGAGCCAGGAAGTAGCCAGACTGATGGAAAGCAACCTAAAGATTTGTGAAGTATTCTGTGCTGCCCTTGAGATCGGCTTGTTAAACCCATAACACTTTCACTGAAGAAACAGGCTTTTGAAATAACAGTCATCAATCTCAGGGGGAAAAAAAGCAGAGGCAAGAGTAAAGATTCAGGGCAGCCAGGCCACTCTCTCTCATATAATAAACACAAAAGGACTTTTACAGGGAACATACAGAATTACCACCAGGTTTGGCACATTTTTCTCTCAATGTAAGATGACACTGAGTGCACAAGGGGATAAAAAGGTAAATATTTTACTTAAACAGAAATCAAAGGGGTTTACAGACCGCAGCAGCAGTTGGCAACACACAGCACAACCCCGGGACGTTTCATCCACATTCTTCTTTTTTTCCCCCCAACAACCTTTCTGAACTTCACACACTGTAACTGCAACTGCAGTTTTACCTACTGTCGGAACACACGATTAATAACTCAGTACCTAACGAGTACCAGATTCCCTTTATTCAGTAAGGCCTTCAAGTAATGCTTGGGAATTCATCTGGGTTTCAGTATAAATCAAGAGTTTTTCGATAAAAACAAAGCAGCCCAAAGGGCCAAGAATAAGTCACGCACAGAAACGGACACTTGAAGAGTGATGACTTTTAGCGGCTCCTTCCGAATTTTCTTATCGAAAGTATCAGAAATAATTTAAAACTTCTGCCTGGGCCTGAGGTAACGCGGCAGGAGCCCCGCGGTGCCCACGCCTGGCAGAACAGAACGCGTTAAAATGCCGGTGGCGGCTCTTACTTTTGAGCTGCGCTTTGACATCCCTGTCCTCGCGGGAGTGCTCCTCCTCGTAGTGCGTCTGGAGCTGGTAGAATGACTGCAGGTCCTTCAGGCAGAGCGGGCACAGGAACCCTTCCCGCATCTCCGCCGGGTCCCCGAAGGGCGGCGCGCAGCCGGACGCCATGGTGCCGGCTGCTGGCGGGCCGCGATCGCTCTCCGGGCTCAGCAGCGGCGGCAGGGCAGAGCAGGGCGCGGCCGCCCCGCAGGGCCAAAGCGCGGGGTCGGCATCATCCTTCGCGGCTTTCTGGAAGAGACGCGGGCAGCGGCGTCAGGCGGGCGGACGGGCTGACGGCTTCACCCCTGCTCCACCGCGGCGCCGAAGAGGCTGAGAGCTACTGGGCCGCGGCGGGGCCGAGCTGCGAGCGCGGAGGCGAGGCCTAGCGCTGGCGGCTCACTAAGCAGGCGCACGTACCCCGCACTCGCCGGGAGCGCTGCACCGCAGCTCGGCCGCGCAGGGAGAGGGGCAAGGCCTAGCGCTCGCACCCACCGGCGAGAGGGGCCAGAGCTCGGGAGCGCGGGCGGGGCTCACCTCAGGCTTGGCAGGAGGCGCGTGTCAGCAGCGACACCGGGACACCGGCACCCCGCACCCACCGGTAGGCCCCGGCTGCCCGGGAGCGGTAAGAGACGACGGAAGGCGGAGAGAGCACCGAGATATCGATGGGCGGAAGGGGTGGGGACAAGCGGGGCTCATCCGGGGCCGGCGGAAGATGAGGGGCCTAGCTAAGGCGTGCGCTGCCGAGCGCAGAGCTATGGATGGAGGGCGGGGCCGGGGTGGTGGCAATGTGGGGCCGGGCCCAGGCCCACACCCCCTCATGGGAGTGCAGGGACCGCTCCGCTGTTTTCATCCACCCTGGAACGGACCCTGGTAGCAGGGCCTGCTGCAGCATCCCGAGGCTTGCAGGTGTGTATGAGAGAGGCTGCGTGCCATCGCTGTGACAGAATCCTGTCAGGAGCGGGGTTTCCGGGGCCTCCCGCTGCTTCGAGACATCGCACACCTAGTCGCGGTGCCGTTACTCCTGAGCGGGCTCGGGACCGGCGTGGCTAACGGGGACAAGCCCGGTGTCCCCATCCTTAGCCTGCCAGACGAAAGCGTTCCAAAGTCGTGACGCGGGCGCCGTGCTGCCGGCGGAGCCGCAGGGAAGCGGGAACCCACCAGCACCTGGCGAGCCGCTGTGTCAATGGCAGAAGGTTTTCGATAGCCCCTTTGTGATGGAAGGGCCTGTTTAGTCTCAGCTGGCAGAAGACTGCTGCCCCGCGTTCCCTTGCGTGGGGGAAATAACGGCAGCGCGGAGCCTGCTCCTGCTTCACCCGTTAGAATTACAGGCTTTTGGAGGCAGAGATTATCTTCTGTGACAATGCTATTTACACTGGAGCCCTAGACATTAAAAGTGGTTTTTCACTGCACTTTTATGCTTGGAGTTAAGTCCTTTAAAACATTAAAGGGTGGGAGTGTTTTCCAAGGCATGAATTATATAGATGCCCAACTTCACAGGACTTCAAATCCCAGCTAAAGCACATAGGGTGTTCACAGACGGGTTGAGGGATTTTTACGAGTCATTCTAAATTTTGGTCTCATTCCTGCACTCTGGCCCTTGTGCGCTGACTGTTAACGTGCACCTTGTCACATCACCAGTGAGTTTCATCTGGTTTGTGTTTATTGTTCCATCATCTAGCAAAAGTATAATGGGAAACCAAAGTCCTAAACGTGAACGGGAGATTTAACCATAGCAGTAAATGAATGTTAGAAACAATCAAACTCTGGTTTTTTACATGTACAGTTTGCTGTTAGGAACCATTATGCTCTGGTTTTCAAAACTGTGCAGTCTTGATTCAGTTATGAGTAGAGAAACGGATGCTGTGGAAATAGTGTGGCACCCAGTCACAGTCCCCCTTCTGTTCCGCATGCAAAACAGGACCAGTTTTGCTGGTTGAAAACCAGAAAGGGATCTTGTCATGCTGTAAAAGCTGCCCTTGTCGGGTACTGTCCCTGCAGCGCACTCGGGTACATTATAAAACGTTGAGGCTTTTTTTGTTTGGCTGTTTTTTTAGAAGGTATGATTGTGCTTTTAAATTATTTATTTAACAAGTGAAGGGGCTGTTGGAACCCCAAGCATTTCTTGTTCTATGGGTGTAGGGAAGAGACAAGGAAAGTGGGTGATGGAAGCCGTGCCTGTCACTAGGTGTCACACCGAGCACAGCTGAGCCCACGGCAGACCTGCGGTGCCCTGCGGTGGATCCCGCACCCAGGGACTGCTTGGCTGGTTGCTTGAAAGACTCTTCTGCAGCAGGATGGTCCTGGCCGCTGGCAGCCCGATCCTCTCCTGTCATTCAGAAGTCGAGAGGATGAAGTGTAAGGAAAAGCGAGGCTGTACTGAACAGCAAGCTCTTTCCTTAAACCTGTGCTTCTCTACGGCTTCGGTGACTGTGCCGTTTGTTTGCATGTTTCTGAATTTAAAGAGTCTTCAACACTTTCTGAGGAACTCATTGCACATTAAGTCTCTGCACTGTTTAGGGTGATCTGAATCCTTATGAGAGTATTAGACTCTGGTTGGGAGACTCCCAGAGAGAATTACAGAAGTGATAATACAACGTTAGCCTTCCAGATGTAGTGTTGTGTTGAATGGTGTCTGTGCACTCCCAAAGGGAAATGTGGGCTCCTGTGTCTCTGAGGGCCCCACGTCTTTTTACAGAGGAGCGCAATCCAGGTTTGTGCTGGTGTAAATGAGGATAGATTTTGGCTGCTTGTCACTTAGGCTCATCACACTTTCCCACACAGAGTGTTCACAAAATGAAAAACTCCAGGTCAGTCTAAAGCAATCCAGTTTACACTTCTTCAAACATGATTTTTTTCATCCAGCTAGTTGCAATAGGAAGAGAGGTGTTTAGGGAAAAATTAAACCTTACTGAAATGCTACAGTGGGAATACAACTGAGAAGGGGGGCAGTCAGCCCTGTAGCTGTGGCACAGTCCTGCCAGAAATATCTTCTAGTTAATGTTCACGTGTACTCACCGACTTGTAATATCTTCAGCACCATTTGAAATGTTAAAAATGGAATCTGATCCCAGCACGGGAGAGATAAATGTAGACTAGAAGTAATTCTTGGTGATGCCCGTCTACTTCTCCAGGAATGCAGTGGGACATTTTTGCACAAGTATGGCTTACTCACTGTAAAAACTATGTTCAATATCTGAAAGTTGTGTTGAGTTCAGTATAGACTTTGGGGTGGAAAATCAGAATGTTCTTTGGAAAATCAGAGTGTTCTTCCTAAACTAAGTGGCCAGTTAATTTTGAGTGGCACTGTGTGTAAAATTGGCCTAAATTCAGTTTTGTAATTTAATGATAGATTTAAAAAAAATAATTTTGAATCTCCTAGCATTGAAAGGGATTAGCATGAAATTCTTCCTACAGCGTTGATTTTAATTTATTTGCTAAAACTTTATTGTTCATTTAGGTGGATCTAAACCAACATTTTCTGTATTTTTCATTTTGGTCATGGAACTGAACTGAGGAACACAAAGGAACACATTGCTGTTCCTTTTAACAAAGCTTATACATTCAATGTACTCCAGTTGCTTTGAGTAAACATTTTGATACAAACCAAATCCGTTTAAGCAGTCTGTGCAGAGAGGACAGAAGCTCCATTTCCATGCTAAACCATGGCTTTTCTGTGTTTGCAGACTCCTCAATCAAAACTGGCAGGTGGTGATTTGTAAGAGCTGCAGCTGACAGCTTGTTGAGCCCCATTTGTCTGATTTGCCTATTAACTGCTTCAGCACTGGCAGGCCAGCATCTGCATAAATTTATCTGGCTCTAACTGCTGCTGAGGAATCTGGGATGTTGGGTCTGAATGCTGGAGTGTGGTACCACTTGTACACAGGGTAGGTGAATTATAAGGGGCAGTAAGGATTCAGAATTCCTTTCTGTTTGCATTCTATGTAATGTTCTAACTGTAGGATCCATATGCCACAATGTCTAGATTATGTTCAAGGCTCATTTTGGATTTCAAGCACCTCTGTATTTGGGTGCTGTCTCCTGTAGCCTCTCTTGTCTTCTATTTCCCCTATAAATTTGTACAGCAACCAGTTCCCTTCTTGAAAGCATCTCTAAAATCAGTAAGTGGATACCCTCAACAGAGGGTGTTCAATAGTGAATGATTTGTGACTTTTTTCAGGGCTGTGTGGCTGTCTTTTTCAACACCACCTGCTTGTTTGAAGAGCTTACTTTTTGTCTTGACTGCTTTGGCTCAGAGAACCTTCCATATAGTTTTACTATATTTTTCATTTGTCTTTCCTTTTCTCTCTCCTCCTCCTCTTCTCTTTCTACAATATCTTCTTCAGACACCCCACACAGTAGCAGCTTCAAAATCAGGAAGGAAGTTAGGCTTCAAACATATGCTTCTTTGTGAAAATCAGTTTAAAACAGCAATCATATTTTAGGCAACCTCTTCAAAGCACGTCACTTTCCCTAGTTTTCTTGGTCATAATCTCACATTTTTTCCTATACCAATAAACTACTGAAGTCTCTAGGCTGCATCATACTCAACTGCATTCAGGTAGGATATCCATTATAGAGAGAAGATGGCAATGAAATTGCTTCCTTTGATGTGGCAAGTTGAATCCTGGTTTACCTCCATCCGATTTTGCAAGAGTATTTGCTTGATTTATTAAGTCCAGATTTCCCCTCTTTCCAGTTCATGTTAACTTGAGGAATGTGCAGTGTATGTTAGCTGTGAGTGAAAGAGGCTGAAAATAAACTCAAGAGCCGTCTTTGCCTTTTGGCTAGGACTGTTCCATTACATTAGTATCTAACATGCCCTGTCTCTGTCAGGAATCAGTATCATGCTCCAGCATACCAGTGTAATTTGTGATCCAATCAGATTCTGGTTCTTAGGGGAGGCTTTACCCTCCTTCAGTCTGTGCTCCTTCATCTCATGTAAGCAGACAGAGTGAATTGGCAGATAATTGATAAATGTCCTTTTCTTGGTTTCCCTCTTAGGACTTTAAAGCTGCAGTGTTTTCATCAAGGAAAACAAAGGACAAATGTCTTCACAGAGGTATAAAAGTAATCGCAAGGCAGGAAGATAATTCCATTTTCTCAAGGAACTTTCCCATCAGAGGTCTTTGTATTCAACCTGAATCCTTCCTCATGACCCTTGTAGGACTGCAGAGTTCATGCTTTTCTTACTGGGAGGGAAGTGCGACTCATCCACTTATCCATTTCCTAAAACCAGAAGGATTTCTCTGTCTGCATCTTTTGTGCCATGTCTCTGTACAGTCTGGAGTTTGCCCACTCATCCCTTCTGCAGTGCTTCTCCACGTACCTGATTTTTATCATAGTTATTATTCATAGCAATGTCCTGACCAATGCTTTGAAAGTACAGCTGGCTGTTTAATGCTAGCCAAGTGAGTTACCAGGCAAGCAGTGACTCTACTTCAGCCATGGTGATGATGTTGTCAAATTTTCTCCAACTAATGAGTCATTACAGTTCATTTTGAACATACTAGTAAAAGTTGTGCTTTAGGAATCACATTCCCGTGTCACAATGACTGGTAACATGCCAGAAATGTAAACCTGTGGTAAATAAAGAACTCCTCTGTGCATGGTTGGTTTAGTGTCATTGAAAGCTGGAAATAAGATTTTGCATGACTGGTGCCATGTTAGGGCGAGTGCACAACGTTGGGTTTTCATGCTTCTCTCCCTTTCCTGCCTTGGCTTTCTTGTAGCAGCCACAGCAGCCTCCTTGTCTTGCAGGAGCTGTGATGCATTTTTGCTGTTGCCCATGTTTAGCCACTTGATAACTTTTTCTTTCCAGTTTTTCACTTATTTGGGAAATTTTATAGCAGTGGTGGTGGTCTTGTGTAGTAGTGTTCCCTGAGGTGTGAGCAGCACATTCCTTCACTGCTGGAAATAGTATGAGAAATGGTATTCTTTAGAGACATCCTTTTTTCCTTCTAAAATGAAAAACGAACATTTTAAAAGGCATCCCATGCAGAGAGTGTGCTGAAGGAATATGAAGTGCATGGAACGTTCCCAGCTGCCTCCTCTGAGGATTTCTTCAGCACTTGTGAATTAGAAAGCCCCTGTCAATAGGAGAGCTCTGTGTGTCCTGTGCATAGACTGTGTTAAGCGCTGAGCAGCCTGGGAGTGTTAACATCAGGAAAGCTCATTGAGATGATCAGGGTAACTAAACTGTATGGCAAAACTAACTTCTATACCTGAGGAAATGCTGTGAGGCCCTGAGTGAGGAAGCAAACAGTCATATCTAGAAGGAACACTCAAAGCACTAATGTGTTGTGATGGTATTGAGAAGGATGAATGACAGTGGTAAACATACTAATTTGTTTATAAAAACATAGCATTTTAGTGAAATACAGACAAGAAGTGATGCTATGAATAATTCAGTGCACTCAGTAACCATGTATTAATTACAAAACCCTGTAAAGCTATTTTTTAGACTTGTGAACAGGAAATCAGACTTCTGGTAAAGTTCCCTGTGAACAAGGTAAGAAGGTTACTGTGGATTTAGCCCAGACGCATAACTTTGTGTGTCATACAGGTAGCAGGTGTAAAAAGGGAGTCTATCTATAGGCAAATCATCCTTCCACTTCAGTAGCAAAAGTTTTATATATAAACATGTGCTAACCACCAGTATGCAAGAAGATTGTGCCTAGAAAAATACTCTGATGTTTATATTTATTTAGCTTGGGTTGGGTTTATGTTTTTCTCTCTATTACAGCATGTTTGCACAACAGTAAGGACACCCAGAGTTGATTATTGATGTTTATTGAATGATTCATTTCAAACACTTTGGGGAATCTCACCACAAAAGTAAAAGCATTCATTTGAGAAGAGAGACATCAGAAATCCTTCTTGGAAGAAAAGGATGTCTGCTTGTTTAATTTTTAAATGTCTGAGGAGAAGGCATGATTTCAGGTGGCGTGACTCAAGTGTGGACACACCAGGGAGGGAGTTCTGCTATAGGGTGTACACAGGTTCACAACTTGCGTCTGAGATGCTCTGGGATGTGTTAATGCTTTACATTTTGCAGCCTCTTAGGTGAAAACGGGCTTTATGTGCCAGTTCCAAGTCAAACTATAAACTCAGTCATCTATTCTGTTCAAGTTGGAACAGTTCCTATCTCTGTGCTTGCTGTCTAGACAGATTGTAGCACACAAGGGTTCAGGTCTCATTAATGTATCATTTTGAGTTGAAAACCTATTCAATTTAATTTTGAAACAACTCATGTATGTTGTTCTTTTTTTTCTCCCTCTCCATTAATTTACTGATTTCACTGATGTGAGAAGAAACCTTATAATTATTCCATTTTAGCAGCCTCAGAACAGATATTTAATAGCCTGTTTTAGTAATTTGGAAACAGGAAATTGGACACACATAGTGGTATTTTTCTGGGGTCTGGGCCCGTAAGGAAATAAGCACTTTTATCTTTCTGGAGCAGGTGAGTTGGAGACTCTCAGTACTTGCCTGACCCATGCAAATGTCCCCCTCAGTCTCTTTATTTTAAGTGTGTGACAAAGCCGTTAATGCACTGAAAGATGGGTGCAGAGATCAGCAGCAGGAAGCAGAAAGGGAGTGAACAGAATTTTTTAGTGATCTGGCAGCTTACTTCACCAATGCAAAGGATACACAATGATTTTCTCATTCTTCTGTTTCACTCTCCCATGCTGATCTCTTTCCTGGGTGCTGACGTTTTTCTTTACCAGCATTTTCTACTAGATCAAGCAAAAAGCTGCCTTTGTTACAGGTGAAGGACTCCTGAAAGTTGCAGGGGCCTGCATCATCTGGGCTGTCAAAATTCCAGTGCTTTTTTCCAGGGTGCTGGCGTTTCTCACCATGTCGATCATTTAAGTCTACCTCAGCATTCCAGCCTCTCTTGCTAGGACGCTGGTTCTTGTAGATCAGGTACCTTCTGCCTGGATGCTGTCTTTTGGATAACTCATTCAAGTAGGCCAGCTGTGAACTAGGGTTGTCAGCATCCTGTGCCAACAGTGACCTTCTGCCAGGATGCTGTCGCTTTTTCAGCTCCAGAGAGCTGTCAAGGTCATCTTCTGCCTCTCTTTTCCCCGGATGCTGCCTCTTCTGGATGTCTCCGTAAGATGTGTCTTCCTCAACATCTCTTTTCCCAGGATGCTGTCTCTTCTCCAGCTCACTCAAGTACTTTTTCCCAAGGTGTTGTCTTTTGGAAAGCCATTCTGGCAGAGGCGCATTTGATTCTGTCCATGGAAAAGAATAATGTTAATGAGCCCCCATAGTCCTCACTAAGGTAGTTGAAATGGGAGTTTGTGGAGTTGTATGGTGCAGGACCATTATCTCATGCTCATTATGCCCATTTAATTGCACAGGTAACTGCAAGTATGGTCTTGAATTTGATCACTCCAGATGGCATCTGTTAAAACAGTTCTGGTACATTTTTAGCAAGGATGATTGACACACTAGGAACTAGCTGCAGCCAAATGGAAAGACATGCAATAATCGAGCCTAATGTGTTGATACAGGTAAATGTGTCAGATTCAGGTAAAGGGAGATGAGTAAAAGATGCTGAGCAGCTGGAAGAAATCAGCTGCAGAAGCTGCATATGGTGAAGAGCTGGAAATCAGCATGAGGCAGGGAAAAGATAGGTCTGACACACAAGTAGAAGAGGGGATATGGACATCTGAAAGCCAGCTCAGTATTTCCAGCTACCAGTCATAATGCCACCAGTATCTCATGCTCATTCTTAAGCTCTTTTTAGTATTTCAGGTCTTGGACCAACATAATCAATTTTCAGCATTCATGTGAAGAGGGAAGAAGGCTTTTTCTATGGCCAAATGAGCCAGCTCGTTTTTCCACTCTGAAGGAGCTTTGTGCTCCTTGGTGGCAGGCACCTCTGTGCTGCTTCTTGCAGTCTGATTTGTTTCTGCTGCAGTGACTAGTGAGAGCAGAGCACCTGCAGGCTAGGAGAAGCAGCCTCTGCATTCCCAGCCATGGGAAAAGCCCACCTCTGCTGGGGTGTAGGAACCAATGGGTGGAGGTAGCTGGGGAATGGTAGCACTCCCACCTCCAAATAATATTAGCTATGGGGTCCACAGTTGGGGAATGTCCTCCATGTGTCCTCTTAGAGCTTCCCTAGGGAAGTACTTACCAGACAAGCAAGTTTTCTGTGATGGGCTTCTACCTTTTTATTATGCAGCAATTGCTTAGTGATGGTACAGCATTGCCTAAGCAGGGAGATTTTAGAGAACAGTGGCTTTTGGGAACTCTGTGTCAGTGTATCGCAGCAGATTTCTTATCCTTCCCTTTCCCTTAGAGTAAGATACATATACATCAGAACCTGAGAACTATGCATTGGATCTAATTATCTCAGCAAGTACTATGCCAGCAAAACTAGATGAGTGTCCCCAGTGTAATACATACCTTTATTAATCTCTCCTTCCTTTTCAGCTTTCTTGAAGACAGACTGGAGAATGAGGCTGTCAGATCTCTGCAGGATGTCATCCAGGGGACTTCTTCCCATGGTCTCCCTTCCCTCTGGAAAGGGTGGCCTCTCCTTGAGGCACACACCACATAAGGTCAGGCAGAGGAGCAGCAGTGGCAGCTGGATAGATGGCATTGTAGGGTTGAGGGTTCCTGCAACTTTCATGGGAGAGAGATCAACAGGGGAAGACGATGAAGCAAACAAACCTAGCAATAACAGCAGTATTTCCAAACACTGAAAAAGAAACATAGCACTGCTGTAGGGATTCAAGGCTTATGAGGGTCCTTCCTCAGTTTTGTTACTAACCTCTCAGTTTGTTTTATATTCTTCAAAGAATCTGTGAATTCATCACAATTAAAACCGGGCACCTGGTTGTTTTTCTGGCAGAATAAATATGGACATTTTAACCACCGAGCTTCCTGATGCACACACAGCTCTGAAAACTAATGATTTTGCTTTGCCTTCTGCCACAAGGCAAAATAATTTCCCTCTTGAACTCTGTGTTACCTGTTGCCCTGCATGAGTGAGGTACACACGCATATATCTGCACTAAAAATCTCCAGCAGGCAATTCCCTTTGTTAAGGGTTCAGTTTAAACAATACTGGGATTTGCAGCACTTTCATTCCACCTCTAGTTAAAGCCCAGCTTTAATAGTCCATTAGTTTTTAATATCTGTTTCTGTGTATTTAAAGGAGCTATGTGTCTGTGTATTGGTCATTATTGTAAGAGCTACACTGTCAGAGAGATTTCTTGCTTTGGGGAAGCACCTCATTTTTTTCAGAGCCATAATCATGCCCTCCATTACCCATTGCCCAGATAACAAATGCTTTTCTGTTTCGTCTAGCTAGCACTGGACTTCCTAATGCACTTACGGATTTATTTTCCAGTAAGCAGAGTTCCTTCAGTAGAATGGAATATGTCTTTAATACTAGTATAGCTGGCATTGGGCTTAATTGTATCTTCAGAACGTAAAAGAAATGCACAATCTTATAAAGTTCTAGACATTTTTAGAATAGAGAATGAATTTATTACCTCTCTTGATGACAGGTTTCTATCACCTCCAATGAAGTCCTTCGATAAAAGCCCTAAGAATATCACATAGGCTATTTGGCTCAGAGCAATCTTTAGACAGAAAGTTAGAATCAGCTAAAAAGGAAATTATTTGGTAAATTACCTGGTTTGTAGTTTCAGATTTTTGCTTGATGCATCAGCCAAAAAGAGGTTGCTTAGTCCCTTAAAGCTGTTTGCACATCTGAGCTCCAGACTTGCCCTTTTTCTTCTACAGACACACGCAGCATCCAATAGAACTGTTGCTAAGTTCTCTTTGGATAGCTTGTGTCTCTGTTCTTATACTGTACTGCCTCTGGACCCTTCATGCAAATAGCTGTGAGGTAATTTGATGTGTTGTGCTGTTTTCAGGGTTTTTTGCCAGTGTCAGAGATCTGCATTTTGAATGCATTTTAAAACTCTGATAGTTATTTCCTGACCTCTGTATACCCATGCTCTAATCCCAAAAATGCTATTTTTCTGTTCTTTAAAGAGATTATGTTGAATTTTTGATAACACAACATAGAGAAAATGAAGTTTTTCTGTTAACTGAAAGAAGCTTGTCTATCCTCTATTAAGGAAGCACTGTGGAGTAAATGCAGAGAGGCAGGCAATTTATCAAGGGAGAAAACCAATGAAAAATTTTAATGGATTGTATTGACATAACTTTATACCACTGGTTCTTATTCTGAATGACCATTTTTGGCTCACAATTCTGTATTTTCTTGGCATAGGCTTCCATAAACAGTACATTAGACTATGGGGTGCAAAGCATTAGGTATTAAGATATAGTTACGTTGCTGCTACGAGTTTCAAAAATCATTATACTGTTGTAACTAGAACTAAGACTCCTTCTCTTTACCCTGTCTATTTACGGTATTCTTCCACACAGTACTACTAAAAACAGACCATGCAGGGGGCACAGATAAAGAGCTAGTGATTCTTTGATAATCTTAGTGATCCTGATGACAATATGAAGAACTAAAACTGGAGTACAGATTGCTCACAGTATTGCAGCAATTTGGGACTTTTTTATTGTTGCTGCATGGAAGGTTTCAGCCAAGTGGAGTCAGTGGTTTTCTGCTTTCCCATTTACTACCATTGTCATGAACACAAACCACCTTTGTATGTCCCTCTCATCACTGCCATCAAGGTGTTAAAATTTATAGTCAGCAGTAGCCAGTGACAAAACCCAACAACTTGTCACCATGGCTTGAGAGCACCTTTCTTGGCAGGACACTGGTGTGTTTGCAGCTCTCTAGGGTGCTGTGCCACAGCCTCAGACAGAAGGGATCTGGAGATACCCTGGAAAGCTCTGCATTCTATTATTTTTTTTACTTGGGCAGACTTGTGGGTGTCTGGCCCCTGGTCAGAACAGCAGTAGTAGCTCCAAGCTGGCTTCTAGACATTGTAGATGAGTTCCTGGTTACCAGTACAGGTGTTCTACATAGCATAAAAATGCATGTAGATCCCTCATTCCAACAGGTAGGGGATAGGAATTCCTCTTCTCTTAGGGATATCCACTATGCCAGAATGAATAAGAGTGAATAGGAATGAATCCAATGCGAGTGAATAGGAATGAATCCAAAATCCTACACTGTTGCGTACACTGCTCAGGGATTCCTTTCCCCTAGGAGACAACTCAAAGGGAATGTGTTCTGAGCATTCTGAATCCAAAAGTCAGGCTCAGTAAAATACTGCAGGGTGTAATTTGGCTTATATTCTCCTTCATTTTACAACCATAATTTCATCAAAGAAGTTCCCTTATCTCTTGACAGAAACAGAGTGCCAAAGATTACTCATGGAAGCACAAGAAGGGAGGTCAGTCTCTTTCCATTCTCATTAAAATCTGCTTCTTGACACCTTTGGGCTGAGGACTTCCTTTAGAGAACAGGGATGAAATCCTGTGTTACAAACTACATCTCTGTGGAAAGCTGCTTAGTAGGTGCAAAGTTATATCCACAGTGCAATGGCCAGGACTTCCAGCCAAGCATCTGGCACTTTGCTCACTTATTCCTGTTCTATTTTGGACTGATTTAGTAGCTCTTTAATGCTTTGTTTAAATGGAGAAAGTTAAATTTAAGCACCTCAGAGGGTCTTTTGTCTAATGAACAATAGCCTTTTCCTATTTCACAGCTGGAAAACTGTCTCTGTTTAATATGTTATCTTTCTTTTTAGAATTCCTTTTGGCTTTTTTGGCCACATTTTTCCTGTTTCATTTTCCCTGCAGGCAATTTTTCTATTTAAAAGATTTCTGGAGGTTTATTTTAGAAGTGTTAATGTCCTTTCTTCCCACTCACTACAATTATTCATGACACAGTTGAATTCATGGTTACGAGGGAGAGTTTCTTTTCTCAAATTCCAGAACCACCTTCCAAGCTGTAATTTTCTGTCTGCCACAAACCTGCTGACACCCCAGACTTGCCCAGAGCTTGTCTCAGCACAGGGTTTGGCTCCCAGCACACATCTGTCTGTTGCTGATTCTAGAATTGCACAGAGATGTCCAACTATCATACTTCACCCCAAAATACCTAAATATATTTCAGCACCACTATGGTCCACAGCCCCTTTGCCCAGCCATTTTTTTTTATCACAGGTGCTTCAAATCCCTTGAGCTTCTTTATCAGTTCTGTTGATGAAGTTCCTTATTTTCCTTTACAACATTCTCAAGGGCACCCCAGCTTCTGAAAGGGCTTCTAAATGGAGAAACCAAGAGACAGACAACTCCAAACCCAGAGCCAGAGCCTTTTGTGAGAGCTCTGAGGGTTGAGGTTTGTGTTCCTCCTCTTCCAGCCTGCACGTTGCTTGGATTGCTCTCCACAAGCACAGGAGCCAGGTCCTCTGCTTGTCCTGAGTACTTGTCCAGCTCAGACTCAGTGCTCCTAACACTCAGCCTGATGTCTGTCACTGGGCACACAATTCTTGGTCCCTAAAATCTTGAAGGTGAATAATGAGAAAATCTGCTGGTAACCCGAGCTTAATCTCTGTTTTAAGGAATATAAACCCTTGTGTTTTGTGCAGTCAGTCAACTATGACAGCCTGGAGTTAGGCAGAAAGTTTTCCCTGGCAGATTTCTGCATTTTTATGTCTTCCTTGGGATACCTTGCTGTGGTCATGGTCAGAAATGGGAAACTGAAGTATAGTCATCCCTTTAGGAATCATGGAATGTAGGAGTTGTTCTGGAAACAGTTCTTTTCTTGAGCTATAGGATAAAATATATTGTTTTGTGAAATGAATGTGCCTCCTGCCATTGTATTTGTTACCAGTTTCACTGAGAGGTGCTGAATGTTTAAGTGCTTTGCTCTGGGTCACAGAGCTGTAGTGGCATGGTCAGGAAGGGAGACCAGAATCCATTTGCTTTTCTTCCACTCACTTAGCTTTCCCTTATTAAAAGAGCATGGTTTTTTGGTAATACATCATAAGACACATCTTTCTCATTTAAAAGGTTGCCTCCATGACATTATTTCTGTGTGCAAGGCTAAGAGAAATATCTCCACCAGGTACTTAAAGCATCCCGTTAATTCTTATTAAGAGTCCACTGTTCCTGGGACTATTGTTTCCAGCATCTCCTCTCTTTAACCAATTTTATCCTCTTCATTATTTACTGAATTCTCGTTTTTGCAAGGACTGCAGATCTCAGCTGTTCTGTCTGAACTTCCTCTTGTAAATAATGTTGTTGTAAATAAGGAAAGACTTGTTTGCTAACAGAAATGAGAGGCAAATCAGCTCTTCTGTTTTCTTGGGAAAACCTAAAATCACAGCTTATTTATGCCACTCCTTCCACTTTGTTCCTTAAATTGAACTAATCAGGAAGAAAATAAGGGAGATGGGTATCAGTAATAGGTGAACAACTCTCTTTCTGTGTGATCCTTTCTAAAATGCAGCTTCTCATGCATCAGAATATGTAAATAATTTCCCCTGCAGGAGGACATACTGTATTTTAGTGAGAGGTAAAATTCCTGCTTCTCCTCATATTGATTTTAATAACATCAGAATGCCAGAGTGGACACAGCCACTATGATCTTTATATAGTCCCTATTATTAGACCAATAGTACAGTTTTGCAAGGCAGGCAAGCTTTCAGGAATACAGACCTTTCTTAACACTGAGGAGAGGCATTTGTGCCTGAATGTTTGTTTCTCAGGACTAAAACAGAACTTGCGATGCCCCAGAATTGTCAGCTTTTTGCATGGTAGAAGTGACTATAATAAAAGGTGTATTTTATTAAATATTAATCATTGGTAGGGTTCCAAACAACTTGTATCTACCTAGTCCTCAAGATTTGTTTGGTAAGTAAATGGGTGTAGATAGTGTTTAGCAGGTTTAATGACACAGGAACTCTGTTCGGAAGTGCAGCTGCTGTAGTCACAGCCAGCACTAGCGTACGTGAGCCCCTTTATGGCTGACATGCCCAGCGAGAGGAGCTTCATATAGCTAGGAGCACAGCATGTCACAGCCCAGGTGGCCTGTTGTGATTCATCAAAACCCACAACTGTTGAGGACTAATAGCACTTTTGTTTCCATTCATTTTCAGTCATTGGTTATATACAATCCAGGAGGGGAAATGAAGGCAACTCCTGTCCTGTGCTCCCTGTTTCTTCCAGCACTGAGCCCCAGCTGTGGTGCTTCTGCTGTTGCCTACTGCAAGCACCTGTGGTGGGAAATACTTGTGTCTGATGTGAGCTCTGAGGCCTTTTGGGGGTAGCTGCTAGTTAAAGCCAGGTGAATAAGCTGGCCTAGAGAATGGGTTTGAAATCATAAGAAGCCCTGCTGGCTAATGCTGAGCATCACTTGAAACATGACCTGAAAATGGTGAGGAACAACAGTTAAGGGGCTCTTTTGAAGACTGTAACTTCCAGTTGACACCCTCTATCTCAAAACTTCCAGAAAAGGCAAAACCTTCTCCTCTAACTGTAAGCCCCCGAGTTCTGTAGTTTTGCAAACACAGACTTGTTGAAGCTTAATCTTTTGAATTTGTTTAAACTAATAGAAAATCCCTTGAGGAAACTTAATGTAGGAAGAGATTAAGTCTTCTGTTTTAAATAATGAATAGGATGAGTATTGAATGAGATGAGAACATTAGTTTCTGTGCGGGGAAGCTCTTAATAGAATTACTGAGTAAATTCCACGTGGAATGCACACAGCTCCCGTCACCAGTTTAAGTCCATAAAGGCCAGGGAAGGCTATTAAATTAGAGGGAAGAGGAAGTATTCCACATAGCATTAAAACTGTTGCCAAAAGTATAACATGTTGCTTATAACAGCTGAATTGTTTTGTAGTTTCATGAGGAAGCAAAGCCAAAGCATTATGACAATAATCCCACATACTGGTTTACTGACAGACTTTTCAATATTAAACAGCATATTATGGAGCCAGAACTTGACAGACTTAATTGTATACTTAAGAGTCAGCCTAACTCGCAGTTCGTTCCTTCTGGGATGGTGGCAGTTTGAAATTAAAGATCTCAATGGATTCGCAGTAATGTTTCTTTATTTTGTCATTATCTCTGCAGTGTTTATGCAGGGTCATTTCTAGAGCTTTCTAGTCAGGAGAACCCTGCAATTTGGGAATAAAGTGGCCATCTTCAGAGAGATTACCACTGTGCCCTGTCTCTTGTTTCAGGCACAGTCCAGGGTTTTTCAAACCAAATAATGTCACTTAATGAAACAAGCAAGACCCTGTGCCTCCAGGCACCAAAACACCTCAGCTACTCAGCCTGTTGCTATTTCCCAGCTAATGACAGCACTCAGGAGATTCTTGTTCACTTCCAACAGGAAATCAGTCATTGGACAAAGCAAATTTACACCTTGATATACCTTGCAAAAATACTGGTTTTAAACTGGGGCAAGTTTCATGATGTAGCAAGAAGATATTCAGGGAAATTTGATTTGGTATGATAGAAATGGTGGTCATCCAGTTTCCTTTTAAGAAGTAAGTCTGATTCATGCTGTCATGTACCTTGCAAAGTCAGTTGGAGGTTTGTAAATAGGAAGTCACTACTTCCCATAGCAATTAAAGGGATAACATGATAATTTGTTTCCTCTATGCTGTTTCTTTGCACTTGCTGCTAACACATCCTCCTTATGATAGACAAGCCATAACTGGGTGTGAAAGGGAACAAACTTGTGTGAGTGAGAGAAGAGCTGATAAGAGATTTAGTGTTTGGTGCATTTGAAATTGCTGCTTTGGAATTTGAAGTCACCAGTCCTCAGCTTGCAGCTAGTTCTCCTGTCAGGTTCATTGGGAGCAACCAGCACAGACCACGTTTGAAACCCCCACCTCCAGTCCCTGCTTATTCAGAAGTCAAAGGTACAAGGCTCAGAAGCTCCTGAAAGCTTGACATACATAGTGCTTGCTGAACAGAGACCACTGTGGGAGCACAAATAAGATGGAGTAAAAGCAGTGCGAGAAGTTCCAGAACTGGCCCCTGGGGCTGGCTGTAGAAATCTTCTTGAAATTCAGACTTTTCTATTGCAGCTTTTAAAATGGAAGAATTTTATTTCTTATTGTTGCTTGCAGTTGCTGTAAAAGACAGCTGTTCATCTGTATAACTTATTCAGTAAAGTGACCTCAAGCCTTGCTTAAAGGATGCAGTGCAAATGTGATTTGCCTTCAAGTTGTCCGTCTTGGTCTGAAAAGAGAGGGAACTGTGGCCAGTGGCAGGACCATGCCAGCGAGGCAGCTGCATCAGTGCCTACCTATACACAGCAGCCAAGAGCTGCTGTTCTTAATGGGGGTGCCACCTGCAATCAGATGTAGAGAGGAATTCTGAATAGGGATCTGGTGTTACTAACAAAGTTAATCTCAGGTGCCAGTCATATCAGCTTCTCTGGTTGAAACAGGTAACATTTACTTCAAGTGTTCCCCTCTGTTATTTCTCTGTACCTGTGACTATGCATATGCACTTTGTGTGTGCTTTTTACTAATGAACTGTTCCTGACATTTTCACGTGGCTTTATTGTTCTTAGTGGTTACTAAGTTATTTGGTCAGCTCGTTTTATGAGGAGTTAAATTTGCTTACCCTGTGGCGTTCTTCCTGCAGTAAGATTACTCATTTTATCTTTTAGGCTACCAACTTTTAAAGAGTCCTGCAGCACATCAATGGTCAAGGTCAGAATCCCGTTATGGTAAGTACTATAAAGAAGTAGAATTGAAACTGTCCATCCCAAGAGAGTTAGAATGAAGTGCAGCTATGTACATACATCTATATATGCATATATACATACACCTTCATAGACCTACACCTACCAAACACGTATATACACATGTGGGTGTAGGAACTGATTGAGCAAGTGAGAGGATGTGGTAATTATGTCAGTTGTGTTGAACATAAATATGTTATTTCAAGAGCTCTGGTAGCTGTAGATCATCATCAAGCTCATCAGGGCTAGGTTACAGTGGATTTGTAAGCTTTGATGCAGTGTTTCAAAGGGACTTCAAAGAAAGAAGACATTCATTTTATCTTAGCAAGTATTTCTTCCCCTGTGTAAGGACAAGCTTATAAGAAAGCTGGTCACTTGGCATTACCAGCAGGATGAAAACAAGTGGAGTTTTTGCTCTTCTGATTCCAGCATGAACCATTTATGGGAAGGTCTTAGCAAACAGTAGTGATACAGTCTACAGTTTCTGGTACTGTCAATCCCACTGCCTCTGCAAAGCATGTAGCAAAGAGAATACTTATGGCCTTTTTATTTCTTTCCCTTGCACTCATCACTAATGGCACCAGTGAACGTGGAATCTGTTACTTAAAATCCAAGCCTTCACTGTATCAAAGGTATGGATTAGTGTCTAGAAATCAACTAGGAAATTCTACAGTTTGTACTTGGTTAATCACGGAAGCCACCAGAGATCTAATGCAGTACTTAAATGTGCACATTATGTAGCGCACAGGAGGTCAGCAAGTCTCTTCTTTGGAGGGTTGAGTGAATTACCTGGTTAATGAGGGAACTTCAGAGTCCTCAGTTTAGAACTGTTCCCCTGCCCATCATGCACAGTCATTTTCATGAAGGTTGAGACACAACAGAGACTTTAGGGGGAGGAAGATGATCACCACAACCAGTCGTTCAAGTAAGATGATTTTCCTGTTATGCTACTAGCTACATAATGATGAAGACCTTTATGTTATTTTCATCTTTATGACTTTCATAGTCATTGTAATAATAATAGGCTTCTCCACTGGTGCTTAAGGGTTCATTTAAAGGAAACAACAGTGAGAATCAGTGGGTATTCAGATGCCATTTGGGGGCAGAGATTATAATTAAAGCTGTTTGATAGGCCAGATACTGGATATTATGCTTTATGGGACAATAAAGACATGTACATGTCTGGTGAGGTATATGCTGAGACCAGGAGTAGTACTGGCTTTTAGAAGGGTTCTGTGATCTTCTCATGGCTTCTTCACATCTGCCCAGCTGGCACACTGTGCATCCCAAGGGAAGCTGAGTGTATGAATATTTAGCACTGGAGTAAAAGTTTCTTGAGTCATTTGATACCTGCTTCTGCTGAGAAGACTGTAAGGCACAAAATCTCTGTGCTTCTCAACTCTTCTGTCACCCCACCCCCTGTGGGCCTTTTCAGCAGAGCCTAAATATGAACAAAGATACATTTTAAAGCAGTTAGAGAATGGTTTGCAGATGCAAACTGCAGCAGCTGGTGTATTTTTATAAGCACCAAGCTGAGAGGCCACATGGTCATTTGGTTAGAATGGAGTCTGAGAATTGGGACAACTGTATTCTATTTCTGTCTCTCCCAGTGAATTGCTCTGTGTCTCTTAATGGTGCGTTAATGCAGAATTCCAACTGTAAAGTGAGACTTTTCATACGTGGTATCTGAAATTAGGTGGACACTTGAATACTTGAGGTTTGTGTTCCCTATCCACAAATAAGTGATAGTCATATACTACAGTGACTTTATATGCTTGTGACGTGCTTTGAAAGTCTCAGATCATGACAAAAGAAGTCAAAAGTGTTGTTAATAGTTGGGTTGGAGCTTTTTTAGGAAGCAGGTGGAATTCACCAAGCCCAGTGGGCCTGGCGTGCAAATTTAAGTCAAGAAAATGGTAAGTAGAAAATCTGTGTTTGATTGGACTCCAGTGAAGCTTTGGTGTGACTGTTTGTAATATGAACACTTTTCTTGGCCCACAAATGATGATGTTATTGCCTATCCTGTTAAATGAGCAATTTCACTTGATTCTTTCTACAAACCAATAATAAGCAGTTTTATCCTCCACATGTCTTTATTTTCTTGTCTGTAGCTGTAACCAGATTTGAAACAATCTGTGTTGGCACCTATATGGTATGATGGAATTTTTGAATGCATTCCTGGAATGGCTAGTGATGGTTTTCATATCCTTGAACACAGAGATAGCTATAATGCATTGGTGATTTTCAGCTTGTGGTACAAGACAATGCAGGGTTTAGAACAACTTCAAAGGGAAAAGTCATTAATGAAAGCAATCCCTTTGTTAAATTTGCTTGGTGATGATCTGTAGGTCACCTAGAAGATGCTTGTAGATCTAGGGACTGTTTCAAAAGAAGTAAAGCAACTATGAAGAGTAAAAGTTTTTTATACCTCCATTTCCATGACTGATTCAGAGGCATCATGGGAGATGTGGAGTTGAATGTTTCATAGCACTGCATCTTTGTAGCTATTACTAAAAAATGTGAGCCACCATTATGGCATTTGAAATGGCTTGTCAACAACAAGATGCTGATAGACTTTTTAAAATACTTTCTGGAAGATCTCAGCAATAACCTGTAATTCTTTCTGAGCCTCCACAGCTCGTGTTGAGTGAGCAAAGCTCAAGTTTTATTGCATGCAGAAATGATGGAAATGCCAAGGATTGCCTGATAAACAGATAGTGCCATTGATCACCAGCTGTACTTTATAAACACAATACCTTTGTCATTTGAGTAACAAATGATCTCTAAACCAACACCACAGTAAATCTTACTGACCTTTTACAACTACTTGTGCTTTATTGGAAAACAGTAACTCCATCTTCATTAGAATCACTTTCAGTTCTGTATGATGCCAGGTACTGAGCAAAGTAGTTATATAAATACATGCTTGCATAGGAAGGAAGAAGGCATGTAGCACTTTGCTTGAAGGTACGTAGATAGCACTGGTCAGTACAGCCTGTTAAGGAGGAACCCAAAACCAGTGCTAAACTGATACCAAGTTAACGGTACCCACATCCGTGAGTGTGTTGCATAGTTCAGCTGGAACTGGGTTATATTAAGCATCTCTCATCTCCAGCAGAGGTTTGCTTCTATCAGTGATGGGAACCTCTGAGGTAAACCAGTATCTGATCACACAGTAAATCATAGCAGACTTAAATTGCAAAGTTATTAAGTCTTACTTTCTGGTAGGTGCAGACCACTTAATGACAAGGTCAGTGATGGATTGTAGTAGAGAGTTTGGGGACCTCACAAGGTAAACCAGCATCTGATCACACAATAAATCATGGCTTATTTGGGCTTCCTGTTTCAGAATTGCAACTACATGGTGTTATTGTTTGGACCTTCCTAGTATAATACTTTAGCAGTGTGCAGGACTACAACAGCTTTGTTACCACTAATTTCTATTGTTCAGAGTTTGCAACTGCCTGGCAAATTGACAACATAAAAAATTAAAAACAGATTAATCATAGAATCATAAAATAGTTAGGGTTGGAAAGGACCTTAAGATCATCAAGTTCCACCCCCCTTGCCATGGGCAGGGACACCTCACACTAAACCATATCACCCAAGGCCTTGTCCAACCTGGCCTTGAACACTGCCAGGGATGGAGCATTCACAACCTTCCTGGGCAACCCATTGCAGTGCCTCACCACCCTAACAGGAAAGAACTTCCTCCTTATATCCAGTCTAAACTTCCCCTTTTAAGTTTTAACCCATTACCCCTTGTCCTATCACTACAGTCTCTAATGAAGAGTCCCTCCCCAGCAAACTGACAATTATGTCATGACATTTTCAGAGGTTTATCTTTCCCATCTGGATACAGACGAAGTAGCCAGGTTTGCTGGAGTACTCATTGTCTTGGCACTTTTGTCTTCTGAAGATCTGACAATGTATGTAACAGTGTCAGCCTCTAAGTGTCAGGTATGTCTGAACAATGGTCCCCTCTTTCTGGGTGTGAGAGTGGAAACAGAGTCCTGTTACAGCATGTGAATCAGCTTCAGCCCTTGAGGAAGTACAGAGCTAGAGTAAGTCTGTGATTTTATCAGTTCAGGTGCTATCTCCATGAAACTCAAGTGAAAAGATCAAGTTAAATGAGTGATGTTGCATTATCTTGTTTGATATCGCTAGAGGTTGCTAAAGGTCTTTGGTTATTTAATGTTTTTCTGCTTCAGAAAACACGTTAATGTCCTTGATCACATCGGTGCTGCAAAGGCACTGAGATAAACAAATGACTCATGAAGCAACTGCCTATTATTTTTTCTTCAATACAGGAGCTAAAAAATGAAGTCGACATTTAGTCTGAAAAGAAAGTTTTGTTTTAGTGGTGCTAATAAACTAACGGTTTTGTGAAGTTTTGAAGATTCTGGAAGAAGTTTCCTCACAAGAAATCTCATTGAAGAATGTTCAGTGGATGCTACAGCAGTTGGTAAATCTTCTATTTTAAATTGGCACTAGCAATGTTTGATAGCCCAACAGAACCAAATTTCACCCTATCAAAATTCCCTTGATTTCAGGTTCAAGACTGAATCAGGATTGGAGTTGAGGCAATAATTTCAATGGAGTTATAGTATGGGTGAATTTACCTAATTTTGAAGATTAGGGGTGTTGGTTTGGGTGTTTTGGTTTGGTTTTTGCTTACGACTAGGAAACAGTCTATTAATACTTTCTGGGCCGAGTAAATTTTCTATCTGGTCAACAACAGCAACTCCTCTGTTCAGTGGCATTTCTTTCCAGAGTCTGGCCACCAGCTCACAGTCATCAGGCAAGACCATTCAGCAGGCGTTAAAAACTGATTATTAGGTTCATCCAAATAGTAATAATTCAATTTGAATAAAACTGTGAGAAATTAATAAGATGGAAAATAAAATGGCAGTCAAATGTGAATTTAACCAACCTTACCACTTAAAACATGTTTTACAGATTACTGCTAAAAGGACACTCTTCATGAGTGTGTGCAGTGTCAGACACATCTCCTTACCTAGCAAAGGGATTCAGCAATCCTGGACGTTTCACTGTAGCACAGCTCCTGCCTGGCAGGGCAGTCAAATTGCATTTCCATTCACACAGGCTCAAGCTGAGACTTGTGAATGTATATTTAATATTTAATCACTGAGCACTTATTACAGCTACCACTTAAAAAGAACTACCAAAATAAATGTACGTAGCATGGTTTTGGGAATACTAAGACAATTTGCTATAATTTACAGTTTATAATTTCAAATTATCAAAATATTTGCCAAATATGTCACTGTACATGGAAGCTAAGGATTAATATTTGGTTCATTCCCTCAAGAGTAGATGTCCCTTTTACCTGCATTACTGTAGACTAGCCTTGCAGTTTCTGCTCTGCAGTGGTACTTAGACAAACATCCAGGAGTAGGAATCTGCATGGACAGCCCATCTATATGCTGTACACCAGCCTCCAGTCAGGGGGATCAGCACAGCTGCATGAAAGCATCAGCCTTATTCCTGTGCTGCCTGTCTCAAGGAATGGGGGATGTGAGCAGCATAGAAGTGTGTTTATACAAATGCTTGCTGTGAGTGGAAAACATCTCTTAACACTTCTGTCCTGTTCTGATGGATAGCACACTATGACCATCTTAACATTCACTCATTTCAGGACCTAATTACTTCCGCATAATACATTCATTTGAGGATTTAATTTGCTTTTAGATCCAGTGATAGGAGCAGCATTTCTGAAGTCAGTTTCCAGAGACACTTAGCTTTCAACCTTCCCAAATGTTGGCATGATAATGGTTTTCTGCCCATAAAGATGGAAGGGGCTTTTACAGGTCTCTGCAGTAATCTATGGAGCTACTGTGAAATGTCCATACGTGAGGATATTCTCTAAGGTGATTATTCTCCAGGGTCTTTGCAGATGCTTCTAACTAAGCAAAGTGACTGGGCCTGCACTTTTTCATCTCAATTCAGTGGCAGTCCTCCTGGTTCTCAGGAGCAATTTTAGGCTTGACTTCTTCCAACTCTTATTTTTTATTCCAGCAATGTTGACACAAGCCCTGCAGCCTGCCTAGCAGAAGGGACAGAGCAAAAATAACCAGCACTTTCTGCTTTTAAATTCAGAGATTCACACATCCAACTAAGCAAAAACAATCAATGACTATTTAGGTGTTTCTGCCTGAACAAGATGTCTTTAAATTAAGTCTTGCTACTTGTCGTACGAGACTTGAAAATAAGAACACTCTGACTTCCTAATTTAGCCACTAAACAGCAAAGGAAGTTTTATTGGGTTGTTTGGCCAGGTGACAGGCCTTATATTTCCACCAGGGTTCTTTGTCAGGGAAGTGTTTTTCCTTAGGGTATCTGTCACAGTGAACAAACTACCTTTAGGGAGCATAGGGACTGAGGAGAAAATGAAAATAACTCAATTTATGACCTTGTAATTAAGCAGCAGTTAATGATAATTCTCAGATTACTATCTTGGTTCAAGGAACTCATTAGTTTTACAACTAACTGCTGGTGCAAGGGACAGAACAGAGTCACACAGCTGGAGGCATAGGAAGAGTAGAATTGGGGCAGCCTGGTTTTAGACATCAACTGGGTCACTATTAAGCATAGTCAGATCTAATTGCAAGTAATCACAGAAAAATATAGTCTCATTCCTCTTTTTTCCTACCCATGCCATATTCTTGCTTGCATAAATTATAGGGATTGCCCCAGTGGATCTAACTCAGAATACTGATCAGTTAGATCAAGAAGTGTCAGAACTTCTTGGCACAGGGTTAGACATTCCTAGGACAAAGACTGAAATATTTACTCTGCCTTCATCCTGCTGTGGTAAGACCTGCTTCTTGGAGCCAGTAATTCTAGGATTGCAACAAATTGTGCTGTTGATCTTTGCTTATGTTGACAAGGGTCAACTGTAACCTGCTTATTTAGGAAAGAAAGATCCCAAGCATTTCTTTAATTACCACTTGCCAGAGAGAATTCCAGGGCCTCTGGGGCCACCCTGTGACATTGCTTTTCACAGGATGCTTCCAGGTAGAATTGGAACACAACTCAATTAGGTTTAACTATGACAAGGTAGTGGAGTGTGTAGTAAATATTATTGTTTCATTAGCAGTTCTGCATTTAATTTAGATAGGAATTTCTGCACAAATGAGAAACTGTTGCACTTGTTAATGATAGCACCGCCCCATGGAGTAACTGTACCCCACACCAGACACTGACTATGTGGATGAGCCCTGCAGAGTGCTCAGGCCCTGAGGCAGGGGAGGTAGCCCGAATGAAACGGATGCATTGGGAGCACATCTCAGGCAGCCTTCAGGTTTTTGTTGGCAGCAGGAAGTATCTTTTCTGATTCTCTCTTTGACATAGGTCACAGCACCTGCGGGCAGTTCGTAGCCAGACTTCTGCCTGCTCTCTCTTGCTCCTCATCCACAGACAAAGTGATGACCAAGCAAGGCCAGTGACTGTTGAGCCAGAACTCTGTATTGGAAGGAGACAGTTACCTTTCAAACTGGAGTGCCTTTGCTTTTTCTGTACTAAGTTCAGTGTGGGAGCTGCCTCTTCTGAGCTGATAAACTCCCTCTTGAAGCTGCTGTTATCAGGCATCTGAAAGCATCACACCAATTGCCAAGTGCTGTTTTATTTAACAATCTTTGTTTCATCAGAAGAAACTCTAAATTCTCTTCATGCACTGCTTTTTCTACTTTGATAACAACACCCCATTTGCAATTGTAGGGTAGTTCAAACACAGAATTTCAGAGAGCAGAAAGATTGTCACAAATTTCACAGAATCGTGGACACAGAAACAAAAATGTCAGCTTTGCAGTAACTTTGTTATGTGAAATTCACCCCTAGGGAATAAACCAGTACTTTCCACTTTCTTCTCTGGTGGGTCAAATACCTGTTTCTTTTAGGTTTTAATTAAAAGTTCCTTTATTAATCAAGCTGTTATTGTATTGTGCTGTTGATAATTGTTGAGCAGAGGATGGCAGGCATAGGAATTCACTTGTGTGTAGGGAGATTACAGAACAATTTGTAGGGATGCCACTGGCAATCTCAGCAGCTCACAGCACAGTTTGCCGTACAGTACTGTCTTAGACCAGTGGTCCATCAAATCCAATCCCTTGCCTCTAGCATTGCACAAGATGTGTGGTGTACTTTACTCTGCTCAAAACCATTAACACTCTTCAACAAAAATGTCTTAGAAGAGAGAAATGAAAACAGCCATAGTGGCAATACATGACAACGTCTATTTCTCTCCCACTCAAATGGAATTTTCTAGTCAACAAACTTAGTAAAAACTTGTCTTTATCCCCATGCCTATCCTCCTACCCTTTGGCGTCCTTTGAACATCTGTTGAAACAGATGTCTCCTGGACCATAACCAGGCAGATACATGGACTGTGGTCTCAAAGACTGAGCATAATTGAAAGGTGAACATGTGAATATCCCAGCAGTAGGCTTCTTTCTTCCACTTTTATCCTAATAGTGATGGTAGTTGTAGTGAAATAAAGCAGGGGTAGAAGTGACTTCTTAACAGGAATGGAATATATGAGTTGGGCTTTATATACCAAGGTCTTACTGTTGTAATACTTGTATACTCATGCTGTGAGAGAGGAAATAGTGAAACTATACATTAATCACTTACATTGTGCGGCTCACATTTTCAGCAGGGCTTCATCCAGTCTTTTTTGCTTGGGTGTCTCATTACAGCTGCTGGTTCTGACTAGTAGTAGTAATTAAAAGCCTTAAAAAAATATCTCTTGGACCTCTTACTCATTTGAGCCACAAAAAAGTTGGTGCCAGATTGCTCTCATAAATATCAAAAACTTAAATCTGGTAAGGAAATAAGAGCCCAAGTGATTAAGAATTGATTTGCAAAGCAAGGATTACAAACTTGTTTGTTTTCTCACACCTGCTCTCCACTTCAGCAGCGCAATGAAGCAAGGCGTATCCAATGCACCTTTTCCTAATTGGGTAATGCACTCAAGGGAATATGATCAACTGATGATTTTAGGATCACACCCCCATTTGCCCAATTATACCTAATGACAACACATTGTTCCTGCAAAATGCGTCTTTATTCCTTGATAGGTTACATTTCCTGTCAGCCTTTTGCCTATTGATACAGCAGTACCTCATGCAGAACAAACTTCTCTGCTGGCAAGTCTTGCTTAATGAGATCAGAAAAATCTCTTGTGTCATCTTCTTAATGTCTGACCAAGTCAGTGAGGAAAAAAGCTTGTTGTATGAGGCATGAAAAAATTTAGCTATCTTCGTAAAACAAAGCAATAAACAGAATGGCTTGGGCTATACCGATAATTTATGTTCTGTGTTAACTGTTTCTTTGTGTACTTGCTGCTTTGATTTCATAAAGCATCTTCAATGATGTGAAGAAGGTGCCTGCACTACACAGCACTTGGAGTAAATGATAGTTTTAATCTGGGACTCCAAGTAGGTGTGTGTATGTGTGTATATATATATGTACTCCATTACAGAAAATGACATACTTACTAAGCAAAGCTGCAGCATCATGAAGGTTGAGGCATATTTACTGCACTCTTTGTTATGTGGAGGTGAAAGGGCTTGAAGAAACCTGATGAAATGACGTATCCCCAAATAAAACATTTTTGTGTCTGTCCTCTGAGCATTCATGACTAGAACTGCAGGCTGATGAGAACAGGCAAGGCTGGATTCTGATCGTTCTCACAAATTGTCTCCTAGTTATTTTTACTAGTTGTAAATGGCAACAGAAGAAACACGTTTTTCAACATGCAGAACCATCGTGGAACGTCATAGTTGCTAACCTGAGCTCACTCCCATCGTTCAGTACTTTCTAGTTGAGTCAGCCTCAACCCACTGCTCTGGTCTCCAGACCCTTGTCTAAGTGAAAAAAAATGCATCCTTGCCCTTTCCAAAAGTAACCTTGCTCTATGGCCAACCCTAACTGCCAGGTAGTGCCACTGCCACGGGAATAGTTTCAGTATTGGCCAATATACTACTTGTTTTCAGCAGTTCCCTCAAAAGCCTGCCATGGAACATGAGCCTATGTCACCCATGTGTTGATCTTCTGTCCCTTTTCCCAACTCTCCCCATGGGATAACCGGAGCTCGTTCTACTGACTTGAGGGATTTTATTAGGTCTCTTTAATTAGATGAGCTTCAAGACTGAACAACGCATCCACCCAGTAGGTCTTGCAGTCAGGTAGTTATTTCTCAGAGCATGTACTGGTGTAGTTCAGATCAGCATCTGGCCTAGTAGGGCTTGGAGCTGCCCAGAATGAGCGTTGGTAGGAGCTGGGTTTGGAGGAGTGACAAGCAGTTCTGACTGTGCCATGCATATATTAGTTCCTGACTGCTTCTTCTCAAACAGCCCAGCATGCACGCTGCTTTATCAGGCTTTGAATGTACTCTGCAGTGTAGGCTGGCTTGTGCAAATGTCTTGCAAGCCTTGCTCAAGATCCTGCAGGAGCTCACTGACAGAGTGGATTAATGTCAAACAGCAATTCCCTCCAGTTGGAACCCCTCTTTGCTACTTATATACTAAGCTGATAAAAGGAAACATTCTTAAATGGAAGAAGAGTTATTTATTTAATGACACTTCACACACACCCCCAGCACAAGCAGAAATTACAGATTTTATTGCTGCTTTTGGCTTGTATCTGTGTTTGCATTTCCTCGTTTCTTATTACATACACTGATCTAGGACAAAAGGTCTGACGAACCTACAGTTCTCAATGTGTCCCATGAAACAGGTAATCTTACACTACTCAATTTAATTTACAGCCTCGTCATTATTGTCCTTCCTTCCAGCATTTTGCCTGTAGTGCTCCATGTACAGTGGGCTGCTTTTTGTGAGAACATTCAAAACGATCTCATAAAGGTTCTTAGCAGTAAATAGAGCTGGGGAAGTATACATGGGCTTTGTACTTCCCTTGTGAATCCTGAAAGCACTGAGTCTCTGAGAAACACAGCAGAGTACACTCTGCTCACCTGCTTGAGACCATTGTGTCTCCTCCACAGACTTGATTTTCTGCGTGCATCCTCAGAATGATGGCAAACCCTGCAAGTTTTACTTACATTGAACAATGGAAGAAACATGTTTTTTCTCCCCCAGTGTATGAGAACTGGGAGTTTAGCACTCATTGTCACAGAGAGAACCTCATTATGCCACTGAATCATTCCTCCCAAGCTGGCTGCCTGAGTATTGATCTCTTGTTCCTGAGTAAGTAAACCCTGTGGTTGATCATAATTATTCTGGAACATCTTATTCCAGTGACTGGATCAATAACGTCTTCCATGGCCTCCTGCCATGTGTTCCTGTCATGCCTCGGCACCTCCGCATCACCTGCTGTTCATCAGGAGACCAATGGAATAATTTGCTGTGATGGTGGGAATGCCATCAGCCACTTCACACTCATTTAGGTCCCAGCCAGGCCACAAGGTGAAGCATTGGATGTACAACATCTGTAATTAGAATTTGGATGTCAACTTATACCCAAACAGCTGTTGTTCTAGATATATTTCTCCTCCATATGTACATATTTCTGATGGCATTCATCAGTTTTCTTATTAATATGTCTGGGCTGTCGTAGACAAGGTGTCAGCAGCACCTCATTATGGGCAGTTTCCTGCCTGCTCTCCAGTCTGCCCAGGTACTCAAGAGTGGACTTCAGGGAACAGGTCTCCAGCATGATAATCCTGCCTGGAAAGAGCTAGCATGTGGAATTGCAGCACACTCGTTAAGTTCTGACCCATTTCTGTGAAATAAAACAGCAAGGGCAGAAGTCTGTGTTTCTCTGCCTCCAAAATGAACCATTGTGGCAATCTCCTGTTGCTCTGTGATCATCCTGCTAGAGATCATGTCTATTTGGTGCATGCAGCTCTTCCCAGGAACAGTGACAAGACTAGGTAGGAGTCAGCCGACTATGGAAGACTGACAAAGCTTGCCATAAAGCCACAGACAGCCTCTGCAGACGTCTCTCGCTTTCCCTTGGTGGTGGTAGGGGGTGGATTCACATAGAACTTGGGTATGCCAGGTTTTGGTCAGGTGCTCCCTCAGTGATGCAATCCCACAACCCCTTTCCTACTGCTGCTTTCTGAGTGTTTTCTCTTGAATTAAGTAAAGGCAAACCGTGTTTTTAACAGCTCTACAATGATGTTGGTCCCTACAGGATATATTTCATATGTGACCCAGGAGGCATTTTTGTCTTTACAAAGTTGACACAAAAATACTTGAATACTTTCTCTTTTCCAAAGTGTCAGGCACATCTGCTGTGGGCCCTGGGATAAATTTAAACAAAACTACAAGGAGTTCTCTTTGCTGTATTATGAATGAGCAGTTTCCTGTGATGGCAAAGTAATTTGCCAGCACAAGAGCAACATTTTAACGTATACTTTAAAAAATATTGCAAGTAGATCTGTATTACATGACTTACCTGTGAGTCAAGAATTGTGCTTGATCCAGCACACTGATCCCATCCTCTGTTCTTACGGTGTTATTTTACCAGTTACAGCACTCATTACCAAATTGGAGTACATCAAAGGTAATAGGACCCTGTTAAGTGTTCTAAAACTTGGTGCATCCCTAAAACTTGGTGCTGTCAACTGAGTGAAGTTGAAAATGGGGTGGACAGCTTTTAAAAAGAGGGTTCTGAGCACGTCTGTATTTAGCCTAGAAACGCTGTTGGAACAACCACTGGTGGTTCCCTAAAGCCTTTATATGAGGACCTTGTCTTTTACAAAAGGAAATTTCGTTACTGCTGCTTGCAGACACAGAGTTGCAGCAAGGTGCCCTGAGCTGACCTACCTGCAGGATGTAATTTTAATTCTGGGTTAAAATACCACAAATTCAGATGTTTCCACCAAGATCTGTACTCTGTAATCTGCATTCATCACGAAGTCCAGCTTGCCTCAGACCAGCTTTCAGTTCAGTATGTTTCAAATACTCTACACATCAAGGCACACTGTGCACAATGCTGTTCTCAAGCCAGTCTTACTCCCTTGTCCTCTTTCATATGCACAGGTAAAATAGAAGATGGGGGGGAAGGCAGAAAACAAGGACTTCTTGAGTTCTTGCATTTCTTTTTTTCCCAACCTGATTTGTGCTTATAGGCAGATAATGAATATTCAGCTTGCTCAGTGCAGCCAAAGCAGAGCCTACACCCAGCAGTCTCTCAAAGAGAATATGCTCTATTCAAGTCCGTACTTCGGTCTGCTCCCTGAACCAGATCCTGCGGTAGCTGCGAGTCAGTAAGTCAGGTCTGTCGGTTTCTAACTGAGTGAGGCGTGCTGCGCTGTGCAGGCTGCTCACAGCGGAAGGGGCCTGTCCCCCACGCGTGACTTGTTAGCTGGTGCCTGCTGCACGAGGATTTCCAGCCCGCTCGCGAATTGCCGTCCCGGTGCACGGCCACGGGAACGGGGCGGGTTTCTCTCTGATGCTTGCTTTGATGTTGCTTCCCTTTGGCACGGGCGGATCCCGCTGCCCCCTCCCGCGGGGCTCCGCGCGGCGGGGCGCCAACGCGCGTGCCGGGCGCGCCGCCCTCACGGGGTGCGGCTCCGCTGGAACGGGAGCGGCCGCGCCCCCACGCACGTGCACAGCTGCGCGCCTGCTGCGGTCTCTGTGGCGCGGAGCAAGAGCGCCCCCTAGGGGCGTGGGGACCCACGGAGCGGCTGTGCCGGTGTCAGCGGCCGTCATCAGTGTGAGCCGCTGAGGCTGAAGTGCCGGAGTGTCCCTAGGGTTTGAGACCTTAGAGCAGCTCCAGTGCCTGAAGGGGCAAACAGGAAACCTGGAGAGGGGCTTGGGACAAGGGATGTAGGGACAGGACAAGGGAGGGAATGGTTTTATGCTGAAGGAGAGTAGATTGAGCTGAGCTCTTAGGCAGAAGCTCTTCCCTGTGAGGGTGCTGAGGCGCTGGCACAGGGTGCCCAGAGAAGCTGTGGCTACCCCATCCCTGGCAGTGTTCAAGGCCAGGTTGGACACAGGGGCTTGGAGCAAGCTGCTCCAGTGGAAGGGGTCCCTGCCCGTGGCAGGGGTTGGACCTGGAGGAGCTTTAAGGTCTTTTCCAGCATAAACCAGCCTGGAATTCTGTGTGTCTGTGTTCAGATGGGTTCACAGTATCACAGTATGTTAGAGATTGGAAGGGACCTCAAAAGATCATCTAGTCCAATCCCCCTGCCAGAGCAGGAACACCTAGATAAGGTTACACAGGAACGTGTCCAGGCAGGTTTTGAATGTCTCCAGAGAAGGAGACTCCGCAACCTCCCTGGGCAGCCTGTTCCAGTGTTCTGTCACCCTCACTGAGAAGAAGTTTCTTCTCAAGTTTAAGTGGAACCTCTTGTGTTCCAGTTTGTACCCATTGCAGTTCAGTCCAACTTTGTGGTGGCCCCATAGCTTTAAGGTCTCTCCAACACAAACCACTCTGTGGTTCTGTGAATGTGTTCTACCTGAACGCCAGCAGCACGCAGGCCACAGCATAGCATCTGCCCATTGGCTCCAGGGCTTGGCTTTCCCCGGGCACACCTCGCTGGTGCTGCGGCCTCAGCACCGCCATAGATGGCTCCTCGGCCCGCGGCTGCGGCGTGGAGATGGCCGCCGTCCCGGCGGTGGGCTCTCGCAGTCTCCTGCACAGGGCAGCGGGCAAGAGGCCTGCAGGCCCGGCGGGCCGCGGGGAGCTGGCACTGGGCAGCCTTCGGCCCTGGAGCGGCGAGCGTGGGGCTGGGGCTGTCAGCCCGGCTGCAGCGATGGGACGGCGGCAGGAGGTGGCACTGGTGGGTAAGAAAAGGAGGAGGCACGCGGTCAGCTGCGGTGCTCGCACTCCCCTTGCGGCAGCAGCTCCGCCCCACCAAGGGGGGATTTTCACTGCAGCCCCCCGAATGCCGCCGGTTCCCACCGGCGGTGCAGTCCCGCGGCGCGCAGGCCGGCCCCGCCAGCTGCCGGTCAGAGGAGCTGCGGGGCCCTGACGGGGCCCGCACTGGCAGCGGGTGCTGAGCGTTGATGCTGCACTGGGCCCGTCCTCTGGGCCTCCCAGTCCCCGCGCTGGAAATCCGGGAGACACTGCCCTACCCAGGCCGGCGTAACGCGGCTCAGGTAACAGCGCGGGAAGTGCTGTGCCCTCCGAAGTACTCAGCGCTGATTTTGCCGAGTTTGGACTTGACTGGATGGGAAGATGAGGTCATCCCGACACACCGTGAGAAACGCATGAGTTTTGTAGGCAGAAACCCGGCTGGTCAGCAGGGTCCGGCTGCTCAGGGAGGCGAACAGCAAGTTTGCAGGTGACACAAAGCTGGGCGGAATGGTTGGTGTGCCAGAGGCTCCTGCTGCCCGTCCAGAGGGGTGAGATGTGGGGCAAGAGCGACTTGAGCCTAATAATCCATTGATTGGTTTGTTGCTGTAATTCTGTTGAAGCCAGAGAACCACACCAGCAGAGAGAGCAGCCCTCGAACTCATTGCTCTGCCAACATCCTCTAATGGAAAGGACACAGAATAACTTCCTTGGAAAATCCTTTTTCTCAAGTACTCAGCTGGTTGGTTGCTATCCTCTCTGCTGCTTTAGAGAATGGCACGTGGATGATACCCGGCATAGCCACAAGCCACAGGCGTCGGTGTTTGTGAGAGGCTCAGACTTTCCTTCAGCTCAACACCACGTGTGTTAATACGGAATCTCCGTTGGCAGAGGGGGTTGATCATCTTTATCTGCCTCAAGAGCAATGATATGAGCCTGACTTGCTTGGAAATGCCACATAGAAAATGCTCTATTTTTGTTACTGTTTGCATTATTTTTATTAGCTTCTTTGGCTGGACTGCAGCATTTACAAGAGACTGAGCACTTTGCAAATGAAAGTACAGTATTTTTCATCATATTATTGCATTACACCAATATCCAGACAGTAAAGTGCACCCTTCATGTTATAACAAGCTGTAATTTCATTGAAGGCTCCCTAGGATTTCTGGACCACAACAGCAAAGATGCAGCAATTTAGTCACAGAAGGCAGAAAATCAAATTACAGACCCTTCAGTACCCAATAGCAATAATGCTGTTGCTCTGATATGCCCCAGGTTGGATCAAGTGTTTCTGATACACTGAAATGGAATGGATTGTACCTTTTAGGGACATTTCAAGCCATTGCAACCATTCAGAGCCAACCTTGGCATCACTGTCCTTTACTGCTCCTTTGACATAGAGGTGGGAGCCAAGAGCCTGTTTGCCAATGAAAGGTGTGTTTTTTCCTGCTCCCTGGGAGGCTTTTCTCTACTTGTGAGCCATGAGGAACAAAAGTGAAGAAGAGAAAATGTTTTCTGCAGCTGAAGGTAGGTGCTGACTTCAGGGCCTAAGGAAGCCACTTGCTGGCAGAGTTTATGGGAAATCTGTTTGCTTACAACACAGTGAAAGAGTCTCATTGCTCTACAGTGAACACTCCACAGTTTGCAGCACTCCTCTTTGCTTTGTAGCTGGGCACATCGCACTCCATGGTTTGTGGATGACTTCTGTGCACTAGTGGGTATGGGCAGCAATGCTCAGCTCAGCTGGAAACCCAGCAGGGTTATACTTGGAGCTTGGCTTTAACGCGTTGGTGAAACAAATCACATGCATTACGGAGCTTGTCCTGCATTTTCAAAGGGATGTAGTAGTTTTGGTTACCTAACCAATTGTGCCATAACAGGCCTTTCAGTTAGAAAATTCTGTAAACCAAGTTCCTGAAGGCTGTTCATATACTGCAAACCCCCAAATAGAGCCGTCCAGAACCCCAATAGTATTTGACATTGTAAGTCATGAAGAATCCACATAAACACAGGGACTAACAGGGTCTTTGTTGCAGTGTGTCTGACATTGCATGGTTGAAAACAACACAACTCCCTTCCTTGAAACCTGAGTTGCACGGGTATGAATTACAGGTATAGATACTAGCTGCAAAATTCAATCCGTCAGTTTTAACCCAGTTTGCCCATAGCATCTGGTACTGACATGTCAGACAAGTTCATTTTGTGGGTTCAGTCCACAGATGACTTAAGAGTCCTGGCTTCCTGGCAGTCTTTCCTAGGATTCAATCCTGCCCAAACCCTGATCCGAGAGGACTCGGTCTCTGTCTGAATGGGTATTTGGGTCTTGCTGTCTCATAGCTTCCAGTGGAACAGTCTCAGAGAATTTTCTCTCCTACATTATCCTGTCTTTCCAGATTTACCTGATTAACAGGTGTCATTTTGCATGAGAGCACTGACATCACATGTGTGTTTGTAAAAATCCTCTTAGCAAACTCCTGACCCCTGTCCTGCTTTCCACACTTCCAAGTTGATGGCCTGTTTTCAGTGAAGCCCTGACAGCTAACTCTTTCTTCCCCTTCCCCTTTTTTTAATGGTAAGCTTTGCAGCTCAGCATTTTTTATTCCTGCCATGACAGCACAAGCAGTGTTGTTACGACTGCTGCTACTGTATTTGCAATCAAGGCTCAATGTTCTGCTCTATTTCTTATTTTCAAAGAATGGACACGGTTTCTTCCTGCTCTTGGGCAACTGCTGGTGTGGCTGGAATTTGTCAGAGGGCAGTAATTTATTTAACTTAAACAGCTTTACATTTATTCTCCTGGCTTTCAGCATGCATTACCTCATTGCATATTTCAAATGTACATGCCCAATTTTGTGCTTGCAAAATTGCAAGCATGAGTAACTGGAATTATTCTCTATGCATGCAATATTAGGCATGAAACTGCACTCACTGCATGCAGAAAAGAGCTCTCACTACCCTCAGTTAGGAAAAAGTTTTTTCACTGTTTCTAGAGAAAAAAAGTTTTCCCTACACACCATTCCCTGCAGCCACCCCATGTGAGCAGGGGCAGCCCTTCAGTGCCTCAGCTCTCGTGCTGCAGAGCACCCGCAGGAGTGCTGTCGCTGACACATCCAGTCCTCCTGGCTGGTGACTCTGGGAAGATGAGGGCTGCAGGTGGCATGCGAGCACACACTGCCAGAATGAAGATGCCGGGAGCTTGGGTGCACCCACACAAGGCTTAGGCAATTGAAGGACAGCTGTCTCACAGCTCACATCACCCATGGGGTGTGTGGCATCAGGATCTGCTCCGGGCCCTTGTCCAGCTTGTCTGTGAGCCACTGGAGCCTGCAAGGACAGATGGTAGCAGACTAAAGGGGGTATACTCACCCATGCTACAAGGGATGTGGTCTAAGTGGTGAGATGCTGGGGTCGGTCACTACAACCCTGGGAGTTAAACACCTTGGAAATGTCCTTGTCTAACACTTAATCCAGAAGGCTCACTGCAAGTGGTGGCCAAACAGGCCATACTCAGCCTGCTTGAACTGCCTTGGCACCCAAACCTCTTGCAAAATATTGGAAATTGTTTGTAATCCATTAAAAATCCTTTTTCTCTTATTTTTGCCCAGTATCATTCTGAACCCTATCCCCAGACATATGCTGGTACATGTTAAAGCAATAATTCCCTCATTGCAAGAGCACTGCAAAACTGAACTGTTTCACGGACACTAGGAAACATCTGTAAGGTAGCCATGTCTTCTGATGCTCTGCAAGAAGGAATGTAAAGGCAATCAGATTTCAGGCGTCACAGAACACTTGTGGTTATTGATGTAAGGCTTCTCTGAGAGCTGATGCTGAATTAAAAGACATATTTTTTCCAGTCAGATCAGCAAAGATTTTTCACCATTCTAACCAGAACTGCCCTCCTGAGCTTGTATTTCTGTCTGTAACAAACTCCCAGGGTAGCTCATGTCCTTTATTCACCATTTCTGGAAGTATAGCTGATGCCTGCTGGTGCTTCTGAAATAGTATCCCAGCAGTCAGGCAGGGTTAGTTTCTATAGTGACTGCAGATTAAAGAACTAAGCTTTAATCTGAATGTAATTTATCAGTCCATTACATTCAATTCAATTCACCAGGTTATTTCATGTCTGTCTTCAATAAGATACTTGGTTTCTTCCCAGCAACTCCCTACTGAAAGAGCAAAATTTATACAAGAACAGGACCAAAACCACCCCCAAATGTATGGAGGCACAGTGGTTCATATCACAAGACTGGGGACTGTCATGATACTGAAGGGCTTGCCTGACAAACCAGGGGTGGCATCATAGGATCTGACCAGGGCAGTGTGATGTTTTGAGGAAGGCACAGAAAGATAAATGTAAACAGTCCACATGATGGGTTTTCTCCCCACCTGAATCAAGATCAATTGACAGAAGCACACAAGACCCTCCCCAGTTTCAGCCCCATGCAGGCTATTCGTGTGCTGGTGTTTTAGCCCAGCTTTCATCTCCCTGCATTCTATTTAGAGCCACAGCCTGTCCCAGGACTGCCCTGTGCAAATGAGCATTAAGAGCTGTGCTGAATGCCACCAGCCCAGAAAAATAACCACTGTGCTTATTTTGTATTCACTCTGTGCTGGCACAAGCCTCTGCGTTGGACAGAGACCAGCGAGGCACAAATGGTTTTCTCCCGTGCAAGGAGTGAACTGATTTTAAGTTGGCACATTGATCACCTACATGGTACAAGGTCAAATATGTAGACATATATTGCAGAAAGTCCTATGAGAATGTATATACAGACAGAATATAATTAATGAGCCAAAACTTCAATAGCCAGTACCTGCAGCGAGAGATGATTGTACTCTAATTGCTTCCTTGGCTACCCAGCTCATCACTTCTGTGTGTTGACTACAATCACAGATTTCCTGTGAACTTTTGAATCTAATAGTTGAATAGTTGAATCTAATAATTTAACCCTAATCATGTAGTTACTAAACGTACATGTTTAAAGCCAAATTTAATGTCAGCTGGAGATCTAACACTAACAATTTGTTACTTACTTGGATATTTGTAATTAATAAATAAGAAAAAGAGCATGAATAAACCTCTTAAATAGAAATGCCACCATGTATGCTGGTTGTTATGCTGCACCTGCTCTGCAGTTAGCCAGGGCAAGTCAGCCACTCGGGTTCACTTACTGCTTTTGGTCAGTCTCACTTTCTGTTCTCCTATGCTGACACAAGATCTCAATGCTTGGTAATTCAGCTTTCAAAGGGAGGAGAAGTGAAAAAAAAACAGTTTAAACAGAAATTATAAGATCTCTTACTAGTCCTGCAATATGTTTGTTGGGTTTTTTTAGGAGATAAGGGAAGAAACAAAGTTCCCATCGGCTTTAAATAAACTGCCCTCATTTCCTAGATGCTGCAAATCACTCAACGCCAAGTGAGACCCCAGTGACCAATTGTTTCTGGAAAGTGTAAGACTTTGTTTGACTACTGATGCATCAGAGAAGGCGGCAGTGAGGAGGGATACAGCACAGTCCTCAGTGGAGCTGGCTATGCCAGGGGTGGGTATTCACTTTAGTCGCAAAGGTTCACCACATTTTATTTCCTGCCTTTAGGTCTTCTTGGCCTGTCAGGATCCACGTCCTCTCTGCACACTCTGTGACTGCAACCTGAAGTGGCAGTGCCTTGAATTCAGCATCCAGCTCTTGCCTTTCATGTACACCCCCAGCATGTCACTGCCAGGCTCAGCTTTAGCTTCAGGCATATTAGTGTGACCTGGGAGAGGTAGAGGGGAAAGACAGCTGGGGGGAGGGGGCAAGGAGAGGATTTGAGTGCGAAAGATGCTGGCTGGTGTTCATAAATTCTTGAACTTCATGTGAAAAACTGTAAGTAGTAATGAGCACTGATTTGAAATAAAAGTCAAGTTGTATAAATTCCAACTTCCTTGTGGCTAAATACATTAACTGCTGCAGACAAATACAGATCAAGGCAAATTTTTCATTGAATCAGCTTCAAGAAAGGGTGCAGCCTTCTAAAACTACACAAGCAGAGTCACCCTAGATGACACTGTTGTGCAGATGAGGAGAGATCATATCCACCAAAGCAGAGTCTTAATATCCTGGTCTTTGGTGAGTTCTCAGAGCAGGTCACCTAACTCACTGTTAGGTGAAAATGGTGGAAAACCAGAAGCTGCTGATGAAGGAGCCCTTCTGAAATGTGTACAATAGCTCGACTATTCCAGAAGTGTCTGTAAGCACTATTCCATACAGTAAACTAGACTTCACAAACCACATTGAAGACCAATACCGCCTACTAATCCTTCCTAGAGTACATGGAGAACCGAGGGGCCTGGGCGGCAACTGTTACCTCGCAGGGCTGACAGTGCGCTCAGCACGGCCGGCGGTTGCGCCCGAGGCCTCTCCCCGCACCGGGGCCCGGTGCGAGCTGCGGTAGCGCGCACAGAGTGCTGGGAGCGGCGGGGTGCGCCCCGTTCCCCAGGGCTGGGTGCCGGAAGGCGCTCACGGTCTGCCCGCACCGTGGCAGTCACCGACGCGGCCTGTACCCGGCTGCGGCCTGTACCCGCGCTGCCGAGAAGCGAACCTTGTCCGGCCGAGCTGCGGCCCAGGCTGGCTCCCCTCGGAGCCGCCCTCCCTGCTGCTGCCAAAAGCCACAGAGGTGACGCTGCTGTCCCGCAGCACACCGCAAACGCGTTCCGCTCTCCATCGGACCCCGCGCACACCGCAAGCCGGACCGCTGGCGAACGGCAGGCACCCACCGCCCGCTCGGCCCACGTGACCGCCAGCAGCCGCCGCCCGCTGCCCCTCCCGCTGGGGGCGTGCCTCTGCCCGCCCACCGTCGCTGACGCCATCACACGCGCCAGGCCCCGCCCCCCCGCGAGGCTGCGCAGTGACGTCGCGCGCAGCTGGGCCGAGTGCTTTGGCGGCGCGCGCGGGATGGAGCCGCCGCTGGCGGCGAGTGTGGGGCGCGTCCGCTCCGACGGTGAGTGACGGGGAGAGGGACTCCCGCGGGCCCGGCCCGGCCGGCGCCAGGCGCTGCGGCTTCCACCCGCCTGTGGCTCGGCCGCGGTTTCCCGCCCCACCGCCCCCGGTTTTCCTGCAGCCGGTTCGGAGCTCCCCGGGAGTGGGCCGTGGCCCAGACTCGGTTAGTGCGCCTCGGGACCGCCCCCCACCGGTCACCATTCCGTCCCGGCGGCGCTCGCGGGCCTCGTTGCTGGGGCTACTGCGGCCGGCGGGCCGGGGCCGGGGGCGCGAGCGGAGCGCGGCCTTGTCGGCAGTGCCGGGGCTGGCGCCGGCCCCGACTGTGCGAAGGCGCTGCCGTACCCAGCGGAAGGTACGAAGCCCCCGAGGCCGCCGCCCCCTCCCGGGAGGAGCGGAGCCCGGCACCGGTGGGCGGAAGCCTATGGACCGGCGCTGCCGTGCGCGGGTCCTTTGTGCTGGCGGAGTCGGCTGCGCCTGACCTCGCTGACTGCAGAGCCAGCCGAGGCTCGGTGTGTGCCTCACTGCTCCTTGCCCGCTCTCGCTGCCTTTTCGGAGCTAATGTCGGTACTGATTGTTGTGCCGATGGGTGAGTGAGCTCGAATTTTGCCATTCTAAAAATGGGTGAGCATGTTAGGGTGGGCACAGAAGGAAAAGAGGAGGAAACAAGTGATTGTATGAAGTTAAATGTCTTTTTTGCAAAATGGAACCCATTCATACTAACAAAACATTTTAGGATAATGTAAAACTAACTGACCTCTTTTATTTATAAAGAAGAATCCTACTGTTGTACCAGAAGTACAAAAGCTTCTATCACCGTAGCGTTCAAAAGCCTTGATTTGGAACCTTGATTTGCCATACTATGTGAAATGCAGACACAGAAGAGCCCGAAGGGGTTTATGTTTTATTAGCTTAAATCCAAATTGGATAAATTCAGAAGTACACTAATACTCCTTAGCATTTATGTTTCACAGGAAGTCTCCTTGGATGTACTTTTTATTTGTGCTGTGTTGGACTTTTATTGCTCTCTGTGTCCCACATTTTGGACAGCAGCTTAATTCTTTGCTGTGATGCTGGTCACACAAGTATTCCTGTGTGAAGATACGCAGACCACACCAAGGCATATAACAAACTGGGAAGTGTTGTCTGTAACAAGGCACTCTGTGGTGTGGCATAGTGTTGTGTGCTCTGATCAAACGTTACCTGAATTCTTGGAGGCTTTTCCTCCTTGAGATAATTTGTTGGATTAAAGTACTCAGAATATAAGGTAGTTTGAGAGGCTGCTGCTGATTTTAAGTATGTCAAAGCTAGCAGAAACTCAGTATTTCAAATAAAAGTAAATTATTTTCTGTGAAGGAGAGTCTGAATCTGTGGTGGTGTTTTGTTGCTTATTAGGTGGTAATGGGGTATTTTACTATCATTGTTACTTTTGGCAGGTCTTTCTCCTCTACGAAGAAGCTTTGTTGCCAAGATTAACTCTGGAAGTGACCTATGCTACTGACTGCAGACGTCTGCAATTATAGAAGTTGATTTGTGTCTCATTCCCTCCCCTGACTTTCCTGTTTCCTGTGGAATTTATACTTCGAAGTATTTTGAAAATCAGACCTCTGTTGAAGACATTTGGATTAATACTGTGAGCATATCTATGCAAAGAGACAAGCTAGCCTGAGCGATTTCAAGGTAGGTGTGCCTACTATCCCTTAAACGGGAAGAGGGGGCTGTCTGATGCGGGTGATGAGAACTCTAGGTGTACATTTTCTAGTTTCAGATTGATCTGCCCCATTATTCACAGTTTAAGCAATGGGATATAGTATGTTCAGTGGGACTGTGTGAGCACCAGAATATCCAGCTGGCACTGTATGGAGGGTGACCTTGTTTGGACCTGCTGTGGGAATATTCAGAAGATTCCTTTCAGAGGGGCTTCTGCTGTATGGTCTGAGCCTTCACTGCTAACCCAGTCAGATCTTAAATGCCACCAAGGTCTGTAGAGATTTTCTTCTTCAAAGCATTTGACACTTTAAGTAGTCACTGAAATGTACCTGGGGGGTAATGGTGATTTCACTATTTGATTAGCTAAAACATTCAGATGAAGTTAGGAGAAACCTGCCTTGAACTGGAAAGCATCTTCAGTGAAGGCTGGAAAAGAAGTAGGTCATGCGTGCCTTCTTGTGCACAGGTCATAGCACGGTGGTCCTTTTGCTCTAGAAAGTGTCAGTCTTGCAGGGCAGTCTGCCTGTAATGTACAGTTCTGCAGAGCTGGATGTGATTTGCTTTGTGACTGTGCAGCAGCGTCCCACCCAGATAGCAGAAGATAGACCTGTAGCTATTTAAGCAGCACAGAAATTCACCAGCTTGCACAGCTGTATTTTACCAGAAGGCTTCTAGCTGTACTTTCATATTGAATTCTAAACCTGGAATGAGGAAGTCTGCTAACTTCCTCTGTGTGGGCTTAGAAGAGGCCAGTGTCCACTCATAACATCTGTTGACTCTTTTGTAAACTACTTGGACATGTAATGTGCGCTTGCAGCCCAGAAAGCCAACCTATCCTGGGCTGCATCAAAAGGAGAGTGACCAGCAGGTCGAAGGAGGTGGTCTTGCTCCTCTACTCCGCTCTTGTGAAACCTCACATGGAGTATTGTGTGCAGTTCTGGTGTCAACTTAAAAAGGGCATAGAACTGTTGAAACAAGTCCAGAGAAGGGCCATGAGGATGATCAGGGGACTGGAGCACCTCCTGTATGAAGACTGGCTGAGAAAGTTGGGGCTGTTCAGCCTGGAGAAGAGAAGGCTGCGTGGAGACCTCATAGCAGCCTTCCAGTATCTGAAGGGGGTCTGTAGGGATGCTGGGGAGGGACTCTTCATTAGGGACTGTAGTCACAGGACAAGGGGTAATGGGTTCAAACTTAAACAGGGAAGTTTAGGTTGGATGTAAGGAAGAAATTCTTTACTGTTAGGGTGCTGAGGCACTGGAATGGGTTGCCCAGAGAAGCTGTGAACGTTCCATCCCTGGCAGGGTTCAAGGCCAGGTTGGACAAAGCCTTGGGTGAGGTGGTTTAGTGTGAGGTGTCCCTGCCCATGGCAGGGGGATTGGAACTAGATGATCTTAAGGTCCTTTCCAACCCTAACTATTCTATGATTCTATCTTTCCTGTGATACAGGCGTTCATGCTGGCTCTCTATGGCAGTGGCAGTCTTACAGTTAACTGTGAGTTATAGTGGGAAGGAGCCAAACATGAGTCTGAGTCTTTGCTTGTTCGTTCTTTTTTGTGTGTGTTTTTATTTTTATTTGTTTGGTTTGGTTTTTTTTGTAGGTTTTTTGTTTGGGTGGGATGGGTGGGGGGGTGTTTCCTTTTTTGAAAGGAAAACTAATATCTGAAAGTAGCTCCTGACTGCACTCTCAGTGTGCTCCACTGCTCCACAGAGTGTGTTTAGCAGGCATACTTCTCTTAAAAGCTTTTATTTGTGAGCTCCGGTGACTCAGGCTGAGACAATACTGCAGGGACACAGATCTGACCTACCTACCTACCTGGCTAGCTTAGTAGCCTGACAATGATGTTCCTACAGCAGGAAAGTAAAATGGACTGTATCTGCAGTGCTAGTGTAAACTGTGATTGTGTGAGGTGCTGTGGTTGAGAACGGGATCCTTACTTGTGTAGTAGTTACTCCTCCTGTCATAGAATAGTTAGGGTTGGAAAGGACCTTAAGATCATCAAGTTCCAACCCCCCTGCCATGGGCAGGGACACCTCGCTTTCCTTTCCCTAGAAGCAGAGCAAGAACCAAGGGGTGGTAGTTTAGGGAATTTCTTTGTTAGGATTGTTAGTGCAGCAAACTTTCTATGTGTGCATTTCCCCAAAGAACTGCTGCCCTGTGAAAATTCAGCAACTCCTTCAGTAGCTTTGAAAACCTGTAAGAATGCAGGTTCCGTGTGTCCTTGACTGTGTGTCCCTAAGCAAAGTATTACTCTTTATGTCCTTATCTGTTAGATGAGGTTGAGTTACCTTTGTAAAACATTCCACTTCATGAAAAGCATGATTTAAGTGTTGCTTGCAATAACTGCATTTTCATGATTCAGATTCACATAACCAAAAGTCAAAACTAATGTATGGAGTGGCAAAGAATTGGGGTATAAGGTGAAGTTTTCTTTTGATTTAAGGAAATGGTCTGTAAGGCAAAATTGTGTACACTGGGGACCATTGCCCTAATCTGCCTTATAGGGTGTCTTGAGTGTCAGAGAACATAAAAAGGCACCCAGATGTTGAGATGGGTGGTAGTGCCATTGTTTCAACTTGTGTGATGGATTGTGCTAAGTTTGCAGATGCTTAATTACAGCTTCTTCAGAAATAAATCTGGCAAATTTGAGTATTTTTTAGGCTTGTGTGATCTGGTTGGTCTCCCTTAAAGAATTCCTCAGGGGTCTGCCTTTGTTCTGGAGTTGTTGGCTGTTATTTTCCTGCAAGCGAGTTGCCACGGTGATTATCCTGTTAGCAAATAAATGTTTCATGATTCCAAGGTATGCTAGCTTGGAGCAAAAAAAGACTGGCCTTTTCTTTGATCGCCTGAAGTACTGCACCCATAGACACCATAAACACCGTGGTGTTTGCAAATCACTGCCTGTGGGAGAGCACTGGACAAGCACTTTGTGCTGTAGTGGGTTGTAGTAGTTAAGGACTTGTATCAGTTGTCTGTAAGGAGCAGTGAGTGTGTTACCATGAGTCTGAGCCTGGATAATGGTTAAAACTGGAAATGAGAAAAGAGTGACTTATGACTGAACTTACCTGTTTCAGCCCAGTAATGGCTGACTGATTAGGAAGGTGAAAATGCTGTTGGAAAGCAGCCCCTTCAAGGTATGTGGTACTGTGATCCTTTGCCACGTTGGCTTTCAGTTGGGATAACCTCTAGCTCTGGTCTTCAGCATTCCTGTTGGATCTGGGATGCTGTTTGTGCTGCACCACTGTTTGTTTTCATCCAGTTAAAGATGGGGTAGTGAGATGTGTTGCTGACTGAACCTGCTTGTGCCAGTGCTGTGACATGGGAGCTGCAGCTCGCTGCAAACTCCCTGCTTGTCCATCTTCTCACACTCCTCCAGGAGCAGGTTTCGGAAGTGGGATTTGCCTTGGTCCTTGCTAGGGAAAGTGCAGGCTGATCTGACTTGGCCATTGATTAACATTCAGCTCTTTGCTGGGAAGGAGCATGAACTTGGAGGTTTAGCCTTAATCAGAACACCTCAGTTAGTCTGAGTTGAATACCAGTGTGAAGTTTGTGTGGTCTACAGTGTCCTGCAGTACAGAAGTGAGGGCTTGTCACAAATGGTGGGGATGGGAAGGCTGTCACAGCTGCTGCTTGCTGTCTGCAGAGCAGCTTCCATGCTGGTCATGCTTTTTGCTGTGGGCATTGGTTTTCAGATGGTTTATTATGCTGAATAGTTAAGTTTTGGTTCTGGTTTACAAAAGCCCTTTAAATGCTTCAAGTGCATTTCCAGTTTGTGGAAGAAAAGAATCCAGTGAGTTTTGGTTTACTGTTGGTTTAACATCTTGGTGAGAGTTTCTTCCTTAAGGAGTCTGCTTGACTTTAACAGTCTAACAAAGCTTTTTTTTGGGGGGTGTGGGTTTTATTTTTTTTTGTTTGTTTGGGTTTTTTTGTTTTTTAAGAAAAATTTGTGTGTCTCATGGATGACACTCCTGGAGTCACTTGAAGACATGGAGTGGTTTTTAGGATCAGCTCAGATTTAAAGCAGTTATCAGATTTTGGGCTAGTGTCCCAAAGATGCCAGTTCTGTTAAACTCTACTGCCCCCCTGAACTCAGTACTGACAGCCTGAGAAGTGTATTTTTTGTCCTGTTAGAGAAAAGGGAATAGTTGGTTAATGTTTCTGTTTGGACTAGTTTCCCAGATAGGGAACTGTGTTTCTCATGAGATGGCATAAGAAAACTCATGATTTGGAGGCATCCTTGTATTCACTCCCCCCCCCACCCCCTTTGTGTTCATGTTAATTCACTGCCCGAGATGTTCTCTCTGTGCTTTGCATCAAGACTGTGATCAAGTATATCTGTTAGTCCTGTTACCCCAGGATAACATGATGGACTGGATGATCAGGAGTGGATATCTGCAGGGTTCAGCGAGTCTGCACTTTAAAATAGCTGTTGATGTGGCTGTTTCATGGAACCAAGTTCCCTACTCTGTGCCTTCTGCAGTTAACGCCACGATGCACCAGCAGGTCTGGCTCATTCTTAAGTGCCTTAAGTAGAACTCTAAAAGAAAGCTGTCAGAAGTTCTGTAGTGAGGATTGTAATAAATTGGAGCTGATCTTATGCGTGTCCTTTGGTGGCAGCTTGGAGTAATTGATAGCTATTTACCAACAATTTGGTGTGAAAAATGGTGTTTACTGAAACTGGGACTTCTGAACAAATTTGATCTTAAGTGGGTTTGACCTACAGTTTCAAAACAACTTCTTTCAAAGCAGAAATGCTGTCAAAAGGAACCTATTGTGCAATAAAGGCAAAGCTTGCTAACTTGTCTTGTGACCAGCTGCAATGTTGGTGTCAAAAAGATGTGCATTTATTACTCTGATGGATGAAAGCTCATTTCTTGGGGTTTTGGAATTGGAGTTACTGATTATTTTAAGTTGTTCACATTCCTGTAAACAGCTGCTGTTGTGGCCCTTCAATACCCATCATGTAACTGCATCTGTGATGCTCAAGCTTATGTTTGTTCTTCAACTTTTTTTGCTGGGGATGTCACTAAAGAAATGCTTGTTTGCCACCAGTGCGGCACCTTTACAGTTCTGGTGTGGATACGGCTCTCTTACAATGGCAATTGCTAAGGAAGAGCCACCCTGAGGTCACATCACTTAGCTGCAGAACTTCCATCTAACATCTCCAGGGACTCTGGAAGAGGCAAAGGTGGCAATGAAAGCAAAGTTTAAAGCCAAACCTAAAGGAAGGCTGACATTCCAAAATCTGTGACTTGACTGCCTGTGCTTGAGAGAGAAGTTGAGGCTGGTTGGCTCCCTCCTCTTGGTTTCAGGTTTAGGAATTCTCTGGCCCCAGTCTGCGGGAGGTAATTTGTTTAAATCTTCATTATCTTCTTTTTTTTCCTCTTTTTGGTTTTAGCTTTTTTTAATCCATGTGTGAGATGGTCACCTATAAAAGTGTTCAAAAACTTGTTATTATTAATGTTAATGAAAGTCCACCTGGAAAAAGTGATGGAGGAAAGCTTCCTGAGACTTGCTGCTCAAACAATCTCAATCTTCTGAGAGCTCTAAGAAATTAATTGATAACTGAATGGTACAGAGAAATTGTTAAACTTTGGCTTGGGATATGCTTAATATGATTGGGAATATGGGCAGCTCGCAATAAAAATGTAGGTCGGGGGAAAACTTGAAAGTGAACCATGAACATAACATTACCTTATTTTGCCTTCATGTTCAAATACTCACTTAAACATTCACTTAAGTAAACATCAGACATTTGTATGACTAAATGGCCACTCTGTATACCTGAATACAAGCTGGGGGCCTGACTGGCTGGAAAGATGCCTGTAGAAAGTGACCCAGGAGTTCTGGTGGACACACAAGCTGAACAAAAATTCTGTAAGGAGCCATTAACATGGTCCTGGTTTTGGCTCTGGTTATAAGCGTACCTCGGTGGTATTTAAACTTAAGCCTTATTTCAGACCAGTCTGCTCCCTTTTGTGCTGCTTTGGGTAAAGATTTTGCGGATATCTTTTTCATGTGGACTCTGCCATGAATGTAGGAGGAAACATTCTGATTTTGGCTGAGGCTTTAAATGTGTGATTGCTTGATTCCCATTGGCAAGCAAGTTGTCAAGCCCAGTTTCTTTATAGCAGAATCACTGAGTTTAGTGTCTTTGTGCAGTTGGATGTGGAGGTGGATATTGAAGACCATATTTGTGTGTGTGGCTGCTTTAGCTGTGCTGTGTTTGTGCAATTGGCACGTCTTCTCTCTAAAAAGGCATAACTATTAGGAGGAAAGAGCAATAGACGGGCATCAGCATTTTTGTTGCTTGAGTCTGAAAAGTGTAGGCCTTCACTCCTTTTAAAAGCCATTTCAAGACTAGTCAGCTGAAGTTGAATAGATCTCATCTTCTAGTAAAATATTCATGATGTCCATGTAAAAAAGGTGACTCAAAGTAAATGTGGAACAGTGATCATACTTCTGTATAACAAAACTTGCACTAAAAAGGTCCCATATTGGTGCACAAGCAATGGAGAAGATTTGGAGAAGTGGCTGTAACTAGTCAAGTTAAAAACACATCATGCCTGTATCCTGTTTCTGTTGGCAGCTGGTAGCAGATTCTTAGGGATGAGTGTAGGTGAGGAGGTATGGATAGAGTCGTTTTTCTGGTAGGTCCTCCCAGCCTGTCAAGTATTGGCAGTGTTTAATGGGCAAACAACATCTCGTTTGTAGCCCTGCAGGGAGGGACTTGCTAATGCTTAATTAGAAAAAGACATTTAAACAAATCGGCTTCAGATTACTGTTATGCTAATGTAAATTTTTCAGAGTTGCACTTAATTAAGAGCTCCCTGGACCAGCTCACTTGAAGGATCAGGAAGGACAATTTTCTTCTAAAGAGCAGGATGAATCTACTGTATTGTGAATATGAAAGGCAGCTTGGAAGTGGTAGAGTGATGTAAGCCATGGGTTTGCTAGTGAGTCCTGTTGGACAAATTCAGATTAGAAGTTATCTTGCCTGTTTTATGTCATGTTTAAAGCAATGCTAACGCAATGAGCTGTCAGGTTTTGCAGCCTGCAAGGAGGTTTCTCCAGTGACAGTGGTCTCCAGAGCTTTTCAGGTACCCTTTTCAACAGTAGAGAGGGAGCTAGCACATGAGATGCACATTGCTGCTTTTGAGTCCAAGTTTTATGTCTGCGTGGAATGGTTGAGGTGCACTGTTTAGGGCAGATGTGTTAAGGGTCTGGGTTGCAGTGGGGGGATGTTATCAGTGTTTGGATTAGTAGACTTTTCCCCATTTTGAGACTGAGTATGGTTTGAGTCTTTGTAAACTGTTTGAAGTCAGACTTCTACTTTGTAACTCGTTTAATGCTAAACATCAGTAGAAGGCTTTCATGTACCTAATACCAAAACCACCTGAATCAATGGGGAAAAGCATTGTGATTTTGCTGAGCTGAATTGAAACTTCGTTTGATCTGTCTTTTAGTCTCAGTAAGTTGAGTCAACACTTCTGAAAGATCAGAGAATTAATACTGGGTTTGAGTCATCAGGGGGAGTATTTTACCACTCTGTGCCAGGTTAGTTCTACTTTCTTCTTTCACAAGTCATTGTAAATGTGATACTTTCCAAAATTCAGGGCTAAAAGCACATGTTAAAATTGCACATAGCGTGGGTTGGTGGTAGATGGTATCTTTCTTTACAAGCCTGCTAATTTAACTTGCTTTAACCCTCTTACAACTCCAAGCCTGGAATAAGCCTTTCTTTGAGAACTAGAGTTGCTAAATCTTGCCAGCTTCTGTGCTGGCCTTGTCACAGCTGAATCTGTTAGGAGTTAAAATGAGAGGCCATCTCTTGTTTTTATGACTACCATGCTTAAAAGTCTCTGTAATGCCTGAAATAGCTGCAGCATAACCTTTTGTCATTCCTTGGGAATAGAATGAAAATATCTGTATTTCCACTTTGCGGTTCACTTGTTCCCGACATTTGAGTCAGCTTTAACACAATGAAAGTGGCAGCTTCTCCTGGCAGACAGGCAATGAGGATAAGAGCACTTATGATCTCTCCGCTGCTGCCCCTTCCTCTTCATGGAAAGGTCCTGCCAAAATGTTTGGCATACCCTAGTAATGCTGGATTTTTCCAGATGCTGGAGAATCTCATGCAGATAATGCAAATGTTAGTAGGAAAAGTGGATAGTAGGAGTGCAGCTGACCGCAGAAACATCTGAGATGCTTCAAGGAATTAAATCTGTTCCAGTGAAAAAGAGGGGAAGTGAAAAGAAGTTGAATTACTGCTTTTCACTTTTGCATGTATAGAATTCATTTTGTATTTGAAGGTAGGCTTTTCCTGTTGCTGTACTGCTCTGAACTGGCACTATATAGGTTCCTGCCAGTGAAGGTGTACCACAGGTGGTCTTACCCACATTAATGAAACGGTTGTATGTACTGTGGTAAAATTGGAATGTACTTCTGCTTCTGTATATCCCTGCAATGGTGAAAATGGATAAAGCAGTGTAAGAGTGTCTTCAAACAACAAACTGGCTTGATTTGACAACAGGACTCGGTGCTTAAAGCTGCACTTTAAATGAGGCATCTATATGCAGGCATCTAGTGAAAAATGACCTGTTGCTAATGATAATGTTAGTCTGTACCCCTGTCCTGTAATCCTACATAAAAGATAAAGAGCTATTTGTGGAAGACCCAGTGTTTTGCATATTTGCTTACTACATCCTCACTCTTTTCTCTAAGGGAGGTAGTTTATCTGTTTACAAAATGTGGGATTTGAACTGTAAATGTGCAGTTATTCTTGTTTTGATGAGCCCTTGCTGAATCCCATACAAGTTCCTGGTTTTCCGGCTATTGTGCCCATAGCTTCAGATGCGAGGTTTTTGATAACACCATTTTGAGTCATGTGCCGTGTCTCGCTACTGATTCCCTTCTTTAGCCTTATACCAAAGCTGTTCTAACCAGCAATGTTCTAACCTCAGGCCCATTTTCCTTCCAGGCTGAGTTATTTTTTGTTTTGGCTCTCGTCACAGCCCCACAAGCAGCTGTGCTTGCAGCAGCTCGCATGTGGGTGCCATGCTGTGGGACTGCAAATGAGCCACAGGGGGCAAGAGAGGTTGGAAATTCTTTGAATTGCTGTTTCTGATGTACTACTCACATTGTGGAAGGCCAGCCTTGGTTCCGTGCTTGAACCTGGAGATGGGCCCTTTAGATGTCCTCCTCCAGTGGAGCACTGGATCCAGGATATGCAGTGCACTTGCTTGGTTGGGCATGTGAATGTGGTTAAAGCTTTTTTCCTGTTAGCAGAAAGCAGAGATGTTCATGAGGCAGTGCTGCAGTTTGGCTATTTTTGAATTTGCTGTCGAAGATGGGTCGGTGAGGATGTGGCTCTTCTGAAACCCATCACTGAATCAAGTGGAAGTCAGCTGGTGGTGAATTGCGCAGTTGTAAATTGCAGCCTTGTGTAACGTCTTCCACAGGACACATGCTTGTGGTGGATGCAGTGTAAAACTACTACTTTTTAATCCATCTGGTTAGAAAGAAAGACTTGCTAATGGGCAAGTTCCCTCTTGTGTCTGGTAAAACAGATGGTCTGTATAAGAATTCTTTGTGTATACCCAGCTCCATCAAATTTGGTTTTCCTCTAAAATGCCTGCAGGCTGCACTTTGTGTTGCCACTGAACTTAGGTATGTGCACAAAAACTTTCATAGAAAATGCATGTGAAGAATGTAATTGCAAATGTTGGCAAACTGGAAGGCTCCAGTTAAACCTTTCTTTAATCTTTATTTATCTCTCTTGAAGCACTGGTTTTGTTGGTTTCATGCAAGTAGCCTTTTCCAGGAAAGGGTCGTTTTAAAGAGGTTTTGGTAGGTTCCAGGTACGGTAGTGTACACTGGTACATCAGAAGGCAGCAGCACTGAGGAGCTGTTTCAATAGGATATGGATTTGAGAAGAGGCTGATGTTGAAAAATCACCTTCTGGTATCTCTCTGAACATGCTGCCCTTGTGCATACAAGCATGTGAACTGTTAATGGATGGAGTGGTAGAAATGGTAAATACGTTTTGGTGTGCCAAAGCATGAATCTTCTGCTGACAAACCCCTTGAAATGACCATTTGTCGATGTGTCACATGCAGCACACTCTTAACAAATGAGTGGACAGACTGTGTAGGTGTACTTTAGGCTTGTGAGGATTCTAGGAGGGAGATTGTATGTCTCATGTTTTGTATGGGCTTAGACTTAGTGCTGGTTTTGTCCCTGAATATCTTAAAAATCTTAGAGTTGCTCCTTGGTGATGGTTGTGTAATTCATACGTAAGTTCTCTACCAGCCTCTCTTACATTATTAACCATGTGCTGCTGTGAGTTTTTGTGTTCTTTGGTGTTCATACAACTGGTTCATTGTGTAAATTATGGCATTAATAAATGAATTCAATTATAGTGCATGTGTCAGTTGACTTAATCCTTTTACCTAAAGAATACAGTTGGCTATCTTTCTAAAATTCATCAGCTTGGCACTCTGAGCTTGAGTTATTCTTAATGGATATCTGTACACCTTCCCTTCAAAGGAATACAAGTGTTTTGCTTCATTATGAAGTGTTTTAGTAGAGCACCTTCACTGGTATTACCCTCAGTGTTACTCCTTTTCTCAGCTGGCTGGGTTGTTCATACATTGTGTATGGGCAAACATTAGGCACAGAGGCTGACTTGCTCAAGGTCTTCTGACAAGACTGACAAAGCTGGTTTAGCCCAGGATTTCCATTCTCTCAGCCTGTTCTTTATCCACCAGATTCTGTTCCTGCTGAATCTGTGGTGTGAGAAGAGACAGCAAGGGTAGCAGAGATGGCATCATTCAGCTGACTTCCTTCTTGACTTCTTGGTAAGTTGGGAGTAGGTTGGAGGGTTTAGGGAAATTATTAGGCAGAAATTGGTAAAACCTGTTCTACAATGTTGGGTTTGCTGTGTAACACACTACAGGTGGGTTAAAAACCAGGCTGTAGGTCTCTTGCTTTGCCCTGTGACCCTTGTTCCTATTAAAGTGGCAGTTTCTGTCCATCTGGTGCACCCTTTCTCAATGTACTGGATGGTGTGGACTTCTTTTGCAGAGCCTTGTGGATTAATGGAGTGAATTCCTGCAAATGCCTCCTGCCATTCCTTCCAGTTTCATCAGAAGTAGCTGGATTCAGGCTGTTCCCCTTTTCTAAAATCTCAGATGCAGAACTTCAGCAGAAGCTTGACTTGTTTTACACATACCTGAAGATGTTTCACACACACACACCCCCCATCTCCCAGCTGCAATATTTAATATGCTGGGTCTTTCTGGTTTTGCCTCTGTTTGCTTTTGCAGTCATACTCCATTTGTGTTCTTGCATAGAGTATTGTCAGTGTCAGGGTTGTGGCCAGTTGGGGTCCTTTGTCTGCTGTCTACCTCCAGTAAATGTTTTCTTGGGTGAATTTTGGAGAAGGAAGAAGAATTATGTCTTGAAAACTACACTTATCCTTTCCATTAACAGTAGTACTGTTTTCTGTTGATTTTCCCCCCATGTTATGCCATCTTTCTTGTGTTCTTTGCATTAATTATTTCTTGTAGGCCTTTTTCTTGTATTCTTGCCCAGCTCTCCAGACTTTTAAAAAATTGTTATAATAGCTAAAAATATCTGTTATAATGGCTAAATGTACCTGTTTTTCCGGGTATTGGGTATTTGTGTTACTATCCAATTGCTTTTGGGGGGTCAAATTACTTACTCTCACTGTTGTCTTCCTCCTTGAATGTTTTCCAAGCTGCAGTCCTCTTGAATCTTACACCCATTCCAGTTTCTTTTGAGTTCTTCTTTCTGACAGGCTTAGCTGTGCACACCCGGAGCTTTCTCTCCTTACTTGCTCTGCTGCTACTTGCTGCTGAACAATGATGCTTTTAAAATATCTTAATCCTCCTGCAGATACAAATAATTTCTAGGGTTCCCAGTTCCTGTAATTTTCCCATGGTTTTCCAGTGTGTGACTGCTGCCCCTGTAGTTTTTTTGTTACTAAACTCTTTTCCTAGATACAGAATCTGTTTTGGGATGAATTTCTGAAAATAATGTGGGATTTCTCAGACTAAGCTGGGCTATTTCTTAATGGGAATGATTCGTAACCTGAAGCAACTAAAAATTGGTTTTCTTTCGCCAAACAGAAGGAATGGCAAGCATCTCGTACCTAAAATCCCTGCTAATTGTGGACTACAGCTCCACTATGAGCTATTAAACTGAGCTGTTTATGGAATATAAGGGTTCCTTAGGTAATTGGACTTCAACATGGACATTAAGATTTGGAGATGTTCAAATACAGCGTGTAAATAATAGGTATTTGAAACATTCTACAGAAAGGCAAGATCTTTTTCTTTTGTTGAAAATTATCTTTTTCTTCCCTAGTTCTACAGTTCTGTACTGTTGTAACAAGTACTGCAGTTGCAGTTAAGTCAGCTCGTAGCTGGGTTTCAATGGTAACTTCAGAGTTTACTTAGAGAGAACTGTGGTTTTGAAGGGGAATTCATTAAGCTGATGCATTTGTGCTGAGTAAACAGCTCTGCAATAGGGCCATTATATATGCAAAAAAAAAAAGGCTATGTCTACTCTTCATAACTACAGGAAAGGGCAGGAATTTTGATTAGCCCAGTGCAGTAGCTTTGCAAAGCTCAGGAAAAAGTAGAAAGGCTCTGAAGTGATGTTGGTGGCACCTCGTACGCTCACAATACCTCTGGCTCTTGGCCTCGTTCTCCACTCACCCTGTTGCAGAAGTGTGGTGTCTTCTATGTTGACATCTTTGAAAAAATGCCTTCATTCATTTTTCTAAGTTCTTCATATCTGCTGTCATCCCGTTCTCCATATCCTAGCATCCCACTCCAGTGGTTCTGAGTAATGTTCTCTTTATCTCTGCTGTCTTGGAGGTGGGAATCTGGCATGTAATAAAATGGTAAAATTGCTCAGCTGTACAGAGGCTTGTAGTATTCTGAGTGTTAATGTACTGCGAAGCTTGTGTCCCCGTTTTCAAGAGCTAGTTGAGTAACTGTTCACCTTTGTGTTTCAGAATAGTGTTAGAGTCTGGCTGTTGATCCTGAGAAATGCAGTTGTTGTATCTGCTCTCTGCTGTCCTCTCTGTTGTCCTCTGCTGTGTTCTTCTAGCCAGGATCTGGCCTTGCTTTGGGCTTGGTGCAGAAACGTTGGACAGATCATCCACGTGCCCTTAAAATTCTCTGTTCCCCATCTAGGGGAGGAGAGCGAAGCCGGGATGACATCCTCGGCCAGGTGCTCTGCCTTGGTTGAGCTTGGGTCTCCGAGTCCTTCATGCTCGTTCAGTGCCAGGGGCCCTGAGTGGGTCCATGGCTGTGTCCCCACAAGGCTGGCTCAGTGTGGGGGGTCTGCTATTGTGGGGGTGCTGTCCTGCACAGGGGTTGGTTTCATTTGCCCTTGGCCAGAGGGTGCTGTTAGTGCAGGGGCAGCTCAGCCTAAGGTGCCACAGGCTTCCCTGAGGAATGGACTGGAAGATGCTCATGTCTCAAGTGCTCTCAGTTCTTGTGTCCTGGTAGGTGAGCTCCAGGTGAACATGAGCAAGCTGTTTGACCTATGTGCAGAACTGATGACTGAGTAGGAGGAGAAAATAAAAACTGTGTGGGCCAGTGTGACCTTGTAGGCTGGAACCCTGAAACCTACCTGGGCTTTCATCATATATTGGTGGCTGTAAACCCCAAAAGAAAGGGTTCCTTCAATAAGAACTTCTTGATTAACTCTGTAAGATTTAGTTATAATTTCAAGTATATTTGTATCTCTCCAGTTATTTGAAAGAGTCTAAAATAGCCCATCTTCCAGAGGCACCTGCATTTAAATGTTGGGAGGAGGAGGGGGGAGGAGGATGAGGATGGAACCATGCTCACTTTGTTTGTGTAAAACTTTCCTCCCATGTCCAAGAACTGCATCTCATACCTAATTTCTTTTGCAGTTTTGTTCAGTGGAGGGACTGCTGTATGTCAGCCATGCTAAAGGGCAAGTGATGGAGGCAAGTACTAGTTTATATATTCACAGTTCTCTAATATTGTTTTTGCCAGTTTCTCCTTTTGAACTGTTTTGTTTCCGTGTGCTCATGTGAAATGACTGCACAATGAAGGGCAATATTCTTGGGGTGTAATAATATTACAACATCTGCTCAGTGTGACTGTATGAAATTGTGCATTTTGTCCCTCTGTATCGTACTCTTGTATGACTAAGAAACACATGGTTTTGAACTTTATGCTATAAAGTACTTTGTTTCCTCTCTCAAATGGAATATAATGGTGTTTTTGGGTTTTTTTGGGGGGAGGGAAGTACAAAACTTGAATCCTAATGCTGATTAATTCTGCTGATTGACAATTCTTCAAATTTATGAGTAGCTTTTGCCCCAAAAGCAGGTGCTAGGACAAATAAGTAGTTTCAAGAATCTTCATACCAGATGTGCAATTTGAAAAGCTCATTTCAGGCTCACAACAGACTCATCACATGGAAACACAAGTAGTAAGAAGACCACAAGGCCTTGGAGAGAAAGCTCAGTGTAGTTTCAGGGGTAGTAGTGACATGTTTGTGAGCTCACTGTTGGCTAACTTGTTTCAGGTCTATAAATTGACACAGAGCTAATTTAAGAAGGGTAATGCTTTCCAGAAGGTAATGCATGGAACTGTAGGTAGACTGAAATGGTGTTCTTTCAGATCAGCAGTATTACCAGTGGTAATCTGGATAGGAAGCATGCAGGAGATCACAAATGTACTGGTTAGAAGGTGTATTGGGCATCTTTGATAAGAATCACAGTTCTTCATGAGTCCTGGCTGAAAAATGAATACTGAGGGAATTGGCTAAAATAAAAAAGGCGGTTATGGGTCAACTGTCAGATTTGTGTTTTACATGCCTAATAATTTGGGGACAGTGAGGTTTGTTCACTGATCCATTGTTGGATGAAAAGGGCAATCTCTAGTTTTCTCTTTTCCCACCAAATTAAATTGGCTGGAAACCTGCAATTCAACTTTCTGGAAAACCTATTGCACAAGAAAAAAGACAAATTGAGCTCAAAAGTCACAGCATGACACTGCTCATGAAGGCACTTGAAGCAGGTTAAGAAACTGTTAAAAAATGCACAGCTAACCTTTTATTTTTACATACTTGATTCTGCCGCACAATTTCTGCATGAATTGGTAAATACATTGTATTTTCTGGTATGTAGTTTATTACTTTGCATTCAATGTCCAACTGGCCAATGTATTTACACTCGGTGGTTGTAGCATGTTCAGAGTACTGAGAGAAAATCCCATATGACTCCAGCGTTTTGCTTTCTGTAAGTACAGAATTGCATCTTGCCTCCAGCTGATAGCAATGACATTTGAAAAAGAGCGTGAGGCAGCTCTTCTGGTATTTTTGGATGCCAATTTGTAAAGCATTTTGGAATATCTGTTTAACCCGTTCTGTCAGGTTTCAGATGCAAAAATTGAGTGCTCTAATGGTAACCTCAATGCATTGTGCTTCTGCAGCTGTTTTAAGATAAGAAAGAATGCTTTCAAATGCCAAACATATGTTGCATTTCAAATGAAATTTTGTTGCTGTTTTTATTTGTATTTTATTTAAAGCCCAGGCTGCTTTCTGCCAAAATTGAGGTAGAACCCTATGGTCTGGTTTCTGTATTTAGAGAAGCCTAATCAAAGCTTTCTCCTGCAAGAAAACAATGATCAGCTTCCGAGCATGTGATCTCATGGTGCTGATGTGAAACTCTTTCAGATAATGTGTCCTTCCTTCCTTCCTTCCTTCCTTCCTCATTCCTTTGCTGTACTTCTCCCATAGTGAGTTGCTATCTGAGTACTCAGCTGCAGCGTCCTATAACCAGCTCTTGCCTGAGCTCAGATGACAGGAAGGTTGAGCTCTCTGGGAGAAAAGCTGCGTGTTTCCTCTCTGCTAGAGACTGAGCTATACATACACGGTGCTGCTCCTGTTCAGATTGGTTGCTTATTCTACTTTTAAAAAGACAATTTTGTTTTTTCTGAGAATTATGGACAAGACTGTGCCAGTTGAAACCATTTCACTTGCCTGTTCCTGCTGAAGACAGATTTTCACATCTAGTCTCCACTGCCATCAGCGGATGCTGGCAGTAATAAGCCATTTCTTACTATTTGGAAATGCATAACTGATTTGGAAGTGTTCTGTTTTCTTGCATATGCTAAATACTGCGAAGTTAAGCATTCTACAGGAAAATCAGGTAGGCTGAGCAGACGTTACATTTGAAGCACGAAATACCAGATCTTTGTCAAGGAACAAAATAAGTTCTACCAAAGAGACTAGCATGCCCTTCAGAAGTTTAACTTCATGCTCTGTTAAATATTTTTGTGGGCTTGTTCTTAAAGAACAAAACCCCACTCATTTCTCCTTGCTTCTCCCCCTTTTGAACAGCTTTTTTTACCTTCTTGCTTTCCTGTACCCTTTGTGCTGGGCTTCTTCCCCCAGGTGATGAATGACTTGTCTCATACAAGCTTTGGCTTCTGCATACAGCCTAGATGCAACTAATACCACATGGAGGGATGCTTGGAAAACTGATACATATTGTTTTGTTAATGGCATGTTTTCCGCTTTGGATTTTTTAACCCACTACTTTCTGCATGGATGTATAACAATGACTCTTTTGTTTAACATTAGATAAGCATGAGATCACCGTGGCACAGCTGCATGTGTAGTCACTCGTGAAGCAATTGCACACCTAATTGGCTGACAATCTTGGCATTTTACAAACACACGCCTTTCAAAGACAGGGGACATAATTATATATGAATAGTGAAATAAACCTGTTGGGTGTCACCAATGGAGCCCTCTAGCACTGAACAGTTGTGTGACGACCCTGATCCTGGAGGCAAATCCCAAGATCAAGAGACCAAAAGGCAACATGAATCCGAGCAAAAATTATCAAAAATAACGCATAATGCTTTGGAGAACATTAATGTGATTGGTCAAGGCTTGAAGCACCTTTTTCAGCATCAGCGCAGGAGGTCCTCAGTTTCTCCGCATGATATTCAGCAAGCTCAGGCTGATCTGGAGCCTGACATGGATCTGGAAAGCCAAAGCGTCTGTGCTGAAATTGATGGTGTCTCCACCCACCCCACAGCTCTGAACCGTGTGCTCCAGCAGATCAGAGTGCCACCTAAAATGAAGAGAGGGACGAGCCTGCACAGCAGGTGGGGCAAGGCAGATGCCCCGAAAGGAAGCCCGCAGATCAACAGGAGGTCTGGCCAAGATACTCAATCAGGTCGGCCCAGATCGTCATCTACTACAGATGCTCCCACGAACTTGTCCGTGATGGAGATTGCTTCTTCTATCTATGTAGGTGGAGAGGAGGCTGCAGCAGCAGTAAGTTACTCAGATTTACCTTTGGTCTTTATCATTTCCTTGTGTGTTTTCTTAAGGCTTTTAAATCCTGTTTTTAAAACCAAGTTTCTTTTAGCAAACACCAATACTACTGTGTTCAAAAGTTTCTTTAGTGGTGAAGCAAACAGCTTAAAAGATACAAATGTTAGTCATTTTCTCACATGGCAGGTGGCTTATTTTATATGTATTTGATCAGTGAAATGAGAGCTACTTTTGAAGCACATTAGGTTGGTTGGATGGCACACTACAGTCAAACAAGAAGTGATGGGAAGAGCAGCAGCCAGAGTAGTTCTCAGCAGCTGTTATCTAGCTCCTGCAACAAAACCTTGCATTTATGTAGATGGCTTTTGTCTTCCCCTCTTGTTTTACTGTGTATTTTATAAACTCGAGGAATACCTGTTTGAGTGAATGGTGCTGTTGATCTTTTAGGCTGTGGAGAGCCTCTTGTAACACTGGCTGCAGCCTGTGACTGAACTGCAATACCAGGTTAACTGAACCTGATCTAGATCAGCCTGGCTACTGTGCTGATACGGGATCACGGCTGTCTGTCCTGGTTTGTCAGGCCTGTGTGAAAAAAGCCTTTGCTGAGATGACACTGTCTGTTCTGGAACATGTTCTTGCAAAGCTATGTATATCTGTTTGGTGATGATATCAAGAAGTAGTCCCTGTCTTATCATCTTACCAGTTTAGTTGAAGCACACCTTTTTAAAAAAAAACAAACCCACCCAACAACCCAACCTAGATTTCTGATTCAACTTTAGATATAATATATATTTTCCTAAAATTCTTTGCAGCCTTGTTCAATAGTTGTTTGTTACTGGAGGACTAACCCTTTGATAAAGATAGGGAGCATTGTGAAATTGGTTTCTGGTTTGTGTGCTCCTAATTATAGTCTCTGACCATGACTCTTCAACCAAGAGAAACAATCCTGCCAGTGGTTGATGCTGTTAAAATAGCATGGTCCTGAGGTTTGTGTAGATTTTTCATTATGAAAATTTGCTCTCATATAATACAGTTTCTTTGATGTTGTCTTGGTAATGGTGGATTGGGGATGAATAAGATCTCCTTAGTCATCTGGAGGTTGCCTCACCTTGCCTCTGCACCAAGGTTATTCTCTTGTACGTTGTTTTCCTCCCCTTGAAACCTACTTCGAGATACTCTTAAGGGAAAACCTTTTCAGAGTTCTTGGTGGTATAATATGCTTTCAATGTATTTTCCTGATAGTCATCTGGAAATTAGCATATCTTGCATTCATACATGATAATTACAAAATGTTAGCATACATTGCACTAGCATTCTAAGGCAGTGAGTGAAGTTATCTCTTGGGAGAAGCACTGAAGGAGTCTGCCTACAGCTGCATCTGAGACTTTTGTTTCTCACCAACAGTTAAAAGATCAGAAATAGTAATAAAGTTGTCAGGAAAAGCATGGGCTCCCCTTAGATGGGTTAACTTTGCAATTGAGACATGCTGATCGAGCCATTAAGAGGCCTCTTAATAGCTCCAGGCTTGTTTGCTTGCTGTGAGTGAAATCATGATCTGTGTTTTGGGAGAATTTTGGGGAATGTTGATAGTTTTCTGAGTTTGTACCCAAATCCAGCAACCAAAGTTTATGAAGCAAGCTTCATATCTGCCTTCAGCTAGATCAGGGGTCTCCAGAGTGAAGTAGCCAAAGGCAATCCACTGGAGTGTGGGAAGAAAGTATTTTTTGTACCATTAATAAGTAAAACATTTTTGAAATAATGTTTTTATCTTTCCCTTTTTCATTTCCATTTTTGTTTGTTTTATAAGGTACCTAATGTATTCAGTAGGACATTATACAGCTTATAAATAAATACAGATGTATTGGCAGCCCATGCTCAAAATTTGTTTCTGGGTAGGGATGTGCCACTGGCCTGGATGGATTGGATCACTTGGCAGGAGGGACTGGAAAATGAGAACCATTAGGCTGCTACAACTGCATTCTGCTACAACATCTGCTATGTGTGGTAACAAATTTGGGAGTCATTTTTTGGTTGATAAAGAGCTTTGATTATTGAGAAGCAGCAGCTGGACTTCCTATTGAGAGGTGTTTTCTCTGGATCTGCTACTTGACCAAGCTGTCATCTCTGAGGGGGATGTGAGTGGTTCTGGTTGCTTTTTGCTGTGTCCTCAGGTGCTGTGCTCTGTGACTGGAGGAAAAGGGGCTGTTCAGGCTTGCTCGCCTCCATTTAAGGGAAGGGACTGGAGTCTGAAAGAAGTAAATGAAATGCATGTAAGGAAAGGCCTTCTTTGGGGTCTAAACTATCCAAGAACCTTTGTGACCAGTTTCCCCTGTAGAGTTTAGTGAATTTCCAGCTGCTTTTTTAGTATTTGCATATTGCACCATGCTTTTGGCAGAAAATACTGTTGTATACTATGGGTCTAAAGGGACCTAGCCAAGGAAATGCTCCCTTGCTTTTTTTTCTTTCCTTCACAGTTCAGGGAAATGCATCTTTTTCTAATTGGGGCATTTCAGGCTGGTGGAGAAGCTTTGTACAGCATTTATAGTGTGCTCAAGCGGACCTCACGTTTAGGTTTTGCCCAAGAGGGTTTTCCTTTGCGGTATCGAACTGATGGATGCAGCAGGAAGAAAAGGGGACAAGCAGTAAGACTGCTGGACCAGCCATCTCTGGATTGCATCTGGAGCATGCAGCCTGTGCTATAACATAGGCTTTTGGTAGGGTAAGGATCTAGAGTTTCTAAAGCCTCTGAGGTACCTGGAGAGGAATGGATCTCTCAAATCTTTGGAACATGAGAATGGAAAATCTGATATGCTGGTGGTATAAAATGTAGCGTGCTTGCTCACAAACTGCTGTTACAGAAAGTGACAGCAGCAGTGTCCTCGTAGGATGTGAGCAAGAGGGAGGCAAGCAGCAGTTCCAGCAGTGGTCACTTTTGGTACTTGTGTCTCTGGTGTGCATGCGGTGTGGGAGTACAGGGCTGAGGGGAGCTAGGGAATAACACACCTCATCTCTTGCATGACCCCAGAGCACGTGTACTGCTTTGGGATGTCATACCTCACCTTCCTTAACCTGAGCCCTCCCATTCCTTTGCTCTAGCTGGGAATTGTTTCCTGATGCATGTTCTGAAAGCTGTGGATACACTTGCAGGTAGATTCCAAATAAACAGTTTGGGAATGCCACAGCATTTGTTGGTAGGGCTTGGAGTTCTGTTATACAAATGTTTCTGTTCTCATTTGGTGTATTTCTTAAAATCTAACTTGGTTTTCTTTTAGATCACTCCCTAAAAAGAAAAACCTGACTGTGTTTTTCCTGGACTGTGCATAGTCGTAAGTGGGCTAGAGTGCCCTCGGACACATCAGTCTTTTCTATGTCAGCTAAAGGCCAAAATCTCACATTACGTAAGCTATGTTTTACTTCAGAGATTTGATACGTTTAAGTGTGCACTTAAGTGGAGGCAGTACTGGTTCTGGCTGTACACTTGTACACATGTAAAATTGCAGGATAAAGATGGCCTGCTGTTTAAAAGCATTAAATTGAAGATGCAATTAGATGAGCAAACCTTCACTTGATTTCTTTTAATTTGTTTCATATTCACTTTCTCAAGACTTTGTGCATTTGTCTCCTTCAGCTCCTTGTGATCTTATCTCTTAAATAAGTTTGCCTTCATCAATTTCACGTCATTGATTTTAGTGTTTGCTGATGACAGTGAAGATGCTCAGACTCACCTGGCCTCAGCAGGGAGTATTTCCTTGGAAATTCTTTAAGAATTTCATAAATCCCAACTATAATTAGAAAAATACCAGTGAGCTGCAGCACTGATCCATCTGTTGTGAACATATGGGCTATACAAGTTACAAAGACAAAACCCCACAACATACGTAACGGAAAAGTTGTGATTTAATAGTGACAAAACCAGCATAATTGTAGTCAAATGATCTAATTCTCGTTTTTCTGATTCATGTCTTCTGTCACCAGTTGATCTGCTGGTCCCTATGCTGCTGTGGTGCAGCCTGTTTCTGCTCACAGTAGCTGTCTGCCTGTGTTCTGCTGCCACCACACACTCGGTATCAAGGCTGTGCCTGGTGCCTCAAGGCTCCATCATTGCCCTCTCATCGATCTCTACCCTTGGGGTTGGTACTGCTCTTGTAGCAGAAATCCTTGCTTTGCTTTCCCTTCTTTCTTTGTTCTCCCCACAGTGCTCAAGTTTCTGTCATTTGGAAAAAGTAACATCCATTTTGTTCTCTTTTAATGACTTGTTGCGCTGTGGTGTGTTGAAAACGGTGGCAGTGTGTTCTGTTGGTAAGACAGCATCCTGTAGTCACTACATAATGCTGACAGCGTCTGCAGTTAGTAAGTCTAAGGTTTGCCTATGACTGTAGAAGGCTTTGCTACATGCAGATGTAAGGAGTCACCAGACTTGGATTACTGAGATTAGAGGCTTTTAAAAGCGTTTGCAGGCTGCTGGGGAGCTGTCAGTGCTTCTTACCGGAACAGCAGGAGCTTTACCTTTTACAAATGTATTTGTGAAGCACGGATGAACAAGATCCCATGTGCTTCTGTCTGGAGTTTACTACTGAAGCTTAAGACCAGTTAAACACATCAGACTATTTCCATACCTTCCATTTTTGTGGAGTCAAGCTCCATCTTTCTGTGTGAGCTGAGGCTGCATGGTGATTTAAGTTTATGCTCAACTTTGCCTACGTAAATGCTGTTCTGAGCTTATTTAGTGTTTGGGATTCATTTGCTGCTCAGTTGGTCCTGTTGGAAACTGTTACACTTGCTTTTTAACACTAGGTGCTGCATCTGAGATACAGTTTGGAGAAGGAGAAAACCTCTTATCTGTATCAGCATGGCCATGTCAATGATGTAACTGGCAAAAGTGAAAAAGAAATGTTGTAATTCATTTCCCTTGTATACTGTGAATAGCCAGGACCCCTCAGAGCAGGAAAGACCTGGGGCAGATCCTGGAACCTGTGTTCTCCACTTGCTCACTGCTGGGAAGTTTAGGAGGTTAATCTCCCCAGAATATTGTATTGTTAACCCAAAGTGGTTTGTTTGGGTTGTAGTCTTTCTTTTTCCCTTCCCCATGTTTTATGTGTGTGTGCTGCAAACTTTTGGAGACTTTTGTGTTGTCTAAAGCCCCTGGCCCAGGGTCAGGACTCACTGAGGTAGTGTCTTCCTCAGGTAATGGGGCTAGACCGAAGTGTTGGGTGCACTGTGACTGCAGCTTGCAAAGGCAGTGGAGCTGCTGCTTAGTGTGTTGATGTAACTTGGTGTTGTTACGTATGTTATACGATATATATAATACAAACAGAAGCATAATAAAATCTCTTCTGTATCTTTACAGCACTGTTTTATGGGAAGTACAGGGATAGGTCAGGGGCAGCTATCAGTTTACCACAAGGTGGGATAGTCCCTTCCAGGTAAACATCATACTGTTTTGCTATTGTAACTTGGCTTGTAAAGGCTGATGTTGTGAGGGTTCACTCCTGCCTGTATGGTTCTCCAATGAGCCTGATTCTGTGTGGTGCCAAGATTCTCTGCTCCTAGTAGGAATTAAGGACATTGAGTACTTTCTGGCATAAGGGAGAGTAAATTCTTAATAATCCTCTGCACACAAAATATTTTTAGTTCACAGTATTGTTCTGTTCTCTCAATTTGTTTTTGGAATAGAAGGGCAAAATGTTATCCCAAAACCACAGATTGGATTTGTTCTAGTATCTCATTTACATACATTTGCATGTGTAATAATCCTGCTGCATATTGTCAGGCTTTGCATAGAAATTGAGAAATGAGATTGTCATAGCATGGAAAATAATGTAATAATTAAAGTTTTACTGAGATATTTCACTTGGTCTTTATTTCAAGCAGTCTAAATTCATATACTTTTGCATACATCTTTTCTTGGAGAGGAGGCAGCCCACTGAGCTGGGAAATGAGGATTGTGGCAGTATGGAAATGATGGAGCCTGCATGGGGTCTCACTTTGGTTTCCTGGGCTGTCAGGGCTTTTTGCAGAGTAATGGGTTATGTGTTAAGATGTGGACAAACAGAGCTGTGTTCAGATTCCGGAGATACAAAAGCAGCAGCACTTTGGTGAGGAATTGTATCCATGTGGGCTTCTATCAGTGCCATGAAAGTAATGACAGTGCCAACCTCTGCGTTGCGTTATGCTGCAGCCAGTGCCTCAGGTTAGTTCTGGTGGGGGCTACCTGAAGGGTGATGTTTGCTGTCATAGAGACATGGAATATCATAGAGATACGGAATTCCTGAATGATGTCCTGCTCCTTTCTCTGCTGGCAGGAAAATGTTGGTGGTTGTTCATTCCTGCACAAAACCAAGTCTTACCCTTAAGTCTTGCCCTCACTTTAGTAGGAACAAAAATGCTTTGTGCTTTTTCAGGCAATGACTGCAGCAACCAGGGCAGGCCTGTCCCCTGGGACAGGGCAGGAGCACTCCATATGTGCTGCCCCCCGGCCCTTGGTGAGTTGTTGCAGCCTCCTAATTGACATTTGGAGCGGTATTGGCACCTTATATCTGGATAATGAATACATTTCAACCAGTCATTTTCTTTAGATTGGATCAGCAATGTGCAGAGCAGAAGTGTGGTGAGCAGCCAGTGATGATCAAACAGGTAATAATGGGATATGAAACAAATAAAGTCAGGATTACCTCAAAGGAACAAAACAATTAAGAGCATTAAAATAACAGAATGTAAGAATGGAGGAAAAATCAGAAAAAGAGTAAAAACCCTCTCTGCTCTGCTGGGAGGACTGGCATTTTCATAGGCTTCCCTGCTGGAATCATGAAGTCTTCTGATATTGTTAGGGGTTTATGGAAAAAATGCAAAATCAGTGTTGTTGAAATAGAAATCATTAGCTGTGCAGCACCTTGCTCGTTTTACTACTGAGATCTTTCGTGGTTGCTGTCATCTGGACATGCCGCGTGTTGGTGTCAGAACAAGGTGATGCTGATGGTGAGGTCAGGTTGTTCATCCCGGGTGTCTGTGCAGGGAATCGTTGTCAGCCCTCGGCTGACACCTTCTGGTGTCCCTGAGAAGGCAGCCCAGCCCGTATGCGTCCAGTTCCTCAGGGAATTTGCAGCCTTTTGCCTCCATAGCCCCGAACATTTCCAAGTTGCCATTTGCTTGCCCAGGGCTACAGGAATGATAGGAAAAAGGATTTGCTGTTGTTCAGCGAGGTCCTTGTAGGGCAGCTTTCCGAGGCACTGCTTGCTTGCCTGCTGCTGTGCCCTGATAGGGCTTGTGTGGCCTCATGGTCTTCAGATTTGGTGATCAGTTTTCATAAATATTCCAGATATCTTTGGATTTTGTTTAACAGCTTACATGTATATTCTGTTACTGTCCACATTTAAAAAGATGACCACATGTGCTTCTGGAATAAGTTTCTGGTCTTTCTGCAGACTCAGCGTTTTCCAGTGATGATGTTGACCCTATGTCAAAAATGTACTAACAGTGAGCTTGCTTTTCTTGGTTGCTTCTAATCACTGTTTCCAAGCAGGCACACTGGTCTGCAAACTATGTATTAACACAAAAAAGGAAGCACGTTCAACTGTGCCACCCTTTCAGTACTGTGGAGGAGTGAGCAGTTTCCCTCCAATTGTAAGGAGTCTTTTAAAGCAGTAATTTATTTGCCAGGAAGATCTTCCACAAATCCTTTTGTCCTAAATACCATGCAGTGCATATGGGACACCCATCTGGGAGAGACTGTGGAAAGTCTACTGTGGCTATAAACAATATGTTTCAAACGTATAGAAGATCAGTTAGGCTTTAACCCATTTCCTAAAAGAACAAGCAGTCATCTCAACATCCTGCTGTAAGGTGTGCTCTCCCATTCAGCTAATGTAGGTAGCAAACATTTTAAAAGCATTTTGTAGCTCTGGCCATAAAGGACTGATTTCATATTGGAAATAGTATGTCATAAACAGATCGGGTTAGTCACAGGCCCTTTGGAAATTATACCTATGGGTTTAGGTGTATATACCTGCAGCTGAGTCATGTTAAACCAGCACTGATCTTGCAGAGTTACTGTCAAGGGAGGGCTGGGAATGCGATGCAGGAGTTAACCTGTAGCGTGACAGCAAGGCACACAAGAACCTGGATGGACTGGTGTACGAGGAGCATTTCAGGGCAACAGTAACTTATTTTCTGTCTTGAAACTGGTGCTGTGGGAACCTGGAGCTGCAAACCTTCTCTTCCAACAGGTCTGAATGGACAGCTCTGCTGCCTGTGTGTGGAAAGACACAGCTCCTGCCCTTGTGGTGACAGAGGCTGTCCTCCCTCAGCAGAAGAGCACAACTGGGTGTTGATGCTTCGTAGGGGGTTAGGCTTGCACTGCTTGCATCTTGCCCCAAGATACTGGCAGGTCACTGTAATAGCTTAATTGTAGGTTGAGATAGATCAGGAGTAGGCTGAGGATCATTTCATAAGCTCAGAAACTAATCTTCAATTACTTAATTGCTCTGACAGACTACCCTGTACCAGGCGCTGGTTTGTCCTGGCTGGTAACAGTAACCTTTGTGAAGCACACACGTGGCCTCAGGCTCAAAGTCTTGTTTATGGGGAGAGGGGAACCACCTTATATAGAAGGAGACACAAGAATTTAAGTTTAGTGTGATTGAAAACTTAAGGGTCTGATCGTTATTAGTCCGGATTTAATTGTTATGGAAAGGTATAAAAATAAGAATAATGCTGTTAAAATGGTTATGCACACACTCCCTAGTTTATACCCCCTTTCCCTGGGTTATGCTCCCCATTCCACTGCTCAGCTGGGTCCTACAGTGGGTGCTTCTGTTTGGGTCAGGGTGGAGATGTGGGGCTACAGCAGGCTGTCAGCATCTAGGTCCTTCATTTCAGGAATTCAGTGTTCAGGTTCATGGTTTCTTCTTCCTCACCTTAGGGTGTACTCAAGGTATTTTATACATGTTTGCAAACACACAGATCTTTGTCTTTCTTTTGTTGGCCTGCAGCTCCATTTGTATCCAAATCTGTGATGTTTGGTGCCTTTTCTGTAGATGACTTTCTGTTCCTTTGCCCTCTCTCCCCCCAGACAATGTGCTGTTCTTTGGGTTGTCACATAATTCAAATTTCATCTAGAAGAGCCAGAACTTCTAGAAATCTGTTGAAATGTTTGTCCATCTGCAAGTGTATGAGTGTCATCTATGACTGTTGTCTTTAATTTGGAAAGTGTCATATGCTTCTAGTTTGGGGTGGGGGTTTTTCTCTTCCAGAATTCAGTTCTATTGAGAACACTCGCTCAGCTGAGAATTTTGAAGATTTGTTTCAAACCTAGGTTTTGTTGGTTTTTAAAAAAAAAAAAAATTTTTTCAGAGTATGCTTTTAACTTGGTTTTCCAATGCAACTTTCTTTTAGAATCACAGAATAGTTAGGGTTGGAAAGGACCTTAAGATCATCCAGTTCCAACCCCCCTGCCATGAGCAGGGACACCTCACACTAAACTGTGCCACCCAAGGCTCTGTCCATCCTGGCCTTGAACACCTCCAGGGATGGAGCATTCACAACATCCCTGGGCAACCCGTTCCAGTGCCTCACCACCCTTACAGTAAAGAACTTCTTCCTTATATCTAACCTGCACTTCCCCTGTCTGAATCCACTGCCCCTTGTTCTTTTGCTGTAGTCCCTAATGAAGAGTCCTTCTCCAGCATCCTAGTAGGCCCTCTTGAGATACTGGAAGCTGCTATGAGGTCTCCACACAGGTTCTTTTCTCCAGGCTGAACAGCCCCAACTTTTGTCAGCCTTTCTTCATACAGGAGGTGCTCCAGTCCCTTCATCATACTTGTGGCCTCCTCTGGACTTGTTCCAACAGTTCCATGTCCTTTTTGTGTTGAGGACACCAGAACTGCATGCAATACTCTACGTGAGGTCTTACAAGAGCAGAGTAGAGGGGCAGGATCACCTCCTTTTGACGTGGTGGTCACGCTCCTGTTGGTGCAGCCCAGGATACAGTTGGCTTTCTGGGCTGTGGGTGCACACAGAAACCAGCTCATGTTCATTTTCTCATGGACCAGCACCCCCAAGTCCTTCTCCGCAGGGCTGCTCTGAATCTCTTCTCTGCCCAACCTGTAGCTGTGCCTGGGATTGCTCTGACCCAGGTGTAGGACCTTGCACTTGGCATGGTTAAACTTCATGAGGTTGGCATTGGCCACCTCTTGAGCGTGTTAAGGTCCCTCTGGATGTCATCCCTTCCAGCGTATCAACTGAACCACATAACTTGGTGTAATTGGCAGACTTGCTGAGGGTGCATGGATCCCACTGTCCATGTCACTGACAAAGATGTTGACCAAGGTCAGTCCCAACACTGGCCCCTGAGGGACACCGCTCGTTACTGGTCTTCAATTGGATATTGAGCCATTGACCAGAACTCTTTGCCACCAGCCAGCCAGTTCTTTATCCACTGAGTGGTCCATCCATTAAATTGATGTCCCCCAGTATAGAGACGAGGATGTCGTGTGGGACAGTGTCACACACTTTGCACAAGTCTCTGTGCCTGATTTCACATTATTTCTTTTTTCAGCTGAGAATTGTAGGCATGATTCTCCTGACAGTTCCTTTTCAGAAGGCCCATAGACACTCCTGGGACAGGGAGATTTTCCTACCCCACATATGAGCAAGTGTGCGATTTGTCATTTGAGGATTACGTGCTTGTTCTGAATACCTAATCTTATCTTGAGTTCCTGGCCAAGGTCTTTTTTTCTCAGACTCCTTACGTACGTTTTACTTGCAATATTTCTTTTGCAAGAGGAGGAAATTGAGGTTTCATCTATGTGGGGTGCTGCTCTGCCTAGAACAGCATTTCACTGCAGAGGTGGCTGCACTTCATGTGAATTGATTCACACAAAGGCAGTGTGGTGGTGAAGCAGTAGCTGGCAGCAGTTTCTCCTATTGTCTGTGGAATGTGCCATCATTCTCTCCAAGCCTTGCCTGTGTGGGGACAGGTTCCCACACGGGCATGATTTGAGGGAGCCTCCGTTCAGTGGAGGCAGAGCTGCCGGCAGAGTCCCTGCCTTGTGTCTGCTGGGGTGACGGCACAGCACACGCTGCCAGACTTGTGCCAAAGCTCTTAATAAGGCCCTAAATTCTGGTGCAAGTATTTTGGATTTGTATAAACTGGGAGAAGAGGGTAGAGCCTCTTGCACAAACATTAATTGCATCATCTCTCTTTACCATAAAAGCGCTGCTACTAAAAATGCCCTGTTTCAGCAGTAAGCTGAGCAGACCATTGCGCACCCTCCCTCCTGGAAAAAAACAGTCAGGGAGGAAATATTGATTTCTTCAGGAGACTTCTTGAAGTTTTAAAACCATGAAGACAGCACCTCGGGTGGAAGTAGGTTAAACTCCGGGATTCTCATGTGTGGATATTAGGGTGATAAATGACACTGCAGTGCCTGCACACTTAGCATAAATATAAAGTATTTCCTCATTTTTTGACCATTTCTTCCCTTTATATTACACAACATCCTGCTGGTTGTTTACAACCACAGTTTGTACTGCTTTGCATACAGAAAGCTTTCTTTTACTTTACTACTTGCATTGTTCCAATATTTGCTAAATACTCAGGTGTACTCGATTGCCTATATATGACACGTTTTTGTGTACTTATACATCTGTATCTAATTTAATGCCATTACTTCTAGGAATTTGGATGCATTAAGGTGCTTAGAATATCTCTTCAGAAGTGTAGTATGTCTCACACATTGCTTCTTTAGTCTGTGCCTTTAGAGGTGCTATATATTATAGGCAGCTTCGCAAGTGTTAGTGTGATCAGAAGCTATTTGGAATGATTAAAGTGTTTGATGTTCCTGAACAGAGAGAGAAGAATTTGCTGATTACTCTATTTCACAGGAATGAATTGCTGTATGAGGAGAATATTAGGGGAAAAGGTAATGATAGCCCCGTGAAAGGAGACTGAGGAATAAGATGCTTTTGTGTCTGCGTAAGAGTAGGAGCCATTAATTAACTCTGCAGATCATCAGAATCAGTTTGGAAATGCTGACTGTGAGGCCTCTGCTACAGAGGCAAAGGAGAATGTGACTATCATCAGTTCTGCTAATCTACCAGTTCCATCTCAGTCTGCTGTGTACTGCAGTTGAGCCAGCTGGCTCCTTTCCCTTGTCTCTGTCTTGCCCAGACTCCGAGCTGATGGGGAAGAGAGATCTGGGTGTCCATGGATGAACGGAGGCACTCGGTGTGCCAAGTGATGGGCAGAGGAGGGACCAGGTGGTCCCCTGGAACTTCTGGCACCAAGCCCTGAGAGTGGGAGGGCGTTTACCCAGAGCTGCCACATCAGCAAGGAAACAGGAAAGTTTAGATGCAGAAGATAAAGCCTTCCCTGGCCTGCCCTTGTTCTAGGGCAGTTGTGCAGGGCGTTTGTCTTCCATTCTGCACTTCCTTCACAAGCTGCAAACTGGTTACTGGGTTTCCAAATGGGGTGCAGAAATCCTAGGTGCACCTTTGTACAAACACACACACACACACAAGCCCATGAGGTAATGGAGAGAGTTCGTTGAAGAAGCTGTTTTCCACCCTGGGCTGGTGTTGTCACGGGAATGGTGATGGGCTTTGTGGTCTCACTGCAGTAAGCGTGGCAGCTTTCCAGAGATGGAGCCTGTTCAAGATGATATGGAGTTCCTGCAGCAGAAATGCAGTGCTGTGCACCAAGCTTCTGGATGCAGTTAAACTGCAGAATGAGGTACTTGATCCAGGTCAGAGAGGAGAGCGATGCAGCACCCCGTGAGCATCTGGTTTGTGCTCTGCCGGCAGTGGGAGGTTTTGCCGGGTTTCCTGTGCTATTGGCTCTGTGTGATCACTGGGACACTGAAGCCCGGTACGAGGGGACCGAGCGGTCTGTGTTAGCACTAAAAGTGCCCTGAGAAGGAGCCCAGCGCAGAGCTAAGCCTCACGTCCTGCAGTGCGGGCGGTGGGAGCCTGGCCCGGCCGTGCCATTGTCCCAGCGCGGTGCTGCCCTGGCGCTGGAGCTGTTTCCGCTGGGGCCCCGCCCGCCCCTTCCTGCGGGTCCCGCCTCGCCGGCCCGGGCCAAACCGGGGACGGGCCCCTGGGCTCCGGCGCGGCGCTCGGCCCCGCTGCTGCCCGAGCCGATCAGCGGCGGGCGGGGCCCGGTGCGCTGCGCGGGGCGGGGCGGGGCCGGGCCGGGCGGGTGTGTCCGGTGCCCGGCAGCGGCAGGCGGGGAGCGCCCGCCTCGCTCTCCGTTCTCCGCTCCGCTCTCCGGCGCGCCCCTGCAGCCGCAGCAGCCCCGGGGCGGTCCTGGTCCCTCTCCGGCAGCCTGGGATGCGCCACCCGAGCTGACCGCGGCCGGCTGCCGCCTTCCCCCCATGCCCCCGCCGCGCACCGCTTCGTGCGGGCACCGAGGCAGAACATGGTCCAGCGCTTCAGCCTCAGGAGGCAGCTCTCCAAGGTGGGTCGCGCCGCCCGCCAGCTGCTGCTGTCGGCAGAGGCTCTGCTCGCCCGAGGTGGGCGAGTCCCTGCGGAGGAGGCAGCTTGTCTTTGTTCTTGCCTCCTAGAGACACAAAGGGGTTCTGTTTGCTGTGGGGTCGGTGCTCCGAGGCAGGCTGCCTGTCAATAGGTGCAGGCTTTGTTCTTTTAACATTGCAACTATCGTGTAGGTTTTTGTGGGAGTCTGCGGATTCCTTACACAGTTTAATCTCGGGACTGAAAGGAGGGGTGTGAAAGGGGAGCAGATGTAGCAGTTGTGCCCATAGGCGGGTGTACAAGATCGTTGCCCATGACGGTTACTTAAATGTGTGCTTTGTCCTGGCTAGAATGCCCTCAGTTGGGAATAGGAGTTGTCCCATCGACACACCTGCAGAGCCGGGAGGAACGCTTGTCCTGCTCGCTTTGAAGTGCTTGGCGGCGCTCGCTGCTCATACCCTGTTTAAGAACAAAGGAGTTGCTGTGAACAGGTTTTGCCGTTTAATAATGACAAGTATTGTGACTTTTTTCAAGAAGCTGCTTCAGAGGAGAGAATGGAGAGAAAACCCGTGTCGACAGTTTTGTTGCTGAATCAACCCAATGTACGTACTTCGAAAAACATCTGGAGAAAATCAGTCCATGCGTAAGAGCGAGGCTGGGTAGTGCAGTGCAGGTGAGAGGACGTCTCCAGAGCTGCCAGCGTAGTACCAGTCTTCTGCTGGACCATTCCCATTGAGGAGGCTTGGCTCTGGGCACAGGAATTGTAGGATTAACTGGACACTTAAATGGCAAGCTGAATTTTCACTTTACATTTAAGCTCTTCTCCTCTCTCTGTGTGTAGTTGTAAACGTTTTAAAATGCATTCACCAGAATTCAAAAATGCTGTTATCAGCATTTAAAATAGGTCAGAACCCACATGCTGCAGACTGTCTTGGGGAAAGCTGTGGCTTTGTAGTAGGTTGGTATCTGTCTTATTTATCTGTGATGATTTTGAGTGTCTCCTCATCTGAAACAAACTGATGTGGCTGCTTGAAGGGGGTTTGAAAAAATGAAACTTGCATCTTTTTAAGGGTTTACCTTGTCCTGTGCCTTGCAAGCAGGAGACGCCTCCACAGGCACTATGAAGTTTAATCTTCCCCTCAAAAGAGACTCGATGTAGTTAGTAGTGAACTCTGTATCTAGGCTCTGTTTGTATGGGGCAGCCAAAACAGCTTTAACTGTACTCCTTGGAATAACTCCATTTTGATTCTTGCTTGTCAGGGTGGGCAGGGTGGTTTGGAAAAGTGGTTACGCTGATTTTTTTTTGTTGTTACAGCAGAACTGTTCCAGTTTTGGTTCTCTAGCTCTCTCTGTTTTTCTGTTGCCTGACAGGGTTGTGTCTTGCACTGAGTCAGCTCTGGTTGTGTCAAGCCTACTGTGACTTGTCGAGCCTTGACAGCTTCTTAGTTCTTTAGGTTGTACAAGGTGCACAGCCTTTGCAGTATGATGAACTGAAGGAAGTAATGAGAGCTGGTTATTTCTACAAAATGAAAAGTATAGTTGTACAAAGGATCCATCAGAATGGATTGTGGTGGTCTAGGTTTAGATGTAGGATGGGAACTTCATCTCCCTGTGTCCTCAGTGCTGTTTAGAATGGGACTGAGAAGACCTTTTGAGTCTTGGGGAGTGGGAAAGAAGGGGTAGCAAATGGTGTAAAAAAACCACCCTGTTGTCTGCTAGAACAAGCGTGGAATATTGCTAATACAGGTATCAGCCAAAGGCCAACGACTGCCAGGCTATACAAAATAAAACAGTACTTTATTAATGTCTTTGGTGCAAAAATCTTGGTTCTTTCTTTGCTGACTTAGACTTTGAAGTTGGCAAACATCTGTGAAGGACCTGAATGCTCCCAGGATGGATTAGTTTCTCAGGTGAAAAAGGACACTATTACATGGAGTGCTTGGGTTACACAGCTGCAAGGTCAAAATCACATTTTAGCCATACTTAATGGTGGAGGCTTCAAATAGAATGTGACTGTGCAGATTGGAAAGTTCCAAACAGAAAAACGCTGCCACCAAAATGTATCAAACTTGAGCAGAGAAAACGTAGGACTTTGTGCAGGAGCAAAAAACATGTCTTTGTGAAGCAGGGCTTAGCCTCAAATAGCTGCTTTTCCTTCCCAGCCTGGCTGTGTGCACTGTGTATGTCTTGCTCACATCCTTTAAACCCTCTTGGTCTCTGTCTTCCTTCTACAAATGGGGTTAATGCCTTTTTCTTATTTACAGAATGATTGTCAAACACTGAAATGCTGTTCGTCAGACACTTTAGCCTATACTAATGTATGGAATGTTTGTGTTTGATAACCCATCTGTATTGGGGATTTTGGAAAGGTTCACACAGACTTCTCTTCAAGTGCTACTTCTTATTTCATGTGTGCCAAATCAGCATTTAGTATTTGAGAGTTATGGCTTGGCTTCTGTGTTAGTTTGGCAACTTAAATGTCTGTAATGTAAAAATTTGAGTCATAAATTATTGTTAAGACTTAAAGGCAAGGTGCATCATTTGGTTTTGAATGTGTTCCTCTACGGATATAAGGTTTTCTAGGCAAAAGGCTTGTCTAAGCAAAGCTGAGAGATGGTGGGATGTAAATAGGTCTCTAAGCATTGCTGGCTATGCTGGTGTTGAGCAAGTGTTGGCAAGTGATTAGAAAAAATACCTTGCACTTTTCTAGGCAAACTGGGTTCCCCTGGAAGGGAATGAACTTCCACTGCATCATCTTGCGTGGAGGAACATGTGGAAAAATGTTGCAGAGATAGATACCACATTCATCTTACAAAGGGAAAACGAGCTTCAGGCACTCAGTTTTCAGAAGTAGGAGCAACGGGTTTCATGAAGAGTTTGTCCTGTCTTAGTGTAAGCCTCATGAATGCAATGACACTGCAGAAGTAAAATAGACTTGAAGCATCTTTCCACACCAGTGATTATCAGGGCATGTGAGCCTACTCCTGTAGAGGTGTTAGAAGCAGGGCTAAAGACTTCTCTTCATGGCAAGACTTTACTAATAGTCCAAAGGGTTGCCTGTATATGTGCTAGGTGATCATTCCTATACGTGCTGGGGTCCTGGTGAACTGCATGTGTTGGGTTTATTTCCAGATACATCCTTCCCGTGTTAAAGGATGTAAACACAGACTACAAGTGGAATGTGGCTTACATAAATGCATCTTTCCTTTTAATAATGAAATTCCAAAGTTCGTGGCAGTTTGCTCTCTAGAATATCATCATACTCTATAATTGTGCTTACATGGGGCTGGATAGCAATAACAATTGGAATTTCTTACCAGCAGCAATCAAAGGAAGCATTACAAGTGTTGGCATCTTTACTCTGAATTAGTTACCTTTAGGGGTTCTTTGCAGAGATTTTGCCTTGTGTAATACTTGCCCCTCTCCCCTCAATTCCCTGTGATAAACCAGCTGGTTTCTTCCTCAGCCAGTGTTTCTTCAGAGGCAGAGAGGAGTTTGCTCTTATTTTGCAAATCTTTCCATTCCAGGTGTCAGCATTGGTGATAAAAATCCACATGTAAACCGGATCCTTTTCAGAAAGGCTAGAAAAGCTTTTATACTGGAGGAAGACCTCAGAAGTTATGGGGAAATGAAATAATGGGAGCGAGAGGACTGGAGTTAGATTTACATGACATCCAGTTTGGGTCTTCCTGTCTTGGCAAAGGGTGCAATAGTGGCCTCCAAAATAATTCTTGTCAAAGATTAACTGTGTTTGAGCAGAGAAAAGGATGGTAGAGGTTTGACTCAGAGGATTTTGGTTGTTCAAAGATGGGATTTGCCTGTTGTGTTGGTCAGATGTGCTCAGTTTTCCCCAAAGCATCCCTCAGAGGCAGCTGTGTCTTCGGTAAGGCGGATGGACTATTGCAGTCCTGTTCTACCAGACTGTAACTGCATTGTAATGCACTTCCATGAGGAGCATGTAAGCACCTGACTTGCATAATAGAAGTTCTAGAGTATCTTTTCACAGCAGGAATTTCATATTTGGGTTTATATTTAAGGTAAACTGTCAGGTAATAGGGCTCTTCTATGAGTTATCTTTCCATTATTAAACTGTGTTGTTATTCCAGCTTCCCTCAAAATAAACACAGGCTGTTTTAAGAAGAGGAAGATGCTCAGTGTGATGTAGTTTTGACTGTAGACTTTGGGGTTTTTTTCCCTTTCCTTGGCATCGTGTGCCTGGTGCCTCAGGGTTATAATATGATGACCACCAGGTGTGTGTGAGAAGGATTCTGGATGCTGACAGTCCTGAGCAGGTGCGCAGCTCAGAGTAAATGATATGGCAGAGCTTCCGCTGGGTTTGACAGTCAAAAGGGAGTCCAGGATGCCACTGTAACCCTTCTCCAAGCTTGCAGAATGCTGGTGTTAGTAAGAGTTTGGGGATCACTGTAGTGATAGGACAAGGGGTTACTGGTTAAAACTTAAACAGGGGAAGTTTAGATTGGATATAAGGAGGAAATTCTTTCCTGTTAGGGTGGTGAGGCACTGGAATGTGCTGCCCAGGGAGGTTGTGAATGCTCCATCCCTGGCAGTGTTCAAGACCAGGTTGGATGAGGCCTTGGGTGATGTGGTTTAGTGTGAGGTGTACCTGCCCATGGCAGGGGGGTTGGAACTAGGTGATCTTAAGGTCCTTTCCAACCGTAACTATTCTATGATTCTATGTTTCTCTGTCCCAGTTGCACTGGGCATGCTCAGGATGCAGCAGTGTTGCTCCAGGACTGGTGGGCTTCGTAAATCTCTGTTGTAGCATGTCTCCATGGGAATTTGACTTAAAAATGAAATTCTTCTCACTAGCAGCCTCTCTGTCTCTTCGCAGACCCCTTACTAAATGAACATGTGTGGGAAAGGCAAACAGTCAGCTTTGTGTCAGGCTGTGTGTGGGGCCTGACCCACAGCCCTGCCCCATGTGCCATCACTGGCTGCAGCCTCCCTGGGCCAGGCTGGTCCTGGACATGTGTACTCCCCTCTGGGATTGCTTTGATGGCTTTAAACTTGGTTTGCTGGAATGGGAAGGGGTGACAGGACAGGTCCTTTCCCTGGCTGCTGGAACTGCCATAGATGTCACTTATATATCCTGAGGCCTCTGGGGTTCATGAAACAGGACATCTTTTTCCATGGGTGACCTGTTACTTGATGTAAAAGTTCACAGCCCTGCAGCGCGTTGGGGGTAAATCAAAGAGGATGATCATGTTCCATGGTAGCTACAAATTATCAGAACATTGCAAGTGATGTTTCTCACCTCCTTTTTGTTACTTTTGAACGTGGTTTGGTATCTTTTGCATCTTAGAAAATACTTGTTTTTTCAACACCTGATTTATATGTTACAGTATGTAAAATATTAGTGCTAGTGGTGCGTGCTTGCACTTGCATTTGAAGTGATTCTTTCTGTCCCATCCTTAAGCAGGTCTTCCAGGTTTTAAAACCAATCTCCCTGCAAAATTCATGACAAGAGGAAATCGGGCCAATCCCATCAAATAACTCGGTCCAGACTGATGATGAGTGAATTTCCAATACAATAAATGAAGTTATACATGCAGTTCAGACAACTCACTTCAGAGACGGTGTGTATGAATAGCCCATCTTCTGAACACAGAAATTAATTCTTTTGAAAATGTAGTCTTAAGTTCCACGACACTTTGGACACTGAGAGGAAAACCAGAGGAGCAAGGGTTTGTTTTGGTGTTTTTTTTCCTAACTTAAGACACAGTTTGGATACCACTTACATCCACTGGAATTTGAATAGGGAATTCAGCTTAGAAAACATTCCTTTTGTGATTTGTGAGCTTTGGGACTATTAAAAGCAGACAGGAAAGATTGCTAAGGAAATGAAGCAAGGCTCTAATCCTTCAGGGAATTGCTCTGAACATTTTAATGTGCATAGTAAAAATAAAATTGTATTTAGATTTGAGTCAGGGTAACGTTGCAGCAGCACATCGTAAGCACTAGCATTTCACTTTTTTGGTAGGGCATTCAGCAGGCACGTATTGGCAAGAATGGAGTCCAAGGTCACGGGAATGCAAGCTGCAAAGTTTTCCTGCAAGGGGGTTTTGTTGTTTTTTTCCTCTCAAATGCTGTTGGTAAACACTCAACCACAGAGAAGTATTTTCTCTGTGTTATGTGCATACGTTGTGGTCCTGCTGTGCTCTCAGGAGCCCACGAGCACTGATGTCACGTTCGGAATGTCCACAGCTAGTGAGAATTTCAGTTGGAGAACCCTGACTGCTCCCAGGGAACACGTAGTGTGAAGGGATGCTTAAATCAGCAGGGATGGCCTTTGTGCAGGCACAGCTTGCTTTGCTTGCTGAAGCATGTCTGCCCTGGGGGTGCAGAGAGACCCTCTGCCTACACCATCTGTGTGGAAGGTCCCAGGACCCTGTTGTAGTGAACCAAAGCTTACAGAGGAAAGAAATATTTCTACTGAAATAAATTATTTCAGCTTGATGCCATTGGCAACAGGACAATAAGAGCAGAGGAAATGAGGAGCTTTGAGTTGGTGTGGAGGAGGTGTTTCACTGGAGGCTGGATTGCAAAGCATGTGAAGTATGAGTGCCGAACTGTTGCCCACAAACCTTCAGTATTGGGAACTACTGCTTGGGAATGGGACTAAAATTGCTAGCAATTTTTTTCTATTTAAATAAGCTCTTAGTTGTGTGTGTCCTTTCTGTCAGCAAAATATAGGTTGCCTTTCTCTTTACGCTAGAGAGCAGCCACCCCACACACACCCAAAAGAAGAGAGAAAAGGAGGAGAGGCATTCCCCTGCTTTTTATGCAGAAAGCATCGATTTCAGTAGGAGTTGGGCATATCTTGGGATCACGCCCATTAATCTCAAAAGTAATAGTGTATTGCAGAGGCGTGGAGCCTTTGAGTCCTGAACCAAGTAGGGAAATTATGTCTTAGTCACCATTATTATGTGGTAGGATAAAGTGTTGTGTATTTAAAATACTTGTCAGATTATGAGCTATTCTCACACTTGTTTACTGCTTTCAATATTAATGTTCTGAATAAAATAGTTGCTTAATTAAGGTAATGTATTGGCAATACTCTGATACCTTGATCTGTTCCATCCTTTTGTCTGTTCATTAGTTTACATAGGAGTTCATTTAATTTTTAATTATTTTTTTCCCTAAAATGCCTTTTAATGACAGCTACAGAAGTGTGGAGGCTGCTGTAGCCTCCATACATTGTTTAAAATTACCTTTTTTGTACCCTAATGGAGCTGGAGAACAGTGTTTGTACATAGACTGCCAGAAATGAATGGTTGCGTAAGGTATGAGATGTTAGGCACTCAAAATGAGGCATTAAAAACGTTAGATAGTCCACTGAACAGTCCAGAGAGGTTGTGGATTGTCCAAACAACTGAGCTAATCAGTAGTGAGGAAGGAGCTTCACTGGGCAACTGGAAGTCTTTCTGCTGTGCTGTTACCTACGTCTTGCTTTTGGAGTGAGAGACACGTCCCAGCCCAGAACGCCACTGGTGCTGCAGTGAAAATCTGATCCCGGCTGTACTCTGGGCTATGGTTCGTGCTTCAAGAGAGGAGGCTGTGTTCCAGCCATTTCCTACTGTCATGTCTCGAGCTAATCAGATGTACCCCAGGCACCATCTGTAACCAGCAGATAGATACACTTCGTGTATATCATTAAGTTTGAGCAACTTGCACATTGCTCATTGAATACTGGTTTTCATTCTCTTTGTAGCTTTCATCTGACCATCCTTAGCTGACTACCCAGACTGCCTCCAAAGAGCAAAGATATTTGAATCTTTTATGTATAATTAGAGAATTAAAAAATAATAATAAGCTGGTTGACAAAGGCCTTCTGGTTCTGTAGTATCATTCAAGCTATTTCCTTCAAGCATTTTAATAGTAAGCAAAAGACATTTGAAAGATTGTTGTAACTGTTTTGTTTCCGGGCCTGAAATGTTGATGCTTTGAATGCTTTCTTGACACGCAGAAGTGCATGTACTATTGATCAGCTTTGCTTTTCTGGTACCTTTCATAAGTGGACGTGTAGTTGCCTGCTGAATTGGTGCTCTCCCTGCAAGCTTCGGTGTCTGTAAACTGAAAACTTCCTGAGGGCCAGGAGTCAGCAGCAGACAAGCAATTCATGTGTGCTTGGGTCTGAAGCGCTGGCTGTGGAGCACTGATGTTATGTGTGCTGATGGCTCCAGTGTTGTGAAAGGCTCTGTATGGGGGACGTGGCTCTGTATGACCGTCAGCAGAGAGCTTCCCATATCCAAGGTGCAGTTACAACCCTTAACTCATTGCTCAAAGAGATGATGAGTGCATTCCAGAGCTGAACCTTGGGTAGCTAAAGCTCGCTATAAAACCAGACATGGAAGGAATTCCAAGGTTTCTTAATCATTTTGGGGGTTGTGGTATCTTGCAGATTTCAAAGGCAGCTCGTCATCTAGATTGGCATTTTGATCTGTGTCATAGACATAAATCATACTATCACAGTATGTTGCAACCATACGTAGCCTCTAGGCAGTCCAACTAAAGATCTAGCATTCATTTCGGCATTGTTGACCAAGATCAGATTAGTGTGGGGTTTGGAAAAACTCTGATAACTTGCAGTTCTGAATGTAATAGTTACTTACAGGAATTCCATGCATTTCTCTCAAATCCAGGTACTATACAGAATGGAATCCCACAAGAAGATACATTTTTCACATATGAATGGAGGGTGAACAACTTCTTATAAACCTTATTTTTTTCCATCAAAGGTACATGTCAGCAGTTTGTTACATCCAGAAGTGAAGCACTTTCAGGGTATAACGTAACAATCTGGTGACAGGATTTGGAGAAAGAAAACTTAAGTTAATTCACTCAAATCTGCAGATTTGTAATCCATGACACATTAACTTCATTTTCTGCTTTTGTCATTGTGCAGAAGACTTGCTGCAGGTGGTACTTGTTTGCCAGGCAGAAACTTGCAAGGAGCTAGTCTCTTGGCAGCCAGAGGCCTTGTAACGTCACCTTGGCCCCTTGCCTAAAGGTGGAATCTCCAGGAGGATCAGGAACATTTCTATTACTGAACATCACTGTTGAAAAATACTGGAGTCCCTCAAACAAGTGCAGCTCCATATGTTGCCATGCAGGGGTGTGAGCGGTGTGTGCTCTGCTGAGACGCCTGATGCAGGCAGCAGCCCCATGGCTTGGGATGGAGCTGCCGCTCATCCATCCCCATCCCGCAGCAAGGAGCTGCCAGGTGTCCTGCTTTTGTTTGGCTCTGCTTTGTGGGGTCCTTGTTTGCACAGGCACCTCCAGGGGCTCGGTGCAGGTGGCAGTGGGTAGAAGGCCATTGCGTAAACACAGTTCTTCCAAGCTGTTCCTTTTCTGGACAGTTACAGCCACACTGTTGCTTTTAGTTAATAAAACAGCCCTTCTGTATCTGATCTCTCGCATCTTTGAAATCAAAAAGTAGGCTATTGGTGTCATTAGCAAATGACAAATCCAAAGTTCAAGTATCCACAGTCAGGGAGCAAGTATTCAAGATGAATTGGACTAGAAGTGGTCTTTGCACCAGTGCTCTCTGGGCCTGGTGAGCGATGCCACGTTTCTGACCACTCAGTGTGCAGACATCATCCTAGCTTAGTCATGGTGTGCCTGTTCTTCGAGAGAGAGAAGGTTAAAACTGCCATATAACTGCCACCATAAATTAAAACTGCTTGGGTTTCAGGCTCACTAACAGTAGTTCTGCAATAGCAGGGTTCAGAGGAGGAGTATAAAAACCATTTCTGGGAATGCTTAAAAAACCATCAGATTGTTTTTAAATGTACAATTCTTTATATAAGCATTTGATAAATAACAGTAGGGTACATTGTGTCTTGGAGATCAAATGATGAATAGAGGCGACTTGGTGTCATGCTTTGTCTGTGAATTAATTGGCTGCCATTGCTTTTCAAGCATTAACCCAGCACTTCTCAGCTCTGCCAGGCAGGCTCTGGGCTCTGGGGCTCTGTGTGCTCCATCCTGAGCTGCAGAACATCTTCTGCCCTTGCATGCAGCTCCTCACTGTTGCTCTGTCCTGTCCTAATGAAAAGCCACATAGTTTTCACTGAGGTTTTGCAATTATCATGTTCTGGTGAGCTGCTGATTACCTGAGGGTGAATGCATGCCGAGGTGCCTTTGCTTCTTTAGTGTTGTGAAATGGATTCAAGCCTGGTAAGTATGCTTGGTGGTCAGGAGTGAGTTTTGCCACTCTTATATCTGGAATGCTCAGAGAAATGGTTCCCAGAGGATGCCCCATTCTTGGCAGTGTTCAAGGCCAGGTTGGACGGGGCTTGGAGCAAACTTCTCTAGTGGAAGGTGTCCCTGCCCGTGGCAGGGGATTGGAGCTGAGTGAGCTTTAAGGTCCCTTCAACCCAAACCAGTTTGGGATTCCATGAAAAAGCCTCTGTTTTTGAAACAATTGCAATTTTTTACTAGCAGTAGGAGTGGCCATAGCAAACTTCTGGGGTGCTCTGCTTAATGAATTACTCCTTTGGTAAGAGTGAATGTGGGTCTATCACATGATTATGTTTTCATAGGTCAGACTGTCACTTTTCCTCTTAACACCCCACCTCTTCCTCTCTATGCATTCTTAGAAGCTCTTGGACTTGTAATGCAAAGAACTTTTCAAAGCAGGGCTCCTTTTACAATTTAGCATTATCACCGATAGAAAACCCTGTAGAGGCAGGCATTGCACATCTTTTATGCATGTTTCCCCTGTGATGATCAGACGTGTTGCAGGTAGTTTGCCTAAGGTTTGACTGTGCAGCACCTGTGCTGGAGCCTGATCAGAGCAAGCTATGAATTATTGAGTACTCTGCTTCAGCCAGACAGGAGAAATGAAGTGCTGTGCTCTTCAGCAGCCTTAGAAGCCTTAACCCAGTTTCTTACTGACAGATACCAGTTATTATCAGTGTTTTCCTATAAAGGTATGTAGAATAGAGTGATCCTTCAGATCCACAGAGTTTTCCTTAAGAAATAATTTAAACTCTTGCTTTAAAGCTAGAAAGCAAGCTTCCTATACGTTTTGACAGTTTATAATCCTTAGGAGGCAATATTGTATTGAGAGTCTTATTTTGTGCTGTATTAAACATCCTGACTGGTTCTCTCATTGTTGAAGCAGTTGCTGAAAAATCCTGGAGCTTTTTACCTTTCGGGTCACTTACTCAACTCAGCCCCAGTTCACAGGGGGCTGGAAGTCTGCTACAACCTGGGCAGTGCTTAGACGTGTACAAAAAAAGAAGTATGAAAAGGTTTAGAAACCAGAGAGGCTGTCCAGCACCATAAACTGATTTGGATTACATGGAAATGGAAAATTAAATACATTAAGCATATTTTAATCAGATGCATCTAAGGAAGATGCAGAGTGGCTAACACACTTTGTGCATGGTAATTTGCTGTGTGTATATTTCTTTTCTATTTTGATTCAGAAGCTGACAGAGGCTTTTCTCTTTGTTTTTCTTGGTGATACTTTTGGTAGTCTCCGTTTCAAGAAGGAGTTCATGGGTGTTCATAATGATCAGGAGCCCTGTAGTTCGCATGTGAAAACCACCCTGGCTTCCTCAGGGGACAGTGGAAAACTTATGTTATGGCCAGCACTGAAACAGGGTACAGCCGCACCAGAGGAGGGAAAGCAAAAGAAATGGCTTGATAAAGAAGTCGGTAGTCATCTAGTAGAAATAAGATGTGGACAGACACATAGTCACATACAAGTCTGACATCAGAAATTAGCTTACTAAAATCTCCTCAGCACACTGGAATTGCCACAGGGATGTTGGAACAAGTCAGTGGTTGGAGTCTTTGGGCAGTCACAGACCTGATTGAAGCTATGAACTGTGGAACTGTAGCTTTGTAGGTTCCGTACCTCTGTCTTAATGACATTGAGCAGATGGCTTTAAATTGTTGCGCTTCATTTTGCTACCTCTGAGACCAACTGATCCCAGGGTGGGAGATGCATTTTCCCCTCCTGCAGCTTCTCTTTTCTCCACTGTGTGCAGGTGAGAAGCTCCATATTGGCTGCACTTGTTTTCACACACTCCTAGAACTGCAAGCTATTGTGACTATAGCTCAGGCATAGTCGCAGCAAAGCTTTGTATTCATAACATTTAGATGAGTATCTATCCCCCAACCATTTCCAAGGGTAAAGAAGAAAAATTACCTGACACTTGGTGTTAAACTGCTTTTGTGCAGCTGTACCTTGACTGTTAAACATGCATTCTCCAGCGCCCTTTATATCTTGCTTGCAACTTTACTTCTGAAGCAGCCTTCTCTTTGAAGGGAATATTATGCTAAGTGACTTTTCAGTTACTGCTGCAATCCACTAACAGGCACATCCACTCCAGTGCTGCTGTTTGCATTAATGCAACCAACTGAAGGAGCACAGGTCTTTGAAATGGAAAAGGTCTTAGCAGGTGATCCCTATCTGCATTGTGGGAGTGCAGTGACATTCAGATATAGGACTTTTTCTTTTCTTCCTTTTAACCTATAAAATTATTTTTTTAGCAGGGAGGAATGAGGCCACAGCACCAACCTATGCATTGATAGCTACACTTGCTATTATAGCTTCCAGAACATGCCTTGCACCATTGGTATGTCTTACTGCTAAGTGAGGCAGTGATTTTCTGCTTTGCAATACATCTTGCTGTTTCTCCCTCTCTATCCCTCCTTCTCTCTGCTGCAAGTTAATTGTGGCTGGTTAAAAACAAAACGAGAAACGTAGTTGGAAGGGGAGAAATAATAATGAGCTTAAAGGTTTAAATCATGCTGATTTTTAATGTAACCAAATGCATGCTTGAGCCCATTTTTTAATGAATCTTGTCACTTGGAATATCAGAACATAAATGTCAAGGAGTGTCCTTTCTGTATTTCGGCATGCTAACTCGTTGACTGTTGGAAACAGTATGAAATCATGGGAACCTGAGCTAACTTACTGTAATTTGGAAGTAATGAATATTTCTACTGAAATTCCCTGAGCTTTTCCACCCACCAAGAAGAAGACAGGATTTGAAGTAGTCTAGCTTGTAACAGAGATAAATGGGCAGGCTGGAGGTAGCACAGAACAACAGATACTCCTGTGCTCCAGGTTCCTGCTGTTCTTAAAACTCCTGCCCCCTTCCCTGTTTCTGTCCTTTGAGGAGTTCCAGAGTTACATGTACTCAGCTTTGCTTTTCTCCTGCTGTTACAGCTTCATGTTACGAGTATTTTTCTGTGGTGTTTGGTTCTCTTTGCTGTCTTGAGACGTGACCTCAGTCTGCGCCTGAAGAGCACATTTTGCCCTCTGTGAACTCTCCTGAGGACAGTTGATCACATTGGTGGCTGAGTTGCTAGCTGGGATGGGATGGATTTATTTTTAACCGTCTGTATAAGCTGGGTTAAATGTATCTGTTGGTGAAAATAGGGTAACGGAAGGCCTAAATCGTAATGCTGCTCTCTGCTTATAACTAAAGAAGCTCTTGCACTGAGTTACTGGGGGGCCTTTTTGTCTGATGCCAGTTGTTGCTGTCTGTGCTGTTTACTGAGTGTGCTCTCTGCCGTGCTCTGTCGATGCAATGGAACTGGGGTTGGGCCCATCAGCCTTGAAGGATTGGCTTTCCAGACCCAGGCAGGACTGGGAGCTTGGCTTTCCCACTGGGCAGGGCAGGCCCTGGCTGCTGGGATGGATGTGACAGAAAAACATGACCCATAGCAGTGTGGGTTAGGGAACACGGGACTGGTTAGTGAGCTGGGGAAGAGACTGAAGGAGCAGCTCATCACCTCACGTACAGCCTGTGTGCAGGAGCCATGGAGCTCTGACCAGCCTGGCCTATGGTGAACCAGTAGTGAAATCTTTGTGTATATATATATATATATAGGCTGCGTGTGTTTTTTGTTCAGAGTGTTTTGTAGTGTCTAGAAATCATCCCTAAATTTTGGTCACTGTTCATCTAATGGGCAAGTTCTGATACACTGAATATTTCTCAAGGATCATCCTGCTCATGCCCTGGTTCTTCATGATCGGGTTTCATTGACAGTGTTTGTTTCAAGATATTTAAATGAAATGTATACGTATATATATATATCAAGATATTTAAATGATATGTAAATATATGTAAAGATATGGAAATGATGATCCAGTGGCTGGATTCATTTGCCAGTAGGTCCAAAATTACATACACTGAGGACTTTAAAATGCATTCCAGAGTTGGAAATCCCTGAAGTTGGAAGGGGCTTCCGGAGATTGTCTAGTGCAAGCCCAGGACCATGGCCTGGGTTTTGGCTGACTCCAGGGATAGACTCTGGGTAGCTACTGTGGTGTTTGATCATTCGCAGTAGAACATTGCGTGGGTTTGCTGTTGTTGGGGTCTTCCGTGTTTGGGTTTTTTTGTTGGCAGTGTTTGTGTGTGTGTGTGTCTGTGTGTGTGTGTGTGTTTGTTGGTTGGTTTCTAATGTTGAAAGTGCCCCTTCCCATCCTTCAGAACTTCAGGGTGTGCAGCTGCAGCACAGACAAATTGTTGCAGATATTTAACTCTCCTTCCAAGACTTAAACTTTCTCTGAAAATTGCAGTTGATTTAATGCTGTAACCCAGGAATCCTGTTGGAGTGAGAGTGAGGATTTTGATGGTACCATGGGTAAGAGCCCTTAGTGCCCTCGTAGACTGAAAATGGTTACTGAGATAGCAGGGGTGTAGGAGCAAGTACTCCCAGTGAGACAGCACATCCCTCTATCACTGTTCCTCCAGGAGGCCTGGAGTCAGGAAATACCGCTCAGCTCTTCACACATGGGAAAGAAGGCAGTTTTCTGAAGTTTCTCTAAATAGAAATGAAATGCTGGGAAGATTGGGAAAGACCCGACTCAAGTCTGTGAAATACAAGCAGTTTGTGCAACGTGCAGGGTCTGTGTTACTGTGAAGGCTGCGTTTTATGCATCGCTCTTTTAAAACCGTACGTATACTTTAAAAAAGAGATCTCCCCGTGCACCAGCCACTGTCTGTCACTTTGTCAAGCCACGTTTCAGGTTACGGAGCGTTACCAGTCTAGAGTTTCTTCTGCTTTCTTCTGAGTAAACCTGATTTCTGGATCAAATAACTTCTCTGTTCCAGGAGATAATTACCTGAAAGATTAAATAGTTTGCATGTAGTGAGCAGTGCTGATGTCTTGGCAGCCATGGTCGTGTTTCAGCTGGAGGCTCACTGTGCAGTGCTATAGACCTTATTTCTGTTAATTTCATTGCTGCAAAATGAACAATCAGATTTATATTGCACTTTCTAGAAAGGGCAGTAAATTGCATCAGATACTTTGTTAAGCCATGGAGAAGCAACACTTAATTATTCAAGTGGCTCAGTGGATATTTTGACCAAAACTCCTATCTGCCAATACAGGAGTCAGTTCTGTTTTCAACAAGGTGTGACACTCTTCTGCAATTATTCAGCAGAGTTGCTTCTTAGAGGGTATTTTCATGTGTTACTTATGACTGTCTCCTGGGTGAGGTTTGTGTGTGATCTTCTGTGTATGCTCTTTGTTGTGTTACACAAAGCAGAGCTGTCTTCTGTTGATCAGTGACCATTTTATTTAGAAATGTGTGGAAAACCTCCAGTCAGGAAGCAGAAAACAACTAGCTACTTTTTATGAAACTTTTATTGCCTCCTTTGAGGTCAGGTTTCTGAATGAGGAGAGTCATTAAGCAGTTAAAGAGTTGATACAAGGAGAAGGCAGGACTGTCCTCCGTACATCACTGCTCAGTGTGTACGTGGCTCCATGTCATGAGATCGGTGCCGAAGGTTGCACGGCTGAAATACAGGGATAGGGCTTTTGGTGGGATTTGCTATGTAACTTCAACTACCCTCTTCTAACTGCCAAACAGTCCAGATAAGCTGGGTTAATGGAAAATACTGTGCAGGGCAGTGTTTGGAACTGGGTACGGCACAGGCTGCCTGGAGGGAGTGCAGGTCCTTCAGATGGGGAAGATGCTGCCTTTGCCATTTCGTTTCCAAGCTGTTGATTAAAAGGAACAGAAGTTTAAGACTTTGTCTATGAGCTAATTCCCATAGAAACAAGTTTTGCTTCAGTGCCAGTTCAAGGCTTGTATGTATGTTTGTTTGTGTGCTCTTTGTGGCGCTGCTGTGCAGCCGGAAAACCTTTTGGAGGGAGCAGCATGTGCCGAGGTGTTTGTGCACACATGGAGCTTGAGTGGGGTTTGGGAAGCGTGGTGCCAGTGGGCAGTGACTGCAGGTGGGAGTAGTTGGCAGGTTGGGAGCTGGGGGCTGAATCCTGGTGGGCCCCCTTGGAACAGCCTGTAACAGAGCAGGCTGCCCCTGGAACAGGATCCTTATAAACTTGCCAGACTGCTGCTATGTAGGTGGTTGTTTACAAACCCAGAGAATATGCTAATGTAGATTATCCCTGTTTGTGACCTGGAAAACTGTGAGGGGAGTACACAGTGTGGTGTCTCTTAGGCTTAGCATCACCTCTACTTTACTAAATGAGTGTGGTACAGACAACCAGGCTGATTAGCAATTAACAGAACATGCTCCATGTGAAAACATGCCTGGTGAATAAATTAACATCTCTTAAAAATAACTTTATTTTTAAGGATAGATCTGTTACGAATAGATGGTGAGCACAGTTGTCTGACTAGAGAGCAGTAAGCTAGGAGGGAAATTCTCTCACTTCTCCTTCCCCAGAAGAATAAACTGTCTCACCACCCAACAGTTGCCCAAAATGTACTTGCTATGCTTACTCAAGGCATAAAATAAAAGCCTCCTCTTGGAGTGTTTTCCCCAGAGGGCTTCTTCAGGTCCCATATCCTGCCTGGGATCTGTTCTGCCCATCATGCCTTTTAGATTCCTCTTGCCAGAGAAGGTCAGGAGGAAGGCTCCCTCTCTGCTTTTGGAAGAATCTCTGTCCCGCCAGGGAGGCACAGTTCAGATGCTTTGTGTCTTTCAGCCACGTTTCTGGTCCGACAGCTTCCTTGCTCTTCAGGCATCCTGACTGCAATAGTGCACCCCAAAGCTGTGCAGGGGCCACTGGCCAGGCACTGAGACTGCGCAAAGCAGGATGCTCGCACGCTGTCTGTGGCATGGCAGGCTTTGAATCTGTATGCAGTTAGTTAGCTCCTGAACTTGTCAAGGGAGCCTGAGCAGCGTCCTCTGTCAGGGTACAGAGGAGATTCTGAGGTTCCAGGTTGCCCACAGCTCTAGAAAAGCTCTGAAGCATGTCATTCAACCAGCAGTCTTCCTGCTGGAAGAAAATGGGATGTGTTTTCCTGTTTGAGACTATGTTGGGCTTTTGTTTGTTTGTTTTAAATAAACTTTAAGATCATTGCCAGCAGATGTATTTTGCTTTTTGGTTTTATTATTCTGCAGAAAACAAGACTCTCACTTCAGCTGTGTTCCCGACGGGGTCAGTGACAAAGTATTTTTAGCAGACTCAGTAACTCTTGTGCAGCGCGTTCATGCCTCGCTTGTTCAGAGCTGCAGTTGCTTTCTCAACCATGCGTTCGGGGCTTCTGCCAAGACGCCCAGGGTACTGCTGCTTCGTATTACAAGGTCCTGCTTTGTCAGGGCAGAACTCAGCCTGGCAGGGCTGGAGCTGGTCTCTGCTAACATAACTCCGCGGTACGGCATGTCCGGCCGGCAGCGGGGTGCGGGGTGAGACCGTGCGCTTCCCTCGCCGCACACCCAGCATGGAGGGCTCGCTGCCTGCCTCCCAAACCGTACGTCTCGGGCTTTCTCCTTTCTCGGTGTTAGGGTTGTGCGTGCGGCCGCTTTGCTCTGCAGGGACCTGGGTCCCCAGCGGATGCCCAGGCTCAGCACTTGTGTTTGCTGCTGGAGTTTGCTTTTTAAAAATCAGCCTGCAAGCTGCTGCCTATTGCGATGCCAGAGGGTTGAATTCGAGTGTCTTCTCTCATGAGACTGACTTAGACTTCTTTCCTCTGCTGTTGCTCTGTAGTCAGCAATGTTTGTGGCCCAGCTTGGGCTCAGTATTAAACCAGGGAAAGACGCTTGCACTGCTGAGGTGCTGTTTGTCTTTAAAGTGTTTGATCTCTTCTTGCTGTGGGGGTAAAGATTTTGTGTTGAGAGATTCTCCATGCATGCAGAGAATCTGTGGTTTGAATGTTTTAGTGATTAGAAAAGATTCTAATACCAGAACTCCACGACTTTTGGGCTTACAGTTAGAGCTTCACCAGTTTTGTGATTCCTTCCGGGGAGCTTTGAAATCAGGCTTCCTCCTGATAGTCCTCCACAAAGTGTTCTGGAATTTGTCCCAGACGACACAGAACCTGGACAAGTTGTCAGAAGGTGCTGTGTACAGATGGGGTGAGCAGTGGAGGAAACCTGGCTGAGATCAACTTTCAGTAATGTTTAGAATCTCTTTAGCATTTAATGGTTATGTTTATTGAACACTGAGGCAGTTCTAGGGAACTCCCTCTTCTCAAGAGAGAAACGTGCTTGGTCTTGAAAGCCTGCGTGCGTATCCCAGTTTCACTGTCATATTTGGTTGGTTTTAAAATCGGGTGCTTCGTGAATAAAATAGCAGTGAACCGCACAGCAGTTCCCGTCCCTCCATCCCTTCCATCAGTCCGGGCATTGCTGGAGGCATTAGCACTGATTTCTCTCCCCGTTGGCGCTGCGGTGCTGTGCTCAGCGATTGTCCTGGCGGATGTGGGCGGTGCTGGAAGCAGGACCTTGGCTGTAGGGTCTATGGGTCGTGGGGCGCGGGACCGGCCCCTAGGGTCACAGCAGGTCAGCCCGGAGCACAGCTCCCGGGAGCAGCCGCAAGCAGCGCTGGCGGGGACGAGAGCTGGAGAATGCCCCACTGTGCCGGGCCGCATGCGCTCATTGCCGGGGGACAGAGCTGCATTGTTGGGACAAAGAAACGTGAAAATACTGAAAGCATTCAAACTCTTTTCTTTTCATTCGGGGAGTCTTTTTGTTTTGTGGAGCTCTGCTGGGCGGCCAGAGCAGCATGTAGAGCCACTGACAGAATTTAGAGGTGAGCTGAGAGTAGAAATTAAACCCTGGCTTGGGTGGGTTTTGCTTTCTGCAGCTTACAAGGAAAGGGTTTGTATTTTCAGATGAGAGATTACCAAAGCAAGGCTGAGATGGCTGGAGAACTAGTGCAAAAGATATGTGATGTCTGAACTATTTAAAAGGAGAATATATTTTTAGTCACTCTGTTTTCACTTTTTCTGTGGTATGTACTCCATTTCAATGACTAATACTTTGGGTTTTAACAGTTCAGGTTTCTTGTGTTGTCTGCATAGCACCAAGTATATGGGTCTTCAGTACCTTGCCAACAAAGCCAGGAAAGATCAGGTTTTCTGCTATTCATATTCCTGTAGTTTAAGGAAACGTGGTTTAAAGGGAAGAACTTTTGTAGCGGGAAAGAGATGGTCTGTGTGGTCTTTTACAAGCTGTCAATAGAAAAAAATAGCACAGTGCTGTGTACTTCAAAAGAACCAAACAAAAACGGTTTTGTAGGTCATCTGCAAGGAAGAATTATGTATTTGTTGTTGAAAACAGCTTGGAGGTGTGGGTTTTCTTGTTTTGTAAAACACAACATTGGGGGTTTGGGGGTTTTGGGGCTGTGCTTTTCCTGTGGTTTTCATTTGGTTTGGGGTTTTTGTTTGTTTTATTAAATACAGTTTTGACATTCTACTTTCACCAAGGCCACCAAGAGGTACCAACCCGGGAGAGTGACTTGACTTACTGTTCAGGATGATTTGTTATTGCTCTTCAGGAAGGCGCAGCCTCCTCACATTAACCAAGCTATTAAATTTGCAGGATGTTATCAATTGGAATCTTCTTTGTTACCAGTAATCCAGAGAAGGTGGCTGTTAACATGGCCAGGGCAAACAGTGGTTCATTTGTTTGCAGAACTAGGGTCATATCTTGAACAATTTAATTGCTGGTCAGAGTTCCCCGAACTGTGAAAGGACAGATGTAGAAACAACACATTCGTGGGTGTCCAAATGCACAAAGCAACACCCCAGGAGCCAGTTCTGCAACGGGTGCAATGTGGGAGACAAACCAACGGAAAAAGGTCAGAGCCAGGAGCATCTCCCTGAGCAGTCTGTAGTATTAAAAGATTTTTTAAATCAAATTACTCTAAGAGAAATGCAAAAGCAAATGCTTCCTGCTTTATCAAGAACTCGATTCCAAAGGCAACATCAATTTAGCCATTTCTTCACCATCAATAATGCATCAGTTTGGATTTAAGGTCACACATGCTATAACCCATAGACTAGTATTTGGAAAAGAATGGGATGCTAATTTGGGAAAGATTGATGGAGAAAACAAATACAACCTGAAAATACTCAAAACACAGATGCTAGTTTCTGCAACAGCCAACTGCCTCTCGAGGCTGTGGGGAGGAACAGAATTTCCTGCTGGCAGTGGGTTGAGCTTGAACACATCATGATTTTATCATTATACAGCTCTGCAGACATACGATGGTTTGGTATGATGTAACTTCTTAAGCTTCTGGATAGGATCATGGTGAGCAAAGGTTATCAGAGCTCATGACTTCTGGACTGATCAGTCAGTGGAGTCACTCAGGATGTTTTACCAGCCACTGACTTCGCCAGCCTCCTGCACATGGTGAACGCAGTGTGCACACGGAGATGGGATAGTTATTTTGTTCAGCGCTTGCTCTGAAACCTGCAAGAGCAACAACATTTTCTTTTGTCTGAAGTCAGCCTCCTGATCAGTGGCCCTCTTCATAGTTTCCATTCATGTCTTGGGTTTGTGTTCTAGAACGTATTCACATCTTATTTATGGCTCGGGGAATCTGCTTTCCTCCACACGCAGTCTGTTATGACATTGTTAGTTCTAGCTGTGTTAGCTTACTTCAGTAATCATATTATGCAAATCTGATGGATGGGCTTGCTGAATTATATGTGCTGCTATCAGCAAGTTTCATCAGCTTGTCTAGTTTTAGGATTTTGGTAGAAGCTTGGTCAGTTTGAAATACAGCTTAAAAATTTCAGTTATGCTGTGACTTTCCTTTCATGGCAGAAGAGAATCCAGGAGCAAAGGGAAAGCCATACTGCTTTCCAGAGGAAGTACATCTGTAAATGACAGTGGACATGAAGCTCCTTTAGTAATTAAGAAGCATGTTCTGAGATTACCTTTCACTTTTGAGCTGAGAGGAAAGCTATCAAATTCAATGTATCTAAGCCATTTTAATGAATGTAAGACTTCAGATATATTACTGAGTTCACAAATTAGCCTGTGTCAGCTAAGCTGTAGTAACCCATCGTGTCCTGTGCCGTTGCACACTCTAAGCTTGTTGCAAGGTAGGAACAAAATCTTGAATCTCTATCTACAGGCTTTAGGTTCAGGCCAGTGCAGCTGCTTCACAGGGGCCAAAAGAACTCGCATCTTCAGATACTGTGATTGGCACACAGCAGCTCAGGGTGTCAGTGGTCTTTGTGGGCGCTTTAAGGAAGTTCAGTCACCCAGTGGCACTAACCAAACCACCAAGACAGTTGCGGAAGGGTGACAGGATGCTTTTTGGTTTTGGTTTTTTTTGGTTTTGGTTTTGTGGGGGTTTTTTTCTTCTACTTATGTTTGATAAGAAAAAAAAAGTGAGAGGGTAGAGTTTGGTAGTTCAAAAATCTTTAACAGTGTGATAACCAGAAATAATCAATTTGATACATAGATAACCCAATAAAACTGAAAGCTGATGGGTGAAATTTTGTTTGGTAGAAATAAAAGGAATTTCTGCTACAGCTGTTTGCCTTTATGTTATTGGTGAAAACAGTGTTAACAATGAAAGAAATGGGTTTTTGGGGGTAGGCGTATTCTGTATCAGTTAAAGTTACATAGGACACTAATGGTGTTTGTGCCAGCAGTGTTGAGAAATGACACACCAAGCCTAGCTGGAAAATCTCATTTCATCACTGTGCAGTTTTATGTTGCAGCTTTATTGGTAAACTTAATCCTTTGTGCAGACTGGGCATTGTGCCTTGATTGGGCTTTCTGCTGAGCCAGAGCAATGGTACAGAGCATGCTAGAAGTCTTTATTTAGTATTTTACCATGTCAGGAAGAAGAGAGATAGTTTTGTATGTGCAGATTTCTGACAGGTTAACCAATTGATTGCTTATTTTTTACAAAATTACTAAAACATCCTGGATTGTGAGTTTTTCCTGTACCTGGAAAAAAGGACAGGGATGGAGCCTGGGGGCAGGTGATCTTCCTCCCTTCCCAAGGAGTGCCGAGGGCTGCCTCACACCGCCTGTGTGTGGAGCGCTGCAGCCCCGGGCCGGTCCATGGGCACTGATCCATGCCAGGGCCCAAGCACAAGTGAGTTGGCACAGCTGCAGGCTACCATCCCCGGGAGGGATCAGCCACATGCGGCAGGGTGCCAGGGCTACCCCACCTCCCTGCCGCTCCCCCTGCCCTGGCTGGTCGTGAGCCTCCTCAGACTGGGCAGCGTGACATGGGGGTGCCTTGGGAGGTGATGTAAGGGACTGTGAGCATGAGACCGGCAGTGTCAGAGGGCTGACCCGGGCAGTGGCTGGCCAGAGCAGACCTTGGCCAGTGTGACTCCTGATCTCCAGATGTTTCTCTTGGAGGAACTGCTTGGCCTCCTCCGGAATGCAGCAGCCAGCATGTAAGTGTAGGCTAGAGGGAACACAGAGCCTGTAGCTAGGGAGGGTTGAGCTCCACTGCAGCACAGATACACCGGGAGGGATGGACAATTGATTTCTCATGAGGAAGAAGAAAGTGAGTTAGCCACTTCTGTTCCAGACCAGAAAATTTCTGACTTGATCTTCTGCCACTAAGCTAGAATTTTCTTCTTCACTCTGCTTTAGTGGGATATAATACAGTTTTGCATGTGTTTTGGATGGAAGTCCTTAAAGCTCCATTTTGCATTTGGAAGTGGAGCTTAATCAGTGCTAAAAAATTAGTGTAAAGTGAGGTTTTAGGTAATCACATGAATAGTTGTAGGAGTAGACAAGCTCAGCAAATACTTTCTGATGTTTCTCCTCACTAGGTTATAAATACTGAGAAGTCATTTTCTAAATAGACATTGTTTTAACCATGTATGCAGATCTGGTCTGGTAGCAATTCGGCAGGCAGCACCCAGAGTTCTCATCACTGCTGTGGGAAAGTCCCTGTGATGCAGCAGTAATGGGGAGGGTGCCCTCAGAGAAAGGACCTGCAGGACCTCTCCAGGCCTGTTCACAGCAGGTTCCCTCTCCAGCCTAGGTCCTGGAGCCATATGCTGGCTAATAACACTGGGCTGTGGTTGGATACCTGCATCCTCAGGACCTGCCTGGCCTCTCCCTTGACGTTGAGGGTGTTGGCATCATTTGTGCTAAACTGGTTACAAACAGCACCATCAGTACCGCTGCACTTCAGGGCTACAGAATGCAACAGCTAGGGACTGATCTTTCATTATTAAAGTACTTGTAGAAACCTTTTGAATACTTCTGGAAATGTGTGTGGGGAAAGGAAGGACTGGTTTTCTTACAGGGGTTAAAACCAGGGCAGCAAACTGTGACCAGGGAACCAAGTCCTGTGGAGAGCATCCTTGGAATGAGATCTGAAAAAAAGACAAATACACTCAATCCTGACTTTATCCCAGTAGCTAGGTGCAGAGGAGGGAACTCCAGTTATGTGCAGTGACTTTGAAGTCTAGGAGCTTAAATTAGAAGGCAGATGTTAAATAATGCATTAGCTTAAAGTGCTTCTGATCAAAATGGTACTTTATACTGTTAGATTATTGCGGCATTTATAATCACACAGGGGTTTGTAATTTGTATATGCCAGCAAGGAGGTGGATTTAGCCCTTGTCCCTGGGCAGTAAGCATGGGAACAGGCTGTTGGCTTTCAGTTTGGGGGCTAATATGGATCAAGCCCAGATACCTGTGAGTAGGGAATGCAGCTGTGCAGAAACTTCCTAATCACCATGTAACTAACCAGAAAGCCTTAGTCGAGATGCCTCCTAGCACTGAGGTTACTGGTTCAGGAGCAGTGTTCGATTAGTAACTCTTCACTGGCTAAATAAAGTTTTAGTCAATAAAGGCAGATCTTGTGGCTTTGAATTTTCAGTGATCTGTCTGCATTTTAAGGCCACCTTAAGGTAGCAGTTGTTTAACTTTTCCATCTGTTTCCTTAAGCAAAATGTTGTAAATTAATTAACAGTGTAGATACTCTGCCTTCCTGTTAGTATTGCACTGGTAAGTTTAGAGAATTTAAATCTCACTACTAAATGTTGCCTTTTCTGGGAGTTCTGTGGAAATTTAGTGATTTATCTGCAACGAATTTCTGTATCTGGACAAAACTTAGAAGTGAACATCCAGTTCTTTGAGAGCTCTTAAATATTTAATATCACATATTGCAGAAACATACAAATATCCAGCTAAGTATTTAAATAAGATTATTTTGAAACTCCATTAGTTCTTCCCACTACTTGCCAAAGTCTGATTTCATGGTTCTCCATCTGCCTGGAGATAGTCGAAGACATCAAGACAATACCTCCTCCCAAGAGAGAGAGATGTCCTTGTCCTCTTCAACCTTATGAGCCTGGAGTGCTCGTAAGGTTGTCAGCAGCTGCAAAATGGTCACAAAACCTGCCGGAATGGCTCATCAGATGGTGTTTTCAGCATTGTTAGTAGTTGGCTTTCCAAGATCTTAAACTGAAGGCTTAGTACTTTGCCAGCTGTGAAGAAAAATAGTAGGTAATACAGCCTGTTTTAAAACTTCACTGCAAACTATCATTGTGTTATGTCATTTCATACCAAAGATATCTTTGATTTGCCTCACAAATAAGATTTTGAGGTCAGTGGTTTTGAAGAGGGATCCTTCTTGCCCTGAAAGCCCCAGGAGCAGCTCTTCAAAAAGTTAGGGAGAAAGGTTTTGTTTCCTGAGAGAGAATCGCTGTCTGTGGGACCAGAAGTTTTGTTGAACACAAGTGAGTTCCCTTTCTTTCCTGTTTTTCTTTCCTTTTCCTTATTTTATCAAACTGGTATTTTCAGTGTGGCTAAGTACAAGGAAAGTTGTACTCAAAGCTAGGACCCACAAAGAAGCAGTGATGCAGCCCTAGTTGACAATGGCCATCGTAGAGACTGTGAGACAGGGAAACATCACTGTTCCTCATTGTGTCATGCAACACTTCCCAAACCGAGGGGAAACGTTTTCAGGAGATGAGTCGTGTCTGTTATAGCCCCAGCATTGAGGTTCCCATTTACCCTGACTTAGAAAAAGCTGCAGAAGTGAACTGCTCTTCAGGAGGGAGCTGATGGAAAGGGAGGGGGATGACATTTCTTGTTGATGGATTCAAGTGCTGTATCAGGAATCAGGTTTGCAGTGTTATAAGAGGTTTCTGCAGATCCATGTTTCTAGGGAGTCCGTGGTTTGCTTAAGGAGTTAAATAAAATGCTTGAGCATCTTCCTGCCTGCTGTCTGTCTGAACAGAGTCCTTTGGAGCTGAAGTGAGCATTAAGTACATGTAAAGCAGGTGGTTTGTTCTTTATAAACCCACTTATTTTGGCTTTATCTGGGGGGTGGATTTCCTAGTTTAGAAGAAAGCTGAGCCTGTTACGTTTCAAGCAGATCAAGAGAATTATGAATTCTTTGGACTTTAGGAAGAATGTTTTCTTTCTGAAGTCCCCAGAATGAGTTTGACTGCTGTTGAGCATGCAGTCCCAGCTGAACTGGTGGTTTTAGTCCGTGGGCTCCATGCTTAGCTACTGACGCATAGCTCTGTAGATGAACTGACAGAAAACCCACACTAGATAATACAGATTACTAATTTGAAAATTACGACAACTTTTGTAATGATGCTGCTATTTTACAGTTGCCAAGTGGGTAAGAGTAATGTATGCACTGTACAGTCCACGGGTGTTCTGAGAGATACTCGTATTGCATTTAGTTCGGTTATGCAAAAGTATTTATAATGTACAACCACAGGTATAGTCAGGCACAAAAAGTACATGATGAAGGAATTGATTGAAGTTTAAAAGCTGTCACTGCTGTGAGTATCGAGTGTTATGAAAACAAAAAGATAAATACGTATCCATGCAATAGCTGGATATAACTTATTTAAAATGTGTTGGCTGCCAGGCAAGTCCTCCTCTCTTAAGGTTTTAATAAGCAATTGTTCCTTTGCTTCTCCCCTTCTTTCATTCCCTCTTCCTCCTTCGTAGAATCATGGAACGGTTTGGGTTGGAAAGGACATTAAGGTCATCCAATTCCAGCCCCCTGCCATGTGCAGGAACTCCACACTAGACCAGGTTGCTCCAAGGCTCTCTCCAGCTTGGTCTTGAACACTGCGTGTGTGCACACACTCCTATTCCTTCATTACTCTGCCTAAATACACATGTACATACACCCCCTGCTTTCTGCTTGCTCATCTCCTTCCAACCCTTCCTGCCTGGTCACTAGTGCATAGACTGGAACTCGCTGTGCATGGGGCGGTTGTGTGTGGCATTTCCCCATGGATTGTGTGTCCTCCCATGGCCAGCTTTCCACCTTCAGCTGCATCAGCTCCTTTACCCTGTGCAGCTCTGCATTCTACTTTCCTTAGGCGGGAGGACTGAAGCTGCAACATCATATGTAAATGTCTGATCAGTGCTTACATTTAGAAGAGATTCTATATTTGAAGTATTAGTGTTGAAGCTATTCAGAGTGACACAGTGACAGAAGCAGGTTCCTCAGCTGGCCTTTTGTCATTAACATGGGGGATTTGTGAGCTGTATGCCTACTATGGGCCTCCTTTGAGGACAGTTGGATAGAAATTTTTTCCTGATGTAACTAACTTAAAGTTGTCCTTCTTTATAACTACACTCAGAAGTGTGAAACATATCCAGATGTGTAAAGAGACAGAAGGTGTATTGCAGAAACCCTTGTGTGCTTGGAAGTCATGAGCTTGTCTTGGTCTAACCCCATTTTCAGTAAGACCTGTCTTACACATGCAGTTTTGCTTGAGTGAGTTTGCCCTGCATTTGTCTCTGTATAGGGAGCTGAAGGAGCCCATCACTGATGAGGACCCTCCAGCCTGGTCTGACGTCTGTGATTTGTTGTCAGTGCTTGGTGCAGAAGAGACTAACTTGTGCAGTGTGACACATCTGAGGTCACCTTTTCTCTGCAGTCCAAGCACCACTTTGGGGAACAGCACAGTGAAGGCAGGATCACAACTCAGTTCGTGAATCTTTCACCGGTTTCTCACTCTCTGGCTTCTTATTTCACATTCCTTAATACTTGCCAGCATTGCTGTTTCCCCAGATGTCTGGATCTAGCCCCTGTTGTATTTTTCCCCAAAATGTTTTGGTTTTAAGGGGTTTTAGAAAGAGTTCTCATCATGTTACAGGGGTCATGTGAGCATCTAATCTCCGTAAGTTTTTAAGCTGCATCAGAGCTCATTTGCCTCCTCCACCACCCCTCCTCTCTCCAGCTTTACCAAGTAACTTCAGGACAGAAATGCTGTAGAATGCAAACGGGTGATGGTCGCTGCGCTGTGGTGGGGCCTGCAGCTGAGCTAGGGTGCTTAGTGCCCTTCTTGGAGCTCTCTTGGTTTACGAGGCATTTTCTGCTCTCAGCTGGACACCAGGAACTGTTGCTGTCCCCCACGGTACCAAGGATTGGTCCCATCATTTGCTCCTGCTTCAACGGCCACCGTCTCCTGCGCGAGGCCAGCTCCACCGGGCCACTGCAGCGGTGACCTGCCAGAGTTGTTTGAGTTCTCTTTTCACAGAGGAGTCACTGCTGATGCTCATTTTAGGATGTTTCTATTTCTTCCTGGGTATAGAAGCCTGCTTGTAGCAGCACCAAGCATCAGCATGCTGTTGCTGCCCTTGAGGGAGGTAACAGAACGCACTGAAGAAAACACACACTCCTCTTTGCTGAGGGGTGAGACTGGTTTCTCTTGATGGAGGTAGTACTCAGCCTGGTAGGTTGGTTTTGGTTTTATTGCTCTGTAAAGCTCGTGAAGACTCTATGATTATATGAAGTAGACTAATGAGCATATTTTCATGTATTTTCATGGATCTGTTTGTTGCTTTATACAGTGAAATGATCTATCTGAATAATAGTGAAATTCCTGCGAGTCAAGCTGGGTTGAACCCAACATAAACTGCTTCCCAAATGTGGCTAATGACGTTCTTTCTGCAACAGAAATTTCACCTCCCTTCCCTCTCACCTCTTTTAGGTGGGATCTGCTATCATTAATAGAAATCTGATGGTTTCTCAGTATACTTGCTTGGCCTTGGTCAGAGAGGAATATCAACATTTGTTTTCAAAAGCCTTATTTACCATAGCTCCACTAGGCTGAATGTTGTGTGCCTCTTGCCAGAGCAGTGCTCCATGACCAAAGAATCCCAATATCTGATATTCCCATGAGGCAGTAACTTTTTTAGAAACCCTCTTACCATTTAACCCTGAGAGTCCCCACAGAGAATTGGTAATGAAAATGTCAGTTGAATTAGATTCCCTGTGATTTTTAGGTCTTGCACTCATTTTCATGGCACTACATTGAAGTATTAAATATATGGTGATATGGTCATTGTGTAGTTGTCATTTTCATTCCTGTTCTGTGCATGTTTCTGCTCAGTTACTGCTGCTGTGTGTCCTGGGATCTCTCCCTAACCACAGACCTGCTGAACAGGGAATGGCTCTGAGCAGCTGACGTTGTACAGGGTGTCAGGGAACACAGCGCTGCTGGTTCTTGTTGCTGCATGTTTGTGCTGAGCAAAACGTCAGTGAACTCCACTGCAGAACCCAGATCTGTACCGGAGCAGTGCAGTATGCTCCACTTTGGTGGCTGCATGCAACCCAGTTGCGGGATTGCACCACATGCTGGTTTGATTGCTACCCTCCTTTTTTCCTGTTCCTTCATCCTTTGTCCTTTGTATTCTATTCCCTAACACTGCAGAAATGCTCACAAAAATGCTTTTGTGGATGTATCTTTTAATATGTCCATACCGAGATGGCTTGTCAGACGTTGCTGCGCGTTCTATGTAGTATTTTCATTCTTAATTCCTATTCTAAATGCCCCTTGCAATATATTTTATCATAATGCTTTTCCAGAAATGCCATCTGACATACTAGGTTGATTTAAGGCAATGGGGTTTTAAGCTTTTTTTCCTCTATCTGTGGCTCCTACAGAACACATTTTCAGGTTTTAATTCCTCTTTTTCTCTCTTTTTTTGTTTTCTAATGACAACTGGATTTTGCTCTTAGGAATCTTTTCTTCCGCATTGCCCATGCTTTGAGTCCATCAGGGGTTTTCTCGCATTATGTATATTTCATGAAATATATGCTGAAATGTATGTTTTCTGAATTAACATTTCAGGGCACAGGTTCTTCATGTTGCCTGTGCATTACTGTGAGTTAAGAGAATGATCTAAAAAATCAAACCAAAACAACCCAACCCTACCAAAACCAAGCACTGCAGTGTCTGATAGAGCCTCTGACAAATACTTGAGCCCATCTGGCTCAAAGAGATAGGCAAAAAGGAGAGATATATCCTGAATCCTGCTGGCTGCAGCCAGGCTGCATGGCTAACGCTGCAGGAGGCCTCTGAATGGCCACTTCCAGTGTGTCGATTTGGCCATTCCTGGTATTTAGCCTTGGGAGCACCTTGCATACTCTGAGTTAATGGTTCTGAAGGTGTCAAACTTCGATCTCAGCTTTGTGATCGTCTGCCTCTGTCCTAGGTGAGTAATGATATTTGCTGCAAACAGACAGGGAAAAGCAAGGGGAGAAGCAGCCATGAGGTGAGGGTTGCTTTTTAAAGACGTGTCTGAAGGGTTAGGGCTTGATGGCATAAGGTGCTGTGAGTCAGAGCTGTCACAAACAGGGTGAGGAGCCTTTGCTTTACATCTTCTAAATCAGACGGTCCAACACCTTTCCTTTGACAGGGAGGTCGAGGGCACTGGTTAAGAGGCAGGGAGAGTTCTTCATGCACCAGTGACAGCCGTGGTTAAAATGCTGTTGCTGGCTCTGTACTTGAGTCCTTCTGTGACAATTGCTTCCTAATTAGAGTTTCAGGAGATCGCATTAATTTTCTGAAATCTGATTTCGCCATTATCAAATAGCAGTGTTTCAGTGGTGCTATAAATAGATCATACCTCTATTTGTGGGTGGATTTCTTTCCTGCTGGGCCTCTTTGAATCTCCATTTTTCATTCTGCTTGAATCTTGCCACCAAGTATTTGTTTCGTGTATGCTGGGGAACGCGTGTGTGGCCTTGATGCCATCAGTTTGCTCCCGATGGGGCTGTCTGTTCCCTGTGCAGTCTTTTTGGCTCAAAGGTGCACTTTTATAAATAGTGCCATGCATTGAACACGGATAGGAAGCCAAAAAGCCCTGTAGCTTTAAATCTGTCAGCCCTGGCCCTTCTGTGCCTCTGAAGGAGATGCTGGCAGCTGAGGGAGCGGGCGCGGGCTGGCTGTGGGTGTGCTCCGGCAGCACCGGAGCCCTGCACACGATGCTGGGCTGGGCAGAGCCACCGTGGCGGCTCAGCAGGGGCCCGGAGCCCGCTGGGGCCGGTTGCGGATGGGGCCGGGCTGGCAGCTTGAGCAGCACCAGGCATCGGGGTGATGCTTATGTGGTGCTGCTGTGCCTGCCTGTGCTGCGAGAGGGACTTGTGCGAGCCTGCAAAGGTGAGAAGATGGGGGAGCACCACTGGAACAGCATTAGTTGTCTTATTGGGCTGTTTTATTTAAATCCTCAGTAGAACTTGACCTCCTTCTGTGGCATCAGCCATGGAAAAGCTGTTTTACCCTCCAGGCACTGCTGTGGAGTCCCTGTGGTGGGTTTTTTACATACCTTTTCTTCATTTCGGAACCTGGAAAGTCTGAAAACGGCTCCTGCCCGAGTGAGTGTTGCAGTCTATAAGCAAGATCTAATGTCGTGCTGCTTTTTGGGGCTTTCTGTTTTGATTGTTTTGGGATTTGGCTTGTGTGATATAATGAATAATGGAAGAAGGGGCTAGGAATCACAGCCCCATGTCAGAGAGAGGTGTTTGGATTGGTGGCTTTTTAAGTGTGACTTCTTGGTTTGCTGTTTTAGCTGTGCAAAATGTATTTTTGAGAAGTAGTAAACAAACTGCAGAATCATATTTTTCCTCCAGGTAAAAATAGAGTAAGTGCGTACTGCTTCCCGTGGAGTCACTGACCTTCAGAAATGAATAAGTACTTTGCTTTGCTTTAGCTGTCTAGCTCAGCATTACCCTTTCACAGCCTGAATTAACAGTAAGCTGTATTTTCCCCCCACATTTGTTAAATATTGAAGCGAGACAGTAAGGGCTTTGACAGTCTGCCCTCCAATGCAAAACAGAAGATACTTCTCTGCGAGCTGCTGCAGTTAGCTGTCCAGTTCATTGTGGCTCTGGTGTTTGAAGAAGCAAGAAATACAGGATCCAGACTTCTTTTTGCCATTTGCCTTTGCCTTAGATGAATGTTTGCCAGGGGGGTTTTATCATCTGCAGGAAATGTGGCTGAGAAGTTACATTCTGTTAATGTTGTGTTTGAAGCATGTGTGTCTAAACACATTTAATAGACTCCTAATTTTCCTTTGGGAAGATCCAGGTCTCCCATGCTGGGACATGTACTTTTTCTCACTGCATTTATTGGTCTTCACAACAAAAGTGACACATAGGTGGCTCTTGGGAATGGTTCTGTTGGAAATGCGGAGCTGAAGCAGTGCAGGGCTCTGGGGTAGGGCCCTGAGAGCAGAGGCTTTGTTGACATTCCACATTCCAGGCTGATGGATCTGTATATTGGCATCTCGGCATGTGTAACATCAGGCTAATACATCACCTCTTGAGAGCTGGGGAGAGAGCACTGAGCACAGGACACCCTGTTCTGTGCTCTCCAGACCAGATATGGACCTGAGCAACTTTTCACCCTGTGCTGTGGAGATGCTGCTGCAGTAGGATTTGTTTCTAGATGGAGCTCTGGATGAGGCTGCTTGGTTTTTGCAAGAGTACTGAAAGCAACGTCATGATTTCAATATTTGGTTAATTCTATTGATTTCTGGACAAGTGCCCTGTGGCCTTCCTCTGCCTGGTGCTTGACATTCCTTGAACACATCTTTCCCTCTGATGCTTCATTGCTTAGTGTTTTCTTCTTAGGTTTCTGAAAGCAGCATGTCTGCAGCCCTGGGAGCGTGCATGTTCTTGTGCTGTAAGACTGCCCTTTGCCTACATTGCCTCTCCTTGCCCTTGACAAGCTTCATTTGCCACTTGGAGCAACAGATTTATCTGCTGCTAATGTTGGAGCACCCACAGCACTGAAAGCTAAACCACATGCTACCTTTGAACAGGAAAGGAACCTCTAAAGCCAGTTCTGTTGTGTAACTTTCTGGGAAGCAGCGTGTTAGCTGATGTGCTATGTGTATGTTATAGTAGAAGGGCTTTAAATAGGAGAATGATATGTCAAGAAAGGCTATACAGGAATGACAACCTGTGTTCACAGTAAAAATGAATCTGCTGGTTTGAAACACATCTTGCATATAAACTGTTGACTGGATGAACTGCTTTCAGGATGAATTTTGGTTACATGCAGGATGTGTGTTGTATCTTCAGCTAAAAATAAATAAAGAGAAGTAAATGTCAAAGTGCAGTTGCTGTGCTCAGGTATAGGAGTCCTTCAGACTAAATATTTGGGGATGACTTGCATATTCAATAGAGAAACCTCTCCTGCAAAAGGGGCAACAATCCTTGCTCTGCCATGAAGATGTTCTGTACAGTGATCACGCAGACATCTGTTCTCCCAGACTCCAGACCCAGTTTGCTCCGTTCCTTTGCAAGTCAAATTTAACTTGCAATCTGAAAATTAGACTCTGTTCTTTACAAGTGAGTGTGTAAGATGCAGTAATAATCGGTATTTATCAGATAGAGGCTGGAAGCATTAAAAATACCCAGCAAACTACTTTCTGGGAAGTGTTAGCATTTAATTTTGTCTCTAAGGTAAGGTGATGTGATTCGGATGTGCTGGGGAAAAGAACCAGTTTAAAAAAAAAAGGCAAAAGCCCCTGACATTTGACATAGTTACTTTCTGATAAAACCTTGTATAAACTTCTTTCCAATTCCACCCTCTCCTCCCAGTTCCTATCCTTAATTTTGTTCAGCTTTACCTCATTTCCTATCCTTATTATTTTAACTCCTGGCCTGATTGGCAGCCCCTCCTTGATTTAAAATCTGCAGCTGCTAAAATAAACATCCATGAATGTTATTTTGGCCACATCTTTTGCAGTGTCATCCTTTTTCACCTCAAAAGTCAAGTTCCTACAAGCCCTTGTGTATAATTCAGTTCTTCCCTGTTTTTCCATTCAGATTGTGTACTTGTTCCCTCGGACTTGCTTACCCGTAATGTCAATGTTACTGCCCCATTTATTGACCCAGCACTGCTGGTTTTCATCCTGACTGGTCTGTACCTTTGGAAAAGCGTTACTGAATCGGAGCACCAAGCCTTGCTGACTCTTCTGCATTCAGAAATACCTTTTCTCAACGTTTCAGAAGTTTAAGGTGAAGAAGGTATAGTCTTGGGCAGCAGTTGGGTTTTTAAAAACAATCGAAGGGGCCATAGACATGATCTTCAGGGAGCTGGTACACTGTGCTGTGCCTGTCCCCTTCTGTCTCTGGGGTGGAAATAAACACTTGCAGGCAGAGCTGGTGCCTGGTCCTGCATGTCGCCAGCCATCCAAGGACACAGCTTGCGTGATGCTCTTCGCCTCAGCGCACTGTAGACAGGGATGTGTGTGTGTGAACTGCAGGTGGGAAAGGTGTAAGTTAACTTCAGTTACCTCTTAACCAGTTAGTGACAGCATTTGCACAGTGCCCCAGGCAGGTTGATTCACACAAGGGGAATGTGTGGAGCCCTCCGAGCCATCATGATGCTGCAGGGAATGGCCTGGCCAGCCCTTGTACTGCACTGACAGAGGTTTCCCTGCGGAATCGGTTATGTTGGCTGTGATGGATGCTGCGTGCAGTTCTTTCTGTTACAGCAGGTACAGTGTCACGTGGCAACAGTGTCTTTTACTGTTCCTCCACCCCCAGTGACTGCTGACGTTGAGATATTGGTCTCCTTTGGGGATTTCTGCTGCTGAGAGATAGGAGTTTGGTTGCTTTATGGCTGAACTTTGTTTCTGACACTTGAAACAGCAGATGAAGTCACACAGTATCAGAATAGTTAGAGTTGGAAAGGACCTTAAGATCATCCAGTTCCAACACCCCTGCCATGGGCAAGGACGCCTCACACTAAACCATGTCACACAAGGCTCTATCCAACCTGGCCTTGAACACTGCCAGGGATGGAGCATTCACAGCTTCCCTGGGCAGCCCATTCCAGTGCCTCACCACCCTTACAGTAAAGAGCTTCCTCCTTATATCCAATCTAAACTTTCCCTGTTTAAGTTTTAACCCGTTACCCCTTGTCCTGTCACTACAGTTCCTAATGAAGAGTCCCTCCCACCTCTCTATCGAGCTAGGTGACAAGGCCAGGGGAGAGTCACACTGCAGCTGGCATTACCAGATACCAAGCTGTGGGTGAGGGTTTGTACGTGTGCCTCAGCCATGGCTCTCTGTGTGTTTCTTTGGGCACTGGAGCCAACTGAATCAGTCCCAGGTCACTTTTCCCTCCCACAGTGTTCCTGCAGTCCCACTGGTACGTGCAGCCTCACAATGCACCATGTTTGGGAACTTACTAAGAACAGAAATATCACTGAGTTCCTTGTTGTGGGGTGTTTCCCTTGGCACCCCCACCAAAGACAGGGAATGCTAAACAGCTCTCAGGTCTCCAGAGCTCTGTTGCCCTTCTGTCAGTATCAGGTACCCGCCAGTTCCACCTTTCTATGCAAAGCGAGGCCATGTGTGAGCACACACCTGGCTCTGGGTAGTGATCAGAAGCACACATGTGTCATAGTGATCATCACTCATGATCATTTAACTACCATGAGTAAGGTATAAAGCCATTTCCTTCTGGTCTTACCAGCTTTAGCTGCTGTCCAGGGCAGGCAAAGAGATTGTATTGGAAATTTTTCTGGTCTTTTTTTCAGGTCATTTTTCATTTTTGTTTTCTCAAAGTGCTTTTTTCCCATAACCAGAATGATCTTCCCATCGTTTTGAGGGTTAATTGCCAGCAGGCAAAGGCTGTTTACCTCTTTTAGAAACCCCAGTTACAATCTAACCAGTGAGCCCTACAATGGAAAATACACAGCAAGACCTCCTTGAGCTGCCCATCTGTCTATGAGCTTTCCTTAGCCAGTTCTCATTTTCTTTTGGATTTGGGAGTGTAATAGGAACAGCTCAAAGCAGTTGCTAGCAGTGATGGCCAGCAGTTTCTGTGGGTAAGTAGATGGAAGTCTGTTAAAATGCAAAGCTATATAGTTTCTGGAGATTCAGTAGGCCAACGAGGTGTTGCAGGGTAACTGCATGGTGTGTCATGAGGAATTGCACTGTGCCTGTTCTTTGTTTTTCTTCTGTATTCTTGGCAGGAAAGCCAGGGCAGATTTCACATAGTGCAGGAGCATGTATGTGCACTGGGCACTTGTTGAGGGAAGGTGCAAGGTGGGCGCTGTAACCGCAGACGTGGTCAGATGCAAAGGATGCTCTATTTTATTTTCCTTCCATCTAATTTTTATTCCCCAGAAAGTGTTGTGTAGTGATGGTGCTCCAAACTTAGGACTTTCTAATGAGTCTCCCAGATTTTTCTGCTTGCATCACTATCCTGCCTTCAGCAGTGGGAAAAGGAAACAGCACAGCTTCTGAGTTCCTTTGTGATTAGTGCTGGTTGCCACTCACTGGGAAGCATGTTTCATCCAGGCAGCTTGCGCACCGTGAGCTCCCTCCTGGGGCTGCTCTCACGGTTGTCATTCCTGGCTCCCTTCTCTCACCTTGCCCTAGATATGTTTATTCCAAGTAGCATGATACTTTTCAGTCACATTTTTAAAGCTTCACATAAGGGAGGAGAGGCAGGAGCTGAGTTGTCTCCTTCCAGTAGGCTTGCTCGAGTTCTGCTGTTTGCCCAAGCCAGCTGCCCTGCTTGTTTAAAAACCAATCCATCCTGTTGGCGACTGGCCCTGTGGTATGTGCCTTTGCTGAAGCAGTTTTCAAAGAAGGGTGAAACACCTTTAAAGGAACTGTTGCGTTTAATCTTCAGCAAAGCCAAAAGGCAGATCCTGGGTTCTTTTGGGGTTGCGGATGTATTGCAGAATAGAGACATCAAAAACCTTTTGCAGGAGGGAAGCCCTGCCACAGTTGAAATTCTGGTAGCTTGGTAAGATCTCGAGGGGGAAGAAGCATAAGGGCTTCACACAATGCCACTTGGCTCACTGGGCAGCTTTCAGTGTCCCTCCTGGCAGGTCAGGCTGGTCCACTCCAGCTGGGCTGAGTCAGTGTGCTGGAAAACTGTACTGCAAGTGAGATTGACTAATTGAATTGTAATCCATATTTTTAGACAAACACTGAGCATTAAGGTATTTAATTTACCAGCATCTTTTCAGGACAGATTGCCAGTCATCTTAAATCAGTAATATGTCACCAGCATTTCCCAGGAACCCAGTTTGTGCTGAGTCTTCCCTTTCTAAAGCCTTGTCAATACAGAGAAAGTACTTAAATTATCTCAATTCTGTTCCAGAGCAGCACTTTGTCCAGCCCTTTGCTTTTTAATTGGGAAAAACCCGTCTTGCTATTCCAGGATAATATCCACACAGCTGGTAATTAAAGTAATTATCCCAACATGGTTTCTTCTGCTATGGCTGTTCTGGTTTCTGTCACAGGCATGGGAAGATGACCCGAGGAGATGCGCTGAAGTCAATTGACTTTAAAAGGGGGGAAGAGAAAGTCTGTACAAAATTTTTCTCAGAAAGGCATGTCTGAGAGGAAGAGTGTTCTATTAGTGTAGCGTACAGTAGTTGCACACACATACTAATCACACCCAACTGGGAGTAAGTTATGCTGATAGAAACTCTTTATTGCAAAGTGATGTTAAAGTCCCATTAGTTCTACAACACTGAAATGTGCAGATTTCATCTCGGAGCAGATCTGTGCTGTGGCAGAGCTGACAGCCCAACATGATCTGCAGAAATGTTTGGTCTGTGACATTGGTCAGCCCCACTCTCTCTCACCTGTATCAGTGCCCAGGGCAAATACGGGGGGCGGGGGATATTTAAAATTTATTTCTGACAAATTTGCATCACATTTGTGGATCTTTCTTCCTTCCATTTGCCATTAATACTAAGATTTCCTTCCTCTGGAGCAGGCACAGGTTGTTACAGAGGGATTGATAGGGTCTTTCTGAGAAGGCAGCTTGTTTTGTAAGGCAGTTAAGAGGAGTAATGAGATTGTATCAATGTGCTGAATGGAAAAGCCTACGCGCGGCCATACGGATTAGGGCAGGCTGGTGAAGCAGCAAATGGGCCTATGCACTATTGCACGTGGAGGACCTGAGGAGCACAAGCTAGCAGTGATGTACAGCCTGGCACTGTATATGCCCTGTGCACCCAGGGTCTGTGCTTCCTTCTAGACAATACAAAGAGATCAGATCAGTGACAGTCCTGGGAAAATCTTAGTGAAATTACAGATCCCAAGGACGAGTGTCTTACTGAGTGTGTACTGCTTTGAAATATACTTGTGCCTAGATCCCAGGGACAGCATGTCCTCTGTGCAGTGCTAATGTCATGCATATATAGCTGGTCCCACTGATTAATGCGAATTCTCAGCACTAGTTTTCCATTAATCCAGAGAGCTGGGTTTTTTTCAGCTAAACCTGCTTCAGAGAGCAGCTGATATTTCTGCAGTCACTGCAGACTGATGGCTGATACTCTGTGGTTTCCAGCAAGTGAAGTCCTCTAAAAATGCATCAGTTGGAGAACCTTGCTGCTGGGAAGGCGCCTTGTTGGCCTGCTCAGTGCTGTCAGCTGCTGTGGGGGGCCTTGTGGCTCTTGCTTTAGATGGAGACTATCGGGAATAGGGAGACGGTGCACTTAATTCCAGTAGCATTTTTTGTTTGTACAGTATATATTGACAAGAGAAATATGGAAATGAGTTCTACATTTGAGGAGCGAGCTATGAGTTACCTGGTAGTTGTTTTAGGAGTAAAACATGAACTGTGTGAATAGAATAATCCGGGATGCTACCCCGTGTTTAAGAGGAGCTGCTGTGTCCAGGGGGGAGCAGAAGCACGCACCATTACCGCTTGTTTGCTGGGCGTGTAGGGTGCGAATCACAGCGGGTTCATCCCACGGGTCCCAGGGCCGTTTGCCGCTCCCGGAACCTGCGTTTGGTCTGAATTCAGCTCCGGGCCGCCGCGGGGTGGGGCTGGCGGCCGCTGGGCTCTGGGTCCGCGTCTGCCCGGGCCGGGGTTGCTGGGCAGGGGAGGGGAGGGGCGAGGCCTCTCTTCCGTCACGGGACGCCCTTCTCGGGGGCGGGGCCGGGGGCGTGGCCTTCTTATTTGGGGCCGGGCTCAGGTGTGGTGGCGCAGCCATGCGGGCGCGGGGCGGGAGCCATGCACTGGGAGCGTGCGCTGCTGCTCCGCCGCAACAAGGTACTGGTACCGTTAGCGGGGCAGGGGAGGGGGAAGGAAGGGAGGCGTCGGGGCTCGGTCAGCGTGCGCGGTTCCTGCGGGATGGAACAGCGCTTAACTTGGGAGCTAACGGCGGGGTGTGTCCGGGCAAGTGCCGCCTGCCGCGGCCCCTGCTCTCAGGCTCGCCGCTCAGGAGCGGGCTCCGGGGGGCTCTGTCTCTGCTTTAAGCTTTGGCCGTAGTAGACCCTCTGGTTTCCCTAAGTCTCGTCGTTGTTTTCGTGCAGCAGGTGAAGCCCCGGTAATAACCTGGGTTTGCCATAAACTGATGTGCGTGGGTTTTGCTCTTCCACAGTTACCTTCCCTGTCTTTACTCACCAGCTGACAGAGCTGATGGCTTCGCACCAACACTTAAAAGAACTCAGCCTGCCGAACGTGGGTGCCGTGTCTTTATCTGAGTTGAGTTTTTGGTGGTTTGAGGCCGTTAAGCTGGCTTAAGTACAAAAGGTTTTGCTTTTTCCTCAGCTTTTACTAGGTGTCTGTGAAGCACATGAAGCTCAGTTGGGCAGCTGAAAAAGGGTGCATTTCTGCAGAATTACATCTGCTTGTCAAGTGTGTTAGAACAAAGAAGGAATGGGTTTATATTAGTGAAGCTGGTGATTAGCACTTACATGTCTCTCTCTCCTCGCCTAGATTGAGCGGTTGGACGTGAGCAGCTTAGCACAGACCTCCAGTGCCGTGGCCTCAAGCACTGATGGAAGCATCAACGCAGACTCTGTTGATGGGACCCCAGATCCTCAGCGTACAAAAGTGGCTATCACACACCTGCAGCAGAAGATACTGAAGTTGACCGAGCAGATCAAAATTGAACAAACAGCCCGTGATGACAATGTGGCAGAGTACCTGAAACTGGCCAATAACGCAGACAAGCAACAAAGCGCCCGCATTAAGCAGGTGTTTGAGAAGAAAAATCAAAAGTCAGCCCAAACTATCTTGCAGCTGCAGAAGAAACTAGAACATTACCATCGAAAGCTGCGAGAGATTGAGCAGAATGGGATCCCTCGGCAGCCGAAGGATGTCTTCAGGGATATGCATCAGGGTTTGAAAGATGTTGGAGCAAAAGTCACTGGCTTCAGCGAGGGAGTAGTAGACAGTGTGAAAGGTGGGCTTTCCAGTTTCTCCCAAGCCACACATTCAGCAGCAGGAGCTGTGGTTTCCAAACCCCGGGAGATTGCCTCCCTCATAAGGAACAAGTTTGGGAGTGCAGACAACATTGCTAATCTGAAAGACTCCTTAGAAGAAGGCCAGGAAGATGGGACAGGAGGCAAGGCTTTAGGTGTTATTCAGAACTTTCAGTCAAGCCCAAAATATGGCAGTGAGGAGGACTGCTCCAGTGCCACATCGGGTTCTGTGGGAGCCAACAGCACAACAGGGGGCCCTGTGGGAGCTTCTAGCTTCAAAACAAACACTCTGGATATGCAGAGCTCAGGGTTTGATGCAATACTGCATGAGATTCAAGAAATTCGAGAGACACAGACAAGACTGGAAGAGTCATTTGAGGACCTTAAGGTTCGCTATCAGAGGGACTACTCGCTAATAATGCAGACGCTACAGGAGGAGCGGTACAGGTAGGTGCTTTGGTACTGTGTTTTAAATGAAATACTGCAAGTTGCAGGGCACCAGTCCTGGACAGGACTACTCAGAGGGTTGTTCCCAGCAGCCTGATTCAGATGGGAAGCTCTGTGGTCTTAGGATTTCGCTCTTCCAGCTTTGTCTTTTGTCAATATTGTTGTCTTGCTGCTCGTCTCCCTTTCCGTATAAGAAAGAAATAGCGAGGAAATTAGGTTACTTTGTAGTGTCTTCAAGATACAAAGTTAAACCTAAGCGGTTTAGAACAGTGTCCCAAAAGGCCAGGAATATATTGATGCAGTTACTGTTATCCAGACAGAGCATTTCCCTGCAAAAACCTTGCAAAGGTTTGCGCCAAGGCGAGAGGCAGGGAACTACGTGTGGGAAGTATCCTGACCTGCCTCCTCCAATGCTCAGATCCATGTCTGCCAGAGAAAGAAAGATCCAGCTTTCTTAGGGTTCTCAAAAAAAGACATGGTCTTGCTGAAACTAGATTATCCTCTTCCCTTCTGCACTCAGGCCCATAGAGGCAGGGTTCAATGAAATCAAATGAAATTAAATGCTAATATTGGCAGTGCTCTTGTCCTGGAGGTCACTTGGCTCTCTAAGTGGGTAACCTGTGTTTCTGTCAGCCTTCCCCTTGCTGAAAGGAATGGAAGGGCCGGGGAATTACTGCAGTACTGCTGTTCCTGATCTGGTCACAGAGGAGAGGTGATGGAAGAGTGTGGTGTGGCAGCCAGTTCCTCCTGCCACCTCCAGGCTACCCCCACCTTCCTGCCAAGGAAGGCAACCCATGGAGAGGTTCCAGGGAACACTTCCCCTTTCCCTTCCTTGTTGGGTGGGAGAGAGCTTTCAGCAGGCTGCCCGCTGTCCATATCTTGCGTCCTCGCTGTCACACACTGGGAGCAAGGGCTTGTCCCAGGCTCCAGAGGGAAGAGTTACCAGCTGCCATTCTGTAGCCATTCAGGACACTGCAGTCCAAATCAGCGGGATTCTTAAGCTGCACTGCTTAAACTTCAGACAACTGCAAGGGGCCTAAGTCCTCATTCTGATGGAGGACAGCAGGCTTGTGTAATAGGTTGCTTATGGCCTTTGTCACTTTGGCCAGGCTGTGAGGCTCAGCAGAGCTGCTGGGTGTGGGGACAGGTATTGTGTGCCACTTGCTGCGCTGGTTTGCACAGCACGACATGAAGCTGTCCTGCAGCTTTTTAGACAAACTGGTGCCAGATCGTTGGAAAAACATTTGGAAAGGCTTAGCCTGATAGGATCTTGTAGAGACAGCAAGCTTTCTGTGTGCTTTGCAAAGCTTAGATAGACAAAGCCAGCCCAACACCACTTCCTAATCCTGCTTTGCAGCGATCAGCGATTTGGCTGAGAGCGGCGCCCAGCACAGCAACTTTGGTTCCTAGTGCCTCATTGTCAGCAGGTCACATAACAGTGTTGTGCAGAGTTTGATCTTATGTTCCCCAGCAGAGGGTCCTGTTTGTTGTGTGTAGGTTGTTGTTTCCCACATTCATGGTGGAACACTGCATGCAAGCACCGTACAGCTGAAGGACTGGTCTGAAAGTATAATAGAAGACCTTGGGGACTGATATATGTTGTCGGCTAAACTGGTTAGTTATTCCCTGACACCACATAGCAGGGTTCATGTAGGTCCTCATTGCTTCTGCAATATGAAGCCCTATCAGTTGTATGCCGTTAACCTTTACTGAGGTGAGCATAGAGCCTAACCACTCACCAAGGCAGCTTGGAGTGAAAAGCTTCCAGGAGAATCTGTATTTGGTTGATAAATGTTTAAAAAGATAATATTTTAGACCTGCCATTTGGAATGTTGCTGTGAATTAATTAAAGGTATGACCTTTAAAGAGGACCAGTTAAGGGCACATGAAGTGCCCTTGTCACTGCAGGCTCAGAGGAGAGGAAGTAACTGCATGATCTGAGGAGCTCATGGGTTAATCACAGTGAGATTAACACCTTATTGTACAAATCTAGATTCTTCTTTGATATCTTTTGTACTTTAAACCATCATTAAGATTAAAGCCAACATCGCCCTGAGACCTGGAAGGTTAGCTGATACGTCTCAGGGCAGAGGAGGATTCTGGCTTGGTGGAGGGGGCTGGCTTCTGTTTCTCTGAGCAGGAACCCTGTTCCCCAGCTCTCTTCAGAAAAAATGAGAAGATGGGAATGGAGGTTGTGGTTTGGAGCTGGGGATTCAAATTAATCTTAAGTGGCTTTAAAAGCTGGTTATAACTTTGCTCTACTTCTGGGAAGCTTTCAAAAACAAGCACTGAGTTCAGTTAGAGCTTAAAAGAAGAAGTATTTTGGAGAAGCCTTTACTGATAGGGCAACACTGAGTGTGTTGTACCTGGAAGCTGGAACAAAGCAGGTGCCATGACATTTTCTGACCTGGTTTTTGTCCATTTCCTCTTTCCGAGATGTTTTTTCTTGCAGGTCCTGATCTTTCCCTTGTGTGTTTGTGCAGTTTCTGTTTATCAGCCATGGCTCACTTTGCACATTTTCTGTGGCCACCTCAGTCTCCTCCCTCTCCCTGCTTCCAGACCTTTCATATCAATCTGCATAGCTGCTGGTTTGTGAGCTGGCTCCAGGCAGGGACTTGCTGGTGCAGTCGCTCCAGTTCTGCTGCCCTGGTGCTGCGGTGTGGGGCTGTGCTGCCCTGCCTGCCTGCTGGCAGCATGTGCCAGCCCCGGAGCATTGCAGCCGGGCTGAGTCACAGAGGAAGGAAGATTCTGGCGGTGCCTTGGCCCTCATTGTGTTTCTTGTGCACCGGGAGCAGGCGCTGGGTTGCTTGTTGCTTATCTCATCGGTGGGAAGGTGCCGGTTGTTTACTGATACGAACAGGGACTTTCTGTGCTATTGAGACTGAAATGAAGTTCCTGCTGAGTATTTTCATCTTGTGTGTGCCTTCAGGAACCTGTTTGTACGCAGTGAGCTCATGTAGTTGGAGCATGGCCAGTCTGAGGGTTTGGGTTTCTTCCCAAGCCTGGTATCCTTGGAAAGGGTATTTAGATCTCGCATGTGTCTGTCCACAGAAATCCATCAGCCGTAATGCTAGATGCTGGTGAAGTCATTTATCTGATTGTTGCTGAAGTCCAATTGTTGGACTTCAGTCTGTTCTCACGTAAACCAGATCAATCCTCTGAGGTCTAGGGGTGTTGAAGCGGCCATGCTGGAGCATGGCTGGCAGTGAGGGCAGTGTGTTGGGTCAGGCAGGTGCTCACCCACCTGTGAGTTTCTTTACTCACCAGAATATGTACTGAGTGCACATAAAATGTCTTTTTCATCTCGTCTATCTCTTATATATGCTGTATTAGTCATGTATATTACAGCCATTACTTTAAAATGCCAAAAAAAATGTGGTGGCCATTACTGTGTTTAGCCTTTCCCAGATAAGCTGGTTCCCAAGCAGTGAGTCTCAGAGAACATGTGAAAGTCTGACATGGGTTTTTTGACTAGAATGTTTCCATATCCCACACTTCAGCCAAGCGCCTATCTCCAATGTTCCCCAAGGTACTCATGACAGTTGGCACTAGGCTTTTACGCAGCAAAGTTTCCGTGCAGGAGCATGTCAATCTGGAGGCTAGTAATACTTGAGGAGAAATGTCACATTTTAGCTAGTGAAAAAGGAATTCTTGGACTCCAGTGAGGAATTTACTGGACATAAAGTGGGATTCATCATTCAAGGCACTGCAGTATTCACAGACAAGTTAAAGTCTATTGCATAGACTGGCACTCATGTTAGAGAGGGAGTGTGAGTATTATCTTAACCCTCATGACAAGTGGTATTTCTGTAATACCTCTGAATTAAATGTGAACCATCCTTGAGCAGGAAAACCCTGGCTTTGGGCTCTGTAAGTCACATGAGCCCTTCTCAGCTTGTCAGATTTGAGCACCAGTAGAAAACAACAGGGAAAACTTTTTTCTGAATCGCAGATAATGGGACAAGGAGTGAAAAGAAGGTAAATGGAGGAAGAGTAATTTCAAAACCAAGTGTGGGAAGGGGGTGTGTGGGGGGGGGGTGTTTTGTTTTCTAAATAACCCAATTCCAGCAGCTCCCTACCACCAGCTTTTGAAAGTGGGAGTGCTTCTTGTGTATAAACTGCAGCAGCTCTGGGGTCGAGCGGGGAGGTGAAGCGTGGTTCAGGAGCAAGCCTGTAGTCCTGCAGACAGGGCAGGAGCCAGGCCTCTTGCAAATAACGCTATACTTGAACTCTTAACTATATGGATTTGCAGGGTTTCCTTATGTTTCCTGTAGATTGAGGTAGTTTTGAAGTTGTGAAAATACAGTTTCTTGCTAGAGAACAGGGTTTAAGCTGCCTGGGAACAGTTGCTTTGTAAAGGAGGAGGTTAAAAGGCGTAATCATGATAATTTTCAGGAATGCTTAAGTCCCTTTTTGTGTAATAAACCCCCTTGAGATTTTTGTAATCTATTAACAAAGTGAATCTATTTCAAGTAATTGATGCTGCTTTTGCGACTTAGAGTGGGTTTACTTGTGATTTCTTCTTGGTGGTTGGCAAGTGGTTTGTTTTAAGTTGGGTGGGAACAAATGGCAGTATTAATTACCTCCTTCTTTAGGCAGTCTTTCCATGGCTATTCCCTTGTTTGCAGCTGCTTGTTCCTGGGAGGTCAGTTCTCTCGTGTGTCCTGTCTCATTGCACAGCTCTTGTGGCACCTCCTGGCCTGAGCTGGGTCAGCTGGCCGTTGTCTCAGCCTCACTGCTGGTTGACCACGTGTGTTTCATTGCTGGAAATGGTCATGCTATGTCTGCCTCCTCCTTAGTTTGAAGCAGGATTGCATTGGGAATGGAAATGGAAATTCTCTTCAGATTTTTCAGTTAAAAACAAAACCCAGACTGCTTTTAAAGGCCAGCTTTTGCCTACACAACCTGAATATTTAACTTGTGGAGCACCAAAAAAACTGATTAAAAAAAAATCCCAAAACCCAGAAGCAGGATTTTTGTCCTGGTTTTAGAACTTGTAGTTAAATTCATCATTCTAGATAAATATTGTTTATTAATTTCATATGTGTGTATGTATGAATTAAATTCAGATGGAGTCAGAGGGAAACTGAAATTAAAATGAGGAATTATCTCTTTGTTGAATTCCTTAGAAATTTCTCAGTTACTAGTATCAAGGATCAGATGGTAAGAGCTGTATGGTAAGCCTTTTCCATGCTGTTACAACGAGTGGGAAAACCCCACAGCCATGGTAGCTGTACCCATTCCTCAGTTACCAGAGGTAGTAACGAAGCAGGAGTGAGAAGCGGGTGGGAAGAATGGTGGAAGGGGTGGTGTGGATGGTGCCCTGCTCACTGCTCCCAACCTCTGGCTGTAGCCTCACTCTGTGTGTGTTACCTTTTGGAAGTAATAGCAATAATTGCCTGATTCTAAAAGGGTATTGAAGCAGGAGTTACTTGTAAATACGGACTTTGAATTTAAAAAATGAAGCACTGCATGCAAATGCCAAAGTATATACTTTGAAAGTGCTAAAACAACAGGATGGAGCTATCATTGAAGTCAATTTAGAGCTTTCTCAATGAGAAACAACATGGCATCTCTCAGAATTGTTGTAACTCAGTTTTTGGGGGCAGCCCTTGTCCTCAGGACTGCTCCCAGGCCACTCATAGGACCAAACTGAAAAATAAGCCTGCAGGTTAATGATTCATGTGCCCTTCTTGTGACCAATGTGAAGGTCTTTGATAGTTGAGCTGCATCATTTGTGGGAGATAAAAAGTCAGATACCCATATGACCTCACATGCAGAGATCAGTCAGGGCTGTCATGTTCTCTGAGGCATCATCACGTTTCCTGTCTGTGTCATTTCTATGCCTGTTACTGTTTCAAGTGTAGATGGAAATGCTTAAGAGCTTATGGTATTAGAAGGGAGCTGTTGGCTTTACACTGAAGTTTGAGGAATAACTTGCTCTATTCTAATTCTGTCCTTGATTTCTTGCATCACTTGACAGTTGGTATTTAACTGCTCTGTTTTTCCCCAGGACAGAAACAGGATTAACACTGCCTTACCTGGTAGAAAGGATTTCCTTAATTCCCAGTGAGAGGGCCTTACACTGTAATGCACATGTGTGTAATGACTGAGATGCCACAAAGTTGGCAGTAAAAAGTCTATGGTGATCATTGTTTGTTACTGGTGTAGTTTTGTCATCCTCATTAAAGCTGCTGTACTGTGTATGTCATTTCTAGATGTGAAAGACTCGAAGAGCAGCTAAATGACCTGACTGAGCTCCATCAGAATGAGATTCTCAATTTAAAACAGGAGCTGGCCAGCATGGAGGAGAAAATTGCCTATCAGTCTTATGAGCGAGCCCGGGACATCCAGGTGGGTGACAGAAGCAAGGAGACTCAAGTCCTGCCTTCAGCCTGTTCTTTCTGTAGCTCATTCCCTTTTGAAAGACTTCTGTGGTTCAGTATTTGGTTTTAATCCTCGTAGCTTTATTGCTAACCTGCATATGGAGAGTTCTGTAAGGGCCTTTATTCCACCTCTGACCCTCTGGTATCTCTCCAAGGAACTTCTCTTGTGATAGCTGTGCCCGCGCAGCAGCAGCAGGCTCACCTGCAGGGGAGCCTTCCCCTCCCTCCAGAGCAGCAGTTTTAATTCAGGTGTAGCGAAGTGGAAGCCTGCAGCCATGTTTTGCACAGGCCGTGTTTGAAAGGCAATGGGACGTGACCTAAGCACCTTTTTTACAGTAGTATTTCCACTTAGCAGGCCCTATGGTATGTTCCTGTGTCACTAATTTTACAGCAGTGGTCACATATAGCTAAGGGAAAATGGCTTTGGATATCCACTGCATTGAGTCAAAAAACAATTATTTCTGCTGGTTTTGCCCAAACAAGGAGGTGTTTTTAAAAGAGAAATTTCTTTCAGTACACACAAGACCAAAGCTATGGAAACAGAGGTAATGAAGTTGTAGGGTTTTCCACAGAGCAAAAGACGTGGGAAATTATCTGGGCTGATGCAAAATCTAAAGAAGAAAGGCCTGTTCAGAAATGGGTCTATCATCCATTTTAAGCGCTTGTTGTGCTAGTTTTAGCAGGCATCTCTGTTCTGATTGCTGATGTGGGATATTTATACGGGTGAGCTGAGCATTGTGGGCCAGAGTTCTTCCTCTTTCCAACCCCTGGAGGTGCTGCAGCCAGGTGATTTCCTCTGCAGACAGAGCAGGCTGTGCTTTTGGCACGCTTGTAGATCCAGCTGCAAGTCAGGTCAGGTCCATGTCCTTCCAGGCTGGCTGTGGTTAGAACAGGCTGAGCAGTTTTGCCCTGTGCATTCATGGGCTGTTACTGAAGAGAAGCCCTCATGTTTCATTGACCTCCACTGACATGATGCAGTGACAGAGAAATGTAACAGGTGACAATGACCTTTAGGATGAGGTTAAAATAAATCAGTGTCTGTGGACACTGGTGCCATGGCCTCTGATAGAGTAAACAGGAGCCTTTCCCTTGGGGGAGTGTTACAGTACTCAAGTTTTGTTCTCCTCTCCAATTTAACATGGCAGGAAGAAGTAAGGTTCAAAACTTAAATTGAGGTGGGGATTTCTCAATAGTTTTTTAATCTTCACTAAAAGCACTGAATCGTAAAGCATGAACTTGCAAACAGGGCCAGACTATTCCTCAGCATTGCTGGGGAAAAGGTTAAGTGCTGAGTTTTCTTGCATGAAAAACTAGTTAAGAGCGTGGGCTGATGCTGCAGAGGACCGGAGTCCTGGTTCCTTTTGCAGTGATCAGTCTGAGAGAGACTGCTACTTGCTGCAGATTTCTAGATGTTACCTGATGGTGGCCTTTATGTCTGAGAAAGGTAACACAGAGGGGAGCGTTAACGGGAAAGTTGTAGCTTGGTATCTCCAAGAGCAGAAATGTCTCACTGCATTAATTGCCTTAAAACCTCTCTTCTCCCTAGCCCACCCACTGCATGTCATCAGTGTTGTATTGTGGATTGGGTTGGTCCTCTTGAGGTTCAACATGGTGAAATATCCATAAACAATCACCCCCAAGTCAAAAGTTCAGAGATGCTTTGTCCAGGATAGTCTCTTTCTTCCACATCATTTTGGTTTGCCTCTTCCTAGGGGCAGTTTCATAAATCTCATGCCTCTTACCCATCTCCTAGACAGCTTCCTTCTGCAGGCCTTGCAGTGTCACCCAGAGCTATGGCAATGCCACACCATGCTGCTGTGCAGCCCCAGCCTTAGTACTGCTCAAACCTTTCCCTGAGCTCACGCTCACTAAGCAAGCAGAATGTGGCCAAGCCTTTTTGGTTAGTTGTTTCTGTTGACTTAGTTTTCTGCCGGGTTGACTAGAGAATTGAATGGGCTTACAGAAGGGTTGGATAAACACAGGCAAGGAAAGTAATGAAAATGAGAGGCTCTGAGAATGTGCATCCCAGAAGAGGAGGAAGAGTGCTTGCCAGACACGGTACCTTTGTCCCCTCAGTGGCCCCTTGAAACCAAAGCAGGAGTGAGCAGCCCACCAGGTAACCCCCCCCCCCTTTCTGGACAAAAGCTGATTGCTGAGGGCTGTCAGCATCCTGCTCCCTCTGGCTCCCATGGTAAGGCAGGAAGGATGGTAAGGTCTCAGGTGACCACTGCACCACACATGCAGGGACAGGCAGCTAGCTGACAGTGCAAAGTGGCAGCTGAAGCTCTTAAGGAAGCCTGATTTGTACCCAGCTTGTCACCTTTGTCAAGCCTCTCTGGGGTAAATGAGATGGTGCATTGCAGACTGCAGCACCTTAGTTAACAAGGGGCTCCTCACCCTCCTTGGCACAGCTTCCTGCCCTCCTGCTGCAGGATATGAGATCAGTGCAGTGACTCATGTCCTGCTTAAGGAGGGTGGCCCTGCTCTGGCCTTGTTGGTAAGGTCACAGCCATGGGCTGGCCACCATGGGGTGGCCTGTGGAGCACTGGCAACCCAGCGGTGTGTTCTTGCTGGCAGGAGGCACTGGAAGCGTGCCAGACCCGTATCTCCAAGATGGAGCTGCAGCAGCAGCAGCAGCAAGTGGTGCAGCTAGAGGGGCTGGAGAACGCCACGGCCAGGAATCTGCTGGGGAAGTTCATCAACATCCTCCTGGCCGTCATGGCCGTCCTCCTCGTCTTTGTCTCCACTGTGGCCAACTGTGTCGTGCCCCTCATGAAGACTCGCAATAGGACGTTCAGCACTTTATTTATAGTGGTTTTCATTGCCTTTTTGTGGAAGCACTGGGACGCCATCACCGGCTACTTGGAACGGTTCTTCTCTCCCTCCAGATGATGGCGGCAGGAATCGGCTGCGTCGCATCCCCAAGCGCTCTTGGTGAGCTCATGTGGCAAAGATTAGTCAGCAGCTACTGCGCTGAAGTTTTAAAGTGTCCGAGTGAATTTGTTTACATTTAGAATAAAGTTTTTTCTCTGCAAGACGCATTGCAATAGTATTTTTTAGATTTTATTCAAGAACTTTTTGGCGAGAATCCTGGATAATTTTTATGTAGCATGGTTCTCTTTGGATGCAAATCTTAAGATTCTTTAAAATGTACAAAAGAAATAAATAAAATACAGAAATTTGGAGCATACCAATGGGCAATTTAAATTGTGGCTTGAACTACTGTACTAAACCTGTCAGGAAGAAGAGAACGTGGTTAGCTTAAGATACGCAAAGCTAAATCTAGTGCACAGCCTTGAATGATGGTACCACAGCAAACCTGTAACACTAAACCTTTACTGTGAAGTCTGCTCACATTCCATGTCCCAGTGTATGCGTTCAGAGTGGTTTCTTTCCTTAACAAGAGAAAAACAACGACCTGTGGATCTCCTTCCCAGCTCAGCGTCTGGGTTCGCCGTTTGTGCTAACCTGACTTACAGTAACTTTCTCTAAGGCTGCCTAACTTGGCTAAGCAAATGAAGTGGAAGCCTCATGCCATACACAGTAACTGCACAGTCGTGCTACAGTATTTTGAAGTAGTCCTTGAAATACTTACCTTTAAGCAGAAGCCCTTGGTCGCACTTTTAAGGTTTTTTTTATATGTGTATAGTCACAGATTAAAAAAAAAAATCCAAACAGCATACTTGAAGAGTGTAATACTCCAACTCTCAGTGCTTCCTTATTGTTTCTAATAGGAGTTTTTATTATAATTATTATTATTATTATTATTGGGGTTTGGTTGTTTTGGTTTTGTGGGGTTTTGGTTTTTTTCTTTTTTTTTTTTTTTTAAGGGGTTGGGAGGGTCATTATTTTTTTTTTTCCTTTTAAATAAAGAAGTGATGTTTTTAAATGAAGAAATGCGTGAACAATTGTGAGCCGTCTTGTCCTGAAACAGTTTTGAGGATGGCAGAGGGTAGTTTCTAGTGCCAGCCTAGCTGGAGTGCAGCGCTGTTCCTATGCCATTTATCTGCCTCCTGAGTGTACAGATGCAGCATCATGAGTAACATCTGTCTCCACCCATCGTTGTCATGCAGGGCTTTTTTCCCCTCTTCCCTTTTCCAGATGTGAAGGAGAGTGTGTTTATATTTATCATTTGCTTGTCATCAGTCAATCCTGGCCTCAGGATAAGAATAAGGAATTTTTGTTCATTCCTTCCTGGGGAAAAGACAGGTTCTTTTAAGGAAAGAAATACTAAATCAACAGCCCACTTAAAAGAATGGTTGTCTCAGAAGTATCTTATTTAATTTTTAAATAACCCCCTAAAAAGTGAAACCAAAGTTTTCCTCCTGTCAGGCTCTGGTAAGTTTATTTGTGTGTCTGTGTCAAGGTCTTTGTACACTGTATTTATGTGGTGTGCCATAGAGAGCATCCTCTTTCTCAGCCATGAGGGCAGGTACTGGGTGTAGATACCTTTCCAAGGCTCTAAAGGAAATGTCAGCTTAACTGTAACTCTCACATCCCAACAGGTTATCACCACATGCTGCTGGTGGTGATCTGCTAAAACTGGCAGCCACGCTTCGTGTGCGGGGAAGCTGCGTTCACTCTGTGTTGTTTTTTTAACTGGTGTCCCTTTCACCAAGCCAAGGTTCAACTTTGTCCCCATGCAATCCAAAAAGACTCCAGGATTCTCTTTGAAAGTTAGATCTTATCTTTAAATTAGGTCTTACTTTTCCTTCTTTCCAGGCTTAAGTTCCTTTTAGGAACCAGATATTGCCCAAGTGACCTAAACCAGTTGAAGTCATACCTATACATATATGGAACATGCACATCATTTAGTGTGAGGTGTCCCTGCCCGTAGCAGGGGGGTTGGAACTCGATGATCTTAAGGTCCTTTCCAACCTTAACTATTCTATGATTCTGTGATCACATGTAGACACACAGAAGCCTGGGGTTTTGTGCTGTGATGCAAGTTCTGGGTTCTGAGAAATTCCCTTAGAGTACGTAAACAACTTTGAGGGTCTCTGATTGCGAGCAGGGACAAGCCCTCCTCCATCCCACCATCCTTCTCCCTTCGGAGATGCTGTGTTTTGTCTATAATCACAGGAAACTCAGGTACCCCCTCCCCAGGGACCCGAGCACACCCCTGTCACTATGTGCACTATCTGCTCCTGTCCTACTTAAAACACAAATTGCCAGTTGCAACTGACTCAAGCCAAAAATAATCAGCTTTCTACAGAGTTGTCGATAGAGCAAAGATTGCATAAATATTCCCTCCCTCTGCCATGCTTCTAGATCCAGGGAGATTCTGTTCTGTTTATTACCCTTCTTGGGCTGATTCAAATGATACAGGTAGCTATCATTTTCCTGTTATGTAGTTTTTATCAGAAACAAAGGTGTGAATAACTCTTAAGAACTAGTTTGGCACATGACTTTGTTGCCTTTATTTCTGAAACCCTGCCGTTGCACCCATTTTTCTCAGATTTGATCACTGTAGAATTGCTCAAGCAGGAAGGAGTTGAGAGCCAATGGATCTGGACACGCAGTGCCACTCATCTGTAGTATTTGAAGGAAGTGTTTGTCCCTCCTTTTGTTTATATCCTAATTTAATTCAGTGTCTAAACTCTGTGTAGTCTTCAGTACATACCACTTGCTACTCTGCCAGAAGGCGCAGGCTTAATAGAAACGTATCACCTCAAAACTGTTTGGTGAAGGCCATGTACATATGGTTCTGGACAATGTCTGTCTGTCTGTCTGTCCCTTTCTCTCTCGACAGTTTCTTCCATTCCAGAAAGTTGTCTGCAGTAATGCCATTATGATGCTGCATCCACTTCTCATATCCCAACACAACTGCCATGTGTTTCACCTTTTGCATTAGCAGAATGTTTTGGGGTTTTTCTCCCTCTTCAATTTGAAGGTCTGTGATGATTTCTGATAGCTTAACAATGATTATATTGTTGGAAATGTGATTCTAGCTTTAAAGCTCCCTTTCTTTGTAAGTGGTTGTGTTTGCTTTCTTGATGAAGTGTTTCTGGATGATGCGTAGAAGACAGTTCCGCTACGGGTGCGTGAGTGTGTGTGTGAGTACCTTTCATTCGCCTTCCTTATGGATGTAAACTTTTTAGTGACCATCTCTGAGTTGCAGAATGTTTCCCAAAACATTTTGTATTCAGAGTTGAAACTATTCTGAAGTTGCTTAGATATGTTTAGCACATAACAACTTGGCTTATACAAAGGGAAGAAGAAAAGAGTTAGTTCAAAAAGCAGCAGCTTTTCATCAAAATTGGGATTCAGATAAATTTCATCCATGTCTCTCAATGTAAAGAACAAAGAAAATCTTGATGCAAAAAAAAATTTACCATTTTAAATTTTACCAAGTTTTCTCTCAGGTTCATTAGTTTAGTTTAATGTTACTCAGCATGCTCACAGCAAGTACTGAATTGGGCTGTTCCAATCCCATGAGTTCTTAGGGTCTGATCAGATTCAGTGTTGATTTCTGTACGTGTTGCACTGGGGCAGAAAAACACTGTCTCTCAGCTTTGAAAATAGGGGGGGAGGTATTATTATTAATATTATTATTATTAAAAAAGCAGCATTATAGCAGAAGAAGCCAAGCTACAAAGGGGCTCAAGATTGGATCATCTTGCCAGTTTTTAAGTGAATTCTGAATATGGCTAAAGAGTTAAACCTCCTGTGTGTCTGTGTTGTGTATGCCAGGTGGTATAGTAGTAGGCAATTGACTTAGCTGTAAGTGTGGTTTAAAAGTGTAAAAAAATAAACAGAAAACTCACTTGCACGGGTTGAAAAGTACAGAAATGACACTTGTGAACGTAACACTGTAGTTATAGATCTTAAGCTGCTAATTGTTGAGAGAGATTTACATTTGTCTTGTCTGATTGTCACAGATTTATCTGTGACACTTTTACTGTATATAAAAAACTTTAAATAAAGACCTCAGCTATTAATACTGGCCAGTCTGGATGTTTCTAAAGGGATGGGGAGGAGAGAGGGTGCTCAAGAGGGAAGTGGGGGGTGTTAAAGCTGTGCTGAGCCCTCAAAGCTTAAAATTTGGGCAAGTTCTCCTTAGATCCTGTCATCCACCTCCATCCTATAATCAGCTATGCACCACCATTGGCTGCGTTGTTTGATCTCTGCGGGCAGAGGAGGAGGAAGAGCAGCACTGCATTCTTCCTCATCATTTCCTTCCAGTTCACCTGGAGTCTGGGAGCCTCTCCACAGCATCACCACCATTCCCATTCCCACTCCCACCGATGCCAACTTTGTTAAGGGGAAACGGACCACATCATTTTCTCTGTTTGCACAAAAAGATGGAAGTGCTCTAAGCCCAGCAAGAGCTCAGAAAGCCAAAGCAGCTGCTTGCAGCAGCAAACCCCAGTTTCCCCACAACCAATGCTAATTCCAGCAGGTTGTGGATGAGGCAAGTGCATGGTGCAAGTGCATCTAGCATCTTTTGCTACAGCTGCCTGGCTCTAGACAGAACATGGTGCTGGGTGTGAAGTATGATGCTTCTGCATGCTTTTGGGGTAATCACCTGGTCCGTGCTGGTTTGACTTGGTGTGGTTGTTGAACGTGGCTCAGGATCAACAGGACATGATGACTGAGGGTGAAAGCAGTGGCCACCTCCCACGCCAGCATTCTAATCCTGTAATTCAGAGGATTAGGAGTCCTTACACATTTTTTCAGTTATCCTGTGGGAAGTGGTGTGATAGCTCCACCCAGGCCCGGGAGGACAAACAGGAATGTGGCAAGGGTACAGCCATGCTGGCCTGACACGGTGGAGATGAAGAATCGGTTGATCGTTCCCACTGGAGCAGTTTTTCTGATGGGTCAGATCAGAACACATTGAGGTGTTGGTGGTGGAAACGGGCAACCAGACAGCTCCCTACCACACTTCTGGCTTCAAACTGGTTTTTAGCAAGCGCCAAATCCACTGTCTCCTATAAAAGGCAGTGGTGGTTGGTGGTTTGTTGGCCTCAGTGGAGCCTCCCCCTATGACTGAAGTCAGCAGAAATGGGAAGTGGGTTCTCTGCTGCCTGAGTTAGCATGCAGCAAAATATCCCAGGGCAAACCAGCTCTGCTGGGTTGTTCATTCTCTACCCAGATGCCCCTGGGCTTAAGAGTCACCAAGGCATGGCCTTTGTTCCAGCCTTGTGCCGGTCCTGTCCCAAAGGGACACAACAGGAAATGCTGATGAAACAGAGAAAACGCTGCCTGAAGAGAACAGCCAGAGCAGGGTGGGAAGCTGTGGTGTTTCCAGCCCACCTCCCCAGTGCAGGTTTGCCTGTAGCCCTGCATGTGTGCCGTTGACACCCAGCTTCCCTTGCAATAAAAACGCCTGAAGGACTGTGAAACTGCCTCCACTGCTCACACAAAAGCACCGAAATCCCACAGGGGTCAAGTACCAGATCTCAGCCACGAGAGCCGTCAGGACATCCCTGTCTCGTTCCATGCTCTGAAGAGACCTTTTTTGCCTAGCACTGGCTGTGATGCACAGGGAGTGGGGGCCCTAAGAAGTGGCCCATGAGCTTGTGGCCAGCAGAGTGAGTGTGACACGGGGCTGTGAGTGTGACAGCACACTGTGAGTGTGACACGGGGCTGTGTGATAGCACGCTGTGAGTGTGACAGCACACTGTGAGTGTGACACGGGGCTGTGAGTGTGACAGCACACTGTGAGTGTAACAGCATGCTGTGAGTGTGACAGCACACTGTGAGTGTGACACGGGGCTGTGAGTGTGACAGCACACTGTGAGTGTGACACGGGGCTGTGAGTGTGACAGCACACTGTGAGTGTGACAGCACACTGTGAGTGTGACACGGGGCTGTGAGTGTGACAGCACACTGTGAGTGTAACAGCATGCTGTGAGTGTGACAGCACACTGTGAGTGTGACACGGGGCTGTGAGTGTGACAGCACACTGTGAGTGTGACACGGGGCTGTGAGTGTGACAGCACACTGTGAGTGTGACAGCACACTGTGAGTGTGACACGGGGCTGTGAGTGTGACAGCACACTGTGAGTGTGACAGCACACTGTGAGTGTGACACGGGGCTGTGAGTGTGACAGCACACTGTGAGTGTAACAGCATGCTGTGAGTGTGACAGCACACTGTGAGTGTGACACGGGGCTGTGAGTGTGACAGCACACTGTGAGTGTGACACGGGGCTGTGAGTGTGACAGCACACTGTGAGTGTGACAGCACACTGTGAGTGTGACACGGGGCTGTGAGTGTGACAGCACACTGTGAGTGTGACAGCACACTGTGAGTGTGACACGGGGCTGTGAGTGTGACAGCACACTGTGAGTGTGACACGGGGCTGTGAGTGTGACAGCACACTGTGAGTGTAACAGCATGCTGTGAGTGTGACAGCACACTGTGAGTGTGACACGGGGCTGTGAGTGTGACAGCACACTGTGAGTGTGACACGGGGCTGTGAGTGTGACAGCACACTGTGAGTGTGACACGGGGCTGTGAGTGTGACAGCACACTGTGAGTGTGACACGGGGTTGTGAGTGTGACAGCACACTGTGAGTGTGACACGGGGCTGTGAGTGTGACAGCACACTGTGAGTGTGACACGGGGTTGTGAGTGTGACAGCACACTGTGAGTGTGACACGGGGCTGTGAGTGTGACAGCACACTGTGAGTGTGACACGGGGCTGTGTGACGGCACACTGAGTGTGACACGGGGCTGTGAGTGTGACAGCACGCTGTGAGTGTGACAGCACACTGTAAGTGTGACACGGGGCTGTGAGTGTGACGGCACACTGTGGGTGTGACACGGGGCTGTGAGTGTGACAGCACACTGTGAGTGTGACACGGGGCTGTGTGATAGCACGCTGTGAGTGTGACACGGGGCTGTGAGTGTGACAGCACACTGTGAGTGTGACACGGGGTTGTGAGTGTGACAGCACACTGTGAGTGTGACACGGGGCTGCTCCATCTCGTCAGCAGCTCTTCAGTTAGAGCTGATTCAGGCACTGCTGCCCGCACATGCCCCGTGTGTTTCTCCAGCCCTGTAATGGGAACACAATCCCTGGGCCGAGCCAACTCCCATTCACCCTTGGCCTGGCTGAAAATGTCACTGGAGGGAGACGCAGACCCGGGTGAGGGGACCGAGCGCGGGAGCTGCTCGTTCTGCGGTGAGCGGGCTCGGCTCGTCCTCGCCTCGGGCACGCCCTGGGAGCCGGGTGGGGTGTTCGGGCAGTTAACACCCTGCTCACAGGGATCCGCGGAGCAGGACGTGAAGGGGAGGCCGAGAGCAGGGCCCGTGGAGCCCAGCAGGCCACGTTGGTGGCGGAGCGCTCCTCAGCAGAAAGCACCCTCAGGGAAGCAGCATCCCTCTGCTCCTCCCGGCGCTGTCTCCTCCGGCCTGAGGCGGCTGCGATCCGCGCCATGGGTACAACCGCGCTCTGCCCGAGCTCTGTTCCTTCCCATAACCTTCCTTTGCAAGCTCCCTCGGACCAGCTCCGCTCCTGCATTGGCCACAGCTGCATTTCCCCCGCTTTGCAAACAGACTCTGACAACCATCGGTGTTTGCCTGCCCCGTCCCTCCCTTTCCAGCCGGACGTGCACCTTGTCGCTGGGGGGGCCGGACCGCGGGCTCTCCGAGCCCCAAGGGGCGGCACAGCCCCACAGACCGGGCAGCCGGGTCGGGCCGCGGCGCTGCCTGGGGCCTCCCGCGGGGTCTGCTCTGACGCACCCTCATCCAAATCGGTTCAATCCCTGAGGTGAACGGGGCGGTTTAATGGTTCTGATCTAATTTACCCCCAGCTGAAGATTAACACGGGCCCTGCCCCACCCAAAACCCTCCCCGAAGCTCTCCCGTGGAGCCGGCAGCGCCGGTGCCCTCCGCCCGCTCCTGCCGAGGGGCCGAGCTGACCCCGCCGTCACCCCCCGCTCCCCGAGCCCGGCCCTACCCCACCCCGAGGCCGCGGCCTCCTCCGGTCTCTGGCGCCACCTGGTGGCGTCACCTGGGACTGCGCGCCCCTGCTCACCCCTCTCTCAGTGTCTGGCGACCCCTGGCGGCCGCCTGGCGCCACCGCCCTCCCCTTTCCCGTTCCCATCCCTCCGCATCCGCTGGTCCAAGCCCCCTGCTCCACTGCAGCCCCCGGGACTGGCCCGGAGCAGCAGAGGCCTCTCCCGCTCAGGCTCGCAGCTGCTCTCCGGGCCCTGCACACAACGGGCCAGCTCAGCGCCAGGTCCCGCGTCTGCGCCCAACGGGACCGTGCGGCTCCGCGCCGCGGCTCTGGAGGATGCTGCTCTAGGGCATAGCTCCTGGCACCAGTTGGTGGTTCTCAAACCGATGCGGGCAGGGACAAGCTGCCTGCTCCCCGGGGCCAGAGGGGCCTGCAGAGGTTCCGCCTGAAGCTGCTCTTTCCTGGTAGCAAAATGCCCATCGTCTCTCTGCCGTGTCCCCCTTCCCAGGTGCCGCTCACAGCTCCCCCCTCCAGCCAAGTGCTAATTGTGCAGCCAATTACCTGGGGGCAAGGTGGAGACACGGCCCCCGCTGGGGAGGGGCTGGAGGGCAGAGTGAGGGCTGCTCGTGGTGGGGAAAGAGCACGGCTGGGAGCCGGTACAAGAAGACCGGGAGCTGTCTTTTAATTGGGCTGCTAAAAATCCTTCCCTTCCCTCTGTCAGCATAAGGAAACCCGCGGCTGTGCTGCCCCAGGCAGGCTTCTGTTTTGCTGTGGCACAGGGACCCACACAGGAATTCACTGACTCAAAAAGTGAGTAAGCTGGGATGTCCCATCTGACCCCCAAAAGACTGAGGCCCTTCTGTGGGGCTCCGTGAGGAAAGCTCAGCCCCACAAGATGTTGTCTGAAAAGCAGAGACTTGAGCCTGAGGCTGAAGCAGTTGCTCTGGGGATGGTGGCTTGTGACAGGGCTTGATGCTGGCACAGCCTCTTGTGGAGCCTGGAGCCAGCTGCTGCAGAGTGCTGATACCCAGGGAGCATCTGCTTTTCCTCTCTGCTGTGCTGGCTGATAAGCACCACATGTGTGAAGAGGAAAGGCAAAGATGGACTTGCCCAGTCTCCATGTCTGATACAGAAACACAGGCAAAGGATGGTTTGTAGGTTGAGATAATAGCTCTTGCTAAGCTAACCTTAACTTGTTTTACACACACACATAGCAGTGAGCAGGAGTGATAATGGCTGCAGATCAGATAGATTGCTACTATCTGGGTTATCTGCCCTTTATTTGATCATACTCAATTTGTTTCCTCTGCCTCTGGATTCCTGCAGCTCCAGCATAGGGCTCGGTGCTGCAGGACCCCTGACACTCCAGCCTGCACCGCTGCCCTGGCTCAGGCCCACGCTGATGTCACTGTGGCACCCAGCAGAGCATCTGCTGCTTTCTGGTTTTAACACTTCCCCTTGAGCATGTGCATGGGGCAGCTGCTGTGAGGTTCCGCTGGTAGGAGGCTGCTCTGGGACAGCAGCATCCAAAAAGTCTTGAGTCCAGGGACAGGCAAGGCCCACCAGGAGCATGGAGGTCTCCTCCCGGCTCCATCACTCAAGCCAGAAGGCTTCACTCTGGGGTCTCCCTTGCTGAGGTGACTCCCTTGTTTGATAAGACTGGGGATGGGGCAGGAGCAGGTCCATCCGGGTGCCCCCATGTACCCAGGGAGCTGATGGCCCTGCTGGGGCCCCCAGTGTTACATCAGCTGCTGGCAGCTCGTGGATCCAGTGCGGGAGTGGGCACACAGCACTGGTGCCCCAAGCGCCTCCCTCTGTGGCACCGGGCTCAAGGCACTGGCAGAGGACCAGGGAAGTCCTGGTGGCACCGGGGCTCACTGCGCGCCCCACTGGCAGCAGCACGCGAGGCCCCACTGGGTGAGCCCCAGATCTGCACCCAGAGGCTGGGGATTTGGTGCTGGGCCCCAGCCCAGTGTCACCCCCTCTGTGGGGGCCTTGGGACAGAGGAGAGCAGGACCTGGCTGTTGCTCCTTGCCACACTTCCCGTTTCCGCTGCTTGTGGCCATCCCTGCAGCCCAAAGCCACATCGTGGCTTTTAAGGTGCTGGTTTTGCTTCTCCATTAGCACGCCTCAGCCCTGACTCACTTCCTTTCCCACCGATGCTCTGCTGGCCAATGCTGTAGGAGGTCCCTCTGCAAGCCCTCACCCGGGAGCCTGGAGCAGCTCCTGTTGTGCTTTGGTCCATTTCCTTCCACACGAGCAGTTTCAGTAACTTGCCACTTCACAGACACACAGGCTGAGGTCCAGGGCATCCCCATGCTCCCCTGAAACCTATTCCCCACCATGGGTCTCGGGAGGGTCAAGCCCACTCTGATCAATGCTCATGTTTGTTTCTGTTTGTTGCTGGCTTTGAGTCTGTGGGCTCTTGCCCAGGGTGTTTGGGGGTATTTTGCCTGGAGCATCTGGAAACCCTGAGAATTCCATGCGGTGCAGGCAGCTGTACAGCATACAGGTAACACATCCCTGCCCTTCCAGAGGGGAGGACCTGGGGAAGGCTGTAGATTTTCTGCATGGAAGCTTCTAACACATGCTTGAAGCTGTGGCTAAGGATGCATCCATTGACATCCAGGGTCTCCTGGCAGAGCAGCCGCCCCAGCCAAGCACAGGGAGTGGAACGGCATCCCCAAGGCCACCACCAGCACGGTGGCAGGGCTGGGGACAGGGCTCTTGGATGGCAGCTCAGGTGCTATGGGGCCTCTCAGTGGGCTCTGCCAGGCGCGGGGTGCGCGGTGGTGCAGGATGGGCAGGGTCCTGCTCCCCCTGTGAACAGGGCACGCCAGGCTGCAGCCACTGCCTAAAGTCCCTGAGAGGTGGGGGGGTTTTGGACACCCCCAGCAGCCGCCAGTGCCTCCCGTCAGCCCCACAGGAGCAGGCAGAGCACTGGTTTCATCAGTCACAAAATCATCCCACAAAGCCTGGTTGCTTTTCGACCTCGATGTACTCTCAGCTCCAACAAGCTCTGTCTCTTGGCTCCTCCGACACTGCCAGCCGTGTCTAATGCTGTTGATTTGATGATGTACCTAATCTGGCCTTCCTGAAATCACCCAGTAACTCGGAGCTGCTGTTCTCCTACTTGAACCATCTTCCTTCCTTCTCTTCTTTCTGTCTGTCCCAGCTGGGACCAATCTGTCCGGGAAATAGTCCAATTTGCTCCCATCTGATGGGAGCAGATCCCAGCTCCGTTCCCTTCATCTACTCTGGAGTTAAAATCAGCCCGGGTCATTATTCTCAAATCCTTCATTTTCCTACTCTGCATTTTTGCTGCTGCTTTTCTCCCTCAGCAGAGGCACCAGTGGAAATACCCCTGAACCCCTCTTCCTTTGGGGTTTTCACAGAGCGACCACCACCCACTTGGTGCTACACAGACATGGGAGGTCTGGACAAGATATCCCCTGCTTTTTAGACCCTCCCATGGTCCAGGAGGAGCATCAGTGTCCTGTGTTAGAGACAGCCTAAACTAACGGGTCTGGCCCAGGCCTAAGCATCTCAGCAGGCACCCACAGAGGGCCAGGGGCACCTGCCAGATGCAGAGGCCCTCGAGCCTGCAGCGTGATGCCTTCCATCACACGCATCCCGCAGGCGCTCGTCGCTGCATGGGGAGGCCAAGGTCTCTGCTACATGGTGGTGTGTTGCTAAAGGACCTCTTGCTCCATCCACACTCTCTAAACAGGACAGAAAAGGACAGGACAGTGCCTGTCTGAGCACGCTGTCATCCTGGGTGCATGCACCCGGGTGCAGCTGAAATGTTCCCATTGAGTGCAAGAGGCCTCTGCACTTTGGTTGCTGTGCTGCGGGCAGAGGAGAGGCTCTCACGTCCAAAACGGACACTGGGCTTTTTCTAACTCAATAGTGGTGAAAAGTGAATCTCTGCTGAATTGTCTAATTTATGGATCCACCAAGTTAATTAAGCTTGATTGATAAGCCACTGTCAGAATGAACCATAGCCCAGGCTTATCGGTGTGGTCCCCGTTTGTGTTTAAAGAGAGCCAAGAAAAAAATCCAGACAAAAAGATAAGGCTGAAGATGCATGGTGATGCCTTGGAAATTTAATTTATCAGGGGAAAGATCCCTTTTAAAACTACATTATTAACTGCGGTTAAGTGAGAGCCGTTTGCCCTTCACGTGCTGGAGATGAATCCAGCCGGGTTGCATCAGAGCTCTGGGGTGCTCGGTGTGTGCCGGCAGCCAGGCTTCTTCCTGGGTGCATTGGGTACATAAAACCCTCATGTTTGCTTTGCATGGGGGTTGTCAACAGAGGCTGCAGCTGGGTTATGAATCACGTTAATCTGTTATGTGAGCTGGTTTCACACCAGTGTCGCTGGAAAGCTGGGGAGGGAGAAGAGGGGACGTCAGACACAACCACCCTGCTTCCGGATGGAAATGTTCCTCCCTCGCTGCCAGCTAATGAGTAGTCCTAATTTAATAGAGTGAAGTGGCCAACACGGAATATGCATGTTTTGTTTTCACATCTGAGGCTAACATGTCCACAAGTCATAGTCTGGAGCGATTGGAGGTGTTATCAATCACACAAGCTGACATTTTGCCAAAAGGTCTCCTTTGTCTCTTTTCTGATGTGTGAAAACAAGGGATGCTATTCCTTGTGTGCTGTAAAGCAAAACTGGCTTGCAGAGCCTGAAGGAGCCATTAAATGGAGGAAACTGAAGAAGGAAAGAAAAATCAAGACCTCTTCCTTCCGATAATCACACAAACACTGGAACTCTAGGGACACTTAATGGAAAATATTTTAGGAAGCACCTGAAAAACTGCCATGGAAATTTCCCAGCGCAGCCATCATACTGTCTCCTACACCCTTTACTGGGACAATCGTGAGAAAAGTCAAAGATTCAGGGCATAATTTGGTATTTTTCTGTATTTTGTATTTATTTATTCAGTTGCCATTAATAACAATAAAAATGAAATTACCCACCCCTCGCTCTGGCTTAGTTAAAGTACACAATAATGCAGAACAGGCAGGCTCCCACTGCATGTTATCCTGAGCAGCAAAAGCAGAAACCGAACATAAGCCCCTCCACGGAGACAAATTACTCACCCATCAAAGGAATTACTCACTGTGGACAACAAGACTTTTACAAGGTTGATTTTTAAGTGTGCAGATGAATGCTGCAGCTGGTAAGAATCTGTGAGTCAATGAATGTGCAGCAATGGAAAAGATAAGGAGATGGGTTATTTTTTTTGTTCGAAGTGGAAAGGGTTGTGTTCTGTGCTGCTTGGAAGTGCAATGCCCTTTGCTCTTCCTTTCTCAGATCAGGAAGGTGTTCACTCCTGTGTTTAGCTCTAAGCTCACAATTAGCCCTCCTGAAATGAAAAGAGTGATTTGTTTCCCTTCCCAGGGCTGCATTGTTTAACATCGTGCAAAGATAACCGCTCTCTGCCAGCGTGCAATGAGAGCCAAGGTACAATAGATGCCTTTTTCTCTCTCAGCACTCTGCCCTTTCTCTCCTCTCATGCACAGAGGCAGGGCTCTGTAGCCCATCCTGCAGTGTGGCCGGTGTGTGGCTCTGTTGGCATTTGCCAGCATCAGGATTGATTAACGTGCTGTTGAAAACCATCCCCTCCTGGTCCCTCAGCTCTTCCCAGCAAGTTGTGACTCTGGCCTTGCAACAAGCAGCTCCCCACAGCAGCCTTCCTGCAATCCTGGTAAGCAACATGTGTGAGGAAGAGCTGGGGAGGCTGCAGTAAAGGCACTTGCTGCTTTCAAACCCTGGCTCCCTGCTGTTTTGGCAAGCAGAGCTCACCTGTTGGCAGCTGAGCAGAGGCTGAAATTCAGCCTGTGTGGTGATGGCTGCAGGGTACCGCAGAGTCCCTCTGGGTGAGGGTGATGAGATGCAGCAGCAGCAGAGCACACCTGGGCACCTGGCTGCGCACCTCATGCTGGAGCCTATCCTGTGGCTTGCAGGCGATATTCACAATGTCTGTGTCTAGCACCTTTACTGAGTGCTATGTAGACATAATGATAACCAAAGCTGTGCTGGGACCAGCTTCCTCGGTTACTTGGTGTTTCCTAAATCCATTCATTCTTCAGTTGCTTCTTCTGAGCTTCCCTCCCCCCTTCCTCTGCAGGCTGCGTCCATGGAGGATGTGCACATGAAATGAGGGAAGCATTGGCCCCTTAGGGAGGAAGTCAACATTGGCTTTTTTTGTCTGATTGTGGAACAAAAAGCTCCAGCCAGGAGCTGTTCTGATTAGGTTTTGGTGTAAAACAGATGCAAAGTTTCATGCAACAAGTGGCACAGGGAGACGGATACATTTTTACATGCTGTCTTTCTCCCTCTCTTGCATGGGATCAGAGCGATTAGATCTGAAGCTGATTAAGTGTGAGACCCCAGCACAATAGCAACAGTATTGGCCACCGGTTTCTTAATGATTGTCTGGGAGCTGGAGTGCAACGTTCCTTTGAAATACAGGCCACAAACAAGCTCTTCCCATTTTTTACACCCCTAACCCTTTCTATCTTAGAAGGAATGAAGACCAGGTTTGCTGTAGTGCCAGATCTGGAACCAGTGAACTCCATAACCTTACATGATATCCAGCTGCAAGAGTTCCAAGCAAGGAGAAAGCCAGCGAGTGAAGGAGGTTGAACAATTGCACTCATTTGCCAGCCTTGTTTTCATTGAAATAATTTAGCCCGGGCCAACTGTGTTACTTGGATTCTCCAAGGTATAATTTAGGCATGAGATGTTTATAATCAACCTCATTTGCATCAACCGTGAGGAAAACATGGGATCTATTGGATGTTTCAACTGCTGGGTTAATTACTGGTTTAACCACTAATATTTATTCAACCTTCTGCATCTCAACAGCCACTGGCCCAGATCCTGCCCCTCTTGCTGCAGTGCTGACGCCACAGATTTCATACAAGCGGGAGGATTGCGGGACAGGCCCTGTGGGTGCGGGTCTAGCTTTGCAAAGCAGAATCAGTGCCAGAGGTGGGTGTCTAACTGAAAGCCCTAGAAATGTTAGGTCTGTTGGGAACAACACACGCTTCCTTTTTGCAGTCCCAGAAATGAGCTTAAACAAAGACACTGTTTACCCAGGGCCACGCTCTGTCATCCCTGCTAGCGATGACTATTGAGCTGCTTAGCAAACAGCTTGATAAAATCAGTGGGATTGTGAGATAGGAAAGCTCTGTGTGTGTGAGGAGCTCAGGGACTTGCCCCCAGACTCTCTTGTGAGCGCTGCACAGAGAAGTCTAAACACTGCTAAGCAAGGCTAAAATGAGCAATGCAGTTGATTGACAGTTTTGATTGAAAACAGAAGTAAGTTTTGCTTCTTTTTTTAAACCCAGGCTTAAATAGACATCACTTAGAAGAAGGACATCGATCGAAAGATAAACCCAGTGCATGAGTGGGCCCTGAAGGTGAAAAGTACCATTATGCAGGTTAAAGGAGCCTGCCCTTGTGGGACAAGCTGTTCTCTGTGCAAAAGGACAGAGAGCACCGGGAGGGAGATAAGAAAATTACGAGGTCAGATTCCAGGTTATGGAAACCTCAGTGGCTCGCTCTGTTTTGAGCATCTCTGTGTGGGTTGCAGGCGAGAGCCTAATGAGTGCCGGCTGTGATAGTTTTGGTGCTATTGCACCTCTCCTCCAAGAACTGACCCGAACGTGTCAGCTAATTCCTATACGCCAGCAGCTCCGTGGATGGGAAGAAACGTTGGGTATTTAGCTGCCTGGACTAAAGGGCTTGCTGGCAGTGAGGGGAAACGGCCCATGTTTCATGGTGCACCCAAAAGTCATCAAGTGAAATGCCCGTTTCCCCACCGTGACCCCTGACAGCCCCTCAGCCACCTCCCCTGGGTGGTTTGGGATGGCCAAGGTGCTCTCTGGGGACACCAGGTTTGGCCCTGAGTGCCTGAGGGCCCCGCAGAGAAGCAGAGAGACAAAACCAGGTCCAGCCCCAGGTATGTGTTCTGCTGTTGGTCACAGGAGGTAGAACTCTCAGGTTCGGGTCTGGGAGGACACCAAAGCTGAGGGCACCCAAATCTGACCTGACAATGTGAGTGAACCGGGTTGGGCTCTGTCCATTCCCCAGTGAACAAACCCCCCAGCACCTTGTCCCCAGAGGCAGAGGAGCTCAGTGCCCAGGCTGTTGCCTTTAGTGTGGAGCCGGTGCCTGCAGCTCGTTAGTCCTCATTATTGTTAAAGCTCATTATTGCTCTCCCTTCAGGTGAATGCCATGAAGGGTTGCTGCTATTTCTCTTGCCTTTCCACGGCTGCGTAGGTGATTTAACTTCATGAAGCTATTGCTCTGCACCTTGTGTAAGCAACTGCATCACTTCCATTGAACTCGGGTAAGATGGCAGAGTTATTTGTATGATTCCTTTTGCCCCTGTGGGGCAGAACAAGCTGAGAAAAGGGGGCTGCCTGTGACAGCCAGGACCCCTGAAATACACCACATATCTAGGTAAAATGTAGTAAGTGATGTGAAAATAGCTAAAAGACTACTGCTTAGATAGACAGATGGAACAGCTGATCTTCAAGCAGTAAATGTACCCCAATCCTTAACTGTGTGGGGTTTACATTTTACAACAGAGTGTTGAGAGGTCATTTTAACTAATGAGTCTGCCTGGTTACTTTTTCCACTTTCCTCAGCCCTACCAGCAGGTTGCTCCATTCCTTTTTGCATTGCCACTACTTCTGCTCAGTTTCAGGGTCACATTTGCTGGTGGGGGGAAGCACTCTGAGTGCCCCTTTTACTGGGTTACCCAGAGAGTCCAAGGACAAAGCTGGTTTCACTTGTATCAGGGTTCATGTGATTGTTTCAGTTAGTACCCAGTTTTGTAACTGTGTATTTCACATCACTGGTTTTGTGCTGAGCTCAAACACAGGTACTTACATACGCACAGCAGCATGCAGATTGCAGGGTATCTTTGCAGGCTAACCTGAAACTGCCTGACAGCTCTGCTTTTCTGCTACAGAATTCAAAATGCTGCTTGTGCAGACATTTAAACGTGCTTGAGACACATCTTTTTCACACATGTATGTGTATGTGTGTGACTTTTAACTTTTGGCTTATCTCTAAGATTAATGAATGCATTGACTGCACGTGAGTGATGCGCAAACCTTTGGGACTGTTGGGGTCACCAGGGAAATGTCAAGAACGAGATCACACTGTTTACAATATGTCCAAAAATCTACAGTGCCAGACAACACCCCACAAGTGATGTTGTAAGGAGAGACAGCTCTTAGAGGCAATGTAAAACACATGCTGCTGGATGCTGCATGTCAGAGATTTGTCTCAGAATTGCAGATAGCAGGCCATTCGAAGACATAGGGATGAAAACATTCCAGGTTTCCTAGTGAAAAGTAGTAGGCACATACATTTGTAACTAATGCCTGCTAGTGAGTTACTCGGAGAGCCTAACCCTCCACATCCATTGGGATGCCAGGATGCAGCGCAAGAGCTGGATCTGCCATGTGGAAAGCAGCAAGGTCGAGGAGGGTCCTGTGTGTGATGTGTCCTGCCTTGACCTGGCATGGGTGCTCTGTGAGCAGGCTGCGTGCAGGGGAAGCCTCGGGGCTGACTGCAGGTAGGTCACTGGCAGGGACCATAGGAGCTGGAGTTCAAGTGGGGACAGTGCAGGTTCATCAGGTTATGGTGCTGGAGGATGGGATCAATGGGCCAGGGCTGGGTAAAGGCCAGGGAGGAGCCCTGTGGTTACCCTGGTGCAGATGCTTTGCTCAGTTTAGTTCTGGGTGTGATAATTGCTGCTCAGGGAGGTTTTGGAGATGGTGCTGTCAAGGGCTATCAGAACAAGGCGTGTGGCTGGGGCTGGCTGGTGTTACAAGGCTGGGTTAGAACCAGTGGAGGGTCAGGCCAGCAGAGGCTGCGGGTCAGTGTGACAGATGGATGCAGGAGCTATGGGGTGGCACACAGGGCTGTGTCTTGCAAGGGCTGGACACGTGGCCCAAGGGCATAATGTTGAGAGGTGACTTGAAGCTGGGGCTGACCTTAGCAGAAGCCCATGGATTCACGTGAACCCTGGATCCGCAGCATTTCCAACCCTCTTCAGTCCCCTGGTAAAAGGGGATTGAGGATGTAGGATGGAGCCAGGAGGTGCCACATGGGATATACAGAGGTTTACTGGTGACAGGCCACGCCAAGCTGAGGGCATAGCTGGAGCTGGGCTGGAGCTAGTGAAGAGATGCTTACAGCTGGACACACCAGATACAGAGGTGACTCAGAGCTCAGTGCAACACCATATAACTTTTATAGCAATATGAGATTTTAACCGAAATGCTTAAGATTGTATTAACGTGTACAAAGCAAACCATATTTTTACAATCAACCATGTTTAACCCTTTCACTTCAAAGCACAATAATGAGCATCAACACTGAAGCTTCAACAAGCTCACTGAACATGGGAGAGAAGAACACTCAGTGAAAATGCTGAGGTAAGTCAAACTGGTTGGAATTAACAAGGGTAGTGTGGACCATAATAACATATTTACAGTCTGGTGATTGTTCTCTGGGAAAGAAGGGGCTTAAAATCCTATTTAGTTGAAACTGTATTTTAACTCAGGCAGTTCTTCGGTAGTACACAGTTAATGTAGTCTGTCAAATCCCGCTGACATGTTTTGGCAATAGATATTTCCTCTAATTGAAAGCAATTGTTGTGTTGAAAGTTTTCCCCCTTTCCCATTTGTTTTGCTTAACGAGTAGTGGTGGCCTGTCTACTCAGGCACGTATTGAGCAACTGCTCACTGGAAAGTTAGCATATTGCAAAGAGTGCAGCACGATCCTGCCTGACTTCATAAGGAGAAATTTCCTCCAGGCTTTGGCAGAGGATGTTTGAACAAAGCTGGTAGGCTCAGCCTTGCTGGTTGTTATTGCAGGGCTTTGCTGGTTGGGTCAGCTATGGCCTTCATGTGTGACTCCTGGGGTAAAACCAGGCTCACTTCCAATGCAGCCATGCTTTGTTTTGAACAATCAGCATAGTCCCCGCTGTGAATCCCCACGAGGGGATGCTCTGCTTTATGTTGCCTTCACTTCCTTTGCTCAGAGCCAAATGCTGCATCCTACACTGCTGGAACGCAGACAAGATGCGCAGCCTGTGTGGACGAGACATGGCCAGTCCCTGTTGTGTCAGATGCTGCTGCTGCTCCAGCAGGAGCTGTCATGCTGCCCTGGGATGGGCCTGTGCACCAGGAACTTGCATCCTCCCTCCACTCCACTGCAGGGAATGTGCCTGTGCTGTCCTTTTAGGACACGAGTCAGGAGCTTGGTCTTGAAACACCCTTTACCCGATGCCCCTCTGAAGCTTGAAGAGGTGGCATGTACCTCACTTCCCTTAGATATCAGAGCAGAACTGGATGAAACCCTCCTTTACCCTGTAGTCACACCAAGTCTGATCAAACACCAGAAACCCCTTCAGGCTGGTGCTGGCTAGGACCTTGCTGAAGAAGGGACCTTATTCTGCCATACGTGCATGCACCCATGCCTACCTTTTATGTCCCAAGGTCTGCATTGTTATGAGGGACAGGTATGGATGGGAGACAGTTGGTGTAGCGAGCTGGAGTTCAAAGGGGACTCGCTTCCTCCCTTCTCTATACTGCGGGGAATGTGTCTGTGCTGTCCCTGCAGGGCATCAGTCAGATGCTTGTGTCTTCATCTGAACACTCATGTGCTGAACTTCCCGCACCACAGAGCTGGAGATTCATTTTCCCTTACCAGCCAAGGGTCCAACCCTGACTGGTGTAAAGCTAGGAGAATTGAGGGCTGAGCCCTTTCTAGGTCTCTAAGGAAAATAAAAGCAACAAGTCACCAGGGAGATCTGTGGGAAACTGGGAACCTGCTGGTTCTGTATTCATGCTGAGGGCCTGAAACATGAAAGCTCTCCTTTCCAGCTGGGTCAAACCTCAGCACGGGCTGCAAAAGACACGCGTTTTGTTGCCTTGTGATAAACCTCCTGCTCTGGAAAATCCTGCCATTATTGTGTGTCTGAACTTTTCACCAGTACCGAATCTGTCATTAACCTAGAAGGAGACCTTTTCATGCTCACATCCTCTGTCTGCACAGCTCCTCTCTGGAGGCAAATCCCTCATGGTGAGTGCGTCAGCTGGCTGCATGCTGCAGACAAGGTTATGACTGCATTACATACTCTGAGGCAACAATGGGAAAGGTTCATCTTCGAACGTGAAAAGGGGAAAAAAAGCATGATTTTACTCAGAAAGTGCCTCGGGTCCCCATAAATCCCTCTCACCCTTGTTCAGAGCAGGGCTGGAGGCCAGCAGCAGGGTGGCAGTGGAGCATGCTGTGCCTACGCAATTTGCGCCACAGCCATTTGCAGCAGAGCTGGAGACCACAATGGAGCATGTGTTTAGACTAAGGGACATTTGGGAAGCGACCTTGCCTTAATCTTTCTGCTAAGCACCTTGCAGACTCCCAGCATGCTAAATCATTAGTGGTAATGGTAATGATGGTCTGACCTCCTCCTCCATGAGCAGTGCCTGCAATACAGATTGATAGCAATAAAATAGGAATTTGGTCCACACTCGTCCAAAAGTATACAGGGGATTGCTAATCAGCCTATTTCCAAGCCCTGTGTTATTTCTGAGTGCCCTGAAGTGCCTCACTGAGCACGTTGCTGATGTATCCAGCTTGATGACACAAGACACTAACAAATGACTGGATAAAGGCAGCGTGGCAGGCAGCACTGGAGAGCATCAGATGAGTGGGGTGATCAGCGAATGGCTCTTGTTAGGGCAATAATTTCTCTATGTCCAAGTGTTTCTCAGCTCCTCCTCAGCTCTGCTTGTGTTTTCCTGGTGCATGGCTCCCCTCTGTTCAGAAACACTGCTCCAAAGAGACCCCTGTCCTGCATGGCTCTGGGCTGAGACAGGGAGACCCAGCGGGTCTGCTCTGCTTTCGCCAGCCTCCTTCTGTCTTCTCTCAGACAACTGCTAGCTGTCTCTCTCGGCATGGGGAAAAAGCAGGAGTTGGACCCCTGCTCTGATCCAGTAGAGGTACTCAATGGCCACTTTTCATCAGAGCAGGTTTCTGAGAAGGAAAGCGAGTGGTCAAAAGAATTCAAAGCACGTGTCCGCTAAGCATTTGTGAATGCACCTTGAGGTCTCCTGCCAACCTGCCCTGCAATCACACAGAAAATGACCCAAATAGCCCACTTAGAGGTGAAGAGTGAAGAGGAGGGAAGGAGGAGGAGTGGCTGCCTTCGTCAGAGCAGAGGCACCTTGCGACCTGCTGCTCCCCCGGGGTGACTTTTCCTCTGGTGGGTGCCCAGAAGCTGGTCTGTAGTGCCTGGCTCCCCGCAGCTCATCTCTGCAGGGTGGCCGTGCGGGGCAGAGAGGAGCAGTGCTCCATACACCGGCCTTCCCGATGTGCTCAGCCTCACCAGCAAAGACATGGAGCGCGATGTCCTTCTCCCAGGTGCCCGCTCCCGAGCAGCGCCCCGCACGCCGGCCCCGCAGGCAGCACCTCCCCTCCAGTGAGCGCTGAGCGCTGCCGATCCAAACCCGGCCACCCCTGGCGAAGGGGTGAGCTCCCTTCCCACTGCACAGAGCCCTTTCCGGTGGGTACCTTGCAGATGAACCCCGCTAAATAAACAGATGTTTATACTCCCTGTATTAAAGCGATTAGATCCTGGGTTTTGACAGTGTTGAATCAATATAACCTGAGTAATTGCATGAGTAACTCATGTTTCCCCTAAAGGGAAACTGTTCTCGTGTAAATATATTTATTAATAATTAAAATGTTTTTGAGTTCTTGTGCACACAGCCCCTCTCCCCCACAGAGATGTCTGAAAGGCTGTTATCTTTAAACGTGCTGAAGAGCCAAATGGGAAGGGATCCTGGCAGGGGGTGATGGTCTATGGCAAGAGGAGTGTGGTTTAATTTTGACCTTTTTTTAAATTCCTGAGCAAAAAATAATGGTGAGATCTGTGTATGAGAGATTAAAAACCCGTCACTACTCCATTAGGAGCATTACCCTGAAATACTCCTTGGCGCTTCTAACAGCTCAGATAACAGGGGTGGGGAATAATTTCTGGAAAATATTTGCTTCAAAGCATCTTACCAGAGAATTGTTTCCTAACGACAACGGCAGTAAAATCTTTGTCAAATAATCCTTCAATACCACAGATATTTTGCTTTTAATTGTATCAGTGCAGATAACTGTGGGCATAGGAAATGGGAGTCAGAGCTCCTTGGGGATTTCCTCTGACAAAGCACTGGGTACTTTTGGGTAAGTCACATTTTTCTATGTTCTTTGGCCTATTTTTTTTTTCTTTAACTCACTATAATCTGGAAGCTAATTTGATGTGCCTTAAAAGGCTGATTTTACATGGAAGATGCTCAGCTATCAGGGTAAGCAGCAACAAGAAATCCTAAAATAGGCAGATTAAGGGTTTGGGATCATGGAGGTTTATTTCAGTGCCATTAAAGACGTGATCAAGTTTAAAAATTGCTAATTTGTGGTTTAAAAACCCCAGCAACCGGGAGTCCCACATTTGAACCCAGCCAGTAAGTCTATTCATTAAGGGTATGATCAGCACAGACGATGAGTGCCATAGCACGAAAGCCAAGCAGTTAACGCAGAGCAGGTTTTTGGTGGACATGGCGTGGCCAAGGCAGTTGTGTATTAATTAGTGATCGCAAGAGGGAGAGGAATCAGGAAGGGGGGGAGGGAAATTGGCAGGTGTAGAAATGAGATTAGACAAGAGGATTTTTTTCTCTCCAGAACAGAAATCGTGCAGAATCCTCATCAGCCTCGCTAGCATGTTTGTATGGACAAAGATCCATGCCACGGGAAAAGGCACGGCAGTAAGGCACAGCAGGGGCCCAGGAAGCAGAAGGACAGCGTTCCAGGGCTTGCCTGTGGAGTGTTCCCAGGAGTCACGACCAAATACCAAGCTCAATTTCCCACCCTTATTTTAAATGCTGCTGGCTGTTTGTGGATGGCAAGGTGTCCCCAGGCTCAGCCTTTACAAGGGGACCTGTGCCATTATATAGATGTACTTCCGCAGCCGCATGATGAAATCAAGCCTGCGAGCTTCTCCTTTGCTTTCCTCCACCATGTGGGTGCTCCAGCCCAGTCTCTGCTGTTAGTGGAAACTGAGGCTTGAGACAAAGATGTACCCACATCTTAGAACCGCTCCACCTGGCTGCCTGCTCTGCCATTGCTTCAGCTTAAAACATCCACACAGTACCGAAAGCACATGACCAAGGTATCTGCTGTGTGCTGGAGCCCACCCGTGCCCCCGGGGTCCAAGGGGTCGGGTCCCTCCTGGGTGCACTCGGAGGCTACTGCTGTGCTCTGTTACGATAGGGTGGCAGGAGGTGAGGGCTGGTCTGGGCAAAGAGCTCAGGGCTCTTTGCTTAGCCTGTAAGGCAAAGCACCCGCTGCAGGGAGCGTGGCCCCGGGCTGTGTCCTGTGCCACGATGAAACTCACTTTCTCTGTATCATCTCACCCTGCAGTGCTCCTCAGCCTCTCAGCGCTGAGGACGAGGGAGTACGTTCCCATGCCCGCCGAGGAAGGAAGAGCTGCAGCTGATGTGAACTGACACCTTCACCCACACAGGTGGAGCGTTCCCAAGCCGACAAGGGCGGGTGGATCAGCGGCTCCGCTCTCTTGGGCGGTTCTCCCAGCGGTGGATTCCCGTAGGTGGAATTTGGGAAGATCATCGCTTCTTTATGGTTTTGTTGGTTTGTTGGTTTTGTTTTCTCTTTTCCCTCCACAGTTAAAAAAGAGCCCGTTGGAGGGCAGAGGAGATGCACGGTCCTCGGGTGAGCCGCGCTTTTGGCAGAGCTGCTCTAGGGGTGGAGCCCGGCGCCGGCCGCGCTTTGCCACCGCCCCGTTCCCTGGGGAGCTGTCGCTGTCCCCCGGGAGGGCGGCGAGGCCGGGGCGACCCCTGGGGCCGAGCAGACACCCCCGACATCCCCCGCTACCCTCAAACGCGCATCCCGCGGCGAGCGCGGCCGCGCAGAGGGGACGGGACGAGTCCGGGAGCCCCCGGCGGTGTCCGTGCTGGGGGAAAGGCAGGGGGACACCCCCGGGACACCCCCGTTACGTGCTTTGCGTCTTTGCCTTCTGTACGTGCTGCCTGCTCCGGCGCTGCGCGTCTGCCCGCTCCGGCTGGCCGTGCCGTACCGCCGCTGGAAAGGTGTGTCCTGTCCCCTGTCCAGCCCGCCCCTCTACCCCCGCCCACCCCCGCCTCCTCCTGCCGGCCCGTGCTGCTCGAAAACGCGAAGGAGGCGGTGGAAAACCCGCAGGAGGCGCGGCCGAGGCGGGGACCGCCGCCCTGCCCGGTGCTGCCCGGTGCGCGGTCAGCTCCCCGCGCTAGCACGACGGGCCCGCACCGGGACCCAGCGAGTACCGGCGAGAGGGCGGGGGTGGGCGGGCGGAGGGAGGGAGGGAGGGAGGCGCGGTCGCGATCGCGCCCCGCCGCCCCCCGCCGCGCACCCGCCGCGGCCGCCACTTCCCGCGGGCGTCGCTCGGCGGCGGGCGCTGCCTCCGCAGGAAGCGGCCCCGCGGCCCGGCCCCTCCCGCCGCTCGGCGAAGGGCTCATGCACTCTGCGGCGCGGGCGGCGGGATGGCTCCGGCTCCCGGCGCTGAGCCGCGGCCCCCTGCGCTGCTGCCGCTGCTGCTGCTGCTGCTGCCGCTGCTGCTGCTGCTGCTGCCGCTGCTGCCCGGCCGCGCCGCCGGCCTGGAGGTGCAGCGCAAGTTCCTCTCGCCCACCCCCACCAACAACTTCGCCCTGGACGGCCCCGGCTCCCGCGTGTACCTGGCTGCCGTGAATCGGCTCTTCCAGCTGTCGGGGGGCGAGCTGGCGCTGGAGGCGGAGGCGGCGGTGGGGCCGGTGCTGGACAGCCCGCTCTGCCACGCACCGCAGCTGCCGCAGGCCTCCTGCGAGCACCCCAAGGTGCTCACCAACAACTACAACAAGATCCTGCAGCCCGATCCCGAGCAGGGTGTCCTCGTCGTCTGCGGCTCCATCTACCAGGGCCTCTGCCAGCTGCGCAGCATGGCCAACATCTCGGCGGTGGCCGTGCGCTTCCCGCCGGGAGGCAGCGACCCAGTCACCGTCTTCCCCAGCATGCTGAACGTGGCGGCCAACCACCCCAACGCCTCCACTGTGGGGCTGGTGCTGCGCCGCGGCGGCGGCGGCGGCGGGGCGCGGCTGCTGGTGGCCGCTACCTACACCGGCTTCGGCAGCCCCTTCTTCCCCCGCAACCGCAGCCTGGAGGACCACCGCTTCGAGAACACGCCCGAAATCGCCATCCGTGCCCTCAACGCCCGCGGCGACCTGGCCAAGCTCTTCACCTTCGACATCAACCCCTCCGACGACAACATCTTCAAGATCAAGCAGGGCGCCAAGGCGCGGCACAAGCTAAGCTTCGTCCGCGCCTTCCTGCAGCGCGGGGCCGCGCCGCCCGCCCGGCGCCCCTACGCGTACCTGGCGCTCAACAGCGAGGCAAACGCTGGCGACAAGGAGAGCCCCTCGCACAGCCTCCTGGCCCGCATCTGCCTGGGCGAGGCGGCCGAGACCACCCTCAACGGCAGCGGCGAGACCAAGAAGCTGACCGAGTCCTACATCCAGCTGGGGCTGCGCTGCGGCGGCGCCAGCGACGCCTTCACCCGCCTCGTCTCCGTCTTCCCGGCGCGGGCTGCCTGGAGCAGCCCCGCGGCCCCGGGCCCGGCTCCGCCGCCCCCCGAGGAGCTGCTCTTCGGTGTCTTCGAGCGGGCCGGGGCCGGCGGCGGTGGGGGGCGGCCGCAGTCCGCGCTCTGCGTCTTCCGCTTCGCCGAAATCGAGGAGACGATCCGGGCTGCCCGCAACTCCTGCTTCGTCAGCCCGGCCGCCGGCATGGTCACTGTGCTGGACAGCGTGGTGCAGGGAACCGGCCCGGCCTGCGAGAAGAGGAACATACAGGTACGGGCACCTGCAGGCGCGGGGAGGGGGGACGGGGCATCCCGAGCGGGGAGACAGCGGGAGGCAGCGACCCCGTCCCGTCCGGTCCCGTCCCGTTCCTGCTGCTTCCGCGCCGCTTCCCCGGGCGGGAGCGCCTCCCATGACCGAGTGCGCTCCGGTCCCCTTCCCCGCGCTTCGCTCTATTGGCTCCCCGCTCCGCTCCCTCCGTGCCCCGCGCCGGTCAGTGCAGCCGGTCACATCGTCAAAGCCAGGCGGCGGGCTCGTACCGAACAGAGAACGTGTGTGTGTGTGTGTGTGTGTGTGTGTGTGTGTGTGTGTGTGTGTGTGCGCTGTGGGGACCCCCTCTCCACCCCCCCGCCGGGGCCGCCGTTGTTCCCATGCCCCGTTACCGGTCACTCGCGGGACGTCTCCCGCACGGCGCACCCCGCGTGGGACCCCGCCGCGGCCGGACGCGCACGCATCAGCGGCTTTATTCACCGGCTGCCTTGTTCTGCCCCGTTCAGGGCAGAAGTTTTGCCGTTGTCGCCGTTTGTTACCAAGTGACCGTAAACGTGAGATAAAGGCGCCGCTTTTCCCTTTCACTGAAGATACACGGTACTTGGCGGGGGATGGGGGGGGGGAGAAGGGAAAACGGGCTGCTTCAGCTCTGCATTTTTCCTTTCCTATGGGAAGGAGGCATAACTCAACTCCGTCAAAGATCGTAAAAACATCTGTTTGGTTTCAAAGGCGAGACAGAGCGTTTGGGCTCAGGCTTCCCCGTGCAGTGGCAGTGACACAGAGAAAGGTTTACCATGGTAACCCGAGTGCTCTGTGTGGCATCTCTACACTATGTTCAAATACATAGCCTTAATGCAGTGGTTCATAGACCTACTCCAGCAAAGTTGAATAGTTTTTCCCCAGTGGCAAAGTCAAGCTGCGTGACAGCCAGGAAATCTGGTAGTTGTCATGGCTCTTGAGTTAACTCCACAAAGACTTGGGGCGTTAAACAAGGGGTGCCCAGTCCTGAAGTCTTGTCATGGTGATGGCTCTCAGAGGAGTCAGGGGTGCTGTTTGCAGGACAGGGGGGCACCCGCAGTTCATGTTGGCTGTGACTGAAGCTCAGCACTGTGCAAGTTAGCCCTCAGCCCTGGCAGGGTTGAGCTGTTTCTACCAGGCAGGTCAAGAGGAGACATTGTGGCTGGGAGTTCTGGAAGGAGCTTGGAGTACCAGCCTAGCTGTGAGTGCAGGTCAATGGCAGAAGGACACCCAAGAGAGTAAGGAAAATAATAATGACTAACACCGGTCTATTCGCATTGAACATATGAAGTGCTATATTCAGTAAGCTATTTGGACAGCTGATTCCCTAAAGACTACAGGGAGACTCAGTGCAGAAGTGAGATTTCACTCCGTCTTTGGGTCTGGCCCATCATGGTGTTCTGCTGTGGAGCGTGCTTGGGGTCCTTATTTCTGCATGTTCCTGGTAAGGTGAGGAAGGTGACCAGAAGTGTGTTGTCAGCTGATGCCACAAAGGCAGCCTGTGGAGGACAGGGGTGAGCGATAGGCGATACGAGGTTTGAGGAGCCTCACCAGTGCTGTTGGAGTCAGTGGAAACCCTCTGTATTTACCACTGCAGTGAGACAAGGCTGTGAGAAAACCTGTTTACATGAGACAGCAGAATGGCTGGATGGGGAAAACTGCGTTCTAGTCCTGACTGACACTGCTGCTGTGTTGCTGACCTTGAACCCGTCCTTCAACCCTAAATGCCTCAGTTCCCTGATTTGCTGCATTGCATTTATTACTATTATTCAGAAACACATGTAGCGTAAGATTGCATTTGTAAAGCTGCTTTGAGATCCTTTGATGTTGAGTACAGCAGGATATAAATGAAGCATACCATTAATATTTGTTCATGCCTAATATTTCTATGCTTCCCATTTATTTGAAGTGTATTCCTCTAAAACCGCTGACCAAGGCTGCTGGGAAGCCTTCCTACCAGTCAGAAGGAGAGCCTTTCGGGGTTTTTGCTTTTTACTTAATCATTAGAATTGCCAGCAAGTTAACAAGCTCTTTCGTTTCCAAGTCCCAGAGTGGTGGTGTCAAGAGAAGAGTTGTAATATTGTGTTTCTTTGTGCTGCGAAAACCTAACATCAGTTTCCACCTTCAAGACAATGAAATACTCTAATACACTTTGTGTCCAGCCCTGGGAACGCAGCAGGAAAATGTATTAAAGCAGCGGCTGCTTTGGTGGAGCAGATCAGCATGTAGCTGCCTTCCCATTCTGAGCTCCACTTCTCTACCCGCTAGTGGGTTTCCTGGTTGTCTTCAGCCGATGCATCACTGATGGTTGCTCTGGTATTATCAAAAGTGTGCTTTATTGGTTCTGCCTGTGAACTGGGTGGTTGGGTTTTAAGCTCCTTCTGGAAGAAAAAATAAAAACCTAATGATGGCCTGATTCATTCTGAGCTTGCTGGGATGAAGTAGTTGGTTGTTACAAACAGGGAGCGCAGGCTGTTAGGCGTAATGTGGTGTGAAAGGAAAATCATTGCCCCCTTGTGTGCTCTTCTGTCTAATTGAATGCTCCTCTCCTGCAGCACTCGGTTGTGACTCAGCCAGGGAGCTGCAGCACTCGCTGCCAGTGATGGGTTTCGGGAGGGTGCTCTCAGCATGCCACTGTCCCCATGGCACCGCTGTGGCAGTGCTTGCTGATAAGGGTGCAGGCTCGTTATCCCTCGGCATCATGACGAGAAGCCAGCACTGGTAGGAGAGGCTTTGCCCCAGTGCAAGGAATGCTCTGAGGCAGTTGTGGTCAGTGTGGTGGCAGCCACTTGTTCTGCTCTCACTGTGACCATGGGGGACTGGCCATGCAGGGGCTGCAGAGGGTGGCTGGGTCTCCTCTGGCTGGCAGGGGAGCCTGGGTGGCTGGTTGGCCTGTGTCCCCGAGCCTGGGTAAGGGCAGTTACCAGCTCAGCCTGGCAATGGGCCCATCGCTTTGGTGGAAGCACTAACTTGCCATTAAGCACATGTTTAACAGCTTTAAGGGATGTGGCAAAAATGCATAGAGAGTTTGGTCTGGGTCAGAAATGGAGGCTGGTTGGTTGTTCTCCTTGAGTACTGCTGAAAAGTCACTTACCAAGGAGGTGAATTCGCAGGAGCAGCTTAGGGGAAGAAGGATGTACTGGGGAAGGATTTAGTTTGATTGGGTTCTTGTACTGAAAGTGAGTGGGTGAGCTCTAGGATTGCTTTCCCTCAACAGAAATAGCTTTTTATAATGAATTTTGTGTCAAATACTGGGCTGTCTTTGTAACTCCTGCAGCTAAAATGAAATACTTGCATGGAGTCGCTGCTGCGTTTTGCCCACTCGAAGCCTGGGTGGAATTTGGACTCGAGCCCCCAGGAATGAAAAGGAGTATGAGCTCTCTGTAGCAGACTGTCTTTAACATCATTGGCAGCAATGCGCTCACAGAGCTTATCAAATCCCAAGGACACTGAGTGGGTTTACTTCATATTTGAACTGTTCTGCCCCAGCAGGATTAAGGCCCAGTAGGTTTGAAGGTCATGTAGGCTTGCGTGGCTGGAGCGTGGTGCAGCTACGGTATCCAGAGCCCTTGCAAAAGCTGAGCAGACAGGACCCTGTGCCCCTGCCTGTTTGCCTGGGAGGAGTGTGTTGGTGTGCCAGCACCTTCACCCCAATGCCACTGAATGTAAAGGTCTGGCTGTTCCCGGGGTGCAGGCAGCCACGCTGCATCACAGCCATGTCCCTGTGGAGTGAACACCCCCCAGCACTCTCTCACCACCGCCCCATCTCTGAACCTGGTGTGCAGGCACCTTTGTGCTGCCCCAACCAGCAGTTGCCTTTTTGGCCAACAATGAGGATGGCTGCTGGGGGTCCCAGCCCTGCTCTCCAGCCCCAGCCGCACCACGAGGGCGAGAGAATGTGGATGTCCAGGCACCTCTGCAAACCTCCCTGCTCTGTGGGTCTGAGCGGTGGCTCATGTGGGGGTCTGAGATTAAGACAAAACAAAAAGCACCATGTCATGAACAAGCATGCTTGAGGACATGCTGAGCTGGTGACCCCATCCCACACTCGAGCTGCGCCCGACTCCTTGTCTGCTGTGGTTTCTATGTCGAGCCCCATGCTGTCTTTCCAAAAACTCCCAGAGAGGTAACTAGGGAAAGTAGGCTTTTACTCATTAGGCTTAGATTTGCTTGCCAAGGATCTGCATCTCTCTTGGGAAATGTTTTGGGGTCTGCAACTCAAAAAAGGCTGAAAATCCATTTTGTTTCCTATGCTGAAAAACGTAGGCACGGCGGCATGGGATAATCATGCGTTTCAGCGTTAATTCTCAAGTTTCTGGCTCTTGTGGCTTCATGTCAGATCCTGCATGCTCATTGAGCACAGTGTTTTGTGGTGTAATGATGAGATACCCACCAGTGAGCTTTACTATACCGGGTTGTTAAATAAAACGAACTCCTTGGGTAGGCTGTATAAACAATCTCAGTATATATGTATGCCTGGGCATAGAATTGTGGTTTGAAACTAGGCAGAAAATGTTCCCAAAGAAAAAAACCTCATATACACGTGGGAATATGACAAAGCATCTACTTACTGTCCAAATATACTGTGGCATCTCCGTGGGATTGGGTTTTATAGGAAGGGGGTTACTTTGAAGTGCTGGTTTATACCAATTTAGAAATTCCAAACATGAAAATAAATGCGCCTCTAACATTACATCTTCTCAAATAAATCGGGAGGATTAGCCACAGAAAGGAAACTGGGAATTTACACTTAATTTCTGCATTAGAGATGGGGCAGGAGTTCTTGTAGCTGACTTAATTTCTGCTTTTCATAGAACGTGATGTGTTTGGAGTTGCTAGCATGCACCCAAAGGTGCAAATGCTGTTACTGCACCAAGCTGCACTGCATTGTGGCATTGCTATAATCTGTTTTGCTTCTGGATGTTGTACAAGCAGTGGGAGTTGGTGTTTCTCCGAGCCACCGTCCGCAGGGGGCCTGGGATGCCCCATATGAGGGGTTCAAGCCACAGCCTGAGCCTTGCCGGACTCTGCAAGACTGGTCCCCAACGCAAGTACTGCATACCTGCCCTGTCGCTCCCCTGGTATTAGTGAGTCGTGGCCAGCTATTGGGTGTATTTCCTTGGGAACTGATGTGGAAGCACAGCCTTCTGCCTGCAGCCACGGCACAGGCAGGCAGCTGAGAGTGGAGAGCAGGAGCCGTGTGAACCTCGTCCTTCCTGGGAAGGCAGGCTCAGGTCTGGGCTGCCATGCCCGGGGCCCTCCCTGTGCCGAGGGCTGGTGCCTTGTGCGGAGCCAGGGAGTCTCCCAGGGAGCAGGTCGGTGCCCCCGAGCCAGAGGTGGGTGGTGGGAACACACCTTCCAGCCCCTGGGGCTCGCCCCTGCTTTGCATCTCAAGCTCAAACAGATCCCAGATTGCAAAGGGAAATTCAGTCAAAGTGGCAGAAGTTTCAGTGCCTGGAAACCAGAAGTTGTGCTGCTGTAGGTAGGAGAATGGAAAGTGGCTCCCGGCCCTGGCAGAGCACCCACCTGCTCTCGGGGCTCAGGGCTCTGCTGGATGGGGCTGGATGAGCACTAGGTCCTTCCGCAGGGGGATCTGAGCTCTCCCTTGGGTGTCTGTAGAGCCAGAACTGCAGCTGGCTGCACAGACCTTGGGAGCTAGATGGTCAGGTTGAGCTGATCCAGTGAGTTCACCAAGTCTCCTGTAACTAAGTAATGGTTTAGGTGGAAAACAGGAAAAGGATCATTTTGGCCAAGTCTAGTGTTGCCCGTGGAAGGTACCTGGCAGCTGGGAGGAAGCTGAAGCATTCTGGAGAGGCGCTCATATGATCATACAGAGGTGATTGTGTCTCAGGAGCAGGCCCTTCACTCAGGGCTTTTAACCACTGTTGTTTGTGTAGCCCCAGATGTTTTCCAGGGCAGATGTTTGGTTCCCACGCGTGAACACGAAGCTGCTCCCCAGGAGCCCCTATGGGAGCCCGGACAGGAGCCGCAGGGTCTCAGTGGGTGGAAGTGAAGGGATTTGCCAGCTCTTCTCTGGTTTGTCAAAGTCTGTTTTACAGTGAGTCAGAGAGAAGATTTGGGCTCAGGCACCCAGGGAGGTGAATAAGGCACATAGAGATCTGGAGGGGTGCCTGGGGATACTGTAAAAACACAGTGCTGTGCCTTGTAAATCCCAATAGGCACCGATTCAAACTCCCAAGCGACTGCTCCGGGGTGACACTTTGGTGTGATGACCTCTTCCAGCAAGTTGTTGGAAACACAATAAGTGTGAGACCCTGGCTGTGGTAATTTAATGCAAACACCGGGCAAGCTGGAGCTTGGCAGCGGTTGGAAGCAATCAATTACAACCACCTGAGCACCACCACACGCTACCTACAGCAGAGTGGCTGCTCCTCCCGGCTCCGGTTGTGCCTGGCACCCGCAGGGACAGCGTGTGCAGGAGTGTCACCACTCCCAACAGCCAGGACCTGGGGGATGCAGCTCAGGGCTCCTGACCTGGGGCAGAAATGGCTCCATGGCCATGGGCACGTGGCTGGTGCCCGGAGGTGTTACTGCCTGTGCTGTGTGTGCCTTGTGTGCAAAGAGCAGCCTGGCTGTGCCTCTGGTGTTGCTGCAGCCCCATGCGCTCACAGGTCCGTTTGGAAACCCTTGGTACATGCATCAGTCTGTGCTGGGAAGTGTTCCTGCAGCGTTTCACAGGGGCAAGTAGGTGGTCATAGACTGCCTGATAGGTGACTTGTCGTTGATCAGATGGTTGGCAGCATTAGCGTTTGAACTGAGGTCCCCAGCATGCGTACCCAGGGGCATGGCGTGGGGGGTGTGAATGACCCTGCCTCTGCGGGAGAGATCTGCTTTGTTTGTCTGTTTGATTTTCTTCTTGTTTGGTTTGGTTTGGTTTGTTGTTTCCCTGGGTTGGTAAATAAGTGATTGCAAGTCCTTATTTTCCAGTTGGGCTCCAACACCTTGCAGCAAGCGGAGGAGGTGGCAGACTGTCTACGGCAATCTCCCACTTGAATTTATTGACATTTGTGAGCAGGGGGAGCAGTCCTAATTCCTAACATCTGGCTAGCAGCTCTGCTGGCAGGCAGCGCTCCGGCGCAGCACGGGACGGCTTCAGGACGTATCAAGCAGCCTGGAGGAGCCCATTAGATGAGGTGTGCCGATGAGCAGGGCTGGTACCAAAGCCCATGATGATTTTCTCTCATTACCTGCCAAGTGGCAGCAAGTCTTGTCCATTGGGGGAGTGTATGCTGGCTCCTCCTGCAGGTCTGTGCTGGCGGCTGGGACTAGGACATCCCCAAGGATATTGAGGACGCAGGGGACATGGCATCCTATAGCACCAACAGTGCAGCAGTGACCACTCTGCTCTGTGGTCTGGGCAGACCTGATCTGCTGTTGCCAGCCCCTGTGCCTTCCTTTCCAGCTCAGCATGCACTGTTTTTTGGAGGAAGGGACCTACAGATAGTCCCAGCCTTGTAGACAGGGGACAAGAGGCATATAGGCTTGATGTGTTTCTGTGTTGGGCAATGGGATAGGGGTTGACTTGGGTATTCAGGGTTTTTTCCATATTGGGGGTCTCATTTGGTTGTGCCCTCTGAAGGCACGGCCAGAGTTGCACTCCCTGGGTTTGCTGCTGTGCTCCCGAGGGTGCTGCTGCATGGGTGAATGGCACCCATGGGTGCTGCAGGGCCCAGATGGAGCTTGGGGCTAGTGGTGGGGCGGGTTGAGTCTGGGCACAAACCCCAGCTCAAGTCTCAGGGCTCTGTGAAGCTGCAGGCTTGTGTTTTGCTCTGCTGCACCAAACCCACAGCAGTGGCTGTGCCGGGCAGCAGGACACGGCTGGTGAGGGGCAGCAGTGCTCTGGGTGGCTGGGACCAGCTGCTGGAACAAGGCTGCCCATTTTTGGGGCCTGAACCACTGGAGGGTCTTTGCTTTGACAAGATGCCTGCAGCTTACTTACTGCTAGTGTCCCCGGAATACAAATCTTTAGATTCTAATCCAGATGCAAAATTGCCTAAAAGTCTGGATTTTGCAAACATGTACCTCAATTATTTGAAGGAAATTTGGAACTTGTATTTCCGTTTCTATCTTATCTCTGTTTAAAGTATTGTGCTGCTTCACACTGCTCCCTTCTGGAGCAAAAGCCCTTTGGCTATTAGGTTTTCATCCCACTGTCTGCTGACTGCTGCCAGCATTCAATGGGTTGTGAGCTGCTAGTGGCCAAAAGCCATCTCTGGTGGGTTGACTAATTAAAAGGGGCTATTGAAAACCTGGCATGGTCTAGAAAGTGGCTGTGTGTAGAGTGACCTTTTCAGGAAGAGCTGGGAAAACTACAGTATAATGATGGCACCCAATGAAGAAGGGGAGATGTGAAGGGCGAGTGGATTTTAATGCAGTATGAAATAGTTTCCAAGGTTGTTTGACTTATGAGTCCCTGTCATCCTTCAGTACATCTTGTAGAGCCAGATGTCAGCTGCAGGCAGTACAAAGGCACTAGGCTGGTGTGTTCTTACATGTGGTTCCTCGGAGAGCAGTGGACCCAAGTCTGGGAACCAGCTCACGCAGGGAATGGGCTCAGGTCAGGCTTTTGGCAGTCAGGGGCAGGTCATCACATGGAGAGGAAATTGTGCTAATGTCTCTGCTTGAGGGAACAAACACCTGCATCTGGAGAGCAGCAGATACAGGTGATTTCTTCCTCATACTTCCTCATTTGGTTTGAATCGTGTATGTCCCTGGAGTGAGCTGAATGGTGGGAAGCTGGGATGGGCATTCCTGCACATTCCTCCTGGGATCCTGCCTGCTCCATCCACCTGGGTGCACTGAGGCTTCCTGGCTGCAGGAAGGCTGTTTAGGCACCGTCAAATAAGCTGCTGAAGAAAGGTTTGAAGCTCTGGGGAGGAGCTGGGGTTGCAGTGTTGTGTCCTTGGGATCTCCCACTTGTAGTGTCAGTTTTTGCTGAGCTTTGCAGCAAGCTGCAAATCTCAGTGGATCTTTGCAAACTGCTTTGGAAACATCAGTTTCTACAAATCTTGGATTAAAATGTAAGATGGTAGAGAAATGAAAGGCTTCCATACTTGAAGCAAAAAAAGAGAGGTCTCAGTTGCTGAATCCAGTAAGACCATTGTTTTTTAACAAATTTTGAAGTTATTCAAATTATTCAGTTACTGTGATCCGAATTTCCTAGCTGGGGGGGATGAGGTGGCCAAAGATCCCTTCTGCTCAGTTAGTCAGGAAAAAAGGCTTATTTTTAACCTTTCCATGCCAAGCTACAGCAGCGGGCTGGGTGCTGGGAACCTGTGGTGGTGTTTCTGGATGTTGGTGCCAAAGCTGGTGTGCAGGTGATGTGCATGGTGGTACCCATGGGGATGCCTCTGTAGTGCGAGGCAGTGCTGGTGTTCAGGGGTGGGTTTTACTGAGGATGCATAAAAGAATAGTAGAGTTCTGCTCATTATCTCAGAGCTTAATTGATTTGGCAGAACTAATGAGGAAAAGACAGGAAAACATTTACTATAAACTACTGCTAAATAAGGCAGATTTGAAGTGACACATGCAAAAGACCAGTTGTGTTCGGTAAGATGTTACTTTAATGGATGCTTTTTTCAGCCCAGGATCACACACATAAATCTTCAGAGCACTCTGAGCATGTGAAGTGCTAAGTGTTAGGAGTAGCAATAACAAAAAATAACCCCTGAAGACTGAGGAGCCAAGCTCACTGTTCACCCAGGGCTCCTCCCTGTGGGAAGGAGTTTGAATAGTTTGAGGTTGGTTACTGAAGCCAAAGCTCAACATAAATGAGAAACACAGCCTGAGCGGTGAAAGAGGGGGCTCTTCCAGGGAAAGATAAGAAAAAGCAGCCTGAATAAATCAGGCATCTTCCTCTGAGCAGTTTCAGAGGGACGTGTTAGTTGGGCTTTCATCGTGGCGCGGGTGTCCTTGGGGCGAGGCGTGCTTGGCTGATCCGCTCTTTCCTTGTCCCTGGGGAGCGGGGCAGAGGAGCTCCATTTCCAGTGGGGGCAAATTTAAAGGACATACAAGCTCTCTCTGCTTAAACTCTTGCTGTTTTGACTATGACAGCCCCTTTGGAGCCTGTTGTTTGTTAATCCCTCTGCCTGCCCATTCCTGGGGGATTTGATTGTATAATCTGAAGTATTGTATTTAATGCAGGATGAAGGCTAACATAATAAGCTTGACCAGCCTTCCTGGCGGCATGAAGCATGTGCAGTTTCAGTTAAAAGACTGCTGCTTTTCTGTATTCCTGTGCTCTGAGCAGTGCCCGCGCACTCACACGTGCTGCCTCGGCTCCCTGCAGGGCAAAGCGCCAGTGTGTGCCCAACTCTGGCTTGAGCAGAGCAAGGACAGGGATCCTGTGTGCCAGGGCTGCCGGGCTGGGGAATGGTGTTCTGGGGGTTGGGCTGTGCAAAGCAGATCCTGCAGGGCTCCTGTCAAAATTGCCCTCAGCTTCCTTTGCCATTTGCTCGGCCTCAGGGTTAGCACATGGGTAGGGGTTTGCAGAGTGATGGATGGCTGTGAATCTGGACCGGTTCCTGCAGGAGGAGGTGGCAGAGGAGACCAAGAGGGTGATCACAGTCTAGCTGCAGGCGTCCAACCTCGGTATCACTGAGGGTGGAGCCTCTGGGGACTCCTCTGAGCTCTTGCATCCTCCCTAGCACCCTGAGGGAAGTGTTACAGCCCTTTCCTCCTGCACCTGCAGGACACAGCAGAGGATGGATGGCCACAGGGAGCCTGTGCATGTTCAAATCGTTGGGCTTTGCCTTCACTGTAGCATTGCCTTCAGCCTGGCTATTCCCTGGTGCTGTCCCAGTCCTTCCCTCTGAAGTGGGCTCTGCAGGCAGCACATCCATACGTGAGGTCTGGTGGGGCTGCCACCGCTGGAACAGCAGCCAAAGCTTGGGTTTTGTCTGAGATGAGGCACATCGCAGAAAGCATCTTCCAGAATGGCAAGCCCTCACCTCCGGTGGTTTGAGGTCTGCGGCTGCAGCGGAGGTGAACGTTGCTGCTGCTGCTGCTTCGATGCAGCAGCTTGGCCTGGCCAGGCTCGGCACTGGAGGTTTGGCAGGAGGTCTGTGCTTGGCAGACTCCAGGAAAAGTTTCTCATTTGCTCTCAGGGGCTGGTGGGCTCAGCCTGTGGGATCAGCTCTGGCCCTGAGTCTGGCTTCAGGCGTGTGGTGTGCCAAGCCTGTCGCCTGTGATGGGTGAGCACCTCGATCATCATAGAGAACTGAGAAATCAGTGCAGGGAAGGACAAGTGGCACGGGCACCCAGGGCTGCTGGGCATCTCGTGCCTCTGACTCTGCAGGTTCTCAAGCAGCACAGAGGAGGTCTAGGGATGCGAAAAGTCCCAGGAGAGCCACTTGTCTGCAGAGTGCTCACTGCACCCGGCCTTACCCAGCGGCCATGGTCCTGGGCTCACCAGTCTGCAGCAGAGAGAGGGAAGAATGAGTTTTATAAGATGTGGAGGAAAAACTTTCCTGTAAAATAAAAGTGAAGAGGCTGAAAACCTGCCAGGCATCGGGAGCTTTTTGGCATGGGGTGACATAGTGGTGGAGGGAGCAGCGGGTGTGCTGACAGGGTCGTTTCTCAATGTGTGGCTGACGTGCTCCAGGGCTGGTGCTGTTGGCTGTGGTGTGGTGGATGCGCCTGTGGCTGGGGAGCAGTTTGACAGGGAATCTGGACATAGCTTTTCATTAGCAATTACTCCTCTTCAGCAAGACATTAACTTTCCCTGTTCAGGGCTGGAGGCGATAGTCCCAGCTGCCATCCATCCGTGAAGGGGTGAGGTACATGGAACGGCACATGGGTCATTGTGGTTTCCCAGGGCATGGACCAGCACAGAGGTCTAAAGGACAAGTCCTGATGGCTGCTGCTGAGCAGCTCTTGCACGCTCAAGAGAGCATCAGCTCCTGTGGATGCTGATGGATCCCCCAGCATCAGTGGGACAGAGCTGATTTACCCCCAGGACTCTGCACTTGCTGTGTTGAGCTGCGTCGAGCTGCGTCTGCCCGCTGCCATGGAGGTGCTTGGGGCCGTGGTCTGTGTTGCCACAGGGCCAGACAGATTGGGCAGCCCATTGCTAGTGTCACTGGGGGCTCAGAGAGCACCGTGAACCAGGACTGCCACTATGCAAATGTGCAAAACAGAGCAAAACCACCACTTCCTCGCTCAAGGAACTTGTGGTCTAAAGAAGCGCTGAGAGCAGGATGCAAACCTCATTTTAAGCCTTTTTTTTTAAGGACGTCTCATGTGCTGTGGGGGTGCTGATTGCTTTGTGTGGTGGTTCTTGAGAAAGATTCAGCAAGATTCATTTCATTAGAGGTTCTCAGCCCGAGTGCCTCGACTGGTCAAGAGTGCGCGTTGATTTGCCTCCCATTGCCTTGAAGATACGATGGGAAGTTAAAAGAGCTCTGTGATAATGCCTGCCCTTGCAGCAGCACTACAATTAGAGACCGCTTACGTCTCAAGTGCCTTAACAGTAGAGCCCTCTTCTGAGGATGACATTTTCCTCCAGGCATCCCAAAGAGCCGGTTTCTGACGGCTCTGGTGGTGAAGCTGCAGCAGATAAATGCGTGATTGTGTGTACAAACTGCCGGCAGCCAGGGCGCTCGGCAGCACCGGGCTCTGCCTGCACTGGGATCCTGCCCAGGCTGGGCTCTGGCTGACACAGGGAGGACTTGTGCTCCCTGTTTCCATAATGCAGCCGTGCTGCCCTGCCACCAGCTCTCACTCTGCCCTGCAATGGTTCCTGTGAGTTTTATCCTCTCGCTTCTCTTCTGCTGTGAGTCCATGTCCTGCTGTTGTTTTTCGGGCAGTATCTGAATTATTTTGGATATCCTCTCTGTAATCCGAGGTTTCCCTGAGTCATACCTAAATGGTAATAAAAGCCTCTAATGGTTTATGTTAAGGAAGACAGGAGATAAAACTAGAGTCCTTTTACCACAGCCTTTAATGGCCTGAAAATGTCAGTTGTGTGAGAGCAACTGCCAAATTTTGAGCCTATGAAGATGATGGCTAAGTCCCACAGATCAACAAGTTTGGAGCAGATTATCGGATGCTGGCTGTGTCATTTTCCCAGGACTCCAGGCATGCTAAGAGCCAGCACTTTAATCCGCTCTGATATGATGCATGAAAGGGGCTGGACTCCCTTTCCACTTTGTGCTGCTCCGTGAAGCTTTCAGCCCCACTGCACTAGAGTCAGAAAACCCTCGCTGGAAGCACAAGCTGCAGGGCTTTTGAACTGCAGCCTGCTTTTGGTTCAGAAATAAACTCCACCTTTGCTAAAGAACTATTTTTAAGGTCACAAACACAGGATGCAGAAATCAGTCCGTTTCATGGTTTTCCTGAGTGCTGCCTCACCACTCCTCTTCCTCCTTCTGTTTCCAGCAGACTTCCTTCCCGAGGGGACATCCTGCACGGCTGCCTTTGGGGTGCAGCGCCTGCCGCTGGGAGCTGTAATGGAAATTCTGGGAAATTGCTTTTTCTGCTCCTTTTAGGCCTGGGATAAAGAACTGAACTCATGCTGCGGAAACAGCCCAACTCCTGAGCTGTGATGCAGCTGGAAACCTTCCTCTGTCCCACTTGGTTTGTGCAGTCCCAGCTGGGGCTGGTCTGACTAACCCTCCTCTCAGATGGGGCTCCCTGGTTTGCATTCACTGGTGTCCCCGGTGAAATGGTGCAGAAATCCTCAGGCCCTGCTCCCTATGAGCGGGGGAACACAGGGTGGCCGCAGCGCTGCTCTGCCGGTGCTGGCTGCGGGATGTCTCCAGTTTGTGCCTGAGGCCTCCAAGTGCCAGTCAAATGGTTTGGGTGCAGAAGGATTTGAATCTAGACTTGCCCCATATTTCTGTGAGCTCCTGAGTGTCCACAGCATGTAGCAGAAAAGTAGTGGCAATACAGTAAATGCCCATGGTGTTGCTTTAAAATGCAGGTGATAGAAAGAGATTGGTTTTGAAAGAAAACGGGTTTATGCTTTCCCCACCTCAGGGTTGAGTAGTTTGATTGAAGATGGAGCGACATTTAACCCATTCTGCAAGGAGAAAGCCTTTAAGTGTGTTTTCCCAAGCTGTGGTGATTGCCGGCTGTCTGCAGAAGGATGTGACTTGGCCGTATCCTGTTTACTGTAACGTGACAGAGTGAAGATGTCCCCCCAGTGTTGTGGTGTACAGAGAGCAGAGCACAGTGTGTTACCCCACCCTGGGACCGAGAGAGGGAAACACCATATGTCTCCTGCTGCCCGCCGTCCGGAGAGCTGATGTAATTTAAAGAAAGGTGTTTCAGAGGAAGGATGTACGCGGTCAAATAAAGCTTAGCCAGTGTTAGAATAGTTACATCCTGTTTATCATGGAAAACACTTGGTGCTGATATTGGCTCTGAAACGCATGATTTATAAGCAGGCAGGCGCAGCAGATAAGGAACTTCCCGTGATCTTGGCCTCCTGTGAGAAGAAAGGGCTGTGTCCACAGGCTGCTGGCACACCAGTGCCGGTACTGGCACCACGGGCAGCTGCTGCAAGAGGAGGTGCTGAGCATCCCTCGGGCTCCCAGGTGAGCCCTGATGTGCCTCAGTTTCCCATGGGAGGGAGGCTTGTGAGCTTCAGGTGGTTAATACTGGTGAGAGGTAATAAAGAGAGGCTAGAGATAATCATTCCCAAGTGCACGTCTGAGGGTCTGGCTGTGACAGGGACCATTAAATCAGAAACATGAATGGCCTGCCGTGCCTTCTCTATGGTATAAAACCATTGTGTGGCACAGTTATGGAGGAAAACAGACACACTTAAGAATTTGGGCTGTGCTTTTATTTTTTTAATAAGGTGAAATGCCATAACACTGCAAAATGCATTTAACAAAGTCCCTTCCATCCACAACACTTGATCCTTTCATCTTGGTCCCATGTGAACCGAGCTGCAGCTCTGAGCGCATTGCCTCCTGCTTGGCACTTGCTTTAGCAGAGGAAGTTTTTCAGATCAGTCTTTGTTGCTCCATGTCCGATGTGATCAGCAGCACCAGCAGCAGCAGTGGCATGGGTCTGGTGTCTGCTGGGGTGCAGAGACTGAGAACAGGGTGGTTTTGTGGAGAGGACCCAGTCTGGTGTTCGCAGCAGCATGCTTGAAGCAGGGAAACAAGCCCTGAATGTCTCTGCAGCAGTGTGCTGCCCTTGGGCAGGGGTATTTGTTGTGCGTGCCATTGCGCAGAGGATGCTGTGGATGGTGCCCTGTGGGGGCTCCTTTCCTCCCAGCTCTTCACTCATGGAGACACAGACCAGTGGCTGCACATGCAGTTTGGGTTTTAGCAAGCTTCTTCCCCATGGTTGCCCAGGGATGTGTTCTCTAGTGTGGGGCACCAACCCCACACATGTCATGGCCAGGAGGGCTGGAGGTGCACCCCAGCCTGGGGTCCATGCAGCAGGGTGATCCTGCCTGGGTTTCACAGTCTTGCTGTGAAGCCTGAAGATTTGCCTAATCTTCTAAACCATATGGAGAGAGGGGAGAGTCGAAGATTTAGTCTGGTTCCATTAATGAAATAATAATGATAATAAGGGAATTAAAATACAGGCCCTTGTGCACTCAGTCCTTGGAGGAGAGACTATGCTAAACAGGCTGGTTGTCAACTTCAGCTTGTTGGAAGCATGTGGTCCAGTTTCTTAACAGATACAGCCTCAAATCCCTGCATTTGTTCTGCTTAAATTAGCACTCCTGATGATTATTTTGGAAGGAATATCCATGTTAGGGCTGAGTTCAGTAAGGCATGAAATGTGCTTAGTTTTAGGGATGTGGGTTGCAGTCCAACAGTGGTCATTTCTCTAATGCTTTGTGCAACCACTTCCCTCAGTCAAAGCCTGAATTTGGTGTGGTCCAGTCAGCCTGCAAGTACCTGCACGTCATCCCTGCAGCCGCATGCCTGCACTGCAAAGGGTGACAGCCCAGTTGTGGCTTCTCTTAAGATGAGCCTGAAATGACAGTGTAGATGATGTGGTAATGGCCCTTGAAACGTGCCCATCATTTGAACGGCTTCTGCTACATCCACAGCACTTTGTAAAAGCTGCTGCAGGAGTGACAGGGGGTAAATTGTCAGCAGTGAGACTGTTGTGATGTTCAGACATTGAATCCATCCGCATTGTCTGAGCAGAAATTACAAGGGGAGTCTTGGAGGATTCGGGGCAAGAGTGGTCATAAATCTTGGGTGCGTCTCGGCAGGGTAGGAGGGATATGAAGCATCGGTCCCGTTTCCAAATGCCGCGGTCATGCAGCAACTGTGCTAATTAATTTAGCACGGGATGGTGAAGTCTGTTGTCTTGCTTCGGGCCAAAAAGAGCCAAATGCCTGCCCAGAGACAAGGCTCACAGGTGAGGAGTCCTTAGCAATTGTTCTCTGCCTTTGTCCTTTGGCACCTTTGGCAAATGGACATGGGTGCTTGGTACCAGCCTCTGCCCTGGGGCTGGGGGTGGACAGGGTCGGTGGCTTTAGTGTTTCTGGGCATTTTTGCAGCCACTGCTCTTCCTTCCATGTCCCACAGTGCAGTCCCTCCTCCTGCCTGACAGCTGCTCCATCCCATCCTGTCCCAGTGGAAGACCAGTGGAAATGTTGCTGTTGACTGCAGTAGCAGCAAGACCAGAGCCAGGTTTTACAGTCCGGAGAGCCGCCAGCATGCTTCCCCCTCCTCCCCTTGGCTCTGGTCTCAGTCACTTCCTCACTCACTTGCAGGGAAATAACATTTTGAGCTCTTCTATTGGAAAAACCTTTTGCTTCACCTTTTGTTTGAGCTGGAGATGGCGTCTGGGCTGCAGCTGAGCACGGCTCCACATGCTCCTGAGCCCTGATCCCGAGCGCTGACCCTCGGGAAGGGAGACCCCCCCCCGCAGCGTGGGACCAAGGCAGGCGGCCCCTGGGGGGGATTCCCTTTGGTGGGCAGAGAAACCTCCCCTGCAGGCAGCCCTAGCGCTGTGCTGGATAACAGAGCTCTGCTTTGGTGGGAAAGGGGACAAGGAGCCCCCTTGTCTCCTTTCACCATTGCACCAGGCTTTTGCGTTGAGGTCTGAGGGTGCTGCTACAGTAAATGGGCCTTTGGCTGGAGGATGCTCTTCTGGAATGCTCCAGCAGCAATCCCCATACTGCCCTGATCCTGCCGGTAGCATGGGCAAGGGCGGAGCTCTTCCAACAGCTCATCTCCAGCAAAGCCTGGTCTGGATTTGGCTCTGAGGTAGATCTGGGAAGCACAAAGGAGGGTCTGTCACAGCTCTTTGCTCCCGAATTAACCAGTTACATCTTCCTGTTCCCATGGCTCGTTGGTGAGGAGCTTTCCCTGGGCACAGCGGGGCTGTCAGCACTCTGTGCACACGGAGCCTGGGGCAGTGGTGGTGGTGGGGACTCGTTGGTGCCTGCTGCACCCACTGACACGTGCGTCTCCCGGCAGCTGCAGCCGGAGCAGTTGGACTGTGGAGCAGCTCACCTGCAGCACCCGCTGGCCATCGTCAACCCCGTCACAGCCACCCCCGTGTTCACCTACAGCGGCCTCACCGCCGTGGCCGTGGCCAGCGTCAACAACTACACCGTGGTGTTCCTGGGCACCGCCAGCGGAGGACTCCTGAAGGCAAGTGGAGCCCGGCAGGCACGGCTGGGGGCCGGGCCGGGGCGGGCCGGGGCGGGCGGTGGGCTGCCCTCGGGGCTGTGCACAGGACACCGCGTCCTGTCGGGTTTGTCCAAGCAGCCGCTCGCGTTCGGCAATGAAGAAGTAATTGGATGCTGCCCGGTCACCGGTGGCCGTTAATTGCTGTTAAAGGCTGCCATGAGAGCAGGATGCTCTTGATGAACTCTATGCTGGTAATGTTATTGTGCAGCATTTAAGTCTCGACAGCACTTCTAATAAATTCTCCCCCTGAACTGATGGGTTTTGAAGGCTTCCTGTGGACAGGGGAATCACCAAGAGATGCTTTATCTGAGCTGAGTCCAAAGCAGGTGTGAATCCATGCGTCTCATGGGGTATCTCTTTCAAACACTGTGCTAAAGGCAATGTAAGGCACTGCAACAACCTGGCTACAGAGCCAAGATGCAAGGCCAGGGTTTCAGCAACTTTAGTGCTTGAAGTTTGCCAAAGAAAGTTATGATTCCAACACGCCACAACAGTTTGGTGTGCTCTCAGCATCAAAAGTCCATAGAGGGGTGGGGAGAAAAGCACCCTGGAGCAGAGACATGGCTGATACCTGCTTTGTCCCAGCCTGGGGTGAGTGATGCATAATGTGGAATATTGGATCAAAATTCTTGGAGAGAAGAAAACAGATCCAATCTCTTCACTTGAGCCCAGGCGCTCCTGGCAGAAATGTGAGAGCGATCACAAAGAAACCCCCAGCTTTGGTTTCTGCCTGCAGGGGCAGGTAATGCAGCCGGGTGGGAGGGCGCTGGCAGCCCGACCTGGTGCAGGGTGGCAGACACACATGCCACACGCAGCGCAGCCCCTGTTCACACAGCATTAACAGCTCCGCTTCCATTATTATCTCGGAGAAAGCAGCCTTATCTGCTGCGCCTCCATTAGGGAGAGGCTCCTGGCTACCCTTTGCTGGGATAATTTGCTCAGATAGCTCTAATCTAATTCTCCAACACAGCTGCATAACCAGAAGCCTTTTTACCTTCGGGGCTCCTTGTTATTTGGCACGGGATACAAGATACTTTGCGTGAGTTATCATTCAGATTTGCTGCCTGAGAAAAAACAGCAAAGGAGCAGGAATAGAGCTCGCCCAGCTCCTGCCAGCAGCAATTATGGCTGCCAGGGGTAAGTACAGGGGATTAATCAGATAGGCTGCAGACGGGCATTGCGTGCAGGCCATTATCAGTGTCACGTCCAGCATGAGAGGAAAAACAGCACTTAGGCAGCGGTGGCCAGGGCGCGGTGTGCCAGGGTGTGATGTCCTGGAAGGAGATGGGGGTGGGAAGAGTCTCTCCTGGCGAGTCCCCACGTGTCTGTAAGTCTGTAGACAAGGTGCTGTGGTGGCGTCACCCAGAGCTTCAGCCCACTCTGCTCTCGCCAGTGCAGCACATGTGATCCAGCAAGAGGACTGCTGATCTCTGCTCCTCTGCGCTGCTGCTGTGGCTCTTCCCTGGGCCATAGCCCACAGAGATCCAGGGCAAGTGCCAGAGCAGTGACAGTGTAGGGTAAATAAGCCCTGAAAGCAGAGAGACCTGGGGACAGGTGCCTAGAAACAGCCAAACACAGAGCAGAGCTCAGGGTGAAGGGAGAGAGGGTGGTCACAGAGCTACAGTGGAGGACACTGGGACTTTGATCACGGACATCTTGGGTGATCTCAGGCAAATTATTTAGCTTCTGGATAGCCAGTTTCTAAGTGGGGATCATGAGAGTTCCCTTCTTTTTCTGCATAGTAGCTTGCAGTGCCTGCATATGGCTCTTAGGAGAGCAAAGCGCTCTGCTTTGAGCTTGTGTTATCTTACTAGGATGTGTCGGTGCTGCTCTAGTGTGAGAATTAATTAATCCTATGTTAATTAATTAATCCAGACTTTAGAGAGCAGAAGCATGCTTGGTCTTTACAATTACTGCCTTCCCTTGCTAGTAAGGATGCAGGAATTTTCCTCACGCCCTTTCTGGTTCAAGCTGAAAAGTGACTGTCACATGAAATTGTGTAGCCCTATTGTTATTTCCTCTCAGCAATGCCACATTTAATTTGCTGAGTTTTCAAGTCAAATGCCAAGACATTCAGATCTGAAAGGCAGGCTGATGCTTTGCAGCCTCTTCCATCACTGCCAGCACTTCAGCTGGTGATTCATGAGACAAGGTAGGATTCGGCTGTCCTGCGGCAGCTGCATGGTCTTTGGAATTAGCAGGGATGAAAGCTTCTTTTTGCCAGGAATGACAACACTTACTTTTCGTATAGGCAGGGAGCAGGGGATGCCATGCTGCACAGCCCTGTTGCTGATTTATTGTCCCTGGTTTTCATTAAGCTTAGAAATGCAGTGTTCTTTGTAACAGAAACGCCCATATGTACATGACAAGGGCTGGAGGCTGGTGCCACTTCCATTAGGGCAGGGCAGCACTGCTGCTGGAAGTAGTCATGCAGTGCCAGAGCCATAGGGTGCAAGTTTTCCAGGACAGAGGCCTTTGCACAGAGGGAGCGAGGGCTGCCAGGCTGGTCGTCACCCAGCTCCTGGCCATGGCTGGGGCTTTCTAGACCGCTTAGTGCCTTCCCTGTGGCACAGAGCTGGCTTTTCAGTAAAGCTCCCTCTGTGCAGCCTGCAGACTGTGTGTAGACATTTACAGTGCATGAAAACATGGAACACCAATGGATAACACTTGGATGCTTGTTTATAACCAAGGAAAAATAATCTCCTCCCCATAGTGTTTGACAAATGGTCTCAGTGAGTGGCTTCTTCTCGCTACAGATTAATCTGGACAGTACCATGAAGGTTATTAGCAGGAGATCCATTTCAGTGGCTTACGGCGAGCCTGTCCACCCTATCATGCAGTTCGACCCATCTGATTCTACCTACCTCTATCTGATGACCTCCTATCAGGTGAGAGCTTCAGTCTCCAGCAAAACAGTCCTTTGAGCACCTCATTTGGTTTAGTGTTCAGCACTCAGCTGGGAGCAGGAAGGGACACTAAAATTTGCTTTCACAGGAATGGGCAGAGCCAGGAAGCTCTGAGCTTTGGGATGCCAAAGGGCTTTGGGAGGTACCTGTGCCTGTTGTTCTCCTGTGCAGCGTGGGGGTCCCACGGAGCTGACTGGCCTGTCTGGCTTGGTCCTCTTTGTGGTGGCCAGGTAAAAAGAAGGGTGAAAGCTGTTGAAACTGACCCCACTTAAGGGAGTGCAGAAGCAAACAGGGGTTGTTCCTATATAGAAACCTGAGAATATGGTGCACAGTCTTTAAGAAGGCTTTAGGAGATCCTACAGACAAAAAGTCTGCCTGTCAGACACGATCCTGGTGGACGTTTCTGCTTAGCCTGGCGGGCAGGAGGGCTGGATGGGAGAAGGGCTCTCTGTGGAGACTGGGAATGCCGCAGCAGGTAGGAACAGACTGCCTCATCTCCATCAGGTGAGCAGAGGAGGAGGATGAGAGCTCCAGGCACTCATGGTTTGTCCTGAATTGCATTTTAATCTGCCAAAACAGATGCAGAACCACAAATGTTATATGTTGCGTTTTTGTTTTTCAAGCCCTGTCTCCCTGCAGACTGGTCATTACCATTTCACAGAGCCCTTGCAGGATGCCTCTTTAGCTGATGTTTCAGACTGTCTCAGCTCAGCTCCCGGCTGGGCTGTGCACCTCCTTCAGGCTTGATCAAACACGCAGCGCAGCACCTGTGATGCTCTCCTCTGTCTTTTTCTTTTCCAGTAAAGCAGATGAGTTAATTTTTCTTTGATGCAATTAGCATCATAGAATCACAGCATCAACCATCCTGGGAAGCTCCCCAGGAGCAAAATGGGGTTGGGTTTGGGGGTGCTGAGCACCGCAGGGCTGGGGAGCAGGAAGGTGCTGTGGATACAGTGAGGTCAGGCCAAGGAGCCTGTGGTCCATGGTGCACTCACCTGGTGGGAACTCGGAGCTCTCAGCACCTCACGTTGTCAGTACCAAACGACTCAGTTTTCCTTCTCAAGTATTTAGGCTTTGCTCCAACTTTTCCTGCCGAGCAAGTCCCCAGAGGTTTTTTGATTTCTTTACAAACGAAGGTTTCCAGGGTGGTGTTGCTTTCTGGTCATTATGTAAATAGCCAGATACCATTCAGCTCTGTCTAGAAGGCAGCTTTCTGCACGGCTGTGTGAGAGCTTTTCACAGGGACGGACAAGCTGTGAAAACATCTCTGATACACCGGAAAGGTGTGGTGTGGCTCTCTATAGCCTGTCCATTGCACAGCTATGGCCAAGGTGCTGGCTGAAAAGGAGCAGCTCAGCTCAGCCCAGCACAGTGCTGCTGCACACCCCACGAGGGTGGTCGTACACAGAGGGAGCTCCACGAGGGGTGGTTGTACACAGAGCACCCACCTCTGAGCACTGTGGGGTGGAGGAGGACGGCGGTGCCAGGGTCTGCTGCTTGTCTGTCCTGTAAGGCTTGGTCCAGGCTGACAGCTAAAGCAGCCCGAGATGCTGGTGGCTCCTCACTGGCTACACGTGGCCCGACTGGCTCGTCCCAGTCAGGTTTCTGTGGTGGTGTAAAGCAGTTGGAAGCAGTTGTGTTGTTGTTGTGCAGATGACACGGGTGAAGGTGGCTGCCTGCAACCAGTACTCAACATGCACAGAGTGCCTGGCTGCTGCGGATGCTTACTGCGGGTGGTGCACGATGGAGACCAGGTAGGACTGGATGTGTCCCAGTGCGCTTTGACGTGTCCCTCGGTCCTCAAGCCTAGGCAAGAATTTCTGATGCCTTTTGTATTTCCACGCAGTCACACTGCCGTTAGTTTTCATCTGTTCCTCATGAAATACATCCTTTTAAAAACAGTTTCATCTGGCCTGAAACAGTCGAGATACTCTTCAGAGCCAGGATTTCAGTGTAGCTGCATTATTATGCTGTAATCAGCTGCCAGTGCAGGGAATATCTTGCAGGCATCCAACCATGGGACTGAGAGAGCCAACCCCCTGCTAGAGACGGTCTTTTGCCCTTGCAGTTATCATTTATGAGTAGGAGACACTGGACACTCAAAAGGGGATTTACAGAGTTAGACTCCACATTTACAAATTGGAGGTTGAACAAATTGTCACTGTCTCCTCTGCAGTTCTGGGTTCAGCCTTGCTTACCCTGAGTCCTGGTGCCCTGCTGGTGCTGGTGGGAATACATGCTCTTATCATGGCAACCAGACACTTTATAGCAACAAAACTTTAGGCTTAGCTGCATGGATGGAGGGAAGGGATGCAGGCACAGGATTGTCTCAGGATCTTCCCTCATGAGGAAGTCAACGTTTTTATCACCCGTTTTAAACATAATCAACCCCAAATTGTTCCCCTGCAGGTGTTCTCTGCAGCACGAGTGCACCAACTTCACAGGGGCCAACTTCTGGGCGAGCACAAGTGAAGGAGTGCAGCAGTGCCCTTCAATGACCATCTTGGAGCCTGAGATTAATATTGACAAAGAGAACCCGGTGCGTTTGATGTGAATATCGGATTAACCCCATGCAGTGTCCTGTAGAGTCATTACCTGCTCTCAGGGCTTATAAATATCCATCCTCCTCCAGTACAGCAACACAGCTCCACATAGCTCGGGTGTGGGTCACGGGGTGCTGAGCTCTGGTGTGTGCTACCAAGCCAGGCCAAGGTTCTTGAGTGCCTGGAGGTGACCTCCTGTGCCTCAACAGCCCGGAGGCCCCGGGACACTGGCTGTGGAGCTGGTTGGTGAGCAGCACTTGTGACGCTCCTGTGCTGCACAGTGCAGAGATGTGCAAAATGTCAAAATGCAGAGCATGAGCTGCAGACAGCTAGGTAAACTCATCTCTAGGGTTGAATTGTTGTTATTTTTAACAATATCTGAATTATATTTCAAGTGTTTTCATCCAAATATTTTTCATTTGAAGACAGACCCTCTCCCAGTGGCAAAAATCTCTGTGCCAAAGCTCTCTGCCTGTCCTAGCATGGGGCAATCGCTCCTAAGCAGGCAGCTGGGGCAAAGCCCAGACCAGAGCTGGAGAGAGGGATCCCACAGGACCTTCGCATCAGTCCAGCTCCACTTTTGCCATGCAGGAGTGCTGGGCTGAGGTCCCCCAGGACTTGCCCACCAGTGGCAGGGAAGCCAGCTGGGCACAGGAGATGTGCACTCTCTGGGCCGCCTTCCTCAAAAGCATTCCCTTTCAGCAAAACTCCCTCCCTTCCCCTCGGGGGCTGATGGCAGAAAGAAATCCCGGCAGCCGCTCGGTCCCTGTGTGTGATGGAGGATGCTGGCTTGCAGCCGGCCCCCCGCAGCCTCCTGGCAGCTTCACCAGCTCCACACCTCCCATCATGTGTCCCTGGTCTGGACTGGTGCAATCCGGGAGGTTCAGGCACTCAGAAGCAGGGGTCAATTTTGTTCTCTTCCTCCTCCCTCCCCTGAGTGTTGGGAGGCAGCGGATGAAGAGCCCAGAGCGGTTTGTGCAGGCAGCGTGGGTCGAGCAGAGCCTGGGTGCCGGGGAGGGCTTAGCCTTTGGGTCCTGCCTCCTCCAAGTGGTCTCCTGAGGAAGCTCTGGGCTGGGTTTTCATGCCAGCTACAGCTGTTGGAGCACATGGTGACAGAGCTCTTACTGTCAAAGCAAGGTTTTGTATGCAGTTGGCTTTGAGAGTTCAAAGTGCACCAAATGAAGGCAAATGCTGCCCGAGGACTTGTTTTGCTGTCACTAGCCTAGGAAAAGCTTGGAAAACACTGACAAATTCTAACTATAATTTTCTGTGGTAACTGTTTTATTTTTTTCTCCCATATAGGTCCTGATAATACAAATAAATGGGACTATCCCAAACCTGAATGGAACAAACATTTCATGTGACTATGGAAACAACATCCACACGGTAGCCAGAGTTGCTGGAGATGATGTAAACCAATTTATTTATTGCAGTTTACTTCCACGTGAGAAATATCCGTCGTTTCCAGAGGACCAAGGTTTGTAGAGGGAAACAAGTTCAGTTCATTCTCACTGCTTCTGTGGATGTAATTTTTCATGGGCTTTTTTTCTTTCTCCAATTGTACGTGCAGATAACACGTACAGGGAAAAAAAGACCCAAGCTGCTTCTGTTTTATAGGGCATATGACTTTAAAGCGTAGGAGTTCTACCGTCTTTAACATGAATTGACAGTATGTCAAATCTATCAATTTTGTTCTAAGCATTAGAATTTAAAAGCCAGTTCATATACTTACTTTATTAAGATTTATCTGGTTAGAGCTTCTGCTTTAGATTTAGCAAGTACTAAACCAAAGATGTTTTAGCCCTGGGGAAATAATGTTGGTACTTACATTGATATTTTCAATTGGTTTTGTTTAATTTCCCCCCTGAACATGTGCTACCTTTCAGAAGAGGTTCTGGAGGAAGAGCAAATGCATACCTAAAGGCAGCTCAGAAACTCTTAATCCCCTTTATGTGATCAAAAGTCAGGCTGAGGTTAGAATCATAGAATCATAGAATAGTTAGGGTTGGAAAGGACCTTAAGATCATCAAGTTCCAACCCCCCTGCCATGGGCAGGGACACCTTGCTCTAAACCATATTACCCAAGGCCTTATCCAACCTGGCCTTGAACACTGCCAGGGATGAAGCATTCGCAACCTCCCTGGACAACCTATTCCAGTGCCTCACCACCCTAACAGGAAAGAATTTCCTCCTTATATCCAATCTAAACTTCCCCTGTTTAAGTTTTAACCCATTACCCCTTGTCCTGTCACTACAGTTCCTAATGAAGAGTGCCTCCCCAAAGGCTCCCCGAACCCCAAGGTTCTCTAGGATGCCCCTGTTTTCAGATGGTACCAAATGGGATGGCCATCTTGAGACTCCTTGGAACTGCATTACGAGGTGACATTCACCTGCACATCTGGTTAAAGTCAACCAAGCCTTGACTTTAGATCTAGCCAAGCTGACCAGATCTGATACTGGCATTTAGTGATGGAGACAGCCCCATTCTGTAGCTCCTTCTGAGAAGTGCGATGCTTCATTCCAGACTTGAGTGCTTGTCAAATTTCCATCTTTCAAGCCTGGAGTGAATGCTCTATTGAAGATGGCTGACTTCAGTAGGAGAAGAATTAGCCAGCCCTTTTGAAAATCCCACTTTTCATAGGCAAGTTTATAAAGCTGCATTGTTTTTCTCCCTAGCTATCCAAAGAATGGAAGATCATTAACTGTTCTGTATTGTTGGTTACAGCAATGTCCAAATGAATTTCTGGAATCCAATGGGCTGATTTATTGTACATATTCTGAAAGAGGCATTGTCTCTTGTGCCTGGTGCTTATATGGCAAAATTGCAAAGAAAAAGGAAAAAAATAAGCAATTTTGGGGGATGGGGAGTCAGCGTAGTGTGTTAAGTAGCCAAAAAAGGGATTTCCACTCTTCTCTGCGAGTTTGTTGTCATGGGGAAAGCGAGCGGGGTTTTAAAACATGATAACTAACATGTTTTAATTGCCACATTTTTTTTTAAGTATCATTTAGCACCAACTGTAAGCGAAGGCAATAATGAACTCTGCTAATTAACACTTGCACCACACGCTGGAATTTTCTGCTGAAAGTCGCAATGTTCTTTTCTGGTGAGGGTGATGTAAAGAGTTGATTTAAGAGGGAAGAGCTGGAAGTCAAAGGGCAAAAGATGAATGGTCCAAGCTCAGAAATGCAGCTTGGAGGATGCCCTGGAGAAAACAAATCAGATTTAGCCCTTGTTTTCCCAAGGGTCTGTCTTGTCTTCTAAGCATGAGTATGAGCGAGAGGCTCTTGCAACCCAATATTCTTTGGCTTGTTTCTCTCAGACCACGTGGTTGTCGAAACGGCTCTCCGGGTCAACAGCAAAAACATTATCCGGGCCAATTTCACCATCTATGATTGCAAAAGAACTGGAAACATTTACCCGAAGAGAGCGTAAGTGCCTCGGGTGTGTGGGCAGCGGCCGCGTGGCACCGGCGCGATGGAGGTGGATGGAGCGGTTGAGGCTGGACAAGGGTCCCCCATGGGTGTTAATGGGGGAGCGCAGCCCCCTGGAGGGGCCTGGGTAGGATTTGGCAGGAGCATTGGGGCTGCGCTGCCAGGGATTTACACAGGAGGGTCCTCGCGCCGCCTCGAGCCATCTGGACATGTTGGGTTTTCTTGAATGTGAATCATATTTTTATATCCAGCTTGTTCTGTTAACCCTTCGGCAGCAGAGCCGGGCTCCCGGCGGTCCCTGCGGCGGCTGTGGGGTGGTGAGGGAGGAAGGGAGGTGTTCCCTCTGTTCTCACCCCTTCCAGCCTTGGCTGGGAGCAGCCATGTACCCCTCATCAGCACGGGGGGCTGAGGGGAGCCAGCCACAGACATTCATCCACTTCTCAGGAGTGCAACCATGGAGCTTGCCTGCAGGGATCCCCATGTCCTGGCCACTAGCCAGCCCATGACCTGTGCAAACCATGGGCAGAGCCTTTATCAGGCACAACTGCCTGGCTCCCTGGAGAGGTGGACAAGGGGAAAGAGGGTTTTGGGGAAAAGGGCATATTTTGCTAAGCAGGGGAGGCAGCTCCCAGTCAGCTGGGGCCTGGGGCAGGCGGTGATGTCCTCGGGGTGGCACAGGGAATGCGGGATTAGCTCCCAGGGAGAAGAGGAGAGGAAAACCCAGCCCCTGCTGTGGGTTTTTCTGGGCACCATTAGAGACTGAACACTGTGTGAAGAGCAATCTCACGGCTGAGGTTTTGCTTCCACGAGCAGCCCGAGATCTGCTCTTCTCACTGCACCTTCGCTGTTTCAGGTGCACCAGCTGCCTCTCGACCAGGTGGAAGTGTCACTGGTGCCCCTCCACCTATGCCTGTGTTTCCAACCACTCACAGTGTGATGATGCACTGCAGATGAAGGTAAGGCCACTCAGACTTTGCTGCTCGGGGACACCTTCAGTGGTTGGGTGCTGCTGCTGTGGTTTTCCTTATCCCGGGATGGGGCATATGGGTTTGGTGGGTGTGGGGCAGCTCCGAGGACAGTGCTGCTTTGCTGCCTGGCTGTGGGCTGCCTCACAGTCTGAAACACAGTGATACACATCGCACTTGCAGAGGCTCAGCCGATGGAGAGCTGAAGGATCACTCTGGGTGTTGCTCTGCATGCACCATGTTTGCAGCACTCCCTGGCAGTGTGGGAGAGTGTGGGGCTGAGGCTGGGCTTAGACCATGGTACCTCGAGGTCCCCAGCCTGAGCCTCACTTCACCCAATGACCCTGGGGATTTGCAGGCACTGGTGCTCAGCACGGTCCCCACTGCTCCTCCCGGCAGCCTCTGAGTGTCCTCCAGCAGTGACTGGCACGGGCTGGCCATGGCTTGCCCTGGGATGGAGACAGGGCACCTTCCTCTGCTGGGACTAGGAGGGGGATGCATGTGGGGCAGGGAGGCTGCAGCAGTGCCCTGCTCTGCCTTGCCTGGAGGCATGTCTATGTGAGGAAGCTGCCAGCCTGGCTAAAGCATTCAGCTGTCCCCGTACCTTCAGCAGCTCCGTCCCTTGGCTCTTCACCACCTCTCATGTCTGGAGCAATGCCACTGCTTCTCCACTTCCTGGACAGCTGGCTTTGAGTAACACACCAAGCGTAGCAATACCTTACAGTCCATTTGGCTTTGACTGGGCTGTTGTGGTACATTAATAATTTGCTGGAGCACCACTGGTGGTGCTCATCTAACGGAGAAAATTTCTCCTTTCCAAATTACACCTTTAATAACCCCGAGGCTCAGCATGTTCCTGCTTCAGAAACTTAAATTGAAGTTAATTTAAATAAAATTGGCTTTTTAGCAGTCACTCTGACGTAGATCTAAGCCAAGCTTTTACACTTTTATAGCTCATCTCAGCTCTTCCAGCATTCCCCATGCCCATCACCGGCACACCTTGGCCCATGTCAGATATCTCACTCTCACCCCCTGGGCTAACCCCAGGGCATTCGCTCCCTCTGGTTTGGGGAAGCACCCTCCACTTTGTCAACTTCCCAGGTTTCAGAAAGCATCTGGTGTTTTCTCTTGCTGCCTGGATGGGTGCTGGGCACTTGAAAACCCTCCCTCATGGCTGCTCCTGATGAGGAACCCATGTGCTGAGGCTCTGCAGTGTCTGCCCAGTGCCATAGTGGAGCTATGTGGGCTCTGGTGGTGTACAGCCTGTAGTGATGCTGGGCTCTGGTGGTGTACAGGCTGTGGTGATGCTGGGCTCTGGTGATGTACAGGCTCTGGTGATGCTGGGCTCTGGTGATGCTGGGCTCTGGGGGTGCTGGGCTCTGGGGCCTCACATGAGCCCTGGGTCTCATGCTGCGTGTGCTCCAGGCATTGGGGCAGTGGCTCCAGGGCAGGATCAGCACTGCCAGTAGCACCAAGCAGCGTCAGGGCCAAAGGAGGGGCTGGGGACTACCATGGATTAGGAATAGCTGCTCTTCTGCGCAGAGGGAGGATATTAGGGTCATAGGCAAATGTCTCAAGGAGCCTCGGCTACATGTAATGGAGAGCTGCACCCAGTCCTCCCATTCCACTCCCATCACCTTGAGCAGACAGCAACATCCAGGGTTCCCCTCTGGCAGGGATAACTGAACCTATCCTTCCTTAAGGATAACTGTGCCTATCCTCGCTTTCTTGCCTCTGATCTCCTCCTCCAGAGGTTTCAGTTAGGTTGGATGCTGCACCTGGCTCGGGCACATTCCTGTTTTGTCTCTGCCTTTCTTAGCTCTCCCCACTGGTTTGGTGAGCAGCTGCAGGAAGAGGTGCTCTGTAGCCCTGGAAACATGGTGCCTGGTCCTGCAGTCTGAGCTTTCTGTAAACACCCGGTTGCTAGCTACACCTGAAAACTGGTCCACGGGGAAGCCAGCACCATACCGGCTTCATCCACAGCATTTTAAACATTCAGACCCTTTGCCCTGATCCAGACATGAATAATATAATCAGCTCTATTTCTAGCTGTTGATGAACAGCAGGAGAAGGGGCTGCAAGACGACAAGTTAATCAGTCCTCTAAAGTGTATTTATCTAGCGAGCTATGCCAGCTGCTGTGACATGCGAGGACACACCAGGCCATAGGAGCTTTTACATGAATTTTCAGTTGTGGCCCTGCTGGTTTTATTTTAACTCTTTTGATTCTCCAAGAGGAGGCTTGTGACTGAAATCTCTCTCCAGTGCTTTGCTTTGTTGTTTTACTTCTCTTATCATGTGCATCTCTGTTATTTAATCTCCTTGCTCAGGCAGCACCAGCTGTGCTTGGTTAAGATGAGTGTCCTGATAGAAACAAAGCGTGTTTTCCAGAGGAAAACAGGCACCTCCAGATAGCTCCCTGAGCCCTAGCTAAGTCTGGGGGAAGGCAAGAGAGAAGCCTCATGATCACTGTGTCCAGCACCAGAGATGTGTTCTGCAGCATCACGGTGCTAGGAGGGCAGGGCTACCTCTCAGCAGAGCAGCAGCACTGCCGTCGGCAGAGTCACAGTGGGGTAACCTTTAATGCGAGTGAGAATGAAATCTTGCCTGCTGCAAATCATTCTGCATAATGGACCAAATATTTTGTTGTCTTTTACCCTAATGGCTCCACTGTCAGAGGCATTCATATGGATATACCCTAGGGCAACAGAGAATCTGGCTTCATTTTTGCTGTAGTTTTGCAGTGTGATTTACATCTCATGAGAGAACAGGATGGGCTTGTCATACAGACTTGAATTCTGAGTCAGCTCCAGTATCTGAGCCATCAATTTAAAGTGAAAACAAAAGTAGAGGGACAGATGACCTTTTAAAATCATTTTTCAGCTTCATTTAGGTCTTTAATTTCAGCTGTCCTAGTGTTGCAGTCCCCCTGCTGAAGCCCCCATAGCTCGTTGTACCCTTTCCCCCCATGCAGATGTGATCACACGCAGACCCTGCTCACTCCTGCAATGACACTGGGCTGGAGGGACACTGCTGGGCAGTGAAATCTCTGCCGGGGCTTGCAGGAGTGTGTGTTGTGGTGTGTGGGGCATCAGCTGCCAGCCAGCAGGAGGGGCCACCCTGGCAAAGTCACCCTCATAGGCTGCAGTGCCTCCTCCTAGTGTCCCTCCAGCCCCGTCTTCTCATGTTTAAATGCAGGTGATGATGGAGCTGCCCAGTGGCAGCTGAGGAGTCTGCTCACCTCTGAGTACCCGTTTTCCAAGGCAAGAAGATGAAATGCAGGCTGGGCATCTGCTCCCCACTGCCTAGGGCTGGGAGCTGCTGATGTCCCAAGCTGGCAGAGGAGCCTGGCGGGAGTGAGAGGGGAATTCCTGCTGCACTGCTCCTGTGGCTGCTGGCCACGGCTATGGAGGAGCCCTCCTGGAAACCCAGCCACCGCCACGGCTGTCTGACATGCAGAGGGGTGGATTCTAAGGCAGTGCCATGCTGGGCTGGACTTGGGGCCCTCCTCGAGGAAGGAAGGCTCCATGTGGCATTATTGCTCATTGCATCAGGGTGCCATTTCAGTTCCTCGGGTTGCAGTGTGATCTGGCTTTACAGATGTAGTGAAATTAATCTTACCAAGGGCCCTGGTGTCTCATCTTGCCTTGTCATTAGGGATGCTGAGCATGAAAGCAGCCAACCTCTCTTTCTTCCTTCTGTTTTGTACATAACAGAAGAAGATGGACTGTCCACGGATTGTCCCTGCCTCTCTGGAGCCCATGCCCACAGGAGTGCCCCGGGACATGACGATCACACTGGCTAATGCAACTTTCTCTAAGGTAAATGAGTTCCCAGAGAGATGGGAAGGTTCCGGTGAGCCCAGGCACGCTGGATGTGAGCACCAAAGGGGTTTCAAGTACGAGCTGGTTTCTGCCTGGGGAGTGGGTGATGGGGCCAGTTCCAGTTTGCATTAGCATCTAGAATCTCTGTACTGACAAAAGACATTGGTCGAAAGCAGCCACCCTGATGGTGAGTGAGGTTTGTGCTGCAAAGCTGAAGGGAGACGCTCTTCATGTCCAGGCATTCTCCATTCATCCTGCAGTTAGTGATGGCTTTTCCTATTTCCTGGGAAAAGGAGGTTCTTTTACCCCTTGTGAAGTACTCATTAGAGCAAAACATTTAGGGGAAATAAAGTTCCTGGTTCCCTTGTGTGTGTTTGCTCACTGCAGAGCATGCCAGTGTCGTGCTCTCCCGGCCCCACCAGGAATGAAGGACAAAGGCCCGAGCAGCGCTCAGAGAGCCCTGTGCTGGCCCAGCCACTGCTTGGAGTGCAGCCTGGAAACACGTTTTAGCTTAACTTCTGCTTGTCACTGCAGAGCTCTTGTTTTTTGGTGAAAAAGCCTTCCTGTGGAATTTTCTGGCATGCAGATTGTCATAGGGCGAAAAGTGGGAGTGGACATCAGATGGTGCCTTTGGAGGTGCAGTGAACTCCAGGAGGAAACAGAAGGAATTCGGGACAGGGAGGCTGGGCACTGGGGAAATACTTGACAAAGCTCTGGCACTCGTAGAAAGCCACCTTATGTGGTTTTGGGTCAAGTCTTCAGCTTGACACGCTGTGCCCTGCAGAGGGTACCTGTGCACTGGGCAGCCCTGCAGCTCCTCTGGAGCGGATGGAGAAGGCTGGGAATGCTGTGCTGGGGCAGTGGGGATGCTGCCAGGCACCATGGAGGCACCGCTTCCACCAGACCGCCTGCCCTTTGGCACAGGGGCAGAATGGAGCTCCCCGCGGCTGGGGCTGCTGTTTCCTGCATGGGTCTGGACCCTGGAAGGAAGGATGTGCCTGCCACAATCAGCAAAAAAGGGCGAGAAATCCTTTTTCCTCTGTGGATGCTGGAGGTGCTGAAGAGGAAGCAATACCGCCTGTAACCCAGTAGGAAATTAAGTCAGCAGGAAAGGGGCCGAGGCAGTGCTCCTGGGGCGGCTGGAGGGGCTGCTCTGGCAGTCCAGCTTCCTCCAGGCACCATCCACAAGCTGTCCCAGGGCATGGAGCAGGATTCCTTCTCCTTTCCTCTCCACTGGAGCTCAGAGCATCTGGGACACGTGCCCTGTGCGCTGGGACCCTGTGTGCTGTGAGGTCACTGCCCGGCTGCCATGGCCGAATGCAGAGCAGCAGCTACTGGGGCACAAGCAATGCACTGGAGGAGGCTCCAGTTCGCCTCCAGGCTCTGTTCACTGGGCTAGCAGCTGCCTGCCAGGACTCTGGTGCTTGCTTTCATGTCCTTTATCAGATCTGTCAGCTTTCAAAGGGTGGTTAGACCTCAGTAGTGGTGGAGCATCAACCTGCTTGGAGATAGGATTTTTTCCTGCAGGATGGGGACACAGCAGTGGCTCAGGGCAGGATATCATCCTTGTGTTATCAGGAAAGCAGCACAGAAAATCTGCCTTTGAACCTACTCCCAGCTGGGTCCTCATTTGAGTTAGAGATCTGCTCTGTGCAGTTGTTGGGAGGAGGAGGAAGGCGGCTTTGAGCCCAAATGACGGACTGGTTTGATCTGGTTTGGGTGAGCCGGCGTGGGACCACGTTGGCTTTTGGCCTGGGTTGCAGCATGAGCTTTAAACACCCCCATCCAGTGAAACCTGGGTACCTCACAGGCCGGGGTTCTGAGAGCATAGCCTGGGCAGGCACGTTCCCTGGTCTGTGAGTGCCATGGGTCAGGCACATCTCCTGGTCTGCATGTGCTGAGTGTCCCTGCTTCATGAGCAGCTGCCCTACACCTGGTCACAGCAGGTGAGAACAAGGGACAGGGCTTGGCTCCACGTGCGATGCTCAGCCTGCAGCAGTTCTGTGTATAGGTGTGTACCAGAGCAGGATTAATTAGATGCAGATCCCAGCCCTGTTTCCAGTATCAGGTTCTGATCTATTTGAGTTGAGCATAGTTCAGGTGCTGACGGCAGAAACAAGGTGAGACATGGTGCCTGCTCTCTCGGTTCACTGAGATGGAGAACAGCATGAAAGTTCTGCCCTTGTCTTCCCTCTCGCAGGAGACAGCCCTGGAATGCCATTTTGGGACCGACAGAACGTTTGAAGCCCGGTGGGTGAACTCCTCTGCTGTGGAATGCATACACGTGCTGGTGAGTCAGGGGTGCGGCTGTCACCCCATATCCCCTGTGGCTGTCACCCCATATCCCCCATGGCGTGGGGAGGTCTTGCCTCCAGACTCCCACCCGCAGCTGGACACTGCCTCCCCTTCTCCCTACCTCCGCTTCCAGGTGAAATAAGTGCAAACTGGGTTCTCTCTGTGTGTGCTGGTGCTGGGGGGGTGTTCACGATGCTGAGTGTCTGCTCTGTGGGTATCTGCAGCGGCTCCAGCTCTGGCTCCCCTGGGGTTTGGAGGTTGCTGCTTGTTTACCTTTCCAAACAGGCAGAGTTCAGCTCAGGCAAAAGAATTTGGCCACCTTTCAGTGTTGCTATTTCTGTAGCTTTCATTCTGAGCTAGGAGCTGGCCTGAGAAAATGTGCAGGCACTGAAGAGCAGCGTGTGGTTGCGAGAGGGCAAACTGGACCTCTGAAATGCAGCGGTCATTTGGGCTTCCACCCATGGGAATACTGCGAGCAGAGCAGGAGAGGAGCACTTTCCCACCACGCCACCTGCAAACCTCCATGCTGTAGCCTGGCACTGGCCAGTCTGTTGGCTTTCCTGTCCGTTCCTACTCAAAATAGCAGCAAGGCCGGGCTGTGCCCAGCGCCCTTCACTGGGACCTCAGCAGAAGCTTTAAACCAGAGCACAGCCTCCCCTCTGTTTTTGCTAAAGATGAGACCCTCCTGTACTGAGCAGCAGTGGTCAGAGGAGCCTCATGAGGAATGTTAATCCATACAGTGTGCACATGCAGCCTCCCATTTTACTAGCTTTCCTCAGCATTTGTTGTTCTTTTCCTATGTGCAGCTCCACACACCAGAAAAAAGCCATCTCTTCCCAGTGAGCCTGCAGCTGAAGGACAGACCGGACAGGTTCATCGACAGTCCAGAGACGATGACAGGTCTGAGATGAAACTATTTTTATTCTGCTCTCATCTGGGTGGCTTGAATGACTCTGAAATCCTGGCAAAGTTTATGGGTCCAGGAGAGAGCCGCGGCTCAGCCGGGCACAGCTTGGTTGTTCCTGTGCCCGGAGATCAGATGGCACCCCTGGACACCCAGGTGAAGTGCAGCCCATCCTCGAGCACAGGCAGTCAAGCTGGAGCTCTGGGACACGGGGAGGTGTGGGAGTCCCCAGCAGTTCCTCCCAGAGGACACAGGCAGGGATGGGGGAGGCTCTGCCCGGAGCGTGGCAGCAAGGCTCAGCCCTCTGTAAAAGTTCAGCCTTTTCTCTGTTCCTCCTGTGCTGGGAAGGATGCAGCCTCTGAACACAGCTCCCCCCTGGTCAGCGCTTGTGCAACAGCCGCCTCCCTCCCCTGCCCAAGACAGGGAGTCAAACCCAGCTGGGTGTTGTTGGTGTCACACCTTAACTGGGTGCTCATAGTGATGCACCAAGCTGGGGGCAGCAGCCTGGGGCTCCTTTCCCTCTCAGGAGTGTCAGCAGCTGCAGCAGAAGGAACTGATTTACCCTAGGTGCAGATGTGAGCTAGCTGCCCAAGGGAAGCTTTTCTTCAGAGGACAGCTGTAATAAATAGGGAGACATTAACACCATAGGCCACTGACCCAGGATAAAAAGGTTTCCCTGTAGTAAATCCCAGTGTATAAAGGAGGCTTATCTCGCAGAGCATTCCACATTAGTGAAATAGCCTCTGAAATGCCAGCGTGGTAGGCATCAGACATGCCTTCCTTGCAGAAGGAAGAGGGTGTCTGTATCTGTGAGATCCAGAGGTAACCCCGAGGCGAGGGGTGGGAGATCTGAGCAGAGCCCGTTGTGATGTGCGAGAGCCTCAGTTCTCGGCGTGGGTGGTGCTGGAAGCAGGAACAGCAGCGGAAGGAGTGCGGCAGGACCCCCCCTCCTCCTGCATGGAGAGGAACTCGCTTTCACAGGCTCTGCTTGCATCAGTCTGAATATTTGGAGATCCCATGGGAGCGTTGCATGGCTCCGGCTCCTCCTCGCCTTGATCAGATTGGTGGGAGTGAAATAGAGAGGCTGTCTGGTGAGCAAAGAGAGAGATCTGCTAGGCCATTGTAAATGTGTGCATCTCTCGTACTTCACTAGTGGAATTACTGTTATTGGTGTTTATTACTCCAATGTTTATCAGCATTTATTGTAGCCTGTGTTCTGGTAGCCCATGAAGGAGCTCCAGCTCGTTGCTATGGGGTGGAAAACCAACCAGTGCAACTCACTGGGTGGACTCAAGGCAAGGTGAAAGAATTAAGCTCATTCTTTGTGGAGGTTGGGAGAGCCTCTCGGTGCCGGTGACGTTTCATTAGCGCGAGCACAGGTGGGCTGCTGAGGGCTGAGGGTTCATTAGTGGCTTATGAAGCATCTTGAGATCCTTCCGTGAACAGAAGTGCAAAATGGGGCTGTTTCTTTGTTTTATGCTCTCCTGCAAAGTCTCCTCTGGGGAGCTGGGTGTGAAAACAACGTTTCCTGAGTGTTTCTGGCTGTTTATCTCAGCGGATGCCCACACTCCAGCGGCAGAAGTCTTTAGGCTGGAGAGGAAATGTAACCTCGGGCACCAGCTAATGAAGAGGTGAAAGCCGTGTAGGAAAAAGATGTGGAAGCTGAGCGGAGCAGATCTGAAGGGAGAAGTCAATGAAAGGGGCCCGTGGTCACCAGGGGGAAGGGAAGGAACTGTAAACACTGTACAAAGCACTGCAGCCATCCAATTTCTGTCAGAGTGTGGAAGCAATGTGATTGCTTTGCTAACAGGATGGAGCCAGCTTTGCCAAGCAGCTTCCCATGTGGATGCTGAGCGTTGGAAACATGTAGCATAAATTGACAAAAGGTTCCGAGTTTGGGTGTTGTTTGTTTTTCAAGGGGAAGAAAAAGGAAAAGAAAGTGCTAAATTATATTGCAGTGAGAACAAGCACCCAGTCCTTCTGGGAAATCTTCAGGATGGCAGCCAAGAGCTGCCTCATCTCACTGTATGTGCAAGCTGCTCTGGAATACACTGCCTTTCAGATGTTGCTTGGATTAACGTAGCTGGGGGGGGGGGGGATGTAATAGGGGGTATGTTTGACTGCCTCAAGCTAAGCAAAGCCTCAGGCCCAGGAGCTGACTCTTCCTGTTGTCTCTGGTGGTTTAGTGGAGGTGTACAACTGCGCAACCGGGAGCGCCGACTGTTCCCAGTGCCTGGGGAGGGAGGACCTGGGGCACCGCTGCGTCTGGAGCGAGAGCAGCTCCAGCTGCCGCCTGCACAGCGAGAGCCCCCAGCTATCAGATGCCTGCCCTGCTCCGGAGATTAAGAAGGTGAGACCCGGATGGGATGTGGAGAGCACAAGGCAGGTGTGCAGGGGCTGGTACCAGCTGCGCTGGGCCCCTGGGGCAGGGCAGGGACCGTGCTTTGTCCCTGGTGCTGGATGGGGTCAAGAGCAGCACTGAATTACTCGGTATCTATGCTGTTGAGTCACCCAGTGCCAAGGGCACCTTGCTGGTGACAAGATCCAATCTTTATCATGTTAGGGGGAAAAACTGCAGCACAGTTGCAATGTCCCAAAGTTCCTGGGGTTGGTAAAAGCAAAAATGATTTGTAGGGTTGGTGAAGGATTCTTACCAGGATCAGCACTTAATGGAGCGTAGCTGAAATGTGAACATAAGCACTATCTCCAGGCACGTTGCTGTGTGCTTCTGCTGAGATGAAGAGTGGCAGAGGGACCTTTTCCATTATCATTTTGAAATGAGTTTTATTTAAATTATAGTTGAATGAACAGTTGGTGGGGGCATTTGGACCTGGGATACTGCTTAGAGGTATGAAATGAGCCAACACATTTGCTCCTGACAAGCAGCAAAGAAAGTATATAGAGCAAATCTTAAAATGAGCTCGTTAGGAAAGGAGAAGCTGGAGAGTCAAAACTGCTAATGGGAACATCAAAATGGGCAAAGATGTGGGATTTCTGTGTCTAGGGATAGCTGCTCAAAATCCGGGTGCTGTAACGCAGTACCCTCCTCTGGAGGGATTGCAGGGTCCCCATCGCCTGCCTCTCCCCTCTCCTCATAGCAGGAGGGGCCTGTCCTGCCCCAGCACGCACCAAGTGTTATCAGCACCTCGCCAGAAAATAATGGAAGGAAACCAGGGTTCAGGTGGCAGAGGGCCACAGGGCTCTGCCGCTGTTTCCTTAGCAAACAGCAGCTGGTGAATGCAAACCCTCCGGAGTCACGCAAGCAGAGGGGCCCTGGCAGAGCCCTCCTGGAGGGGGCAATGCAGTGGGTGAAGGAGGGCACGAGCCTGGGGTTGGGTCCTGAGCAGCCCTGGCTGGCTGCTGCAGTAAAGCATTGTGCTGGCTTTGTGTGCCTGTGCCTTTGTGAAGGGATCAGACATTTCTGAGTTGGGGGGGGTTTGTATCACCCGCTGAACAATGCAGTCACTCTGCCCGACGATGCCCCTCATGCACTGGAGCAGCATCACACCAGCACTGTCCCCTCGCAGCGGTGGGGTGAAACACCAGTGGTGTAGGAGATGGATGGGGGACAACCTTCTCCCATAGTGGTGGGCTTGTCCTGCACCCCAGGGGGCTGCAGTGCTGGTGGCTTGGCCACGCTCCATGCATCAGGACACTTTTTGTCTTATTCTTGTCCTGAAGGGTCTTGCTCTGTTCAGAACAGCGCTTAGAAATGTGATGGCAGGACTCTTCCACACTAGCATCCCTCCTCTGGGTTTGTTTCTGCCCCAACTCCATTCCAAGCTGTGGTGTGGAAGGAGTGATGTTTCACCCCAGATGTGTCTGCAGCTGGAACAAGCCCTGACCAAATCCAGCACAGAAGTGCAATGGCTCCTTGTTGGCAAAGCTGCAGCAAGGGGAGCGTGGTGCTGGGTGTGCTGGAGGGAGCAGGAGCGTGAGGAGCAATTCTGTCTTCCTCACGGGGGGCGGTGAGTGGGTACAGGCACAGGGGTGAAGGCAAGAAGCTTCCTGGTGGTTCTCCTCTGACCTGTGCCTCGGTGCTGCAGATCGAGCCCCTGCACGGGCCGCTGGATGGGGGCACCCTGCTGACCATCCGTGGGAGGAACCTGGGCCGACGCTTCAGCGACGTCGTGGGCGCCGTGCGGATCGGCAGCGTGCCTTGCGTGCCGCTGCCCGCCAGATACATCGTGTCTGAGGCGTGAGTGTTGGGCTCCTGTCCCCTTTGTGTCCCCTGCTTGTGCTGTCCGGTCCCATCGCTCGCCCCGCTCCTGCCTGGGCGCTGCACCCTGGGCAGGATGGGGATGGGGACCTGCCCTGGGTGGGATGCGGTGCCCTGTGCCAGGCTCAGTGCTGCGGGGCAGCCCCTGTGCCACCAGCAGCACTGTGCCACCATCAGCACTGTGCCACCAGCAGCACTGTGCCACCAGCAGCACTGCGCCACCAGCAGCACTGCCAGCCTCCCCTTCCCCATCCACAGGATTGTGTGCCAGACCGGAGAGGCGCAGGAGGCGTTTTCGGATGTGGTGACAGTGAACGTGAGCCGGGAAGGGAAGTCCAGGGAGCGGTACTCCTACGTGGTGAGTAGCTGCCTCCTGGATGATTCTTTGGTGGTTCCTGCACCCCTTAAAACAAGCCCACAGCCGCTGCCCCGCCAGCTGGCTTTGAAGGAGGATCTACAACAAACATGTCCAGGTCCTCAAGGAGCAGCACATGCATCTCCTCCCCCATGGTTACCTGGGCCAGGTCTGGCACATCCAGGCAGCACTGCAGCCACGGTGTTGTCAGGCACAACCCCAGGACCGTTTCGGCTCCTGCAGAGGTTTCTCCCTCATCCTGGCTGTATCACTCTCTCTCCTGCTATTGAAAGGAGATACTTTTTCTTCCTCCATCCTTTGCTAAAGTGCCATTACAACCTGTGAGATTTTTTAAGGCCTGCAAAGTCTCCTTGTGCTGTGTAAGTTAAGTTATATACCATGGACTCACACATGGACTCATGCTATTTAGAACTGGTTTATTTTGCTGTAGAGATTATCTCATTTTTTTGCATGCATTCCCAGTGTTTCCAGACATCTGTGTTCACATCCAGAGTGTCTCCGTGATCCAGGAGTCTGGAGCAAGGTGCCAGGGGGTACAGGCCAGTGATGGACCTTGGGTTTGGGGTCTCTGGTGCGTTGTCACAAGGGTGTGTGCTGACTGGGCACATCACTCGTTGCTGGGCGATTGTCTGGTTGATAAAGAGAAGAAAGGCTCCAAGAGTGGGAAAGGGCTGGGCGCTCCTTCACAGGCTTTCTCCATGCAAGGAAAAGCCCTTTAAGGAAGCACCTGTAGAAGCAGCAGTGATAAGCAAAGCAACAGGAGCAAAAGCCAGTTCCTGAACTCACACCGGGTCCGTGACAGCTCTGTGCTGCAGCTCCTGGCAGGCTGAAGGAGAGGGCTGTCCTCCTGGGAGCGAGGAGCCAGTTTGTGCTTGGGGGGGGCACAGCACAAAGCTGTCTTGTGTCTGTGTATCTCAGCAAAGCTTGGGGAAGAGGTGGGAGAGTGCCCTGCTTTGTGCACACATGTGGGGAGTGAAGCTGCACGGTGCATAGCTGGTGGTATGTGCTGCACCAAAAGTGGCTCCCACCCCCTTTACAAACTAAGCAACACTCTAGTTCTCTTGATTCTCCTCTTGCATATGATGGCATTAAGACAGAGTAGACTACGTCATGCAAGGCTGGTGTCCCTGACACCTGAGCACTGACAGCAATTTATCTGATTTAAAAGACTTTCAGAAGTGCCCTTCCAAAGAAGGTTCCTTGTAAAATACCAAATATTGCCTGTGTGCTACAGCTCTCAAGGTCCCCATTAGATGTATCTAGAGGACAGAATTCAGCTGTAATTCTGCTGAGGAGGAGAGCGAAACGTGATCAACAGACCTCTCCAGAGCATTGTAGCAGGCTATGGATGAGGTGAATTGGCCAAAGTGGCACTGGAGGCAATCCATGCTGGCAGCGCTCAGAGTGCAGTAGCCCTGGCTCTTGCCAAAGGGAAGGGCTGAAGGGCTTTGGGGAACATGAATAATCCTCTCTGCTGTTGTTGTAAGTGCACATTTGAATGCATAGGTTAGGGGCCAAGGGCACGAGACAGCTGCCTGCAGGCACTCAGAAACACAAATTAACAAAATGAATCCTGTGGAAATGGGTGATGATCAGAAACAGCAAATGGCTGTAGAGGAGTAAAGCGATCTGAGTGTAGGACAAGGGCAAGGGTAGCTCTTAATAAGGATGTTTGTGGCTGGGATTGACAGGGAAGGGCGTCTGCACCAGGTGGAGTGGAGCAGCTCATCCCTCCTCAGAACACCGCTGCAGTTCTGCTCGGTGGCTGCAGCAAGGAGGGGAGCAGCTCCAGCCAGCCCCAGCCTGTGCCTTGCAGTGCTCGACAGGGAATTACCAACAGCCTTAGGGAAGGGCCTTGAAGTAACCCTTCGCTCTGCCCCCCGTGTCCTGCCCGCACCCGAGCAGAGCGGCTGCCCAGCAGACCCTCCTGGAGCACACGGTGTAGCCGCTGCAAGGGCTCAGCGCTGCATTAGTTATCAAAGCCTCCAGCTCATGAATCTCAGGAAGATTTGCAGGGGCTGCAGATGCAGATAACACACATGCTAATTTCTGCTGAAAATGGCGAGAGGCAAAGTAACATCCTGTCACCTCCAGAGATTCGGATTTGAAGCTTCCTTAAGGAGGAGTTTGATATTCAATTATGTAGAGCCTGGTGGCTGTTTTCACAGATCTCAAGGCCGTCATCCAGTGGGGCTTTAGCATTATCTTCATATTCAGGAAGAAATGGATCTGCAAGGGCAGAGATGGTGGGAGCTGGGATGAGTGAGACATTTCCTTTTCTGAGCTGTTGCCATCTCTGGACCTTCTATTGGAAATCTTGAGGGACTGCTGGGGTCTGGGATCCAGTTGGGCTCATGTCGCATTTATTGCCAGTTTAGGGACCACACAGAGTCCCAGAGATTTACATGATCTCACTCCTCAGCACTTGCACTTCTTCCCCTGTTCTGAAACCCTGCCAGTGAAAGCTTTTGCTGTGCTGCTGTATTAGAGCCTGACAGTACTGGATACTTAAATTTACTGAAGCAATTCCCATGGCAGTGTGGAGTATCCAGCTGTGAATTTGCCAGGCCAGAAATCAGATGTCCCCTTTGTTTTTAGCTTCCTGTGGTGCAGTCTATAGCTCCCCTCAATGGCCCGAAGGCAGGAGGAACCAGAGTGACCATCAGAGGCAGCAGGCTGGACGTCGGCTCCGAGCTCCGTGTCCTGGTCAATACCTCCAGGCAGTGCACTGACCTCAGGTGGGACTGGGTCTAGGGGCTGGCACTGATCTAGTGACAAGAGCCAAGTGTTAGGAAGGGTGGCATTGTCCCCAAGGAGGTCAGGAAGAGCTGGGGGTTTGATGGGGACAGGGGGGAATCCCTGCATGCTGCTGCTAAGCCCTGGAGCCAGTGCAGCATCCTCAGCAGCCCACTTGGCTGCTGCCTCCATTTCCAGCACCCATCAGGCTGGTGTTCCTGGAGCGGGGAAGAAAACTCTCCTCCTGTATGTTCCGCTCTTGTCAGTGGTTAGAATTAGGAGTGTGCTGTTTCCCTTTGGCTGGATGGGAACTCAGTCTGGCAGCCTGAGCTGATAAAGGCTGAGACTGCTCATTAGTAGGCAATGTAGTTAACAGGGATTGGTGTGTGACTGGGAACTCCTTCTTGCCCATGTCTGCCATCTGCCTTGCTCCTGAGGGGGTGCTCAGGTCCATGGGGCCAGGCTCCCGTGCTCTGCCTGCCCTGGCTCCTTGCAGCTTACCCGGCTTTCCCGATGCAGCCGCAATGCCAGCGCCATCACCTGCACCATGCCCTCTGCGGAGCTCACCACGGCCGTGCGAGTCTGCGTGCAGTTCGAGAACAAGTCTTGTGCCAGCTACAACATCACCTTCAAGTATGAGAAGAACCCGATTATATCAGACATCAACCCCAAGAAGAGCCAGATCAGGTAAGGTGCCTCCCCCAGCAGACAGCCGAGCTGCCAGGACTTGAGCTTTGCTTTGTGACCTTTGTTGAGATCAGCCCCTTAATTTTTGCTGTCTGAAAAGTGAACAGGGTTCTCCCATCAAAGCCTGGACCTAATTGGAGTACCTAATGTAGGCGGGTACAGGCTTGCCCTGCCTGTGCTTCAAGCCATCCAGATGCAGAGTAGATCCTGAGCAAACCCCATGTCAGGAGACCCTGAAGCACAACCAGGAGGCAGGGTATGGTACTGGGGCCCCTGCCACACTATTGTAGCATCCTGATTTCCATTTCAGAGCTGGCACATAATCTGCATCCACATGCAAAAGAGAGGGTCAGCTCCAGGCTGGCAGGAGGGGTTCCTGTAGGCAGAAAGGGGCTTTCTCAGCCCTTGTACCAGTTTGTACCTTGCAGATAGGTATGAAAGGGCACCACAGCATGCTCTCAATGTGCTTCAGTGTGCCTCAGCAGGAGCAGAAGAGGTCTCACACACCAGGACTCTCCGTAGCTCATTTCAGTGCATTTAGGACACGGTAACTGCACCGTGCACACCTGGTGGGTGCTTTAGGGGGGCTCAGGTGGGCTGTATGAGACCCTGAGGATTTCTCTTGGCAGTAAAACTGTTGGAGGATAAGCTGAGATTTGTAATTTTGGGTTTCAGCTTTCCCTGGTCACGGTCTTTCATTTTCAAAGTGTGTTGCTTTTAATTTCATGTCTCTCTGTGGAGCTCTCAGGCTTCTGTTCCTTTGGATACCGTGGTGAAATCCCACCTTCCTTGGCTTCCCAAGAGCCCAGTGCCTGAGCATGCAGGACCGTGGTGAAAGCAGTGCTCTTGTGACTCTGATGGTCTGATTCCCCCACGTCCCAGCATTCCCAAGTGCAGCGCCAAAGATATGGGCTGTGGGAAAGTTAATGACAAGGCACAGCAGTGACTCAGCCAACCTCAGCTCCTTGTAGGCTTGCGAACTGCGCTGAGTGGTGGGAGCAGTATCTGGACACAGAGACAGTGGAAGAATGTCAGTGCCCACATTCACAAAGGAAACCACCAGGGTATTTCTCTGTCACCTTGCTCTGCTTTCTTAGCATTTACAGTGAAATCGCATTCCACTGGGAGCATGACAGCAGTCTCACTCATCAGGCTACTTGGTGGCTCGTGTAGCCCGACTGCTGTGGTGCCTTGCATGAGGGGTCATTAACTTGTGTAAAAGTTTAGCTAGATCTGATTTATCTTGCCGTGCTGCTGAAACCATGTAACCAAAGTTTAAAACAGAAGAGAAGTTGTAAACTTGTCTGCAGATGTGACAGGCCCTTAATTAGAAACTGGAACCGTAAATGCGTAGTAATACCCCCAGATTTCAGAGAACCTTGGCCTCAAAGTCACTGTGTCTGGAGTGGTCCTCAGATAATGGCATTTGTAAATCCTGGCTTCCATGACAGATGTTCTGAATAGATCAGATGTGATGTGAAGGAAGGGGAAGGTAAATCCAGGTTGTAGCTTCTGCTGTCCAGGGCAGAAACGCAGTGCCAATTCTCCATCCCTTGCCCTGCCTCACAGAGCATCAGGGTCCTCTCGTCACTGTCATTAATTGATTGCACATTGAGAGGCCCATGTTTCACATTCCCCAGGCAGCAGATCCAAAACACAAAACAACTTCACATTCTGATCTAAATCAGAAGTGTCTGGGAGATGCAGGATCCCTGTCAGCCTTAAAGGGGGCTCTTCCCTCTCCAGGATTCACAGTTCTCTGCAGGTTGCTGTGGGGACAGTGAGGGAATATCTCCTGGCCCTTGCTTTGAGGGGTTGGAGGTTCACCTCTTACACTGTCGGTGGCCTGTGCAACCTGCTGTGTACACCAGCAGCAGAGGCTGGCTGCTGCTCTGGGGAATGGGAGTGAGGGGGCAGCTTTCTGCTGCTGGAAGAGGCAGCCATTGCTCCTCCTTCCTTCCCTGATGTCTTGGCAGCAGTGTGGATGCTTGCTGTGAGTAGGAAGAAGACTCTGGCTGCTGGGTTATGTTTTCTGCTCATGCACCTGGGAAACATCCCTGGGAAAATGGCAGCAGGGAGACCCAGCCACTGAGCCTCACTGCTGGGTTCACAGTATCACAGTATCACAGTATGTTAGAGATTGGAAGGGATGTCAAAAGATCATCTAGTCCAATCCCCCTGCCGGAGCAGGAACACCTAGATAAGGTTACACAGGAACGTGTCCAGGCGGGTTTTGAATGTCTCCAGAGAAGGAGACTCCACAACCTCCCTGGGCAGCCTGTTCCAGTGTTCTGTCACCCTCACTGAGAAGAAGTTTCTTCTCAAGTTGAAGTGGAACCTCTTGTGTTCCAGTTTGTACCCATTTCCCCTTGTCCTATCATTGTTTGCCACTGAGAAGAGCCTGGCTCCATCCTCGTGACACTCCCCCTTTATATATTTATATGCACTAATAAGGTCACCCCTCAATCTCCTCTTCTCCAAACTATAGAGACCCAGCTCCCTCAGTCTTTCCTCATAAGGAAGATGCTCCACTCCCTTAATCATCTTAGTTGCCCTGCGCTGGACTCTCTCCAGCAGGTCCCTGTCCTTCTTAAACTGAGGGGCCCAGAACTGGACACAATATTCCAGATGAGGTCTCACCAGGACAGAGTAGAGGGGAAGGGGTTGTCTCTGCAGTGACCCTCTCTTTGTTCCCTTCTCCTCAAAGCGGCGGCAGGATCATCACCCTGGAAGGAAGAGGCTTTGAACTGGTCCAGAACGTGTCCATGGTGGTCCGAGGCATTGGCAGGGAGCCGACGGTGGGTGTCCCCCTGGGTATTGCCCAGTAACTGGGGTGCGAAGCTGAGGGCTGAGCGCCTGCTACAGACTGGGCTGGGAGCAGGGCTGGGTGGGAGCACTCAGGATGCTGGGGTTTGACGTGTGTGCTTTCTCCTGCTGTCAGAGCTGCAAGGTTCACACCAGCACCATCATCACCTGCCCCTCTCCTGCTGCCTCCAACATCACTGTGGGGAGCAAGCCTGCACCCGTCGATTTCTATCTCAATGGTCGCCTCTACACAGATGACCGTCCAGCGCTGGATGAGGAGATGTACCCTGAGGAGGCCTTGCACATCAGCAAGTTCAGCCTGGAGTACTATGCTGACCCCCAGTTCTTCACAGCCAAGAAGGAGAAATGGATCAAGCACCATCCTGGCGAGCCCTTAACCCTGGTTATACATGTGAGAGCATGGCGTTAACAGCTCTGCTTCTTTTGGGGTGCCGCATGCTCCCCACTGGGAAGCTCTTCAGTCCCAGCACTGTGACTGTCCACACGGGCAGGAGAGAGATGGGGGATGGATGAGGATGGGAGAGGCAGAATGATGCAGGAGCTTGCTCAGTCTGCTGCACCTCCATCCCTTCACAAGGAGACACAGCCTGACCTGAGGATGCCCTTGGAGGCATGGTGGCAGAGCGCTGCCTTTGGAGGATGTAGTAGCAAGAAGCTAAATAAAATACTGGGTATATGAAAGAGAATGGTAATGCACTGGCCTGAAATCAAGCAGGTGCTCCAGAAGGTCCTGACAATAGGTATTTATTCTTGCAGAAACAGGTCATACATTCTTCTCTTTTGGCTACTGAATTCAGCTGAGTTAACAAGGAAGTCAGGGTACAGCAATTGAGTGGCTTGGACAATGTGCAACAGTAATTCAAAGGCCATTGTTCACCGCAGGATATCCTCACTGCTTGCAACGTGCTTCAGAAACTCACTCCCCCATTCTCAGGCTCTGCAGACACATCCCCTGGCTATCTCCTCTGTACATCCTTCCCCTCTCCCAGGTGGGCGCTTAGATCCTTATCTTCAGTGCACAGCAGAGCAGATCAAAAGCAGATTTTTCCAGGTTCCATGAGGGGCTTGCTCATCCTGTGCCCCATGCTGAGTGAGGAATGGGAAACAGGAAAATGGGGAATGGCCCAGTTCTGGGTTTCCTGTGGAGGGCTGGAAAAATGTCCTTCGTGATGGAGAATCCCCCCAGGTCTTAAAACCAGCAGGGAATAAGGAAAGTAAGGCAGGAAAATCCATTGCAATTGTGACTGCTGCTCTAAAGACTGACATCCTGGTTCTATTTTTGTCATTAGAAAGAGCCTGACAGCCTGGGCCTGGAAAGCAACGAGTACCAAGTGAAGATTGGCCTTATCTCGTGTGAGATCCAGATTGTTTCGGACAAAGTCATCCACTGCTCTGTCAACGAGTCACTGAGCACCTCGGACAGGCAGCTCCCGGTGACGGTGAGTCCCGGAGCCTCCCCGCTGTGGGCACGGGCACAGGGGTCCCAGTGCAAACCCAGCTGGCACGGGTGGAACGCTGCCCCCATGGGAGGAGGACAGAGCACCTCGGCTGGCGGCTCTCTGCTGGGATGCAGGAGCAGTCGGTGCTGAGGTTGCCCCAAGTCATGGAGAGGGGCTGCTCGCTCCCCATCAGCAGCTGCGGGAGAGGAGCTGGGCTGTGAGCTGGGAGGATTTTGTCAGCTCCTGTGTAAGGTGCTGTGAGCTCCGGGCACGTGAGGATTCATCACTTGCTGTCATTGTCTTTGTGCCCCTCATGAGACACATTTGGGGATTTCCATGCAACTTTCCTCCAGCTGGCCTCCTACGGCCAGCACAGGGGCTACAAGTGGATGTGAGGGTTCACCCTCACCAAGCTGCAGTGAACCACTGGAGATGGGTCCCTGTGTGTGGCTGGGGAGGACAGGAGCAGTGCACGGGGATGGAAGGTTTCGTGTTGCTTCCCAGGGACTGCCATTTGTCACCATGAAGTGTTTGGTTTTCAGGGCTCTTGTTCCTCTTTGTGTCTGCAGAATTCACAGCTCTTTGTTAGTGTCCGTTCCATGGGGGGCTAGACTTACCCGTTCTTGCCCTCAGTTTCCCCCATGTCATCTGCAGCCCGTTGCCACACAGGGATGTGATTTTGCCTCTTCATATCTGGAGAGAAAATGCCTTCATCCCCGTGGTCTGAGACCCTGCAGCCCCCTCCGTGTTTAACTGTGAATGGGTGGGAGCTTGTGGCATGACGGGGAGGAGGAGGAGGAAATCTGTGGGCTTGTGCTGCCTGGAAGAACAGCATGAAAACGCACCACCAGTTCACTGACAGGCTCGTCCAGTTTACTGATTACAAGCTGTGGTATATGAAACTCTTGCAAACTGGGAACATGGAAATGCAGAAGTAGCAGAATTTCCCAAGTCATTTTAATGGAAATTTTAAATAGGGTAATTTTGTTTTTAGTTAGAACTGAGAAACAGGAAAATCCCTTTGGGGAAGAAAAGGAATTTATGAGATTGCTCGTCTTGGTTTGACATAAAACATTCCAGGCGATGCACTAGCAGGTCCTTAGGAAGCAGGAGAATGATGCCCAGCCCTGAAGTATCACATAGCTATTAAGAGTGTCCCAGCAGTGAGAGTGCAGCTGAACAATCAACTTTTATCATGTCTGTGCACATGTATCGGACCTTCATACGTGGTTGGAGTTATCTCCTGCTCGCCCCTTCATAGCAGCCACACTTGCAGCAGCTTTGATAGCACAGCACAGTGGTCCCTGCCTGACCTGCAGCCAGGGCAGCAGCCAGGGGCTGCTGATGCAAATCCTTCTGTGGAGCTGAGATGCCTGTTGCTGTGACTGCCCAGTCTGTTCTTGTTTAGGTGGTAGAGCTCCCATCTGCAGTGGTCAGAACACAGGAAAATAGCTCTTGAAAATGCGTCCCAATGGTGATCTGAATTCTGACCCTGGTTTTGGGTATGGTGGTTCTGTGAAGGTCCATGTTAGCAAGTCATACAGGGCAGTAGGAGCTGTCTGTAGAGAAAAGGAGCTGGCGATGAAGATGGGGCTCCTGAGCCTCCCTGTGTTTTGGAGGTCACTTTCAAGCAGCTCTTTTGGGAGTGCAGTAGGTGAGCTGGAGCTTAGTTTTGGTCTGGGTTCGCTGGAGGCACCACCCCAGAAACCATCAGTGCCAGAGCCCATCTGGGGCTGGTACAAAGGTGCGTTGGAGCTTGGAGCTGGGGGAGCCAGGCCATGTGTCCAGCACTGGTGGCTGGAGGTGCTGGCAGCTGGAGCTGCCCACATGGGGCTTTCCTTCCTCTCTTGCCCATGGAGGCAGCAGCTGTGGGCAGAGCTCCAGCCTTGTCTGGATGTCTTTGGCTGGCAGCACTGGTGCCCTCAGCAGCGCTCCCGAAAGCAAGGGCTGGGATTTCCCGGTGGGTATGGAGCTGTGTGCTACGCAGTGCCTGATGCGTGGATGTGGTGGGAAGAACTTTGTCCCAGCTGCTGAGAGCTGACTTTAATGACAGTGCTCCTTTCCTGGAGGTGGTCTGTGACACAGATGTAATCATAAGGTGATTCCCCCTCTTCCTGACCTCATTTCAGTTTGGGGTTTTTGGGGGGTTTTGTTTTTTGGGTTTTTTTTTTCCTCAAGTTTTTCTTGCTTCTCATTCCTTGAAAGAAGTGAAACTCACAGTTGGAAGCAAAAGACTTGTGTGGTCATGAGTTCTCCTTATCAGATGATGCTGTTGCACCCTTTCATCCCAGGGATCTAAAGAGCCATTTATAAACAGCACCAAATAAACTCAGCAGCCTGCCTGTGGTGCGTGTTGGCCTCCTCCCTTCTGCTGATCAGGAGACTGAAGGACTGAGCTTAAGTGGTTTGTGCTTGGTGTCACAAGAAGTATGGGTTGGGAGCAGAGCCAGCACTTCTGACACCCAGTCCACTGCTTTAGCCACAAAATCATTACTCGTCTCTGGTGCCATTATTATTTATTTTTATTCTCTTACCTTATTTCAAAAGTAAAACTTTAAAAAAACAAAACCAAACTTTCCCTTACTTGTATTTCAAAGACCTGAAAGTTTCTTTTCCTTCCTTCTCCTGAGTGGCAGCAGTTCTGGTTTTGGAGCAGATCAAAGGCCTTTCAGAGGCGTAACAAAGTCAGATGTTTAGTGCAAGTGGTTTTCTAGTAAGAGTAGTCTAGGCAGCACTCTATGGTATGGTGAGCTCTCTAAGAAAAGGTTGTCTCGTGTTCTGGGGTGGGTTCGGTGGGGCTGTGACATGAGTCCCTCTGGTGGCCTTAGGATAGGTGAAGGTCTGCTGAGTGCTGCCTCATGGTCCCTGCTTGCTCAACCTCTGAGCTGCTTGGCAACGTGCTGCTCAGCTCCTGCTTTTCCTCCCTCCCTCCCTCTCCCTCTCCAGATCCAAGTTGGAAAGTTCAACTACACAATTGCAATGCTGCACCTTGGGGGAGGAGAGACCGCAATCATCGTCTCCATCGTCATCTGCAGCATCTTGCTGGTTCTCTCTGTTGTAGGTAAGGGAACAAAACAATGAGTTTCTAGGCTGTGCTGGGGGTTTTTCTCTTTGCATGTGGAGGGGTGAAGATGGCTCACTCACGTGTTAGGAAACCTCTGAGTGCTGCAGTTGTGCAACATCTGAAACTGGTCTGGGTGCAAGCATTACTTTTCTTTGTATGGATCAAGCCAGTACGCAGGATCAAAGCTTCCTGCAGCATGGAGCATTTGCTGGCTGAATCCATAGCTCAACTCTGTTACTTGAGCCTGTGATATTTATAAACTTACCCTTTTTCCCTAAACACTTAGTAGCTATAATGATACAAAATAGAGTGTGAGAATCTGGTCTTGGGCTCATACTGACATGAGCAGGGCTTACTCCGAGGCATGACTGTCCCAGACCATCCCAAAGGTCCACCTAGCCCAAGGTCCTGTCATCACCAACAGCCAGCGACAGGCACCTGGCAAAGAGTGTGAAGAACAGAGCGAGCATCTGTAGCTGCAGACCTGGAGCAGACACAACAGTTTGCCCGGCTCACTGGGAGCTGTGCACCACACCTGTGCCCTCTGGCTCGGGCAGCTCCTCATCGCGTGCCCTGCAAACCCTGTGCAGCAGGAATCTGCCAGCTCACAGCAAATGAGGTGTTTCTAATAGGATTTAATTTATTTTTAATAAAGGTTTTAAGGCACACTATTTATTAAATGCACCAGTCGTCATTAGAAACATATTTCTGGTGGCACGGGGAGACTGTCAGACATGAGCACTGTGATACAGGTGGTAAACATCTTAAAATGTATATTCATTAATCAGCTGGAATACATTAATATACAGTTGAGTTGAATGCAAACAGCCCAGACCTAAACTGAAGATGACAGCTACAGCACAATCATTAAATTCCAGCTGGTTTTACTTATTTACAGATAGTCAACCACTGCCTGATCAGATACCAGTCTTGTTGTAGGTGTTAAACCAACTCTGGGTTTAGCTTTCTGCACCCATGTCAGCAGCGGATCGCTCTGATCTTAGCTGCAGCTGCTCCTCAGCCCTACTCCAACAGGCTTGTTCCTTTCCTCTTTTCCAGCTCTCTTTGTGTTCTGCACAAAGAGCCGCAGAGCCGAGCGCTACTGGCAGAAAACCCTGCTCCAGATGGAGGAGATGGAGTCACAGATCCGGGAGGAAATCCGCAAAGGTAAGTCACCATGCCGGGTGCCAAGGAGGAGCCAGAGCTGGGAGGGAGGTGTCAGAATAGCAGCTTGAAGCTGTTCACTTTCTACTCAGCAGAAGTTTATAGCATTATTTATAGGAGAATTTCTGTCATTACCTTTGAGCTTGGGCAGGGTTTGTGAATGAGGCTCAGAGGCTGGAAGGGTGACTCTGCTGCTGTCTTGCTGCCTGACTTGGGCAAGCAGGGTTAATGGCCCTTGGCCATGTCAAAGAGTTGCTTGAAGGCCACACTAATTGGTGTGCTCTATGGTTGGGTGCAACAGAAACTGCAGCACGCTGCTGCTGGAGCTGTGGGAGAAGCCACCCAGCATCTGCCTCTGTCCCCATGGTACGTGGCTGCAGCACAGGCTGGGGTCCTGCAGGACCAACAATGGGGCTGTGCTCCCACAGGCAGGGCTGGCATTCCCTCTGTCAGTGCTGCGGGATGTGCTGTGGGGTGCTGATGGTTAAACCCTGACACTGATCTGCTGCTCGCTGAGAAAACCTGTGGCAGCCCACTCTAGGGAAAGGCTGGAGGAGGCAGAGCTGAGATGTGCCACGTATCTTGGTGCCAGCCTGCTGCTGCCTCAGCTGTTGGTGTTTCGGAGCTCTCACCATCTGCGGGTCTCTTTGTGTAAGGTTTTGCAGAGCTGCAGACAGACATGACAGACCTGACCAAGGAGTTAAACCGCAGCCAGGGGATCCCGTTCCTGGAGTACAAGCACTTTGTCACCCGGACATTCTTCCCCAAAGTAAGGCAGTACTGGGTTTCACTGGCACCTGATCACTCCCGGGTCCTTCCTAACCAGATCAGGGCTCTTCTTCCCCTCTGCTATAGGGTTATTACTGTGTAACAAGATAATTCCACTGTTGTATATTTAGTTGTCGCATATTTCAGCCTCAGTTATCATCAAAAGCAGAGCCACAGCCCCTGGGTATGATGCTCCCACACGGCAGGAGGCTGGCCGCAGTTCCAGCTCACCCACTGGTTGCTGTCAAACACCCTCTGTGAAATGAACAGAAGGGACTGGGGACTCCCCCTTGTTCCCAGGGTCTCCAGTGTCACCGCACTCTGTTCGGCTGAGGCTGAATGGTGTATCTGCCATCGGCATTCAGGGAGAAGGAGCTGTTTGTTCCCTCCAGTGTGCCACCGAGCATTCCCCGCTGCTCTGCTGGTCCTCAGGGGCTCACTGAATGCCTCATCTCCCCCTTCCTCTCCTCTCTGTCAAAGGCTGGGTGCCTGGTGCTCCCAGTAGACGCCCCATGGGCGCCCAGTCCCAGTCTGTCTACCCAGAGTCCTCCTCTGGGGCCACACCAGACACGCCGGTGCCGTAATTCCTGTCAGGGGCTGCTCGGCTGCGTCGCTGCGCGCCCTTAACAGCGGCTGTATTTCACCCCCGAGGCAGTTGCATTTCAGTGGTGAGGAGTGAGATGATGATTTATGACTGCAGAGTGTTTCATTAGGAGTTATTACTCAGGTTTTTCAGTTATCCAGTCTCTACATATCTGCACACTGGAGTCTTCAAGACTCAGGCTGCTATACGAATGTTAGAGATTTATACATTTTTCCCATCTGTTTCAAAAGTTACATATGTTAAAACACCCAGTACTGCTCTATTTTGACTTAAGTCTTCTATAATGCTTTCTCTTCTGGGTTTTTTCTAGCTGTCAAATTTGCAGTCTCCCTACCCTAACAGCCTTGTGTCTGTGCACACATCTGCCTCCCCCCACTCTTGTGGTGTTTGCTCATTCAAGAGGCTCTTGCAAAGTGTTTAAAGGCTTCGTAAACCATACCAGTGCAGAATGGGCGGTCCTCAGTCCCGATTACAAGTCTCTGTCTTGTTCCCTTGCGGTGCACGGGAAGCGAGGATGTCCCCGGCCAAGTGCAGAGCCCTCCCCTAACGCTGTGCTTGGTTGCAGTGTTCCTCACTCTACGAGGAGTGCTACATCCTGCCATCGCAGCAGCTCAGCTCCCAGGTGGGCTCCCAGGTCCAGGAAACTCATCCGCTCCTGGTGGGGGAATGGAAAGTGAGTAATCCACTAACAGAACAAATGCTTTCGAGTGGTTGCTAACTGTAGTTGCGTGTGTTGACAGTGCTGGGTATCTTCTTGTGGTGCATGGGGGATGCTTGATCACTCAAAACAATTAACACATACCAGCATCGGATCAGCTTTGGCTGTTTGGAGAAGGCATCTCTGTAGATGTGCTCTTGCATGAAGGACCATTGTCCTGAGGTCCTCCCCAGCTCTGCTGTGGTCTTTTCTCCCTGGGTATATCGTACTGTGTGTCACCTCAGTCTCGGGCACAGTTCATCATAAATGAGATTCCTCCCAAGCAGTACTTGGTAAAAGCTGCTGTTGACCCAGCGTGGGGTTTCATGTGGACAAGAAATAGGAATTGAAGAATCAGAGGTTGGAAGGGAAATCTGCTTAGAGCAGCTCCAAGTAGATGAGGTTGCTGAGGGCCTTGTTCAGCTGTGTCAAGTGTGTTCAAGTATGGAAGTTCCACAGCCTCTTGGGGCCCTGTTCCAGTGTCCAACCACCTTAAAGGTGAAAACTTCTTTCCTTATATTTAATCAATGTTCGATGCTCCATCTGCTGTCCCTTCGCTCTCATCCTAGCCCTGTGTCAGCAGAGAAGAGTCGGGCTCTGTCTTCTCTGCCCTCCTATGGGGCAGCTGAAGACTGCAGTAAGATCTCCCATTAGAACCTTTCCTGAAGGCTCACCAAACCCAGCCCTCTCCACCTCTCCTTGTACACTCAGTAGCTGTTTTAGCAGCCTTCGGCTGCACTTGCTCCACTTTGCCAACATCCTTGTTGTAGTGGGGAGCCCAGAACTGGCCACGGTACTCCATGTAGCCTTCCAGGTGCTGAGCAGAGAGGAATGGACCCTGCCACAGGCAAAGCCCCCAAGCAAGCTGCTTCTGATACAGCCGTGTATCACACACAGTTGTGCCCTCTCCAGGAAAGCAAGCTGCTGGATTGTGCCAAGCAGAGGGAGGAAGGGGTCTTCAGCTCAGCACCTCCACCTTCAGCAGGGGCATCCTTGCAGTCAGGATGGATAAAAGCAGGAGGAAAACAACAGCCAGGGGTTTTCTCACTCTGCTTTCTATTTTTCCTTTAGATCCCTGAAAACTGCAGACCCAATATGGAAGAAGGAATCTCGCTGTTCTCCACCTTACTCAACAACAAGCACTTCCTCATTGTGTTTGTCCATGCTCTCGAGCAACAGAAGGACTTTGCTGTTAGAGACAGGTACGAGCTGCAGAACAAAAGACCTGGCAGCTGGAGGAAACTGATTTATGCCTAACCTGTGAGCAACCCAGCCCATGGCTGGAGCGTGCTCTTCAGCTGAAGGTTGAGCTGCACTTGCCTCCCACGTTTCTATTAGAAACGGATGGCCATAAACCTCCGTTATCCTGAAAAGCACCAAAAGGTACAATGAGCAACTCACTCGTGAAGGTACCCCTGGACCCTCGGTTTACCAGTAAAAGGGTGGGAGCTGATCCAAGGTCCTGCAGCACTGAAAGAGGGTTTGAAGTTTTGACACCATTGAGAAGGCTGACGAAAATTGCCTGGAATACTGCCTTTGTGTTTTGGGGTTTTTTAAGGCAGTCAGCAGTTTGGTCTTGTTGGATTCGTGCTTGAGGCATGCACATTTCTGTGTTTCAGATGTAACCTGGCCTCCCTGCTTACTATTGCATTGCATGGGAAACTGGAGTATTACACCAGCATCATGAAGGACCTCTTGGTGGATCTAATAGATGCTTCAGCTTCCAAAAACCCCAAGCTGATGCTGAGGAGAACAGAATCTGTGGTGGAGAAGATGCTCACCAACTGGATGTCCATCTGCATGTACAGCTATCTCAGAGTAAGAGTTCCAGATTGCTGCTGTGCGTGCGAGCTCAGCACTGTATGCAGAGGTAGTGAGGGATGTGTGGGGCAGCTGAGGACCTAAAGACCTCAAGTGGCAAACACTGCCACTTGTATGGTCATTAGTGGTTGACAAACTCCAGTGTATTGAAAGGTTCAAGTGTGGAAAAGTAACCTTCAGTTCAGTTGCTTCTCTTCTGCCTGGGGATTTGGTGAGGCCAGACTTTGCGGTGGCTTTTGCCAAGGCCAGAGCACGAAGCATCGTTTTCGCCATGCTTGAGAAGAGAGCCGTGGGGAGTTGAAAAGTAACCAGAATGGGATGAGGTTCTGGAAACCATTCCAGTTATTTGTTGTTTGCTTTGCCCAGCTCCCGCAGCCGTGCTGCTGGCTGCCAGCCCATTCAGCGTTGTCAGGAGGCACGGTGGTGCTGGGGCTGCTCCATGCCGGTGCCCATTGGTATATGGGGCTTCTTACACAGGAGATGTCCTGGTGTTCCACACTAACCAGGCGGATCTTAGCAGGAGAAGGGGGATGTCTGTCCCAGAAGCTTGACTGTCTTCCGATGGTAACAAAAAGGAATCTATTTGGCATCTCAGAGCACATCAACAGTCCATCTGCTCAGTGCTTTATCTCCAATGCCTGCCAGTTCTGGTTGGAATTTCCCAGAAGAATTGAGCAATAACTTAATTGATTCCATGGCAGTTAATTGGAGGACACCCCATTATACCCACAGGGCAGAGCCTTGAAAAAGCCTTTGAAAAATCTCTTCTCCCAAAGTGTTTGCTATAGCCACAGAAGCAATACTGCATTGTCCTCGTGCGTATCATCATGTCTTCTGATCCCAGCTGATGATCACTTTCTGTCCTAAAGCCCTGGTTTTGTCGTTCATAGTCTTTCATTTTAGCTCACACAATTAGCCAGGATAATGAAAGAAAAGTTACAGGAGCAAATGAGGGTGGCTGTGCCGATGCAGCAGGGCCCAGCCTGTGAGCAGAAAAGAGTGAATTAGTGAGGAGGGTTTTAATCTTCAGTTTTTCTGCCTGTAGTTAAACCACTGGAGAAAAAAAAATGCTGATCTCTCCTTCTGGAGAGTGGAGACCACATGTGAGGCATCTGATCCAGCTCCAGTGTGTGCTAAAAATGGACATTGTGCAAGAAGGCTTTCTCAGGGAAAAGGAAAGACAAAAAAAAGAGGAAAAAGTCAAATCCTATCACGTGGGCCCAAGGCTTGGGCACGCAGTGCAGCTTGGTCCTGGTGAGGAGCAATGGGCACACAGTGCAGCTCAGTCCTGGTGAGGGGCAATGGGCACACAGTGCAGTTCAGTCCTGGTGAGGAGCAATGGGCACACAGTGCAGCTCGGTCCTGGTGAGGAGCAATGGGCACTCTGTGCAGCTCAGTCCTGGTGAGGAGCAATGGGCACACAGTGCAGCTCAGTCCTGGTGAGGGGCAATGGGCACACAGTGCAGCTCAGTCCTGGTGAGGAGCAATGGGCACACAGTGCAGCTCAGTCCTGGTGAGGAGCAATGGGCACACAGTGCAGCTCAGTCCTGGTGAGGAGCAATGGGCACCTGTGCAGCTCAGTCCTGGTGAGGAGCAATGGGCACACAGTGCAGCTCAGTCCTGGTGAGGAGCAATGGGCACACAGTGCAGCTCAGTCCTGGTGAGGGGCAATGGGCACACAGTGCAGCTCAGTCCTGGTGAGGAGCAATGGGCACACAGTGCAGCTCAGTCCTGGTGAGGAGCAATGGGCACACAGTGCAGCTCAGTCCTGGTGAGGAGCAAGGGCACACAGTGCAGCTCAGTCCTGGTGAGGAGCAATGGGCACCGTGCAGCTCAGTCCTGGTGAGGAGCAATGGGCACACAGTGCAGCTCAGTCCTGGTGAGGAGCAATGGGCACCAGTGCAGCTCAGTCCTGGTGAGGAGCAATGGGCACACAGTGCAGCCGTCTGTGAGGCAATGGGCACCAGTGCAGCTCAGTCCTGGTGAGGAGCAATGGGCACACAGTGCAGCTCAGTCCTGGTGAGGGGCAATGGGCACACAGTGCAGCTCAGTCCTGGTGAGGAGCAATGGCACACAGTGCAGCTCAGTCCTGGTGAGGAGCAATGGGCACACAGTGCAGCTCAGTCCTGGTGAGGAGCAATGGGCACACAGTGCAGCTCAGTCCTGGTGAGGAGCAATGGGCACACAGTGCAGCTCAGTCCTGGTGAGAGCAATGGGCACCAGTGCAGCTCAGTCCTGGTGAGGAGCAATGGGCACACAGTGCAGCTCAGTCCTGGTGAGGAGCAATGGGCACACAGTGCAGCTCAGTCCTGGTGAGGAGCAATGGGCACTCAGTGCAGCTCAGTCCTGGTGAGGGGCAATGGGCACACAGTGCAGCTCAGTCCTGGTGAGGAGCAATGGGCACACAGTGCAGCTCAGTCCTGGTGAGGAGCAATGGGCACACAGTGCAGCTCAGTCCTGGTGAGGAGCAATGGGCACACAGTGCAGCTCAGTCCTGGTGAGGGGCAATGGGCACACAGTGCAGCTCAGTCCTGGTGAGGGGCAATGGGCACTCTGTGCAGCTCAGTCCTGGTGAGGAGCAATGGGCACACAGTGCAGCTCAGTCCTGGTGAGGAGCAATGGGCACACAGTGCAGCTCAGTCCTGGTGAGGAGCAATGGGCACACAGTGCAGCTCAGTCGCACTGGTGAGGAGCAATGGGCACACAGTGCAGCTCAGTCCTGGTGAGGAGCAATGGGCACACAGTGCAGCTCAGTCCTGGTGAGGGGCAATGGGCACACAGTGCAGCTCAGTCCTGGTGAGGAGCAATGGGCAACAGTGCAGCTCAGTCCTGGTGAGGGGCAATGGGCACACAGTGCAGCTCGTCCTGGTGAGGAGCAATGGGCACACAGCAATGGGCACCTGTGCAGCTCAGTCCTGGTGAGGGGCAATGGGCACACAGTGCAGCTCAGTCCTGGTGAGGAGCAATGGGCACACAGTGCAGCTCAGTCCTGGTGAGGAGCAATGGGCACACAGTGCAGCTCAGTCCTGGTGAGGGGCAATGGGCACACAGTGCAGCTCAGTCCTGGTGAGGAGCAATGGGCACTCTGTGCAGCTCAGTCCTGGTGAGGGGCAATGGGCACACAGTGCAGCTCAGTCCTGGTGAGGAGCAATGGGCACTCAGTGCAGCTCAGTCCTGGTGAGGAGCAATGGGCACACAGTGCAGCTCAGTCCTGGTGAGGAGCAATGGGCACACAGTGCAGCTCAGTCCTGGTGAGGAGCAATGGGCACACAGTGCAGCTCAGTCCTGGTGAGGAGCAATGGGCACACAGTGCAGCTCAGTCCTGGTGAGGAGCAATGGGCACACAGTGCAGCTCAGTCCTGGTGAGGAGCAATGGGCACTCAGTGCAGCTCAGTCCTGGTGAGGAGCAATGGGCACACAGTGCAGCTCGGTCCTGGTGAGGAGCAATGGGCACACAGTGCAGCTCAGTCCTGGTGAGGAGCAATGGGCACACAGTGCAGCTCAGTCCTGGTGAGGAGCAATGGGCACACAGTGCAGCTCAGTCCTGGTGAGGAGCAATGGGCACACAGTGCAGCTCAGTCCTGGTGAGGAGCAATGGGCACACAGTGCAGCTCAGTCCTGGTGAGGAGCAATGGGCACAGGCACCAGTGCAGCTCAGTCCTGGTGAGGAGCAATGGGCACTCTGTGCAGCTCAGTCCTGGTGAGGAGCAATGGGCACACAGTGCAGCTCAGTCCTGGTGAGGAGCAATGGGCACACAGTGCAGCTCAGTCCTGGTGAGGAGCAATGGGCACACAGTGCAGCTCAGTCCTGGTGAGGGGCAATGGGCACACAGTGCAGCTCAGTCCTGGTGAGGGGCAATGGGCACTCTGTGCAGCTCAGTCCTGGTGAGGAGCAATGGGCACACAGTGCAGCTCAGTCCTGGTGAGGAGCAATGGGCACACAGTGCAGCTCAGTCCTGGTGAGGAGCAATGGGCACACAGTGCAGCTCAGTCCTGGTGAGGAGCAATGGGCACACTGTGCAGCTCAGTCCTGGTGAGGGGCAATGGGCACACAGTGCAGCTCAGTCCTGGTGAGGAGCAATGGGCACACAGTGCAGCTCAGTCCTGGTGAGGAGCAATGGGCACTCTGTGCAGCTCAGTCCTGGTGAGGGGCAATGGGCACACAGTGCAGCTCAGTCCTGGTGAGGAGCAATGGGCACACAGTGCAGCTCAGTCCTGGTGAGGAGCAATGGGCACACAGTGCAGCTCAGTCCTGGTGAGGGGCAATGGGCACACAGTGCAGCTCAGTCCTGGTGAGGAGCAATGGGCACTCTGTGCAGCTCGGTCCTGGTGAGGGGCAATGGGCACAGTGCACAGTTCAGAAGTGGTAAGGAGCTCCAGCCTCCCCGGGCACCTCCTTGTACCTGGATGGTTTCAGCTCAGGGCTGTGATTTAAATACCAGCAATAGTCAAATGCCTCCCATGTGCCTTGCGTTCCTCTGGATCAAACTCTGTTGCCTTCAGAGAGGCCTTTCTTGGTTGAAAAGAAAGGCTGCCCGCCTGCCTGTAGCACTGGCCTGTCAGCCGTGTGACGATGGGTCTGGTTTTCATTCCTGAATTATCCCCATTAATCACAACCTCTATTTGAAACAGCTGCTGCAAAGGTCCCTGCCATTGTGCAGTGGAAAAATTCCAAGTGCTTGTATTTTCCCTTGTAAGTCAACGCTACATGCTCAAAACATTTGTTTTGTATTAATGCCCTGCCTAACAGTCCGTCCATTTGTGTTTTGGGAAGAATGATTTGAAGGAGCTGTCTTCAGCTGGGAGGGAGCTGCAGGCCACAGTCACTCGTGGTCTGAACATGTGCAGGGCACCTGAAGGCGATGGAGTCACCACTCTGACAGGGAGCTTTGGCTCAGTGTGGGCAGGAGATGTAATGAAGACCTAGCAGGAGGCTGTTTGGGGCCGGAATCAGAGGAAACCTGCAGCCTGTGCACAGCCGATGCAGACCCCTGTTTCTGTAGGAGTGAGTGAGAACTGTAGATAAAGCAGTCATGTCTCTACTTGCTGCTACAACTTTGGTGGAAAACACTGGAAGAAAAAGCCTTGCCCGTGAGATGCTGTGATACCACTGTGCCTGGCTCCTAACAGGATCAGGGGACTGGGAACTGAAGGAAAATTAACATCCTGGAATCCATGTCTGGGTCCAAGCTTCCCAAAGTTTTGCGTGTGGGATGGAGCTGAGGCTTGGTTCTTTGCAGAATGCAAACAGATAATAACCCCCAAATTAGCAAGCACTTGGGATAAGCAGCTGTTCGCTGGGCTTTTCCCACCCCAGCCTCACCAAGACACTTTGGAAATGGCTGTGATGTGTTCCTGGGAGGACATCTCTAATGACTTGTCAGCCACGTTAATAGGGCAGCAACATGTGAATCCAGCCTGGGCTCTAAACTCCTTTTTTTCCCAAGCATATAAAACCCAAGCCCTCCCACGCTCATGTGCGTGAAACAGTTCAAGTGATGCCAGCCTGAACTGTGCTTCCCATTACTGCAAAGTTATTTCAGTGCCCTGGGTAGCTTTAAGAGCCCATAACAGTTCAGTCAGAAATGAAAATGAAGTCTCATTAAAATACATTCACAATAGGAGGAAAAAAGGCCCCAGACTGTGTTTTTTTAAGTATTTTTTTGTCCTGAATCAGCACTGATCTCTTCAAGTTAAACTTCCTTTCTCCCAACCAGCCAAATCCAAAGACAGTTTTGATTCGTTTCCAGATGAGTTTTCCGAACAATGCTGGAGGTTTCCAAGTTTGCCATTTTATCTCCAGTCCCTGCCTGCCAGCCCTTCTTTCCCCTCTTTGAAATCTGCTGTCTGATTAGCACTGTTGCACATTTCCAGAACATCCCACAGTTCCTGAGCCTGAAAGCCATAAACCCAAGCAGAAATAGCATCTCACCAGCCGAGCGCTGGCGTTTCCCGCCTGGCCAGGCTGGGGCTGCTCCTGCTCCCGCACGTTGTGTGTGCCCTGTACCCCACAGCTTTACCCGACCAGAGCTGGGTTCAAGCCGTGAAGAGCTCCTGTATCAGCAGGACGATGTTTTTGGATGCAGCCGCGTAGCTGTTGGCAGCCCCCTCACATCTCTCTGCGGCCGGAGCTGGAGCTTCCCACGCTGGGACAGGGCAGGCTCCAAAACCCGGTGCTCAGTTCAGTCTTGGGTTCGTCCCTGCTGCCTGCTCGCACACATGGGACAGAAGCAGCGTTCCTGTTGGTAGCAGGGTCATCTCTGGCGTCTGTCAGCACTCCTTGTGTAGGGTCAGCTTGGCAGGGCTCCCCACTCACACTATGGGGAAGGCAGGTACTGCAGCCTGAGGATGTCCCCTTGGGGATACTGGTGTCATCATCTCCTTGCTTGTTATCTCCTGCCTTTCTGCCAGAAACTAACTCTTCTGTATGTCTCCTGATACTTCCTCCACTCCTTATCTCCTCCTCATCCCCATGACTTCACATCTTTCTCTGCTCTCTGGAACCCATGCCTTCCTCCATTTCCAGACTGGCAGCTCTGCTGCAGCACCCATTTCATACTGTGTGCTATGGGGCATTGCAAGGAGCCATTAAACCCCAAGGAGCTTCCCTGTGGTCATAAAAGAAGTTGTTCTCAGAAAACGAAGTGGGTGCCCTGTTGGTACAGATGGTGTGTGCCCACCTACCACACTGCCAGGGGCTTACTGCACCGAATGCAGCCACATCCAAATTGGCATCCAACTAATTGCTTTAGCAATTATAGGGCAATTAGAATAAAAGAATCCCTGTCTTAATTAAGAAGCAGATTGAACAGGATTTAGCAGCTCCTAGCTGAGAAATACCCAAATCAGTCAGTATCTGTTGTTGGTGTGTAGGATTTCAGATGGCAGCAATGCTTGTGCAGGGTGTGTGATGCTCAGAAAGTACATAAATGTGCAATAATTTGCACTTGCCTCATTGGAAGAAAATTGCACATGAACACTGGGGAGAATGGGATGTACTCCAGTACCAAAAGGTTTCTTAAGAAAATACTTTATGTTTTACTTGCACATCAGCACAGCAGACAGAAGTGGATCAGAAATCTGGCATGAAACCGTGTATCTGAACCGCATCGCAAATAGCTGGTCCCTGTTCTGGTTTTGTTTTCCTTGCAGCAGTGTCACAGTTCACCCCTCTCCTGTAAGATGAAGTTTGATGAATGTAAGGAGTTAAATGGTGTGTTTGCTTGCTGTCGCATGGGAACAGCTTGTTGACCCTGATCCTTTCTGCCTTGCTGTGATCGGGGCTCTGCTGTGGTATGAGAAGTATGAACACCAGTTCCCAGGGCCACATGCACACGCAGTGGGCTCACTTCCATGGATTTCAGTGGCAGACCAGGGAGTACAAAGAGGGGTCCTGCTGATAGACAAAGCTGGGCACCTGAGTATCTCTTCAGGCCTGGATTTGGTGCACATCATCTCCATCCTTGTGCTGCTGAGTGCAGTACCTTGTGCAGTCTGTGTCCTGTCAGACTGCAAGAAACATCTCTGTACCGGCCTATGCCAGGTTCTCCCTGAGGTTCCTGTGTCATTTCACATGTAAATTAATGCACATCTGTGTTTGCTGAGCGCCGTGCATGCACATCCCCACTCCACACAGCTACACACGTGCCCCCTCCTGAGCTGTACCGAGCACAGCCGGTGGGGCAGCGGTGCTAACAGGGAGCCACAGCAGTTGGATGGGGCATGTTGATGTGACAGTCACAGCTCACCCTCCCGAACACAGCCTGTGGCTGTCATCGGCTCTTGTCTCCTCTTCCCCATCGGTGCTGTCGCATTGCCACAAGTCTGGAAACTTCTGAGCAGCTTCAGAGAGATGCTGGGGGGAGCTGGGGGACCGATGGGCTCCCAGTGCCTGGGCTGGACCGGTCCTATCCCCAGCGTGCAGGGGCACTGTCAGTGTCCATACACAGCCTGTCCCCGCCACGCTGCTGGAAGGAATCACCACCACCAGCTCCATTTGCTCACTGAGTCTTCTCTCCTTCCCCCAGGAGACGGTCGGCGAGCCCTTCTTCCTGCTGATCTGTGCCATCAAACAGCAGATTAACAAAGGCTCCATCGATGCCATTACTGGGAAGGCCAGGTACACCCTGAACGAGGAGTGGCTCCTGAGGGAGAACATCGAGGCAAAGCCGAGGGTGAGTTCGTAGACCTGGCTCTGATGGGAGCAATTGTGCATGAGGCCGATGTGGTACCTATGCAGGTGTGATAGACACATAAATCATATCCCTGCCAGGAGCCTTGCCACTGCCTAAGCTCGCGACTGCAGAACAAGGCTCATGACTGTTTCCATGCCTGTCCCTTAGTGGGTCACTGCAGTGTCTCAGATGGATGGTGGGGGGCGGTGACAAAATTTGTTCTGCCATATTCAGAGAGTTAAAGCAGCAGGTTTATCGATCCTGGCAAAAAAGCATCTTCACTAGCAGTGGGGAAGTGCTGGCTGCACACTTGGCACTCAGAGTGAGGGAGGGCTCTGCCCAGGTCACAGGAGCGGTGCTGAGAGTGGCTCTGTGAATGTCTCCTGCGGGACCAGGGCAGCCAGGGCTGTGCATGTGGAGGGCCCAGGTCCTTTCCATGCCTGACACAGGATTCAGCAGACACCTTTCCAGAGCCTCAGTCAAATCCTGCTTTCAATTACCTGGCGTAAACCTGGAGCAGCTTCGCTGCGGTCAGGAGGTTACCCCAGATGTGCATCACCATAACTCAGAGCAGGTTCGAGCTTCCACATCCTCTACAGATTCCTGTTATGAATTGACCTGTAAATGTACAGAGCAAGGCCGGGGGTGAGCAGCGGGTGCAGGGTGTTGGTGCTCTCGGCAGAGGTAACTCCATGAGTGTGAGCAGGGGAAGTGCAGCCGCTTCCCACTTGGCAAAAAGAGCAAGATCAGTGTGAACAGGGTGTCTGGAGAAGAGGCAGGAGCTGCAGGGGGTGTGCAATGACAGTCCCCGCATTACTGGTAGCCTCTGATGCAAAACCCACCTGTGCAGTATCGAGTGTGAAATGACGTCTTCATTTAGTGCTGTGGAGCAAATTGGACTTCACCTGCGCATTCACAGCACCCAGTCAGGAGTGCTGATACTGAGATGCAGCGTTTGCAGATAACTCTCACGTGTACCAGGGTCCTTCTGGGAGGCAGCTCTGCCTGAGCACGAGCAATGCTCCTGGTACCTGAGCTCCTGGCCCGGGCGGGGAGCAGGATGGCACTGGGGTCGCGTTCACCACTCAAGGATGGCACAGGGATTCTCCCAGGGAAGCAGAGGACAAAGGCAGAGCAGAGCTGGGGCTGTCCCAGCCTGAAGCCTTGCAGCGTCAGGGGAGGTGTCAGTGTCAGTCCCTGTGTTAGTCTCCGGGCCCGCAGCCCCTGGGGGTGTAACTCAGCCTCTCTGGAGGGTGAAGCCTGGATGGAGGCATTTGTTGAGCCATTTCCAGCATCACGGGGCAAGGGGGGAGCTGTGCGGGCACCCTCAGGAGCCGGCAGACCCAGGCAGGACACCCCTGACTCAGCCTCTGCCTGCAGAACCTCAACGTCTCCTTCCAAGGCTGTGGCATGGACTCCCTGAGCGTCAGGGCCATGGACACAGACACGCTCAGCCAAGTGAAGGAGAAGATTCTGGAGGCCTTCTGCAAGAACGTCCCCTATTCCCAGTGGCCAAGGGTGGAAGATGTCGACCTTGGTAAGAACCAGATGTGTTGGACCAGACAGTCCTTAAAATGATGGAGAGCACCTGCCACTGCATGGTACCTCTTGTGTCTGTCTGAGGGTGGTGGGTGAAGCAGCACTGACCAGAGGGCAGATGTCATGGTTTAAGTTAGGACAGCAGATCTCAGGGCAGCCTTTCCTGTTGGTGGTCTTCAGGAATGTGTGGTGGGACTAATACTGGTGGACAGAAATAACAGGGCACGTAACTGGAAAGAAGCTTTAGGAAAGCCCAAGTGCAGCAGGGGGATGCTTGGACTGGCAGCCTTTAAAGCCTGCAGTCTGGACTCCAGAACAGGTCCCTCTAAGCACCCCTGAGCATGGAGATGGCTTGTTAATACATGTCTCTCCATAAGCAGCCATAACTGAGCCCATGGGCTCCCGTCTGGCCATAGATTCAGGCCTGTCATTTGTCTGCCCAGAGGCCAACTCCTCCCAGACAAAGGCATGTGCCTCCTTCGGGCTGGTGTCTCACTTCCCCCTTCTCTGTGCTCAGAGTGGTTTGCCACCAGCACCGACAGCTACATCCTGCGGGACCTTGATGACACTTCGGTGGTGGAGGACGGCAGGAAGAAACTCAACACATTAGCACATTACAAGGTAAATCTGCTGGGAAGCTTTGCTTCCTCAGGGCCTGACTGCCCTTGGGGGCAAGCTGCGGTTCCCCCTCCCAAAACAGGATCATCAGGAGCAGGCAGGGAGGTTGCCATAGCTCCACGAGAGCTTCCAGGGAATAGACATCTGCCCTGGCGAGAAGCTCGTTAATATTGCAACACACTGAAACTAATTAAACACTCTTCATGCAAAACAAGTTATTACTGACAACAGAAAGAGGAGGGGGACAAGCCCCTATTCCCAGCGGCCACCAGCTTGGCTGATTAGTATCACTCTGCTCTTGATCTGTGCTCCTGCTGAAGTCACTGGCGCAATTGTCGCTGTGTGCCCTAAGAGCAGGGGCCAGGGAGGCATTGAGGAGCAGAGGCCAAAAACGTGCAGAAATGTGGCAAAGCAAACTGTTCTCTTGACTGTTTTTCCTTTTGAAATTAAATGAAACCAGCAAATGGGGTATGATTTCCGTATTCCCTGTTACTCCTGGGAGCATAATACTCCTGGTCTGTAACAGTGCATGGAAAATCAAACCGGAGGTGGGTACTTATTAATATGATTACCAGGGTAGTAGCCGCGCTCAAAGCCCCGCTGATGGCACGGTGCCACACCGCACTAGAGCTGGAGCCATGGGGCTGGGAGGTGGCACCAGCCCACGGGTCCTGGCAGCAGCCAGGTTCCTTCTGCCCTCCGGGAGAAGGGCAGAGAGCATCTGCACAGCATCACGCTCCCTCCTCCTGAACTGCTTGGTGGCAATGTCCAAAGATGTATCCTGGGGGCAGGGGCAGGGCAGGCACAAGGGTGTTTGTGGCAGAGCAGGAGCTGCACCAGTGTCCCCCAGCTCTCCAAATCTCCCTGGGGCTGTACCCAGCTCCCTGCAAGGCACCATTACGGCCCCATCATCAACATCTGCTCTTCCCTTCCTCTGCAGATCCCTGAAGGGGCATCACTGGCCATGAGTTTGTCGGACAAGAAGGACACTACACTGAGCAGAGGTAATGTCTCACTGCTCTTCCCCTGTTGCTGGTGACCAGGCAGAAACACTTGTAGGTTTAGAGGAGGGGTGTCTCTGGCCAGAGGTGCTGAGAGCTGGGTCCCTGCCTGGACCATGGGAGACAAAACATCACCTGCACAAGGAGTTTCAACCCCCACCTCCAGAGCCCATCCCTGCAGTGGGACCTCACTAGAATGAGGAGCTGCTCGGGCTGGAGCTGCCCTGATGCCAAGGCTGGGAGACAGCCCTGGGCATGTGGGGTTGTGGGGCACTGTGGGGTGCCGTGGGGCATCATAAGGCAGGATGATGCAGGCATGCCCGTGTGCTCATCCTGCTCTTGTGCCCTTCTGCATCCCTCTTAAAACACCCCATGGAAGACCTCAAGTCCTCCTCAAAGGACTTCCCGAGGTACTCCCCACGTGCCTCAGAAGGCAATAAACAACCCCAAACAAAAGGAAAATGCTAAGGTCACTTGGGGTGGGAATGCCAGCTCAGTGCTGGGGCTCTTGGGAATAGGGAAACACCTCCTGATGCAGAGGGTATCTGTGGAGGCACATTTAAGCTTGGGTGCCCCCAGCTGAGCTGCTTTGTTTCTCTCTTCTTCACAGTGAAGGATCTGGACACAGAGAAATACTTCCACTTGGTGAGTAGAGAGGTTGTGTTCTGCTGCAGGGCTGGCTGTTGGGGAGATGTCCCCCTGCAAGGCAGCAGCCTGGGAAGTGCTGGGGGCAAAGAGGTGACCAGTCAGGCTCTCCTGCACTTGAGTCTGTGGATCCTGTTTTTTCAGCGTATGTGATGAAAGAGGAGAAAATCTCCTCAGCCTCGCTGATATTAACCCAATTCATCTCTGTGGGCTGGAACATCAGATGTGAGGAACAAGCTGGATCAGGGCTTGTTAGTTTTCTGCTCAAAGAGGTGCAGAAAGGTTATCTGTAGACAAGCTTCAGTACTATGGGACATAATAAAAACCACCGGGACGGCACAACCGGTGTTGTGCCTGTGCTGTAGCTGTCAACAGCAACCGAGAGCTCTGCAGCTGCCGGTAGCATCCCACGCAGCCCTGGTCAAAGCATCTACCGGGAGCCCTTGACGCGACGCTGGCTTCCCCAGGCCGGGAGATTGATGAGCTCCTGGCTGTGCTCTGTGCTGAAGGACCAAGTGCTGAACGATGCTAAAAGCTGCTGTGCAACAGAGTGTTATGGACAGCAAGAATACCTCATAGCCTGATGCTTTTTTTTCGCTGCCAAAGTGTCCGTGCTGGGATGGAGTGCAAATACACAGCGCATGCACACACATGTGCACTCAGCAAGGGGGGAGAAGGAACGGGAAGCCAAATGTGCACATGTGAAACGATGCCAAGATGGCCTTAAATGGCTTGCTAGGTCATTACAGAGCAGTCACTAACTGACCTGCCCAGTGGAATATTTGGTTTTGTTTTCAAAAAGGCCAGGGTGGGAGTACTGCCTGATGGTCCTTGCGCTTTTCCCAAACCTAAGAGAAGCTGCTTTCTGCAGCAGCCTTGTGCATTGCTTCTGGGAGCCCAAACTGCAGCGACCTGGGAGCAGGAAGGCCAGCAGACTAACGTGCAAAGTGAGATTGATTGTCTCATTTTCTTTGTCTAGCTTGAGCGAGGCAATAAAAGTGCAAGAGAAACAAACATCAGAAAAAGGGGTATAATGGATCACTTTTTTAAAGCCATATAAGGGTATATTTATAACACAGCAACTGCTTTTTAATTGAATATTATATGCCGTTGAAATCCTATACTTAAATGAAAATCCATGGAGGAGCGCTCTGAACATGTGTTTTATATCGGACCAGGTTCTCCCAACCGATGAGTCAGTTGAACATAAGAAGTCCCACAGGCAGAGCCATAGGAAGAAAGTCCTCCCTGAGATCTACCTGACCAGGCTGCTCTCCACAAAGGTAGGAGATGGATGCCCTTGCTCAGTCTGTTTGGAGAGAGAAGCCTGCTCTAGGGAGGGAGTCCAGTGGGGCTGGTTGCTCCAGAGGGGCAGTGGATGCTGGAGCATGGTCAGTGGGGCTGCCAGGCACTGCTGGCTCCTTGAGCTCCCTCCAGCTTTCCAGCTCATCCTCGAAGCAGCAGCACTGTGGGAAGCCCCAAATGACCTCCCTTGGCTGGTCTGGGGTCTGTGCACGTGGAAGGGATGCTGACCACCTCCGGGCCTGTGATGCACTGAGCCCCTTTCCGCAGTGAGGAATCCTGCTGGGGAAGGAGATGGAGATGCTCAGCTTTGGGAGCAGGGAAATGTCTGTGCGATCTTAATTCAGATTTGAACTTCCCCACTCTCTGCGAGTGCTCAGCTCCAACAGTTGGGCTCCCAGCCCATCTTTAATCCCAGCATGATGCTTCACTGGAGCAGAGATCACAAGAATGGCCAGCAGTTTCTAGTCTTCTTTGTATTTACTGTGCAGAACAATCGCAGATGTGAGATCCTAGCAGTAAGAAAGAAAATCTTGATGCCAAAAGAAATTAAACCCAAATGCAAGCTAATTATATTGCTATGCACAAATAAACCTTTCCCTCCCTCCTTCGGCATCCTCTTTCTCTGCTGCCAGTTGGATAAATGAGAAAAGGATTTCCCCTTGTGCGCAGCAGTCTCAGCCCCTCCTGCTGCTTCCTGGGCTCGGGTGCTTTCCCCGAGCTCCATCGGGTGCTTGTCCCGCAGGGCACGCTGCAGAAGTTCCTGGATGACTTGTTCAAAGCCATTCTGAGCATCCGAGACGATAAACCACCAGTGGCTGTGAAGTACTTCTTTGACTTCCTAGAGGAGCAAGCAGAGAAAAGAGGGATCACAGACCCTGACACTATGCACATCTGGAAGACCAACAGGTTTGGAGGAGGGAATCTCTTCTTTCTTTCCTTCCTTCTTTCCTTCCTTCCATCTCTCCAGAGCAGCAGCTGCAAGGCCTTGGTGTCCTAATCACTAGGTTGCTAAAAGTAGAAGAGGGACTTGGAAAGCAGCAGGGGGCAGAGGGGGTGGTGAAAGATGAGGCCAAACGCAGGCTTGGAGAGCTTTGACCACAGAGCTCAGGGGAAAAGTGATCTGGAAGAGGAGGTGTAGGCAGCTAAAGGGCAAACTGGCACACTAATACAAACAGTTAAAGGGAAAACAGGAGAGGGACTGGACAATGGGAGACAGCACTGGTGTTTGAGCAGTGGAGATCTGAGACAAAACCAGTCAGGCCTTAAAGCACCATGGAGATTCTAAAACCAGCAGGTTTGGCTCCTTTTCGTTTACTCTCTGGCTCTTCAGCCCTCGGGGCACCTTTGTCTCTGTAACCAAGCTGAGACCCCAGGGCATTCACGGGCACTGGCGCTGTGGCAGCAGCGTGCTGGGGCTCTGCAGCCAGGAGCGGTGCTGAGGGACATGATGAGCACCAGGAATGGGATGGGGGACCCAAAGGGGAGGGGGATTGGAGCAGGAGGAAACCAGAAGATTTAACTGGAAGAGCTGGGAGCCTGGCGGGAGTGTCTGGAGAGGCTAAGCGCCTTTGGGGCTGCAGGGACAGTGACTGCTTCCAGCCTAACGTGAACATTAAAACCAAATCTGGCTGGGATAGCAGGCATACAGACAAGCACGGAGCTACAGGTTTGCCTGCCCTTCATTACCTTTAGTTGCCAGGAGAGCAGAGACTTACAGTGGCTTTCACTCCTCAGCTGCTGAGGAGGGATGGTAGGAAGGGCAAGCAGTACCCTGAAACCGTGGCCAAGTGAGCAGTGAAATAGTTGGAGGGGAAAATTATGGGTGAGCAGAAAAAGAGACACATGAAATGCATTTCGTGGGCCAGGCTTGCCGTCAGAACCAGGTGATGGTTACTGTTAGGGAAGACTGAAAGGAGCTGACACTATTGCTACAGAAACCAACAAGTGGGGAAGCCTGCTCCAGCATCCCCTTGAAGGCAAACCTGCCTATACCTTGCCTGGGAACCAACGGCTGCTGAAGGAGGGTCTGTGCACCCCTGGACAGCCTGGACTTGGAGGTTCCTTCTTGTGCCATGTGCTTCAGCCTGAAGAGATGTCTCTCGAGGGAGAAGACCTGTGCCTGCCCCTCACATTAGGCACTGGGCCATGATGTGATTAAATAGCAGACCCCAGCTCCTCATTCTTTTTTCTCTCTGCTATTCACTTTCTATCATCATCTTTCCTGCATTTCCTCCCCTCTCCCTCTGGAGGACAACCATTCACCTGGTGTGTGTTCCTGGCTTGTTTCCTTCACAGCCTACCTCTGAGGTTTTGGGTCAACATCCTGAAGAACCCCCAGTTTGTCTTCGACATTGACAAGACAGACCACATCGATGCCTGTCTCTCTGTGATAGCCCAGGCTTTCATTGACGCCTGCTCCCTGTCCGACCTGCAGCTGGGCAAGGTACTGTCCCGAGAGGATGTGTGGCTCCTGTGCGGGCAGGCAGGACACACACCAGTGCGGGTGGGAAGGGACTGTCGGGTCTCCCATCCCGGCCTCCCGCATCAGTAGGGGTGGTAGAGAGACAGTTGCTCAGGTTCGTGCAGTTGAATTTTGGCCGTCTCCAGGGGTGGGTTCTCCTCCTCACTCCAGTTCACACCATGCATCAGCACTGGGAAGCACTTGGCAGGCACTGCCTCAGCCCCGGAGGTGTTGGTGCTCCCCTCTGGTTGGTGGCAGCATCTCCATCACACGCTGCCCAGTGGGCTGGCGCTAGGAAACCAAACCTGCCCTGAGCACATGCGAGGCTGCGCCGGCCGCGTCTCCTCTCCCACCACCGGGATCCCATGCACCATCCTGTGTGGGATGTTCTGCTCTCCCACTGCTCTCCCACCGGCTCAGCCAAGCGCGCTGTTGACATTCGAAACTTCCTGACATAAATAAGTTTTATTAGGAAGTGCTGTACATCCCCCCCCGTGCCCCCCAGGGGCTGGCGGTGCAGGGTGTGACGTCGAGGGGACCCTACGGAGGGGGGCAGGAGGCAGGCGCTGCTGAGGGCGGCAGGAAGCCTTCGCTCCGGGCTGACGCTGCAGGAAGATCTAATGAGCGCTTGATTCTTTGTTTGTTTGGGTTTGGGTCTTTTTACTGGTGGGTTACGAAACACCTCCAATTTGTCCTTGTCAGGCCGTGGGTGAGGGGAAGAGGGGTCAGCCCGAGTCAGACAGCAGATGGAAACAGTTTTCAGGAGTACAATAGCATAACTGAAGGAATTGTTGAGTAATGTGGGAAGAATAAATCCTCAGCATAAAAATCAGCTCGCATACACACGCAGTGCATCGCTGACTGCTTTCCAGGCTGGATTCTTCCCCTGGGTTCAGCATGTTGCTCTTGATACTGCAGATGTGAGAGCAGACTCGGACTCCACACATCTACAGTGCACAAGCAGTTAATAAACCAGTACACATCTCCATAATACAGATGAATCAGACACAAATTAAAAAAGAACTTAAAAAAGAGGCAGCATGGGGGGATTTTTCGTGTTTCCAAGGGGAAGAAAAAGAACTATGTAGTGAGCAGGCTCTGTAGCTTGGCTGTATTCCTGCATTGCCTTGTCATTGGGTTTGAAAATAAACTGCTGTGGGATCTGGTGCCACAGCCTGGTGCCCATTTCCCATTTCCCCTGCAGCATCAGCCAAGCTACATATTGCGGCAGCAGATTGCAGTTACCCTGGGCTTCCTTATTTACTGCCCCATACAGCTGAAATGCTGCCTCCTCATGTGAGCCCTGCCGAGCTTGTCTCCTCCCAAAGTCCTCCCTCCCCTCTCCACCTGCCAGAGCATGGGGAGCAGTCCCTCATCCCATGGCAGGGCAGTGGGACACGGTGATCTCACTCCTCTCCGTGCCCCTGAGCCAGGGGCTGTTTCCCTTTGGGATGCAGCTCTGGGCCACTCAGCCAAGTTCATTCCAGGGTAGTGACGTCGTGGGGCAGGATTGCCTTGAGGTTAAAATCATTCACGTTTGTGTGTGAGGGGAGCACAAGAGGGGTTGTGCCTTCACTGGTACAACCCAATTGTGTGGCTGGGAGGTTAAGACTGCTTTGTCCAAGCTGACATTAATCAAGAGAACTCAGTATTTGCTGTTAATTACTTTATGTGCACTCAATATAGGCCAGGCAGGCTGGGTTAGCCAATGCAAAATAAATCAAAGCTACATGAAAAATCCAAGAGCAACATTTCAACTGACAAAGTTCAGCTTGTAAGAGAGCTTTGTTCTTCAGTTTACATCAAGCTGGCTGCTCAAGAGACCCGGGTAAATGCATGCAGAAACCCTTCCCTTGTTACCAATTTCCACAGGCAAAGCCACAGAGCACAAGTGTTTTATCTAACACAGTTGTGCTGCACTCATCTGCAGAACATTACCTGGCAGCAGGCCACCCCGCCTGACCTTGTGCATACTTTTTAGCTTGCCCTTTCTGCCAATTAAAACATCATCACATAGACCACCTTCACTGGGAGTACAGCTAACAAACGTTGAGCTCATGCTAGGAAGAAGGGCTGGAGGATAGTGCTGTGGCTCCGTGGGTCGGGGGTACCTGTCTGCAGCACCTTGATGTGTTTGAGGAAGCGCCTCTGTCATTAGCTGTGTTGTGCTTTGGTGCCATCCCACCACACTCCTGCCTGTGTAAAGCCAGGACCAAAGACTTAGCTGTTTCCTGAAAGCAGCTGTAGCTGAAGTCCACATCCGATGAGGCAGACAAACAGGATAGGAAGCGTTCAGCCAGGAACAACACAGTGTCTGATTTCAGTATCTCGCCTTTGCACTAGGACTCCCCGACCAATAAACTGCTGTATGCCAAGGAGATCCCCGAGTACAGGAAGATAGTGCAGCGATACTACAAGCAAATCCACGACATGCCCCCACTCAGCGAGCAGGAGATGAACGCTCACCTGGCCGAGGAGTCGCGGGTAAGGCATGGGGCACGCAGGCTGCATCCAGCGACTGCTTAAGTGCTGCAAGGAGCAAGCAACAAAGAGTCTTTTCCCTCAAACTTCCATGCACAAACTTCATCTGACCCAGTTCCAAGCATCTTCAGTTACTGCCAGAGCTGCAGTAAACACCCACAAGTTAGCTTGAACCGAACTAGCTTTGGCACCACTGGGAGCTGAGAGCAAAATTCAGTGCCAGAGAGCCAGGAAGCTTGGAACAGGATCCCTGCAGCCCCACAGCCCCGACCAGCTGCCCCCAGGCACCAACTGCCAGGGCCAGCACAGTCCCAGGGCCCTGCTGGCAGCATCCACATGCGGAATGCCGGCAGCGTGCTCCAGATCCACGGCCTGCCAGCGATGCGCTATGGATTCCTTGGAATCAGTCTATCCCCTATGGCACTTCAGCCTCCGGCACCAAGCAGGTTTCTCCCTTGGCATTCCTCTGCCCAGCTGTTGTGCTGCCCTATACATTGAAATGGCTTTGAGCACAGACAGGTAAACTGAGCTGTGGAGTGTGGGCTCTAAGGCTGGCTTTAGAAAGACTGAGATCATTCCTGATGTAAGGAAATGCACTTTCCCTAAAGGAGTAAATCAAAAGTCTGGTTACATCAATGCAACAAAAACACCCAGACAAAAACCTTCTTTGAATTTAGCTAATGCCCGCTGATGGGGCTTGAACTCACTCGCTGCATCACATTAATGCTCCTCCCCTCTTTGTTCTGTCTTTATAAAGAAATACCGAAATGAATTCAACACCAACGTGGCCATGGCCGAGATCTACAAATACGCCAAGCGCTACCGCTCCCAGGTAAGCAGGTTCAGCCATACTCGGCCCCAGCATACCCGTGGAGGGAACACCAAAGTAGTGTGCGTTAACTAAGTGGCCAGACGCCTGCATCCAGCCCCACTGCAAAGGGATTACTGTTTCTGGCATAGTCCCATGCACACACAGATGCACCTGCCTCCTCCTAGCCTTTGGCTGACAGCTTCTTGAAAGAGAAATCCAGCTATTCGTGGCTGGTTTAACAGCGTGTGGCTGGGCTGGACTGCAGCAGGGTCCTGATGTTCAGCCCCACAGATGCTTTCTGGAGGGCAGAGCATGCTGGTGCAATCCACACTCAAGTAACTTCCCATCCCTGGCCCTGGTTGCTCCTCACCCCCTACACTGCTTTACTGTCACGGTGGATTTTGGTTTCTCTCCCACCCCCTGCTCAGGGGCTCGGCTCTGCCCTAGAGCAGCCAGAGGGTGCGGGGGCTGTGGGCTCTTCTCATCAGGGCTCCAGCTGGCACTGGGGTTCTGCAGGTTCTGCCTGCACGGTCTCAGCACCTTCCTGTCGGTGTCTCCTGCAGATCGTGGCTGCCCTGGACGCCAACCCCACGACAAAGCGCACCCAGCTCCAGCACAAGTTTGAGCAAGTGATTGCGCTCATGGAAGATAACATCTATGAGTGCTGCAGCGAAGCCTAGGCCAACTGCAGCCCTGGAAGTGACCTTCTCTGCAGCGCAGTGCCGTAGGGAACCTGCCTTCAGCCGCAGGAACGCTGTGGATCGCCTCCGCAAGGGCCATTCTCAAACCAGCCTTGCAGTGGGGGTGGGCCTGGCCCACGGCTGAAGGGCTCCTCACCCGACAAGAAGCCACGAGACACCTTTCCGAGCAGCTCAAATCCCCTCTGGTCTGCACTGTGGCACCCATGATTTATTTGCCGTTGCCAGCCAGAAATGGAGACGTGACCCTTGTGGCGAGCTCAGTTCACCGTTTCCCTTTGATCAGCACCTGAACGGTCAGCGGTTCCCTGCATCCCTGTTTGTGGTTCCTCAGGACAGAGATGGGGCTGCAGAAGCCATAACAATTACACAAAGCAGAAGGGTAACCTCAGGGAGCAGAGACAGCAAAGGCCATCAGAGCAACGCCTGCGCTCCCTACCACACCATCCCTCCGACATCCTTGTTTTTCCAGCACCAGGGACTCTATCAGCTGATCACTAACTGCTGCATTCTGTGTATTTTTGTGCCTTTTAATTTTTGTACTGTATGTGTAAACATAACCACTCCTCCATTGGAGACTTGGGCAACATGGGGAACTCGGGGCTAAGACAAAGCAGCTGCTTCCCAAGTAGCTGGGGCATGGTGAAAGCACTTTATCCCCTAATGGAGACAGCTGTTATGGAGCATTTTCCACGTTAGACAGTGTTGGAAGGGCTGTTCCCCCTTCCCCAGGTTCCCTGACCTGCGTGCACAGTGAGCTGGAGCTGGGTAATATCACGACAAAAGGGGTCAGCTCCTGCTGACACCCTCCGTGAGCAGGCTTGAGCCACACACAGGGCAAAATACAAGGTAGCACCTTCCCCTATCTGCCCCATGTCCTCCAGCATCTCCCTGCGATCATCCTTGAAAACAAGGTCAGTGCTACTGAGGTGTCTTCCTGAAGCAGCTTGTTCTGCTCGCTTCAGGGCCAGCCAGCCATGGCTGAGACCTGAGAGCAGCAAAGACAGTGCAGCTCTGCTTCATGTCCAGTCTTTTTTTTGGCTGATAAAGGTAAATGGACTGGATCCCATCCCTGGCAGCATGATGCTCAGGAGGGCAGCACAGCAGCTCCAGCACCCCACACTGCAAACAAAGGTGGAAGGTGACCCATACTTATACTGGGGCCAGCAGACAGGGTCCCACCGAGCAGACAGAGCTTGTCCAAAACCCAGACACTTCACTGCTGTCTTGCAGCGCCTGCGCCGGGGCAGAGCCCCCGTCTTGGTGACCCGTTCTCCTTCCTGCAGGTAACACCATCTCCTTCCTGCAGGTAACACCATATTTTCTGCAGCCAGGGGAGCAGTGACCTCTCTGGTCTCCTCCAGCGTTGCAGAGGCCCTCGGTAGAGGCTGGACCATAGCAAACGCCACATGAAGCCAGCATTTGCATGCAGGCAAAGGCAACCTGCCCATGAAAGATAACCCAGACGTAGCCACCGCGTTTCCAAACTGCCAAATAGAACATTAAAAGTTACTACCTCACTCCAGGCAGAGTCTAAGGTGAGCCTCCGCTGCCCATCAGCTGGCGAGGATGCAACCTGGTCTTAGATGACTTTGGTCCACCAAACTCCTCCTGGGTGACTCACTGCCATGGACAGGTGGCTTCTAACCCATCACTCCCAGTAATGCCACAGTTGTCAGGAATTGGAACACCAGAACTGTGTCTGTGTATATAGATATCTATTTTAAAACAAAGGATAGACTTTATTCAGTATGCTAAAGGGGGGGGGGCCCCCCCAAGGGAGAGAACAGAGGTTTTTTTAAGAGAACTACAGAAAAAGTGCATACACTGTGGAGGTTTCGATGGCTGTGCTGAGGATGTGGCTTCGGAATAGAAACTCTAAGAATGTAGCTGGGCTACATTTTATTTTGAAAGTGATTTCACACACACACAAAAAAAAAAACCCTTGAATTTATTTTCCTTTTTGAAACTGTGAATAGCTGCCAGAGACACAGGCAGGCCCAGCACCGGGGGACGGGAGGGCCAGGAGGACCAGGGGAGCGGAGAACGTTGAGCTTGGCTGGAGGTGGGGAAGGGGCCATGGAGCGATAGCCCCATGCTGTTGCAAGGACAGGATACGGGGGAGCTGACAGTGCGGGTTGCCTCCAGGTGATGTGACTGGGCCGTGTGCTGGGGCTATTGCTTTATTATTTAATTTTTTCCAAAGCAAAAAAAAAAAAGAAAAAAAAATAGGCAAAAGTAGTTGCTACAACCAATGTAAAGGAACAACAGTTCCAGGGCAGAAGCTTGAGGGTTTGTAGTGTTGCCTTGAACCCCGAGCCCTTTGTAACATGTTTTTAAACTTTGGCACGTGTTGTGGGTGTAGTGCCCTTACCTGCTGTGTAGTGGAAGTGGCAGACTCTTGGAAAAGCCTATCTTTGTAATAAAACAAGGTGCTGAAACCTGCCTGGTGATGTTCCTCCCCCTGAACATGCAGAGGATATACAACACTGGGGGAGACAACTGCAGGGGGGTGTGCAGTGATCTTTCCATCTCCAGGACGTACCACACAAACCGATAACCAGCCTGCTTCCACGCGAGGTAGGGTTCAGCCCCTCTGCCCTGCAGAGCACATTGCAGCTCCTGCTGCCCAGTGCCTCAGCTCCCACCAGGACACAGGGAGAGCCATGTAAGGACACAACCAGCACCTGAACTTACACAGTCGATGACCACGCACACAGAGCCCAGTAACACCACAGCACTGCCCATGACCACACGCACAGAGCCCAGTAACACCGCAGCAGTGCACATGACCACACACACAGAGCCCAGTAACACCGCAGCAGTGCCCATGACCACACACCCAGAGCCCAGTAACACCGCAGCAGTGCCCATGACCACGCACACAGAGCCCAGTAACACCGCAGCAGTGCCCATGACCACGCACACAGAGCCCAGTAACACCGCAGCAGTGCCCATGACCACGCACACAGAGCCCAGTAACACCGCAGCAGTGCCCATGACCACGCACACAGAGCCCAGTAACACCGCAGCAGTGCCCATGACCACGCACACAGAGCCCAGTAACACCGCAGCAGTGCCCATGACCACGCACACAGAGCCCAGTAACACCGCAGCAGTGCCCATGACCACGCACACAGAGCCCAGTAACACCGCAGCAGTGCCCATGACCACGCACACAGAGCCCAGTAACACCGCAGCAGTGCCCATGACCACGCACACAGAGCCCAGTAACACCGCAGCAGTGCCCATGACCACGCACACAGAGCCCAGTAACACCGCAGCAGTGCCCATGACCACGCACACAGAGCCCAGTAACACCGCAGCAGTGCCCATGACCACGCACACAGAGCCCAGTAACACCGCAGCAGTGCCCATGACCACGCACACAGAGCCCAGTAACACCGCAGCAGTGCCCATGACCACGCACACAGAGCCCAGTAACACCGCAGCAGGCTGACCACGCACACAGAGCCCAGTCACCGCAGCAGTGCCCATGACCACGCACACAGAGCCCAGTAACACCGCAGCAGCCCAGTAACACCAGCATGCCCATGACCACGCACACAGAGCCCAGTAACACCGCAGCAGTGCCCATGACCACGCACACAGAGCCCAGTAACACCGCAGCAGTGCCCATGACCACGCACACAGAGCCCAGTAACACCGCAGCAGTGCCCATGACCACGCACACAGAGCCCAGTAACACCGCAGCAGTGCCCATGACCACGCACACAGAGCCCAGTAACACCGCAGCAGTGCCCATGACCACGCACACAGAGCCCAGTAACACCACAGCAGTGCCCATGACCACGCACACAGAGCCCAGTAACACCGCAGCCCCCGGGAGCCCAGGTGTCTGTTCTGCACCACCACCACCCCTCAAAGCTTCTGGTTTCAGCACCGTGACACCACCCCATAGGTCCTAATAACTGTGGTGTTTCCAAATCCTCTCTTTTCCACCTCCCCCAGTAAAAGCTGCTCTTTCCAGACACCAGAGGGATTTTCCTTTCCCACTAGAAAGTTGATTCTCGAAGCTAAAGCTGCAGCTAAATCCAGCCATTAAACGGTTTCACCTCTGCCAAAGCAAGCACCTCGTGTTTCACACCGAGCACACAGCTCCCTTATGGGACGTTTCCATGCAGGGAGCAGTGCCTGGCGAGGCTGACCCACACCGGAGGGCCAGGGGGGCTCTGCTCCATTACTGCTGCAGCATCTTCCCCCCTGCCCTGGGCACGACGAGAGTTTCAGCTCCATTAAAGACGGATCAGCGCTGCCAAGGCTGAAGTTTAAAGAGAAGTTAGTTTGCTCAGCTCTTGCTTAAGCCTCAGAGCAAGGCCAGGAGCCTTGGAGGGCATTGGCAAGGCCAGCTGAAGATTAGCAAAATCCTCTTTAGGAAGAGAGTTTTACTTCCACTGATTTACTCCTGCCCAGGAGGACTATAACCCTTTCCATTATCAGGCTGACCTTCAGAAAGGCTCTGCTCCACACAGAGCAAGAGAAATTCGGGTACTTGAAGCTATTAAATGAAAATGCTCCTACGTTGATCTTCAGGAGCCAGTAAGACAGGTTTAGAGGTGGGAGCTGTGCCACAGATCGGTAACAAGAGCACAAGCAACACTGCAGTCCTCAGCAGACATTCCAAACTCCTATTTTGAGCCCTAAAACACCCTTACCTTCCTCATACCATGGTGAGAGCCCCAGCAGTTGCCCTCACACTGGGGACCCTTGCCCATGGCATGTACCCGGACCTGCTGCACTCCTGTAATCCCAGCTCAGCCAGGCATTAACACAAGGGCAGGCAGGAGGGCAGAGGGCCGGGCACCCACCATGGCCATAGCTGAGCTCCACAGTGTCCCAGGTGCCAGTGTGCTGTGTCCTGTGGGTCCCCACATGGGCTGTTACCCACCCTGGGGCTCACCACCAGCCTGCACCACACACACAGCACCCAGCATTCCCTGGCACTGCAGGCCAGAGCAGGGGACATGGGGACACCTGGGCACCTCTCCAATAGAGCAGGCAGCACAGTGCCATGTGGGATGAGGCCAGGAGATGGGAGTGCAGCAGCAGAATCCCATGAGTGGGGCAGCAGTCACACTATGATGGGAATGAAGCAACTTTATTAACAGGACATTAACAGAGAGTTAAAACCTATCCTGGGAATAAACCCAACACAGACCCCAAGGGCCTGAGCCCAGCTGGGTTCCTATGGAAGAGGGGCTGTCCAGGACACACTATGGGGCCTTCTTGCCCTCTGGGAGAGTCACTGCCTTCTTCAGGCTGGCCTGCCCCTGGCCTGCTCCCGTCTTCACCCGGGGCTTCCTCACCTTGCCTTCAGCCCCCTTCACCTTGGTCCCTTCTGGCTGGGCTCCCTCGGGAGCTCCTGCTTGGGACCCATCGGGCGCTCTTGGCTGGGCTCCATTGGGCACCTTCCTCTTGCTCTTTCCCACTGGGGTTTTCCGTGGCCGCTTTGCCTTGGCGCCCGCAGCGCTGACACCGCTGTCCCCTCCTGCCTCCTCAGCACCTGGAGCCGTGGAGGGCCCTGAACGCCCCTTGCCAGAGCCCTGGGGGCGGCCGACAGCTCGCGGGGGCTTCGCTCCATCACTCCTGGACTTGGCTGCTGCCGGTGGGGGGTTCTGGGGAGGGAGAGAGCACCTCCAGCTACTGCCACCAGCCCCCCCCCCACACCCCCACGCCCACCATGCTCACCTTCGTGGCCTTCGTCTTCGACTTCTGCTTCGCCGCTGTCAGCTTTTCCTCCACGGCCCCTGCAGGATGGGCAGAGGATGAGCCCAGGCAGGAGCCCCTCCTGGGGCTGGGGCACCCCAGGGCCTTGTGGCACCACTGACCCTTTACCTTGCTGCAGCACATCTGCCATGAGCGCCTGGTCAGGCTGGGCTGGCTTCGAGGGTTCTCCTCTGTCAGGATCTGCCTGGCCTGGCAGCTTCTTCTGCTTGAGCATCTTGGGGGCTAACTGGGGGTGAGAGAGGGGTGGAAGTAGGGCTGGTGTCCACCGCGGCCCTACTGCAGTGGGGCCAGCATCCCCTGCTGACCATGAAGGTGCCAGCTCCACTGCAGTGGGGCCAGCATCCCCCTGCTCACCATGAAGGCCCCAGCCCCACTGCAGTGGCACCAGCATCTCCCAGCTCACCATGAAAGCCCCAGCCCCACTGCAGTGGCACCAGCATCTCCCAGCTCACCATGAAAGCCCCAGCCCCACTGCAGTGGCACCAGCATCTCCCAGCTCACCATGAAAGCCCCAGCCCCACTGCAGTGGCACCAGCATCTCCCAGCTCACCATGAAAGCCCCAGCCCCACTGCAGTGGCACCAGCATCCCCCTGCTCACCATGAAAGCCCCAGCCCCACTGCAGTGGCACCAGCATTCCCCTGCTCACCATGAAAGCCCCAGCCCCACTGCAGTGGCACCAGCATCCCCCTGCTCACCATGAAGGCCCCAGCCCCACTGCAGTGGGGCCAGCATCCCCCTGCTCACCATAAAGGTTCCAGCAGCTCCTGTGGCAGTGGATTTACGGGGCCGCACCAGGTCCCCACTGCTCAGCCCCTTGCTCAGCGTCACCTTCACCCAGTACTTGAGGCGGGTGGGATCCACAGTGGGGTACTTGGCCAGGATGAACCTCGTGATGGCTGGAACAGAGGCCCCCTTGTTGCTGTCCTTGGCCTGCAGCGCCTCGATGACCATCTGCATGGTTGAGGGGTGCGGAGCCCTCCGGCGCTGGGCCACTAAACCTGGGTGCTGGGCTGTGCCAGCAGCTTTGTCTGCAGGGAGAGAGACACCTCATGGGACCTGGACCCCGAGGGTGGCAAAGCCGCCCAGGAGCTGACTCACAGCCACCAGAGCCTGAGCAGAGCCCCAGTCCCACCAGGACCCCGCAGCAGCCTGAAAATCCCTTACCCAGCTGATGCTCCATGGCAGCACACACCAGCACCCAGACCCTGTTGTCAGGCAGCTCCACTGACACCTCTACCCTTACTCAGCCCCGTTCACTCCCAGCTAATTTATCAGAGCAGCACCCTGCCTGCAGGTGCTGTTAATGAGCTGCTAATTACGGTGGGAAGCAGGTGGCTGAGAATCCTCTGCAAGGGGCCAAGGGGAGCAGGGCCCTGTCTGAGAAGAGGGTTTGGGGAAAGGCAGGAGATGGAGGGACATGGGGTGATGACCCTGAGCATACAGGGTAAAGGGGTCTACATGCTGCTTGGAGGGTGGTGAGGAGCTGGGATTGGAGCTTGCTGATGGCACTCGCTGTGGGGTGAATGGGGAGGCAGCCGGGGCCCATGCAGGACCCGTTCCCAGTGTGCTGCTGGGATGTGCTGGCTCCCTTCACCTGAAGAAGCAGGGTGATGCACTGCCAGGGAGCCTGAGAACAGGGGAGGGGGGAAACGGTCCCACAGATGAGAGGAGGAAAACAGCGAGTTGCTTTGCTGGACAGTGAATGCAGGAGCAACGCCCGCACAGAGCTCCAGGGGTGCACTCCCCACTAGCACCTCACTTGCCTTTGGCTGCCAAATCCCACTGTGCTTGGGGGAGAGCACTCCCAGCCCCACAGAGGGGCAGCCCCTCCGTGTCCCTCCATGCTCCCTCCATGCGGGCTCCTGGCACAGCAGCCACCCGCAGCCACAGACAACATGGGCCAGGTATGAGCTGAGCCCCTGGCTGTTCAGGGTCCCCAAGGCACCCAGGGCACTTCTGTGTCATGGCAACATTCAAAAGAAGTCATCCTGTGATCCCATGGACACTTTCCCGGCTGGATACTTGTGGTGCTCTCAGGGTGAGCCTGAGTAATTCACTGATTGCACTTTGGTGCAGGAACAGTGCCCATGTCCCCATTGGGGACCGCTGTGGTCCTACACAGCGCCGCGTCAGTCCCTTCTTTATGGAAGAGGCACGGGGCTTCCATCCTCACCATGGGGGAGAGCTGCAAGCTGGGATTAGATGACACTGGCCGGGTCACGGCCCGCCTGGTGGACGTGTTACTGTGCAACTGTACGTGCAAAGCGCTGCCCAGAAGGACCTTTGCCAAGGTCTGCACCCACCTGCTGAGCCCAGCGACCAGATCCTGGCAGGGGACCGAGGTGCCAGCAGGAGCAAGGAGCTGGGAGAGGCACCCAGGGCCCAGCTCCACCAGCACGTTCACTGCTCCATTTCCAGTCCATTTCCAATTTCCCAGGAAGGGGCCAGCGGGGACACAGGAGGGCTGCAGGGGCTGGCGCCATGCGGGGTTGGGAGCATCCCCAACCATCTCCTCCTCCTGCATCTGGCCATCACCTCTCTGGCAGCTCCATGATGTTTCCAGCACCGGCTTGGGCTGGCAGGGGGATTCCAAACCCTTGCTTGTCCCTACCAGCAGCAGCAGCAGCCGTAGGGCTGGGCATGGTGTGGTGCGATAACCCACAGGCCTGGAGCCAGGCCATGTGCTGGGTCTGGTTCTGTGACAGTGAGAAAGCCAAGGTGCCAGCCTTGCCTCATGGACAGCAAATAAACACCCAGTCCTTCCTCCTCTTCCCTCCAAAACCAGCTCCCAGATTTGAGGTACATGAATCAGGCATCAGCCTAAACACTGAATTATTCATAAACCTCTAATCTTTAGATTTCACTGAATATGCAGAAGTATTGATAAAAAAAAAATAATGAGAGAATTGTACTTGCAAATTGCTCTTTATTAAAGGTTTAACTTGCATGGGCTCTATATGTTCCGTATTAGACCTTGCAAAGCTGCATAGGATTAGAAATCAGAGAGGATAATAATGTACAAAAATAGTTTCAAATGTTGATAACACTGAACAGCGAGAAAAACATCTTATTTGTATAACTGAGCTAAAAATAAAAACGAAGAACACTGCTACAATTGCCGAATGCCATCTTGTAGTGCTCAAAACATATGTCGACATCTCTGAGCCATATGCTCCCATGTCTTGCTGCTACAGCGCGGAGGGAAGCTTAGCGACGCGCCCGTGGATCCTCAAAAGCACAAGCACTGCCCAAAACCTCCTACTTGGGCTGGTGCCAACCTGAGCGTGGCGCGGGGCAGGGTGGGACCAGGGGAGGGCTCTGCTGGGGACACCCAGCCGGGATGTGCCGAGGGTGCCGGCACCGGGCGCGTGTGGATGCGTGGGGCGCCTGCAGGGGCAAGCACAGCGCCCTCCCGGGCGCATCTGGCTGCAGACACACGGGGCTGTGCCCTGCTGTGCTGTGTTGTGCTGTACTGTGCCGGCAGGACCCCTCCGTGCTGCCCGCTCGCTGGGCAGGATCCGCAGCCATCACCTCTGCGGCATGGAGGGGCCTGACTGCACCGCACCGTGCCCTGTCCCTGCTGCGGGGTGACCGAGCCTCGCAGGGCTCCTGCCATGCCGGAGGTGGGGCAGAGCTGGAGCGGGGAGCACCGGGCAGGGCTGGCGGCACCTCGCAGCAGCCGAACCTGCCGCGGGCAGCACCGGCCGGGCCGTCAGGGTGGGAGCGGGGAGGGGAGTGCGGCTCGGGCCGTGCACCGCAGGCGTCGGAGCCGGGGTTTGCCCTCGGAGCAGGGCGCGAGCGCTCAGCGAGTGAACAGAAAGGCGGATTTACGGCAGCGGAGCTAAAGCCTTTGCATTTTAATTACAAAACGTGTGTACACATTTCCAGCCTTGTGCCCAGGGTTCCTAGTGCAGGAGAGAGGAGCCCACCCGCAGGGCCCGCAGCGGTGCAGCGGGGACGGGCGGTGGCAGGGACAGGTTCGTGCTCCCGAGGCGGTGACGCGCACCCCGAGGACCGGCCGCGCTGCGGAGCCTACGCGGGGGAGACCTGGCTGGTGGAGACGGAGGAGGTCTCTGTCTTGCCCGCAGATGTGTCCTCGTCGCCCAGCGGGTTCTTGCCGCAGCAGAGGGTTGTGATCATGCAGTTACGGAACTGGAAGAGAGGGAAGCCTGGGGTGAGGCAGGCGGGCCCCGCGAAGCTGCCCCCGAGCCCAGTATGGAAGCCCCGACCCTGGTGGAGTGTCCTTCCCCGCTGCCTGCCCTGCCTGCTGCTCCAGGCCAGCCGGCACACAGCCCCAGCTGCTCCAGTGACACAGTGCCTGGCTCATCTCAGCTGGAAGGGGCCATGAGATGCGTGCAACACTGGGCTGCCCAGTTCCCCTCCAGCATGCTGGAATAAGATCACCTGGAAATAACCCCCCTTCCTGGCCCACTGGCACCTCAAGGTGCCGAAACTCACTGCAAGCAATGAGACACAAGAAGGGAGGTTGCCTGGCTCCTGGCCGGTTACCTGTTTGTTCATGACGATGTAAATCACAGGGTTGTAGATGGCGGAGCTCTTGGCAAAGAAAGCCGGGATGGTCATGAAGATGGGCCCAAAGTCTGACCCCTGGTTGGTGAAGATGTAGAAAGCGACGCTGGCGTAGGGGACCCAGCATATCAGGAAGGCGACGACCATGATGATGACCATGCGGGTCACTTCCTTCTCTGCCTTCTGGGTGGTGGCAGACTCCTGCTGCTGGGCAGCAGCCTGTGGGCAGGAGGAAAGGAAAACACGGTGAAGCTGGGGGATGCTGCGCCAGCACAGGATATGGGGTCAGGGCTTGGGGTGGTTGAGCATCTGATGCTTCCCACTTTGTGGACAGCTAGTCTGACACCAAGGGTCCTTTCTGTCACCAGCCTGGCGCCTGGCGTGGGCCCCCTCCCAGCACTCGGCACAGGGTGGCCCTGAACCCCCACCACTGGCAGGTACCCACCTCCTTGACGGTGCAAACCAGGTTCCCGTAGCAGAAGAAAATGACCATCAGTGGGATCATGAAGTGAACCACAAACATGTAGATAACGAAAGATTCGTTGTTGATCTCTGGCTTCAGGGTGTAATAGTCAATCCCGCACGAGCACTGCATGCCCTCGGGGATGTACCTGCGAGGAGAGCGGGGCAGGTCAGCACCCAGAGGAGCGTGGCCGAGCCGGCACCAGGCTCCCGCAGCCCCGGCCCTGCTGCCCGTACCTGGACCAGCCGAACAGCGGGGGAGCGGCGCACGCCAGTGCCATGATCCAGGTGAAGGCAACACCCATGATGGCGTGGTTCTCCCCGAAGCGGAAGTTGCTCATGGGCTTGCAGACCACCACGTATCTTTCGATGGCCAGGACAACCAGCGACCAGAGAGCGATTTCACCTGTGCCAGGGAGAGAGGGACAGGGACACGGGGGCTTGGAGCAGCAGCAGGAACACTGATGGCAGCACCAGGCCCCCTCGGGCTGTTGTTCCCAAGGAAGACTCCTGGCAGCAGGTAAACGTCCACCAATGGCTGGGAAAGAGGAATGAACTGAGGGCAAGCGCAGATGCAGCAGGAAGGCATGAGAAGACACCTCCTTACTGCACCGCTTAACCACAGTAACCACTTTGCTGTGGTATTTTGTGGCTGGATGCTACCACACATCCCAGACAGCACTTGCAAGCCTACAGTCCCACTCTGAGATACAGCAAGTGCCCATCATCCCAGGATTTTCCCTCGCTGCACACAGCTTCCCAGGAAACTTGTGCCCCAAGGACCAAACCAGAACCACTTCAGGCTATGGCTGAAGCCAGAGCTGAATGGAGAACATTTTTAGACACAGTTTTTATTTAACATCTGCTTCATTCCGGGCCCTGCTGGCACGGGGGGGAAAGGCAGCTTTGCCAGCCTGCACCACCATGCATGGCAGCAGAGCCCATGGCAGACACTAGCTCCACAAAACAGGAAGAGCAAATCTGTCACCTCTCAAGTCAGAAAGCAAGCCAGAGAGATGTGCAAACCCAGCAACTGCTGAATCTGCTGCTGGTTGGTTGCTTTCCATTGCTGAGCTGTTGTTCTCTGGGTACTGAGCAGCTGCCTACCAAAATATGGCAACAAAAATGTGCCATTTGTCACTTTCTTCACCTCCCACCCCGAATCCTGAGAACATCTGGGTACCTTCCCTCCCCCTCTTAAGATCCAGGGCCATTTCTAGCAGGAGACGTTTTGGTATCTGGGAAACTTACCACCCAGCGTGGCAAAGAAGCCTTCGATGTAGCACCCCGTTACTCCAAAGACAAAGTACCCATTCATCGAAGTGTACATGGTGGTCGTGAAGCCACCAAAGACCATGAAGAGGTCAGCGACTGCCAGGTTCAGAAGGATGTAGTTTAGAGGTGTCCGGAGCTTCTTGTGCTGGATGGTGACGTACAGCGTGAGGAAGTTGATAGGGAAGCCAAGCAGGATGAGCATGAACATGTAGGCAGCCAGCGCCGAGTACTTCCAGGGCTCAGCCAGGTAGTACTGGGGGTATTCGAAGGGGCTCCGCACCACCCCTGTCTTGTTGGACATAGGCACATAGAAGTCTTGGCCTTCGGTCCCGTTCATGGTTGCGGCTCGGGGGGCGCCTCGTGCTCTTCCTCAGGGGTTCTGTGCTGCGCGGGGGGTTCACCTCTCGAGTGGGGCTCCCGCCACCTCTCAGCCTTCGCTGGCACCCCGGGGAGAAGCGGCAGCGCTCACCCCTGCGGGCACCTCTTATAAAGTGCCCCCTGGGGTAAGCTGCGGGCGCCGGAGTCAGCGCGATTGGGGCTTACAGAATTATTAATCATAATCATGCGGGTAATTGGCTTTTCTGGGAGGGTATTAAGGGGACACCTGTCTCCAGCCTGCACTGCCGTTGTTGGGGACCACGGTTCATGGGTGTATACAGGGGTAGCTCTGCACCACAGCTTTCATTTGGGGGGAGCCAAACCAGGCGGCAGCTCCACTCGCAGAGCCCCACTCCTCAGCATGGCTGTGCTCCCATGGGAGCAAGGGTTTGCGGTGGGCCCGGCCCCCATGGGAGTCCTTGCACCCCATGATCCAGAGCTGGACATCCACAGCTCAATGCTGCCATTGCCTAGGGGGACATGCACCACCCTCACCCCCAAGGCCTTCAGCCCACCCTCCACTGGCACTCGTGTGCACTGCCCATCCATATGAAATGCCTCAGTTTCCCCACAGGGAGGTGCTGGGAATGGGATGCATCACCATCAGGTTGCCAGGGGATGCCAAGGCAAATGTGAATCCTTATCTTGGCTCCTGGGCTGAGCTTTCAGGTCTCTCCAACAAGCAGAAGCTTCCTTTCCATCCCCCACTAACAGGAGGGAAGTTTGAGGTTCAAAACCCCACAGCTGTGGGTTTGGAGGTTGCAGATGGTGGCTGGGCAGGGCAGGGCAGGGCAGGGGAGAGTGTTGTGGTGGGCTCCATCAGTGACAGAGGGGTGTCCCAGGCCCCTTCTTACAAGAGAAGTGGGTCAGGGACTCTCCAGAGTCCCCATGGAAAACCATCCCCCCACAACTGCCATTCCTGCAGCTCTCAGGCAGCATGAGCATCACCAACCCTGCTTCCATGTGCTCGCAGCCACATCTTTTTCTGCTGCAGGATTTGGCTGGGGAGGTTGGAACACCAGAGTGAAGCACTGACCCCACCGGCAGGTTTCCAGTGGTACCAACCTTCTGAGGCTGGCTTTGCACGTGGCTTGGGTCCTGACACTCACTTTGGTAACAACAGGCATCATTCTGCACCGGTGCTGAAACAGCTACTGGACAAGGGCACTGAAGGGAGGTTTTGGGCTGAAGCCACACTCAACTTCATTTGCCCCTTGACAAAAATCTTTGGTCTTTGCAGAACCTTGCAGGATCACCAAATCCCACAGGGAAGCAGTCATCAGAGCATCCCATGTCCTCCACGTCTCTGCCTCACCACTCAATGCACTTGACTGTGCTTGAGACGTTCTTTGCGCCAACCACTGATTGAGTCCCACGTTATCTTCTCTTTGTGTTTCAGAGGCAGCAGGGCTGGGGAGGGACCCTTCATTAGGGACTGTAGTGATAGGACAAGGGGTAATGGGTTCAAACTGAAACAGGGGAAGTATAGATTGGATATAAGGAGGAATTTTTTTCCTATTAGGGTGCTGAGGCACTGGAATGGGTTGCCCAGGGAGGTTGTGAATGCTTCATCCCTGGCAGTGTTCAAGGCCAGGTTGGACGAGGCCTTGGGTGAGACGGTTTAGTGCGAAGTGTCCCTGCCCATGGCAGGGGGGTTGGAACTGGATGATCTTAAGGTCCTTTCCAACCCGAACTATTCTATGGTTCTATGTACAGCAGGAACACAGTGAAGCTGACCAGAGGCTGTGAGTGCTGCATCCAGCACGGGAGGATGTGTCGGGGCTGCTGGAGCTCACAGGCACAAGGTGGGCAGAGCTCGTGTCCTCTTGGCCTGAACAGATTTCCTTCAGTCCTGGCCTAGTTTTACCATGTTCCCTGTGGGTTAGGTTAACCTTTGGGTTAAACATGCAGAAGGTTTAAAGGAACAAAGCACAAAGCACTGTGCTCTCTTTAAGGAAGAAACCAAGCTGTAAACCTTCACTCCAAGTGGGGAAGGTCTGAAGGGCTGAAGTGCTGGCCCTGTGGACAACAGAAGACCTGGCCGGCTGCAGCCAAGGCAGGCCACGATCACTCTGGGCAGTCCCAAAGGTCTTTCCTTTATGTTACATGAAAACACCCCCCACTCGTCCTCTCAATTAACTTTTCACACTTGTTGCCAAGGCCAGGGAGTGCCAGCAGGGAACTGCAAGTGCAGCTGTTTGCACCCCACCTTGGCCTACAAGAAGGATTAAAGTTTTATCTTCCAGTGCACAAATGTGCTACCTTAAGCTCTGATGCAATAAGCCACTGCCGAGGTCAGCAGCTGCCACTGAGTGCTTAGTGCTGTGCGTCACTGAGGAGCGGAGGGACAGTGAAGAGCAATGGCCCTGGTGGGATTTCTTGCACATCCAGGGACTTGTTACCATGGGGCAGCTGAGAGCCGGAGCGGCCCAGGGCAGCGTGGAGCTGGATACACCTTCCTGACATGAGATGTGCCAAGGGTGGCTGTGTCTGGAAAAGACCTGCACCATACTCACAGAGTTGTTTAAAGGACAGAAAGAACCTTCCTCGCTCCATCAGCTTTGTCTCGGTGTCACAACAAACCCTCTCTATTTATTTGTGTAATTCTTCCTTCCCACTACTGTGCAAAGCCAGCTCAGTCAGTGCTGGGGAACGAGCGAATTCCTCTCTGGCTCCCGTCTCCAACAGCATTGTTTATCCATGGCAATAGCAAAGTCTTCACTGCAAACAGTGACAGATGAGTCAGAAAGCAGGCGAGCCCTAATTAGAACAGAACGTTTTGAAGTGGTAAATTAAGCAAACTTGGTCAGGAACGCCCAGGGAACTGGGAATCCTGCAGTGCCACGGCAGGGTGGCACGTTCAGGAGGAACTCAAGCAGCCGCAACCACACCACCAGTCTCACATGCAGAGCCCTGTCCCTGTGTAGCTGCTTCACCAGCACCCACCCACCTCAGCCAGCAGCTCCAGAGAGAGAGGCAGGATCCAAAGGGAAGCTGCAACAGGCAGGATGTTGAAACAACACCACAAGTCATGGTGACACAGGCACAACAGATACTGGATTAAAGTCAAGAGACCTGTCGCTCCCCTGCTCCCATCCAGCCAAGGCAGTTCCTACTGCAGAACTGCTCAGTGGCAGCCCCTCAGGTTTGTGCCTGAGCCAGCGCTGACAAACACCAGTGCTGTGCCTACAGCTGAGACCAGAGCTTGCCTTCTTCCCCACCGTCCCCCAAGCAACAGGCCAGAGCCAGGCAAGCAGCAGGGAGGGGATGGAGCTGGGACAGCTCAGGGAAAGGAGGAGGAAGGAGGATGTTGCGTTTGTGGTGTTTGCCTTCCCAAGTAACCGTTACTCATGCTGAGGCTCTGCTCTCCAGGAAGCAGGCTGGACATCTGCCTGCCACTGGGAAGCAGTCAAGAAATTCCTTACTGCTTTGCTTGCATGCACAGCTTTGCTTCACTTAAACTGTCTCTATCTCAACCCGTGAGCTTCTTTGCTTTTGCTCTTGTTATTTTCCCCCTAGTCCTGCAGGGAGGTGGGGGGGACTGAGCAAACTGCTGCTGCCAGGACTGACCCTGACCCACCACACTTGGTCAAGGGGCTGCAGCATTAAATCCTCCGTGGGGCTGCGAGAGGGCCCCCAGTGCCAAGTCAGCGTAACTCTTAAGGTCACATTTTAAGAGCTCTAAACTCTACAACTGTCCTTGCCTAAATGGAATAGAAAGGAAAAAACCCCGTTCACACCCACAAGCCGTAGCGTTACAGCACATTCCCAGACCGAAACTAGTGAAAAACAGTCCTGTTTATTTGGAGATCTGTCCATAACAGGTACAGAGTAAGGAGCAAATCCAGTCCTAACACAAACTGGAATCAAAATAACAATTACTTCAAGACTGAACTTGACCCTAAAACATTCTGGTAAAACTCTGTGGCACTTCAGCTGCTCTGGGAAATGGAGAGGACATTCACAAACAACAGACCTCAACATTTAAAAAAGTTACATTTCTTCAACTTGTTTCCACTCTGGTGGACAAACTGGAACAACAACTTAACAAAGTTGTCAGGAAGGCTCTGTGAGGCTCAGGGGTGTTCTGCCAAGCCAAGAGGGCAGTCTGTCTGCTGAGGTATGAGACTGGTTTTCTTCATTGGTTTGACTCATCTATTCTCCGTCTACAGAAGGGACAACAGTTATGCTGGAGTACGAGCAGCTCATAGTCTTCTGTGTGAAACATCTGTTAATGAGGAGCAGATTTAGGGACAAGTTAGCCTGGGACTTGCTTAAAGAAAATGCAAAGCAAGTTCAGTGGCTTCTTTATGGCACCAACATTCTGAAGCTACCCTACAAGAGAATTGGTCTTCTTGCTTCCAACTGCTTGAGCGTGCCATGACCTGGAACAGAGCAGCAGGCACTTCACAGGGCACTGCCAATGCTGCTCAAGAGCACAAACCCGTTCATTACTTTTGCTGAAGAAAGGAAAAAATTAGGTTCTGCGTAAGCAAACGTGACTGAATTCCAGCGTTTCATAAAGCCATTCCTGAGAGGGCAAGGAGAGGGACAAAACCACAAGCTAACTTAGTCACTGACTGATTTTCCTTGCTAGAGCAGGCTGAAAGTCAGAGAGACAGAGCAAAGAAAGAACTATAAATCAGCGTTTGTTGTTCAGCCAAGGTTTGCTCGAGAGGCTCTGACTCGCTGTCAGTGCAACTTCTCAGATTCAGCTACCTCAAAGTTTTCAGCTGCTCCTCTGTGCATCACACAGCTTGACTGTTGGTTTTCATTGCCTTCTTTGTCTACATCATTCAGGAGCTTGTTGAATACATTTTAAAGCATGAGGTTTCAATGACTGGAACTGTTTCGGCTGTAGGACTTTGGGGGGTTTTTTAAACCTCTCCACGAAACCGTACCTGAAAGCACGATGGACACATGGTGATGGAGGCGTCAGGCAGCAGGGAGCGGTAGTACTGCCACCGCAGTGGCTTTGGCCAGCGTTTAATGAGGACATCCCTGCGGCTCATGGACCGGAGAACAGCACGATTCACCACCACTGGAACGAATTCTGAGCCGCCTTGCTGCAGGAGAGCAGGTTCAGAAGGAATTACTGTTACCAACTGCAAAGCCCTTTGAGGATTAATAAGCTGTTGCAAGCAGCAAAGTAAAATCCAGTAGAAAAAGCTAATATAGAACTGGCCTGGGTCTAGTCCCACCAGACTCGCTGAGCGTTATCAATACCTTCAGCGACAGCAGCATCCACCCACAGCGAGCTCCCATGATTCATTTTAACACAACTCCTTGTAAATAACACCCATGGCCAGAGCCTTTATTAAAACCTCACAGCAAGGACTGATTTACAGGTACACTGCAGAGACACAGAATACCCTGGAGACAGCCCCGCTGTATCACTGTATGGTGATAAAACACAGTTCCAGGAACATTTAAGATCTTTGTTGGTTTTGTGGGGTTGTTTATTTAAGAGAGCAATTAACTGGTAAATCCCTTTCTGTCTCCAGCACTGTCCCTCTCTTCCCATCCCTGCTTTGTGTCTCTCTCTAACTCATTCACACCAGAAGAGCGGCAGGGACTGTAAGCTATGTTTTCTTATTCATTTCTGTTGGTAGCAGGAAACAAGCAGCTGTAAGACACAGGTACAGCTCTTACCTCAAAGCTCAGTTTTGCTGTAAAGGGGTCATCATCTTCAATATCTGTATTGTCATCAAGCCTCAAGCTCTCTGCATCTGGATGCATTTCTTAAGGACTGTCTTCACAGTAGCCAGCACCCACAGAATAAATATGAGCGAACCAGCAGGACTGGTGTCCTTGTTCCAGAGTATTCTCAAACTGCTACAGGGCCTAGATTATTACATAAAGCACTGGAGAAGGGCTGGATGTGACTCACAGTGAATGGGAAAACTGATCATTGCAGCTGCTGCAGAACAGAGCTGACCACAACCAAGCCTAACGTCAGCTCTGCCTTCTTCCCTCTCTGTCCCCTCCTGAACATGAAGCAGCCTATTTAAACTACATTTTGAGCAGCTGGAGTCAGAGATGGTGTTTCCTTGGACATTACTCTGCACATAATATTACATGGCCCCCACAGCAACTGGTAGCTCTGGATGCCAAAGCAGTCCATACCAGAATCCAGCAGGAATGTTAACAAAGGAAGTCCATGCTGGCTTTCCTGGGCTAAGAGAAGGCAGCCCCTAAAATGAGCTGTTATTGGAGTGAACAGCACACTCGTGATTCTCCCCATTCTTCACAGAAATCAGCTAGAACAGGTAAAGCATGGCATTCCATTGTTCAAAAAAATAGTTCACATGATTAGAAACAAATCATCCTGGTGAAAAAGCTTTATGAAATATTAGGTTTAGTTCAGACACCTCTTTGGTGGTTCTACTAACTTGAAGAGGGAACAATGTAATCGCACTCACATCAGTCATCTGACAAAAAGGAAGTTTTAAACCCAAGGAGGGGCAAAATAACTCAAAACTGTTTTTTTTTCCCTAAGAAAAGGACTGGAAACCAATCTTAAGCAAAAGGATACTGTCACTCATCGTCTCTTGCCATTTCTTCTCCTTTTTATTCAATCGTGGAGCTTCAAGATCAATGAGAGCTACAGCTTCTTCATCTGTGATGCCATCTTCCAAATAGAACTCAACCACGTGCAGCACTTCTAAAGGGGTGTGAAAAGCAAGAGTTCAGACAGTGCCTCCCATAAGATACTGTGCCCATTCAGAGATGAACACACTTGGCTTCCACAATGGTGGTGCTCTGCCCACATGTTCTTATGAAGCAAGTTAAAGGCAATAAAACAAACAAAACCCCGTCAACTTCCCAAAGGATTGCATCTGTGTTAATGAAACACTTTGCACATGCAGTGTCTCAGAGAAAAGAAACGCTTTACTGCTGCTGCTGTCCTGCAACAAAATCCAGCAATCCCTGGGACAGGAGGCAGCCACGCAGTCAAATCTAACATCAAAAGGGAAGATTTGCTTGTCCAACTAACATTGCAGAGAAGAAATTAAGTACTAGCCAATTCTGTTAACATTTATCTACTTGAAAAGCACAACCACATGTGATATTCCAACGCACCATAGGAGGAAGCGGAGAAGACAAAAGGCTGTCTGCAGTTAACACAGACATTCCCCAGGTTATTCAGCAAAGGGTTGTTGGTAGAGCACCTGTAACATAAGGGCACAAGCTCCTGCAAAGACACATACAGAGCACAGTGATTATAAACAGATCAGCATATCCTGAACTCTGTTTTCAATTAAATATGGGTTCCTTAGGCGTAACACCACTGATACATCATCATTAATCTGGAGAAACGCTGCTGTGAAATCAGATCCCTCAACATCTGAAAATGCTTTCCCTTTTTAATAAAGCAGGAAGTTTTCACATTAAAAAAAGCCATCTCTACCACTGTAACAATTAAATTGTCACCTTGACTTTGCAATCTCAGAAGCAGAACTCTGCGTCAAATACACAGTGACAAAAGAAGTCGAAGAGAAGGCTGCCAAAGCAAAAGTTTTTTGCTCTAAAGTTTGGTCAAATTTAAGTTCTTCAATTAATTCACCGCTCCTCCAAGAGCACAGTTATTTTAGACAGTTCTTAGGATTGTGTTTCTATTATTTCAGGTGGGCAGGTGCATGTTCTCTTGCACAATACAATTTATTTTTACCGAGTACTCCAGGAGACATGGCTTTACAGAACACCGCAGAAAGTCAGGCTTCAGTTAAAGAAGAAAAGGTGTTAAAATAAGACTTAAGGAAGGAAGGTTATTCAAGGTACAGGTGAAGGAGGGGAGGAGTGCCAGGAGTGGGACAAATGAAAGTGACCTCCAGCTGGAGAGAGAGACCAAGCCTGTGGAGTAATTGCATGTGGATCAGACAGAAGAGGCTCGAAAGAATTAATAGGCAGAGAGGAAGGTAGATGCCAGACAGGAGAGGGAGGATGGAAGCTGCCCATAAAGAAAGGGCTGATTTTAATTTGTTCTCAGGAGCAAAAGGAAGTCTGACCTGAAGAATAACAATAAAAAGGACTGTTTCCAGCAGAAATATAATTATATCACAGAGCTATGCTTAATATATTTCAGACTTCTTTTGTGGATACAACAACTCAGATGCTTGGACGAGGCTGCATATTAACGATTAACATGAAACACATTACAACTTACTTCACTGTCATGGAATGGCTTGGATCGGATTGTCAGGCTGCCCAGCTCAATTGATTTCTGGAATCTAGCTGGGATATGCAGTCCCTGTAACATGTCATAGGCATGACGAGCCAGTTTGTAGGCACCAAGAGCTTTACTCTGTTTTGCCAGGGTAAATAATGTTTTGCTATAACTTAATTAAGGAATAAAAATGAAAACAGCATTTAAGAAGAACTGCAGTACTCTTTCTGATCAGAGCAGTTGTGCACTGGTGCTTGGAACAGAAGAAATCCACTTACATAGCTCCATTTAAAAACAAGAGTGAAAGGACTATCAGAATGTCTGTGGGCAATTATTAGCAAGGTAAGGAGTTGGACCCCTCCATAAACACTGCTTTGGTTAAATATGCTGGCTCCATTTACAAAATTTCAGTAGTTTTAGAGTGAATGGATTTCCCCCCAGACTAAACAAATCCCTTACAGCACCAGCAACCCCACTGACATCAACTAAATACCCATGATCTTACTGGAACTAAAGCATATGCTCCGTGTCATTGATCACAGGTCGTCCTTCCCTTTCATCAGTGTGTAACAGTAACTGCTGTTTGGAAAGTTACTGATCACAGGGCATGTTAACAAAAGTATAATTTCCATAAAGCCTTTCATAAGTGAGAAGGTGATGAAATGGAAAGCTAACATCCCATCCAAAACCAGAAATGGAGTGAAACCAAGAAAATCTGGCCTGCCCATGTCATCCAGTGACCCTTCTTGCCATCTTTTACAGACAGGTGGCTTTCCATGGGGCTCACTTCTGAAGTGCTCTCCAGAGATGCAATATGCACTAACAAAGCTGTGCAAATGTGAGCTTGACAGACACTACACAGTGATAGCAGCCTCATGGGAAGCAAAAGCTCCTGGTTTTCCCCCCTCCTCCTGTCTCAGTTCAGTCTCCTTGCAACAACACTGTCAAGACTCAGAGCCAACATCCTGTTGCAGTGACTGGTATCCTAGAACTTGCTTCTCTGACAAAGGTGATGCACCACACTGGGTGGGTGGTTTGAGAATCATGCTAGTTGATTTGTACAGCTCTCCAAACCTATTTAAAAAAACAGTTGTGCAGTTAAACACACCACAGTTTGGAGATGCTGATCATTTCCTTAGGGACAAAAGCCAGTTTCCACAAACTACAGCCAACAGCTGAAACTGAAGATATCCTGGAGGAAGTCTCTGCATTGTGGCTCAACATCAATTATTCCTTTCATGTATCTCACAAGATAACTTCTGTATTTTTTTCTGTATTGGAAGGATACGCTTTTGAGATACCCAAAGGAGTCTCCTTTGTTAAGCTGTGCAGCAGGAACCTGGAAATATTGAAGAGGGTTTCAGGCAAGTGGAAACTGAATGGCTCCTCCTGCAGTATTAAAAATACAGACACATATTTCTAAGCTGGAAAACCAACAACTCGCATCACTAAGCATCCCTGCACTGGGCACCTCAAGTACTGCATTTCTTCATACAGTTATGAAAAGAAGGGGTACTGACAGAAGATAGCATGTGGATTTTGCATGTCTTTATCACCAAACCTCATGCAGAGAAAGAGAGAAAGAGACTCATGTTGCTGAAACAGAATCTTTAACTGGCTATTTCAAATTGAGGGCAGATTGGCCAGCAGCATGGAGTCTCCATAACCGTCAGGTCTGAAGCAGTCTGACCAGCAAAGACCTCCATAGCATAGCACCAGCTCTTGGGCAAGGGCACAGATTGAGTGTTCTCAACGTTTTACACAAAGAGTATTTTTACCAACAGTATCAGCAACATTGCTGTAACTGCTGGTAGTAGCAAGAGCCCCTCACTCATGACTGCTTATCATTCTGGAGTAGTTTGCACACATCAAGTAGCCTGTGTAGGTCCAGAGGCTCAGATCACTGTAGAACCAAATGGATACAACCAGCAAAAAAGGGCTGGGGGTGGAAGCCAGTCATCATCTTATCTGCTCATACGAGACAAGCCCAGATCTGCTAAGCTGCACTGCAGGCTCTAGGAACTCAGACAACAGAAGTTCTTGTGCAGCACAGCAGAAGGGTGTATAATAAAGTTAAAGAAATAAGTAACTATACACTATCTCTAATCTACACTCAATATTTAATTGCCTGAAAAGTCATTCAATATTCCTGGTTATTTCTGGACTCCCTAAAGAAGAATAGCCAGGAAGCATAAACACAAAACCTCTAAAGCGAGTGCCTTACAGTGTATCTGTGAATAATATGATAGACATGGTAAACTTCTGCCAAATGCTGGAAGTGATGAAACTTCTGCAACATTTCAGTCTTCTGCTGTTCATTCTCTGCGGGAGGCAAAGGCATCAGTGTAAGTCTCCCAGGCGAGTCTGGGAGACTCAGCTGGAATACAACAGCATATTATGGTTTAGGTGCCAGCACTTCTGAGAGAGGCAGGTACCAGTTCACGTGTGTCCCACCTCCCTGTCCAAACCACACATTGTACAGACTTGCCATTTTTCTGGGCAAATTTCTGGTCTAAAGCAAGTGTGGTAAAGCACAAAACGGCTGAGGTGACAGTTTTAACATAGCTAGAGGCTATAGCTTAAAGGAGAAAATGGCAGGTCTGCATCACTGGAAACCTCATCCATAACTACAGACGTTATGAATAAACATTTGTTTCATAAATGCTAACTACACTACTAAGCCATTTGGAAATATCTGCATCTCTACAAAATACCTGAGGGGTAACAGATCCACACTAGCATCCAACAACTGAACTAAAAAAAGAAAGGTACTTACAGCATCAGGCCAAAGGCAATGTTATCAATCTTCTGTTTAATTATTACTACATTCCACTTGTTGTTACTGGCTGCACCTTTCTCCCAGTGAAATACATTCAGAAGACACGAGAACAGCTAATAACAGTCAGTTTTATCTGTAGGCAGAACTAATTTGTAAAGTACCTCTCCAACCTCTGTTCAAATACGACATGGATTTTGCACTCCCAAATCATCTTTGATTTACTAGTACGTTCACCCTCCAACCATGTCCCTAGGTAAGGTGTGCTGTGGGAAGGTTCCTGAGGGTACACAGTCCCAGGAGACACAATCTGGGTTTCTGCTCAGGAGGCCTGCGCATGCTGCTCGGCTTATTTGTTTTAAATGAGCACATGGGAAAACCAAGGGACTACAGAAATAGCACAAGCCGGAGTTACACACACATTAAAAAAACCAAAACAAAGCCAAACAACAGTGAGGCAGTCACAGCAAAGCTACCACAATACAGTAATTGTTTGTCTACATGCACAAGGAGGTAACGAGAAGAATAGAAACTTCCTTTTGATTACTTACCTTGGGCTATATCTAAACACTGCATGGAAAGCATCCAGTAATAATAAGCAGCATCGTTGAAGCGGCTCTCCATCACAGCGTTATGTGTCAGCTGCTCCAGCACCCGCATTGCCTCGCTCTGCCTGCCAGCCTTGTGGAACGCTACCAAGGAGCCCAAACAGAGGATTTTACAGTGTGATTATATCAATTAACTGAAATTAATGCTTTTAAATTAAGAGCAGTCTATTCAGCCAGTATCGCAGAGTCTATCCAGGGCAGGATAAAAAGGATTATATGCTGGTGTTTTTCTCCTTGAAACCAGCGACGCTAATGGAACATGAGAAACATCTGTAGCTATTTTGTGGCTTTTGCACTGGCTCCGCAGCTCTTGAGCTCATGGGTTTCGTACAACGCCGGTTGCTTTTTTTAAATACAGAAATAGCAAAAATGCTACCATGATTAGATCTCTGTACGAGCAATCTCGACACTGCAAATCACAACTTCATCCAAAACTACAGCAAATTAACATTTGAAGTTAGTGCTCTGGCTTGTAACACTGGGTATTTGGAAAGACTGCTGCATTTATGATGTCCTTTTATCATTTATTAACAGCATTTATCTGATGCTCAGAAGCCAGTATAAAGTAAGATCCTGAATTCTGTGTAAACATGCATTTGGCAGTCTTCATACAGGGTTAATGGGGATGGGGAGAACCAACCCCCCCAAAACGTACCCCCACAGCACAGTTGCCTCCTGACTTCAGCTAGGTCACCTATAACCAATTCTGATGTAGCTCCACAGCTATCTCAAGCGCACCCAGTTCTGGAGCACTTATATTTACTGAGCCACAGCAGCCCAGTATTCTGTGGAACAAACTGGGAACCACAGGCCTGTATTCAGAGTCCTGTGTGCAAGCTCCCAGGCTGCCCTAAACCCAGGAGCTCACAGCTCTGGTGCTGAGACACACAGGCTAGTTCAAACCATGCCTGGCACGTTCATTGCCTTGGCCCTTACAAGCGAATGAAGTTCTACACTTGGATCTGCGCTGGCTCTGGGAACAGCAGATGCAACAGTCACATGGAGCTGCACCTGAGAACAGGAACCAGACTGAAAACGTGCTGGCTCCACATGGAGCTTGCTTCAACATCTCCTCAGCCCTGGAACGGTTTATGAATTAAATGTGAAGCCTGTCCACATGATGGAAGGTTGACAGTTGTCTTCAAAAGTAACTAAAAACAGACAAATTCTTAGAGAAACAGGAAAATTCTACTTGTACAAACCAAACATTACCTAAATATAAAGTAAACCCAGGCTTTCCATGTAGGTTTGTAAGGTGGCCACCATATTTTTAATTCTATTGTTATGAAACTATTAAAGACAGCTCAGATTATATGCTAAATACTGTTGCCACTTGCCACACGCAGATACATGAGATGGAAAATGTGGACCTGTACTTAGATGCCATGATTTTTGACAGATTCATCACATTTTCTTATTAAATAAGGAGACTTCCCGCTACCTTAAGACCAATATGAAACCATGGATTCTATTTGGCTTTCAGTCTCAGTGGTAATAAACTCTAGGGCAGACTGCATGCTTTGTACTAGGCAAGTATGGAGCAGATTTCAAGTGACCAGTGACCCGTCAGTGACAATCTCACCTTTTTGGGCTTCTTCAAATCTATCGTTCTCTGCAAGCCACTGAGCATAAGGGACATAGACATCATCTTTGAATTCAGGATGCTTTTCACACAAAGCGAACGCCTGAGGTGAACAACAAACTCATTTTTAGCATACGTCATGGTTTGAACAGTTAAAGGGTTTAGAATGTTCCATGGGATCAATCAATTTAGCTGTAGGTAAACTCACAATAAAAATGCATACACAGAACTGAGAGTGCATTCCAGATTTTCTCCCATATGAAACGAATGTATTTTAAATAAAAAGGATGAGCAGCAAAGCACAGTCACAACCTGGTTATGGGAAGAGGGGAGCTTGAAAGTGCTCATCTACGGAATGCAGCGGATTGCACAGCAAGAGGCACATATTTATATTTTTACAGACTGGATCATCTAAAGAAATGGACCCCACACTCTAAACGCAGCTCAGATTCACTTCCTGAACCCATGAGCGAGTGAGGGAAGGGCCGAGCCTACAGTTTTCCAAAGCACCCGTATAACTGGGGAAGGGGTTGTCAATTCCAGCAGCACTTTCAAAACACTCCCTCAGGAACCCCGACCTACAAAAAGCTTCATGTGAAAAAACAAGAAGGAAATTAATGGTGACCCACCCTGTGAGGGGGCCGTTACCACCAGACCTGGGGTTTTATGGGAAAACCCAGTAAAGTCCAAACTTTATCTAATCAGAAGCATAAATCCAGTTATAGAGTGGAGTCCACACCAACACCTGACACGTTCATCAGATCTAAATTACGTGTCAGGTGTGTCCAAATTACAAACAGCACAGTTCAAAGCAGAATTTCCCATGATACAATTACTATTTATTCCTTCTAGTGGGCTAGAAGCATCCCATGGATTATCACAGGGAAGTGGGCAAAGGTAACACAGGCAAAAAGGGTGCTCAGATGCGAGACCAATTATTCAGCCAGGAAACAAAACAACTCAAAAAGCAAAAGCAAAAACCAAACCCACCATTGAACAAACACTGGCATGAAAATTAACTTAAATACTCTGAATCCCATTGACAGCAGTCTCCCCTCCCTCCCTGCCTGCTGCTCCCTTCACAACAGTGCAGGGGTGGGGCAGACACTTCATGCAGCCAGCAACAATAAGCAGAGGAATCAAGGGCTCTCTTACTTCTTCCCAGTGTTGAGTCTCCACGTGGAGATGGACCAATGCTTTCAGGTCACCAACCTTCATGTAGGTTTCTGCTGCATAGCCAGGATTAGCAAGCTTCTTAAAATAGAAGGCACATTTCAACAAAGGCTCACGCTCAGCTTTATCCAGTTTTCGAGCAATTTCAATTAACCTGGACCCAGTAAAAAGAAGCAGATGTTCATGTTCTGCCTTGGTTTGCCTTTTAATTATTTATATTATTATTAATTATTGTTTATATTATTAACTTCACCTTTAATCAGTTCTTACTTAATAAATAGCACAAAGTAGTACCATGCAATGCTGTTTAAACAGTTTTCAGCTAACAGTCCAAATTCTTCTTTTTCCTTTCACAAACTCAAACCCCATTCCTTCAATCTTCACTCCTACATGACTCCATGTCTCAGACTCTGCAGAGTCATGAAGATGGAGAGAGAGAGCAGGTCCTACATGACTAAGTGACATGGGACACACTTCCTCCCTAACCTAAGAAAAGACTGCTGAACACACAGTTGTGCCACACAGCACAGCTGAGGCAAGGGAAGGCCAAGTGATATCCAAGACCTTAGGCAATTTGGCTAACAACCCAGTGTCACCTACTGCAAATCAAGGAGATACTGTGCTGCAGTTGTCTTCTCTACCCACGAGGTGATCATCCTTAACAGCTTAAACCAGAGAAATAGGCTATTGCATGTAAGCACTGCTGTGGTGATTACTCTGAAAAGCTTAAGGCATGCATATTTTAGAAGACAGCCTCATACTACAGATGAACCTCTTCATACCCTTTTCTGTTGCAATGCATTTGCTCTCATTATATATTTATGTCCTTACCATCTAAACATATGTAACTTTAAAACACTCTTAATTGTAGGTGTGCTTCAAGTACTCAATTTTACATAAACAAAGCACACAATGAACAAGTTTTGTCTTATTTTAAAAATATGCAGAACTCAGATCTATTTGAAGTTTTATTCTATATTATCTCCGAGATGGAACTAGAACCTACATATCGACCCAGCCGTGGTCCCCACTGATTTCTATGGCCTTCATGTGCTCGCCTGCAGAGAGGTACATCTCCACTGCTGCTTTGGGTTCATTGATATTCTTGGCCCAGTCTGCTTGCTTTTTTATGAGCATCTTTGTGTCTTTGGGGTCTCCAGATACCAGGAAATCCTGCAATAGTGCAATACAGAAGTTTGCATTACCTTCTGCTCACAAACATGGTCACAGCTGAGACTCGAAAATATGTAAAGGCTTTTTCAAAGAATGCCTTTATGCCTCCTAAGAAAAGCAAGACTGCACACAGCACAGCATGAACTGATCCAGCCTTCAGCAACCAATCATCGAGGCTCAGTGTTTGGTAGGAAGCAATGGCAAGTCTCCCAGTTAGACAGCTTTCAATTAAAAAAAGAAGTGGAGATGCTGGCAGGGCCAGGAGAAGGATGAGGGAGGAAGTGTGCCCCAACTTGGTTCCTCAGGAAGCTCACTCTGTTGAGCCTGTTGAAGTGGACACAAACTGTCATTTCTGCATGCTTTTCAGGAGCATGCCTTTCCAAAACAAAATACTGTGCATGTTGAAACACATAATAGATCAATTCCAAGTACAGAGTTTCTTTTGCAAGCCAAGAAGTTCTCTCTTCAGCCTCAAAGACTGACCCAGCCCTACCTCATGCTCAGTTAACAGCAGTATACCCACTTCATTCAATGGCAGCAGCAGGATGCCCAGCCACAGATCAATGAAAGGCTGAAATTTTGTTTTCTGCAAAGACACTTGATAATTATTTTAGACTGTATCAAAGAAGCTCTTTTATAAGGACAGAATGACAGCTGCTCAGAAGTGACAGTGACTCAACTACGGCTTGGACTTCTGCAAGGAATGCGAGCACCAGCCCTGCATACTGGGGTGATCATTCTAAGCAGTTTGTTCAGCTTCCCATGCCAATAGCAAAGCCCTGGCAGCATTTGGTTCACATCACCAGGAAAAAAAAACAACAACTAAGTAGTTCAACAGCAGAAACTGGATTTAGGGCAATTTTGTCTGTCAGCAGAACAGGCTACTGCCCATTAAAGCAGCTTCCAGCAAGTGAAAAGTGAGAACAGCAGAGAAATGGAAAGGTGAGAAGAGAGTGGAAAATTACCTTTTCTACTGTTTCTGGTAAATTCTGACTGAAGTTTAAAACACAAAAGAACCCCAACAAACAGGCAAAAAAACCCCACAAAAAGCTGCCACACAGTACAGATCTGTTCCAGGACCACAATGCAGCAGTCTCCCTGCTGCAGGCAGTTGACAGGTACAGAACTGTTCCCCATTCCTGTTAGCTCTTCACTGAGCTCCACGCAGGGCTTTGCTCTAGCACTATCTGCTGCCACACAGGCCTCATTCTATCAAGACGTCATGTTAACCCTTGAACATGAAAAACTGAAGTGAAAGAATGAAGTTAAACAATGTATTTGACACAACTTGCTTTCTACCTTAGGTCACCAAAGTAAGTCCAAAATCAAGCTCAGCTCCTTTAAAGGATAAAGAGGTTTTTGTGACTTCTCAAGAGTCTGGGATCTGGTACTGCGATAACAAGCCTATGATCAGGTATCAGCAGACTTCCTGACCTCTGCTTCCAGTCTGGACTCCCTAGCCAGAGCTAATCAGTATTCAGCACCAGGAATCAGGTTCTGTGAGAATCCCTTTGCATAGTTGGGGAACCATTAAAAGCAACACCACCAGCCCTACCCCCCATCTTTCCTTGGAAACATAACTGGTAAACGGGGGTGTTTATATAGCCTTCCATGTCTTGTGCACAAGAAGCTTCCTTCATATGCTGAGAACTACCTTTAATTTCCTCTGCATGGAGTTACTCTCAAGGATAGGAACACAAGACCTTTTCTCTCTGCTAGTTAAATATAGACATGACTACAGCCAAGAATTAAAACAGAGTCTTATGAAGACTTCTGGGAAAATTCTCATCTATGAATTACATTTATGTTCAAGAGGAGCCAAAACACTGAAGCTAACAAAGACTCATCAGCCAAAAATAGTGGAAGTCAGACTTACATCAGCAAAGCTCCAAAGTATTTATATTAAGCTCTTGGAAGAAAAAGATCTCACTGTGGCCCAGTTTGCGGAATCTCTGCTAGAACAGCTTAAATGCACGTCACGGTCAAGTCTGTATTGGGCAGAATAAGGCTCTGACAAGTGACAAATGAGACTAACCAGTGCATGCATTCTTAGGGATTTTGATAAGGAAACACCATGGAGGACTTAAAAGCCAAGTAATGCTTTCTTATCAGCATATCAAAACATCAGTTTAAAAATCCATATTCAATTTATTTCTACATGTAAACAGAGTTAAAAAAAAGAAAACAAAAGGCCAAGACATATAGAATCATTGGAAGAAAATTCTCTAGTAAAAAATACACTAGGTTAGATCCTTTGGTAGATCCCACTTTGAAAGCAGTTACAGATATTAATATTTCTGCATTTAAATATTCAGTTGCAGACCATTACCTTTGCGTGGTCAAACATGCGCAGGTCAGAGTACATCTCCAGAGCAAGGTTTTCATGCCCACTCTTCCTGTACAACTTTGCTGCCTCATGGAATTTTCCCTGGTAGGCATAAACATCTGCTAGGAACAGGTCGTTGTTGTTCTCTCCGAGCCTCTTCCGCTCCTGGCAAAATGAAATACAGCAGAGATGTAGAAAATAGTCTAGATGACCAGCATCTAGGTGAGAAATAGCCGTGGAGGAATTAGATTTTCAGGCTTAGTTTTTAACTGTTAATGAAAACCAGTAACAGGGCATCATAATTATGCCTCTCCTACATTTCTGGTGAATTTATAATTAAAGGATTATATCCCTTCTTAATTAAAATTAGGAAGAGCAAAATTAAATGTCACTATACAAACTAAAGTGATGAAAAAATCACTTCACTTGATTTCACACAGGAAAACGAACACATGCTGTCATTACGCTCAGCTATTTTAAAGGCAGCCTCTGATGGGTTCCTTCTTTTCTCCTGGAGAAGCTCCCTTGCATATCATTTGGCTGTATTAACACTTTGACAGTGGGATGATAAACATGACAATAACTGCTAGCCATAAGCAGACTTAGAAAGTCTGTTAACTTGCCTCTGAATCAGAAAGTGTCCCCATGGCTGTCCCCCCATGCATGAGCTTGTGGTGTCGGGCAGGCAGCAGTGGCATGTGCTCTCCTGCTAACTGCAGCTGCTGACTGCCTGCCTGGGAAGGGACCAGAGAGGCAGCGCACGTGCAGTGCCACAGGGAAACCCCTCATGTGAACCAGACCCACAGGGGCACATTGGCTTCAAGGGACCAGCATCATACATATGTGTGCGTGTGTTTTAATATGTATGCTTTATCCTGTCTCTTGGAAACACATTACTCCCTGCTTTGGATAAGACTACTGCTACTGTTAGCCCACCTCATATGGAACTATGTAGATGTGAATTGAATTTAAAGAAAATTGCACAAAAGGAGGGAAAGCATTCCATGAGCATACAAACTCAGTTCTGTACTGCCAAAGGAGACTCAGCCATAGCTCCTCTGGACACACTCACAGCTGTGCTGACACTGGACGGGTATTGAAGGTTCCCTTTAAAAGCTTTGTTACAAGAATAATCAGAGGAACTGTTACACCAGTTTTTAAAGACTTCACAGGATCTTGCCAGACATACAGATCTGGCAGTTATGTACCCTGCTGTCATCAACCAGAAAAATAGGGTGTCATTAGTGAGAGAAAACCATCACATCAATGGAACATGTGTGCTTAGTTACACCCTTACAAGCCTTAAGAGAAATCCGATATACCACAAGCAAGAGTAAGCAATGATGTAGAACTCTTACTTAAGGAGGAGCATTTTCAAGTCTGAAAGTAAGTCTGTGCCTGTTTGCAAAGGGAATTATAGAATCATAGCATCATAGAATAGTTAGGGTTGGAAAGGACCTTAAGATCAAGTTCCAACCCCCTGCCATGGGCAGGGACACCTCACACTAAACCGTCTCACCCAAGGCTTTGTCCAACCTGGCCTTGAACACTGCCAGGGATGGAGCATTCACAACCTCCCTGGGCAACCCATTCCAGTGCCTCACCACCCTAACAGGAAATAACTTCTTCCTTATATCCAATCTAAACTTCCCCTGGTTAAGTCTGAACCCATTACCCCTTGTCCTGTCACTACAGTCCCTAATGAAGAGTCCCTCCCCGGCATCCCTATAGGCCCCCATCAGATACTGGAAGGCTGCTCTGAGGTCTCCACGCAGCCTTCTCTTCTCCAGGCTGAACAGCCCCAACTTTCTCAGCCTGCCTTCATACAGGAGGTGCTCCAGTCCCCTGGTCATCCTCGTGGCCCTCCTCTGGACTTGTTCCAACAGTTCCATGTGCTTTTTATGTTGAGGACACCAGAACTGCACACAATACTCCAGGTGAGGTCTCACGAGAGCAGAGTAGAGGGGCAGGATCACCTCCTTCAACCTGCTGGTCACACTCCTAATCTTTCTCATTAAACAGAATACAACATGACAAATCCAGAATATCCTCCATAGACACAGATCTAGAGAAGCATATACAGAAAGATTGGCAGTAGTGAGAGAATGCTCTCCTCTACCTAGCTACCCTTTAAAAGCAATACAAAACTTTGTCCCATGTTAGACACCAAGAGCAGTCAACTGCAGCCAACTGTCACTTTGACATAACCAGGACAGCTCTGCAGAACTGGAAGACAACGAATGTATTCTTTCAGAGAAGGTGCAAATCTAATTATCATGAGAAAGAGGAATTCCTTTTATGCCATCTCAACACTGATCTTTAAACTAAGCATTATCATGCAGTCTTTGTAGAAGGACAAGGGTGATACCATGTCTTTTAATGTGCTCATGACAGACAGTTATTGTCTAGTGAATTTCTATCAAGAAGTGTGAAAAGTGTTAAGAACTAGTGATTAGAGCACAGTATGGAAGTAAAGAATCCCAAATTCTATTTCCAGTTGTCACAGACTTGTCATGAGATACTGAGTTTGTCATTTTACTTCTCTGGGCCTGTTTCTGGCTCTGCAAAGAGGAGATAATAGTAATTACCTACTTCCAGGGGGTAAGGAAAGGCTTAATTAACTCATGTTTATGAAGTATGCTGTACTAAGCTCTGGTAGCACAGTAGTATTCTACCAATTATTAGTTGAATATCGAATGTTTCTCCAGTTTTCCTGAGGACAGTTTCAGAAGTTCTCATTCCACACCCCCATTTCTTCCCCATGAAGTTTCAGCCCTGTGACTGGGATTTGTGTCACCTCTGCTCATTGGGATTTTTCACTCTAAAAACATCTCCAACAGCACTCTATGAACTCCCTCCAAAACAGAAAGCACTGATTTTGGCACAGCACTCAGTGTAAGGATATATGCAGCCTTTAATGCTCCCTTACCTCGATGCTGCTGATCAATTCTAAATATCGAAGGTCTCGTACTCTGGTAAATGCCTATTGAAAAGAAGAATGAAAGAGATTAACTTGAAAGGCCAGAAGAATCAAAATATTGTTATGCATAAATCCAGTGTCATCAGGCCTGACAGAAACATGCTGGGCTTTGTGTCTGTGCAGTCCTTAACCCGAGGGGCTCCCACAGCAACTGCAGCCCCGAGGCATCACAGTAAATAAGACCAGGGCAGAATCCAAACAGCTTAGCACTGAAAATAAACAGCAAAGGCAGGGACTAGTAGGTGCACATGTCAGTCCCTAAAGAAATACAAAATGCCATTTAAAATATGCAATACCTTTATTCTGGCTATTTTACAGCTTTTCCATTTTGATGTGAGGCATGAAACAGGCAAAGAAAAACTAAAGAAACTACTACAAGGTAGAACATATAATTGATGGCATTGCCAAAGCATACTGCATGTGCTTAGGGCTTTTATACCATTCTGAACACTCAGTATGGAGGTGGCTCAGTGAGAGGAAGGGGAAAAAAGGTAAGGCAGAAGTACTGCAAGGCAGTATAATATCTTTTGCAAATGGAGATAAATGTGCAACCCAAAGTCTCAAGTGGCAAAGTCACGTGTGAGCTCCAGCAGCTTAGCACTTATTCCTGACATGCATCAAAACCCAGAATTTTAACTCTTTAGACTGCACATTCAAGACTTCCAACCAAACTAATGCCTGAGAGGGCACAGCACATTCTGCTTACACCAGATTGGACTAGGAGCTACGAGAGCCTTTAATGTCAAGAAGCTGCTTTTGTTCAAGTTAATCCGCTCTAATTCTAAGAGGGCACTACTTTGAAATCCCAAGGAGGCACTGAAAACTTCTTTTCAAGAATATCTATTTGCATAAGGCCATCCATGAAGCTGAAATGATTCTGATGCCTCCACTTAAGAAAAAAAGAAGAAAAATAAAGTGTTTAATTTCCTTCTTAAAAAATCAGTTATTAAAAGATGCCTATTGCTACAGGACACCCCCTGCATATTTTTAGAATGTTTTGTTTTTCATACAATATTCATATTGAAATCAGTTCACCCCCTCTTATTTGAGAAAAGGTGTTGAAAGAAAATAGGTAAGTATTTCATGCTGGAGAAAATTCCATTCTTCAGTATATGCACATTTACTCCCCAAAACAAGGCATTCCAGAGAGAAAAATGACTAAAACAATGACACTACATCATCACTGCCTTCAGATAACATTAATGTATAGCTAGAATATGAAAAAATATGAAAGCTCCACATTTGAACAGAGGTTATGTTAAATACTAGGGAAAAATAGGGGAAAACAGAGCAAGTTCCCAGCACTGGGGAAGTGGGGAGTCAGCCGAGGCGTTCTGTGGTGCCACCAGCTGGTCAGCAGCACCACTGAACAACCTCCCACTTCTCAAAGTCATTAATGCATCTTCCAGCGGTAGATGAAAGAAACCATTTTCTTTGCATTTAACACTCTGATTTAGAACATGGCATTTATCTAGAGAGATAAATTAGACCTTCAGTTTAAAACCTCGTTTCAAGATCCTAGTTATATATATCGAACCAACATATTCTTTGGTACGTGTAATAATATACATGCTAAAGACAAGCAAGACAGTAACCAAGGAACCCCACTTTGTACTCCAGCCATAAACCATACATCATTTACACACACTATATATATTTACTTACATATATTTACTTATTTCTGCAAAGTAAATCATGTTTTACCTTTTTAGCAGTTTCAAACTCTAGCCCTTCCAAGGCTTCCATGGCCAGTTCTTTCCAGTCATTATCAGTCACTCCTAAACATGCAATTTGATAGGCTTCTTTAAACATTTTTCGTTCCAGGTATTGATACATGGGTGCAGACTGGGGATTTCCATTGAAAAACACATATTAGAAAAAAAATACTGAGATGCAGTATTAGTGAAATTCTTACATAACTGGGAAAAAATATTCTAATCACAAGCATTACAAGCTTGTGATTAAAGGTATAGGGTTTGTGTCATAGACAACATTCTGGGGTGATTATTACTGTATCTTTAGACAAGCTGGGTTAATTGTATTCCAAACTCCTCCATCTTGAAATCTTCAGTTCCTTGCATATTAGGACGTAGTTAAGAATGCGAATCCTTCTGTGCATTGTACATGCTAAATATCATGTACGAAGAGCTGCTTTTTTTTAATGCCACAGAAGCAGAGCAAAGGAGGGGGCATTTTGTTCTCGAAGCTAAAAGCATGAGAAGGGGCACAACAGCTTGGTGTGAAGCACTCCTGGAAACACTCAAGACACAGCAGGAAGTGGTATCATGAGGAAGTAACCCTGTTGTGCCAGCCCTGGTGACAAAGCAGTTTTACCAAGACTGTTAAGCCCAAAACACACTGACCTCAAGGACCTGCACTAAAACAGAACTAAAGAGACAAACTGCCAGCTGCAGGCTGCCACAGACTGAAGCTCAGGATCTGCAGCTCAAGCCCTCTAAGTGACATGGGAGACTGCTTGTAACTCTGGGCTTGCACCTGAAGGCAGTATATGCAGATTCATTTCTATTATTTTTAATGTACCTGAAAATTGAGTACTTTTTGGTCCTCTCTCCCTCCAAAAGACTAGCTTTGAAAAGGCTGTTTCAGTGATGCTTCCCAGGAATTGTGTGGAATACTGGTGCCTAGAGCATACCAAGGCAGGCAGAGTGTGCCAGGCCTGGCTGATCCATGGCTGTGAGCCACACTGCACAGCCCAGTGCCTAACCAAGGACCTGCCCAGCGATGCAACGGGGCAGGCAGGTGCCTAGAACAATGGTGTGAATAAAAGCACAGGGCACTTCTGCTTCTCTGCTGCCTCAATTTCAAATCCTGCCCACACCTGACTGCACAAGGCACAACCTTTTTCCCTTCTCCTTTTCCTGTTTTGTTTCTTGGACTGGTTTATACTCCTCCAGTGCTTCCCATAATGCAGGAAATGGTGTTCTGAGGAAGGCAGTCTCTAAATTTACAATGTCAAGACTAACCACATGGTGTATATTCAAACATACGCTTAAATGTTGCCTAAACACATCTAGGTGAAGCAACAATAAGACAGTGTGGGATGGTACTCATAAGAAAAAATGAAATTACAACTTGAGAAAAGGTACATAGACTACAGTAAAAATCCAGGCGGTGGGGTAACACCCACACCATATCTTCACCTTTGCTTTTAGATTATGTGCATTTGCAAGTGGGAAGGGAGAATTAGGAACATGATCAACAAGAGCAAAAAGGAAGTTAGCTTAATTAATGCCAAATAAAAATATCATTTAGATCATGCCATATAATTTAAATAACGATGAAGAAAGTGTGAACTGCAATCATTTTGGTAATGGAATATGAGTAAGTCTCAGAAAAGCTTCTTCACTTCTTAAACATTGATGTTTATGAAATGTAAAGCAGCACTTAATGAGATTAAAGGATTACCTGCGGAACTTCAACAGCTGACATAGAAAAAACATGAAGACAGAAGATCTTGGAGCCGTTGTAACCCACAACAAAGCCTTGAAGCTTTTGCTGATGGACAGGGAAGTTACTGGCTTTGATATTGAGGTAACCCCCTCCAGAAAAGCAAAGCATATCCTCACACTGTGTATTCCAAGCCACGCTATTTGCATTGGGTTCCTACCGAGCAAAGGAACTGATGATTACAACAGGTGCAGTCACATCTTTCCTAAGAAACAGGCATCCTTCAGCCAGAACGTTTGACCTACTACAGCCTGGATGTGTACACACACACAGTTATTATTTATATGTGTAATATTCTAAAGCCTGATTTACAGGGACATATTTTACATTATAACAAACAGCTGTAATTGTCTTGCCTTTGGTCTGTATTTACTTATGATCTATACTATCAAACTGTAGCACATAATATCAAATTCCGCAATAATACACCGTTAGCTAGCACTTTCAGTTGACCATTTTTCTGCCTGTTACAAAAAGAAAGTTCCAGACCCTGTCTTTGGAGCACTTCATGCTTTCTCTGGAAATACTTCACCAACATTAATGACTGAGCCCTTAGAGTGACTGTGAAACTGCAGTGGAGAGAGAATTATCATTATTCACTTTATGCTCATGCAATACACAACAAAGGGGTTTAGGCTTTAATGCCATTCATATTAATGATAAAGTCAAAATGCTCATTAACTATAATGCTTCAGTGGGAACCAGGACAGAGCGCTAAATTAAACCGAAAAGGTCACGTGCTTAAGTGCCCTTTATTCAGCTGTTGCTCACATTTATCTCCTGTCTTCTAATTCCTTATCCACCACCTCTTTTTAAGGTGGTTTCAGTAGTGAAATAGATCACAGTTAAATGCTACAACATGTGATTAATGTCTTAAATAACAGATATAATTCCTGCACAGCAACACTTCTGATATGTTCTGTGCTCCAAATAACTTTCTGCTCCCCCAGCACCCCCCTTTGATTTCAATTTGAATTTTACCTGAAACAACAGCTCCTTGGTATGAATGTCATACACCAGGCAGGTATCGTTTTCATCCACCACTGCCAGCTTGTTGCGGGATGCGCTCATATCCAGGCAGCGCACAGCTGTGGATTGCTTCAGCAGCACGATCGCAAACACGTTGTCGACAAAGATCTTCAGAATCTAGACATGTGAAACCAGAGTCAGTCCTTCCACTTTTGTTTCCACCAACTTCAGTGCTGTTTAAAGTGTGCAACTGCATTTCTTTTCAGAGATGAACTGCATTAAAACTAAGGAAATGCTTTCAGTTTGAGGTATCTTGGGAAGACCTGTTTCCACAATGTACTCCAGGTTGCAAGCCTATACAGATAAACGATAGGCTACACATCTTGGTTTTTTTTAATGCTCTACTAGCTAAACAATTACATTAATGCAATGCTACAGGAATACATAACATAAGTACAGAAGACAAAGAGGATCCCAACTTCCTCTCTGTCCCTGTTCTCTGTTATCACTACCTCAGGGCTCCAGTTTGAAATTTTCAGCTGCAAACTGGCTTGTGAAAGAGACACCAGTGTCACCCCTGGAGCACCTGCACCTTCCCAAAGGTCAGCAGAAGTGTACATACCCCCTACCAACCCCATCCCCAAAGACAAACTCTCTCAGCTCACCAAGAACTCTTTCTTTTGTCAGTTGTTCCTGACATATGGGCTTTAGACAAAATTTAGTATGTTTGCATGCATTTTACAGCCAGAGAATGTGAAAGATAAAGGAAATCAGGTTTTAAACACAAGATGAGACTGTCAAGTGGCATCCTAGAGCATGCTGCTCCTAAGACATTCCCTTGACAGCACAGAAGAGATTTTATTTGCAGTGAAAAGACACCCATGACACGTTACATGTTACCTGACCATTCTTTAGACCAACTAAGAGACCTTCTCTTCCTGGTGGTCCTCCAATAACTTTAATATAACGAATGAGAGATTCCATCAGCCATTCTCGCTCTTTAATGCCTTTAAAGGAGAGACACTGCAGTCTTTTCTCCTGAAGAAACAGTAACATAAAACACTGCATGAAGGTAAAGTTAAAAACCTTGCTACCTATACTATACATGCTATATATATACATGTATAGACACACATTATACCCATACTAGCGAGTGTGCCTACTTTTACATATAAAAATCATAAAGTCAAATAGTCACTTTAACAACATGAATTTTTTAAGGTTTTCCAGTGCTATAAACAAACACCACCTTCCCCCTCCACATTGCCAGCAGTTCACTCCCTCTCCAAAGTCCCCTGGATCATGTGCTAATTTATCAAATGACTACAGAGTGTTTTGCTGCAGCAGAGCAGCCTGTGTGTGCCACAGCTCCTGCTCGGAGCACACTAGCGGTGTACACTGCAACAGCACTGCACAGCGGTACCCTGGGGAAAAGCTGTCACAGACCATACAGTACCAGCAACTGGGACAGCTTCCCTAGAGTCTGAATGCACCCCAAGATGACTTTAGGTTGTAAGGCACATACCTGACACAAAATAATGTGCTCTGAACACACAACCAGCAAGTTGCATTCAAATTTTTTCGCTATCTTCTCCTTCACCCGGTAATGCATATCTGAAGAATCATCCGAGTATAACTCGTAAATCAAGATTTTCTCTGGCATCTGGATCGCCAATCTGTTTTTGTAGATTGCAATTTTCTTTACAAGCTCTCTGCCTTTTATTCTAACTAGAGAGAATAAAAAAACAAACCACAAAAACAATACAGTATAGACTGAAATGAAAATAACAGATACAGAAATCAGAAAAATGACTGATACATTAAAATTGAATCTTTCTAAAGCACCTTTAAAATTAAAAGCAGATTCCTGCTCAGAGAAGTCTGTTGTTATACATCTATGTAATCTCCTATCCCCATCACAATTTATCACCCTTTATTATTTGTCAACAGCACATTCTGATGCCATACTTTGACTCCTTGCCATAAAAAGCCACGGATATGAAGAAACAAAATTAGCACACATCCTTGAGGCTGCAAGTAAGGGAGAGGAGGAAAAAAAAAAGAAGAGCTAAATATGATGTACAGTATCTCCTTCACAGAGATTAAAACCTTATCTTAAAAGCCTCTGCCCCTCCCACTGTCCTTTCAAATCCCCATATCTTTCATTAAGCTTGTCAGCGCTGATGCTCCAGAATCCAAGTTTGCACTGTCATCCTGCAAACAGTATTCCTCAGTTTTACTGTCAAAGTGACAACAATCTGTCTGGTACATGCAGCATCTATTCCAAGGGGATGGATATTAATTAAAACAAAACAGAATGAGACTGAAGCTTCGGCCTGACTGCAAGTGTGAAATTACCTTTTTGTTCAGTGATGAGGTGCTGGACGATAACATCGGTCATGCTGTCTCTGTAAGCGTAGCGATCTTTATAAAGGCCATGAACAGTGCTGAAAATCAACTGATAGAAGGATATTGTTCCATCCTGGCACCCTACTGCCTGCACACAAGAAGAAAATAATTTTAGTTAATTGGTACGTGTAGGTGAGAATTGGCAAAATGTGTGGTTTTTACATGAACATTATGTTCCTTTTCCTGCATAACGCATAGATTGATACCAGCTGCAGCCTACCGGTACTTAAACAGTGCTGAAAGTGCAGTGCAGGAGGAGGACTGATCTCACAGGCCATGGAGACCACCATGCTGTGAGGGCAGGGTTTGGTTGAGCTCTATCGTGTTTGGTTTTTGGTTGGGTTTTGCAGGGGGGGTGGTGCGGACTGGATTTTCTGGGGGATGGGGAATGGGTTTTAATTCACTCTCTATCTCCTCATATTTGTACAATGACACAAAGTGCAGCATTTATGACTAACAGATGCCTTGTAGGCATTTTCCACAAGGTGTAATGCTAGAAACTCAAACAGATCTGAACATTTTCTTCCCATCATGGAATTAGATTTGGTCAACCTAGAAGTTATTAAGTGCCATTTTCCCATTTCAGTCACAGTTCCAGGACCTCACTAGACTCTGCTCAGGTTCTACAGCCTGAATCACAATATCTAGACTAAACTCCTGAGTTCAAGATTTATGATCTTACCTTACATGACAAACTGTCTATGAAAACACCAGAGAAATGTTCTGACTCACCACATAGTTGGAGTCTGGTTTAACTCTGCATGTCCACACCCAGCTGCTTTGCTCTCCTATGGTACCAAGACGCGCACCATCCTTTGTGAAGAGGGAGACTTGCTTATCAGAACCTCCCAATAAGATATACTCTCCTTTGGTAAAATAGCTAACACAGCAAGGGTCAAAATTGAGCATTCTGTCCTTCCCAACCTACACAGGAAAAACAATCAAAAGCATTAACAAAGGATCATTTCTTATTTTCCCAAGGCAACAAGTGCTGTCACTGCTACCTGTCTTCTCATCTCTGGCTATGCACAGAACACCACTGGCTGTATTAAGATTCCCAAAGGCAGTTCTAAAACACACCCAAGAATCTCCCCAGTCCCCAGCCAGTCTACTCAGAACACAAGCACCTCACAAAACCCACTTTAATCAGTTGAAAAAAAATACAAAAATGCCCTCTCCAGACCAGTAAAATGTATCACAAAAGTCAGCAAAGTTGCAGGGGCTTTGACATAGGAATTGTAAGAGCAGCTGAGCTCCCATGGAAGAAACAAGAGCTGAAGGAAAAGATGGTTAGAAAAAGCAGACTCCTAAAAGGTTGGGAAAACAGAAAACATTTGCTGGAGCTAATCAAGCACTTTGAATGCAGAACACAAAACAGAATCAGAAAAACCCTGCCCCTCTTGAATGCACTTAATGAAACATACCTGTTTGCCACTGAGCTGGTAAAAGGAAAGTTTCTGACCCCAGTCTGCCACAGCTAAAATATCATTGCGCTCATCTCTAACGAACAAAAGAGAAATATGTAGTAATTCTACAGTGATTTACTAACAACTTTCTTGGAGCAACAGAACCAAGTAATAGAATAACAGGATTTACTTCATTTACTCTTTAAAACAACCCAAAACCTGAAAGGGCAGCAGATACGTCTTGCCATTTAAAACTGATGGAGGCAGCCTGGGAACACAAAAGAACACTCAGTCTCCTTCACAGAACAACTGCAAGGCTCGAGGCACAACTGCACACATAGGGCACAAGCTCTGGTACAGTGAAGCTAATAATGGTCCCTCACACAGGTGAAGCACTCAGGCCTGGATTCGGATCTCAGCTACTGTAGTATAAAGCCACCATAACACCAGTCACTGCAGCTGAGCAAGAGTCAGCTACAGCTGCCAGTGTAAGGCAGGGACACAAAAATAACCAAAATTGTTCCTGTGGAACCAACAGCAGAGCAAGGAAAGGCTTCAGGTCTCAAACTTGTAAACTTCAGGACTGACATGATCTGTTCAGCTTGGAGCAAACCATGAGTTACCTTCTCCACAGCTTCTTGCCTAGGAAGAAGGGAGGTGGTAATAATTTCTTGACCAAAAGGGTTGGTAAGCATTGGAACAGACTGCCCAGGGCAGTGGTGGAGTCACTGTCCCTGGAGTCATTTAAAAGATGTGTAGATGTGGCACTTGGGGACTTGGTTTCGTGGTGGAATTGGCAGTGCTGAATTAATGGTTGGTCTCTTCCAACCTAAATGATTCTATGATTTAAATAGAACTTGTTCCCACTTTCTCCATGCAATTGAAGACTGGCAGCAAAGCCAAAACCCCAAAACATAATCACTTTAAAAAAAGGTAACCTACACGGCATTAATCTGTTTCAGCAGGGATAAAAGTCAAGCCTTTCTGCAATCAATAAGCCAGGGATTACCTATTCAGCACGAAAAAGGAAGGATGAAATGATTTACCTGGATGGATTCCAACAAATTGACCATATTGGAGATGAAGCACCCCCTGCACGCTCTATTTTAACTTTCTCTTCACCATTCTTATTCCGTATGCTGACAACGCCATTGAACATCCCCAGAGCGAGGTACTGGCCATCATTTGTCCAGCTGGTAAAACACACATTTACTGAAGAGCAAACTACTATAAACAAGCAGCAGGAAGGTAGGATGCACAACATACTCAAATAGGGAGGATTGAAATACACTTCTAAGAGGGAGTTCTGGGAGGTAGCCAGTAATCCCACAGTTTGTTTATGCATCTAAATCCACATTTATGGCAACAGCATGCACTACAGCAAGAACATTTTATAATATACACAGAATTAAAATATATGTAGAAATAAAAAAAGAAAAAATCAAATCTATCATCTGCCTTCAATACTGCTAACATGTGCTAAGTAACAGACACATTTTGGGGAATGACAGTGCTGGCAGTAGACCAGACTGCTTTAAAAGCCATGTTTAGAACACTGATCAGATAAAACCGCACAGTGCAGGACAGAGGAGATCTGAGCTCTGTTCTTGTCTCCACTGCAGTCAGATGGACGGCTTTATACAAATTAATGAACCCTCACTTCAGTTTCCCCATAATCATTAATATCTCCTTCTGCTGAAAATACAACACAGGAGATGAATGGCTCTACAAGCCAAAAGTATGCTTATATTTCCTCTAACTTCACATTACTGCTATTTCATATGGTGACTAACAGAGGGAGAGAGAAGGCACCTGCTCCAGACCAGAACACCTCTCTGATACTTTCATTAGAATTCAGTTATAAAGAACACCAAACAAAAACCAAAATAAAAACCAAACCCCTTTGCTATGAAAATAGAAAGGGTATAGGGAGGGGAAAGGGGGCACAGTCGGTCTCTGTGAAGACTACACCAGAAAGAACAAATCATCTCTGATAAACATTAATCATATTCCTACTGGAGTATTACAAACACTGCCCAGGTAGTTCACTGCTGAGAATGGCAAAGCAGCAACACATGATGGTACTGGCACCTTGCTGGGTGCTGGCTCTGAAAATACTGAACTGTCTCACTTGAACGTCTTTTTTTCCTTTAAGCTTGCACATTAACTTGAATGGTTTGCATTGAAACTAAATTAAATGACCCAGGTAATCCTTAAAACTTACCTACAGCAAGTAATCTTACTGCTGGTCTTATGTTTAGAGACTGATTTCTGCTCAGGAGACCACAAGCCTTGATTAAAGCAAACAAAAAGCCAAAGTAAATGACAAATGACCAGTGTTCAGACTGAAAACTAACGTTGTCAAAAAACTCAGCTGGGACTTCACAGGGACTAAAGTCTCATCCACTGCTAGAAGGACATTTAAATACATAGTATTTATCAGTAAAAAAAAAAAACCTATTTAAATAATATAGTGAGTGTCTCTGCAAAAAATCATAGTATCAAAGTAGTACATTTTATCCCATGGCTCCTCACTACATCACCCTTTCCAAAGGAGTTTAGTGATTTAAATAACTATCTAATATTACTTTAGGTAATTTATTTTGTATCTCATCTCTTCTGGATATAAAGAACTGTACCCATCTGTAGGTAGCTTTGCTATACAACTTTAATAGAATTTACTGGCTTAATGGAAAAGTTGGAGGAAGAAGACATACCAAAATCACTGGAAGAACAGGATGCCAACTGATGAGTAAGAGGATTGTATGAAACGCACTGAATAGAGTCATTATGCCTAGAATGAAGTTACAATCATATTTCAGTAAATCATTCTTAAATGCCCCCTTTGCTGACTTTCAGCAAGATAGCCGAAAGGTTCACCAGATGCTAGAAATAATTTGATCAGTTTATATTACATCAAATTAATCTGCTATTACTGTAAACGAGATTGGCAATAAACCTTACAAAAATTGTCTCTAAGTGGCAGAATTCACTGTATTTCATCAAGACCAGCTAAAAATGTACAGAGATAGTGGTTTGTGAAACATGATTAAAGGTTATATCCAAATACGAAACCAAATACGCCTGCATATGCTCACAGTAGTCCACTGGCTTGTGCATACAACTAGTGATGCACACACATATTCAGAACAATTTGAAGATGCCATTTAAGAGGGATGATGTAAAAACAAAGCCAGAAGATGGAATACACCAAAAGCTCCAAACCTGATGTTTAGTTTGCTCTTTGAACCAGCTTTATATTAATTTTGTTTGTTTTACAAGAAGAGTCACTTTCTGTTTAATTTTACTCTGATCTGTAGAGAGTTTCCCCAGTTCTCTGCCATCCCTCTAAATCCAGAGGCTTATCCAGACTTCGCACCCTCTTTTAAGCCTTTAATTGCTTTCCTGCCTCGTTTAGATACTTTGACTGCTCTCTTCCTCCTCCCTTTCCTATTACCCCCTGGCATTTTCTCTGACCTTAGCCAACCTTCCTCCAGATCTAACAGCACACACTATTTGACAGCAGAAGAGCATAATCAAAGTCTGCTTTTGAGAGGCACAGAATTGGAAGGCGTCACTTACGTGTATTTCAGAATTCCTTCTAACTTTGAAGTCCAAATTATCACACTTTTATCAGCAGAGCCAGATGCGAAGCGCTTGCCTAGGAATTAGATATCATTTAAATCCCACGCATACAAGAATCCCTTTCACTCCAAACATTCAATCAAAGAGAGAGCAAGAAGTTCTTGAACTTGACAAGGCTCATGTAATAAAGGGCCTAACACTGCAAGTGTCTTGATGTGACAGCACTCCTCCAGCTACATGGAACTCGGGTGACTACTTTGCTGCTCCCACAGAGAAGGCTGTGCTAAAGCTCAGCCAGGCAAGGAAGCAGCCAGACTTTCCAATGCTGTCAGTCACGGGGTGTGCATTTATGTTAACAGGGCCAAGGGAAAACCAGTCCATTTCCACAGGTACCCCTGAAAGCTTAACCAGCAGGATCTGAGAGGAAGTCCTCTGAATCCACACAGTAAGTCCCCACAGAATGAGAACTGGAAGCAGAATAAGGCCTGTAGTGAGCGTGGTAGCACGTGGGGGATCAGAAGGTTGGGAAGCCTTGGGATAGAGAAACTACGGGAATAAAACTAAAAACCACAGGCAGGTGCTAGAGAGAGGACCTCTGGGACAAGGCTTCTCCTCACGTTACCCACAGATATTAACTTCACCACCCCTGAAGTACAAGGGGGAAGCAAGCGGGGACTGCAGTTCTTGGATTAACAGGTAGCCTCACATGTAACAGTAGGGTACTTCTGCAGATCAATCTCTCCATTACAAAACAAATAAACCACCAACACTCACATGTGTGTTCAGATGAGTTAGCGAAACAACCCTGGTTTCTCTGTCTAGCAACTGGCACTACAGACATACACTGTACAAACCAGACTAGCAAAGCCCCCCAAGTGGTATTTACCATCTTTGGCATAAGCCACGCAGTACACAGTGCCCTTATGTCCTTTCAAAGGCTGGATTAAGGTTCCATCAGAAGTATCGTATACCTATTTAAACAAGGAAAAAAAAACAAACCAAGACTAAAGCCAAACATTCAAACAAAAAGACATACATAAAAAAATATCTCAGCGAGGGCTAAGATAAAATTACTGAAGGCCAAAAGGATTATACACCTTCTTTTGTGTTCTTTTTTTACAGCGCATATAGTCCATGCAAGACAAAATGGCTTAAAGTGCAGCTTTCCTTAATGCTTCTCAGAATGAGAAAACTCAGTGCTAGAAAACTACATGCACAGAAAAGTCCAAACACCTAATTTGCCCTGTGTGCCTTTACTCCTTCCTTCTTTCTCTTCATTAGATGCTTAAATGTAATAAATTAGTGGAAAGGACCCTATCTCAATGTCCTGTTCCATGAGCACTGTGAACTGCAGCCCGCTGCCCTGTACTCCTGCACTACATTTCTATGTCATGCCACCCCTGCCCCACTGAAAGCTTTGAGGGCCCAGGAGCAGCACAGCCCTGAGGGCCCAGGAGCAGCACAGCCCTGAGCTGCTCCTCCTGATGAGTAAGCCATGGGCAGGCAGAACCAGGGAAGCACAAAAAGCTCCAGCGGAAGCTCCTCACAAAGCCAGGGCACCAATTTGAGTTCCTTTTCACAGCTTTGCATGAAACTTATAACAGTGCAGTGTTTGCAAACCCACACCACTGTGCTATATGTGGGTTAACGGACTTCAAACCACCAGGTGAGGTGCGAGTGGATGAGATGAGGAAAGTAACTTAAATCTCATTACTTTTGGAAACAGAGCTTAAAACTTGGTAAGAAACATTAAAAAGCTTCAAAACCCTTTAAAGTTAGCCTGCACTAACATGTATGCAGGTAGGAGGCTGGACTAGTGGAGATAAGAGGATTTTTGATAGGTTATCTTCATAAGTACACGTGAAAGAAATCACATGCATACAACTATAAACGTAAGAGGAAAAAGTTTCCCTACCAGCAGTCTATTTCCAGCAGCAATTATCAACTGCGTCCCATCCGGTTTGAATGCAAGGTCATAAATACTGAAGGAAAAAGAAGAAACAAATTCCCCCCAGGATAACTCTGTTAGTAGACAGAAAATAGATTTTCTTTCACGTCAAAGATGCCGCACAACGAACACCGGTAACTGCGTACTCCAGAGGCCAGCAGAGCCTGAGAAAGAGCCCCGGGATGGTCTCCCCGTGCCCCGAGGAGCCCAAGCACTGCCCGGCGCTGGCGGCGCCCCGGGGGCAGACTCTCACACGTACGGGCGCGGCTGCTGCCCTGCGGCTCAACGGGAGCTGAGAAAGGCAAAACCCACCCCGACACGGGGCAGCGTTCTGAGCACCGGTATCGAGCAATAGGAGCGCAGCGCTGCTGCCGCGGGGGCCTGCGCGGGAGGAGAACCGCTGCTTGCAGGAGGACGCTCAGCCCAGGCCTCCCGCAGCCCGCGCGGTGGGAGCGGAGCAGGGCAGAGCAGCGGCCGGTACCGCCGAGCCCAGCGCGGCCTCAACCAGCAGCCCCAAGCCGCGGACTCCGCCGCACACCCAGCGGGGGAAGTGCCACCGCCATGCCCGGCACCGCTCCCCCGATGGCCCGGCCGCCGCCCGCCTGCTCCCGGCCCACAGCCCCACCGGGACGCGACTCCTCACAGGCCGCCCCGGAAGCGCAGCAGCCAGGCCGGTCCCCAGGGCCGCTCACCAGTGCTCGGCATTATCGCGCCAGGTGAGCGCGGCCCGCATCGCCCGGGCCGGACCGGGCCGGGCCGCCCCTCCTCAGCAGTCGGTTGTTTACACCCGCCCCGCGGGCGCCACGGGCAACGCTCATGCGCCTGGGGACCCGCCGGCCCTCCGCAGCAGCAGGGGGCGCTCGCCAACGGGCCCAGGGCGCGCTCGCGCAAGGCAGGACGCGAGAGAGGTGGCAAATCACGTGATGGCGGCGGCAGAGCGGAGCTGGAACGAACCGCAGCGCCCCCCAGCGGGACGGGGGAGGCGGCGGCAGGTGATGCCGTGGGGAGCGAGGGGCCCGGGGCCGTGCGGGGACTGGGCCTAAATTCGCCGCTTCCCAGAGCCGTCGCTCTAGGCCAGGGGCCGACCTGTGCTCTGCTCCCCCGTGCAGCCTCCCGGGGGGCAGCCGAGACGCAGCAGTGGCGGAGCGGCCCGGCCCCAGCGCCAGCGCCAGCGGCGGAGGCACCGGTGCGGCGGCGGAAATGGAGTTTGCGAAGCAACCGTGGACGGCCGGGCCCAGCGCCGTGCCCGTCGGCTGGCAGCGGGTGACGAGGCGCAGGCAGGCGGGCAGGACGGCGGGGAGGACTGATGTGTATTTCATCAGGTGAGGCCGGTCCCGGGGCAAACCCCGCCGTCCCCTCCCGGTAGCACGGGCGGGGCTCGCGGGTGTGTGAGAGCGTGCGGGGGTCCCGGGAGGAAGCGCACAGCGCGGGGCGGGTTTGTCGGTGAAGTCGCGGTGGAGCTGTCCCGGTCCAGGGGTCACCGCTCAGCTGCCTCTGCCCTTTGGGTTGCTGAGATGCTGCACTAGATGCGAAGCGAGAGCTAGGGGTGAAGGGGGGTGTCGTTCATCCCCTTTTCTCTCCTACCACAGCCCTGACGGAAGTAAACTGCGCTCCAAAAGGGCCCTCGCGGAGTACTTCAGGAAAACTGGGGAGACATCGCTGAAAGTGGAAGATTTTGATTTTACAGCCTCTAATGGGAGGAGGAGATGTCCGAGGGTGAAAAGCTACAGCACAAAAGCCACGAGAAGTGATTCAGAGAATGAGGATCCTCACAGTCGAGTGCAAGGCCTGCAAAATGATGCAGAGGATGGAATTCAAAGTGTTCAGGCTGGGAATGAGCACCTGGGAGACGCTCCATGCGCTTTGGAAGGCCGAGAGTTGATCAGGAAAGGCATGAACCCAGAGGAGTGTTTGAAAACCAAAAAGGGGGCAGATTTAAAACGTGTTCAGAACAGGAAAGCTGTGAAGAGCTCAGAAGAGAGGGATCTCGACAGCACCCAGAACAAAAGGCAGAGAAGAGCAGGGAACAAGCAAGAAACGGGCTGCGTACAGAGCAAGAGGCTCTGTAGACAGAGAGACACGAGTGGGGCGGGCAGGCGGGGTGGGGAGGAGCAGGGGGCAGTGCCAGCTTGCTCGCAAAGGGGGCTGCAGGGCCTGACAGAGGAGGAACCTGCAGAGGCAGCGTCTAAAGACACATATGCACAGTGTGAGGAGAAAGCCAGCAGGTTGGGAGTAGGGAAAGAGGAAGGTGGAGAGAATCCAGGTAACCAGAAGTCTAAACCTGAGACTGAAAGGGCTGCTGATGCCTTGCAGCTGTGTGACAAGAGCAGCTTCACAGCCGTTCAAGTGCTGCCAGGTACGTGTGTGGATTGAGCAGCACATGGGCCTGTCATTCTGCCAGGGGGGTTACCCATACAAGCAGTTTTCTGTTCCAGGTCAGGCTGCTTCAATATCTGAATCTGTCTCATTTCTTTATCCAACAACATTTAATTTAATGCAGATTTGCTCACAACTGGAACTTACTCTATTGATCTCTTTAGCCATACAATACAATAGCGTTCATTACCTTCATTGCACCAACTCTTAATGTCATTGCACAGTTGGTCAGTTTGGTTCTTAGAAAAGGCTCTTTCTGGCTTGTTTTGTGTGCTGAGTGTGTGGGCAACATTTGATACCTCAGCTGTAGTTTGAGCCTGTTTCTTCAGACTGCAGCGAAGCAAGTCTTCTCTTGTGAAGACTTTTCAGAGACTTGAAATGCAGAGGAGTACCGGAGTGAATCTAAAGCATATTTATGTTCTGGACACCTAGAAGAAATCCTTGTCTTTGCATCACAACATAAAGTGGAAAAGGTGCATGAGGCAAGAAAGCAAAATGCTTGGGTTCTTTTTCCCTTTTTAATGCTGAGGTATTTCTTTACAGAAGAGTCTATCCCACGGACACAAGTGGATAGGAGGAAAACAAGTCCATACTTTTCAAGTAAATACAGTAAAGAAGGTATATTATTATGATATTTCTTATGGGGGGAGGGATAGGATGGCTCAAGATCAGGTGATGCTATGGGGAATTTCTTCAGGTTTAGGCTGGCTGTGCTCAGGTGGCATCAGAGAGCTCAGCTCAGCACAACCGATCTTGTCCTCTTTTGCACCTCAGTGGTTTGTGTCTTGCAAACAGCTCCGAAGGCTGGTGTCAAACACCTCCATCTCCATATTCTGCCACCACAAAGATGAATCTGCTTCAAAAGGTCTTCATTAGGGTTTATTGTTTTCATTTAAGTAGATAACCCCATCCTTTACTGTCCAATAAATCATCCTGTGTTGTTTCTATGTACAGCTCCCAACCCGCCTAGAAGGAAGGCCCTCAGAAAATGGACTCCTCCACGTTCTCCCTTTAATCTGATCCAAGAAACACTTTTCCACGATCCATGGAAACTTCTCATTGCAACCATATTTCTCAATAAAACTTCAGGTAAATAGACTAATACAATTTGATGTTGTATGAATGGTGGGGAGGTGTTACAGGGTCAGAACAGCTGCCATTTTTAATAGCATTAATGAAAGGATAAATGTGTATTAACTTGTGTCAGTGTAAAAAGCAGTAATCTGTAAATCACAGCTCTTGCCTCTGAAGAAGCTCACTTCAGAAAGCATACACAGATGATGAATAAAGGGAATGACCTGCACAGCCTTCTGCTCATGGTGGTTTCTCTCACTAGGTAAAATGGCAATTCCTGTGCTCTGGGAGTTCCTTAAGAAATATCCTTCTCCTGAAATAGCTAGGACTGCAGACTGGAAAGAGATGTCAATGCTGCTCAAACCTCTTGGCCTCTATGAGCTCAGAGCGAAAACAATCATCAAGTTCTCAGGTAGGATTTCCCAGGTTTGCCAGTGGAATGGTCTAAATTACACGAGTGGGGCAAACAGCTCTTCCAAACGGTACTCTCTGATTTTCCCTTCTCTTGGGCAAATATTGGTGGTGGTTTGTTTTTTGCACTGTTGGTCTTACATATGCAGAGCTGCTGCTCCTGCTGTCTCAACAGTGAGAATGAAATAACGTACATGGAGATCTTGAGTGCAAAAAGATGTGAACAGCTGCAGGAGTGACTCTGTTCTGCAGGTGGCTCTGCTCTGTGCTGTTCCAGCAGGAATTCTGCTATGATTCTGATATTGTCTGTACTTAGAATAAAACTATTCCTCTGTGGGTTCTGAGGAGAGAGATGTAATTAAAGCTCCTCCACGGTGATTCGTTTAAGAGGTGTTTTAGCTGTGCCCCATAGGGATTCATCACCTACTGTCACCAGGAGAGAGCCAAAACTTGTGTTTTCCATCTAAAATGTTCCAAAGCGGAGCTGAGTAACAGTATCAGAGAATGAGGATTTTGTCCAGAGTGGCTTTGGCAGCTGCCTGCAGGCAGTGGAGCCTGTACCTATGTGTTGCAGATGAGTACCTGAGCAAGCAGTGGAAATACCCCATCGAGCTGCATGGCATCGGCAAGTATGGGAACGACTCCTACAGGATCTTCTGTGTCAACGAGTGGAAGGAGGTGGGTGTGCAGCTGCGCTGCTGGCTCCATGCTCCATCCTTTGCCTTGTACTGTTGGCCTTTGATTGTACTGTTGGCTCCACTGGGTTAAAAGAGATAGTGATTTCCATACCTTCAGTAGGTCAGGTTCACAGAATGTCCCTTTTACAAGTCTGAACCTCTAAAATCTTGTCACCTTCATTTTTTTTCCTGTTATTTTCCACTCTCACTGTGTGGGTCTCTTCCCTGCTCCAGTTACGAACCAGGTTCCTTATGCTTCCTGCCAGCCTGATCCTGGCATCCCTCTGTGATCAGCACTGGTGGTCTCTGCCGTGCTGGGGTCCTCCTACAGGAGGTGTCTGTGAGAGGCCGTTTTGCATTCCAGTGTAGGACCCCGCTCCCAGTTCATATGGGGTGGGTGGTTTCGGGGCTGACCAAGCGCTGTATTCCTTGGTTGGCATGGGCACATGGCACATGCCTCCTGTGAGGCACGGAGGAGTCCCAAGGGAGGGGAAATCCACCAGAACAATGAGGTGTTTCAAGAGAAGGTCATTTACTGAATGCTGAGCATTTTCATGGTGTTTTAGGTACAGCCACAGGACCACAAGTTAAACGTGTACCACGCATGGCTCTGGGAGAACCGGGACAGACTGTGCATAGGCTGAGGCATGGAGAAGGAAAGGCATCAGGAAGGCACAGCTCCCACCTTCTGGTCTTCACAGCCTTACGTGCTCTGCGCAGTGGGTTACTCTGACCAAGTTCTTACATGAAGTATTTATCTGTGTGTTGCACCCGGCTCAGGTCGTTGTTGTGATGTCATGTTTCAAATCCCTGGGTTTTAATAAACATATCCCAGTTTTTGTAGTGCCTGTTCACGGTGTCTCCTGGGCCCAGCCGCAGCCCCGGTGCCTTTGGGTGACAGTGATCTGGGGTTTTTCCACTCTTCCTCGCCACTCACTGCCCTGGCTGGCGGGGAGCCCAGCTCTGGTCACGCTGCGCAAGTGGAGGCTGGCGATGGCAGAGGTGCTCTGGGGCCTGTGTGGAGGGGAAGGGGGATGAGGACAAACCAGCGATGTGCGGCACCGCTGCCGCGTTCCGGGCGTGCGAACCCGGCGGCCTCCGCTCCCACGCCCGGGGATTGAGCAGCCGCTCCGCCAGGGGGCGCTCCCGCGCCCTGTTGGTTTGGCGGAAGCTGTGTGCGCTCGGGCAGGTCCTGGTAGCTTCATCCCGAGCGCACGGTACCGGGCGCGGGGCAACACCGAACCGCTGATACCGGGACGGCCCCTCCGGACACAGCCCGACCGGTGCCACCTCCCTCCGGCGGCCAAGGGTTCCGCGCTGCCTCGGGAGGGTTCGGTGCCCGCTCTAAGGAGCCGCGGCGCTGCGTGAGCCTGGCAGGACCTTCCGCGTATCCCATCATCCCCTGCGCGCGGCCCCGCCTCCCTCTCTCGGCGGGGCCTGCCGCGGAAGGCGGCGTTGCGCTCCCGGTGAGTTTCCATCCGCCGCCATCCGCTGCCCCCACGGGTCCGTTCCCCTCCCCTCCGCCATCCGCCTTCCCCGCGGTGCGGGCCCCTAGGGCGGGGGCTTCCTTGGGGTCTCGGCGAGGCGGCGGCCGGGTAACGGGGGCTCTGCTGCGGCGTGGGCTGGGGCCTGACCGGGGTCTCGGTGCGGGAGTTCAGGCCCGGCCCAGCCCGGGTTTGGCCGCGGCGCTCCCTCGGTAAAGCGGCGCCGGAGCGTGTGCGCCAAACCCGCTACGTTCACCGGCAGCGCGGCGAGCGCCGGTCCGTGCCCATCAGACGGCGCAGCCCTCTCGCACTGCCCCTGGACGTGGCGGGTTTGACGCACATGCTCCGGCTCCGCTCTGCCGACGGAGAGCTGAAGCAGCACCGCCTGATCCGGGCGGGGAGGACTCCTGAGCGCTCGGGGCGGGAGGGGGACGTGAATGGGGCCGCGGGCAACCTCCCAGGATCGCATCTGGAGAGCTCTCAGTGCTCTGCCAGCTTCGGAGGCGGGAGGCAGAGGCACTGCAGGCGAATACCCATTCCCTCGCTAGCCTCCGGAGTGGCCCGCGAGTGGAAGGCAGTCTGCGACACGCGCTGCAGGCGGGCAGTGCATCGCCTCCGTGCCAGGCCGCCCTGCTCACTCCTGTCCCGTTTGCCTTAGGCACCATGCCTGCCCTCCGGCCTCTCGTGAAACCTAAGATCGTCAAGAAGAGAACCAAGAAGTTCATCCGGCATCAGTCTGATCGCTATGTCAAGATCAAGGTAAAACCTGACTGGGGAAGTTCATGGGGATGTGAATTCGGGGACAGCTGGGCACAGCTGCCTTGGGGTTGGTGGTGAATTAAGGCATGAAAGGTGCAGGGCTGTGCTGTCACGGCTTGGCACAGTGGGTCGTGGCTGGAGCTGTCACCTGGAGGCTGTCACCTTCACGCTGCTCTCAAACTGCTCCCTGCAGTAAATGTTTTCTGCATTTCTCCAGCGTAACTGGCGCAAACCGAGGGGCATTGATAACAGAGTTCGCCGGCGCTTCAAGGGCCAGATCCTGATGCCCAACATTGGTTATGGCAGCAACAAGAAGACCAAGCACATGCTGCCCACGGGCTTCAGGAAGTTCCTGGTCCACAACGTCAAGGAGCTGGAGGTGCTCATGATGAGCAACAAGTAAGTCTGGGGGGGGAAAGGCAGTGCAGTCAGGGGAGGCAGACACAAGGGAAGCTGTTGCTTTCAAGAGCATGAAGGTTGTCTCAGTTTCCCCAGCAGTGCACCTGTGGGGTCCTGGTTGATGAACTCCTCCTTTGGTCACAGAATCCCAGGTTGGAAGGGACCTCAGGGCTCATCTGTGCAGCCTTTCTAGGTGAAGCACAGCGTCACAGGGGTGGCAGACAGCTCAATACGTGCACCACTGATAAAGCAGCGATTGGAGAGCACTGGCTTCATGTGCCTGTTCAGGCACAGGCCTGAGTCCACATGTAGCACTTTCAGAACGAAGTAGTAGGAGTAATAATTAACGCTTAAACACTGCCTCTTACTGACTCTTTGTTCACGAAAAGAAGAACAGAAGGGTCTCGCTATGCTGAGTTCCTGCCTCAGGCCGGGATGGTCAGGCTTGGTGATAGGGGGACTTACATGGTTCAGCTCCCCCATGTTGTGACGCTTCTGTGCTCTGCTGCATCCCAGTGGTGTCAGCGGGATGGCTCTGAAGCACTTTGCTTTCCCCTGGCTGCTGTGGGAGCTGAGCCTGATGCACTGTGTGTTCCCAACACAGGTCATACTGCGCAGAGATCGCTCACAATGTGTCTTCCAAGAACCGGAAGATCATCGTGGAGAGGGCGGCCCAGCTCGCCATCAAGATCACCAACCCCAACGCCAGGCTGCGCAGCGAGGAGAACGAGTAGAGCAGCCTCTGCCTCTAAGGTGTATTTAATAAAGTGTAAAACAGACTGGGGTGGGTGTTGTGAATGGCTGGAGGGAAGGGCTGGGGCTAGTGGGTGGCTCCACTGTACCACTGGCTCGTGTGTGTTGGTGTGGTAGCTAATGGTGAGTTCAGGACACAGCTCTGCAAGCACAGGTTTATTTTTTATACCACTCAAACAATGGGTGTTCTTTCACACATGCTATAAATGTTCTTCACACCAACCACTCTGTCATAAGCAGAGAAATGAAAGGTCACTGCAGCTCCAGGGCCACAGGCACCGCGTCATGGTGGCCTTTCCACACCCTGTGTTTTAAGGCTACTTAGTTCCTCTGGGCAATGTGGGGTCTGACCACAACAGCCACACAATTAAGTTTTCAAGTGACAGAGTGTTAGTGGGGCTGCTCATGAGCTTACACCTCTGGCTGTTGTCACCCTTCTGTGATACTTAAAATACTGAGCACCAGCTCTCCTGCCTGCTGTTCGTGGCTTGAAGTCAGCGCAGATCTGTGCCTTTGTGGCTGGTCACAACAAACACTGAGCTGCTCAAGGGGGAAAGAATGCAGTGTTAAATGCAGTCAAGCCTAGCGTAGGGTTTTTACTGTAACACAAACTCTTGCTCCAGACTGCTGGTTGAGGTATTTGCAGCCAAATGCACAGGAACAAGAGCTACTGGTGCCAGGGTGGAGCTGAGGCTGGGCAGGTAACCTCACACAGCCCCTGCAGCGTGGCTCCTGCAGGTCTCCCATTGAAGCAGGGTCTGTGACTGTGATGCTCATTGCTAATGACAGACATGACTGCTGGTTCTCAGCCCTGTAGCCTAGTGAAACAGTACAAATACATTCTTCAGGCAGTTTGGGGTAGAAAGTGCATGTGCAGTTGTTAAAAAAATCCCATTTAAAACTGTTTTTCAGTAAGGAAATACTTCAGGAAGTTTACATTTTGCACAGAACCATTCTTAATTTCAATTACTTTGTACACCCCTTAAAAACACAAGATACTCCTCTCCTCAGCCCTCCCCTGTGTAAGGATGGTTCAGTTCCCTCCTCTCCTGTGTCTCCCTGCAGCCAGCGAGGTGTCTGGTGCTGCAGGGACCAGACTTTTTCTCCTATCAGTGCCCAGTGACTTAAAAGTGGCTGCTGCAGCAGAGCCCAGCTCTATGGTGTTCCTTGTCCTCAACGTCCTCATCCCATCAGGGTATCTGTTGGGTTAGTGCACAGGAAGGGCAGGAAGGTGGAGTAAATGGGCAGACCTTAGCTCATGTCCATCGACTCTGAGGTGGAGAGGGAGGCAGAATCCTTCTGAATGCTCTCAAAGAGCGATGCCATTTCAGGACTGGATCTGATCTGAGATGAAAACTCAGCCATCACTGGACTTTTCTCTACTTCAGGGATGGTCAGGAGAGCAGCCACAGCTCTCATGGCGGATCGCTTCAGTTCGTCCTGCTTCTCAAACTCCTGCTTCACGGAACCAGCTTTAACCTACAAACCCAAAGCACTGTTACCATTTAGAAAAGGTGGTGCAGGCAGGAGGAAGAGGACACACAGCAGAGACAGAGCCAAGCCGAGCACTCCCCACCAGAGGAGTGTGGGGAACGGCTGCTCAGCAGCAGGGATGGGCAGCCAGCAGCAGAGGCTCATGCAAAACCCGCCCCAGTGCGTCCCAGCCCCTGGTTTCACCTTTGTGGAGCAGGTTGCCCGGAGTGGCTCAACCAGCCTCTCAAGTCGCTGCAGCACGGCGCTGGGGCAGAGCGTGGACAGCCGAGCCAGCATGATGAAAGTCAGCATCTACAGCAGGAGGAAAGAGAAAACTGCATTACCTGGCTGCACCCACCGGCCCCAGGCCTGCAGGGAGGATCTATTGCTGGGGCCATGTGGCCTCTCCCCCCGGAGCAATGTGCGGCACCCACAGGGCTGTGAGTCCCTGTGCACTTGTGGAAGGAGGATTAGTGAGAGCTTTGGGTGCATCAGACATGCAGGCACTGGCAGCCAACACACTGGAGTTGCCCTGCTGGGCTGTGGTCCCCAGCATGCATCCAGCTATGGGGCCATCATCAACGACAGTGCTAGTTCCTAACAGAGTGTCACTGCCACACTGAGCAAGTGACAAATCACAAGTTTTAAGGCAGAATAAACTTATTTTAGACTCTAAGTTTCCTATAAACCCAGTTACACCAGGGTTCTGTTTTCAAGGCCACCAGGGTCAAGCTAGAGCTGGACAGCCCCAGATGAAGGCAGTGGCAATTGCACAGAACAGAAACGGGCATGCCAGGAACACTCCATGCTGTGGTGACACCCCAGCTCAGTTCAAGCCCAGACTCTAGAGAATGAATTACATGAGGGACGTGCCTGCCCTCCCACAGCTTGGGCACAGCACCTACCCGAATGTCATAGTGATCCTTCAGTCCATCCTCCACGTGGTTCAGGTACTCGTAGATATCCAGTCGGTCGAGGCAGCTTTCCAGCAGCGTGTACATGCATTCGAAAGCAGCTTTCCTCACGTCAAGGCCATCATCCACCATGTGCTTGAATGGCCCCATTTCTACCTTAACAAGACAGAAACCCATCCATCACCAGGCAGCAGAGGGGCAAAAGCCTCGCTGGGCTTCACGCGCTGCATCGGCCGTGCTGCACCCAGAAGATTGCGGCTGTACCTCCCGGATGAGCTCCCGTCGGACCTTCGTTTCGTTGTAGAGGCTGGGGAGAACGGCAGGGAGCAGATCGCGGATCAGAGACGGTTTGTTGTGAGCAGCAGAATTAAACAAGGCTAAAGCCACGCGTCGAACGTTCAAGTCCGGGTCCTGGAGGGTTTTTAAGAAGTCACCTGTGGGACAAGACCACACCAGTCAGACCTGCTGCAGCAACTGAGAAGTGGTTAAAAGTAATCACAGTGTGTTCCAAAGAGTCTGGTTATGAGAACACCTCAGGCACAGCCTAGCAGAGACATTGGAGGTGCTTTCCCTCCCTTCATTTGGGATATAGTGAATGGAAAAGACACCCTCCATCATCATCATGGCTTGACTTCGCGAACGAAGATTTGGGAAGGGCATTTACCCACGCTTACTACAAGCGTGCTGATGACTAAGAAGGCCAATGTGGGATAGGCAAATCCGGCTACAAAAAGCACAGCAGAAGGTCTCCTTGGGTGGAACAGGTGGGACACGATTCTTCCTGTGTTGTCTTTTCTCCTCGAGACTAGTTCTTCGTGAGCTCTCAAAGGAGTCAGCGGCATTATGTATGGTGTGCCTCCAAGTCTCCCGATTGGAGGCCAAGGTGGACCACTGATGGTAGTCAATATGGCCAAGGCTAAGGTATTGTTTCAGGGAGTCCTTATATCTCTTCTTTGGGGCACCTCTCTTGCGGCTACCGGTGGCAAGTTCACCGTAAAACACGATCTTGGGGAGGCGGTGATCCTTCATTCTAGAGACGTGCCCTGCCCAGCGCAGCTGCAGTTTCAGCAATGTGGCCTCGATGCTGGTGACCCCTGCCTGTTCGAGGACAGTGACATTAGACACATAGTCAGTCCAATGGATGTTTAGAATTGTACGGAGGCAGCGCTGATGAAAGCGTTCCAGGAGTCGCAGGTGATGACGGTAGATGACCCATGATTCAGACCCATATAAAAGAGTAGACAATACAATGGCTCTGTAGACACTGATCTTTGTACTTTTCTTCAGGTGTTTATTACACCAGACTCTTTTATGGAGTTTTCCAAAGGCTCTATATGCCTTTGCTATTCTGTTGTCTATCTCTTTGTCGATCGTGGCATCCGAGGAAATGATGCTTCCCAGATAGCTGAACTGCTGAACTGTCTTAAGCTCTGACTCGCCGATGGTAATATGGGGATGGCGATAATCTTCTTGGGGTGCAGGTTGGTAGAGGACTACTGTCTTCTTCAAGCTGACTTCCAGCCCAAAAACCTCAGCCGCCTCCGCAAAGCAAGATGTTAAACGCTGCAGAGCTGCTTCTGTGTGGGCAACAAGGGCGGCATCATCAGCAAAGAGCAGTTCACGGACAAGATGGTTTAGGGTCTTAGTGTGGGCCTTCAGTCGCCTTAGATTGAATAGGCTACCATCGGTACGATATCGAATATAAATGCCGTCTTGTTCGTCGAGGAACAGACACCCTATATGTGGCCATAAAAACATGCCCCATGATTCCAGCTGCCTCATCCTGAAATCAAACCAGAAGCTTTGGTATTTAAGGAAGTTGGGGTATGGTTTTTTTTCTTAAGGAACTTACACTCCCTAAAAACCTCTGTCGCCAATGGAACACGCCTGAGAGCAAGGCATGAGAGTATTCAACAAGGACCCATGTGACAGTGTTGCTCTTTAATCCCCAAAGCAGATAAACACAGATAAATAACTGGATTAGATGAGGTTCACACAGGTGTGAAAAACCCCAGGGCTACAGCTACACCTAACCTCTCACAGTCCCAGGTCACTGCCCTACCTATGCAGCCTTTCAGGAGAGCATCGATGGGCTGAGGTTGGTCTGCAATTGTGAATTTGACTGCAGTCACCACTGTGCTCCGGGCATGGGGAGAGCCTGCGGTGAGGATGGAGAGAAAAAAGAGTGAAGGATCAAGAGGTAAAATCACTGCTGTGACTCTGTAGTGCACACTGCTCTCAGTCACATCACACATGCAATGGAGAGATAGAAGAACAGGATTTGTCCTAACAACCTCCTTCTTTAAACCCTTCTCCTACACACTCTCCGTGTGCAGCCCTCTGCTAACACCCTCCTGCCCCCCATGCAAACCAGTGCTCCTCCAACCCCCCTGCAGAGACCCCACTTGTTGCCTTCTCTCCTCTGCAGACAGGCTTTGCTCCCTGCTGTACCCACCAGCAGTTTACAAGGGGGATTCCCCGCTCTCCCACTGCCCTGCCCTTACCTGATGGCAGCTGGTGTTTCAGCCTGGGCAGCAGCTCAGAGGGATTCACCAGAGTCAGCTTCCCCAAGCACTCGGCCACCACATTGCGCGTCCCCTCCTCTGTGCACTCACAGTGCTTGAAAAGCAGAGCCCAGATATCCTCCACGTAGGGTTTGAGGCCGTCGGCCGGGGAGGCACTGATCACTTCTTTCAGAGAGTGCAGCAGGAGGTACTGCCTCTTGGGCTGGCTCCCAATCTCTTTCAGCATGAAGGGAAGATACTCCTTAAGATTCCCAACGCTGACGTTCCCTAGCGCGTAGGAAGCAGCGGATTTCACCTCTTCGCTGCTGGACGTGAATGCTTCCAGGATGACAGTTTTGAGCTCCCGCTGAGCACTGAGGTTGGTGGTGCGCCCCATCTCTGCCAGCGAGAGGAAAGCCAGCACCTTCACAGCAGAGCTTGACTTGGAGGTCTTTACATCCTGGATAAACCGGTTCACTGTTGCAGGGGCTTCCTTGGGGCAGGCTGAGGACAGGGCTGCCACACACTTCGCAACAGAATAATAAGCCTGTTTGTGTAACGTTGGAGCCGCAGGTGCACCGGAGCAGTAAATGGGTGCAGTCAGCTGCTTCAGCAGCTCCGCGTACCCCATGGGGGCTGCCTTCGTCAGCACCAGAGCATGGAAGAAGTCTATAATGGCGTTCAGAGCCCCTCCCTGAAGCAAAGGCGAATGGATGAGCTGCAGGATTTCAGCAAGAACTGAGCCGCTGATCTTGGAGATGCAGGAGGGATAAACCTGTGCCAAAGTAGTAAGGAACATGACAGCCACCTGGGAAACATGCATGTCGTTCTCAGTGATTAAAGCAGGGAGCTCTGTCAGGACAGACTCTATCATGGCAGGCTTGAGGCTGTCACTGTAGTTCTTCACCAGGATGTCTAGGGCAGTCAGGGTACTCAGCTTCAAGGCACGTTGATTCTTTCTCAAGAAGGAAGCTAGAATGGGGAAACCTTCTCCTAGGATGGGTCTCAAATCTATCTTAAGTGGAGAACTAGCAATTAAGGTTAATGCCTTGACTGTTGTCAATCTGGTGATTTCATTTTTGAGCCTCTCGAGAAATACCTTCAAGGTTGGCTGGAGATCAGTGCTTAAATGGTCTCCTAGATTGTAAATAATCTGTCCCATGCAGGAGATGGCACGCTCCTTCACCTCCTGGTCAATGTCAGCTGCCTTCAGCCGCTTCAGAGTACCAGGAAAAAGGTCCTTCACGTAAGGCTTGGCATCAAAAGTGCAGGATTTATCCAATGGCCTGATAACTTTCACAAGCTGCTGAGTAACCAGCAGGGCTTCGGAAGTGATCTTATAAAAGGGGTCTCCAATACAGGTCACAACAGGAGGTAGCAAGCTTTTGATATGAGGATGGAATACCTCCGGCTGATGGTTGCAAAGAAGAACGTGAAGGAAGGACAGTGTGTCGATCCTCATGTTGGAGGAGCTGGATTTATCGGCCAAGGAGAAAACAATTCCTGCTCGGAAGACATGAGAAGGACTGCGTCTTATTTCAGCAAGTGTTTTTATCACACCCCCACACCCCAAAGAAGGACACAACTGGAATTGGTTTTCTTTCTGTCTTTCACCACCCAAGAGATGCATGCCCAGGGAGAGGTCTACTCTCCTTGCTGACTTCCTGCTTTCCCAGGACGTGGCAGTTCAGACCTAACTGGTCTCTGCACCAGTCCTAGGGGGCTACAAACACTTCTTAGAAAGGTAATTTGCAAAGTCACCCCAGGCCGAGGGGAGAAGGGACAGTTCATCAAGTGCAAGGAAGTACGAGAGAATGGAACGAAACTAAGGCTGCCATAGCCTAGTCTGAACAACAGGCACTCCAGGCAGCAGGAATGCCCCTTCCTGAGCTTTTCATTTTCCCCCTGTTCTGCTGTCAGAAGTCTTCTAGAAGCTGGGGCTCTGTGTTCATCTGATTTTACATCTGTTAGCACTGTTCAGAACACAACTGTGGCCCCTTACAGATGGACTGCCTCTGCAGAAGGGAGGTACTTCCAAGTCCAGTTTCTGTGGCACGTATTTCCCAGAAGACTTAATGGGAAGCACTTAAAACAAAGCTGCTTGCCCCCCCCTGAGGTCGTGCCTGACTCTTGGTTTGAATGGGTTTTTCCAAAGAGGGAGGTGCATGGCTCTAACCTGGGGATAATCACAAGAGAATGTTTTTATATGTACTGTACAGTCACTCCAAAAGCAGAGGCAGGACCTAAGTATTGGAGCCTCTCAGTAGTGGGATGCTGCATGAGCCTACGGGAAGGAGAGCTCAGGGAAAAATGTGGTGCTGCAAATTAAATAAGCAGCCAATACAAATTGTCTTTTTTAAATGCTACTGCATTTTGTAATAAGAGAACATCACTCATTACTGACCCCAGCAGTAACAGCATAACCCCAGCTAGTTTTAGCTCTCCTAAAAGCATCTCTTCAGGGGACTGTGGAAATGGACTTAATGTTCCTATCCTGGCATTCAGTGGTAGGCAGAGGCCAGGATTGGTTTGGGAGCTGTTTGGCACATCAACAAAGCAAAACTTGATGTGTATGCCCTGATGCTGAATAGCATATATGTTAGAAAAGAGTGAAGTTTTTAAGATAAATAATCATATAAAATGGTAGGAATGATTATGTTTAAGAGGTTTATAAATCAATAGTGTGATTTTGTAGATTAGAAAGAGCTATAATTTTGCAGTCCGGTATCGTGGTTAACCAGTAACCAGTGATACAATAGTAGTCTTGGTAGCAGGAGGTAATACATCTGTATATGGTGAAGGGTATAGTGATAAATTAGGAAAGTATATTGTAAAACTCTATCCAAGTAGAACCTAGGCATACCAGAGGCAGTCAAGGGGGAATAGAACAATGCTGACATCCACATAATGGTTGGAACATGTCCAAAGAACAGAAGGTGAAAAAGGACAAGCTGAGGAAGACTTCTTACTTCATCCGAGGAAGACTCCTTACTTCATCAGGACGACCACCAGAGGGGGCTGCGCAAGCGCAGAAGAGGCTGATGTCGTAATGGACTGATGTAGGGCATACGTGTTAATTGGTGATGTAATCTGTGTTGGATACTGTATAAATTGGGAATGCTAGGTGACAAGACTGAAGCCAGATTTGGGCGCGTGCCCCTGGTTTCCCAGCGCTGCAATAAAGCACCTCATATAACCATTCCGGTGGTTATGTGTCAGTTCCTACGCTAACATATACAGGAATCAAACTGGAACACACAGGAAAGGAGCATATGTGGTAGCATTGGCCAACCTTGCTCCTTCACCCCCAGACCACCAAACTTACCAGGGATGAGTGCAGGGATGTGATCTGCTAGGCAACCGGGAAGGACACTGGCCAATTCCGTCAGGAGGCTGAAACAACCCTGTCGAGATTTGATGCTCTTTTCTTTGAGCTGCTTGTGCAAGGCCTTGACAATGTTGGGGACCTTCAGTTTGAAAAAAGAAATCCAGGAATACACACATCAGTCACCCGGCTTCCAGCGCACGGAGCAGCTTGTTCAGCTGTGCCAGAGGAACTAACAGCATGAGGACAAGCAGGAGCACAGCATGGAACAGCGAGCCCCATCACCGGAGCATGGGCTGGGCTGGATTACCGGCCAGGATATGTTCTACTGACAGACTAAGGAGCCCTTCCTGAAGCCAAGGTTATCCCCTAACACAGAAGCTTATGGAACCACAACAAAATTATCAGACCAGGCCACACTGGTAAAGGAGCTCAGAATTTTGTGATTCCTTCCCTCTCTGCTGTTTAAGGATCTAGCCCCATCCCTGTGTTGAAACCTGCCAGTGAGTCAGTGAAATCAAAATCACAGGGCTGAGGTGCAAGTTGTTTAAATGAATAGCTTACAGTGAATGATGTAATTTCATTTTGGAAGGGATTTTAATCCTCCTGCTTCAGGGACTCAGCAGTCAGTGATAAGCAGCATCAGCCAGAAAAAGCTGCTCTTGTGGTCATGCTACTCTGTAACTACATAGTTATTTCCAATGTTCCTTTTGTCTTTTGAAATGGCACATGTACAGCACAGTGTTAGCAAGGACCCTGGGCTAGGCAGTCCTGATCAGCACGTGTGGCTAAATTATGCCAACTGCAATTACTCCAGCATTGTTCTAAATTAGAGCAGTGTGTCAGAGAAAGTGCTTCCACTATTGTCTGCTCAGCAGTGATGTGAAGACTATGCATGGCCACAGCTAGCTCCCCTGGAAGGCACTGGCTGTTCTCCTGTGATGAACTGAGCTGCATGCCCTCCCGTGCCTGCTGACCAGACCCAAACCTCCATGAGCTTCCCATGGCTTCCTCCAGTCTATTTCTACACTTTATTCAATGAGTTTCCTAGCTACCTTCTCATGCTTAACTACTGGGTTTATTCATTGGTGGCACAGTATCTACTTCTCTTCATTCTGATTGAATCCAGCCACCAGCTTCTCACTCACCTGGTTCTGAAGCATCCTCAGAGGAACATCATCTTTGCCAGAGGCATCGGCTGCATGCAGCCAGCTCTGGATGGGCAGCGTTTGCCTCAGCAAGGAGATGTAAGCACTGAAGATATCAGCTTTGACATTCTCCTCCCTCTCTTTGAATCTGCTTATCAAGACCGGGGAAAGGGTTTTGTAGAAGTCCTGCAGGAGGTCGTGCCTGCTGCTGACGATGGCCTCCAGGCACTTGGCTGCAGACCTGCGGACCTTCCAGCTGATGTCATCGTCATCGCTGTACTCGTCATCACTTTCTGGAGAGAAGGGAAAACAAGGAGCACTGTTATGGGAGACCTGTTATGAGCTAGAGGATCACCTGACCCTCAGAGCTGCCCTCTGCCATGACCAGACATCAGATGCCGGCAAGTCACATGTATCTGGGAACAGGGAATGGTCCAGAATGGCTCGTCCCTGCAGGCGTCACTACCAGCCAATATGAGCCAGGGCTGCCCTGCAGCAGATTCTTCTGTTCCAAGTTAAGAGCTGACAGAGAATGAACCTGAATGTTGCAGCCCTCACTGACTGCGTCAGCTGAGGCACCAAGGCTTTTGTTGTGAAAGGAGAATGAGGTTCCCAGATTTTAACTCCAGAAACATGTAAATATTTGTCTTAGCAATTCCTGAATGGCACAACACAGTGTAACAATTTACTGCTATTGGCAGAACATTCAACATGTTCTCCAGGAAGCAGGCCAGGATTTTACCCCGTTAGTATGAAAGCGAAGAAAAACGTTTTTTTCCAAGGAACTTGTTCTAACTTTCACTCTTAGCAGCTATAAAGAGAGACCTTATGAAATGTGATCTATAACTTCCAGGTATTAAAGGTACCCCTTCAGGGAGAAATGTTAACCCAGTGTTCTGCAGAGCACAGTCATCCTCACAAGCAGGCACCTTGCTCTTCATCCTCCCCATTTTCAGTTTCCGTCATCTCTTCCTCCTCCTCATTATCGTAGTTGTAGTTTGGGTCAAAGGTGATGTACTTCAAACATAACCCCATCACATTAGGGATGTGAGGGTCCATTTCCTTCGGGCACCTGTCATGACAAATGAAAATCCTAAGAGTTAACAAATTAAAGATTGAGCTATTTTAAATATCCAAATAATGTATTTAACCTCAAAAGGATCCCACAATGCTTCACATACTATCTGAACATTTTGCTAACATGACTTAAAGCAGAGCTGCTCCTTCCTGCTGCTTACGAAGCAAGAGCACATTCCCTGGGGAGGATGAAATGATTTCTGTAAGGCAAAAAGATAAACTGCCTGCACCACATGAGTGAATCCTCCCTCCATGGGCAGAAACCTCAGCACTCTGCAGGGCTCCCCTAACAAGTCAAGCAGGAAATGTTTGACCAAAGAATGGAAGAACTGTAGCTCAACAGGAGAGCTGAGCCCCCTTCCTGTCCCCCAGGAATTAGGAGACCTGCAGATCCCTCTTGCTGAGGAATCCTCCAGGAACAAGGAAAACTCCCCTTCCTGCAGAACCAATTCAGAAATACCCCCTCACATGTTGAGGCAAACCAGCTCATAACTCAAGCCCAACTCTGCACATGAAGAAGGTCTTTCATTTGTGAACTGCTTTTGCCAACAGGAACACACATAGACAGGTACTCCGCCCTGGATGCTGAACATATGGGTATTCTCACTAGGAGGACACTGTTGCACACCATGGTGCATGGCTGTTCCTTGAGGGCACACACCTTCTCACAAAAGACTCAAAGGCCTGAAAGCAATATTCTCTCAGCTCGTCATCTTCCACATTACAGTACTGAACAATCAGAGGAATTATCTTCTCCAGATGTTCTCCTGGGAAAGACAGAGTAAGCAGCAGTGAAAAACCATTCCAGCCTTCACCCACGAGCGCTGACAGCTCACACATCTGCCACTTCCCTCGTGTGCCGGGAAGAGCATTCCTTCTCAGCACTGTCGGGGCAAGGAGCCAGCAGCCGACCAATGGCCAGCCCTGCAAGGCTTTTCAGCAGAGGAACCCTGGTCCCTGCCTTCAGACCCTGCTGGCATTTCAGTCATGGAAGAGCTGCCATTAGAGATCTAGGACCTAATCTCAGCTCTGGCAGGTCTTTAGACACGTAATACAATACGTTGCCCTCCGTTTCTCCTCTCATTTAAAATGTGGTGAATCCACTGACCTAATTCAGGAAGGGAAGCACTGCGAGACCTTGAGATGAAATCACTACAGAAGGGCAGCCAGAGGATTACTCTGGTGCCTCCTTCCTTCCAAGCAGAGATCAGAGAGCCAGGTCAGAACCACAGAAGGAATCACAAAGGACAAGCCAATAATACATTAGCAACAGCACGAGCACACTTATTTTACCACTAAAAGGAGCAGCTCTATAACAGATGTTTGATTCCCAGCATCATTTCAAGCTACTCATCCTACCTATGCGATGTCCAGCCTGCCTGCTGATGCCAGCAACACACTGAATGTATGTCCTCGTAGTAGAAGTAGACTCATTCCTCTTCAGCTCAGCAAGCAAATGCTCGGTGAGCTCTGAGAAGATGCTTCCGCTGCAGGTCAAGACAAGATGTCCCAAGGCAATGATGGCCCTTTTCCGTACTGCCAGCCTGGGGCTTGTCAGCTGAGGCAGGAGGCAGTTCAGGATGGAGGAATGGAAAGAGTAGAGTGTTCCCCCTAGTCTACAATCAACAAAATGAGGCAGAAGTTAGAAGTCAAAACCTCAGAGAAAAAGTCCTTTTGCCAGCAAAAAACCCGTAAACCTGCTTCAGCTCTGAAGAACCTGTGCATGTTGTGGGGAGGGAGGTTTGGCATCCTGGTCTTGTTTTACAAGCTCTTGTTTTACACACAGGGGAAAGGTTTTATACACAGGGAAAGGTCATTTGTCCCCATCATGGAGGAACTTGATTTCGCCCGCGTCCTTTTGGATGACCTGGGGTTTGTCAATCATTTCCTGCATGCAGTTGACAGATGACACTGTCACTCTGACTCACGTAACCAGAGAAAGAGGCAGCCAGGAGAAAAACTGCATGTGCAAACAGATCAGAGGGCTAAAATAAACTTCCCTGCTTTAACCTCTCCCTCCCTGCATGTGTTGGAACTGAGCCTCTGTAGGATCCATCACCCATATTACTGCCATTCCCAAGCACAGAAGGGCTCAGCATGTCATCCCTCATCCCTGCTAAGGAATCTGCTCTGCTGAGATATTCCCCAGTGGCAGCCAACCCAAATGTTTAAGTCCCCGTAGTAGGATTAGGGAAATAGAGAAATCAAAAGCAAACACAGCCCCCTGCAGAAGGTAATCCTTTAGTACCTGCTCAGCATATCTGACAGGATGTCAAGGGCCTCCAGCTGCACGGACACATCCTCCTGCTTGCCAATGGCTCCTGTCAGCTGGGCTGTGATCTTTTTGCACACATTTGCTGTCATGGTGGAGCCTGCAAGAGGGAGATTTTTTTTCCCCACTGTCAATTCAAAACAAGTCTTTTTACTGCTAAGAACCATTTGATTCCTTCTACATTAGGAAGAGAAATCACCCCTGGGAGACCTAACCAGCACAGAAGTCAGGTTTTGTTTGAGATGGTGGATACATGCTGCAGATACTCCCCCTGTGGTACCATGCAGTAACTATCTGGAAGAAGCTTCTCAGGCAGTCTTTCACCCTAAAGCACTTCGGCTGTCTCCCAGTGAGCTCCAGGCCCATCAACGTAGGGAGCAGGGGTGGGTGAGAAGGTTCTGGCATGTTTTTCCCATTTTTAACTTGAAAATGTTCAGTTTCAACAAACCAAGGTTTTCTCCATAGGAAGAGCAGTCTTGACAGAAACTGTTTCTCAGTTCCATGCTGAAAGTGAAGGGTAGAGCTGAATAAATCTGTCTCAAAATAGTATTTAACCCAGGTTCAAGAATGTGTTGAGATTACAACTGCAGTCTAAAACCTCCATCTCCTGCAGTCCAGACTGATATCTAGATACCATTTTAGTCTTCATGCTGGGCTGTGCCAGTCCCAACAGGGGGTTTTGTTGTGGGTTTTTCCCAGTTTGTTCAATGCAAATTATAAGCAGCTTCAAATTCCATAAAGCATTAAAAGGAAGGGACAATTGCTTCCCACACCATTCTGAACAGCCTCCATGATGCAACAGAGCCAAAGCAGAACTGGAATGTCCCAGGAACACCATGAGCTGCTGAACAGCACTGCAAAAGGAGCCTGCCTCAGGCATATGCTGCTTTGTGGCCACTGTTTCAAACCCTCCCTTTGCTCCAGCAGCACCACCGCAACAGCAACCGCATGAACTGGAGCTCAGGGTGAGGAAAGCACATACAGAGATGTTCAACTTCTCCATTTTGCAGCAAACCCACACTGCTTTTGCTGCCTCTCACCCACACAGCATCAATCCTAACCCTTCAGGAGCTGACTTATCTGTTGCTACCCTAAACCAGCCGCAGTTCATGTGATCTAAGTTAAATAAGGAATTCTGAAAGGATGGCTCACAAGAGCTGAACATCTTGCAGAAATGCAGAGAGGACTTCAGCAAGCCCCTGCATGCTAATCCTACTTCTCCTCTCCACCTAAAATCCAGCAGCCCAGCAGCACTGCCACAGCCACCCACCATGAAGGAACAACAGATACATGAGCTGGCTACAGAGGAAATGGAAGTCTCCAAGAGCAGTCAGGAGACCTGGTCCAGCTGGGCTGCAGACAGGAGGTGGTGCAGTGCTGTCACTGCTGAGATCACACACGGTAGTGCATTGCTGACATAAGGACCTGCCAGAACAGCACTATCGTGACATACACAGGATGCTGTAGGATTGCTGTAAAAAAAAATGGATTTCTCCAAGAACTCAGATGCTGTTTCAAACTTCAGTGTCCCCCAGGTGACCAGCTCAGGTTTTCATTTCATCCCATCTTTAGTTACATTGGTGCCTCGGCTCCTACTCCCTCTCCTTATTTCACTAGTTTTCCTCTAGCAGGTGCATAAGGAATCTGTAACTTTCAGGCTCTAAACTACCCCTTTTCCTCTGTTTCCCAGAGGTCGTGATTCCCTGCTGTCCCAGTGAGACAAACAGGGACAGATGCTTTACCTGTAGAAGTTGGCGGCAGCTCAGAGATGACTGTTTTCAGTCCAATGCTGGAGATATCCCGCAGCTGCTCCTTGTCTGACAACATGTTTGTGCACAGCGTATCCACAATGGTTTCCACCTGATACTCCTTCACCTTGCCAACCAGCGGGCCCAGACTGTGAGAGGAGAGGAGAAGCCGGTCAGAACAAAGAGAAAGAGGGATGCTTTCACCATCATAAGGGATGCTCAGGCTCACTCCTCCTGAAAGGCAGCTCAGCCCCAAGTCCAGTAATGCAAAGGGTATGGAACACCTATGCAGAGGTAGCTGTCTCCCTGCTGGCACAGCACTATTACCCCTGGCAGCATGCTGAACCCAGAGTTCACCAAGCAAGCTCACACGCAGCCTGTTCTGCGGAAGACTTCTTCTAAACTTTATAATCAGGACAATAACCATTTAGAGTCTGAGGAGCTACTCTGAAATACAAGAATTAGAGAAGAAATACTAAATACTGAGACCTTGTGCAAGCAGTGTTCAATCTTACAGATCGTTATGCAGAAAAGAATGGATAGCTGTCCCTGCTTTACTGGCAGACACAGTGGCACAGGGAACCTGAAGAACTCACCTAAACTGCAAACAAACCCACAGAACCAGAAACAGGACAAGTTTTTATACGGATTTCAAATTTGTGGTATTTTGGGGGACAAAGTGTGATTTCAGTTTTCCTCTGAAGAAATAAGATCATAGTTTTAGATGATAAAATCAACTGCAAGACCTCCCAATAGTTTCTTAACTTACTCCTGAATCCTGATGTGGGTTGCACAGAACCACACTTGGCCCTAATCCACCTACCAGTGTCCTTCAGACCATCACACTTCTCCTTCTTAGAGATCCTTGCACCTGGCTGGGAATAACTGACTGGACAGTAACTGCTAATGCAACCCCAGATAAACAGACCACGACATTCGTACGCTGTTCGGTGCCCAACCATTTGCTTTAATGAACAGAATAAACAAACCCAAAGCAGGCAGAGACAGGAACAGGGCCAGGAGAAGTCAGGACAGTAGGAATAAAACAGAAAGGGCCAAAGGTCACAGGCAGAGTAGAGGGATAGAAGCAGTATATGGATAAAAGAAGGGAATGTGAATAAGATCCACAGTAGGAAGCAATACAAGAACCCAAGGTTGTCTTTAAGTGGCCCACCTTTCTGGAGCCCTGTGGTGAACTGACCCATTCAATTGCATTTCTAGAATGAACACTGGGGGAAAGAGACAGGAAAGAACATGTCAGCAGTGGGATCACTTCATCAGGTGATTCAGTAGTAAAGGAACCTTCTGCCTTTTCCAGTTGGGTTTAAAAAAATATTGAAACTGCCAAAAGCAAAGGTGTCCCTGCCCATGTCAGGGGGGGTTAGAACTTGATGATCTTAATGATTCTATGATTCAAAGCAGCAGCACAGGCTGCACTTGGACTCAGCGCAGGGAAAGAACCCATGTGCAATATAAACGTTAATGAAAATGCCCTCGAAGAGTAGGATTTGGACCTCAAATTCAAATGCCATTTTTGAAAGGCTGTACGTGTTCAGTAGCATCTCTATCAAAGACAGGACCACTGGGAGATTCAGCACTGGGTTTCAAAGGAGAGAAAATTCATGGCCCCAAATTTTAAACTGGGCTTCCCTCCAAAGAAACAAAATCTTAGTCATGCTACTTGTAATATGGCAAGATTCATACCATAAACACTGAGCTGCTTCCAAAGCCCCCTACTGCCTCAACAGGGAGACCTGTATGATCACTGGTTGTACCAGCAGAGAAAGAGACTGCCATGCCCAGCACGAGGGACACCCTGCAAAGGGAGCTCTCAGCAAGGTGCCAGTGCTGCAGGGCTGGGCTCCACTCTCACACACTCTCTGCAGCCTGAGACAGCTCTGTTACTGCCAGGGAGGATGGGAACTGCTGCCAAGGCTCTTACCACTTGACAGCGATGTTCTGTACTTCCCCATTTTTGTCCTCCAGCAACTTCAAAAGCATCTTCACCACTTTTTTCTCGCTGTCTTCGTCCAGTTTTATTGAATCTTTCTGCAGTTCCATCATCAGGTCGTTGGTGGCCATAAACCTGAAAGAACATACAGCAGAAGTGGACTGCCTGATCCATAGACACATGAGCATTTCCTTCCCATCACTCTGGACAAATGAAAACACACTTTCAAAAAGTAACTTACACTCCTTTACACAATCCAGTCTGAAGAGTAAGGTTCAAAGAATTTACTGTCTTACAAGTGTAAAACTCAGACAGAGGCAGCCTGGTGAAAAGGTTCAGCTAAGCAATACATGAAAATGAAAAACATAGGTTCTCTCCTCTCCCTAAGATACACGGCAGGGATGGGGTAACCTAAAACTCTACAACTGGCACCCAGCTGTTGTATTTTTCCCAGTCATTAAATCAAGCTGGTTAACTCTGCTAGCAAAAAATCAGGGTGGGTTTTCTCACCAATTGCCCAGCCTAGGAAAACCAGTCTGGAGTCTATGAATGTGCCTGGCTCTACTCTTTCTGGCATACCTAGTCTGATAATATGACCCCACACGTGGAGAAGGCCTATCAAGTTCAGAAACGAAGGATAAAGTAATGACTCCATGCCTTAGAAGCTCCCTAGTCTGTATTTAGATTATGAGCACAACCAAGCAAGTATTCATCATTGCAGTTCAGAAGGAAAAACACACGCCCAGCTGTTAGTCAGTGTAATGTTCTAACAGGGACAATGTCAAAATGGGTACTGGGAAGTTCTGGGAGCAGGAAATGTAAAAGATACTACCAGAGAAACCTGAAGTTCTGAGAAACCTCTGTGTGGTTATTGTATATCAGCTGCTTTCCAATGTTACCCCCAGCACCGGGATGGATGTCTAAAAGGAACCACAGAGAAGCTCTTCCCTCTCGCTTGCCAAACAACCCCTCCATTCTAAATCAGGCTCTGATGTAATTCTCTCAGCATGCAAGAGCCCTTGTGTACCAGGGCAACATTGGTGTCCTCCATCTGCAGCCCGTTCCGGAGCAGCAGGTATCAGGTACATCTGGAGGGAGGAACTGCTGTGGTAGCAACAGCCTGAAATCCAGGATGGGAAAAATGCACGATCTGATTCTGATTCTGCATCAGCCATTAAAGCTGCACGTGAAGCTCAACGTCTGCCTACAACAACCATGACCAATTATGGCCACAGGCTGAGCTGAGTCTTGCAGGGCACCACATCCAGCTCTCGACCCACTACCTGCTGCCATCCTGCCTGCAGGACCTCGGACACTGCCACATGGATCCACCCAGGACAGCGGAGCACATGAAACCTGGACCTGCAAGCTGAAGGCAGGCAACGGGCTCAGGTCTGACTGTGCACCGGGAGAAAATGGCCCTGGAACACCCCTATGATACGCCCTGTGTTGGGCACATCTTGTTTGGAGTATTAACCATAAACCCTTTGAACAAACACTGAAACAACTCCATCACTGACCTGTTTAAAAAGTGCCTGTTCTAACATCGAAAACAGCAGCAGCCTCTGCAAAAATCAGCTTATCTGGGGATACTGCTACTCCCTCCCTTCTAAGAGACCTCAAAATACCAAGTCTGGCACAAACGGTAACTTCCAGGTTGATGTAGAGAGGGCGATGTTCGCACGGGTGAAACCCATCACACTTGCTCATTTCAACAATTATTTAGCGAATGCTTTAGGGATCAAACCCTAAAAAAAAAGGTCATTTTTTTTCTGCTGATGCAGACTAAAAGAATCTCAGTCCTGTTACAGGAGTGTTCACCCCTGCCTAGGAACAGCTCTGAAGGCAATCTGAGCACAGCCGAAACCTGCAGCACCCAGCCCCGGGGAGACCGTGGCTCCGGGTCTCAGCCTTCTTCATGCTCTGACCTAACAGAAAAACAAGCTAAGAAGCATTTCGGCGTTTCTGCTGCCGTGTTCTTCACCTGCCGAGCAAACACGGGGCTGAAGCCTGACTGTCAACACTCTTATTCCCCTCTCCCACTGTGTTCCTTCACTTCCATTACGCAGGGATCCACCAGGCAAGGCAGGGGAACCCCCCCTCTCCCCGGGGCCGGCCCCGGGAGGCTGCCTCCGGTCCGGCCCTGCATGGCCTGGCCTGACCTTGGTGCCGGTCGGCAGAGCCCGTACCTGAAGTCCTTGTCGGTGGAGGTCATCTTCTCCAGCAGGCTGGAGATGTGGTACGACGCGCTGGCCATCGCGGCGGCCGGAGGGAAGATGGCGCCGGGCCGGGGTCCCCGCTCCCCTCAGGGCCGCATTGCCCGGGCGCCCCCCTGAGGCTGGAGTAGCCCCGCGGGCCGGGAGCAGGGCGGGGTTCGGAGGGCTGTGTCCGCTGGCCCAGCCGGTGCCTGCCCGCGGCAGGCGGGACAGGGCAGGGCAGCCCCGGACAGACCGCGGGCTCCGGCCCGGGGAGAGCGCCTCAGGGCACTCGGGGGTCCCGGAGGAGGCGAGGCGGGGCGGGCGGGTGTTCGGGCCGTGGCACAGCCGCTGCGTTGCCGCCGGTCCTCGCTGCCCGCCCGCCGGCGGAGCCCCGCGGAACGCCGGAACCCCTGCGCGGCGGAACCTCGTGGCGCGGGCGGGCGGGGCGCGGCGCGGCGGGGCCGTTTGGGTGTGGGACCGCAGTGCCACGTCTGAGCTGCGCCGCCGGGAGCTCCGCGGGTTCGCGCCGCCGCCGCAGCCATGGTAGGGCCGGGCCGGGGGGCGGAGGGGGTTCGCGGGGCAGCGGGGGGCTCCGGCGCCTGTCGGAGCGGTGGCGGGCGGAGAACCGGCGGTGTCCGCGGTGCTCAGGCCGAGCAGGCGGGCCCGGCCTCCCGGGTGCGGCACAAGGTTTGTTTCTGCTCGCCCGCAGGTCTCGGTCATTAACACGGTGGACACCTCGCACGAGGACATGATCGTAAGTGCCGAACCGGTGCCCCCCGCACCGCCCTTCGTGCGCGCCGGGATGCGGCTCCCGCGGGGAGCGCGGTGGGGAATTCGGGCAGCGCCGTTTCGTTCCACGCGGCCACCGGGGAGCGGCGCGAAGCTGCGGTTGTCCCGGCCGGGCTCGGTTGTGCCCGTTTCCATGGGCCACCACGCGTGCGTGTAGTGAGCGGGCCGGAGCTGGGGCAGGTGACACTGCGACCTTTCCTCCGCCCCACGCGTGTGTGTGTGTGCGCCCGGAAACGGCCGCGTACAGCAAGATGCAAGTAATTGTAGGAGCGAGGAGCCCGCTTAGGGAGCAGGGTGCCAAGCGTAAATACGGGGCGTTGGTGTCCTCACACCCGCTTCATGGATTAACAAACAAAACCACGTAACTGCGCCGGGCTCTGCAGCCGGTGGCACAGATTCCCTGTCCACCCCTGAAAGCACTGCACATCCCTGCTCTGGGTGCCTCAGGTTTCTCCTGTGTAACCTTTGTGTGGTGAAGGCAGCAGCGCCATGACTTGTGTGGTTCATCTGGGCTGTTGAACCCATCCTCTCAGACCCACTGGGCTGGGACCCACCAGTCTAGAACCCCATTTGTTCACCATTCTCACCGCTATGTCTCAGATGTAGTCAGGTCGTTTAACGGAGCAGCATCGCCTGCGCTGACAGCAGCTTTCCTGTCCCCTGCAGCACGATGCTCAGATGGATTACTATGGCACCCGGTTGGCAACCTGCTCTTCAGATAGATCCGTGAAGATCTTTGATGTTCGGAATGGAGGGCAGATCCTCATAGCGGACCTGAGAGGGTAAAGTGTCGGAAAGGGGAGATTTTAGCTGTGGAAGTGTTTCATGTTTTGTCACTTCGCTGTTTGTCAATGTAAGATGAGGGCAAACTCCTCTAAGTTCATAATGACTCTGGTGGTTGTTGCGAACAAAAGACAAAGTCAGGCTCTCCCCAGTAACGTTGTTGGTTGCAGGCATGAAGGTCCCGTGTGGCAGGTTGCCTGGGCTCACCCGATGTATGGAAATATCCTGGCCTCCTGCTCCTACGACAGGAAGGTTATCGTCTGGAAGGAGGAAAATGGCACTTGGGAAAAGACCTATGAGTACACAGGGCATGACTCCTCAGGTATGCGGGGTCTGGAGGTGGGAGTGAGATGGGATGTGAGAGGAGTCGGGTGAGACTGGAATAAACCTGTTGGTGTTAAGGAGGAAAGTCTCTGTCAATGGCGATAAATCAGTGGAGAGTCAGTAAATCTGTTCCATGTACACAGGACATTTGTGTCAGGTCGTGTTGCTGGAAAACCTCCAGTCCTGGTTCATCCCTTGTTTGCCTAGGAGTTGTTTTACAAATAAATCAGCTTTCAGATAAACAAGACAGTTGGGTACTGAATTCTTGGGGGAAATCCTCTGTGTTGACTGCAGGGAGAAAGAAAGGAGTATTTTGGCATGCTGTGTTTTGTTGTGCAATGGAGACTGTTTTGTCCAGATGATTGGTCCTTGAGGTACAGATCTAAGAAGCCTCCAGCTTTGTTGTGTTACTGATCTAAATAACTACTGATCGACTGACTCCGAATACTGCTTGCCAGTCAGTTTTTGTTCTGGAGTCAGCAGTGCTCTTTGCTGTTGCAGGGGATAGTCTTTAGTCTGTCATTAAGGTGTTCTTTTGGTGTTCTAATTCTAAAAGGGTGCCAAAAATAAAGGCAGTTTTCTGTCATTCAGTAAAATTCATTGACTTTGCTGAAATTTGGGAATGCTAAGACTCTTATTCCCAGCTCTCCAAGCTGCTCACTTTCAGTAACTGTAGTCTTTGTGTATTGTTTAGTTAGTTTTAGGTAGTGACCTTGGTTTAATCCTGCTTCTCCCTTCCCAGTGAACTCTGTCTGCTGGGCGCCGCATGACTATGGGTTGATCCTGGCCTGTGGGAGCTCCGATGGAGCCATCTCCTTACTGAGCTACACCGGTGATGGGCAGTGGGAAGTCAAAAAGATCAGCAATGCACACACGGTGAGTCTGTCCCTTCGAGCAGCACAGAGACCTTGGAGCCACACAGAAATGCTGAGCTGAGGCCTCAAAACACTGTAGGGTAGATAAATACTGAACTGCAGTGGAATTACATGAAACAGGTTCTTGAATTGGGATAACTTGTTTTAAAGTACTCCAGAGTGGGAAGGTGTACAATGTAGTCACTAAAATGAAGGCGAAAACCAAACGTGTGAAGGTTAGTAAACAGCACTGATAATGCATTAAATACAGTGCTGGAAGTTACCTGGGAGGAGATGACTTTGGTCCGAAGAACATCTGTGCCAACTAACTGTGAATAAACTGGAGCTGGGAAAATGCAGGGCTCATGCTTTTCCCAAAAGAGTGGAGATTTCTTCTTAAGCAGAACTTCATAAGCTGATGGCAGCAGCTCTCGATAAGGAGAGATGGGGCTCCAGACAAAAGGTTTCTGCATTCCTGAGTCTTGGCAACTGTGTGTGTCTGGTGCCTTTCCAGTTCCTGTCTCTGTGCCCTCTGTTTGTATATGCAAGATGATATTTGCACATAGAACAGTTACTTGATGACCTGAGGGGTTCTGAGTAAGTGCCTTACTGAGACAGGCCATATCTGGATGTCTTGATCATCCAGTGTCCATCCAGCATTGTGTAAGACTCCTGCTTTCTTAAGATGGGCTTATTCCCCCCAAGTAGAGAGTATGTGAGGTGTCCTTCACCCCTTCAGCAGTGTTTGAAGTAAGCATCTGCTAATAGAGGCATTTTTTCATCACCTAGATTGGCTGTAATGCAGTTAGCTGGGCTCCTGCTGTTGTCCCGGGAAGCCTTATAGAACAACCATCTGGTCAGAAACCAAACTACATCAAAAGATTTGCATCTGGTGGCTGTGACAACCTTGTCAAGATCTGGAAGTAAGTGCTCTGTTGCCAGGCTTAAGAACTCACAAAACCTGATACTCTCGATAATATCTCTGCAAGTCCCTGTTGGTATCTCAAGATTTTCAGCATCTCTGCACTTTCATCTTTGAATTACTGTCTTAGAGAAGTTATTTAAAATTAGAAACAACTTAGTGATGTGCAGTCTCTCACATGGTTACAGCAATTTGTGTCAGCCCTGCTTCATCTTAACTTGGAAAGTGGTTTTCTGATTGTCTTTGATTACTGCTGTCACTTGGGAAATAGCAGATTTCTGTGTGGTAACTGAAGATCAAACACGCTTTGCCTGGGCTGCTTTCTATCCTCTGGAAGGGATTTTGTCTGTTGAAGTTATAGAGCTTTTAGAGGAGAGCGGGGAACACTTGTGCTTTGTATTACCTGGATAAACCTGGAGTCTGAAAACCGAAGCCTTCCAGAACAGGAGATGGGAAATGTGACGTCTGCTGCTGCCCTCCTGACTGTGTAGCTGTGTTTTCAGGGAGGAAGATGGCCAGTGGAAAGAAGAGCAGAAGCTGGAGGCTCACAGTGACTGGGTTCGAGATGTAGCCTGGGCTCCATCCATAGGTTTGCCCACAAGCACCATTGCCAGCTGCTCACAGGTGAGGCTTCCCTTGGGGTGACAGAGGTAGGCTCAGTGCCTTTGCTCCCAGTTACTTCACTGGAACGTGTCCTCTGAACAATCCTTTGCTATTGTCTGGGTCTGTGTGCAAGAACCTTTGTGTTCTCTTTCCTCCCAGACTCGAAGCATTTGTGTTTGTGTGTGTGGCTCTGTACCAAAGCCTATCTGTTATTCTGAAAATCATGATCAGGATGATCTCGCATTGAGGAAAACCTTCACACTAACATCATATTTTAATGTCTCTGGATCAAAATCACTGAACTTCCAGCTAAATATACTACTTTCTCATAACTGTTATTCTTAATCAGCTCTGATGTTCTCAACCTTCACCTTGGCTGTAGTGTTTGCTGCTAATCATTCTGTAAATGCTTTTTTCCTATCAAGAAGACTACTCAGTAAGCTGCTGCCTTGCTCTCATGTGGCTGGAAAGAAAAATTCATGCTGGGGAAAAAAATCAGCTGGTACCTAGGTATTTTGTGAGCTCTTCTGGTATTTGCAAGTCATCTTTGGTACGCAGCTTTCTCACCAGAGTGCTGTACTCCTGTCTTGCTTGTAGCTGTAGTAAGAAACCAGCCCCTTTGTTGAGCAAAAACCCCTGTAGACACATTGGGGGCTCATATTGGAGCTGTGGGTTGGAAGCGTAGCTCCAAGTGCCATTGAGGTGGGGTCTTCTGTGTTGTACCTGGTGGTCCCACCAAGCCGGTCTGCTTCTCTAGGATGGCAGAGTGTTCATCTGGACATGTGACGATGCCTCTGGGAATTCCTGGTCACCGAAGCTGCTGCACAAATTCAATGATGTTGTCTGGCATGTGAGTTGGTCCATTACTGCCAACATCCTTGCAGTGTCTGGAGGAGACAATAAGGTGAGTAACTTTCCCTTGGCTTGTGCTCCTGCATGCCGTGTTTTCGGAAGAGCTGAGATGAGACGGGCTGTTGTCATGTCTGGTTGAGATGGGTCTTTGCTGCAAGGGTGGCATTTTTCCTTTTGATCTACCAAGAGGGGAGGAAGAGCCTGACCTTCAGCAAACCATGTGTGCTGGATTGTTAGTATTGAAATGCAGGCTTCACTTCTTTTGGAAGGGTGCAAACAACAGAACTCACGTACTGTCACCTTACCACTGGAAAATTACACAGTAGGCAGCAACAGATAACTGATACTTAGAGCAGTGCTGCAATGCTAGATCTTTGTAGTTGTAGACTATCACCAAGCTGGTGCTGTGATGGTTGTGAGGAACAGACTGTACTTTAAGGCTGAAACTTCTTCCTGGTCTCATTTGAGGTGACGCTGTGGAAGGAGTCAGTGGATGGACTGTGGGCATGCATCAGCGATGTCAACAAGGGCCAAGGTGGGGTGTCTGCCGCTGCAGAGGGGCAGCAGAACGAGCAGTGACATTCCAGCCACCGCACGTGGTCACTGATCTGCAGCGTTTCTTGAACCGGATGAGAACTGATTTTATCTAAACTGGATGTGAACACGGGAAACAATTACCTGATCTTAGGAGCACTCTGTGACTATTCCTGGGAGGCTACAATATGTTGATAATCAGCCTTAATTGACATTCCCTTAAATTTAAGGTAAAGAGCAACGTACTGTGCCTTATACTACTCCTTGATGCTGTGGAAGTTGTACCCTGCTTTTTGGGTTTAGGGATCAGGATTAAGTGAATGTGGTGCAGTCGGGCTTCAAGTTCCTGGGCAGGAACAGGAGGCGGCTGTCAGAGTGGTGAGGTGCAAACTCCTTTGTGCAGGGGGACAAACCCTCTGTCCCTGCAGAGGCTGGAACTTTGCTTCAGGTGAGGGAAGGGCTGGTGAAGTTCTCAGCGTTGGATGGCAGCACGCTGGCCAGCCCTGGTGGTAGTGAAGTGATGCTTGATCCTCCTGGAAATAATGTGCTTGGATAGGTGAAAATCTCTGTGCTTTCCTCAAGGTGAAAAGGAGTAGTGGAATGCACATGTCTTGCTTTACAATGTTCTCAAACTTGGTTATTTAACCAACATCAATAAATCAGGCCATAATTTGAAGATTAGGGTGTTTTTAGTCACACTTGTGTACTGTACCTCAGGTTGGTTGTTGAGATACCAAGAGAATAAAGCCCTATTGGTTAAGGCTGGGTGTGCTGTATCTATTAAGCTGGCTGCAGTCTGTGCCTGTGCAAGCCCCGGTAACAGTGTGCTCCGTACTGGCTGGGCTGGGCTGGAGCAGTGTCAGTCTCTAGTGCAATGACGCTGTGTACAGTGTAAGAAAACCCAAAGCTTTCAGTTAAACTTGGTGCCGTTGCACCCCACGGGTCCATCCTTGCCATCCCCCAGGTCCTCAGCACTTGTGCCGAGATGACACCAGGTGGCAGCAAGTGACCAGTGTGGGGAGATGCTGCAGCACCCATGTTCCTGTTCTGTGTTCAGAGCTGGGTTGCACTCGGGGTCAGATTATCTCCTTCCGTAACATGTCCAGACTTTGAAGTTTAAGGGCAAGCCACCCCTGAAAGGAGTTCAATCATTAACTTGTTTTGCAAGAGCTTTGATCTGGCCTGCAAGCAAACCCCACTCTGTGGCTGGGCACACTCACCAGCTCACAAAGGCTGTTTCTGAGCTCTGGCTCGGAGCAGGGATAATGTGAGGGATCTGAAAGGAGAAATCTTGGGGGTGCTGGGCCAGAGCAGCATTGCCAGGAGCAGTGTCAATGCCTCCACCCTGTACCTGGGGGGCTGGAGGAGATGGGGGTGATGTATGTGGGACCCCGTGTCCCTCCAGAGAAGGGCAGTCACACCTTCCATCCCACAGAGCTCAGCAGAACCTGTGCACCATCCTCCTCTCCTCAACAGACCTCTGCAGCACCCACTCCCCTGCGAGCATCTCCCATCCACACAAGCAGAGCGCTGTCACCAGGAGGGCTCCTGCTCATCTCCCAGCAGGAACTGAGAGCCACAGCCCTGGGCTGGGTTAGTGGGACATGTGCCTGGCCGCGGGCTACCTCGAACTGTGACCTGTCCCCCTGCTTGGTGTGGGGTGCAGCTGTTTGCAGCCGAGAGACGGCTCTGGGTGGAGGCTTGCAGTGCTGGCACAGAGCACATGGGATCAACAGCCTCTTCCTGTTGTGCAACTGCAGCACAGCCCACGTAGGGAATTTTTGGGAGATTTGTCAGGGCTTTTGTGTTTCCAGATAATATTTGTTTGCTTGTTTCAGGTCTTGCTTTCACAAGAGAGGGATTTAAATAGCACAGGCTCAGAGGGGACACAGAGCTTGCCTGGTCTTCCCTGAAGAGCTGTGTCCCACTTGGGGGATCCCTGTGCCTGCCCCAGCTCTGCTCCTGGCTCCATTGCCTCCGGAGCTGGGCTTCTGTCACTAACATGATTTATGGCTTCACTGCAGCCCATTCCTGTCCTGCCCTGAGGTCACAGCTCAGCAGGGGCTGCTCATCCATGCCCTGGGCTTTGGGCACAGAGCCCCTGCCCCAGGGGCAGCTGAGCTCACCCCGCTTGTGTGCAGGACCCACATAGGCTCTGGGCTGAGGTTCTGCCAGGCAAGGCTGAGACATGAGCTCCCCTCTGCTCCGAAACCACTTCCACTGCCGCTTCCCCCTTCCCTTCTCCCCAGCTCCAGCTTGGTCCTGTCCTGGTTGATCCTGGGGTGCACAGGAGCAGCGGAGCTGTGTTTTCCAACCCGCGCCTTCCGGCCAGACCCACATTTACTTGATCTCGGGGGTTCTGGCTGGTGGGGGGGTGCTCTCCTGACCCCCGATGTGCCAGGGGTGCACTGGCAAAAGGCCTTCAACTCGGGAGAGGAGCCCAGCGCTGGGGTGGAGGTGAATAGATGGGGCAGGGAGGGAACAACCGCCCGCAAACCCCTCTGCTTTGCCAGGCTGTTGTCCCAGCTCATCCCAGGGCCTCCCCACTGGAATCTGGGCACGGGAACCCTGCGCTTGTCCCTGGACCTCCCTGCAGCCACGGGATGCGGCTCCCCATGGATTTGCCTTTGGTGCCAGCCAACGGAGCAGCTCCAGCATTCCTGGGTGCCATCCCATGCCCAACCCTTCACCCTGTGGACCAGGGGAGGCTGGCGTGTGATGGACCACCCCAGGCTGGTGGGCAGCAGGAGCAGGCAGCCAGCTCTGGGACCAGGCATTGAAACCCCCATGGGACCATGGCCACGTCCACAGGGCTCACACAGGGAGTTCAAGGGGAAAGGGAGCTGGCGTGAGAAGACCCCCTCCCTCCAAAGCTGTGGTTTCATTGGAGCATTTTGGAGGACATGGTGGTTCCATGAGCTTTCCCGATGGGAAAAGCCTCCCGGCGCCACTGGGTTGGTTTCTGCGGTGGCTCCTTGTGCTCCGTGTCTCATTATGGGTGAGTTGGTGTTGTGGGTATTTTTAGATGCCGCTTGGGACAGCATAATTAAAGTGGCTATGCTGGCAGTGGGATGGGGCCAAGCTGCAGCCCTCAGCTTGAAATCTTCCTGCAGAGGGATGAACAATGCTGGTGCTCCATCCCGGTGTCCCGGTGAGGACACGGCCGCACCAGGAGGGACAGGGTTCCTTTGGATACCCGCTGGGAGTGGTGCAGAGGTTCAGAGAGCACAGCCAGGGCAGGTTCCAACGGTTTGGTTTCCTTTGAGACTCCTTGTGCTGCTGCTCTCCATGAAGGCGGGAGTTACAGACCCTCTGGGCTGGCACAATGGGGACCAGCGCATCAAGGCTTGTCCTGCTGCATCCTCTGTGCCCTTGGTGCATCCGAGGTGCATCCGTCCTCCATCCCCACAGCAGGAGTCCCTCATCCCAGGGCCCGGCCATGCCTCGACAGGTTGGGTAGAGCCTGCCTGAGCCAGCCAAGAGCATTTCACTTCAGGCTGAGAGATAAACCTAAAAATAACCTTGTTATCTTCCCCTTGATCCAAGTCAACATCAGCCCCAGCTATTAATAGCTACATGTGTCTGGGTGGATCGATGCCGGGAGGAGGCCTCCCGTGGAGGCTGTGAGGGCAGTTGCAGGGATGGGGTCACTGTCCCCAAGGGGGCCTGGCCCTGCAGCATAGGGGGCTCTGCTCTGAGCTGCAGAGTGACTCCTTTGCCATGGCTGTGGGGCTGGGCTGTGCCCTAGGGAAGCTCTGTGCTGGGGGGGGGTGAGGAGTTCCTGTCCCGCTGCAGAGCAGGTCCCAGAAACAGCCTGGGATGAACTGAATGGACCTTGTTGCATGCACCCTTGCTGCAGGATCCCAGGCGCTGCTGCAGGGCCCTACCTGGTCCCCTGCTGCCCTGGGTGTCACCCGGTGCTGGCACACCCCACGCTGACACCCTGTGTGCTGACGTGCCTTGTGCTTTCATGTCTTGTCCTAACACCCCATGTGCTGACACCCATGCACTGACCTGCCTTGTCATAACACCCTATGTGCTGACATCCATGTGCTGACATCCATGCGCTGACACCCATGCACTGACCTGCCTTGTCCTAACACCCTATGTGCTGACATCCATGTGCTGACATCCATGCGCTGACACCCATGCACTGACCTGCCTTGTCCTAACACCCTATATGCTGACACCCATGTGCTGACACCCATGCATGACCTGCCTTGTGCTGCTACGGCACGTGCTGACACGCCATGCACTACACGCTGTCCTGACACCGGTGGGGCAGGGGGTCAGAGCATCCAGCACCGTGCCAGTGGCTGTGCTGCCTGCAGTGCGCTTGGGAACTGGTGCTGCAGGCGAGCGGTGAGCCCCAGCCTGGGGCTGTTTCAGGGCTGGGGCAGCAGCAGCCCCCCGTGCATCAGGGCTGGGGCTGCGCTGGGTTTGCAGCAAGGGCAGGGCAGGGAGCCCACGGCATCCCCGGAGCCTCAGCCTGGCCCCGCCAGCGCCTGCGCTCCCATCTCGGGCACTGGAATTAGCACGGACATCAAAGGGGAGCAGGAGAAAGAGAGGCAGAGGCTTTGTTTACTTGAATCAAAAATAATGTGTGGCGATGCATCTTCTTCCAAGGCAAACAGAGCCGGAGCCTCCCTGCGCTAATTTGGGAACCTGGATGGGAGTTAAATAAAGACATGGACCTCTGACAGGGAAACAACCCATCGCCGGTGCTAAAATAGAGCTGTGGAGGCTGGACAGTGAGAGCCCGAGGTGCTGGGGAAGGGCAGGAGGTAGATGCAGCACAGGGTTGGTAACATCCCCTGTGCTGAAGCCAAGGCCAGAGCCCGGCAGCAGGGCAGAGCTGGGTGCCTGCATGGGGGTTTGTGTCCTTTGTGTTCCAGGGTGTTCTATGAGTGTGCATCTGCCCGCTCTGCATCAGACCTCTGCTGGGTACCCAATGGGCCATCGCATGAGACACAGCCCCCTAGGAGCCAAAGTGCTTGACCAGGACTGCAGGAGATGAAGCATCACCCCATGTCACCCATCTCTCACAGCACCCTGAATGACCGACCCTGTTCCCAGCATGGGCACTGGCACTGGAACTGTGTCACCAGGAATGGGGCGCTGCTGGTTTGCCAGGATGCTCCGGTGCAGCTCTTGGAGCATTCTCCATCAGGGAGGACTCTGCTGTGCCCACCTGTGCTCCATGCGGGGCACAGGCCCATCACAGCCAGGGGGGATTGCTTGGCAGTGTTTTTAGCCAGCAAAGCCTGAAATGATCTGAGATTGGAGCCCAGGGAACACGGCACTGGAGCTCAGGACTGCAGGGAGTGCAGCGCTGGAGCTCGGGACCACAGGGGCCGAGCTGCCCAGGATGAGTGCTCAGCTGGAGCTGCTGGAGCAAATACCAAGGAAAACAAGTGCAAGTGCAAACTCCAAAGCAAACAAAGCCACCCACATCCTGAAGGCTGCAGCTCTGCTCCTGACCGTGCTGCTGGCCCCGGAGGGCCGGCACAGGTCTTGTGCCAAAGAAAGCCTCTGCCTCTGTCTGTGCCAGGTGCTTAAACAACCAGGTAGAAAGTGTGCACAGCGCAAGGAGACTAAACCAGGGTTTCTCTTTGGTGAGGTGCCGAAGGCGAGGGCTCCAGCAGCACCAGTGCAGGCTCCAGTGCTGCCCCTGCCACCTGGCATGCTCACCTGGTGAATGTAGGCTGATACTGTCCTTAGTGACAAAGCACATGGAGGTTTCCCCTAAGGGTGATCCTTTAACTGAGAACGTGGGCTGAAGAGAGACCCTCCACCAAGTGCAGGTAATAGCTAACAGCTGCGGGGTGCCAGCCCTGATGCAGGGAGGGAGGGGGCCAGAGTGCTTCAGCATTCCCTTCCTATCCAGGTAAATTGGCAGCACTCCAAAAGGAAATAGAGGATGTTGAGGAGGATTCTGGCTCTGCTCTTGGAGAGCCTCTTGAAAGCTGCCTGCCTGCATGGCTGCGCATTGCTTGGCTCTTTGTGGAGCCAAAGCTTCTCCATGGGCTCTCGGGTAGGGAAGGAGCACAGGAGGTCTCCAGATCACCCTCTGCCATTGGAAGGGCAGAGGAAGCCATAAGCTGGTGCTGGGGGCTCTAAGGACCCTGGTGGGAGAGGGTCCTATAGCCTCATGAGCCTGTGCCTGGAGCAGGGGTAACACACAGCCAGGCTTTCCCTGGGATGGATCCTGGTGAAACCCTGGCATAGGTGTTTGGGGACAGCCGAGCTCCCTGCCCTGTCAGGGCTCCCTGCATTGTGCTGGGGTGTCCGCTCCTGTTTTCATTTGCTTTGCTCTATTACTGCATTGTTATTTTGTTCTGAAAGAGCTTTAAGAGGTCGCTTTGGATGCGACCCGCTGGGAGGAAGCGGGGCCACCCCTTCGCCTCCCTGGCTTAGGGACTTTCTTCCCCTCTTTATGTGAGCGCTTGGATAGCCTTAGAATTTGTTTTTGCCACAGGGTTGTTTTCATGCTGAAATGGAAATATTTCCCGTGGGTGCTGTAAAATGCAGCCTGAGCAAGGAGGCTGAGAACAGCCCCGCTGAGCAGCCGGGTGCTGCAGCCCTGTGCTGGGCAGGGAGTGCATGCTCCGGAGGGACACGGTGGTCCACGGGGACCCTCGCTGGTGGTTAACCCTCCCCATGCCACAGCACTGGCTGTGCTGCATTTGGGGCAGAGATGACCCCTCTCCTGGTGTGAGCCTTGTTGGTGGGGTGGGAACAGAGGGATTCCATGGGACCGTTGCTCATGGCATGGAGCGCACAAGCTCAGGGGCAGTGGCAGCAAGGGGGGGATGAAGCCCCTGGTATCCCCCCATGCTGGGAAGGAGAAAGCCTGGAGCTGATGAGCAGGATGAAGTCAAAGGGACACAGCTCTGTAGCTGGGTCTCTCTCCAGTGTGTGCTGGGGGCTGGATGTGTCCAGGTAGGATGTGACTGCTGGCTGGTACCCACTGGCAGTGCTGCTCCTGGGGAAAGCTCTCCCAGTAACAACCCTCTCTGTGTGAACCAACTGCCCTGTTAGCGGTGAAGTTCTGCCCTGCTCACCCTCTTGACTCATCATCTTCCCTTTCATCTTCTCTCAGATGTAGCTTATTACACAGGGCTATAAATAGGGTTTGTTCCTGATCACATGTGCCTGGCTATTACGGTTCCTTGCCCATCATGACGTGAGCAGGGGTGTGTGGGGCTGCACTGTGCCTGTGGGGATGGGGAAGAGGAAGGGGAAGGGGGGGCTTCTCTGGGGCTGCCACCTCCTTTCATTTTTGATGGCAACACACTGCCCATGCCTTTGACTAAATCTCACTGCAGATCCCTTTCTGCTGCTCACCCGCATCCCTTGTGTCCTCCAAGCGCTGACCCCAAGATTCCGCTGCCATGTGCCACTGACCAGCTCCTGCTGTCCTGGGGCTGGGGAACAGAACCATCAGGCCATGACCTTGCTCAGCTGTGTGAGTGGCACATCCCTGTCCCTGGGCATGCGGATGATGCAACCACTTAGCATCCTGCACTTTGGTTGGGTCTCAGCAGGATCAAACCTATTTCCTGAACACAGCTTCAGAGCCTTGTGAGTGTGACAGGGATGACAGGGCTGTCCCCAGACCACCACACATTTATTCCCTGTGTAGGTGCTGTCAGGCTACGATCAAATGCCCCTGCAGCCAGCTCTGGTGAGGAGGTGCTGGGCAGGCTGGCCTGGGGGTGGTGGCACATCACTCAAAGGGTTCGATATAAATAGAGGAGAGGCTGAAACCGAAAGCTGAATCATGTGTGTGCAGTGCGAGATGGGAGTGTGTAAACAGAGGTGGCTGCTGCACCTGCCAAATGGGTCCCTCCTCAGTGACCTGAGTGTCCCACAAGCGCAGCCCAGTGACATGGATACACCCAGTGTGGCTGCAGGCTGAGGAGACGGATGAAGGTGCTGGCAGAGCCGGCAGCCCTGCTACGATGGCAGCCAGAGTCAGCAGGGATGATGGGGACCTTCAGCATCCTCCTCCTCCATGTAAATCCACCCCTGGGAAGTTAAGAACATGGAAAATCCTGGCAGGGATTGAGCTGAGCCCGGCCGCAAGGCTGGTGGTGCCAAGGATGCTCAGTGGGGCAGTGGGATCTGCAGGTCTGGGGCTGGGGGCTGGCGATGCATCTCCCACCCCTGGGGCACAGCCAAGTCAGTGTGGAACCGGGAATCACTCTCAGCTGGGGGCTGGTGAGGTTGCCCTGCAAATGAAAGTCAAGTATCTGCAGCATTCACATCAGTGCTGTCAGCTCGTGGGCTGGGAAGCCTCCAGCACCAGCTCCATGTGGCAAGCTGGTGGCTCTGGTCCTGACCTGGCCGGCCTCTGCCCTTAAGGGACACCAGTTCCCTGCGTGTTTTCAGTGCCAGGCTGCACTGGGTGAAGGTGCTGGTGTGCACTGGCAGCGTATTAAGGCCAGGAAGAATGATCTCCATTAAGTGGATCTGCCCCATAATAGGGACTATTGTGACTCTCACATTCCCCAGTCACCATTTGGGTGGTTAATTACCCTTGTTTTGAGTAAATAGATAATTGTGCTTTATTGAAGGGTGGATGTTGAAGAGACAAAAGATAGAAGAGACCGGGATACCGGTTCTGCTTCCCTCATTGGCAAGGCCTCCTCCTGACCCTGCCATACACGATGAGGAGGGATGGCTCGTGCCAAGTCTCTTGCATGGAGCTGCATCTCCAGCCCATGGGTTACTGCTGCAGCTCTGCCCTCAGAATCCTCCAGCACTCCGAGGAGCCTGTGTCCATGGATCCGGGGTCATTTCTGATGAGCTGACTTGGTGAATAAGGAATTGATCCCTCGCCAGCAGGGCTGGCGTCACTGGCTGCTGTGAGAAAAGTGTGACAGGAACAGCCAGTGTTTGTTAAGGAGCTGGCACTGGAAGGAAAGCGCCCTGGGGAAGCGGTTGGGAGCAGGGAGCCTGGGTTTCCCAGGAGACTTCAGGCAGCAGGATCTGGGCAGCCTCAAACTGGTGGAAGCAGAAAACTGTTTCCCCGATTACTGCTGGGCTGTGGTTTCAGTTTTCCTTTGCATCGGTGGGCAGAGACTTCATGGTTTTAACATGAGGGCTGAGGTGCTGGAAACTACTCCAGTGGTAAGGAGCCCATCAAGGCAGAGATGTGTGAGCTCATGCTGTGATGCCCCCAGGTCTCCATTTCCAAAGCTCTCAGTGGTAAGAAAGGCAGGAAAATGACAGAAACACAAGCCCACAACCTAAAATAAGGGGGGGAAGAGCCTGAGGACGTTCACCCATCTTCCCGGGGCAGTCTGCAGCAGTGAGAAGCTGCCCAACAAAGGTGTGGGATTTGGGATCCTGGAGGAGGGTGAGGAAGCCTCTCCTGGATGAGTGCTCGCACATCCTCCAGTGCAGCCCGGCTCTGCCTGCGATGCTGATGGGCTGCAGCTCCCCCGCATGACAGCGGGCATGAGCTCTGCCCTGGAAGCCCCAGATGCGGGTAACGGGGTTGGGGCTGCTCCAAGGGGATGTGACCCTTGCTGAGGAGCAGGGAGTGTGTCCCCGCGGGGTGATGGAGGTAGCGGGTACTAGCAGAGGTGCTGCACAGGCAGCATGAGGAGAGCCTCCTGTCACCCCTGTGAGGACGGGAAACTCAGCATGAGCCTGGTCAGCTGCTGGGCTTCTGTGTCCCCACGGCACATCGCCAGCCACCGAGATGAGGGAACCGAAACGCTGCGGCCAGGAGGATTTTGCAGGCTCCTTCATTAACCTTGGCCCAGATACCACTTTGGTTTAATAATCCCTACCCAGATTGCCCAGATCAGGGCAGTATTTGCCTCTTCTTCGAGATGAGAGAAAATCATCAGGGACGTTTGTCCAGCTCTGTGACTCCACTGGGAGATCTGCTCTGGGAAGGGGAGAGCAGCCTTTGCTCCATGTCGTTCGCAGCTCATGTTCCCATCCCTAGCACGGCTGTGTGCCAGCCCGCCCTGCTTGGGATCAGCCCACCACATCCTGGATGTGAGGCCAGTGACAGCCGCTGGCCTTAGGCGGTGTTTACTTTTTAAGCAGCTCAATGCAAACACAAACTGAACAGCTTCCTCAGGATGCTTTAACTGTTTCATTATTGCTGCCGGGGAACCGAGGGTGAGTTAGTGTGGAGCTCACAGCCCCCATGTAGCTGTGGCCGTTTGCTCCGGATGAGGCTTTGGTCCTTCTCCTTAATCCTGGGTTTGGTTACTGAGCCCTCACTAATAAGTGCTTTATGCTGGGCTCACGTAGAATCTGCAGCAGGGCTCTGTTACTCCTCCCTTGGGGGATGGAGGGGATCTTTGCAGCTCTTCCGTGACCCCCACGATGATGCCTGGCCCCCACCACAAATATGCCCCCCAGTCCTTGAAACCTCCCACTGCCTCACTGGGAGAGCCTTGGCTTCGCGGTGCCAGGCAGCCGCGGAGCAGCGGGAGGCCAGCGGGACGTCATGGTGCTGGAGCACACACTGTTCCTTCCCACTGCCAGTGACTCGGCAGGAAGGAATTTAACTCACAATTTCCTCCCGAGGAGCTCCAGCCCCTGCTCTGGGCAGAGCCTCCAGGAGAGGGGTTCTGGCCGGCGGGGATGCAGAGGGGAGCCTGTGGAAGGTGCTCGGCCAGCTTGGGTGCTCCTGTTCCCTTGGTTCTAACAGCTCCCACGCAGGTTCCTGCAGCCCTGGCCATGAGGCTGGCTCAGCAATGGAGAGGTTTGAACTCGCCGTGGTCCAGGCAGCCCCTTCGGGGCCACAGAGGTTCTTGTATGAGCAGTGGCAGTGCCAGCGCTCCTGGGGAGGCACGCAGGGCATCAGCAGCCTCTCAGGCACACCAAGGGCTCCCTGTGAGCTCTGGGCTTCCACCTTCCCAGGGCTGCCGGGTCCCTTGAGCCCGATGCAAGGGGTGCAAGGCCAACTTCCTCCATGCCTCATGGCTGCTCGTGGCACCTCATGGCCTGAGCCACCCTCCCATGTGCCTGCTCAGCACGTGAGTCACTGTTGCCCAAAAGGAAGGGCTGGCTGCCAGGCTGGAAGCTGTGACCTGCTTGCAGGAGCAGCTCTCTCTGTTACTTGCTCCAGAGCCGTGATGTTCTGCCTTTGCTGGCTGCTGTTTTGGCTCCCCAGTGGTCTGGGTACTGGGAACAGCCAGCATAATCAGCGCATTCAGCATCACTTGCTTGTCATGGACACTGGAACCCTTTGCAGATTTCTGTGTAAAAAGTAGGTCAGCATAAACTCTCTTTGGAAAGGGGAGAAGCACAGAGGATTAATTAACTTGCTTGGTGTTGCACAGCCAGGCAATGGCAGTGCTGCTGGAAAGCATCCCCCAGTCCCGGTGGAAGTGGAGCTTCTTCTCCCTGTTGGGCACCAGCATCACCATGATGCTCCTTGTTTGCTGTCCCAAAGCAGGCTCCATCCAGCAGCTCCCAAGTGCAGCCCGGTCATGTGCTGGCTGAGCGATCAAGCTCCTGTCCTCACAGCTCCCTTCCCTGCAGATCACCATCACTGGTGTTTGCAGCCGGTGCCTGTTTCAAAGCAGCAGAGCTAGCAGTGATGTAATCCAGCACTAAAAATAGCCCAAGGAAGAGTCCCTGGAGCAGCAGGAGAAACTGCAGCGAAGGGATAGATGGGAGGGCTGCATTCACAAGACGTTACATTCCCAATTAATGCTGATTCAGTCTGTCCTCTTGGCATTGCCTGGAGCACTGGTGCTCAAAGGGCAGTGGGCCAGGAGCACTTGCTGCTGCTGGAGACCCAACAGAGCATGTTCAGCCCAGCTGGGAGAGAGCATCACTCCTCATCCTTCCCAGCTCTTGTATGGATCTCCTGGTTCACACCGTTGGTCATTGAGAGCTGATGGGGAGCAGATGAGCCTGTTCCTCCATGGTGCCCATCATAGGAGGCTGAGCTGCCCAGAGCAGGCTCATAGCCTGGCACTCACAGCTGCTGCTGGCCTGCCCTGGAGCACCACGGCTCTGCATGGGCACACTGCTCCTCAGGGGGACAACTCCACACAAGGGGAGGATTTTACTCTTCTGTGAATAAGGACAATTTATTCTCAGTGAAGCTCCTTGTTTCGGAGAACCTGGTAGGGTTTTTCCCTTCAAGGTGAGATGAAAATGCTCATCTGCAAAGGTAGGAGGTACATGGGCATATGCTCTGACTACCGCAGAATCATCTCCTCCCTGGAGTAAGGGGCAGACTGGTTAATGAATACTCAGAGGAAAGTACCAGGAGGAGCAGGGAAGGGGAAGAAACAGGAAGAACACATCCAAGCTTCTCAACAGGAGATAGGAGGGAGAGTGCAACAGGGGCTGCCTCCTGGGGCAGACTGGAGGGGGAAAGGCAAAGGAAAGGGAAAAGGAAAGGGAAAAGGAGGGAGGCTTTGGTTCCTGCAGCGGGGGGTTCGTCTCGGAGCATCTGCAGTTACTCGGTTGCTTGGCAGGGCACGGGACTGCCAGTGAGCCTGGGCCATCACAGCCAGAGCCATGCTCGGTTTCGGAGGCAGGTACCACCTCAGTGCGTGGCCCCTCTGCGGTGATGTGGGTGGTGGGGGGTCCCAAGCCCCCTCCTTTCTGCCCAAAAGGTGCCCTGTGATGTGTGAAGTACAGAGAGTCCCCTCCCAGCCGCTGTTTTTGCCAGCCTTTATTTCTCTCCTTTGACTTAATGGTGCAAAATCTTGCAAGCATTACATTACATTTGTTGAATGGGGACAAGAAGTTTTCTGTAGCCAGTTCTTCCCCTGGGGCACTCGATGAGGGATGTCTGCGGCTGCCAAGCCAACGCTTCTGACCTTCTCCTGCCTGCAAATGCCTCCCAAAGGGTCTGCTAGGACCAGCCCTGATCCCACAGCAATGCAGCAGGAGAGGGGTTTGGGGTGTCTCTGGGCAAGACCAGGCTGGGCAAAGCAGCTGCTGAGGTGAAAATGGCAGTCGAAGGCTGGGGGTGGCAGGTTGGAAGCAGCTGAAGGACAAGATGACTTATTTTGATTGATGTTTATATCTGAGCTGGCTTTCCCTGCCCTGAATAGTCTGCATTGCTGCGCTGCACTGAGCAGTACCGGTGACATTTGAGCGATGCCAGGCTCAGGGTAGGTGCGGTGGGGTGTGGGACACAGGCCACCAGCCAAACCCCACTATCACCAGGCTTGCGAACTTCCCAAAATGTTCCCTGGAGGAGTTTCAGCTCCGAGTCCTGCTCCTCTCTGCACGATGGGGAACTGGGGCTGTTCCACTGAAGGCAAAGCCATGAAGCTGTGACCAGAGAGCAAACAGCAGAGCAGTGCCTTGGGGCAAGCACAAGGGCTTCATGGCAGGTCTGGGTGCAGCAGCAGAGACTGAGGGTCAGTGGGCAAAGGCCGGGGTGAAAAGCGCAGCCTCAGACACAGGAGTCTGGCCCTAAGCACCACCATGATAGACGTAATTATTCCACAATAATAACACAAATAGAGGTAATTATTCCAGCCTGCTGGAATGGCCCTTGTGCTGCTGCCCTGCCCTGTGGGATGGGGAGAGAACTGGGGGATTTATTGACCAGGCAGCGCCTGGGGGATGCTCAGGAAAAGGACACTCAGACGGGAAGCTGCAGGAGCAGGGGACAGGGCAGAGACGGGGCTGCAGCGCCTACGAGCACCGGAGGAAGGCGAAACCGCCGCCGGTGCTTCCCGGCCTCGGCTCTGACTGACGGTCACCCTCGGAGCACGGCAGCGCCGCATGGGGCAGGAGCGAGGAGAGACCCAGCCCCATGCAATGGGGCTTCCCCCGGCTTGGAGCCCGCAGCGGGGCTGTCAGCTACCCCCCTGTACCCCACCAGCCCCGCAGGTCCCCACCGCGCTGTCCTATGGAAGATCATGCGTGGATGGGTGATGCCACACGGCTGCATGCCAGCGGTGTCAGCACCGGGAGGTGGGCTCCTGCGGGCTCTGCGCTGCCCCATAGGAAAACAGGATTGTACGGAAAAACCCTTCTGACCTTTCCTAACCTTCGGGCCCTTGCTATCTGTGTATTGTTCTTTCTGTGTGCGCTTTGACGAGGGATTGTTTTATGCCACAATAACACATGAACTCTGTCCTGGCAGCGGTTCACGAGGTCAGAGGGTCCTGCTGGGGGGTCACAGCCTCAGCAGACAGTGCTGATGGAGGGAGCCGAGGGAGGGGACACAGCAGAAACTGGAGTTTCGGTATCAGAAGCCCAATCTGGATCTCCGCTGGCATTGCACGGACTCTGCCCCCAAGGCTCCGTATCACTGGGCGGGACAGCAGGCTGGTTGGGGCCAGGGCCATCTGAGCCCCGCAGGCTGGGTCTGGGAAGATCCCTTGCCTCGGAAGGGGCTGAGCGTCTCCCCGGGGCAGCCAGCGAGCGGTCTGCGAGTGCCCTGGACCAGAGGCAGCTCTTTGCTGCCTTCTTTCCTGCTCCCCAGCCGCGGGGTAGGATGCACAGCAGAATGCGGGGCAGGACGTGGGTGCACACGGGCAGTCCAGGGCTCCTGCAGGGATGCGGCAAGAGCAAGCTGGGCCGTGGCACCAGCCCGGGCCATGGGTACCCCGCCGGCTCCCTCGCAGCGCACTGTGGGTACCGTGTGCTCCCGCTCCCCTGGAGCCTGGCCAGCGCAGTACACCTCAAACCAGCAGTTACAGGTGGCTTTGTGTGTGGTTCTGGGTCTGGTCAGGTCGGTCAGACTGACCTTGGGGTAGAGGAAACCTTTTAATTGATCAGAGCCTTCTGCAGGAGGGTCCCTCATCCCCTGGCTGGTCCAGCCCCAGCTTCCAGCTCTTGGGAAACCCCGGAGCAGCTTCCCCTCCGGTAAACAAAGTCCAGTTGTGTTTTTCTTCTGTGACTCACCCATCAATCTGTAATTGCTCAGGAGTGATAGAAAGTGCTTGGCAAGGGACAGGCCTGCCCTGCTGGGCTCAGGCTGTGCTGCTGCCCCACGCAAAGCCCCATCCTTACCCTTCTTCCTCCAGCTCCCTTCTCATAATTATTATTTTGACCTTGAGAGCTCTGAGGACACAGCATGGAATCCATTTCCTTGCAAGACATCTTTAAAGCACGACATTTCCCTGCTACTTCATTACATTAAGTGCTGTCCTCCTTTAGTGGCCTGGCTTTTTGAGTCCTGAATCAGACACATGGCCTGATGAAATGTTTTGCAAGTAAATAACTGGAACCATGTGCTTTATTTGAGCTACCACAGCCACAGCACCAGGCAGGCAGAGCACGGGACTGAGACAGGGGGTGAGGATTATGCAGTTAGAAACTTGTACTGGGTGGGAACTGGGCTGATTTGGTGGGAAGAGGTGGGATTTTGGGTTTACATTGTTTGATTCAGGTGTCAGTTTCCATAGAAATGAAAGTTTGCAGCCATCATCATGGCAAGAATAGCAGTGAGCCAGAGAGCTCCATAACAGCCTCTCTGCTCCCAGGAAAAGGAACGGTTCCTGCATCCGAACAGGGAAGATGGGAAAATGAACATACATGAGCTTTATGCTCAAGTGTTTCCTCTGGATCAGGGATTTGACACAGCCCAAGGGAGTTTGTTCTGCTGCTTCCTATATTGTACCAGTTCTGTAAATAACAGGAAGTGCTTATTCCTTTAAACTGTCAGCTGGGCTCCTTTCATTAGCTCTTAAAAATGTGTATAAGGATGTACATGCGGACACACGGTGCACACAGGGGAGAGGAAGGTGTCTGTGGGATGTTTATTGCCTATTTATGTTGTGAGTGATTTTGGCAGTGGAATAAACGGGCTCCTTCCTGACTGCCTCCTCCAGCAGATCCTCGTTGGCTGCTCCTTTGTCCTGGCGAGGAGGAGGGCTGAGGGACATTGCAAGTGCAGGGACTCCTGCAGCCGGGTGCCTCACATTCACCAGCCCCACACCATTGCTCAGGGTGACGTTCCCAAGCGACCAGCCTTGTCTCCGTGCTGGGAGCGCAGTTAGCTGCAGGCTCACCCCAGAGCTGATGGGATGGGGGCTGGAGGTTCAGGAAGTGTCCCTAAGCCGTGTGTGGGCAAGGGCAGTGCAGGGATGAAAGCCGTGCCAAGCCCAGCTCAGTGGTGACATCCTGGTACAGGCATGAGCTGTACAGGGGACACTGCTGGGGGGGAGGTGGGAGGAAGCTGGTGACTCGCCTGCAGTCACTGTCCTGCTCGTTAAGAGCAGTGGAAAGAAGCACAGCGAGGAGCAAGGCTTGAGCCAACCTAATGCTGCTGTGAGCATGGGGGAGTATTCCCAGCCTCCAGAGGCATCGTGCAGGCACCCACTGGGGAGGAGTCCCACGGGGGCACCTTGGCTCCCCTCTCCCCGTGGCTGGAGAGCACACATCTACTCTGGGCTTGCAAAGGGAGGTTAAAACCAGCAGCGTGTGTCGATAATCTCCAGCTGTAACTGCCAGGCTCTTGGGTAAATGACAGGCCTGCCCTCTCATGACCAGCTTCAGCCCAAGGAGGCATGGATTTCAAACAAAGCCTTTCAATACCCAAGGAAAGTCACCAGTTTGCAATGGGGAGAGACACATACAAAACCAGATTTTGAAATGAAGATAATCACAATGGCGCCAGCCAGATAAATGGCGAGACTCTCAACAGGCAGCCCTGCTTGGCTTCGACCCGCAGCCTCATGGACAAGAGAGGCGTATTTTAAGCAGTGAGAACCAAGGGGTATAATTGTTTCTTACACAAGACCGTACATGTGCTTGTACTTTAGAACAAGGAGAAATCAGAGCTCTCTTGCCTTCTGAATCTCGTTGATGAACCCATGCTCACCCCCAGAGCAGGGAGCTGCTCCCGAGCCAGGCAGGCCCGGGCCCACGCACGGATGGCAATGGGGAGCGGAGGCGGGAGGTCTGTGTGGGGTGCTCAGATGCAGCCCTGCCTTGGCAGCCCATGGCAGAAAGGCTGGGTCCCACGTGGGAACAAAGGATGCCTTTTGCTGGGTGTGTTGTACAGCAGGACTGCGGTGGCTTGTGTGGCTTTTAGCTCTCTGACCTTTATTTAAATGAAATGCAGAGTAATTTGTATCTAAGAGGAGTTGTTCTGTCTCATTAGTGTGATTAAATAGATGGCAGAGCGTTACCAAGTTCATTGTCAGAGAGACTGTTGCTTAGTAATTTAAACTGCAATAATCTCATTATTCAGTTCTGTTTCCTCACAAATGTCCTTGTGGGCACTTCAGGAGCTTGCTGCAAACCCCGACAACCACAGTGGCATCTAAAACTTTAGATCACAGACTCCTCAGGGTGAAGCTGAATTGGGGCAGCCCCCGGCGCTTGCGGCTGCGTTTGACCGATGGAGATTTGTGGTGGTACGGAAACAGAAACGCAGCACTGAGAGGTGAGCTCGGGCACAGGGCCTGTGAGCCTCCTCTGCGTCAATGGGTCCACACCTGCTCTTCCTCTGCCTCCTCAGCCAGGGCCATGTCCCGGCACAAACCGAGATAAACTGCAGCCAGCACCGAGTTACCGAGAGCCCTGTCCATGGCTGCTGCTGCCGCAAGTCAAGGAGGTGAACTCCAAAGGTTGTATAGGGCACGGGGAGAGGAAACCAAGCTCACAGCAGGCAGGGCTGGCACCGGGATGGGGGCACCTGGGGCCTCCAGCTTGGCCAGAGGCACTTGCCTCCCGGAGCCAGAGGCCGTGCCCTGTGATCACCTCACATGGCTGAGGCAGGACCCGCACGGAGGTTGGGAGCCACGGAGGGGCAGCTTTCCCCCGGTGCTGCCTCCCGTGCAGCGGGCGCACCCCTGCCGTGCCCGGCTCCCCGGGCAGGGGCTCGCAGCTCCGCTGCTCCCCGCGGCAGGGCCGGAGCTGCCCGAGCCCGGGGCGCGCCGCCCGGCCCGGCTGCCCTAGCAACAGCGGCGCTGGCGGCCGCCCAATCAGCGCGCGGCGCTGCGGACAGAGCCAATGGAGAGGCGGGCTGGAGGGCGGGGCGGTCTGCGGTGGGGGTGGGCCGGCCACGCGCATCGCCGCCATCTTGACGTCTGAGGAACAAAAGAGGCGAAGCCGCCGCTGCTCCCGGGTTAATCCCAGGTAACGGGCGCGTCCCGCCGCTCCCTGCCCGCCGTCGCTTCCGCGGTGTCCCCCGGGCCGGCCGGCCCCCCCCCCGAGCGGGTACCGGACGCTGCCGCCGGTGTGTGCGGCGCCGTGGGCTCTGCCTCCGCAGGGCCCGGCCCCGCCCGCTGCGGGAGTTCAGTGCCAGGCCTGGGGGAGCCGGGCGGCTCCCCGCGGGGGATGTTCGGCGGCGGCAGGTCAGCGGGGGGAGCGGGTTCTGGTCTGGCATCACCGCGGGGGTACGGGTTGTGCGGGGTGGGGGAAGCAGGCACACAGCGGTCACGGAGCATCCCCGGCTTCATCGCGCTTCGTGCCGAGCCTTGGCCCCGCCGTGGGGCTGTGCGGGGGGGGTGTGTGTGTGTGTGTGTGTTACCGTGCGGGGGATGCTTCGTCAGCGGTGGTGCGGCCGTGCCCGTGTGACCGCGGGGCTGGTGGTCGCCCCTTGCCGTTACTCAGCAGTTCTCGGCTGCCTGCATTATGAGGTGCCGGGGTGATGGATGTGCTGCGGGGCTGAGGGTTGCTTCATGCACTCAGTAATGACACAAACTGCAATGAAAAAAGGTGCTGGGGGATGTGTTGCATAATGGGATGCGCTGCTCGCGGATACCCCTCTGTGTGAAACGGAAATACCGGGTGATGTGATGTTACGGAGCTGGTTTGAGCGTCGCAGATGCATAATACGTGTTTAACGTGGCTGAGGGCCCTCGGGCTCTCAAACAGAACGACGGCGGAGGCTTTGGGAATCGGCATTCCGTTTAAGAAAATAAATGTTATCGCTGTCGATACCAGCCAACAGGCTGTTGGTAGCTACACCCTGATATGTCCTGGCCTTAATTCCACTGTGAAAAGTACGCTGATATCTTTACTGCTATGTGCTGGAATTTAATTGCCTTCTACTTGTAGCCTGTTTCTTTATTTCTTTGACACAGTGCCTTCTGTGCCCTATATACTCAGGTGTTTTCAAAATGCATTCTGTGCCCATATTCTTTTTTAGACTTGTGAACATCTAAGGGGGAAGTTCTGTGTCAAATGTTGCAGTCAGAATTGAATATTTGGTTTTGGAACATTGCAGCTAATGTGAGTTAAAACTTTTTAGTCAGCTGGAATGGTCATCGCTCAACGTGTATCACTGAAATGAGCGTAGAACAGTTTAAATTTGACTCCTGAGAATGACAAGTTCTGGGTTATTTTGGTTTTTTAGCCATCTAAGAATTGGCATCTTTGCTCATAACCTTGCTTATGTAAGAGAAAAGCTTTTTGTAAAGTTCTTTAAATTAATTTTCATATCTTTCAGGGCTTACAGTGAAATTAAAGGCTGGAAACGGGGTTTCTGCGTACATGTGCGTCCCCACACAATTACATGCGTTTTAGAAAAGGGGTGGTTAATTTGTTTACATGTGGCCTGTTTAGGCTAACAACATTTTCCAGATTGTTAGAATCTTTTCTTGCCTGAAGTCTGTCATTGTGGGAGGAAGAAGCCAATGACTGAAGTGCCAGAATTAAGGAAAAAAAACCTTCAGAAAAGAGTTTCAGGTGCTCAGGAGTGCTCCTGGGTAAGGGTTGGTTCCAGCCATTCCTGTGTGCTTGTTTGTAGCACTTTCAGAACGTAAACTCGGCCGTGTGTAGCTTTTAATCTGTGAATTTAGTTAATTGGAAATTTGTTCTCTGCCTTTTCTGTCTTCACTGTTTATTCCTTTCTGAAGAAATCTAGCTGTTTGTCCGTGGTACTTTGGTTGTACAAGTAATGTAAGCTTTATGTTGCTGTTTCCTCTTGAGGAAAAGTAAATCAGAGGGGTTGTGGTATGGTAGCTTGGAAAGGAGCTGCAAGGCTGCATAGTGGTCAGTCCTGTGAATGCCTGGCCTTGTGCTCTCAAATTCTTTCCCTGCCAGTTGCTTGCTGGACTTCAGACTTCAGATTTGTCAGGCATGTGGTTTTGAAAAAACAGGATGAGAAAAGGTCTTAGAAACTGCTTGCTGCCTGTCACCAAATGGGCCTCCAGCCCGATCACTGGTGTGCTGGTACTTCGGTTATTCTCTGATCAGCTAGGCAGTGTGAAGGGGTATTTGTGGGCTGGTTTTTCTTTTGAAGGGGAAGGGAAGGATGTAAACCTGGAGGCACTGAGGCTGTCTCGGTCTGTCAGCTGTGGTACTAAGGACACAAATATCTGCCCTTTGGTTTAGGCGTAGGTGGAGGCAGGGAAGTGTGTGCTGCCAGGTTGATGGTGGAAGACTGACTTCACTGGTGTGACATAAATTCCACAAGGATGTTATATCTAAAGAGAAAAATTAAGTAGAAGTAACTCTTGGAAGAATCTTTTAGTTCTTTACTGTCTGAATCCTCTGGTGAATTGATTCAGATAAGGTCTGGGGGGGCGATTCTGGAGTAGCTGATATTAAATGTCGGTTACTTTTGATGATTCTCATCTAGTGGTGTTTGAGAATCAGGAGACAGCTGAGGTGTTCCTCTGGGAGGTCAGGAGTGCTGCTTCCGCAGTCGAGTCCGTGCCTGCCCGAGGTTGGGAGCAGTTCCAGAGCCAGGATAGGCAACACAAGTGTGTTGTCAGCAATGCTTCTCATGCTGTCCTACCCGGGGAAGCTGTGCTTTGGGTGGGAAGGGCTGGGGCAAAGGCAAGGCTCTGAACAGAAGCACGTTTTGATGTAGGTTTTCCTGTGAAGCTGAGGTGTAGCTTCTTCCTGTTTGATGTAGTTCATTGGTTTCCTTACCATTTCTGCACCAGTGCTCAAACACAGAACTTTTTTAATGAGTACAACCCTATTCCAAAAGCTCGGTTACTGCATCAAAAAATTGAAAGGGCAGAAATTTAGTTGTGACTAAAAACGTTAACCTGTGTGCGCTCTGCTGCTCTGGCTGTGCCCTAAAGTGTGCAGGTAAGAGCTAAGTGCAGTGGGGTTTGAAGCTTTATTAGGCTGACATCTTATATTCATAGTAATTCTTGTGTATCTGATGAGCATGGGCCAGAACTGAAAGCTATCATGGGCTGGATCTGAAAGCTATCAGGTTTTTACACTGGTGTGTGGAAAAAGCTTGCTGCCTCTCATTCAGTTCATCCACTTATCAGTTGTTGAATTTGCTGATGCTTAAGCCTGTCCCTGTTGGCAGGAGCTGCAGTTGGTCTCCAGGCAACGCTGGGCTCCGAGCATCTCTGCCTGCTTCAGAGAGGAAAATTTTCCATTGCGGGGAGAGGATTTTTCCTCCTGCTAATTCTTTTATCTGGCTTTGTGTTGTCCAAGGTTATTGTATTTTTGAAACAATACAGGGACAGTTTTCAAATATCAAGAGGCTACATTTTAGGGTTTTCAGATATAACTGCATATGTGTGTTTCTATAGATTTTGTTAGAAATACTCATTAGAATGTTATTTTGGGGCCTTTCTTAATAACTGTGTTTCAGAGTAATTCTTCCCTCCTTTTGCAGAAACCTGTATGCTACAGTATGGTGTGCTGTAAGTTAGCTAGAAATTTCTCTCCCTGCAAAATCTGAAGTACTGGAAGGCATAGTGGAATCAAAATTGCTTGTTCAAATGAAGGCCTGATGTTGGTTATGTTTAATCAGGTGTTTAGTGAAATCATCACTGAAATCTTTTGCAGCTTCTTTGCTTGTGTAGCACCAAGTCTTTGAGGTTTGACTGTCTCTGTGGGGGCGATATGATGGCAAGTGAGATTTTGGTGGTTTTTTTATGGTGACATCAATTACATGAATGTTCTCAATTCCACCTCTCTTCTTTGTAAGAAGGAAGTACATGACGTCATCTTGCTGTCTGAGTGGTTGGCTCTTTCAGGAGATTGACTCAATTTAGCTGGAGATAGGAGGTTAAATCAGTGGTGGATGTGTTCATACTGATCTGTAACTGGTGGTGTACCTGGGAATCTGGTCAAACTGGGAATCTGGTCAAACTCAGGAAAGAAATGGACCTGGCGTAATAGAACCAGTCAATTTCCCGACATCTGTGAATATTAGTGTTAAGGATATAATTCTAGATGGGGAGTGAACAAAAATCGTTTGGAGAATCAGTTTGGAGTTCATGGAGATAGTTTCTCATGGATGAGTAGTAAATGTAGTAAATGCTGATTGAGCTGCAGTGAGTGGTGTGGTGAGAGGTCTTGCAGTTCCTCCAGCGCAACACCACCTTTCCTGCATTATATGTAAGTGCTGAATGATGATTTCTTGTTTGAAAGTGCCAATAATGTTTTAAGTTCACTATGCACAGTTTACTTTCTAAAATAAACTATCTTTCAGAAGCTTGACTTGTTGAATTTTTACTCTTCTCCCAACTGCTGATTTTAGAGATACAGAGTTGGAAGATGAGCACCGGGGGGATGGAGGGGCTGTGTTGCAAGATTTGGTAGAGAAAGTGGCACTCATCCTGAGTCTTCCTTTTTGGTCAGTGACAATTCCTCTGACGACAGTTCTGCAAACCAGACTTTCTTGTGCTGTAGATTCACTACCTGCTATAAAATTTGCCTGTAAAGCAACAGATGCATTTAGGGGAATGAGTCTGACTGTGGTTGTGTGCATTTCAAAAGCAGCGGCTCTTCTGCAGTGAATGCAGCATCTCAGCCTGCAGGGTGCTGAAAGCAGAGCAGCCGGGCCCCTGCAGGGCTGCCTTTCACAGGTTACTGACATGGATAAGAGTTTTCTCAAGTGGTTTTGTCACTGCTGTTTGAATATGTAAACTGTATGAGATTAAAATGGATTAATTCTTTGACAGTGATTATTCCGGTGAGCCTGTAATTGGCCCCAGATGGTGTATGTGAGATGACTGAGTGGTGAAACATGAAATACAGAAATAATTCTTGGGATTGGTTTTTGATTGGTTTGTCGTCTTCCCCCCCCCCCCCCCGAAGTGTTTTTGGATGACTGCAGGTGAGCTTTTACAAAAGGTTCTTAGCCCTCATACTAGAAAGAAACTGTGGGTTTACCATGGGAAACGTTCACGACTTTCCCTTTGGTTTTGTTGTTCCATTTCTGAGTCTGTTTTGTAAGACTCCTTTCCTTTCCTTACTTGATCTTCTCCAATCTACTGTAATTTAGCAGGAAGTACAGTGAAATGATTCTTTAGTGTTTTGGGATGAGCATCCAGGTATTTTTGTAACTTTTTAGGGAAACCATGTAGAGGTCACTGCATCATGTACCCTCTTTCCTTTAAGATGCAAGTCTGGTTTGTGTTATCTGATTTGAGATGTGTTTTCGGTAATTTGGAATGTTTTGAAACAAATACAGTCAAAAAAGATACATTAAATGCATCTCATGAGCTTGAGCTGCTTTGGAACAAAACCTCCTCATCTGTCATCAGAAGTAAAGGCTTGGAACCTACACTTGAAGAATTATAGTTAAAAATGTGGATGGGCATTTGAAGCCTGGTGACTGTCTACTTTTTGGGGTACTTGGCCATATTCAACAAAAAGGGACTACTTCATTATAAGTATGTTGACTTCAAATGAAGAGGTTGTCTGTATGGATGAATGTACACATGAATGAAATATGTAATTGTGTATTTTGGGCACCATTCTTCCTGTAATAGTTTATTACTGTTGATCTTCGCTTTGTGCTCCTGGAAATTTTTGGTCAAAGAGTTAAACTGGATTGTAGGATTTGGGCATCTGAGCTTAAATTTAACAGTCTCGTACTGTGGGCTGCTAATGTTTATAGTCTAAAATGTGTTAGGGACTGGGATTTCTGAACGGAATACAGGTAAAGTCTTTCTGTAGTTCAGTGATGTGTCTTTTGAACAGGACTTCACAGTTCTTCTCTTGAGCAGCTTTTCGTATGTGGTGAGTTGCTCACAGCTCAAGGACCAGTCACAAAGATACCAGGTTCTTTTTATTGAGAGGCTAGAAATACAGTTCCCAGACTGTTAAATTCATGGTAACAAGAAAGCCTGGGATGTATTTTAATCTTGGTGCTAGAATTTCTGGCGGTTTTGGTATATTGAATAACACTTCCATGTGTGTAATCCACACAATTTAGCTCTTGCTGTCATATTTTGGGGAGATTAAAGGCTGAATGCTATTTTGGTTTCTCCACGACAAAGGGCAATATTGTCTTTTTATAGCAACTGGTGGTTTAGGTGCTGGTGCCAAATACTGTTTTAAGATGGATCAGTTTCTAAATAGGAAGTATAAGTAGCTTAGTTTTGGTGGTTCGAGTTCCTTAGTTTCCATGGCATTTTTACTTGGAAAAGAAGCTAGTTCTTAAATTACACATTCCCTGGAAAAACTGCATGGCTCAGGACTGCATGTTCTTTTCTGGCTGAATATGCTTAGTAACCTGTAACTTGGCTTTATTTTAGTTCTAGAGAGATAAAATAGCTTTACTTGAGAGGTAAAGCTGGCATTTCTCCAGAGCTTTGTATATGTGGTTGTTGAGTTTGCAAATGGTGTTGGGAAAGCTGCAAGCTGTTGTATTTTGGGCCATCTCTAAATACTAGTTGTATTGAGCACATAACCTCCTGACTGAGGTTTTGGGGACTGCAGCAGAGGCACTGCTCTGCAAGTTCTGTTAAGCAAAAAACTGGAAGCTCTTGGTTACTCTCCTTGCTTTCCCAGGCACAAGGATTGGGGGTACTGGGTTCCTCCTAGGAGTGTAGAGCTGGTTTAAGGATGATGGGGATAATTGTGCATGAAGAACAGCACTGGAACATTAAACAGCTTCAGGTTGTTTGTTTATAGTTTGCTCCCTTCATAGGTTATTCCTAATGTTCTGCAATTCTTCATTTCATCTGTTAAAGCTGTATTCAAAAGTCTGTCTGGTATTCGCTACAAGAGGTGGCTCTGCAGCTGTGGTGTTAATTTTACAGGTGCAAATACATGTCTTAACCTGTGTGGTAGTGTTAATTTCCCATGGTAACCACTACAGTGTTTGGGTTATAATTAGAGTGGTCAAAACTAGATATTTAGAGAGTAAAAGGAGATAGATTGCACATGCGGCTGGCTTAAAAAAATGGGTTTGTGCTGAGATTGCATCTTTCTGTGCACTTTTGAGCATCTCAGTACAGTGTCTTTTCTGTGTTACAGATGAAATTCTTAGTTTATAGAAAAAGCCTGATGATCTTACTACAAAAAAAAGGGCTCTCAAGGCTGGCCTGTACTTGAGCTCAGAGCAGGATCTGGAATTGTAGCACTTGGGAGGCCTTTGCCATGGTAGCCAGTGTTGTTCTGCACTCCCTTTCTGTAGAGAGGAGGGAAAAGACCCAGAGAAGCAGTACCTTCAGGTGTGACATAACCTGACCTGAGGCCCTCAGAAGATTTCAGGGTGGTTCTGCAGTTTTAAACTGCCCAGAGATTTATAAAAACCATTTGGTAGTCCTGAAGATCTGTTAAATGTTTATAGAAATGTTGGAACACTGTTTACAAAATCTAAATGCTCTTTCAGCTGAGTGTGGCTTGTCCTATGCCAGTGATGGGTGAGCTCTGGCACACAGCACAGGGTTTTCTTGAAGTCTAATGCCAGTGGATTTTGTTCAGTTTTGCTGTATAAGCTTGCGCCAGCAAGTTCCTGTAACTGATGTGGAGGAAGGCCGGGGCTGCTGCTTGGGGGAACTGGTGAATGGCTGCTTCCTATCTTGTAATGAGCATCCCTTGTTGGTGAGAATCTTTGGTCCTCAGCCTAATGTTACAATAGGATCGGGTTTGTACCTTGTTAGGCAGGCCTGCTGCCCTGCAGCTCTGCAGCATTCCCAAAGAGCATTACAAACGTTGTTTGTAGAAACTTTGTGTGTGAATTCCCGTGTAATTCTGGGTTCCTGTGTTCAGTCTGGTTTGTGTAATTAAGTGAATTAATTCAAGAGGTTTCTTTTTCCTTTCTATCTGGATCAGTTTTCATTTTTCCAAGCTACAGCAATGTGGTGCTGCAGTTAACCAGCCATTTAATAATGACAGATTAATAAAAAAAGTGTATCAGCACTTCCAACTGGTTTCTTTGGTCTTGCGCAAGCACCCTACATTCAACAAGAACTTGCTCTTTTTTGGCTTTTTGTATCCGTAGGTGATACGATGGTAAATGCATCCCTGAAGTGTCAGACTCCATCACCCTCATGATTTACCAGTGGGAGCTACAGCTAAAGTGATCCTGCTTGGAAGGGGAATGCCCATGTAGCCTCAACATGTAGGTGCAGACAAGCTTGCAAGTGTTCCTGCTGAGTATTTTTACAAAGCCTTATGCTTACTCATCTCTGGGTAAAGTCATGTGGAGATAATTTGATGATGGCTACATTGATTTGCTGCAGCAGAGCTTAAATAACCTTGACTTGTATAGCAATTTACAGCTCAGCATCCTTTTTTTTCTTTCCATTAGAACCACTTGGTTTAAAGTTACAGTTAATGGAAAAGAGGGATATTTTTTTTTCCCCACTCTAGTCTGTCTTTTAAAGCAAGCTCCATGGAGTAGTTTTCTGAAATACCTCATGGGTCCAGGGGTTTCCAGACACTGCCCATACTTGTCAGTGACCATTGCAGAGATCTGCAGCATGTTGGTGCCTTGTGTCACATTTTGTCCTTGTCAGAAACCAAAGATGAGAGAACTAAAAGCCATGTGCTCACCTGAATGTATTCCTCCTGTTGTGATGGGGGCACCGCTCCTCTTGCTCCTGATGCTGAAAGCTCTGAAGTCTGCTGGATCACACTGCAGTACTTTCTGTTCAGGGGAAGCTTTTTGTTTACAAGGTGGGGAAAAAACATCTGAGGATCGATAATGTCTGTGCAGCTTTGTACTGTAGATAAACGTTTGTCTTCAGATGAGTTACCAGGATGAGTGTTTGCTTCCTGTAATCATGCAGAGTTTAAGGTTGCTCTTAAGGCTTTTCCCAAACCTGCAGGATTTTTATGAGCACGTTCTTACGTGGGCTCTGCATTTCTAGGCTGAGCAGATAAAAAATCAGAAACCTCCAGTTTATTGCTTTAACGGAATTAAATTATTACCATGCAAGATACAGAAGGCTTCAAAAGCCATCCTAGTATGGGATTTGCATTATATTTAGTGGTATAATGAATCCTCAAAGCAGGGAATTTGTTAAAACCATTGTGATGGATAAATGCGGAAGTTTGGTTTTTCTTGTTTTTTTTTTTTTTCCCATTAAGATGTAAAAAAATCTGTTGTACAGGGTTTGCTCCCTAATCTGTATGTGGCTCATCTTTAAAATGTGTTTTTTGTCTTCCTGGTGCTGTTTTAAAGCAGCTGACTGAGCAGCAGAGGGTTTGAGTATCTCTGTTCTAGTCTTCAGACTCGCATCTTCTGATGTCATTTCTTAGCTGATGCTTGTTTCTTCTTGAGTATTCTGTGGGTTGAAGCAACTCTCTTTGGCTTCTCTAATGGGTCACTGATAACTTTTTTTCCCTTCCTGTTGGCTGGCTGTGCCATTCCTCTGCTTCTTTGGGACCTCCAGAAGGGACTTCGGTTTGGTTTGATGGGGCTGTGGTGTCCTACAGCAGCTCTGCTCTGCAGGTACCTGGCTTGTCAGCTTCCTCTTTGAGCTGCCCACTGAACTGAGGAAAGGGCAGGCAGAAAGCTTTGCTGCTTGCTATTTCTGTCTCTGGGAAGCTGATTTATGGCTATTTGGAGCTGCAGAACTGACCTTCCAAAGTAAAATGTCTGTGCTTGGGAGAACCCTGTTCTAACAGATGAGTTAGGAGGGCAGCTGTGCATCAGTTACTCTGCTGTTGCAGAGCTTTGGGTAGAGGTGTTATTTTTGAGACTTATGAAGGGAAGAGCTGCTGCTTAGTTGAGAGCTCTGTGCTCTGCAGAGGATCTGTTCTTTAATGCAGTTACATGTGGGATGAGAATCTGTGATGACATGAAATACCTTCCAAAGGATGCAGTCACCTGAGATAAGTGTTAAAAGTCTGACAACACGAGTTCATTGTGGTGGTGTTTTGATGGTCATTGCCTCATGTGAGTGAGAATAAGATGTCTCTGCATGTCACTTCTGTTTTACAGACTTGGGTTTTAAACACCTTCTGATGCTTACTGTATGAATATTGTTGCTCAAGCTTCTGTTATTGTGTCTAGGAGTGTTTTTGATTCGCTTTAGGTTATGGCAGATTTTTCGCTGAATGCTTGCTGTTGATACGTCCTTTGAACAAAAGGTACTGGCCAAAGGCCCTTAAAAGCACATGAGAGGAAAAGGGCTGGTATACTGATCCATTGTACCCCACCATTTGGGATCTGGAGAATTGCCTAAGAGCAGCTGTTTGGGGCTCTTTGTTGCCCCAGGTGTTGGAAACAGCTGGGTGTAGAATGAGAGGAAAGGCAGTGAACAACATTGTGCCTCCACTGGTCACAGCTATGCTGGTGAGGCTCCTGGGCTTAGGTTAGAGGGTTTATTTCTAAGGAAGTGCAACCAGTTTGACATATTTGTGGAGTTGTTTATGGAAGTGAGGTATTTGTAAATGAAACAGCAAAGCATTTCTGGTGGACATTACAACTGTGCTCCAGGTATGGTTGTTAATCTGTATCGGCACAATTCACAATATGAGTAGAGCCAGAATGACAAACAGATCCTGCTTGTGGTGATGTTAAAACATACAGAGAAAAAACCCTAAAGATCTTACTAAACATTTTTTTTGCAAGTGAGAGTAACTTTGGATGAAAGCAAACTGAATTTGTTGGTAAACATGGCTTCTTATCTTGAAAGGCTAAAATACTTAGTTCAAAATACAAGCTAAAACCTCAGGATTCATTAAAGTGCAAGTTATTGACAAGACTGGGGGCTTGCTTCTGCCCTGAGCACCGTTGCTGTGTTCAAATCGTGCGTTGCAGGTTCATTAAGAAGGCAGCAAATGGCTTTGCACAAATCAGGAGCTGGATTAAAGGCCCCATAGCAAGGAAGCCCTTGCTGATGCTGTTGAGTCCTTGAGCACAGTACTGTCCACAGAGCTGTGTTAATACAGCTTCAGCAGGGGCACACACTGCACAGGTCTCATCCTAGAAATAACACGTGGGAGCTGTGCTGTGGTTTCCAAAGATAAACCCCAAGGAGAGCTCACTAATGCAGGCAGAGTAAGTGTCTTTGGTTGTCAGAGTTCTGCCCTTTGTCTCTGGTAGGTTTGCATTTGCCTTGTGGTCATGCAGACTGAGTACACTAGGTTTGACTATGTATAGATGCTTCCAGCATTTCTCTCTTAGAAAAACAGCCCTGCCTAAACATTTCATAACTGGTATTTTTGTAACATCAGGGCTATAAAAAACTTTCTTTGTTATCCCTGAAATGGGAAGTGACCCTGTGTGATGTGCTGCCAGGTCTGACTTCTTCAGGAAACAGTGGAGTAGTGTGAGTGGTCCTGCCCAGCTCTGTGCCTAGCGGGAGCGCCTGGTGCTGCTCCAGCACTGTCGTGTATGTGAGGCAAATGGCTCTCTGGGGATGAGCTGGGTAAACAAGGTGGGTGAGTTGGTGCACTAACAGTGTTTGAGGTTGGGGATGTTGCAAGGTACTCTCTCAGTTTGAATTGATGCAGCTGCCAGTGTGTCTGCCTCAGAGGTAATGAGGAGGGCAGCCACAGGATGGTGATACTGGTCTTGGAAAGAGTAGCTGCTGTGATGCTGTTGAAGTGGCTGTGCCAGGGTAAAGCCCTGTCACCACAAGACCATGCACACATGTAACTGCGCCTCCCAGTGAAAGCTGGCACTCTTCTGGCTTTCCCTGGGAAATTCCGAAAGACTGGAGGCATTGTTGGCTCTAAGAAAACCCAATGAAAACTCCTGAGGCTTATAAAATTACTGGTGCACTATGCAAACAGAGATAGGTGCTGAAAGTTTCTCTAATAGAAAATGGAAGCAGCTCTCAAGCAGAGCTTACTCATGAACTGATGTGGCTTGCTAAGTACACATTGGCTGGCAAGTCATATAATTGTCGAATCCCAGACTGGTTTGGGTTGGAAGAGACCTTAAAGCTCATCCAGTTACAACCCCTGCCACGGGCAGGAACACCTTCCACTAGAGCAGCTTGCTCCAAGCCCTATCCAGCCTTGCCTTGAAGTCGACTCCTTGTGCGAGGAGCAGTGCAGCCCTGCGTGGAGTGGTGCTCCTGCGTGGAGGCACAGAGCAGGTGTGTCTCCAGAGCCTTCTGACTGCGGTGCTTGCAGAGGTGGGTGCACTGCCCCGGGGGCATGGGGTCAGGCTGGGGCACGTGGCTGTCCCTGCTCCCTGTGCAGTGAGGCTCTGCTTAGTTGCAGTTAAATAGGTTTCTAAATAGGAACGGCTGGTATCCGTGGTGGGAGTGGGAGGTTTTTGCCTGTGTGTCTCGAAGCTGTTGAGTTGTGGATGTTGAGGTGCGTGAGAAGCTTCTCTGGGGATGCAGTAGCTGCAGTGGTGATTGAAGCTCAGTGATTTTGCTCTCAGCTTAAAATACAAATAGCGTATCAGGAGTGTTGTTTCCAGGAAATACTTTTGAAGCTTGAATTTTTACATACTCTTGCAGAGGTGGCCTGAGCTGCTTCTGTATTAAAAAACCTAAAGCCCAACAACCCGGTTACTTTTTACCAAATATGGCTCTGAAAGACAGGAATTAAACCCAAGCCCAGCGCAGCGGTTGGTGTGCGGGGGTGAAACTCCACTGCCCTGTTGCCCGCGGGTGCAGGTCAGCATTCCAGGAGTCCAGCTGATCGATCTGTTTTTCTGTAAGCAGTTTAGTTGTTTAATGCAGTTAATGCCCTTACGTGCAGTGCACGCCGTGGGTGCCTGCAGGTCCCTACTCTTCCAGTTAACCGAAAGCTGGTCAAGATCTAAGGAGGACAAATAAAAATAGACCTGTGACCTAGAACACTTTGTAGTCTCTTTGAATTAAGTGCATTATTGTTCACATAATGATCTTGAGGCAAAATAAGTATGAGCTTGTTTTTAGCTGCAGAAAGTTAATGATTAAAGCTGGGGTCTAAAATTAGAGCAACTCGACTCTAAAATTTTACTGGAAGGTGGCGGCTGGGCCCTGGTGCTGGGGTTTGGCCGCGCTCCCATGAGTGCGTGCTGCAGTGTGGAACGGGGGGCAGCGGCACAGCCCGTTCCTGGAAAAGGGCTTCTTGGCGTTACTTTTCCATGCGGGAAGTCATCACCCGTGTAAGACATGAAATGTGTGAGTGTCGTTGGGAGCCCGCCGCTGTCCGGCCTGGCCCCGCGGCTCGCTGCGGCCGCTGTCCGGACGTAGAGAACCGCGCATGCGGTGTCACGGCGGGTTTGCGCGGGGTGGGCGCGCGGGAGGAGCGCCGTCAGCTCGGTGCGCGGCCGCGGGACTTGCTCGCAGCACCGGAGCGGAGCCCACCGCGCACCCTGACCCGCGCATGCGCGGCCGGCCGGGTGGGGCCAGCGTCCCCCGGGGCTGTCAGCCCCGCCCCGCGGAGCTTCCTGTTGGCTGCGGCGCTCCGGGGGCGTGGTCTCGGTGCGCCTTGTCTGGGTGCGCCCCGCGTTGCCCCGCAGTCGGCCGCTTGCGGCCAGCGGGGGTGGTAGCGTTTGCTCGGCTCCGTTCGGCTCGGCGGCAGGTTTCGGTAGCGGCTCGGCGTGCGGCGGGACTGACAGCCCCGCGCTCTCTTGTGCTTGCTTTAACAGACTGTTGGATCGGCATAAACACCGTCAGGTCCCGGAGACTGCTGGCTCTGAACTGCCTTCACGACTGTCGCCGCCTTCTGTCTAATGTACTACAAGGATGAGCCCAGCATTTGGAGCCATGGAAGTGGAGCACTATTCCAAGGGAGTTCTGCTCGAGCCTTTTGTCCACCAGGTTGGAGGACACTCCTGTGTCCTCCGGTTTAATGACAAGACCATCTGTAAGCCACTTATCCAGAGGGAACACCAGTTCTATGAGACTCTCCCAACAGAAATGCGTAAATTCACTCCGCAGTATGAGGGTGAGTATCCAAACCTTAGGATGGGGTTGGGCTTTTTTTTTTTCTGTAAACACAAGTGTGCTGTGCTCTCTGTTTCCTCTGAAATCTCTTCTGTGTGGAAGAGATTTTAGGGTTTTCTTTTTGTGTATTTTGATGTTGTCTAAGGCAGGCTGTGGAGATGCAGGGTGGAAAGGCTTGCCAAGTTGGTGCTTGGGCTGACTAACAGCTTTAGAGTAGAACAGCTCTGCTGGTGATAGCCCATGTATCTCCCTTAGGCACAGGTAAGCAGCTGAACAGCTTGTGAATGTTTCCAGTAATTCCCTGCTGCTTTCTTCTTTTATTTCTTTTTTATTTTTTCCTTTTCCCCATCACTGGTGTAATGTTTGTGTACAGGATTTGGGGAGATTGATTGGCATGTTTTGTGTAAACTTAGTCGTGCTCTCCCTTGTTTTGGGATTTCTCCTCTGACTCTCCTTTTGATTGCAGTAAACACACGTCAGTAAGGTGTCTTGTTGGATGTTTGCAGTGTTGTTTCTGCCATTAAGGAAATGAAAATTCATGCCATTTAGGTAGGGAAGGATCAAGTAGCTGTGATGAAGCTGAGTCAGATGTTATGAAGGAGTGGAAATTCCAGTTCTCCTAAGAATTGCGCTAGTTAACAGAAACACTTCTCCTTCTCTTGGCTATTCCATTAACTGCCACCTGGTGATTAATAAATAATGTGTCTGAAGCACCTTTTTTAAATGGAGTTGCTTTTTAAAGCACATTGATTTGAACAGCCGTAAGGGTGATGAAGTTTTGCATACTGTGTGAAGGTGGCAGAAGACTTCAGAGGAGATCTGTCACAGTTAACACTCCCTGCACACTCACAGAGACTTTTGACACGTCTGACTGCAAGTTCTGTTGGACTGGAAGAAAATGGCATCTTTGATACTTCTCAAGATGTAACAGAACAACTGTACTAGTGTGTATGGCTTTTGGGGAGTGTGGAGAGGGATTTAGGGGTAAGGGGCCTTTTGGTCCATCTGTTACTTTTCCAGGATAAAGCCAAAGGCCGTTTGCTGCTTGGCTCCCCCCTTTCCTGCTGTCCTTCCTCTGTGGCAGCAGGACTGTGAGTTGCTGCTGCTGCGCTCCTGGCCCAGCTCTGTCAGTCTGGGAGCCACCATCCCAGCTCAGAAGTGCCAGTCTCTCACCAGGAGCTCCCCCCTAGCTAGTGATGAGCTGCAAGAGCTGTGCTTACTGATGTGAGAATACAGAGAGAGACTGAAAGGAAAATTAAACCCAGCTCCGGGTGTTGTTATGGCTTCTTCATTAACCATGGAAACTCGCATCTGTCGGAGTGCTCCACTGAGGCTCTTGAAGTGCAGTGCTCTGGAGACTCGTGAGGGGAGGAGGGGGGGAAATGCTTTCAAGGTTCACCATGTTTCTGTACCACAGACAGGTCTGTCTTGTATTGCATTTTTGTTACTTATTTCACAAGACTGCTGCATAACCAGTATCAATAAAATATATCCCAAAACGGACAAAAGAACTATGTATAATTCAACGTGGTGATTCTGAGTGGAAGCTGTGGGACTAGTTTCTATTGTAATGTGACGTTTTCCCTGTTTTGCTCTACTTGCAAGTCTTTCCTTTCCCCTGGGGATCTGTTAACCAGATCTTGTTTGGATAAGTGCTTTTTGCTTTGCTGTCATGCAAAACTTGAAAGCTTTTATGTGAGATATTTTTGTGCAGGTCACTTCTTACTACAAGATGTTAACAAATGTTTTACATCTCACTTAGGGTCAGACCAGTCAGGTTTTTTAGATTAATAAAAACATTTATTAATTGAAATTGTCTCATGTTTGATTCTTACTTGGCTGCATCAGAGAGAGAGAAGAACCTTTTGTATCGTTTTGTCAATATAATGAATTGTCTTTTATAAGGTGTCATTTTTGTCTAGGTCTTTTGATATTTGTTAGGTTGGCAGATGAGGTTTGGCCTGGGGCAAGATAGAAACTAAGGACCAGGGTAAGAATAAACCCCAAAAGTTGCTGTATTCTCAGTGTAAACTCATGTACTCTAAAAGGCTTTCTTATCGCTTCAGCAATTCCTGATGGTCTCTGTCCTTTCTCTCTCCAGGTGTGGTGTCGGTGAGCTTTGAAGAGGATGAAGACGGAAACTTGTGTCTAATAGCATATCCACTGAATGGGGACCATGATAACTTAGAAAACTTAGACAATTCTGACTGTGAACCCAAAAGTAAACTGTTGCGGTGGACTAACAAAAAGACAGTGTTGTTAGAAAATGAGAAGATATCCAAGGAATGGGTCCGGCAGCACAGGAAAGAGGAAAAAATGAAAAGGTCAGTTTGAGGGAACTGGAATGTGGAGTATTGGAGTGTAACGATTTTTGCTGTCAAGTAAGGATCTGATCTCCAGAGAATTCCAGGGAATTCTCCAGAACTCTTTAACTTTCAGTTTTGGTTCTTCTCTTGTTTCTTCTGTTTTTCCTGACCTCTTCAGAGCAGATGGGTTCAGGGGTGAGGCAGCCCCGTTGTGCTGGGTCTGTGCATTTTGTATTTCTTTATTTTGCTGTGGCCGATTAAAAAAGGTTAAATTTGAAGCTTCTGGGGGAAAAAAAATAAAGGGGGTGGAGAGGAAACCCCCCTGCCTGCAAAGCGCAGTAGGTGTGAAAACCAGGTTAGAGATACATGTGTGGGCATCCTGCTTTATCCCTGTTAACAGGGTGAGCTGTGCTTTGTGTGCTGGAAGCAGTGACCTTAGCAAAGGATAAATCTTACAGCTCCTTCTTGCATTACTGCAAGAAGTAATGGCAGTAATTCGTGCAGGTGGAGAGTGCAGAGAGTACATGTTTTGCAATGTATTTGTATGCTGATTTATATTAATGCAGAAGTAGCTTTATAAAGGTTGAAATATTATTGATGGGCAACTTATACACTTGTACAGAAAGCAAAATAAAGCTGATGCTGTTAGTGATGGTCAACAATGTAGTTTGTAAAGTTAAACCCAATGACAACCTTTTTAATGTGCTTTTTTTCGTACTTCTAATTTGCTGCTTCGTTCTGTTTTCTAGTCACAAATTGGAGGAAGAATTCGAGTGGCTGAAGAAATCTGAAGTCTTGTATTATACTGTAGAGAAAAAAGGGAATGTCAGTTCACAGTTTAAACACCATAATCCTTGGAGCATGAAATGCCACCAGCAGCAGTTACAGCGGATGAAGGAAAATGCAAAGCACCGGAATCAATATAGTATCCTTTCCTGAAAATACCTCAGGACAGTGAGCAGGGCTCTGGTTTCTGTTCCTTGTATGTGTCGGGTAAAGTACAGAGCAGGCTCAACAGCAGCATGGAGGGAGGCTCTCTGAAGCTGTGATTGATTTGATGACTTTGTGGCTATTTGAGCGTGTCATAAAGCAGCTGGGTTAGGAAGTTCAGATGCTTAAGTCAGACCTACAAGCTGTGCATTAGTCAGTGTGCTGCTCTTACAGCTTGCTGTGGTTTGAGTCTTCCACAGAGAACAGAGACTACTGAACTGCTTTTTAACTACAGTGCTTCAGAGGTGGCATGAAAATGCTTCACTGTTTGTTAATGATACTGAAGCACACAAAATCCTTATTTCCCCCCCTGAAAAAAGTCTCATGCTAGACACAAAATATTTTGTAATTCCAGATCAGATGCCAGGCTATATTTCCATATGATCCTGGTTACTTTTTTCCCCATGCAACGTGGAAATTAGCTTGTCTTCTTTAGAGACCAGTGAAACTGGAGCTAGATGCCCCTTCTGCTTTATGGCAGTTGTATGTGATTGTAATTTGTGATAGGTTTCTGCACACTGGGCATGTTTTGGGTGTGCTTGAAGTTAAGACTGTGGCACTGCGATAATGGTTTCAAAACCTATAATCGTCGTTGTGAGGATTGTTCCTTAACTAAGCAGAATTCATCCTGCTGGAAAACCTGACATCTCGATATGAAGTCCCATGTGTGTTGGACCTTAAAATGGGCACCCGGCAGCATGGAGATGATGCCTCGGAGGAGAAGAAGGCCAATCAGATTCGCAAGTGTCAGCAGAGTACATCAGCTGTTATTGGAGTACGAGTCTGTGGCATGCAGGTGAGAGGAAAACCAGTTATGTGCAGGGCAGTAGGCTTGCCCCTACTTCAGCTAGTGGGGTTTTGGCTTAGGTAGCCATCCATGTGTTACTGTCATGTGTGCTCGTTTCCTTCAGCAACACGAGTGAGGCTTTTGAGTGTGACCCGGTGAAGGTGGCAGCATCCCCAGGAGCACCCTGTAGCACGTGTTCTGCATCACTGAATGCGTTCTCTGAGCACAACAGCAGCACTTCCAAGCTGTGTAATGAAATTACCAATGAGCTGATGTTCCAGGGTAGCACAGGAGCCAGCTGGAAAGGGGGGGTCTGGCAGTGCCCTTGTGTTGAATACAGCATGTGGCAATTTGCCAGCATTGTTAAGAAGCTGCCAGTGCTGTCTCTGGCTTTGAAGAGCTACAGACCTTTCACTGCTTCCAGTAGGCTTGTTGCAAAGTGCAGATGAGAAGTGGCTTGGTCAGTGTGGGGAGACTCGTGGTCAAATAAGGAGACAGTTGTGTGGACTTTCACCTGTGTGTTTTGTTTACCTGGGTCTGTATTCCTAGAGCGAGAGATGGAAAACAGCTTGTTTGTGTTTGAGGCTTTTCTGAAGCCTCTTTCCTCCCATCCAGTAGATTCCAGGAATGCCAGCAGTGTTTGCTGGGACTTGTTCCACAGCATGGCTGTTGGCATGTTTGGCGTTCAGCTCACTGTTTAACTTCAGGGAAAAGCATGAGGCTGAAGTGGAAGCGTGGGTGCTGTGCTTCCAGCCCCACTGTGCCGGGATGTGATCAGGGCCTGGTGGTTGTTCACCTTCCAGTACAGACCTGTGCTGGGAAACAAAGAGGAGCTTTGGAGGCACCTGCAACCCCAGCTGCTGAGGCATTACTGAGCTGTGTGGGGCACAGACCGTTCTGCTGTAGGAAGGAATCTTCCTGCAGGAGCACCTCTGATTTCTTCGAGTGCAGAGGCTGGGCACACCCCAGTTTTACACGGCAGTGTTTGCTGTCCCGTAGAGCCCAGTGTTCTGGGAATGACTGGTGTGCTGTGAGCAGGGCAGGACCTGAGCTCGGTGAGCAGCTGTGCTACGAGTTGTAGCCTGACTTTGGCAACCTTGGCTGCAGCTTTCCTAATCGCATTTAAACTCCTTCTGACATTCCCAGTGGAAAAGCCCAGGTCTTAAACTGAAGGAATTTTCCATTTCCTCTGTGCCTCCGAGTTCCAGAGCTGCTGGATCTGTTGTAAGCAGTTGTAGCTGTGCAAGAGTAATATTTAAATGAGCAGTAGCACGTCATCTTGTAAAAGCTTTCTGTGGCATGACTTGTCTTTTGGTTTTATTCTCCCTCAAGGCTTTGAGTGTATCCCCAGCAATTCACCTATTCCTGTTCTCTTGTGTTTGTGTGTGCAGGTCTACCAGGCAGGCACCGGCCAGCTGATGTTCATGAATAAATACCACGGAAGGAAGCTCTCGGTGCAAGGGTTTAAAGAAGCACTTTACCAGTTCTTTCATAACGGCAAATACCTGCGCAGGGAACTCTTTGAGTCTGTTATTAAAAAGCTGACTGAACTCAAGTCTGTCCTGGAGAAGCAGGAGTCGTACCGCTTCTACTCCAGCTCCTTGCTCATCATCTACGATGGCAAGGAGAGGCAGGAGGTTGCTGTCGACTCGGACCCGGAGGACTTGGAGGACCTTTCAGAGGAGTCTTCGGACGAGTCGGCAGGAGCGTACGCCTACAAGCCGAGCACCAGCACCGTTGATGTGCGGATGATAGACTTTGCCCACACCACCTGCAAGTACTATGGTGAAGACAGCGTGGTGCACGAGGGCCAGGACACGGGTTACGTTTTTGGACTTCAGAATTTAATAGATATTATTAAAGAAATCAGAGATGACAGTAGCGAGTAAACTGTGGCTGCACGTCAGTAGAAAGCACTATTGTGACTCTTTGTATTCCAGAATTATTGGCCACTTTCTGGTGGTAGGAATCTTTACAGGCTCTGCAGGGATGGTCCCCTCAGGGTCAGACTTGTTCAGAGGGCATTTACTTACATTGGTGCTGGACCTAGCACTGGCGAAACTTGGTATCCTTATTTATTTTAACTTTCTTAAACATTCCATATTTGATTACTCAGATACCTCTGTTATCCCTGTGTGTATACGTTCCAATAAAATTCTTTTTGTTCGTTGTAAGTGATGCTTCTGTTGTTGCTGGTGACTGAGGAGGACGTGGAGCTTGGCTCTTTCTGGTGCTGTGATGCTAAAGCAGCAGTTAGCCAGGAAGGCTGCGCTGCCTCGTGAGACCAGGTGTGGAACAGCACCTCTGCTCCAGGCATCTTGTCATGGTGAGGAGCAGCACATCCAGCAGAAGCAATGAGCACTGGCCCTTTGCGGGGAGGCCAAGACAGCAGGGCCTGTGTGGACAGCAAAGGATGTGAGGGACCCAGCACAGGAGTTTGGATGAGAGACTTTCAGGGTCCCAGCCGTAGTGGTACAACTGACAAGTGAGAACTTGTCTCTTAAAACATATCCCAACACTGGCACAGGGTGCCCAGAGAAGCTGTGGCTGCCCCATCCCTGGCACTGTTCAAGGCCAGGTTGGACACAGGGGCTTGGAGCAAGCTGCTCCAGTGGAAGGTCTCCTGGCCCATAGCAGGGGGCTGGAACTGCATGAGCTTGCTTTGTCCTTTCCAACCCAAACCGTTCTGTGATTCTGTTTCCCATTTCAGGCTCTCTCACCATGGAGCCTGTTTCTAGAGAGCTGTTGGCATTTCTTAATCGAAGCTGAGCTGAAATACATGTAAAACTCCTCCAGGATTAGCTGCAGCAGCAGCAGCTGGGGCAGAGCTTGGAAGGTCCTGAGCCACTTAGTGCCTTCCTTGGGACAAATGAACAGGAAGGAAGTGCCAGAAAGTGAGAGGACAGTGAGTAACTGAAATAACAGTAACACCAAACCATGGGCTCCTCTAAAAGTGACGTGTGTTTGCCCAACTACAGATAAATGCCTCCTCCCATTGTGACGTGAGTAAGAACACAGGGTGTGGAGGAGCCGAGGAGCACGTGGGGATGTTGTTGCCTGTTCAGGTGCCCAGGATGGAGCAGGAGCAGGCGGTTGATGCTTTGCTAGTGGCTGGTGGGGCCGGAGCCTCTCCCACTCCGCTCTGGAGAGCAAGATGCAACAGGAGTGCTGTGTGTCCATGGTGGGGAGGGACATCATCCCCCCAGTTGGCTGCAGCTTCAGTTTCATATTCCCAGGCTGCTGCTATCGAGTTCTCCTGATCAAAGTCTCCCCGATTGCTGTTGGGTGGTGCTCTTGCATTTGCGAAGAGGTTTCATTACCTTTGCTCTTGGAGCATTAGTGTTTGGTTGCTTTTCTTTTGTTTGTTCCATCGTGTTTGGGCACAAACCAACGTCAGAATTAAAGGGTTATTTTCACATGGTGCAGACATCTCACTGCCCTGTGCCTACACACAGCAGGTCTCCCCATTGAGTGGGTTTGCTGATCCTTGATGCTGTTTGAGTGTCCAGTGCTGGGTGCCCCATCGCTGCTCCTGGCACTGGCTGCAGCCACCCCTGGGGCTCTTTGTTCTGTTTTTGGCACCATCACCTGCCAAGTGCTTTGGGCAGCGCTCTCTGCCTGCTGCCCCTGACGTGGAGCTTGGTGCAGGGTGAGTGGATGCAGGTGCTTGTAGCGGGGTTTGCCTTTGGTTCTCCTGGCTGGGGCACTCTGCCCTCTGCTAATGAGCTAACAGGAGCCTGTCACTGGTGCTGCATTTGAATGAGGCTGTGCAGATTCATCAGATACACTGTTTGACTTTGGAGTCTGAAATTAGCAGGGATAAACTCCTCTAATGCACTTGTGTTACGTAGGAGCTCCGGAGGGAATTCATAATAATCCGATGAGAACAATCGCATTTGCTCTGATGCAAGCTGCCTCCAGAACAAGTCCTCTTTGTTTGCTGCCTGCAGGCAAGGAGCTGCCTTCTCAGAAATGCTGTCAGTGGTGTGTGCTTGGGCCTAGACCTGCCTCAGGCTGCTGCAGTGTCAGCAGCCAGCCCAGAGCACTTGGGGGTGCAGATATAGGTACAGACAAAGCTCCTCCAGCTCCAACCCCTGCCACGGGCAGGGACCCCTTCCACTGGAGCAGCTTGCTCCAAGCCCCTGTGTCCAACCTGGCCTTGAACACTGCCAGGGATGGGGCAGCCACAGCTTCTCTGGGCACCCTGTGCCAGCGCCTCAGCACCCTCACAGGGAACAGCTTCTGCCTAAGAGCTCAGCTCAGTCTCCTCTCTGGCAGGTTCAAGCCATTCCCCTTGGCCTGTCCCTGTAGGCCCTTGGCCAAAGCCTCTCTCCAGGGGAGGGGCCTTCAATAAAGTTTATATTAATTACTATATGATCAGTTAATCCCCAGGTGGAGCTGGTGCTGCTGTAAGGAGGCAGGGCACAAACCTGGCCCCTGGCCTGTGCTGCTACAATCCCTTTGCCAATATTGGCCCAAGGATGATCTGAGGCGGTGCCATCACTGCAGAGCAGCACCCGGTGTTTGGGAGCTTCCTGGGCCTGCAGCAGGAGGAGCGGGATGGGAATGACCTCCTTTGACAACTGCTTTAAAAGCTGCGAGAGCAAAACGTCAGGGGGAAAAGTCTCTGTTGCCCACACATTGGTGTAAACCATGGGTCACCCAGCCCAGGCCCTGTCCTGAGGGGTTAAAGAGGGGTGACCCAGCTGGGTCCCTCTGACTGACACATTACTTCATGAGGTCAGGACCAAGTTTGTTTTCCTTCTGTGCTGCTCTGCACAAATCCCTCCGAGCAGTTCCTTGTGTGTGTGCAAAGGCAGTTGTGTAACTGCCAGCCTGGAGCACGCTGCCCATCACCGCTGCGCTCGGAGGGCAGGACTGGGACCAGCAGGCCCCGGAGCAATGGAGAGCTGCGGCCGGGCTGGGAAGAGGCTTGAGGGCTTTGCTGCTCCCGCTCTGCTGCTGCTGCGCTGGCACCAGGCTGACCCTGGGTGCAGGAGGTGATGTCCGTGCCCAGGGCTGGCAGCGCGGTGGGGATGGGGCAGCCCCTCAGAGAGAGAACCTCGGGCAGGCTCTGGAGCTGCTCCCTGCGCTCTCCTCCGGCCCCGGGCAGGCGGACGGGAACCTCGCTCTGCGGCCGCTGCTCTGGGCAGGACGCGCACGTCCTGCGGCTCCCCTGGGTCTGGTCCCCTCCCTGCTCGCTTCCGGACCTTCGGACAGGACCCACCTTTTCCTGCCAGCCCGGTCCAGCGTGGCCATCGCCTAGGGAGGCTGCGGCGGGGCCCGGCCCTGCCCCGGGGGCTCTGCAGGGCAAGCGGCAGCGCCTGGTCCAGCCTGGCTGGGTCCTGGCCCCCCGTTGCCCACAGACCCCCTTCTCTTCTGCCCTAGGCTCTGGGGAGCTCATCTTATGTAAACCGGTCACTTCTAACCCCAAACTGGGGGAAGGGGCTGCCGGGAATCGCCACGGGTCGGCTGGCCGGAGATAAAACGCATTCCTGCGACCGGCGCCGGCTTTCCCGGTGGATGGAGCTCCGCTTTGATGGCGCTGGGGACCGGGGCCGATCGGGCGCTGGGGCCCTCCCGGTGCCTCCCACCTCACATTGCGGCTGGGTAGGGCAGGAGCCATAAGAGGCAAAGGACAGCCCGTGGGCCCCCCCAGGGCAGAAGACACCTCTGTCCCCGTCCTGGGCTGCTGCCCATTGAGGAGCCGCTGGGTCCTTGCCAGCGGGGATGGACACAAACGTGGCTTTTATGGAGCCAGAGCACAACATTCCCCCGTGGCCGGGTAGCAGCATCCATGCAGGGCAGCGGCCCAGGGTCACTGTGACCCCTGCCCAAGGCAGGGCAGCTCGCCCCGCTCACCCCACGGCCCCGGCGCTGCGGAGTGCTCAGCATCGGGCACGTCCCCCCGCCTCCTGCCCTGCTCCGAACACTGGGGCTCCCTGTGGGGCCGGGTGTCCTGTGCTGTCACTTGGCCAAGCTGCAGCGGTGCCCCAGCCTGGAGCCAGGGCAGGGCAGAGGGGACCGGGAATGGCTGCGGTCCCGGCTGGGAGCCGGCTTCCTTCAATTGTATGGAAATGACATTGGCCAAGGGGCCTCCTGCAGCCGCCTCTCGCCCGTCCTCCTCTGGCAGCCCGTGTGAGGGCAGAGCAAGCCCCTGTACCCAGTGGGGTGCCTGGAGCTAGGCCCCGCCGTGCGCTCCAGCGGGATCCCCATCCCGGCACCCCTCAGGCATCCGCCAGGCCTCCTGCACCCTCCCTCCGCCCAGGGCACCGCTCAGGCGCGGGGTGCTGCGGGGACACGTCCCTGTCCCCCCGCCCCATGGCCCCTGTGGGCAGCAAAGGGCGGCACTGCCTGGCCTGGGGCTGGCCGGGGGCTCTCCAGGTCAGGCTGTGACCGGGGAGTTAATGAAGAACAGGGCGCTGCCGAGCGCAGCCAAAGAGCTTGTTTGTCCCAGCGGAGCGGGTCGGCTGCGCTGCGTGCTGCTCCCCTTCCCTTGCAGCGCCTCCGTCCTCCGGCAGCATCCCCCCCTCGCCCGCCCCAGCCCTCCCGACCTTCTGTGTTCCCCGTTTCCAGGAACCGCAGCTTTGGCAGGGACCGGCCGCTCCTTCCCCGCCGCGGGAGGGGCCCGGGCCCCCGCCAGCCCCTTGGGTTGCGCAAGGAGCCCCGCGGGCGCCTCGGCCCCGGGCAGGTGGAGCAGAGCGGGTCCGGAGCCGCCACCCCTTCCCCGGGCATGGGGATCGCAGGGAGCGGCCATGGGCAGAGCAGCCCCTCACCGGAGTGTCGGGGCACAGTGTCCCAGCAAGGGGGGTGGGGCAGAGCTCCCCTGGGCCGCAGCGTGGGTTCTGGGGCGCAGATGGAGCTGGAGGGGTAGGATCCTGGAAGCGATGGGTGGGGAAGGGGGAGTTCGACCCAGCTCCACTCGGGACAGGGACCTCCCTGCCCCGGTCGGGCTGAGCTCAGCCCCGGTGCGCGGCGGCCCTGGCACCTCCCAGTGCCTTTTTGCCCAGCGAGGGCCGGTGGAAGCACAATAATATTTGTACACCTAAAAGTAGCTGGATCGACCCCGCGGCTGTTTTGCAACGTGCTGTGAAGCCGGCGCTGTCAGCTGTGTCAGGAACGTGGCGCTGGCGAGGCGGTGCTGCGCTCATGATGCTGTTGTGCAACGCTACCCTCCGCGGCCCCGGAGCGAGGCTGGGTGGGGGAATGGAGCTGCCGGAGCTTTGGCAGGGGCTGCCGCGCACAGACCGAGCCCCTGAGCGCTCCTGGGCATCCTGCGGGGAAGGGGTGATGTTGTCTGCGGTCTGCAGCTTCAGAAGGCACCCGGCAGTGATGCAGCGAGGGTGCAGCTCCAGGATGCGTCACCCGGCGCTTGCAATCCATAGGAACCCACAATCCCAGCCTGGGTTGGGTTGAAGTGACCCTAAAGCTCCTCCAGTTCCAACTCCTGCCACGGGCAGGGACCCCTTCCACTGGAGCAGCTTGCTCCAAGCCCCTGTGTCCAACCTGGCCTTGAGCACTGCCAGGGATGGGGCAGCCACAGCTTCTCTGGGCACCCTGTGCCAGCGCCTCAGCACCCTCACAGGGAAGAGCTTCTGCCTAAGAGCTCAGCTCAGTCTCCCCTCGGGCAGGTTCAAGCCATTCCCCTTGTCCCGTCCCTGCAGGCCCTTGGCAAAGCCGCTGCTGCCCCCTGCCGGGCGGGAGGAGAGGCGCGGCGCGGCCAGGGGCGTGGCGGGGAATGTTACGTATAGAGCGGGGGGCGGAGCCTCGCTGCGAGCAGCTCCGCCGCGCCGGCAGGGGGCGGTACGTGTTGGCGGTTGGGGGCGTGGCTTGGCGGTGACGCTGTCCCGCGGAGGTGGGGGCGTGTCCCGCCGGTCCGGGCCGCTCCGCGCCGCTCCGCGCCGCTCCGGAGGAGCCGGTGCCGCCGCTGCCATGTACCGGGCCCTGTACAGCTTCCGCTCGGCAGAGCCCAACTCGCTGCCCTTCGCCGCCGGAGAGACGTTCCTGCTGCTGGAGCGCAGCAACCAGCACTGGTGGCTCGTCACCCGCGCCGGCTCCGGCGAGACGGGCTACGCGCCGGCCTCCTACCTCCAGCGGCTGCAGGTGCGCGGGGCCGGGGCGCGGTGGGGCCCGGGCAACTCCGGGCGGGCGGCGGTGCCTGCGGTCCGGTTTGCGGTGACGCCACTCGGAGCAGCCCCGTGCGCTGCCCGCGCCCCTCCCGGTCTCTTCTCTACCCCTTCTGGAGCCGCCAGGCTCGGCCGAGGGAAGCGGGGCGTGCGGACAGGGCTACCCCTGCGGCACCGTGCTCCTGCCGGGGCAGGACGGGGGGTTGAAGGGAGGCAGGAGACGCGTCCTGGGGGTGCCGCGTCCGGAGAGCACCAGCGCTGCGGGGCAGGGGGGGAGCTCCGGGGGGACACGGACCGGGTGAGGGTCCCGGGCAGCAGCGCGCAGGTCGAGGCCGCTTCACTCCGGCAGAGTTGGGAGAGGAAGGCAGGGAAATACCGAGGTGCTGTGCGGGGTGGTGGTGGGGTGGGGGGGTTCTGCTCCCGGAGCGCACCCGATCCCGGGTAACGCTGGGGTCTCCCACCAGCAGCCCCGGTGGTGTCAGTGCGTAGCGCTGGTGCGGTCACCTCCGTGCCGGCCGCTCAGCACCAAGGAGTGATCGTGCTCCTTCCACCAGCACATCGGGACACCGGTACCAAACCCACACCACGCCGGGGCTGGGAGGCACCACGGCAGCTGCCCGTGCCTGCAGTGGCAGAAGTCACAGCCAGGCCGGTGATGCTGGTGATTGCAGAAGCTCCGTGGGGGCTGCTGCAGCCCTCGCTGGGTTGGAGCAGGGAGGAGGCACCTTTCGGGTGCTGCAGCAGTGGGTGAGAGCCCAGCACCCATGCAGTCGTGGGAGACAGGTTGGTTACGGCTTGTGCGGTGCAGGGGCTGTGTAGTGGGGGCTTCTGAGGGACAACGTGGCCCCTGAAATTAAGGCAGGCCTTTCATGTATGGCTAATTCACTGGGGGGGGGGGTTGTGCTTTTGGGCCTTGGGATAGCTGTGGGGGCCGTGTGCTTGAAACCCTTTGCATCTGTGAATGGGGAACCGCACACAAATGCTGTGAATGTTACAAATGGGGTGTCTGGCTGGAAGGGGTGGCAAATCCTGTGTTCCAGTGAGCTGCTGCTGCTCCTTCAGGTGCCACTGAAGTTGGGAACAGCAGCCCCTCAGCTTCTAAGTGTGGGCTGAGCTTTGCAGAGCACCCCAGTGCCACCAGTGTGACCTGTGGAGCCTGGGCACTGCTGGGCCTTTGAGCTGGCTGCTTGGGCCAGGAGCTGCCCTTCCTGCGAGCCTGCAGCCTGGCCTCACCGGAGGGGACATGCTGTGTGTCAGTAAGCCCTTAAGCTATTTACAGGAGCTGTTACAGGGCAATGATCGCGCTGAACTGCTGGGTTTTAAGCTTCCTCGGTGGCGCAGCTCCAGGCTGCTGCTCCTCAGTTTCCCCTCTGCAGTCCCCTGCTCTCTGTGCCTGTGTGATGTGACGTCTTCTCACTGCTGCCGTGGGTGCAGGAGCCTCCTCCCAGGCTGCCTCTGGAGCTGCCTCCCTGCATCTCTCCAGTGTGCTCCTGCCAGCTCCAGAAGCTTGCACATGAGGAGTGTTTCTGCCCTGACTTTACATTCATTCCTCAGATCGTGTCTTGCTGCAGCCTTAAGGCAGCGTGCACCCTGCCAGGCTGACTCCTGAGCACCCAACACAAACGCATTCACATCGAAGCAGTGCTGCTGGTGCCTTTGTGAGCCCTCTCCTCTGGCCCAGATGAAACTTTCCCAAATGCCCTTAGAGCCGGCAGCACGAAACAGAGGAGCTTTCCTTGCATCTGCTCATCCCTTCTGGCTGTGTAATTTCTGGCACCTGAGCTTGCCTGATGGTGCATGAGGCAGCAGGATCTCACTTGCTGCTCTGCAGTTGCAGTAATGCTCTGTGTCTGTGACTCTGCTGTTCCTGCCAGTTCTGAAGTCAGAACCTGCTTTTATTCATGGGAGAAGGCACCTGCTGGATGGGAGCTTGCTCGAGACTTTGCTGCATGTCCAGGATGAGGGCAAGCAGTTGTCACCCAGTTTTGGGTGCTGGGACTAACGGGTGTCAGCAGTTTGGGAGGCAGTAAATGCTGCCCCGGTCACAACAGTGGGAAACCACAGCTGATGGTGGTTGGTGCTTGGCAGGGAGGGAAGGCGGCCAACAGGAGTCCCCCTTGCAGGGGTGAGCTGTGGCTTCCTCGGCAGGTTCAGGTGAGCAGGAGGCTGCAAACAGGCGCAGCAGCAGCAGGTCCCTATGAAGGAGGCTCAGGGAATGGGTTTGGGCTGCTGTTGGTGCTGCCCTTGGCTCTCCAGGGCATCAGCTTCCTTACCCACTCCTCTTGATTCTCAGCGGGTTTTGCTGGGCGTTCACAGATACAGGAAATTCACGCCTTGGCTTCTGTGGAGGAAGAAATGATTCCTATTTATTACTTAAAGCTTGTTCTTGGCTGATGCCTTTTCATCACAAATGTGGCAGAATTTTGTACTGCAATCCTTGTGGCTCAGTGTTGCTGTTAAAAGAGGGTTGGTTTTTGTGTGTGTGTGTGTGTGTGAAAACAGCCAACAGATCCTTCTTAGAAACACATAATGCCTCTAAGAAACAAATCAGGGCTGAGCCAGGGCACCAGAAGGTGCAGATGATATGAAGTTAATTAGAAGTCAGTTGGAAGCACCCAACTTCAGTTGATGTTCCTGCTGATCTTATCCTTCTGTAGTTCTCATTGAGTTCCATTGTGGGGGTAAGAGCCATTCCAAGTCCGGGGCCACTTTGGGGTAGATACTGATGCCATCAAGCGGTGAGAGGGAAGGATGGGGCAGCAGAGTGAGCTACTCACTAGAAGGCCAAATCCTGCTGCAGCGAGGCTGATGGCACAAGCACCATTCCCGCTGGGTGGGAGGCTGGGCTTTAGTGTCCAGCTTGGTGCTGATGCTTAAGAGATGCACGAGTGGCAGAGGAATAGAGGCTGCACTGGAGCTTAGTGTGTCCTCTGGAGTCGGCTGCTCCAGGAGACCTTCTGAGGCTTTATGTGCACTAGAACACTCAGTTCTGAAAGCTTCCGTAGGAGCAGGAGGTCCCTCAGTGTCAGGAAGCACAAATGCTGAGTCTAGCAAACAGTAAGAGGCCTCCCTTTGGGTTGAGCAGCCTGTATGTTGCTATCCCTTCACCAGGCACCACGGCTGGGCTTGCCTCCTCTCTGGTCTTTGCTGCAGCCCTTTAGTGCTGTGCTGCTAAATGCCAGGGGTGCAAAAACAAGGGCTGAGTTGCAGGGGGATGTTTCCCAGTGAAGTGGGAGTGGGTTAGCATGCTGCCTGCTGCACCTCAGCTGCATTAAGCCATTAGGAAACAGCTTTGAAACTACTGTTGATAGTGTTTTCAGAATGACTTTATTTGCAATAACAAAGGACTTGTTTGCAGTGTGGGCTTAGAGCCTCTGCTCAGCCAAGGGCCTCTCTGGTGGGTCACGCTTTCCCCCTGTACCTCTGTGGGAGTGGAAGGGGCTCTCTGTGTGGGAAGCTGCAGATGCTGATGGCCACGAAGCTTTGAACCGTCTGGTGAGAAAATGGACCCATCCGGGAGCGCGGTTTGAGGATGCTCTCATTGCTGTTCACTCGATCTGCCACAGGAATAAACAGGCTGGGATAAAAATACGAGTGAGCTCGGTGCAGCCTAGCAACAACCGAAACCCTCCTGCAGGCTGAGCCCTGCGCAGCACAGGTAGCACCGGGCGGGTGGGCGCAGGAGCAGGGCCTCCCTCCCGCGCCCTCGGGCTCCTGTGGAGGAGATAGCTCAGTTCCCTGCCTCGCTGGAGAGCAAATTGGTTTTAACCCGGTTCCATTTGTGCCAGGGTAGCAAATGTACTCATTGGGTGATGCTAGTGTGGAGATGATGGGGGTGGTTGTGCAGTGTCAATGAAACAATCAGATACTCCCATCGCAAATCCCCAGGCGCTGGAAACTGAGCCTTGGCAATTGTGCTTTGTTGTAAGAGTTCCTCCCTCCAACCACGCAAAAACCAGCTTCAACCTTGGCATTCCTGAGCCCTGCAGAGCTCCTCTGGTTGCTCCTGGACGGAAGGCAATGGTCATAGTACAGCCCATCTCCTGTGCTGGAGCCTGCATCACTGCTTGCTATCGCCTGCAGGTTTGGTGGTGCTGTCAATGGGCGTGAGAGCTCAGCTGCAATACTCACAGAGCCTGAATAAGAGCTTAGGCTAAAATTAAAGCTTTATTTTGGAGGCAGAGCAGCTGGGAGCACGCTGCAGCTCAGGCTGCTTCACACACGAGAGAAACTCGGAGAACGAAGCATTCTCCTGCGAGCTGTCGCAGTAGCAGACACTATCGTGCCAGAGCTGCTTTGGGGTGAAGTGTTGTTCTTGAGGCTGGGTTACAGTCAGGGGAATTAGAGCCGTTTCTGATTCCTGTAGCTGAAGACTTGGGAGTTTTAGCCCCAAGTTCTGCAGTCGTTCACAGTTGAGGATGATTAAAGTGGAAACACGCTGATGATCTGTAATGTCTGCTTTTGCTTGGCTGTGAAGACACGTTCTCGCTTTTACTCTGATGAAAAATAAGTAGGCTTTTTGATATCTCATAAACATTGTCCTCGACAGCCATCTATGAGTAGTGCTGGTGATGGGGGCTGCACAGTGGCTGGGTATGGAGGTGTCCAAGAGCCTGCATCTGCTCTTGAGCCTGCTCATGGGGAAGTAGGTTGTGTAGCACAGGTATGTCTGTCTACAGTAACAGTGCCAACAGCAAGTCAAGCTGGTGGCTGTGCTACGCACCTGCTCTGCTAAAGGTGTCCCACCTCCAGCATCACTGTGTTCTGCCTCGAGGTTAGTCCATTGCTGTCCTTGCCTTGAACAGGGCACCAGCAGCTCAGCAGCAGGTTGGCAGATGGCTTTGAACATGAAGGCCGCATGTGTCTGGGCTTGTGTTTGGGCCCCTCTTCTCATGATCCCACCCTTGTGTTTCCTTCCAGGGTTCCCAGCATCCCAGCAGGTGACCTCTCAGTAGGGAAAAATCCCAAACAAAACCAGAGGAGAGGTTTGTATTGAAAGCAATAAACCAGAAAGCTCATGGAAACTGATTTTTGTGAGATTATTGCTGTGTGTGAAATGCAGAGAATTTATACAGAGAACACATGAGAATACAGAGCTGGGATACAGGAAATGCTTGTCCTTGGAGAACAGCGTGCAGGTGTTGTTAGTGGCACTGGAAAACAGCACACAAGAGAAGAGTAATCTCTGTGCTCAGAGCAGCCTCTGCACTGGGAGTGGCTTTGACAACAGCAGACTGTATCGTGGTCACTGGCTGACCTGAGAAGGTCCCTTGCAAGGTCTGGGGCATATTTAATCCCTTGGGGAGGGTCAGATCCCGTGATGTAAAATGGGTATTTACATCCATGGAAACCAGGTGAACGTGGCTGTGTGGTCCTGAAGCAGAAGCAGCTGCCTCTTTGTCTTCCCTACTCATGTAGCTCAGATGTACATGAAAACAAACAGAATTTTAAAGAGCATCCCAGCCTCCCCCCCCACCATGAAGGATTTAAACACTCATTCCCAGCCAGGATTATGTATTCAGCAGATGAGCTGTCAGTCTGGGTGCTGGAAAAAGGATAAATTCCAGAAGTAGTTTCAAAGGAGGGAAGGACAAGCAGCCATAGTGCGTGACTGTAGCATTAGATAGTCCACATGGATGCTGACATCCTATGTGGCTAGTGCTATAACCAGAATCTGACAAGGCTCTGCCTGCAGATTGCTGTGCTAACGGGTGCTACCTTGTGATGGGGAGGAGGTCCCGTTCCCAGGGCTGCCTGGTGAGTGGAGATGACACAGCAGAGCTACGGGCCCAGAAGGAATAATTGCTGTCAATGCTGGGGCTGCTCCTGCTGATGGGCTGTGAGAGCAGTTTGGTTCCTGTGCTGCGGCGTAGAGAAGTGGAGGCCAGTGCTCCTGGAGGAATCCGGTTCATGCTGCTCCTGTGAGTTGGCATCGGCTTGTTGTATTCAGAGGAGAAATTCTCACCTGAAATGACAAGTCCATTGAGGTCCCTGAAGACCCTCCTGTGGGCCCTGGCTATGCTCATTGCCCTCTGGCCCTGAACCAAAGCAGGAGCTGTGATGGGTCCTGGTCCTGCCTCTGGAGGAGCATCCCTTTGCTTCCCCAGCCAGTGGCTCACAGAGTTATGACCTTTACAAGAAGAAGGACTTGTCAGGCCTGATTTGTCTTGGTCTTTATCACATGGCAAAGCCTTTGATTTCAAACAAGGGTTCTGAAGCCTGTCACATGAGAAGTGGCACTGGACACCATTCACAGGACTGAGCTGTGCCTGCCCGCTCTCTTCCAGCCCCCATCGCGCTCTTGCTGTGGGGATGTTGAGCATTATTCTGGGCAAGGCTCTGTTGATGCTAACAGTGGAACAGAGCTGTCCCAAAGACAAGACCCAGCACCCTGCAGTAGGAGAGTGGGGTTGGCTTCATTTCAGCTTCCCTGTGTCCACACTCTGCCATGCAGAGCTGTTCACTTCCCTCACAAGGGAGCAAAGCTCTAATAATCCTTGTCCCCTTTAGCATCAGGCTTCAGCAGGAAGGGAAAGTAGCGTTTTGGCAGCGTGGGCTTTTTTGGAATGAGGTGAGAGCTTCATGGGTTTGTTTTTCCCTGGTCATTTGTGTGCTGAAGTTATTGAGGAGATGCTGTCTCTCCCTTCCTCCTTGGGTGCTGCTCGCTTCTTGGTTACTGCATTGTGAAGCTGTGTCCTTCCTCCTGTCCATCAGGCACAGCTCAAGGGATGGTGCTGCCTGGCTGCAAGTGTACTGAGCCCATTCCCCTGACTCAGGCCGCCTTTCCTGCTAGGGGAAGTGTGCCTGTGGGTAGGTGGCCAGCTTTGCTGTGGTGCTGGTGGGGTCTGATCCTCACGGCTTCATCCCTCCTTCCTGCTCAGGCCGGGGTGGTTGGGGACAGTGCTCTGCGAGAGGCTGAGGTTTGCGCCCATGATCTGGAGCTGCCACTGCAAGCTGGTGTTTTAGTTTGTTCAGCTGCTCAAGAGCTTTCATTACAAAAAGAATGGAGCTGTCGGACTGAGCGTGCTTAGATAACGCCAGGCTGTGGGGCGTTCCTGGTAAATCACTGTTCCGAGGTCACGTTGGATCTCTGGGAAGTCAGAGCTAGCAATTATTTCTTGCTTTATTTGTTTTTCTCTTGCAAGTAGGGACAGTGTCTTGTACAATGGAAACCTGAGGGCAGGCCCCAGATCCAAACCTTCCATTACAGTGGGTAGAAACAAGGAGATGAGGGAGGAGATGAAGCAAGAACTGCAGAAATAGACTCTCACCCACGAGGAGGGAGTCGCCTGGAAGCTGGAATCGTGTCCTGATGAAAAGGCCTCCAGTGCCCATCCATCAGGCCTCGGGCCATATGTGCAGAGCTGCTGCTATCATGGTTGGGGTGGCAGCTCCCCCAGTTCCTGGTCCTGATCCAGCGCCCTCGAGCTCGCTGGCCAGGCTGAGCTCAGCCTCGGAGCCGTGTCCTGCTCCTGATGTGGAGGGCACCCTGATGGCCACGCAGGTGCCTTCCACCCCTGGCAGCCGGCAGAAGGCAGCGGTGCCAGGCAGGGCCCCATCGGTCGAGCTCAGCGCAGTGCCTGTGCTGCAGGGGTTGCACAGAGCTGGGGCAGCTCCTGTAGAGCACAGATGCTGCCTGAAGAGATCAGGCGGATGCTGCTCACCGAGCAGACACACGCAGACCTCCGTGGCCTCTCAGTTGATGCGGTGACAGTTCCTTGCTGGGTGAACCTGGTGAATTCTGCTGTTTTCCAGGCTGCTTGGACACAGCCGTTTTCCCTGTCCTCCTGAGGACATCCCTGTGCTTGCAAGGGGATGGATGGGCACCCTGGTTTGACCATCAAGTGTGCTGTGCAGGTCAGCGGTCACTCCAGGAGGCAGGTCCAGAGCCCATTTCCCTCCAGGCTTGGCTATCCCTGAGGAGTATTTGGGGAGAAGCTCACGTATCAGAGAAGCCCACGTTCTTCAGAGTGTAAAGAAGAATTGTGTGAAAACCCAGCACCTCAAGTAAGAAGGGTGATCATAACAGTCATAATGCAGTCACTGCCGAGGCTGAGGGTTTCCTGAGCCAGCAGGATCAGTGTTTCCAGCTGAAGACATTTTCCATTCGACATCAAGAAGCCAATGTCCCTTGAAGTGCTGGGTTCTAAGTAATGAAGAGTTTGGCTGCCCCAGAATTGCCTTTGCTGACTTCAGCTGAAAAATGCATTCCTTTTAATTTGGTTTCGGAATTGATTCTGTGTGTCTGTGTTCCATGAGCCTGATGACCCCCATGGCAGGGGGTTGGAACTGGATGAGCTTTAAAGGTCCCTTCCAACCCAAGCCAGTCTGGGATTCTGTGACCTCAAAGTTATATTGGGCTCTGGTCACTTTAAAAGCTTTTGAACACCTTTAATACACTACTAAAGGCTGAGCAGAAGAATTCTCCCAGCAAAGCCCCTCTTGGCAGCATTTGGTGACTCTGGATGTGAGGATGTGGCCTGGGGAGATTCCCTGAAATACAGCAGCCTGCTCTGGGTGATGCAGCCGAGTGAGGCGGATGGTGATGGGGTGGATGTGCTATGTGACGAGGGGGATGCACTGATTGATGTAATGAGGTGAGCAGGCTGCAAGGTCTCTGTGTAAGCAGTGAACAGCCCAGTTAATGCAGGAGTCTTGTTCTCTGCCCTGGGAAGCGAGGAAAACAGGATTAGGCTGTTCTGCTGCCTGTGGCACAATGTCCTAAGAGGATGTTACCCCCCTGTTCCCATTTCTTGGTGCTTTCTGGGCAGCCTGTGCTGCTTTAAGCTACCACAGGAGATGGGATTATAACCCGCAGCTAGAGCAGTTGGCTGTTTTCCCCTACAGACAGTGTGGGACACCAGTGAATTGCTTTTCTTCACAGCTCGCCTCTCATTCCTCTATGGAGAACTGTCAGCACATCCAGCTGAGCTGTGTAGTCTTTTTTTAACATCCAAACCCCACTAAACAACCCCCCGAATTTGTTCTGGAGATAACAGCGAGTCAGCCCCACCGCTCGGATAAACAGAGCTCAACGTGCACTTCTCAAGGTGCTTTGGTAGGGCAGTGATGCTGTCAGCCTGCCTGGGTTTGCAGCTCAGAGCCATCGTGTGCTGTCCACTCCCACTGCCTGCCAGCCAGAAAGCGCTCGGGAGGCTGTTGGGGCTGCAGCTCTCAGTGCTCTGGGGGTTTCTGGCTTGATGATTGCACATGTAACAGTTGTAGTTGTAAGACACTGCTATAAATCTCAGTGGTATCTGTGTTTATTTTTGTGCATGAGTTAGCATCAGCTGTATCATTGTCACGGCAACACTCATTGCGTTGCCTGCCTGGTGCTGGTGAGTATTTGGGTGCTGGTTGCTCCGGCAGAAATAGCTGCTTTACCAGCACTAAACGTGCTTGCAGGGGCAGCTTTCACCTAACAGGCGCATTGGCAAACTGGGGTGTTCTGTGCGTGGCCACTGAGCATGATCCACCTCTGGAGTGCAGCTTGTGTCAGCCCCTCTGCCCCCTCCCCGGCTGCCCTGCATCCTCACCAATGTTGAAATGGCTTTGCTGTAGTGACCTCGTGTCACTTTTGTGTAGAGCCCTAAGCCAAAAGCATCATGAGCATCCCCTGTTTGATAGTGCTGCTCTGAAGTACACAGCTGCCAAAACCCATGGCGGGAGTGAGGGATATGTCTGTTCTTTCAGCGGTGTTCCCTCTCACCTTGGCTTTCCCATGGCTCTCCTGCAAGCAACTGAGCATTCGAGGGTTACCTTTACTGGGAGCCTGGCTGTCATACTTGTTGTTTAAATCCCTAAAGAGTGCTTTGTACCCAGGTGAAAGTGCTGAAGGCTGCTGGGATGGATGTGCCGTTCTACTTGAGTGGAAACTTGTTTGGGATTCCCATGTGGAATCCCCAGCCCAGCACACGGGAACTGTCTGGGATGGCCTGAAAATGCTTGGGAGGTGGTTGCTGAGTATCCCAGGGTTTCCTAGCACTGATATTCCACATAGCTGTGCTGAGACCCAGGGGGCCTTGTGGGCAGAAGAGAAACTGCTGGCAAGATCCGTATTATGGGAACATTATAGAGAAATTATGGGTTTTTTGGGGCGCCTACTTTGTAAGTGTGCTTGCTCCCCTGGGTCCCTGGCCTGGAACATGCCATTACATTACAGCTCATCCAGCTCCAACCCCTGCCACAGGCAGGGACCCCTTCCACTGGAGCACCTTGCTCCAAGCCCCTGTGTCCAACCTGGCCTTGAGCACTGCCAGGGATGGGGCAGCCACAGCTTCTCTGGGCACCCTGTGCCAGCGCCTCAGCACCCTCACAGGGAAGAGGTTTTGTGCATCCAAACACGGCTCACGCCGGCGCTGTCCCTGGCTCATCTCCTGCCGGGAGCTCGGGCTTGTGCCCCGGCTTGGTTTGCACAAGCAAAGCCCTTCCCTGGCTGCCCCTTCTCTTGCCCCACCTGCGGTGCCGGGAGCTGCTGCGCTGTGTGTGCAGCTATGGTGCAAGCCCCGCTCCTGGGCTCTCCCTTTGTCAGAGGAGCTCAGCCGCGGCTTTGTTTGCTCGCTGCCGAGTCAGAGATGCTGCAGGTCCGTTCCCATCTGTTTGCTCAGTCACCACGACAGTTGCCCGTTGTTTTACGTGGGGTCCTATCGTGCGGTGTCAAGTGCTCCGAGGCACGCTATCTTTGTGCTGTCAAGAACAAGTGCGTGCATGTCTGAGCCAACAGCCTGGGGGCTGGAAATTGCTGATTGGGGCTGCAAAAAGAAGAAGAGAAAGGAGCGGAATCTCCCTCAGCAGTGCAAAAACCAAACCTCAGCCCATTTGCCTGCGCTGTGTGGTTCAGAAGGGGAAACTCGTACCTGGTACAATCTCTCTGCCATGAAAGGCGGGTTGATGTTTGTAAATGGATCATTTACATCTGGAAGGGGGCGGCATGTGGATGGGCTGGGGATGGGTGCAGTGTGACCCGAGAGGTGGGTGACACAAGAGCCAGGCTGTGCCTGTGCACACTGCCGGATCAATACCCCGGTTCCAGCGGTGCCGGTGCAGCTCTGTGACAGCCGAGCTGTCCCTGCAGACAAGACTTGGTCTGTCTCTTGTTCTGTTGTGGGAGCCGGAGCAAGGGCACGAGGGTGGGAGCCAGCCCTGCCTGGGCATCACTGGGGATGCAGAAGGAGCCACAGGCACGAGGGCACCGGCTTCGACCCTTTGAGCACTAGAAACTGGGGAGGCAGAGGGAAAACCACCCCGTTTTCCTGGACGAGCCCCTGCAGAGGTGAAGCTGAGCCTGCTGGACGCTGATGGGCCACTGTTGTAAATGGGGAGGCTGAGCCCCTCCGCGCTGTCAGCACGTTTGTCTGCAAGGGGTGATTATTCTGGACTGTTGAGCAGGATCTTCCATGTGAGTGCGTTCAAGCAGCACTGGCGGAACGGGAGGGGGACTCCAAAGAGGGATGGGGACAGGGCTTCCATAGCCCCAGAGAGGCACTGGCAGTGCTGGCTGGAGCGCTGGGGTCTCATCAGCCCATGTGCAGAGGCATGTCCCATGCTCGCTTGCTGTCTCTGGGGAGACCCTCTTGTGGCGGTGATGCTGATGCTGGTGTGAGCTGGGTGATGGCTCTGCCCATGCTGGCCATGCTTAGGGATGCAGGAGGCATCCCAGAAGGATGCTGCTGAACAGCCTGGCTTTGGCCACGGGGAAGGCATCCTTCCCGTTGGCCTCAGGATGGGATGTGGAGCACCCCAGGCAGTGCTGAGCTCTAGAGCTGCCCTCATCAGGGGCAGGAAGAAATTGGTAGCAGGCTCTGGGGAAGCCCTTTGTTTGCTGGTGTTATTAGCAAGGAGAGAGGAAGTAATGATTTATTGATGCTTCTGTGATTCTCCTACCCTGGGCTGTGGAGGAAGAAATTCTGTTCCCAGCTGATGTTCCTGGCTGTAATTGAGCTGTGATTTGCTCCTGCCTGCAGCTTGCCTGCAGGATACTGGCACTGCCTTGTTTCTCCAGCACCCTGCCCCATCAGCTCATCCAGGGTCACTGCTCTGCTCCCACAGAGCCCAGTCCTCGCAGGCTGTTCATAGCTCCCAGCGTTCCTGTGCTGCAGAGTTCGATTGGATTAAAGCAGGAATCTCTGATGGGCAGCAGCCACCCCCCTTTGGGTGATGTGCCATATAAATGGGGGCGATACCTCACTGAATAGCCCTGTTTTCCCAGTGCGCTGGGCAGAAGGTGCTGTCCCGTTGCTGCACATGGTGCTGTGCCACCTGCACCAACCAAAGAGACCTTGGGGCACGTGTGGCTGGTCCCTGCCACTGGCACTCCCCTATCCCATCCTTCTGGGACTTGCTGTTTGGCTGTGCCAGTGGTGAGCTGGAAGCTGGTGAAGGATACAGCAGTGCTGGGGCTCTGCCAGCCCCCTCCATGTGGTTCCCAGCCCAGCTTCAGTAAATCCCGCTGAATTCCAGGGCTTTACTTGGTGCGTCTCCTCTGACAGCAGCGATGCCCTTTTCATGTGCTCCCTGCTTCTGTGTGAGCCTCAGCTCAGTGGCGATGAGCAGAGCTTCATCTCTGCATCCTGGAGCATGGGAGAGAGCAGGGTCCTGCGGTGAGAGCTGACTGCTGAGCACCAGCCCCTGCCGCAGAGCTCACAGGCTCTGCCCCCTGACCGTGCTGCTGGCTTAGAATCACAGACCCCCAGTTTGGTTTGGGTTGGAAGAGACCTTGAAGCTCCTCCAGTTCCAACCCCTGCCACGGGCAGGGACCCCTTCCACTGGAGCAGCTTGCTCCAAGCCCCTGTGTCCAACCTGGCCTTGAGCACTGCCAGGGATGGGGCAGCCACAGCTTCTCTGGGCACCCTGTGCCAGCGCCTCAGCACCCTCACAGGGAAGAGCTTCTGCCTAAGAGCTCAGCTCAGTCTCCAGTGCTGGCCCCCAGTGCTGGGTGTCCTGCAAACCCCCAGTGCTGTGACCCTGCTCCCAGCCGGCTCCGCTGAGCAAGGGGGAGGATGATTTACAGTCAGCATCAACCCCATCATAAACTGCAAGTGGCAAGTTAATGCTTTTTATTCCAGCCCTTGTGACAGGGCCCCATTAATAGGGGGTTGGGGAGTGGGAACAAAGAAAGGAGTGCAGCAGCTAAAAGCCGGTTGTCACAGTGTGGCTGCATTAGTGTGAAAGAGCTGTTTTATCAGGGAAGAAGCACCCTCTCCATAACAAATGGCATCAGGCAGGCTCCAGCCCTGGATTCCTATGGGATGTGGATGATGTCTTGGTGCTCTGAGCAGCGCTGCCATTCCCCTGGGAGCAGAGCACTGGAGACTTTGCTGCTGCTGTTCCCCAGAGGAAGCATGCAGCTTGTCCTCATTTTCTCAGAAAATGAGATCCGTGCTCTGAAATAACTTGCCTTTCCTTCCAGCGCGCCTCTAAATGTGTTCCAATGCTCTTTGCTCCATTTCCTTGCTTAGGTCTGTGGTTGGAGGTGGTGAAATGCTCCCTATGCCATATGGGGCTGGCGGGGGCTTCATCCTGAAGTTGGGTTCTGAGTGTTGGGTTTGCCCTGGATCTGATACCTTCAATTTGGGCTGCGTTGTTAACATTGTCCCAGTTGCTTTCTCCCATCTCTCCTTCATTTAAAACCAATAAAAAACCCCTATCCTAAATTGTTCATGTCCAAGGCTGAGTACTGCAGAGGGGCTGCTCCTCCCACCCTGGTTTCCCCCCTCAGCCTTCAGTAGCTGTTAATTCACGTTTGTAATTAACCAGCCTATACATAATACATTGCCCGTTACCAGCGGCTGGGCTGGGGGTGCTATGGAGGCCGTGCCTCTGCCCCGTGGGGAGGGCTCGCCTGCTGCAGCCTTCTAAGGCCAATTAAGGTGCATCCTTGATGAGATTCCTGCCACTCCTTGCCTGGGTAGATGGATGCTGTGGTGCAGGGAGGGGGCACAGCAAGTGAGGATGAGGAGGGTTTCAGTGCTCAACCAGCTGGGGTATGAATGCTCCGCTCCTCCCTGTCCTCATGGGCTGAGGCTGCTGGCGCTGGTACCCAGTGATGGTGCAGAGATCCCCGTCAGCCTGAGGGAGATCTGTGGGTCTGCTGGAGCCAGGGCAAACTCAGCCCTTGTTCCTTGCCTTCAGTCCCAGCAAGGTGTTTTCTTCTGGAGGCTTGTCAGCTGTTGGTATGTCCCAGTTGTGGGAGCCTGCTTTTCCTTCCTGTGCCCCTTCACTCCAGCTCTCCCAGCCCAGGGAACGGTGTCTTTGCTGTTCTTGCTTTGAGGCTGCTGTTTATTTCAGCTGCAGTAAGCAGAGTTAAACCAGCTGGCAGGAGGGATAAATGTTGCTATGACAGCTTGGGTGGAGATTTGGAAAAGGCACTTCAAGCTGCAAAACAACCATCACGAAAAAAGCAAGTGAAAACACAAACCCAGAGCCAACAGACTCCAAAGGCCACCAGGTTTGGGTCTGTAGCATCCACAGCCGTGCCTTTGTTCCCCAGCAGGGCAGCAAGAGCAGAAACAATTGAGCTTGGGGTAAGGTGGGCTTTGCAGTGGGATCTTGAAACCTCCCTGCAGTGGGCTGATATTCAAGGCTCCTGAGGCTCTGTCCCTGGTCTTCCTGCAGGGATAATTGAACTGTGGTGCTTGTAACAGTGACTTTCTTTTCCAACCATCAACCGTGAATAGGCAGACTCAGTTTGAAGCATGGGTTCAAATATGGTTCCTCTGGAAGAAGGAGGGAGAAGTGGGATGTTGCTGGGATGGGGCTCTGGCTCTGGGGGTTGTTTCTAGGCCATTACCTGGTGTGGGGCCGGCTCTGGGGGTTTGCTACAGCCTCTCATGCCCTAAGCTCTGATGCAACAGGGCCACAACCAAAGCAGTGCAGTAACACGTGGGATGTTGTGTTATTTTCTCAGGTGCTGGAGCAAGATGTGGTTCTCCAGTCAATTGACCGTGCCATTGAGGCTGTGCACAATGCGGCCATGAAGAATGGAGGGAAGTACAACCTGGAGCAGAGGGATGTCCTCCAGTGAGTACAGCGGGTGCCTGGGAGAGTGAGCGGGTGGAGGGTGGTCAGTGTGATGCCTGTGTCTGTGCCTTGGGATCAAGTGCAATGCCATTGATGTGAGTCCCTGCGCTGCGAGTGCTGCCGCATTCAGTGTCCCAGTGTTTGCGCTGGCAGCCGGTGCTGCTCCTCCTGTCAAACAGCACCCAGCAAAGCAGAGCTTTGGTCTGGCCCCTCTGTCCCTGTGCATGTAAAGAGGAAACTCTCAGCTGCATTATACCCTTGGAGGAGAAATCCAAAACCTTTCTGGATGCATTTTCTCCTCTCTAGCAGGCAGCAATTGCAGAGGCTATTGGCGCATAACGCGAGGTCCTTAATGTGTGCTCAGATAATTGCTTGTGAGGAGCATTTTGTTTTTCTCTGGCACCTCGGGCTGTGCTGGGGCACGCTGGTTTCATCTGGGTTGGACAGCGAGTCTGAAGTGCTGGCAGCTCCTGACGCTGGCGATGCAATATGTGACTCTCCCCCGAGGAAGAGGCATTTTTAATCCAGCAAACCGATGAATAAATCATGAGCTCTGGCAAAGCCTCTTCCTTCCTCCCCCAGAAGTGCTTCCTTGGTTGTTAATGAAACCAGAGTTGGTGTTTTAAGTACTGTAACCTGTTCTGGTACATGTGTATATATAGCCCAAGTGCTATAAACCATTAAAAATACCATCTGAACATTGCAGCAAGGTCACTCCCTTTCATTTGCTCTTCCTGATGTGGCCGCTGTGTTCCAGGAAGCTGATCCATCACCGAAAGGAGACGGTGTCCCGCAAAGGGCACTCCCCCAGCCCGCAGGGGATGGTCATGACACAGTCCTCCAGTGACCACCACCTGGACGTGGCGCGGCAGCCCAACGGCGTGTGCCGGACCGGGTATGAGCGGCACCACAGCCTGCCCAACACCGAGGTGGAGGAGGACGATGAGGGTCTCTATCAGGTAACAGTGCCTGGGCGCTTTCTTGGTTCCTCTGGTGGCAGCATATGGCTTGTCCTGTTGAACAAAAGGACTTTGCAGCTGAAGTCACAAATGCAGTGTTTGTGCTGCCATTACTGCAGCGCGAGCTGATGCGGTCCCTTTGTAAGAGGTCAGGGATGGTCCCTGTGCCATTTGCACTGGTGATGCTTTTTGGGACCCAGGAGGGTCTGTGGTTTTACGGTGACACATGAGATCCACGTTACACTGCGTGACTGCCTCTTGACAGAAGAGCTGCAAGCCCACTGGAGCTTGAAGGACGGTTTGAGGTGAGCAGCAGAGCTCCCTTGAGCACCTGGCACAGCTTTGCTTCCCCTTTGTTAGATCCACACAACAAGATCCTCGGTCCTGCAGCATTTCATCTCCTGCGGTTGCCTGTTTTTACTACTCAAAATATAAAACCCCCCCAAGATGCTGCTTGGTCCACATGTTGCTTGTCATGGTGAATTGCAGGTTTAGAGCAGGTTGTTTTATCTCAGTGGCACACAGTCCCAAGGTCTCTGTGCAGTGCCAGTGAGGCTTCAGAGAAGCATCCCAGGGTGGATGCAGCAGCTGGGGATGAGTTGATGTGGCTGAGGACACTGTGTGGGTGTAGCTGGATGTCAGGGATAATGGTACCAAGTGAGAATGAGCACGGAGATAGTTTTCCCCTACAGCTGAATGTGTGCACTGTGGTTTTCTTCACATCCCTAGGACAAGTGGTTGGAGGCATGGTGATGAGTTGTGACACACATTGTCAGTCCCACATGAGGCTTGTTTGACACTTGGAGAGCTGTGGGTCAGCAGAGGTGAAAGGTAGCTCTGGCTCAGGCACAGCACCAATCCCTGCTCACTACACCTTGCTCTCTCGTTTCGTTTTCCTTTGTGGGCAGCTCCTTTCTCACACCTGTGCATGGTGGGCAGAGCAAATGAAGCTCCTTACAGCCCGTTCCCAGTGCTGATTCCCTGTTGGGGGGGAGGATGTTTTCTTCCCTTCCTTCCCCTTCCTTTGGGGGGTTTTGGTGTTGTTCATCCTCCCCTCAGCCCCACACCTTGGCTGGGATGTGGGGTGGGGGAGGGAATGGCCACTGGTTGTCCCTGGTGGTTCTTGACCATGCAGGGGCTCATAGCTTGGGCAGCAGCAGCACAAGGAAATCCATGTGATGCTTCAGGCTGCACACTGCTCAGATTGGGGTGCGTGGCTCTGATGCTGGCGGGGCTGTGGGCTAGCGTTAGCTCACAGCTATTAACGTAAGCACCAGCCTGCAATAGCTGGGTTAAACTTGCATGGTCGATTTGCAAGGGCTCCTGAAGCCATGGAAGTGCTCTGGGACCACCCAGCCTCAGCTCTCTTCAACACTGCTACGTGCCTGCTCGGAGCTACGGGGCTAAATCCTGCTGACCTGGGAGCCCCAAGCATGCTGAGACCCCCCTGCTCTGCAGAGAGGGCTCTGCCTTGAGCACAGCTGAGCTTTGGGGCCAGCCTTCCTTCCAGCCATGCGGTGCAGAGGCCCCTCCCGAGCTGTTTTGGCCTCTCTCAGCTGTGCAGTCTCTTTTTGGCCCCGCACGGATCATTTTTGGGGCTGGATGCACGTATCATGTAGCACTTTACCCTGAGAACAATGCGGGGTGGATTGACAGGAGCAGGAGAGCTCAGGCTGCGTGCCTGCAGTGGTACCTCGTACTAACCCACCATCTGAAGGGGCTTGTGAAGAGGTGACCTCTTATGTGACACAGTAGAAGGTTGGGTGTGGGTGGGAGAAAGGGGCTGAGAGGTCCCTTTGTAACAGCCTTGATTCTCTGGGCACCCTCCTGTGTCTTCACTTGCCTGGTTGGGTTCAGGCATGGGCTGTGGGTGCTGCGTTGTCAGCTTCTGGCATTGCATCTTGAACGTGACATCCTGAAGATGTCTGTCTTGCAGGAATAGCTTTGCTCCCATTCCAGAGGAGATTTCTGCCCTTCCAGACCCAGGAATAAAAGGAATACATTTTTCATCCTTCCCATTCTGAGCTGTTTCAGATGGAGACCTCCCAGGGCCTCAGCCCTTCACTGCAGGGCTGGCAGCACTGACAGGTCTCAGCAGAACTCCTCTTCCAGGGCTAAAACCGCTCAAGGCTGGCACTGTGTGGTGGCTCGAGTGTTGATGCCATGCGCTCCCACCTTGCATTGCTGCTGCAGGCAGGGGGGCGTTACTGGTCAGGAGCGTTACACCTCACTGGAGTAGTCCTGGGTAAAAGTGGTGTTGGTGATGATGGTGTTCGGGTCTCGCAGGAAAGGGTGAGCGTAGGAATCTGCATTGGAGGCAGATTCCTGCTGCCTTGGTACCCCTTGACTTACAGGAGAAACCCCAGATGTGGAGAGCCAGCACAAAAGCTTCTCCCAGTGCATCTTGCTCTAGGATTGCTCAGAGGGTCTAGCCCTGTTTTCTCCCTGCATGAGCAGAAATAGCCCTGGAAGCATGGAAAAGGCATTTACATGGCTCCAGCCCTTGGCTTTGTCTTTCTGCAAGGGTGTTTGTGGCTGATGTAATGGATCTCTCCAGAAGAGTGCCTAAATACATGCTCTGTTCCCAGCCTCTGCGGGGCTATTGAGGGGAATGTGGAGGCACAGTGAGTGTGTGGGATTGCGTGTGGAATAAAGGAGGAGTAAACACTTGACAGGTCTACACAACGTGTGTGCTGCGTGCTGCTGAACACAGCAATTAACCAAGGGCTGCTTTGCCTGTCACAGGGAGGGGATGAAGCCAGCTTGAGTCCTGCTTTGTTCTTCTAGGAAGCCGCCTGTTCATATCTGTCCTCCTGAGAGAACTTCCCCGAGGGATGAGGGCTGTAAGGACAAATGCACACACGCCAAAAGGCGGTTTCATAACCGAGAACGTCTCCATTGCCACCCTCCTCTGACTGCTCTGCATCTTCCCCCACAGATCCCGGCACAGCCCCGGCGCGCTGCTCCTGTCACCCCCCCACCTCCGGAGAAGCGCAGGAGCACACAGGCTCACCCCGGGAAAAGTAAGGACAAGGCAATTCCTGAACCTCGGGCACGGATGGATACTGGGTGATGGAGCAGTCACAGTGCCCCCGTGCTTTTGCTTTGTGCTTAGAAGAGCATCCTTTCATATATATGTATATGTATCCATATATACATCCTAAATTCCTATAAGTTTTATATTCTTACATATATATGCACACGTATCTCCTAAACCCCTTTAGGTTTTGACGCTAATGACCATGAGCTGGTGGCCAGTGCTCCTTCAAACCCTCTCTGCTGTGGGAGGGTCTGGGTGCATCATGCTGGTGCTGTGGTGCTGGTGCCCTGTGGAACATCTGCCTGCTGACATGGTTGGCCTGGCCAGCACACAGCCACAGTGGTTTAAGGTCCTTGTGGGTGTTTTTCTTCCACAGCCACCATGGCCATCCCCCAGCCAGGCAGGGGCCGTTCCCTGGCAGTGCAGTGGGGCAGCTCACTGGTAGCTCTCAGAACAGGCTTGCTTTTGCCTCCCAGTCTGTCAGGGGCTTTCCTTGTGCAGTGCTCAGGTGGGATTTCCATGAAATCAGTGTCTGGTGCCAGCGGGGAGCAGCGTTAATAGCAGGGACACAGCTGCCCATGTGCTGCCCATAGGCAGGGAGCAGATAGTCAGGAGCACTTGAGAGCAGGACCACAGAGCTGGGGTAGGAGCTTCTCCATCGTCAGTGCAGTTGGGCTGATGGAGGCTGTGGTCATCCTGCCAAGTTGCTGTCACTAACCCGTGTTCCGCTGTGCTGTGACAGTCACAGTGTCACTCAGCCCATCTCAAGCTCACTCGTGTGCCTGTGTGAGGAGCAGGCAGAGCTGCTGGCTTGCAGGTAGTTAATTGAAACCTGGGGCTGGCACCAGCTTACTTGTGGGTAGTTAATGGTGTTGAGCCATGTGTTCCACTATGGAGGTAGGAGTTCGCAAAGGTCAGCTTCCTTCAGCTCATTATCTCGAGCTAATGAAGCGTGGTGGGAGCGGTGACTCATGAGAACTGTGAGGAGGAGGAGGAGGAAAAAAGAGGGATGATGAGCCCCTATAAGAGGGAAGGGCCCTGTTTGCCTGGCCTGTGCTTGCCTTAGGGTGAGCTGATGGATGGAGGAGTGGAGGGCTCGCAAAGGTGTTTCACATATCGCTGGTCCTTCCTTTGGAGGGGGAGCTCCTTTCTCTGAGAGCTGGGAGAGCCCCTGAGTGCTCTTCTCCCCTTTCAGCACTCGCATCAGCTGCTCACGTGAAGCTCTAGGTGAAGGTAACCCAGGCTTTGCCCAGGTGACTCTTTTCTTAGGGAAGGACTCAAATACATTTCTGCCCCCTGCAAATTAATGGCTAAGGTTTACCAAAACTGCATATTAGACCGGGTTAAAGGAAAGAAAAGTCTCAGCATCCCTTTGCTTGTAGTGGATCTTTTCCCTTGGCCGGTGGGGGAGGTACCAGTGCTGGAGCTGCTCAGGACTAGAGCTGGGAGAAACACAGTAGAGCAGGTAAGGTGGAGGCTGGTGAAAGCAGTGGATGCCAGCAGGGTTCACGATGAGGTGCTGGAGGTGATGAGAGGGAGAGAGTGGAGGTGTTGTCAGCTTCCCTGTCGGTGCCAGCCGTGGCTGTGGTCAGCGAGGTGTGTGGGAAACCTTCTGGGTCCTGCAGCTCCCAAGCACCGTCCTTCAGAAGTGAGGGTTGAGATCCCAAGCACAGGAACAGGCCCTTGCTAAGCCAGAGAGAAAAGACTTTTCTGTCCATTAGCCGGGTCCCTCCCTCCCTTTCCCTGCCTAAAACAGGGAGCCCTTTGAAGGGTATTCATCTCAATAGAGCACTTTTTCCCTTTCTAAAGAGGTGATTGTGTGGGAATGCTCCAGAAAGAACTGGTCCAATTTTGCTTTGAGATAAGTGAGGCAGGAAGAGGAGTTAAACTGCTCCGGCCCTGCACAATGAGCCGTTTAATGGGCTGCACCGGAGCAATGTGTGTTTCCTCTGTTCCTTTGGTGCTGTCACTGAGGCGGTTCTCATTGTTTCCTTTCAGGCGCTGTTGAAATGATCTCTGGGTCAGCTTCCAGTGCCTCCTCCGTGAGCACCACATCCCTGGATACCCTGTACACGGCTTCTTCTGCGTCAGAGACCGCGCTGCCCACGGCCGCCTCCAGCCCTGCCACCACCCCGCCGCCCGTGCCCAGCCGCAGCGTCCACACCACCATCACACGCAACTTGGACACGGGCTCCGTGGCCCACTCCCGCCACAGCTCCTCCTCCAAGGACGGCACCAGCAAATCCCCCCAGTCCAAGAGGGCTGCCCCAGCGCCGCCGGCTGAGGGGGGGTCCCACCGGTCCCACGTTGTGGATGGGGAGAAGGCTGCTCAGGTGAAGAAAGCTGCCCCGGTGCCCACTGCGGGCCTGGATGCCTTCAGCACCCTCTGCCTGGAGGATAAGAAGGCAGCAGAGTCATTGGCAGTGGAGCCCAGCGCTCTGGCAGTGTCCGTGCCCAAGACAATAGGGGCTGAACTGATCGAGCTGGTGCGCAGGAACACGCACCTCAGCTACGAGCTGTCCCGCGTGGCCATCGGCGTGGTCATCGGCCACATCCAGACCTCCATCCCGGCCACCAGCAGCATCATGGAGCAGATCCTCATCTCTGTGGTGGAGAGCAAGGTAATGCCAGGGGCTGCTGCAGCCTGGCACCGGGCAGAGGGTGTTATGAGCTCAGTGAGCACTCCTGATGTCTGGAATGGGAAGTGTGGTGAGATCCCAAAGAAAGGGAAGGTGTTAGATGGGTGTGAATGCTTCATCCCTGGCAGTGTTCAAGGCCAGCTTGGACGAGGCCTTGGGTAATACGGTTTAGAGCGAGGTGTCCCTGCCCATGGCAAGGGGGTTGGAACTTGATGATCTTAAGGTCCTTTCCAACCCTAACTATTCTATGATTCTATGAAACACACTGCCAAGGGAATCGGGTTTAGTGGCCCAAGAGCAGCATTATCCACCTGGTGTTTATACACGGTGCTGTGCTGTGGTTGCAGCAGTTTGCTGCCCAGAGAAGGGACAACTCCCAGGGCAACCCCATTGAAAAGTGTCTAAAGAGCTGCTGTATGGTTTACCTGATAGGCCTGGGCTCATCTGGAGGAAAACTGCAGGTGGATGTGTGCACCCGTGGCACTGGTGATCCACCATGTGGCTGGTGGAGTGAGGAAGGAAGGGGAGGAAGAGCTTGGCAGGATGGTGCTGGGCTTGCATGGCTGCTGTGACCACCGCAGAGCAGTGTGGGTGCGATGAGGCTCCCAGAGTGTCTGGAGAAGGAGCAAAACCCCTGCAGCAGTTTGTTCTGCTGGCCTGGAAGGAGGGAGCCGTTTGAAGCAGCAGCATAATGCAAAGAGGCATTGTTAGACATACCAAAACCTCCTCCTGGGTTCTTCAGGATTCCTGGCAAGAGCCATATGATGAGGCTGCAGGTTCCAGCAGCTGCCAGGATGTTTAATAAGCAGACACCTGACCCTGGGGGGGGGCTGTGCTGAGAGTGATGCTGAGAGTGCACTGAGGTGGTGCGTGGTGTAGTTAGAGCAGCAGGGCTGAAGAGCTTGTTAATGGATTGATCTCATCCGAGCCCATTAGGAACTTGGTGCTCAGTGGAGTCGTAAAGGCTGAGGATGAAGGATGGGAGAAAGTAGATTAGTGATAAGAGGCTGAATGGAGTGATCGTTAAAACCATCATTAAAACGCTCCTCCAAAAGCCCTAGGTTGCTAAACGCAATAAAAAGAAAGGGGTGTAGCTTTGAGCGAGGTTTCTTGGGTTCTTTAACTTCCTCAGAAGACAGCTTTAACATCCTCCAGCAGGATGGTGGCAGCTTGGATTTCAAGGCTGCCTGACCGCGCACCAGTTCTGGCACCTATTTAGATTCATTCAGTGCATTAACTGTGCAAGGGAAGGAGGTGGGTAGAGCCCCGGCAGTACGAGAGCTGCAGTAACACGTGGCTTAAACTCGCTGGGTTTCTGCTGCCAGCTCTTGGCTGACTGAGGTCAGCTGCCAGTCCTGACACAAAGGGGAGAGGAAATGGCATCCTGGGGTGCATTAGAAAGGGTGAGGTTAGTAGGTCAAGAGAGGTTCTCCTCCCCCTCTATTCTGCCTTGGTTAGGCCGCATCTGGAATATTGCATCCAGTTCTGGGCCCCTCAGTTCAAGAAGGACAGGGAGCTGCTTGAAAGAGTCCAGCGCAGAGCCACAAAGATGATGAAGGGAGTGGAACACCTCCCTTATGAGGAGAGGCTGAAGGAGCTGGGTCTCTTCAGCTTGGAGAAGAGGAGACTGAGGGGTGACCTCATCAGTGTTTACAAATATGTAACGGGTGGGTGTCAGGATGATGGAGCTAGGCTTTTTTCAGTGATATCCAGTGATAGGACAAGGGGCAATGGGTGTAAACTGGAGCACAGAAGGTTCCACGTTAACATCAGGAAGAACTTCTTTACTGTGAGAGTGACAGAGCACTGGAACAGGTTGCCCAGGGGGGTTGTGGAGTCTCCCACATTGGAGATATTCAAGGCCCGCCTGGACAAGCTCCTGTGTGATGTACTCTAGGTTACCCTGCTCTTGCAGGGGGGTTGGACCAGATGATCTCTTGAGGTCCCTTCCAACCCTTGGGATTCTGTGAGAGGAAATGGGCACCTGCACTTACCCTGCGCATTGCTGTCCTGCAGAACCTGAGCGCGGGGCTGCCCTCGGGGCAGATCTGCCACGACGAGCAGCGCCTGGAGGTGATCTTTGCAGACCTGGCCAGGCACAAGGACGATGCTCAGCAGCGCAGCTGGGCGCTCTACGAGGATGAGAACGTCATCTGCTGCTACCTGGAGGAGCTGCTCCGCATCCTGGTGAGCAAACCTCCCTCTCTGTAGGCAGAGCAGAGCAGAGCAGATGCTCCCAGTGAGGTTCTGTTTTCTGCCCTCCTTTGCCCCGTGTTGCCATCGGATCTGTGGTTTGAAGCCACAGGTTTCTGGTGGATCCTTTGCCACTGATGCGAGGCCCTGCCCTCCTGTGTGTGGGGTGCAGAGCTCCTGAGCTGCTTTCCACTCCACCTTACCAAGCTGTTCAGAAGGTCCTTCTGGAGCTGCTCTCGTGGCAGCCGTGGTATTTACCTATCACAGGGGAACATAAACCCACACCACCCAAAGATCCCAACCTCCCACAGAAACCCTGAAAGTCTGATTCTGCCCGTCTGTGTACAGGGAGCGTGATGATACAGGAGCTGCCGCTCAGTGCAGCAACACGGGCTGTGTTATGGGTGCTGGTGTGGGCTTTGCTCTGGCACCTATTGTGTATCCCTTCCCAGCTCTGACATAAGCACAACAGCTCTTTTTTGGTGTAATAAGTGCCAGTGTCTGTCACTTAGCATGGGCTGCTTTCTGTGGGCCTGCAGGGCAAAGTAGAGGGGGATCTTGTGTGACCTTTCCTCATAATTTAGGGCTGGGAGGAGATGCACAATACTTGTCAGGATGGCAACAGCGATGGAGCTGCGCTGTGACTGCAGGATGCACTCATCAAGTGCTGCTCAGGTCATGGGTTTTTCAGATGTTCGGCCCAAACACGCTGTGTGTCAGAGACACTTCTCAGGAATTCACTTTGATGCAGAGTCTGCAGGGTGGAGGTTCCTGAGCTGCCTTTGTGCTCTGCCTTCAGTTCCTCTGGGAGGTGGTTGGGCTACTGAGATGTGAAAGCAGCTGGCCTCCCTCCAGGTCCTTGCTGCTTGGTGTGCCCCTGGGCTGACCTGTTCATTCCTGCTTCCAGACAGATGCAGACCCAGAAGTGTGCAAGAAAATGTGCAAGAAGAATGAGTTTGAGTCCGTCCTGTCCCTTGTGGCCTATTACCAGATGGTAAGGTGGTAGAAGGCATCGCGTCTCACCTGGGATTGCCCTGCAAGGGCAAGGCCAGGCTTGCTGTGCCGCACAGATGTGAGACCTCCACCTGGACAGGGCGGTTCTGTGAAGCAGCAGAAGCTGCAGCCATCACCTCCCTGTTGGCTGGTGTCAGTGCTGTGCATGCAGGTTGGGTGGGAGAGCAGAGGGTGCCAGACACTTCACAGCACTACGGAAGGTGAAGTTTGCTGCTCTCATTAGCTCTGCTGAGGGACAGGATCCGCATCGCTGGTATCCAGAGGAAGGGTTGCTGAGGATGCCCTGGGAAAGCAGACAGGCTGTGACTGCTTCTCCTTTAATTGATGCACTCCAGTGCATTAGTAAACAGCTTTGCTTAGGAAAGTAGGTTGTGAGTAGGAGCCTTGGGAGTGAGGAAGGAAATCAATATTCAGTGGAAGAAATGGAAGTTGTGCCTTCAGTGCCTGTGTGGTGTTGCTTTGCCCCTCAGCTTCCTGGAATGTGCTGTTGTAGGACTCTGCGGGGGTTAGAAACTTGTCCCCATCATGTCCGTAAGTCCCCAGCTACAGCACATCAAACCGTGTGGTGTTTGGCTTTCATCTGGCACTACTGGTAAAAGCTACAGCTTCTGGGTTCACTGTCCCCCCGGGAGGGTCTGTGGCTTCCTGACAGTGGGAACTCCCAGCCAGTTGTGTGTCTGTCTGAGCATGAGCCCTCCTCTGGGATGTTGTTTCATCCATCCATTGCCTCTGCAGGAGCACAGGGTGCCCTTGCGGCTGCTGCTGCTCAAGTGCTTTGGAGCCATGTGCAACTTGGATGCTGCGGTCATCTCCACGCTCGTGAACTCAGTGCTGCCCATGGAGCTGGCCCGGGACATGCAGACTCACACTCAAGGTGAGCCAGGGCTGCTGTACCCCGCTCCCTAGGGACGTGTCTGTCATTAGGTGACCTCCAGCAGCACTGGTGGCCCCTTGTAGCCTGACTGCTCCACATGCCACTGCCTGGGGGAGAAGGGCATTAGGTTTTAAGTTATTTGGGTTCCTGCAGCTCTTAAGTGGAGAATGCATGGAGGGGATGCTTCAGTCCAGTGGTACAAGGCCCTGTGGCTCTCGAACACGCCACTAATGATGATCCTGTAGATGTCTTAAAGCACATTTTGAGCTATTCCAGTTTTGTTTCATGCTGCTGACAAGAGACTCTTGCACATCTTAAGGAAAATCTCTGCAGCTTATTGGTAGTTTTTCTCAGCACTTTACACCATGTCTTTGCAGTGTTTCTTGCTGGTAAATGAGATGTGTGCTGGTTAAAGGAAAGGACCCCCTCTGCACCACTGCACCAGGGGGGGATGTCAAATACGGCAGCGTTTGGGGGCAGGGTGAAGCACTGGTGGTGTGGTGCAGGAGTGGCACCACCACGCTGGTGCTTTCCCTTTGTGCTGCTGCTGCTTATCAGTTCTATGCAGTGAGCTTATCACAAGGTTCGTGTTTTTTCTGGTTATGCATGAGAAGCTCCTTCCCTAGGCTGAGGTTTCACTGCCCTAGCAGCAGATAATACTTGGTTATGGGACTATGACTGTGCTTCTGTGGTGACATTACTCCTGATTTAGCACTGCCAAAAATAAGCTTCATCATGAATCCATCACTAATTCATAAAGATTGTCTCTGGGTGAGGGTTCTGTGCACCATGCTCCAACAGGCCTCAGTGCCCTGCTCTGTTCCCTTGTGCAGCAGGGCTCCTGCCTGGTCTCCGTGCTGGCCAGGGCTGCATCCTCCCAGATGGCACAGGGAGCTCAGGCTCTTGGTGTGATGGAGCAGCGAGCTCTGACCTGGGTGACTTCTGCACATAGCACTTGTGGCTGAAGCAGGGCTATCTCCCAGCAAGTGTTAGCTCTGCTTTGGAGACCTCAAGAGCATTGCAGTGAAAAGTGGCTCTGCTGTGTCCTTTGAGCAGCTCTTCTTTCCTGAGCTTCACCTCAACACAGTGGATTCTTTCCCTCCTTGCTGTCATACACAGGCAGTGCAGTTGAAGGGTGAAAAGCTGCTCTCCCTTTGCTGACAGCCTTTGGTTACAGGCGCCTCCCAGACTGGTGTCCTGACCCCGTGCTGCCTGCTGTGCCGGGCTTATGTTCGCACACATCACCTCTGTGTCCTCCAGCCCTCTTGGCCTTCACAGCAAGGCTGCAGCAAAGGAACCATCCTCAACCCAAACACGTCTGTCCTTCAGAGGTGTTTTAGGGCATTAGTAGTTCCCTCCTACCGCCCTGGTGCTTAGTGCTCCATGGCCTGCCAGCAAATGGCAAGTGTGAAAACATGACCTTGAATCCAGACTGCCTTGAGCTTATTTTGGTACTAAAACCTGGGGAATAGCAGCTGATCCGTGACGTGCCGCGGAATCGCTAATCCTTGTGTGGCGGCAGGGGCTGGAGCCATCGGTGCCAGCACTCAGCAGCCAGGGAGTGCTGAGCTGGCTGCAGCAGCTCTGGGATCCCTCCTGGCTTGTTACGGAAGAGCAGCCGCGGCAGCAGCTCTGTGCTGGATGCTGGCGCCTTTGATGAGCAGGCACCTTGCCCTGGGGCTGCTGCAGGCGTGCTGCCTGCTGGCCACTTCTGCTGCCAGATGCTTGGGTCTGTTGCTCCTGGACAGCCCTTCCCTCTGCTGCACTTCCCTGCACATCTGTCAGGGTTAGAGGAGCTTATAATAAGCCACAGCAGGGCAGAATTAGCCAGGATGACTCCAAAGAAAACAGATAGTCCAGTCTGGAACCGGGACTTTCTCCTGTGCTGCAGCTCAGGGTGCGTGCTGCTGGGCTCTGGTTGCTTCAGCTGCAGACCATCGTGTCTGCTCCCAGGGACTGGCTTGTGCACTGCTGTGGTTAGAGGTGGGAACAAGGGCTTTGAAGGCCTGTGAGAAATACCTCTCATAGGTAACAGCAGCTTTCGCACCAGTACCTCAGCAGGCTTTGGAAGTGCAGGCTGGGGAGCAGAGAGCGGCATCGATCCTGCCCTCCGCAGTCACTTGAAGTGGCATCGCTTGAGGGATGCTCATCAGCCTGTCATCAGCAGAGTCCTACGGATGCAGCCACTGGTGCTGCTCTGGAAGGAAGAGAAAAAGCTGTGCTTTGCCTGGCAATTACTCTGCTCTTCTGCATGGGGCGTCTTGGATGTGTCTTGCTGCAGCCGGGGCACTCCAAAAGCTGCTGAGCAAGTGCACCAGGTTAATGTGGATTTGTCCCGAGTTCAGCTTTCTGGCTGCTTTCAGCACCCTTTCTTTGGCATCCTCAGGCAAACAGGACAAGATTTCCCATCTAGTCATGGAGTCTACTGCCAGCTGGGATGAATGAACTTCAGCTTATGGCAGATGGACCATGGATGTGTAGAGCTACCCTGCTCCTCCCATCTCTAGTTAATCTCTTCCTCCTTATTTGCTACAACCACATGTACATCACTGGGTTCTGGTTCTCAGATCATTATTTCACTGCTCCTGATGTGATGACAGAAAATGTTTTGCTCATGCAAGCCTCGCTAGGAGCAGGAGCAGCAGGTCCCTGTGTCTGCCTGCTGCAGCATCCTGCTGCTGATACCCAGCATCCTGCTGCTGATACCCAGCATCCTGCTGCTGATACCCAGCATCCTGCTGCTGATACCCAGCATCCTGCTGCTGATACCCAGCTCCTGAAGCCATGGAGGGAAGAATGAAGAAATCATGTGCTAAACAGTTTGTCAGATTCTGTTTCTGCTGCAGTGAGCTTTGGCATCGCTGCCGCCTCATAGCTGAGAGCTTCTTATGTAAGTGTGACTTATATTTCAGTCACTGAATATCCTCCCTCTCTGTTTACCAAGAGTAAACAGCAGTTTCCAGCTTCCCTTTGCTGCCACATGGTCTAGAGTGTTCTTCTACAAACTCTTAATCTTGTTAATGCTGTAGTATCTCTGTTTAAGCCCCAAATGGTCTATTTTTACTCAAAGTATTTGCTATTTGAAAACTCCAGCATCTTGTGGAGCTCTGGCACAGTGTGTGGGTCCTGTGTTTGTAGAGGCTTCGCTCACAGAGCTGGAGGCACGAGGCTGGAACCAGTCACTACCAATTCCCCCCAGTGCTAACCGCGCACCTGAGAGCTGCCAAGTGCTGCACGTCCTTTGGCCAAGGCCAGGAGCAAGGTGGTGACAGTGAAGGCATCAGCCTGAGCAGTCACAACCGGACTGCAGGTGCTTGGAGATGGATCAGTGTGTGCACAGACATGGGGAACCAGTGTGTGTCGTGCTGGAAGCACAGCTGCTGGGAGAAGCATCGTACATCGAAGGCACTTTTTTCTCCTTTAATGAAAAGTGGCTTTTGTCAGGTTTTTATAAATACACCCTTAGTTTCCTTGTAGCAAGAGCCCCTGGGCTCCTGCTGCACATGAAGCTGAACTTTATTTAGGCACTATGTGTGCTAACCTACCTTATAAAAATGATGCTCCTTTTCCTTCCATCTTTGGACTTGGTGAACTGGCTGGAGATAACATTTGATGATGACACAGATCCTAGTCCATGATCTTGTGCTTTTTCCTTTAAGTATCTATTGAGGTGTATCTGTTAATTCAGATTCAGAAAGGGACTGGCTGTGCTTCTGTGGAGCATCCATGGAGAGCTACTGCCAGGGAAAACTGCTGGACCAGGAGGCTGTGGGATGTGTCAGTGCTGGAGATACACATGTGGCCCCGCTGCGACAGCGATCTGCATCCCTAGAGACCTCTTGTACCTGCAGGCAGAGCTGTGGCAGCAAATAGAGCCATGCGGTGGAGGGGGTGACAGGCAGCGGGGCTGGCTGGGGGTGGCGTTGGTGGGAACAGGCAGTATTTCACAGTGGCCAGATGGATGCTTTTTCTGGGTTCAGCAATTGCATAACTAGGGGATGTGTCCTGAGACTGTGCAGGGGAGGGCTTTAATTATTCACATTGAGTTTGCCCAGATCCTCACAAGTGGAGGGGAAAGAAAAGAGGATTCTTGTTGTGATTATTTTACAGTTGCTTTGGAAGCGCGTTGCACAAGGGGGGGGGTGCTCGAACAATGTGTGCTTGGGGGATGCTTGAGCAGGGGCAGAACATGCTTACAGCTCAGTAAGCACAGGGGTGAGGAGCAGTCCAACCAGTGCTGAATGTCTGTGTTAAATGTGTGACACCCCAGCTGCAGTGGGGAGCAGTGTTTCATCCTCAGGAGCACTAATGCAGCACCTTCACCTTGCAGATCATCAGAAGATGTGCTACTCTGCACTGGTGCTGGCCATGATGTTCTCCATGGGGGAGCCCCTGCCCTATCATCACTATGGTAAGAGCGGCTTATGCTTAGGGCTGGGTGGGACAGCAGAGCTGGTGTGAAACATCTGAGGGGTGCCAGCAGACAGGAGAAGGGACCTTTCCTGATGGCCAAAGAGGGAACAGCAGGGGAAAGCCAGCACCAGCAGGGCAAGGGTAGGGTCTGCTCTTTGTCATTAGAACCTGGTTGCTGAAGCACTGGGCTGAGGTGGCAGATTTCCAGAGGACAGCACAGCCCCGGGGCAGAGCAGGAGGACTGATGCCATGCTGCAGAGGAGGCGGATTTGTCCATCACTGTGACTAAGTGGCATCTTGTATTACCTCTACCCTGTGTGAAAACGTCTGTTCTGTTGCTGAGGCCGAGCCCACATCGCTCCATGAACACCCACTAAAGCTGTCAGGTGTGTGATGTGGCCTCCTCCTGGTCCCCCTCCTAAAAGGACACTGCAGCCCTGTGTGCTTCAGGGAAAGCAGAGATGATTAAGGGTGTTGTGGTCAATAAAGTGCCAACATTGTGCCAGATCTGCCTGTTTCATCCTCTGTCCCTTCATTCCAGCCCTAAGCCAGGAAGCCCTGCCTGGTTCTTGCCCAGGCCATGCTGTGTTCCCATACCTGGGACACTGAGCTCCTTTCTGCTGGAAATGCAGCAGAGATCTTCACAAATCACCTCCTCAGCAGCTTCACCCTCACAGCCCAGTACATACATACGAGCTTTAAGCTGGTGCGGTGGAGTCTGAGGCATGAGCCCCCACACCTCCTGCTTTCCTCTCCTCATGTAACCCTGGCAGTTATTTCCTGCAGGGCTTATTTGCATGAGCTCCTGAGCCTTCCTAATGGCAACGTTGAAAACTGGGTTAGTACTGATGATCGGGATGACTACTGTTTTAAAACAGATGGATGAAACCAGTGGTCAGGAATACAGATCTCTTCCTCCTGATGCCTTCACTGGCAGCAGTGATAGAGCAGCAGCAGCTAGAGCAGCATTTGGTGTTTTATTCACTCTGAAATGCTGCCAGTGGGAGACCAAATCTCAGTGTTCCCCTGCCTTGGGCGCAGTTCTGAGCCCAGGGTCCCTCACACAAAGACATCTTCACTGATCTGCATCATGCACTTGCAGGTTGTTCATTCCCTGGATGCTGATGCTGGCACTACACTGGTGGGGTTTGTGCATAAAGGGGGAGTGTCACGAGGATGGAGCCAGGCTCTTCTCAGTGGCAAACAATGATAGGACAAGGGGCAATGGGTACAAACTGGAACACAAGAGGTTCCACTTAAACTTGAGAAGAAACTTCTTCTCAGTGAGGGTGACGGAACACTGGAACAGGCTGCCCAGGGAGGTTGTGGAGTCTCCTTCTCTGGAGACATTCAAAACCCGCCTGGACACGTTCCTGTGTAACCTTATCTAGGTGTTCCTGCTCCAGCAGGGGGATTGGACTGGATGATCTTTTGAGGTCCCTTCCAATCTCTAACATACTGTGATACTGTGATAAAAGCCCAGAGAAGTGGCTTGCACGCTCCCCTGTTGCTTGGTTTGTGCTCCCAGTGCTGTAAACGTGTCTTTCTCCTGGCGCAGAACATCTCAACTCTCAGTTTGTGCAGTTCCTGCTGGATGTGATTGAGGACGGGCTGCCCTCAGACACCACTGACCAGCTGCCTGACTTATTTGTCAACGTCCTGCTGGCCTTCAACCTCCACATTCCAGGTCAGTTGGTGCTGCTCTGCCCTGGCAGGATTCCAGTGCTCTGGAGCTGAGGTGTGAAGAATGGGGAGGGAGAATCTCCCTGGTGCTGATACCCAGCCCAGCTGCCCCAGGCTCCGGCACTGCCCTGCCTGAAGGTCTTGGCCAACCTGCTGCTGCCTCTTGCAGCTCACTGAATGCCCATGGGCTGGGGCCAGGCTCTTCGGCGTTGGCCTGAGCTGTGTTCTCTCCTGGTTGCTCAGCCACGTTGTGGGGCTGAGAGTTCTCATACCCCTGACAGACTGCGGCTCCCCAAAGCCCTCCAGAGCTCTGGTGCAGAACAGGAGCCCTCTGCTATCTATTGTGTATTACCATGGCCTCGAGGAAACAAAGGGATGAGCTGAGCAGGTTTCTCCCTTAGTTCCAGAGCACAGTGTGATCATGACCACAATAAGCAAGCACTCCAATGTAAAGACCTTCACAGAAAAGCTGCTGCTGCTGCTGAACAGAGGAGGTGAGTGTTTGGGGCACTGTGTGTGTGTGTGTGCAGCTGATGGAGGCTTGAGGAGCCCTGTGCTCACCAGGGGTGGCTGTGTTGGAAATGCTGTGGGTTTGTGAGGTGAGGCCTGTGCTGCTGAGGGTGGAGCTGCACAAGGGATCAAGTGATGCTGGTGGCATGGGCGAGAGGGGAGGCTCTGGCTGGCGGGTCCCTGTGCGCCTGGCTCGGATCAGCCCAGCTGTTGTTGTGGGTGGCTACAACATGAGCGAGCTCTTGTCTGGGAGCAAAGCTGCTCCTGAGCCCTCCTGTGCTTGGGCAGATAGGACCCCTCAGCACTGGCACACACAGACCTGCCTGTGCTAACAATCGCCTGCCCCGGGGGACAGATCCAAAGGGAGGTTTTGCCTTCTGAAACGCTGCCTGGAGCAGCCCTTCCCATGTTGGCAGAGGCTTAGCTTTGTGTCTGCTCCAGGTCGAGTGAAACCCACAGAACGTGCAGAGCTTTAGCAAAGCAGATTGCTGGAAAGCTGGAAGTCTCTGCAGGAGAAGTGGTGCCAGGCAGTTCTGCCTGTGCTGCACACCACTCTTGTGCTTTCTAATACCTTCTGGAGCACAGGGGCTTTGCTGCCTGAGATTCGTTCTGTTGATTTGCTGATAAAAACTCATCCTGTGATGCTTGCAGCTCATCTTAGCCTGGCTTTAATTCTCTTTGGGGTTGCAAATCACTGTCTCCACACTCTATCAGCTTAAGGGCAGCCAGCATCTCAGCGCTGTTCTGTCTGGCCTCCTCCCAAAGCCTTTGTTTAGCCCTTTCCCTGCCAGATTCCCTGCAGGGATCACCTTACTGCAAGGGGCTGGTAGAAGAAAGAGGGGTCCACAACCTAATGAAGATGCTTCTCCTTTGCCTGCCTTCCTGATGACTGCTGGGGGGCTTCAGTGTCCATAGCCCCTCTTGGGGTCTGCAGGGATGTGTTCTGGAAGTGAACAGGATGTGGTGGCTCCTTTAAACTTGAGAGTGTTTCTTCCTTCTGGGATGGTATGAGCCTGGTCCCTGCAGGGAAAGCTTGTGTCTGGTACAGGCTCTGATGGGCTTTTCAGAGGGGTCACTGGACCAGATCTAATGAACCAGGGGGAAGAGGGGTGGGAGCTGTTGAGCTGAAGGGGGCACGGGGAGGTGATGTGCTAATGAGCTCTCACCTGGGGAGGTGGGTGAAGCACCTGCAGTGATTGATGCTGATGGGTTTGCTCTGGGCTCCATGCCCCACAGAGCTCCATCCCTCTCTGTGTGAGGTGCTGAGCTCTGTGTGCACGAGGCACTGCGGGCACCAGGGCCGGGGCCAGCTGCTCTCCAGGCTCTGGGATGCAGGGAGGGGATGGCTCAGCACGGACCCTCTGCCTTCCCCAGATGATCCGGTTTGTATCTTCAAGCATCAGCCTCAGCCCCAGCACTCGGTGCTGAAGTTCCTGCAGGACATCTTTGCCAGCAAGGACACAGCCAGCATCTTCTACCACACGGACATGATGGTGCTGATCGACATCCTGGTGCGGCAGATCGCTGATCTCTCCCCGGGAGACAAGGTGCTCGCAGTAACCCCAGGCACTAGGGCAGGGAGGAGAGTCCCAAAGCAACCGTGCGTCTCCTGGTCCTCCTTGGGGACCAGCTGGGGCAGGCAGGAGCAGGGTCCTGGTATGGGTATGATGCCTCTGGATGCTCAGATCAATCTTTGGGGCTGAGGAGGAAGGGGGGTGTTATCCTGCCCAGCACCCAGCAGTGGAGACACATGTTTAAGGAAAGATCTGCCAGACCTTTGGTGGTCTGCACCCTTCTGCAGGGACGTTTGGGAACAGGGACCCCATGTGAGTAGTTGGAAGTAAGAGGGATCCCTGTATGCAAGAGGCAGGGATGTGCATGTCTGAGAGCGGGTGAGGAGCAGCACCAGGCTGCTGGGGGAAAAGCAGGGTTTTCCACAGCTACTCATGAGCCTAAAGGAAAAGCAGGTGCTTCTGGAGTCACCCCCTGACTGGTGGAGCAGCAGCAGCTGCTGTGCTTGTTTGTCTCACTTTAAATCCTTCATTGTGCTCTGTGTTTTGTCTCCCCTCCCACTTGGCAGCTGAGGATGGAGTATCTGTCTCTGATGCACGCCATCATCCGCTCCACGGCCTATCTGCAGCACCAGCACCGCCTCTCCGACCTGCAGGGCATCCTGCAGCGCATCCTGGGCGAGGAGGAGGAGGACCAGCAGTGCCAGATGGACAAACTCATCATCCTGGAGATCTATAAAGAGTTCCCAGAAATCTCTCCTGGTACCAGCTAACCGCCCCTCGGCTTGGACTGGAGCCTGAACCACTTGGATCAACGACGTCTCTTGTTGACACTTTCTCCCCATTCCCTTCAGTACAGCTCATACCTTGTACCCCTCCCTGCGAGGCCTAAGGTTGGGACAGTGTTCACCAGCCCTTTAGCAAGGCCAGTGGCAGAAAGGGCCCGGGGTGCCCCGGGGCTGGTGCCTGGGGAGGCTGGAGCACGGCGGGTGCTGGTGGTGCTCGGGCAGCTGGTGATGGTGGGAAGGGCAGTGAGTGTGAGGGACGTGGCAGTGGGGGTGTTTGGCTGTGCTGCTGTCCCAAGGTCCCGAAGAGAAAGGCCTTTGCCTTAGAGCATCACTTCTTTTCCATGTGCATCTCTCCCTGCAGTGACCAAGTGGAGTCTGCTGGTGCTTGGAAGAAGCTTCCGTAACATCTGTTCTGTTTGCTGCTGTGGTGCCAATGTGCTGCCGCCCTGCCAAAGGGGAGCAGCCCGCTCGCTGTCTGATGCCTCGTGTAGTGAGCCTTCCCCCTCCCGGCCCGCAGCGTTGCCTCTGGGTAGCAGCTCGCCTAGGGCCAGCGGATCTTACCCCAGCAGCTGCTTTTCGATCTGCTTTCTATAGTGCTGTTTAACCGAGGTCCTTGCACCCTGTGGCAGCCTCCAGTGACGACCACGCAGGTGCCGCTGCCCTGGGGAGGCCACTGGCCTGGGCCATGTCCTGCCAAGCAAAGGCTGCTGCTTGCCCCCTCTCTGGCAGTGTGGCCCTGGATGGGCAGCGTGGCCCTGGATGGGCAATGCACTCTGCTCTGTGGGCTTTGCTTCATCACAGCTCTGCCTCAGTGTCCGCCCGCCGCGTGGCAGCGCTCAGAGGCAGCGTCAGCCTCGTGTCCAGTAGCTGTTTGTGACCGTGCACGAGTGTGGGGAACCCTTATTTATATTCCCTCTAGGTTTCTAGCAAGCGGGATTAACCTGTCTCCCCGTTACACGCACTAACGTGGGTCTCTTAGCTATTCATGTGCGCAGTCTGGTCAAGCCCTGTCCCTAGCTCTTCCTTTACAGTACCCGGTGTAGGAGCTATTGGAAAGTGGAACTGGAAATGCTGGGCACTGTGTTGTTTTAGCTTGAGGTGATCCCTGAGCTCTGCTCTGCAGCCTGGGCTGTAGCGCTGGGGCAGGGATGCTCAGGAGCAGAGGGGTTGGCCTGGCACTTAGGGGGGTGAGGCCCTGGTGAAGGCAGCCTGGCAGTGCCCAAGCTCAATAACACCCTCGTAGAGAAACCTATTTTTCCCTTGTAAAAATGTATGAATGTCAAAACGGATCCTGTATTTTCTTAAACACTCGGTGTAACACGCAGAGGAATAAAATGTCTTTAACCGGAGTTGTGTGAGCATAGCCCTGCCTGCCTCTGCCAGCGGGACTGATGTGGATGGGTGCTTGCAGCCCCAAAGGCAATGCTGTGGGTGCCGATCTCGAACAGGAGGCAGTGGGCAAGAGCAGGGCTGTATGTGCTGGGTGCAGGCTGTGACCCATTCATGCAGCTGCCAGCAGGAATGGAGCCAGGGCTGTGTCCCAGACCCAGTGTCTCTTGGGTCAGGCTGCACCCATGGGGAACAGTGTACACGAAGTGCTTGTGGGTGCTCCCCCTGTGGGGCTCTCCTGTGCCCCCTTGCTTGGCTGCACATCCCCTGGGCTAACCTCAGCTTGCTCTGGGTGCTGCTTGTGCTTGTGTTGGCTAGTGCCCGGCTGCAGGGGTGGCATGTGTCTGGCACTTGCCCTCAGTGGCACTGCCCAGGCTTTTCTGCGCCAGGCTGGGGTGAGCCCAGGAGCAGGCAGGATCCATGGCTCTGGGAGCCAGGAGCACGGCCTGGCAAAGCCTCCTGTGACAGTGCCCTGATGGGGCAGAGCTGGTGGCCCCTTCTGCATCCCTGGGTGTGCTCAGCCCTGTCCCACCACACGGTGTGACCCCTCCTGCACCCTGGCTGAGCTGCGCCTCCTCCCGGGAAAGGGGCGATGCAGGGAGCTGAACGGCAGCGTTATCCCTGAGGATGCTTGGTGGCTCCTGCTCTGTGCGTGGGTGACAGGCACGGCTCACACACTGCGCTTCTGTTAGCTCTAATAAGCCTTTATTAAAGCAGCATCTCCTGGTCTGGATGTGTTTTGTTGCACAGCACTAAGGGGTGCTGGGGATGCTGGGGGGGAGTAATGCGCTGGCTGTGACCCCCACCTCTGCTTTATTGGCTGGAATGATTCAATTACAACTATTTTGTGGCAGCAATACCCCGATGATTTTCTCCTCCTCCACTGAGCTGTCACTCGGGTAATTACAACAAATACACATGAAAGCCTTCACCATGTTTTAAAAGTCTCACCCCTCTCCTGATTGGGTTTCTTGGTGGCAAATCCCCACTTTGAGGAGGTGGGATGGAGGATCCTGCCGGCGCCGGGGCTCGTGTGAAGCCGGCACCATCCTGCCACACGGATGCTTCAGCCATAAAACGTGCTCAGCTCAGGGGCAAGGATGAGCCCGGCCCCCCCCGCCCGCTCTGCCCACCCGGGTGATGGAGGTGGAAGGGAAACACCAGCCCTGCAGTGGAAGCCCGAGGCTCCGGCTGTGCGGACGGTGTAGGGTGGCTGGGGACCAGCCGGGCGTGCTGCAGACCCCGCTTCGTGCTCTTTTAGTTGCCACCCTGGGAGCGGGAGCCGCTTGCAGCCGAGCCCAGCTCAGCGGGCAGCAGCAGCGCTTCCCACCACCGTGCTTACACTGATGGTAACTGATAGGGGACCATCTGTCACCACCGGTAGGACCGGAGCTGCGGGAGCGCCGGCGGTGGCCGCGGGTGGGGGAACGCAGGCACAGGGGGCACTGGGCGCAGCGCCGGTGATGCCGGGACTCCGCGCTGCTGCAGCACCATGCGGGGTGCTGCGGAGGGCACCCCTCGAGGTCCGCAGCCCTGCTGTGCCCTGCGCTCAGCAAGGAGCCCGGTGTGAAGCGGTGCTGTTAACACCAGGGGTGCCGGTGGTGCCCAGCCCGGCTACGGTGCTGGCACGGGGGGGTCCCCTGCTCCCCAGCCAACACACCCCGACCACAGCCCACCCAGCACGGTGATGGGGAGCTCCTGCAGCCCCCGCGGGGCCGGGATGTGCATGGAGGCACGGTGTGGCCGGTGTACTCCCTACCCCATCCTCAATTCTCCCATCTCCCACATTTGCTCTATTTCCCTCCCTGCCGTGGCTCTTTCTTCCCCAGCCATCACACCTTGGGCTCTGCTCATCTTCCCAGGATACAGCCGAGGGTATCTCCTCCACTGAACGCTGATGAGGACCTAAACCCCCGTTATTCCTAAGCCTATTACAAGCTTCAGTGGATTAAGCTGTGATATTAGTTGACTGAGATCAAACCAACAGCAAAGTTGGAGGCTGATTGCGCTAATGAACCATTCCAATGCAAGGGCCCTAACCTGAACTTCCCTTGGAAAATCAGGTTTTATTTGTCATGGATGCTGGAAGAAAACCCTGCAGCTTGGAGCCCTCAGGAGGGCTGGGGGTGCCCGGTGAGGAGGAGCTCCCCATGACCCAGCTTCAGCGTGTGCTTGAGCACAGATCCCCCCCCCCCGTGTGTTAGGCTGCATGCCCAGAGCATGAGCAGCAGCTCAGGGAGGGGATCCTGCCCCCTCTGCTGTGCTCTGGGGAGACCTTAGAGCAGCTCCAGTGCCTGAAGGGGCTCCAGGAAACCTGGAGAGGGGCTTGGGACAAGGGCCTGTAGGGACAGGCCAAGGGGAATGGCTTGAACCTGCCCGAGGGGAGACTGAGCTGAGCTCTTAGGCAGAAGCTCTTCCCTGTGAGGGTGCTGAGGCGCTGGCACAGGGTGCCCAGAGAAGCTGTGGCTGCCCCATCCCTGGCAGTGCTCAAGGCCAGGTTGGACACAGGGGCTTGGAGCAAGCTGCTCCAGTGGAAGGGGTCCCTGCCCGTGGCAGGGGTTGGGACTGGTGGAGCGTTAAGGTCCCTTCAACCGAAACCAGGCTGGTGCTGGTTCTGTCGGCAGCGGGCACCAACCCCGCGGTCTCCTCTCGGCCGCTGCTGAAGCCGCCGGGCCCGGGGGGCCGCAGCACAGGGACGGTGCGGCCGCTGCTAGTGCCGGTGCCCGCAGGGCCCCGGTCGCGGCGGGGCGGAGGCGCGGGGCTGCCCGCCCTCCTCAAGATGGCGGCGCGGGGCGGGCGGGGGCGCGGGGCGGGGCGGCGGGAGCCATGTTGGGGCTGCGGGAGGAGCCGCCGCCACCCCCGGCAGCCGCGGCGGCGGCGGCGCGGAGCGGAGCGGGCTGGGGGGCGGCACCGAGCCCAGCCGCCGAGCGCCGGGCCGGGGCGGCGGCCGCGGAGCCACCATGGCGGCGGAGGAGCCGGTGCCCGCCCCGAGCCGCCGGTGCCACCGCCGTCGTCCTCCTCCTCCTCCGCTGCTGCTGCCGCTGCTGCTGCTCCCTTTGTTCCCCCCCGGGCTGGGGGCCGCCGCTCCGCCGGCCAGCGGGGGCTGCCCCGCCGCAGAGCCGTGCTGGGCTCCGCCGGCGCCTCGCTGCCCGCCCCGCGCCGCCGCGCCGCGCCCGTCCCCATCCCCATCCCTGTCCCCATCCCCATTCCCATTCCCGGGGCGGCGGGGCCGGCGCGCAGCCCCCAACCGGCACCCGCTGTTCCCGCAGTACAACTACCAGGCGGAGGTGGCGGAGAACCAGCCGGCGGGCACGGCGGTGGTGGCGGTGGCCGCGCAGGACCCCGACGGCGGCGAGGCGGGGCGGCTCGTGTACTCCATGGACGCGCTGATGAACAGCCGGTCCCGGGAGCTCTTCAGCATCGACCCGCGGGCCGGGCTCATCACCACCACGCAGGCTCTGGACCGCGAGAGCATGGAGCTCCACTACTTCCGCGTGACGGCCGCCGACCACGGCGCACCCCGGCTCTCGGCCACCACCATGGTGGCCATCGCCGTGGCCGACCGCAACGACCACGACCCCGTCTTCGAGCAGGGCGAGTACCGGGAGACCATCCGGGAGAACGTGGAGGAGGGGTACCCCATCCTGCAGCTGCGGGCCACCGACGTCGACTCCCCGCCCAATGCCAACATCCGCTACCGCTTCGTCAATGAGCAGGCGGCACACGCCGTCTTCGAGATCGACCCGCGCTCCGGGCTCATCACCACCAGCGGGCCCGTGGACAGGGAGAAGATGGAGCGGTATTCCTTGGTGGTGGAGGCCAATGACCAGGGCAGGGAGCCAGGGCCCCGCTCCGCCACAGTCAAGGTCTACATCACGGTGCTTGACGAGAACGACAACACGCCTCAGTTCAGCGAGAAGCGCTACATCGTGCAGGTGAGGGAGGACGTACGGCCCCACACCGAGATCCTGCGCGTCACCGCCACCGACCTGGACAAGGACAACAACGCGCTGGTCCACTACAACATCATCAGCGGGAACAGCCGGGGCCAGTTCTCCATTGACAGCATCACTGGGGAGATCCAGGTGGTGGCCCCGCTGGATTTTGAGGTGGAGCGTGAATACGCCCTGAGGATCCGGGCGCAGGACGCGGGGCGCCCTCCCCTCTCCAACAACACCGGCATGGCCAGCATCCAGGTGGTGGACATCAACGACCATGCCCCTATTTTTGTCAGCACGCCTTTCCAGATCTCCGTCCTGGAGAACGCTCCCCTCGGCCACTCCGTCATCCACATCCAGGCAGTGGACGCGGACTACGGCGAGAACTCGCGCCTTGAGTACAAGCTGACGGGGGTCTCGGCTGACACACCGTTTGTGGTGAACAGTGCCACGGGGTGGATCACGGTCAGCGGGCCCTTGGACCGCGAGTCGGTCGAGCACTACTTTTTTGGGGTAGAGGCTCGGGACCACGGCTCCCCGTCTTTATCCGCCTCCGCCAGCGTCACCATTACCGTCATGGATGTCAATGATAACCGCCCCGAGTTCACCCAGAAGGAGTACTTCATCCGCCTGAATGAAGATGCAGCCGTGGGGACCAGCGTCCTCAGCGTCACAGCAGTCGACCGGGACGTGAACAGTGCCATCACCTACCAGATCACGGGAGGCAACACGCGGAACCGCTTCTCCATCAGCACGCAGGGCGGGACAGGGCTCATCACGCTGTCTCTGCCGCTGGACTACAAGCAGGAGAGGCGCTACGTGCTCACCGTGACGGCCTCTGATCGCACCCTGCGTGACAACTGCCATGTTCACATCAACATCACCGATGCCAACACGCACCGGCCGGTGTTCCAGAGCGCCCACTACTCTGTGAGCATCAACGAGGACCGGCCCGTGGGCAGCACCGTGGTGGTGATCAGCGCCACGGATGATGACGTGGGGGAAAACGCCCGCATCACTTACTATCTGGAAGACAACGTCCCTCAGTTCCGCATTGATCCGGACTCTGGGGCCATCACTCTCCAGGCAGAACTGGACTATGAGGACCAGGTCACGTACACGTTGGCTATCACTGCCAAGGACAACGGGATCCCCCAGAAAGCAGACACCACCTATGTTGAAATCATGGTGAACGATGTAAATGACAATGCTCCCCAGTTTGTGAGCCCTCACTACCAGGGCATGATCTCCGAGGACGCGCCTCCCTTCACCAGCGTGCTCCAGATCTCTGCCACGGACCGGGATGCCCACACCAACGGGCGAGTGCAGTACACCTTCCAGAACGGGGAGGATGGGGATGGAGACTTCACCATCGAGCCCACCTCGGGCATCATTCGCACCGTCCGCAGGCTGGACCGCGAGAACGTTCCTGTCTACGAGCTGACAGCGTACGCGGTGGACAGGGGCATCCCTCCTCAGCGCACTCCTGTCCACATCCAGGTCACCATTCAGGATGTGAATGACAATGCCCCTGTCTTCCCTGCTGAAGAGTTTGAGGTCTTGGTAAAGGAGAACAGCATTGTAGGGTCTGTCGTGGCTCAAATCACAGCCGTTGACCCGGATGAGGGACCCAATGCCCAGATCATGTACCAAATCGTGGAAGGCAACATCCCAGAGATATTCCAGATGGACATCTTTTCTGGGGAGCTCACAGCCTTGATAGACCTGGATTATGAGACAAAACCTGAGTACGTGATTGTAGTGCAGGCCACCTCTGCCCCTCTGGTCAGCAGAGCCACGGTCCACATCAAACTCATTGACCAGAATGACAACAGCCCCGTTCTCAAGAACTTCCAGATCCTGTTCAATAACTACGTGTCCAATAAGTCCAACACCTTCCCCTCGGGGGTCATAGGGAAGGTCCCAGCTTATGACCCGGATGCATCTGACCACCTCTTCTACACCTTTGAGCGGGGAAATGAACTGCACTTGTTGATTGTCAATCAGTCGAGCGGGGAGCTGAGGCTGAGCCGTCAGCTGGACAACAACCGGCCGCTCGTGGCCTCCATGCTGGTCACTGTCACAGGTAGGGTGTGAAAACCATCCCATCGTTACACCCTGAGTGCAGAACCCTCAGGGGGGTCTGTTCTGCATTGAGGGGGGGTGGGCTGGCGGCTGGCAGCAAGATTTGGGTTGGAATCCCCTTCCGATGGGGGATAATCCTGGAGGGGCTGGGAAGCAGTGGGAGCTGCTGGGGAGCACTGTGTGAGGGGGCCGAGGCCGGAGGTGGTCTGCAAGAACAAAGCACCATTGCTGAGCTGTGAGGATGGCTTGTAGCTGCTCCCAATGCACCTTTGAGGCTGCTGTCTCCAGTGAGGCTGTGGCGTGGCTGCAGGGTGCTGGCCGGGCACGCAGCCGGTGCCGCGGTGGCCAAGCTGCGGGGCTGGGGGCTGCCAACAGCGCTTGTGTCCCAGGCCTGGTGGCTCTTGTCCCTTCTGGGACCGGCTGTGCTGGGGAGGGAGCCCCTCACAAACACCCATGTGCTGGCAGCAAACGGTTCTGTCCCGGTTCTGGCTGCGGTGCGTGCCGGCACCGGTGCTTTGTGCTGCGGCCTCAGACCTGGCACCACCTTCCTGCAGCCATCTGAGTGCTGCGAGGGGCAGCTGTGACCAACCCCGCAGCACCGCGCTTGGAGCTCTCGTGTCGTGTGTGTTGCTGGAGTATCCCAGTGCGGGTGAGTGATGGCTTTGGGGGGCGTTGGGGTCCCCTTCGGATGCACTGAGGGGCTGTGTGTGAGCAGGTGGGGTTGGGACCTGCAGCTCCCCATTGCCTGATGCCTTCACACGAGCCTTTCTTTGCTCGTGGATGCGTGATCTGAAATGGAGGCGGCCGGCTGGCCATCGCTGAACCGAGGAGCGGCTCTGGGGGAGGGCAGGAGCCCTCCCTGAAGGGGCCAGCGCTGAATTACCTGGGGAGCCTTAAGCTGTAGAGCTCCCCTGTCTTCAGCTCCCAGCTGCCCTCCCCTTTCCCTCTCTATCCACTCATTCAGCAAGGGGAGGATTCCCTTCCAAACGTGTCCAAAACCAATCTGGCAATCTGTTCCAAAACCAGTCTGGCACTGGCTTGGGGCTCTTTGGGGGTTGTGACTGCAGGGCTGGCTGAGACACGCACTTGCCCATCGCTAGAGATGGGGTGTTTGACCCATCCATCCCCTGCCCTGTGTGCTCAGGCAAGCCCTGCCTCCTTGCACACTTAACCCTGCACAAAGGCAGGAGACAATCGCATCCCGAAGTCCTGCGCCGAGGGGGCCTTGCAGTTAGAGTGTCGTCATCTTCCAGCGGGAAAGGCAGCTGAGAGAGGTGTGCTGGTGATGGGGGAGAACATGGAAGGGGAAGAGCTGTCCTGGGGAGGGAAGCGAGACACTGGGAAAGGGGCCTTTTGTTGGCCCTGGTGCTGCTGGGGAGGTGGAGGCTGCTTTGGTGGCTGCTGCTGTTGTTTGCACCCCCCCGTGCAGCCAGCAGCCCCATGGCCCCGCACTGGTGTTGGGTGCAGAGGGGCTTTGCAGGGCTGGTGGCCAGGACATCAGAACCGGCTGCATTGTTTGCCTGCACAGCACCAGCACCTTCCTCCTGCAGTAGGGCAACAATAGCCCCAAGGGTCGGCACCCAAGGAGGGGGCAGCTTCTGTGCCTGTCTGTGAGCTTTATGGTCCCTTTGAGGGCGGCTGGATCTGCCTAAAGCAGGGCAAGGGGGCTGTGAGCAGTGTGTGTCCTCAGCTCAGCCCCTTGCTGGAAGCAGAAAGACTTGGGCCAGATGTGGCTTGGAGCACCCTGCTCTAGTGGAAGGTGTCCCTGCCTGTAGCAGGGGTTGGAGCTGGGTGAGCTTTAAGGTCCCTTCAACAGAAACCACTCTGGGATTCCATGGTCACAAACCAGTTCCTTTCTGGAGGGACTGAAAACCTCAAAACTGACCCCAGTTCCTTGCTGGTGCGTAGGCACCTATGGCTGTTAAAAGGGTCTCTTGGCCACTCAGGATGCAAGGCAGAGGTGGTGGGGCTGTGTCCATGGCCGCAGCACACTGAAATGGGGGCATTGTAGGAAGCTGCCATCGTGTTGACTTTAAACCATCCCAGCCTGGTTTCGCTGGGCCAGGCTGGTGGCAGGGGGGAGGCTCAGCTCTGGTTGTTGCCTTGGCCCTGCTCCCCTCAAGCTCTCTGTGCACAGCTCAAAGGCTTGCCCTGAGAAGGGGACCCGCATGTCCCAGTTACCTCACCTGAATCCCAGCCTGCAGGGAGGACTCACCCAGAGCACGTCCTGGCTCCTGGAGCTGAGCACATCGGAGCTGTCTTTTCAGGCCAGGTGAGGCTCCCAGGGCTGCCCTGGCCTTTCCCAACCTGTGTGCCTCTCCTCCCGTGAGGGACTCACTCCAGGGAGCTTCCTCCCCTCTTGGGTCCATCACAGCCGGAGGTGCGGACCCCAGTTTGGGTGCGAGACTCAAGGCTTTCCAGTCCTGGCTAGGACATGGGTCTGGAGTTGTCTTGGGTATTGAGTCTTTGAGCTGCCAGGAGGGTGACATTTGTGCTCTGTGGGAGTGATTTACGTTTGAGATCTCTTAACCTGTCAAGTGCCATCAGCCTTGAGAGGTCTGCCCAAGCCCTTTGGAGGCACTGGGCACTGCTCACCTTCCCGTGCCTGTCTCCTCCTTTCCCAGCTTTTCCTCTGGGGATGTTTCACTGCTCCTCAGCTGCAGATGTGAGCGCTGCCCCTGCCTGTCCCAGAGGCCATCACCACCCTGGGGTGTCCCGGGGGATGCAGGGGCTGTCACTGTCGGATGCAGGCTCTGCTGCCCGGCACATGCAGGGGATCATGCACCAGGGCCTGTCTCTGAGCTCCTGGTCCCTGCAGGTGAGGGGCAGGGGTGCATCCCCTCCGGGTCAGGACCTGTTTGAGCTGCGTTGCTGCCTGCCCCATCCCTGGAGCTCCCTGTGAGCCTGGAGGCCGAGGTGTTTGCTGCAGGGGATGGGGAGCCTCTGCCAGCTGCAGGGGGGCTCTCAGGGTGGGAGCGTTGGCTGGAGCCCGTGCCTGGTGCTGCCCAGGGTCTGGAGAGCTTCTGGCAGCACGGGGGGACAGGAGAGGTGGGCTCCTGCCCTGGCAGACCCAGCACAGCGCTGGGCAGCAGATGGCAGCCCTGCTCTCCCCAGGAGGCCTCCAGTGCAGACCCAGAGCTCCGGTCCCATGGGCAGGCAGCTCCCAGGAGGAGTCTGCTGCCTGTCCCCTTCTGTCCAGAGCTCTTCCTTCTGCAGGTTCCCTGCTGCTGAAGCTGGTTGCTGTCAGTTGTGGAAGTGCAAACACGATGCCTCGGTGCTCCCCAGCCCCTCGTGTCCCCTCTCCCTGCTCCTTTCCCTGTAGGCATGTTTCCAGGGCTCTGCTGCATGAATATTCGCCAGACACCAGCTCTCTGGCCCCAGGATTTAATCAGAAAGGCTGAGCAGTCGCGATGACAATGCCTCCCAGGGGGGTCAGTGCCTCCAGCCAGCTTTGGGTTTGCCTTTGGTAGCTTCCTCCTGCCATTTGCAGCAGGTCATTCTCTAACCATCTGCTTCGCCTTGCACGGAGCCAGCCCTGGGTGTGATGCTGTGATGGGGCAGGGTTGTATGGGGGAGCTGTGGGGCCGGGGCTGGCTGCACGCTGCAGTGGGGAGTGGGGAAAGGGGTGCTCGGTGCCATGGGCTAGGCAATGCCAAGGGTGCTGGGCACCCTGCAGCCCACCTTCCCCAGCCACAGCCTCCTTGCACTGGGTGGCGTTGCTGGCCTCCAGCCTGCTCCAGCGCTCAGCATTGTGCCAGCCGAAGCCTAATGGGAGCCATAAATCAGGCAGATGTCTGCTTGCCTATTGCTGGGCGCTCGGCAGCCCCTGGGGAGGGCGAGAGCTGTCCCCTGGGCCTCTGGGCTGCTTCCACGTGAAGCAGGAGCTCAGGGAGCAGAGGAAGGGGTCTCTGGGCTGAGCCGAACTCAGCCTTGCCTTAGCCAGAGGCAGAGTGCAAGGAGGGGACAAAGGGAGAGGAGATGGAGTGGGACGTGCACAGCTTCCTGGGCATCCCGGGGTGCTGCCTCGCCAGGCTCTGGGGTATGGGAGCATCTCCTGCCAAGTGCAGCTGAGCCAGGCTTGTGGCTCTCCCTGTGCTCCGGCCTCTTGCAGAGAGAGGGTGCCTCAGGGGTGCAGGTGGCGATGCTGGTTCCTTGTGCTGAGCCTGGGCAGCACAGAGCTCTTGGTGACTGCTCTCCTGCTGCCCTGCATTGGCAGAGCCAGCGCACCACCGAGGGGTGGTTTCTCACCTTGTTTCCATACGGGTTAGCAGCAGGTGGGTTTCAGAGAGGAGCGACCCCCCTTTTCCAGATCAGCTCCCGGGTGACTGTGCCAGCACCGCTGCTCCCCAGCCCCACACGAGCCTTATCTCCAGAGCTCCAGCCCCAGCGCTTGCATGGGAATTTGCGGGGTCACCAGAAAGCTGTCACCTTCTGAAGAGCAGAAGAGAGAGAGGGGGGAAAAGGGAGATATTTCAGTCCTTAAATCCTCCTGCTCTGCGGGCTTCAAAAGGGCTGGGGGAAATCAAAGGCTTTGCAGCACAGCAGCCGTGGCAAGAGAGGAATAGCAAAGGCAGCTTTGCTCGTGAGGCTCGGAGGGGGGATCCTCCACAGCAGCAGGATCTGCTGGCCTTGGAGCTGGGTAAGTGGGTGAGGTGAAGCAGGGGAATGGCTGAGCTGCTGCCATGAGGCTGTGCCGTGTCCTGTGTCTGCAGCCTGACTGCCAGCACATGAGTGTGCCTGATGTGGGGCTGGGATGCTGCTCAGGGTCACGGTCCAGGGAGAGAGCAGGCTCCAAGTGTGCTCCTGTGCCCGGGAGATGGCTCCCATGGGACAGGGTCCCAGGGGGAGGGAGCTGGTTTCCAAGCAAAATGAAGATGAAAGAGAATGAAACAAACCGGAGATGGGCTGAGGGAGGAAGAGATGCGGAGCAGATGGCGAGAAGGGGGGAAGCAGGGAGACAGGCACAAAAGCCTTGGAGACCCCAGAGGAGAAAGGAGGCAAACGGCAGGAGGAGAGTGGAGGGGAAGGCAAGCGGGGCAGGCAGACGGGGCGCAGCGGGGAAGCAAAACACCCCAGGCCCTGGCATTGGCTCCTGTGTTTGCCCAACCTCCTGCTGGGACCTCTTCTGCCTGTGTCTCCTGAGCACCTTTGTTCTGAGGGCTCAGTTTGCTGCCGAGATGCAGCACAGGGAGGAGACCCGAGAGACCTCAGAGTTCACTCAGTGGAGAGGCTGAAGGGAGGCAGAAGGTGCAGCCACACCGGTCGCTCCCCCTCCATCCCCAGTGGCAACACTATGGCTTCACACTTCCTTAGCCAAGGACTTGGGCCTTTTGGGGGCCACAGTGGGGCGCAGGGCTATGCCCTGGGGTGTGAGGGAGGAGACCCTCCAGGCAGCAGGCAACAACCTGCAGCGTGTCCCTGTTCCCTCCCGCAGATGGGATCCACAGCGTGACGGCCCAGTGCGTCCTGCGGGTGATCATCATCACGGAGGACATGCTGGCCAACAGCATCACGGTGCGGCTGGAGAACATGTGGCAGGAGCGCTTCCTCTCCCCGCTGCTGGCCACCTTCCTGGAAGGGGTGGCCACCGTGCTTGCGACGCCCAAAGAGGACATCTTCATCTTCAACATCCAGAACGACACGGACGTGGGAGGCACGGTGCTCAACGTCAGCTTCTCGGCGCTGGCGCCGCGGGGCGGGCGCTACCTCAGCTCGGAGGAGCTGCAGGAGCAGCTGTACATGAAGCGCATGGCGCTGACGGGCGCCTCCATGCTGGACGTGCTGCCCTTCGACGACAACGTCTGCCTGCGGGAGCCCTGCCAGAACTACATGAAGTGCATCTCCGTCCTCAAGTTCGACAGCTCGGCCCCCTTCATCGCCTCCCCATCCACCCTGTTCCGGCCCATCCACCCCATCGCCGGCCTGCGCTGCCGCTGCCCGCAGGGCTTCACCGGGGACTACTGCGAGACCGAGATCAACCTCTGCTACTCCAACCCCTGCCGCAACGGTGGGAGCTGCACCCGCAAGGAGGGGGGATACACGTGTGTCTGCCGCCAGCACTTCATGGGTGAGTGCCAGGGCACGGCCGGCGTGGCCCTCGGGGTGGCTGGTGCCATGGCGGGGTGCTGGGGCCCCTCTTTGTCTTCAGAGGCCCGGCTCTCTGTGTTTCCATGGCGCTGGATGCGCAGGGCTGAGGTTGCCATAGAAATCTGTCTTGCAGGGAGGTGGGATGGAGGGATCAGGGGGGGCCCCGGTGCCACCTCCCAGCCTTTCTCACAGAGCAGGACCCTGCCAGGGGCACAGGAGGCTCCTTGGCCCTGCCCCATGCTAGTGCTGGGCTCTGGGGCCATCAAGAGGTGCTGGTCTCAGCCTGTGCCAGCCTTCAGCTGGCCTGCAGAGGTGTGAAGCCCATGCTGGCCCCATGTGCGCTGGGGGAGCTGCTGCCCCCCCCAGAACAGAAGGGGAGGCTGGGCCCAGCTGCCCCACCAGGTGGGATCCGATCCGTGCGGATCTGGTCCCAGCCATGGCGTAATGCCTGGACCAGGCAGTGTCTTTTAGCCACAAGTCCCCAGCAGGCTGTGGAGACCCACGCCTGGCCACTGGGGACGGTGGGCTGTGGCTGCAGGGGGAGTGCAGCAGCAGATGGCTGCCTCGGAGCTGCTCTCCCATCGTGGTTCCTGGTGAGATAACAGAGTCAGTGGTAATTAACCCCCGGCATCTGAAGCATGAACAGCCATTAGCAGAAGGGTTAATGAGCTCGTTTCCCTGTCACTTCGTGCTGTGTCCTCATCCTCCTTTCATGCCATTGAGCAAGTAATGGGAGCAGGACCCTGGGGTGTAGGACTGTGGCTGAGGCTGAGAAGTTCTCTGTGTGGTGTGTGGGATGCTGAGCTGGTTTGGGACGTCCCTGGTGCCTACACCAGCGAGGTGCAGGGCTATTTGGTGTCCTCTCCTGGCTGGTTTCCTCTTGGCTTTTGCTCCTGCGTCAGAGCCTGCAGGGTTAGGTTAGGGTGGGTGAGACTTCCATAGCTCTTGGCAGGGGAGCTCAGTGGTGCTGGGCTGTGCCCGCACCCCAGAGCCAGGGCTGTGATGCCTGTCCCAGGCTGGCACAAGGAGGCACTCTCAGCATTGCCAGGACTTCCTGGCTTGTCCTTGCCTCTCCATCCTTAGGACTGCACACCCCAGCCATGCCCAGTCCCTTCCTGTCCCATTCCCATCCCATTCCCCTTCAGCCGAAGCTGGCAGTGCATCCAGCCCAGTCGCTTGTGCCGCAGTGCTGGCTTGCCCAGGGGGAGCCTTGGGTGACACCCGTGTTGTCACGTCCCTCTCTGGCTCCAGCTGCCCCAGACCTGGGGCATGGTTGGTGGGTGCAAGGCCCGCACTGGGGCAGGGGGTGCCGGGTGCTCACAGTGTCCACAGCTCTCATGTCTGTCCCGCAGGTGACAACTGTGAAGTGGACAGTCGCTCCGGGCGCTGCGCTCCCGGCGTGTGCCGCAACGGCGGCACCTGCACCAACGGCGCCGATGGCGGCTTCCGCTGCCAGTGCCCGGCGGGCGGCTTCGAGAGCCCCTTCTGCGAGGTGTCTGCGCGCTCCTTCCCACCGCGCTCCTTCGTCATGTTCCGGGGCCTGCGCCAGCGCTTCCACCTCACCCTCGCGCTCTCGTGAGTCCTCTCTTCCCTTGGCGCTCGTCCCGCCTTGCTCTGGTGCCTTTGGTGCCAGGCCAGGGCCTGGTTGATGCTCCCCACACCCCGGTGTTAGGAGCGTTGCCTCGGCTCGGGGCTGCCCTGGCTCTTTCAGCCGGAGGGCTCTGAATCTGCACTGGCACATCCCTGCCGCCCGCTCATGCCTTCCTTCAGTGTCTCATCCCTTCCCTGCTGCCAGCTCTCTGCCTCCATGCCAGACCCCCTGCTCCCACAGCACCCCTTAGATCAAGCTCCCAGCCCCTTCCCAGCTCAGTTTGCCCCCAGGGCCGGACCCAAGTCTCCCCCCGTCCCTGTGCTGGATGTGCGCAGGGTGGAGCGGGGATCCCTGCGTGCCCCTGGTACATGTTCTGCCCTCCTGCTTCCTCCCTGCCCCAGGTTCAGCACCGTGGAGCCCAGCGGCCTCCTGCTCTACAACGGGCGCCTGAACGAGCGGCACGACTTCCTGGCGGTGGAGATCATCCAGGGGCAGGTCCAGCTCAAGTACTCCACAGGTAGGCTTGGGGTGACCCCAAATCCCTGCCATGGGGTTTGTGCTGTGGGAGCTGTGAGGAGGCCATCGCAGAGCAGGCGAAGGAGGGTGCTGCCCTGGGTGGAGCCTGCGTTAAGGGAAACGGGTTGAGAGAGGTGCTGGTGAGTGTCAGTGCATGGGTGTCTGTCCCAGGACTTTCCCTGGGCTTAGGAATGCAAACACAGCAGTGGACTTGGGAGCACAAACCAGGACAAACCCTTCTGGTGCCTTTGCTGCCCTTTTGCCCCATTCTGTCACTGTGAGTTCCACCTCCTGCCTTGCTGTGAGCCAGTCTGGAGAGGAGGACCCTCTGGGGAGGGCAGTTGCTACCCGGTTGTTCCCATCTCTGCTCCTTTGTGCCCACACTGTGCCCCTCTTGCACCCATCCTGTCTGCCCCAAGGGGTGTAAGGCTCAGCTGCCAGGAGCACTGGGGCCTTGTGTTAACAACAGAGGCTTCCTTCCCATCCTGGGCGCTGCTCTCCTCCCTTGCACACAGCATTGGGTGGCCACTCTGCCACTGCTGCAGCTGGGCTGACTGGCAGGAGGGGGGATGCTGGGTGCCAGGACACGCTGGCAGTCAGCCTGGACACAGGAGCCATCGTGGATGCTGGCTGCTGGTCCCAGGGCTGTGACTCCCCCACCCCACTCCTGCTGCAAGGCCACAGCGAGCAGAGGCCGCTGTGCTGAGCTGTCTCCCTGAAACCCTGCTCCATCCCTGCATGAGGCTGCGGGGACCACTGCGGGCTTGGTGCTGTGGGAGAGCTCAGCTCACATCATCTCTGTCTGCAGGGGAGTCCAGCACGGTGGTGAGCCCCTACGTGCCAGGAGGTGTGAGTGATGGGCAGTGGCACACGCTGCAGCTCCGTTACTACAACAAGGTGTGTGTGCCGCGGCTGTCCCCCCACACGTGTGCACCCCGTGAGCAGATCTGGCTTTCCTGTTCTCTGGCTCTGCCCTGGAGAGAAGGCAGAGGTGGTTTTGAGCCCTTGGGGATGGGTGCAGTGGAGCAGGCAGCCAAGAGCAGTGGGTGATTGACCCTCAGGTTGTCCCTTGGGGCTGTCGGAGTCACCCAGTGTCACACGCCTGGCACTGTGTGCATGCCCATGTCCATAGAATCATAAAATAGTTCGGGTTGGAAAGGACCTTAAGATCATCAAGTTCCAACCCCCCTGCCATGGGCAGGGACACCTCGCTCTAAACCATATTACCCAAGGCCTCGTCCAACCTGGCCTTGAACACTGCCAGGGATGGAGCATTCACAACCTCCCTGGACAACCTGTTCCAGTGCCTCACCATCTCTGGCACTGTGCGCTGGCTTGGGCTCCTTCTGCTTCACGCACACCTCCAGCAGAGCAGTGAGGACTGGGCTGTGCTCAGGCCCCTTCCTTGCTGTGGTGGGAGCACTGGTGCTTGGGTCTGGGTGCGTTGCTAATGCCCTGCCTTGGGTTTCAGCCCAAGGTCAGCGCCCTGGGGGTGGTGCAGGGCCCCTCCAAGGACAAGGTGGCCATCGTGACAGTGGACGAGTGCGACGCCTCCGTGGCCCTGCAGTTCGGCAGCGAGATTGGGAACTACTCCTGTGCTGCAGAGGGGGTGCAGACCAGCTCCAAGAAGTGAGTTCCTTGGGGGCAGCTGGGCACTGCTGCAGTGGGGACACTGTTGTTGTGGTGCATCTGGGACCTTGCCTCTGTGTGCCTGTCCCTGAGGATGTCTGCTTCCCAGCCCTTGCCCTGGGGAGTGCTGGCCAGCCTGAGGTCACTGTGGATCTTACAGCCCTGGGCTTCTGTCCTTGGTAGGTCCCTGGACCTCACGGGTCCCTTGCTCCTTGGAGGGGTCCCCAACCTGCCAGAAAACTTCCCTGTCACTCACCGGGACTTTGTGGGATGCATGAGAGACCTGTACATCGACAGCAAACGCATCGACCTGGCCTCCTACATTGCCAACAACGGCACTGCTGCAGGTACCAGCACCTCTGCTCCTGCCAGCCCCTGTCCTGGGAACTGCCTTTCACTGCTGGGCTGTAACAGCATCATGGCAGCACAGCTGGAGCTGAGCAGCTTTCCATTGGAGAATTGGGCCTCCAGATCCCCCTAATCCCCAGTCCCCACCCCCACTAATGCCCTGAGAATGTCCCCTGATCCCTGCAGAGCCTGCAGGTCTAGCCTGTCATAAGGAGCAGCAACAGCCTTGACCCTCACCCCTGAGCAGGCAGGGCCTGTGCAGAGAGGCTGAGCAGCCAGGCTTGCCCCTCTGGCAGCCTGGAAAGGGCTGATAGGCAGTGCTGCCTCTCCTTGTGGGTCAGGGAGAGGTGGTGAGCAGAGTCTGACGTGGGTGACCTTGATTCCTCCAGGCTGCCATGCCAAGCACACCTTCTGCGACTCCAGCCCCTGCAAGAACGGTGGCACCTGCTCTGTCAGCTGGGGAACCTTCTCCTGCCTCTGCCCCGTGGGCTTCGGGGGCAAAGATTGTCGCTACCGTGAGTGCATAGGCAGGGGGTTGCGTGCAGGGATGTGCGGGGGCTGCTGTGGAAGCAGAGTAAGGGGTTCATGAGAGATGAACTTGCTCTGCTGTCCTGCACCTAGTGCTCATCCCTCCTCCTCACCTCCACTTTCCTTCCCAGCCATGCACCATGCCCACTACTTCCATGGCAACAGTGTCCTGACCTGGGACTTCAAGACGGATGTGAAGATCTCGGTGCCATGGTACCTGGGGCTGGCGTTTCGGACGCGCCAGCTGGATGGGGTCCTTCTGCAGGCCCACGCTGGCCAGTACACCACACTGCTCTGCCAGGTATGGCCTCAGCCACAGCACTGTGCCCCAGCCCAGGAGAGCAGGACCTTGCCCACCCTGCTGACCCCAGCCCCAGCAGAGGGTGGTTGCCCTCTGGGTTTCCCTCCCCGTGTTCAGAGGGAGGATAGGCTGGATGCAGGCGGAGTTGGCGATGCCTTGGCTCACAGCTGTGGTTCCCTCTCTGCAGCTGGCTGGAGGGCTGCTCTCTTTCGTGGTGAGCAGGGGCTCCGGGCGCAGCACCAGCCTCCTCCTGGACCAGCAGCAGCTCAGTGATGGGCGATGGCACGACCTGCAGCTGGAGCTGCGAGACGTCCGCAGCGGGCGAGACCTGCGCTATGTTATCACCCTCACCCTCGACTTCGGGCTCTACCAGGTAGGTGCTGCCTGAGACCCCTGCACCAGGACAGGAATTGTGTAGGATGCTTGGCATAAACAAGCCCCAGCACCCTTGGAGAGGGCTGGGGCAGAGCTTAATAGCACTCGTCCCATGTTAATGCCTTCCTTCTGCAGGACACGGTGGTGGTTGGAAATGAGCTGCATGGCCTGAAGGTGAAACATCTGCATGTGGGGGGAGTCCTGGGCTCTGGCGAGGTGCAGAATGGGCTGAGGGGCTGCATACAGGTGAGTCCGTGCTCTGAGCCTTCCCTTTCTATTGGCTCTGTTACATGGAGGGGTGGAAACATGGGTCCGTCCTGCTGGTGACACTCGCTCTGAGCATTCAAAGCTCTGAGGTGCCATGGGGCAGCCATAAAACTACACAGCAGGGTGATGGGGGATGGCTGCCTCTGTGGGTCTGTGGAGGGCAGGAGAACTGTAACCTGCTGTGTATGTCCTACCTCCCCATTGACTTTATGACCTGCATTGCAGGGTGTGCGACTGGGTGACAGTGTCACCGGGACGGTGCTGCCCAAGCCCAGCCATGCCCTGCGGGTGGAGGCTGGCTGCAGCGTGCCGAGCCCCTGCGACTCCAGCCCCTGCCCAGCCAACAGCATCTGCAAGGATGAGTGGCAGAGCTACTCCTGCGTCTGCCAGCCAGGTAGGGTGGGCAGCACCCTGCTACCCCTTGGCTCTGTGTGCTCCTTCCTCCCCACGGCTCCCTCCTGGCCTGTCACTGCTCTCTTGTCCCTCACCTGAGCAAGACACATCCCCATCAGACACTCATCAACTCTTCCGGAGGGCAGAGCCCCTCCTGAGTCCCTCAATCCACTCCTTGGTGCCCTGGCCCTTCTTGGGGGGGAAGGTGCCTGTTTACACCGTGCTCTCTGCCCCCCCCAGGGTACTACGGGTTGGACTGTGTGGATGTGTGTCACCTCAACCCCTGCAAGAACAAGTCCGTGTGTCGCCGCAAGCCAGGCTCACCCCTGGGCTACGTGTGCGAGTGCGGAGAGAACTTCTTTGGGCAGTACTGTGAGCACAGGTGAGATGTGGGGCATGGGGCAGGGCCATGGCTCTGTGACCAGGGACCTCTCGGTACCACCCGCTCCTTGGAGCAGCTGGGCTGGTGGGGAGGAGGCCGGGGGGGTTTGGTTGCTGTAACAGTGGGATTGTTTCTCTCCCCAGGATGGACCAGCAGTGTCCGAAGGGCTGGTGGGGGAACCCCACGTGCGGGCCCTGTAACTGTGATGTGAACAAGGGCTTTGACCCCGACTGCAATAAAACCAACGGGCAGTGCCACTGCAAGGTGAGGGGCACTGGAGACATGGGGACATGGCCTGTGGCTTTCCTGGAGCCCTGCTTGTCCTTGATGCTGTTCCTTGTGCCTTCCAAAGGCCTGGCAGCTGCCCAGGCCCTGCTTTGTGTGCCCACTTCTGAGCTGGGTCCCTGCTCAGCTCCTCTGGGGCTCTCCTGCCCTGGCTCAGTGGCAGTGGGGGCAGCTCAGGAGAGCCTGGCCCCTCTCTGCCCTGGCTCCAGCAGCTCCCTAGGCCTGCTGTCCCCATGGGTTGTCTGATGGCTGTCCCTGGCCCCCCAGGATTTCCACTACCGGCCCAAAGGCAGCGATACCTGCCTGCCCTGCGACTGCTACCCCGTGGGCTCCACCTCACGCTCCTGCGACAGGGAGTCGGGCCGGTGCCACTGCCGGCCCGGGGTCATCGGCCGCCAGTGCAATGGCTGCGACAGCCCCTTCGCCGAGGTGACACCCAGTGGGTGTGAGGGTGAGTGTGGGGACTGGGTGCAGGGGCTCGGTGTCAGTGAGCACCCCAGTGACAGCCCCTCGCCTGTGTGTCCCCACAGTGCTCTATGACGGCTGCCCCAAAAGCCTCAAGGCGGGTGTGTGGTGGCCCCAGACCAAGTTTGGCTTCTCGGCTGCAGTGCTGTGTCCCAAAGGCTCCTTGGGTGAGTGGGGGATGCGGTGGGGAGGGGGCAGCCTGGCTGTCCTACCAGGGGCTGTAACAGCCCCAGCAGTGTCTCTGTGCTGTCCCAGTCCCATTTAGCTGGGCTTGAGGGCTGGGAGAAGGAACTTGAAGATACCACAGCCTGGGGAGAGCAGAGAGGGCTGGGAACAGGCTGTGGGGTCTGTCACCCACCCCAGGACTGTGCCGTTCCCTTGGCCTTGGTCCCTACCTTCTCCCTGCTGGTTTTTGGTTTCGGAGGGCTTGAGGCTGGGGTCAGGCATCTCAGTGCCTGCAGTGCCTTGCTGCGGCTCCACCAGCCCCAGCCTCCGTGTGTGCTGCCAGGGAAGCAGGGCACAGCGTGCGTTAGGTGAGTGTCTGGGTAGGAGTCAGTGTCCCAGGCTGGAGGAGGCCGTCCCGGGTGACAGCAAGGGCACGAGCAGGGGTCTGGGGCTGTAGGGCAGTGCAAGCCCTTGGGGACAATACAAACGCTGTCCTTCTCCAGCCGCTCGCCCCGGGAGGAGGCAGGTTCGGCTCCTAACTGTTGTCGCTTCTCTCCCCGGTTCTCTCGCCCTCCGTGCTCAGGCTTGAGGGGTGCAGGTAAGGTTGTTCCCATCTCCTTCCCCCTGTGCTGTAAGGGCTGTGCCGTGTGCCTTTCCCCCCTGCTTCTGCCTGGCACCCTGCTCACCCCTGCGCTTTCCCCACCGCTTCTGGAGCTGCCGAGTGTCTTCCCAATGCCTTGCCTGGCCTCGCTGCTCCTCCACGCTGTTCCCTGCTCCCAGCACACTAACCAGCACAAACCTGGCTGCAGCTGCATGCAGCCCCTGCCACCCTCTGCTCTGAGCCTGCGGTGCTCTTCTCCCGCTTCAATGAGTCCTTCTCTGCTGGGCTAATACCTGCTTGCTTAGGCTGGGAGGGAAGGAGCTGGCCATGAGCAATGGGTGGTGGGGCCAAGGAGGAATGGCCGTGGGGTGAAGGAAAGGGGTTGCTTTTTGAGCAGGGGCAGGAACTGATGGTCGTGCACAACACAAGGTCCAGTGCCCTCTGCCCACTGGCAAGGGGGATAGAGGGACCTGGAGGCTGGATCCTGCCCAGGTCTGCAGCTGAGTTGGTCTCTGTTCCCTACTGATGCCTGCCCTTGCTGGGGGAAAGCCAGCAGTGGGGAGGTGTCTGTTCTCCCTGCTGCAATGGTCTCTGAGCTGCTGCAGCTGGGGAAGTGTGGTTGGGGAGGACAGGTAGGAGCTGGGTATGGTGGGGGGGGGGCACGCTGGTCACTGGGGCTTTTCTGAGCAGCAACAAGAGTGTGCTGCAGGCTCCCCCTCCCCGTCCTGGCCATGCTGCTGTCCTCCCCCAGCCGTGGTCCTGGGTGGGCTCCTGTGCCCTGCTGCCATCCCCAGGAGGTTCTGGTCCGAGTCCTGCTGGGTACACTGGGGTTCCTCGTGCTCCGAGTGTGCAGGGCGATGCTCCCAGCCCAGGACACTGCTCTGTGAGCTGGCTTTAGCAGTGCTTTGGTGGTGGTCAGTAGCTGTCCCTGTTTGTTGCTGGTGTCTCCATTGCTGTGTGGCAGCCCTTGGGCCCCAGCCAGGGGTCATCTATGGGGGGGGTTTGCCAGCTCCACAGCAGGCCTCTTGTCCTCTTCTGGTGATGTTGCCCTATAGAGAAGCAGGCCCTCAGCAGGCATTGCAGGCTGTCAGCAGGGGATGCCTGGAGCTGCATGGGCTTCACAAGTTCAGGGTAGGATGTGCCCTGGGGACACAGACACATCCCCAGGTAGGGACCAGGAGCTTCTCCAGCCTGAGCACTGCCAAGGCACTTGCTCCTCTGCAACTGTGTGTGATGCAGCCCAAAGGCTCGCAGAGGAACCCAGCTCCTGCAGTGAGCAGCTTGCCGAGGTGGTGCAGACCAAAGGTGAATGGGCTGTACTGGTGCAAAGCAGGACAATGGCCCTGAGGTGTTACAGGCCCTCCCCATCACTTGCTGGTGCTGCTCTTTGGGATTAGCTGGTGCAGAGGGTCCCTGTGGTGGGGGATGCAGAGGGGAGGCATCCATCCTATGCTGAACTTCCAACATGCCCTTTCTCCTGGTTCTAGGTGCAGCCGTCAGACACTGTGATGAGGAGAAGGGCTGGCTGGAGCCAGATCTCTTCAACTGCACATCACCTGCCTTCAAGGAGCTCTCCATGCTGGTAATCCTCTCTCTGTTTGTAGCCCTGGTGGAGCAGGAGCTCTATGAGCAAGGTTTCAAAGAGCTCAGCTTTCCTTGGGCACCTGGAGTAGGAGAGGGCCTTGCCACAGTGCCCAGCACCTTTCTCATCTGTCCCAAACGCATCATGTGGGAGCACTGAGCTGAGCTGAACTTCCCTTGGTTTCATCTAATCTGAGAGTCCCTGTCAGGAATGACCTGTGTCCTGGCCCTGTGTTTGAGAGGAACACACCTACTCCCTGAAGGCAGTTCAGCAGGGCTGGACTGTTTGGAGCTGGTTGGTGTCTGTTCCATGGGACATCTGTAGCCCCCAGACTCTGCCAGTGACAAATCCCTTTGAAACATCCAGGCAAGTTTATTGAACCCATGCACCAACTGTAACTGAAACCAGGAAAGCTGCAGGGAAGGAGCACTAGATGCTTGCCCTGGCCTTCCATCTCCTTGGCCCCAGTGCTGCACAGTGCTGGGTTAGCCGTGCCAGTGCAACCCTGGTGTGTTGCTGGAGATGCTCCCTGTTCTGGTGACCACCACTGAGAGCTTCAGAAATAACCCCTGGGTCTAGCAGTGCCTGCAGCCTCCCAGTTTCCCAGTGAGAAACCTGCTTAATGGTTTAATCCCTTCCTTTCACCCCACTGGCAGCTGGAGGGTTTGGAGAGGAACAAGACTGAGCTCAACACAATTGAAGCCAAGAAGCTGGCCCACCGGCTCCGGGCTGTGACTGACCACATGGACCATTACTTTGGGAATGATGTGCACATCACCTTCCGCCTGCTGTCCCGCCTCATGGCCTTTGAGAGCCAGCAGCGTGGCTTCGGCCTCACAGCCACACAGGATGCCCACTTCAACGAGGTGAGGCCTTCCCCAGACCACAGTGGCTTCTGCTGCTGCTTCTCTTCAACAGCCACCCTGAGCCTGGGTCTCTCGTGGGGCTCAGGATGTGACACCACATCAAGAGCACTGGGCTCTCCGGTGCCACACAGGCACTGTCCCACAGGAGTGACACCTCTGTGGCTGGGACTGGAGCACAAAGTGCATGAAGAGTAGCGGAGAGCTGGGTTTGTTCAACCTGGGAAGGCACAGGGAGGTCTTATTGCTGCCTGCACGTCCCTCGTGGCAGTGGTGCAGGGAAGGTGCCTCTGTAGAGTGCTGGTTGATGAGTGTTGAAGGTGGGGGTCTGCCATAGCAGAAAGTACCCCCTTCCCCTTGCCCTTGGGCAGGAAGCTGGGCAGGAGCAGAGCGCTGCAGCCTAGGGGTGGCCAGGAGGGGCCCAAGGGCAGCAGTTCCCTCCCTCCCTCCCTGTCCCTGCAGAACCTGCTGCGCGCCGGCAGCGCGGTGCTGGCGCTGGAGAACCGGGAGCACTGGGCCATGCTGCCGCACAGCGAGCACGGCAGCGCCAGCCTCATGGAGCAGCTGCGGGACTACTCGGGCACGCTGGCCAGCAACATGAAGCTCACCTACCTCAACCCTGTCGGCGTCGTCACCCCCAACATCAGTGAGTAGGAGCTGGCTGCTGGTGGGGCCCGGGTGGGGTGGTGCAGAGCTGCTCCTCCATCACACCCGTCCCCTTCTCAGTGCACTTCATCTCTGCGAGGGCTCTCTTGAACACGGGAGGTGTTTGTGAGAGGCATCCTGCTCCCATCCCTGCCTGCAGTAGCTGACACGCCACCAAGAGCCACCCACTCCCAGTTCCCTCCCAGTCTCAAGTGAAAAAACTCAGTGGCGGAAGGAGTCTGCCCTATGGCAGAGCAAGGACGTGGGCTGGGAAGGAGCCCTGTGGGTGCTGGGATTTCATGTCATGTGCAAACATGGGATGTATCCACAACCCAGCCTATGGCTCATATGGTCCCTTTGACCATGACTTCAAAAGCGGGGTGCCTTGGAGAGCGGTTGTCTCCAGGTGGCCATCCTGGAGCTGCCTTCCCTCCCCTGCTGCAGTGCTGAGCATCGACCGCATGGAGAACCGCTCCCACGTGCGCCGGCGCTACCCTCGCTACCACAGCAGCCTCTTCCGGGGCCAGCCCGCCTGGGACCCCCACACGCACGTCGTGCTGCCGCTGTCGGTGCTCAGCCCCCCGAAAGCCGAAGGTGAGCGTGTGAGCATCACTGGAGGAGCGGTGCGGGGGGGCATGGCTGGTGGGGAAGGTATAGAGTCATGGGATGGGTTGGGTTGGAAAAGTCATAGAATCATGGAATGGTTTGCATTGGAAAGGACCTTTAAAGGTCATTCAGTCTGCATGTACCCTGCTGAGACCTGAGAGGTCCACAGGCCACCTCTGAGGACTCAGAGCCTCTGATCTCACCCATCCCAAAGGCTCCTGCCAGCCTCACACATTGCCTTCACAGCAGCCTGTGTGTGTGTGTGTGTGTGTGTGTTCTCACCCCTCGGCTGTGTCCTCAGCTGCCCCCACAGCAGTGCCCACGGTGGCTGGGGGTGAAGGGAACTACACAGTGGAGAGCTCCTCCCCAGGGCAGGCGCTGCCGGAGCCCGAGCCTGCTCTCACCGTCATCATCCTCATCATGTACCGCACGCTGGGGGGGCTGCTGCCTGCGCGCTACCAGGTGGATCGCCGCAGTGTCAGGTACACCCTTCCTTGCCCTCAACAAACACCAGTGTAGAGGGGCCGCTGGGCTCTGCCCTGCTCCCCCAGCAGTGGCTGGGGTTTGGTTCCAGGCACTTGGCCCAGTGGTGCTCTGCCTGTTCCCACTTTGGTGTTGCTCAGCTCCATGTTTCCTGACCCCTCGGTGTGGCCTGGGCAGAACTGTTGCATCCGGGGTGCCCAGGAGTCCCTGAAAGTGACATCTCCAGGCACGCTGATGGCAGAGCCCCGTTGCTCCTTGCAGGCTCCCCAAGAATCCTGTGATGAACTCCCCCATCGTGAGCGTGTCCGTGTTCAGCAATCACACCTTCCTGCGGGGGCCCCTGGACACCCCTCTCGTGCTGGAGTTTCACCTGCTGGAGACGGCCAACAGGAGCAAACCTCTCTGTGTCCAGTGGAACCACTCCAACCCGTGAGTTGGGCATGGCAAGGCCACTCTTTGAGCTGCTTTCCCCAGGCCAAGTTGCGCTGGCCATGACAAGGCTGTGCATGGGTAGCACTGGGACGTGGGGTTTCTGCCCTCTGCCAGGGGTTCATTCCTGCTGGGAGGGCACAGTAGGATCACTGCAGAGCTCTGGCTCCAGTCCTTGAGCTGTAGGAGCACAGCTGTATCTACTGGTGGAGAATCCTTGCTATTCACCCCTCTTCTCTGCAGTTCATTCCCCTCACACCCTGCTCATCTGTGTTCTCTCCTCTCTGCTCTTTGGTGGCTGCAGGACCAACCCCTCTGGCTTCTGGACAGCCAGGGACTGCGAGCTCGTGTACCGAAACACCACACACGTGCACTGCCAGTGCTCCCAGTTTGGCACCTTTGGGGTTCTGATGGACAGCTCACACAGAGAGGTAACTCCGGCCTGAAGGGCTTGGAGGGGGCTGTTAGCCACTGAGGCCCGCAGGAAGCAGGCACAGGCAGAAAATTCCCTGTGGGACACAAGTAGAGTTTGGGAGCTCGGCAGTCTTCCCATGCCTCCCCCTAACACTGATGTTTGCCTTTGGTTCTCTGCTGCTGCAGCAACTGGAAGGTGACCTGGAGACATTGGCAATTGTCACCTATTCCTTGGTGTCTCTCTCCTTGGTGGCTCTGTTGCTGACCTTCTCCTTCCTGGCCTGCCTCAAAGGCCTCAAGTCCAACACACGTGGCATCCACTCCAACATCTCAGTCACCCTCTTCTTCTCTGAGCTGCTCTTTCTCCTGGGCATCAACCGCACTGAGAACCAGGTCTGTGGCTTCAACAAGCACATGGGGTGGGGACGAGGCGTGGTTGGGGCAGTTACCACCGGCACCATGGGACCATCTCTGAATGGCTTTTGTCTCCCCAGTTTCTTTGCACTGTGATTGCCATCCTCCTCCACTGCTTCTTCCTCTCCACTTTCGCCTGGCTCTTCGTCCAGGGCCTCCACATCTACCGCATGCAGACGGAAGCTCGCAACGTCAACTTCGGGGCCATGCGCTTCTACTACGCCATCGGCTGGGGGGTGCCCGCCATCATCACCGGTACGAGCTGCTCATCCTGCAGCCAGCAGTGCTCAGCAGCCTCCTGACCCCCTGATGCTGCCCCACTCACTTAACCCATAGGGAGAGCTGAGGGTTGGCTTGCCACAGCCAGCAGTGCTGTGGTGCTTAGCTGGGGACCACATACCAAGGGCTGTTGTCTTGCCAATAGGGACAAGTAGTTCCTCAGCGCTTCTCCCCATGGCTTCTTCGGTGGGCATGGGGCTCCTGTGGTTGCAGGGTTTGTGTTACAGTCTCCTGGCTGCCCAAGCCTGTGTGCTTGGGTGACCTGTTGCTGGCAGTGAATGCCCATGGGCTGGGCAGAGAGAGCCCTTTGGGGCTTTCAGTGATGGGATGAGACACGGCTTGGACAAGTCCAAGGCTGCTGGATGTGCACCTGACCTCTCCCATCCTCCCACAGGGCTGGCTGTTGGCCTGGATCCCGAGGGCTACGGGAACCCTGACTTCTGCTGGATTTCCGTTCATGATAAGCTGGTCTGGAGCTTTGCAGGCCCCATTACTGTCGTCATTGTGGTAAAACCCTGTCCTGTTTCCCCCACAGCCCTCTCCTGCCTCCTTTCTGCACACCACAGGCACTCACCCCTTCCTTGGCTGCCCACTGCCTGCCCTGTTCTCTGTACAGCCCTTCCTCAGCCAGGGCCCTTGCTCTGTCCCTCCTCACTCCAGTCAAACCCAGGGGAGGCCATGGCTCAGGCGTGAAGGGGAAAGGAGGGGACACTCCCATGGGCCTGGCAGAGCTGGGGTCTGCCCATGCTCTGTGCTGGGGATGTCAGGTCAGAGCCAGCCCTTGGCACTGCTTCTAATCAGTGCCAACACTTTCAGATGAATGGGGTCATGTTCCTGCTTGTGGCCAAGATGTCCTGTTCCCCTGGCCAAAAGGAGACCAAGAAGAAGTCGGTTCTGTGAGTATCAGTGGCCCAGCTCCCAGCAGAGCTCCTGTGGCTCATGGTTTTTAGCAGTTTCAGTGACCATCCTCCTCCTTCCACCATCGCAGAGGGCCCCTCTGTGCATCAGTGTCAGCCTTGCAGCCACCCTCCTCTCCCACACCTCCCAGCCACATTAACCCTTCCTAAACTTTGTTCTTTCCTCTTGTTCCTAAGTCCCCATCTCCACACTGTCCCACCAGCCTGTCCCCTTCACTGTGTCTGCTTGGATTCAACACTGCCCTCACCAACTCTCAGCCCATGCTTCTTCCTCTCCTACATGCTCCTTCTGAGACCTGTCCCTGCTCCCTCCTGGGCCAGCCCTGGAGCTTGGCTCCACTCTTTGTGCCTTCAAATGACCTGTGTTGTTTGGGGCCTTGTGTTTGCCATGTGTGACCCAGTCTGGTCTGGGAGCAGGGGGGAGCTGAGCTGCTATGCAGGGATGTTCCCCTCTGGATCTCTGTCTGTGAGCTCTAAATGTAGATTAACAATACGCACTAACCTCTTGGTGTGTGCCTGTCTGTCTGTCTCTCTCTCTCCAGCATGACGTTACGGAGCTCCTTTGTTCTGCTTCTAGTTATTAGCACTACCTGGCTCTTTGGCCTCTTGGCTGTCAACAACAGTGTCCTGGCTTTCCACTACCTCTACACTGTCCTCTGCAGCCTCCAGGTAACTGCCCAGCCTCTGCCAGGGGAGGGCTTGGCTCAGCCCGGGAGAGCACTGCCATCGGTGGAGAGCAGGGTCCTTGTCCCTCCACTGTCACCCCTGCAGCAGTAGGTGACTCTGCTGCTCCTCACTGCTGTGCCCATGGTGAGCATGCCATGAGCTGGAGGTGGCTGCAAGGTGCATGGTTCAGAGGTGACATTCAAGGGGCAGCAAGGACCATCTTTGAAGGGAAGGGGCTTCCACACTCTCCAAGGGTAGAGCAAGAGAACAGCCTCAAGTGGAGGTGTTGGACACCCCAGATACGACCCACGGCAGCATCCCACAGACCTCCTGCCACCGCTATGGCTGGTGTTGCTGCAGGGGACACTGCCAGGGGCTCCTTGGCCGCTGCCAGCCAGGACTCCCCAGCCTGTCCTCCCTCACCCCTGCCCACTGCGGAGGCACTGGGGAGCGATTTGGTGCATCCCAGGCCTGGTGCCCACCATGGCTGAGGTGCTGGACCCTGGAGGAGGCAGGGCCCATCCCGGTGCTGGCGCTGTGGGTTGGCTGGCAGCGAGGGGCTGCCTCATGGCATGTCTCCCGCAGGGGCTGGCCGTGCTGGTCCTGTTCTGCGTGCTGAACGAGGAGGTGCGGGAGGCCTGGAAGCTGGCGTGCCTCAGCAAGAAGGGGCACAGCGAGGAGGCCACGAGGAGCACGCAGGTAGGCGACAGCAGGAGCAGCCCAGGGGCTGGGGACAGGCTACCTGTGCCAGCTTCCCGGGATGCCGCCGCACCTCCCTCACAGGGCACGTGCCCTGTCTCCTCTCCCTGCCTCGCCAGGGCCCCAGTGCCTACAACAACACAGCGCTGTTCGAGGAGAGCGGGCTCATCCGCATCACCCTGGGGGCCTCCACCATCTCCTCGGTGAGCAGCGTGCGCTCGGCCCGCACCCACTCCAGCCAGCGCGCATACCTCAGGTAGGGACCACGGCGCCGGCAGAGCCGGGCTCTGGGTGCCAGGGGGAGCGCATGGGCAGAGCCGCTGTGACCCTTTGGCCTCCTGCTTTTCAGAGACAATGTGACGGCCCGGCAGGGCTCTGCTCTGGATCACAGCTTGTTGGCTCACGCCGGCCCCACAGACATTGATGTGGCCATGTTCCACCGCGATGCTGGGGGAGGTAAGGTTCAGCCTCATGCCTGCGTGGTGGCGGTGTGGTTACCTCCTTCACCCTGTGTTCAGTGGTGACTTCCAGATGCGCTCTGGGTAGGAGAGAGAGGCAGTTACCGTGCTGCTTTAGCACAGTCTCCTCCCAGGCAGATGCAAAGGGCAGCCCCAAGGAGCTAGAAATGGAGGAGGCAGAAGACAGAGGCTGTTGTGAGGCTGCTGGGGATGCTGAGCTCCACAGCACAGCACATTTGACTCAGTGGGGTGAGGCCACTGAATGGGTCATGAGACAGGCGAGCAGAGGCGGAGGGAGGTGGGTTTGCTCAGCCTGAAGGAAGAGGAGGCAAAGGGGATCTTATGGATGTTTGGAGCTGCCATAGGAGGAGGTACAGCGAGGCAGAGAGGGGCTGCTCTCAAGTAGGAGCAGCAGGCACAGGGGAGGTCAATGGGGCTCAGGCAGGCTGGGTCCTTGTGAGTGTTCTGCCTTCCTGGCCCCGCCACCAGGACCCTCTCCCACCGTAACCCCAAATGTCCCCCACCGCGGTGTCCCTGCAGACCAGGACTCGGACTCGGACAGTGACCTGTCCCTGGACGAGGAGCGCAGCCTCTCCATCCCGTCCTCAGAGAGCGAGGAGAACGTGCGCCTGCGGGGCCGCTTCCAGCGCGGGGCAAAGCGCACAGCACACAGCGAGCGGCTCCTCACTCACCCCGCCAACACCGCGCCCAAAGGCAGGTCCCGGGGCTCCGGTGGGAAGGGCTGAGCTCAGGCTTTGGGGCCTGGCTGTGTCCTGTGGTGCCTTCGAGTGCTGCTCACACGTTCTCTTCCTCTTCCCCTTCTGCTGTGTCCTTCGCCAGATGTGGACGGCAACGAGCTCACATCGTACTGGCCAGCTCTGGGGGAGTGCGAGGTGCATCCTTGCTCCCTGCAGAAGTGGGGCTCTGAGCGGAAGCTGGGATTTGACATCAACAAGGATGCAGCCAACAATAATCAGCCAGACCTGGCCTTGACCAGCGGGGATGAAAACTCCCTCACCCAGACCCAACGGCAAAGGAAAGGTAACAGCCTGGAGCAAATGGGCAAGGGTGGCCTTGCCTGTATCAGGTGGATGTGGTCCTGAAGGCTCAGCATCAGATCCACCTTGTCATGGAACAGGGTGCCCAGAGAAGCTGTGGCTGCCCCATCCCTGGCACTGTTCAAGCCCAGGTTGAACACAGGCCCTTGAGCAGCCTGCTCTAGTGGAAGGTGTCCCTGCCTGTGGCAGGGGTTGGAACTGAATGAGCTTTAAGGCCCCTTCCAACACAACCTGTGCTGTGATTCTATGATACCCTTGGGGAGGTATGGGTTATCTCCCCCAGCTTTTGTGCTCTTCTCACCGCTGGCCAAAGTTTGACTTCTCTTTCTGTCCGGTGCAGGGATTTTGAAGAACCGGCTCCAGTGCCCTCCTCCTCTGCAAGGGCTGCCCTCCGTCGGCAGGATGACCAACGAGCTGACGTGGTACAAGACCTCCACGCTGGGCCACAGGGCTGTCCCCGCCGCCTCCTATGGCAGGATCTACTCGGGGGCGGGCAGCCTGTCGCAGCCAGCCAGCCGGTACTCATCCCGGGAGCAGCTTGACATGCTCATGAGGAGACAGATGTCCCGGGAGCAGCTGAGCAGGCACAACTCAGGAGAGTGCCTGGAAGCCGTGCCCAGCCGCCGTGGCTCCAGGGAGGAGCTGGACACCATCCCCAGCAGGCACGGCTCTTCTGAGCACCTGGAGAGCGTCCTGAGCAGACACGGGTCCAGGGAGACCTTGGATCTGCTCGCTGCTAGGCCCAGCCAGCGCGACCGTGGGAGCACGCTGCCCCGGAGGCAGGGCTCCAGAGACCACCTGGACACCTTCCCATGCAGATTTGGGTCACGGGAGCAGCTAGACTGTGGGCTGGTCAGAGAGGTGTCTAGAGAGTGGCTAAACACATTGCCAAGCAGGCAGGTGTCCAGAGACAGAATAGACACGTTGCCAAGTCGAGATCCTTCTAGAGAACACTTGGATTTGCTTTCTAGAAGACAGCTTTCAAGGGACCAGCTAGTATCGGCTAGACAAAGTTCAAGGGAGCAGCTGGACTTTCTGTCCAGAAGATGTAATTCCAGAGAGCCTCTGGACACAGTGCCTAGCAGGCATCCCTCGCAGGACAACCTGGGGAGTCTGCCTCGGAGGCAGCTCTCTAGGGACAGCCTAGAGCCGCTGGCCAGGAGGCAGCCTTCTCGAGAGCCCCTGGAGGCCGTGCCCAGCTGACACCCTTCCACGGAACAGTTAGATATCCTTTCCTCCATCCTTGCTTCCTTTAACTCCTCCGTCCTGTCCTCGGTGCAATCTGCCAGCGCGCCTTCGTGCCCGCAGACCACCGCCTCTGCCATGCAGACCTCGACGCCCTCCGCACTGTGCCCCTCGACGCCTCGCTCCACCACCTCCCACAGCATTTCCGAGCTGTCACCAGACTCAGAGTAAGTCTGTCCCTTCCTCGGCCAGGCCTCGGGCATCGCCTGCCTGCCCAGCCTCTTCCCAGAGGGGTGGCTTGGGGGGAGCGGGCGGTCAGTGGTCTCCTGGCCCCGAGCAGTGACCAGGCAGGAGAACCCTCAGGAGCAGCAGCTCTGGGTGCCTGAATTACGGCACAAGCAGACACATCAGTGGCACTGGGGCTGCCGGAGGGGATGGCCCTCGCCTGTGGCTGCTGAAGTCACAGTGAGGGGATGTGTGCAAGGAGAGGAGGAGGGAGCCCAAGTCCTGCAGGAGCCCTGCCTTCCCCAGCCATGTTTCTCCCCAGGAACCCAGTCCCACTCATTTCTTCCCCTCCAGCTCTGCTCCTGCTGGCATCACTCCCATCCCCATCCCTCCTCGGAGCAAGCTGCTCTAGTGGAAGGTGTCCCTGCCCCGGAGCTGGATGAGCTTTAAGGTCCCTTCCAACCCAAACCAGTCTGGGATTCTGATTCCTCTTCCTTGAGCTTAGGGACTTGGAGCCAGTTGTTGCTGCCGCAGTGCAGGAGTGGGTTCTGCCCTGTCCCCATTGACATGGCTGGGAGGCAGCTGGAGCCGGGGGGTGATGCCAAGGCCTAATGCTGCTTTTCTTCCCTCCGAGAAGGATCACGAGGAGCGAGGGGCATTCCTGAGGGCCGGAGCTGAGCATGGGAGAGATGGAAGCCGCAGGGCCCTTTGCCTGGCGCTGCCAGCTGAGGTTTGGTGTCCCACGGGCAGGGGCCAGAACTGGTGGTGCTCAGAGGCCCCAGCCCAGCCCTGCCTGTCCCTGCCCGAGGAGGCCGGGAGCTCCCCACTCTCACCTGCCTGGGGTGATGGGTACAGTGTGAGGGTGCTGGGTGAGGGTGGCATCTCCAGCCCATGCCAGACCCTGTATGTTGGGGGGTGCAGGGGCAGCCCGGGACGTGGGTTGGGGGAGGGTTTTCTACCTTTTTGTATCTTTGTAATCAGAGAGAAGAGAAATTTCTATGGTTATTTTTACGGATGGTCTGTTCCCAGGACCTGGAGTGTTTGTTTCACCAAGAGCCCTTTGCCAGCCTCCCGGGGGTACCAGGGACCGTGATCCCAGAGCACTGGGGGTGCTGTGCAGGGCAGCCCTCCCAGCCCCATGGCAGGGCAGCCACCCGCCTGCCCTGCACCTCCACACGTGTCTTGGTGCCACCCTCCCTGCTGGGGTCCCTCAGCTCCACAGCCAGTCCCCCCCTTGCCCTCCCCTGGGACCCCTCCAGGACTATGGGTCAGTGAGAGTCACAAGTGAGTGCAGCACAGCAGATTCCACATTAGGGACCTGTGTTCTCTGCTGTTTGATCCCATCCTGTACCAGGATGTTCCCACCCCTGCGAGCACTGTCTTTGCTCAGCAGTGAGCACATGGGTTTACTCGCTGTGTGCTGTGCTCTTCAACCTGTGTTGTAGAGCAAACCTCTTGGTTGTGGGTCCCGGTGAGGAGCTGGGTGGCCACAGCCCTGCTCAGCAGTGGGCTGTGGTCCCGAAGCCAGCACTTGCCCATGGGGGAGTGGTAGCCACAGGAGCAGGAGCCCTGGGCTGCGGCATTGCCCACGGGAGCTGTGTAGCGGGTTCCCTGCGGGCTCTGTGTCTGTACCTGCATCCCTGCAGCTGCAGAGGACCCCAGCTCAGAGCACCCAGGTTTTGGCAGGTGATGATGAGCAGCACTTGGCCCTCTCTGGGAACTCGGGGGTTCCTCTGCTCCCGGGTGCCTGGCGCTGCCATGGGCTGACACCGCTCCTGTGCCTGCCCCAGCCCAGCGCAGTGCCCTGCTCCCTGCTCCTCACTGCCTTACAGCCCCTGCTGCCGTGCCACCATCCTCGGCTACCGCCCCGCTCACACGGAGGGGACCCAAGGGCTTGGTGCTCACTGTGCCCCGCTCCCAGGACGGGGCCTGCTGCCATGTTTACATGCTGCTGGGACTGGCGTGCGCAGGGACAGGCTCTGGCCCCTCCGTGCCACCCGGCTTCGCCTTTGGGAGCAAGCTCCCTCCCACGTGCCGCGGTCCTGGGCCCGTGCTGCTGCCGCGCTGGGTCCGGGGCTCTTTGTACTGGTGCCAAACGGGGAGCAAGGGACAAGTGCCAAAAAGAAGCGAGCGGTGGAGCTGGCGGCTGCCCCTGCAGAGGCGGGCTGGGCGAGGAGCAGGAGTCGGTCTGTGGCTTCCTCCCTGATTGTAGTGGTGCTGCCTGGGCTGGGGGAGCATCCTCCTCGGTTTGGGTTTGTTTCCTTGGGGGCTTTGGTTGGTTTTGGTTTCTTTCCTCTGTCCCTCTCCCAGTGCTGTGGGCAGGGAGATGCCTGTGCCCTCCCTCGCCCCAGCTGTGTAAAAGTGTATCATGGAAGCGCCAGATTTGGAAATAAAGGTCTATAAAGTGGTGCTGGGCTCGCTGCCATCTGTCCTGCACCCACACCTGGGGCTGGGGCTCGAGGCGATGCTCGGCGCCGGGGCTTCACTTCACCGGTGCTGCTTGAACCTGGCTGTGCCTGGTGCCGGTGCTGGCTCCGGCTGGCAGCGCCGTGGGGCCGCAGGGCTGTGGTTTGCTGTGGGGCCCAGGCGGGAGCTGCCAGCAGCCGGGTGAGGCCACGGGCACACATCCACTGTCCAGGCAGCGTGGCTCCGGCTGTGCCTGCGGGTGAGGAACAGGAACAGCGCGAGCCTGGTGCCTGCATCCCTGCCCCGCGCTGCTGCTGGGGGGAAGGAGCAGGTGAGCAAAGGGCAGGATTGATCCACGGCGCCTGGGCAAGGGTCGCCGCCGGCCCTCACCCCCGGCCCTCGGCTCTGTCTTTGGCACCGGCCTGAGCCCAACCCAGCCCAGGGCAGCCACAGGGCCCAGGCTCGGAGCTGCCGGAGCCCGAGGCAGGGGGCGAGGTGTGGGGGGTGAGGGGCAGGGAGCAGCAGAGCAGGGTGGGGATGGGAGTGGTGATAAGGAGGCAGTAAATAGCACCCAGATATCGGGTGCTATCGGGCAGAGCCTGTGATGGCCTCCCCGTGCTGCCGGGTGAAGGAGAAGCGATGGGCAGGAAGCAGCCACGTGCCGCTGCCCGGCCACGGTGGGACCATGGGCATGAGAGTGGGATGGCAGAGCCAGGATGCGGGAGCGGGATTGGCCCCACTGATGGCAGACGGAGGGGTCTGTGTGTGGCTGCTGTGATACCCCATCATGCTGTGACCATGGGGAGGAACGAGGTGGCCACGGGTTGTACCCCTCTGGCAGTGATAGGAACAAGTGGCTCCAACCCTGGGGGAGCACGGTCCCGGTGTCACCCTCTGTGCCTGTCCCAGCCCCATCCCGCTGCCCAGGGCACCTGGCACTCCCCAGCTCCCATCCTGCCCCCTGACTTCACCCCATACCTCAGCACCGCTCAGCCCAGCTCTGGTGCCTGCGTTCCCAGTGCCGTGTCCCCAGGGGCATGGGCCAAGCGTGACTCAAATCCTCCACAAGCTGCAGTGGTACCAGGTCACGGTGGAGCCCAGGAAGGTGTGATGGGTTCAGCAGGACTCCGGTGCCCGCTGGGGACCTTTGGAACAAGATAACGGCCGGGTCTGTGTGTGCTGGGGAGAGCGGGGCAGTCCACAGGGCGCAGCACACCCGTTCCTGCAGGTAAGCAGGGCTTGGGGCCCGTGGAGAACACCCCGATGCTGCGGCTGGAGGCTGCGGTGCCCCTCCCTGCCCCGAGCACAGCCCCTGCTCCATGGGGTGGGCAGGGGACACCCGTGGGGGGCACAGGAGGGTGATGGCTGCTCCCAGAGCAGTGCCCCGGGGAGGTGAGTGCTTGGCACCGGGTACCCAGCAGCAGCAGATCCATCCCTGTGCCTGGCACTGGGGCACGGTGGCACCAGCCATGGCTGCAGCCGGGAGCCAGGAGTGGCCAGGGCAGTCCCTGGGATGGGGTGTCCATGGGGACAACGCTGGGCCTGCCCCAGCTGGGGGAGCCACCGCAGCAGCAGGGGCTGAGCCGGGTCTCAGGGCTCAGGCTGGTGCGAATCCATGAGGCAATGGAGCCGGGCTGGCAGCAAGTGGGGACCCCCCCATCAGAGGGCACGGGGCTGGGGTCTGTGCACCCCACAATGGCTCGTGAGGCCGCTTGCCTGTGGGTGAGCATCTCAGGATGCACCCACTGGGTCAGCGTGGGGGCAGCTCCGGGGCTGTGGGTCCGGGCAGGGGCACCTCAGTCCCCCCCATCCCACCCTGTGAGGGGCAGCCCCAGCCCCGCTGCTCCGTGCCCTCAGCTCACCCCAGTGAGTGCAGGGGCTGGGAGGGCACCGGTGGGAGACGGCAGGTCCATGGCACTGGCTGGGGCTGACATTCCTGCTCCCCTCATGTGTAAAGGGACAAAGTCTGCTGGGGCTTTGCTCGGTGGCTGCGCTGCAGCACGCGGAGGGGAAGAGTGGTTGGCACCGAGGTGGGTCCTGCACGGGGAGGTGGAGGGGGAGCCCCCCCTGCAGCCCAGCTGAGCAGTGGGGCTGGTGTGGGTCAATGGGGCTGGTGTGGGTCAGCAGGGCTGGCACTGGGCAGGATGGGCAGTGCTCACCGCAGGGTCCCATCTCCCCCCGCCTGCGCACTGTCTGCTGCCCCATTCCCAAATCCCGGCACCCCTGACCTCAGGGCCCATCCTGGCTGACGGCCCCATGGGGTGAGCGGGGCTGAGGAGGGGCCGTGGGTGTGTGGGGCAGGGCAGAGCTGAGCTGCCCCTGCTGTCCCACAGCGCTGGCACGTGCAGGGCCGGGTGGCCATGGCGGCAGAGATGGTGCTGAGCCACCGGGCACCCCACGGGGCGCTGAGTGAGGCCGACCTGGAGGAGGTGGCACCGCGGAACCCCCCTGCCAAGCCCTCGATGCGCCGCTGCCTCCACAAGAACAGGTAGGACCGGGGGGATGTGACGGGACCCCAGCACCATGGCCCCTGGGAGCACGGCTCCGGCTCCCCCATCCCAGTGGTGGACACGGTGCGGACACAGGGGTTGGTTCCCCCTAGCCCACACACCCGTGTCCGCACTCATCCTCCTGCCAGGATGGACATGCAGTGGATGGAGATGGGGTCCCACAGAACCTATTGCTCCCCTCACGATGTCCCTGAGCCCTCAGCCTGGCTTTGGCTCTGTCCCCACAGATGCTCGGCCTCCGCCGCCAAGTCCCTGCTGTTCCGCTTCCTGCCTGTGCTGCGCTGGCTGCCGCGGTACCCGGTCAAGGACTGGCTGCTGGGGGACATCACCTCGGGCTTCAGTGTGGGCATCATGCACCTGCCCCAGGGTGAGCGCCGGGCCCAGGCTGCTGGGGTGCTGTGGCTGGGCCAGGATGCGCTGTCCCTCATGTGTGTCCCTGCTGTGTGTTCAGGGCTCGCATACGCGCTGCTGGCTGGGCTGCCCCCCGTCACCGGCCTCTATTCCTCCTTCTACCCCGTCTTCCTCTACTTCTTCTTCGGGACGTCCAGGCACAACTCCGTGGGTAAGCACAGGGATGGTGGGGATGGAGCAAGGATGACAGGGGGCGAGCCTTCATCCATGGCACAGCATGGCCACATCACTGGTTGGAGGGGACCTTTCTCACCTTTACTTTGCCCCTCCAAGAAGGTGGTTGGCCAAACCAGAGCCAAAGCATGATGAGTGCGCTGTGAGCCCAGCCCATGGGCACAGGTACCTGTGGAGCTCAGAGAGCTCCTGGTGCTGACCCTGTGCTCCCTGCTTGCCCCAGGTCCTTTTGCTGTCATCTCCGTCATGATCGGGAGCTTGACGGACTCCTTGCTGCCCAGTGAGAACTTCCTGGAGTCCATCAATGGCAGCAACATGACGGTCAATGAGGAGCGGCGGGATGCTGCACGCGTGGAGCTGGTGGCCACCATCACTGTCCTGACGGGCATTTTCCAGGTCAGGGGCCCCAACCTGGCCGGGAACGGGGCCCATGGTGGCCCAGGGCCATGAGCTGTGGGTCACTTCTGCCTCCTCCCCTCCAGGTGGCCCTGGGCCTCCTGCAGTTTGGGTTCGTGGTGACCTACCTCTCAGACCCGCTGGTGCGCGGCTACACCACCGCTGCCTCCGTGCACGTCCTCGTCTCCCAGCTCAAGAACGTCTTTGGGCTGTCCCTGGGCGAGCACTCGGGGCCGCTCTCCCTGTTTGTGGTAAGGGGCTGCTCACCCCTGGGGCTCACAGAGCCCCCACACCTACCCAGGGGCTGCCCCGAGCCCATTCCCTGCCATGTCCTCTAGACCGTCATCGAGATCTGCCGGAAGCTGCCAGAGACCAACGTGGGCACCCTGGTGACCGCCATCATCGCCATGGTGGTCATCTACATCGTGAAAGAGCTCAACCACAAGTTCGCCGCCAAGCTCCCCATGCCCATCCCCATCGAGCTCATCACGGTACCAAGAGCTGCCCCAGCTCCTGTGGGGACGCAGCCGCGGGTGGCCCTGTTCCCTCCATGGTGGGATGGGGTGGGATGGGTGCATCCAGCATGCAGCTCCAGGGCACCCATCCCCTCCTCCTCCTCCTCTGGTCCTGCTCGGGGCCCTGCCTCACTCCATCCATCCCCCCCAGATAATCGTCTCCACCGGCATCTCCTACGGCGTCAACCTGAACGCCAAGTTTGGTGTCTCCGTGGTGGGCAACATCCCCAGCGGGTGAGGGGCCAGCACTGCAGGCACCGCAGGGGCTCCACATGCCCATGGCACCCCCATTTGAACCCCGTCTCCCTGTCTTGGCCATAGGTTGAAGCCGCCCGTGGTCCCTAATGTCAGCTACTTTGGGCAGGTGGTGGGCAACGCTTTCGCCATCGCCGTGGTGGGCTACGCCATCTGCATCTCCCTGGGCAAGATCTTTGCCCTGAAGCACGGCTACAAAGTGGACAGCAACCAGGTGATGCTCCGGCATGCAGGGTCCCTTCCCCGGTGACACCAAGCCTGTGGGCGCAGCGCGGTGCACGGCGCTCCCACTGCCCCTCTGTCCCCGCAGGAGCTGATTGCACTGGGCTTCTGCAACTTCCTGGGGGGCTTCTTCCAGTGCTTCGCCATCAGCTGCTCCATGTCACGGAGCCTGGTACAGGAGAGCACGGGGGGCAACAGCCAGGTGGGTCCGGGTGGCTCCACCTCCCTCTGTGGGGCTGGATGGGGCAAGGAGCACAGCGGGAGGTGGGGACATGCCCCTCGCCTCCCGCTCTCCATCTGTGCAGGTAGCTGGTGTCATCGCGTCCCTGGTCATCCTGGTGACCATCCTGAAGATCGGAGAACTCTTCCGGGACCTGCCCAAGGTACATCTGGTCCCACGGCCTCTGCACCATGTCCTACCCCTGTGCCCATCCCATGGCAGGGGAACAGGCAAGAACCCTCCCTAGACCTGCCCTCAGCATCCTTATAGCTGCAGGGACTTCTCTCCTAGGCCATCTTGTCTGCTATCATCATCATCAACCTCCACGGCATGTTCAAGCAGTTCAAAGACATCCGCATGCTCTGGAAGTCCAACCGGGTGGACCTGGTGAGGCATTGACCTGCGGGGGGGCCTCGGCCCTGGGGGGGTCCCCGCGGGTGCCACCACTGACGTTGCCCCCCCCCCAGACTGTCTGGATTGTGACGTTCGTGGCCACGCTCATGCTGAACCTGGACATCGGGCTGGGGGCCTCGGTGGCCTTCGGGCTGCTCACTGTCATCTTCCGCACCCAGCTGTGAGTGCTGGGGCCGGGGCTGGGGCCTGGGGGTACGGGGACCCATAGTGACCCGGCCCCTGCTCTGCTCCCGCAGACCCCACTACTCCATCCTGGGGCGCATCCCCGACACTGATGTCTACAGGGACATGGCTCAATACCAGACGGTAACACAGCGAGTGGGGAGAAGCGCTGCTGCAGTAGGGGTGCAGCACCCCAGGGGCTGTTTGCTGGGGAAGGGAGCAGGGGCAAGATGGGGAGGGAGGGAAGGGGAGCAGGGGCTCCATCCCTGGGGTATCACCTCCGTATCTCCCTCAGGCACAGGAGGTCCCTGGTGTGAAGATCTTCCACTCCTCCTCCACCCTCTACTTTGCCAACGTGGAGCTGTACGCCGAGGCCCTGAAGAAGAAGGTACGAAGGAAAAGATGCCACCCCCCATGTCCCCGCTACTAGCACCGGGGTGGTGATGGGGCGCATTGTCTTGTAGAGTGGCATCAACGTGGACCGCCTGATTGAGAAGAAGAAGAAGGCCCTCAAGAAGCTGAAGAAACAGCAGAAGAAAGCAGAGAAGGAGATGGCAAAGAGGAAAAAGGTGCTTCCCTGCCGCAGGGACCTTGTCACTGTCCCTCTGTGCTGTTCCCGGTTGGTCCCAGCCTCGTGCTTGTGCAGGGTCCCGTTCAGGCTGGGCCATGCTGGTGAGAAGGGGGACTGGGGTAGAGCCAGGCCGCGGTGGCACACCCAAGGTCGGTGGGGAAAGCGGGGCCGTTAATGATTAGGTGGTGGAGCCAGTGAGTCATTGGCCATTTAACGACTTAATCACAATTAAGAGCAGGAACAAAGGCTGTCCGGGTGCCAGCTAATGAGCCCAGCTCACAGAGGGGCACCGGCAGAGGGGTGGGTCTTGACGCATCCGGAAAGAGCCTGAAAGTGGGTGAAGGTGCGAGCAGAGCGCCCGCTGCCCGTGCCCTGATGCGGCCAAGAGCCAGGGCAAGGTGAGCCGGGGGGGGCACTGCCCGGCCCCCCTGCAGCGAGGCCGGTGTCGTCCTTCCCAGCACATGCAGGATGGGCAGAACGGGCCGGGCATTGCGGTGATCGAGCTGAGCGGGGAGGAGGGCAGCGCTCCCCCCGCGCCCACCCTGCGCACCCTGGGGCTGCCGCAGCCCAGCTTCCACACCGTTATCTTGGACTTCAGCCCCGTCAGCTTCGTGGACACCGTGTCCATCAAGATCTTGAAGAACGTAAGGGAAGGGCTGCGGGAGCTTGGGGGGGAAGGACAGGAGCCCCATTCAGGGCATCCCAGTGACGCCGGGGGGGGCCCCGTCTCCTTTACCCTGATGGAACGTTTCCTGCCGGTTGCAGATCTTCAGGGATTTCCATGAGATAGAAGTGGACGTCCTCGTTGCCAGCTGCCCGGGTGAGCGATGGCAACGGCTGCAGAGACACCCGCCCCTCGGGCATGCTCACCCCTGCGTCACCTGGGGCTCCCTCTAGTGTCCCCATCCCGGGGGTGTCCCGCGACGGAGGTGCTGCAGGTTCCCATGGACCTGCAGCCCCCAGCGAGGCAGCTGGGTCCCCGTTGGTGGCACCGGTGTCCCCCGCAGCACAGGGAGGGTCTGGTGCTGAGCCGGGTGCCATAGCCTCGGGTACTGTCCCTGCACACAGTGCCTGTCCTCGCCCAGCTGGAGCGGGGCAACTTCTTCAGCGCATCCATCACCAAGCACTGCTTCTTCCCCTCGGTGCACGCCGCCGCGGAGCACGCCCGCAGGGAGCAGCGCCCGGTACCGGTAAGCGCCCGGCCAGCACTCACGGTCCCCATCCCCGTCCCCGTGACGGATGGGGGCCGCCACGTGAACCCCGTGTGACCCCGCAGCCGGACCTCAGCACCAGGATGTAGCCCCGCAAGAGGAGGACATCTGAGGAGCCGAGCCGGGACCTGCCACCCTCATGGTACCCACGCACCCCGGGCCCCACCGGCCCCTATGGACTCTGAGGGTCGGGGCCGTGAGCTACCCCCAACGCGGGGCTGCCGCAGCCCGCCCCATGTGGGGCCGGGGCCGGGGCCGGACCCAGCAGAGGGGCGGGATGAAACCGTCGCGGGTAAACGCGGGCAGCGTTCCCCGGGCTCCGTTTAATGCACTTTCCTCAATAAAGGTGACCTCAGGCACAGCCGCCTTGGCTGATCCCGGCACTGCGGGGCACGGGAGGCAATGGGGGGTACAGGGGGGCACCGCCGGCCTAACCCCCCCCTGCAGCCCCTCTTCACCCGGACCCGCTGCGGGCCCGTTTGGCTGCGGCTGCAGGCGCGCTACGGGCGGGACCCCGCACTCGGGACCTCCCGCCACCAGGGGGCGCCGCCGCCCGCCCGCTCCGCTCATGGTGTCTCCGCCCTGCAGCCGCCGTGCCCCGCCCCGGTGTGCGCAGGCGCGCCGCGCGCTGTCGGTGGTGACAGGACAAGATGGCGGCTTCCTCGGTGTGCCGGGCCGGTGGTGCGGCCGCGCGGGCCCTGCTGCGGGGTGCGCGTCCCCCTGTGAGTCACCGCGGCACGGCGGAGGGAGGCGGGGACGGGCCGGGCACGGCAGCCGCGGCGGGGCACCTCGCGGGCAGGGGCGATGCCGGGCCTACTGGCTGGGAAGGTCACGGGGACGCGGCGGCCGGGGCCGGGCGGCGGTCGGTATGGAAACCCGGTGCCCGCGGATCGGGCCCGGGCCGGGTGGGGGCCGGTGTTGCCGGGTGCCACTGCCCGCCCTGATACGGGGCTCCCGTCGCTCTGTCCGGGGGTGTCAGCCCGCTCGGAACCTGCAGCGCTGCGGAGGGTTTGCAGGCACCGGTTACCGAGCGGCACGTTCCCAGCGCAGCCGTGAAAGAGCGGCTCTGGGCAGTGCGTGCCCCCAGCCTGCGCCCTCGGGGCTGCCCTGCTCGGGGCAGGCCATGACAGCAGCCTTTGCTCCTCCAGGCAGCTGTGCTGACTTTGACGAGGAACCGAGGCGCTGCCACGTACGCTCAGACACTGCAGAACATCCCCGAGACCCAGGTCACCACTCTGGAAAACGGCCTCCGGGTGGCTTCGGAGGAGTCCACTGAGCCAACGTGCACGGTGAGTGCGAGGCAGGTGAAGGGCTTGCTTGGAGCCCTCAGCCCTGCCTGCTGCAGAGTAACAAAGCCACTGGAACACAAGCTTTTCACAGAGACCGACCTGCTTCTCTTTGTTAACTGGTGGGGCTGATGGAGCAGGAGAAGCTCTAGCCTGGATTTATATGAAGCCTGTAGTTAAGTTCAGGTTTCCTCAGCCTCACTGTTGTTGTGCAAGCAGTAAGTGAACAGGAGGAGTTACACGTCATGCAGAGGGTTTTGTGAGCCTGCTCTGTGAAACCCCAAAACGTGCACAGGAAACAACTGCTGGTGCTTATTCTGATTTTGGTGCTACTGGTACAATGCCTGGGAACAGACTTCTTCTCCTTGCAGTTGTATCTGTGGCCTGAGGCTTAAGCATGCTGTTTGTTTCCTCTCCTGACATGTGCCCTCTATGCCTTTGCCATAGGTGGGTGTGTGGATCGGGGTGGGCAGCCGCTATGAGAACGAGAAGAACAACGGGGCTGGTTTCTTCGTGGAACATCTGGCCTTTAAGGTAAGGAGCTCTGCTGGGTCTTGCACAGCAGCCCTGGAGAGCTGTTCCGAATACAGCCACAGAGTGGTTTGGGTTGGAAGGCACCTTAAAGATCATGCAGTTCCAAATGTGCGTATCTATTGAGCTCTGGCTTTAAAGGCTGTAGCTGTTAAGAGTGTAAATTGGGTCATCTGAGTCCCAGAGACTTTGCACATAGTATAGAAATAAACTTCAGAAGGCACCTAGTGTGTGTGATGCTCTTTGTTTGGGTACGCGACAACTTGCAAGCGTGCATGAATTAATGTAATTCTTATTTATTAGTTGGTATTTCCCTTCTTAAAGGAAAAAAAAGTTATAAGTACCAAGCGAGACTGAATCTCTGCTGTGGTTCCAGTGCCTGGCTGGCCCAGCTGCTGTGGTGCACACACAGATGACCACGTTATAAAGCAGGTTAGCAGGCAGAGCACAAAGCAGCATTTCCTGTAGCCATTTATTTTCCTTTGGTTTTCTTAGAGGACCAGCAAAGTTTAGAGGCTACAGCCCTTACTGCTCTCCCAGCGTGTCTGCTGAACAGCCCTGGGGCAGGAGGTGTCTGAGCCCGGGACGTGCTGCCTCGAGTCCAGCGTATGCCACTGTAGGCAGCCGCAGCATCTGGCTTGCTCCTTAAGAGATGAGCTCTGTGTTAGAAGTAGTTTTCTGCTCCTATTGATGGATGTGATCTTCAGCCAGTGTTGTCTCCTAGTGTAGGTCTTCTGCTTCCCCACTGGGCTTTTATTGGTCTCTCAAAGTCCACCTCAACATCCTTTGGGTATTGTAAAGCCAAGTGTTAACTCTCTTGCTTTCTGCACTTGCTCCTGCCTTTCATGAATCTTGTGACAGGTTTTCTTGGTTTAGGTCTTTATTGTTCTTTTCCTTGCTTTAGTTTTGCCTGAGAGGGAAATCTGCTCATTTCATAATTGTGTTTGTTCTTTTAGGGCACAAAGAATCGTCCTGGTGCTGCCTTTGAGAAGGAGGTGGAGAGCATGGGTGCTCACCTGAACGGGTACACCTCCCGTGAGCAGACTGCTTATTACATAAAGGCCTTGTCCAAGGACATGCCCAAAGGTAGGGTGGCCGGGGACAGAGTTGCATTAGGAGTTTAAGCAAATGCATGTGCTTTTGTTTCTCTCCCACCAGCATCCCCTGTAACAACAGGCCAGGGAGCAAAGCAGCTGGGAGGTAAACTGGAGGTTCTAGTTGGTAGCTGGAGAAAGCATTAGCACTGCTAACATTGGAAATGTGTTACAGCTGTCGAGCTTCTGGCTGACATCGTGCAGAACTGTGCCCTGGAGGACTCTCAGGTTGAGAAGGAACGTGGTGTCATCCTTCAGGAGCTGAAAGAAATGGACAGCAACATGGAGGTTGTTGCCTTAGATTACCTGCACGCCACTGCTTTCCAGGGCACACCGCTGGCCCGCACTGTCGAGGGGACCACAGACAACATCAAGTGAGCATCAGCAGGCTGGATGCAGCAAACATCCCATGGGGTTTGGTCCTTGGTGTGCACGACTGCAGCTTGTCAGCAGTGGTGACTGTACGAGGCAGCCCCAGTCTGTAGTTGGAGGTGATCTGTGCCCATGGGCTTCTCACTGTGTTGTGGCTGTGCTGCCCCGTTGGTGTTAGTGATAGTGAATGTGCTTGTGTGCATTCCTTAGAATCCCCTCATGAAGACGTGGTGGGGCTAGGTTGAACCTTCTCCCATACTTGTCACTTTGATGCTGTTACAGAGATTAAGAGCATGGGATACTCATTGAAGCAGTGGCCTTGAGCATACATGCCTGTTAGCTCCATGACCAAGGTCAGCACTCTCTAGGCTGTATCAAAGTCTATTCTTAACTCTCTACCTTGGCCACCGTTTTCCATTTTCTGTGTTCTGGAATTAGTGCACAGGGAAAACACCAACACCAGTCTTGCCTCTAAAAAGCATTGTTAGCCCACAGTCAAGAGAATCAACAACATCACTGCTGTCTATGTACTGTGAACTTGCTTCTCCTAATCCCTCCTGGCTCAGAGATGCTGATATAGTGGGTCTCTCTCTCTGTTCTTTCTAGGCATCTGACTCGAGCAGATCTAGCTTCATATATTGATAATCACTTCAAGGCACCTCGTATGGTCCTGGCAGCTGCTGGAGGTGAGTTCTAGATCCTGGTGATTCTGGGAAGCCTGGGTATCTTCAGGCTGATGCTCAAACCCCTGTCACACACCTTTAATGTAAAATACTGTTAAATTAAGCTGCTTTAAGACTGCAACTGTCTCTCCCATTGCCAGGTATTTCCCATAAAGAGCTGGTAGATGCAGCTAAGCAGCACTTCAGTGGGGTGCCTTTTAAGTACAAAGAGGATTCTGTGCCTGTCCTCCCACGCTGCCGCTTCACAGGGAGTGAGGTAAAGCTTGAACAAAACAAGCAGCTCTTGCCAAGCTGTTGACTGAATGTGAAGCAGTTACAGCTGCTGCTGAGAGGAGAAATCGTTTGTGTATCTGTGAGAAGCTGATGATGTGGCATCTTGGTAGTGGCCCTGTTCTGTTCTTCGGGCTTATTGCCACAGCGTGTTGGGTTTTAGATGGGACCCAACTCCATTAGGAATGTGAGGCTGTTGCTCACATCATCTGCTGGAAAACTCCTACTGAAGCAACTGGTTTAGCTCAGTAGTGCCCAAGACTGTTTAATTTCACTGGGGTAATATCAGGTGCCCCTGTTTGTCAGCCTGGCATTGCACAGGCTGCAGCAAAGCCACTACTCATGCAGTTCTCCCCTGCTCATGTTCTAGATCCGTGCCAGAGATGATGGCCTGCCAGTTGCCCACATTGCTCTTGCTGTGGAGGGGCCAGGATGGGCTAATCCAGACAACGTTGTCCTCAATGTGGCCAATGCTATCATGGGACGCTATGACCGCACTTTCGGAGGTGGAAAGGTAAGAGGCTTGTCAGTGTGACAGGGAGAGCCTGGAGCCATTTATTCTGGAAACTATACAGAAAGCTGCCTTATGTTGTGCTTAGCTCCCAGCTGTGCAGCAGTTACAAGTCTGGAAAGCAGGGTAACAGTGTAATCAAGGCTAATCCAGCACAGTTGTTGAGAGGAGGTGCTGGCAGCTCAACTGAACCTTCTCTGCTGAGTTAGGAAGAGGTTTAATTGATGAATTCTGAGCAGCTTATTTCTGCCCTCACAAACTAACCATTCAGTGGGGATGGTGATGGAAGCAGGGCAGAGTAGTCTGTAGTGTCAAGCTTGCTTTTCAACTGCAGAGCAAGTGGAACTTGTTTAAAACCTGATATTGGATCCATTCTCATCTGGAATCTGTCTGGCCAGCATTAACTGTGCGAACCCCTGATGCTGGGAGACCTTGCAGTTCCCATTTGCTCCTGCTCCTGTGGTGGTGCATACCAGCTCCTCAGGAGCCTGGGAAAGGAAATGGTTTTGCTGGATGGACTCTTAGGCCATTGTCTGTAGCTTTTCCACCAGTGACTCTCATCTGTTGACCACATGAAGGGTCTAAATTAAGCTCTCCTTCAGCAGAGCGTTCCGCTCTGTCTTGTCTGTGGTCTTTGTGAAAACAGCTCAGTTGGAAAGAATTTGAGCAGCGAGGAAGCTGAAGTGGCTGATGGCCTCTCTTGTTCACAGAATCAGTCCAGCAGGCTGGCCACGCTTGCTGTGGAGCACAATCTCTGCCACAGTTTCCAGACGTTCAACACCTCTTACTCTGACACTGGCCTCTTCGGTTTCCATTTTGTTTCGGATCCGCTCTCCATAGATGACATGATGTTTTGTGCTCAGAGGGAGTGGTGAGTACACGAAGTTCCTGTTCAAGACCTGACACTCTTGTGGGAGATGGACCTGGTGGGGGGAACACATTAGCTCTTCAGAGAGCTGTGTCTCTATGAATGTTATGGTAACTTGCATTCTGGTTACATGATCCCGTAAGTGGTTTCTTTAAATGTCTTAGGATGTGGCTTTTGAGGAGCTGTTTTAATCCCCTTAGGGCTCTTCGGGTCTTTGTTCGTGCTTCCAAGTATTAGTGGTGAGGCTTTGGGGTTTTTTCCATAGACAAGTGAGATCATTCCTTAGAGACGAGGCTTTCCCAGGTGCCTAAAGACATCTCCATTGTCTTGTTGAGCAAAGCAGGCAGAGGGTTCTTTCAGACCATTGTGTTGTGGTTGATAAATGCCCCGCTGCTGGAGTCATGCCAGTGCTTGGGGGCCTCTGACTGTCCATCTTACTGTGTGCATGTGTATCCCAGTGGTGGTTTGAGGCTACATCTGAGGTTCAGAGCTGAGCCATGCTGTGTGTGGAGCAGATGGAGTTAGCCCTAGCCCCAGAGACATTGCAGTTGGCAGGGGAGGAAGGGATTTAGCAGCTGGATTCCAAACAGGCTCTGTGGAGCTGTCTTGTTCGTTCAGCATCAGTTTCCATAGCAGCTTGCAATGCTTGGCAATACTGACACACCTTCCAGCTCCTGTGGCAGTGTACTGCAAGCTGCTTGTCAGTGTGCCTAATGGGCACACCAGAGCTGCTCCAGCCTTTGGAGTGTAACTGTGTAACCTGCTGGCTGATAGCCCCTGCCTACAGGCTTGAGCTCTTGCCTCCTGCTGTTCAGTGCTTCCCATTTCTTAGCTGTGTTCAAGGATGAGTCTCAAGGGTGCAGGACGAGTGATGCTGACAGTAGCTTCTTTCTGCAGGGGCCTGGGAAAGGGAGGATTTAACTTCTCTTTGAGCAGACAAACACATTTAAAAGGTTTGGTGGTCTTTCCATCTCCTCTCCAGGATGCGCCTGTGCACTAGTACCACAGAGTCAGAGGTGGAGAGAGCCAAGAACTATCTCCGGAATGCCATGGTGGCTCAACTGGATGGTATGTTCTGGTTTCTGGATTGCCCACTGCAGCTTTCAGAAGGTCACCACTTGTGTTTCTCCTGGGGAGCAGGAGCTCTGCCAGACGTTACAGTGCTGCTGGCAGGCACTGGGCAAAGCTTCCCTTGCCCTGCTCCATGTTCCTCCTCCCAGTTGTGAAAGCAGCTGACCCCAGCCTGCTGTGCTTCAGGTTACCTCTTCTTACTCCATTGCTGAGAAGGAATAATGTGGTGAAGGTAGAATTGAGACCCTCAAACTGGCCTGCCCTGGCTGGAACACTTTGGAGACCAATGAAGCAATCTTTGGATGCTTAACTCCTGCTGGAGCTGCGTGTAGTGGCAACTACGAGTTGTGCTTCATTGGGAGCCAGTTTAATGGCTGGAGTTTGTTCTGTCTGCTTTGACTGATGATGGGGCTGTGCAGGTCTGGGAGGCTTTCTGTTCTGATGACCATGTGCTATCTTCAACATCTAGGGACTACTCCAGTGTGTGACAATATTGGAAGCCATCTCTTAAACTACGGACGCCGTATCCCTCTGGAGGAGTGGGATGCCAGGATTGCTGTAGGTATCCCTTTGTTTTGCTGGGGGTACCTGAGCATGGTTGGTGTTGGCATTTGCTGGTGTCAGTTTGCTGTAATAACGTGAGGGTTACTTATCCCTTAGTGAAGTTGCCTGGAGTTGAGGCACTCACTGGCACTGATATGTGTGTGTCAGAAACTGGCATAGGCTCAGAGTATCCCACGTCCCTGTGGCTGCATTCAGTCCCTCCCAGAAAGAGGGCATTTACCTGAGTTAAGCAGCACAACATCAGATTCCTTTAACAGTTTTCCTGGAGGTGGCCCACATCTGGGTTGTGTAATTCTGCAGCCATTGTATCCCTTGGAAGGCTTCAGATTTTGGTCTTCCATGCCCTCACAAGGGTGTTCTGTGTAGGACATCAGCCACTCTTGCAAAGAGGAGCTGGGCAGTTAGTGCACATGGCCCAAGGGTCTGCTGGTATCTTTTTGATGATGTTGATGTGCAATAGCAACAGTAACTTCCAGCTTTGAGAATGCAGGTCTGCCAGAAGGGGCATTAATTGTGTGTTTGATATTTATTAGGCTGTTGATGCAAGAATGGTGAGAGAGGTCTGCAGTAAATACATCTATGACAAATGCCCGGCCATTGCAGCAGTTGGTGAGTAGTTGTGGGAGCTGATACATGGGAGCTCAGAAACGAGGCAGGGGTCAAGAGCTGAGTGGAAGGGAGCTGCAGGCAGTTCCTGTGTCTGTTCTGGCCTCTATAACTGCTCTGGCTCTTTGTTGCTGTCCTCCTACCTCTGCCCATCAGATGTGCCAGGGTGCGCTTGCCAGGGGATCAGTGCTGCCCATGCTGGAGGTGGCAGGGAGCTCTGGCTGTGCTCCACCTCTTCACTCACCCGGCTACGCCTGCCCTGTGTCCTTACACTGGGGTCACACAGGTTTACGTAAGGGAAGTGAAGGGACCTGATTCCCTTGTGTTGCTCTGGCATGTCTGTCTGGCCAAGGACAAATTCCTCCCTGAAAACCTGCCTGAGCAGCTCGCTCCGCTCTGCTGCCTCCTTCCTGTGTGCTGTGGGCTCCCCTCCTCCAGGCAGCTGTTTCCTCTGGCCTTCAGAACGGAGCCGCTTGGAAAAATGAGGCAGTTCTTGAACAGGAAATAGGAACGAACCAGCCAGAGTCTCAGTAACTCGGTGGCTCCCTGGGAGTCATACCTGCCTGTGGAGCTGTACTGAGCAGTGCCAGAAACAACTCACTCTGAGGAAATAACAGTTTCTGTGTCAGGAGATGGTACCTGCTGGTTTTCCTGGTGTAGGTTTGAGGTGTAGTCACCTGGTTTTGGGCACAGCTACCCTGCTCCAGTGCCATCTGCTTTAAGACCATGGGAAACTGCACAGGCATTTTGGCTCCATTACTGGTGACTAACTCTTGTTCTGTTCATTTAGGTCCCATCGAACAGCTCTTGGATTACAACCGCATCCGCAGTGGCATGTACTGGGTCCGTTTCTAGGATGTGTCCCTGCAGTGGGAATGGTGAAGCTGTGCACTGTGGCAGGTTCCCTCTGGCTCTGAATGTCCTGTGCACCCAGGGGCAAGAAGAGTCCCATCAACTGGCTGTCTTCACAGTGTTAAATGTATAAATAAAAGTACCCTGTATGGAGCTGGTTCTGCTGGAGTCAGCTGTGTCCTGCTGGGTCTTGTGTGAGTTATTGTTAATCTTGCCAAAGAGATGAGTTACTGGACTGCAATCTGGATTTGTCAGGGCTCATGCTAGAATGGTGTCTGTCTGTAGTCCCACCTCCTCTGTCCTGAGCTGGCAGTGTGCTGGGGGAGAGGTCCTGCCTTTAGGCTGCTTGAAGGAAGTCTTTCCATTGGGATGAGGCTGCCAGGGTAGGTCTGGCTGTTTCACTGTGCCCTTCTGTGCAGGCAGCAGCATGGCTGTGGCAGTGCTGTTTGTGCAGACCTGAGAGCAAAGGCCCTTGAGGGGTCTTCTGTGCTCTCCTGCTTGTCAAGGAGATGGGGATCTGTGAAAGGTTGGTTCTATTCCTGCCCCTGGGTGTGGTGACAGCCAGTCCCCCTGGCCTGGCTGTTGGGGACCTTCCTGTTGTGGTGACCATGGTGGTGGAGGGGGCAGGTTGTGCCACCCCTCTCTCCCCAGTCAGTGACAGACAAAACTGGGTGCTGAGATCCCACCAGCTCTAGAGGCTGGTGAGGGCGAGCAGCTCAGCCCTGCCTGCTGCTGCCTCAGGACGGTGGAGGTGGTTGTCAGGATGGCTGGAGAAGCTGGAGCTGTTGCTAGCAGCCTCTGTGCGATACGTTACCTCTCACTTCAAGCTTCCCAGTTCCCTGTAAAGCAGCTCAATAAGGAGCAGACTGTGGTGAGTATGTTGGTGTTGGTCTCTACATTCCTCTTGCAGATAAGCCTCCATCTGTCCGGTCAGTCTCAGCTATGCCATAACCAAGAAGCTGCTGACTGAAGTATAGGGTGACCTGGCCTATACCTAGAAGGTAATCCCTAGGTCTGAACGGCTGGAGGAGCTACCTGGCCCTTCCTGGTGGTAATGTGGTTGGTGCTCCCTTGTCTTGCCTCCGGGAAGCTGGAACGTGGAACACAAAGGATGAAACTGAGGAAGAGGGATGGAGAAAAGCTTCCCACCAGGCGGCACTCGCTTGTCACAGCCACCCCTGCAGGCTGCGAGGTGATCCCCGCTCTTACCTTCGGGATAGAGTTCCCTGGGATTCTCATCTGATTTCCAGGTGCTGCCCTGACAAGTGGAGTTTAAAGCTAGTGTAAAAGTTTCTAGGAGTTGTCATCACACTGGAGACTGCTGCAGTGCTCTGAGCATTTGTGCTGGATCTGCACTTTTGGTGAGAGTCAGTGTCTGAACCCATTGCGTGTCCCAGGCAAGTTTGAAACTGTTCAATGTTCTTGATGCAACTGGTTTAACTGTGCTTGCAAGCTCTGGCTCGTTACAAGTGCACAGAGGGCTGGAAACTGAACAAGCTCCTGCCTTCAACCTGTGGAACCAGTAAATGGTACCTTGGCTTTGTGTCTGCAAGCAGGCTGTAATCCTCTTTGTCTTCCATTGCTGTATGTTTCCCCCCCTCAGGTGAGCTTCCATGGTGTTTTGCAGTCGGTGTGAACACAAGGAAAGGGAGATGCACATCCTTGCCTCAGCATTTCCTACACCTTCTCTGGATATACCTGCTTGGGAATGGTTGGTTTCCTTGAGTAATTCCCCAAGCTCTTCTGCACTAGGACCAGAGTCAAAGCCCTCTGCAACTGCTGCTTTCCAAAGTGCTGTTTGGGCTGATGTGGCCCAGGAGCTGTGCCCTGGTGAGTGACACTGGGTGCAGTGAGGTGGATGCTGCTGGGAGCCAAGGCTGAGCCTGCCCGGGTGTTGGCATCTTCTGGCTGTGGTTCCAATGGAACCCTGCCTTGTAGTGCTGGTGGTGTTCAGGTGCTGTGGCTCTGTGCTTCCAGAAGCATGGATTGAGAGGGTTGAGGCATCGTTTCCCTTCGGTAAGCAAGCAGCCAGACTGGGGGTCTAAAGGTGGGGAGAGGGGACCCGTTCAGGAGTCGGGAGCGTTGGTGCTTGGCAAAGGCATCAGCACGTGGTGCCTTGGTGAGGGGCTTGGGAAGCATAACCTGGGACTGGTGGAGATCAGGCAGTTGGCACCCACATCCCTCAGCACTGGAGGCACGGAAGCTCTGGCCTCTGGCAGCTTTCCTGCTGCTTGAGCTGCAGGGGTGCTGCTGTTCCTCCACCGGAGCAGCCTCAGTCCAAGGGAATCCAAACTGGGAAGCATCCAGCATGATGGAGATGTGCAACCTCTGCTTTTCCTGAACCTTGGAAAAGTGACATCACCCACTGCCCCCCTGCCCTCGCTGCGCTTCCACTGCCGGTGAAGGACAGCGGCAGCAGCACCAGAGGAGAGAGCTGGAAGCAGCACTGGGACAGGGCAAATCCCCTGGGACTGCAGGGGGCCGGAGTGACCTCCCCAGCCTGGATCCTGGCTCCCTCCCTGGACAATGTGGGATCGATCAGCGTGGCTCTGACCACTGGTTTTCAATGGCTGAAGGGTTTTGTTCTGCTGCTTCACTGGGAAGGTTCCTGGGGACCCCATTAGGCTGTGCTGGTGAGCTCAGCCTGGGGTATCCATGAGCCTTTGCTCCCTGCTGCTCTGCTCAGTGCTGTCTTCTGCTCTCCTGGTGAGGTTCCCTCTTTGAAGCTTGTGCTCTCCACCTACCTCTAGGTAATTGCTTTCCCCCGGGCACCTTGGCACTGTTGGCTGGAAGAGAGGAGGATTTGGAAAGGAGGAGGCTGCACATCGTTGTGTGTGCCCTGGCAAAGGCTCTGCTGCCTGCACAGCACCTGGGTGACTCTGCCCCCAGTCAAGAGCTATTCCAGGTACATAAAACCCAGCAGCAAACATGGGGAGCACGCGCTGGAGCCCTGTGCTCTGGGTTCCCTGCTCCCCAGCAGGGAAAGCTGTGGGAACCAGGGCAGATGCCCAGGGTGGGTCTCCTGGATCCCTTTGATATGTGAGCTGCTTGTTTGGGATCCGGGTGCTTGCCAGGAGAGGCCATAGCAGCCGATTGTCAGCAGTTGCCTCACCTGAGCTAATTACCCACCCTGGAAAGTACAGCTGATAGGGATCATGGGTGCTGAGCCAAGCCTGGCCTCGGGGCCCTGGGAAGCTGCACGGAGGCTTTCACAGCACCGAGAGGCTTGGAGCCGTGCCCCTGCTCCGTGCCAGAGCTCTGGGAGGAGAGTGCAGAGCCCGGGGCTGCTGCTCTGCCCTCTCTGCCAGGGCAATGGGAGCAGAGGGTGAGCGGGTTTGGGGTGCAGCTCTGCTGGGGTCTGGTGCTGCTGAGGCCTCGCTCTGCTTGGACCCATGGGGCAGGGGCTGAGACCAGGGATTGTACCGCCAGGTGTCACCGGTAGGGCTGCAGGGTGGAATAGGGCACACACACAGGTCCTGCCCATCCGTGTGTGGACCAGAAGGGAATGGTGAGCAGTGGTGGCTGGAATCCTATCCAGAAACCCTATTGGGAAAAGGAAATGGCTCATCTAACGCTTTAGTGTATTCATTGTGTGGCAAAGCAAGGGACAAAGGGCCCATCCAGGCCTGACTGCCAGCTCCAGCCAGCCTGGGCTGCCACAGACACGGGCCTGCAGGATGCCTCCTCTTTGTCTTGCCTCTTTCTTCAGTGGCATGTCTGGAAGGGGCGAGTCCGGGGCCTGAGCACCCTCATTAAAAGCTGCTTTACTCTACACGCTGTCCAAAGAGGATCAGTGGCTCTCATATTCCAGCTCTTTCTCCCTTCGTTTGTGTTTTCATCCCTGAGGACTCGGAGGGTTTCAGTGGGGCTGCCCTCAGCTTTGCTGCCCATGGAGCCCGTAGCTGGGGATGCCCAGAGGAGCTGCTGGAACCATGGTGCCTGGAGGAGGCTCTGCCTGGGTTCCTCCCTGCCCGGAGCTGCTGGGGGCAGCCTGGGGAGCTCTGTGAGAGCAGCAGGGGTTTTACTGGTAGGAAGAGGCGTTGGTAGAGTGGAGCCTGTGCTGGATGCACCAGAGACCCTGGAGATGCTGCTCCTGCTCCATGTGCCAGCCCCATCACTGAGCCCCTGCCATGTGCTGGGACTATTGAAGGTTCCATCTGCTGCCTCGGTGTGAGGAGCCCATGCGGCAAGTTCCTGCCTGCTCCCCTGGTGCAGGGGCAGCGCTGCTGTGCCCAGGGGCTGGGTGTGCGGGTGAGCCCTGGGCACCAGCATCCCCCCTTCCCTGCGAGGCTGGAGGTCCCTCGGCCCCAGCTGCTCCCTCATCCCCTGCTCTGTTTACAGCTGTTCCAGATGTGCAGCGCTTGGCAGCAGCTCCAGGGACACAGGAACACGGGATCCTGCTTCTGCTTCGCACGCACGGCAGTGACTCACAGTGACCTTGCTCCGGCTCTGCTGGGAGGATGGACAGGGGTGAGGAGCTCCCCATGATGCGAAGGGTTAACCAATGTACAGGGGGGTTAGGGTTAAGCCACTTGCTTAACGATGTTACTGCTTACTGGTGCTTACTCAACAAGTGCTCAACACTGACTGTGCTTGCTGGAACAGGGTGGGAAGACCAAGGCTATTGATAGGAGGAAGGAACAGTAACTCCTGTTCTCTGGACCCCTAAATCGGCTGAAATCAGCTTTGTGGTTTGGAGAGTGACTAAATCACCAGGGAACATGCACAGTGACTGGAGATGAACAGCTCAGGGAAGACTCATTTACTTCATCTTGAGCCCCCTGCCCATGACCACCAGGAGACCCTACGCAAGCAAGGACCTTTTACCTCATTATGCCATGAATATGTATAGGTGTATTGTGTAACCTCGTGAATATATAATAGTTTAGAGGATAAATATGAAGGACATATGCTGAGGTGCGCATGCCTTTGGAGGAGCTATCCCCTGTGTGCCTCAGTGCTGAATAAAAGCATACCTACTTTACAACTTTAACGAGTTGTGGAGTCTACCTGAGTATCACCCATTGTGCTGGGCTACTCCCGGAGGTGGCAGGGGCCCACAGACAGGATCCTTTACTCCTGCCTCCCCATGTCATCAAGGAGGGTTCAGTGGTGGTGGGGCTGTGCTTTCTGCAAGAAGCTGGAGCTCTGAGCCCCAGCCCTTGTTTGTGGGTGCAGACTGCAACCATCCCCTGCAGCATCCTCACCGGGCTGCTCAGCCGCCCCCCCGCAGCATCTGCCCCACATCCCTTGCGTGCGGTGCCTGTGCCCACCCGCCCGTGCCACTCCGGTGACGCGGCTGTGCTGCTCCATGGGGGTATGAAGTCATCGGGGGTTCCCATGGTGACAGACTGAGCCTCCCGGGCCGGGCGGGCGCTGCCTCCTCTTTGTGCTGCTCTCTGGAGCTGGGCTCCCTGCCAGGGAGCCGGGAGCAGCGGCTCTGCCCTGCGAACAGCACCGAGCCCTCTGGAGCGCGGTCCCCGGCACCCACCACAGCGAGGGGTGCTCCTGCAGCCCCCAGCTCCTCACCACCCCAGCACATCCGCATCCTTCCCGCGGTCGGTAGAACCTGCGGCTGCTGGGGCCCCGGCGCTGGTCGCTGGTGTATGGGAAGGCACAACAGTGTCCTGCGGGCAGAGCAGCTGGTGCCAGCTCTTCCAGATTGGGTACTAGGAACAGTTCTTGATGGAAAGGGCTGACAAGCCCAGGAGCAGGGCTGCGGTGGAGTCATCATCCCTGGAGGGATTTAAAGGACTTGTAGCCCTCGGGGGCATGGTTTAGTGCTGGGGAATGGTTGAACTCGATGATCGTGAACGTCTTTTCCACCGTAAACGCTCCCATGGTTCTTCTGTACCAGCCCCAGGACCTGCACAAGCCCCTTCCCGGCGGCTGCAGCGCAGCCGATGCTCTCCCGTGGCGCGCACCCCGCACCCTGCCCCTGCCTGGCGCCGGCCCTGCCGGGTCCCCGTCCCCTCCCGCAGGGCCGCCCCGCACGGCTCCCGCCAGCCCGGGGGCGCGGGTGATGCTCCCCTTGCGCAAGGAGCAGCCGAGCCCACGGAGCGGGAGGGGGGCTCTGCCCTGAGCCCCCCCCCCCGGGGGTTCACAGCGAGCCCCGGGTTTAGGGCGTGTGGGTGCGGGTTGTGAAACACGGAGCAGGGGCGGGAGGAAGCACCGAGGCATTGAGCAACCCCCGGGCTCCCGATGCTGCTCCTGCTTCCACACTGCGGCATCCCGGGCGGGGATGTTCCCTGGCACGGGGCTGTGGGGCCTGGGGCTGGGGAGCTGGGGTGGGCAGACTCCCCCCGAGCACCTCGGAGCGGGTCCCTGCCACCGGTGACTGCTGTGCTGGGGCTGGCAGCACCCATGGCCCGCAGCAGGAGGGGTGGTGCACTCGCCACCAGTGACTCCTTGTTCCCATCCTTGTTCCTCTTGGGAAGGCAATGACCGTCCACAGCGAGCCCCAGTGCAGCAGCAGCAGCATCCCAGAGCAGTGCTTCAGCATGTCCTCACTCTGTCCTTTGCGGTTGGGATAGGGGCCCCTGAGGGATGGCTCCTTGATTCCTCTTGGCAACGCTCCTCCCCTGGGAATACAGCTGCCCTGAGCCGATGCAACAGCCTGGGAGGCAGTTGGAGGGAGGAACAAATACTCCCATCCCCACAGAGCTGCACAAACCCCCCGTGGGGAGCAGCTTCTTGTGGCACAGCCGGTGGCATCCCAGCAATGGCTGCAGCTTCCCAGGCCCGAATGCTGCCTGCCCTTCCTCCTGCTGCCAGTGCCCATAATGTCCGTGGGGCAACTGGTCTGGCTGGGAGCCCCTTCCCAGCTCAGTGTCAGGCCGCTCCTGTACCTTGCCCATCTCCCCCTGCACTGAGGCTGAGGCAGGAGGGATGGGCAGCAATGGGCTTCAGAGGTGCTGTGAGGTTTGGGAGCTGCTGGGCAGCTTGTCCCCATGTGTGACAAGAGCTGCTGTGATGCCGGCAAGTGCCCCAGCTCTGCAGGTCGGGCTCCATGGGCTGGGCATATCCCGATCCTCGGTGTCTCCCTGCTCAGCCTGGTGTGAAGCAGGAAGCGGTGGCACCATCCTGTGCACGGTGCTGGTGAGCGTTCCCCTGAGGTCCCCAGGAGCAGTGCTGGACTCCTGCCTTCCCTCCCATCCCCTGGGAGCTTTGCTGTGTCTGGTCCCTGCATTCCCACCCTTTCCTGCATCCCCATCCTCGGGGACAAGCTGGGTTTATTTTACAGAGCCTGGTCCCTCCTGTGTGTGAGAGCAAAGGCAAGCAGCTTGTGCCTCCATCACTGGAGTGTGAAGAACCTGGGTGGTCAGTGCAGATGGAGTGCATCACCTCAGTCCCTGCCTGCTCCAGGTCCCTGGTACCCAGCCCCAGTTACTGTGCAGCCTCTCTGGGCACCCCACCATCGCCCAAAGCTAATGGAGATGGCTGGTTAACTGGGGGCTCTGGAGCCCTACGCAGCGCCGCTGGCTCCTCATCCCGCTGCCATCGTCCTCACCATCACCCTCCCTTTGTGGCTCTGTGCTGCTGCAAAGTGCCACCACCCCCAGTCAGTGCCTGGCTTCCCTCTCCCTGGGAACCAACCCAGTCCCTGTGTCAGGCTGACCAGGGCTGCCTTTTCCTGCAGCCAAGGGGTGTCACCATTCCCTCCGGAGCCCTGTCCACATGGACAGCAGGGCCTGGCTGCAGTCCAGCACAGCTCTGTGGGATGCTGGTGTGTGGCCGTGCTGGCAGCAGCCTCCAGACACAACAGTTTATGGTCAGGAAAAGCTTCTGATCCCTCTGCAACGGCTTGGGGGGAGCCCTGAGGGATGAGGGACCACTTGTCCCCATCATCACCCACCAGATCCTCTGTGGTCCCTGCAGACAGGAGCATCCCCAGTGCCGCAGGGCAGAGGGCAACTCACTGGGAATGGCTTCCCCCTGATGTGACACTTTGCTTCCTTCTGCAGCGATGTGGCTTTGGGCTGCAGCAGGATGGGGGGTGCTGCAGGAGGTCCCCTCTGGTGCTGAGGAGCCTTCAGGGAGGCTGTCTCCTACCCCAAGCCCTGAGGGCAGGTCAGCAGGTGGTAAAGGGTGACCAGCTCCCCTCCCTGGCCCATTTTGTGGCTCTTGGGCTTGCTGGGGAGCCCCATGGGGTGGCCCACAAGTCCCTGAGGCCGCATCATGAGCACGATGCTGACCCCCCGGTGCTCTCCCGGAGCCAGCCGGTGATGGCGGTGGGATCCCGGGGTGCTGCGGTTGGGAGCTGGCGGTGCCTGGTGCTGGGAGACATTCCTGGAGCGTGTCCCAACCGGCCCCGCGGCAGGCGAGGCTCCTCTTGGCTCCGGCCGCTCCTCCTCCCCTCGCCCTCCGCGGCGCCAGCCCCGTTGAGCCCGGAGCCCCCCGATGTGGAAGGGCCCGGGCAGGGGGCAGGTCCCCTCCAGCAGCCCTGGAGCTGCCCCGCGCATCCCCGGGATGCCGGGGCAGGGAGCGCTGCCGGACAGCGAGGGGCTGGGACACCAAACCCCTGTGCGGGCTGTGCCGAATCCCGGCCGCGGGACGTGGGGCATCGGATGGGACCCAGGGCACCGCGGCTGCAGCTGGCTTCTTGCAGCGTCGCGTCTCACCGTGACTCACCCAACACAGCTGAAACCTCACCTGAGGGCGCAGAAAATAGGTTTTCCTCTTGTTTCCTACCGCGGCTGCTCACCTGGCAACGCAGGGCAGGGAGAGGCTCAGCCCCAGGCTTCCTCCGTGCCAGTTCTCAGACGGCAGGGCTCGGGAAAGGGCCGGTGGCTTCCTGGGATGTTCCTGGAGGGATCGGCTGCAGCAGCACCCAGTGAATCACTCACACCTGGAGCTCTCCCTCTTCCGAGGCTCTGTCCGTGTGCCGGCGGCCACGGATTCCTTCCCGGCCCTGCTATGCGCAGAGAGCCGGGAAACACCGCATGGAGGAGGCACCTTGATGTTGGGGACCCAGCACCCTGCGTGCCCCTCTCCAGTGCCAGTGCAAGCGGGATGCTGCGGGCACCATGGTCAGGATGCGTCTGTGATGAACCACAGGCAGGCAGAGCCCGTGGCACGGCTGCAGAGCGTCACTGCTCGGTGCCCCGGTGCCCGCGGTGATGCTGGCCTCAGCACTGCCCCCTCACAGCCCAGTGACCCCCGTCTGCCCCTGCCCTGCCGCAGGCACCACGCCGTGGGGCTGCTCCGCCAGCTCCGGGCCCGGGGCCAGCACAGCGCCTTGGCAGGCCCCGCACCCCCGCTGTAACGCAGCCCCTTGTCTAACTGGGACATCCTCTGAGCGAGCGGCTTGGGGATGGTCCTGGCCTGGGGATGCCGGATCCCTGGAGCTGGGGAAGGAGGGGGAAACCCGTGGCCACGGTGAACTTTGGAGCCACCGGCCAGGTTTGGGGGCCGGGGCAGGGGCCTAACGAGGGAAAGGCTAATGAAGAGGAGGGGATGCGCTGCCTGCTGCGCCTTTAAGAAGAGCAGGGGCATCGCCGCCCCTCCCCTGCCTGGGAACTGTGTGTGCCTGGGAAAGTTGCCTACAGCCGGCCCTGGAGCATCTTTGCTCGGTGGCAGGTGGCCCTGCTTCGGGTCCCCATCCCTGCGGTGGCCCCGGGGACCCCCCCTGCCGCTCCCCTCCCTCCTGCTGGAAGATGCCCCCGGAGCTGCCCGTTGCCCCACCGGGAGCCGAGGGGAGCCAGGAGGGCGCAGGTACGCGGGGTGCTGGGGATGTGGGTGACCGAGAAAACAGGGGGAGGTGACACATGGGGCACATGCTGTGGCCATGAAGCAGGGTCAGCCCCGGGGAAGCACAGGCACCAACAGGAGGATGGGGTGCAGGTGATTCACCCCAAGGAGAGCTGTGATCCCATGGGGTGTCCTGGGGGTGAGGGGCACCTTGAGGGTCAGGGGTGCACCCTGGGCCGAGGAGGAACCCTAGGGGACAGTGCCTCCAGTCGCTGGGTGGGCAGAGGGAGGCCAGGGCAGTGCAGGTCCCTGGCCACCTCGCTGGGCATTCCCCTACCCCGTGCAGTCACACCACTGGGGGCTTCCCGGCGAGTTCACTGGCTCTGGGGCGGGTCTTGGCCATTGGTGTGAGCTGGTGGTTCCTGGGTTAGGGTTAGGGTTGGGGAGGTGGCATCCGGAGCAGGGCAGGAGGATGCTGCTGCTGGCTCCGGGGCAGTCGCTGTACTTCAGCCACGGGTGCTGGGGTCCCACGAGTTGTGAGTGCAGGAGAGGTCCTTGCCGAGGCCCGGCCAGGCTGCAGCCTCATAGGAGCTGTGCCCATGTGGGGAGCAGCCCATCTCCAGCACCACAGGCCTTCCCAGGGCTGGTGCTTGGAGCCAGACTCTGACCTGGAGCGGGCCAGGGACTCGGGTCCCCACAGCAGCTCCATCCCACTCTGCCCAGGGCCAGGCAGTGCCCCGGGGTCTCCAGGAGCACATTACATTGCCCTGAGATAGACGGAGGTGCACGGCTGGCTCCTGGCTGGCAGATCCCAGAGTTCCTGGGACAGGGAGATGCAGGAGGGAAAACTGCCTTGAGCCCCAGCTCGGCACCGAGCCCAGCAGAAACCTCTCCGGGGTCCAAAACCCCCCACTTCACCCACCCCTCGCAGCCCCCAGCCCCTGCCCGGCCTGCAGCAGAGCCGGCACTTTGGGGGGATCCGCTCGGTGGGGTGGGGAAAGCCCTTTTTGGGGCTGGGTTGGGCGGGGGCCGCGACGCTCCCGCTTCCCCCCCTTCCCGGCACCGCGCTCCGGGCCGCCCTCGATAAAGGGGCGGGAGCACCGGGGGCCGGTACGCGCCGGGACCGCCTGCGCCCGGCTCTGCTCGGTACGGCTCGGCTCGGAGCGGCTCGGCACGGAGCGGTGCAGCCCCGCGGTGGGTGAGTGCGTGCGGCCGCGGGGGTCCCGCTGCAGGCGGGGCAGGGGGGTGCTGCGGGGCAGGACCGGACCGAACCGAACCGACCCCCCCGCGGGCTCTCGTCCGCCCTCCCCTCCGGGCGCGCTCCTCCCCGGTGCAACCGGGCCGCGCTGTGCTGGGCTGAGACCCGGCGTGGCCATCGCAGTGGTGTCAGGCCGGGTGTTCCCCCGCCCGCAGCCGTGTGCGCGGGGAGCGGCGGCTCTCGCCCACCCTGGCTGCTCTGGAGCAGCCCGAGCTCGCCGCCCGCAACGGGGGTCCCCGTAGCAGGGCTGGGGGCTGCGGGGAGCTGGTGCCGGGGCCGGGATGGGCAGGCAGGGAGCGGGGAGCAGGCAGGGAACAGGCAGGGAGCAGGCAGGGAGCGGGAAGGGCTTGTGGAGGCAGAGCCCGCGCACACCCTGGGCACGACTCCCCGAGGCACCGGGCAGAGAGCGGAGCCGGGGCCCCCCGCACGCTGCCGTCGGGGCTCCCTCCCGGGCAGGGACAGGCAGCGGCTGCCCACCGGGCACTGGCACCTCCCGGCCTGGAGTGTGGCACTGGGCACTGCCGGCTGTGCCTCCAGCATGGGGATGTGTGGTGACAAGGCCAGGCATGGGCCCGCTGCCCTGGCCCAAAGTAGGGGCTCTCCCTGGTTCGTGGGGTGCCAGCAGTGGCGCTTTGTCCTCCTGAGGCTGCCATGTGCCCTGGCACGGTGTGGTACTGGTGCCTCCCCGGTCCTGCTGTGCTGTCACCGGTGTCCCCAGGACATGGGGCAATGGTGGCATCCTCCTCTCCCTCAGGCTCCCACGATGAGCAGCCGGCTCCTGCTCCTCACCGTGCTCCCTGTGCTCCTGGGCCCGCCGGTTGCCGCGGTGCAGAAGAGGAGCCAAGGTGGGTGCTGAGCACCGGGTGCACGCAGTGGGCGAGGGGCCAGCACGGTGCCATGGTGCCAGCCTGTGCCCTGAGCACTGTCGCCATCCCGCAGCGGTGTGTGAGGACGTGCTGGAGGCCGACATCGCCTTCCTGGTGGACGGCTCGTCCAGCATCGGCAGGAACAACTTCCGCGCCATCCGCACGTTCATGGAGGAGCTGGTGGTGCCCTTCGTGCCGGCGGTGGGCGAGAGGGCCGTGCGCTTCGCCGTGGTGCAGTACAGCGACGAGCCGCGGTGAGCCCCAGGAAGGGGCATGGGAGCAGTGGGCAGCGGGGATGGGAGCTGACGTGTCCCCTGCTCCCCAGGGTGGAGTTCTCCTTCTCCCAGCACACCAACGGCTCCAGTGTCCGGAGGGCCATCCAGCAGCTCAGCTACAAGGGCGGCAACACGCGCACCGGTGCTGGTTTCCGCTATGTGGCTGACAACTTCTTTGGTCCCACCCAGCTCCGGCCTGGGGTCCCCCAGGTACGGGCATGGCTGTGGCCCCGGGAGCACCCAGGGAATGACACAGCAGGGCTGTGGGCCCTAGGCTGGGGCTTATGGCTCATCCCTGGCCCCGCAGATCTGCATCCTCATCACGGATGGCAAGTCCCAGGATGATGCTGAGGGGCCGGCAGCAAAGCTGAAGAGCCAGGGCATCAAGGTCTTTGCTGTTGGTGAGTGAGGCTTTGGCACTGGACAAGAGGGTCTGCTGCTGGCTTCAGGGTTCCTGCCCTCACCCATCATCTCCATCCCTGCCAGGAGTCAAGAATGCCGACCGCAAGGAGCTGATCCGTGTTGCCTCGATGCCCACCGATGCTTTCTTCTTCTATGTTGGTGACTTCAAGCTGCTGGGGACGCTGGTGCCGCTGATGACACGCAGGGTGTGCACGAGCGTCGGGGGTACCCTGCGCACGCTGGGTATGGACTCCTGTCCTCCTCCCTGGGTCCACCTTTAGCACCCACCCTCCCCAGAATGCCTCCCTGTCCGTCCTGTGACACTGAGCACATGGCTGTGCCACTTGGGAAGCTCTCCCTGCTGCCCCACGCACCCTGGAGCTGATGGCCCCTGTGCTCCCCTGCAGACGGGACAAGCCACACCGGCCCCTCAAACCTGGAGTTCCTGGAGCGGGGCCTTGATCAGCTGCAGATAAGATGGACCGCGGCCAGCGGCCCCGTCACCGGCTACCGGGTGCAGCGCGTGCCGCTGACCGGGCTGGGGCAGCCGGTTGTGGCTGAGAGGCAGGAGGTGAGGGTCCCACCCGCGCACCTGGGGTCCCCAGCGGCCCCATGCATGGCCTGGGGACACTGAGGGGTGACACGGTCCCTGCCCAGGTGAGCCTGGGGCCACGGGAGACCAGCACCGTGCTGCGGGGGCTGCGCGCGGGGACCGAGTACCTGGTCACTGTCACTGCCCAGTACGCCAACAGCGTCGGCGAGTCCGTGTCCGGCCGAGCGCGCACCCGTGAGTGTCCATGAGCATCCGTGAGCGGGGCCATGTCTGTGATGGGCAGGGGCACACGGGGCTGGGGCTCACCCCTGCTTCTGCGTTGTCCCCAGAGAGCCAGGCTGGCTCCGTGCTGGATTTCCGTGTGGTGGAGACTGGACCAACGTTCCTGCGGCTGGCCTGGCAGCCCGGCCCCGAGCCCCCACAGGGCTACAGCCTCAGCTACGGTGTGCAAGGTGAGGGGGTGTGCAAGGGGAGGGGATGTGCAAGGGGGTGTGCAAGGGGAGGGGATGTGCAAGGGGGTGTGCAAGGGGAGGGATGTGCAAGGGGAGGGGATGTGCAAGGGGAGGGGATGTGCAAGGGGAGGGGATGTGCAAGGGGGTGTGCAAGGGGAGGGGATGTGCAAGGGGAGGGGATGTGCAAGGGGAGGGATGTGCAAGGTGAGGGATGTGCAAGGGGAGGGGATGTGCAAGGGGAGGGGATGTGCAAGGGGAGGGGATGTGCAAGGGGAGGGATGTGCAAAGGGGTGTGCAAGGGGAGGGGATGTGCAAGGTGAGGGATGTGCAAGGGGAGGGGATGTGCAAGGTGAGGGATGTGCAAGGGGATGTGCAAGGGGAGGGGATGTGCAAGGTGAGGGATGTGCAAGGGGGTGTGCAAGGGGAGGGGATGTGCAAGGTGAGGGATGTGCAAGGGGAGGGATGTGCAAGGGGGTGTGCAAGGGGAGGGATGTGCAAGGGGAGGGATGTGCAAGGGGAGGGATGTGCAAGGGGGTGTGCAAGGGGAGGGATGTGCAAGGGGGTGTGCAAGGGGAGGGGATGTGCGAGGTGAGGGATGTGCAAGGTGAGGGATGTGCAAGGGGGTGTGAAAGGGGAGGGGATGTGCAAGGGGAGGGATGTGCAAGGGGAGGGATGTGCAAGGGGAGGGATGTGCAAGGGGGTGTGCGAGGTGAGGGATGTGCAAGGGGGTGTGCAAGGTGAGGGGATGTGCGAGGTGAGAGATGTGCGAGGTGAGAGATGTGCAAGGGGAGGGACATGCAAGGGGAGGGAATGGTCCCTACAAGGGAGCTGTCCTGCCTGGATGCCTTTGCACTGCTTCATATGCCGGGCTGGGCATGGCAGGGACCATGCCTGGAGGGGTGCATGCAGGGGGTTTGGTGCAGGGGTGCACGGCCAGAGCACTGTGGCTGCCGGTGCCCTTGCTGCAGGGCACACGTATGTGCAGAGGCATGGGGCCATGTGTGTGTTCCTACATCCCGAGGCTCAGGTGTGTGCTGGTGTGTTCATGACACTGGTGCCATGTGGCGCGTGCCCGGTGCAGGCCGGGGGTGCCGGCACACGCATGCAGGGGGTGTCACCCCCATCCTGCTGGGCCCCACTGCAGCTGCACACCTGCAGCCCCTCCCTGCCCCACGGCCCTCGGGGTGCCCTTGGCTGCGGTCCCGGCCTCTCCCCGGCTCCCCACCCTTGGCACCGCCTGGCACCCCCAGGGCAGGCTGCGGACACCCCTTTGTTGCCGGCACGGAGCGCGCCAGGCCCCTGCCCACCGCAGCCTCCCCACCAGGAGCAGCCCAGCGGCAGGAGAAGAGCCTGGGGGCCAGCGCTCAATCGGCCACGCTCAGCAGCCTGCACCCCGACACCGAGTACGTGGTGATGCTGCGGCCCCGCTACGCGCAGCAGCCCGCCCGCCCCAGCACCCTCACCGCAAGGACACGTAAGCACTGAGCCAGGCCCTGGGATCACATTGGGTGGGGATGGGTTCCCAGCACAGGGGCACCCCTCCACTCACCATGCCCCATAGGGATGGGGCTGCCTGGCCCATTGATGCCTGGGGAGGGGGGTGGCGGATGGGGATGTGTGCGCACATGACTACAAGGTGATGGTGATGCTCTGAGCCCCAAAAGGTGCTCCCAGGGGGCACTCCCGAGCCCGTTCGCAGCCTCCTGGGAGTGTTCCCACTGATGCTTCCCCCACGGGATGTAAAAATGGCTGGAAAAGTGCAGTTTTGGTGAATTCAAGCACTGGCTCTGCAGGAGGAAAACGTGGTTGCCGCAGGGAGGAGGGTGGCGGCAGCATCACCAGGCAGGCGCGGGGGCGAGCCCCCGAGGGAGCACCTTTGGAAGCCTCAGAACTGGCAAACCAGTTCCTCGGCTGCCCCAGGCGGCTTTAACCAGCAGGAAGTATTTAAGGCATTAGGAGGAAGGTGTTGGAGCTCCAGTTCTTCGGAGCTGGGATGCTTTGAAGAAGCCACCCGGGTGCAGGCTGCCCTGGGTGATCCTGGTGCAGTGCAGCATCCATGGGTAGAGGCCAGAGGGGTTCCCATCCCTGGAGCAGGCAGGTTTCTTGGTGCTTCCCACTGTTCTGTGCCCCAGTGTCCCATGGGGAACCTCTCACCGCAGGGCCCCCGGTGGCTGTGCAGCACTTGGCTGTTCACAACGTGTCGGCACAGAGCATGCTGCTGGCCTGGCAGCCCGTCAGCGGGGCCACTGGCTACCGGCTGTCCTGGGCCACCCTCACAGGTAGGTGCCCATCCCTTGTGCTGGTGGCCACAGGGAAGGGGACAGGAGAGGGCAGTGGCACCCCAAGGGATGGTTTTGCCGGCTCCCGCAGGGCAGGACAGGCACAGGGTGGACCTGGATGCTGGGCGGACGTCACATGCGCTGGGGGGGCTGCAGCCCAACACTGACTACGTGGCGGCTGTGGCCCCGCTCTTCGGGCAGCTGGAGGGACCAGCAGCCACCGTGCGGCAGAGGACGGGTAGGTGCTGGGAATGGGGCTGCCACCCCGTTCCTACCCTGTTGCCCTTGCCATGGGATGAGGGGGGACCATCCCCATGGCCGTGCACCACAGCAGTGCTCCTGCGGTGTGCGGGGCTGGTGGCAGCGTGGCACGGGCCAGCCTGGCTCATGGGGTCCCTCTTGTAGAGCCGGGTGCAGAGCAGATGCTGCGGACCAACATCCTGGGCCCCACGTCCATCCAGGTGCTCTGGACCAGTGCTCGCGATGCCCGTGGCTACCGTCTGGAGTGGAAGAGAGCCACAGGTAGGCTCAGGGTGCCTCATCATTGCCACGGACCCCTTGTGCCAGCAGCTTGCACTGACCCCCCCCTACCCGCAGGACCGGAGCCCCCCAGAACAGTGTCGCTCCCCAGCAGCACCAACACCTACCAGCTGACGGGGCTGCAGCCAGGCACTGAGTACCGCATCACCCTCTACACGCTCTACGATGGCAGGGAGGTGGCCACCCCTGTCACCACCTTCCAGACAGGTGACTGCCGGGGGTCCCCGGGTTGTCCCCACCCTTCCAATCCATTGGGATGTCCCAGGTATTGCTCATCCCAGGGACCCCTTGGCCATGAGACCCAGCTCTGCAGCCTTGTCCTGGGGTGATGCTGGGGCCGTGCCTCACCGTGTGCCCTTTCAGACGTGGAGGTGCCCGTGGGAGCTGTGTCGGACCTGCGGGTGCTCGAGGAGTCGAGCCGGTGGCTGCGGCTGGGCTGGACGGGCGTCCCTGGCGCCACCGAGTACAAAGTGGTGGTGCGCAACAGCCAGGGTGAGCGGGGCCGGGTCAGGCTGTGGCAGGGTGAGCAGGGCAGGGTGCAGGCAGCGCCCAGGGCCCCACCGGCCGGAGGGTGCTGAGTGCCTGTGGCTGCGCTCCCGGCAGATGGCACGGAGAGGACGAGGCGCGTCCCCGGCAGCCAGACGGGGCTTGAGCTGGGTGACCTCCGCGAGGGCATCGCTTACCTGGTGCGGGTCTCGGCGCTCGCAGGCAGCCGGGAGGGCAGCGCGGCCACGCTCACCGTCCGCCGCAGTGAGTGCCCGCCGGGGTTTGGCACCGGGATCCCAGTGCTGTGCATTCCACACCCCCTTTCCCCCCCGCATGCCTTTGTCCTCTACCCCCGTGGGGTGCCGGGTGGCCGCAGGGCCCCTCTGAGCACCCCGCGGTGACGCTGCGGTGCCGTGGGGCGGTGCAGAGCTCCCGGCGGTGGGCACCGTGTCGGAGGTGCGGGTGATGGAGGCGAGTCCCGGGCAGCTCCGGGTGACCTGGCGGGGGCTGCCGGGCGCCGGGGGCTACGTGCTGAGCTGGCGGGGCAGCGACGGTGAGTGCGGGCACAGCGGGAGGCTGCGCGGTGGCGCCAGAGCCCTTCCCATCGCAGCCGTCCCCTGCAGGTGTGGAGCAGTCCCGCTTCCTCCCCGCCGACCCCACCGCCTTCACCATCGAGGGGCTGCGCCCCGGCGTTATCTACACCGTTGGTGTCGCTGCCGTTGTGGATGGGCGTGAGGGCAGCCCTGTCACCGCCACGGCGCGGACCGGTGAGGTGTCCCCCTGCCCATCGGTGCTGGCTGGTGCCGCTGGCCTCCGGCCCCGGTGACATGGTCCTCTTGGTGCCACAGCACCCGAGCAGGTGGGGACGGTGTCGCGGCTGGAGGTGCAGGCATCCAGGAACAACGTCGCCCGTGTCACCTGGGTCGGTGTGCCAGGAGCCACGGCTTACCGCGTGGTGTGGAGCCGCAGGGACGGTACCGTGGGATGGGGACGGGGATGGGCTGTGGGGATGGAGGGCTGGGGATTGATCCATGCTCCTCGGCAGGGGGCTCGGAGAGCAGCCGCCACGTTCCCGGCCACACCAGCTCCTTCGACATCCCCAACCTGGAGGGAGGTGTCTCCTACACGGTGAAGGTGACAGCGCTCATCGGCAACCGCGAGGGCAACCCTGTCTCCATTGTCGTCACCACCCGTGAGTGCTGGGGCAGGGGCAGCACCTGGGGTGACACCAGGAGCACTGCCCCTAACCCTGCTTCTCTGCCCAACAGCGGAGGCAGCGCCGGTGCCCCCCATCAGCAGCTTCCAGGTGACAGAGGCCTCAGAGCACCGGCTGCGCCTGGCCTGGGTGCCGGCCGCTGGCAGCGCCGGGTACCGCCTGGTCTGGCGCCTGGCTGAAGGTGAGAGTGACCCCAGCCCCCTGCACCCCACAGGCCCCCCCATGTGCACCCTCACCCCTCTGTGCCCGCACAGGTGGGCCGCAGCGCAGCCACCAGCTCCCAGCCACTGCCACCAACTACGACCTCACGGGGCTGGAGCCAGGACGGCGCTACCAGATCAGCATCACCAGCCTGGCCGGTGGCCGGGAGAGCGAGCCAGCCACCATCACTGGTGTTACCGGTACAGGACTGTGTGCAGGGCACGGGCAGCCCAGAGCGAACTTGGAACTGGGCAGTGCCTTGGGCTGTGGAGGGTGATGGGTGGGGAATGGGAGCTGGCTGGGGGCTGGGACATGCTTCTCCTCTCTTGGTAGCTGCCCTGGGCCTTGTCACCAGCCTGCAGGTGACAGAGGTACGGAGGGACTCAGTGACACTCACCTGGAGCCCGGTCCCTGGCGCCTCAGGCTACATCCTCTCCTGGACCCCCCCCACGGGTGAGACGGGAGGGTGTCCCCAGCCTGGGCTGTGTCCCTGTGGGTCTCACTGCCCCCCTGACCTTGTCCCTGGGTGGCAGCGGGCAGGGAGTCGGGGCGCACGCTGCCCGGCACTGCCAGCTCCCAGCAGGTCTCAGGGCTGCGCCTGGGCCAACGCTACACCTTCACCCTGCGCCCGCTGCTGGGCAGCACGCCCGGCGCCGAGACGTCTGTCAGTGAGCGCACAGGTACCATGGGCTCACTGGGGACCTGGTCACTGGTGGCTGTCCCAGCAGCTGCTTCACCCCGTCCCTGTCTGCAGTGTGCAGGGATGCCCGCGGTGACGTCGTGTTCCTGGTGCATGGCACCCGTGACAGCTCCTCTGGCGCTGACGCCATCCGCACGCTCCTCTCCAACACCGTGTCTGCGCTGGGGCACCTGGGCCCGGATGGTACCCAGGTAGGGGCTGCGGTGGTGGGGGATCCCGGGGGACATGGGTGGGTTGTGGTGCCCACTGCTCCCTGTGCTCTCGCAGGTGGCCCTGGCCACGTACAGCTACCGCAGCCTGCCCTGGCTGCTGCTGAACCGCTCCAGCGACCTGCCCACCGTGCTGGAGCAGATCCACACCATGCGCTACGAGGAGCCCAGCGGCAACGCCATCGGTGAGGGGCGGCTCCGGGAGCCGGGCAGCGCTGTGGGACCCTGCGGACTGCCCTTTCCTCCTTCTCCCTCCCTAGGGGCAGCCATCACCTTCGCCAGGACCTACCTGCTGAGCCCTGGTGCGGGGCGCCGGCCCAGTGTGCCGGCCGTGCTGGTGATCCTGGCTGACGGCCCCTCCGGGGACGATGCCATTGCTGCGGCCAGGGATGTCAAGGCTGGGGGTGAGGATGGATGGATGAGTGCCGCAGGGTGCACGGCAGCGCCGCAGGGTGCTGAGGCTGCTCTTGGCCAGGGGTCCGGGTGCTGGCGGTGGGACTGGAGGGAGCAGACCGGGAGCAGCTCCGGCGCATGGTGACTGGGGAGGACCCGCGGTACATCTACCATGGCGGCGGTGCCCTGGCTGAGCTGGAGGGAGAGCTCACCGATGACCTCTGCACCATCATCTCGACCAGGGTAAGGGGCTGGGGGTGGGAGCAGCCCCATGGGGGGGGCTTCTCCTGCCCTGGGCTCATGCAGGCTTCTCTGGTCCTGTCAGCCGGAGCCGGAGCCGAAGCCAAGACCCTGCACCGTGCAGTGCCCCAAGGTGAGCATCCCCACACCATGCCGTGCTGCACTATGCTGTACTGTGCCATAGGAGCTCAGTGGGGTACAGGGACCCCCAGCTTGCTGATGGCAGCAGCGCAATGAGGGGCTGAGCATGGGGATGCAGTCCCTGACCCCCTCCACTCTGTCCCCTTGCAGGGCGAGAAGGGAGACCGTGGCCAGGCAGTGAGTGCTCTGTGTCCCCCCACGGCTGTGGCTCTGGGGGTGACGTGTCCCCCAAGTCCTGCTAGTGCCAGCCCGCTGAGGGTGCTCACCACTGGTTTTGTCTCCACAGGGACCACAAGGACACACGGGGCCACCAGGCCCCCCTGGACAACCGGTAATATCCTGATGGGGACAGCTCCCGGGGGGGGGGGGGCAGTGACATGGTCCCCGTGTCCCCTTGTCCTGCTGGCAGGCTCTGGGGCAGGGACCTGCCCAGCCCTTGCCATTGGGGTGGAGGAGGCACTTCCATTGGCCAGCACCCAGCACCCAGCACCCAGCACCCAGCCCATCCTCTCTGCTGTCCCTCCAGGGCCGCCATGGGCTGCCAGGACCTCCAGGACCCCCGGGGCCACAAGGTCTGCCCGGAGGGAGTGTGGAGCAGCCGGGCAAGAAGGGGGACAGGGTGAGCACCCCCGAGCCCTCAGCTGGGGTCCCTGGGCACAGCTCTCTGCCACTGGTGCAGGGACCAGCACTGCACTGGGGGGTGTCCAGTAGTGCCTGAGTGCATCAGATGCTGGCTTCTTTGTCCCACAGGGGTACCCTGGAGCTGATGGGACACCAGGAAGCCCCGGCCGCCCTGGGAGCCCTGGATCACCCGGCCAGCCGGTGAGTGCGGGTGTCCCTTGGGTCCCCTGCTGCCTCGTGGGCTCTCCCCATTGCTTGGCCCTTTCCCTGTGCCAGGGGTCTCTGTACCTGGCAGGGTCACTGCTGTCCCTGTGTGTCCCAAGTGTGACTGTCCATCCCTGCCTCGCCTGGAGCCCCCCTCCCATCCCTGCTCCACTGCTGGCAGGGACCTGCATTCACCTGCTGAGCTGTTGTTTTCCAGGGCATCCCTGGTCCCCGTGGGGATCCCGTGAGTACAAACCCATCCCTCCCCTGTCCCGCTGCCTGCCTGTACCCCCTTCACTCTTGCCCTTCCTTCCCAGGGGACACAAGGACCGATGGGGCTCCCTGGCCTGAAGGGGGAGAAGGGAGAGCCGGTAGGTGATGGGCAGGGGCTGCCCTGCAGGGTCCTGCTGGGGCATCTCAGCCCCCGGCATCTCCTGCCTCTTGGTGTCTGCTGACCCCAGGGTGTCCCCATCTCCCTGCTGGGCTCCTGGCCCTGAGGCCCCGTCCTGCCCTGGGGACACAACGGGGACATCAGGACACTGATCCTTCCCCCCCTCCTCATTCAGGGGGAGCCCCAGGTGATCACAGACGGAAGGCAGGGGCTGCCAGGCCAGAAAGGGGAGCCGGGCAGGCCGGTACGTGTGAGGATGGTGATGCTGAGGGGTCTCTGCAACAGCCCCGGTTGCAGCTAACGGAGCATCTCTGTCCCCCAGGGCAGCCCTGGCCCCCCCGGCAGCCCCGGCACACGGGGGCCCTTTGGTGACCCAGGGCCCCCTGGTCCAGTGGGACCCCCAGGGTCACCGGGACCGCCAGGAGAGTTTGTGAAGGTAAATCCCACCCGTGCTGAGCAAGGGAGATGTGGGATGGGGGTGAAGCTGCTCCCCTTGTGTGCTCCCCATGTCCTGCCCATGGGCTGTGTCCCCACCAGACGTGTCCATGCCCAGATCTGCCCTTACTTGCTTTTTGCCCTTGCAGGGGGAGAAGGGTGACCGAGGGGAAAGGGTGAGTGGCTCCGCATCTCCCTGGCTCCTGTGCGCTCCTGGATGCTGGAGAGCACTGCAGTCCCCCTGGATGCAGGGAAGGATGGAGCCCTCCGGGGCTGTCCCCACGCTCTGATCACTGTCTCTGCAGGGCCCTCCTGGGCTTGTGGATGGGGCAGCGCCCCGTGGGGAGCCCGGATCCCCGGTGAGTTCAGCCCCATGGCCAGCAGGGATAGGAGAGGGGAGCGGGGCTGCGCTGGCTGCGTGGCACCAGGGGTGAACTGCGGCCGGGGCTGAGCTGGGCTCTCTTGCAGGGTCTGCCTGGGGACCCCGGGCCTCGGGGACCTGCTGGGCCCCCTGGCCTGAAGGGAGAGAAGGTAAGAGGGGGGTGAGGATGCTCCGTTGGGGTGGACCCCATGCTGCTCCCTGTGCCCATCTCACGGGCACGGCTGTGCCTTTCCTGATCCCCAGGGTGACAGCAGCGAAGGTTTCCCTGGGCCACCCGGACGCCCCGGGGACCCTGGAGAGCGGGTGAGTTCCCTGAGAGAGGGCAAGGGGCAGGAGCTGTGCTCAGGGGCTCCTGCTCCTGTGCGTGTGCCCTGCCATGACACAGGTGACATCTCCTCCATCCTCCTTTGCAGGGTCCCCGGGGACCGCCGGGGGAGCAGGGCAGGAAGGTGAGTGATGCAGGGGCCGGAGGGATGCTCCCACCTTGCCTTTGGGTGCAGTGACCTGTGCCATCCCCACGGGTCCTGCTGCCCCTGACCCATCTTCCTCCTGCACCAGGGGGACCGTGGGGCACCAGGAGAGCTGGGAGAGACAGGCGAGAAGGTGAGACCGTGCCGGAGCAGGACCGCACTGTTCGGCACCATCAGTGTGTCCTGGTGTCCCTGTGGCCCCACAGTGGCTGTGCCGGGGGGTCATGGTGGGAGCCCAGTGGTCTTGGATGTGCTCTGGGGGCAGTGTGTGGGGCAGAGGCTGTGGGGTGGAGAAGAAAGGCTCCTGAAGCCCTCCTCTGCTTGGCTCCACAGGGGGACCGCGGCGCGCCGGGCGCTGAGGGCGAGAAGGTAGGTGTGCTATGGGGTGAAGCTGTGCTGGGGCGATCCTGCCCCTGACACCTCCTCTCCCTCCTGTGCTGCAGGGCGAGGCGGGAGCCCCAGGGCGCCCAGGGCCGGCGGGCAGGGAGGTAAGCGGGGACAGCGGCCATAGTGCGGTGGATGTGGCACCTCGGGGACTGCCGTGTCCTGGGGCCGTGTCCAGCACTGCCAGCGCCTGAGCTCTCCTCTCTCCCATAGGGAGCTCCGGGACCGGCCGGGCCACGGGGGGAGAAGGTGAGGAGGGGGTCCCGGGCTGCGGGGTGCGGGCATGGCGGGCAGTGCTTCAGGGGGTCTGTGTCTCCGCAGGGTGAGCCAGGACCGCCCGGGAAGCCGGTACGTGGGACACTGCCCCGGGGCCAGCGCTGCCGGACCCAGCCCCGCCGCAGGGACCGGCGGGCAGCGCCCAGCACCGTCCCCTCTGCTTCCCCTGCAGGCTCCCAGCGTGGCCGGTGTCCGAGGGGAGAAGGTAACGCTGCCCCGGCCATGCCCCCAGCCCTGTGCCCACCCCGACCCCCAGGGCATGGCTGGGGCTGGGATCGCAGAGCTGGGCATCCACCCCAGGGGCTGTGCAGTGGGGGGGAGAAGGGCGGTGGTTGGGGGGGTGCTGATGGTGCCGTTTCATCTGCTCCAGGGCGATCGAGGCTTCCCAGGACCGGAAGGACCTCCCGGCCCCAAGGGCGATGCGGGAGAGAAAGGCGCCCATGTGAGTACCCCTAGGGATGGGGGGCACAGGAGGCTCAGCACTGCCCCCAGGCTCACAGTGCTCCTACCATTGCTCCAAGCTGCATCTCTCCGTTACTAGGGTGCCCCTGGGCTGAGCATCCCCGGGCCGGCCGGCCCCAAAGGCGAGCAGGGCGATCGGGTGAGTGTGGGTGCATCCGGGACTGCGGGTGGTGGGGTACAGAGCTCTGCCCCACTGCCCGGTGACATCCGCTCTCCCTCCCCAACAACCAGGGCATCGTTGGCCTCACGGGCAGGAGTGGCCCAAAGGTAACATCACTGCAGGAGTCATTGCCCCTCTGTCTGTCCCTCCCTTCACTGGGCTCTGGAGGGGGTCCCTGCAGCCCATGCTGTTCTGGGGAGCAGAGGGGTCCATGCTGAGCCCTTCTCCCCATAGCAGCCCCCCCATGCTCACCCCACTCTGCCCTGACCCCTTGTTCCTGGCTCCCCCCTTGCCTAGGGTGACCCGGGGGAGCCAGGGGAGAAGGGGGAGCCGGGCCGAGCGGGCACACCAGGGCCGAGCGGGCAGCGTGGCAAGGAGGTAGCGTGGGGCTAGGGGGCTGTGGGGCTCTGTGGCCCCACAGAGGGGGAGTGGTGGGGAGCAGGGGGATGCTGGTGACTTGTGCTTTATCCCCATCCGGTGCCATTGACCCGTGCCGCAGGGAGAGCGCGGAGAGAAGGGTGATGAAGGCACCCCGGTAAGTGAGGACATCCCAGGACCGAGCCCCACAGCCCCCCCTCACCCCACACTGACCCCTTTCTCCCCACAGGGTGAAGCAGGGCTGCCCGGCAAACCTGGAGACAGAGGCCCGCGGGTAAGTGTGGGGCTGGAGGGCAGTCACTGGTACCGGGGGGTCCTGCTTACACCCCCTCTACCCCCTACCCAGGGCCTGCCCGGCTACCGCGGCCCCCCCGGGGAGAAGGGAGACTCAGGGGACCCGGGTCCCGAAGGCAGGAACGTGAGTGCTGTGTGTGTGTGCCCACTGCCCCATGGGCACCACTGCTCCACACCCCAAGGGGTCCCCTCCACCCCACGCATCCCGATGCCCTCTTCCCCTCAGCCTATTCCTCTTTACCACAGGGCAGCCCCGGAGCACCAGGGAGCAAGGGTGACCGTGGGGAGCCGGTGAGTGATGTGGGGCCATGTGCCACCCCCCACCCCCCCCGGGACCACACCAGCTCCCCTTGACCCCCTTCTGTCACCATTCTCCTTTCAGGGGCTTCCCGGACCCCCAGGACGATCCGTAAGCTATGCCCACCCCCTACCCCCTGCCCCCGGGCTTGTGCCTGGCCCCTGTGCTCCAACAGCCTCTCTCTGCCCCACAGGTAGATGTGGGGCTCGCAGGAGTGGTGGAGAAGGGTGAGAAGGTAATGAGGACCCCCATCGGGGTGCTGGCGGTGCTGTGGCCCATCCTGTGTCATCCCCCCCTCCAGGCTGTGCCTGTGCGCTGGCATCCCAGTGCACTGAGTCCTCCCTGCTCAAAACAGCCCCTGCTATGGGGAGCCGATGGGAGCATGGATGGGGCACACAGGATCCGAGGGGCATGAGGGCTGATGCTCCTGCCCGGTGCAGGGCTGAGGTCCTTGAACCCCCATCACGCTCACGGCTCAGGGGTCCCGCAGGAGGGGGCTGTTGTGCTCTGAGGACCCAGCTGAGGCTCGGGCAGTTCCGGCTCTGCTCTAAGGGACCATCGCGGTCCCGGCCGGCTCCTGCCGCAGCAGAGCCGCTCCTTGCGTTCCTCTGCACCACGATCTGCCCTGCCGGGGGCTGCGCTGCGCTCAGCAGCCTCCTCTCTGCCCATGCCTCTGTACCGAGACCTTTGCTGTTATCGCGCCCTGAACCGCTCCGCACGGGCTCTGCCGCAGCGCCGGGGGCAGGGCTCAGGCTCTGACCGTGCCCATCCCTGGCAGGGGGACGCCGGGGACCCTGGTGAGGACGGGGCAAAAGGCGCCCGTGGCGACGCTGGCTCCCCGGGGCCGCCGGGAGAGAGGGTAGGAGCTGGGTCCGTGGGGCGGGAGGTGCCGGGACACAGCGGGGGGGGTCCTGGTGTGCAGGGGTCGGTGGGGAGCACCCAGGCCCCCCCACTCCACCCCTGTGCCCCCACTGCTGAGTGTGTCTCTTACAGGGCGTGGAGGGCCCCCGCGGCCCCCCCGGTGCTCGGGTGAGTGTCCCCATGGGGTCTGGGGGGGGTCCATGTCCTGCTTGGCTCCCATTGAGGGGGATGCTGCTCACTCCTGTTCCCACCTGCAGGGTGACCCTGGGGACCGAGGCTTGCCGGGAGAGAAGGTGAGCGGGCTGCCAGGTGGGGCTGCCCCACAGCACCCCTGTCCTGCCCCACTGCTCCAGCCCTGCCGCGCTGTTCTGTTACAGGGGGACCGTGGCCTGCCAGGGCTGGATGGCCGCAATGGGCTGGAGGGCAAACCAGGACCCCCAGGTCCTGCCGGGCTGCGGGTGAGTGAGGCAGGGGAGGGGCTGGGGGAGCGATGGGGCAGGAGGAGCTGCCCCTGGGCTGGGGATGCTCACGGGGAGCGTTATGTCAGGGGTGTCCCTGTCCTCACCTCTCCTTGTCTGCAGGGAGACCCTGGGAAGCAGGGGGACCCCGGCCGGGATGTAAGTACCTCGGGGAGGGTGGGCTCGGGCTGTGCCTCTGATGGGGCCATGTAAGGAACCGATGTCCTGTCCCATGCTTCCTGGTCTGGGGAAGCACAGCAGGATTGTCCCTGTCCCCAGCAGCGTGCTGCTGTCCCAGAGCAGATGGATGCTCTGCCACCATGTGCTCCCCCTCATACCCCCCTCTCCATGCTCCCCATCCCCTTTCCCTGCAGGGGCTGCCCGGGCTGCGTGGGGAGCAGGGACTGCCTGGCCCTGTGGGACCCCTGGGACCACCTGGCGTCCCCGTAAGTACCAGCCATGGGGACACATCCTGCCCTCTGCCCTCCCCACTGGGTCCATTTGCTGGGCTCACCCTGTGCCCGGTCCCCCCTTCCCTGCACCCTGGGGTCTTGATGGGGCCTGAGGACCCCTGGGTGCTGGGGGGGGGCTTTTGCTGCCTCTGCTTCCTCCCAGGGCAAACCCGGCGAGGACGGCAAACCTGGCCTCAACGGCAAGAACGTGAGTAGGGGGAGCAGGGCTTGGGTTTGGCCTTGCTGGGGGTCCTGAGGGCTGCTGATCCCCCCACATGGGGTTAGTGGCCAAGAGCCCCATGCCCTGAGCTGTGCCCCCAGTGCCTGTCCCTGTGCTGCGGTGGTCACATCGGGCACTGACTGCAGCCTCTGTCCCCAGGGAGAAGATGGGACACCAGGAGAGGATGGGAGGAAGGTGAGGAGCCGAGCCCTGGCTGGTCCCTGCGTGGTTCCTCTGTGCTCCCCGCACAGCCCCTGGCTCCCGCTGCCTGGCTCCAGAGCATCATTTTGGGGCATGCAGATGGGGCAGCATCCCTGTAACTGCTTTCCCCCTCGTTAGGGAGACAAAGGTGACGCAGGACCCCCTGGCAGAGAGGTGAGAGCAGCGTGGTCACGGGTGCTGGGTGCTGCTGCACCGGGACACACCAGCACCCAGCGGCTGCCTCTGTTCTCTGCAGGGCCGCAGCGGTGCCAAGGGCGAACAGGGGGACAGGGGTGTCCCAGGGCCCCTCGGCCCCCCCGGCCTCCCCGGCGTCCCGGGGCAGGTCGGGCCCCCCGGACAGGTTCGTAGTGCCCTTGGTGCCACCCAGCACCGGAGCCCTCCGCGGGCACTGCCCCTGTCCATGGTGCTGGGTGACACCGTTCCCTCCGCGTCTTGCAGGGCTCGCCGGGGCTCCGAGGGGCAGCCGGACCCAAGGTAGGTGCGCTCCAGACCCGAGGCAAAGGACTGGGGACCCTGTGCCAGAGGGATGAGTCCTTGGTGGGACTCCCTGCGCCGGGCAGGGCCGGACCCCGGTGCTGGCTCTGCCCCACTGACACCTTCGCTGTGTTTCAGGGGGACCCGGGGGAGCCCGGCCTGCGAGGGGAGCCTGTGAGTACCCAGCGCTGAGCCCCACTCACTACCAACACCCAGGGCGGTGGCAGCACCGGCAGTGTTAGCGCTGAAACCTACCGAGGGCAGCACCAGCCCTGCTCTCCTCAGCTCCTGCACTCCGCACATCTTCCCTCTTTCCCTGCACACCTAGGGGCGACCTGGCAGCCCTGGAGCACGGGGAGACCCCGGCGCTGCAGTGGTGAGGCCCCCAGACCTGCTGGGCTGTCAGCGGCAGGGGACAGGAACCCTCTGCAGCCCTCGGGATGGGAGCAGCAAATCCCGCTTCATTTTAATGTGTCTCCATTGCAGAACGTGGAACGCAGCCTGGAAGCGCTCGGCATCAAGGTGTGCAGGAGGGCTGTGGGGCTGGGGGCTGCTCCTGGCACACAGTGGTGGAGGGAGATCGGCATGGGTTGGTGGGGCTGCTGTGGCTGGGTTCCTCTCACCCGCTGACCGGCGGCTCTCTCCTCCCTGCCAGGTCTCATCGCTGAAGGAGCTCACGGGTGCCTATGATGGGAGCTCGGACTCATTCCTGCCCGTGTCGGAGCGGCTGCGGGGCCAGAAGGGCAGCCGGGGAGAGCCGGGTGAAAGGGGGCCCCCGGGTCGGGAGGTGAGCGGCGCCGGGCATGGCCATGGATGGTCGGTAAGGGCTGGGAGCCCCGGCGCAGGCCGGCTCTGGCAGCACGGTGTTGTGTTTTGCAGGGCTCCCTGGGCTTCCCCGGCGAGCGAGGACCCAAAGGTGACAAAGGGGACACGGGTGCCCCCGGCCCGCAGGGCCCCACGGGCCGCGCTGTGGGCGAGCGGGGCCCCGAGGGGCCGGCGGGGCAGCCGGGGGAGCCGGGCAAGCCGGGCATCCCTGGGGTGCCGGGCCGGGCCGGGGAGCTGGGGGAGGCCGGGCGGCCCGGAGAGAAGGTGAGTGTGTGGGGATGGGGTGAGGGATGCGACAGGGGCCGGGGCGTGGGGACAGCCCTCTGATGGCCACCATGCTCCTTTCCCAGGGTGACCGGGGCGAGAAGGGCGAGCGGGGCGAGCAGGTGAGATGGGGACACGGTCCCCTCCGTCCCTGCTGTGCTGTGGGGCTTTGGGGGACAGAGGGATGCTCTATGGCAACCAGCAGCGGTCGCACCAGAGTGGCTCTGCTCCCCTGTGCCTTGCTGTCCCTTTGATGCTCAACCTATTTTTCTCCCCCCTCCAGGGCAGGGACGGCTTGCCCGGCCCCCAGGGCCCCCCCGGGCCAAAGGTAAGTGATGGGTGCTCCTGGGGACCACCACCAGGGGAGCTGCTGCAGCTCTGGGGATGGACAGTGCCCTGGCAGGGGGATCTGGGGAGGGCTGTGCCCGGGGGGGACCTCGCTGGTGTCCCTGGGTGCTGGCCCTGACTGTGCCCCCCCCCCGCAGGCAGAGGTGGTCGAGGGCAGCCTCATGGGCTTCCCGGGTGAGCGCGGCCCCATTGGACCCAAGGGAGTGAAGGTGCGTGGATGGGCAGAAGGGAGGGGGCAGCTGGGGGGGCTGTGACCCGGGACAGCGAAGGGGCCATGGGGGTTGATGGGTTCTGTCTTCTCCCACACACAGGGTGAGCCGGGAGCCGAGGGCGAGCGGGGACCCAAAGGAGATAAGGTCTGAGGTCGTGAGTGTGCTGCTGCCAATGGGGCAGCCCCACGGAGCACAGCCCCGCGGGGGGGCACTGCTGGGGACACCCCACGGCGATGGGGCAGGATGGTCCCTGCCTGTCCTGTGACCTGTGCCTGTTCCTGCTGCAGGGCGAGGGTGGCCCAAGGGGAGAGCGAGGGGAGCCTGGTGAGAAGGGCAGGGATGGAGCCCCGGTGAGTGCTGCTTGAACCCCAGCCTGGCACTGACCCCGACCCTGTCCCCAGCCTGGCACTGACCCTGACCCTGACCCGGTCCCCAGCCTGGCACTGAGCCGTGCCCATCTCTTGCTCCAGGGTCTCCCGGGTGAGAGAGGGCTGTCTGGTCCAGAGGGGAAACCGGTGAGTGGGGACATGGTGAGGGGATGTGGGCTGGGGCAGGGGCAAGGTCCTGTGGTCACACACCAGCCGTCACCAGCAGCAGTGGGAGCATAGATCAGGGGGCTGAGAGAGCTGGGCTGGTTCAGCCTGGAGAAGAGAAGGCTCCTGAAGGGGAGACCTTAGAGCAGCTCCAGTGCCTAAAGAGGCTGCAGGAAACCTGGAGAGGGGCTTGGGACAAGGGCCTGCAGGGACAGGCCAAGGGGAATGGCTTGAACCTGCCAGAGGGGAGACTGAGATGGGATCTGAGGAAGTTCTTCACTACGCGGACCCCAGGCTGTACTGCAGATGGGAACAGGGAGCATCCCTGGGGACAGGCAGGGCTGTTTGCAGGTGCCGGGTTCCTGCTCACCCCCTGGCCCTGATGTGGTTCTTTGCAGGGTTTGCCAGGCTTCCCTGGCGTGCTGGGACGCCCGGTAGGTGTCTGTGCCCCCCCATCCCTGTGACAGCCCCACAGCACTGTGTCCTCCCTCCCCTTGCTGTGGCACTCTCTGGGTATCCTCTCCCAGGGGATACTCCAGGCATCCACTGGGGAAAACCCATCCCTGCAGTGACCCCCATCTCTTCCTCCCTTCAGGGCAGCCCAGGAGACCCGGGACCCCCAGGACCTCCGGTAAGGACCCACCCTGTGCCATGCACAGGGGACTGTTGTGCAACAAGGGGACATGGGCAGGGTGGGCTGTGCCACCAGTAAGTGCTGCCCTAACCTAACATCCCCTTGTCCCCTGCAGGGTAGCACCGGCCCACCGGGAGCCCCGGGTCCAGCTGGCACCAAGGTACGGCAGCGGCACTGGTGCTGGCATTGCCAGCGGCAGGGCAGGGATGTGGCTGTGGGGCGGGTGATGGGGCTGATGCTGGTGCTGTCATTATAGGGTGATCCGGGGGAGCCTGGCTCTGGCATCCGGGTGAGCACTCGCCCCCTCCCCATCCAGACCCCCAAACCCATCCAGCCCATGGTGCACCTCCGGTGGGGCCAGCCGAGGTCCTGGCTGTGCCAGGGCAGTTTTCCAGCCTATCTGACACCTCTGTTTCCATTGCAGGGCCTGCCTGGTCCCCAGGGCAACATCGGGCTGCCTGGTCCCCCTGGCCCCCCTGGCCCCGGGGTAGGTATTTAGAGCCCCCTGACCTGTCCCATGGCCATTCCTGGTGGGCTCCCATTTGATTCTGCTCCCATCTCCCTTGCAGGGCCCACCGGGTGTCCCCGGGCTGACGGGACAAGTGGTGAGTGCGTTATCCCCTCCCTGCCCGGTTGCCACCGGTGTGGGTGCTCTGGAAGGTGTGGGGCTGTTTGGGGCTGCAGGACCCCAATACCCAGCTGCCCCCCACAGCCGGTCCTGCTGCCCGCAGGGGGAGAGCGGGAAGCCGGGAGTGCCGGGCCGGGATGGCGTGCCAGGGAAGGATGGCGAGGCTGGGATGCCGGGGAAGATGGTACGTGTGTGCTCCCGCCTCAGTGGGACCCCGTGCTCCACCTGGGGTCTGTGCCTGAGGCTTCTGTTGCTTGTGCCAGGGGGTGCCGGGACCTTCGGGTCCCGCTGGTCCCAAGGGAGAGCCAGGGGATGCTGGAGCGCCAGGGCAGGTGAGTGCGGAGCTGGAGCACCGGGATGAGCGGAGCATCCCCATGGAGCCCTGCTCACCGGTCCCCCTTACTGTGCCCAGGCCATCGTCGGTCCCCCTGGTGCCAAAGGGGAGAAGGTGAGGAGCTGGGGTGCGCGGTCGGGGGAACCCCACCCTTGGGTGCTGCCAAAGGCACTGGGGTTGGGGCGGGCAGGGGTCTGGTACCTGATGCTGACACAAGTGAGCACCCGTGTGTGCCCGCACATCTGTATCCCTGTGTGTGCTGCTGCAGGGCGAACCGGCGCTGCTGGAGGGTGTCCTGCTGGGAGAGCCCGTGAGTTGGCCCCATCAACCCCCCCAGTAAACCTCACCCCCCCCCCACCTCATGGGGTCAGGCCAGTGCCCCCCCAACCCCACTCTCCCCCAGCAGGGCTCCAAGGGTGACCGAGGCTTGCCAGGCCCCAAGGGCGAGAAGGTGAGTGCTGCTGGGGGGTGGCAGGGAGGGGGTCCTGGGGCTGCCTGCGCACAGTGGGAGCATCGGGACACAGCCCCGTGCATCATCTCATGCTCCTGCTTTCTGCTCTTTTCTCACTGCCAGGGGGAGCAGGGACGATTCGGGGAGCCAGGAGATCCTGGGGAAGATGTGAGTAGGAGCACATAGGGTCAGGGGTGGATGCTGTTAGAGGACCTGTGTCCTCATCACGGACAGCCCAGTCCTTACCGGTGCATTTGTGTCTTCGCAGGGAGCCAAAGGGTCCTCTGGAGCCAAAGGGGAGAAGGTGGGTGTCTGCTCCGGGTGGCGCGGTGCCCCCGGCACACGGTACCTGTGGGCCAGGGGATGTGCCCCACGCTCTGTGCCCCATGCAGGGATCACCAGGGGTCGGCGCACAGGGACCGCCGGGACAGGATGGGCCGCCGGGGTTGAAGGTAACCCCTGTCCCCTTGTCACCCGGGGCATCACGTCCCCAGTGCCATGCTGCTGCCCTGACCAAGGGGGGAGCATGCTCCCGAGGGGCTGTCTTCATGGGCAGCATCGTTTTCCTCCCTGCCCTAGGGTGACATCGGCTTGCCAGGACTGACAGGACCGCCGGGCTTGGCTGGCATCGCTGGGACACCGGGACAGCCAGGGCTCAGAGGGGACAGTGGGCAGCCTGGCCCACCGGGGCCCCCAGGAGAGAGGGTACAGTGGGTGACCCTGGAGCCCTGGGGGTGGCAATGAGACCCCTCCGCACCCCACTGCAGTCCCTGCCTCTCACCCCTGTTTCCCTACAGGGTCTGATCGGCTTTCCCGGGAGAGACGGCACCCCTGGAGCACCGGGACCTGCAGGGCCCCCGGGGCCGGCCGTGAGTGTGGGGCTGCAGTGCTCGGGTGCCCGTTGGTGTGGGCAGGGTGATGGGCACCCTCCCTGCACATCCCACCCAGGGCTGGGACTGCTGGGCTTTGGTTGGGATCCCAGAGTGCTTCGTGGGGTGCTTGGCATCGCCTTCCTCCCATGGATCACTCACCCCTCTCCTCTCCTCTAGGGCATCCAGGGGGCTGCAGGCCTGAAGGGTGACAAGGTAGGGACAGGGCTGCTCCTCCCGCAGGGTGTCCCTGATGCAGTTACCCCGGGGATGCTGAGCCTGCTCTGGATGGTGGCACTTGGAGCAGGGGGGGGCAGCAGGGACCCTGTGTGGGGTGTCCAGTGCCATGGGGGGCACACGGCATGGCTGGGGCAGCAAGGGCAGGGCTGAGCTCTTGACATCCACTGGCAGGGTGCGCCGGGGGCCGGGCTGCCGGGGGCCAGAGGAGAGCGCGGAGACCCGGGGCCACGGGTAGGTACAGGCACAGCCCCCGTGTCCCTGATACAGCCCCCGTGTCCCTGATACAGCCCCCGTGTACCTGATACAGCCCCCATGTACCTGATACAGCCCCCGTGTCCCTGACACAGCCCCCGTGTCCCTGACACAGCCCCCGTGTCCCTGATACAGCCCCCGTGTCCCTGATACAGCCCTGGTGTCCCTGACACAGCCCCCGTGTCACTGACACAGCCCCTGTGTACCTGATACAGCCCCCATGTACCTGATACAGCCCCCGTGTCCCTGATACAGCCCCCGTGTCCCTGACACAGCCCCCGTGTCCCTGATACAGCCCTGGTGTCCCTGACACAGCCCCCGTGTCCCTGACACAGCCCCCATGTCCCTGATACAGCCCCCGTGTCCCTGATACAGCCCCCGTGTCCCTGATACAGCCCCCATGTCCCTGACACAGCCCCCGTGTCCCTGATACAGCCCCCGTGTCCCTGACACAGCCCCCGTGTCCCTCACACAGCCCCCGTGTCCCTGACACAGCCCCCGTGTCCCTGACACCGCCCCTGTGTCCCCAGGCAAGCCAGAGGCTGTCCCTGGTGGGTGCTGGGTGCCCCCATCACAGACCCCTCCTCACATCCCTTTCTTCTCGCAGGGTGAAGACGGGCGCCCAGGGCCAGAAGGGGACCGAGGGCCAGTGGTAAATACCCCCCCCCAGCTGCCCACCCCCGGCCTCCAGCGCCCCTTCCCTCTCCTCTTCTCTCTTCTCTCTCCCACAGGGCTTGCCAGGGAACCGGGGGGAGCGTGGGGACAAGGTGAGGGGCTCTGGGAGCCGGTGGGGTGAACAGCGCACCCCCGGGGTCAGGGTCCCCAGTGCCAGGGGTGCTGTCGCTCCCTGCTGGCATCCCCACAGCATCTCCCCATCTCCCCTTCCTCACAGGGGGACGCTGGGGGCCCAGGACCCAAAGGAGACAAGGTGAGTCCCTGGGATGGGGCAGCGGGAGGAGGGCAGCAGCGCTGACTCCCTGCATACCCCATCCCTGTCATTCCCTCCTGCAGGGCGATACCGTGGTGGTGGAGGGGCCTGCTGGGGCACGGGGCAGCAAGGGGGAGCCGGTAAGAGCTGTCCCCATCCTCCCTGTTCCCATCTCTCTGCCATCCCTGCCCAGGGAGCTCTGTTCTCCCCATCCCAATGTGTATCTATCTGAGCATCTCCCCATGCCCTGACCTGTCCCTGTGTTTCCCCCTTTGCAGGGAGACCGTGGCCTGAAGGGCACAGAAGGGGACAAGGGGGACAAAGGGGAGCAAGGCATGCCTGGAGAGAAGGTACAGGGCTGGGGGCTGCTGGGTTGGGGACCATGGAGGGCTGTTGATGGACCCAGGGACCAGGGGTTGATGATATCCTTGTGTCCGTGTGCTTGTGGGCACCCTGGCTGCTGGGAGCTGCTGGAGTCGGTCTTTGTGGTCCCTGTGGCTCCACGGGGCTGTGCCATGGCCAGAGCTCTCCCTCCTGCCCTGTGTTGATCCGGTCTCTGCTTGCAGGGGACAAGAGGGGAGCAAGGCGAGAAGGGCTCCACGGGCTTCCCAGGGGCACGTGGCCCCGGTGGGCAGAAGGTGAGGAGCTGGAACCCCCCTGTTGCTGGGAGGGTGCTGGGGGGGTGCTGGGGCACCATCCCCTCACCTGCCCTCCCCAATGCCTTTTCCATCCCCAGGGAGAGGTGGGAGCACCAGGGGAGCCCGGCGAGCCGGTGAGGAGCCGCATCTCAGTGCTGCTGCAGCCCATGGTGCCAGCCCATGGCGGGACAGGGAGCAGACCCCTCATGTGTTCAATCCTGTAGGGCCAGCCCGGCCGCGATGGGATCCCTGGAACCCGTGGGGACAAGGGGGACATGGGACCCCTGGGCATGCGCGGCCCAAAGGTGGGTTGGGCTCTGCCCACCCCAGCCAGCACCCACATCCCTTGGGTATGGCTCTGACTCCCCTCATCCTCACAGGGTGACCGGGGCATGAAGGGTGCTTGTGGCCTCGATGGGGACAAGGGCGAGAAGGTGAGTGTGTGCCTGAGGGTGCTGCCCAGAGGCTGCAGCCCTTTGGATCCCCTCTGCCAGCCACTGGGAGCAGGGAGACGGCTGCAGCTAGATCTCAGCCCCGCTATGGGGGCACAAGACTGACCACCCTGCCCCTGTCCTGCAGGGCGAGCCGGGGCTGCCGGGGCGCTCGGGGCTGCCTGGGAGGAGAGGTGAACCGGTAAGTGCTGTTGTGACTGGGTGGTGCGGGAACATGCAGCTGGTGGCTAATGGACACCTCCCTGTCACCCACAGGGAGAGCTGGGGCTGTCCGGACCGCCCGGCATCCCCGGCAAGGAGGGACTCATGGGGCCCAAGGTACGTACATGGGGGCAGTGCTGGGAGAAGCTGGGCTGGTGCTTCAGCTGCCGCTGCCTGTCCCTTCCTCTTCGCAGGGTGACCGGGGATTTGACGGGCAGCAGGGAGCCAAAGGAGACCAGGGGGAGAAGGGAGAGCGGGTGAGCAGGCTGGTGTGCATTGCCCCGCGTTGCTGTGTCCAGGAGCCAGCAGCACCTCAGAGCCCGATGCTCCCAGGAGAGGCATCCGGTGCTGCTCTGAATTGTCACTGAAGGGACAACAAATCCCCTCCCTTCGCAAGAAGGAGCCGGTGCTTTGGGGTGCCCGTGGTGCCTGTTCCGGGGCTGGGGGGTTCAGCTCCACCAGCCTCACCCCTGCTCTCCTGCAGGGTGCCCCAGGTGTCATCGGTGGCCCCGGTCCCCGGGGCAGTGATGGTGCTCCAGGCCCCCCTGGACCCCCCGGGAGCGTTGGCCCACGAGGTCCTGAGGGCATGCAGGGTCAGAAGGTGAGACCCCACCACCGCTTGGGGGGCTGGTTCCCCTCTGGGTACTGTGGAAAAGGGAGGGTCTCATCCCCACTGTTAGGGGTTGGTGCCATCAGGAGCCATGTCCCAGCTCTGTCCCTGCCCCTTGCGCCCCCCTGATAGGGTGGGAGCCTGAGGAGCCATCCCTGTCCCCGTCCCCATCCCCACCTGCACAGTTGTCCCAGGGTGCGGGGACCGGGAGCTCAGCACATCCATGGCGCTGGGTGAGCAGAGGGGATCCAGAGCCCCCAGGCAGGTCCTGAGCTGTGTCCCTTGCAGGGGGAGCGAGGGCCCCCCGGGCAGTCGGTACCGGGGGCCCGCGGCGTGCCCGGCATCCCCGGCGAGAGGGGGCAGCAGGTTGGTGAGTGGGTCCCTGCGCTGCCCGGCCAGCCCCGGCCCGGACCAGCCTCCCACCTCCCTCTGCTTGTCCCCAGGGCAGTCCCGGCACCCAGGGACAGCGTGGGGAGAAGGGGGAGCCGGGAATGACGGTAAGAGCCAAGAGGGAGCCGGCACTGGCTCGCGGTGCTCCGGTCATCAGGATGGGATGGGGACCCGGGGTGCCGGATCCATCCCACTGCTGCCAGTGGGGGGCTTCCCTCCGCTCCGGGCTCTGCTGGGGCTGGGGAAGGGCTCTGCCTCTTCTCTAACTGCACCACCCCTGCTGTGATCTGGGTCTTTTGCGCCTCCCCGTGCGGGGCAGGAGGAGGAGATCCGCGCCTTCGTGCGGCAGGAGATGAGCCAGCACTGCGGTGAGCATCCCCCTGCCCCGGCCTGGGCTCTGGTCCCACTGCCCCTGTCCCGGCCTGGGCTCTGGCCCCGCTGCCCCTGACCCCGGCCCCCTGTTTCCCGCAGCCTGTGGCGGCCGCTTTCCGCAGCGCCTGGACTCCCGTGAGCTCTCAGGTTGTGGCTTCCCCTTCCTACCCCATGCCCTTTGCATGTGGCACCAGCAGGGTCCCAGCACTCGCGTGTGCCGCCGGTTTTTGGGGGTGCTGGAGGCAGCTGGGACCCCTGAAACACCCTTGTCACCTCCTTGTGACCCTCATGGAACCCCTTCAGCCAGGGCCAGCACCAGCGCGGGACCATGTACAGGGAGAAGGGATGGTGCGTGGTGCCGCAGGGATCCCCAGCTCAGGATGGTGCCAAAGGGGTCTGGGCACTGCTGGGGTCTGCCCAACCAGGAAGGGACCACAGGGACAGTGCCCATCTGTGCCTGGAGCTGGAGCTGGGGCAGGGGGGCTGCAGGGGGTGGGAGGCTGGAGCAGTGGGGTGGAGGGATGGAGGCAAAGGGGCTGCGGTGAGGTGGGTGCTTTCTCCCCAAGGAGGCTGGGGGGCTCAGGCCAGGAGCAGCTTCCGCTCTGCCCAGGGAGGAGGAAGGAGCATCCGCCAGGACAAGGACCGTGGCCAAGCAGGTGATGGAGAGCCCAGAGGACATACAAGACGGGGACGTGTGCCTCCCTGTGCCCTTTCTCATCCCCGTCCTCATCTGATGGGCTGTACACAAGCAAGGGCTGTTTTCCCCCCTGGGAAGCAGGGGGGATGCGCCCCCCTTCCCCTTGCCTCCTCCCTGATATCTGTACCGTGTTGTTCCCCCTCACAGGGCTCTTTCCCACCGAGCCCGTCCCTGCAGTCCCTGTGCTCAAGTTGTCACACGCTGAGGAAGAGGAGGGTGAGTGTCATCCCTGTGCTTTTAGGCCCCATCCCCTTTTTGCACTGCTCCATGAATGTCACATCCTGCCCTCCATGCCAGGCACTGAGGGATAACCCAGCAGCGCCCATGGTTGTCTTGGGGGCTTTGGTTAAAGAAGGAGGCAAGGAGAGGGCAGCAAGGAATGTATGTGTGCAGGTGTGCACGTGTGTGTGTTGTGTGTGTGCAGGCATGTGCAGAGCAGCACAGGAGGGATGCAGGGGCAGGGGGGGGCTGCTGACACCCGTTGCTGTCTCCCAGGGCAGCACAGACGAGTCACACTTGATGCTGATGACCTCGAGTACGATAGTGAGTACGGAGAGGAGGAGGAGGAGGAGGAGTACGATGAGATACCGGAGATGGACGGCTCAGAGCAGCCTGTGATGGGTGGTGAGCTGCTTAGGCAGAAGCTCTTCCCTGTGAGGGTGCTGAGGCGCTGGCACAGGGTGCCCAGAGAAGCTGTGGCTGCCCCATCCCTGGCAGTGCTCAAGGCCAGGTTGGACACAGGGGCTTGGAGCAAGCTGCTCCAGTGGAAGGGGTCCCCTACCCGTGGCAGATCACGAGCCACAGGAGGGGTTCTCATAGCCCCCAGCAGAGCAATGTGGGGGGGGTCCCCTGCCTTCGGGGGTTACCCCTCTGCCTCCATCACCACGGTGCTGCGGCTCTGCCCCCCTCACTGCTGCTGTCTGCCCCACAGCGGAGCCCTGCAGCCTGCCGCTGGACGAGGGGGGCTGCCGGCGCTACACGCTGCGCTGGTACCACAGCCAGAGGGGCGCCGAGTGCCGGCCCTTCGTCTACAGCGGCTGCGGGGGGAACAGCAACCGCTTCGACAGCCGGGAGGAGTGCGAGCTGCGCTGCGGGCAGCGCCCCGGGGCAGGTACGGCCGGCACGGACCAGCACGGCGCTGGCACCGGCAGCGTCCCCACCGGGTGCCGCGGGCTCAGCCGGTGCAGAGCTGGGGGGATGATGCTGGCCACAGACATTGGCTCCAGCTCCTCGGATCTCTCCCCGCAGGTGCCCGTGGTGATGCTGGCGGCGAGGCAGGAGCACAGCCAGAGCCATAACATGGGCATCATCCCATGGGCAGCATTCTGCAGGGAGCATCCTGCAGGCTGGGCTGTCCCATGGCACATCCGGCTGCCCCTGCCCCAGTGCTGGGCTGCTGCAGAGCCGGGACCCCCGGCAGAAACCTGGTGCTATTTCTAATGTGTCTTTTTGCTGCTCATGGGGTTTTTCTTTCGTATCAGTTTTATTGCCTATTAAGGTGAAATTTGTATCAACCCTTATTCACCCCTTTCCCACCTGGAGGTTTCCTGGGCTGTTCCCAGTGTGGTTTTTAAGTTATTTGCTGCCAATGGGATGGTGCTTGCCCCTGCTCCCTCTCTGGTGGCCCTGGAGTGGCACTCGGACTGGGCACAGTTGGGGTCCCCTCATCTAACACCCTCATCCCTTTCCCTGTCTCCCCAAATGTCCCCCACTCTCTGACCACATCCCTGGGCCAGGCTCTGCCTGCTCCCCTCCCTGCAACCACCTCCGTCTGAATAAATTTCACCTTAACCTCAACCGGGGCCTGGTTCCCTTTTTGTGGCTGCGATGGTTTGGCAAAGAAAGAGCTGTGTGGAGAGCAGAGGCTTTCCCCCTGCAGTACCCTCCCATTCACACCTTGGCCTTTAACCCAGGGGAGGCAACACTGGGGAACCCCTGAGGACAGGCAGTGTTAGAGCTGGGGACCTGCTCTTGAGCTGAGCATCCCCCTGACCCCCGTGCAGGTGATGCCCATCAGGGATGGAGTCCCTGCTCCCCGGGCACCCCAGTGCCCTGTCCCCATGCCCGGGTGACGCAGATGAGGCCGTGACCCCCCGGCCGGGCCATGACGTGCTGGCACGTGGGGCTGCTGTGCTGCGGGATGAATCAGCGCCCGCAGCTAATTCTGGCTGCTGGGTGGGAGGTCCTGGCACAGGGACAGAGCTGGCACTGTCTCTGCTGCCACCACTGGAGGCTGGGCTGGGATTGGTCACCCTGTGGCCATGGGGAGGGCAGGACCCCCAGCAGCCTGACCCCGGCCCCCCTAACACTGTGTGCTGGGCAGCACTGCGGGCTGAGCACCCAACTCACCTCACCCACTGTGTGCTCCAGGGCTGGCACAGCACGGAGGTGATGGCTCCTGGTATGTCCCCATCTAGCCATGGCATCACCGGGAGACACCTGGGATCCTCATTTGGCACAACAGCGGGGACTGGCAATGCCACCAGCACCTCGGCTGCAGCTGGGGGGACAGGTTCTGTGCCTTCTGCTCCCTTACGTGCTCACCCGAGGCTGGAAAGAGTGGGAAGGCTTGGTTGGATGGAGTCAGACGTTAAACAATGACCCCTGGTCCACCCCAGGTTCCCGGAATCCCCCCCCCATGCGCTGATGGATCTGCAAGGGGCACCCACCCACCCACGGCCGGGATGATTTCACCCCCTATTAGGCAAAGTGTATTAATAACGTTGTGTCTGTTCCACCCCCCCGGGTACCCATGGTGTGTCCCCGTCACCCCTTGCGGGTGGAGCTGGAGCAGGATAAGAGCCAGGGCTTGGTGGGGAGTGGGGCAAATCCTGGTACCCACCCTGGGAGCTGCTTGAGCAGCAGGGGACGAGGACCCACTGGAAATGGTGAGGTGCAGCTTCCTTTGGGGAGGTTCTGGGGGATGAGGACCTGGGAAATGGGGTGCGGGGGGGGGGATGCTTTATTCTGCTTTTTCCAACAATCACCTGATTTCCAGTGAATTAAACCCACTCCAGCCACCCCTTCCAGAACCTTCCAAAGAGTTTTACCCTAGAGATGGGGTGCGGGAGGTTGGATGCTTTTTACTGCCTTCCTTCAGCTGGCAAACCCCTCCAGGTGACTGATTACAATCCGAGAATCCTAGAATAGTCAGGGTTGGAAAGGACCTTAAGATCATCTAGTTCCAACCCTCAAATTCCAGGGGATTCAGGGTTAGGGGGAAGCCACCATAGGGTAGGATTTGTGCGGCAATGCCCCTGCACCCGCTCTGACCCCCAACCCATGGCACAGCACCCTGCAAACCCCCGGGGTCCCCTGGGCCCGGGATGGGGATAGGGTGGAGGAAGATGCTGAGGCTCAGCACCACTCAGGCTCACGGACAGACTTGTGCCCTTGTCACCCTGCTGCCACCCACCCACTGCATGTTCCGGGCCAAGCGGCTCATGTCTCCCCTAGGGGGGTGGTTTTTGCCCCAGAGAGCGCGGGGATGGCATCTGCTGGGGAAGCTGTGGGAGGAGGGCAGCCCCACACGTCACCCTTCCCGGGCCAAAGGGCAGGGCAGGGCTGGGAGCACCCGCGGTCGCCATGGAGCCATCCCCCGCCTCCCCGGAGCGCTGTTTCTGCTGGTGGCAAAGGGATGGAAGGGGTGAAACGGAGGGGACAGCCCGGGGCTGCAGGGAAGGACAGGGACCCCCAGCTCATTTGCTTCCCAAGTCCCCTTCAGCCTCCCCAGAGCTACCCTACCCTTGCTGAAAGGTTAAAATCAGGGTGGAAAACTGAAGGCACCCCCAGCGCTGGGCATGGGCAGCTGCCTGGGGTGATGCTCAGCACCCCCTGTGTGCTCCCCGCAGGCTCTGCTCGTGCTGCTGCGCTGCAGGATGCTGCTCACCTTCCTGGTGGTCCTTGGGGTGCCAGCAAGAGCTTGGAAGGGGCTGAGTCACCAGCATCTCCCACCGGCCTCCGGAGCTGGGGATGGAGCCAAGGTGATGGGGCAGGAGACCATCAGTGCTAAAGGGCTGCTGCCGGGTCTCCCCAAAACGAGGAGGGGTGAGCATGGCTGTGTGGAAGAGGCTCATCCGGACAAAGCCAGCCCACTGCCGCTAAAGGGGACGGAGAGACAAGCATTGCCCTGGCCGATGAGCCCAGCTGCCAAGAGACCTGCTCCCGGGAAGAAGGGCAGGAAGGTGACTCTGTCACTGGATGTCCCCACTCACGTACTGAGCACCCTGCTCGAGCTGGCCAGAGAGAAGGAGCTGCAGGCCAAGGCAGCCGCCAACGCCGAGCTGATGGCCCGGCTTGGGCGCAGGAGGTGACCTGCATGGTCAGGGATGAAGCTGGCAGCAGGGCTGATGGGGGCCATGGACAGAGGGGTGCCATTGGGGTGCCATCGTTATTCCTGCAGGGAGCTGCAGGCACAGCACCTCATCCCCTTGGACCCGGTGCCCATGGCACAAGCAACAGCCGCTGGCAGGGCTTGGTTTAATGACTGTCACCTCGGCACCGCCAGAGCAAGTACAGCCAGGTTTGCCTTCTCTGAGCACAGCTGGGTCCAGACCCAGGTGCCACCGGGATCCTGTGCCTGGATCCCTGCTCACCCGGCACTGGGGTGTCTCCAAGGGGCACATCCAGACGGGCAGGTTTCCCACATCCCGCCTCTCCCTGGGTGGCTGCAGCACACAACATCCTCCATGAGCCCTGGCACTGGAGCTGGTGAATGTGCACAATTAAAGGTGGCATCAAACACGACTTGTTGTGGTTTATGGAGTCATAGAATCCCAGACTGGTTTGTGTTGGAAGGGACCTTAAAGCTCCTCCAGCTCCAACCCCTGCCACGGGCAGGGGCACCTTCCACTGGAGCAGCTTGCTCCAAGCCCCTGTGTCCAACCTGGCCTGGACACGGTGTTGTGCTGCCGGCGTCACCGTCTTCACCGGTGCTGGTTGATAAGGGCAGCGGGAGTGGCCCCCGTGCAAAGTACAGCGAGGTGCGAACGGGGCCGGGGCTGCGGACGCGGTGGGATACGGCCATGCTCTTCGGGGAGTACCCGCTGCAGGGTGAGTGCAGCGCCTCGGAGCCGGCACTGGCTTTGGGAAGGGGGCGGGAGCAGGTGGGGTGCCCCCACACCCGGTGTTGTGGTAGCGGGTGAGGGGATGTGCCGGACACGGGCGGGCTGGGGTGAGGTGGTGCGATGGGTGAGGGGTCCTTGGCCTTCCTGCCTGCTCTGGGGCATGGGAGGTGCCCGGGCAGCGCTGGACCCCGGCTCTGTGAGTGCCGGTGGCAGCGGGGACAGGAGGAGCGGCCAGCACCGGTGTGTCACAGCAGGGACGCTCCAGGGCACCAATGCCCGTGCCGAGGAGGGGTTCTCCCCACTGCACCCCCTTGTCCCCCGGAGCACTGAGCCCCTGCCAGGATCCCCCCTTCCCGTGTCCTGCTCACTGCCCCATCTCCCCTCGTTGAGCCCCAGGGAGTCCCTTGGGGCCCCATTGTCTCCCTCGGTGCTCTCCTTCCCTTACCCTGCCCAACTCCTCTCCAGGGATCCCAGTGTCCCCTCCCAGTCCCAGTGTGACGACCCCTATGCTGTATCTCCTCCGGTGTGTCCTGGTACGCGTGCATCCCGGTACCAGTATATCCCGGTACCGGTTTATCCCTGCTACCAGTGTGTCCCAGTACCCCTGACCCCACCAATCCCGGCGCTCCCCCTAGCCCCATCCCCGCCTCTCCGCCAATCAGACCGCGCCGTTCCCAATCGGCCCCGCCCCCTCCTCCTATCAGTGGCTCCCCGAGGCTCTCCCGGAGCTACGTCCTGGGGGAGGTGCCGCGGCTGCGCAGTGCGGCTCCGGTGACAGGTTGGCAGGAAGGGGCGGGGCGGGTGGCGGCAGCGGCTCCGGTACCGGTACCGCGGGTGCCACGGGGCGGGAGTGGCGGCATCAACGGCATCACAGGCATCACCATGCTGAAGAAGTTCGACAAGAAGGACGAGGAGTCGGGTGAGGGGGCGCGGGGGAGCCGGGCTGGGACGGGAGATCCGTGCGGCAACGGGGGCCTGTGAGGGGAGGCCTCTGAGGCAACGGGGGCCTGTGAGGGGAGGCCTCTGAGGCAACGGGGGCCTGTGAGGGGAGGCTTCTGAGGCAACGGGGGCCTGTGAGGGGAGGCCTCTGCGGCAACGGGGGCCTGAGAGGAGAGACCCCTGCGGCAACGGGGGTGCTGCGAGGGGAGACCTCTGTGGCAGTGGGGGGCTGCTGCCGTGCTCCCGCTGCTGCAGCCGGAGGCTAGGCCAGCCGCAGTGCACAGCACACCGAGGTTACCTGCTGCGTCCTCCAGTGTGGAGCCCGGGACGCCTCGTGGGGTGTTCTGGCCCTGTTTGCAGTTACCCAGCTCACAGACCAGGCGCTGAGGCAGAGTAGAATCTGGTTTGTGTTTCTGGCACACACAGGATAATTGCTGCCTTCAGTGGAGCCGATGGGGCTGAGAGCAATGAGGACACACAGAGAGGATGCTTGACCTTTCAAAGCTTCAGGCTTGAGTAGTAAGGAGAGGCTGATGTTCCATGGGGTGTGTAATTCAGGCAGAGTCGAGGCTAGATAGCGCAGTGTTGTCTTGTGCCTGATGCTGTTTTCCTCTCCCTGTGAAGCCGTCTGCACTCCTTGTTCTGTGCGACAGAGCAGTGCCTCCTGAGCAGACAGGTTCAGTGTAAATCCAGTGGTTGTTCCATGGGACCGAGCTTGCTGTTGATTTGCATGAGCACTGAATGCTTTGCCATTGCTTCCCTTTGTCCAGAGCCTTCGGTCAGTCTTGTAAGTGGAGAATTTAGTGGGGCGGCTGTTGGAGGGGAATTGTGCTTGGCTTTTGTTTTGGGATTGTACCCATCTGTACCTGCCACATGCTTCAAGGTACTGGCATTGCCTGTGCACAAGGCTGGCAGGAGATGCACTTCCTTGTCTGATGGTGCTGACCCTTGTTGATTTTGTTCATACTAAGCGCTCACAGAGCTCTCCTCCTGCTGCTGCAGCTTCCGTGCTTTAGTTTGCTGTTGCATTTTGTTGAGCAAGCTGCTCGAGTGGAAGGTGTTGGCAGGGGGTTGGAACTGGAGGAGCTTTAAGGTCCCCTCCAACCCAGACCAGGCTGGGCTGCTGGGATTTACTTCTCATCCTATTTCTGCTGTTTCAGATGAAGATTCTTGGCATTTACTGTGCTTGCCTTTCTCCGGGGTGTGTGTGTATGTCCAAAACATACAGCCTGAGTGCTAGTCATTCTTGATGTTAGATGGAGCGTGTCATCCCCTAATTTACAGGCTTTGTATCCCTGTTCATTCCATGTGAGGGTTAACAGGACTGGCTTCCTGTTGAGTTGAATGCCCGCTTAACTGGCTCTTGTGTCTTTGCTCTCCATATCTGCTTTATGTAGCCATGGATGAGCTGCTTCCACTGGCTTTCAGCAATGCACTCGGAGATGTTATTTTGGGCACACAATTGCTCCCAGGCCCTTGCGTGGTCCGTGGCTGTTCCAGGTTGTTGTTAATCACTTGGTACGAGGTGACTGCACCCAGCCTCTGCTTCCCAGCATCTTCCTCCTCCTCTGATGGAGGAGTGCTCTGACACAGGATGCTTGTGAGGACCGAGAAGTGCAGTCGATTTCGATGCTCCTCAGTGCTATGACAGATGATGAGGTGATGCTCTGTTGCTCATGCCTGATTTAGGGATTGTAGACGTGCTGGGCAGGTTTTGGGAACATGTTCACGTGTTTCTGCTAGAACTGGCTCATATTCACACCAGAGACCTTGGTTTAGTCCTTCCCCTTGTTTTCTTCTTTCCTCAACCCCACCTAAGTGTCTGTTTCGTTCAGCTCCCGGCTGCATTTGCAGACTTCTCCTGGGCCAGAGGAGGGCAGTTTATGATCTGGGAAGGAGCCCCAGTGCAGACTTGTTGTCTTCAAGTGTAAGCTTCACTCATGCAAAGCCTCCTGGCACCAGTGTAGGGTGCTTCAGGCCTGGGTCAGGTCAGTGCTGGGCCCAGGAGCTGTGTCTTTGGTCTCCAGCAGATCAGGCTTGTTCTCAAGCAGGACCAGTGCTGGAAATCACTGCATTTTGTCCCAGGGCCAGGGGGAACATAGGTACTAATTGAAATCTGCTTATCCATAACTGCCAGCTTCTGAAAGCCTACAGCTCGAGAGGGTTAGGAGCCAAGCTAATAGAAACCATGCAGGGTGATAGTGCTTTCCCCTCTGATTATCTCATCCTTAATTTGTGAGGGGGTTAATTATTTAATAGCATTTGTTAAGTGGAACAATGGAAGTTACTCTGGGCCCAGGCTCACTGGTCCATTCTCTTGTTCTCCTCATTAGAGATAGCGCCAACAATACTTTACCAGTGGCTTCCTGGTTGGTCTGTAAGGGAGGGCTAAAGCCCTCTTGACTTGACAGTCTGGCAAGTGATGCCTCTCCTTGCTGAGCTTTTGTTTCTAGGCCTTACTGATGCTCTAATATCAGTGAGCTCCCAGCCCTGGGCTGCACATAGGTCTTTGGGGATAGCAGTGGAGCAGTTACTCTACAGCTGATCAGTCTACCAGGTTCATGGCTATCAGGGGAAGGCAATCAAAGAATGTCCTGTCTACTCTGCCTCCCCTAACTGCTATGACATGCAATGAATAGGACTTTGAAGAGGGAGCTCTGGTTGCTTGGTGTTCATGAAGAAAGTTATCCCCAAATGCTCGCTCTGTTTCTAAAGCATGGGCATGGTTAGAAAGTTGCTTTCCCATAGCACTATCTCTGGAAAGAGCTTTACTCCCTCTGTTTTGCAGGTGGGGGCTCCAACCCGTTCCAGCACCTGGAGAAGAGTGCAGTGCTGCAAGAGGTAAACCTGCAGATCTCCTCTGTGCACTCCTTTGTGGATGGAGTCTCTCCTTTTGAGTCAGCCACTGGAGGGCTTCAGCAAGGGAAGGGGTTTGTTACAGTCCTGCTGAAAGAAACGGGCAGTGCTCCCATTTGTTCTGGTTTTATTGTTGGAGGGAAGGGAGAAGGCAGGAATGGTCTCTAACAGATTAGAGACAGTGAGCTATAACTGGTGATGAAATTAATAAACTTACCTGGGAAAGCTCACCCTAAACCAGCAAAGTTGGCAAATTGGCCTTGATACCCCAATTGATTGATACCCCAAGTGTCTTGTAGGTGACAAAGTTAAGGAGTAAGGTGTGAGTGGTTACTGAGTCATCTGTGGATCTGCTCTGAATTGCCTTTCTGCTCAACAGCAGATGAACTTCTCAGTCCCCAGCCCCTGCTGTTTGTGTTGTCTCTTTGCTTGTGATGTTGTGAATGGTGCTGGTTCCCGTCAGCCTCACAGGGTTCATGTGCATCTTTCACACAGCCAGAGCTAGCACACAGGCCAGACTGGTGGGAGGGCAAGTGTGATGAGGATCTGGCCTTTAAACCTTAATTGCACTTGGATTTGCAATGCCAGGCTGTAGACACAGCTGTTTAGCAGGAATTAAGGAGAATCTGATCCAAAGTCAGTAAGGATCTTGCCATACCTTGTGTTGTTTGTATCAGTGGCCAAGACCAGACAGGATGGTGTTTGCTAGGGGTATTGGTGCCAGCAGCCTTGTCTGTGTTTTGTTTCCAGGCACGAGTGTTTAATGAGACTCCCATAAACCCACGAAAATGTGCTCATATCCTTACCAAGATCCTGTATCTCATAAACCAGGTAAGGGAGAGAGAATCCAGACCTATAGAATCTGCACCTATAGAGGCAAATGCAGCAGGCCCAAAGCTGGTTATGATAACTGGGATTTCCTTCCTTTGTTCCAAACATCTTCTAGGGGGAGCACCTTGGTGTCATGGAAGCTACAGAATCCTTCTTTGCTATGACCAAGCTGTTCCAGTCTAATGATGTAAGTCTGCTTGTTTTCTGCTGTATTTGCCTTATGGGACAAGCTGTCAACAGTGTTTTTCAGCCTGGAGATGTGTGTGTTCATGCAATTGACATTTCCATCCTGCCTGGAGCTGCCTGATCTGGGTGGGAAGGGTAGAATGAGGACGAGGTGTTTTGTTAATCAATATGGGGCTTGCACATGTTTTACACACTGGCACTGGGGCTCTTTGATAATATTGGGTTCTTCTTGATCTTCACAGTAAATGATGGAAGCAGGGAAAACTGAGATCCCTTCCTATCTGGGATCCTCCCACCTGATGTCTGTCTTCCCTCTTTCCTTGTCAGCCAACTCTTCGCAGGATGTGTTACCTGACTATCAAAGAGATGTCTTCGATTGCAGAAGATGTGATCATTGTTACCAGCAGGTAAGTCACTTCACTTTTCTTACCATCATATTCACGTGCCCTGCCCTCCAGTAGTGCCTGTCCAGCCTCTTGCAGATAACTGGTCCCTAAGCAGGGTGAGAACAGGGAATGCCCTTGGTGACGCATTTTCCTTTAAAAGAGGCCATTAAAGTACAAACACTGAGCTCCTAGTGATGCATGTGAACTGTGCTGTGTCCCCACATCCCATGCCCATGGGTGTTTGGATAGTCTCTTTTGGTTGCATGGTATGGCAGCACTGATGGTTTGTCCCCTTTGCCAAAGGCTGTTTCATTAACTCCTACTTCCCTGTCTGGATGCCTTGAAGCTTTTAGTAGATGTCTGGCAGAAATCCCAAGGCTTTCTGCAGCTAGACAAGGGTTTACTGCTCCTCGAGCAGCACTGGGTGCAGCTTCACCTGGGAGTCGTTCCTGAATTGCTGATCATCCCACTGAAACGCTGGTGTGGGGAGAGAGGAGCCTGAGGGTGTGAGCCAAGTGCTGTGATGTGATGAACTCCCATCCCTTCACAGATGGTCTCACACTGACCAGAACCCTGGGGAAAGGGCAGAAATGAGCCTTCAGTAATGCAGGCAAATGCCTCAGTGGTATCTGTGTGTGTGTGTGCGCTCTGGCTTTGCTTGGTGCTCAGGAGCCCACACAGCCTGCTGCTGGGTTTGGAACCCGAGTGCTGGCTTTTCCTCCTTCCTGAGCCACCTGTTTGGCACTGAGCTGTGGTGCTGGCTGCCTGCTGCTCTGTGTGCACTGTGTGAGCTCTGCTCAGGAGCACAGCTCTGAGAGCTTCCTGTTTCCAACCAGCCTAACCAAAGACATGACTGGGAAGGATGACAACTACCGCGGCCCTGCTGTGAGAGCCCTCTGTCAGATCACTGATGTAAGTGCTGCTGTTCCCTTGGGCAGCCCTGGGCCCTTCACTTTCCCTACTTCCCCCCCATTCCACCTCCCACTCTGCTTTTCATGCCTGTGCATCTCCCCGTTCACCCTCCCAATGGCTTTCCCTCTCCCTGCAGAGCACCATGTTGCAGGCCATCGAGCGCTACATGAAGCAGGCCATCGTGGACAAAGTGCCGAGCGTGTCCAGCTCTGCTCTGGTGTCCTCCCTGGTATGTAATCCCTGCAGAGTGGGCCACAGGGATACTCAGGCTGGGAAGTGTTTGGCTGTGATGGGACTGGAGGTGTTGGGAGTTTCAGGGTGTCACTGCTGCTGCTCCTCTCTTTGTGAACTGAGGGACTGGCACTGACTTTGTGGGAGATTATGAGCCTCTTGAGCCATAATGGTTGGGTCTCTGCATGCTGATCCCTCACTCTTCTGTAAGGTGCCCCTGATGGGGAAAGGCTCATTGCTTCTTACCATGAGCTGCGATTCCCAACGCTTCCTCCATCCTGCCATGGGTTGTCTGTTTGCTTTGTCTCCCACCAGCACCTGCTGAAGACCAGTTATGATGTGGTGAAACGCTGGGTGAATGAGGCTCAGGAGGCAGCTTCCAGTGACAACATCATGGTGCAGGTAGGAAACCCTTCACCAACACAGGGAATAGCAAGCAGCAGATGGGAGCAGAGCAAACTGCCAGCCTGTGCAGCAGAGGATGAAGGGGGCAGAGCACACCGTGGGGTTGTGACAGTCTCTTTCCCTGTGCAGTACCACGCTCTGGGCTTGCTGTACCACGTGCGCAAGAACGACCGCCTGGCCGTCAACAAGATGCTCAGCAAGTTCACACGCCATGGCCTCAAGTCACCCTTTGCCTACTGCATGATGATTCGAATAGCCAGCAAGCTGCTGGAGGAGGAGGCTGGCAGGTGAGGGGGCTTTGCTGGCAGCGTTTCCTCAGGTCGTGCTTCCATCTCCTCTTGCGGGCTCAGTTGCCATCTCATCGGGGCAGTTATTTCTGTCTTTGAAGATCAGCATGCAGCTTCTACTCTGTTATTATGAAGGATGCTTTCGTGGTAGTTGTGAGATGGCTTCTGTGAGTCTCGTCTCTATTCTTGCACACTGGATACTTTCTTAGTTTGGACTGTTTTGCATAGCTGTTCTTTAGTGAGATATCCTATCTCATTTTGTTTGGCTGCCATATATGCAGCATGGCTTCCTGCAGGATAAGACTTGTGGTGTGTGAGGGATGAGGGAGATCCCATTCAGCCTTCAAGGCAGAGGGTGCCTTCTCTGAAGGCAGCCTGATTTCCAGCCCGAGCATGCTCCAAGTGTGGTACAATGCCCACTGCAAAATCCAGGGATAGTGGATTTGGGGTTACTTTTACCTTCCCACAGCCTCTGGGACCTGCCTGTTTGCTGCTGGGCTCCTTATTTCTGTTAGCACCTTTGGTTTAACTCATTCTTGTGGGGTTTTTGTCCCCTAGCCGTGACAGCCCCCTGTTTGATTTCATCGAGAGCTGCCTGAGGAACAAGCACGAGATGGTGGTCTATGAAGCTGCATCTGCCATCGTGAACCTGCCCAACTGCACAGCCAAAGAGCTGGCTCCGGCTGTTTCAGGTAAATGTGGCCCTCAAGGTGAGGGGGCTGTGAGCCTGCAGTGGTGACACTTTCAGATTGCCCCAGAAAACAAGGACCCTGTGTAGTTTCAGGCTTGTAATGCTGTCCAGCCCTTTATTGCTTTATGCTGCTGCTGAGAGCCTGTGGTGTGTGTGAATAGCTTTGCTCCTGTAAAGGTATTTGCCTGATGTGTTCAAGTATGGGCTACTGGAGGGGTCTTGAAACGGGGCTGAATTCTAACTGATAAATCTCCCTGAGTACAACTGTGCAAGAAGCCAGGGTGTTGGGATCCTGCCTTCCCAGCTCAGTCCAGTCCAGACGTTCACTGAACTGGGACTGTTGGCAGGGAGGAGGCTGTGTCAGCTCTGCACCAGGAGGGTGCCCTTCATGGGCCAGGCCTGAGACAGAAACATAGGAATGGGGACCAGTGTTTCAAATTGATCAAAGATTAAAGGTGATGGGGTTGGCTATCCTGCAAAGCACAGCAGCACTGTGGGAATAGAGGGATGTGGGTAAGAGTGAGTTATCATCAGGGATATGTGGCAAAGGGGGACAATGGGGAGGAAGCTGGTGAATTCCCAGTTGCTGCTTAAGCGTGCTCCTAGTTGTCTCGTGCTTGCAGCTGTCTCTGTTGAAGCTCTTGCTTTAGGTATGAGCACTTGTCAGTACTGGATTGCCTAAACATCTGCCTTTATTGGTTTTCCCACCTTGCAGTTCTGCAGCTGTTCTGCAGCTCCCCCAAAGCAGCACTGAGGTACGCGGCTGTCCGGACCCTCAACAAGGTAGGAGCTGTGAGATGTTCCCATGTGCAGGGAGATACAGAACTCAGGAGAGAGGGGGGAAGATTCTGTGCTGATTCTGTGGGAATAACCTCTACCCTGGGCTGCAGCCTCACATTTCATTGCTTTTGGTGAGGAGTAAAGCCTCAAAGAACACTTTACAGAAGGAGAGGGGGCAAAAAAAGGCAAGCACTGTCACAGGTCTCTCTGAGAGTGTCACTGGTCTTATGTGTTACGGCTTTCCCTTCTGAGCTTGCTGTGCTGAAGGAGCTCCTTGTGAAACAGGGATCAAACCTCAGTGCTGCTGCTTGCCTGTGCCGTGGCAGTCTGTGCTGCAGCTTTTCCTTTGACCCCATAAGCTCTAAAGAAGAAACAGACTGTCAGTGTCTGTAACTGCTGTGCTTCCGCCCACCGAGCTGTTCTGTACAGCAAGGCTCGCTCTGTTTTTGTGGAGGAGAACAAGTTAAAAATAGTAAAAGATTGTTTATTACTGTTGCTTCTCTTGCAGCAAGAGATGCAGATCTGCAGGAAGAAATAACTGGCTACTTTAACCTCAGCTTAGTTGTTGTTTCTCTGAGATGAGCCTCATGTGCCATCTGCAGCATTTATTTTCCAGCAAGGAGTGAAAGCCTATAGAGACTTGATGGGTTTTGCCAGCTGGGCCTTTTGCATCTGTTGAGTGATTTCCATGCTTCCTTCTCTGCTCTAGGTGGCCATGAAGCACCCATCTGCTGTCACTGCCTGTAACCTGGACCTGGAGAACCTCGTGACAGACTCCAACCGCAGCATTGCCACCCTGGCCATCACCACGCTGCTCAAGACTGGCAGTGAGAGCAGCATCGACCGGCTCATGAAGCAGATCTCCTCTTTCATGTCAGAGATCTCGGATGAGTTCAAGGTAAGGAAGGAGGAAGGAAACACAGATTCCTGAAGAAGCTCCTTAGTCCTTGTCCATGTCTGCGTACCCTGGAACCTGCATGGAGCTGCTGCCAGGAGCCACAGAGAGTTTGCAGTGAGGAGAAAGAATCTGAGGCTATCAGCCTAAGCCATGCCTTGGTCACACAGCACCCAGCTCCATGCTCTCTTCTGGGGAGAGCCCTTTGAGAATTAAATCTTCTTCTTTCCTGCATGGGTTTTTGCTAGGGGCTGCCCTGTGCATAGCAGCCAATCTCTTCCAGTCCCTAGGGTTTTACCTCCTGGGACTGTATTTGTTGGATAAGTAAAGGCAAAACCATAGTTTCCAGGCTGGGGACCAGCACAGAACTGACACAATTCAACTGTTTTTTCCTGCCTGGTGAGACAGAATCCCTTTTCCCTTGTCCCCCTTTGCTGCAGGTGGTAGTGGTGCAGGCCATCAACGCGCTGTGTCAGAAGTACCCTCGCAAGCACGCCGTCCTCATGAACTTCCTCTTCACTATGCTTCGGGAAGAGGTACGTGTGCAGGACACTGCTTTGTGCTCCTTGCTGGTGTGTGTGAGCTGCAGGAGTGCACTGGGGCCCTGTGAGAGCCCAGCTTTTACTGCACAGCACTTGGTAAGAGCCTCTCTAAAGGCTTGCAGCTAACCAGCAGCAGTGGCCAGCTGTGCACCATGGTCCTGTGCACAGGCATAGCTGTACTGTGGTTTTCATTCTTTGATTTCCTGGGGGTTATTAGCTCTCAAAGCAAATGCAGGCAGCAGCAGATCTGTTGGCAGCCCCTGTCTGTTCCACATCTGAACCAGCTTTCTTTTATACTTTGACAGCAAATTCCAAGAAGTTTTGTCTTGCACACAAAGATCTGAAAGCAACCTATTTATTGATGACATGGGAGCACTTTTGTTCTGTTCTCTGTGCTGTGGCAGTGGAGGGATCACGATGACCTACAACCATTCTCTGCATTCAGTCAGACATAAATGGCAGAAAGGCAGCTTTGCAGAGGTTTGCTGAGGCTGTGTGTAACCCGGCTGACATGCCCAGGGCACAGCTGGCACCACTGCCTGCTCTGACATCACTTCTGCCAATTCCAGCCTCTTGTTTGGGAGCAAACTGGAGCATCTCGTTTGCTCCTGTGACAAATGCACCATTCTCCTTTCCCAGGTTTTCTGTGGGTGCATGGTATCGTTCTGAATGTGGCTTCTCTCTTCAGACCATTCTGGTTTAAAGCTTTTATAAAACCCAAAGTAGCCCCAGAAAGATCCCCCAATACCCAGCACTGCGATTGGCAGAGGACAGTGCACTTTAATCCCTTGATGTGTATCAAGGACACTGGTAAACACTATCAGAAGATAACTGAGCATTAACACAGGTTAGGGTAGGGCTGTGCCTGGCTGGGATTGCTTGCCTGTCTTCCCACACTGATGGGGCTGTTTGCTGAGTCCTGCAGTGGCAGGTATGATCCTTAATATATTTCTCTCGTGATTCATCCTCAAATGTCTGGTGTGTTTTATTTTCTCCTCCCATATGGCTGTTTTTGTGCACTGATTGTAGCAGCAGAGGGTTTTGAAGGAGGTGTCAGGTGGATGGATTCTTTTACTCTCTTGTTTTTCTTCACTGCAGCCATCCTGAAAGCTTGAATATTAGCTGCATACATCTCTGGATGTAAATGGGGTCAGAAAAGGGGGCAGCATCATTGCCCCTCTCCTGTCAAACACAGCTTAGAAGCAGTGAGTGTGAGGCACCTACTGAAGGAAATGCTTTCCTGTCTGGCCAGTTCAGAGTCTCTCAGACACTTCTGAGATTTCCAGCTGAGCAGTTCCCTCTTGCTCCTTAGGGTGGCTTTGAGTACAAGCGAGCCATCGTGGACTGCATCATCAGCATCATCGAGGAGAACTCGGAGAGCAAGGAGACTGGCCTCTCTCACCTCTGTGAGTTCATTGAGGACTGCGAGTTCACGGTGCTGGCCACACGGATCCTGCACCTCCTGGGGCAGGAAGGGCCCAAAACCAACAACCCCTCCAAATACATCCGCTTCATCTACAACAGGGTTGTCCTGGAGCACGAGGAAGTGCGGGCAGGTAAGAGGCAGATGGGAAGCTGTCTGCCCGATGATGGGCCTTTGGAAAATGCAGTGTGTGAATCCTCTGATCTGAGGACTGTGATTTGCTCTAGTCAGAGATCCTGCAGTGTGTTGGTGGAAGAGGTGGCCTGCAGATGACAGTGGGGAGGGAAATGCAGTGCCTCTGAAACCAGACAGGGAGGGTTTGCAGGCACTTTGCTGTGATACACCTGCCTCTTCCTAGTCACAGTAATGCATTACCAGTGCTGGCATCTCTGATGTGGCATTTGTTCAAGGCCAGCAGACTTCAGCTGATTGCTTTCTAAATCTGTTTTCATGACTTGTGCTGCAGGTGCTGTAAGTGCCCTGGCCAAGTTTGGAGCCCAGAATGAGGAGATGTTACCCAGTATCTTGGTGTTACTGAAAAGGTGAGCTGCACCTCAGAGTTTCTCAGCATCCTGGGTGAAAACCCCTGTTCACTTGAGAGCTTGTTAGCATCCCCATGCATGTCTAGCCTTTTGCAGCTCTGGATCTTAGAAGGTGCATCCCATCCCTGGGATGGGATCACAGCTGCATTCAGCACAGCGAAGTGGAATGAAACCACATGTGGCAGATGATTGCTGTTCTAATACAATTGATAGTAGATCGGTGGTTGTCTCCTATGGCATGTTCTTTCTGGCCCTATGAAGTGACTTAGTCACCTGGATTCATTCACGTGGACTCTGCTGCCTTGGACTGAAGGAAGATTTCCACTTTCCCTCAGGTGTGTGATGGATGATGACAATGAAGTGAGAGACAGAGCCACCTTCTACCTGAATGTTCTGGAGCAGAAGCAGAAAGCCCTCAATGCTGGCTACATCCTGAATGGTAATGCAGGAGCTCCTCAGAACAAGGCTGTACCTCTTCCCTGCTTAACAGGTGACAGAGCTGGCACTGGCTGTGCTTTTGATGACCTGTGTGTTCTGTCTGCAGGGTTGACAGTGTCCATCCCTGGCCTGGAGAGGGCTCTGCACCAGTACACCCTGGAGCCCTCCGAGAAACCCTTTGACTTGAAATCGGTTCCTTTGGCAACAGCTCCTGTCATCGAGCAGAGAACAGGTGAGGAGCAGTTCCTGGATGCTGGTCCAGCCTGCTGATAATTCCCTTGCACTCCAGCCCTCGGACAACAGACTGCATTGGGCTCACTGGGAACTGCTGAGCTCCATCCTGTTTGAATGGTGTGGGATTACATCTTCTGTAAAGACTGAGGCCAGCAAATCTGGTTGTTCCCACATTAATGTTTTGGTGTAGTCCAACTGCTAATAATAGTAATAGCTGGTAATCTCCTCTGGAGCTGCTGCAGTTCCAGAGGGGTTTAGGAAGCAAAATGTAGCTGTCTAGTTCCTAGCAAGATGAGAGATGAGCTCTTTTCCTTTCCTCAGCCAAATCCATCTCCAAACATTGATCTGTTTCCTGATTCAGTTACTTCTTGCTCTTCACTTGCAAATCTTCTGGGGTTACTTATTATAAGTGTTTTCTTTTTCAGAGAATGCCCCCGTTGCTGTGGTCAAACAGCCAGAGAAGGTGGCAGCAACACGGCAAGAAATATTCCAAGGTAAACTGATGCAAGGCCTCTGTATGCCTCAGCCCCCTCATGCTGATCCTGCCTCAGCCCCTTCTGCTGATCCTGCCCAGCTCCTTTCAGAGTGACACAAAGTCCCCACTTTAAATGAACTGTTTGCTCCTGGGGTGGGGGTGCCTGCAGGTGTGTTCTTTCTCTTGCAGTAAATGTGGGCAAAGGATAATTCTGCCTTATTTTAAGTCCCTGGGGAAGGTTTATGGATGTTCAATGGACAGCTCCTTGCTGCAGCAGCCTCTGGCAGCTTTAACGCAGGCTTTGAAGCTGCTGACTCCCTCCTGTGGGTTGGGGAAGGCAATGGTTTCTGTGTCCTCTGTTTCAGAGCAACTGGGGGCCATCCCAGAATTCCGGGGCCTGGGCCCACTCTTCAAGTCTTCTCCAGAGCCCGTTGCTCTGACAGAGCTGGAGACGGAGTACGTGGTTCGCTGCACCAAGCACACCTTTGTTGGCCACATGGTGTTCCAGGTGGGTGCCTCTGGTGTGTGCACTGCAAGATGCTCAACACCGAGCTCCTGTCTGCCTACCTAAAAGCTCCACTGGGAAGAAACAGCTCAGGGATATGTGTGTTCAGAGCCCATCACTGCGAGGGGGGAGTCATTAGCTTCTCATCCAGTGTGCAGAGCCCCAGGAAAAATGAAGTGGGGAGCATGTGTGTGGCTGGGCAATGCTTACAGGTACAGTCAGGTCAAGCACTAGATGGGGCTGTTCTCACTGGGCAGGGGACCTGTGTTATTTCCTCGTGGCCCCCAAGCATGTGTTTTGGGCATAAAAGAGTGAAACTTATGTCTGAGAGGCTGAAAAGGGCACCCAAGAAAGGGATGTGGAGGGGAAAGTTCTTCATTCCTACGTTTTGGTTTAGCCTGTGTAGTTGCTGCTGCTTCTTGGCCTTGTCTGCTACATGTGAGATGTTAGGAGTGATGTGCCAGCACCTTTGCCTGGGCCTTGGGGAGATGGAGGCACAGCGAGTCCTGCACAGCTGTGAGCAGCAGGGTCTTGTCCTTAGCCAGCTCCTTCCTCAAGAGCTCAGAACTGCTTACACAGGCCTCGCAGGGACCGATCTTTGTTTCTGTTGTCCATCCACCAGATGCAATTGTATGAGGTTAAGTGACATGTCACTGCAGCCAGAACAAAGTCTGATCAGCAAGTTCAGTCTTGCTGAAACCATCGGGCTGCTGAAACTTGCTCAAACTGCCCCTGGTTTGAGCCATGCAAAGGATCATCTGCCTGTCTGCTGTGGGGCGCTGTGTCCCTGTAGCATCAAGTGAGCAGATGCAGGCAGCACAGCACCCATTGCCATACAGCAAAGGGTTAACCTGAGAATTACCATCCCCGGCAAAAGGACAAAGTACACTTAAAGGATAAAGCTCCAACTGGCTGGTGAAAGGAAACAGGCAGAAGCTGACACATCTTTACCCTTGCTGAATCTGTGCTCCTGCCTGGGTTGCAGAGGGCAGCATTGGATAGTTCATTGGATTGGCTTACTTTGTGGTGTTTCCTTTAAACAAGAAGTTTGCTGGAGCACTGGGGTTCCCTGCATGGTTTCAGTTTCTCCCCTGAAGCATTTAAAGGAGCAGTTGTTGGTCAGTGGCTCTGTGACTAAGCTGGCCCAGGAGCCCTGTGAGCAGCCGCTGATGGGAGGTGTGCTGCTGAGACAGGGAGCTGGGGTTCAGGAGCTGGCACCATGCTCCCGCTGCCTGAGCTGAGTGTCAGAACCACAGCAAGCAGCTTCAAGCTGTTGCTGCTCTCCCCTTCCCTCTTCAGTTTGACTGCACCAACACCCTGAACGACCAGATCCTGGAGAATGTCACTGTGCAGATGGAGCCTACTGAGGGCTATGAGGTCATTGGCTATGTCCCTGCCAAAACCCTGGTGTACAACCAGCCAGGAACCTGCTACACACTGGTGGCTCTGTCTGAGGAGGATCCTACAGCAGGTGAGCAGTTTGCCCTCTCTGCTTGCCCGACATCCCCCAGTTAAGTGTACCCTGCCGCTCACCCCCACACGCTCTACCTTGCATCCGAGCCAGATATTTATGGCCTGTGTGTGGGTGCAGCCCTGAGTGATGCTGAGCATGACTGCTCCTGCTGCCTGGGGCTGTCAGGCCTCCCTTCTCCTCTCCTGCTTCCCTTGTGCTGCAGTGCTATCAGGTCAGGCTGTGGGAGTTGGCAGATCTCTGCTGTCTCCTGTGCATGTCCTTTGGCTGGTTTGTTATTTGTGTGAGTGTGTAGGGAGCCTGGTGTTTGTAAAGTGCTGCAGGTGCCCAGAGGCTCTGAATAGCAGAGGGGTGTTTCAGAGCACTGGAATTCCAGGGATGTCTGTCTGCAGTGAACATCCTCTCATTTGTCACTGGCCAGAACCAGGCCTTGCCTGTGCTTTGGTCTCCTTGGTTTGTGTTTTGGGAGTGCTCACCTCTGTGTTGCTGCTGCTCACCCAGCAGGGCCCATCTTCGGGGGGACAAGTCTTGCTTCCTCTTTGCTATTCATCAGCTGCTGTGTGCAGTGCAAGCTGCTTTCATTTCATAGGTGCAGCAACCATCCCTGGGTAAGGATCTTGCCTCTCCAGGAGGCACTGACAGGACATGTTTAGTATTGCCAACACAACCTAAGGTTCATCAGTAGTAGCACTTAATCTGAGGATTATAGGTTTGTACAACCATCCTGAGCCTGTCTTTATCACTGTTTTCTGGCCTTCATATTACAAATAAATACCTTGTCCTGGAGAGCCAGAAACCATTGGAGTGCTCTCTGAGTCACTGGCTAAGCCTGTGCTGTTGATGGTGATAAGGAGAACCCAGCTCCCCAAGTCTCCCAGCCCTGCTGTGTCACAGGGGAGCACAGATCTGGTGGTAACTGAGCTTTGCCTTTGCCTCCCCACCTGCAGTGGCCTGTACCTTCAGCTGCATGATGAAGTTCACTGTCAAGGACTGCGATCCCAACACGGGTGAGACCGATGACGAGGGCTACGAGGATGAGTATGTGGTAAGGAGCTGGTCATTAGAATTAGTGCTACTGCGAGCAGTGATGTGACCCTGACACCGATGTGGGCAGCATCACGTGAAGAGGTTCTTGCTGTCTGTGGGGTCTGTCCCAGGGTGTAGATGTGGGTTTGCTCGTTTGGAGTATCCTGATTGTGCAGGATGCCTGTTTTGGGGGGCCATGGTGTGTCCTCCAGGTTGGGCTGCATGTTCCCTAGGGGCTCCAGCAATTGCACAGTCAGGTTTGTGGAGGAAAAGGGCTGTTGGACGTCTTTAGTTTTGAGTTGCTCTCCTGGTGTCACACTTGACTCCTAGTGGCTTGCCTGCTACTAGGGTTTGCCATCGTTGTTCTTGCTCTGGGGAAGATGGGGCTTTCCCCCTTGCTCCAGCACGGATGCTGCAGAAGCACCTCTCTTCCAGGCTTTGCCATTCCGAGGTGGGCTGGTTTACTACAAAGGAAGAAGCTGAACTTGTGCTTGGTCAGAACCTGGCACTGACTCACAGTGGGTGGTGCTTACCCTTGGGAAAGGGAGGAATGTTGTGGCACTACCTCAGCTTGCCTCTTAGCTCCAGGGGCTGTTTTCTGTGTGTTTCCTGTAGCAGCTGCAGCCTGATCTGAGGCACTGCTGTGCAGTGAGTCACAGCAGGGGGAGGGTTTTCCCAGTGGGATGTGCAAGGTTAACCCCTCTTTGCTTCCCACCAGTCACCAGGGCATTCGAGTGATGCTTAAAACTCTTCCAGCTCGAACCAGGGGATTCTCCCTGCCCTGCAGTGGCTGCTGAGATGAATGCAGGGAGTGCCTGGCCCGCTCTGCACTGAGCCCCTTGGTACCTGCAGCAGTTCAGCAGCCCAGCACCCAGCATTAGAGGAGGGCAGGCATCTGCCAGTGCCTCGCTGTACTTCAGCCTACAAAGGGATAAACCGGGAGGGCAAACCAGCAGCTTAGTGCATTCCAGGGAAGCAAACGCTGTGTCTGTGTGAGCACAAGCAGCTGTCTCTTAGCTTTTGGGGTTTTTCCCTCTGTGTTGGACTTTAGTCTGTACTTTGATCCATGCCAGGCCAAGGCCTGTGCTCAGCACAGGAACTGCCTTTGTAAACCTGGGGAATTCCAGGCCAAGCAGGGCTTGCTCTGACATGTTGGTGCATGGAGCCCCTCTCCTGCATCCACCTGCTCTAAAGCCCACTCAGAACAGCCATGTTTCACTTGAACCCCTTCCACCACCAGCTCGAGGACCTGGAGGTCACAGTGGCCGATCACATCCAGCGGGTTCTGAAGCCAAACTTCGGAGCAGCCTGGGATGAAGTGGGAGACGAGTATGAAAAGGAAGAGACCTTTACTTTGTCTGCTATTAAAACCCTGGAAGGTGAGGGGGTGTCTGAGCTCTTAAGATTCCTTCTGGCTCCCTTCAGGCCTCTCACAGCGAGGCTGCTGGGGCAGATCCCTTCACAAGCTGTTCAATGCAGAGCTGCAGTTACTGTAATAACAAGTTAGCTCAGGCCTCAAAAACCCAAGAGTATTCTGAGTCCTATGGGGATGAGGCTGGATTGTGGGAGGCAGGAGAGAGTCTTGCACTCTGCCATCCCAGGCAGACAGACCTTCCCTGAGGCCTTTGAGATCCTCCTGAAGACTGATGTTTCCTTCCATCTGCACCCACTCTAGAGAAGCAAGCAGGCTGTGCAGGAAGGTGCACCCAGCTTCGCTCTGCTTCCTCCCTGGTCTGACTCATTCACCATCATCTTTCTGTTGCACTTTTGCTGCATCAGATACAGAACTGCTGGGGGGGGGTTAATGCTGCTTTTGCCTCCAGAAGCCATACCAGCCAATGCTACCTGTCCCTCAAGACAAGGAGCGTGAACCCAGAGGTGCAGGGAGGGTTTGGGTCACCTCTGGATGTTCTGTGTGTCCCTGTGGTGTGGATGGAGCCTGTTCTGTTTCCTTCACAGAGGCTGTTAGCAACATTGTGAAGTTCCTGGGGATGCAGCCCTGCGAGCGCTCGGACAAGGTGCCGGATAACAAGAACTCGCACACGCTGTACCTGGCAGGTACGTGCAGGCTGGGGGGGGTCACACAGCTGCGTGCAGTGAATCAGGCAGCAGCGTCTGAGCAAGCCCACTGTGCTCCTGCTGGGATCTGGAAGCTTGTCCTGCTGTGGGTTGTGGCTCTGGAAGCATACAGCAGGGGTTGGGATCAGCTCCAGCAAGGTGGAATTTGCTGTCTGTGTCATCTGTGGCATCCTGGTTTGGAGTAAGCCTGGATCAAGGGCTATTGGAGCTCTGGGATGAGTGACTGGTGGTCATGGGGGGAGTCTGGGTCTCTTCTCAGCTGGGGTTAGTTCACTTCACACTTGGATTTCAGGAGGTTCACAGCAGGAAGAATCCCAGGTCTGCTATGATGAGAGAGGGAAGCGATGCTCAGGGCTCTCCCCTGTTGGGATCAGCAGTTGGGAACAACTGCAGTGTTCATGTTCAGGCTTGCAGGGGAGGCCTGAGCTGTGCTCTCCCTTCATGCTCATCCTGTCCCTCCCAGGTGTGTTCCGGGGGGGCCATGACCTCCTGGTCCGGTCCCGGCTTGTCCTGACGGACACAGTGACAATGCAGGTCACTGCCCGCAGCGTGGAGGAGCTCCCGGTGGATGTGATCATGGCCTCGGTTGGATAAAGCCCCTCTTCTACGACTGTCCCCATACTGAACCCTGTGGGCATCGGTTCTGGCTATGGCAGCAGCACAGGGACCACGCTTCCTGCAGCAGCTCTTGTGTTCTGTGCAGTGCGGCTGGATTGGGGCTGTCTATAAAATAAAGGTGTTTTTAAAGCTCTGGCTTTACAGCGTGCTTTATCCTGGCATAGGAGAGTCCCTCGAGCTTGGGAGGAGAGGCCAGGCTGGGCTGTGACAGCCGCTTCCTCTCCATTTGATGTAATTCAGATAAACTTATCTCAGAATCCCAGCCTGGTTTGTGTTGGAAGGGAGCTTAAAGCTCATTCAGCTCCAGCCCCTGCCATGAGCAGGGACCCCTTCCACTGGAGCAGCTTGCTCCAAGCCCCTGTGTCCAACCTGGCCTTGAACACTGCCAGGGATGGGGCAGCCACAGCTTCTCTGGGCACCCTGTGCCAGCGCCTCAGCACCCTCACAGGGAAGAGCTTCTGTCTAAGAGCTCATCTCAGTCTCCTCTCTGGCAGGTTCAAGCCATTCCCCTTGGCCTGTCCCTGCAGGCCCTTGTCCCCAGCCCCTCTCCAGGTTTCCTGCAGCCCCTTCAGGCACTGGAGCTGCTCTAAGGTCTCCCCTTCAGGAGCCTTCTCTTCTCCAGGCTGACCCAGCCCAGCTCTCTCAGCCTGGCTCCAGAGCAGAGCTGATCCAGCCCTCACAGCAGCCCCGGCCGTGCCCCAGCCCCCGACCCGTCCCGGGGAGGCGGAGCCGCTCTCTGCCCCCCCACCCGCACCCGCCTCCCCGCGGGGCGGAGCCCGGCCGTTCCCGTGGCCCTATTGAAGCGCTGGGCCCGGTTCCTCTCCGCTCCGCTCCGTTCGGCGGGGATGTGCGGCCGCACCGCCTGCTCCCTGGCCGCCGACAACCTCCGCCGGGCCTGCGCCTACCGCGACCGGCGGGGCCGGCGGCGGGAGCCCGAGTGGATCCGCGCCGAGCGGTACCGGCCCTCGTACAACAAGGGCCCGCAGTCCAGCGGCCCGGTGCTGCTGTCCCGCCGGCACCTCCAGCAGGTACGGGCCCTGCTCCCCCCTCCCGCACCCAGACAAGGGCGCCGCGGCCGCTGCGGGGTAGCTCGGGGTTGGCCGGGGCTGGGATGGGGCGGGGGTACCCGGCGTGACCCGCGGTCACAGCCATGGAGTGGGTTGGGGTGAAGGGAGCTTAAAGCTCGTTCGGTTCCAACCACGGGCAGGGACCCCTTCCACTGGAGCAGCTTGCTCCAAACCCCTGTGTCCAACCTGGCCTTGAGCACTGCCAGGGATGGGGCAGCCACAGCTTCTCTGGGCACCCTGTGCCAGCGCCTCAGCACCCTCACAGGGAAGAGTTCAGGCTGTGGGTGAAGTGTGTGTTACCCCTGTAAAGAATCACCGGCTTCTCTGGCTCCTCTTTGCCCAGTGTGTGCGGCTTGCGGTGAGGTTTCTCATTGCACAGGTACCTGTTCTTGGTATCTGTGTGCTCCTGCGGCAGGGCAGGGGGGTTTGGTGCCACGCTTCCAGCAGTGCTCTGTTTCCTCCCAAATCCCTATGTAAGCGAGTGCCTGTGGCAGGTTTTCCCGCAGTGTCTGTAAGTGCTCGGCTGGGTTTACTCTGGGTTTCTGGGGCTTTCTCCTTTCACAGCGCTGCCGTGTGCAGGGCATGGGGGGGACGGGGGGGGGGCAGAGCCAAACCCCTCAGCTCCGAGCTGTGAATAACGGTACCGCGGTGGTGACCGTGTCCTGGCGAGGTTCAGCCTCTCCAGAGCCTCCCCAGCCAGTATGGCCAGTACGGCTGTTCTGGGGTGAGCAGGAGCAGTGCTGGGGTGAGCAGGAGCGGTCCTGGTGTGAGCAGGAGCAGCCCTGGGGTCAGCAGGAGCAGTCCTGGGGTCAGCAGGAGCAGTCCTGGGGTGAGCAGGAGCGGTCCTGGGGTGAGCAGGAGCAGTCCTGGGGTGAGCAGGAGCGGTTCTGGGGTGAGCAGGAGCAGTCCTGGGGTGAGCAGGAGCGGTCCTGGGGTGAGCAGGAGCAGTCCTAGGGTGAGCAGGAGCGGTTCTGGGGTGAGCAGGAGCAGTCCTGGGGTGAGCAGGAGCAGTCCTAGGGTGAGCAGGAGCGGTTCTGGGGTCAGCAGGAGCAGTCCTAGGGTGAGCAGAGTCCTGGGTCAGCAGGAGCAGTCCTGGGGTAGCAGGAGCAGTCCTGGGGTGAGCAGGAGCAGTCCTGGGGTGAGCAGGAGCAGTCCTGGGGTGAGCAGGAGCAGTCCTGGGGTGAGCAGGAGCAGTCCTGGGGTGAGCAGGAGCAGTCCTGGGGTGAGCAGGAGCGGTTCTGGGGTGAGCAGGAGCGGTCCTGGGGTGAGCAGGAGCGGTCCTGGGGTGAGCAGGAGCAGTCCTGGGGTGAGCAGGAGCAGTCCTGGGGTGAGCAGGAGCGGTCCTGGGGTGAGCAGGAGCGGTCCTGGGGTGAGCAGGAGCAGTCCTGGGTAGCAGGACACCTGGGGTGAGCAGGAGCGGTCCTGGGGTGAGCAGGAGCAGTCCTGGGGTGAGCAGGAGCAGTCCTGGGGTGAGCAGGAGCGGTTCTGGGGTGAGCAGGAGCGGTCCTGGGGTGAGCAGGAGCAGTCCTGGGGTGAGCAGGAGCGGTCCTGGGGTGAGCAGGAGCGGTTCTGGGGTGAGCAGGAGCAGTCCTGGGGTGAGCAGGAGCAGTTCTGGGGTGAGCAGGAGCGGTCCTGGGGTGAGCAGGAGCGGTCCTGGGGTGAGCAGGAGCGGTCCTGGGGTGAGCAGGAGCAGTCCTGGGGTGAGCAGGAGCAGTCCTGGGGTGAGCAGGAGCAGTCCTGGGGTGAGCAGGAGCAGTCCTGGGGTGAGCAGGAGCAGCCCTGGGGTGAGCAGGAGCAGTCCTGGGGTGAGCAGGAGCAGTCCTGGGGTGAGCAGGAGCAGTCCTGGGTCAGCAGGAGCAGTCCTGGGGTGAGCAGGAGCAGTCCTGGGGTCAGCAGGAGCGGTCCTGGGGTCAGCAGGAGCGGTCCTGGGGTGAGCAGGAGCGGTCCTGGGGTGAGCAGGAGCGGTCCTGGGGTCAGCAGGAGCGGTCCTGCTCGGTACAGAAACTGGGGCAAGTCATTCAGGAAGCCCAGATCGCTGCTGGGGTTGGGCTGGGTATCGGTCGGCTGGTGGTGAGCGGTTGTAGTGGGCATCACTTGTGTTCATTGCTTTCTTTTCCTTTTCCCCTTTCAGTTTTATATTCTCTCCCCTTGTTATTCCCCTTATCATCATTATTGGTGGCAGCAGCAGTGGGTTTGTGTTACACCTTAGTTACCAGGGTGTTCTTGTCTCAACCCATGAGGTTCACGTTCGTTCCTTTCTCTTCCCCATGAGCAAGCGGCTGCATGGTTCTGAGTTACCAGCTGGGCTCGAACCACGACAACGGCTGTTGCTGCGTCTCGCTTGGTTTCCACATGAGAGGGTGCCCGCTGAGCTGCGGCTCTTCTGTGCTCAGTGGGGCGAAGCTGGGTGCACTGAATTGAACCCCCTGATCTGGGCATTCCTCTTACCCTCCTGCCCTGTCTTGGGGTCCCACATCCCTGGCAGTGCTCAAGGCCAGGTTGGACACAGGGGCTTGGAGGAAGCTGCTCCAGTGGAAGGGGTCCTTGCCCGTGGCAGGGGTTGGAGCTGGAGGAGCTTTAAGGTCCCTTCAACACAAACCATTCAATGATGATTCTATGACTTCCCCTTAAGCAGTCAACAGGCTCCTGGAGCAGAGGGACGTGGGGCTGGGAGGGTGACAGCAGCCACCAGCAGACCCCCCCTTGTCTCTGACCATGTTGTAGGGTGCAGGTGCAGTGTGAGGTGCCCTTTTTCCCGCTCCTGAGCCATGGGAGGCTGCAGAAGCCTCCACAAAACATACCCGTCCCTATACACATGCACCTATAGCATATAGTGCTATATACATATATAGATATATATGCATATCTAGATGTATGTATCTATATATGTATATATCATATATATACACACACATAGATAGATGTATATATCTATTTACATATCTACATGTATATATCTATATATGTATATATCATATACACACACACATAGATAGATGTATATATGTTTACATATCTACATGTATATATCTATATATGTATATATCATATATATACACACATAGATAGATGTATATATCTATTTACATATCTAGATGTATATATCTATATATGTATATATCATATATACACACACAGATAGATGTATATATCTATTTACATATCTAGATGTATATATCTATATATGTATATATCATATATACACACACACATAGATAGATGTATATAACTATTTACATATCTAGATGTGTATATATGTATATATCATATATACACACACACATAGATAGATGTATATATCTATTTACATATCTAGATGTATATATCTATATATGTATATATCATATATACACACACACAGACAGATGTATATATCTATTTACATATCTAGATGTATATATCTAGATATGTATATATCATATATACACACACACAGACAGATGTATATATCTATTTACATATCTAGATGTATATATCTATATATGTATATATCATATACACACACACAGACAGATGTATATATCTATTTACATATCTAGATGTATATATCTATATATGTATATATCATATATACACACACACATAGACAGATGTATATATCTATTTACATATCTAGATGTATATATCTATATATGTATATATCATATATACACACACACATAGACAGATGTATATATCTATTTACACATCTAGATGTATATATCTGTGGCCGTTCTTCAGGCCTCGGTCCCCAGCCATGTGCTGCGGGCAGAAAGTGAGAGCGAGCTGGGGGGAAGTGAAAGCCACAAGCAGTGTCCGAGGGCAGGGGCAGGTGCTGTGCAGAGCACAGGGTGCCAGGGACCGGGGCCAGCCGAAATCACGTTATTCAAATGAAGGTGAGGTTTGCACCCCTGGGACCTCGCTGCGAAGAGGGAAGTGCTGAGGACCCCGGTGTCAGCCCCACACGGCCATTAGTGTGCCCAGAAGGAAAACCATGTTCATTCCTGCAGGGAGCGGCGGGGAGAGCCTCGCTGGGGCTCTGGGCTATCATTTATCCCAGTTGGGCTTTGTGCTGAGTGTTAATTCGGACAGAAAAGCCTTTAACAATGTGCAAAGTGTTCCAACAAGCGGCTGCTTCTGCATGATGGGGAGGGAAGCCTCTTCCACGGGGCTCTGTGAGGCCCCTCTTGGTCCGTAGGGATGCTCGTGGTCCCCATGATATGGCTCTGATCCAGGGTGTCCCTCTCTCCTTCACAAGGATGCTGACTCCTCTGAGCGGGTCCTCATGGACATGCGCTGGGGCCTGGTTCCCTCCTGGTTCAAACAGGACGACCCCTCCAAAATGCCGTTTAACACCTCCAACTGCCGCAGTGACACCATGATGAGCAAGGCCTCCTACAAGGTGAGCTGCTGCTGGCTGTGGGTCCAGCTTGGGGAGATCTTGGAGCCAGCAAAACCAGAGCTGGGGCATCTCGCTGGTGAGTACCAGTCCTTGTTTCCCAGCTGCACAGGGGTGAGTCCCTGCACTGGGGCTGTATTGAAAGAGAAGAACTGAAGCTGCTGGTGAAGGACCTTTGATCACAGCACTGGTGGGGGAGACCCAAGAGGCAGTGGCTGGGCTGGGTCCCCGTTCTCCCTCGCAGCCTGCCCAGTGCCACTGCTCACCCCTGTGCTTTCCCCCCAGGGTGCTCTGCTCAAGGGCAAGCGCTGCGTGGTCCTGGCTGATGGCTTCTATGAGTGGCAGCAGCAGAGCGGGGGGAAGCAGCCGTATTTCATCCACTTCCCCCAGAGCAAGGACACTGCGGTATGGGATCCATCACCCCCACACCCTGCTCCCTCCCACTGGAGCCCCTTCCCTCTGCCGGGTCCATCCCTGTCTGTTCCTGCTGGGGCTTGGGGGTGTCCCTGTGTGGCAGTGGTCCCGGCCTGGGAGAGCAGCAGCAGCATCAGCAGCGCCAGGCTCAGTGCTCCGCACTACTGTGATTTGCATGGGGGTGATGTGTGGCTCAGGGGACCGGGCTGGTAGTTTCGGTACCTCTTTCTTTGCTGAGCTGCTTGAACCAGGAGAAGGGCTCCTGGAAGCCCTCAAATGAGCTCAGTTCATCACTTAGGTCCTAGTTGTTGACCTGTCACAGCTCCAGCCGGTCTGTGGTGCTGCAGCTGCCTGTGGGTCAGCTCTGATGGGCAATGGGGCCTCTCTCCTGCAGGCTGGGGAGGAGGAGGGAGATGAGGAATGGAAAGGATGGAGGTTGCTCACCATGGCCGGGATCTTCGACTGCTGGGAGCCACCGGCAGGAGGAGAAGCGCTGTACACGTACACCATCATCACTGTGGATGCCTCCAAGGACCTGAGCTTCATCCATCACAGGCAAGTGAGAGGGGAGGAAGCTGTGCCTAACACTGGTCTGGCAGCAGGCAGGGAGCCCTGTCTCCTCCTGATGTCCTGGGGGAAAATACAGCATCACCAGCTCCTTTGGGACCACTGGCTGATGCCCTTTCCACATGTCCTGGCTTCAGTCATTGCTCTCCTCCTTGGTAGCTGGTGCACTGCTGTGGTTTTGACTTCAGCCTGAGAACAATGCTGATAACACCGAGGTTTTAGGGTCTCCTCCTGAGCTGCTGGCTCCTTCCTAGCTTTCAAGCCTGGCTTTTGCCCCTGCGCTCTGCCATATCTGACTGTCTCATCCCCTAGGATGCCAGCCATCCTGGATGGGGACGATGCCATCACAAAATGGCTGGATTTTGCTGAAGTACCAACCCAGGAAGCGGTTAAACTCATCCAGCCCATAGAGAACATTGTTTTCTACCCGGTCTCCACCTTTGTCAACAGCATCCGCAACAACGCACCCGAGTGCCTGGCACCCATCGAGCTGGGAGCCAAGAAGGTGGGTGCTGGCAGGGGGGAGCTTGGCCACGGTGACGTCCCTGAGCAGGGACAGTGCTGGCTGGAGGGGCAGCAGCAGGCAGTGTGTGCAGGGCTTGCCTGTGCTCCATGCAGGGGTGCAGAGCCCTGCATCCATTCCCTTCCCTCCTTTCTGGGAGTAAACCTTCACACCGTGCCAGGGTTTCTTTGCCAAATGAGGCAAATCCCATTTGAAACGGGGCTGGGGACAAGCCTGTTCCCATCAGTGGGGCGCCTCCTGTGGATGTGGTTGATGGCAGCAGGGCCGATGCTCCAAGCCTCCACATCCCACCTGGGATCAGCTCCTGCCGTGTTTCTGACATCTCTCCCACTGCCTTTTGTCTCTCCAGGAGGCCAAAGGCACCCCCAGCAGCCAAGTGATGCTGGGCTGGTTGAAGAACTCCCAGGAGGGCTCTTCCCAGAAGAAAGAAAACGATTTGCCCAAGGGGATGAGGCAGTTCAGCCACAGCCCTTCCCCCAGGAAAACCAGTGCAGGAATCCTGCAGCAGTGGCTGGGGAAGGAGGGGGAGCCGCCAGCCAAGAAGCACAAGGGTTAGGCCCAGCTGGACCCCAGCATCCTTCCTCCTCCTGGTCTCCCGAAGCACAAGGAATGGTGTTTTTGGGAGGCTTTGTGGGTGGTGTTGAGATTCTCGGAGCCTCTCAGGTGTTGATCCAAGACTCTAGGTTGTTATCTGTGTTCTCGGTGTTTTGTTAAAGGCTGATGTTTGTCTTTAAAGGTTTTGGCTTTGCCTGGTGCTGATGGGAGAGGATGTAACCTGCTGGCCTCCCTCCAGCCATTCACTTGTGCCAAGCACAGATAAAGCCCTTAGAAGCTTCTGAGCCTGCCAGGGAGGAGCCGCTGCTGCCTGCTGACAGTGCTCATAGTTCACTCTTCTGTTCCCTTTTACTTCGGTATCAAACTAACGCCTCTTTTCTGTTTCATTCCTTGTTGGTTCTATACAAACTCCTTCCTAAAGCCCTCACCCTCTGTGGTACTGAGGAGCACGCACTAAACACCAGGAGGAAAGCCTGGAGTCATCCCATGCTGCAGCACGTGCATCCCTGGCTCCAAACCCAGGAGCTGTGTGAGGGGAGCCCGGGGCAGCGCGTCTGGGTCACGTTGTTCCTGCAATCCTTTGTTAATGGGATTTGAAGGCTCGGGGTGGATTTTCCTGGTGTGCTCAGGGCTGATGCTCCGGCTCACACAGGGCGCGCAGGAAGGCTCAGCTCACCAAAGTGCTGCTGCACAGCAATGCTGAGCACTTGGGTTTGAGGTCAGGGATTTTGTGCACAGCCAGATGTTACAGACCAAAAGCCTTACACAGTGGGACCCTTGGTGGAAAGCACCGATTCACTGCTGTTGGAAGCAATAAAATGGGAGTTCACTGCTTCACTGCACAATACTCTGCTCCGTGTGTGTGTGCCCCTTGCCCATCCCAGCCTTGGTCTGCAGGGAGAGCTCATCTCTCCTCCCTGTCTGCTGAGGGGGAGGCCAGGTACCCACTGCTGAGCTCTCAGGGTACCAGCAGGGCCCTGTTGCTGGAGCATTCCCATTTCCCTGCGGATTTATTCTGGGGCTCCTCTTGTATGCTCTGTCCCTGGGGAGCTGCAGGGGTGGCTGTAGCTGGGGCTCATCCCTGGAGAAGGACAGCAGAGTGGGGCAGAAGGACAGGGATCCAGCGAGTCCTGAGCGCTCTTAAAGCCAAATCCATCCCTGAATCCTTCGTGAGCCCAGAAGAGCTCCTGGCTCATGGGAAGCTGCGGTGGGATTAGGATTTCCAGCCAGAAAGTCACTGTTCCTGGCACAATAAAGAGGGTTTCGGTGCCTGGGGCTGTCACCTCCATGTCAGCAGCCCCGGGGTAGGTTTCTCTCCCTGTCCTGCATCACTCCTGCTGGGTGCGCGGCTCAGCTGCTCAGTTCAGGCTCTTCTGAAGGTCATCAGCCCAAGTTCATTCCGGGTCTCCAATTGCTGCGCAGGAAGCGAAGATGCTGAGCACGAGTGAGGGCTGCTCACCTTATCCACTCTGGGGAACATCATCCTTCCGCTGGGGAGGCAGCGGCAATGCAGACACGCAGGGTACAGATTATCTCCCTCCAGGCTCTGAGCACCAGGAGCAGCACCACCAAAAAGAACCCCTACGCTGAGGGTTTAATGGGGAAGTGTTACTGGAGCTACAGCACCTTTAACTGGAGCCTGCCTGCTTGCTCAGCGCTGTTTGCAATGGTTGCTCCTGCCTGGTGGGAGATGACAGCAGCAGCCTGGCGTGACCTGGCACCAAAACTGGCTGGGGAGCAGCGTTTCTCTTTGCTGGATGATGCTTTGGCAGGGAGGGCACCGCTCGCTGCCGGAGGGAGAGATGCTCTATGTGGGTTTCCCCGGGTACCCGGGCACCATCCCAGGAGCGGCTCTGGCTGAGGAGGGGGCTTAGACAGCGGGGGAGGTTGCTCTGCCGGGGCACCCACCGGGGCTCCGGCCAAAGCCCCTCCGCGGCCCCGGGTGTGGGGGAGCTCTGGTGCGGCCGCTTGGGAGCCGGGACCGTCCATGCCAGGGGCCGAGCTCAGGCGCTCCCCACCGGGAGCTGCCCTGGGCGCCGGCCCCGCAGCAGAACCGGGGCGCTGCGAGCCCTATGCAAATCAGGGATCAGCGCAGCCACCAATCAGCGCCGCGGCGGCCGCGGCGGCTACCAATGGGAAGGGCGGGCGGTGGGGCGGGCAGCGATATCCGCGGCGCGGCAGGAGCGGCGCTGTCAGTGCGGCGGCCGGCGGTGCGCAGGCCGGAGCGGAGGCGGCTGCGGGTAAGCGCGGGGCAGCGCGGCAGCGGGCGGGCACGGCGGGGCTGGGCGCGGGGTAACGCAGTTTGTGTCCCCGCAGGCGCCGGGACCGTCTGTGCGCGGCGCTCCTTGCGGAGGCGGCGGCGAGGGGCCGCTGCCTGCGGCCATGTCGGGCCGGGGCAAGTCCGGCGGCAAGGCGCGGGCCAAGGCCAAGTCGCGCTCGTCGCGGGCCGGGCTGCAGTTCCCCGTGGGGCGGGTGCACCGGCTGCTGCGCAAGGGGAACTACGCGGAGCGGGTGGGCGCCGGGGCGCCGGTGTACTTGGCGGCCGTGCTGGAGTACCTCTCGGCTGAGATCCTGGAGCTGGCGGGCAACGCGGCCCGCGACAACAAGAAGACGCGCATCATCCCGCGGCACCTGCAGCTCGCCATCCGCAACGACGAGGAGCTCAACAAGCTGCTGGGCGGCGTGACCATCGCGCAGGGCGGCGTCCTGCCCAACATCCAGGCCGTGCTGCTGCCCAAGAAGACGCAGAGCTCCAAGAAGTGAGCGCTGCCCCCTCAGCCCCTCCACCCCGGCCCCATTCTCACCACTGCCCCACCTCCCCTCCTCATGGGGTTGGGGTCTTCTTCCTGTCCCCCAGCCCGGGCTGGGTGCTGAGCTCCGGCAGCACCCCGCCAGACCCCCACTAGCCCCCAGCCCGGGCTGCCGTAGGGCGCTGGGGGAGGCCAGGCCCTGCGTGTGCCCCTATCCTGCCCCTCTTCCCTTTGGAAGTCTGGAAGAGGCAGCTGGATCACAGCTTTCAGCAGCGGCAGCACCCGGAGCTGTATGGTTGGGGCACGGTGCGGTGCTGCTGTGGGTGATTGGGGTGGCCACGGGCACCCCCGGATGTTTCTCCCCTCCGCCAGCGCCGGGACTGTGCAGGCTCCCCCTCAGCTTCCCCTGCTCACCCCAGTGTGAGGCTGGGACTCGATGTTGCTGTCTCCCCAGCCCCTTCCCGGCCTCACTGCAGCGGGGAGAGCAGGGGCTGGGGATGTGAAAAGGAGGAAAAGTTTCTCCTTTGGCAAGAAGTGACTGCTCGGTCCTGCTCCTGGTGAAGCTCATGATTGCCCGCTGTCAAGAAGCTCTCCTCCTATTTATTTTACTGCCCCTTATTTCGGGTCCCTCCCTACAAAGTCACCTTCCCCATCACCCCCATGTGGGGGCTGCAGGGTCCCTTGCGCCGTGGGTCCTGCCGGGGTGGGGTGGAGGCTGCGGTGACGAATCCCCCTCGGAGAGCGTCGCAAGGTCAGGCGGGAGCGGGAGCTGCCATCTTCTGCTGTGGCTCCATCCCTGCCTCCCTCCGGCTGCAGCAGCCCTTTGCCTCGCCCGGAGCTCCCCGAGCCCTGGTTCCGCTCCCGGAGATGACATTCCCGTGTCGTTCCTTTCCGTTGTGTGTTTGTTCCGCGCTATTCCTGCTTCTGGGAAATAAAGCAACGGTGATCTCCGTTAACTGTCACCCTCCATGGGTTAATGGGGTTTAACCCCCTTGGAGTCTGTATTGAGCCCGTTCCCGGTTGGTGCCGTGTCTGTTTCCCGGCTGTGTGGGCTCAGGGTGAGAGTGGGGCCGGTTTCCTGCCTGTGGCACCCAGGATGGCTGGTGCAGAGGCAGCTTGCCCTGCTTGCATAGGGGCCGATCCCCGTGTGCATGCATCAGTGTCGGGCCATTGAACCCTCACAATGTGAGAATGAGCATCCTCCTTATGTACTGTAAGTAGCATGTGTTCAACCTCTGAATCTGCTGTTAAATCCTGTGATAGGTAACTTGCCCTGGCTCCAAGTTTGTTGTTATTACGATAGAGTAGCTGAACCTGGTGCTTGTCAGTGGGTTTATGAAGGGGTTTTCATTCCCATGTGGAATATGTTGTGCTGATGTGAGTGCAGACATGTCCCCTGGGATGCCCTGACCTTGGTGGGGTGGGGGTGGCCAGCATGGACCCCAGGATCCCCCCTCTTCCATATGGAAGTGACTGCTGCTGTGGTGAAATGGGGTGAGGGTTTCCCAGCGCGGAGGTCGATGTGTCTGTACCCAGTGTCTTGTTCTGTCCCTCTCGTTCCCCCCAGCCCATGTTCTGTATGACCTGAGTGCTTTGTACCTCTTACAGCAAACACAGACTTGTGATACTGGAAAGAATGGTGCAAACCCTGTATCTGATTAAACTGGTTCCCTCTTGAATGCTGTTTAATGTGCTGTGTCTTGTCCCTGCTCCGTGCCTGGGCTGCAGGAGCTCTGGTGCAGCTTCCTCCAAGGACTGCTGCTAACACCAGATGTGGCCTGGCAGAGCTCCTGCTTGCCCTTCCCTCAGACAAGCAGTTTCTTCCTGCCCCGGGACCAGGTTAAACCCTTACCTGGCTCTTTGCTATGGGAATGTCACATTGCCTGGTTGCTCTGTGACCAGCACCGGTAAGCCTGAACTGCCCCTGAGGAGCGAGGCTGGAACCAGGAGCTTCCTCCCACCCGATGGGTTCATTGGCACCCTGTGGGTGACCTGCAGGCAAGTACCCAGAGATGGGAAAAGCTGGTCCTGAAGGGGTGGCGAGAGGGCTGGAGACAAGGGGCTGCTCTCACTCCCTTCCTTGGGGATCTGCTGGTTTGCTGGTCTGGGGATGGGTCTGTGAGGCAGAGCTGCCCCCTGCTTGGGTTGTGGGGAGAAAGCGTTGTGTGCCTCAGACAGCTTCCAGCATGGTCAATTGGGTGCTGGTGAGGGCTGTGTGGAGCTGCTGGACTGGTCTCTGACACCTCCCCTGTCCCAATGCTGTTCACTGCAAAAGGCAGAAACAGGCTTTAAATTGGAGTGCCCTGGGGTAGGGATGGTGATGTGTTGGGGTGCTGCACTGCACCCCCAGGCCTCAGGAGCTCTGTAGCTGCCCCAGGCGTGGTGTGGTTCTGCCCATGCCGGTGGGGTGATGCTCACAGCTGTGACTGGGAGCTGGTGGCTCATGTGATGCTCTTGGTGCTGAGCCGCCTCCACCAGCCACGTGATGGACCTGCTGGGCTGTCACAAGGCAGCCCCAAGGAAATCCTGTCTCACCCGAGCGCTGCTGTGGTGCTTGACCTGCATCACCTCCTGAACTCCACATCTGAGCACTGTCATCACCGGCAGAGGGGAAGTCATGGTCTTCAGTAGGAAGCTGGAGTGGACTTTGTCACCTTCGAGCCTGCAGCTCCATAGAAAGGTTCTGTAGAGCAGCGTTGCTGGTCTCGGTTCCTCTGAATGCCTCACAGCACCAGAGCAGTTGAGTTGATGGAATGTGAAGGACTTGGTTGAGTAGAGCCTCCCCAGTGGTCCTGGGACCCTGAAGGGTGTCTGTGGGTCTCTGCTTTTATGGCTGCGTGTGCTCTTCCCCTGCCTCCTCATGGGCACCCGAAGGTAAGATCACAGCGCTGGCAGCCTCCACATGGCTCTGGTACTGGCTGTGTCGGGATGAGACTGGAGTCCCTGGTCCCAGGAGGTCCTGGGGGTTGGGTTTCTCTCCAGAGCCTGATCCTTGTGGCTGTCAGCACCTGTGGGAGCTGCTGAGGATGCTCCAGCAGCACAGCCCCTGCCAGTCTCCTCTGAGGTAAGATGCTGACCCCAAGGTGTCACCCACAGCCTCCTGCTGCCCTCACCTGCCCGATGCTTGCCTACAGGAATGCCTCTGGTCCTTTGCAGTGGTTCCTTACCAGTGGAGCAATCTGCCTTGCAGGTGCCCTTGGTATGACCTCCCAGTCTTGGGGAGGGGACACCCCTCTGCCTGCAGCCCTGGGAGCTCCAGGCTGGAGTGAAATACTGGAGTGGGACTGGTGGGACCTTGCAGGAGCAACCCCTCAGTGTCTGTTGACCAAGGAGGCAACCCCAGGTATGTGCAGGGTTGTGGCAGCTCTCCTGGTACTGGGGATTGTGGGCAGGGGCTCAAGCTTGGGGTGGGCAGCCCCGGAGGGAGGCTGCAGCCTCCCAGCTGCAGAACCTCGCTGGGCTCTGAGGGGCTCTCCTGGATTCCCTTGTTTGAATGTATTGATGGATCTTTCTTCAGGGAGTCAAACTCACTTTGCCTCTCCCTGCTGGTGCTCTGAGGAGCAAAGGAATAGAAGAGCTACATAGGCTCTGGGGCCATGGCCGTTGCCCACAGGGGATCCTGTGCCTGGGGCTGATCCGTGCTGTGCTCCAGACACTGGGTGCAGCAGCTCGAGGGGGAGATGCTCCTGCTTCATGCTCCCCTTTGCACTGATGGAGGCGGCAGAGTGTGGTGTGAGGCTGTTCCTGGCATCTTCCCTTGCAGCCAGGCTGGCCTGACCCCAGCCCCCTGCGAGGTGCGGTGCTACTGCAGCACCTCTGCCTGCTCCCTGCCCTGCTCCAGAGCGCACAGGTCAGGCTTTCCCCGCCTCCCGCATCCCCGCTGCAGGCCGAGGGTCGCCGCGGTGGGTGCGGGGCTGCAGGAAGACAGCACAGGCTGGCCCAGATCCCCGGCAGGGCTTTATGCAACCTCGGCGGTGGGAGCTATAAATAGGCACAGGGCTGGGTGTGTGGTGGGGATCTGCCTTCCCGCGCTGCCGCCCGCACCGCACAGCGCACTCCCGCTCCGGGCAGGGCACTGAGGGGTGCGGGAAGGGGGTCTCCTCCATGCCCGGGGAACCGCATCCTCTGGGGTTCCCGTTGCCGCAGGCAGCACACGAGAGCAGCGTTTTGTACCAATTTATTTGAAACGACGATAAATGAAAAAAAAAAAACCCACCCCAGAAGTCACCCCAAGACCCCCTCCCCCACACGTAAAAATAACGGAAATCAACCCAAAACCGGCTACAAACAGAATTAAAGGCCATTGGCGATGCGCCCTGAGCCCGCGCCCCGCGGACGGCCCCTTTAAGAGCACCCGACGCCGCGGCAGCCAATTGGCGACCAACGGGCCGTTACCATGGCAGCGGGGGCCGAGAGCCAATAGGGGGCGCCGTGGCTGCTGGAGGCGGCGGGGCGCGGCGCGGGCCCTGGCGGCGGGAGCCGGCCCACGTGGCGCGGGGGCGCCGCCGCGCAATGGTTGCCATAGAAACCGGGCGGGAAAAATCCCCGGGAAGCACCGGGGAGGAACGGGAGAGGACGCGAGGGGGGGGAGGGGGAACGGGAACCGTTTACACGCGGGGAGGGGCACGGGCGACAACAAAAGGGCGCGATCGGGGAGAAGCCGCAGGATGGGGGAGCGGGGGGTGGAGGAAATAAGGCGGCTGGAAGGGGGGGCTGGGACAACCGCAGCCCCGCTCACCGCGTACAGCAGCGGCTGCGGAGCCGAGTCAGCAACACAAAGACAAAGCGGGTCCCCTGGGGTCCGTCCGCGGAGCAGTCCGTGCCGCGGGGCTCACAGTCCGGGGGCGGCGGGGGGCTCCCTGCGCCCCGCTCTCATGCCTTTCTGCTCTTGAGTGCCTTGGGCTTTGCCGACTTCTTCACCTTCTTGCCCCCGGGGGACGCGGCTCCCTTCTTGGTGGCCTTCTTGGCTTTGCCCTTGTCTTTCTTCGTCGCCGCGCCGCCGGCTCCCTTCTTATGGGATTTCTTCTCGGGCTTCTTGCTCTTGGCCGCCGGCTTCTTCTCCGCCCGCCGGGACGTGGAGGCCGCCGCCGCCTTCTTGTGGGACTTGTGGGCGCTGCTGCCCGCGCCCCCCTCGCCCCCTCCTTCCAGCTTTTTCCTATTGAGCTTGAAAGAGCCGTTGGCGCCGGTGCCCTTGACCTGGAGCAGCGTGTCGTTCTGCACCAGCGCCTTGATGGAGTACTTCAGGTAGGTCCTGCCGTTCTGCTGGTCGAACCAGGCCACCTTCTTGGCTTCGTTGTAGATCTTGGCCAGCGAGGAGCCATTGCGCTCGCCCAGCTTGCGGATCGTTTCCACCACCAGCTGGCTGTATTTGCCCGGCTGGTTCTTCTTCTTGTTGTTCTTTTTCTTCTTCGACGGCGACAACGAGGAGCCGCCGCCGCCTTTCGCCTTCTTTGCGGCCGCCTTCTTATCCGGGGCAAGCGGCACCTCCTCCGCCTCGCTCAGGGGGAGATCGGCTTCTTCCAGCTCCACCGACATTGTGCCGCGGGGGCGCGGGACGGACGCTGGCGGGGGCACCGCGGCGTGGCGGAGGCCCGGCGGGAGCGCGCGTACCTCCCGAATCCGCTCGGCTCCGCGCCGCCGCCGCCGCGCTCTGGAGGGGCGGGCCCCGCCGCCGCCCTTTATATGGGCGCGGGGCGGACCACGTTGAGAACAACAACAGCCTGGTCCGCCGCCAGCCCCAACTTGTGCTTCTTGGGGCCCTTTCGCGGGGCTCCCGCGCCGCCGCCGGGGCCCCCCGCGCCGCGCCCCCCGCGCCTCCCGCCGCGCCCCGCTGCCCCCCGCCCAGCCGCCGCCACGGCCCCCCCCGGCGCGCGCCGCACAACGCCCCCCGCCGCGATTTCGGGGGCGCGCCCGCCGCGGCGGAGGCAACGAGGAGGGGGGCACCCGGCGCGGCGGCGGCTGCAGCCCTGCCGCGACCCCCCCCCGCGCCGCCGCCGCCGCCTCCCGCCGCCCAAGAGGGGCCGCTGCGAGGGGGGGCAGGCGGCGGGCGGCCGGGGGCGGTTGCGGCGGCGCTGGCCCCGCGTTCTCCGGAGGGAACTAACACAGGCGACGCCCTCCCGCGGCCGCCGGCAGCAGCGCGGAGGCGCCGAGCCGAGGCCGGGGGTCCCCGCCCCAGCGGCGGGGGCCGCCCCCCTATCGACCCCACACCCGCGGCCGCCCACATCGGGCCCCCGAAGGGGGAGCCCTGCGTGTCCTGTGGTTCCCCCCCCCCGGGGAGGGCATCGCCCCGCAGCGGAGGATGCGGGAAGCGCGGCTGGTGGGGGGGGTCTGGGGGACCCTGGGTCGGTGCAGTGAGGGAGGGTCGGCTCCTACCCCCGCTGCACTCCGTAGCTCTGCCTTGGCCGGGGGAAGGGGGAGCAGCTGCGGTGCTGTGACTCTCAACTACGCCCCCCTCAAATCCCACCGGTGAACGAGGCTTCCCCGGGGTGGGGGGTGTGGTGTGCACAAGGTCCCCACCTCGCAGAGCCCCGGGCCTGGCCCGGCGGGGCCCCTCTGACCCCATACGTGTGGCGGGATCCGTGTGCCCCCTCCGGGGGTGTCCGGGCACACGCACACACATGCACGCACACACGCACGCACACATGCACGCGCACACACATGCACTCACACGTAGGCTCCGCACACTCTCGCACCCGCCCCCTGCTCACGCACGCCGCTCTGAGCCCGCACAGCCCCGCCGCCTCCCCCCCTCCGCATCCCCACTCTCCGCCATTTCCCTCTCCCGGGCTCCCCGCACCGGCGGGGACGAGCCCCCGCTGCCACCGGGGTGGTCCTTAGGGCCACCCGCTGGATTCTCCCTTCGCCCAGACCGGGTCCTGCCCGGCCGTGTCCCACGTCCCCTCCCCGCAGCGGGATGCCCTCAATCACCCCCGCTCCACCCCCGAGGAGAGACCACCCCACACCAGCGGGGTGTCCCTCAGCAGCAGCGTCCGGACATCCTGTGATGAGTTGTGTCTGGCCTCGGGAGCTGCGAGGTGCTGCGGTGGGGGCACGGATTCCCCCCCCCTCGGAACCCCATAACGCATGTTAGGCTGTGTAATGTATAGATCCATGTATGTGCGTGTGGGGAACACGCGTGTCTGTGTGCAGATCTCGTGCTGTAACCAAATGGAAGCTTGCTGCTGGGCTGCCTGTTCATCATGGCTGTATGGGGGGGGTCAGATCTGTTATGGATCTGGAATATGTCATATATATCATAGTAGTTACTGTAATAGCTGGGAACATAATAATGCACCCACACAAACACTGGGCTGTGTATATGTTGTATACTGATGTTAATTGTATATTGATATTAATACATATTGATGTATATTGATATTATATGTTGTATGCTGTATATTGACATAAACATGTCAGTATTGCAATCAAAGCTCTCCAGTGGGGGGGTATCAAGGCTGGGCAGTGATGGTCTGTGATAGCCCCTTGTGTGTTGGTAGCATGTAGTGACTGGGGGTGGACCCACATCCCCCCCTCCGTGCATCCAGGGGTGAAGCAGAGCATTCATGTGTAGGTACATGAAGATATAAGTGTTTGAGTAAGAGCCTTGTGGAAGACCATGTGTATGTATATGTATGTGTGTGTGTGTGTATGTACGTGTGTGTGTATTTATGCGTGTGTGTTTGTATGTATATGTGTGTGTGTGTATCTGTGCTTCTCTGAGAGATACACAGAGAAGGGGGGGAGAACAGCCCCAACACGTGTGCTCTCCCTGTATGTACACACGTGCTTATAGAGACACATTGAGCAAGTCCTGGTCACATACGTGTGTCTCTCCATCATATACATATATACATACGTATATACCAGCTGGTCACGCATACATACATGCTTCTCTCACATGTTCTATATATGCATATACATACACACACCAAGGGACCTATTCTCACACAGCTACTCTTGCTATATATACATCTATGTATGCAGACACACTTATGGACATATCTAGAGACACATTTCACATCATGTTTATATATATGTGTATATATATCCCCATATATCCCCATATGTATATAGGTGCCTATATACCTATTTCCAGAGAGTGTGTGAGAGAAGGAAGGGGCAGAGAGCACATGCTGTTCAAACACACACACCACAGTCCCCCTACATACACATATATGTATGGATGCTCAATGTACATACATAGACTGACACGGAGTGAGAGGCCTGCTCTCATACTGCTCTCTCTCAACACCTCTTTGTGTGCACAGCTGTATAGATGTGGGAGAGTGAGTGAATTCACACACAGCCCCCCCCCCCCCCCAATATATAGCACTGCAGATACACATCCATACTTGTCCATGCACGTACACAGTACTTTCTGTATACATCTATATAGGTATAGATCCATACACTGTTCACACCCATTACTCTCCGCTGCTGTCTCTCTATCCACACATAGACCTGAGGGTAGGACCCAGAGCAGTGCTCACACACGTTTTCTATCATTCTCCCTCTCCCCACCCCATACACATGTGCAGCCTCTGGGTTCCATAACCATATACATATATACATGTGTATAGTCTCTCTCACTGTGGGTATAGGTAGAGAGCTTTCCTCACACACACACGTGAACACTTACATAGACACCTTTCACCCATACTTCTCTCCACATGCATCTATACATATGTAATTAGAGCTGCTTACACAAACACACAGTTCTCTCTCCATATATATGCATATATAGACATATACACACATGGTACTCCTCTTGCTGTATGTATACTTCTATATACACACACACACGCGTGTGTATACATGGGGGAGAGCTGTTCGTATGAATTCTCTAGCATTACATATATATACACACGTGTGTGCACACACAGAGGGAACTGGTCTCTCTCACACACCCCCATATGCACATACGCATATATACGTATAAATACACACATATATACTGTACACATGTGTATATATACAGGAGCAAACACAACAGTCATTACATGCTTATACATACATGTGTACTTAGGGAGAGAGCTGTCACGCATTCTCTATTGTTATATATAAATACACTATACACATATACATGCATATATATGCACACATATACCCATCCATGTGCACTCACACACATAGACTGAGCTGAGCTCTTAGGCAGAAGCTCTTCCCTGTGAGGGTGCTGAGGCGCTGGCACAGGGTGCCCAGAGAAGCTGTGGCTGCCCCATCCCTGGCAGTGTTCAAGGCCAGGTTGGACACAGGGGCTTGGAGCAAGCTGCTCCAGTGGAAGGGGTCCCTGCCTGTGAAAGAGGTTGGGACTGGATGAGCTTTAAGGTCCCTTCAGCATAAAGCAGGCCGTGGTTCTGTGCTGTACATAGGCATGCATACTTACACACACACACCCATAATTCTCTCACTGTATAAAAAGATGCATTTATACACATACAATGAAAGACAAACCTCTCACACACATATATCTCTTGAGCGAGCTGCATATACATATATATGCACATATATCCATGTATGCAGAGCAGGAGTGAGAGGTGCACACAGAGTTCTTTGTCCCTGTACACACACGTGGGTACTGACAGAAAGGGTGGGGAGAGCTGGTCAAACACAGACATCAGTCACAGTGAGCACACACGAGCATATCCACATGCATACAGTGGGGAGAGCTCTGCTTTGACAGACCTGCCCGCCTTCTCTTGCTTTATGTCTCTCTGTGCACATATATGTGTGTAGATACATATGCGTGTATGTATATGTGTGTATATCTATACATACACAGCAGAGAACACACACTTTTCACACACAAAGGCACCCTTTATAGCCTCCATAGAAAACTGCATATCCACAGCTCACAGGAGCTGCTCACACACAGATACAGGGACTGCATCCTTTGGCTCCGCACATGTACATACAGAGCTGTTCACACATGTTCCATCTCTTGCTATAGCTATATTCTGGCACATAGGCAGATATACGTAACAAAATGAGCAAGAGCAATTCACACACACACGTTTTCCATCACTTCCTCCTCCCTACCACATCTAATCCCTGGGGTGCATAAAATACATGCATATATCACAGTCTATTCTCTCTGTATGTGTGTGCATAAGTAGAGATAGCAAGAGCCCTTCTCACACACTTATTCCTCTTTTGATGCATATATATGAATATATAGAGGCATATATACATAGATTGGTCACACACATACTTCTCATATATCCATATATCCATATACATACACATACATATATACATACATATCTCATAAAGACACATGCACATAGATACAGACACACATACGAAGACATGCATATAGACACATAGCCACCTATACATATATAGGTATGCAATTCAAAAGAGCATGTACTGTTTGCACAAACCCACCCTATTCTCTCCCTATGCACACCTCAGTATGTCTGTATGTAAAGTGAGCTGTTTCACACCCAACACTCCTCTCTCTCTATGTATACATGTAAGGCTATACACATGGATGTGCTCTCAATATAGCCTGCTGTTCTCACACACACTTCTCTCGCTACGTATATAGAGTACACAGAGAGCTGTTGACACAACTGTCTTCCAATATATAGACCCCTATATATTTATATACATACATACAGACAGCTGTGCACTCACACAGTAACAAGGTCTCTTGCTAGATGCACACATATACAGATATACATATATATACTTAGATACTGGGGGAAGGGGGGGGCAAAGGTAATACTCTCTCCCCACTCCAACCCAGCCCATATGTACATATATACCGAGAAGGCTGTTCAGAGAACTGGGCTCAAACACAAGACTTTCTTTTATAGATATCAATTATATATATATATATATATATATATATATATAAAAATGTATTTATAAATACCTTACAATCTATTAAATTACTATTCTTTCCCATAATAATATATCATTAATATTATATATTAATATTATTAATATAATGTATATATATCATGTAATGTATTACAATTATATCATGTAATGTATTACAATTATTAATATAATTGATATGTAGTTATACTAATATAAGTAATTAGTGATATAATTAAATGGTAGAATTTAAATGTAATTGCT